>NC_054887.1:13662716-22742716 GCF_018320785.1 Cheilinus undulatus | reverse complement strand
ATAACAATTATATTTTAGTATTAAAAATATCATTTGGGTTAAAGAGCTTCTACATATTGGTGTATTAACCATTGCAGAAACATAAAAACTGATTTTGGTAATTACCAATGCTGTTAATTTAGGGCAGCTGTGGCATAAACCTTACTTTGGGTGGTGGTCTAATAAATTTGTTAAGCACTGTATGTTAACTGAAGTTATTTTTGTCTAGGTCACAATCTTCAGAGATCTCTGCAGGCAGATTTGACACTGTTAAATGAAAAACAGCACTCTTTAGAAGTGCTCAAAAATATTTAATATTGTTCGCCACATTTAAAGTCTGTGGTTGGCAGATGTGTTGTATAGAGCATCATGGCCTCTGTGTTAACAACTGATCATTGTTTTCTGTGGAGTTTAAAGTTTGGTTAACATGAAGGGCACCTTGATTAAGTGGACTCCTACATTCACGTAGAATTTTTAAAAATTCAATTTAAATAAAGCACGTACAGATGCTTCATTTACATTGGAGACGTACGGCAGATGTTTCAAACCACAGTGGATGTCTACTGGTTCAAAAGTACAATGAGTGACAGCTCCTATGTGAAGGATCCACGGTGGCCATCTCCAAATCTACAAACAGACACTGGAGTAACTGTCTGACAATTAACTCTTTCACTACCCTTGTCTAGTTGTTGAAAATCTTTGAAAATGTACGATTTAGACATGAACATTAAATCAAATCCTCACATTCAGTACCATATGGACAATCAGCAGCTCCTAATTATAGCACAATTAAGAGCCTCAACATGCAGAATATACTGTAACTCTCCCACGAGGCCGTTTTAAGTCTTGCTGAAATCTCAGCCCCTTCAGTCACAGAAGAATTATTTAATTCTTTTATCTTGGTTGAATATATTGTGCGTAGTCCCTGAAGAGAAGTGTCTGTCCGTGTGTAATTGACAGGCTGAGCTTGAGCAGAGGGAACCGTGAGATGAGCATTTGCACTTTTAAAGCTTAAGACACTGTGTTGCTGATAGCTGATAGCAGAGTAGTTTTATTAGCACTGCAACCCAGCAAAGTGCACTTTTAAAATGTAGTTTGACATTTTATATAACCAATCAAAGAGAAAGGGTAACAAATAGCAGGAGGGTATTTACATGAAAAGCAATGCTAGTCCAGACAGTCTGGCTATTGCAAAATGCAGCATCTGTCAAAACAGAAATACATGCTAAACTTTCAAAATAAAATCGGTCTTTCCTTTGAAATATCCATGAATTTTTTTTTAAAGGTTTATTTTGGGCATTTGTGCCTTTATTTGATAGAGGAGGATGGTGGCTAGAGTCGGAAACAGGGATGAGAGTGGGGGAGAGACATGTAATGAAGAGCCTCAGGCCGGATTCAAACCCGGGCCATCCGCGTACATGGGGCGCACGCCTTAACCACTCGGCCACCGAATATGTGGAATTATTGATTATTATTTGTGAATTTTTTCAGGAATATATATTTTTTAATTTTCCTAAAAATTCTAGGATGCTCTGTGTGGAATTTTAAGGGACTTCCAGGACCATTCATAGTCAGTTTCTGGAACTTCACTCAGAATTTTCCCTGAATTTTTTCAAAAGTGAATTCCTGAGAATTTTCAAGTGAATATTTAGGACACTTTTACAGATAATTACTCTACTTCTCCTGAATCTTCAATTAAATCAAGTGGGTTTTATTCTGAAATTGAGTATTTTCTGATTTTTCTTTTGGAATCTTCATGAGCATGTGCTGAAAATTTTACAAGTTTTCCAAAGAATTTTGTGGCGATTAAGTTGTCTAACGTGGAATTTTTGAAATCTTCTCAGGGTCTTTCTCTGAAACTCTCATGAATATGTAAAGTTTCTGCATATGATTTTCCCAGGAATTTTGTTGAAATTTTCTTGGAAATCATAAGATTCTCTGTGTGGAATTTTTAGGGCTAGTCCCTTACAAAAGGATCATTTATTAGGATCATTGAAGGGAACTTCGCTTAGAATTTTCCATATATTTTAAAGGGAATTCTTCTGAATTTTCAGGAAATTTTGGGTAGCTTTCCAGAATTGTCCCAAAAAATTGGGAAACTTGTAAGAGTTTTGATTACATTACATGGATTTTTTTTTAATCTTCTCAGGGTCTTTCCCCTAAAATTCCCATGTATATGTGGAATTTTTTACTCATAATTTCTGATTTTGTTGGAATTTTTCATAGATTTGGTAGGAAATTATAGGATGCTGTGTGTGGACTTTAAAGGAACTACTAGGATCACTGGAGGGAACTTCGCTTCGATATTTTAAAAGGAATTCCCAGGAGTTTTCAAATGCATTTCAGGATATTATCACTATCTCAGGAGTTTTTGGTAATTTCTCCAAGAAATTTACTTATCATCCCAAGGGAAATCCTTAAAATCCTCAAAACTTCCCAGCAGTATCCTTAAGATACTCAGGCAAGTTTGTTAAGATTTCAAGAACATTTTATCTGTAAAGCAAACGGAATTCCCTTGAAAGTTTCCAACGATTGCAAGGTAAATGTTTAGAAAACTCCTTGAAAAGTTCCTGAAACTTCTCAAAGGTTGTAAATCAGAGAGATCTTTAGTTTCAAGGACATTTCTTGATCCTGACTCCTTCGTTTGATACCTTATAAACAATGGTTGGCTTCTGCACAGTGTCTGTTTAAAATAAATGAACAACATACTGGTTTTGTTCATTAACTGCTTCATACTGTTTTAAAGTCTATACTGGTGTTCAGAACAGAGTATATGAATAAGTTTGAGTCTGTTAGGCAAAGAAATAAATCAGCATCAGTCCTCATCAGCATGCCAGTCTTAATTCCAGACGCCATGCAGCAGTCAGTAGCCACCAAATCAAAGATGGCCCGAGCAATTTATCAGCTGTGTTCACGTCCAATTACCAGACGCTGGAATGAGAAATATGCTCTAAGGGCAATTAAGTATCCTGTCTGTGCTGTCATTTGACTCATGGACACGTTGAGACTCCTCCGTCTTTTACATCCACGTCGTCTCTGTCTTTTTTAGTCACGAACTATCCATCGTCTCACCGTCCTGTCTCATATCTCTCTCTTTCCCTCATTGCTTTTCCTCTCTGAGCAGATGAAATAGTGGCTAAGCCAACTTGATCGAGACAAAAAAGGGACGAGAAAAGAGCGATAATGGGGAGGTATGATACGTCCTTGTCTGTGTGGTTGTAAGCTGAGCCTTCTGGTTTCATCTCTTCTCTGTTTGTAGAGCTGTCATCGTTGAAACAACGCCCAGCAGACGTAATGCTCAGATTACAGCGAGCTGTTGTCAGCAAATTGTTTGCTTAGAAATGTTGATTTTTTTGGTGCTTTTCCACAGCTAAACCAAAACTGTGTCAACAACTAAACAATGAAATGTTGCCTCATTGGGAACTATTTGTAAGAAAAGTCTGAAAAATCTGTTTCTGTGATCGATGCAAAACTTTACATGTTAGCAGAGCCGCTATAAGACCATAAAGAGGAAAAGATAACACTGAGATGGTGCTAACACAAAGCAATGCTGGAGATCTTTTTTTCATGAACGGTGGGCCTGTCCTCCCTCTGAGGGGTCTGAGGAGGAAATAAAACCCAGCTTAATAATTCAGAATCCTGAGAAAAAGGAAAATGCTTTTAAACACTATTGAGGTTTTGAGTAGGATAGATGTCAGTGACACGGTTTATATGTCAGCGCCAGTCCCAGGGATCAGATTGTAAAACCGCAGTTTACTTCTCTCTTGAATAACTCTGCTTTAAAGGTACAAGATATCGAATTTTCCCACCAAAATGTCCACATTAATTTGAAAAACGCTGATCCAGTTGTACACTGGGGGATTTTTAGCTGCTGTCACAGTTGTGGTGGAACGTTAGCCCACACTATGTAAATGATTGACTCAAATGTCGATGAAGTTACTTTGAAAAGTCACAAAGATTGAAGTCAAATCTAAGACATAAACAAGATTGTATGTTAACACAAGTAGCAGATAAATAATAACAAATATTCCACAGGTCCACAGGTAAGCCTATTTCCCACTCCTTTTCCTTTATTATTACTTTTATTACTATCGGTACATCATAATGGCATACCTGCTGTTGTCACTGTGATTTTAGATGCTGTCTGACTGATTAAAAGAAGACAAAATGCCCTAAAGTGGACGAATCTGCTCTAACCAACCAAAATATGAAACGTCGAAAATCCATGCAACCATACGAGCAGCGGCCGGCCAAATTTTTGATACTCAAATTTTGTGTCTAAATAAGCAGAAATGTGCTCAGTGTATGCCTTAAGCAACCCCTATAACACCTGACTCTACCTGTGAACCCTGGGAAAATAGGGCTCAACAGCATGCTTCCAAAAGTAAAAAAATCCCTTCTTCTTTCTTCAAAGTGATTTGATTATTAGCCGTATTATCAGAAGTATCCAAGTAAAGGACTTCACACATGAAGGGAAGACACAAATGAACGGGACGAAAATGCGAATGATCTGGAGGCGACTTTTGTCACGCCTTTCTATACACATCAGGAGCAACGCGAATTTGCAAATAAATTATGGGCATTCTAAAAACACATTTGCACTGCGAAGTCTGCTGCGTGTTCCTCCTGTCCTCTGATAAACAGTGGGATAATAGAGCAGAACATAAAAGGACGTTTCTCCACCTCTTTCCTCTGGTCTGTGCGTCATGGCACTTTTAAGCACAGCCAGGAGGTCAGTGCCGTTTTGTTTTACTGCTTCATGCACTACACCGGCCAAGTTTGCTAATAGGAGGGACAGACCTTATATTCATTCTATGTTAAATATTATCAATAATAATAAAGGGCACAGCTGAGGTTCGATGTGAGAGGAGTTCCACTGCTCACTGGTTGGCTCACCTGTTGGTGTTCCAGACTGGTCAGAGGAGAAATTTCAGTCAGCTGATTGATCCGGAGCATTTATTAGCCGTCTGAGGTCAGAGGAGACTGTTGTTAGGTATTTCATTAAACTAAAGTCACGTTAGTTTAGAAATAGCTCCAGCTATGCGAGTAGCACTTTTACATTCACATGGACATGTCGGGCTGTCTGTCTCCCTCTCAACCAGGCTACGTAAGGC
This sequence comes from Cheilinus undulatus, assembly GCF_018320785.1. Lineage (NCBI taxonomy): Eukaryota > Metazoa > Chordata > Actinopteri > Labriformes > Labridae > Cheilinus > Cheilinus undulatus. Next base: position 22,737,623 of record NC_054887.1, on the reverse strand, counting down.
AGAAACCACAAGCACCATGTGGTGTTGGTGAGGAGGATGTTTTTGCTCCTCTGTCTGCCTTAAAACTCAGCACTAGTGAGTGTTTTGATTGGCCAAATGTGCTCGTCGAAGTGACTTTCGAAAAATCGACCACGGGTCAGAAAAATCTCAGCCACAATGTCACTTGGCAAAATTACATTCCTGGTGTGGAAGCTTGCATTGACTTGCTACAGGTTGGAAAAATAAATATTATGTTGGAACTGTTTGCATGAAAAAATTGCCTCTGGCGTGCACGGACCGCAAGACTTACATCCTACCATCTGGTGATGATCCTTGTCATGCTGCGATTGAGATACTTGTGTTCAGATTTTTGAAATTCACCACTTTTCCACCAATTACTTGCTCAATTTGCGTGATCTGCACCGCACATTTGCATGATTCACACAGCCAGAGGAGATTTTGTATCTACTTGCTTCTTTACATTGACTTTAGGTGTAATTAACTCACATGAACAATATTACAGTCTAGGGTGAACACAACATGATGACGACACATGCCACTGCAGTATAACTATCATTAACAGTGAATAAATCGCAATGGATTGTGGGACACGTAGATCCTTCCTACTTGTAAAGAAATACGTACACAGTCTTGTACCTTTGCTTAAATCTGTTTTTGAATGCAACTTTTATGAACACTGTTTTTTACACTGAATCAATTCTGCTCATCTCTGCTTTAGTTCAGGACTATATAAAAAAAAAACCTGAACTCTCTATCACCTAATTAGGGAGAAAAGCTGTTAAAAATGTCCTGAATTAAAGAAGTAGAACAGATGTAAACAGCAGAGGTGGGCCACATGTCTCCACTTGTCATTTTTTTTAATCGTTTTGATTGAGAGCCCCCTGGTGGCAGAATTTAAATCCTGTGCATTGACGTCTCTCTTGAATTTGAGCATTTTTTAAGATAAGCAGCAGACAAACTTATTTAAAACATTTTCACTCTAAATGAGCGTCTTCTGTTAATGCTGCTGTCCTCAAACTGCCCTAGAATAAGCTATCTTTATTTAATTCTTGTTTTCAGGCTGAGATCAGGGGCTAAAATGTGGTTTTGGCAGACAAAGTTAATCATATTCTGTTTATAATGTCAATCTGTTCCTCTGAATTGTTAATTTATTGTTCACCCCTCTTAATTCCATTCCTCCCCCTTTTATAAAACACTGCACTGCTCCCTCGTCTCTCCTTATCTCTTGGTAACACTCGCTCACGTCCTGCCCTCCGTCCTCCTGTGATGCAGTTTGTGTCCAGAATTTACCTGCCTCAGTCCGACAGGATCCGAGAGGGCTCTATGTCTGTCCTGCTCATACAATCCTACTCCAACATTTAAATCAAGTTGAGCAAGAGAAGGAATTCAGAGCACAGCTTTTCCTCTCTGGATTAGGTTGTTTATTGAGTTGTTTAACTGCTAAGAAGCATAGTTTCCACTGCCAATTCTATTAGCTTTATTCTGAAGCAAACTTACTTTGTGAAATGGGAAAGCTAAGGTAGCACTGCCAGGATTTCTTATGGAGTATCAGTAGAAATGAGACGGGGAGTATTATCAACTTTTCCAACATATTCCTTCATCTTGACAGAACCTTGGATACAGGAGGAACAGTGTGGAATCTGTCCTGTCCATGGGACAGCGGAAAAGCCCTTTATCATCCAGTCTACACGTATTTTGTGGATTTCAAGAAGACTTACGATGATGTCACCAAAGTGGTCATGGTGGGGGGTACTGCAGTATTATGAAGTATGAGGGCAATCCGGTCCCTGTACAACCAAAGTGAAACTCCTTGGCACAAAGTCAGTCACATTCCAGGTACAAGTTGGCCTTCGCCAGCGATCCTGTTAGTTCTCAAGGCGCAGCGACTTAAGATTTGCATCTCTGCTTTTTGCCGATGATGTCGTCCTGTTGGCTTCTTCCATGGCTGACCTCCCGCAGGCATTCTGGCAGTTTGCGGTTGAGTGCTGAGCAGCTGGGATGAGGGCCAGCCCCTCGTAGTCCTAGGCCACAGTTCTCTGCTGAAGGTGGATTTCTATCCCCATGTGGGAAGTCTCTGCCCCAGATGAAGGACTTCAGGTATCTCGGGATCTTGTGTATAAGTGAAGGTAGAATGGACTGTGAGATTGACAGGCCGACTGGTGCAGCACCAGCAGTATTGCAGGCATCGTACAGGACCGTCCAGTGGGAAGGAGCCAACCTGGAAGGCAAAGCTTTCAATCTACCGGTCGATCTTCATTCCAACCCTCATTTAAGGTCATGAGCTGTGGGTAGTGACTGAAAGAATAAGGTCCCTGATACGAGCTGTTGACATGAAAATCTGCAGGAGGACGGCCTGGCTCAGCTGGGCTCTGAGATAGGGTGAGGAGATCAGACATTCACAGGATGTGGTAATCTCCCAGCCAAGTCCAAGTGTGAGAAGACTTCAGGGCACACCCAGAACTTGCTGGAGGGATCCATTCTGTCCTAGATGGGAACCATCTGACTTAAGAAGATGTGTTCAGAAAGAGCATTTGATTCAGTCTAAAAATCTGCTCTAAACTTGCCTATAAACTAAACCAGGAGGGTTGATATGGTTTATGACTGTAAGACAGAATTGGAAACTGCTGTTAACCTTGCCTAAGCTCTATTTTTTGCATGTTAGGATGATTTTGTGTGATCCAGTTCCTGTAATACTAACCCTGTAAGTTTACTAAGAAGGATGATGGATCTTGCTGCCAGTGCAGTTTGTTTGTTTCAGCTTTTTCAAAGCATCATTGAACTACTGACACCAGCTTAGATGCTAAGCTTTCAATGAAACAAACCAATACCTTCTGTGTTTTTATTCAACTGTTGCTTGGTGCTGTTTTTTTCTCTTCCTGTCTTTTCTGGTGTCAGTCAGGTTGAACCAGTTTTGTTGTCCAGCAGAGACAAAACCTTTTTCCTATTGAAAACCCTTCATATTCAATCAGATTTCTTTGTAAAGAAGACTTTCTTTAGGCATAAAGCATGAAAGACCATTCTAAAATAAGGTAGCTCTTTCAGGCTTTTTGGCTGTATTGAATAAAGCTTTTACACCAGGCATAATTAATTTATTCTTATCCAAGTGGGAGCCAGAATGAACACTGCAGGTCCAGACTCTGTTATGATGATTTATATCATATTTGGTTTGAATCAGATCTGAGGTTTGTGATTTAACTAACAATATACTTTTCCATCTAACAGTACTGCTTTTTAAGTCAATATAATGGTGTCTACCCCATAGTGCGCCCCTGTTGTCTGCATTCAGCACTATGTAACTCTGGCAGCTGTCTCATAAGAGTTAAATGCAGCTTTGCAGCACTAGTTCACACACCAGCCTTCAGCTTAAATGAAGCCAGTTATCTGTTAGAACGAGAGAGTAGCAGAGCAAGAAGCCAGCCTAGCAGATGCCAGTAAACATTAGTAATTTTTTTTTTTTTTTTAAGATTTATTTTTGGCCTTTATTAGATAGGACAGTGGATAGTGTCAGAAACAGGGAGAGACATGCAGGAAATAGTGCCATTGGCTGGATTTGAACCCGGGTCACCTGCATACCTGGCGTGCGCCTTAACCACTCAGCTACCGGCGTGCCCTGAAATCAGTAGCTTTTAAACTTTGTTGAGAGCTTTGTAAAACAGTAGCCTATAAGTCTGGCACAGAGCTGGCTATGCTGCTGTTGCATGGTTGCAAAATCAAGACGGTACCAGGATCTCTCTCACAACTAATGGAAGTGCAACAATGAGATGGCAGACTTTAAAGTCTGGCATCACATCAGGCTGTCATTATTGTCACAAACTTAACCGGGTACAGAAAGCATACAACTCCATCTGTGACTCGGGTTTTCATACTAATAAATAAACAAATCCATCTTAACCCCTTAAAAATTCGAGGGCCCACCAGTGGGCCGGCAGAATTTTCACACATCCATCTGGAAAACTTGTATAAGCTGTGTTTCCATTACCCTTACAAATGCACAAAATCGAATTAGCACAATAAAAAAAAACTGGTAATGGAAACACCTGAATTTCGAAAAAACCTCTTAAATATCACTAAAACGTTTTTACACTCTCATGAGGAGGTTTTTCAGACGTTTGGATACAGAAATATAGTGCAAAAGTGCAATGGAAACACTGTTTCTACATTTACACGTCAAAGGACATAACATACGGTGTCACATGACCAGTTTACTCCGAGACAACATAGTGCGGTACGTGTAGACAGAAGAGGAGACAAGACTTTTCTTGACATCATGCTTATACCCTTATACATGGCTTTTGCAGTACATACAGACTTTGCCTCTGAACTATCATCTGTTGCCTTTGTCTTTTGTTAAAAATGATCAAGGCAGCCGCTGTAAATGTAAACATAACCTACCAACACACAACAAGTTTTGAACGTCTGGCTTCCTTGCAGTGAAGTCTCACAAGATGACATTTTATGAGAATTGCAAGGCTCATGCCCAAAACTCCCTTCAATGGAAACACTGAAGGGATACATTCAAAGCGCAACTGTACTTCGTCGAAATTGAAGAAATATCACTTTTATTTTGCAAAAAAAAAAAAAAAAAAAATTATGGAAACCCAGCTATAGACTGTGTTTGGGAAAGGGCAGACTCTTGAACGTTCTGTGACATTTTTACAGGCCAATCAGAGCAACAAACATGTGACATCATAGGTGTGTGCCGCTACTAAGCAGTAAACTCCAAAGAGAACTGCATAACATGAACCACGACGACTGTAGACATGTCAGTAACTTTTGACAAGAAAACAACTCACTGCTGTTCTTTGTTCTTCTTTTAACGAAGAAATTTCGTCCCATTCTGATAAAACTTACGCTTTAGCATTATCCACGCTAATCTCTTCCACCATAATTGCACCGGCCTCTTGTCGCTGTTTAAAAGCATCATGACTCCACCGTGCCCAAAAGTACTTCCCCTTACTCCTGATTGGTCCTGTCACTTTCTTACAGGGCCGAATCAGTTCAAATGGGAGCTTTGCAAGATGGATGCACCAGTGAGAAACACGGAAACGGGTGAATTCATCTGCTTTGCAAGGTTTTTGGAGTGTATCACTGACAAATGTGATGGTGTGGTAAAGTGAGTCAGAAATTTGTAATTTTACACCCCAGCCTAAGATGTTTCTGAAGCATCAAGCACCTATTTATGCAGGCAAGCACATGTCTTTGAGTGAAACTTTATCAGAAGTTTGCCGTGGATCAAAAAGGGCATTTTAATAATTCATTTTAATTAATTCAATCAAAAAGCCATTAGTCACAATCTTTTTACTGAAGCCCATGCTGCATTTAATTCCACAGTTATCTCCCACTTACTAAACAGTAATACTTTGTTAAAACAAATCTTTTCTGTCAAGGTTTAGAATTCTAAATCAAACCAATAAAAAAAATCTTTCAAAATACTACTCATGGTTGAGTATTAATCTTTCACATCAAGAAGTTCAAACTTGGCTGCAGCTTGTCAAGTTAGCTAGGACGTGAAGTTCAGGGAGTTTTATAAGAGATGTTTTTTTCCTGAAAGCCCTGGTATCTGAAGAATGACTAAAAACCATAGAGAACAAGGTCATTCAGAGTGAATGAACGAGCTCTGCAGCATTACAGAGAGTAAAAGCCAGGCAGTGCTGAGCACTGAATTATAATAGACGAGGCAAAGATGCCTGACGACTAACACTGTCTCAGATGTGGTATGATTTTTGTTCATGCAGGAAAGTAATGAGCTGCTGTATGGGGAATCCTTTGTAATTTATTTAAAGCTTATTGCATGTCTGTGTCTGTTTTTTAAGCACTGCACTGAAACATAATGTGCCATACTGTTGACTCGACGTGCTGGATGTTTTTATCAACACAACTTTTCCACCATCAGGGATGAAATCTACCCTGAAAGAGCTTTTTACAGAGGATAGCAGTCGCTTCATCCCTGAGCAGTTTAAAGAGCATTAGACCTGTTGTGCACATCATCATTTTACACCACACACGACGATAACACTCAGCCGTACAAATCGGAGGAGATTCAAACCACTTCCCTTGTGTATTACAATCACAGCAGCGTGTCTCCAAGCTACCTTCATACATCTCTTTTTTTGGTTTTACTTGTTTTTTTCTACAAACTGCAACAACAGCAGACTATCACTGTGAAATGTATTCAGAACAGGTTTGATCTACAAACCCGAATTCCAAAAAAGTTGGGACATTCTGTGAAATGTAAAGAAACAAAATAAAGACATTTGTAATTCTTTCCTACATATCTTCATGTTTCAAATAAGTTGAGACAATAGCACGTGTTACATTCTATTTTCTTCTAACAACACTCTAGAGGCATGTATGGGCTGGAGACACCAAATGTTGAACTACTGAAAGTGGAATGTGTTCCCTTTTTTTGCTTGATTTACATCCAAAGTTGCTTAATAGTGCATATGTTGTTATCATGGTATTTTAGGCTACACAATGCCCTGTACATTTTCAATGGGAGACAGCTCTGGACAGTATGTAGGCCAGTCTAGTACCCACACTATTTTATTGTGAAGCCATGCTGTTGTAACCTGTGCAGAACGTGGCTTGGCACTGGGATAAACAGGAATGTCCCTGAAAAAAAATTTAGGATGCAAACATACCGTATGTTGCAGTATGTGCCTCTCACAATCTGGGTGTTCCTTTTCCTCTTTAGCCCAAAAGACTCTACAGCCATTATTTCCAGTGAAAAGTGGAAAAATGTGGACTCACAGCAGTTGTAAGAACTTCAGTGTTGGAGTTATTTGACAATGTTGTCGACTCTTGAAGTTCTGCCCACTGCCATTTAAAATCTGGGGTATAGATTTGCCCCATCATGCCCTTGGGCAGAGTGTTTATATGTGTGTAGATGTTGCCTGATGTACAGTGATCACTGCTGGGATTCCTTAGCTCATCTTTTTGGTGAATTGTTGCTGTTATTGATGTTAAACACTTCTGCACCATGAGTGAAGTTATCCACTACGTTGGTCACTTCCTGACTGTGGTAGAGGATGGTCTGTTTTAAAGGAAGCATTGCAGACTTGCAGCTGAGGGCATATTGTAGCTCTGCATCTATCTCTTTGTGCCATCCTTTCCAGAAGAAACCTTACTTTGCAACAGATGTTCAATACAAGCTGACAATCTTTATTAGCATAAAAATCACTTTACACTATGTACATTTAAAGTGTTAAATTTAACAGAATGGGATCTGAACTAACCTTGCTGATTTTGCTGTGTTCAGTGTTAGAATAACTGTTCTTCATTATTAAAAGTGTGAAATTAACACTCAAAAGAGTGGACACATACATACATTACTACATTAAATTTCACACCCTCAGTGTCAAATTAACACAGGGGATTTTACTGTGTAGTTTTTAATGCAGAGTTGTCTGAGGGATCAAAGGTGACAGGCATTAAATATTGGTTTTCCATCTTGCCCCTTACATGCAGAGATTTCTCCAGATTCTCTGAATCTTTCAATTATATTATAGACTACAGATGGTGTAATCTCTGAAGTCCTTCCAATTGCATGTTGAGGAATGTTGTCCATGAATAGTGGGACTATTCACTGGCACAGTCTTTCACAAAATGAATAACCTTATCAACATTTTTATGAAAGTTCTGCAACATTCCCAGTCTTTTTCTTGCCCCTGTCCCAACTTTTTTGGAATGGGCTGCATGCATGAAATGAAATATTTTGTCCTTGTGTTGTATCCAATTGAAAAAAGGTTGAAAACGTTTTGCAAATCTTCATCTTCCATTTTAAGTCATTTTCTTATGTGCCAACTTTTTTGAACTGGGGTTTGTAGAAGAAATCTCAGTAAACAGTATGTTGCTCTTTAGCTTTAACGACAACATCCACTCAAATGGCATTGTTCTGTGTCCTCTTTGTCTGCTTATATACCCCCATATGTCACTGCCATAAATCTCCTAGCTTAAATTCATCAGTAAATAGGACTTCTTTTGCGGTCATCCAATGTGAAACATTGCTTTTTCTTGGCTCACCCCATGTGTTTGGCCTTGTTTCCCCTCCTGGGAAGTGGCTTAGAAACTGCAGCTCATCCTCTGAGACCACTGAAGACAGCCCTCATTTTGACAGTACTTTAGTTGATTGGAGCCTTGCATTATTTATTTAGAAATTTCTGTGTCTGTAATGAAGTTTCTCGACTCTTGGAGATGTACGCTTGATTGTGATTTTATGTTTTCTCCTCAGCGAGTTAATGCTGTGCATTTGCTGGGATTTAAACCAAATTTTAGATTAATTAATCTTTATTTTAAATGCCATGATATTTTGTGTTTTCAATTAAACTTTGGAGAATTAAGTAAAACCAGCCTCTTTCAGTGAAAAAAGCATCTGACTTGGTGAGCTTATTTATTTGTGCCTTAGTCATTCTCTGAAAGTCTCCACAACAAAGAGCTTTAAAGGATCCTCCATGTAATCACCAAACTCCTGGAATTTCTCTGACAATAAGCCAAAGAAAAAAAACTAAAAACAAAGAAAAATGTGTTGCTTCTAGAGTGAATGGAAGCCATATTTATATTTATGAAACAAGCATTTGACTCCTGGGAGGGTTAAATGGGCAGATTAGCACTTCTTCAGGGTCACTGCTCCTCCACGGAGAGCAATAAACAGTCATATGTAACTGCATCCTCATTAAGAGCCACAGAAAAGCATAAAATTAATGCAGTCATGATAACAGTTTCTCACTACTGATACAACCCATTTCTTAATGTTTTCTCAACACAAATCCAAGTTTTCAAACGTTTTCATAAAACCTCTAAATCTGTGCTCAAAATCAAACAATCCTATTAAAACAGTTTTACCTGCTCTCAGAGTAGTCTGTTCTTACATAATAAAAACAGCAGTCAAAGTCAAACACTACAGAGCAGCCATTAACCCTGCACGGTCCCCCCAGAAAAACTTACACTTAGGACCCTTGGGACCCAAATGGGTCCCTTCATAAAAAGTGCCATAAAAAATTATATCAATTCATATTTTTCCACTTTCAAAGCTTAAATCTTTAATCAGCTTCAGCCCTAATCAGAACTATACATTTGTTATTTATTTTTGAAATATTGTTTATATTTTATGCATTTTTTTATAACAGCACCCCCTGTTAACAAGAAAAACACAAAATAAACATAATCACAGTATTGGATATTTGGGGTAATGCTATTAGAGCCATGTATATGTCAATAAATTACAAAAAAAATTGATTTTGTTGCTTTTTTTTTCGAGCAGTACAGGTTTATATTAAAAAAAAAAAAAAAAAAAAAAAAATCCTCACACTTAGAACCCTTGGGACCCAAACAGGTCTCTGCTGAAAAAGTGCTGAAAAACATCATATACATTTTTTTTTTTCTTTCAAAGCTTAAATATTATAATCAGCTTCAGCCCTAATCAGAACTATAAAATTTGTATTTATTTTCATGTTTTTTTCTTTCACAATGACACCCCTATAATAATGCAAAAACCACATAATAAAAATGTTTTCCAAATATGAGTTGCAGTTGTTTGTTTTGTTTTCCATAAATATTTAATTCCAAAAGAGCTAATATTTTTCATGAACTGGTCAAACGTCTCAGTTTCCACATGTTGTTTATGTTCTACTGTGAATAATATATTGGTTTGAGATCTGTAAATCACTGCATTCTGTTTTTATTCATATTTTACATGGCATCTCAACTTTTCTTTTATGATAGACTTTATAAATGGTGCAGGGCAGTTCTGTTAAAATTACATTTTTTAAATGAGTCAAAGCATTACTCTAATCCACTGAGCTAACCCATAAGCTTATTTTGAGGACTCTACCTAATGTGTCATTAATCGTGGTGCATTTTGTCGCATAAATTTGAATTTTAATTATGAAAAATGCTTCCTTGAAGTACGGCTCCTAATACCTCAAACATGCAGCTTCTCATGGCTGTTCCTAATCTTCATCAATTAAACCAGCTTAATTAATGCACACATGGGATTTACATCCATGCTCCTCACGAGAGGTGTTAGGATTTTCACTCTCATCAGTATTATCCAGTGAGCCATCTGTGAACTTTTCTATCCCTGCTTCTATCTGAGCATCCACATGCCCATCATGTTAATAAAGTATCAGCTATTAGACTCAGCCTCCTGGGTCTGTGTCCGTGATTAATGCTCCCACTGGGACTATATGTCCACGCTGTTTTAAATAAAACTGGGGGGGGGCATGGAGATCGGCAAAATTACGGTCTAGTGTAAAATTGAGCTGTTCTAACCATATTTTATCTTTAACCATGAATAATAACCTCTCTTATCAAAGAAACAAATATGAATCTTATTTTCTGTTTATTAATGATGAAGTACAGGAGGCTATAATCGTTTTCAAAATGTAAACCTCTTTTCTTTCAAATAGAATTACTTTCTTGTAAAAAAATAAATTAATGCCAACAATGTGGATGGGCAGATTAAACCAAACTATCTTGAAAGTAATGTCAGGTTGCCAGAAAAATACATTTGAAGAAAGTGAGATAACTCGGGGGGGGGGGGGGGTTTGGTTAAATGTTCAAAAAAGATGGCCAGCTGGGTTGAAAGTGGCAAAAAAGGGTTAATTATAGCAAAGATGGATTAAAAATGGCCAAATGGATTAAAAGTTTCAAAAATGGGCAGAGATTAGTTAAATACGTAAAAAAAAAGTTTCAAAATGGGTTTAAACTGGTAAAAACTGTATTTAAAAAAGAGTAAAAGTGGCATGAGATGTCAGATAGCAACAACTGGTTAAATATTCTAAAAAAAAAAGCAAAAAATGGTAAAAAAAAAAAAAAAAGAAAGAAAACAAAATGTGTTATATGTTGCAAAGATGGGTTTAAGTGGCAAGAAGTGGCAGAAAGTGTCAAAAGTTGGCTAAATGTGCCAAAAAAGTGGCAAAATTTGCTTAATTGTGCTTTAATTTTGCATACATTGGTAAATGTGGCAAAAAGTGATAAAAAAGTTGCAAAGAGTGTCTAAAACAGGTTAAAATAGGTTAAATGTACTTAAAAAAAGGGGTAAGAATCAGTTAAATGGGACAAAAACTGTCAGGAATTGGTAAAAAACAACAACATTTTGATAAATGTGCCAAAAAAGGGGGCTAAATGGGTTAAAAGTGCCAAAATTGGGTTAAACATGGCAGGTATTTGTTGAAATCTGCACAAATTGGCAAAGTAAGGAAGTTGAAATTGAAACAAATTTTGCTGAATTTGGCTAAAAGTAGCAAATATGGGGCCAAAATTTACAGGAAATGTGGTAAAATCATGACTTGAAACATTTTCTAGCTCAAAAATGAGGAAACTGTTGGCCAGGATGCTGGCACCAAAGATACTGGTCTAACACACATGCACTAGCACGTGTCTATTCACTGGTTGGTTGGCCCAGTCGACTCTGCAAGCAGGCCTGATCCTAACCACTGCTAAAAGAGAGGATTTATTAATCCTTCACCTTTTTCCACACATACGACTCCAATGAACTCATTATTCCATTTAAAGTTAATTTACAGTTTAGGAATACACAAAGGAGGAAGTGAAGCCGTAAAATAATCTTTAAATACTGAGAAATAACAACTCAGTTGAGGAATTAACAGTTTGTGTGAGATCCCCCGAGAGCCTGAAATCAGGTCTAATTAGGTCGACACTGTCCACAATATATAGATTTACATGTAATTCCTTTTCAGATTTCAGTGTAATCCTGCTTCTGAACATTTCCAAACCCCAGAGTGTTTCTTTTTTAACTGTAAGCTCCTATTACAACCACAGGCCAGCTCCATTGTAGTTCCCTGATAGTGAAGAAGTTATTGTTAGTGGACACAGAAATGGGGATTTGGACTGCAGTCTAATTTAATTAGGTCTAAGGAGCTGTGTGAGGCGTGCTTCTGTGCATTATGTAGCCACAGAGAAAAGCCCAGGATTTGTACCTACAATTGTCAAGTGCTCAATTGTCACCCCAAATTTAACATAATCCTTTCTTAAAGAAGTGTCGAAGAATAGTCTTAATCACAGCCGCCCAGTGTAATCACAAGTATATAACGGCACATCAACAGAAAAAGTTATATCAAAAGCAGCAACAGTGACAATAATGTGATTGATGCCGTGGGTGTGTTTTTGAGGAAGCTTGAAAGTCCAGTTTGAAGGCTTTTGAGATGCAAATTCTCAGTTCTCCCAGAGACATAAATGTCAAGAACTGACGGTTTATCGCACACAGTTACACAGTTCTATCTGCAGTAAACAGCTCCACTCTTTGAGGAAACTTCAAAGGATCTGAGCAACAGAAAAACAAATCTGTTTGGAGAGCAAATACCCACTTCTATGAAAGCCTATATGAACGCTTAAATCAAAAAGTTAAATCAACAATTCATAGCAAATTAAAGCACAAAGGGAGGAGTTTGCAGGGGGGGGCTAACGAATGAGTCTCTAAAGTCAGTAGTTAATGCACATTCTATATTACAAGTTTGACCACAGACCACATCTGTTTGAGGTAGGTTCAAAAGATAAGAAAGGTTTCAGATATTCAGCTGACTATTGTTGGACTTCAACACAAAACTATACAGGTTGTTCATTCAAAATCTAAAACACAGTCAAATTTGAGAGCTCTATGTGATTTTGGACTCAATAAACTAGTTTATGATCTTGAAAGAACTATGAGATTTTCTAAAGAAATTGTTCTTTGTTTTGCTTTTACTTACAATTTGTACTGACTGATGCTAAAAGTACTTCCTGTTTGGATAGGAAGATAGAAAATATATATCCAGTATTGAAATTAACAACATTAACTTAAGCAGTGAAAAAAAGAACTTGTTTTGGATAGGTTGCTATGGCTTTTATTTCAAGTTGTTGATTGTTTTAGGGGTTACTCCTTTTAGTCCTCTCTTTAGCAGGTAAAATGCATGCTCAATAGGGTCTAAGTCTGGAGATAGACTTGGCTAGTCTAAAACCTTCCACTTCTTGCCCCGGATTAACTCCTTTGTTGTTCTGCCAGTGTGTTTTGGGTCATTATCTTTCTTCATGATCAGGGCGCTCCAAATCAGTTTGGTTCCATCATTCTTTAAATTGGCGGGAAAAGTGTGTTTTTAGAATTCTGAGCTCAATTTGCTGCTGCCATCATGTGTTTTATTATTAATGAAGATTGAATAGCCTACTGTTCACTCCTGTGAAGAGTAGATGGTGATACCTTCACTCCTGTAAAAATTAGATGGTGATACCTTCACTCCCGTGAACAGTAGATGGGGATACTTTCACCCCTGTGAATGCTAGATGGCGATACCTTCACTCTTGTAACCAGTAGATAATGATACCTTCACTCCTGTGAATACTAGATGGTGACACCTTTACTCCTGTGAACAGTAGATGGGGATACTTTCAGTCCTGGGAACAGTAGATGGGGATACTTTTACTCCTGTGAATACTAGATGGCGATACCTTCACTCCTGTGAACAGTAGATCTTGGCCTGTGGAAGTTGTTGCTAATAGTTGTTTATGCTCTTTCTTTACAGCTCTCACAGTGTTTCTGTCGTCAACTGCTGCTGTTTTCCTTGGTCTACCTATTCAACATCTGTTACTTAGTTCACCACTGGTTTCTCCCTGCTACAGGACATTCCTAATGGTTGTACTGGCTATGGCCAATGTTTGTGAAAATCGCTCTTGTTGATTTTCCATCTTCCTCAGCTAGACCATTGCTTGTTTTTCCCTCATAAACAGCTCTCTGGTTTTCATGTTGGTTACACCTTTAACTATACATGCAGTCTGCACAGGCAAAACCAAATCTATGTAAAAAAAAAGGGAGCAATAATTAGCCTGTTAACTTATCAAAAAGAAGTCCATAGTATAGATGGCAGTCAGAACTGAGAATCTGAGGCACTCTGATGTAATAAAAATCATTTATTAAACAGGGATATCTACTTGTTTCGACTCCAACGAGTCTTCATCAGGACAATCTATATATTGTTTAAATAGGACATGCATGTGCAACAAAACACACCCGTCAGTCCACAGCAAAAGTAAAGGAATTGGCCTCACGTAGAGGGGAGTGTATGTATTATCTTGCAAAGGGTGACAACAAATCAGCAAGACCTGATAACTGACACATAGAGATGACAGCGATACAGAAAGCAACCCTGTCATTGTCATTCTCAGCCACCCTGCATCATTAAGACCTGAATTTAAAGACAGAGGACCTCCAGAGTCTAGGCAGGCAATTAAGTGTTGATCCACGCAGACACTCTGATCCACTTGGATGTACAGTACAGAAGTCTGTCACTGCATGAATGTGACACTAATGCACTTGTGTAGGGTGGCTCGGACATTATATAATCCACTTTTGTACCATTAGCTGTCAGTGCAGGATGAGTGAGACAGGTGTAGGGCTCTGTGTATGGTGACGTCTGGTTTTATTCATATAAGCGATACGCCTGTCGGTTTGGCATGCAGTGAGGGGCATTGCTCTACAATTCAAAAAGAATCCCCTGAAGCTGCAGAACAGTGATTTGCTCACAGATTAATCATGTTTCAAATAGGGCAAAGATTCCTCTCTTCTAAAGCCCTGATAAGCAATGATAATCCTGATCATAATTATCAGATTGCACTACTTTTTAGAGCCTGCAGACATCCATCAAACATCTTTCTTTAGCTCTTTTTTATGTGATTGTGATTGGAGACACTGTGTACTTGTACTGGTACTGTATGTACGTGTGTCAGTTGATCCCAAAAGGTGCAGCTCTTCTCTTCAAATGTCTTGTGCTGTACTGTATCTAAAATCAAAAGAAAGAAGCTGTCTTTGTTTTACTCATCACCTTACAACATGTAATACCTCCATCTTTTCTTATTGTACCAGTTCGAATACTTGTGTTGAAGAAAAAGAGGCATGTTCTTTCAGGTTTTGTCCCGTCTGGTGGAAAGCTTGACCTCCATCACCGCTCAGAGTTGAAGACAGGTTCATGGAATTTATTGGAATTAGCAAAACTGTTCATGTAAAGTTGAAAAGAAGAAACTTTTAAAAGGATGTCCTTTAACTCATTGAATCTTATTCTGAAGATGTGCCATTGGTTGTTAACGTTGGTGGTTCTTCAAAAGAAAAAGGTCTTTTGTTGATTTTGGTTGCGCAAATGTGAATGGCATTGACGGAGCGACACCCTGGCTTTTTGTAAAACGATTCCGTTTAATGAACACTGATTGATTCATATTTCAACAAAGGATGCTGAAAGCAAATTTCAGCTTTTTTATGCTTCAGGTTTTTTTTTTTTTTTTTTATAAATGATATTAACTAACAATATATGGGTTGGAATCAACTTAAAAGCTCTGAAAAGTACTGTTGCATAGTGTATGTCATGAAAGGCCGGACAACATGTCAACTTGTCTTGCTTATGCAACTAGCAGTTTGACTCTGGGCAGCTTTGCTTTCAGTGTGCAGGAATTAAAAAATAAAATATAAAAATAAATCAACTGAAAAAATCTTAAAAAGAACAACTAAACATGTACAGGCTCTTGCTCTGTATTTTAACTAGTACAAAAGTCCTTATGCATTAATGGCATGGTTGTCCTGTTGGGTGGCAGATCCAAACCAGATGGTGATGGAAGTGCGGAGAACAGACTGAGAGGTGGTCGTGTAGAAAATGACCTGCAGCTGTCACAGGTTGTGGGGCTCTTCTTGAAGTCCACTGTCATTTCCTCTTGAGCAGGTTCAGCTCCAAGTGGTTCTGACCACACCAGAGGACCAGCTGTTCCACCTCCCACCTGTGTTCAGCCTTGGATGAGACTGATTAGGGTGGTGTCATCCGGGAACTTCAGGAGTTTCACAGAGGTGCAGTCACTGGCCCAGATGGAGAAGAGCAGCTGGGAGAGGACACACAACCTTACAACTGTGAGACAACCAACTCAGGGCAGGCTGTCGAGAAGCATTTCCACAGCATGATGCTGCCACCATCATGCTTCACAGTAGGGATGGTGTGTCGTGCAGTGTTCGGTATCAGCCAAACAAAATCAACAGTGGCTTTCTAAGTGCCACTCTCCCATAAAGCTTTAACTGGTAAAGAATGGGAAACAGTATGATCAATATATGAGGGCTCAGACTAGGAAGTTTAGGACACCTCCTAATCACTTCTCAAATTCTGCATTTAGATTAAATCTGTAAGGATCAATGAAGCTGGAGCCAAACACAAACCCATTCTGCTGCTTCATGTAATGCTTTGAATGATTGCAAATGTGAGTTTTCTAACTGAAATGTATTTATGCTAATATCGTCCATGGCCCAGGCCTTGGTCAGGCTTAGAAAAGAGAATAAATTGAGTGCTTAGTGGCATTTTTTAAACTGAAACTGATATGAAAGGATCATATTTCCATGTCACTTGTATCTTAGTTTATCATCCATTTCTACACTGAACAGTTTGGATAAAAAGTACAGGCACGCTGTCATGAAATACAGTACATTTTGCAGCTTTCACAACCAGCGGTTCACAGGGAAATGTGAAGACTGACTTAACACGGACCAAACATCGACTTTTACCACAAAGACTTCTGAAGCACAGTCTGGAAACCAATTTTCTTAAGCTTTTGCCTCAAAGACCTTCTTTTTCTCTGAATTTTTGGCTTTTTGATTCATACCTTTACTTTTAAAATCATACCTTTCTTAAGAGCTCCAGTGCAAATACAGTATGGAATTTAATGTAGACATTTCTCTAAGAAGGCTTTAAAAACCAACTATAAAAGCAGGAGTTTTCTTCCATAATGTTCAAAATTCTTGACTTTAAAAAACAATCTGTTTTATGAAGAAAAACCTAATTAAAAGAGAATAAACTGAAGCAGCTGTGTGATTGATATGCAGCCCATTTGATAAGAATGGTTTCCATGACATCTTATGCGCCAGAGGTAATTATCTGACTCATGTATAATTTAAAACAATATACCTGCAGTCATTTAAATGTCTGCACCTGTACAGACATTTAAGCAGGAGAACACAAATTAACCTGTGTTTGATTAGAGAGCTGTGAGAGCTCTCTGCTGAATACTAAAACACTCATGAGGAGGGAGGGCGGACTAACAGGAAGTAGACATGATTAAAGCACAGAGGAGGCCAAACAAACCCACACAGATACACACTAACATAAACACACATAGGGAAACAGTGCCAGTTCTCCTCTGCTGTCGTCTCCTTTAGCACCTCGTTGGAGGAACACCCTCCGCTGAAGTGACAGCACACACTAGAGGGTGCAACCTCGTCGCCAGAGTATACCGCCCGCCTATTTCTGCAGGGCTCGGGTGACTTCCGGTACACGGGTAAGCCAAGCGTGCACGATGTGAGTACAGGAGTCACGTACATGACACGCATGCATACACATTGGAAAAGCTATCGGTCATTGTAGCGCAAGGACAGCCTCTCTCCTTCCCCTGCAGCTAACACATACATCCATACACCATATGCACCACGTTCTGGTATCTTCCCCCTACATATCTATCTTAAAGAACGAGCCAACTCTTGCTTCTCCGCGGCTTGCATGTGCCTGCCAATCCTGCAGGCCGCCCGAGGCATACAGCATCATCAAGTGGCATGCTGGTCCTCCTCACTGCCTGCTGTGCTTTGCAAGTTTCCAGTTGTACATCCTACAGCTCTGGGGGTGCCTGCTGCCCAAGAATACACCAAACCCCCTCTAAATAAATATAAAAACACAGGAAAAATCAACCACCGCCTACGCCCCTTGAGGTTTGTGTGTGACTTCTCATTGTGCTGTGCCAGCATCATGCCAAGCTAATGCCCTGCAACCCTGAAGAGGAGGGGAGGGGGCGCGTGCTGAGGCAGGTGGCGGCTGGGGACATCACAAGTGAGGCTGTTGGTCGAAAGTGTGCATGTTGAGATGTAGCACGCCGACATGGTACGATTGCATAACAGGTTCTGCACAAAAGTTGTGAGAAGAAGCGCTCTGATTCACACCCCACGAGGAAGTGTGACCTGTACATAGCAGATTTGTAGCTTCAAGTTAGTTTTTTGGCTTGTTTTCTCATCTTTTAAAACTTAAAGAGCAAATCTAATATTAGTTTCTCACCAATTCCCATATGGCCATGTTCAAATCTCCAGATTTCACGTGTCTTGGAAACAAACTTTCTTTAACATTGCCCATCTGAGCATTCACTCACTGTATCTTGGCAGTAATGTGAGGACAAACGGCTTTATTAGTCGGAAATAAAAAGTTACAGTTTACTGTTAAAGCCTTTCAAACTCATCAGCCATGGACTAAACAAAGACTGCGTTTGATATGTTTTTGTCATCCTCTTATGGTGGCTTCCTTCATTTCTCTGAATGTTGAAATCTCTATGGCTCTTTCTTATGATGAGAATGATTTAAAAAAGGACAAAAACCCTTGTAAATGTCAAGGTGAAAACATTTCTGCAAAGTAATGTCAAATAAGTGAGCATAAATGATGAAAAAAGCATAAATATTCACCCCCTTCAAGTCAGTATTTAGTAGATGCACCTTTGGCTGCAATCACAGCACTGAGCCAGCAGCTGAGAAGCATCCCCACAGCATGATGCTGCCACCAGTGTTTAAAGTCCACCAACATAGCATCTTGCCAGAAAGCATCATTTTGGTCTCATCAGACCAAAGAACTTTCTCCAACTTGACCATTTGTTGTCTGACATGCTTTTTGGAGGGCTTGTAACTCATTCAGAGTGGTCATAGGTGTCTTGGTGCCCCCCTCCCCCCAACTCGTCTAATTCTTGCGCAGCCACTCAGTTTGTCAGGGACTGATCTAGGCAGTTTTACATGTGACATATTCCTTCCATGTCTTGATGATGAATTTAACTGAACTCCAGCACTTAGCACTTTTGGAAAAATTTTGTAGCCATCCTCTTACTTATTGTTTTCAATAATCTTTCTCTGAATTACTTGGAGTTTTCTTTTGTCTTCATGGTGTAATGGTAGCCAGGAATACCAATCAACCAGTGACTGGACCTTACAGACACATCTGTCTTTATACTACAATCACTTAAGACATGTTAACCACACTCTGGTTGGATCTCTGTTGAATAGGGTCAGTCACTTTAAAGAAGGGGGAATTTTTATGCATTCACTTATTTTAACTCACATAAATATCTAACTGACATTACTTTGTAAAATCTATTTTCACTCTGACATCAAAGAGGTTTCTCTTGTAATTTTGCTTTGTCAAAACAAACAAACAAACAAACAATACATTTACCATGATTGATTTATAAAATGAATAAAAGTGTAAAACAGTCAAGGGGTTGAATACTATCTATAGGCACTGTAAGTTATGATTTTTCTTTCACTGTCACTTTCCAAAGATGTTCCCAACAACAGCTGGTCACAAGTTGTTTTATAATCCTACACGTCTGCAGTAATACCCCTTTCTTCATCCACTTTGCATTCTTTGTCACCATAGCAACAGGCTTCGTTGTCAGGTATGTGTTGATATGAACGCCCAACCAATGGCTTTCACCATTTTACATAAATAGCTGTTCCAGAAGTTTGTCTGTTTCCCCGGTAACGCCAGGTGATTCTCCAAGGCAACCTCCGCCCACAGAGAACGTCTGCTGTTTTTCTCTGACACATATTAACACATACAGGATTTATTTAGGGACACCAGAGTCCTGAGGCATGGCTGTAGACAGGGTTTCAGAAATAACAAGGTCCAAAAACAGAGCTTATGAGGAAGATTTTAGGCCATGCTACCCCCTCAAAATGTTTTCATTTCCCTTGACTAAATGTGTACATCTGTAGCTATTTTCATCTACACACAAGAGATTTCATTGCTATAAACATCAGATCTGGCATCAGAGCAGGAAATCTGATGTGCACTTTCCAGTTCAAGGCATGTAGGAGTTACTTCAGCAATGTATGAGAGGTTCTCCCAGAAGATTTGAGAGGGGTCTGGCTGCAGACAGCAGATCTCAGACACTCCCTTTTGCAGACTAATGTGGACAGAAGTGACCTAATTTACAACATATTTCTTGTTCTTTTTTTTTCTTCTTTTTTAAGTCAACTGAACAAAGTCTAACATTCGTAGCATTCATAACATTCAATAACCACAGTGTAAACATAACAAACGCATTTCATAAATAAACAGAAAAAACAAGAGGTCTAATCTGGGATTAAATTATGTATAGACCTGTTTTAGATTAGCTTTAGCCAGAGCTAATGTAGCTATGTAGTTAATATTACTACCTAATTTACCAACGTTAGATTTAGTCATCTGAGGTTAGAAAATGTAGCTAAGGCTAATGTGGCTAAGTGAAATAAGTAGGTGACATAGCTACATAGCTAATGTAGCTAAGTTAGCTTTAGGAAATTAGCATAAGTAAATATAGCTAATGTAGTGTAAGGGCTGTTACTTTGACAGTTACTGTGTCTTGAAGCTGTGGGTTAGCAAGGAGCATGTGGACTTCAGTTTTTCTTCTTGACATAAACTTTTATTGTTGCGTAACAAACGACACCAATACATTACTTCATGTCTTAAAGCTATATCACTCCACCAGCTGTGACCAAGAGCAGCCATAAAGGTAAAGTGCGACACATAAACCATTTTTTTTTAATTAAATTTAAATCTCAAAAGATTAATATTAACAGATTTACTAATAGATCAATTAGAGTTGATCACCTTACATATTAAAAAACTAAAGATCTACCAAATAAAACTTTCCAAAATAACCCTCATCTTACAGTGGTTTCCTCAGCTTTAGCTATGTTAGTGATGCAGCGTTCTTTATAGGAATAGAATGGGTTTATGAGATTTGCAAAACAGTAAAAGGTAGAGTCTTCAGTCATGTTACCTGAGTAGTTTATGAAGCTAATGTAACTTCATTAGGTTTAGCTTTAGCTACGTTAGCTTTGTAACAGTGTTTTCATCGAGGACAAGCTTTGTCCTGTATTCAGACTGTTTGCTTGGTTTAATGAAAGGTTTTGTAATCAGGTTTTGCAGGTCAGGTCTTTAACTTTTAACTTTGGGTATCCTAACCCTTACCTTAACCCCTACCCTAAACAAAAGTTTAATCCGATTTTAGCTGCTGACATGTGCAGAGTGTTACTAGTCATAATATGTGCAGTGGGTCCCCACAGTTAGAAATTGTCCCGAAGTTATAACAGAAAAAACTGATTAAAAATCTAGGGTAAAACATAGTTATCCTGCATTGTCTGACGGTATGATCAGAGACCTTTATCTATTTTATATTTCAAGATTTATTTTGGGGCTTTTAATGTTTTTATTGATAGGGATAGGACAGTGGATGTCGTTGGAAACGGGGATATAAGAATAGCATGAAACACAGGAAAGGAGCCACAGGCAGTACTTGAACCTATAAACACAGGGTGTGACCTAACCAGAGGTGTCCAGTAACTAAGTACAAATACTTTGTTACCTTACTTATGTAGAAATTTTGGGTATCTATACTTTACTAGAGTAATTATTTTTCAGCCTACTTTTTAATTCGACTCCTTACATTTTCAAGCAATCATCTGTAGTTTCTACTCCTTACATTTTAAAAATAGCCTTGTTACGCCTATTTCATTTCAGCTTGTTTTCATTGTTTTCTGTGAAGAACACACAGAAAAAAATAAATAAATCCCAAGGGGGTCTGAGGGTCTTCCTCCAGAACATTTTCAATTAAGTAGATGTCATTTCCTGTATTCTAGTGCATTTTAACACCATATGAGCACCAGATAATCTAAACTGGTTCTGTGAGATGTAGTTCTGGCTCAATATAGATCAAAAAAGGGCCCAACATAAAAGTCACTGCATCAGTAATGTTTCATAGTATTTCTTGGTCCTAAAGGTCTTCCGGAGTTTAGTGTGCTTTTCCACCCGAGAGAGGAGTGGTGTTTTGCCAACCGGGAGGGCACTTAAGCACGCGTTTTTACCACCGAAGAGGGTAGTTTATCATGTTTTTTCCACCAAGAGGGCAGTTTAGTGTGTTTTGCCAACCAGGAGGGCACTTTAGCAAATGTTTTGGCTCTCAAGGGCACTTTAGTATGTGTTTTGGCTGCCAAGAGGGCACTTTGGTGTGTGTTTTGGCTTCCAAGAGGGCACTTTAGCATGTGTTTTGGCTCCAAAGAGGGCACTTTAACACACGTCTTGGCTCATGAGGGCACTTTAACGTGTGTTTTGGCTCCCAAGAGGGCACTTCAGAGTGCGTTTTGCCTCTGCGGAGGGCACTTTAACACACGTTTTGACTCCCAAGAGGGCACTGTAGCACATATTTTGGCTCTCAAGGGCACTTTAGCATGTGTTTTGGCTCCAAAGAGGGTACTTGAGCACACGTTTCGGCTCTCAAGGGCACTTTAACACACATTTTGGCTCCCAAGAGGGTACTGTAGCGCACGTTTTTCAACAACTGGGCCACAACGAGGGGTGACCACCCCCTGCCGCCCCCCGTGCACACCACTGCCTCTCAACCATTATGGTTTTGGTTTCATGCCTAAACCTAACCTTAGACATACAGACAGTGGGCATCATGCCTAACCCTACCCTAACCCAATGGAGAGTGGGACTCGTGCCTAAACCTAACCTTGGACGTATGGAGAGTGGGACTCATGCCTAAACCTAACCTTAGACGTATGGAGAGTGGGACTCATGCCTTAACCTAACCTTGGATGTATGGAGATTAAGACTCATGCCTAAACCTAACCTTAGACGTATGGAGAGTGGGACTCATGCCTAAACCTTACCTAGACGTATGGAGAGTGGGAGTCATGTCTAAACCTTACCTAGACGTATGGAGAGTGGGACTCATGTCTAAACCTTACCTAGACGTATGGAGAGTGGGACTCATGCCTAAACCTTACCTAGACGTATGGAGAGTGGGACTCGTGTCTAAACCTTACCTAGATGTATGGACAGTGGGCATCATGCCTAAACCTTACCTTTTCTGGAAAATAAGACAATGCATTTATCAATAAATATGTAAAGGGCACTGCTTCTCAAGTTATGCATGAGTTCTGAGCAATGGCATGCTACTTTTACAAAGAAGAAAATAAAAGAAAAAAAATTAAAGAAAAGACCAATTTTAGTCACACTACTTTTGAGTAACATTAGCCTTAAAACAAGCAGACACAGGAGTAGGACATGTCTCCACTAAATGCAGGTAGTTTCAGAGGGGACACAGTTTCCAGGTGGTAAATTGATGAGAAAAATGATTTGCATTTCCAATCTGCTGCACATAATCTCTTTAATAAATCTTCCCTTGACTGTTTTATGGAAGACAAGTGCCCTTCATGACACTACACCCTCTTCTAGAAGCACTTTCTAAAACTAAAGCCATGCACACGTTCACTTTGCATCCCTCCAGTTCTCCTAACAGTGACAGCGTTTGTTTGTGAGGGTGAAATATCTTCTGCCCTCCTTCTGGCCTCAGCTCTGATGGGAATAAATATATTACTCTCTGTCCTAATACCCCGCGCACAAGCTGAGGTAATGGGACAGGAGAGATGAGCAGAGGTGCAGAGGTGCTGTGTGCCTGCCTCACAGCTAACCGTCTCTGAGCGCATGACGCCTTTTCTCAGCCTCAGAAGGGAGAAAATTAGGAGTGCAAACACACATTAAAGTTAAATTAGATCAGTGTCTCGTCACCACTTCTGAGCCTTGTCTGCCTTGAGGGCCAATGAGGCTTACCTTGATTTCAAAAGCACATAAAAGCCATTTGGTGCTGTCTCTATCGTCAACAGGTTTGTGTGGGCAAATGATTACAGAGAAAGGAAGTGTCTCTTCTCAGTCCCTCTTAAGCGTAACAACCAGGATCCAATAATCTGCAGACAGAGGAGCTGGTCTACCTGGAAGGTGTCTCTGTCTTTCAAGCCTCAGAGCATCCATGCCTCCTGATTTCTGACATTAAAACTGTCCCCTTGCCATTTGTTACACATATATTAGCCTTTACATGATTGATTGAATTTATTCATTATTTGCCTGTTCTTAACCTTCAAAAAAAAGAAAAAAAAATCGCCTGTAGGTTGGTATTGAATAGGAATTACCCCGCAGAGCATAGCTAATTACCCAACATTAGCATATGCAAATGAGAGTCGCTATCTTATGTACAAAATGTTGCTTATGGTAAACACGGGCTAATCACTTGAACAAGTTTAGCTGTTTAAATGATACTAATTGCATATTGTTTAAACAGATGGGCTCAATCCCCTGAAAGTCAAGGTTTGGCGAAGGAATGTAAGAGATTTCTCTTTAATGTCCGCTCTCTGTCTCACCTTGGCAGCCCTACTTGGTTCTACAGCTCCTTTGATGAGAAGACTGAAAAGGGAATAAAAGATGTGCGCTGCCTGTATTTGATATCAATTTTGGCTGTTAAAGTGTTATAATAGAAGTTAGATGATCATTATGTATCTGCACATCATCGTGACGAATGCTGTGAACCATATAAAGGCTTTTAAAAGATTGAAAGAAATACCAAAATACTGAATGTTTCAAGTCCAAATGTGCTGAGGCGATATTTTGACATTAGGGATGTGCCCAGACAGACAGCAAGACAGAATGTAATATATTTCATGGTGTTAAAATCTGGTGGCAATCTCAAATACATGCACTTTAATATGGAGTTGACCTTTCTTTTGCAGCTACAACAGCCTCCACTCCTCTTAGAAGGCTTTCTACAAGAATTCGAGTGCTTCTCTGGGAATTTTCGCCCATTCATTTTGTAGGACATGTATGAGGTCAGGCACTGATGTTGGCCAAGAAGACTGGGCTCACAAGCTATGCTCCAGACATCAACAAAGGACTTCCCCAAACTGTTGCCACAAAGTTGGAAGCATACCATTGTTCAAAATATCTGAAGCACTGAGATGACCTTCACTGGAGATAAGGGTAAGGGGCCTAGCCCAAAACCTGAAAAACAGCCCCATATCGTTGTCCCTCCTCTACCAAACTTCACAGTTGGCACAACACAGTCAAGCAGGTTTCCTGGCATCCGCGAAATCCAGACTCGCCCATCTGATTGACAAAAAGAGAAGCATGATTGACCTCTCCACAGAACGCGTTTCCACTGCTCCACCGTCCAGTATGGGTGTGCTTTTTACACCCTGATGCTTGGCACTGGATTTGGTGATGTGAGGCTTGCATGCAGCTGCTCGGCCATGAAAACGCATTCCAGGAAGCACTTGCCAAACAGTTTGTGCTTTCATTAATACCAGTGGAAGTTCAGAACTTAGCAATCGCTTACCCTGCTCTGTGATTTTACATGGTCTTCTTTTTGGTGGCTTAGTTGCTGTTGTTCCCAAACTCTTCCACTTTCTAATAATATCACCTACAGTTGACTGTGGAATATCCTGCAGGGAGGAAATTTCAGTCTAATTGCAAAGGTGGCATGCATCACAGTACCACGCTTGAAGTCACTGAGCTCTTCAAAATGACACATTTTGTATCTCAAATGTAGACTGAATGGCTCGGCGCTTGATTTTATACACTTGTGGCAACAAATCTGATTGAAACACCTGAATTCAATAATCAACAATACTTTTGTCCCTACAGTGTTTGTTGTAAATGGACATGCTGTTGGCTCACCATGTTTTCTGTGGTGTGCTGCAAGAAGGAATTAAATAACAAGAGATTATAATGTAACAGAGGGTTTTTAGTTCAACTGTAAAAACTTAATGTGGGCAAATCTCCAGTCATCAGTTTTGTTATTAGCAAGCTAATCCTCTTTGCACTGGTATCATCAAAAACCACATCTGCTAACTGCTGCTAATGGGACTAATGGTTTGCCCTTTGAGTAACATGTCCCTTGTGAGTTACCATAGCTGTCACTGCATTTTCCCGCATGTCTCTCCCCAGCGCTCTCATCCCTGTTTTGGATTCTGTCCACTGTCCTCCTCTGTCAATAAAGGCATAAAAGCCCAAAAATACATCTTGAAAATAAAGAGCTGCAAAAAAAAAAACAGCTGGAAAAAGTTGAAAACTTAGTGAGCAATCAGCCAAATTGGGCTGAGGAGGAAAAAAATGTGTGTGGTGGTGGTGGGGTGGGGGCGGGGGGCAGCAGAAAACAGGTTACAGGTTATAACCTACAGTGCTTATAAAGTGGCAAAAATGGGGGAAAAAGTGGCAAGAATGGTTAAGAGTGACAAAGAGTGGCAAAAAAATGCTGGATAAAATAGAAAATGCAAAAAAAAGGCTGGTAAAAAGGGTAAAAATGGTAAAAAAAAAAAAAAAAGGGGGGGGGTTAAAAAGTAGCAAATAATAGGTTACAAAAATGCAAAAAAGGACTGAAAAATGGTAGAAAAAAAGGGGGGGGGTTAAAAAGTGGCAAAAATAAGTTTTCAAAAATGCAAAAATGGTGCAAAAATTGGTGATAAAACAGGAAAAGAGTTAAAAAGTGGCAAAAATGGGCAAAGCATGGCAAAATGTTACAAAAGAAGTTCCTGGATAAAGTTACTTAACCTTTATTATACCAGGTTAGTCCCACTGGGATCAAAGATCTCTTTTTCAAGGGAGACCTGGCCAAGAATGGCAGCAAAGTGATGAATTTGGGTTAGAAAGAAGCAAAAATGGAGAGAGATGGAGAGACAACTGAAATGGGTTGTAAGTGAAAAAAAAAGACAATAATGGTTGGAAAAATGGTTAAAAAGGGGTTAAAAGCTACATAATTAGATAATTTCATAATAGCTTTATATATTCTTCAGCTCCTAGATGAAATAACTGTTAGCCAGGCTGGTAGCACCAATGACACTCATCCAGCATGCATGCATTGACATCATCAATAAATCACAGCTGGAGAAGGCCCATTCACTGGGGTTTCCAGGGCCCAACCAATTGTGCTGGTAGACACGTCCAAAGACTCTATGGTTCTTATGCCAACCACAGTTTGAAACAAAATAATTATCTCGCTAACATTCCAAACAAAAGGAGATCTTATAACCATGCTTACTTTGTGATCAGAGCTTTGACTTTTTTAGTCTCTTTTAACAAATTTCTTAAAAAACATACGAGTCATGCCCCTGCAAAGATGTGATGGAGCAGGGTTTTTTTTTTTTTAAGGTTTATTTTGGCATTTTTGTGCCCTTATTAGATAGAGGAGAATAGTGGATGGAGTCAGAAACAGGGATGAGAGCAGGGGAGAGACATGCGGTAAAGGGCCTCAGGCCGGATTCGAACTCAGGCCATCCGCGTACATGGGACACACCTTAACCACTTGGCCACCTGCACCCTGGAGCATCTGTTTTGCTGTAACTCTTCCGCATTTACCGAATCTGATTTAAATGACTTTGAATCAGATCAGCTGGTAGATTGGATATCCGAAAGGATTCAATAGAGTCAAGCAGCAGATGGAGAGAAAGTGAAAGCACATCTTGTTTTAGATTTCTTAAGATTATGTCAATTATTGTAAACATGTCACTTTGCTATTATCTTTTCTGCACAAAAATGCCATATATGCTTTCTTTAAGAGGATTCCTTTAATGTTAGATTACTGTATAAATAATTTTTCCAATTATGTTTTCAGTTTTGATAAGTGATTAAAGAATAAGCGACTCCACTTCAAAACAGGATTAATAAGATCTTACTGAGGACTTTAACTTATATTTATCTTCATCATGTATTCAACTGCTGGTTTGACTTTGCTTCATCCAGTTTTCTTTAACTGAAAGAAAGAATTCAACAGAAGTTCTTTAACAAAACAAGGTGGTTAATTCAGCTTTTTTCTGACTGCTATGGCTGAAAGAGACTTCAATAAACAGAAACAGAAGCTAATAAAGAAATAAGAAGAATGTCCTCAGAGTTGCTTTCTTGTGTCAGAGAGAGGTGCTCACAAAGAAAACCATCATAATTTATCAGCTGATGATCATGTTGTGAGTTGGACCCTGTTGCAGAAGAATCTCAGTCCGCTGGGGTTTGACTTCAGTGAGAGACAGAGGACAGAGAGACGCCCCAGGGGGAAAACTTTCCAGTCAGGGAGGCCACACTTTCTTCAGAGATGAAACACAGAGGCAAAAAGGTGGCTGGATGATAAATACTCATATGTCTCTGTGAGTCACCCTAAGGACCTCTCACAGAAGGGACACAATCATTTCATCATGTCACACTGAACACCCACCTTATCTTCTGCTGTGGGGAGCAGGATGAGTCAACCCAACCAAAAAAAGGACCATTTTGCTCTTTAAAAATGGCCATTTGATGATACAGAAAACTCATGGACATACTTTAGCCCTCTGAGTGGGAGTTAAAATAACACCGGATTAGAGTTAACAACACAGTCTGTGTTTCACTTTACTTAATGCTTGATGTGAAATGACTTCATAAAGACAGAAATATGTGGGAGCTTTCTAAGGCCAAAAAGTGAAAACTGTGACTAAAGCTTCTGTGAGGAGATCTAAGATGGTTAAAATGGTTTGATTTTAAAAGTAATGCCTCCAGGGGAGCTGCAAAAGTGAAAGAAACTATAATCAGACAACACTGATATTTTCTCTACAGTAATCTCTAAACTACTTCAACAAGGTAGGTGCCAGACCAATGGCTTCTTCAGACCTGGTGTGTGGTTGCCACGTAACAGCTGTGTTTCTGTGTGCATGTTAACAAGTTAGGGCTGTCAGACAGACAGAATCTTAAGAATAGATGGCTCATTTGTTTTTCTTCTACACCTTGATTAAGGTCCAACTGTGGTAAATTCAAGTGATTGGACATGGTTTGGAACGTCACTCGCCTCTCTGTAGAAGGCCTCACAGCTGACAGAGCAAAAACCAAGCCATGAAGTCAAAGGACCTGCCTGCAGAGCTCAGAGACAGGGTTGTTGCAAGACACAGCTCTTGGGAAGGCTACAAAAAAATTCTGCTTCACTGAAGGTTCTCAAGAGCCCAGTAGCCTCCATAATTCTCAAATGGAAGATGTTTGGCAGAACCAGGACTCTTCCAAGAGCCTGGCCAAACTGAGCAATCAGTGGAGAAGTAAGAGAGGTGACCAAGAACCTGATGGCCACTGACTGAGCTCTAGAGATCCTGTGTTGAGATGGAAGGATGAACATCACTAGAGCCCTCCATCGATTTGGGCTTCATGGCAGAGTGGCTAGACGGAGGCCTATCCTCAGTACAAAACACATGAAAGCCCACTTGGAGTTTGCAGAAAAGCACCGGAAGGATCCTCAGACTGTGAGAAACAAGATTCTCTGGTCTGATAAAACCAAGGATGAACTATTTCTCAAAGTTATGTCACAAGGAAACCAGGCACTGCTCATCACCTGCCCAGTACCATCCTAACAGTGAAGCATGGGGGTGGAAGCATCATACTGTGGGGGCGTTTCTCAGTAGCAGGGACTAGGAGACTGGCCAGAGTTGAGGGGAAGCAGAATGGAGCAAAGTACAGAGATAACCTCAATGAACACAGCACTCAGGACCTCAGACTGGAGCTGAAGGTTTGCCTTCCAACATGACAATGACCCTAAAAACACAGCCAAGACAACACAGGAATGGCTTAAGGACAACTATGTGAATGGACCAGAGGGGCCCAGCCAGAGTCCTGACTTGAACCCTATGGAACATCTCTGGAGAGACCTGAAAATGGCTGTCCATTGACATTCCCCATCAAACCTGACTGAGCTTGAGAGGACTTGCAAAGAAGAATGCCAGAAAATTCCCAAATCCAGGTGTGCAAGGCTTGTGGTATCATATTCAAAAAGAGGTTGTCAAGGCTGTAATTGCTTTTTTCTTTTCAAGGTAATAGTCCCATTTAGCATTTCTATAAAGAAAACTTCCTCATTTGCTCATTTGAGGCCTTTCATGAAGAAATAGGCATCACTGATGGGATGGCTTTAGAAAAGTTTTTTGTATTTTCATGTTAAAAATGAAACTGTAGAAACAGATTTAGGCCTAAGCAGGGGTGTTGAATGACTTTAACAGTTCAAATTTAGTAAAATCAATGGTTGTTGGGCTAACAGTTTTACATATTTTGTATTTTGTGTTATTTTGATTATTAGTGTTTTTAATGCCTTGTTTTTAAGTGCTAAAATCCCCCATATGGATGGAAATATTTATTACAATGCATACTGCATACAATAAAATTAGTTTAAAAGCAATTAATCCATAGTAGCATGAATCTGAATATAAGGGTTCAACAAGCTTTACACTATAAAGGATGCAGCTGAGGTGGAGGAGGTTGAGCTTTGTCAGCAGCAGCAGCAGGGATTAGCAAGAATTACATCATATTCAAATACACAGCTGTATTGAGAGAAAGAGCTGTGATTGGCTGTGGGAGCTGAAGGCGATAACTGAAATCAGCTGGCCATCAGCTGATCACAGCCAGGCGTATGACTACTGCGTCCTGCATGAACAAACGCTGAGCTTCATATCTTCACATCACTGCAGTCTGTTGTTGGTAAAACTGATCTGTAAATCTGGTGCATGTTCCCTCTAATTATCCATTAAAAAGTTCTCTGATTCGAAACATTAGGCTAACCACCTGCTCGCTATGATTTCATGCCCAAGGTGAAGGTCAGTGCAGGTGTGTGGGCCGTCCAGTTTTCAGAGCCAGGCTCTGTGAACACTCCTGAGCCACCATGCGACATGAAGTAACCAGGCGTGTCGGATATTTCCATGTTTCCAATGTTCACTGTTCCAGTCTGGAAATCACCTGCTCCTGGGAAACATCCATCTTCTGTGATGATGGGCCTCCCCGTCCTCCCCCATCTATACTTCTTTTACCTCTCCCCTCTCCCCTTTTACCCTCACTCTTCTCTCTCTCCCTCTGTCTCTGAGGAATGAAGCGTCGTTAGCAGGTAATGAATGCAGCGGATGTGTGATTTCAGTAAGTGTCTGTAGGGCTAACAGAATGGGGAACATTTTTTTCCTCAGTGCTCCATCATGCTCAGGGGAAGATGGGAGAATTTTGGTTATTTTTGCCCGGCTCTGAAGGAGAAACGTAGTAATTGGCTCCCCTCGGAGACTGGCTAACATTGGAGCAAAATGTGCCCAATTTGCTGCGGCCGGTTCATTCGGCGCAGCCACATATACCATGTATAACAGATGTGCGTCTCTCTCTCTGTCTCTGTCTTCAGGGCAGATGAAGCAGCTCTGATTTTCACCCCGTTGTGCATGAGCAGGAGGGGAGCGAAAACCCGGCTTCATGATTGGATGACATGCTGGGTGATGCATTGTTGAACTGCTTTGACCGCTGTGCTGTGAAAGTTAGCATGGAGAAGCTCTCGGCACTGAAATATACATCAGGATCTCAGCTGGTTATATATAGATGAAGTGTACAGTATGAACACTGTGTGACGACAGCTGCGCTCTGTGTTTCCCCTTAGTGTCACTGCATCCTGTTGGGAAATGTCTGACATCTACCCTGCTTTGTCATTCCCATCTTTTTACATTCTTTCCAATAACCCATCCTTATCCATGCCTGAAGTTATCTTTTAGCTTTTGCTACTTTGGACCAAACTTTTCATTTATCAGATCACACTCAAAATCAGAGTGATTTCACGAGAGAGAAAGAGAGAGGTCTGACCTTTCAACTGTGTGCTCTCCTGAGATTTTGCAAACAAGAGTGAGAAAGAGGAAAGCCACGAGCAGGAAATGGGATTTTAATTCCTCTGTCTGATGAATACGATTAAGTTCAATAGGATGATGGACATAGTTTTCTATTTCAACTGAAAAGATCACATGAAAGTTATTTGTAACACTGGAACCCCCTGTAATGCAGCAAAGCACAAGCCCTTTGTCATCCATCATCTTTAAAAATGACTAGATTAGTGTTTCAGATTACTCTGGGATATCCCTCCGTGCTACCCTAAAATAGACAAAAACATGGAGGCACCAGCTCAATGCCCAGGAGAGTTCCATTATAAAAGGTGTAGTGATGAGCTCTGCTCATATCTGTGACGGGATAAAAATTGTGTTGCTGACTCTGACATGTGCATGCTGTGAGATAGCACGCCAGGAGGCCAAGGAAATCTCATTCCCCTATATTTTTCTGTCTGGCTCGGGTCAACCTGGGATGAATGATAAATGAGCTGTTAAAGTTGAGGTCTTGTGTGCAATCCTCACCCATATCATAACTGTCAGTGCAGACACTGTCAGAGAATTACTGTAAGTCAAAAGAGCAGAACAATAACACTTCCAGCAACACTTCCAAAGAGCAGGACTTTTAAGATCTCCTCGTTTCTCTCTGTGGCAAAGATCTCTGCAATCACAGCGATAACAATTATTGTAATCACATCCTTCAGCTGCAACATCATCCACCTCTGCTCTGTTACCTGGAAACAGTGACGTATGTCTGTAACAGACACTGGGCTGTAAAAACTCACTTTTTCATAAAAAGTTATTGCCATGGACATGTATGAAAAGAGGGTTTTTATGCTCTTTAGTCCCTTCAGTCTGTATGAAAGAGCTGAGATGTGATCCAAAACCTCAGAGCCATAATTAGGTTGGTTAATGGGTCACAAAACAGCTTACAGTGGTCAAATCCTGATGGTTTAGGTAATGCTTTGGACAAATTTTGAAAGGTTTTTGGGCTTTAACCCTTAGGGGAGGTTGTGCACATTTTATGAGCTTTCTATTCTTAATTTTGATCATTTTGGCTGTGTTCATGTCTATGGCATGAATTTTGGCAAGATAGTGTATTTCTGTGACCTTTTTATTTCCAGCTCAGCGCTACAGTAAGTCTAAAATACACTGTTTACATGCAAGAGGTACACTCAAGCTGTTAAGTGCAAAAAATGCACAATTGAAACCAATTCAAAATGCATTTATGGATCTCACTTCCATTAAAACATAAAACATGCATTTCATTATATGTGGGTGTCAGATTAATTTAATGGGCCATGATTTTCTTGACCTCCATGGGACCCCTGTTTAGCTAGGCCCCATATTGTCAACCTTGCTAATGAGTATATACATTTTTTAAGCTATTTTGTTAATTGGGAGAAATCCTGTGAACAAAACCTATTATGACATTTAGCACTACTATTCACCTGTTAAATGTTTGAGTGTCATTACTGTACCATGATTAGTTATAATATTAGGGCCATTTGTTTGGGACCAGAAGAGACCTATTTTTTGCTGATTGGTCAGATGTTGTGATGTCACTTTCATGACTGATCTCTGCTGATTGGCGAAGACAATCATACTGGTTCTATTGTCTCACAGAGAGCTGGGGGGGAGGCCACAAAGGAAGTGACCATATATGGATCCTTGCCCCATAAAGGATTAAGTGCAAATCCTTTTGAGTCAATTGTTAAACTTGCGAAATATTTCTTCCTGAAGCAACAAGGTCATGTGTACGTCATTTGTGAAACAAAGGTGTCCATCATGGCCATGTGCTGCCAAAGACATCCAGCTTTTGTATTCCTACATGCTTTCTTATTGCACAAAATTCTCAATTCCATCTCAAGGACACTCCTCACTCTCCAATTGTTCATCTGCAGCAGCGGAGATGGGGAATGTGAACGTTAAATGACCCTGAACTTGATGGATTCTGTTTTTGTGAGATTCCCTCAGGGCTAAGTAGCCGTTTGACACATGTCGTTGCCATGGTAAATGGAAGCGTCGCTGGAGAGGTGGGGGAGTCTGTTAGAGGTTGAGGTGGGGTACTATTGGCTGAATGGACACTAAACAAAAAAAAAGGGGGATCTCAGCTGAGGGCCGCTGATTGGGCAGAGGGGAGGAAGTGTGTTCCTGGTTGGTTAGGCAGTGTGTCTGTGGATCCTGGACACACACTCGCCATGTTCTCATCTGCTCCCGCTAATTAGCTGTTCGCCTGAGAGAGCACTGTGCTGCCTGCCAACCCCATTAGCCAAGCAAACTGTCCCCATGAATCCCTGCTTCATAAACAAACCGACACAATCATATCCATCTCTCAATCCCAGCTCTTGCGAGTCTGTGTCCATGGGAATGACAGATTTTATTTATCTAATACTCCAGACCCTCTGAGTGATGTATTGATGCTGAAATTACAGGGTGGGCTCAGTTTAAGGATGCTCAAAATGGGATGTGTGAGGGGGCGAGCTCATCTCTCATCCTCCTTCTACACTGCTCAAGAAGCATAATGAGCCATCAGCTACTGCTGACAACCTAACATCAGCTGGCCAATTAATGCCCATGCTTCTTTTTTAATCAGGCGCCTGTGCAGACGCCTCAGTCCAACAATATCTGGGCCTGGCTATTTGGAGGCTGCTTCTCTGTCAGGCTCTGTAATGATTTCCTCCAGAAAAGCAGACTTCACATTCTGCCAGATGATTAGTACTCAATGGGAGCGTGTTGGACTGAAGCCTGGAGGTAGTGTTATATCCAGTGGAGGGTCACAAAGCATGCATACTATACAGCACAATAAATACCATTAGGGAGTGTTTGCAAGAAAGAGAGAGGCCTTCTAGAGGTTAGCAGCTTGGAAGCAGCTACAGAAACTGCATGCATTTGTTTCAAGGAGAGAACCTGCTTAGCTAAGATGCTAATTGGTGTTAAAGAGGTGAAATGACATAAACAGCCCTTTGAGAGGCTGAAAAAAAGACGGAAACAGATGTTTAAACAGTCAACAAAAGGGAGCTGCTTCAAACGAAGTGGAAGCCAAAGACGCGTGTGACAAAGACACTCATCTTATCATTACCGAGCCAACAGAAGTAGCCTGTTTACACTGCCAAGAGGAAAGGGACAGGGTAATGGCAATGAAAAGAAAGAGAAAAAAATAGTGTGAATCCTTCAAATGGGACTGTCAGAAGATAAGGAGAGCTATTTGGTTGTGGCTGATGCTGTAGAGACGGGTCACGCATCGCTACTTTTGACAAGCGCTCAGGCTGCTGTCATTCAGTGGACTCCCTTATCAGGCTAAGCCTGGCAGTGGAAACCCACCACATTTCCCAGAGATGCTCCCGTGAAACATGCATGATTTCTGATCACATTTTCCATGTCCTGCAGTATGCTATTAGAGCAGTGATATGAGCTGGAGCTAGACACCCTGGATGCATCCTTCTTCTCCTATCCTCAGACTGCTGCTCTACCATGCCTGGTTTATGAACCAGCATCAATTTATATGTTAATTATTTCCTGGGACTGATTTAACAAGCCCTAATGTAAGTCTGAGGACTCCTAAGCTTTCTGGATCTCCTTTATCTCTGTTCTCTTTCCTCCATTTCCCTGCAATCTGCAGTCCTGTCACGGAGCTGACACAGGTTATCCTGATGATAGCAGATGTCATTTAATGTGATCTCCAGGGGGGAGAGTGAAGGGGCTAAGGCTAATGGAGAGTGGAGCAAATCTGATTTCTGTTTGACAACATTGTGCTCTTTTCTAACTCCACCTGCCAGATTGCTTTGAACTGGGCACGTAGAGCCGGATACAGCTGCTACAGAGGCTGGGGGGTGAAGAAAAAAGGACGAGGTCATTTGTTCTGTAATCACAATCGTCAGTTTCTTTTGTTACAGTAGATCCTGTTTCTGCCTCAGCCTACACACTGGTCACTTACTCACATTAATTCAGCTGAATGAAATGTTGTAAATACAGGATCATGAAAATATGTCTACGTGGACCAGCTACTATACAGTCTACATCCAGCAGAAGTCAGATGGGAAAACCCACTGTATAATCCTAAAAATGTCTATTACCTGCCATTCTTCATGTATTCTCCATACATTATTTCAGGAATTGACATAAAATAATGTCACTGACATTTCTAGCTCCCTATAGGATAGATTTTCTACTGTACTGTACATGCAGGATTTTATTGATGTATCTTAGGGGCAGAGAAAGATGGACGTTATTGGTAAGCAAATAAATCATGCAAAATGTTAGCATGCTGTCATGAGAAATGTTACCATCATGCATGCCCTATAAAGGTCAGTGGTAACATATGCACTGAGATGTGGAGAGATGGCTCATGACTCAAGTCTCAAGAGTTGAAGTCGTGGTGACAGGTTGGGCAGGCCAAGGGCTCACAGGGGAGGACATCTCAAATCTCACATTTAAATCTGCAGCCACAGAGACATACGCTGCCACGGCCGTACCACGGATCGGTCTCTGTCACTGGAAGTAAAGCAGAGTGTGAGCTCAGGATGCTGGATCCTGATTAACAACTTCTTCTGTCTGACTGTCAAGACCAACACAGCACTAAATTATCTAGAGAACTGAACTAACGAGAAGTTTATAACTAAGATGATAATGGAGTGCCTTTTCATCAACATGGAATGGGGGAGGTGACAAAAAATTCTATAAAGAGAGAGCCCTGATTGAAAGGAAAATTTGTGGATCCAAAAACGGCGAAACAACAGCTCTTACTGACAATTACTCAATGTCCTCATTAAAAAATAACACATCATCATTACTTTGTTTCTGAAAGAGAAAACTGAAGCTTTTAACTCAGAGTCTGAGTCCGGCACTGACTAAAAATAATCACATGACCAAACTAACTTAACTTGCACCAAGTTAATCAGGGTTTTTCTTTTAACAAATAGTCTAATAAAAAACTGTAAACTACTAAATTTTTCCACTTTCATCCAACCAATGTTCTGTGTGCTTCCCCAAACAGATTCTTTGCTGGGTAACACTTGCCTTTCCGAATAAATCAGTAAATTTCCAAATTTCACCCACACTGTTTATATAACATGGAACAATAATGTGTTATTAAGAAGTGTCTTTGGCAAATTATATACAAAACAGTTGCATTATTAACATGCAGAAATGTGGCCATAATTCTCTGGCTGTGACCGTCTCTGAGGTCCTGCTGTTTATTATTGGATTTCTTCTTTGTAATAGTTTCAAGCAAATTTCCACAAACTATGTGTGGTGGTGACAAAATATTCATAAGGAAATAGATTCTCATCCTGACTCATGTCTGACAGATGATACAAAGTCCCAAACTGAAAATTGAATGGATTGAAAAACTTGTTTGTGACCCTTGCAATTAAAGTTTTGAATAGTATTTCTTTAGGCTGTATGGGTTGTGCAATAGCGTCATGGTGTTCTTTTTTTGTGTTCTTCCTCATTTTGTTGTGTTTTCTGGTGTGAACCTTGAGAAAAATGAGTAAGGTCCAACATACAGTCATGTGCCTTAGTTTTAGGCATGTAGGGTGATAGGGTTTCATTACAGGTCAAAGTTCTGCACAGTGCTGTGTGTTTATGTATCATATCGAATAGCATATTATCTGATAGCATGGCATTACATCACAATGTATTATATAATTTCACATCAATGTACTGCATTGTATCACATCCTATCACATCTTGTCATGCTGTATTGCATCTTACTGCATCTTATTGACAAAGTAACAAAATTCCTGTTGCCAAATATTAATATTTCAAATTTTTAAAAAATATGCTCCAGACAGATTTCCTTGCCAATTTAAATCGTCACTTCACTTCTTCATGATTTCACTTGGTGGCACATAAACATGACTTAATACACGAAATAAGACACTGACAGCCAGTAAAAGAAGACAGTATAATAATGTCTTCAATTTATCGCATTTTAGTGAATTAAAACATTATTCCTGGACTTTAATTTTTCAGCGGCATATATTATGATATATCATTGTATGGTTTTCTGAAGTTAGCACAGAAATAACTGATATGACAGTATCTTTAAAATGTACTGTATGTATGGGATGGCATGAGATGTCATGGAAAGGTATGGCGTGGCACGGAATGGCATGGCATGGGATGGTATGGTATGGCATAGAATTGTACAGTATGTCATCATATGGTGTGCTTTCAACTTGTATAGTATCATATGGTATGGGATGTGTCATATGTATGGCATGGAGCCATATGGTATGGTATGGTATTGTATGATAAGGTATGGTATAGTATGATGTCATATGGTATGGTATGGTATCATATGGTGTCATTTGTTATGGTATGGTGGCATATGGTATGGTAAGGTAAGGTATGGTGTGGTATGGTATGGTATGGTATCATATAGTGTCATTTTACATGGTATAGTGTCATATGGTATGGTGTGGTATGGTGTCATATGGTATGGCATGGCTTTGTGAGTTTTCTTACAATTCCTAATCCTTCCCAAAAAGAATGCCCTCATCCATTTTACTGATGTACAGTGAGCCAGAAACTGTATTACATCAACACTTAAGGTATTGATTTAGATAAAAGATTAAGAGTTTTAGCCAAAAGAGCAACTTTTATCACTTCTATAGCCATTTTCAAGCATAACTGAATGGGAACCCTTTTAATATGTCTGTTATAAAAAAAAGACTGAACATTTAGATTTTTGTGTATGTAAAGCACTTTGATGCAAAATTATTTTTTTATTGAAAATGTTATGAAAATACAGTTGAATTCACTAATAATTCTTTATATCTTAGTGAAAACAACCTAAATCATCTATAGTACAGAGCTGGATAAGTTCCTGTGTTTTGATGCACTAATAGGGGTTTTAAATGTGGGTGGGGACTTAGTTCTAAATGTGTGATAGCTAATCAAAGGCCTGTGTTAATTACATGTTGCTGCACACTTGGGGTCTCGTTTTAGCTTCTGATCAGGCACCCTGCTGTTTGTACAAGGTGGCTGCACAGCTGTGGGCCCTGGAATAGTTTACAATCCGAGATGCACAACACACACTGAGGCAGGTACGCAAACAGATAATGTAAACACACGCATGACGGCACACGATGCATGAATGCACACGCATGGACGCACCTGCAGACAGCGTGGCGAATAGAAATGAATGCTGAGGAATTCAAAAGCTGCCAGTGTGCTGAGCAGAGCAGCCAAATGGTCAGATGTATTTTTGAATATGGAAGAGAACAGACTCTGCTTATTCTGTATGCATCATGCGTTTCCCAACATACCCCCCTCATCTCTGCGGATGACACAAGAACCCTGTAATTAAATGTGACTTCTGTCATCTTTCCGACTCAAACAAATGAAATGCCAACAAACAGTCCAGGGGCGCTTTATCAAGTCTAACCTCCCTGCCAACAGACTTTAGGGTGGGCCAAAGAAGGGAAGTGGGGGGAAAAAAACACATCAGACACATGCTTTTTAGATCAAAGTTGGCCAGATGCAGAACGAATTTTGCGTTGTGGAATTATTTTTAAAAATCTAACAACCTTCAAAGGGCTTTTTCACCCTAAAGAGATGTGCTGAGGGAAATGTCCAGTGTAGCCTGTGTTCTTACCATCAAAGTAAATGACTCTCTCACTATGGGTCATTACTGCAAGCGGCTCCTGTCAATAATGAGTAAGCAGCCCTTAATCTAATTTGACAGAGGGGCTGCGGCTCTGCTGAAAAGCCATCCACTCCATAAAGAGCAATGGACTGCTCGCTGGGCACACTGTGAAATGGGAAAAGGCAGAAAGATAGGGAGTGTCTATTCATACATGCTGGTGTTTCTAAAGCAGGTGACAGGTGTTAAGTTAAAGGTCCTGTAAGGAGAATTAATTTTGTAAGTAAATTAATACTGATGTTTCTGTACGAGCTACAAAGGCAGAAAAAGAGCATCATTATGAAGATGACTATTTTAATATATTTGTTTTCAACGCCTGAAAAAGCCAGGTGCACAGGTTCAAACCACTAGGGAGATAAAAGTTACAGTTTTGAACAAAGAGGGTGTGAAGATCAAAACTAAGGCAGTCAAGATTTTTCAAACTTTTCAATACCAAATGTTTTAAAACAACACAACCTACTCTTTTTCAGATTTTTTTCATGCACACTTCACAAATACATCGACAGTGTTTCAGTAAACGAATATGTTGCCAACATATTTATGCAATTTAGTAAGTATGCCGGAGATCACTTGTAGCTTTTGGTGATTAAAAACAAGAAATTACCCATCATAAGTTGCTCCAGACTTCTGTTTTGTTGTTGTGGAGGTAAAACAAGAACTGTCATTGTTTTATTATTACTAGCGTCATGTGAAATATTAAAAAGATAATCATGATAATCCTAATTGTAACAAATGAAAGTTTCTTGCAGGATCTTCAATCACAGTAAGACAATCAGATGAGTTTTTTTCTTTGATGCCAGTGATGGCATCCTGTAATCAAAGTAGGCATTCATGCCAAATTATATTGACTGTGAGTGATCTAATTATTGACGGATGGCTGCTGGTTTAACTGACTGACCCCCCCTCAGACCATCCTATGCAATGCCACAAGCACAGTAACCCCCTTTAACTCCTCGGCACTGCCCTAACCACCACCACGGGGCTCTGGTCAGACTGCACTGTCAGCCAGTCAAGCCGGTCCCATGCTAATGTAATGTGACCACTCTTAGGCCTCCACCTCTCTTTGTCATGTCAAGGGCGGATATATTCAGCACTATCAGTGAGCGGTCACCACAGTGTTGGGGGTAACGCATTACAAAGTAATCTGTTAGAGTACTCAGATTACTTTTTTGGAGCAATGAGTAACGTAACACCTTAGTTTTACAATTCAAATAATCCCGTCTGTCTGTGTGGCTCAAAATAAAATAAAACAAAATAATAAAAATTCAGATCTCCCCTCGGTCAGTCACATGATCTATGTAGATGTGCCCTCAACAGCAGATCGGCAGAAGACATGGATGCAAAATAGACCAAAATCTCTAAATTGACCAGAACATGAAAACACAATGTTTTAACCTGTAGAGTCCTGTCTGAAACAGCTACTGCATCATTCTGACTGTTGGATCCTCAGCTAACAACTATTCATTCTACTAGATATTTAATACCTGATACAGACAGACAGTCCTCCTTTAAATGTGAGAGGTTCACTGAAACTAAGATCATGTCACCATCAGTTAGTATGTGCTTGTTTGGAGAGGGAATAATAATAATAATAATAATAATAATAATAATAATAATTTTTAGTATTTCTGCTGTTTTCTCCAGTTAAATTAACAAAGTGAGCAGTAGAGGAGTGCAGATGCTCGAAGCCTTATTATTGCAACTAATCATTGGTCTAATAGCAGTTTAGAGGGTAGTTTGGCTTGCTTATTTATGTAGAGAACAGTCTTTTTCAGTTTAGTGTGGAAATAAAATTTATTTTGAAGTACTTTTTATTTCAATTACACCAAAAGATTTCAAAGAATTTATTATCTTGTGCAAAAATAAACAAATTTATTAGTGCATTTATTTCTTTTCTTGAAAACTCTAACTTCACCATGCCCCTCTCCCTAGTAGCTACAGCCAGTTATTCTAAATATTTACTAGAGAGTAGTAGCATAGAAAACATGACCATGATGTCATAGCCTATTTTGTTCTTGCTTACTCTTGTGATAAACTCAGTGAATACTAAAGAAGACATTGTCTTTGTGTGATCAATTTATTTTGTAGAAATCTGTTGAGTATTCATAAACTAAATGTGAGGGTATTAAAATAAACTGGTGATTGGTTAAGGCAGAGGTGGGCTAATATATTTCACTTTTTAAAACATTTTTTATGAAGAGAAGTGCCCTTTTTTTCTCACTTGAGCCCCTGGCCTCCAAAATGTCTCTGCACGTCCCTGTTGTTCAGATGAAGTTCAAGCAGGGAGACTTCTTCTTACTCATTTATTTGTCACCACTCTGAGTATCTTTCCCTTCTTACATTCTTTCCCGCTCTGGTAATCAGCTGATTATGAGCATTCACTCTCTTAAGTACTTAGCTAATCAGATTCTGCCCCAGCCTTGTTCGACCATCATGAGCCTGTCATATTTTAAATCCATTGCCCTCTCTTCCTCGGTAAAAGCCTGTTGTTTCAGTGTGAACACTGAAACTCTCCTCCATCCCAGCTACCTCCTAACAGTTCATCAGCATCTAGGCCAGATCCTCACAGGTCTTCTGCTCATCCCATCTGGCAAACAGTGCCTATTAAAAGTACTCAGCCCCTTGGATGTTTTACTCTTTTATTAAAGTAATCAATCAGCCATGGTCAAGATAATTTGGCTTTTTTTCTGTTGCAATCCTGTGCAACCTTACAGAGCTTGAACAGTTTTGCAAAGAAGAATGGAGTTAAACTGCAGGGTCCAGATGTGCAAGCCTGATGGACACCTATCCACTCAAACTCAGCACTGTGATTGCAGTACCTCAGTCTCATCCTCCAAGACACCTCATTGCTGTCCCGGTCCAGCTTCTCAGAAGTCTACTCCTCACCTGATCTGGACTCCATAGGGGTTATCCTATTTCTGCTGTCGGCCTCACTTTACCTTTAAGTACATGAAGTTATCACGATTGAGCACTGCACATTCCTCTTTCACCAATTTGTAAAATAAAAAATTGTTTGCTCATATTCAAGTCTCTCCTAATTGAAATAATTAGCTGAATTGGATTGGGTTAGATGGTATAGCTTTACCCAAGAAAGTGTTGTACAAAAAGGTTACTTTTGTGCAAGATTAGCATTCTGCAAAGTCAAGATGCAACCCCACATGCAGATTTAACGAGCAAGAGAGAGAGTGACAGGCTGGTGATGGCTAGAGTTTTCCCAGAATCATCAAAAGTTTAACAAGCATCTGTCAAACAATCTAAAGTCTCTTTGCACACTGTTATCCAATACTGTTCAAAAGGTGACTCATTCTCAGAGCAATCCTTTATGCATCCCAACACAAATCTCCTTCTAGTTTGTGCTAACATCACACCCACCTTCAGGTTCGCTGTTAGTGGACCATTTGTTATTCACACCTGTCTGTCATCACATATGCAAATCTGATTAAATATTGAATAATCACTTTAAATCCTTACCAATCAGCACTGTGACACTCAAGGGGATTGACAAGTGGGTCACAACATCAGCCATGCAGCTGCTGTTACATAATCTGGGATAACTCTCAGAGTTTCACACAGATTCAAATATGTGATGAGAAACATTTAAATTTTAAAGAATTGTGCTTGTAGCTTGCATAACGGGGCTTAGAGGACAAAATAACAATTTTCAAGGAATGGTAACTGATTTTCCCGCAGTTAGAGCAGAATTTAAGACTAAGAGCTGACAGTCAAAACCAAGCACAATGTAGCTACCATTGTTCAAACCAGGCTGCGTGTAGTCTATTTACGTGACATTTAGAATAACATATCACATTCTACAATCATGAAATTAAAGGCTGTTTTGAATGGTTGGTTTCCTGAGCAACGCAGGCCATCAGTGCCAATGGTTTAGTGAGAAATTTTAAAAATAACATGTGATATTCTGGATTAAAGATCAGCCTGTGGAAACTGTCCATATGAGACAGCTGTCAGAGTTTGAGTCTGTTAACAGAGACTCTAGCTGACAGAGAATTTCATAAACATCCCTGATCGACCTGAGAGTTATAAAGAGTGACAAAAGGCTTCATTCATGAT
The DNA here is from genome assembly GCF_018320785.1 of Cheilinus undulatus. Classification (NCBI taxonomy): domain Eukaryota; kingdom Metazoa; phylum Chordata; class Actinopteri; order Labriformes; family Labridae; genus Cheilinus; species Cheilinus undulatus. The sequence goes on along the minus strand of NC_054887.1, from coordinate 22,694,442 downwards.
TTAATGTCTCATTTGGTGTTGTGTCTGCACTACAGTCTCTTTGCAAATGTGTTCTGACTGTCTGTACCTCTCTCACTCACCCCCACTTCCACACATACACATACTGTTTGTGTGTGGTGCATTTAATTATAATTTATTAAGTATTCATTGTTCTCAGTGCAGAGGTGTTGAGGGATGCAGACAGATAATAAACAGACAAGCACAGTAAACTTATTGATATTGCCTCATGTGACAGAAGCAGAGAAAGGCAAACAGGTAAGAAAAAAATGCTTTCCAAGTGTGTGGATGGTGTGGTCAAGCTGTTTTAACACATCTTAGGTGACGTATGTCCACTGTGCTGGTTTAGAAGAAGGGGAGAAGGTGGCCCTTCGACAAGAACTACAGCCTTTGCTCATGGCATGTGGCTGTGTTACAGTGAGGACACATTTAGAGGTGACTCACAGTGGTGATCAAAAATATCCCTACTGTGTCAGAGTGCTACACATAATTAGCCTGGTTCAGGGGTGTCAAATATAGGCCCAGGGGGCCAAATCCAGCCCATGGTATAGTATAGTCTGCAAGATCTTTATTTTTTGTTGTTCTACATCTGGCCATATTTATATATTTCTATCATAACTGGCCCACCTGTATAAGGTCTGCAGATTTTCTCTAGTGTAAAAAATTACACTTAACCTGGATTATTAAAATATTCTTGTCAAGTCATAAAAATAAAAAAAAAAAACACTTAGAAGTATAAAAATAATTTAGATGAAGGGTCTGGAATGTTGGAAAATAAATATATATTTTTTGTTTCTTTTCATATTTTCAATTTAGGATCTCACAGTTCTAGCTTAATTTTTTTTTTCATATTTTGACCTGTCCAACTAATAATTTTGATTTTTATCTTACATTTTGACGTTTTAGATTATTAATTTTGAATATAAAGTCATAGTTTGACCTTAAAAAGTCAGAATTTTGAATTTTTATCGTACATTTTGACCTTTTTAACTCCTAATTTTGACTTTTGATCCTCTATTTTGACCTTTATGATTCATAATTTAAAATTTCAACTCATATTTTGACCTTTGAAACTCAAGATTTTCATTTTCATCTCAAATCTTGTCCTTTTAAACTCATGACTTAAATTTTATCTCAAATTTGAACCTTAAAAGCCAAAATTTCAACTTTTATCTCAAATTTTGACCTTTTGAAATTGTAATTTTTATCTTAGATTTTGACCTTTTAAAGGAATTATTTCAACTTTTATCACATATTTTGACTTTTTAAACTCATTTCAACTTTTATCTCAAATTTTGATCTTTTAAATTCCTGATTTTGTATTTTCAACTTAAATTTTGATCTTTTGAACTCCTGATTTCAGTTTTAATCTCATATTTTGACTTTCAAACTCATGATTTCAACTTTAATCTCATATTTTGACTTTTTAAACTTGTGATTTCAACTTTAATCTAATATTTTTAATTTTTAAAGTCATGATTTCAACTTTTATGTCATATGTAATATGTTGTTTTAAAAGCATGTGCAACAGTAACATGGATGTTCAATATGTGACCTGAAGTGTGTCATGCCACTTTTATGTCGTTGTATATAAACGAAACTACTATTTTTTTCATTTCTACACATTTAATTTCTAAAAGCTTGTCGTGTATCACCATCAGTAGAGAGCTGATCACTGTGCATGCAGAATCTGTGGGTCTGCTGCATGTAAGTTAGGTGACACTGCTGCCGTTGTGGTCTCGTTTACAGCAAAGGCTGTATTTTTTACGCCGGCTCAGTGAATTTGGTGTTGATCAGAAGATCTCTCTGACCAGTTAAAATCTAAACTTGCTCGTCTGGTGCTAACCGCCAAGAAGGTTGTAGGGAGGACTGAAAACTCTTCCCTGCAGTCCATGTATGAACAGTCTGTTCTCAGGCAAGCGCAGCAAGCTTTATCTGATCCTTCTCACATCCTTTACCCTGAGTATGAACAGAGTCCCTGAATGTAAACTGAACTGCTTTAAAAACTCGTTCGTGCACACCTCAATTAGGGTTTTGAATAATGTTTCATGAAGATGTAGCCAGATTGTGCAACAGTGTCATGGTGTTATATTTTTTTTACCTTATCTTATCTTGCTGTATTTTATTCTTTGTCATTGTTATTTATTGCTGGCATGTTTCTTTTTAACTATTTCTATGAGAGTCTTGTGCAATATGGGTATGTGCAATATGTGTGGGTTATGTGATTGCATCTTTGTTCTAGTCTATTACTTCTGAGTTATTAATTGGCAGCTTCATCTGTGCAGCTCTTGGAGTCCAAGACAAATTTCCCTAAGGGGACAATAAAGTGTATCATATCGTATTGTATCATATTGTATCATATTGTATCGTATACATCAGTATGACTCTCGAGGCAGATGCTCAGAGCAAGACAGCTCATGATTGAACGAACTTAGCAGCACATTATCCTGGTGCTTGGCAGAGTGTACAGCTCGGTAATGGCGTGTATGTGCTGCTGATAGATTATATTAAAGCTGCAGGTGCGTTCTATTGCGTTTAAGCTTCCCAAGCAGCACCTCAACATGATGAGCTTTTGTTTACTTAAGTTAAAATCATGGGGCTAGTCATGACACAATGAGGTCTAAGTGAGAACAAGCACAAAGTTTATTTGTAAAGTTTAAGAGGAAACATGTCACTCTACCTGTCCACTCTCCACTTTTCCTCCTACTGCTGGAGGACTTTGGTTGTGGGTGTGTGTGCATTTGTCAGAGTCCCCCTCAGAGGGCTGAGCCTAGAGGTAACAAAAGTAGAAGGAAGTTAGAGTTAAAATAAAAAAAAAAATCGCTGAAAGAAAATGAAAAGAGTCAACATAAAAAATTACATGTACTGTACATACAAAAAAAGGATCTGTCCAGCCCTAGTCCAGGTACAATGTATAGTTTGTTTACAACCTGAAGATTTTTTGAAACTGTGACATCTTTCTGCAACAAGCAGTGAGCTTATGATATCAAATGTTTCTGACAGTGACAGTTTCTGATTTCAGCACTAGCTATTTGACTTTTTTTTTTGTACCTTAAAAGTTGAAAACTCAGATCTAAAATTTGACAGGCTTCCAGTGAAAGCTATAATAATGGATCATTTCCCCTTTTTCCACACATAGCTGACCTGAAACAGCATCTGAAAACTTCACTGATGTGATCTCAAAAACAGCAGAAGAAAGCCAAGTTATTTTAAAACTTTGAATATTTTCAATAAAAAAGTCTGCTATGAACTCTTCTGACCTAACATACTGAAAACACAACCAAAATTTCATGTCTGTCATCAAGCAGGTTTATCTTAAAAAGCTCCAGTCTGAAACGATTGTGCACAGCAAAAACTGGAGTGCTGAATTCTCAGTGTTTAATATTTCACAGCTGATTTTCACTCTCAAAGTGTGACTTTAACTCAATTCTAAATGAAATGGCCTTCAGTGTTGTTTATTTAACAGTTTTAATGTAGCTCTGTGGAAACTCCATTGAGCTAAGCTCTGCACACTGCCATTTCAAATCTGGGGGCAGAGTTTTCCCACCATGCCCTTGGGCAGCACTTAGATGTGTTTCAGCTGTTTTAAGGTGTATTTATATGTGTTAAATGAGTGTATATAGGTTTCACAGTGATCATTACTGAGATTCATTTGCTCTTGTTTCTGATGAGTATTTTTTTTTTATGTTAAACACTTCTGCACCATGGGTGAAGTTATCTACTAAGTTGGTCCATAATAAAGGGTGGAGCGTAGACCCTCAATTCTAGGCATACTTCAGTTCTACATCCGTCTCATTGCCACAAGACCAGTGTTGCCAACTCCTCAGTAAGGAAAGTCGCAACTGGCTGTCCTACAAGTTGCCAGAAGTGGCTAAATTGCCAAATTGGCTATATGTTTTTAATTGTAACGCACGCTGAGGCAGAAAGGAATAATGTCATGAGAGAGACGAAAAATGAGTAATATGTAGTAATGGTAGGTATGTTTACAACTTCAAATGAACTTCTTTACGTCGATTCTTGTTTTTTTATACATTTATACAATTCCAACCCTCCTCCTTTATCTGGGGTTGGGACCGGCAAATGACTCAAAAGAGATACTCTGGCAGATTTACTTAAAATTTTATTTTTAATTTTTATGTTATTTTTTTTTTCCTACTTTTAATACGTTTAGTTTTCTTTAGTTTGGTTTAGTTTTATAACTTATGGTCCACTTAAGAGCCTAATAAATCACAGTGAAACATCAAAATTTTTAATCATAACATTTATGTTTTTTGTATTCAATCTTCATTAACAATCTGAATGGACCGAAAAGAGACAACAGAAAAGACTGTCAAGGCGCCTTCATGGTGCGGTTAATTTTAAATCTGGACGTGGAGAGGTGAACATCTCCTGTTCTGACTGCAGCTGAGAGGGACTGCTGCACGAGGACTGGGCTGCCTGTGAGTGCTCTGGGACGGGGAGGGGCCCACGGCAGCACCTGCTGCTCATTAAGAGGAGGAAGAGCGCTACATGCTTTCCATGTCAATCTCCAAAAGTCTTCAGTAACACTGGAAAAATTTGCTAGATTTGTCGCCAGTTGCTTTCTGGAAAAAGAGTCGCTAGAGGGGTCTGATAAAGCTAAGTCACTAAGCTGGCAACACTGCTCAAGACACCTGCACATGGCCACAATTGATCAGTGAGAGGCAGCCATCTTTATAAGTATGAAAAGTGCTTTGCACTACGTTAGTAATTCAATTTATAAAAACCTCAAATTTATACCTGAAGTGAAAAGAAAAGACAATATTGTGTGAAAAGAACACTTAACTATGTAGAAAAACAACTGAGCATTAAAACATTAACACTGTAAGAGAGTTAAAATATTTAGACTCTCCAGTGTTGATTTAACTTCTTGTCTGTGTGAATTAAAAGCTGGAAAAAAGTGTTTAATTTAACACTATGGGAGTTGAATTAACACTGATGACTTGCTATGTGCCTGGTCTGAGAGTGGATGTCCTATGAATGTTTTACCCTTTCATTCATTTTATAAATCAGTTATGGTCAAAATAATTTGGATTTTTTGACAAAAAAACTTTAATGTCAATATGGAAACAGATTTTAACAACAACAGAAATATGTGAGGTAAAATTAGTGATTGCGTGAATATTCACCCACTCTAAATCAACAGAGGTCCAGCCAGTAGGTACTAATAGTTTCACAATCAGTGAAATGGGGATCACCTGAGTTAAGTGACTGTGTCTCAAGTGACTGTAGTATGAAGACACCTGTGTTTACATGCGTTGTGCGTCTGCCCTTCCCAAACGCTTACACAGTGTGGTTGCCCAGATAGATGTGGGACATATCCCATGCAGAGGATTTATGACAGTCAAACAGTCTATCTGTTATGTCAGGCTAGCAGACCTTATCCTACATCTGACGACAACACAGGCACAATTTTTTAAGAGCACAGAGCAGGTCTGTGTCACACTCAGACTCAACATCCTGGCATTATTTCAGAGTGTACAAGTGTGTGAGCTCAGACCAAAACAGAGAGCAGAGTAGAGCGAGACAAGAATGAGACAAACAAGTTATCCTCTGATACACTGCTGGCGCAGCAGGTCTCACAGCGTCATCATCAGTCTGAGTCATCTCATTTTAATATGCTACTTTGATGAGCTGGTGGTGGTGGTGGGGGGGGTGTCCCCTGAGACTACACACCCACTCTCACAATCACACACACACACAGAAACCATCTCCACTCAGCTCTTTTATACACTCAGACATGTGGTTAGCAGCCGCTTCTACGCTGCAGATCTGCACATTAGCAGCATCACGCATGCCTCCATTTGCTGCTCTAAGGTCGTCCCTCCTCTGGTGCACACCTTCATGTCTGTCACACACACATTATTTGCATGGGTAAAGAATTCAAACTGACATATGCACGTGCGCTTTCATACATCTTTGACCCACACATGTGACCAAGCGCTACCAGCTAGCATGGCAGTTCAGCCGGCAGCCTGTGCATGTGTGTCCATGCGTGTTTAACCAATATGTGTGTGCATATGCATTTATGAGGCTGCGTGTGTGTTGCAGTGTAACACTGTAGGTGGGATGATCGCATGTGCAAGTTATGCACTTGTGGCCTCCGGGGCAGGATGTACTAAGAAGGCAGAAGTGTGAGGGGGGTGGGGAGTCACGCAAGCATTTTTCTCAATAGCCGGGACCCTCTTGAGCATTCTCCCCCCATCTGCTTGTCCGCACAAACAGATGTCTGAGCTCCAACTGCAAGAAAGAAGCATTGCACTGGTATATATTGAGAAAACAATATTGGTTGGAAATCAAATGAGTTGTTGCCTGAGGGGTGTTTGGGATATGCGGGCAGTTTGAAGAAAAACACTGTGTGTATATTTCTGTTTATCTCCTTCTCTTCTCTGCTTCAGAAGCTGCACTCTTACCAAGGGAATCGAGATACACAGTTAGGGCAATTTTCCATTTATTTTCTCATCTTCTTTCAGCTACCGCCTCCTCTTTCCAAGAACGGAACATTAACTGTGCTTGACTTCATTTGTCGGAGCTTCTTTGAGTCTCCTGCTAACGACCTTTCTGTTTAAGTAAGTAAGCGTCTCTGTCCTGGCTTTGCGTCTCATTGGAAAGTGACCTTGCATGATGTCTGCAGCCCCGTGTCTCCACATATTAGGCTCCTGAGCCTCAGACTGTGAGAGCGAGGTAAGGGGGTGGAAGCAGGGAACACCCCAGCTTGCTTAGAGCGATCCAATAGGAGGCTTTGGTTTTGAATCTCAGCGCTGCATTCAGCGCGGCTGCTCGAAGCATGAACTGGCAGCGCAAGAGGCAATTACCGCCACTCAGCCAGCCATTTACCAGAGGAACTGAGGCTGCAGAATGGGCCAGCACTGCTCGCTTTGGATTGAGCTCAAACGGGGTCTAAGCACGAGAGACACACCACTGAGGAGACAAGGAGCCCTCGTTTCAACATGTACACACATAAAAACACTCAGACATGTGCATACAGTATGTGAAGCTCCACACAGCATAGACTAAAGTCTAACAGAGGACATCACTGTGTAGGAAGAGTGAATTCATTTAACTTGAGTAGAAGACACACAAAAATACATTTGCTCTACAGCCTATCTTCAAAAAACAATTATTCTTCTCCTCTGAATTACAGTGGTCACGACTGCCATCCATTATGTTTCCAGGTGCCATTAAGAGTAATTTCAGCTGCACTGAATAAATACAAAGCTTCCTACAAGGCAGCATTTTCAAGGTACGACTCAAGAGAGGACACGAGGGCACTTGAGTTGCCAGATTTGCTACAACAAACATCATTAAACTGAAGCATTTACTCCAATCATGGAAATATAGGCAATTTAGCAAGGACACTCATTAATTTTTATTATAAAATGCAAATAAAGTAAAAGAATAGAATGATAACTGTATCTAAAATTATTAAAGACTAAATCTATTTAACATCATGCTGTTTTTCATGATTTGCAAGCCTAGACCCTCCATGTACATATGAGGGCATTACATTCTGGCTTCCCTGCATCTCTATGGTTACATAAAATACAGCACTGCCTGTCTAATGCCTCTCAGTGGATAGCAATGGACTGTCCTCCGCAGTGTTGCCATGGCTGATAAAAAACTAGCCCAAAGCCAAGCCCAATGCTGAAATTCAAAATAAGAGTAAAATCTCTGCCACAGCACATACAGTCGCAAGAAAAAGTATGTGAACCCTTTGAAATTTCTTGGATTTCTGCATAAATTGGTCATCAAATGTGTTCCGATCTTCATCTAATTCACAACAATAGACAAACACAGTCTGCTTAAACTAATACTGCACAAAAAATGATATGTTCTCATGTTTTCATTGAACAAAACATGTAAACATTCACAGTGCAGGGTGGAAAAAGTATGTGAACCCCTAGGCTAATGACTGGTTGACCCTCCGTTGGCAGCAATAACCTCAACCAAACGTTTCCTGTAGTTGCAGATCAGACCTGCACAATGGTCAGGAGGAATTTTGGACCATTCCTCTTTACAAAACTGTTTCAGTTCAGCAATATTATTCGGATGTCTGGTGTGCATCGCTCTCTTGAGGTCATGCCACAGCATCTCAATTGAGTTGAGGTCAGGACTCTGACTGGGCCACTCCAGAAGGCGTATTTTCTTCTGTTGAAGCCATTCTGTTGTTGATTTATTTCTAGGCTTTGGGTCGTTGTCCTGTTGCATCACCCATCCTCTGTTGAGCTTCAGTTGGCGGACGGATGGTCTTAAGTTTTCCTGTAAAATGTATTGATAAAATAGGGAATTCATTTTTCTGTCAATGACAGCAATCTGTCAGGGCCCTGAGGTGGCAAAGCAGCTCCAAACCATGATGGCCCCTCCACCATATTTCACAGTTGGGATGAGGTTTTGATGTTGGTGTGCTGTGCCTTTTTTTCTCCACACATAGCGTTGTGTGTTCCTTCCAAACAATCAATTTTGGTTTCATCTATGGACAGAATATTTTGCCAGTAGTGCTGTGAACATCCAGGTGCTCTCTTGTAAACTTCAAATGTGCAGCAATGTGTTTTTGGACAGCAGTGGCTTCCTCCGTGGTGTCCTCCCATGAACTCCATTCTTGTTTAATGTTTTACTTATTGTAGATCTGTCAACACAAATGTTAGCATGTGCCAGAGATTTCTGTAAGTCTTTAGCTGACACTCTAGGATTCTTCTTCACCTCATTGAGCATTCTGCGCTGTGCTCTTGCAGTCATCTTTACAGGATGACCACGCCTAGGGAGAGCAGCAACAGTGCTGAACCTTCTCCATTTGTAGACTGTCTACCATGGACACATGAACATCAAGGCTTTTAGAGATACTTTTGTAACCCTTTCCAGCTTCATGCAAGTCAACAATTCTTGATCGTAGGTCTTCTGAGAGCTCTTTTGTGCCAGGCATGGTCCACATCAGGCAATGCTTCTTGAGAACAGCAAATTCAAAACTGGTGTGTGTCTTTTATAGGGCAGGACAACTTTAACCAACACATCCAATCTCATCACATTGATTGGACTCCAGGTTGGCTGACTCCTGGCTCCAAATAGCTCTTGGAGAAGTCATTAGCCTAGGGGTTCACATACTTTTACCACCCTGCCCTGTGAATGTTTACATGTTTTGTTCAATAAAGACATGAAAACATATTTTTTGTGTAGTATTAGTTTAGGCAGACTGTGTTTGTCTATTGTTGTGAATTAGATGAAGATCGGAACACATTTGATGACCAATTTATGCAGAAATCCAAGAAATCTCAAAGGGTTCATATACTTTTTCTAGCGACTGTATTGTATGTTCACCTGCAGACATGCTGTTTCTCTGAGTATGTCTGTGTGCCATGTTACATGTTTTCCTCCTTCTCTGCTGGTTGTTTTAGTTGTGTTTGAGTGTTGGGTTTGGCCTTTGGAATTTAAAAAAAAAAATCCATGGTAATTTCAGTGATTTCTTTGGATGTTTGTGGAAAAATTTCTGTCATTTTGTTTACGAATGGGGAGGTGAGGAGAATTTGGCCTTTCAGGTTTTGGGAATTTGTTCATACAATATTTAGAAATCTATGAATTATTTTGAATGATATTTTTATTTGGATTTTTAGGCTTTATGATAAGACTTCAATGAAATATTCAGGGAACATTTAATGAAATTTTGGCATAATTCTTATATTACACTTTCAAAATATGATTAAGAATTTTCACAGAAATTTTAAGTAAATTATTTAAAATTTAAGGTTATATGTGTTGATTATGGAATTAGAACTTTTGGTGGAAATTTTGTTCATACGTGGCCTGAAAATATCCTTGTGGTCCATCATCTTTGAATATTTGTTGGAAAATGTGAAAATATATGCTTTTGGAGAAATTTCATGTCATTTTCATGGAATTTTTGGGAATTTAGTTGTGTTTTTTTTGTTTTGTTTTGTTTTTTTTAATGGGGGGGTTAGGGGAAATTTGCATTGCAGTTTTTTGGAATTCATATGTTCATATTTAGACATCTAAGCAGATTTTGGGGGGGAATTTTTATTTGAATGTTTAGGCTCTATAAAAAAAATTCACTGGAATATTTGGGGAACATTTAAAGAATTTTTGGCATACATGTTATGTCATGCTTTTAAAATATGTTTGAAAATTTTCACAGAAATTTTAAGGTAAGCCATTAAAAATTTTAGGGTGTATATGTGGATTGTGGAAAAGAAAATTTCCAAGAAATTCATAACTTGTAGATTTAGTTCATACTCGGCCTTAACAACTCTTTGTGGTCACCAAAATGATTCCCCCGTATTGCTCTTTCTGACTGGCTGAAGACCACAAACACCTAGCTGACACTCAGCCACAACATCTGCTCTAAAACTGATCCACTGCTGTATTTTCTGCAGATACAGGCCATCCTGAATATGTAGACATAATTTCTGGTAAAAACTAAATCCTGTTTGAAGACAAAGCTGAGCTTTTACACGTTTCCGGTCCTACTGATCCCAAATAAGTGGGAAAAACTAAAAATGCATTCCAAACAAAAGCTAAGGTATCAGAAGGTTGAAAAAAATCAGAATTCAAACTACAATTTGGGCAATCTCAAAGCATTTTCCGTTGAAAACACACTGCATTTGCTCATTTCCACATTTCCCTGTGAGCAGAAGCAGGCCTGACATCAAAAAGTGTTGCCGGCGCTGTTGTTTTGTGCTCCACTATTGGAAAACTGTTGCCATCCCCGAGCAGTGATCTGTTTTTACAGACACAGCCCTGTAATGCCCTCTAACTCTCCACTCCACTTTTCAACATCTTTCAAATCAGCCACTTGCTAAACGCTGGCAGGCAACACTGTGTTTATGCTCTCTTTAAGTGAAATCGGTCAGCAGCAATCGAGGGGAGATTGATTAAAGCATTTATGTTGGGAACTTGGGGACATGCATAGCGCCGGTACACATGAGAGAAATGGGAGCGGCCAAGCACACTTTCCATCACAACTGATGCTGAAAACAAGTTGCCAGAGCTAAAGCCCAGGGCAACTTTCATAAAAATAAAGCGGTAGTTTATTGATCTCCCTCTACTTTTGTCCCTGTAGAGGGGTTTTAGAGACTGGCCTCAGTTATGGAAAAGCTGCCCTGGTAGAGATGCAGGGTCTTGATCAAGGACAAACAAGCAGGTCTGCTGCATGCTAACATGGGTTGAGCAACAAATCCCTGCTGCTATAGAGCCATGTAAATTATTCAGACTATCATCAGCACCAGCATGCATCGTCTCCATTTTTATGCCTTGTTTTACACGACACACTACTCTATGAACACTATAGTCTATGACATACACTATGTAGACAAAAGTATTCAGCTGCCTGGCCTTTACACCAACAGGGACTGTAATGACATTGTATTCAAATGCTTTAATATGGAGTTTGCCCCTCCCTGTTGCTTTTACAACTGCCTCCTCTCTTCTTGGAGGGCTTTCCACGAGATTTTGGAGTATTTCTGGGGCCCGGATACCCCTAAACTATCTTTTGGGGGGGTCCTGCCTGCTCTGACTTTGTTCAACTTCGACATACATTTTGCTGCCATTGGGCTTAAACCTGCTCTGACTTTGTTCAACTTAGACGTACATTTTGCTGCCATTGGGCTAAAACCTTGTATAACCAAAATCTCCACTATGCAGGAAAGGGAAAAAAAAGGTGGATTCTTTTTCAAAATAGTTTAATACTGAATGGTCAAAGTCTGCATCTCCTTGATGCGTTTTTTGTTTTAAATTGATAAAAACACTGACATATGTAAAGGATGATTAATAGCACTGATTTATGACAAATACAGTATATAAAATCCTAAAGTATGGAAATACAAGGTTTTAGCCTGAAGCCAGCAATATATTCTTTTTAAATCATGATTAGATACAAAATGTATTATATAAAGGCCACTATAAACATAAAAAAAATGAAGACAATCCTTTAATATTTGAGCAAAAGAAAAAAAAATATTCTGGGAAAAAGACAACAAAATTTTGAGATTATAAAGTTGGATATTTATAAGAAAACAAACTCAGAACTTGAGACTTTAAAAAGTTGTTACCTTATGTGAAAAGGTTTTAAAAATTATAAATCTACAACAGCATAAAGTCAAAATTTACAAAAATGTAACTGAAAACAATGGTTTGATTTTGTTTTTCTTTTTGGCCCTAAAATCTCAAAAATTCCCTTATTCCAAAAAAGTTTTGGTTCATATATAATAATGACTTAAAGTTTTACAAAAATTATCCCAAATTTATAACATTTTAAATATGAAAATGTCAAGTTTTTTTCTTGAAAATTAACAGATCCTTAATACACTGTCATACGGATAGATAGTTTATAAATAAAGAGATATTTTATTAAGAACAAGTGTATGTAAGCCTATTATGCTGAGAATTTGTCGATGAAAACAATTTAAATTGATTTGTCATTTTTACAACTGGGTCTTTAGAGGGCTTAGTTTTTCTTAGATACACTCAGCCAGGGCCCTAAAGCAAAGGTTAGGCACTGATACTGGATGAGAAGGCCTGGGTCACAATCTCTGTTCCAGTTCATTCCAAAGGTGCTCAATGGGGTTAAGGTCAGGGCTCGATGTGGGCCAAGTTCCTCCACACCAAACTCTTCAAACCATGTCTTTGTAGTCCTTACTTTGTGCACTTGGGCACAGTCATGTTAGAAGAGAAAAGGGCCTTTTCCAAACTGTTGCCACAAAGTTCGAAGCATAGCATGGTTCAATATGTCTTGGTATGCAGATGAGTTAAGATTAGCCTTCAGTGAAGACAGTGGGCCTAAGAAAACCCTGAAAAACAGTCCCATACCATTTTCCCTCCTCCATGAAACTTCATAATGCATTTGCCTGGTATCTGCCAAACGCAGACTCACCATCTGACCGAGCGTGATTCGTCACTCCACAGAACACATTTCCACTGCTCCACAGTCCCGTGTCAGTGCACTTTACACCAGTCCATCTGATGCTTGGCATTGGACTTGGTGATGTGAGGCTTGCATGCAGCTGCTCAGCAGACCTTAACCCCACGTAGCTGTTGTTCGCAAATGCTTCCACTTTCTGATAATATCCCTTACAGATGACTGTGGTATATCCAGCATGGATGAAATTCCTCAAACCATCTTATTGCAAAGGTGGCGCCCTTTACAGTAGGGCACTTCAGAACCACCCATTTTGGCAAACACAAAAAGGAACACCAAAAAGATTACAGACAAGGATGAAGACAACAGGAAAAAACTCTACCTTTCTATCAATTAGGAAATACAGAAAAACATGTTTGTGGAGAAACTATTTGTATTATAGTGTCACTTATGTCTTTTGATGATGGTATTATTTAAATATGAGTATCCATTCCACTGATGAAGAAAGGAAAGAAAGTAAAGAAAGAAAAGCAAAGTAATAAAAGCTGGGTGAACTTCACAAAGTACCCTCTGTTTATTCATACTGTTGGTGGAAGAGTTTTAATATATTTAAATATTTTGTTGGTGCCTCTGAATGTTGCCCTCAGCAGTGTTTTGATTTGCTCATATCTAGAGGCTTAGCCCATTCTAAAAACAAATTCCCTTTATCTCATAAAGCCTTTGCATTTTATTCCCTGGAACCACAGAAGTCATTCTGCTCTTTATATATCCGCCTACAGATGCATTCATTGCCATTGCCTGCTGTCTTTTCTACTTTTAGAAGTTTTTGACGACTACATTCCAGTGTTAAGTGATAAATTACAGCGCTACACTTGTGTCCATGGGGGAAAAATGTGATGCTTGTCGTTCAGCATGACAAAGGCATTTTATTTAAAACTGACTTATGAAGTACGACGTCTGAATTAATCTTTGATGTTTAACTATAGAGGTTTCAATAACATGCAAGACTGTTATCCATCTGCCACACTGAGGGGGAGTGATTAAACATTCAGGGAGCAACTCAGATCCATCAGAAATGTCTAGAGGACCTCATTTTGTCTTCCTGAATACCAGTCCTGTTCTGACAGGGGCCCTGACCTGTCCATGCATCTGCATGAAGAATGTCTCTTTAGCAATCGTGCAGCATACTTTGTTTGTTCGCTTCCTAAATTGTACAGCCTCGTCTTGCTTGTCCGTGTCAAGAATAATGAGGTTAGGTTAGTGGATTCTTAATCTCTCCGGCCCTTTGATTATCCTCCAAATCAGAAACGATCTGGCTCTTGCGATGCCAGACTCTAACTGGAGTAATTAGTCCAGTTTTTGTGCTGAAAATTCATCAGCCAAGGATTTTTTTTCTGGGGAAGTAGACAAATTCTTCACTTCTACATTGTTCAAGTGCACTCAACAAGAGAGTTACGCACATATTTGATTGCCATTGCAAATGAAGAGGTGCAGAAATTCAGAATGCAACCGCACCTTTGTGTCCTAGAAGAATGCAAAATATCAATCTGTGAATAAAAAAAGTTTGCTTTAAGCAAAAATCTATATCAAAACCAAAATAATATACAGTCATTGGCCACTTTATTAGCTACACCTTCCTAGTACCAGGCTGCAAGGCAGCCCATAAGAGGGGATAAAATGGAGAGCTCTCTGGGGCCCAGCCGAATTTGGGGTCCATGAAAAAAACTAGGTCCGTTGTTAAATTCAGCTTTGATAACCATTTTAAAAGTGGCAAAAATATGTGTAATGGAGCAAAAATGGGTTAAAAGTGGCAAAAAACAGCTGAAAAAAATGGAGAAAAGGGGTTACAAGGGGTAAAAATGGGCATATCAAACAGTGAAATGCATTGTAATTACTGTCGCAAAGATGGATGGAAAAAGTTATGAAAACAGGTTAGTAGTGGCAATAATGGGTCAACAGAGGCAATAATAGGCGAAAAGTGGCAGAAAAGGGAAAAAAAGGGGATGAATAATGGCAAAAATTGATTTAGAGGCAAAAATACATTAAAACTTGCAAAAAAGAGTTGCAAAAGTTGTAAAAAAAAAATGGGTTAAAATGGGGCAAACCTGTCTTAAAGTTGTAAAAAATAGTAAAGATGAGGCAAAAAACTGTGAAAATAGCACAAAATTGATGTAATGTAGCAAATAATAGTGGCAAATGGTTGGAAAAGTATTTTAAATGGATAAAAAATTGGCAACAATAAAGATATTCAAGATCAGAACTCAATAACAGTTTGACATGTTTTTTTTTTTTTTTTTTACTTCCAAAATGAAGTAACAGGATGCATGCTACCACTAATGATCCAACACACATACATTAATACTCTCAATGAATCACAGCTGGGTTTTTCAGGGGCTCAACCAAATCTGTGGGCGGCTCTGCCAGGTTGGACCCCCTGTTGCCATCAGAATGGCCTTATTTCTATGTGGCGTAGTTTCAACAAGGTGTTGGAAACATTCCTTAGAGATTTTGGTCCATATTGGCATGATAGCATCAAGCAGTTGCTGCAGATTTGTCGGCTGCACATCCATGATGCAAAGCTCCCTTTCTACCACATCCCAAAGGTGCACTATTGGACTGAGATCTGGTGACCGTGGAGGCCATTGGAGTAAAGTGAACTCATTGTCAAGTTCAAGAAATCAGTTTAGAGCTTCAGCAAGTCATCTTGACCATATGGCTAAATGTGTTGAGTTGCTGCCATATGATTGGCTGATTAGTTATTTGTGTTAACAAGCAATCAAGTAGGTGTACCTAATAAAGTGGCTGGTGAGTGTGTAATCCGTTAGAACAGAGTAGACCCTTCCATGCTGTTATAGTGCTGCAAACATTTTCAAATAAATTGGAAAATATGCTCACTGTAAGTAAAAAACAGGAGAGTTTATGCTATAAATTCATTATTGTCCGAAATAGGTTGTATTTCGGTGCTCATGCACAGTCAGATGGAGTTAATTAAGATATATAACTAAGAGAGTACAATTAATGCCTCCTACCGCTCAGGCAATTATTAGCTGCTGGTTGAGCCTAGCAGCGCGGCATTAGCTCAGATTAGAAAGAACATGCTAAAATCAGCCTCATTAGCGAATCTGATCCCTTGATTCCTTCAACAGTTAGACGCCACCGCCACAGGGTCTGCTGAGTGAAGAGAAAAGTAGAAGAACCCCGCAGCTCATGACACAGAAAAGATACCAGGATAAACGGCAGAACGGCAGGGGCTTCTCTCACCCGAGGGCACATGAATCAAGTGCACCCCTGTGATTTGTCCTTTGCATCAGGGCAGATGGAGTTGCCGCCTTTTTGATGGCCGCCAAATGATAGTATGCAAAGACTGATTGGAGCGCGGAGCAAGCTGCAGGGTGGCTGAACTACAAAGTCAGTGGTGTCATTTCAGATGTTTTTTTTTTTAACAGAAAGGATCTCTCTTTGAAGAAAATCCAGACAGTTTATATTATTTCAAGATGAAAATAAACCAGGGCTCAGAAATATTCCACTGTTAATGAGCCAATCAGGAATCAGACAAACAATACGACACTGACTGATTTTTTCTGTCATTATACAATCAGAAATTTAAAAGTCAAATTTGAGGATCAGTCAGAACTACTTTGTCAAGAATCAAACTTTCGGGGTTTATAAGTTCTCTCTATTAGCAGTTATTAATTTGCTGTCATTGCTATCATTCATATTTGGCAGTGTAGCTGTTCTGCGATCCCCCTGCCCTTTCTCAAGCCTCTGTGGAAAGCATCAAGAAGGAACAGCACACACTCCTGCGCTTCCTGTGCCTACAAGGAAAGCCTGAGGCAAGGAGAGAAGCAGCAATAAACCCAGAGCAGAGCAGGCATCAGTGAAACCAGGCTGACACTGGTTAAGTTGGATAAAGCATAAAGGAGGAGCTTGGGTGGAGGAGGGTGAGAAAAAAGCAGATTGCAGGGGAAGCAGCAAAGCATACCTAATAGGGGGCTTAGAGCAAATCCGCTGGCTGTCAGCTGATGAGGGTTTGTGTGAAATCAGCTAATCTCAAATATTTGGTTTGACTCCATGTCCCTTCCCAAAGACCTTCTTTGAGATGTTGACCTGATGGATGTAAAATACATCCCATGCCATGGAAATGTGAAACAGCCTGTCTGGCATGTAAGGTTAGTATTTAATTTGTTCAGTGTCATGATGAAAAGAGTGAACCAGAGTTCAATCAATACAAGAAAAAAAAATTGTCATGTAAATACGAACACACCAGCCTGCAGGCGCACTTGGCTCTCAAAGGGAATCAGAAGTGAAACTGATTTGTTTGATTCATGTTACTCCAAAAACACTTATGTACAGTGCCTATACAAAGGATTTTGTACTCTTTAAAGCAGCACTATGTAACTTTCACTTTTTTTGTAGTTTTGCGGCGCCGGTGGACAAAAGCGGTAGTGCTTTACCAGAAGGAACACTCAATTACCCATGAGCACCAGCGCGTACTGCCGTAAAGATCCTGATCTCCCGGTTGCTTGCATTTGTTTTGGAAGCGAATGAAAGAAGAAGGGACTTACTTGCAAAACTACTCTTCTGTCTTTCGCGACTGTTTGCAGGATGGATCAGCGTTTCCGCTAGACTTAATTGTCCACGGTCAAAATGACCGGCAGTCCTCAAGAATTCCGGCCATTTAGAACAACTACCGGACATTTGCTTTAACATTATTTTGCTGCATTAACAGCAGCAAAACGCATAAATCTGCTATTCTGTGATACATTAATACATGCGCTAAACGGTAGAGAGGACACGTTTTTATTTCCAGACCTGACCCAAAACCGAGACAGTAGAAACCAAGCCAACAGTAAACCTGAGTAATTATTAACCCGTTATTAAAAACTGGTAGACACGTGATTAGACACTAGAAACGACTGCACAAAGACTTTCTCTTATTTTTCTTTGTGTAAGTGGCTTAAAGTATCAAAATAAAGGCTGTGCGCTTTTCCTTACACACGCAGTCAGTTACACAATATACGCCCACGTTAAACTCACAACAGTTAGCGTCACGTTAGCCTCGTTAGCCTGTTAGCTCATTGGCCGCTAAGTTCTTTGTAACATACATCAGCAAAATACAATCCTCCAACGACAAAAACGAAGCATCCAAACACATAACAAAAGTGCTCTCTTAACTGGACACTGCGTTAGAACTCTTTATTTCAAATGAAAAATGAGTCTTACCGTCAGTTGCTAATATCAGTCCGCATGATGATATCACTGTAACCTCCAATAAAGCAGTAAATCCAACCATCCTGGTTTATTTGGACTAGTCCCGAAAAGATAAAAACTCCACAACAGATCCGGTCCAGTCCTCCTCTAATTAACGGCTTATCCAAGACTGATTCTGCTAATTAGCCGGCGTAGGCCTCTCTCTCTGCTGCTGCTGCATCGGTGTTTCAGATGCTCAGTTGTACCGTTCCCTTTGATTCAGCCTCTTCATTACTCACAGCCATGACATACTCAAAATCCCTTCATACCGCTGATAATATTAAGCCTTTGGTTAACCAGGAAAACCTCACTTAGATTTAAATTCTGCTTTATGCGAAAGCTCTGGTCAAACTTTCCCTGCAGAGCATAGACTGTTGTAGAGTCTTCAGCAGTAATGAGCAGGCGCAGTAGAGAGATAGATTCGCTTTGACGTCATTGTGCATACATAATTAGCCATGTGCTTGCGATAAACAACCCCAGCACCGCAGGACAGTAGGTGTAGTAAGATTAGGCAACTCTTAGTTTATATTAACGCATTCTCACAACATATCTTCTAGGTTACACAAAATATAATATGCAATTATTCAGTATTTACTTATCTGGTCATTTGCATGTTTTCTACCGGACATGTTTGCATGTTTTCCTACCATCCACCTCGAAGTTACATTGTGCCATTGAAGGCCATACAGACCCCCCCAGACCATGATAGAGGTGTCATTCAACCTATTGTAAGGTGATGTACCATCACAATGACTCTCGAAATATTATATTAAGGTGGAAAAACTACTTAGTGCTGCTTTAATTGATTTTGATAGGTCCCAATCAGGATTGCACATCTGGAACCTGCAATTCACTCCATTATTCATTGTGAAACTGCTCAAGCTCTGTCAGGTTTGCACAGGGCAAGGCCAGCCACAAATTCTCTATTGGACTGAGGTCTTGGCTTTGACTCGGCCACTCCAGAACATTCACCATGTTGGCTTTAAACCATTTCTGTTTAGCTTTCGCTGGATGCTTCGGGTCATTGTCTTTCCAGAAAATAATTCTTCCCTCGAGTCATAAGTCCTGCAGGCTGAAAAAGATTGTCCTCTAGGATTTTCTAGATTTTGCAATATTCATTTTAGCCTCTACCTTTACAAGCCTCCAGGGCCCGCTGCTGAGTGGCATCCCCACAGCATGATGCTGCCACCACTGTGCTTCACAGTGACAATGGTGTGTTTGTGGCAACATGCAGTGCTTGGTGTCAGCTAAACATAGCATCTTGCCTGATGGCTAAAAAGCACCACTTTGGTCTCATCAGGTCAAAGAACTTTCTTCTAATCAACAATGGAGTCACCCACTTGCCTTTTGGCAAACTCTAGTCAAGATTTATTATGAGCTTTCTTCAACAGTGGCTTTCTCTTTGCCACTCCACCATAAAGCTTTGACTGGTGAAGAACCTGGGCAACAGTTGTTGTATGCAGAGTCTCTCCCATCTCAGCTGCTAAGGCTTGTAGCTCCTTCAGAGTAGTCATAGGTGTCTTGGTGGCCTCTCTCACTGGTCTTCTTCTTGCACGGTCACTCAGTTTGTGAGGATGACCTAATCTAGGCAGATTTATGGGTACCAATTCCTTCCATTGCTTGATGATGGATTTGCCTGATCTCCAGGGGATGTTTACTACTTTGGAAACTTCTTGTATCCATCCCCTAACCTTAACTGTTAAGTAACCTTTTCTCTGAGTTGCTTGGAGTGTTCTTTTGACTTCATGTTGTAATGGTTGCCAGAACTGGAGCTTCCTACACAGGTACTTTAATACTACAATCACCACTTTTTTTAAAAATCATAACCATTTGAAAATTGTGTAGTTTTTTGAACCGTCAGCTATTTCATATTGTTCCTAAACTTCACAAAGCCATACTATCTCTGTACCCTGGTAAAGAGACAATAAAGTTAATTGTGATTATTATCATTGAACAAGTATACCATTGAACAAGTAAGAATAATTGGTTGCTGGACTAAGACAGACTAATAGTTTGGACCCCCGAGCTTTATTCTAATTTATTCTCCATTTCAGTAGAACCGCACATTTATCATGCCATTGCCATAGAAGACATGCTTTTCCCACATGTGGTCCTCCCAGAGTTCAATGTAACTGTGATTACATTTTTTTCCCTTTTTCATTCCTCTCATTCTACTTTAATGTGATCTACTCTCCCCCCTTAGTTGTGTTAGTGTGAAATGGACCTATTAACACCCACTCCCAAGAGGAATCAGTCTAATATTCGTGATTCCGCATCCCAGGTGTGGTCACAGTGCCTTACTCTTTTTTTTCTGAGCTTGTCTTCTGGGCAAACCAATCTATCAGGTTTGTGCTGTTGAGTCCTGGCAGTAAAAGCTCCCTGGTCCTCCAAGGTCTTCTTAGACATGACTGACTGACCACATCCCCATTCTTTCCATCTCACTTACATGGAGAGAGGCGCTGAGTGATGAAAGGGGACACATGGGCTGAATAATATCGCCATAAAAAGATAAAAACATGCTGTTTAAAGGAGTGACACCAGGCTCATTACACTGTCTTTTTGTCTTGTACCTCCATTTGCCCATACAAGGTAGGATCTATTTAAAGTGTGCGACCTTTGCGAGGCAACTCATCTGTAGTGAAGGGAAACCATGGTTATAGAGCAAAACAGAGGCTTCTGCTGATAGTTTGGAATGCATTTTATGCACTACATCGACTTATGATTAAATTAAGTGATGTTAAAGAAGGATTATCTGCATAAATGTAAATCTTTTGCATTAAAAAGGCTTCTTTTATCCTCTGTGATACTATTTTCATTAACATTTAGTTCTAAAAAGCTGATACAGCTCGGTTAATTGTTGGTTTTGTTGATTCCCTGAGGCTGTTTTTTCTAAGATTATGAAAGAATGAAAAAAAGAGGAAGCCCTGCCTGCCACTGTTACTATGACAACAAGCTTATAGACACATAATCACACTTCTCTCACCCCCACAAAAAAGCACCAACGTATGATACATACAGATTCTCCAAAAGACAGAAATACTGAAAGTGCGGCGTCTATCTTGCAGGGCTGAGATGTACAGCTGGTGGGCCTGCCAAAAGTGCCCCATCACCTTTCTCCTTGGACTTGAATCAAATCCCCAATTTGTTTATGTTATTATGTTAATAAAGGGTAGCATTTCCATATGAATATCAATATTTCAGAAGCAAACCAGGCATTACAGCGAGCACACTGGATGGCTGGCATGGGGCATTATGAATGGGCTTCCATTTGGAGTGTAATTTCACTCATCTGATTTTCTCTTCCTCACATAATCTGAAAAGGAGGTATTTTTGGAAACCCAGGTGCTTATCCTCTTTGTGGCTGCTGGAGGCTAATGTTAAATGAACACATCAATCTTATGTTTCAGAGCAGGAAAGCAGGCCCAGTCATAGTACGCTGCCAACTGTGTGATTCTAAAGCTCTTGCTTTTCTATTGCTATAGTTTGCTGCTGCAGGGCATTACTGGCTTCTCAGTGAGATGCATTCACGGCACTTGAGCGATGGCAATTTTGATTAAACTCTGGGAGCATACATAACTCCATGGAGAACAAAAATATGACCAGAAAAATGCAGCAAAAGGTACCAGTTTGGTTCTAATCTAAGCTACATGGATGATAAACCTGTGAGGTGTTAAAAAAATAATCCTCTGCTCTTCAGCCAATAATCTACTCTCATCATAGTTAATTACATAGCTTAGGAGGATATCAACATATGGTGTATGTAGAAGTGCCAAACAATGTAGTGATCTAAATTCGGCCACTTATTGGATCCATGTGATAAGCCATCAGTCTTCTGGATATCTAAATCACCGTGGGTCAGTGATCATTAATGGTTGTCTAATGCATCATAAGCATGCATATCCCCCATTTATGCAGCGTGTGTGAGACTTCTGAGTTATGTGCTGTTGTTAAAGCCTGATGGGTGGATTGGAAGGCCGATCAGTCATCTCCTCTCTGCTGTAGATTATTCTATTAGTCTGTGAGTGTGTGTGGGGAGGGATGATTAAAAGGTCTCATGAGAATCCTTCAAGCGAACTTCAGTGCACCTCTGCGTTCATCCCTGATCCATTTTCCAAGACTTACAGGACTGCGTGCATAAGTAGCCATTTTAATTGTCCCCTATTCAGTTATTTACGCTGTCTTAACCCAGCATTAGTTCTGGAGACAGCTCCTACAGCTCACAGTTGAGACTAATTAATGAAATTTAACACCTAATAAGCGCCTGTTAATGTCCCAACTAATCACTTCCACCTCTGATGGATGTCAGTCAAGCATTTATTTAAGAACAATCCTCTGCTGAGACAAGAACCAAACAGTTAAACTTCTAAAATGTCATAACTTGTGTGAGATTTTGGACAAGGGGAGGGAAAAGGTTCAGTGTTACATGTACAGTGCCTATAAAAAGTATCAACCCCCTGATGTTTTACCATTTTAGTGACTTTATAAATCTATCATAGTCATATGATTTGGCATGTTTGACATGAAAAAAATACAAAAAAAACCTCTCTTTAATGTCAAGTAAAAACATTTCTACAAAGCAAAGCCAATTTAATAAAACATGTAATATTTGTAAAATATGTAAAATTATTAATATGTACAATTTGTACATTACAATTTTTACTCCATTCATCTTTGCAAAACTGCTTAAGCTCTGTCAGGTTGCAAACATGAACAGCCCTTTTCAAGTCCAGCCACAAAATCAATTAAAATTGTGGTCTGGGCTTTGAGTCAGCCACTCCAGAACATTCACCTTGTTGTCTTCAAACCATTTCTGTGTAGCTTTCACTGTATGGTTTCAGGATTTTCCTTGATTTTGCCACACTCAAGCCTTCCGGAGCCGGCTGCTGAGAAGCGTCCCCACAGTATGATGTTGCCACCACCATGCTTGATAGTGAGAATGGTGTATTTGTGATGTGGTATCCGCCTACCATAATGCAAAAAAAGACCCATTTCGGTCTCGACAGACCAAAGATCTCTCTACTCACACATGCCATTTGTCAAAATCTAGTCCATATGAGATTTCTTCACCAGCGGCTTTCTCTTTGCCACTCTCCCATAAAGCTTTGACTGGTGAAGAACCCGGGCACTTGTATGCAGAGTCTTTCCCATCTCAGCTGTTGAAGCTTGTAACTCCTTCAGCCTGATCTAGGCAGATTTACATGTGCCATATTCCTTACATTGTAGATGGATTTAACTGAGCTTGGGGGGATGTTCGGTGTCTTGACATTTTCTCGAGTTGTTTGTGGATTTAAGCGAAGAGAAATGTCAATACCTTGCTGGAGAGGCAGCCCCATTCTTTAGCCTTGGATGCAGGAGGAGCACTGGGAATTCCTCCTAGCACTGGGACAGTGAACCAAAGTGGAGAACTGACTTTTTAAATTGTTATTGTGATTTCTACTGCTGCCCTTCAATTGTGATCTACCTCTAATTATCTTTATTGTATGTTCTAACATATTGTTTATAATTTGTCTCTTGAATATGTATTATTTATTATGACGTGTGCTGCTGACCTCTTGGCCAGGTCACCCTTGTAAAAGAGATCTCGATCTCAACGGGATTTATCTGGTTAAATAAAGGTTAAATAAAAAATAAATGATCCTTACTTCAATGGCTTGGAAACAATGTCGACCAATACTCAGACCAGTCCAATAGCTTGAATTTCTCTTTTCTAATTTGGACTTGGGGACTGAAGACTTGACTCAGACTCCATGTTTAGTGACTTGGCAACAACGCTGGTGTGAAGAAAAGGTCTTTATCTGTCCAGAATCTTTTTGTTTGCTTCTCATTGTTGACAATGGGAATCTTTTGTGGTGTTGGTTTCAGTGAGACTTTTAATTTGTCAAAATAAAAAAATAAAAAAAAACAGATCACATTTCAATAAATATCCATGCCTCATATCCAATGCAAGCCTGCATATAAAATAAAATCTTAATTCCAGCCAAATCCAGTTGATTTTATTACAATCTGTGGCTTCACAATGTGAATCACTCTGCTCATTGCACACTGGGGTACAACTGTTCTCAGCTGTCATCAGTAGGTGTTCACATTTAACAAGCGGCAGCACATGAAAACAGATCGATAGAGCAGCAGCAGCAGCAGACCTGTATGATGCTGGGCCATGTGAAATCATAGCCTCTGGCCTTGTTGTCAGCTGGACATCAATAGCTTGGAATAATGCATTTTTGAGCCTCTCTACTCCATTTCTCTAATGTGGTTTGTTTGGGGCAACAAACGCCGGCATCTCAGTGGTCATTGCTTCCAATAGCAGGAATCTGATTGATTAGAAAGTTGAGTGAGGATTGTTATACATTGGAGGCTCTGTATGATGGCCTTTAGTAGGCCATCGATTGATTTATAAGTGGGGCAGCGTTGTGATGTGTTCAACTGCTTATTGATTCACATATCTGCTTGTGTCATGAGATGTCGCAGTGCTTCTGCGGTGCTGTAAACAAAACAGGAATAACCTCTCTTTTTATAGCATACATGCATCTTGATCCAACTTTACCTGGCAACACCAGGACAGTAATACATAAATGGGTCATTCATTTTGGTCTAGAAAGTCGAACAGGTTTTTAAAAATGTTTTGATATGTTTTACTTCTCCATCATATGTAGAAACATGTCCGATAGTGGCTGTGGAGAAATTATTTAGATGATATAACATTTCTGTTGTTTTAGTCTAACATTCAGAGGAAAGCATCATTTCCATCACACCACATAAGGAGTTGTTTTTTAAACACAATTATTAACAGAACCTGATTTTACAAAACATTTAATAAACTTTCACACTCAGATGTGCCCAATTGTTTCAAAGTATTTATTTTCAGGATTTTAAAGATAATATTTTCCCATTGTTTAGATGACCAACAACTTTTAACTTCATTTTACCAAAGTTGGGATTTTTATCTTCAAAACTTAACAAACAAAAAGGTTTTGAATTAAAGTGTGTTCAAATGAATGTTAAAAATGAAATTTGCTTTTTAAAATACTGAATGTTCAACTAAGCTAAATAAAACTTTCCACTCCAACAGTCCTGTTTTTGAGTTTAACCAATAGGTCAGACTTTGCTGCATCAGCCTTGGTCCTGTACTGCTCTGTCCTGCTGATGGCCATCCTCCAGGCCTGCTCCAGGCCCATGCTCAATCTCTCATGGTGTCCACCCAGCAACCCCCTCCACGACAATGCATGCAGTTGCCCCTGGACTCTGGTCTAGCCCACCAGGTCCTTGGCACCCAGTATGCGGTAAGCTGGAGCAGGCCAAGGAAAGCGCGCTAGGTGCCCATAAAAGTGCAGCTGCTGTTCCCATATTAAGTTGACCCTTCTCATCCTTGCTTTCCTGAGCACATCTGCATTAGACAGATGTGATGGTTCTCAAAGCCAAGGAAGGATCCTGTCATTTTTGAAGGACTGCTGTCAGAGAACTGTTCCAAAGTCAAGGATCCTCAAAATGTTTCCAAGGACTTAGTCCTTCAAACAGAGAATTTCCAAGGATGCACATATGTATCCTCCACTCGCAGGAACAATCCAATGTGCACTAGTTTCCTTCTCTTCAAAATAAATAAACAAGTAAATAAATTAACTAGAAAAGCACTCAGAGAGCACAGACCTCCACCATTAGCCCTATCTCCCAATAGTGAAGAATCCTTTAAAAACATTGCTGGATCTAGATGGTGATCCGAATCACTCCCAAAATGTAATTTGCTGATTACTACCTCCCCGGTGGGGTGGAGACACGGTGAGGTAAAGTGTTTGCTTCGCTATGTATGGACTGTCATGGCGGAAGTACCCATGGTCTAACCGGACAACTGAAAGTCATGGCAGAGGGTGAATATTCCTCTATTCCTCCTAGCACTGTGAGTATTCTCGCTACAATTTGCTGTCTTTCTCTCTTTTGCCTTTTGACACGTCTCCTCGACCAGGCATGCGTCTTTCAAACTCTATAAACTCCAAAACTTTGAATAGAAACACACCCAAAAATGCTGCTGGGATTGAAGTTACTCATGTCTGCCATCTCCTGGTGTAAAATGGTAACAGTGCAGACCTCTGCCATTAGCCCTATCTCCCAATAGTAAAGAGTCCTTTAAAAAATTCCTGGATCCAGACAGTGATCTGGATCAGTCCCAAAATCTAATCAGTTCTTCCTTATGCCATTTGTGACATTTCCTGAAAATTTCCTGAAAATCCATCCATGACTTTTTGAGTATGTTGCTAAAAAACTAACAAACAAACGAACAAACCCAGCCGATCACATAACCTCCTTGGCAGAGGTAATAAATAACAAAATATCAGGAGGAAGACATGTCCTGGAGTGCTCAATATACTTTTAAATGCCCTGTTCCTACTGTAAATATGTTATTATAGTTATTTTATGTCCCCAAAGTAAAGCTGGACAAGTAAAAATAGCACCATATAATATGATTATATAATGCTTTGTGATAGCACGGTTTCTGGCAAGGCTGTATATATACAGTACTTCACTGTGTGACTGCTCCTATGAGGCAATCAAGCACACTTGCTAGCCTTTTCTGAATGTGTGTTCAAGAGTTGCCAGGGAGGACTCTGGCCTCGCCTTGCAGGGGGCTGACTCAGGGGGGTCCTTCCTACAGAGAAAGTATCCTGGACTTTGGGAAACAGCTTTAGTCCTGCCAGCGATACCCAAAGATATGCTGAAGAGAAGTTATCACAAAGGAGTCAGATATTGGGAACACCACGCTGTCTTGCTCAGTTGGTTAAATGACACAAATGTCACATTTTTAAAAATATCTCATGATATATCTGCATGCTAATCTTTGTTTTAGAGCTAGCAATGAATATACACAAAGTACACAGTGTAAAATGCATTTTTTTCCCGGTTACTTGTACATTCAAAGAAAATATAAGCTGTTTGAAAATGACGACCAATAGATATATTCTTTATATAGCAAAGACTTACTTTGTTTTTTTTTTCTTATTTCAGTTACTTCCATGGAGCTAACTCTGCTCTCCAGCCATGTGCTCCCCTGTCACATGACTACTGCTGTGGTTGCAAGGGCACAAACCTTAAAAACCCCTGGAGGAAATGACAGTGATCCCATGGTACAGGTATTGTTTTATTAAAAAAGACATTAAATACTAATATATCTTAAAACACATGATACGTTCAATTGAAATAGGAAGCCATTTGTCTATAAAACAGAATTCAATATTAAGAGGGACTGAACGTTCAAAATCTGACCCAAGGACAAAGGAAATGTAGCCAAAACCTTACATACAAGGCCATGTTTTATATAATGAAAATAACTGATGTATTATTATTTTTTCTTTTTGGTGTCAACTATGTGACAAAAATTTTAAAAAAGAAATATTTTAAATTCCAAGATAGTCAAAGAGCTTTGCAGCTTGCCAGGAGAACTAATTTAGCCACCTGCCAATGTTCATGTGTCTCATTGCAATTATATACAGCAGAATGAGCATAAATCATGTTTGGAAATCAATGAATACAGCAACGGTACCATGCATTTCTGCAACAGCACATCATCTAAGTCACGGCTGATATAGATGCCTGAGGCTTCAGCTGTAGGATGAAGAGAAAAACACCTCAATCATCCTCACGGGGATGGGTTAAAGACCCCACACAGGGCCCAGCCCTCTACAACTACGGACGATTCTCCCTGTACAAAACTGTCAATAATGAAAGTAGATGATATATAGGTGCCTCGGCAATCAATATGTCTTTGTGGTGCCATATTGCATTTTTGTTGCCTTAAGTGCAACAACACTTTGCAGTCATAAGAAATGACACAAAGAAGTGTAATTGGGGAGGTTTGTTCCTCTTCTATTTGAAAACACGCTCTCTTGCTCTTATGAAATCCCATTTATTCCTCTCCTGGTTGGACAATTAAGGTCTAATTGAGTAAAATCTAAATTTCAAAGCCAACTAATTGAGGCTCGAAGGATGTGTTCATTTATTGCCGTATTGTTTTCTGTCAATAGAAGCATTTTGTGATCTCTGAGTGAATCCGAGCTGCATAATTTGAGGGAAACAATTAACAAAATGGCTTATAAAGGGCAAAATCACGGGATTTAACTAAAGGGAGGGGGGATGTATTCATAATGATTGCCAGCTCCAACTTAATAAACTGTGTTGATGTAAATTTAATGAAAAGATGAAAGGTCCTCTCGTTTTGCGAAGCACGTTGCTGCTCCAAGGCTTAAAAAACAGGACCATATGCCCACTGAAATCCATGCCCACGGTCACCTTGAAAGTATTAGGATTTAATATGATTGACCGTGCAGTCTTAGCGAAGGATTACCGTGCTGTTGTCCGTATGCTCCCTGAAACAGGAGGAGTCAACATCATGCTGATAGGTGGGAAACAGAGGTGAAAAAGTAGCCGCTGGAGGGAGGGGGGAGCTCGGAGATGTGATCGACAAGAAGTTTAAGGCCGGAGCGGGTTGGAAATCTGGCTGTAATGAGTTAACATGGACGAGGGGGTCATGCTGTCAAAGCGGAGGATGAGGAGCCCATTAGGTCGAAGAAGTCTGAGGTGAATGTGATGAGCTGAGACTCAATAATGCCCCCGCCCTTCCCTAACTTCTCTGCCCTCTCTCCCTTCATCCTCCACATTCAGGGTCAAGCATGGCTTTATAAATGTTATCTGATTGCTGAGAGCTTTCCAATGCCCAGATTCAGCGGTGAAATTAATCTCTGACTAAAAATATTGACGTACACAGAAGCTATCAAGTGAGGCGAAGCAATCAGGCAATAAGGGAGGAGGTGTTGGAGCAGGGGTGTGTGGAGGGGTGTTGCAGATAAGCACAATCAATCGGACGGACGGCGTCACCCTAGGTTTGGGGGTGCTGTGCTGAGGGTGGAAGTTGGGCTTGAACAAGTATGGAAACACATAAGAGTCAAATTAATCTAAATTTGTTTGACCTTGAAGGCTGACCTTTCATTAAGGTAATCCCACACATCTGTATTGGTTTGAAGTTATTACCACTCATGATGATAAAACCATTTTAAAATCTGATTCCTGTGATTGAAATGTCATTAAGAATGAACTTCCTGATGAAGCTTTTATCACTTCCTGAAATAACAGTTAACAAGACAGACTTTTCATTATGATACAGCTCTGTGGTTTAAGACATCACAAAGTATATTCAACTATGGAAGCAACATACAGTGACTAAAAAATTTCACCCTCTTGGATGTTTAACTCTTTTACTGGTTTTATAAATAAATCATGGTCAATAAAAAATGTTTTTTTTTTGTTTTGTTTTTGTTTTTGTTTTTGTTTCTTTTTTTACCAAAATTACAGAAATAAAAATCTTAATGTCAAAAGTGAAAACAGATTTCACAGCCAGTAAAATGGGGATAGCCTGTGCTTCAAGTGATTGTAGTATAAAGATACCATGGTCTGGAAGGTCCAGTCACCGGTTAATCAGTATTCTTGGCTACCATTACACCATAAACTCAAAGGAACACTCTGAGCAAGTTGGCTGTTTAAGATTGTCATCCAGCATTTCTTCCACTTGACCATTGGAGTTTCCCACTTGCCTTTTGGTGAACTCTTATCCAGATTTAATGAGTTTTCTTCAACAGTGACTTTCTCTTTCCATAAAGCCTAGGTCATTTACTCTAAAGGAGGTGAATATTTATGCATTTACTGATTTAACATTACATATTTTTATTCAATTGACATTACTTTGTAGAAGTCTGTTTTCACTTTGACTTTAAGAGGGTTTTTTTGTATTTTCTTTTATCAAAAAAGCCAAATTATATTTACCATGATTGAATTATAAAATTAATAAAAGGGTAAAACATCCAAGGAGGTACTTTTTCTAGGCACTGTAATTCTACAGGACAGGGTTGTTCCTAATCCCTGACAATGGCAGACGTGCGTTTATATCATACAGTGTACAATGGTGACCTTCTGCATTCACCTTCCAGGGTTTAGAGGCATAATGCAAAACATGCAAGTGTTAATCTTCTCTGCTATGCTTCAATCCTCTGCAGCACCCTGGGGGAATGTCATATGTCAAAATGCCTTCCATGTACGCCACACGGAAACTATGGGAACAGGGAAATAATAAAATAAAACATTCATCATTCATTTTGTAATGCTGAGGTTGAAGAAAAAGAGGAAGGAGAGAGAGCGAGCGAGCAGGAAGGAGAAAAGGAGCGCAGGAAAATCAGGTGCACACGTGTAAAAGAGACTGACAGGCCCTTTTCATGTGGAAAAATAGCACTAATTCATTTCCCTGCACTTTGTTTGCAATATTCATGTCACCTAGCACAATGAAAGGAGGACAACCCCTGTTACTGGTGTAGCGCCAGGAATAGACGTAGCCCCCCAACACCACACAACCCCCTCTTTTTTTTTGTTGTTTTGGGTGGGTGGAAAATAAAATAAAGAAAACAAGAGGAGAAAAACTCGACTCACAAACTGACCCAGATAAGAACAACAAAAAAGCTGAAGTCTGGAGGGGCAAACAAAACAGTCCACACAGAAGAGAGACAGAGAGAGAGACAGAGAGAGAGAGCTGTAGAAAAAGAAGGCTCCAAAATTGTTCTCCTGACAAAAAGTTAGTTGAAAAGTAAGAGGGAGATGAATATTTTAAGAAGCAAGCTCTCTCAAGGAGGAGAACGATGAGTTAGTGTAAGAATATAAACAAGCAGCTCTAGTAGCAGCGGTTCAAATTGTTGACTTGCAAAAAGGGGAGTTTTAGTGGAGTATATGAGCACGCAACATCTGTTGAAGTCTATGTATGTGTGCACCCCTCCTCTGCAGGCTGGATTGCACCATCAGCTTATTGGGGCAATTATCTGAAGAAGAGAAAACACAAATATAGCATCCGGAGGGCGGTTATCTCCCCATTGTTAAAACATCTGTGGCTGTTGCATTTCTATTTCCAGTATGACTGCGCCAAGCAAAGTGTAAGCTGTGCTACTGTAGCTGATTCAATGCCAACCTCAGCAGTGGTTTAATATTCACAATAGGCACACCTAAGACTTAATACGGCAGGATTTTACTTAATCTTGCTAACGGTTAGCCAGTGTGGCCTTTTAGAAAATCTACCCTCAAGCACCCAAAGCTAGAATGCTAATTCTAAGGCACCAATCACATCCTTGTGGCGAATCTACTATCATTTCTAAGTCTAAAATACTACGCCGGAATAAAATGTTAATGTGTGCTGCAATATGTCATTTGTCCTTGTGCCTAGCTGGCCTGCAGCTCCTCTGAGCCTGGCCCAGGGTGTCCAGACTGTCAGCTCAGCTCCGCTCTCCTCCTTCCTCTGCACCGGGGAGAAAGGGGACTCTGACCCCGCCATGATGACACTGCTCCAGAAGAGATTATAGACCCTGATACTCAGCCCCGCGCCAGCATTATGCACACGCTGCCCTTTAACTAAGACACACAGGGCTGGCTGCCAGCTCTGTCCGGCCCCGTCAGATCTGCCTACTCACGTTTTGTGCAGGAGTAACAGAAAACAGCAGATGGCATGCAAACAGGAGGCATGAAGATGAACAAACATGGTTATATATATGTATGTATATAAAAAATATGAACACAAATTCCAACACCAAAAAGTGCTGAGGTGGTGAAATAAACACGCACAAAATTAATTAGCAGGATTGGATCCTTGTGGGTTTTTAAATCAATGCACATAATTTATCACTAAAGTTTCTAACTTTTTCATATCCGAGAGAAACCACATAAAAGGAGTGCATTATTTCACACCAAGGGAAATAGGATAAGTACAACATGCAGCTTGTGATGCTTTCCATATGTGAAAATCAAATCAATAACATCAAGAAAGCTGCTGATGCACATCTCAAAGTACTCAAAGTTTGAAATATGTGTGTGCCTATAAAAAGTATTCATCCCCTTGGATGTTTTATTAATTACAAAAAACCTCTTTAATGTCAAAGTGAAAACAGAGTTCTGCAAAGTAAAGTCAATCAATTAAAAATATGTAATGTTAAATAAGTGACTGCATAGATATTCATCTGCTTCAAGTCAGTGTTAAGTAGATGTTGGATCAAGGTGTAGGTTTTGACTCGGCTACTTCACAACATTCACCTTGTTGTCTTTAAACCATTTCGGTGTAGTTTTCACTGCATGCTTCAGGTCATTTACTTGCTGGAAAATAAATCTTCTCCCAAGCTGCAGTTCTCCAGCAGACTAAATTTTCCTATATTTTGCCGCGTTCATTTTACCTTCTACCTTTACAAGCCTTCCAGGCCCGGCTGCTGACAAGCATTCCCACAGCATGATGCTGCGACCAGCATTCTTTACATGAGGGGGATGGTGTGTTTGTGGTGATGTGCAGTGTTTGGTGTTCATCATATCAAAGAACTTTCTACCGCTTAACCATAGAGTCCGCAACATGCCATTTGGTGAACTTTAGTCCGGATCAACTACGAATATTCCTTTACATGCCACTGTACCATAAAGCTTTAACTGGTGAAGAGCCTGGGCAACAGTTGTTGTATGCAGAGTCTCTCCCATCTCAGCTGCTAAAACTCATAACTCCTTCAGAGTAGTCAACAGTGTCTTGGTGCCCTCTCTCACTAGTCTTCTTCCTGATTTAGGCAGATTCACACGTGCCATATTCCTTTTATGTCTTGATGATGGATGTAACTGAACCTTGGAGGATGTTCAGTGCCTTGAAAAACTTTTATATTATCCAGTGACCTTTTCTCTGAGTTGCTTGGAGTGTTCTTTTGACTTCATAGTGTAATGTAGCCTTTCAGACAACGGTGTCTTTATAATACAATCATTTGAGACATATTCACTGCACTCAAGTAATTGTGAGACTATACGCACCAATTGGCTGGACCTCTGTTGAACTGGGGCAGTCACTTTAAAGGAGGTAAATATTTTTGCAGTCTTACAGTACATATTTTTATTTAATTGACATTACTTTGTAGAAATATGTTTTCATTTTGACATTGAAGAGTTTTATTTCTTATTTTTTTGTACATTTTTTTTGTAAAAAAGCCAAATTATATTGTCCACACAGATAAATAAAATAAATAAATAAATAAATGCAGTCAGAGAGGGTAAAGCAAGTGTTTTCGTCAACATATCAAAGGTTAAAGTTGCCCGGCAACACATCAAAACTTGTCTTTTTTGTAAAATTACCCTTTTAGAGAGACTCTGGCTCCAAGGCTAGAGTAAAAAAAGGCCTCAAGTAGACTAAATTGTATTTATTCCCACATGTTGTGAGCTTTCATACACTTTTATCGAGCAACATTACCCACAGCCTTTCACAGAAGAGGTGCAATAGTAGGAAAACCTGTAATTTTAGGATGTTTTGGCCAAGCATGAAATACATTTTGCCACTCTGTGAAAGAGCAGTTGTTCTGTTATGTTAAGGTCAACACACTTTGGACTCTCTGAAGAAAAAATAGGCAGGAACCAACTGGACCAGTAGCAAAAGAAAATAAGTATGTCTTTTTTGTTCTTAAATTATTACAACACATGCTGACAATCAGATGAAGTTTCTATAGAAACGCTACATGTTGCATGGGTTTCTCTGCTTTAATGCACTCAAATGAAAGCTTGAAGAGGATAAACTTGGTCTATCAATGTTACATTTTCCATTAGCTGTCATAAATGGTGGTTAATGTGGACATATCCCCAGCCACATTTCATTTTCATCTCATTTTCCATCTTCAC
Organism: Cheilinus undulatus; assembly: GCF_018320785.1. NCBI lineage: Eukaryota > Metazoa > Chordata > Actinopteri > Labriformes > Labridae > Cheilinus > Cheilinus undulatus. The sequence continues at coordinate 22,660,613 of NC_054887.1, read as the reverse complement.
TCAGACCAGTATGAACCTGCTTTGGGTTCTGGACATTCAAATTACATCCAGTTCTGCTTACATCTCCATTTAATTGCTAAAATTAAAATGATTTTAATTGAATTTCTCACTTTGACTTTGGGGAGCCATTAACATCATTCCCCTTGGGTTAATGAGGCTCAGGATGTCAGTGTCAGTGCCTGACATCCTCTCACCTACCTCACCCTCCTCGCCCTTCAAACCCAAAAGGTCTTCTCAGTGCTCTTGCTTTTAGTCAGGGATTTTACAGCAAGGTTACAAACTTTGACCTTCTGTGCTGCATCGTTAGGGATTGTCTTCAGCTTGTTGTGACACCTCTGAGTAGGTCAGGTTAAAAAATGCCATGAGAGCTAAATGACTGAGGACAAAACATTGTAATAGTTGGGAGAAACTGGAATAAGCCTGGTGTAAGAAGTGAGTTTTCTGACATTTTGTTTCTTTTTTTTTTGATAACTTGGAAACAAAACATCATTTTTAGAAAGATTTGTGGAGAAAAAAGGGAGTAACTCTAGAGTGAAAAAGGAAAGTGGCTCAATAATCCTCAGAAGAGATGTCTTTGGCTTGGAAATTCAAAAAAGTTGAGTGTTGTATAAAACTTTTTTGTCACGAAGACCTTTTCACTAACAATGCGGCAGAACAACACAGGAAGTATCTAATGCTTTCTTTTCAGACTGGGTTTTTGCAAGCTTTCTTATTTTTTAATGATGTTTATTCAGCCTGACATGATGATTGTAAGTTTAAGACGTGTAATTTCATGCTGTATAACCCTTAACAATAGATCCAAAGTGAAAAATGCTGCCTGTGTCATCATAATTGAAGATGCTGCAGTGTTGGCTAAGGTAATATTTGTGGTTAAACTGGAGAATTAAGTTAATTTAAGAGCTGTTTCTGAAATAAGCCCTAAAACAATTACTTGCTTTACCAACCTTACCAAAGCATTTTTAACTTTTGCTGTAGTTTTTTTTACTCTTTCTTATCTCTGTTTTTTATGAATGTTTGTGAAAGCTTATCATCATGGACTGAGTTTTCAGTGTATTTACCAGTGTTATAAAGCCAATTTTGCCAACTCCAAATTTAGTATTAATTGCTCATTTCTTTATTTTTAAACACTGTAATTTGCCCACATATAATAACCCTCAGAGTTATGCATAATAGGACCCAAGATATGAACTCCCCTCCAAAAGTATATGAACAGTGAAGCCAATTCCTTCATTTCTGCTGTAGACTGAAAACATTTGGAAATGAATATGAGACAAGAGATTAACAGGTCCAGTGAAATACTGACAGGTGTCCTTTTGACATCTTGGTGTGAAGTGCTGCAATGGCTACTGGGAAGATGAGTCCCCCAGGCTTCCTGGATTCTTTGTTTGAAATTTCCCTCCAAACTGCAAAAGCAGGCTTCTGCAATGCTAGCTAGGCCTGAGTCTTGTGTCCACATGGCTGAGCACTACATATGGCACTACAAAATTAAAAGAGATAATGTATTTAAATGTATATTCTGGTGCTACCCCCCTAAAACAAGCCTGTGCTGGCACACTCAACTCATGTCTGAGCATTTCATCACAGAAAATGATTTAAAAGTCTTTCTGTGTTCACTTCTTTTTAACTGTACCTGTAGTTTTAAGTTTCACTTTTCTCCTGCTGAGGTGTGCCAAGCTGCTACAAAAAATACCATGTCTCCTGATGTGGGCGTTCACAATAAAAGCAGCCAAGACAAATAATGACACAGACTTTGACTGTGAAGAGCTTATTAAAAATACCATTGATTCAACTTAGGTTTAGCAGAGGTGCTGGTGAGTGTACGGAGCAACCGTGTTTGCAGCTGCTTCTATGACCCCGTTTAGCACCACAATCTTTGAATCATCATGGGCCTGAAACAAGCGGGTCATGACATGGGTGGAGCAAGAAATCATAAACATGAGGGGCGAGGGGTAACTGAATATGAGTTTTAACCCTGAAAGGCAGTTCAACGCACCATTTTCAAGCTATTTCAAAAACAAATAAACATTTCTGATGCCAAGAAATCTGTACATCGTTTGGGCAAAAAAGATAGGTCCACTTAAAGGTGCAGTGTGTAGAATTGGTAATATTTGCCCCATCTAACAGTCAGATTCTTACATCGCTCACTCCTTCTCTTCTTGAAATGTTAAAGAGAAATGCATATCTGTCATTTGGCTGCTTCTGTGGTTTGGTAGAAACAAGCAAGATGCAAAATTCAAAATGGATGAGTCCATGAAGGGGACCCTTCCTATGTATGAATAAGTTTACAGGAAAAGAAAATAACTGCATATATTCATAAGATTAAACACTAATTTAGACACACCTGTCTGTAAATATTATGTTTTATTTTTACCAAGTTTTTCTGCTAAATGCTATTACACGCTGCTCCTTTAAATTAAAAATTCTATCATGCCAATATTTATTTTCATGTTGAAATGTATTCAAAATGTCTTTATTAGTCTAAAACCATTATACACCATGTTAAATATCAGTGATTTTTACTCCTACCTCTCAAAAATGGGCAAAAACTGCCATTTTATTTTCTTTTTGTTCTCCTGAATGAGGCTACATAATCTATGTAGGGTTAGAGTTAATGTAAGTGTTTTAACTCTTTATTAGCCTGAAAGATTCGAGACTTTGAAGAAAACATTACGGGCTTTAGCCCTGTAAGCCATGCCCTCGCTCCACCCATGCGTCATGAGTAAAATCATAGTTGTTTAGCCTGTTATTGGAGAAATGGTCTCAAGTCAAACCGAGTCAATCCATTGCAGCACATTGCTTTTGTTGTAGCCCCAGAAAGGCCGATGGGGATACTTTGCAAAGTAAGCGCACTGACTGTATGTTGCTGTTATTATACACATTAAATTTGGAGAGGAAAGAACATAAGTTTCACATCACTGCTGTGCTTCACGTAAATTACACTGACATTCAGGTGATATCTGGCCTGGCTGCTCTTTTTGCAAACATACCGGGCTCAGACTGAACTGTCATTTGTCACGTATCACTCTGCTATGCTAACAATGGCATTGCTCACGCCTCATGTGTGCACTATAACACAACATTTGCTTTATAAGGCTTAACTCTATCTCCACATTGATCAAAACTTAGGTTGAGACATCATTTTCAATATGGCGACTGCCATTGTTTAGGTCCAAACCCTCTTGATAAACCTATGGGTGATTCCATTTAAACTTTGAATTTAATGGAGCTCTGAAAAAGTTCAAGCAGGTAGACTGTTTCTACTTATTCATTAGTCACCACTCGTTCATATCTCACCCTTCTTCCATTCTTTCTCTTGTTCCACTCTCAGCAGATTATGGGCATTCACCCCTCTGAGAACTCAGCTGATCAGATTCTGCCACCATCTCGTCTGACCAATCATCATGCGCCTGGCATATTTTAAATCTGTTCTCTCTTTCACAACCACCCAGCCAGTCATTTCAGTATGGACGCTGCAACCCTCTTCCACCCCAGCTACCTCCATGCAGTTCATCAGCATCTAGTCCAGTCTCCTTCTCATCTCATCCTGCCTACCCCATTTTCCTCCTCCAAGCCAGCTCATTGGTTCCTGGTCCAGCTTCCCAGAAGTCTACTGATCCTGCATCCCTTATCAACACCACCACCAGTGTCTAGACACCCTAGAGGGGCATCCTATTCCTGCTGTTTGCCTCACTACCCCTTCAAGTACATGAAGTCATCATGATGTAGTCTAACAGCCAAAGACTTTGCACGTTTCTCTTTCATTCAATTTGTAAAATAAACTCACGTTAAACTCGTATTAAGTCTCTCCTGATTGAAGTATGGTCTATAAGAGCCTGTGCCAAATAGACGTGCCAATCTTTCTGAAATAAGTCTTACATTACACAATATGATTGTTTTTGCCCAACTGAGTCCATTAAATGTGGAAGCACTGAATGAATGCAACTGATCTGTTCTATTTCTGGTGCTGTGCTCTGTGCGTCATAGCAAAAGTGAAGGAGCAGAGCAAGACGGAGTGTGTCTGAGTGTGTTTTAGTGTGTTTGAGTGTATGTTTTCATCCAAAGAGACTCCACCCTGAAGGCAAAGAGCTCAAACCTGCTGCTGTCACACAGAAACAATGAGACCTGATTTGATGAAGTGACAATGACAGAGAGCTTGGGAAATTGTTTTCCAAATAAAAGGGATGACTTCATTACTTTTTTAGGACGGGGGGACAATATAGGTGGTGACACATGAGAGGAAGGAAACAAAGACACTGATTTAAAAGAATAGAAGAGGAAGCAAGGCTCTGGAATGATTCATAATTATATAAGGGGCTTAGAAATCATCTCTGTTGGATAGATACACATGTGCGCACCAGTTACTCGTGCCTGCTGTGCTTTTCTGTCGCCAGTGTCCTTGGCCCTCCCTGCAAGGCAGCGGTCTCATGAGATGGCACTGATCAGAGATGGAACAACACGCAAAGTGATCCCACCATCTTGGCAGGCGGGTAATTAAATATCAGCTCTTGGCACATGAGTATGTAAATGCTGCTTCCCTGCCCGTGCTTCTACCCGCCCCAACCCCGCCCCCCCACAGCACTGATCAGAAGGAAGGACTGTGCCAGGACCTATTCTCAAAGATATTATTAACCTCCTCTCTAAAGCAGATCTAGATCAGAGGCGCCCAACTCTGAGGCCCTCGGCTTAACCGACTGAGCAGCTAATGCTAACGTTTGGCCCTTTGAGAGTAAAGGAGAAGGCCAAAAAGGGTTCTGAAAACAGCAGCAATATGTCAGGATGTGCACTTGGCTTGGTGGCAGAGGGGGTAAAGAATGGGGACAGGCTCGTAAATAGTGAGAGCTCATAATTCTGAAGATGTCAGAGGCCAAATGGATATTTTTCTATTGGTAGCGATAAGGCATGTGGGCAATACACGGATAGGGGCTTATTAAATTTCTCATAAAGCCTATCACTGTGTGGCAGAGCAGAGAGCTTTCTGTTAACATGCCAGTTTATGGATGCGTAGCAATTGTTCTGATACAGGATCACGATGGAAAGCTTCATTGTGTTGCGGCGGCCTTATTAATGACGCTCCATCAAACATATTGCGTTATGATTGCACGCTTATCAACAGTCAAGCCTCGAGTCAAGCAGGCAGTTAGTGTGAGCTGTGTTTGAATGGAGAGCGTGGATGTAACACTTTGACAATTATGGTTAGTGTTTTCAGTGTTTTCTTTGTGATTTTTGTGCACAAAACTAACTGTGCTGCTGCATTAACACAAGCAGGCATTCTAACCAATTTGTAATGTGACTGAAGCTGAGGAACCCCCTGCCACTAGCAAGGAGGGATTTATCAATCACAGACTCTTTCTGCAGGTTTCTGCTTACTTCAACTGCCTGTGCTTTCCTTAAAAAGTAGGAAAGATGTGATTACAAAAAAAGGAGTGAACGGGGATGTACGGTGCCTTTAGAAAGTGTTAAGTGACTGGCCTAATTCAACAGCCAATCGGTGCTAGGACTCTCACAATTAGTGGAATGGGGATCATTTGAGTGCATGTCCAGTCACTGGTTAATCAGTATCCATGGCTACCATTACACCATGAAGTCAAAAGAACACCCCAAGCAACTCAGAGAAAAGGTTATTGGCATGTACAAGTCAGGGGTTGGTACAAAAAAGTTTGTACATCCCCAGACCTCAGTTAAATTCATACGGTGCATGTGTAGATCAGGCTGTCTTCATAAACTGAGTGACTGTGCAAGAAGAAGACTAGTGAGAGAGGCCATCAAGACATTTATGACTACTCTGAAGGACTTACAAGCTTCAGCAGCTGAGATGGGAGAGACTCTGCGTACAACAATTGTTGCCAGGTTCTTCACCAGTCAAGCTTTATGGAAAGAGTAAGCCACTGTTGAAGAAAATTTCTCAAATCTGTCTAGAGTTCACCAAAATGCATGTTGAGGACTCCACAGTCAATCGGAAGAAAGTTCTTTGAGACCAAAATGGTGTGTTTTGGCCACCAGAAAAGATGCTATGTTTGGCACACAACATCACAAACACACCATCCCCACTATGAAGCACGGTGGTGGCAGGATCATGTTGTTGAGATGCTTCTTGGCAGCTGGCCCTGAAAGGCTTGTAAAGGTAGAGTTTAAAATTAATGTGGCAAAGTATAGGAAAATCCTGGTGGACAATCTTTTACAGCTTGGGAGAAGATTTATTTTCCAGCAAGAAAATGACCTAAAGAATACAGCGAAATCTACACAGAAATGATTTAAAGACAACAAGGTTCTGTAGTGGCTGAGTCAAAGTCCAGACCTCAATCCCCATGCAACTTAAAAGAGCTTAAGCAGTTCTGCAAAAAAGAATGAAGTAATTACATTCAATAGGCAGTACCTTGTAGAAATCGGTTTTCACTTTGACAGAGTTTTTTTAAAATACTTTTTTAGTAAAATAAAGTGAAATTATGTTGACAATGATTGATTTATAAAATCAGTAAAGTGTAAAACATCCAAGGGGGTGGATACATTTTATAGGCACTGTAAATCTGAAGAATATCTGCAGATGGGAGGAAGTGGGATAATGAAAGTAGAGAAAGAGCAGCAGAGGAAGGAAAATGTTAGTAAAGAAGAATTGAGAGAGCAGAAGAGAGAAATAGCCTGGGAGAAAAATCATTAAAAGAAGCAATTTGTAAATGTGTTTCTACAACAGGGGTGCTCCAGCTGCTGTCATTTTTGAGACATAAGCCAATTATGGCAGGGTAGATGTAGTCAACATGCAATAATGCATGCATGATCCTACTAAAGATGTAAAACATCACATTACTAATGCCGAGCATAACTGTTTGTCAATGTCAACCACAACTGAGATCCAATTAATTATAGCACACATCTTCCTCTATGTCTACCTCACCTCGTATGTATGCTAACTGATTAATACAGAGAAACAGTCAACACATATGGAGCAGAAACCATGCATAATTGGTCTAATGTGTACAAGGAGGAAGTGAAGGCTTGTTATGCTACAAATCAATTGTCTGGCTCAGAAGTACCATTGCTAAAATGTGACAGCATGTGAGATTTCATCCAGCACTGATAAGAGAAACAAAGGGACTGTGCTTCCTCCACTGCTAACGGAATAAAAGCTTTCATTGACATTCTATATCTCATCCGGTGGAAGATCTGAATGGCAGGGATGCACTTTTGGAAGAGTTTTGATCTCAAAAAGGCGTGAATGTATTCTTCAACCTTGCCAGGTCCAACTTATCGAATGCCTCCTCTGATAAGTCTGTACGTAAAGATAAAAGGGAAATGTTCAGGCCATTAATGATTAGTTGCTAATGACTGATCAAACAGAACACGCTGGTACCAGCAAGCACTGCTCTAATGAAGTCTGCTGAATGCTGGGAGATCAATAAGAAGGAGTATAGTATCTGTAAAGTCAGATATAAGTAAAAAAGAACTACTTTGAAAGGAATGCATATCATCTTTAAGAGAAAAAAGTTGTTCCATTGTGTTTGTAAATGAATTGGGATGCCCTTTCACAGAGCTGGACTTCTGACCAGAGTTACGCTGAATAATGCCACACACCATCTTATATAATGAATCAATGCACTTCTCTTTATTTTTGCCTCCTCTGCCTGCTGCTTTCTCTCTAACCAATGTTGACATTTGGCTCAAAGTATATTGATTTATGCTTGGAAGTGGAGCGCACAGACGCCACCACTTCAAGTGCGGGGTAGAGGGTGTAAAATGGAAACAGTCAGTGGATCTGTTTTAAAAAGGTGGCAACTTTTCATTTAAAGTGCACTGAAGCCTCATCAGTCATGAAAAAGAGGATTGTAACTGAAATTCATTTAACTCTGGAACATGTAAGGCCCATTCATTGCGTTCTCACTGCATTGAACACTGCAAAGAATGCAGGAGATAAATGGGCTCAAGGACAGTAACAAAGGCTTTATCAAACGTCATCACTGAAACTTTAACATCTTTGGAAAGTATTTCATGGTCAGGAATTTCAGGAAAGCAACAAAGCTGAGAAAAAATCTTTTGAATATAATTTCACGCAACAGATTCATCAAATTTTATCACTGTTTGACTGTCCTCGCCTTCTTGTCTCTTATAGCCTGTATTTCTTTCTTTTGCTTGACTGAGAACATCTCTGCAATTGTACAGCCTTGCAGCTCAATTGACTCCAGATTGGTGAATATGTATAGGAGCGAGTGTTGAATAATGTATTGGGCTCTCTGTGGTAGCAGGGCTCCCATTGTACTGCACAACGGCATTGTTTGATGTGAATCCAGAGCATCAGATATGTTTAAAAAAAAAAAAAAAAAAACTGATATGGGAGATGTGGGAGTTCTGTAGTGTCACCTGGATGCATATAATTAAAAATCAAATATAATAGAGATGAGGGTGAAAGGATAACAAGACTTTAGTGTACCTGAGAGTGGAGTTAAAAAGGAGGGCTGGTGTAAAACTGGAAAAATAGGTCCATTGAGAAAGGCTTCCTTCTATCAGGAACCTCAAATGGGAACATAAAGGAAATTAATCAAACTGATGACATATACAGTGCACACAAAAAATATTGGATGTTTTAACATTTTAATGATATTGTAAATTAATCATGGCCAATGTAATTTGGCTTTTTGACTAAAAAAAATTACGAAAAATGTCTTTAATGTCAAATAAATTTCTGCATAAATATTCATCCCCTTCAGGTCAGTATTTAGTAGATGGCTGAAATCACAGCACTGAGTGTGTGTGGATAGGTTTGAATCAGGCTTGCACATCTGGACATTGCAATTTAACTCCATTCTTCTTTGCAAAACTGCTCAACACTGTCAAGTTGCATGGGGATCTCAGCAGCTGGCCCTGGAAGGCTTGTCAAAGGCAACCCAACGGCATGATGCTGCCACCACTGTGCTTTACAGTGTGGTGAAACACAGTGTGTCTGTGGTGATTTGCAGTGTTTGGTGTTCACAAACATAGCGTCTTGTCTGACGCCAAAAAGCGTCATTTCTGGTCTCATCAGACACAAAGGACTTTCTTCCAATTGACCATGGAGTCCTCAACATGCCTTCTGGCATCAGTCAAAGACCGATGAAGAACCTGGGCAACAGTTGTTGTATGCAGTCCATCCCATCTCAGCTGCTGAAGCTTGTAACTCCTTCAGAGAAGTTATGAATGACTGGTGGTCTCTCTCACTAGTCTCCCTCTTGCACTCAGTTAGTGAGGATCTACACGGATTTACACGTGTCATAGTCCTTCCATTTCTTGCTGATGGATTTAACTGAACTCTAGGGAATGTTCAGTGCCTTGGAAATTATTTTGCATCCATCCCCTGTCTTATACTTTTGAATAACCTTTTCTCTGAGTTGCTTAAGTGTTCTTTTGTCCTTTTGGTGTAATGGTAGCCAAGAATACTGATCAACCAGGACATTCTAGACCAAGGCGTCTTTATACTACACTAATTGTGAGGCTACAAGCACCAATTGGTTGGCCCCCTGTTAAATTAGGCCACTTTAAAGGGGCTGAATATTCATGCAGTCACTTAACTTACCTTTAATGCGTTATTTAAATTGACAATACTTTTTCAGAAATCTGCTTTTGGGGATTTTTTTGGGGTCAAAAAAGCCAAATGAGGGTGTGCATACTTTTTACAGGCAAATCAGACCCCAGCTCATTTATCAATACAACTGAATTGACTTTAATATAGCATTCCCTACTTGACAGACGTCTGAGGGAATTTGTACAGGACACACTGATATTAAGAGTAACACCATCACTCTAGTTCACTTGATATTTTGGGCTTCAAATGTGACACCTTTAATTAATATGTTCTCTGTCAAAGAAACCCCCTGGTTAAATAACTTTTAAAGAGGATAAAATAACGGGAAAAGTAAATTCATTGTCAGTCTTTTGTGATAAAACAAACAGAGAGGAATAGAGAGAGAGTAGATGAAGAGAGATCATTGGGAAATATGCAAATGAGAGTATGAATACAGATCAGGCTTCTCCTGGTAGGAGATGAATACATTTACCTCTAATCTCCATGCTGATGAACAACAATAAGGTGCTTTTTGAGGGGTTTTGGCACGGTTGAGTGTATAACTCTTTGATAAAGCTTTCATGGTCAGTTGTTTGAAATGAAAGGAATCCTGATAGAAAAAAATATCATAGAAGGCAGACAAGCTTACAACTTGTCCATTCATATATTCATGTTTACATCTTTTACTATTGATCTTTCTTCCAGGTAACATTGTGGATTGTTGTGCAGCCTCCAGAGTGAAGGCTTCTTTCTACACATTTGCAACACTGCAGAAAAAGGAGGCTATTTGCAAGTTAATTTATTTGGTGGAAGAAGATGCATCGATTCTGCACGGTACGTCTGACAGGGAAAAGATATGAAAGTTTGTTTGTGCAGAGGAAACTGCTCGGATAATAAATCCACAGGTGTCATGATGAGCAGCTTGAATTCAAAGCTGCACATTTAGCTCAATTGGTGAAAGTTGTATTTTATTCAAGTATAATACATAAACGGATGCTGGATGTGCTTGTTTTACTCTGCTTTGTATGTGTTTCATTTGATTTCAGAACTGTTGAGGTCCTTTGGAAATATTTTTTACTTTCAAGCTTACCCGGCCGGGTTGATCAAAAACACATTTATGTTTTTCCTTTTATTTTGCCTCATTTAATTTCCTGCCGATTTTCCTGTCATATTTTCACACAAACCCTATCCTGTGTTATACACTGTTTTAGAAAATAACCAACATCAAAGCCTGGCTCAAGCGTCCCAAGGCTACCTTCGAGCATCAGCGGAGTGGTCACAGCGAAGAGCAGGAGGTTTATAGACCTAAAGTGGAGCGTGTGCTCCCAGAACCCCCTGTGGCATGAACCCACTATATCTTATTAATGAAACTCTGAGTGTAACAGGCCTCCAGGCTGGTGGCTGGAGGGGGTGAAGTTTTCCACATACTGGCTTAGCATATGGACATTGACACGAGCCACAAGGTATACAGCAGACATTTGAATGAGCACACAGCACTGTGTTTGTGTTCATTACCACCTGTCAAAGGTGTTAAAGTGCACATTGCATTTATTCCCTACTTGCTCCAGGGATTTTATGCAATCAGCTGCATACATTATATCCACATGTAGCACAGCGCTGTCTATTTGCTAATGTAAACACTTTCTGGCAATCCTATTTCCATCTCTGACAGTGTTACTTTATATGGGTAATTGAACTAGAGGTTTTCATGAGTCTTTAGCTTAGCCGTAGCTTTAGGTCTAACCTCAATCTGTCAGGTGTGTCACAAATCCACATTCACTGCAAACGTATGGGTTAAACCCTGAGGTGGTACAGCGCTTTTATATATGATAGGACTATTAAATCCCAGAGTGTGTGAATAATTTACCAACTTTCATGTGGAGGCAAGGAAATTAAATGAGATCAGGCTGAAAATGTACTATAAAGTAAGACTTTGATATATAAAAATTTTAAAACATCATCATCCCCCTCCTATAATGATGCAAAATGTGTCGTTCTGAAGAGCACCATGACTTCAAGTGTGGTACTGTGATAGATGCCACCTTTGCAATAAGACGGTTTGAGATATGTCATCCCTGCTGGATATTCCACAGTCACCTTTAAGTGATATTATTAGAAAGTGGAAGCATTTAGGAACAACAGCCAGGACACAAAAGACCATGTAAAATCACAGAGTAGGGTCAATGACTGCATGCTGATTCCATGGCTGAAGAGTAAAAAGCTTCCACTTGCATTAATGTAGGGACAAAAACTGTGTGGCGGGAGCATCATGGAATGGGTTTCCATGGCTGAGCAGCTGCATGCAAGCCTCACATCCCCAAGTCTAGCGCCAAGCATTGGAAGGAGTGGTGTAAAGCACACCAACACTGAACTGTGGAGCAGTGGAAACGTGCTCTGTGGAGTGACAAATCATACTTCTCTGTTTGTCTAGGTTTGGTGGATGCTGGGAGAATGTTAACCGCCTGACTGCATTTTGCCAACGGTTAAGTTTGGTGGAGGAGGGATAACAGTGTAGAGCTGTTTTTCAGGGTTTGGGCTAGACCTGTTATCGCAAGTGAGTGGCAATCTTAATGCTTTAGTATAACAAGACATTTTGGAGAATGCAATGCTTCCAACTTTGTGGCAACAGTTTGGGGAAGGTCCTTGTCTATTCCATTATGACTGTGCCCCAGACCACAAAAAACAAAGACTATAAAGACAAGGTTTGATGAGTTTGGTGAGGGGGAACTTGACTGGCCTGCACAGAGCCCTAACTTCAACTCCATCAAGCACCTTTGGGATGAACTGGAACAGAGATCGTGAGCTAGGCCTTCTCATCAACATCGGTATCTGACCTCATAAATGCTCTAGAGAATGAATGGGCACAAATGACCACAAAACACTCAAAAATCTTGTGGGAAAGCCTTCCAAGAAGGGGTACATAACTGGTAAGCAAACATAGGGACTCTTTTTCAGTATGTCCATTCAGAGTTCAAGCAAATGTTGTCACAGTAAACCAGCTTTCTACGCCAATGAACTCAGACACTCTACTGATTTTTCAACATACTCAAGTTACCTAAAATATAGTATTTCTTACTTTATCTCAAGCATTGATATGATTTTATACGGTCCTCTTGAGTCTTTATTCTTCCCACCTTGTAAGAGCATGACACACTGTAGAACATCATCATTATTATTAGCATACCTTATTACAGCAACCAGTGCCACTCAGACAGGGGAAATTGAGCCTGCTGGAAGGATAATAATGAAACTTCTGCACAACAAGCTTGTTTTATCTGCCAGGTCTGTGTATTAGAAGACATCTGACAAGTAGAAATACAATGAATTATCAAGCAAATCACCCAACAAAACTATGAGTCACACATCAGTATCTAAGCCGAGTGCCTGTTGTTTGCTGCCTCCTATGACTCACCAGGCTCGGGAAAAGAGATGGAAAATAAACTTTTGAAATGTAATCATCTGTTTTGAGTGTCAGAATTTAAAAGGTTAGCCTTAATGGACCTGGAATTACAGTCAAAGTGGTAAAATGACTTTTCAGCACTCTGTTTGAAGGCTGTGTGACAAGAGGTGCCCCTTAAGAGCCGATTCAGGGCTGATTTGTTGTCATCTCCGAGCACAGTTTTAGGCAGAGTGCTATGCCAAGCAGCTGGGAATGCGGAAACACATCACTCTTGAGGAAAGACGGCTGTTGCTCGGGTCGGCCATATGCCCCTGCATCTGTGAGTGGGGATGGATGCTTCTGTGTATGACTAAATAAATCCAGTGACCAAATCTCTGCTTAAAAACAGGCTTTTCTAACACATTTCCTGCTTCATGAGGTATTTCACATCTTTTTACCTACACTTTGTCATCTGAGTTATTCAAGGATGCTGGTAAAACTTGCATCCCTTGGTTTATGCCTTGAATATTTAATGTTGTTTTGAGATAAATATTACACCAGCGAGGTTGTATAAATTTAAGGTACTCCGTGCATTCTGTTCAATACTCCTGCCAGGGTTGGGGCCAGAGACTTAATTTAAAAGCTGTCCTGTAAGAGCCCCTTTGGCTTTCCACTGAGTCATCACTTGCATTTATAGTTTGTTCAGAGGCTTTGTGATCCAAGTGGGGAATTGGGGTGTTTTCAAAGTTGTTCAGCAAGGTAATAATTGATGAGAAACTGAAGTGAAACTGAAAATTCATTTAACAAGATTAAACTAAAACCTCTAGGAAACCCTAAACTTTAACAGCTTTGTGCATCAGCAAGTCAGTTTTTTTCTTTTTCTTTTTTCTTGGCTACTTTTTGATGGTCAGGAAGTGAAGAATTACTTTAAAAATGCCTTTTGAAAAACAGCCAACAGCTATGGCAACAAAAAAGCCACAAGAATTATGAGAGCAAACTTGAAAAGAAAAGTTGCAGGCTGGAAACCCAAACAGTGAGCTGACAGGTGCAAAAATACTACACAAAACTTTTACTTAGTGGAGTTTGGTCAATTAAAGAATGAAAAATAAAACTGGTGAAATAAAAACCTTCAAACTTGTTTTGTATATGATGTGATGGATGAATTGGAAAAAGATCCAATAGTAACTGGCTAAAATCAGGATATATATTGCCACCTACAAGAGAGGAAGTCGGACATACTTCTGCAATTGAATGAATCTACTCTGGTGCTTGAATACTGAGACAAGAACAGTGGTATAAGTAAATGGTCTGGTTAAAGTCCCTGTTAAGTGATCAAAAAAAAAAAATCTGTATTTTGGGTTTGTTACATGACACGCCACTGCGTTATGACCAACGGGGCCAAATTTCAGTCATGAAGAACATCTCCCAGTTCATAAAATTAAGCTTTAAAATCATGAAAAATTAGGCAGTAATATCTGCTTTAGGATGATGTGGGCGTGTCAGTTGAACGAGCTGAAGCCACACACACTCATGAGAAATACAATCCTCTCGTGTTGAATACACCTTCCGGTGATACTTGGACACGTCATCAGTGAAGAACCCGTGGTCATAGGGTGTTTCGGGTCTTTAATTTTCATACACCCTCGCCCGGGCGACCCAGCCGGGGGTGATAAGTCCCTGGCTTGTGTCCAAGTGGCGCATTGTTCCACGGACCCCCCCCCCCACAGATCCACAGCCACCTTGAGGCTCTCTCTGTGGCCTCTAGTGTGTTCCTGATGGCTCTCCTAGATTGCAGTCCTTTTACTAAAAGGAGTTTAAGGGTTCGCTGTAATGAATGGCCAGCAAAGCCTTGGCACTCGACTTCGACTGGTTCACAGTGGGCCCTCCAGCCGTTGTGCTGACACTCTGCGATGAGCTCTGGGTATCTGGCCCTCTTTCGCTTGTTGGCTTCGTCAATTCGGTCCTCCCAGGGGAAAGTCAGTTCCAGAAGGACCACTTGCTTGGTGGACTCCGATGTAAGCACCATATCTGGGCGGAGAGAAGTGGTCATGATGTTGACTGGGAACTTGAGCTGTTTCCCGAGGTCGACTTGAAGCTGCCAGTCACGAGCGGTGGTGAGGAGCCCCCCTGCAGAGCTAGGATGATATTGATTAGCCTTCTGTCCCGGTCTGATGAAGAAGATTGACTGTTTGGGGGCAGCCTGGGTCTTGCTGTGCTGGATCATCGTGCAAATGGAGTCTGCCAAAGATCTTAAATCTTGGTCATGGCGCCAGTGGTACTGCCCCTCTCCTAGCGCTTTCGGGCATTAGCTCAAGATGTGCTCCAGGGTGCCCCTCTTCTGGCACAGTTTGCACGCAGGTGTATCGACTACGCCCCAGGTGTGCAGGTTGGCCGGGCTTGGGAGGATGTCATAGACTGATTGGATGAGAAACTTGACGCGTGAGGTAGGTGTTCTCCAAGAGGAAGTCTGTCAGTCATTGGGATACGATCTTGAAGAAGATCTTGTCTCAACACTGAGCAGCAAGATGATATGAAACTGCTCAATGTTGCAAAAGTCCTCTTCTTTTGGAATCCAGACTCCCTTGGCACACTGCCACTGAGCAGTGACTTTCCCTCTCCACCTTCAAGATCTCCCAGATGTCTGAGGAGCCACGGGCAGTGCTTGTAAACTTCGTAGGGAACACCGCTGGGACCGGTAGCAGAGCTAGATCATGCAGTCCTGAGGGTGGGTTCAGTGCTGTTGAATTGGGTCGCTGGTTCTGGCGGTGCCACCAGTTCCCTATAAGGCCCAAGCTCATGGTCTCTCAGGGTGTTGCTGAAGGTGGCGTGGAGATGGTGGTCGATCTCCTCTACAGGGCAAGTGAGGTGGCCACTTCGTTTATGGCCCAGTAGCTTCTTGATGAAGCCAAAGGGATTGCCAATAAAAGCGCTGCGTCTCCGAGCCCTTTCCTTCGGTGCCATTCTGCCCTCCTCAGCGAGATGAGCCTCTTCCTTATGATGTCTCAAATTTAAAAAGAAAATGCTACAACCTGAAGGAATCATCATAATGACTTGTATTGGATGCTTTATTGTGACAGACAGGAATAGAACATTCCTGTCTTTGAATACTTAACTAAACTTTAGCATCATGACACAGTGAGGATGGAACTGTGGTTGCTTTGAGAGAGACAAAGCCACAGTCTGCTTACTTTAATTATCCAGGACTAAAAACAAGAGAAATATGTCACCTTCAAGAGGTAGGATGTTTGTTCTGCTATATCTGGTTCAAGAGAAAAATAAACAAGCAGGTCCCTGACCTTATGGTGAACTATGGCCAGAGCACAGCTAACTGGCTCTGTGCCAGAGCAGAGACAAAAATTAGGGATTAAATTACTGTTTTCTGGCACAATCTCTCTGATATCATACTTTAAATGACCCGTAAGCCACCGTGGCTGATAGATTCAGGAATGTTACCTCACAATGAATGAAAACACAGCATTTAGCTGGCTGTTGACTTTCAGTGAAGGCAATGACATTGGCTAACAACAGACTGTATTGAGATGAAGTGCTTGGTTATTTTATATTGTTGTAGCACATTGGTGGCAAGCAATTAAATGAGAATTTCTGAATGGGTGTGTATGAGACATCTGGGACTTCTGCAGCCAGCCTCAAGTGGACACTAAAGGAACTGCAGGTTTGTCACTTCTGCTTGCCTTTTTTTTTAACACTGGTTGTCACCTAGTACCATAGCTTGATTTCACTGTGGATTTAAACATAATGAGCAGGTTTATATTGAAATAAAAGCTGGAATCTGATTGTTTTGGTCCAATTTCAATGGTCACATTTATCTGACTAGTTTCTCTGATGAACCACTGGTTTATGTCAATCTTACATCCAGAAGAAAACGCCTGTTTAGGATTCAGCCATGTTTTCAGCCGGCCTACTCAAATGTAATAATGCTCTTTGTGTCCTGTAATTGAATCTTGTTAGTGTGAAGGGAGTGCAGCAGGCCTAAGAGGAGCTCTGCTTTGAATATGTGCTGGCCGCAGAGCCGATAGGCCCAAACAACAAATGGGATTACATGGTCCGAAGCCTCTGCAAACACACTGGGAGTCAATGCAGCTGTGGTGTGAGATGCAAAAGTGACTGTCCAAAATAACTTAACATTTAACACCTCAGTGGCACCCTGAGCTCAGATTACATAAAAACCCAAAACCTGATCTCTGGACTTCTGTTATAAATAAAACCATAAATAAAATGTGAAGTTAATGGGGTTCATATTAATACATCTTTAAGCTAATATATGAAGCAGATGGGAGCATTCATTATGAGCAAAGTTAAATAATTTAAAGTCAAAGGGAGATTTATAGTTTTATAATGTACAGTCTGCAAGGCGGCTGTATAAGAGGAAAAGTCTATTTTCTCTCATCTTTCATTTGATTTTATTCTAACTCAATGTTTTTTAATCTTGTGGAACCATATTTCATTATTCCATATGCTCCATTCAAAGGGGAAGGAGGAGAGAGAGCGTAGAGAAAAATAGGGTATGCTATTGGCCCACTGAATTAAATTATAAATAAATAACTGAGCATGCTGTTAGCCTGGGGACAGAACACACTATTAGCTTTCACCCAAAAAGTAAACTGTTATTCACTTTGCCTGAAACAGATGGCTGCATCGTACTCCGTATCAGATCGGCCCATCCTTTGGCTGAAACCTGCACCTTTCACAAGTGTTTGCACGTGCTTCACAAAAGTATCTCTTTTTCTCCTTTTCTGCCCATCTATTCCCTCTTTTCTCTGGTATCTTCTCTCTCCAAAAAAGCCTATCTAATAAATATTAATGTCAGCTCCCATGTGGCGGGGCAGGGCTTACTCACAGCCAAATGATCCTTACACAGAATAATGAAGCCACTGGGATCCAGGTGAGAGGATGGAGGGAGGCTTATGTAACTCGGTGCCTTGTCAGGTAAGTTTCATCCATAATTTAACACCCGGGGAAGAAGATTGGAGATATAGGAGAAGACGTGAGGAATTAGCCCCATAACCTGGAAGAGACATGGAAATAGGGGGAAGCAATTGTAATGAGAGAGTAAGCCCGCAATATTTTTTTAGGGTGTGATGGATGCGATTAAATTGAAAATACATCATGCATATCCCTGCTGAGAGAATTATACCTTCTCTGCAAGTAAACCACAGGATTTACATTGTTTGTTGATTTGGTTATATCACTCAAGCACACTGGCTTTTTCCTAGTGCCAGTATGATCAATACAGAAACATCCACAAAACAACCGTTCCCCGCAGGAGATCCCAGGACTCAGACATTCAAAGTCGGCGGGTTTGCCTCGTCTACAAGTATCCCCTGTCGACACAAATAAACAAGACAAATGGCTCTAACAGGCGTTTTGACGGACACAGTGGTTGACAACTTCACATTTTTCTGAGGAACAATCTGCCACACACAAAGCAGCCGTGCAAGGGCCAAACAAGCAGAGGGAGACAGGAAACCACATATTTATTGATCCTGGTGACCTTTTGAACTGTGCAGTTTGACCTTGTATGATCACACAGAGCAGTATAACAAATATTGAGTCAAAACAGCCTGGTAGACCGTGTTGTGCATACTGTCCATCACACACAAGCAACAGCTTCTAGAATGGAGAATTGAAGTCAATGCTGAAGTGTAAAAAAAAAAAAAAAACCTTACTTAAGTGTCTTCTTGAGGCCACTCCAAAAACTAGCCCCTTTTTTTTTAAAGCAAATAAACATGTTTACAGCCTGATGTCAAAAATCTATGTAGTTCGTTTATTTATTCATTCAAACTGTATAATCTGTTTTAGCATCCTACAGCAAAGTGTTTTGTACAAATTTGCATAATTGGCACAGCTGATTAGACCGACATGGGCTTGTTGCTGTTTGCCATTAGGCTTAGAAGGAGTGTTCTTTATTTTTAAGATGGAACACAATACTGGGTATTTTTGCCACAGGAGAGCTGGTCAGCATGGCTACCGTGCCATGTGCTACAGTGCATGCATGGGAGCTAGGTGACACTGCTATGCATAATTGACCCAACTGGAAGAACAAATTAGCCAAAATCCATTAAAATGTACTCTATATTAAGTAAACTCTGTATTTTATTTTTCCACTCTCAAACCACTGTGTTTTGTCAAAACTTCAGCACACCACATGCAGATGAGGATGAAATTATTAGGCTTCCTATGAAAATTTCATTTTTTAAAAAAGTATTTTCCAGGTGCTGTTAAACAACCAGGGGCTTTTTGTTAAGCCATAGCACAAACATAACATTAACATTGTACACTCAGTATAAAATCTTGAGAAAGGATTTGAGCTTTCACTTGAGAAAACATCATAGCAAAAACAAAAATAATTAAGTTTGGATGCTCCCAAAGCAGGAGAAGGATAAAAAAAAATTTCACAGCGTGTCCAAGTGTTAAGAACAGGAGTGAGAAGTCTCTTAAAGAACTTCAAAGAGAGCCTCACAGTCTAGAACAATCCTGGCAGATGTAGGAAGAAAACTTTTTCAAAGAATCTGGAAAGAAAACTATTGAGAGACGTGTCTAAATACTCCAGACCTGCCAAGACACAAGAGAAGGAATGAGCCAAGTTAGCAATCTTAGTCTCAAGGAGACATTCACTAGAGCCCTGACCAGGAATGGACTGCAAGGTTGCAGATCAAGAAAGACTCTAGATGCAGAAGAGAAACCTTCAAACCAGACTGAAGTATGGTAAGGACAGCCTGGAGAAGGATTATGTATACTGGAAGCATGTCCTTTGGTCAGATGAGACCAAGCTAGAGCTATTTGGCTATAGAGGCGTCGGGTATTTTTGGAGAAGGAAGGGAGAGGCGCATCACCCAAAGAACACCGCCCCAACAGTGATCATACTGGTGGGAGTATTAGGCTGTGGGGATACTATAATGGAACTGTGAATCTCATAAAGTTGGAAGGAATTATGAAGAAAGAAGAATATGTGAGAATTTTTAAGGGAAGTCTCAAGCAGTCAGCAGCAAAACTGAGTGTGGCTCGTCACTGTCTTCTGACACGACTATGACACAAAGAAGCTACTCCTGATGAAGGTACGACCAGCAGGAGGCCAAAGTGAATGTTACTGACTGGCCTGCACAAAGCCCTGACCTGAATCCCATTAAAAATCTGTCGGGTGAACTGAAGACTAAGGTCTATGGTAACCTGACATGCCAGATGGATTTGTTTCACACTTTCATCTGGGAAAGCTTCTATAGGAAACGTTTGTGAAAAGGCAGAGGCTTTGGAAAAAATACTCAGAGTGTGATTGAATGAACGTCTGTCACATCTCTACGGTCCAATCAGAGCAAAAAAACACATGATGTAGCTGCTATCAAGCTGCGCATGCGCAGCCCCGAGGAATAACGCAAAACATGGCGACTATAGACATGTAAATACTCGACTTTTGTTGTTTTTGAAAAGAAAACAACTCATTGCTGTTCTTTGTTCTTCTTTTAACAAAGAAATGTTGTCAAGTTCTGATCAAACTGGTGATTTTGCAGCATTCACACTAAGCTCTTCCACCATAATTGCACCGGCCTCTTGCTGCTGCTTGCGTACGTCACGACTCTGACGCACCTGAAAGTACTGCCCCTCGTCACTGATTGGTCCTGTCACTTTCTAAC
This sequence comes from Cheilinus undulatus, assembly GCF_018320785.1. Lineage (NCBI taxonomy): Eukaryota > Metazoa > Chordata > Actinopteri > Labriformes > Labridae > Cheilinus > Cheilinus undulatus. The sequence continues at coordinate 22,640,059 of NC_054887.1, read as the reverse complement.
TGGGCCCAAACAGTTCAGACGGGAGCTTTGCAAGATGGATTCACCAGTGAAAAACAAGGAAATGGGCATATCCATCTGCTTTGCAAAGTTAGGTCTATGGTAGAAACCATCAAATCTGGAGGAGCTTGAGAGATTAGCCAAAGAAGAATAAGGTGGGATTCCTCAGGAGACGTGTTGGAGATGACTGCAGGCAAAAAAGGTACATAATTGACTATTAGAATCGGGAGGGCTTATAATTTTGTCCTCATTTGTAAGTGTTCTGGCACCCACAGCACTCTTTTTCTTTCTAGTGTACACTGTTTCCTAAACATTTTTTTCTTTAATTTAGGTACATAAGTTGGTACAAATGGTCCCTTATGTAGTGATGTGTAGCCTGGTTTCCATGTAGGGACTCCAGATGGTCTCCGTAACAGGGACATACTGACCAGCATCCCCTGTGGATAATGCAGTCACTATTTACCTGATATAACCCCAGTTAAAAAATACTGAACTATCCCTTTACTCACCCCATCTCCTTAGCTCTTACTATAGTTGATCAAAAAGTAGTAGGAGTCTGAATGTCAAGTATGGCAACCACCATTGTTGGGCTTCATAACACCTCATCTGAAAAAGCTGATGTTATCGGGACAATGTCCATGTTTTTCAAGCCTGTGGTCAAATGGTCATTATGTTGTACATTTGGCTAGCTCTTAATTTTAGTGGGCCCTAATTACCTAGTCATTTTATAGTAATAAATGATAATTATGTGGTAATTTCCTCAGAATAAGACATAATTACTTAGTAATATTGTGCCATTGTAGAAGTAATAACCTGGAAATATGGTAATACTGAGGAAGTATTTACATATTAATAATGTATTAATTATCAAGTCATTCCTTGTAATACTGTGGCAATTCTCTGGTAATTAGGTGGGATTTTACCCTTATTCTAACCCTATAGAACTATAGTGTCGATGGGCATCACAGGGAGGTCGATGGAAGATGAGATTTTCTGACTCTACCTCTACCTCTACCCTAAGCCTAACCCCTAACCCTAAAAATTACTTGAAAATTATTCAGGAAGAACTTACTTTAATTCAGTGGGCCAAAATAAAGAAAATACCTGGGAATTATGAAGCAACTTAAGCATCTTATTTCTAAGAAATTACTTGGTAAAATAACTTTTAAGGTGAGGGAAGGTTAGGGTAAGGGGTAAGGTTAAGGGTCCTATAGTTCTATAGGGAAAATACTTCCTCAATATTACATAGTAGTTACTTGGTAAAATGTCACTTTATTACTAAATAATAACACATTATTCTTGAGCAATTACTGGATAATTATACTTATTACTATAGAATTACTTGTAATTAGGGCTCAGTAAAATAAAATGCTACCTAAATTTAGTTTCAAAATGAGGACAGGATGTAATTTTAGAATATCTAATTTTTATTTAATTTTTATTTAATTTCTATTTCAGAAGATATTATATTCCTGCCGTTAGGATAAGTCCTCCTTCCAGTGCTGGGATGTGGGCTGCTTTTCATTTTTTATAACCAAACTTAGGACTTTTGAAACTCAAACAAAGAAAAATGATGAAATTATTGCACCATGTTGCATCAGTGCTTTTCTGGATTCATGAACTGATTCTGATGACACCAGAGACTTGACTCGGACTTGTTAGAAGTGACTTGTGGCCATCTCTGCCTTAAAACAGATATGATGGAAAATGGCTCTGCTCCACTGTAAAAGCAGATGTCTGGCTAAGCTTTGAATTAAAAAAACAACAAAGACAGAGGTGTGCTGGTCAAAAGAAACACCATATGCAAGATGTGATGCATATAGGAACAATGTTGTGGAAATACTGCTAATTTGGAGCTGATTATTAATGCAAACCTGATTATTTTTAACAATGTGCCTGGTTCCCTTAACTATTTTCATCTTTAGTTCTCTTAAGATTTCTTTCATTTTGTAGCAAGATGAGTGAGTCACTAGAATATTCTTAAATGAATCTATATCACATTGAATCTAATTGAGTCATGAATGCAATAAATTAAAACCTTGTGAATCTGAACTGAATCACTTTAGGTGGTGATATCAAGTCCTGTTTTGTTTTTTTTGTTTTTTTTAGTTATTTCTTGCAGATTGCTTCAAACTGTATATTTTTCAGTTTGAAGCCATGCTACCTTAAACTTGCCATCTTCCATCAATTTCTAAGTTCTCAGTTTACCAATGCAAATGTACCGTGTATTCTGAAAGTATTCAGACACCCTTCACTTTTTTCAGTTCTGTTATGTTGCAGCCTGATGCTCAGAGACAGGACTGTTGCAAGGCAAGATCTTGAGGCATAATTCTAAAATAGGAAAAGGTTTGGCACAACCAGGACTCTTCCAAGAGCTGGTTGTTTGGCCAAACTGAACAATCAGGGGAGAGGGGCCTTGAGAGATTGGTGACAAAGAACCTGATGGCCTGACTGAGCTCCAGAGATCCTGTGTGGAGATGGGACAAAGTTCCAGAAGGACAAACATCACAGCAGCTCTATACAGATCTAGGCTTTGTCAGAACGGCTAGACGGAAGTCTCTCCTCAGTACAAAACAAAAGAAAGCCTTCTTGGAGTTTGCAAAAAGCACCTGAAAAACTGAAATTTAAGAAACAAGATTCTCTGGTCTGATGAAATCAAGATTGAACTGTCTGGCCTCAGTTTGAAATGTCATGTCTGGAGGACACCAGGCACTGCTCATCACCTGCCCAGTGCCATCCAATCAGTGGAGCATAGTGGTGGCAGCATCATGCTGGGGGGTGTTTCTCAGCAGCAGTGACTTGGAGACTGACCATGGTTGAGGGAAAGCTGAATAAAGCAAAGTACAGAGATGTCCTCAATGAAAACCTGCTCTACAACACACAGGACCTCAGACTGGGGCGATGGTTCACCTTCCAACATGACAATGACCCTAAGCACACAGCCAAGACAACACAGGAGTGGCTTAGGGACAACTCTGTGAATGTCCTAGAGGGACTCAAACACTCTGACTTGAACCCTACTGAACATCCCTGGAGAGACCTGAAAATGTCTGTCCACTGATGGTCCCCATTCAAACTCAAATCAGGGGAATGCAAAGATAAATAGCAGGAAAACCCCCAAATCCCGGTATGCAAAGCTTGTTGCATCCTATTAAAAAAGACTCAAAGCTGTATTTGCTGCCAAAGGGGCTTCAACTAAGCACTGAGTAACAGGTCTGAATACTTATGTCAATGGGAAATTTTAGTTAGTTTGTTTTTCAATTTAAATTAGCAAAAAAAAATTAATTAATTAAAAAAAATCTGTTTTCACTTTGGCATTTTGAGGTACTGTGCATGAAAAAATAAGGGAAGAAATGGAATTTTAATGTCTGTAGCATCAGGCTGCAACATGACAAAATTGAAAAGTGACGGAGGGCTGAATACTTTCTGAATATACTGTAAAACCCAGCAGTGAACCCTGCATTAAGGAAAGTAAGCCATCTTATGACTCTCACCCTTAAATTCTACTGAGTTGGTCTGGCCATGGTTTTTCTACACTCAGCAATGCATGCCCTCCCTCTCTCGGTCTTTCAAAAGCGAAGCGCAGATGGATCACAAGATTGCAACTTAACACAAAACTTTTTCTGTTTTTTGGTGTTGAAGGAGAAGCTGACCCAGAAGGTAATGCTTTTACAGTTTTCAAACCTTTTTTTAGCTGTTGAACCCCTCTTTTGTTATCATTAGTTTTGCATAGAGACAGAAAGCACAAGATCAAGGATTCTTGTAGCCAAAGCAACTCTTTTCTCTTGGGTTACTAGGTTCATCCTTACAGAGTACAGGGATTTGTCATCTGAAGAGAACCTGAAGAAGTCAAAAGGCACCACATCAAAAGGAGCTTGTTTAGGTAATTGAGACACCTCTTTAAGATGCTTCCTGTGTGCTGTCCACTGGAGGATTTACCAGGAACGTCAAACAAGGACATAGAAAATGATGGAAACTTTTATTCACTGGAACTCATTTAGCTTGAGATCACCTCATTGTCCCACAGGAAGAAGAAAACTTTATTGGAGAAAAGAAGTTCTGAGTACCTAGAGAAGGAAAACAAATGCATTGCAATATCCCACTATACTTGTTGGGAAAGTAAAGTCACTTATTGAAAAATTAGAATTTTGCACAAAGAACACTAGAGATGCCTGACTTACACCAACAGGGACTGTAATGACAGTGTTTAAAAACATGTACTTTAATATGGAGGGGGTTCCCCTTTTTCAACTATAACATCCTCCACTCTTCTTGGAAGGCTTTCCACAAGATTTGAAGAAGACATGATTTTTAACTGTAAAATGTCAAATATATCATTATATCTCAGAAGGTTTTGCCTGACAAAAGTGATTCTTAAATATTTGATCTTCTGAATGGAGGAACACTGAACGGCCTAAAAAAGGTCCAAAAAACAGTTAGTACAATAAGTTATTTTTTCAGCACTACATACCACATTCAAGGCAGAGAAGGCTTAATCTGTTTGAGTCTTTGAGGATGTTTTTAGTGAGATATGGTGACTCAAAATATGGTCTACCAAAAGCCTGAGTCAGCTGAAAAAGGGTTAACCTATTTTCCCAAATTCTAACCATTTTACATCTGAAGTCCCACATTTATTCCACTATTTTGTCACTTTTTGCCTCTGCAACCCACTGATGCCACTTTTTGACCTTTATTTACCACCGCTTTCACAATCTTTCACCCATTTTGTCCCTTTTTTGCCTCTCTCAATCAATCTTTGCCACATTTATCCCATTTTTGCAAATTATTACTTTTTTGGGTCTCTTTTTACAATTATTCAGTTTTCCCTTTCTCAAGAAATCTCAGTTCCTTCTACTTTATTCTCTGGCATTCAAATGTTTGTCCACATTTAGTTAATCTCCAGCTAACACAGATTCACTTTATGATGGTCAATGATTTTTCCCAGAGTTTTGCTGGGCCCCAGAAAGCTCTCCCCCTTTCCCCCTCTATGGGCAGCCTTGACTGGTGCCACTAAACTGTCAATAGTAGTGAATATGAGAGTGTATGTCAGCTTTGTGATTGACAGGCAGCCAGTCCATGGTGTGCCCTGCCTCTCATCCAATGACAGCTGGGATTGACTTCTCACCCAGGACCCCTAAAAGCAGTATAAATAATGTATGGATTTAACTGTTCTTTCATGTTTACAAGGTGATATTCCTGGGTTAAAATGCTAACATCTGTTAACACATGAAAGGGATAGTTGAATGGATAAATGAAAGGAAATACAAAGAAAAATGAACCTGGTGGTTACTACTATACATGAACAGAAATGTGTTTGAAATGGTATCCCACTCAAGTTCCTTTTAACAGCGGCCCTGTCAGTGAATCATCCAGGATAAACATGATTCATCTACTCTTCATTTATGAGTGTCTTATACAGACAGATGTAAAAGGTGTTAGGAGTGTTATTAAGTTTTAAATACAATCAGCTGGCTATGAATGCTAAGTTTGTTTACACGTGTCCATGTGTGCAGATGTTTGCACCTTAACGTCTGAATTTGCACATGTATATGTGTCTGTGCATATTAGCTGTAATGTCTGCATGCATACAGGTGCCTCCATTCTCTGCATACTGAACGCATCTCTATCCTTGTGCATATGTGCGTTCGCCCTTGTATCAATAATGGCTGCCAATACAGTGTGTGTGCGCAGCGTGAGGCGAGGGCCACAGGTACAGAAAGGCCAAGGGCCAAGCAGGGGCCAGATTGATCAGAAGGCCCCTATGGAGCCCCAGGAGGCCCACTAATGGAGCTGTCATTATGCAACGTCCTTGCTGTCCAACAGCCTCCTCTGCTGTCACACACACATCACTTATAACTCACACAGGAAGAGTGTTTACTGGTCCGGACGACTCAGCAGTTCCTCCTCAGCTGGAGAGAGTATCAGAGAGAGTTCAAAGACACAACTGTGTCGGACAGGCGAAATATTGTCATCTCAGCGGGATGCAAAAACAGAGTAGCGTTCAAAGGCAAATAGAGCTGTTTGAATTTGACATCATGTGTTCAGCGATTGGACTACAAGCGTCTGAGGAAGATCTGAAAGGCAAAGAAGCTGCTATAACACTTAAAAAGGTTGACATGTTTTTGTAAGTATCACACAATTCACAACTAGTATTTTGTTGAGACTGCATTTAAGGAAGACTAGTTGACTACTTCTGGTTGCTTCCACAGTAAAAAAAAAAGGGAGGTTTGGAAATCAATTGGAGAGATCAGAAGATGATAGCTAAAAGAATGGTGTAAACCCTTTCTCAGCTCACCTTTAGGTGTGTTTTATGAGTTTGAGATCCAGAAATCAAGGCAGAATCTTAAATGGTTTAGCCCATAGCCATGTGGTTGTACAGTAAGACCCTGCATCCACTCAATATCAGGTCAAAGCCGGGAGATTTTATGTACAATGTTCACCACTTCAGCAGCTTGTTTTCCTTTCCATCCTTAGAGAAAAAAAGCATCTGTAAGTGTGTATGTGCAGGTTTTCAGGAATCAAATCTGATCCTGTTAATATGAGCAAAACATTTCCTCTCCTTCCTTTTTCTGGTTCTTTCCACCTCATCATGAATTACAGCGAACTAAAGTTCAACAGGACCTGGAGGAGTGGAAGCAGGGGTAACAGATAATAATGTCATGTATTCTCCCCTGAACTCAAACCAGAAGAATTAACATCAGCCTTTCCTGAGGAAGGGATAAACTTTTCTCTCAATTGGCCTGTCTCCATTCTGCTCCTTCCTTTAGGTGTCGTCAACCAAGCTCAGAGTGTCACTAACACTAAGCTTTGCTTAGAAATGAGCGTTGAGTCGTGTTTGGAACTGGAAGGAAGTTGGTAAAAATGTGTGACATAATGCAGCCCCGAGGGATGGTAAGTAGATTCATTTAATGTAAAGCTGCTAATGTAAAATGTGCTATCTGGCATTTAAGGACACTTCAGATATCTGCAGCCTTACTACATACACTATATGGAAAAAGTATGTGGCTATACTTGTAAATGATTAAATAGGTGTTTCAAACAGACCTGTTGCCACAGGTGTATAAAATTAAGCACCGAGCCGTGCATCTGCAAACATTTCAGTGACTTCAAGCATGGTATTGTGATGGATGCAAACTTTGCAATAAGACATTTCCCTAGATTTCCTGTCAGCTGTAAGTGATATTTTTAGAAAGTGGAAGCGTTTAGAAACAACAGCAACTCAGCCATGAAGCGGGAGAACACAGAGCAGGGTCAACGACTGCTAAGGCACACGGTGTGTAAAAGTCTGCAACGCTCTGCTGATTCCATAGCGAAAGAGTTCTGAACTTCCACTGACATTAACAAACACAAACACTATGCAACGGGAGCTTCGTGGATTGGCTGTCCAAGGCTGAGCAGCTGCAGGCAAACCTCACATCCCCAAATCTAGTGCCAAGCATTGGATGGAGTGGTGTAGAGCACACCAACACTGGACTGTGGAGCAGTGGAAACATCTTCTGTGGAGTGACAAATCATGCTTCTCTGTTTGGCAGTCAGATGGGTGAGTCTGAGTTTGGCGTATGCCGGGAGAAGGTTACCTGCCTGACTGCACTGTCCATCTATCCATCCACCCATCTTCTTCCGCTTATCCGGGGTCAGGTCACGGTGGCAGCAGGCTAGGCAAGTCAACCCAGACATCCCTCTCCCTCGCAACACTTTTCCAGTTCCTCCTGAGGGATTCCAAAGCGCTCCCAGGCCAGATGAGATATATAATCTCTCCAGCAAGTTCTTGGTCTGCCTTGGGGTCTCCTCCCAGTAGGACGTGCCTGTAAGACCACAGGAAGGCGCCCAGGAGGCATCCTGATCAGATTCCCAAACCATTTCAACTGGCTCCTTTGGAGAAGATTTAATCCCTAAATTCTTCACCAAGCTCATAAAATTTTTTTTTTTTTTTTTTTTCAGCCAGCAAGGCCTGCAAGATAGCTTTGATGCTTTGATAACCCATATGGATCAATGACCTGTCATCAATATAGTTTTACTGAATGTTGTATGTAAAGGTCAGTATAAATATTGAAAAAGAAAGATGGTTTGGAGTAGCAGTATTCCACAGATTATTAAATGTACTAGCTTTGACCTGAGGAGAGGTGTGAACAGGAGTTGTATCTGCTCAAAGAAAACTTCCTGCCTGTAAAACAATATCTAATATACCAGGAGTGCATCTAAAGTACATAACAAAGTGAGTCAGCACAGTGTAGAAAGGAAGGAAATTGGTATCCTGCGGATACACTCCAAATGTCAGGTCTGGTAAGAAGAAGTCAAGGCTTCCTTGACAGAGCAATATAATTTGAACCCCATTTTGTGACTCAACTAGATATATCTGCTCTTTTTCCTTCCGAGCGAGTAGAAATATCTGCCACTGTCATTTTTAGAGGAGAGGAGGGAGGAAATGAGCCGTGGAAAAGACGGATTTGGAAGATGGGATGGTGTTTGTGTGTATGAGAGAGAGATAAGTTGAGAATCAGAGACTGTCTGAGTGAGAGAAATGGGCTGTGTGTGTGTGGCATGGGTTTGACACGTATGATATATTCTCTTTGAAAAATGTACATTTGAGTCCGTGTCATCGTGTGTGAAGAAGGTCTTTGAGAGTCTGTTGTCATCCAAGAGGTGCTGTCATTGCTGGCGTGAGACTTGAGTGTCAGAGTGTCACCCGTCACTTGTCTCGTCACGTCAGCCATGATACTGTGAGTGCGTCAATCAACGATTTCCGGGCTGCGTCTGGGTGCCACGGCAACAGAAGGACATGACACTGAAGGTTATGCATCTCGCACAAGTTTGGTCGATTTTGAGCATTTGTCCTCAAGACACACAGTGTGTTTTTGAGTCAAGGGAGGTAGTGAGCTGGCATTGGCATCTGACTGACAACAACCTCTGAGTGTTCATGAAACATTCAGGTAGATGCAGCACGGAAAAGGGGTTTAGATTCCAGAAATGGAGGTAGATCACACTTTGTGAGCTGGGACATCTTTTACAGATACTGGCGACACGCTCAACTCTTCACCCGAATCAAAACAACCACCAGCTATTGTCTGTCTTCCTGGTGTCTGACTTCCTGCTGCTTCCTCCATTCTGCAGTAACGTCAAGGCGGCAACGGACACTATGTATTGATCACAGACTCTCAGGGTAGCTGAATGTCTTTGAGTGTCAGGGAAAGGAAACAAGGGAAAGGGAAAGAAAATGCAAGATCTGATAAATGCAGCTGGTGTCAGCTTGTGCTCTCCTACCACCACGAATGAAAGAATAGATCCATGGACTCCCACCTGCCTCCATCTGACGGTCAATGGGGAATTCCTATTACAGTTGATGCCGTGCTGGCTCTGGATATGGACTTGACATGGCGCACCCAAGGGAGGTTATTGGCTGCTCTCTCCTTCAATAACCGCTACCCATCTCCCTGTAGCCCGTCTCCATCAATCAGCCCCGTCAGCCGACTTTGAGTTTGTTCTATGTCTTTCTTTGTTTTGGCCTTTCTGTCCTGCCTTTTGCCTTCTTCTTTCCTCTCCCTCCCTTGCATGCTCTCTACATCATCTGTAACACATCTCAGACGCCCATACCTGATTTTCTACCAGCTTCAGAAGCTTCTTTTCATCTCCCCCTCGCTGCCTTGCCTTTCACACCCGTATTCAATCTCTCCTTCTCCCTCCTCCTCCTCCTCGTCTTTTCATCTCTCCATCACTGCAGCCTCTGGTCCAATCTGCAGCGAGAGATTGTGTAAAGCTCAGTTTGTTGCCAGAGAGACGGCAGCCCACGCAAAAAGTGACCTGTTCATTCATGCCTTATCCCCTGCTATTCGAATAAAGGGTGAGATGTACATCATGTTTGGCTACATTCATACTCTAAAAGCCCTACGGACCAACATGCATGAGTTTTGAGTGCTGTATGTGCCATGACATGCTAGCTGACACCATAAGCACTGATTTGGCTTTACAGGCCAGATGTCACAGTTACCTTTGGCTCCTTCTGTCTAGTCCTGAAACAATCATGGGATTGACAATTCTCATAATCGACCCATTGCTTAAAGGATAACCCTGGCAATATTCAATGTTTTTTTTTTTATTGTCGACAAATCTCATTAAGAGATCAGGACCAACAATGCTTCAGTCCAAATCTGAATATGCTCCCAATTCTCCATCCCGCTGGCAAAATTTAGCCTATTCTTTCAGTCCTAAGGTGCAAATCTTACAAGAAAAGCAGATCACAAATACACGCTTTCATTTTTGAACAAATTCCTTTAACTGTATTTCTCAAGAAAATGATATTTAACTCTAGAAAACAGTGCATTTTCAGCCAAGGATTAGGTGCTCTATAGCAGTATTTAGGCCAGCAGGACAATGTGTGTGGGATTGACTCAAAATAAATTACAGTGCCCATGTCTGTTATAAAAAAAGAAACAGCTGGAGAAATGCTGATGTGTTTTTAATATTGTTTCTTTTTTAAAACAATGGGGCTTTGTGGTATGAAGGGAATACGCTCTATCAGGCTTTGCATACATAAGAAACACTTGTAAGTAAGATTGATTCATTGTTATTTTGGTCTTTAATTAGAATTTGTGGACAAATAATGTGATAACTTGATGTTTTTCTCTGTTTTGTGCAGTGGTAAATATTTTGGGCATATAAACAAGCCAAAAGGAGCTATTTTGATGCTGAAAATTATAACGGACATGACTCTGTTTTCTCTTCCATCTCAGTATGCTACAATTAAATTGAGTGAGCAAAAAAAAAAAAAAAGCCTCCAAGAGAATAAGCCTGATTTAAAAAAAATTCTAAAATTCTGTTTTCACCTCATCATGTTGGGGTTCGGAGTGTAGATTAATGGGAAAAAAATAAATTTAAACAGCCTCTACATAAGAAAGTTGAAAAAATGTGAAGGGGGTCTCAATATTTCCTCAATGCACTGTACATGGAGCCACTTTAGGGCCGTTTCTTTAAGAGCCAGCCTCAAGCGGCCACATGTTGTTCATTTGTTTCACAAAGGTTTGCAGCCTTCACTGATCTAGGCTTTTTGACACAGTGTCCAGATGGAACTCTTAGTGCGAAACACACAAAACGCTGCTTGGCTTTCACATGGAGGTCTTCACAAACTCTAAGCAGTTTCAGCTTTCCCTCAATCCTGAACCCCTGCTGAAAAACACCCCCACAGCATGATGCTGCCACCACCATGCTTCACTGTCGGGATGGTATTGGGCAGATGATGAGCGGTGCCTGGTTTCCTCTAGACATAACATTTCCAATTGAGGCCTTCTTTGTCACCTCTTGCCAAAGGCCGCTCTCCCCTGATTGCTCAGTTTGGCCTCACAAGATTTTATATCCATAGCCTTCCCCATAGATATGCCTTGCAAAAATCCTGTTGATCCAGTTCCTTTGACCTCATGGCTTGGTTGTTGCTCTGATATGCATCATCAGTTGTGAGTCCTCCAATCAATTTAATTTACCCCAGATGTAGAAACATCTCAGAAACATTAAAGAGAAATAGGAGGAACCTGAGTTGAATTTTTTAGTCTTGTTACAAAGGTTCTGAATACCTGTGTGAATGTACTTTTTCATTTTTTTTCTTCCTAAACTGACAGAAAAAAATAACTTTGTCATGATGGGTTCTGTGTGTGGATTACATGGGAATAAATAACAGTAGTATGAGGCTGTAACATGACATAATTGAAAAAGTAAAGGGATTAATATCCAGCTATGAATATGTTATGAATAAGGGTGTTCCATGACCTTGAAGCATCAAAGGAAAATGCAGTTTTCAGTGCTAGCTTCAGGAACTTAAAGAACTAACCAATCAGTAGAGCAGGTCATGTGCAAGTTTGAGGTATAAGGTGGCGGTTTTCCAAGAGGGCCTTGAAAATATATAAAAACCAATGTCTGTTGCCTTCTTTTCAAGGGAAGGCCAACCAACCTTATCACACAGGGCACAATGATGATCCGATCCGTCACCAGTTACAAAGTTTTTTGTGGCTGGTCTGAGTGGCTCACGATAAGGAGGAGACAGACAAGTGAACCCTGAGATAAGAATTCCTCCTCAGTTAAGATCAACTGACCAGGTGTAAAGAACAGCAATCTCACTCCTCAGGCAGAGGATCCCTAATTGAGTGGGCAACTTCATTCATGGTGCAAAAGTGCCAAAGCATACTGAAGTTTGGGAAAGGCTGTGTCAAATCACTGATGGCAAATTCCATTAAATATAAGCATCAAGCTAAAAAACTGAGACATGCACCCCTTTCCATCTGTGGTTTATATTAATGCAGCACAGTTAACATTTACACTCCATAAGATCAATTTAGTCTGCTTCTTATCATTCCATGTTCATCACTACTCTGTAACACATGTGCAAATTAGTGCATTAATCATCGTCTCTGCATGGTCTGTTGGGGATATTCGGAGAATTGCTGACAACTCTCAGAAAAATACCATTGCTTGAATGACCATCGTTTATTCTGATGGTCACATAGAGTTACAAATTTAGCCTATTATCATCTTTAAATAGGAGAATCAAAGGATGTCTGTCAGAAGTCCAAAGATGACAGAAAAACTTGCTTTTATTTTTAGCAGGCTAGATTATTGCTGCTATCTATTTCCACAGATTTGACTAAAAATCTGCACTTTGAATTGCTTTGAGTATGAATGATACTCTATAAATAAGTTTTCTTGCCTTTTAACGGTCAAAAGTAATGTCAATCAAGATTATTTAAAGTGTTCTAATACCACAAAGCAGATAGATATATCTCTTAGCTGTCAAAAGCAATGTGCCAATAACTAACCTGATGTTGTGGGAGCTTACTGAGGTAGTCAAACCCCCAAACGAAACCCTGCTCTCTTTCCAAGAAGCACTCATTATGTTACATAACTCAAAGTTTTCTTGTCTTACTTCACAGCATGGTGACCCCCCCTCTAACATAATCGTGTTCCACAGCAGCCTCAGGCAGTCAATATCAATATTCGGATACAAACCGCTCTGAACACTGCATTGAATTCAGTGGTAAGAAAAAGACATAAGTAAATTAAACAGCGTGCTCGACCAAATCATGCATTCAATGAAGAGAAACTAGGACAGATAGATTCCCCCTCTTTTATTTATTTATATTTTTTTCATGCAGTTTAATATATTCCACTGCGCCTGGCATAAAACTGCCGAGCTCCTCTCCATCACTGGCAAATACGAGATTGAATTTTTGGGGAGAGAGAGAGGAGGGGAGGGGGTGTAGAGAGATAGCTGGAGAGATTGAGAGAGACAGAGAGAGAGAGAAAGAAGGCAGTGGGTGGTGGGGGGTGGGGGGTCATGAAACTAGTAAATCTGTTCATGTAAGCGTACTGGCACACAGGGGAGGTTTGATTTCTTTCATGTGCCCCCCCCCCCTTCCTGCACATTTCTTAAGGGGATTGATATGTGAGGACACAAAGGCAGGGGGAAAGACTGTAAATTTAATAATGAGGATATATTCAATCTGGCAATACAGAGCCGCTGCTGCTGATATTTGAGATTTCTTTAATGCTTTTAAAGTATTATCTTCTTTTCCAATTTCAAAGGGCTGCTACAGAGACACAGAGGGGGCTGCTTCTCCTCACTCATATCTCCCTTCACCTCTTCCCTTGCCTCCCTCCTCGTTCAAGGATTATACACTACTGCATGTGATGTAATGAATCAGTGGGTACAGTAAATATGGGATTGGGAGAGTGCCTGCGACCTCCCCAACCCACCCCCTGCAACATCCCCACATTGCTCTGCTCTGACTCCACCGCTGCTCTGCCAAGCAATAGAAATGAGATCTTATCCTCGCTGTTCCCATCATAACCCCTGGAAGACACACAGGCATGGCTCTGCACCCTATCATTGCACAGTATCCTCTGTTACGGTACCATGTCCAAGTTTCACAGGACTGTGCACATCTCTGTTGTATGTGCTCTTCCTGACTCCCAGCATGCACCATGCACAGACACCAAAACACAACAGAGCATGTGGTTGGATTAGTGCACCTGTGACAGGATCCCTGCCCCTTTTGTTAATACAGCAGAGACCGACAACAAGGATGAGCAGAGCAGTAAACAAGGCAGGAACATGTTTATTTGGACAATCAGGCAAAAAAAATGAACATACTAAGTGAAAAAAAGGATTGGAAGTAAGGTATTTTGCTCATAAAAAATGTCATTTCTACCTCCAAATAAAATTGGTTTGGCTTTAAAACTTTTTACTTCGCTTTACACTGGAGATGTGCTTGTTTAAACAAACCTCAAACAGTAAAATTCAAACCACCACAGTGCAAGTTACATAGATCCATTCTGGCTGATGCTGTTTCACTTTCAATTAAAAATAATAATAAAAAAAGGCTCCAGGACTTTGTGGGCTGTTTTGGTCTGAAATGCCTGACTTTGTATCAGCTTTTAAAAAAAAGTTCAAGTTAGAGTTGCACATTTTCTGACATCATTGGAGCAAGAAAATGTGCAAAAATTGCTTCAACTGTTTTTATTTTTTTAAGTACTAGACTCTAGGTTGCATCAATTGTAACAAATCAGTGTATTGACAGTGCATTCAGTATCAGTGTATGGAGGCGGCTGGGGTGGAGGAAGGTTGCAGAGGTTGCCCTGAAACAACACACTGGCTGCAGAGGAGAGGAGCACTGACATTCAAGTGATGCTACAATCTTTGAAATGAAATGAATTGAACTTTTTCTTTAATTAATCTACAGCCAGTACCCCATCATGACAAAGTGAAAACAGAATTTAAGAACCTTTTGTAAGTTTATGAAAAATAAAAAACTGTAATATCACAATCACACAAGTACTCAGACTCTTTGCAACAACACCTGAAATCTAGCTCAGGTTCCTCCCATTTCTCTTAATCTTTGCTGAGAGTCCATTTGTGGTCAAACAAATTGATTGGACATGGTTGATGAGGATTTCTGGTGCACTGAAAGTTTCCAAGACCACAGTCACCTCCATACTTCTCAAATGGAAGACGCTTGGCACAACCAGGACTTTTACAAGAGCTGGTCATTTGGCCAAACTGAGCATTCAGGGGAGTGAGGCCTTAGTAAGACAGGTGACCAAGAGCTTGATGGTCACTCAGACTGAGCTCCAGAGATCCTGTGTGGAGATGTGACAAAGTTAAAGAAGGACAACCATCAGTGCAGCCATCCACTGATAACCTAGCCTCTTGGTCAGTACAACCAGTGAGTCCTTCTTAAAGAAGCAATGCTCACTGAAATCACTGGAGGCTAAGGCCACTACTACTGCTATGTACCTCAAACGACTCAACTTCCCTCTAATACTAGGTGAGGGTACTAGGCTAGGCAAAGTTTGGGAAGCCTTTATTGTAGAAAACTAATTCAGGCATTGTGTGTTTAGCTGATATTCATCTGACACAATAGACTTCACATCAAAATATTGCATATTAGCAGTAAATGCAGAAGAGAGCATGCAAACAGAATCACAGAGGTGAAGGTTGTGTATAAAAGTGTGAAAGAAAGTGTATGTGCGTCTGACTTGAGCATGTGTGGAATCCGCACTGAATCTCATCAGTATTCTGAATGAGCGCGTCCTGTTTCCATCAGACGCCTCATGCCCACCCCGAGCTCAGAGCACCATGATGCGGAGCACGTGTGTGTCCACGCGCTCAAGATGTGTTGAAAAGTCAGCCATGAGATGAGCGGAAAACTGCAATATGATGAAGGCTGCGGAGTACAAACTGTGTTTGTGTGTACCTTGTTTCCTGCAAACACAAAATAAAAGAAACCTTGATTTTATTTTTTATGTACCTAAAATGCCTCGAAACCTGTAAAAAGAGCATTAAAATGTGTAGCTTTGAAGGATTATGTAACACAAACCTGGAGGTAGGTAGAGTTCCCAGCAGTGAACTTTATGAAAGGCGCTGCATGCAAATATGTTCTATACATATGCTAATAATCTATGCAGAGCAGACAAAGCTGAGCTCAGCTGCAACACTCCAACAGTGATACTCGAATGCACTACAATTCAAACCAGAAGAAAATCTACTGTACCCCCATATTTACTGCAACAGTAGCTGATAATGTGGTGGGGGGAAATTTAAGGACTGTTAACCCTTAAAAGCATACGCCATCAAGCAACTCAAACACTAACCAAATAATCAATGTTAACAACTTCAGTCACTTAACAACTCCAATCAGTGCACAATGTTAATGTTCTGGCCTTTCCCATAAACAGGCCCTACAATGACAGAAGTGAAAAGAGGCCTGTCACACAGAGAACAGGGGAATCGCAGGCCTGTGTAATTAGAATCGATAATTCATTTTCCCCTTTTCTGCCACCGTTCCATTCAAACGAACACTTGCACGCTATACACAGAGCTCCCAAATCTCTTCAGGGTCGCGGTAATTGGACTGGGATTTTTCCCCCCCCACTTCTTCCTCTTTTTCTCTTTGCACCTCACCAAAATCTCATCAGCTAAATGCGGAGGAGAGCATTCTTCTCTGGGTAATTGTCTTCGACTGCCAGGTGAAGTTTTCTCTGCCCTTTCCCCAGGTGCTGGTATTGTTCTTTCGGGGCCGGTTAATTTGGGGAGAAGAAAGAGCATGTGGTCGTTGAGTGTATGGGTGCCAGACAACAAGGGTGTCATGCTATTTATCCCCTTTGGTATAATGAAGCCTATTAAAGGTCTGAAACCTAGTAAGTGATTCAGCAATAGGACTTGGATTTCCATGTGCACCAGGTGGAATAATTGCAGGAGTTCTTCAGTACTTCACTTTGATGGTGGATTTAATCATCATCAACTAAAGACATGCCTATTATTTCAACTTTTGAACACTTGGTGCCCCCTCAATCTGCATTGGAGGGAAGTTAATTACAACCTGCTGTTAATGAAATGGACTTTGTTTGAATTTATTTGATTCTTGCGGCTATTTCATTTTCATTCCCCCAATATTGATCATCACTTTTCCCATCAAACTCATCATCATAATAATTTGAATGTAATCATCATCATCATCATCGATCAGTATCGTTTTGACCAGCGTAATCACCGTCATCATCACCGCTGTCACCATGGCCGCTGCTGTCAAGTGTGAGACTCCCATCACTCCAAACTTGTGAAGCGAATCACAGCCAGTGTCAGGCAGGAGATTGCTCAGGGACATTGTAAAGACCATGCCTACCTAAACATGCATCCGCCTTCACACAGGGCATACCACAGCTGCACATTTCTATCTGTGGGTGTCACCCACAGAGACATAGATAATGGTGGTTGTGAATGGCTTCTCTGTCACCCTGCCATTCCCATCTCCCTGGCTGGGATTTAATGTGACACTTATAGCTATTGCATGGCTTAGCCCCTAGATAGCGGGGAAGCACGCCTGAATGGAAATGAGATTGTCATCTGTCAGCTATGGCCATCAAACCACTGCAAGACTGACAAAGAGAGTGGGTGAAAGATTGAGAGAGATACAGGGTGATGGAGAGGAAGAGGAGGAACCCAGTGGTTGCCTCTTATATTGGCCCCCACCATCATAGACGCCTTTATCGCAAAACGGCAAGCTAGCATGGCTCAGATGGAGCAGAATACAAATGTGGACAGATATGAATAACACCATGCAGGTCAATCACCCAGTGGGAATTTTTATTGGTGAAACATGATGTTACAAGGCAGGAGGGCAAGCAGGCAACCCGTTCCCAAAGCGGTGTGGTTTTTGTATCAATTGTAACTCTCATAATACAAGAGCCACTGCTACAAAGTGCTTTCACAGTCCACAAGAACACAATCTACTTCTTTTGTTTGCTGATAGGTTCCCTCAGATACATAGTGCAGTCTGAAAGTATTTGAAGAGAGCAACATTTTTCTCCCTTTCATTGCTTTTTGGCTTTACTCCAGCTCGCTGGGTTTGAAATGGAACAATGTCTGTGAGGTTTAACTGCTGACTCTCAGCTCTGAGAGGGTTTCAGAGTTTTCACATTGACGGTGGATGAAGACTTTAGGATTTGCTAGAATTTTATGCATCCTCTCCTATTGTAAGGGCTAACGCAGTGCAAGTATGCTCCTGAGGAAAAGCCAAAGCAAGTATGCGGAGTCAATCAGCCATGTAATTCTTCTGACCTCAGTTCAACTTGGCACATTTTACTCACCATGGAACACAACACTACAATGTATTCTAGGGATCATAGAAAGTAGAAAAGGATATCCTACAAAATACCACGTATCAGTGCATTAAGGGCCCTGTTTGCCCAGAGGTTAAGGTGCATATTATCAACTACTTGGCATCCAGCTGGTGACCTTTATCTCATGTCATTCCCAATATCTTTCAACTCGATTCATGTCATCTCTCTAGTTTTGCCTTTGCAGCACAATCATGAAATGTCCCTAAAAATATGAATCTCTTCTGCTTTGTTTGCAGGGTTTTCTCCAGTACTGATACTCATACTGGCATGGGCCTTCACGGCTGCCTTGAATGTATCGCCCAGGGCTGAAAATGAACTTTTTCACCTACTTGGATTCAAATACCAGCCTTTCTCTTTTCACCAGCATAAAATCATGGCGTATGACATGAAACTATTTTTTTGTTTGTTTAATTTTTAGGCCTACAGTCTTTGTTAATGCTCTGTCCTCAAAGACAGATAAAACTGCAATTAAACCCTAATAGAAAAAAATACAATTCAAACATCTGATTTAAGTAACTACCACTGAAAACCGACAGCTGGCAGAAAATAAAAATACTTAAACAGATACAAGGTGAGTACCCTAATTGCAAAAAACTGATTGGAAACAGAATTTGCTTCATTATTGAATTAACTCAGCTTTACAGAGCTACCATCGACTGGGATTTCTGGAAACAGTATTCACAGCTACTCCTTGTGGTCGTGACTGCAAGTCACGACCACTTCCTTCTTCGTTCATTCATATTGGACTAACCCTCAAATTCCACATGCTCTGTCTACGTAGTGATGTAAATACAAAGTGTACTCTGGAGCAAATAACTCCCTTTCTAGTCAGTTGTTGCCATACTGCAGCACATGCTCTGTCTTAGGTGTATCAGAAGTGCAGCTCTGCTCTAGTATTAGTATTGAAATACATGTACTTTAATGTGGAATTGGTCCCCCTTTTGCAGTTATAACAGCCTCCATTCTTCTTGGAAGGTTTTCCTCAAGATTTTGGAGTGTTTCTATAGGAATTTTTGCCCATTCATTCTGTAGAGCATTTATGAGGTCAGGCATTGATGCTGAAGGGGACGGCCAACAGTTCATCCCAAAGGTACTTGATGGGGGTGAGGTCAGGGCTCCATGCGGGACAGTAAAGTTCTTCCATACTAAACTCAACAAACCATGTCTCTAAAGTCCTTGCTTTATGCACTGGGGTACAGTCATGTTGGCATAGAAATTAGCCTTACCCAAACTGTTGCCACAAAGTTGGAAGCATAGGATTGTCCAAAATGTTTTGAAATGCTGAAGCAATTAGGCCTTGTCCACACGGGGAAGAAAACATTATATTTCTTTTTTGTTTTGAAAATGTTTTCCATAAATACGGGATCATTTCAGGAAAGATCCATGTAAGCATGGAACCACTGAAAACAACTGAAAACAGTGTAGTACCATATATGCCAAGCCTGAATGTGGTGCTGTATTGCTGCCACAGAAATGCACCAAAAGAGAGAAGAAGATAACAGAAAACCATGACAAACTTTCTCCTAGTTCTCCCTCTGGTTGTTCTCCGCGTTGGTTTCAAGAACATCTGCTGAATGTTGTTCACCATGGTGGTGAAGGAGCATCAGATTTTGATGTAAAAGCCAAGCTCAATAGCTTCTGCAGCACAAACACACCCCTGTAATCTACCATTGTTGTTTTGGTTTGACATGCGCATGCAGCGTAAGTGGGCTACACTATGTATGATGTAATTATATCAAGAAAGATGCAGTTGGCTGTCAACACAGAGATGAAATGGTAAGCTGTTCACTCTGGGACCCGGTTTCAAATAGTAGTCTTTACAGCCTCCCAAAATGCCATTTCCATGTGAATGAAACGTTGATATGACAAAAAACTTCTGCATATACTCCTGAATTCATCTCCGTGTGGACGGGGCCTAAGATTTTCTTTCATGGGAGATAACCCTGAAAAGCCCCATACCATTAACCCTCCTCTACCAGACTTCATAGTTGGCACAATGCAGTCAGGCAGGTAATGTTCTCCTGGCATCTGCCAAACCCAGACTCACCCATCTGACTGCAAAACAGAGAAGCATGATTCAACACTCCACAGAACATGTTTCCACTGCTCCACAGTCCAGTGTACACCACTCCATCCAGCACTTGGCTTTGGACTTGGTGATGTGAGGCTTGCATGCAGCTGCTTGGCCATGGAAACTAATTCCATGTTTCCTTGTTTTTCCATCAATATGATGAATCTTTTTCCAGTCTCAGTAATCTCAGAGGGGGTAAAGTCTCAGAGGGTTGAATCATCCCTATTTAGAACCATTCCGGTAAATAACACTGACCTCAACTTGGTTATAATGTTTAAAAAGGACTATATTGTATTATAGCACTTACAGATACAGAACCCCAAATCCAATGCACTGTAAAGAAGCCAACAATACCACTCTCCAAGACCTCTAAGGCTGCCCTGTGCAAATATAATTCCTAGACCAGCCAAAGAAGTCTCATCCAAGCCTCCTGAAGGTGATGGAAGAAGTGAGTGGGAGGCCAGGGAGCCAAAATCAAATTAGCATCACAATAAATCAGCAGTGGAGAGACAGCAGTCAGAGTAAAGGTGAGGGTAGGAGGCCATGGATTTTCTGCCAGGGAGGCGACTTGCTGTCAATCAGCCTCCTGGAGGAGTGCTATATCCTAAGAGCAAAACCACACAGGGACATGCATACTGTACACATTTGCATGCTACACACGCATGCTCTAGCAGCTAAACTTGCATCTTACAAAGGCATGCCATAATACATGCACATTCCTGCATGCACCGATTCGTCAAAAATAAGAAGTCATTGACTGAGGCCAAGTTGAGTGGGTGCGCTGACAAGAAAGTGATCGATATTGATGTCCTGAGGAGCTGAGAGCACTAGTAGTAATACAGAATAGGTGCCTTGAATTGCATTATTGCACAAGTGCACTAAAGTACCCACATATACACACATGTAACGGCTGGTAATTAGTCAGTCTGACAGAACATCCCATAGCAAGTGAGGACAACCCGGCAAGCTTCTCCTGCAAACACACACACAGTTGCTGAAGTACACACTGTCACAAGGGAGCGTCTCTGCACAGTGCAAGGCCCTAATTAAGACACAGAGATAATTGGGAAATAGAGGGGGGTCAGCGACTGTGTATGTGGCTATGTTTATTTCAAAGAGTTGTTCAATTACTCAGACTGAATGACAGAACACGCGCACAAACGCCCAACAATGGTCTCCTGCGGGAGGTTGGACTGAAAAGGAGAAAGGGAAAAGCAAAAGGATAGTAGGCCAATGAACAACACATACACAGGGACAAAGAAGCATCCACAACGGGGGTATGTGCCAAATTTAGCAGGAGAGAGGCAGGCGGAGAGGTCATAGCAAGAGAGAAAGAGAGAGGGAGAGAGAACGCGGGATGAAAAATGAGGCTTCCTTGCAGACAGGCCGCAGACTCCATTGCACACTCCCAACGCAGCACAGCCTTGGGGATACACAGGGAATTTTGGGTAATGCGGTCCGACATGCCACAGCTCAGTGGCCCCCTGACTGGCTGCCCTGATTGGGCCGACTAGCTCACAGAAGAGAGGGGATGGGTCGTGATGGAGGTTTCTGATTGGCTTTCTAGAAGGAGCCTGTAAGATCAGAGCATTATATGCAGGTTTGTCCTCAGTCTGAGGTCGATAAGCAGCTGAAACTAAGCTACACAGCATTTATCAACAGCATGGTTTCATTCCTACTCTATAATTGGACAAGATCTTTGGCTCTTGTACAGACAGACTGTAGGTTTTATCTCATGGTAAAATCAGATTTCACTTTAGATGACGGTATTATCCAAAGGGAAGTCTGCAGGAAAATAAAGTCAACAAATTAAGGTGCAACAAATGCATTGAAAGTGTTCCTGGTCATAAAAGCATAGAAATAATGGTATAAATAATAAGCATTCAAAGACACATCTTGGATGAATTATACTGTTATGTTTATTATCATGCTAATTAATTTTCTAAAATTGTTTTTGTTATTTTGAGGTGTGTCCTAACAATGGCTTTATATCATCAAACCTGATCGGTCCAATTTTGTCTATAGTTGAGGAACTGCTGACTATAGGCAAAAACTGTAGCCAAACAAAATTTTACAAATGTCTCTGATTTGAATTGCTTTAAGATACTGTGAACTCCTTAATAGTATAAATTAAAGGAAATGTGGACTGGTATGAGTTGAGGGATTCCTGCACATCAAGGATGTGAAAATGTGAATAATTCCGCAGCAAGTTTTGACGTTCCTTACTATGCATGAGGAAAGACGCAATTTTCCGTATAAATTATGCAGAATCTAAAAATCATTCACACTGCAAAAGTCTGCAGTGTGATTTGCAGTATCCTCTGGTAAACTGAGACACATTAGAGCAGGAGATAAAACTATGTGTCTGCCTTTTTTTCTAAGAATAACTTGACATAATCTACATAAAATGTTATCTCAATTTTTTGGGTAAAAGCTGTGCTGCTCATAAAAGAAGCTATCGGTGCTATTAGTTCACCACTGTTTACATCAGGTTGAGTGTTGCGGCAGCTTCACAGTAGCTTTTAGCTAGAGCTACAGCAGCAACTAGTGGCAGATGGCGGTGTTACAGCATAGATGGAGCCCAGACTGTGGCTCTTACCAAATATATATATATATAGAACTAGGATAACAATTTATTCTGAGAAGAAGGGAAATCCATTCAAAGTAAGACACCATGCACCCCCACATGGCTGGAATGGAATCATCAGTGTTTCATAGGCAGGTGTTCGCAAACCATTTTGAAGACTGAACTGGGATTTTCAAACCAGTTATCATATACTTGATTATTTGGAGTCGTCCCTGGTTAGCTGTAACCTGACATGCCAAACGGATTGTTTCTTTCATTGTACGAATGTATTTCACATTCACGTGGAAAAGCTCCCAAACAAAGCATGTGGGAAGGGCAGGACTTTTCAAAAGATTCTGGGGGAACGTTCTGCCTGTCACATTCATGACGGGCCAATCAGAGCAACGACAAAAAGACGTTGTATGCCCGTTGCTACCACTGCTGTATATTGTTAATGGCGGAACTCATCCGTGAATCAAATGGATGCCAAGGCTGGTCGAGAGACATGCTAAAACATCTTCTGTGCCAAGCTTCCGGTGTGGCTCTTTGTTCTTGTTTAAAAAATATGTGGTCCACTTCTGATTAAACTACCGCTTTCCTACAGCTACAACCGAGCTAATAGCTACCATGTCAGCAGCAACTGGATACACCGGCTAACCATACCCATGACATTCTTAAATCCATGCCAAAGCAGACCAGGAGAAAAGTGAAAACATCTTTTCTGTCATAAAAAGCTTTCAGTGTTGCTCCTAGCCCTTGTTTTAATAGACATGCTGTCCAGTTCTGAAAAAAACTGCAGCTGTGGCTAAGTCTCAGCCAATTGCTCCACTAGCAGCCATTGTATAACCACCCTGTAACAAACTCATGATGAAGAAGGACGAAAACATCTATCAAATGACTAAAGCTACTATAAAGATTAGAACTGACTCAAATGTGACTAATACTAAAATGTATTTAATCTTGGGGCACAGGTGGCTGAGTGGTTGCGGCGCGCCCCATGTACGCGGACAGCCCGGGTTCATATCTGGCTTGAGGCCCTTCACCACATGTCTCTCCCCTGCTCTCGTCCCTGTTTCTGACTCTATCCACTAACCTCCTCTTTCAAATAAAGGCACAAAATGCTCAAAATAAACCTTAAAAAATGTATTTAATCTAAAAACTAAGACTAAAATTAAAAATAGCTGCCAAATTTAACACTGATGTACAGCCTAAAGTATCTACACATACACACATATACCTATGTTTATTCCTGGGCATGTCCTCCTTCCCACTAAGTGATAATATCTTGAAAGCATGCATACATGCATTGCCTCGGGCTCTTTGCAGATTCCAGCAAAAGCCTCAGAAATGCTTACCAGCATGACCATCAAGCACAGAGTGATATTAGTTTAATGCAAGCATGATTAATTGAGAAGAGCAGAGACTCTGTGGCCCGTTCTTGAATTTAGATCCAGAGACACATCTCCTCAATGCAAGCTAGCCGTCCTTTGGTTGCAATGTCATGTATCATGCATTAGCTAACATATTAATCACCATAAAGATGACTCAAATATAATTAGATTTTTCCTCTGGTGCATGCCTGATTTGGCGTTTCACTCTCTCAGTGTGAATTTGAGGTCATCTCTCTCTCTGCTGATCATCCAGCAGGAATGAGAGCTCTGGGAAGTGTTCAGGGCGATCCCTCAACTCTCCTTATATAGGGTGCTCTCTCCCTCCCTCTCCCTCTCCCTGTGCCTCCATTTCTCTTTACTCCAAAGATATGAATGGTGCTTTTATGGATGAGCCAGCTAATGAAGGATCCATCTTCTGTGATTAACATTTTCCCAGGACCGGGAATCGTCTGTGGGTTCAATTATCACTCAGGAGCCCACCTATTGTTCAGGTGGCATGCGCCTGCTAAGTGGAGGTTTATACCTTCAACATTGTGCATTAGTGCACATCAATTATGCAGGTGGCGGCAATTACATATTTATGTATTCTGATAATTACATTTTTAATACAGCAGATGTCAGCCTCATTTATAGCAGTTAATGAAAATGAATGACAGCCATTTTACACTGGGAAGTTCTTGGAGTGCTGAAATTCATGGCAGAGACTCTGTCTTGCATGGATGACTGTGGCTGCATCGTGAATGTTAATGTCTCCTTAACTGATAAGGAGAGCTCAGATAATGCAAAGTTATAATTTTATTGAAGGCATCATGATTCATACGCATAATCACGCACTGCTGCAGAATGTCTGCTCTACATATGTGTGTTTAAAGTTCCATTACACTGACAAGGAGGGCTGATTCCCACACACCACAGTACATTCTCCATAATGCAATACATCATTATTTCTAAAAAGCAAAGAACATGCCAATCAGCTCTGCTAGCTGTTGACAAATTCTGCAGCACTCTTGCGTAACACGAGTTATGCCATAAAAGGAACAAACTAGGGCAAAAGTTTGCAGCAGCATAAGGGGTGACACTCCCAAAGAGTAAAGGGACTCCTTAACCCAAACTCATGATGGCATTTCGTCCCGCCACTGACATCCTAGAAGTGAGTCACCAGCCGTGAGTGACATCCCCAAAAAAGAAGCCCAGGAGAGCATTGACAGCAATTCAAGAGCAATTTGTTCACATTTTCTGTGGGGGGAAAATGTTGAATCTACCGTCCAGTCACTCGAACTGATGTAAGATTCATCGTCACATGCCCATGGGAGAATGACTCCTCACGCTCATGTTGTGGTCACAATTCCAGAAATATCTCTGTTTTGGTCTCCCACCGGGAGGAGTAAAAATAAATCAGTGTACATGCACGACGTCATCAGTAGCCTCTGTAAACCCTGCTCTGAACTTTGCTATCACTGCAAACTTGAATGCCGTGCACTTACTGTACCCAAAGGTATGTGAATTATTTGGTGTCCATTAGGAGAACTTGTGTGTTCTTGGAAAGGGAATGTTGTGGATATGTCTGAGATCCACTCTAAATGCAGATTTCATAAAGCTTTGACAAGTGCAAGGAGACCAGCCAGAGGGAAATAAGCTGAGATATAATCAAATAAGAACACAAGAGGCCGTCGTTTCCACTTAGGTGTTTGACAGGTGAGCAGAGATGGCTATGAGGACCACATATCCTGTGTCGACTTTTGAGAGGGAAGAATCACTTTATTTGATTTTTTTCATTCAATAAATGTTGTTAAATTGTATCTTCTATTCTTTTACTAAGCTACCTTTAAAACTGCTGGTATCAGGGCTGGAGTGGGATTCATTTTCAGCCCTGGAGTTTCATGGCTCAGACCAGCCCACTTTAGTTCACAACCTTTCACCAAAGTTATTCAATTGAGGATTAAGTATATTAATCATATTAATGTTCAATTAGGCTATTACATTTTTTTAAAAAGCATTAAAAGTTACTTTTAGCATTCAGGTAGAAATATTCTGGAACCAATTTACCATGTGTAATTGTTCACAAGAGCTAGCCTGGGCCTTGTGTGTTACTGACAGCAACAATCACACTGAGCTCTATATGGGCCCTGCTACTGCTGCTAACACAAAAATGAGGTTTTAAACTGTGATAAATATTTGCTCTAGCCAATGAAAGCCAGTTCCCACAATTAGAAGACAATAAAACAACAATATTTTTATTTCATAATTTTGACTGTTTCTTTATTATGACCTTCCATGCCACTCAATTTCTAAGTACAGGTTTTATAGCTTTGCAATTCTTTTGTTGTTTTAAAACACTTCCCTTCATAAAAAAAAACATTTTTACCAATTATTTATTAGTAAAGTGAGTTTAATTCAATCATCATGTCACTGGCAATACTGTACTAGTTTTTACATTAATATTTATTGAATACTACATGTCAGTTGTTATGGTTTGTGCTTATTAGTGGGGATGGCTCTTCTTTTCAGCAGCAAACCAGTGGAGGGACAGCTGCTGCACTTAACTTTGCACTTACTTTTACACTTCTTGTTGCACAGTTGCTATTTGCATAGAGCTTATTTGTGTTGTGTGCTTATACGTTGTTGTTTAGGCTATAAAATTGAACAGTTCAATGATTTGATGAATAAACTTGGACAGTGATTTGCAAAGTCTATGCAGTGTTATGTGTTGAAGATTTGGTTCTGCTAGCTTACCTGTGTCATCTCACCTGGCATGTTCACATCGAGTTATCACTCTCCTATCAGCTCTCCTATCACGTTGACTGCCTTGAGTCAGAGTTATTAACCAGGGACATAGTAAATGTGGAGCCAATGTAACGGTTTTGTTTCCAGTCAGACAGACACGGACGGTCTGCTATGCTCGACCAACCGCAGGGGGAGAGAGAGAGAGAGAGAGAGAGAGGGGAGAGTGAGAGAGAGTATTATGTGAGGGGAAACGTAACTCTAACAATAATTGCTCCTGCCTGTGTCCATTCCAGCAAGTGTAGCCTGTTTAGTGCCGCTGTACGGCAGCCCTACCAGCCCTGAAAGCAGTCCAGCCCACCAGAAACTCTCCTAGTTCTCCAGATTAGCCACTCCGGGCCTGGCTGGTATGTCTTTTTGTTGTAATCCTCCATTATATGTTTGGCTTTTATGTTGTTTTTAGAGCTATTTGTAACAAAGTTTGAATATCTATACCAATAAACCTGATCATTACATTTTAAAGATTTAGTTAAATTTGTATAAGTCTAAGTGGCCAGAGTGTTGTTAGTTTTAAGAAACCAGCCACAGAGGTACTGATAAACAAACTCAGGTATGAGGCCTATATCCAACCAAGTGGAAAGGGAGGACAGGGTCTATTTTCAAAAACCTTTTTGTTATTTATTCCCTTTTTGTAGTTCATTTTAATCTTCAAATCAGAGGGGTATATTTGGAGTGCAACACAGATTTAAAGGAGTAGGCAGTTTATAAATGCTGTGGGCTGGACAATCAAAAATATAATCCACACTCATTTTTTTGCATCTCCCTCTTATCATTACGCATTCATCTCCTTCTCTTCTTTCTGCTTCTTCCTCCCCACAATTTCTGCATGGCCCGTTGCTTTATCCTGCATCTCCTTCATCTGTCTTTCTGCATCTCCATCTTCTCTTTTCCTGCATCTTCATCTTCTCAGTTTCTGTATCTCCCTCTTCTTTTTATGCCATTTCTTCATCTTATGTCTTCCTCTATCTCCCTGATCTCTGTTCCTGCATCTCCATCTTCACTGTTTCCCCATCACCCTCTCCTCTTTTTCTGCATCTCCCTCTTCTATGTCCCTTTAACTCCTACCATTTATTTCTGCATTGCCATTGTTCTGTATCCCCCTCTTCTCTTTTCTTGCATCTCCATCTTCTGGCCTTCTGCATCTCTCTCCTCTGTTTCCCCATCACCCTCTCCTCTTTTTCTGCATCTCCCTCTTCTCTGTCCCTTTATCTCCCATGGTTTTTTCTGTATCTCTGTCTTTCTGTATCCCCCTCTTCTCTATTCTCTTTTTTTCTGCAGCTGCCTCTCTCTCTCCTACTGTTCCCTTTTTTTGTCTCCATCTTAGTTTTTCTGCATTTTCCTCTTTTCTCTGTCTCCCTTTTTTCCTTTCCAATGGCTTTGGCAGATGGCTGTCAGCAGGCTTCTGTCTAGTTAAATGAAGTTTTTCCTGCCACTGTCACTCTTCATGTTGCAATGTTTATAGTGAATGAATAAATAACAGAGTACGGTCTGGACCTGCCTTGTTACATAGTGTCTTGAGTTTAAATGATTAAACTGGCATTAAACTATTATATGATTTCAATATGCTTTTCTATAAAAAAAAAGCTCAAGTATAAATTCAAGTTGTTCTCACTAATAATTTTTGTTTTCTGATCAAATTTCTGTTGTACTGTTCTGTAGCCTCCAGGCAAAAATCAAGAAGATAATTTGATTTCATCAAGTGTGTTTTGTCTCCTGTTAGAGAGGAAAACTTCAACACTCAAAGATGGAAGACCTTCAAACTCAAACTCAATTAATGGATAAGTACCATGCTGAAAATGTGCTTTTTAGATAAAATATTCCATCATTTTTCTTATGCATGCATTAAAAAAACAAACACTTCTTTTTATCCCTTCTTCAACATTCCCAGAATTCATAAAGAAATTGGCCGTAGGTCATTAAGTCACCAAGCTCCATCTGACTGGAATAATCCCCCCACCCTCAAGTCCATCACATCGTTCCACAGTTTTAGGTTTAATCTGTTGTCTTATTTAAAAACAAGATGCTCCTGTTTCTGAGTTATTTATTCATGTATTAATGGGTATACACAATCATATATGTTATCATATGCTTGTGTGTGGAAATCTACATGTACAATTACATGTGTATGTATGTCTACTTGTGTATGTAGATACATGATGTTATGTTTATGTTTATGTGCATATATGTACGTGTGTATATCTATATGTAAATATATGAGTGTATGCATGTGTGTGTATACACAATATATGTATATTAACAGTATGTATATCTGTATCTATATATGCACATGTATGTATGTATGTATCTGGGAGCTGGAGATGGGGTGGAGGGGCTGGGGAAGTGGGAGAGCTGTCTGTATTTGCCGTTTTTTGTTTGATTGATTATACTGAGGATTCCAGTTCTCCAAGCTGTTTTGAAGATATACTTTCCATTAAATAAAAATCCAAACTGTCCCTTTAAAACAGGTTTTCTTGAGTGTATAAAAATGTCATGAATATAATGTTAAAAAAAAGTGCAACAGTAAAAGACTTCCATTAAAATAAACAGACTGAGACTCCATACAAATCTGTCGATTGTTTCTTCAACCATTGCCATATTTCTTTGGATTGCACCATCTTGTATTCATCTTGATTTTGCATGCTTTTCTTGTTGTTTTCATTAAGTACAAAGTCATTTCTTGACAGACGATTAGATATTCTGAATGCAGCCTTATCTCTGAAGCTTATTGGCTATGAAGTACAAAATTGGACATGACTCCCCTGGGTGCAGGCCAACACTTCTGTCTGGGCTTAGTAAAGTTTATGTAGCTTGTGCACCAAATCCACTTGGCAGCAAGGGCCGAACACAGACTGGGAAAACTGTGAAAATAAGTGGGATGTAAGTGGGACATGTGAAGGGTAGTATGGCATCCACAGATTTTTTTTTTTCAGTGCCGTGTTGCTGACTTGTTTTGTTGGCTGGCAGAGTTAAGGGCATAAGTGATTCATATCTGATCAATATTTGCCAGAGTTTGTAGAGAAAATCAGCTTTGGCTTGAGCTTCTATGCATTCATGTCTATCAACCACATTCGTTTATGGAGCTCCACATATTGCGATTAATTAAATTTTTTCATCATGCCGTCAAGTCTTTCTCCTCCATTCCTTGCAAGTGATTCATGAGGTGGAAAGCAGAGTCCATCTTCCTTACTGTCTCTCATTCCTCCTCCCTCAGCCCTCTTGCCAGAGGAAACATATTCCAGAATGAAAGAGATGTCAAAAAGAAACTAGAAAAAACAGCCCGAAAAATGACAGGCTGGTGTCAAAACAATTCACCCGCAGTAATGTTTGTGCAAAGGAGCTTTAGCATGGTGACAGAAATGCACATACAATATTCATGAGACAGATCTCAGGAGCTTCTTAGATGGGTTTCATGTGAGAGCGTGTGATTGACTGGCTTATAATTGTCTTGGTCATCAATCGAGTGATGCTGACAAGGACAAAAAGGACATTCAACAAAAGGCGTGAAATGTGAGAGAATGCCAAGACTCATACTGAGCTAACAAGCCCTGCCAGTAAACAATGTTGTCCCGGTATCTGCGTTATTTGATGAGGAAATTAATACTCTAGAAGGACGGGTGTTGAATAAATTAGACAAACAAGTATCCAATCAAAAATGAAAATACTTTGATTAAGAAAGTAAATGAAAAGCTGAAAACGATTGCCACTGATCTCCCACAAACATGATAGCTTTCAAGTGCAGTTTATTCATCAGCAATCGCTCCCATGTGTCTTTCCAGCCTCCATCATGTGAGAGCAACCTGTTGCCTTGGCGACGGCGGTGCTCTGAAACAGTAGTGTTAAGGCAGCAATAAGCAGACGGACAGTGTTTCATCTGCTTTCTGTTAATTGAAACACTGGGCCAAAGCGGTGTTTGTAGCCCGACTCGCTGAGACTTAATTGTTTTTTACATGAACGCTTTGACAGGTAAGAAGCTTATCTTGTCAAACAGCTTGTCAAACATTGCCTTGACACCACACATTGCTTTACATCTCACTGTCTATGGCCGTTTGACAGCCCAATTATTGCTTAAAAGCAGAACCTTGGGCACTTTTTCAATTAAGACCAACTGGAAGGCTGTCAACTTGGGCCAAATCCACTTATGAGAGACAGAGGAAGCCATTATCATGCTACTGTATGCATAGTGATTAAGTAAAGCAAATTGCAAAGGGTTATTATGTTCTAATTAAGTCTAAGTCAGTATTCCCCTCCTCCTCTCCTCGTTGCAATCATCACCACTATTACTGTACTGTTCCTGTCCCCTACAGTGACGTAAATCCATGAGAGAAGCACCTTTTATCACAATCTATCTGCGTTTTCTCATCCACTTCTCATATTTTAACCATTTCCTCCACTTCTTGCAAAGCCACTTGGCACAGAGTCTTACCATGGAGGGATATGATGGCCCTCACCACTGTGGAAACAAGCAGAAAATTGATGGATGAGTGGGGCCGGAGCTCGCCATTTCCCAAATCACGTCCTGAGGATCTTAAAAGCAAAGGGGATGAAAACAGGATGGGGCTCTGCTGGTATCAATCTGCCCGCTGCCTAGCTCTGACGGATGGCCCCAACCACTATCCATAATTACCTGCTTGTTAACAGGAGAGAGAACACAGCAGACCCAGGTAAGAAGTCCCTCCACTTGAAAATGCTTTGCACAGGTCTCTAGATGCAGCTGTGGGAAGCAGAGACTGTTTCCCTCTTTGTGTCCTCTTCAGCAACATGCGCATCACTCATCAAACTTTGGCTTAGGGACAACCTTGCTACGGTCAATGTAATGGAGTGCTGGCCGGCAGCTCTGGACCTGCAGATTGATACTGGTGTGTTGATTAATGCCGAGGCACATCCGCCCAGGTTAGTGGAGGCCTGACAGCTTTATTGATAAATTAAACAGATGGCCACATGAAAAGCATAAATCTCTCCACTCTTCTCCTTGCCTTTTTTTTTATCCTTGAGTATTCCTCAGAGCTAATCTGAAGAGGTGGTTTGAAGTACCGTCAGTTTGGAAGCCTCTCAGTCTGTTGTTTTACTGGCATCTGAAATACTGGCTGACGTAGAGATTCAATTGAAACCTTTCATTTTTTATACTCCATTCTCCTCTCCTTCAGATAGGTCACCCTCAGGCTCTTCCACTTAGTTCAGCATACCTCATCTGAACAAAAACGTAAATGTCAAGTAGTGAAGGAAAAGTTAGCTTATCTGACAGGGTTGTGCTAACTCTGGCAGTGCTAACCCTGATGCTAACTTGGTAGTAGATAGCTGATATCAAGTGACAGGCACAACTTACCAGGAGATCTGACCTCCTCACTCACTTTCCTCCTAGCTGGCTCCTTTTTATTCCTGTGTGGGTAGAACAGGCATGCTGTGCTGTATAGCTCGGGGTAGCCACAGACAAACACCAAGTTTCACCTCCATTTGCATTTGAAGGAACCTCCTCCCCCAGTCTGGTTCTTCAGGGATCCTCCAGTAACATATGTGAAGAATCTTGAGTTCAGATTTTTCAACTCTCACAAATAAGCAAATAAAGTGAACAGCTTGTTAAATGTGGCATGAATTTGCCCCTTTCCTGTGATCCGCTTGCTCAATTTGTGCCACAAATTTGCACCATTTGCGAGGTGAACTCCTGTCTACTCATATCTTTACATTGACCTTCCCAGTAATTAACTCGTGCAAATGATTTTACTTGCATCTGTAGTGAACATACCATGAAAATAGCTGGTGAATGAAGCCCAGTGAGTCTGAGACTGTGTATTTGCACTTGGGTTATGAATTAGCAAAGAAATTAAATTTTGGCTATTGCCCCTTTTTTTAATTAAAAAAGAAAAAACAAAAAAAAACATTAAGGCTTTTTTCCCATCAACTGAGTGTTTGGTGTGAAGCAAGATGGGACAACATGGATACACAACCCTTGAGAAGGCTGACCACACAGAGCCTTTAAATTGGCACCTCAGTGCATGCAATAATCAGGCTCAAACCTTCAAAAAAATGAGTTGCAGAGATTAGATAAAATTGCAAGCTCTGCAGAATTTGCCATGATTGGTTGAATATATATTTCACATGTGCAGTACTGTGCATAACTTTGAGGTAGTTTTTGCCAGAGATTGAGGCTGAAATAAGGCATAAAATGGTGAGCAAGTCCAACAGGTGGGATGGAGGATTGACACAACCCAGGTCATGCTCTGGATGTCCTTGCATATTACCAGGGGCATGGAAAAAATAATCTGTTAAAAAGTCTACACATTAAGGATGGAGCAAGGGGTGGATGTGGCGAGTAAGCAGGGCCTAGGGTACTGTCTGAGTAGGTATAAGGGTTGCAGCAAGCCCCTGGTCATGCTGTGGATGTCCAAAGGGCCTGAAAACTGCCTACAGTGTCCAGGCATATAATCGGGGGTGAAAAGGACTAGACAAAAAAGCACCTAGACAACAAAAGCCCGGGCTTATGACACATGGGGACTAATGATGAATCCTTAGCGCTCTGCATGCCTAAAACTTATGCACATGACTATATAACAATAAACTAAAGGTTGAAAAAATAAACTGCCTTAGTTCACTAATGCAGGTTAACTGGAACTTCGTGTAACTTTCAGAAGCTTAGCTGTCATCACTGGAATAAAATACAGCTCACTGGATCCAAGCGAAATAAGAGCTTAAGAACTTCATAAAGTCAAAGTTTGACTGTAAAAACTGGTCAGGTCTACCGAGGCAAATTAGTAGTAGAACTTCCTATGTAGGTCACAGACACCCTTTTAACACCCACCATCATTTTCTGATCAGAGTTCACAAAGCTGATCAAATAATGAGCCAACTCAAGCAGGAGGGAGGGAAACAAATCTTAACCCACGAGTCTAGAACCAATCCATCAGGGATCCCAGGACGAGAGGAGGAGCGTCAAAGGAAATTAAATCAAAGGGAACAACACAGGGACTCGGATAGAAAGATAATGTCCGCATTCCCTCTTCCAATTGCATCCCTCTTCACTCTCCCCTCTGCCGTCTCTCCTACCAGACAGATGGATGCACTTTTGAAGAGGAGTCGGAGGAAACTTTTAATGAACAAGAAGCTGGCTGAAGGGCTTTTTGAATTATCTCATGGTCGATAAGCACCCAACAGCGCAAATGGCACTGGGAAGGGCTTTGGTCAGATAAACAGCATCTTTTCAGAAGGAGAACAGAGGAGAGAGCTGACACTTGGGGAGAGATTAGCAGGGTCTCTTTTCAGGGCCTGTCAGGCCCATTGGACAGGAATCAGATCTGTGAAAAGGAGCTTTAAGAAGACTGGGACGAGCCATTACTAGAAATGTCCCATTTTAAACAGTCTGTTTACCTTAATCTTAAGAATGTGATACAAGACTATTCGTTAATCAAGAAAGCAAGGTGCTCCATTAATAAAAAAAATCCCTAAATCTCAGCCAACCAATTAAAAAAAAAGCAGTCCATTGTAGAAAAAAATGAGAGAACCCTTTTTTGATTTTCTCTCTCCCAAGTCCCTTAGTCACTACATCAACATTTGACAGTTCATAAATCACTGTACAATGCCAACATACAGCTGCAATGCAGGACACAGTATCTCCTTAATCTAGTGGTGGTGAAAAGTACAGCTGTGTCTTTGAAGTAGTCTGATTTATGCAGGAATTTCAGAAGTATCTTTGCCTTTTTGCAACCCATAACTGCCATCTTTTTCTGATCCTTATCTCAGTTTTTCAGTAATCCGAGACTTGGACTGAAACTGCATACTTTATTACTACTGATACAGGGAAGTGGTGCTGGGTAT
The DNA here is from genome assembly GCF_018320785.1 of Cheilinus undulatus. NCBI lineage: Eukaryota > Metazoa > Chordata > Actinopteri > Labriformes > Labridae > Cheilinus > Cheilinus undulatus. The sequence continues at coordinate 22,605,288 of NC_054887.1, read as the reverse complement.
ACAGTGATTTCCAGACTTACATATTTTTGTGCATGTGAGACCTGCCTGTATGTATACAGGGTTTGACATTGTTTTTAAGTATAACACTGAACATGAACTGAACACATGCATATTGCTGTTTTATTGGGTTTATGGCCTGAAGAACAAGCTAACCAAATGCTACTCACAAAGCTCATATTAAAATGAGTGGTTGATAAATTCTTGTGGCATTGCGAGGTCAAGCATTAGCATGTTGCTAATGACAAACACTCCCATATAGTAGGGAGTATTTCAACATGCTGTGTTGTAAGAGACTTGTTTAAAGTTATCTCTTGCCTTGGTTAGTGTTCTATGTAGGGCTGGGTCATATGCATTAAGGTAGGTCCAGGTCCGTTCTTCTTGGCAAAACTGCTCAAGCTCTGTCAGATTGCACGGGATTGGATGTAAGCAGCTCTTTTCAAGCCCAGTCACAAATTCTCTCCTGGATTGAACTCTGGGCTTTGACTCGGCCACTCCAGAGCATTCAGCTTGTTGTCTTTAACCCTTTACCTACTGACCCAGTGCTGGTGCTGTGTTTTATATGTCCGGAGTATTATTACTGTAACTCTGTCAAAGTTTGTATGATCAGAAAAATTCTAACGGTGTTGGAAAGCTGAGAATTGTGGGCATGCGCACATATATGGTTCATTACAGTACTCACAACCATATGACATGGGCATTCAATTCTAATGCTGACAGAGAGCTGAGAATCTGTGCTTTCCAGCAATATATGATGTGTGGTATATGTATTATGGTAATGTCAAACAGCGCCGCGAAAACGGCAGCTTTGGCAGAAGACGAGTGAGAAAGGAGAGTGAAGGAAGACAGTAAAAGGAGAGCGAGCAAGAGTGGTGTTTTGTTTTCAAAAATAGCGTTAGATAGTGGCATTTGTGAGTGTCTGTCATGTGCAATAACAATATGTTACTTGAGAATGTTGAGAATGCATTTTTCCACCTTTATTTGCACTAATTTTCACCTATATGTATATAGTTATCTTTTGCATTGTGTTTTGCACACCCAGAGTCCTATACTCAAAAAATGACTGGTGATTGTTCAAACACGTATAGGTTCACATTTCAAATGTCAAATCAAAAATTTCTTCTCATAAAAGCCATAAAAAACAAATCTGTTTTTGTGTTTTTCTTCTTTTAATCTGCTGACAATTCCATATTATGTACAATAATCATTAACCAGATGTTGAAAAAGTCAAATTCAAGTACTCCTGGGAAAAGGGACCAAAGCTCTTAGACTTGGGGCATATTCTGACTATTTTACAGCCATCTCCTGAGCCATAGTTCTCTTGCAGACTGAATAAGACTGACTCCAGGATTTCCCTATATTTTGCTGCATTCATTTGACCCTCTTCCTTTACAACCCTGCCAGGGCTAGCTGCCGAGAAGCATCTCCACAAGATGATGCTGCCACCATCGTGCTTCACAGTGGAGATGGTTTGTTTTGGGTGATGTGCAGTGTTTGGTATCTGCCAAACATAGCTTTTTTGTCTGATAGCTCAAAAGCACTGTTTTGGTCTCATCAGACGAAAGAACTCTCTTCCACTTGACCATGGAGTCTCCCACATGCTTGTTGGAGAACTCTAGTCTAGATTCAATCAGTTTTCTTCAACAGTGGCTTTCTCTTTGCCACTCTCCTATAAAGCTGTAGTACAGTTGTAGTATTCAGAGTCTCTCCCATCTCAGCTGCTGAAGCTTGTTACTCCTTCACAGTAGTCATAGCTGTCTTGGTGGCCTCTCTCACTCAGTTTGTGAGGACAGCCTGATCTAGGCAGATCTAGGCAGATCTAGGGGATGTTGAGTGCCTTGGAGATTCTTTTGTATCCCTCCCCTGATTTATACTTTACAATGACCTTTTCTCTAAACTGCATTTAGTACTTTTGTCTTCATTGTGTAATGGTGGCCAGGAATACTCATTAACCAGTGACTACTACAATCACTTGAGGCACATTCACTGCACTCAGATGATCCCCATTTCAATAACTGTGAGACTACTAGCACCAACTGGATGGACTACTGTTGAATTAGGTCTATCAATGGGGTGAATATTTATGCATTTTGTTCTCTTTGGATGTCTGCATGTAAAGAGGACAAAATGTAGCTGTTTTAAATAAAGTGCACTAATTTTTACTGTTTTATAAGTATCCTTTTTACCTTTAGACTAATCAAAGAGTCGATTTCAATCTGCGTGCAACTGACTTTGAAATTACTGGTAGTTAATAAGACTATCCCTTATCTTGACATAGCTGCCATGTGTTTCAGTGTCTTGTACATTGAGTGAAGCATTCAGCATGTTATTTATGGCATCAAGGAGCAGTAAATTGTTCAGTAATCATTACAAATGTAAGGAAAGTCAAATGCATTGCTTTGAGCTTATGGTAATCAACACATATGAAATGCATATGAGCTGGAGAGTCATGACTTAAAGCCCTGCATGTTCTGCATTTGTTACTATGGATCAAAGCTTATGGCCTTTGACTTTTTGGGAGTGCTGTCACAATCTCTCTTTGATATCCTCTGATCAATTAAAGGCTCTCATGGGGAGTGTAGCAATTGCAACAAGGGTAGACAACAGAGGCAGGGGGTGATTGATTAGCCTGTGCCCGGCCACGCAAAACAAACAGAGAAGCATGATGGATCCCCTGGTGTCACAACCTGGCAGGACTGAAGACGTTTATGCAAACATGGAGGCTTATGAATGCCAGCTGGGTAAAAGAAATAAAGGAATACTGGAGGCTGTCAACCTACCTGTATGCACACCTGTATTGTTGGATAATGACAGAAGGTATAAATGCGATTAAACACAGACTAATTGCTGTGCCCACATGCACACCTGCAGTTGTACATCCTGCCAATATTTAGAATTTTAATATCACACTAGACGGAAGACTTGTAAAGCCGCTTATTATCCTGTGATGGTTATAATTTGGCTTTGTGAGAGGAGATGAAAAACACGAAAGAGCCAGCTACTGCAAGTCGTCAAGAATGTAATATATCCCATAATTTTCCCATAATCTTAAATATGTTCAGTGGAGGCCATTTATCAGCGTTAGTGATTATTAAAAAATGCAATGAAAATAAAAAATACATTGCGACACAGTGTTTAAATGAATTATGGAGGGGTGTCTTGAAAGCGAGGGAGCTCTGCTACATTTTTCATTCGGTGTCACTTCCAAGGGAAGTCAATCTAAATTTTCTGCGGCCTGTACCTTTAAATCAGATCCACCATCATTTACTGCATTGCGGATGAGAAGTCAAGTCATTAGAGCCACCAGTCGTACACTTCATTGATCCCAGCAGTATTAATGAGATCAACCTGGTCGCCTAATGGTCAGCTTCCCATTGGGACCTGGAATTGTTGAGTTTGATCCCAGGAAGACCGCTTTAATTGTCTGTAGTATGTGCGTTGTTTGTGTAAGATTGTGGAATCAGGCTGAGTGAGTTGTGTAGCTGCAGAGGCTGGCCTCTGCATGCTTATGGGGCTTTAAAATCTTTATTATTGACCTGTGAAGGTGAATGTTTTAATGACCTCTCATAAGCAGGGAGGTGTACGATGTGCTTAATGTGGTAAATGGGATGCACCCTTAATTGAGCTGAGCTCTGCACATTATAAGTCAGGTGAGCTGATGTGCTCTGATAATTCTGAAGGAAGAAGCATTTTCATCCCAGGAGGCTGAAGTGCGCAAATCTAAATGTATTATTACAAGACGCCTGAATGATGCGGAGCATAATTTGAGGAAAGACTCAGAAAATCTTTGAGTGTTTTGTGAAGTAAAAATGACGCAAATGACTCTGAGAAAATTACACCCTCCGTGATTTCTTCTTGTTTTCATTTCCCCCACTCCACTCTTTCCCTCAGCAAGCGGTAAACACAAACTGTCAGCCTGGATTTGCAATTTTACCAAACAAACTTCCATCTCGACGTAAAGCCCGTTAGGCCCAATCAATGCCAACAAGCTGACACCCGCAGATGAATCTGTTAGAAAAATCCCTGAGCCCGGAGAATCGGCGGGCAGAGAGCGCCTTGGCATTCCTAAGGAGCTATCCGTCATTATGATCTGAGCACACGCCAGAAACAGATGATGTACAAACATAATATCATTTACTGGAGCTCATCATGCATGAAATATAATTTTTCAGGACAGCAGGAGGAGAGAAAGGAGCTAAGGATGCTTTTCTTCTGAATATTTGTTTTGTTCTTCATAATGTGATTCCTTTTCTTCCTTCTGTTCTTAAATGGACAAAGAGTAATGGCAAGAGGTGGTTGTACATTGAATTGATGTGAGTGAATTTACAGAAGAGTGCATTGCTGCCTGAGGATGAGGAGTGAAACTCTGCCTCAAGGGAAGGAGTTCAAGTATCTCAAGCTGAGCCAAAAGGCAAAGTTTTAGGTACGCCATTCAACCTTTGTTCCAACTCTCACCTTCAGTCATGAGCTTTGAGGACTGACCTAAAGAATGAGATTGTGGATACAAGCTGCTGAAATGAGTTTTCTCCACAGGGTGGCTGGAATCAACCTTAGAGATAGGCTGAGGAGTTCAGGCATCAAGATGGAACTGAAGTATACCACTGCTCTTTTGGATTGAGGAGCCAGTTCTGTCTGATCAGGAGGCCTCCCTTTGGAGGTCTTCTGGACACATCCAAATGGAAGGTGACCTTGAGTATACCCAGAACTCACTAAAAGGATCATATATCCTTTCTGGCCTGGGAATGCCTCAGGAACCTCCAGGAGAAGTTGAAAAAATATGCTAAGGAGAGAGATTTCTGGAGTGACATGCTTGGTCTGCTGTCACTGTGACCCAGACCTAGATGAGTGGAGGAAAATGAATTGATTTATGGGACATGGTTCAATATTTCAGCAAAATGAGTAACCAAACAGATGACTGATTGTGTCATGCACCCCATATACATAGGCTGTAGTTCTACAAACTAGCTGCCTGTGTTCAGTTCAAACCCTCTGCACTTCACCTTGTGTTAGTCCCAACTCTCTGATCCCTGGTTCTGGACAGTTACAGAAAAAAGAATTGTGTAAATATCAACAGAAATGAACACACTGTAAAACTTGAGTCAGTAGGCATTGGCTTAAATCTATTCAAATCTACAAAATCAGTCTTTATTTGGGACAGGCGTTAATAGGATGGACAGGCCTTTATATTCGAACAAAACTCAGAGTATAAAACTGTGTATCTACACCAGCTGTGTACAATATAAGGGTATTGATAAACAAGACAATTTACAAATCATTAATTTGCTCCTGCTTGTAAGACAGTCCATTCACGCCAACCTGAAAACAGAGAGACTTCTGTTGATATGATTGATTGCTTAAGTGATTCTAGTCTGACATTTATTTTTCAGGGAACATCTTATTGCAAAGGTGGTATCCATAACAATATCAAACTTGAAGTCACTGTGCACTAATTACAGTTTGGCAACAGGTCAGATTGAAACACCTGAATTCAACAATTGACACGCTACTGTTAACAATATACCTTTGTCAAGATAGTCTATCTGATCCAAACATTCCTAACTTTCAAAAGTGTTAACAGGAAAGCAAGGAGACAGCTTTGATCTGCTTTTTGATAATCATTTTCTCCTGTAGCAAAATTGCCAATTTGATTCAACTGGGTCAGCTCAGCCCAGCCAAACAGTGTGAAAGACATCCAAGAGTCCTTCATATGTGTGTTAGTGCTGCCTCTGTGGATTTAGTGGGTCAAGGGGAGCTGGGCACAGCAGGATGGTATGAGCACTGTGGGAAAAGTGCAAGGTACCAGACAAGGTCTAAGGAAGGGCAGCTTTTGATTAAGACCTTTCTACTACACTGCTTATTTAGAATTTCCACCTGCACTGATGCTTTAATGCAGCAAGGTTAGACGTATTGGCAACCCTGTTAGGTTTTAGCTCTGGGTCAAGAGAAGGAAGCAGTGGGAGATAAATCGAACCGTGCCTTGTTGGTATTTCCTATAAAATAAATATATATATCCAAGTAAAGCTGAGCTGGTTGTGTTTGTTAGCATATTTGCGGGGTCACCTAGATGAAAAGTTCTTTGAGTGTGTTTGTGTGGGAAGGGTGGCATGATTTATCGTGAAACTGGGTCACTGCACTGCAAGAGTGGGAAAAACATCACATCATGTAGAAGAAATTAAAAAACAATGGGGAAGTTTTAGTGGCCTAATAAGATCTCTTCCTCTAAGCATGCTTGCATAATGTTATCCAACTTTCTCAACAAGAAGAGAGGTGCTTACATGAAATATTAAAAGCACAAAGAGGATGAGAATATACCCTTTCTATTTGAATACTTAATTTTTTTTTAATAAGAAAAAGAAAAGGCAGAGAACAGGTTCTAGTCTTGCAAATCCCAATGCAAAAGTCTGCCCCCTAGGTCTGTGTTGTCCTTAGCTCTTACACTGTATAACAAATCCAGGACACTGTCTATGTTGATTCAGTGGGTCTGAGAGGACGGGCTGTGGGACTAAGGGGGCGACTCTGGCGCTGAGGTGCTAACAGATGATACCTGAACTCTACTGTTGAGGAATCCAGGCACTGATGCCCAGTCAGGGCTCAACAAAGCAGGCTGATGGGCCACCCCAAGGGGGACGCAGGGAGCTACCCAAGCATGGCAGGCAGCCGAGAGAGAAAGAAAGAGAGGGATAGAGAGAGGAGAGAAGAGGAGGTGTGGACGTTTAGCTTGGAGGGAGAGAATGAAAGGCCGTAGAGCAGAGCGACCAGATGAGACGAGAGGGAGAGGAAGCATTGTAGAGTGAGACTGCACATATGTAAGACAGGGGATGGTTAGTTACCCCTCTGTGCTACAGTAACACTGAGAGATAGAAGGTAAAAGATAGGGAGGTTCAGTGTTGAGTATATTGATGTAACTGAACTCTAAAGAGGCTAAGAAATCAATGAAGAACTGTGGTATTACACTGGCCTGTGGACTAAGGAGCACACTATTATAAACCACAATACACTGTATCTTGGTTTATAATTCCCAATTTCAATTCTTTTATTTAATGCTAAACTTAGAAAAGTTGTTATACAACCAGTCAATTTCTTATCAAAATGCAGTTGTGTCAATACTAAGAGAATCCTGAGCAGCCAGGAGTGGCAGCAGCCTAGAGGTCATGTCCACACAACCCATGTACAGAGGCTGTTGTCCTTGATGTGGGTTGCACTGGTTCAAATCCAGCTTGTTCCCTTCCTGCCTGTCAAGATTTAATCTTAAAAGACTCAGAAAAGTCAGCCAAGAACTCAAGAGATTGAAAAACATTTCTGCCCAAAGCTGCAGTCAGATCTCTGCACAGCTGTTTATGTACCTCTGTCAGTTCATTCCAGGCTGACATGACAGGTACGATAAACTTTTGTTGGGATTTTCAAAGTAAAAGCCGGATCAGTTTGCTTATGTGGTGAGACTTCTTGCATTTTCATACGGTACTTTGATTCTGAAGTGTTTCCAGGATAGTTCTTTGGTTGTTGCAGTAACTTGCAAAGTTTCTTCGGTGTTTAACTTTCCCTTCATTTCTACTTGATGTAAATGATTTAAAAACATTGGATTACAAGAGATATTAAGTCAAATTCAATTTCCATCTCCTTCCACATTTTGTTCTCTACTCAGAAATGGTTGTTGTGTATTTCCACCAGATGCCTGACAGGAAATAATCTCAAAAGGAATCGTATTTTCGTCTTGTAGTTAGTGACCCCCAGTCTTTGCAAAGTCTTAGTCTGAGACTAAGACTAAGGCTTGGTGAAAAACTGTCTTTAGATGTGAGAGGGTCTCAGATGAGTCTGGTCCAGGTTAAGAACAACCTTAGCTTCTTTCCTGCATGTAATTCCCCACTCTCTCTTTCAACAGTTTCTGACTCTATCCACTGTCCCATCTAAACAGAAGAATAAACAAAAGGAACCCAATAAAGTCTCTAAAAGTCCACTTTAATTCAAACTACACAATAATTCAACATTTTTATCATCATGTAAAAGTACTTCAGAGAAATTCAGATGTGGCCGAATTTTCCTTTTTAATGACTGGAGCTCAACTTTGATGCACTGGAGTCAAAAATCCTCCAATGACGTATAAATCATTTACAGGAAAAAAGTGAATATATGTAGTAATTTCAGACCTGTTTTCCAATCAATGACATGATAAATAAATACGTTTCTGCAATTCTAAGTAAATATTTCAAGAGACAGAGCAATTCCTGATCCATAATGCTGTCTTATTTAACTAATCTAACCTGCAAATTGACATGGAGTTTTTCTTATTTGAAGTTTTTTTGGAGAAAGAGAGAACGATGTTGATACAATATAACCAAAATATATTCAGTAGTTGTAGATAGTCTAAACTGGGCCGATTCAAATAACAGCCCGGGGGCCACGTACAGCCCAGAACCAACCTCCAAGTGGCCCAGCCTGTGGTCATTCCAGAGATGCAGAGGACAACCTGTTTCGCAAGATTTCATAAATTCCCACAGTATTTCAGACCAGGAATGCAACACTTGGCGTAGCCTAGTAACAGTCTATCTACAATGCACTGTTGTTTAAAGTGTGGCTAGCGATGCTGACAGAAGTACTCTAAAGGTACTGTTTAGTTTTTTGTGCACTTTAAGATATACCTGGGTAAGATGTGACCAAAATCATTATTTACAAAATGTTATTTTATTTATTTTTTTAGTAAAAACAGACATTTCTACTACCTCAGGTCATGTTCAAATACAGCTCTGTTGTTGTGGTTTTATGCACTTTTTGATGTGCTTTTGTCATGTTGCCAAATTTAAAAGGGAGACTACGAATAAAAAGTGCATATTTTTCATCAAATTGATCTGTTTTGGTTCCAAATTTTACATTACCAGCTGCTTATGGAGCCAAACATGTCTGGCCCGGCTACATTTCTTAATTTTAAAATTTGGCCCAGCTGAATTTGTAATTGAACAGCCCTGGTCTAAATTAAGAGGGATCAGAATCTAAGGAGAAAAAATCTGATGTTTATTCCTTCAAAGTTACTTTTTTCCATGTTTCTTATGACTGAGAAACAGAAATACTTCTAACACACTGTAAATACATAAGCAGATCAGCTGCTGCCTTGATATGTAAACACTGTATTAAATGAAAGGGCACCCATTCTAACTAACCCAAACTTTGTCTGCCTGACTGCGTTATGGCTGCATAAAATTCCCCTGTGTGTCTAAATTACTTGACACAGAAAATAAGTTACATGACATCAGTAAACTGCTCACAGCGTGTTCATCCCACTCAGCCTTTGATTCTTTTATATCAAAGGATACCACAGGGATGAGAGAAAAAAAGTCAGGATGAAAAGTCCAGCTTTCTCTGAATGGATGGCCCACTCCCTGCTGTCTAAGAGTTTGTGTTTGGTGCTTTGATTTTCCTGATATCAGTTCGATAAAGAGTTCAAACCAAACAGAAATGACGTAAATACAGTAAAAGTGGGCCGGATATGAACTTGGGTAACTACAGGAGGAGGAAGTATCAGGAGACATAATCAGCTCCCCACTGGCTGAGCTGCTGTGATTTTAATCACTGCACAGGCTCTGTGTGCAATGCAGACTGCTTGTTTCACCTTAAATCACTTTGTATTTCAAGTAAGAGTTGATTTGGAGAGTGTGAAGATCACAGCTGCACTACAACATGCATGCCTATGACTGCGTGCCCTGTGTCCAACATGGGCAGAAAAATGGCAGGAGGATCGTTTGCCATATAATCCTTCTGCAAACAAACAGTGTTCTCATTTGTTATTGTTGGAAAACAGCATTTATAGCAAAGGCAAAGCTTTAATCCACTACACAGCAGTGTAAGTGTGGATTACACTGCATGGTGTTTTTATTTTTCTTTCCTTTCAATTGATAGCCTGTAAAGACTACCCACACAGAAGCTAAACCACAGAGCCTTTGCTTTTGACTTCACAGAATTAGAGCCCATGTAAAGTTAACAGCTAAATAGGATACAACTATGTTACTTGCTGGAAATGCTGTCTCAAACTCGCTGCAGGAATGATGAAAAAATGGATTATAAATGGATAAAAAGACATCTCATATCAGAGTTACTGATGTGGTTTTAGAATTGAAAGGACCCCAGAAAGCAAAAAGCTTGCTATATGGCCCTCTGTGTCACTGCAGACAGGAACTGCTTTGAAAAATGGCACAAATGGAGCCGATACAAAAAGTGCAAGGATTTTTTTCACTTTTTGGTCCCAAAAGGTTGGGAGAACAAGTTTGTGCAAAAAAAAAAAAAAAAAAAAGTCTTAGTCATTACTGATTACTGTGTGTCACATAAACATTTCTGAGGTTTAATTCCGTTTAGGTTTTTTTCTTTTGTCTTTGTATTCCAAAAACTGTTGCACAGGACACATATTCTTAAAGTCAAGGTTGTCCTAAAAATAAAAAAGCAATTAAAATTTGCTGGCTCCTTAGTCAAGGATGTTTAGAGCTTAACTGTGTACCACAGGGTTGATGTTTTAAAAGCTTTTTAAGACAAAAAGTCCAGGCAAGACAAAATGGTCAAACAATAGCTTAGGGTCTGAAGGGTTAAAAAGGCTGTAAATGCTTATTTCTGCTGTGTGAAAGGGCAATATCCATGGGTGTAAATAGGACTTCTGGGACTTTTGGCTCTGCACATCCACATTGGCTTCATCTTTCAACACTGGAGGTTGCTGCTTCAGCACAAAGTGTTATCAAAATATAAAGCATCATTTAGGGTTTGGTTTTCCTCCAAGGCAGCACACTATTGCTCAGCATGGAAGTCTTACAGTACTTAAACTGTAGCATCAGCAGGGTATTTCTTCACACAGCTCAGAGCATAAATCTGTAAAAACTTCTCTGGACTTTTTTCAGAATATTCTCCTTATTTGCACTGATAAAAAACAAAGGCAAATATAGATTTACATATGAATGAGTCTACAAAGCAAGGAGACTGTGTGTACAGGCTCTAGCTTCAAGGTACTACTTTCTTCATGAGTTTGGAAGCTGCCAGAAGCGCTGCTGAAAATCCCCAAACTTGCCGGTCCACCTGATAAACTTTGCTTTTGAACAGTGCTAACAAAGTATGGAGGCACATAAACCCCTTTGTGTTTCAAAAGGAATTATGTCACAGGGGAAAACGCCACCGAAGGACTGAGGTAAGAAAATTCAATGGCCTAGTTTTTTTTCCCTTTCTTTTCAACCATGAATCGACACAGAGATTTTTGTCCTCTGGGTGCACTAGTTTCTCAAGGTTGGTACTGTATGTCTGACGTAGAAAATGCTACATTAAAACTGATAACCTGGAACCACATTTTAGGGATATATCTGCCCTTAAGGTGTCTAGAAGTTGGCAAAAGAACCTATAAGCAGTTTTTATGTCCTAAAACAGTACATTCTTCTGACTTATACAAGATTCTTTTACTTGTAAAGATGTCCAACTCTCTAATGTGCATGCTTGGCATCACTTACAGTATGCACAACTTTACTGCAGAGAATTTTATTGAAGATTTTATTGCAGAGAATTAGAGCAAGGGATAGAAGGACGCAGAGACACTGAGAGGAAATGAGCTGACATTTTGATTAAGGTGCCAACAAATTTTATTTGCCGTTTCAAAATATCTCCCTCAATGTTTCCCACCGGACACTCGAGGTTAGACAGGACAGGTTTTTCCGGCTCAACTTTTTTTGGGCTGTCAGGCATCGATCCTCTGTAGATTACACATCAGATGCAACCACAGTTCACTGCAAGACAAGTGTTATAAATTATGGAGCAGCCGGCAGATGAGGACTGCATCTCTTGGGAAGATTTGTAATGTAGCTAATGGTAGGACAGGATGTAAAATTTAAACAGATGTAAAGGTCACAGAGAATGGAGCTCGGAAGCTATTGTGAGTTGTGTAAATATCAGCTTGTATCTTTTTGAATTAGAGATATTTGTGTGTTTCTGGGATGTTAAAGTAAAGTGGTACATTTTTTTGAAGCCACATTAGCTTTCCATTTTGCACAGCTCCCTAAACAACAGCATTTAGTGCCATTTGAGCACAATCCAGAGCTATGAGGACGGGGTAATCAAAATATCTAGACAACACAATGAAGCCATTGAGTATTGTTGTAGAAATGGAGAATGCTAAGTAGGTCCCAGTATATATCCCACCTCAGAACTTTAACACTCTAAACATCCCAGAAAGGTAGTTATCTGTTGTATTTATTGACTGCCAATCAGTCTGCTAAAACCAGAATAAATTCCAAATTCAAGCTTGTTCCCTTTCTTTCCCAGGTGCCCACTCGACTTGAATGCAAGCAATTAGAAATGTAGGAGCTGAATAATCATGTCACTGGAAAAACGTGCAAAAACTCCAGCTGGGATTCGTGTTTGTGATGTACCCGACTGAGGAAAATCAGGGCACAAATTGACTCTGGTTCATTTTCTCCACATGTGCTTAAAAACACTACTTTGTGTTCTTCCAGTGGTGCCACATGAGGAGGCAATCATGTTTTTTTCAGGACACAAAATCACAATCACAATCAGGAATTGTCAGCTGAGGGTGAAAGTTGACATTCAGATCGATGCTTGTGTGCTGGAGTCAGCTTCACAGCATCTTGGATGTTGATGCCTAACAGCCAGGAAATGAAAAGTTTCTCTAGTTGCTGTGACAAAGGCACACTTCCTGTTTACCCATAATCCTCCAGCAAAAGACTTAACCTGATGTGCTGGGTGTCTTTCTTATAATTCCATAACCGTGGGCTGCCTGCTCCCCTAAGCTGTGCCCTCTAGTATGAGCCTGAGAGGATGAGAAAGCCCATCTCATCACTGCTCGGTCTAAATCTGACAGTCCCTCTTTGCCTTACAGGGTGAGGAGGGGGCATTTTTTCACTCTCCCCCAGAGGGAGATTGGTGAGTGCCATGCTCACAGCTCATAAGACGATCACACGGAGACACTGAGGAGTTGGCCATTTCATGGCGACTCTCTGCCGTGACAGATGGGCAGTGTGCTTTTGCCATAGCCTAGAGTTTAAAAACCCAAGCTGCTTACTGAGTAAGTGAGAGGAATAAGGAGAGGGATGGTGGGCGGGGCTACTGCAGGATGGAGAAATAAAAAGCAGAGATGAAGAAAGAGAACAAGATGAGAGAAGTGTATCTTTGGAAATATGTAGTCTAGGAAGTAAGGCTGCATGGATGTTAGCAAATATACTGTATGATGTTTAAAGCACAACTTTAATGCCTATTTTCAAAGCCAGGATATCATCCATGTTTTCAAGATGGAACTCCCCTTACTGATGTTGGTCCAACTAGTCCAAAGGCTACACCATAAGCTCTGGCACCTCAGAGTCCCCCCTCAAATGTAGCTCACACCATACCCAGACTTCAACAGTCCTTACAACACTCTGTACATGTAAGCTACTGTACCATAAACAAGTGCAACTCAAAAACATAGAAGATCATATAGATGTTCTTTTTTCCTCACAGGTCTCAAAAATCCACTAATGTGTTAGAATATTGTGGAGAAGTCCAATTTACAAGGTTTCCTGAGCTTTCATTCTCTCACTCTGGTTCAGTGCACACAACCATAATCATGGGGAAGACAGCTGACTTAAATGTCTAGAAGACATTCACTGAGAGGGTAAGCCACAGAAGGTCTGATAGGACATTGAGCTCAGCCTTCAGAGGACTGTCAAACAAAGCACATTTTAGAACTCAGGGGAGCTTCATAAGGAGTGGACTGACGCTGGAGTCAGTGGATCAAGAGCCACCACACAAAGACGGGTCCAGGAAATGGACTACAAGTGTCGTGCTCTTAGTGTCAAGCCACTGCTTCACCACAGATGTTATCCGCGTCTCGCTCAGGCTAAGGAGAACAGGAGCTGGACCGTTGCTCAGTGGTCCAAAGTCCGTTTTTTAGTTGAAACTACATTTTGCATTTCATTTGGAAGTCAAGGTCCCAGAGTCTGGGGAAGGATCGGAGAGGGAGAGGCACAGAATCAAAGGTGCTTAAAGTCAAGTGTTTACAGTTTCCACAGACAGTGCTATGGGGTGTCATGTCATCTGCTGTTGTTGGTCTACTGGTCTTTATCAAATCCAGAGTCAACGTTGTCAGGCACCTACCAGCAAACTTTAGAGCATGTCATGCTTCCATCTGCTGAGAAATTTTTGGAGCTTCTGATTTCTTTGTCTAGCAGGACTTGGCACCTTCCCACAGTGACCTCAAAACTACCAGAAATTGTTTTCGTAAATATGGTGTTACTGTGCTTGATTGGCCAGCCAACCGGCCTGACCTGGACCCCGCTGAGAATCTCTGGGGTGATTTTTAGAGAAAGATGAGAGACACCAGACTCAACAATACAGATGAGCTGAAGGCTGCTATTAGAGCAACCTGGGCTTCATGTACCACTTTTAGCTGCTTTTCTCCCTGGTTAGCTCATGATTCTTTATTCCAAGAAAACTGTGGAAAACTGTTGAAGAATTAAGTCTTGTGGAGTGGTTAAACGATTCCTCACTTATAGATAGAAGTGACCAAAGGAGGTGAGCAGTGTGGCTTGAACTTTATTTTCAACCTAAATTCTGACCATGATAGGGCATGCATCAAACTACTTCCAATCAGCTCCAAAAGCCAGACACAAGAGGTGAATAATAGCCTTCTGATCCAAAGTGCATGCATTCATGTCATTACCAGACTTTCAAACTTTAATTAGATACTTGCTGAATTAAAACTGTATCAGTAACTTTTATGATAGCACAGCAGCAAAAACATGTCTGAGGCACCCAGTGATTGGAAATTTTTTGCCAAAAATTGCAGGCAAACTTCTGAACACTACACCCTCTCCCTCTCTCTTTCTTTAACTAATTGTAGCTTTTGGTTAAAAATATGACTGAATGTTTCAATTACTTTAAAGTTCCAGTACTTTTTGAAACATCTATCATTGATATAAAGTTGAATTTTTCCACTTTTAAAGACTTGATAAAGAAAAGTATTGAGAACTTTGACAACATCCCAAACAAAAGGAGGAGAACACAACACAGCAGGATGAGAATAAAGCAAAAGAATAAAAGAGACAGATTGGGTTCTGGTGAAGCATTTGAGGGAAAAGAGGGAAGAGTGAGTGAGGGAGAGAAAATACACTTGATAACATAGACAGCCAGGTGGGAGGCCGTCTATGAACACTGTGAACACTAAATTAGTTTCCCACAGGGAGCTCATCTGCTGCTGAGGAGAACCAAAGAAAAAAAAAACATGTCCTGGCCACAATCCAAATGGAGACAATGAGCAGATATAATTTCTTATAAACAAATGATTTGCTGTGTCAGGACAGGGGAAGCCATGGCTGCTAATGGGAAAAAATAGCGAAAATATTTGTTGTTATTGCTAACATACTTCATCTGAGGCCTGCTTTTTAACATTAGTATTCAGCACTGCTGCCTCTGAGAATAATAATAAGAGGACAGCTTGTTCTTTGTGATCTACTACTGCAGTGACTTACAGCCGTATTACAGCGGTGACAATTTATTATGGCAGACATTAAAGAATCCCCAATGAAACATTTTATCAGTGAAAGTCATTCAGATCTTTACTTAAATTTAAAGAGCCTAAACATTCATTTGAAGTAATCATCACTGATCAATCCATTTGAAGCCCTGAAATGAAAATCATGCTTCAGTGGGTGTAAAGAGAGACATAAAAGATGTGCTCAGTGTATCAAAATGTATTCATTATGAATTTACTTTGTACTATACTGAGTTATTCTATTGTCCCTGTTTCTGTAACACTTAAAGGTTTATTATTTGGCAAGGCCACCCATAAGGGGGCAAAGTGATGAATACTTTATTTAATCAATTATGCTGTAGTATATAGGCTTATTTAAAATGTCAACCCCTTTTCTTAAAACAGAATAAAAACTGGTTCAAATTGTCAAAATGTTTAAATTGGCACAAAATGGGTGAAAATGGGCAAAAAGGGTTAATGAAAGCAAAGACTGGCAGAAAGTCTTCAAAATGGTGAAAACAGGCAGAAAAAGTGGTGAAAAGGCAGTACAGGTGGCAAAAATGAGCATAACAAAGAATGAAATCAGGTTAAAATGTCATGACCCAGGTTTTGGTTTATTATGTCTCTGAGTTTTCCTATGGTTTCCCTTTGTGAATTCTGTGATTTCTAGTTTGACTTTGTATTTGGTTTAGTTCTTAGATGTTATCTGTAGCCCTTGTGTTTCCTTTGTTCAGGTTTTAGTGTTTTATATAGTCTTTGTGTTTCTGTGTATTTTGGGCTTTTGTCATTTTCCATGTGTCTAGTTTTTTATTGTATTAAGTAATTCCCTGTGTTCCATGTTTAGGTTTTCCCCTGTGTTTCATGTGTAGTACTCCATGTATTTCATGTCTAGTTTATTTCCCTGTTTCATGTTCAGTTTTTGCTCCTGTGTCTCATGTTTAGTTTTACTCCCTGTATTTCCTGTTAAGTTTCCCTGTGCTTCTTGTTTTGTTGTTTCATGTTTTAGTTTTACTCCCTGTGTTTGAGTTTCACTCCTTGGTTCTTTGTATCCTCCTGTGTTTTCAGTGTTTCTGTAGTTTTGCTTCTTGTGTCCAGTTTTCAGTCCTTGTGTGCTTCTTGTGTTAGGTCCCATGTTTCCTGTTTTATTTTGTAGTTGCCTTCCCTTGTGTGTTATTCCAGTTTTGCTTCCTGCCTGAGTTTCCCTCCACTTTGATTATCCTTCACCAGTTTCACCTGTGTCTGATTGTCCACACCTGTCTGCCATTGTTAATCACTCCCTGTGTATATAAGCTCTGTGTCTCCCTGTGTCTGTGTTGGTTCATTGCAAATGTCTTCCCCGTGCTTGTCACTCCTCGTGTTAATCTCAGTGTTTTCTCCTCGTGCTCCCTGTGGATTTTGCTTTTGTTGGACTTTGTTTTAAGTAAGTTTTTGTTGATGTCTTCCTCGTGTCAGTTACTCCTCGTGCTTCCCTCATGCTCCTTTGGATTTTGTTTAGTTGATTTTGATTCCTGTTTTTTTGTTCAAGTAAGTTCTTTTGTTTCATTAAATCCTTTTGTTTTATCTGCATTTGGGTCCTCTGTTTTGAGTTTTTTCCTGTGAACCCCGAGACATAAAATCAGCAAACACTGGCTTAAAAAGTCGTGAAAAGGATTAATAGTAGACACTAGCAAAAACAAGTTACCAAGGGCAAAACTGGCAGAGAAAGTGGTGAAAAGCAGTAAAAAGGTGGCAAAAACGGGCTTAGAGTGGCAACAATCGGGTACAAATTTGCAAAGTAGAGGCTACAGAAAGTGGAAAGTGGCAAAAAAAGGTTACAGCGTCAAAGTGGGGAAAATAAGTGGTCAAAAGGTTCCAAAATTTGCAAAATGGCTTGAATGTGGAAAAATTAGCAGAAAAAAGGGGATGAAATAGGATTAAAAATTTGCAAAATGAGTTTAAAGAGGCAAATATGTGTTAGAAATGGATAAAGGGGTTAACAGTGGCAAAAAAAGGTAGAAATTTGCAAAAACATGTTACCTGGGGTAAAACTGGCAGAAAAAGTGGTGAAAGGCGGTTAAAAATGTGCAAAAATGGCCTTTAAGTGGCAAAAACCAGGTATAGTGGGGCAAATTGCATAAAAACCGTGTAAATCGTTGAAAAGTAGCAAATAATAGTGGCAAAAATAGGCTGTAAAAGTGGTTAAAATAGGTTAAAAAGTGGCACAAAGAAAAAGCTTCAATATCAGACAGATTTATACCTTGACACACTTTTCAGCTATAAATGAGTTAACAAATAGCCAGGATGCTAGCACCAGTGCTGATCCAACACACACACACATTGATATTGTCAATGAATCACAATTGGGGAGGGCCCATTCTCAGGGTTAATCAAGGACTTGGCCAAATCTATGGGCAGGCCTATTTGGCCACCTCAGAAGTTAACTTTCCTTCATGAATGGTGCTGTAGTAGCTCTGTTATCCCCTGACTGATCTGTGACCTGAATCTTGTACCACAGGAAAGTGGTATATGGTGCATGTTTCCAGTGGAGTGGAGCAGAGTGGTGCTTCTGGGACACATCGGAGACAAACTTGCAAAGACTGGATTGAGAAGAGTGCAGATCACTACACAGATGGAGTATGCAGATAAACATAAGGGCAGCAAGCTGAAGGAAGCGGCATCCTATCATTGTGAACAGAGAGTTGAGAGCAACAAACTCAGATGGAGTTTGACTTCTCTCTCGTATTGGACGTCCATATTCCAAAATACATTAATATAAGATTTATTGAACTTATTTTTGCCACGGTCCCTGAACCACCCCAAAAATAAACTTTGACATCCCTATGAGAGTCTTAATTTTCCCTGACAAAATCGCCCTGAAAAATTCTGTCTTAAATGTAGGACTGATGAGAGATGGACCAGAACTGAAGGAATATTACAGAATTAAATAATAGTATCTGTTCCGCAAGATGTTCCAACAGTAACAACCAAATCTAAGTTTTGATAACTACAAGTCTGAAGCTGATGTTCCTGTTTTAAAGTCCTGCAACACTAACTGCCATCAAAACCTCATCACACATTATCTGGCAACTATGTGAAGGTACTAGCCCAGTGACTACTATGAAGGTTGATGTGAAGGGGAATGGTGGATAATTTGCTATGTGTAAATCTGCAACCATTGCCATTCCGTTTTTATTAGTTATTTTTAATTAGCTACTTGATTTATATATTTTTTCATTTATCTTATGAAGCTGAATGAAGGTATATTAAGATGACTCCACCTGTCAGACTCCATATCAGAGAATGTATTTTCAGTTGTCTTTGCTGTATGACATTAATTTACCAAATTTCCTGTAAGTTTTTTTCAAAATAAAATGATTTTAGTAACAAAAAACTAGGGAATTTCTTAGTGAAGAACCTGTCAAAAGGAAAATGTGCTCATAGCTTTAGTGGAGCTACCATTGCCAATAGATTTTTAGTAACACTGTGGAGAGTTAAAGTATCTACAGCCACTCTTCTAATCTCTTTGGAATTGAGACAAATAAGTCTTCTGTTATAATACACCTTCAGCAGGTAGACACATGGTAATGGATGTGTAAATGTGCTGAGCTCAGAAGAGGCCAAGCCATTTCAGCACATGGCAGACTATTGTGAACACAGAGTGGAAGAAGAAGTAGACAGGATTAAATCTACTTGGTTTTTTGTCACAAATCACTCGTCATGTTACTACTATAATGTCAGGTAGACTGAGTAAATGCCCCTGACTCAGAAATACCCACATGTGGTGTGTGGCTGATGCCTTTTTTTTTTCCAATGCTGACATGCATTGAAAAATCACTTTCATCTTAGTAGTGTCCCGGAAGAAATTTTCTTTTTCAAAGCACGTTTTTTTTTATAAATCCAGCACAATGGGATCTCCATGATCTAGAGCCTTTAACCTGTTCTTTACCATAGTGATGTATTATACATTATTATTGTTATGGTGATGCATTATAAATGAATGTTTCTGCTTCAAGTCTTTACATGCTGGACAGTGTGCAACAAAGTTCAACTTCCCCTACCAAACTGACAATTCCCCTCTATCTGGTATCTTGGTATCATTTTTGATCAGCATGTCACCCATCTCACTAAAACAGCCTTCTTTCACTTAAAACAAATAAACACTTAAAAAAAATTGAATCCACGCCATCACCACCTCGATTATTACGATAGCATCCTCTATGTCACATCCTCCAAACTCCTCAACAAACTTCAATACATTCAGAACTCTGCTGCATGCCTCCTCACCCACACTTGCTTCCGTGACCACATCACCCCTGTCCTTTAAAACCTCCACTTGCTCCCTGTCACACACCTGCTCCTCACTCATAAAGCCCTAAACCAACAAGCGTCCTCCTACTTTGCTGACCTCCTCCCGTGGCCTCTGCTCTTCAAACATCCACCTCCTTTTCTCTGCCATTAAGAACCAAACACTGAACCTTCAGAGCCTTTTCCATCACTGCTCCATCCCTCTGGATATTCAAGACTGCACGGACTTAGATACATTCATATCATTTTAAATACTGTTGTGTCTTTGAGCTTTTTGGGAAGTGCTTGATAAAAAAAGTTCCATTATTTTTACTGAGGTGCATTGAGAAGGTAAAGTAAAAGCTATTCTGGGCAAGTCTTTTTTCTTTTAAACCTTGAAGGACAAAATACACAATCCTCACTCACTGAACAATGAGCAAATTGCAGCTCCCAAGTCTAAACTGAATTGGATTTTTTATTTTATTTTATTTTTTTTTTTTGAGGTTTTCTGTCTTCAGTCTGATTTTCTAAAATTTCTTTATGAAACTGTTATTGATGATGATAATAATAATTGATTATGGACTGTTCTAGTTTTTGTGCTGTTGTTGTTGTTGAAACTGTGTGTTTCTGCTCTTTTTGCTGGTTCTCTCTTGAAGTGAGATCTCTGATCTCAATGTGTCCAATCTGGCTAAATAAATGTTGGATCAATGATAATGTGCACTACAGCAAACATACAGTTAAGGCACACTGCCCCATCAGTACACTGATGTATCGTATGTTAACGGGAAATTTTGTAATTTTTAAGTTGGCTTGTGTGAGGAACTTGTTGATAGTAGTGCCATTAGCCTCCAGAGAGTTCAGTGTGAATTTCCATTTTATGATGAAGCACTTTATGAAGCTAGTACCACAGATGGGTACAGCTTCTCAGCATGATTTAACAAGATTAAGGTAAAAATGGGTTCAAAACAATGCTAACTTAATTGTATGCAATACTGAGCATTTTTGTAGCGTTTCATTATTCACCCAGAATGCCTCTGTGTTTGGCACTATTTTGCAATGCCACCTTCGGCTACCGTGCACTTCCGCCTCAGCGTATCTGAACAGCTTTTAAGGTCTGCAGGGTTTAGAAGAAGAAGCAACAAGAGACAAAACAACACTAAAAATGAGAAATTTTGACTCGACTGACGATGCTGTGCCGTTTGCTGTGAATACAAGGGGATGCTTTTATAAACCGTAGTACTCATATTCATCCACAGATAAAGACTCTGCAGAAATAAAAGAAAAACTTAAGTGAAGACTGATTAGCAGGAGAGCCCCATGAACAGGAACACTGAGAGCTGCTGCTGTCACAAATGGGACTTCACAACACTTCTTCAGTCTGCATCACTCTCCATCCCTACTTTACTGAATGCCAGTGTTGTGTTACAGACCTTCTTAAACTAACTGGAGATAAATTCCTGACCAGACGAGCTGGACTGGAAACAGGACATAACAGAACTCAAATGCAATTCTTCTCAAGGCAGAAGTGTTTTTAAAAGGTGTAAATGTATTTAATTGAATGCTAGAGCTCTTAAGTGTGCACCTTTGGTCACGCAATGAAACAGAAAAGGAGGGGAAAGGTTGATGGTGAGACCCTATTGGCTTACTGACATACAGCTTACTGCATACAGGAGGACATCCTGATAATTCTACCACTGTGTTTGACATACAACTAAGGGCTTTTTTTAAATTATTAAAGTTATGGAGACCACTTTTTCACTGCTCTAGGTCAGCTTTTGTTGTTTGTGTGGTTTGAGAGTTTGAAGATGGGAATTTTTTTACACATGTATTAATATTTGTGTTCGTACATTCAACAAGAAGCCTAACAGCCACCCAGAGAAAGCTGCAGATACAGGCGATTATTTTGTAAAGAGTAGGTGTGATCCTAGAAAGCCTCTGCATGCCTCTGGAGCTCTGACAGAATCAATACATCTAAAGTAGAAATCAAACCCCAGCAAACCGAGACACTCTCACACACTTCCAGCCCAGTGTGCATCCACTCTAGGTAGATTGAACAGGGATGAGGAGCTTTCCTGGAGGACCACTTGGGACTTTTGGTCAGCTGTATACTCACATACATACATAAATACTGGTCTAGAAACCCATTCACCTTTTTCAAGCACAAATCTCAGTCTCCTGCAGGTTCAATAGTGTTCTTCAACCTCCAATTTATTGTGCATTACCAGATGTCCTGCCAGCAGCCCGAGTGAACGCTGCAAGTGATCCTCTCCATTTCCCCTTATTTCTAAACAACCTTTTAGATTTGGCCGAAGAGAAAGAACTCTCTCCACTTTTAAAAGAAGTCAGAAGAGAAACAAAAATGCCACAGTGTGTGCAAAGACTCAACATTTTGATACAAGACAAGGAAGGGGAACGGTCAGGCAACAATGGCAAGGAAGGCAGAATATAAGAGAATGAGAGAGTGTGGCTGAGTGCACAAAGGAGGGGAGAGATGAAGCACGCAACCTTCATATGCTCTCTATGCATTACAAATCATGCTTGCGTTATGCAGCCATCATCTTTTATGCAAATTGTTTGAGTGCCGCAACAGTGTCTTATACATATTCATGCAGCCGGGGGAACGTGGCACCTGTCTGCAGGCCGCTTGGTTACGTAAAATCTATGCGTTAATGTAGAGCATATGCAGAAAGGACACAGTGATTATGCATGAGAAGATGCTTTTTCCGAAGGGATGACTTGAAGAGACATTACTTGTAGTTAAACTTACCAAGATTATTCTATCTGATTTATATTACTGGTGTAAGTACTTCCATGAGGGTGATGCAAGATTTGCGTCATGGATCTGAACACTAACTACGATCTGTCTACATTTAATCCAAAACAGAAATGACAAAGAAACATATAGTGGCCTAGAAACTGCAATGTTGGCATGGGTGGGTGCACTCCTGGTGTTATTGCTTACAGTACTCATAAACGTGGGCGAGGTCTCATGTGAGTAAGCCAAAAGTTAGAGTACGTTTCTTTAGGTGGGTAGGTAGTCAGTTTGTCGGCAAGTGGGCAGAGCCTACCTATTAGCCTCCAGAACCTTATGTGTTATTCAAAGACAGCTGTTTTGCATTGAAGATCTGAAGAGAATGAGCTCAAATTAATAAAGACAAACTCCTGTACCACTGTCAGCAACAAAGATGAATGAAGAAAACAACACTTTGTTGGCAGTAAAACTGATAATACTGCCATGGGTTGATTGGAAAAATGCTTGAACATTGATCACTATTGATCACCAGCAAACTTGATATGTTCCTTTTTTCTAAGTGAATGTTTATCCAAAATGTAAAGGAAACCCCTCTAACCCCTTAATTCCACCAGGTAATCAGAGTGCTTTCACCAGCTCTGCTGTGGTACGCCCCTGTCCGTCACAGCAGATATGCAGGATTTTTGCAGAATGCTGCACCATTGTGCATCAGTCTCACATGGAGAAGATCGAGCAGGGCAGGCGTTGCGCCAAAACCAAATTAAAATGTCTGGTTAAATTTAAAAATAAAAGATGTTGGCGCCAGACAATTGCCAGATCGCATTTCACTTTTCTACATTGACCAGGTCATAAATAGATTAAAAAATAGGTTATTTACTTATGGTGAAGGACAAAAATCTACATGAAAGGACAAAGAAGAGGCAAGTCCACCCTTTTTCAGGTCCTGCAGTTCGGAACAACTGTAATTACCGTGTGAACTCCTCGGTCTCGCGGATCGAGCAGTCAGTGGGTGGTGACGGACGGCGGGGCACGCAGCCAATCTAAAGCGCAGCCATGATGAACTGGAGACAGTCCAAGCGGAAGTCCCAGGTAAGTTCTTCAGGGATACTGTCTGAAAGACAGGATGGAAATAATGGTCAAAAAAGGACATTTTTATGTTGACCTTCTAGACAAACTGTCATTATTTCACTATTTCATAGTATTGGACCTACTTGGTTTGTGTCATGGTAAGCATAGGACTCTTAGCTTATGGTGAAAAATGAATATATTTAAGGTGATCTCTGACTACCAAAATCTGGCTGGTTTGATTTTGAGTCCAAGTGTATAGTACCAAATTTTTAAACATTTCCTTCCAGGCAGTGCTGAAATACGGTGTTCACAAGAATAGGTCGGACAACCGGAATACATTGCCTTTGGCCACGGCTGTCACCAACATGGCAGAATAACAAACTGGAGCATGAGGGCCTGAGTGCATGTCTCTACTAGTTGGAGTCTGAATTTAGGTTATCGCTTGAGGGGAACAAAGAAAAGAGCCATGAGAGATCCTCGATAGCACTAAAAGCAACATGATAACAAATAAACAATGACTGACGAATTCAATTTGAATCCAAAAGCACTCACACCACAGAGCTAAGTAACAGTGACATGACTTACCTAATGAAAAGCTACACTCAGCAAATCACACAATGCAAATTCACAGCCAATAAAGAGCACTAGTTCTCTCCTCCAGCTTTTAAAAGCATCTCTGTGAATTTCAGGCCTGTGTAATTATGCCCCCATTCTGGAGTAGACATTAGTGAAGACATCCCGCCACTCTTACAGGGATCCTATTAAGACAGGTAATTAAAGGCGGCGCAGAGGAAAATTGGCTGAGGAATGCGTATTGAAAAGAGGCTCAAATACGGCCAATGAATCTCCTGCCTGCCTGTCTTTAGGGTGCTTTGTTTGAGTGTATAATTCAGTAGACTCTTGTTGGCGCAAGGTCTGAGAGAAACATATGCTGACAGGAAGGGGGGACGGCGAGGGTGGCCAAGTGGCGGCCATTTTGTAGGTGACCTATTTCTGTTTTAATGAATAGAACGATGGGAGGAAGTGAGAAGAGTGGCCTTGCCAAAGAGAGCGATTTGTCCTTGCTGTGTGCTCACTTTATCGCGTGGTACAAATATTTTAGGGCCCTCGCTATCCTCAGGTGAAAGCTTTTAAATTACACTGATGCTGATTTATTCAGTTGGAATGTCAGCTGCAGTAACAGAGGCATTCATCATAAGCACATGATTTGCATTCAAGTTTTGCCTCCCTGTCACACCAAACCATGTTTATAACCCTAATCATATTACTTGATTCCGATGAACATTTTCATCACCTAACACCTTCTGAAAGCTCTATTGCTGAAGCGCTGATGAGAGCAGCCATCATCAATTGATTGAACGTTCAAGTGGAAAAATGCTTGGCGTGAAATCAAGGGGCTTGACGCCGCGTGAATATTGACAATTCAGAGGTGACGTAATAGTGAGACAATGGAGGCAAAGGCATCGATACGATTGTAAATGGAAACAATCAATATGAAGGAGCGTTCTGGAGAGAGGGGTCATGAGAGAAAGCGCGCCGCTGCACAATTTAACTCAGATTGCTATTGAGGTGCCACTCTTGTATGTGCTGCTACAGAGCGGCTCAGAATTGGAGCCTGGATTAGATTCTTATTTGGAGAGGAGAGAACTTCTCTGAATCACCTTTAATATGGACAAATGACTCTCATTATCTTCTTCTCTATTGAATACCAGTAACTGGAGTGGGCCTTTAAGAAAGGAAATCTGATTCAAGAGGGCTCTCCATCTCTCCCCTCCTTTACTTCACTCTCTCTCCGTCTGTTATACACAAGAGAGCACAGCCTGGAGAATACAGGGATGCACACTTCAATTTAGAGAGCATGAATAAACAATGGGGGTTCCATGTGCTGCAGAAATTTCCCCTGGCGGCGTTAGCACATGTGTGGAGCTCTCACTCATGAGCTCTGTGCAACTGATATGATACAGATATTTGGTCCCATAAACACTGATGCAATCTGAGATATCTGTGCACACGGTATCTCAAACCCTCTGCAGAGATACTGGGACACATGCAAAGGAAAAATGCTAGCTTGATTTCATTGACACACACAAAAAAAAGACTTATGGCTAGTGAAGGGGAGCACAAAATTATTCGCTCACAGCAGTGTCACAGTGAAAACTGCTGTGAACACAAATTTGGTTAATGGTCTTACACTCAGATACACATACACAGAGAGTAACACAAACAGCCTGAGAGTACAACACTGCATAAATCTTTGTTTCAATCTAGTCGAGGCAGACTTTCCTTAAGAGAGCGGTGAGATGGAAACAAACTCGTGCCGCAGTAAAACGCCTCCCTCAGCACACAAATTAGGATAAGAGACCCAGCGTGAGTTTGGAGCTGCTGTTTGGAGCATGTTTGTGCGTATACTGTACCCCCCCTCCTCGGTCCTGGTCCCTTTAATTCTGTGAGCTAAGATAATGAGAATTTTATCTTTGGCTCCTCTGAGGCGTGCAGCTCTGATTGAATGGGAGCAGAGTGTAACGGATGAGACAGGCGATAGCGGGCCGGCTAGGTTACACTCAGGCAGGCTAACGCAACGCCAGCGTGCTCTGTGGGGAGACGCGGATGGTGTGTTCGCACCGCCGAGGGAGGTAATGGAATGTGCTGTGTACCTGTGACAAAATGGGAGCCCCTTGGGTTGTGAAGGATGCCGTGGCTGTGATAATAATAACACTCACCATGTGTCTGAAAATAGGACATGGTGCAACACTGCGCCACGAGACTCACAACTATAGCAGAGCTTGACTTATTTATTTATATATTCATTCACAAACCCCCTGATAAGATTTTAAGATTCTCTCTTACACAAATATCTCCATCTGACCCTTTTCTTGTAATTAATCATGTTCCTCCTTAATGGCAAAACCTGATAAGTATGATGTCAGACCCACTGTGGCAGTGGGCAGATAGGGGGCCTTCAGGTAAAAATTAATGGGATTAATCAAATTAATTAAACTGCATCACTTCCCCTAAATGTGAAACATCGACACAGCCAGACCTGGAACACTTTCTAATGCTCCATTTCTCTCGTGAAATCTTTTTATGGTCACATTCAACAGTTTTATGTAGAAGAAAAAGCAGTAATCCTAAAAAGTCGTGTCTGGTTTAATTGGCCATCATCACTTTTTATCTGTGGCCTGGAAAAAGAGATGCTTGGATAGTAAATACATCTAACAGGCTCATCTAAATGTGGAGAGGAAGATGAGATGAGAAACTAAAAATAAGCCAGTGTCTGCTAGCAGATATGTAAATCATATGATCATGGAAGTAAGGATTGTCAAATCGTATATTTGTTAAAAGTGAGGAGTACAACCTGCCAGTTCTGGATGCATGAATGTTTTATTATGATTTGACTTTTGTGGGGGAAAAAAAAAGCCAAGCAGCAGTTGTGTTACAGGTTTGGGTGAGTTTTACTCACAGACATTCTCAATAAAGCTGTGAGTTACTGGCCAAGATTGTATTCAGGGTTGCACGAAAAATAGAGGTGAAACAAAAGATGTGTGCTAAGCTAAGATGGTTCTCTAAGAAAGCAAAAAGAAACAATGAAACGACCTACACCTGACATCTATTCTGTGTCTGCCAACAGAGGGGTGTCCAAGAAAAGATTAGTGTTTAAGTTAGCTCCTCAAGGTGAAGCGCAGTGGGTTATATACAGAATGGAAATAATAAACACTGTTCTCCAAAAGTATTGGAACAATTCCTGTTTTTTACTGTAGACTGAAAACATCTGGGTGTGACGTCAAAAGATTAATATAAGACAAGAGATCAACATTTCAAGGTATTTCCAGGTATCTGGATCTGATCTTAGAAGATATCACTATTCTTAATAGAACACCAATGTTTTTAGGTGGGAAAAATTATTGGAACAGGAAGACTTAAAATAAATGAAAGTGAAAAAGACTTAATATTCAGTTGCAATAACTGCATCAAGCTTGTGACCCACTGACATCATCAAACTTTTGCATTCTTTGTTTGTGAAATTATTACTTCTAATGTTGTAATATCATGACATAATACCATTACTAAAAATGGTTCAAAAACTGTGATATAAGTTTTGGATGGATTAATAGAGTTCAGCAATGTTTTTGCAAATATAATAGCTCCTCAAGACTCCACCCAGACTCCCCGTGTCTCCTTGCTATATGCTGCTGACAGAGCTAGCTACAACTTTGGCCCTAGAGCAGACCAATAAGTCTCCCCTGGGTGTGCTGACCACGGTGAGAACAATGAATCAGAAAAGGTTAACAGTTATAACATGGGTCAGCACAACTCAATTGGTGAATTTACTTAAGGGGTGTACCAGCTGACCTCTCACTCTCAAAGTGAAGGATATTTATATATAACATTATTTTAAATAAACACAGCATAGTAATGAAAGAACCAAAACTCAGTGAAGAAATCCCTGATCCCAACTATGCTGATAAGACATATAACTCACCCCATGGCTCCGAGTAACCACCACAACCCAAGCAGCATTGCCACAGTCAAACCCAGACACGTAGGCTCCATTTAAGTGAACTAGCTGAGTGTTACTTATCTTGCCGCATGCCCCCCTTAGCTGAACTGTAAGCAAAGACAGCAAAAAACATCATGCATACATTTTCTAAAACAATCACACAGAGTATGCAAAGTTAAAAAACATAGGTGAATGTTAGCACAAAACAATCTAATCATAATAGCAGGATAAAATCAAAAACACTCTTGTTTGGAGCATGTAGATGGTCGAGTGGCTTAAGGCGCCCCATGTACGCGGGCGGCCCGGGTTTGAATCCGGCCCATTGCTGCATGTCTCTCCCCACTCTCGTCCCTCTTTCTGAACCTACCCACTGCCCTCTTCTATCAAATAAAGGCACAAAATTCCCAAAAACATATCTTTGAAAAAAAAAAAAAAAAAACACTCTTGGTTGCACCAAGGCTAGGGCTAGGTATGGGTTAGGGTTAGGGTTAGGTATGGGTTAGGGTTAGGTAAGAAGTCTACTGGTCTGCCTCCTTTTCATTACTGCTTTTTGCTGCAATTTTACATGATATATACCGAAGAATCATTCTTTAATAAACACAATTGGCCCCTGAAGATCGACTGGTTTCCAGTTAAAATCACATGGTCCAGCCAGAAGAATGTGTCACATCTGTATAAACAGGTAAACTGCCAATCATCAGTGACTTAAATCAGTAATTGAAACATTATATCATTGATTTGTATTGCACTGATACTGGAGGGGAACTTGCCCAATACTGCCAATACTGAAGTAAGTGTTGAAACTGACATCAAGACAGAAAACTATGTCTTGGACAATCTCTACTTTCTTCAGCCTAAAGAAAAAAAAACTCTTTAATCTTCCCACTTTCTTGAAAAGGTGACATTGCCCTCTATGTGCCCATCAAATAAGTTGACCCTAAAGTCCAGGATACCCACCCTAAGTCCATTATACAATGACTAATCTCATTCAGTTTCCTGTCTGTTCTTCCCCACTTTACTTCCCTTGTCGTCCTACAGCATGATAAGGATGCCAAGGAGAAAAAAGTTGTGAAATGACTTTCTTTGAGCTTCACGGCTCCCTATCAAACAAGGCCCCATCTGTATCAAACCTCTCTCTTTCACAGTGCTTCAGTAAATCAGTCTCTCATAATGAAGCAGAAAATGAGAAAATAGGTGCAAAAAGCTTCTCTGCTGGCTTGTCTGGATTTAAACCTAATACATCTTTGCTTGTGTCAGCCTTTGCGCTGCGGGATGCTTTGCTAATCATCAAATCCTCTAAAGTTATTATCAACAAAAAGAAAAACAGCTCAGACTCATTACCTTTCTTGTGAAGCTTTCACAACAGTTTTTCTTTCTCATTACCCAGCATTTCTTCAAATAATGCATCATATGAAGACAGGGAAGACTTAAAAAGCTGATGTAGAAACAACTGGAAGTCCATGCTGAGAAATATTGACACATGAAACTAATGCATGAAGGGGCAGTTTGACACTTTGATGACAGGACAAATGTTTGGCAGCAAGAGAAAACAACAGGGGAAAAACATTATACCACCAAGATAGTGTTATGACTGTAGGTGATGGTTAAAGCTAATGCTTTAAAGGATTTATTCATGGCTGAAGACTCATGTCAACAGCCATCACTCTCCAGATGACACGAACAGAGCTAGGGCATAGACACAGATCATGTATGCATTAAATACAGGCTGCATGAAGGCTTGTAAGTGTTCCTTTGATTGTATCAGTGAGACTAAATGCTTTCACTTTACTGCATATGTACAAAAGGAGAGCAAGTATTTTCTACCAAAGGCTGATACATAACCTTGTGAAGCAGATGGATATGCCCGTTTCCTTTTTTTTCACTGGCGAATCCATTTTGCAAAGCTCCCGTCTGAACTGTCTGGGCCCAGTTAGAAAGTGACAGGACCAATCAGTGATGAGGGGCAGTACTTTCAGGCGTGGTGGAGTTGTGATGTATGCAAGCAGCAGCAAATGGCTGGTGCAATTATGGCGGAAGAGATTAGCGTAGATGCTGTTAAAGCGCCAGTTTTATCAGATTTGAAGACATTTCTTTGTTGAAAGAAGAACAAAGAACAGCAGTGAGATATTTTCTTTTCCAAAACGACAAAAGTCGAGTACTTACATATCTATAGTTGCCATGTTTCACGTTATTCTTCAGCAGCTAAGCATGCACAGCTCGATTGCGGCTACGTCACGTGTTTGTTGCTCTGATTGGCCTGTAAAGATGTGACAGACAGAATGTTCATCCAATCACACTCCAAGCTTTTTTCAAAGCCTCTGCCTTTCCCCAAATGTTTCCTATTGAAGCTTTCCCAGATGGATGGACATTGAATGAATGCCAAAACCAATATAAGCCTATGATATGGACTAGAAAAGTGCTGACATGACAATTGAGAAACATAAATAGGGTCTGAGAAGAAAGAGCAAGAAAATATTGGTTTGCTTGTGTGCAGGTTGACAGAATCAGCTTTGAAAGTTCAGAAAGTGAATGAATCATGATTTAGTGAGCAAATCCACAGTCCCACTAAACCAGATAGTGTCTGAGACTAGACTGTTAAATAATGTAAGGGATAAAATTGGGATGGAAAGATGGATGGATGAGATGCCAACAAAGAGCTTCTATCTACTTCCACCACTACAGTGCAGCTCAGAGGACCATGGACCATAATCAAGCAAACATGAGACCACACACACAAAGACCATTTCTTCAATCATCTTTAAAGACCCTGTAAAGTGAAATCCAAAGTCCAAACTTAGAGATGTTTTATTTGACTGAAATTTGATTTAGGGGTTCATAACACAGTGACCTATCTTACAAGAAACCTAAATACAGGTTCATTTTCACTTTCCAGGGTCTTTAAGCACAGGGCCTAAATCCCATAGAATTATGTAAGCAAGCAAACTCAGATTTAGGTCAAGTGTGCAACTACCTTAAAATGCACTGGTGTACCGGGACGATATGCCTCTGTGAACTGTACGATTTGATCACAATTCTTGGGTGCCAGTTTGATTTAAATTTTGGTTCTTAAGTCCTGTGATTCTCTAAATAATACAGATAGTATCAATTCTAAATACAGTATCAATCATTGCAACTTCCCCTCGTCTAACTAAAGTCAAATCATAACCTAAAATAGGGGAGAGAATATCATGAGTAAAATTCAAAAACAATGTACATCATAAGCCATGCAATCTTTGCCATTTTATCATGTTTGCTTTTCTTACAATCCAGCAGATTGCTTCAACATCCAGTGGAACTTTCTCTGTGATCATCTGACAAGGCTCTGTGCTCTCTGTTACCTGGGCGACAAGTATTGCCCCATCTTGAACATGATTGGTGGCTAAAGCAGTGACATCAGTATCTTGCTGAACAGTACAGACTAAGCTTGAGTTTTATACAGTCTTTTTATTTTTACCTCCAAATTGTAGTGCTACTTTTAAAAAAAACAGCCACACTTGAAAGAACATTATTGTTACCAAAAACTGCAGCAACACACCTCTCCAACATCTCTATTTTCGTTACAAGTCTCAGTGACCATTTTGAGAGGAAACTCATCCGCCTTCAAGATTTCCTCTGTCAAGAAGGAAAGAAACACGATCAATAAAGAAAAGGCTGCTTTGGGAGAATAGAAAAGGAAAAAACATCTATGTCAAAATGACGAACTGCTCTCTGAACAGAAGATGGACACAGTGGAAACACCACTTATCACCTGCCTGGATTGCTGCCCCATCATCTGTTCCCTGTTGGTTTCACACCAATTCACACCTTAATTCATGTGACTCTGACGACTCTCACGTGAACTGGTATTTGACCTCAACAACCCACTTTTAAACTCAAACAAAATGTCTTAGACTTCACAAGAAAAACAAGAATTGATGAAGCCTCTTTGAGTGCTTCCAAACTCAAGCAGCAAGTTCAGATCCTTATGACTTCTTATTTTAAAACCTAAATGATTGAACATTTTTCACAGCACTTTCTTTAAAACAGCATATTAAGGCAAAATCTGTCAAAATGTCACTCTGCTCAAGAGTTTGTCTGTGTAAGCGATTTGAAAACTGTCAAAAGTGCAGCGATTGACCGACAAAAACAATTACTTCAGCTAAAACCTCGAGCACTTACAAAAGCAGCGTGCAGCTTGAGCACACCCTCCAAGCCTTCTTTTTATTATCACTCTAAACTGATTGGCTGGATCAGCGCTGCCTGAGGTCCTTTGGTGCACTGGGTTTTATTTTGCAGAAGCTGGCGACTGGGGAAAGCAGACACCTCTGTAGTTCAATCCAGACACTAAACCAGGGTCAATGGAAGAGTTAACTAACTGTAGGGATGTTGACTCTGTCCTTTACAGAAGAACAACAGTTTCATTTGTAACAGCAAAAAGTCAAAAGGACAGACTGTATGTCTCAATTCCAGTGTCTCTAACAGTAGAAGTTACTCTGACTATAAATGTTCAGATAGCATGTTTTTTTCCATAGTATACCAATCTCATATCTAGACTTAACTATTGATAGCTGCTGGGTGATACTGAAGGAGGAAAAAATGTAATTTCCCAGGGATTTTCTTCATACTCAGCAAAATTGGCCATCCTGACTCAAGGATGAACTGATTAGATTTTTGGGCTCAGTGGTGAAAGGTTAAGGTTGTTGGGCTTCATGTTCGTATTGTTTTTTTAAACATAACATGAACACAGACTCAGTATGATACTGATTCCACTATATGAATTGCAACTGAAACAGACAACAAAAGTGTGGCCTCTGCCACTTGTAAGAATTTGAGAGAGAATTTTACAGATTGCAGACCAGCACATTTGAAAAGACACTGTAACGGCCCTGACCCTATTGTATTGTAGTTGTGTATTGTTAGATTGCATTTGTATCGCTGCTGTGTTTTGCATTCTGCTTTCTATTTCAGTGTTTGTTCATATTCTGTTTTCGTGTGAGAGTGAGTCATCTTTCTGTCTGTGCTTTATTTTTATTTTTAAATACACCCAACCACCACCATCACTACTGGAGACATGTTTTTATTCCCTCTTTCTCTTTTTTTGTTCCCCTGTAAAGTGGAATCCAAAACAAACTAGATATGTTGGAATAGGGTTGCTGCAAACATGTGAAAAAAGTGACATCTACTGTATGTGTGACTGAATTTTGAAATTAGACTGTTTTTTTTTTTACTACTTTCCAAGCTTGGTTTAATTTGGGCAGGGCAAAAACAAAAAAAACAGTAAATCTAATCCCCAACTTTTGGTCATTTCCTTGGCACAGAGCCAGGTAGCTGTGCTCTGGCCAGAATTCATCATAAGGTCAGGGGGGAAGGCTAATTGCTGGAGTGCAGGATTTAGGAACAGGAACAGACATCTTACCCACTTAAGGAGTGTTTCATTCTACATTTCACGTTTTCTTATTCCAGGATGATTAAAAGAAGTGGACTATGGCTTTGTCTCTCTCAAAGCAGCAACAGTTCAATCCCTCATGTCCCTCATGTCACGATGCTAAAGTTTAGTTAAGTATCCAGAGGTAGGATCCAGTCACTGGCCGCTGGAGTTGGGGCTGGTGGCAGTGGAATGTGAGGTGTCTGACAGCAGCAATTTGTTTGTACCCAATTTCCAATCATTAGCTGGTACTTTTGAGAAATAGGAGTGTTTTGTGTATTATTGGTATTTTGGAAAGCTTTTATATATATATATATATAATTCTTAATTTGAGAGCTACAATTGGCTCTTTAGTCTTTTGTTTGAAATATTGAAAATAATCTTTTTGTTGAGTATTTGCAAATCAATAACTGTTAATTTTTTATTCTGTTTCTTTGTGAGTCTGGGGACCAGGAAGAAAACACATTTTTCTTTATTTATTATGTTGTGTATCTACCCCCTAGATGGGCGATTAACAGACACTTATAAAGGAGTGTACAGAAAAGAAAGGACATATGCTTCTCCACCAGTCCCACCAATACAAGTAAATCAAAGTTTCTTAAAGTTGCTCTGAATATACATGTAAAATTCGGTACACAGGATGCAATTTTAGTTCCTACTTTTTCAGACAGCAGGCCGCTCTCTACACACCAGTGCAGATGCCACCACACCAAACTACAGCGGGACCTAACCTTTAAGAGTTCCTTTAATATTCTTGATGCATATGTCCCTAAGGAGAAAAAACATCTGGGTCTTTTAAAAGTACTTCATCCTGAAAAACACATATCATATATCAATTAGATTTTTGGGGGGTTTAACCCTTTAAAAGCCAGTATGTTCACAATGCTACACAGTTTTTACTCAAGTAATTTCCATAAAATAAATTTAAAGGACTATTTGCTTATTATTTTTATCAGGGTCTGAGATGGGTCAATGATTGGCAGCAACATTGATTTTGATGCATCATCATTTTTTCTACAGTATCAGATTTTAAAAAAAACCTCACACTTGTGGTTCTAAGGACAAAAAAAGTCCCCTTTCCAAAAACTGCTGTAAAAATAATATACTATTTTTTTCATTTTAAACAAGTCAATCTTTTAAAACTACTTCAGCCTGAAATGTATCAAATATAAATTATGTTTTTAACCCTTTAAAGGCCAGTATGATTTAAAAAAAAAAAATAAGTGAATGTCACAAGATGTCCCTTGGCTATCATAAGGGTTGATAATCCTTGCGGACAGTACGTTTGATAGAAAGGACTCCTCAGCTAAAAGCAAGTGACCAGTGGAGGTGGGCAGGGCTACTCCTGGGCTGTAGGCCCATACTTCACATTACCGAAGGCTGAAAACTTAAACACTGGTACTGGTAGGTGGCAAGGTTGTAGTCTCCACATGACAAAAACAGATGGTGCTGTCCAACAAAATAGAAACTGAATGTTGTACACTTTGTTGAATGCTATGGAAATCTTCATGCAGTCAGACGTTTTTAACATTTTTCCCTCTGGAACCCCAAAAAAACCACACTGCATCTTATGTACCAGTGAAACTTGTATTCCATATTTTATGGTTCTTATGTTACACATTTCAAGCTTTAGCCCTTTTTCCATTAAGCCTTATCCTCTTTAGGGTTAGTGTCTAGCTTTCTCAGCAACCTTTAAAAGTCATTGTAGCAAGCCAAACCTATGTGAAAAAAGTGTTAGGTTGTAGGGAAGAACATTTGCTGGGCAGTCATTGATGGAAAGCTAAGGTACAGAGAATCGACAAGGCACCTTTTCTTTCCCACAAAGGGAGATGTTGCCCTTTGTTTTGTCTATATATTCTGCAGCCTCTTTCTCTTTCTTAAAGCTTTGCAAATCAAGCCTCAGTAGTGGGGTAGTGGTGAGGTGCCCTGACCCTTTTCTGTACTTTCTGTCACATCTGGCAGCCCTACTTTAATGCTATCATAATGTTATAAAGTTGGTTAGTGCTTTCCCATGTTTTTCATTGCTGTTTGAGTCCCTAAAAGGCTCTTTTTAGGTCAGCTTGAGATACAAGGATGCTTCAAGAATTTGTATTAATGCCGTAACCACAACCTGAACATTTCAGTGCAAAGTCCTAATTGCTTCTTTGGTAAAATTGAAAGACAGAGTTTTATAAGTGGGCCTTAGGGACGTTACTCAATGAAATGCTTTTAATAATGCATGACACAGAGGCAGGGAAAGCCCTGCAACATACTGCCTGATTTTTGCCAACAAAGACAATAAAAAGTCTCTTTCCATAGTCTCTTTTATTACTCAAATAGTCTAGGGAGAAAAAGATTGGATATAGCTGGCATTTTGAAGAGATAATATGAAGACATTTTAATTCCCTGTGATTTAAACTGAATGTGGTCATGTTGAAAAAGTCTGAACTAGATCCTTTCATTTTCAAAATTTTAGAAAACTTTGTGTCAAAGCAATATCTCTTAGTGAGAGCGTTATTTTTCTTTATTTCAAGCTATTTTCCTGAAAGTTTCACAGCACTTAGACAGTGTTACTCAAGTTAAAAAATGAGCTTTAAATGGCTGCTGATCGAGCCAACTGCTCAGTCCCGGTACTCATGGACCTCAGCAAAGTTGATCATAACATCCTGCTGGACAGCCTGAAGCAGTGGTTTAGGGTTTCTGGCAGAGATTAAGATTGGTTTAAACCAGACCAACGTGACACACCAGATAGAGCGTTTCCTAACTCCATTAAATGGATATACTTCACATTTATCTGGGAAAGCTCCCATATAAAGCATTTGGGAAGAGCAGGACTTTAAAAAAATTCTGGGAAGGTAATTGGAGGAACGCTCCGTCACATTCATACAGAGGTGTCAAAAGTATTCACATTCATTACTCAAGTAGAAGTATAGATACTAGGGTTTAAAAAGACTTCTGTAGAAGTTGAAGTATCAACTCAAGCTTTTTACTTAAGTAAAAGTATAAAAGTACTGGTTTCAAAAGTACTTAAAGTATAAAAGTAAAAGTAATATAAGGGGGGAAAAAAGCCATTAAGGACAAAAGCTTAGGCCGCGTCACAGGGGCCTATAGTGCACTACCCCACCTCCCCAAAAAACGTTTTTCTAAAGGCCATAATGACTATAATGTTATATTAAAATGTTATTGTTGAAAAATTTGGGATGCACCTGTTTTAGCCGCATTTATGCCCATTGAAAATGAACGCATTTTAGTACAATGCATACATTCAAGAACCATTTATGTGTACTATCAACCTCCTCGCTGGTGCTATTTTTGAAATGTAAGGAGTAGAAAGTACAGATAATTGCTTGAAAATTTAAGGAGTAGAAGTAAAAAGTAGGTTGAAAAATAATTACTCCAGTAAAGTATAGATACCCACAATTTCTACTTAAGTAAGGTAACGAAGTATTTGTACTTAGTTACTTGACACCTCTGCATTCATGACAGACCAATCAGAGCAACAAGACTAAATGACAATGCACACAGACACTACTCTTAAACTGACAGGCTACCGCTGCCATAGATTGTAAATGGAGGAGCTTCTTGGTTAATAAAATTGTGTTGATGTCTGCAGACGTACAAAAACACCTTCTCTCTATGCTCCTGCTTTAATAAGAAATTAAACTGCCGCTTCTCTACAGCTACTTACAAGCTAATAACTACTGCAACAGCCACCATTGGATGCACCTGCAAACCCCTCCTGTAACAATTGCAAACTAAGTATAACTAAACCCCATAGCTACTCCCCTGTTCTACTAAAAAGACACTGATTGGTCTGATCAGAGTTTGGTTCCGCACAAATGTTGTGGATTGGAGCATTCCAGGATGGATTTGCCTGATGACATAGATGGAGTCTGACAAACCCATCTGCTTTGCAAGGTTAAATTCAGAGAATTCAGACAAACACAGCATGATTATCCCTGGTTTTAAATATGGTGTGCCTCAAAGATCGAGTCCAGGCCCAATTTTCTGTCAACTCTGTTAGATCTATTGACTCTGGGATGCTGAGTTGCATGAAAAACTGTCTACTTTTTGCAATCAAATTCTAACCAGACAGATCATTTTTAATGGACACTAGCATGTGATGAATACCAGCTTCTTTTTTCCTACTGGATCATCAAACCTGCTGCAGAAATAATAATTGTTGCAATAGTCTTTTAACCTGCCTGAGCCAAAAATCCATCAATCAACATCAACAGTACATAACTCAGACCTATGCTTCTGCATGACTACATTAGTCCAGTTTTAGAGTCGTTACTCTGGCTCCCTGTATGTTTAAGAATTGATTTTAAGATTTCACTGAAAACTTCAAAGCTCACCGTGGTCTTTCTTTCAGCTGTATCTCATATCTGTTTGTACTGTGAGATCCGGCAGGATCCTCAGGCACAGATCTTTTTGTGTTTCCAAATACCAAACCGAAAACTAAAGGGGAAAGAGCATTTTCTTCAAGAGCTCCAGAAACAGCATAATGATGTGCCTAAGGACAGCTAGTGAGCTGAGCCAATGATCTCTTTTAAATTTCTTCTTAAGATGTACTTCTATCAGAGGACTTTTCCTGAATTTACTTGGATTTTGATGTTTTCTTCACTTAAAAAAATCCTCCAAAAGAATATCATCTTTTTTTTAACTGAGTTGTATGTCCTAAATTGTTATTTCTCGATTATTGCCTTTGCCTCATGCATTTATGATCTTTTGGTTTTATTTTGCTGTCTTTGTAAATCATTTTATAAGTGTAACTTTGAAAAAAGCTCCTTCAAAAAAAGTTATTATTATAAATTATTATCATTACTATTGAGTTCTTTTGATTGGCATGCATTTGTGAAAATGTGTATTTTCCTGTCATATTCACCTATTACAATATTTACAAAGAAATGACATAAAGATCAATCTTTACAAAGATCTTGACAATGCAAATTTGTGTGAACTCACCCATGATTTACCAACTGTGTAAATCACAGATTGTAAAACATGACTCACACACAGCGATGAAGCTCATTAAACACAATAATTTGACTGCAGCAGCAACGTGCTAATGCAATCTCTGGTTGTTAATTGTGTTAAATTACTATTAAGAAGACAATGGAAGTACGAATTTAGTGTCGTCTCCATTGTAGTGAGAAGACTGTTATTTTTCACTGGAGAATCTGTATAATGAGTGCTGCTGTGTCATAAATAATATTCAGACAGCGGTATTGTTCTGGCCTCCTGAAATCAAAGAAATCGAAATACCAAGCTTCATCTCTGACTGTGAACACTAAATTGGAGATCCATTATTGTCTCCAGTAGCCTGTTAAAACAAGAGAAAAAAAAATGCTGGATTCATAGGAATTTCAAAGAAATTAACAATTTTTTTGGGAAAGTTTGTGTCATAAAAGGGACTAGAAAATGTGCGTCCTGTGCCTGTAGAGCATATGCTTGCGTCTGCACATGTTGATTGCCTCTCTGGCAGTATTTGGACAACATTCCTGCCCAGATGCTGGACTTTCTCAGAAGTGGATTGATGCAAATGGCACGCTGTCACAATCACAGATGCCAAAGGCAAAGACAGACAGGAAGCCAACATCTCTCTGTCTTTCTCTCTGTGGCACAAAATGATCTGCCACTCTGAACAAGACTATGCACTACAGGGCTGCCGCTGGCGTCAATTTATCAGCACTGGGCTCATCCAGGATATTGTCTCTCCTTCTGGCAGGAAGCAAATCAAACAAACAAGAGGACAAATAGAGAGCAAGAGGAAAGGAAGAGAAGAAAGAGGAACAACATCTTCAATCAGGTGAACAGATATACTCTGAACTATAGTGTAACTTAAAGAAAAAGCAAGAGAATCATCACTTAGGAGATTTCAGCTGCAGTTAGGCCCTTATGTCCGTTCTCTGTCTCTTACTGCTCTCCCTCTCTGCTGCATTCATCTCAGAGCAACCTTTACCTCCTCCTGCAACTCTGATTATCTATTCGCCTTCAATTTCTCCCTCACTCCCTCTTGTTCCTGTTCTAAAGCGCCATTCTTCAATTTGGTTCCCTCTCAACTGAGCAGTTCTCCTTGATCACTTCTCACCTTCCAGCTGCTGCACAAAGCAGGATTTATACACTTATCCCAATAAGTGTAACGATCCGCGACGGGACCTAACCCACATTTGTATGCATTCTGTTTAGGAAACAATCTAAAATATGTATTTTATGGGGTTTTGTTGTCATTTTTTAAACATTTGGTCTCATCCCTCCTCTCCTCTCGTTGATATGCAGCCGTCTCGCCTGGCTGCGTCAGTGCCGGTGGCCTTGCAGTCAGCTAGCTGTGCCCATTACCTTAAGCACGTCTGGCTGGTGTGAGCCAGATTAGGGTGGGGATGAATAAGGCTTCTTGACTGTAAGCACCCAGCCACCTACCTATAAATTACCTGCTTAGTCCCCACAGCGAACACCCCTCCCTCTGTGTGTCAAAAGTCTCTGACCCAATCAGAATTTCCCTGTTCCCCTCTCTTCTCACCCCTCCTTTCTTCCAACCAAACTTGCCTCCATTTTTCCCATCCTCTCCCTAAATCTTTGTCTGCTCCTTTTCTTATCTTTGCTACACTCTGTTAGCTCTATATTTTTCTATCACCGTCTCAGTCTCTGTCTGTCTGTCTCTAGCACTCTTTTGAGTTGTCTTTATCTGGCAGTTATCTTTCCCTTGCTCTTTCTCTCATGCAGTCGTGCACTTTAACTCGCTGTCATCACCATTATTCCTTGTCTCTCTCTCTCCCACTCTTGCCTCCCACGTTCTGGTCCTCCTGCTGCTACCAGTCAAGCATTGAAAACAAAAAAAAGAAGGCAGTCTGGGAGGTAAAATCAGTTGTATTTTGG
Organism: Cheilinus undulatus; assembly: GCF_018320785.1. Classification (NCBI taxonomy): domain Eukaryota; kingdom Metazoa; phylum Chordata; class Actinopteri; order Labriformes; family Labridae; genus Cheilinus; species Cheilinus undulatus. The sequence goes on along the minus strand of NC_054887.1, from coordinate 22,564,970 downwards.
GTGTGAGCAGAGCACCTGAGTTGGTAGTGAGTCCTGTGCAGTCCTCCATGCACACAGGAAAAACAGAGTATTGTCTGTGAGAGGCAATTAATTTTCTGTTTACTTCAGTGCCTATCACAATGGAAAAAACATGCGATGAGCCTGAAAAGCATTAGGACTGAATACCTTGGTTCTAAATAGTGATCAGATTTAATTCTAATGAGCCTTGTGGGGAGAGCTGGGTCTGTACTGAAGAAAGAAACAGATACAGCATGGAAACGAATAAACACATAGTAAATAAAGGGCATAAAATAGCTGGCAATAAGAGAGCATTGTTAATAGAATCAACAATAAAAGGGTTGACAACAAAAGAGTAAATACAAATAAAGGGTATTATTACCACTATAATTACAATGTCAATATCTCTGATTTTGTATCCTTACTGCACTTCGAGGACAGCTCCAGCATTTTGTGATCTATAGCAGTGGTTCTGTTCTTGTTAAAACTGTATTTTGTTGCTAAAAATAAATATATGAACTTGTTTTTGTAGTTACTTCACAATCGGAGATCTTTTTGTTATTTTATTTACTTATCACTTTCTGCAAATAAAAAACTTTAAATGCATATATATTAGTCCAGGAGTTTGGAAAAACGTTGCATGCAGAGGTGGAAAAGTACACGACTATTGTACTTAAGTGAAGCTACAGTTACTCTGGTTAAAATGTACCTATGTAAAAGTAAAAGTCCTGATCAAAAAAATCTACACAAGTAACAGTAAAGAGCATTTGGTTTAAAGTTAACGTTAAGAACTGAGTATCGACTGATGTGTTGTGCAGTAAAATGTGTTCTTAATTAGCTACAGTCTTGTGAGCCAGATTTAAGGGTTTTTAATGTTTATATCTGAAGCTTAAGTGAGTGCACATGGTCGGACGTTAAGGTTTTTTCCTACTTGCCCTTCAGGGCAAGTGCTTCCAAAATCTACTTGCCCCATCTAAATTCCTACTTGGCCTGTCTAGGAGGTACTTTTTCTGGCTTCAAGTGCATACATTTTTCTCACAACATACTTAGAACTAAGATCCATTGCCTGTCGACTGTGGAAAGCAATACACACACTGCTTTCTTAAGAAAACTGTATTAGCTATGTGTTAGCCCACTGAAAACTATATTTAACTTTGTACAGATCAGTGCAATGTGAAAGCTGCACCAGGTTGTTTTCCGAAGAAATCCAAACTCAGGAATTTCAATTTTACAACACTAATAAGGTAATAATACAAATTCAGGAATTTTTTTTTTGTAACTGATGAGACCAACTATTCTCAGAGGAAATTGAGGTCAGCAAAACACTGACACTAGGGAGGTGGCGGGGTCTGCTACATATGCACAAAGTATAAAATGGTGCTTTTCTTCTGTTTTTATTTGGTTTATTCATCATGAAACTGAAGAAATTTTGCTGACACTTGAAAATCAACCAATGAAGATTTTTCTTGTTTGATTAAAAATGTCTTCCCCAAAACTACATAGTGCCACTTTAAAGTGCTATTTCACAGTTCCACCCTGTAACTGTAACAGTTAGACCAGTGGTACTCAACCTTATTCTACCAAAGAGCCACACTGTCTAAAAAATACTTAAGCGAGAGCCACAATACAAACCAGGAATGTAAGGTAGATAATAGATCAGTTAATCTGTAGATCAAATGAAATAAAACAGTGGATTGGTGGATAATTAGGAGGTTCAATGGGATACAAATGTCTGTATAGAGTCAGAAGAACCAATATGTCGCTGATAATGACCATATATTTATTTTATTTATCACTGACATCAGGCTAAAACCTTGTATCTCAATTTTTCATGATTTTAATTTGTTTTTATTAGTGGTGGGACTCAATCAAAAAAATTAATCTAATTAATTAGAGGGGTTGTAATTAATTAATCTCAATTAATCGAATATCAATATTTGACACAAGACGCTACATTTTTCAATTGAAATGGATTTTGGTATATGACTGAATCAATGATTAGACACATGAATGATCTTAACAAAATCATGTTGATTTTCAACACTGAGTGTTAACATAAAGTGCAATATGAATAAGGAATATTATGATTGCATTGTTTGAAATTTTCTTTCTGCATGGCAGTTCATAATTTTGGTCAGACAACGCTATCTGTAGCACCGCTTCAAGCCCCTCATCTTCTACCACCGAGAGTGGTCGACAGTCCATGTCAATCCATTTTGCCAGTGAGTTTGCCAATCATCTTGTCGAGTGTGGATTGGCAACACTGCCTGCTCGAATTAGGAACGTTGTCTGTGCTAGCTGCAGCATATTTGGCATTGAGGTGTCAGCGGAGGCTAGAAGAACTCCGGTGGTAGGCAAATTCTTTCTTGCACAATTTGCACATAACTGTGCTTTTATCCAGGTGTCCATCCGGTAGTTTTTTAAAACTAAATTTTCCGCCCACCAAACCCAGCAACAACTTCTCATCGGTTTACATGGTGTGTGTCGTGTTGTGTCCTGTGCACCAGTATTACGGGTATACCGGGAACTCGTGCAATGGGAAACGTTCCGCGTTGTTTGGAGTGCAAAAATAAATTGAGATTAAATGCATTATTTTTTTTTATCGTGTTACTTTTTCTGTAATTAATTAATCTTAATTAACGCAATAAAGTCCCAGCCCTAGTTTTTATAAATCATATTTATATCATTTTTATAAATTATAAACTTTTCATTCCCCGAAAAGTGATCATTTTGGAGGTACCAATCTTTGGCCCAACACCAGCATTATGAAAGTTCCACCTGGCCAAAAGATTTTTTAAGATATTAGAATGTGCGGAGTTTGAGCTGTGAGATGCTTTTCAAAGAAAATTATGATTATGGTTGGCTATTTATATCTCACATTGGGGCATTTACTGGAGATCTGTGACTTTATTAACATACAAGAGATGCTTTCTAATTTTTTTCCCACTCATTATTAATACTTTAGTAAAAGGGGGAGGGGCCTCATATTGGTCTTTGCCCTGGGCCTCAAAATGACTAAAACCAGCCCTGCCTCACACCTGCAACTCTCCAGACACATTGTTTCACCCTGTCTCATTTTGGAGCTTTGGTTTTATATTTCTGCTCATTTGACAACATTTATGATCATTAATGCATCAAAGATCAAATAAAACACCCACGTTTGGACAAATTTCACTAGATATGATGTTATCTCCACGTGTGATCCATGTGAGTTATGCTCATTGATGACATGTGTCGGCATAATTGTCAAAAGATATGGGTGTGAGAGACCATTGGCAGGATGTGGCTGGAGAAAAAGTTAAAATGGAAAGCTCTGGATTAAACACAACGGCACACCTCAATGAATGAGCTTACTGAAGAGACGCACCACCGTGGACTTCCTCTGCTCTCTTCTCTTAAGCCTGATTTATGCTTCTGCGTCCCATCGACGGCGTAGGTATGCCATCAGTGCGACGCCGTCGTTGAGCATTCGAAGTTCTGCGTCGAGGGAACGTGTCACTCTGTAATTCAATGCCATGTCACCAGGGGGTGTGGCTGTGTGTGTGTGTGCTTTCACATCCGAATCCTTGTTTATGTTCCAGTCATGGTGACCGAGGTGGAGCAGGTGTGTTTAGAGTTGGAGCTAACCGAAATTGATGAACAAATTCTTTTGTTGCAAATTTTGAAGCGCAGGCGACAGGGAAGACGTTTGCAGAGGTGGTCTAGAACACAGGTGTGTTATCATGGGTGTTGACAGCACACAAAAATCCTGATTTTGAGACCACCATCACTAAAAATGCCCCAAATGCACCTACAAGAAAAACATATCTGGCGTCACCACTGTTTGAAAACAATACTTATATGAACTTTAGAAATGAAAATGTTTACAATGTCAAGGGTTTTTTGTTCACGTCAGATCATGCATAACATCATGTGAAGAAATGCTGGTTAGAGGGCCCTTAGTGAAGTTTGTCTTGGACCCCAACAGACTACAATCACCACAACTAGTGAGTGATGTTAGTTACTCATACAAGAAAAATGCATCTCATTTTCTCCTGCCATAATTTGAAATAAGTTTGGACACAAACCTAACTGAAAAAAGTTTTGCTTGAAACTGTTTCAGTCGGATGCCTGAAATTCTACTCACTGAGCTGCAGCCTTCTTGGACAGAGACTCTCTGAGGAACCTGTCCACTTTTTTCATGTAAGTATCAAATGTCAGTGGATCTTGCAGCACAACAGGAATGTGAACACATCCAACAAGCCAGCGTTCAGTGGTTCAGATCTGACTACTCGCTGGCTGTGATGAGAATCTACAGACTAATTTGTAGTCTGAGTCGGGGCCTTAGTTCCATTTCCAAATGGAATACTCGCTGCACACTCGGAGAACCCCAGAGTTTTGTAATGAGGTGATAATGGAAAAGGAACCGTGTGAATCTTCCTCTCTTTTAACTTCTCCCATCTGCACACACAGACACACAAAATCAAACCAGATGCATGTGCAAAGCGCGTACATGTCTTTACAAAATGTAATTTGCCCAAGTTAGAAAGTGCTTTTTTCAGCCCAGCATCACTGTGGTGCTGAACTCATTGCAAGTTAGCAGAGAAACGAAAATGACAGAGTAGATGATAGTGAGGAGGGAAGTCAAAGATGGATGGATGGGTTGGTTATGGAGGGAGATATAAATGGAAAGGCAGACAGAGGGAGAAAGAAAGACCCATCATCCAGAGCTGCTACTGCCCACACAATGACAGCACAGAGTGTGTGTATTATTTGTGTCTGGGTGCATGTTTGTGCACAGATACATACTCCATCTGCATGCATCATCACTATCAATGAGGTGGCTGCTGCTAATTGCAATGTGTCAGACATAACAGATGTTTAGGTAACGCCATATATAAAGAGGTCTGACATCTGCATAACTAGAGTAGATGGACGCTGCCACTGCCCTGGGAGCAATGGAGATGTGCTGTAATTATGACGAGGAGAAGGGATGAGGGCTTAGCGGTCTAAGCCCCCATCCTACACAACTTCTTTAATTAGATACATCGCCCCCTGCTGGTTTTAGCTGATGCAGGTAGGGGTTATTTAAATGGACTTCAGGTCAGAATCATAGTCTTTGGTTGTTGTGTACGTTAACTTGAATAAAGTGAGCACTATAAGAGCTGCAATAGAGTCTCTATGTTCTTTCAACTCAGAAACAGTTTCAAGATCAAAAACTTGTGCTGAGATTGAAGCTTGGATTGATTTAGATTGATACTAACCCCAAGACCTTATTCTGAAGATGAAAGTCATATGAAAGCTCCTAGGAATTACTAATAAAGTTATAAGCAGAATAACCATAGTCTTTTTTTAAGTTGAAAATGTTCAGCCAGGAAAAACCCACAGAAAAACTATCCTGTGAAGTGATATAACTTCATTGAAGGGCTTTGGTCTCCATTCCATTTTATCTCAATTTTGGATTCAAATTAATATTCTTTTGTTATTCCAAAATGATGTGATATGTCAAAGATTGGGATTCAAAATTATTGATTACAGGGGTTTTGTTTTAAATTTTAAACAAAAAAGCAAATTAAACAATAGGAGAGGGAATGTTTACTCTAAAACAATAATAAAATAAATGTCATGAATGTCAATCCTTGGGGAAAAAATCTATTCTGAATCTTTCAATAAAAAAACAAGATACCAGCCTGGGGTCTAGCTTACCCCAGGGGGTCACCAAGGATTTCAGAAGGGAGCACAGGACCCCTTCTGCACTAACCTTGTCAAAATTATATTTACATATAAGAAACATAGTATATGAAGATATATCAGGGCCACCATGAAAGTTACAAAATTAAGAGGGTCTGCTTGTTTTTGAGCAAAAAAGTAAAAATCTTTTAAAGAAAAAATATAATTCTAAAAAATCATAAAATCAGAATAACAGTTGAAAAGCAGTAAATTTACAAGAAAAACTTTTAATTTAAAAGTTTATATAAACTAAAACATTTCATATTTCTAAAACCATGAATCAACAACCATGTAAAGGCAAAAATGTACATGAAACCAAACTGAAAACAGTGATTCTACTTTCAAATTTTTCTTTATAACCTCAACATTTAAGACTGTTAAAGTCAACAACCTTAGAATGTTACGTTTTTTTATAAAAATGAACAGAACCTCTTTATCATTATTATTATTTTCTAGTGTGTTCCTAATACGCCGTTGCCAGAATGGACAGTTAATAAGAGACTTTTTTTTTAAAGAACAAGTGTCTGTACGTCTAATATGTTGAGATTTTGTCAGTAAAAGAAATAAAATGGATGTGTACGTTTTCCAAGTGGGTCCAGGGGGCTTAGCTTTTATAGGATACGAGTAGGTGGGACCCTAAGGAAAAAAGGATTCGGAGCCACTGCCTCAGTGGAACTGTTTTTCACCAGCCCCATTCATTACTTTTTGTAATGGTTAATACATTACGTACCAAGACACAGGTATTTTGCTTTGCCCGACACAAAATTTACAACAGTTTGCTCTTTATTGTAGAGAATTACAATAAAGTCACTGTTTTGAGAGTCCATAAAGATGTAATGAAATATTATTTCTCCAGTAAAGGGACATTCATATCACTACCATAAACAGACAAAAGTCATAAATCTATAACTGGTAGAAATTTGGCACCCTCAAATGACTACAGAAATCAATTTGTGATCAAAATTTTCCAATTACTTCTCTGACAATCATTAACCTGATTTTTTTTTGCATCTGCACAAGGGTATTAGTCTGTCTGTGCTAGGAACACAGGTGCAGGAAACAGGTGTTTTCTACACCTACAACTCACAATCCACCTGTCATGATTAGACAAGACAACGAGAGAGAGAACTGTGGAGACAGAATAGTTGGTCTGATCAAGCATTCCCCCCACGGAGGTCTCCTGAATCCCTCTGAATGGACTGGAGCTAAACTGTCCCAATCACGTTGATGTGGACTTAATGAGCGGCTTTAAATTCGTCTGCCAATCACAGTGCCTTAAGACCCTGAATCCCCTGCCTGAAGGACTCTACCTTTGCATATCTGGAGGCAACTCCATCAAAACTTGATGGGAGGATGGAAAGTCTGCGGTGGCTCATTGGTATGAGCATTGGGGTCTATTCAGCTGCATTAAGCCAGGCAAGTTCATTAAGCAGCATAAGAGGGGAAGGACGAACGGTGGTGCAGAAAGACCGCCTTGATCAATGTAGATGAATGTTCTGCACTGCTGCATGAGACGCTGCAGGGAGAGGGGTCTGCAGTGAACTAATACATGTGCATTAAGAGTGTGCATGTGCTGGTAGAAAGAATTATAGCTCAAGTCTGAAAGAAATGAATACAACAGAGGTTATATGAATCTGAAAAAATGGCAAACATGGAACGGCATTTTTAATGTCCTCTTAAAGTAAGCATTGGTTCAGTGCTGCTCTCAGATCTGATGGGCAAAGTTCAACAAAAAGCCTGAAAACACAACAGTGAGGGCAAACTGTAGACACAAACCAATACCTCTTCATCGTCCATATGACAGTGACAGGCCGTGTGATGATGTGTGAGGAAGAATTTCACTCGTTTCAGTGGAAAGTAGGAGACAGAAAGAGAAAGAGAGGGGACGAAACACCTGTTCGTGTGTTTCTGTCTGTCTGTCTCGCAGCCTGCCTGACTGTGTCCCAAGGCGCTGTCGTCTCCCTAAAAAAAGAACAGCTTGGAAAATGAAGAAGCGGGAAGGCTGCTAAGTGAAAAAAAAAAAACACATCTGAAAGAGTCCATTGTTTCAAAGAAAGAGCAGCTTTGCCAAATTGAAATGTGTACACAAAAACAGCAGAGAAGAGGGAGTGAAGGAGGCCTCTCTTGTCTTAAATATAAACTTGATTTGTGTCGGGAAATCTCAAAGACAGATGCTAGAGTATCGTTTAATTCATTTGGGTGTTGACTGGCCTGGCAGGCAAGCAGGCAGGCTGGCACTTGTTGCTGGCTGAGGACAGAGTCCTTATCGTTACGTCTCATTCCTCTGTGTAGGCCTGCTCCATTGAAAATCTACTCTCTTTGTTATATTGTTTATTTCTTTGTTTTTGTTTGTCTGTTAGACCCCCACCCCACCACCCCCCACCAAGGTAAAATGTGCTTGAGAAAGCAGTATTGGGATGTAGAGATTAATATATGTGTAGCCGGCTGAGTCGGCCAGTTGTCTTTGGAAGAGTAATAGAGCGATTCCATAAGGACAAAAACAAAATGACAGAGTGTGTGAGGGAAAAGCTTCAGAGAATGGTAGATCACATGCATATGAATAAGTACACACAGAGGATTAACCCCACACTCATTTCAACAACTCAGTTCATCTTAGTTTAATGTAAAGCAGCTCTGATTGGACTGAATTAAGTTTAAAAGAAATTTTTCTCCAAGCAAAGAATGTATGTTAGACACTGTTGTGAAGTTTTCATCACTGGTTAGGTTAAGGTTTTGTGGGGCTTGGGCCAAATAGGGGGCTTGATGATGCACTTAAGAGTCCACACAGGCACATTCTGGCCTCCCCTAGCACTACAAATGTGTTAAAGCACTCTGCACTGGGTGTGGTTTCCGAACATGCTCACAGCATCCCAGAACCAAGATAAATCACTTTTTTAATTTAGAATCATAATTCTATCAGATTCATAACAAAGGACTTTTCCCTTTCAACACAACTGAAAAAAGCGGAGTTAACTTATTCGACTTTTAAACGTACAGTAAAATCAAGGTTCTAGGTTAATCTAAGTTCTTTGCAATCACAGGATCCCATATATCCGTTGGGGGTTAGGAATATATTAGGACTGAACAGGAGTGGAGGAAAGTTAGCACTTTACAGTGCTGAGAATTCTGAAAATTTCTACCTACATTGACTTCTATGCCTAATTTTAACAAAAAGTGATTCTTAGTGAGCTAAGAGCCTAGCTGAGCCCTTTTAGCATATCAAACATGCTTCCCCATATTGACACAGTGATGTACGATCAATATAATAAACTTTGTGGGGTAAGAGACCGAGTACAGATGTGCTGTGCATGAATGAAGCTTTTGATTGTCAGACACTGTAGCTAACCCCTGTCTGAGTGCCAGTTTCCTTTCTTCCATCCTTGTTGTTATTAAATCAACATTTTAAAAGCCAAATTAAATGCCAAATGATCAAATGAAGAGCAGTTTGAGAGCCAACCAACAAGCACTACTGAGTTGAGCCAAATGATCTGGATGATCTCTGCCACGCCTGAAGGTACTGCCCCTCGTCGCTGATTGGTCCTGTCACTTTCTAACCAGGCCCAAATGGTTCAGACAGGAGCTTTGCAAGACGGATTCACCAGTGAGAAACAAGGAAACAGATGTAGACATCTGCTTTGCAAGGTTAGCCTGCCACTGCTTCTCTCTGGCATTTTTAAAGTTTCTGTAATTTTTTGCCTGAGATTTTAACTAATTTTGGGACACACTTGAAGTTTAAGATATAAGAATGTTTATATTCTCATTTTGAAAGCTTGGAAAAGCTGTAAACAGCTCAAAATGGCCTTTTTGGTGGTGTTTCTCACGTAGAAATCGCTACCTGCCCACCAAGGGGGGGGTTCTCCGTGGCTGCATGACATCATTTGCAAAGACCTTGTATGCAAATGTGATTAGCATGCCCGTACAAAGTGCTGACACTCATGCCATCATGACCGCAAGCGCAGCCTTCAGCATCACCCACTGCTCACAACCTGACGTTGTTAAAAATTAGCTCCTATTGTGTATTTCAAGCTGCTGCTTCACAGCTCTTAATGTGCTGTGATACAAAGCAGACCGGAAAGGGGTAGGCGACACTTTATAACACCTTTTGTCTTGGTCATAATCCTGCATGTGAAGAAAACAGGAGTTACACTGTGAGGTAAATAAATTTAGGAGTGCTGGTTTGGTTAAGAAGACTCCTCAATGCCGCTTCACACAGTGAAAACAGATGGTACTAAAAGTGCTATACAACTGCACAGCAGCATAGTTCTTAAGTTCAAAGTTACAGAAACAGTGGTTATACTACCTGGAAGGGGCAGGAAAAGGAAGCTATCAACGGCTGCAACCAGATATCTGACTGTGAAAAACCCTCGAGTGACGGCAAAAGTCCTACAGCAAAACTCTGAGTGAGTACAGTAAGGCGCGTACTAGACATGATGATGGTTTCCATGCCAGAACTCCAAGACGACATCCCTACTGACCCAAAAGTACAAGAGAAGTCAGCTCCAGTGTGCTCAAAATTGTATAAATAAGCCACAGAGGTTTTGGGATTCTGTACTGCGGAGCGATGAATGAAAACTGAAATTTTTGGCATGATGGATTAATGGTATGTCTGGAAGAAGAAGAATGAAGCATACACTGAAAAGAACACTGTGCCCACAGTAAAGCATGGTGGTGTCTCAGTGATGCAGTGGGGCTGCTTTGCATCCTCTGGCACTGGAAACCTGCAGCATGTGGAAGACAAGATGAATTCACTGAAGTGTCAGGAAATCCAACAAGGAAACGCCATGCTGTTTTTGAGGAAACTAAAGCCTGGGCGTCATTGGACTTCCCAACAGGACAGTGATCTCAAGCATACCTCAAATTCCTGGTTGCAGAAGAAGCCCTGAAAGATTTTACAATGAGAATATTACTGAGCTGGAAGCCATTTCACATGAGGAATGAGCTAAGATTCCTCTGGAATGCTGCAAGAAGCTGGTGTTTGGCTATGCATCTTGTTTGCAAGCAAGAGAGTGTTCTACTAAGTACTTAAGATCCCATGAAGAGGTTGAATAATGTTGAGGGGGGAGAAGTCATTATAAAATGCATTTTCAGTTGAATTTGGGGAAACAGCTTGAAGCATTAGTTGTGTTGAACTGTTTCAACTCATTTTGTCTCATTTGGTCAAGGCAAAAAGCAGAAAGTCTGTTAATGTTTACAGTAAGCCTGGTTTGCAGTGGGGGTTGAATAATTTTGATTGCATCTGGATATCAGTCTTGTCATTGATGGCCTTATTTGCTTTTGAAGGTCATAAAGAAGCATCACTTGTAGGATTAATGTATCACAACAGTTACATACTCTATATAAGAGCTTCACTAAAATATGACAACATTAAAAAAAAATAAAGATTCTGCAGGTAGTCAGGGAAACTTTTATTTTTGGGAGGCAGAATGTTTGAAGTCTGCCCATGAGGCTGAAGTGTCTATGAATGAGATTAATTTAGCAGAGAATTAATTAACGCATATTGGATTTTCAAATTGATTAACAATTGAGGGTTATTAGGGTGCAGACGGGGAAATTCCTGGTGAGACATACAGGAACAATAGATTGAGCATATGACAGCAGGGGAGGTGTCATAAACAAAAACATCTGCTTTTTTCATTTCCCAGTTGTGGCATATCTTGACCCGATGAAAGAGAAATGAATAAATCATGCTCCATTAAATGTCATTAGGCCTGTTAGTTAAATCTAATTCTGCTAAAGTTCAGCACCGCTTTACAAATTGAATGTAATTGCCCAGAATGCAAATGGGCTGCGCTGTTTGTATGAATATGAGACGAAGCACAAGAAGAAAGAGACAGAGGTAAACGAAAAGCGTCAGGGAAAGCTTTAAGCTCCACTTAGTCCTCACAGTTTTCATTCAGAAGTCTGAGGGGCTACAACACCAGGGAATTGTCAGGGCTTTAAAACTGATGGTTTCATTTTAAGGAGAAAAAAAGAGAGGAGAGAAGGGGGAAATGTAATTACCCGGCAAGAGCTGCGTGGGCGTTTTACTGTTTGATAATTATCCCTTAAAGGCATGCTAAACTTTTCCTTAGCTATCTGCTTTAAACTCCACAGAGATGCAGCAGTGGGAGAGAGGTCACCAAGCTGCAGGATGGAACGGGAGAAGAGACGGATGAGATAAATGTGAAGGAGAGTAAGGATCAGATAAGTGCAGACCTGTTAGGCATCTGCGATTACAAAGGCTGGGGAGAAGCACGATAGGAAATAAAACAATACATCAAAGAGTACAAGATCTGGGAGGACGAGTTATTGCCTCACGAAGGCACAAAAATGCATTGCTTTGTTATGGCTTCCATAAATGTAAATGTTGTTTTTGGAAAAATGTCTTTTTTTTAAGTAAAGAGGCGTCAAAGCACTCGACATTTTTGGAAAAGGACGAGTGAGATGTTTGATAGTCCACTCTTCATTTTGCCGGCTCTTTTTACCTGCCATCTGCCTCTTTTAAAGATGTACTGCTGCACATGCACACCATACACAGATAATGTATTTTCTGCACCACTGCTTCTGCTTCACACACAAAAATGAACACAAACACAGAACAGCTTCCAGTAGGGAAAAGTAATCTGAAAATACCAACCTTGTAGCAAAGCTGAGAATAGAAATAAACTTGACAAAAGGATAAACATTCATATTGGAATAAACCGAAATATGGGAGAAAGTCAGATAGAGTCAGGTCTCTCTGACTTTCCAGTTTTTTCTCCTGCTTTAAAGTCAAAACTGAAAAATTTCCCATTACTTCTGAATATCTTTTAGTGAAAAAAAAAACACAAATCCAATATGATTTTTTTAAGATTTCACCTTGTGGGAGAATACAGTGTCATAATAGACTGAAGGTCTCCCTCCATGGGCTCAAAGAAATGTCACATCAACCTGAAGCAACTGGCTCATGTCAAACTAAAGCTTCTCATCACACTTTTAACATTTTCTTTAAAAAAGAACTGCCTTGGTTTGTAACAGCTTTCATCTTTAGATCTGAGTCCTGGTAGCGCTCAGGGCTCTAGTTCAAGTTGTGTGTAAACCCGCGTTGCCTTCCTTGCACGCAGAGTCATCAGCTTAACTTCCTTATCAGCCACATTAATCTTAGTGATACACTCCTTCTAATTAATGGAGGATTTCCCAGAACCTAAATATGTGTGGAAGAGAGTGAGGGAGACTCCCTGAGCTGATACGCACAAATGCTTTAATACAAGAATGACAAGTAGAAATAAATGCATCCAAGTTTACACAAAGCTATGCACAGAATGATCATCTTCATGGTCATTTAATACAGAATGGTTAAGTTAATACAAAGGGGGCGCTTCAAGTAGCCTGACAGGCTAGACAGACTGTTATGTACATCAACTGCACAGGATATGTTTGCATCCATCTGGGAAACAGTTTGTGTTTGGGAAGGGCAGAACCTTTGAAGAAACTGTCCAGGGTGATTGGGCGAACATTCTGTATACTTCAGAAAATATTTTTTCTATATTTTTTTTCCAAGGAAAGCTTTCGGTGCAGTTCTTTGTTCTTACCTTAATAAAGAAACGTTTTCCAGTTCTGATAAAATTGCCGCTATCGCTACATCTGAGCTAATCTCTTCCCTGGTAGCAGCCATTGTTTACCAACTTGCAGTACATCTTAACCCTGCCTGCAGCTACCGCCTCATATGTCCATTCATTCTCAGAACAGTAAAAATGTTTCAGATCGGAGCTTTTTGAAATGGATCCACCTGAAGACAGACATGGAATCTGACCAGTCCATCAGCTACGGAAGGAAATTATGATCAAGCAAGGATTGAGCAATTACCGGCCTGGCCAATATTCTTCATTTGGCTGTATATCTGTATCAGTCTTTTGTTTTACAGAACACTGCCAGAATAAATGATTCAAAGTGTGCTACTTTGGCTCTGCTGCAAGGTGTGTCTTCCCCTTTGGCTTGGTTTTCACTCTCAACAGGTTCCCTAGTGTCCTGCTATCAGATTGGCTGGAGATCACACCAGTAAGAGTCAGTCAACGCTAAAGCCTGGGAGAAACTGGCACAGTATGCACAGTGCTTCACTTCTGGTATTCCTGCTACTGTTGCTCTGTGCTGTTTCTAGTGTAAACAGAGCTCCAACTAAATTGTTCATTTTGCTTTATTTTATTTTTATCCCTTCCACTATTTGAGTGCTGTGAGTCTAGAAATATGCAAGTAACCGTCTAGCACTCTCACTCCCTCTGTTTATAGTCCTCCTTGTAACTCCAGCTTTGCTTAGAAGTTAGTAGGGGTGTGAATTAGAGACCAACACTATTTCAGGATTCCCACAGGTCACAGGATTCCTGAGTGGTGAGATTCCTACGGGATGGGAGTCATTTGATCACTTCATTTGAATGGGACAGGAAAAAAGTAAGTGGGGACCACTATAACAATAGACACATTTTTGTACATAAATGCAGTCTTTGTTTTTTTTTACAGAAAATGGAAAGAAGCACAATGTAGAAGCAGTGGATTGGTTACCAACCACAGTTAGTCAGCAGAATAAAGTCTATCTATCTGAGCTACCCCTTTACCATCTGCAACCTTTAAGTGATCAACATTTTAATCCATCAGTAGTTATTATCCAGTAGTACAATAAATAATCCTAAAATGCAATTTTACTTTTATCACATGAAGTAGATTTTGTTTGTTTGTATCTGAGTTTTTTTACATTGTGGTAATGCTATTTCAGTGTCAGCACTTCTACCACTGGTTAATACATATATGAATATTAAAAGGTTTGAATCAACCAGTAGTACATGCTTCTGCTCGTGTAGGCATATCAGTTCCAAATATCTGTTATTGGTCTCATTAACTACTAATAATTGGCCCTAAAAATTCATATCAATCAACCCCCTTCATCTGAAATCTCTGTTATGTGTGTGCGTCAATGTCACTTTTTGTGTGTTTCTCAGCTCACTTGCAGGACGCCGTTCCATTACGCAAGAGAGCCAATTAGCGTCCCTCAGTTTGACACCCGTCTCGCCAGGGCCAGCGTGCTCATACATGTTAATTGGGGTCTTTAACGGATAGTTTTGAAGGTTTCAGCCTCCTCATTACGGCAGGGATGTGCAACTAACAACCACAAGGCTGATATAGCAAATCTCACTGCTGGCAGCTCACCCATGCTACTGTCAGAGCCTTTCAATCACTCGTTCCATCTGTCTTTGATGCATGTGAGAAATGACCTTCCAGTAGAAATGGATCTATCTAGCAAAATGCTGTATTTAGGTCATCTAGGAACCACTGTTTAAGATTTGACTGTTCCAAGTAGCTATTCTATAATGGCTATTCTTTGTTACATTTTGGTAGGAAACAGACAGATGACTGTGATCAAGCTGGGCTGATAGATCTGCGTCATGTTGGCAGGGAACACGAGCAACATCAGCACAATGCTGCAAGGGAACAGAAGGATACTTGAGAGGAAATTTGTTGGGCAAGCAGAGGCAACAATGACAGTTTAATGACAGTAAAACAAAATATTAAAAATAAGAACATGGTTGGAAGTTGGAAAGAAGACAGGGATAAAGAGGAAGTGAGCTGCACAGATAAAGAATGAGGTCAGAGGAGAGGAATAAAAAAGTCTGCAAATGGATGCTAATCTAGAGTTCAGAAAAGAAGATAACGCTGTAAAGCAGAGGGATTCAAACGAGTTCAAATGAAGTCAAATTGGGGGAAAAAAAGGATGTTCGGTGAGATCATTTCCAGGCAGTGTCAGAAAAAGAACAGAAAAGTTCCATTTGGAGTGCAAAAGCTTGTTTTCGGAGTGTCTTGCATATTGTATGAATGTCATCACAACAACAAAAAAAGCTTTGTTTTTCCTCACTAGTGTGAATGTTGGACTAAAGTATTAAGAAATGCAGTCAGGGTCGCTGAAAAAGAAACACATATTTGAAGTTTTTCTATAAAGCAATAGCCCTTGTGACTTGGGGAGACTTTCAGGCATTGATTTGCTTCCCATGTCTATTGCACTCAAGCTGTAAACACATTCTGCTGCACATTCGAGGTGACAATCTGACAAAGCCAGAAGGACAACATCAACAGTAACAAGAGAGATGCCACCTTAATGTCATCCAACTGGACACTATCCAGACATCAGAAACATTGTGATATCCTGGGCATAAATATTGCAAACATAAAAGGTGATATTGGGTACACCCTTGTTGAAGTGCAGCGTCCACATTCCATGTGTTCTGACTTAATAGAGCTCTTGCATGGTGCAACTAATGGTGCAAACTAATTTTACTGCAACTAATCGATAATAACATGATTTAGAGAGTAAGTAGATGGGAAAAAAATCCATCCATCCATCCATTTTCTATACTGCTCTTCCCATTGGGGGACACGGGGGGTCTGGTGCCTATCCCTGCGGTCATTGGGCGAGAGGCGGGGTACACCCTGGACTGGTCGCCAGCCAGTCGCAGGGCTGACATATAGAGACAGACAGCCAGGCACCCTTACATTCACACCTATGGCCAGTTTGGAGTCACCTATCAACCTAATGAGCATGTTTCTGGTGGTGGAAGTACCCAGAGAGAACCCACACATGCACGGGGAGAACATGCAAACTCCACACAGAAAGGCCCTGAGCAGGAAGCAAACCAGGGACACTCTTGCTGTGAGGCAATGGCGCTAACCCCTGCACTGCTGTGCAGTCCCAGTGGGAAAATAAATGTTGATAATTAAGGTGGGATAACTGATAAAAGATGTACAAGAGGAACGGAAAGGAAAAAAGTAAGGAGGTAAGAGAGAAAGTCCTAGAGCACTGAGGGGAAGGTCAGAGAAATGCCGGCAGATGTTAGAAGACGTCCCAGAAGCATTCTCGCTGCAGAGTGTAAATCTCTAACACCAAGCAGAGAATAAAAATAACAGACTTAGACAAGAAACATCCTCAGACTGAGGCACAAGATCTCTGCTATCAATGATGTGCACATATTTATGTTCATTTGGCTTGCAGATGTAAACATATTTGCATACATGTTTACCATATGAGGGGAAAACATGACTGACTCCCACAAACGTCATTGAAAAGGTCTTGTTTGCATGAATTTGTGTTGCTGAACTTTCTGTGTTAGTGGCAGGGTCAGGGAACTTTGCAAGGGTTGCATGAAGACATTTGTTGCTGCATCCTTTCACTGTGCTGTTTATAATACAGAGCGTGTTTCAGCACTACAGAAACCCACACCTATGTCAGTCCACTCAAGGACACTCCACGTGTCAGCTCTGATTAAGCCTGCACTCAGCCAGTCGAATAGAGTCCCTGGGTGGGTGGAGGGGCGCAACTTGTGTCCAGTAATAAATCGCTGCAGGCAGCCGCTCTCTTCAGAGCCACGGCCCAGCCGACCCCCAACAGATGCCGGGGGGTTTAGCCTGCCAGTTGCTTCCCGGCCTGTGGGCCAGCCCTATCATGAGCGATGGCGGCGGTCCAAAGCGGGGGTCTGCCGCCACAGGCACAGGTGTAGACATCGTTAACATCCAATAAGAAGGGAGCGGAGCCCTGCGGGTGGGGCAAAGTGATATTGATGTAGGCTCGTCTGCAGTCGCCCGGTTCAGTGAGCAAATATGAGGATAAATATGGTTTTTTGCATAGCGTTCAGCTTTCATTAATATTAACCAACAGCTTCAATGGTGCACAAGAGTGTCCCTTAACAGCGGTCGCCACAGGTTGACAACCGCCGTCTGTTTGTGGTTTTATTTGTGGCTGTTGTTACTCCTCTCCCTGTCCTCTTTCAAATGACATAGCCCATATAAGCAAAACATGTTCCAGTCTATTCTTCTCCTGCCAAGTCAGCAAAGTCAATTAGGTTTGTCGTTTGTTTGGAAGTTGGAAGATTATGTGACCATTTGCCAAGCTGGAGACATGATCAGCTGCAAATTAATCTTGTGAGGATTCATATTGCGTTGGCACACACTTTTTTCCCTCTTCATTGTGCTAGTAGTGCCAGGAAATTGATAGTCGTGTGAAAAGGCGAAAGCATCAGAGACAAAACAGGGAAGGATAAAGAAGGTTGAGTATGAACTAAATGATTTGGTAGTAGGCCAGCGGTCCATTCCTGAATTAGCTCCTCTAGGCATCTAACCTTGTCCAATATCAACCCAATTCTCCAAATGCAGTCTATTCCTCATGTTTAAATAATCCCTGTGTCAACTGTTCCAGTCTGACACAAAGCCTCCGGATGCTGCTGCCCAGTTCTCCTGCAGGGCCAGACTCATGATTGTAGTGGCTCTCAGGCCAGTGACAGACAAGCCGGGTGTCTCCTAGGTTCAAGCTTCATTTCTGTGGTTTTCTGGAATTCATTCGGGTACTGAGAAGTCCCATTTGGGGGTTCAGGCTCTTAGGTCAGTAATGACGTGTTCAGAGGCTGAACACCCCCTGATGAGTAGTGTCTGAGTGAGATCAAGGCACAAATCAGGCAAGCGGAAGTGGGTATATTCTCCTCACAGCAGAGCATTCCCTTCCCTGCAGTTTTCCCTGAATCACCATTATGATCCACACCAGCTGTGCATCTGCGCTTCAACAGGAGCCTCCCATGATGCTCAGGACTCTCTCCCATGAGTTGTTCGAGTCCATTGAGGGGATTTCCAGTAATCTGCTGTGTTTGTAGATAGCATTGTCACAGCCGTTGACTCCAGTTCAGTGGGGTGAGTTATTTAGGTGCCCTGTTGGTCTTTTCGCCTGTCTGCTCCTTTTAGGCCAAAGCCAAAGAGGTGATATGCTTCAGCTAAACCTCTTGTTGGTACAGTTTATAAGAACATCCTGTTTTCTTTTCATTTCTTGAGTGTCACGGTCTAGGAGTTGTTCGCTCTCTTCTTCAGACAGCTTGGCCCAGGCTCAAAACTGTTGTTAATCTGCCCTTGCAAAGTGTGAAGTCACCTTGCAATGTTGTAAAAATAAAATACTTTACTTGAGTTTTTGGCCAATGATGTTGCAGCTCAGTTTTTTTTTAAATCTTTCCTCATTTATGCAACATTGAGGGGGGTCTGGATTGTTTTTGTTTTTCTGTGTGCTCTACCATGTGGCATGCACAATCTTTTTTGTGATGCTCACAGCAGGTGTTTGTTATGGGTATCAGGGCTCATAACAAAAACAGCTCAGTCATTTTATGCATCTGTGGGTCTGCAGGCTTGCATCATCCAGGTGTCATTCCACTACAATAAAAAACAACTGTAACAGATCAGAGTAAGACTGCAGGCTTTTACAACCACCTGTGACTATGATGGCAGCAATCGGTGGATGAAGGTCACTTACACCACAGCAAAGTTGATTCGACATGTCTGTGTTGCAGTAAGGAGTTACAATAACAACTCTGCCCACATAAATCTGGGGATAAAATAAAGGTTACTTAATGCAGCCATTGTTAAAAATAACAACCTAACCAGACCCTTTACAATATACATTATATTGCCAAAAGTAATCACTCACCCATCCAAATAATGTAAATCAGGTGTTCCAATCACTTCCATGGCCACAGGTGTATAAAATCAAGCATCTAGGCATGCAGACTGTTTCTACAAACATTTGTGAAAGAATGGGTCGCTCTCAGGAGCTCAGTGAATTCCAGCGTGGTACTGTGATAGGATGCCACCTGTGCAACAAGTCCAGCGGTGAAACTTCCTCTCCCCTAAATATTCCACAGTCAACTGTCAGTGGTATTATAACAAAGTGGAAGCGACCGGGAACGACAGCAACTCAGCCACGAAGTGGTAGGCCACGTAAAATAATGGAGCAGGGTCAGTGTATACTGAGGCGCAGAGTGCGCAGAGGTCGCTGACTTTCTGCAGAGTCAATCGCGACAGACCTCAAAACTTCATGTGGCCTTCAGATTAGCTCAAGAACAGTGCATAGAGAGCTTCATGGAATGGGTTTCCATGGCCGAGTAGCTGAGTCCAAGCCATACATCACCAAGTGCAATGCAAAGCGTCGGATGCAGTGGTGTACAGCACGCCACCACTGGACACTAGAGCAGTGGAGACGCGTTCTCTGGAGTGACAAATCGTGCTTCTCTATCTGGCAATCTAATGGACGAGTCTGGGTTTGGCAGTTGCCAGGAGAACGGTACTTGACTGACTGCATTGTGCCAAGTGTAAAGTTTGGTGGAGGGGGGATTATGATGTGGGGTTGTTTTTCAGGAGCTGGGCTTGGCCCCTTCCAGTGAAAGGAACTCTGAATGCTTCAGCATTCAACAAGATTTTGGACAATTCCATGCTCCCAACTTTGTAGCAACAGTTTGGGGATGGCCCCTTCCTGTTCCAACATGACTGTGCACCAGTGCACAAAGCAAGGTCCATGAAGACATGGATGAGAGAGTTTGGTGTGGATGAGCACAGAGTCCTGACCTCAACCCAATAGAACACCTTTGGGATGAATTAGAGTGGAGACTGAGAGCCAGGCCTTCTCATCCAACATTAGTGTGTGACCTCACAAATGCGCTTCTAGAAGAATGGCCAAAAATTCCCATAAACACACTCCTAACCCTTGTGGAAAGCCTTCCCAGAAGAGTTGAAGCTGTTATAGCTGCAAAGGGTGGACCAACGTCATATTAAACCCTATGAATTAAGAATGGGATGTCACTGAAGTTCAAATGCAAGTCGAGGCAGGTGAATGAATACTTTGGCAATATAGTGCAAAATATCAGTTTTGCCAGTTGGATGGCATGACACAAAAAGTGCATGGTAAAGCCTTTCCAAGAGGAAAATTTGTTGAAAAATGAAATCAATACAGAAAAAACTACAGTTCCTGAAGTGTTCACTTAATTTTAGCTGCAACAGCCAAAAGTCCCATTAACATCTAAACTTTGCAAGAAAAGCATGGAAATTTGTGTTTTTCTTGCTTGTAACAATGAGTCTTTACAATAAATCTTATACTGTTTGAAAACCTGTGTATTTCCCATTTAAATGTTGCCACATTTGATTGGCAACTGATTGTCAGCACCTGTGAACATGGGCCCAGCTATAGTGGTGTCTGCTTCAAGAATCGGCATGCCACAATTGAAAGATCTTGATTGTTTCTTTGCAATAGGACAACTTCAAGCTAGTGTTCTGCAAAACCAAGTTGGCATTATAAGGGGTGAGCCCTAGTACCATCGCCATGTTGCATATAATTGAGGATGTCTGAGACAAAGTGGGTGTCCCAAGAAGACGACGACCCAGAAGACTGTTTCTTCACCCTGTCAGCACTTCGGAACCATAGGCTGTCTTCTACATATTTGCAGTCAAGGTTTGCAGGATGATATGGCTGACGGCTCTCTGCCCAGACAATCCAGAACAGACTTCACACAGCCAATCTCTGGTCTCATAGGGCTGCCAGGAGACCTGCAATGACTGCCATTCACTGTCAGGCCCATTTACGCTAGTTTCAGCAACATGTGCACTGGAGCACTAACACATGGAAGAACATTATGTTTAACAGTGAGTCCAGATTCTGTCTACAGCAGCTGGATTGTAGGGTCTAAGTGTGAAGAGGACGCAGAGAACATTGTGCTGATTGCTGCATCGATAGAGTAAGATCTTTTGGAGGAGGCAAGGTGATGTGTGAGGTGGCATCTCACTGGAAAGCAAGGCTTGTGACCATTGGCAGCAATCTCCCTTAGGACTGGGCAATTAATTGAATTTAGATTAAAGTGTAAGTGAACTCCAAGCTCAGAGCTAACTCCGCCCACTTCAGGATTTCAAAAAATGCACAGAAAGAGGGCAGTTTGGTACTGAGAGGAGGGAGGGGGAAAGGATGGGAGTTTTTTAGTTTGTTTGTTTTTTAAGAGCATGGGGTTTTCCAGATGAAGCGGAAGTGACAGTGACAGTAACACAGAGTCCCCAAGCACTGCTGTCTCAGAGATCTTTTGAGGTGGAGGATTTTTTCCCCTCCAGAATCCCCTGAAGCAGGCTGTGAAGTGGTGGCGGACCGTGGTGGTCCTAAGCACTACCTGTTTGGGCCGTTGACTCCAGCACCAGCATTACTACAGCCGTAGCTCTCGGAGCCGAAGCAGTGCAGCTGCAAGCAGGAGAGGATGGGAGTGGTCTCTGAATGGTGAAGTAAGTTAGAGGCAGTAACATTCTACCTTTTATTTAGAGTTTGTGATGTAGAAACCTACCGACGTCACATAAGCCCCGCCTTTTTAGTAAAGTTTTTTCAAGGCAGATGTCTGTTTGAGCTAATTAAAAGATGTAAAATGATTTTTATCAGTTTGGTACAAATGTGGGAAATAACAGCAGCACTGATGTGTTTTACCATAGTTCAGTCAGATACTCAAGAGTACAGCTGAAAAAATGTTAACGTGTTCACTACTTAAAATTGCAACATGGCTTACTGCAATTTTCAAATCCCATTCTTGGCCAGGTCTCCATTCTTGGTCTCCTTTGAAAAAGAGATCTTTGATCTCAATGGGACTAGCCTGGTTAAATAAAGGTTAAATTGAAAAAAATCAAAGAAGGTGCACTATTTCTTTAATGTCAAATGTATGGCGAAATAAACAGTAAAAACTGAAGTGTTAATTTCTCAGTTAGGTTGACTTAACTCCCTAAGTGTAATTTTAACTCCACCCTGAGTTAAGTGGTCTTCAGTGTTTGAGTTGTTTGACAGTGTTGACCCCATCAACTCTGCAGACAGTCAACTGATGTAAGCCTCGCCTACTTTCATTTCAAAATTTAAATAATTTTACCATGATGCCCTCATGCAGAGTGTTTAGATGTTTTTTAGATGTTTTGAATTGTGTTTGGATATGTTTAGATGATGCCTATTGTACAGTAATCATTGCTTGGAGGCCTTTGTTCATGTTTCTCGTGGATTGTTGAAGGTTTTTAAGTTTTTAAACTTTCCACCATGAGTGATATTGTTTATTGAGTAAGTGACTTCTTGCCTGTGGCACCAAACAGTAGTTTATGTGTAAAGCAACACGGGCTGCGTGGGTGAGCAAAGTGTAAAAGTGTCTATCACTTACCATAAGTCTCAATTATGTAATAGCCTTGTTAAAGTGCTTGAGTATTACACTTCAGCAATTGGTTGATTATGTTATTGATCAATCTGCTTAAACACATCAGAAAAGAATGATCTTAATATGGTGTTAAAAAACACCTTCATGCGTTGAAAAGTAACACTTAAATGCTACGATCTATCACTATTGGAGAACTATAAAAACTCAGCTTAGGTGTTAAGTTTAACACTAAGGGGGTTGAATTAACACTGACATAGAGCTGATTTGTTATTAAAGAAGAATAGATAACCAACACAACTGGGAGTAATTACACTCCTCAGAGTTGATTAACCTGTAGTGTTAAGTTTTATTAACACTGTACAGTGTTAGCCAGTGTTCATTTTTTACTCAATTTTGAGTTGATTTTACTCTGAAATTTTAACACTGTGGAAAGATTTAATTTAACACCAATTCTGGTAAGGACCAAATACACTGGGACACGGTGTTACATTTAACTCTTTAAGTGTTGATTTAACACTGGAAAATTTGCTGTGTACCAGTAATTTTTTTTCGCAGTAGAGATGCTATGCTCCACACATTATGCAAGTCATGAAGCTTCATTTTTTTTCTAGAATAGTTTGCAACAAAAAACTACCTTCCATGTTTCTGTATGTTTGTCTTCTTAAAAGGATAATGACAACAATGATTATTCCCACCAACAAAACAGCTCATATGGCCAATCATTTCAAAATCATTTAGCCCTGTGTATAGATAAAAGCAAGCCTCAAAATGGGCATTTACACTGAGAATGCACCGCCAAAATGGCGACCAGCATCATTGGGTTTCAAAATGTCTCTTCAAGAAAGCTGTAGTAAAGTGGACAACATCCACTTTACTACAGCCTAAGGGCTTGTCCTGAGTTATATACCCCTAAAGCAAAACTCATTTAGTGTTGATTAAAGGGAAAAATTAAAACATGCAGGGATATTCAGAAGGTCATGTTGCTTTAACAATGTTAAAATATTTTTTGTAAAAATATTTTTTTGGTGATAATGGTTTTGTGCCCAAGGTAAAGTCCGACTATGCTTGGTCAAGCTTAGAGATACTGAGTACGTTTACATGGATTCGAGTGTCTCGGTAATGAGCTTTATCCCGGTTCTATCCATATTCTAGAGATTGTGTTTACATACACAGGCTACCTAGTTAATCATATCTCTGTATACATGACTGATGCTAGTATCCTGGTTTCTGATTTTTGTGCCAGATTTGGTGATGTTTAACTTTTACACATTGCAGAATTGTTTTGTGAGCTCAGAAAAATGAGACCATTGTGGCATTTCTTTAGTTTCCACTTACACATGTGACTAATGTGATCTGTAAAAATACAGATGTGTCCAACCTCTTTACGCATGGGGAAGACCCTGAAAGAAGCTACCCATAGCCATGAGATGATAATTTTGTTTGTTTTTCATTGTTTTGCTATGTTCCACCACCAGAAATCACTAGAAAAAAACACGACAGTAATGCCTTTCAAGAGACAACTGGAAAAGTTGGCCATCCATGATTTTAGTATATTTTGAGAAATATTAATATATGAATATTAATATATCATACAAAAAGATGTATGAATGGTCAAAACAGCTAAGTTAAGTTTAGTTGTTAGCGATACAAATATTGTGTGCAGGTTAACTCGCCTGTTTTTAAGGAATTATGCCTTGTAACTTTTCACTGTGCTTCATATCAACCGATAAATCATGTTGTAAAATCTGACGTCTTAGAATCAGGGTAAGGGTTTGTCCTAGTTTCTGAAACTGCATACTTGAAAAACATGTTTAAAACCAAATTTCTGAAGTCCATGAAAACACATTCACTGCTACATAATAGAATTACCTGATCCACAATACTGAATAATGATGCATCAGATTGTTTACTGCTTTGCACACCTGCATATATTCAGCATCTTAACTTCTCGCTCTTATCCTCCCCTTTCCGTTCACTTTATTTTTCGTCTTCATTAGGATGTAGACACAAAGACTCTGCTGCCATCTTTCCTCTCCCTGCAAATTCTTTCATGTCTCCTCTGTTGGTGAGTGGCAGCAAGCTGAGCGTAGGTGCATCTGGTGGTGTCTTGTTAGCGTTGCCATAGGGTTCCAACACAGACTTCATTAGCCACACATGATCACTCGGTGTCCTCACTTCACCGTGCACATTAAAGCTACTCGAGTAAGTGTTCTGTTTGGTTTTTCACCTGTCATTGTTTTGAGACGTTTGGCTTGCTATATTGACAACACAAACAAACCAGTGTTAGCTGCCATATCTTAGCTCAAGCACCTGTAAACATTGTTGTATAAGAGGAAAGGATTATGCTTAATTCTTCAAGAGTTCTGAATAATTGTGGATAGTATGTAAGGGCCACAATTAAAGAGCCAACAAGCAGACATGGACTATTAGTTATTAGAAGGGCACATGCAGCCTGCACCACCATGTATGCAAGTGATAAATGCCACTGATTTTGTGCCCTGGTTGATGTAACATATGCAATAATTATTTTTGAGCAGCTAATCGGGGTTGTTTTTTAATTAAAGGGATTATTAAAATGCGCCCGATAATATAAGACATGCAGAAGTGTCACTGGCTTGATTTATGTGTGATTAATCAATATTCAGTAACATTTTCCTGGCAGTCAGCCACTAAGACATCACTGTATGATGAAATGTTTTGCTCTCTGTAGGCCGTATCCCAGATGCTCACAGTTTGGGGTCCATTTCAAGAGCCTTAGAGACATTTCAGTAACGGATTAAACATTACGTCGTCATGGAATGATAATGTTTACATCTTTCGTATCTGCACTACCACACGAGTGTGTCCTTCATACATCCTGCTAAATTTGTCTCATTCAGAAACAGCAGTGTACAGATGTTTCTGGAGGGCAAGATAAATCACTGGATGAAATTTCATGAGCATCTGCATTTTTTTGTGCGAGCTTGGAGGTGGTGAAGCTGGCAGGCACACATGCTGAGAAGGATGAGTAATGACGCCAAATTGAGAGGCTGAGAAGTAAACACACTGGGCTGTTGTTTCTATTGGACATTTCACCCTGGGGCTGTCGTCACAGCAACCCGAAAATTTATTATGGTCTGCCTGTACCTCCTACTGCAAGAGCAAAGTAATTCTAAACCACAGGGCCACAGAAACTGCTCTTTGCATTCCTTAACTCGATTTTCCTCTCCTCCCGGTCTTTGTCTCTCATTTGTTTCTCCCTCCTGCCCGGGCAGGTATGGACTAAGTGGTCGCTGTCAATTGAAATAGATTGTTATGTGCAGCACAAAGAACTGCGGGACACCCGGCCCAGACAAAGGCTAGCCGAGATGAACACACAGTCTCATCTTTACTGCTCACCCTTAATGCGAATGATGTATGAGTTTAAACTACTCTGTAAAAGCCTAAAACAGAGCACAGCCCCTTTATTTTCTGCTAGGTCAAGCTAAAGGGCTGGCCCACGGCCCATGTCTTAGGGATGAAGCTAAGCCTGGGCATATCCTCAGCCAGGCGGCTTGCCAACAGACCCCACAATCCCTTGCAGCGGAAGGACAGCTTTCACCCTCCTACTCTGTCCTTAGCATCTTTTTTTTTAAATTTGGCTTTAAAGGTTATCTGGGCTGTCCTGTCTGGGGCCTCTGGCGAGAGCAGCCAGCTCACCACAGGTGTGAGTGCTGCTGATAGGCAAAGGAAGTCTACAGGGAGGATGGGAGGCTATGGGGGAGGGGCGGGGCAGAAAGATATGGTTGTCCACCATGGCCTGAGCCTGACCTTCATTCACAATATTTTACTCAGATGGAGTGCTCCCTGGATGGGCAAACAAAAAGGACTGCTCCACATAGCCAAATCATACAACTGCTGAGTCAGCAGGCTTTTTTCCTTTAAAGGGAGACGGAGAATAAGAGGAAGATGTGTACAGAGCAAGAGTCATAGTTCTGTGTCAGCGGAAGGCTTTACATATAACTATC
Organism: Cheilinus undulatus; assembly: GCF_018320785.1. Lineage (NCBI taxonomy): Eukaryota > Metazoa > Chordata > Actinopteri > Labriformes > Labridae > Cheilinus > Cheilinus undulatus. The sequence continues at coordinate 22,538,317 of NC_054887.1, read as the reverse complement.
CATCCTGTTGCATTTCATAGAACAGAATACATGAACTTGACCTGGAAATGTTGTTTAAAGGGCTGTGCTAATGTGAGGGATTAGGATCAGGGATATCATCTGTTCTTCCTGCTCCACAAAGTAAAAACACAGCCACGGCCGGGACACAGCAGCCAATCCCAGGGCTCACTAGCTCACTGTCAGCATGTGTAGCTCCTCCATTAATAACTAATAAGTGGAACATTAGGGGGAAATGGTGAGTATATCTTGAGGGCTTACATTAGCCTGGCATACAGCATCTCCTTATCTGTGCGTAGGGCATGGAGGAGAGAGAAAGAGGGAGGCAGGATGTGATGTCCTCTCTTTGACTTTCTTACTCCATTAACTGCCCTGGGAGGATAGCTTGAGCGCTACAAGAAGTGCACAGAAACAGCACAGTTGTATGCAGTCTGCTGAGCATAAGCACATGTACAGGCCCTCAACAACACTGGAGTGTGCTCATTGAGTTCCAGTCTTTGTTCCTATTTATCTATAATCATATACAGTAGGCTGGTACAAACATGTTCACTGATAACATGCAGCATCCATGAGCATGAAAAAAACTGCCGACATATAACAGGCATCCATGCCTCTTTAAGTACGCTGTAATAACTTCATTATAAGAGAAAAACAGCACAAGACACTGAAAAAGTTTGCAATTGATTGGTCAAATACACTATATGGACAAAAGTATTCAGCCACACCTGTCAACTGTTGAATTCAAGTGTTTCAATCAGATCCATTCCCACAGGTGTAGAATCAAGGAACTTTTGCGATTAAAAACACACAAGTTTACATTTAAGTGGTCATTATGAGTCGTTTGTAAATAACGTGGAATACCTCTGGCAAGATGGCGGCGACGTTGACGTACGACCCAGTGGCCAATGAGGCGTCTACATATATTATGTCTATGGTCCCCACCTCCTGTTGCTTGCGTGCAGTTGCAGGTGGAAACTACAGAATGGAAGAGGAAGAGCTGTACCCTCCGAATAAACGGTTGAAGTCAGACGTGTGGGATTTTTTGGATACAAAAAAATGAACAGAGTGTCATTATGGAAGACGGCCAGCCTAAATTTAAAACATGCCACAAAAAAGTTGTTGTGAAATCAGGCAATACTACAGCACCTACGGGGTAACCACCCAGTGTTGTACGCCAAAGTAAAGGTAAACAGTAACTGGCTTAAGTCATGTCAATGTTAGGAATGGGGATCAAACGAGTCTCACAGGTTCTGTGACGTAACGTCATTTTAAGATAAGACTGGTGTAAAAACATACAGTAGTTCTTTCAAGAGGAACAAACTAGAAGTGTCAGTCATCACATCAAACAAGAACGTACCTTAAACTGTTGGCTTGAGGAAAAAAGATGCTACCAGTGAGTCGCGTGCCATCATATCCTCTAGTGCTGGGAGTACAGGCTCATATCCCTCACTTAAGCTGCTTCAGGACAGTTTTCTTCTTCAGCTGCTCAGATAAATGCTGATAAATGCTCCAAAACTTTGAGCAAGTCCTGTTTGTTTACAATATTAATCCCGTGTAGAAATCTGTGGTGGAATCGGCAGAATTGAAGTTAATTAGAGAACTTTAAAGCTGATGACGGAAAATATGATGCGTTCAAGTAACCTCAATAAATAAGACAACTGTAGTCTATATGTTATGATGTGTTCAAATGCCAACTAAAAATGGGAAAATTTAGTTTTTGACAAGAAACTTGAATAAATACAGATGTATTTATGAAAAATGTGTTTATATTTGAGGGATATAAAATAGATGTGACTGACTGAATTATAGCTGTTTAACTCAAACACTACTCAGCTAAGACCACTCAAGTGGTCTAAGTGGGATTATTATCATTTTTCTTGTAATTTTAGCTTACTTTACATTGTTGATATATTATTTTGTTATGAGAGCATCCTAAGATGGAAATAAATTAAAATACAAGACGATAAGGAGTGTTCATGTGATTTTACTTATTCATGGTAGTATGAAATTAATGAATGCAAAAATTATCGTGATAATCGTAAAATGGCAATTATTTCTCTGACAATAATCGAACTGAGAAAATCTGTAACCGTGACATCCCTATTTGGGATATAAAATGGGTCATTCTGAAGAGTTCAGTGACCTCAGTGAGGTACTGTGATGGATACCTACTTCACAATTAGGGGGTTCATAAAATGTATTTCCACAGTCAACTGTATGTGATATTATTAGAACGTGCAAACATTTAGGAATAACAGCAACTCAGCCACGAAGCAGAAAATCACATAAAATCAAAGAGTGAGGTTAATGACTGCTAAGGCCCATGGAGTGTAACAGTCACCAACACATCTGTTGATTTCATAGCTGAAGAGTTCTGAACTTCCACTGGCATTAAAATGAGCACAGAAAGTGTGCGGCGGGAGCTTCATGGAAAGGATTTTGACAGCTAAGCAGTTGCATTCAGGCCCCATATCACCAAGTCCAATGCCAGGCATCTGATGGAGTGATGTAAAGCACACTGACCCTTGACTGTGGAGCAGTGGAAACGTCCGCTGTGGAGTGATCAATCAATCAATCAACTTTTATTTGTAGAGCCCTTTACAACACATAAAGTGACCAAAGTGCTTTCCAGTAAAATCAAAACATATGAGTAGGAATTATAAAACAATATAAAACAATATAAAACCAATAAAAACCACAATAAAACAAATACAAGTAATGTGTCACGACTGAATATTAAAAGCCAGTTTGAAAAAATAGGTTTTAAGTCTGGATTTAAAAAAGCCAAAGTCGGTAATGCTCTCATGTCTGGGGGCAGCTTATTCCATAGTCTGGGCCCTGCCACAGAGAAGGCCCGGTCTCCCCAGTGTTTGTATCTAGCTCTGGGCACTTCCAGCAAGAGCTGGTTGGCTGACCTTAAGGCCCTGTTTGGGTTGCGGACAGACAACAGTTCACACAGATATGAAGGAGCAAGGCCATTAAGAGCTTTCAAAACAAAATGTAAAATTTTAAAATCAATTCTAAAAGAAACTGGAAGCCAGTGGCGAGAGTAAAGGACAGGGGTGATGTGCTGATGTCTGGAGGTGTTTGTTAAAAAACGTGCTGCGGCATTCTGCACCAGCTGGAGGCGACTGAGAGAGGACTGGGAGACACCAACATAAAGTGCATTACAGTAATCAATTCTAGAGCTGATAAAAGTGTGAATTGTTTTTTCCAAGTCAGTGCAATTTTAAAAAGGCCTTTACTTTGGCTAAAAGACGTAACTGATGAAATCAAGCTTCTCTGTTTGGCAGTTGGATGAGTCTGGGTTTGGCGGATGCAGGAGAAGGTTACCTGCCTGACTGCACTGTGCCAACTGTGAAGTGTGGGGGAGGAAGGTAATGGTATGGGGCTGTTTCTCAAGGTTTGCGCTAGACCCCTTATCTCCATTGAAGGCCAATTGTAATGCTTCAGCATACCAAGACATTTCGGACAATGCTATGCTTCCAACTTTGAGGCAAGAGTTGGGGAAGGCCCTTTTCTATTCCTACATGACTGTGCCCCAGAAACCAAAGATTATAAAGACATGGTTTGATTAATTTGTTTTGGAAGAACTTGACAGAGCCCTGACCTCAACCCCAATAAGCACCTTTGGGATGAGCTTGAACAGAGACTGCGAGACAGGCCATCTCGTATACCTTATTGCATGACCTCGCAAGTGCTCTACAGAATGAATGGGCACAAATTCTCACAGAAACACTCCAGAATCTTGTGGAAAGCCTTTCATGAAGAGTAGAAGATGTTATAGCTGCAAAAGGGGGTAACTCCATATCAAAGTACATGTATACAGTGGTATAGTTCTAGTATTGCTTGACATACAAAAAGGTTTGATGCGGCAGATTGTGAAATCTCGAGCCAATAGATTCTTTTTGAATGAAGTTGAATAGAGTCACAAAATATAAGGAGAGAGAGTGAGGGATCAGGAGAAACAAACTTGGTGCCAATATGATGAAACGTATCAACTATTCACATGCTTACAACACACAGCTGTACATCTCATCCAGTATTCTCCAAACTTATAAAATCCAGTAATTAACAATCTTACTGCAAATATTACTAGAACAGCAAGTTTCTATTTAGAACACATCAAAACCCAGATCTCACAACTGGCTCTGAAAAATAAGTCCATGCATTCATTCAACAAGGCTAGATAAGTGCAATTCTCTATATGCAGGATTAACCAAACAATAAGTAGGATCAGTCAAGAAATACGCCGGAGTACACCATCCGCATACAGGGAAACCATTTAGACATGGTGATATTCATTCACACTCCCACCAGCAGCAGTAATAAAGTGAGTAACTCATTTCCAATTTGAGCATTAATTTATTGCACCCAGCTTGTAAATATTATCAGGAGCTGCAAGATAATATACAGGCTACATTATTACTCATTATCGAGGTAATGAAATACAGAACTACTCAATAGGATTGTCCTCTAAAACAAATTAAAACTGGAAAAAAGCAAAGCTACAAAAAACAGTCCTTATGAAATAAAGACAAACAAGCAGTGTAGGTAATTTATTATTTTTAATGATTTTGTTTCCAATTGTTTGAGAGCCAGGCTATTTAAAGGTTGTTTTTAAGTTACAACTGGTTCATAATACAGTCGGTTGCCGATATATTTGCAGAGACAGAGAAAGGACAGATATGAGATGAGTAATCAAATGATGATTTTTAAAAATTGCACACGCGGAGATGTCTCCAAAAAACACCTATCAGGGTCTATGTTGAGTGGTGAGAATGCAATGTGACAGGAAATTTTTAAAAATCAGTCTCAAATTGACACTTTTGTAACACTGACTGAGGGATTTTTTGCAGCATTGGAAGTGCTACTACTGCTTTTTGGAAGGGGATGTGCATAATTATCATAATAACTAATGATGATTCATGGATTGTTTTTCAGAGATCAGTGAAGCACAGAGTGTGTGTAGTGATAGGGGAGGGGAGTGCACTCAACTACAGTGAACCCATTTTTAATCCACAACACTTTGAGTAAACCAAACATGTAATTTCATACACATGCACACACAAGCAGAGAGAAAAGGAGAAAACCATTCTTCTATATCTCTGGCTAATTTCAAACACTGGTTACAAAAACATCATTAATCACGCTGACAAAGATTAGTCACTAGCAAGCTCTCCTACCTGTTTATTATAATTAAATCGATGTACGTGTCATTGCAGGCGTGGACTGGAACCATGGCAGAGCCGGTTACAGTCACAACAAAAATGGGCATTAATAAAAGAAATTCAAGAGACAGAGGGAGAGAGAATTAACAGAAATAGAAGTTGTGGGAGTAAGGTTAAGGCAGGTTAGGTTGTCATGAGACCAACATTTAAAGATACGCAATGATACCAGAAGTTGGAGGCCCCCTTAACTAGGTAATATCTTGTTTTCAGTAGGGATGTACGTGTTTAGTTCACTTAACGCTTAAACATTTATATATAACATTTTGGCTTTCATAATATCAGCAATGAACTGAACACCATTCATTTGTGTTATTGTTCTGTACATGTGTCATGTTATCAGGTACAACATGTCTCCAAATTTCTGTAATAACAACAAGATAGTAGGATGGTGCCAACTTGCGGAGTATCTGTTGACCTGTCTGGAGCTTTAAAGGGATATTTCAGTAGTTTTGAAGTTGGGTTGTATGAGGTACTTGGCACTAGCAGTGGCAATAGCCTCCAGTGATTTCAGTGAGTGTTTCTCCTTTAAGAGGACTCACCAGTTCTTTCCGGCACTAAAGCTAGGCTATACAGTGTAGGAGACAGGTAGACTTTCTCAGTGTAATTCACCAAGTTTAAGGGAAAAAATTGGCTTTAACATCTGCTATATCAAAGTTTTTTCAAGTGTTTCATTTTTACACAGAAAGCCTCTGTGTCTGCCTCTATATTTTGAAATGCAAGCGTAAAGCTGCGTGCTCTTCTGCCTCAGTTTATCCAATTAGCTTTGGGCTTTGACAGAGACAACAACATATGAAACTAAAACTAGTTATTTCAAGCTTAGTTTTCAGCTTCAACAGCTCATACATTGTTTCATAAAGTAAGCATATTGTTGCTTGTTTGATTGTCAGCCACTGAATGAATGACTGTACTTGGATGAAAGATTTACAATTCTCTGATTTATCATTGGAGAGGTGAAGAAAGTCTGTAAAGCACCAGCGTTCAGTACTACAGGCAACTCTGGCTAGGGAGTGATGCAGGCTGCAAGCATCTGTGAGCTGTGACTGTCTAAACAGAAATGTCCTGAGGAAGTGTCGTGAAGTCTCATCTGCAACAGCAATAGCTCTCCATGATCGTGGGCATGGGCTCACAGTTTCAACCCCTACACCAACAGTTAACGTGCTATCCAGGCTTCACTTTTTCTCTCCTCTCTTTTTCTTCACACAAAAGTTGTTCAGCTGTTTACTCCAGCTCATATAAGTATCCCCTTGTATCCACATTATGCAGTTTGAATTGCAAATTTTTGGTTTTATTTCAGCTAAGTTTGCTGTGGTTGTTGCTATGGTCAGTGCAAAATAGTGTCAAAAACAGAGGCTTTCTTTGTGAAAAATAAAACGCTTCAAAATTTGTCAATATAGCTTTGAAACTTACTAAATCAGATGGAGAAAGTGCACCCAACCAGCGTGTCCTCTTAAAGGGCAGTGCTCACTGAACTCACTGGAGGCTAATGCCACTAATATTGCCAAGTGCCTCATACGACCTAACTTCAAAAATACAGAAATATCCCTTTCACGCAAGCTGGAATCAACCCAGCTTGCCTTAAGCACAGCGCTGCAAAGATTCACATTATTACAACTTAAACGACTGTTTAAAGGTGTGTTTTTACCCATGACTCCCTTGTTTTCAGTCCATGATTATTGAGAGCAGCAGGCTGTGGCATTAAATAAAGTCAGAGAAGCAACTATGGACACAGTAACACTAACAAATTAGGGAGGCACAATATTACCGGCCTGATATTGGTACCAGCAGATATTAGCTTAAAAAGGCAATTATCTGTATTTTCAGATATCAAAATTTCTGCAAATATTTAAAACTGATGTTTTGGCTGTGAATATCAGCATATATAGACTGTAAGTTGTTGCTATTTGTACTTATAATTTTGTAAAGGTTTAGGCTTGACCAACACACCTACACCAGTTGAGTTTTTGGGGGTTTTTTGTTCATTCTCAATCTTTGGACTTCAAAGTGTGTTTAAGTGGTCAGGTTTGTTTCTTTGTTTATTCTTGTACATTCAAATGTGTTCAAGGACCAAAGTTTTAGGTCTGACGTAAATATATGAATATCAATAGCAGTATCGGTTAAAATTAATCCATAAATAATGGCATAGCACATATCGGGAAAAAAAAATCCGATATTGTGCATCCTAATTAAATTGTTTTTATTGTGAACGCCCGCATTAGGATATACGGTGTTTTCAGAACTAACGTAATATACCTTGACAGGAGAGAAATAAAACTTACAAAAACATTATTCTGTGATCTTATGCAGACATGAGGGGAGTATCACATCACAGGCTTGTTTAGGGGGAAGGGGGTAATATGCATTTAAATACATCAGCTCTATAAATCTTGTAACATAATGTGATGTATTACTGTTATCGTAAAAAGAATAAATACCATGATATCAATTTTAGGTCATACCACTCAGCTGTACACCCGCCTGTTAGCCATAGACTGGCTACAGCTAAAGTCAATGGGCATGCTTTCCCTTTACCTGTCAAAAGGCACAGTCTTCATGCTATTAAGGTTGTGTGCAGGAGTTTCAATAACTGAAAACAATAAAATAGCTGGCTCTAATTAAGTAGGTAGTTGGCTTTTTGGTCGACTGCTGGGGCTTATCAAAAGCCCCTTGGGTAGAATTTAATTTAGCCAAAATTTATGTTGTGTACTTTAAAGATGCCCTCTACTGCATCTACAAGACAAGTCCAAGTGGAATGCTTCTATTCATGGCCATTCACATTGTAAAACCCATTCACAGACTCCCTGCAAAGGAGAAAATATCTCACAAAAGAAAGAAGACATGATGGAAAAGCAAGCTGGAGGCCCAAACAAAGAAAAAATCCTTCCAGGAGCTAAGCTAGGGAAATGCAGACAGACACATTTAAGCAAACACTCCCATGTGAGTTCTTCGTGCTGACTGAAATCTTAGTTTGTGTTTTTTGCTTTTTTTTCTCTCTGTTTTCTTTCCTACGTACTGTCTGGGGTCCTCTTTGTGACTGTCAGGAAATAAAATTGCACACCACAATGGCTCAGTGTTATATGAGTAGATGGAGATCGAATATGTAGCTTTGTTGACAGAGCCGAGGAAAGTGTAGAATGGCGAGGTAAGAAAAGGTACACAATTGGGGCAACACACAGGAAAAAAGATATTTGATTTGTGCCAGACACAGGGGAGAGTACACAAAGATAAAGGGAGTGAGCCACTAAAATGTCTAAAAGTCTTTTTTAGGCTAACACGGTAATGGCTTGTAAAAGGAAAGTAAATTGGGAGCTGTGAATTTATCACCCGAGTGGCTTTGGCAGCCCAGAGGTAGCAGCACATACAGATATCAGGCCTGCCATAAAGTCTGTTTGTCTGATTTTTCTGCCATAAAACCATTTCTCTTTCAGAGATTTAGACAACTAGTCCTGAGTGTTTTATTTGCAGGTAAACGTGGTGATATTCTCCAAAGCCTGCTGCAATAAACAGTGATTACATACTCCGCACAGATGTGACAAAGCAACCTCTATTTGGCCATTTTAATGAAAATTTTAATCACCTTTTAGGGACAAGCTTGCTGATACTGAACTATCTATGTCAATTTAACTATGAAGATCTGAATATCCCTGTCTCAATTACTGTTTCAACAAGAATAGAGCACATGTTCTGAAACGAGGCATAGAGCAAAATTGGACTGCAAATAAGGCGGCTGGAATGACTGGCATCTGAATAGAGGAAAGTGAGGGGTGAATAAAACATGAGCAGACCGCTCGGGCCGTGGCGACGAAAATGAGACAGCTTTGTCTTTGTACTGCATCAACCCTTGACCTCGCCGCCAAATTGGTTGACATCACACACTCCACACACACCTGAGTGCAGCATTAAAGTCTAGTGAGGCTTGTGATTAGATGCACTCACCATTTACATCGCTTGTGGCAAGTGTAGCACTTTATTTGTTGAAATGAATGGCGCATTTTCGTCTCAGCTCCATTGTTGCAGAGATGATGGAGCTCTCTTTGTGGAGTTGTTTAGCGTGCATTTGCTTTTATGAATAAAAGGGAAGACAGAGGCTGAAAATTACCCTCATCAGTGTATCTTACTGAAAAATATAACTGTTTTTGTCCTGTGCTGTCAAGCTGATATAGAATGAAATGACAAATTATAGCAACAACAGCTCAACTTCTTTCATGTGTTCACTATAATTATGCAAATTTCTACAAAAAAATAATAATGCTTCAATAATTATTGATGTTTAGGTTCTACATCTAACTACTTAACAATCCATCCATTCATCCATTTTCTATACTGCCTATCTCCTCAATGCTACATGGAGCTGGAGCCAATCCCAGGTGTGATTGTGCGAGAGGCAAGATACACCTCTGACTGGTCACCAGTGTGTCAAAGGGCTGGCATATAGAGACAAACAACCAGGCACACTCACATCTATGGACAATTTAGAGTAGGGTTGTCCCATTCAGCTTTTTTGGCCTCCGATCCTGATCCGATTTTTTAATATTGAATATCTACCAATGTCAAGTCTGGATCCGATACTCATAATTACCTAGATTAGAGTTTAAAGTTTTTTGTTTGCAAAAATAACTTAAGTAAACTAAATAACTACTAGATATCTCAAACTTATTCCATTTAAATCAGTCCAGCCAACATTGTTGTAAAAAACATAAAATTACATTTCTGCACAGAGTGGCGTAATAGCTCTGTTTCACTTTTATCATTTTTCAGAAAAAATGAAGATACATTTTTATTTAGTGCAGTGTTTGAATTAAATCAGACAGTCAAAAATCCACTTAAAAGTGGTCAAAACAGCTGACAGACCTGAGCAGTCAAAAAGTGAACTCCAATAACCTCAGTTCAACTTAGAGGTGGTGAAAGCCCTGTCGATAGTCACAATAACAAATTAATTCAATAAATTAATTTGATAAATTATAATTCCACTTAGAAGTGGTAATTAACCAGACTGTATTATTCACAACAAAAACTGAACTCCAAAAATGAATTAAAAACATCCTAACTCCACTTTAAAGTGGTGTAAACAGTTTAACTTAAATAGGATCAAAAACACATGAATCACACCGACTCAAAATAAAAATCCCTATTAAAATGTAGCAGCTTACTCCGCAACATGAACCAAAACATTAACACTGCAATATAACCCAAATATCAAATATAAGGCACTCTTGTTGTTACAGTGCATTTATTAAGTGCAACTAGAGCTGCTACATCGCTTGTTCCTCCCTCACTTTAATTTCTATACCCACTTTTACTTTATAACGAAGTGTAGCTTCTTGTTTAGGAAAACCAGCATTCTCAATAGCCTGCTTTACATCCGCTGCTGTGTGAGACCCACCGAACTGGCGTGCATGAAATACTGTACGCTTTAACTCGAAGGTGGAGGACTGGGTAGTGAGGCTCAGCAGTAACATGGGGCAAACGAATGTCTGTAGTGAAGCTAAGGGCTGTGAAGTTGCTTTTTAAATTCTCTAGTAAGCTGTCATGTACTGTGTTGTACAGCTCCAGTAAGCCAGTGTCAGTAATGTAATGTCAAGACTGCAGGGCAAAGCGTGGGTCCAATAGCTCAAGAAGACGACAAAAACCCAGCAATGAATTTGACCACTTTTTCTGTTATCTTCTTTGCCTTATCACTCTCTCGAGGGTACTTGTCCTTCCTCTTAAAGTCCAGAGTATGTTGCTTCGGTGTAGCTGCCTGTTGCTATAGTGAAGTCACTGTATTCCGCTGGCATGCTTAGTTTGGAGACGATAACTACAAATTTGTAGAGTTAAATGCAGCTCTGCTGCTACCACCTCATGAAACTGCCGTGTTACAGATGCTGCAAGTGGCCATTGGATTGTTTTCACTCTCATATTTTAAGTTTTTCCACACCGCTGACATTTTTAACACGGGACTGCTAATGTTGCTACTGTTACTGGTGCATTTATGGTCTGTTGTACATTGTGCTCCATCTACAACAGCTGAGGTAAATGACCAGCTGGGCTGATCAGATCAAATTGCTGATCTCCGATCAATTAAAAATGCTTATATCAGCTCCAATCCGATACATGTGATTGTGATTGGGACAACCCTGATTTAGAGTCACCAATTAACCTAAGAGCATGGCTTTGGACTGTGGGAGGACACAAAGAAAACCCTCACATGCAGAAGGGAGAACATGCAAACTCTAGAAAGCCCTGTTCCACCAGGATTAGAACCAGGAACCTCTTTGGTATGAAGCAACAATGCTAAGCCCTGCACTGCCTTTCCTTTGAAACAGGAGTGTCAAACTCAGTCACAGCAGGGACCAGATTCTGAATTTAGATCTAACCTGAGAGCCTACCAGGGTCAACATTTAACCATAATCTGAAAGCCTCACTTTCACCAGGGTGAATTGAATTTAATCATAAAGTCAAATTGTCAAAATATGAGTTTAAATTTTAAATTTTGAGTGTAAAAGTACAGAAAATGAGATAAAAAAGTGAAAATTAAGAACTGAAAAATTGAAAATATGAGATAAAAGTCAAAATTGTGAGTTAAAAGGTCAAAATTTGTGATAAAAATTTAAAACATTAGTTTTGAAGGTCAAAATATGAGTTTACATTTCAAATTGTGAGTCTAAAAAATCAAAACGTGAGATAAAAAGTCAAACAGTTTAAAGGTCAAAAAAATAAATCTGCAGACCTGAAACCGGTGGGCAAGTTATAACAAAAATATCATATGATGTTGTGGGCTGGATATAACTGTCCTACAAGCCAGATTTGGCCCCTTGGCCTTGAGTTTGACACCCTCCTTTAAAATAAGAGATTTAAAGTTATTTCTAACTGAATTTACAAGTAAAAAAAGAGGAAAATGCCAACAAGCAGCCTTAAAATCTAATTTGAACAAAGATGCCCCCAGCTTAGCTCTGCAAAAAGTGATAAAGTTCATGTAAGAGAGACTCATGTTTTTATAAAGTCTCTGCAAGCCTATTGGAAACTATAACAGGCACCTTGGTGCCCCTAGGACTCAAAACAAGCCCAACACCTCACAGATAAGCAGTCCACTCATTAATTGTGGGCTAAAGGGATTGTTTCAGCCAGAAGCCATCATCAGCACAATCAAAGCAGCAGAAAATTGCAATTCATATAAGCAGGTGATGCTCAAAAACCAATCAGGAAAGAGAATGCATAATTGCATGATAGGATCTGGCAGTGAATTAACTCCGTAGAAAATGGCTTCACTAATGAAGGAGGAGTGACCACGATAATCACAGACAACAATGATGAGTGTCCCAAGCTGTGAGCGCAGAGGACTCGAGTCCATGCACGTGTCCACTGAGGAACCAAATTTAGGAGAAAATAATTGACAGCAAACTGGCCTCTGGTTTATTTTACACTCTCACTCACAGCATTTCAGGTTTCAGTTTGCAGGATGAAAAAAAAAACTAGTCTGCAGAGAGAGCTAGAGTATCCTGAGGTAAGGGACCCCCTACGGTTAGCCGCAAGGGCTCACAAGAGAATATGCTTTCTGCTTTCAATTAAATAGTGCCAAGTGGAGCTTCATGTGCAGATCCAGGCTCTGGGCGTTGCATGCAAGGCCTTCGTTGGCAGACTGCTCAGCTGTGCCCTGCACATGACCAAGATTCCAAGCTCTGCCGTAAAACAGCACAGAAGTAGGCTTGGCTATGTCTCCAGAATCTAACTCCAGGAAGCGTAGAGCCTGCCCAGAACTGTTAGAGTTACAGGCTTTTCTCACTGCCAGCATCTACACACACAAAACACACTAACACACACAGGGCCGCAGTACTGGAGTTAATCAGATGCTGCTTTGGAGGGGATGATGAGTCATGTGCTTTGTGGGTGTTTGAAGAGTGATGTTCTCAGGTCAGAGTAGGTCATGGGGTAAATGGCTGTGTATTTTATCTTATGGGTGCTAGAACCCTTATGTGGCTGCATGCTCAGGGGATGCTGATGTCAGCTCATTAGAGGCACTACCTTTGCAAAGTCATCAGTCCATGTAGGTGAAGCAGTGCTCAATGGCATAACAGGGTGCTGAAATGAGCAGGGAGATGATAATGTAGGGGTAAAGTTTACTGAATCAACAGATGCAGTGTGGGCAGTTTAGTAGGTAATGGTATAATTATTAAATGTAAGTGAGAATCATTTAATTCCTTTACAAATAGGGCATTGCTTTCTTATAATCTGTGCTGTAAATGCATTAAAGGAATGGATGGAAGAGCTAATTATAAGGTCAAAAAATCACGAGTTGGTGCTACAATGTATGAAAATAATGAAAATCTTTATTGTTAGAGTCCTGCATTATGCAAAATGCTTATATTATGGAGCATGTTTGTCCTGCTGGCTTCTTTTGAAAAGGATTAAAAACAACCAGTGGTATTTAGATATATTTGGGATACCTTTCTAGAAATGACTGGCAGGGATGATCATGATGATATTTGATGTTCACTGTTTTTGTCCTTTTCATAACACGTGTTTAGTTTAGTGCTGGGCCATATGGCTTGAAATAAAAATCACAGACTTTTTATTTCCCTCTTCAGCAACGATATTGTGGTATAATAAAATAATAAATATAATAAATAGAAAGATACTAGTATTTAATGTTGAGACAGGAGCCGAAAGTATCTGACACTTTTGAAAACTGCTCCTTTCACAACAGCAATTAATCATGCTGATAAAGAAAATGTGATGATCAATGCACATCAAACTGGTGGCTCTACTTTTAAACAGCTTTCAAATTTGACCATCAGATTAGTTCAGCGGTTAAGACCAGCTTCTTTCAGCTGAGACTGTTGTGGAAGGTGAAGCCCTACCTTCCTCAAAATTACTTTAAGAGGGTAATCCACGTTTATCATCTCTCGTTTAGACTTTTATAATTATTGTATGTTGGTCTGGACCAGTCGTCTCTCCGTCACTTGCAGTTAGTCAGTTAGTAAAATGCGGCTACACAGCTTCTGACTGGCAAGAGACAGCAAGATCACATTACACTGGTGCTGGCTTCTCTCCACTGGCTTCCTGTCAGCTTCAGGATAGAGTTTAAAATGTTACTTGTCTCTAAAACATTGCATGGATTGGCACCTTCTTATCTGTCTGAGTTGTTGCACCAACATACTCTGGTCAGAGCACTGAAGTCAACACACCAGATGCTTTTTGATGTTCCTAGATGCAGTCTAAAAACCAGAGGCAGCAGGGCGTTTGCTGTGGCTGTTCTTAGACTATGGAACAGTTTACCTCTTAACATCAGAACTGCTCAGTCTATAGATTATATTAAGTCCTTGCTGAAAACTCACCTATTTGCACTGGCTTTTAATACAGCTTGAGCTTGACATTTTGATATGCATTCTCTTCAATACTGCTGGATCATTATGTTTTTGTGAGTCATTTATTGTGCTTTTACTGTTTTGTCAAAGTCTGTAAAGCACTTTGGTCAACTAAGGTTGTTTTTTAAATGTGCTATATAAATAAACTTTGACTTGACTTGACATTAGTACACTGATCACTGCAGTTCACAGCCTGAGCACCGTGTTACCTTGGAGAGGATAGTTTGACTAAGGATCTTTTAACAAAAAGCACAGTAAATAGGGTTAAAGCATGATGCAACAGCGGAGACAAGTTTGAGTCGTAGAAGGTAGTTCGAATAAAAAGCAGATTAACAGGTCAGAGCCATGCAAACATGCAAATTGTCAAGAGAATAAAGCTGGGGCTGTTTAGAGTAAAAGATGTGACAGAGTGACTCTTACTAATTAAAGCAAGAAAACTGCAGCAGCTGAGATTGCAACTAAAAAACTAAACAGCAATGGTGTAAAATATACAAAAACTAGGCATCTGGCATAACTGAGCACTAAAAATAGCAGCTTTACCATGCTATACTGAACTTTATGTCGCTGCATGTGACATTATGAATAGGTTTAGTGGAATGGTATTTTACATACAAGTTCAGGATTAATATCACTGCTTTAATGGATGGTGCTGTAATTTAATAATAAAAAATGACATAATCTTCCAGAATGCTATAGTTCAACAAAAGCAACATCTTCTACAGTATCTCATTACCATCTGAGAACTTCACTTCCTCTCTCTATGGCTGAAAACAAACAAAATTAATCCAAACAGACAAGAAGTGACCTGGCAGGCTGAATGAAAGCCTGTGGGGTTTTTCTGTTTGGAACATAGTCTGCTTTATTTTCATAATTTGATACTTGTTAATTGGATTGCGATTCCAAGCATGCATACAGTGGTAACCTTTCAGCTGTGATAAGGTTAAGACAATGTTGGTCTTTGGAAATGAGGGCTGAAATAAGCACAAGTTGTGCTGCCAGGTTTAAAGTGGTGGTGGTGGTGGTGGTGGTGGTGGTGGTGGTGGGGGGGGGGGGCTTCTGAGCGAAAATCATGACATACTTTCTCAAGAGCAATAGAACGATAGAAAGAGGGAGCAGCAGAGAGAGAGAGAAATCGAGAGAGCGCACAAGCGGCAGCTCTCATTCTGTAATGGAACGCTGTGGCGGGTGACTTACCACACGTTGTACTGGTTGCCTGGAGCACCATGGCAACAGGGAGAGAGGAGGATTGAGAGAGGCGGAGGTTCAAGGACTTCACTTGTTCCATCAACATTTTAATTACTTTGGGCGCTGGCGTTTAGGGAAACAGATGCATTGTGGGGCTCCAGCAACAACTGGGAAAAGACCCCAAGAGATTCTGGTCTTGATTTTCTTCCTTCAAACCGTTATCCCTCTATCATATCGGCGAAATTACGGAAACACTACAAGGAAAAAAAGGAGACTTGCTGATAATGAGACAGGAGGAAGGAGAAAAGGGGAGAGAGGAAAGGCAAGAGAGAAAAACGAGGAGGGAGATGAAGCAAAGTGAATGCAGATAGAGATCGACAGTATGGGAGATTCAGGCTGTTTGAAGGAGGTTGGTAAGAGATATGAGGAGAAAAAGGACCATGGGAAAAAGGATTGGGAGGATTTGTAGGGGTATAAAAGTGTCAGTATTCCCCTTTTAGATACACACACCTAAAAAAGGCAAAAACTAATTATTTTACAGATTCAGGGATCGAAAACCAGCTCCAGAGGTGTGAGCACATACATGGTGGATGTTGCAACATGCTTCAATGCAAATCTACATCTGCATGTGTAGTTCTGTTTGCACAAGGAGGTCTGTGTGCAAGGATATAGCCAACGAAAGCGCCTTTTTCTCCTGATGCCATGCCTAACGCGATCAGCACTCATTAAGAGCTCTCCAGAGCCCAGGAACCTCACAGACGGAAACCCTCTCCAAAAGACAACCCCCGAACCCAGTAAACATGCACCGCTTCCTGCCTGTAAGCCTCTTCTCCAGTGTAAACAAACTGGCACCCACTTGAAGTGCTGGCAAGGTTATTTATGTAAAATGTAATCCCAAAAAAAAAAAAAAAATACATCACATGGCTCTGCCTGCCTGCTTTAAAACACTGATAACAGTCTGATTAGTCGATTTTTATTTTCTCCTCATACCAGGTTAGACTGAAAATGTGGAGTTTATCTTTAAATAAGTTAGGAGTTCTATTTGAGCATTCCTCCAAAATATAGTATAATCTCTGACTTTCCACTCTTACCTTTTCATCATTTACTTCTCGGGGGGGTTTCCTATTCGGTTTATACAACTACTCAGTAAATTAGATTTCTTTAATCCCGTTAGGTAGTATAAAAAGCATGTGTGTCTATGTGTGGATAATCCTACATCATAATCCTCCAGGAATATCTGTGCAGTTCATGTTGTCACATATGATTCTGTAGCCTCTCGAGCATCTTGTAGAAGAAGCAACGACAGAAAAATATGTCAGGAGAGGAACCATTTAGCTGCGTTTCACTGGGGGATGGTTGCTATTATTCATCCTAATGCTAAAGTATGATCATAAGAGGTCATACGAGCGCACCTCATGTGCATAGACACGCCTGATAATAGAGTAGGACAAGCTAATCCATTACACCTATGGACGTTACAGCTGATGCAACACTGTAATCTGCTGCATGAGGCGAGGCGGCGGAGCCCGTCGGGGCTGTACAATTGTCCTTGTCGCCGACGTGTTTCTTCTCCCTGGGGATACCTTCAGGATGAGAGTGGCCCCATGATTTTTCCTCTTTGTTGCCCGTAATGGATTATTTCATACAAACATGCAATTGGGTTGTGTAACTGATGGATAGCGGCCATTGTTATGGTAAAGTCACTCCATCGCCTTCCACAAGTCCACTATTAATCTCAGTCAAGTCAATGGTGCCATTGTGCAAAATTCCCCATTAAACCATTCCACCTTGACTACAATGGAAGTGTCAGCATGGAGGCTTCCAATCTTCCCAGAAAGAAAAAAAATGGACTCAGGTTAAATGGATTAATGGGTGTATTTCTAAACCTGTAGAGAGTGTGGGAAAGAAAAGATGGCGGTGATGCTCATGAGTAATTACTGAGATGCTTTTTATTTGGACTATCTGCAGGCAAAGGTTAAAGGTGGCTAACCCCATTTCCTCAGTGAGAGTGAACCCACAGACCTGCCGTGTTAAACAACATCAGCCTATGACCCTGGATTGAAAGACTAAGGATGGATGGAGATAGAAGAGAGAAAGATTGACTGACAGGAGGGAAAAAACAGCCTGAAGGCAGAAGGAAAAAGAAAGATGGAGAAAGACAAGTATTCTACAGAAGCACAGTCTGCTATTGTCCACTGTTGCTTCTCTGCTTGACAATTTTTTCTTCCTCTCAGGCTCTGATGCTCTCATTTTCCTCTTGCCTTGTCTCCCATTCTTGTTCTCATTCTCTCCTTCCCCGTCTGTCAATTTGTGAGGGCCCCACATCATTACTGTCAAAAATCACACTGCAGTGCCAATACAAAAGCCACACTAACAGTATCACAGAAAGACATACACACACTTGTACTCGCCGCCCACTCATGTGTTGAAAGAGGGTTTTTTTTTTTCCAGCGATGGGTTCTGACACTCAGCGGCAAGTTTGTCCCGCTGGAATCCTGAGAGAGACAGACGAGCAGTGTGAACTCACAAGAACTAGAGGCTTTGATTTTGCTGTCAGACACTTAAAGCCCCCCCACCCCCACCAAAAAAAACCCCCACATGGTTCATCTCAGACGTTGTCTGATTGTGTCACTGACTTCTAGCTGCAGATGCAATCACAGCAACAATCAGTGCATGTTGAGACTTTAGCAACCCAGTCACTGCATTATCTTTGCGACTTTTGACCTGCTTCTTTGCATCGACATGTGGTCAAAAGATCGTGAGGCAATAAGCTCCAAATCGGAGAGAGAACATTTGAAATCATTTAACTGCAGGGTTCAATGAGACACTAGAAGCCCAGAGCCTCTCAGAGTCAAGGAAGCCAGTGAATAAACCCTGTCATCAGATCTCACACCTCCTTTTCAAGCCACAGGAAGTGGCTGGGGAGAGTTGATTACCATCGATGACACTCCACCCCATCCATCTGATCCCCTGTAAGAGGCTGTTAAACCTAAATGGGCTCCCTCGTTAAAACTGGTGTCAAGTAAATAATAGATCTTTTTATCTATAGGTGTGGGGACTGGATAAACATAAAAAGAGAGCTTATCAAATGTGAAAGGTGAACAGTTAAAGAGGACTCTAATCAGATCTGACACTGACTCCTTCTTAGTAAGTGATGCCGCTGCTCCTGCGCTACAGAGACAGCTGGTTTTATCTTAAAGAAACAGAAACAAATGAAAGTGGATAACTAAACATAACCAAATGGTAATTCTGAATAATCAATGAGCAGTTTTATCTGAGATTATCGCTCTTCTGATATCGAAGTAACCACTGCTACAGCTAAAAAGTTGGGAAATGGGACAAAATAATGACAAGGACGATAGAGTAGAGAGTGACATGAGAGAAAGAAGCCATTGACAAGTCCTGAACCCAGGCTGCTCCAGTATATGGGACGCAACATTAGCGCAAGGCCATCTACACCCCAGAAAAGTGCTTTGGAAACTTATTGGCAAATATTTGAAGCAAATTTAAATTTCTCACAAACAGTCTGGGTTGCTTGTGAATTTCTTAGATAAATGCTAAGACCATATGAAAATTACCATCAACAGGGGACATCACTGTCACTCGAGCCTCATCTGGAAAGCCCCGTCCTTTTCCCCTCCCTCCTCTCAGAACCAAACTGTTCACTTTCTGCGCATTTTTTTAATTATGGAGGTGGGCAGAGTTAGCTCTGAGCCGGGGGTTCACTTACACTTTAATGAAATGTAATAATGAAAATAAAATGTGTGTTTTTAGAGCTTTTTAAAGTCATCA
Source organism: Cheilinus undulatus (assembly GCF_018320785.1). Classification (NCBI taxonomy): domain Eukaryota; kingdom Metazoa; phylum Chordata; class Actinopteri; order Labriformes; family Labridae; genus Cheilinus; species Cheilinus undulatus. The sequence goes on along the minus strand of NC_054887.1, from coordinate 22,518,771 downwards.
TACTTTCGTTATATGTAATATGCTGTGACGCCGTTGCATGGTTGTTAGTAAACAACATATCAAAGGCTAGGAGGAAGAGAACACTGGCTAAAGAGAGTGTACTTGTGCAAAATCATGACTTGTGTTCATCAGTGAAGGATCACATAATAGCTTGTGAACATAGGATGTGACGTAGTAATGGAGTCCAAGCAGAGCACCTAAATGCACACTTGTAGCTGCAGAGTTAGCTCTGAGCCGGGGGTTCACTTACACTTTAATGAAATGTAATAATGAAAATAAAATGTGTGTTTTTAGAGCTTTTTAAAGTCATCATACTTTCGTTATATGTAATATGCTGTGACGCCGTTGCATGGTTGTTAGTAAACAACATATCAAAGGCTAGGAGGAAGAGAACACTGGCTAAAGAGAGTGTACTTGTGCAAAATCATGACTTGTGTTCATCAGTGAAGGATCACATAATAGCTTGTGAACATAGGATGTGACGTAGTAATGGAGTCCAAGCAGAGCACCTAAATGCACACTTGTAGCCGCTGTTTTCTACAACTGCATGTTTGGTGTAAAAATAAACTGATATGGATTGTCTAACAGTGTAAAAATGTAGCATTAATCAGTCTTTGGATTGTTTCTCTGAGGCTCTGCTGCTTACCACAGCGTCTTAATTCTTGAGTGATTTGCATCAACATTTTACCTTTACACAAGAGTTACGACAGCCGCTGGTGTTCGCTAGGTAGCTGGATGTGTTTTACTGATGGTCGCCGTAAATGTTTTGCAGTTACAGTCCTCTCCCTCAGAAATCAAGTCATGTGCACTTAACATGAAGGAAGGATAACTTTCGAAATGTTTGCCCATTTGTACATTTTGGAGAAAAGTGATTACATACCACGGCAGCTCCTGTTGCTCACTTGTTGAGGCGGCTGAGCTAAAGTTAAGCTATGATGCTAACACCAACTCAGGTAAAAGTCTTGGGTTATCACGGTATCCACAGTCATTTTATTTCCGGGGTTTACAACTGAAACTTATTGAGAGTTGAGAGTGATTGATTTGGTGTCGTAATCAACATGTCTAAGCCCACTAATATGATATTTAACAGAGAGTAGTTCTCTAGGCTGGAGATAGATTCAAGAAAGAAAACAAATAAGAATGTTCAGATACAGAGTGAGTGGAGATAACGATATCTGAACTACATGTAGACTAAATTTTATGAAGGAGAGATTCACACGCCTTTCACTTACAAATATTCAGATATTCTCCATTCAGACCATAAACTGTAGGAAGAATTCAGACGTATTCGTTATGGGACTTCAGCATCAAACCATGAACATCACACCCCTAAAAACATGCAACATTCTCGACACTAAAATAGCATGGGATATGTGACAGCTATTCCCTAACACATAACACAACCCTGGACAGGTAATATTTATATTATCATCTATTTTATCTTCAATTCAACATGTAGCATGTAGCAAGTGACCCCGTATCTCAGTTGCCCTCCCTCCAGCGTGATCATTCTGTCAGTCCATTCCTTTGCCAAGGGGCACTTGGGATTGTCCAGTTTTGCAGTGTGAGTCTTGCAGCTGTGTTAAACCCAACTTTTAGAATACTAACATCTGGTTATCAGATGTATTAGATATCATTTTCCTGTCACCAAAGGAGACAGAGCCATGGGAACATCTAAGCACAATGACACAGAGCAAAAGTAGGTGGTCCAGTATTGTGCTCAATGTTAACGTCAACATAGCATGCCTTTTTGTTAGTTTAATCTTTACTTAACATTGAGAAGAATCTTTTGCTCCTGTATCACCCAAACGCTGCTGTGAGTTAAAGGTAAGACTCTGTTAAAATGCCCTGCTACATTTGCAGGGATTGTTTTTTTCAAATGACACAATATGATGCCAAAATACACTCTCTGGAGTTATTTTAGAGTATGATAAAAGAGCTTCACTTAATACTGTCAAGTGACACACATCCACAAAGCAGTGACACTTTTGCACCACTGCAGAGGATGACGACATCCAGAGACACCCGCTGCAGTCATGTGTGGCCCCCAGGATGCCTGCTCTAAGTGTCTCAGGCATCTACAAACACAGCCCATAACTCTGCCTCACTGATAGCAGGCCAGGGGATTGTCTCTACTACCATCACACTTACACCCCCACCTTCCTGCTTCTCTTTTTTTTGTCCCCACCCGCCTTGCCAATACCTTGGTCCCACCGGAGTCGTAAATTGCTCAAGTAGCGTCCGCCAAGAGCAATGACGGTGACATGTGAGGTCTTACAAGCACATGCATGCCGACACATTTGTTCACACGCAGTCAAACATGCTCACATACAGAAGGCTAAGCTACAACACAGGAATTACATCAAATATGCGTAATGAGAGGTAGAAAAAGCAGTGAAACAAGAGATGAGATGTGTCAGGGCTATTGTTAACGGGTGGGCTGCTAATGTACTAGGTCTACTTATTAGCGCTTTAAAAGAGCAACCCATGCAGATCAGGGGAGAAAGATGGGACTGGAAGGTGGGGGCTGAGACAGACACACTGACAAATGAAGAAAGTGAGGGAGAAGCTCATTAAGCTGCCATAGTTGAGGGAATAGCAAATAAAAAAACAAAAAAGGATGATCACGAGAGAGCAAAAGGGGAAAGAAAGAGAAAAACAGATGAGAGCAGAGACTGAGGAAGACAAGGGGATAAGCAAGGGAGGATGAGAATAAGGAAGGAAGGGAATTGGGAAAAGAGGATGAGAGTAAGGAAGGAAGGGAATTGGGGATTGTTTTGAAACGTGAAAAGAGAGTTACAGTACAGCTATTAAAATCCTTTCCTTTCACATAAAACTGTCTTGATGTCAGGATACCACAGGGTGCAAAAATTCTACTCGTTCATGCTCATTTGGATCAGACATCTGAATGCTGCATGTTTTTATTCTGTGCATGAGCAGCAGCAGCAGCAGTCTCATCACACTCTCTCTTTGAACCTCTGCTGTCTGTGCCACTGCGGTGTGACTCTCACAGGGTGGCTGGCGCTCAGCTGTGGAGTCATGTTAGCATTGGACCAAGGGAAACAGCCATATCCTATAACAGGTATTACTTTGCACATCAGTCTTGCTTCAGGGCCAATGAGTGGAAAATAAACCACTCCGCTGAGCTGCACACAAGGCTCATCATCTATTTGCTAGCAGGCACCAAACACAGCTCAAGTGGCAACAAGGTAAGAGTAAATACCCTGCTCTGGAGTCACAAGTGATACTGGGAAAGTCATTCCAACAGATGTTTCAAAGGTCCTTGTGTATTAGCATTAGTGTTGAATTTTAATGCTGTGGATTTTGACCCCATAATGAAAGCTACAGGCCATCAGCAAGGGCAAAAATGATTCTCGGTACATCACGTTCTTAATCATCTCACTGCTCATTGCCCTCAGAGGCCTGTGACTTTCCTCTTTCCAAAATGTCTGACAGTAGCCCATTAACAATTAAAAAATACGGTTCACAGAACCTCCAATGGCAGAGAAAGACAAACCTTATCTCATAATAAAGGTGCTGAACAAGCATCAGACTTTGACCTTACATTTTTCTATTTATTTTAACCATGGATACTAGTTTTACCGGTATTCATAAACCCCTTACAATCACTTTTTTTAAGTTTTTGATATGTTTTTAATGTTACTATATGTTCAGAATTACTTAATCATTGTTTATATTACTTTTTGTAGGTCAACTTTGATTTTCTTTGTTTTTGTGTAATTTTGTGTTTATTTTTTTACTTGTATTTAGGTGGAGGCTTCAAATAAGCTCTGTGAGCTTTCTGCCTCTTCCTGCACTGTATATCTATCTTTTTCTGTCATATTACGTATTCTTTTTTTACTGTGCAAAATAAATAAATAAATATATAATAAATAGTTTTATCATTATAACACTGAGCAGATGGAACTTTTAGAGCTACATTATTCGTATATACAGCAACATATTACAGTGTCATCATGAGGTATAACATTGTCCTAAACAAAATGGGTTGTGACACAACAGCACACTAAGAATCCACAGGCAAATTTTTCACCTTAATTGATAATTTGATGCATTATAATTTTAGTGTTACTTCAGTTAAAATATGTGCATCTCATAAATACACATATTCAAACAAACTGAGTCCCATAAAGCTTCTTGGAGATTTAAATCTACCTTGAAATATTGCTCATGGCAGTGTGAGCAGCGTCCTTTCCTGTCCAATATGTTTATTGGTGAAACCTGACTGCCTGCAGCATTTTTGCAATTGATCATGCCACGATTGAGCTTGCCAGAAGACATTAATATCTCAATTAGCTTTCAGTGAGAACGAAACTTTATAGGCACTGATCAAAGTATTTTCATGAAAGCTATTCAATGTTTTACAGGTTAATAAACTGTTGTAGTGACAGAGTTATTCACCAAGTTTGAAGAATGCCACAGAGTTAAAGTCACTCCAGTGCCACAGAAACTCTATGTACAGCATCATAATCCTTCAACAAGGCTAAGATTTTGATACTTCACAGTGAAATTGTTTCTACAATCATGTTAAAAAAAACAAGCATTTTTTTTCAAGGACAGTGGGAAAGATCAAAATCTGACATCTAGTAAGAATATGACATTGAACTTTGCAATCTTATTTGCTGATACTAGAGTTGTCACAATACCAGAGCTATGAATTTACAATATCAGAAAAATCTAATGTGGATCAAATATTGACACACAGTTCATTACCATTGCAAAAAAAAAGATCTCCTGTGCATCAAAAACTGATTAAGCGGTTTTTGATTTCCAACTACAAATTAAAGAAGCCACTGAACACATACCAGAATAAGAGGAGTATAGGAGTATGCAGTCATTTTGCTCCCTGTCTGTTTTTTTTTTCTTCTTTTATTTAGTTGGGAGGTGTAAGGGCCAATCCCATTTCTGCCCTTCAACCCTTCCCTTTTGTCTACCCCATCCCCTTGCCCCTTGAAACAGAATGGTAAGGGCTAGGGGTGAAAACCTTCTCTTAGAGACAAGATGCCACTTGATTGCTGTTCATCATCACACATTGCAAATAAACAGTGCGTCATCGTAGGTGACAATAAAGCTCTGACTGTCTTGTTAGTACTGTGGCTCTCTGTGTTGATCTTCTCCATACATTTATACGGTTTATAGCCCTAGTTTACATGTGTACATACCAAAAATACAGTAAACTCACATCCCCAGTAGCGAAAGATTGAATATATGAGAAAACGCAAATGTTTTATTTTCTTAGTCATTCATAAATGCCGAAAATATTTACATTTATGCGCCTCCTTCGTAGTTCGTTGTGATATTTCAGAAGTGCACGGTTGGAAATCTTTCTTACCCCTTGGTTTCAAGTGTGGTTCTGAAAAATCTTTGTTTCAAGGGCTATGTAGCCCCTTGCCCTAAGCCCTAGCCCTCGATTCAAAGGAGAATTGGGACACCCCTTCACCTGACGTGAACGCACAAAACCAAGGGGAAGGGCTAAGATAAGGGCTAAGGGGGAGAAAGGGGACTGACCCTAAAGCTCACAGTCAGAAGTCCACAAGTCAGCTTGTAAATAAAAATTATGAGGAGAAGGACACATCGCTGTCCTTCTCCTCTCTGTCTACAACAGACAGTGAAATTAATACGTCCATGCCAGTGAGAAACTAAAAGGCAGGGCTGCCTCTGGCAAAAGTGAGGCCCTAAGCCAGGGGGGCCCAAACTATGGCCCAGGAGCCAAAGCGCTCATTTTTGATCGGCCCATAGCAAATTCTACAAACAAAATGAAATATGGCCCTTCATTGTATGTTGTTTCAGCACTAGGTGATGCTACCATGTTAATTTGGCAAACAAACATTTTGACAGGAGAAATTTATTGATGTATTTTCCATGACTGAATTGAGATGACACTGCAAATGGGAAACCTATTGAGAGCCAAAATCAGAGCAATACCTGGATTTATAATAGCCTGATGAATTACAGCACCTGTCTGCTCTGTCTCTAGGTCTGATACCCAAAGTATGTTTCTCTAATCATCTTCAAACCCAACACCTAAAAAATTTGGCACTTTCCTGCAGTTTACTCTTGTTTTGTGTCTAAATGTGGAGATGAGCCATCAGTGGCTTCCCTCTTTGTTGCACGGAGCATCCAGGGTCAGAGCCGGGGTAACCATGGCCAACCAGGAATCCACTGAAATCTCATTGGCTACCCCAAAATCCTCAAAATACACATAACTTCACCTCCATTGGGTTGGTTTAACTTCCTAAAGGTCAACTGTATCATCATGGCCCCACCCTCTTCATATTTTTCCAGCGGAGTTTTATCAAAAACTAAACAACGGCAGAAGTTGACGTTTAACAGGAGAGGTTTCACAACAACAAGTGAATTTAAAGGAGAGACATGATGAAAGACTTTCTGTGCAGAGAGTGTGTGTGTCAGTCAGCAGGAGACAAAGCAAGCGCACACTGCACTTATTAATTGATCAGGGATGTCACCAATCTCCAAAAATAGATATCTTGAAGGTTCATTTACTTATAAAGGACGGCCAGGTAAAGTTTATGTTTGACCAACGCTGTATAAACATTATGCTGATCATATTTATCATCCAAACACCAAAGCAAGAGTCCCCACACAAGACCAGGCCCTAAGTGCTGTACATGGTCTGTGTTTCTTACTTGAAAACCAGTGAATAATACAGTTATCGTGTTTCTATGAATGATACATGCAAAAGCGCCACTTCAGCAACAATCAAACAAAACCCTGCTCCTTCTTCCTTATTTATCTACAGGTCTATGTTTATTTCAAAGTGATTTAGAGTTTAACCGCTGTGAAACAATCAGAAAGTGACCTCTTACTTCTCTATATCACTGCTTAGTTCGTAATTTTGCCGTGTATTTAAATATGATGTAGTTTTCACTAATCCCTGCTTGCATTAATGCTGATGCATCAAGCTGCTGCTGCTGGCAAAGCTTCACCTCCTCCACCCCAGCCTCCTCCTTAATAGTATAAAGCTTGTTGCTTTTTGCCACTCGTATTTAGATTTGTGCTACTATGAATGAATTGCTTTTGAACTATTTCTATTGTGTTCAGTATGCATTGTCATTAATGTATCCATCATATGGGGGTTTCTAGCTATGCGATCCCTGAAAGGTCAAAGCATGCTGTTTGACTAACCCAGCATCTTATGAGCAGAGTCCTCTCCACCAAGTAAACTGTATATCCATTTTGCAATAAAATGGTAAATGTATGATGAGAGTGTTCCTGACTGGAGAATAGTTATGAAAAGTAAAAAACTTTTAAAAACTACTTTGCTTGCAATTTTTGATGGCTTCACTCCCTTTCTAAGGACCTTAATTATAAAACAAACTCCTACATACTGTTCCAAACATGTTGGCAACTTTTCAGTATAAAATGCCCTTGAAGCATTTGTTCAATTTAGAAAGTTCATGAGTATGCCTGCGATTCTGGTTAAGTTAAAAGAAGAAAGCTCCCAATATTGGTGTCTTGCACTTCTTTTTTTATGGCTGCGATGTGAAAAACGTGATGTTCCTCACTGCTTAGGTCAGCATATGAGGGACAGTGGTGGAGAAAGACTTTGCTTCAGCATTTAATTTTGTACAGAATCCTTCAAACTGTCAGTTTAATTGTAGGGTGCATTTCTCAGCTGAAGAACTGTGACATCAGAAGATTTCACAGAACAAACTTTAGCAGGCTGAAAATGAAAGACGAGCTGCTTCTGTGGAATTTACATCTTTAAAAGGCAGAAAACTAAATCAACTGTGTGATGTAATTGGACTGAATGGGACTGATGCATTGACACTTTTTCTGTTTTAAATAATTATTTTTAAAAAGGTTTCTTTTTTCTTGTTTTTGCAGGTTATATTTGTTGTACACAGAGATTACATGCTGGCTGTGAGTCCTCCAAACACAAAGGACTCATGCAGCCACACAAATCCTAATATCATTAGCATGCTGTGAATTCCTGCCATGGACCACAGATAGAAAACTTTGAGGTAGGATAAAACCTGTTAACCCATGCTTATCTACTAATTTATTCTCTGACATGACTCAACTCCTATTTTCATTTTCTGTACAACACTTTATCTCTGGAGTGATAAACTCCATTAGGATATCACCACGAGAGATGTTGTTTTGAGCTCTCTGAGACATCTGTTATTGAAAACAATATCTGAGGCAGCAGTGGCCATTGATCCAAATGATGCTATTATTTACAAGCAGCTGAAGTTGAAATCAGCTAGGGAAGAGTCACAAAGACAGAAAATTTATGCAGGCTGGAGATCCCTAGTACGATCTGGACAAAATACTTCCTCACCATGATGTATACAATTTCAACCCCTGCATGCTTGTTTTTGCTGTGACTAAACCAAAATAAGCTCCTCCAACAAAAGAGATGGCAGCCTTTCGGCAATGCTAAAAATGAACAAAATCTGTTGTATCAAATTTAATTGCATTTTTCTCAGATGATTCAAACCAGAAGCAATGAATGAGAATAACATCCTAACAGTCTGCAAGATTCACTTGGTCATGGTCGGGGTGGGGTACAAAAAGAGTCTTAAAAGAGAGTTCAGGGAAAGTGTCAGCATTTCATCTTAGATGATTCAACTGAACAGTCCACAGTCCCCTCCTCTTGATGCTTCATCCTACCACTCTCACTGTTCTCTCCTTTCATTATGCAAACCCGCTCTTTGATCTCTAACAGTGAAAGGTGGCTTTATCTTATAACAACACAGAGACAGACGATCAGAGACGGAGTAGACCTCAGAGAAATCCAGATGAGGATGGAGAAAAGGAGGAAGCGAGGAGGTGAGAGGAGATGAAGATGGTGACAAAAAGACAGTCCTCTCTTTAAGGCAGGGAGGAACAGAATGTGATGAACATCTCACCTCACTTATAGAACATATAGTTCAGTACGCAAAGAACATTCTTGTGTAGATTTCATGTGAAAGAGGGGGCTCTCACTCCAAACGACAACTAAAGATGGGGAGTAGAGGTGCGATGCATGGCTCTTGGCCCACCTCCATCGCTCATTTCTTGTTTTGAACTGAGGACTGTTCAATAAAACAACTACATTCCTTAGAGTGAATGTGCTGAACACTAAACCCCCTTTATGTGTCATGAATGAATTTCACATGATGAGAGAGAAAAGCTGTTAAAAATGGCCTGTCTGGTTAGTGCTGCAAGCTACAAATATTCTAGGATCACTTGCTGTGAAACCAGGGAGGTCACTTTTAACAGCTTTTCTGCCGCTTTATCAGATATCCATCCAGCTGCTGTCAGGAAGTCATGGTCAAACACAAGTAAGCAGCATAAAATATGAATGAGTTACAGCAACAGAACAGCAGCTCTCAGTACAGTCAGTGCTTTTCTAACAGACTTAAAACATCCAGTGTTTCCACAGCAAAGAGGTAAGTACTCAGCTTGATATACAGTATATACCAAATTAGTTGAAGACTATTTCTTGGCTTTTTGCCTGCCTTTGATAGGACAGCTAAAGCGCGATAGGACACACGGGGGGAAGAAAGCGGGGGAAAACATGCACCAAACAACACCAAGAACAGGCATTGAGAGCTGTAGTCTCTGTATATGGACGCCTGTTCTGCTAACTGAGCTGAACCTGAGCCCAGAAGTCATTTTCTAAAATTAATATGGATAATTCTTTGTTAAAGTTCTCTGTATTGGACCTCTGCTGATAGTATCAAGAAGTACCAAAACTTAAAATCTCCAAAATAATCAGTGGAAAACTGCAGATAAACTCCGGCACTCTAAGTTAAAAAAACACATTGGCAACATTTCAGTACTGGAAAGTTGCCAATGTATTTCTTCTTTCAGGACAGTGTACAAGAGGACTAGGACTTCTATTCTCTATCAAATTAAAAAATTCTGGTATCATGACATCCCTAGTTCACTGTAAAACTGCTACAGAAAAGAGTTGTTGGTGTCTGTTCCTGATTGAAGCACTCGAGCTGTGTAAAAAGGCTGCCATCACAGCCTCCTCCTGCCCACCTGCTCGCTCTTCAACAACTCCTTGTCTTTTGGAGGTCTCTGCAGCCTTGTTGTGATGAATCATACAGTTGAAAATAACATTGTGCAGTTTTGGAAGTCTCTTTAAGGATTTTGGTGGGATCCAAAAGTGACGCAAGTACTTGTGTGGAGAATAAAAAAAGAGGAGCTTCAAACCGAATTAAATGAGTTAGAAACAATCCTAACACCTGGCCAATTGTGCTCTAAAGTGGGCTTGATTGTTAGTCAGTGTGCAGTTTTTATGAAATTTAGATGAATGCTTAGATGTGTGCAGAACAGATTCTAGTGCCAGAAGGATGTTTAAGGTGCTGTTAGATGATCTGACAAGCTATGTTTCTGCTTTAAATTTGTAAAGACTGATATCCAAGCCATGTTAAGCCAGCAGAAATACCTGCAAAATCCAAGCACTATTTCATTACCGTTTCAGCTGGCTTGTTTAACATTTACGCCACTGTCCTTCAGGATAGTGAGATACACTCACATGTATCTGAAGTTGTGTATCAGGAGGTCAACATCAGTTAAGTCAATATCAATTATCATTATTATGTTTTTGTAAGTTTTAAGGCCAGAAACCCAAATCAGTGATCTTAAGGACAATAAAATGCGCCATAGAGACGAGGGGTGCAGCCATTTCAGGCTACTATTGTCTTAAGCTCCATGACTACAACTGATTTCTTGTGTATTCCATGTGTAATATAAACTAGAAGTTGCAGCTGATTCAGAGAAGAGGCTTTTGCAGTCCAAACCAACACAAATTAGGGATGTTCCTAGCCAACTATTTTCCTCTTTGGTTAAATAGAAATTTAAATTCAGACTAAAAAACAAATCCTGACAGCAGCGGATACAGTCATACACAGGGCTAACCAGGGCTCCCTAAAATCTGATTGATGAGGAATTTGGGGTGGCCAGTAATTGGCTGTTTGCCTCGTCTGCCATCAAAAGAAAGCTGTGATAATAGCTGTGAGTACCTCAACTGCTGCTAAACAGAGCAAGGAATTTTTAACACAGCTTTTTCAAACACCCTAGTTAAATTTTGAATGCTTACATTATTTTTCAGAGCATTGAGACATTGAGAGGAAAGCTAACCAGAGTCAAATCCCTTGTTGCGTGAGCAAACTTGACCAATAAAGCTGATTCCTATTCTGATTCTGATTTTACTTTGCACAGAAACAAAATTTCTCACAAAAAACATTAACTATCAGGGTCTAAAGTGTTAGCCCCCTTTAGAACTGACCTTTTTGTTGAGCCATAGCACAGTTGTACAATGAAGTGTTTTAAATTTGTAAGGCTCAAAGCTTGTAAAATCAAGTTAAAACTGACAGTTATCCTTCAATTCACCCCCAGACCCTGGAGAGAAAACTAATGAGAGATATGTCTCTAGATCAGCGTTTCAGCTAGACTTTTTTTGTCCCTGGTTAAAATGACCGGTAATCCTCAAGAATTCCAGCCATTTAGAACAACTACCGGACATTTGCTTTAACATTATTTTGCTGCATTAACAGAGGCAAAATGCATAAATCTGATATTCTGTGAAACATCGATAGATACAAGTCTGTGCTAAAGGGGACTGAGGAAACATTTTTATATCCAGACCTGACCAAAACCGAGACAGTAGAAACCAAGCCGACAGTAAACCTGAGTAATTTTTACCCTGTTATCACAGACAAATAATTAGACTCTAGAACTGACTGCACAAAGACTTTCTCATATTTCTCTTTGCGTAAGTGGTTTAAAGTATCAAAATAAAGGCTGCGCGCTTTTCCTTACACACGCAGTCAGTTACACAATATACGCCCACGTTAAACTCATAAACAACAACAGTTAGCTTCACATTAGCACCGTAAGCCTGTTAGCACATCGGCCGCTACTATAACTTTGCAGCTTACAACAGCCAAATACTATCCTCCACCAGCATCCAAACATAACTCCCCAGTGCTCTGTTAACTTTTAGTTAATATTAAAGCATTCTCACAACATATCTTCTAGGTTACACAAAATATAATATGCAAGTATTCAGTATTTACTTATCTGGTCATTTGCATGTTTTCTGCCAGACATTTTGACCGGTTATATTTTTATCTGCCGGACTTCCGCCCTTTTTACCGGCCAATGACTGGCAATTGCCGGCTAACGGAAACTCAGCTCAAGACACTATTACAACTGCCAAAATGTTGTGAATCGTAGTCTCAATGAAGACCAGCTCTAGAGCCCTGACCAGGAATGGACTGCTGGGTTGCACACCAAGAAAAACTCCACTTCTGCAGAAGAGACGTTCAAGCCAGACTGAAGTATGCTAAGGACAAGCTGGAGAAAGATAATGTATACTGGAAACATATCCTTTGGTCAGATGAAACCATAGACTGTAGAAATATTTGGACAAACCCTGTGTGACATCAGCCGTCTGCTTACAATAGGCAGACTCAAACTGCTTTTGAAGCCAATCCGCTGCAGGCTCCATACTGAAATCCTGGATCCAAAGGATCAACCTAACGGCCCACCCACTAAACTTGTCTTCCTGTCAGCTAGCTAGCTAGCATTCTGGTTGACAGAAACATAGTGTCTGCCTGTCGAGCTATCTGTCAACCAAACGAGACGCGCCAATCAGTCTGCAGTGAGGTTTCTCCTCAATATAACCTAAACCAGTGTGGTACAAAAAAATTCACCCTCCGTACAGTGAGAGTACATAAAGACATTAGCTAATGAGACTCGTTTGTTTTTTTGAACCAGGCTGTAAACCAGTTTATTTCTAGTGTAAAAACTGGCTTTTGAACAGGTGTTCAGATGGGAGTTCCGGTGTTCTTGCAGCCAGCCTCAAGCGGACACTCACTGTATTACAATTTTTAGCACTCCCATATTGGCTTCATTTTTCAGGACTGGAGGTTGCCGCTTGGATGAGACCAAACTAGAGATCTTTGGCCATAGAGATGTTCCTTTGTTTGGAGAAAGAAGGGAGAAGCATATTACATTATTAATTTATATATTTTATATATATATATATATATATATATATATTATACATTATAGATTATATATCTGTGGAGAGAACTGAAGAGCAAAGTCAATGCCAGAAAATCATCAAATCTGCAGGAGCTTGAGAGATTAGCTAAAGAAGAATAGGCTGGGATTCTTCAGCAGTTATGTCTGAGACTTGATGAAAATTCAACGAACAACTGCAGGCTTTAATGCATCAAAATGAGTCACAATTGACTATTAGCATTAGCAGGGTCATAATTGAGACCCTTGTAGTTTTCATTTTTGTGAAATAATTATGTTTCTGTGTGTAAAATAATGTAAGCATGAGAATAAAACTAGGATGTTCGGAAAAGCTGTGTTAGAAATCCTTGCTCTGTTAAACAGTACTTGGAAAATACTAGGGAAAAATGGATATGTTCATAGGGGCTAATCACTTTGTCCTCTTCTGTACATTAGGTTGGTTTAAAGGACTTTAATACACTAAAGTTGCTATATCAGAGTAGACCAGATCTCCCTATAGTTCCCTATATGCAGCTCTGAACAAATAAAGTTTGGACACCCCCCGCTCTATACATTTAAAATAGCTCTATACATTAACTTGACCGGTTTACTGCTATTCATCCACTTATAGCAATATTTACTTGTTGGTTTATGTTATTAAGTTTTGATATCCCATTGTTTTAGCATTAAAAACCACTGGCATTAATGTATTTCAAACTTAATTGAATTGTATCAAAGTGAAATTGAATTGAAGTGACTGGCAGAAAGAGATTATAGAGACAGAGAAGAGATAGAGAAACTAAAGGCTAAGGATTTTCAAAGCAGAGGACAGCCAGATTGCCCTTGCAGTAGGACCACCTTATCAATTTGATTAGAGTGTGAAAGGACACTTAAGATCTCAATTGGCAGCACATTAGTAGTCTACTCAGCCCCCCGCCTTAGAATCCAATGGCTAATGTTTGGGCTAGTGCTGGAGCTTAAAAAGATTATTTGATTTCACTTTGATATGCCCCTGCATGTGAAATCAAATAGCGATTAGATAATATGTGTGCTAAATATGAAAGGGCTGCTTCATTTCAAACATTGATTTGCATTTCAAATATTTTTTACAAGGCCAGAAACACTCAGCTGCACAATATATGTAAAAACATTCAAGTGTCAAGACCCATTAGATGACAAAAATTAAATATTTCTGCTTTGCTGATGGTGTAGATTAAACTTTCTAGAGCCCTTAAAAATGGTTCCAAAAGACAAGTTAGGATGTAGATATATATAAGATAAAGTTTTCTTATTTCCCCCTTGCTCTTGGTCAAAGAATGCAGCAGTTGGCAGAAAGTAATAATAATTCAGAGTGCAGAAAAATAATTCTGAAAGGATGAAGGAGCTGAGCAGATTTCCTATTAGAGCTTCTTTATGTTGGGCTTGAAAGCGAAGCAGAGAGGAGAGGGAGAAGAGAAGAGGGTGGGCGTCAAAAGGCAAGTTATTTTCACTTTGTTTCCTTATCCTTTGTTGTTGTTCTGGGTGTCTGGCTTCGCCGTGCAACTTCTGTTTTTCAGAATAAGACAATCCTATTTGGAGGGAGTTGGCTGACAGTAAGCTTTTAGTCGGACAAAGATGTGTTGGAAAGACCGATTCATTGTTTACCAGAGACAGACAGCTATTGTTGAGAATCAGATCACAGGCTTTATATTCATAGGCGCCGTTTAAGATACAGCTATTTGAACGCAGAAGAGAGTCAACACACCTTTCAGTGAGCAACGAATCACAGAGAAACTGTTTATTTTTATCTTACCTTCTGTATCCCCGAATCTTTTTTTTTTTTTTTTTCAGCTTGTTCATGCTGTACACACACAAAATCATCTTCACTGCACTCTTGAGTCGCATGCTGCGGTTGCCTCTACATTCTGTAAGTCATTCATCCGTGAAAAAACTCATCCGGCAGTCAAAACCTCATTAAACTCCTACCTCTTTGACGTGAATAAAGCAGTGTCTAAAGTCAGAGAAGAGGCAATTGGATTTGATCTGTCACTTTCCCCGTAAATACGTTCATTCAGGGCCCATGGATTGCTTCGCCTGTGCTGCTCATCACATTCGATTCTTTAGTCCTGGATCCAATTTTCTGAACAGTTATTGGCAAAACCAAAATAGCAACGGGAGCTTTTGACTGCAGATCCCCTGGTTAAAGGTAAGACAGCAGCTTGATAGGGTTTTCTAACTGCAGATAAGCACATGATGAACATGCATAAGATGGAAAACAAAAATGGATGCATGCCAGCAGCTTCCAAGGTGAAATGGGACTTTTTTTCATACATCTAATATTAGTTTCCTGCAACATCAAACACACACCTCATAGTCTCCCAGCGAGACTAATCATTCCGAACACAGCAGCAAATCCAGCCAATGAAGATGACTCAGATCACCAGGGGAACCGAGAAGATCTCCTTCATGACTTTAGCTTTACTCTTTTGTCTGTCTCTTCTGTCCTCACCTCAGTTTTCTCATTTATTACCTCCACCTGCCTTTCCAGCCACCCCCTCCTCCCCCTTCTCCCTCTGTCTCACACCATCAAGCTCAGATTCCTTCTACTCATCAGGGTAAACTGATTGAGATCCTCTCAGAAGGTGTCATTGGGCCTTTGCAGCAATCATATAGAGGATGCAAGCGAGCACTAAGGTGCTTGCATATTTGCCTCCATGCTCCCATATGTAGAAAAACATATATGCACAGGCGTCAGGTTAATATGCTGATGGCTAGCCTGGGGCAAGGGTGAGACCTGGCACTGTGTTCCCAGCTTTCATTTTATATGGCGTTTTTGATGGGCTACACTATTTGTGTTTAGAAACATGTTATTACCTCAGCCATTATTGCAGCAACCATCAAGGACATATAAGCTTGCTCAGGGCAAGAGGAGTGAAGGTGTTTAAAAGACGGATATACTAACAAATACATCCATTTTTACAGATAGATGCAAAAAGCTATTTAAAGACATGAATAGTGAGTTTTTACAGAGAAAGAGCATGAGGTAATCTAACTGGAATGTCCCCACAGGACAGAAGAAGGCGTAAAGTGGGTTTGTAGCTTGTATGTTTATGTTTTTGTGTGTGCATATGTGGGTGTGTGGCTGGCTAGTGGTTATGTAAGGTGCTAATTGTCATGCAGTGAACAGGGTGCAGACGCTAAGCACAGACATGAAGCCTTCTCCAAGTCCTCAGCGATGAATATTAAAATAATTAAGAAGTAAGTCTCTGAGGATCCAAGGAGGAGCATGCCAACATCAAAACACTTGCTCTTACTCTGCCTGCACAGATATGCTAATTCATATGTATGTATGTGCATTTATATTACATCAATGCACCCTGGTATGTCAAACTATGTCTTAATTTGTTGCATTGCTCCGATTTTCTATCTACATGTGCGTCATCAAAGTGAATGTTTGTGCATCAGAGGAATCAGCAGAGGCTGTAAATGATGATCCTGTTGAGACCTCTTGAGACCTTGACATGCATGTTTGAATTAATAAGCGTGTGCTGCAACTAAACAGGATTTCATGTGGATCCTAACATCTGCTTGTAATATTAAAAGGCTCTGAATCCAATTTATTTGATGCTAAATTGGCCAAAATCCCACAAATTGATGGTTTGTGGGATTCTCTCAGGAGAGGAGTGACCTGCATAACGGTTGTTCAGCCATTTATAAGATGAAGTAACTTTGCTGAAATCGAGGGATTGTGACTTTTTTTTAAAATTTCAGTTCTTAAATTATGCTCTGATATCATGACAGCAAACGATTAAGACTGGAGAGATATAAATATGGATGAAAATTATATCAAAGGGCATAAGGAATCAGATTCTGAATTAGTCAGAAAGAGATGTAATCAATTTTGCATGAGGCGTTTCTTCAGCAATTTGCAGTCCATATTGGCTAAGACTTCCAAGACCCACCACAATGACAAGCATTCATCTGCTTCACTTTTATATTTGTTTGCCCTCAATTGAACTCTTAAAATCTTTTTTTTTTTTTCAGTTTTTTTTTTTTTTTGGAGGGTGTAGGGTTGACATAAACCTGACACTCCAGATCGACTGTTTCAAATACCTATTGCATGGATACATTACATTCATCTGGGAAAGCTCCCTTAGAAAGCATGTGGGAAGGGCATGACTTCTCAAAAAGTCCTTGAAAGGTGACAGAAGGAAAGTTTTGTCTGTCACATTCATGACAGGCCAATCAGAGCAAAAGACAAAGTATGCACATGCTTCTCTTTAGATGACAGGTTTCTGCTGCCGTAGATTGTTAAAGAGATACTTCAACATTTTGGCAAATTCATCCATTGGCATAATTCCTATAGTCTTAGTAATAGGTTCGTTACCTTCAGTTGTCGGCGCAAGCTGTTTTTAGATCGCCGCTGCCGAGTTTGGACCTGCTGTGCCAACTCAATGTAAGCAGACGGTATTCCAGCTTTCCCTCATCAAACTCGTCAAATACACAATCCAACAACTCCAAAACCCTCTCATGGACAAGTTGTGACCTGTACATTCACCACGCTATGAAATAATCATGGAACATTACGAGACGGAGATGTTTTAAAGCTAAATGCAAAGCCGGAACTACACTCCAGGCATGGCTGCTGCACTGTGTCACTCCGCCCAATGGTTTACTCGAGAAATAGTTCCAAGTATTTGCTTCATGTGTCATAATGTTACATAATTATACGTTATTATTTCATAGCGTGGTGGATGTGCAGGTCACAACTTGTCCATGAGAGGGTTTTGGAGTTGTTGGATTGTGTATTTGATGAGTTCGATGAGGAAAAGTCGGAATACCGTCTGCTTACATTGAGTTGGCACAGCAGGTCCAAACTCGGCAGCGGCGATCTAAAAACAGCTTGTGCCGACAACTGAAGGTAACGAACCTATTACTAAGACTATAGGAATTATGGCAATGGACGAATTTGCCAAAATGTAAGTATCCCTTTAATGGTGGAGTTTCTCTGTGAATAAAATTGATGCCAAGGCCCGTCAGGTGACATGCATAAAAACATCTTCTCTCCCAAGACCAGCTTTTGGTGAGGATCTTTGCTCTTGTTTTAAAAAGAAATGTGGTCCAGTTCCAGTTAAACTGCTTCTTTGCTACAGGTAGACCCAAAGCTAATGGAGTGGTGCAGTCGTGACGTAATTTTGTAGGCAAACCCGAAAGTTCACATCGCATGGGTTCCCTCAGCGTTGAGCCTATGGGATTTTTCAGTGGGTTTTTGGATTATCGTTGAAAATAAGCTCTGTGTCCAATAAAAGTTTATGAAACTTACACGTTTTGTTCAGAAAGATATCTGGTTCATTAATCTAACTGACAAAAGTAAAACGCTAATGTCATGCTATATTGAACTACAACACTGTCAAGTGAATTTAAAGTCAGCATCCGCAGAGATAAGTGAACGACAGGCTCAGTTGCCGCGCTTCAGATGTTGACGTATAGTCTTCCCGACAAACGCTGTAGTCCTTGTTAGCTGTCATTTAGCATCCGCCTTTATTAAGACATGAAAAGATACACAATTCAAAGGTGGGGTGTGTTTCAGATGTATTTTATGTTGTAAGATAAAACGTTAAACTCTCTTGAGCTTGTGTTCACAACAGACCTTATTTTGGGATTTTAACAGAAAACTCATGCTACAATGCGAACTCACCTCTGTGTTGTAGGACTCATTCCTGCACCACTCTATAGCTACAACGGCAGCAGCCATCGGATACACCAGCAAACTCCACCCATAATGATCCAAAACTCATGCCAAAGCAGACTGGGAGAAGAGTGAAACCATCCTTCCTATTGTGAAAGCTTTCAGCATTGCTTTCTGCCTTTACTAAATGAAGAAATGTAAAATAACTTTTACGTGATATTCTGAGAAGTACATACAAATGAAAGTTTGAGCATGCAGCTTCAATCACAGCCTCGTCTACCTTTGTTTAAATTTCCCTGAGGACCAAGTAGTTTTACGGTTCTAAACTTTAGTATTACCCGTGTTCTATTGCTGTTGTTGCTGCCATGCTTGTAATGGTTTTAGAGAGCTTGCCGAGCTGCCACACAACAAGAGATTAGATCCTCCAAAAGGTCAGCAATCACCTTTTTAGGGACAGATTTAAATGTTTTCCATGTTGAACATGACCTAAGCTGTCCAAAAAACAGGTTATATGGCGTTTTGTTTTAATAGGTTTCATAAATCAGCGCTGCTAAGTCTCATCTTGTCTTGGAGAAACAGTAGAACAAAGGCAGCAACTATTCTGCATTTATTCTGAGAAAAACATACGTGTTCTAGTGTTATTTGAATCGCATGTGTCTGAATGCCAGACTACTGCTGAACTTTGTCCAAAGAAAGCTGTAGTGTTTAAATTTTTATGTGTTTTTTTCCATGCCCTCTAGACAACCATTAACTCTTAAACTCTTGGGGCACTGTAGAAGAAAATGTACAAAACAACTCTGACAGTGTGACACGGTAGAGTGAGAGAAAGACAGAGTCTATTTTGCACTTGTGTTTGTGTCTGTAACTCACCAGAGCTTAGGTCTTGATGGGGAGAATAACGCGCCAGAGTGATGTGAAGTCCGGGCCCTGCAGGGGAGAAGAAAGTGGGTGATTGGTGCTTCATTCAGGCAATTTCTCATGCCAGAGGCTCCCTGACACTTGAGGGGCTCTCTGCACAAATTTGAGCCACATTAGTAGGCTGGATGGCTGGGAAACAGCGTGGCCTTCTCCTTAGCAACTCAGCTAGCAAGTTCTGATAAATTTGCCTGGGGTATGCTAAAATACAGCGTTCCATTACATGAACAGGGATCTCACAGGTTTCACACAGTTCATGTTAGATGATATAAAAAAATGTAACGAGTCAGCAGAGATCTGCAATAATGGCACTGGGAGATCTAAAATGGCAAAGATGTGATTTTGTGGTGTGTTTTTTTCCTCATGCAGCCCTGCAGGAATCAAATGTCTTCGATGTCGGATCCTCAAAGGCCATTATTTTTTCTCTTTTCTGTCACTGGTGTTCATGTTCAATTCATTCAAAAGGTGAGACAGCATTC
This sequence comes from Cheilinus undulatus, assembly GCF_018320785.1. Classification (NCBI taxonomy): domain Eukaryota; kingdom Metazoa; phylum Chordata; class Actinopteri; order Labriformes; family Labridae; genus Cheilinus; species Cheilinus undulatus. The sequence goes on along the minus strand of NC_054887.1, from coordinate 22,498,701 downwards.
ACTCAAAGTCAATCACAGCACAGTGGCTCACAACTGCTCCTTTTCTATAACCACACAATTACAATATTTATGAGAACTCCTGCTGATAGAAAGACTCTTTCACTGTCTCCCCCACCTCCTCCTTCCCTCCTCCCGCCTCTCCCTATCTCCTCTTTCCTTTTGTGCTCTTCATTCTTTTCTGTGGGCATATTTTAATGAAAAGTGTGGCAGTGAATCGCTCGGGCATTCGATGGGCTTGTAATTTTCACAACACGGTGATGTGAATAACTACGAGCTCTCAGTCCTAAAGACAGTGACTGCAGGCAGAATAAATGTTAGCAAAACACAGGAGAATAAAGGGCACAATCCCTCTTCATGTGGCCCCACTTTGCCCCTGAGAGCTTTTAACAATAAATCACATGAAATGATTGAAAAATGAAATGTTCATTACAATGACCTCAGACAGAGGGAGAAAAGCGAGGCAGAATGAACACATCTGCAAAAGGAGGGAAGAGAAAGGAACACAAATGTTCCCATCAGGGTGAATATCTTCTAATACAGCTCCACCGGGGGAAGATTATTGATAGTGAGTGTATGATTGTGGGTGGGGGGGTTGGCATTAAAAATACTCCCACCACCACGGCGTCTCCTTCATTCCATTAAACCTCACTGCTATAATATGCATCAGAATTGCTACTGTGGTAGTCATTCCTGTGCTGCGGCAGGCAAGTGAAATCTCAATCATTTGAACTTGAGGGCTGTGTCCTGGTGAGAGATGACTTATTCATGGCATAGTGTGCTTACCAGGGGAACATTATCTACCCACAGAGCCCACCCTCCTACCAAGGGCATTCTAAAGAAATGTTAAGCTGAGGTATACAGCAGCGCTTTATGTGCTGCCTGGAGCCTCCCCTCATTCAAATAAGAGAAAGAAATGCTCAGAAAAGAAGGTTTAAAGAACAAATAATGACCCGTTAAAAGCTAGTCTTCACATAAAGGCTCACATGCTAAAAGATGTGAGGTTTAGCTAAAGAATAGGATGACTAAGCTCTGCATGATTCTAGTGATTCAGAAGTCAGAGAGTAAAATAAGTCTCTGAGTCTGCAGCCATGCTTTCAGCTAAACTCCTTCCTAACATCCTAGATGTGATTTTTTGATGATACAAAAACAAAGGAATTATACAAACAGAAGAAAGTGTAACAAGAAGAAAGGGTTACAGATAGGCTTAAATTAAAGAGGATTTTAGGGATTTGGAGATACTGCCACTTTTGATGGCTTTTCTTTTTTTCCCCAGTCATTTTAATAATCAAAAAAAACATCATTTCATTTTTAATCAGTGAATGGCAGTTGCTGACAGTAAGCAGCCCAGATGCAGAGGGTATTCACTCATCTATTGGCTTTGTGGACATATTTCAGACAAAGATTACTGCAGAGCAGGCCTACTGCCTTTTTTGCTGACTTCGTCTGCAGTTTTTATCCAAACAAAATCTCTTTATGAAATTGTTTACAGATAAGAACACTAAACTTGTCATAGCTGAGGAAGTGTGTGTGCTTTCTGCTACAGGCAGCAAACAGAGAAGGGAAAGTCCCCAATACATGTCCCATTTGATACCCTGATTGAAGCCAGACATCTCACGTTAGATTTATAAATAAAGATAAAAGTTGTCCAGCCTCGAGTTGATTCAAACAGTCAGGAGTAATACTAGGTCTGGGTCATCTTTGTCTTCTAACACAACAACCCAAAACATACATCATTCCTGGTGAAGAACTACCTCCAGAAGACCTGCACAAAGCCCTGAACTGAAGACCAAAGTCCATGCCAGAAGACCATTAAATCTGGAGAAACTTCAGAGCTTGGCCAAAGAAGAATGAGCTGGGATTCCTCAGGAGACGTGTCTAAGACTTGTTGAAAACTACGACAAATGACTACAGGCTGTTATCTAACAAAAACGCTTCACAATTAAATATAAGAATCATAATTTTGACCCTGGTAAGCATCCAAACTCAAACTAGGATGTTTGGAAAAGCTGAGTTAAAAATTCATTGCTTTGTTTAACATTACTTGGGAAATGCTTTTAAAAAGTAAAATTTTCATAGGGGCTAATTAGTTTGTCCTCATCTGAAATTCATGGATTAGGATCAAGTGATGGAAACTTGCCCAGGGAATAGCCATCAAAATTAGCAGAAGCCATCCTCTGGGGAACACCGTTATGGTGAAATGGTTATGGTTTTAATGGTGAAAGTATCAAATTTCTCCAAGGTTATCATCCTGTTCAAGTTTTAATTATCATCAAAAATATTTGCAGTAACTGCACTCTAATCTAATGTTGAAATATGCATTAAAATCAGCTAAATGGACTTCATTAGCTCCCTTAATGAGCTGATGGATGGTTATATTATGATGTGTTCAAGGTCAGCTGAGTAAAATGAGTATTAGGCGAACACAAATGTAGTGTTAAAACATGCTCTAATTATTGTCAGCATTAATCTATTTATTGGCATTAATTAAGGTCCATTATTAATGCATTGGTTTATTTTAACTGCATCAATCATAAGCTCCATTGACACTTTTAGCGCACTTCACACGTTTACCTTTAACTGTTTCCTTATTTTCTTTTTTTAATCTATTACAGTTCCTTTGTTCATGGTTAAGCTCATGTCATAATCCTTGATCTACACTGGTTCTGTAATTTCTTTCAAAGTAAAAGCAGGTCTGTACCCAAAGAGGAAGTCAATTATTCTTAAAGACAGTACAAACATACAGAATGAATCAATAAGTTTTAAATGCAGGAATTTCAAAATGTGATCAACTACAGGAGTTCTGAGATTAATTACAATTAAAAAACATTCATCATTTGGCAGCACTGCCTACTAGGAAAAAGAAAACTCAGTTTTTTGACCAGAAACTTAAACAAATAGTGTGGTGAGGACAAGAAATTTGGTTATTCTCAGGAATATAAAACAGACGTAACAGATGGACTTTTTTAACTTCCTAACTGAAGAAGACTCTACAGCAGCTCTTCTCAGCTTCAACCTTGTCTTCTAAAAATGTTGTTATTGTTCTGCCTTGCAGATAAACATCTATTCATTAGGCCTCTCTGATGGTGAAAAAGTGCTGTATCAAGTAATCAATCCTCTAAATTGGCAATGCAAGCATTCTGTTTAAAGCACTGAAAATCTATATTCAGATTGATTGGTTCAAAGCAAAATTCATAAGGGATATTACTATGAAACAAACTGCAAAAGAAAGGAATTTACATCATATTTTTAAGGCCTCATACATTCTTAATTCCAAACATCTGCTATGCATATCTGATGTCATTAAATTGAATGATTTGCAGATGATTCCAGCGTCTCATGTAATGTTTCATAGGTGGGATAACTATCTCAGCATACAGCTTACTGAGAGACAGATCAGTGTGGAGAACATGAGATTAAGTCCTTTGTCCTCTAAATTACAGACACAAAGCTTATCCACAATGCCTACTCAATGTCAGATCAACACATGTAAGATCTCAGCAAAAACTACTCAAAGTACAGCTACTAAGACTTACAAACTTAGGCTTAAAGACACGGGCATTAGTGCAGCTCAAGTATTAATTTCAAAAGGCATTTTAGGTGCTAGTGACAAACTTGTTTCCCTTCTGAAGGCAATCACATTTACCAGGGAGAGGAATATGCGCCATCATTCGTGTGACAGCTACGAGGTGACACACTTAGTTGCGCTTAATTGCAGTGATGTGGAACCCCAGGTGTAAAACAAATCCTGATTGGATTAGATTTCATCCTGCTTGAATTAAAACCAGCAGGGCTGTGGGTCCCAAGGCTAGACTAAATATCACAGAGACACACAAGTTCAAGTTTTACTGTGAAGTGAAAGAACTCCAAAAAAATAAAACACACATGCACTATTTCACTCTTAATTTTTGTATGTATATCAGTATCCACGGTAATACCAGAAAAGCCAAGGCATAGGAACTGTGGGTAATGGTGGCACCAACTCAGGGGACGGTAGCCATTTCACGGCTGGTCAGTCTGGCCTCTCCGAGCACTGTGGTGCCATCGATCCACACGCACACTTCTCTCTCCCTCTCTCTCTTCCTGCTTGCCTCCCGCTCTCCCAGGACATTTTACGCTGCCTTACGCAGTGATGCATTTGATTGCACAGCACCTCACCAGGGCCAACTCATCAAAAACTTGATCCAGGGAAAGGCATGCTGGGGAATAAGTTTGGTGAAGCTATCTCTAGTGGGGTACCGTTGGATAAGATAAAGTCTGTTTAAAACTTGAGAAACTACCAAGCAGAACATTTTCACCAATGGTAAAAAATGTAGTGTCATACTATCAGGGCGGTGTAAAATATGTACAGGAGATAGCAGAGCAGGGTCTGAAAGCATGAAATGGGCATACACTAGTCTTTTGCTGCCTGAATAATCTGAAAGAAAAGTTTGAATTATTAAAAAGAAAGAATCAAACAATCAGGAGTGTGCAGCATATTCCAGCTATCACACATTTCCATTTCAACAGCAGCACGTTGGTTCATGTCGTAGTTACATCCACACCTGCCGCGGCTTCCCCATATTCTCTGTGTCCTTCAGTTAGCCGTGTCACTGCTTCACAGCAGACATTAAATGATTCAGTGGGCTGTCCCTGCTCTTTACTTAAACTTCTCACAGTGTTGGTCTTTATTATTGATGAGACGCTGAGTGCAAAGGGCTCAGATATGCAGGATTTGCAAACTTCTGTCAGAATGAGCCCCTAGTACCTGCACCGTCATCTGTAGCTGTCAGGAAAAAGAGAAATTTGGAAGAATTTGCAATGTGAGCGTGTCATTCTCTAGACTTTATGGTTGATAAAATGACACCTCATTATAGTTTGGGACTCACCTCGGCTCAATCTTTGGCCAACAAGTTGCCAGTAAGCCTTTAGGAACTCCTCAGGGATTCAAGATAAGTCCTCTCACTCCTTGCACAAAAGAAGAACGCGGGAGGAACGAGTTGTCCGCTCATTAACTTTTCAGGTTAGATAAGTTTATGTAAATCTAAAAAACCAGGATGTTTGAATACACAAGAAAAGCAGGGAGGTTGCTGAAGCTGGATTTCATTGAGCAAACAAGCTGTGTGGAATGAAATCTGTTTGCACAAATGTAAGATATTGTGCTCCAATGTGTGCAGCTCCCAGTGAGGAAGCCAAGGGAAACGGCAGAATTACTTGTTCCATCCCTTTTGTAAATGGATGGACTTTTTCTTCTGTGTTCATGCTTCAGTTCGTCGCACCTTCAATTTTCTTTATCTTCAGCTCCAAGTGAATGTCTCCCAAGCTCTTTTGTGTTATCTTGGTATCAAAACACACACATTTGCGCATGTATACACACACAGTGTCTTTCTCCCTGGAACAATAGTGTGTCGTGGTTGAGAGAGCAGTCGGGTAGATAAAGGCTAAGACTTGATCTCATCTCTGGGAGACTCTTCTCTCACAGAGCTCAGGTGTAATTACAGCCTCTGTCTGGGGTGACCATGGGCTCCTGAGCTTCCCCACTGGGGTAGTCATACCTCACTTTGTGTGTTCATGTGAGTGCGGTTGTTGTGTTTTGCTGTGCCTGATTTCTTTGGTCTCTTGAAATGAAATGCATGCAGAAGAAATGGAATTAAAGGTGAAAAATCTTCTAGTCTTCTTTGCCAGCACACAGTAAGAAGAGTTGACTGCAGGTAAAAGATATGACGTGTCCCTTTCTATTATTCAGTTTATACAAATCAAAGAGAAAAGATGGAGATAAAGCACAGGAGTTCAAGGATGTCTCAGGGTTGAGATGATTAAAGTGCTGAAAGTCAATAACAAGATGTCCTCAATGTGTTTCTTTTCTACATTAATGCAAACATTCACTGAGACTGTGGATCCATTGGGCAGGTTCAGCCTGCAGTTCACAAAAATGGATTTCATTTTTGTTTGAGTCAAAGCAAGCTTTCATCAAGGGGCATAAGGTGGAAATCAATGTGTTTAAGCTCTTTACATTTTTCTATAAAGATGGTGAATGTGCTGCAGGATGAAAAAGAAACAAGGTCTGTTGTGAAATGTTTGGAATCAGAAATCAGAAAAAGAAAGTAATGGACTCAAGAGGCAGAAGTGGGCTGCCACAGATGCAGAAGTTAAAAAAAAAAAAAAAATGAGTGAGGCAGGGTCAATGTCAGTCTGAATTTACCAGTTTTTATACCTACAGGTGCATTTAAAAATACATGTACCAAGGAAAATTTCATTTTTTCCCCATGATATATTTCAGAAATGGAAAATTTACATATTTGCATAAAAGTGAAACATTTCAATACTTTTTTTTTTTGCTTTAACCTTGATGACTATGGATTACAGCTCATGAAATTAAAAAATCCACTAGCTCACAATATTAGACCCCCCCCCTCCCCCCCCCAAATATGGCGATTGCAATTCAATTTGCGATTATTTTTAGGTTCCTCATTTTATGTACTGTTCAACAAACACAAGCAATAAATCATTCTGTATTATAACCAGCACAATATCCTATAAATTAATACAGAGATGTACAATTTAAAAATATACATATGCACTTGCGATTTTGGCCGATATAGCAAATTTGACATCTGTTGTTCTACTGAAGAAGATGATAGTCTGAAATGTTATTCTCATTTTGATTAAGAAAATCATACACATCATCACTGGAGAAGTAGGATTTTTGTAAACTATATTAAAAAGATATTTGAATGTATGCATAATGTGCAGAGGAAAAAAATCTCTGCTGCAAAGAAATGGCATCAAACTGGTATTTTAACACATTTTAGGTTAAGGAAATATTGCACTGTCAGGGATTTGAAAATTGCAGCAGGCCATACTGCAATTAGATTTAATTTATGATTTAATGCCTGACCCTAGCCTTCATTCTCTTTTTCAGGTTCAGTAAAAAAAACTGCAATCATGGGGAAGACTGCTAACCTGACTCATGCCCAGAGGACAATCACTGGCACACTTTGATAAGGAGCTAGGGATGTAAGAATACACTTAATCCAATACTACAAATTCTGATTTTTTTTTAAAAAGAAAACTATGGAATTAAAGTGTAGATTAATTTCATTTAATTCACTTTTAAAAGAAAAATATGTTTTCTTAAGGTTCTTTTCAATTTTTAACATTACCTTCTGATTCAAAAACAAAAAAACCTGCACGTTTCTCATTATCAGTACCTTGAAAAAGTTAAACTTAGAATATTCTCTCTATTGCATCTTTTAAATAAAATAGTAAATTGGGCAATAAAAAAAGACATTTTAAACAATTACCAAATAAAATAAATAAACCAAAATTAAAACAAGCCAATTCCTTTTTAATTCCCATTAAATGGCAACAGTGCAGTGTTTTTGATTCTTAATTTTGTATTGAACTGCTTAAAAGGGCCGAGGAAACAATTAAGGAGAAATTCCCTCCCCAGTTTAAAAAAAAAAGTGAATTTCTGGCCCTGCATATGTAAAGAAACATAATTAGGCTAATTGACTTTGTAAGACCAACAGAGAAACTTTCTTTCTCTTCAGTTTATCATGTCTTCCTCCCTCCTTCTTCTGTGCCTCTCTGTGTAATTATTCTTCCTCCTTTCCGCCAAGGCTGAGAAAATAGATGGTTTTGGCTGGAAAATGTGGCTTTGTTTGCAGGAGATTGCACAACACAGTTTCATTTGCACAAACTCATTTGTCTTTGTGTGTGTATAGTTGCATAAACCTTTTGTTGGTAATGCAATTGGATTACAGTGGTGTAGACCTGCTGCTTTCTGCCTAAGAATCCAGCTTTTCAAAATCCACAAGGCTGTGATTGAATTACCTTTTGTTCTAATTAACTGTCTTACATGGTGCACCAGGACGCCATGTAGGAGTCCCTGGTTACTGTATGCATAACCAAATGCGGTGGCAGACCCCTTGGTGAGGCCTGTGTGTGTGCAGTATGTGCAGTGTGACCAAGCATGTAATTCCCCGCTCAGAATGTATGCTACCCTGGCTCCTGCAGAGGTATGGTGTCACAGCACAGCACTTACGCACTGCATTTGAACATAAATACGACCTCAGAAATGGTCATACATTATTCTTACATTTTGAAGAAAGAAATACAAACTCTTCTTCATTTTTGAGTATGCATCAGCAAATATTTGGTTAATGCATTCTTACCAACGATCAGGTTTGCAAATACAAAATAAAGACAAAGAAACGTTATTAAGGAGTAACTAAAACACAGATGCATCTACCCTTAGAACATCATGGAAAAGACTTCAAGAGAGGGGGGATCTGACACGTCCACTCCCTCCTTTCCTGTCACTTATCATCCACAGCAGCATCCGGTCCATGCTGCTTTTCAGATTTAATTATTAGCCATAATATCATGACCATTCAAGGTAAACTTACCAAGAGCTACCTGAGTGTGAAACTTCTGTTTCCCACTATAAATACATTTAATGGTCATGGGGAAACAAAGATATAAATCATCACGTAGAAGTCACATGCAAGTATATCATTGACACTAGTTTAAGAAAGACATGGATTATTTGCTATCTCAGGCAACAGCACTACATGAGCCACGATCCCAGGGCATCACAGCAATGTCTCTGATTGGTGGAGCTACAAATTTTGACTGTATACTGCTATGAGTGAAATTACTGTTGTGGACTGTAACTGTTGATCTCTGTGGTGACGTTGGATGGCAGCACATACGTCATTTGGTACCAAATCAGCCAGCAGAAAAAAAAAAAAAAAAAAAAAAAAAAAAATGTAGTTGCAGCAGACAGTGTCAACCTGTAGAGGGCAGGCACTGTGCATATTCTTGGACATCACGGAGATTCCCGAAGAAATGAATGGACTTCCTGTTGACTTACCTCCATAGCCATATGTACATGGAGAAGAAGCGTATTTGGCTTTCATGTATTAAAAAAAAAAAAAAAAAAAAAAAAAAAAAAAGTAGCCTAAGGGTTAAGTTACTCTTTAAAGCTTTTATGACTTTTAACCTTTATTTGGAGAGGACAGGACTGTAGACAATCAGAAAGAGAGAGAGAAAGTGGGTAATAACATGCAAAAAAGGAGCCCAAGGTTAGATCTGAACCTGTGCTGCTCACGTGGAAGACTAGCTGCCCTACATGGGTGTGCCTCCTAACCACCTGCACCCGACAAGAGGACTTAAGGGGCCATTTGAAACCAACAACAACACTAACTACATTTACATTCTTTACATACATACCTTAGATAAAAATAACTGATATCCAATGTTAAAACACTATGACTGCAAAATAAAAGAAGCTCAGCCTTAGTTCAAGCAGGACACAGTAGTCATAAGCCCAGCTGTGATCAGCTGTCAGCTGATCTCAATAACAGCCTTCCAGCTCCCACAGCCAATCATAGCTCTTATTCTCAACACAGCCGTGTATTTAAATATGAAATATTTCCTACTAATCCCTGCTACATGATAAGGAACTACTATGTACATGTTTGTAACTGTTTTTAAACTGTGCTCCACTTAATGTGCTCCACTTATTCTCAAGTATCGATGTCTATTTCCATTTGTATTTCTCTCTCCTTGCTTATTTATTGTCTTGCATATATTGTTTTAATGTACTCTCGCCATCATTGTAAATGAGAACATTTTCTCAATGGCATCTCGAGATTAAATAAAGGTTGAATGAATGAATGAATGAATGAATGAATGAATGCTTGCATTAATGCTGATGCTCTATGCTGCTGCTGGCAAAGCTTAACCTCCTCCACCCCAGCCTCCTCCTTTATAGCATAAAGCTTGTTGCACTCTCATCTTCAGGTTTATGCTACTATGGATTCATTGATTTTGAACTAATTTTATTGTATTCAATATGCATTATCATAAATGTATCTATCCATATGGGGGTTTCTAGCTCTGCACTCCCTGGAAAGTCAAAGCATGCTGCTTGACTTACCCATCTTTTGAGCAGAGCCTTCTCTGCCAAGTGAAACTATACATTCATTTAGCATGAAATGGTAAAATGCATGATGAGAGTGTTCCAGACTGAAATGTCAATTTATGAAAAATAGGCATCTGAAGCTGGTTGGACCTCACTTTTCCTTTCAGCTCTCTACTGTCTGCTTTAAAAATGTGGTTACAATACAACATGAATCATCTAATGATGACATAACAGTAGCCCTCTTAGCAAAGGTAACAAAGTCATAAATGTGCTTTTCTCTGAACAGTTTAGCTGTAACCTTTGCTAGGTGAAGCTTTGCTGACTTTGTCTCTGTTCCAACTTTGTATCTACAGTTTAAACAAAGCAAAGAAGTTGCTCTGCTGCATTTAACACTACTGAAATGAGGCTGGTTGCATAATATGACATTTAATTTTCTTCTGAAGTGTGACGCCTTTGATATCAAGGCTATTTTTAAGACTTTTTAAAACATAATTTCACTCTTGGAAAAACGGTGTGTTCAAAACCAGGTAAAAGAAAAGCAGAAGGTACTTTTTAGTGATTTAAACCTATACTATTTGCCATGCCATTACTTTCAGACCTCCAAAGGAAAACATACCTCATTTTCAGGAGGCATCCTGAAATCATTGCCATCATATAAAAGCTCATATGAAGATGGTTGAAGGGCTGTCTCCTTACATGCTTCCTCACAGGCTGTAAAAGTGAAATACTGCCTCCCTGCACAGATTGCTGTAAGTATACTTATCAGTCTGCTATCACCCCGCTAAAGATTTTTTGCGTTTTGAATCAATACATTTTTCCTCACTCAAAATGATTGACTGGTTCACTGCAGCAAGTGTCGAACGTAAACTGCAGCTAAAAAAAGGAGGGTGATTTTCATATTAAAGCGAGCTGGTAAAACAAGTAAAACACACTCAAGTGGAGTTATTATAGTCAGTTTTTTTAGCATATGCAGAGAGAGTCAAAGAACTTGAAACGAGTTGAATAAAAGATGTCAAATATCAAATACGGACTGTTTCATGCTCTTTCATACTCCACCCTCAGGAAAGATAATTTATTTGCAAAGGAATTCATGATGATTCTTCCTCCCTTTTCTGCATTTATGTATCTCACATGTTGTTCCCCAGGCACATTTTATCCCTCACAGATTGGTATTCTGACAGCAGAATGGTTTCTGCTAGATGTGATATTTCTTATGTGTATTTTTAAAACTGGACCCAGAATTTTCCCATAGATGGCACTCTCAAAGGAAAGATGACTGCTATTGGCCCGTTGTCTGTGTCCACTCCGCTAAGGCAAATCTACTGCGGCTGTCCTTCAGTGATGCTGACGGAGGATATAAATTCATTACTCCTTGAGGCAGACAACCAATCATTCTCAGCACAGTGGTTCAACATTCACATACAGTGCAAAATTTGATGTGTGTGTCTGTGTGTGTGTAACATCTCACTGTGAGAAAATGTGTGTGTCTGTTTGCACTTCCCAGTTCAGTGTGGGTGTCAAAACTGGTGAAGGTCAAGCAGATAGGTGGGGTCAGTTGACTGTTATTCAACAGCGGTCGTAACAGAGGCTGCCAGGAATATTGATTGACAGCGTTTACAGCAGACAGCTACACTCGGCATGTCATTGACATAAAATGTAAGACTTCCAGCACACTCACACAGCTCATGATTATCTGCCTGCATTTATCACATTTCCAGTATATGCTGTTTTCTGGACCATGAGCTGACCACATGTGAGTATCGATCTAAAGGGGCTAAAGCTTGTGTGTTTGTGTGTGAGTGTGCAAGTACTATAGACCTGATCCATTCACAAATGGTCCTGACCTTTACTGCCAAGAAAACACATTGAATCTGGAAACCATTTGCTCTAAAGGATGAAAAGAGCAAATCAGAAGACACTCAACCAAAGTCCTTGGCCACGCCAGCTGTGCTGTGAGACTGTTCTTAAGCCCAACTGTGCTGGAACTTTAAAGCTAAAATCAGCAAACTAAAATGTCTGTAATGACTGAGACTGAATAATTTCTTTGCAGCCATATTTTGTTAACCATGCTGTAACAGAAGTGAAGTGTGTTATGCTATGTTAAGGTCTTAAAATACAGTTGAATATTCTGAAACACTGTCTGGAAACCGTGTAGGTCTGTACAAAATCCGGTGTTAGTCAAGCCAGTAAATGTTGATATTTTAGGTACAACTTTCATCATCATCATCATTTATTTTATTAAAGTTATAAAAAAACACATTGAGGGACAAGCCTCATCTTCAATGGTGCCGAGGTGTACAACAGCACAGATACCCAGAAATCAAACAAATACAACAACAACAGAACACTAAACAGATGATGCCTGATTATTCTGAATAAAACTGAAAGAATTTAGAGATCAAGGCATAAAACAGTTAAACAGTTATTATACTAAAAGCAAAAACAAGTAAAACCAATACAATCTGAAGTTAAAACTTGGAAATGTCTTAGTGGTATTAATGTGGTCAGTTAAAAATATTTCTGAAGCAATTTCCAGGTATTAATAACTAACTTTAATAACTAAAAGCAGATCTTCGTAACTCTGCGTTAATTTTGGGAACTTTTAGGGTAAGCCATGAGTTGGTGAGTATGGTGGTTTCACATGTTATATGACAGCAGATTGGAGAGATAAGGGGGAAGAGTTTTTTAAAGCGCTTTTTTAAATAAATAAATATGCTGGTTTCTTCTTATTGTTCAAGCAGACATGCCAGTTTTTATAGAGATGACAATGATGAGCCCCACAGTTATACCCAGTGATAAATCTCAGAGCTGAATGATACACTGTATTCAGAGGTTTTAAAGTTGTGCTGGCGTCATGACTATAAATAGCATCCCCATAATGCAACACAGAGAGGAAAACTGCTTCTGTTATTCTTTTTCTTGTAAACATAGGAAAGCAAGATTTATTTCTATAAATAAAGCCTAGTTGTTGTCTAAGCTTGGATAAAAGCACATCAATGTGAATTTTAAAAGTAAGTTTTTCATCAAGCCAGATACCAAGGTATTTATAGGATTGTACTCTTTTTATTATTGTGTTATCCACAGACTGTAGATATTTTTTCCATTTAAAAACAGCGTTCATTTAGTTTTGGAGAAATTCAGAACCAGTTTTAACTTCTACAGATGGTTTTGTAGGTGATTGCTTTACTTCCTCTGTAGTAAAGCAATAGAAATGATGATTTGCCTGGGCCGAAGGCAACATTGATATGAGGTATCCTGAAACTGAGGTCTGTTTTGTTCTTTTCCCTAAACCTCGCATAAACACAGGACAGTGTCTCCTTTTGATTATGCTATATGGCAAACCACACAGTAATCTCACTGCAAGTAAGTGAGACCAACAAGGATGTCTGTATTTGTGAGTAATCTAAAGGGGCAGGACTTTGTGATAGGTTTATTTTCTTACTTTTGTTTAGCTAGTTTTCGATCACAGCTGAGTAGAGGAAAAAGAAGCTGGCTGCAATTAAGAGATTCGTCCGATGTTTTGCCAACAGCTGGCACTTGTGGAAAGGGTATAGCCAGCCGCCTTATCCTCCGAGAACCATGATGTTGTGCATAATAGGTCAAGACTTCTAACATTTCTTGGTACTCAAGAGAAAGTCAGAGGAAACCTTAAATCTGGGAACCATGACTGTCTCTGCAGAATTTCATGTCAAACAGTCTAGTAGATTGATGGGATATTTCATAGAGAGTGGCAACCATATGGTTGTGCAATAAGAAGTGAAAGTCAGTGTATGTGTGATCATCATCAGGTAACTGTAAGTGTTGACAAAGGGTTGGTGCTGATCAGACCAGTGGATATTAAGAGGTTTTGTCGAATAGGCTCTTTTCTTCTTGAAACTATTGCATCAAAACAGTCAGAACACTCATGGACAGACGAACGAACAAACAAATGTCTTATTTACTTGTTTGGTCATTTACATCAGCCATTCTCAACCTTGGGGTCCCGACCCCAACTGGGGTCGCGAGATGATTTCTGGGGGTCGCCAAATCATTTTGGAAAAATATAAATGCACATAATTAATATGAAATTACATCATTTTAGACAGGGAGTTGTTTTCTGATTCATTATTTGTCAAAAATTCATTGTCTCAACTGAGTTTGTACGATCTGAACTGTGTGCGGGAGATTCTGTTCAGTGACACACAGTGGAAAAAAAAAAGAAACAAAGAGAAAGAAAAAAAGCTCACGCATTGTTGCTTTAGCTGCAGCCAGTTTGCTACCTGATGAAAAATGGAGCGATTGGCTTCACAGAAAAAGTGTTCCAGCTCAGACCTGGGTAAGCAGATGGGGTCTCGAGGTCAGTCACCAGAAACCCTAACAGCAGCTCCACCACCTGAGAAACGTAAGGCCCTGGGGCCGACATCAGCTGATATCTGAGCTTCGAGCTCCGTAAATATCAGCCCCACTTTTTGAAATATGGCTTTTCATGCACGGGTAGAAACAACACGGAATACCTGCAGTGTGTTTTCATATTAACAAGCTCTCTCAGCAACAGATACGTTCAAATTTCTTCTTTAATTAAAAAAAAAGTAAAGCTTGTGTTATTTGTTTACATGTTAACTGGCTCAACTACTAGCAATATGATGTGATGAAGCAACCATTGTTGGTCTGTTGGTCACATTAAAGAGTTATTGTGATGCTGCTACATGTTTTTTAATAAATCCAAAGGCGATTTGCCAAAAAATAGGATGTTACTGAGCCTTTACATTTATATTATGTATTATCTGTTTTTGTGTATAAACAAGTAGTTTTTTGTCATTTCTTACTATTTAGTTTTATGTGAAAAGATGAGTCATGCTAGCTAGTGTAGTGAGTGAATTACTAGTCAATACATGTAGCCCTACTGATAGATACACTGCTTAAGGATTAAAAATGATAAGTACACAAACTAAGTGTTTTCTGATTCATTTTACACAATTCTTCAAATTAAGACAAAAAAATGGTTTGGGTGGGTGAAATATTAAAAAAAAAATGTCTTTTTTCCAAGGTGGGATTAAATGGTACAGTGACCCAAAAAACAGCTAGCGTAAGCTAACTTTGAACAAGAACTCCTTGATAATTCAGAAAGTTTGGCTAAAGAGGGATGGCAAGTTTTACAGCATATTTAGGCCACAGGCATTTCTTTATACATTCGTTTCATTTTGGTGAGAAAATATTCTTTATTTCCCTGGAAGTCACTGTAGAACCATTTAAGCCCAGTGTGTTCCATTTAAGCCCACCTTATGTGTTTCAATAGGAAATAATGACATTTTTGATATCTTTTCACCGTAATCCTGTGTTGGATTTTGTTATACTAACTTCATTAACACGAGTACATCAGAGCACACACTGCCCAGAAGAATTGTTATGTCAGTTAATTTTGCATAATAATTTGTTCACAGTGAAAAAAAATGCCAACAAAATGGAAGAATATCAGCAACTGTCCTAAAATCATCATTGTTACAAGCCAAACATTAAATCCAAGTTCAATATTATATTGTTGATGCACTATGATGTTTTTGATACTTTTAAAAACAAATACATTTTTTTTACTTTGTCAATATTGAATCAAATTTTGTCAATATTAAATATGTATTAAAAATATATAATATACAATATTAAAAATGAAATGTTAATTACTGAAGCCCCTAAAAATTAGTTTTAGGCCTACATAGTCATGTTTGTAGTGGTCCATTTTTACAAGCCAAACATTAAATCCAAGTTCAAAAAATCAATTGTGTTTAACATGTATAACATTTTACTGAATGAATATGTGTTTACTACCTGAAAAATATAATAATTTTTGATATTTCTGTCAATAAATGTGGTTGTGGGCTTATTTGGAACCAACAGACTTTTGACTTTATTCATAAAATTTCTTTAATTTGTTCTTTAAAAGATGCATAAGTAAATAAATGTACTTTCAAATGAGAGATTAATTTTTAATTTAACAAATGATCATGTTTATAATCCATCTTAGTATCTATGAAAAATATGTGAACTTAGATTTTGGTGGGCTTAATGGGTACACTTACCTATCTATTGAGATTTATTGTACATGTTATTCATCATATAGAGAAATAGTCCTCAAAATCTTGAGCAGAAGCTCATCCCCAGAGTCAAAGCTGCTGCTTTTGTCTCTCTCACACTTGTTGATGATTGCTTCACTTAGTTATGTTTCCGCTATCTTTAGATTTCTCCACTGACATTAGAGTGAAATTAGAGCCCAATCAAAGTTTTATTGACAACCAGTAAAGGGAGCAGAATAAGAACTGTAAGTACATTTTTCAGTTATTTTTTTAGTATACAGTGCATGTAAAAAAAAAAAAAAAAAAGAAATACAGTTAATAAATAACATAACTCTGTAACAACTCACACCCATTTGACAAAAATGATTGCAACACTCGTTTTAAACCAGGGAAGAGGCCACTGGAATTTGCCTTCTCTTATATGATCTCAGCAGCTGAAGCAGTAGCATCTGCTGATTGTTTTTATATGACATCAAATGAAAAACATTTTTTTCACATTCATAAGTCATTTTTTCAAAAGGACGACATTTCCATTGATAGAGAATTTAATCAAATAATCATCAATTTTCAAATTGAATAAAGTCTAGGGATGTAGTCAACCAAAGAAAAACTTGGTCGACCAAAATCACACCCTGGCACCAATTAAGCGATTCGTCGTTCAGGAAAAAAAAAACAAAACAAAACAAAACTAATTTTAAAAAATCACCTTGTAGGGGACCAGTTTAATCCATACAGGTTCCTTACTGCAGCTGCTTGGTACTCTAAATGATCCTTAAATGAACATAACAAGCCTTTGGAAGCATTAATAGATTTTTAGGCTCATCACATCGTACTACAGAAATAATTAATCGAGAGACGATCAGCCACACCTGCCTTTGATCTCCGTGATCCCACGGTAACTCTTTAAACTCATACAGCCTACAAAATAACCTCAGATCATTGTTTTTCATTCATTTACAACGGTAACTATTAACAACGGTAACTATTAACAGGATCACTTGATCCAGCCTGCGCTGTCATTTATGAGAGAAACGTAGACAGCATGCAGCGTTTATTTACAGAGGTGAGAGTGAAAAAGTTCGCTTGTTGGGACTTAATGAGCAGCAGACATCGCCTTTTATGTCCTCTGCTTCGTTGTCTGTCTGTAAGAGAAGCTAACATTACAGTGAACACTTTATGGAGATTATTAAAAAAAACTATGCAGCCTATTTGCTGACAGGTGAATTAAACTGATCGCGAGAGTTGATGTAGTGAGGGAGGGAAGAGCAGAAACACTCAGCAGTTCCACTTCAATACAAACAGCCTGCAACTTTATGACATGTTGATGTGTTGTTTCTGAGCGTTAGTGCTGTAAAATATCAGAAAATATCCCACTCTGCATAGCTTTATGTGCTTCTCCTCCTGTAATTCCCAGAGCTGCATTGCTCCTCTGTCCCCAGCAGCATGTCTCTCTATATCAGTCAGCTGCACACTAAGCTTCTGCCCCCTGACCAGTGCCTTAGGGGGGACTCGCCAACCAGGGTGATCTTAGTTAAACAAAAGCTTTTCGACCAAATAATCGACCAATCGAATGAAAGCTGTCAGCCCTACTAAAGTCACATATGAAAAAATGGTATCAGTGATAAAATAATTTCATTATAGGTATCATATTGTAAGTTAACCTTGCAAAGCAGGTGGATACACCCGTTTCCTTGTTTTTCACTGGCAAATGCATCTTGCAAAGCTCCCATCTGAACCGTTTGGGCGCGGTTAGAAAGTGACAGGACCAATCAACTACGAGGGGCAGTACTTTCAGGCGCAGCACAGTCGTGACGTAAACAAGCAGCAGCAAGAGCTGGTGCAGTTATGGAGGGAGAGATTAGCGTGGATGCTGCTAAAGCGCCAGTTTTATAAGAACTTGATGACATTTCTTTGTTAAAAGAAGAACAAAGAACAGCAGTGAGTTGTTTTCTTTTCAAAAACGACAAAAGTCGAGTACTTACATGTCTATAGTCGACATGTTTCATGTTATTCCTCAGTAGCTGTGCACGCGCAGCTTGCTAGCGGCTACGTCACGTGCTTTGTTGCTCTAATTGGCCCGTAGAGATGTGACGGACAGAACGTTGACCCAATCATACTCTGAGGATTTTTCAAAGCCTCTGCCTTTTCTCAAACGTTTCCTATTAAAGCTTTTGGCATGTCAGGTTAATTGTAAGTGGAGTGCATGGTTAAATCTAAGGATGTTCTCAGGCCACTTTTTCCCTATTCTGCTTAACATGCATTTAAATTGCCTTTAACGGACTAGTCTAATGACAGAAATGCTCAGAAAACAGTCCAATTCATCACAGGCTCATTGTGTTTGTGGGTGTATGATGTGAGGCTGCTATGCCGATTAGACTGTGAATAAAGTTAGCAGCTAACACTGCCAGCCTTTGTACCTCTTGGTAAATATCGTGTTTGTTGTGGTTATTCGTCACTTCGGTTGAGCAGTTATACATGAGTATGACCTTCAACAGGCAATATACAACATAACCATTTCTAATTCAAAACACTGCCTTACTATGCTGTTCCTATGTCACGCAAAATGCTGCACTACTCATGTTTACGTCTGGTGACGTGCCAGGTGAAAGCTCTGGCAGCAGCATTAACTGAAGCTACAGCAATTATTAATGGCAGGGGGCTTCATTACAGATTTATAAAAGCAAATACTTAATGCACATTTAAAAATAACATGAAACAAATTCATAGAAGTTTTGAAATTGATTAAATCTTACTCAGTCTTTATAGAAAGTGGTCTGTGGACTAGTTCATTTATTTATTTATTTTGCTGTTATTTGTACATTCTTAAGCCATTCTCTTTTCTCTCTTTTGCATAGGTGATTTATGACTGGCAGAGGTATCACTTCAAACGCAACCAAAAATGGTTCTTCTTCATCCACCCAACAGATTTATTCAATCGCCACCCAATGTGGCAGCGACAAATGATAGCTATTAGGGTTCAAAGCTTCTAGTTACACTTTAGCCTGAGCTTCTCACTCCGTGATTATGCCACACATTCATCTCCAGTCCCTGATCATCAGCCAGAATTTCAAAAGATATCATCTTCTTATTGCAGGAGCTGGATATTTTTCTTTGATCTCAAATTTCACTTGAGCACTCAGATTTTTTTCTTTGGTACCAGACAGATTTACAAAAAAACACTAGAAGCTTCATGCAAGCAAGCTTAATTTTGTAAAGGCTATGTAAGAGGTGACTCCTGCTGCTTAAAGTTTGATGGAGTTCAAAACAGCTTGAAGAGGCCAAAGAGCTCAGAGAGATCAGAAACAAAGACATTGTGGTATTTCCTTGAAATGTCATTGGCTTTGATGCCACCCACAGAGTGAAATGGGGAGAAAAGGTGAATGAGGACCGGACAAAGACAAGGGGGACTTTCAAATTCGCTCTTGATGTGAGAAAGTAAAAGAGAAACAGATAGACAAGGAAATTGGATTGAACGTCTGAGTTGAACGGAGGACGAGGGAGAGGAGCAGGCGGTGGGAAATTGTGAAGAAATAAGTAAAAGGTTTAAAGAGCAGATGAATAGAGGTGGGAGGAAACACAGAACTCTATCACAAAGTCATCAAAGCCCACAGTCTATGGGAGGAAGTGAAAGGCAATCCTACAATGGCAGACAGGGAGACACAGCTCTATTTTTCCAACAGCGTATCATCATGATGGGGGATTTCAGGATCTATTTGGAATCTGTGGAGCATGGTGAAATTTTAGTGTCAAAAATGAGGGGTATTTGTGCTTTGCCTGCCCACCTGGTGTGTCCTAGTATGTTCTGCTCACTTTTGAGCCATCACATATGATTTCTATGGTGCCACTTTAACTGGGACCTACATAACATGGCAGTGAAATTGCAACTTTGGACTATGACATGAAACACAGAATCACACACGTACTTTAACAGTTCATTCACATGCTTTACTTGTTTGAAGGATAGCTATATCAAGGTAATATTATGCCACTACAGAAGAAAGTGAAAGTTTTACACCGTACTACTCTATAAAAACACTGCCCTGGTCACAATGTTAAGGTTTGCTTATTATTAGGTTTTTGCAGGTCCTTTTTCAACAAATACACATTTTGTTCATGAAGACTGAGGACTGAATAGTGGTGCTTTTAACCATTTGCCACTCACAGTTCTTACAATCTAACAACAAAGAAAGAACTCTGTTCACCCTGATGAATTCAATTTTCTAAAGTGTATTTTTTCATTTCATATCCTATGATAGGAAACCAAGGACTGGTGGTTCCGTGAAATAATGGATTCAGAATAAAAAACAGGGGGCTTAAAAAAGAAGCAACAGAGGGAGAAAAAAATCACAATAACTAGGCAAATAATGGTTTAAGCATTCAGAGTATATTTTTCTGGATCTTTGTTCGTACTGTTTGTGCCAAACATGAAACAGGAACAAGTTGTTTCAGTGGTCTATAACAATCTAAGTCCATACTGTAATTATTATTTTGTGGCAACAAGTATGTAGTAATTTGCAGAGAAACAAAAAAATTAACAAAAAGCAGTAGCAGGACAGGAATTATAGTGTTAAAACACTATTACAATTATAGTGTACAAAAACATTGACAATGTATGAAACAGAATCAGCCCCCCCTGCTTTCAATTGATTATAAAAGACATATAGAAAAATTTAACACCAGAAGGACTTGAAAAAATATCAGTACCTGCTGGGCTTTGAATTTAAATGGACTAACACTCTATCTATATCTTGCTTGTGGGAGCTTTGGGTTAAAATACAACAGAAAATTTAAATCTAAATTTTCATCTTTAAAAAAACTGCAATTTTAAATGTGGTACTTACTTGGAGTGCTTATCTCTGTATTTTGACTAAATTTCTGTATAATAACAACTGACTGGCCAGATTTCAGGTCATTTCTCAGGCAGATCAGTCTTCTCTTCCCCTGACAAACCTCTGCAAGAGTTTGATTTACCAACTGACTCCACTGACAGTAAAAAACAATGAAGGATATTTGCCGAGCTTGTGTTTTTTAGTTTACTCCTCATGCCCTTCCCGATCATCTACCTGTTGACCAGATGGATGTGAAATACACGGCTCAAAAAAATAAAGGGAACACTTAAGTAACACATTCCAGATCTTGATAAATGAAATATTCCAGTTGAAAATTTTTATTCAACACACAGTGGAATGTGTTGAGTACAAAATAACATAAGAACAATCAATGGAAACCAAAATCATTAACCCTTGGAGGACTGGATTCAGAATCATACTCAAAATAAAAGTGGAAAAATCAGATCACAGGCTGATCCAGCTTCTGTGAAAGTCCTCAAGACAACTCAAAATGAGGCTCAGTATATCCATCTTTTTCCCAAATGTCTCACAGGCCAGATGATGCCTGCTGGCGGGCCAGAAGTGGCCCGCGGGCCGCCATTTGGGGATGGCTGTCCTACAACATGTGGGCATGCTCTTGATGAGATAATGGATGGTCTCCTGAGGAATCTCCTCCCAGACCTGGATCAGGGCGTCAGTCAGCTCCTGGAAGGTCTGTGGTGTGACGTGGTAGTGGTGGATGGAACGATGACGTGATGTCCCAGAGGTGCTGGATTGGATTCAGGTCTGGGGAATGGGCAGGAAGAACCCATCCAGAGCATTAATGCCTTCCTCATGCAGGAACTGCTGACACACTCCAGCCACATGAGGCCGAGCATTGTCATGTATCAGAAGGAACCAAGGGCCCACTGCACTAGCATATAGTCTGATAATGGGTCTAAGGACCTCATCCTGGTACCTAATGGCAGTCAGGGTACCATTAGCTAGCACATGTAGGTCTGTGCAGCCCTCCGAGGATACGCCTCTCCAGACCATCGCTGACATCAAACCAGTCACACTGGAGGATGTTGCAGACAGCAGAATGTTCTCCACGGCGTCTCCAGACTCTCTCACATGCTCAGCGTGAACCTGCTCTCATCTGTGAAGAGCACAGGGCGCCAATGGCGAATCTGCAATTCTGGTGGTCTCATACCAACCTCATGGAGTCTGCTTCTGACCGTTTGAGAAGAAACATGTACATTAGTGGCCAGCTGGATATCATCTTGTAGGGCTCTGCCTGGAAATGTCATCACATACACTGTCAGAGAAAATTCTTCCTCACACAGTGCCTATTAAAGAACAAGCATAAAGATCATTTGCACGTGGTGACACACCCACTGCAACAAGCAAGGAGCGGCAGAGTGATTTGTTTGCCTCCAGTGGGTACTTCTCTCTCTGTGTGTCTGTGGCCCTGAAATTGCAAAAAGTCAGCAGCTTTGTGAGCCTGCATTGTTAGTCAAGGAGTGAACCCCCTCATCTAAGGTGTGATGGTGAAGTCGGTAAGATGCATGAGCATTTGTTCATCTGCCCATGTGTCTTTCCGCCCTCCGCTATCCTTCAGTCTTAATTAGTCAGAGAAGGGATGAGGGGTGCATCCGGCATGGCAGACAAAGAACAGAATTAAGATTTAAGAAGGCTTAAAATAACATCTGTTTTGTTTGCTAACATTTGCTCGAGCTTGTTGGTTCATTTGTCTGACTTTTCGGTAAATATGGAGCAATCACAGGAGACTTATCTGTTGGAGAGGAAGCAAACCTTCAAGTTCAAAAGTTCCTGGAACTTTTTTGCAGAGATAATGGGGTTAAGAGCTTCAAAGACAAGTAGTTTGTTTTACCTCCACCTGTGGAAGTAATCGTGCAGAATAACTTACAACAAAGAGCTCAGTTCATGACACTACAAATGAAGAAGAACAGATCTCTACCTCGGTGTCTGTGATGAAAAAGTTTGCAAAAGTTGTGGGAGGCATCAAAGGAGTCACCCAAGGGTCTAGAGAAACAGAAACGAGGGGAGATGCACAAGTGATTGCAAAGAGGTAAGGTCAATAAAGGTGCGTGAGACAAGGGCTGTCGCCTAACTCAGTAGCTTAGTAATGTGCTGTGTAACTAAGAGATCCTCTGGGATGTGAATCCAGAGGCAGGTTGGATGATGTGCTCGGCCGGCCGTGGATTCCACATATGCCAGAGGAAACTGATTTCAAATCCACAATTTTAGAACAGAATGGAATAAAAAAACAAATGGAAGACTGTTCACCATCCTCACTAAGAGAAAATTTAAAAGGGGAGATTTGTGCTTAAGTTAAACGTTTGAAGTGTAATCTAGCAAAACACAAGTTAGATGTTAAAAGAAGCTCTATCTCTATCGCTGTTGTTTCTTCTCCTCTGATCAATGTTTCATTGTCTCCTAATCTGCCCTCTTCAAGTCTTTGTACCAAATGTCATTCATAAATTGTGTTTCTTTATGCTACATTGGCTCATAGTCTCATAAAAGAAAATTAAATCTGAAGAAGAACACAGTCTGTTGGATTGATACCAGCATGCTACATTACTTGAGCGTGAATATACTTAGCCCCATCAAGGCAATAAAACTGACAAAATGTGAGTATGTAAATTAAAAATCTGCAAATGAATGTGAGACAAGGAACGGAGACAGCGTAATGATGAAGAATTAACATTCTTATGTCTTTGTGTGATGCCAGGCTCCTTCTATTTTTAGTGTTTCGCTATCTTACTCATTTAATTCACACTTTTGTTAGCTGGCTTCTCTCTCCCCGGCTGGCCTTTTTTTTTTTTTATCAGGTCTCCTCTTCTCCATCTCCTCCTCTCATCTCTGTCTTTTCTTTGAGGAGTTTTATCTCGTACCCCTCTCCCTGACTACTTTTTATCCTTTTAAACCTCCTTACATTTTACTGCATTTTTATGGGAAAGAGGAGCAGATTCACCTCAGTTCTAAAATCTTTTTTAATAAAGTCCATGAGTCACAGCAGAGAGGTACACCTCCTCCTTAGTGGGGATATTTACAAAGTTGAATGAGGCGTGTGGGCTGAGGCCCGTGTACAGAGTGGGAGCACTAGATTGCATTTGAGGGTGAAATGTTGAGTGTTTGTCAAGTGTGACTGTTTGTATTCAGGGGCCTTTTGTGAATTTTTGCATGTACACAAGCTTCACAGAATCCAAACTTCATGTTGTGGGTAGTTAACATAGTATTAGTGCTTTTTCTGGCAACTGTGTGCTCTAAATGAGGAAAAAAGGAGCAAAAAAATTATCAGGGGCACAACAAAAGACATTTTTAAGAAAACTAAAGACAAAAATGTGTTTAAAGGCTTTTTAATTCTGGGCAGTGTAAATGCAGTTCGGCAAGCTATCTTTATAAGAGCATCAACAGTTTCTTTGTTTATTTCTGAGGTGTAAGGTCCACTGCACAGGCACATTTCTAGTTATTAAGACAAATAGTTATAATTTTCCGTGGCAGTTTGAGCTGACCTGCCATTTCTCGCATAATGGCAAACTACTGGGTATAATTTAAGCAGCAGTTAGGCAATCAGCTCTCTTAATACATTCATGTTTTATTCAAAGAAAGAAAAGTTTGTCACAGTTTCAAAGTAACAATGTGAGGAAAGATGTTTCAGGCTTTGTGACGGATGTTGCAGTGATTGTCAAAAATGTTGCTAAGTTGCTTGGAGCCGTGGCTCTCAACTGGTGGGTCAGGCCCCAAAGGGGGTCGCTGTGCTGTTTTAAGTGGGTCTTAAAAGTGTGTCTGGGAAAAAATTCTGTTACTTTAAAGTCCGATGATATTAAAAAGTAACAAAACTTAACACTTCACAAAGAAATCTCATCTTTTTAATCAGAAAGCTGCAATGGAAAGGAAGTAGTCAATCAAATGATATTGGCTAAATCTGCATACTATCTAAAATAGAAAAATACATGAGCAAACTTTAAGAATGTATTTGTGCAACAGAGTGCAGGAGTTTGCCTGCAACTTTAGGTACTTAAAAACAAGACATTAGCCAATAAAGAGTGCTTAGGAGTTCTGGTTTTGCTGCTATTGTATCAAAACAGGTATTGATATATTTTTATATTTTTCTAGTTTAATTATTGAAGTTAAACATTCTGGTATCATGGCCTACCAAGAACTAAAAACTCAACTCAAGCAGGTACTAACCTTATAAATGGCCAAGGATTATTCATTTTAAGAGTGTACCTTTTACATTATTAAGTCATGCCCTTATAAATTGCATTGTTACACAGCAACCTAAAAAGGAAATCAAATAACATGAAATTTTCATGACTGGGAGTATCTCTAAGGATGTGGTGGAGAAATTAACACACACCTCAGCCTTGTGTAATTTTGTTGCTTTGAATGACAACAAGCCCTCAGGAGAGGCAACCAAGTTAATTTGAGTTTTAAAGGTCAGAGGCAGATGCTGTAATAAATTACTACTGTCAGCGCGTAATGAAATCAGTGAGGAATAATGATTAACAGATTTTATATTAACGAGACCAACAATACTGACTCCACAAGTGCATTTCTCACCTTGCATGATGAAAAATACGCACTAATTTCCACAAATAAAAACTTATATTTAGAAATGAAAGTCATATTGTATGCATAGACACACCCTCTTAAACAAACAAGACATGTGCACTGTATGAAGCATTATATCATCATAAAGTACTTCTCCCCAGCCTGCTGACCCTCAGCGTCTGTTTGTAGTTTTCGTCATCAACACTAATGAAACATCTGTCTGCTGTTTCTCCAGTAGAGGCGGCACAGCTAATTGCAAATAGATTACCCTACTAATTATGTCACTTTTCAATGTCCATGTTTGTTTTTTTAGAGCTTTTCAATAAAGAAGGGAACTGCTGTCTTTGGAGCTCTTTCATCTACAACTGCAAACAGGCTTTTAAAAAGACACCTTTGAAAATACACTTATCTCTATGTACAAATGGTCATGTTTCTGTTTGTAACTGAGGTGTTAATAATCTGTGTTAGTGAGCATACTCTGGATGTCAGTTTGCATCCCTGCCCTGTCAGCTTGGCTCCTATATCTGCTCACTAACTAGCAACCTTGTTACAGAAGAAATGACCTCAGAAAGCTTGACATGACCCCTGGCTTTTTTTATTGTTTTTCTGGCAAGTAATCGGCTCTTCTCGGGGGTGCTTTCTGTCAAGACATGTTTGATTTCTTCTCACATGCTCTTGCACACGTCCTGAGTTCAGAGGGCAGCACTTCGCACTAATTGAGGAATCTACAGTAAAGCTATTAAGATCTGTTTCAATCTCAGTTTTCCTCTCCTTCTTTGTGTTAGGGTGTGTTTGTGTTTGTTGCTGCAGTGGGATTCCCCAAAGGCAGGAGGGGCAAGGGTCTGGGCAAGACATAGCTGAGACAGCGTTCAGTGGTTTCACCTTTCACTCCTCCCTTGGCACAAATAGAAGAAGAAAAGGGAAGAATGGAAAGGTGGTTTTGAAATACCTGTTTCCCTCCATGCGAAGGAGGCAGAGGTTATCAGGCAATGCAGTGGTGAGAAGAGAAGTTAAAAGAGAACAAGAAACAAGAAGGGGTCAAGAAGTCAGTACAGACAAGCTGGGAAAAATGAGTGAAAAGTAGAATTAATGAAACATGCTTTGCTTCACAGATTTCCCTGGGTGGAGAAAAAAAATAAAGATGGAGGAGCCAGAATGATGGACAGAGATGCTAATCTTAACTTCAAACATTCCTACATGGCTGCCAGGTAGGAATGTGAGCTGCCACAAACAAGGTGAATAAGTTAAAATGAATAAAAATACTGGATGAAAGGAGGCAGACGAAGGAGGAAGTTGGAATAAAGGAGAAGGAGTGGGAGGTGGAGCAATGGAGAGAAATGCCAAACTTGACATAATCAGAAGAGAAGGTGGTTAGTAATTCCATAGTATGCTATATGGTAAGGTGACCCGGCTGCTCTTGCGGGTATGTAAGTAGGCGTTCATGTAGCAGCCCAGAGGCACTGACGGGATGCAAAGCTGTTCTGAGGTCAGCTCCAAAGGCACAGGCATGGGGCCTTTGCATTGAAAAGCATGCCAATTCCCTGGGCTCCATATCAAATGAAATTAAAAATGCACAAGAAGGGACTATACGTTTACGCCTAAGGCTCAGCTTTAGCATACACCGAAGGATCGCAGCAAGGTACCAAATAAAAAAAACAAGAGGAAGAAAGAAGGAAAAAGAACAGGGAGGGGAAATACCGGAGGGGACTGGTAATATGCTGAGACATAATAATCTCTTTTCATGTAAACTAATATTTTAAAATGTGCTAAAATTACACTGTTGGAGCATGTAATGAAAATGCATACATTTAATATCTTTTCAATTAGTTCTGGGATCGCTCTTATGGACACTGTGATGCTGATGAGGAGTGATTCTATAAAAAAGATAGTTATTATCAAATATTATCACCTCAAGCATCACTGCAAAGATGCATAATTAACTTCTCATAAAAAGACAAGGTGGGGCAAAGATATGAACGATAGTTGTGAGAATCTTGCGCTTCTTTATGATGCTTTATGATGATAATTTCAAGTGTGACAAGGTCATTCATTTTAAGATAGGAGAAATATTATAATGTAAATGTATGCCTGCACAAGCACATAAATAAATCCTGTCTTATATATTCTGAACTTGTTCAACCCTTAATTATTGTCCCCTTTGTTGTCATTTATGAGTTTTTAATATTTTTTCTTTCTTAGTTTTATCTTTATTATATATATAATTTACTCTACACACAGCCATTGGAAGCATGTTGGTCTACATTTTGCTATCTAAAATCTTAAACCAGGCACAGAGCTCAAAAAGGATGGATTAAGTGGCTTGATGAAAGTAGTAATGAATCAAATCAATCAGAATGCCATCCCTCATCCCCTTTAAGAACAGAGTGCCAAGCCAGCCGTACTGCAGATTTTAGTTTTCGCTATTTCATCATTATTTTCACATTATTTCGTTTTCACAGAGACAATAAAAAAATTCATCCATCCATCCATTTTCTATACCCCTTATCCCTTTGTGGGTTCCTGGGGGGGCTAGAGCCTATCCCAGCTGGCATTGGGTGAGAGGCGGGGTACACCCTGTAACCGTTGTCAGTCAATCACTGGGCTAACATATAGAGACAGACAACCAGGCACGCTCACACTCACACTCACACCTATGGCCAATTTAGAATCATCAATTAACCTAACGAGCATGTTTTTGGGTGGTGGGAGGAAGATGGAGTACCCGGAAAGAAACCCACGCATGCACAGGGAGAACATGCAAACTCCACACAGAAAGGCCCTGACCAGGAAGCGAACCAGGGACCTTCTTGCTGTTAGACAACAGCACTAAGCCCTGTGCTGCCATGCAGCCAACAAAAAAAAACAATGCGGTGGAAACTTCTGCATAAGGAACAAAGGAGTAACTCCATTAATTATTTAAATCCACAGACACACTGACGGGATCGAATAAGATGTATGTTGACTGATCTTCTTTGAGTTCAACACCATATTGAAGTACGCTGCATACCTTTATTTATGTATTTTCTCTGCTGGAATCCATGGCTGCATTATCTAACGTGCACAAAATGCACTGTAAAGTTTGAATTAATGACTTTTGGCTACATTGTCAGCAGCACTCATACATTAGTGACATTTAAGTATCCAGCTTTGTTGCATTAAAGCATGCAAGTGTGTGAGATTCTGCAAGTCTCTCTGCATCAATCAGAATACTCGCTGGAGTGAGGGAAACCAGAAAAGAGT
Organism: Cheilinus undulatus; assembly: GCF_018320785.1. Taxonomy (NCBI): domain Eukaryota; kingdom Metazoa; phylum Chordata; class Actinopteri; order Labriformes; family Labridae; genus Cheilinus; species Cheilinus undulatus. Next base: position 22,470,118 of record NC_054887.1, on the reverse strand, counting down.
GAACAAACAGAAATAAAAGCTTCCACTCTCTCAGCTCTCTGTTAAACTAAAAGTTTTATCAGTAAATGCACTGTGATTAAACTGTGGAAAAGAAGTGCTGTTGTGGATCCTATGTGAGTGGAAGAAACTGTGCTAACTTGCAGATATACGCCCATCTTTCTAATTCACACTCTAGATATCATACTGCATAACAGACTTTAGACCAGGTTTGAGGTAGTCTGGTGAAGTCCATAACTGCGTCCTTAAGACAGGAAGGTGCCTGCTTTGATTGCCCCTCTTTTTCATTTAGATTTATTTTGGGACTTCTTATGCTTTTATTGGCAGAGGAAGACAGTGGATAGAGTCAGAAACAGGGATGAGGGATTGGGAAATGACATGCGAGGAAGGAGCCACCCAGGCTGCCTACATGGGGTGCAACCTAACCACCAGGCCATCTGTGCCCTGGGCACTCCTTATTTTAACATAAATACATCCCAAGGCACTAACTGAGCACAAGGCCACTCTTTCATAACAACATGAGTAACCAGGCATATGAATAACCACTGTGTCATGTGGAAAGTAGGTAAAACACAAGTGTTAAACGCTGAAACACGTTGTGCTTTGCCTATTTTTTTCATAATATAAAATGAAATGAAATGAAAAATAAATTTGACTGCTTTTTTAGGTTCAAAATGTTTTGGAAAGGCATGATTGACTGTACAAAAGAAAAATAAGACAGTGTCTTCTCGTATGTGTTGTAAAACCAAAACCAAATTCAGCCCAATAATAACTGAACTGTGATAGTGACTACCCAGTTAAAAATGAACATCCCATCCAAGTCTCCACAGTATTAAAGTACATAAAATACCAGTTTTTCTTTCAAATATTCTGACATGAAAGTGTGGCTTTGTTAGAGAAACTCAAAGAAACTCAAAATCATAACTCACATTTCAGGTTCAAACATAGAAGCATGAAAGGCTGGTATTCATTATTAATTGAACTTTAAAACAACATCCTGACACTTCTGACCATGAATTATAACTTCAGGGCAGCCGGGGGGCTCAACCTCTAGAAGGTTCAACGTGATGTAGATTTTATCTGACTAGCAGGAGCAACACAATGGAGACAAACGGTAGTTTTGATACAGTTAGGGAAAGAAAACCCAGAAATGGAGGAAAAGATGCTGTTACTTTTAGACCACATTATCTATCTTTAATAAGCCTCTTGGAGATAAACTTAAAAATGTGGCTACAGAAATAGACTGTTTCTGAGTCTGCCAGTGCAGCTGTATCCAGAGAAAATAACTGGCCTGTGGAGCGCAGGATGTAAATGACATGCTTGATGCAAAGCACACCTGCAAGCTTCGGGCTCATGAGACAGCCTGCCACTTTGAGTCTGTACGTATGCACTGCTCCAAAGATAGTCGTCAGTCAGTTTCTGACACCTGCCAACTGCATGAAACTTCAGTGAGAAGCTTTGATACAGTCTGCCCACTGGAGAGTAGCATATAAAATGTTTGAAAGAGAGAGCATCTTTGGTGGATGGATATAAAATCGACAAAAACCTCAAGTTTTTTTAATAAGATGAATGGTCTTTATATTGGTAGAAGAAGAAGAAATTATACACATAGGTTGAAAAGCGGTGGCTATAGGTTGTGAGAGAGACTCATATAGAAAACGGGATGGCGATTGGGTATACACAAAAGAATTCACAGCATCCGCTCTGAGGCAGAACAGACACCTGTGAAATTCGCCGCATGATGTTACCAGGGTTTGAGTTGGATAAAAAAATCACAGGAACCCACATAGACAAAGTATTCACAGCGGCTCTGACTCACAAAGTACCTGTGTATATATAGAGAGTGACAGTAAAACTCTGCGTCCAGCACACTGTAAGCCTGCAACAAGACATGCGGTAAGCTGCTTAATGTCACTGCAGAACAGAAGAAAAAGCAGAGCTGAGGAAGGAGAGCAGGATGGATGGATGGATGGGGGAAGAGAAGGAGAAAAACAGGGATTTGGGCCTGTGATAGGATGTCATAGGATGGGTGAGGAGGGTGAGGATGACAGGGGAAGAAAAGGATGGGGAGTGAGAGAGTGTGGGAGAAAGCCCTTGCAGACAGCTCAGTGACAGGACTAAGTAAGTAACCCCCCCTGAAAAAGTCAGCCAGCACATAATCCAGGTAGCGTGGCACGAATAATAGATGAAACATCAAACGGCAAACCCCCCCACCGTCCTCCCGCCTACACCCTGCCAACCTCCCACCTTCAGCTAACCAACTATTTGCACCCCTGCCTGCCAGCCTGCCCGTCCCATCCAAAATCCCCTTTCATGTTAGCGCCGAGCAGCACGCTCCAAAAGCTTATCACCGTTGACAAATCCTCTTTTTACCAACACGCCGGAAAAAATAGAACACAAAAATTTTGATTGCACACATATTTGCAACGATAGAAGGTGGGAAAAAAAACAGCTGATATGTTCATTATTTATTTTGTTTGAGCGTGAGGTTGTCGTACATTTGTTTCCTTTGGTGGCTAACGTGCAGTGAACGATGTGTGGAGTCCCATCGCATGGCAGGAAGACAGAGTGTTAGTGCTCCCACGGTGAGAATTTGAGGGGATCGTTACATAAACATGGAGGCCATTAGGTATGGGGAATGCAATTTGTGGAAGTGACAGATCATTCTTTCTGTGTTGTCTGGTAATTGCAGATGCTGCATCATTGGGGCTGTGAGTGAGACAAATATAGGAGGAGTGCTTAAAAAGTGGATGTGGTCAACGGTCAGATGTGAGGTTTCCGTAAGCTTTTATACTTACTTTGTCATGTGTGGTGTGAAACTTTTTTTCTGGTGGTGCATTGCAGCCTCTGGGCCAAAGTTAGTGAAGCTGCTAACAAATAATTGAAAGCGGCAGAGAAGTTCATGAGCACCGCTGGAGGCTGAGCAAAGGTGGGGTCTGATCAGGAGTTGGGGGTCACAAGTGAGTAAGAAAAACGGAAGCAACAGAGGCAGGGTGGATGTCCTCCTCCCTGAAGTTAGGGTGCATGCTGAGGTGTGTTTGATTGAGAATGAGTGGAGTTTTTTGCCCTTTTTCTCCCTGATTGCTCCAGGTACATTTGCAGCAAATCCACACAAACAGAAGCCCACACACTGTCTTGGGGAGGCTGTATTTACTTCATCAAAACAGGCTCCTCAGGGCCTATGGAGGGGGTCTCTTCTGCCCTGCTTTCCCTCTTCTTTCCCCACTCTTTTCTCTCACACTTTCTCTTCGCAGAGCCCCAGAGCCGAGACCTTAATGAAGACGAATGCGAGGAATCAATTTGCGGCATCTTCCCTCCATCTGGCTGGGGCTCGTCTCTGCACCTCAATTAGCACGGCAGCTGGGGGAGAGCTCCTCCAAAAGCAGCCCTATTACACACACCAGCGTCTCGATGAGAGGCTACAGGCTACGGGCAATGCTGTGAGAGGAATGCATTAAAGTGGGAGGAATGTGCTACTTAAAGCTCCACAATGAAAATCTGGTTTTTCTTCTGAACAAAGCCATGAAATGATAGCTTTGGCAAATGCCACTCGACACCATTAAATGATCTCTAACTACCCAGTTGATGAACAATAAAGTGAACAAGATGTTTGCATATTTAAGTTAGATCAGGATTCCAGACTTATTGTGGATTTGTGTGGAAAATAACAAATTAAGAAGTAATTCCTTAATATGTTTGTTTGCACTACAAAGCAACGCAGCAACTGTTGGAGCATACAGGAAAATCCTCCACCTGTTGCAACCATAGACACCACTGAGCAAGAAGAACTTTAACATGCATGCACACACAACTATGAATTTAAGCCTCAGTAGCAGGGATTTTCTCTTTTTCAAAAGAAAAAGGTCAGTATGAGTATCTAAAAAAAAAAACTACTGACCTGAACTACAAAACTTACATGTAATGTTACTTGTTGCAAAATAAATAAATCATGAGTGATATGCATTGCTTTGTAAGGTGTCATTACACTGCCAGCAATGAAACGATTCACAGGTGATGTGTGATCCATTCAGGTCATGCAAATAGATCCGCTGTACAAACAGGATGTAGATTAGTCCTTTTTCTTTACATACTTGTACAGTTTGATCAAGAACTTTCATACAGAAATGAATCATGAATAGGGCTGGGCGATTATGGCAAAAATCATAAACACAATTAACTGAACTTTTTGCCTTCATTAATGAATGACTATTCCACCCCCAACCTCCTACTCTGCTTTTCTGAAAATACTTGTATAATTTTAAAACAAATAACTGAAAGGCCCATTTCTAGGTTGACTAATCATGCAAAAATAGTCACTGTTAAAGCACAGGGTGTTTATGCTTTGCAGAACATGCTGCTTTAAATGAAAGAACATTTGGTGAATAAATAAAGAGTATACCCACTCCTCCAGGCATCACTATACCACTGTATGTTATAGCTATTAAAAACTATAAAAGATTAAAGTATTTTTACAAACAAAAAAGAAAAAGCCTTGTAGAATCTGGTGTTGAGTTTCTGGGTTTCACAGTCTGCTGTTTCCTCACTACTGAGGGGGAATCCACTGGGGTCTCAGCTAACAACAGTGAGGATAAAAGAACTTATAGCTACCAAAAAATAGTGGTGTGTGTGAAGGTCATGCTGCTTACAGAGCTGAGAGATTCTCTCTGGTGTGTGTTTACTGGTCGATTCAGCAGATAAAGAATCCAAGACTGGCTGCTGCCCAGACAAAAACATAAATACTAACATCGACTGTTGCTCCAGTCTGCTGTTTTTGTGCATGTCCAGCATTACACACTGACCATGCTGACCAAATATTGATATGTTGTATTCCAACTATCCCAGCTAAAACTCCTGGCATCAAAATGGGCTATATCAGATTCAAGTAAAGCTAGCAAATACACTGCCAATATCTAGCTTAATCTCAGGCATTTACAGTGTAAGCTTGTTGTGATTACAAGCCTGGCAGTGCATGACTGGGGCGGATCTTAACACGAGGCTAAAGAGCTCAAGCCGACAGAGGCTTCAGCCCGTACAGGCTCATCCAGTGTGGCCTGGTCCAGGTGGTGATCAGGGGACTTCTTTTTGGCAAGAGGAGGCCTAATTAAGTGGGAAAGTAAGCTCACTATTTGCTCATTTATTTGGCAGCTCTGTGCTGGATTAATTGCCCTTAAGGTAAAGGAAAATTGAGACTCAGAGGAAAATTAGATGAAGTAGTGGCTTTACTTTGTCCAAACACTCTCTGGACTGATAACCTTATTTTGTCCGCCAAAACAAGTTGCTTTTACCAATCAAGTAAGTGACTAATTTGCTTTCCTCAATCAAACACACCTTGTTGACAGAAGATGTACTATCAATACGCCTCTTCTGAAGGACAGTCTCTGCCAGTAATTGCACTGCTTTGTCATCATCTTTCACACTAAATGGTCCCTTTTCAAATAGCGTAGGTGTTCGCACTCCCCTAATTGAACTCCCCACGTAGGTCACGCATGTGATTCACCACATGCCTGCACATTGCTCTCTTTTTCTGTCAACCTCTCGACTACCACTCTCCAACCCTCCCACTCTGCTTCCTTAATGCCAAGAAGAAACAGTTTGTGGGTATGGTAAAGCCTAGAAATGGCAGGTGGTTTGAGTGTGACTTTGATCCTGCGCAGCTACAAAAATATACTTGAGTTGGTGTTAAGAAGAAACAGAAGACGGCAGGTGAAGAGGCACAATATTCACACTCATACCCAGACTCAAACGTAGAATTTGTGTAAAGATAGCCATGTATCTACATACAGTGTCGCTTCAAAGCCGCCTCCCCTGCAGCCCGTGACTCACACATACAGTTCCTCTAACAGCGAGCCTTGCAGGGATGGATACACACGCTGCTGGATGAGCTGTACTAAGCTCTACAGGGACGAGAGATGGGGAAGACCCCCCCTAATGCTAACATAGAGGAGAAACTGGCATCCAGGGCTCAGTGTGCATGTGAGTGTGTAGTTGTGTGCGGATACACGTGCTGATGAGTCAGAGTGAACACTGGGTCCTGCCTCTGGGGCATCACTTCTCCCTGGCTGTGTCAGCATCAGAGACATTTCAGCCAAATGTCAAGCATATACTGCCCCTATTTCATATCTGTATTTATATCCTTTTGAATATACATTTTTCTGTACCTTTACTTAACTAGAAAAGCACTCAGAGAGCACAGACCTCTGCCACTAGCCCTATCTCCCAATAGTGAAAAATACTTTAAAAAATTCCTGGATCCAGATGGTGATCAGATCACTCCCAAAATCTAATCTGTTCTTCCTTTTGCGATTTGTGACATTTCCTGAAAATTTCATCAAAATCCATCCATAACTTTTTGAGTAATGTTGCTAACAAACAAACTAACTAACTAACTAACTAACAAACCCTGCCGATCGCATAACCTCCTTGGCGGAGGTAATTATGTTAAAGCCTACCATGAAGGGGATTTTCAGTTATTCATTTATGTGATGGATGGGTATATTTACAAATGTTTGAAATGAATCTGAAATTCAAAGAATAAACTTCCACTTCAGGCTGAATAGTGGTGCAGTGGTTAGCGCTGCTGCCTTGCAGCACAAAAGGTTCCCAGTTCCCCTTTCCCGAAAGGTCAAGCAGCATGGATTGACTTTCCACAGAGTACATAAGCAGAAACCCCCATATGGATAGATACATATGTGATAATGTATATCAAATAAAATAAAATTAGTTCAAAAGCAATTAATAAGTAGTTGCATAAATCTAAATAAGGTTGCAACACGCTTGATGGTGGAGAAGGTTAAGCTTTGCCAGCAGCAGCATGGTGCATCAGCATTAATGCAAGCAGAGACTAGTGAGAAGTGAGTCCTATTTGAATACACTGCTCTATCGAGAGAAAGTGAGTGAATGGCTGTCGGAGCTGGGAGGCGATAATTGGGATCAGCTAATTGTCAGCTGATCACAGCTGGGCATATGACTACCGTGTCCTGCATGAACCAACGCTAAGCTTAATTTCTGTAAAAGTCAAAACAGCACCAAGATAAATGATCGAATGAAACATAGGGGAGTGTAACAGATGAGCAGTGGATTGCTTTATATCTTTGACTAAGGTGGTTTCAGTTCCCTCTCTAAGAAGATTGGGATCTGGCTGTTGATGGGATATCTGCTCAAATATCCCCTGACCATAAGATAATTTCACCTGCATTTGGAATATAGGCCAACCAACTATTTGCCTGACTGATGACTGGTGCCCCTATTTGGGCATTTGCCGATCAATCTGTATCGGAATTCCCTTTTACCAACCACCAATTAAATTAGTTGATTAAAAAGAGCGGTGTGAGAGGGGTGTGGAAAGAGAGGTGTGTTTCCCCTCTGACTTTGTTGTCACTAATGTCCCACCTATAAGGCTATCTGATTGGCTAGACATTATACAAGGACCAACCAATCAACACTAAGGCTTGGGCGCCACTGATACTGTGAGCATATGGTATCTTTATTTGTTTTCCCTCTCTCACTGTGTAGCTATGACCTGGTTCTCATATCAACAGAGCTTATGCTAAATTGTTCATATTGCTTATATTCTGTCTTTTTTGTTTTTTTTTTGCAATGGTTAATACATCAATATGTAGAAGCTCTTTAACCCAAATGATATTTTTAATGCTAAAATATAATTCTTATTGTTATCCATGAATTTTCAAATTTACTGATTTACAAAAAAACCTGAAAAAATAGTAAAGCACATTATTATTTATTAAATAATATTTCAAATTATAGTTATTTACTTGTACTCCTGAACAGAAAAATTTGTTTTAGTTGTTGAATGTTATGCTTGATTCATTTCTGACTTCTCAGAGAAGCCCAGTGAGCCAGCTCAAATTTGGGTATAAAAAGGTGAATTCAGTTTGCAATTCCTCATTCCTGTTCAAAATGGTAAAACATGGAGAGCTCACTGAAAATGAAAGAGTCCGCATTAAAGCACTTCATGATGCTGGATGGTCCCTGAGACAAATAGGGAAGACAAAGTGTTCTCATAGTGTGGTCAAGTATGCTTTGGAGTCAATTGCCAAGACTGGTACTTACAAAATGCGCCAAGGAAGAGGCAGGAAACCAAAGTTAACTGAAGCAGGTGTCAGACACCTCAAGATCTGAAGTACTAGAGACAGAAGGAAGACCACTGCTGATCTTCAGACAGAGATGAATGCTTCTAGATCAGAGTCTGAGAAAGTCTCCAGAATGACCATAAGCAGACGACTGACGGAACAAGGCTTAAAGGGAAGAATAGCTGCTAAGAAGCCATTATTGAGGCCTGCAAACATCCAGAAATGCCTCAGATTTGCCAGGGAACACAAACACTGGACTGTTGATGACTGGAAGAAGGTACTCTGGACAGACGAGTCCAAGTTTGAACTCTTTGGTCAGCATTGTCATGTTTCTGTCCGCAGAAAAGATGGAGAATGTTTTGATGCTGGGGCTTCTTCGGCTTGTTATTAGAACTAAATTGAGAGCTATAAAGAAAGGGAGGATGCACTCCAACATGGCAGGCAGCACAGTATTATTTGAATCTTATTATCATGTTTTCATGATCATAGGGAGACAAATTTTCATTGACACTGAAACAGCATGAAGGCATGGGCAGTAAAAAGTGAGTTTTATAAAAACTCTGGAGTTTGTCTATTTCTTCCTTGACACTGGCATTTCCTCCTGTGGTGATTGGTTATTATTGTAGTGGCTAAACTAGAAAGTTAGGACATTTCATTCTTTTTGATAATTACTGTGACTGTAACACAAGTTTGTGGTTTATGTAATGTTCAGTACTGGAAAGAAGATGAGCATCCCTGTGACACAGAGGCAGTTACTCTACTACATCCTTTTAGTTTCAAATAAGTCAGAACTGTAGCATGTTCACCTCACAGTACATTGCTGGCTACCAGACTGAGGTGATTACTGACAAAGCAATGCCACAAGGTAACGGTCCAATGTAGCATACAAGCAGGAAGTGCCTATTTTTTCATTTCTAATGTAAAAGATTGGTAAGCTGTTCTCAAGGACACAATACTCCCACATTTACAGGTTGAATTTATAGAGTTAAGGCATACTATATTGCAGGGATGTCCCAATCCCAATCACATGTATCGGACCGGGGCCAATACTAAGCATTTTTAATTGATAGGCAATTTGATCTGATCAGCCCAGCTGATCATTTACGTCAGTTGCCGTAAATGGAGCACAATTTTACGTCAGGCCGTAAAGGCGCCAGTAACAACAAAGCAGCAGTAGCAACATTAGCTTTCATGTGTTAAAAGTATCAGCAGTGTGGAAATACTTCAAACTTAAGAGCAAAAACAGTCCAACAGCCACTTGCAGCATCTGTAACACAACCATTTCACGTTGGTAGCAGCAGAGCTGCGTTTAACTCTACAAATTTGATCCGTCATCTTCATTTAAAACATGCAGCTGAATACGGAGACTTTACAAGAGCAGCAGGCAGCTTCACCAAAGTAACAACCTCTGGACTTTAAGAGAACAGACAATTGACAATTGAAAATCTAATCTAGGTAATTATGAGATTGGATCAGGACTCGGTATCTGCAGATATTCAATATCATAGGGATCAGGATCGGAGGCCAAAAATGCTGATCGGGACAACCCTACTGTATTGTCCACAATCCTTAATATTAGAGGTGTAACAATTCATCGATGTATATTGATACACTGATTGGTTGATTAATGTACCAATCAGATTGATGGAAAGTCAAAACATCGATCTAAATCGATGTGTCAAGCTACGCTTTTATTTTGAAATTTCCCCTGCACGCCTGTTGACAGTTTCTGCCCGAGGCAGCTTCCTCAACAAGCTAGCTGCAAGCTAGCTAACTAGCGGCAGTGTCTTGAAGTTTTGTGGCTGAGAGAGAGAGGATATCGTCTTCTCTCCTGGCTGTGTGGACATACTTCAGACAGACACTACTGTAGGACGGGTATGAGATTGTTCACGGATAAAAAACACTCAACTCGTTATGGCTGAGGTAGCGCAAGTGTCGTCTCATGCTGCAGACTCCAGATAAACAGAGAGGCGAAAGTCCGCTGCTGCTTGTCTCCTTTGATATGCTGATTTTATTTTGCCTTCTCATGTTGGGTTTATAATGAAAATATAAGCAGTCCAAACTTAATGTTGTTCAAGCAGGACAGCTGTTCTCTTTATACCCTTTACACCCTCTTTATACAAAACCTAATGCCACGCTTAGGCATTGATAGCATTTATAAGATAATTTAATAATCACTTTAGTTGTTGAGTAACACACAAGCTGTGATCACACGCAAGAAAAGCCTTGAGCCATGTTCGATGTTCAATCTAACAAGGACATGTCTCAGTTTGTGCATTGAACCATTAGGGTGCCCTTTATAATGATTAAAAAGACCCACGAGGAAGAGAAAACCCCATCTCCCACCCTGTATGATCCCTCCACTCTTATGTCTTACCATGCTTGCCGGCCCCGGCACCTCCCCCAACCACTCAAATGCAGTGATGGTAGGCTCTCTCTGAAGTCAGTCTGCACCAATTAGCCTTTGTTACCAGCTGCACTTTCACACTGTCAGTGTAGATCACCTGCTGGTCCAACATCACCTATAATAAAGACAGAGATGACTGACTGTGGAGCTGCTGCAGGAGGTCTGTGTTCACAAGGGGGCTTGTTGCTCATAACGTGAGTCATGAAATGAGAAACACCTGTACCAGTTTCCAAGTCTCTACACCTCTCTACCTCAGCCCATTTCCCTGTACTCTTCATGTCAAAGTGAGAGAGGAGTTGAAGAGAAAGAGACTTGTATGTTTCTGTGAGATTTCCTGAGACAGAAAGAGAAAATAATAGGTGGAAGGAATGATTAGTCTTTGTGGTAGAAGCATAGAAAGTAGCCATAGGAAGGCTACATCTCTGCTGCCCCACTCAGGTAATTAGATGCAACTGCACTCTGCTGGGATTTTGAATAACACTGATCTTCCTTGCTGTCCTCCCCCTCCTTCACATAATTCCTTATTGCTTTCTTTCCACTATCATGCTGGGATTTCTCTCATTTGCTTTCCCATTGTCATGTCTCCTTAAAAGCACTATCTTTACTTGTTCTCCCTGTGTATCTCTAAATACCCCTCCCACTCTTTTTGGTGCAGTACTGTATAAGGGATGCTCATGGGTTTTGCATTATTGCTGCATACAGTTGCTCAAATTTAAAATCAGATGAATAGAGATCAACAGAAAAACAGACCTTTCCAAAGCAGGGAAGGCTGCTTTCAGTTTTTTATTCACAGAGTAAATGGAGCAAGGACCTAAGAGGGGCTCCACCACTGAACACTTTTAAAAAACAGGTTAAAAACTTTATTTTTTTTATAGCTTTAGTGTGTACTTTCAGTGTCTGTGTGAGTGCTGTGTATATTTTGATATTTGTTTCTTTCTCTGCACTGAATTTGTATGTTATGTTCTCAATTTGCTGTACTATGATGGCATTACATTTTGTTGCTGTGTATGAAATGTGCCATGTAAATAAAGTTTGGCTTTGCTTGACAAAACTTCTGCTTCAAAAAAGGAACCACAAACAGTAGTTTCATTGTTTTCTATGAACAGTTAATGAATGTGTTCCTTCTACAAGCTTCTTTTTCAGCAATTTGATATAATGGAGTTGACTGGAGTCCCATTACTGAGCTAAGCCATGTAAGTCCACTGGAGACCAATAAAAAGAACCACTGGTAATGACAAAATTAATTAAATGCAGAATGCCTGTGGGGAATAGGCATGTTTGTCCTGTAGCCTAGCATCAAATTAGAGAACTGCAGCATCTGCAGACATCCACGGTTACAACTGTATTAAAAATTAAACTGCATCTCATAGTGATCAAGTTGGAGACAAGCATCAAACCCACAACTACTGGAACATACAACACTAAATCAAGAAGTGTTTCTCATCAGCCACCCCTGCATTTAAAGACTTAACATTTTAATTGTCCTCAATTCTCCTTTACTGCATCTATTGCAACTCTAACATGTTGCTGCAGCTGTATGGAAAAAGCCTTAACCTTCTGCACTTTTTTGGTTAGGTGTTGAAAGCTTGACTGCCTCCAGCAATGTCAATGAGCATTTGTCCAACTACCCTGATTGTCACTGAAGTTAAAGAGAGTTCCAAAGAGTTGGTGCCATATATTCAAGGGACAGTCACCTTTAGTTTTGAAATGAACTCAAAGGACAACAAGAAGACCTTGTTAGAAGAACTGAAGGATTGACCTTCAGGAGCAGGTCTAAGATACCATCAGGCGCCTGCCCGTGAAGGGCGTTATAGACATAAACAAGGATTTTAAAAAGAATTCAGAAGTTAACTGTCAGCCAATGTAAAGAAAATAAAATTGGAGTGATGTGAGCTGTCCTAGTGGCCCTTGTCAGCAACCTTGCAGCAACATTTTGAACCAACTGTAATTGATCATGGGAGGATTTATTCAAGCACGTAAAACAGGTAACAGTCAAGCCAGGCAGATATAAACGCATAAATGAGCAGTTGCAACTCTGCTCGAGACATGACAGATTTCAGTTTGGAGATATTTCTTAAATGAAAGAAACAAGAGCAGGTGAGTGACTTGACGTGTTAATCTAAAAGCAATAAATAATCAGATGTCACCCCAAGACTTAAAGTAAATGTTAACAAAGTTTTTTGTTTGTTTGTTTTTTTCTGTAAGCTTTTAAAGGAACCATTATTATTAAAGCCCAGACAACCATTACTGTTTTGTGTTAAATAGTGCCCCAACTTCATGACACATAAGGGATGAAGACATTTTTAGGGATGCCCAATAATTAATGGTACCAATAAATCATCAGCCATTGCACAAATACTTCAAAATATTTTATCATTACAATAATAAAATATGATTCAATAAAATCAGCTGATAATAAAGGTGTTTGTTTGCTTGCATTAAACCAAAGTATGTTGGTTATTAGACAAACTGTTTGGTACATAAATGTACCAGAATGAAAAACAGCTGGAAAGTCAGAAATGTTTTTGCTTTGTTTGTGTGTGTTTTTTTATGTAGACCTAAGCATGAGTGGTGTGAGTTAGAATTGGTTATAAATGCCTTAGGTTACTACATATTAACCTGTCTTGCCATCAGATGTGCATAAACAGATAAAGTAAACTTCTTTTCAAAATCAACTATAAAAAAAAAAGTCGCCTTATCATACATTAGCCATCTGGAGTAAGTAATTAATGATTATCAGTGTGGGCCCCAAAAAAGCTTACTGTGCATCACTATAAATTCAAATCCATTGTGTCAAAATTTCAATGAATATGACACTACTGCACAGATGTAATGAGAAAGGGTGCACTGGTGCTGTCCTTGGTCCTGAAACATGCTGCATTTTAACTGTCTGGGCCTAGCGCTGTCCAAGGTGCTGAATTCCAGTAAAGCAGCTCAAAGCCATGGTGCATGCCATGAGCCTTAAGTAATAATTTTTAAAAAGTCATCAGGACTGACAGGGTGAGTTTGACACATATATTATCACATGTACTGCTTTAAATTTACAAATTTCCCATGGTATGTTTTTTCAAGATGGATACAAAGATACACTTTTTACTTCCAAACTGTTTGTGCTGGATTCAGAGGGCGCTGCGAATGTCTGAGCTTGTGCTGCTGCTGCTGTGCTCTGTTTGGGTAGCAGAAGCTTTACAGCAATGCAGTGACAGCAGCACAGTTAAGCACAGAGTCTTGGGAAGACGTACTTAGAGCTTTAGTAGCGTATGCTCGACAGCAAAAGCTGACTGCAGAGTACTGAGCACCACAGGGATGCCAAAGGGAGACACGAGAGGGAGCAAGGGGGGGAGTGGGTGACAGAGGAGCCTCCATTACTAAACAGAGGGAACATTAAGAAGATTTAATTTGCCTAATGACAAAGGCAGATCCCTAAATGGCTGTGCAGTATATTGTACTGAGGCACATTCCATTAATGCAATACATTTCTGAATATGTAGGTCTGGTTTCCTCAGCTCATCCCTCCTTCCTTTTAGCTTTTGTGTAGACCCCTCTGTGCCAGTTCTTTTTATTACATAATATTGCAGACAAAAAGCACAGAGAGGCTAGTGCATGTGCATCCATGCTCTCTTTTTGTCTCTCTCTCTTCTATTTCTTTGCTTATCCCCTTACTCCAGCATCATCCCGAACAAAAACACACAAAGAGCCATTACTCATGCACAGATGCACGCTAAAAATACACACCCAGAACAATAGAAAAATTCCAAATTCCTGTCCTGCTTGTCTTGTTTCACACATTCAAATCAATGCAGTGTGTGATTAACATCAAAGCAAAGTTTACATACCAAGCTCCAGGGTGTGGGTAAAGCTTCTGCATTCATAATTGATGGCAAAATTTGCTCACCCACACACACACAATAGAGTCCCTAACTTTATAGTGGCAAAGCTGCAATTACTCAAACTGAGCTGAAGGGGCACAAAACAAAAGAAATTGATATATATTTGTTTTAAAGCAACAGAAATAAATGTATTTCTAATTTCACTTTGAGAGAATTTACCTGCTAGCCTGTCCATGTTACTTTACATGTATGAAAGATGGACTGCCATGTTTGTTAGACCTTGGTGGCAGGGTGTGTGTTTTTGTGAGGCTTCATTTGTTTGGGGTGGTGCTTCAATTTGTCCCACGTAAGCAGCTCATTTCTCTTTGTTAGCGGGCTAATGATGTTAGAAGTCAGACGACTTTGTTTTGCTAGCCGTGTCTCTCTCTTTCTCCTCATATTCTTTCTTTTTTTGGTTGTCCCACATGACCTTGCTTTCTGTGGCTGAGTTGGAGATTAGAGATAAGACGGGGGAGACTACAACTGGGGGGATTTAGGTTGTTAAAGAGAATCTGCGTTTTTTAAGCAGGGATGCCAAAGAGAAAGAGAACAGTCTTAAAAGATACATTAAAGCTGAGCCACAGTAGAACTGGGAGATGAGAAAAAAGGAAGAGGGAAGGGAAGGGTGTGCGTGTGCTTTTCTTTTGTAAGCCTTGGGCTAGAAGTAGTGGGAGGTCTTTGGTTTTTATTCCAACATAGTTGTTAATCCCCTAATTGTGCTTAATTACCTGATGGCTCTAATTAAGGCCCTTGATAGTAAGAGAAAAACGACCCTCCTGAACGCCCTAACAATTATGAAAATACTGGCTCTACTATATATATGTGTTTGTGTGTATGCGTTTGTTTGAATGTATAGAATAAAAGAGGAGACAAGGGAATATGTTGGAATGTGTTGCCAGCTATGTGGGAGGTTGGATGAATGTGTGTGGGAGATAAAAAGAAAATTAGTTTAAATGAGTGAGCATATGTTCACTTCACATTTGTCCCTCTCCTCTTCCTTTTTACCCTCTTCTTCATCTTCTCTCATTTTTTCCTCCTAATAATGATGAGGGGTTGACATGGCAGTGGGCCTGCTCAGTTAAACAGCTTATGTAACCGTGCCCCGGCGGCTTGGAGGATGTGCTGACAGCATGCTTTCTCAGCGTCATTAGCAGAGTTACACAGCTGGCTCAGAAATGGGGGGAGGAGCGAGAGAGTCAGAGAGATAAAAAAAAAAGAGGAAGGAAAAGGAAAAAGAGGAAAGAAAGTGTGACTGGGGAAGTTGGGAGCAGAGCAAAGGCATCAGCAGGGATGAGGAGGAGAGACGGCTGATGACAGGAGAGGATGTGGGAAGAAAAGGCAGGATGCAGGGTTGCCAGGAGGTCTATCCCAAGTCTCTTAGCAGACTATCTCAAACCCTATCATGCTTTTTACCTTGTTTCTTCACTTAATCATTTTTTACTGCAGCAATGCAGCAGAAGTCCCTCTATTCCACCTATTTTTATGTTGCGCCTCAAAGAAGACAGACAGGAAAGAAGAAAAAAACAAGACATTCTTTTCTCCCATCGGGTGCTCATACGGCATCCTATCGTGCCCCACATCAGAGGCAACAGAAAAGCAATTCACATGCAAATACCAATCTCCTTGTGTACCCAGCAAAGATTAGAAAAACAGCAACCTTGCATCACAGAGCCCGAACAATGTCGGGGAAGACGTGCCAGATAACACAGATGTTACACGTCAAAGACATCAAACGAACCCGGAAACTGCATGTCGGAGGTAGCTGTCAATCAAAATGTCTGAACTCCAGCACCCTGTCAGGATCAAACAGTGCATCAAGACAATGTAACACACAGGCCAACTTTTTATATTCCTTATTCACATGCTGCAGTCAGGACAACTTCAGCAGTGAGTGGTTAGTGCAGTCAACAAACCCTGCTTGATTTAGCTGTACAGCTGCCATGTACATAAAATAAAACGCTGCAACAGGAGTTGAATCAGCAGCTAAAATAGCTCTGAGGCAGTTATGAGCAATTTAAATTAAGCTATAGCAAGCAGCAATCATGTCTTGGCTGCAAGGCATGAAAGCTATAAGAAACACACAGGCAGCATAATCTGACGGAGAAAACTGACAAAATGTTTATGCTTGATTCTGAAACACGTACAGAACTGGATTTTTTACTCTGTTTTCCTTGTTTTTGATGCAACATACATAACCCATAACACTCACAAAAAAACACGCACACCCACGCTCGTTCTGTGCTCTCCTCTGCGTGGTTTCGCACAATCTGCTTGGCTTCAAGCTGAGTATGACTGGTGGAAGGCCCAGTCCACTGAGAGCTGTGAGCTCAGGGCCTGGATAAACATCCGCTAGGCACGGCACAGAGACAGAGAGGAGGGGATACTGCACAAATCCAATACCCTTGCCACCAGCAACAGCAGCAGCTGCTGCACCAATCTGAGGGCCCCTCATCTTCATGTGTTGACAAGACTGATCTGAGTCTGGAGGAAAAGTTGAGTAAAGCATGTTTAAGGGAGTGGGAACAGTTGAGGACTCTGTATTTTTTAAGGTTTAAGAAGTGGAGGAGTCAGTGAGGAGGAGAGTGTTTCATGGCTCCCGGAGGTACAGGTGCAGATGGACGGTATGTGAATATATCTATGTGGGATAAAGAACGAGGGAGACTTTCAGGCCTACTTATGCACTTGTTTGTGTCTTTGGTGCAGTGTATACGGCTTTTAAGCCTTCATCAGTCAGTCAATACCTCGAGCCCTGACAGCCTGCAGTTCTCCCACCTTATATCTCCTCTCCCTTTTTACTCCTTCTCACGCCCTCCTGCACCAGGTAGGCGCACAAAAACAAACACTGTTGTCATATTCTAATTCTGCTTTCCTCCATCTCTTACTCTCAGCCTGTTTCCCACAGCCTCTGCCTTCTTTTTGCTAGCTTGCCCATCTCTGCATCTTTGTCTCCAGAGGGGGATTTCTGTTGGACAAGTGCCATGTCATGGTGTATAGTTATATAACGTCTACTTTGTTTGTCTGGCTGTCTGCGTGCGTCTTTGTGTCTGTGAGTTGAGCTCGCCGTGGTGACGTCACAGACAGATAACAGGCTTAACTTTGACGAGGCCCCCCAAAAGCCTTGGGGCGGTGCGCTGACATGGTTTCACCTCTAAACCACAGAAACATCCCACAGCAGCGCTTAACACAGAGAGCAAGTGCTCTGGGCTGATGGTGAATCTGACATCTCACATACACACAGAGGTGTGCCTAAGGAGACGAAAACAACAACTATAAACAGGGGAGATGACACTAGCTAGCAGGGTACAAGCTCATTTGATTATTCATTTAGTCTCTACTAGAGCGTGAACGATGTGTCATGAGGCGGGTGATATCAGCTAGTATTTGCTCTATGTTTTCGGATATAGTTGTGAATATGTGAACAGATATGCAGAGACAAACTGGTGAAGAAAAAGTTGGTGGGCTGCAAATAAACTCCCATTTTAAGAATGAAGAAGAGTCAAAGCATGCAATTTCTCACCATAATAATAAGCTTTGACAGTTTAACTTCCAAACTTTGTCAGTGAAAAATCTGAAGAATCCTAAAAGAATCTGAAGAATCCTTGTCACAATACTTTAAAGCTATATTATTACACATCTTGAATATTAATTCAGCAAAAATCAGATATACCCAATGTAAATATACTGTGAAATAATAACTTCTTTGTAGATTTCTTTCTTTCTCTAGCATTTAAACTCCAGCTTAATCATAATTAAAAACAACAAAGGTGGTCAGTCACAAAACAAATACTATTGCCCACTATGCTCACTGCTGTCTTCATATCAATGTCTCAAAATCGTGCATGAAACCTTCTGCCTTTATTGCCTTTTATAATGCTCACCTCTGTTTTTGATGGGAACAATGAATCTATGCTAACCGTGCAGAGCTCCAACAAACGTTGATGCCAGGTTTGGACACTGACTTGACCAATCAGTGTCATCTAAGAAGAACGAGGTGGTAGCTATGGTCGGGGTTTAGTTGTACTCAAAGCCGATAGCAATTGCTTTAGTAATCGGTGTAGTTATAAGCTTGGATGTACTTTTAGTAGTGTAGTAGCATATAGTGCAGTGCTCACTGTCTTTGTTGCTTTTAACATTGTGACCAAAACTCCCGTGACTTGGTCACCAAACTTGGGTGCTTGTCTCAGTATGCCACGAGGTTTACGACAAAAGCCTCTATTACAGATTACCACTCATTTTAATTGCATATAGCTGACAAATCCAAAATAAAGTAAACAAATTCTGTAAACCAATTTCACACTGTTTTGGTGCAAAGTTGGTTTACAGCATGTGGCTATGGTTAGCAGTGCTAACACCACCACCAGCCTACGATCATCTTTGCAGGTTAACATCCACACTTCAGTGTTGACTAACATGATTAAATACTTTGGTTTTAAGGGAGTATATCCTCTGTACAACTTAATCCCCATTTTCTTGATCAACACAGTGTTAAACCTTACTGTTCCAAGAGACGGTACCGATGCTTTCATTTAACTGCTGTTTACATTTGGTTGTAGAGCACTTTGGCAGCAATGCAGTAGTCATTAAGAATATCTACACTGGCTACTAGAGGCAGGCGGATGTGTTTCAGTTTAGACTCTGCATTTGACTGGGACTATGGGCCTGAGCAGGTGAAAAAAGAAAAAAACGAAAAAAAACAACAAAAAAAAACCATTAAGAATTTATTTTAACCGATTCATAATTACAGTGCTGACTACCAAGGGATCCAAATTCAACCATTTAGCTGTCTAACTGAGCTCATCCCTATTCAGACCAATACAACTTTAATGGATCAAAGCTGAATTTTCTTAGAATAGATGCTGTTTTGTAATTTGTTCAGAGTTTTCTGACCTAAGAACACAGTGTGCAACTGTTGTATAGTGTAAGCATTTAATTGGGCTGCAGCAAGTCATTAACTGCCTATATTGCCAAAAGTCTAAAGCCAAATGTTCCATTTATTATCATAGAATTCAAAACATTAACATTTGAGAGGGCTTAACATTGTATTATGTTTTGGTGCTGTTTTGCTCAAACTCTAATTAAATGATTAGCTCATTATCCAAATCACAGAAAATTAATTTTTTACTGATACAGGATTCTATGAACCAAAGCAAATATTAAAGGGAAAGTCAGAAAACCAGAACCTCAGTTTGCATTCATATTTTCATAACATCCCTCTAACCCGATGGCATGGAGAAGTTATTCTAAGACTATTAACAGGACTCTAGCTTCCAGGTAGGGAGCTACAGGTTGGAGTTAAAGGTCCATTCTGCATATTGGGATGCCAACAACCATTACAGCCAGGCCAAATTAAACCCTTGACCCAGCTATGCTGAGTGTCAGAAGCTGAGGACTCTGATTTTAACTTGATCCCTCAGAGTGAGTTTAAAAGTGGACAATGCAGTGATACAGCGTTGCCTCAGGGCCACAATGCTGCCAAACTGGCACTAAGTCTGCTCCCAAGTCACTGGGAACTTGCTGTGCTTTGGCTCGCTGCAAGAACATCCCTTGAAGGGGGAGACAGAGAGAGAGAGTGATAGATGTGAGAAATGCTGCTGATTTTCTATTCTGTGTGAGGTACGACGCCTGGGTGCTCGTGTCTCCTGCATTTTTTTGTTGTGTTTTTTCCAGGCCCTTTTTAAGTAACACAATGCAGGCAAAAACAAATATCCCTTAGGCAGGGGTGGAGGAAGGGCTTGAAAACTGCATAGAGAGAATCAATGAGGGTGCAAACATATGCATACAACCGGCCTCGAGACACTTCCTGGTTGGTATTCACATGCACCACATCCCTGAACACACATGCATGCATGAATAAATGTTACACAACACCCACTTGTATCCCCTGATCTCCAGATCTCACCCTCTCTCCATTTATCATTCACAGTTTTCTCATTTTGTGCCATTTCCCCTGGTCTCTACCTCCCCTCTTCTCTTTTCGCATCCCAAACCCCCTGTCTCACCATTATTTCTCACAACACTTCCCCGTGCTTTACTCAACCGGGATGGATCCTTTCCCATCTCTCTGACTTTGATGAATCATTCTCTCTCCCTGAAGAGTCCAATTATATCTGACGGAATAGCTTCTGATGTTTACTAAGCTAACTGTGCATTGCCAGGACTGTGCTGCTGGTTACAACGTGGCTGTCATTCACTTGGCTGAACCAAGAGTACAAAAAGCTCAAGTGGAGTTCTAGCTGCCAGTGGCAAAACGTAAACACACTGCAGTGAGCCAAAATGGTTTCAAAAATGTCACCACTTGCTGAATGGAACTGGGACTATGTCGCTGTGCAAAAACTTCAATGCTTACCCTCAGAATGAGTCTGTGAGCTAAATTCCTCTGATAGTTTCTGACTGTTTCCATCCAATAATTCAAAAAACAATTTTCTTTTCTTTTTGCCAACTGACCATCCAAAGGTGGTAAAAACATAAGCAGATTGATTGGAATAGTTTGAATATAAGGTTCATGTTGTTAGATACTAAAAAGATCTGCCTCTTCCCGTTGCCAAGCTGCACTTTATGTGTTTGTGCTTCTCTGTTTTGATAAAAGCAGCTGTAAAATTATAGATTTAGCACACATTAGGATTGTGATAAAATTATTTCTTTTTAAGAGATTCTGGCAGACCTACAAGTACAACCAGCTGGCTGACAACTGGGTGCAGGTGGTCAGAGCTCAGCAGTGTTTGATGAGGATTTCTACATAATGAGTAGATACAGGCAGAGATTCAAGCACACAGAGTCACACATGCAGAAAAGCTATCCTTATAGAGAAGCATTTGTCAATGATTTCAAAACTTCATGCTCAACTTCAACCCTGGATAAAGATTATTTGTCTCAACAAACATAAGGGTTGATTCCTAGAAACATAATTTAATCCAGTAACAACAAACATACTGTAATTTGCATAACCACCTATTGGTATTCAACACATAGCACAGTCTTGCTTTGATCTTTTTCCCGCTCATGTTCTCCCCATGCACCCACTCTCTGCCTCCAATCACTCTGTTTACCTCAAAGACACTTTGTCCATATTTTAGGCTGACTTGCGTGACAGCCTTGGTAAAGCTGTCCTCTAAGTCAAGGTGGAAGAAGAAGTGTTTGACAGCTTCATCATGCAAATGAAAACCAGGAGCAGCCAACAGAGATCTATGAAAGGCAGAGCCAGTGACAAACACACAAAATCATGTCAATCTGGTTCTTGCTCATAATACAGGAACAGGCTACAGAAAGACAACATTGTTTCATGAAGGTTCATGAATAAAAGCAGTTTTGATGTAACAACTTTATTACCAAAATAAAATCATGCCATTACCCTGGTAACACTGGGGCTGACAAAAAGCAGAAGCCAGGTCTAGAAGGTTAAGCAAATGTTAAAGGACCAAAAACTGCAGTTCCTCTAGACTGGCTCAAGTCAGTCAGTCTCTGTTAGGCCTTGTTTTATAATGCAAAATCAAACAGCAGAATTACATGTGTTTGCGGCCTGAAACAGAAAATGGGTTTGATAATGACTCATTTATCAACTTATCACAACTGTTTAGGGGGTTTATGTTTCCATGGCTGTCTGCTGTACTTACAAACACACCATTTGTGAAAATCTGGGTCTATACTCTCATGTTAAACCATAAAAACAGAGCTTGTCTAATGTTAATATTGCATCTTTCTTTTTTCTATCAGTCATTGTTGTTTTTATTAATTCTTCATATAATGCAGAGTGGGAGATAAGTTTATGGACATGATAGCCATAAATGTGTCCTCTTGTTTCTTTGTTTCTCTTGTCCCCATTTCTTCCCAACCCACTACCCCCCTAACCCTTTCCAACCCTAGTGCGGCTTCGGCAGATGGCTGTCAACATGAGTCTGGTCCTGCTCAAGGTCCCTGCCCATTAAAGGGAATGTTTTCCTCGCCACTGTAATGAGGTTAAATACTGCTGGTGCTGAGCTCATGATTAGCGTTAATACATAGAAGAGTACGGTCTAGACCTGCTCTCTTTGAAATAACTTTGGTTGGGAACTGGTGTTAAACAAACAAAAATTGATTATCAATAAGTCATTTCTTCTAAATTGTATGAAACTCTTAGTAGTAGAGATGCATGAAAATGATTGGACACAACAGATAAACATTAGTAACATATATTCTTCTTTGGCCTATGACCAGTGTTTGTACACTGGGCAAATATCAGCTGATACCAATGCTAAGACAATGCATTGGCACATTTCTAGTTCTGTGGTTCTCAAATGGTGTGGCAAGGCTCACTGCTGTGCCTTAGGGCAAGTTAAAGTGTGCCGTGGGACTTTGTATAACTATATGTTACTAAGACAACTATACAAAACCTAAACAAATTGTAACACACATTAAAGAGGCTATTTTTCATGGATCTGAATATGGTGTGCCTCAAGATTTTAGCATGATGTTAGGTGTGCCCTGAGTAAAGAGTGAAAACCACTGCCCTAGTTGTACTTTGTACTGATGCACAAAACTAGCAGCATGACAGTTCTGAGTGATCAATGATAGTCAAAAGCTATCTGTGTTGGATATCAATGCAAATATCACACATATATGTCTTCATGAACAGATCTGTACTCAAAGGCTGTCGGGGAATTTGTTCGTTCAGTGTAGCATGTCTAGTTATCTAATTTTGAGGTGTTAATCAGTTTCACAACACAAGCTGTCTTAACCTTTTGATTTCGAATAAAACAATCAATTACAGCCAAATACCAAGACAATCATATTCTTAATCTTGCACAAACATTTCATCTGACTTGCTTCAAGTATAAGCTAGATAATTAATTTGCATTAAGTGTGGACATGGATAACTGTCTAACTTTGAAGCTCTAAAGCTCCTCTTCTACTCAAACTTCCTCTGCAAATATGGACAATCCTAGCACCCAAAGAAAAATGGCAACCGCAGTATGCTGAAATTTAAGCAGCTAAAAGGCTGTTTACAAACTAATAAGTGATTTCTACTCACACAAGTGATGCAACTCAACTATTTTGGTAGCTGACTGGTCGCAATTAGTCATGTGGCAATTAATGACTAGTCTGGTGTTTTCTGCTATTACTTAATGGCTCACTAAGGTTGTATGCCATGAAAAATCTTAATTAAAGCAACATTGTTGTCTTGGCTTTAAAGATGACCAGTGATAATGCAGGTTGGATAATTTTTTGGTGTAGCCTGGAAACTAAATTAATTTCTTAAGGTTACGTATTGAGTTAATTACCCATGAGTTTGCTCCACTGTCAACTGAGATTAGGAGAAAAAGACATAAAAATAGGAGAAAAAAGATGTAAGAAAGACAGAAAAGATACGGTGTTTCAGGTAAAAGGCTGGATGAGGGACTAAAATTACACATGAAGAGAAAAACCACTATAGCATTCACTTTGGACTGCTGAGATGGGTGTCAAAAATGATTTTTCTACAAGAGACATCTAATGTGCCCTTTCTTCGGATGCCCAAGTGCCCATGCTCCCACAATAAGCAAAGGTCATTTTTAGAAATCTGACGGATAATTTCATGTTATACAAGAAGCAGAGTTTTGTCTGTGACCACTGAGTGCTGCACTGTCGTATGTGTGTGACAGTTAAGTTGTTGCCATGACCAGAGAGAGAAGAAATAGAGAATGATTGCTAAAAGAATGAGCAGGACATATAGTCCCCTTCAAAAGTATAAGAACAGTGAGGCCATCTGGGAGGGCAGACGTTAATACCTGGAAATAAAAGCTGAAATGTTGATCACTTGTCTCATATTCACACTTTTGGAACAGAGTGCATATTATGTAAAAGCTGAACGTGCAACAGCAAACTTCTCAATTCTCCAAGATTCAAGCCAGGCTCCTTTGTCAGTCCTGTGTACTCTTTGCACGCTTGCTTATGAGTTTGACAGGGTATGGTCTCAAAGTGAGCTACAACTTTGGTGCCACAGCAGACAAATAAGTCTCCCCTACGCTTGCAGCATCAAGGGTAAACTGTTGCCTGGGTTAAGAAGTTTTAGGACATGATGGTGTTGCATCGTCATCCCCATTGTGCTATGTTTTGTTTTGTGTAGTGTCAGGGCCACTGTTTTGCATATGCACACAGTAAGGATGTGAGATGATCAGAAACCAGCGTCATGTGAGTGTACAGCATGAAAAACACATAATGATGTAACAAATAAATCAGGGACAATTGAATTTGCTTCTGTCATTGACATTTATTGGCCAATCTTACACAGCAGATGGATTTGCCAAACTCAATGTCTGATATCAAGCAAATTTATCTTGAAAAGCTCCAGTCTCCAACATTTGTGCCAGACTTGAAAACAGTTCTTAACAATCTGTGTCATTTCAGAAGTAAGAGGCAGTAGCTACGAGCATGGATAAGTTGTACTGGAAGCTAATAGCAATGGCTGCCAACAGTGTAGCATTTAGCTAGGATGTAGCTATAGTACAGCAGCAGGTTATATCAGAACTGGATCATCTTTCTTTATTAAAACAAGAGCAGGGAGCCACACTTAAAGTTTTTCATGACGTAAAAGATGTTTTTGCTCTTCTCTCGACCTGCTTGAGTTTGTGATCTTATGGTTAAGGTTAAGTTGTACTGTAAGCCAGTGTATGCAATCACTGTTAATTTCGTCAACTAAAACTATGACTAAAAACGTTAGACGACAGCCTTTTTTCCATGACAAAACTAGAGTAAGACTAACAAAGACAGATCTGTGATGACTAAAACTGACAAAAAACTAAGTTTCATTTTTCGTCAAGATGGCTACAACTAGACTAAAATGTAATGAAGTTTTCATTGGACATTCAAAATCTGATATTTCTCCACTGTAGGTAAATCTGTCAAAAAACAATGCATCTGTATCTCTTCTGCCTCTCAGCAGTAGAAAGCAGGGACCCCCAGTTTAGCAGAGTGCATAAAACACACTACCATGATTTGGTACCAGATTTAGGCAAGAAAATAAATGCATGGACTAAAAGTAAAGACTAAAATGTGAGGACTTTTTATGGACTAAAACTAGACTAAAATGTACTGAGTTTTCGTCAACTAAAACTAGACTAAAACTAAAAAGGATAGAAGTGACTAAAATGTGACTAAAACTTAAATGCATTTCATTAAAAGACTAAAACTAAAACTAAAATTAAAAATAGTTGCCAAAATTAACACTGTATGCAATGGCTTCTACTGCTGTAGTGATTAGCTCAGATGTCACTATAGAAAAGCAGTACAATAAGACCTCTGCAGTCTCAACAAGCTCTGCTGTTCTTCAGTTATGGCAACGCTCGCTTTTACAGTTCAGGTTAGTACCAGAACGGCTCATGTTTACTAGATCATTTTGTCTTTACGCTCTGATTGGCCTGTCATAAATGTGACAGAACCTTTATCTACTCACCTTTCTAAAGATTTTTTTTTTTTTTTTTTTTTTGTTCCTGCCCTCCCCAAATGCTCTGTATGGGAGGTTTACCAATTGAATGTGAAATGTATCCATGCAATGGATATATGAAACAGTTGATCTGGCATGTCAGGCTATTTGTCAGCAGGGTCAATGAATTACTTCACCCCTAATTCACTTATTTTTCACCAAGCTTTATGACCCCTTTCTACATCCAGAGGGACAGCATGAGAACAGAGCTCTAGCAAATATTCTTCTAGATAATTCTTCTTCTAAATAATCTATAAGCAGAAATCAGTTATCAAAGCACCTTATTGAGTGCACCTCGAGTCTGTGAACACCACTTTGTATATTTGGATGCTATCTAAATAAACAAATATTTTCAGATGACCTGCCAGCCAATATGATCAGAAGTGCTGTCAAAGGGCTTCCTGGTGTCGTAGAGCACACAGATATGCATATCACATGTATGTTTGATGAAAGCGAGGGTTAAGATAACAAGGACTTTTCACTGCACTTCATCAAAATGGGCCAAAACATGTTTTTTTCTCTTTGATCCATAACAGCAAAGAGGCAATTCTGAAGTTGAACTGGAAGGACATTGGTATGGCCTCGTAAAATACCAGCTAGGCATCGTGCCTAACTTGGCAGACACTGCCAATCAAACTTTGGGAAGTCATGAGGTCCTTGTGCGAGTGAAGGGGAAAATCTAAACCCCATAACCACCACTTGCAGTATCAAACCACCCAATAAAAGTGGGATTGTAGGAATCAGATTGGTGAGTAAAGTGATGTCCTCTCTCTTTGCTTTAGCATTACAGCGTGGATCTAAAGCAATCTTTTGGCAGTGTACTCATGCAAACTTCAACAGCCTTGCCCCTGAGTCGCCCATGCCTGAGGAAATGTGCTGAGTTAAGAGTGCTTCATTAAACCCTCACACATATACTGACACACACACACAAACACAACCCCTTTCCCCCAGTCCATAGAAACGTGTAGGTGCACACACACATACAGCACAAATGCAAACACAGGCACAAAAACGTACACACAGAGATAGGACCCTTGTCGCCTGCAGTGGGCTTGCTGGCACACTTCCTGCACCTAACTGTTATTGCATTAGCTGTTTAATGTAATGATGGGCAAGGTTTTGACTGTTTGCCATGCTTGAGGGTCTAAAGACACTGTAGGCTGACAAACACAGCAGAGAGGGACAAACCAAGGTCAGAAGTATTGAAGCTGACACACGAGTGTGTAAAACTAAATTAAAATGAAGTGTTGAAGCAGGGGAAATGGGAAAAAGGACGACGTAGCCAGGGAGAGGAGGTGTAGTGTTCGAGAAAGTCAATGACAGAACATCTTCTGTGTTGATTTAATCCTGCAAGTGTTTACACCAACCCAGTGTTAGATAACTGTTTATAGGCAGCAATGAGCACTTTCCCTGGAGTCATGTCGGATCAGTTTTATCTAATAATCAATGTTTCTCTAAAAGCTGCCAAAATGTACATGGAAAACTCTTATTGGTGATAAACACCACTGGTAAAAGAATATATGTTGCTTGGCTAAAGTATGGGTGTTCTACAGCTATTTATTTTTCATGATTGCTGTAAAATGCTAAAACTGAACCCATAATGCCAGTGTAATTAATTATTTACCTAAAATTATGTTATTAACTCAATTTTAAAAAAGATTGTCGCAAACAACAGAAAAATTCCTCCTGTCTTATTAATAAAAGTGCAACTATAGACAGAGACAGACAAGAGTGTTTCCTTGAAGCCAGTTTCAGCAGAAATAAAGACTGTTGATCTCAGTAAGGGCATGTTTTTTAATGCAGTGAACAGCATAATGGGCAGAAATATATTAACAAAGTGGAAACTCTTCAAAAGTGAGACATGATAAACAGATTTTTTCAGGGGTTCTTTTGTTGTGTTGTACAGAGGTAAGAACAGTGAGAAGGTTAGTCAAAACCTGCATAGCCCAATTATACCACATGCAATTCTTTCAAAAGCTCAAAATCAGGTGCTGTTCAACAATGGGACTGCAGGTCAACACAATATTTGTCAGTTTTCCTTTGGCCAATCTTCTGCAATAAACAAAAGCCCACAGACTGTCATTACATACAGAAAAAACATTTTACCCTGTAGCAGTCCTTTGTGTATGGACACAGACAAGATATTCACTTCTTCTCATGCACTCCAAATATGGAGCACAAGTGCTTTGGCTTCAGGAGATTGTTCAATCCCATGCAAAAAGATGCAATATGATAAGACAAAGTAAGATAACATTAAAATATCTGGATGGATGGATGGATGGATGGATGTACAGACTGATAGAGAGAAGAATGGCTAGCTGGTTCGTAGCCGCATGGATGGATTAATGAATTTCTAGCTGGCTAAGGCCAGCCATACACTACAGGATTTTAAGCCTGATATGGAGCAAGATTTGCCTCCCCCGATGATGGTATACCGACTGGAGCCTCGTCGCAAATGATTATTTGTCTGAGTAGTCTGCATGTGTGTGGTGTCAACACAATTAGTTTACTGCTCCAAATTGCGTTGTGGCCTCCCAAACCCGGAATCGTAAATATCAAATATGTTTGATATTTACGATTCTAGGTCGTAGTACCGCTGACGGAGTACCCACAACAACCAATGAGAGCGAGCACACCGGGTAGACGAATCATACGTACTTTCACCGCTCACAACCATAAACACAACGGTACCTTAATTCCAGCCAGGATTTCCTCCTGAGTCTTTCCCTTGTTGTAACGCATGCCAGGACAGCCTGTTGTGGAGAGACAGCAGAACAGTATCAACAGACATCCAGGGGTTTTTTTCTGAAGTCACGTGATCATGTGAGGTTGAAGGCAGGTCGGCAGGTGTGTGGTCTCCAGTGATCTGACAATCTGGATGAGTCGTCTAGCATGTGCGTTTAGAGGATTAAAGATGAAAAATCTTTAGAAATTGTCCTGAAGTCTGTGGTCTCCCACGGTTTTAAAATCGTTTCAGATTAAAAAATCGTCTAGTGTGTGGCCGACCTTACTGGACAGATGAATAGAATTTAGTTTGGTAGTAGTCCTCTCGCAAAAATATGTAATACAGATGGATGAATAAAAAATGTCTTTCTGCATGAATGAATAAGTAGCTAGGGGGGCATTCATCCATCAAGCCATGGGGGAATTAATGAATGATGGAATGATGGATGGATGAATGTAAATAATAAATGGTTGCCTGGATGGATGGATGAATTGATGGGTGGATGGACAGCAAGCTGGTTTGCTACTTTGCTAAAGGATGGATGGATGGACAGAAGATGGATGGATGGATGGATGGATGGAATTTAGTAAAGTATCAGTCCACTCAAAAAGATGGGCGAGTAAATGTGTGTATGGACCAATATCTATTGTTTGTATTTTTAAAAAACCATGAGCAACAATTTTATTAAAATAAACTGGATTTACGTACGTAGCAAAACAAAGGACAAAAGACATGATTCCACTGTCTTCAAGAAAATTATGAGACTAAAAACCCAGACCTTGAAAAGTTTGATATTGTGTTTCAAAAACACATTTCATTAAAGCAACACAACTCCCTGTTGGAAAGAAAAATGTCTTTTCCTCTCAATTCTGCGGAGAATGAAGAAAACAATCTGCCGGTGTCATAAATAATTGAAAAAGCGATGATGTTTATTGGTTACAACAGAGGCTGTAATCAGATGGTAAGTGATGCTGACACATTACTGCTGTATATTA
Source organism: Cheilinus undulatus (assembly GCF_018320785.1). Classification (NCBI taxonomy): domain Eukaryota; kingdom Metazoa; phylum Chordata; class Actinopteri; order Labriformes; family Labridae; genus Cheilinus; species Cheilinus undulatus. The sequence continues at coordinate 22,440,601 of NC_054887.1, read as the reverse complement.
CTCTCCTTATCTCCTGTCCTCAAGGGACCATATTGATCTTCTGAGCACTGAAGTCGAAACAAAGAACTCCTCCATTCCCCCTACCTGTCCTTTAACAGGGGTTCTCTGTGTCAGGGAGGGGTTGCAAGTCAACTTTTATTGCTCTTTGTTTCACCTTTCTCTCCTCTCCTGCTGGAATTGATGAAGAAAGTTAAAAGGTGAAGAGATGAGAAAAAGCTGAAAACAAAGAGAAAACAGGATCCTGTCTTGTTTCAGTATGGCATATTGAGACAGGGTGACCTCTAAAAGCTTCTTCTGATGGAATATAAATTAAAGAATAAATCATGTCAGAAAATTCTGTTGTTATATTGCACTGTAACCTAATTCATGGTAGAAGCTGATGCCATCCTCAGCCATAATTATATTGGCTTTTAGTGCTCAGTCACTCTTAAAGATGATGGTTGGTATAACCATGAGTGAATAAATCAGTGTTCAACCAACTTCAGCATAAGAGGAGGGAAATGACTTCATATAGTAATAAACTACAACTGTTCAGGGATCCTTCCATCTACAGATATGAGAATTATGCTAATCATGTCCGAAGACCTTGGAACATGCCATTAGCATAAACCCATGTGATGAATCAGTCGTTCCTGAGGCTGCATGCTTCAACAGCGGACAGTCGAGAAGCAGTTTGGTCTGCTGGCACCCTGCCAGAGCACTCAAGGGTCAATTAGGCCACATCAGCTGGGTTTTCAACCAGCAATGAGCTAGACAGCCTGCTGGAGATCTCAGGAGTCCACAGACCACTGAACCTTTGGGTTCCAGACAGGCAATTACAAGCCCTCAGGTGAGAGAAGGTTTTTTGAAGCCACAGTGGAGGCTACTTCAGTTATTAGACACTGTTGTTTGGTGGTGGTGTTTAAGGTAGAAGTAGGAACAGTTTTAGCCAGGAAATACGAAAAATTAGGAATGCATCCGTTAACCAGCCATATTGGCCACTACTGGGTCTTTTGCCAAACATCAGTTAGCAAATAAAGTGGTCATGAAAAGATGTCAGGAGCAGATGTTTATCTGTGATATCTAATCAGGTTAATGATGGCATTTAGCACACCTAACAGCTGATTCAGAGAATTGATTTTTATTGGGAAAAAGATTTGACCTGTTAGACAAACTGATCCGTTTTCTTGGTCAAACTTGAGAGACAATGTTTAGCATTAAAGAGTAACACCAAAAGAAGTCACCAGCATCAGTAAAGCCAATCAGCTAAATTGTCATTTTTAACATTGGCATCAGCCCTGATTTCTGGGGAAAGTGTTTGCTTGATTTCCATTTGGCAGAGGTGGGAGTAAGTCCCTCATGTGCAAGTCACATGCAAGTCTCAAGTCATAACCTTCAAGTCTCAAGCAAGCAAGCAAGGCCCAAGTTACTGTGGTGAGCATCAAGCAAGTCGAGTCGAGTCCCTGCTATAAGTCAAGCAAGTCACAAGTTAAGTCATACAAAAATCAGATGATCTACCCCAGTTTCCACATTTAAATCAGTAAAGACAGTGGAACAAAAGTTGAGTTTTATTTCAATTATTATGTTATAGGGCTTAGGGCCTTAAAAATAGTGTCCCTAGAAAATACTGACTTTAGGATAAATTTATAATGTCAGTAAAATCAATATTCTTCACTTCTCTTTTTTTGAGGCTGCTTTACAATGTAAGGTAACAATGTAATAAATAGCTTGATGTGTTTATATTACATATTCAAATTAAACATTTACAAAGCTGATGATTATTATTGTGCATGTGTATGCTATTAAGTGATCCTCAACAAGGCCTACATTTCATGGCTTTCAGAAACTTTCAGGGAAAAAAAAAACTTACAATGAATTTGATCATCAGAAGATAATGTAATTTATGTAATTATTAATGAAGCAACAACTGCCATGATGAAATCAACACCTGGGATGTAATCACCAGACACCTGGGTGTCTGATGCCCTGCTGTCTGCCTGGTCATCATATCAGAAAATAAATATTACTTCATATAACGTCACGTTAATTTTTTGCACATCTTAAACTTAACGTTAGTTTAATAAGCTACGTTAGCATTCATGTTAGCAAACGTTGCCATCAGACAGTGTATACACACTGCTGCCTCAACGTAAAAAAACAGAAAGGCGCCAGTCAATCTGTCCACATTGGACAAAAAATATGAATCAAAATGCTTACATGCTAATCCACACAAACTTTTTATCACACACACACGCGAACACATCCATATCACACACACACACACATATGCAAGACACATTCATGTAGCTTACCTTTCTTTGTGAGTTTTGTAGTGACGGATGAAGTTGGATGTTGTGTCGGTCATGTCACTGATTTTTGAGCTGCAGACCTTGCATACCGCTGTTCTCTTCCTCATACCGTCTTTGACAACATAATCCTTAAACCCACATTGAATTATTCTTAGTCTAGTTGCCTCTATGACTGCTGCTCCTGTGTTTACCTACGGACTGCTGTTAGTCCGTACAGCGGGCTGCATGCATTGCACTGTCAAATCACCCGATCATGTTTCAATATAAAACATAATTTCTAACGTAATCTAACTTAAAAAAAAATGCAAATATTTAAATTAAATCAAGTAATTTTGAGTCATCCGTCTCAAGTCTAAGTCAAGTCTCAAGTCATGAAGACCAATTCACAAGCAAGTCGGATCTTTTATCAGTGTTCATCAAGCAAGTCTCAAGTCCTCAAACTTGCGACTCGAGTCTGACTACAGTCTGACTCAAGTCACGTGACTCGAGTCCCCCACCTCTGCCATTTGGATCACTGAATAAACCAATGCAGGAGTCTAATGGGTGAAAACGTCTTTCTCTATTTTGCAATACTTCTTTGAAAGCTAATTTGTATATCCCAGTTTTTCACACGAAATTACAGAAAAGGATAAAGTGTAGTTATCATTGTCTTTAAAACCAAGATTCATAAATGCATCAACCAATAGCTGACTAAAACAAACAGAAAATCAAACCAAAACTGTAGCATCAGCAATTTTAGAAATTACTCTGTCAGTTTTAATGTATCAAGAGATGCCCTTGTATTTTATTTCATTCATTCTTAATAATCAAAACCTTCCAGTAAGTAGTGGATAGCTCTCTATAGGTGGGGAGTTAGTCTTTGGGCCCAGGTGAAGCATTTCAAGTATCTTGGGATCTCGTTCACGAGTCAGGGTAGAATCGAGTGTGAGATTTACAGACGTCAGTATAGTATCAGCAGTCTTACAGACACCATGGTTGTGGTGAGCTTTCAAAGCATCATGAGCTTTGGTTAGTAACCGAAAGAATAAGAGTATGGGTAAAAACAGTTGAAATGAGGTTCTTCAGGAGGGTGGCTGGGCTCAGCCGGGGGGATCAGGATGCATCCTCCCTTTGGATGTCTTCTGGGTACGGCCAACTGGGAGGAGTCCTCAAGACCCAGAACTAAGTGGATGGATCATGTTTCAGAATCCCCCAGGAGGAGCTGGGAAATGTCACCAGCAGAGGGATGTCTGGGTTGACCTGCTTAGCCTGATGCCAATATAACCAGGCCATAGATAAGCAGAAGTGAGTGGGTGGATAATAATAATAAAAATAATAACACATTTTATTTATAAAGCACTTTTCAAAAACCCTAACTGTATAACAGTTTAAATAAATTGCATACAAAAAAACAAAAGGCAACATAACACCCAAACAAACAACAATCAAACAAACAAGCAGACAATGAAGCAGCAAAGTGACAAGACAACATCAGAGTAACACATTAAAAGCTAGTTTCCAGTATAAAAAGGTCTCAGCAGTGATTTGAATGTGTATGAGTCCTTACAGATGATGTAGGAGGTCAGTAAGGTGTGGGGGAGTGGGGGTGCGGTGGATGAAGGGATTTATAAAGTACATAGCTTGAGTTCTTGGCATAAGGCAGGAATAAGCTGACAACAACCGAGCCAGAAGTTTTTCTTGACCCAAAATACAAAACTTTTTCATTTGCAAATCTGAAGTCTTTTAGTTTCAGCTGTGAACTCAACTGACATCATTAGAGGATAGTTTTATGGCATTATCTGGATTTTTCTTAACTGATCTTTACATAATTTCTTCACTAAAACAGAGCATTTTCTTAAGACCTGAAATGGTTTTGCCAATGTGTAAATCATACGAGTTTTCTTATTCCTTTAAACTAGACCGGTGGTTTTTAAATCCAAGATAAAAAGACTACTGGTGTCTGTACATCACTAAACTTTCCGTAGCAACCTAAGTCAATATTAGAAGTAGAGGAGAGTAATTAATTCAAATCAATTTTCAGTTCGACTTTATTTGTATAGCACATTTCATACAAATGTAGACTCAATGTGCTTTACACAAGACAAAAACAAGCAGTAAAAGCAATAAAAACCTAAACAATTCACACACACCTCACTACCACACCCACACAGACACACACCCACACACACAAAATACACATACACAATACAGCTTATGTTGTCTTTTCTTTCAGGACAACATATCCAAAATGCAAAAATACTGTAGGTCAAACAGTTAAAGGCCCAAGAGAAAAGCAGTGTTTTCAGACCAGTCTTAAAAGTGTCTACAGCTCTCAGGTCAGCCGGCAGCTTGTTCCATAGGACAGCACCGTAATGACTAAAGGCTCCTTCACCAGATTTACCTCTAACTTTAGGTACATTAAGGAGGCCCATTCCTGAAGATCTGAGTAATCTGGCTGGATAATAGCCTGTGAGCTGGTCAGAAAGGTACTGAGGTGCCATACAATTCAAACATTTGTAAACAAGGAGTAATATTTTATAGTCAATCATGTATTGGACTGAAAGCCAATGAAGATTTCTGAGAATTGGTGTAATGTGTTCCATTTTCTTTGTTCTTGTTAACACTCAAGCTGCACTATTTTGGATGAGTTGGAGTCTGTTTATGTTTTTTTTAGGGAGTCCAGTATAGAGGGCATTACAGTAATCTAGTCTGTTGGATATGAATGCATGAACCAGTTTTTCAGAATCAGATTGAGACATGAATGACCTGAGTTTAGAAATGTTTTTTTTAGGGGGTAAAAGGCTGTTTTGGTAATGGCGGTTATATGATCTTGGAAGTTTAAATTTTTGTCGATGATAACACTAAGATTTCTAACATGCCCACTGGGCTTAAAAGGAAGTAAAGATGAAATAGGTAGGAATTCTTGTCTCTGTTTTTGTGGACCTACAATCAGGATTTTTGTTTTGTCTTTGTTAAGTTGGAGAAAGTTCTGTGACATCCAGTGGTTTATTTCATCGATGCATTTAACCAGATTATTCATGGGAGTAAGATTATCAGGGGACATTGAGACATATAGTTGAGTATCATTAGCATTAGCATATGAGTGGTAAGGGACATTGTGTTTTTGGATTATGTAACCAAGGGGAAGCATGTAAAAGACTGAATAAAAGTGGGCCTAGGACTGAACCCTGTGGCACCCCACAATCCATACTGAAATTTACTGATGAGAAATTGCCAAGTGATATTGAAAATGTTCTTTCCTGTAGATATGATTTGAACTACTAAATGACTGATCCTGAGAGACCTATGTAGTTTTCTAGTCTGTGCAGTAGAATGTTATGGTCAACTGTGTCAAATGTGGAGCTTAAATCTAATGATACCAGGGTGGAGAGTTTGTTTGAGTCCTTGTTGAGTTTTAGATCATTGATAACCTTGACCAGTGCTATTTTGGTGCTGTGATTGGTTCTGAATCCTGATTGGTAGACATCATACAGATTGTTATGGGTTAGGTAACTGTGTAGTTTATTGCAGACAGCTTTATCTATGACTTTACTGACAAAGGGAAGGTTGGAGATGGGAATTAGACCTATTAATGCTGCAAGATAGATACTTTATCATCCTGAGGGAAATTACCCAGTCAGTTTAGTCAGTTTGTATTACAGATACAGGTTATGTCTTCTAAGGACATGTGCAGATTTTAAGAGTAAAAGTATGTCAAGAAGTCCATCTGCTGAACTTGGTTCATGGAGAAGCTTTGATGGAGCGTACTAATGGAACGAAGACTCTCCAGAGAGTCCTGGTTGGTCCTTCAGATGTGTCCAGTCAGATTTTTGTCCAATCATAAACTGTCTTGGGTCCTCTTAATGCATGCAGGTGCAAGTAAAAGCAAGAGAGGTGAAGAGGACACAGTTCGGTGCTGCAAGAGCACGGGTGAAAAGTTGGCCTTGCAGACTACTCATCAAACTTTTGTGTACTTGTGTGTCAAAACAGATTGTCTGTGCACACACTCATTGAAGCATCTTAACAATGACAATGCATGGCATTGAAAGCCTGCAGCCATATTCCTGCTAGAGCAGCATCCTGCATCACCCTGCTTTTTACATGGAGAGCGCAGTTAGAGGACAAAGCCACACAAATACACACAAACACACACTGTACAAACACTGTCGCAGGAAGTTGTGTTAAAAGTGTAGAGGACAGATGCACACTCAGCTGGGGAGGGTAGAGAGAAGCTAAAAGCATCGAAGGGCATACCTAACACTACAGTCACAGAGAGTTAGAGAGAAACGGGAAAGAACATACACGGACAGCTAATGGCCACAAAATCAAAGAGCAAAATCCAAATAACGTACAAAACATCGACTTTAACCTTGACGCACGGGCCTCTAAAGTTCCATTTTAAATCAATCACACTGAAAAAAATGACAACAATGTGAAAAGTCCAGACCAAAGCATGTCGGATCATCTTCAGTGTTTTCCTTCCAAAGAGACGTAATCCAAAGTGATGTTTAATTAATTTGGGCTGATTAAGAAATTAAAGCACAGAAAAGGGAGAAGAAATGTAGGAAGAGATGAGAGAGCTGCTCTGAAATGACCTTGGAGAACTGGACAGGTGGTTGGTAGTTGATGGATATTCTTTGGGGCATTATGCCTAAATTGCAGTCTATATTGAAAATAACCCAGACTACAAAGTTACATCCAAGCATAACAGTCCATTAGTCCACTTCTTATCTTTACATTGGTCTGTATGTATGTTTGACTGCTGACTGCAAAACAAATTGCTCTTCACAAGGATAATGTGAACCTTGAATCATTAACTTTTATTTGTGCTTATTTTTTTGACAGAAATAACATTTCTCAACATTTTACTTCCTCCAGTCCATCACTTTCACATCACATTAAGTTTTTCATTCATATGTTTGTTCTGTTTGTTTCTGAAAAGAGATACAAACTGTACCTTTCCTCAAGTGCTACCCAGTAAATTGCAAAGCTGTGCATAGTGATAAAGTTCACAGAGTCAAACCCCAGCTATACTCCCAAGTGAGCTGTAACAGCCAGGGACAAAACAGTCTGTTCACAGCTAGTCAAAATTGACTGTGGACTTCATGTCCATTGTGCACACACTTTTCTGGCTAATCATACCTATAGATGCCTTCAAAGACATTGCAACTTGCCCTTTTCATCACCTTCTCTGAACAAATGTCTTCTTGTTCACATTCTCATTCATACTTGGTGAAAAGGGCTGCTTATGGGGGAAGAGGGGCAATGGTCCCTTTGTTATTTTGGATGTACCTACACCTCAGCCCTGACCCAGTTCAAAGTGCAGGTGTAGAAAGTCACCATACATGGGACTCAGACTTTCCTGTCTAAGCAGAGGGGGCTTTTGGTGGGTCGAGGATGAGGTAAGTTAGAGGAAGAGCTGCCCTGTCCTTTAAGTCTAGACACACTCTTCAGTGTTACTAGAAGCTTACAAACCACAGTAGAGCTCCCATAACAGTTGCACAAGCAGTGCCTTCAATTAGCAGACTAAGGCTGCAAACAGTCACAGCAAAAGAATCAGTCTGTTACAGCCACAGAAATAAAACAAGCACTGCAGTCTTTACTTCTGAGTACACTTCCACCGACAAGAGAACCTGATGAAGCACGTTGTTCGCACAGTTGCACTTTTGAGTGAATAAATACTGTATGAATTTATAAAGCACACTGACACAAGCCTCCCAGTATGTGATGATTTACTGTCTCTACAGGAGTCCTGCTGTCGCAGCACCTGGAACAGCACTCCTGTAAATACTGTGCAGAAGCACTTGTGCTTTATTGATGCACTTCCACTGACTGCACACATCATCTGAATCCTAATCTAAACTTCAAGCCGCACCGTATGATTTTAAATGCCTGTTTTGGACAAAACACTCCAATAATGCTCATCAGAAACCAAACTTCTAGAAGAAACACAGCTTTGCAAGAACTAACGAGTGTAATCATTTCATCTATTGTTGTTAGTATGCAGTGAAAATACAATTAGCCATATGACTCAAACACATTTACATAATCTATGAAATAAAGTCTAACAAAGAGGCTCTTTAGACCTTGTGTAACATTTATACCTTACAATATCAATGCTCTTATTCACCGTTTAAATTATCAAACAAGCCTATAATGGTGCAATGAATAAATGCATAGGATGAATGTCACATCGGTTCCAGTGTTTAAAGTGTAGCTTTAGCATGCTAGCATAATCACCATAATGACAAGCTCAAGTTTACCAAATTTCACTTAATTATGATCAATGTGTCGAGAGGAGGACTATATGAAAATGGAAGTTAAGGTATGAATGTGATAACATGTAAAGGAAATTAGCCCAGTTAACCTAACCAACACATACAGCTTTACGGTATGCACACATCAATCCCCAGAGGGAGAAAAAGTGTGTACTTGTATAATGTCACTGGCAAATGATGATACAGAGATAGACAGAAAATGCTCTCCTGTTAGACATTGTTGACGTCAGGTCAGGGTGTCAAAGTAGATGACGACGCAAGAAAAGTTTTGACATGCTAGTCTTACCAAATCATGGTTGTCAGGTTTCTTGGACATGCCATTGATCATGTGACACTGAGCCTGATTGGCATCTACATTACAAATACTTTATTTTACCAAGTAAATTAATCAAAATTTCCATCAAAACTACTTAAATTTTCTGGAATTGGATCCATATATTATAAAAAGATTTTTAAAAATTACACACTTGGTTGTGAGTTTTTGCAATATAGATCTCTAAAACTTAAAATTTGCAGTATAGATCTTGAAAACTACTAAAATTGTGAAAAATAAAAAAGGATTTGAAGTTCAAGTCCTTCACCATGAAGTGAACAAGAAAAATATCCACAGCCCTTTTAACTAAAGCTCAAACTGGTTCTCAAAACACTGGCAACAAAAGAATTCACATACAGTGCAATACACCATAAACAACACAGACACATGCTCATCAAACAAACATCATTGATTTGTGTGCACAAACATATGCTGCCACATACTCACACACAGGTCTGCTAGTCACATTCCCAATTCTACGTGGCATGATAGGGAGGATCAATGTGTCAACACAACAAAGCCAGGGTGGTGGCCTCCTTGCGGCATGACAAGGTGGGAAATATTGAGTGCCTGGCCCCTGATCCCAGTGGTGGACACAGCCCCTCGGGGAGAAGAGAGACAAAAGGAAACAAGGAGATAGTGAGACAAGAGAGCCAAAAAATGACTGCATAAACTGTAGAGTGAGAGTAATGATGGAAAAAGAATGAGACAGGGAAGACAGAGGTCTCAGAGGCATAGTGTAAAAGGCAAGAAGGGAGAGGAAGACAAACACTACTGTATAAAGGGAAACTATGTGTGCATGCTGAAGCTGAGAGAAAGACAAGAAAGCCTGAGTGTGGGTGTGCTTGCACATATGTGTTCTGGCTAAAAATGCACACCTAAAGCAAATTTGTGCTGCATTCCTAGATATCATATTGTTTTGTGTGTGCATGTGAGTGTTTTTTTCCTTCTGACTGTTCCTTCAAGTGTCGATTTCACTTCATATCAAGTTTGTGGTTGTTGAAATACAAAGTCACAATATATACAGCAGACTTTTCACTCACTACAGTGCAGGTGAGAGAGGCAAAGTTTAATATGACAGTACAATACCGGGTACATCATTACTTCCTAAAAAGCTGTGACATTGTTTCAAATGGAAAAGAGAATGGGACGTACTGCAAAACACTGGTGCTATGTATTTGACTGAATGAAACACACACAAAAAAATAAAATTAAACCCACAATATGTAACCACAGTCAAAACTTAGGACTTTGAGGTTTGCTGGAACATGAAAGGCTGTTTTTTAATTAGATGCCAGCAAATTAGATGCCTCAAATGTTGGAACAGGGTCATGTTTACCACTCTGCATCCTCACCTCTTGTTTTCGCAACACTCTGAGCTGTTTTGTAGCATAAAGAACAATTCCTGAAATTCTTCCAGTTGTGAAAGCAAGTTTTTTTTAATCCGGACTTAATCAAGACTTAATCCACACCGCAAGTGTGGACTTGAAGCAGGCCAGTTAAACACCGGACCCTTTCACTACAAAGTAAGGTTGTAATACCTGAAGAAAAAGCCTGGTCAAAGTCCAGGTGAAAAATCCACCATTTACATTCACACATGAGGCTTATGGCAAAAACTCTGTAGTATTGTGCATGTATAAAAACACTGAAACAATGATATGAAGGCATTACATTATGTCAAAAGTTTCTCAAACTTCCATTAGCTGCAGCATTTCTTTGTTGTTTTTCCACATCTTGCTGGAACATCTTACTATCAGCTTTCACAAGTGGATAAACCCTGAAAAAGGTTGGCCAATGCATAACTGAGAAGCATGATCAAGCATACATTGTAGAGTTTATGCATGAAGAAGTTTGGAGTTCTACTTGTTCATGCATGCGTATGTGTTGTCAGTGCTGACGCTGGTAAATTAAGGCAGCAGATTTTGATTTGCATACTGATAGATACTGAAGAGGGCCTATTAATATGTAAAATCACTATAATGTACATGCTGCTGACTGAGTATCTTACAACCTCTTTAATTTTCTTTTTATTTATGACAGAGAGTGTTTGCAATCATAGGACGAGTAGAACTCTTTCATGTGTATGTGTCATGCATTGCGGCTGCAGCAGAAATGTAAAACTGTTGTATTTGAATATCTATATGCTTGCATATGAAAGCTTTAGGGGCTCACTCCCCACTATAATGCTGCAATGCGGAGGATTCCCCTGAAATCCCTCTGCTCTGTAGCGAGCATGGAGATGTTAAAGATGTTCTCTGTCAAACACATAAAACATACTCCCTCTACCTTCCATTGTGTATGTTCTATGAGCATAAAACACAGATGATCAGGTAAATACAAAAGGGTTTCAGTTTGAATGAATCCTTAAGTCAGTCAGTATGACCTTGCACTCATGAGAATGTATTTTTAACTACAAAGTATGGGTTAGGTGTTACATGAATGTAAGTTGAAATGAAATGCCGGAATATATAAAATGATTGAATATGAAAATATGCATGAACATGTGCAACCTCCTGCAGAGTATGGGTGTTTGTGCACGTGGGTTTGTTTTGTACATCTGTGGAAATGTTTATGTTCAGACTTGTTGGTGTATAAAGCGTGTGTATGCTACAGTTTTGTTGTACAGTTGTGTTTTGTTGACAGTATATGCTGTGCTCTGTATGCATACACTATTTGCATGTTTGCTCTGCTGAGTGTAAATAACTTTTTGTGTGCATGTGTCGGTGTGTGTGTTTATTGAATGCGGCTGGCTTCAGATCCTGAAGTCCCAGCTCTGGGAAAAAAAAAGAGCGAGAGAGAGAGAGAGAGAGGGACGACGTCAGGGAGGGAATGGATAAAAAATGAGTGGGTCCAATCCTCTGAAGCTGATGACTGTGTGTTTGTCAGAGTGAATTTATTTATCACAGATGCCAGGGAAATTAGCATTGAAATGATTCTGGTGACAGACTGGGCCTGGATATCTCCGATGGCAGACACCCAAAATGTTTATGTTTACAGAACTCGGGGGGAGAGTAAAAAGGAACGGTGGCATGAGAAAAAGCAAGGGAAGGATAGAGCAAAAGGAGAATCTATGTGGTTAGTTGGAGATAATAGGAGAGGTAAGATTAGGTAGAATAAAAAGTCAGGGCAAGAAAATTGGAAGAAAAGCTGAAGAGATAAAATATGTAAGGAGACAGAGAAAAAGAGCAAGACTCCAGAGGACATGTTTCGCTGTAGAAATAGTTGAATTGTGAGTCACGCTTGATAAGGACTTGAGCTGAAAAAGATTGTGCTCCTCCTACACAGAGGAAGTGAGAAAAGAGGAGCACAACAAAGGAAAAACAGGGGAAGATACTCCTCCATGTATGGGGGAGATCCTGCCCGTACACGAAAGATGCTGGAAGAGCAAGAAGTGAAAGGAAGGGGATTTCGAGAAAAAAAAAAAAAAAAAAAGAGTGGAAAAAGTTGAAGAACAGAATGAAAGAAGAGAGGTCAGTGCAAAGAAAGACATCAAGATGAAAGCTACTAAGAAGAAGTGACGGAGCGGAGAGAGGAAGCAAGAAAAAAGGGCACAAAGGGAGAGGAGAATTAGCCAGAGAAAGTGTGGAAAAAAGGAGTGCAGAAGCAGTAAAGCTGGACACACAGACAGGTATATGGTGTGTATGCACCTTCTCCTTCTGCCATGTGGATAATAATTTAATCCCACCTATCAGGCTTTTCAATATTAACACAGTAAGTCTGCCAGCTGAACTGCTGCTGAACCGCTAGCTGAAGAAAAAAATTGGACTAAGGGGTTGAGAGGAGCAACATAAAATAAGAACAGTATCAGAGGAAGAAATGGACGAAGAGACAAAGACAAGGGATGGAAAGGGGGCATTTGTAAACTGCTTCCAAAAAGCATAGAGTAATGGAGCGTTGCAATGGTAATAGATACACTTGTGGCTACATGTGATCGTGAACATAAACTTCTTGTGAATTCCTGCAAACTTGATTGAATTCTGTAACTTATCTTTATAATGCAAGGGCCTGTCTTCTGTATCCAAACCACTTTTTCAAATTCATAAATGTATACAGGCATCTCATCAAGGCAATCTTTGCCAAATGGAACATGTGTTTTCTATGAAAATCAAAAAAGTTTCTCTGAAGATTCAGAAATCTTTGGGTTGGATTGATTTATCAGAAACACAATACTGTTCTGTGAATATAACTCTCATAGAAGTGGATCGCCATGTTATCTGAGACTAAACCAGGAAATATTGCAAAGCCACTTCATTATGGAGCCATCCTGAAAACAAATCCATTAAAGATCAATGAAAAGTTATTAAATCACATAAAAAAGCCCAAAATTAACCACTAAGCCTCCTAATTTATGTTGATTATTCAAGAATTTAAAAGCTTTAGCTAATGTTGTTTTGGGCCAGTCAATCAGGCAAGTAATTGCCCACTGTATGCCATTATCAACAGAATGTGCACTAATGATACAATCAGTGCACATTTGGTGAAGAATTATATCAAACACAGACTGAAAAATGAAGCTAAGACAGAAAAAACTAATGCATGCAGTATCAAATTAACAGTGGCTTTGGAATAAGCTACCTTTACATTTAGCAGAGTTTTAATGAGAGAAATCAGAGGCAGCAGGGTAAACAATCCTGCAGTTTAATATTCTAATGCTGGGATGAGACGACATTAATCCCTTACAGGCTCAGACATATAAATTATCCCTTTGTTTACTTCTGATTTTGCAATTACGCAGCATATTAAAAGGGAAAAAGTGCACCTTTTTAAGGAAAAACATATGCATAAATAAAGTAAAACAATAAATAGCTCAAGGGGCATCTCAGAGCTTTCAGAGTTAGTTTTTGAATTTCGTGGGTGCTGATGGAATAAAAGGAAGGACCTGCATAAGCATGTGAGTTTAACTCTGTATTCCTTGGCTGCTTTCTCTGTTTGTTATCTCTGTTTCATTATGGTAATTAACCACTCTATCATGGGGTTGGGCTAAATGGGTAGTGACTCTCTCACTCTTTCAATGCAGTGATTGCTGTGATGCTCTGTGTTGGGTAGAGAAGAGGATGTTTCTGGGTCACCAGCTGCCTACATTTTCTGCAAACACAGCACTGCTAGACCTCACCAGCTGTTTTCTCTTACCATCTCTACCCCTTGAACCTCCTCTCGTTTGCTCTTCTTTCTTCATCTTTCTCGATATGTGTTTCTTTATGCTGCTTCCAGATGCTTGCCTGCAGCTACAGGAAAATTAACTGCTGCCTATTTCTTACTACAGCCCTGCTTCTGTGTGTAATTGTGTTTGCATATTAACAGAGAAGAGATAAGTGGGACTTAGGCGCGTCTGAAACATCAGGACATATTGATCATTAGTGAAGGGTTAGAGGGAGAAGGGCAAACAGAAGAGACAGAGGTAGTAGAAATGTTTCCTTTGATTTTGGTTGAACCGTCATCAGAGGGAAGACTTGATCACATAGCTAAGAGAAGATGCAACTATTATCTATCCTACAATTCACTGAATTACCACTTTATAACCTTGCAAATGGTGAAGAGATGGAAAGAGGGAAGAATGGAACAAATGAGAAAAATATGAAAAGATAAAGGAGAATGAGGGGAAGGGGAGAGAGCAAGAGTGCAAATGGAAGTGGGAGAAGAGTTATTGGAAAACAGTGATATTTCTAATCCTGCAGCAGTTAAAATGCATAAACTAGGTTTAATCCATGGGGCCATAAATGCGTGGTGTGGGAGTAATTGTAAATGTGTTTAAATGTTTGTCCAATATCATGTATGATAAATTTAAACCTGAGCCTGACAGATGTACTAAAAAATTGTGGTCTATCACAGATCTATGTATGGTCAGTCTGTGGTACTTTAGTGTTACATGCTTATATTCAACCTTTTAAACAAAACAAAACATGCCAAGTGCTTACTAATTTTGTATATTTACTTGCTTCTATAAAACAAAAAGCTAACTGTCATTAACATTGATTACCATTTACATTAGCCAGTAACACTGAAAAAGAGAATGAACGAAGTCCTGACTCATAACTGCAAGCCTCCATGTAGGGCCAGCAAACCAAAGGGAAGGAGCTTCACCTCTGAAGTCTAAAGTCTGTGGTATAGTATGATATTTACAGGATGCATTAGAAAGATGGACATATTATATTCTCAATGCACTGCAGAGCTGTGGCAATCACATATGGCTCAGAATAGCACACTTTATCCACAGCGTAATTTCTTTGCATATGCTAATAAAGGTTATAATGGTACAACAACATTGCCAGCTTTTGTTTCCATTTGTTTACAAACGTCTCTGTGTGTGTTCTCACTTCAGTGGGTTTCTAACACACACACAGGCACACATTCAGAGTCTCACACACTTTCACGTAACAGAGTTAAATTCATAATAAATCTTACATGTCACTTACTCACTCAGTGCCACTGACAATACAGCCCATATATAAATTTACTCATGCATTACAGAATACAACAAGGATTCCAGCAGAGAAAATAAGCAGATAAATGTTTTCAGCCTTCATTTCATGTTGAATTTAAAGGAGATTACTCAAAATAAATCCTTTCCAAACCAATCAGTGTGTCTGGAGGTTTTTCTAATCAATAAATTTATACTTTTTCCCCCTCATCTTTTATATTGTTTTAGATGATGTAAGAAATCAAACTTCATACATTAGATGTGTTTTGTGGTTCAGTGAAAGCAGAAAAGTTCAAAGTGGTGGCTTGAGTTCAGTCTACTAAACAATAATAACTAAATTCCACCATGAAATAACAATACGCCAGCCGGCATGCACGCTCAGTCCTGAAAGGCAACGCAAGATTACTCTGGTTTGACTCGTGTCTCAAAACACACCCATGTGCAAACAAGTCACTTAATCCAACCTGTTTGCATTCCACACCTAGGTTCACAGCTGGATTGTTGCCTTCAAGATAGTAAAGTGTAGACTGACATGCTTCTGTCAAGTTCACTGTTGCTGTTTTTTTCTGAAATGCTTATATTGTGAATCCCTTTATCAGGAAATGTGCTCCAGTCATTAGCAGCTTAACACAACTCAGCAGGATAAAGATGACACAAAAACTTTGAGCACCATTAGAAAGAAGTGAACATAGAGAGACTTAAAAAAAGAAAATTTCTGTGCTCTTATGCTTAGACATACAGTAAACTGAGCATGCCATCAAAGGCTTGTTTTAATGGGAGAAGGGGCTTTGTAACACCTGAATTCAGATTTAAAAGCAGTATCACTTTCTAGTTTTGTAACACTGTGATATAATACAATTATCATGAAAGGCAAGAAAAATAGCGTGGTATGATATTTAGGCCATATTGCCCAGGTCTAGTATTGAGCTTTGTTAACGTTTGTTTTTCAGTCTCTTCATCCAAACACAGCTGTGCATGTTTTTCTGTGGGAAGAAAATTCAAATGCATTTTAAGTGCAACTCAATCTTGAAAGTCTTACGCAGATCTGAGTGGCACAATAGGAGCTGACATTGTAGAGTAATTATAATTTAAATGCGTCCCCACACAACTAATGAATGTGCTCTGGCAGTTCTGGCAGATCTGCTCTGCAAATATAATCTTGATCAATATGTTCCAAGCTGCAGGCTAATCTCTTCATAGTCGGCACATACAGTATTATTCAATCTTTGTGTTTTGGAGATAAAAGATCAAACGACGTCAAGTAGGGGATTTATGCTCAGAGGTCACATGCACTCATGCACACTTGAGCACAAGTTAGACCTCTGCCAAAGTCTCTCATGCTAAAGGAAAAACTCAGACACTTCACTGACACTGACAGCACATGCACATGACAAAAAGTGAAGTAATGTGGTGCTTCTTTTCTGTTAAACATGGACACACCAATACACACATGGAGTGAAGAGACAGGAACACTTAACAGCAACACTGTGGGGTAATTTGAATTTAAAAACAAGAGATCAATCACTTCAAGCAGAGATTATCATTTCACACACGTGCTTTGAAGCAAGGCTGGTATAGAAAATGTTAAGCACTCTGATGGCAGCAGGTTTGCCCTTGAACACACTTCACACCGTGCCACAGTTCAGTGAATCTACTGGGAACAGTTACAGTAAAGCTAAATCTGCAGCACCTGAACAGACGCACGCCTCAGCTCCTCTTGAAAGAAATGAAGAACTTTGGTCTTTAATGAATCAATATCTCCTGAACCTCAACCACATCAAAGCGCTCTGATCCTGTGTGACCCTGAATATATAGATATGTTCTCATAATGTTTGAACTTTATAAAGTGTATTTTCAGCCGGGTTTGCAAAGCCCGTACATCGTGGCAATCAATTTCTATATTTACTGCAAGTTTCTGAGAACGTTTCAACTCTGGTAGTGGTAATTTCTGAACAAAAGTTGGAATCTTTCATAGTGCACTCTGTCTGTAGGATAAGAATCACATTTTTAACCCATCCACCTTGAGAAAGCTATAATAAATGACCTTCAATTCACTGTTATACGAATTCATTAAAGCGTAATCTGAAGTCTGAAGGAACAACCATTTTCTTTTGGTTGCATACTGTTGAATTGTCCCTCTTAGAAACAGAATGTGTCTTTGAATGTCATTACCATGGAGTTCTGCAGCAAACCCATAATGGCAGCATTAATGACAGCCAGTACTTTGCAAAGACATAGAAGCTTTACAGACATAAACCAGGACCTTCTGATTTGATTGCTTTTGTAATGTTTAAGTAAAAGAGACAGCAAAAAGGATAGTAAGAATCAATGCATGCGATAAGAGCTTGAGGACACGAGGAGATGACACGAGCACAGAGATGAAGAATAGGCGCTAACATGAAAGGGGTCTGTTGTAACAGGAGGGATGAGGGAAGGTTGGATTTAGGGACAGACATGGAGGATGAACTGTCAAAACCAAATAAGCTCTGTCACCATGAAATCCACACTTTCACTAGCTCACTTTACCGCTTAATCAAAGTCTAGCCTGAGTGATTACATGGCCTTTTTTTTCATAAAAGTGCCACTATTTAAAAAAGCTCCTAATGCTGCGCTCTAGGAATCATTTCTAATTTATTCTCACCAGTGCTGATCTGCCAACCAAAGCTATTATAGGAAAGTCAAGATGATGTGCTGTCAGAAACCAGAGAAATAGATGTCATCCACAGCAATAAGCCTGTAATAACTAGCGTCAAATTATTTTCAAGACCTAAGTAACTTTTCCCTCATCTCCCCATTTGGCCCCTGGCGCCTCTTTTGCAGCTTGTAAAATGCTTATTATCATAATTGCATAACTACGCATATAGCATTTGAGATGCTGAATGGAGGCACTATATGCCTGGGCTCATCATTAACATACAAGGCGATTACTGAACTCCAGTCAGGCACAGAAATCCTCCTCTCAAGTGGACATATTCTGTAATAGTGGTGACTAATACATCTGCATACATGTGTTTCTGCAGCGTCCACAGCCTGCATGAGCAGTTAATTACAGTACATGAGAGTTTGCTTGGCATTTACATTTTCCTCAGGAGGACGATTCAGGTGTGTTTGAGAGTAAGTGAGCGAGAATGAGAGACAGAGGACAAAAGAGGGAGAAAAGTGAGAATGAGAAAGAGTGTTTAGAGTTGCTCATTGTAGTTAAAGTGACGTTTTGGTGAGATGTGCACTTTTCAAACCCCTGTTGGGGAGCAGGGGGCATGCCCAGCCATGCCAGCCTTCTCTACATAGTTAGACGCGATGCTGACACTAAGCACAGCAGGCAGCTAGGCCAGGCGCCCAAACCCATTATACTCTTCTATATCGAACACTCAAACAGATATACATCAATATTATCTCACTAGACAAAACAACAGTATCCTCAAAAGAAAATAGCAAACACCTGGTGCACATTTAGCAGATACCATACCACACGATACAAAACCATGTAATGTGATATCATCTGCGATATGTGGGACACATTCATGGTATAATGATACTGTGATGATTAATACTGTATATTGCAAGATAACCGTAAAATCACACATCACAATACCAGATAAACTGAAAAATGAAAAATGCCCCTAAAAGGGTTAAGTGCAAGAATGATGTATTTATCTAATTATTAATCATGTACCATAGGGTACCATGACCTCTGGTTTAGACCTCAGTTTTAGGCTCACAGCAAGTTTGCATGTTCTCCCCGTGGGCTCTCTCCAGGTACTCCGGCTTCCTCTCACCACCAAAAACATGCTCATAAGGTTAATTGGTGACTCTAAAATTGGCCGTAGGTCTGAGTGTGCCTGGTTGTCTGTCTCTATACGACAGCCCTGCGACTGACTGGCGACCAGTCCAGGGTGTACTTTCCCAATGACAGCTGGGATAGGCTCCAGCCCGCCTGCGACCCCAATCGGGATAAGTGGTATAGAAAATGGAAGGATAGTACAGTACCAGAATTTGGTTCCCTGGCTCAAGTGACTGGCAGAGTATTAAGCAGAGTGGGAGAATTAAAAAGTTCAACATGGATTTCCACAAGATAAGGCAGACTGTGTCGGTGGTTAAGAAGGTGACTACACTCATACATTCAGTTAAATACAGCATTAGCCTCAGCCACAAGAGAGCGCATGTCTGCTACTAAAAACGACAACAACAGTAAGGCATACCTCTGCGTGTACAGGTGAACAGAACAGATCACCCACAACCACAGGACACGCAAAGCTATCAATACCCACAGTGAAGATCAAGCCCTGGATAAATACACTAACAAAATGTAAATCATTTACTACGGCAATGTTTTAGTGTAAGGCCTGCTCAAAGATGTATCAAATGTGCAGGGCAGGCCTAGAATACATAATGTATTATGTATTAAATGTTATCTACTCTAATGTCCAAACTGTCAGCCAAAAAAAGACTCCTGTTGCGCTGGGAGTCGTATGCAACCACAACACTGGCTTCACAGTTCCCTCCTTCATCTGCTTTGATCAGCATTCAGAGTGCTTACAAACTTTGTAGTAAGTCCTGTTAGATAAAAGAGTAACAAACTGTTGAAATCCATGTTGCAATTGTGAAAATAAAAGTTCAGTGGTGGAGTAAATGAGCAGACAGATGGTTATGTTCCAAGGTGTTCAAGGTCAGCTCAGTAAAAATAATGTAACAGCAAATGTAAAAAAAAAAAAAGTCATCATGTGTTCAAATGTAACCTCAAGAAATGAGAGATCTATTTTTGACAAGAAACTTAATTACTGTTGCGAAGATGAGGAATCTACCATTACAATGGTATAAATAGCTACAACAGATGGCATCATCACCTTTTTGACTTTTTAACTCAAGCTCTACTCAGCTTATACCACTTTTGTTAAAATGTATTGCCATTTTCTCTTTCCAGCAAACAATGGAAAGGATTGATAGTGGTATTGGTGAGGACTTGATGTAGTAAAGAGCATTAGTAAGGGTGAAACCTCACTAAAAGCTACTTTTATGATCTAAAATGCAGTACCTGATATCAGAATCAGCTTTTGGCCAGGTTTGATGACATTTTCAAGGAATTTGACTCCGGTTAACATTGCAACACCATTTCAACACCAAAAGCTGGTAGCTTCCCAAAAACTGATTAAGTTTTAGGCCAAACATGGTGTGACAAAAACAAAAAACAACACTGTGATGCTTTCAGTCAAAGCTGGCAAAATGTCTACAATCATTGTCCCTGAACCAATATGGTGTATATTTTGGGGATTTTTCCTTGTCACACTAATGTCACCCAAAAAGTATACATAATAAAATCTAGGGCATACAAAAGCTATTGGAGCATCTCTAACTGCCCTTTCATAATGAAACTTCACGCTATAAGTAAAGCTAGTTCTCTGTGTTGACCCACGAGGTTTCACTGTCCAGAACATGAATAACCACAGGTCTGACACTGAGTGACACAATGAATTGCTGGTAAGAGACATGATTGAACAGGACAGTGGTTCCATGGAGGGACTGAGTGAGAATATTGTATGTTTTGAACTCTGACATTCTCTTATAGAATCATCTTGGGTGGATTTAGAGGGGCTGAAAGGCTACGAGGTTCTTTCATTCTCACTGATGCACAGCGGGCTGCAGTATTGACTGAAAAACAGAATCACTTGGTGCAGATAATACACAAAACACTCATACCAATCAGACAGTGTGCTACCTCGGGGCGCTACAGAGGGGACAGTACAAGCTGAATCTTTCACACTCACACAGAGGCAGCAATGCTAAAATGTCAGCACACTGTTGGGGGAGCAAGCAAAGGACAAACTGCAGAGAAAAGAGGAGAGGTTACATGTTTGCCAAAAGCCACAACTCCTTAGTTTACAAGCTGGGTTAATGCAACAGCTCTGACATAAATAAAACAAAAACATTGAAATTTTGCTTAATTTATCATACTTTGTGGCTGGAACTTCCAGTACATCACCCCACAAGTCAACCTCAGTGTTTAGGAACAAATTAAAACCCAAATTTATTCAGTGCTACAGGGGGCATTTTATCAGTCTTTAACTATAAGCAACTTTTAAACTACTGTGTATCAGTGTCCAAATCTAATCTAATCAATTAGCTAACATGACATTTGTGTTTGAAACTGTAGCATTAGTGTCAGTCAAAGGGTGCCAATCAGAGCACATTAGCATGTCTGCTGCTTGAGCTGCACTTTTAATGCTGGTGCTGAACTTGAACACACTTGGAAGGCATCAGGTAAGCAGTAAAACAAGAAGCAGCAAGGCTGACTCATCCATCACAAGAAGGTGAAATAACAGAAGCCATGGGACCTGTTGTGGAGCAGGAGGTACGTGTTGTGCTGTCAACAACAACTTTTATTGTCAAGTGACAAGAAATAATGTGCAGCATGAACTGATCTGATGAATGGGGATACCATCCTACTCTGCTTTGTGTATTCATGAAAATAAGGGTATGATTTTACAGAGGCTCTGCTCTTTCATAGGTACTATACTGAGGCAAGCTGTCTAGTTTCAGTGGTGATCTGTGGAATTGTAAGCATGAGCTCAGCCCATCAGGGTGATCCCATTCATACTAACAGTGCTCTGGGGTCCCATCAGCTGCTCAGTATGGGAAGTGTAGGGTTTCCTTCTCTTCAGCAGCTGTGATTATAGGTACAAAAATGTTTTGTTTTGGTTTTTTTTTTTTCATTTTAAAACTATGCAAACAGGAGCTATATTTTGAAGCAGAAAATAACTGTTGTAGGAGGCCAAAGTGACAGCTTCAATTAAACTAGTTTCACAGTTCACAAAGACAACAGAGAAGTTTTAAATGGAAAATTTGTTACCAGTCCAAGATTAACTCACTGAAAAGGTTAGTTTTAAAATTTGGTTGGTGAACTTATTCGTTTGCTGAAGAATGTTAAGGACTACTCCGTCCATCAAGAAATTGAAAGCCAGGAAAATGTGTTGCCATATCATTTTAAATAAAAAGTACAGAAAAAATACAGAAATTTCAGTATACCATGTAACCCCAGTTACCAGCATTAATGCTGTAATTCTGATGGATTTCTGCTGTTGGCCATTTTTCACACATCAGAGAAGGCATTTCATTGTATGAAACACCATCTCTTCTAAACCCAACGTTGTTCCAAATAGCCCTGGATCATTTACCAATTTTACTGTATACTTTCTCATTCAACAAATTTTTATTTACTCATCTGATGATGGGATGCTAGCTCTGGCCTCTTGATTTAATTGTTGAAATTTGTAAAAATTGTTGTCAGGACCTGAAATTCACTTTTTGAACTTGATGGAAATGCTAATGTTTCTGCATCTATTTGACCTTTAAAAGCAAACAGAATGATCAAAAGATAACTGATCATTTCTCTATTGGTATTTAAATGCTTGTCATTTCTGTTACTGGATCAGCATAGAATGTAAATGTGCTGCAAATGGGCCATAAGTGCCTTCAATAACAATTTCAGTGGACAGGATTCAACGTCAGTAGCTGCGTTTTTATTACATTTTTTTGCGAAATTAAAACGATATTTCTTAAATTTCGACTAAGAACAACTGTGCTTTGAATGTGTTTCCACTGAAGGGAGTTTTGAGCATGAGCCTCGCAATTCTCGTAAAATTTCATCTCACGGGGAGCAGGTGGCCAAGTGGTTAAAGGCGCTTCCCATGTACGTGGGCGGCCCAGGTTCAAATCCGGCCTGAGGCCCTTTACCGCATGTCTCTCCCCTGCTCTTGACCCTGTTTCCGACTCTATCCACTGTCCTCCTCTATCTAATAAAGGCACAAAAATGCCCAAAAATAAATCTTTAAAAAAAAAAAAAAAAATTTCATCCCACGAGACTCCGCTGCAAGGAAGCTGGACGCTCAAAACCTGTTGTGTGTTGGTACGGTTATGACAGAGGTTGTGCTGGACGTTCTTGTTGTCCGTCATTTTGACAGAAATGGTTGTAAAAATTCCATCATACCATTTTACAATCCGTCATTACAATTTTCTCTTTAATACCTTTGATACAAAATAATTCAATATGACTTTCACTAATACGCTGTCCAGGTCAGCGAGAGAGCCCACTGGCTACAAGATTTTTTTCATAGATTAAATAACCTGATAGTCTATGTGTGCAAAATGGTAAAGGTCTATGCATCTGTCTGTGTGTGTGTACTGAAATGCAGGTTGCCTTGACAATTTTGAACAAAATACAAAGGTAGCGGATGATAGTTCAGAGGCAAAGTCCATGTATGTATGGCAAATGTCACATATAAGGGTATGAGTATTATGTTAAGAAAAGTCTCAGTCTCCTCTTCTGTCCACACATAGCACGCCATGTTGTCTCAGCGTGAACAGGTCACATGACACCGTACGTTATGTCCTGTGACTTGTAAATGTGGAAAAAGTGTTTCCATTGCACTTTTGTTATATATTTCTATATCCTGAGTGCACATTCAACAGTTTTAGCATAGCAAACCCACTGCTCTCCATGCACCATTTCCAATACAGATACGGTAGAAGGTGTGTGGCTCGTTAGCTGCGGTATTAAGTATTTGCGTGTTAGTATTAGCAGCGCTAGCATTCAGTGTCAGTAGTGTTAACAATGCTCTGTCTGACAAATTCACAAACTGCCTGCACTGTGTGTAGAGCCGTGAGTTACCCAGCCCTTTGAGTTTTCCCGGAAGAAATTTTTCAGACTCACTGTGGATTCTACAATCCCAGGTAAGCGGAAGCCTGACCTGATGTGTTCGCCAGGTGTGCTAAACTAAAATGATGTAGCCTACTTCAGGAATGGTTCACATGCCTGAGTTCACATCATACATACATTCAACCTGGAGCAAAAATAGACAGAAAATCAAACAACTGCTGACTTTCAATTATAAATCAGAGAATCTGTGGTCTGTTTCAAGTAAAAGATGGTGTTATGGTTTAATGAGTGACCATGTTGACTGCTGACGAATGAGTCTGGGTTAAAAAAACTTAAGCAGCCCCTATGTTGCTTTATTTTCCATTTAATACTGTTCTCCCGCAGTATCATCAACAGTGAAGGCTTTAGATTTCTGAACATTTTCAACTGTTTAAGCCCACACAACTGATTCATGTTAGATTATTTTGTAATTAAGCACAAATTACTATTTTCTTTATTACTGTAATTAGCTGTTAAAAAGGGCTATAAATATGCTAAATATGCTTTTTTAATGTCACATCATAATTTACAGTGCTTTTGTGTACAGCAAACTGGAGTAGATGCTGAAATAATCACCACCTTATAAGAAAGGGGGAATGTGTTGTGAATGGAGAACCAGTTTGAATTGCAAAATCTATTCCAAACTGAGTCATGACCCCTAGAATTGTGAGAAATCATGAGATACTTACAGATTCATATCTAGTAGCTCGGCAGCAATCTCATACAGAACAGACATCATTCCAATGTTCATAATCGGTGAAATTATTTTTATAGCATTACAGTATTACTACATTATTATTACAGCATTCACAGCCCAGTCACTTCATTCTTTGGCTTTGATTGGTACTTATTTTAAAACTTAATTTGGGGTTTGATCACAAACATCTTCAATCCACTTACCTTCATGTCTGTCTGACACACACACCCCTCAGCTTCTTTGTACCACCTGCTCCTCTCCCTTCTGGCTACACCTCTTTCCTAGTATTGCCTTACTTAAAGAGGGGGTATTATACTTTTCCGATTTTTAAAACATGAATATAAAGTCACAATGATGGGTGTCCATACTTCATGTATGCAAATTTTCAAACCGCAAGATAAACGTATGTGGCAGTTATCTTAGAATTAGAGTGCAAACTGATGAAAATGGTTTGTTGGGAATCTCTCCGAGATCTTCCCGAGACAAGATTTCAATGGAGCGAACTGATGAGGTCATCGCAATAGGCTCTCCTGACTGGTTCGTCTGTGCTGCCGGCAAAGCGGAACAGACTGCCCCTACAAGGCCTTTTAGCCATTTAGCAACACAGTAATTCAACACTTACCAAACAGATACATACTTCTCTATCCTGCTGCTGGTTTTCCTCCCCCTCTCTCTCCAAACTATCAGGGTCAGACTCCAGGTCTTACACGTACGGACGTATATCAAAATTCACCACATTTTACTCAGTAGGACCGGTTCATTCAAAGTTTAAAACTACTAGCATAGCAATATAGCCACATTGGAGGGGGCGGGCACAAAACATTGAGTCCTGCCGCCGGTCAGCCTCCGGATAATCGGCCAATTGGAGGAAAGCAGGTCCGTGGAGGGGGGGTGTTAAAGAGACAGCAGCAAAAATGAAGCGTTTCAGACGGAGGTTAAAATAAGGGTTTTTCAGGACGCCAGTGTGAGAAACATGAGGAGTTTCTTGAGCTGTAAACCACGTGAAGCTACTACGTGGGTATCAGAGAGATGGTGTAAAGCTTTGAAAAAAGGCATAATACCCCCACTTTAATCTAGCAAGGTATAAGACTATAATACATCAACCAGCACCAACAACCAGTTGAAAAGTCACATTTGATTTAAATAATACTGGGAAACAATTAAAGTGCTAGGACTGTTTCATTTTCAGTCTGATATAATAATATAAATTCAAGCTGTGGTTTCATGTCTCAAGTTCAAAACCAATTGTGGATGGCACAACTGCATATGTAATGACTATAGCCATGATGTAAACTCACCCACTCCTCTACTGTACTACCCCACAGCAGGCAAGACAGATATCCAATGACAGCAATGTGGTACAGAGAAATGATTAATGCATTTGCAGCATGGCCCAGAAACTTTCTCTATACTGGAGAGCACTGTCGCTGGCATGCAGAGCTACAGGCACAATGCCCAGTCTTGTCCAGCCTCTCAAGGTTTCCCTCTTGAGAAGGACAAAATGATTTTTCTGAGATCATTCATCATCACTGTGCTGAAGATTATCAAATATGCATGGGTGCAATCTATGATTTCACACTGACTGGGTTTGAGAAAAGAAGCTGTTGATACATTACACTGCTGTTTTGTATCATCTTCAATCACTGACATTCAAAAATCTGATCCTTTTTATCAGAAACTTGGAAGAAAGGTTTCTGAGAGAAAGCCTTGCTGCTTGCTTTGATTTGGCAATGAGTGTGTGATGTATGAGCCATTTTGGACAACAGCTTTCCCGTGAGGAGATTTCCAGAGAGTTCATCAAAATGCACCAAAATATGTGCGCCCTGCCCAAGAACATTAAGAGCTCATTAGGCAGAGGATGATTCAGCGGATTATTCTCTTCTTCTCTTCACAAAAGAATCAAAAACGACAGGCTGCACTACTATTATTCTCTCAAACGATGTAACTCTAGTATAGGCTGTACAATTTTTACTCAAAGAAGCCGCCTACATGACATGCTTCATTTTAGGATGTTTCTGTCTTTGTTTTTCTGTTTTATCTGGAGCAAATATATCTGAAAATGCCCTGCTGCTCATCAACAAACTAAAAGCATCTCCAATTTTAGAGCCTTTTACAAGCAAGTAGGACTAGATCCTGCAGCAGACTCCTCACATAAGTCTGCACCTTTAAAAGCATCAATGATAAGGTACATTTGACAAAAATAAAACAAGACAACACTGTAATGGATTACCAAGCAAAGGGAAGTTTAAAGTCTCTGTGAGTTAGTCTTAATGCCACACTGATCTAGATGGAATATAGGTCTGTCTGAAGGTGTGAAAACACTCTACAACAAATTACTATGATATGAATAGCTCTCAGAGAATGTTTAGCAATGTAAGGAGATTAATAAAAACTTATTTTGGCAACAAATTAATCTTTTTTGGATTGACAGAGCTCTGTGTCTGTTAGTACAGGAGAATTATGTGTTAAAATACTATTGAAAACAGTAAAATAAAAACAGATTTCTGTAAATTATATTTACACCTTTCATAAATCCTCTTAAAGTGAATATTTAGTTTACATGTCACTCAGACATCGTTATCTCCTCTCTCTCTGTATCTGACCATTCTGATTTGTTTTTGTTCCTGAATTGATTTTCAGCTCAGTGAAATTCTTGCTGTTAAATATATCAGTGGGCTCAGGTGTATTGATTATGTCACCAAGTCAATCATTTTGAATGACATGCTATGGTTACGATGATAACTGAAGACTCCCCAGAGACAAGTGTATGTTTGGGTCTGTTTGTGCTATGTTTAGTGTTAGCATCTTAGCTAAACTTTAGCTCTCCCGTTTCAACAGGTGATATTTATGTGCTGCCATTGTACTGAATCGCTTTTCTCCAAAGTGTACAGACATTCTATAAATAATCCCTCCTTCACAAGTCCACATGACTTGATTTCTGAGGTGGAGAACTGTAACTATGAGATGTTTCAGCAATAATCGATGAAACATATCCAACTACCTAGCAAGCACCTACGGCTCAAGTAACCCTTGTTTGGTGGTAAAAGTTCACCACAGGTCGTGCAAGATTAAAGATGCTGAGCCAGAGAATGGTGGAATTAGCTCTGATAACAAGCAGCAGAGCCTCAATGAACCAATCTCTAACATTTAAACCAGTCCAGAGACGGATGCATACTACATTTTTACCAATCCAGGGCTCCACGGACCAATGAACTCAGTCATTTGGTTACAAGTACAAATATGTTCCACCACTTACTATTACGATGGCTATTTTTTTTAATCTAATTTTGGCAATGCTGTTTTGTAATAGGTCAGTAAATCTTGTATAACTGAATTACAGAAATGCCTATAACTCTAAATATAATACACAAAATCTTTTTTGAAAATTGAAGTTATCTGGGGTGTGCTGCGTTTGTGAAAACAGACTACCAAGTTTTTCACCCTGGCTTCACTTGCAACTTTTCCTATTAGCCCCCTTGTAAAACTTCTGTGTGAACTGGGGGTGAGCCAATGTGAGAAAAGAGCTTAATATTCAGGAAAATGTTCAGCAAGCTGGCAGTTAGTGCTGAATGATATTGAAAAAAAAACTGACACTGGGATTTTTTTCTGTAATATCAATTGCTATTTTTCTTAATAAAAAAGAAAACTATGTCAGATGAATGCATTGTCTGTCCATTAATCACTCTAATTAGATGAAAGGCCCCAGTGTTTAGTTTCTGTGATGCTCATAAACTGCAGTGCACACATGTAGCCATAACATGAACAAAGGCAGGTAAAAACTGTCATTATCATGTCATATAGCGGTAGGGGCAGACTATCCAGATTTTGTTTTTTTGTTTTTTTAGGACAGCATGTGTGTATTTCTTTCTTTTATCACAACATCAAAGATGTAGCATAACAACTCAAACAATGTCACAAGTAACCTAAAAAACTCCTCTATCAAAAACTGTTTGGCTTTAGTAAGTAAGAATAATTTAACACAAAAGGCAAGTGTGAAAAAAAATCAAAGCCAATCACCTCCAGTGTTAACCGCCGTACAAGGACGCTGCTCGGCTATGACCATCTTCTTAAACTTAATGGAAATAGCTGTATGGTTCAACAAGCACAATCAACTGCAGAGTGCTAACAACCTTGTTGACCAAGAATGTTCAATTTGTGCTTCTTCCCCTTGTTCTTTTCTTTATATACGGGGCAGAAGTGTATATGTACGCACACACACACACACACACACACTGGTCTAAGACTCCAGAGACCCAGAGCGCCCTTTCATTCCCCCTCTTTTTCTAATCCTGGCAATTAGCGAGAAATAATTAATGATAAAAAATGAAAAAGTTGAGGGCAGAGAGCCTTGAAGATAGAGTTCTGCACCGTAAGCATTCAATTCCCCCTCTCAAGGTCCTCAAGGTCCACTGCTCTCTGGCTCTGATCCTCACACAGCTACTGGAGGAGGCTTGAACAAAGGCCCCTTTGATATCAGCCCGCCCTCTGCACTTGCTTTCACTCTCTCCCCTCTCCTTTTACTGTTTCTTTCCCCTGTTTTCCAAACTATCTTAGCATACAACTTTCTTCTTCTTATCTTTTTTTTATCCCCGCCTTTCTTGCTCTCTATCCTACCAACACAGAGGTTAGGGCCTGCCTGCTAAGGGGCCATCTAAAAAAAAATCTGAAGGTTACAGCAGACATCTGCTGCAGCCCCCTAGAGTAAGGCTTTGTTTGATTGCCTCCCTGTGAAATTAATAAAAGTAGCCATTAACAATCTGGCACAAATAGGGAGTATGTGGATGTGCAGCTATGAAGGGATGCAACTGAACCTTGTTCATGCAACGCAGCAAAGAAGCGGTGGAGGGAAGAGCGGCGAGGGAATGGGGAGGTTGTGACCTTGTGAAGTCACTCTGGGGCCACATACAAGCGTAATGTATTCATGTGATCAGAGAGAAACTGCAATGTCATCCCAAGCTTGGGAGAAAACTGTGATGTGATATCTGTTTAGGCGTCTTTCATATTTACAACTGTGTGTAAACATCATAATATCCCCAGAGGAAATTAAGAGCTACATGTAGTTTAGTGTATGCATGCATGTGTGCAACTACAATTCCTGTGAGCAGACAGACAAACAGCTGAGAAGAAGACAAGAAGGAGGGGGAGAGACAGGGGAGAGAAGAAAGAAAAAAAACACTCCTGAGCACTCCTGCCCCCTGGTGGCAGTTTGCAGCAGCACCTCAGAGTGACTGTTGGAGGCTGCGACTGAGTTACAGTAGAAAAGGGACTGCTGTGTGAACAGTGTGGGGCTTTCTGCTTATTGCACCACCTCTTCCTCCTGAAGGGGGGGCTTTGATCTCTGCATTCATTTAAATTTCCAAAGAGGCCAAAAAATACCGAGGGGTGGTAAAGCTCATTCATTCATAAATGCAGCAGACTGGGATTTTAGATCTTGAATTACAGAGAGAGCAGACATCATTTCATAATGCTCTTCAAGCTAATTGTGTTTCATTTGCAAGACATTTCACATGCTTTATGTCAGCCTGTGAATACTGCCATCACAGAGATGTTTGATTTGCTTGTGGCGAGGATAATTTAGCACAAATTTGAAGCATGCAGACAGAGCAGCGCTAGAAGGAGTCTGTCAGATTTCTTTTCTCTGCTTATGATTGTGGACCTTTCTTTTTGTCAAATTAAAAAACAACTATTTACTTTTATAATTATGGAAAAAGAGTAAAGCAAAGCTGACTTGTCAGCATAGAAACAAAAGTACAGATGCATGTATGGATAATTAAAGATGACTGAGAGCCTACAAAGAAGTATTTGATCTAGTTTATTCGAGACATAACTGTGACTGCAGTTCTTGCTTTTGGCCAGCAGATGGCATAAGCAGTTAGTGCAGTGTGCTGTGGTGCAGTACTTCCATCCTGATGTTGTCCCCTAGGTCAGTGTCAACACTGAAGAAACTACACACCACAACTGGCACGTTGTACAAAGACTAAGTCAAACTCTGGTTAGGACACTTTATGTCCAGGTGTTAGGAAAGCAATACAACGCCATGCAAATTGGGATTCATTTCACTCCATCTCCATCAGTCTCTTCTTGGTATTTCAATCCCTGCAACAGCTAACCCTCCCACACACTTATCCTCACACACACAAATCCCTGTCAAAGTGTTTTCGACCTCACAGCACACCAGTTGCTCGTGTATGTGTGTGAAAGAAAGGAGAGAAAGCGAGAGATCATTAATACACATGCTAAGGAGCATGGTAAAACTTGTCTGGGGAATCAATAGAAACATCAGAAGGAGGAAGAAGAAGATTAGATATTGACTGAAGCAGTGGGGTGAGGTGAGAAAAAATGCATTTAGCTAACTGGTGTTTTATCTAGCAGGACTAATACGGCCTGATGGAGGAAAGAGGGGATGTTTTTTACTTGGAACTATAGACGGCATCATCATGAAAATAAGGAGTCTAAGGAGTAGTATAATGGAAATAGCCTAAGTGCACAAGCACTAATAGATAAATAGTAAGTAGTAAAACATTATTTAGATGGATTTCTAACAATTAAATACAGACACAGTCCGATAAATGTTATTCACTGCTTTCTGAAGGGCCAAAAACACAATCTGCATTTGCATTTGTGGTCAAGGCACATTCAAAAAGATAAGAAGACACATTGGGCACTGGTTCAGCTCAGTTGATAGAGCAGGCACTTATATAGAGGCTACAGATGCAGGATGAAATTCTGGTATTGTTAGGTGCATGTCTCCCTCCACTCTCCCCCCACATTTCCAGTCTCTCTTCAGAGTATCCATCAAATAAAGGCAAAACACTCACACAATAATTAAAAATAAAAGAGACATCTATCATGAAAACATACAAGTGCTTGTCCTTGGTGATGGATTAACGGATTGCTTTTGAAATGAGAAATGTTGATTATTTTATAAACACTTAAACTGTAAAGCTGTACGTACTTCCCACATGTTCAAACCATATACTTATTATCAGCTCAACATAAACCAACACCACCTGGCCTGAAGCCCCACTAAAATTAACTGAAAAGCTCACCATGCAATCAGACAAGACCTAAAAAACTGCTATAAAAGGCAATTTGTGTCTTGCATTACAAAGAGAAAACAGCATTCAATTAATTCTTGAAGTTATACTTAAAACATGAGGTTTAAATACATTTTGGGCTAGTCATTTTGCAAATAGAAAAAAACAGTTTTGCATTCAAACTTGTTGTGTGCCTCATTCCATTAAGTTATGACTTCTATTTGCATCTTTCGGTTATGAAGCAATTAGGGATGCATCAGATTAGATTTCAGCCAATTGTGATACACATTATCTTTTTCATTGCAAGGTCAGACTACGTTATTTCTTATTTTTGTTATCATGGTCACTGCGTCAGATCACAAAGCCATACATTTGTGATCTCACCCACAGACAGACATGACAGACAACGCAGGAACACAATCAGTCTTTGTGATCAATGTTGTGATGTTGGAAGAAAGAGGGGTTAGGCTAGATGACACCTAGAAAAAAAGACTGTAAAAACATACACTGTATTTACTGTGCAATAATGTATTTGATTGTCTATCCAACTGTTAAAACGAATGACACACTTGCTTGATGCTAACGACAGTTACTAACTAGGTTGCTGAAGTGTGTCATTTCAGTCTGTTATGGTAGTCCCTCAACGACACATCATAAAGGCAGAAAAGCTGTTGCAAGAGCTTCACAAACCTCTGTCTCATTGTTGCATCCAACACTGCTGTGCATGCAGCATGCTCTGTGCTTTCATTGGTAAATGTCACTAACTTCATGAAACAAGTCATAGAAGGCAGAACAAAAATCAAACATGGTAGACTTTCTGTTTGGAGGCTGTGAGGTGTCTCAGACATGTTCTTGATTGTTGTTCACTATGACACATTACACGAGACAAACTAAAGCTTCTTTGTGCTGACGGGTCCTGAAACCCTACAACTGTCAGATCAGGCTATAATTGTGCTGAAAACGTGTAGTCTACCTCAGCTTCTATTGTGACTGGCTATTCGTTTCAAAACAGAGATAGATTAAGATTAACAACATATGAATTTAACAGTCATAAATGTTTTCTTATTCAAATATATAAGTTTAGAAATGAAAAACTAAAGTAATTTCATTGGATTAAGTGTTCATTTTATAAAAAATTTATTTTTAACAGTGACAGTTAAACCAAGCTTCACCTACCTTTCTAAGAGCTACAATGTCAAGTTTGGTGAAAAACCCAAAATGACTTAAGTAAACAAACTAAAGTCCAACACTGAGAAATAAAAACTTCAGATTCACTAGGGAAAAATACTCCAGCAAAAACTTACTTTAAAACGTCCAACAAAAGGCAAAATACATGGAAGGCACGAGGAGTAACACTGAGGATCACACTGGGAAGACATATGAGGATCTGAGAAAGGACAGGGAGAAACACAGAACCTAAATACACAGGGAGTGACTGCACAAGGAGAGACAGGTGTGGTTAACGAGACTCAGGTGGAACTAGTGAGGGTAATCACAGTGGAGGGAAAGTGAGGCAAGAAGAAAAACTGGAATCAAGCACAAGGAAAGGCAACTACAAAACATAACAGGAAACATGGAACACTTCACAAGAAGCACACAAGGACTGAAAGACAACAAAACAGTACACTAGAAGCTTAACTAAGTAAACACTAAAAAAACACAGGAGGCTACAAAGACAACAAACTACAACCAAAGGGAATACAAAGAACACAAGGAGGGAAACTCAAACACAGGGAGGGAAAAGGATTTACAAAACACACTAGAACTTTACAAGATATAATGAAACACAAAAGGTCATAAACTAAACACTAGAAACATGAAATACACAGAATGAACATAGGAAAACACTAGAGAAACTCATAAACATAACAAATCAAAACCTGGACAATGACATACAAAGCTGTGGTGAAAGACAGTGAGCTCTATGGAGCAAACAATAAAATGTGCCCATCTTTTAAAAAAGTTACATGGAATGCAATAGGCCACATAAAAATGTCTAGTGTCAGAAGAAAATGGGATGTTATTGATGATGAGCATATGTTTTTGTTTTTTTTTTTGGCCTAGAGACTTTTTAAAAATATTTGAACGTGCTGGGTCTGAGCTATGAGATGCTTTTCAAAATGCTGATGAATGATGGTTGGCTATTTGGGTATTCATATCTCCCATTTGGACATTTAGGCTACTGTATTTCTCTGTTAACTTAAAAGAAATGCTTCCTATTTTTTCCAATCATTGTTAAAACTTTTAGCAAAAGGGAGAGGGGCTTTATATTGGTCTTTTCCCTGGGCCTCCAAATGATTAAAACTGACTCTGCCTCACACCTGTAACTCTCCCACATACATTGTTCCACCCTGCCTCATTATGTAGCTTTGGATTTATGTTTCTGCTCTTTTGACAGTATTTATTATCAGTGGTACATTACAGATCAAATCAAACACCCACTTTTGAACAAGTTTCACTACATAGTGCATTATCTCTTCATGTAATCCGTGTGTGTTAGGCTTGTTGGTGATGACGTGTACCGATCATCAAAATATGAGTGTGGGAGAAAATTGTCAGGAAGTGACTGAAGAAAACTGCTAAAACAAGGACAGAAGATGCAGTTTGAACACAAGACAGCATACCTTAATAAATATGCTTAATAAATAGATGCACCACCAGTTGTCCCTCTGCTCTCTGTGTTTTATGCACGTTCCTCTGTCCCATGCACCCGATGGTAATGATATACAGATTTTTAAAGAGAGGGAAACTGATTTATTGATGTGGTTTGCAATGACTCTTTCCTGATGACAGTCTTTCCCTTAACTACATTTTTTAAAAGGACTTTTTTTTTTTTTCAAAATAAGCTTCAAAAGAGCCAGAACTATGTGCTGCTCAAGAGCCACAGGTTGAGTATCACTGCATTTAAGTATAAGGAATGAGGAGGATTTTTTCTTTCCAACTCAGCTGAGGAAGGTTGGTTGGAGCTTAAAGCCCCACAGCTATTATCTGCTGATACCGTTATAATGCAAATAATATTGTGCATTCTAATTTACAATGCACTTCTTTGTCTTATGGAGTCATAAATGTATGTCAAACATGATAAAGGTAGTGTTCTTTCACTACAAAAACCTAACAAGGTGAAGAATACACAGAATGGTCATATTTTAACCAATGTTTTCATAATTTAGCTAACTCATCCACATAAACATGGTTTGAATGGCTACAGATATAACAAAATACCCTGCTAACTGCAGATTCAAAATCAATGCGTCCTTTTTACAATGTGAGAAAAAAAATCCCGTCCATCCAAAGGTCTGGCGTACTGTCAAGGCAAGTTCTGGCTGGAAATAAAATTACTCCTGGTGCCTTATTTTTACAACGCTGCCAATGTAATAACAAAATTCAACGGTGAAAATTGGTGTCATTTACATACCTGTTCACATGTTAGCAGAGCAGCCCTCCATGTCCTCAGCTTTTGCAATGTAGCAGGTACAGGTGTTCGGTTGTCATGTAGAATCCATTTTCAGTCCAATTCCACTCAATTCTGGCATATGAGCAACTCCAAATAAAAAGAAAAATATGAAATTAACAAAACAGACTAAACAAATACTCAACTGATACAATTTATAGCGTGTACAGCTAAACAGTAACAATTTTTCAAGCTAACACAAGAACTTTCAACAGACATCTGCCATGTCATTCAACACAACAGCGTTTCAGAAAAACTGCGTCATAACTTTTAGCTAACAGTTTGCTGTCGGCTAGCATTAAATAATTCAACAGTGTGTTTTTGTGTTTTCCGCGGTGTTATGGTACATTACAATCACAATTAAACATTAAAATTAACAATAAACAAATTAAAACTAAAACTAGACTATTAAAAAAACAGTTAAGCTAACATGTCAACTCAAATTACACTGGGCTGATGTGTAACGGTCGCTATTACTAGCATAGCATTTCATCAAAACCTCAACAGCGAAAATGTACGTTTTCTGGGTCGTGGTAAAACAAACATAATAAAGACAGTTACAATTAAATGTTATTGAACCGTTTTCTGGTCGTATTTTGATACAAATATATAGCTAACCAGAGGCTAATAATCAAAATAATTGTTAGCCTACCTTTCTCACTTGCAGCAGTGTTGAGGACTCTCAAAGGAAATGTTAGTTAGCCAACACTTGGCCCTCCCAAAACGTGATTAAAAGCCTTTTTTAAATTAACACTTAACTACTTCTGGTGTAAATTTTACAATACAAAGTCATTCAGATGCAGAAATTTGATATAAGCCAAAAAGAGAAAAAAAACTGAAAGATAATGACTGTAAATACCTGGCTAAAGCAGGTGCTCAACACAGGTGTAATGCATTAGCATTTAAGTAATTATCCTATCATCCATTGTTAACAACATAAATCATCACTTGCAGTCGTAAATTGATTTCTTAAAACACAATCAGCATAAAAAATACATTTTTTATTGGGCATTTAATTTATGTAGGCCTATTTTATTTAACTTTTGATTAAAATGTGTATAAAAAGTGTCCCATAATTTTCATACCACACAGTAATTAAAGATATAAAGCTTACAACAGAAGCATGTTGTATTATTGTTCCAATGAAGAAGCCTTCTTTAAATGAAGAAGTACTTTATTTTTAGCATTATAACATGTCTCAGGGTGTTTTTGTTTGTCTTTTGTATTATTATTTTTAATAATGTTTATGCAAATGTATATCAAGTAAAATGTTAATTGTGAAAAATGTTGACAACATTGCAATATTGCTTTTCCAATTTAATTCAGTTGTCTTATCCAATTCTAGCTAGGAATTTCTCTTTAACAGAAAAATACCAATGCCCACACATTTAAACTGCTAATGTTATTAGGCTTTTACGTGATCATAGGTAACCTGCTACATATTGTAGTGGCAGAAATGTATTCAAGGCAAAACAGTCAGGCCTGCCATGGATGATTTCTTGGTAATGATAAGACCCTTTATGGATTTGCATTGTTGCCTTTAGTGAAAGAATGTTTGTGGAGAGGAGGCTCAATGGCTCTATGGCATGAGGACTACAGAAGACTTTTTCACTTACCTGCAAACATGGATGGTATTCGTGCAAAAAAAGTAAATGGAAAAACTTTATTACAAAGCAGGTATAAAGCATCTGCTGAAGCCAGAAAGCAATTTAAGGAGTGCACTATTTAATCTGTGAGAAAATTGTGGAAAACTGGGGATCTGACATTGGATTGTTCAAAGCAGCTTGCCATCCTAAGCAGCAACAATTAGAAGAAATTCCTTTATTACTTACCTACTATTATTGGTTGCTAAAAAGACAAATAAGTTCCCATTTTTCTTGTTTACTTCTTTATTAGATTTCTGTAAAGAATACTTCCTTTTTCAAAGAAAGAAAATGTCATTTTGGAGCTAAAAAGTGTGCCATGCTGTTATTGGGTTCTGATGCTGACATTATTTTTTGTACCCTTATAAAAGATTTATTTTTGGGCATTTTGTGCCTTTATTGATAGAGGACAGTGGATAGAGCCTGAAATGGGACAAGAGAGTGGGGTGAGCCATGTGGGAAGGGGCCATAGGCCAGATTTGAAGGGCTATCCCTGCCTGTTTTTGCCACCTTTAACCCATGTTTGCAACTTACAACTTTTAACAATTTTTAATGCCTTTTAAGCCTCATTATTTCCCCTTTTGAGACTTTTTTGGCCTCTTTTCAAACCCTGTTTACAAGTTTTTCTGCCCATTTTTGCCACTTTTACCTCCCTTTTCAAGTAAAGAATAAATTTGGTTATCACCTCCTAACTTTACAGTGGACCATGATTTTCCTGACCTTCATGGGCCCCCCATTAGGCTGGGACCCTGAAAGCTCTCCCCTTTATGGGCGGCCATGACAAGAGAACATGCATGCATGCGTTTTATTTCCAATTCATTTTAGTTTCTCGTGATAATAACCAAATTTGAGGTGTTTTTTAAATCAAAATCTTGTCAGTTTGGGAAAATTAGCACTGTTATTGTGAGATAAAGAGATAAATAAGCTGAAATCTTGAGTAAAATAAATGTATGGGTTTGTCCTCTGCAGGCTTCCATGTCTGAGTGTATTTTTACTAAATGTTTGAATTTGATAGCAACAGCTTTATTGTGCATGCAAAATTAAAATGTCCTAACAGTTTGTTTGATCATGTAGTTTGTTTATATCATGATTTAATATGTTCGTATGGCATTGATAACAAACTGAGAGGATTTATAAATGTTTAGTAAAGGTGGAGTTGGATAAGAGTTCAGGGAAGAAGCTGTATTTAGTGTCACTTGCATTTTGCATTTGGGCTGCTGCAATCCAGAAACAATATTAACAACATTAAAAGAGAACAGTCACACACAATAGCCTAACCTAGTGTTTGAAGGAGAGACATGTATTTGTTGAGGGAAATCACCTTGGCAACAACTGGCAGTTTATCACTGTGGTCCATTATCATCTCGCGATGCTTATGCTGCCAGAGACTTCCTTTCTTTTTCTGCCTTTCTTTCTTTAAGGCCACAGCGTGAATGCAGCATCACCACTCATGTGCCGGTGCGCGTGCCTCCAGCCCCTGTGTCACGAGGCGGCAGCGTGTGCACGTGCTTGTGGCCCTGTGTGAGCGACTGTGCGCGGTCACGGTGGTGGGTGCATTTGAAAGAGAGAGGGAGGGGAGTGAGGGGTACAGTGCACGCGGCGCCGTATGTCACTTGATGTGGAACATCAGAGCAGATAGATGAAGCTAAAGCGATTAAATGGGAGGAGTGCTTTGCGTCATTGCAAAGGTGGCTGCCCTGGATATGTGAATGGATTAGGAAGAGAAGTACATGAATGACTGTGTGAATGGAAGAACAATGAATGACTAAAATAAAACAATCTCTTACTTTTAATTCATACTTTTTGTACAACAAAGTTTTGCAGAAAGTTGTTAGAATTAATGGGTTTATTTTTCCCCAGAGGTCTGACATATTCTCAGACTGGAGTATAAGGTACCAAGGTGGAACATGAAATATGTAAGTATTGATTAATGGGCTATTTGTATATCAATAAATAGGTGATCACTATATGTTTTCTGGAGGTGTGAAATTGTTTTATACACTATGATATTTGAGACAAAAGTTTATTTATCAGACCTATTTTACTCATGCATCAAGCCTGCAAGACTCAATCTCTATAAATTTGTTATGGGGAGATCAAATTTTTTTTTATAAAATAGATGCCGGACTATGGCAGTGACAGCAGTGACCTGTGCAGGGATGGACTGAAGTTTGTGCACTCACATACAAGAAAGAACAACATTTATATGCAGATCAAATGAAACATCTAAATCCAAAGTATCAGACAGATGTTTCAATATCATGTAATGTACCATGAAGAACTTTTATGCATGTTTGGCCCAAAGTTGAGGCTTAAGTTAGGCATAGATTTGGCAAGTAAGGAGGATTGACACAACCCCCGTCTTGCTCTGGATGTCCATGCATATTACCAGGGGCATAGGAAATAATCTGCTGAAAAAGTGATAAAGTCTTCGTCTTTAGGGTGGGGTAAGGGGTTAATGTGGTTAGTAAGTGCTGCCCAGGGTACTGTCCAGGTGGGTAGGAGGGTTGACACCCGTAGTCGTGTTGTGGATGTCAAAGGACCCAAAAACCATCAGTGGTCTCCAGGCATGTTACCAGGGACAAAAAGGCCCTTGACCTTGGCTGCAGAGTGTCACACGTGTGACATGTGTCAAGCCTACCTACCTAAAGTAATACTAATATTAAAAGTAATACAAAATAGTCACAACAAATACTTTAAGTATTTTAGTTTAATCTTAAATGACTCAAAAAATTATTGAAATTGACATTTTCCAGTTCTAACAAAAGCAAATGCACCATGCAAAGAAAGCTACAAGCGGACTGCAACACAGCCTGAGTAACGGATTACATTTCAAGTCTGGTCTCTGACAAAACGTGGTTAATCAAATTTTGGAATTTTAGGTTGTCCACTGGGGTGGCAAATCAGATGTGTAGGTTGCCCATGCCCCCCTCCTGTCTGGATATTCTATCAAGGGTTTTAGGAAGAGTTTTTATTCTTCAGTGTGGGAAAGTCAGCTTAACCTTAGAGTTTAATTTGATATCCAGTGCTTTCATACATTAACTTATATCAGCTTGTTGGAATATCCATCATATTGTCCCTCTTAAAACGTGTCATGCTATCTACATCTTCAAGTTTGACCATTTTCAACTTCAGATCTTACATGTTTTAGGAATGATTGCAATGAATAAGCTGAGAGATTTAGGAAATGGTGGTCTTATTTCAGATTGTAAGCTTTGAATCCAAATACTATTGGCAGTCCTACAGGTGCAGACTGACAAACAACTGCATGTACTGAAAGTGTAACCCCTATTCGTTGAAAAAAATCGTACAATAATAAATCCTTGATCATTTTGTCACATGAAGAATGTAATATGTAGGGGAGAATGGGGTTGGTTGTCACACTTTATACTCTAGTGTGAAATGCTATTCACAAAAACATCCATCTATAGTCATTGCTACATTAAATTGAAGCTTAGGGTGTTTGCTTGAAATGTGAGTTTCCAATTTATTGAAACAAAGAGGTAATGAAGATCAAAGCCACTATGACACATTGTGACAACCAGTCCTATCACAAGGGGCTGGTTGTCACAATGGGGTTGTTTGTCACAATGTCATTTTAATGGGAAACATTTTAAAAAAGAAGGCAAGAAGGCAGAACTAGATTTTAAACTGTAATTGCATTGCCGAGATGACAAATACATGCATCTTAACCCAAAATGAGCAAGGCACATGAACAGGATCATCTTTAGGCCAGCCTATAGGCTGATAGCAACATAAAGAATAAAACAAATAGGCCTAAAAATAATATCCTACTCAACTAGGCTACACGCATTAACTATCTGAGTTACACTGATGGCAAATGTAGGGTCTGTCCACTCCAACTGAGCAGAGGTTGTGTGCCCAATAGTTGCATATCCAACACTTCTCTCATACTTAACCTGAATGGCTGTGACAACCAACCCAAGCGAGTATGTGACGACCAATTCCAAGTGGAATTTCTTGCTAGCATCAAAGCTAACAACCATCTAACAACTAGTTAGCTAGCTAACAACAATATAAACTATAGCTTTACCTTCACATTTTTTAGGGTAACACTTGTTTTGTTACAAACCCACTGTGTAAAAGCCTGGAAGAAAAGTTTAGAATAATACAATACACCATTTCTCCCAGAAATTGTTGCAATTATTTGTATATGTATATATGTGTTTACTGCCTTTATGTGCATTGAAATAACACAAAAAAATCAGAAGAAAAAAGACAAAATTGACATAATTTTATAAAAAACTCAAAATATGAGCCGGACAAAATTATTGGCACCCTTTTAAAACTGTGAGTAAATCATTTTATTTCAAGCATGTGATGCTCATTTAAACTCAGCTGTGGCAGTAACAGGTGCTGACAATCTAGAAATCACACCTGAAGCCAGTTAGAATGTATAAAAGTTGACTCAACCTTTGTGTTGTGTACCTGTGTGTGTCACACCAAGCATGGAGAAGAGAAAGAAGAGCCCAGAATTGTCTGAGGACTTAAGAAGCAAAATTGTGGAAAAATATGAACAATCTCAAGGTTACAAGACCATCTCCAGAGATCTTGAAATTCCATTGTCCACTGTGCGTAATATAATCAAGAAGTTCATAACCCATGGTACTGTGGCTAATCTCTCTGGACGTGGACGGAAGAGAAAATTTGACAAATGAATGCAACGCAGGATAGTTTAAATGGTGGATGAACATCCTCAGTCAACTTCCACACAAATTCAGGCTGTCCTGCAGACTCAGGGTGCAAAAGTGTCAGCTCAGACCATACGTCATAATCTGAATGAGATGAAGCGCTATGGTAGGAAACCGAGGAGAACCCCACTGCTGACAAAGAGACATAAAAAAGCCAGACTGGAGTTTGAAAAAAATGTACCTGAGTAAGCCTCAATCCTTCTGGAAGAACATTTTGTGGACAAATGAGACTAAGGTAGAGCTTTTTGGAAAAGCACGTCATTCTACTGTTTACAGAAAACAGAATGAGACCTACAAAGAAAAGAACACAGTACCTACAGTCAAACATGGTGGAGGTTCAAACATGTTTTGGGGTTATTTTGCTGCCTCTGGCACTGGGTGCCTTGACTGTGTGCAAGGAATCATGAAATCTGGAGACTATCAAAAAACTCTGGGCAGCAACGTAGGGTCTAGTGTTTAGAAAGCTGGGTCTGCATCAGAGGTCATTGGTGTTCCAGCAGGACAATGACCCCAAACATACCTCAAAAAGCACCAAGAAATGGTTGGAGACAAAGCACTGGAGAGTTCTGAAGTGGCCAGCAATGATCTAAATACCATTGAACACCTAAGAAGAGATCTTAAAACTGCTGTTGCAAGAAGCACCCTTCAAATCAGAGACCTGGAGCAGTTTGCAAAAGAAGAGTGGTCCTAAAATCCAGTTGAGAGGTGTAAGAAGCTTGTTGATGGTTATAGGAAGTGTTTGGTTTCAGTTATTTTTTTCCAAGGGTGTGCAACCAAATATTAAGTTGAGGGTGCCAATAATTTTGTCTGGCCCATATTTTGAGTTTTCTGTAAAATTATGTCAATTTTGTCTTTTTTCTTCAGACTTTTTGTGTTGTTCCAATGCACATAAAGGCAATGAACACATGTATACCAAAACATTTGTAATTACAACAATTTCTGGTAGAAATGATGTATTTTCTGGAAAAATTCCAGGGGTGCCAATACTTTCGTCCATGACTGTATAACACAAAAGGAAATGCACAGAGAGGGTACAGTATGTTTATAGACAACTCCAAAACTCCTCCAGTGCTACTTTTGCAAACTCAAAAAAGCACACCATTGCAAAAAATGCAGCATGGACAGTAAATTCTTAATGATGATGATGTGCAGCAGATGAACTTTTATGGACAAAGATGTCAACAAATATCACACTAAAGAGATATTAAAGGCATCATTTTTAAAGATGCATACTGATGCTAAAACAGCCAAAAGCTAAACTAATTAAGTATGATTCAACACCAACACTATGACAAAGGGAAATTTCCTAATGGCTGAAATGAGTGTGGGTTAGGATGGAGAAGGGAAACCAGATAGGAAGGGGTGAGTGTATGTTTGCCAGGGTGTGGGGTGAGGGGGGTGTGGTGATCAGAAGATTATGGATTGATAGAAAGAAATTAGTCGCCAAAAACAACCCCTTACTACCCCCCTACCCCAGCCCCCCCTCGTCCTCCTCCCCCCAAGCCTGGGGTTTGAATTAATGTGTTTCTATTTTTGGCTCTCCCGTGTTTCCAGGGGAAACCTAATGACGCAATGACGTCAATGCAGGTCACCAGCAAGAAGCAGACTGGAGGAATTGAGTGGCTTCCATTAGAGGTTTTGCAGCATTTTCTGAAGAGGAGGGGAGGAAGGACAAAATGGATTAAGATTAAGGAAAAAAATGCACGGGAAATAAAATAAATATAGACGCGGAGTGAATGGGAGGCAATGCGACTGACGTCTGGGATGAAGAGGGAGAGGATGGAGGGAGGGTGAGAGGGTGGAGGTGGAGGGATGG
Organism: Cheilinus undulatus; assembly: GCF_018320785.1. Taxonomy (NCBI): domain Eukaryota; kingdom Metazoa; phylum Chordata; class Actinopteri; order Labriformes; family Labridae; genus Cheilinus; species Cheilinus undulatus. Next base: position 22,397,280 of record NC_054887.1, on the reverse strand, counting down.
TGGTGTTGGTGGTGGTTGGGGGGGGTGGGGGTGGAGGGGACCCTACTGCTGCATATCAATGGGTGCCGTTCAAATTCCCAGGGATTATTGGAGGGAAAAGAGGGGGGGAAGAGAAAAATGATGCACGCTTCCACGGATCCGTGATGACTGGGTGAGCCCTTTCTATTTTTATTATTTCCTCTTTGCTTATTGTTGAACTGAGTGAAACAACAAGCTGCCGTGCCGTTCCGTTCTGTTTTCGTGCTTGCCTTATAGAGAGCCATTGAGAAATTCATCCCTGAGTTTTGACTTGACGGCGAAGCGTGAGAGTGGCCGGTGTGCTTTTTCCCCCTGGAGAGACGTGTTGATGAACAATGGTAGAAGGAAAAAATAACTAAAAGTGTTTCGTGTTGACTTCCGCTGAGTTGTTAGCTATTCTTTATCATTAACCGCAGCGGTGGACGTGCTCCGTCTCCAGCCCCGTTACACGGAGGCAATACAAATTCTGCATCCATCGACAAATATTAATTGCTGGGACAGACTGTGCGCTCAGGAAACATTTTATTGTGAAATTTCGCCGCACTGGCAGTCTTTTTTAGAATATTAGAAGCAACATAAAAGGATAGAGGCGACACTTGTAAGCATTGCCGTCTAATAGCAACGCTAATCACTTATTAGCTTAAAAAAAATTCTGTGTTATTGATTATTAAAGGCGAGTTTCATCAATAGAAGCAGAGCTAGTTTAACGTTATTTACCAGCAGGATACTTTCATTGGAAATGAGTGTATGTGTGAGTGAAGTGTGTGTTCGTGAGTGTGGTTGGGGGGGCAGTCGTGCGCGTGGAACACAGGAGAAGTAACGTTACTTTTTTAAGCGTAAAATAGCGAAGATTTCACCGGGAGCACGCGCGTGCACATGCACAAGCACACATTCCCCACTCGACAGGTTTCAATGGCAACAAGTGCCAATCCATGCAAGATCAATTGTACAGTCAACGTCTCTGCTATTGTTACCTATTTTCTGTTTAGTTTTAATCTTTCATTTTTATTTAACCAGCTGCGCTGCACTTTCCCCTCTTCCCTCTATCTGGGCTCCAGTGCAGGGCGTTCACCACGCAGAGCTTTCAGCACCACGGACAGCTCTCGATGCGTTTCAGGACCACGGAGAGCGCTCCCCTCCTTTACATCTACTGTGTTTTAAAGGCCGACGAGCAGGTGTCATTCTCCTAAAAGTGGACTCATTCACCTTTAGCTGTAAAGGCAGAGCAACCTAAGAAACTTCTAGAAGACGAGAGAGATTAAGGGCCTGTTGAAAGGAGATGATTGGAGCCCATTCTAGTAAATTAACTAAACGCAGTAATTCAGAAGTGGCAACAGAGTAAACCCAATATGGCCCACATTTGGAGAAAGAGCAGTAGGGGATGTGACACTTTTTTCTCCCTCACATATGACGCATGTGGTGAGGTAAGTGTGGCAGATGCCTACGTGTGCAGATGGTCCAGTCTGCTGGTCCCTATCCGCCCTGGGCTTGACGCAACAGCCATATACAGGCATAAAGGCCCCCTCAACACCCAGATGTGGTCCACGCCTCCTCAATACACAGCACAAAAGCCCCCTCGTTTTTTAAAAGCCCCTCTCCTGTGAACTTGTTCTTTACTGGAGCATGAAATCTCATGATGTAGGCCTGCACATGAATGGATTTACACTTGCTGTTTTATGTTTGGTGCATGACTTTATCCCACCTCCCTCTGTTTCTGGATTTGATTCAAGACCATAGCAAGATTTTGAATCTTAAAACTTACATTTATAGATCTATGTTTTGCAACCTATATCAGAAAAAGCTGAATACAACTACAAGGATATTTGTTATAATGATGATTTTTGTATTCCCTCCACTAGGCAATTATCTGCTCATCTTATATTCAAACAAACATAATGAAGAACTTTTGCTTAACAAAGAAAAGAGCAAGGTGTTAATTTACATTACACCTCACTAAAGTGGCTCAAAGTGGCCCAAAAATGTCTCAATGCACGCCAATGATATATATTCTATGATGAAGTACAACACCTCTTCTGTTATCCCAACACATCCTCAGAAGTACAACACAGCTTTCCTCAATTGCTGTACTTCTCGGCAAATGCAAACAAATCAAGGGCAAGTTGCCATGAGTTGTAAAAGGTTAAGATTGCAGTTACAACAATCTACAAAAAAGCATGGACAAAAAGGATATTATTGAGTTATATTGTGTAAATGATGTTACTGAGATGAAGAGAATACACCTGAGCTGATTGGACATCATGAAAAGTTTATGTAGAACACGGAGCATCATATTATCTGCCTTCTGTGGCACAAAATGGGTTTGTAGGATTTTTTTTTGTAAGCATGTTAATGGTTTTAAAAAAGCACCTGAATCACAAATTTAAACAGAATAACAGAAGCAGCCTGGGTGTTTTTCATAGTGTGAGGTGCACTGCTTTATATGCTGGAGCAACATGGAAGGTTCTTGTGGAATCAATATTTCTTAAGATTTATGGGCATTAGTGGGTTTGTTATTTATTCAACTAGTTCAGAAAAAGCTGAGACATTTTGAATGCAGTAAATAGTATTTAAATGCTTCCAATATTTTCACACAGTGGACTGGGTGTAATGGTTTCTATTTGTGGTTTTATTATCATATAAATCCTTTAAAAGCTTGTACTGTATGTATGTATTTGTAATAAGATTGCTTCAGCGCCTTGGTTCCCAACCTGGGGTCTGAGGGCCCTCCAAGGGGGTCTCAGACCCCTCAGACTAAAATGATGATAAAACACTTACAATTTCATTTCAATTTATGGCATTTTGGGGTCTTGGGGTGCTGGAGCCAATCCCTGCTGCCGTTGGTTGCAAGGCAGGGTAGACCCTGTACTGTTTGCCTGTCAAATGCAGGGCTGACATACAGATACAAACAACCTAGCCTGTTCACAGTCACACCTACAGTCAATTAAGAGTCTCTAATTAATCCAACAAGCATGTATTTGGTCTGTGGGAGGAAGACGGAGAACCCAGACTCCACACAGGAAGGCCCTGTTCAATTGCAAGTAAAACCAGGAAGTAAGAATAATGACTTCTTTCTTTTGGATTTTGTTAATGAAATTATCCAAATGTATGTTAATTTTTAGGACAGTATCTGTTTGTCTTTTGTGTGGTTATAAGGGCCTCAGCATCAGTACAGTTGGGAGGGGGCTCCAAGGAAAAAAGGTTGGATCCACTACCTTAGAGCAAAGATTTGGTAATGCTTGAGTTTTGAACATAGCTGTTTGCTGCTGCTACGGCTGCCTTAGTTTTCTAAATGGATATCTACACTCAAGATATTAAAGTCATATTCATTAAAACCTTGCTTCCCAACCTGACTTCCAAGCACAGGGATGGAAAGGACGCAAAAATATTGGGGTGGGGTGGGGTGGGGGGGTTCTGCCAACTCTGAGGCTGTTATTATTGGATTTTCTCACATTAAAAAATGGCACATGTAATGGATAGTTCATACCAGTGGTTCCCAACCTTTATTCCTTGGAGATCCCCTGACTTGTATCTAGGAAAGGCTGCCCACCCCCTTCCATAGAAAAGTGATACATTACAGTCAAAAGTCAACATTGATTTTAATTGTTTAATTAACAACAACAACAACAACAACAAAAAATAACACAAGAAACCTGACAGAATACCTTTGTGTAACCTATGTGAGTGTTTTATGATGGTTTTAGATATATGTGTATATCTAACTGTCATACTCTCAGAGCAGGTAAGATTTTTGATGCCCCCTCTGGGGGGTCCTGGACCCCAGGTTGGAGCCAATGGTTAAAACTAAAGTCTTTTGGTGAGAAAAGTGTGTTTAGGCTTATTATGTTGGGATTTTGAAAGTTCAATTGTTCCATGGCTCCAAGTGTCTCACCAGTCTTCTTTGATAGAGGAAGGTAGAGGAATCACATCATTTCTATTAGGTTCAGTTCGTACAGAAGTATTTTATCAGCACATCTGGTTGATGAAAAACATGATGTGTTCAGTGTTTCAGGTGGTGAAGGCAGAAAAGGGATGAATTAAGACTCCACTTTATCATTTTAATAAGTTAAGGAGACAGATATGCAGTCTATAATATAACAATATAATACTAAGACAATGTTGTATTGTAGTTTTGGGGAACCAGATTTCAAGTGGGCTGCATGGTGGTGAAGTGGTTAGTGCTGCGCCTCACAACAAGAAGGCTCTGGATTCAACCCCCAGTTGGACAGAGCCTTTCTGTGTGAAGCTTGCATGTTCTCTGTATGCTTGTATGGGTTCTCTCCTGGTACTCTAGCTTCCTCCAACAGTCTAAAAACATGCTTGATAGGCTAAATGGTGACTCTAAATTTCCATCAGGAGTAAATGTGAACCTGCCTGGTTGTTCCTCTCTAAATGTTACAGCTGTGATTTGCTGGTGAACAATACAGAGTGTACCCCTGACAGCTCCAGCCCATGACTCCAAGTGGTACAAGCGGTATAGATAATGGATGGAGATTTTCTTACCTGATATAAAGTACAATATTTTCTGCTTGAGTCCAACCAGAACGGCCACAGCTAAATTGAGAGTTTATAATCTTGAATGTGGTGATGTCATAGGCTACATTTATCAATTCATGGGAATGTAAGAGAATGTCTTACCTCTTTGAAAGCTGGCTCTGATGTGTAGAGAAGATCCATATCAAGAAGAACAATGTAGTGCTTCTCATGATCTCTGAAGTAGTTTCTGATCTGATAAAATAACAAGGTGAACATCCAAACATCCATCTTGCCTGTTGAATCTTCTTGGTCTGATTGCTGAAGGTATAGTGGGGTACAAAATGAATGAATCAAAAGGCAGAAAAGCAAGTCTCATAGGCACTTCTTAAAAGGGTCATGGGTCCATTATCCTATCCTAAATTAGAAAAAATTGCAGTTCTTTAGTATTTGAACAGGACAGAAGCATGCATGTTTTATTAGATGTGCCTCTGACGATGAAAAGAGTATTTTTGACACTGAGTAAGTGTGCAAGCTTACCTTGTAGTTTTAGTGCCGTTTTGAAATCCTCTTCACCTACATGATGTGGGTGTAACCATCAATCTAGGATGTTCTGGTTCCAGGTATACTCATTTAACCCATTTTCACCACGGTTTTTGTTGTAAGCAATCCATGAGTATCACCATTCGTATTCAGATAGGCCATCCCTTCCTTTAACCCCTTCCAGGTGTCTCCATCATTGCCTAAGTGGCTTCTGAATTTTCCCAGAAACCCCATTAAGGTGCATGCTCCAAGCTGCTTTTCAGTTCTTATGCATTTTCTAGGCAGAGAAGGCGCTGCTCAAAAGATGCTCCCTGGGTTAGTCAAGCCAAGCAGCATGCTTTAACTTTCCAAGAAGTGCATGGCTAGAAACCCCCCCATATGGATAGGTATATTTATGACAATGTGTACTGAACACAGTAGAGTGCAACGAGCTTCATTCTATAAAGAAGGAGGCTGGGGTGGAGGAGGTTAAGCTTTGCCTGCATCAGCATTAATGCAAGCAAGGATTAGTAAGAAGTATGTCTTATTTAAATACACTGCTGTGTTGAGAGAAGAGCTGTGATTGGCTGTGGGAGCTGGGAGGAGATAATTGGGATCAGCTGATCACAGCTGGGCGTATGACTACTGTGTCCTGCATGAACGAACACTGAGCTTCATTTAAAGCCAGCCTAAGGAAAGGTCCAACACCTTTGCTCAGTCGAGCGCTTGGGAGTATCCCTCCACCCAACCAGAGCCACCCCCTGAGGGTAACTCAGTAAAGGAGGGATTCCAGCTCATTCTCTGGAGCCTGGCTCCAGAAGTGGTGCTGTGGGTAGAAGCAAGCCAGCAAGTCTTTTTCTTGCTGGTAACAACTCAGTTCCCCCACCAGTTTCAGTCATTCATTCTCCAGAAACATGACACCAAAAGAATCAGTCCATGCTGCTGGGAATAAGCACATACTTTGCCTTCCATTCAGCTTTCTACGCACCTAACACCCATGGAAATCTCTGCAGGGGGGGCTTCATGTTGATGTTGTTTGAGTCAAGCCAGTGGAAGCCAAGGTTATTCTCCGCTTCTTGCATTACTAGGCTTAGATTGCTCGTTGTCTGGACCTTTCCCTGAAAACAATTTGCCCTGGGTGTAAGTGTCCTGAGGCAAGACTCCAAATCCCAAATTTCTCCCACTGGCTCAGACAGCAGTATGTATATAGGGGCTAAGCTAATGATTTTTTAGATATATTTTTAAAGGCTTTTTAGACCTTTATTGGCAGAGGAGGACAGTGGATAGAGTCAGAAACAGGGTCAAGAGAGCTGGGAAGAAACAATCACGAAAGTATCCACAGGTCAGACTTGACCCTGGGCCACCCGCGTACATGGGGCGTGCCTTAGACCACTAGGCCATACGCGTTGATGGTCACTTTACATAGTGTACTGTACCATCATTGAATGTGTGCATGTGTGATATGCAATATTAAAAAGCACCTTAAGTAGTTGAAAGACTATAAGGGTACTGGACAAAGAAAATACTTTAAGAATAATCATCCTCAAAAATCACAGCCACACAAAAATCACAAAAATCATTGTGTTGATACTCAATCAGCAGAAGCAGCACTCTGATGTTATCAGTTAGGTTTTTGGGACATATATGCATCTATAGGAACAGTCTATATAAAACGCAAACAATATAACACTTCAAATGTTTATTTTTTTTCCCCAGTGTAACCAGTTTAAACCTTCTATATGCAGTTTTACACCAGCCAGCAGGGCTTTAGAACAATAGTCAGATCAAAATAATTAAAGCAATTAACAAAGAAATAGAATCTTTTGATCTCTTGCACAATGTGTGTTCTTCATATAGATGTCTTTTGGGGGGTCTGGTTGGTCTAATTCTTAAGGCAGCATTGTAAGATGTGTAAATGTGTTGGTCTTAATATTTTAATGATATAAAGATCCCAAAAACAGTGGTATTCAGATGAATGTGAGGTCTCAGAGTCTGCAACTAGAACTGACTAAAGCTTTTTTAGGAGTCAAAGAGATTAAACTGCTTATAAGAGATTATCAGACTGATAATGCTGTCGATGTTTTGTGATTTTGTTCCGTAATTTCTGAGCAGTCTCACTCAAGAAATTCCTTTTGCCTGTATATAGCAAGATCATATCTATCCTTTCTTACTTATCATATTCATTCATCTGATTTTCACCACTTTTAAAGTCGTACTGAGCCTTTTTTACAGGGATTTATACATATAACTGTGTATTTTCCACCCATATTGGACACCTCTTGCTTTAGGAATGTGCTGACGTCTCTTTTTCCTTCCACAGATGCTGAAGCTGAGCCACGAAAAACGACAGAGACACTTTTTTTTTGTCCTTTGTGGGTCTTTTTGCGGTCTGGGCTTGCTGTTCCAAAGGCAATAGCCAGGAAGCCCTTACCCCAAAAAGTATCTGCACTGGATCCTGGCATCTGGACCAGACATCATCTTTACACCTCCATCATGGAGCAGTGAGTATCTAATATCTCTAAGTATTTTAAGTGAGATCCCCTTCTCATTTGTGGCATATATGCTTATTTGGTTCTTTGAGATCATTCACAATCTGATACTGTCAGATGCTTTGCCAAAGTAAGGAGAGGCTTTTGTGAAACATAAGACTATAATCAGGAATAATCTGAGAGGTATAATACAGGATGTGGTTGAAGAGAGTCTTAATCAGAGCATCAGGCAACCTGAGAGAAATACGATTGCAAAGAGTCTTATTACAGTAAGAAATAGATCCAGCTTTACTCGCTTTGACGTCAGAAGGAAGAGTGTGAAGCCTAGCCCTGCTCCCTGAATCAAAGCCTAAAATCACGTCAAAACACGTCATTATAAATGTACACTTTTTAAACTGACCTTTTGTCCTACTTTAGACACGATATGCTCCTGCCCCAAAGAAGAGTGGAAAGACCCCTTATCTCAATTATGCCCCTTTACATTACTGATAAAGCCTACCAAATAAAACCCTTAGTTGCCACAACATTGCCAACTTCAACAGACCAAGGCTCTACACATGCAAACTCCAGGTAGTGAAAACTCCACCACGTGGCCCCTTTATGCCCCCAACCATGTAAAGTGATGGCAGCAAGACTCAGGGTCATCAAGTGATGAACCTCACTTCATAGGTGTTTCATCCAATTAGTCCTACGACACTTCAGGGGGATCAAACAGTGACCTCCCCTTTATGCTAGCTCTCACAGCCACTATACCAATACAAAGATCTCTACCTTCTGCCTTTAACAGACCCAGGCTCTGCAATGCAAGCTCCAGGGTCAGTATATCTTACAGACTGAACGTTTTTTATTTTGTTTTGAGAAATCCAAAATCATGAAACACACTGTTTCCCGATCACAATATGAAAATAGGAGAGAAAAACACATAAGGAAGATAAAAAGGTGTAAACTGAGAATAAAAAAACAAAGGAAAAACAGTTTTTTGTTGTCTGTCTCTTATTTTTGTTTCTCAGTTTTAATTTTTTCAGAAAAATAAAAAAGAGAATAAATTACCATTTTTTCATCACATCATTTTTATGTTGTATCAAATAAAGACAAATATGGAGGATTTCCAAAATGAATTGTATGATAAGAATGGAACTAGGACAGTAGCATTTATTGTGTTTTCTTATTCGTGTGACCTTGTGCGGTGTTGTGTTAAGAAAAGCATGCTGAGAATCACATAACCGTCACATGCGATTTATTTTTCCTTTTTTCTTGATCTGACAACATTAAAAATAAGATTAAAATGAGTCCTTCACAAGTTTTTTTCTTTTCTTGAAAACAAAAACTGAGAAACACAAAACAGAATGTTTTTTGATTTTCAGTTTGATATTGAAATACCTGAAGTGGCCAAGGCCATGTTTTTTGTGTTTTGCTTTCCTATTTTTAAACTCTAATTGGGAAATGGGTTGTTTCTTGATTTTGGATTCCTTATTTCAAAAAGAAAAAAAAAATGTTGGCTTTAAAATACAATGACCCTCCAGGTAGGGACAGCACATGATGATGTTTAAGCGGCAGTAAATATTGTAAAACTTCTGTAAATATTGAAAAATTCCACCTTAAGAGGCATAAGTATTTCCTCCATATTTCAAATGATTCCATACAAAGAATTACAATGTATATATTTGATTTGAGAAGATTGAAAAAAATTAAATAATGTCAAATTTTCCTTTTGTTTTTTTGTTTGTTTTTTTTTTTTAGCCAAAGATTTCCTATAATGAGTGACCGGACATTTTTCATGTCAACTGATTGACATGATTAGCCTTTAATTTTTTTTCCATGCACTTTTCATTCTTAATAGATTTTGCATCATCTTTTATGTTCAAATTGTTTGTAAAAGTGTGCTAAGAAATAAGACACCTTTCCGTATCTTCCTATTTTTCATTAAAAAGCTGTTAAAAATAAGTCAAAGTTTAAGATAAAATGTTGCTATTATGTCAGAAGTGTATACATAAAAGTATCTGTTCTTTGAGTGGATTTTCATAAATATAATTAACAATTATCAATGTGAAAACGTTTGAAAATGACATAAAGAGGAAGTGTCCAGGGAAGAAATGAGCTGAAGGAAAATGAACATGTAGCTCTGAGCGTTTGACGCACTGTGTGTTACATAAAAGTCATTATTAATCCAAACCCTGGAGCCTTCACAGTGTAGTTTCTACGTCACAACCTGAGGCCAGCGTGTGTGCTGATGAGGACACTTCACTTACACTAGCCACGTGATTCAAAGGCTCAGGGACTGTTTATGTACTCCTTTATGTATCACAGAGAACCAACACAATTATATGAGATGATGCACATGTGTAGCGTCATATCCCTTTGTGTTTGATTCTTCTCTTTAAAGATATGCTGAGATGTCTTGAATAAATATGAAATAAAGTTGATTTTAAGTATTTAAGTGCCATGTTGTCTGTTCTAAATGTTTTATCATTATGAGCACTTCTTTCAGACATTGGGTCGGCAGTATTGAGTGTATTTGTTGCAGCTTGGCAAACAAAATGTCAATTTCTTCAGGAGGAAATTTATTTGAATTCCTGAATATCTATACAAAGATTGCTTCACAGGATTTTTTCAGTAAGGCAAACAAACATAAGCTGCTTATATATTAAAATGCAGCTACAAAATACCTTCATGTGTAATGTTAAGAAAAATGGTTTTACATCCCAACAACAGAGCCAACTAATCCTGTGTTAAACCAGGGTAATACGAGACAAACATTTTCCGGTACAGCAGGCCTCTGCTTTCATTAATTGACCTCGCAGATCTCAGACTGACCTTCTGACTGGAGCTTTAGAGATTCCCAGTCAGTGAAGTCACAGCCGCGGCCCACAGTTTGTGTGTCATACACCGCCGGGGGAAATGGGGCAGAGCTTCATCCGTGTCATCGCAGAGGGACGAGGGGCTGGTGGATGCACATTTGCTCCACGCACTATAAGGGGGAGTAAATTAAATTTGTGACCACAGGCAAAGACAACGGAAAGGGATTTTTCAAATCTTACATTATGTCTGTGGTGTCTGGGCATTTAAACAAAATTAAATGTAATGGAGGGAGTCTATTTGGGCTGGTTTTGTGCTTGATAAAATCCCTAAAATATCTCCAGTGAGACAACAATGTAGACTAAGAGGAGTTAATTGTATGGATTTACATGGTTGAAGAATTTAACCAATTATGACTAATGATAAAGGCAGAAAAGGGGATTTTTGAAAGGGTTAAAAGAGAATAAATCAGAGTAAAATAGAGAACCTTGGGCCAGCAAAACCAGAAAAATCTTTGCTAAGGATATAAAGACTCTTTGATAATCCTTAATGTAAGCTCTTAAACACATGACTTCTGGGATTTGCATTAAAGTCTTACCTTAAAAGGAAATGAGTAAAGAAGGAAGAACGCCACACTGAGATGAGACATGATCAACACTCTGTCACTGCTCCATGGGTGAATACAGCTCTCCAGAGGACATTCTGAGAACTGCAACAGAGGACAGAAACAGAGCAGCTCCATCACAAAGACAAACATGAGACAGATTGAGAATGAACCGATAAAAACATGATGGGGAAATTTCCACCAGTCCTAGCTGGAAACAGAAGAGGTAAATAAAGCTCTGACCGGTAGTCTCCTCCCCCTGACGTATTCACGAAGTTACAGTAAAAAGTGCTACCTCCTCTGGAGACAAATATGTTGACTCTGGCCTAAATGATCCTGTCTGTGTTTTGGTCCTCAGCCTTTTCTCCTCAAAACCAATGATGTGATTAAATTTAATTGCCAAAAGCCGACTCATAAATGATTTGACGCTAACTTGGGTGGACTCAGCAGAAAATAAAACCTTGTTTCAGCGTTTTAGGCATTTGGAAAGACTGAAAAACAATATTGTGTTTTTATCCAGGTCAGTGGAGATGATGCAAAAAAGGAATCAAACACGTCAAGAAGTTCTGATAGATGGGTTGAATTATCGGCAAATAGAGACCACGTCTGTGTTAGAATTACATATTATCAGCTGATTTTACGGCATAAAAAAAGTTTGTCGTAAATTATTCTTTATCTGTTTATTTTCTATTAGAGATTTGTTTTTGGGCTTTTGTGCTTTCAGTGGAGAGACAGGACTTGGGATTGAGTCGGAAACTGGCGAATGACCGCCGGGTAAAGAACTACAGGCCAGATCTACTTCTGTATTTCAACTCTAAATCAGTTCAAAAGTCTATATCTTTCTACTAGATATCCTGTTTTTAACAGAAAAAAACAGAAGCATGTTTTGGGGGCCGAGCTAATGCTAACTCAGAGCTGCAAAAAGAAAGCAATTAAGCAGTTAAATCCTGCCAAAAGTCCAAAATGCTAACGTCTGCATGCTAGTAGCAATGCCATGAGTTTAGAAAGCAATTATTGCCATGTTCTCTATCCTTGTTTAGCCTGTTAACATGCTTACTTTGCTAATTAGCTAATTAGTAAAGGCTGATGGGAATGTTTTTGTTGTTGTTGTTTACAAGAAGCTAATTATTTGGCAAATGTAAAGACATTCTCTATAAATCATCAATGTCAGGGGTCAACTGCTTCATTTGTACATGGGCCTGATTTTTTGACAGGCACAGTGGGGGGCAGACATTCAAATTAACTAAATCAAATACATATTTTGGTCTTATTAGCATATTATTGAATTAGCAGTTGTATTTCTATCGCTTTTTAGGCATTAACAATAAAAACAGCCCCTACTGCCTTCTACAGCCAGCCACAAGGAAAGAATTGAAATATTTCAGGTCCATATTTCTGAGGTTTCTTTGTTGTCCATCACTAGGGTTAACACCTCTATGCTGTGTCCTGACTGGTCAGAAACATGCGCACGAAGTAAGTCTTTTCTTTTAGATCTCAAGAGAGATCGCACACCCCAAGAGCCTGAAGTGGAAAGTTAACACAAAAAAAATGCAGATTTAATCAGGACTGAAATTATGTGTATGTGCTTATGCATTACTAATGATGGCTGACAGGTGAATTTCTGTCAAACATAAGGCATACTGATAAAACTGTTTCAATGACTGTTTAGGGGGTTGATTCAATATCTATAGGGATTTCAAGACAAAAGATTCCCTAAATACTACTGAATGTAATAGTCTCTTGGTGCCAGTAGATCATTGCTGCCCTTAATGAATGATTTTTAAAAAATTAGGATAATAACGAACTACTTTGACAGAGAAGTTAAGACATTGGTGAAGGTATTAGAATTTAACCAGAGTAGACTGACACTACTATTCATGAGAATCCATCCAATAATTTCAAGTTATTTCATAAAACAAAAATCAAAAAGTCAACCTGGTGTTGGCACTAAAGGAACATGCCAACTGGCTCAAATGATGCCATTATAATGACACCATAAGTTATACAAGTAAATAATGTACAGTGCCCATAAAACAGCTGTCACCTCCTTGGATGTTTTACCCTTTTACTTATTTTATAAATCAATCATGGTCAATATAATTTGGCTTTTTTGATCGAGGCAGATTTATATGTGCCATATTCCTTCCATTTCTTGATGATGGATTCAACTGAACTGCGTGGGCCATTTAGTGTCCTGGTGGATGCTGAAATGCTTGAAAAAGTTTTTACACAACTCAAGCTGACTAGCTGCCTTTAAGATCCCATCCCAGCATCCCTTTTTAAAAACCTTTATGACTTTTTTCAACAGGATATTCTTACCATTTTAAATTATTCTCTTCATACAGCTTTTAAAACTTCTATTATTGAAGCCCTTCTGAAGAGAAGCAATTTGGATACAGCAGTAACTAATAATTACAGACCTGTATCCAATTTGCCATTTTTAAGTACAATTTTAGAAAAAGATTGCTTTAAACCAGTTAAATGATTTTATTAATTAGAAGAGAAATATTTATGAAATTTATCAATCTGGTTTCAGAAAAAAAATCACAGTACAGAGACTGCTTTAGTTAAAATTGTAAATGACCTCAGGTCCAACATGAACAATAAATTACCATCTGTTTTAGTTTTATTAGACCTGAGTCAGCTTTATATACAGTAGACCATGACATTCTTTTAAATAGACTCCGTAATTTTATTGGCATCTCTCGCAATGTTTTTAACTGGCTTAAATCTTATCTTACTGATGGAAAGTTTTATGTGAATCTTGGGGATCAATCATCTAAATTTTATGAAATGAAGTGTGGCATCAACTTCCACAGCTATGCTGATGACACTCAACTTTATGTTGCCTTGTCTCCTGATGACACAGGGTCACTTGATGCCCTTTTAAACTGTATTTTAGATATTAAATCATGGATGGCAGAGAACTTTTTACAGCTCAGCCAGGACAAAACTCAGGTTTCAGTCATTGATAGAGGGCACAAGAGAGAGAAACTGGTCAGCAAACTCCAAGCATTATCTTTTCATCTGTGTGAGCAGGCAAAAAATTTAGGTGTTTTATTTGATTCAGATCATAGTTTTGAACCCCATATTTGGGATATCACCAAGAAAGCATTTTATCTTTTAAAAAACAATGTCCAAGTGCAACCCTTTTCTCTCTCTGTCTCAGAAGTGTGTGACAATTTCCACTGGAATTTACAGCTTATATAGCGGCCATACTTTGACAGAAATTCCAGACTTTAAAGTAGAATTGATTGAGCTGTGTTTCTCATCTTTAATCCTTAAACTTTAAAGTGTGCTCTAAAGACTGAAGTTTAAGTCTGAACAACAGCTAGCTTAATTTTGGCACTTGAGAAAAATGTGTTTCTAATTGTGTTATTTCACATTTTCACGGCTGTTTTAAGGAACCATCATGCTCACCTGCAGTTTAGTTAGGACAAAATATTTAAATAACAGCTCAATTCTAGTACAGGAAAGACTTGGTGTTTTATAATCAAATAAAGTTGTGCATATATTCGTATCAATATTGGCATTAGCTAAAATGAATTTGTAAAAAACATTCATATCAAATATTATTATAAATCCAATACCATACATCCTGTTTGGACTTGTAAACTGTAATGATCTCTTTTAATTATCTAAGAATGAAGACATTTTGCAACAAAACTTTTTAAAAATGCAAACAAAAATAAAAAATATTTATACATTTTATCATGATAACTCATGTCAATCATAATAAATTCCTAGAGGTCATGGTAGAAAAAAAATAATGTGAAACATATGAGATCTAAACTAACTACTTTGTTTGAAAAAAGACTAAACGCTGTTAATAACTAGTCATTTTTGTCATTAAAATAAATTTGGATGACTACCTTCAACTGAATCCACACGAGACACCATCAACAGGAGACTCCAAAGTCATAAAAGATATTTCTTTTCCACAAAAGAAAAAAGTTTTTTTGTGAGTTACAGTTTCAGAGTGTTCAAAAAATTCAATTCAACTTGAGTGCCTAAATCTGACTGTGCTATTTGATCCTTTGTAAGATTTACATCTCTTTCTAGTCAGCTTCATTGCTTAGTCATGAGGACTCAACCCCAACCATGTCCTGAAGAGAGGACTCATTGCTTACACTACTCATTTGCTTGCAAACGGGTGCACTGAACAGAGTTTTCAGTTTAACAGGAGGCTGGTTGGTGCCAGAATAAAGGGGGGCAGGCGGGGGGAGTTTGAACTCAATTCTTACTGGAAATGACCAAAGCTAGAATTCCAGTAAGTTTTCCTCCCCCCTTCTTATGTTTGTCTCTCCATAATCCATCATCTAATACAAATACAAAGTATTTCCATGTGTCCAGCTGTCCTGCCTTTGACACAAAACTGATAGCAGAACACTTGACTTGATTGCAGGCGACCTGTTTTGGCAATCATCAAACCAGATAAATACTATCTCGGCAATACTACTAGCATTTATTAATCAAAGTTCTGGGGATCATTTGCCCCTGGGTCACCAAAAAACAGAACAAAGTTTCATTTTGAGTCAAGATAAAAAGGGAAATGATGGAAAGATACAGGGGTTTGTGAAAGGAACCTGGAATATCTCATAGCTTAAAACCTTAAAAAGAAATAATCCTTCACTCCCTTGTCTGAAAAGGTTTTATTATTTTGTGTCATTATTATTGAGCAAATAAGATCCTTTTAAAATATGCATCAATTCACCTTATTCTCATATGATTAAATATGACATGCAAAGGCTTAAAGGTAAGGTTTGTACTGTTATTCTATACACCTAGAGTATAAATATGAAGCAGCCCATATGACCAGTGGTTCAGCCATTGTCATTTCATCTGTACTCATGAGAAGCTGCAGTCTGAACAACCAGCTGATGAGATCCAACCTGCAAAGAATAAAATGTATGCCTCAAAAAGTGGTAGAATTCCACCAGAGGGATGTACAATTATGCTACCTCCCTGACTAGAAGATTCCATAATTTAAATGCAAAACATATTATTTCCTCAACAAAACACTGGCTGACTAATTCACGCTTTTTTGTGTTGCTTATGTTTGCCGACATTAGATTTAAGCCCCAAGGGTGGCAAATTTGCAAGTCAACAGACACTGACACATTTAGCTTCTTTTAAGGAGTGATTCATTGCTCACAGAGTCGGCACATGACTAGGCTGCCATTGTTTCACTGATCGTATTCACAACAGTGGAACGGTTCTTTAGAAATTAAGAACAGCAAAGAGGAACATTTCTGCAGTATGCATCATTCTCCAACTTTGACCAATGGATAAAAGCAGGCAGACATGCCAGAAGTGAAATGTAGAAGTATGATTGTGTCCACAGTTGGTTGTTCTATGCATGCCTCAGAATACAAGGCTAATGCCTTCAAAGACATAAAAAAAATCCACGGAGAGTGTAAAAGCTAGGCGCATCATTGCAATGACTCACTTCTTTTAATCTGCATTACATATGACAACACCAGTTATCATTCTATGTTTTACCTATGAATTACATGGCATGACGTATAATTTCTCCTTTGCAGGCTTTCATGACGTTCATCTAAAATCTACTTACACAATTTCCTACACCAAACAATAAGGATATAAACGTCAAATCTGCCGACAGGCATTCATCAGGTTAAATACTCTCAATGGAAATAAGAGCACAAAAGCAAGTTGAGTCATAATAATAAAGGTATTTTTTACCAGGGTGATTTTTTTGAGCTTGCTGTGAAGCTGACCTGTAAGGGTCAGGCCCAGATTAGAGTCAGGATGGAGGGAGGGAGGAGAAAGATGGAGAATAGATCCCCAGCAAGTCAAGAGCTGACTATTTAAATGGAGGAAACCTGCAGAAAGGCATGCGTCACCTCTCTGCCATTCAGTGTTACAAGGACACCACAGCAATTAAGACTATAAAAACAGGTAAGAATTCTATGTTTTACATAAAATGGACCATTATGGTGCTGGTAGCATGCTCTACTACTGTTAAACTTTACAAAGTTGCAAAAATGTTCGAATGACTATCATGGTGTTGTTTACTTTAATATTTTTATTTTTTTAGGATGGACATCCTTCGGGCTCTATTCTTTGTTGCTCTTGTGGCTGCGCCTGGGTGCTCAAGCCTTCCCACAACAGAATCTCCTAGAAGCGTAACGAACAGCTTGATTTATATAACTCAGACAGCCCTGATGCATATAAAGAAACTAATAACAAATGTAAGTTTACGGCCATGTTGCCTAGTTTTTGTTCACTTTTTTTTTCTGCACACAAGTAGTTTAGGCTCATGTAATAGTTAATAACGTAATAGATTATTATTTGGTTTTAGAAGCAAGCTAATATGCACTCACTCTCTCTTCTTGTCCTTAGTTACCGGTGCCTTCTCTGGTCGAATTCAGCACTCCTTCCATCACAGGACTAACCAGCATTAGCCACGACCTCGGACTTTTCATCAATGAACTGCAGAGCCCCCATGCAGACCTGATCCTTCAGATACACACCGACGTCTCCAGTTTGGAGGGACTGGTGCGCTACTATGCCCAGACGATGAACTGCACCATTCAGGATCGACCCCAAGCACATGCCGCAGACCATCCGTTCCCTGACAGTCATATTTCCAGGACCCTGGTGAAGTTGAAGCTCTATCTGGAAAACTTGCTTCTCCACAAGGACAAATTCAAGGTCTGTTGAGAGAAACACATTTATGTCACACCTTTAAATGCCAAATCTTGCCATATTATACAGGAAATATACAAAGACTTGTATACACAAAAGCTGAGTGTATTCACTGATGTAGCGTGACTTTGCACATATATTTTTACATACACTATTTACAAATCTTGCATGCTAAAAATCAGACAATAAAGCTGCAATATTCCATATTTTATCGCTTAATAATTTAGCATGAAATGCAACTGATATTTGTAGTTTGTTTCATCAAATATTATTACAGAAGTTTGCAAAGTAGTCTAAATGTAGCATTTATATGTATTTCTATTGTTTGCATTTGATTTAATTTGTGACAAAACTGCACTGATTTAGGCACTGAAATTTCTCAAAGTATGGCCAACAACATCAACTTTTTTTTGGAAGATAGAGTAGGGGTATAGTATATGATATGAAACAGTGTTGAGTCAATGTGCAATGCTGGATTTGGAGTGTTGGAGTATTTAATAGAGCAGAAACATTCATCTGAATGCTTGACTTCTAAGCTAAAAACTGACTTTGTTAAACTTTGAAAAAAATATATTTTAATCATGTGACAGAGGGCCTTTTAAAAACCATAACATAACAGAAATATCTTTATTTTTTACTAATTATCTCACTTATAGAGATTTACACAGAATCACTTCTCATCTTTACAGAGTAATCAGCCTTCTGCTGCTGCAAACCTTGAGAAAAATCATTTCTTGTCTTCAAATTATAATTTTCCCATCCTATACTCACACTTATTTAAATGTTAATATTATAACAATAAAATTATTTTCAGCCTTTGAGTTCACTTAAGTTTTGTTATTGTCAAAGATATTAATACTAAAAATAGAGAAGACTTTCCTGGTACAATTTGTATTTCACAGAGAAATATGTTAAACACCAACTTGGAATAGTCTAAAATTTAATGCTAAATAAGGTTAAATAAATATCATGACATTATAATAAAATGTGTGTCTGATAGGAAATAACTGTATTATGCAGTGATGTTGATGTGCCTGAAAGAGAGTTAAGCTGTAGGTAAGACTGCCACTGAAAATCAGTTCAACAAATCTGTAGTCATAATATCTGTTTTATTTTATATTTATATGCCGACAACATCAGACAACAGCTTTATAAAGTTTCTAGCATTTAGGACTTAAAATATAAAGTTTGAGGATTCATTCCCATCTTTGCTAAATGCCATTTTCTCTTTTTCTTTTTGTTTCATGTTTTAATATTTCTTATTTTTAAAGCATTTTTGTTGTCTTGCAATATTATAAATGTTCTATTTTTGACTCTGGAAAGCACTTTGAATTGCTTTGTGGCTGAATGGTGCTTCATAAATAAACTTGCCTTGCCTTTAAGGAATACTGACTCTTTCTAATTTGTTTAATTACTTGAGTCCTTTATGAATATTGTTCAATTCAATTATTCTTTAAATACATCTAAAGCACACTGCACAGTCAATGCAAAAAAGTGCATTTTACCCAGTTACCTTATCATCACTTGAAATAATGAAAAAGAATAAATAGAATAATGGCATTGCATTCAAAAATGGCATCATATTATGTATACAACATAATAAGCTTTTTAAAATAAATACCTCTGTATGTCATCCTTCAATAGACTTGACTTTTAAATGTATTTTAGTGGAAAAAAAAATTTTAGGATGGCAAAAAAGAAAAACAGAATAAGCACACAGTTAAATGAATCAGAGGCAGGATACCTTTCACTTTGTCAGTTAGTAAAAGCTAAAGAATGTGTTTGATCGCTGACTCACAGACAGACTAAAACTAAGATCTACATTCCATCCAGCTTTACGGTACACCGACTGACACATCCTTTACATATTAGACCCACAAATGTGAGCGAGTCATCCTCACTGAGACTGAGGCGCTTTGTTTCCTACACTACGGACTAAAGCACTTTAAGGTAGAGTCTGGGTTTTTTCATTATGGGCAATGGAAACAAAAGAAAAACTAGATTATTTGATAGTATTGTATCAATCATATACAATATATTTGTGATCACAAATCAGAGATTTGTATTTATTTTGATGCAAAACTACATAACCGAAAAAAAAAAAATGATTAATTTGACAGATTTCCACTCTTACTAAAGATAGCCTAATTTTCCAGGACTTTTTCAAGTTTCAAATTACTCTTCACTCCCTCTCTCTTAACTGACTTGTAGATTCAAAACATTAGTTTTCTGGAAATTTCCTCAAAACACCTGTAAGCTTTTCATGCCATATTTAATTTAAAGTAAAAAGTGCGATGACTCTCTGAAAAAAAGCATTAACTTTTTCAGCTTTTCCTTCTAGGCTACATTTAATTAAAATAAGAATTACTTCACCAAACTAACCTTTTTTTCCCCTTTAATAGTTTTCACAGTATGGAGATGTGAACAGTACACTACACTATCTGAAAACTTCCCACCATTTGGGAAAGAAATGATCATGTTCAGATTGATTTTTTTATGTAACTAATAAACTAGTACAAACATCACATTTATAGTCATTATTCAAACTAACAACTGTCAATATTTGACATATTATCAATTCAGAAAATAAATGAAGACATAGTTTTAGAAAGTACATAAAGTGTTGGAAAACACAGGAAAGCATCAAAATAGAGCTTGTTGTTAAAAACGCTGCTGCTACAGGCGCCCTGTATTTTAATAACTTAATACTGTCGGCAGGTATGAATATCTTATTTTGTAATAAAACGTACTAATGAATACTTTTCAAAATGGCAGCAACGCATTTTAATTAAATTTCAAGTAGTTATTACGCCACTTTTAATTTTACAGAGAAAACTGCTGGTAACAGAGCCAAGTCTGCAGGTCTACTGTAGAAGGGGGTCTTTATTTATTTAGGTTGTACGTGAGTTAGGTATGACGGTATACAGGAGTTTCGGCGTTTTAGTTGTTGTTTATATATTAGTGTAATGTCATTTCTCTCTGTCTTACTATTTGATATCTTCTTAATAAATACACTGACTTTTTCTTGCTTTAGAGCGTAGAGCTTTGTAGCAGCAAACAAGAAATATCTTCTGATGTATGTCACTCCACTCTGTATCAACCAAGAGTATATGGCTGCAGCCCGGAGACCTCTGCCATACAGACCTCCAGGAGGAGACAGCCATGTCCCGCGCCCGTGCTCTAATTTTCGAAATAAAAGATCACGTCTGGTCGCACTGTATGTTCATTTTTGTTTTTGTTCGTATGTAGTTTTTAATATTAAATGAGGAGGACATACTTTCTATTTTCAAAATGAATGATAACGTCTGGTCAGGTCTACTTTGTTTCTATTTCATATTAAATGAAGAGGAAATACTTCTAACGTTCAAAGTAAAATGTCATGCAAGGTCGCATTGTATGATAGTTTTATCATGTATTGTAATATTTTTATTTCAGTTTAAATTGAGAGGACATACGTTTAATTTTCAAAGAAAAAGATAGCGTCGGAGTTCTTGAACTCCTTGTCTTGTATGTTAATTTTTATGTAATTTTTTATATTAAATTAAAAATATGTAATAATATTCTTCGTTATATATTCATTCATTAATATTGTTTTTATATATGTCATAGTAAATTCAGATAAATTGTGTGAACTATTATTATAACATACTGCTGATATTGTTATTTATCTAATATATGAGAATATTATAGCTTCTTGAAGACAACTCCAACCCTTTCCAAGCCTCTCTCTTCTGGTCGTAGACATAAGATACTAGCCTGCAAAAAACAATAAGAACAGCAAATTTCCATCTTGACTTATCTACCGTGTTTTAGCTATTGGAGGTATTGTTACTTTATCTTGCTTTTAGTCACGAGTTTTGTCTTTTATTTGTGGTTACCCCTTTAAGCTGTGAACACTATGGTCACTTTATCACGTTTTGTCCTGTTCTGTTGATTGTTTACGGAAGGAGGCTGTCTGACTCATTGTAAACCAGTGGTGAAAAGATAAAGATCTGTACCTCAGAAATGAAGCCACGTGGACTTAATATGAAGGAGGGATACCTTTCAACATTTCTGCCTGTCTGTACGCTTTGGAGAAAGGCGATAAAGGACAACGGAAGCACGTAAATCTCACCTGTTGACACCACAGACTCCGCCATACCACTCTCGTATCAACAGAGGAAGGCATCAGAGCCCTACGGTCATCAATATCCCTCCGCCAACTTTAACCGTTAGCAACTTTAGATGTGAAATGCGCCATATTAGGTATTCCCCTGTCTTAGCGTATGCATAAAAGCGATAAACCTCACAATATGTCCTTCCAAATATAAAACTTATCTTGCATCATAAGTTAAGAGCAAAATAGTTAAGGGCTTGGCTACTATAAAAGTGCTTCCTCACCCAGTAAGCCGTTGAAATACATAATTGCAAATAGAAGTCCTAGCCAAAAATCGACATATTTTTTAACGATCGTTGATTTCTATAAACGTATGGGTTGAGGAAACGGTAATTAAATGCTCAGTGAATTTTTCAAGCATCAGTTTAGATCCTCACTGCAGTTTATACGGTCTAAAACTTAAAAGAAAGTAATAAACGAGTGAACGTTACAGGTTAAATCCATCCAAACTGATATCAACGGTTTAGCCAGCAGATGCCGCCATTTTTACTTCACGAAACGCCACAAAACCTTGAGCCGTAGGCAACAAAAATGTGACGCAGTGGTCAGTGCTTCCTTGTTTTACCACCCCATAACTTAAGATGAGCGAATAATTTTGAAACGTACCTGTATATACCTCTTGACTCGCCTTTCGTCTTCACCATATTTACTTCTCGCATTGGATTTTAAGGAGCAACCGCCATGAGGTGTCCCTTTTTATGACCGATTAAAAACGCTTTCTCCCTGAACTGTTCTCTTCCAGTGAGCTACAATTACCACTCAACCAATATTTAAAAATTATACCTGCCATTTGAAAACTTGTGTGAGTTTCTACGAAAACAAAGAAGTATTTGAACAATGTAATTAACAGCTCTCAAAGATTTATTTCAAGTTAACTCCAGATATTTTTAGTAACAAGTGCAAAAACATTTCATCAGCAAGCACCTGTGCAAACAAGCATCACAGGATAGTACCTCAACAGTAATTGGATAAATACATGAAATAATTTAAACTGTTACCTCAGTTAAAATGGGATCAACAAATAAATAAGAGTGCATAAAAGGGGTTGAATGTGGTCTTAGTTAAATACAGTTGCAAGATCAAAGTCTTTTCTTCATAATATTAAAGCATTTTGCAGTTTAAAATTCAGTCAAAGTAGAATTTTGTGTCCTCTAACGTTTACATTTTTACTTTGAGAGAGGAAATGTGCAGTGCATTCAAGTATTTCTGCAACGTTGATACATAGTCTTCAGGGTGGCATCGCATATGGGCTGCATGTATGGACTCTTTCCACTTCCTGCTCTCCACAGTCATGCCCCTCTTCCTCCAGAGGTCGATGCAGTTTTCCATGGCAAGCGGGTTGCACAGGGCATCGTTCTCGCTGTAGAAAAAGAGTGCTGGTGTAGTGATGGGGCTGTTGTGGAAAACCTTTATGCTGCTGTTGTAGAAGTCTGCTGTGTGGCGTTTGAAGAGCCAGAAATAGAGCATGGCGGCGTTTTTGATAAGGGTCTCTAAACGTGGGACCAGGGTCTTTCCAAGACCTGAATAACAAGAGATAGAATGTTAACATTTTACAATGAATGACCTCTCAAACTCACCAAACTCTGTCAAATTACAATAATTACAATAACAATATTTTTCCATTCATATTTTCAGACTTAGAACTGTTTATTGGAAACTACGTGTCCCATAGAACTAAATGGAATGAAAACATCAATAGGCTCAAATCCAGATCTGTGGTATGTACAAAACAGGGATGAAAGCCCTTAAAAATCTTTGGAGAAAAATGTTATTGAAAACCTATTTTAAAAAATATAATAAATCTGCACATTGAAGAATAAATCTAAAATTAAAAGTGGCTAAAATGTGTATTTGATAGAGATAATGATTTGTCTTTTCCCTTTATATTTCTAAGTTTGAATTGATTGATATGAAAGCTGCTATCACTGTCCAGGGATAGGCTGTAACAAACACTCCCTGGACTCTTGACAAACTGGATCAGTGGGTCAGCTGGCTGATGAATTATTTAAAGATCTAAAAACACACACACACTTCACACACAAAAGTAACCCGAGTTGGATTGCTGTCACTCACCTACCGCCATGTGCTCTAGCGTACCGACCACCAGGCTGTCATAGATGTGTCCTATCATTCTTTGGGCCAGGCCTGCATGTTTTTCTGGTTCTTGTGCGATGTGGGTAAGGATCTGGGTGAAAGTGTAGCCACCGATTGAGGCTGAGTGAACCAGCACAGGTCTATCTAAGAACTGGGGCTCCTCCAGAACCTTCAACACCTCTGACCCATATTCCAGCCCCCATCTGGGCCACAGAAAGTGCATGACACTGCTCTGGACTAAGAGGACATCCATACCTCGCTGCAGGTAAAGGTCTCTGTATTTGGCCACCGCCCCTGGCTGGGCCCCAAGCCAGGAGAAGAAGAGAACAAGAGGGCGGGTGGTTGGGGCGGAATCTGATTGGACTGAGGGGGAGACAGGTGTGTGTGAAGGTGAATCTGAGAGCAATGGAGAAGTGGAAGGATCTGCAGAAGAGGAGCAAAGAGAAGGGGATGTGGGACAGTCTTTGGAAGGACATAATGTCTTAAGCCCTGCTCCTGCTTCTGAAGAGGCAGCATAATAATAAGTAATACGATTTCTGATCCTCCTGGTTGTGAAAGTCCCTCCATTTGTGGCATTCACAGTCATAGTGGGATCAGTCCTGAAGACACTGGAACAAATGAAAAAACATAAAAGGTTTTCATTTCCTTCCTCTTACAAATAAAATTTTGTATATAGCAAGGTTCTACTGATGTCAGACTTTTAAAATACAAAAAAGCTTAGGTATTACAGGTTTTCTTCATTTATACTGACTGGAAAACAATTACATGATTTAATTTTAAAATTAATTGTCATGAAAATAAATTGAAGAGCACACAGGAATAGTCTTGTTTGTACCATTTCCATTATTTAGTTGTAGATCAAATAAAACGCTTCTAAATACAATATCATGATTAATTACAACTAAAATTTGGTATTAAAAAACGTTAACGTAGCATTGCTGTAAGATTTACACTTATGAGCCTCATTTAACTGTTGCTAAATTAATAGTATTGGGCCACAGAAAGTGGGCCACATGTTGGTGTTATTATATGATAAACACTGGTGTTTCTATTATTTTACCTAATTCAAGATGTTGATAGGTGGAAAACTTTTGCAAGATAGCTCAATTTAAAATAGAAAATAATAAGTATTGAATATATATGAATATAATATATAAAACATGTAAAATAAAAACTGTTAGAAAGTCAGAAGTGATAAAAAGTTAAATTAAAAAGCAGTATGAGTGTTGTATTTGTTTTTAAGTCTAATTGTATCTATGTTGGCTATCCATCTTATAAAGGTTATGCTAACTTACCCTAATTAATTTTCAGACTTCATTGTACACATCTTGTTTATTTTAATTCATCTTTCACTATACTTGTTTAAGTTACATTACCGTTATAATAGCACTGTAACGGATGGTCATTTTTCTAGTGTCCCTGTCAGCCATAACACGTGACATTCGTTTTTAAAGATATTTTAAGGTGCATTAAAGACCCCAAAACACCAGATAGATAAACTAGACATATTTGGGCTCAAGTGTTACGGTTTGGTGAGTGGCTGTGTTAACCGGTGACTCTCAGCAGAATGCCTCTGTGGTTGTTGTTGAGCTACAACAGATGTTAATGAGGGAAAGTGTTGTGACTAATGCTTATTGTTGAGATTTTCATTACAGAGTATCTATAAAATGAATTCAAAAAATAAATTAAACAATAATTTCCAACGCCTGTTGTCACTGCGACAACTTAGTTTGACTGAAGGTCGCCAGTAATCACGGTAACTTGTTTAACCGCAACACCCGGTCTCTAGTGGATGTAGCGCAGCATCACACAACCGTTTCATATGGTAATTCGAATTCCGCAGCATACGTCACACCCACTAACACATCCGTGATATCACAGCAAATCAACGTCTTTTTTTTTTTTTTTTTTTTACCCGGCAATAAGCAGAAGATTTCCCATTCTGTTAAAGTCAAAGTCCTGGGGCAGCCCCGGTGATCCAGGAGAAAGACTCCGTTCAGTCGATGGAATCTGCCGCCGTGTCAACCTCTCACAGCAGAGGCAACTTCAGCTTCCTCTTTCTTCTTCGTGTTCTTTATTTAGGTAGTTAGCAAAAGGCGAAATGTGGACTCAGCGCCACCCACTGCTATGGAAAGCGCAGTGGAACTTGTAATTGTGTGTTTTAGGTGCACGACAAATAAATAAAATAAAAAAAGGAAAAAAAAGAAAAATTAATAAGATAATCTATTAAACACGAAAAATAAAAGAGAATAAGAAAAAGTAAATTATTTAACATAGAATAGAATATAAAAAATGAAATA
The DNA here is from genome assembly GCF_018320785.1 of Cheilinus undulatus. NCBI lineage: Eukaryota > Metazoa > Chordata > Actinopteri > Labriformes > Labridae > Cheilinus > Cheilinus undulatus. The sequence continues at coordinate 22,371,159 of NC_054887.1, read as the reverse complement.
AATAAATAAAAAAACACAATATAAAAATTAAATAAAACTTTTTTTTATGTCAAGCAGGATTGGCAGTAGCTAACAATAGCTTCTTCTTACTTTATCTGGCATTTTACTGTTGATTGATAAAAAAAAAGAAACAATAGCTAAGGTTTCAATAATAAGCTATAGCCACATGTTTGACAACCTTTATTATAGTTCCACCAGAGCTTATCTGTATGTTATTTATAGTTCAAAGAACCTCTTGGCTGTGGTGATAACTCTGCAATTTTATGACACTGACCCACCACTTCATCAAACAGAAACATGAGAAGGTCATGAAGTATGTTTGCTCTGACCTACTACTCAAATAACTGCAAGGCATTTTATTACCACAAGATGGAGCCAGATACCAACACAGTCAGCAGGATTTCAATCTAACCCTGACCATGTACACTCACCAACCACTTCACTAGGTATACCTATTCAAATGGTCAATAGTGCAAATGTCTAATCAAACAATCAGATGGGAGCAAGGCATAAAGATATGGTCAACACAGTTTGCTTAAGCGTAGCTATCTGGGCCAAAGGCAACAATAACTCAAATAACCACTGCACAACTTACAACTGCAGAAGAGCATCTCTAAATGAACATGTCAGACCTTGAAGCAGATGAGCTACAGCGGTGGGTGCCACTCCTGTCAGCTAAGAGCAGGAAATTGTGGCTGCAATTCGTACTGGCTCAACAAAATTGGACAACAGAAGATTGAAAAAATATTGCCTGGTCTGATGAGTGTTGATTTAGGCTGCAGGATTTGAAAGGTGAAGTCAGGATTTGGCTTAAACAACATGAAAGCCTAAAAGAGCACCAACAATAATGTCTTCAAAGTCACTGAAAATACCATTTTCCCCATTCTGATGCTTGGTTCGAACCACAGCAGATGCCTAAATGCATTGGTTGCTGCCTTCTCAGTGACTGATCAGATACTTGTATTAATGAGCTTTTGAACAGGTGTACCTAATGAAGTGGTCGGTAAGTGTTTACATGTTTTACTAATTGCTTACTAAAGTTTATTAGGTATACTAATGATTCCTAATGTTAAATTAAAAAAGACTTTTTTGTGTAATTTGAGAGATCCCAGCTGTTGTGTTGTCATAATAACTGTTTTCTCGCTGCCCACTTTTTTTTTAATCAAGCTATGCACATTGCATAAATTTTCACACCCCATTTAATTAACAGAATAATGATAACAGCAGGTCTTAAAAGTTCCTAAAATATCATGTCTTCAAATTCTTAAAAGTATGTCAACATATATCATATATTAAGCCTTATCTAATAGAAAAAATAGTTGCATAATGTACCTCAGTGAGCCTGTAAAATGATCAAATGTACCATTTATTTTGAATTTATCCACCATCTTACATGTTGTGCATCATTTTATACACATTCCCTGGACTTATCTTGATGCATTTGCTTTCACTGAACCTTTGGATCTGCTCTTAACCATAAGGTTATTCGTGTGAAGCCTGGTTGCACAGCACAGGTTTACCGATTATGCAGCACTTCAGGATTTAATAATTCATAATCCTAAACTGATGTCTGTTGTTAGCATTAAGCTTACATAAAGCAGCTCTTTTAAAATATGGCTTTAAAAACGCTGACATCAGCATCACTTCATCACAGCCCTTTAAAAGTGAGCTGTTGTTGTCATGACAGTGTTTTGTGTAGGTGACCGTTAAGGGGCTGTCAACGTTGTGATCTGCTCTTTCCATTCTTTCACACACAGGCAGCAGAGGCAGTTTTAGGTCAGGACAAGCTTTCTTTTTTTCTTGGATCTTTTTTCTGCTGTCATTTGCACCTTCTGCTACCAATACACACACATGCTCTCACACACTAACTTAGCTTTTCAAGTTCTGATGTTTCACGTTTGACCTTTAGCATTAGAGATATGGCTAATTACATTATTCAAGAATTTATTTTGAGGCTTATAGGACTTCATGTTTGTTTACATGCATAATAATGTTGAGCTATGGTTATATGAGGCAATTTAACAGGACTAACTGTACTAGGGCCCCCTAAAAATGGCTGCCTATGTCAAAGCTTCCCCTTCTTCTCCCTTATTGGTGGCCTTGACTTTCCTTGTCCTTCTATGCATGCATGAATTATTTTATTGGCAAGGGCATGTCTGCCTCTGCTATGGTAGTTGATGATATGCATGCTTTCTGACAGCATCAAATGGTGAAAACATTGACCAATTCTTCAGCTCTTTACATTTTGTACATACTCTATGGTTTATTTTTGACAGAAATGCAACAAATGCCATCCCTCTAGCTTTTATCAAAAGGGAGACTACTATGTGATTTCTTCTATACTTAGCATCTATGCTGGTCAGTTTATAGGTCAAAGGCCAACATACAAAGTGAGGAGCATGTGCAGAACTCCTGGGCCAGTTTGGGCTTGATTGAGATATAAACAGGGCCACAGTGAGATTCATTTTCAGCCTTGCAGTTTGCAACTTTTTACTGGAGATTTATTAAGGTGGATTTATTATATTTACTGTAATACTATTCTAAAAAATTTAAAGCATAAATGGCTATATTAGCCGAATATGAACAACAGCTCACCTCCTTAGAAGTGTGTAACATTTCCTACGGGCTGATAGTTGACATAGCTCGTAGCCGCAGTCACACTGTGAGATGGTCATCCTAAATTTCTGACACTGTCACAATTTTATCCCAGGCTCTTAGACCATGACATCGGGCGGACCCCTGTCAGCCTGTCTGTTGCACAGTGGTCACAGTGCAACGTGGACCACCATTTAAGAGCCATGACCAAAGATATCGCCAAGATTGGTCATCGTTTGTCTGGGACAGCCCAAAATCACACCGTCTATACCAGGCTTACAAACCAATAGGAATGCAGGAAGAAATGACGAAACGATAAACGCGACACTAGCGCTAACAATCTAGCAAGTTAGCATTTGAATGGAGACAAGGCCAAAAAGCAGAGGTTTGTGGGATTCCACAAGGAGGAATTTCCACAAAGAGGAAAATCTTGAGCGCAGATGTTTTTATAAGACTAGGAACGCTATGATTACAACGACTTGGTTGTTGCTTTGCTTCACTGTATACCATGGCAATGGCGGTATAGATGGATGGCGCTGCTGACAAACTGCTGACATTTCTTGAATACCAGCGTACGTCAAGCCTGCGATTCAGCAGCGGTGTTTAGTGGGAGTTGTCATTGTTCAATCTGCAAACCAATAAAAATATTACTGGCATTTATCAACAGCAGGTTTTTACAGTATCATGTCTTTAGCGGGCTAGTATAGGCTTCCATATTTAAAATATTCTTGTTTTAAAGAGGCAGTGAACACTTTAATGTTGTTTCAGCTATACATTGAGGTATATGACTGAACTATGATAAAACATCAATGCTGGTGTTATTTCTGACATTTGCACTAAACTGATAAACATCTGCATCTTATGGCTTTTAATGAGCTCAAAGGACATCTGCTTTGAAAAATCTTTTCTGAAAAGGCGTGGCTTATGTGATGTAGAAACCTCTACGTCCCAAACTTTAGGTAAAAGGTAGAATGTCGCAGCCTCTAACTAAAATTTCCATTCAGAAACCACTCCCATCCTCTCCTGCTCCTGCACTGCCTCAGCTCCAAGAGCTCCAGCTTTAGTAACGCCAGTGCTGGAGCAAAAAGCCCAAACATGTAGTACTCAGGACCACCACGGTCCACCACCACACAGCCTGCTTCAGGGGACTCTGGAGGGGAAAATCCTCTACCTCAAAAGATCGCTCTAAGGCAGCAGTGCTGCGGGACTCTGTCACTTTCTGGCAAGGGGACATCACTGTCACTCCTGCCTTATTTGGAAAACCTTGTTCTTTTCCCCTCCCCTCCTCCCAGTACCAAACTGCCCATTTTTTGCGCATTTTTCATAAGTCTGAAGTGGGCAGAGTTAGCTCTGAGGTGGAGGTTATAGCACAGAATCATGACTTTTTTCTGGGCCCTTTACAAATAGTGTAGGTGTGGACTGTAATTTTTTTTCAATTCTTGGTAGTGGTGCTGACTCTTCCTCACTCTCACTGTCAGCAGCAAACTTGATGAGGGGCAGCAGCTGCTGCAGAAGGGCAGCATGGCAATTTTTCACACTTAAGTTCTTGCTGCAACATTGCTAGACTACTATTTACATATAATGTATTCATAATGTTTACATCAGGCTATGTAGCACCACACAATTCCCTAGATTAATTCATAAACCTGGGTATTGTTTTTCCTGTTATTTGTTGCGTTTTCTGTTGTATTTCTATCATTTTCCCATTTATTATCAACTAACCTTTTTTGAAACCAGTGGGATGAACCATTTTGAAGGAACAGTTGTGGAACCAAATAAATTCCTGTTTCCAGTCAGACTGACGTGGACGGATTTCCTGGACTTGATTACGATCCCAGTTTGTCCATCTTCAATAAATTTGATTTACAAGGATTTCAATCAGACCATCATTTCTACGTGCATTTTAATAGCCCCTTTTAGTCAGACTAACATAATAATTCAGCTTTTTCAAACTGAATGTAAACTTTCTGATTGAGTGCATTTCCATGTGCCTTTCTACATCTCTCTATTTATGCCTGTATGCTAACTTGCGTATGTGTTTGGAGCAGTAAAAAGCCTGAGATTTTCCCTGCCTGGCTCAGCAGGATCACTTTCAGGCTCAGTCAGGCAGAAAAATGTTTGAGTCCCACAAAAACACACGGCTCGACCTCTGGGCCATGTGGCTGTGTTACCCTCAAAACTAGCTGCCCCTCTCTAACCTACATCCCTTCACCTCCCTTTCCATCAACCCTTTAAACAACCCCCCTCATCCCTGCTGGTTTTCTCTCCCTCTCAGGAAAAGAAGGCCTCCATCACTCTCTGACCACCCAGGGCCCTCTCACCCATCTCCCCCTCTCAGAACCTCAGACTACCCCCTCTATTTCTGTCGCTCAAACCCCCCTGGCCTTCCCCTCCTGCATTGTTTCACCGTGGCCCCTATTGTCTGGGAAAAAAGAGAAAGTTAGCAGTGAGGGAAGAAAAGAGGGGCGGGAAATTGTGCTCTCTCTCTGTTGTGCGGACCCACCCACATCAGGGTGTGGAAATTCCGTTGCAGCTTCCTGCTTTCTCTCACAGTCCTTCCTTTTTACCCTTTTATCCATCTCCTGGTATCATGTGCCTCCCCAAGTCTTCACACATACAGCAGAGTCACACCAAGTATGCCTGAAAGGCAAAAACAGAAAGGATTTAGTGTTTTCATGACATTATTGAAACACATGAGGTTTAATAAGTGCAACAAAACCAATGCAGGAACTGATATATATTCTATTATTAGCATCAGGAAGGGAAATATAACCATAACCAAGTACAGGAAGCATAAAGGGGCACTTGCAATATTCCATTTATCATGGTTGGAGAGTGCAGCAAATCTTAAATGAACCGTGCGCAAAACAGTCTGGGCTTGTGCTTTTATCCACATTTTATTCACGTGTTCTTCAACTCTGACAAATCAGTGTCAAGAACACGGGGGATTCCCCCTGGAAAATTCTTAATACACAAGCTTTAGTTTGGTGGACGCCAGTTTAACTCAGCAGGCACGCAAAGGCTACAGTCCTTGAGGCACCTTTGCAGGATTAAATCCTGATCTGAGAGCTGTTAGGTCCATGTCTTTGCCCACCTTCTCACCCTATCAAAATAAAGGCACCTTCTTGTGCATCCTGGCACCTTATCTATATTTTCATGTCTTGAAAATATAGATAGGGTGCCAGAATGTCTGTCTTATGCCAATATATGCCAATTTTGAACCATTTTTGCCACTTCTTAATGTTTTCCCCATTCTTCTAAACATTTTTGTCCCTTTTTTGCCTTTCTTAAACAATGTTTAAAGCTATTGTCCTGTTTTTGCCTCTTTTAACCATTTGTTTGCCACTTTCAACTCACTTTTGACCCATTTTAACTGCTTTACACAGTTTTCCACTCATTCTGCCCCTATATTGACTTTCACAACCCATTTTTGCAGTAATTATCCCACATTTGCCTCTTTCAAACAATTTTTTTGTAACTTCCAATACATTTTTGCCAATTTTTCTGATAGCTTTTTAACATTCTTTGCCTTTCTTAACTAATTTGTGCCTCTTTATTGACAAATTTGCCCTATTTTAACCCCTGTTTGCCCCTTTTGAACCACTTTCCACCATTTTTCTGCCAATTTTTGCCCATTCTTTTTGATTGCTTTTCAACAATTTCTGCTCATTTTTTGCCTTTCTTAACCAGTTTTTGCCTCTTTTAATCAATTTTTGCCACTTTTTAACTGCTTTTCATCATTTTTTTCCTGCCCATTTTTGCCTTATTTTAACCCATTTTTATCTCTTTATCCATTTTCTCAATTTTTCCAACCATTTTTGCACATTTTCTTGCTTTTTTCACCTATTTTTACAGCTATTATCCTTTTTGACACTTCTAATTCAATTAGCCAATTTCTGGCCCTTTTTCTTTTTACAATTATTTCCTCCCTTTTCCATTAAAGCAGTCTCAGTTTTTTCTGCTTTACTTTTTGGCATCATATCTGTGCAGATCAAGGCTTAGCTTTGAGCTCTGACATTACTTTCCAAATGGTTTAGTCATTGTGGCCCTCTATTTCTGGGACCCTCCATTTGCCTGGGCCCAAGAAAGCTCCCCTCATTATTCCCCTTTATGTGGGGCCGTACCTGCATGTACATCTGTGGTTTATAAGTGTGTGAAATGTTAAAATAAGAATTAGGGCTGTCAAACAATAAAAAATTAAATTAAGAAATTAATCCCAGAATTTCTACAGTTCATCATAACCAATCTCCCTTTTTGTTGCATTTTAAAAAATCTCTTTTAATTTGCATTTAAAACCGTTTTTGTTTAATTTTTTATTTTGTACTCACTTAAAAAAGGTTTTTGATTTCCTGTTTGGATGCATTTCTTTATTTTGAAAGAAAATCAGGAGCGTTGAGCAGATTAAAGATTACTGCACAAAATTTAGCCAAGGAAAAAGGAACTTGTAATGGATTGCAAAGGAAAAGGACAAAATTAAATGTTTAATAACACAAGATGCAGGTGACACTTGACTTTCCACTGAACTGTCTACTGTTGAATTGGAATATTAAGTGCAGTGTTGGACTTATTTTACATCACAACCAAAGAGTGCTGGACCCTTGTAATTAATGCATTAATGCTGACAGCCCTAAAAAGAATGTATTTATTCATTCCAGCACTTACAGATAAAGTTCATGTTTTATTTACTCCATAGCTGCAGTATAGAGCAGCTATTGCTAGTTATTGAAATAGCTCCATTGTTGATATAAAAATATCGATATCAGTTGTTGGAAGCAACATTAAGCTTATTCAACAAAGACATGCGTTCATTATCTCATTATCTTTTCCATCCATCCACCTGCTTCTATGCTTCCCCCTCTCAATGTGGGGTCCCTGATTTGCATTCATAACATGCTTAGAGCCTGTTGTATCTTATGTGTGACACCTGTCTTCTAAGGTGGGGGATTTTTTTTCAATCACATCAATCTTTCTTATTAGTATGGAAACCATGTGGAGTCCCCATAGGTGCAAGGAGCTAATGTATTAAACATTCAGCCATTGATTATAGATGGCAGGTCCACATCTCAACAGACATCTACAGCACCTGCATCAAAATCCCATCAGAAACCTCTGGCTGTCATTTTGTCTTTGAAATTATCCGGCATATTGTTGATACGGGTTAATCCACAGGGAGAAGAGATGCTTTCTCCTGAATGGATGGGACACATGAAAACAAAACAGTCGAGACGAGCAAGTTATGGTATCGCTTTTACCATGGCCACAGCATTTCTAATCTATGCCATGGTTTGGTTGTTAGTGGCATGGCTCTGAGGAGTGTTATAATGGTTGGTAAAGACATCAGTTTTTGTAATAATTATGTATCAACACGCTTTACACCACCTGCTTGTACTAAACAGCAGACGGCAATCCGCAGCTAAAGGGACAGATAATTGTACTTATATCTAACATAATTTGATACAAACAGAGCTTTTTGTCAGGTTATACTAGATTTGTCATGTGATCTGAGACTAACTCCAAATTCATGCTAATGTTGCATTGTGATAGATATGCAAGGAAGCTGTTGTTATGCTAGCATGTGAGCTTTATTTCACAGCTGGTAAGATCTAAAAACAGGCGTCTGTTAAGGGCAGTCGAAGATAGCCCACTGTTTACCAGTGACCAGCGCTAGGACGAACAGTCCATTTAGCAAATGTAGCTAAATAAAACATAGCTACATAAGTTCATTAAATAATTTAGCTATGCAGCTTATCTTGGTTTGTAGCTTTGTTAGTATACCCTATATGAGCTTTAGCGACATTAGCTACATAGCTAGATTATCTTTATACCTTGACCAGCTAACAGAGCTACAGCGGCTATGTTTGCTGGTTAGAATGTTTTCATGGCATACAAGCTTTTTATTTCCTTGTCAGCAGACTGTACTCCATTTATCAAACGTTTTGTAATTAGGTAAGCTAAGATAGCTACGTTTGTTTACACTTGCTGAAGCTAACAGCTACATTGGCTTATATAGGAGCATTAATTTTGAGCTAGCATAGCTATGTTAGCTTTAGCTAAAACTAATGAAATTAAAGCCAACCACTGACTGTGTGACTAAAGCGGGTCTATACATAATCCCAGATTAGACTTCTGACCTTTTTCTCTCTTTTATTTATGAAATGTTGCTGAGTGTGTAATGTTTGCTTTTTTTTCATGTGTTACTGGCAAATTACATCACTTCCTTTCTGAGATATACGGCTGAGAGTGGCTGTCATAGCTAAATGGTCAGCAGCAAACCCTCCTTATACTGTAGTCCTGGATAATCGGCTTCATAGCCCACTGCAAATATGATCCATTAGGCTTCTATTTTGGCCTAAAGAATCCTTAAACTGAACTTTTTTAATACATCTGACTCGATTTCTTCTAATTATTATATTTAATATTGCGTGTAATATGATAGCAAAATGATATGGAACAGTTTTCATCTCAGATGCTGCTCATGCCGATTATTTTTCCACCAAGGTCATCTCTGATCCTCATCAGACAGCTCTAATCAGCCATATTAAATCTGCAGGGTGGCTGTGTGGGCACATGTCCATGAAAACACAACATATACACAAACACAAGCACACATACAGAGAGGATATGGTGTTTCTTAGCAGTAAACAAATGAGTTTTCCTCAAGTCATTTGTCCTGATGGATTTTTTAAAGAGCAATTTATACCAGGAATACTGCTGTTCCACATATAAAAGCCTCAAGCTGTTAATACTGAATATGTAGAGACCAAGCTACATATTGAGGAAAGACTCATAAAAGAAATAAAAACCAGTGATAAGAAGACGGATGTTAAAATCTGAGTGACAGTTTGGGTCCTGACCTCACTGTCACTGTAAGAAGGCAGTGGAAGCACCCCTGGCAGGGTTCATATAAATGGCACAGCCAATAAGCTATTGATAGACTCCATTGTGTTTTCAAGACAAAGAAACTCTCACAATCTACCATTGTCCAGCAATTTCCGAAGGCCGGAGCCGGCAGACTACAAGGGGAGGACTTCAGTATTAAGTCCCACACACATGCATGAGCACACACACGCACTGAAGTCTTAGTATTCTCTGGAGGACGCCAATCTGCTTCAGTGTCCTCAAGACGCCAGACGGACCTGAGAAAGTCTACTGCCATTAGTTACACTGATAATACAGGGATCTGTGTTAAAGGCCATGGTACAGCAGGTTAACAGAGGCTGTGTTTTCAGTATTAGGATACAGAAGCTGCTCTGAAGAGCTGCAGCAAAGGCTAAATAACCTCAGTGACAGTGGTAATAAATCTACCAGCAGACCTGAGGATATGAGCTGAGGGACTCTATTGCCATTCTGAAGAGCAATACAACAAAAAATGGAAAAAAAAATCTATTTTCATAGAGCTAAAATCATTAGAATTGTTATCAATTAATCTGCAGATAATCCTCAATGCTAAATGACAAACTGGCAGGAATGATAAATAATTCCATCATAATTTCCCAAAGGCTAAATCAATGCCTTAGAATATCTCATAGTATCGTTTTCGTAGGGTTTCAGGACCCATCAGCCTGATGGTTTAATCCAATTTAGTCGAAGTCAACAACAATCAGGACAATTCTGAGACAACTCTCAACAGGAAGTCTAGCCTGTTTGACTTTTTCCTCTGCCTTCTATGATTTGTTCATGTCAAGTCAGTAAAGCTGACTAAAGAGTTTACAAGGTGCTTTGCGTCTGCTAAAATCATGAATGTAAACAAAACAAATGGCAAAGTGGAAGAAGCATGGTGACGCTGGGGCTGTGTGATGAAAGAGAGGAAAAGCTTGTTGAGCTCTGACAACAACATCCTTGCCTCTATGATGTGTCATTGAGGGATGACTCTGATGGAAAAAAGGGAAATGTTGGTGAGAAATAGCAGAAATAGCACCTCAGCAGCCTGGTGGGTAACAGCATTGAGTAAGGCTTAAAAGACATTTTCAGCTGAATGCCGTCAGCATAAAATGCTATGATAATCCCTGAAATCTGCTTATTACATGGCCTAACAGCAGCATATAGAGAGCTCCAAGTTGAAATCAGCTTTTGGAACTGTGCTTCACTCATCAATGTCAATCAAAATCAAAAAGGGTGGGACTATGGATAATGGTGAATAAGAAATTGGTCTTACTAGTCTCTACAGGGGGTAAAAATTCCAGGTCTACAGCTGCACATGTCAGAACAAGATTCCTTTACATTTTTTCATGCTTTCTTGTTATTTCCTAGAGGAACGGAAATATGAAGCACACATTTATTTAAAGAGTGAGGTCAGCTTTTGTAATCTAGCAACAATAAACACTGATGAGAAATGCTCTGAAACTGAGGTTTAGGGCCCTGCAAGCACTATTGTAGTCTCATGTATGCCAGGTGAATCATGCCATAAAAAATGCATGGCTATGTGATCACTTGATCTGACACTGTGGCTGCTGTAAAAGACAAAAAGATTTTGCAGTCTGACATCAGCTTTATGGGCCAACCAACAGTCTAAAAACAAAGTTAATCCTTCAAATATATGATAAAAAAGGAAACTACTCACAATTTAGAGGCTAGAACATGAGAATGTCCATTATTCCAGAGGAACATATTTCCTTCTAGAACCTTAAGTCCAACAAAGTTGGGGTGTTGTTTAAAATGTTCATAAAAACAGAATGCAATGATTTGCAAATCTCATACAACCAAAAACAAAAAGAATTTCAAATTTTGATTCATCTGACCACAGAACAGTGTTCCAAATCCATTTTAAATGAGCTTTGGCCCAGGGAACATGGTGCCATGTCTTTACAATTCTACATTGAGGAACTTTTTTCTGAAAATTTTCTACGGTTTAAGACAATTTTTTCACAAACTGTGAACCCAGTGTTAATTTTTATTTTGTTTCAAGTGGATTGTTGTTGTTGTTGTTGTTGTTGTTAGACACTTTTGCACCATAAGTGAAGTAATTCACTGTCAGGGTGGGTAAAGGTGGGATGCAAACACAGACCCAGGTGTCTTAAAGTTACCCCCAAAGGGATAACCACTAAAATCGCAATCGATTACTGGAAGAGGGGAACGAACTGAAACAAAATGGGAGAATCCCAAACTAAAAGCTCCCGTATGAAATAACACTCAAAAAATGAGCAACCAATCCACGGCTGCCGAGAAGCGCAAAATGAAACTAAAATTCTTGGGGAGGATGAGAGACAATCTTAGGAAAATTAATGCCACCAGACTGGTGTTATGAGAAAACTAAAAGACTGGACAAAGAAATCCAGCATCAACCTTTAGATATCTGAATCAGAGGAAACCACAAGGAGTCTCAAGGAGTGCTTTGGTTCACTAACATTCATTGAAGCCAAGAAAATGCAGAGAGAAGCTCTCACTACCTCTGATGGTGAGATAATGAGTCAGCACAGAGTGCTGTAGCCTGAGAGTATATATAAGTTTGCCACACCTGGCCTCAATCAGTGGCAATCAGCCCCACACACCTGGCAGTGCACTGATTGACATACACCTGACTCTGCACTGAGTTGATTCCCTCACCTGCCTCTGTGAGCAGTAAGAGTGAGAACCCTCACACCTTCCTGCCTGTGGAACTGTGCAGGGGAAAATTTGTGGCTGGTGCACTGTTTTTCATCGAAGAGCAGAGCTAATGTTAACAGATATTTTTACTTGTAGTCTCAGTCTTAGTTTTAGTCATTTCTTTATTTTATAGTTTTAGTCTACAAAAGTCAAAAACATATTAGTCTAGTTTTAGTCCACAGAAACTCCCCACATTTTAGTCTCTACTTTTAGTCCAAGCATTTTTTTTCTTGCCTTAACTTGTTCTAGATCATGTTAGTGTGTTCTATGCATTCTGCCAAACTTGGGGTCCCTGCTTTCCACAGCTGAGGGGCAAAGAGATTCAGATGCATTGTATTTTGACAGATTTACCCACAGAGGAGAAATATTGTGAATTTTGAATGTCTGATGAAAACTAAATTACATTTTAGCCTAATTTTATTCATCTTGATGAAAACTTCACTTATTTTTAGTCAATTTCAGTAATCAAAGATCTATTTTTTGCTAGTCTAAATCTAGGCTTTTCATGGAAAAAAGTGTCGATGAACATTTTCAGTCATAGTTTTAGGGACAAAATTTACGCTGGATGAACCTTTGACCATGTTCACTTCTGAGAGACTCTGTCTCTCTAAAATGATTCTTTTGCACCCAGTCATGAAATTGACCCGTTGCCATTAAACCAAATTAGTTGCAAAATGCTCTTCTGAATGTTTTTCATCAGTACCACCTTCTGTTCCAGCCTTTTGATGGTCGTCCCTACTATTTTGAGATGTGTTGCTCCCATCAAAATTCAAAATGAAGAGATATTTTTCATAAAATAATAAAAGGCCTCAGTTCAACATGTGATATGTTGTTTATATTCCATGGTGGATGAGCATGGGTCTATGAGATTTGAAAATCATTGCACTCTGCTCTTATTTACTTTTTACACAGCGACCCAGCTTTTTTGGAATTATTTCAATTACTCAATTTTTCAAGTAAAGATAAGTTAAACTATGATTTGTCTCTTGAGTGCTATAATATGTGTAACAAGGTCAAATAAACATCCGTATCTCTCTGTTCTGTGAGATTCTGAGAAGACTTTGGAACCACTCTTCTGTTGTAGTTTACACCCTGTTCTTCCTTTGCTTTCTTCTTCTATGGTTATTTCTTTTCATATATTTGTTTAACCCCCTCCCCTCTCCGCTTTTGTATTATTCCCCGTGAAAGAGGTGGATGTCCATTGTTTTTGCTCAAGATTGTATCTATTTCCATTCTTTTATTTCTCATAATATTTTGTTTACATTTTTGTTCCCACCAATGTTTTGGTGTCTATTGATAGCTAATGGTTTATGCATATGGCTTAAAAGTCCTGCTAAAAAGTTACCAGGCGGTCACAACGCACGGCAAGTTGAGCTAGCTTACCTGCATGTAACACTGAGCTTAATTATGTGCCTTTTTACATATATTTGTTACAAATAATTTTATGGCTAAAAGCAAGGCTTTAGATAGATGTTGTATAGCATGTTTGTAAAATATGTGCTCCTAGCCATGAAGCAAGTGTAGATTATTTGGTTAATCCAAATGTTTGGCTCTGTTCCTCCTCAATTTAGTCTGTATCACACACCTAGAATAAAATCCACCAGCACATAGCTGTCTTGACTTCTTCTCAAGGTCAGAATGTTAGAGTATGTATTACATGTATTGAGGGTGTACATCTGCAGACAGTATGTCCAATCTAAATCCAATTATTCTTTATAAAACTATAACAATACGCTGGATTCAAAGCAGAAAGAACAGCCATGTAGCGAGGAAACTAGTCTTTTATCTCACCAGGGTAAAAGTAAAGGTGGCAAGAATAGCAAGTAGAGTCAAGGTCACACATGTTATTGAGGCGATCTTGCCTGCGCCAGCGGGACAGAGCCGAGCTAGGGAGGGGGGGGTTTCATCACAGGCAGAACCGTTCAAACACTGGTCAGGAAATTACGTTTCCTTGTGCTGATTGTTTCTATATTTAAGAAATTCCTGGGGATCATAGAGTCAAGGGAATTCAGGGAAGTTGGTGAACGACACTAACACCCTCCATTGACTGGACAAGCTAATGACAAAATAATGATTCAAACTGTGTTAAAGGTGAGTATCATTAACCAAATATAAACCCTGTGGGACATGGCATGAGTTTTTTTTGGGGGGGGTTAGGTGGACTGAGAGTAACAGATGTTTTATGAATGTACTTTCTGTGCATTGTTCTTGATCTGGAGTTATGCGACAATTATGTAACCCAGGATAAAAGCAACATTTCTAAATTTAGAGCCAACAGAGGAAGTAGTTTGAGACGGGTGTGATGGGACTGTAAGTGATATTATTAGAAAGTGGAAGCATTTAGGAGCAAGAGCAACTCAGACACAAAGAAGAAGACCTTGCAAAAACACAGAGCAAGGTTAATGACTGCCAAGGTGCATGGTGTGTAAAAGTCGCCAATGATCTGCCAGTTTCATTAAACAAAAACTGCAGCAGGAGCATCATGGAGTGGGTTTCAATGGTCAAGCTCTAATGCCAAGTGTCAGATAGAGGGGTGTAAAGCACACTGACACTGGACTATGGAGCAGTGGATCACCCTTCACTGTTTGGAGGTCAGATAGGCAAGTATTTTTAAAGACTTGGGCAAGGTCCCCAATCTCCAGTAAAGGCCCCTTTTCTATTCTACCATGACTGTGCCCCAGTGCACAAAGCAGGAACTATAAAGACATGGTTTGATGAGTCCGGTATGGAAGAACTTGACTGGGCCACACAGAGCCCTGACCTCAACCCCATCGAGCACCTTTGGGATGAACTGGAATAGGGATTGTGAGTCAGGTCTTCTTGTCCAGCATCAGTACCTGACCTCATAAATCGGCATATATTCCCACAAAAGACTCCAAAGTGTTGTGGAAGGCCTTCCAAGAGTGGCTGTTATGGCTGCAAAACAGGGGCCAACTCCACATTAGAGTGCATGTATTTGAATACAATGTCATCAAAGTCCCTGTTGGTGTAATTTTGGGTGGCCATATACTTTTGTCCATAAAGTGTATATACACAAAGATGTCTGTTGATAGGGTCAGATAAACAGAACTGGCATACTATTGAACATCTCCACTATGTAGACAAAAGGCTGGACAGTGGGGATAAAGGAAAAGGGCTAGTAAAGTTCTTTAGGTTCTTTGTAGAAATCTTATAATCAAAGGATGAACATGAGGCCTAGTTACCCTGACCTATGACCTCCACAATCTAAACAGTGCATCATTTAGTCAGAGTTCACAGTTTTGAGAACATCTCTTGGAGCGTTCTTGACATATTACATCACAAATAGGGGATGAACATGAGGACAAATGACCTTTACCTTTGACCTATTGCATCCAAATCCAGGTGTGTTCATCCTAGAGACAGAGTGGATACTTGTGCAAATTTTTGTCAAAGATCACTTGAAGGGTTCTTGTGATATATACATTTAGAAGAATGGCCTTGTTTAAATTTGGCCAATCATTTCAAGTGGTTATATAAACAGTTATTTAAATATATATAAATATTTAACAGGTATTTGTGGAGGTATGGGATGTCCTTTCAGATAAAAATATCAAAAATTTAGACACTCATGACAGTTTCCAGCAGAGATTATCCATTGCCGATGAAACCAATGCTAAATCTTAAAAGTACAACCCAAAGTAAGAAGTACAATTAGTCAACTCATGTCCTAGGCCATTTTGAAGTTATCCAACCCGCCAAACTCTATATTGTGCCTCCAAGCAAATGTGAGGCTTTCCTGTAAAGAACTGTTGGCGTTGTCGGCAAGATTTGACAAAAATGTAAAGCCTATAAAGTTAGAGGTCAACAAACTTAATCTATGTCTCAAGAAGACTGCAACTGGCAACTTTTTAACTTTACTTGGTCAACACAGGTGTCCTCTAACCACCGCCACGATCACTGCCAAACAACAAGCTGTTCAGTTGAATCATGTTTTCCTGAGAGTGCAGTATTTTCACTTTGGAAAAATGCTTTATAATGACTCTAGATGCGATGTTTCCTGGCTGAGGGGCATCATCAGCACTGTTTTCTTCACTGTAGTGAAATGACAAATTTAAAAAGTTACAACTGATGTTTCAAACGCAACAAGAGGACTGGCCAAAATGTTTTAAACCTAGACCAAATAAAGCAGGTCTTTTGAATGGGGAGTTTGTTGGTTTTTAAATAACAGTATCATCAGCATACAAGTAAAATAAGGCCTAAATATTGAGTCTCAGTCAAATTTTACAACCAACCAGCTTGTTTACGTTTGCAATCCAAGTGTGTAGAAGCTGCTTATACCATATTCAGCATGTATGTTTGCATAAGAGGTTGTATCCTGACGCCTAACTCTTGTTTCCCAGTGTCCGCAGCACTGGCTGATCTCCTCTAATGAACAATTTGCTCGGTGAGGTGTGACCACAGGCATTGTGACGGGAGCCACACAGCGGTGGACCGCTGATGCAGTGAACGAGAGAGATAGAGTCGACTAGAGAGAGAGAGAGGAGAGGGAGAGAGAGAAAGTGGGAGGGAGGGAGTGAGACTGGAACTCAATTCCACACAGACGAACCTACAGAGGCTCAGAAAGACCGTCTCTCCTGCAGCAGACACAGCTGGATGTGGTTTCTCCATCTTTTTCTATAAATCTGAAGGTAAGCAGCTGACATGTTTTCCTCTGATGGTACTCATAGCTTTACCTCTCTCTCCCCGGCATGTTTGTGTTAATCAGCTGTTTTGCAGCTAGAGCAGGGATGTGTGGGTCTGACTCAAACATGCATGCTGATTGTGCTTAGATGCACAATCTGGCTAAAGGTGGGCAATATGGAAAAAACATAATGTAAATCCTTTAACATGTGAAAGATGGCTTTCTTTTAAGGTTAAGATGCCCAGAGGGAATCATTTAGTAGTAAATCTACAGGAAAAGAAGACATATGGGCATATTTATAAAAATGTGTATTTCTGTCAGTATGTCATCTGGTGTTCAAAGATGCTTCCATGTGTATTTGTCATAAAAATCCATCTTAGAGAATAATACCTGTGATCATTTTTAGCATGAAACTGTGTTTTAGTGTCAGTAACCCATGCAGTAAATGCTCCTGTACGCATGCATGTTTGTGTGTGAGACTGCCCATTTGCATGTGAGCGCAGCACACACTCACATGCGGAACAAGCAGAGACCAAAAGGTGCTCAAATCTGCCGGATTAGCGAGACGTCTTTGGCTTCAGCTGTCGCCATGGCAAAGGCAGCCGGTGGAACGCCTGTGTTAGAGAGCGTCATTTATAGTCGCTGCATTCATCCGGTCCAGGAGCTAACATAAGCACTAGCATGCCACATTTACTGCCATTCTCAAGCAATGGGGTACACTCTGTTTAATGAGGGGTCAAAGTGGGGTGTCAGAATTGAAGGTTCAAGAAGAAGGGATGGGTTTCTAAGATGTGGGGTTTGAAAGTTGTGGGGCTTGCCAGTGAATCAAAAATTTAAACAAAAAAATGCAACTTCAGAATTGTTGTAAGAGCTACTTATGTGGGAATGGATTTGTGCTACGGCTTTGTAAAGAATCACCAGACAAAACACCACGGGTTAAGAATAGCCAGGCATTAATCTGGTTTGTAAATAGCATGACTCAGTATAGTGTTTGGTTGTAAATCCTGCAGGACATTCGTAACCTGTTGGACTCCTGCCTGTGATGCAGACTGAGGAGCAGATGCACCGGACATGAGAGCAGCTCTCATTAAAGTCAATAATGAATGTCCAGTGATACTGTAGTTTGATGCACCAGTGGATTCAGCCTTATTCATATCTCCTTAAAACTCAGAAAGTGACGTCTGTTGAGAAATAAAACTGTGATGAGACTTAAACCTAAGCAAAGCACCAGCCACAAATACTTATTAATTCTAAATTAGCATGCACTCAAGGGGAATGCCATTATAATGTTAAAATGTGACATTATGGGATGGTGTTTTACTTCTAAACACCATGAATACCACTCCGAGTTTTTCTGTGGTATTACTTAAAGCCTGTTGATGGAGGTTCCTGGTCTGAAACAGCAGCTCTATCTCTCAGGATTCCTGCACAATCCAAGGACATGCTTGTTATTTTGATTGGACACCCTCAAACTGCCCGGAATTGTGAATGTTTTTCTGTTTCTGTGTGTTTGCTGGGATTGACTCCAGCCCTCCTGAACGAGATAAACAGTGGAGACAGAAGATAAATATAAGATGAGTGAAACTTTGATCTTCTTATGGGTCTTATACAAGTCATAATGCTAAGATGCTGAACTGTTCCTTTAAATTAGGAAGCAGCTAGGATGATAAAATAACATCTCATCACTGTCAGACAAACCTCATATCTCCAGTTTCATTGTTTTTCAAAAACGCGGGGGCCAAAACCCTGTAACTCCGTCTGATTGGAGCAATTTTAACAAAAAAGAAAACTCATATATCCATTTTCATAGAAACTTGTATCTACATTTTAGCTTGATCTTAGTACATTAATAAAATTTAAATAACACGTAGTCATTACTTTATGTGTAGAAAGTCTTTTTGACTTTGACTGAGCTGGGGTGTCGAAACTTTTTTCCACTGAGGGTCATATATCATATATCATCTTGTTTTGACATGATCACAAGTAAATTTTGGTTCTTTTCTCCAGAGCTAGACTTATTTATCTTGTGGTTTTCCCATGGTAAGTGTTAATATATATTTTAAGAAAGATTTCAAGAAAACAACCAAAGTTTGCAAAGGGATATGAGTAAAATAAAATGTATACATGCAAGTCTCCCCAGGGCTTCTGTAATGATGCACTTTTAAAACATGTCTCTTTGTTCAGTCTTATGTTTTGATCCAAGATCTAAGGTCCAAACTGTAATATTTTCATCAATTAAATTTGAGTGGTTGAAAACTTTCATGAATATGGGTCATGTTGTCTCATTGAGAAGACCAACTGAGAACCACTGCGTTTCCCAAACTTCATTTCTGGTGACCCACTTTTTATAAGGTACAAGCCATTAGCTTGCTTGACCTCTTGGGCCTTCAGTGCCTGTCTAGTCTGAATGCACATTTCTTTTTCATTAGCCAAGCATCAGTGACTGGGACTTTTTCCATCCATCTGTCAGTAGAGCCTTGTTTTTTATTTTACTGTTTTTTATTATATTGTATATTTGGCAACTGAAAAAAATGAACCCTCAATCCAACCATGGGTCCCAACCCAGACTTTAGTAGTGCTCTAGATCAGTGGTTCTCAAACTTTTCAGTCCGTGACCCCCAAAATAAAGGTGCCAGACACCAGGGACCCCCACTGTACCTGAAGGTGGTTGAACACAGCCATACTCAACCAAGAATAGTCATGTGCAGAAAAGGCCGTCCATAAGAGGGGACAAAGGGAAGAGCTTTCTGGGGTCCAGCCAAACTGGGGGCCCATGGAGATCAGCAAATTCATGGTCCAGTAAAAAGTTCAGCCATGGTATCCATATTCTATATTTAACCTCAACAATAACCACTCATATCGAAGACGTATCTTTTTTATTCATTTGTGTAGTAAAAAAGCCTTCTTAAAATGTAAATCCCTTTTGTTTAAAACAGAAGTAAAATGGATTAAAAATGGCTAAAATGGGTTACTAATGGCAAAAATGGCAGAAAAGTTGATGAAATTTGATTTTAAAAGTAGCAGAAATATGTTAGAAGTAGCAAAAATTAGATAAAAGTGGCAAAAAATAACCAAAAAATGCCAAAAATAAATTCAAGTGGCAATTATTGGCATAGATAGTGGTAAGAGGGGATTAAAAATTGGCAGAAATGGCTTTAAAATGGCAAAACTGGGGGGAAATTTGGTAAAATGCGATGAAAAATAGACATAAATTGGCATAAATGGGCATATCAAATAGTGGAATGTGGTTAAAATGGGCAAAAATGGGTGTTGAAAGTGGTAGAAAGTGGTTGATCGTGGCAATAATGGGTCAACAGAGGCAGTATTAGGTGTAAAGTTTTCAGAATAAGTTTTAAGAATAGGTTTAGAAGTGGAGAAAACAAGCACAAAAATGTGATGGAAAGGGTTTGAAATGGACCAAAATTTGTTCTGAGTGGCTAAAATGTGTTAAAATTGGCAAAATTGGTGAGAAAAGTGATGAAAACTGGTTAATATTTGGCAAAATTGGTGTGAAGTGGCAACAGTGTAATTAAGAAAATATTCTTAGTGTTGTTAGGGTGTCTGAAGACCCCCTCTCAGTGTCTCGCAATCCCCAAGGGGGTCCCGACCCCAACGTTGAGAACTACTGTTCTAGATCACTGCTGACCAACCTAAATTACACTGTCGATACAGCACGTATGCATATATCCATTTTATATTTATATATTTGTGTTGTCCAAAACAATGAATTGATCAAAACCATAAAATTGATCTTATAATTCTGAAAGAACTAATGCGACATTGTTTGTCTTAAAAATGAGGCCATAAATCAGCTAAGAAACAGTTTTTTTAATGTATTGTTCTAGCAGTCACAAGAGTTAACCATTACCAAAATGACAACGTGGATTGACTGAAGGATAATCAGACACTTGTTTGTGAGGTTAAGCTTCCTACCACTTTATAAAGCCTTTCAAATGTGCTGCTTTTTGCAGAATAAATCCCTGCTGGCTTAAAGCAGCCAGTCAGATTGAATCGACATCTCCTGCATAGCCATAAAGTCAGGAGAGGACAGCAGGAAAAAGCCATAAGTTAACTCCTTAGTGGGGGAGATTCGGCCTGTGATTTTAAAGAGCTGCAGACTGAATGAGTAAACAGCACGTGGGATGGTGCACATGTAAATACTGTTGCAACATATAACCCTGGAAATAATACTGGAGTGCTTGTAAATATGCACACCCACACATGAGGAAAAAACAACTTTCACCCACAGCAGGAGCCATTTGCAGGGAGGTAAATTACTCCATTATCCTGTGCTGTGTCATTGATCCTGAGGCCTTTCGGTGCTTATAGCCACTTTGTTAAACAGTCATGATTTTAGCTGCACATCTTGATTTGAGACGGTTGTTGCATTTCAATCTTTCAAGGGCGTCACATATGCCATAAATGGTCGTTACATTTATTTTTCTGGTCTTATTTTCATCCGATGTCATCATTCTTGTCATGTTAGCAGCCTTATCATGATCACAGAGGGGCTTGTTATACCAAAAACTGTTGTCAGATTAATGTAGGATGAGGGAATTTCTGTCCAGATCTGTGGTGCAGCAGGTTGATGGAGATCAAGATGGCTGATGGTCCTGAGAGAAGAGAGAGAGTGGGGGGGCTCCTCATGAGCGCACACACAGGATAAATTGAAAGACAGCAGTCTGTTTACAGAGTTAATGAAAGAGGCTCTGCAACAGACTAAATTGAGCATTAGGGAGGCTGCAGCAGAGTGTACTCTCCTGGAGTAAGAGTACCACCGCTGAATGTCAATATGGTGTCTTTGTGTCTCTCTCTCTTTCTTCTATTGCCCTTGTCATTTGCTCCCTGCCCTTCCTTTCTGCCTCTCTGTCTTTTTTCGTACGCTCTCCGCTCCATTGAGCACACTACAGTGGCAGGCCTCGTCTTTGTCAGGAGCAGCGAGACAAAACGCCGGCAAAATAATAGAGGAGACTTGTAAATTCCCCACAGACACTTTTTTTATAGTTCTTTTCCACTTGCTCCACTGCCCATCAAACAGACAATGCCTACATTAACAGGCATGCTTCTGATGTGGTGACGAGGGGTGGCAAGACAGTAAAAAAGCCAATCCAAAGTTTAACAGTGATTTGATTTCTGTAAGTAATCAAAATGATTAATTATGTTCTTGACTACGGCTTTTAGTGGTTCTGTTTTGTTTACATTTTAAACCTAATAAAGGGCTACATGGCAATGTTTGCATGACACTGAGTTGCCAGAGCATCGATTTATCTCTTAATTCTGCCATTCCAATCACATTAAGAGGGTGTTTTAGCCTCTTTAAGCTCATTTTTGTTTGTTTTTGCCAGCAGCTTTTATGTTTCAGTTCACTTTTGCATGCATATTTCAACTGTGGTAAGCGTCTGTTCTGACTGAAAAGGTCTGCATGTCCCATTTATGCTTTCTAGCCAGAACCACATTGCAGAATAAGCTTAACTGGGGAGTTACCGTGCCCAGTTTGTTTGACCAGTGCGAGTGTGTTATATACCATGTTCAGGCACAGTACACTCCCTCACCCCTTGCATGGATGGAAGAGGTTAGCTTTGGTATACAATGGTACCTCTTGCACATGTACAGGCATGGCTGCACAACAGTGCAGAGTATTAGTCTGAACAAAATGACTCAAAATAAGCCATAAAGTGAGTACAGTGTAGTCATGCTCTCTGTCTTGTTGCTATTGAACTGACTCAAGGGCAATGCTTTTTGTCAGCCAAATCCCACATAATGATGTATTTACAAGAGGCAACCATGCTCAGGGCTGGTTGGGGCTGAAGTAATAGGAGTGCTGCCAAGCAGGGGGCTTGGGAAGGGAACAATCTTGCTTTAACATGGTACAGGGCAACTAGGCCCAGTGTGAATGTGCCTTAATAGAAGGAAACAGAGCCATAATAACAATGCAAATTGACCTCATTTATCAATTGAACATATGGATCTGATGGGGTGGATTAATTCTCAGGCTAGGGGGGCCCTATGGACCACATGTGCAAGGGGACCTGGACTGGTCAGATAATTAATAACATAAAGACATAAGTGAAAAAACTGTGTTGACCCACATTGGCACACATGAAACAGTTTTTAAATAAATGCCTGATTAGTTCCACAGCAAAATCTGGACTAATGAATTCTCAGTGTTAAACATTTCAGAGACGTTAACTCCCCAAGTGTAATTTTAACTCTGTAAAGAGTCCACTGATCTAAGCTCCACCTACTGCTTGGGGGGTCCATCCATTAGCTATTTCTTTCTTGTAAATTTCTGACTTTTTAAACTCTGAAATCCTGACTTTGATTTCTTGTAAATACATGACTTTATATTCTAAAAAAAAATAGATATTTTTCCAAAAAAAGTTTTTGAAGTTTTTTGCACAAAAATGAACAGATTCTATTAATTTTCATCTTTTAGAATGGCCTTTATGCGTTATGTTTCTAATCATAGTTTTAAAAATATATACATGTACAGCTAATTTTGACAGCATTATGCGAACATAATCCTGCTCCAACCTGAGATCTTTGGCGCCCCCCCTGGGGGTCACTGGACCCCAGGTTGGGAACCACTGGCCTAGGGTACCTTTCGGGTAATAAGCTTTCATTAGGTAGGTAGTAGGGTTGCAATGAGCCCCTGGTCGTGCCCCTAAAACCACCGATGGTCTCTGGATGTATCACCAGGGTGAAAAGGCCCAGACCAAGAAAATGCCGTTGAGCTTGACCTAGGTTGCCAAGCAACCAGCACCCACTTCCCTCCAGCCAGGGGTTATGGCAAATCATTGTGATGAATCCTTAGTGCCGTACATGCCTAAAACTATGCACATTACTATATGTTTATTCATGATAGGTGAATATAGTCTACATATGTAATATTTAATTATATTAGTCTTTATATTTGACATTTAAATTGGTAGATATCAGAAATGTTGTACATTTTTGTTCAGCCTGAGTTTCTTTTCACTGTGGTAGGTAATACAAGTGATCCTGACATGAAATGTGAGAATGCTGCCAATGCTTAAATAAATTATGCATATTCCCTACAGTCTAAATAATTGATTTTGACATCAACATAAAGGCAGTCAGGGACGGAAGATAATTGGCCTGAAGCTTCAGATCACAACTAATTACACTGTTTTCAAATTAACTTTCAATTTGACTTCTTTTCTTTACTCTTAAAATCAGCCTTTATTTGTTTGTTGAACCTTTGGTAAGCCTTAAGAAAATCTTGCAAAGTGTACTCAAGACTTGCGTGGGCGTATGTACCTCCACCAACAGTACATGTGGGCGAACGAGAACACGCAGAATCAGATCTGAACACATCCACAACGATATCTCTGCACGCATCAAATGTGTGTGGGTTTGGTTGGAGCAAGCTTGAGCACACAAGGCATCTAAAAACAACCTCACGTCATTGGAAACTGATCTGCCACGCTGCTCAGTCAAAGTGCTAAAACTAGGGAGTGTGTAGGAAGCTCTATATTCGACCCTCCCTGTGAGTGAGTCTTTATATGTCAGCTTCTGTCTCTGTATATAGGTTGGTTTCATCCCTGCGGGCGTGAACAGAGGGGGAGATGGCAGGTCAAGAACTGATCAGAGAGAGACGCAGGCATGGACTCTTCAGCTAGTGACGAATTGATGTCGCGTTTCCGTAAGAAAGAACTTGAGGGAGTAAAGAGAACTGGCAAGGATTAGGAGAAAAAACGAGTCATTAATAAACATGTGAAAGAGAAGAGAGGCTTACAATGAAGAAATAGTGTGAAATATTATAAAGAGAGTGAGAGCATGATGGAGAGCTTTATTGTGGTGGTGTATTCCAGTGAATATTGATGT
The DNA here is from genome assembly GCF_018320785.1 of Cheilinus undulatus. Taxonomy (NCBI): domain Eukaryota; kingdom Metazoa; phylum Chordata; class Actinopteri; order Labriformes; family Labridae; genus Cheilinus; species Cheilinus undulatus. The sequence continues at coordinate 22,346,492 of NC_054887.1, read as the reverse complement.
TTTTTCAACTCCCACACAAACAGATCTTTCTCCCTCTGCTCTGAAGAACAAATAAATCAGAGATTGAAAGCGACCAAGGCCAAAGCGAGGGGGATGGTGGGTATAGGGGGCACTTTAGTGGGGATTTAAGTACAGCTAAAGCATACAGGTTGTTGTTCTCACAGGGGAAATTCTTTTGCTGTTCCAGTCTTTTCACTCAGGCAACAGGGTAGTGACTTTGAACCACTCGGTGCTCCACAAAAGAAAGAGGTCCCTCTATTCTTATGTTGGCAACCCCGGACTCTTAATTCTCCCCCAACCCTTCTCGCTACCATCAATCCTGGCTGAATAGATTACATATGGATGGAAGTTCTTTAGGTTTAATTGGTCAGCTCAACTGCTGCGACACAGCATGCATGTAAGCATCAGCATGACATAAATACTGACCACCACATCTAACAGGACACCACTAATTACAGGTTGTCCGTAATACTAAAGCTCTTGTTGTGATTTGTGGTGGAAGACATACTTTTTTAGCCTGCTAACTTCAGCACTCCTGCAATGGGTGGCACAGTTCCTACACTTGATTTATTTACGGTCTGGAAAAACAGCTAAAAAGCAGGTCACACTCTGCGAAAGTTACGCTCAGCCTTCCAAAAATGTTTTGACGAAAAGGAAATTGAACAGATGCTTGTTTCATTAAGTTTTCGTCGACTCAGATTTAGCTGTTCAAGAGTGCATGGAAAGTGTGTCACTCAGTGTCCTGTGTGCTCTTGTGTTTTAGGCCATTCTGCTGGAGAGCCAGCCAAACCCGCCTCAGGGAGCAGGAGAATGGAGAGCAACATGTGACCGATCCGTTCGCCACTGTCGACAGCATGCTTCGCCTCCTTTGGACCTTGGCTTTTTGCTTCTGGTGTTTCTCGCTGCTTCACAGGCCGGCTGTGGCTGACGAGGAGGCTGTTTGGGGGCTGACGCCGGAAGGAGAAAAGCAACCTGAGGATACTGAAAGCTTTTCCTGGTGGAGACCTAGACTGCCATCGGTGCCATTGGTGCCAAAGCTCTCCCTTCCCTCACTACCATTTGGTTATTCATTCTTTGGGAGTTCAAAAAGTAAAGAGGAAGCTGCTGTGCTGACCACAACCGCCAAAGGATTAACAGAATCGGTCAACCCCTTGCAAGAGAACTTAGGCTCAGGGGATGGAAGCATTGCTGAATCCTCTGAACCACAGACTACTTCAGCTCAGGAGTTCCCCACTAGCGTGACAGAGATAAGAAAAGAGCCCCTTCCTGCAGAGACATCAGATTCTCCACACAGCACCGCAGCAGATACCCACAATGCCACTCTTGTTTCAGACTCCCACTCTTCCACGAGCACTTCTATCAGAAACACTCTGTTCACCAACAATCCCACCAGCACAAGCAGTCCTGAACAAAATGCAACACATACCAACCCACCACAGAGCACGGCACAAGCAGCCGGGCCCAGCATGGGTGCCACTACACAACACCTCTCAGAGGAACACACTGATGAAAACAAGGCTGAAGAATTTACAGAAAAGATCTCGTCGACGATAGCACCAGAAACTACAGTTCCCACTGCCTTGACATGGGCAGAAGCCCAAACCACAACAACAATCCCAGGACTTGTTGAAACCACACTGCCTGGACACGCTCTGAGGCCTGTTACTGCTTCCCCTACTTCCACATTCATCAGACACCCTCAAGACACCCATGTCGCTATAACCCTCCATGCAGGAGAGGCGACAATGAGGGAATTTCACCCCACTCAGAGCGACGCCGACATGAGCTTCTCCGAGGCCAGGTCGGGGCCTGTGGAGGAGCAACCGGGGGTAATCACCACCAGCATGGGGATTGATGGTGAACTAGGGCCGGGATCCATAACAAGCACAATTCCAAGCCAAAGGGTTGACTTCTCAATAGCAGAAGGTAAGCAAACTTCAACAAATCAATGGCGACTGGATTGACTCAATAGATGTGATCAATCATGCACAGGCAGGTCTTAAGTGTTCAATAGGTGCCTGTCAGACAGCTGCAGACAGTTGGGTGTGATCGATGACGTTTCTGACATGGTAAGTGGTCAAAGGTCCTGCATTAGCATAAATCCAGGTCATGTTGAAGCCCTGTCAATGCTGCCCTGTCTCCAATAAACACATTACTGCAAGGAGGAGTTACAACTGGAATCTTCTCTTCAGTTTGCTTATCATAAAGCCCCTGGTATCTTTAATCTACAAAACTTATAACCGTGATTTTTCTGATTAAATGTACCTAATCTTACAATATTAGGACTTAACCTCAATCTGTTTCTGATTCTTAAATATCATCAATTAAATTAAATACAACATTGGAATTTTCCTTAAAACACGCCAGAAAAAGCAAGGTAATCTTAGACTTTTTAATGCCAAAATATGTTCATTATAATAACTTGTTTGCAATCACGTGAACCCGAAAGCCAGATGGGGGGCAGGAAGTGGGGGACAGCTATTAGAAATGAATGAGTATAGAGGAAAGTTAGTACTTAAAAGCTCTAAATGGACATGTACGCTGCAATTATCATCAGAGAATTTCTTCATACGTGAGTGTCCCTACACTTTACAAAAAGAGATTTTTTTCCACAGTTTAACTGATTTCCCTTGCATGGAGGCAATCAATATTACAAACTACTCGGCCCTGCAGACCTCCTAGTTTAGTGTTGTTTAGCCAGAAGTCTTGTACTAAGCTAAGAGGCCAGCTGAGCCCCTTCACACAAAACGTTTGGGTAGTGTAATATTCAAGTAGATTTAGAACATTTTATTTGGCATGGTCATAAACAACTCAAACATAACTTTGGTAGCATTTCTCTATGCAGAAATCACTACTTGCCCCCCATCTGGAGTTCGCCACTGCTGCGTTATGTCATCTGCAAAGAAGCGATACAATAGCCGCTCTGTAAAGCAACTCTACAATTATGATGAGGTTTTACCATAAATACATGGAATATGGCAGGACGAAATTGTAGGGAAAACCATTTAAAGCAGGAGCTTTGCATATTCAAGAAGGAGAGAAGGGTGAGATACACTACTGTGTCATCACCGATGCACCTCAGTGTCAATCCAGAGTGAGCCAACAAATCTTTATATCACATTCAAATTTTCATAATGAAAGCCAAGTTCCCAGAGGCTTTAAGGGAATTGTTGAGATTCAGTTACATAATGTGGTATTAATCAGTAGTGTTTTTGCCAAGCTACTGATCCCGTGTTCAGGCAGTGTGAGAGTTTTCAGCAGCGAGTTGTTCCACAGTATAATAATCCAAACCATCCACAAAAGGATGAACATCTTTATTGTATTTCCAAGGTTTGTCTCCCACAGACTTTCAGCTTTTTCATTAAATGGTTTCATGATAGTGAGAACAGAGAATAAAGCATGAAAATCTGCTGTGTAATCTTTAGTAAATGGTTGAAAAACCTTTCTAGAGATGTGTTGTTATTTAGTAATTTGTACCATTCAGTTTAAAAGGAAAAAACACAATAATCCCACTCCAACATTGCCGTTACCTCAGTGAACAGAAGGAAACGTGGTTTGAATCATTGGTGGTTTCTTCAACAAACAACACGATCAGCTACTGGAGGTATCAGGAGACTCTGGCTCGACATTGAGCCAATACCTCCGTCTTCAAAGCCCATCCCCCAACAGCGGTGGCAGTCTGGTGTCTGTATGGTTAATGAGCCTTCAGAGGAACGCCGTCCACCAGGTACAGACACATTCATCATGTAGGGTCAAAGGTCTGGACAGAAAATGATGAGTCGATTATTCTCAGGCAGGGAGGCTCACTGTTCATTTGATAAAAACAGAATTATTGCATGGATTTATGCATTCAAGAGTATGTGCACCGGGCATGTGTGGGATATAATGATATACTTAGGGGGAACATGCAGTGCCTTTAAAAAGTATTCCCCCTTGGATGTTTTGCCCTTTTACTGATTTTATAAATCAACCATGGTCAACATAATTCAACATTTTTGTCCAAAAAAAGACTCTTTAATGTCAATTACACAAAAATAATTAGTAGTATTTTCACCCTCTTTAAAATAACTGACCTAATTCAACAGAGGTCTAGCCAGTTGGTGGTAGTAGTCATACAATAAGTGAAGCAGTGGCAGCATCATGCTGTGGGGATGCTCTTTAGCAGCCGGCCCTTGAAGGCTTGTAAAGGTAGGGGAAAATACAGCATTTTGTTGTCTTAATTGTAGAAAATCACCAAAACCACCAAAGGAGCAACCGAAACTCTCCTTTTTAAATAATTTTGAATCGCTCAACATTTTTAGTTAATCGCTCAACCAATTCTGATGTTAAGGTTGATTTACTGGCTCTCTTTCAAGGTCTTAATCATATGAAATCATCTGTCTCTACTGTTGAAGTTTCCAGAAGTGTCACAAAATTGTTATTTGTTTAATTTTCTATTTTTGTAACTCTTCAAAAAGCTTGATAGAATCAGCAGCTTGGATACTGCAGCTCAATGGAGCTTTGGGAATGGCTGTGTTGCCAGCTGCTGTTTACAGGGTCAAAAATAGACCCTCAGAAGCTAGGTTTAGAAAACTGCTCATTCATGGGTTCTGAAAGTTGAAGAGTTTTTTTTTTCAGTGTTGGACTGAAACATCCTCAGATTTTGTATCTCCAACAATGCTTTCTCATTGAAACTGGTGTTATGTTTAGTCTGCAGTGCCAGTGTTTTGTCTGCTCTTGTTTCTGGCGTACGAAACGATAGACGGGGGCTTGGCTTGGGTGTGGAGAGAGCGTCTGTTGCTGTGTATCAGTATTCCAAACGCACAATCAGCAAAACCACCAGCTCTCCTGTGGGACCATCCGCTTGCCGGTCTCTGTTCGTGGATGCTGAACATGCTTCTTGCCATTTAGACTCCCCCTCTACCTCCCACACTGTCCCTCCCTCCTTTTTCAATCTTTTTCGCCACTGTACAAACACAAATCCCTGTCACTTCTCCTCTGGACAGACATGTCAGTTGTGCTGCTTTAAAGTCTGGAGGAAGCTTTCTATCATTCATAGAGAAATGACAGCTTAAAGAGGATGGTTTGTGTACTCTAGTGTCTGTTTGGTGTGGTATTGCTCTACTAAATGACTGCACCTTGCCGAAGGACACAGGAGGTGACTAATAAGAAAATGAAAGCACTGCACCTCTGCATTATCATACATTATCCCAGTGTGAATAATCCATCTGGGTGCAGAAATTTGTTTCACGCAGAAAAGGCTGAATCTGTTCCCTGTTGGAGGTGTTGAACATCTTAACCACACACAGGTACATTTTCATCGATCGGGGGGGCATTCGCTATGTGGCGTTGCCCTTGAGGAGGCTGTCAGGTATGAAAAAAACAAAAAGGCTCTGCATGTGTCAAATCCTCTACTAAAGGACACTCCAGTGTCTGATAGCAAGGGCAATCATGAGAAGAGAGAGCTGAAAATGAAGAAGAACTGATGAGAAATGTGGTATGCAGATTTCCAAAGCAGCACCTATTACTGATGTACATTTACATCAAAAAACTGCCCCTTCTTCCCCCTCCTCCCACTATTTCCATTACTGTATTAACAGGCAGCAGTGAGTTCGACCCTTTACACCCTCCATTAAGGATATATTGTCTCTGTGATCTGCACACTATACTAAAAAAGCTAATGCGCATCCATTGGCAGATTAATTGATTATGGGAAGAGATTCACTAGCAGAGTATGTGACATGAATATCTGATGTCCTAGTATAGGTTTTAGAGGCTCTAAGGGAAACGGAGAACCCTGTGGTGGCTCTAATAATATGCTAATCTTCTCATAATGGCTTCTTAAACCAAAGCACATGTGTTTTAAGAAAATGAGGGGATTAGAGCCTTGCTTGTTTTTAGGATTTGACCCACAGCTTTGAGGCGGATTTAAGCAAATACATAATTATAAAACAATGTCTCTCACCTTTAAGCTATTTGCGTGAAGCAACCGTCAATGCTTAAATTAAAAATGGAGCTTAGTCTCAGATTGAAATGTTTCCCATTACCTCTTTGCTGATTCTCAAACGCGTAAAAATGTAGCACCAAGCACAGAGAGGTAATTGTAATTACTGATAGTGTCCATTTTACCTGCCATTTGGATGGAATTTGGAAGGCCTAAACACAAATAAAAAATGTATGAAATTTGCAAGTACACCTACAATATGCTTATTCCAAACTGCACCCCCTTACAGTGTTCAGTAGTTGAGCTTCCACCTTTGACTTCATCGAAGATATCTGAAATTTTGTGAGAAGATGCATCTTGGGGAGACCTACAAAAAACATAATTGGACCATGTCTCTAAGTCCAACAAGAAATCCACCACTTTGAATCAACTAGCCAAAACTGGGTCATTTTGGCCCTGTTCCAGGGGTTATAACCTTTCAGACTTCTGAAAGGGTGTTCATCCAATCTTCTTGTATTTTGGCAGACAGCTAGATGAGGCCTTGCTTATGACAAGTTATTAAATACGTTTTCATTCGTCAAAGGGCGTGGCTGTGGTGAGCTCTCAAATTTGCATATTTTTTCAAAAGCGGGACTTTTTTTTATATCTCAACTGTGCATAGTCTGATCGGCCTCAGACTTCCTGTGTTCACGGTGGGTCCATGCCTGCACACATTTAGATGGTTCTATCTTTTATAGATCATAGCGCATCCTTGTGGTGATCAGAAATGTGAAGGTTTATCCTACAAATTGTTGTTTAAAGTCATTTGAAGATATTTATGTTGAATTTGAGTCAGTAAGGCTCAAAGAAGTTGACTCTAGTCCTAAAATGTTTCAAAAATTCAGCCCCAGCAGCAGGTTTGTCAAAGGATTTTTGAAAATTAGAATTTTTTTTTTTTTGCCATGTTAGTTCAAATCACAAGTTATTACAAAATTCAAATATGCAGTCATGCTAGCTAGCCATTCCTGAAGTGCATCACATTATGCAAGATCAGAGAAAACAGTTTGATTTTTAAAGTTATTCTAACTATATCTTATATGCCCTACAATATTTTTGATTGCAGAAATTTGTTCTGTTGGTTGATAGCCCTGCCTTTTCTGTCTACCAAACTTTAAAATATTTTATTGCTTTAAAGGACTTTCACATCCACTTTCTCAGTCTGTGATTATGAGCATCTATCTCTCTTCTTCACTACTATCTAACCCTTTCCCTTCCTACTTATCACCCTGCGCTTACTGCGTTTGTAAGAAACCTGCACATGTATTCTCTCAACAACTCTCTCAGGGCTTACGCAGATAAAGCAGAGTGTAATGGAGTGCAACATCATCGTTTGTTTATTATTTCTGGAGGCAGAAGATAATGAGGAGCCTCCTAAAATAACTACCGCACAGAAATGGGCATCATCGCCCCCGAGAGTTTGCCCAATGAGGGTGCTACTTTATATTCAATTTAGGCTTCATCTTAGGTAGACATTATCCTTTCATAGCTTCAGTATTCTTCCTCAGCTGAGAAATAATAGATAGAACGCCATACTTTAAGGCCATGCACTAATTAGTAGAATTATTCTTTAGCTCCTGTGAAGTGATGAGCTGTTCAATAAGTACTTCCCTTTCTGCTTTGATTTGACCCTGTCAGCAGAGTCTCTGTAAAGAGCTGGTCATCATTTCGATGTGTGTAAGTGATGAGCTTCGCTCTCTGTGACTGAGTGCTTGAGTGCATATGTTTACTGTCCTTATATCCCATTTGTGGCCAATCCTGTTAGCTGCTGTAATTTAATTTAGATCAGAGTGTCTGTACTGCAGATCCAAGATGTCGTGTGTCTCCTTCCATTTGTTTTGACATGCTGAACAAACAGCAGATTTACTGTAAAAGCAAAGAATGAAGGAAAGGGACGTCAGTACAGTACATAAACTAAGGTAGGAAATGTTGTCAGTCAACTTTATAGGGCTCAAACTCTGACAAATTTAAGGTAACCTACAAAATTATAATTGGAACTGTCTATTCTTTATATAGCTAACAGACAATGATTTACTTATTAAATTTCTCTATTTTTTAGAGTCTCATAATTTTGTAGTTAATCGCAATAAATTTCACCCTTTTGATCACATTTTAAATGTTCACTATTTTCCATTCAGGACTGTTTTTGTGTTGTTTTGAATTTTTTATACTGTCTTAATATAATGTGAGCTTAATCACAGAAAAATGAACTTGTTATAGGTCTTAAAGGAAACAAGAGAGTGTTAAAGAGTAATTTTTGATAAGACAAGGTTCAGATGACTTCTGACTTGTCCACTGAGTGAGTTTTTAAAGTGGAATGAGACATTAAGGAGCTCTAGTTACCTTTTATCACATCACAGTGGGAGCATGGAGATGCTGACGTTTTTAAGCATGAGATTAGTCATAATCAAAAAAATGAGTGCACTAGTTCTTCAACTTAATTAATTTAGATTAACTTGATTAATCTTGTAATCTATGTAAGAGGAGGTTCAGACCAATCTGCAGCCTTCCCAAACATAATCTGTTAGGTGTTGCCCAGATGGATGTGAAATATGGTACTGTGCAGAACTTTTTGGGCCAAAAGCTGAGGCTGAAGTAAGGCATGTAATGTCAGGTGAACCTGCCTGAGGGCACTATTGGGCGGGAAAGAGGATTAACACAACCCTGATGGTGTCTGGATGTCCTTGTGTATTACCAGGGGCATGGGAAAATAATCTTCTTTTTAATGCTAATATCAACGACCTAGCATACTGGCCGTGTGGGGAGCAGGGTCAACAAGACTAAGGTCTGAAAACTGCCAGTGGTGGCCCAGCATATTACCAGGGGTGAAATAGCCCAGACATAAGAGATGCGGTCGAGCTTGACCTTGGCTGCCAAGCAACACGTGTGTTGACATGTGTCGAGCTTGACTCTGGCCATCTGCTCCGCCTATCCAGTCCTGGGTTTTGTCACATTGGTCCCTGTGATGAATCCTAAGCGCCCTACATGGAAATGACTGTATATCTAAAGTACATATAAATATATAAGGGGCAGTCAATATATCCAGTGTGGACAGGTTCTACACCTACTGAAACCACAGCAACCTGATGACAAATGGGCCACTGGAACAAGACATTTGTAGAGTAGGGTGGAGAAAATGGAAGTGATGGAATGTTCCTATGCCATCAACCCCAGTGAAAGGGGATATATGTAAGGGGATGTGGGATCTATGATTACTTCGACACCCAATATCGACACCCACAAAGTAACAGCCACCTGCTCAGTGTTCCAGCATCCATAAACAAACTTTGCTTTCACAACAACTGTCCTTTCAGCATAATGTTATAATTCACTGCTAATTTTATTGTTCCTTTGATACATTGATGTTTTGCTTTAACTTTTCCTTGTAATGTGGCCATTAAAGCTGTGAAAGGCACCTATATAGATAAAATATACAATGATATGATCATTCATGCTATGTTTCGTTTATTGGGACTTGCTTTTGCAGTCAGCTAAAGTGCCTCTACAGCGGTAGCTCTGCTTTACTTTCACTTTAAGTGGGAACAAATTTTTTAAAAAGAACATTGTTATTTCAAGGAAGACCTGAAAGCAGCAAATGAGCCCCCAACATTAATTGTTGAAGTTTTAAACCAATGAAGAAGTGTTTGATAGTCTGACTCTTTTCCTGCCCATTATAGCCATTAGAGAGAATGCAGTTTAAGGCACTTTCACATTGATGAGTTTTGACTCCAAGAGGCTACATCCTCTTTTTGTTCTTCCATGTGCATGTGCAATCTGCTTTTGTCATTCATCACCCTTCTTCTCATTTAACTGAGACAGATCTCCAACTGTGCAGTCACCAACAGTGCAATAAAGTCATGCACAAATTTTGCTTTGGAGACTTTTGAAACTTACAATTATCTCTGGTACCACAAGCGTGACCTAGATTATAGTAGCTTGAATTACCTCGTAGCTGTAAACGCTCATTATTCCTCCCACTAGTCTTTTGCCTCAGTATCTTTTATTAATATTAATTCTGAATCCATAAACCAGCTCTATACCTGGGTTTCCTCGCTTCATCACAGAATCGCCTAATCAGTTTTTCTCCCACACTGAACGTCGTCCCAAATCTCATCTGCTCCATGATTCATTTAGAACTGCTACCCAAATCCTGTGCAAAGAGAGGCGCGTGTGAAAACATACTTTGTGAGTGCACCAAAGGGAAAAGGGAGCCATGTAGCTCTGTGATGAAGTCATTATTGTAGTTTTTGTCTCTGTTTTCTCTCTGCGCTTGTCCTTGTTTTACTTCATGTTGTCACACTGAGACAGATGATTGAACTAGGGGTCTGGATTTGTGATGCATACCCACATCCGGATGTCGATGTAATTAGACTACAGAGGGCCAGACGACCGTGCTATGGATGACTGGTCTTAACTAAGTGGACGATAGGCCGATCTATTTGACAGAACTGGGTTAAGAAATACACTCCTTGGTTTTTCTGCAGTGTGAACTCTCAGATATGCCTTGACCAGAGAACGCAGAGGTTTAAACTTTCTTTAATCTGTTTTTCCCCGGCTGCTTAGAGCTAAAGTGTTGTCTTCTTCAAACTGTATTCCTCCGAGATCACTCAGAGGTTATGCCGCCTGTGTCTCCTCAGATCTGCCGGGAAAAGAGGATAAAGATGATGACGAGGCCGAGGAAGGTGGGGTTCCTTCAGGAGACGGGGACGGTGACACAGAGTTGGCAGACATTTCCAGGACTAAGCTGCTAACGCCGTCCATGCCGCAGAGCACAGGTGAGCAAACAAAACCTTTAAAAATTCAAACAAACTGCGAAATCCCATCTGTTTCAAGCAGACAATAACACAAGGAGGATAACCGAAATGACTGCTTGTTTCGTAAACAGTCCTGTAGCTGTTTCAATATCAGTAAATCTGTCAGAGGACTGGGGGAAAAACAATTACCCTGCATGCTTTGCCTGCAGCCTCTAATTGCTTCCAACGGGAGGAGAAAACTGCTCTTTCAAGCTGCTAGAGAACTCCTCAGAAGAGAATAGACAGGGAACAATGCCCAGAACATAAACAAATCTTCCCTGTACAGTCTGTCAGATAAATACTCATCGATCAGATGACAATGGCTGCCCTTACAACTCAAACACATGCACTAGTATTGACCGCTGACCATGGAGGAGTTCTTGGAGGTAAAATGAAGACTTACTGCACACATCACTTCCAGTAATGCACAGTGTAAATAAAAATGAAATGTAACAGTTGAAACAGACTTGGCGAATCAATCATGACTTACATAAAACAGCTCAGTGATTCCCTTGAACTGCTGGGAACTGTACTTTTAAGCCAGATAGAAAAAAAAAAAGAGCAGCAGTGTGCACAGAATATGTCAGGACAGGGGCTCAAAAACACTCTTTTTAGGGTCTGATCACCAACCTAGAGTCGGCAAGGACCCTATTTTATCTGTATGCAGCATTTTTCTGTCAGAAGACCCTCAAACTGGGGGCTTTAACATGCTCAAAAAACTTACCAAACTTTACAGAAATTGTCCCCCAGGGGAAATTTGTGTATTTTGGTGATATCGAAAAAGTCTATCAAGCAGGGGCCACACAGGGGCCCTAAACATGAGATTGGGGACTGGGTAGGAGAGAAATACATGAAAATCAGTTCACATATGTATCATATTTTTTTAAAAAACAAAAAAACTCTTGGGGCCATCCTCTAAAATGTACAGGAAGCTCACTACAAACAGCTGAAGGTCAGATTTTGTCGACTTTCGACATCCAGTCGACTCCAGAATTGTTCTGCTCATACTAGACAACCTAAAAATCTAACGTGCAATCTGTGAGCATCCGCTGTAGATTAGGGCTGTGACTGGTGACCAAGCTTTAACTATTTTTCTGTACATTTTTTGCAGTGAAAATACACCAGTAATGCTTTATTGCTTTTTACTACAAATATCAATCATCACTAAACTTCACAAGGATAATCACACATTGATCCTGAATACATTCATACATCCATATTATTACTTTGTCACAGCGTCCCCTTGTGGCAATGAATATTTCTGCCTCTGATTTTTTAAAAATTTCCCTTTAAATATTCAGCCCCCGCACACCATCCAGCCTAGGCTTATGATTTTTGGTCTGCATGTGAGTCATCATAAGATCTACAAAATAACCTCTTGGACCCATGCCAAAATCCCAACAGGAAGTCTACCAGTGTCATCTCAATTTCAAAATAAGGCATTTTTTTGTGGTGCCAAATGACTTTAACATTTATAACTGTAGTAAACAATATTCTGTAATCTTTAAAGTTAGTCAGCCTTCAGGCTAGCCTGCTAATATTATTATTAGTAGTTGCAATAGTTTATTTGATCAGCATTAAAAGTCAACAGGGGACGGTCTATGGCAGAGAGAAATCAGCTTTATCTGGCTTTGGCTATAAAGACACGTTAGTATATAAGAGTGAAACCAGTGATGGTTTTTGGTATTTTAATAAAGGAATAAGTGTGAAATATGTAAACATTTCTGTAGTAAATCTCTGTGTAAAATATGATAAATACCAGAGTATAAGTCTTAAACCTGTATGGCAGACCAGTCTATATAGTAGTCCTTCATTATGAGCTTGACTTGTGTTAAAATACATTCATTAGAGACTCACCAGTAGCCCAGTTCACAGGAGCAGATGTAACCCACATTACCTCGCCCAGAATAGCAGATGTTGTCAAGTGATTTTCAAAAATAGACCCGTCAAACGTGCCAGTCGCTCATGACAAGAGGCTGCATGGGGGGGCTCTGTAGCTTGGTGTGTCACGAGTGTGTGACTGAAACAATACTGTCACTTTAACCTATCTGTCTGCAAATTAAACAAGTCCCCACAAGAGTAAAAAGATAATGCTGAATAAATTTTGAATACATGTAAATAAATTTACAGTTATCATCCAGGCTAGACCATCTGCCTAAAAAGACCCACAGCAGGGAATTTTGCATTAAGTGGCTCAGATTTCCCTGGTCTGGCTCCTTCTTAGTATGCATGATCGAACTTCTCCACAAGCTTCAGCTAAATTGCTTTTTTTTCTGAGGTGAGCGAAATTGGAAATGAAGGCAATCAGAGGAAAACTACACAGAACTCTCCATGTAATAATGTCGGGACAGCATGCAGCCAATTAGGCATGTGTGCTCAGTTGTTCTTTTCACCTTTATTACCTTGATTTAAAGGTTAAGGTGTGAATAAGACCTTTAAAGATTTTTACCAAGAGAGCCCATAGAAATACAGACATAAATAAAGCTCCTGCACACTTGAAGTGTTCCGAGCAAAGCCACCCATTAGGGGGGTGAAAGGGGCAACTTTCCAGGGCCCAGTCAATTGGGGGGCTTTTGGAGGCCGGAAAAATCATAGTCCACTGTAAAGTTAAGCTGTGATAACCATATTTTATTTTCAAACTGAATAATATCCACTCATTAAAAAAACAAAAACTATATGAATTGTATTTATTTTGTAGTACAATATAGCATTTTTAAAAATGTAATGCCCTTTTCTTAAATCAGAATTGCAACTTTATTGTTACCAATGTAAATAGGCACACTGAATTAAGAAAGTAATGTAAGGCTTCATAGCTAAGCCGTGATGTGCAAAAAAGTCAGGATGCCACAATATAAAGCAGAAAAAACAAAGAAAACAGAATTGGCAAATGTTGGCGAAGAATGGCAATAAAGCAGCGAAAAAGGTGAATAGCAGCAAAGATGGGTTAATAATGGCAAAAAAGCGGGAAAATTGATGGAAAATTGAAAATATGGCTGTAAAGGGGCAATAACAATAGCAACAAGAGGCGATGAGTGGCAAATGTTGGTGTTAAGTGGCAAAATGGGAGGAAAGTGCCAAAAAGAAGTGGCAAAAACTTGTAAAAGTGGCAAAAATGGGATGACAGTTGTGAAAAAAGTCGCAACAAAGGAACGAAAAAGGGAGGCAAACTGCAAAAATTGGTAAGAAAAAGTGGCAAAAATGGGTATAAAGAGGCAAAAAAGTGGTGAAAGTGCCAAAAAGATGTGGCATTGATTGACATTAAGTGGCAAAATTTGGTTAAAGGATGCAAAAAAGGTGATTAACAACAAATATGGGTTAAAAGTGGTGAAAGAGTAGTCAGAATGGGCATTAAGTGTTAAAAACTGATGTAAAGTAGCAAAAATATGTGTCACACATAGGTGAAATGTCACAAAAATGGATGTTAAGGGGCAAAAATGAGAAATAAGTGGCAAAATGGGTTAAAAATGGCTAGAAAAAAAGGTGCAAGAAAGGGGGACAAACAGGAAAACTGGCATTAAAATAACAAAAAGAAGTTACAAAATGGGCAGAGAATGTATAGAAAGGGTTTAAAGGAACCATAAATAAATAATTTCAACATCAGATGGAGTGATGCACTGAATATCCGCACGGCTGTGATTCAGTCGCAGAGGATTGCCAAAGACACATGTACTCAGAATAAATAAGCCTGTATTAGTTAAAATTAACTCTCTATTTCTGCCCACTGGCCTTAGACTGTGTCTGTGTCCACTGTCCCTAGCATGAGAGAGCTGTTCCCACAGGAATGTGTCAGATGACCGGGCAGTATGCAGTGGAACGTAACGCTCTGATCCATCCTTGTACTGTAGCCATCACATACCAAACTCCGCTCTGGCCGCTCAGATGTGACATTTATCAACACGAGCAGGGGGGAACAAAACACAGCACCAGCTCAATACCCGTCACGTTTTCCATTCGGCCTGACTCAGGGGCATCAACATCGTCCTGGAAAGTAAACACATGGATGGAGCAGTCATTGGCGTAACACTGTAATGAACCATTACCTACTTTATCAGTGGCCCCTGCGCTCAAAACGCCTGCAGCTGTGTGTTTGCTTTACACTCTAGCCACATTTCCGGCATGGATAATGTGTGTTTAGTTAGGGTGACATTGTCAGTGTAATCATTAACATATTCGAAAACCTTGTTTAAACTTTCCAAAAGATCAAAAAAGCTTATCTTTATTTTGTTATCATGGAAGCTGGAAAAGGAGGGAACCCACTGTTTTGTTTAAAGTAGATCTGATAAGCTAGATAGTGTAAATAAGTGCAATTTATTTTTGTGCACATACACGCAATGTTGAAATAAGTGTTCACAATCATGATGGTATTTATAACTCAGCCCTTTAAGAAGCCATTTTATTGTGTAAATGGGTGGGTGGGGACATGACTGGACTTACAGTGAGGGTGTTAGCAAAGACCTGGACCACTTGTTCTTAGCTGGTGGGTCAGGACTGAAAAGTGGGTCACAGAGCTGCCTGAAAAAAAAGCATTATAGAAAAGTCTGTGATAAACATACTGTAAGCCCTGAATTGACATTCGTCCATACATTTCATTTTATTTCATTTTGACGTGGTTATACAGAACATTTTGGATGTTTTAACAAGATCCTGACTTATTTTTCTTTTTTTCTTGAAACAATAAAGCTATAGTATTCCTATGCCACTGAATTCTGATTAAAATTAGGATGTTTGCATGCTTGTCCTAACAGGGTTTCTGTTAAATGTTTCTTAACATTGTATTTCCCCACCTCTGTTCAGTCATATTTCTTGTTCGATCACAGGTATTGCACCCCTAAAAGGGACACTGGTTTCTGGTGTGCAAGAAATGTATGTTATTTCTGCATATGAAAGGGCTCTGCAGAAACTGCAAAACTTTCCTTAAAATAGAAGTGATTGGTTGGAAATTTTCTGAAATAGGGGTCAGAGGTTCTTAGTAAGGATGAGATGATAGGTCCTGAGGATAGACTGGTTTAGAACCACTCATCTAGATATTTGTCTTCACTATAAGTGGTGTTTATGTCTATTTTTACCTGACTGTCAAACTAAATAAGTTAGCTCAAGTCTTTAGTGGCTTGCTGGTCTAACCAGCCTTCCAGTACTTGCCATTATTTATCCATGCCTGTGATGATATGCAAGGACATCCAGAGCATGACTGGGCTTGTGTCAGTCCTCCTTCACACTCGATAGAGCCCCCGCCACATCTACACCGTACTTTAGCCTTAATTTCTGGCCCAAATATGCCTAAAAGTTATGCACAGGATATCTTTGTACTTTGCTCTATTCTGCTTTTCTTCAACCCTGACCATTCTCCCAGTCCCTGCTGCTGTGAACCCCCCCACAGCATGGTGCTGCCACCACCATGTTTCACTGTTGGGATGGTAAAGGGCAGGTGATAGCGGTGCCTGGTTTCCTCATCATATACAATTTAGAATTGAGGCCAAACAACCAGACTAGAGAATCCTGCCCTTCATGTGCTTTTTTTGCAAACTCCAAGTGGGCTTTCATGCATTTTGCACTGAGGAGAGGCTTTCTAACCACTCTGCCATTAAACCCAGATCCATGGAGGGCTGCGGTGATGGTTGTCATCCCATCTCCACACAGGATCTCTGGAGCTCAGTCAGAGTGACCATCAGGTTCTTGGTCACCTCTCTTACTAAGGCCCTTCAACCCTGATTGCTCAGTTTGGCTGGGGGGACCATTTCCTAGAAGAGTCCTGGTTGTGCCAAACTTCTTCCATTTGAGAATTATGGAAGCCTTTGAGCTCTTGGGAACCTTCAACCTTTTGTCAACAATCCTGTCTCTGAGCTCTGCAGGCACTTCCTTTGACCTCATGGCCTGGTTTTTGCTCTCATATGAATTGTCAGCTGGAAGGGCTTGTAGCATGGGGGGGAAAGGGTACTAATTACCCAGGCCCACAGTAGGGAGGGGCTCCTGGGAAGCTTGTGTTTTTATTCATTTTTTCTCATGTTAATTAGTGTCATTACTGAATCAAAAGCAACTAAATAAATTGGTCAAAGACGGAAATTTGTATCAAATAGAGTGAAATAAAAGGCTGGGGTGGGGGGTCTAATTTAACCATTGTTAAAATCTTGCTCTTAAATCCAGAAATCATGGTCCAAAAATATATTTAGATGCAAAGATATTTGTTAAAATGATGGAACATTTGTTACTAGGCTAGCCATTTAAGGGGGGTCCTGTTTGATATTCTTTCTGGGGGCCTAAAATCCCTAGCTACGTCCCTGAAGCCGTCTATCCAGAGGTGTGTACCTTTCCAGATCATATGCAACAAACTTAATTTAACACAGGTGGACTCCAGTCAAGGTGTGAAAACATCTCAGCAATGACCAAGAGAAATAGGAGGAGCCTGAGCAAAATTTAAAGTGTTTTTGCAAAGGTTCTGAATGTCAAGGTGATATGTCACTTTATTTCTTTTTTTTTATAAATTTCTAAAATTCTGTTTTCACATTGTCATGATAGGGTACTGAGTGCAGATTGATGAGAATAAAAATGTTCTTTTTACAGCAGCAACATAAGAAAATAAAAAAGTGCTGTTTTTATAATCTGTTGTCCCCTCTTGGCAGTAACAGCTGCACAAAAGAGAATGTTTGGTCCAGTTGCCAGACTGCCTTAATGACTGCACTGCTTTTACTTTCTTGGCAGAACATTGAGAAATTTCACACTAAGTGTCATATCCGAATGTAGAATGATGTTCACACATCTGTCTCATGCCATATTTGTGCTTAACAATACAGTCCCAGCAACTCTGAAAGGTCATTATGAGAATGATGCATTAGGGAGCCATCTCTGCTTACTTGTTTCTAATAAATATTCATAAGGGATAATTAAAAACAGCACATCAGACAAAAAAAGTGTAGTTTTTCCTGCTGTTGAGGATGTGACTAAGCTACAAAAGACACGTCAGGTATTCTTAAATAAAACTGCTGCGTTGAGCTACAGTGAGAGAAGCTCTGACACCAGGCAGCGGAGTCATATTTCATTGAGCTTGATGTTTTCATCCCAGCCTCTGACAGTGATTGAGCTCTGGGGTCAGGAGATGAATGAGGTAAAATGATAAAGACTTTGTCAACAGCAGTGCTAAAGCTTGTACAAAGCAGTGGTGAAAATCCTCTGTTATGTTTGAAGATGAGGCAGGAAAAGAATAAAGGATGAACGAGTACATTTCTGTGTCAAGAGTGCAAACAGATGCTAACACACCAGCAAACACATGGATATGAACATGCATGGGCACAAATTGCACACATGGAGATTAATGCAACCATAAGCCCTGAAGGGTTTAATGTGTAAGTGTTAAAAGCAGACACACACTGTCAACCATTTCACATGTGATACATAATGGAGGCAGCAGCTGCAATGCACGCTCTTCATCCATATTATTGTAGAAAAAGCAGAGCTGAAGCAGAAAACAGAAAGCCTGGGAAGAGACTTGTAAAAAAATTCAGGGCAGTCAAAGAGAACTGTCCCAGTTTTAAAAATAACAAACCCACCTATGGGAGTTTCCCATTTTTGAAGGCTGTTGTTGAAGGGAAATCGTAAACAAAAGAGCAAATTAGGGGACCAAAACAGGGTGGGATGGGAAACCCAAAGACACAATCCATTAAAGTACATGAAACAAGATGAATAGAGGTTAAACAAGAAAGACTTAACCACATGAATTCCTCTTTTAGTTTAACTTGGAAATGCATTAGACATCTTTAATGTATACACAAAGTTTTAGAGGGTTTTGTGGTACAGATGTCTGCACGTTTAAGTTCTCAAAGTGGCAAAAATATGACCACATGTAATGTACTTTCCAGGCATGCTTGTGCGTATTCAAACCCTTGTTTCACTGGACTACACTTTAGCTATGGCAATGACTTTTGACAGGATTACATATCCTGTCTGGTCTGGGACCGCCTCTGGATCCCCCAGCAGGAGTTGGAAAGTGTCGCTGGGGAAAGGGATGTCTGCTTAGCCTGTTACCGCCGCAACCCGGCCCCGGATACATGGATGAAGATGGATGGATTGAGTCAAAACTTTAAAAGATGCAGGCCTCTTTAAATGCAGTAGTTCAATGTTCAAAACCACTTTACATGGGGAGAATACAAATTTTACAGAGTCCAATCTAGATCCACCTTAAAATTTAACATATTCTTCTTGACTGTGTTTGAAGCTAATGGATTCGCCAGATCCACTGTGTCTGTCAACAGATGGATCCATGTTGCAGAGTATCAAGCTGATATTACCAGAGGGGATCAGACCAATCTGCATCCCTTGAGGAAAATGACAAGGGTTATACTATAAACGCTATTATATCAAACACCACTCTCAGTCCAGTCTTTGCAAGTTTCTCTAAGTGCCCTCGAGGTGACTCACCTCATTTGGCAGTCACTGACATTTGTACTAAGCAGGCTTATACTATTATGTATAATTGTTGGCTTGAATGTGTGGAAACATAAAGTCAACACTGGTACTCCCACTTCAAAACATGGTGGTTTCTTATTGAAGAATCATAATCTAAGCTTGGGATATACTGTAAATCCACAGTGATGTTTAGGAAGATTGTGCTCAGTCATTTTCTTGGAGAGACCCCTTCAGATCCACCTGAAAATTTAACAGGTTCTTTAGCCCTTGCTACATCACTCCACCAAATTTCATGAAAATCATGACAACAGTTTCCCCATAATTCTGCTGACAAACAAACAAGGATGAAGCATAACCTTAAATAATAATAAATTTATAGGCTCACACCTCACTAAACCTGCCTGCTGTGTGATTTACTGAGCTGTCAGTTTATCCTGTTCATTTGTTCCTGTCTCTATGGTCCATTATAGCACCGGGCTCTTTATGGAGGAGTGATTGCCTCTGATAGGCCTGCAGCAAAATGACTGATGAGCTTGTGTGTGTTTGATAATGACAGGGATGCAATTAGAAGCTACTTCCCTTTCATTTGTGCGAGGTTTTTGTACAGGCAGTATACAAAGGGTCTTCTTGCATGTAGAGATGGCTATGATATATATGGAAAAAAAAATTTGGTGGATCATGTGAAGCCTATTGATTGGAGAGGCCAAATTTTTTGGTCTCTGACTAGTGCTACATCCCTTTTAAGTTATCCTTTAGCAACTGAGCTGCATAAATATGTACGTTACAAATGAGGTTTGCAGACGTCCTGTAATGTTCACATAAACACATGGCTGCTCCTTAATTTCCAAAGCCAACCAATTTCCTTCGCAGTGTTAAAACACATCCAGTGCAATCATAATTAACTGTTGTCACATGGAAACTCCAGATGGCTTACGTAATGCGGGAGAAACCAGCTCTGTGGTTCTGAGTGGGCTGAGCTGTAACACACACACCACTGCCTTCTCTTTTCAGCCCTGCTTGGTTTGAAGTTGGCTTCTTACAAGCTTTTAAACAGGATTAGCACATTAAGAGGAAAGCACGCTTTCACCACGCTGGACCCGAGCCAAGATGTGTTCAGCCTAAGATAGTCTGAACACTGATTAAATGATTCTGTGCTTTCTCACGAGTCTGATTAGTATGCTTTTAAGTGATAAAAAAGTAGACATTAACAGATAATGCTGTCTTCAAATGTTGGGATTTTCTTGTTCTTTTGTACTCCAGTTACTCATCCAATTGCTAATCTTGTTTCATCCAGCTTTTCGAGCAAAGTTAATCAAACCAAATCTCTGCTTTCTTTCCAGAAATTCCCCCAAAAATTGCTAATATTCCTGTGTACACTGAAGACTGGATGTCCAATCCAATGGATGGTGACATCACCTTCCTTCCAGACTGCAATAAAGATCGTTCCGGCATCTGCAACCTCTCCGACCCCTGGGAGTCTGCAACCCCTTCTGACATCAAACCAACGCAGAACGCTTCTGCCACAAACCAATCACTAAACCCCTTCCTGATCCCAGCGCCACCAATGTTGGTGCCCCTGTACACTGACTGGAACAGCGCCATGGCAGACTGGGGCATAGCCTGGGAGGCGCACGTTTACGGTGCCGGATGCGCCTTTGCAATGCTAACACTAGCCTCAGCACTCAATTTGCTGTGCTTGCCACTAAGATGCCCATCTGGATGTGGGTACTTCGCCCTGGTCAGTCTGTTCCTACTGGCTGCTGGTTGTACCAGATCTTTCTCTCTCTTGTACGACGCCTATGGCCACCAGGACCGCCTACCCTCTACAGAAGCCTCCCTGATGCTCTATGAAGCACCGTTTCCCTGCTTGACTGCAGCTTTCGGCCTGGTTTTCCTCCTGCTATCCATGCGCTCGAGAATGCAGCTGTCTTACTCAGCCTTCCAGAGACCATGTTTCTTGGCCTGCCTTGTAGTCCTGCACTTTGCCGCTGCATTTGGACCAGTGACACTGCTGAAGCTCTACCAGCAGAAACCTCCCCTTTGCCTCTTTCTTTCACTCATGTCCCGTGGAGCCTTTGTTGCACTGGCCACATTTTTGTCTACTGCCTTTTTTGTGTTTTACATCTATGTGCGAGCAGACTCAAAGCACATCTACCACCTGAACAACACGTCTCCGACACCTGCTGAGCGCTACAACCGCTGCCCTTTTGCTGAGAGCCGGGACTGGGACCGTGCTGCTGTGACTGTTTGTGTTTCAGCATTGTTTTCTTTAGCATGTGCAGGGCTGCAGTTATATGCAATTCTCAATGCTTTAGGTGTTGCAGGTGGGGAGGAGGTCTTTCACCCTTGGCCATGGTGGGCTTTTCAGTTTAGTTGCAGACTGTGTGAGCTGGGGGTCTGTCTAACGTTAGCTTTGGTGGTCGCACAACCAGTTTATTGTTCTGACCACCTCCCAGCTGCAGGGAGCTGTTGGACAGAACTGCTGGCAGCAAAGTCACCCATCCTACCTGGGACCTACCAGTGGAACCTGAACCAGCATGAGAAGCTTGCCATCGTTGATACCGTTGGACTGGGAGAGACAGAAAGTCTTCCTCTTTACACTCTGATGGATGAAAGGCTTGGTTGTAGTCTGAACGGCCTGGACCTTCTCTACCACAGCAACAGGGCCTTAGCTTACAGAGACTTGGACTTGGATATAGACCTACAAGGTTCAACAAAACCTGAGGGCGGAGGAGACAGAGATCCCTCTGGTGGATCTTCATTTAACAGTGACTCGACTACAGATTTACGGCCACCTTCACCCATCAACTTGCGCCGCAGCATAGATGAGGCACTCTTCAGCGATTCCCTCTTTCCCATGAGCCTCTTCAGCCCCGCCAGGCCTTTACGGTGCAGTGATCTATCTATGAACAACCACAGTGCACTTCCCAGCAATGGCCTCTGTGATCCTCTTTCATCTGACCCTGGCCTCTACAGGACCTCGTCCTGCATAGAGATGAACGCTATACCTAAACCCCCTCGTGCCCAAACTCAAGGAGAGACTGTTGTAGGTGCTCCACCATCTCCCTCTTTGTCCTCTTCTTCCAGCTGTTCCTCTCCTGAACGCTGGAGGGGCAGTTCTTCCTCCTGTTCCCTCTATCGAGCCTCTCTCGGAGGCTCCTCGTTAGTCCTCTGCCCGAGTCCAGAGAGACATGCTCTTCAGCTTCAGCAGCAAGGGGGAACAGGCCAAGTGTCGCCCTCTGGTTACCACGGTCATGCTGATCCACAGAGGAACTACCAAACACTGGGCGCAGCCTCCCAGGAGAGTCTGGATCTAGACATGTCGTCTGAGGCAGACCGATCGGTGCAGGAGGAGTTCATCAGTGTTTGCAGACAAATCGATTCTTTGAGCATCTGCAGTGAGACTATTGATTTATAAAAGGACGGTCTAGTTGAATGAGGGTAGCAACAAGGACTTATTAAGGAGGGTGCCCAGCACCCCACGTTGACTGTCAGGGTGTTTTGGTAGAGCATGGCAGCTTTGTACATCGTGAAATACCTGTAGCTGCCAAATTAAGGTTTTTGGAGGTTTGATAAGCTTTCTAAAGTGGTCATTAGTGAATGTCAATGAGGGTTTAAGTGCCAAGAATGTCATAAGCCAAAAGGTAATTTGTAACTTTTACATGTTTGATATTGGCTGGTGAAGTTTAATACAGTCAAAAGAATTGTAACATTTTACTGAGTGGTGATGAGATTTTATTTGTACAAATGTTTTTATTGCATTCAAACATTCCAATAGATAGTACTGTGAATAAAGCACTTATTAAATACTACTGAAGTCATACCCTTTCAAACTCTGCCAAAAGCTGTCTTTACATCTCGTTTGATAACTGGATAAGAATTTAGTCAACCATTAAAATCTCCATATCAACACGCAACACCTCTTACTTGCTTGTGGTGCAACAGTGCCCTCTACTGGTAAAAAGCACATGTTACCTTAACCTCTTACATTAATCACCAACTGATAGTGCTTCTACTCACACTGACAACATCTTCTATGACCCACTTGCTAATTTATTTATGTTCATACATAATTTTGCTTAAGATAATGTTTAATAAAGTTTGTTTTGTAACATCTGGTCTCTTTTTTGTTAAACTGTGATTCAATGAGAATGAGATTGAGCACCTTCCGGATAATGGGGGATTGTGCTTAACAGATGGAGAATGAGTATTTGCCCCAAGTGAAGGAGTTCAGGTATCTCAGGCCCTTGTTCAGGAGTGAGGGTAGAATAAACCATGAGATTGATGGGGGGATTAGTGCAGTTTTGCAGGCACTGTGCTAGACCGTTGTGAAGAGGAGACCTGAGCCAGAAGGCAAAGCTTTCAATTTACCAGTCAGTCTTCGTTCCAACCCTCACCTATGAGGAATGAATGAGATCGAGGGTTCAAACAGTTGCAGTGGGATTCCTCAGGAGGATGTCTGGGCTCAGCTATTTAGAGAAAGGGTGAGGAGCTCAGACATTTGGAGGGACCTCGAAGCAGAGCTACCGCTCCTTCACATCAAAAGAAGCCAGTTGAGGATGCCTCCCGGTCGCCTTCCAGTGGAGGTCTCCTAGGCAGGTTCAACTGGGCGGAAACACCAATGTAGACCCAGAGCTCACAGGAGGGATTATACATCCCATCTGACCAGGGAGCGCTTTGGAATCCCTGAGGTACTGGAAAAGTCGCTGGGGAGATGAACTTCTGGGTTGGCTTACTTGCCAATGTGACCCAAACCCCATTTACACTGGAGGAGATGGATGGATAATTCAATAAGACAACACTCTATTCACAGTTTGACATATTTATTTTTCTTTACCATACTGAACAGCAAAAGCAACATTTTCTCTTGAGTGTTTTATTGTAAACATGTGTTAAAGCAATCATAACTCCAGAATGAAGTGAATACCGAGTCTTTTCCATCCATCTGAAAAGCCTTCTTTTAAGGTTTGGGTTGTCGGTTGCAAAAGCTACCACTATATCCAGGCAACTGTAGCAGCTTCTCTACATACTGAAGAAATTTAAAAAACAAAAGTGCAGCACTATAAAAAAAACTGTAAACCTAATCTCCCATTTAACACTATGTATAAGCTTTTAAGATGGGCTAAGAAGACTCAGTGTGTTGCAAATAAGACATTTGAACCTGAATTATCTTTTTTGATGGAAATCTTAAAACAAGCAGCAGTCTTTATTAACTGAATATGGGCATATTTTTCCATATATTTTCCATAAACATCCTCTTACAGTTTCATCCAACTGCAAGGTTTTTGTTAGTCAAGTGAACCATGTGCAGGGCAACATACTAGCATTAGCACTATAGAAAGCAACTCAATTCTTACAATCAGGGACATTTTATATATATATATATATAAAAAAAAATCTAGCAAAAGAGGACATCCATTATGAAAATGTTAGAAAAACCTACATAAGCAGAACAATAAAGCTAGCTGTTTAAAAGTAAGAAAAGGAGGCGACAAGGTGTTTTAAGCATTTTGCATTTTCACTGCCTTTATCCATCCCCGTTTCAAGGCATATCTCCGGTAAAAAGAAATAAAAGAGAACCTAAGCCACACTTAGGACGCAGGAATGAACAAGTGTGAAGGTAAAAAGCGGCTGGTTGCACAAAATTTGGTTTGGAAATTACAAAAGAAGAGTGTCAGAGGAAGTGTAAATACACTTGGCAGTATGTATGCAGTTACACTGAAGCAGAATATAAATACAGCCATGATTGGCTTAGTGAAAAACAAACATGCATATCAAAAACACTTCATGCTCAATTTGAAGCCCGCCCCAAGACTATACAGGTTTAATATAAAGGTTGTCTTATCTAAAAGTATTCAAATTTTGGGCAGAGAAATTGTCCTCATTAACTTTCCTTTATTGATTTGATGCATTTGAGAACTCGTTCTTTTACCTGATTATCTTTTGGTCCCCTTCATGCTCAACATATGAACACGATGCACTATGGGACACTTTTTTGGCTCAAGATGTCTTTAGGGGAAAATGAAAGTCCACAGAGAATACTGTGGGTCTGTCTAATAATTGGAGATGACACTGGAGGACATAAAGATGACTTGTAGCAAAATTTCGTACCTCAGGATCTGTAATTCATGAAGTAAACAATAAGCAAAAAGCTACTGTTCATTTAGTGGTGAATTTTAGTGAAGAAAGGTAAGATTGCCGTGATGCACCGACACACTGCACACACAATTGTTTGTATTCTGCACACTGTGTGTTCAAGATTTAGGACACTGGAGTCAAACAGGGGACATTTAAAAGCTTGGATCTGCAAAAAAAACGCCAAAAATATGTCAATCTGTTTTGCACCATGGCTATTTCCGATCCTTTACTTTAAACAAGACAGATACACCCAGTGCACCTTCACTTTGTCCAAAAACACATTTTTTACGTAGTCTCACACTCGTCCATTCAACACACATTCATGCACCACATTCTCACTACTATCAACATACATACGCAAAAAATTGGGATCAGCTGCATACTCAAGATACAGGTTTTTTTTTTTTGTCATTCTGAAACCCTGATGCGCCGTTTCTTGAGTGCAAAGTCCCTGGTGTTCAGAGAGTTGGGTATCAGTTTGAAGATGTCACTTCACTACGGTGCCTCTTTCCTCCCCAAAGCAGCTGGCTTGGATCAGAGAGAGAGAGTAACAGTGGGTATGATGCAGGGGAGGGCAGAGAGGGTGTAGTGGGTGCTGCGATTTTTTTAGTGGCAATTGAACATTTGGTCACTGTTAGATTGGGTGTCACATGCACCGACGGCGTGCACTTTGTCCCCACTGTTCAGTAAAGCCGCTTCTCGTAACTGTGGAGGTAGAGAGAAAAATCGGACAGAAATAAGTGTTTGCTAGGACAAAGAAAAGTAGTATTGTACTGCAACAAATGTGTGAGAACTCCCTATTTCTCAGGAAATTATACCTATCCACAAAGCTACAGTGACTATAAAAATGTTTTCACCCCCTTGGATGTTTTACCCTTTTATTGATTTTATAAATCAATCATGGTCAATATAATACTTTTTGTTTTTTTGACAATAAAATGACAAAAAAAACAAAAAACATTTTAATGTCAAAGTGAAAACAAATTTGGAAACTTCAATTTTACTCCATCCTTCTTTGTAAAACTGCTCCAGCTCTGTCAGTTTCCTCAGGGATTGGGCATGAACAGCCCTTTTCAAGTCCAGCCAAAATCCTCTACTGGATTGAGGTCTGGGCTTTGACTTGGCCACTCCAGAACATTCCCCTTGTTTTCTTTAAACAAGGGGTATGCTTTTGGTCGTTGTCTTACTGGAAAAAATTTTCTCTGTAGTTCTCTTGCAGACTGAATAAGATTGTTGTCCAGGATTTTCCTGTACTTTGCTGCATTCATTTTACCCTCTACCTTTACAATCCTTCCAGGTTCAGCTGCCAAGAATCATCCCCACAGCATGATGTTGGCACCATTGTGCCTCACCGTTAGGATGGTGTGTTTGTGGTAATGTGCAGTGTTTTGTGTCTGCAAAACAAAGTGTCTTTTCTGGTGGCCAAAAAGCACCATTTTGGTCTCATCACCCCAACTCTAGTGGAGATTTAATGAGTATTCTTCAACGGTGGCTTTCTTTTTGCCACTCTCCCATAAAGCTTTGACTGGTAAAGAACCTGGTCAACAGTTGTTGTATGCAGTCTCTCCCATCTCAGCTGCTGAAGCTTGTAACTGCTTCAGAGTAGTCAAAGGTGTCTTGGTGGCCTCTCTCACTAGTCTACTTTCATACGATCAGTTTGCGAGGACGGCCTGATCTAGGCAGATTTACACATGTGCCCTATTCCTTGATGATGGATTTAACTGAACTCTGGGGGATGACCAGTGCCTTGGAAATTATCTTGTATTCATCCCCTGACTTATACTTCTCAATAACCTTTTCTCTGAGTTACTTGGAGTGTCCTTTGTTTTCATCGTGTAATGGTAGCCAAGAATACTGATTAACCAGAGACTGGACCTTCCAGACGCATGTGCCTTTATACTGCAACCACTTGAGACACATTCACTGCATTCAGGTGATCCTCATTGCTAGCTTTATCATAAAGAACAAAAGCTAATATTTCTGCTCGAAAAGGCTTCTTCCTAAACTTCCTTGCCACTATCAGCAAATTTTATTTGCTATTGTGGGGTTTGCAAATGTCAAAGTCACACAAGCTGATGATGAAAAATATCAGTGGGAGCCAACAACAAATCTAAGTTCCCTATTCTGCTTCACGTTTTGGTGAATTACATCACCTGCCCTTTCAGGAAGTACAAACAAGCTGTTTCTGACCTTACAGTTTAGTCAAACTTCCCTTTAAAGTGGAGGTTTGCTGTTTTTTCTACAGGGAATGACAAATAGTAAAAACAGCACCTACATTTTTGAGTTACAGACATTCAGAGCTGAAGGTAATACACTTCTAAAACAAATTTTCCCTATAGGGAATATTAAATTAGAAAACTATACATTCGATTTTTGTTCTGAGTAACTCTGGCTTTCATTGCTCTGGTGTCCTTCAAGTATCCAAATGTATTAAAACAAGTGGTTTAATGATACTTTAGTAGTACTTACGAATGGAGACCGTGAACTCCTCCCTCCACCTGTGCAGACATGGTGCGCTTTTCAAACTTAAGCTCTCCCGAGTACATCATGGAACTAAAGGACAACAGAAAGATTAGAAAATTCAATGCACATTGAAGATTATTTTTCTGTTACTCCCTATTATTTCAAACAGGCACTTACCGGAGGACAGAGAGACTCTTTGCCCCAATGTCTTGGCAGCCATGCTGGATGCCAGCGATCAGGTATGGTACAAACTTGTGGATGGAGCCTTTATCCTGGACTGAACCAGACACACCCTGGGCTACTTTTACCTTGTCACCCTCACTGTGGAAAAGCATCAATTAATTTTACTCTGATCCAAAACACACTTTTGACATACAACACTAGGATCTTGGCTTATAACTACTCCAAATACCTAAAGTAGCGTTTCTGGCTGCTGGTGCTCTTCTCCATGGCGTCCAGGGAGCCCATACCACGGTATTTCTTCAGCCGCACACCGTCTGAGAAGAAGTACTCTCCTGGTGCTTCAGTTGTTGCAGCTAGCAAAGAGCCCATCATAACTAGAATAGAAAAAATAAAGATACATTATTGTGAGAAAAAGGCAACATAACAGAGTAAGTTTCATTGACCAGATTCTCCAAAGATTAAAAAAAAAAAAAAAAAAAGTATAAAATATGATGGCTAGATGAGCTTGTTTTTGTGTGTTTTGATCTCTAAAATCTCACCAGTTGATGCTCCAAGAGACAGAGCCTTCACCACATGACCAACAGTCTGAATGCCACCATCAGCGATGACAGGGACGCCAAAACGCCTTGCATACTCTGCTACCTTGTATACTGAGGTCCCCTGGGGCCGCCCGCACGCCATGACTACAAAGATAGAAAACACATCAGATATTACTACCATGGAAACAAATCAAGTAGGGGACAAACAAACACAAATAAAGGTAATTAAAAGCAAATATGATTAAAAAAAGTAGAAGAATTATTTTTAGCTCCATGTTTTTTTTTATCCTGCACATTCTCCCTCATGCTCTTGTTGGCGTACATGACCCAGTCAGAGCATGAGATGCTTGTTACCATGGCAACACAGAACAGGGCCCTGGTCGGATCACCATGACAACTAGGAGTGGTCTCAGGGTATCTGTTACCATTCGTAACCGATACCCTTTTATCGTCTCAGTGTAGCTCGTAGACAGATTTAGAACAGGTACAGCTCAGGCTGATTAATGATTTCTCCTCCCAGTATTTAAATCAACCTGTTCAGGAAACAGGTTGCAAGAGAAAAAAAAAGGGGATGAGTACCTTCTTGTGTGATGCAGATAGAGCCGCAGCCCATTCCCACTCTCAGAGCATCGACACCAGCGTCGATCAGATTCTTGGCCTGGGCTGCTGTGACCACTGTAGAGGGGTGAAGAGTATCCAAATGGTAAGGGAATGTGGAAAACAGTACGAATAATGTTTTTAAATAATAAATTAGAGATGGGTGTGAATAAAAGAAAAAGTCAAGTCATTTACACTTAAACTTAGAAACAGCAGTCCCGTCCTGCAAACACAAACTCACCATTTCCTCCTACCACTTGCAAATCAGGATGCTTCTGTTTAATGTAATTAATCATGTTGATCTGATACACCGAGTTCCCTTGTGAAGAGTCCTGCAGATACAATTAAAAAAAAGATAATAGATCAATTTTTTTCAATATGCAGGCAAAATGGTCTGTACTGTAAACATGCGCATGTCAAAAAAATGTTAGTCCATGTATTAATTGTAGTCATAGTGTTAAGGCCACATTTGATCCATGTTTGTGCTACTATTTTGTATGGTTGTAATGTTAAGTTGTAGTAAAAATGTTTTATCCAGACATTGTACATGGTCAATTTTCAGTGCAATTTTTCATTCCTTCCAAAAATCTACACAGGTATTATTTTAAAATTTAAAAGTTTAAAGTTAAGTTTTATTTGTGTTCAACTGTATTTTTTGTACAGGTTTACTTTGAATTTTGAATCAAAGTAGAATAAGTTTGCTAAAAAAATGTGCTCAAGTTTTATCTATATTTTTGGTACAGGGCTAATTTAAATTTCAATATACACGAAATGTGGTACTTTTTGATCAAGGTTTTATTCAAAATTTTGCACAAGTGAAATTATTATGTTATCTATACATTTAATTTTAATTTGTACTTGAGTCATTTTTCATTTTTGGTTGTTGCTATTGTTTGGATTAAAATTTAATTTTGTATGGATGTAAATATTATTATTACTAATACTGTATAGGTTTGATTCAGTCTTTCCATTTTGTGTTTTTTTTTTTTTTTTTTTTTTTTTTAAGTCATTCAGAGGTGGATTTGCTGGTCTGTTTCGGATCATTGCATAATCAAAGTGCTCTTCAGCTTGAGGTCACAAACTGCAAGCCATCCAGACCCTGAAGCAGCCATCACACGACCACCACCATGTTTGACTGCTGATAAGATGTTGACGCATACCTTCCAAAGTTCAACTTTTGTCTTGACAATCCACAGAACATTTTCCCAAAAGTCTTGGTGAAGATGATTTTAAGCGAACAGGAGACAAGCCTTTGTGTCCTTTTTAGTCAGCAGTGGTTTAAGCCCTGGAACTTTTCAACTGGTGCCATTTTTGCCCAGTCTTTTTCTTAATGTTGAATCATGAACACTGACCTGAACTGAGGCCAGTGATGCATGCAGGTCTCTACATGTTGTTGTGGGTTCTTTTGTGACCTCCTGGATGAATCATCAATGTGCTTTTGGAGTAATTTTGGTAGGACAGCAACTCCCTGGAAGGCCCATCACTGTTCCAAGTTTTCTCCATTTGTGGATAATGGATTCCACTGTAGTTTTTCGCAATGCCTTAGAAACGGCTTTGTTACCCTTTACAGACTGATAGATGTGGATGCGAATTCTCATCTGTTCTTAGATTTCTTTGGATGGCGCCATGATGTGTTGTTTTTCTAGCTCTTTTAGCCTACTTCCCTTTGTCAGACAGGTTCTATTTAAGTGATTTCTTGATTCAACAGGTGGGGTAGTGATCAGGCCTGGGTGTGGCGAGTGAAAGTGACTTAGCCTTTCAGCTTTCCAAAAATTGTGGTTAATCACAATTAACTCATGCTTTAACATCTTTTTACATAGGGCCAGGAAGGTGTGGGTGGCTTTTTCCCTTAATAAATGAAATAATTTAAAAACTGCATTTGTTATACAGGTTATCTTTGTCTAACATTAAAATTTGTTTCATGATCTGAAACTTTAAGTGGTGTGTAAAAAATAAGAAATAAGCAATGGGGGGAAATACTTTTTTTACAGCACTGTATGTTTGCTTGTGATAAATTTCAGTTACTGTAATTGAATTTTATTTTTTTATGGGTTTATGAGGCAAAAGGGGGAGACGGCATCAGGCATCACTAGATGTGACAGCTTTACCATGTCGTGTCTTGTAAGATATTCTTTGCTTTACTTTTCCACAAGATTAATTAAGTATTCTTTTATTCTAGTGAAATCTAATTAATTCTTTCATGACACTTTTCAGACAGGCACCATTGATAAAATATACATACAACCATGACTCATCTATCAAAATGGAACCCACCAGTACGACGACATCCACCCCCGCCTGCACCAGCAGGTCCAGTCTGTATTTGTCGTCCTCTCTGGTTCCAATGGCAGCTCCACACAGCAGCTGTTTGCGTGAGTCTTTGGAGGCCAACGGGTAGTCCCTGTTCTTCTTTAGATCTGTCCTGGCGATGATGGCCACCAGCTCATCATTGTTATTTACAATGGGAAGCTTGCCTGGTCACAAAGAAGGAGAAAGGAAGGTTAAAAATGTACAAAAAAGGGACAAAGGCTGATGTGACACACCAACTTTGATTCACCTTTTTTGCTGCGCTGGAGAATATCATTGGCTTCTTTCAGCGTTACACCGGCTGGAGCCACAACCAGCTCATCCCTCTTTGTCATTGCCTTTGAGTAACAAAAAATTGAAATGTTTAATAAACTATAAATATAATATTATTATTAATAAATAATAAATAAACTTCCCATCTAGGATATGCAATTTCTAAGAAACTCACACACCTCCTCTAGGGGTCTGTC
This sequence comes from Cheilinus undulatus, assembly GCF_018320785.1. Taxonomy (NCBI): domain Eukaryota; kingdom Metazoa; phylum Chordata; class Actinopteri; order Labriformes; family Labridae; genus Cheilinus; species Cheilinus undulatus. The sequence goes on along the minus strand of NC_054887.1, from coordinate 22,314,646 downwards.
ATGGTCTTTTTCAGACAGGAAGTCGATATCTCTGGAGGTGACTATGCCCACCAGCTTGCTGCCCATTTTGCCCGTCTCTGTGATGGGGATACCAGAAAAGCCATGTCTTACTTTGGCTTCAAACACATCTCCAACTGTGTGGCGTGGACTCATGACGACGGGGTCTGTGATAAAACCCTGCTCGAACCTCTGAAAGCAAACATTAAGCAAGAATTATTATATATTTTCCTCTCTTTAAATTGATGCAAAGCAGCAGGCGCAGCGTTAAACCACACGCAGGACACACGATAATTAATAAACATTAATAAGCCCACAAAACAAAAAGAAAGAAAACACACACAGAAACAAAACAAAACAAAAAACCCAGACAGATGGATGACAATTACCATAACCTAGACGGGGCAAGATGAGAGAACAGGTCAAAGGTGTGATTCACAGGAGGGTAATCAGGCAGTTTAGGGTTAATACTTTAGCCCTTTTACAGGGTAAATAACAAGAAGAAAACAACTAACACACTAATACCAAAGCTACTTCTAAACATGCACCAAGGTTTTCAAATGCTGTTTTGTACATATGAAGGAGAGGAACCACCTACCTTGACTTTGCGGACTTCATTTGCTTGGAACTCTGGTGTGCAGTTGTGATGAATGATGCCAATGCCTCCCATAAGCTATGAAATTCAAAAGATGATTTTTTTTTAGAATAAATCACTGAGTTCTTGTACTTAATACTGAAGCATTTTTGGATAAGTTGGGTCTCTTACCGCCATTGCAATCGCCATGGCGGACTCTGTGACAGTGTCCATAGGGGAGGAGATGAGTGGGGTCTTGAGTGTGATTTTCCTGGTCAGTGCTGATGTCAGATCCTGAGGGCAAAGAGGAGCGTGAACATAAAAAAATACAATTGTTATTTGAAAACAAACCACCAGGGGGCAGTCTACACTGGGATACATGGTACTGTGGTCATGTCCTGTATCTTATAAGGGCTCCTTTTACTTAAAACAGGACATAAAGGTGATAGGAACTGACTTAAATCAGTCTCACTTATTTATTTTCACTAATTAAACAAATATGCTCCAGTTTTGGCTGTCACCATCAATCAGAGGATCAATCTGGTCTGATTTTTTGATAAACTGGTAAAATAAAGGGTTGTGCTTTTAATCCTTTTGTGTGATTTCTTTACTTTTTACAGTTCTCTTATTTGGGTTTGGTTTAGTGGCCTTAAAAAGTAGAGAAAACATCTGTAAAGAGCAAAAAGGTTGGGAAAAGGTTGAAGATAATCAGCACGTTTGTTGTATTTTCTATTGCATCATACTATTAAATCCTAGCTTTTCTACCAAATGTTGGATAGTTGACCAGACTACCTAAGAAAAAAATATACAGTGCTTAACAAATTTATTAGACCACCTGTCATATTTGTCTCAAAGACCATCCAGCATCATGAAGTGCTTTAATGTGGACTCGTTCATTTTCAGTGAGCTCTCCATGTTTTACCATTTTGAACAGGAATGAAGGATTTCAAACTGAATTCACCCAAATTTGAGCCGGCTCACTGGGCTTCTCTGAGAAGTAGAAATTAATCAAGCATAACATTCAACCACTAAAACTAATTTTTCTGTTCAGGAATGCAAGTAAATAACTATAATTTGACATATTAATTAAGAAATAATAATGTGCTTTACTGTTTTTTCAGTTTTTTATATATCAGTACATTTGAAAATTCATGGATAACAATAATAATTATTTTAGCATTAAAAATATCATTTGGGTTAAAGAGCTTCTACATATTGCTTTATTAACCATTACAGAAACATAAAAAATGATTTTGGTAATTACCAATGCTCTTAATTTAGGGCAGCTGTGGCATAAACTTTACTTTGGTTAGGGTGGTCTAATAAATTTGTTAAGAAATGTACATTTGTGCCTGTTTACACAAAAGAGTTTAAGTATGCTCAAGTTGTGTTAATTCCCCCACATCACAGGGGGGACTCTTTGGCTCTGTCTGACTTTTACCCCTATCCCTTGTTTACGAGCACCCACTTTCCCCTCAGAACAGAGTTAATAGGGGTAGTGGTAAAATCGTCCTCTATGAAATGGGACAACCTTTCAGGATAGGGATGCACAACGTTCACTTATTGCCCATGTCTGGTATGTTGATATTTACAAATTCATTTTAGCCAACATAGATAAATACTGCTTTATGGTGGTCACCCAAACCTACGACCTAAGTTCTTAGAGCAAACTTTACATCTTTAGGAATGAGGATGAACTCCAGGACTTCAGGATGTAGATCTGTTGGTTTAGCCTAAAACCTCACAAACTTATTCATACATATGGCCCATATATCAGATGTAAATACTGGCATGAATTTTCATACCTGCAGATTGCTAATTTTCTTTTAAAGCTAATATCTGCTGATGCCAATGTTATGCTGAGAATATTGTTTATTTCCGTTAATGTGGAAGGTCAGTTTGTAGTATTATGGGAGATCTCTGTTTTAAGGGCCAATTACCCCTTGCACTTCACCCTATCCCTACATTCCAATAAGAATCAGGCACCCTGCTCTATGACATGCATTATTTTTTTACAGATATACCTACACACATTTGAATACACTATTCATTAAGTGTGTTCCTATTTCTATTAATATGCACAAATCCAATTTTGACAACCCAGAGCAGAGAGCTTTGCATACCCCTGAGATCTTTAGCGCCTCCCTTCAGGGTGCCCTAGGGCTACTGAACCTTCAACAGTCGCATTTTACTCATACATCTAACCGATTCCCACAACAGCCACCGCCAGGTTTGTTATCTTCAGCTGTGTGAGGGAAAATAATGACATTCCTCTCACATGGGAAACCTGCAAATGAGTCCTGTGGTGTCCGAGCTTTCCCTCCTTTATCTGTAGCAGACATTAAATACAGACATTTTCTCAGGAGGGTCAAGTCGAAGGTACAAGACAGCAGCTTACATCAGTGAGTGCATCTGCACTCACCTGCTAAATTCAACTCAGAGTCAGGAAAGAACAAGAACATCACACCTCTGAAGGATTTCTCAGAACTGCTTCATGCACATGTTGTCCCTCTTTGTGTTCGACACCTTACATTGAGCACAAAAGCTTAAACGTAAACCAAAAAAACTTGTTGGTTGAAACACTCCATTCAGAGCTGCAGCTGAGGCCAAAAGTGGAAGCATTCGTGTTATTCAGGCTTGAATAGGCTCACTATCCTGTGAAAAAGTGGGCCAAGACTAGACTCTGTGGAGACGACCAACCCATGACAACACAGTGAGGCAGACAAGCATCTCGCACTGCAACGAGAGCTCTCGGTAACACTGAATGCAATACTGAGAGATTACACGTATCAATTCAAATAAACCCCCTGAAATGGACAGAGCAGAAGAGAGAATTTCATCCAAAGCCCTGAGAATAACTCTCCTGTCCTCCACTGAGAGGCCGATGAGCAACTGAGCAGACACAAGTGTAAACACAAGGGTCGAGGGAGCAGCCAGTGGGTGACCACATTGGGCAAAAATAGCGAGGCAACAGAGGGAAAAAAGAAGTGATTCACTTGGTTTTAAACAGGCAAAACAAGAGTGTTTTTGTCAAAGATGCGGTTATAAAACGATGCTGAGGTCTAGAGTAGAGCAGGTTGTAAAAATCCATTATAGTAAGGCTTCAAAATACCTTATGGCATTAAAGCTGCACTTCCAGTACCTTAAAGATCCTGTGGGAGGTTTTTAAGTGGTTATGAAACTGACTGAAATTAATACTGATGCCTTTTTTTGACCTTCAAAAGCAAACAAAACTGTTAGTATGAGGACTTCCTATTTCTATTAAATTATCTTTAATGTCTGAAACTGATGCCACGGAGTAGATGTCGGACAAACTGACTGACTTACACTGCAAAGGCAGCAGGTAAACTTTTTTAAGAAGATTCTTTACAGCAAAGATTTTCCATGAGTGATACATTTGATCGTTACATGAAGGCAAGATGAGAACTTTTGTAAAAACAAACTAACAAACAAACATGCACATATACAGGAAAAACACAGCAAAATGTAAGGTGCATCAACTTGACCAAAGGGGGGTACCAAAATCAACACAAGCTCTGCATTGTGTTGACAGTAAAAACTGGAATATAATTCATACCAATAAGTAAGACACAGTCTGTTTTGGGAGTCTCCCAGAGGGAGTTTATAACTGCGCTAGGCAATAATATAGTGGTTAAACTCTCAACCTATAGTGATGGTTGTGAAGTAAAACAGAGTTAAAGTCACACGGCCCTTTAAAATGAATATTAAACTACTCTCTGGATCCTAGATCTCTGGACATATAAAAATACATTTAAATCTTGTACAAAATTAATGGTTCTTGTGAAAAAAAGATTCATGCCTTGCATGAAATCACCATTTCACAGACATTGCACGTCATATTTCTTTTTTTCTTTTTAGAAATGGAGCCTCACTTTCAGCTGCTTTAGCCTGTTTATGTGACTGTCCGCCATGTTTACTTCCTCAACTTCTCAGTTCTCGTTTTTGCCCCGACTGCCTCTCCTGAGTACGTGTTTTTCAAGGCACATGAAAATAAAGCATTGATAAAGGAATCTTTAAGATTAAATGTAAATGATGTCGATGGAGAGAACCAACTGGAAGGGTTCTCCCTATGTGACACCATGTCGCAGTGTACTGCCCCATGTTTAGCTACGTAGTGTTTGCTGCAGCCACTTTGATAGACTTGTATTGTCTGAGAGGGGGGCAGATGAGTGTTTGTGAAGTGACGCCACACATTAGTGATTCCCTGGAATATTCTCCCCAGATATACATTCCTCTTTCTCACAAAAACAGCATTCCAGCCAAATTAAGTCAATTTCCTTGTTATTCCATGTTTAATGGTAGATTCTGATTTTATTGGTCACTTCTGTGATCTGTCTGCAATTCTGTTAAAGCGGATATCATGGGGCCTTACATTACTTTTTTTGATGCGAGTCTTCTGCAATGCCAACATTCTCTCTCTTGTTTGACCATTAAAACATATCAGATTTTGACATTTTCTGCTCTGTGAACATCTGCTACTGACATCAGTTCATGTCCATATTATTTTCTGATAGCCAGTGTCAGCTAACAGAACTATTATCGACTGATGTCAATAATAAATCAATATATCGGTGTTTCCTTATTGCAGTAGTTTTTAGGACAAAGCCAACTCTTTGGAAGAAAAAACATGAGGAATCCCAAGTGTGCATCATACATCAGATTTTAGGGTGATAATCTGATAAAGCATAGCTAAACTCACCACTTCGTCTGATGTAAAGTCAATGAAGCCAGGTAGAATCAGGAAGTCACTGAAAGACATAAAAAGGATGCAAAAGTCAGGGCCTAATGCAAGTGTTGCAAGTTTTAAAGATTCATACTTACACTGCATTAAACAGGAATTTTAGAGCTCCTCTGGATTAAACTAAAAAGAAAAAAATATCAATAATAAATTCTGCAAACATATTAGAGAAAAGACGAGAACCATGAATACGTTTGTATATGCTAAGTTACTCAATGTAAATTATCTCATTTAAAAAAATCATTTAACTGGGGTTCCACATTATACATAGGCGTGTAAATACTTATCTGAGCTTGATATAACTTTACTAAATGTCTTACTTTAATTTTTCAAAGACATCTTAACAACTCACATGTGACTACAGGGTAATTATCTTTCTACTCCTTCTGTTTAATTAGAACAACGCTTAAGTTTAGAGCCTCCGCATATTGTTCAGTATAACCTAACTGGTTTCAAAGTAGCTTGATGAAGACCGTGAATGTAGCTGGGTGCGTCCTGGATTTGGTTAAAAAAAAAAAAAAAAAAAAAAAAGCTACAGTTGACCTTTTAGCGTTCCTCCACATTGAACAACATGTGCAGAGGAGCAAGAGTTAGACGCCGGTATGGTGGGCTTGTTTTCAAACCACAGTCTGTATGTATTTTGTGGTTTTTTGCAGATGGGTGAGAGGAAAAAAACAGGCAGGGGAGGAGAGTGAAAGAAATGTGGAGAAACAAGTCGGGCTTTGAATGTTGTTTGGATGTACAGAAACATTTCAGTAACCAAACCTTCGCATTCTCCATTCTATCCACCTGTAATGCTTAAAATCTACCCGTTTTGCATTCTCTCTTCTCTAAACATTGGCTGCCTTGTGGTTGTGAAGAGGACTGAAATAGTTTAACTATATGAGACATGGGTAAGAGGGAGGAGTCAGGTTTGTTTTCCCTTCACTTCAGAGCCCAAACACCCATCAACATAAAACACCATCAGAAAGCCCAGCAGACATCTGCTAGCAATCAGCATCAGCCGCAAACCTCAGGGCTGAATCTACTGACTCAGGGTCAGTGTTCACTCTCATTGTTAAGAAAACACTGGCACTATTATGGTTTGAATTTGAATGTAAAATGTAGACAAATACACAATGCCGAGCGGGAGGGTTTCAGCGCTACAACTGGTCCTCCTCTAGTCCAGATACCAGCACAGCTTCTAAGGGTGTGAGAACAATAGTTTTGCATGTATTTTTTTTTAAGTTTAACAAAGTAAGTCAATGGCAAACATCTGTATGCCTGAGTCACACCACTTTCAACATTCAGTCCCTATTTAAAGTAGAGTTGGCAGCAAAAATGTGTTCATAAGTGCAGCTTTAATTAAAAGTATGTGCTCATATGCCTTTTGTCTGAGGTAACCGCCTTTAATTATGATTCAGAAGGCATAGTCATACATTTGCCAAGTAATTTGCCTCCAAGGCTTTACACTGTTAAAACCTGATGGGTGAAAACTTGCAAATATGGAACAATTAAATTTGATTGCCAGGTTTATTTGGGGACATATTTTGCAATCTGTGTTAAGAGATACTGAAAACATTTTGATACCACAGCAAAAAGAATTCAAGTCCTAAGAACCCAAAAAAATATCAAAACTTGCAAATAGTTATTTACGGGAAGTGCTGTATCCTCTGGTTTGATTAAACAACAAAACACATTAAATAATGTCAGTATTTTGAATTTGACTGCACCAGTGTGGCTCCCTCTTCGGCTTATGGCCACGTCGGGTTAAATATGACTGAAATCTTTTGTACTTTTTGATGATTCATCATTAAAAGATTAATACTAATATAATAATTCTAAACTTTATTTGTATAAAGTTTATTATTATTACATTATTATTCAGATGGAGATTTCTATCTTTTTAGAACCCAAAGTACTAAAAAAGGTATTTCAATAAGCACCAGGCATTTTGACAGTAAGTCTCCATCTATAACATACAAGTGTGTATAATTCCCAACATAACAAGCCTACTTACTTTGTTGCTTCTTGCCAAAAGATTTATGATTAAACTATCCTTTATTATGATGGCATATTAGGGCCACTCTAGAAAAATCAAAACACAAATGTCATCTGTTGATTTTCAAGAAAAATAATCTTTTTTTAATTTAAAAAGTCATACATTAAAGTAAACCAAAACTTTTTTAGATGCTTAAGTCCCAATTAGCCGAGAGCATGGAAAAAAATTGTTCCAAGTTAAGCTGTTTTCTTTGTACAAGTCCTGCAGTTGAAAGTCTAATCAAACAATATTTTTCACTGAGACTTATCAATTGGGAAACACTTGTAATTTTAGCCCAGAATCATCACAGGCTAGGGCTATCCAACTACTTTTTTCAGTTTGGTTTCTCTTAAAACCAATTAATGCAATTAGGTTTTTTTTAAATCATGAGAGACTTTATTTTCGTATAAATAAATATCTATGGGAAGTGATAAAAACCAATCTCCCAACTATGTCCAAAGAAATTTACCAATTGAGGTGAAACCTTATCATATTGATTACACTTGGGTAGTGAGGGGTTGAGACAGAAGATGGATGACTGAAAGAAACTGATTTGGACTCTTTTTGTCCTCAGACCAAACCCATTCACCCCAATTCCTCCTGATATCCACATGATGTCAATTTAGGGCATCATGCACACAAACTGTCCTTTGACCGTGATGCACTTCATTACATTGTGCAAAAGGTTATTCAATCACATGTGGACACACTCAAACACCGTTGCCTTTTTCATTCAATTAGCTTCTGTAAGCAAGAGCAGTGTGGTTAGAGCAAAGAATCAGTGAATTTTCAGCAAATAACTTAAACTGGATATTTGATTTGTTGTGCAGATAATTATGCAGTGAGGCATCTTAAGCATTGAATGTAGTGGTTGTTGGAAATTGTGCAAATATTTTCAAAGGTCAAACTGATAAGAGTTCAGAAGAGGAAATGCTGTGCTTCTCAGTGTCCAACAACCTCTACAATTGAGTTGCACAATGCTTAAATTCCTAAATGATGGAAAATAAAAGGATTATGAAGTGGATCAGAAAAGAAAAACATACAGGATGGAATTAATGTCAAGTTAAAAGTCCTAGAATTGTCTTTAGAATTCAAAGCAAAGCAGATTGAGGTTAAGTAAGAGGTGAAAATTAGTGCTTGATTAGTACTATATAAAAGAATTTGTAAGTAAGGGCACAAGCTGTTCTGTCATGCATGCTGCATTCACAGGACAGGTTGTGTGCTTTGATGGTTAGATGAAGCTAATACAGCTGTTATGTAGCACAGGAAGCAAATTTGATCCCCATGACCAAGATCAAGTTGAGCAAGCCTTTCGTGAATCTTGTCCATCCATGCACTTTCATGACATTAGATTGAGATCTCAGCATGGATTGTCTCAGTCAGAGTAAAGCTTATTTGGAAGGAGAGTCATTTGCTTCCCCCTTATGAATTTCCTATTCGGAGAGACAAAGGATTTTTAACAGGACAGTGTCAAAGCGGTTTAAAGACGACTGTTTTACTCACTTGTAAGTCAACCCATCTCCTTTAGAGCAAAGCTCTTCAGCCGTATGACCATCGGAGACAACGCACTGTTGGTCAGATCTGCTGGTTCAAAATGTGTTGGCCATTACAATGCACTGCTGCGCAAATTTTACCCACTATTGCGCACATATGAGGCTTGAAAACCAGGTGCCTTACTTTTACGAATTTCATTACTTATACTTAGATTTTCGGGTAAATCACTGAAAGTTTGTGATGCAGGGGAGAACTTACTTGTATGTTAGGCCGTCCCCAATAGAGAAGAGCTGCTGAGCCGAGAGTCCATCATCAGGTACGTAACCTGTTCCACCACTGATCAAGTAATCCGCCATGCTGCCAAACAACAAAAAAGGGGAAAATTCAATAATTTATACACAAATATGATACAGAACTAAAGACAGGGAAAGAATGTTCTACTATAACACACAACATCCTCTCTACAGAGGGAGCTTATGTGACCTTTTTACAGGAAAAGATAACCATAGCAACATCAACAGTTTCCAGCCAGACGCCAGTCACTGCGCATGCGTAGCCGGTGCAATCCGCACCGCTTCCTCTCATGAAAACAACCCATTATCATAAGCATAATTAAATTTGCTGTGAATAAATTGTGAAAGGGGCTATTTCTGTGGGTTGTGCTGAAAAATCACAGGTGAATCAGTCACACTGAAATAAACACAGGTGTTTACGTCACACAATAAATATTTATTTAGCATTAGGGAAACTGATTGCAGTCTCTCCGCTTGTAAAAATAACGCATTCAATATTTCCAACGCGGATATTGAGCGGAAAGAGGGGACCGAAATGTTCCCCGCAGTCCTCAAACGACCGCCAGTGATGCAAAATATGGCCGGGTGACCCACTAACATATAACTGAACCGCTGCCGCTAAACTGGGGCTATGCTCACTTTCGATTTTAAAAACTCTCTATTAATGTAACGCTTAAAAACGTGTTAATTGAAACGATATGCAATGATGAGCACGGTATGTCCTCATATGCCTCACCGTCTCGGCTCGAGCACCATCGTCTAGCTAGTACCTGGCCTCGTGACCTACATTTTTATTATCAGTCGCTAACAAACATTAGCTGCCATCTCTGTGCGTACATAGTCCACAAATTGTTGTTTCAGATCAGACCTGTCCTTGTTTGTGCAGTCGAGCTGCAACGATGCATCCTTACTGCTGTAAATCCGTGAAACATAATCCGTGCGAGTATCCATGTTGGCGTCACACATCTCTCCCCTCACAAGCCCACCTGATTTACTGTATTTCTCTCTTGCTCACCAAGCAGCACCAAGAATTTTATTTTAGTCTTGGCCCATATCTCTAATTTTCACCGACTGTGATTGAATGCGAACGGGAAGTCATATAGACGTCTAGAGGGTAAATAAAATACAATTCAATAGTAATATTTTACGTTTTTTAGCCTGCAATTAGTCATGTTCAGAGCTTTTAACTTCGATGCCGAATTGAAGAGTGATTCATTGCACCAAGAATACAACCCTCACGGGTTTTCGACTTTAAAACAGACTCTTCTTAAAACAATGGCAACATTATTTTGGTGAAAGTATAAAAGGAGTTTTGCTGCGCATGTCGGGCGTCTTGCCAACAGCATGTGAGTGCAGGCTGCTTGATAACGCCTCTGACATTTCTAAGGAACCGAAGTGATGCAATGTTATTTTATTTACACGCCGTTCAGGTTGCATGACGGTACATATTGACTACGTGTTACGTACTTAACATAAATTTTAGGTTGCATTATCACCACAGTGACTCGCAGTTTTTATCTTTTACGTTACATTTGCGTTGTGTAATTATACCTGTAAATAACGGTTAGCTAACCGTTAGCGTAACAAATTAGAGCACGTTACAACGGCCGACTTTAATATAGCTGTTATTTTTCAGATTAAATTCCAGTTATGATACTTCGCCGCCAAGTTAACGAGCATGGTACCTAAGAGGACCTCATGTGTACGTGTCATTGTTTGACACGCAACCTATGTTTTCATCACTAGCTTAACACGGTTCACAGCAACCTCGTTATCATCGCTGTAATCCTCAAGTATTTTTCTTTAAACTAACGTTACAGCTCTGTGATTCCATTATGCCTCATAGCTCGCTGATGTCAAGTTAAGATACAACTTTGTTACATCAAATATACACACATGGACAGGCAATCTACATCCGCTCCACATAAAAGACATTCAAACTGTTGTATTTATGTCAATTAGCCAATTATGTGCATGCAGTAGAACTTTTTGCAAATGAAACGAGCAGCGTGTCCTGACTAACGTAAACCCTGCACTTCCATGTGGGAGCATGTTAGCATTTAGCATTAACGTCTTGGTTATTTTTAGTTCCACCACTGTAAAATAATCACCACACTTTCAAACAATTATATCTCATTAAAAAAAAACGTGTTAGAAGTAAAACTGCAGCTTCTCGGTTGCCCTAAACTCCAATCTCTTTCTGTCTATCGAGTAACGTTAGCTAGCTACCTTATGGAGCTGATGCCCACGTTGGCCAAAGGGAAGCAACTTTCCAGCTGTGAGCGTACAGACGTCGGGCTAAAAGAAAGCGACGATAGACTAAACACAGTACTTGTACCTCGAAAAGAAACTGGAAGAAAACACTGGCTCTCGGCTCCAAGATGAAAAAAGTACAGGTCGGTAGCAAAGCGAAATCAGAAGTGATTGCCTGTCGCAGCAGACAGCGAGTGCTGGTGTTATGTACCAGCAAGCAGCGTCACATCCCCTCTCATCATCACAGAGGCGGGTTTAACCCTCTGCATGTGCTGATGGCAAAATTTAGGACCGTTTGTGGGGCAAGTTTTACCTCAGAAATACTGGCAGACAGACTTATAAAAGCTGCCAGTACATTCCAGCTGCCAATGACTGTATTTGGTACTAGTTGGATTTAGTTGTTAAGATGAACCCCTATATTCTCAGTGTTTATCACTGAGGCTTCAACAGGGGTGGTGAGGCTACTTAATACAACATTTAATAGAGGTTGTTTGATGCTTTTTTGAGGCCTTCTTCTAATGCATTTGCAAGGGGAAATTTTGCAGCGTTTGCTCCACTACACATTGGCCTAAGTAATTAAGTAGTAGCCTACTTTTTCAGATTAAGACTTAATAAAACACATTCCTACTTCCCAACAGTTCCCAACAGCCGAAATGAAGCCACTTGGGGTGGAAAAAACAGTAAATTGCTTTGCTAGATACATAGCTAACATTACTACCTGAGAAAATGTAGCTAAGTTAGCTTTAGAAACATACGCTTTATAAAATCTAGCTAAAGGTACAATATGTAAGTTATGTAGATAGCATAGCTACATAGCTTATGGAGCTAAAGTTAGCTTCATAGCTTGATTAGTACATCATGAGCTTTGTGAACATTTGTGAACGAAGCTACGTTATCAATGGAGTGTACGAAGCTAACAGAGCCACAGTAGAGCGATCAGATTTCTAAAGTGAAAACTGAGAGTGTTTCTAGTTCAGGGGACGAAAACTACTTAAAAATTGCCATGATGACGATGATACCATGTATTCATGTATTTTGACACAATTTGCAGGATGCAATTTTCAAGTCACTGAGGGTGCAATATTTTTTTTGACCTGAAATGTGTTTCAATATACCAGTTTAATACATTTTTTGAGACGGGGATGTTGTGCTCTACACTTCATGCAAACATTCACGTGTCAATTTTTCTAGAATAGTTTGCAATAAAAAACCCTACTCTCCATGTTTTGGATATGTTTCTCTATTAAAAAATGAGACAAAAAATGAGAATGATGAAACAAATCATCATTCCCTTCAATGAAATTCATATTGAATTTGCAATGAGTCAAAAAGATTCACAGTTATTTTAACCCTAACCCTCAGCCCTTTATTTCATACAGAATGCCTACTCATTTGATTTTTGCATGTACTGTATTTTAGCATATGCCTCTACAGATACATTGAGTGCCTTCTGAAAGATCAAATCTTAAGTTTTGTTAACATAGAGAAACATTGTGCTAAATATTAGCGGCACTTTCTGAATTTTGGTCACATGACAATCATCTAAAGTGGATTAAGTGTAATGAAAGGCAAAGAGAGACCACGTTTTATTCACATGATCAGTCCTCTCAGAAAGAGAGGCAGCATGTAATAGGCCTTAGCAACAGCTTCTACAAAATCAGCCTGTATCTCCTTATTATATTTCAGGACCTAATTTACCAAGTTCTGTCACATACGTGTGTCTATTTATATTTATATTTTATGCTAATAGCTAATTTTGTCATTATTTCCTGCAAGATCTAATCATTAAAGTTACCTCATGGTGTTCAAAAACAAAAAATTCTCAGTGCACTCCCTCTCGTGCGTCTAGAAGATAAGTTCAAGAGCACCCCTTTACTTACTGGCACAGATAAGCAACCTAAAGTCACACATTCAGACATGTGCTGTTTATTCCCTGAAGGCGACATGCACTTGTGCACATTCACATTACTTGACACAATGTCAGCATCATCATTGAGCTGCCGGTGGGATCAAAAGTGGGATGTGTGGCAGGGTGAAAATAAGCGCTGCTTTTCTCTGACTAAAAATATGTCAGTTAGGGTTTTTCATGAGCTCTTTTACTGCTTTATAAAGCAGAAGTTAAAGACTGTGAATTTAGATATGATTGTATGTGCTGCAAAACAAAACAATTAAGCTGCGCAATAAGCTGTTCTTTACATCTGTCAAGTGAATTGAAAATTCATATTTGTATTAATTTCTGTTTTTATTGCTTTGGATCATTACAATTCATCATTTTTTGTTTGTATTGGATTTGCAATGTAACTTATGAGGATGGCATTACAAAAAATAACTGTTCAAAGTTAAAAATGTGGATTTAGAGTCTCAGAGCCTGATATTTGAGCCATATCTAATGTGGATTGGAGTCTATTTATTTAATTTGAGCCTTGCAGCTAATGTTTACAGATGCATGGGATAGCTAGTGTTCCAGTTATCAGGCTGAAACTAAATCAATATGTCACAAATGGAATCAAACTGAGCTTTAGCCAGTAACCTAATAAACTTTAAGTCACCGCTTGTTCTATATTAATCTTAGCTTTCTAGATATGTCCACCAAGGTGACTCAGGGGGATCCGTTTCCCACTCTGTGTTTGTGTCCAGTTAAATGTGGGTCATCACAGATATGGGTCAGTGGTTCCTTTATGCACCGTAGCTATTCTGAGCACTTGATTCAGCCCTGTTTATCCTCCCTGCAGCGTACAGCCTTCATGTGGCATCGCGGCACCGTCTGTGTATACTTATGAGGAGAGAGACAGGAGAGACCATGTTAAAAATAGCACCTGACAACTTCAGATAAGTCTTTTTGTGTTGATTTGGCATCTGCTCGCAAGCCAGAAGTATTATCTGGGGGGGCCTTCAAACAAAAATGAAGTGCTGGGGGCTGAAAGCTCAAGAGCATTTGCAAAGTGATCAGAATGGTGGAGTATGGATGTGTAAACTGATCCAATGGCATGACGCTTATTTACATGTGCTGCCTCATGATGGCAAGTGCAGCCAGACCTTGCATATGAGGCTTAGGCTTGAAACTTTTTGAATAATTCTCAAAATTATCTGTCTGGACAATTTCAAAAATGCTGATCTAACAGTATAGAAATTCAGTGTCAAAGAACTTTGCATTGAAATAGTAACAAAGTTCTCCTTTTTGCACAATCTGCAAACATTTTCAAATTAATGCAAACATTTTAACTCAAATCCCAGTTGAAAGAGACTAATTTTTCCAACATTTTCCAGAAACTCACCTCTCTGGGCCTAAACCGGCCTGGATTCGTGTGGCGCTGTATCGCTGGGCTGCAGTCTCATGTCTGTGGGAGGTTTGCCGCACATAAAACTCACCTTCCCGAGGTGAAACGCTGCTACGTGGTGGCTGAGTTTCTCCCACTATTCTGCGATAATCCACCTGCTGGCTCCCACTTTCTCCATCTGCAACAAAGTGTTCATAACCATACCCCTCCATCGTCTGAGCAAGGTCTGTCTTTTAAAGCTTTTAAAACTGAAATTGCAAAGTCAATGAAAAATATCCACTTGCTGAATGTCACATTTCAGGCTCCTTTTAACACCAAATGTACTTTAATTCCAAGTTTAGTGAATTCATATGAGTTTAAACTTGCCAAAACAACTTTTTCTCCTCAGTATTCTTATCTAATTCCAGGGCTGGCCTCCTCTCTTAGTAGATATGGAATCAAAGGTGTTCCCACAGAGTGAAAAACAGCTGAAGAAGAAGGAAAGAGTCCAGTACTAGGCAACTCCGTCTGCCCCCCTCACAGGATGCACCTGCCTTCAAAAGGCACCAGCCACCTCTAGGCGTGTCAGTAGTCGAGGGCGTCACCTAGGAGATTCTCCCACTGAGAGGGTGTCGCCTTGGATATGATGCCAGCGGAGAAGCATTGTTGTGGAGAGGCTGTTGTGCTGATGTCTTTGAAATGTTGGAGGAGGTTTTACACGGGGTAGATTAGCACGGCACAGCCCAGTACTGTACTCACATGTGGGATAAAGCAGATATCGCCCTGAGCGTTTCTGCACTAGTTGAATGGAGTGAGTGGGGCTGTCCCGCTGAGTGAGGCTCTCTTTATGTCTTCCCTGCTCTCTATGTATGGGTTAATCCTGCTTTCTATCACAAAGAGGATTTAGAGTGAACAGGAGTAGAAACAAGCTGTGCAAAGAGAGCAGTACATTTAAACAGCACAAGATCAACTCTAGTGGTTCTGTGACATTTGTCTCTGTGGGCTTTATTAAAACCAGATTACACTCAGAAAACATAACATTTCGTTGCACAGAAGTGTTTTATTTTTCTGTGGAGGTCCTGTGTGATGTTTTACAACTGTGATATTTCAATTGTGACTTGCCAAGGGACTGAGAAGGGTCTGGCTGTAGACCTTAGATCTCAGATGGCACCTCATTTTTCGGGTGGAAATTCAACTTTATCCACAAAGTCTGACAGTTACAGTCATGAAATAACTACATTACAAACATTTCAGAGTTAGCAACATTTCATAAATAAAACAGAGAAAAAGGTCAGAGGTCTAACCCCTGGTTGTATTATGAATAGACCCATTTTAGAGGTGGATACGTGAACGGTGGCTCTCTTTGGCTTTGTTAAAGCTAACGTAGTCACATTAGGTACATAGTTAATGTTTCTTTGTAAGCAAAGTAGCTAAATTAGCTTTAGCAACGTGAACTTAAGAAAAGCTAAAGGAACACAACGTAAGTTATATAATTAGCTACATAGCTTATGTAGCTAAACTTAGCTTCGTAGCTCTGTTAGTTTGTCCATGTGCTTTGTGAGCTTTAGCTTTTGCTACATTAGCTACGTAGCTACATTATCTATGCATACATCTTATTTGTGATAATGAGTAAATTTAAATTGTTTCTTGGGATTGCAACCTGAATATTGTGTTATATTTTGGTATACTTTAGTAACATTTAAGTTGTCCCATAATCTCCAGAAATTAACTTATCATGGAAAAAAGTGTGTATCTCAAGATATAAATTAAATATGTCTCAAGGAAAAGGCCAAAAGCGAGAAAAATTAAATGTGCAGGTGCATTCCCACTTAAGTCCTCCATATAATGCATTTAGGTCGAGGAATAATTTCTCAGTGATGTTAAATACAAAACAATGGGATGGTTGCTGGTCACTGACTTTTGCCATGCTGGCATCCGCATGCTAATGAGGTAAGTTAAGCCTATTACTATGTTTGCTTTGTGCTTTTAGAACTCTGAGGACATAAAATGAATAAGTTAAGCTGAAAACAACCAAAAATTGCCAGATAATCACAGGAAAGTCAATGAAATGTTTTCATGTATGTCCACTTTGGGCTTCCAGACTTTCCAATATCAAACTTGAATGTGAAATTTAGCATTTCAGTCTAGGACCCACAGGTTTTATATGTTTGTCTTGCATCCTTTATACAGGCCACATGATAATTTGATAAAGTAAGTCCAAAATTAGATCCACAATACTACTTAATAATTTTCTTTAAGTTATTTTAAAAGAGTTGTCCACTTCCAGTGTTTTTAGACACATTATTACCCCTTCTACTGGTAAATGTTATGTTTTTGAGAAACACATTTTTCCAATCGTAGAAACTTCACCAAATGGAACCTAGGGATCACCTCCAGGTGACTGACTGTGACAGTTGGTGAGAGGTTAAGATGGAAAATCCTCTTAGCTCTGGGGCTCTAATAAGTTTCCCTCTTACAACTCACATTCATTGTAAACACATGGTAGCGTCAACCCCCTCACCCCCACCACGAGGACAACAAAACCAACTGCCTTTGAGAGTACAATCTGAATGTGAGGACAATCTGAATGTGAGGGGACTTCGCCTCAAAATTATGGGCAATTAAACAGCTAATAACTGATCCAAAAGAGACAGGAGGACCGCACTGTTAATGTCTGGCAGTTTCCCTTCTCTCATTTAACTTCATTTATCACAATGAAAATCATGTGCACAGCGTGGATACCTATTGACTGTCAGACAAATCGGAGTCATGAGGTTCAACACAAGGGTAACCATTCCCAACAAAAGACTTCTCCCTCTGTATCTGTGGAGGACTTTTCACTGATTATGTCATCTATCAGATGATGGGAATGTTCAGTGGAGTTGCAATTACTATGAAGTTACAAAATGTACAGGGAAGTCCCATTTTGAAGGAGTAATATCCATTAATTTTCAAATAAGGTACAAGGTAAGACATTATACTTTGTATCAGGATGGTTTATAATGGAGTATTTTGCAAAAACAGAATGCATGCCTAAAAATCAGTATATAGACTGTTAACAGTAAGAATCACTGATATGCTTATGAAGTATGAGATAATGTATTTAAAATGTTTAAGCTAGATTTATCTAATCAAGCATATTGCATTAGATCAGGCATGCCACAGAGTCAAGCGCCACCATATATTTAAAATCAGCTGATCCCATGCAAGCCCTCATTAGCTAACGACCAGATGATTTGTTCTAAGCATGCTATTGGCCAATTTCACTCATGCTGTCATATTTAAACTGCTCTAGCCAGGCTATGCATTGCTGCTCCTTCTGCAAGCTGCTTTTTGCTACCCCCCCTGTGTCAGATGTGCCAGCCTGATTGAGACCTAACTACTCAGACTCAGTGCTGAGATTGCAGCCAAAGTTGCATCTACTAAATACTGACTTCAAGATGTCAGAAATTTCTGCAGTCGATCAGTGTCATCTGAATTAAAGGGTTAATTTTCCCCTCAAGTAGAAAGAGGACTGAGTAAAGCTAACCTGCAGCATATTGGATCCAATAAAGACAAAGCAGAATGTACACATGGTAGAATGGTACAGTATGTACTAAAAAATATTTCATCATTTGGAGTTTGGTCTGTGCCTGCTAAACTCTGTTTACCTGTCACACACATTAAACAGGAGTTACAACGAACACTAAAGTATATTCATTCAAGACTCATGTATCTTAGTAGATATAAGGCTGTAGTCTTTTTCCTGCAGCTGTTTAAATAATCTGAACACAATCAATGACGCAGAATTCAAGAGGTTGTCCTTTTTTATCCATTAAATGAGAGAAACCAAAGCAAAAGGGATTTCTCACAGAACTTGCCGCGACAAACCACAGATAAAAGAAAGATAAAGCAAACTCAAGCGTAGCAGAGCTCAACAAAAACAAAATCAACCAAACTGAGTGGAATAAAATAGGGCATGTATAGATATATTTACTGACCGAATCATTTTAACATTTTGATAATGTATTACCAGGGCCATTTCTTGCTATATGCCGACAATGCAAATGCATAGGGCCCCACAAGCCACTAGGGGGCCCCAAAACTGAATGTTCAGCTTCATCAAGGAGAATCAGAACTTCTTATCCCTTATATGTTTAAAAATAAATGTTGGATACAAGAATGAATAAAGCTGCAATGATAAGCTGTGTTGCTGTGCAGATGTCTGCTATGTTATCGTCCAGTGGAAGTGGTTATTCGACATTTGCCACTAAACATTACCTTAGGATTAATTCTGATTGATTTATTGAGTTTAGAGTGTATTTTATATGCTATATATGACTGTTAGGTCTATCCACAGAAAAAAAAGTTAAGACCATAAATAATTCAGTATGAGAGGTTTTCATGACTGTAGCCCATTTTTCTCATGAAGTGTAATAGACTGTTAGTGGATCATCTAATGGGTTAGGAATCTCGCCATAATAGTTTGGCAATAGGGGCCCCCTAAACAGTGTTTTGCATAGGGCCCCCACAAAGATAGAAATGGCCCTGTGTATTACATAACCAAATGTGGGGCTTTCAAAATGTAGGCCTTGTTTCTTATTGCATGATCCTTCCTTTAAAAATGCTACCACTGTGCAGCAGAGGTCAACTGGACTTCACCTTTGGACTGGCCAATCTAGAACCTGCACTAAAAGTAAAAGCAGAAAAGACAGTAGAAAAAGAGGAGGCAAGTCCAAGGCATTTGACCCTGGAAGCGGATCAAATGTTAGCCAGAGGGTGGCGCTAGCCCTGATGGTCCAGGGTACATGGGGCTGGTCCTGCTGAGTCTTACAGGGGTCTGGCTGTTTCTATGTTCAGGCCTGGACACTGCTTTTGTGAATGTTGGCCTTAGACTAGAATAAAGCACAGGCACATTTTGGTTCAAGCTCTGCTTTCCTGCATTAAGGGTTATGCAAAATACTGTTAAACCCACATAAGTAATATATGTTGTATCTGATTTCATGAAACTTTCTGAGTAATGGAAATACATTGTTTTGGAGTATAATTCACATTAAGATATATTGTTTATTCTAGGTACATTATTCTCATTATCTTACTGTTGGTTCCCACAGGTGGGACTTGTCTAACTGAGGGGGTAACTTTACTCATGGTGCAAAGGTGGCATTCTGGGAAAACAATACAGATTAAGGAATGACTGTCAAATTATTTTAGTACAGTGACAAAAAAGTCCGTTTCAGCCATTTGCATCTTTGCAGTAGTTTGAAAAGAAATTAGCGGTCACTGTTATACCACTGGCAACACCAAGATTATGGTAGTTCTACCTTGACAGCTATATCTTATATAACATTTTCATACTGACAACATATGATCACATACAATAACAATAATAACATATTGATGTAACCTGGGGAACAAAACACAGATGAGACTTAAGGTTTTATACAATATACATAGAAAAACTAAGAAAATATGTGTAATAGCCTGAAGTAACTAGCTCCTGCTAAAATGCCACAGCTGTGCTCGAAGTTCTGTAGTGTCATACACTGACACCTAGTGGTATGATGTTGCATTACAACAGCCCTTTTTTAATGTTTCCTGAGTCAGGGATTTTTCTTAGGTTTACATTTCTTCCTTTTAATATTTTTTTTGTCCTGTCAACAGTTGCACAAATTAGGTCAGAATTTTTATTTCCAATCCATTTAAGGTAAAAAATTATTCAGCCTGAGTCTGACACATTTATTGACTACAAAGGACCAGTTTCATTGAGCACCTGATGTCTGTTGGTTCCTTTAAATTGAGGACAAAAGTTGACAAAAGAAGCAATCAGGAACAATTTTCCAAAGCATGAAAGTGCGAAATTCCTTTCAAAATTTAATTGACCACTTTAAAAGCTCCAAGTGGCCTGGGTCCGAATCACATCAAAGATCTGCTGACTCCCTCTGCACCTTTGTTGTCAGACATCTGAGGATGCTGACCAGCTGGTTGTTTTAGATCCTCGAGTGAACAAAGCTGACTGGGTCTTTGCTGTTTGAGTTCCCAGACTGTGTGGAAAAAATATTTAAAACATATTAGAAACTATGTATTTTAAATAGGAATATTAGTTGTCTTAAACAGTAAAGTTTAACTCAAAAGATATACAAGACATGAACTGACTGCAGGGATTTTAAGTGGAAAGAGAGAAGAGATCATCTTTTGTTTTATGTCTTCCTGTGTCTGTTTCCATATCGTGGTCAGTGCCTGGGACATGGCGTGCTTCAAATATGTCCCTGCTTTTAATCTCTGAAAGAGGAGTGATGTTTTAGCCAAGCTTTATTTTTACATTTTTCTTTATAATTTTTTAAAAAGGTTTGTTTACATGGCATTATAAATATTTACTCTGAGAGTTGCTGTGAATCAGATGTGTATGTAATGGTATTAATTTTTACTGTATCAGTTATTTTGTATAGTAATGTACTGTATTACATCCTAATTGGATCATATCATGTATTTTTATACTTTCATTTTGTTTTTGAATGTCTAATTTATGTCTCACATTGTTTCATATTATATTGCAGCATATTCTATTGTATTGTTTGGTAAATGGACTTGAGCTCTACTCTTCATCTGACAAATCAAAGTGCTTTTACACTGTAGGTCACACCTTCCCATCCACACCCATTCACACTGATTCACTCCACGTCTATACCCTGATGGTAAAGGTTGCTATGAAGATTGACCATCACTGAAAGGTAATCCCATTCATATGTATCCATACATATTTACACACCACTGATGAAGTAGTGGTAGCAAATTTTGGTCCATCTCCGCTCCGTCAAAGCAAAAGAGCCGATCATTTTTTAGTTGTAGTCAATGAGAGTGCTTCCACCAGCTCTGCTGCTCAGTCATGGCTCTATCAGCCCGAAGCCTTCACTGCAGATACACAGGATTTCTATTTTTGCCAGGTGCAGGACAACTGCACATCAGTTTAGCATGGAGAAGATTGAGCGAGGCAGGAAGTTTTGCCAAAACTAAATTCAATTAAATTCTAGAATAAAATACTTTGTGTTGATGCCAGACACACTCCATTTCATATTTCACTCTACTACATCAACAAAACGGCATGATGAGGTATCACAGAGCACAGAGTCAATCAGTCAGAAGGACAAGACGAATAGGTGAAGTTTATCTAAATTGGTTTACAAATTAAAGTAAATTGATAGAGCGCATTTATTTAAAAAGAGGTTGCCTATGGTAGAAGCACAAACATCTAAATGAAAGGACAAAAAAGAGGCTAATCCAAGTGTGTTTGTCATGTTTTTTATAGCTTTCCAGTAGAAGCTTCTCCCACGGTCCAAGATGAGCAGGCTGGCATTGCAGCTCCATGCTGAGCACATTATGAGTGTTTGCAGATGGTGGGGCATGTAGTCAAACTGCAGAACAGCTGTGATGGACTGGAGACAGATCTATTGGAGGTCCCAGGTCAGTAATATGTGACTGCAGGCGCTGGGGATTGAACCCACAACCTTCTGATTGCAAGAGGACCAACTCTATTGTATTATATCGTATGATATTGTATTGTATCTTATTCCATCCTATTGTATCATATCATTATCCTACAGTTTTGTACTGATTTAGATCCTTTTATATTGGTTCTTATTGTGTTTTATGCTCGTAAAGCAGACGAATTCGCCCGTTTCCGTGTTTCTCACTGGCGAATCCATCTTGCAAAGCTCCCATCTGACCATTTGGGCCTGGTTTGAAAGTGACAGGACCAATCAGCATTGAGGGGCAGTACTTTAGGGTGCAGCGGTGTCATGACGTAAGCAAGTAGCAACAAGAGGCCGGTGCAATTATGGCAGAAGACATTAGCATGGATGCTGCTGAGGTGCCAGTTTTATCAGAACATGAAGACATTTCTTTGTTAAAAGAAGAACAAAAAATAGCACTGAGTTGTTTTCTTTTCAAAAACAACAAAAGTCGTGTACTGACATGTCTATAGTCACCATGGTTTGGGTTCTGCAGTTCTATATGGAGTTTACTCTGGTAGGTTGAGGCTACATCACGTGTTTTGTTGCTCTGATTGGTCTGTAAAGATGTGACAGACAGAACGTTCATCCAATCACCCTCCAAGTTTATTTTTTTTCAAAGGCTCTGCCCTTTCCCAAACACTGTTTGTGAGTGTTTTTCCAGATGGATGCGTGAAACACATCCATCTAGCATGCCAGGTTAATTGTGTATTCCTTTTAGTTGTTTCTTATCCTATCCTGTTCCATCCTGCCTGATCCTATTCGAACCTATCCTAATGTACTGTATCAAAATGTATCGTATCGTTATATTGTATTGTCTTGCATTGTATGGTCTGGTATCTTGTCATGTTGTATTGTTTCCTGTCATATTGTATTGTATCTGAACCTATCCTATCCTATACTACCCTACCCTGTCCAAAGGTATTGTATAATACTGTATTTTATCCTATCTTATCTTATCTTATCTTATCTTATCTTATGTTGTTGCATTGAATCATATCGGATCATATTATTGTATGGTATGGTATGGTATGGCATCAAATCATATCATACCGTATCGAATCATATCGTATCTTATGGTTTGGTTTCATATTGCCCCTAAGACATAGAAATGACTTCAGCCTGACTATCATTTGGATTCAGGAAGCTCTAGTCATTGCTCAGTCTGACACTCTAAAAGGGAAACTCCGGATATCCATGGTCTTACTCTCTGGACCTTATCAGTGATTAACATAAAAAACAGCTACTAGAGAAAGTATATGTGCCTTTCTCATGTCCCATTGTTTGCCTGACCTTTAAGTGTCTTAACAGTTGCGAAGCTAAAAGTAGCCTATGATTAATCCTGATAATGAATGTATTATTTTCCCAACAAGATTACATGCTTGAAATCCAGGAAGTGAAATGAACAAACAAAAGGATTGAATTTGCATTTAGAAGAGTAGTTTGAACTTTTGGCTGCATGTCACTTGTTTTTAAGTGTGAAAAAACTGTGACTAGTTCAGGTGCCAGAGTCTAAAAGCTGCTTATGCAACTCTTTCAAAATCTTGGGAAATCATGAGATTTAATTCTCTGGAAAGGAACCAGTGCTTTGTCACAATAACCTCATTTCCAGCTGAGCAGACTGGTCTGTGTTAATAAATTGTCTGGTGTGTATCATTTTTGAGTCATATCTCAGTTGCATCTCCCTAAAAGACAGTGTAAAAATAAACTGTGAGCCAAAATGTCCTACTTTCTACCTTAAATGTGCTAGTGCTGGAGTTTCCTCCGAAACAGCAGGGCCTCATTGGTAAGTGAAATCATGATTTATTTAATAAAAAAAGAACAGTGTGCTCTCCTGTTTCGTCTGCTTCCTCCTCTGGATGGGGAATTTTCCAGAGGGAAAGTCAGGAATCTCCACTCTTTCTTCTAACAAACCTGAGACTGTTTATTTTTTGTGGCATTAGACAACAGATGTCAGTTGGGTGGGAGAGAATGGGCCTGAGCAAGTCTGTGGTAAGTGGGGGGGCCTATAATTTATCAGAAATACTTCTACTATCTCTGACTCAGAACATGTCACATCTGTTTCTCAATGCAGTCCAGTCATCTTCAAATATAAAGGTCAAGTGCTGAAAAAATACCACAAAATAAAGAAGTAGGCTAAATGTTCATTACATGAAATGTTATCTCACTCCTACTCCCCCTGGTTTTGTGGGTTAAGATGTCCTTTCTTTTAATGATATGGTATTTCTCACCTTACACTACTGTAACTGAACTGGTGAAAAAATGTTCAGGTAGTCTGGGAAGAAAAAACATACAAGGTTCTGACTGTTTCAACACTGTCACTACGGAAATTTCCAACACCTGATTCATGACACTGAGATCATTTCCTTAGATATATATTCTGTACCAAATACTTAATGCTTTGAGTGCAAAATCAAACTGTTGTAATCAAAACAGCCTCAATGAACGCCATATTAGCGATGAAGAAGGTATTGTTAGCATGCTAGCTAACTTTAGCATCCACTAGCTAGCTAACGCGTTCTTTGCAAAAGCAGCACATTTCAACCGAGAAAAAGGTATTTAAAACAAAGTCAGTTTATTTTCTTTAAGGGAATAATGTTAAAATTAAAAACAAGTTACATGAATTTAACAGTGGGTGAAAATAGTCGTCAAATTTCTGTGTTAATGTTCTTTAACGTCTGTTTGCAATTTTCTGTTAAAAAGAGAAAAAGGGGGCGCAGATAACCTAGTGGCTAGGTCAACAAAGGGTGGAGAAAAGGAAAGTGGCATTTAACGGGGAGCTAGCTGGCATTTTGTAGAACAAGATTATTCACGAACTTTGCAGTTAAGGTTTATTTGGTTGATAGTATATCACTGTTACAACTGATAGCATGTTTGTGACAAAGTGATGAGTTTTTTATAGGTGAAAGGGGCTCGGCTAGCTTCTTAGCTCAGTGTAAGACTCCTGAAGACTCTCGCCTCCTTCCATCTGGCTAGATTAGGACAGAATAAGTTGTCTGTCTCTATATGTCAGACCTGTGATTGACTGGTGACCAGTCCAGGGTGTACCCTTCCTTTTCGCCCAATGACAGCTGGGATAGGCTCCAGCCCCCCTGCGACCCCAATGGGATAAGCAGTATAGAAAATGGATGTATGGATGGTTTGGGATTAGGATGGGACATGATGATTCCTGTTGGAGTGTCAGAAATAATTTTTTAGAGATTTTTTATTACTTTCTTCAAAGTCAGAAGTTTAAATACATTTCCTTAGTGTGTGGTAGAATTGCCTTTAAAACAGCATGACTCATCAGTCAGAATGGGTCAAATGTTTTGGGTATCCAGGTGCTGGAATTTTGGCCCATTCCTCCTTCAGAACTGGTGGGACAAACTGAGTCAGGTTTGTAGGCTGCCTTGCTTGCACAGGTGCCTGTAAATTTTCTATAGGATTGAGATCAATCATGATGTCATCTATTTTGTGAACTGCACTAGTCCCTCCAGCAGCAAAACACCCCCACAGCATGATGCTGCCGCCACTGTCCTTCACAGTTTGGATGGTGCTCTCAGGCTTGCAAGCTTTTCCCCTTTTCCTTCAAATGTAATGATGGTCATTATGGCTAAACAGTTCAGTTTTAGTTTCATCACACCATAGGACGTGCCTCCAAAAATTAAGATCTTTGTCACTGTATGTGTTTGTAAACTTTAGTCTGGCTTTATGTTGCTTTTAGAGTAATGGCTTCTTCCTCGCTGAGTGATTTCAATGTGGGCAATAACACTCTCTTACAATCTTCAGCATCTTCACAAGGTCTCTTGCTTTTGTTCTATGGTTGATATACACATTTGGCACCAAAGCACATTCGTCTCTGGGATACAGAATCCTTCTCCTTCCTGAGTGGTATGATAGCTGGATAGTCCCATGGTGTTTATAATTGTGTATAGTTGTGTGAACAGATGAGTGTAGCACCTTCAAGCATCTTGAAATTGCACCCAAGGATGAACCAGACTCATAGAGGTCCAGAATTCTCTTCCTGATATCTTGGCTGATTTCTTTGGATTTTCCCATGATGTTACACAAGGAACAATGTGTTTGATGTGCACCTCCAATTAATCAAATGTTGTCAATTGACCTATGAGAAGCTTCCAAAGCCATGACATCATCATCTATGCTTTCCCAAAGTAACAAAAACATCACAGAGAAATTATCTCTGTCATTATTCTGGCATTTAGAAAATAGAAATAATCTAGGTAATCATAACTGACCTAAAACAGGAAAAATGTCATCTGATTTAATGTCAGACAGTGATAAAAAAAAAAAAGGTTATGTGTCTTTTTATACAGTTTATGAAAACTTTTCAACTGTAGCTAGCATGGCTTGACTTGCTTCTTATGTTTATAGTTCAATTAAAAACTACTGATTGAGTGCCTGCTATTTATACTCGTTTAAAACGAATGCACTGTTCAGTGTTGTCTTAAAGGAGCTTTGGAGGGAAACTGACAGGAGCCAGTTCAGTTTAATCATTTTACATTACATTTATCTTTGCCTTTTAACCCATGAAATTTTAATTTTCTTTAAATTAGGCTACTTGAGTGAAACTCGGTCCCATTGTCTGTCAAACAAACAACGGTAGCACTTAAATGGAAATCCCTTAACTCCCCTCGAGCTGCTTGAACGGTTCAGGAAATGATCTGGCGAGGAGTAGTGACGTTACATTACGTGTTTTAATGAAGAACAGCTTGATGCGCAGTTCACACGGCAGAGAGCGAGAGGGGAAGGCAGCAGATGGTTCAAAAAAGCTGCACTTGGGGAAAGGCTTTTTGAACAATAAATAAAACAAAACAGCCTGAAATTACTCGGAACCATCAAATAGAAGCGTGTTTCTCACGACTGCGTCGTATGTTGTTGGAAACATCTTCAATCTTCAGCTTCAAGGAGACAGAAAGAGAGACGCTGCAGATAACCGAAGCTTTCAGTAAGTTACGCTCACGTCCTTGTTTAAGGCTTTAAGATGGGGGGAATGTCAATTTAAGAACTTTTTCACGTCTCGTGTTTTGTTTCCTTGAAACCATGTGGTTCGTCAACGCTTCAGTGCTGCCTTTAGGTTCCTCTTTAGCCACGTGGATTCGAGTTTAAGCAAAAATGTTCCACATAGCAGAGGACAGAAATTTGACAATAACATATAATAACTCTATTTTCAAATAAAACGATTTTTTTTGTTTTAATGCCAAAGCAAGAGAAAAAAAAATCTCAAAAGGGCAGTATCATCACTTTGGTGCTCATACATTAATAATTGCTTTTAACAACATGCTTGATAACAATTCTGCAATCTAAATGTACAAAAAAAAGTTGATGAAAGATGCACTGTGATGGGCTACTAATTCTAAATTCCTTTATTCCAACAGCATTTAAATGCACCAGTACTGTCAATCTTCCTGTTTGTGTGGTGGTAACAGCAGCTTTCATGCTGGTAATTTTCCTCACATAAAAACTAATTTATTTTGTCTTCTAGCCATTTCTGTTGCTACTGAAGTATGTTATGAGCTGGAGTAATTCATTTAGCATGCATATTATGGCTGAAGTGAAAAGTTTTATAAGAAATGTCCTGACACACGTTTGTCTTAACTTGCTAATGTGGTGAAAAATCCCCACAAACCTACAGGAAAAGTCCCTGAGTTGTTAAGAATACTCTAAGATGATCACTTTCTTTTTCAGACATTTGGCATCTACTTCAGAAGTCATGGTGGCAGCAGTACTCAAGATCTACTTCATTGGAACTGCACTGAGTGTCCTCGCAGTCTTTTATGGAATAATGGACTCCTTTGGTGGTCTCATGTACGTCCAGGATCATCACTATGTTTTGGATCTTGACCACCACACACAGAGACAGATCTCCGCAACTAACCAGCAGAGAGGATCATCTGTGACCAAAAACATCGGCTCGTGAGGGAGGCACACAAGCATGGCTGCTGGATGGACATGCAGGGTACAGTAGCAATGGATGACACATGATAACAGGACTGATAATTACACTGGTCTGTCTAACTTGCTGGACATGTTTGGCAGAGGTAAAGTCTCTGTTCTTGAACCACAGCATGTCTTTGTTCAGCTTTGTCCCGTGTCAGTCATTGTAGCAGCTACGTTTTCACCAAGCAACTGTGTGATGAGAAATGTGACAGCACTACTGATCAACAAATTTGCACTAAGATTAAGATGTTTTCCATTTTTCTGTGTTTGTATTATTTTTTTATTAAAGAAATCCTGTTAAAATGAGCACATATCAGCTTCTTTTTTTTTTACGAGATTATATAACACTCTTTTGCAAGAAAGCTGACTCCCTACAATGTGAAAACTTCCTGAAAGCATTGTATCAACAAAGATGCATGTTACTGCCAAATTTCTGTGCCCTCGTACAGAGGACTAAAAACAGAATTATAAGACCTTATTACTGGTCCATATTGTGTCTTTCATTTTAAAAAACCCTTAGACAAGGCAATGCAAGAAAATTACCAAGTGCCTTAGAATAGTGCCTTAATGCATTATTTATACTCATAAATTTAACGTGAACAGAGCAATACTGACAAACCATAAATGAAGGACTTTAATGTGCTGCATAGTCATTTCATAGCATAGATGGGATCATTAATTTGATACTGATACCCTTATTGATGCCCCTTAACAATCTAAGTCTTTATTATAATATTGCACCTATTAGATGAGAGAAAAATTAAAGTAGAACTGATCTTGGATCAAATTTATCTGTTCTCGTAACGATAACAGGAGTAAAGATGATGTTAATAGATGAAGCATTTGTAGATTGGTGGATTCACAGCAGCAAGTGGAAGAGAAAGATGTATAAAATACATTAAGGTGATAACAGCAATGCAAGGTGAACAGTTCTTAAATGCACTTTGAGATCATTCTAATAATAATGATAAATATACTAATTAGTATTCATTATTATTATTATTATAGTCCTGCAAACCTCAGTGTCCAGTGTTGTCTAGCCAGATGAAGGGAGTCTTGAGGAGTCTTATACCGAGCTAAGAGGATGAGCCCCTTTAACATAAAAAAATACCTAATTTTGTCACAAACATGCTTTTAATTGAAATGGTGATTTACTATCAACTGAATAAACCTTGTGGGGTAAGAGGCCGAGTAATTATGTGCTTTTTAGGAATGAGCCTGGTGTACAAAACGGCTCAAAGTGAGCCAGGTTAGCTAGCTCTCGTTTGAGTGCCAGTTTCCTTTCCTCCATTAATCCACATTTAAAACGCCAAACTGTTACCAGATAAAGAGCCGTTTGGGAGCCAATCAACTGACTACTGAGCTGAGCCAAATGATCTGGATCTCTTAAAAGACAGGATTTTTAAGTAAGATTGGACAACACATCAGCTCAGGAAACACGGGTAAGATCAGAGTTTAATGTGCCAAACCATGACAAAACTGTACTGAACCAAACTGGACCACTTTGAGTAAATGGACGTTTCCCTACGGCTCCCTGCAACTGGTCTGTCATTCACATCTAGATTTTGCCATGGACCACACCCCCTGGCTGATGTTTCCTGCTTAGACTCCTTGCCTGATAAAAGAATCTGTGTCTTGGCTGGTGTTTGGCTGGTTCTGTTGACCTCACACTTCCTGTCCTCCAACACCTAGGCCATCTGTACCAGCCCTGGACTGAAGCTGTCTTTTGGGTGTCATAGAGGGTGCAGCCATTCATACCAATGCTGTATGTTTTGGGGACTCAGGGATGTCGTATTTGGACCTGATAAAGAAGATCTGCCTTGCCTTGTTGCAACCACCCAACTACCTCTTGATTGTGGAGTTGGCTGGTAGCTTGGTGAATTGCTTTTTCCACTCTACATATGTGCCCTGTTCTGACTGATGCTGACTGAGGCTTTTTCTACAACTGGATCAGCCAAGTCTCTAAGCTTGAATAAGACCCTCACTTTTTCCAGTTTGTAGCCCAGGTTGAGAGACTTTATTGGTAGCTGAAGTCCTTCCAAACAAGGCAGCATTAGACAGGCAACAGGGAAGACCAAGCCAAGCCAGCAGAATATCTCCATTATCATTATGCCATTTGACCCAGCAACTTAAAAGTGACTGAGAGGACTGTTTTATTTCATTAGGGCTTTTGCATAATGTCATTCGATAGTTTAAAGATGGTCAGAGTCAGGTTGGAGTCCCAACCACAGCAGCAGAGGTAATGACTTCATCTTAAGTATCCTATGGAGAGGAAAGCAAAACATAATAGTCTTTTAAAATGGTAGCCAAAGCCACAGCAACCACCAGGATAGGCAGAAAACTCACTGAAAGTAGCTGTTCCTAGCTTTATGGTTGCTTAGAGCTCATTAGTGACTAGTTTTTGAGCTGCACTCTATATTTGAAATATTTTATAATTCCCTCTTGAGTATCAACAGGCATTGCATGATAATGACCTGGATGAACGTTGCTCCATCTTCTGGGTGTTTTTCAAACTTGATACACAAAAAAAATCACTTCATGATAGCCCTCTGCGTTGTTTGCTTTCACACAAGTATTTGGGAAATATAAAGTCTTTTTTAAACTATAAGTAATGTGGGAAATACATGGCTAAGGATTTTATAAGCCTGACCCACAGAAGGAACATTCCTTTAAAGGGAAGTGTAAATGGGAATGGCTGGTGCTTATTCTGCAGCCAAGAAAATCGGTGGAGTAACACTTAATCTGCCATTAAGCTCTTCCAAACAGACATATTTCTTCCCTCTCTGTCCTGGAGGTTGAAGAATTGTAGCAGCTTGCTTTGTAGACTTTCACTACATCAGCAGTCTGCACCATTTATACTGAAAAAAGCAAGTCATCCCAGATGAGTCACAACAGGTCTAGTTTATTTAATGTCTTAATGCAATGCAGCGCCTCAAGCTTTCATTTAATGGCAGTTTGCCAGTGACCTAATGTAACCTCTCTTCATTTCATGAAGGGTTTTTATTCACTTAACCAGCATGGAGCCACTGCATTGTAATTATAGGGTTGTGTCTTTTATCTGAAGCTCTTGTTTAATTGTAGAAACCACACATCTGAGAAAGATGATTGAAAAAAGCTATGTGATGGCACTTGGGCTGTAGAACAAAAACATGTTATTGTATTCTTATTCTAAAGGCTACAATAAGTATCAGATGGCCTACACCAGAGGGAGATTTGGAGGATTTTGTCTACTTTTTCTTTATTGTCAGACTTAGTACCAGCATAACTTGATCTACTGAGAATAATCTCCCCACTGAACAGAAACAACCTAAGATAAACTGAAGATTCACTCTTATATAAAGTCAACAAAATACAGACACTCTCAAACAAAGAAACGTGTGCTGTAGCCTGCAGAGAGAGGAGAGAGGTGGTGATCCTCCTGTGCCATGACTTCATCTTGCTCCTTGAATAGGGAAAGACCTCCATTGCAGCCTATTGATACGATAAAGGAGGTCATTCCCTGTTTAAGTAGCCAGGTAATGTTCCTGTGGACTTTGGTTTAGAATATGCAAACAGCATTTTGGGTCATGATGGAGTATAATGAGGAAATTCCTGGACAACTGTTGATCTAAAATGGTTGAATCAGTGCATGTTTAGATAGATTAGATAGATTTCCACCACTTCCATCAATGATAATCCCAGCATACACCTGTTTGTATGGTGATATAGGCTAAAAGCTAATGTTATCAGCCTTGTTTTAATTAAAAAAAAAAAAAAGAAAGAAAGAAAGAAAGCACCCAGGATTACAGAGTGTCACAGCAACATCTGATTGGTGGAGCATGCTGTTTCTAAGATTCAGTTGCAGTAACTGGTTCCAGCCTGTAGAGGGCAATCACTATGCATATTCTGAATACAAACCGTTGAATTTAAGTACTTTGTTTTAAAATGTTCAGATCAGGACCTTAATTGGTACCACAAAATGCCCACATATATCCAGACTCTATGCTGAAAAAGTTGGGATTCAGAGTCAGACGTAAATACAAACAGAATGTAATGATTTTCAAATCTCATAAACCCAAATTTGATTCACAAAAGAACACAAAAAGCTCATTTTCAATTTGATGGCAGCAACACATCAAAAAAGTAGGGACAGGACAACAAAAGACAGGAAGAGTAAGTGGTCCTAATGGGGGAAAAAAAGCATTTTGCAACTATTTATGGTCATTGGCAACAGGTCAGTAACATGACTGGGTATAAAAAGTGCATTTTAGAGAGGCAGGCTCTCTCAGAAAGATGGGCACAGGTTCATCATTCTACAAAAAACTGTCTTAAAATTGTGGAATAATCTAAGAAAAAGTGTTCCTCGATGTGACAGACTTAGAACATTTTCACCACTTTTTCTACCCATTTTTTCCCCTTTCGCCACTTTTTACCCCTTGTAAGCCCTTTTGCCACTGTTTTCCCTCCTTTGCCCATTTTTTCCTCTTTTTTGCCACTTCAAAGCTGTTTTTTCCTCTTCTTGTCCATTTTTTGCCGCTTTTAACCTTATTGTACTACTTTTTTCCTCAATTTTTCCCCTCATCCATTTCAACCCATTTTTGCTCTTTTATCTCTTTTTGACACTTTGTTGCCACTTTATCCACTGTTTTCCATTCTTGCCCATTTTGCCTCTTTCTGCAGCTTTTAACATATTTTACCATTTTGAATACTTTTTTTCACTTTTTGCCACCTTTTCCCCATACCTGCCACTTGTTTTCCCATTTTTAACCCATTTTTCCCACTGCTTGCCCATATCTGCTATTTTTTTTTCCACTTTTAACTTTATTGTGCCACTTATTCTGCCTTATTCCCTCTTCCCCTTTAACCCATTTTTGTTCTTTTATCTGTTTTTTAGCATTCATTGCCTCTGTTAACCCATTTTTCCATTGCAGCTTTTAACCCATTTTGCCACTTTAAATCAATTTTTGCCACTTTTTTTTCATTTCTCTGCCACTGTTTTGTGCTTTTTAACCAATTTTTGCCACTTTGCCATGTTTTTCTACTTCTCTTCCAATTTTGCCTCTTTATGGCCCTATTTAACCCATTTTTTCAGCTTTTCACCCATTCTTGCCACTTTAATTCCATTTTGTTAGGTTTTTTTTTTTGCCATTTTTAACATTTTTTGTGCCATTATGCTTTATTATCCCACTTATGCACCTTTTTGCCAATTTTCTTCACTTGTTATCCATTTTTGCTCTCTATTGCAACTTCTTTGCCACTTTTAAACCATTCTTAAAGCATTTCACCCATTTTTGCTGATTTAAATCAATATTTGCCTCTTTCTGCCCCTCTGTGCCACCTTTTTTGCCATTTGTAACCGATTTTTTATCAGTACTATTTGATTATTTTTCAATAAAAGTTGTCCCTGTTTTTCTTTTTTGGCACATTGAGCTTTGTACACATCATCATAGTTATGAAATCTGACCTTACATTCCTTATGGATTAGTTCAGTGTTCCCATCCACATTGTTAATATTATGTATAAAAAGTTTTTTTTTTTTAGTAAAGGGGTTCACAATTGCAAATGGTGATAATACTTAAGTACTAATACTGAATACATATATCTTTGATAACAGTGATTATTTTTCAGCTTAAAAACTAAATGTGATTATCACAGCCAGTGGATCATGACTTTGCTGACCTCCACGGGCCCCCAGTTTGGCTGGGCCCCAGAAAGCCCTCCTCTTTATCCCCCCCTATGGGCAGCCTTGGCTAAAGGTAGCTATTTGGGGTTGGGTATGTTTTAAAATTACCGGATCAAATCGATGTAATGACTGACGATACACCAAAACAGCAGGAATTCAGATGCAATTGGGCAATTTATGGAGAAACGATCGTTCCGGGGGGGGTGGAGGGGGGATCTGTGCGTGGGCCGGACAGCCCACAGGGTGTCATTTAAGGGGAAGAGGTTGCTGTGAACTTTTCATCTAGCTAGCTTCATTCTTTTTCACACCACCATGTGATTGTCAGTAACACACTTCTACAGACTTGATAGCAACCGCGGCAGACTCGTCTGTACTCCTGCACTGTCAGCATACTGCATGGCACTACTTTATTACGCGGAGACGTGTCGTAGTGTTTCCTGACAGTTCTGTCTAAAATCTCTATCATGTTCTGGTTCATGCAGGGACTCTGCTTTCTGCCAGCGTTTCTAGTCATCTGGTCCTCGTGTACTTTCATTATTTCTTACCTGATAGCGCTTTTTAGACATGATGTCGACTTAATCTTTCCATACATAAGGTAAGTTTTTATTTGTTCCTACACGTGTTTTTGAAAATAGAGAATAGAGAACAACAGAGTTCATGTTATTCTACCAAATCTTATGTTTAAACATGCTTATTAAAATAGTGTTTTCAGTGATTTCTCTGAAAGAAACAGACGTGGAGTAGCCTAACAAAGTTTAGTTTCGTTTTCCTCCGCAGTCATCTCTTGGCTGGTACCCAAACACCAGCTGCACGTAAACATCTGCAGCCTTGGAACTATTTTTTCACTTCCCCCTCTAAAATTAGACTTTAAATTCAAGACAAGAAGACAAACAGTTGAGATTAAGATAATGATGCTTGTAGGGCTGGGCGATAGGGATCAAAAATCACATCTTTTTTCTGGAGATAAGAAATGAATTTCACAATATCCGAATTAGAAATTGTATAATAAACAAATGATGCTGAAACCTGACTGATACCACAGCAGCAAAACAGAAGTCATAGACATTCAGTATTAAGACACTTTTGTTTTCAATGATCAGAAATGGCAGACAAACTTCTATTCACTGTCTTAATTATAATGATCTTCAGTTATAGTTTTAACAGAAGAGACGGACTGTCTTAACTTTTTAATTATGTTGGCAAGGCACTGATCTGGAGAAGGCTACAAAAATTCTGCTGCCCTGAAGGTTCCCAAGAGCCCAGTGGCCTCCATAATTCTCAAATGGAAGAAGTCTGTCACAACCAGGACTTCCTGGAGTTGGTAGCCTAGCCAAACTGGGCAGTCGGGGGAGAAGGGGCTTAGTGCAAGACATGACCAAGAACCCGATGATTTGACTGAGCTCCAGAGATCCTGTGTGGTGATGGGACAAAGTTCTAGGAGGAGGAAGCTGGGGCTTGTTTTACCTGAAGGGATGTGGGGTCATTCTGGAGAGTAGAAAGTGACGTTGCACTGCTTTGTAAGGCTGACAGGGAATATGTAGTTGTTTAAAGTGGTAGTTTTTGCATTTGCTGGTGATGCGGTTTGGTCTGCATGAGCCAGATGAGTATCTCTGTCTGTGTTAATTTGAAAAACTGTATCAGTATTCAAAGGCGACTTAAGTGACATTTGTCAGAGTCTGTCCTGATTTCACTCATTCAGCATGAGCTCAGGTTGTGCTTGATCATGCACCTGGAACATAACTACTGCCCACAAGCAAAATAAACCACAAATGTAATACAAATCTGCAGCTTTTGGCATAATAATCCCGTAAATGTAATAAATTTCCCACAAATGTTATAGCTGTTGACTACTGCAAACAAAATAACTAAATTCTCACAAACGTTATAGGCTAAATATTACAATTTGCAGGGATTTGTTACATTTGAAGGAAGGTAAAAATGAAAAATATTTAAAAAGAAACTGCAATGTACATGAAAACTAAAAAAAAAATGGGGCCATTGTTGTTTGTTGTAGCCTTTTTACAACTGCCAGTGGGTTCAAGTCACTTTAAGCCCAAGTCACATCAAAGAACATAGTCACTGCATTTTTTTGTCCACCATTAAATAGGAAGTAGTGTTTTCAAGGTCTTAAGT
This sequence comes from Cheilinus undulatus, assembly GCF_018320785.1. Lineage (NCBI taxonomy): Eukaryota > Metazoa > Chordata > Actinopteri > Labriformes > Labridae > Cheilinus > Cheilinus undulatus. The sequence goes on along the minus strand of NC_054887.1, from coordinate 22,278,780 downwards.
GGATTAAAATGTGCCAAAAAATGCACTATGAGGAAATTATAAACAACAGACAGAAACATTGTTCACCCAGCCAGTTTTATTATTTTACCATAAATTTGTTTTAGTAGGGAGAGCCAGCACAGCCTTGCCCAGTGAGTTTTGTTCATATGCTTATATTTGGATCACATGAACCCCCTCTTAGAGCGGGATTCTAAAAGAACCCCTTGGATTTTGCAGAATTTTCCAAAATTAATATAAGTCCAATTCTTATCTCATTCAAAAATTCTGTGCTAGGATTCATGGCTCTATGAGTGTTTTAAGACCCTGGAGAAAAACTTCCTGATTCACGGCAACAAATCACCATTACTACGTTTTTCATGTGACTTGAGCATAAGTTGAATTCAACCCACTATCAGTTGTAAAAAGGCAAAAAATCCCACATCTTTGTTTTAGTAACAACTATTGTAATATTTTACTGCAAGCATGATAACTATTACGTTTTCACTACACCAGCTTGTTTTCACATGTGAACTGAACTCACAGGCCAAGGCTGTGCTGGCTCATCCAAGTTTGATGTCTCTCCCCATTAAAACAAGATACTGAGTCTTAAACATACAGGGTACAAACTTCCTGTAACTGAAACAATTTTGGGTCAACAGGGATTTTAACAGAGAGCTGTTGTGACACATTTCAATCCACTCTACAAAGGTTCATGGCTCTATTAGTGTTTAAAGACTGTTTAAAAAACTACTTCCTATGTCATGACAAACAAGAAATTGTCATGACTACATTTTTTTATGCATCTTGAGCTTAAGCTGACTTGAACCCTCTGGCAGTTGTAAAAAGCCTACAATGAACAACAATGACCACAACATTCATTTTTTTTATCAAATTTGCAGTAGACAACTGCTTACATTAAAAGCAGCAGATCTGTATTTTGTTTGCAGGTGTTACAGCAGATAAATCATGAGTGTTGTTCATGTATTGTGAACGATTCAGTCACACAGTGTAAAGCTGACCTTTCACCATGACTAGCTTAAAATTGACTCGAAATGTCACACTATGTGTCTGGTTTTACCCTTAATCTAATTTAAAATAACATTGATAGATCTTGAAGACTTGTTATTGTTCAGCTCTAGGTTCTTGCCACGTTTGGGATTAAAAGTAAATATCAAATTTCCATTTTCAGTGATACGGGTGCAGAACCTCCAGAGAGCTGCATTTTTGGCCTTATGACATTCATCTCTGCATGTGCAGGTATTTTTATTTCGTCCCCTAATGCTAGATGAGCATCTGCAGTATCACTCCTGAGAACTGCTTCTATTATGCAACTTTGGGCTTTCCCAAGGGAGGAAGTAAACTTTCCAAAGATGGCGCTCACACTTCTCTTTTTGTGAAAATGAGAGCAGATTTTTGTTTGTATATCTGGAGAGAAACAAAACGTTTCTGGTAATGTCATACCTTGGCCTTTCCACAGGAATTGCCACCATTTACGCTAGGTACAAGTATGTGGAGAAGCTGAGTGAGGAAACACGTGTGGTGAGCCCATGTCTCAACAAAAGTGCTCTTTACATTGGGATGATCTCCTGTTTGGGCATGTGCATTGTTGCAAGCTTTCAGGTATGTTTTCATATGTAACAGCAGTAGATCACATGTGATTTATATAACAGGAGTTTAATGGTATGTTTACTGTGTTTTCATTGCAGGAACTGACCGTGACTGAAGCTCATGATTTTGGAGCTTTGGTTTTCTTTGTATCTGGAGTCCTCTACATAATCCTACAAACAGCTGTGTCATATAAGGCTTTTCCATACGGGTCCTCCATGAGTGTGATTCGTGTTCGTCTGTGTGTCGCCATCATTGCTACTTTGGCTTTTTTTCCCAGTATCCTTCCACTGAAGTCAAATATTTTAAATATTACAGTACATGCGAATAGTTCTGTATTACACAAATGTATAACTGCCAAATGTTGGTGAATGATGTTTCCTTGAGTGAATAATTCAGCTGTCATTTGTGCATTCTTCGTAAAACAAACTGAACTGCACAGAGATCCTGAAGACAAGGTAGGACAGCTCAGTTGTCAGAAAAGTTGCATCATGACACTAGTCATTTACTGAAACTGATCTGTGGTAAACACAACACAATATCCAGTAAGCGATGAGTTGACTTCACAGTATTAACCTCCTTCAACATGAGTCATATCAACTTAAAGTCACTTCATATGAACATCTGTCTAAAGTACAGTTCCGTGGAAAATTATTGCCCCCTTCCTGATGTCTTATTTTTTTGTGTGTTTGTCACACTTAAATGTTTCATACCATCAAGCATATTTTTGAAATAATAATGTCATTTATTAAAGGAAAAATGCAATCCAATCCTATCTAGCCCTATGTGAGAAAGTAATTGCCCTCCAAACCTGATAACTGGTTGTGCCAACTTGGCAGCATCATCTGCAAGCAAGTATTTGTGATAACTGCCAATGAGTCTGTCACATCACTGTGGAGGAATTTTGGCCCTCTCTTCTTTGCAGAATTGCTTTGATTCAGCTACATTTTAGGGTTTTTGAAAATAAACGGCTTGTTTCAGGTCATGCCACAGCATCTCAATCGGATTTAGGTGTGGACTTTGACTAGGCCACTCCAAAACCTCCATTTAATTTTTTTAAGCCATTCCGAGGTGGACTTGCTGGTGTGTTTCTAAACATTGCCCTGCTGTATAACCCAAGTGAGCTTGAGGTCACAAACTGATGGCCGGACATTCTTCAGAATTTTCTGGTAGAGAGCAGAATTCACAGTCCCATCAATTACAGCATTCTGAAATTTTGTGTATATATTCATGGCTCTGCCTGTGTTAAGAGTCTGGCAAAAAAAAATTCCTGTTTCATGGCGAATGACAAATTGCCATAACTACATTTTTTGATGTGCCTTGAGCTTAAACTGATTTCAACCCACAGGAAGTTGTAAAAAAGCCTCTACAAACAATGACCAAAACTTTCATTTGTTATAATTAAACTATTACAACTAATTCAATCCAGGTCCTGAAGCAACAAAGCAGCCCCAGACCATCAAGCTGCCACCACGTTTGATTGTTGGTAGGATGTTTCTTGTATGAAATGTGTTATTTTTACACCAGATGTAACAGGATGCACACCGTCCAAAAAGTTTAACTTTTGTCTTGTCAGTCCACAAAATATTTCCCCAAAATCTTGGGGATCATCAAGATGTCTTTTGTCAAATGTCAGCAGTGGTTTTTGCCTTGTAACTCTCCCATTGATGCCATGTTTGCCCACTCTCTTTGTTATTGTTGAATCACGAACACTGACCTGAATTGAGTCAAGTGCGGCCTGATGATCTTTAGATGTTGTTCTGGGTTCTTTGGTGACCTCCTGGATGAGTCGTCCGTGAGCTCTTGAAGTAGTTTTGGTAGGCGGGCCACTCCTGGGAAGGTTCACCTGTGTTCCAAGTTTTCACCATTTGTGGATAATGGCTCTCACTGTGGTTCACTGGAAGCCCAAAGCCTTAGAATGGCTTTGTAACCCTTTCCAGACTAATAGATGTCACAGACTTTATTTCTCAATTGTTCTGAAAATTTCCTTAGATGACAGAATGATGTGTTGTTTTTTGACATATTTTAGCCTACTTCACTTTGCCAGACAGGCTCTGATTAAGTGATTTCTTGATTCAGACGGTCTGGCAGTAATCAGGCCTGGGCGTGGCTTGTGAATTTGAACTTAGATTTCCAAAAAATGTGGTTAATCACAGTTATTTAACAAGGTGGTGCAATTACTCTTTCACAAAGGGCCAGGTCGGTTTGAATGGCTGTTTTCCCCTTGAATGAAATTATCATATAAAAACTGTCATTTGTTTTAACTATGGTTGTCTTTGTCTGATATTAAAAGTAGTTTGATGATCAAAAGCATTTAAGTGTGACAAATATGCCAAAAAACAAGAAATCAGGGAGGGGAAAATACTTTTTACAGCACTGTAACTTAGTTCACCAGTGATGTTTATAAACACTCTAACTGTGAATCACTTCCTGTGCCACCGCCATAAGGTCAAGTTGCATCCTCTAAAAGGATTGAAAGAATCATGTGTAGAGGTGCACACTCTGCTTGCAGGGATGCAAGCTTGTAGGGACCTCCTGCACGCCAGCGAGTGCTTAGTTTGACCTGCTTCCTGTTTAATTATTTTTTATTGCAATAACATCGCAGTTCTACATTATAATATGGAAAAATATGGAGAAGGTCTAACAGTATTAAAAAATACAAGTTCCTACCTCTGTGTTTGAGACTAAATTAGGCCGCTTTGTCATTATTGATAAATAATGAAGACTGCATGTGAATATATCAGATGCTTTTTTTTTTTTTTTTTTTTTTGCTAATTTCCTGTTTTTGTTGACCAAAGTTATGACAAATAACTCTCATAACATCCATTTAAATTTACGGTTTGCTTTCTCTGTCTCTTCCAGGATTATCCCTATCATTTAGCCAGTGCTGTGTGTGAATGGACTGTCGCATTCAGCTTCATTTGCTTCTTCCTCACATATATTGATGATTTCAAAGTGAGTATAAAACCATGACACTGAAACTGATTTCTGTGTACGCTCTGATGGTTTTCTCATATCTGACCCTGTTTTTTTCCTACAGCTGTTTACCTTAAAAGTGAAAACCGAGTTTGAGGGTTCCTACTGATCCATCTGCAGCTGCTAAACTTTTTAGAAATATCAGCATTTTTACATTTAAAAAAGACATGCTGCATTTATTTTTGTAAAGCTTTAAATCTTGTGTATTTTTCTACATATTTTTTCATTGTTTTGCATTTACAACTGAAAACCATAATTGTGTTTTTTATCAGCTGACTGAATTTGTTGAAAATACTTCTAACATTATTATTTATACATAGCTGGCAGTCATGGGCAGTGTTAAAGGGAAAACAACTGACCACAGCCTCAAACTTTATACTTTTTATACAATCTAAAATCATTTTTATGTGTCTTTATTGCTTCCTGTGTTCAGTCAAGAGTCACATTGCACTTTGGCCTTGATTGCCACATCAGCGTGTCAGAAATGCGACTGCTAATAAGAGAAGTTCATCACAATGAACACATGATTGCTGCATGTTTCCCGTGGGAATCAAGCTCATGACAAGATTGTTGTTGTTGGGGATATTGTGGTTTTTCTGTGTATGGGTAAGACTAGACTGAGTTTTCTATCATAGGTACTGTTTTAAATACCAGTGAAGGTGAAAAGTATTCAGAAGCTGCCTTTTCTCTAACCAAAGTTGAACAATTATGCTGTTTACTGCTAGTTTGACAGAAATAACAAAAAGGGAGAAAAGCATGAAATTCTTGCACTAACTGGGATCTCTTAGAAATCCTGAACTGAATGCCATCAGCCTCCATGTCTGTATATTATAGAATACTGCTTTACTTTTACAGTGCTGCCTTAGATGGCATTTTGAATGTTTCTGCAGCAGGTAGAGCACCAATGTGTAAACAAAAAGGATATTCAGTTCATTAATTTGGAAAGACAAGGGCACTGGGAGCCTAATGGTTATGTCCCCATACCTGTGCAGAAGCTGTTGTCCTCAAAGTAGATGGTCCTAGCTGCAGTATTGGCTCAAAACCCAAAATAAATCTTTAAATAATAATAATAATTTGCTATGGCAAAAATCAATTGCTATGATACAATAAACAGGAATGGATCTTTATTAAAACTACAACAAATCCTGTAAGAATATTTTTTTGTTAAATAGAGCATTTACCCTCTACTTTGGAACTTTTTTCTTTTTTTTTTTTGCCCAAAACAAAATCACTGTCTATTTATGAGTCCTACAAGAGCCTGCTTATGTTTTTTATTTCCTAGTTGTTTTCTTCTGTTTTTGGAGCTTAAAGTACCAAATGTTTCTATTAATAATGTGTAATATGTTCATAATTTAAAAAAAAGTAATACATCATCAGTTCCTGTGCTGAAATTGAGGGCTTAAGAGTAGTGGGTCTCAACTGGACAATCCTTAGGACCTGCTACCTCCTTAATGAGCAATGGTCAGACAGCAAGGAAGATTAAAAGAGACTTAAAGCCCCTGTAAAGTTAAATTCAAACTCTGTCTTAACACACTGTATATGTTAAAATGAGGTTGCTGTAAACATGTGATAACACTGATCTACATGTGACTTGATTTTTAGGAAGTTGTTCTCCTCTTTCCTGGCTTGGTTTTGATTTGAGCAGGGCAAATATCTGAGCCCATGACATCAAGAGTCTTGATGGGGAAATACACCCCCCCAACCCCCCAATGCCACAATGCCACAATGTTATAAAATCAGTTAATCTCAGTATCGCAGTCACTGTCTATATGCTGTGTTTTTGTTCATTGTGACATAAATTTCCCAAATCCATCAGCCATGGTGGCCTAGGGGTCATTAAAAGTATGAGAGAGTATCAGTAAGAGAGATTTGTGCCAGAAAACAGTAAATTTAATCCCCAACTGCTCACTCATCAGAAGCATTTTTTTAATTTGAGTGTATCATATTCCTTGTGAGTGGGCGTGGCTTCAGCTCATTCAACTGACACAGCTACACCATCCTAGAGCAGAATTTACTGCCTCATTTTTCAGGATTTTGAAGCCTAATTTTATAAACTTAGGGAAGTTTTTCATGGCTGAAATGTGGCCTGGTGGTTCCTAACACAGTGGCCTGTTATACAACAAACCTAAAACAAAGATTTTTTAATCACTTTACAGGGACTTTAAGAATTGGATTTAACAACAAAGAGATTCATTCTCTTTTAGCTCATAAACAGTGTCCAACATCTGCTGTTTGTCACGGTAAAAAGCTTTGACTTTTTCTCCAAGTGCCCAACATTATTTTCTCCTTCACCTCTAGACCTAATCCTCTTCTGTACTGCTTAGTCCCGACCCACCAGTTGAGAACCACTGCTTCCAAGCATACTGCTAGTGGGAAAGCCATTATTTTAAAGGGTTTAAGTAACAGGATTAAAACTTTTGTACATCCATACTCTGGGTGATGGTTGTCTAATTTTAAATTTGATGCATTTTTTAAACAATGTTATTTCACAGAGTGACTGTCTCTAAGCAGTGCTTTAAAAAAGCATGTAAATGTTGCCAATAAAATTGTGAAATTTTTATTTTAAAGAAGGAAATTACCCAATGCTTTTATTTTTGTTGCTCTGGTATCAAAACAGGCTTGATGTTTTTTAGCTTTTTAACTCACATGACTGCTTGAAATTATTTTCATAACTGTTTGTGTCATTAATTTTTGTGTCCCAAGTGAGAGATGATGATCACATGTAAGCACAGAAAGATCTGATTCATTGGTTAATTCCTCTTTTGACTATACTAAGGCAAAACAAGGCTGACTTTTGGTTATCTAAGGAGGTAATGGTGCCCGGTAAGAGGACATAACAGAGATGACAGGCACACAGATCATTGTTGTTTTTACCATGTTATGTATTTACAAGTGAATGCATTTGATATACTGGTGCCGTTTTGCTTTTGAAATCATGTACTGTACAGTTTATATGCACTGTGGAGCTGAAACATAAAGATGCACTTTTTCAACCATTGTTTTGTTAATTTATTACAGATTCACTTCAGAAAATGGGCTTTCCAGACTTCTTCAGGTTTCTTTGACATGATTCTGAACATTTCTATTTGCTAAAGCTCATTTTCCTAGCGTCATTGTTGTACATTTCTAAGCATGAAGCCACAAGTCCTGATAAATGTTGCAAGCAAAGCTAATTTGCTAATGCCATAAAGAGGGTCCTTGCATGGAAAAGTTTGTTTTTTAGGCACGGTAAAAGCATGGTGTGCATTCAGCTGAAGTACAAGAAGAAAAAATATTTATTAAAAAAAAAAAATAATAACTTGGTTGTATGGTCCTTTTATCAAGACCTTGCACCAGAAAAACAACAGCATCTTCAACTGTCTTTAATTGATGTCTTTCAGTACAAGAAATGCATGCTAGCGCCATGTTATTAAGACTACTGCTAACATTCAGCTAATATTCTGCTTTAAGGATATTCATGAGTTAAAAATGTATCAAAAATGGATGAGGTCATGGATTATTTCAGCTCTTTTTCACTGAAATAACAATCACACAGGTTTGATTCCTCTGTTTCAGGCACTTACATCTGCACCCTCCCAGTCTTTACAGGCGCAGTAACCTACTTTTCAGAGCACAGGCCTATAAACAAACAGATCAGGCTTTACAGGAAGCTCTTGAGATGAAAGGGACGGATGTGAGACATCAGTCGCTGAAAGATGATTCGCTGTCTGAGCTGGTGGCAGCTACGTCCTGATCCTCATTGACCACGGGTGCTCCGTCAGGCACGGGGGCATCAGGAGTGCTGTCATCAGCAGAAAATGAGATGTTGGTTTCATGAAGTTCTATTCAATCAACCCACACGAATACAGAGAAAATAAAACATCAAACACTCACTCTAGTAAGGTAGGATCCAGACCCTCCAGGACCATTTTATTTCTGATAGCCATTACTGGAACACCCTGTGATAGAAAATAAATAAAGTGAGATACAAAAGTGTATGTTAATTTTTTAACCCTTTAGTCTCTAAGTAGGTCTTACCACTTGAACCATTTTCAAGTATCGAGCGTATCGTGGATCCTTGGCCACTGTCATCACATTCTCTGCAGCCCCGCTCTCTTCAATAGTTTCTGGTATCGTTGGCTCTGGTGCTGTCTGAACGGCCTGGGACATAAAAAACACAAATTACTCAGAGTTTATAGTGCCAAGTGTTTAAAAAGGACCGTAAATTGAATGTAGTTCCTTGTTTAGTATTTCTTTAAGGTTAAAGCGTTAATTGCCGTCATAAATTATTAATTTCTGACATGGATGGTAATTTTGAAAAGTATAATTAAAACTTTTAAATTCAGTTTCCATTACTGTCATTTTCAAAGCAAGCGCATACTACTTCCTATACTTCAGTGAGCAAAAACCTCTGAGTGATTTTATTTTGAAATGCTTTGATATTGTTCTCCGTGGAGTTTTAAGAAAGTTAAGGTAACTTTCCCCAAAATGTCAAAGAATTTTTCCAGAATTATTCGGGAGTTTACTTTGAGCATTTCCCAGACACTTTTGGTACTCTTCTCTGGGACTTCTCCTGTAAATCTTAAGAATTTCACAAGGAACAAGTGACTTTTGGGAATTTTCATCAATAAATATACAGACTTTTCTTCAGAAACTTTTGGCAAACTTCTCTGGTAATATTTCAGGACTTTCAGTGGAAACATTGGGGAATTTTAAGATAAGATAATATATTCCTTTATTAGTCCCGCAAGAGGAATTCCAATTTTACAGCAGCAAGAGTGGAGTAAACAAAGCACACAAGAGTAAAAAGACTATTCAATTAGTACAATGAAAAAATACAAAATAGGAAATATTATATTATAGAATCATGTTATATTATATATTATAACTTATAAATTAAAAAAATATAAATATTTACAGCTGTTATGTACATGTTGAATATGTTACAGATTGGACAGGGGAAACATATGTTCACCTATATACACATATATACATACATAATTATATATATTATATAGACATGTGCACAGATTATACATATGAATATGGTTTATTGCACAGATGACTTGGAGCAGTTTCTGTTGTGGAGCCTTAAGCTGCAGGAAGGAAAGACCTGCAATACCTCTCCTCCTTTACACACTTTGGGTGTATCATCCTATCACTAATTGAGCTCCTTAGTGCAGTGAGATTTCAAGGATTTTTCAAGAAAGATTTTCTGGACTATATCTGGGATTTTACCAAGAAACTTCTGATGATCCTCTATGATACTTTTGCTGTAATTATTATTTAGATTCTATTTTTTGTTCTCCTTCATCTCTTTTTTCTGTCACATTTTGTACTATCTGAGTCCAAAAAGCACAATCATCAATCAAATAAATCTGATTGATTAACAAAATGGTCTACATTTTTTGTTGAAGAGCTTGGGGTGGGTCCTGAGGCAAGATGAGTTGAGAACCACTGGTCTACCAGATGCTGAAAGGTGGCTGCTGTCTTGGTTTGGATTTTTAAAGCAAAAATATTTACCCAGACATTAATCAAAGTCTGCTTGAAAATCCGAAAAAAAAGAAAAAAAAGTTTCTCCCTTACGTCCTTTTCTGGACTTGGGGGGACATTGGGTTGGGTTTGATAAATAATGTATCTCACTGATGATTTGCACATATTCTCTTATATACAGTATTTACATGTATGTTGTATTTTTTAAGAAAGTTTTTATTTGCTTTGTAAAGACTTTTAAGAGAAGCTGCTAAAGTCTAAATATGAAGCTACAACTACAAACTGGTTGTCTTAGCTTAGTTTTAAACAACTGAGGAAGGGAGAGAGATATTTCAGTAATGCTAAAACATTCACCTGCCAGCACCACTAGAGCTGACTCATACGCTCTCTTTAACACATCGTTTTATCTGTACACAAATAGAAGTTTGAAAGACCAACTTGTGGTTTTATGGAGGTGTAAGGTGTCTAAACTTCCTGAGCATGCTGTCTTCTCTGACACTTGTGATCACAGTAACAGCCAAGTTGAATATTGAATACATCTGACCTGATATCACACATTCAATAATGAGTTTTAGTTGTGATGGTAGGAGTCACATTTTTCCTAGTCTTTTCAGACTTAATTCAAGTAAAAAAGCACACTTCCCAGGATCTCAGCAAGCATACATATTCAAAAAATAAGTTCTGCTTTAGTACCAATGAAGTTTTACCACATAATGTTATATTTGGTTTGTATTTAGTTGGTGTATTTACCTGTGGAGGAGGCAGCGTCACAGCTGATGGACCGTCTGTCTGGCTTGGAGGAGCACTAGTGGGTCCATTAGACTGAGAAGGCTGCTGCTGACTGGATCCGTCTATAGTGACGTCCTCCAGCCCAGGAATGGACGACAGCTGCTCCGAGCGTCACAATATTTGATAAATGATCAGTGCATGAACATGATATGCATGTCGAGTAACATTAACTGCAGGGGAAAAAATGACGCAGAGACTCACCTTGGCTTCCAAGATGCACAGGGTTGTTTCTATTTGTTGAATCCGAAGAGATATGTTTGAAAGCTTCTCTTCACAAACTGTGGAAAAACGATTGAGGAACCGGACTGTGTGCACAACAAACTGATTAAGATAGGCAACCACTCTTCTCTGCTGAATTGCAGGGACCTGAAAGAAAAAATTTAAATCGATATAAGGAAGAACCCATGGCTAACTTTACAAAGGACATTAAGTTTATCTTACTAGCAATGCATTGATTGTGACTGTTTTAGATTCAGCTTTGAGATTTGATGTATTTAAATTGTTTTTAGTACTCCCTTCAATTGAAACTTCACTAAAACATAAACTGCATGTCCCTGACCTTTCTCAGAGATCATGCCAGATTCCCACAATTCTTACATTGTCTTTCAAATTTTCCCATGAAAACAAAACATGTTGTCCATCTCTGTAAATCAACACTTGGGTATACTCGCTTGCCAACATAAAGCTGGTTCTCTAAACAACAGACAAACATTGGCTACTGACATCAGTTCATGCTGATGTCTGTCAACAAGGTCAATAAAAAAGCTTCAGTACGTTTCAACTTTTCAATAAGCTCAGTCTGGAAGAAATATGGCTGAGAACTTCAGGGCCACCGGCTCAAGTCCTAGTTGACCCTGACATTCTGCCTTTAGAGCAGTGCTTCCTAATGTGTGGGTCTGGGCCCACTACTCGGTCCCAAAGGTACTGGAGGTGAGCCACAAAAGGTCATTTAAAATTACTACAACTCATAGAAAAAATGCATTTCAAATGATCATAAAATAACTATTATTTTAAGACACAGAAGTTAAAAAAAACAGCCAGAAATTTTAACTCATGTCACCTTTTTATCATTTATTTTGTCTGATGTATACCAGCTGGTGTCATGGTTTAACTGGTAATGGATTGATCATGTCAGTGCTAACCAATCTACTGTGACACACACTTCCTTATCTTAAAAATATATCAGTGTCTTTGGGGACATTAATGCCACTTGGGAATAGTTTACTGGGCCACAAAACACATTTATAGAGATAAAAATCACAAAAGAAAATTTAAGTGACTTTGCAGATGCCCGATTAATACAAAATAAATGGCAGTGGCTCATTAATTGTACTTTGTGACCCCACAAACAGCTTCTGAGAATGTTAATGTTTAAGAGAGAAAAGCATTTGCATTAAATTTCCCTGTTTATGAAACAAAAATATGATACAAGGTAGATTTCGGAGTCTCGTGTAATGGTTGTAAAAGGGTTTTGGTTGGTCCCAAATTTTCACGTCTCAGATTGGGCTGCAACATACTAAAGTTTAGGAGAGGCTGGTTTATTTGTTTATTTATTTGTTTAGAAGATAGAAAATATCTCCTTGTGCCCTCTGCTGTTGAACATGCCACTCACACATAGGATGAAACAAATGCTAAACCCTGATCCTGCAGACATACTTATCTATGTAAATGTACTTTGTGGCCCAGCAAATTCTTCTTGCTATAATTACACTCCAACTATCTGTTATTACAATGTGTACACACTCTAATTTATCAAGAGTTGTAACTGGTGACACTCTCCAAAGTAACGGTGCCTGTAGAGTGACAAAAATTTTGTGTTACGATACTAAGCAGCTGTGACACAATACGACGTTAACCCTTTGAGAACTGCAATGATTAAATGGGGACCTTTAAACATGTTTGCTACGTTGTAACTGCTGCTAATGCAAATCAAACAATTTGAATATTTGTATTTACGTCACTTTTTAGTCAGTAAAAATGTAAGTAAAAACAATGACCTGTCGACTCTGCTTTACTTCGATTTGTACCAAAATGTAGCAAAGCGTCTGACAGCTAGCTTACGTTTGTGTTTGCTAGCAATGCAATACAAACCTTTGTCAGGTCAACACCAGACCCTACGATCGGCAGCCCGTCCTCGTCCATGTTGGATTTTTAAACGTCTTAGCATAAAGGAGGTATCAGTTCTTGTAGATCTATTTTCTCTTCAGAAGGACAGAACGCGGTCCATCAAGATATTTGCAGTAAATGTTCATGTGACTCTGGACTGTGTGATCGAGTCGTGACGTCACGTGAAGCAGGAAGTGTCCAGACGGAGCAGCCAATGAAATTCGCAAACAACAACAACATCCGGTTTTATAGTGCTATTTCTTCTGTGTTCTCATTATACGTAAAAAACGACCTTGTTCATTTAGATTTTTGTTAAAAAAAAAGACAAAAATGAGTAATAAAAGGACTTATTCTAATTCTGTCTTCTGGGATTTACAAAATTTCTGTATCACACGTTCGATAATAATTATTTATGTAGATAGATAGATAGATAGATAGATAGATAGGAAGAAGAAGAATTATTAAGAAGAATCATACACCACAAATAAAAACTGAAGATTTTGTCGGAAATGCAGAAAGTAGTGAGCAGTAAATTATCTAAAATCACAAATAAAGTGTCTAATGTTAAATGATAACCGCACTCCACACTTCCTGTATATTTGCTGTAGTTGTGAAATGTGTGAGTCTTTGTTGTTTTTGTTTTTGTTGTTGGTATATGTCATTGTCGTGGTTTTGATATTTGTAACCCCATGTACTAATGTTAAAATATAATTTAATACAAACAACAAAAAATAGTATAAAATAAAGTGAATCAAAGTAAGCATAAAAGTTACGATTAAAATCCAAAAATACTTGGCCTATTATCTTGAATGTTTATATGTATTGCTTTTTTTGAATATTTGTGTTTAAATGTTTGAATTTGTTTTCCTTTTATCTAACTTGTCATCTTAACATTCTTCATAGACCTTCAATTTTATCACATGGCATTTATCATTGCTATGTTTTTCTTGCGTGGACAGCCAACTATCGTCTACTGTAATAACTTGATTACAAATCCACGTGAAAACTTTGTTATCCGGTTAAAGAGAGCTGTTCTGTTTTGCTTGTCAAAAAATATATTTTTGTATGTTTTTTTTGAAAGACAGGCTTTTATTTTGAAAGAGGAAACTCAATGAACGAGTTGAGGAAACGGGCGCTTGCGTGCTAACAGCGCATGTTAGCTTAAAAAATAAACATCATTATTTTACATTCAATCATTAATGCCAAAGGACATATATCGTGGCAATGGAGGTTGTTGAACCCAATGAGAAAATTAATGGTACGTAGTTTTATAATCTTCTCTCGCTGTTGTTTAAAGCAGGCTGTGTTTAAAGCAGTCAGACAGCTAGCGGGACCCGTCTAATTAAAGGGCAATGTTGCTGTTTTAAATGCTGTCTGAATGTTGCTTTTGCGTACAATATATGTTATTCATAGCAGTTATGGTTAGCCAAACAAAGTAACGTATTGAAATGGTCTGAAAACGAAAAGAAAGCCCCCGATACAATACGACGTTATGATATTAATAGATTTGTCCAGGAAGTATACTGTATCAAAGCTATATGACAAGCTTCTTTTAGGTAGATTATAAGGGTTTATTTGAATAGGCACAATGATTTTTTCTTCTATCACATTAATAATGTTCCAAGGCTTTAAATAAAGATTTTCCATGCCTGTAGTTTAACTTGTATTATTGAGTTTGTTTTTTCCCCATGCCATCCTCAGTTGAAAGCTCATTGATGCCCTCAACAGACCATCTCTCATATTACACTTATGTTTCAGATCCAAGCCTGCCTCTCCCTTCTCTTCGCCTCCTGGTGCCCCCGTTGCAGCTCCTGTCTGCGGCAATGTGGCAGCTGGCAAAGCAGAAAGATGTGATGAATTATGAGAAGCTCCAGGAGTATGTGTTCATGGTGACTGAGGCGATCCCTGGACTCATAAACCACAGACAGAGAGCCCAGCTGATCCTGGGTCTAAGAGCAAGGGTGAGCAAAAGCTTTGGATCATATCGATTTATACATCATATCTAAAACAACTTGGCTGTAACAATTTGTTGGCATTTCAGTTAATTCTGGAGCTGTGCAAAGGCTCAGCTCGGGGATCTGTTGATTCTCAAGTGATCCAGAGCTACTTGGAAAGACTCCCAATAACATCTACACAGAGAGATGTAGTAAGTTCAGTGAACCATTACATTACCAAAGAAATCAGCGAAAACCAATTAATGACACAGATCCTTTCTTTGGCAGTACAGGGATGCAGAGGTTAGGACGACAGAGTCCACTTTCATCGCACTTGTTCAGAGCCTGCTTAAAGATCCAGTCGAGAGAGCATATTTCTTCCAGGTCAGACAGATCATGTGTAAGCTTAAAGAATACCCTAAATAAGCCTCCTTTTATATTAAACTGTGCTATCTTGTACAGGAGGTGTTCCCAGTAGAATATGGGCCACAGTATGACACTGCCCTGCATGTGTTACTGTGGGAGTTGCTGTCAAAGCTGGAAAAGCTGCTGCCAGTTCCAGACTTAAAACAGGTAGTCCATCCAGATGTTTCAGGTTAACATCCTTAAAAATGTGCCATTTACCAGAAACTCAAACACATCTGCTCTGTGATTACAGACGACAGCCTGGCTGGGCTCGGCCCCCTCTGTTTTGGAAGAATGTGTTCAGTCATCACCTGAAGAGCTGAGCTCGATCTTCAAACACTACAAGAGTTCAGGGCTGCTAAAAATGCCATGTGAGTACAGCAGAAAGGGATGAGTCTGTTGATAGTAAAGGGTCACAGAAAATATCTTAAAGTGGGGCAAATGAAGCAAAAATGCTTTCGTTTCAGTTTATTATTATAAAAAAAAAGGGGACTGCATAAATATTTATCTCCCTCAAGTTAGTATTTAAATGATGCATCTTTGGCTGCAATCACAGAACTAAGTTTGTGTGAATAGATCTCAATCAGATTTGCACATATACACTGCAGTCACTTGAGACACATTCACTGCTATCAGGTGATCCCTATTTCACTAATTGTGAGACTACCGCTGTTGAATTAGGTCAGTCACTTTAAAGGGGGTTAATTTTTATGTAGTCACTTAATTTCCCTTACATATTTTAGTTTAATAGGCATCACTTTAACTTAATTGAAATGACCAGATTTTCCTGTAAGTTGTTTTGTTTCTTATTTTACAGATGGACCTTCATCCACCATTGGCAGCTGCATCATGTCTGCATTGTCAATTCCTCCTTCGCAAAAGACAAATATCTCTGTTGGACTGGAATCAATACACAATTATGCTAACGTAATAAACCCTGTCACTTTTGTGGGAACGGACCAGTACAGTGTTGTTGCTGTTTACACTGAAGTTGAAGTCAGAGCATCTGAGGCTGATGAAGAGGCGATTGAGTCCACTGAGGTGCAGGTTCAGACGGATTTCTATGAAGAGGAGATCGTGGCAATCACTGCAGATAATGCTGGTTGTGAGGAGGCTTACAGCTCCAGGGCAGAAGAGACGAGTGAAACAGTGGATGTTGCTAAAGCTCTGGAGACACTGACTAAAACATTCGCTCTGAGGAAGGAGAGTCTCAGTCAAGATGTACAAATGGGGAAGAGTAATGATGCATCAAGTAATGATGAACTGCAGTCAGAAAACACACAAGAAGAAGAAAAATCAAATGACCAAGCTGATGAGAAAAGAGAAAACATTAATAAAGGAGCAAAGGAGGACTTACAGTCTGAAGATGAAAGGAACAATATGAACTCTAGTGCAGACTTAAAGGATAACCATGACTCCAGTTCTGTCCATAATGAAATGGCAGAAGAAGATATGGTTTCTGAAACACAACAGTCTGATAATGTGCGCAGATCCACTCGTCTGCATTTGAAGACATCAAGTAGCCGGCAGAATACATTTAAAGACAGCATAACCTCTAAATATGGCACTGAAGAACCACAATGGTACATAAAAGAAACTTGTATACTGTAATACAATAACAACTCCCTCTTCCGAATACCTAGATTTCCCTACAGTTAACCTAAGAAATCAGTAGGAAGACTTTAATCCATTTCTTCTTTTTGAGAAACCAACACCATTTTTTATGTCTGTTTGCTAAACATGAAGTTAAAGCCAGTGTTCTTTTAGCTTAGCTGAAAGTTCATTTTCAGGGACTGGGAAAATTGTTTGCATGCATTTGAAAGTAATTGCAGAGATAAACCTTTGTTTTCAAAAATACCCTACATGTAGACTAGGCCTCAGTGACATCCTCCATGGTTTCTGAAGCAGAGGTTTGAAACCCAGCCATAGTTTTTGGAAAAGTATACCCATGCATACTTTCAGTCAAACCTAGCAGCAGGCAGCCTACTGGTAACAGATATAACACACTCATCTGTCAGTCAGTTTAGTCATACCCTTCAATAACATCAGAACAAATTTGTTTATTAGAATGTACTACCTGTACAGCCTGCTGCCAAAGTGATAAGCACTTTTGCACTGGCTTCAAAATTTTAATATCAGAGGATTCTGCTTGATATATAGTGTCAACTATATACAGTACTGTGCAGAAATTTAAAATTGAGGCTGAAGTAAGGCGTAGATGCATAGAGTAAGCCGCCTGGAGGCACATTTGGGCAGGAAGTAGGATTGACACAACCCTGGTTATGCTG
Source organism: Cheilinus undulatus (assembly GCF_018320785.1). NCBI lineage: Eukaryota > Metazoa > Chordata > Actinopteri > Labriformes > Labridae > Cheilinus > Cheilinus undulatus. Next base: position 22,261,226 of record NC_054887.1, on the reverse strand, counting down.
TGGATGCCCTTTTGCATTACTAGGGGCAATGGGAAAATAATCTTGAAGAAATAACAAAGTCCAAAATTTTAGGATGTAGTAAGGGGTAGATGTGGCGAATAATCATCCAGGCAGGCAGTAGAGTTAGCATGGCCTCTGGTCTGAAAACTGCCAGCAGTCTCTGGATATATCACCAAGGGTGAAAAGGCCTAGACAAAAGAGATGCCATCGAGCTTGACCTTGGCTGCTAAGTTTGTGTAGACAGGTGCAGAGCTTGACTCTTGCTGTCCCAGTACAATTTCACAGCACATATAAACATAAAAGTCATCAGTGTTGCCAACTTATGATATCTGCTGCAAACATTATTTTCACAGTCAAATTTAGCTGCTACAGCCTTGAATTTCTCACTCATTATCTAGTATAGCACTTTGCATCCTGCTTACATTCACAGCTGAAGTTTGAAAAAGTTGATCAAAAAAAGATAGATGTAATCATTCCCAAAATTCAGAGATAAAAGCATTATAACAATGCATTTTGACTTGATTTCAGTTATATCCTATTATTGTCCTATATAGAAAAGACATTACAAAGAGAAAGAAAAGCTTGGGGAAATTAAACTTTCAACTATTTGTTGTGACAATATTCATAACTATTTAAGAGTGTCTCAAGAAATATTAGTAATAAGTGTTTATGTTTTATTTAGGAGCAGAGCTGATGTATCACTCGCCCCCTCTGTTATAGCCATCAAAGGAGTGGACAAAGGTAATAGCAATGTCAAGGGGAGACGTATAAGGCAATGTCTTCTGAATAAGATACATTTGATCTTACACTGTTTTTTGTTTTTGAATACAGGTGATTCAGGGGAGATGACGTCGATAATCTTCACCTGCTCACAGTGTCCCTTCCACAGTGCAGAAATGAACAGCCCACCTCACTTCCACATGCAGACTGTTCGGACTGAAGAGTACAGGAGTCTCTCAGGAGCCAAATTTATCCCGTCTCCTTCCAGCACAGATGAAATCTTCACATCCATTAAACTTTTCCCCAAAGGTGACATGGAGCAGGACAAAGCCGAACAGCCTTTCAGTCAAAGCAAAGTAAACATGCCTCAGTCCCAAAGACGACAGAAAGCCTTAACGTGTGAAACATGCGGCAAAACGTTCACCAGAACTTCAGATGTAAGGAGGCACCAGCTCACCCACACTGGAGAGAGACCATTTCACTGCTCACAGTGCGACCGAACCTTCCAGCACTCGTGGGATCTGGCCAAACACAAGAGCAAACACCATGGCATGGACATCTCTTTCTCCTGCCAACTGTGCGGCAACTCCTTTGCCAACCTACGTGCACTAACCGTCCACCACAAGAAGTCTCATTCACAGGAGAGCCAGCTTCCTCAGATCTGCTCCATCTGCAGCCAGAGCTTCCCCACATCCTCCGAGCTGCTTGAACACAGGAAGTCCCACGTTACAAGTAAACGCTACATCTGCCAGCAGTGTGGCAGTGGCTTTGACACCCTTCTTGCTCGCTCCCAGCACCGACGGATTCATCAAGTGAAGCGTCAGTTTAAGTGTCCACACTGTGAGAAGACATACACACGAAGATCTGACGTGAAGAGGCATTTATCTACACACACAGGAGAGAGGCCTTACCAGTGTGACCAGTGCAACAAACGCTTCACGCTTCGCTTTATGCTCATGAAACACCTCCGTGTTCACACAGGAGAGCGGCCTTTCCAATGCTCCCACTGCCCCAAGAGGTTCACACTGGTGTCTGTGAGGGCCAGACATGAGAGAATGCACACTGGGGAGAAACCTTTCCTCTGCTCTCAGTGTGGGAAGGGCTTTTTATCACAAGGGGAACTTTCAAAACATCACAGATCCCATGTAGATGACAGGCCTTACTCCTGTAACCAGTGTGACAAACGCTTCAAGAGCAAGAAAACCCAACAGGAGCATATCATCTCCCACTCAGGGGCCCGCCCGTACCCCTGCACCTACTGCGGTAAATGCTTCACCAAACCGTACGCACTCACCAGGCACAATCTCATCCACACAGGAGAGAGGCCGTTCCCCTGCGGACACTGTGAGAAGTCGTTTCTCACGCTCAGCGAGGCGCAGCTGCATCAGCGAATTCACACAGGAGAGAGGCCGTATCCCTGCAGCATCTGTGAGCTCAAGTTCAAGAGCTCGTCAGAGCTAGCACGACATAAACGCAGCCACTCAGGGCTCAGGCCGCTGAAACCAAACTGTGAGAAGTGCATGAAAACATTTGCATCCAAGGCAAAGCTGAAGAAACACATGGAGACACACAGAGAGGAAGGAGAAGTAGCAGTGTCTTTATACACTGTACCTAATGAGTCAAGTAATTAAACCAAAAATAATATCTTTGTGAACAACTGTGACAAGTTTTCATCAGGGGAGGTTATATTTAATGCAGATTAAGGGAGGAATGTTGCTGAACAGCAACACGTCTTAACATAGTGATAATAATCACTGCTTGGATCTTGGTGCATTTTTCCATCCCATAATCGCTCAGATATTTTTAAAAGCAGTTATGAGACAAACTCCACAGATCAGTTTTAAACTTTTAGTTCTACTCTCTTCGCTCAGCTTTTCTTTTGAGTGTTTGTTTTTTTAACAGAAAACTTAAATTATGTTTAAATCATACAAATGGCTTATTTGACATGAAACAAGTGCAAAAACCAAATCATTCATTAAAAGATTTTTTTACATCTTTGAATGTGTACTTCTCTCTTTGGTCTATTATTGTGTGCTAAAGTAATATTAGCAGGAGAAACATGAAAATATGCACATAGAGATAAGTAAAGGAAAGGGGAAAGCTTTGATAAAAGATTGGAAATTGGCATCATACAACTAACTTTCATTACTAATCCAAACTATGCTTCAAAAGCTTTGCTGACTTTATGAAGTGTATACAATTTTGTTTTTGCTAAGGTCACCATTACAAATACTCACAGGACAATACACACTGTAAAAAAAAAAAAAAAAAGAATGGAAATGGTTCTGAACTGGTTGAACCTAATGACCAACCATTAACTCCTCAATTTGACTTACAAGACAGTCTGGCTGCGTACATCTCTGACAGTCATTCTCACAGACCATTCATTTGAGATGCTGCCTGTGTCAGAATGGAAGTGCTGTAATGTGCTGGTAGCTACAACGTATTTCCAGTATCATTTTTTAAATTAAACTTTATTCATAAACAAAATCTGGCATAACATACTGTATCATCCACATTGCAACCGTACAGACTAATCAACGTTTCATTAATCAGAGAGAGTAAACAGTCAGAAGTCTAATTCAGGATTGAATTATGCATCAACCCGTTTTAGGAGTAGTTACTAGAACGGTGGCCTGCATTTGCTTAGTTAGCTTTAGTTTAAATAGCTTATATAGCTATTCATAGCTACATTAAGCTATATAATCAACATTATTACTTAGGCAATTCTAACTTAGTAGTAATGCGATCTTTAGCAAACATAGCTAAAGCTAATGTCTACATTAGCTTACATAGCTACTGAGTTTAGCTTTAACCACGTTAGTTTCGTAGCTATATAGCTCTTTTCTCAAATTAGCTTTCATGGCCAGCTACAATGATAATGTTGCTTAGTAGCTGATGTAGCTGCTCTGTGAGCCTAGCTTAAGCCATGTTGTTACAAAGCTATGTAGCCATGTCTTCTACATAGCTTTTGCTGCTAACAGAGCTATGTTTGCTACATTAGAATGTTTTCATGAAGGACCAGTTTTTTTCCTGTAAGCAGATTGTTTACTGAACTTCATTAAAAGTTTTGTTATTAGGTTTTGCAGGTCAGGTTTTTTAACTTTAGGTATCCTAACCCTTACCATAACCCTATACAGAAGTTTAATCAGATTTTATTTCAGAAAGTTTTAGCATGTATTTCTAAAGTTAACCACTGCTAAATGTCGCCATTTAGTATAATAGCATCTTAACTTCTTGTTTATTTGGGCTCAGCTTTATAATAAGATAGGCTTTACCTTTTCTCTCTTTCATAATTTCAAAGTAATAATTTTCATTAGTAGGAAAAATTTTTAGCCTGAGGACATCATTACAAGCAGTTAAGACAGAATTTTACTCTAGTTTATAATTATATTAACGATAAATTGTAGGTTACCATGACAATCTGTTTTTTACAGTGTACTCTTTGCTTCATTAACGGTATGTTTGGCGTCGTGTCGGCATATCTGAACAACTGTTGGGGTTACTACCTCAAAATTAGCCTGTCCACGGAAATGAACACCATAAACTTTTTTTCCAGCGTCATTATCGGGTAAATTTTTAAATTGTGTTCGTGTCTAAATACAGGTAAACTTAAAACATAACATAAAATGCAGCTGTAGTTTGTTTGGAACTGACAGGCAAATGCTAGCATGCTACTTAAAACCAGGGCTAATAGCTAACCGTTAACATTTTGACTTTAGCATTTAGCACGACTGTGTTGAAGTAAACTTCCCAGCCATCGTGACACTGCAATTGTGTTTTTTCCCTTGAATGGTGGCAGAATTATGTTCAATATGATAGGAAATATTTCTCTTTTCAAACGGAACAACCCAGAAAGTTAATAATAAGTGATTAAGTGCTAAAGAGAGTTTACTATGATGCTTTTATTGTCTCACTCAAAAGGGTGATTCTGCAGCCACAAAAACAGAAACGGTCTTCCCAGGCCTGTATCTTCATGGGGCTGTGGAAGAGGTTTCTGTGATATCTCATCCTGCAAGAGTCAGGTGATGTATCTCCTTCATTTCTGTCCAGAGTGCACATAAAACCCAGTCAGATGGTTGTTATAGGGCAAAGATTAATTATTAACACCATAAACTGTGTCTGCATTTCTTGGAGAAATCCCTTAGCCTTCACCTCGCTTGCTGTATTTTTCATTTACTAGAGAAAATAATGCTTTAGAAATCTTGCATACATCTTTAGAAATTGAAACATTCGCGTAAACTATATTAAAAATATATTCTGTAACCCTGAAAAGCAAAAGTCAAAGATTGTAGTATAAACCTTATAAACCCTCCTTTATCCCTGACAGTCTATCTGGCTATCCCCCTCTTTGTCACCATGTCACTATTACGTCCTTAAAAGAAAAGATCAATTTGAATGTGTTTAATTAACTGAGAGGCTTTAAATAGCTGATCTGGCAGAGAGGTGACTGGAGGGAAGTCAGTAGGGAGCAGGAATCATTTAACAGTGGGCCAACAAAGTGCTGTTAAAGAGTCATCTATTTTTGGCAAATGGATGTTTATATAGTTTTATAAATAATGTTGTTATGAGAATATGTTTTCATTTTTTTACGGTTTTTAAAAGAATAATATGATCAAAAATATAGAATGAGTAAAAATCTATTTCTAAAGAGAGCAGAGGCAAAAATCCATACTCCATACAAGGCATCCCAGGCACAGATCCAAACTCAGATTGCAAGAGTTGTGCCCCCTTATAATCAGGAACTTTTTACACAGGGCTCTATATTAAGAAATAATCACCCTTTTAACATTTTTTGTGTCCGTCTGTTTGGTACATGGAGGTCATTAAACCGCTGTAAGTCTCTGTAAAAGTAACCCTTAAAAAATCTAGACAAAAACTGTTCAAAATCATCACAGCAAGTTTCTGAAGAGACATCATTTTCAAAGCTTTGAGATTTTTAAAGTATTGTACAAAGTATTGAATAGTAGTTCTTAGCCTTTTTTTCCTTAGTCATATCGAAGGAAAGCTGAGCCCCCCAGGACCCACTTGGAAAATTAAACATTGATTTTAATTGCAGTGTGTTAGAGCCTCTAAAAGTATAATATATTAAATATATTAAATTGAGAGAAAAAAACTCAAAATTTCATGTTTAAGAAATTTAGAATAAAATGTAGACTCTATATATCTATTAATTCTATATAGACATAAATTTACGTGAACAAAACCCTGAGAATTTTTGGTATCACAGAGCAAAAAGAACATTACCAGTTGTGCAGAAGAAAATCTGACCAGATGAAGCTGTTTTCCTTGCACATCTTACAGTTGAGAGCCTTATCAATTGATACTTCTTGCTTGGACTGATCTATAAGGAAATACTTGTGGTTTTGGCCTAGAATGATCACATTATTATTACCATTTGGATTAAGAAGAGACATTTCTGTAATCTACGGTTATCCAACCATTGTTTGAAAGTTAGTTTCTCATAAAGTTTTGAATTTACAATGTCATAAATTTATGACTGTAAAAACTGGAAATTTTAACTTTATAGTATCAAAATCTAGGACTTTTTAAACTAGGAAATTTTGAGTGTTTTCATGGAAATGTAATCTTTAAACTTGGAAATTTCGAGTTCGGTTTCTTGTAAATATACGACTATAATCTCTCTCTAAAATCGCCCCTAATGCAATGTTGTACGTTATGTCTGTAATCATTGTGTAAAGGAAAATTTGTACATCTAATTTTGACATAAGAGCAGACCCCCCCCCCCAAGAGATTTGGCATCCCCACCATCTTGGGAGACAATGTTGTAGAAGACTTCAAATGGCTTGGACCCTCCTCCATTTATTCACCTCATTAACTTTCACTTAGAAGAGTCAATTTAACCCACGAGAATATCTTCTTATTGTTTAACATGTTTTAAGTGTGACCTGTCCAGTGAGTGCGGATGTAAATCAGCTTCAAGCTAACTCTGGTACTCTGGTACAGAGTATCAAATGTCAACACATGTTTAATGGTTCCTTTACAGATAAAATGATACATTACATCAAAATTAGTTCATGAAAATATTACTACTTACTGTTTAAACGTTTATATGTCTTCATTAAATGGTGGTAATATATTTTCATCTAATAGGTTAATGCATGTTCAGTTACTGATTTCAAAATGTTCTTTTACATTAACTTGAGTTTCCTGCTGCACTTGACTTATAATTAGTAATAATTATGCCTTTATTGTTTTCACAGGCATGTTTAGTAATTTGGAGGCTCCAGGCAAAAAGTGAACAAAAAGAGAACCTTCTTCCTTTTGCTTAAAGCCATCATGGCTGGTGAAGAATATATTTTGAAGCATCTGTTTTTCAGTTAACAAGGATGGATAACTCAAGATATATCTAACTGTGAGCAAGCAGTACTGGTTCATCACCTTTTATCTGTGTAACAAACATGACTGTAAGTCTCCAGAACTACACTGCTTGATTTGTCTAAAGACAAGGAATAACATTAACAATATGTGTGCACTACAGGTGTAATATTAGTTCGTGTAACACAAGTCATGATTTCTGTCATTGATTTTATGTCATTTTAACACACAGTAATGCTCTATTTCATTGCAGTGATATCTCTGTAAGAGCTTTTTATACACCCCGAGTAGCTTATTTACATTTAAAATATCAAATAAGCCAATGAAAGTATTTCTAATGTGTATCTAATGTTTCATTATCACCTATTATGCCAATGCCTCAAACTTCCCTCAAGCAAGAGGCCCCAGGCAACTACCTACCATTGCCTCATGGCAAAACAGCCTGTGGCTATCTGTATAAAAATGCTTTTTAATAGAAAAAAATGCAAATGTATCTTGACACTCCTATGAATGTTGATATTTGGCAAGTAGTAAGCAATCAACCAATTCAGTGAGACCTAAGACCTTATGGGAATTGTCCACAATAAGAAACGTGTTATTTAAATGATTTTAGTAAATCTAATTTACTTAAACTTCACTGCAAAGACTTGAATCAAAAGAAGTTATTTTTACTAGTAATTCGGGCCATTTTCCCTTGTAATAAGTTGATGCATCTCTGCATCAAATATGGTTTTTGGTAAGTATAAAGAGATATTTTTGACTAGAAATGTGGGCTGGGTAAGATCAGTGCAGTGACGCCCTTGAATCACATTGCTCCACAAAACATTAAAGCTGGTCTCTTGCTTGCATTTTCATTTTTCACTTCTTACAAAGCAACCTCTGGAGAGAAGTAACCCTTTACAAAGACAGTACAAGTAGAAGAAATTTTCCCCAGCTCTTTTATTCTAAAAATAGATGATAGTAAAACTCAGTGGGATGCACCTCCACACCGAGAGAGGGTGTTCACGAAAAGATATTAAGTCCTTTCCTCTGCAATCACCTCTCGTCTGGACCAGAGCGAGGGGCAGCAGCGAGTGAGCAGATGTATGGATGTGGCTATCGAAGGAGGAATTTGATGAGTTATTGACCATGCAGGTGGAAAGGAAGCCCTAATAAACAAATAAATCGTTTTGCAACAGGGGACTGTGGATGCAGATAAGAGCGCGGTGCGACACCCATCAGCGTGATTTACAGTCCAGGCGGCGTTGGTGGTCCTAGTGGCGGATTAATAACCAGTCATAAAGAAGAGGGGGGGTTGTGAGTTGCAGAAGAAAGAGAGTGAAAGCCCCGATAGAGGAAGGAAGAGAGAGGAGGAGTGTGTAGAAGAGAGAGAGAGGAGAGTACATAAAGCCTGAGACCGGACCATGAGCTTCGCGTTACCTTACGGATCGCTGTCAGCGCGACCGAGTCCCAGTCGACGCTCTTTGGACTGGGAACACGAACGTCTGGCTGAGCGAAGGCTTTCCTCGCCACGGGGTCTCGATCTGCTCTCTCCACCTCCTCTTCCTCGCAGACCCTCAGCGATCCCCGGCTACCTGCTGCCCCCTTACCAGGAGCAGGAGGAGCAGCTCCACCAGCAGCATCAGCGACTTTCCTTGTCCATCGGCTCAGAGGCTTCCCTGGCTCCCCCAGCACCTCAACCTGTGGGCGCTGCCCCACCTTGCTGCCGCCCAGTGGGAGTCATGCACCTCCTGCGCCTGGGTCTCCTGGCCTTCAGCTGCCTCTTTTGGGCGGCTGGCTTGGCCATCTTCAGCCTGGGCGTTTGGGCACAGATTTCCCTGGCAGACTTCATGCTGCTCTCAGCCAATCGCTACCCCAACGCTCCGCTCATCCTTCTGTCCACAGGTGCTGCTGTTACCACCTGGGGCTTCCTAGGTTGTCTTGGGGTGGCTGCAAATCTACCCTGCGTTCTCAGGGCTTACGGGTTCTTTCAACTTACTGCTCTTGTAGCCGGTTTGGCCGCCGGACTCTCAGGTCTCTTCTATCGTGAAGACATTGCTGGAGGGTTTCGCAGCGGCTTACTGCGAGCTGTTGCCGGCTACACCGAAGATGAAGGCCGGGCTGATGCATTAGACAGCCTGCAGAGGGCCCTGGAGTGTTGTGGAGCAGAGGGTTGGCGCGACTGGCTCACCTCAGACTGGGCTATCCAGCATATGACCTTCCTGCCAAGTGAGAACGGCAGCACCGTGTCCTTGCCGGACAGCTGCTGCATGAAGCGTAAGGGCTGTAAGAATCGACCTCTCCTGTCAGATTACATCGAAGAAGTTGAAGCTGCAGGAATCCACCCACATGGCTGCTTCCGCAAAGTCTTCAGTTTGGTCAACGACAACGTCTTCCACATCGCTGCTACTGTATTAGGACTGGCCTTTACTCAGATTGGAGGCATTGCACTGGCCTGTCTGCTGGCTAATAAAATGACACCAAGACAACATCGACGTGTTGTGGCACATTAACAGTTACCTTTTGAAATTAGCAACCTTCGCCAAGAATTGACCAGTTGGTTCAAATGGGGATTAAATATGCTTTTAGGGATCATAGAGTCGCAAAGTGGGGAGACTTATTTTGAGCATTTTATTGCCATTCCTCTTCTCTCTTGTCAGTTGAGGTGACAGGTATTTAATGCTTTCCGATCTGTGCTCTTTTATTCCCTGAGAAAACACAGTTTGAGCCCCTGAACATGGAAAACCCATGTCCACCTGTCATACATTCAACAGTTACTGGGTTCTTTATGGATGAATTTAGAAAATCGCTTAATTAAATCACAGTGTGGACCATTAACCTTTAAGATTATCCAACAGTTAAATTGATTGCATTGAAAAGTAACGGGACTATGCAGGATACTATGAATATAAGATTGGTAATAAGGATTTCAGTAAAATCAAATCAAGGAACCTGCAATGATTCCCACTTTGCAACTCTCTTAACTCTCAGTATTTGCCAGATTGCGCAGCTGAACTGTAAATACTTACCTGGAGCCTTTTATTCTTCATTTACAATGTGACTGTCAAATAATTGTGTAAATACATGCATGGGTTAATATGCTGCAGTATATCGAATGTATGAAAGAATAAAAATGACCCATTAATCCCTCCTCAAGTACATGACAGCTCAATGCACAGGAATGTTCACCAGCAGTTTTCCACTATTTAGTCTGTGTTCAGCAAATGTTCCTGTCTCCATCACTGAGTCTTCCCATCACAAAGACGACACTGTGCTAGAATGGTGCTTTAAAAACAGCTAAATGTTAGAATGCTGTTTAAAGTGTTTGTGTTGCTGAAAGGCTGTACAGTTTCACTTACTGTGTTGAAATGCTGTAAGGTAATGGCTGCTTGAAATTATTCCTCCTTCTCTACTGTATGTTGCTACAGTTTGTAAATTCTGAAGCACACATTGTTTGAATGTGAATAACACTTTTGAACACTACTTTGAAGATGTTAGCATAGCTCTACATCCAGATGTTATTCACCTGACTATAAGCATGAAAAATGACTCTGGATAAAGTTTGAATTTCTCTTCTGCAACATAAAATTGAAGTTGACTTCAATAAAAGCTTTGGGAATTTTCTTTCTTTCTTTCTTTTTTTTTTTAATTTAATCAGATTACGATACCACTCTCATTTCTGAATGCTACATTTTAAGCTAGCATCAGGACCCAGCTAGCTTAGCATAGCATGAAGACAGAGCACTCAGGAATCACCTAGTTTCCTAATACCCCTAACTTTCATGAAAACCCTACAATAAGGGATGTAATACCATATACTTGTGACGTAAAATAAGCTCTTAACACTTAAGGAGACTTTTTTTCTAGCTTGCAACAGTGTCAATTTTTGCAGTGGTTTTAAATTGAGTCGTTTTATTAAATTGTTATTTAGCTTTAGCCTCATTTGAGTAGGATTAGGAAATTTGCTGATATGCAACATTTACCAAGTAATTTTAGACATCACCACCCATATTTACATGTAGTTCAGACCTAAAACTCCAGTCCTTAAAACACACAATTCCACACAATTTAAAGTTTGAAGATGAACAAATGAGCAAACTTCAGTCTTTACAACTCACTTTCAAGCATATATAATGATGACGAATAAAGAAAAATACATCAGCTGACTTGTTGGTCCAGCCTAAAACTCCAAAAACTTGTTAGATTGTATTTGTCTGTTGTAAAAATCGGCAGAAATATTTATATCTGCCAATACCAATAATTCCCTTTTGAAGGTTACATCTGCCAATAATTTTGTGCATCCATACATTTATTAAATTTCAGTCTTTAAAGTTTCAGTCTAGTCAATGGAAATTTGAAAACATTGTAGTCTAGTTTTGCTCAATAGAAAGTCCTGACTTTTTTTTTTCATGTATTCTCTTTGATATAATTTAATCAGTCAAATGGTGAAATTAATACAAATATAAAACACCCATAGCAATGTACTATCAATACTTAGATTTATTTGAAATAAACTGATGAAAATGCTGATATATGTACGTGCACAGTGGAGAAATATGGATTTTGAATGTCTGCCAGTCCAACACTAACATTTTAGTTTTAGTCTCCTTGAAGAAACTAAACTTATTTTTCATCAAAGTTTTTGTCATCAAACTTGTATTTTTGCTAGATCTGCCAAAAGATTTAAAATTTTCTCAGGATTCCTGAAGTTAATCGTGATTAATCACACACTTTTAATCACATTTTAAAATACCATTGTTTGCATTTAAAACTGTTTCAGTGTCATTTTGGATTTTTGTGTCCTTTGAACCCATTTAGACTTTTACCAAGACAAGATCGTCATATCAGGACCTGAACCAAAGTGAGTGCGTTTTTGATTATGTTTTTGTTTAAACACAGAACAGTTTAACTTTTTAAGAAATTAAGAGATGGACTTATTTTAAGTCATTTTGGCTGCAGGGAGATGCTGGGGTGGCTTAAAAGTGTGCTTAAAGGAACGGTAAAGCATGCAATTAATCCTAATTTTAAAAATGTATGCACTAATCATGGACCGTAGTTGATGGGGATTCATGCAATTAATTGAGCAGCTCTAATTCTTTAACTAGTCTTTGTCAAATCTACGGAAGAATAGAAAAAAAAACCATCTTGCACACTTCAGGGCTCCAAAAATCCAAATTATTTATTGCACTAAAGTGGCGTTTGGAGCGCCACTGCTCTTCATCAGACTAAAGTGATGTGTTTTAAGTACAGGTGAGGGTAATCACACGAAGAATCCCATGATCAGATACAACAGTCATCAAACAAGTAAATTTTAAAAGTAAAATCAGACAAAAAACATATAACCCAGTGAAGAAGTATGTACATATATACATTATACTCAGCTCATCATCCACCTGGTTTAGTTTGGATGTGCATATGAAGACTATTTTGAATCTTTGTCTAATCTTCCTCATTAATAAAGGAAGTCAGGCAACATTTTTGACATAGTTTTAGTCAACCAGACATACTGGCTTGCTGTCTACTTGCTGTACAGACTTTCTGCTCTGCATGCTTACCGTCTTTGGTTATAGGTATATAGATTCATTTTCATATTTCGTATGATTTATTTGAAATGTGTTTATCAATCAACTGGATATCAAATATTTCATCTTTTTGCTTCTGTATCATGCATAAAATGGGGTAATTTGTGTGTTAACAATTATGTTTGACAGTATTGCTAATGCGGATTATGATATAAATCATAAATGGTATGAGTCTTTTTGCTTGGTTATCAAAGAAAGTGTAGAAATAATGATAGTTTTGACCTGTAATGAAAACAAAATCAAGTTTTTACATTTCTGCTTTCAAAACAATGCAATAGTTTCTGAAAAAATAAATAAATAAAGGTATTTTTACAAAGTGTCATAGTGACACTACTGTAAACTTAAAGGCTTTGCTGCAGGCTTTTTTCAAATTCTACTAAATAGAAAAATTATAATGCAATTACTTAATAGGACAGCATGACATTGGGATTACTATTAGATTAATTGTGTATCACTACATAACTTTTCCTAGTCAGGATATGCCTTTGTGTTGCCATTGCACTAGTAATGATATTATACCATATTAAATCATGTGATCACCAAGACTGCAGCCAAGCATGATTAGAACTGTAAAATAATAATTTCAATATCCTGTTTAAACAAAAATCTTTGTCTTATTATACTGTAAGCATGCATGATATTGATTAGACACAGGAGAGGCAGAGCCCAAGGTCAGCTGGCCTTCAGAATATCAAAATGTATTATTATTTTGTGATTGATGGAAACCATTGATTTTGGATTGAAATATGAGGATTTTCCATTTAAATAAAGAAATAAGTGATGATCATATTCCTTATCCTGACAGATGGTCTTTTAAAACCTTGTGTTGCATTTTAAATACCTTCAGAAGCAGCTTTTGTCTTTGTTTTATGAGAAAGGCTGCACTGGATGCCTGCCAGAGAGGTAAATTTTTAGTGCTGGGAGTGGTCACTCCTCACTGGGACCCCTGGCCGAGCAGTTGTGAGTTATTGTTAACTGAATGACATCTCATTTCTTGCACCTGAGACGACGGTGATTAGATCTGCCCTTGAAGGGAAGACAACAGGTGCAGATATGACTGCTAAGCTTGATAAACCATGACACCCTGACCCAGTATTGATCGCTTTACGGAGCAGAAAATCATTTCATCTGCTGAAATCGAGTGACATGAAGTAAATGTTCTTCATATTATAAGACCAACATGGATGGATGTTTGGACTCAGAGAGGCTTAGGCGCTCTGGCCTCTAAACAACAACCGCCATTTTCATGACCTTATTGTGATATTGATTAGCCTACATTAGGCTCCAATAAGGCTCGCGGATGCTTTCTGTCTGATTACACTGTCCTTGTTTAACCCATTTGGCCTGCGGATGTGAAATCCCCAACAGCTGTTTCATCACAGAAAATATGAGCTGTGAGAGATTTAAGCAACACCTTAAGGCCGGGAACATTTGATTCATAATACCTATGAAAATTGCTTTAGGCCAGGTGTTCTAACTCAAACTTTTAATGACTCTTTAGTCTGAAAACACTTCTTTAAAGCTCCTGTGAGGAATTTTTTACTGCACATAAAACTGGCCTTAAATGATACTGATAACACTTCATGAGCTATAAAAGCAAACAAGACCATCAGCAATAAGATTTATTATTCTAAAGAGTCATTTTTAAAGCCCCCTCCTTTGACTTTGTCTTAGATTTTTGAAATGTGTGGGTAGATTCAGCAGGAGGTCTAGCCTTTTGGACCACCTCTCTTTCTACAACAGGAAATCTGCCATTTTTAACAAATTAGCAAAAATTGGGCTATTTTGGCTGTTTCCAGGGGTCATAACTGGACTAAGGATTTCAGTTAATGGACATGTACTTGGCATTTAGCTTGATAAGACATGGATGATACAACATTTTTTGGGAATTTATCCTTCATCAAAGGTTGTGTCTGTGGCGAGGCAGCAGATATGTGTAGAAGTTTCTAATTACCCCTATGTAACAACATTTGTGTGCTTGTGCAACCCCCATAACTGAGAGGGGTCTGAAAGGGTTAATCTGAAACACTGTATATTTTAGAAAGGAAGTGCTGGAATTTGCAGGTACAATGCTTTTCAAGTTTGGGATCTTTAAAAATTCATCTTTATTCATAAACAAAGTCTGACAGTTAATGAAATAACCACATTGCAAACATAACAAAGAAACATGTTAAATAAATAAAAAGATCAGAGGTCTAATCTGTGATTAAATTATGTACAAGTTACATTAACGGTGGCTGGCTTAGCTTTATTTGCTTTAGCTAGAGCTAAGTTAGCTACACTAACTACTTATCTATGTAATTAACATTACTACAAGGACCAGTGTAGCTAAGTTAGCTTTAGCAACATGAGTTTTAGCAAACTTAGCTAAAGCTAGCATAGTTAAAGATAAGCTCACAAAGCAGCTATCTAAGCTACAAAGATGTTATCTATGTAGCTAAGTAAGCTTTAACGACATGAGTTTTCACAAACATAGCTAAAGCTAACATAGCTGCTTTGTGAGCTTAGCTTTAACTATGTTAGCTATGTAGCTCCATTATATAAAGCTTAGTTAGCTTTAGAGTTGTGAATTTTAGCAAAGAGTGCTCAAGCTAACCTAGCTACTACATAATGTAGATATGTAGCTTACATAGCCGCTTTGTGAGCTAAGCTTTAACTATGTTTGCCATGTAGTTCTGTTATGCATAGTAAAGTTAACTTTAGTAATGTTAGTTTTAGTAAATGTAGCTCAAGTTAATGTAGCTACATAGATAAGTTACCTTCGTAGCTTATATAGCTGTTTTGTGAGCTTAGCTGTAACTACGTTGGCTACATTAGCCATGTAGCTCTGTTATCTTTAGCTTATTTAGCTTCAGCAATGTAAGCTTTAGCAAATGTTGCTAAAGGTTTTTAAGCTAAGTAGATAATGTAGATACATAGCTTACATAGTCGCTTTATGAGCATAACTAGCTACACATGTTAGATACATTAGTCATGTAGCTCCGTTATCTATAGCTTAGCAACATGAGCTTTAGTGAATGCTAAAGGTTACTAAGCTAAGTAGATAATGTAGATACATAGCTTACATAGCCACTTTATGAGCATAGCTTAGCTATGTTAGATACATTAGTCATGTAGCTCCATTATCTATAGGTAAGTTAGCTTTAGCAAATGTAGCTCAAGTTATCTTAGCTAGGCAGCTAATGGAGCTATGTAAACTACTCTTACTGCATTCAAATGTGTTCATCGAGGATGAGCTTTCTTTCTGTAAACAGACTGTCCACCCGGCTTAATCGGGTTTTGCAGGCCAGGTTTCTAACTTTTGGTGTGATAATTCTTACCATAACTCTAAACAGAGGTTTAGTATGATTTTTCTGAAGGTTTAGCATGCATTTCTGTCCTGAAATATACAGCATCTCAGATAAACGCTCTGTAAATGTGGTTGTCGGAGATGTACAGTCCGCAGCCAGACTGTCTTAAAATATTTTACTTTGTATGAGATGAATCTAAAATATATGGGAATTTAACCCTTTGACTTAAATCATTTTTTTGAGTTGCAACTGTACAGGACAAGCTGACAAAGGGATAAGATGTACTGCTTTGTCCACAGGGGGCTTCAAAATCAACATGGATCTCATGAACCTTAAGCTATAAGATGAAGGAAAGAAAGTAATCACAGCATGAATTATATACTATGGAATTATAGGATTTCAACCTTGAATCCCACTTTTTATAACAAATCATATCATCAGATCCCTTTTTAAAAGTATGGATGCCCTGAGAGGACATGCATCCATGCAGTTGAATCAATTTCTCCTGTATCAATGAGTATATTTTTTGTTTGTTTGTTTTTTCTGGATATCACAGAAAATTACTATAAAATGTCTATTTCCACTTATGGCTGCTTTAAAAACATGTTGTATTGTCCCTTTAATTTTTCAGGCATTGGAGCTTAATAAATATGGCCTTGGGCTCTTTACACATATGGGTGTGTCTTCAAAGCCTCAGCATGCCTCCTGGATCTGATAGTACTCATCCCCCTTATTTTGGATATTGGCTGGGAACGCTTTGAGAACTTCAGATAAAAACTTTGGAGTACTAGATAAACGTTTGGCACTGAAACCAGACAAGTTTATTCCTGATTCTGTTTTGTACATTTTTTGGGGGGATTCATCTAAATAGTTGCGACGGAATTATCCTATGGACTTGAGGAGAATTTTTCCTGTAGTTTTGTTGTAGGGACACATATCGCGGAGGAAAATATAGGCCTTAACCTCTACTCTCCGCCTCTTTAGGTCTGCCCTACATCTGTCTTCTTCTGGTCCGTTGCAGTGTGCACAGCGGTCTGTACTCTGCCCCACATACTTTTATTTGGCCATCCTCAACACCACCCGCTTGGCAGTCGCTGCATGCGTAAAAGTCGCCGCGCTGCGCTTGGAAATGTAGCTTTTTTGCGCACGACGAGGTCTTAAAAATGGACTTACGATCCGAACTTCTTAAATCCATCTGGTACGCTTTTACATCGCTGGACGTGGAGAAGTGTGGGAAAGTGTCCAAGTCACAGTTAAAGGTAAGCATAGAAAGTAGCCTTTGTGGTAAAAAATTACACCAGGAAAAATAAAAAAAATAACTTTAAGGTCGCTATATATTCCACCTAAATGTATTTTTATGGCTGCCAGCAAACAAAAATGTGTCTCGCTCTATATTTTCGATATATTCAGTCGTATTTGGCGAACCAACGTTTGAAAGGAGCTCATACACTGGCGCACTGCGGGCTCACACAAGTCATAACATAAGACCTTTTATCAGACACGTAGCCTGCTTGGATTGGAGGCGAGAACAGAATCGACTTTTCAGGTTCGAGCTCAAAGTCCTCCTCTGTCTGAGGCCTAGAAATAGTCATATTGGTATTATACCACCACTGTCAGGGGTTTACATAAAGACAAAACATAGGAAACAAATATAGATCTTTTGTTATGTCTTTCCCCTCAGTGAGTGCTTTTTTACACGTTTCTTCTCGTCCAGTTCCTACATGCCTGACTGAGCTCCCACAGGAGACAAGAATCCAGGGAAATAGCAGAAATGTGCCCTGACATGCTTAGTCACTCAGGACTGTCTGCCTGTGCTTGTGTTTGTGGTTTTATGGATGGATGAAGAAATAAGGAGGGGAAACCTGTGCTTATGTCATTTATATATCTCTATGTGTGTCTGTGTTCTTCTGCAGGTGCTTTCCC
The DNA here is from genome assembly GCF_018320785.1 of Cheilinus undulatus. Classification (NCBI taxonomy): domain Eukaryota; kingdom Metazoa; phylum Chordata; class Actinopteri; order Labriformes; family Labridae; genus Cheilinus; species Cheilinus undulatus. The sequence goes on along the minus strand of NC_054887.1, from coordinate 22,243,393 downwards.
ATAACCTGTACACGGTTCTGAACATCCCACATGACCCTGTGGCTCTGGAGGAGCACTTTCAGGATGATGATGATGGGCCAGTGTCTAATCATGGTTACATGCCCTACCTCAACAAATATATACTGGACAAGGTACTGCTGCAATCTGTCTTAATGAGCTTTAGAGACATTATATGCCTTAAACCTCCCAGGGTAAAAATAATTAGAAATTCCTATCCAGGAATACCCTTATTAAATTGAATGGTGTGTTGGAACCATTTGGAGTATAAGCACAAATAAGGCTTTTTTCAGTCTAAATTGTATTGAGAAACAAACCTCCCAGCTATTAGCTGGATAACTCAACTGGACCAAAGCATGAAGCCTTGACTAGTACGGGTTTAAAGTTAATAACAATAGAACAGAAAATAAGTGTTTACACCTGGAAAAAAAGACATTACTACAGCAAATACAGTGGATTATTGAGAACAACAAAACCAGTTCATGATTCTTTATAGATGTGGCTTTGTTTTTGGACCAAATATCAGACTAGATTTACATTGTGGGGGCTCTTTCTGATGCAACAGGACTGTTTTTAAAGGAATATTATGATTAGGAGAGTCCAAGAGAGCTTCTTGTAGTGAGCTTTGTCATTGTGCGACAAATGCATTAATTGTGGCTGCTGTGGTGGGTTTAGAGTCCTGAGAATCAGAGCTTTCTGGTGATGTATATCAAGTAGTAAACTTATCAACAGCCACATTGTAACTGAATAGTTTTTTAAAAATCTGCTGGCCCGCTGTTGGGCACTCGGATTTTAATGGCAGATAAAAGGGTCTTATCAAGTTTTTATCAGTAGATCAAAAAACAATTATGACTGTACATAACTGGCAGTGTGACAGTGGTAGAACCAGTCATCTCTTCACTGGAAGATCTACGACTTGATCCCAATCTCCATATGTCAAAGGTGTCCATTTGCAAGACACTGAATCTAAAAGTGCTCCCATTGCTGCATCAATGGTTTCTGAATTTGTATGACTGTGTGTGAATGGGATTAATAAAATACAGATGAATACTTGACATAGCATACTCCACCATCAGTATGAATGTGGGCAGAAGCTCAGGGCCATTTCTATATTAAGGAATAAAATCTGAGTTTTAAATACTTTCATTACCATAATTATCTCTATGCACAAGCCTCCATTCTTGGGTGACAGATGCAGTCATAAACCTTTGTGTTTATTTCTAAAAAACAGAGTTACAACCAGTTTGTTCAAATTTATATGCTAGTTAAATGCTACATATGTTCAATTAAAGTCAAATATTAAATAATAAGAAATGTTAAAAAGGTTTTAATTCCTTTAAATGCGTGCAAGGAAGATTTGGAGAAGTTGTGTCTGTAAAATCATTTTGACATTTGATATGAAATTAAGGCGCAGGGGTTAGCGCTGTTGCCTCACAGCAAGAAGGTCCGTGGTTTGCTTCCTGGTCAGGGCCTTTCTGTTTTATGTTTTCCCCTTGCATGCATGGGTTCGCTCTGGATTCTCCGGCTTGCTTCCACCACCAAAGACATGCTCATCAGGTTAACTGGTGACTCTAAATTGGCTGTAGGTGTGAATGTGAGCGTGTCTCGTTGTCTGTCTCTATATGTTAGCCCCGTGATTGACTGCCAACCAGTCCAGGGTGTCTCACTCAATGACAGCTGAGATAAGCTCCAGCCCCCAGCGACCCCCAATGGGATGAGCAGTTTAGAAAGTGGATGGACATAAAACTGTCAGAGTCACAACTCTCTTAAGGAGTAAATATGAAGTCATTATAAATACAAATACTATATATTTGTGGTCCAACATTCACCATCCTATTGCTGTAACCACCACTGAAATAGTCCTTAAGTAAAGGGGCATTTGGTAGACTTTTACAAAGATGAGCATTCGTAATAATAGCATTTCTGAAAACCTTCAACTTCTGATAGTATAAGTACATGTACCCCATACATGGCTAGGGGTCGTACAAAAGATTGCCATTGGTTCACTGATTTATCATCTTTTTTTATGCCTCCTCTGTGAAATTCAAGTCTTCTTGTGCTCCTTTAGCAGTAATAATGAGTTTCTCTCCATCTCCCAGGTCAAAGAGGGGATGTTTGACAAGGAGAAGTTTGACGACCTGTGCTGGATGATGACCAGGAAGAAGAACTTTAAGGGGGTACCAGAGGGGTCGCTGCTATCAGAAAGAGACTGTTTCAAGCTCTTCTGTTTATTCAACCTCCTGTCTGAGGACCGCTACCCGCTGGTGATGATAACAGAGGAGGTAAAGGAATATAAGGAGAGAAAGAGGAGAGTGAAACAGGAGTATTTGGCAGGATATAGTACAGACCTAAGCAACAGACATTAGGGGCTTGCTAATGACATTGTTTGGTATTTGTATTTAATGATGGCTATAGGCAGTGTTATAAAGCCCGTTCACTAAGGTTGCTCCATTGATTTAAAGGAAATATTATGCTCTAGATTCTTTACCTTCAAGACTCAAATGTTTAGCATTTTTTCAGGCAGAAAAAAGTGCAAGTAAGTGAGTTAATGAGTCTCTTCCTTCCTGCACTTCCTCCATAATTCTTTCAGTTTCCTGTAGAAAGAGATAAAAATAAACTACTTTGTACTATCAGCAGTAGATTTCCTCTCTGAACGTATATGTTACAGATATCAGTACTTTCTATCTGCGTACTCAGTGTGAGCAAAAGTAAATATATTTCCTATATTTTTTTAGTAGCAAAATGTATTTTTGATATTTCCTTAGCAACTCACAGTTTCCTACTATTTGAATGTTTTAGCTGGAGTATCTCCTCAAGAAAATCTCCACAGCCATGAGCCAAGAGTGGGATGAGAAGCCGTTGGAGGACATAATATCCCAGGATGCCTCAGTGCGGGACGATGGCATGTCTGTATGGAGCTTCCTAGAGCATATGAGTGCAGGCCGGCTGCTGAGGGTCACCAGTGCCGAGGCCTTCAGTCTGGCTTTGGACGAGGTTTTTCTGGAAATGTATCACAACGTACTGAAGAGGGTGAGTTACTGTTTTTGTCATAAAGTCTCTCTTAATGTTGATCTTTTTGTTCATTTTTTCCTTCGTTTTCAGGGTTATATGTGGAAAAAGGGACATGTAAGAAGGAACTGGACAGAGCGTTGGTTTGTGCTGAAGCCCTTCTCCATGGCTTACTACGTCAGCGAGAACCTGAAAGACAAGAGAGGGGAGATCCTGCTGGATAAGAGCTGTGTGGTAGAGGTCGGTGAGGAAATGTAATGTAAACACTGCATTGCACAGTCAGTGGACAAACAGGATTTTTTGCAGCATAAAAACCCTGTTTCATTCCATGATTTCACTGTTCAGTTGTGTTTTTCTGCCTTTTTTTTCCAGCCTATTCCCGACAGAGAGGGGAAGCGTTGTATGTTCTGTGTGAAAACTCACAATAAAACCTTTGAGATGAGTGCATCAGACCAGAGACAGAAGGTGGAGTGGACTCAATGTACGTTGATGTGTATAAGTATTCGAACAGAGTCATCCTGCATTCATATTCTGCTTAGGTGGACTCAGTTTGCAAGTTGAGATATCATTCAAAGTAGGACCTGATAAGTTAAAACATCAGACTTTCCTTTGAACAGGAATTTCTTGGACATTTCCCTATCCAAAATCCACAAAAATACCCTATAAAACACAAAGTTATCTATATTTAAAGTATCCCAATAAAAGTACCCCAGAATTTCTTCAAATACTCCCCAGATGTTTTAGTGAAACTTTATCATAAAGCCTAAACATTCCTATGAGAAAATTCTCCCAAACATTGAGAATTCCTTAAAAAGTCCCCCTTAAATGTCTTAGCAAATTCCAAATCTCCAAGCAAATTCCCTGAAATATACAAATGGCAAATTTGCCCAACATTTCAAGCAAATTACTTAAAATGGACATTCTGAGGAACTCCCTCAGTTGGTTGCAGTTACTTTGTGAGTGCTGGAGCTTCTTGTCATGTCACAGAAAAGACATGATGAAAATAATTTCTCAATTTAAGGTACATAGTTATTATTTTCAGTAGAAATTGACCTGTGTGGCTTTACAGCCATATCGGTTACAATATCAAATGTGAATAATGATGAAAAAATGCCATTACAATGTCCAAAAGCAAAATCTATATAATTTTAAAGGATACAAAACAAGAGCAAGGTTGAACACTTTCACAATTTTCTCTGAACCAGTGAAATGTGTGGCCTTTATGAAGACATTGCCTTAAAACAGTTCAAAATTCTTTCTAGGGTGACGAAACACATTTGATTTAGCAATATCTATTTTATTGTGAAATATTAGTCACATTCGGTCCCTTAAATCCAGATTAATCACTGGGAATACTTGGAAATTTCCATTGTTTTGGAGACTTTTGCAAGGAAGTCACGGTAAACCAGACACTACATTGAGATGCACAAGTTTGTTTATTTTTCTCCAGCTATTCAGACAGCCCTCCGTCTCCAGAGTGAAGGCAAGACCTCCCTTCACCAAGAACTCAAAGTGAAGAGGCGGATCCATCGTGAACACAGCCAGCGGGAGCGCTCCAGGAGCTCTCGGAGCAGCTGCAGCAGTCGGAGCAGCCAATCAGACGACTTGAATATCCAAGAGATGGAAAAGACTGAGAAAGACAAAGATAGACAAGATTTAGAGATAGAAAGCATCATACAGGTAATGGAAACTTTGTGAAGGATGTCAGTTAAAGTGATGTAAAGCTTAGTTTTTTTAACGGTGCTTCATGTGGATCTCGCAGCATGCACGTGAGCTGGAAACCAGACGAAGGGAAGCAGAGGAAAGAGAGAGGAGGAAACAGAAGGAGGTGCAGATGGAGCTGGAGAGACAGCTGAAAGAGGCAGAAAGTGTAAGAAAACTTGTGTTTATAATTCTCTGAAAAGTGGATTTGGTTTCCGTCCCATTGACTTTTAACAGCACAAAAACATCACCGTTATAGACTTGAAGACTCAACCTTCAGTGATTTAAGCTGTGTAGAAATGGTTATGGCATTCCTGGAAAAGGTGATTCAGGAATAGGTCAGCTCTTTCCACTCATTTGGTGTCTGAATTTGTGTGTCTGCTTCAGTTGAGAGACAGCTTACAGGCTGAGATGCAGGAGAAGGACAGAGAGGCGGCGCAGCAGAAGAAGAGGATCCATGATTTAGAGTTGACGCAGCGGAAACTGGAGGCTGCCCTCCACATGGAGATTCAGGCACGACAGGAGGAGGAGAGGGCCAGGCAGGAGCTGGAGAGGTAACACAAATTCACACAAACTCCACTCTGCTATACTCCCCACCAGATGCCTTAAGAATCTGATATTCTAACCACCTTCTTTAAACAAACAAAAAAAATCATATATTTACCCCTTAGAATTTTACCCTTTCATTGGTTTTATAAATCAATTGTGGTTAATACAATTTGGCTTATTTCAGTCAAAGCTTTATGTGACAGTGGCAAAGAGAAAGCCACTGTTGAAGAAAACTCTGATTAAATCTGGACTGGAGGTCATGTGGGAGACTCCATGGTCAAGTGGAACGAAGTTCTTTGGTCTGATGAGGCCAAAATCACCCTTTTTGGCCATTAGATAAGACGTTATGTTTGGTTGACACCAAACACTGCACATCACCACAAACACATCATCCCCGCTGTGAAGCACAATGGTGGCAGCATCATGCCGTTGGGATGCTCCGTGGCATCAGGCCCCGGAAGGCTTGTAAAGGTAGAGGGTAAAATGAATGCAGCAAAATATAGGAAAATCCTGGAGGACAGTCTTTTCATTTTCCAGAGGAATTACAGCTTGTTTTTCCAGTAAGACAATAACGCTACACAAAATGCTACACAAAAGCTACACAGAAATGGTTTAAAGACAACAAGGTGAATGTTCTAGAGTGGCCAGGTCAAAGACCAGACCTCAATCTAATATAGAATTTGTGGCTGGACTTGAAAAGGGCTGTTCATGCCTGATCCCTGTGCAACCTGACAGAGCTTGAGCAGTTTTGCAAATAAGAATGGAAAAAAATTGCAGCGTCCAGATACGCAAGCCTGATTGAGACCTGTCCACACAGACTTGGTTGACTAAGCAATGACTTGATGGTGCTTCTTCATCTGAATTCCTTAAATCAATCAGTCTGACTTCTATGTCAGCTACTTTGCATAGAAGCTGTGATCCTCAAGGCATATAAAGTTGACTTTCTTTAATACATTTTTTAACATCAGTGCAATACAAGGGTATGTGCAATACAGATAAAGTCTGGCTCATCTAATGTGTTATTGTTGTTTGTTTGTACTAACATGATCCTGTAGTCACAGTTTTTGTCCTTGTTCACAGTTGTGTCCTGTGTGTAAATAGTATGTGTATATGTTTTATTTCTTACATCAACCTGCCAGGGGGTCTGTATATGGAAATTAGCCTTGGGCTACAATCTGGCATATTTACATTTTTTTAAATGTTCATTAATATGTATTGTTCCCCTTTAATAAATAAATAAATAAATAAACTTACCAGTGTTCTTTTCCAGAGCACCTGACTTTGCCTGACGTCTTTCTTGACCACTGTAACTGTGAAAAACCAAGACCTAATTACACAGGTATTCGAGCTATTTCATCATTTGCCTTTCTCCAGGTTGCTGCAGGTGGAGGAAGAGAAGAAGAAGCAGTTCCAGATCCTCCAGGAGAAGCAGAGGTCTGCAAAGAGCCTCAGCACCATACAGGAGGCCCCAGACGGCAGCATAGATGAAGACACCCCCTCTGCTCTTCACTCTGCCTCCAAGGAGCTTCAGGACCTAAGGGCTTCTCGCCAGAGAAGCCACCAGCACCTGGAGGTAAGAGTGTTGCAAAACTGGATAGTTTAACTTTAAAAAAAAACACATTTTAGTGATTAGTTGTGTCATTTATTTTCCCAGGAAGTACAAGAGAGGCTGAGAAATGCCAGTCAACATGTGCGGCACTGGAACGTCCAGCTGAACCGCCTGATGACTCCCATTACTCCTGGAGGTGCAGTATGCTCTGAATATGGCCTGTTTGGATATGAGGGAAGGGGCTAAGCCTATTATGCTTGTTTTTCTTTGAGAGCAAAATAGAACTTTGTAGCATTGTTTGTATGCATCAAACTGTAGCAGTTTAGTTTTAAAATATTCAGCCAACAAACAAACACATGAGAACAAAAATACTTCATGATGATCATCACAGACATCTACATTTGCTATTCATTTTCTTTTTGTAGAACGTTTGGAGTATCGCCTATCAAAAAGCACGTGCCCCAAAAAGGAAGGAGCGCTGGCGAGTAACGAGTTCATCTCTAAGTACAAGATAAGAGCCGGTCTGAACATGGGGGTACCAGAGGACGGCGAGAGACTGGAGGAGCAGCTGGAGGCTGCAAACCTGTCTGATGGATTAGATGAATCACAGGGAAAACCCAACGGACAAATGTGATCTCTATGGTGACAATCAAGGGGGAATGTTTCCAAACCTGAAAGAGGCATGATAATGAAATTCATCACTGATGTAGCGGGGAGTCAAAGCAGAGAGGATGAGGAAAAGTGTTCAATTGTATTTATATGTTTGAATGCACACTAAGATTGACAGTGAATATGCAGAATTTGGTGAAACACATCTAAATAATTTCAACTGAGATTTACAGTTTTGTACAATAAATTTTATTGATAAATAATCAAGCATGATTTTCTGATATTTATCATTTTTCATGCCAGTCACAGACTTGCAGAGTTGTATTTATTATACAACATACAACATTTTCAGCTGGAATTATACTTTACTACAAGACTACCATAATCCCCTGGCAAGTAACACAAAAAAGACAATACAACAATACCTGCAATGTGCAAGCAAGCAATCAGAGACAGTTCCTGGCAGTCATTGGCAATAAAGACAGTCATGGCGATGCCCTGAACCCTGAATATTTTGAATGAAGCCCAAAAAAAACAACTAACAGACTGTCAGCTTCTGAGCTTCATACTCTCTCCTCTGTGTCCTGCATTTTTGACAGCATTTAAAAATAAGATGACCTAAGCCGCAATTTTAAAGGGTGTTTCAAAGTAAAGAGCTATTTTTAGACTGCATTTCAAAATAAAACAGACTGAGCAGCTACAAGTCTTGACATTATGTGGAATATAAACACTGGTACCCTACAATTTGTGAGAACAGGTGGTGTAATGGATGCAGATGTCCCCACAGGTTTGAGACCCAGCTTGGCTAGTGTTGATTTTGCAAGATTGTGTTCTATCTATCCATCCATCCATCCAGCAATCTACCAATATTACTATTCTTAAACTAGAAAGGCTTGCAGTTAAACTAGAGGTATGATAAACTTTTTACACTACACAACTGAATGAAGGAAGAAGGAGAGGTAGTTTATTATAAAGAAGAAATAACACTGCATTAACTGACTGAAAATGACTATTGTCAATGTGAATAAGGAAAAACAACAGAAGTAGTAATAATAAGAACAAATAAATAATAATAAACTGTAATACTAATAGTAATAATAATAATAAATGTACAGAAACTCCAAATTTCAACCATAATTTACTGTAGAATGGATTTAAGGCACACATTTTGAATTTTCAGTCATAAATTTGATCACAACTAAAGTGTCCAGAGTCCATAAAATACCATCAGAATAGAGCTTTTTTCCATTTAAAAAGTCCTGGAGGGGAACCCCTAGGTCTGGACTGTGCCTTGATTGACCCAGTGACTTTTTTTGGTATATATTTGCACTTTGTAGTTATCTCAACACGTCTTTACTGAATTACTTTTTCAACATTTCACTGTACATCGTATGAAAAATGTTTCATACTACAGGCAAAAGAAAATTTAAACTATGTTTAAAAAAAACTTGGATTTCTGAGACCACAGGCCCATTTTTAAATAAATAAATTATTAAGTTTTGTTTACGTAATATGCACTTAAATTGTTTATCAAAACTCTGAATGAAGCTGCCCATCACAAAGGTATGTTTGTACTGGGATTGGATTTATGTGATAAATCAAGTTGCCTTTTTTGATATTTTCAAATGATGAGAAAACATACATATTTCCTGATTAACCAAAAGCTACATATTTGTAAGTTCATAAAAACAAATATATTCGAAGTTATTTGTAATAAATTATCCAGTCCTGAAATAAAATTATAAAACTGTGCTTTAGGTGGCGGTGTTACTCTCAAGAACTGAATAGTAACCCGGAAGAAGAAGTGATAACTACAACCAATATGGCGGCTTTCAGCACCGTGTCATGCAAGTGTTAGCAAACCTATGTTTCAGTGATATTATTAAATTTTCTGTAAGTAAATTAAATATTTCCTGAGGGATTATGGGACTGTTTTAACCCGTGAAGACATCATTATAAAAGAATCGACCATGTTGTCATCAGCAGTCTCCAGAGGGAAGGTCAGGTCCCTCCTCTCACTGAGCAGAAGACTTTCCACCAACCAGCCTGGCTCACCGGACGGAACCCAACACCCTCTGCCTGAGACCTCCGCTCCTCTCCCGCATAGCGAGCCGGAGCCTCGGCAGAGATGGAGGCCCAAAAAGGACCCCAGCGAATGTTCCATCTTCCTCTTTCCTGGTCAGGGCAGCCAGTTTGTGGGCATGGGTAGAGGACTTTTAAAGTACCCCAATGTTAAAGAAATGTTCACGGTCGCTCATAAAGTTCTCGGGTACGACCTGTTGTCTCTGTGCCTGGAGGGCCCCGAGGAGGAGCTGATGAAGACTGTTCACTGTCAGCCTGCGGTCTTTGTTACCTCACTGGCTGCTGTGGAGAGGCTAAACCAGGAAAACCCAAAGGTAGCTGTCATTTTTATGACCTACTCAGTGAAGGCAAAACGGATTCAGGGCACAAAGATCTTTTTAGAATCGTTTACGTTTTATCTGTTATGTAACATGTGGTATCAAAAAGTGTCCAAGTAGTCAAAATTAGAAATTAGCTGGAGAAAAATAAACAATCAAAATTTTTGGCAGCTTTAATTGGCGCTTGAGCACTATTTCTGAAACATTCGTGCCCCATTTCTTAGTAATCTAAGTGTATGTGACCTCCCATCCACAGGCCATTGAGACGTGTGTCGCCGCTGCAGGATTCAGTGTCGGAGAATTTGCTGCTCTAGTATTTTCAGGTGCCATGAACTATGCAGAAGGTAAACAAAATGTTTATATATATCAGCTTTTTCCATGACAATTGTTTGTCTTTTCGAAGTCATAATATTCTATTTACAATGCTCTGTGTCTTCCAGCTCTGTATGCTGTGAAAGTGCGTGCAGAGGCCATGCAGAAAGCATCAGAGCTGGTTCCTAGTGGGATGTTGTCAGTCATCGGCAGACCACAAGCTCAGTATAAATACGCCTGTCTGCAGGCTAAAAAGCACTGCAGTAGCCTGGGCATGGAGGAGCCAGTCTGCTCGGTAGCTAACTACCTGTTTCCTGATGGCAGGGTCATCGCAGGGCATCAGAAGGTAGTAGTCATTAAGCTTGGTGGAAAATATTTCCAATCGGTGTTACTTTATAGGCTCATCTGAACTCTTAACTTTGAGTTTGTTTTTCCCTCCAGGCTTTGGATTTCTTGCAGCAAAACTCCAGAAATCTCCATTTCATGAGGACCAAACCTCTCCCAGTCAGCGGTGCGTTTCACACTGAGCTGATGCAGTCGGCGACTGAACCTCTCAGAGAGGTGCTCCGACAGGTGGAGGTCAGTTGTCTTTTGAGTGCCAAACCCAACCCAAACAACACATAAAAAATGATATAATAATGTTGATTTATCTCTTTAGAATAAATTAAGCCCTAGAAGTTGCACAGCAAACTAAATTGCCTGGAACCATATTGCACTGACATGAACTGGGTTGCAGTAGAAATGTAAATTCAACATAGTTTTCAATGTGCCATTTCCTTGCTACATACACATTTCTAATGTTTAAATATGTTTGGAAATTATATATAAACTTACAGATTATTTAAATATCATCTTTTTCTCCCAAGGTGAAGCGGAGCAAAAATGTAATTATAATAACTCCAGAAATATTAATCTCCCACAAACATCATAGCAGTTGCTCACTGCAAATGTAATGACTATTACATTTGCAGGGATTTATTCCATCTGTGTGTTATAGCCTTTTTACAACTGCCAGTGGGTTGCAGTCAGCTTACGCTCAAATCACATCAAAAAACATAGTAATGGTGGGGGTTTTTTGCCATGAAACAAGAAGCTTTTTCCAGAGTCTTAAAACATTGGTAGAGCTATGAATCCAAGCACAATTTTTTTTGGTAGTAAAATTACAAACATCATACAGATCTGCCACTTTTAATGTTACAGTCTCACAAACATAATAGCAGTTGTAAAATTGTATGTACTTCCCACAAATATAATGTGAACATGAAAAATAAAGGTTGTGGTCATTGTTTATTTTAGCCTAGTTACAACTGCCAGTGGGTTGAAATCAGCCTAAGCTCAAGTCACATAAAAAAACATAGTTATGGGGATATTTTGTTTGCCATAAAACAGGACGTTTTTTACGGGGTCTTAAAACACTTGTAGAGCAATGAATCCTAGAATCTTAGCAGAAAATTTTGTGGTAATAAACCAAAAACCTTATACAAATTTGCAGCTTTTAATGTAATAATCCCATGGATTTACATTCCCACAAAAGTAATAGCAGTTGCCTGCTGCAAATGTAATAACTTTTGTATTTGCAGGGATTCATTATGTTTGTGTCTCTCGAAATTTTATTTCCCACAAATGTAATGTGAGCATGAAAAATCAAAGTTGTGGTCATTGTTAAAACCTTTCTACAGCTGCAAGTGTATTCAAGTCAGCTTATGCCCAAGTCACGTAAAAAACATAACCATGGTGATTTTTTTGTTCACCATTAAACAGGAAGTGTTTTTAGAGTCTTAAAACACTAGTAGAGCAATGAATCTTTGCACAACATTTTTGAATGAAAAAAACAGAGGATTGATATCAAATTTAGAAAATTCTGCAAAATCCAAGGGGTTCTTCTTGAATCAAGCCCTCAGAGGAGGTTCTTCTGATACAAAAATTAGTCACTTTACAGTTCATAAAACGTAACTTTTTCTGCACATGGACAAAACTCAGAGGGCAAATACAGGTTGTGGTCATTGTTTTTGTTGCCTTCTACAACAGCCAGTGGGCTGAGGTCAGCTTAAGCTCAAGTCCCATCAAAAAACATAGTTATGGGGATTTTTTTGGTTCGCCATGAAACAGGAAGCTTGTTCAAAGTCTTGAAACACTGGTAGAGTCATGAATCTAAGCACAACATTTTTGAATGAGAAAAAGAGCCCTCAGTGGTTGTTCATCTGATCTAAATATAAATAATTATACAGTTCATTGAATGCTGAAAAAAAACATTATTTTTAGTTTTTAATTTTAAGTTACTTTAAAATAATAAAACTGAATGGGTAAACAGTGTTTCTGTGTATTATCTATTATTTCCCTAGAGTGCTGGTTTTAATCCATTCTGCTAAGATTCATGACTCTACCAGTGTTTAAGATTCAAAATCTACTCCCTGTTTAATGGCGAACAAAAACTTTGCCATGACTCCAGATGAAGCTGAATGTCAGTTATCAACAGGCTACAACAAACAAACAATGACCATGAGCATTTCTTTTTCATTTTCATTTTACATTTGTGAGAAATAATCAGAATTTTTAACAGCTGGGTGTTTTTACATTCCCACAAATGTCATAAGTCCCTGCTGTAATACATTTTGGGAACTTTATCACATTTGCAATAGGCAACTTCTCTTACATCTGAGGGTTTTTTTTTTTTTTGTCTTGTTATATTTGTCCAACTTGACTGATTAAGTACATCATCTGACCCTGTACAGATCCGTCGTCCTGAGATCAGTGTGTACTCCAACGTGGATGGTAAACGCTACATGAACGAGACCCAAATCCGCAAGCAGCTGGTGAAGCAGCTTGTGTCGCCAGTGAAGTGGGAGCAAACTCTGCATGAGATCTTCGAGAGAACACAGGGGACAAAATTTCCTCACACCTACGAGCTCGGCCCGGGGAAACAACTGGGTTCAACGCTTCAGAAATGTAACAGGAAGGCTTTCACCAATTACACACACGTGGAAGTCACCGCTTATGAAGACTGAAAAGTGGACTCAGTGATAAACACAAGGATGAAAAACTGAGCCCGATTGCTCATTTTAGATTGAACAAGACCTATTAAACCTGCAAGCTCCTGTGGTTGCTTCTTATGTAAATAAATTATTTTTATTAATGAGACATCAAAAATTCATCATTTTGAAGTTTATTTTCATCACATGAAAAAGCAATTTAAAATCCGAAACAGAAAGTCCAGCTCCCTTTTTTATATAAGCCCAAATACATATCAATCATTAAAAAATCCTTTTAATTCAGTAAGAAACTCATCTGCATACAAAAGACTGCAAACCAGCAACAGTCCAGTCATTATAACAGGCTTTTCTTTTACGTTAATACAACTGTGAACCTCCATGTCACTGCTACAATATGCTGGCGAACTCCTCAGGCAACACTGTTAACCAATTTAAACCATTTCAACATAAAAATGACTAATTTATAAAGATGCTTCAAAAGTCCTGTTCCCCATTATTTAGTATCAAATTCAACACCGCTCACAAAAACGGCAAAAAAAGAAAATACACGAAAGTAAACAGCAGTTAGAAAAGAGATGATTATCACTCAATTGCAAACATAATTTCAGTAAAAATGGCCCTGCTCATGGCCTTTTCCATTCCACCCATAGTGCTCCCAGAACAGACACTGCAGCCACAAGTGCCACCGTCACCAGTGCTCCTCTGGTCCAGCCAGCGCAGGTTACTGGTTTCAAACTGGACACCTTTAAAACAGAAGAAAAAAGGTCAAATGAGGCTAATGATCTGAATAAATTATATTTATGGGAAATTTTTTGTCTGAGCTCAGAAAGCAAAACATTTTGGCCATAAAACAGACATTGTTTTGCTAGGTGTTTAGTTTGAGCAAATAGAGTGCTGGTTCCTGGTTCAGATCCTCCTCAGGTAGGGTCTTCCTGTGTTTGCATGGTTGTCTGTCTCTGTATGTCTGCCCTGCAACTGACTGGTAACTATTTCAGGTGCTGCCAGGAATTATGGGCCCCCTGAAAGGACATCATAGTAGGCCCCAGCCTAAACCAACCGTGCACTACTGTACTTTAAAACTCTTGGTATTGAAAACACTTTTTTTGTACAATTTAGAACAATGGTTCCTAACCTGGGGTCTGGGCGACCCTAGGTGGGGCCTCAAAGTGGTGGGGGTGGGAGGGATGAATAATGTTAGGGCTTTCATTGTAAATATAGCAGACCAAAAAACAATTAAAGAATTTCTCCGTCCATCAATTATGTTTAAAGCTTACTCAGTTCAGGGTAGAAAGACCAAGCTACCACTGGACAAGAGGCGGGGAACACCCTGGCCAATTACTATTCTGACATGTAGAGACAAACGACCTGGTGCATCCACATTCAATCCTACAGGCTTACTCAGTTTTCCCTCAACAGGAAATTACTTGTTATTGCAGAAAATTTGTGTAAAAAAAAGGATGACTGTTCATTTGGGGCTTTACTTAGTAACACTTACTGCTCAGTATTTCTGATTCACTGCACTGTGAATGAGTAGTTTAAAGAGAGAAAAGAGAACAAATGTTACCCATGAATCCACTCTGAAGATCCCCTGCCCAGGAACAGTGCTCTCTATCCAGGCCTTCGCTGCCGCAGACAGGCCCTGAAAGCCCCATATCTGACTCTGGATATCCCTGGAAGAGAGCAACACCTGCTTATAAACCTCAGAAAAAAACTCCTATAGAAGCTATGTGTTTTTTTTAACTGTTTATATTTTACCGATAGATGGTCCTGGTCAGTGCCTGAGCTGGTCTCAGCATGTGGAGAGGAGCTGGTAGCAAGTTTGGGTGTCTGTTCACCCACTCCAGGTCCAACTGGTCTCCAATCACAGCCAACTGTCGCCCAATGGCTCGTATAGCCCTGTCATTAACCCTGAGGAAGACACAGGCAGGACACTTCAAGTTATGTTCACTTTTTTTGTGTGTACAAAGGGTAATCTACATCATATATATAAATATATAAATATATATATATATATATATATATATACACACACACATACACACAAGTGAATAAACCCTCTTGTATCAAAGGAGAAGCCAATGCAAAAGTTCCTGCAATCTAAACTTTCCCGAATGGCTTAGTTGAAAGACTAATTGTAACAGAGATGTCAGGTTGTATAGAAGGAGTTCCTTTTGAGCATTTTATCTCATGACTAACTCCAAGTCTTCTTAAGTGTAGCACGATGTCACTTTTGTTAAATGTGTTACAAAACTAGGTTTTTATCAGGGTGCTGCTACCCCACAATATATAAATTATAAACTTTGTTGTCCAAATATGGCAGACAGTCTGGCTGCAGCTAGTTCATCTCTGGCAGCCACTAGCACAACCATTCATCTGAGACACTGTATATATCTTAGAACAGAAATGCACGCTAAAACTTTCAAATTAAAATCAAATTAAACTTCCATTTAGGGTAAGGGTAAAGGTAAGGGTTAGGATACCAAAAGTTAAAAGACAAAAACCTGACCTGCAAAACGTGCTAACAAAACGTTTAGTAAAGCCGAGTAAACAGTCTGCTCACTAGAAAAAGGCTCATCCTCCATGAAAATATTTCAATGCAGCCAGCATGACTCGCTTAGCTCCATAAGCTACGTGGTTAATGTAGTTACATAGTTGATGTAGCTAAAGCTAAGGTCACAAAGCAGCTACTTATCTATGTTATCTGCATGGCTATGTGCGTTTTAGCTGTGTTTTCTCAGGCTCACGATGCTAAAGCTAACTTAGCTATAGATATTGTAGCCATGTAGTTACGTAGCTAACCTAGCTAAAACTAAGCTCACACAGCAGCTATGTAAGCTATGTAAACTACATTATCTACCAAAGTTACCTTTGTTGCTATGTTAGGTTTAGCTGCATTTGCTAAAGCTCACATTGCTGAAGCTAACTTGGCTATATTGGCTTGAGTAGTAGCGCTTATCATGTTGCTAGCATAGCTATTTTAGCTTTAGCTAAAGCTAACAAAGCTGAAGCCAGCCAAGGTTCCTGCAACTACTTCTAAAACTGGTCTATACACAAATGTGATACGAAGTTAGACCTCTTACTTTTTTGTTGTTTTATTTATGTAATGTTGCTTGATTTATAATGTTTGTAATATGTTTTATTATGAATGTGACTGTCAGAAGAAAAAATTCTTAAACTGGAGATCCTTTGTATCAAATTACGGAACTTACTTTCTGAGATACACTGTGTCATAGATATACGATCAGTGAAAGTGGCCATCAGAAATGTACGGTCTGCAGCCAGAGCCCTCTCATTTCTGGTTCCAAGAAAGCAAGATAGTAACTTCAAGTCTTTAACATATATTTCATAAAACATTTACATTGGCTCAGTGATTTCACCAATAGGTGTTGAAGTCCAAGTATCTTCTTGGGAATGCTATCTCACACTGATTTCAGCCAGCCTAACAACAGACAAGGCATGGTCTTGAGGGAGTGAATAAAACCCTTTTCAGACAGACTGCAAATTTTCATGTTGCCTTAATATAGTCGAAGCTATTTCTTAAATTAATGTTGTTCCTTTAAAGCCTGTGTCGATTAAAAATGAGCTATTTAGACCAAATTTATCCTATGAAAGAGGCTGTGAACATGTGTATTTCTGCTGTCAAAATTTGCATTTTAGTATAGGTGTGTATAAGATGACTGGGGGATTTGGATCAGCTTCTAGTGGACTATCAAAGAACTGCAGGTTTTTGCACTTCTGAAAAATCTTAATTTTGTTCATCATTATTATTAAGGGCCTTTTTGCCTTCATTTTTGACTGGACAGCTGAAGAGAGACAGGAAACATGGGGAGTGAGAATGGGGGAAGACAGGCACCAAACACCCGTCAAGACTAGGAATCGATCGTGTGACCAGTGTGCCAAGGACTGAACAAAAACCGAACATATTCTGCCCAGTTCAGATTGGTGTAATTTAGTTACCTGAGATTCATGTCAAACTGGGTACTGGTCGCAACCTCACCAGGTCCAGCCTGGAGGGAGACCACATGACTCGGCTGCCTTGTTTGTTCCACCATCTCGTTTTTCTGAAAAAAAGAAAGGAAAAAAAAAGAGCCGTTTGTATGCAAATTATTCTCACATAAAAGAGCACAGCCAGAAATTGTATTATCTATGCAGAGCATATTGGATAATCTCTCAGTGGTTTGTAGGTGTTTCTGTGTTGTCTTTGTTTGGCTTCTAACGTCCATAAATGCACTGTGTAAATACAAGGTCATGTGTCCAGGATAGGTGGCTGTGTCACCAGGGGGAAAAGCCAGGTAGATAAAACAGGCTCTCCCAGGTTGGAAGAGATGACATCATTTGTTGAGTGAAGTCCAATAGTTGTAGCACACTCATTTTTATGTTTATTTATTTATGTTTTGCACCAACAGTGTGTTTAAGTTAAGGAACATTTTGTGCAAGAAACTGTTCATTTTATCTACTCCTGTGACTGCTTTTATGACTTGTTATTTTCAGTTTCACCTAAACAAACAGGTTTGTTTCCTCCCACTGTACGTGCACCTGTCCTCAGACCAGTTCCTGTTGTACTTGTGTACATGAGCCTTGATGCAAATTCTCCATTTCCATAACTCAAATCAACCAAACGGCCTCAGCAAGGAGAAATAAAACACCACTGCCTAAAAAGACTCGACTTATGAACTTAGATCTCTTGTTTATTTGTGAATTCAAAGTTATTCATTCGTTTAAAAAGTGTTAGTCATCATCTTAAGAGTGTTTCTGCCAATTTTATAGAAGAAAACATTCATATTACAGTTCCAAACGTTAGAAACTTTACAAAATAAACATAGGCTACAAATAAACGTTTTTTGTTTTTTTTTGCTGTTAACCTGCTGTGTCCCTCTGCCATATTGTCATAACAAAAGATGAAGTCATCCTTCTCACTCAAAGCAAACAAAGGTCGTTTTGAAGATCGCACATATTACATTATTTTTATGACTATATTAAATATACGTTCGTTTAAATGGCGTCATATTGTTTCAGATCACAAAGATTTTTGTACTAATGTGACGTAGAAACGACCAGGATTTTTAACGGCCCCTTAATGCTGGAATAGACGAGTAAAACAGGTGCATGGACGATAAAAAAGAGAAAAGTAAACTTACCTTTGTTGTAGATTAATTCGGACGCCGCCCTGTAAAACATATGCATTATCATTCAAATCTTTTAGATATAAACATAAAAGAATATGTGAAATGTATTTTCCTGAACTTACAGCAGCGTCCTTTAATCCTGGTGCTCTCAGGTAACTGACACAAATATGAATGGCCACGCCTTTACTGGCTTCGACAGAGGTTGACCACGAGGGGGCGACAACGGCCTGATTCCGCATCTTTAATAATACAGTGTATGTTGAGCGTTTATACAGTACGTTATTCAAATAAATACCGCAATCATTTTTAAATGAGACCTAAAGACATTATGAAAAAACTTGAGTTCTTTTGATTCTTAGTAAATCTTATTATTTTGGTCGGCAAATTTCGCATGCAATAAAGCCAAATTCTCTAAGTCCTTCCCAGACTTCAATATCTCCTTGATATGATTAGATTCTTATATATTTACTTTAAACCACGTTCCTATTTTTTTAACGGTGAATGCAGATAAGTATGACGAATATTCCCTGTATTTCCAGATGGAAATATTGTGACACTTCTTAAATTAAAGTTAAAATTTTTAATTTATTTTAATATTTTATGAGTGTCATTTTTCTAAATATTGGACTTTACACTTTTTCAAATAATTTTTAAACATATTTTTTGTGCAGTTTCCCATGTAATATGCCACCTTTTTGTTGTGTTATCATATGATTTGATAACTGACTAGAATGTTTAATAAAGTTTATATTAAAAAAACCCGGCCCATAGTAATTAAAAAGAAGCCATATAATCTCCTGAATCTCAATCTTACATGGAACTTTATATTTCATGTTCTACTGGTTTTTTAATTTTATTTTATTTATTCATTTTTGAATTTTTTGCACCTTTGTCACTTATGTTATCACTTTTCAGCTGTTATGAATGTGTGCATTTGTGTAGTATGTTTTTTCTTCCATGTAACTTTTGCAACTTTAAAATTCTTATTTTATATCTTTATATTAAATATATAATACTTTACATTCACTGAAACAATGTGTTTTCATCAAAAACAAGAGAAAAAAGAGATATTGCATGGATTGGCACAAGACATAAATGTATCCTTGTAATATTATGTTTCCTTTTTTGTGAGAAAGTGAGAAAGTTGTAAGGTTTTTTTTTTTTTTTTTTTTTTTTTGTAGTCTTGCCAGAAGTAGCCCATACCTTGGCTTGATGACTCTCTGAGGCAAAAATGTTGTTGTTGTTGTTGTTATGATTATTAGTGGTAGTTGGGCCATGCTTGTCATTGTCTAGTATCCCCTCTTCTTCAACAACACTCTGTAATTGTCTAGAAAGTGAGGAAAGGAATGTTGTCCCCTTCTTGACTGACGCAGGGTTCTGTGTCAATAGCCCGTGGTTACTAATGCAACTCCATACCATCAGATGCAGGCTCAGAACTGTGGGCTGATAACAAGCTGGTTGTTCTATCTACTCTATAGCAAGGACAAGTTTCCAAAAAAGTTTAAAATTTTGATTAATCTGACCACAGAACAGTTTTCCATTTTGCCTCAGTCTATTTTGAATGAACTTTGGCCCAGAGAAGACATCAGCATTTCTGGATTGTGTTCACACATGGCTTCTCTGTATGATAAAGATTTTAACTCGTATTTGTAGATGGTACAGCCTGTGGTACAGACTGTATTGACAGATACTGGTTTCTTGAAGTGTTCCTGAGCCCATGCAGTGATTTCCAGTACAGTATAATACCTGTTTTTAGTGCGGTGCCGCCTGAGGGCCCGAATATCACCAACATCAAATATTGACCTTAATCCTTGCCCCTTGTGCAAATAGATTTCTCCAGGTTCTCTGAATGTTTGATGATATTATGTACCATAGATGGTGGGATACTTCTTTGAATTCTTATGTTTGGCAACATTTTTCAGAAACTGGTGCACAATTTTTGGATGCTGTTTTTCACAGATTGGTGAACCTCTGCCCATCTTTACTTCTGAAAGACTCTCAAAAAAGCTCCTTTAAGTCATGTTACTAAACTGTTTCCAATCAACCCAAGTAGTTCTGCTCCTCTGGCTGTTTTATTTATTTATTTTTTTATTGGTACCACTTTTCCAGCCTTTTGTTGTCCCATCCATACTTTTTTGAGATATGCTGATTCTATTAAATTCACAATGAGCTAATATTTTTCATGAAACAGTACAATGTTTCAGTTTCAACATATGATATGCTGTTTATGTTTTGTTCTATTGTGAATAAAATATGGGTTTATGAGATTTGAGAAACATTGCATTCTGTTTTTATTTATATTTTACAAAGTCAGTTCTATTTTGGAAAAGGGGTTGTAGTACTTTTATTAGTATTAGTACTATTAATAGTTTTTTAAAATGTATTTACAGTTTTTTTTTTCAAATGCTAACGTCCTTGGGGTTTATGGAAATAATTTAAAGTGCACGTGATGTAGACATGACCAGTTGGAAATCCATTTTACTGTCAAACACTGACCCCTGCCGGTAAGCTGTTGTAATAACATCCTCCAATGATATCACTGCGTCCTCCGTTGCTAGGATATTCTCCCGGAAGGACCAAGCCCAGAACGACGTCGTTTAAAGTCAGTGAGATAATTCTTGTTGAAAATGCACGTTTTATTTAATTACATTTCATTGTAGTGTTATCGAATAAATGTGTGTTTCCGTTTCGGGAAGTCAGACTTGTATTGTGAAGAGAAGTCCGACCGCTGTGGGCGTTGTCACTGACTCCAGCTTCACTACGCCTGGATCAATAAATGTAGCTGTTAGCAATAAAACTGCTAACATGAACGCTGCTCTTTGTTTGTAGCTAGAGCTAAAGCTTAGGCAGTTGCATGACAGTCCGTCATGCTGTCATTCCGCTATGAGTTTAGCTAGCTAAAAACTGTTGGGTGGGATTGCATCACAGTCTGGGTGATGTCTCTGCAGCCTCTGCAGCAGTACGGGGAGGATTCAGCGTCTTGCTAACTGAGCCAGTCCAGCTAGCTGATGCTGATGACTGGCTGTTTCCTGACATTGATTTGCAGGTGGGTGACTTGCACAGTGCATGGTTGCTACGTATATTTATACTCTTTTTTTTCCCCTTAACATCATGTTAGAGTCTGAAGTGTTAACATGTCTTTCTGCTTGTTTACCTTTTGTCTTGTGCTCCACCCTAGTGGGAGGCACCATGGCCGGTAAGGTGAAGTGGGTGACAGATATTGAAAAATCTGTGCTCATCAACAACTTTGAGAAGAGGGAATGGATTCAAGTCACGGAAAACGACGACTGGAATTTCTACTGGTAGGCTATGTTATCTTGATTGCACCTGCATCACTGGATAGTATTTCATGCAAATAGCTCATATAGGCAAGAGAGGTAGAAGTACTCATTTTCTTATCTGACAAGTGTCAATAAATCATGTAAGGAACAGTTAACTCAGGTATTTTAACCTATAAAATCAAGCTATAATATAAATCAAAGTACTGTCATGAATGCACATTTGAATAAATTTGAAATAATACTATGTTACACTGTCATTAAGAATTAATTATGACAAAAATGCTTCTAGGGTTGACAAAATTTCCTCCAATACTTTGTTTCCAGTACCACACATGTAAAAACAATACAATCACTTTGATTCCTATAATTGATAGCATCTGAAAAGTACCTACATTTAAAAAAAAACAGATCTTCAGTCATATTTTGAACCAAAACTGCTGTGAACAAAAGGAGGCGAGCACAAGATTTTCATTATCAAACATTTTGTATTTTTAATAGTGTGTAGGAGTTTG
Source organism: Cheilinus undulatus (assembly GCF_018320785.1). Classification (NCBI taxonomy): domain Eukaryota; kingdom Metazoa; phylum Chordata; class Actinopteri; order Labriformes; family Labridae; genus Cheilinus; species Cheilinus undulatus. Next base: position 22,221,359 of record NC_054887.1, on the reverse strand, counting down.
AAAGCAGTTTTTGGTACGTAAAATTGGGTGCTAGAACTTTCATTTTTGTTGCTGTGGTATCAACTCAGGTATCAATATCATTTGACTTTACCTGTATCCTGTTGAAGTTTAAAAATCTAGTTTTGTGATAGCCCTTAACACCCCTGTAGACTGGCAAGAATAGAACTAGTTCTGCATATTTGTGCAGTTTGCAATTATGAACCTTGGTACCAAGAGACTTGTACACTACCAAAGGGTCATGAGAGATTAATGAGGTTGGAAAGAAGAAGAAAACTAATCCTGTCTCAGCTTGAAACGTGACAAGACATGTGACAGCAAAAAAAAGTGGATGGATGCGTTCCCTGATTGTTTGCGAACAAAGGCTAGGTTTGTCACATTGAATCTGACATTATCATATCAGATTCAGGCTACTTTCATATGTGGTACTAAATATCTGATCTTTTGTAATTCAACCGCAATGTGAACAGCCGAACAAAAAAATGTGATCTGGATATGGATGTAGCAAGTCCATATCCAGTAGCAAGTTTACTACCTATGGTAGTCAGTACTGAAAATCAGAGACACTCTGGTGTCATATGAAAATTCCTCTATTAAACAGAATTATCTATGCTACAGCTTCAGCAAGTCTTCACAGTAGCTCAGAAAAATAGCGACACCACTCAACCACAGGGCTTGCTAAGAGCAGAATGTAAAAATATTTTAATTTCAACATCCTACAAATATCAAACATGCTATAAAAAGGTAGCACAGGCCGCTCCATTGGGAATGTGAGCATGCATTATATTATACATAACAGAGCAGAAAAAAAAGCATCATTCATTTAGTGCAAACTCAGTAGAGGGTTTATTTCTAGGCCCCAGACTCTCCCGTTCACCAGGTTTATTTGTGCCCACATGCAGGATGAGCATCCAGACCATCAGAAATGTCTTCAGTGTGGACACCGGCTACCGCCTATCAGATGACCAGATGGTAAATCACTTCCCCAACCACTATGAGCTCACCAGGAAGGACCTGATGATCAAAAACATAAAACGCTACCGCAAAGAGCTGGAGAAAGAGAACAGTCCGCTGGCAGAGAAGGACGAGAATGGGAAATATATTTATTTAGGTATCTTTTAGAAAATTAATGAGCAATTTTACCTCACAAACTACAAAGATGCTTGAATAGCTTTATTCCGTTTCTCTGTTTCCTTTGCAGATTTTGTACCTGTGACGTTCATGCTTCCGGCCGATTATAATCTCTTCGTGGAGGAGTTCCGCAAGAACCCGTCCAGCACGTGGATCATGAAGCCATGCGGGAAGGCGCAGGGCAAAGGCATCTTCCTCATCAACAAACTGTCCCAAATCAAAAAGTGGTCGAGAGACAGCCGCACCTCCACGTGAGTCATTAATAAAACCATCCCAATCACACAGTCAGTTAACACTCGGCACTGTTCTTTTTTTTTTTCTTTTTCCTCTACATAACATGAGAACCAGCAGCTGTCTTAGTCCTATTTTCAACACAGATATTGTGAAATTTTGTTTGCATTTATTGCTAACACAACACCAAATTCTACCAGAGGGAGGAGTGACATAAATTGAATGTATTGCTCATAAAACTTTTTAAATCTACTCCATAAGTGTTTAAATTTTCTCCTAACAATCCCTAAACATGTTAGCTTATGGTTGGGCATTTTTTCTTGCCTTTTTTCGCCAGCTTTGTAGCGGCATCTAGTGGAAAGGAGGCCTATGTCATCTCTCTATACATCGACAACCCTCTGCTGATAGGAGGGAAGAAGTTTGACCTGCGGCTCTACGTTCTTGTGACCACGTATCGACCTCTGAAATGCTACATGTAAGCCCTGAATTTATGTATCTATTTTAGGAAGGGTACTAGCACCACCTAGTTGAAATAAGTCAAAACTAAGACAAGATATATAACAGCATTTGACTGAGGTAGTATTCTGTTAGCAGACCTTTACCCAGTGTCCTCTTTAATGATTTCCTCATTAATATTATATTTGACAGAAAATAACAGAAGTGTGTTTGATCAATACTCCCAGTATGACTAACTTTACACAGTTTACATTACTACTCAAGCACCACACTGGAAAATATGAGCTTAGCCTTGATACAAATCTATGTACATACAAACTCTTCAATAGTCACCATGTAAGATTGCCGTAAATCGATAGATTTATTATGTAATTGTATAGTGAATGGTAAATGAATGGTAAATGATTAATAGGTCATTTCTTGACTGAACATGAGAAATGGTGGATTTTATTCAATAAGGAGGATTTCAACTATTTATCACAATAAGTGTTAAAAAAATGTGAGTTTAGCACTGCATGTGGAGAGGAATGTTCCTTCGATAGCTCAGTTGGTACAGCGTAGAACTGTAGTGGTAGCGACAGGCATCCTTAGGTCACTGGTTCACATCCGGGCGGAAAGAAAATCTTTTGAGCCACATAACAGGTTTATTTGGGAATTGCTGTTTTCCTAACCTTTTTTCCTATTAGCCCCCCTTACTTGTTTCATAGAGGAGCCTAGGACCCCCAAAACAAAAATTGATACGTGGTTGTAAAAAATTAACATCAGATTTTAAAGTTTTCTTGCGTGAACTATTCATAAGTGTTTTATCCTGGTTTTAGTTTGTACTAGTGGATCTAATTTGGACAGCCTCAACGAAGGCAGAGCCTCGTGCCCCCCCAGGGGGTCCCAGATGCCATGTTGGGAACCAATGCCCTAGCTAATTATGACATATTTATTCTGTAAAACTCAATTAAATGCACTGGTCTTGTTTTAAGCTCTTAAAAACTCCTCCTTCAAGCCAGATTTGAACCAGCGACCTAAGGATTCCTGTACCACCATGTACACTGAAGTATCCACTACAGTCCTCCGCTCTACCAGCTGAGCTATCGAAGGATGTCCAGCTAGGCTGGTGCAAAATCCACACTAGGGCTGACAAATGGCTGTGGTCTATGTTATCACCACTGGAGAAACTCTGTTTCAAACAGCATGTGTGGGCTCATGTTCTGTTGTAATCGTCTAGTGTTGTAGGCATTTGGAGGATGAGGGTCCTTATGTGTGATCTTCCAGGGTTTAAAAATCATAAAAGATTTAACATTTTAAAGAGGCGTCTGGTTGCACACCTCTATGGTGGGGCGTTTAGGGCTCATCTGTTGCAGACCTCTACAATGGGGTAACCTCAACTGTAGGGCGTGAAGTGACGTACTTATGGTTTTTCCTCAGTTTGTGGTGTTATTTTTACGTTCATCTCCTCCCCCTAACCCTAACCTTTAGGGTTTGGGTCCTTAGCCCTTTTCCTTAGTTTTTGGTGTGCTGAATTTAAAGTTAACCGCCTCTGTAAATTTTCAACTTTCATTCATAAAATTCTGCTGTTGTGAAATATTTCCACTTACTGAAACCTCTGACAGCGAACAGAAATAATCACTCTGTCATTCTTGTTCCGGCTTGGGTCACTTCCCGCCCCAAGGTCAAGATGGCTCAATTTTAAAGGTCTGCAACAAATGAGCCGTAAATGCCCCATCATAGAGCTCTGCTGCTACATCCTCATGAAATTTTCTAGTATGTTGCCATCTTAATACTACGGCTATAGTGGTCACAGCAAGCATCCTTAGGTTGCTGGTTCAAATCCAGGAAACCTTTTAGCTATGAAGCTGGCTGGAAAGTATCCAGCCAGCCAGTCACTCATCCCTCCATCTACCTTTCTATCTACGTATCTATACATCTAAAATAATCTGAATGACACTGGGTGTTGGAGTTTTGAAGGAGAGTGTTAAAAAACTCACCATTTATCACTTGGCTCATATTTGGCACTGTTTAATCAACGTATTGACTTAGTGGGTCAGTTAAGGAAAATAGCAGGGAGCTGAGTCATTAATGGCTGTTATGGTGCTGTGATTGAACTTATCTTTGTGTTTTGGTAATCAGGTACAAACTTGGCTTCTGTAGATTCTGCACAGTGAAGTACACGCCAAGCACCAGTGAACTGGACAACATGTTTGTTCACCTCACTAATGTGGCCATCCAGAAACATGGGGTAAGTAGATCAAAGTGTGAACTCAACAGTCAGTGAGCTACATTGGTTATTAAAGGCTTATTTCACCATTTCATTTTTGCCTTTTGTAAAAGTTTTTTTGTCCTCCGTATGAGTCTAGCTTCAAAAACTCAGAACTAGAAATAATTTGAACTGCTCCTATTTCCAACTACATACCCAAAACTTTAAATGGCCATTATTGCTTGTTTATATTTTTCACATTGTGTTATAATATTTCCCCTTCAAAGCTGAATCTTTTTCAGCAGAAGTAGCCAAAAAATATTTTTCAATGTTTAGTTAGACTGTGTTTTAATGCAGGATGACTACAACCACGTCCACGGAGGCAAGTGGACAGTCAGTAACCTCCGTCTGTACCTGGAGAGCACCAGAGGGAAAGAGGTGACCAGCCGACTCTTTGACCAGATCCACTGGATTGTGGTGCAGTCACTCAAGGCTGTGGCTGTAAGTGGAGATTAATTCTTTTTCAAAAGATGACAAAATGTGTTGGAAGATGTAATGATGTTCAGCAAGATGTCTATATCTCTGTGATAGCTTTAGTTTTTTTGTCTCTTTCTTTGTAATGTTCTTCATGTTGATTGTACCTTCGATAGCTCAGTTGGTAGAGCGGAGGACTGTAGTGGTAGTAACAGGAATCCTTAGGTCGCTGGTTCAAATCCGGCTCGAAGGAGAGTTTTTTGAATCCCTCAGTTGTCAGTCAAACCTAAAATCAGCTCTTTTGCTGTGTAACAACAGCCTGAACAGTGAGGCCAGTATGTCTGTGGATTTGTCGTCCCTCATCAACACTTTGCGCTGGCAGAAGAGAGAAAGGCTTACATGACAAATCACAACAATAGACTCAGGCTGTCTCAGTCATGGTACATCACCAAAGTACGTTATACAAAATCAAAGCTAATTCTGATTTTTAAAAGAAGTACACGTTATCTAAAATACAAACACAGCTATAGCAAAAAAAGCCAGGTAGAACTGGCTAGAACTAGAATATCGCTCGAAGGAATAGTTTTTGAGCTCCACAATTTTGGTTATGTAGCCTAACCAATTATGTAATGTATACCCTATACAGCTCAGTTAAATTCAGATTTAGACAACTTTATAAATCCCAAAGGACAGTTCAGTTTTACAGTCTACCAAGCCTTATTAAAAGAAATAAAACACAACTGGGGGAACAACAGCCACAGCAGCATTTCGACAATCTCATTCACGTCAGTTACAACAGACTAGCAGCAAACATGGGAGCGCTATAAATAAATACAATGCCAGAATGCATAAAGAAGAAAGACACAGCTGAGATCTGTCAATCAGTTCAGCTTTCAGCATCCAGCAGCCTGTTAACTGAAGGAATAAATGAGTCTGAGTATCTGTTAGTTATCCTTGAGGGGGCACGATAGCGCCATCCAGAGGGCATAAAAGAAAAGTGTAGCCAGGCTGATCAATTATTCCTTCAGCGTTCTGGACCACAAGTTCTCTCCAGAGAGCTCAAGTCCTTCAGCTGAAAGTCTTGGAGCAGACTTTGGTTCAGAATATTCCTGTCCTTCACAGACAACCATTGAACCAGCAAATAAAAGAAAATGCTTAAAGACTTTCAATAAAAGCATGATAAACACAGGATAAATTTAAATAAAATTTGTTGTGCACCTTTGACTATTGGCTCTGTCTTCTTAACAGACTTCGGTTCTGAGTCAAACACCGTCCTAGTATACTTAAAGGTGTCAACAATGTGAATCTGTTCTCCATGAGTGATGCTGTTTTCAGGTACATGAAAACAGCATTGTAGGGCATAAATGGTCCTGGGGGGCAGACAAATGGCTGTGGTTTGTTGAATCACCACTGTGTAAACTCTATTACAATATTTGTAATCTTCTAGGTTTTAAAACTCTTTAAAGATTTGAAAACTGTCTAGTGTGGAGCCACCTTAGTACTACAGTAGTAGTAGTCACAACGAGCATCCTTAGGCCACTGGTTTCATCCAACTTGGTTTTATAACTCAGCTACTTATAGCAACTATGTTTTATATGATTTAATACTGTATATTCTAGCTTTGAACTGTTTTTATTGAGGTGGTCTAACTTTGAATGAAGCCCTTAAAAGATTCTCCTTCGAGCCGGATTTGAACCAGCGACCTAAGGATTCCTCTTCCCCCACTCTCAGTGGGAAGTCCACTACAGTCCTCCGCTCTACCAACTGAGCTATCGAAGGAAGGTGGTAAAGTGGTGACCACCACTCAACAAATTCGTACCCTTTATTAGCAAGGAAGACATCAATAAAGTAAATGTGGACATATAAATATGTGCAGTAAGTATGTTGTACATTATCACCGTTAATGTGAAAAACAAAAAAAGGTTCAGTGTGCAGCAGATAAAACCAGCAAAAGTCCCACTGCACACCCCTGAAGAATGCTGTAAATCAGTAAACGGGACCAGTTAAATCTTTAACGTGCATTACAAACTATTTTTGGATCCTTAACTTCAAGGGAAAATCCCTGTTTTCGCTTTGTGAGTGGACATATTTCAGATCTTATCGTTTTGAAAATAATTTGTTCACTTCAATAAAACTCAGCATTTTTGAAAATAACGCAAAACTGGAGAGAGTGACAGGACAGCTGTATGAAATTTACACAGGAATCTGACACACAACTATTTACCTATAGTGATAACATAACTGGAGAGCAGTTTTACCCTAAAATATGGTGGAGTGGAAATTTAAGATGGATAAAATTTAAATAATCAAGTATAAAATTAAATTGAGATCAGATCTGTTCTCCTCCATATTCACATTATATATACATTTCAAACATTAATGCAAAAGGTAAATAAATACATGACAATGTTTACATTCTTGCACAAAGCAAATTTATGCAGACATTTATGGTTAAAGATATAAAAATATCACGCACCGTGGAACAGCAAGTGAAAGTGGTTTTCCCATGATGCTTTTGGGGTTGTGTTTTTAGTACTGGGCCCTCTCTTTTTAACCTACAGCTGTAGAAACATCTGCATGTAAAGATGCACTTCCCTTTTCTGAGAACTGTACTGACTTCTCTTCTCAGACCTTTGATTACACAGTATGTAAGGTACATTTTTCCACTAGAGGCAGACTTCCATTAGTTAACTTTTTTGCTAACATCTTTCTCGGCTAAGAATTCTCTTGTCAATATGTAATAAGCACTTATACTGTAGGTCATTCCTTCCTTTAATCCATTGTTCTTTTTTCTCTCCTAGCCTGTGATGAACAATGACAAGCACTGTTTTGAGTGTTACGGGTATGACATCATTATTGATGACAAGCTTAAGCCATGGCTTATTGAGGTGAGTATATTAATTATGAGTTATTTAGTCATTTACTATATTCAAGCACACTCACAGCAGACATAAACTGACGTTGAAGGAACCAATGTGGTGTAATCTTTGCCTCATCCCTCAACTCCTACGTTTCATCATGCTCAGCATGCTTACACAGTGACTCCTTGAGTGTTTAGCAACTTTAATGCCCTGAAGGTTGATCTTTGTGTAAGCCTTTTTGCTAAAGGTGTGTCTTATTACAGCATGCACCAAGTGATACTGGCTGGTACAGGCTATTCGATTTACCTGTAATCAAATAATTCCTCCTCAATTTTTTAATAGGGTACAGTCATTTTCTACAGCTGTACAATGACAAGCTGAGTTATCTAGGCTAGGTCTGAACTATTTCTGCAAACAGACACCAATCTGATCTATTTTGGGTGACATAGAATTGGTTGTAGGGCATAAATGGTCCTCAGTGATGGCTGGATAAAATGTGTCACAAACCCTGACAAGAGCCCTACTCCCGTGTTATACTGCTGCAAGTGTTCATGCAATAATGTGTGCATATAGTTCCCTCTCATTAGCAGATGATCAAGGGAATTGGTGCTGAAGACAGTTCTGTTTAAAATGCAAATTCTTCCTTTCATTGTCTGCACCCATCTCAGGTCAACGCCTCTCCTTCGCTGACCTCCAGCACAGCCAACGACCGCATCCTGAAGTACAACCTCATCAACGACACTCTCAACATCGTCACACCTAATGGGGAAATCCCAGACTGCCGCTGGAATCGAAGCCCGCCCCGAGAGGCCCTGGGCAACTATCAAGTCCTGTGAGTAACATTCACAACACAAGTTCAGCAACATATTACAGCCATTCAGTGTCAAACTGATCTGTGAAAAACACAGGAAAAGTAAAACTTAAAGATCCTGTTAGTAAGCTAATGTGTCCTTGATTCTCCTGTGCCCTTTGATAGCTCAGTTGGTAGAGTGGAGGACTGTAGTGGGTCTCCCTCTGAGAGTGGGATGATAGGAATCCTTAGGTCGCTGGTTCAAATCCGGCTTGAAGGAGTGCCTTTTGGCTGTCAAAGTACTGTTCAAGTACTTTGACGAAACTGTAGTTGAAAAAACTGGAAAGAAAAATCCTCCTTTAGAGTTGTAGTAAACAAGCATGCGATATATGCTTCTTTAACATGCTAAATCTTTTTAAAGGAGGGCTTTGTTTATCTCTAATTACATTTAAGAGATTTTTGTAATGGTTAAAAGCTTCATATGATACATTTCCTTTAAAAAAATTACTATTCTTACTCAGATCCAGACACTGCGTGGATAACCTGCTGACTAAATCCAGTTGTACTGAGAGAAGAAAAAGAGTGTGATGCTTACTCTTAAAATTTAAAGCAGTGTGTTTTTATTTCTGGACCTAAACTTGTGGATGACTTCAGCACAGAGGAGCTTGATAACTAAAGATTCTGTCTCCTTAAAAGTATTCTTGGAGTCTGATGTTTAGAATTTCTTAACTTACTACCTTTGTAGTTCTAAGACATCTTACATATATGAGCTATTTAGTGCCTAATTCTGTCTGATTGTATATGGAAAAAGAGCAGTTATCCTTTGATAGCTCAGATGGAGGACTTTAGTGGTTGTACTCTGCCAAAGAACTGTCACAGGCATCCTTAGGTCACTGGTTCAAATGCAGCTTGAAGGAGAAGCATTTGAGTTTAGCATGCTGTAGAGTACAAGTGTTGGGTTTTAACTGCCATTGCTATATGCATTTTTAGTGATAAAAATTGGGTAAAAGGTCTCTCCTTCGAGCCGGATTTGAACCAGCGACCTAAGGATGCCTGCTTTATCCACTACAGTCCTCCGCTCTACCAACTGAGCTATCGAAGGGGGGCTAGTTGTTGGAGGACTCACTGAAATCACATTCAAAACACAATAGGGAGGGTAAAGTGGGTTACAAGCTCAGCAGGGGGAGTATTGTTTGACTAAATCCCCTTGTTTACACACTCCACAGTTCATTTAGAGGCGAGGAGCGGGGGCAGCAGGACACCCCACACACGCCTTTCCTCTCCACATGATCTCCCTGTCCCTGTTTCCCACAGGTATGACGAGGAGCAGGCACAGAGCGAGAATGCAGAGCGTGAACTGCGGAGCCGTTCGGGTCAATCCCTGGGGTCGAAGGGTAGCAAAGGGAGTGCAGGAGTTCGGCCCACTGCTGCAACCTGGAAGTGAGGTGATACTGCTGACTCTTAAAGACTTCCTGTACATTTTTTTACAGGGTGCAACCACGGGGCATGGAGAGTAAAAAAAGAACCACATGGACCTTTTTATAGCTTGACTATGTGGAGGACTGGTCCCTGTCTCTACTTTTTATGACTGAGAGCACAAGGGGACGAAACTCTACTGCTGGACCGGAGGAAAATCAACACTGGAGAGTTTAAAGGCCAGAGTGTGTGGCTGTATGTATGAATGAGTAACTTACAATGTAGATTTAGTGTTTGTGGGGCTGAAAGTCAAGCAAAAGCACTTTCTAACAACCTCTGGAGCAGATATTCAGAAGAGGATCCTTTTCTTGGAGTGACTGGCAGGAGAATGGCAAATGTAAAACTCATGAAAGCTGTCAATTATTTACACAAATGGCATTTAAATCCGTGAACATGAAGGATTTCAAGAACCTGAGCTATGCATGAGTCCTGACACTTTACCTTGACCCACCACACAGGTGCTAGAAAGAAAGAAATCTCTGACTTGAAGTGGAAGAAGAAATTAGAAATTAAACTAATGCAATGAGTGTAAAGATAAGATATAGTTTGTTGTTAGGACTTATTTGAAGTATTTAGAATTTAATAAAGTTTTTTTATAAGTGCATTATCAGTGTTGGGGTGGGGGGTCAGTAACATGATTGTAATAGGTGCTGATTGCACTTAATGTCTTTATTTTCACTTAAAATCAATAGATATCATATTTAGTTGAATCATATCTACTGCACATTAAAATTGATAATTATATGTGTTGGGAATGTATGCGCAATAGCGGTTTATTTCTTACAATTTTATTAAATATTCAACATCTAATGATGAGTAAAGGGTGTTTTTGATCTACTGAAAGAAGGCTGTAAAGTTTTGGAGATCATTGCAGTAATATTATTTAGGGTTTTTGCAGTATACATTGTCTTATGATTGAGCAAAGATACTTGTATCTTAATTGAGTATGTTTCTAAAGTAATAGTAAGATTGTAAAGAAAAAAAGGGACTTTGGATTCATTTTCCTGAGTTTTTTCTACCATTAATCAAGGCAAACCGTGACAAAGATTCTATCAATGATCCTTTTATTTACTGTAAGAGTTTTATAGAGTTTTTTCTGTAAGATAGTGGATGAAAGAAAGCTGTTGAAAACATTCCTCAAAACAGTTTCTGTAATTTTGCTGCAATTAAATCTATCTGCAAATTCTGAGACAGTGTCATTCAGCACTCATTTTAAAAACGTGGGCTGTAGCTATAAAACGTGTTCACCCTTTGGATGTTTTACCCTTTTATTGATTTAATTAAACAATAATGGTCAATAAAATTTGGCTTTTTTGAAAAGAAAATTAATTAAAAAAACATCTTAAATGTCAAAGTGATTTGGACACTGCAATTTTACTCCATTCTTCTTTGCAAAACTGCTCAAGCTCTGTCAGGTTGCATGAGGATCGAGTGTGAACAGCCCTTTTCAAGTCCAGCCATTCTCTATTGGATTGTTGTCTGAGCTTTGACTCAGCCACTCTAGAACATTCACCTTGTTGTCTTTAAACCATTTCTGTGTTGCTTTCACAAGTCATTGTCTTACTGGAAAATAAATCTTCGCCCAAACCATAGTTCTCTTGCAGAATGAATAAGACTGTCCTCCAGGATTTTCCTATGTTTTGCCACATTCATTTTACCCACTACCTTTACAAGCCTTCCAGGGCTGGGTACTGAGAATCATCCCCACAGCATGATGCTGCCACCACTGTGCTTCACAGTGGGGATGGTGTGTTTGTGATGATGTGCAGTGTTTGGTGACTGCCTAATATAATGTCTTGTCTGATGGCCTAAAAGCTCCCACATGTCTTTTGGTGAACTCTAGTTGGGATTTAATATGCATTTTCTCGTCACCAGTGGCTTTCTCTTCGCCACCCTTTCGTAAAGCTTTGACTGGGGAAGAATGAAAAACAGTTGTTGTATGCAGAGTCTCTCCCATCCTAGCTGCTGAAGCTTGTAACTCCTTCAGAGTAGTCATAGGTATCTTGGTGGCCTCTCTCACTAGTCTCCTTCTTGCATGGTCATTCAGTTTGTGAGGACGGCCTGATTTAGGCAGATTTACACATGTGCCATATTCCTTCCATTTCTTGATGATAGATCTAACTGAACTCTGGGGGATGTTCAGTGCCTTGGAATTTGTTTGTATCCATCCACATTGGAGTGGTCTTTTGTTTTCATGGTGTAATGGTAGCCAGGATTACTAACCAGTGACTGAACCTTCCAGACACAGGTGTCTTTATACCACGGTCCCTTTAGACACACTCTCTGCACTCAGGTGATCCTCATTTCACTAATTGTGAGACTAATAGCACCAATTGGCTGGACCTCTGTTGAATTTGGTCACTCACTTTAAAGGAGGGGAATACTTATGCACTTATATTTATTTATCACTTATTTCAAGTTTCCTATTTTAGTTTGACATTACTTTGTAGAAACCTGTTTTCGCTTGGACATTAAATAATAATATGATAGATTTATAAATTCAATATAAGGGTGAAACATCGAAGGGGGTGCATATTTTTATAGGCATTTCAACTGTTGTTTCTTGATGTGACATAAGAAAGGGGGAGAAATTTTAACCTATTATGTAATAAATCATTGCTTTTTCTTTCCTTACCTCATAAAATTTGAGTTGAATTTGTTTGGTTGGTGGAATTTTGTGGGGTTCCTTTTCAGCTGTTCCTTGTATCTGCTCTGTGATAAAAGACATTTTATCCTGTCAACAATTTTTCTGAAGTCAAGCTTAACAGCAGGTCAGTCCTTCAAACAGCAAAATGACATCTATATTTTTGCTCTCACCATGGCTGTAAAACAAGTCTCTGCATGGCATTGTTCCTTCTCTTTCATTGACACTTCACAACCACTGGCGCCTTGTTGTTGTCCCCTCCTTGACATGGAGCTGCACACTTAATAGTAGCTATCAAGATGTGTAAGCCATAAACGTGCTGACCTGCAATGCCTCACCAAATCCCCTTGACTACTTGATTGTTTTTCGTCACTGTTTGGCTTTAAACTAAACATCTTATTATGCTGGAGAGCAAACTTACTCAGAGTTGATGGTACCAAAAGAAAAATGATTTGAAGTGAGACTAAATTCCTACTGCACGCTTCTTTGACAGTGGTTAGAAACTGTGTGGCTTGTGTTGTATTCATTACATAAAGCTCTTTTTTATAAGCGTGAGAATTCTGAGATCTCTCTGTATTATATATGACAAGTATTTTCCGTTTTTGCCCTTTTAAAAAAGCACCTTAGCATCCTTCATCATTCACTTTAGAGCAAGGCTAAGTGGGAACATTCCCTTTAAGAAATGTGATACAGAAATGTGTTACTGTGCAGCTTACAGTTTTATTTTGTTTTCTGTTTAATGAAGTAAACAATTGCTATTTAAATGTGCAACCCTAAATCTGTAAGTGCAGTACACAAGCCTGTGTTAAATTAAGTTTCTGGTCAGGTTACTTATGTAGTTTATGGCCTTTCATGATAAAAAAATAGGAGCGATATGGTGAAAGGGGTTAATTACAAGAAACAAGTGACAGCTAAAGCCCGTGTCTAATAAAAGCCCCTGTCCTTTTTTTAAGTACAACATGTCTCAGTTCTTACCTCTATTTTTCTTCCTATTCATAACAGAATATAAACCAGCTGAATCAAATATCTAACACTTAACATACATCAAGGCCTCACTGAGATCAAACAATTTTCAACTGACTGTCGACCTCCAGAGGCCCTTCTAAAGGCCCCCGTAGGGCTCCGGACCTCACAGTGGGAACCTGTGCCTGGGGTGCCGCAGCATAAAGTAACCAGAGAAACTTTTCTAGGGACGTGACGTCACACAGCCGCGCCTCTCCCCAGTTTGCATAAAGCTGTGAAGTCGTGGCGATTGCAAAACAGGAAGTAGAATGATGTGAAAATAAGGTTTTGTTGTTGCTTAAACTGCACTGTGAAAGATTTTCATAATTAAGCTAGGCAGATTTTTAGGCTGTTTAATTCAATTTTTAATATATCTTGGGCAACATTAGTGGTTATCATGTCACAAAATGTAATCCTATCTTAAACTGCAGAAATATTGTTATTTACATGCCTTTTTTTTTTTTTGCAAATATTCAGGCATAGACACAAATTATATTGTCAAATTATTCAACTATGCAATGATATGGAGCTGCATCGTTACAAAAAAGTCACAGGTTCTGGAGAAAATTGACTAATCATATAACTGGATTACAGTAAGTAATTAAGTCATATAAATACAGTGTTTTTTTAATATGTAATTATGTGTTTATACACATGAGGTGTTTTTAAGACACTATTTGAACATTTTTATCTCCACGGCATAAACATGGACACTAGTCATATATTCAAATGATTATACTATGCATAAGATGAGCCGTTTTAAGACATTCTTATGGTATTTTGTACTACTGTTGCCATTTTTTAAGTGATTGTATGTTTAGGCTCCTATGCTTATTTGATATATTGTTTACTATAGTTATAACAAAAAGAAAAGAGAGATTTATATCCACGTAATATGTTAGCGTTTCAAAAATGCTGGAGCTCAAGTTCTTTATTTTTTTTCGACATGCTCTTAATTTGATAGTCCTGGCCGGATGTGCTGTGCCGTTACGTTCTTGTAACTGACGGTTGTGTCAGTCAGTCAATCGATGGTGCCGCTGCTGAGCAGAAAAACTGGCGAAAAGATTTGTAAATTTGCACCAACGGGAGAAATATCTCTTCAGTGAAACAAAGACCCTCAAAGGGAATAAAACTGTGCCAGGTAAGCATAAACCAACTCCTTTAGGTCGTAAAATCTAACTTTTTTCTATCGGGGCTGTGGCTAATTCGCTAACATGAGAGCTAACGTTAAAGTTAACTTACTTCCCGATGTTGGGACATTGGCGGTTAAATGTATTTAAAATTATGAAATGAGTCGAAACAACAATTGTGGTAGTCCTTGATTAAATAAAATTTTAAATAAGGTGTTGAATTAAAGTTTGGTGTGTTCTCCATTGACTGTGCCTTCAATACGACTGCAGTAACTGCGGTATCGCAGGGTTTTAGAATCCATAGACATAAGCTAGCACTGTTATGTCGTAGTTTCTTTACTAAATGTTCTGTTGTTAATGTCTCGCTCTTGTTTGCTGTGAAACAGAATAATACATGCAGTTCCTCGAGCCGTTTTTACCCCCGCAGGGAGAGACTAGTGTTTAGTTGCATGAAGATAAAGGGCGGGGCAGGTTTCGCAAGTAAAGATAACCCATGGTCCCTGTCATATCATCCTGCATAGTATGCTTTAACAGTATTACATAATATTGTATTTTCCCAAGGAGAGAGGTGGACGAGTTCTCGCTGGCTATCTGCTCTGTTTCAGGGCTGTCCATGTGTCCTGCTCAGTTCAGTCCGAGTTAAAAATTGCGCAGTGCCAGCCAGTTGCCAAGTTCAGACCTGAGTGCTGTGACTGTACATTTAACCCAAGTCACACATACAGTCAGGGATGTGAGATATCTCATCAGAGATAGAGAATTTGTGGATGTAATGTATTGATCATTTATAGCCACATCTTGTCAATAGAGGGTAATCAACCACGTGAAGTGGGAACTTTCTGAGCATGACAAATAGTCATGATAATGTAGTGAATCATTGAGAACTATCAGTCATGCAAGCTGACAAGCTTAGTAACACAAAAAAGTGTATCCATGTGCTTTGTTGGGGGAGGGCTGTTGTCAGGGTAAAGCAGTAGTGAAAGCTGTGCTGGTTCCTCCTTTGTGTGTGTGTGAACTGATTGCACTGTCACAAAAATGATCTAAACTTAGCATTGGGATTCCAGTTTAGTGCTCCCCTTAGAGGGATCTATATTGGTGTGCTGTCAAAGAGAACGTGAATCCAGAAATCTAAGTTCACATTTAAACACTCAAAGTTGCTCATTAGGCTTCCACTGATGAAATAGTCTATTTGTTGGCTTTTCTAGTTGTTCTGTGGTTCACTGGCTGTTTCTTTGGGGACCCCCTCCCCTGGTTGTATCAAGAAGATCTGTGCCCACCAGGACTGACAGAAAAACAGTGATACATTGGACATTAGGGTTTTTTGATATTCATGAGATGCATCGGGATCCAGTCAAGGATGATACTGCAACTGATGCAGGGACAGAATATAATCAGTTATTGTGTACTGACATTGTAGATTTTCCAGTTGCAGCTAGACCTAAACAATTTCTCTATTTTGACTAATAGTGTAAGTCATTTATATTGATTTTTAAAAGACTTTTTCTTAGTAATCATAAATGGGGATTGAATGGAAATAGAGATCAGTGAAGGTGTTCAGTATTGTTAGATATAACCCTTAAGCAGCCTAAAAGCTTTAAATGCTTGAAGCAAGTTTAAGGTTCCACTAAAATTTTTCTTTGGGAAAGATTTTGCTAATTGTCCACACAAGCCAGGTGGATTGTGTCCTGGTCTTTTCCTGAAATTTCTGCTGCTTTTCATCACATGAGGCACGACTGTGTGTGCAGGACAGGGGCGCTTCCACAGGAAAAAGCTCCTGTCGGTTACGTCAGGGTCCCCCCTTCCCTGTCATATAAGACTGAATTTCCCTCCATTATGTTCCTCTCCATGCTGCTGGCCTCTCCAGTGGAAAATGCCTGAAAGTGTGGAACAAATGCCATTGTTTCTGACTGACAAGGAAGGCGTACTGGCCGGCTATGTTAAGGCCACAGTTGACCGGGTGTTAATGGACCAACAGTTTCTTTGTCTGATGTTTTGAGCCTTTTAATGCAGTGTGCAGCTCTGTTAGTGATCTCTAGAAAGCCTGGATGGGTGGCAGTCCAGAGAGTCCACATTGGAGAGGCCATAGCCCTGTGAGATCAGCAGTCCCGTGCAGCTGTTGAGCTCACATGAGGAAGGAGGGCAGAGGTGATTGACTGACAGGGAAAGAAATCAAGGTCATGCCCTGCTATTGCCATGGAAACTTTTGACCTTTACACTTGTTTGCAAATGTGCAATAAGAGAGAAAGAAGTGAAGGAATGACTGTATTTATTTCTCTTAAAGCCCAGTCGGGATTTAACTTTGTCCCGCTGTGAAACTTCAATATTAAAGGGATTGATCAGCTCAGCTGCACCCCCAGCCTGCAAGTTATTGCAGAGGTTTTATGCAACAAAAGAAGAAATGGAAACTGACGTGGAAAAAAGTACTACTCTTGGTCAAAGAAGCAATTTTCATGTGATTAAGACATTAAGAAGTGGGCAGCGTAAAGCTCCTACTTTAGATATTTTTTAAGCTTTCTAGTTATGCAATCAACCACTTCCTGAAATCCCCGTGATGGTTGTTTGTGCTGCCGATTAAAGTAGGTTGAGTGGTTTATTTTTAATTCAAGCAATGTTTATCAAAGCTTCAATGAGCAATAGCTTTATTCTTTAGTCTAATGATAATTCTTTTGAATAATTGTTGTGTCCAAAAATGAAAAAAAGTCTGGTCTGTTTCTTTCCTAAATCAAAAGAAATGTGGTTTAGAGCCACAATAATTGTCAGTTCATTATAATAGGTAGATTGGTTATTATTTAGATGGTTAATTAACTCTTAAGCTGTTTTAAAGCAAAATTCCCCAAATCGAGGCTACATGTTTTTTGCCTGCAGTAAAATGAAATATCTTAAGATTTTGGACAATTGGTTGTAGAGAACAGAATACTTGGGCACAACCACAAAGAACTATGAATTGCATTTTTTTTTATCCATTTTCTTTTATTCTACTGACCAAATAATTTAATAGGGAACATTGGAGGCCAGTCAATATGATTCATTTCACTCTAATAGAAGACAAATTGACTATTCAGACTGCCAGTTCAAGGGGCGATATGTACCCCATTGTGCCGTTTTGACTTCAACATAAATGTTAGCCACTATGTTTACATGACGCATAGAAGCATCGAGCTATAGTTGGATTAGGCAATTCAACTGGACTGCTGCCCTTGTCCCATTATAATTTACATGCTCAGCAGCATAATTGATCAATTGACAGGAGCATGTCTACCTCCACTATGATAGGTGATGATATGCCCTCCTTCAGCAAGTTCCTACTAGACAAGTTAGCAAGTGTAAGACTAGTTGTACTCACCCTATGCTTTACTTATGGCACAAATGAAATGCATGCTATCCCTCTAATTTAGTCTGACAATAAGAATTTTGCTATGCTAAGCCTTTATGCGCATTTCTGGTTTAAAATCCATCGTGGAAACTGTGGAGCATGTATGCATCACTCCTGCAAGTTTGGGTCTTATTGAGTTGTATACATGCAAGAGTAAATCAGTCGCTGTCTGCATTATCAAGATGTGTCGGTCAGACCTTAAGATATACGATTTAGTATGATTTCAGTTGGCATAAGATGTTTACATGCATCTTGGAAGTCAAATTTAGTTGGACTTACTATGTGTATGGATACTTTCTAAGTATCCATACACAGTTGTTACCAAACCTGTTAACATAGTAGGTTCTTTCTCATAGTAGGTTCTTTCTTAAATTACAGCATATAGCAGGAAACCTGTCTTCCTGCTCTTAGCAGGAAACAAAATATGACAAAATAACCCTTAAGAAAGCCCAGCTTACTGTGGCCCTCCAGCTGTTACTGATAGCTTCAGGGAGCAGTGAAATGTTAAGATTGTGTGACATTAATCAGGCAATGTACTTACTAATCTGGCAATGTCCTTCCTGTACCTGAAAAGAGATTTTTCTGGAGTTCTTAAATTGCTAAAGTTTAGGTGACATTAACTCCTACAAAAATGTTCGCAGTGATCTGGATATCTTTCAGTAACAAATTTAAGCCCAGACTCTAGGGCAGGTATTCACGTGCCTGTCAGCTGTGTATGAGCTCATCTCTGCTGTATGTGTACCTTGTTGTTTCCTGCTCCTTAGCTTCATTCATGTCACTCTGTCATTGTGACTGACAACCAAAAGAGAAACAAAAACATGGTGAAAAGACAGCCAGTTGGCTGTTTCTGGAAACAGATTTTTTTTTTCCATTTTTCAACCTCCTTTACAGCATTTTGTTTTGCATTTCTCATTGTGTAGTTGCTTTTTTTCATGTAATTCCAATCTCTTCCTCCCTTGAGCTGGCTTTAAAGGTCATTGGCCTCTCATGTGTCTGTTACTAAGACATGACTCAGGTCTTCTCGTTTCCAACAGCAGAGCACAGCTCATGTGCTTTTAATAACACACATAGTCATTTCTCACTTTAACCGTCTCGATCTGCCTCTAAACAGTGCTTTAATTTAAGGTATTCATAAATCAACAAACTGCTAACTTTTGTTAACATTTCTTTTTCTTTAGAACGGTGTCATCAACATAATTTGTGTTGCTTTGGATACAAACTTTCATATTTATGGAATGGGTTTAATTCCTAATTACAATGTGGGAACTCTCTAACATGCCAAGGTTTGGTTCCAGGCATGGTAGCATGTAGGAATGCATTTGTTCTCCTCTATCTTGAGGCTGTTGTCAGCAACCAAATTCCAGCATGCTGAGTACATTTACTTATCAGTCTTTAGTGGATACAAGTGTTGTGTTTGATTACGTAATCATATTAAGCCTGCAGTTTAAAACCCTAAGTTTCTGCAGCCTTGATGAAATCATGTTTTTCTTGGCACTCAAGGTTGCTGCATGTATTTCTTTCTTTGTCACATTAGATTTGTGAGAGAAAAACACAATTTCCCTGTTAACAGGCTGTGGTTCTCTGCTGTGTTTTTTTAGGTGTGCATAGCAGCACACACTGTCGGATTTTCCAGTGTTCCCGAGTAGAGCGATAGATGGAGTGGACTTCAGACCTCGACTTAGTCAACAGCATTGTTTACAGGTCTGGGTCAAGCCGCGTTCAATTGTTCAACACAGCTCAATATGCCCTAGAGTGCATAGGGTGTGCAGACGCTTGTTCCTGTTTGCTGATGATTACATCAGGCCTGCGAAAGAGCTTTTGTGATGAAGGAATTTCCAAGTGCGTAGTGGTAGTGATAATTTGGTCATTGTCCATACGTCTGCCTCCTGATGTTTTCATTGTAAGTTAGAAAGTAGAAAACCATATCTCAATTTCAGGAGTCAGTATCCCATGTCTGTCCATACAAGTTTGCTCAGCATGTCTGCACACTTGTTGCCATGTTTAGAGCTGATATTTGTGGCTCCCATGTGTCCCTTGTGTGTCCTCTGTAATGCTGCAGCAGGGATTTGTAGAATGAAGAATATGAACAGCTGGTAGGAAAATAAAAGACGGGACAAGTGGACAACATGGGGCTGGATAATGTGATGAGAAATAGGCCTCATTTTCTATTTCACACACCATTTATCTGCAAGGCTCATCAGTGGTCTCAGTTATAGCTTGCACCTTTGAGAATCAGGCAGTCTACTCAGAATATTAATATTATTGCCTGGTATAGTATGAGGCAGGAGAAAACTTTCTGGCCTCATTCGCTGTATGTATATATCAGAGCTGTCACTACACCACACTTTTAACTGGGATGCAGTTTAACCAAATCGAATGAAATCATCCGTTACTTTTTTAATTGATTGTAAAGAGAAATGCTGCACACCTGTGCATGTTCATCAGCAGTTGTGCCCAGCCAAAGCCCACCTCTTACATTCATGCCAAGGAAGTTTTTCCATACTTAAGCACGGTACGGAGCAACCACACTGGTCTAACAAACTAGACTTTTGGTGCCAAGTGTGCTTCAGCACTTTATGGATTGCCTAGTGTGAGTGCAACCTTATTGTGACAGTCTGTATGTCTATATTAAGAAACAGACATAATACAAGACCAATGGCACTTGATTCCACTACAAATGATCGCTGTATTTCTTTGCAAATATTTCGAATCAGTCATAAAAGAGGAAATTCTTTGATTACACTTACATAATGTGCTAAATGTATTTTTAACAGTAAAACCAACCTTATGTTTTGAGAGCTACAAGGACCACTGTAACAGAGTGCGGGCAGACAATGAGCTTTGTAATTAGTGCACTTAAGAAAAATTTGACCTTTTTTTGCAGCTTATTCTTTCAATCCTGGACCAGGGATTAAGATAAGATGTAGAACAAATTCTTCTCAGGTGCCACAAATTAAACGAGCTGTAGTTTCAGACCTAAAATTTCAGTTGTTAGTGGACACTTTAAAGTCAAGGAAATGAGGAAATAAAGAAACACTAAGGTGAGATAGGTCTTTGTTTTTTGCTTAAAACTCAAAGTCAAATCATTATGGTTCATTCATACATTTGAAGGTTTATATAGCTATGCATAAGTTGTTAATAGTGACAAAAATGCTAATGTCTGCCGACATGGTCACACAGGTATGATGTTGACATTATTGTGTTTCCCTAGTTAGAAATACTAGCACCAACTGTATTAATGTCATTATCCTGTTTGATGTAGAATGTCTGCACCACACTCACAGTTGTGAATATTATCAAGTCTCATTCATAAGGATATGGAGCAACAGAAAGCATGTGGTTTTCTCTAGAAGAAGTGACTACCAACATCTGTTTGTGTGCATGTGTCTGTGTTTGTATCACTGACCTGTAAACTACACACAGTGTAAAGGGAGAATTGTTCCCCAGCTAACAGTTACCACAATACCACCCTCTGTCCAAGCCCTGCGCTGGAGGGCACGGGCCACTGACCAATGACCACCACACACACACACATAGACACACTCTCAAAAACACAAACTTTGACACACACTATGCACCAGCCTTTCTCCCGTTCAGCTGAAAGAGGCTGTGTGTTCAGATTTGGCACTAAAATCTATCTTATGTGATCTGATCAGCAGTGAACAGCTCCAAATTAGAGGGAGGTATTTGGACTGAGATAATTGATGAATGAATGAATGTAACTGGTTGAAAGATGGTCTTTAAAACTAAAAAGTGATAGTCAGAGAGAAAGAGACTTTTGTGTCTGCGGTGTCGTGATATTGGTAGCCGATGTGCAGCGTTACATTTGTGCAATAAGAAAAGAGAAAATTGCTCACTTTGATTCCACAGCATGCACTTTGGTCCATCTTCAGCACAAGCCAGAAGTGCCACTCTCCCCGAATTATGCACCAAGTCCGCTTACAGTGGAGCTGCTGCCAGCACAGAACAGATCAGCCCAAACAGGAAGACGCACACATGTGTGCACAGAGTGTCCTGCCTATTTCAAAATAAAACACCAGGTACAAACAGCTGATTGTTTGCCTCTCCTCTAAGGCTGGCCACGCATCAGATGATTTTCAAAACAATTTTAAAAATGTGTGACGTCAGACATATGGACAACTTCAGACAATATTTCA
Source organism: Cheilinus undulatus (assembly GCF_018320785.1). Lineage (NCBI taxonomy): Eukaryota > Metazoa > Chordata > Actinopteri > Labriformes > Labridae > Cheilinus > Cheilinus undulatus. Next base: position 22,199,452 of record NC_054887.1, on the reverse strand, counting down.
TCTTGTAATCCTCTTTAGTAGAAACATTATATGACTCAGCCAGACTGTCAGACCTCTGGAGACCACACACCTGCCAATCTGCCAGTGATGTCACAGTGATGATTCTCCCTTCAAGAGAATCTCACATGATCAAATGTGACTTAATGAGGAGTAAAACAAACATAGATGACTGTATGTATCCTTGGGTGGCTGTCCCTCCACAACATGCTATTCTGACATGTGATACAGTTGCAGCAAAAATCATAAAACAAGTAAAACAGTACAGAAGAAATCTTGGCTGGACTGAAGGTACAGTCGTGTTTATGTTTGTGAGCTGTGAAAGTACGTTACTTCCAGCTGCTGACGCTACCCGCTTGCTGCTTGCTCTCATTGGTTGTTGTGGGTGTTCGTTGGAGTTTTTTTTTAACATCAGTACATCAGAGCAGTAATCATGTTGACACCACAAACTTGAGGATTATTCAGCTATATAACCATTTGTGACAAGCTTCCACTCAGGATACGCCCCAGTGATAAATGGGGGAGGCAAATCTGGACAGAAACCCTGGCTTAAAATAGTCTAGTGTGAGGCTGGCCTAAATCAGCATTACCTGCTTCACAGACAGAACCAATGGTTGAAGCCACACACTGTCCATCAGAGCAAAACTGTGGCACAGGCAGAATACTGAGCAGATAGACAATATAGAATTTACAGGTCACATTTAAAGACAAATCTTACCTGTTCTGTCTAACCAACCATCCAAATCCCCAAAATAGCAAAAAAATGCAGGATAATCAGACACCCCTTAGCATAAACTGCTTATCTTAAAAATAGAAATCTTTTTATTCGTAGTTAAATCAATAAATTGGTGGCAATTCTATCAATTTCAGAGTAAATTATTTCATTAAATATCCTTGTTTTATCATTTGTGTTTAGGAGCAAACATGTTAGTTGTAGCAGTGGGACATGGCAATAAAGCATCTTATCTTTTTAAAATGAGGAACATCATATACTTTATTGCAGTTTATGTCAACTTTTGTTTTCTGGTTTATCTCAGGAATCATGATTACTTAGTAAAAGACACAATTACTGCTTTAATTGTATTAGTAGCCTTTTGGAAATGTTATATACCAGGAGATAGGGTTGTTAATATGCCAGATTTTATAAACTTTGGTGTGAGTCTAGGAAAAATCTAACCTCATCTGTTTTGATACAATGCTGACAAAGCACACATGAACACCATCGGCACACCCAGTTTTTGGTATTGGATGGTATTTATTTAATTACCAAAAATGCAGGCAAACTCTGTCTGAATTGCGCAAGTACTTTTGCTCACGGCAGGTTTGACTTCAGAATATGACTGGAGTTTTGGAGGGTTTTTGTCATCTTTGGTATTTTCCATTACTTATGGTCATTAAAAACATTTGTTATTGAGTAACCAAGTATTGAAAGTTTTGACATCCTCGATAGAAATAGATAGGAGATAGATAGGAGTTTTTTAAGGCATAAATCAGCCCTTTAATCTTTTAATGGAGAAGAATATTGACTGATGACCATCACTGATAATTTAATCTTCCACTAAATAATTACTCCTGGACTGCTTTGGCTTGATAGCATACAAATGTGTTTCCTATTTTCCCAGACTTGCCACTTAAGATGCATTTTAGATGAGTTGTGTTGTCTGTGGTCAGTCTAAGCTCAATATCTCCACAGTGTGAATATAAATGGTAACTTAAGAGATTTTCATTTTGACCAGGTGCTATACAGAGCTGGAGAGAGGGGAGATGCTCCAGACTGATGGAGAAGAAGAGAGAGAGGGAATAGACGTAGGAGGAGGATGGAGGAATAAAGAGGCTGTTGAGATTGAAATGAGGGACGAGGGGGAGAGAAGGGTAACAGAGGAGTGACTGTGATAGCTGTCTGAAGGAAACGGAAACTGCCCGCTGTGTGCTTCTTGACACTTTCTTTTTCTCTCTCTCTGACACACATACTCCCACAGATACACACATCATAGTTGATCTGAGTGCCTTTGTGCAGCCAGCAACCACTGGGGTTTCATTTTGGTTTATTACGAGTAAAGAGGTTATAAAAATGGATGAAAACCCCCCACCTGCGGCTTCAATTATCAAACCAGATCACGCACTTTAACTCCCCTCCCCTCCTGTATTCTGCTCCATGTCACCCTCTGAAATATTTCTGCCCTCACTCATAGAAGTTTTCTTCGTATCAGCGTCTCATCCATAACTGTAATATCTGAGGAATGCTGTTGTGACAGACTGATAAGCTCCGTGTTGGTTTCTCTGAGTTCCATAGAACTCAAATGGAAAAATTAAGATGAAGAAGTGCTATGAGCTTATTTAAAGATGCGGGCTAATAAGAAAACTTTCAGTGTTTTGAACCAGGCTGTAAACTAGATTATTTTGTGTGTCAAAACCGGCTGTTTAACATGGAGAGTACTCCCTATTTTTAAAAATCGATGGTTTGACAGTCTGAATGTCAATCAGTGTGTCTAATATTTCAACAGTAAGGTTCTCTTATTGGAATTATATCTTTAGCAATAGCTACTGCTGGGTATCTTGTTTTAGTATTAGAAAAATAGAGCATTATTATCCAACTATAAAACTAAACAACTTAAAATGAGAAAGATAGGATCTCATATGTGTATCATAATTTTCTCTCTTATTTTATTTTCTTTTTTGACAGTTTCATTGATTTGAACCTTTTTTGTCTTGTATATGTTTGAAAGTTGCTATCATAGGCATCTTTAAGAAGTAGGTAGGTTGTAATGACATGAAAATAGTTGATGTTTTATTTGTATTTTTTGTGTTTTTAGGCCCTACACATCAAGTGTAACTCAGGGCAGCAGCAATGTCCGGCTCCTATGATGACTCCATGATCGATGTCTCCAGTGATAGCTTCTGGGAGGTGAGACGCATGTTTGATTTCCAAAATCTTAATCCAGGATTGAAATTACTTGAGAATTATGATATAAATAACACCTTTTCCACATGTCATAAAACACCAGTAAGTTTTATAAATCAATCAAAATCATCAGATTTGCCTTATCTTTAAATAATTACTTTTCCATAATGCATTATAATCATCTCAGGAAGAAACTGGTGTGAAAAAATGTAGTGCAACATTCTCCACAGCTCACATTTTTGTCATATTTTCAGTATCTTTTTCATCTGTGTTTCTGTTCCCAGGTTGGTAACTACAAGCGAACGGTGAAACGGGTAGATGATGGAAACAAACTCTGCAATGATTTGATGAACTGTATTCATGAGCGGGCTCGTATTGAAAAGGCATACGCACAGCAGCTCACAGAGTGGGGGAAGCGATGGAGACAGCTCATAGAAAAAGGTAGGATTTAAATAACGTTATGGCTTTTATTGACATCATTGTAGCAGTTTAAATTCTAAAATCATAGGTGTATAATATTGACTTTTAATTTTCTTAGTAACAATGCATTTAAACTTTTATACCGAAAAGATCCCAAATATTGAGATATAAATGTAGTGGTTTCATTTAAAAATCACTTTAAAAAAATCACTCTTGGACACTTCATTGTAAAATGCTTCTCCCTAGGCCCTCAGTATGGTACGTTAGAGCGGGCATGGTCAGCTCTATGCACAGAGGCGGAGAAGGTGAGTGAGCTCCACATGGAGGTAAAAGCCGCACTGATGGGAGAAGACTACGAGAAGCTAAAGAACTGGCAGAAAGATGCTTACCACAAACAGATGATTGGCAGCTTCAAAGAGACAAAAGAGGCTGAGGACGGCTTCCGCAAGGCCCAGAAACCCTGGGCAAAGAAACTTAAAGAGGTGGGAATGTAAACTTATAAAAAAATTTTCTCAATACGCTGATCGTTTAATGTGGTAACACCTTTAAAGTAACATGTTTGACACTATCAGCCAAGCAATTTTGTATCATTAACAGCCATGGCTCTCCATTTCACTCTTCACTTCACATGACTACATATAACTGAGTCGGCTTTGTTTTCCCTCCATGACTACCTGCTTACTAAACAACAACAGAGCAGAACAACCATTGCAGTGTCTCCATACTGCATGAGAAGCAACTGCAGAACATTAGACACAGTGTGCTAAGGTAGCAGCCAGTCTCTGTATCCTATACTCCTTGACTGTCAGTAGAAAGGAAGGAAACTCTGGGGGGGGCTTACAGAAATACTGACTTATTTTAGTTCTGAATCAGGTCAGTGTATTTCCCACTACTGCTTTCAGTTTAGAAGCCTGTTTACGCTGGAGCACAAAATCCTTTCTGTGTCTGTACATGCCTAAAGATTCTGACTCTGCATTGTGTTGTTAAGTTGTTTACATTGGCTAACAAGTGTGATCTACCAAAAACAACCCAGACTATTTACATCAGGAAAATTTGCTGAAAATCCTAACAATGCATGTTGAAAAACTCATAAGAAAGACCAAAAAATGCAGTGACACAAAGGCACTGTAAATGAATAAATTAGATGCTACAAAATGGTAAAACTCTTGTATTACTAGCAAATGTGCTGCAAATACATAAACAAATACATAAATAAAAAAGCACATATTTTAAGAAAATGACAGCAAAAGTAAAGCTATATTTCCACCCAGTGGTCTAGTTTAATTTACCTTGGTATGGTATACAAAAGTTGGGAAGCTACAAATATTTGATCCATACTGTCTACTTTGTTTGCACTTTTCTGTTGGGGCACCAAGCATACCTGTCGTACCTTAAAAAATAGAGCTAGACTCACTGTTGTTCGTTGATCAGTCAAAAGAATCTTTATTTGTCATACGGCAGCAGTGGTAATGGATAAACACATAACACCTTGTTGAGTCTTTAGATACCTTTAAAGGAAATGGTGATGTACTCTTTAGCAGAAAAACCTTGTGGGGTATGGTTAGATTGTAATGACACCTCAAGGCAACAAGTCATGAGCCATAGTGATGTGTCATTTACAAACAAATCTGTTCTCTTGTGTGAACCACAGGAGCTGGCTCTTGTTTGAGAGCTGGTTTTCTTTTTTCCATTTTTATTGTCGTTTATCGAAATAAAAAAGCTGAATTAGTATCAAAAAAGAGCTATTTGGGAGCCGAAAGCCTGGCTATTATTTCTGAGCTGAGCCAAATTATGTAGATCTCCCAAAAGGAAGGCTGGACAAACATCATCTGTGGAAATGCAAGACTGCTTGGTAAAAAAAACCCTAAATAATGCTTTAGATGCTTTAAAAGAAGGCTGAATTTTTGCAAATCACATTACAAAAGTAGAAAAGTTAAATGCAATTTATATAAACACAAACGATAAGTGAATATAACATACTGTCCCTTCTAATGGTTCTTTGCAAATGACATCATGCAGCAGCAGAGAACTCAGGGGGGCAATCAGTGATTTCTGCATAGAGAAACACTGGCAAAAAAGCCATGGTTTGAGCTGTTTACTACATTTATGTGTCTGAAACCTCAATGTTTATATTTTCAAAGTGTGAAAATATAAACATTCTAAATTCTTAAGTTGCTTTAGTGTCCCAACAGAAGTGAAACATCTAGGCAAAAGTTTGTAGAAAAGTTTTAAAAACTCGTGTAGAAACAGCAGTAGGCACAGAATTTAAAAAAGCCCCCATCTAAAGCCTGGATCAGCGATGTAACACAATGCTCGTGGTTGGTCCATTTAAGCGGTCTGGTTTGGTTTAGTACAGTTTTACCATGATTTAATACAATAAACTCTGATCTCACCCATGTTTCCTCAGCTAATATCCATCTCACCAACCTCCAGCCCACTCGTGAGGGGAAATCATCTCTCTAAGACAGGGGTTCCCAACCTTTTTCAACCCCATAAATACAGAGGCTATATACTTTTTTAATTGAAGATTTAACATAAACGACTGAAGTGAATACAGGAGAAACATGTTGGAAGCTCAACAGTTGCTAACACAGGTTGGGAATCACTGCTCTAAGAGATCCAGATCATTTGGCTTAGCTCTGTGGAGCTGGTTGTTTGGCTCTCAAATGGCTCTTCATTTGGAAACGGTTTGGCTTTTTAAATGTGGGTTAAATAACAACAAAGGATGGAGTAAAGGAAACTGGCACTTCAACAAGAGATGGGTACAGTAGCTCACAAAGAGCCGTTTCGTAGCACAGGTGGTACATGAATGGCAAATTATTACTTGGTCTCTTATCACACAAGTCTTATTCAGTTGATAGTGTATCACCGTTTTAATTAAAAGCATGTTTGTGACAAAACTTGGATTTTTTTTATATATTAAAGAAGCTCAGCTAGCCTCTTCACTATAAGACTCATCAGGACTCTTGTCTGTTTTCATCTGGATAGACACTAGGAGAGTCATGTTCAGTGTATGTTGAAATTTTCTGATAATTGCAGTATAGAGGTCCTTTTAGAGCTGTAAAGTACTAACTTTCCTCTGTTCCTATTCATTCCTAATGGGGGCCCCCACTTCCTGACCTCAGTGGACATTAGGGATCATGTGGCTGCAGACAAACTACAGGAAAAATTAAAAAGAATACCCATGAACGCCCAAGTTACACCAATAATGATTTAAATAACTGAAATTGAGATTTTAACAAAGCAATAGACAGCTTAGAAAGTGATTGAAATGTGTACTTTCACACAAAGAATCCCAGATATCCAAGAAGCGTGCTTACTAATGTGTGTGTGACAAATATCATTCACAACACGTCCACACTTGAAGAGCTTTCTGCGCTTTGGCCCATGTAAAACTTTCTCTTCAGATTCACAATATTCATCCCAATCATCCTATACTAAAGTAGTAAATGTCACACCAAGAATATTTACATACAAGTATTTTTAAAAGCCACTTAACCTTGTGCAACCTCCAGGCTCCTTGCCCTTATTTCCTGTATGTACTTGTGTGTATCTATTTGTGTGTATTGTCACCAGGGGGGTGGGTAACTTCCTGGTCTTGTCAGCAGGGACAGTTTTGTAGCTGCAGTGATTTATTGATTGACCAGACAGACAAGGCTAAGTAGTAAAGGGCAGAGAGGAAATTAGGCTAATTAACTGGTCCAGAAAATGAGTTGCTGACATGTGTGACGTGGGTTGTTTGTCAATAATGAGCACATACATGCTAGAGAGGATACAGTGCCACTCATTGACGCTCTTATATCTTTAAGTGGATGGAAATATTGGTGCTGGCAGAAACAGAGGAACACTTCACTGTCTGATTTATCAAATTATCGAGCTTTATCAAATTATACAGCAGCACAGGCTGTCGTCTTTGGATTTTAAGGGTCATCTACTTAATTATATTATGCTTTGTTTAAAGTGGATATGGCTGCTTTAACCCTGCCCAAGACAGTCTTTAAATAGAACAACTATGCATGAGGTTGCTTCCTCAGTTCTCATTTGTTCTTTAAATATAAACAAAATGATAGAGGAGAGCTTATTTCCTGTTGTCATAAATGCATCACATGAAAAAAATGTTAGCTGCCAGTGTTTCCATGTTGCCTCCCTTAAACGAGTTAGTGACTGTACTGAAATGTCATCCAGGTGATTCAGTGTTTCCTACATTTATGTGTCTGAAACCTCAAATAGTCACACTTATTTGGGTGAGAAATAATTCCAAAACTGTCAGTGACTCAGAATTAGTCAGGTTTTAGAAGTTCAGAAAAAACGTGCTCATCTTCATTAAAACTGAGAAAATCCAGTCAAATTTCATTCAAGATAAGAAATATTTGGGGCGCTGGTAGCCTAGTGGTTTAGGGCGCGCCCCATGTACGCGGACAGCCTGGGCTCAAATCCGGCCTGAGGCCCCTTACCACATATCTGTCCCCCGCTCTCGTCCCTGTTTCCGGCTCTATCCACCGTCCTCCTCTGTCAAATAAAAGCGCAAAAATCCCCAAAGTAAATCTTTAAATAAAAAAGAAAGATAAGCAATATTTGCACAAGTTTTAAAAATATCACTTGCGTAGCTTAGTTGAAACAATGACCAGTTCTTATTGTTATCAAAAAATGTAATCCTTTTAGTGGCTGATAAATTTGCAAACATTCATCTGTTTTCTTCCGCTTGTCCGGGCTTGGTCACAGTGACAGCAGACTAATCAAGTCAGCCCAGACTTTCCTCACCCCAGGAGCATTTTCTGGCTCCTTCCTAGAGGATCCCAAGGCGTTCCCAAACCAGACATCATCTTTAACCCCTCCACTGAGTTCTTGGTCTGCCTTGGGATATCCTCTTAGTTTGAGGTGCCCAGAAGACTTCCACAGGGAGGCATCCTGAAGGCTTCCTGATCTGACGTGTGAACCACTTTAACTGGCTCCTTTCCATGCGCAGGAGCAGCAGCTCTCCTCCTAGTTCTCTTTGGATGTCTGCGCTTCTCACCTTATCTCTAAGGCTAAACCCAGTCATCCTCTGGAGCAAATTAATTTAATCCATTTGTATCCACATTCTCATTCTTTCAGTAATTACCAAAGCTAATGACCTTAAAATGAAGGTTGGAACATAGATCAACCAGTAAAACAAAGTTTTCTCTTTTCAAACTATACACTTTAATCTAAAACTGAGGTAAAAACTTTTGACCAGTTTTGCACATCTGACACAAACTCTTATTGATCTAACTATAATAACACAATGATTTTGTTCCTAGTCATCATTCAAGACTCAAGCTAATGTGCTTTATTTTCACTTGTTGAATCCACAGGTGGAGACGATGAAGAAGGCTTATCACTCTGCGTGCAAAGAGGAGAAGCTGGCAGCCAGCAGGGAGACCAACAGCAAACTGGAGAGCAACAACAACCCTGAAGCCCAAAAAAAGCTGCAGGAAAAGGTGGAGAAGTGTCAGCAGGAGGTGCAGAAGGTAGGGCTTTCCTCAGGAAATGACTTGGTTGGCTGACAAGATTACAGAATACCTTGGCTTTTGGGAAATGAAATAATCTGTGATCTCTCTTGAGATGTAAAATGTTTTTTTTTTGTCATCTGAAATGGTTGCATGTTAAAAAAGAAAAACATTTTTATTTTGTGTTAATCATATTTGCACACTTTTGTCCATCATTAGATTTTTTAAAATTGTATTACTATTTTTTATAAATAGGTTTTTAAAGATTATTTTTCTAGGCTTTATGTCTTATTTGCCAAGATAGCTGAAGAGAGACAGGAAATATGGGGAGCGAGAGTTGGGGGAAGACATTCACCAAACAGTGCAGTGACCAGGACTTGATCCAACTACCAGTTTGTCAAGGACAAGTGCTTTATATGTGGGTGCTTGCTTTACCCACTAAGCCAAACCAGTGACCACAGTTTGTTTTCTGCATCGAAGTCATGTAAACGGGTGATTGATTAATCAGCTGCGGCTGCAGCTCCATCTCTTACTCTCTCCTTCAGACTGAAACTTACTGTAACGAGCGCACTTTGCCTGCGTATTATGTGGATTTCAAGCCTGGAACATAATACATTAAGGCAATTATTGTTATTCACAGCCACGTAACAAAACATATTGAATATAAAAGTGATTTGGCACAGCACAGTGGCACATGAGCTCAAGCAAGTAACCTTAATATATGAAGGGATCTGTTAAGTTGGATGACTCGGTGCTTTCTTTTTCTTTATTAAGGTGTGAAAGAGCAACAAAATCACCTTTACTGCTTTTTACTTCACAGTACGAGATCATTTTGCCTTGCATTGCAAATTTTGTAATGAATAGAGTACTAAACACATCAGACTCTGTGTGCAGAGTTTGAGTCTAAAACGCATCTGAAATAACTGACTTATTTTGCAAAGACTTTACAGCATACACAATCATATTAAAGGCCTGAATTAGACTTCTGTATGGTAGTTTTCCAAAACTTCTTTAGCTAAAACTGTTTGTATTTAGGCAGCTGGAGAGTTTTTTACGTCGTTGTAAGACTTTCCCCAAGCCTATAGACCTCTTATTTGTCCAGTCTACTGCATCTTTAGATATTTGGAGAATATTAAATTCTTTCTCTGTATATCTTTTAGTAGCTGTGATAGATCCATGAATGCATGAATTACCTAATACACTGACTCCCTCAAACTTAAGCTTGTTCTCTTACCAAAGGAAGAGGAAATGTGTTTGAAAATGCTATAAATAGTCAGAAGAATAGTTTGCAAAAAAAGAGCGATAAACTGCTAGAAATTGTGTTGGGTTGTCTAAATAGTAGATACATAATTCCAAGAAGTCATGGTTTTTGTTTGATTTTTTTTTTAAATGTGACCTTATTTCTGTCTCTCAGACTAAAGAAAAATATGAGAAATCTCTTGAAGAACTGGACAAAGTGACCCCTCAGTACATGGAGAACATGGAACAGGTCTTTGAGCAGTGGCAGCAGTTTGAAGACAAACGTATCCGCTTCTTCAAAGAGCTCCTGCTGGAGGTGAAACAGCACCTGGACCTCTCAACCAATCACAGGTCAGACCCAGGATTTTGTCACTCCTCATGTTTTTCATATATTTGTTAGTCATGTCTAGATGCAGAGGTGCAGCCAATCAGCAGAGCATAGAAAGATGCTTATAATTTCAAGTGCCCCCCAGGGTAAAAACCACATTTTTGTCTTTGCAGATTCCAGACAGTCTACCACACGCTGGAAGACACAATCTCTGCTACTGATGCTGAAGAGGATCTGAAATGGTTCCGGTCCAATCAAGGCCCTGGCATGCCAATGAACTGGCCACAGTTTGAGGTATTTCAGCCTTAAATGATCCTTATGACATCACAGAAAAAGGGAAGGAAGAAAGACTTAAAGGTTTGGATGAGGAGGAGGATTTTCCAGAGTGGCATTCAGAAGTTTCAAAAATCCTCTAACACATGAGACTTCTTATTAAATCATCTTCATTTTTGTTGCTGACTTGATGAGTCACATTTGAAGCCCTCATGTGCACTAATGGATCTAATAGTTCCTAAAGGCTCAACTGTGAGAATCGCTAGTCAGCAGGAATGAGGAAGTTGTGTAATAAGTCTCACTGAAAAATGTTGTAGGAAAAAATACACAAAGAGCAACATTGCCATGGTTATATTCGGTGTTTCATGAAGCCAAAGAAGGAGTTGCAGCTCTGTGTCGCTCTTTGTCATTGAAGGATGCTATTTGGCAGCAGGGGTGGAAGTAAATCTATCCTCAGCAGTCAGCATGGCAATGAAAGGGGTACACTTTATGTCATCTGCCCTACAGGAGGTTAAATAAGTGAAGAGGAGAGGAAGGCAGAGAAAACCTCCATGTGCTTGCAATGGAACAATTTATAGTGTTGTTTTTGCTCTTAAAGGCGTAGCTGCTCCAAAGTAGCTGCTTATTCCACTTCAGTCATTACATCATTACCAGGCTGTTTTTCTTTCTGAGGATGACTTTGTTTTTGGGAAGAAATAAATCTTTTCCATGACAAGATAAACTCAAAGCACAAAGAGAGCATTAAAACTGAGGGCTCCACAGGAACCTTGAACAAAGTGCAAACTACACTCCAAACTCATGGCTTAATTGATAATCTGGCTCTTATTTGAGATATTTGCCACACTCACAAACTAACAAGTTTGAGGATTAGAAGGTTTTGTCCGCATTAACCCTGTGCCACACCTGCTTCCCTTTCCCCATGTCTGACAGAATTTGGACTGGTCCCATCCTCGCTCCTATAAGAGAAGGTCCATTGTAGTGAGTTCTGCATGGGAGGGCTGTTCTTTTCACAACAGCCATGGGGAGAGATCCTGTTTTTTCCAATAACACTCTCACTCCTTGCTGCTTCCATTTGTGTGTGTGTGTGTGTGTGTTTGAAGTGGTTTTCTTTTTATCACATCTCAAAGAACATTAATGTAGTAAAGGAGCACATGTCTGTCCACAGCACATAGTATGTTCCTCTTGCTTGATATCTACAGGATGTTTACAGACCTTTCCTGGCTATCCGATTTTCTAGGATTGCTCTTTAAACTTATTTCTGTCTCTCTTTTCCTTCTAATTTCTAAACTGCCCCCCTCATTTGACCTGCCACACACAATTCTGTCCATGTTAACCCTGCTATGCGTTACGTGATTACACCACAGTTCATCAGTGAGCCATGATCAGCAATACAGCAAACCTTTTAGAGCTTGAGTCTGTAACATTAGATGAGAACCATGTAGAATCAACTCTACTCCCCCTCCCTTCCTGTTCTTCTCTCTGTTTGAGCTCTGTAGCTCCGCCCCTCTTCTCACATACCTCTTTGCGAATATGCATGTCCACTGAATCGAATACTGATGGTGGCAAAGCTCTCGTGGAGTGATTTTGCCCCGCTTTCCCACTGAAATCAATGGCCGAATCACAGGCAAGGAAACACTTCGTCTCACCATGAAAAAATTCTACATAGGACCGAACACCGCCAGTAACTCTGCCATTGTATCAACCTCTCACTGAGCTGAGAGGTGGAAGCGCACCTACTACAGCAGCCAATAGGAATGCTCCCTCTGACCTAAGTCTTGATTGGCTGCGAGTACTAGCCTCTTCATTGGCTGGAGCATTGTCCCTCGCTGGTTTTCCTCAAGTGAGAGTGAAGTGCGAGGAGGCATTACAGAAGTGTCTTATTCTGTTAGATGGCTTCAATAACAAGACCCTGACAGGTTGTGTTGTTTTTGTGGGAATACGAAACTAAAAATAAATCACTTACTACAGCTTTAATATGTAAAAGTTTGAGAATGTTGGTAAATCAGAGGAGTCAGACAAGCTTTTTGTGAGGCTAAGAGGTCACATTTGGTGGTGCTGTCTATCATTTATATATGCAAGAGAGACAATTTAAGACAGAGCATCTGGATGAGACGAAGAGTTTTGAAACATTTGGCTCAAACGCAAGACTGATGTGTTGTTACAAGGAGTTCTAGTCTACCCAAAATATTACCTCAGGACTGTCAACTATTTTCAATTAGTCTTGATCCTATATACAGCCTCAGCAGCATTAAAATTCCTTGGAGGGGGCACTCCATGTTGGATTGCACCCCACATACCGAGGCTGTACTCTTCCATGTGGACTGCCTGGGTTTTTAAGTCCAACCTGAAGCTCCTTCTCGCATGTCATTCCCCACCCAGACAAAGAAGCCCAAATATAATCTTTCAATCTGCAAAAAATTTGCATTTTATTGCAATCCAATACAAACATTTTGCCAAAAAATTTACTTTTAGAAACTTCTACCTTTTCAGTTTCTGTTGACATGGTCATAAAGGTGGTAACTGTGTTTATTGTTTATCATTGAAGTAGCAGTGGGTGATGATGGCATACTGTTGTGCAGTATATTGAAAGATGTCCTAAGTTTGCCCACTCCAATAACAAACAGTGCTTAACAAATTTATTAGACCACCTGTCTCAAAGACCATCCGGTATCGTGAAGTGCTTTAGTGCAGACTTTAATTTTCAGTGAGCACTCCAGGTTTTACCATTTTGAACAGGAATGAGGAATTTCAAACTTAATTCACCTTTTTATACCCAAATTTGAGCTGGCTCACTGGGCTTCTCTGAGAAGTCAGAAATGAATCAAGCATAACATTCAACCACTAAAACTCATTTTTGTGTTAAGGAATGCAAGTAAGTAACTATAAAATGACATATTATTCCATAAATAATAATGTGCTTTACTATTTTTTCAGTTTTTTTGTAAATCAGTACATTTGAAAATTCATGGATAACAATAATAATTATATTTTAGCATTAAAAATATCATTGCGGTTAAAGAGCTTCTACATATTGGCGTATTAACCATTGCAGAAACATAAAAAATGATTTTGGTAATTACCAGTGCTGTTAATTTAGGGCAGCTGTGGCATAAACCTTACTTTGGGTGGTGGTCTAATAAATTTGTTAAGCACTGTATATGAGGTTGGGAGCAAACTATTAGGAACACCTGTTAATTTCATGTACTCAGGTACACCACTACCACCCAATGTAACTTCAGAAATTCAGGGATAAATATGAGTAGAATAATCACCTTTTTGACGACAGTGTTTCCCACACAGGTGTGCCACCCAGGTATATTTATGTGAGCCCAAGTATATTCGTTGACCCTTTTTTTGTTAATCCATGTATCACCTAACATGCACAAAAGAGAGGTGTCCAATTATGCATTCCCCCAGTAAGTTCACCATTTGAGGACAATGTTTGATATTAAAAATTACGTTTCTTGTAGCGTCATGTTAACATTTTTCAGATGTAGCTTGCTGCTACTATTTTCCTGTACTCCCACACTCTAGGGAAGAGGTCCAGTATGCTATCTCATCAGCACACAGCTTGCGTGCAGTGATAACAGAATATCTAGTGACACATTTCAACAGCCAAGTGATGTTATTTGAATATCTTCAAGCAAAGTACTGCAAATGAGTACTGTTAAATGAGCAGGAGCTGCTAAAAACACACAAAATGTGATGAGGTGACCGTCTTTGCCACTACATTATCCAAGTACACTATCATTCTGTGGGAAACATTTGGTAACATCAACGAAACCTGAAAAAAGAGAGGCTTTGTAAAAGTATAATTTAGGCTGGAGCTGTTGTGTTTAACTAAATGGGTGGTCATTAATTGGTGGCAGGTTTTGGTGTATAATAAATAAAAATAATTGTGTTGATTTATTTTCATTTATTTAAGCGTCAGGGTTTTATGAAGGCAACCTTAAGGTTTGCTAAATTTACATTTTTCAATAGTTATTCCTAATAGTTACCAAAAATGCACTTTTTGCCACCAAATGTAAGAGTTTGATGGCACAGTAGCTCAGGATGCACTGGTACCAGATTTTCCAGACAAAGTACAAGCACATGTAATTACATTTGGCTGACACTGAGTAAAATTATGAACCCTTGATGCAACCATTACGGTTCTTAGAATTATTCTGAAAGTTTTATTTTCATCAGATTTTCTTCCTCTTGACAATTAAGAATTGCATAGTTTTCATTCTGTTCTACTGTTTTCCTCCACATTTATGGTAAAATATCAACAAAATAAAGACATGGCTCCAACTTTGACTACATACTCGCATAATGAGATGCAAAAATCATGCTTTAAAATGATACCAAGTGCAGTATCTGCACTGTTTTATTAGAATGAGTGCGAGCGATTAAGCTTGGTGTCGGCATCAATACCCATTACTGACAATGGTATCTGTGCTTCCCTAACAGTAGCATCTATTTCTGACAATATAATGTAGATACTGGGATTTAAAGCTAGTTTGTCCTTGTGAATGTAGGTATGGTTGACCAGAAAGCAGTGTATGCAGAAAAATGGAAGATTTATAACACTATGCACTAAGCTTTTCCTTTTTATTGGTGCGTTGCCCTTACATTTTTGGACTGTGTCTCTTTGGTTAGCCTCTGGTGGAGGGAACACCCACTGGTGCGGTTTCTTTCAACAGGTGATGGACACTGTACATGGCTGTGTCTCTTCAGGCCTACACTGTAAAAACATGCACGTTCTGCTCAGAAATCTAGCCTGTTTGAAAGCCTGAGGAATGTTTGACAGACTGTGTGAAGTGTGGTTGTGTTGCTGTGCTCAAGTCTGTGACTTGTTTCTACTAGATGTAAGGGCATGTTTTGGACTATACATTAGTTTTATGTTGAAGGTGTAACGCTTGTCTCTAATGTGTTTGTGTTTGTTTGCTAGGATTGGTCCATAGACCTGAACCGAACCCTCAGCAGACGAGAAAAGAAGAAGCCATCGGAGGGTGTCACTCTGACGGGCATCAGTCAAACCGGGTCAGATCAGCCTGTTCAGCCTGCAAAGACCAGCAGCAGGTAGAAACCTGATCTCTCTCTGTCTCTTTTTCTGTCTCTAGCAAACACCGAAAACTGAGAATCTGTTTGTAATACTCACTTGAGTACTCTCTGTTAACCTAACTCCCCACATCAGAGATAATCCACACATGGTCGTAAAGTGTTACATAAGAGGAGCTCCGGGTGTGACGTAGAGTTAAAGGGCTGTTTCCAACGGTAACGGTAAACATTTTGTCACACAGTTTGTTGGGAAAGAATTCATCCCTGCATGTCTGGAGTCGGCTGGTACATAGTTGATAGGAAGCCAGAAGCGAGTGTGGAAATATTACTCATACGCACCGAGACCTGAATAGCTAGAAATGCTGTGACTGGAAAGTTCTAAAAAAGTAGTGTTTAAGTCAAAGACAAGCACCTGGACTCAGCACGGTTTTGATTTCCTAGAAAAAACGTCAGTAGCATTAGCAAGGTGGCATGTGTTTATGCTAAAATTAATATTGTGTGATTCATTTACTAGCAGCTTAATCATTATGTCTTGCTGATTATGAATGATTTATTAATCTGTCTCATATTCGATGTGTGTATAATGGAATACCAGTTCTCTGTGAAGGTGTAGAGCCTCTTGATATCTGACTGGCAGCTTTTGATAACACGATGTAGTCTCTCTAAGCCTAGATAAGATAGACTCCCAGCTAAGAACTGTGACTTTGGTGTTGTGGCAACAGCTTGGTGGACAGAACAGTAGTTCATGGAAACGACATCAAACAGGTGATGATGGTTAAAAAAAGATTTTAAATATATCCTAATGATGAAAGAAGCATATCATTTTTTATTAGTGCCAAGTTTTACTAGAAAATCCGAGTTTTTCAATCCCAACTCCTTTGGTATTATCCTGCCAAAATGAATTATACCATATTGTATCCTGTTGTACCACCAAGCTGCCCTTAAAGGAGGTAAGAGGTGAAGCTCTCTGGAGACCAGCGTGATTGCAGGGCCAGTGGAGAATAGATACCCATAATTACTCACGTATTATATAGTATCATGTCTTATCGTGTGCTGTTAAATTGTATTTTATGTCGATTGCTTGGGATTGTAAGTGAGGTTAGAGGTGATTATCTAGAGCAGTGATACTCAATGTATAGCTCTTTTAAGTCTTACATGGGCAAATAATTCACCCAGAAAACCTTACAAAGACGGAAACGTTGACCTCAGAAATGTTCTGTTGCAAGTTACATCCATTTGTTTCCCATACTTGCACAGTAGGCCTTAAATATCAGATTTCATTTTTAACCTGCATTTTTTTGTGTTCATATTTCCTTCAGATGTGTGCAAGGAAGAACATGTAAGATAGATATCACTTACTTTTTAGAAAAGGGACAAAACATGCTCCAAACTAAAATTTTACTTTGTACTTTTATTTAACTCCAATAATTTTGGAGAATTTACCAATAATTTTAAGTGGATACTTGTGTGGGTTGAGGCCTCAACTAGCAGTTTTGTGAAGGAACAGATTTTTATTCAACATTTTTTTCAGAAATATGACTTTTTGGAAATAATATCTTGATTTTATGAACTCTTTCAGACATACTCAAATGTTTTGCATTTTTATTACCCACGCCAATGAAATCGGCAGGGGGTTATGTAAAGGGTTCCGTATCTTTGTTCGTTTCTTTGTTTGTTTGTTTGTTTGTATGTGTACAAGATAACTTGAGAATGGAAACTTGGATCTTCACCAAACTTTCAGGGAATACTGAGATAGTGACAGGGAAGAATCGATTAGATTTTGGTGATGATCCACGCACCTGTTCGGTTTTTCTCACACTTTGAATTTTGAACACCATAGTAATCAATGGGAGCGTGAGTTCCTCGGAGGCACTGCTTAGGCATGGGTCTGCCGCCTCAAACGGCCATTCTAGTTATTACATTCATTCAAGACGAATGACAAATTTTCAGCTATCTGATCCTGGTGTTCAGTACTGATATTTGATTTTAAAAAACAACAACATAATTGTCACTTTTTTAACCTGAAGTATCTTATCCCTGAATTTCTGGATTTTCTAACTTCTTTTTTATTAACCATATTAAACTGAAATTTGTTACTAATGTTTAATAAGTAGAATAAAATGATCTGAGGATAATACATTTTTTGTAAAATGAACAAAACTATCCTTGACCCAACTAATTTTCTTAATTGTTGGTAGATAAAGAAACTTAAAGGTGAAACCACTTTAACTTGTCATTAATTAACAATTCGGCCCTTCATTGCGACATCCATTCATCTGAAGACAGCCACTATCCAGGTGTCAGCAGGATTTGCTAGTATGTAGAATATATGCAGAGGGGGTTTGTAGAGGAGTTGACAAAGGGAATGTCAGGCATGGAAAGCATCTGACCTCCTAACTTAGGATAATTGGCTATCATGGGACTGACGCCCCCCTGCAGCATTTACAGCACATTGTTTTCCTGTCAATTCCTACATATGTGGGTGGGACTGGTGGATTTTGTGTTCATGCAGGGGTCTTGTTGGGTAGTAATTATTTTTTTTACAGACTTTACAGTGAAAGAAGGTGACTTCTTAGTGTTGTTTCAGGTGTTATCAGCGTAAGAAAGCTAATTAATGATTACTTATGTAGTCCTTTAAGGTTGTTTTACTTATTGGAAATGACTTTATTAGCACTCTTTAAATTTGGTCCAAAGTTAAGGTCAGGTTTGTTTGTTGATGCACACAATCCAAAGTTACATTGTACCAGCCTCCCAGTAGAGTAATGTTTGCTGTAATGACAACTCAGGCTTAACTCAGAGGAGCATGGCATGACTACACAAACAAAGGCGTTCACATTTCTCTCTGTTTAACACTCCTCAAGGGCGAGCTTGTAGCTACTGCTGTTTATGGTCCAATTCTTCTGTAAACAGGAAATAGAAACCCTGGGTTTCCTCTGATGCAGGTGCAGGCCTGGTGCAAGAATTTGGCCCTTTGATGCAGAAAGCAATAGTAAGAAGTAAACCACCTTCGCATGACTTCTAAAGAAAGGTTTTGGCCTACATTTTGGAGCTGACAATTAAACTCTTCAATATGTCAGTCAGGAAATGTCCTGTAGATGTTTTGTTGCTTTGTATAAACGTGATGTGGGGTTTAATGGAAGTGCTCAAGCCTGAACAATGAGTGTGTTTAGCCTAAACACCATTGCTGTGTAAATCTTTCCTTTATAACACTGTATACAACCAAACAGAGAAAATGATGTGTCAATTTTGTAATAGTTGTGGCTTGAATTTAAAACAGCTCCAGCCTGGGATCATCTTTTGCCTTTATATGTGTATGCATGACAACAAACCCTCTCTTACTGTGTCCCATGTCAGCCTGACTGTGCCTAAAACAGCGCCAGTTGGCACAAACCCCTTCGAAGATGACGAGGATGAGGAGGAAGAGGAAGAGGAGATGGCAGTGGAGCAGCAGACCACAGTCAACCACAACAGTGTGAATAAAGAGGAAATAAAAACGTTGGTGAACAGGAGATAATCCTTCCACGCTCCGTTAACCCTCCCCGCCTTTTTTTGTTTCTTAGTTTCTTTCTTTCTTTCTTTCGCAGAGCGCCGTTTGGGCTGCGTTTCTCCCCAGTTCATTATCTCATTGACCCTTTTTTCCTTCTTCCTTGTAACCCTTTCTTCCTCCCTCAGGTGGCCGGTTGTTGTTTTGCTCTGCATGGTCACTGACATAGCCTTGCACACATGTAGCCTGTGTGTTTGTCTGTCATTTCTTACAGTGCCATGTCTTGCAAAACATTCAGTGTCATGCGTATGGGTGCGCATGTCTCTGCCAGTGGAAAATCTGATTTGTTTCTAACAGTCAGATCTGGATATGGAATAACCTACAAAAACATACTCAAATGTTCTCTATTTCTATTCAAACTAAATTGCCTTTGCAAAAGTACTCATAGAACTTATTTTTTAAGAGTTTCACTCTGTAATCTGCTCAAACTATTACATATTTGCAGAAAATTTGCTGGTAATCCAGAGTCAACAGGTCTGACTGTTAATCTTATGCGTATTTGCTGGTGTTTGTTTACTTTTTTCAGCTGTCAGAGCGGAGAAAAGCTCTCTGGTGTTTAGGTGGCGCCCTCTGCTGGCCCTTCAGACCTAAATCTAATCATGCATCCACATCAGTGATTTGTCTTGCTTGGTCTTGTGTTGCTATGTTTTTTTCATGTGCTTTCTGATATGTGGTCACATTGTTTTGCCGCCTTACTTTAGCACTGTGTGCACTTTCACCCAAAGCTCAGAGCGACTTTAGAATCATTTGTCATGCTGCCTGAACTGAACGCTTGCTTTGTAGCACAAGTAAGCATGTTCTTAGAACTATATGGACAACATTTTCAAGACGAATCACAAAGCTATCCCTGGATTTGAAGATGCACTTTGGGCTTTTTTGTGTGTTTTCTTTATTCTAACTTTAATCTTTCGTCCCTGCTTACACCTGGCATGCTGAATTATCCCATCATTGCCCAAAGGCCCTGAGATCAATAGAAAAATACATTGACAGGGGCTCTTTTGTTTGTCCATGCAGTGCGAGCAGTGTGGAGAAGACTCCTGATTGGTCAGATGAAGACACAGGGGGTAACCCTTTCTCTACAAACGGTGATGGGAATCCGTTTGAAGAGGAGCCGGCTTCTCCGGTCATTTCTGTGCCGGTTAGAGCCCTCTATGACTATGAAGGACAGGAGCAGGATGAGCTAAGCTTCAAAGCAGGTACACATCATTGTGTTGTTATGGACCTAATTCAAATAGTAAGGAAATTTGTAGATTATTTCTATGTTGTGACAATGCTTCTATCAGTGTTTTACTGTTGGAAAGCCTGTTTATTACCCTTTTAAATGGTGCTACATTTGTAATGAACATGCCTTTGTGGGATGAGCAGCAGAGCTGAGTATGTGGGTTGTGCCCATGACAAATTTGCTAAATCTTCTCTACCAATGCCAAACAGCTTATTCTGCCATTGACTGTTGTTTGGTGGATTGGATGAGTGAAGTCTGAAAAAACAAGACATATTTTCAGTTCAACAGTTAATTTGTTTAACAAACAGGAACCTCAGTAGTATGTGGAAGAACCATACACAGCCACAACAGCCTGATACCTCCTCCTCATGCTGGTCACCAGCCTGGTCACACACTGCTCTGGATGGCATCCCATTCTTCAACCAGCATTGTCACAGTTCAGCCAGTGTGGTTGTGTTGATCACTGTTGCATGAACAGCATGTCCAAGCTGATCCCACAAGTGTTGAATGGGGTTGAGTTCAGGACTGCTGGTAGGCCATTCCATCCTCTTGACTCCTAAATTCTGGAGGTAGTCTCTGATAAACCCACTATGTGAGGGTGAGCGTTGTCATCTTGGAGGATAGAGTTCAGTCCCAGATATGGGATTGCCCCTGGTTGCAGAATCTAATCTTGACACACCTCTGCATTGAGATTGCCTCTAATGATGACAATGCCGCCCCACACCATCACACTGCCTCCACTAAAAGACATTACTCTATTGGTAGAGCAATCAGCATAGCGTTTTCCGTGTCTTCTTCACACCTTGATCCTTCGATCCAACTACTGTAGCTAGAATTTGGACTCATCACTGAACATGATGTTCCTACACATGTTCAGGTTCCAGTTCACAGCACCTGTGGGTCAAGAGTTAGTTGCAACAACAAAATAAGCTGTTTGGCAGAGAAGATTTGGCAAATTTTTCATGGGTGCAACCCACAGACTCAGCTCTGCTGCTCATCCCACAAAGGCCTGTTCCTTACAAATGTGGAGCTATTTAAAAAGGAAATAAACAGGCTTTCCAATGGTTTAAGATTTATTGTCAAGAAGCATTGTTACAACAAAGAAAAAATCCTCTTAACACAAATTTCCTTACTTTTTGTGCTAAGTTTTGATAAATTGTTTAGGGAGCAAAAGGTTTTCACAACACTGGAATATAAATGCTAACCTCCTAATTTTTTAATTTCTCTAGGGGATGAATTCACCAAAATTGGTGAAGAAGATGATCAGGGCTGGTGCAAAGGCCGACTCAAGGATGGACAAACAGGGCTCTATCCGGCTAACTATGTTGAAGACATCCAGTAATGAATCATCAAAATGTGAAGGAAGAAGAAAGAGATGTTTTGGGAAATGACAGCGCGGCTGGAAACAAGAAAGCTCTGCTTCATTTTAAACCGTTTTCTCCCTGTTGATGGACCCTGGACTGCTGTGGGAGAAGGACCGAGAGATTATAAAAGGACCACTTAAAATATTGTCACAGATTGACCCTCATAGAAACTTTGTTGAAAGATGGATCTAAACCACGTGTCCAGATTTAAGGGGGGGGAGAAAAATGCTGTCAGTTTAAGATTATTGTTACTTAAAGTCCCATTTATGCTGTTACAAAAATACAAGCTTTTCAAGTATATATTAGATATGACTCAGTAAAATTTATGTGTGAATTTCTATATTGTTAAAATGAAACACTGGGATGACAGCCTGACAAATCGTGTAGCGATGTTACATGCAGCCTTAATATGCAAGCCACTATGGATTCATTAAGGGAGATGACCCTCTTTCTAATTATCTGCTCTGTGCCTGTAAGAACCTAGTCCTTTAATGTAAAACGATTTTCTTGGACAAAGTAGGCCCTTATGTTGAGATAATTGTCAAGAATGAACTTGATTGTTAATCTAGTGCTTACATTGTTTTGCCAGTCTCTTCAGGGGTTTGTTTATACACTCAGTTTATTCACTGTTCCGGTTATTTGTGAGGAATAATGGCACTCAGAAGAGCCATATCCTGGAGTAGTCTTCATTAGGTCACAGCCATTGAATGTATAATCACTGATTGTATTTTCTCACTTACTGATTGTTCACTTTAGCTTATGTTGGTTTCTTTACAGCCACTGACAAACAACACATCTCTCTTTTTCTCTGTCAATTCTGTAGATTGTAATCCTACATGGGCTATTTTTCATACAACACTGAAAATCTCTCACGTTTATCTCACTTGAATCTCTGTGTTAAATTCTCTCACTTCTTTTTCAATGTAAAGGTATGGGAGAGTATTTTTTTAGTGTATGTTATATGCAATAAAACCACAGCCGAGGTTGGTGTCACATACATGCATGTAAATAGCCTAAATGACACTTCTTAGAGGAAATTAAGCATTGAAATCAGATCATTTATAGTTGGAAATTGATGATTGTTAATTTATAATGCCACAAGTGCTTTTGTTCTACTCTTGTTAGAATGCTGTGACTGAAAATCACTTTGTATAGTAATTGAATATTTTATGACAAATATCCCTCAGATCTGTTATTTTGTTACATTTGTAAATAGGATTTCCCCCCTCATGGAAATACTTATTGAATTATCACTACTACCAATTGGATTATTCTTAACTATTTCTTAGAATATATGACATGAACGAATACCCTTGATGTAATGATCTTAGTACATTATATATTTTGATCAAGTATGTTGTCAGCTTGCATGTTTAGCAGAGAGGAGCTACTGTTTCTTTCATATATGCAAGCTCCAAATTCATTAATAGCCCCACTGAAACAAAAACGAAATTTCTGTCTGATGCCTTCAACTGCAGCACAGAGGATGATAGGTTTTGTTGCATTTTGTAGCAGAAAGATGTCTTGTCATGTTTTCAGGGCATGCTGTCGTTGACGCGCAGCAACAGATGTTCTTGCACAGTAAGGTTTGTACATGTTGTCTCACAACATAATAAATTAATTGAAAAACATATTGGTCATTGTCTGAAGAACTTACATATACCAATATTCTAAATCCTCAGTGGTGATGTGACTGTGCAAATTAAGTTTTAACTTCTCAGCACAAGCCAGTGGGAGGCTCAGGATGTTTGAGGGTCAGGGGCGAAAGTAAGTAAGGGCACATACTGTATGAAGTGGGGCACCTGCGCACAAAAGTTGTCATACATTTAAAAATAGTTAGATTAAACATTCTAATTATGTGATTTTATCTTCTACATCTCTGTAATGAAACAAACAGAAAATTGTCAACTGTTTAACTATTTATTTCACAAAGGTACACAAGTGAGGATGTCTGAAAACGAAGTTCTTACTGAAAAGCTTGCTTCACTGTTTGCATTTTTTTGGACTGAAGCCCTCTTGGGGGCTCTAGCAGGTTTCGCCCACCAAGAGGGCACCATACCAGACATTTTGATATGTTTTGATCACCAACAAGACACCCTAGAGGGCACTTTGCTGTTAACCAACTGCAAGGGCAGAAAATAGGGTGCCTCATCATGTGTCATCCATTGACAGGACCCCTGGAAGGCTCCCATTAGGGCACTTTGTCACATTTTGTCTACTGGAAGGGCACACGAGAACACTTGGTCAGGGACTGTCCACTGTAGGATGCAGCTGGCCTGGTGGTTGAGTCATGTCTCGTGTGTGGGTGGCCAGTGTTCAAGTCTGGCCTGTGGCTCTCACCACATGTCATTCCATGCTTTTTCATCCCTGTTTCTGGCTCTATCCACTATCCTATCTCTCTAACAAAGGCAAAAGCCCCAAAATAAATCTTGAAAAAATGTGGGTGTAAATTTGATGTATTTACAATTTGACTTATTAATCACAATCATGGGTGTAGCACAGGGGGAAAAGGGTACTGATTATCCAGGCCCACAGTAGGTTGGGGGCCCTTGGGAAGCCTGCAATGAAACATTTGTTTTTATATATTTTTCTTAGTAATCAGTGTCATTATTGAATCAAAAGCAATTAAATGAATTGGTAAACAGACTGAAATTTGTATCAAATAGAGCAGAATTTCCATCAGTGGGACTCACCAACTCCACTCAATGCAAAAGTATTCAACATCAAAAACAATCATAATCCACCAGAAACATGAGCAAAGAAATACCAACAGTGATCACTGTACAACAGAAAACATCTAAATATATCTGAAACACATCTAAACACGCTGTCCAAGTGCATGATGGGAAAACTCTGCCTACATATTCCCTCAGATTTGGCAGTTGGCAAAGCAAGATCATTTAACGCAGAATGGAGTTAAAACTTCTCTTTTTGGGAGTTAAATCAACTCTTACATGTGTAACAATGAGATATCGACACTCCAGTTTTCACTGTGTATTGTTAAAGAGCGTTACATAATATCTAAATTTGTTAACATGTATATGTCACCTCCTAGACTCTGTACCTTCAATTACTATCCACTCAGAATCTATGGTCCACGGCTGACACATTCTTGGCTTCAAAAATGGACCTCAACTACATTACCCACAAGGCCTTGCTACAATAACATAACCACGGGGCGCTTTCATCCAATCAGAGCTCGACCATGACGTTCTCCAACTGACGTGTCGCATTCAGTTACTGAGAGGAAAAACGCAGGGCTGTTTTTCCTGCTTCTCCTGAAACCGCCAGGTATCACAAACGGACTGAACGATGGCAGAGCCAAGCAAGCACGAAATTTCAACTATTTTCAAGCGACTCCGCTCCATTCCGACGAACAAGGTGAGAGTTTCAGATGGCAGAAAGTGTGTACTCCGTTGAACAAGGAAGTTAGCTGAACTAAATATTTGACACGTCGCACTGAGAAACGCCAAGGCGAGTTTAAACTTCATAGTTGTATTCTAACAACGAGTTAAACCGTAAGTAGTAAAGAAATAAGTAAAAATAAAAACAGGAATGATTTTGAAAATCCCAGTTTTGACGCATTCACAGGAGAGCTGACTTTAAGAAATACAACCTGACGTAACTTCAGCCAGGTGGTTGACAGTTCAGCTAGCTAGCTGCTTTGACAGCTGACATTAGCCATATTTGTGTTGGGCTTTCTTTTTGTTTGCTTTAAGCGTCTCCAGCGACTTAAGCCCAAGTAAAATTGGAATAAAGAAGGCCCCAAATCACAACAATTTGCCCAAAACACCGATTTTTCATTGTGGAATTCAACCGAATTCATCAACAGCTGTTTGATCCCCATTAACATATTTATCAGACCTTCTTATGGTTTTAATGTGAGCTACTACTCTCACAATGTTTGCTTACACGTCTTTCGTATTGTTATGAGCTTATGATCTTTAATAGAGAGGATGTTGGGAAGTACTTTTAGACTTACATGCTTCATATAGAGGTTATTCTTTATTTTTCCTCAATCTTCTGTAGGTTTGCTTTGACTGCTCGACTAAAAACCCAAGTTGGGCCAGCATCACCTATGGTGTGTTCCTATGCATAGACTGCTCTGGGACTCACAGGTCTCTTGGGGTGCATTTGTCCTTTATCAGGTAAGTCAGGATTTCTTCACTTACTACTTCAGAAACAAAACATGATAAGAAGGGACACAAAAAAAAATCTCAATTTTCTTAGTTGAATGGGGAAACAATATATACAGTATTTACAATATACAGGTGCATCTAAAAAATTAGAATATCATGAAAAAGTTTAAGATTTTTTGTCACTCTCTTCTGGAAGTGAAACCCATATATTGTATAGACTTGTTACACATAGAGCGAATTATTTCAGGCCTTTATTTCTTAAAATGTTGATATTTATGGCTTACAGATAAGAAAACCCAAAATTCAGTGTCTCAGAAAATTAGAATATTACATAGGATCAATAAAAACAGGATGTTTTACACTGAAATGTCAAGCTTCTGAAAAGTATGTTGATTTCTATGCCTTCAATACTCGGTTGGGCCTCCTTTTGCATGAATTACTGCATCAATGCGGTGTGGCATGGAGCCGATCAGCCTGTGGCACTGCTCAGGGGTAACAGAAGCCCAGGTTGCTTTGATAGCGGCCTTCAGGTCATCTGCACTGTTGGGTCTGATGTCTCTCATCTTCCTCTTGACAATACCCCATAGATTCTCTATGGGGTTCAGGTAAGGCCAGTTTGCTGGCCAATCAAGCAGAGTAACACCATGGTCATTGAACCAACTTTTGGTACCTTTGGCGGTGTGGGCAAGTGCCAAGTCCTGCTGGAAAATGAAATCAGCATCTCCATAAAGCTTGTCAGCAGAAGGAATCATGAAGGTCTCTAAAATGTCCTGGTAGATTGCTGCATTGACTGTGGACTTCAGAAAATAAATGGACCAACACCAGCAGATGCCATGGCAGCCCAAATCATCACTGGCTGTGGAAACTTCACACTGGACTTCACACAACGTAGATTCTGTGCCTCTCCACTCTTCTAGGTCCCAGAGTCTGGAGGAGGAGATGCACTTGTATACAATATATGGCTCGACTTTTTTCTGTAAACAAAATTTTATGTCACGTGTGACCTTGAAAACAAATCAGTTTTCCCAACTGGTAATGACTTTCTCTGCCTAGGTAAGAAAAAGAAAAACTCAGCAGTGCAGAATCAGCAGTTAGATAAACTAGATGCAAACATTAAATTAATTAGACACAAAAGTTGGTATTTCTTAAAGCCACATAACCTGCAGAGATGTTTGTCACCAGGGCCAATGTGGGCCGATACAGATGTTAAACGGATGCATCAGTGGTCCCAACCATTTTCCCGCTGAGCATTCTTGTCTTGCTATAATTTTTATATTTCATAATCAACATCAAAATTATCTTTATCAATAAGAAAAATATTTTCTTACCCTATCTCTTGTTTGAAAATCTGTCTACAATTGTAAAAACCGGGTATATTGCCCAGCCCTAATAGATAGGCTTTACAAGGGTTGCCATGGTAGCAGAACGTTTAGCTTTATTATATCAGTAAAAATCAAATAATATCAATATTCATTTTGATACCACAGCAACAAAAATAGAAGCCCCCCTCCCTTATTTTCAACTATCAAAAATTGCAAGCAAACTTTAGTGCATTAAATCGTAAAAGTATATTGGAAACATTCATATTTGTGTGGTAAGTACAGTTTTTAAAAGTTCTGTTGCCGCTTTGTTGGATTCATTACTTTCCTAAGATTTTCTAGGCTCTGCACTTTCATGCTGTTCATTAAAATAACATACTGAATTGCAGGATTGGAAAGTAACTGATTACATTTATTTGAACTTCTGTAATTGAGTAGTTTATTTTCTGTTTTGTGTAGTTTCTTGAGTGCATTTTGAAATCAGTACTTTTACTTTTACGTAAGAAGGTTTTAACCAGAGTAATTGTACTTTACTTCAGTACAGATATCTGTACTTTTACACTTCCGTTGACTACGCATTAGCACATAGAGAGAGAGTGATTCCAGATCACATCCCAAAACTGCTGCTGGACACAGAAACAACTGGAGTATTGATATCTCAGGGTTTAACATTTCAGAGTTGATTTTAACTCCCAAAATGAAAATTTTACTCAATTTTGAGTGAAATGGTCCTCGGTGTTTGAGCTATTTGACAGAGTTGATCCACCAGTGTTAATTCAATGCCGTAAAGAGTCAGTTGATATAAGCTCGGCCCACTGCAATCTCAAATCTGGGGGATGTGTAGGTAGAGTTCCCATCATGCCCTTGGGCAGAGTGTTAAGTTGTGTTTTATATGTGTTTAGTTGTGTTTTTGGATGCTGTCTGTTGTCCAGTGATCCCTGCTGGGGTTTCTTTGGTCATGTTTCTGGTGAATTGTTGTTTCTTTTTAAATGTGAGACACATTTTCACCTTGAATGAAGTTATCCACCGAGTTACAGTTGTCTCCTGTGACTTAAGGTGTTCCTAAAGGATGCATAGTGCATAGATGCCTTTCATGGAGTTGACTCTGCCCTTTTTGCCAGAGACCCTCCTTGCCACAGATTTTTAAGAGTTACTGTAGTTCTGCCATATTGCAAAATATTTAACACTTTCTAAAGTGTAGTTCAACTACTGTATATGCAGTGTGGGTTAAGATAGACACGTCTAAAGTGTTAAACTCTGAGTTTAATAAACACTGTCAATTTGCTGTGTGTTTTACTTTATTATAGAGGTGTGGCTTTAACTAAACAACCTGGTTGGAGATCTATTCTCTTATTTTTGAGATCATATTTTACTGTACAACTCCTCAGTAGCTACTCAGTACTTAAAGTAGACTATAAATTAGATATGTTTTACTTTACATTACTTAGTAGATTTATAGACCAGTACCAGTATCAGATCTTAGAAATACTGAAAAGGGCAGACATGCCAAAAAATTCTAAGTAAGTTTAAATCCTAACTTTGATTTGTTTGACCAGGTCCACAGAGTTGGATTTTAACTGGTCCTGGTTTCAGCTGAGATGTATGCAAGTGGGAGGCAATGCTAGTGCAGTGAGTACAGAACATCAGCTACACAAAATCAACAGAATTAAATCTTAAAACACTGCAAAACACACAATAAACTCATGTAAATGCTTCCTGTTTACTTTCCTATCTGTTCAGATTGCATTTTTCAACCAGCATGGCTGCACAGCCAGCGCAGCAAACGCCAAATACAACAGCCGGGCCGCTCAGCTATACAGGGACAAGATCAAGACTTTAGGCACACAGGCCACCAGACGTCATGGCACTGAGGTAAAGCAGACACATGTCTTTTACTTCTGATTTCTGTGCAGTAGTTATTTTTCATTTGGAAGTTGACTACTGCTTTTCTTTTGCGCAGCTGTGGCTCGACAGCCAGGCTCCTCTCTCCCCAACATCACCTGGCGACAAGCAGGTGGATTTCTTCAGTCTGCATTCACAGGTAAAGATGACGGTTTTAGTATAATGCTTGTTTAATCTCTGAAATTTAATGTAGCAGCTTCAGTATCTGTCCTGGTGTTACATTGTTCTAGGCTGAACCTGATAATTTGAACATGGCCAAAATGAGTCTCAGCTCCACTACATCAGAGAGACCCTCAACCCCAGATAAAGAGGAAGACAGAAATGGTAGTGCATCTTTCTTGTAAACATAAAACAAACCTGTCATATTCCTATTTATCTTACTAGCATGTATGTCACTTATGGCATCTACATTACTCATTTTCAGGTAATTTGGAGGAGGGTCCCAGTGTGGATATGCTGAGTATGTCTCCAAAAGCAAATCCAGGTATTGCTTTGTCATTTAAGGATTTTTTTTTTCAAATACACTGTAAATTTCAGTGTATGAACCACACTTGTAATACCAATTTTTAGAAAAAAAAAGTTGGCTGCAGCTTATATATTTAAAATTTGTCCAAGTGCTGCACACATTAAGCTGCCAGATAATAACATATATGTAATAAACAACAACAGTAGTTGAAGATGTAACCACATAACCCACATATGTTGCACATTCATGTATTGCACAAGATTCTCATTAAAATAGTAAAGAAAAGTGATTATAGCTTGACCAATAATCACTGTATTTACAGCATTCTACAAGTGGCGACTTCACTGCTAACAGCTTGCTAACAGTCATTTTTCTCATTGCCACCAAAGAGCACAGCACTGAAACCTCATAGACTGCTTCTTTAAATACATCCTGTTGTTTCTGAATTATTGCTTCACTTAAGAAGACACATCATAACTATCCTCTTACCTCTCCAGATCTCCCCTCTCTCATTAAGAAGAAGCCAGCTGCAGCCAAGAAAACTGTATGTATCCATCACACCCTTCTAAACCTTTAATTACATCATAGTAGATTTATGTGTGTTTACAGACTTTGCATTCATAGTGTGTAAGATAATCTGTCTGCTCTCAGTTGGCCTCTAAGAAGGGCGGCCTTGGAGCTCAGAAGGTCAGCAGTAAGAGTTTCTCAGAGCTGGAGAAGAAAGCTCAAGCAGCTGACAGACTCAGAGAGAAAGAGGAGAGCAATGCCCCCACCAAGAACAGCCAGCCTGAGGAATCCATGTACATTGCTTTTTTCTTAAAACTATTTATGATGTTTTTCTTCCTTTATTGGTCAGTAGATTATCTTTCTGCTACTGTCAACAGCTGTTTTTATCATTTAAATGTTTTCCTTTTCTCCGGCTCAGCACTCCATCCTTGCGTCTGGCCTACAAGGACCTTGAACAGCAGAGGAAACTGGAGGAGAAGAAGCTGAAGGGGTTAGAGGGGAAGAAGAAAGAACAAGCTGAGAGACTTGGCATGGGACTCACGATCAGGGGGTAAAATAACGATAAAGATGCTTCAAATCAGTAAATCTTTATAGAGTCAAGTCTGAGTTTTCCTTGTGACTTGCTATCATCATGGCTTCATTATCTGCTCCTCTCTGTAGGGGAGTGTCTCACTCGGTGACATCGGACATGCACATCATTCAGCAAGAGAGTCCTGTGGGAGCAAAGAGTCAAAAAGGACGGCGGTTCAATGACGATGACGATGATGAAGGATCCTTCACCTCTAGGTCAGAATATTTAAATTCTTCTTTAAAGTGCACTTTTATATTTGTCCTCTTTAAATCCTCAATGTCATAGGTATTCTTAGTGCTGTCAATCAATAAAAAATGCAGAATAATTACAAGCTACTGATAAAAAGAAGAGAACAACAGGTAGATTTAGTGCATAAAGCAAACATACTGACTGTCTCTCTCCTCGATCAAGGCTGCTTTACTTATCCTTCTTTCAGTCTCACTCCCTTCTCATTGATATGATGCTGGTCTGAGCACAGGCCTGGGTTTGTTTCCATGTGAAACAGCTTTCACAGCTAGCAGGAGCATAACGAAACAGTTAGGAAGAACGGGCCTCTGAACAGCATCTTAATGTTTTACAAACCTTAAACCAGCAATAGAAGTACATTTACACTGAATGGGAAAGATGAGGGAAACAAAGTGTAAACATCATTTTTTATAAGAGGACTGCTTTAACTATGCTCACTTCCAGAAGGCTAAACTGTTAAAACTGGTAGAGAACTCTCAGTTCAATAGTTGTAATTCAACAAAAGTTATAAACAGCTTTATCATTGTGGAAAAAGTGATGCTTTTTGACTGCAATAAACAAAAAACTGAATGTGAAAGCAGTGGTTCCAAAACTGGGGTCTGGGAACCCCTGGAGGGGCTCCAAAGATCTCAGTAGGGGTGCAAGGCACTGTCTGCTCTTCTATTGTCAAATTAAATATGCATTTATTTATTTTAAATCATGATTTGACAACATAATGTATGGTGGGAAATTGGAGCCAGAAAATGAAAAAAGAGGACCCTTTAATTTTTGAGAAAACAAGTCACACATTTTAAGGGAAAAACTCTTTTTAGATTGTAAAGTGGTATATTTACAAGAAAATAAACCCAGAATTTTGGGGTTTAAAAAGTTGTGTATTTACCAGAAAAGGCTTGAAATTTCTGTTTAAAAATTCTTAAATTTTGACACTAGGAACTCAAAATTTTTAACGCTTTTAGCATCATATATTTACAACAATAACAAATCAAAAATTAAAAGAAACTTCTTTAAAATCTTTAATAAGTTTTGGTTCACATACATTTACAGCGTTTAGACTAAAAAACCATATGCGCGGGCGACCCAGGTTCGAGTCCGGACCGTGGCACTATTTTCTGCATGTCTTTCCCTGCTCTCCTCCCTGTTTCCGACTTTGTCCACTGTCCTATCAAATAAAGGCAAAAAAGCCAAAAATAAATCTTGAAAAAAAAAAAAATCTTTGTCTTTTTTTAATTTCATTTTAAACTTGAGATTTTCTTTTCTTTCTTTTTCCTCTTTTTTTCTTCAACAGATCTTCTATATCATTTTCTTTTTTCAGCGTGGCCCTTGTATGCCTTGGTAATAATAGATGTTTTATTCATAAATCATTGGTCAAGAACAAGTGTATTAAGACGTGCTAGAGGAAAAAGGTTCAGAGTATTTTTGACTTACATTTCTAGCTTTACAAAAATGCATTCACTAATGCTTCTGACAAGGACTTTAAAGAATAAATTTAGCCAGTTTTATCTACTAGTTTCTTGCAAAAAAAACAAATTTCATAAATCAAATATTGTCATAGAAATGTTTCCACTTTCCATGTTTGAACTAGGGCTGTTAAATTACATTTTTATTATAAATTATATCATAATCTCTGTACTTAATTGCAATTAATCTCCCTTGTTGCATTTTGAAATCCTGCTGTTTTGCATTTAAAACTATCGTTTCAATTCGGATTTTTGCACTGTCTAAAACTAAGGGTGATTGACTTCCTTTAAAGATACAGACTTTTATTTTGAAAGGAAACGAGGAACTTTTGTAGATTGAAAATTATGACATGAACTTAACCACTCATAAAAAGAACATGTTACAGATTAAAGGGACAGTAAAAAGGTACATTTTTGAAAACATGAGGTTCAGTTGACTTTTGACTTGTCTACTGAGCGGTCTGTGAGTTTTTAAAGTGGAAGCAGTGATGAACTAATTTTACATCACTGTGGCTGCAGGGAGACGCTGCAGTAGCTTAACCAAAGTGTGCTCAAAGGGACAATGAAGCCTGCAATAATCACAAGCAATGCATTAATGCTTACAGCCCTAGTTTAAATGCATGAGTGTTGGGTCTGTGGTGTTGTAGCTTAGGTTGAAATCCTTCATGGAAAGTTGGGGGATTCTTTCCTCATGTTTACCTTTTGTATATGTTTAAAACTGACTTGCAGGCTCTGAGTGAGAAGGGGGCTGCATGTGGTCTCTTGGCAGCCAACTGTCCATCCCTAGGCTAGAAGCACACAGGCAGGGGAGGAAGAGGAGACAGGCTGTCTTATCGATCAGTCCCAGATGGTGTTGATCTGGATAAATGAAATAATAAAAGTCTAAAGTCCATGAAAGTTTTTGTGAAATTTACAAACTACCGTAAGTCAATTGTATGAGGAGAAGAGTATTAAACAACAAAGTCGGATCAGTTTATATTGTAGAAGTAATCAAAGAAAACACATTATCTTGACAGCCCTAGTTATGAGACCAGGTTAATTTTGCTGGTGTATATCCACAGTTAACTCAGACGTGCAAACACAAAATGTTCCCTTTTCCCTGGAAAGTTTCAGAGGTACTTTTTGTGAGGAAAAGTTTAAGCTGGTTATTCAACTGCATGAATTGGTTTTAGCTGCATATATTTGTTATATTTTAATTTTCACAGTTGTCTGAATAGATAGTGGATTAATGTGGCTATTAATACCCTACTTTTGAAACACTTTTGAAATGTCCATAGCAAAAAAGCCCTCTTAGTCAGTCTTTCACTCTGCTTCCACATTACTTTACATTATTCTGAACTTCTTTCTTTTTTCAGGGTCTTGACTCGATTTGAGGACCAGTCAGACTCTATAGATAGTTTCTCTTCCCGGTGGGATGATAGAGGCGAGGGAGGAGGCTGGATGAAGGAGAGCAAGAAACCAGAGCTGGACTTCTTCCTGAGCTCCACAATCACATCACTAGATGACAGGTAGACCCTGTTCCTGTCACTCAAATCGGTTACTGCTTCAAAAAGAAGATTTTGCTCAAATATACCCACTGCAAGGCACAATTATCTTCCCTTTTCTAAATTTTGGAAAACAGCTGACTACGTGTCAGTTTCGATAACATGTTTGGTTATTGGTTAAGCTAATTTTAAGTGCAAAATACTGAAAGTTTGCCTTCTGTGCTTTGAGTTGTTAAAAACTAGATTTTTAGCACCACAAGTCTGAGAGGCTTGAATGAGATAAGTAATTAGAATAAATGTTGTCTTCTCGGAATATATATCTCTTGCTTATATTTGTTTTTTGTCATTATTTTTGTCATAAGGCCCACATCCAGAAGAAAACCTGAACCAGTCTTTGATTCAGGTGAAGCTCAGAAAAAGTATGGAGGCGATGTGAAATCCATCTCCTCTGATATGTACTTTGGAAAACAAGATAACTCTGAGGTATGATGATAACGTGCATCTTTTATTTTAAACTATACAATGTGTTGTGCATGCATGGAGCTTATTTGCATAATTTGCTAGTTTCTTTTTGTATATGGTGTTATATAATTATTTGTGTATGCATTAATTAGATACTCAACATTTGATTGAATTGAAAAATCTTTATAGACCCTGATGAACAGTTTGGCTTGAATCAGAAGTCAGCACAGGCTATGCACATTATACAAAATGCACTAAGACATAAAAACATACATATAACTTCATCTTACTCCTTTAGATGTAATAATATATCTTTGTATATTAAAAGTTTTTAAGTGCTCACAAAGAAGAATTACATAATCTTAGTATGGGGCTTTTATTTTGCACCTATCTTAAACAGATGCATAGCTTTTTAAAGCAACTACTAAAAAATGTCTGCATGTCTGCTTTTTAGTATGAGGCCAAAACGCGACTGGAAAGATTTGCTGGAAGTGCTTCTATAAGCTCTGCTGACCTGTTTGACGATCAGAAGAAACAAACTGGTAAGTGCACAATTTCAAAGGAAGATTTAACATAAAATCCATTGTGCATTACCCATTTTTGATATCTTTTTTCCATCTGAAAAGTTGGCTGTGTCCTGTTTTAAGTTACAACCACCATATCAGTGCAGAAAAATGCACTGTCTTTGCTGTAATTGCAGACATCATTGTCACACATTGCAAGCACCCTGATGCAAGTGAAAATCCGCTCACCTTTTTTGAATTGTTTTGCACATTGTTTTGCAAGAAGTCATACTAGGGATGTAACAATACATCACTGTATATCTATATATTGATTGGTTGATTTATTATCCAATCAGATCAATAGAAAATCAAAATGTCGATCTACACTGCCACCTTTAAGCTACTCTTTTATTTTGAAGTTCCTCCTGCCTGCCTGTTGACAGTTTCTGCCCATCTGTGTTTCAGACAGAGACAACTGCAGGGCAGGCCTTTCACCTTATTTTGCTGACTATGTCTGCATTTTTTATCCATATACTACCACCATATGAGATTGTTTACAGACATAAACCACTTTCCCCTCTTTATGGCTGAAGTAGCGCAAATGGTGTCTAATACAAGCTCTGTGGATAGGCATATATGCTGTCTGAACTCAGTGAGGGTTAAAGCAGGGCAGCTGTCCTTCTTTTATGCCCCCTCTTTCTCTCTTTTTATGTGGCTGCTCATAACAAGGGGCATCTATTAAAATAAAACTCAAGATTGCAATAAAAAAGTCATTAAAACATTAATTAATGATCCTGTATTTTAAAATGGAGTGGTTTATTAAGTAAAAGTCATGAACTTCTGGTTTGATTAAAAAGACACCTCATTTAAGAACAACAAAGGTGAGCAGTGTAACTTCAGGGAGGTGGCTCTGTACTTCACAACTGTCACCATAGGCTAAGAGCTCATCTACAGTAATATTAGCTAGTCAGAGTGCAAATTCCGCATGGGAAAACAGAAAGTCCTGAAGCAATTGCACATTGTTGACTTTGCTGAATGCAATAGATAAGCACTTTTCAACCTTTTTTCTGTCGAGGCACCCTTTCAAAATTTGAAAAATCTAAAAAATCTCAAGTCCCCCCAGTCAAAATGTGCTGATAATAAAACAAACATTAAAGTCCCTGTTACAGCTAAGAGATTTCCCACGCTGGTTGAAAAAAATTTGCAATAGATCTTCAGTCAGGACAGTATGAATCTTTTTTCCCTCTTGGAGACCCACAAAAACACTGCATCTTACATACTGGGTTATCTTATGTTTCAGCCTTTACAGTACTTAAGATTTTATCATGCATCATTAATTTGATCATGAATCAATGTGGTTATTTTATGTGTCATTTTGTCGGTTGGTTTCATTTGTTTGTTTCATGTTCACAGCGAGTTCATACCGTCTGGCCAACGTGTTACCGAATGCTCCTGACATGTCGCAGCTCAAACTGGGAGTGCGCTCTGTCGCTGGGAAACTTTCTGTCATGGCCAGTGGTGTAGTTAGCTCAATTCAGGTTAGTAAAGAAATAAAACCCTGCTATTAACATCAGCTAAACAAAAATTTAAGTCTTAAAATTCTACTCTTCCCTTTTTCAGGATCACTACAGCTCCTGAGTCATTTGTTTGGATTCATCTCCCTCGTAATCGTCCTCTGTTTGCAGAGTTGAGAAGTATCAATGCATTGTGGTCGTTCATGCTGGTTTGTTAACTTAGAAGAAAGACCAGCTAACGCTGTGGACAAATCTGCTCTATTATGTACCCCCATATAATCCTGTAAACATCTTAATCTAGTTTTATATTGGATAATGTACATACAGAAGTTGTTACAATCAAGTTTGCCGAAGCACAATATTCCCAGCAGTTATATTCCTCTGCAGGCATCTTGAAAAGAAATTTATGTGTATAATTTAGATATGAAGAATGTTTAGTTTGCAGTTTACTTTGCTTTGCGGTCCTGGAATTAAATATTTAGAAATTCTGTATGTAGCAGAAGATATTCTGAAGGAGGGGTTTCTTTTCGGTGATGAGCACCCTAAATCCTAATTGGAGGAGACTAGGGTAACTTTTTGTTGGTTACACTTAGTCATCACACATAATTTTTAGGGTTATGTTGAGCTTTTTTCTTGTCTTTCTTGCACATTCCTTAAGGTTTGAAAGTGTCCTTTCTGTCCCTAAAGTGCAATTATGTTTGCTTTTCCACAGACAGAATCAAAATCTGAAAAAAGAGGTCTTAGGGTAGCAGATATTTATATTTCTTAATTATGTTTAATCCATTTGCAATTTGCCTCATTAGAACACGCCTTAATACAAATAGTTTAAATCTTACTTTTCATATATCTGTTGTCCAAAAGGGACAAGATGGAATTAAGTCAAAGTAGCAATAAATATATTTTTTAAAAGTTTGAGACTTAGGGAAGAATCCTGGTTGACTTTTTGTTGTCTTATCTGAAACTGTTACAACCACTATGGCCATTATAAAGATATTAGCAGCAACTGATTGGATAATTTTAGCATAAATGAATAGAAACAAGGGTAAACAGATGGTTTTGCTTTGTTGAAAGGTAAAAAATCAGCTTAAAACACAATTATTGAGATGGCGGGGTAGATGCTGAATGTTTTGGATTGTAATGGCTTTAGTGGTTTCAAACCTTTAATTAAAAAAATTTATTCAGAATCGCAAAAAGGTCATCAATTAAGTAGCACCAGAATGCCCTTGAAGATGGGCTAGTTGCACTTTTTCTGTTTTTAATTGGACACTTTAAGAGGTTGAAATGAAGAAAGGGGTCTTGCAGATGTACTGGGGTGACTTTTGAAGATCTTTCAGTTCAAGTTGTAGCTGCTTTTTGTTGGACTTTGTGTTTACATGTTAGTGATGACTTTTCATGTTGAAGCTTTTGTTGTTAATTTAATGGCAGACTCCTAATGACAAAACTTACCTTAATGTGGTGGGACCTTTCTGTAGCTTCCAGGCCTTACTGTAAATATGAATGTAAACAATCCATTCAAAGCCTTTAAAATGTTGTGTAGTCGCTATAAAATACTGCCAATGCTGTCAAGTAAGACAAAGCTGGTAATTTGGCATATGTAGCACTTCAGGTGGTGCTTTAGTTTGATATTGGGTTTGCTGTTGAAAAGCTGTAGCAGAGTAGCTTTATATTTGGTAAGGAATAACGTTGGCTTCTGTTAAAATCAGCACAATAATATTAGTTTAATACACTACAAGAGTGAAAAAAGGGGAGTTTCAGATACTTTCATGACCAAATATTTGTGTACTCCATCACTCAATGCCTTAGTCCAAAGAAGTCTTAATAACTTGCCCTCATTTTGCTTTATTGCTGTGGCATCATGTTTCCTTTTTGCACATAATTTGTTAGGATTTGCACGTGGCAGCTTTTGCTTGAATGTACTTACATGCAGTCAAATCTTATCCTTTAAGTTGGAAAACGTCCAATGTAGACTTCTTAAAAAAAATTTGTTGATATTTATGTTCATTTTTTTGTTTCTTTTGATGTGAAATATTGTTAAATGTTACATACAAGAAAAGTAGCTCATGTAATTGGAATGACCCTTGTTGTTAATAGCTGGCACAACAGCAAATTGTTGGCAAATGGTGATGACAGTATGCTGAAATTTAAAAATACAATGCTGTATAAGGCTTTGAATTCGACTTTTGACATATTTTGAGACAAAAAATGTAAATTAGACTTTTGGAAACATGTCCAATAAATGGCTTGTGCTTATGCTTTGTTGCTTTCTGCCTAATTTTTACCAAATGTATTTTTCTTTGCAATAAGTATATAAAGGTATTTTTAAAATGGAGTTTAGAGACACAAATACTAATTAGTTGTTGAAAATTTTCCATATTTGTTTTTTTCTTTTTTCTTTTTTCTTTTTTTTTTTATTGATCATACGTTTCCTGTTCCCTTTAAAGTTTTCATTCATCCACTCTGGCCATATTCAGGAAAAATCTGGCAACCGCTTACGTGGCTGCCTGAGGCGTTTATGACCCATGATGAGCCGTCGAAACTGTGAGTGTTACAGATTAAAGCTATGTTGTAGCATTAAAAAACTGTCAAGTGGGATAACCAACTTTAATTTTGCCTTTAACCAATGTTTGAGATGATGATTAAGATATAAACACTTCTCAACAGTTCGGTTTTTACAGTTAATTTAAGTATTATAAATACGCGTTTTGGTAGTGCTCGTTCCAACGAGCCCAAAACGAGCACTTGAAGGGGGCGTTTTCCTGAGAAGCAGGGCTAGCTTGTAAGTGTGTCTTGTACCGTCAAACGCAGCCGTTAATAACTGTTCATTTATTTCTGCTGCCTTTATGAGTGAATTATGAACTTATCTGTGAATAGGCTGTTTTATGTATGTCTGCAACGACACGAATAGCTAGAAAGCGTTTCATTGTTAGGCCTGTTAAATTTTATCAGTAAAAGTTACCAACGTTGTGCCAGTTTGCTAAAATGCCAACCGAAGTGAAGCAGAGGAAAAAATCACCAAAACAAAGTGATGAAGTGTCGGAAACTTCGTCTTCAAACGACAAAGATGAAGATAAAAAGGCGAAGACGGAGGCAGTGAACAACGCATCATCAAATAAATCATCTTCGAGTTTGGATATTAAAAGTGTAATGTGCTTGTTGTCGCTAGCAGCTTGTGGAGCTTTGAGTTGGTGAGTCAAACTACGATGAATTACTTAAGTTTTCCTCCATTGTTCCTGAGTGAAAGTTTCTAAATGTTTCTCTGTTTCAGGATGGTGCTGCAACAAAATGAGAGGTTCTCTGAGATTGAAGAAAAATACAAGTTCTTACATGGAAAGACCTCAAGTTTGTTCGACATGGAGGAAGAAGTGCTGAAAGTTTCTAAAAAGGTGCGTCTATGAGACAGGTTTGGAGCCTTCAAGGGCCAATTCAACTAATTTAGCCCTGCAGTCAAACCTTTTGGTTAGGAGTGATTTAGCATTCATACAGCTTAAGAATGTTGTTTACACAATTTGGTGAACTGAATAGTAAATACATTGCAGTGGCGGACTCAGGATGTTTGAGGGGCAAAGGCAAAAATGGTTTAAAGGGCACCTGCTGTTTTCTGTGGGGCACCATTATTAAATAGTTGTTAATTTTTTCCATGCTGAGGGCACTTTGTCATTTTTCCCACTTAGAGAGCACTTAGCCAAATTGTGTTCATTTAGCAGGCACTTAAGGGGCTACATGTCAAATTTTGTCAACTTAGAGGGCACCACATAAGGCAATATGTCAAATATTGTCCACTTGGAGGGCACCAGAGAGAGTTTTGTGTCAAATATTGGTCACTTAAGCCGGGTATACACTGTACGATTTAAAGCCGACCATATTAGAGTGGTGGCAGAATGTCAACTCGTACTGTGTGACTGAATCGCTTACGATGCATGAGCATGGCGCACGAGTTGTTTGCTCACACTGTATGTTTCAACGGTCGTGCATGACCTGAGTGCTCACATTGTGCGACTGAAGTCAGGACGGACCGTGACAGAAATCCGCAGTTTCCTTTTTAAAAAGTCACACACACTGAGGGTGAAGTTTTTCCAGTCATATCCTCTCTCTCCCCCATCTATCTCTCCTGCTTTCTCTCTCTCACTCTCCCTCTCAAGCTCTCTCTCTCCCTCTCCTGCTATCTCTCTCTATCCCACACACACAAACAGCATCACCCCTATGTCAGCTGCAGGTCCACAGGTAAGAGTATTTCCTGCTCTTTTATTTCCTTTATCAAAACAGGGGTACATCAGCAAGTCATTCCAGCTGTTGTCATGGTAATTTAGGATGCTGTCTGACAGTTTACAAAGGAAAACAATTCCCCAAAGTTGTTTATTCTGCTCGCTTTTCTGCTCTCACTGTGAAGTGTCTGGAGTCATACGACCAAGATATCAAACATGCCAGAAATCCTCCTGACCGGTCGGGAGCAGGTCGTAGTCAGGCTGTGGTTGGCCGTCGTACACACCTGTACACAGCACGACAAACGACGCATGATCTGACTGAAAGTCAGAAAATTTGTGGCTGAATCACAGGAACATCGCACAGTGTACATCCGGCTTTAGAGAGCACTAAAGAGAAGGCACAAAGTCTGATCCTCTGATGAGAATCTGTGCTCAGTATGAATCCTCATTGTAAAAATAATACCTGCTCCTCACCTGATATCTCCATCCATGAATCTCCAGCCACTGCCATGGAAGCGTACAGCTAAATTCATGTCAGAGAAAGACCTAATTTGCTCTTAAAGAGAAGCACACCAAAACTGAGCCTTCTGAGAGCTGGTTTATGCAGGGTCAAAGATGTTTTCTGTAGCTTAAACCATGTTATATTTTGGCAAAGCATAGCACTAACATTTCATTCAGACCACAGAGAGTTGTGTTAAAAGGTTGAGAAGGTACAATGTGTCACCTTTAAACATTGTTGGACCCAGGGGCAGGGGGTCAAAATAATCCATTTAGAGGGCACCAAAGAGGCATTTCTTCCAGTTTTGGCTATTTAGAGAGCATCATGGAAAGCATTTAGTCCATTTTTGAACATGTAGAGTGGCAAAAATGCATCTAAAAGGACACTGTAGTCTTTTTTAATCTTTTTTTTTGTTAAATTAGATATAGTCAA
The DNA here is from genome assembly GCF_018320785.1 of Cheilinus undulatus. Taxonomy (NCBI): domain Eukaryota; kingdom Metazoa; phylum Chordata; class Actinopteri; order Labriformes; family Labridae; genus Cheilinus; species Cheilinus undulatus. The sequence continues at coordinate 22,157,949 of NC_054887.1, read as the reverse complement.
CCTGTTACCTCTATAAAAAAACTTTTGTTTTAAGAGGCCACTAGGAAAAAACATGTTGGAGGAAACTCTTCAGTCTTAAGGCAGCATCTGCATGCTTATTGTGTTTTCCATCTTTGAAATTTTCGTATGAACTTCTCATCTTGGCACATTTCTTTTGTCCTGCGTCCCATCTTTTGCAGGTGTGTGACCTTGCAATGTAGTTAAGAATCAATACAGATATGTCCAGTTTAGATCAAATTGGCAAAAACTGTGTTTTGGAGTACTCCTTATTTTAATTAGCAGAGTTCACGGTCTGAATTTAGCTTGTCCGCTTCGATGTTGGTAGCTGATGACACTTACCAATGTTATATTTATTAAAGAAAAACATTCAGTGTTTTGTACATAACCTCAAAATTAAAGAGTCTTTCTTACGTTTTAAAAAAAGAAATTAACAATGAGAGACAATTTTGTGTTTTTATTGTCAAAGAATTTTAACAGAACATTCACTTTTAGTCAAAAATTGTGTGATGGATCTACTATTGTGATTTGAGCATTTTGTGACATCCTAATCTTTCGTATTTACATAATGTCCTCTATCATCATTTTTTAGTTTCCTTTAGTTTAATGTGTGCATGCCCTGAGTTTTCTACTATATCTGTCATGTAAAAAAACTGAGGACCATTGAGCTCCAACAGAAACAGCCCTCCTGTTTTGTGTTGCGGCTGCAGCTCGCTGCCTCAGAGGACGACCTACAGCAGGCGCTCTCCACCGTCTCCTTGGCTGCCCGACTCCAACAGGACATCTCCACCCTCCACGCTGCTGTCGTGGCGATGCAGGCCGATGAGAACTCTGCCTCCCGTGACCTGCAGACCGTCAACGCCCACTTCCTCAACGTGACCGAGACGTGGCAGGTGCATCTGGCTGCCATCTCCTCTGACCTCTCTGCCCTGAAGGCCGAGTCCCGGGAAGCCCACGCCGGAGCCACGGAGCGAGTGAACGAGGCAGAGCGGAGGGCCCGGGCGCTGGCGGAGAGGTTGGAGGAGCTTGAGGACAGCACCAAGAGGAACGCCCGGGCTCTGGAGCGCACAGAGGAGGAGGACGCTAAGCGAGCGCAGAATCAGCTGGACTGGAACACTAAGCAGATCCACAACCTGGAGGCACAGATCAGCAGCCTGAGCAAGAGGGAGGCGGAGCTCAGCGCTCAGCTGGACGAGCATATCCCTCGGGTGAAGGAGTGTGAACAACATCTGCCTCAGGTAGAGGAGGCAGTGCGCTCCATCCTGAGGCTGGGGGGGGACCTGAACAGTGCAGAGAAACGTCTAGAAGAGGTGACATTACAGGTGTTTGGGACTGAGGATAGCATGTTAAAAGCTCTGAATGAAATCCTGGAGATCAGGCAGGAGTTGGACACGCTGCACGCTCAAAACAGCATCTTAAAGATGAAGAATGAGCTCTCTGTAGTTAAAGAGGCAGTTCGTGAGCTTACCATGGTGCTGAAGGAAAACAGGATTGACAGTCAGACAGAAGCTGTGGAGGAAGAAGAGTGGAAAGAGGAAGATGAGGAGATACCATGGGAGGAGTGGGAAAAGGATGATGAAGCGACCCAACCTCCTCCTGATGACATCACTGAATGATGTCACTGTTTTGAGCCAACTAGGGAAAAGGAGTGTCTCCTTTTTCCAGCCAAAGACTAAAAGTGCTCAGTTTGAATGTTTTTCAAAATGTGATACTCAGTTTCATGTCAGGAAGTGTGACTGCCACTGCCTAAAACTTACCCAGGTAATATGTCTCATACGACACGAGATACATTTCAATATCATTAGATTTGGATACATTAAGGTTTTTTAGTATTTGAGCTAAAGTCAGATCAGACAACATGAATTTTGGCTAGATTTTGACCTGATTGTGCGTTGCAGCCCATGTGAAGAATTGAGTTTGAATACGAACATCTGGAGCAACAATCAATCTTGTAGTGTGACATGATCTACGATGCATCCAGGACACCCCACAACCATGAGTCAATAACACTGGTATTTTTCCTGACACTGACCAACAGGCCAGCATTAGCTTCCTATCTTTGTATCATCATTTACCAGAGGGACATTTCCCCACACCCAGTCTTTGTCCTCCAGGGATCTTCTGTTTACATAAAGCAGAGCTAGGATCACAAGCTAATCGGCCTTATTTTCTTGGTATGTTACCACATTTGTATCTCAGGTTCTGTCTGAAGGATAGCCAGCCCATGTTGTCCTAGTCTTCATAGGGACAAATTCACAAACTCTTCTTCTTTTTGGCTTCTTCTTTTAAGAGCACAAGACCGATAGCATCACACTGAGATGACCAATGAACTTGTGTACAGTCCTGAAGATAGTCACGATGACATTGTTGATGGCTGGATCACATTTATAGTGTTGCCAGTCTGACGGCCGAGACATGGACAAGATTTTAGTTGCAAAGTCTGATATGATTCCATCTTAAAAAAACACATGTAGTCTGACCTGACCTTAAACATGCACTATTACTCTCATGCAAGCCATTTGCACTGACACAGCTATGAAGCAGTATTGAGAAACAGGCTGTTGTGTATAAAAAAAGAAAATTATTCTGACAATCAGTTGGTTTTCAAGTGTTTTGCTTCTTTTTTTATGTTTTTTTTATCATAATATTAAAAATGTTTGGTTTTGTTCTGTTTTTGGAGGAAAATGAGAATTTTCATGTCATCATTGTGCTCAATAAAATATGTTGGCAGTGTTTGAAAATGCCTTTTTAGACAAGCGTAAACTGATTTTTAAAGAAAATAGTGTGTATTTAGTTTCCTACACATCCATCAGTGTTATCTAAAATGCTGTACAATACATATTACCTATTTTGATAGATGTAATGTTCATTTTCATGGGTTTTGTAGATTTTTTAATCAACTTGTCAACTATTCTATCACTAAACTTAATAAAGAAAGTCATATTTCTTATGAAGAAGTTGTTTTTATTTTATCACCCTCTGATTTACCTGTCTTCTCTACTTAAGCACTGAAAAATCCACTCTAAATGATGTCTATGTACAAATACTTTAAATGGCTTACATCTTCTAAATACACAAAGTTGCTGCTGTTGTTTCTGTAAATGTATGTATTATTATATGTCCTGTTTCAGTGTGAGAGCATCCAGCCGATGCTGGAGGATCTTGGGGCTCAGCGGGGGCCTTTGCAGCCCAGGCTGGAGAGCTTGGAGCAGGATGTGATCCGCCTGAAAGAGTGGGCATCAGGGCTGACGGAGAAACGAGCTCAGCTTCAGACCAGCCTGGCAGCACTGAGAGAGGCTGTGGGACAGATAGAGGAACGCACCTCAGCCATCACAAAGGACTTCAACAACAAGGTTTGTTTTCTGTTATTTTACTGGGTCTTTGGTCCAATGCCAATGCTGTCTGGTATCACAAATGCTTAATCCTAAAAAATGAGTTGCTTTACCTTTAAAATGTAAAAAAGTTGAAAGAAAGTATTATGCCCTAAAATCTATAACATGCATCAGTACATCTATCTTCAACATGTGTTTATTTATCCATCAATAACATCCAGCCATGCATCTATAACATCCATCCAACCATTAAAAAAAACACCCATCTATCCATCTTTAACATCCATTCATCCTTCTATAACATCCAACCAGCTATCTATAACATCCATCCGTCCATCCATCCATCCATCAGAAAACATAATCTATCAGTCCATCTATAACAACAAACCATAACTTCCATCCATCCCATAGAAGATATCCATCCATCTTTAACATCCATCCATCAGAAAAAAAATCATAAAATTATGTTTTTTCCTATAAGCTCTCTAAAATATAAAAGCATATGGTTTATTCTAACAAAATACAAAAAGAAACCCTCAAAACCTTTTATTAGTGTGGCTTGCACTGATCTTACTTGATTTAATTATTACATAATCAGTGCTCTTTCTATGATACTAGTGGCAAAAGGATATAATTTTGCCAAGTATGCTGTCACAAACTCACAAGATGTGGAAAGATTTTCAAAATATGTTATCAAAAAGAACACTATATAAGGGCTTTTTCAGTTTGGCACCTTTATTTAATGATAAATAATCAACTCCATTTAATTTATTGGCTAACAAAGTCCTGTGATCTAATGTCATGATGCAAACAGAAAAAATATACAAGACAAAATGGAAATATATTGTTCTAACCCCCCAGGCCCAGACTGGTGCTTTACAGTGTTTTCTCTATATTTGTCCTGTAGGTGGCATCAGTGAGGACGGACGTGCGTAGGATGGATGGCTTGCAGTCAGAGCTCGAGTCTTTGCTGACTCAGCTGGGAGAGCTGGAGGACAAGACTTCTCAGGTGGAGCGCAGCATGGTCAAACACATTGGGGACGTCCTGGCCAGCAGCATTGACCGAGTCTCAAATCTCCGCTCTGCATCTGAACGCAACTCTCAGGCCATAGACCAGCTCCGCAGACGGGTCCCTGAACTCACAGCGGCTGACAAACAGATCTCTGATCGCCTGCAGGAGCTGGAGAGTGGCCGAGCTCGTCTGATCAGAACGGTGACCTTCGCGTCTGACCTGAAACCAAAAGTTGCAGCAATAAAAAGAGACTTTGGGGCGTTTGAACCTCAGCTGTCAGACCTGACTCTACGGATAGGAAGGCTAGCAGAGGATCTGATGCTGAGAGAGCAGGAGATCACAGAGCTCAGACAGACATTAGCTAACCTCACTGCAGTAGAGGGAGATTTAAATGTTACAACTAAACAGGTTAGTGAAATAGCAGATATATCTGATATAAAGACATAATCAGAGACAGAAATTACCTTTTTTGAATCATTCTGATCATCTGCTGTACTGCTGTTTGAGGTTTTTATGCAATAAATCTTTTTTTAGTAAAATATAACTGAAATGAAACTGTGATGTTGTGAACAGTTGTTAAGCACAAATCTAGTATGTATGGTTTTCTTAATATATGGTGGCATTTCCCATGAAAAATCTTCACCCTTTTTCTAGAGCAGCTTTACCCAAACCTAAACATGGCATGGAAACTGTGAAACCTCAAAATCTTCTTGGGCCCTCATATAACCATAAAGACACTCAGTTTTTACCTTCACATTCTTGACCCATAAACAGGTCATTTCAGTGGGAATACTTGAAATTAATGCAGGAGATGATTTGCAAAAGATGCATTATAAAGCTTGGAAGACAAACACTTGTGTTCCAAAACTGCGTTGCCATGCAGTCACAGTATTATCCATCAAAGCCAGATTCATTTCCATCAGTGCCATGTTACATCAGAGGCTTTCACCATCATTGCCCCGTTACAAAACAGGCTTTCGCCATCATTGCCATGTTAAATCAGGGGCATTTAAATTGGATGTGTTTATAATTGCTTTCTTCTCTATTGCTACAGGATAACCACTGACTTTAGTCTTTATCTGAAGAGGAACAGTCCATCTTAATGCATTCCTTGCACATTACAGAGACAAAGTTGTACATTCTGGTTTTGTAAATCAGACAAAAAAAATGATGAAAAGGTGAAACGTAAAGTTAAATCTTCTGGATGTGCTTTGTTAGTTCAGAATTTAAAAAAATAACATATAGTTAAGTATTTTATAATCAGTCAGAGGTACAAGATGTGAAATTTTTGCACTGAAAGGTCTACATTTATCAAAAATGATTACCCCTGTTATTTTAGTTGAGTTCTTACATTACCTTAAATATTTTTAAAAGTTTTCAAAGTCAGAGAAATAGTTTATTTTTACAGTTGTAACAGGATGTGTGTTGTTACTTTGGCTATACTCGTCAAGCTACCGTGACAGGCAAGACTTGTTTATAGTTGCCGTGGAAATGCTTGCTGTTACGTCAAAGATCACTGCATTAGGAAGCATGAACTGCTTTTGGAAGCTGCCATTCTGTTGCTGTATTTCAATCGTGTTTTCTGCTGCTTACTTGTCATGAACTGCGATTTGTCTCTACCATTGGTTGTGAGTTCAGTCAAACAAGCTCACCATTGTAACACATAACTCCACCACCACCTTGTAATGCTGTGGCTCCACCAGGCATTTAAAGGTCAAGCAGAGACCAGACACACTGCTCAGCTTTACCAAATTATGAAACAATGTTTTGGCTTCATTGATGATTTTTACATAATGAGGGGGAAAAGCTGTTAAAAGTTAATTTTGTGTTTGACAATGTGAGCGATCCCAAAATGCAAGGCAAGTATCTTTTACTATCAACCAGGAAGGCTACTTTTAACCACTTTTCGTCCTCATTATATAAAATTCATCCATGAAACAAAAAAATTGGTTTACTGCTAAGTGAAAGCACTTGGTAACACTTTATTTAAGTGGGCCCTATTTACTTAGTATTTTTGGTAATGAGTGTAAATATGTCGTCATAATAACGTATCATGTAATTCCTTGATATATATGTAATATGGCTGTTTTGGCTGCTTTAACACATTCTGACTTCACTGTTTCAGTATTTCTGTTGTGTTATAGGGTTTCAAAATTGATGACTTTATTGCTTAAGGTTATAGACACCACCCTGGTGTCATAGTAGTAAAAATAAAGCTTTAAACTGGGAGAAGAGCTGCTTCTGTAAGCTATTTTAAGCTACAAGTTTGCAGTTAGTGCTCATGGCAAAGAAATAGTACTGCACATAACCCCCAGTAAAATGAGGAAATGTTAGTTTTACACAAGTTAATGCTTCAGGCCATATTTTCTTACTTTTTCCCCTTCTATTTATTTTTTGTGCTAAGCCAACTGCCGTATGGCCTCAGTTTCTCTTTGGCTTGTAGCCATGAGTAGTAGAAATCTCAATGTATACTTGGCAAAAAAGAGAAATTTCTCAGCCACTTGTCTTAACACATCTACTGTACGAACATTTTGAAATAGATGTGCAAGAAGTCTGCTGCCTCTTTGAAAAGCTACAAATATCAGCTTGTTTAGAGAATACAAGAAGATACAATCAATAAAATGCAGTGGACTTTTGAGGTCCCAGAAGAAAGCAATATCTTGAAGAAATCCTTCAAGCTAAAAGCTTGTTTTTGGGCCCACTAAAGCAGCTTCTCATCTTATCACGTTTGTTTATTGTTTCAATCTGGACAAAAGCTCCCGCACCTTTTCTGTGACTTGAAATTCCAGTTTGGAGTAGCTGTCATCTCAGCCCTCTGCTTCACTCAAAGAGCTTATTAGCATCTAAATCCATTCCAGCAAGACAGCTAACTTTGAAGTGTCGGTGTTTAACAAGAAGGCACATTTCAGCAGAACACCTGAAAGAGAGAAAAATCTAAAAACCCAGAGATAATAACATGTTATTTATCCCTGCAGATGATAGAACTGAGCATCTTGGTATTCAGGCTGTATGAGGCAGAGATAATCTGTTTAATTACTCAGAAAGACTATGCATTATGGTAAAAATTAACTCATATTCAGGATAATTTGTTGAAAAATTCATTGAGATAGAATTCCTACAATGACTTAACATGACTGATGCTGTTCTGTCATAAATCTCGAGTGCAAACTTCCATTCCCTCCCACTCAATTATGGCCTATGATGCAACAGTGAAAGAAGCTATAGCAAAGCAACAAATCATAAAGTCACACAAAGAAAAGAATGCTTCACAGCTCTGGGTCGACAAGAATTTTATTCCTTAAAAAAGTACTGAGTGAAAAAAGTGCTCAAAGAGAGCTCATTATTGCATTTTTGGTTTTAAAAAACAGCATTTGCATGTAACATTTTTTTTTAACGAAACATCAAAAAAAAAAAAAAAAAACTACAGTGCAGAAGGAGTTTGGATTTGAATTCACAGATCAGCAGTCCAGGTCTTCCTCATTTCTCCTGACCGAACCTTTTTAGCTACTAAAATGTGCAACATCAACCATCAAGTTTTAGAAAATTTCTTCATGGAACAAGAAAAATTAGGCATTCCTGATATTCACATGACAGCCATTTTCCCCAAACATTAAGCTTTAGATGGGTTGTTAAAATAATATTTTAAAGGGCCTTTATATTTGAGAATCGGACCAACTGTTGTCATTTTATGGCTTTTTGATCCACCCGCAACTGAAAAGACAAAACAATGGAAAATTTGACGAATATTTTACCATTTTTTTTCAAGAATGTAGTTTTCTACTACATTGCTTTCATTTGGTTACATTAAACCCCTAGCTATATGCTAGCTTAAAATGAGCTGTATATTAAAGTTAGCATTTGGTAGCTGTGTTTAGTTTTCTCAATAGCTAGGGGTTTAGCTAGAATTAAGCCTCAAGCCTGTTTGTATAAGCTAGAAAGAGGTTGAATGCTAACATGACCTTTTGGTAGTAAGTGCTTATTAGCTGTTAGCTTAGTGGAAGCTAAGGGATTTTCAAGTAGCTTAATGCCTAAATTTAATGTTTTAAGTTTAACGTTTTAAGCTAGTTTGTGTAAGCTCATGCCAATATTAACAGTAAATTGGGTAATAAATACATTGCTTTAATTAGAAATTTCCACTTCTGCCACTTCAACATCATCAGCTAACTTGGTGGTCAGGTTACATTGAAAACCTAGCTAGATATTGGCTGAATGCTAATATTAGCTGTTGGTAGCTGAAGGGTTACCAAATATTAGCTTAAAATGAGACCTTTTACACCTTCATTACCCAATGATTTTTTTTTTTTTTTTTTTTTTTTTGGTTGCAGGTCAATCCGAAAGCAAAAAAATGATCAGCCTATACCCTGGATCATAGTGGGAAGACGGTTAAAAAGCATTTTCGTTGGAGAGAAATGGCCGCCATTTGAATATGGTCAACAGGCACCCTTTGAAAATAGTTAACGTCCATGTTTTGGTTTCCTGACATCATATCCCTGACATTAAATCTACTTTCCCTTCTTGCCTGGGGATTTGGATAAACCTGCCAGTGTCTTTGTGGTATCCTGCAGAGATTTCTGTAGTGCAGCTATCGCCTGATCGTGGCCTTCTAGCTTAGCTGCTTTAGCTTCCAAACTGGCCACCATACTTGTTAAACTCTGCAGCTGCTCTGGTTTCACTTTGCCGCCATCCTCCAGATTGGCGATCCTCTTCTCCAAATCACTCATCTGTCCCATTAGGCTAGAATCCTGCAAGGTTAGCTGGGTCTTGGAGTCAGTTAGAGCAGCCATGTTGGACTTGACCTCTTCCAAACTGCTCTTCAGAGTCTCAATCCCCTGCTCAAGGCCTGTTTTTACTTTCTCCAGGGCTTGTCCCTGCACAGTCAGGGTGCTTTCATGGCTGTCATATTTGCTGAACAGTGAGTCCATTTTTGTGTTGATGTCTGAAACGGTTGCAGAGAGGGAATCTCCGCTTTCCTCTGCTGCTTTGACTCTAGCTTCCAGTTCGTCCAAGGTTTTCTTGGCCTGAGCAGCTGCTTCACTTCTCAGCTTCTCCATGTTACGGACAGCATCAGTCGCCTGCTCCATGCCTCTCTCCAGTGTCTCACTTTTGTCCTTTAGAGTCTGGACTTCGGCCTCTGCTTCAGAGATCGACTGCCTCAGACTCCCGATATGCTCCTGTGCTACAGACCTCACTGTTTCCACTTCGTCAGACAGCGAGGAGACTTCCTTGTTACGAATTTGGAGCTCCTCTCTCACCGCACTGATCTGCTGCCTGAGGGAATCTGAAGCAGTGTCTGAAGCCTCTGAGGCAGTTTTGATTTCAGCCACAGCACTGACGATGGCAGAGAGCTCCTGTTTGATGAGCGCAGGGTCTTCCATGTCACCCAGTCTGGCTTTGAGTTCAGCCAACTGACTCTGGGCCACACCCTGAGCTTCTGTGAACTCAGTCACACTGGCTGTGATGGACTGACTCACCTCAGCCAGACGCTCCTCCACAGTCCTCTCCAGAGATGAAAAGTCCCGCTCTCTGGCCTCCTTTACCTCGCTGATGCCATCCGAGAGGTCTTTGAGTAGATTGTTCTGGAGCTTCTGAAGGGCCTCATCGACTCTCCTCGTCTCCACCTCACCCCGCTTCATTCGGGCGACAGCACCCTCCAGCTCCACCCGTGTAATGCCCAGTGAGGACTCCAGCCCGTCCACGATACTCCTGAGAGACTCCGCCTGTAAAACAAGACAGCATTGATATAGCTTTGGTGTGCACTCCTACATTCAATTATGCAACCCAATACAACCACCATGAAAACAAGAAGGTTTATAAGTATCCAAAACACAAGAATACAGGGATTAGCTCTTTGCATGCTGCAAGATAGTTCTGCAGATCTTTAAAAACAAATATTCAGTCAACACATTTTTAAAAAGTAGTTAAAACTGAAAGTCAAGAGATCCAGAGTTTCATGTCAATGCTAATGTTATTTGAGTATCCTTAAGAGCTATTAGGTACAACCCCACTTCTTCAGTATTTAGCCATTCTAAGAATACTTTTCCATCCAGTTCCACTTGCCTTAATGCACTAAACCCCAAGAGGGTGCCTACCTTCCCTTAAGGTAGTGGTGTGCTTAAAGAGCTCTCAATACAAAGGGCTTGTATTGCACATTTTAAGAATAGAATAATGAAAACAAGCAATATAATCAGGGTTGAACCTCAGGAGTATGCCAATCCCTGCTTTTAATCCAAAGCACAAAGCAAACTCTGCTGATTAAAACTTGACCTCCTGACCTTTCTATCCTGACTCTTCAAGCTCTCTGTCTGAGAGAGAATGACCCTGATTGCTTCAACCTCCAAATATTCTATTTCCTGCCGGTAACAATACATACTAAAATGAAAACATCGACAGTGGTCATAAATATGTATCTGAGAAAATCTCCTTCCTTAAGCAGGATATTAACCAACAGATCTGTCAAAATACACAATGTTAACCTGAGGCAATGGATAAAAATACAAGTAAGATGAACATACTTTTTTATATACAAATGTGCAATTTTAGGTTATTGCTCTTCCAACATGTTAAACGAAATGTTTATCTAACTAATAGATTCTTGGCTGCATCCATCCCCCACCAACAACTGTCCAATCATAGCCTGAGGAACAGTACCTATATGCTCAACAGGTCAGACAAGCTGTAATATCTCTGTGTTGTAGAGGAGTGTGTGTCAGTGGCTTTAAAGGAGATAACTATCATTCAAAAACTTTGGAGGTGACTTGTCTTTATCCTAACCATTTTTTGAGTTGAAGAAAATGTATAAATGTGTTTGCCTGCTCAAATTTAAGATGCATTTGTATCATGTTTCACTAGCGAATGCTAATTAGCATTAGCATTAGTGGTTAATGAAGCAAAAAAAAAGCCTCTAAAACAAACGATAAATTCACATATTCTTATTAGAGAGTCTGAAATTTAAAAAAAAAATTAAAAGCCAAGGTTGCAAGTGGTAGAAGGAGTATTTTTGGGAGTACATGCCAAGAATGCTTATCTTAGTTGGGGTCATCAGCCAAACAAAATGCTTATTTATGCGGGAGACTTGGCTTTGGCCAAGATCTTCTAACAGAAACTTACCACTCACACCATTAAAAACCTATTTACTTGTATGACATGCTTTTAAAATCTCAGAAGTTGACATTATTCTGTTGGTGTCTCTATCAAAGTTGTGATGCTATAGTTAGCTTAATTAGCATACAAGCCAGAACAACAGTTTTGTGATTCTTACACCAGCTTTTGCATAAAAACTTGGCCAAATGTATCTATGTGGACTGAAAGGCTTAACCTTACACAGCAGAGAGACCGTTTCATAAATCTATTGCATGGGAAACCTCCCCTACAAAGTCTCTGGGAAGGGCATGATTTTTCAAAAAATTATTGAAAGGTGATTGGATGAATGTTCTGTCTGTCACATTCACTACAAGCCAATCAGAGCAACAAGACAGCTCTGGTAGAAGCCTGAGCTTGGCATGATCTAGTCTTAGTTTACGATGTTGTTGGTGGATAAAACTCATGTGAGGCCAGTCAGGAGACGTGCACAAATACCTACCCTGCCAAAAATATCTTTCAATGTGGCTCTTTAGTATTGTTCTTATAAAACTGCCGCTATACTATAGCTAGTTAAACACTACTCTGGCATGCCTTTTCTCAGACCGGGTACAATCATATCAGATTAGAACTTTGCAAGATGGATTTGCCTGACAACAGACATGGAGTCTGGCCAATCCATTTGCTTTGCGAGGTTATGAAAGGCCTGCTTCTGTTACCCTTGAGTAAACAGTAAAATTTTAGATCACATCTGATAAAAAGCTACTATTAATGAGGCCAGGACTTCAAAAAAATAGCCACTCAACACTCAGATCTAAAGCTACGCCAATTTTGTCACTTATTTTGTTAGACTGGTATTTTTTGTATTTTCTTTTAAAATGTGAGCAGTTGGTTAAGGTTGAAATGGTTGATATTTGCCTGAGGGCCAGAGGTGCTGGTTTGTCAACAGTCAAGGCAGGTGACTACTCAGGGCCTGAAGGGGAGCCCAGAAGGCTGACAAACTTCAAACTACTGCAGTGGTTCTAATTTTGAAATGACAGTCGGAAACCTCCCTAATGGGGCCCTTTCTGAGAGCACCCAGTCCTGTTGCACTACTAGATGTATTATGCATCGTTCCATCATTTAAGTTTGTCATGGAAAGTCACCACTGGAAAATAATGTTTTACAGCTTCTTTTATATGTGGGAATAATAATAATGATAAGAGATAAGGAAATTAAAAAATATGTTGAAAGTGTGTTATTTTTGTTGGTATTGGATCATTTAAGACATACTGGTGGTAAGTGCTTGTAAAAAGTCTTTTCCCTGACTCTTGATGGTGTCTCATGGTCTTCAGTGAATCAAGTAGGCTTAGCATTGACAGGGACAGCTTGGCAAACAGATAAATCTGTTTACTGAAGAGGACCATAGGAAGTGGTGGAAAGCGTGATTTAAGATGATCTGCTTTACTTCTACATGAACTCCCACTATCCTGTCAGTTTTATAGTCTGAGTTTGAACATAAATGACTATACAGAAAGTCATTTTGTACATGCACAGAAAAATTATTAAATGCATTTGATGTCATTGGAATATTTGGAAGTTTAGCGTCAAATCACCTCAAGTCCATTGTCACTAAAGTTATTCTTGACCAAAGAGTAGCTGACCAAAGAATCCACAGTCAAGGCTGCACCTATGCATTTGCATATATAGAGGTGAGTCATCATATAGCCTAACTAGAGTGAGTGCTGAGTCAGGCCTTATAGTGGCCTAAAGGTGAAATACATCCTGAGAGTAATTTAGACCATTTCTATGCAGTCATTTAAGATGATAATAACAGGAACAGGGAAATTTGAATCAAGTTGATGCTTTACAACTAGGCTATTATGATCATGAATGGTCATGGGTTATTGTTGTAAAGTAGATTAGTGATCAGTCATTTTTGTGGCAGTTTATGCACATTATAAGGCAAAAGGTAAAGCCACATCCTCGTGGTCTTTTATGACAATTTGACAAAATTCAGCCTGAAATAGATGGAAACAATTCAAAAATGGTTTACTTAGTCCTGCTAAAAAACTTTTATTGTGCTTTTTTTTGGCATATAAACGTCCAAAGACTCTAATTTCATTTTATAAGTGAACCAAAATCACCCAACCCCCCATAGGAGGCTCCATATAGTCCATCAACTGTATGGGTGGTTATGTAATGGAACAAAAACAATGTTGAGCACAGCTCACATACAGACAAGTAGACCGTTAAATGTAAATAGGAGCTTTGCAAACATTTGATTATCATTTACAATGTCATACACTACCATGAAATGCTTCTCCCCATTGATTCCCATCATTTTCCCATCATTCCCTACCTGTTGAACCACACTCTCCATTTTGCTGCTCAGCTCTGCGTTCTGCCGTGCGCTCTCCTCATGCCTCGCACTGGTCGCTCGGACCTCCTCCACTACTTGTTGTAAATAAAAAGCAGCAAACCCTGCAGCTCCTATCAACCCTAAATAAAACACCGTGGTCAAAACGAGCCCGATGCAACTTCCTGACCGTGGCCCCTGAGGTGCGGGGCCACTCACCCCGTTGCTGGTGCTGCTCTTTGGGCTTTTCTTCGACGCATCCTCCGGGATGGATGCAGCGCTCTTCTCGCTCGAGCTGGTCTTGTGTCGGTTTTTCGCAGTCATGGTGAATGAGGGATTGTTGATATGTGTGTGATGGAGAGAGTGAGTGCTGCTGGTGTTTTCTTGCAGTCGTGGATGGAGAAGGTTTGGAGTCCAAGCCCCCTAACCGGACCAGCAGCGTATCAGGGAGCGCGTCGTGTCTTTCCACGGGGGCTTCTTGTGCTGAGGTATGCGGATGGGGGCTGTCCTATGTGAAACTTCTTGCTTTGTAAGGGTCCACTTTTTATGACATAAAACACCAGGAAATACTGAATGATTCCTTGTTTCTCCTTTAATTTTGAAAACAAACCTTGTGTTTAAGATCCATTCCATTTTTACGCATCCAAAACTAAAGTGAAGTCAATGGTGAATCGATGTTTTTGCAATTTCAGTCACTTTAAATTGTTGCACAAGGTCTCTGTATGAATGAGAAACAGAAGAAACTTCACTGGTAGGCAAAGTGAAGTCAGAAAACATCACTTTAAAGCAGGGAAGGAGGATACGATGCGCCACTTTGACACCAAAAGTTGCACCAGCTGGGCAGCTTTGACTACAGTCCTTCAATCTGTTTTATTTAAACACAAAACCAGCAATTAAATCATCATGACAGTTGTTAAACACTGATGCAAACTTTGAGCAAGCCTTCCATGTCGATGCAGGGCAGTGCAGGGAGGGGCTGCTTTCTTCCCTTCACTTTGCTCCTCCTTTCATACGTGGCAGCTGCAGTCTCAGCTCTGCAGGCTGCTGTTAAAGAACATGATGGTTACATCTTTACATGGAGGATGACATCAGAAACCAATGCCTTTTCTTCCACTGACAAAACAAGTAAAGGTTGGAAAAACACATTTGTGGATTTTAGAGACCCTAAATGTTATTAAAGTTCCTGTGAGGAGTTTTTATATGATTATAAAACAGACTGAGATTAAAACTGATGTATTTTTAAAAGTTACAAAAGCAAGTAAGAACATCATTAAAAAGACTGATTGTTTGTTAAAGGTGACTTTACATCGCTTTCCACATTATTAAGCAAATAACATTTTTCTCTTATTTTCCTAAATATTAATGCAAATGACAGTCAGAGTATTTTTCAAGTCATCAGCCATTAGAGCATAGATCAAATGTTTTTGAACAAACTTCCTAATGATAACCGTTATTTTTTCAAAAACAAAAACCTCAAAATGCACTGTTCCACATTATTATGCACGACAGAGTTTTAAAACATTTTATAGGTTGTAAAGAACTGAAAATGGTCATTTTTAAAATTTACAGCATCAGGGGGTCATATTTACTGAAATCAAAGCTATTTCAATCAAAAACATCTTAACAGGCCAAGTTACATGTTAACATAGGAGCCCTTCTTTGATATCACCTTCACTATTCTTGCATCCATTGAACTTGTGAGTTTTTGGAGAGTCTCTGCTTGAATTTCTTTGCAGGATGTCAGAATATCTTCCCAGAACTGCAGTTTTGATGTGAACTGCCTCCCACCCTCATAGATCTTTAGCTTGAGGATGCTCCAAAGGTTCTCAATAGGGTTGAGGTCAGAGGAGGATGGGGGCCACACCATGAGTTTCTCTCCTTTTATGCCCATAGCAGCCAATGACACAGAGGGATTCTTTGCAGCATGAGATGGTGTATTGTCATGCATGAAGATTATTTTGCTATGGAAGGAACTGCTCTTCTTTTTGTACCATGGAAGAAAGTGGTCAGTCAGAAGCTCTATATACTTTGCCGAGGTCATTTCACACCTTCAGGGACCCTAAAGGGGCCTACCAGCTCTCTCCTCATGAATCTGGCCCAAAACAGGACTCTCTGTTGCTCGCGTTGAGATGGACAAGTAAAAAAGGAAGAGGTAGCACAGAGGATGACAAGGGACCAGGAGTGTCCTACCAGAAGATATTCTTAATTTCTATCACTTTTCTCACTCATTAAACTTGTTATCTTGTTTTACAAAGTGGAGATTGTGATGCATGTGTATTCTCCAAATCCTTTTATGCCATTTTATGATCTGACTTTTGCTAACATGGAGACAAAACTATGTGGCTCACAGCCATTAGAGGTTAGT
Source organism: Cheilinus undulatus (assembly GCF_018320785.1). NCBI lineage: Eukaryota > Metazoa > Chordata > Actinopteri > Labriformes > Labridae > Cheilinus > Cheilinus undulatus. The sequence continues at coordinate 22,141,828 of NC_054887.1, read as the reverse complement.
CAATACTGGGTGCCACACCTCAGACTCTCCATTTTCTAAGTAAAGCATGAAATATCATATTTTTACATGTGGAAAACAGTCCATTTACAGGGCAGAGAATTGCATATTTAACAGCAACAGACAGTGATCATGCAATGTTGCTTGATGCAATGCAATCTCTCATGCAGTATAGACATGGGTTATAGTAGTTTTAATAGCTGCATAGTTGTAGTAATAATGTATAATTAGAAAAATTCCCAAGGCACACCTAGACTTGCCTTAAGGCACACCAGTGTGCCACAGCACACCATTTGAGAACCACTTCTCTGGAGGATCCTACACCTTGAGGTTGGTGGGACTCCAGAGGCACCTGCAGCTTCAAATACCTGTTTGCTGCTTTGTAATGGCATTTTAGCATCTGCTTTCTCAATCTGATGAATTTGTCTGTCAGAAACCTTCCTCATTGTGCTTTTATCTGCAGGAACACGTCTGTGCTCTGAATCAGCCGCAAATTCCTTCACAGTACGATGATCATGATTAGTTTTTCATGAAATATCTAATGTTTTCATTTCTTATCCTGCGCTGTTTGGCGAATACCCTCCTCCACTCTTTCTCTCACGCCAAATAGCTGAGAGGGTTCTGGCTGCAGACCATAGCTCTCAGATGCCCCTCTTGCAGACGAACCACCTGTCCGAATGAGCACATGCCAAAACTTTCAAAATGAAGTCAAGTTACCAAAAAGTTAAAAGCTAAAAACCTGACAAGAAAAACCTGATTACAAAACATTTAATAAGGCTGAGTAAACAGTCTGCTTACAGAAAAAGGCTATTCCTCCATGAACACAATTTACAGTAGCAAACATAGCTAATGTAGCTCTGTTAGCTGTGTAGATAACGAAGCTATGGAGCTAATGTAGCTAAAGCTAAGCACACAGAGTTCATGGATATCTTTTCTAACAAAGCTACAAAGAAATGTATCAACGTAACTTACATAAAAGCGTTTGCTAAGGCTAACTTAGCTACATTGGCGTACGTAGCAACATTAACTATTTGGCTGGCATAGCCATGTTAGCTTTAGCTAACTACACTGTTCACTTATCTACTTCTAAAACAGGTCTATACATTATTAACCCTCAGTTTAGACCTCTGACTTTTTTCAGCTCTATTTAAAAATAAATACTGCTTAGTAATGTTTAACTTGACCTAATATCCCCATAAAACCACAAGTTGGTCTGTCAAACTTCTATTTGTTTACTTGGCTTTTAAATCAAGGTTGAAGACACACCTGTTCACTGCTGCCTTTGACTAGAACACTGTATCACTTTTAAATGTTCTATTTTCACTCCAACTCTGCACTGTAACTTTTACTTTAATATCTTTGTTTCTATATTTTCCTGGGTTTTCTTTTCTGTTTCTATCACTTTTTAAAATATTTGAATGTTTTAGCACTGCTGAAACATCATTCGCATTCTTTTATTCTAAACTAAGCTAACCAGTTTGCAGCTGTAGCTTCATATTTAGACTTTCACAACTTCTCATCAAAGACTCTGCTTGTAAGCAAATAAGCCCTTTCTTTAAAACGTTTACACAGCTCACAGAGTTCATGTCATCTATACTAACAAAGCTACAGAGCTAATGTTAGCTTATTACGGTATCTACACAGATTATGAAGCTATGTTAGCTTTAGCTACATTTTCTTAAGCTAATTTAGCTACTTTGGCTTATGTAGCAACATTAACTACGTAGTGTATGCAGCTAATATTTGCTCTGTAGCTTTGTTACTATAGATTACCATGAACTCCATGAGCTAAGTAGGCTAAGAAGTTGGTTATGTTATCTACATAGTTAATGTAGCTTTGTTGGCTTTAGCTATATTTACTAAAGCTAATTAAGCTACTTAGGCCTATATAGTAACATTAACTATGTACCTAACATTAGCTCTGTAGCTCTGCTACTATAGATTAACTTCATGAGCTATGTAAGCTATGTAGTTATGTTATCTACATAGCTAACATAGCTATGATATTAAAGCTAATTAAGCTACTTTGGCTCATGAAGATACTTTAACTATGTAGTTTACATAGCTAACATTAGCTCTGTAGCTTTGCTACTATAGGTAACCATGAACTTCATAAGCTATGTAAGCTATGTAGTTATGCTATCTATATAGCAAACATAGCAATGTTGGCTTTAGCTACAGTGCTTAACAACTTTATTAGACCATCCTAACCCTAACCAAAGTAAAGTTTATGCCACAGCTGCCCTAAATTAACAGCATTGGTAATTACCAAAATCATTTTTTATCTTTCTGCAATGGTTAATACACCAATATGTAGAGGCTCTTAAACCCAAATGATATTTTTAATGCTAAAATATTATTATTATTATTTTATCCATGAATTTTCAAATTTACTGATTTACAAAAAAAAACTAAAAAAAAAAAAAAAAAATAGTAAAGCACATTAATATTTCTTGATTAATATGTCAAATTATAGTTATATTTGCTTGCATTCCTGAACAGAAAAATTAGGTTTTAGTGCTTGAATGTTATGCTTGATTAATTTAGGACTTCTCAGAGAAGCCCAGTGAGCTTGCTCAAATTTGGGTGAATTCAGTTTGAAATCCCTCATTCCTGTTCAAAATGGTAAAACGTGGAGAGCTCACGGAAAATGAAAGAGTCTGCATTAAAGCACTTCATGATGCTGGATGGTCCCTGAGACAAATGTGACAGGTGGTCTAATAAATGTGTTAAGCACTGTGCATTTGCTAAAGCTAATTTAGCTACTTTGGTTTATGTAGTAACATTAACTACATAGCTGACAATAGCTCTGTAGCTTCATGTCTATTGATTTCTCTGAACTTCATTGCTACGTTATCTACATAACCAACATAGCTACATTGGCCTTAGCTACATTTGTTAAAGCTAAGTTGGCTACTTTAGCTCATGTAGTAACATTAACTGCGTAGCTTACATAAGGTGACCAGATTTTTGAAGGTAAAACTGGAAGGAAATAGACACACTTAAGTTTCATGTGTTTTGGTATTCTGAGACAGTTCTGTACTAACAATTTAGCAATATTACAAAATGGAATGAAAGAGCCAATGATCAAGTCAAATAGGTTATTAAGATAACTCTGCTACATTACTTTTCATGGGTAGCTCTTCTACTCTTCCTCTTCTTGTGTTAGTTCACTAAACTTCTGTATTTTTCTCCCAAACAGCTGAGTTTTATTTTGATGGGACATTAGACTACTTGCAGGAAATGCCTAATTTTAGCATTAGCAATTAACTTTAATTCATAGTAAAAATTGTGGACATTTCAAGGGAAGGCACAGGCCACAGATCTCTTCAAACTGGGACTGTCCCTGGTCGACACGTCTGAAACTAGCATAGCTGTGTTACTTTTACCTAAAACTTGTGAAGAGAAAATGAGCCACTGTTTGTATATCCACTTCTAAAACAGGTATATTCATAATATACACCTGAGTTAGAGCTCTGACCTTTTCCTCTGTTTTATTTATGAAATGTTGCTCACTCTGTAATGTTTTCAATGTGGTTATCACCTCCGCCAAGGAGGTTATGTGATCGGGTGGGTTTGTTTGTTTGTTAGTTAGATCATTTGTTTGTTAGCAACATAACTCAAAAAGTTATGGACGGATTTTTATGAAATTTTCAGAAAATGTCGGAAATGGCATAGGGAAGAACTGATTACTGATTTTGGGAGTGATCTGGATCACCGTCTGGATCCAGGAATTTTTTAAAGGATTCAGTACTATTGGGAAATTGGGCTAATGGCGGATGTCTGCGCTCTCCGAGTGCTTTTCTAGTTTCATGAATATAACTGCCAGACTTTGTTTATAAATAAAATTAAAGTTAACATATCTTAAACTGGAAATTGTAGATATGGTTGTTCTGTCTTAACAGAGACAGAGTCTCACAGTAATGGTCTGTCAGAGGGGCGTCTCAGATCTACGGTCTGCAGCCAGACAGTCTTGAAATATCCTGTCTCTCTTCAGCTGTTCTGTCTAATAAAAGGCAAAACAGCCATAAATAATCTGAAATAACAAATAAAGCTATCACTGTTGCTAATAAAACAATACTCTCACAAATACAGAACAAAGATCAGCAAAGGGATGCACAATCTAAGGATTGCTAAGGAGCTTTAAAGTGATTTGAATGTCTTTTCTCAGTTTCCTCATTAGCATGTGTTTACCCGGTTAATTTTAAAAGTTTTTTTAAATTACTATTACAAATTGCATATAATATTAGAGTAATATCAATGTCCTCTTGTGTGATTTTCCTTTTTTCTGGAATTACTACACCCAGTTTGTCGATCGTAACATTGTTTTCGAAATCAATGCACATTTGAGTTCATGAATGGAACCAAATTCAGGTCATTTGTTCATTTCAGGCATGTGTGGCTCTAAGGTTTTAACACTAGATGTCACTAAAGGAACATTTTGAAATAAGAGCAAAGTTGGAATTGCATATCAGAGGCCCTGTTAATAACGCAGAGTAGATCAGTTTTAAATATAAGGGATGATTCCATTACATCATACTAATATTCATTAGCTATAAATTCAGGCAGAGCACTTAATTAATGTAATCTTTTAAGGGGTTATCACTGATAAAATAGCAAAGTTAACAATCTACACATTTACAGACAATTAAAACTGATAAAATGGGGTTGATATACATGAAATTGTCTGAAAATAAAGACAGTCATGCAAAACAATGAAGAAAATATATATTGAAGAGACGAAACTAGATATAAAATGCAAACCTGGCTTGAACAAAAATCTGGCACCTTCTGCACTTCAAAGACTGCTGTTAAAGGCAAGAATGGTATATTGAAAAACGTCCAGTAGGTGGCAGTGTTGTCTTAATAACAAAATGAGAATGTTGCCCTTTCAGTCAAACAGGCTTGCTGTTTTTTCCTATAGACATTAATTTCACCACTCGCTTCCCATTTTTACCGCTTTTTATCACTTTTTTGACACTTTTATGACCTGTTTTTGCCACCATTGACCTTTTTTTTTTTGGTCAATTTCTGGTTTTTTGCCTCTGTTAACTCATTTTTGCCACCTTTTTGCTCATTTTTGCCACTTTTCCACTTTAAACCTATTTTAACACTTTATAATCCCATTTCACCACCCTTTCATCCATTCTATTGGGATGAAGTTAAATTTTGTTTTGTCACAATTTTAATATTTTTCCCTGAAAGCTGTCTCACGTTCTTCTTCATTTTCTGGCATCCTTACATTTGTGCACGTCATGACAGAGCTATGAAGTCTGACTAATAGTTTGGCTCAGTGGGCCTAACCACATTGTTAACATTACCATAGAAAGGTAATTCTGTTTTAGAAAAAAGGCTTATGTACCGCATAAACAATTAAAGAATATATATTTGATGCTTTGACAAGCATTATTGTTTTTTAGTTAAAAAAAATACAAAAAAAAATACAATACGGCTATCACAACTTAAAGTTGAAATGGACAATGATTTTGCAGATCTTCATGGATTCCCCTCCCCCCTTTCCTGGGCGTTCTTGACTACAATGGGGCTGATAAGGTGAGGGAGTAATAAATGATGATTAAAGGAAAACAAGTCAAGTCGCATATCCTTGAAAAGGAATGCCTGTCTTTAACACCCTCCCATATTAAGAAATGTCCCAGCAGATCCTGAATGCACCATGACGCCCCGCCCAGACGCCGTGACAACAGACGCTGCTCCTCCGCCGCCTGTCCAGGTGTTCGGTGTATGATATTGCAGAGATCCGGACCGTTTTGGAGCTTTAACACTGTATCTGCATGAAATGGCCTAACGTGATATGCTTTGTGTCCGAGCCCGGCTGTCACTCGGGCATGTGAAATGCCACTCCCCGCCCCAGCGCTCCCTCATCTCCGTGAGAATGAAGCGGGAACCCCGTCAAAAATGAAGACTGACACAGGGGTTAGAATTTGAGCTCCGTGTTTATACCTCGATTGGGAAAAGCTAGCGGTTGGGCTAGCCTGTTAGCCCAGACAGCTGAGACACCCGGCGGCGGCTCGGATATCTTAATTGTACGGCCATGGCTGGACTCATCAAGAAGCAGATCCTGAAGCATCTCTCCAGGTCAGTGCTTAGCAACGTTAGCAGACAGGGAGTGGGGAGAAAAGGGCGACGGAGCTGTCAAACAGACGTTAGCTAGCTCTCATTAAAATGTTACTTTAACATCACGAGCGAGACGAAAACCAGGTTGATTATTCACTCGACAGGGATATTATCGTCTCGTCTCTCTGTCTGACAAGTCACCTCACACTGTAAACACTGTCTGATAGACTGTCAGTTGATGTAACCCCACTGACCTGAGACGTGGCTGGCTAGTCGGCTAACTTGCTAACAAGGGGGGTTAGCTAGTGACGGCTAATCCCTCATACTTGCTTTAGCAGGTTGAACCAGTCGAGTGGTTGAGTCGGATTTTTAAAACCAACAATCTCAGCCTTTCCCTGAAGGCAAAATATATCCAACTACTGTTCGTTAACCATCACACACGCGGCTACATATATAACTTTGAGTTAAAACGGTCTTTAATTTGACATGAGTGCTTGGCTAATTGTGAGGGCAGGGCAAAGGGCTTGTACTGTCTTGCGCAAGGACATAGTCGAGGGGTTCAGGTTTGTTTACACGGGATTTAGCTCTGCTTATGCGGTCTTATTAATGCTGTGTCTTTGAACAGTAGTCAATTATATACATAGAGTTTGTCTCAATTGGTTCAAGCCTTTCAATAGAGTTGAAATTAGGAGGATGAAATATACAAATAATGTAAACAAGCACAAATGCTGCCTTGTAGGGTTGTCACAAAAGCAGATTTTGAAGCTTAGATACAATACTAGTACACATCAAATCGTCATATACCCTTTTTTGATACATCAGCAACTTTGCAAAATTGGGTAGTTTCTTGTTGATAATGACCACAAGTCACAAACTAACTCTTGCATATAGTCTAAGTCAGTGGCTCTCAAGGTGGGGATTGTGGCCCCCCAGGAGGTCGCAAGACACTGAGAGGGGGTTCACCATATGCCTTCAAAAAATAAAACAACAACAAAAAAGATTTCAGTTGTTATATATTACCCATTTAGTTTTTAGATAGAAATGCAGAAAATTAGATTAAATGTAAAATAAAATCCTGGTCATTTAGTGGGATTTCTGCTGAAATCAGTCATGTTTAAAACATCTTAAAAATGTACATTTGCATATGGCTATTGTTGAATGGGCATAGCTGTATTCAAATATGCTTCAACTAGGGATGTGTGATATTTTTGGCATGATATTGGTATTGGCAGATTTTGGCTTTAAAGGTGTAGAATCATATCAGCAGATTTCTGCCAATATGATGCTACAGATATTCTGGCTGTAAAGATCTGCCTATATCAGCTTTAAATATTGGCAGTACACCCAATAAGTTCATGGATTTTCAGGCCGGACCAACAGACCTATCTCAGCTGAAGTATTTTTTACACTTTCAAATGTGTTTTAGGGATAAAGTTCTAGGTCTGAATTATATTTAAATTTACATACTGATATTGTATCAGCTAAAATTAATGTGTAAATATCAGCATATTGGATATCGGCAAAAATCCAATGTCGTGTATCCTGAATGTCAACTACCGTCAAGGTACTGTGGGGGTTCCTGGTCTCTGGCACCTTTACTTTGAGGGTCATGGTGTTAAAGGCTTGGGAACCCCTGGTCTCAATTGAAAAAACACTGGCAACTTTTTGGTTGTTGTTCTTCCTCTCTTCCTCTCAGGGCAACTTCGGTTAAAAATATGACTCAATACCTTGAGTTTTCAAGCTTTAGTTCTATTCAGTACCATTAATCATCAAAATAATGGACAGTTTAGCCCTTCAAAAGATAAGGGAATTAAAGTATTGAAATAGTTGACAACCTTAGAAGGAGGAAATGATGCTAGTAAACCAAAAACTGTCACAGAAGATGAAGCATTTTCATGGGAACGATAAACAATTACATTAAGAACAAGCTTTTGTAAGGCTGTAATGTTCACTATTTAGACACTATGTGTACTCGATATCACTTTAAAGCATGATCTTAGCCTCTCATTATGTGAGTATGAAGTCAAAGTTGGAGCCATGCCTTCAGTTTGTTGATATTTTTAACATAAATGAGGACGAAAAAGTAAAAGAGAATGGTAGATTGTGAAGAAAAGGGATGAAGAATATCTGCTGATAATGAAAGAAACTTTCAAAATGCTTTAAGAACAGTTATGGTATTATGAAGAGCTTGTACTTGTACTGGGTATCGGTGAGTAACTAAATCTAAGTTCTCATACTTGGTCTGGAAAATGTGATATCGGTGCATCACTATTTAAATGAAATAATTTCCATTCTTCTAATGATCAATTCTATAAATAAATACCAAAAGCTTTAAAATAATACAGTTGTGTTCTAAAGTGTTGCCACTGATTTTGTCCGAATTAGACCGTTCTTTTCCTTTTTCTCTTATGACACAAAATAACAGATTCTGTCATTTGGAACACAAAAATTGTAATTTTGACATCCTAATTGCCTTGTTAAGCAAAGAAATCAAACATCTAACAAAACAGAGCCTATCTGAGGCAACAGTAAAACATCTAAATGAAGAACAAAAAATTATATAAAAGATGAGAATTCAGCAAAATGCCTCTTGGTTTTAGCAAAAATGAATAAGTGCTTTCCACTCGTATAAAAATGATTCACCTCTCATAACTTTGAGGGGGTGTAGCATAGTTTTGGTGCATACTGTAATTTAAAAAAGGCTGAGCCTCACTTTCTCTTATTATTGCTAGTTTGTTTAGAAAACCTCCACACGACACATCATCAAGAGACAAACTTCCTGCATTGTCACCTTAGATAAATATATTTGACAGCTTGTTGTTTACCTAGAAAATGATGATTTTAATAATGCTTCATGATGTGTTTCATGGTGCTACCACTCGCTGTGTGAGGCTCCATTTATTTTTTTAATGTGTCACTGTTATGGGCAGCCATCAGCCTGCTTTACATGCATTATTTATTCTTTTCCACTGACTCTCAAGAGACTTTCAATGGACTACTTCCTTGTTTTGTTCCTGGGGGAACTGTGTTACACTTACGTACTAACCTTCTAGCGACCTATAACAGAGCACAGTCACACCTCCCTTATGACGATGTTTTGTAGAAGAAAGCACATTAGTGCCGTGCTTATAAAGCTGGTGATTGAATGACAGCTGTCCTATTTGTTTTTAATGGCACAAATGATTTTAAAAAGCTCATCAGTATTTAGGTGGACCTGTCTTTGACATTAAAGCACTGAGGTGGTTTCTGTGAGAAAAGAGCTGTGATGAATAGTCACTTACCAGTTAATACCTTTATTGTAACGAGGATTTCTTTGTCCTTTACCCTCTTACACAACACCACAGCTAAGGTTTGCATTGTCTGCGGCCTGTGATTGGCATGCCCTTCATTGTCCTAGAGTGTGTCTCTTTGTGCTCTTTTTTGTGTGAGTGTGTCTGCAGATGACTGTGCATGCCCTCAGCAGCATTAGCATCAACACTGACAGGAAATGACTGGAGGAGATGTGATGTCATCTGCCTTTTGGGCACGCCATCTTATCATCTGATTGGTGCCGGTGCCGGTGCTGAGCTGTGGCCAACCTGTCTGAAAGCTCAGCCAATCCTTCGCTGTTCTGTGCAATGATGTCACGCTGAAAGTGGTGACATCAGAAAGCCTCATCCTCATCATGTCACTATCTCTACCATGTTTTCAAACACTGTGATTACTATGCATGCTTTGACAATTCAGTATGAGAATTTTAACAGGAATACTTTGCTTTTCTCTTTCGCTTTATTTTCCACACTCATTGTAGGTGTGCTTTCACAGCTGCAGGTTATGTTGTTGGTGTCAACATGCTCAGCCTCCATGCTGCACTGTAGCAGAGGACACACGTCTGCCCAATACTGTCTGTGGATATGCGTCCAGAGTGGAGGCTCTACAGTTCATCGACTCAGATTTGTCTGCAGTGGCTGCTCCTTCTCTGGCCAAGACAAGTGCACTGAAGCATGCATGACATATTAAGCTAGTCCAGAGAGCTTTTTTATTCTCTGCAGCCTCTAAGAAGAAGCATTGTTTTCGCATTAGTTCATGTTTTTCTCCTAATGTGTGAAAGTTCTGTTAAAGTGTTGTACAGTAGATTGAACTCACCCTTGGGGTGATTTGATGACACAGAGTGTCTGGTTTAGATTATTGACAAGAGCTTGGCCCACAGCCAGACAGAGCCAGATCCTATTACTCACATACATACAGATGGACACGTCATGGCTTGACATAGGTAGGTCACATTCTGCCGACGTTGTTCGCCCAAAGAGAGATATTTCACAGGGAGGTGTGAGGACAAGCTTGGCTGCAGAGCAGAGATCTGGAGCTGATACACTGTTAAATACAGGTGTCTTAGGTAACACTTTGTTTGAATCACAGGTCTTCTGACAGAGATAATGAGCTCCCAGATGGAGGCTTGAAATCTTAAACCTACTTTTCCTCTTTCTTCCTTTATTGGATTTTTGTTGAGGACTCTAGCCTCTGTATATGGGTGCCTGTATTACCAAAAACTGCACCCCAGACTAAAATTTTAATTATTTGACAATTAGGGTTGTCATGGTAGCAGAGTTTTAAACCCAGTTATAGTGCTAGTAATAAATCTGATATCATTACCTTTTTGGAAACCATGGCAACACAAATAGAAGTTCTAGTCAGCCTAGTCTAAATTGCACCATAATATCTGCAATGTTTTGATTCTGACACATTGTCATTGTGTTTGTACAGTATGGACAACGCTGTCTTTCTCTTTGTGAAAAATTGACTGTAGAGCTGAAGTTATTTAAAGCTAAGTAAGGGATGCACAATGATATCGGCCTGATATCAGTATCGGCACATATAAAGTTTCTTATGATATTTACAGCAGATATTTTGGCCATAAAAATCTGCCTACAGTGCAATTAGAAACTATTCAGACCACTTTAATATACCTTATTTTTGCTTTACTTTAGACTTTAGGGTGGCCAGCTAGTCATAGAGTCAGTCTGTGCTAATAAATGTCACAAGACCACCACAGCACAAGAATGTTTCTGGCTCCAGACAGCTTCCACACATCCAGTATCGATGGGGCTGAAGGTAGTTTGAGTCTTAACAGGAGATGTGCTTGTTTTTCTCAAAGCAGATCTGTTGATGCGTGATTTAGTACTGAACCAGAAACATAGTATGAAGATTATCACCACCCTCTAACAGAAGAGTTTGTGACCCAAGAGGTTAGTATTACTGTCAGGCTGGTATGTGAGGTTCATTTTGGGGTTAAGTCCTGCTGTTACATGCTAGTTAACCTGATAAACTGGCCCAGGATTTCTTCCCTGTCTCATTTTTGGCTGTCAGAAATGAAGCTTTAAGTATTTGTTCCTTTTGTTAGTCCCTACAAAAACCCTCCATATTTACCTCTAGGACAAATATTTATGATGGATAGCCATCAAACACAACAGAAATTTGAGCATTTCCAGCAAACTACTTTTTGCTGCTTCCCTGGCTTTAATGTCTTTATTTGGAAGGACATTTGTTGAGGAAGTCAGGTAGAGAGAGTGGGGATGACATGAAGGAAAGGAGCCACAGATCACTCAAACTCTTAAGCTGGCACTGAAGGTGTTTTTCAACACCAGGAACTGTCCCCTTGTACTAGAAAACATTTGATGAATTCAGCACTTTTCAAAGGCCCAGGAACTATTGGGAGTGGGGTAAGGCTGCAATGCATTTCTAAGGTCAGTGACTCCGCCAGCAACTCTCAGATGACAGCTCGGATTATTAACATTCAAATGATCAACAAAGGTGAACGGAAAAAGCCTTTAAGAGGAGAATGGAAATGTCTTCAAGAACCGTAACCAAGTCTAGTAGTCTGGTTTGGATCAAGCTTTGGATAGCCATGACCTATCAGACATTTCATAAGATCACCATCATATTATAGAAGACAGAGACTGGTTCTTCCAATCCAGACCTTTCATTACAATGAATCCAAGTATGAAAAGGTGTAGATAAAAGAAGCTGAGTGAAATTAAAAGTACAAAGACAGATTTTGCAAAAGAAAGTGACAAATACATGCTAGTCATTGGAACCTAATGAGCTGATATCACATAATCATATTGGTTTACTTCTAACTTTTTCTTCCTGAAACTTGGATGTCAGGATGCCTGATTTGCATGATCCTCCTGGTCGTAGACAATTGTGGGCCACAAGAAAATCCTAAAACTAAAAGTTCCTGGCTAATGGCCTAGTGGTTAAGGTGTGTCCCATACATGTGGATGGCCTGGATTCAAGACCCACCATTGGCTCCTTTCCTGCATGTCTTTTCCCAACTCTCCCATCCCTGTTGCTGACTATCCGATGTCTGCCTCCTTGGCATTAAATGCCTGAAAAGTACGTCTTTAGAAGTTCCGGGTTCTCTTGATGGAAAAGAACCCTCCATAAATGCCCCCGATGGTCATTCTTAGCGATATGTATTGACAGGATGCCAGATTTAAACCAGCTAGTTTGTAAGCTTGCACCCCAAAGCCCTGCTGAATAGTGAAGAAACAGTGATTGTACAGTTAATAGATTTTTTATATGTGTTTTTATCAGTTTTTGTCTCTTGGTCTGTTACACTGGAATGACAAGGACCTTTGTGGATTACTTGGCTCCTTGTTAAAAATTTCCAACGCTTAATAGTGAAGCTTCTAAACATTAAAACAAGCATAGCATTGACAACACATGTCAGCAGCTCAGCTCACAGCCCCCTCTGACTTCCTGTTTCTGCTAATTAAGGGGAAAAGGAAACAAGTTTTCAATGTGAAGCTTCATATTTTAATAGTTTAAAATGTTTTTAATGCAGGGTCTTTTTGTTTTGTAGAGGAAGAGAATAAACTGATGACTCATCTGCTGGTAAACCGCTTGTAAACATGAATACTGAATGATACAACTTTATTAAAAGAGTACAGTATGTGACCGACAGATGCGAGTCTACTCAGGATTTCCTTAACTGGCGACTTTTATGGCAGAAGGGCTGGCACATGCTGGAAATCATAGACCATCAGCTGATCCCACAAGACTTTGATCCATTAAATTTTACTGAATAGGAGGCCGATCGGCTTCCGGAGCCATTTTCAGCTCTGAGGTAGCTGAGGTTGAGCATGACTGTTTGTAACCCTGCATTACAAACACAACACCCATTGTGTGCACATTTAACTTCTCCATTGGTGAAGAAGATTTAGTGCCATTGTGGTGTGTGGAAAAATAGTCAATATCTCATCTCGTGATCCTGCTTTTTCTCTCCACCCTGCAGTAGCCGAGTAATGATGCACCACAACGATGAACTCCACTCTTCCCAGTGTTGGCACTCACTGCTGGTGGGAAGGCTGTTATGGCATGAGTCATGACTGAGTGCCTTGCTGTGGGTGTCTCATCAATGCGAAACTGCGAAGCACTTCTCTGTGTGTTTTTGAGTGTGCGTATGAAAGAGAGCGACATTTGCTTGGGGTCCCTCCAGGCCGGGACGTCCTCCACTGCTGTGTCACTGAGGTCTCAGATTGTTTTCTCCTTCAGTTGAACCTTTTCACCACCTCCACCGGGTCATGAATATTCCACGACTCTGGGGTGATCGCTGCCTGCCAATATTAACTCTACTCACTTTGACAGGTTGCCTGAGTGTTATTGAATTGTTGCCACCATTGATGTGTGTGGAGGTGTGTGTTTGTAGGAGTTTTTGTGCTGTTGTAGATGTGTATCTTTCCTGGTGTGTGGGTATTGTAAGCCAGAGAGAAATTCAAGTTATCTCTCCTGATGGCCCATATCAGATCGTGCAGTCTTTTTCACAACTGAATATAGAAGTTTTTGTCATCAGTTTCCACAAAACACATGGAAAGAGCTTTGTATTCAAGCAGCGTGAAATCTGTGACTGCATCAGATTAGTGGGATTTAGGATTAGATAGATTGTGACAATGACAAACAGTTCAATACAGAAAGGCAATTAAATGAGCTGACCTTTGTTACTAGCAATGCCTTAAAGCAACAATATACAACTTTTCCCCTTAAGAAAGTAGTTTCAAAGTCAATCCAAGAGCACAGTCTCTTTCAGCTTGATTACCCTTCTCTGGAGATAAGGAGCCAAGCTAGGGATGAGAATGGAAATCAGGTACCAACGCATTCAATAGCCATCATACCAAATTACAAGACCATTTTTGTCTTTGTCAGAGCATTGGCAACTCTGTGATTTTATGTGGTCTTCTGCTATGTGGCTGAGTTTCTGTTGTTCCTAAATGCTTCCTCTTTCTAATAATACAGTTGAATGTTGAATATCTAGCAGGGATGAAATTTAACCCAACCAAAATGCAGTCAAAATCTTTGTTTACAGAAGAAAATAGCGTCTATTATTCTTGACCTGAAAAGAGACAGAAGAAACCACACTGCCCTTCTTTTAGAATATCTTTACAACCTTAAAATGTTATTTTATTGTGAGATTTTAACTGCTTCTAGACATCAAAGTGAGCACAAGATAAATACATGGTAATTTGGGACTTTGGGAACCCTTGAATATGTTAAAAAGCTTCTGAAGTCTGACTGAATTTAGCAAGTTATTTGCATCTTGTGAGGTTCAGTGCCCATGAGGGAGAACTTTTTTCAAACACTGTCTGACTTGCAGTTTCATTCTTATTCACCAAAATAACTTTCTTTTTACTGCCTTGCTGCCAAAATCTTGAAGAGATAAGTTGGTTGGAATTCAGATAAAACTACCAAAGTCACCTTGAGCTTGGCAAGATAGTCTCTGTTTTTGGCTGAGACAAGCCTGGCTTCATTGTGTGGCACTCTTTATAGCCTTGCGCTGTGTAACAGTTAAAAATAGACAAATTAGCCCTCTAAACTTTGCAAAAGGCTCTTTGGGAATAATGGCAAAGCAGGTTAGACGTCAGGAAGTAACCTTTTACCCTCTAACAACATACATTTTTCCTGTTCTTTATCTTCAGCTGAGCTTAAAGATCAGCAGAGGCTCCTTAAGATGATTTCAGTCAGAGTGAATATTAGCAGAGATGGCAGACATTGTCAGCTCGTAATTCAAAGTTGTTCACACATGGATGTGTTTGTTATTTTTAGGTTGTGTTGTTTTGAGGTTTCCAGTTGATTTAGCAGCTCGCCCACACTGCAGGCAGTCTGCCTCCTAACATCGCAGTGCTGCTGTCCTCCAACAACAGAGGAAAGAAAGACCATGGAAAACACTACACTTACAGCACACATTAGATAAGCTTTCCTCTGGTGAATTATTGTAGAGGTATATTGTTAGATGACCACTATCAGAGTTTTATTCAAATTCTTTTCTAACACTTAACAGTCATTTCATCATATACTGTATGTTAGATTGCCTGTTATATATTTCAAAGCATTTTGCAGGTTTCAGTGTTTCTGCTGGTTGGTAGTTTTGCTTGTGAATCTCCCTGATGTCCGTTCAAGGCTGCTGGCTATACTAAGAGTTGTCGGGCTTTTTTTCTCCAGCAGGCTCATTACACTCTCCTGCTGACACTCAATGGACTTGTGAAGGATTTAAGAGTCTGATTTAAAAGTCACATTCTCTGTTTTTGTTGTCGAGCCAAGTCTGCTGCTCGGTCAGAAGGAACCACATTCTTAAATCTTAGAGGAGCTCCCTGAGGATCCCTCCTCATCTTTACCTCTTCAGTTTAAACTCTGTTTCCTGGCTTTTATTCTTTCTATTTCTGTTATTCAACCATTAAGTTTGTCAGGATTCCAGATTCCTTAACTTCAATATGATTTGAGTGTAAATCTTACAATATCAATAACTGTTTTGATTCCACAGTGACAAAAATAGAAGTCCTGTGCTCCCAGTGCTGGGAAAAGTCTTCCTTTAATAACCAAGGGATTCAGGCAAACTCCTGACAGTGCTTTGTCTTCCCCAGATTTTGTTTGAAAACACGAAGATTTGTAGTGTTTTTTAAATTTTAGTACTTTCCAATACTCCCCATCAATAAAGTAAGAGAGCTTGTACTACTGTTAATTACTAAATATTAATTGTCAACCAATTTTCGGCCTGGCTGGATATCAGGGCTGATGTTCAGCATTATTAGCTGTTGCTCTACAGGGGTGTCAAACTCAAGGTGCGGGGGCCATACCCGGCCCATGGAACAGTTAAATCCAGTCTGCAAGATTATTTGTCATATTCCTGTTATAACTGGCCCATCAGTGTGAGGTCTGCAGATTTCCTCAAATATGAAAATGTAAACGTGTCTTAGACAATTTATGATATCCTTGTTAGGTCATTAAGTCTGAAAAAGTAAGGAGTAAAAATATTGAGATAAAAAGTCAGAAATATGGGAAAATAAATTATTGGTGTTTTAATTTAATAATTTCGAGTTTGCATCTCACAATTAGGATTCAAACTTATGATTTTGACTTTTTATTTCGTACTTTGAGCATTTGAACTCATATTTTTGACTTCTTATATGATATTTTAAGCGTTTAGATTCATATTTTTTTAAATTCTAAGTCATATTTTGACCTTTTTAACTAATTATTTTGTATTGTATTTAATATATTCAACTCCTAACTTCGACTGGATAATCCCATAGTTTGACCTTTTAGACTCACATTTTAAAAATTTGAATCATATTTTGACTTTGAATTTCATGATTAAAAATTTCATTTCATATTGACTTTTTGAAATCATGATTTTCACTTTCTCCTATTATATTTCCTTTTAAGAAAATATTTTTCAATTTCAAATTTTTTGTTTTGAACTTTTTGAACTAATAAATTTACTTTCTTTGATTGTGAGCCTTTGAACATATCTTTTTTACTTTTTAAATTTCAAAATCGTTTATCATCAGTACTAAGTTTTGGGGTTTTTTTCATATTTTATCACTGGTGAAATGAGGTTGACAGTTTATGGTTAAAAAGGTGACCCTGTTAGGCCCTCAGGTTAGACCTGAATACAGAATACGGTCCCTACTGTGATTGAGTTTGACACCCCTGCACTACAGTATCAGACAGTTGTTCGCTAATAGCTGTTATATAACAACAGAAGAAAAAGCAACAATGTCTGGTGACATAACTGAACTAAGAAACTAAATTCACTTCTATATCTCAATATATTTTACTGAACAGTTTGATGAAATTATAAAAATAAATTCTTTATTTTGCCTATGTTTTTGTAAATCCTATGAAAATAGGTGCTTGGTGGTTGGCACTGATTGAATGGCTGCTTTTGTGAACAAATGAGGTTAAAGTATTTTATAAAGGTCACATATTTTACCCTTTTAGGACAGGTTTATATTGGTCTCTGAGATCCTCAAACGTGTGTGAAGTCTGTTGCTGAAAACACTCCAGTATTGGATCTTTGCATGTCTAAAAAACCCCTCTGTTTCAGCCCCGCTCAGAACAAGCTGTTTCTGTGTCTGTGGCTTTAAATGTTAATGAGCTGCCTGACCCCGCCCCTCCCAGGAAATGGATGTGGTTTAAGGGATGTGGCTCTCCTTATCCTCCTCTCAGCTGCCACCTGGGGGAGGATCAGGAGAGGAGGGCGGAACTTTCTTCCAAGCAGGGAGGGACTGAAAAAGTCTATTTTGCATTATATGCGACCTTTAAGCTTCAAAAAAACTTTGTTTATTCTTAATTCAGCTAGGTTTCACTAACTTTCCTGTCACTAATGAGGTCAGCTTAGAGAAAACATGCAGTGAGTGGGTGCAATCTAAGAGGACCAAGTTTATTTTGGATGACTACTACACCATAAAACACATGGTATCCAAAAAAGTACCTCAGAACTGAAAATGTTGACAACTTTAGTGACCACAGTCCTGGTTGCTAAAGCAAGCCAGTTGTCCCATTTGAGTCACTCTTGCTGTCTTCCCTGAAGCGCCTCTCTTCTCCTACTCATGGTTATGTTACCAGGCGGCACCACAAATGCACCATCAGAGCAGGAAAAAGCTGAGCGTCTCTCCTTTTTTTTTTGTCTTTTTCCATTTCCAGTCATAGTTAGGGGAAAGTACACTAGATCTGCCAACTGCAGATACAGATTTTTGCAAAGTTTGCACAATTTTTGGGGATGCAGACTTTGACAATACCAAGAAGGAATTTTTTTTGTAAGATTCATGTTGATGTAATTATTCCTCTTCATTTAAGAGCAAAAATCTGGTTCAAGCTAAGTTTCACAGAGAGGATTGTTCTGTTGAGTGCTTAATTTTCTCTTTGACAGTCCTCACCCGCCTGTAGCTAGTCCTAATCTCTTTATGGGCCTGGATTTGGTCCGGTGAGCTCGACCCTGCTGACTGGAATAAAGACCGATGTGATGAAAGAGAAAGATGACAGTGTGTGAACTCAATAACCTCTTACTACTGTTCTCAGTAATAAGTGGAAACCCTCGTGCGTTATTTAGCTGATTTAGTGTGAGCAGTATTGATGTTAGAATAGCTGACGAGCTCTTATTGTTTGATTACTGTGTTGGTTTATTTATGACTTGGGAAGAAGGGGAGAGGAAGCAAGTGAAGGCCCAAGGGAGACAGATAAGGAGTGAGGCTAGCTGGCTAGCTGCTTGATACTTGATCAGCAGCAGAGATGAATATTTCACCGGTTAGTCAGCGAGGAAGACACTCCAGTGACGGTGTTTTTCGCTTCTGAATTTATTTATTCCCATTACAGCACCTGAACTCATTATATCATTCACGTTTTTGAGTGAGAAAGCATGCTTTTGTGTCTTATTCCTTGTTTCCACCGTGCTGAGCTTGTGTTTGTGATGTCTACTGCTGCTGAATAATTCACACAGACGTTTGAATTAGAGAAGAATCTGCCAGGAGAAGGTGTTGAGTGGAAAGAAGGAAGAATTCGACAGTCTGAATCATTTAAAGTGCAGACAGCTGAATCACAAAGCATCTTCAGAGTTTCTCTCACACTGCGGATACAAACTCTGAGCACCTTTCTGTTTCTCCTGAACCATGGTAGTCAAATCAGCTCGGACCATGAGAACAAAAACCTTTTGTCTGATGAGGGATATCAGGTTACTGAGCGACTCTATTATCATTCATCACCACTGTCTGATGACTGACATGAAAATCATCCAGCAAAATTACAGCCATTAAGTACAATTTTGAAGTCCTTTCTTTTTTCTGGTGTTATGATTTTCCACTAGGTAATACCTCTGTTCAACTACAGGTCAGGAGTTGTCATATTGTACTTTTTACTTTACTGGATTTATTGGATACCTGTAGAAGCTAGTTTCTTTGCAGATTTACAGTGCCTATATAAAGTATTTAACCCCTTGGATGTTTTACCCTTTTTAATTAGTTTTATAAATCAATCATGGTCAGTATAATTTCACTTTTGACCATTTTTTTTTAACAGAAAACCTCTTTAATGTCAAAGTGAAACCTGATTTCTACAAAGTAATATCAATTAAATAAAAATATGTAATGTCTGACTCTGTAGGATAGGTCTCAATCAGGCTTGCCTTTTTCAAGTCCAGCCGTAAATTCCCTATTGGATTGAGGTCTGGGCTTTGACTCGGCCACTCCAGAGTCTTGTTGTCTTTAAATTCACATATTATGCAAAATACACTTTTTCAGGCTTTTCTAACAAAATATTTTTTATTTAACCTGTATTTAACCAGGATTCATTTCCTATTGAGATACAAAAATCTCTTTTACAAGGAAATCCTGGCCAAGACAGCAGCATGATAAGTTTTACACATAGGACACTAAACAGGACATAAAACAACAGTTACATCAATCAACAACTCAGCAGCTTTCAGCAGAAGAACATGTGCACACACTGGTCAAAAATATGTGCCCCTGGCCTGTCCACAATACCCTAGAATACAATTTACCCTGGAATCCTGGAGTAAAACACGATAAGATACGGTGCATGACAAATGTCCCAATGCAATGATAACATCAGAATATTGCACAGCAGTGATTTATTTGTTTTTGACAGTCATGTAGTGATACTTGGCATCTGATAAACCGAATAACTCACTAATCAGGATGATGATAAGTTGCTGTGTCAATATTTTGTTCCCCTACTGTGGAATTTTTTTTTATTATAATCAGGCACATGTGTTTTGTCATCTTTCTTTTCTCTGTCAAAGAAAGGCCAAAAAAAGTGTGTCATTGCCCAACTTCTGATCTATAAATAGGCATATGGAAAGCTGAGAACACTGATAGTAGGGTTGCACCCCAGATCTCATCTTTCCTCATCCTGGTCTGTTGTCTTTTGTGTACAGCAATGCTTAAAACAACAAGTAGACTAAGTATTGTTCCTCGATCACTGCTGAAAATCAGGTATTCTATTTCAAACCAATAAAATGTTTTAATGCTTCCCAGCAGTGTTGCACACATTCTTCAGTTAGTGAGGCCGTTAACTACCAAAGCTCTACCGATGTAATATATGTCGCTCTGTCAGTAATGTGTTGGCTGTGTGACTCTGAGCTTTGATCCGGCCCTCTGAACAGATAACATTCAGTAAGAGTGTGACAGATTAGCAAGGTAACGAGATTAAGCCTGCCTGTACTGTATGCAAGTGTCTGGCAGTGAGAAGTATTTTTCACACTATGCTGAGATCAATACCTTTCCTGGTTTTCAGGAATTCTGATCTGCTGAGAAACACAGCTCAATAAAGCACGAGTTCATTCTGCTAACTATTAACCAAACTATGAAACACTTAGGTCATGGACGTTGAGTTTGTATGTTCAAGGCTATTTACTGAAGCTAAAGAGATAACACACTAAACACACTGAATCACATACAGAGTTAATAATATCAATTGACTCATGGATTTAAGAAGAAGTGGGTGTTATTACTGGATGCAGCTTTAAAACATTTTTTTCCTACAAATTAATTGTCCTTTATTGCTAGTTTTTCAAAATTTTAAGGATGTTTAGATCCCATTATTATGTGAGCATTTGTAATAACAAACATATAAAGATTTGAATTTATTTTCCAGTTTTTTAATAAAGATGTGAAATCAGTTTATTGATAAGCAAAATTTGCCTTTATATGTGCTACATCATGCTAGGTGTGCTACTTTAGTCAGGACCACTTTGTCAAGAAACACTCATCAATTGGGGATATAAAAAAATTATCTTTATTAGCTGTTATTAGTTTGCACTCACTGCCATTATTTTATGTTTGTCAGTCTGGCTGTTCTGGGATCCCCCTGCCCTTTCACAAGCCTACGTGGAAAGCACCAAGCAGGAACAGCACACATCCCTGCTCTTCCTGTGTATGCAAGAAAAGCCTGAGATAGAGAAACAGCAATAAACCCAGAGCAGAACAGGTGCCAATGATAACAGGATGACATTGATGAAGTCAAATGCAGAATAAAGGAGAAGCTGGGGTAGAGGAGGGTTGCAAAAAGCAGCTAGCAGAGGAAGAAGCAAAGAACGGCAGGCTAGAATTGCTTATAAAAGGCAAATGAGCACGATTAGCCATCATGTGCTTAGAAGGGAAGCGGCTGGCTGTCAGCTGATGAGGGCTCGCACCGTGATCTAATCTCAATTATGGCAGTGCTTGACTCTGTGGCCTGCCTGAACTAACGCTATATGCTCAGATTCTGTCGTCTATTAGTCTCTTTCAATATTTGCACACTGTTTTAATCCAGAGATGTTGCTTGTCAACAAGTAAGGCACTTGCTTGGGGTCCCAGGCCATCAAGGGGTGCCCCAAAGGGCTGACGAACTTTAAATTACAGCAGTGACTCAAAATGCACAAATTTGGGACACAGTGTTAAGGTTGCTTGCTTTTGCTATAAAAACTAAGGTTGACAATAAAAGGGAAATAACGGTTTTAAATCTTCTTTATGTTTAGAAGAAAACATCAATGAATAAAAATGTTTACAGTTTTTAGTTGATCTAGTGTCAGATCATTTATGACACAATGGTGATAAACAGAGGGACTCTGGGGTGACTCTGGCTCAGAGTCAGGCCCCTCTCAACCAGAAGGTAATTTCTCTCAAAGCATGACTTCAATATATATATATATATTACTGTAAATTACAGGTTTATTTTGTGTATGAATTTATTAGTATGTGAGTGTTATTCTTCGGTGTAATTAATTCAGAAATTAATGGTTTATCTTGTTTAAAAATCTGTTTCTTGGACACGCAGTATTATCAGATATTCATGCTTTTAAAAAGAATAAAATGGAAAACTAATGATAGTGTGTGTTGTATTGGAAAGGCTCCCCTCTGTTCTCCTCCAAAACAGCCTGGGTTTGTTTGGCCGGCCTGTCACTTTGCCAAAAGCATGTTTCTATAAATACCCCCAGGCTCACAAAGCTGCATTTCCCATCTCTTTCTCATAGGTTTGCAAAAAATCTGTCGCCAGACAAGATCAACCTGAGCACGCTGAAGGGGGAGGGCCAGCTGACCAACCTGGAGCTGGATGAGGAGGTTCTCCAGAGCTTGCTTGACCTTCCCACCTGGCTCGCCATCAACCGTGTGGAATGCAACAAGGCTGCCATCAGGGTGAGAAACACCATCATGCATATAGAGGTGGATTAAAGAAATATATATACGATTTCTTTTGGAGCTTTTATGCATTTATTAGACAGACGGGACAGTGATTGGAGTTGGAAATTGAGGATAGAGAGAGAATGGGGAAAGATGTGCAAGAAAGTAGCCATGAGATGGATTTGAACCCTTTTAGGGATAGATTTGAAGTAAATGTGAGGCTACAGCTAACAAGGGTTATAACTATACCAATGTCAAATATATTGTATACAAATAAAAGTGCAAAATTATCCAGATTTGTCAACACTTTTGTTAAAAAAATGTGCACAACCATGCTTCGACATATCTTGTGCACTTTTCTTTTAGTGAAATCCCCCACATAAACATGCATGTTCTTGTATAGCTGCCTGCTATGATATGCTCATGGTCATCAGCAGAATGCCATGTATGAGAGCAGACTCTGACACACCCTGGAAACAGTGAACAGAGCTGTGTAACTCTTTGTGACTGGACTTTTATTCAATCCAAGGTCCACAGTCCACCTCGTCTTTCCCTCATCCACCTCAAGGTTTCTCTTTCTTCCTTCTTTTTCCCTTTATCTACCTTTTTTCTACATCTTTTCTTTCTTTGGTGCCTATATCTCCTCCCCTGTGTTTCCCTTACACAGTCTTAAGACTCGGTAGATTTACTCAGCTTATTTGCTGTGTCATTGACAGCGTGTGAAACCCTAATGCAGTGTTGCAAACACAGTTTAATACCCACGTCATTGCAGCAAGTGTGCATGGAGCATTGGATTTCTCAGTGAGCTGCCTGCCTCCAGTTTAAAGCCGATTGCAGCGTTTTATTTCTAACAGTTAAAAAGGAGAAACCAGAAGTGTATCTCACTTCCTCTCTTGTTAGATCCCCATCTCTTCTTTGTGTCTTCCTGTTTCAGAGAAACTAAACCTGACACTTTTACCTTTTGAAGCACTCCCACGCAAATAAAAGCAAATGGAGGTTGCTTTATCGATTAGCCATAATGCACACTGATTTATATGGTAATGAAACGCTTCTTATTTGATGTCTCAGAGTGACGGGCCTCAGCTAACACCCCTTATTAGAGTATCAAAGCATGACAGATGCAAAGCGAATGAAAAGTGTTCCAAATTCAATTACTGTAGTAATTCCTGAGCACTTCCTGATTCATGACGCCTCACTCTGTGAGAGAAAAACTGCAGTTTAACAGAAGCATTTAATCTCTTTTAGTAGGTAATTTGACACAGGCCTGATGCATATTGTCGATTAATGGAGCTGAATAGGCAGAGCTACCAGTCACTCTAGGCTCATTGACTCCTTTATTCTTGACAACATCTGTGCTACCTTGCCTTCTTTCTTTTTTTTTTTTTTTTTTTGTAGCTTTTTTTTCTCTGTGCAGTCTGGTTGCCTTGATTTGCTTTCTGCATCCTATGCCTTGTGAATTAGTTTCCTATTTTGACAGATTTAAGAGACCAAATGGTAGTTATATTGATCTGGGGTTTAAAAAAGCTAAGCTGCTGCTCTGTTTATTCACAGATACCATGGACCAAGTTGAAGACGCACCCTATATCTTTGGTAAGTTTCTCTAAATGCACCTAAGTTGCTCTGTAAGCTGTTGACAAGACATTAGAAAAACAGAAACAGTGGGAGTCACAATGGAATGCTAAAATGTCCAATATCAATCAATCAATCTTTATTTATGTAGCCCCAATTTGTAACCAATGTTATCTCCAGACACTTTACAAAGAGGGCAGGTCTAGATCATGCTCTTTGTTATTATTCAGAAGACTGAACCCCCATGAGGTCAGTACTAAGCAACATTTGGTGAGGTTGCAGTGGCAAGAAAACAAATCCTTTTATTAGGCAGAATCCTTAAACAGAACCAGACTCAAGTTGAGCACCACTTTCCTAAGCTGTGTTGGGGGATGTAAATGGATAGAAGCAGATGCAGACAGAGAGAGGAAAAGATGTAGACAGAGCAAGAGGGAGATACAGAAAGAAAGAGAGAAAGGAGAGAAAGCAGATAAAAACTGATGAAGAGAGAAGAGGGAGTTGCAGAAAAGTGAAAAAAGAGATGCAGACATACAGTGCTTAACAAATTTATTAGACCGCCCTAATCCTAACCAAAGTAAGGTTTATGCCACAGCTGCCCTAAATTAACAGCATTAGTAATTACCAGAATCATTTTTTATCTTTCTGCAATGGTTAATACACCAATATGTAGAAGCTCTTTAACCCAAATGATATTTTTAATGCTAAAATATAATTATTATTATCCATGAATTTTCAAATGTACTGATTTACAAAAAAAACTGAAAAAAATAGTAAAGCACATTAATATTTCTTGATTATTATGTCAAATTCTAGTTATTTACTTGCATTCCTGAACAGAAAAAATAGTTTTAGTGGTTGAATGTTATGCTTGATTAATTTCTGACTTCTCAGAGAAGCCCAGTTAGCTGGCTCAAATTTGGATGAATTAAGTTTGAAATTCCTCATTCCTGTTCAAAATGGTAAAACGTGGAGAGCTCACTGAAAATGAAAGAATCCACATTAAAGCACTTCATGATGCTGGATGGTCTTTGAGACAAATATGACAGGTGGTCTAATAAATTTGTTAAGCACTGTAGAGCAGAGGAAGATATATGGAAGAGAAGCAAGATACAGAAAGAGAAGAGGGAGATGCAGAAAGAGAAGAGAGTTGTAGAGAGGCAGAAGAGGGAGATGCAGAAAAAGAGGAAGACCTAGAAAGAGAGCAGAGAGCGCTATAGGAGGTAGAAGAGGGAGATACAGAAAGGGAAAACAGGGAGATACAGAAAAGAGAAGATGGTGTTGCAGAAAAAGAGAAGGAGATGCAGACAGAGAAGAAAGAAATGTAGACAGAGAGAAGAGGGAGATGCAGAAAAAGAGAAGGAAGATATAGAAACAGAAGAGGGTGATTTAGAAAAAATGAGATGGAGAAAAAGAACAAGGGATTGCAGGAAAAGAGAGACGAGAGAGACGTAGACAGAAGAGGAAGATCTATGAAAGAGAAGCAAGATACAGAAAGGAGAAGAGGGAGATGCAGAAAAGAGAGTGGGATTTATAAAAAGAGAAGAAGGAGATGCAAAAGAAAGACGAAGACCCAGAAATAGAGAAGAGAGAGCTATAAATAGGTAGAAGAGGGAGATGAAGAGAAGAGTTACAATGTGGAAGAGGAGGGAGATGCAGAAAAAAGGAGATTCAGAAAGAGACATGCTTGCAAGTGGAAAAGAGTATGAATCTGCTTTAATACATGCACAATAAAATGGCCACAGAATATAAATGTAATCACCTCTGCTGCTGGTTTACACATGGGCTCATCCAGCTACCCCCAAGTTTTCTTTGGAGACTTTACGAAGTTAATTGGCAGGTCACCCCCAAAATTTATGGGACTTTTTCATGTGTGAAAATGACTTTAGTCTTCATTCTTGTCACAGACAAGTCTGAATTCATTTATCATCCGTAATATGCCATAATATTTTAAGTTACTCACAGTTAATCACAGTATCAGAAGCTGGAATCTACTTGTTTTTTTTTTTGATAAGTTGTATTCAAGCTTCCTGTTTACATAGATTTTCACAAACACAGCCTCCAGCAGCACCACTGCACTGGTAAGACTGCTGTGGTTACTGACATCTGAAGTGTCCCATGAAGACACTGACATCTATCTGTTTACCATCAGTAACACAGCTGTATTGGACTTCCAATAGTCGATAGTTAAGCATGGTTCATCTGAGACAGCACACCTACTTTTTCATGGTGGTGCAGATGTCAGTGGTTGGGTTGTAGCAAATACCTATTTTAGGGAGAAATCTTTGATATTTCAGCCAGGTCTAATGTTCCCACAGACCAGTTGGGCCCTCCAAAAGCCACCTTTGCTGATGCTCACTGATGTGGCATCTGCGAGCACCTTCAGCTACTCATCTTGCACCTGCTTCACCTCCCATAGCTCATGGTGTCTATTTTCTGCATCATATGACGAGGTTTTGCTTAAGCATACTTTGTGTCTGTGTCATAGCTGCTAGCCTCTCCCTCATGGCTTCCACCTCGCTGAGGGGGGCGCAGGTGTCAGGTTGACAGACTGCCAGGCTGGTCCTGGTTCCCAGGTGGCTTCAGCTCCCAGCAATGGCAAATGCTGTCTGATACCAGAAACAACCAGTGGGAACACATGCTCCATTTTATCATTAAAACCTGGATGTGACGTACTCATTTATAGGCTATGTTGTTTAATGAATTAAAGAAGGTATTACAATAAAGATATCAGGGGAACATCAACCATTAAGCACGACTACTATGACTGTAAAATAGAAAGCATTGTCTGAAAACGTTACATAATGGCACTTTGATGAATCAACCTTGAGTCACTGCACTGTACAGTCTAAAATTGTAATGAACTGACTCACACTTAACCCAGTGAGGTGAATGGCAACAGAAGCCTGAAAACATTCCTGAAAAGAATCATGGAAAAAAAGGTGCTACAACTGGAAACATTCGTATCAGTCGGCTCAAAGTCAGCCTTGTACCAAAGAATAAAAAACTAAGAACAATTTGTGGATTGTATTTCCTAGAATTAAGCCTTTGGTTTCATTTCAGACTTTGGACAAAGTGGTGATGGAGATGAGTACCTGTGATGAACCCCGCCCCCCTAATGGCCCGTCTCCTATAGCAACAGCATCAGGACAAAGGTTAGTACTCAACCTGTTCTTTTTCCACTTGTTTCATGTTGCGTATTTTTCATCTCTTGTAATATTGTAGGATTTTTTTTTTAAGTATAATCTTTGGGCATTTATTCCTGTTTTTATAGAGAAGGACAGTAGATAGAGTGTATGGTTATGTATTTCTACATTGGAGTATGTGCAATATTACGTCTTTTTCTCCTAGTATGCTTTTATTTTGATATTGTATTTTTTCCTATTGTTTTTTTTTTTTTTTTAAGATTTATTTTTGGCCTTTTTATGATAGAGGAAGGACAGTAGATAGACTCGGAAACAGGGAAGAGAGTGGGGAGAGACATGCGGTAAAGGGCCACAGGCCAGATTCGAACCCGGGCCGCCAGCGTACATGGGTAGCGCCTTTAACCACTCGACCATCTGCGCTCCCCAAATATTGGGATTTAATATGCAATTATTTTTTAAGTTCCTCATCTCATATTTTTTTCAGCAAACATCAGCAATAGATAATGCTTTATTATAACCAACACAGTTTTAGATAGATTAAACTAGAGCTGAAACGTTATGGAAAAGTGCCCAATGTGATTATTTTGATGTGATTATATGACAGATTTGATATGAATTGTTTTGAAGGGAGTAATCATTTTTTATTGAGGCGCCGAGCAGGTGTGGGCATACTGATTGCCCCCCGGACTGGCAGCCTGTACATTGGGGTTTACCCCAGTGGACGAGAGGGTAGCCTCCCTCCGCCTTCGGGTAGGGGGACGGGTCCTAACTGTTGTTTGTGCCTATGCACCGAACAGCAGCACCGAATACCCACCCTTTTTGGAGTCGCTGGAGGGGGTGCTGGAGAGTGCTCCTTCTTGGGACTCCCTCATCCTGCTGGGAGACTTCAATGCTCACGTGGGCATTGACAGTGAGACCTGAAAGGGGGTGATTGGGAGAAACAGCCCCCTTGATCTGAACCCGAGTGGTGTTCTGTTGCTGGACTTTTGTGCTCATCATGGAATGTCTATAACGAACACCATGTTCAGGCATAAGGGTGTCCACATGTGCACTTGGCACCAGGATACCCTAGGTCGCAGTTCGATGATCAACTTTGTAGTCATATCATCTGACTTGCGGCCACATGTCCTGGACACTGGGTAAAGAGAGGGGAGGAGCTGTCAACCGATCACCACCTGGTGGTGAGTTGGCTCCGCTGGTGGGGGAGGATGCCGGTCAGACCTGGCAGGCCCAAATGTATAATGAGGGTCTGCTGGGAACATCTGGCGGAGTCCTCTGTCAGAAAGCGCTTCAACTCTCACCTCCAGCAGAGCTTCAACCATGTTCCTGGGGAGGCAGGGAACACTGAGTCCAAGTGGACCGTGTTCCGTGCCTCCATTGTCAAGGCAGCTGATTGGAACTGCAGCCGTAAGGTTGTCGGTGCCTGTCCTGTCAGTAACCCCCAGACCCACTGGTGGACACCAGTGGTGAGGGATGCCGTCAAGCTGAAGAAAAAGAAGGGGCCTTTTTGGTCTGTGGGACTCCAGAGGCAGCTGACAGATACCAGCAGGCCAAGCGGTTTGCGGCAAAAACTCGGACATGGGAGGAGTTCGGAGAAGCCATGGAGAACGACTTTCGTACAGCTTCAAGAAGATTCTGGGCCACCATCTGGCATCTCAGGAGAGGGAAGCAGTGTGCTGTCAACACCTTGTATGGTGGAGATGGCATATTGTTGACCTCGACTCGGGGCATTGTGGGTCGGTGGAAGGAATACTTCGAAGACCTCCTCAATCCCATCGACACGTCTTCCGATGAGGAAGCAGAGTCTGGAGGCTCAAGAGTGGACGCTTCTATCTCTGGGGCTGAGGTTGCCGAAGTGGTCAAAAAGCTCATCGGTTGCAAGGCCCCGGGGGTGGATGAGATCCGCCCTGAGTTCCTCAAGGCTCTGGATGTTGTAGGGCTATCTTGGCTGACACGCCTTTGCGACATCGCGTGGACATCAGGGACGGTGCCCCTAGACTGGTAGACTGGGGTGGTGGTTGCCCTCTTTAAGAAGGGGGACCAGAGGGTGTGTTCCAGGAATCACACTTCTCAGCCTCCCCTGGTAAGGTCTGTTCGGGGGGTCCTGGAGAGGAGTATCCGTCAGATAGTTGATCCTCAGATTCAGGAGGAGCAGGGTCCTGGAGGGTGCATGGGAGTTTGCCCAACCAGTCTACATGTGTTTTGTGGACCTAGAGAAGGCATTCGACCATGTCCCGCGAGGAATCATGTGGAGGGTGCTCTGGGAGTATGGGGTACCCCCCTGATAAGGGCTGTTCGGTCCCTGTATGACCGGTGTCAGAGCTTGGGCCACATTGCTGGAAGTAAGTCAGACTCGTTTCTGGTGTGTGTTGGACTCCGCCAGGGCTGCCCTTGATCACCGGTTCTGTTCATAACTTTCATGGACAGAATTTCTAGGCGCAGCCAGGGTGTTGAGGGCATCCGGTTTGGTGGCCGCAGGATTAGGTCTCTGCTTTTTTGCGGATGATTGGGGTTCTGTTGGCTTCATCAGGCCGTGACCTTCAGCTCTCACTGGAACAGTTTGCAACCGAGTGTGGAGCGGCTGGGATGAGAGGAGCCAGATGAGGTGGCTCAGGCACCTGGTCCAGATGCCCCCTGGAAGCCTCCCTGGTGAGGTGTTCTGGGCAGGTCCCACTGGGAGGAGGCCTCGGGGAAGACATAGGACACGCTGGAGAGACTATGTTGCTCAGCTGGCCTGGGAACGCCTTGGGATCCCCCGGGAACAGCAGGACGAAGTGGCCGGGGAGAGGGAAGTTTGAGCTTCCCTGCTTAGGCTGCTGCCCCCACAACCCGATCTTTGATAAGCGGAGGAAGATGGATGGATGGATTTAGGAAAAAAAAACACAAAAATAAGGAAAGCAGGATTTTTTGTGAGCTATTCTAAAAAAAATGACACTTTAGTGATTGCATTATACAGTATGTAGAGCATTATATCACCGAAAAAAAGTTTCAAACTGGTATTTTGACACACATTTCAGGTTAAAGTAATTTCACACCTTCTGTGATTTAAAAAATGCTGTAGACTGTAATGTGATTTAATCTAAATTACAACTACAATGTGATGAAAAAATCCTTCAGTCCTGGTTGAGCTTGGAACAGTGCAAGTGTAGGCTAACTATGGACTGTTGGGGGGAGCAGATATTGGCCCTAGTGTGAGTGCAATACACCATTAGTAACTGCAAGATTTAAAAAACATTTTTTATTGAAAATGTAAAAAAGAAAACAAAAACTAATAGATTTTAAGAAGTCAGAACTAAATTATGTCCAAATTTGTTCTATTTTTAGTTACCTTCAAATTTGTAATATAAGTCACACCTGTACATAAGATTAAGGTTTCAACAGTATGCCTGTATAACGATTTTCATTGCATTCAGCAACATAAGCAACATCAGCCCTTTCATTGTGGCTGTGTAGCTCTTGACATAGCATCTTTTTTCACCTTTTACAGTAAGACAGTTGAGCTCTACGTTCATAGTTACAGTTGTGCATTACTGACAGGCAGCTCTCAGCTCCCACTGCCCACCTCTGTTGGCTGCTTATAGTCTTTTTGAGAAGTCCTTTAAATCAAGCCAGTTCTTTTACTTTACAGTAACAAAGCTTTCTTTAAATATAGGGTTATGAACTAATGAGGGAGAAAAGCTGTTAAAAAGTGGTGCCGCTAGACTAGTCTAAGCTACTTTGTATCTAAATGAGCATGTTCGAAATGAGTATCAAGCATGTTTCCAGTGGGGAGGCACTCTCTGCACAGTTATGACAATGTATGTGTCAGCTTTTTTCGTGGTGTATTGGTCGCACAAGTATGTAGGAGGCAGCAATCTCTTAGATGACAAAAAAGGTTTAGAAGTGGGACTTACACACTAAATTTTATGGAAAAGTCATTACTGAACAAGCCTTTGATTTTCATTTGCTCGACAGTAACTCAATCAAACTGCAGTTTAGTTTAAATGTATTTTTATTAGTAATGACAATGCAGTTTAACATAGGGCCTTTGATTCGATTTAGTTGCATCTAAATCCATTATTACATATTCCTTCACTTGCCAACATTATCTGTGACTCTTTCACAAGTCTGGTCAGTTACTGCTTTGCTGATTTGCTGCTTTTTCCCTGCATCTCTTTGATTAAAACTAAATGAAACAGCACACAAACTTTTCAGTATTTCCAGATAATTGCTTACATTATTAAACATTATTTTTTACCCTGTTTCCAAAGGGGAACATGCGTGAAAATTTATTTATATCACTGACTTTATTAACCACAGCCACTCTCTGGGTTCTGCCTCATATTTGAACTTGTAATCATATTCAAACAAATTTGCTGATATGCAAACCCCCGGCTCCACACAAACCACTGATAGCATATTGCTCTGGCTTGGTTGCTAACAATTTTAATGATCATGTTTACTCTCCCCCCACCCTTCTCCATCTGTCTGTCTCCCGCAGTGAATATGGATTTGCTGAGAAAGTGGTTGAGGGCATGTCACTGTCCATCAACTCCATTGTCATCAGAATCAGCGCCAAGGCCTTCAACGCCTCCTTCGAGCTGTCGCAGCTGCAGGTCTACAGCGTCAACACCAGCTGGAGCATCAGCGACCTGCGCTTCACCCGCATCCAGGACCCTCAGAGGGGAGAGGTAATCAGTCTTTGAATTTCAACACTTTGCAAGCAGTGGTTTTACATTTTTCTAACATGTCTTTTCGATCCAGATTCTGACATTCAAAGAGATCAGCTGGCAGATGATTCGAATCGAAGCTGACGCCATCCAGAGCGCCGAACACGAGATGCTGAGTGCCCCCATCCGCCTAATCACCAACCAGTCCAAGATCCGAGTCACTCTGAAGAGACGGGTCAGCATCTGAAAACGCACGAAATCTTCCTTTAAATAGAATCAGATGGAAACTTTACTGAATTTGGTGGAGCCAAAGCTGCATCCTCTTGTGTGCTGTGAACAATAATCCCTCTGTGTTGCCTTGCAGGCTGCAGGGGCAACAGCAGCAATTTATCAAATAACAAGTGTGCATTCAAGCAAGAAACACTACTCTTGTCTGTTTTGAATTGTATAGATTTAATATAATGTGGTATAAAATGCACAAAGGCTTCAGTATGAGAGTAATCAACCCCATTTGTTCCCTTTCTGCTTCTCTCCCCAAAAATGCTGGCCATGCAGTTATAACTCGCATTACAGAAAGGGATACACTGTTTGTAATTTACCTGATGAAGAGCATGTGATGTGTGCTTCAGTGTTCTTTTCAGAGTCAGGAAAAAAACGGTTAGCTCAACAGGAACAAACACAGACCTCACACAATAAGAGAATATCCCCGCAAGTGTCGTGTTACATTAATTGGAGCTCTCAGGCGGCCTCCACCTGCATAATACATGTTCATACCTAATGTTTCTAACGTCTGACACAGATTAAGGACTGCAACGTGGTGGCATCCAAGCTGATTCTGATCCTGGATGACCTGCTCTGGGTGCTGACCGACTCACAGCTCAAAGCCATGGTGCAGTACGCCAAGTCTCTGAGCGAGGCCATGGAGAAGTCGGCGCAGCAGAGGAAGAGCATGGCTACGGAAGATCAGGTGCACACATAACTGACTTTACCCAAATACTGAGGACAAATTTAGCAGTTTCTGATCCTCTTTTCCACTCTGGAGAATCCTTATAGCTCGTAATTTTACCGTCTCCTCTCTCTTTCCACTCTTTTATGACATTTTCCCCACTCCTTTTCCCATCCATGCCCTCACTTCAACCTCTGTGGATGCACAACGTCATGGTCTGATAGTTTGTCCTTGTGTCCATGGAATCATGTCTGCATCCTCTATTTCACTCCACTCGCAGCGTACGGTGTCTACCTACCTACACCATCTTCATCTTAGTCTGCTGCTGTCATCTTCATCTCAGTCTGCCCTATTTTACTGCTTAAATACACATACTTTAACAAAATGCTCAATCTTATCACCCACACAAATTCCCCTGAAAATTGTGCCAGTCAGTGTTTTTTGTTGCTTGTCATGATGCGCCATCTGCTGGATGATTTGAAAAATTGCATGATCCACCCTTTCATTGACCCTCAGTGCTCTTCTGACAGGCACAAAATTTGAAAGAAAATGCTAAAAATAGCCCCAAAGCATAGCAACAGAAACATTTCAAGGCTTAATACAGCAAAACTTAATCACTTATCATTCTCTCTGCTTTTTTTCTTGTTTTGGCCACCAGGTGTCATCAGCGCCCCCATCAGCCCAGCAGGTTCGCACCCAGCAGGCGTCCACAGCAGCTGACCAGAGTGCAACCATGGCCAAGCTGTTCAGCGCCTACGATGTGTGCGAGACATCTCACCACCTCCAAATCACACACCTCGACCTGCACATCTGTGATGACATCCACGCGAAGGACAAAGGTGGCCTACATGTGAACTTACATGTGCACTGCATTTATTATCATGCTTCATACATATGAAGCGCTTTTTTGAAACCCCGGCAACAAGCACCCCAGTACATCCATAAATTGCTTCAACTTGACAATTTCTTTCTGTCTTTCTTCCCACTGTGCAGTGATCAATAAGAGGATAACAGGGGGTGCTATGCAGCTTTCCTTTAGCTCCATCACTCTGGATTACTACCCTTTCCACAGAGCAGGTATGAGTTCTGAAGTGCTTCTAACACAGTCTGCTGTGAATGTCTGCAGCATATGTAGCATTTTTCTTAACCCTTTTCTTCCCTAAGCAACCCTATTTTTCTTCTTTTTTACAGCATTATGCATCGTTTTTGCTCAATAACTGTATATACGAAGCAATGTGTAGTTAGTTTGAGCTGATATGAATACTTAAGGGGCAGAAAAAGCTAGATTTATATACAGGGTATACATCCAGTTCTTTACTTAAAGCTCACAGCAATCCATCTACAAACATCTGCAACTTTTACTGCTGTTGCATCACATCAAACAGACTCAGAGCAGCAAGAGTGTCCTCTAATTATCTCTTCAATGCAGACATCCAGGATTTATAGATGTTTTTTCCATATGACAAAAAGTGCGCTCTTCAAACAGCATAATTGTGTTTTTGTTTGTTTTCTATCTATCTTTATTCTCTACCTTTTGCATATTTGCTCCATCTTTCACTTTCTCTACTTGTGCCAGCTAGCTTTTTTGCTTGGTTTTATGTTCTTTTTATTCTTATGGATTTGCTAATATATTATACCTAACTGCAGTCATTGTAAGAACATAAATTTCTTAGGTTTCCTTGCTTTTTCAACAAATTGCACCAAAGTACAGTTCTAAAGATTTTTATGATAAATAGTACAAGAACAAAAAGTGCAGGGAAACTAAAAGAAAGTTGGAGTCTAATGCCTTTTTTTCCCACCATACCCTTCTGAAAATTTTTGAGAAAATCTAAAGACAAGCACCCCCTGAATTCCTCCTGAACTGCATGTTTTCACATGCACCTCAGAGCTAGAGAATTCCCCTGTCAGAGGGGACCACAGGAGGGTCTGAGGAGGGAAGGCAAAGTATACTGCAGAAATAAAGTACAAAGCAACTTTTGCTTTGATGACCGTTCCTTTCTCGCTGTGTCAATGAGTGCGAACTCATTGCAGCTTCTTTGCCTGTATGACACTCCCACTCATCATAGCCCCTACCTCCTTGCTCCTGGACGGTTTTCTTGGTTATTTCCAGCTTTTCACACCAGCTAGCCCTGCTTCAATCAGAAAATGTGCAGGAAAAATTTGGTGAAGCTGAGGTGGGAAGTTTGCCTGTTCGCATTCACATCTACAACGAAATAGTTAGCCCACAGGTCTTTGTTTTCCCTTTTTAAGGGGTTTTCAGCCATTGTAAATGAGCAGCAAGAGCATAAAGAAAATATAAATTCTATCATTGTAGTCCCTGTATGTTTATCTGTGCGTGTCACTGGCTGCCCTGCGTCACATGTTGTGTTCAACAATTACAAGAAGCATGTGTTTCAGGGCTTTATCTTCAGTTTGCAGAGTGCTGTTTGACAGAGTCTGTGTGGATGAGTTGACACCAGGATGACAGATAACGATGTGAAAAGTAAATTACTGATTGTTGTCAGTCACCTGTGTGAGAGAGGAGAATGGCTGCTTTAAGCAGACCTCTGTGGTGCATGCAGCGATTCTTGCTGCTTTAATTTCACCGACAATCTGTGCAGGGATTTACTGATGGTAACTTTATTTGACACTGCAATGATACATTTACTTTGATTCATGAGTTCCAAGCATTTAGAGTATGCTCCGGTTGGTTTCACCTTGGCAGCAGTGGAATAGAGACGAAAGGCCTCTTGTCTGCAGCTTGACGCTCAATTCAGCAGTTCAGGTTGTCTGCAGGGTCTTAAAATTATTATAAGTTAACAGAATGAATTAAGCCAAAATTAAGGCTTTTTAAAAACTATTACATCTTAAATGCAACACTATGAGGTCTTAAATTTTGTTGCTTTTTTATATTAACAAGGTTGTGATTAGTTTTTCTGCTTTTGATTCATATTTGTTTTTAATCACATCTGATATTCTTTTGGAACTCCTCCAAATTATTAGAATTGTTTATTTATTTATTTATTATTTAAATTTATTTAGCCAGGCCTAGTAGTTTAAGGCATGCCCCATGTGCGCAGGTGGCTTGGGTTCTCGAATGTCTCTCTTGCCCCTTCTTCAGGCTCTATCCACCGTCCTCCTCTATTAATAAAGGCACAAAAAGCCCAAAATGAATGTAAACAAAAAAAACATATTTTCTGTGTTAACCCTGTCAGTTGTGCAGGCACAGACCTGTACCAAACATGATTTAAACTCTTATATGTGACTGTTTTGGTACTAGCATTAAATCACCAAATGGCTCATATTTAGTTGAAATTTACTCGCAAAATCGAAAATCTGCTTGCATTTGGCACTTTGCTTAAGTAAATTTTAGACCCTGGATCGAGTGTTTGCTTGTGGTGATGAGTTTCCTTATCCCAGACTCACGGGCACAAGTAAACAGGGCCAATTCAAAGAAATGGGTAAGACGTGCAAGGTAGTCAAACAAATACAAAATTAAAAAAGAAACTTAATGTACACGAGTATTGAACCGTGGAAGCCATACCAAATGGTTCAGTATTATTAGACGTAGACCTCATTTTGCTTGTTTTTGTTGTTTAACTTCTCCAGGTGACAGCTGTGTTCACTGGATGCACTACAGCGAGGCCACAAAGACCAGAGAGGGCTGGGCGCGGACTCTGCTCGACGAGTTCAAGTCCAACGTCGAAATGTTAAAGAGCGCGGTGCGAGACCAGCAAGGACCGCCACCTGCCCATAGTTCCCCACAACACAGTAAGCCCTCACTGAGCTTGATGTTTACTGTTGTCAGTTTTAACTCAGCATGTTCAGGGTTTGTATTTTTGCTGTATCACCTGGCACGCACACAGCACATCATCCCTGTGGGTTTTCTGTCCTCCAGTGTCCCTCAGGGATGATGATTTGTATGGGCCTCTAGGAAGTCAGGAGAGATCAGGAGGAGGAGGAGTAGGGCTTAGAGAGGCAGAGGGAGAACTCCTAGAGTGGAGCGCTCACACACAGCCTCCAGCCCAGTGCTGCTGGTGCTTAGAGCCAGGTACCACGGTGTGTGTGCGCACGGCTATGTGCGGTGATACACACCTTTTTGAAGGCAGAGAGGCTCTTTATAAGAGAACTGAGTTGTTGCTCTGTCTATCCCCTTTCCTTTTCATTCTGTTTCATTTTTGTTCCTCTTTTTCTACGTCCTTCTCTTCCTTCCTTTCTCTCTCTTCAGGTAAAATCAACACCTCCTCCAGTTCTTCCTTCAGTCCTCCTCCACCTCAAACCCCAAAGACACAGCTCATGTCCAGCTCTGTGGTCCTCAGGATGGCCGACTTCAGCATCTACCAGGTCACTGTGACTGACTCCTCTTTACAAAACTTCAGATGTGTCCTCACAGAGACTTCAAAAACCTTCACTGGAGGGTCTCATAAAGTATCTACATCTTTTTCGCAGGTTTCAACAGCTGACCAGCGCCGCTCCAGCCCCAAAGCCATGATCTCCTGCAATAAAAAGTCTCTGTACCTTCCCCCAGAGATGCCCGCCATTCATGTGGAGTTCACAGAGTACTATTTCCCTGATGGAAAAGACTACCCTAGTAAGACTTCTACCACATAGCCTGAAACCTTTATAAAAGTAGCAGCTCATTTGAAAAACATCAATCCTTCTAATTAGGCTTTGAGTTGTGCAAGTGGCTGATTTTCTACAGCAGGCACATTGTTTTGGCAGCAACTTACTACACCTCTCCTCCTTTTTGGATGTATCCAGTGGAGTAATTCAGCTGTAGGGAACTCACTGACTGCTGTGTGGCTGAGAGGGCATTGATTTTCTGATTCTCTACATGAGGAATCTTAGCAGTTTCTCACCACTGGGAAACATTGTTTAAACCATTAAAGCAATTCTTTTTGGAAAGAAAAGTGGTAATAAAAGAACTATGCCTTTCTTAGACCTTTTGTATGTACTGTAAGCATAAAGAATAAGCCTCATCTCTTCCCTTCTTTGTTTTGTTCCCCAAGTCCCATGTCCTAACCTGTACGCCCAGCTGAACGCCCTGCAGCTTGTCCTGGATCCTCGCAGCTTGGTGTGGATCAACCTCTTCGCCCTCGACCTCCGGCAGAGTCTGGAGCAGTTCATGGAGATCTACAAGCTGAGCGACTCGCAGAAATCAGACGAGCATGTGGACATCAAAGTTGACGGCCTCATGCTCAAGGTAAAGTTTAATACTCGATATCTGCCAAGATTTCAAATCAAGTTTAATTGATATATCACTTTGTCTTTTCTTCTGTTTTTAATCATACAAAGAGAAACCGGTTTTAGGCCAAGCTAATGCTAACTCACCTTGTTAACATAGGGTTCATGGACACAATCACAAGGTTAACAATGTCCCAGTCTAACTCAGTGTTACCCACACATTGACTTAAAGGGATACTTCAATATTTTGGCAAATTCGCCCATTGTCATAATCCCTGTAGTCTTAGTAATAGCTTTGTTTCCTTTAGTTGTTGATGCAAGCTGTTTTTAGATCTGGGGGACTGATATACCAGCTGCTCGGCTGACGCTATGGAGACAGACGGTATTTTTTGCTTCCCCTCATCAAACTCATCAAATACACAATCCAACAACTCCAAAACGCTCTCATGGACAAGTTGTGACCTGCACATTCACCACGCTATGAAATAATAACGTATAATTATGTAACATTACAACACATGAAGCAGATACTCAGAACTACTTTCCGAGTAAACCACTGGGCGGAGTGACACAGTGCACACCTCAGGCAGTGCCGTAGTTACTTGATTTCACCTGGAGTATCATTGGCTGGACGTAGCAGAAAGTTTGGAAAAGTTTGAAAAAGTTTGCACGGTGATGTGCATCATTTTACATAATCATGGTTTATACATGTATTGCAAAATGTTGGCGTAACAAGCCGAAGAGTGATACATAATTTGTTTATACTATAGAATAGTTATACTATAGAATGTCATATGCATCATGATAAATAACTTACTTGACAGACAACTGCCCATTTGCTCCGGCTGGCCTGGGTCGTTTCTTCCAGTTGAGTTTTGGTAGATGGAAAAAGGTTTCAATCACTGCAGGATTGGATAGGGCTGCAAAATCCTCCATGGTTGGAGGATTGGACACGTTGTTCTTGCACTGTCCTCTTCACCAGAGGCAGATAGGTCAAGCCTTTCAATTGATGGTAGCACCAGATGCCAATCAGAACAGCACAGACACTATTTCATTAGGCATAGGTTGGCAAGCCCCACATTTACACCACCAATCCATGCCGGCTCTCTCTTCAGCTCCTGGCTGTTGAGCAGCCTCAGCCTCTCTTCCTGCTCTCTCTCCTTCCAAAACCTGCAACTCCTCTTCTATGTGTTCTGGCTCAAATAAATACGGGTGTGGGTCTTGGTTGGTTAAAAAAAAGGTCGTCCTCGTTGTCCATCATAAAGTCCGCCATAATCAGACCGGCTTCTGTTCAAGTTTTGTTGACGAAAGTACCTGCACTAAACATGCGCTTTTGAAATCACTCCGCCTAGCAGCCATGTCTGGAGTGTAGTTCCGGCTTGGCATATGCCTCTAAAATGACTGTCTCGTAATGTTACATGATTATTTCATAGCGTGGTGAATGTGCAGGTCACAACTTGTCCATGAGAGCGTTTTGGAGTTGTTGGATTGTGTATTTGATGAGTTTGATGAGGGGAAGCAAAAAATACCATCTGTCTCCATAGCGTTAGCTGAGCAGCTGGTATATCAGTCCCTCAGATCTAAAAACAGCTTGCACCGACAACTAAAGGAAATGAACCTATTACTAAGACTACAGGGATTATGGCAATGGGCGAACTTGCCAAAACGTTGAAGTATCTCTTAAAGACATTAGAGAAAATTTCTAGACAATTTTTACCTTTTCTGCATATAAGAATGTACTCTTAGATGGGTAAACTTTTGGTCAGTCTCCTTTTGTTCTTCATCCCTCCTTAAATTCATGGATTATGGCACAACATCTCATGAACCTTGAACCCTAAATGTGAAGCTCTAGTTGTTATATTGATTTGTGTGGTTGATTGTCATACTGCACTAAGTTTTACTGTGTTTAATGTCACCATTTCCTGCAATAATGAAATCCTGGATGAAACTTTTTACAGTTGGATTCGTGGTTTTTGGGCAGCTTAATAAAAGGAAAGAAAGAAGAAGCACTTTTTTTTCCTTTCTGCAATAAAAACTTGAAGTACAGGAAAAATAAAAGCCCTTTTTATACTTTATAGACTCTTGAACAGTTTCTTTTCGGATACACATTTACAACCCGACTCACCAGTTG
Source organism: Cheilinus undulatus (assembly GCF_018320785.1). NCBI lineage: Eukaryota > Metazoa > Chordata > Actinopteri > Labriformes > Labridae > Cheilinus > Cheilinus undulatus. The sequence continues at coordinate 22,101,725 of NC_054887.1, read as the reverse complement.
AGAATCATTGCTTTAATCTTCTCTTACCCTTTACCTCAGTCTGCACTATTCATCAGGGCCCCAAGTGGTGTGAGTTTATTTATATTTTCTCATGTTCACTCATTTTTGGGGCCCTGAACATGCTCAAAAATGCATAAAAATTGGCATACACCTAGGGGGTCTAAAAATTGAGAGGTTGATAAAGGTTTCAGAAGTGGCCCTCAGGAATTGCCTTAATAGTGCCATATTTTCTGCTTTCATGCAACACTTTAAAAAAGCAGTTTGACCTTGATTTATGAAATTTGGAGATTTCATGCTTGATAAAAGTCTGGTCCAGACTACATTAATACTTGAAATTTTTAACAAATATAGGGCACCACTTTTGGTGACAGGAAGTCCCTGCTCCTGAATTTTACCTTACAGTTCCTAGTTGGTTGGCCAAATCGTGCTTTAATTTGCCATGGTAGTTCCCAAGCCATGGACCATACACATATATCAAGGTCAAAAGTATACCTGAAAAGGCCCAGTGAAGCATGGTGTATATTTTTGCATATTTCATGCAAAAATATACACCATATTTGAATTCACTTGTTTTAGATACCACTGCTACAAGTATAGCATGGCAGAAAAATTCACAATATATTTTCAGTTATGCACTGATCTGTAAGCTTTTCCAAACACCCAATGGAGAAAACACTTCTTGGGGTCTTGTAGAATTGGTTTCATTACATCATTTTTCCCAGCAGAGTACTCTCCAACTCTGCACTTTACTCTTTCAGTACTGTCCACAGCACAGCTAAGTGGACCAACAAAACTCGTTTGACAGCTTTTAAGGACATTTACATTGAAATATTGTTGCCAAATTTCTCTATAAATGCAAAAAGTTTAATCTTCCAGCTCTGAGAGACCCTATAAAAGGGGACTATGTTTGAATGTGTAGATTGTGTTCTCTGATATTTATGCTAATTTTTGGTTTCTGCTTTCCAGCTGGTAATACCTACTGATCGGGATGCCTCCTGTCCCGCTGATCTGCCTCGCTCCATCTCAGTGCAGACCTCTGAAATGGTGGCCACAAACACCCGACAACCTGCAAACTGCACCCGCTCCCACCTTGAAGCCCTGCTGCAGGCATTTGAGGAGGAACCCTTCTTCTCCACGTCTTACACATCATTTCCTCGTTCCACGTCTTCCTTACCCCTGCTGCATCCCGTCTTCCAGCGCCATGCACACGAACAAGACACCAAGCTCCATGACATCTACCGTGGACTGGTGGTTCCGACGATGGGCGCAGACGCCCTCAAGATGCCTGCAGCTGCTGACTTTTGGGCGCTGCACTTTTCCCAGTTCTGGGTGGACTACGAAGGCACCCGTGGTGGAAAAGGGCGGCCGCAGCCCTTTGTGGACTCGTTCCCTCTCACCGTGTGGGCGTGTCAGCCTGCAAAGATTGTTCATCATCAAGAGAAGCTCAGAGGTGCCGCTGGATCAGGTCTGCCCAGGAGCACGTCTGGGGAAGCTATCGCTCGTCTGCAGAGGAAACGATTGCTAAAGGAGTATTACAGCACTGATGGTGCTCCAACATCAACTCATAGCAATGATGCAACACCACCTGCTAGCAATGGACTCCATAAACCTCACTCATTGGACAGTCTCCCTTCCTCCTCCTCTTCTCTGTCATCATCAAATAAAAATGCTGATGTGCAAGTTTTGGTGCATGTGCAGAAGCATTTAAGTGCTCAGGTAAGTTTGCTAATCCCTGTACAATGTGAAGAAACAGAAAGATTTGATGAGAGGAACTTGTTGTTGCATAATGGTGTTTCTTGGAAGCCAGAGCTGCTTGTCCTACAAATTTGCATGTCCATACATCAGTGTAATGTTTTTGTGTCCAGGTGAGCCACCGGCAGTACGTGTTCCTGATGCAACTCCAGCGCAGCATCAAGGCCCTGCAGCAGACCCTGCAGCAGGATCTGGAGGAGATGAGCTCCAAGAAGGACCGTAAAGATCCCTCGCAGCGTCCTGCAGACCACCAGCCGTTCACCGCCTGCCTCGGCCTGCTTCTGAAAAGCGCAGAGGTGTCCTTGCTCCTGAAACCTGTCTCTCAGCCCGAGGGTTCAGGGTCTCCTCTGGGGTCTGAACTCTCACCATCAGAGAGCCGAGGTACCCTGGAGCCTGGGAGCGACACTGGAGAGGGAGCGGAGAAGAGTGAGAGGGGGAGCGAAGGAGCTGGGTCTGGGTCTGATGGAGGGGCAGCAAAAGGAGCTTGTAACACTGTAGACCAGCTGCTGTGTGGAGATGGCTCAGACGGGCCCGCTCCACTCGTTCCCTCCTCCGCCCCAGCTGCACGTCCTGACTTAAATCACAAAGCCTCACTGGAGGAGAGGACTACAGCTAAGAACTCTGGGAAATGGAGTTCAGAGGATGGGGGTGAGGTGGTTGTTGATGGGTTGACTGGAGGTGAGGAAGGTGGGGTTGGATTAGACTCTAAAACCCAGACAGGAGACTCCCTGTTGGACCCTCTGAGCAGCAAAGAGTGGAACGACAAAGACACGAGTGCAGCCTCCAAGATGCCTCAGTCAATATCCAGGTATTTAATCAACACTCAAAAAGGCTGTTAATTTTTACTACACTTTCATGAATACTGTAAAAGCTGCTGTGAGATTTTTGCTCGTCTTTACTTAATACTGATGACTCTTCAGAACCTACCAAAACAGACTAAGACAAAGTGCAAGAACAGCCTCGAAGACAGCTGGCTGGGAAATTTGGATATAGGCTAAGAAACAAGGATATGAACTAGCAATAAAATGAACAAGAAGCAAGCTTCTGTGTTAAATGAAAACTGAAACAGAATTAAATGATTTGCAAATCTCATTCACCTATATTGTAGTCATAATAGGACATCAACGATGTATCAGATGTTGAAACTGAGACATTTTACTATTTCATAAAAAATACCAGCTCATTTTGAATGTGATGGTAGCAACACATCTCAAAAAAAGTAGGGACAGGGCAACAAAAGGCTGGAAAAGTAAGCAGAACTAATGAAAAACAGCTGGAGGAGAATTTTGCAACTAATTAGGCTCATTGTCAACAGGTCAGTAACATGACTTGGTATAAATGGAGCATTTTAGAGAGGCAGAGTCTCTCAAAAGTACAGATGCACATAAGTTCCTCAATCTGTGAAAATTGCATCTAAAATAGTGGAACAATTTCAAAGAAATGTTCCTCAATGTAAAGTGCAAAAACTTTGAATGTCCCACCATCTACAGAACATAATATCATCAAAACATTCAGAGGGTCTGTAGAAATTTCTGTGTGCAAGGGACAAGGCCAAAGGTCAGTATTAGATGCTGGTGATCTCTGGGCCCTTAAGCAGTATTGCACTATAAACAGGCATGATTCTGTTCTGAAAATCACTACATGGGCTCAGAAATACTTCCAGAAATCAACATAGTTGGCCCTGCTATCCACAAATGCAAGTTAAAGCTGGATCATGCAAAGAAGAAGCCATATGTGAACAGGATTCAGAAATGCTGCCGTGTTCTCTGGGCCAAGGCTCATTTAAAATGGACTTAGGCAAAATGGAAAACTGTCCTGTGGTCGGATTAACCCAAATTTGAAATTCTGATGATATGGGGTTGCATTAGTATCTATGACGTGGGGAGCTTACACATTTAGAAAGGCACTATCAATGCTGAAAAGTATAGAGAGGTTTAAGAGCAACATATGCTCCCATCCAGAAACACTGATGAAGAAAGATGAAGAAAATAGATAACATTGGGCCCAATGTTCATCATAAATTTTCATCATAAAACGAAAAATTCGGCAGACCAAGGACTGTAGAGCAGTTAGAATCCTACATAAGACAAGAATGGGACAACATTCATCTCCCAAAACGCCAGCAAAACTTCCCACATGTTAACAGACTGTTATTAAAAGAAGAGGGGATGATACAATATGGTAAACATGGCCCTCTCCCAACTTTTTTGACATGTGTTGCTGCCATCAAATTTGAAATGAGATAAGATTTTTCATGAAATGGTAATATGTCTCAATTTCAGCATCAGATATGTTGTTTTTGTTGTATTGTGTATAAAATATAGGTTTATGAGATTTGGAAATCATTGCATCCTGTTAACATTTTACTCGCCATCCCAACTTTTTCGGAATGGGGGTTGTATTGCTGTAGCAGCTCCAACAGTAATATACTTTCCTGCACTTACTATTTAATTGAAACCTTAGTACAGAAAAAGATAAAAATCTGTAGCTGACAAAAGGCCACCTGTGAAGAGTTGATGCTGTTTTTCCTGCTGTGCTTCACTCTGGATGATGAATCTAATTAACACGTCTTTGGTCTGACTGATTCTGTCTCCTGAACACAAGAGCTGTGCGTCACTCCCTCATGAGTTTGTGTTACTATCAGTGTTCATTCATCTCAAACAACACGTGTTTGTCTGACATTATGAATGTTTGTCTCCTTGAGTTGCCACTTCTTTTCTTTGTTCTCATCTTCTTTCGCTTCATTTTTTCATCGTTTGTTTCTTTTTCCACCTCCTAACCTGTGCTTAACCTGTGTGAGGTGTGTATGTTTTCTCTCTACCAAGGAAAGGAAGTTTGTCTGTGGTTTCTGACCTCCTCAGCTCCTCAAACTCCAGCAGATCCACCTCCCTTTATTCCATGTCAAACATGTAAGGCACTGGATCTGTGTCTCGCTGTATTAATGAGTGTTTGTGCGTGGCTGGGTCTTTTTATTCTCAGTGGAATTGTGTGACTGTGAATCCCCTGTGGGCATGTTTGTGCATGTGTGCATGCTTCCCTCGTCTTTGTCCGTGTCTAATTTATATTAATGTTTGTTTGGAGTCCACTTGTTGGTCGGTCTTACAGATGAAAAGCTCCTTATTTGTGGCAGTTCTTTTTTTCCTTTAGAGCCTTGTGTTCTCCGTCTTTTTTGGGATGTTTTGATCATGTCAGCTGTGATTTTCGTCAGATCATTTCTGGATCTTGGGAGTTTAGCACACTTGGATTTTACATGACCTTAAAAAACATCACACAAAGGAACAACGCCATATTTAATTCATGACTTTGCGAGTAAGCACTGTCGGCTCTCTGAGAGCTCAGCAGCATTGGCATATGAATAAATCTTCTGTCACATCAGAGAATACAGAATAAAACCTTTTTCTCATCTTTTTCAATGTAACTGTTAGTTAACATCACAGATCATCAAACTGCATGCACAGTGAGAAGCTTTTAAAAGATTACCCTTGTGTGGGATTGATCTCTCCTTCACTCGACTGTACGTGTTAACTGTTTGTGTTGTAGTGGTCGTTTGATGCGGGATCGCTCCCAGTCCAGCTTCTCTGTGTCCTACAAGAACATGAAGAAGAGCCCATCCCTGCAGTCGCTTGACAACATTTCTATAGACAGCTACCTGATGGAGGATGGGGACACTTACAGCCTGCTTGAGAGAGGTGAAGTAAACTTCAGTGGGTGTCTCACATAAATAAAGAGGGATGAGTTTAGTTCATTCTTTTACTAAGGCAAATATGGGGATATGGTACTTAAACAATCCAGCTGAGGTGGTTCAGTTTACTGCCAGACTGTTTACAGTAGGGGGTAGCTAACATTACAGTATAACACCAAACAACGCCCAATACTCTTTCCATGATTACATTAACATCCTGATACAAGGACTATTTGATGATTGGTGTTTTCCAAAACAATGATATGATGATGACATAAGTTTCTTGATTAACTGAGGAATTCAAATGGTCCCTAAACAATGTAAAGCAAGTTAGTGTCTGTTTTACCCAGCGTTAGCTTCATCCTTCACCATTTTTCAACCACTGTCCAATAAGGTTGTCCGAATTTTCAATACTTTAATCCTTTTTCAATACCATGTGCTATAAAGGTCACATATTTTACCCTTTTAAGACAAGTTTACGTTGGTCTCAGAGGTCCTCAAAACATGCCTGTGAAGTTTGTTGCTGAAAAACCATCCAGTATTGGATTTTTGTATGTCTTAAAAACCCTCTGTTTCAGCCTTGCTCAAAATGAGCTGTTTCTGTGGCTTTAAATGTTAATGAGCTGTCTGTCTCCACCCCTAGCTCTGCCCCTCTCAGGAAATGGATGGGGCACTCCTGATGGTGGCTCTCCTGTTCCCCCTCGCCAGCTGAGAGGGGGAACAGGAGAGGAGGGTGGAACTTCCTTCCAAGCGAGGAGGGCCACAGGTGCTAACTCCCCACATGGCATCATGAGGGGGAAATCTGAGAACGGCTTGTTTTAGCACACATTTTCTGAAAGGTGGAGGAAGGGGTGGGGGGGGGGGTCTGATTCTCGGGGGGATTGTGGACAGGCCAGGGGCACATTTTTGTTAGAAAAGCCTGAAAAAGTTTATTTTGCCTAATATGTGACCTTAAATACCAGTGTTTCTCATCTGGTGGGTCTAGACCCAAATTGGGTCATGAAGCTGTTTGTAGTGGGCCGTGAAGATGTGTCTGGAATAAAACTGTGGCATGAAGTTCATTATGTATGGAGCAGATAGACCCAGCAGATTCACCCCTTTTAGTTGGTATTTAGTGGATGTACCTTTGGCTGCAGTCACAGCACTGAGTCACGCGTGCACATCTGGACACTGCACTTTTACTCAGTTTTTCTTTGCAAGACTTCTCAAGCTCTGTCAGGTTGCACTGGCATCAGCTGTGAACAGCCTTTTTCAAGTTCAGCCACAAATTCTCTATTGGATTGATGTCTGGGCTTTGACTTGGCCACTCCAGAACATTCACCTTGTTGTCTTAAAACCATTTCGCTGCATGCTTCAGGTCATTGTCTTCCTGGAAAATACATTTTCTCCAAAGCTGCAGCTGTCTTCCAGACTGAATAAGATCATCTTTTGGGATTTTCCTATATTTTACCACATTCATTTTACCCTCTACCTTTACAAGCCTTCCATGGCAGGCTGCTGAGAAGCATCCCCCCCAGCATGATGCTGCCACCACAATGCTTCACATTGGGGATGGTCTGTTTTTGGTTATGTGCAGTGTTTGTTGTCCACCAAACTCCCACATGCCCTTTCGCAAATTCTGATCGAGATTTAATAAGTACTCTTCAACACTGGATTTCTCTTTGCCACTCTCTCATAAAGCTTTGGCTGGTGAAGAACCCGGGCAACAGTTGTTGTAAGCAGAGTCCCTCCCATCTCAGCTGCTGAAGCTTCTGACTCCTTCAGAGTAGTCATAGGTGTCTTGGTGACCTCTCTCACTAATCTCCTTCTTGCGTGGTCACTCAGTTTGCCTGATCTATTTCTTGATGATGGATTTAACTCAACTCCAGGGGATATTTAATGCCTTGGAATTTTTTGTATCCATCTCCTGACTTATACTTTTCAATAACCTTTTCTCTAAATGTTCTTTTGTCTTCGTGGTGTGATGGTAGCCATGAATACTGATTAATCAGTGACTGGACCTTCCAGACAACTAGAAGCTCTTTCAGAAATGAATCACTTGTTCACTAAGACTGCTGTAAACATTCCCTTCAACTTGATCCAAATCACAAAATGAAAAAGGCTTTCTATTAAAGGAAAGCATCAAATTTTTCTGTTTTTGGAGCACTGGTTTAGTGCACTAAGCACAGCGGTGACAGACCCTGTCCCACTGGTAGCTTGGGCAACTCCCAGCCCAGAAGCTCTTATTTTCCCTCTATTTCTCCCCATAGTTTCTCCTACAAATGGTGCTGTCTAAACGTACAAAGATGTTCTCTCCTCATATAGGGGTATACATGAGAGAAAATTCCTTTTCAGTCTTTCAAAGTCAATGAAAATATAATTACTGCACATGTAGTGGCAGTTAACTGAATTGACCAGAAGGTGGCAGCATTATTCTTAAGTAGAAGGGATGTGCAACCATATGAATGGAGCCTCCTTGTCCTGCCTAGATAAGCCTCAAGTAAGTACTCAAGTAACCTTTGTATTTCTTTATGTTTGACACAGATGACGTGTCCATCTCAGGCTTCAAGGATGCCATCAGCGAGCAAAGTGCCACAGAGAGCGCCACTGAAGCCGTGATTGGTCCTGAGCAGGAGGGAGGCGTGTCCCCTGACACTGTCAGTGCTACATCCCAGAGCATCGATGATCCCACCAAGGATATAGTAAGACAGCAGAAACATAAGAATGCTGTAAACGAAAAATCAGAAGAAAACAGACAAGAAATTTAAAATGATTAAAGTTGATCTTTCCAGCTGCAACTTTCCTGATATTCTCCTCTAGGTGTCAGTGCTGGTGTTGAAGGTGCGGTCAGTATGTGTGGCCATGGAGGCGGAGGGAGAGAGCACGGCTGTGGCTCTGGAGGTGGGACAGGTGACACCGAGCCAGCTGGGAAATGTCAGCCTCAGGCAGTATCTCAGCAACCGCAGCCTGGGTGAGAACCAGTGCCAAAACATATTTGATTTCATTTTTTATATGATTTATTAATGGATTCATGTTTTTTTTCTGTGTATTTAACATCACATGTACGATGCATATTATTTAACAACATTTTATGTACACATTGATATAAATATATAACTGCAGTTAAACAAAAATCGACTTTATTCACTTACAGAAAGGAGAACAGAAAAAAAGCCAACAAAAACAGCAAAGTAAAATTGGTTAGAAAATATCTAAATTTTTTTCATAAACTCTAAATCATCTATGTCACTGAACAAGCCGTTTCTATTTTGAATTGTGAGTTGGTTGATTACATAAAACAAATTCACCAAAATAGACATTCGTAGGCTGCCATTTTCTTTGGTTTTAACTGAAGCTTTAAGATAAAAGTGAAGTAGAATTTGTTTTTATTTAGAGCTCACAAGTTAAGCAGCGACAGCACAGAACAGCTAGGGAATATTACTGGATGAGTTATTTTTGATGATCTTTGGCATTCGGCCTTATTTGATGGTAGAGAGAGGGAAATGTGTGGAAGAGGAGATAGGAAGGACATGTGATACAGGGTCGCCAAACAGACCTGAACCATCAGGATGCTACGTAACCAGCTTCTGCTGTGCTCGTGTTTGTCTGGGTGATATTTTCAAACAATACTGTTGAATAAAGAGACTCTGGAATGTCAAGATATTCCAACACTAATAGGAGCAGGAAAGTTATGTGCCATTCATTATGTAACCAATTAGCTGTGATCATAATGCTTCACAAAATACCAGACTAGTCACTCAGTCAGGGGTTCAGAAGTACTCTGATCAGACTGAGGCTGTCAGATTAGAGCAAATCTTGACATGAAAACTCCAGCAAAAGTTTTATCTGCAGAACTTTGATCCCAGCAGAGATGTTGATTCACACAGCGGGAAAGTGTTATCAGCATTTAAAAGGGTAAGACAATAAAAATTGTAAAGTGAAATTGATCATTTTAATGTGCTGTGCACAGTAACCACTGTTAAGGCACCACTGTGACAGAGTAGAAAAAGTAGAAAAATTTTTTTTTGAAATTTTATTGGAAATTCGGGAGTTGAATTTCTTGACACTTCATTTTTTCTGAAATTTTAGGGAATTTGTATGAATGTGAGAATGTTAATTTTCTGTGGAATGTTAGAGTTATTTATTGGTAAATTATTGGGATATGGATTAGAGATTGTGAGTGGAATTTGCTTTGAAATTTTGAGGTACCTTCAGATAATGATGGAAATTTTCCTAAATTTCCATGGAATTGGGGGGGAATTTTAAAGGAAATTTGGGGTTGGAATTTTCTTTGTAATTTTCCTGAAATTTCATGAAAATTTGGGGGAATTTGTGTGATTGTGTGGGGTAATTTGATAGGAGAAGCTTCATAATTTTCTACAGGATTTTGGAGGAGTTTTTTTAATTTAGATTTTTGGGTAATTTTATATGCAATTGTGAGTGACATTTGCTTTGAAGTTCTGAGGTACTTGTAGGAAATTATTTGTAAATGTTAGGAATTTATTAGCAATTTAGTGTATTAGTTTCCTTTATAATTTTCCTGAATTTTCATGGAAATTTTAGGGAATTTGAATGTTTGAGAGAATTTGGGAAATTTTCCATAATTTTCCATGGAATTTTGGAGATTTTTTTTTTTGTAAATTTTGGGGAATTTGATTAAAGCATTTGAGTGGAATTAACTTTGAAATTTTGGGGAATTTGATCAAAAATTTTCAGAAAGTTTTTTTGTGAAAATTTATTTAAATTTTTAGTTTATTTCAGAAAGTTTCATTAAAATATTTGTGGAATATTAATGAACTTTTTTTTTTGATGAATTTTTTTTTTTAAAGTTCAAAGAATTTTAGCAGAATGCTTTAAGTAGAGTCTTGGAAGTTTAGGGGGAAAGATTTTTATGTTTTGGAAATGTCTGCTAATTTAAAAAGAACATTTTCTAGGACCTCTTGAACTTTTAGTGGAAACTTAGTTTGTACTTGTCAGACTGAAGGCCACCTACCAACTGGTCGATGTACAATCGATAAAAATAAATATTTTTTTGTGTTGTACAGACAGATACGCCTATTGTCCTCATATGCAGACATCATATTTTGATGAAAGCTACTTCCTGTTCAAAGATGAGGTTAAGGTTTTATACTTACAAGGTCCCACTTATCCCAAAAAATGTAGTCCAGACATAAGCCCGGGTCTCAGGAGGTTAAATCAGTTGACAGGACATTACTTGTGTAGATTTGGTGCCCCCTGTACACAAAATATATTGTATAATGTCCTATGAAGAGCACTGGTCAGCCTACCTTGGTAACTTTTAAAACTTCAGCCAGGATGAAGGTGCAAATTTGTCATTGAAAATCTGACAAAACAATGCTGGTTTATATGATTCTAGATGGAAAAAACTCATAAAGTTTACATCCATCCTTGGTGATCTGTGACCCCGTTTACACCTTGCATCTAAATCTAGCAGCTGGCAACCCTTAAACGGTCAATCTGGGATCTTTATTCTGGAGCTTTACATTAAAGTAAAATTAATGTTTTTGGTTTTTTAACATTTAGTGGGACATAAGAAAAAACTAAGTGAATACGTTGGGCTCTGGGGCTCTAACACAGATATAAATAAAAACGTAATAAACATAAATCTACAATGAAAATAAGAATAATTCATCGTTACATTTCTGGAATTTTAAGTGCAAAACTCACGTTCACTCACTAACACACAACACCAACCCCCTCCTCCTTTTATTTACCCTACGTAACTCCCCCCACAGGTATGGTGTGTTCAGTACCAATACCTGCTCAAAGCAGCCAAGGTAACTGCTGAATGTTCATCCACCATCTGTGACCTAACATGCATGCCTGCCTCAGCGTGTCTCTTTACAACTCTGTATGTCCTCATATACAAACTGCCGGTGTTTTCTACCAGCGTGTTTCTCATTTTCAGGGTGGGTTTTTGCTCTGAAGCATGCTCTGCAGATGCTCGTAGACATCCAGCGAGTGATGGCATGGTGTGACTGCTTGTTTTTCAGCTGCAGAGAGAGTGTGTGTGTGTGTGTGTGTGTGGGGGGGGGGGGGTCTCTTTTTCTCCAGCGTGTGTGAGAGGTTAAATTTGACAGTAATGGAGTGAGTGCTCCCATTATTTGCAACATTAGGCCCACAACTTTAAGGCTGTGTGTGAGCCAGATTCAAATTAACTGCAGCTATTTGTGCAGGCTGGTGTTAACCCTTGAACCGCTCTTCTTCTACTCTGGCTAATTTGCTTTCTCTCTCTCTCTCTCACCCCCCGTCCCTCCACTGCAGCAGACTTTGCAGTTTCACTCCAATGATTCAGGCAATGAGAGAAACGCCAGCTTCACCCCTCGCTACCTCTCCTCCTATCTCACAAGAGCAATACTCCTCCTCCTCTTCCTCTCTTTTCTTCCTCCACCTTTTTCCTCCTCCATCTTCCTACTAATCCTGTGTCATTTAACCCTCCTCCTTCACCTTCATCTCCCTCCTTCTTTAGGCCATCTCCCCCTCTCCCCTCCCTGTCTTATCACAGGCACTCAGTCCTTTGCTGCTGGCTGCCTCCCTCTCTCCCGCTCTCCCTTTCTCTCTCCCCTCGTCTTTTCTCTTCTGCCTCAGCCCTAGCCGTCCAGGATTGACAGAGGATATGTCGTTTCATCTAAGAAAAGCTGTCAGAGTAGTGTGTTTATGTGTGTGTTCGAGGATGTTTCTGCTGCCTTTTTGTGGTATTAACCCTCTCTCTTCACTCATCTTCATATTCAAAGGGGATATCTCTCACTTCTCACTACCATCTCAAACTAATTTTTACCCTTAAGCAGTCATCGTCATGCCTCTCAACTCACATCTTTTATGTCTGTTATGTGCTTGCCAGTTACATTTTTGAAAAGTTTGTCTCACTACTTAACCTCGGCTTAACTGTTTTTTTGCTCATCTCTTTTCCTTCTCACATTTTCGCTTCAACAAAAATAAATTCTTCCTTTCTGTGTTATAAAGAGTCAAATCGAGGTCGTCCAAGAATGAAAACCTCAATTCTAGGACACATTAAAATCTCCCGTCTTCAGCATCTCCAAGCTTCTTTTTGTCTCGTTCCTAAAAAGAGAGGGGGGGAATTCAATAGTTAAAACTCCTCTTTGAATTCTCGGTGCTTAGGTGGGAGTTTCCTCCGCACCCTCTAATCCCCAGTCCTTGAAATAATTAAACATCACTGCAGTGAAGAGCCCATGGGATCACACAAAATCTCGACTCTCCTTCAGCCCACCTTTTTCTTCATTCCTTCCCGCTTCTCTTTTCTTCCCCTGCTTTGTTTCTGTCTCTCTTTCTAATATTCTTCTTTCTCTGACTTTCCTTCATCCAATTACAGTGTTCACCTTTATTTAAACCTGACCTTAACATGCACCCTTTTTTCCTAACAAATTTACATAAAATCTACATCTATGACAGGAACTAGGAAGACTCAGTGCAGTGAAACAAAGGTAAAAACATCTTTAGGTACCGTGAAATCTTATATATAGAGGAGAAATTTGGAATAATTCCCATTTGGATCGCTCCAAGTGTGCTTGGCCACGCAAATATGATGCAATATGGAGCTGTAGAGGACTATTGGCCTCCACCCACTCCTCCCTGCTGAGAGATCATGATGGTCACTGTGAGATCAGGCGGAGGAGGAGGAGGAGGTAGATGAAATGAATTAGATTGGCAGGTTAGGTGGATCCATTTATGTTAATTCTCTTAATTCCAAATAAGTCATAAATGTATAAAAAAAAATGAGCGGCAGAAACTTAAATCTTTGCAAAAATATTTCTTATTACTTGACCAAAATATTGCATTACTGCTAATATAAGCACATTTACAGAGCATTGAGAAAGTATTTTTCAGTTTTGTTAAGTTGCAGCCTGATGCTACAGTCATTTAAATTCAGTTTATTCTTATTAATCTGTACTCAGTACCCCATAAGGACAAAGTGAAAACAGGATTTCAGAAACTTTTCCAAATGTTTTAAAAAGAAAAAACTAAAATATCACATTGACATAAGTATTCAGACCCTTTGCAAACTTGGGAGTCAAAGAGATTTAAGATTGTGTTTAAAAATCTTAGTTTTCACAGCTACTCTAGAAGTTTTATTTTGTATTTTACATTTAACTTCTCACAATGTACACCAAATATGAAAAGAATGATGCTGATTGGACTGTAAAGAATGTAAACAGTGGCTCTGCTTCACTCTGGGTGTATTTTAATGTCAGGTGTTGGAGTGTCTTCAGTTAAATTGTCTCTACATGCTCTTCACAGATAAGACACCAAAGCTAAAGCTAACGCTAACCATCACTGTCTTCCCTCCTTCCTCACAGCTGGCTGTGAGCTCAGCTCCACCTCCGTCAGGGGCCTCCACAGTCCAGAGGTGCGCGCTCGCCTGGAGAGCGGGCCCTGTGCCGCTGCTCACTCCCCGCTCGCCGAGCGGAACGGCTTCCTGCAGCTGCATCTCCATGGATACCAGGCAAGCTTCTTGATGTCCACAATGCATAACCTGGCCCACTTCCTGGAGGACGACTCGGCGCCGCAGGTGCTGCCCATGGAGATCAGTGTCAGGGACACACACATCAACTTGAAGGTGACAACCACAGCTGTCTGGGTGTAGTTTAAACTCCTGCAGCAGCGTTTATGTTTTACCTGGAGGTTATTACAGCAGATCTGCTTACCTACAAAAATCCACCATGATATTTGTCCTAGTTTTTCAATTGTGTTGCAGTAATAGACCCCATAAGTCAATGCCAAGCTGTGCAGCAGCTTCCACAACCAAGTTAAATATTTTGAGCCATGGCCTAATTGGAATTTGGATTTGAACTGAATATTTAATGACATAGAAAGGCCGTTCTGCTCCTCTCTTGGGCTTTTTTTATGCGTGAGTAGATCCGCTGTGGAGCTGATGTGGAAACCTGGCTGTGGATATTTTCTCCCTCTCTGTCACACATACATATTCACATGAACTTCCAACATCTGTCATCCCCTCTGCAGGACGACGGCCCTCGCGACAACCCATCTGACCCAGAGCCCTCTCCAATCACGCTGCACGTGGACAGCCTCATCATCCACAGAAGAGATGACGGCTCCTTCTCTATAGGAGGTGCAAAACACGTTTTATTCATCTGCCACACATCTCCACCTCCACTAGAGCGCTGATTCACTGCAGTTATATAACATGTCCTACTAAATGCTTTCACATCCACGCTCAGTACATCAACACCTCCAAATAAACCTCTCTATTTTCTCCTCACAGTGGACAACACTTCAGAAAACAAGTCCAAGAAAGATGGCGTGTTGATTGACAGCGCTCTGAGTCCCGTTCCTGAGATGGTGGGCGGCGTCTGCACGGTACCAAAGGCTACACAGACTCAAGCCCCGCCCAGCAGTCCACCTCCATCCAGCAGAGAAAAGGTAAAAGCCCGCTGTGTGGGTTTATCGGAGTATACACAAAATTCCACCCACAGCAGCTTTAAAAACAATCTTAAAGGCAGAGAGCTACCCAGTCGGCTCTTTCTTTTCTGATGTTTGCCTCCTACGGACATTTACGACTCAACAAGAGGACGTTTTGTTTCGTAGATCTTTAGCATGTGGTGCCAAATTTGGGCTTTCAAGCTTTTCCAGCTTTGTGTTTGGCTTCTATTTTTTATACAGTGGGAGTAATATTTATGATTTTATGCAGAATAACATTTTCAGACGAGACATTTAGCAGTTACATAAGACTCTCAAATCCTTGTATATTTGACATTTCCTTTAATAACTAACGTCTTTAAGGTAAAAAAAAAAAAATGCAGCCTTTATTTCCATTAATTCACACTGACCTTCTCCTGACAGTGGTTTTACATCGTGCACTTTTTCCATTTGCTTCTGAGATTCTTCAAAATAACCTAAAAAATAATACCTGAAAAGATCTTCCCATGGGTTTAAACTAACTATCAGGGCAAGAGGAGTCAAGGTTAGATTGCCTCCATTTTCCTTAGGCTTTTGATCACAGGTCACTACAGTCTAAGGTGTTAAACATGGAGATATGATATTTAAATCCCCACCTACGCGAGTCATAATGTTCTTGTACTTATGCATTAATACAGACCTGAAGTGTTTAGGCTGCAGATAAATGAAAGAATAAAAAATGTAAAACAGGAAGACTTTACAGTGTTTCAGTGTCATTTAGCAGATGCTTTTGTCCAAGGCGACATTCATCAGGGAGAAAGTGCAATACAAGCAGAAATCTAGACAGGAGGAAACATCAGTAAGTACTGCAAAGTGCTTCAACTCCATTCAGACACAGGTGCTGCCATGCAGGGCTAGTCCTAATGAAATAAATATTAGCAGCAATGAAACAAGTCCTCAATATTAGCCCTCATATCATCCTCTTTAGCATCAATGACATTGTCTTGACTTTATTGCTTATTACATCTTGTGGACCAGGTCAGATTCCCCAAAGAGGACTGTAAAATGCCTTGCATCCTATCATATCACATGACAAAGCATCATGTCATATCGTATTGTTTCATTTGGCATGGCATGCTTTCCCAGTGTGTGGTATTTTTTCGTATTGTGTTGTTGTGCGGCACCTCTTACCATGCCGTATAGCATGGCTATTCAATTACAAATTCAACCAGGCCAAATTTTAAAATCAAGAAAGGCCAGACATTTTCTGTGCCCAGTAAACAGCTGGTAATGTCAAATTTCAAACCAATACAGTTCAATTTGATGAAAAATCTGCACCTTTTATTCATAGTCTCCCTTTAAAATTTGGCTACATGAAAAAAGCACATCAAAAAGTGCATAAAACAGAACAGCAGAGCTGTATTTGAACATAACCTGAGGAAGTAGAAAGTTTTTTTTCATTTGAATAAAAATAAAATAAATAGAATGAAAAAAAAAAAGAAATTGTGTAAATATTTTGCCTGTGTATTTCAGCGTACATCAACTGTACATTTTGTCCATATAAACTAATAAATTGGGGGAGTTTTGGGCTGAACCAACAGACCTATATCAGTAGAAGTCTTTTTCTTTATTTATCCTCATTCTTTAAAAGAGTTTTTTTAAGGACTAAAGTTTGCGTCCTTGGTCATCCTCAAGCCTTAAAATGTGCCAAAAAGGACTGAAATTTCTTGTCTGAAAAGCATATTTAGTATCGATATATCGGCTAAAATGAATCTGTAAATATTGGCATATCAGACATCAGCAAAAATCTAATATTGTGCATCCCTAGTAATAAGTTGTTCAAAGTCACAATACGTAATCTATCAACTCACCACGCCACCTGAAGTAGTTTACCTTTCCATCCAGCAGAGAGCGCTCTCAGTGTAACTTGACCGTTGAGTGCCCTCTTGACCTCAGTGAATGAAGACAGTTGATGCAGTAACTTTTACACTGATGGAGGGGGAGCAGAGCAACACAGCAATGCAGAAACTCTCTAGAAACGCTGTGTGGAAGTATTTTGTATATTACACTGTGGATGGTAAAACAAAAACACACAGGGGTGTGATTTAAGCGCTGCAAACATACATGAAGGAGATTCTTCTTTCTGGTGGCAGCTAATGGCTGCTTTGGTGCAGAGACTAAAGGGGGCGCTGGATCCTTCAGCTCTCCAAACTGACTCATAAACATTTGTGCATACAGGGAACCTCTGTACAATCTACGTGGGTGTTTTCATCTTAGGGTAATATTGTAAATAAATAAAGAGCTGCACATGACCCCAATCCAGTTTGTCTTTCTGGCAAAAAATCTCCATTGTGATAATCAGGGTGGTTTGAAATGCCATCAGGGTGTTGGTACATGCTTAAATAGTACAGTTGTTCGGATTCCGATACCAGTATCTGAAATACATCCAATACTGCTTAATTGCAGGTATTGGTATTGGCACGTACACGAGTTTTTGCACCGATGCAATCCCTTTTGGTTTAACTTTATATTTTGCTTCGTTCAGCCATGCTAAATGTTAGTGCTACAAATCGGAAGTCAATTCTTCTTTGTTGCTGGAAAGCACTGCATGCATGGGCTACCGTTTTAAGAGCAGTGAAGAAGAACCAAAGGTCCCACTGCAGCAGCGAAGAATGGTGACTGCGTGACAGTTTTTCTCTGAATTTTATCGTTAAAATGTCTTCCAGACCAGCGCTGTCGTACACGACAAGAAGTGACATCGTTTATCAAAGTTAAATAACTTTTGAACCATAAATCGTTGCCTCTTACTTGTTTTTCCTCTTAAAGCTAGCCGTCTCATTAGCGCTATTGATTCCTTTGAATCCCTTGTGGCAGCATTTTCAGTGAGCCTGGAACTCGTGTGACTTTTCAGGACTTTAATGATTAAATCCACACCAGTAGACCCAATATTGAACACATTTTAATCTAATTATGATTATTTAATACTGCCATCTTGAATGCTAACATATTGTTTACCCTTTGTGAGGGTCTGTCAGCCAATGGCAGCCTGTTGTGTAATCACGTCATGTTGCCTGAACAGACTTTTTAAACTAACCACCAGTAGGGGTTTAGAGAAAAAGAAACAACTGTGATGGCTGCGATCTAACTGATGGGTAATTTTTCTGAAGTAAAGGACGATAATGTTTACTGTTGGAAATTTTATTGAAAATCACTTTTTGTCTCATCTCATGTAGATGCTACATTTCCATGACTACAAACAAGGTTCACCCCTAAAAACTTGTCATCAAACATAAACTGTTAGATTTTAGTTTTCCAGCTTCCTAAACACATGTACCTTTGAACATTTCTCTTAGTGATTAAAATGTCTTTTTGTATCATGCCGTCTACGTCTCCATGACCCCAGGCTCTCAAGCTTTATTTATTTATTTTTACTTAATTGAGGCTTCCAAAACAAGCCCACTCACAGTCTCTGTTGTCCTTTATTTATATTTTTAGATGCTGCTGGAGGAAAACGAATGTCTGAAAGTGGAGCTGTCCCGAGCCAAGATGGCGCTGGCTGAGGCTCAGATGGAGAAAGACTCATTGCTGCACCGTATAAAGAATCTCAAAGTCAACACTAGCTAGATTTTTCAATCTATTCTTTCACGCTACCAGCAAGTCTTACTCGGCCCTCACCGGTGTGAGGTTTGAGGGTCAGCAGCTTAAAGGCAACATCAACAAGTGAAGAGAAAAGGGGGGGGGGTTTCTTTCTCTCAATCAGCTCCCTTTGTGTGCTTATTTGTTGAGCGAGCCACTTTAAAACTTCAGAAAAATTCCTTCATAAAGCAATGCAGAGTCTGTGTGAAGACTCACAGCTCGTCGTCTGTTTTACGTGCGCCACTTTGAACCGGGGAGGCTCGACATGGTTGAGGGGGAAAAAAAAAAGGGAGAGGTGACATTTAGCGGGCCTACGTGTGTTTGTTTGTGTGTGGAGAAGAAAGAGGATCTATATCCATGGTTGTGCCTACAGAATACCCCTCCCACACTGTTCCTGTTGTGTAAGAAAAACCAGATAGAGGAAAATCACAGATCTTAAATGTTCATTCAATCCTGTAGATATGAAGAAATAAGAATGTCGTATCTTCAGATGAATGTCTCAAAAGAATATTTGCACTGCTCTGAAATTAATTGTAATTTTAGTGCTTTCCTATTCAGAGGGGGGCGACGAATCATGCTCTCCGTCGCCTTCAGAGTGTGTACAGTGTATATTGTATAAGAATGTGAACACACGAATATTTTCTTCAGAAACTTTGTGCAGTGTTTCAGTTGAATGTGTGTGTTTGTTGCAGCCAGAACAAGCATTTCATTACAAATAGAGGATAAGAAATTTCTATGTCAGTTTCACGGCTTTGTCAGCAAAATGCCCCACTATAAAGTCTGTATCCCTGTTCTTATTTTTCTATGTGTAAATAGCTTCTTAACATGTGCAGCACTTTTAAAACTAAGGCACTGTACATACAAAAGAACTGTGAGAGAAAAAAAATGAGTGTAGGAGGAAGTAAAGGCGCATTGAAGCTGCCTGATTACATAAATGTGTTTCTAATCTGCCGTGTGTAATTTTTTTCATGGACATATCTGCTGCTGTTCCTTAATGGGAGAGGATGTTAACTTTTCTATCATGCTTCAGGACAGCACAAAAGGTGATAAAATGATGTTTTTATGTCTGAAGAATTTGCTCACACACTCAACACTTAACAGTGGATTCATCCAATCCATCATATGCAGTCTGTACCTTCACTTCAAGAGTCCGCTCCGTGTAAAAGACATGACACAAAATAGTTCTCAGAACCAAGACTTGAAATGTCAAACGTAGGGTTTTAACAAGATTGTATGTGAAGTTTTGCCAGTGAATAGGATTTTTTAAAATCTGACTTTCATCCATCATCACAGCCCTCCTCCTCCTTCCATCTCTGGAAAACTCCGCCCGCTCAAACCCTGTGGAGGAAGAAAAAGAAGAAGTAATAATAAGTTGTATTTTGTCTGTCAAAGCTGCTGAAATACTGATGAAAATAAAAGGGTATCCAATTAATACACATCTGTCTTTGTACATTTGTATGGGATTTCTTTGCAAACTCATTTATTTTTTTCCCAGTTTAAATCAAAAAAATTTAATTTGTGCTCAATGATAGTGATAAAGAGAGATTAAGAATTAATCTCAGCCAACCAAAATCTAAGTTTGCTTGAGGTTATGGTAGTCTGAAGTCAAAATCAGAATCATTTGACTGCCTGAAACATAACCCTCCATATAAAACGCACTGACCTTTATACAGTTCCTTTAATAAGAGTTTTCTGAGTTGCTTGGGGTGTTCTTTTTTCTTTATGATGTAATGATAGCCATGAATACTGATTAACTAGTGACTGGACCTTCCAGCCAGATGCCTTTGTACTACAATCCCTTGAGATGCCTTCACTGCACTCAGGTGATCCGCACTTCACTAAACCTTGGAAATCTACAGCTTGAAAAAAAGTAAAAACAGTCACATGCAGGCTGCCGTTGTTGTACAACACACTCAGTCGTTGTTGTCAAATATTTGCTTTGTTCGTCCTCCCACATCTCTGTACGCACCTTGATCTGAGTTACAGTAACTTCTTTGTCATCTTCACAAAAACTGCATTCAGGTTTGATTTTATCAGGCTTTGAGGTTGTAACTCCATAAGAAGATGAAGCAGGAAAGTCAGAAGGAAAAATAACGAGTGTTTTTGTGTATTTTATAAGGTTAAGAGTTCATTTTTTTGTTGCATCATTTATGAATTTTAAACTGTTATAAAGTTTGTTCAGCTCCAAGTGTAGACATGATAGTGTCTAAAATGGGCGAGCAGCCTTAAATAAGCTGCAGTGAACCTCTTCAGGAGAGTGTTTAGACTTTGTGCACATAAATGGTCATGACATTTCAGAGCTAGAGCACTGCAGTGAGTCAGAGACGGGCATTAAGTCTTCAAGTGAGCGTGTATGAGAGAGAAAATGTGCACTGTGCTGCTGTGGACATGAAAGCCTGTTTACATACTGAGCTCTAATGTTTTTGTGATGATGGCCGAGTCACAGTGCAGGTCTGTTTATGTAAGCGAAGTGTACGTTCATTTATGTACAGCAGAGTTAGACTGCGGGGGAAATGCACAGCTGGACTGTGGGAAAGGCATCAGGTTGTGTTCTGGCTCAGCAGAGTCCAGAATTTGCATCCACCAGCACCCAGCGGGGCTCGAACGGCTGCTTTTATTTCCCTGTGAGAGCTGCGCTGCAAATGTGGTGATCGTATTAAAGTGTTGTGATAAAACTTTATGATGGCTGAATAACGTTAAGCTACTTCAGATTTCTGATTTAGGCCTTTTTTTTATAACGGAAATCATAATGGGAAGAGTGCAAGCACTAAAAATGTTAAATTCAGCTTTAGCTTTAGCTGTTTTTTTCCCATTTTGCCACTATTTTGGTAAATTCTTGCCCACTTTTGCCACTTTTGACCCAATATTGCCCCATTCTTATTGCCTTTGTCTCATTCTCCACTTACCCATTGTCATTTTTTGCCCATTTTTGCCACATTTTTGCCTCTTTTATCCATTTGTGACACACTTTTAACAAATTTTTCCACTTTTTTCCTTTTTGTCAGTTTTAACCCTATTTTTTTTTGCCAATTTCGCCCCATTTTGCCACTTCTTTTAACCAGTTTTAACCTATTTTTGCTGCCTTTTGCACCTTTTTTCACCTCTCTTAACCAATTTTGCAGCTTTTGCCACATTTTCCACTGTTTCTGTCATTTCTTGCCCATTTTTGCCACTACTGTTTCTACTCTTGCCATTTTTTGCCCATTTTTGCCACTACTATTTCCACTTTTGCCTTTTTATGCCCATTTTTGTCTGTTTTATCCATTTGTGACACTGTTTTTTGGTCATTCTTTACCAATTTTTGGCCACTTTTAACACATTTTTCCACTGTTTTGGTGATATCTTGTGTATTTTTGCCACTACTATTTAACTACTTTTGCCACTATTTGCCCATTTTTCTCTCTTTAATTTATTTTTTGTTACTTGCTTGTAATTTTTCACTCATTTTTCCCTCTTCATTTTGCCATTATGACTCATTTTGCCACGTTTTGCCTTTTTTAAGATATATTTTTGTGCTTTCTATGCCTTGACTGACAAAAGAGGACGGTGGATAGAACTGGAAATAGGAATGAGAGAGATATGCAGGAAATGGTGCCACAGGCTAGATTCAAACCTGTGGCACCTGCATAAACGGGGCACTCAGACCACTAGGCCATCTGCAGCCCACTTTAACCAAATTTTTGCCATTTTTTTGTTCACTTTTGCCTTTTATTCTTTTAACACATTGTTGCTGCTTTTCCCCTCTTTTCCTGCTTTAACCCAATGTTTGCAGCTTTTTTGTCCAATTGTCACTCACTTTTGCAACCTTTTGATCCTTCTGTCAGTTTTAACACAATTTTGTTACCTTTTTACCCATTTTTGCCACTTTTTTGCCATTTTTGTCCATTTTTCCTACTTCTTTTGCCACTTTTTACCTTTTGTCTGTCACATTTCACAACTATTTAATTATTTTCCATTAAAGTTGTCTCAGTTTGTTCACTTTGTTTTCTGGCATCCTTATGTTTGTTCACACGGCCTAGCTATGAAGTCTGACACTACTTCTCTAATGGTTTAGTTCAGTAAAACAATGAGGTAATTATCTTTTAAGAAAAGGTTTTTTACATTTTGAAAAGGACTATCTTGTATTACAGTATAAAGAAATAAGATTCCTTTTTCGTTGCTTTGATAAGAGCGGTTATTATTCAGATCAAAAATTAAATATTGTTATCACAGTTTAAATTTATGATGGACCATGATTTTGCTGACCCAGTTTGTTGGGGTCCCAGAAAGCTCTCCCCTTTATCCCCCTTTAAGGGCTACTGAGTGTGTAAGTAGAGCCAACAAATTACGCTCTGCCAATCTACCCAGGGACCCTCCCTCCGTGGGGGTGTAAGTCAGTCCCACTTTTACATTTCCTATGACATCATTGTAAATGATGTATTGATAAAGCAATATAATCATGGATGGAAACACCCCCAAAAATCCCTGGAATCCGTAACCGCAAGTTTTTACCAGCTCAGGAGTCAGTCAAACATAACAGCTTAAGGTTTAGGACGTGAATGCTGAACATCTCTGCAAATTCCAATTAAGCAGCAGAGTGAAGCCATCAGGCAGGTCCCAGCATGCACCAGGGGTGGAGGGGAGGGGATGTGTCTGTTTCCCAGGCTGTCAGTAAGGAGATTAAATACCTTTAAAAATCATTTGCTGAATTCATTTCCCTCACATAACCTATACAACTCTGCTCTGAGATCTTTTTTTTTTTTTTTTTCATCTTTCATTCAGCCGTAGCAAGGTGAAGAGAATACACATCCAGCGTGGAGAGGGGAACTGCGCATGTGCAGGTTTAATAGTACAAGTTAATGGGAGGATTTGGCAACAACGGGCGCAGCTGGTGGGTTCGAGAGAGACTTTTTAAAGAAACAAACAAAGGCATCGACTCCTGCTGGTGTAGTAGCATCGTCATCCACGCCCAGACTGTACACTACGTCTGTAAATAAAGGGAGATAGAATAACACCGGAACATCGACGGCCCACCTTTCAAAATAAAACCTTAAAGTGTTAAATATTCCAGGATTTTTAGTCATAGAAATATATCTTTGGGCTTACTAAAGCTTGCTCATTGTATTTTACCTAAGTAGCTGTTTGCTTTAATATACCTACACTAACTTAGCCTACTTATTAGCTTTTAGCAACTGCAGAAATTGAATACAAGAAAGTACATTTATATGTCTGATTTGTATGATATAATGTGTGTGGTCATAGTTTGACTATTAAGCTTCACAGGCAATGTTTTTAATTTTTATGAATCACAATTCATAGTGGTGTTGAAAATTATATTTTTTACAGTGTTGTTTAAACTCACATAGAGTTGAATTAAACACTTAAAAGTGTTAAAACCACACTTCTGAAAGTGTTTAATATTTCATAAAATATGTCAAAACAAGGCAGAGAGTCAACCTCATAGCAAAAGGATGCAGACTGATGAGCTAAAGTCGCAGGCTGGAACTCTACCTCAGTGGATAACTTCACCCATGGTGCAAATGTGTTAAAGAACAACAATCTACCAGAAACATGATCAAAAAACCAAAACAGTAGGGATCACTGTACAACAGGCAACACACAAACACAACTAAACACACAATGAAACACTCTGCCAAAGGGCATGATGGGAAACGCCACTCAAACATCCCCCATATTTGAAATCACTGTGGGCGGAGCCTAGATCAATTTACTCTTTACAGATCTAAACTAACACTGGTGAACTCCAACACTTAAGGCTTTTTCACTCAGAATTGAGTCAAAATTAATCTTAAGGAGTTAAAATCAACTCTGAAATGTTCAACCCTGAGATGTTAACACTCCAGTTTTTGCTGTGCAAAAACAGCAGATAAAGTACAGTTAAACTGGTTAAAACGTACTTTAAAAGACATACTGATTTCAAAATGTACTCAAAAAAAGTACAAGTGCCTAAAAAAAAACACTGAATCACAGTAACGGAGCGGTGGTAAGCATTTACTTTTGGGCTTTTCACCCGTTAGTCAAGTCATGCTTTGACACAACCGAACATGAACGTTTTATTTTGAAAGGTGTGACAGGAAGTGTACCTTCCCATCACGTCTGGCTTTACAAGCGTGTTTCAGGCTGTCACCGGTCAGTGCGGTAGGTTCACGGGAGAGAGGTGGAAAGTACAACGGGGCTGGAGAGCTTCTTGTGGAGGCACACGAGCTTTTACCTCCTGCCTGCCCACGGCTGGAGCTTCAGCCTCGTCAGGAGTTTGTGTTCGTCCACAGAGGGAGTTTTTAATTATCTTTTTTAGCACATTGTTTCTATTTACTTCACTGTTACGGTTACAGATACGCTCTGGAGCCTCTCGGTTCTCCCTGCTGCGCTTGTTTGCGCTGAGCTTACACCGGGGAGCAGTGCACATCAGCGGACTCACTCGGGGGGAGATTACGGAGCCGAGCGTGTGAATGGACCGAGGTTAGAAGGCACCAGGGGAGCAGTGCACATCAAACCTGCCCAGACTGCAGCATCAATAACACCTATTACACCGTCCAGCAGCATGCAGTGTGAGGAGCTCTATCAGATGCTTTCCCACCCCAAACAGTGAAGCAAAGGGGGGTCGGAGAGGAGGAGGATTTATGGGAGATTTGTTGGATTTTTATCGCCGCGTCGTTGCAAACTTGTGTCCGGGATGGGGAAGGAGCAGGAGCTGCTGGAAGCCGCCCGGACCGGGAACGTGGCCCTGGTGGAGAAATTGTTGAGTGGAAAGAAGGGGATACTGGGGTCAGGCTCCGGCTCCATCCCACTGCCCAACCTCCTGAGGTAAGAAACCCGCGCTCACCTCCTTCCCATGACCGCTGCAGTGCACGGGAGCCCCTGTGGGAGCTCCTGTGGGGTTTCCCATGCTGCAAAATTAGGCATAATTTAGCCTCATCATAGGTCAGTGCACTAGAAATGAGCCAAGGGAACACTTCTCCAGCCTAATTTTCACTCAGCTTACAGTGCACACCTCATAAGCACTCAGAATAAGGCTTTGAGAGCTTTTTTAAAGGTTGCAACATGCTGCATTACACATGAGGTAGACAAGAAAAGGAAAGGAAGTGTTATGCAAAGTCAAGAGAGTTGTGTGGAAGCACAAGGCTGCATATGCATAAGAAACATAGTGTGTCTGTGACAGAATTGATCAGAATGTGACTGATCTTTGCTTTATTCACCCCCTGGCTGTCCTCTCTAGGTGCCAGTGTTAGTTGGCTCACTGAGCACAAAGAGAACAGACAGTACCTTCACATTCATAACTCTGACAGTTGTCATAAAGCTTATATCCTTAATGAAGGTGGTGATTTCACAGTGGATGCATGTGGACTGTCCCTGCATGCTTATTTTCTGCAGAAAGGACACTCAAAAAAACCTGTTTTCATGTATCCATGTTCACTTCATTGGGATTTGGATTAGTCTAGTAACATTGAATTGATGCTGAAGGGACACTACAGTGGTTTTTGTTCAGCCAGCTCCATGTCTGCTCACATGATGCTGGGAAGGCCGGACGCACAGGATGCCCAAGTTGGCAGCCAACCAGCTCTGCAATCATGTTGCCAGAAGACGAACAATAAACAAACATGGATTTCCTGAAAAGCTGATGTGGATTTGGCAAAAAAAATTCAGCTGTTTCTGATTTCTGACACCGCTTGCATCATAGCGTCTGGTTTCCTTTCAATAATGGGCCAATGAGGGAATGCTTTTGTTTGTGTCAGTGGGCTAACAGGTGGCAGAATGTTGATTCCTTCGGATCAGTTACCAATTTCCTAGTTTTTTTCCTGCTAGTTTTCAAGTCTAGCCACACATTTTATTGGATGGAGGTCTGGGCTTTGACTCGGCCACTCCAGAACATTCATCTTGATGTCTTTTGCTGTATGTTTCATTGTCATTTTCTTGCCGTAAAATAAATATTCTCCTAAGCCGTAGTTCCTAGACTAAATAAGATTTTCCTCCATATTTTGCCGTATGCATTTTCCTCTCTACCTTTAAAAGCCTTCCACATGCTGAGAAGCATCCCCAGAGCATGATGCTGCCACCAGCGTGCTTTACATTCGAGATGGTGTGTTTGTGGTGATGTGCAATGTTTGACATCCAACAAACATAGTGTCTTTTCACAACCAAAGGAAAGTTGTGAAGGATTTTAAGTTTTAAGCGTGCATTGATCACACAATCGAGCAAAAACTAAATCACTTAAGTAATAATTTTAGAGATTTTTGTAAAGATTTGAAGCCATTTATGCTAAAAAAATGAATCGCCAATTTGTGCTTTTCTTTTAGCATCCCCAGATTTAAAAGCTTCTCAAAGGCTTCCCTTCCTTTCCAAATTTAACCCTCAAAGGCTTCCAGAGCAACTGCTCAGGTTATTATTGTCCCCCTCCTCCCGCCCCTGCAGCCTCGCCCTCTCTCTCTCTGCTGAGGGTGAGGCAGAGCCAGGTGATTAGGAGATCAAAGGCTGGGGGCATCAGGGTGGAGTACTGCCTTAGGGCCCTCCAGCAAAGTCACGACCGGGATGAGGTCGCACGCCGGCGGGGAGGATGCCAACCACTCGTGTGCTAAGCCAGCAGGGTTCATAAAGCTCAGTTCCAGCACTGATCACAGGCTTTTCTCTCTCAACAGAGGAAGTGACGGGATAATTTAAGCAGAAATACACATTTGCATGTGTAAAGGGCCAGACAAAGTAAATTTAGGCAGTTTGGGATCTTACCTTTTTTGTTTGCGTCTGAGTGCTACATCACATGGATCAGGGTGTCAACAAGTGGTCTAAAGCTTGTCGTTGCCTTGGCCTGTCACCTCTGATTATTGCATGTAGGACTTGTACAGGAAATATTCTGTTATTTAGGCTCAAGCGTGAGTTTCTGTTCTTCTTTTTGCACTCAGTTTCCTCTCTGAGGTTTTAAATTGTTGAGGTGAGGAGGAATTATTGAAGCTGCTTTCATGCCTTTTGTTGTTGGTTCCCACATAATCTGTTATTATGAAAAGAGAAGTAGGTTTGCTACATAAAAGCAGTGTCCCAATTCCATTTTAAGTACCAACAGAATGGTAAAATATTATATTGTAATTTTCATGCAATCTTAGTTACACTGTGAGTATATGGCATCACTTCCTGTTATCCTGCAGCTCCTGTGCTGCTTTTTAATCATGACACTTTACCTTTGAGTACATTTTGTTTGTCAGAATAGTTGGTGAGTACATTTTAGTTACTGTTCCCACGAATGACAAAGGGATTGGGTGTGCACAGCCCTTTTCAAGTCAGCCACAAATTCTATATTAGATTGAGGTCTGGGCTTTGACTCGGCCGCTCCAGAACAGTCACCTTGTTGTCTTTAAACCTTTTCTGTGTAGCTTCCCTGTAAGTTTCAGGTCATTTTCTTGCAAGAAAATAAATCTCCAAAGTTGTAGTTTTCTTACAGACTGTATAAAATTATCCTCCAGGATTTTTATATTTTGCCACATTCCTTTTACCGTCTACCTTTACAAGCCTTCCAGTGCCAGCTGTCGAGAAGCATCCCCACAGCATGGTGCTGCCACCACCATGCTTCACAGTGGGGATGGTGTCTTATCTGACACCATGGGGTCTTCCACATGCCCTTTGGTGAATTTTAGTCAAATTTTAACGTGTGTTTCTTTGCCAATCTTCCATACAGCTTTGACTGGTGAAGAACCCACGCAACAGTTGTTGTATGCAGAGTCTCCCCCATCTCAGCTGCTGAAGCTTGTAACTCGGCATAAAATAGGCAGATCTACTCATGTCATATTCCTTCCATTTATGACGATGGATTTAACTGAACTTCAAGGGATGTTCAGTGCATTGGAGATATTTTTTTGTATCCATCCCCAGACTTTTGCCTTTTGATAACCTTTTCCCTAAGTTGGTTGGAGTGTTCTTTTGTCGTCATGGTGCAATGGTAGCCAGGAATACTGACTGACCAGTGACTGAACCTTTCAGATGGTACTGTGGCTAAATACTGCTAGTGCTGAACTCATGGTGATTAATATTGGGTCATAATGGTAGTACATCAAATACAGTGCCCTCAGTAATTTCCATGGACTGTAAATGTATAATTCATTATTTTTATGTTTCAGTGACAGCAGTCTCTTTGCTTCTTTGCCACTTTTTCCTTGCAGACACGCCTAAAACTTGACTTTACCCCCAGTAAAACTGAACCCCATGTCCTGTACTGTTTATTTGTCCTTCACGCCTTGAACTCAGCTGATAACAGCAACTTCACTGAACCTATACATCCTATTTGTTATTGTCCATATCTCATCCCCCACATCCTAAAGCTGTAAACTGAGCTGCATGTTTGCTTTAAAAATGAGAATTTAAGAGACTGAAACGAAGGACAGGGATTATTTACAGAACACTGAATTAATATGGAGCTGTTTGAAGAGATTAAAAACGACTTAACAAAGAAAAAATGCTGAGATAGACAGAGAGAGGTAACCTGAGGCCACACAGATGCATTATGGGTGGAAAAATACTGTATATATGTCTACTGTTTGGCTTTTATGAGGCCCATGAGGGAGGTCTGTAAAGTATTGTCTGTACATCTGTTTGTGTACGTCCATGTGTGTGTGTGTGACCTGTTGTGTGAGGCGGCCTCCTAATAGAGGGATATTTGTACTGTAGCAGATGAGTGAGTCAACAGCAGGGTCACAGCAGAGGAGTGGGCGCAGGCTAAAGTTGTGGGAATGGTCTCCGGGAATCAATGCATAGTTTCCCATCTTAAGGCCTCTGAGCCATTCACAGCATTCCTAAGTCATGAGGTTCCTCTTTTTCGCTGAAAGAATCGCACCAAACGGCCAAGTGGGACATGGACTGTATTTCTACGAGCACAGGATGTAGAGAAGACGACGCTCCGGGTGCAGTTTTGTGGCGGTGGGGGAGCGTTTTGCACACAAACACACACGTGCTGAGTGGAAAATCAATACTAGATGATCTCATTGCACTTTAATGGGTCATATTCTGTTGTGGATGACCCACAATGCTCTTGGTGGCTGTGGGTTAGTAGGAGAGGGGAAAGATGTTCACCTCTAACCCTAAACTGCTTTGCCACAAAACGAAATATCATTTATGTTAGTGCCATTAATGGTTTTACACTCATGATGAGGCACATTCCCCATGGGGCAATCAAGGCTTCAGTCATTCATTCTGTCATTTACATTGTTTGAAAGTTGTGGTGCATTTTGTATCCTTATGGTGCACACGTCTGATCCACAATCCTGGATTTTCCGACTTTACCACAGGCTGTGTTTTCCACTATTACTCATTCAAAGTTGCTGCAAGCCTTAAGAAAATTAAAGAAAAGGCTGCAAGAAAAATCACAGTTTCTCCTTTAATTAAATAAACCCAGCAGGGCTTAATGAGCTTGTACTGCCATAGCCGGCATCTGTAACTCTGGTACATCATGACATTTCACTTTAACACATTTTTAAACATTTTTATGATGCTAATTTACAAGCAAGGCACTGATTTTTGCACCCTTTTAATTTAATTTAACCTACTGATTCAGTGTCCTCTTTTTTCCCATGCTTAAATCCCCTCTGTTTGACATAATTTACTCTACATAAAGCAGATGACTTTAGTGATGACACTAATGGCAGAACTTGAAATCTGACTGTATACCTGATCTGTTTAATCAGGTCTCACTGCCTCTGATAGAAGTCTTTATAATTTGATCAGTGCATCCCAAAAGTACCTACTCTGATGTACAAAAACAGTTTTTCCATTTTTAATTCCCCATGAGGCCAGTATTTATCACAGTGTCTCTTATTGATATGCATCTCATGAGTACATGCTCACATTTTGTGGCTTTATTGAGCGTTTCCATTTAAGTCTTTAACACTGGGATTGCACAAAAAGCAAACTAGAAGGAAATGTTTCCACCTCTCCACTTGTGCTTATTGTTTCTCTCAAATAGCTACTACTATTGCAAAATGTAAAAAAAAAAAACAAAATTAACCTTTAAACGTTATTTTGTTTATAGCCAAAATACTACGAGAAAAACACTGTTTTTGCAGATCAATTTTTGCATACTAACCAGTTTGATTTATTTTATAAACAGTGCCTATAAAAATGAATTACCTCCTTGGATATTTTACCCTTTTTATAATGTAATAATTGAAGTCAAAATACTTTGGCTTATAGAGAAAAAAGATGTTCTAAAAATCTCGTTTATTGTAAAGTAAAAACAGATTTCTTCAAAGTAATATCAATTAAGTGAAAATATGTAATGTTAAATAAGTGGCTGCATAAATATTCACCACCTTCAAGTCAGTATTTAGTAGATGCATCTTTGGCTACAATCTAAATCAGGTTTGCACATCTGGACTCAGCAATTTTACTCCATTCCTCTTTGCAAATCTGCTTAAGCTCTGTCAGGTTGCACAGGGATTGGGTGTATGCAGCCCTTTTCAAGTCAGCCACAAATTCTATATTAGATTGAGGTCTGGGCTTCAACTCGGCCACTCCAGAACATTCATCTTGTTGTCTCTAAACCTTTTCTGTGTAGCTTTTGCCGAATGCTTCGGGTCATTATCTTGCTGGAAAATAAATCTCCAAAGTCGTAGTTCTCTTGCAGACTGAATAAAATTGTCCTTCAGGATTTTTATATTTTGCCGCATTCATTTTACCCCCTACCTTTACAAGCCTTCCAGTACTGGCTGCTGAGAAGCATCCCCACAGCATGATGCTGCCACCACCGTGCTTCACAGTGGGGATGCTGTGCTTTTAGTGATGTACATAGCATCTTGTCTGGTGGCTAAAAAATATCATTTTGGTCTCATCAGTCCAAATATTTTTTTTTCTACTTGACCATGGAGTCTCTCGGATGCCCTTTGGGGAACTCTAGTCAAGATTTAATGAGTTTCTCTACCAGTGTCTTTCTCTTTGCCACTCTCTCATAAAGCTTTGACTGGTGAAGAACTAGGGCAACAGTTGTTTATGTAGAATCTCTCTCATCTCACTTGCTGAAGCTTGTAACTCCTTCAGAGTAGTCATAGGTGTCCAGGTGGCCTCTCCCACTAGTCTCCTTCTTGCACGGTCCCTCAATTTGTGAAGACTGCCTGATCAATGCTGTTTTACACATGTGCCGTATTCCTTCCATTTCTTAATTATGGATTTAACTGAACTCCAGGGATGTTTTTGTATGCACCCCTGACTTATACTTTTCATTAAGATTTTCTCTGAGTTGCTTTGGGTATTCTATTTGTTTTCATGGGGCAATGGTAGCCATGAATACTGATTTCTGGACCTTCCAGACGCAAGTGTCTTTATACTACAGTCCCTTGAGCCACATTCACTACACTCAGGTGATCTCCATTCAGCAGTATTCCATGTTATGGCTTCATAAGAAATCACAGAAAGTAATCAAATCAAACATGAGTGTCATTTTTTCATTTTTACTGCAGAACTAGCATTGTGGGAAAGGTCAGAGTTGGATTTTTCCAGTAATCATCTTTTCATGCAGACCAGTATTAACAGTGATGATAAATCTATGATGACAGCCGATAATCGTTCTCATCATTTCCTGTGTATTGTTTGACACCAGGATGGATGTGTGTGTATTATGTGACAGCAGACTGACCGTGATGGAGTGATGCTGATTGAAAAATGAAACTCTCAGGAAGAATGAGTCATGATATGGCAGATGGTCGCTCGTCCCCCCCTCTCTCTCCCACTCTTGCTCAGGGGGAAGCCCCTCTTGTTTTTAGGTTATGTGTGTAAGTGTATGAGTGTTTACCTCTCCCTCCTCTGCAAACAAACAACCTTTAAGTGGAGTTTAGTGACTCTCAGAGGAGACACGCACGCCCAGACTGTGTGTTTTAATTGGGATTCATGCCGCTGGTCACCCCTTGGCATATTTTCTGATGTGTTCCCCTGCTTGTGTGGGAGTCTCTGAGCGGCTCAGCGTGGGGTTCTGGATGGGATCGGTGTACCGGAGTTATTTCTCTCAGCGCTGTCCAATGAGGATGAAGAGCCAGAGAGAAACCCACAAAACTCTGTTTATTTTTCCCAAGTTGTTTCACGGCTACAGCACTTCAGCTCTCTGTTTCCGGAAACAGCGAATCAGACGACTAAGAAAGCTCTCCAAAAAGTCTGGCAGGCTGAGACTTTGTGTGTATTTGTGTGTTTTTGTGAGTCCAAGCGTGTGACATAACTGCTGTTCTTGCATAACCACCACTAGTATTCTCACGGTTGTGTGTGTATGTGTGTTTTAATTTAATAGTGAGAGCTGGAGGGGGAATCGAAGAGCGTTGTGTATTGAAGGGTACCTAAACTGGGTCAAAGGTTTCCTGTGGAGAAAGTAAATCATATTAAGGGCTGGATTATGAGGCCTGTACACACAAGGCCTTTAAGAATCTTTACGTGATTAATTATTCCACTGATAAGATTTACTGTGATGGATTGTCCCCTTCAATTTAACACTCAATTATACAGTATTTACTGCATACAGTAGGGTGTACATATGTATTACAACTGATATCAATTGGTTTAGTGCTTTTTAGAGATTCATTTTGGGCTTTCATTTCTTTATTAAGGTGAGAGGGCAGCACTGGAAATTGAAGAACAGGGAAGGGCCAATGTGGCACTGCTCAAAAACTGAAGCTATTGACTGGGGTGTACAGCTTAGCTGCCTGTCCAACTGGCGGTTTAGTCACGTTTTATGCAAAATTGCCAAAAATAATCTGTCTTTTGTCCTGTGACCTTCACTCTTATTTATTTTTTGTAAGTTAAGTTATAAAAATGAAGTGTTACAGAGCATAGAGATGCTAAGAAATATACTTAGCTTCTTTTAACCTCTGGGGCATTGTATTTTTCTTCATATTGTTCAGTGACTTACAGTGATGGTCATTCTGTTAGCCTGTTAATGGCAATCTCCACTATGAGTTAGCATCAAGCTAATCTGTGAAAATTAAGTCAGTGAATTTTTGAGTTTTATTTGGATTCTTGTCAAAGACTTTTGAATAGTAGTTTTACTTGAACTGCACATCTTTAGTATGGTTACATGTTATAATATTTTCTCATACCCAAGTGCACTATTACAGGAAGCATTTTGTTATCATTCCAGAACTATAAATCCCTAAATCATGTTTATTTTGTGTCATAAATTGTCCTTTTTCACACCCTGAACAGCCTTAAAAACATCCCAGAACCCTGCTTGTGTTTTTGTAAAGATGCTCTGTGTGCATCAGGAGTCATCCAGTGAATCTTTGGCCATCATTTCTGCTTTAGTTCAGGGTTCAACAGCGGCGCCGGTGCATCGAGTTTGTCTGGAGCCAGACTGATGAGAGAGGGCCTGGAGGTGTGAAAAAGAGCGTGCGGATGTGCATGTGTGTTTTTGTGTGCGTGTGATCAAACTCGGGGCCTTCTTACATCTCCATTAGGGTCCGAGCCAAACTCTGCTGCTGCGCCCTGCCAAGAAACTGAGACCTCTAAACCCGCACAAACACACAGTGACACACAAACGCTCTCTCCCTCTAAGCCTCTGTCTTCTTTGTTCCTCCCTCCTTCTAATTCTTTGTTTTTTCTCTCAAATCTCTCCTTCTCTCGCCCCCTGTCTCTCTCCCTCCATCTGCTGCCCTGGATTCACCATCAGTATCTCTCTCTGGCGTCCCCTCCATCCTTCACTTCCCTCTACAATCTCCCTCTCCTCCCTCTCCGTTCCCGGCCTGCTGTTGCTCTTTATCATTTTCTCCTCCCTCTGCCACCTACCTTATCAAAAAAGCTTCCTTCCCTCCCTTTATGCCCCTCTGTCCGTCCCTCTCACTCACATCTCAACACAGCACTGCATCTGTTATCACATGCTGGAACATCTTTTACCCATCATGCCTGTGGGCGCGACACCGGTGTTGGTTTACGGTGGCAAATGTGGAATTCAGGGAATCCACAGCTCTTCTGAGAACCGTTTCTCCACCTATAACCTGTAACAACCTGAGATTTATGGGGGCTGGGAGGGTCGTGAAGAGAGATTGAACGCCATGACCTCCAGACAGTGATTCATGAAGAGAAATCACTGGTTTAGACAGAAATAATAATATATTTATTGGCATACAGTGCATACAAATGTCCTTTTTAATGAGGATACTAATTGCCAGTTGGTTTCTCCAAAAATCTCTTCTGAAGAGATCACTGCCTGAATCAGATGGTGGTGACTTTATTTCTTAAGCGCTCACATGCAAAAAACTCTTGAATAATTCCAGTAAGGGAAAAAGGAGACTGCATTTTGAATGCAAATGTTTAGAAAAGACACTAATTCAGATGGAAAGCATGCCATCTCTCAGGACTACCTCACCTGTAGGCCTACCTCTACCTCAGTTATTGGACTGCATACCAGAAGCTATAGTAATATACAGTATGTATCGTGATATCAACGTGGAAGCAAGACGCTAGGAGGTCTGAATGAGCACTTGTGATATCCATGCCAGGTAAAACTATAGAAATAAACTTTTTTGTGGGGTGCAGGTGGCTTAGAGGTTTTAGGCCTGCCCCATGTACATGGTCAGCGCGGGTTCGAATCCGGCCAGTGGCACGTTCCCACATGCCCTCATCCCTGTGTCCAATCCTGTCCACTGTCCTCCTCTGTTGATAAAGGGATAAAAAGCCCAAAAAAAAGCCCAAAAAAAAAAACACTTTTTTATAAAGTGTAGGGAATGTATTCAATATGTGTAGAAATTTTCTGATAATGATTTTAGTGCACAGGTCCATTTAGAGCTTTAAAGTACTAACTTTCCCTTGTTCCCCACTTCCTGCCCCACATGGAGCTGTCTGGATCATGTGATTGCAAACAACCTATTCAATTTGTCTTTATTCTTGTACAGTCAGAGCCCTAATCATCATCACTCTCAATACTTTTTGAAAAGTTGTTTAACCCTAAGAGGTCCACGATCATGCCGGCGTGATTCATCATCATATAGCTTGAAAACAAAGCTACATTTTCCAAACGATCACTTGGTGTGGATATTATGATTTTTAAACTTTTTTCTGTTTTTGTTTGATGTCAATAGGCTGAGTAAAACAGGAAATATTATCATTTAAATTTGATATAAAGTTTAATTTTACACATAGTGGACCATACTGTACAGGACTAGCACTGGTAATTTTTTCATAATTTCAGCATTTTCTGATTTCTTTTAAAAAAATGACAAGATGTTGTTTTAAATAGTAATTTTTAAAAATCAGTCTTGTGGGTGTTTTCATTTCATAAAGTTGAGGTAGTGCAGAAAACAGTGATACCAGACATGAGCATGGTATACTTTTTCTGAGTGGTTTATATTGTCAGAAGAAAAGTATTGACAAAATGGAAAAATAGTGGTGGACTTCCACGGGTTAAGTAGCAGTAGATGTACTTGTTCTGTTTTATGTGGCTAGGAAAAACAAATTTCACTCCTCAGCCTGTGTACTCTCAAAACCTAAATTTCCTCTCTTAAATACACACATCACAATTATGTTTCATTTACCTTCGCCTCACAGTCATTGTATTGTCTGGACCTGAAACACTTGATCAAAAACTTGAACAGAGCACTGTTTGTGCACCAATGATTTGATTTAAATGACCCGACTGAACTCGTGATGTACCATGATGCTATAGGGCCCACGGGACACCATAGCACGATCTAGAATCTGCTGTGTTATTGATTTTCAGCTTTTTATAAAAGAAGAGGCAAGTCCTTATGAAACCAGGTTTTAAACTCCATCCTGAGTTCTGGTGATCATATCCTGAGACTCTGTGTGACCATGCACATTAACAGACTGCTTCATAAACTCTTCTGCTTTACATTATTTTCTTCTCCATTCTTCTTTTATACTGTTAATATGCCCTAATAAATGTAGCATTGACATACAGTACTGTGCAGGACTTTCAGGCCTGTTTGGGCCAAAAACTGAGGCTGAACTGAAGTAAGGGCGGGAAGGAGGGTTGACAAAATCCTGGTCGTGCTCTGGATCTATTTGCTTACTGCCAGCGGCATGGGAAAATAATCATTTGAAAAATAACAAAGTACACACCTTAAGGGCAGAGTAGGTGTTGGGGTGAGTGAGTAAGCACAGCCTAGGGTCATGCTGCAGATGTCCCAAAGGCCCACAAACTGCCAGCGGTCTCTGGGCGTGTTTCCAGTGGTAAAAAGGCCCGGACAAAGAAGATGCCATCGAGCTTGACCTTGGCACTTATGCACATGACTGTGTATTAATAAAACTGTCATTATTGTGCAGACGCCTCCATTTTTCATCTTGGACATGTTGTAAACATTACACAGGGACTTTCATGACATCCTTTTAAAATCATATCCAGCTCTCTGAGACGTGCCGACAGGAGAAATGAGAGCATCTCAGGAAGATTTTAGGGGCAGCTTGTCCAACCTTTTTTTTTTTTTTTTAGGAATTTTCAGGAGAGCAAATGTGAAAACAGCTAAATTTCTAGCTCCAGTGTTCTCAGATATTTTAACCAACAAAAGCAAGACACAGACTTTGGCTGTCTGTGACTGTAAATCTGATGTTTTCACTCAGCAGATGATGATAAAAGGAAAGACTCTTGGGATGAGCATATGGAGACACAAAGGAAATCAGGAGTCTGGAGGAAACAGGAAGAAGTGTGGCTCCTGTTTAGTTCAGGGATCTATAAGTTGCTGCTCATTACAGTCTAGAAACACGAACAGCTGGAACATTAGACGTGAGTGGCAGTTTTACACTTTAGCTGTTCAAATCACTTTGAATTAAGCTCAGCGATTGAATGTAGGAGTGCTTTAAAATTTAAAAATTAATAGATTTTGTAGATGTCGAATATTAAAGAACCACTTTAAAACTTTATAAGTCCAGGCTGCGTGATTGATTAAAATAGTGATTGATTTCTCCTAAAAGAGAACAGTTTGACTCCAGCTGCCCAGTAAGCACTTTCATTTCCAGCTTGGAGAAGATTTGGCAGCACAGATTTGAGAGATTCAGCATTTGGTTGCATGACTTGAACCAACAAAGTGCCAAAGGCAACCCTTGGAGTTTTTTATATTTTTAATTATAAGTCTGGCATGAGTGTGGCAACACAATGTGCTCAAGGCTTTTTTGGGACTGGATTTTTTGGCTGCGACGGAAAATTTATTTGGTTTATTTTTAACAAAGCAACGTAGTATATAATTTTTATGTTTTTATGCATATAAAGGGGGAAATACATCCTCTTATGAAAATTTTCACATAATCTGTGTCACTGCGTTCTGTCTGCACCGTGGTTTTACTCCGATCAACGCCTACGAGATCCGTCTCTGAAGTGGAGGGCAGGCCAGAGCAGCTGGAGATGTGAGCACTAAAAGTTCACATGGGAATTGCAAGATCACATGACAAAGAACATGTATAGTTTTTCTTTGCTTCTACCACGAGTGAGTACACTTTAGGGGGCCTAATTACCTAGCAATTTTATAGGAATAAGTGGTAATTATGTAGTAATTTCTCACGAATAAGGTGTAAATATCGAGTAATAAGTTGGCTGTTTACCAAGTAATATCTTGGTAATATTAAGGGAGTATTCACTGAGTAATAATGTGTAAATTATGAAGTAATTCCTCATAATATTGTGGCAGTTCTCTGGTAAATTTTATTAACATTAAAAATCTAGATAAACATCTCATTTTTCAGATATTTTAAACAATTCTGGACTTGTCAGTGGCTTTTAAATACCTAAAGGATTTGTTTTTTTACAAGCAGTTAGTTGAACAGTTTTTTTAAGATTTGAGATTTTTGCATTTTGTGCTTTGAAAGAGTTGCAGATGCCTTGTTTTTATCTGCCATATTTTTTAAAAAGAAAACTATAATTAAAGAGAGACTGCTCTTTTACTGTTCAACCTTTTCATGTCTTTTTAAAATGGATTTTTATGGTCTCGGCTTGTCATGGTCTGGGTCTTGACCCCAAAAGTCTCGGTTTTGCCTTGTTTCAGTGCACTCTGGTCATGGGCAAGTCTTGGTCTTGAGTACAAAACTAGGAAGTATCTTCCAAATCTTAAAACCCACATTCAATCAGGCTACTCTTCACTTTTCATTTTATATATTTGAATTTAACATTTGAATACAACTCAAGACCTAAAATGTATTATTGTGTGAATTCATCTTTAATCAAATCAGGTCATTTTACTCTTCTGGGGTTGTGTTTATGTCAGTCTGCTGCTGACAAAGACTTCAAGTAATGATATTTTTCCCTAATTTTGATTTTACTTTAGTTAGTTTTGTAAACACAGAATTAAGTTTTAGTTAGTTCTGGTTTAAGGAGGGTCCCTGAAGCTGTGATTGGGTCGGCATGACTGAATAAAATCTGTGAACACTGGTTTACATTGCTAGCAAAGCATTGCAAGTTCTGTATATGAATGAGGAGAACCACACTCCTTCATTTTACCACATCCTACCTGTTTGACAGAGGTTTTTCTGTGGACATTGATATGTTTATCTGGACAGATCGCTGCATAGAGGAACTATGTGGAAATTGGGTGATATTCTTCAATTGAAAAGGGCCAGTGGCTCCTATTAGTCACTTGTTTTTAACCACTTTGAAAACCAGTCAGGATACTCATTAAACCATTGAAGAGTTGTCTAAACATATACATGAATTAATATAATGTTGCAAAAACCTAATTGTAAACTAATTAGTCCATTTATAAAAGATATTGTTTTAATGATCAAACTACCAAAGGTCGCTTATTCATCATTTTAAAACCAGAAGTATCAGATGTTAAAATTTTTTATGCAACCTAAAGATTTCTTAAAGAAGTGTCCCCTCTGGTACCTGTTGACGGATGTGAATCTTAATATTCATGT
Organism: Cheilinus undulatus; assembly: GCF_018320785.1. NCBI lineage: Eukaryota > Metazoa > Chordata > Actinopteri > Labriformes > Labridae > Cheilinus > Cheilinus undulatus. The sequence continues at coordinate 22,062,472 of NC_054887.1, read as the reverse complement.
TGTGTTTTTAGATCTATTTTTAGTTTGTGATCCTGTTCAGTGTGAGGTACTACCGTCGTTTCTTAAGTACGTAACCAAAGACGTAGTTCATGTCATTCATGTGCTAAATCCATTCCCAGCAGAGTGGTGCTGGGAATTTCCTCCTGATTTAATTCCCCCCGGACCTTTCGCTTTGTTGGCTTCAACATAAGTAGATTTGAATACTTCCTGGTCTGCTGAAACTTGTTTTGGGTCCTTGAGAGGCAAAAACATGTTAACAGAGAGGTGTGACGTCCAGTCTGACACACTAATCTACAAGGCTGTGACCCCACATAACACGACCAGCGTCGTGGACGTACACGCTCTCACACAGACATTCCAGGCGGCTCCCTGCGCTCTGATAGATGGCGGTAGTTAATGAAGCGCTGCTTTTGAAGTAGATAAGATGTGGAGAGGAGAGGACTCCAAATGCTAATGTCATTATGTGGTTAGGGCACTGGCTACACTGGAAGGCATAGGGGGGAAGTTATGCATTAAAAGTGTGTGTTTGGAGGGGCTGGACTGTGATGGGCTTTTGAAGATCAAACTTAATATTTTTGAAATGAAAGTGAACAGAGAACAGTTTGGGCCTAAATTCACTACAGTACAATATGGGATAGGATAGGATAGTACCATATGATACCATACATAACTCATATGGAACATATATTGTGATGTGATATGGCATAATGAGCTATGATAGCCCACTGTTATTGTTACTGTTTGGAGCCAGTTTCACCTCAAACAGCCCCATGTCTCCAGACAGATGATTGGGTATATTTACTGTGTAATGTATCTGCTTGTATCTTTACTCTTCCTGTATATTGCGTCGTTTCCCGTGTCTGAACTTTTGATTGTATAGCGTATACTCTCCATCATCTCTCCCCTCGCCTCGACCATCTTTGTATCTTCACTAGAGCAGCCAATGCCGTGACAAATGAATGCAAAAACATTAAAGAGACATGCAGCCTGAACACACACCAGCAGTGAGCACGGACACACAGCAACACACACATGAAATATACATGCAGAAATGTCATGCAGAGCGATAGAGGCGGAGTGAGACAGGCGAAAGCAATTCAAACGACATTGCTCTGGAGTTTGACACGTTCATTGATGAAAATGCTGCAGGAAGGCTTTCATCTTTAGCTCGTGCAAATATGAAGTTTTCCCAATCACACAGCCCTCCCTCAGCGTATTTGTAACACACACACACACACACACACACTATAACACACATAGCTAATCACCTCAGATTTGTGTATGAGTGAAACCTCCCCAGCCTGTCACTAGGAAACTCCACATGAATATTAAACGCAAACTCAGGTTGTGTGTGCGTGTCGGCTGACATATGGCCACCCACAGGTGTCTTATATGATTTGTCACCAGGTGTGTGGATAACAATAACCTCTACCTGGGTGAGTAATAAAGCTGAAGGCTGAATTCTCAGTTTGATTCTACCAGGATGTGATTGCCTCTTTAATTTCCTCTCTGATTGATTCCCCCTGCTCTCTTCTTCATCGAGAGAGCGCGTGCGGAGCAAACCAGGAAGTGAATTACCTCCAGTTGACAACCTCCCGTGGGATGCACATTTCCCAGCAGGCTGTGCTGATGCTGACAGATTGCCTCTTGTTTTCTCTCTTCCTTTTTTTGATGCTCTCTCTCTCTCTCTCTTTCTCACATAGAATTGAGGCACTCAGTCAATAATAACGTGTTTTACAGACATGTAGAGGCAGCATCAGGAGAATATATGGATATAATATATTCAGACACACATGTACACCGCATGTCCGCCCACACCTAGCTAGCACAGCCTGTATATGTATGATTTAGTGAGCTAGCATCTACTCAGTTGTTCATATTTACAGTTCAGGTCTCTCCTCTCCCTTTCAAATCATTATATATTCAGTTTCAGTGTATAGGCTATCAATAATGTAAGATTCTCACATTGAATTCATCCCAGCATTCAAGAAATGGAAACTGTATTATAGCTGCACTGCTCAGTAGTTAGCCCTCTCTGAGAATTTTAAAACTTTCACTGTCTTCATTACTGCATGTTTTTAAATTAAAAGTGCATCATGCAATAGTAGATAGGGTTGCCATGATATCAGAATATGAAACTCTGATATAGTACTAGCAAAAATGATACAAATAGAGAAGTCTCAGGCCTCCTGTATTGGGTAATTTCTTGTTTTTAATTCCTCAAAATTGCAAGCAAGCCCTGCACTGGCTAATTTCTTTATCGCACAAAAACACTGGCAACATTTTGCCAACTTTTCAGTACCAAAACCAAAGTTTGTGTGTATTTACATGGTAAGTGTTTTTAACAGGGCCAGTTTTTTAATTTGAAATGAGAAAGTCAAATCTGTTTGAAAATAGGAAAACAACATGGAAAAAATGCCCTCATCCCAGCTGATTTTAATTGATCATATTATGGAAAATAATATGATACTAATAAATATGATAAAGTAAAGTAAAGTAAAGTCGTACTTTATGGATCCCTGGAGGGAAATTCATAGTTTACACTCTGCTGTTGTTGTTGTTGTTTTTTTTTACATGTTACACACACATAGAGTGATGGTCTTGCTGCTCTTGTTAAGCGCTGCCATGAGCTGTTTGGGGGTTCAGTGCCTTGCTCAAGGGCACTTCGGTAGTGCTCGGGAGGTGATGTAACCTCTCCAGCTACCAGGCCAAAGTCCAGTTGCGCTCCCACTGGGACTCAAACCAGCAACCTTCCAGACTGAGCTACTGCCACCCCCATAATAATAATAATAATATGATAACAAGACATTTTCCTTTTTTTTTTTTTTTTTTGTTTGGGTTTTTAACTTTTTTTTGTTTTACAAAATCAATTGAAAAATGAAAATTTTTCTTTAATCTTACTGTTTTTGTGTTCTGATCAAAATTCAGAACAGATCCCTGTTGATGTAGCATTCTTTTTTACAGCACATGGAGCAGGTCAAAAACACAGGAAATAATCTTACATCACCTAGAAAAAAGTTCAATTATTTTGGTAAATTAAAAAAAAACTGATTTTTGTTTGTTTTTTAGTTTTTCATTTTTTAACCACCACATGTATAATGAACTGCCTGAAAGGGTCAAGGGCATGGTTTTCCATGTTTTGTTTTACTATTTTAACAGTAATTGGCTCGTTTGAAATGGCTTGTTTCTTGATTTTAGTTTTCCATTGAGCATAAAATAAACTAACCTTGGAAAAAGCTCTTCCTCTTTTGTTGTAAAATACAAGAAATACCAACCATCCATAGTTGGTTTAACAGTTTGAATATATTTTGATACTACTGATTGCTAAGATCACAGAGATTTTATTAATTCATCAGTCATCTATTCACAGTTAAGCATTTCATTAGACAAGTGCTGCTGTGAATTTGTAAATGATTACATCTATTTTTTTCACACAAAAACTTCAGACTAAAACAAAATCATACAGCGTAGTATTTTTGACTATTGTGACAATAAAGATACAGGAAAACAGTGAATGTGCAGTTCTGTCCATCCTGTAGAGACTGATTTATTGTTAAATCATGTCTGCATAACGTTTAAACAGTCTATCCCATAAGCCTGGTGTAGAGCAGTGGGAATCCTGATTCCCAAGGAGAAGAAGTCCTCTGATCCCTGCTAGGTTCAGACCATCTACTACTGAATGTGGAGGGGAATATTATCTTAAGTATCATGGCATAGAGGTTGTCCATTTATTTAGAAATGAACTGATTAACACAACAGTGCAGAAAGCAGGGATCCAAGGTTTTGCAGGGTTCCCACTTGAAAACCCTGGTGAAGTGCTTGTTTCTTGCTCCCCATCGGTCTGCATGGTTGACTTGTGGAGAAAAATAGTAATGAATTATGGGTTTCTTCTCTGAGCACTAATCCTTTCTGTAGGGCACAAGTATCTTGTGTTCACTCAGAATCAGTGTCATTGTCACATAGGATAGATCAGTGAGATTCAAACCTGTTGATGGTGTTGTAGGATATGTTAGGGAACTTCAAAGTCTGTAGGATTCGTCGACTGAAGACCATAAATGTCTCCATTTTTCAGGGTTATCTATTCTGAAGGTTCTTCTGTCTGGATTTACACACCAACATTGCCAGTATGGTGAAAGAGATAGAGTGAAATCTCCCTCTGTGATTGATGAGATTGTAAGAAGCACAAGCAGGAAGTCCCACAGTCTGAAGTTCAAGTAGAAGTTAAGAAAATTTGCTCCTATAACATGACTCTACCTTCATCTATTACAGGTGAGAGCAAGCGGATGTTTGAAACATTTATTGACGCGACTGACCTGTAAATGTAGAAAGTTATATTAGTTTCTGGATTGGAAAAACTTTAAAGTTCAATATCTTCGACTTGAAGTACTTTGAATGCAGATAAATCCTCAATCAGGTCCTCTCCTTTCGTTGGTCTCCGACTCCATCACCACAGTTTTCTATCTTCTGGATAATGAGCCTCAATAACTGGATGCTTTCCATAACTCTGTCTGGCCAGAAACTCATCCTACGTTTCCCCTTGGCCGACTGAACTATGTGATGAATGAGCCTTTTTTAAAACGATATCAAAAATTCATCTGCCCCCAAACTACTAAATGAAAAATGGAGAATATATCATTCGCCGAGTGCTCATTTTACATTTCCCTACTCCCAAATTCAGAATTCACTTATCCTCGACAAGCAGCGAGCCAAAAAAGCGTGAGTTATACCAGAGATTGTTTTATGCATGGCGCTTAAGTGCGAGATTAGTTTGACCGATGGGAAGGCAAATCAGTATCCAAAAAGGCTTTTTTAGTCCTGATTAGACTTGCTCATGGAGAACTCTTTTGTACTCATGACACTGGAGACACATGCAGAAAACATGGAGGGAAAATCTTTAATTTTTCTCTCTTTTTCTTCTCTTTCCCAACATTTTTCATTCTTCTTTCAAATAAGCATCCTTTTTGGTAGAAGCTGAAAATCTGTTTGGAAAAGAGGTTTTTTAAGTCTGTAGTGTTTATGTGTGCTACGGGAGGAGGAGGAGGAATGATAGAAATGGTCTTAAAGTGAGGATGAAGGTGTTGTGTGTCTGTTGCTTCAGGCTGTATATGATGCACATTCACACACCTGGGAACCCCGAGGGAGAGGTCTGAAAATTAGAAAGCTCACCTCAACGCAACCTTTCTTTTCACCCCCTCTCCTTGTTTCCAACCTATTCCCTTCATCTTGAACCATTGTGAAAAATTGCCAGGCTTTTTTACACCTTAAAATGCTTAAAAGACCAGTATGAGGATACTTTTATCTTAAAAGGAATAATTCAAACAAGATGATTATTTCTACCTACATGTCACACCTTTTTTCTTTACTCTGTTGAACATTAAGATGTTTTTGGGTTTTTTTATGCCTTTATTGTCATAGATGAGGACAGTGGAGTGAGACAGTGGGGAATGGCATGCAGGAGAGGCAAGAGAGTCTGCCTGCAGACGGCAGCTCTCAGACGGCCCCTCTTGCAGACCACTGCTGTGAGACACCAGCCCTGTCAGGAAGGAGATACACACAAAAACTTTCAAAATAAAATCTGATTTGACTTCTGGGTACGTTAGGGTAAGAGTTAGGACACCAAAAGTTTAAAATCAAAAACCTAACCTGCAAAAGTAAATTACACAATGTTTAATAAAGCCGAGTAAAGAGTCTGCTTATAGGAAAAATAGTCGTCCTCCATGAATGCAAGGATAAAGTGAACAAAGCTACATTAGCTATGTAAGTAACATACTCACATAGGTAACACAGCTACGAAGCTAGCATAGCTACAGCTTAAGCCATGAATCATCATAAGCTACATGGGTAAGATAGTGCCATAGGTAACATAGCTACGTAGGTAACAAAGCTAAAACCTAGGCTAACAAAGCTACTTTAGCCACATAAGCTATACAGGTAACATAGCTTCAAAGGTAACATAGCTATGTAGGTAACATAGCTTAGGCTTAAGCCCACAATCTACGTTAGCTAAGTAGGCTAAAGCACAAGCTAACCAATCTTTGTTAGCTACACATGCTAAAGCTTTAGCCATGAATCAAATGTTAGCAACATAAGCTACATGGGCAACATGGCTACATACATAACATAGCAATGTAGGTAAAATACTTAAAGTTTAAGCTAACAATCTACGTTAGCCAAGTAGGCTAAAGCATAAGCTAACCAGTCTTCATTAGCTACACATGCTAAAGCTTCAGTTAACAAATCTATGTTAGTTACATAAACTACATGAGCAACATGGCTACAAAGGTAACATAGCAACGCTGGTAAAATAGTTAAAGCCTAAGCCAACAATTTATGTTAGCCAAGTAAGCTAAAGCTTCAGCTAACAAATTTACTTTAACTACATAAGCTACGTAGATAACATAGTTGTGTAGGTAACATAACTAATGCTTAAGCTAATGAAGCAACTTTAACTACATTAGTTATGCAAGCTTATGCTACGTTTGCAAGAGCTAGCACTGTTCTAGCGAAAATCCACAATTAATTCATTATTTGTTTTAATATTGTGATTATTCACGCTTTATTGTCGCTTTGGTTACGCCCCTGCAGTGTCTCCCTGCAGCTACAATGACATAAATAAGTCCACCACTGATACTTCATGTCACATTTCAGTTTAAAACTCCCAGACAGCTCAAGTCAGAAGTCGTTTGCACTTTGTAGTATCAAACATTTACCTTTCTACTCTCCCCTTATTTCCTTTTTCAATCCATGACAACTTCCTTTTTCCGTGGTCAGGTTCATGTTATGATCGTTGATCCTCCAACAAAAGTAGATCTGTGTCCAAACAGTAAGTCAATCACCATTTATTTATAAAAATGCAAATAGTGGAATTATAAAATGCAATAAAAAAAGATGTGATTGTGATTAATCACATCATTTCTGACATTAATCATGATTAAGAATTGTAATTGTTTGACAGCCCTACTTTAAAGATATGCACCGCCTGATGCACTTCCTGATCAATACATTGTGCAATGAGATTTTTCCAGTGGTAGCACTGATCCAGATGTTTTTGTCCTGGCAGTTTTGTATTGTGTTGGTTTTTCTTCCCTCTCGATATAAATCAAGGTAAAATAAGTGCGTTAATTTAGCACCCTTTGCCAAAATCGACTTTTTCTATTATTTGTATTTTCAGGAACAAAACCAGCATCAATACTAATCCAACCCTCATGTGGAGAGCTTTTCTTTCCCCCTCACCCTTCGTCCTTCCTCCTCTTTTTCTGACTCACTACTCGATATAAAGAAAGACTGCTGAGTAGACAATTCTGAATCTTGAACTGGTGAACACAGCTGAGCCCCCCTGCAGACTTCATCCTACGCACCAACCCTTTGTGCATGCAGATATGTGTGTCTGTCATGTCCTCTGGTGTCTCTCCTTCATTCTTGTGCCTTTTTAACCTGTCTGCTCTTGCTTTTTTTTTTTTTTTTTTTTAGTCGTGCATTCTTCCTCGTCGTCTCTTTGTCTGAATCCAGCAGCTTGTGTGTGCGTCTGTCTGCTCCCTGTCTGTCTTTCTGGCATCTCTGCACCGCCAAAATGATTTTTATAGCTTCTCCCCTGTGTCTCCACCCCCACAGCCCCCCGTTTTTCTGTCTCCTTTTTTTTTCTTTTTGAAGTGGATGAGTAAATGAATCTCTTTGTCTTGCGCTGTAGTGTAACCCGCTAATCAGGCCATTCACTGATTACACCCCTCACACTAATCATGTGTGTCTCACTGTGTGCAACACCTTTTGTGATGATGTGCATGTCTCGTTTTGTCTGGTATTAGTAGGCTGTCATCTGCATATTGTTCAGTGTTACTTTCAGGTGCAAGAAGGGAGTGTGAATCCAGAAAGGGATGTATTTACTGAGAGACCTTGCTGTGCTGTGCTTTGTTACCTGCCTGACTGAGTCTAGGAATGTCTGTGCTTAGATAGGAAAGAAGATGGAGGGGTAAGAGAGAGAGATAGGGTTAGAGAGGATGAGGAGGAGGAGGAAGAGGAGGGATGCTGAGGGTTGAAGTGGGGGAGAGGGGAAAACCAATTATCGTCCAGATAAGAGGCAGGCTATGGATTTTCTACCAGGCCTCTTCTGCAGCTCCTCCATTCTTTCTCTATCTGCCTATTTCTGTCTCTTCACCCATGTCGTAGATTTACATTTCAATTCACATGAGCTTTATGGACATGATAGAAAATCCCCAGTGGTATAAACTTGATAAAATATTTTTGCCTCTCTGTATGTGTATGTGAGGCCTGATTAACTGCAGGAGATGGCCTGTTGAAATGTGTCAGACAACAGAGTCTGACATTTTGTCAATAAGCCTCTGTCTATCTGTCTGTCCATCTGAGTGAGTCACTGTGACCGTCAGGCAGTCACTCGCACTATCTAATCTGCATTGTCATGTTGCCCTTCAGTATTAAGGGGTTTTGTGTCCTTGACATTTGTGTTGCAGCTTACTGCCTCTAAAGAGGGGCTTGAGATTTAACAGTTTGGGATTAGTTGATTGCTGGCTTGTCTGTCAAATAGTTTTTGATTGGAAATGTTGCTGTTGGTTTTCAGAATCAGAAGTATTGGGGGAAAAGCATCATTTCAGACCCTTTTTGGGAGTGCTGGAGCACCCTTGAATTTCATCTCAGCACTCCTGAAATTATTAGAACATAAGCAAATGCCCCACTAGATTTTTTTTTTTTACATTTGACAGACATTTTGCAAATATCTTAATTTTACATTTAAGCAAGCAAAACACTTAATACTAAAAGATTATTCCACAGGATAATTCATTCATTAATAGATAGCAGGAAACCCAGTGACACTTCTCGCCAAATTAATGTATTGCTAACTGTATTTGGTTTAGAATGGAAATATGTAAGGCCTTCTCTGAAAGAGATGTTTTCTGGTTGGAGCTTATGTTGCTCCAAACCAGGGGTCATCAGCTACATTAGCACAAGGGCCCGTTGTTTCCTTCATAGGTGCTTTGGGGGCCAAATTTTAAAATAAACTAAATACATCTACATTAACATATTTTTGTTTAAGTATTTTATTTTATTTCAAATGTACATAATTTTCAGGCTGTAACAGTGAGATCGGTGCCTATATCGCAGCCAGCCACAAGAGGGCGATTGAGACATTTTAGCTGAATATCTCTGTGACTGTCATGTTTTCTATCACTGGGTTTGACCCTAGTATGCTATGTAGTTATAAGTGGAAAACCGCAAGCAGGAAACCAAAAATTTGCTCAAGAAAACTGCAGTTTTTCTCAATAATGGACTGATAAATACGTGTTTAAAATGCATCGTATTTGCTAGTAATGGCTGACAGGTGGATTTCTGAAAAATGGATGAAACATAAAGTCATTCCTGATAGTATTCTTTCAATCTTAGTAGTTTTTTAGGAGTTGTTTTAATAGCTGTAGGGAGTTTATTTAAGATCAAAAATCCACAACGTATGTTTTTCCTCTGCACATGTCCTGAATAGGGCTAATGTTCTGGGGGCCGGATCCCTGCTCTAAACCCTCTGTAAACTTTTCAGCATTGATAGTGCCTTTCCAGGTGTGTAAGCTGCCCATGCCATAGGCACTTATGTTACCCCATACCATCAGATGCAGGCTTTTGAACTGTGTGCTGTCGAGCTGGATGGTTCCTCTTTTCTATAGTCCACAGGACACTACATCCCTAGTTTGCAAGAGAATTTCAAATTTTCATTCATCTGACCACAGAACAGTTTTCCGTTTTGCCTCAGTCCATTTTAAATGGGCTTTGGCCTAGAAAAGATGGTTGCATTTCTGGATTTTGTTTGGCTTCTTCTTTGAGTGATACAGATTTAACTCGCATTTGTCATCTGCTCTGACATCTGTGGTTTCTAAACAGAATTTCAAATCTGATTTTTCTGAGTGACCACAGAACAGTTTTCCCTCCTACCTTTTTGGGATTAATTTCATTTTACACAGTGCCCCAGCTTTTTTGGAATTGGGGTTGTAGATTGGAGGAGGTTATATTTACACTCAAAGTTGTACCAATCAGTAATGTAACTCTGCTATTAAGGTAGGAGGCTAGCTAGCAGAGTAATAATTCACAATAGCCTAAAATAGTCTTATGCTGTTTTAGTGTGCTTCATATTTGCCCAATAACAGAAAGTAATTCTTGTGTATATTCTTGTAACTTCAACCAGATACATTATTTCAAACTGTGTGTCTTAAAGAGCAAATTGGGTTACTTACAATATCCCAACAAACACAATATCTTATTGATACACCATAGTGTTGTATCAACAGGTGATTGCTAAATGTGTCTTTAGCAACTAAAGGTGTACTTTAGTAATGTTAAACATTCATGAGACAACTTGTAAGGTCTGTAGGGTTACATAGCCTATATGTGTAGTTTGGAAGTTTTATTTCTTCGTTTTACCTTGATAATTAGCAACACAGTTATGCTAGCAAAATAGTTAGCTACTGAACAAAGCAATTAAAGCTGATCATAAGAATTTAGCATTAATGTTTTGTAGTCAGCCTATTACCTTACTGCATACTCATTCATCTACAACAGTGTAAAAAGCACAGGTGTTTTAACATTAGCTTGATTAGTCAGCACCTGTTTAGTTGCTAGCTGTTGTAAACACATCAGTCAATCATTCCTTAGCCTCTTTCACCTGTTAAAGAGCTGTTAATGGAGCCTGTTCATCAAAGAAATGAAGGTATTCATTGTTTTGAATTAGCATAAATGTGTTTAACTAAATGTCAACTCATCTTCATGCTGTCAGCGCTGTGACATTAAGCTAGTGACATGCTACGCTAATTTTGTTTGGAGCCGTCACACGACATCTGGAGCAGGTAGGAGTGTTGAGTGTTTGTCATTTACACATGTTGAATAAAAAAGGAGGAAATAGAGAAAATAGATATACCTCAGGGGCAGAGAAGGAGAGATATTGTACAATGTAGAGTAGTTTTGATTTAGTTTTAGAGTAAACATGTCCAAGGAGGAAGTACAGGGCTTTTACAGGCAAATGTAGCGAGCTAGGGGGTCTGAAAGCTTTACAATGACTAAAGCCTCTAAAACCTCCTGTAGTTCTTTACATTTTCCAGGATAATAGTGATAATATTGAAATAATTAGAAGTGTTTTTGTTGTGTTTTTCGCTCAACCTAAGCTGTAGTTTAAGGTTTGACTCTCGTGCTGATTCAGCGATGACTCCACCTCCTAATATGAACCAAATGGATTTACAGCAAGCTGTCCAGTGACTCATCATCCTCACTGCTGCCTGTTTTATTAGAATTAATCTTTACTTATCCTTTATCCTCTTCCCTTCTCTGTCCTCTTATCTCTCTTCTGTCCATCCTTTCAGTCGAATCACTGTCCTCTCTCTCTTTATCTCCTTCCTGCTGCATGTCTCTCTTTCTCTGTCTGTCCCCTGGGTCGGCTGCTTTTAGACGAAGGCATAAACTCTTTAAAAGGCTCGTTCCTCAAACACACTTGACCCTGCTGCTCTCTGATAGTCAGTCCCTGCTTCAGAATGCTTTGGATTCTCAATGCGCTTGCTCATTTCACTCTGCAGTGTTTACACACTTAATATGAAGCAGCCAATTAGTGCCACGGCCTCGGTTCAGCGTATCAGGGTGAATGTCAGATATATTTCATTCTGTTGAGCATCTAAACAACCATGATAGAGAAAGAAAGATCTGTCAGAGCTTTGGAAATGTTATTACAGCATCCCGTCATCAAGCTGTCTGTCATCCTGCTCTGCTGTAGCAATAAACAAACACAAATCATCTTTAAGTTGGAGCACAGAGGAATTATACAGCTAAACAGAGCCAGTATTTAACATTATAAGTAGTGTCAGTGGTCATATTTTGTGTATACATGTGTATGAAGGAAAAAGTTATGGATTTAGATATGAAGGCTTCTGAATTATAACTAAAATGTAGACAGTGTACAACTACAAGTTTTGGCTTTTCTCTGCTTTCTACTAGCTTTGTCTTAAAATAGTTGAGCCTAGATCATCCTGTTCATCTTGGTGCATCAAAACGCTACAAAACAAAGGCTGTAATCTAGGGTTCATAATTCCACAATGTAATCTTTACATGGCACAAATGATAACGACATAACCGTGCCAACAAAAATAGAAGTCCTTGGCAGGAAGTATTGGAAACTTCATTGTTTCAATTCTTATAATTGCAGATAAACTTCTGTAAACTGTCTAAATTGCCCAAAAAACTCTGGTAGTATTTTGGCACATTATGTTGAATTTCTGTACTGAATATCCAAATTAACTAAAAACTGACTACTCCTATGATATATGCTTTTACCTAAGTCCTTACATTACCTACAAAATTCTTAATTGTTATAATTGGAGTTATTGACAGTTTTGATCTAATCAGTGTTAGTCAAACTCCATAAAGAGTCAATTGATCTAAGCTCCAGGTGGAATTTTCCAATTATGCCCTTGGGTAGAATGCTTAGACATGTTTTAGATGTTTTTAGATGTGTTTAGATGTTCCCTGTTGTGCAGTTATCACTGCTGGGATTCCTTTCCTAATGTTTCAGATGGATTATTGTTGTTTTGGATGTTTGACACTTCTGCTCCATGCATGAAGTTATCACTGAGTTTGCCACATCCTGCCCATGGCATGAGATCGTTAATGGTAAAGGCTGGTGTCCTGATTTTCATCAAAGGGCAGGGCTTAGCTAACCTATATTTTACCCAATCTTTGCCAGAAACCACCTGACTTTGCCACAGGTGCTCAATAAAAGGTGATAATAGTCATTCAGTATGAAAGTGCATTACAGTGGGTCAGTAATTAAGTCTGTCGGTCAGGATTAGAAGTTAACTTTTTCGCTGGTGGGTTCAAAAATCTTCCTTTTTTTTAACCAGCCTCTTTATTTTAATGAGCAGCATCGTGAGATGAGGTTTTAAAGGCTATTCCATAAAGTTAAATATTTCAGAAGTATTTTCATGCAGCTTGTGTCAGACTTGCAAGAATTAAGTATCTTGTGCACAATTCCTGCAATCTCACCTCAGAATTCAGGCCCTTTTTTAATATTTCTTGGGCTTAAGACATGCAAAACATCACTTTAAAGAACCCTTTAGCAGACAGACCAGTTGCAGTACTACTTATATGATATTGAGTCAGACCATCCTAGCACACAGCCAACTATACAACAATTAAAAGCAGCTATGACATAGGGAGGAGGAGGTGGGCCTCCCTTGTCCCTACCAATGTTTGGTAGGAAAACAAGGACTCAATTTATGCCAAATACTGTCACAAAATCATTTTGTTATTTAACTTTTATTTCCCTTCCCCAGTGGCTGATAGTTTGAAAAAAATCACCTGACACTGCTCAGAAATATCCTCATTTGGCTGGTGGCGGGTGCTAATTTCCAACCCTGCTGTCAGTACTTATGATTTAAACCCAAAGTGAAAAGAAACCTGGAAAAAAAAGTTTTAAAGATTGCAACACAAGGAAGTGTGAACTGCGACTATAAGCTGCTGTTCTGTTGCTGTATCTCATTCATGTTTTGTACTTTTTAATTGTGATGAACTTTGATTATTCTCTGCCTTTAGCTGTGCATTCTCTTGCACACATGGAATAGAAGCTTCTGTAAATGGGATGCTACACAAACACCGTGCAGGCTGTTTGCACCCCACTTTCCAACACTTTTGATTATTGAAATAGCAGGGATTGCATTATTAGAGACATGGAGTCGTGAAAAGTAGCAAGGTAAGAGACGTTTTTAACTGCTTTTGGTTCAATATTTGACTTTCACTGTGCTGTTAGAAAAGGATGTAATCTGTAATTGTAAGTTTGATGGTAGCTCCTTGATTATTCCGTGTGATAAAATATGAAAATTGAAAGTCAATAGTAGAATTCAAAATACAAGACAATATTTAATCAAGTTAGTCACATTTTAAAAATGCATAGTCAAGGTTTAAAGTCTTTTCAACTACAAATCCCCTAAAACACTGCTTACTCCTGGGCTGCATCTGTAACCTCAGCCTTGGCACAGAGAGATCAGCTAAATCCACAATCCTCAGCTCCATTAAATCAATTTCAGCGCTTAAGATAAGTGGCTTGCCCGCACAGACACTGATGAGCTCTGTGACGGCTGCTGACTGTGTGCCACTGCCATCCAAAGGATCCGGTCTAGACTCTCCGTCTAACTTTCAGAGGACTCAACAGCTCCATTTTGATCATCTAAATCCATCTAATCTGAACGCAAGTAGTTTCTGATTATTTCACTGAGTAACTCCACAGTCATTCTGTCAAAGGCAGAAGTGGAACATTTTTTCCTGACAATGCCTGTGTCATAATCTGATGTTTCCAGATGTGATCATTCCCATGTAAAATAGTCTCATTTCATCGACAGTGACTGACAACTGTGATCAACAACATCTGTGTTTTCACTGTCTGTCTAAAGATGAGTCTGTGTGACGCACGTTATTGTCAAACTCTTCAAAGCAGCGTTTTTTCCTGCTATACACATGCATTGTCATTTTTCATTTAATGTGGGATTTACTGGAGAGATCCCAAATCTTTATGACGAGTAATCACAGAGGAAGATGAGTGTGCTTGTGCACTGATTGGATTTAGAAATATTTAAGAGGAAATGCAAGAAATTCTAAGGGATTTTTATTTTATTTCCTCCTTGTGTTAAGTGCTTAAGCTTTAATGTACACACTGTGTCACATGAGAAATCTACCTCATACATTTCTGTGAATGCAGCTGTCAACATCTGCTGTAAATGACAGAAGCTGCTAACAGATGCTGTGAAGCACATCTGCATGGTTCAAACATAAAAAGAGAGAGAGTTTGTGAATATATGACATTTATGCTGTTGGAACTGTTACTATAGCTGTATATTAATTTTGTATGAATTTTTTAATGCTTTTAATTATGAATCAAAGCCACAGTCAAAAAGAAGCCTTTATATGGAGTCTGACATTGACTCTGGTTTAGTCTTCCTGGCAGTGTGAACACACAACACTTGGAGATAATGAGATGCAAGTGGGACACAGGTTGTTTTAGGCAAAATGATAACAGTACCTACACCACTGATACAAAAGCTCTCAGTGAATCATTGCTGTTATGAGGTTTTAATGCTAGAATTGTTCCCTTATATGCAGATGACATTTGACTATATTTTTAATGATGTTTCAAAAAGGGGACAATATGGTAAAATAGCTAAAATGATGCAAGACACACGAAGAGCAGCATAACTCACAGATAAAGCCAACACAACATTGAGGCCGAAGGTATGAGTAGAATTGGAGAGGGATTCTAGGCCAATGATCATGGCGTCTGATTTATTGTAATTTGGAGAGAGAAAATTATTGTTCATCCATGTTTTTATAGCAGTGAGGAAGTTTGTTATTGTCCTGAGATCTGAGCTTTTGTCTGGAACACATTTTTAGTTTCTCCTACTTATATTGGCTCAGTAACACCTGATAAGTTCAAACTCTCAGCCATGTCTTTGAACAGATATTGATTTTGACTAAAAATGATGTCTAGAATCCACACTTAATTTCAAAGAAACTACCTACATTTTTAGGGAAAATTCTTAAACTTATTTTTAATGTTTCCCATTAAAAGTACCCCAAAATTTCTTCTAAAATTCTCCAAATGTTCAAACTTTATCAAACAGCCTTAACATTCCAAAAATTGTTTTCCCATATATTCCATTTAAATTCCTGAAAATTAAAGAAAGAAAAAAAACTCAAAGGAAATTCCCCTTGAAATTTCACTACAAATTTTCTCAAAAATGTAAAAATATATTCCACAAGATTTCATGAAAATGATGTCCCCCCCTTCAAAGGAGAGTCCCCCGATTCTCAGTAGAATTCCCAAAATTAATAAATAAATTAAAAAAATTTGTTTTTTGTAAATTCGCCTAAAAAAACGTATAAATAAATAAATAAATATACAAATAAATACATAAATCAAAAACCCAAAATTCAAAATGCACATGAAAATGAAAAGTTACCAACCAATTCCCCTAAACATAAAAAAATAAAAATAAAAGTAAAAAATCCCTAAATTTCCAAAGGAAAGTCCTCCTAAAATTTTATAGCAAATTTTTTAAAAAGATGCACAAGTGTATTTCCTGAGATATCATGAAAGTAATAGCTAGCAAGCCCCAAAAAAAAATCCCTGAACTTTCAAAGGAAAATGAATTCCCAATCAATTCCTAAAATTATCCTGTTAACTTTCCAAGTATGCCTAAAAAATTTCCCAACCAAAATCCCAGAAATTTCAAAGGAACTTCTTAAAGTCTTAAAACAAATGACCATAAATGTACAAATATATTCCCCAAGATCCCATGAAAATGACATAGAATTCTTCCCAAAATCCAAACAAATTCCCTGAAATTTTCATACAATTCTGAAACTTTCAATGTACAGACACGTAAATTCCCAATCAAAGTCTCAAAATTAAGAAATACATTTTCCAAGTACCTGTAAAAAACTAAAAATTTCAAAGCAAATTAAAAAAATTCAGGGAAGAAGAAGCAAAGGCCTGACTCCTGCAGATAAAGGGTGTTTGACTGAAGTTTGTGATCAACCACAGAGCAGGAATCTTTTTATAAGTGTTAGTATTGTTGTTGAGATGCCTGAGGCTGAGATGTTTCTGAGCTTGTACATCTTATGGTCATGTTTTTTTCTCTTTCTCTCTTAGTGCTCTGTGTGTGAACTCCAGACAGTCCCTAGTGTCTGACTGGGGCTGTAAATAGCCATGGGAAAGCCTGAGAGAAACACAGACACTCATACAAGCTCACTCATTCACACTCTTCTAAGCATCCAGAGATTCGGCTTCTGAGCTAAGCGCTCACTCTCTTCAGCCCAGTCTGGGTTTCTCCTTCTCTCACACAAAAAGTCAAACAATGTGTTTATTTTAGCAGTTTCAAGATTTCCTGAGGTGTGTTCTCTAAAAGTATTTGTCTTCTTGTGTAATGGATGTTTTTTATACAAGCCTGCTGTCTTTGTGTGCTTTGTAGGATTGCTTTTGACGCCAGTGTTGACTTTGGGTGGATGCTGAGAAATTAAACTGGTGTGAGATGTGTTTATTGATTGTGTGCATCTTTGGGCCATGGCTTCTGCACATGGGGGGAGCTGGCATAACTATGCTAGTGGCATCCTGCAAGGTGAAATTGGCAAAATGGGTTAGAAGTGGCTAAAATAGGTATTTGAAGTGGTGAGAAGGGGTGAAGAGTGGCAAAAATGGGCAGAAAAGGTAGTGAAATGGGATTAAAAAGTGGAGAAATGGGTAAATAGAGGCAAACATTTGTTTAAAGTGGCAAAAATGGGTGTAAAGAAGCAAAAATTAGTGTCGGAAATGTGTGATTAAGTGGGAAAAACCTGGTCTTGTGGCAAAAATGAGTAAAAAGTGGCAAAAAGGCATACAAAGTGGTGACAATGAGTTAAAAGTGGCAAAAAATGGAAGAAGAATGGTCAAAAATAGCTTACAAGGGGCAACAGTTGGCAGAAAAGGTGGTGAAATGGGAATGCATTTAAAAAGGGGAAAATGTGTAATGGCAAAAATTGATAAAAATGGGTCAGAAGAGTAAAAAATTGATGTTGAAAGGGGTTTAAAATTGGGAAAAATGTGTTTGAAGTGGCAAAAAATGGGTAAAAATTGGCAACAAAGGGAGTATAGGTACAAGGTGAAAAAAAAGCAATACAAAGTGGTGACAAGAGGTTAAAAATGGCAAAAACAGCCTACAAGGGGCAAAAGCGGGCAGAAAAATTGGTGAAATGGGATTTAGATTTTAAGTGTAGGGGGTTAAAAGTGATAATTTGATACAGGTGAAAACATGGATTACAATTGGCAAAATGGGTGCCAAAGGTGTTGAAATGAATAAAAAGTGGGAAAATTGGTTAAAAGTGGAAAAAAGGAGGCAAAAATTACTAAAAAGAAAAAAAATGTGCCAAAAATTGATTAAAAGTGAGTGAGAAAATCAGTAACAGTGGCAAATTGGGCGGAAAAGTTGGTTCAAAGGGTTAAAAAGAGGCAAAAATTTATGATTTCAACATCCAAACCAAGATACAACTTGCCACAATTTTCAGCTCTAAAATAAGGTAACTGTTAGCTTGGATGCTAGCACCAATGCTACTGATCCAACACACTGTACTGATACCATCAATAAATCACAACTGCAGAGGGCTGTCACTGGGTTTGTCAGGGGCCCAGCCAATTCTGTGGGTTGGCCTGCACCCTCTTTCTACTATTTGCATGAAGTGTTTCCAGCAGAGGTCCCCCTCTAAATTGCAAAGTATCACCTCTTACAGGATTATTCTTAAAACTGGTTGATTTAAAAAGGAAACAGTTGAACTTGTCTTCGCCCCACTGGGAATTTGAGACCTAAAATGAGATGAAGTGACTTGTTAGGGTTGAGTTTTTGCTGCTGCAGAGACAGCTCCTGCCTCTACAGAGCATGGAGGAAAGAGAGCTGATAGAGTGATGGAGAGCTGGCAGATTATTATGCTAGTGGTTTTCAAGTTGCTCTCTTTCTTTCTCCCAGTTCTAAACTTACATTTTGAGCCCAGATTGCTGTTTTCCAGGCTGCTCAGACATGCTGATGGTGACTGGCATCCTGACCATTTTCACAAATGAATGGAGCTTTCACAAATGATCCGTCACTCCTTCTCTCCATCTCGCCCCCATCCTCCTCTTGTTGGTATGCCCACACTCCAGAAACTACACACGTCCCAAGTGTCATCTGCCACCGGCTCAGCGGGGGAGTCAGCCTACATCTCCTCACTCTGCATTCTGAGGTGTGTTAGCTGGAAGAGCAGGCGTCTGACCGGCTGTTACTGTCATAGAGGGCACCTGCCAGGTCAAAACCCGGTACAGGCAGGTTCTAGCAAGTCCCAGCAGGTCCCTGAGGGTGTCACCTGCTTAGCCCAGCTCAGAGACCTTCAGTAGGGCTGCTCATATGTCACAGAGAGGTCTGTTACAGGTAACAGTGGACAATATGCCTAATGACCATCACACCCCTATTAACATTGAAACCCATGGCTCAGTATGCAGCATTATAACACCACTAATAGATGTGTTCAGATTTTTTTTAAAAATCTAAAGACTATAGCAATGCTGTCTTTTACCTTTATACATCTGCCTAAAAGTGAATTGATTCAATGGATAACCGAGCTGCAGCATCCAGTGAAAACGAGGTGACTTGCCTGACATATTCTACCATTATGGACTACATATATCTGTTATAACAGGGTAAATATGACTCTTGATTTATAATTTTCCAGGTTGTTTTGGCTGAGACGTGAACATGGCTCATGGTAGAAAATAGGCGAGCCTTCTATTCTCTAGATCAGTGATTCTCATCTGGTACAGCTGTAAGACCCACCACAGTCTCTTTTTGTAACGACAACTCATGACCCAAATTTCCAAAACATTTTCAACAATGTGTGTTTACGTAATGAAAAAGCAGTTCTGAGCTTCGATGGAGCAAAACAGTTTTGAAAATTTCCAGAGATCTTGAGGATTAACCTTATTTTAAAAGAAAAAGCAGCTTTGTTATCCCAAGAAAATAAGACAAGTAAGTTGAAATATGGAGAAAACATTAAAAATGTATTACCTCTGTAAAACAGTGTAAAAATGTGATGATGTTGGTCCATTAATGGCCTCAGTACTTCATAGGTTTTTAACATTTTATTTTCTTGCCGCAAATTCGTGACACGCTCAAAACTGCCCTGTGACCCACTTCTGCAAATATTGCAGACTAAGAAACATTTCATAAATTAAACAGAGAAAAAGATGAGAGGTCTAATCTGGAATTAAATTGTCTTAGAAGTAGTTACATGAATGGTGGCTTGCTTTAGCTCTGTTAGCTTTAGCTAAAGCTAACATAGCTATGCTAGCTAGGTAATTAACATTATTACATAAGCCGATGTAGTTGAGTTAGCATTGGCAACATGAGCTTTATCAAACGTAGCGAAAAGCTAACATAGATATGTAGATAACATAGCTATGTAGCTTATGTAGCTGCTTTGTTAGCTTAGCGTTTGCTACATTAGCTACGTAAGCTATATAGCTACATTATCTACGTAGCTTATACAGCAGAGCTACATGAGCACATCTGCTGCGTCAGAATGTTTCATGGAGGACGAGCTTTTTCCTGTAAGCCGAACGTTTACTCAACTGAATGTTGTATTATTAGGTTTTACATTTCAGGTTTTTAACTTTAACTGTTGGTATCCTTACCCTTACCCTAACCCTAAATAGAAGCGTAATCCAATTTTATTTTGAAGGTTTTACTGTGTATGTCTGTTCTGACACAGATGTCTCCAGTGAGTGGACTGCAAAGAGTCACAAACTGCTCCTTTTGAGGTGATTGTTGTCATTTCACTGCCAGAGCAAAGCCAGGTTTTAAGGGGAAATTTCGATGCAATATACTTTGCCTAAAAGGTTTCTGAAAGGCTGAGGTGCATTATAATGTCTTTAAATTGTATGCTGCATTTTTGAAAGGGAATTAGATGATGCGCAGTCTCTTGTGGGGCTTTTACCTGAAAATCTGAGTGCTTTATGTGAATTCTTCCAGGAAGGAAACCTTTGCCAAATATGGCTATATATGTATGATTTACAGAGACAGTCTTTTTTTATGGCTTATTCTCAAACCTCAGAATTCACCTCAGTTTGGAATTTTTATTCCAGAGACCTGTTAGAAAACTTTAAATGAAAAACAACAGAAAAAAGTCCTTCACCAGGGCTGCCTTAGGAAAATGTGGAGCTAATTTGGCATCATTAATAATTTTTATAGACTTTGGAAACAGCTTACCTGAGGCAGTCAGACTCAGTCGTGCTCCATTTTAAATGTCTTTTAAACAGTTTAGTTTGATAGCCTGTAAGGATAGTTATGAACTTGATTTGACCTTTTTTGGGATACTTTGATTCTGTTTCTAAAGCTTAAATATTATTTTGACTGTGAAACTGAAGATGATGTTGTTATGATTATGAAGACAAACATGAATTAGTATCATTTGTCTCTTTCTGTCTATATGGCAGTATGTTTTTGAGCTCTCTGGCCCGCCTTTATTGGCGTAGCTCTCCTCAAATACCCTCAGAGCGTAGCAGAGAATAATGGCTGCTGAGAGGTCGGGACCTTTCTAATGAGCAACTCATTTGTTGATGCACTTCCTCATGCTGTGATGTCACGACAGCAGACAGACGCTTGTTTAGCTCTGTTTCTGCTCTCCTGCCCTGAGGCAGTGAGTTAGCATATTTCACTGTTTGTGTGAGCCCAGGAGCTGTTTCTGTCAGCAGTTATGTTTAAGTGTGGGAGCTTAAGACGTGAAGTGTGGATGTCAGCACTGATCCTTATACAGAGATTACTCCCAACAGGTGTAATCTGGGTGTCATGTAATATCTCAGAAAACTATATCTATTAGCACACATATTTACTCACTTCTTAGACATGTTTCAGCCTTAATTTAAGTGTGTGCAGACTGCCACTGTAAATAAACACCTCTTTTTAAAATGAAATAACTACAACACCAATTCCAAAAAAGTTGGGGCACTTTGTAAAGTGTTTATAAAAACAGGACGCAATGACTTTTAAATCTCATGAACTCATATTTTTCTACAATAGAACATAAACAACAAATCAGATGTTGAAACTGAGACATTTTACCATTTACCACTCAACAGTTGGGACAGGTGTGTTTCCCATTGTGTAGCATCCTCTTTTCTTTGCGCAACAGTCTGTAAACGTCTTGGAAGTGAGGAGACCAGTTGCTGGAGTTTTGGGAGAGGAATTCTTGTCTGATGTAGGATTCTAGTTGTTCAACAGTCCTGGGTCTTTGCTTGATTTTTTGTTTTATGCTGCGCCGTATTGTTTTCCATTGGTGAAAGGTCTGGCTGCTGTAGTTATGGATGCGGTATGTGGTTTAGCATTGTCTTACTGTAATAGGCAAGGCCTTCCCTTAAAGAGATGTGTGACTGGGAGCATATGTTGCTCTAAGACCTTTATCTTTCAGCATTTATAGTGCCTTTCCATGTGTAAGCTGCCAACGCCATAGGCGCTAATGCAACTCCATACAATCAGAGATGCAGGCTTTTTGCTGGAGGATCCCGCTCAGCTTTGGACCACAGGACATGGTGTGCCTTTAAAAAGAATTTCAAATTTTGAGTCATTTGGCCACAGAACAGTTTTCCATTTTGCTTCAGTCCATTTAAAAGTCTTTGTAATTCTATGTTGAGGAACAATTTTCTGAAATTTTCCACAGTTTTTTGACACTTTTTTTTTTTTTTTGCAGATTCTTGAACCTCTGCCCATCTTTACTTCTGAGAGACTCTACCTCTCTTAAATATTCCTTTTATACTCAGTCATGTTACCTATTGCAAATGCGCAAATGCTCCTATAGCTGTTTTTAATAGCACCACTTGCTTTTCCAGCCTTTTGTTGCCCTGTCCCTACTTTTCTGATATGTGTTGCTGCAGTCAAATTCAAACTAAGATCATATTTTTTAATGAACTTGTAAAATCTGTCAGTTTAAACTTCTGATGTGTTGTTTCTTTTTTTATTTGTATGGAATAAAATATGAGTTTATAAGGTTTTTTATTCACATTTTTTTCCCAGTGCAATAACTTTTTTGGAACTGGGGTTTTACAATTATGTTTATAAGACATAAGAAAAAGTAGAAAATATTATTTTTCCTACATACATTGCCATGTAAAAATTGCGTAAGTTTTTGTAATTATTTGAAAAAATGCAGCAAATTTTCCGATAAAAAACATGAAATGGTTTTACTCTTTGCTTGAAAAAGGACACAACATTGATGATCAAAAATGCTGAACTATTTTCTTTAGATTGCAAAACTATCCTGGATAGTACAGAGCAACATATAAATCCTTATCACCCAATGTGAGTGATTTTTTTAATACTTATATTCTTATTCTTATATTCTGTCCAAATTGTGCATGCATATGCAAGTGGCTGACAAAGCTTAAGTACAGTAATTTTTCATATTATAACATATTTGTGCTATTTCATACAGGTGGTTCATCTGGATTTTTTTTTTATCTACCTAAGTTTGAAGGATTTAGTGATTACTCTAGATAAGTACTGCTGAGGTAAAGCAACTGTGATGCAGTAAAACAAATGCCCACAGTCCTCCTCCATCTATAAGGCTCTCCCTTTTCCTCCCTCTGTAGTGGTGCTGGAGCTCAGTCTCTGCTCTGCCCAGGATTTATTGATCCACAGTGGAGGAGTGGAGTCCTCTCTAGCTGCCTCCCTTGTTACCCATGAATTATACTGTTGGTGTATTGGCTTTAAAATGCATGAAAAAAACCCAGCATACATGAAGGTGTGTTGATGAAAAGCTCCCCTCACATAACCCTCCTCCCTCCCTCTCAAGTTCTCGGGTCTTTAAAGCCATTACTGTAACAATGAGCATGAATATCGCTCCACTGGCTGCAACGATAGCAACTTAGCGCTCTCATTAATTTCACTGACAAAGAAATTGATTAGGACTGTAATTTCCCTTTTCATATCAATCAATATTTTACTCTGAGGAAGACTGAAATTGGTGATTCAGCCAGTGGAGATAAAACAACAGGACTTCAAATGAATCTGGATTTGAATGATTGCACCTAAGAGCTGCTTGGAAGAAAAGGGAAGCAAAGAAGAAAAAGATGAGAGATTTAAAAGGATAGCAAAGAAAGCAAAGGAGCTGGTGTTGTGATGGATTGTTCTTACAATTTTGTTAATGGTAGAAATAGTATAAAACTTGCTGTTACTTGTTAGAAGTAGTTTGTGTTGGCAGGAATTCACACCTTAGATAATATCACATGCAGCAGGGATCATCACAATTCAATTCTGCACTGCTCTCAAGCAGAAAAGTGCTGGTATTATCTGTATGCCAGAAAGGCTTACTGCATGTTGTCTAATATTTAAGACTAGACTATAATAAAGGAGAAACATCCTGTTAATGAACATAATACATGAACATTTATCTCTTTTTCCCCACTTAGGTCAGAAAATATGTCACATGTCTCCACCATAGAATTAATGTAATATCATATTGCTCTTTAGGGGCAGCCGACCTTTACATTTGGGCGCTACTTCAAAAAATGAAAGAGATGGGATGGAGAGACACCTCATCCTGTTGCCTATGTTTATCTAGGGTTGTTTCCAGGCAAATTATTTCTAAGCAAATTAAACACAAATTATAATTAATCAAAGTAATCTGAACTCTATGTTTTTATTTTCTTGTTGACAAATGAGTTTTTTTGTTGTCTTGAAATGTTTCAACTGCTGATTTTCTGCAGTCTTCCTTAGAGGCGTTATGTAATGTTGCTGTGACGTCTCTTATCACCTGATCTTATGCAAGCCCCTGCTGTCATTCTGGTTCATTGTCCTATTGAAGGAAACACTTGAAAGGTGCACATGATCCATCAAAGATACAGCCATATTAGACCAATGCAAAAGGGAAAGTCACATCATGGACAGGAAAAACACCAGGCTTATCTACCCAGAGAGCAACAAGTAGCATCAGTGGATTAGGGAAGCAATCAAGATTTGGAAAAAGGCGCATAGGACTATGAACCAGGATGAAGGGGCTAGACAGCAGGGTGCACGGTTGTTCTATCAGTTAAGACAGGGCAACCAAACCTGCTTAAGATTAGCTGATAAGACACGTCACAGCAACATCACATGACTCTTCTGAGGAAGGCTGCAGGAAATCAGCAGTCAAAACATGTAAAGGTGACACAGAAACGTCACACGTCTGTCAGTATAAAAACAGGGGGAAAAGCAAATTGTAATTCATAAAGCCCACAAGTCTAAAGTCTAGTGAACACATTACACAGCACACACTTATGATGCAAAGTTGGTTTACAAAATGTTGGTAGCATTAGCAGTGCTATCTTTGGATCATCTCTGCAGGCTGACATCCACATTTCTGTGCTTAATATCATCAATCAGTGCTTCGGTTACATGTGAATATAACATGTCACAGCCCCAGGACAACTTAATCCCCATTTTCTTGATGAAAAAAGAGCTAAACCACACCATTCCTATAAAGTTCTATTGATGCTATGCGGTTGTTTGCACAGGAATAAAGAGCATTGCAGCAGCGAGGCAGTGTTCATTATGATCAGCTACAGTGACTACTAGTAGCGGGTTTAGACGGAGCATTTGACCAAGATTGTTGGCCTATAAGAATGTTTTTGAATTGGTTTATCTGACTTCTGCAAAGAACTCTTACTTTAACTGTTTAGCTGGCTAATTGCCTGCATCCCTAGATTATTCATATGCCATATCCAAACTAAAAACAGCTGCCACTGTGAGGCAAACATCAATGAAAGTACTGTGGTAGACTTTACTGCAATATGGTACAAGGTCACTTCTACTGTACATACTGTGAGGTCCCAGTGACCTTTGTTATCAGTTTAGGGACAAAATTTGTCAGAGTAACATTTTAGAAGTTTAAAAGAAACCCAAAAAACTCAACTTTATTCAAAAACAAAGTCTACCAGATACATTAAGTAAATAACCACATTGCCAACATTACAGACGAAGCAACATTTCATTAAAAAACAGAGAAAAGGTCTGATGTCTAATCCATGATAAAATTATATATAGACCTGTTTTAGAAGTAGTTAGTTACAGAAACAGTGCCTCACTTTAGCTTTGTCAGCTTTAGCTAAAGCTGACAAAGCTAAAGTGACAGAGAGAGGCCAATTTAGCTATGATAGCTTTAGCTAAAAGTGGTGACGCTAAAGCAAACCACCACATACGTATACAACAGGTCTAGCTTTAGCAAGCATAGTATAATCTTATATAGCTAATGCAGCCATGTTTCCTTTTGCTTAAGCTACATTAGTTATCTATGTAGTTAATGTAGCTAATGTAGCTTAAGATTTAACTAAGAGTTTAATCAGATTTTATTTTGAAAGTTTTAGTGAATATTTTCGTTCTGACAGGCATGGAGTCTCGTTGAAGTGGTGTGTATGGGGGCGTCTGACACAGGAGATCTGTAGCCAGACTTTTTTGTGCTCACAAGATTTGACGTCACAGGTGATCTTGGCCTATGATCTCCGAAAGCTAGTTTGTTCAGAGTCAGAGTGGACATTTGTGGAAAGTTTGAGGAAAATCCCTCCTAACATTGTTTAGATATTGCACTCCCAAGTTTGTAGGTCCAACGGATGGACGACCAGAAAGCATAATGCCTCCAACCCTAGAAATGACAGACTATTTGGTCATAAGTCACTCTTTAAACAAGGGTCCAGATTACATAGACATTTTAAACATTTTAACAAGGTCAGCTGCCTAATTCTCTTTTTTTTTTTTGAGGTATTACAACACAGAAAAATGATTAGTGATCAACATGTTTTATTTAAAGGTTGACCTGTAGTTATGTATGGCCCTTTTTAAATCAGAAGCACTTAAATGAACATTGTAAAGGGGGATATCCCAATTATTGACAAGCTTTTTCTGTTTTAAATTTTAATGTAGATTAAAGATGCCCTGTGTATTTCTTGGCATAAACAGTTGTTTACATTGTGTGTGTATTCTCCTTTAGATATGCTGTATGTATTCCCCTCACTATGTGCAGATCTCCTTCTGTTCGTGCTGTAAATCCAGCGTCGCTTACATCCTTGTTTATCCTCACTGTAACTCCACAGGGAGCCCTCATGTTTGGTTGCATGTAATATCATTAGGCAGTCGTTTTCATACGTGTACAGCATCAGTAAGCGTAGCTCCGCCACGTTTTCACTCGAGGCCGAGCGAGCCGACTGCTTCGCCGTGTTTCTCCTCGCTGCATTACCCTCCATCTCCCTCGCCTCCTCGCTCCCCATCAGTCTGTCATCCGTGGCCCTCACACATCTGCCTGCTTGTGATAATAGCTACCCCTGTCAACAAGAGGCAGGGGAGGGCAGCAGAACGCTGAGGGGCCTCCACGCACACACAAACACAAACACGCTGCACCAGCCACACAGCCTCAATTAAATTACAAAACGTGTTCCCCAGCCTGATGATTGCAGGATCGGTAAATGTTTGCCTGCTCAATGAATTCGGTAGCTGCCCGAAGCAGGAGGGTTAGTTAGCACGCAGGATATTCATGGAAGGCTGAGCAGAAGAGAGGGAGAGAAAGAAGAAGGAGAAGAATCGAAACAAGAGAAATAAAAGAAGAGCAGCCTGGGCTCCCAGTTTGGAAGTGTAACAACATAGCTAATATGTTCTTTTTAAAACATTCTTGTTATGTAGCCAAGCTGTGCATTTAGGGGGAAAGAAAGGGACATGGCTGCCCAAAAGGGGGGCTTGAGGGGAGAGCTTTCTGGGGCCCAGCTAAATGGGAGGCCCAGTGAGGTCAGCAAAATCACGGTTATGGTGAAGTTAACCTGTGATATGCAGATCTCATTTTTTTTACCTGAATAATAACAACACTTATCAAAGCAGCAATTTAAAAAAACTGATTAATGCTATAGAATTAGCACCTTTTTTTTCTTAAAATGCAAATGCATTTTCTTGGAATTTTTTTTTGGTATGTTAATGTGAATAGGGACTTAACTGGAAATACAAGTCCGACTCCTTTGTTAAGCCATGGTGTGCAAAGAAAGGAAAATAAGAAAGAAGACGTAGAGACAACTTAAATAGGAAATATTCAATTATTGCAACAAAAATGCAAAAACATGCAGAGCAATGGTAGAAATGGATAAAACTTGGTCAAAGTGGGTTAACAGGCAAAAATGGGCATACAAAGTGGCGAAAAGTGGGAGAACGGGGTTAGAAATTGCAACAAAATGCAAGAAAGGTGGCAAAAATGTGCAAAAAAAGTGATGGAAAGGGGTATAAAGTAGGAAAAATGGGTTTTAAGTGGCAAAAGGGCTAAACAGTTGTCAAACAAGGTGGTAAAAGGAGTTTAAAGTGGAAAAACAGGCAGGACAGTGGCCAAGTTGGGATTGAAGAGGCAGAAAAATATGTCAAAACATGCAAAAATGGACATAAATTGGTCAAAATGGGTTAAAACAACTCAAAATGGGTGCAAAAGGTGGTGAAAAGTGAAGTAGAAAAAATGGGTTTGAGGTGGCTAGAATGGATTAAAAAATGCAAGAAAGGGTGTTTAAAGTGGTGTATAGGGGTAATAACCATCAAATATGGGCAGGGACTGTGGCAATGATGGGTTTAAAGTAGAAAAAACTGGTGGAATATGTGGTGATAAGAGGTTCAAAGTGGCAAAAATAAAAAAATATGTTCAGACATCTTAACATGGGCAAAAAGTGGTCAAAGTGGGCTAAAAGAGGCAAAAATGGTGTACAAAGTGGTGTTAAAAGATTTTAAGTGGGCAAAATGGGTCTAGAGTGGCAACAGTGGGTTAAAAGATACAAAAAATGGTGTACCAATTGGTGAAAATTGGTAAAAAGTTGAGAAAATTGGTTAAGAGTAGCATAAATGTGTAAACAGAGGCAAAAATAGGCATACAAAGGGTGAAGAGGGGGTTTAAAGGGGCAAAAACAGGCAGAAAAAGTGGCAAAAAAATTTTAAATAGTGGCACAGAATGCTTAGAAGTGGCAATATTGGCTAAAAAAGTGGTGAAATTGTATTAAAAAGTGGCAAAAATTCTTAAAGTGGAAAAAATGGCAGGAAAAAAGGGAATGAAAAGGGATTAATCAGAGCTCAATACGGGTATAAAAAGGCTGAATGGGCATAAAGAGGCAAGAACATTTGAAAAGTGCCTAAAATGGATGAGAAGTTGTAAATAATAGTGGCAAAAATGGGCAGAAAAAAGTGGTCAAAAGGGGTTAAAAGAGGCACAAATATGCAATTTCAACATCAGAACCCAATAATAGCTTGACACAATTTTCTGAACTAAAATGAAATAACTGTTAGCCAGGATGTTAGCACCAATGCTACTGATCCTACACACATGCAATGATACCATCAATAAATCAAAACTGGGGAGGAGCCATTCACTGGGTCTGTCAGGGGCCCAGCCAAATCTGTGGGCGGGCCTGGCGTGGGACGAACATTCAGCACAATCACCTTGACCTTTGACCATCAAAATGTAATCAGTTCCTCCTTGAGTCAGAGTGGACGTATTTGACAGTGTGGACATCAGTGCAGCTCCAGAATAGTGGTTAAAGAAGAGGGCTGTAGAATGTGTCCCTGTCACTTGTCGAGTGGTTATGTAAAGGGATTACTACATAAATATCGTAGAACAGAAGAAATGTTTACTGTGACTCATAACTCTGTTTTAGATTTGAGTATTTGAATAAATTAGATTTGAAAACATTAAATAACAGACTTCACGTTGCATTGGCCCATTGGAGACAGACATTTTTTGCAGCGTGTAGAATCTGTAAGTGATACCATCCATCCTCTCTGCTTAACATCCCTGTGGCTTTTGCTGAGTCACATATTCCAGTTCATCTGAGCGTGTGTGAGAGAGCGCCTGTGAATGAGCATGCATTGGTACCTTTGTGTGTGCGCGAGCCTCGTTTGTGTGTCCCTCAGTCTTTTCAGTGGAGGGAGGTCTTTTGGCGTCAGCTGTGATTTCTTGGCCCGAACTGAACCGGGCGAACTAGACAGGCTGTTCTGTCTGCTCTGTGTCTCCCAGACAACCACTGCGGGTGAAGCCGAGGGGTCAGGGGGAGAGGGCGATACTCTCTGTGAGCGTGCTGCTGCTGTCCAGAGGATGTTTTGCTGCTGATTCAGAGGCTCGATATAGAACAGAACACCCATGCTTTTAGTATGCATGCTGCATGTGTGGTGCATCTGTGCTCTGTTCTTTAGGGGATAGAGTGGTGGCCCATTAGTGGAAGTTTTAGAGTCTGGTGTTGAATATCAGGAGAACTATTTGATGGATTGCTGCAACATTTGTTAATGATGTCCCATTGAAAAAAAAACTTTATGACGTATTTGATGCCATGACATCATTATGCATTGCTGCAGAGGTACATTTTTGCATTCTGTTTCTATTTACATTTTACACAGTGCCCCATCTTTTTTGGAACTTGGGTTGTATCCATTATCAGCCCCAAAAGGGGAGCAAAACAGCTGTGCTTCTACCTTTTTTTGATCTCATCTTTTGTATGTAGGAGTTTGGGTGCAGTACATGCATGCTACCTCATCCTCTCTGAAAATGTTGGACTCAGTCTACCATGCTGCCTTGCGATTCATCACTGATCTGGGTTTTCGGACCCATCATTGTGTTTTATATGAGAAACTTGGTTGGTCGTCCTTATACAATAGAAGGATGGAACATTGGTATACCTTTCTTTATCAGGCTATTTTACATTAATTACCTTCTTATCTTTGTACTTTACTGACTCCAAAAGCTGTCAGTAGCCTTAATCTTGGTTCTCATGGATTAATCATGGATGAGATTCCTCACACTCTCTCTGCCTTTGGTCAAAGAGCCTTTAATGTTTTTGCTCCATCGTCTTGGTCAGAGTTACAGGGTCATCTTAAACTTGAGCGTTGTGTTAGTTTAGGAGATTTCAAAACTAGAATTAGGGAACATGTGACCAGTGTGTGCACATGTTTTTCTGCTGAAAGCTGCTGATTTGTTGATTGATGTAACCTATGTTGTATGTCCTGTTCTATTGTCATATATGTAAAACTTATTATGCTGCTGTCTTGGCCAGGACTCCCTTGTAAAAGAGATTTTTGTATCTCATTGGGAATAAATCCTGGTGAAATAAAGGTTAAATAAATTAAAAAAAGATGGCCTAGGAATTAGGTCACACCTTTATAGGTGGGCTTTCTGGGTTTAAGTCTGACCTGTTGCTCCTTTCTCTCATGTCATCCCACTCCCTTCCATGTGTTTGGCTCTACCAATTTCCCTCCCCTATAATAATAATGGCATAAAAAGCCTTAAAATACATCTTAGATAATATAACATCTTGGACAACTCTTCCAAGCAAACATCTCCAGCAGCAGCCATAAGTGCATCTGTTGTGGAATAATAAAAATAACATGTGCTTGTTATGAA
This sequence comes from Cheilinus undulatus, assembly GCF_018320785.1. Taxonomy (NCBI): domain Eukaryota; kingdom Metazoa; phylum Chordata; class Actinopteri; order Labriformes; family Labridae; genus Cheilinus; species Cheilinus undulatus. Next base: position 22,031,524 of record NC_054887.1, on the reverse strand, counting down.
TATTTATGAAGACAGACTTGAAACACTAGCTGTGTTTTTGTGACAAAATAACATGTACTCCTGCACAAGCCTGGCTTAAGACTGTTTAATGTTGTGTATTTGTTTCTTTGTTTGCCAACAACTAAGCTCTATGCCTCTGATGAATATGAGAAAATAGGCTGAAAAGGCAAACTGTTCAGCCAGTTTTTATGTTTTTCATTGGATCTCCTATGTGGAGTTTTTAATTGGTTGTGAAACAGACTGAAATTAATATTGATGTCACTTTATGAACCACAAAAGCAAAGAAGACCGTCAGTGGTGAGAATGGAAGTTATTTTTAATGCTTAAAACTACAGCTAGGGTGAAGTCTTATTCACACTGTTGTTTCAAGGTGTGATATATACACCTCTGTGATGTTTCTCTTTCAGTGTTAATGTCGTAGAGGTGTCATAGAGGGGTGAGATGATATTCTTCTGTCCCGGCTTCATGGATAGGATCAGTGAATTCAGCTGGAGAGCTTGGTGCAATGAGAGTGTGCATGTCCAATTCTGTGTGTATGTGGAGGCTCTTCTGTGTTGTGCTCTCTCATGCTTCTGTAACACTGTAATATAGGGATTCAAGACAGCAGGTGTTTGCCCATATCTGATATGCTGATATTTTAACATTAGTTTAGCCGGTACTGTTATTGATTCAGATAAATAATTGTGGATCAGACTAGTGATGTAGGCAAGTAATTTCCCATCTGATTAAACTCTTTTTACTAAAAAAAATCGAGTGTATAGTGTAGTTCAGGCAGGCTACTGAGTCAGGCACTCCCGTATAATGGAGATCAGCTAATCTCATGCAGGAATCATCAGCTGATTCTCTTTAAGCACGCTATTGACTAATCACACTCATGCTGCCATATTTAAACTACTCTAGACTGGATACGCTTTGCTACCCTCCTCCACCCCAGCTCCTCCTTTAGTCTGAAGTTAAGTAAACCGTTCTGTAAACAAACCTTACACTGCAATGGTGAAACGGCTTCACACTGTAACAATGCAAAGTTGGTTTAAAGAATGTGGCTAAGCTGACATTACTACCATTGCCAGCCTTTGATCTTCTTGACAGGTGCTGTCATTTAGTGGTTGTTTATACTGGATTTAAGGGCGTTGTAGGCAGGCAAGGTCAAGCTTGATGGCATCCTTTGGTGGGCCTTTTCACACTTGGTAATACGCCCCAAGAACGCCAGTGTTTTCAGGCCCTTTGGGTATCCACAACATGACCGGGGGGCTCGTGACAACCCTACTACCTGCCCTAATGGTACCCTAGACTGGGTTGGTCCTGTAGCTTCCTGGCTTTGTTGTCTGATGATTGCAATTAGCTACATGGGGAAAGGCCTCATTTGTCTTTGCCAGAAGCCCCTAGATCACAACCTGCCTCTGGCCACCCTATATGCTATGGAAAGACTCCAAACAGTCTCACCATAAAGCAGCGTGACTTGCAGACACCATACATTTGCCTGATTTAACATTTGAACTAGTGAGAGTGTAACAGCAGGAAAGTTGGCTCTCCATTTTCAGCTCTGGATCCCCACAGGCCTGTTATCAGAGTTTTATTCTCCCTGTATTCAAAAGCAAAGCAGATAATGTTGCTCAAATCAATGCAAACCCTCTAAAACTTTCCACAAAATAAATGAGGCATTGAAAAAAGGACTGTTTAAAGAGAAAACACATTTCTCCAGTACTGAGAAAAGCAATAGAAAAGAGATTATATCGGATGAAACAAGAGGACTGAGAAATCTAATGAGTGTTTTCCTGTCTGAGTTCATAGAAGCACGCACTTTTACTGCATTCAGGTGTTGAATTACATAACCCTGCCTGCTTGGGATGGTGACACAGCACTTTTCTGTGTCATTTTGTATTTGTGTCCACATTATGTTCCCTGGAGCTTTCCAGCTGAGGCATGCAAACCCTTTCTGTCCTCTGCTGAGATGTCTCTGCACTCACATTCCTCTGGTCATCTTTTCTACTGTAAGCGAAGAGGAATCCAACATGTGCTGAGCCGCAGAGCAGATGGGAGCATATCATATGATATCAGAGGGCGTTTAATACCAAACAGACCTTCCTTTGACATGACACACTGATGTGGCTTTTCCTGACCAGAGCCAAATCACACAGATCTGTGAACACACTCAGGCCGGAGCAGTTTACACAGAGTCTGCAAGTTTTGACTCAGCGTGCGTCTCAAATCCCCACACGCTCATGTTCTTGTCATCAAAAGTGGCCGTTCTGTTGTAGCTGCAAATCCTCGCCAGTTCTCAAAACAATTACACGCTGACTCGACATTTGATTTATTGTCCCACCGGTTTAGAAAGCTTAAAAACCTTTGGCCCCCTGCCAGTGCCATTTACTGTAATTGAGATTTAGGAAGCTGTTGGATTAGATTATTATGTGGTGCTCAAACATACACAGCCAGGAGGTAAACAGTTGGTAATTGGATGAGAAGAATCAATAATTCAAAATCAGATTAAGAAAACACCAGTTGCAGTACAAATATGCTGCAGTGCAACTATTACAGTTTGTTGATATAGTCTTAATTAACTTTGCCTCATGTATGCCATCATCATCTCTCCTTTTCCCCTTAAGTTTATTTCCCTGTTTGCGTATTCTCAGTTGACTTTTACCCAAGAGGACACTTTCTACTGTGACTTACTTCCTCTTGCAGCAGAAAAGATTGAAAGCACTGTACAACTATGTAAAATGACTGTCATTAGCTCCATCGGGATGTTGGCTAAAGCTCTGATTATCTACCACATAATATAGATGAAGCAACATCTACCTGGGACTGAAGCCAAAATATTTAGAGCATCTCCCTGCAGTTCATAAATCTTGATTCCATGTTAACAGATGGGACATGGGTTAGACTAAAAAGTTAAAATACACAGCAAATAAATTTTGATCTGTCATGATCATTATCATCACACTGATTTAAGTACAAGTCCTGACTGTTGTAAAATTGTGAGCCATTTATTTCATTAGATCATATAACATGTCATAATAATATTGTCAGGTGGCAGTACAATTAACAGAGTTACAGACATGAAATATAACAGTTATAAACACAGATCAAACAAATCCTGAAACAGAGCACAAGTCATTGGTCAAAACATTAACAACTTGAAGCATCATCCTCCAATACCTTTAATCTACTGTTAAAAAGATTTAAAGAGACCAGCTCCCCCCAAGACAAAGAGTCTCCTGTAGCAGATTCCAGGCTGCAGGAGCAGCGCCCCTGAAACTCCTTCTACCCATTTCAAGACAGACTTTGGGCACAGATAGCAAAATTAAGTCTTGAGACGGAGTCATGGAGCAAAGACTCTAACTTCCAGAACTTTTCACATGAATAAGATCACACAAATTTGATGGAAGCAGATTTAGTTTGTCCTCAGTAAATAAGGACAAGCCAACGATTGAGTTAGAACTTAAGGTTGGTTATAAACCTCAGCGCTCCATGGTACACAATATCAAAAGATTTAAGGCACTGAAGAAGATGCATACGTGTACAGAACATCACCATAATCAACCAAAGGCATAAAAGTGGCAGACCTTTTCTTTGCAGTAAATTAGAAACAAGACTTATTCCTGAAATAAAATCCCAGCCACAACTTTAACTTCTTGACAAGTTGGTCAGTGTGAAGCTTAAAAATATAGTTTAGAATAAAATCATGTTAATTTGGTGAGATTTATTCCAAAATGAAATTAGTATTTAAAAAATCTTTAAATGTAAGTCTGCACATAACTATTCTTGCATTTGCACGGCTGTGTTCAAGTATGCTCAGTCTCCAGCATCATTATTTTGAGGATCAGATGCTAAAAAAATTTGGAAACCCATGTTTCATAGTACCATATCTCCCCATTAAAGCCCCATCAAAACATACTGCAGTAACTTAAATTATGATATATAATTTGTCATAGATTTGTTTCTTCTGGTCTTGTCTGGTCCTGTATATATTTCTTACTACACAGCAAGAAAGTTCCTGGTTGAATCCCAGTTGTGTTTGCATGTTCTCCCCATGTATGTATTGTTTCCTATGGGTACACCAGTTTCCTCTGACAGTCCAAAGACATGATTGTTAGCTTGATTGGTGACTCTAAATTGGCAGCAGGTGTGAAAGTGTGCAGGCCTGGTTGTTTGTCATTGATCCCAATGACAGCTGGGATCAGCTGCACCCCCCTTGTGACCCTGAACGGTACAAGTGGTATAGATAATGGATGGATAGACTACGTCTGTTGCAGTACATTTATCATACACTGTTCCTGTTATAGGTAAACCAGTAGGCAGGGTTAAATAGATGCATGGAACCACATTATGAGGTGTTTCATAGACATCCACTTTAGCTGGCTGCTCTTCCGTACCTGCGGTTATCTAATTTACACCACTTCTGTGACTCATCTGACCCTGGCTGTTAACCTAATAATGACCTGATAGTGATCCGAGACTGCAAACCTGGACTAGCCACTTCACTGGCTCCACAGACGTATTATTAACAACTGTCACATTTCAGAGTGAGGCTCTGTGGGAGTGATGCTCACTGGTGATCTGCAGCCAAGACTGTGATTGATTGTGTTTGTTGCTTAGGCTTGTTTGGCCTTGCTGACCCACATCAATCACTAATATGGATCCAGAGTATACAAACACACCATAGATCTACAGCTCAGCTAACATTTCAAGTCTGAGTGTGTCCTTTCAAAATAAAGCTCAGGCCGACCATAATTCCTCCTTCTTGGTGGTCTCCTGTGCTGCATATGAAGTAGGTCATACTGTATATGTTCTGTAAAGTACAGTACAGAGCGATCCATGTGTGCATGCATAATGCATGAGTATCGCTGCCAGGTTTGTGCGCGTTTCTGCGTGCGTGTCTCCGTCTTTGAGCTGAGCAGGGATGTGCCTTCCCAGGAAACCTCTCGTAGTGTTGCTCTGTCGTTAGTTATAAAAGACGGGCGAGAGGAGAGAGAGAGAGTGATTGGAGGAGAGATGGAGAGCCTGCAGGGTGGTACAATAAACCCGGAGAGGGGATGATGGTGGGAGATAAATGAGAGGGGAAGTGAGAAGAAGAGGAGTGATGAGCTGGAGGTGGAGAGGGAGGAAGGATCACAGAAAGAGAGAGAGAGAGAAAGATGGAGGGAAATCCCTGTGCCAAGAGAATACACATACACGCCACTGCAGATAGAAGCTCAGTGAGAAGAATCACGATGACAAACTCTAGACGACCTGTGTGGTTTTTATTCTGTGAGACTGTTTGTGAGTTTTAATCTCAGCTCAACTCAGACTGCTGCTGCTCCTGAACAGCTTATCCTCGTGACGAGAATGCAAAACAAGTCTGAGGTTTAACCAATTACAGACTCAGATTCGTTACGTATTCGTTATGTAAAAGCATTCAAACATTGTCTGTTACACTAATGAGCAAAGGACATGAAAGTTTAATGATTTCTGTGGAGAGACATTGTATCTAGAGTTGTCATGAAACCAGATGTTTGAACTTAGATGCAAATACAGTATCAGTTGAATACATTTTTTGAAACTAAACAAGTCAAAGGTTCCTAATGTTTAGCCAGTTTTTTATTGCACAAAGGCTAAAATTGCCTTTCACTGGAGATGTACTTCCTCGCCCAAACCATGAGAAACAGCCCGTACTAACATTGAATTCAGTAATGAACAGGTGTTGCCAAATAGCCTTCTCCATATAGTGTACCTTGGGAATTGTAAAAGCTTATGAAACATCAGTTGAAGAAGATGTTCAATCAATTACTTTTTTGGTTTTGCTAAGTCAGACTTCATCCAGTTAAGCAGGAGTTCCCTTAAGTCAGCATTTATGGTTTGATGAGTTTGGTGTAGAAGAGCTTGACAGGCCGGCACAGAACCCTGACCTCAACTCTACTGAGCACCTTTGGGATGAACTGGAACGAAGATTGCGAGCCGGACCTTCTCATCCAACATCACTACAGAATGAATGGGCACACATCCTCACAGAAACACTTAAAAATCTTGTGGAAAGACTTCCAAGAAGAGTAGAGGCTGTATTAGCTGCAGAAGGGGGTCCAACTACATGCATTTGAATACAATGCCATTACAGTCCCTGTTGGTATAATGGTCAGTTGGCCAAAATACTGTTGCCAAATTAATTTTGAGACTTCTTTTTCAACAAAGAATAAAACATCTCCCCAGTGTTCACTCATGTTTTAAAGTCCTCATGAAGAATGTCACTAAAACTGATATTTTTAAAAAGCCTTTGGGGGTTTTCCAGTCTGGTCCCCCCTTAAGTGCTGGAGGAGAGCGTATTGCAGTCCTGGGTGGGTGACGGAGGGGAGTGCAGGGTCAGAGGGAGAGAGCAGTGGTGACTCAAATGGACCTTTGTCTTTCTGCATGTTCAGACTAAAATGAGCTGTTTATGTGATTTGCAGCATTCCTGCAGGCATAAACACGACCACATGACAGGAGTGTGTGTCGGTGCAGTGCTGTGTGGAAAAAGTAATCTGAACAAACCGCAAACAACTTTCTGCAGATTGTCGAATGACACAGAACATTTACATGCAGAGTAGAGATTATGTACAGTTATAGCTTGATAAGGCAGTTTAATTGGATTGCTATCTTTCTCAGAGTATGCATGCACAGTGGGAGAATCAGTTTTTTATGATGATGAACACCCTTAATACAGTAGATTGTGATAGTTCTCCTTTTAGCTATTTACTGTTGACCTTCCTACTACTGGTTGTATGTCGAATGGCGAAAACATGGATAGAATGTACATTCACTTTACTTTTGGAACAAATGCACTGCATACTATCCCTGTAACATCCAAACGAAAAAGATTTAGATCCAGTGATTTGTCTATTTTTTCCCATTATCTTGGTGGAACAATGCTGCTTTTCCCAGGATAATGAGTTGGTTTCAGTTGTTTATCTGGAGGTCTTGAGATATTTATTCTTCTATCATGGTAAATTAGTGCTTGTATCCCAAGACAAGATAAATAAATGAAGATCCCAAGAAAACAACCAAAATGTACTTGTAATGATGGGCGAATGGGGTACAATGTTATCTATGTATGAATGTTGAGTACTGTGCCAAACATTAAGGTGTGTTCGGGTCAAAAACTAAGGTTGATGTCACGTGTAAGCTGTCTGAGGGGGCCTTTGGGCAGGAAAAAGGATTGACAAAACATCAGTCATACTCTGCATGCAGGATGTCCTTGCATATTACCAGGGGCATTGAAAAAGAATACAAAGTCCTCAACTTTAGGGCGATGTAAGGGCTGGATTTAGTGAGTAAGCTCAGCCTCGGGTACGGTCTTGGTTGGTTGTAGGGTTACCATGAACCCCTGGTATGGCTGTCGTTTTCCAAGAGCCTGAAAACCACCTGTGGTCTCTATCAGGGGTAAAAAGGCCTAAGCAAGAGGGATGCCGTCGAGCTTGACCTTGACATGTGTCAAGCTTTTGTCTGGGAGATTGATGGTTCGAATCCCAGTCAGGTCCTAAACTTTGGATGACAGTGTCTGACTCTGTAACACTGTAACACCAGGAATGCCACATCAATTTCCTGAGAGGGGTGTGGTCAGGGGCGAAGTCAGAGAGCTAATTACCATTTAAAGCCACAGACACAGAAACAGCTCATTCTGAGAAGGGCTGAAACAGAGAGGTTTTTAGACATGCAAAAATCCCATACTAGAGTACACTGGAGTGTTTTTTCAGCAACAAACTTCACAGACATGTTTTGGGGACCTCTGAGAACAGTATAAACTTGTAAAATATGTCTCCTTTAAATGAAAGGCAGAAAAGTATTTGCATCCACCACTAATGACTTATCAGAACCATGATTACAAGCAAATTTAACATCATTGCTATGTTTTTTAATACATATATTTATATTACATTCATGCAAGCCAAACTTTACCAAATATACCTTCACACCAGTTGTTTTTAACATGTGAGAGCCTCGATCATACTGTTATGAGACATACTTTGACGTCATACTTAACCACATTTGCTACACAAAATCACTTCCTTACACACTACATGGCTATGCTTTCCATCTGTGCTAGAGCTCTGCAGGGCTTGCAACAAAAACTCTGCAAGTAGTGAGCAAGAATCCTGGATTAATGTGAAAATGTCCCCATTTGCAATCAGCTTGACCCAAGCTGACTGCTGATTGGATTGCATTCTAGGCCTGATTCCTGAAAGATATTCTAGACTGATTTGTCCTGATTGGCCTGACTTTATTTTACCGGGGCTGCAGTCGCTCAGACTCTGTAGGGACTCAGATTTGGAACTGGGATGGTTGTGTGGTGGATTTTGGGGCTGGTTGCCAGAGATGTATAGGTTCACTTCCAGAGCGCTGCAGAGGTGCTCTTACCAAAGCACATGTGAACAGCGGATTTACTACAGTGGCCTTTATGTATCATGCTCAATAACAGGAGGGAAAGGGGATTTTTTTCTAACACACAGTAGTATATCATCTTCTTCTGCACCCTCTGTTGCATGGATGTCCAATCTGAGTTAAAACAACTCACAAAATTGAAACAGAAGACTGATTTTAAGCACACAAATTAGACACTTCCTCAAGCAAAACCCCAGGGCAAAGTATAGTGAATGCTGTGGTCCAACATATTTTGCCTTCCTGTCCTGTGTTTTTCCCTCATATGGAGCAAATTTGGTGTATTAAGCCCCATTTTTCAAGCGATTTTTGTTGTAACTTAACGTTAATCATAATAATAACTAGGGCTGCAAACCAGCACTGAAAGGCCCTTGCACCCCTGTGCTTGTTGTGATGTGTCACAATCACAAGAGTGTGGGAAGAAATGAACCTTTGAATATGTAGAGAGGCAGCCCTTGATCATTCATGTGAAATTCAAAGGCGAACAGGTGTTTGGTATGAGAGTTGCACATACTTCCTGTCAAACTGGTGAGATATTAAAAATGCTCGCCATTGCCAGTGAGACATCCTTTGATGCAACATATCTGTGTTGTGTCCAACAATTGAGACCTTTCTTTAAAAATCAGAGCTTCTTGGGTTAAGTACAATAAGAGGAATGAAGATATGGCACATTTGTGTCACTTCCTGTTGGCACTAGGGGGCACTATGATATGATGTTTGCATGTCAGCATGGTCATTGTGTTACTGTTGCCTTGCAAGAAAGAGCAGAAGATCACAGAACATTGTTCACTGAAGTTATAATAGGTTAAAGTGATTTGGTGCCATCAAAAATGCCTTATTTTGAAATAGAGATGAAGCTCATGGACTTCCTGCTGGGATTTGGGTATTGGTTCAAGAGGCTTTTTTGTAGATCTTATGATGACACATAGGCAGACCAAATTATTAGCCTAGGCTGGATGGTGTGCAGGGGTTGAATATTTAAAGAGAAATTGAAAAAATCAGAGGCAGAAATGTTCAATTGCCAGAAGGGGATGCTGTGACAAAGTAATGATACTGTTGAATGAATGGATTCAAGTTCAATGTGTGATCATCCCTAAGAAATCTGGTGATGACTGGCATAATCGTTAGAAAGTTATAAGGCATTATTGGTGTATTTTTACTGCAAAAAATGTACAAAACGTAGTTTAAGTTTGGGCTTTGGTCACACCCCTGCCTTATGGTGAAAACTCACAATTCACACTACTTGAGATCTCCAAGTTAGAGCAAATTAATTCTGGAGTCAATCAGATAAAACACTTCTGACTAGTTCAGGAATATGTGAAACTTAAGAACCTCCCAAAAATGCCAAAATTTGCCGCCTAACTGTTTGTAGTGTGCTTCCTGTATATTTTAGAGGATGATCCCAATAGACATTTTTTGTCTAATCATGATACATACGTGCAGTGATTTTCATGCACATAGCTCTTACCCAGTCCCCTATCTCACGTTTACTTGATGGACTTTCACGATTCCAACAATATATTAAAATTTCCCCTGGGGACAATTTTCTGGAAAGTTTGGTGAGTTTTTGAGCATGTTAAAGCCCCCATATCAAGTTAAAAATGTTAAGCTAGGGTTTTTGGTCCATATCCACCTAGCCCTACCTCTTCATATCAAATAAGCCACAAAGGTTCCATATAAGAGAAGTGTTTCTATAGTTGGCAGTATTGTAGTGCTTGTGAAAGGAACAAATGAGCATCACAGTGCTCTAAAATAGCTGCTCTCTGGTTTGTTTATCTGTGATGAACCCTGTGAATGGAGCTCTATAACAAGAAGAAGTCAACATCTGATTCACAGCAGCAGAAGAAAAAATAGGTGAGATACAGTGAACCAGGGGCCACAGGTGTGCTGTGGGAGACATCTATTTTGCGATTGAATACCTCTCATCGGCAGTCTTATTACACCGACTTATGTTTTGCTGAGCAACAGCGCTCATGCACGTGCACAAGACCGACACCGACGGCTCTGCTCGGATTCACATGGAGATGCTCCTAATCCCACAGACGGCACAGGGTTATTTAACGAGAAAAACAAGGACACAGCCAAGTCATAATCATCACTTCTCAGCCTCACAAACACATCTAACCGTGGTCCATCATTATAGATCTTCTCAGTGACAGGGACGGAGATGTCTCTGAAAAATGGTGCAGACAAACAAGGGTCGTTTCCAGAGCGCCACATAAATCTAAAGTCACGTTGAGGCAGTGTGAGGACACGGTGTTATTATATAGGAAGCAGACCTGCAGCTTTTATGCATGCTATAAATACACAGCAGACAATAAAAGCCGGTGTGAAATTTGTGATCTCTAAAAGCTTGTTAACTGCAGGTTTTAAATGGGTCATTGAGAGCACAACAAGACTGTGTGCTTACCAAGATGTGCATATGCAAAAATTCACTTAGAATAGTGTATGTGTCCAAGCAGCAGACGTTATGTAAGAAAGAAGTAGAGACAAAGGGAGAGAAAGCAAGCAGGGTCATATTACTCCATGAATTAAACCATTATCCATCCCTTTGCTTCAGTAAATCCCGGTAAGAGGAGAGGTAGACGAGGCCTAAAAGGTATTTATAAAGCACTCAGAATCAAAGAGAGGCGGCTGTTAGTGTGTTAAATGTGCTCCTGTGGTTAAGAGTCAAGATCACACAGGAACCACAAACACTATGAAACCGAGCAGAGGAAAAACCCCAAGAAACTTATCACTTACTAGCAACAATTCGAAGCAAATTTTTTGGCCGATTAGCATCTCTCACTCTCTATTTTTATCATCTTCTCTTACGGGTATGAACAGACTTGTACTCATCGTGGGAAATGCCCACTTGGCCTCAATCCAAAGAGAGTAGACTGCAGAAGGAGGAGGGCAGTGTGGGAAACTCCCACACTCGTGCTCCACTGAAATGCATTTAAAGTCACTGCAATGATACAGGCTCAATAACAAGCTGCATGATGGGAGGATACTGATTTCATTGCATGCCACTTCCTCTATTGACATTTGCATTATCTTAAAAACGGTGGTTAACTTCTCCTCTGAGCTCATCAGCCATGCTCACACTTCCTGTTTGGCTGATTATCACTGTGACACCAGTTAGCTGTTCCAACTGTGTGTACTATTGGTGGCTTTGAATACATCAAATAAGGGAGCATAGCAGAGTTTTGCTGTCTGATTTTAGGAGGTTAAAGTGAATGATACCAAGAGAATGATACTCCTGGATTTTAATCAGGCACATTTGGGCAAAAAGTTGAGGCTGAAGTAAGGTGTAGATGTGGCGAGTAAACTGCCTGAGGGCGCCATTGGGCAGGATGGAGGATTGACACAACCCCTGTCGTGCTCTGGAATACTTGCTTAATACCAGGGACATGGGAGAATAATCTGTTGAAAAAATAACAAAGTACACACCTTTGGGGTGGATGTGGCAGGTAGTAGGGTTGTCAGGAGCCCATGGTTGTGTTGTGGATGCCCAAAGGGCCTGAAAACCACTGACTGCCTCTGGGCCTACTACCAAGTGTAAAAAGGCCCAGGAAAAAGATATGCCATCAAGCTTGACCTTGCCTACCTACAATTTGACGGCTTTAGGGTGGACTAAGGGATTGATGTAGCGAGTAAGCTCAGCCTAAGGTACTGTCCGGGCTGCCAGTAGGGTTGACACGAGTCCTTGGTTGTGCTGTGGATGTCTCAAGTGCCCAAAAATCCCTGACTGTATCACCAGGGGTGAAATGGCCTAGACTGAGGAGATGCCATCAAGCTTGACCTTGACTCTCCAAATGTGAGATAGGGGACTGGGTGAGAGCTATGTGCATGAAAATTTGTAAAAGAGATGCCGTCGAGCTTGACCTTGGCTGCTAAGTGACACAAACGTGTTGAAGTGTCAAGTTTGACTCTGTCCTGGGTTGTGGCATGTTGGGCCCCATGGTGAATACTGAGCGCCCTACATTCCTAAAACTCATGCACATTTCTGTATGTCAGTATTTTTCTGTAAATAGAAAACAAATAGTTGTCCGGAATATCAGAACTATAAAACTTCATAGAATTCTTGTAAAAATAAAGTGGCATGTATGCCAGTTTGATGCCACAGCAACAAAATCAGAAGTCCTGGACACTCAACATTGGACAAATTTTTGTTTTCGATGATCTTAAGTTGCAGACGAACTCCTACATACCTTCTAAATTGAACAGAAGTACCAGGAGCATTTCTGTACACTGAGCTTTTTAAAACAATCTTTACTTTTAGGTTCCAAGTGTTTCAAGTGATAACATGTCCATTCCTTCAATGATTGGTGGTATCAAAAAGTACAGAAACTTAATAATCTTCAGTCTAGTTTTAACCAAAGATAAAGAAAGAGAGCTGTCTAAATTGCAGAAATAGATTGGCAATTAGACGTGTGTTGCTTCATCCACTTTTTCAATTGTTGTCTGTGTATTTGTGCAGAGAGTGTAGGAGTTTTTGGATTATTAAAAACAATAAATCCTCCAATATTTGGTGTACAGAGATGTTTAACGAGTGTTTCAATAGGCTACAGCACTTTTTGGATGATAATTATGTTGAAAGTGTTTTTTCGGAGCAGTAAAAGTCACAGAAAGTGACAAAACAGCACCAGTCCACTCAATACAAATGTCAGTGACTCTGTCAAATGAAGAAATGAACTTTGAGGGCGTTCACAAAGAGACACATAAGAAAACCCACATGGAAAAGGTCTATAGAACTTCTTTCTTTGTTGCTTTCAATATAAATTGACTTTTATTTATTACATAAATGGCCCTAAATAGTAGTAATAGTGGTGTAGTAGTTTGTAATGTTGCCTCTCAGCAAGATGGTTCCTGGTTCAACTCTCGGTCAGACAGGGCCAGTCTGAGTGGAGTTTACATGTTTTCTCTATGCATATGGTGTTGGATCCCTCTGGGTACTCCTGCTTCTTTCCACAATTCAAAGACATGGTCATTAGGTTAATTGGTGGCTCTAAATTGCCCATAGATATGAGAGTGGCTGGTTATATTTATCTATATGTGAAACCAAAGTGTACCTCTCCTGTTACAACATGGACTGTAAACAATCATAATCATGAATATTTAGAGTTCTCTGGCTTTCAAAACTGTTTAAAATGTTTAAGGTAACATGAAACCTCAACTGCAATATATAATTATATAACAAAGGAGTTATGTTTCTTTTAATTGCTGTTGACATTTCAGTGTGAAAAATCTCTGTAATGTACCTTTAATGAACTCAGGCCTATGTCTGATATGTGGTCCTGTCTGATAAATGCATAATAGCATTATTAGGAAACATCCACACAGGAATATTGTGAGCTATGGCTCTGTTGAAGCATGCTGGTCAACAATGGAGTCAGCTTGTTGTGAGAGGTTCATTTATTCTCTCTGCCTTACACCAGGGAAATGGCCTGAGGTGCAGAGACTCTCAGATCTGTCTCCTTTTATATGTTTGTTTGTGGTTTCAAGGACAAAACAGAAAGAGTTTTTTTCAAACAAAAGGAAGAAACCACAACACATACCTCCATCATGTAACTGTACATGTATGTCAGGATATAGAGAAGTGAATGCCAGCTTTTAGGGTGAACTGTTTGTAGCGACGGAGATCCTCCAGGCTGCAGAGGATGAAGCCAGAAACCCGTAAGGCACGAGTTGTTTACTCACCGTAGGCATAATTGAGATAAATTAATTGCCTCTCATGCAATAACCGTCTAGATTGAATGAACTGCTCCCTTTGCAGTTCTGTTTCAGGAGCTCTAATTTCAAAGCAGTTTCACTCAAACTGTGCGATGATTGAATTCTACCTTTGGGAATTGAACTTCATTTTTATGGAGTTGGAATAAAAATGTAGAGCACAACTCACCTTGAAGACTTGCCATGATGACTCCAAACTTTAGGTGTAATGGGATTTTCTTTAACTTTATATGCCTCACTGTATTTATTGCAGTTCTTCTGCATTGTAACTTGGTATAAGTGGATAACCACTGGTAATGCATCTGCTATTTTTCATCCCTTTGCCGTATTTTAACCCTGATGCTTTCTTATCTGATCTGTCCTTTTTAACTGAAAATTTACTAAGAAATAAACTGGGTGAACTCCCCAAAATAATGGGAACATGGGTCGAACATGTAGCATAAGCTGTTGGTGAGTAAAAATGGATTTGGTACGGTTGTTGTGCTTCTTCCGCAGTCAGCTTGTTTCCCAGTTGGTCCTTTTGTTCCATGCAATAATCCACAGAGAGCATGCTCAGCTACCCTTGGGTCCCCTCACTCACACAATATTTGATTATAAATATGATATGAAGGCACAGTGGGCACAATGTTTAAAAATGCTGCCAAAATTTTAGATACTTCAGCACTATTTGATCCATATCATTGATACTTAAATGAATGACAGTTGCAACAAGAGACCAAGCTTTACAAAATGTTAAATAGATGTGGTACCAAAAAGCTGACAACTCTGAGAACAACTGAGCATGTACTCTAAGGACTACTACATGTGGAATGATAGACAATCTGAAAGCATTCTGATTACAGAAGGAAGCACAACAAACACAGCCATGGCAATTATCATGAACCTTAAGCATTAAAATAGCAGTACAACATATTGATATTTAATCTAAATTTCTATCAATTTCCCATTCCTAGTTTCCACTCATTTTGCCACTTTTTTCTACTTTTAACCCATGATTGCTACCTAAAAATCTTGTCACTAGGCAATTTTTGTGACTCTTTGCCTCTTTTAACCAATTTTTGACATTTTTTGCCCATTTTTGCCCATTTCCGCTCATTTTTGCCGTTTTTCTGGCACATTTTAACCACTTTTAACAATTTCAACAATTTTTGCCACTATTATGCCTGTTTTTGCCACTTATTACCCAAGTTTTTGCTACTTTTTTGTCAGTTTTCAAACTTTGACCCCCTTTAAAGTACTTTTTGTACCTATTTTTGCCACTTAAAACCCATTTTTTGCACATTTCATCCATTTGCGCAATTTTGCAACCCATTTTTGCCACTTTGATCCCATTTTTGCCTTTTCTAACCCATGTGGGCTTCTAAATTAAGCTATTTTTGTAACTGTTTACCACTTCTAACACATTTTTGCCACTTCAACCATTTCACATCATTTTAACCCATTTCACACTTTTATCTGCCCATTTTAACATTCTTGTAACCCATTTGTGCAACTTTTAATCTGGGTTTTGTACCTTTTTAATCCCATTTCATCACCATTTCTACTCCATTTTTTCACTTTTAAGTTGAACCATGTTTACCACTTTTTCTGCCTGTTTTTGCCACTTTTTGACATTTTTTGCTACTTTTTGTTCATTTTTCCCACTTTGAACCCTCTCAAACCACTTTGTAAGCCCATTTTTGCCTCTTTTATCCCATTTTGGTATTGTTGTAATGCATTTTTGCCTCTTAAATCACATTTTTTTCACTCTTTCACCTATTTTCACCACTTTTCCTGCCAATTTTTGCCACTAAACTAATTAATGTGACTTAACCAATTTACGCAATGTCATTATTCGGGTCAAATATAAAATAAGGTAACTTATCACACATTAACTTCACAGTGGACCATGATTTTGCTGACCTCTATGGGCCCCCCATTTGGCCGGGCCCCAGAAAGCTCTCCCCTTCATTACCTCTGATGGGCAGCCTTGTACTGCATTACCTTATATGTTATCCATCTTGTTACACACTACACATTATAAGAACAGAACTTGTTTATTTGTTGTCATTTGTGGGGTCTCTTACAGATAAAAAATTAGTTAAAGTTACTGTTTGCCAGGCTTTAGATGGTACGCAGGAGTTAATATTTCTGACAGCTGCTTTTACTACTATCACACCAAAGCTTAAGAATCTGGTATTGTGAAAACCCTTCTGCTGGGCAAAAAGGATCTCTCTTAATGAGTTCCACACCAAAGGAAAAATGTGGCAAGATAATCTTTAAACATAAAAAAACTCAGACTTTCACCTTGTAAGGGGATTAAGGCTTAAAATCAGCCTAAACCTCTTGTAGCATGTTTGCTGTTTTAGTGTATTTATCCGTCAATAATATGAAACTAATGCATCCTGCATTTGAAAGCCAAATCCAAGGACAGACAGAGGAAAGCACTGAGACTGATGTAGAAGAAGAGGAACAAAATTGTGAGCTGGATGCCACTCACTCTCCACGCTTGTGCACACTTGGCAGCTTTGAAGAAATTCACGTAAGAGCTATTTTCGATCGATCTGATAAATAACGCAGACCAGAGAGTCTCATGTTTTAAATGCGTTCTTGTGGCGGGTAATTGCATGCAGCTGTGTGTGAACACAAGTTGGCAGTGCGTGTTAGTGCGTGTTTCTTTTTACTGCATCTGTGATTGGCAAGCACGGGGAGAATAGCAGCTACAGAGGAAAAAACCCTGTGAAAGGGAATGTATAATTTAGTTTAAAGTTAGAGACAGATGGAGAGGGTGAGAAAGTGACTTTGAGATGAAGGCAGACAGATAGTGAAAGCTGCATTCAGTAGCCGCAGGACACAAAGGTATTTACATGGAAATAAGGTGCAAGTAATGAGCTGTCGTAATCAGCAGAGTCACCTGAGACACGGATGGGCTGGAAATGTGATGTCCATGGCCTCCAGGGAGCTTTTGTTTCAACTCATACCTGAAAAATGGACCTCTTCTGTCTGTGTGGAATTGTAAAGAGAAACAAGTGACTCATCATATTTGAAGGAACAGAAAATGAATCTGTATTGTATCTCAAGACAGAAACCATATGCATGTGCTCTGTTTGTTTCTCTGGTTGGATGTAAGTGGTTTGTCAAAGCGTTGCTAGAGCCTGGATACTTTCCTCTATTCATGGTCTCAATGAAAATAAGAAGGGTTGTTTGACATTTTGGTAAATATGCTTGTTTGCTTTTATTGCCTAGAGTTACAGAAGATCAAGATGGCAGACTCAGCTGAAAGTCACCAATTTGCACGGTCACTTGTTGAGCTATAACACCAATTTTACTTTTATTTGTTCACAGTTTTAAACATCGATGAAGCATTGTTTATCAGTTGCAAGTCAATAAAAATATATGTGGATGTGGCAGCCATGATGCATATGTAAAGTAAACAGCAAGTGTGTCTCCAGCCTAAGTGAAGTGTTTTGATCAAAGAGGAAGGAGGTCAAATGTATAAAACATGGACGCCACCCTCTGGTTTCTAAAGCACAGTTTGAAGTTTAATAATGGCCATATTGTAGATGCTGACTTAAATCAACCATATGTTTAGCTTGTAACAGGTAAAGAGGTAGAGATTAGGTGGGGTCTTTAGCCTCCTAGCACATGGCCACAATGCACACACCTGAGAATCCACTCAGCAGCACTACTACTAATGCCTAACTCTTGGCCATAATGTCTTATAATCTATAAAGTTATTAAAAAATGCCCCCCTGACCTGTCTGTTCAAATAAAGAAACAAACTAGTGAGACCAAAAACATTTTTGAACAGAGCTGCAAATGTATTTATTTCCGCTGTAAATGTGGGCTTTTTGAAATGGGTATTAATGAGACTTAAGGGGCTTTTGGACCCAGCCTCAAGTGGACACTTAAGGAACTGCAGTTTTCTGCTATACTGCATTGGCTTTTTATTTCTGTGTCATACATAACCAGGACAGACATGTGGATGTTTGCCAGAAGACTGTAAGTGCTCCATCGTTGCTCAATTGTGCTGAATTTAGACAGTTTCCTGAGTGTTTTCTTAACTTTAGGTGAGACTAATCTGAATTTGAATCAACAGCTAAATAAGTCCCCAAGAACATCCCTTTAAAAGAGCTAGCCTTGCTCCAAGGCTCCCATCTCCTCTAAATCAAAAGTATTATAACATTGTATGTCCTGTAACTTTTCATTTCACTTTAATTTCCAATATTTTTCTTACTTATGTAAGGAGCTTAATAAGTTATTTTCCCCTGCTTCCAGTCTTGATGCAAAGTTAATCTAACTACCACCAGCCTTCAGCTATACTTACTCTAGAGCAAACATACCAATCTTCTAATCTGACTCTTGGCAAAATGTATTAAAAAAGGAAAATCTGCCAAATGATAACCAAGCCCTTTAAAAGACAGCTCTTGCTGCTCCTATACTCATACAAAGTACAGCCTTTATTGTTCCCTCTTGTATATTTTGTCAATACAGAAAACATGCCAATGACCTGCTGACCTATAGATGTATCTATGCACTGTCTAATCAATGACAAACCCTCCAGTCTCCCTCTCGGGGCTCATCAGAGTTTCATTTCACCTCATTATTTGGGATCAGCTGCATATATGAAGAACTGAAAATCAATACTTGCTGTTTGGCTCTTTTACTGTACAACACAAATGGCTCTGAAACAAAACTTAATGCAACAGTGTAAGCTAATTGATAATAGCTGTCTCCTGATAGGAAGACTCTATAACATAAAAATAATTAAAAGTCTGCCTTTTATTGCATAGTGTATGTTTGGTAGTGGTGAGTAAGCATTATATAGATGTTGTAATTGTTTTAATCTTTTTTTGTTGTTGTTCAAACCTCCTCAAAGGTCCTTTTACATTCTTCAAAGGCATGAAGAGTAAGGGATGATCCTTGCTTGCCAAGAGTTGAGCAATGCGATAAGATCAGAACTACTCTCATATCGGCCTGTTAAAAATGAGGCTAATGTCAGAACTAAGGATGCTTCAAGGTAGCTACTTCCCAACAAGCTAAACACACATTTGAATTGCATTTAACTGACTAAGCTAAAGTGGAGAAAATGCTAAGAAAACAATTAAATTCATTATAGGGTCAGTGAGTGTTTAATGCAAGGCTGGTGTGCTCAGTAGAGTGTGGCTAAAGTTAGTAGCTAGCTCTTCTAAACTGAATTCCTCTTTGGAGATTAATATAGTGCTTGATGTGGTCATTGTCTATTTAGTTGAGGAGTAATGAGTATAATCCTTACAACATATATCCATTTTTGACTTAAAAACCCCATCATACTCCGCTATTCCTACAACATGCTAACCGCAAAGCCTCTCATGTTAATGTCTGATGAAGTACCAGGGAAAGCCCTGACAGGAAGGCAGTGACCAGTGACTTGACTGAAGCTATGGTGGCTACTAGCAGCGGGAGGCTTTATTAGTTTTAAAGATGATTTGCCTGGGATTTTAGGCCTTTAGTCATAACAAATGAAGGGTAGTTATTTTAACCGTGACAATAAGCAGGCTGATTGGCAAAACTGGCATCTGAATTTAGCTGTCTAGCGGGCTAGCTGGCCGTGTGCATCCCCAGTCAGAGGACAATTAGCTTCACTTTGCCCAAGAACTAGAAAGAGGGGACCATGTCTTTTCTAGGCTTTTTTGCCTTTTTTAGATAGGAGAGCTGAAGAGAGACAGGAAATACAGGGAAAGAGAATGGGGGCCTCTTCATGTTATTAACTTTGCTAAAATAGCACCTGGGAACTGTTTTTAAGCTTGATTTTTTTAACTTTTAGTATCAAACAAATGAGTTGTAATATATATATATATATATATATATATATATTTTTTTTTTTTTTAAGTAAACTGTTGCCTGGAAGCAAACATTTGACGGACCACAGCTAGCTGTTTCTGCTGTTTTCAGTTAAGCTAACAATTGGTCACTAGTGCTAATATTTACTCTTGGCATATAAAACAGCCATAGTTCGTATCCTAACATGTCCAATTATTTCTAAACAGATTAGAATAATTCACTCACTATTAGATTCAGTTAACTTGTATTTTATTTTCAAATTATTAAATTTATAACATAAAGAAAAATAAACATAAAGAAAATGAACTTTTTTTTTTTTTTTTTTTAACTAAAATGCCCGGCTGCAGTGGATGCTCATGCTAGCTAGCATGCTAACAGTGAAACATCAGCTGCATCACCAATATGGTGTTCGTTAAGGTGTGAAGAATCATTCCACATTAAATTCTCTGATGTTTTTAAATGCACCAGTATGATAGGCCTACTGCTTTTTTTTTTTTTAAAGATTTATTTTTGGCCTTTTTGCCTTTATTTGATAGGACAGTGGATAGAGTTGGAAACAGGGGAGAGAGCGGGGAGAGACATGCAGGAAATAGTGCCACGGGCCATATTCGAACCCGGGTCGCCTGCGTATATGGCACGCGCCTTAACCACTCGACTACCGGCGCGCCAGGCCTACTGCTTTTGAGTATTTTTTTATGTGTTTATTAAGTTTTTCATTTTCCACTGAACAAACCAAGTCAATTGCTTTTGAGTATCAATATGAATGCACTTTTCCCAATTAGGCACTCAAAATATTTAGCATTTAGCACAAAAGTATGCGATTTGGAACACATTGTTTGTCTATAAGCTAACATGTAAGAAGGAATTGTTTTAAGCTAACAGGGAAGGCTAATACGGTGCTTTATTTGTTTAAAGCTTTGCTCATACTGGTTTTTGCTTTCTGTTTGTCACTTCCCTTTAAAGTTTATATTTTTAGTCCTTGAAAGAAAGCTGCTAGCTTTTGCTAAAAACTTGTATCAGTATAGCTGTCATTTTCAGTCTCTGACAATTGATGATAAAAAGCCACAGCCCAGGTTAATACCTCTTAAAAGCTCTTTGGTCATGGGTATTTACAGCAGAACAGGGATTTTCTTTTCCTATTTCTTGGGAGAAAGTCAAACAGAAAAACATCTTGGCAGATATCTCCAGAACAACACCAACACTGGGCCCAAATGTTTTCCTACAAACTCACACAGTGGATCTGTGCCCAGTGATATTTAAGCAGCTGCCAACTTACTGTAACACAGACTGATAATGTAAATACCATAGTTTGTTAGCATGTTTTATACCACAGTAATGTGATGTAGGCCTATTAAGACTTAAACATTAACTTTATATATTAACTTAGAAATCCCCCCCCCCCCCCCAGCAAATTAGAGGACTGCTTCTTTTATGATAATAAAACAGCATCTCTAGTTTTCTCTGTAGTTTTCCTGAAATAATTGTCTGTTCACATTCAGACACATCCTGGTGTGAGAACAAATGCTCACGATATCCTGACAAATCAGCTCTGACCCCAGCGCAGTTGGTGAATGTTTTAGTACCAACTTGAGTTGTGTTTACCTGCGCTGTTGTGCAGCAGCAGATGTGTGATTCTGAGCACTTTAAATGGTCCTGCTGACAGGCCTGATACTCTCTCAGAGGGTCAAACAAAAGAAAGACACAGCTGTTCAGCTCATAAACCACCAACTCCTCTGTTGTAAAGATATCAAAAATTATGCTGAACACCATAACTGTTGTGTTGGTAGTAAAAAAAACCTTACAATAGTTGTTAGTTATTCCCTGGATGGTTGCATTGCAGGTAAATAGACAGATGTTTAGGTATATTTGTTTCTTTACATGCTTTTTGAACTGGTATATATCCATTAATGTGCATGTAAAGATAAAAATTGACACATTAAAAATCTTTTTAAATATTATATATTGAAAATTATTTTTGTTTGGATGTATGGTGCTACATTTTTTCTGTTTTTTCTTCCTTTTTTTGCAACTTGATGTTCATTGGTCAGATTTAAGCACAGTGATTTACACCATATGGACTAAGTACTCTGATGCCTGACCGTTACACCGCCAGAGACTGTGATGACGTATTCAAATACATGTATGGTTTTTTTTGTTTTGTTTTTTTTTTTTAGATTTATTTTTGGGCTTTTTGTGCCTTTATTCCATAGAGGAGGACAGTAGGTAGAGTTGGAAACGGGAGAGAGAGTTGGGAGGGACATGCAGCAAAGGGCCACAGACTCAAACCCAGGCCACCCTCGTTCATGGGTAGGGCCTTAGACCGCTAGGCTATCTGTGCACACCAAAATACATGTGTATATGGAGATGCCTCCCTTTTACAGCTAAAGAAGAAAAAGAAGTCATGGATGTTGAAAGTGATGGATAAATATAAAAGAGACTTTGACTGCCCCTCTCTTTTGAATAAACGTTGGTTTGGTGGTTTAAAGGTTGTAAATAATTGTTTCTGCCTTTATTAGTCTTGGTTTGAGGTTTTCCTCTGGCTTTGACTAATTGTAATTTCTTGTAAGCTCAGTTTGGTGTTTAGAAATTTTGTAGAAGTGAGAGAGAGAGACAGAAACAAGGAGCACTCTTTGAGTAAACTAAGACCTTCAATGAGACCATATTTAGTCAAGGGTCCCTGCTACTGATGTGCTCCTGCTAAAAGCACAGATGTGCAAACACACCACTGCTACATGAATGATTCTTTGTTCTTATCAGCATGGACAGGGTTTGAAATGTTTGTAAGTTTAGCATGGACACTGAACAGTAACATAAATGTTTAGTTTGGCTGAGCTGCTTCTTTAGCACCACTCTGAACACCCTCTCTGTTTGTCATCATAATAACTGAGCCTTTGATATCATTTTATCATGATTTCCATCGTGCTTGCATGGCTAATTTCCTCATGGCAGACTGGCTAATGAAGATCGACTTGGCGTGGCTGTAACTAACTTGATGAGCTGCCAGATGATATTTAGCCTGGATTGACTTGGAAAATCTCTGCACTGTAAGTTCTGTGTTTAGAAGAAAAACAAGCTTGGCGTAAAAAGAGCTTTTTCCAAAAAGAATTGACCTCAGAAGTTGAACTGAATTACAATGAACAGAGCAAACATTTGATACAGTTTAAAGATGCAGGCGTCTGGCCTCACGCTTCTCACAATCAATTCTCCTGCTGCTATTTCAACATGAGGGTTTTGGCAGGGGGAGTGAGTATGAAAATTTAGTTTTGATCTGAGGGTCTCTGGTTCAAGTCCTCAAACTTCCCAGGGGATTCTGGGAGAGCATTTCAACAATGCTGTTTAACCTCCAGTCCATCTGTCTATAAAGCAAACAGCTCACTATTAGAGGGTCACGCAGGTCCAGAGCCGAGCCCAGCTGGCAGTGGGTGAGAGGTTAACCACAGTGGTCATAAAATGAAAGATGGCCACCCGTTTAAAAGCTCCCTTCTGTATGTGAGGAAATTTGTATCTCATTTAGCTACAAGCGTGTTCAATATCAGTTCAGGGCGCAAAAGACCTGTGGTGATTTAGGATCTGTTTACATAGAAAACTGATGTACTACTGTACTTGCCATGCCATGGGCAGGTTGGTATTGGTACGTTTTATAGCTTTTAACATTCACTTTTATTTGAAAAGCAATAATCAGAACCTTTCAATTCTAATACAGTTTCTGTTAATATTTTCAAATTAAGAGCACAAGTCCTCCTACACTTTACAGGGCTCATTGAATAACCAGCAAAAATGACAGCGGTACTTTTATTGTAAAGATGTCTGGACTTCTGGAGCTCCACTAAGTCGATAAAAAAAGTTTCTATTATCTGTATATGTTAAGCAATTCTTGGATCTTAGTTGATGTAATGTTTTGAGATTAAATCTTTCTGAACCAATGCTATAGTAACTTCACTGAGTGTTACCATGTTTGTAGTTTACATCCCACACATCAGGTAGTTGAATATAGCCTGAGCGCTCTGATGTTCCCTCTAATGGTATCCTCCAGTATAATATGCTTCTCACTAATCCCTGCTTGCATTAATGCTGAAGCACCAAATTACTGGCAAAGCTTCACCTCCTCCATCACAGCCTCCTCCTCTATTACATAAAGCTTGTTGCACCAGTGTTTGGTACAGTTACTTGTGAAGCTAACTCATTAAAAAAAATGACAGATTCTTCGCAGATCCTTCAAGGAGGTTCTTTTTTTCTTTCTTTTTTTTATGTTGCCAGTAGAGAAAGGAAATTGGTGTTTTTTCTTTCAGTAACAGATTACTTTTATGAAAATGTCACTAATAACACATCACTTGAATTGTAAAACTAATATATCATGCTACATATTACAACATAAAAGTAATCTGAGATCTCCAATGGATTACTTGGTTACGCGTTACCCTCAACACTGCTATAAACTGATAACTATACAGTGGATAGGGATTAGTGAATGAATGTGTGGTTTTGGACACAGTCATAATCTTCAATCCACCCAAAGTTCTTTATTTTATTTCAAAATTAAGTCCGTATCCAGTGCAAATTAAGATGCAAAAAAAAGTGGAATTTCAAAATGTGACGATAAGGGGTGATTAATCGCAATTAGCCAACGCAATTCTGAGATTATCACAGTTTTAAATATGATTTTTTATAGCGATAGTTAAGATTAACATCTGTTAATTTAAGCAATATTGACTTAATATTACTGATCAACATTAGTGTCTTTGTCCCTCTATCCTTGGTGATTCTCTGTTTAGCAAACACTGAAGTTGACTTTTTTTTCTGTAAATTTTTCAAGGACCATTGGATGCTTAAAGATAACAAGCCGTTCTCAGAGTTTCCCCACATGATGTCTGGTGGGGAGTTAGCTCCGCCCCCAGGTTCGTTTGGCCCTCCCGCTTGGATGAAAGTTCCGCCCTCCACTCCTGATCCTCTCAGCTGCCAGTTGAGAGGAGGATCAGGAGGGCCACATCCATTTAGCAACATCCATTTCCCAAGAGGGGCGTGGTCAGGGGCGGAGTCAGATAGCTCAGTCGATTTTAAAGCCACTGACACAGAAACAGCTCGTTCTGAGCAGGGCTGAAACAAAGGGGTATTTAGACATGCAGAAATCCAATACTGGAGTGTTTTTACAGTAACAAA
This sequence comes from Cheilinus undulatus, assembly GCF_018320785.1. Taxonomy (NCBI): domain Eukaryota; kingdom Metazoa; phylum Chordata; class Actinopteri; order Labriformes; family Labridae; genus Cheilinus; species Cheilinus undulatus. Next base: position 22,006,465 of record NC_054887.1, on the reverse strand, counting down.
CTTCACAGACATGTTTTGGGGACCCTTTAAGATGTCTTAAAGGGGTAAAATATGTCACCTTTAAGGAAGAATTTTGGTACAGCTATTCATGTTCCCCAGGGAATGAATTCCTATGAGTTTTGGATCATTTGACTTTTCTTTAATTATGATATATGGCAGAAAACTTTATCGATTTAAAAAATCCAAACCAACAACAATCCCATCATCCTCAACTACTTCAGTTAGGTTGCTAGTTAGGCTATGTAGTGTTCACTAAATCTTACATCACAAGTGAAACAGCTTTAAAATTATCAGCTGATTTCTGAATTGTGTCTTATGTTTAATTCACGTTCACTCTTGAACTCATGCTGTATAGCTCATGAAGGTAACTCCTCAGTAACCCACAGGACTTATCATGGCATCAGACTGCAATCACACCTGTAAGAGCTGTGGATTTTAAAGAACTTCACTGACCTCCCCCTCACTAGATCTACAGTATAAATACGTCGATGGTTCCTCTCAGCTCTATAGATTACTTATCCCTTTTAGATAGAGATCCAGAGCTGACGTTTCCACATCCTTAGAGCTAGAGATCCAAGCTCAATCGATGCTCTGCCGGATGGATTTGTTGCTACCTGTTGTTAAGTGGAGATCTAAGACTTTCTGTCACTTACTTACTGTGAGGAGAATTGCCTGAGGAAGACTCACACACAGTTCATACACACACTTAGAGATTGTTTGTAGCTCTTCGGATAGTGACTGATTGGAAAGGCTGCAGTGTAAATCGATAGCGGCAGCGGTGATGCAGAGTGCGGGCGTTTCCACTCCCCCGCTGCTCTCAGTTTGATGGAAGAGAGGAGGGAATGCTGTCCTGCATCCTTGTTGCTGTGTCTGTCTCCTCATTGGTCTTCCTCTTTTGTAAGTTCTACATGTTTGAAATCCTTTGATATTTATTGAGAAATTCCTGCAGACAGTACTGGAGGAAATAGACTTTTTCATGTTTGGAATGATATTGCATTTGTAATATACAACAAAAATGACTGCGGTCACTATTAAGTATACTGTTTGTCCAATTATGGTAGTAATGACGGACTGTTAGGAAGATTAGCCCACAAATAGATGCATTTCTCAAACCTGGGCTGTTGTCATCTCTTGTCTCTCTTAGCTTCACAGACAGACAGGAGAAGCTGCTTCAAAGCCCTGCATCAAAGCTGTTAAGGCTGATAAGATTAAAATGATGATATGAAGAGATTAGGTTCATAGGAAAATACTTTTCAATGTCTTTTCAATGTCATTTACAGCTCTATACTACCAAGTCAGAATTTGATGTTGGAGGCAAGATTATTTATCTAAAAAAAAGACTTTCAAAGACACAGGATGCACACATGGCAGGGTGGTGTAAAAAAAGAGAGAACATTTTAGAGACAAACTGATGAAACAAGTGGACATCCACATCTTTACAGTTCCTTAATGTCTCCACACAGAGACAAACATGTCAGTCAACTGACTAAACTCTGTCTGAGAAGTCTACATTTATACCCAAGAAAGTAAAGATTTGAGGACGGTGTATTGATTCAACAAGTGACCATGTTAACAGGTGCATCCATGGCTGCATTTGTATTTCATTTTGACATTATAATAAGACTGAATGGGTCATCAAAGCGTCATTGATGCTGTATTGATGACAAGCTATTCAGCTGAAGTTGTGCATGGTCACTAATTAAAGTATAACACTGTGGCCGTCATATCCATCTATGGATGAAAAGTGTTAATGGTGTGTTCTGACACCAGTCGTGGGTCGCCTTAGCTGATTGATTTTTATTATATTACTTTAAAGCTAAAGAGTTATCACCATTATTACTGTTACCATGTTTGCAGTTTACATCCCACACATCAGGTAGTCGACGGAGCTCTTTCTTGCGCCCTCTTGTGGTGTTCTCCAGTAACACATGTCATGGACAGGCATATTTAAATCTCGTGGTTCATGGCATGAACACAAGGTGAAAGTCTGCCCCCCTAACCCCCTTTAGCATTCCTATTGGCTGTTTTACATATGTGTTCCTTTTTGCCAGTTCAACATATCATTCTTTTTGGCCGTTTAAGAGCTGCATCCTATTGAGTGGTTCAATTCTTTAGATCTAATTGCCAATCTCTTGCTGTGTTTCTATTTTCTGTTTTAGAGCTTCACTCCTATTGGGCGTTTTTGTTTCTATTGGGTGCTTCAATTCTGCTTTCCTATTGCTTGGTTTAATGCTGGGTTTCTATTTGCCAGTGGAGAGCTGCATTCCTATTAGGTGCATTTATTCTGTGTTTCTTTTTGCTGTTTTAGAGTTGTGTTCCTATTGGTTTTGTGTTTTATTTGCCAGTTCAATGCTGCGCTTCTATTGGCTGTTTGAGAGCTGCATTTCTATTGGGCAGTTTAATGCTGCGTTCCTATTTGCCAGTCTGTTGGCTGGATCAAAAGTGTATTTCTATATGCTGGATAAAATGAGCATTCCCATTGGCCAGATGAAAGCTGCGGTTCTATATGCTCAATGTTACCTGCGGTTCTGTTGGCTGTTTGAAAGGTCCGATTCAGTACTGTAATCCTATTGGCTGTTGAAAGCGTCATACCTATTGTCAATTTCAATGTTGTTTTCCTATCGGCTATTTGAAAGCTGTGTTCCTATTGGCTGTAAATAAAAAATATACATTAAAATATTTAATTGCACACACTTTAGCCTGGTATTATGTAGAAGTTTTGCTCTCTGCTTGACTAGTTTGGGTTAGTTAATAAAACTATAGATATTAGATGAGATTTATGCTGTATTTATTTATGCTTATGCTGTAAAATAAGATACAAAAATCCCTAAATGTGATGTAAAATTCAGCTGCTTCTGACAGAGACATCATCTATTTAATTTAGTAAGCCCTCTCAGTGCCTCAGTGTAGATGGAGATTACTTGTATTCTGCCTCTAACCACTCCTACAATAATTCACTATAATGTGATTTTTAGGCTGTGATGCTGCTCCAATGCTAGTGGCAGGAAAGGCTTGTTAGTGAGAGTGTGCAATATTACATGCCTTCACCATTTCAGTGACATAACTGGGATTTAAAATTGCATATGGCCCATGTTTTTTTGTTTTTTTTTTTGTTATAAGAAATATTTTGTTCAATTTAAAGAAACTATTTTAGCTATTTCAGTTTGGTAAAAGCCTTCCAAGGCTGAGGTTGAATTTAAGCCTGGGTGACTCTGGGGTTTCCACATGTTTAGAGTCTTCAACACAAATCCCGTTAAGTAAAAACACTAATTCTAGCGAGGTCAGCAGGGTGTTGCATTAATTCTAAATTCAATGAAAACTTTTGTACAGTTTCTAAGAAAGAGCTGCAGTGTTGATGTGGATTCTGTATGCAGACGGGATGTTCACAGTCATTTCAGGACAGAGGAGGGACGTTTCCATCTCTATTTAAGGAGGTGAGCTGAGAGACAAACTGTCAGATTGTTTAAGAGTTGGAGCTTGACAGAGTGCGTAAGTGGAAAGTGTATTCAGCTGTCTTTAGACGCTGGTATCATCTGGATGTCTCTTCCTCTAACTGTCTCTTTTTTTTAAGATGTTTTCTTTTTCTTTGACGTGCTGCACGATAAGAATTTTGTCGCATTAGATATATTTCCCCACTGCTTTCCTCTCTGTTACTTCCTCCGGCCAACCCCACGCCCTTTCATCCTGTTCGAATGACGGCTCAGCTAGTGACAGGGGTCAAAGGTCAGGGGCATTCGGGTTTCTCTGTGCCATGTTTCCCATAGGGCAACAACATTTTCCACATCCATTAGTATCTCTTATTTTCTAGGAGGTCAGTCAGTGAAAATAGGGCTGGGAAATATGGACCAAAAACCATTTCTCAGTATTTTTTACCTGATATAAATCTCTGTTTTTCTCTTGAGAAACAGCAAATGGTTGTCGAGTTTATGATTCAAGTTATAAGTTGATAGAAGTCATCGTCCTTGATCTGTAATGATACCTGGTTTTCTGCTTTGTGGCTGATTTGCCGTTGTTCCAAAATGCTTCCACTTTCTAATAATCTCACTCACAGTTGACTGTGAAATATTTGGCAGGGTTGAAATTCAACAAGCTGTCTAATTGCATCCATCACAGCACCACACGTGAAGTCACTGAACTCTTCAGAACGACACATTTTGCATCACAAATGTTTGCAATTGTACTGCATGGCTAGGTGCTTGACTTTATACACCTGTGGGTCTGACTGAAACACCTGAATTCAATAATTAACAGGCGTGGCCATACACTTCTGTACAGTGTGTCCTAAAAACTCGATATTTTCCAGCCTGAAGTTAAGCCTGTAAAATCGGTGTGTAATTGCCAGTAAATGCCAGAGTTAAATGTGACTTTAAGTGTGTCCGCTGCTTCCTACTGAGGCAGTGCTGTAATAAATGAGTCCAAGACAAATGCAGGCATTAGTCTTCCTCTGTGTCGAGGGATAGCCGGCCCATTCATTACTGCAGCCACTCCAGCATTATCACACTGACCTGAATACAGATCCAACAAGGGCCTGAGATGTTCAAAACAACCCATTTCAACACCCTGAGCTGCATTCAGATGAACATTTTCAACTTAAAACATCACAAAACTCTTCAAAACAACTTAAATGATAACATTTAATTACATAACTAGGTTTTAAAATGATGCCACTGTCTGACCCTGTGCATATTTCCTGAGGCTCTTCCTCTCCAGACATGCTACTCACCCTCACATGATCAATAAAGTCACTAAATCCCAGCAGGGAATAGTGCAGCTATTGATTACTTATGTCTTGTTTTAATTATTGGTGAGTGCAGATAAAAGAGTGAGGTCAGTTTCCCTGTATCTGTGCGTGTTTGACCTACTGCCCCCCTCCGTGTTCTGTCGTGCACTAAAGGTCAGTTTGACCCCGAGATAAATTGCTTCCTGTGATGGGTGATGGAGCCTCCTGACCTGCTCAAAGCGTCTGTGGATGTTTGTTCCTTCGGGGCGTTTGTCACTGGCCCAGTGGCCTTTTCCATTCACTACTGTCTGCATATTTGTTCTGATGTATTCATATAGTCTGCATAAATTCATTCTTATGCTTTTAAACAGCGAGTGGCCTGTGCATATTTAGGGATTATATGCTCCATTTTATCACATTTGCTCCACCACAACAAACACTTTGTACACTTGTTGTATTTAGTGTGAGTCATAATTTCAGCAGCAACTTCTGAATCTCTTTAAACAGGAAAAAATCATAGTAGCACTGTGGATACCAAAGTTTAATTTACAGAAATAATTCAAGCATCAAGTTAAAGGAAGTGAAAAATGTTTGTGATTTATCTTTCATTTTCACTAAGAGTAAATGAGAAGTTCAATTCCAGTCTCGAACTTAGCCTTACTGATACTTGGCTTAGCATAAAGCCTGGTTATAAGGCTACAAACAGGGGTACAGGACAACAATCAAAGACAACATTTTGGGGTTTTTGAATAGAGAATGAGTCCAAAACAGTGCTTATACACAGCAGCTGTTCTTAGCGGCCTGCTTAACTAGCTTAGCACAAACTACTTGGCTTTAAACAATAATCAAGCATCTAGCCTTAGTTCAGGCAGGCCATGAAGTCATGTGCCGCCATATTTGGGATGATCAGCTGACAGCCAGCTGATTTGCTCTCAGCATGCTAGTGGCTAATCACTCTCAAACTGCCTTATATAACCTTCTCTTGCAACCCTCCTCCACCCCAGCTCCTCCTTCATTCTATATCTGACTTAGTCAGTGCCATGCTGCTGTCAGTGATGTCTGCTCTGCTCTGCTGTTTTTTTTTTTTTTTTTTTTTTTTCTGCTTCTCTCCCTGCCTTAGGCTTTCCATATCAGCATAGGAAGAGCAGGATTGGTGCTGGTCCATGCTTTTCAAGTAGGTGTGGAAGGGCAGGGGTATCCCAGAACAGCAATCGCAAAACATGGATTATAGCATAAATACTATTTAATAGCTGCCAATGAAGACATATTTATTGCTGCAAATCATGCATGTTTCTTGACAAAGTGGTTCTAACTGAACTAGAAGCTACTTCTGGTGGCTACAAACAGTGATACAGAACCACAATTTCATAATTAAATTTGCTTTGCAGCATTAATTAGATCATTAATTCATCTTCTAGAGGAGCCTTTATTCTGAAAGCACTGTAACCGTAACAACTGTTTTGATTAACCCATATGGGGTTACGCACTGGTTCATTTATTGGTTGAAATGTACTCTGAAGCTACTGTTAACAGTTAGCTAACTTAGCTTAGCACAAAGATTACAGAAAAGGTAATAAAAAGACCAAAAACTTAAAGTGACTGAGCTTATTCAACAGAGGTCTAGCCAATTGGTGCTAGTAGTCTCACAATTAATGAAATGGAGATCACCTGCAGTGCAGTGAATACGTCTCAAGTATAAAGACACCTGTGTCTGGGAAGTCAAGTCAGGAGTTAGTCAGTATTCCTGGCAACCATTACACCATGAAGACAAAAAAACACTCCAAGCAACTCAGTGAGAGATGCTGGTGGCAGCATCATGCTGTGGGGATGCTTCTTAGCAGCCGGCCCTGGAAGGCTTCAAAAGGTGGAGGGTAAATTAATGTTTAACATGATATCATGAAAAGCTACTAGAAACTGCTGACTGGAGAAACATGAAATTTTGCCGTCCAGTGGTGCAGTGCAGCTAGCTTATTTAGAGCAGGTTACAGGTATAATTTCATACTGAAGGTTTGATCACCTTCTTCCTTTTTTTTTATGTTTGAAAATGTCACTTAAACTGCTTTAAATAACATTAAAATGGACCGTACTGCACATATCTGACCCCCTTAAAAAAGGATAAATGTATAAAAACTAGAAAAGCACTTGGCGAGCGCAGACCTTCGCCATTAGCCCTATCTTCCAGTAGTACAAAATCCTTTAAAAATTTCCTGGATCCAGACGGTGATCCGGATCTCTCTCAAAATCTGATCTGTTCTTCCTTATGCCATTTCTGCCATTTCCTGAAGATTTCATCAAAATCCATCCTCAACTTTTTGAGTTATGTTGCTAACAAACAAACAAACAAAAAAATGAACAAACCCACCCAATCACATAACCTCCTTGGCGGAGGTAAAAATGTACAGAAAAGAGAATTAACCAAAGCACCTACTTTAAGCACCACTCAGAAACAATACTTGATAAAGCATTCCACTTCACAAGTATAACCTGACCACAGCGTCTTTCTAGCGCTTAATTTTTTTGATTGGAATGAACCATGAAGCAGGATTTTCTGATATATCTCTTAAGTGCCTTTAACTGTTTAGCTAAAAGTGGAGCTGATGTGCAAGTTGGATGTGGTCCAGCACCGGGGGGTACCACAGCGTATTCAAATCAACAGCGTTACTAATGAGACGGGTTGCAGAGGCGGGCTGCTGTTGTTCTCCTAAATATGCAAAAGCATATGAGCCAATTTTACAAAAATCAGTTCAGCAAATGAGGGATTTGCCTGACACTGATGAGGAGGCAGAGATCACAGAGTAGCTCTTCAGCATGCACATTTGCATTTTTGTGTGATCTAATTAATATATCCAGCCATGTCTTTTTCAACTATTTAAAAGTAGTAAAAAATAACTGCTTTATGGTTTTAACTAGAGTTGATGTGTTTTGATAAGCTGTGATTTGGTTATATTTTTGCTCTTCCCTGTATGAGCCATACAGCGCTGTGGAAGTACCAGACAGTGTAATTGGTGTTGAAATGAAGCAGCAGAGTGACAGATCAGAGAGAGAGAGAGAGAGAGAGGTGAGATGGAGGGAGGAGAGGAGGAAACACCTCTGTGGAAGCAGTGCAGGATTGCCTGTTGAGTTGTGTAGGTGTGAAGTGGAATTTCTTCCTGATGTCATGGAAAAATGAAGTGAAAATTAGATTTTTTTTGGTGTTAGGGGTCACAGAAGAACCAAGGGGAATCCTTCTCAGGCTGTGTAATGGGTTTGTGATGCAATGCTGATGGACTGTGTGTTTCCTGTCTAAATAGAGCATGATTTATTATTAGAAAGGCTGGTATAGCCAGCTGATATCAGCTTATTATAGATATACAGATTATTTTTGACATTTTCTACATAGGAAATAAGGATGCTTTCATATTCACAAGTACACGTTTAACTCTGTAATGATGGATGACTTCACATCTTTGCTGTGATTTCAAGTCTAATGAGCTGCCTTTAGTTGGAAGTATCTCTCAAAAACCATTTACAAAAAAAGGGACTGAAAATGGTAGAAATGCATGTGAATGAGGCATTCAACAAAGAGAAAATGGAATTATGGGAGTTTTTGCCAGTAAAATTGAAGCTATTTTGAATAGAATTGTGCTGCTTCAATTTTGAAAATTTTCTTGACTTTGTCTCCTTCAAGTCTCCTGAAGAAATTCCATTCTCATTCAGTGTAATACACCTCATTAAAAACCTTTATATTCTATTTCAGTCCCCAATCTTTTTTTGTCCTTTTGCTTTCAGTATTTCAGTACAAAATTTAAAAAAATCTTACTATTATTATTGACGTCCATGTTTACTCACTAGCAGTCTTTGTACATGCCTTTATAGTCATGTTTGCTTCCCTTTTATTTTGTGTTTTTGGGCTTATTATACCTTAATTTGGAGAGCAGGATGGTGGATTAAAAAAATCTGTGGGAGGTAGTGAGGAATACCATGCATAAAGGGGCAGAGAGTCACTGAACCCAGGCTGCCCACTTTGAGAACTGAAGACGAACACATGCAACAAATCGCAGAGCCAACAGCACAACCATCGCATGTTGACAATAAAATCCCTGAAGACATGCTGTGTAAAATAAAATGTGCAGAATTTTGAGTCGAAAAGGGTTTAAATAATTAAATAACATGAAAAAAAATCAAGAGGAAACATGGGATCCACTCTTAAAACACTGCTCACTAATGGTCTAGTACTGCTGCTACTTGTACCTATAGAGGTCAAAACTAGTGATGCACTGATGGTTAAAATTAGGGCCCATACAATCAGATCAAAGTTTCTTCAACAGGTGTGTTCTACCCAGAGAGAGAGAAAAAGAGCATGATTGCTCCACTTCTCCTTTAGCTTTAACATTCGTAACACTTTTCCATGCCCGAGCACACTCGTGTATTTGTTTATTCTCTGTGTCAACTGTAGAGTCCATATCACTACAAAGGAGGTTTTCATTATTTTTGAGGCACCAACAAAGTCTCCTTACCCACTTCCACATCTACCATACAGCTCAGAGGGTCAAATGGACCTGTGCTGTGTGGATATGACAGGTTTGAAGAGACAGAGATGTTTAGAACTGCTTTTATGACTCTACTAACTGCAGTTTCAGGTACTCGAGCACGGTTGCATTCACATCCGCTGCAGACCGTACTCAAGTACACATAATTTTTGCCACTTCTTCATACAGGTATGCTTGTGTATAAACCGATTAAATGAGCTGGACTTAGAGGTCAGGTGTATAGTTGGTCCCTAATGTGAAACCAACTTCAATCTGAACAATATAGCAAAGCATTTGCAAGAACTGGAAATGAATCAGTTAATGAATTTTGTCCCATTCCTCTTTGCAGAATTGTTTCAATTCAGCCATATTGGAGGGTTTCAGCGCATGAGCAGCCTGTTCAAGGTCATGCCACATCACCTCTATTTAAGTCTGGACTTTGACTTGGCCACTCCAAAACTTTCTTTCTCTCTTTTTTTTTTAAAGCCATTCAGAGGTGGACTTACCGGTGTGTTTTTGATCATTGTTCTGCTGCATAACCAAAGTGTGCTTCAGCTTGAGGTCTCAAACTGATGGCTGGACATTCTCCTTCAGAATTTTCTGGTAGACAGCAGAATTCATGGTTCCCTAAATTACAGGAAGTCATCCAGGTCCTGAAACAGCAAAGCAGCCCCAGACCATCACAGTACTAGCACCATGTTTGGCTGTTGGTATAAAGTTTCTTTTGCAAAATGCTGTATTGATTTTACACCTTCCAAGAAGTTCAAATTTTGTCTCGTCAGTCTGCAGAATACTCCCCTAAAGTCTTGTGGATCGTCAAAATGTTTTTTCTTTTTGGCAAATATGAAATGAGTCTTTGTGTTCTTGTTGTTCTTTTTCAGTGGATTTGGCCTTGGAACTCTCCCATGGATGCCATTTTTGCCCAGTCTCCTTCTTGTTATTGAGTCATGAACACTGACATTTACTGAGTCAGGTGAGGTCTGCAGGTCTTTAGATGTTGTTCTGGGTTGTTTTGTGACCTCCTGGATGAGTCGCTGATGCACTCTTGGAGTAATTTTGGTAGGCCAGGTGCTCCTGGGAAGGTTCACTGCTGTTCCAAGTTTTCCCCATTTGTGGCTAATGGCTCTCACTGTGATTCACTGGCATCCCAAAGCCTTAGAAATGGCTTTTAACCCTTTCCAGACTGATTGGTGTCAACAACTTGGTTTCTTGTCTTGAATTTCTTTAGATTGTGGCGTGATGTGTTGCTGTTTGAGATCTTTTAGTCTTCTTCACTTTGTCAGACAGATTCTGTTTAAGGGATTTCTTGACTCAGCAGGTCTGGCAATAATCAGGCCTGAGTGGGGCCGGTGAAACTGAACTCAGCTTTCCAAAAAAAATCACAGTTAATTCTTGATTTAACATCAATTTGCTTGATGATCTGAAACATTTAAATGAGGCAAATACTTATTCACAGCACTGTGATGCAGAAGTCAAGATAAATCCTCCTGTACATATTGGAATAAATGTACTGTTTGTGTGCCTAAGGCATTTTCATTACACAAGCATCCTTCTACTGCAAGTGACTGATTTGTCACTTAAATGAGCATGCATACTCCTTTTTTCTGTAGTTTCCTGTGGATAATTTCTTACCCTCTTCTCTTTCCTTTTCTCTGCATTTGCAACAGAGCTATTTATCTGCAAATGTCAAAATGCACATTTATTTTTAGGTTATGTTTGTTTAAAAAAAGAAGAAAAAGACACTGAAGGGGAAAGTAAAAGAGCAGAGAAAAGCCAGGAAAGCTGGTTCTCACTTAATTGGTCTTTGGAGAGTTTCTACACACCTTGCTCTATAATTGTCTGGCTATGGTTGAGCTGATCTCTCTGTCACACTGCACACAAATAAATTCTCATGAACTTTATCCATTCCTGCACACCTGCTGAAGACACTGCTGTGTAAAGCAGAATATTCATGCCCTAAAGCATCATGGGGGATGGTGTGTCTCTGTTAGAGCCGCAGTTTAAACATCAAAGGCTGGCTCTGGCTGAAAATGAATGTGTGACCGTGTGTGTCTTTGTTATCATCCTATAGGTCATATGAGTGAGTGCGTTATACAACAGTGCTCTTCACCTTCAGGTTTCTCTTTTGCTTGTTGCTGAAAACAGGATATGAAGACCGTCTACGTCCTGTCTGCTGGTATCATCTCTGATGGCAAACATAGCTCACCTCTTATTGGTTCCCCTTTTTGATTTCCCGTGAGGTTATTGCTGCTGTTGAGTTTCTGTGGAAGAGCCTTTAACAATTGTTTCATAAGGTGGCATGAAGTTCAACAGGCTGCGTTTGGATTCAGCCGACTTTACTTTCCCCCCCGCACCAAAAAAATCCTTTGAAAAGAATCCAGGACTACAAAGGTTCTCCCAACTCTTTCTTTTTCTCTTCCTTTGAAGACAATTCTCCGCTTTGATGTAGCCTGAACTTTGCTGCAGCGCCATGCCAGCTTTAATATCCATGGTAGAAGCTGGGAATGAAGTCTTCCTTTCGGAAATGTCAAATGAGAATTTTGCATCCAAAGGATTTTTTTTAACATCTTGAAAGCAATAATCAGCCCACTTTCAAACTCATAAATATAACAATATAGTTGAATAATTTCAGATTGTGTTTAATGAGGAAAAGTTTTGGAATTGCTTTTGGCAATGGCTTTGAAAATGACATAAAGGGAAAGGGACTAGAGTCAGTGCCCACATCTTTATGTAGGTTTGGAGATGCAACCCTTTGCCGAGACAGAGTTCAACACTGTTTAACATTTCAGAAAAACGAATTGATTTTGGCCAATATTCATTATTGAAGTGGTTTAATACAACTTATATCAGGGTATGGAATGTAATTTAATGCAACATGATAGGATACAGTAAGATAAGATGCAATAGGAACCATGTCAGAGCTACTAGACATGATCAGTGGTGTAGTGGTGCCTGCAGATGTGGGTATACTTTCAACTAAACCCCCTCTCACACTCTCAAACCCACATCATTTTTGTAGCCTGTTTAATGACCTGCTATAGACTGCTCTTGCATATTTAGAACACCTAAGAACAGACCTTTAATATTAGCACAATGAGTCCAGATAGTAAGGATCATTATGAGGGAAGCAAGCCATGCCAGCTCTGTCCGCATCACTAAACATCCTGGAGAATCTCAAAGTTTGACCCTACTCTACTTCTGATTGGCTCGCCCTGATATTCCTACGCAGCCAACCAACAGATGCAATTAAGAAGTACAAGCCAATTAGAGGCAATACTAGACTGGGCCACCACTCTTCTTGGAGTGTTACTGTGGAATTTGTGCCCCTTCATTCTGTAGCAGGCACTGATGTAGGACGAGAAGACCTGGCTCGCAATCTCCGTTCCTGTTCATCCCAAAGGTGCTGGATGAAGTTGAGGTCAGGGCCACACTGAACTCATCCAACCATGTCTTTAAAGTCCTTTCTTTCTGACTGGGTCACAGTCATGTTGGAGTAGAAAAGGGCCTTTCTCAAACTGTTGCCACAAAGTTTGACGCATAGCTTTGTCAAAAAAATTTCTTGGAATGGCGTAAAAGGACCTCACCCAAACTCTGATAAATAGACCCATACGGTTATCCCTCAACCACCAAACTACAGTTGGCACAATGCGGTGAGGCAGGTACCTTTCTACAGGCATCCTTTAAACCCAGACTCATCCATCTGATGGGTAAACAGAGAAGTGTGACTCGTCACTCCACAGAACTCATTTCATTGGTGATGTGAGGCTTGCGTGCAGCTGCTCAGCCTTGGAAACCCATTCTATTAAACTCCCACATGATCATCTGCTTTGTGGCTGAGTTGCTGTTGTTCCTAAATGCTTCCACTTCTAATAATATCACTTAGTTGACTGTGGAATATCCAGCAGGGAGATTTTTACTCAAAGTACAGTTGTTTTCCATTGCTGTCTTATTTGTAGATGAGAAATTCATCCAAATGTCAGACTTGACTTGCTTTGTCTCACTTTTGTAAAAATAACTGCAGTGATGTATGATCCTATATAAGATACACAGTACCAATTCAATACAACAGAGCAGTGATCATCAACTGGCGACCACATCAGGACCCCCATATCTTCCAATTGGCCCCCAGAAAATTTTTAAAATTCATAAATTCATAATTAAAAATTCATAATATGGGCATAGGGAAAATTCTAGGGAATATAGGTTGCGATATTTTAGGCTTTTTTTCTATTTTATTTATTTAATAAACACCTACAGCTATTATAACAACTCCAAAAACAACTGAGATTGAAACAATTTAATCAGGAATGACTTTATTTTTTATTCATTTTTTAGAAATCCACCTGTAAGCCTTTATTAGCAAATAAAATAAAATATGTGTTAAAAATGTACTTATCATTTCATTCTTGATAAAAAAGTTTCTATGGAAACTTCGGCTTCAGGTGTTTTGGGGGTATAATTTCTCTGCTTAGATTTTTCTCTTATCACTACACAGTATATTAGTATCAAACCAAGTGACAGACAACATGTCAGCCACAGAAATATTTAACTAAAATTTTTCAGTCGCCCCCTTGTGGCTTGCTGCGATATAGGGAGTGATCTCACCGTTGGAGCCAAAAATTTTGTACATTTGAAAGTAAATTAAAAAATGTAAATATAATAATTTGTTAATGAGATTGTTTTGAAATTTCTTAAGTTTATTTGAAAGTTCAGACCTGAAAGTGGCTGTTTAGGAAAAAGCTGGCCCTTGTACAAATGTAGTTGATGACCCCTGCAATAGAATATGCAATACATGACCACGTCAATGATAACATCATAACATACATCGTTACACAGCAGTTCTATGACAGTGGTACGTTACAAGGCGTGTTTATGACAAATCACAAAATCTTATTGAGTCAATAAGCCAATATTTTGCCCATATACAACATAGTTTGGCTTACTTTTAAGCAAGCTTTTATGTCACCCAGTAGAGACCTGCATTGTTTGATGCCAACTAAAGTGTTACTTTTTTGTGTGCTCCAAAATAAGATCAATAAAAGCACTGTCCACAGTGAGTGAAGCTGTTGTAAAGGAAGTAAAGGCGAGTAGAAGCTGTCACAGTGTAATTGAAGAAGGGTTCAAACAGAGGGCAGCCTCGCGCTGCCTGCTAGGGTGCCTTTCATGGTGGTTGACCTCTTTACCTTTTAACCCTTTAATAAAAAATAGTATATGATGGCCTTCAGCAAGGGAGAGGCTGGGAGACATAGCAGGAAAGAAAGTTTATGTTAAGTATAGTTGTCTCATGCTCCAGAGACAGAGGTAAAATGAAAGACCTGTATTAAATATAAATGCAGTAGTTGTAAAAAATGCACACATACACAACAGTTCAGACAGCGTTTCTCCCTGAAGCTTCCCCTCACCGCAGCTCCTGAGGTTAATTAGCTAGAACGTTGTCTGCATATTTGACTAATCCAGCACGAGTCTGCATTCCTGCAGCAGGAGCACCTCTCCTTCATTATCTAATCTCAGGATGCCCACTAATTCTATTTAAACTCGGCTGGCTCACTTTATGCTGCTCCTGAAAACACAGAAAACAATGGAGAAGAGATATGGCACCAAACTGTGTGTGGGAACTTCAGAGGTCGAACATGGAGGAGAAAAATGAAGAGCTATGATAAGAAAACGTGCCCAGTTATGGAGTGAATCACAGGGAACACACTGTTTTTGTCCATTGTGTGGTTTTAGTATTTCTTACAGGGATATTGTTCTTGTTTTAGTACTTAATGGCTGTTTAAGCAGACGTAGCATCAGTTTAGCCATGCAATTGTAGATATAAATACAGCATTAATGCAAAACAGAGAAGTGGGAGTCTACTGAAAAATCAAGACAAGTGTCAAGTTAACTAAAAAAATACCACGGGGTTAACAGTGATGACCTTCTTGTTCATACCTTTTATTTCCAGAGATTTTTAAAGGCAGATTCCCACACTGAAAGTTTGGGTTGAAGGGCTTGAAACAGACATATATATTTGAAAATGATACATGCATCATGAAAGATCCATGCTTTTTCTGCTAAATTTAGTTTTTAAAAAGTAGGAAGAGTGAGACTTAAAATAAGTTTTAAACACACAGTGCTAACTTTTTTTTCTTTGAAGTTTGCCATAGCTAATTAATTGCATACATGAAATTGCCTGTTTACTCATTTAGCAACATTCTGACCCACTTGTCAGAAGTGCTATGGGATTTTGAAAGAACGTTACATTTAAAAGGGTAACTTGATTTTGGAACCAATTGTTGGATCACTCAGGACTGTTAGAAATGACATATCATTCCCCTTTTCCACCTTATGAAGCTCAGTGATGGTTCATGCAGGACACGATTGTCATACGTCCAGCCATGATCAGCTGACAGCCAGCTGATCCCAATTACCGCCTCCCAGCTTCCACAGCAAATCACAGCTTTTTCTTTCAACACAGCCGTGTATTTAAATATGATGCATCATGCTGCTGCTGGCAAAGCTTCACCTCCTCCACCCTAGCCACCTCATTTATAGCATAAAGCTTATTGCACCCTCATAATTTAGATTCATGCTACTATGGATTAATTGCTTTTGAACTAACATTATTGTTTTCAGTACACATTGTCAGTAATGTATGCATCTATATGGGGGTTTCTAGCCATGCGCTCCCTGAAAAGTCAAAGCATGCTGCTTGACTAACCCGGGGAGTGTCAAACGTATAAGGAGAGTATTTTGCATATTCACATCCACACATATCACATATCCACACAGTTGTGTTTTGAACTGAGGAGAGGCATCTGTCTAGCCACTCTGCCA
The DNA here is from genome assembly GCF_018320785.1 of Cheilinus undulatus. Lineage (NCBI taxonomy): Eukaryota > Metazoa > Chordata > Actinopteri > Labriformes > Labridae > Cheilinus > Cheilinus undulatus. Next base: position 21,990,421 of record NC_054887.1, on the reverse strand, counting down.
TAAGGCCCAGATCAATAGAGGGCTGCAGTGATGGTTGTCTTTATGAAACCTTGTCCTGTCTCCACACAGGATCTCTGGAGCTCAGACAGAGTGACCATCAGGGTCTTGGTCACCCAGGTGACCAGCTCTTAGAAGAGTCCTGGTTATGCCAGACTTATTCCATTTGAGAATTATGGAGAACACTGTGCTCTTGGGAACTCTCCCTGCAGCAGAAACTTCTTTGTAGCCTTGCCCAGATCTGTGCCTTGTAACAATCCTGTCTCTGAGCTCTGCAGGAAGTTCCTTTGACCTCAAGGCTTGGTTTTTGCTGTGATATGGATTGTCAGCTGTCAGGTATTGTATAGAGACGTGCAGCTTCTAACGCAACTACAGGTAGACTCCAATCAAGGTGTAGAAACATTCCAGCAGCAACCGAGAGAAATGGGAGGAACCTAAGCTGAATTTCCAGTTTGTTGCAAAGTGTCTGAATACTTATGTCAATGTTATATGTCAGTTTGCAAAAATTTCTAAAATTCTGTTTCACTTTGTCATTATGGGGTACTGAGTGTGGATTAATGAGAGAAAAAATGATTTTAAACCACTGTGGATACGCTTTTTTTAAACGTTGGAATAACGTCCAATTATTCCAACATCCTGGGGGTCTAAATGTATAGAATACTGATACCGTGTAATCCTATTGACATGGGATTACCATAATCTTTTAATCCTGAAGAAACGGCTGTAAATTAATGTTTTTTTTATAACACTTTAGAATTGCATTGCATTATTCAGAGTCCTTTTAGCTGTTCATTGGATTTATTGCTTCTTAACTAAATTTAAATTGCCTTCAGGTGCCTTTAATTTATACTCAAGGCATCTTTTATGAAAATGTAATAAGCAGCGAAATATCCAGCCAAAAATGAGTTAATTTATAGGAAATATTCAATGATCATAAACATTTCCAGTTTTTTATCTTTGTTTGCATTTCATGGTTTCCTAACTCGTGAACAAAATAGTCTTAAACAGATGGCATGATGCACTTTAAAGGCTATTTCCTCTTCAACATTAAACTCCTTCCTTTTTACTGTTTTAAAATTATGTAGCTCTTAGTACTTCATAAATGATGTGAGAAATGAATGGTAAAACTTCTGTCGGCTTTTATGGGCTATTAATACTAATAGGAAGCATCCACAAAATGCTTACTCATCGTTATATCACCCACTAGGGACACCCACTGTTAGTGTCACTCCAAACACATATGGAACAGCAAAAGAAAACACAACACCTTGTTCAGATGCAGCCATCACAACGAGGCTTACTCACACAGAAGACAAGCTTTACACATTCCCTCAGCAATTGCCCTCATATATTTGTTTGTGCACTTTTTTTATGAAGGTTATTCAGCTGGGAGTATGACTGCGGAGTTTGTGCACTAATGCTCTGCATTTGTGGGTGTGTGGGTGAGGTGGATTGTGTTAACAGCACTGCTCATGTGAAGGACTCTTTGTACAGCCAGTGTTTAATGAATTGGGGTACAGAGCAGTTGTTTGAGGCTAACAGCGCTGGTGCATATGTGTGTGTATTTGTGTGTGTTCAAGGTCGGGTTTGCTCAATGAAAAGCTATCGGATATAGAAAACAGCTTAAGGGAGCATTTGGAACATTAGCTCAATTTCCAACCACGTAGTTTGGTGTGATTAATGAGGGACTGAATTAGAGACACTCGGTGAATGGGAGCTTTGCTTGCACATTTGATAGTAGTGGTGGTGTAATGCTTATTTATGGCAGGAATGTGTGCTAGTAATACCACAAGCATTAGTCTTTAAACAATATTTGCTCTTATACTAAGCCTTTTACTCTCTCTTCAAAAGACTCCTTGTGTTTTTGTTGCATGGCTTTAGCACTGTTAGCATTGTTAACACTGTTAGCCTTCCAGGTATTACCTGCTTGCTTAACCCTTAGGGGGGGTTATGTGTATTTTACTGGCTCCCCATTCTTTATTTTTTAAATTGTTCATGTCTATGACATGAATTTTAAAAAGATCGCATATTTTTATTTGGTGTTATTTCCAGCCCAGCTCCTACAGAAAGTCTAACATACACTGTTTAAAGCAAGAGTTACACTCAAGCTGTTATGTGCAAAAAATGCACCATTGAAACCATTTCAAATGGCAGCTTCCATTAAAGCATAACACATGCATTTTATTATATCTGGGTGTCAGTCTGGGTTTTTGCCTCGGAATTGATCATTTTTGCTACTCTCCACCAGATGGTGTCATTTTTGGCATATGGGGAGAAAAACATGCTAAACATGCAAAAAATAATAATGCATAAAAATCAATGTTACTGCTAATCATTTACATATGCCAGGCTGTAATTATTCAACACAAAAAAAATACTTTGCATGTAGTGTGTTGAAAATAATTCATTTTTCTTTTTTTTTTCACCGAAAGACATGTTGGCATCAAAAAAACAAAAAACAAAAAACAAACCAAAAAGAAGCGTTATTCGAAGAGTTTAAATAAAAAAATGTATGATTATTTGATGTCGATAATTAGGTCAGTTGTAGGTGAAAAACATTAGCTCAATGAAAAAAAATAATGTAGAATATTTTTATAGCTAACGTAAGAAAAGGAATTTTTTTGCGCTTAGTAGCTTGAGTGTGACTAATATTAAAACAATTCCTAAGCAAGCAAGCATAGCCTAGGACAGTGGTTCTCAACCTGGGGGTCAGGACCCCTCTGGGGGTCGTAAGACACTAAGAGGGGGTCACCAGATGCCTTCCAAAAAAAAAAAAAAAAAAAAAAAAAAAACGAGGAAAAAAAAGAACATTTGTCAATGATTTAAAATAGTATATTTTTTCACATTAATATAAATTATGTACCAATATAGTTTATTATAAAATTAAATCACGGTAATTTGGTGAGATTTATGCAAAATGATTTATGACGAGAGCGTTCCCTACTGAACTATGAATAAGGCTTCCATTCAAACATAGGGAGGGTCCCCTGTATGGTGTCTGCCATCTTGGATGTTTGCACTTGGATGTGTCTACAGCAGAGAGCAAATGACCAGAAACCACTTTTTAAATTTCACTGGCTACCAGAGTTATCTATGGAAGCCCATTTCCGTCAAATAAAAAAGAAAAAAATGTAAAAGTAAGGCAATTCTTTAAAAAATTCCTAGGTCATAATTATGAGATAAAAAGGTAAAATTATGAGTTAAAAAGTCAAAATTATGAGATAAAAAGGTTAAAATTATGAGATAAAAAGTTGAAATTATGAGATACAAATTAAGAGATAAAAAGTAATAATTATAAATTAATTATCTCATAATTTTGACTTTTTATCTCATAATTATGACTTAGGATTATTTTTTAAAATTGCCTTACTTCCACATTTTTCTTTTTTAAGTAGTAGAAATGGGCTTCCAGAGTTATCACTAAAGGTGGGCTTTGCAATCTAGAGTCTGACTGTTTAATGTTGCTAATACCCAAGTAGGGCTGGGCGATATAGCCTTAGATTTATATCTCAATATATTTTTGCTATATCCCAATACCCGATATATATATTGTGATACTTTAAAATACCCTTTAAGTGGCTGTATAATGTTTAATTTAGCTTAGTTTGGTGATTAAAATAGACTATTCTATTGGATTTTTAATGAAATTGTGTGCAGAAAGGGTAAAAATCAATATAAAGTCAAATTTTACTTTGAGAAGGACTTCAATCAATTGTTTACTAATAAATCAAACATACATAAATCATGAAATACTTAGTCTTTCATAGTGTATGGACACTTCTAAAATGTTTTCTTTGTTATGTTCACTATTGCTAATTATTAAATGATTCTTTTCCTCATTAAGGGTGAAGCAAACCTTCACAAAACTCACCAATCCTGCATGCAGCCGATGGCCACAACCCTGCAGTCTAGTCCACCATTCAGGCTCACAGCTTTGATTACATTCCTGTTATACTACAGTCCTGTTATCTGTGCTGATGAGCAGTTTCTGACAAGTTCATGACATGAGAGCATCTTTAGACCTTATTCAACAAACTCTCCTTTGTGATCATGGGGGAAAAAGTTTGTTTGGAGGCAGGAACATTTAAACTCTGCGTTGTCGGTGTTTTGAAATGTTAGACTGAGATAAGGCTCTGTAGTGGTGGGGAATTGGATCACATTTGTCCGCTGCTGGGCTGTCTTTTCTCTGACATTGTACGACTCTGGCGGGGAGTTTTCAGCAAAATGTTTGTGCCCAGACAAATCATGCATTCTGGATGGAGTGTCTTTATGAGATTTTTAAATCCTGGCTTTTCAACAACACTGGGCTCATGTCTGTAGCGATGTCTTGTGTTACTGCTGCCGTTATCTCAGAGTCATCCTGCAGCATATTTTAACGATTATCACGTTAGTTTGAACTCTTCCTTTTTAAAGCTGAACCACTGCCAGATCCAGCGCTGTTTCTTGTTGTCCATCTCTGAACACAGAGAACTAGCCGCTAACTCATCACGCTGCTGTGTTTACCTCCTTCCTCTCCCATGTGTCTCTCTCCTCCACTGATACAAAAACGCACATGTGTGGAGGAGAGTTCTCTGGATGGGAGGATGAGTGAGCACTCTCCTGTGAGCGATGCGTTCAGGGACATGGGAGAAGCGAAGCTCCAGTGAGATGCACACAAAACCTCCACATTATTTATACTCGATGTTCACGATATAGTCATTTTATACATCATGCGTGGCAAAAGCCCCAATACATCAAGTATACTTGATATATTGCCCACCCTGATATCCAGGTAAATGTAAGTCATTTTTAACAGCCTTTTACTGTTTGGCCTACCAAGTAACACTTAACCATTATTAGAAAGTAAAAGACAAATGAAGTTCATTGATTAGTAGGTTGTTTTTATGGTGTATGTTTGTTGAAATCAAATCCTGACTTTAAGATTTAGCCGTGGCCTCTAATATTCTCTGTCCTAGTTGTCTTTTTTCTGCCACTATAAGATTCCTATTTGCTGCTTTCTGTCATCTTCCACTCACTCTCCACCAGCCTGCTCTTTTTAACAACCCCTCCTACTGGTTCTATAGGTCAGCGCTGAAAGGGGTCAGCTGCAGTGCAGTGGATCGATATGAACACATACTCTCCCTCACTGTGTGGGGATCAGCTGACCCAACAGAAACACAGTTTTGTCCTTGTATTTGTGGTCTGCTGCCCTTTGACCTCTGTGTGTAACATACTGTATGTTCATGTAGAGTTAGTCTATTTTTATGCAGCTTTTTCTGCTCTATTTTTGCTGTTTGAAGTTCTTGGTTATGACACCTTTTGATATTGTAAGACCTACATTTGCTGATCGACTCTTTGGACATAAATAGTGCTGTACCATCAATTTTTCTCAGTATAATGTGGTTAAACATCACTGAACGAAGCAGAATGCATCCTTTGCTATTGATCTATATGCACATTGTGCTTTAAATGTCTGCCTGTGTGTGGCCAGATTTTAAACTGCTTTGAGATCATCTTTGTGTCACTATACAGGCAGCTATTGCACAACATCCCTGACCTTGATTGTTGTGTTGATTTATGTCAAACTCACTGAATGTTCTGCTCCCACAGTAACACCTATCTGTTAATGACAGCTTCAGCAACAAGCATTCAGAAGGGAAAAATTATCTTAAGACACATGCCTGTCAATACAAGGAACAAAAAGTGCTGTATTAATAATTAATGTCTTTATTTCCCTCCAACAAATGCAATCCATGGACTGAATTGAAATCATGAAGCTTCCCCCTTAGGACTTCCTTTCTTAGAATACCTTTTATTCTAGACTTTCAGCAGGGAGCGCCTGTGAGGCACGTTTGTATCTCTTCATAGCAGCAGCAAGTTATGAAGTTGGCTCTGGAAGTTTCTTGACATTTCGGCTTGGATCTCAGAAAGGAATTTACCTAATTAGTACTTCTCTGACATTTTTGGAGGAGTTCATGTGAAAAAGTGAGGTCATGTAAATTATAGTTCTGGGAAAACCATGGCCTTTATTTGTGTAATAGTGTGTATTTTAATGTGTATGTACTGTAACTGGTAACCCTAATGAAATGGTGTTTTGCAGGGTTGTATTTGCATGCTCAGACCTCTCTCACTTTGTTCATTGGCCAACATGATGAAATGGGACCTTGATTTTTCTGGTTTGAATCCCAATATGAGGAATTGTACTTCTCGCCTCAGGACTCAAGTACATTAAAGTAAAATTCTTTTGTATGAGGAAATAACAGCAAAACAAATGCAATAATCTTAGGGGAAAAATGAACAAGAAAACCAATTCTGTAGTCTCCTCATAAAGCTTTAAACCCAGCTTGAATCAAGCCGTAGCTATGCCAGCCCTGTGATTGTACCCCGCCTCTTGCCCAGGGACTTCTGGGATCGGTTTCAGCCCCCCCACACCCCCAAACGGAACAACCAGTTTAGGTACTGGGTGACTGGATGCAGGATTTTTGACTAGAGAGTATTCAAAAATGTGTGACACAGTGCTTCAGTAATCACATCAACAGCACTCAGACAGAGCATCAGGCAGCATTTTAACAAAACAGCAAACACTTCAGACTTGACAGGTGACATATGAGAGCCTGCTGCCAGGTAGAGTGTGTTTATCTCACTCTGAGTATTAATCCTGATGCATCTTTGTTTTCTGTTTCAGCATGTGGAAGGGCCTGAATGTCAACTGCACAGACAGCTCAGGATATACACCTTTACATCATGCTTCACTGAACGGACACAGGTAAGACTGCACATTGTTTCTGAAACTTATCCTCTTGTTGACTGACTTATATTCAGCATCTAGATTGGAATACAAAAATTTATGTATACTTAGACTCGAGAAAATATCAGAAGGATAAATTATCCTTTGAATACTCTTCGTCATTTCACACTCAGGCCTACTCACAGAATTGGCTATGCCCCTGACAAACCCAATGAATGGGCCCTTGCCAGTTGTGATTTATTGATAGTATTAATGAAATCCACCATTATTTGCTACTTTTAACCCATTTTTGCCTCATTTAACCCATTTTCATCACTTTTTCCCCCCTACATATTTTTGCAAGTGTAACCAAATTTTTGCCACTTTAAAAAAAACCCATCTCACCACCTTTTCATCCCTTTTCACCACTGGTTTTATCCATTTTTGCCTTTTTTAAACTGTTTTTGCCACATTTAATCCCTTTTTTCCTGCCCATTTTTGCCCACCGTTCTGCCACTTTCAGAATCCCATTTTGCCACCTTTTTTGCCCATTTTTGCTACTGTCAATCAATTTTTGCCACTTTCAACCATTTTTTTTCCCATTTTTTAATTCCATTTTACATTCATTCCATCCATTTTTTGCTGTTGTAAACAAATTTTGCTACTTTCTCCGCCTAATGTTGGCACCTTTTCATGCCTTTGTACACCAATATTTAGCACTATTAAAACCTTTTTTACTCATGCCCATTTTTGACACCGTTACCCATTTTTGCCGCTTTTACCCTATCTGTGCCACTTTGAAATCCTATTTCACATCCCTTGTTTTTTTGCCACTTATTCTGCCCACTTTTGCTACTTCCAAACCCTTCCCATCTCATCTTTACCCATTTCTACCAGTTTTCTTTAATCAATTAATTTTTTTTTTTTGTACTCATTTTGCAACTTTAAAAAAATCCTTTTTCCCACCATCTTTGACCAATTTTCAGTATTCACTACACCAATTTTTGGCAGATTTTACCTTATTTTGTGGACATTTTTCCCACTTTAAACCCCTTTTCATGACTTTTTATATTTTTCCCCCTTTATTTCGTGATTATAATTTTTTTGTGTTAAGGATTTCTCAGTTTTGTTTCCTGCCAATTGTGCACATTATAGATTAGCTGTACCCCGAAAGCTCTCCCCTTTATCCCTCCTTTCCTTTGGTCGACTGGGTTAACACTCCAATACTGTTATAAAATACAGTCCTCCCAATAACTGAACTTTTAGGACTAGTTTGTAAGTTAACATCTGTGTAGTTAGCTTAACTTCCATTTGTCACGGTGCTGTATCAGCATTGGTGGGCTAAATTTCTGGCCAATGTGTCTGTCTAAATGTCTGCGTCTAAAAGTTGAGTGCTAACTCTCTTTAACGTACTACTTTTATTTAAGTGTTTTTTTTTTTTTTGCCGAGATATAGTAGGTTTAAGAACTCTTTATGGGGAAAATGCCGACAAACGGCTTTATGTAAAGCTACCGTTAACAATTTAACCGTTAGCTAAATATAGCATAACACTACAGAGTGCTGAGTGTAGCTGCTGGGTCTGTGGTGAAGTCGACAAATAGATTGTTTTATCATGTTGGACCGGCTTGGGTTTAGCTTTCTATATAGTCTTACTGCGTAGGAAAGCTTCATAAAAAGAAAAACGGAGCTGTTCTTAGCTCTGTAAGTTAGCAGAGGGGACTAGCCAATTAGCGCTTAAAGTCAACGTTTCTCCGTCAGTAATCAGTTGCACCTGGTGAGCCGCGTCCACATGAGCAGAGGAAGGAAAATGTCCCTTAACTGCGGTTTTATTCCAACGTAACAGAGCATATAAAACAAATGAAGTGAGATTATTTGGACCTCAGCAACATTAGGGGAATATACAGCACTGAGAAAATCATAAGTGGCTGGATTTTGTCCGAGGAAATTCTTGTAAAGATGACAATCAAGAGAGCAGAGATACAGAAGCTTCTCAGCCCCGTTACAGGTCAGAAATTAATTTTGCTACTACTAGTGTTGTATCAAAGTTTTATAATGAGTTTTTCTTGTATATGGTGTATCTGTGCAAAATTTAAGACGTCATGTATCTTAAGCAGGAGAGACTAATTGTTTGGCTAAATATCATTCATGTCATATCAGCAATAATTTGACAACAGTAAGAACAGGTCTGCTTGGTGCTAAAAAATTATGTTGTGAGAATGAGTTTTTTTTTAACACAAGGGGTGACTTAATTAATATAACTATATAATATTTAACTTAGATGATGACAGCTCATGTAATTGTTTCTTTAACACATCTGTACTCCAGGGCCACAAATTGTAGCTGTATAAATAGTCAAAGGTATAAGACCGCAAGCACAGTATGTTCATGATATAAATGTTCGGCTTGCAAAGGTCCTGCGTGTATGCATCTGTACAGAGCCACAGTGCAGCTTCCTTTCCCCACCTGGGCCAGCTGAGAGATCCGTTACACAGCGTGGATTAGCTGCGAGCCTGACCGCTATCCCAGTATGGCGGAACTGAAGGATTAGGACTGTGTTTTGGGGGCAATTATGTGGATTTTCCTCCTTCAGATCAACTCTGGAGAGAGAAGGGGAAGGCGGGAAGGAAGAATGCCGCCTCCGAGTGAAATTTAGGACGCCAACAAAGAGCTGCAGAGGAGTGATTTAACGTTTAGGTGGGAAAGTAACAACAAAACTGGCAATTAAGATGTAGATAGAAGAAACAGGGCTACAGTCTGTGCTGTATGTACAGATTTGGTATTCAGGCCGAGTTTGAATTGTTTCTAAGAATATAGGGTTCTTTCAATTTAGTAAACCTTTTTGAAATACACTTAAACTTATTCCAGTCAATTGAATATCATTATATCTGACCCTGAAATCCTCCCAGCGGGAATGACTGCACAGCTGCCACTTAAACCTGAGTGAGTTGTAAAAAATTAAATAAATAATTAATTAACAAAGCATTTCATTAACAGTCTCCTGTGAGAGGTTCTGCCCTTCTCTCTCCGCTGTCTCCCCTCCTGACATTTTCAAATGCAAATGAAGCACTTCACCTTTCCTCCTCACACAGAGAGGTGACAATTTCAGCTGGAGTCTTCCTAATACTGAACAGTACAGCTGACATTAAGACTGAGCTGCAGCTAAATGGATTTCCCACTAAAACCCAGACAGTGATTTGTGGCTTTATCCAGCAGTAAAATGGTAATTAATTTATGAGAGGGAAACATGGATGCAACAAGTAAATGTGTGATCATTGCCAGTTTAACTTCCTACTACTTATGCTTTTAGACTGACTGGTGTGCTGATTTCTCACTCATTGTTATACTATAACTCCATTCATAAGATACACCTGGTTTAGGCTGCATGCTTTAAGTATTTGTCAACTTGTTGCTTTTTAGCAAAGAAGAAATCAAAACTTAGGCTGAACACCAGCAAGGCTAATCATCATGCATCATCCAAAAGGTAATGAGGATTTCAGCATCACCTCTATATGTTTAGTTACTGTAATACCTGGAAAATAGGGCTAAACAATTTGTAAAAATAATCTAATTTCGATTCTTTTTCTAAATTTTGCGATTTAATATGCGATTATTCCTGGGTTAATCTTATGTATTTTTCAACAAATTTAAGCAGTAAATAATTCCATAAATAAGACCATGTGTATTGAGAACAATTCAGTTATTTCCAAAGCAATTCTTCCATAGTAGCATGAAGCAGAATATGGGGGTGCAACAAGCTTTAGCTTAAGCTATAAAGGAGGCAGCTGGGGTGGGGGAGGTTAGGCTGGCTACCAGCTGAAGGTCTGACTTTCATGAAGTAACACAAGGCTTCATCTGTTTTAGATAGAATGAGCCACCTATTTTTGCTCATATTGCAAATGTGATGTCATTTGCTTTGTTTAAGGGCATTATCATTTTTATGTCACTCATTTTGATTAAGAAAAACATACATGAAACACAAAAAGGAGGATTTTTGTGAACTATTAAAAGAAATTGACACTTGAATGTTTGCATAATGTGCATAAAATCTCTGCCGCTGCAAAGAATTGATTAATTAAACTGGTATTTTGACACATTTCAAATTAAAGAAATATTGCAACTCCTGCAATTTAAAAATTGCAGCAGGTTGGAAGGTAAAAACAAAGAACTATATGAGTCCTATAGACCTATCTCAATTCTAAATGTCGACTGTAAAATATTTATTTAAATTATTGCTAATAGGTTTGAAAACTTTGTCAGATTTAATTGACGAAGACCAATCAGGTTTGATCAAAGGCCGACAGACCCAACAGGGCTGTACAGTGCGACATGTATGTCGCAAATGCTACGAGAAAATTGGTCTGTGCTAAGAGGTTTTCACTCCTCATCGCACAGGTGCTATGACAAAGTGAGAGAGGCATGTGAATGCCAGACGTGCAGATAAGACTTTAGGTTTGACTTGTTGCACCAAAAACTTCACTCCACTTTGATTTGAGGTTTGAATTTCATGCCCAGTCCATTTATTTCTTATTTCTGGTACATTTTAAACTCAAGTGGAATGTTTTTTCTTCTCGTCATGCGCAATCCTGTGCGTCTGAAGCGTGAGTGGCCACGCTCCGCAATGGTGAGAGAAGGACCTGCTGCAGCTCTAACAGATAGGGCAGGCTCAGGGCAGACGCAGTACAGGTGTCATTATGTTGAAGAGGAGCGCTGCTATAATCCCAAGTTTTATTTTAAGGCACGTAGGCTAGATGATCTTAAAAACTTGTATCTACTAGCTTACTCTCTGTTAGCCTCGTCCTCTGCAATTATGCACTGATGGTTGCGGTGAGTTGGCTGTCTGTGAGAGGATGGAGCGCTCAGTCTGCGCTAACTTCTCATTAAAGATTAATGTAATAAAAAGGATGCATTTTTTCTCCACTAATATCGTAGCTGCAGCTGTTTTAATCACTGTTGAACTCCAATAGTACTGATGTTATGATTACCCTAAGCCCAACTTTATTTGCTATATTTTATTTATATTTATTGAGCTGCTGGCACAACTGATCAGACAGAGTAACTCTCTAGAAGGCATCATAGAACTATTTGTGGATGACATAGTTGTTATTCTTCAGGACCCAGATAGAACTTTTCTAAATCTTGAAATCGTGACAATCTTAGAAAACAATGGTCAATACTTAGGTTATAAGTTAAATATAACCAAGACTCAACTCCTCTCCTTAAACTATTCTCCTAATCAGACAATAAAAAATAAATATAAAATTGACTGGATGGCAAAAAAAAAAAAATCAAATATCTAGGGGTGACAATTGCAAAGGACTTAGGTAAAATATCAGAAGATATTAGATGTTGGCCAGCATTTAATCTAGATTTTGGTACGCAAATTGAGGTGATAAAGATGAATTTGTTACCAAGACTACTATTTTTATTTTAATATATTCCATTTATTATCCCTGAAATACAATTTAGATTATTGGACAAACCAATATCCAGGTTTAATTTGAATGGCAAGACGCCAAGAGTTAGATATAAAACACTTTTATTGAACAAGGAAGAAGGTGGGATGTCCCTTCCTAACTTGAGGCAGTATTCTTATGCAGCTCAGGTAAGATTTCTTGTTTGTGGATGTTGTTCTCATTACCAGGCAAAATGGAAAGACATTAAGACTAAACATGGGGCTTTTCAACTTCAGTTATCTCTTGGAGACAAGGCAGGCAAATTAAGCCAGAAAACTAAAAGCATAACTATCAAACAATCTCTCAGTATCTTGAGCAAGATAATAAAGGAGTATGATATGGAGAGAGGTATCAAAATATTAATTTGGCCTGCTTTGGATCCTCAGTTTAAACCAGGAATTAGTGACTCAGGTTTTAAACAGTGGTGGGATAAAGGTATTCAGCAATATGTACATTAACCAGGGGGAAGGAGTTTAAAAGCTTTGCCCAACTACTGAAGGAATTCAATCTACAGAACAGCATTTTTTTTCAGATATCTCCAAATAAGAGATTATTATGAAAAAAGATGAAACCAGAAATATCTAAGAAGGACATTACAATGTTAGATGTTTTTATTAAAGCATATTATCAGTATGACGTGAAGCTTATTTCAAAACTTTACCAGGCTTTCCAGACACAGAATGAAAACAACACTGAATATATCAAATCAAAATAGGAACAGGAGCTTCAGGTGGAAATACTGCTGGAGGAATGGTGTTCGAAGTGGAACACACAACACTCATCCACACGCTCTAAGAAATGGAGAGAGTTTTGATGGAAGAACTTGGTTGTTTTATAACACTGCACATTAAAAATCAACAATCTAAAACACATTATTCATGCTGGAGACAGTGTGGACACATTGATGCCAACCTCTCCCATATCTTTTGGACATGTCCAAAAATTCAATAATTCTGGGTAAACATTGTTGCAACTCTGGAAAAGACTTAAGGTTACGCAATACCACATGCTTTTTTTTGTGTTGTTTTTTTTTTTTTTTTTTACAGAACATGTTTCTAAAAAAAGACTGGTATTTGTGTAAGATACTGCTTGTGGCTTGTAAAATATCAATTACAAGAAGATGGTATAAACCTGAGCCCCCAAACCTCATGGAATGGATGGAAACAGTACCTGGAATATACAAAATGGAAAAGATAACTTTTTCACTAAGACTTAAAGGAGCAGATTTCACTAAGCAGTGGTTCAAATGGACTCACTTTGCTGCAGAAGATGAGAGCACTATCTTTGACTTTGAACTTTGATGGACTCGTAAAGGAAAATGTAAATTTGCGATTAATTGCCCAGCCCTACTGGAAAATAAGTTACACCAATATATAAGATGCATTTTGTTGTTTGGGGTCTCACAAAGAGAAAACATTCTTCCTGTGTCTAAGTCTACATCTTGCAGTTTCTATTCAGCTGTGTAGCTTAGCACCATCTGTTTTCACCATATGGAGACTACAATCCTGCTAGCTACCAGTTCAGCTTATAGTAACACTGATACAGTTGTGAAACACAGAGCAATATCCTACAGCAAATTTACCTGGATTCCCTGCTGCCCACTTTCTCTGGTCACCTGCCTTAACTGAAGAGTCTTTACAATCACACCAGCACTCCCTAGTGCTTATTTACTCGGCAGTATAGCCCCATTTTCTTCAAATGCTAAACTAATAAGGTAGAAAAGCTATAAAGGAGCTTATAGATATGGTGCTGCATGCTGCTGTCAAACCTATTCATTGCGTTCTTATTGCACAATGGGAGAATGTATCTGAGCCAATGCTAAGCTGAGAACAGTGCACGGTTGCTACTGCATAGTGCTCAGAGGTTAAAAAACTAAAAAAAAATCTTGAAAAAATGTAGCTCTCTCCAACAGGCTGTCATATTACTCCAAGCTCAGCCTAAAGTAGACCTGGAAGCGGTAGTTGTTGAGCCTGGCCCTTGGAAGTCGAAACTCTTATGAATTCCTCTCTTGCCCTGAGGATTTTTAATGAAGCCACATCATCTTCTTTGCTGCTCTCCTCCTCCTCAGAAGAGGAAATGCCAGGCTTTCCTATGAGAAGTGGACTTATACTTTATGCATCCAAAGAATTAGCAAAATACAGTTTATCTAAATTTATACTAAATCTTATTTTACTTATACTATCAGTGGCTATCTCAATCATTGTGTAGGGTGCCAAGCAACTTGGTGATGATGGAGTCAGTGATGGATGCTATCTGCTCATGGGGTGTGCAACTCCCTTCCTGTATGCCCAACCCTGCAGTAAGTGCAGTGCACACTGCACTTACTGTGTGGCTGGTGTATTAACTCTTGCTCATTTTAAACCTTGTTTTTCCAACCAATTCAATTTGATAAACTTTTTGTACTTGTGACAAGCAAGACATTGTTTGGGCACAACTTAAGCAGATAGACCAGTTGCAGTAGAAAATTACTGCCATTTGATACAGAATCAAACTTTCCCAGCACACAGCCACCTGTTAACATTTGACAGTAGGTCTGACACAGAGAGGAGGAGGAGGAGACAGAGTTCCAAATTTCAAAGTGCCATTTCTGCAGAGTGCAATTTGTGATGTCAAATAGAAAACACAAAATTCTTTTTTTTTTTTCATAAAATGAACTATGGAAGAAATCTCTTCTTAAAAAAACACAACGTACACAGATTTCAACAAGACTCCAAAAATCCCCCAATGTTTCCTTTTTTTGTGATTTGATGTAAGCTAAAACAAAAAAAACATTGAAAGCACACTAATAGGCATTGCAGAGGTGTGATCTTCTGCCAAATTAGAGAAACAGACACAAGTTTCAAACTAATGAGCAGATTGGAAACAATTCTGCTTTGTGAATCTGCTTTAGACATCCCTTAGAAATGACTTAAGTGCACATTTAAGAAAAAAACTTGTGAAGGTGAATGAGGCCCGTTGAAAAAGAGCCTGTAGACAAGGTCATTTCAACTCCACCAAATGGGATAAGGGGTTTTTAACAGGTAGATTCACAATGATGAGACACAGGGAAGTTTGAGTGTTATATAACCAAGACTCTGTGTCACACTTGCAGCAAGGTGAAAGTTTTCATTAATAACTGGCAGAAAAACACAAACTTCAAGCAGTAGATCCATTTTTGAATCAGGGACACTGTTTGATAATTAACAGTTTAAGGTCAGAGATGAAAACATTTTTTTGTGTTAGTTAAAAAATCGCCAAGGTTGCTCATTATGAACCTGTGGCAATGTGTTGACTGCTTTCATTGTACGATTCCAGAGTGAGAATGAATTATTTGTCCAGTGAGGTCAGGGTGTCTTTGATTTGGTGTTCTTGAAAACAGCTTGACTTATATGCTTTTATGTTTTCTCTTCAGGGATGTGGTGCTAAAGTTGCTCCAGTTTGAGGCATCCACAAATGTGGCTGACAGTAAAGGATGCTTCCCGCTGCACTTGGCAGCCTGGAGGGGGGACGTGGACATCGTCCGCATCCTTATCCACCACGGACCCTCACATTGCCGGGTCAACCAACAGGTAAAATATACATACCAATAAGAACTTTCATCAAGCCAAGCAGTCAACCTAAAGGAGTTTGTCTGCAATTTTTAGAAGTTAAAACAACACATTTCCCAAAATTTGGCTTCTGTGACTTCTGTTATTTCTTTTTTTTTTTTTTTTTTGTTACTGAGTAGTTTCTTACTAGTTTGATGTCTTATTTAAAATTCTTGTATAAGAACCACCTTTATTCAAAGACTTGACAAATTTTCCTTGGCAAGAGATCACGCTTTCATCCTGATTTGTACTTCTGCATTGAATCTGCACCATTGTGGCTTACATCAGGCACTACATACTTGTAAATTGGTGTGTCTGCCTTGCCCTGCAGAACTTGCTTGCTAGGTTAAGTGGCTACTCTGAATTACCTTTAGGTCTGCGTGTGAGTGTGCCTGGTTGTTTGTCTCCTTACCAGGCCTGTGATTGACTGGTGACCAGTCCGGGCTATACCTTGCCTCTCACCAAATGAAGGCTGAAATTGGCTCCAGCCACCTGTGACCCTTAATGGGACAAGTGGTGTAGGTAATCGATGGATGGCTATATTTGAATAAGTCTTTCCATTGAAATGTGGTTTATATTAAGTGTAATGAGATATTTTAAGATTGGTGAGATTTGATTAGATTTGATTTTTTTCTGAGTGTATTGTTACCTTTCAGGAAAAAACACTTCAGAAAACCATCCATTGTTCATGTGGCTGTGGACCCTCTCTTACATGGTCATACGTTGCTGAAATACAGCATCTGCCTGCGTGCTGTAACTCTTCCAGAAGCAGGGAGCTCTCACCAGCTGATTTTAAAGTTGAGTTCGTCACATCTACTTCTCGGGGCTTTTAAACCAGCGCTGCCACAGGTCGTCTTGTTATGGCTGCTGTCCAACAGAGACCATGCCTTACAGTTCCCAGTGATCTCTCTCTGACAGGCGGGTGAGCGTTTTTCAGCTCTTGGAGCATTCAGCCTGCCACTGCTGTCAGTCCTCATCAGCAGAAATGACCTTCTTCTCCTCCCTCACTTTACCCTGTGTCTCTGCTTGCAGCATATTGGTGATGTCCCAGCTTGCTGATGCACTGCATTTTAGGAGGTGTATGATGCACACAGGAAGAGGTTGTTTTAATCAGAGCTGTTCTTTAAACGTTAATGACTTCTATGTCTTTTTTAATATTCCTACTCCTGACGGCGTTGTAATAATGGACCCCCCCAGGTTATTGGAGCGTTATTTACTCTGCCTAATAAGCACTTTCTCTTCCGTCACCATTAGCCAAATCACTTCCCTCTGAGAGGTGTTATGGCCTAATTGTTTGCCATGATAAATGGTGTCCCCTGCCCCCTGAAATGAAGAGGTTTGTCAGCAAGTGAACACGAGTAATTTCTTTTTTCTTTTTTTTCCACGTCAATGATTTGTAGAGCTGAGTGCGCTGCTGTGCACTCTGGGAAGAAGATGCTGATTGAGAAGATCCAACATAGATGCTGACTACAATGCACACTGCACAGTCGGTGTGCTGAAGTGTATGTGCACCAGTGTTTTCTTCTCCAAGCATGTATGAAGACCTCCTGAGTCAAGTTTATAGACTTTACAGTTTGTAATACACTGTGCAAAAGAAATACATAAATAAAAGGAATTATTTTGTTAAAGCATGTAGTTTTGACAAAGCTGTAAAGCTGTTGATGTGTTGGAGGAAAGACTTGTTAGCTGTAAGGCATCCTTCAAAAGAAGTTCAACATTGAGACAGATTGATGCTGTTGTGTCTGCTGGAGGATACCATCTGTTGCTGCATCACTTTTTTTTTGGTTTAGTGGGTAACAATTTTTCTCAATCTATAGATTTCTTGATCATGTTAAAAGTAATACAGTGAAAATTTTTACCAAGCCACGGTTGCTGTTGGTCAGCGTTTAAAGATAAAGTATGTAGAATTTCGGCATCTTAATATCTGTATAAATTTTAAAAGTAACTTTTTTTTTCAAAGACAGATTTTAATGTGTATTGTAACGGGACGAGTCTTTTTATGGAGGCTGTCATAGGTTGCAAGTTCAATCGCCCAACCTCACCAAAGATATCAAAGTCACATTCAGTATGACCTAGCTGTTCAGACTGCAGTCGAATTATGAAAAATCAGAAATACAGGTGCATCTTAAAAAATTAGAATATCATGTAAAAGTTCATTTTTCCCGTGATTTAGATTAGTTAAATTTCCATATATTCTAGATTCATCTCCTACAAAGTAAAACATGTCAAGACTTTTTGTAATGATGGTTATGGTTTACAGCTCATGAAAAATCTAAAATCCACTATCTCAAAATAGTACCACATTGTGGAAAAGTCCAATTTGCAAAGGTTTCCTGAGCCTTTAGTCTCTCATTCTGGTTCAGTACACACAGCCACAATCATGGGAGAGACTGCTGACTTGACAAATGTCCAGAAGACAATCATTGTCATCCTCCACAAGGAGAGTAAGCCACAGAAGATCACTGCTGATAGGGCAGGCTGTTCTCAGAGGCTGTAAAGCATATTTATGGAAGTTGATTGGAAGGGAAAGGTGTGGTCAAAAAAGGAGCACAACCAACATGGATGAGATCAGCCCTCAGAGGCTTGTCAAACAAAGCAGATTCAAGAACTTAGGGGAGCTTGACAAGGAGTTGACTAAGGCTGCAGTCAGTGGATCAAGAGCCACTACACAGACGTGTCTAGGAAATGGGCTGCAAGTGTCGTGTTCCTAGTGTCAGGCCAATCCTGAACTGGACCGTTCAGTTAATGTCCCAGAGTCTGGAAGAAGATCTGAAAGGCACAGAATCCAAGGTGCTTGAAGTTGGGTTTTTTTGGTTTTTACAATCAGTGATGGTTTGGTGTGCCATATCATCTGCTGGTGTCGATCCACTGTGATTTATCAAGTCCAGAGTCAACACTGTCAGCCATCTGCAGGAGATTTTAGAGCACTTCATGCTTCGATCTTCTGAGAAGCTTCATGGGGATGATGCTCTACTTTCTCAGAAGGACTTGGCAGCTGCCCACAGTGAAGCCAAACCTACCAGAAACTTCTGACCATGGTACTAGTGCACCTGATTTACTGTGCCTGAACCCCATGGAGAGTCTCTGAGGTTTTGTTAAGAGGAAGATGATAGACATCACACTCAACAATACAGACAAGCAACCTGGGCTCCATAACACCCCAGCAGAGACACGGGCTGATTGCCTCTATTCCATGTCGCATAGCTGCAGTACATTGTGTAAAAGAAGCTCCAGTCAAATACTGAGTGCAAAGATGAGCATAGTTGTCCAGAAAGCTAACATTTCTGTATTATAAATCATTTATGAGTCCTCTGTAAGACTAATGTTTTGTGATATCGTAATATTTTGAGACAGTAGATTTTGTTTTTGTGACTTGTAGGTCATAATCATCAACATTAAAAAAAAGTCATGAAATATTTCACTTTGTAATGATGAATCTAGAATATATGGAAGTTTCACTTCTTGAATTAAATCACAGGAAGAAAATGCACTTTTTGAGCTATACCTGTATATCAGATTTAGTAGCACATTTAAAAAGTGTCAGAAAAAATCAGATATGAGTCACATATGAACAAAAAATACTGATTTTGGTCACTTTTAGCTGAATGTAGTTCATTTCATCTTTGGGAATTGAAAACAACATTGTTGTTTTTCAGCTTGTTATTCAGATCATACAGATTCTCTATTCCTCATGTAAACAGGTAGGCGTATATACAGCAGTGAAATGAAAATGGAATAATCCTTTTCTGAATCCTCACACACTGTGACACCTCACTTGTTAGAGCATCTGCATAAACTGATAAGCTTTTTCTTGTATCTTTCTTTGCATCATTCATCCCACTCTGAACCTTGTTTATCAACCAGCTGCAGAATGACTGTTTTTATCCGCCCTGCTATCAACAGTTTGCATCTCTCCCTCTGTATAATAAACAGGAGTGAAAATGCTAAGCTACAGCGCTCACATTAGCACGCCTCAGCTGTCTGTCACACACAAAGACTCCAACATGGCTGCGCTTTTGACATTCTTAAAGGAGCCGTGTTTTATGTTTGCTTTAATAGGATTCACACCGGTTTGAAATAAAGTGCACACATATGAAGCATGTTTGCACAGTAGTCCTGCAGTTATGTGTCGTCGCTGAGATGGTGGTGGTGTTCTCAGGTCGCAGGCATAAATCAGAGTATGGGATTTACAGTGTGTTTGTGTGTTTACGATGCCTAAGCTTCATATTTTCTCACTGAGCGTCTTGTCTGCAGCAGAGAGCAGGGCCAGCATACATTAGCAAGGGTGATATACAGAGTCCCCCACACACTCACACCCATCATCCAGACTTACAGTAGCAGGCACATTACCCCATTCCCGGCGATATTACTCTGCCCACGCTCACTATTACTCGTGTCAGAGGTTGAGTCTATGGGCATGTTTGTATTTTGTTGCGTTGGATGACTCCAGGAGGCCACATCCTTTGTCTTGATAGGTATTTTTTTCTTCAATGCAACAAAAAAATGAAATATTTGCTCTTACTTTTGTACACAAGGTGACAAACAGCGACATGAGAGAGTGGGGAAGGCACAGGAGGGAGCTGTAATGAGTGTAATAGGTCTTGAGAGTGTACAGAAAAATTGGAGAAAGTGACTGTAGCGGAAATGTGTAGGTGGGCCGGTTCTACTCTTCAGCCAATAGAGGATTAATGGAGGTTAGTGTATGTTATTAGTTGGCGGTAAACCAGTTCCAGCCCACTGTTTACAGCCTAATTGGTCCCAGTAGTTCTCATTCACAGCTGGTTTTGTTTATTATAGGAGCGTGTGTGTGTATGAGGGAGGTGGAGCTTGTCTGACTGGAGGAGACGATTATACATGCTGTGTGGGTTTGACTCTGTGAGAGGCTGTGATAGACGATGAAAGATTGCCTGTTTACTTGAGGCTTGCACTCTACTTGAAGAGGCAAATGCACATATTGAAGAGTGAGATGTTTGTTTTGGATTCTCTTTTTCCAGGTCTGACTCGGGCATGAACTGATCCTTCAGTGAAGATAAAATCCTTAAGATAACCCCAGGGACTTCTAAAAATAATCTCCTAGATTCTTCAGATAATCATGGGAAATTGATTCAGATTATATTATTTTTCTCCAAAATATACTGGAAAATTGCCCATAAGCTTCAATGATCTAACTTTTTCTTGTTGTAGCATTAAAACTGGAAAAGAAGCAGATGGATTCAACTGGTAAAAAAGGAAGAAGCTTTCTTTTGAACATTACGGTTGACAACAGGTTATAAATCATCTTTTTAAAGGATCCTAGAGTCCCACAGCATCTGTTACCTTCATTTTATCTAAGGATCATGAGAGAGAACTGAACAGGAGTAGCTGAGATTAATCTCTCTTCAAATTAAAACCTGTGAAGAAGCTTTCAAAAAAGTTGGTAGCTGTGATGTAAAATATTTGCTGTAGATATTTATTAGCTACAGTTTGGGACAGCAGGACCCAAAGTTTTTCTGCCTTATTTTAGAGGTTGTAGGTTGTACTATTTTTAATCATCATTATCTTTGGGCAGTGCAACAGGACAATTGGCAGTTCTTCCACAAAATTAGCTTTGTGTTGCCAGCAGTGCAAAACTAAGGGCGCTGTTTTCTTTAATCTTATTTCCAATGGTATGGTTTAAGAATTTCCTGGTGTTCCGTAGCACTCATTGGTTAAATATGGATCTGGTTCAAGTCAATGGTAGATATTTAACAGGCTGGAAGAATTTAAAGTTTTACATGGATCTTCCGCCAGGTATCGGTGTCAATGTTAAAATGTTGGTATCGTGACAATACTACTTGCAAATTTAACTCCAAGCCTCCTTCTCTCGGAGGCACATTGCCTAGTTTTGGAATTTTTGGTTTAGTTTGATTAAATATGCAAGTTTCTCACAATTATACATTTATTGAAGAGAAATCACAGCAGTGAGAGGACAAGAAATGATGAGAAAGAATGATGGTTATGACGTGGAACAAATTCCTCTGTCCGACCCCCGCAGAGGTTTCCAGGGTGCCACCAAAATGCAGTTTCCAGCAATTCCCATGTAATATGCACACAGCATTTTTTCTGTAAAGGTCTGAAAAGGTTCAGGGAGGCTTTAAGGACTAAAGCACAGACCAATGACTGACAATGAAACAAGTTGAAACTTGCAGCTACTTCTGACGGGCTGTGCAGCTGAAAACCTACCAATTCACACCACTGCAACTGGTGGAGATTGTGTATTCTTTCATTAGCGATGACTCGCATGTTCCTCAATTTAAGGGGATTTATTTCTTATGTCATGGTGCATTAAAACCTGTTTCTAGAAGAAGGGCAGTTCTGCACAATAACAGTTTTTTCCTGTCATTTTATTTTCATGATAATGTTTAACATTAGGCTGTATGATTCCTGCATGAGGGGGAAAATTCCTGTTTGTCTTAGCAATCATTTTGTGACAGCAAAATTTCACAACACATACGAACACAGAAATACTTTGCTAACTCAGCCTTGTTATGAATAAGAAACCTGCAGATTTATTACCATGGTATGATGTTCTTTTTATGAAATGCTGTGTTGGTTTTACTTCAGATGTAATGGGACGCATGCCTTCCAAAATATTCAACTTTTGTCTCGTCAGTCCACAGAATATTATCCTAAGACTTGGGGTTCATTAAGATGTTTTTGGCAAATATGAGACAAGCCTTTGTGTTTTCTTTGGTCAGCAGTGGTTTTCACTTTGGAACTCTCCCATGGATGCCATTTTTGCCCAGTGTCTGTCTTATTGTTGAATCATGAACACTGACCTTAACTGAGTCAGTTGAGGCCTGCAGGTCTTCAGATATTCTACGTTATTTTGTGACCTCCTGGATGAGTTATTTATGTGATCTTGGAGTCATTTTGATAGGCTGGTCACTCCTGGAAAGGTTCACTGCTGTTCCAAGTTTTCTCCATTTGTGGCTGATGACTCTCACCATGGCTTGCTAAATTCCCAAAGCTTGAGAAGTGGCTTTGTAACTCTTTCCAGACTGATAGATGTGAATCAGTCTGTTCTTGAATTTCTTTATATGGCAGCATGATGTGTTGCTGTTTCAGATCTGTTGGCCTACTTCACTTTGTCAGACAGGTTCTTTTTAAGGGATTTTTGGATTCAGCAGGTCTGGTAGTAATCAGGCCTGGGTGTGGAGAGTGCAATTGAGCTCAGCTTTCCAAAAAAATGTGCTTAATCACAGTAAATACATGATTTAAAACAGCGGTGGATCATGATCTGAAACATTTAAGTGTGACAAATGTGCAAAAAAAACAACAATACTTTTCCACAGTGTTATTTGGCCCCTGTGCTACAGATGTATCCTGAGAATGTTTTCTTTTCCACCAGCAGAGGTATGAAGAGTCTAAATGCTTCCACTTTGTCTTTCCTTTTTTTCTGCCCCTGCCATTTTTACTCCTTTAGTTCCTTAAGCGAAGAATAAAAGATCAGCTGTCTTAAACTAAGGAAGGTAATCAGAGAGTATAGAAGATGATGCATGCTTCTGCACGTGTGGATACATGCATGCATCAAATTCTGCCCTCAGACTTTTCTCTAGGGGCAGTGAAGCATTCTGGAAGGCTGGAGGCTGTGTGAACTAAGCCAAAGGTAAAAAGTCACAAGGCCACGCACTTTCTATGTGTTTCCAGGAATTTGTGTTGGGGCCTGTGCTCATGTTACAGCGCGTGTAATTGCATTATAATGCACAGATGTTGCTACCACACATGAAAATGAAACCATGAGTTCCCTCACAGTCAACATGTGAACACGACTGTACGTCACAGGCTGCCTGGGGAAAGTCCTTACTCAAACACCGCCCACCGCTGAAACCAACTGAGCCATAGGATGTTTTTCCTCTGAGTAATCTGTTTAAAGAAAATGTTATGTCACGTTTTCCTTCGCCTGACGCTCCACTGGCAGCATGTTCCCTAATTAAAGTTCAGTGAAAGAAACCTGATTCATCTCAACATGGATCTAAACAAACTTCAGTCATCAATGATGATTTCAAGCTGCGAGCAGATTGTGTGTGAGCGTGTTGATCGAGGTGATTTAAGGAGATACAGAAAGACATTTGCAAGATTTTCCTTTTGGGTAATTTGAGCTTAGACGGAAACATGGTGCTTAATTCTTCTCATTAAGAGATTTGTCATTGAGTGTCTTACTCTACAGGGAGGTCAGAGCAAAAGTTTAATCCACAGAGCGACAGCCCTGCAGCTGTCAGGGAGTGCTGCTCCAAGGCAGAATCATTCAGCTTCTTTTTCATCAATCTTAATGTGTTATTCCTCCTGGAGCGCTTACA
This sequence comes from Cheilinus undulatus, assembly GCF_018320785.1. Classification (NCBI taxonomy): domain Eukaryota; kingdom Metazoa; phylum Chordata; class Actinopteri; order Labriformes; family Labridae; genus Cheilinus; species Cheilinus undulatus. The sequence goes on along the minus strand of NC_054887.1, from coordinate 21,966,381 downwards.
TTATCCTGCATGATGAAAGCAGAAATATTTGATAAAAGCTCAGTGAGACATTTCTTTGAATTCTTCAACTCTTTTTAACCACGAGATTCAAATATTCAGACTATTTTTACATGTTTTTCTAATGCAGGTCAAGGACCAAAAAGATGCTTTCTCAGTTGTTTTTAAGTGAAATAACTTCAGATCACTTTTGATGCATTCAGTCTAAGATCAAATAAGAATGTGCAAAGGCAGTCGTTCAGAAACAAATATTAGAAACATATTTCTTGATCAAGATTAGATTTATTCAGTGAACTTTTACCGAAGCAAATACATTTCCTTTTAACTTTAGTAAATGTAAATTGCCATCAGAACTATATTACACTTTATAAAATATATTTTCTTCAGAGAACCCATTAATACCTATTTAAAAAAAACAATGCCATATTTCTTATTAGAGTACTCAATTAATTGACATAAGAATTGATAGACATCTCCATAACAAAACGAATCGATTACTGCAGTCCTAGTATGAAGGCGACCTTACTATATAAAAGGGAGGGGTGGTGCAACAAAAGTTTTCTGTGGTAGTGAAAGAAGAATGAAGAGAGATAAAAGGACCATTATACAGGGGAAGTCCTCACCTGAAGTATAGGTCAACCTGAGGTAGCACATTCCTGTACAGGAGGTGGCGATCTGCACCTTTACAAATAGGTGGAAAACCACCGTTAGCTCAGAGAAGAAGAAGAATGGGAAGTCCATGAATTATAACTTGGTGCAGCATTTTAGGATTTTGAAGAAAATCTATATTTATGATCTTGTAATGTCAGCTGTTTTGACCCAGTACACCCAAGGAGTCTTCTGAGAGGTATCAAGTGCAATTGGAGCAAACCAAGACAGACGGACGTACAGACACACAGACAAGCTGTCAGTTATAGTTGTTAGATTTGTAGCTGGTCATCAATTAATCTTTTATCAATCTTTGTTTTGCCCCAGTTCTTCACAAAAGATATCTCAAGACAAAAAACAGGTTTAAACTGTACTCTTTGTCATATATTACTTGCAAGGACTAAACATTCATCCAACATAAGAAAAAGACCTGACAGCATTTAGCTAGTACATGGGGACAGAGAAAAAGCTTTTAACAGACAGAAACGTACTTACTTTGCTTAAAAAAATCTTGTAAAGATCTTGTAATGAATAATGAAAACTTGAGTTAAATAACTTAATTTAAGTTGCATTATTAGTAAGTTTCATAAACTAAGTGCTGAGTTTATTAGACACATTATTTAGGCCTAAGTATTATCAGATGCTCTTGTATATATCGACGTAGGTGGTGAGCCCGGAAAAACTGTGTTTTGAAATGTTGGCACATTGGACATTGCCTGAAATCCGATACTGTGCATCAGTAAGGCCTGTTACATACTCCGCAAGAACAGAGGAATTTGTTCTTTTTCTAGACCAGGCCACTCATACTTCATGAGAAACTAAAGTGCAGAACTCTTGGGAAGTCCTCATAGGGCCCTCCCACTGCAGCACTCATCATGCGTGCTAAGCATTAAACCACACCCACTTCAAATTTCTGATCAATCACACAATAGTTGTCAGACACCACACATGAGAAAAGATCTGCCCGGATGATGTGTCAAGAACAAGCTGCAAAAAGAGAGAACAAATTTCTCTGTTCTTGCAGAGTGTGTAACAGACTTGATTGTATAATGTAAGTCTCTATTCCCCTCAACATGACAAAAGGAACAAGCTATGCCTACTAGCTATTATAATCCTGGTATTGCCAGCATTAGCTATGAATCACACAGCATTTTACTTACTGGTCATGTTTAGCCAACACTGCTGAGTCATCTGCTTAGATATAAACACATGTATGTTGGGAATTTATGCATATGTAAGTGTCTTATTATAATTTCCGAGCCTAATTTTCCTGGCTTTTGCCGAAAAGGAGTTTTATAGTGAATGCAACAGAACAAAAAAAGTGAATGAAAATTTTTTAATTCATTGGATTTTTTTCTGTTTACTTTCATAAAGACACATAGACCCACATTGAGAATAGCAGTGAAGACAAATAGGAAAAGATTTTCACCTTGTCCATCTCCCCTTCCCTCCTCTTTATTTACTCATCTCTCCCCAGGCAGCGAGCTGAGCTGCTGGGATTATGAGCCTCTGTAACGGAGCTCATCCTGCATATCAGTCCATCAGCGTTAACATGGTGTGTGTTCAAACAAATACTCCCTGCGCTTCATTCGCTCTGGTTTCATTTCAACCCAGGCCTGTCTGATAAGGCTCGCTTATTTGCATGGATGAAGCTGTTTGTTTGGTCCCTTTAGAGATGAATTCAGATAAGACTGATAGTGTTTACTATGGGAGATGTGTGCAGTGTTTGCGTGTACAGGTAAATATACCTACAAGTGAACAAGCTGATACTGCGTTTGAAGTGGGCACTGCATGAATGGAGATGCCGTCATAAAAAAATAAAAAATTAAGCAATATTGCAGGCTTTTTTGTTAAAACACTGACAAACAAACACTGACATCCATTTGTATGGGCATGTCAATAATGCACGGTCATGCCTGTTGATGCGTCATTAGTGGATGGCTGCAGCTCAGAGCCCAATCAGCAACAATACACCGAGTGTTAGATGATATCGGAAAGCTGTCAGAGCAAACGTAATGGAAATATATAGCTGGCTCTGAGAACACGGAGGGAGGATTTTCTTTTCTTCTCTCGTCCTGTCACTCTGCGTCGCTGTTCATCTCTTTGTCACTCTCCTTTCTGTCGGGGAAATGCATTTCTCCCTATCTAAAGCTTTGTCAGTGCCGCGGATTGGTCTGACAAAGCTTTATTGTCCATTTAAGGCTGCACAGACAGAGCGGGTCAGCAGCAGCATCAGCGTTATTTGTATACTCCATCCTTGTGGCTCTCATATCCGCATTGAGATTTATCAGCCAGTGTTTGCACGTTTCATTACCTCTGCATGCTTGTTTTTGTGTTCAATCTCAAAATACTGTCGTGACCGTAATAAATCCATTATCAGTTTTCAAAGTACTAACAACCAAGTGTTGACAAAACAATCTCAGCATAAGGTCCAGTGAATGTATTATAAGATCATCATCAGCTGATTGAGTTGCCCAATTAACATGGATTTGCAGATTTTCATTGGTATCTGTTGACCTTGGAAACAAAATTTCACAAACAATCATCTAATTTAGTATCTGTATTCAACTGAGGGAAAATTCAGAACTCAGAAAAAATACTTTGAGATTCACTGACCACCAAGATTGAGTTATGGCAAATTAGCAAGATGAAATAAAAGGTTTAGAATAAAAAAGCAGTAATACAAATCTACGAGACTTTTTTTCTACTTCCCTAGGCGACCATAAATTATTCATACACATTAATTTGACTTTTCACACTAACTTGCATAGAGAGAGAGAGAGAGGTAATGTTTCAAATGAACTGCACAGTACAACCCTAATGAGCAGAGTAGGATCCTAAGAATTACTCCTAAAAAACATTGACAATAAATCCTGCTGTCCACAGCCTTATTATACAAGACAGCCTGTTTGGGTTCAGATTGACCTCGGCTTCAAAAGTTGACAGAAAATCTCTGTGTGCTGCTACAGTTAACAAAGGCGGAATGGGAGGACAATTATCCACTTAATACATGCGCCTCACAGTGGGAGATTTTTCCTGTTGAGTTTGGTGGGAGGGGGTTAAAGCAAGCAGAACATGACATATAAAGAAAGGCGTGGAAATTACAGATAAAGCGACAGTTCCCAAGGCTATAATGACATAATTTGCTAAAATAACAATGCCACAAGTACTTCAGAATCTTCACAGTTTCACTGAAAGAGCAGCAAAGAAATAACCTGCGAATAAAAAAAAAAAAAATGAAGCATATTCATGACATGCATAGAGATCGAAGAAGTAGCACTGTCCAAGCTTCATCAGCCCCAACTACTTGCTCATGGTGAATTTTACTGACTATTCCTGCTGCGCCCACACATCATCTTACCCTGACTTCATGCAGAAAATATACTTGGGGATTAGCAGGAAGAATTCAGGGTCAGGCAGGGGTGAAAAAATAGCTGTTTGCACTTATACATCATCCAGAAACTCCAGGAAGTTTCATGATTTTTGTGCACTTGTGGAAACAGCAAATCTCTGATTGCAGATCTGTGTTAATTTTGCGAGTTCAAACTTTCTTTTTCAGTCCTGAAATTCCAAATATTGCCCTTTATATTGTAATTGGTTTTAATTGTTTGGGGATCAGTAGTAGTCAAAATATTTGCATTTCACTGAGGCTTGACATTTGAGGACAACACTCTGAGTTGTAAATATTCTTTTGATGATATTAAGTAGGACTGATCTACAATAAAGACTTTAATAACAGATATAAAATGGGCCTGTATTTTGACCAATAACCAAACATAAAAAATGCATGTTCATTAATTATCTTTAATTACAGTATCTACTGTCTAAACTCTTCAGAAACAGCAGCCATGCAAAACACTCTGTGAAGATTGTGAAAACTGCACAAGCTTACTGCCCTTAATCAGTTTGCAATGCATGTGACTTCCTGGTAACTAGAGATATCTTCATTTATCAGTTATTGATCATTATCACAGGATTAGAAACCTTTATTGGTGTATCAGTTTTTCCTGGTTGTCTGTGGCTGAAAGGGAAGCTCTGTAGTGTAATTATATAGTATAACTGTCAGGCAGTAAGTAAAAGGCACGTCAGCATTGTTTATCAAATTAAACTGAACTTCAGCACCTTTAACTGTCAGTTTGAAAACATTTTTGTCATTTCCTCTGCTGCTGCATTCACTCTAATTAACTTGAATCAGTGGAAATAATGTTTGTACAGCTGTGTTGCTCTTTTAGTACCTTCTGTTTTTAGCTGTATGGAGTCTGCATTTCTACTAGCTATAATACGGTAGTTGTCAGCCAGCCTGCAGTGCAAAACGCTCTGCCCTCCTTTGCCCGTCACTTGTTCTTACTGAGGAGTTCTCCATCAAACCAGCACTCCACATGGATTATTTGATTATACTTCCTGTTTTCTGCAGAGTTATGAACTAAAGAGGTGCCAAACCCTGCTGGTGTGTTTTGTGTCGCTCATGTTCCAGCACGTTCTGAGCAGTGAAGCAGAAGTGGTCACTTGTAACATACAATGAATGGGGATGAATTTTCAGTGAGGTTAGGTCTTGTGCACAGTGTGATGTGGCAGCACTTGGGGTAATGACGCTGCATGTCTTAGCACTTCTTACTGGTTTAAGTGGCCCTGGATATTCACCTACAAGCTACTTTATAAAGTACGTCTGTTCAATTGCTTATTAACACAAAAGCTAATCAGCCAATCCCATGGCAGCAGCTCAATGCATTCGGGCATGTAGATGTGGTCAAGACGACTTGCTGAAGTTCAAACTGAGCATCTGAATGGGGAAGACATGGGATTAAGGTGACTTTGAACGTGACATGCTTGTTGGTACCAGATGGGCTGGTCTGAGTATTTCAGAAACTGCTGATCTACTGGTATTTTCATGCATACCCATCTCTCGGGTTTACAGAGAATGATCCAAAAAAGGAAAATATCCAGTTGTTGCTGACCATGTTCATCCGTTTATGATCATAGTGTACCCTAACCTTGCAAAACAGATGTATACGCCCGTTTCCTTGTTTCTCACTGGTGAATCCATCTTGCAAAGCTCCCGTCTAAACCGTTTGGGCCTGGTTAGAAAGTGACAGGACCAAAAAGTGATGAGGGGCAGTACTTTCGGCGGAGTCGTGACGTAAGCAAGCAGCAACAAGAGGCCGGTGCCGTTATGGCAGAAGAGATTAGCGTGGATGCTGCTAAAGCGCCAGTTTTATCAGAACTTGAAGACATTTCTTCGTTAAAAGAAGAACAGAAAACAGCATTGAGTTGTTTTCTTTTCAAAACGACAAAAGTCGTGTACTGACATGTCTATTGTCACCATGGTTCGCATTATGCAGTTCTATATGGAGTTCATTCCTCGTTAGCTGCGCACGCGCACCTCGGTAGCAGTGACGACGTCACGTGTGTTGTTGCTCTGGGTGGCCCATAAAGATGTGACAGAACGTTAATACAAACACTCTCCGAGTTTTATTTTCAAAGGCTCTGTCCTTTTCCAAACACTGTCTATCGAAGGTTTTCCAGATGGATGCGTGAAACACATCCATCTTGCATATCGGGTTAAGTGTACCCATCTTCTGATGGTTACTTCCAGCAGGATAATGCATCATGTCACAAAGCCCAAATCATCTCAGACTGGTTTCTTGAATGTGGCAACAAGTTCACTGTGCTCCAGCAGCCTCCCCAGCCACCAGGTCTCAATCTAATAGAGCACCTTTGGGATGTGATGGAAAAGGAGATTGCATCATGGATGTGCAGCTGACAATTCTGCAGCAACTGTGTGATGATATCTTGTCAGTATGAATCAAAATATCTGAGGAATGTTTCTAGCACCTTGTCGTAACAATGCCATGAAGAATTAAGGAAGTTTTGAAGGCAAAAGGGGATCTAACCTGGTACTAGCAAGCTGTACCTAATAAAGTGGCCAGTGAGTGTATAATCTGCTGCCAACTTTTAGATGACAAAATTGGTATCAAAAGTGCAGGTTAGACACCAGAATTTAAGGTAATGATGTGTTTAGAGTCAGGTTAGTAACATTACTATTAGGCAATGCTAATTCACACCCTATATGATGTGTTTAGGAGGTTGGTTTTGATAACACTTGAAAAAAATACAGTGTGTTTTTATTCTAATACAAGATCAGTAACATAATGCAGCTGAGCCAATGCTCTTGAGGCTTAATGCCTTTCATAATTTGATAATTTACACTGTTTAGCCCACTTAATAGGTTTGGTATTTTTCAGTGTGTGTATAATTATGTTTCACATAAATGAACACATCAATAAATGAATCTTAACATTGTATAATTCAGTTGAACTTACCTTAGGAGACCTGTTGCATGACTTCTTTTTGTTCTGCTCTGTTGAATAAACTAAGTAAAAGTATGTTGAATGCAAAAGGATGACTTTTGTGCTCCTTTAATCAGGTTACACTGCCACCTGCGGGAGGTTGTCGTACATTACAAAGCTAAGTAGATGGACCAACTTCTAAACCAGCGGCTGAAACAAAACACAAACTATGATCGGTATCTTCTGATTTTACTCATCAGTGATTGTAATCAGTAGCAAAAACCTAATCGGGGCATCCCTACTGGTAATTATTGTTCACCAGTTCTCATAATGTGCTCCCAGCTTTAAGCCTCTCTTTTCCTCACTAAGTGTAAACAGTATAGACTCTCCTCTGCTGACTCTGAAGTGTCTTCAAAAATAATTGACTCCGTAGCTGAAAATACCACCTCTTTGTGTCCTGCTGTTCTTCTCATCGGTTGTGTTAAATATACTAGGATGCTCTGTTGTGTATCACTGCTTTCAAATGAATGTAAGATGCTCTAAATAAATCCCTTGCAGCCTTTTTAACTTTATTTCCAAGTGCCTTTAGATTTAACTTGTAATAGATGAATGGCCTGTTCTCCAGACACTGAACAGATACTCGCCTTAGTGGCAAATGATGACTGATTACGCTGTGATTGTGGTTGTTTGGGAGCAGGCAGGAATATATTACATTGTGATGAAGACGGTATATACAGTAGATTAGAAAAGATGTTCTTTAAATGATCCCCTGAGGAATGTGACTCACTCTAGTGGAAAATAATCTAACAGTGGAATCTCCACGCAGCAACAGAGTGAACAGAGTTTATTAAACAGAATAAAGCCAACAATTAAAGCCATAAACTGTGATGAATGTGGATGACGGTGAGCATGAGTGTGTGATTATTGTGCTTACAGTACTGCAATCAGACCTGCTCTGGAACGTTCCACTCTGACATCAATGGAGGGGTGTGCGCTCCATGGGGAGAACACATGGATCTGATTGGCTGAGGAGGGGGTAAAGCACTGGAGCACGCTTGTGATGTTTTCGCAGCTTGATCACGTTGTATGTCTGTCTTCATATAGGGTCTCTTTTCCCTGTGTCACTCACACACAAACTGTATCTCTCCATCTCTCTCACTCGCTGCTTGGAGGGGTAAAGCCGAGAGGGAGAGGGAGAGGAAGAGGGAGGGCTGTGGAGAGGGAGAGTAAGAAAAGGCATGAGATGAGATCTGAGCAGCCAGTGTGGTCGTGGTGTTTTGGAATTTTATTGTGGAGGTTTTAGGGGTGAATTGACAGCGGGAGATCTGAGGGAATTTGGTAAAGGAAAAGAGGAGAAAGGGGGGATATCAAAGGCATGTTCGCCTGCATGAAACAGAATACTTTATATCAGTTATTGCATGCAGTGTAATGTTTCATGAAAGCCTTTTTAATGCTCTTTTTTTCTTTTAGACTGATGTAATGTACATAAAAACCTATCTCTCTATGGGAGCAGGGTTTCTTTTGTGTAATTTTCCTCAAAAACATCAGTGGTTGTGATGACTCGGTCCATTTTGTGGTCAAAACTGAAGCCATGGCAGATGTAAATGCATGTTTTCATGAATATTAAATGCATGAATACGTCAGCATATCACTGGTGTTCCCAGTAATTTAGTTCTTGGTCGATTAAACAGTAATTAAAGGTGCTGTTAGCAGGGGCCTACAGAGGCTACTCAAATCCAAATCCTGAAACTAGTAAAGTCTTCCCTCACTCTCTTTCCATGTATTTTCTATTTTCTGCTGCCTTGTCATGCAAAGGCAAAAAGCCCCCAAATAATCCTATGAAAAAAAAAATTAAAATTCAGATGGACTGGCTAGACTTAAGATAAGGACACAGTCAGAAAACTGTCAACACTGGGCAAAGTTCAAGTTTAGAAGAGCTTGTCTTGTAGGGCTGTGCATCTTCACTGGTCGAACAATCAGATTAAATTCAACTAAACTTAAAACAAAAAGTAAGGAAATTTGTGTTTGGTAGATTATTTCTTTGTTGTAACAATGCTTCTTGGTAATAAATCTTATACCATTGGAAAGCCTGTTTATTACCCTTTTAAATGATGCCACATTTGTAAGGATCATGCATTTGTGGGATGAGCAGCAGAGCTGAGTATGTGGGTTGCACCCATGAAAAATGTACCAAATCTTCTCTGCCAATGCCAAACAGCTTATTTTACTGTTGCTATTGACTCTTGTTTTGAGCTTCTGGTACCACCTGATTGGTAGCACCTGTGAGCATGGGCCCTGCTACAGTGGTCAGTAGTTGTCTGCTTCAAGAATCGGCATGCCACGTTTGACTGATCTGGACAGGGCCCATTGGTTGGGCAACTTCAAGCTGGTGTCCCGCAAAACCAAATTGTGGCATTGTTTGGAGTGAACCCTAGTACCATCTCCACACTGAAGGCCAAGTTCCATATAACGGGGAATGTCAGCGACAGGCAGGTGCCAGGCTGTTTTGGCTGTGTATGGTTCTTCCACAAACTACTGAGGCTCCTGTTTGCTAAGTGAATAAATTGTTAAATTGTCAATATGGCTTGTTTCTTCAAACTTCAACCATCCAATCCACTAAACACCAAACAAGAGTCATTGGCAGAATCAGCTGTTTGGCATTGGCAGAGAAAATTTGGTACATTTTTCATGGGCGCAACCAACATACTGAGCTCTGCTGCTCATCCCACAAATGCATGGTCCTTACAAATGTGGCATCATTTAAAAGGGTAATAAAAAAGCTTTCCAGTGGTATAAGATTTATTACCAAGAAGCATTGTTACAACAAAGAAATAATCTACCAAACACAAATTTCCTTACTTTCTGTTTTTATTTGTTTTGATTTAATGTCATGACCACAGTTTGCACCCTGTTCTTTGAATAAGCATGCCTAAAAAAAGGAGCGTGCCACTGATTTTAGGAAAAACTGAAAAATCTAAAGCAAGCTCTGTTCATACCAAGTATGACAACATTTTTAACGCAAATAAATTCTTATGAAATGTGTTTGACTCCCAGCTAAAGTTTTATGTAAACAACCAATGCATCATTAAAGTCCCTGTAAAGTGATTTAATAAACCTGTATTTTAGGTTTGTATGACAGGCCACTGTGTTATGAACCAACAGGCCAAAATACAGTCTTGAAAAACATCTCTAAGTTTATAAAATTAAGCCTCAAAATCATGAAAGGTGAGGCAGTGAAATTGAATGAGCTGAGGCAACACACACTCACAAGAAATATGATCCTCTCAAATTTAAATCAGAGTGCAGCTGCCTGGCTCTGTGCCAGAGAAGAGCAGTCTCTGTTATATTTTTAATGACCCATGGGCCTTCGTGGTTGATAGTTTGGGGATATTTACCTCACAATGAACAGACACAGCATGTAGCTGGCTGTCAACTTTCAGTGAAGACAGTATCATCAGCTAACAACAGACTGTATTAAGATGAACTGCTCGTCAATTTTATATCATTGTAGCATAAGGGGGGCAGTGTAATTCCCCATCAAGACTGGTGATGTCATGGGTTCCTATATCTCTCCTGCCCAAATGAAACCAAGCCAGGAAAGAGGTGAACAACTTTCTCAGTGTTTTCACGTTTACAGTAACATTATTCCAACATCTAGTGTGTTAAGACACAAAGTTTGGATTTCACTTAACATGGACTTAAAGCAACAAAGAATCTACTTGCTGAGCAAGATAAAGTCCTTTACTCTCTGTAACAAAATGTTCTGTATTTTTTACCTTTATTCCTTTATTAAAAGTCTTTTAATGTTTCTTTTGTTTGCTGGTTTGATGTTCTGTCTGTAAAAGACAAAAAGTGGTCTTCACAGTAAGAAGATCTGCTCCAAACTGGAATCCAGCAAATAATCAGATTCCAGCCACGTTCTTTGTGAGGCAGGTGGTCCAAAAATCTGAGGGAATAATTTCCCAACAAGACCATTTCCCCCTCTGTGAGTTCACTGTTCTGCCCTCAGGCTGCTGCTTTATCTGGTGATTCTAAACCTTTCATTCCCTCCACCATCAGGCTTTTCAACCTTGATAGTAGTCACTTGGTTGAAAAACTTTGTTTTATATATATTCCTTGTTCTGCATAAAACTGCTTAGTGGTTTGGTCTGTGTTCTTGTGTTGGTGGTCTGTTTGTTTATTCATACAATTTATGAATGTAGACTAAAAGTGTTATATGTATTGCATCTCAGGATGCCTTATCTATCAATTTTGATACATTAATGCTCTTAAAAGGTGTATTTTAGTGTTTACCTGACCCTGGTGTATGTCATTACCTACCTATATCATTTTACAATAATTTTAACCTCACATTTATGAAGTCGATTGGAAAACTTGAAGTCATGTCTGATGACTGCCATTTGGTGATATTTTAACATGAATAAGGATGCCCGAAGAGCAGACTGCAGACTACGTGTGCTCACTTGTCAAGACGGGGGTTAGGAGTATCTGATGACCTTTCAAATAATTAAAAGTAGGGCTGCACGATATTGGATTTTTGCTGTTATCCGATATGCCGATATTTACAGATTCATTTTAGCCAATACAGATATTTAAATATGTTTTACATAACTAAAAATTCAGTCCTTTGAACACAATTTTAGGTTTGAGGATGAATAAAGAAAGACACTTTTTTCCTTAAAACACACTTTAAAGTTTAAAGAACGAGAATGAATAAAGAAAGAGATCTCAACTTACATAGGTCTGTTGGCCCAGCCTAAAACTAATTTATTAGTATGTATGGCCAAATTTTGCATTTGATATATGCTGATATGCACCGCCAAAATATTGGATTTAAATATCAGCAAAAATTTTGATATCTACCAATCCCGATATCTGCCCGATAATATCGTGCATCCCTATTTTAAAGTGCTGTAAAGGCTTTATTAAGCTCTCACATTTGTAAAATAAACAGGAAAAAACTCCCAAGGCCCTCACTTCAGACATTAAAATGCACTTATTTCATTACATGGTCACATATTGACCTTAAAAACTGCGCTGACTCATTTTGGCATCAAGCCTTCATCAGAAAGTCGGACAAACAGAAGTTAGGAAGCTGTGGGTTTTTTTAAAGTGCTGCTCAACCAATAGAAACATGCCACTTTGGCATGCAGGCAATGGCCTGCAGAGGGTGCCATCATCTAAAACCTCCAGCAGATAGTGTTCATACGGGTCAAAGGAGATACAAATAATCTCCTACAGAACTATGTGAATATACATACATATGTAGAAAGGTATAAAGGGCAGTGCAAAAATACTATATTACTGGTTTGATGAGGTAAAACAAGATGTACGTTTTTTTGAATACAAATAAAAAGTTATTTAAAAAATACAGTGTAATCTAACTTTTCATTTAGACCAGGATGTTCTAAACTACAGGCCACTAAACTCCCTGGAGCCAAAATGTTAACAAATGAAAAGCCGTTTGGGAGCCATAAGAGCCGGCTGTTCCTACTGAGCTGAGCCAAATGATCCACATCATCATAAAGAGCTGAAATTCCCATCAGGAACTGGTGGCAGTAGGCTGTGTTATATTTGACTGGCATCGTACTTCAGAATATAGAAGGCAGTGTCAAACAATTTAATTACCACCACACTTTAAAACAGTATGCTGTCTTTGAAAATGTAGTCACTATCTTAAGAACCAAACTCCATAAATCACCAGGAAGGCTTCTACTACATTTCTTTCCTTTGCCTCCTTCCCTTTCCCATCACAGGCTCTTCTCTTGTTCATCCTGTCTCCCCTTCACCCCCTTCTTGTAACGTTACATCACATAGTGTTATATTTCAACCACTTACTCTACATGTAGGTTTTGCTCTTGGACATACACCAGCAACAACACTGCTACACACGCATACCCTCTTTAAACTTTCCTTTCTCCCTCTGATAAAATCAACAGAAACATAGATAAATGCCTCCCTCGTCTACGAATGTCTACAGTATATGGTTGCTGGATTATCAGTTTTCACGTTATAAGCAAACACAGATTTCATTCCCATAGAGCCCACCACTCATCCTCTCTCTGCCGTCTTTTCCCTCTGTATAGCTATCCATCATGCCTCTCTCTCCTTCCTGGGTGTCCCTCTGCCCACTTTTCCACTCATTATTGGGCTCTTTTCATCCAGAGCTGCAGGACTCTAGAGACCACCAACATTGTTCTGGTCCTGACAGGGGCCCCTAGAGATCCTGAAAATGGCCATATATCCTTTAAACATGAGGTCTCCTGCAAGTTCAAAGTAACCTTTAAAATACACACAAATCACTCTGAGACATTAGGGCCAAAGTGCTGACCAGGAATCTATGGAGCATAAATTAATTATTGTACCCTTTTACCACCAGCCTCCATGCAGGCATGTGGACATGGGTGATGGATACAAGAACTTTAGAAGGGCTTCATCTTTCAGCACTGCAGCAGCTGGTATAGATAGTGTGATGTACAAATTAGGATTGTCAGTATACTAATTTTTCTGCCATTCTAGTTAATATCAAACATTGATTACTAAAACTTGCAGGCTAGCTACTATAAACTTTCTAACATGCAGGAATATGTCACCAGTGCATTTCTCTCTCTTACTTGCAGCAGATCTGGTCAAAAATGACTACAGGTCTTTTAAAGTCTTTGGTAACTTTGATACTTTTGATTCAACAATTATGCAGATTGTGCCATTTTAAACATGTACTGAAAAACATAGAAGTATTTAACATTTTGATCCCTACTGGATATTCCACAGACAACAGTGAGGGATATTAGAAAGTGAAACAACAGCAACTCAGCCAGGAAGCAAAAGACCATGTAAAATCACAGAGCGGGGTCAACAACTGCTAAGGTGCATGGTGTGTAAAATCAACAACGCTCTGCTGATTCCACAGCTGAAGAGTTTTGAACTTTCACTGGCTTTAATGTAAGCTCATATACTGTGTGGCAGGAGCCTCATGGAATTGGTTTTTGTGGCTGAGCAGATGCATGCAAGCCTTGTACTAAGTCCATTTTCAAGTGTCTGAAGCACCTCGACACTGTGGAGCAGTGGAAACGTGTTCTCTGGAGTGATAAATCCAGCTTCTGTGTTGGACAGTCAGATGGGCAAGTCTTGGTTTGGTGGATGCTGGGAAAATGTTACCTACCTGACTTGATTGTGCCAATTGTGAAGTTTGGTGGAGGAGTGATAATAGTATGTGGCTGTTTTTCAGGGTTTGGGCTTGGCACCTTATCTCCAGTAAAGGGTAATTTTGATGCTTCAGCATACAAAGACCTTTTCAGTCAATGCTTTGCTTCCAACTGTGTGGCAACAGTTTGGGGAAGGCCTTTTTCTATTCCATCATGACTGCCCTTGTGCACAAAGCAAGGACTGTAAAGACGTGTTTTGATGAGTTCAGTGTGGAAGAACCTGACTGACCAGCACAGAGCCCTGACCTCAACCCCATCGAGCACTTTTGGGATGAACTGGAACAGAGATTGAGAGCCAGGCCTTCTCCTCCAACATCAGTGTCAGACCTCATAAAAGCTCTACAGAATGAATGGGAACAATACATTATGCAGTAATTGGTCAACCCTGTTACAAACAGCAGGTTACAGATAAAATCTCCACTTAACATTCATCCTTGAGGATGGAATCATAACCAAGATAAAGCAGTAATTCTTCAAACTACTATCAAAAATGTTTTTTAATTCTTTCCATTTAAAAAACTAAAACCATGGCTCCTGCAAATCAGGAAAAACACTTTAAAAAATATCCAATTAACTACTGATATTTTTTGTTTTACATAGTCAAAGATGCATGAAATCACTAAGGTATGAACAAGATTTATAAAATGTAAATACAACACTGGACAATGAAATGTGAATTTTAAAGCAATTTGTTTGAAATCGAAGCTATTTGAAAAGAGAGTTGATGCATATAGTAGTAATCTTTTGTGACAAGAATCATTGTCTAAGGAATAGTATGCTATTTTAGTTTTACAGCAGTAAAGTGTTGTTTAAAAACCAAGAAAGCCAATGTTACATTGTGATTCTGAATATGTTGAATGGCCGGCTGAATGAAAGATGACAGGCTCAAATGACAAGTATGGAGAAAAGTGTTGAAGCAAAAAAGCGCACAGAGTTTGAGGAAATGCGATTAGCTGTATTTCACAGTCAGGAAGCTTTAGATTTCTCCTTGACGGCTCACACAAACCTGACATGCCTTTAAAATCTCTACATGTGAAAATGATATACTGGCTGAAACCTGTCCATATGTGGAACTAAAACATCTACAGAGAATGAAGCTTTCAGTTTTGAATTTCACCTCGTGTCAATGTTCCAGTACGTAAAAATAACTACTTCCTCTCCTGTCTTCTCCTTCCTTAAATCTCAGTCCTTTCACACACATTCCTATATCTTTCCCCACTGCTTCCACATGTTAATCCTCTTTTCTAGAATCTCCTTCCTTCATACCTTTCTTATTTACTTTTGACCTTCACTCCTGCCTCCCTCATCCTCTTTTTGTCATGTTTCCTCTCTTTTACCTCTCCTCACGTCATCCCCTACACTTACTCTTCATGATTCCTTCAATTCCTTCCTTCTTCCTCCCTTCACCTTTCTCACAGTTAATCCTTTCTAACTTTCCTCTTCTCCACAGAACCATGAGAGGGAAACAGCACTTCACTGTGCAGCCCAGTACGGACACTCTGAGGTGGTTTCAGTGTTGCTTCAGGAGCTGACCGACCCCACTATGAGAAACAGCCGACAGGAGACACCCCTGGACCTAGCAGCGCTATATGGACGGTTACAGGTGAGTGAGAATGATGCGTTGTTGTTTTATTAGACTAATTAACATCGTTAGATGGTTGTTTTCCACTCCAAAGGCTGAGATTTACATTAGCCTTTAAATGATGTTCTATATCCCCTTTATGGTGTAACAACATGATTAAGATCTCTTTTTGAGGAGACCTGGCCAAGACCACACCAGTTACAATAAGAACAAGCATTCTGCATTGCAGAGAACAATGAAAGAATGTTCCTCTGATCTCCATGCTTTTTATGCAGATACCTGGTATGTTTTTGTTGTACTGATGCAGATCAGCTGATATTACATAAGTCTGCTTTAAACAATGCTGTAACAGTTTAAGACATGCATTAAGACCTACAGTAGCGCGAGGATCAGCAAGAACAGCTTTCCAATCTTCAAATCCTCATCCCAGGCATTCAGTTTACAGCCTGAATTCTCAGTTAAATTAGATGTCAGTAAATAATAAAATTCTGATATGATGCCTCTTCTCAAACAGTCCTTTACCTTTTTTCTGTTTTCTGTTGAATGTGCAGGTCTGATTGACCAAACTTCTGAGTTGCAATTATTTGAAGAGATACTTTTTACTGTATTTAGGCATCAAACGGCTTTTTTACCCAGCCCTGAGCAAACCTTTGGAACCTGTTAAAGCTTCCTGGAGGAAAGCAACTGAAAACTAACGGTGGATTCCATCAAGAGGTTACATTAATATGACCGAAGTTTACCCAGTGTGGCTGGTGAAATCACAACAGATTAATTTTTGCACGTCAGATATATAAAGATGTTTATAAATGATTAAAATTGAAAATATTTCTGTAGAAGTTTTATCGATAGCAACTGATTTCAATTTAATAGCAACGTTGCAATTTTATATTTCCCATGAGGGATGTAATAATATCATTCAGTGAAATTACAAATCAAAAATATCAACAATTAAAATCAATGTGAGTTTATTAGTTTTGGCTAATTTTTAACTCTTGTCTCCAGTTCAGGCTTTGCACAGCTGCATGAAATTAACATCACACAGAATTGCAACTTAACCCTTTTTATGCATGACAACACTGCAAAATTGCTGAGGCTGCATTGTTGTCCATCAAAGTTCTACATTTTAACTGCAGGAAGTGCTTTTTGCTATCGTGGATGGAGTCGTTAACAGGGATGAGAGAACAGGGGAGAGACATGCAGCAAAGGAGTCACAGGCCAGACTTGAACCGCCAAACCATCTGTGCCCCAGCTATTGTCTTGTCTTTAAATCCTTTAGAGACATTATTTTGTTTAGAAGGTAATATCAATGCTTTTCATAGACAAAAAATAATCAATGTTTTATAAGATACTACAGCCTGTGAATTAGAAAGTATTTAATTTTTTTGTAGGTAAAATATATATTTGGCAATTTCAATGTCTGATAACTGAAATGTGGGGCTAATTTTGTTAGCTATTTTGATCTTAGTCCTTAGATTAGAATGCCTCATTTTTTTAGTCACAATTGTTTTTTTTTTTTTACAATATTGTTATTACATTTTTAAATGTTTACATACATTTAACATACACAAATGAACATTAGCAAACACTTGTAACACAATCTTGGACATACATGTTGACACATACCTTTAAATAATAAAAGAAATACAACACACACACTCGACACACAGCAGAGGACTGCATGTTTTGATGTTTAAGAGATTCCAATTAAGGTTTCCATAAATCTTCAAAGTAATTTATCCTTCCTCTGGTTATTAAGTCAGTCTCTCCAATGTGATTCAAGTTGCCATCTCCTTCATCCATACATTTATTGAAGTTGTATGAATTTTCCTCCATGATAGGGCTACTGCCCTCCTAGCCTGTAGGAGTCCAAAATCAATCAAAGCTTTTTGCTTTGAACTTACTCTGAAGTCTTTTGGATATATACCTAATTAACAAATCTTTGCATGAAAGTTCAATAATCTCAGATTTATTGTAGTCACATTTTAGTCATTTTCACTCTCAAGAGTTTGAATCAAGGTTTAGTCGACAGTTGTAAATATTTTAATTCACTTTTAGTCAGTAAAAAGTCCTTACATTTAACTTTTTTTGGTAAAAAAATATGTATTTTTGAGCTACTTTTACTAATTGTAAAATTATAAAGAATTGTAAACACTCATCCTGGTGCACTATTAATATTTAATTTCTTAAAAATATAATACTGTCCTACCTTATGCTCTTCAATCTCGGTGATATAAATCAAATTTACTTTTGTCAGTTTTAGTCATCAGTGGTCTGTTTTTAGTTAGTCTTTGTCTCATCTTTGTCATGGAAAAATGTAGTTGACTCAGATTTTTAGTCATTGCTTTAGTCAACCAAACTAACACTGTTAATATGAATGAATCATTAAATCTTGAAGTGACTTAAATTTGATATCTAAATATAAATAGAAATGAAAAGTGGTGAAGCTTTGTGATAAATTTATCCTGAATTGAGTACCTTCTTATTTGTTGTATTGATAGCTGCGGGTATTTTTACATGCCAAGCCCTAATACAAAGCAAGAGAGTTTATAGCTCATGCTCATTTTTTAACTCTTTTCTCTTGTTCAGGTTTTGCATATACAGCAAACCCTCATTGTTCAAGAGAACATAGGATAGCTTTTGCAGGGCAGCTTGATCACTGCTGGCTGTATCTAATGTCCTTTTACACTGCCTTTGTTGGAGCAGCTTGCTAATTTAATCTCAAAAACAACTCTTTGCATGCACAATAAGTTAACAGGCATCCACAAAGGTTATCAGGTGGAAAGCTACGCTGGCAGGTGATATTCCATTCAATTCATTCATGTAATTAAATGATTAAATGAGCTTATTAAATGAACAGTGCATCCAAATTTTCCCCTTTTTTACCAGTGCTTTTGACTGGTTTATTGCTTGTGGGTTGCCAAAAACCTGAGCTAATACAACGACAAAGAAGGGGTTGTAAAAAATTGTCTACCATAGTTTTAAATCCCATCACACATTAGCACTCATAAAATAAAGTCGCACTATAGCATTAAACCTGGACTACCTCCAATCCCTCCAATCCATTACCATCCAATCCACTTATCAGTTAAGTGCCTTACATGCCTTTAAGCACAAAGCCTTAAAGTTTTATCTGTCAGACTCTTTATGAGCTCTAACTGAGGAAAGAGATGAAAGAGTATCTCACCCAGCCCTTATCCAGAGGGGAGCAGCTCAGATCTCAATACACAGGACTCTGAATAAGACTGCAGAACAAACAACCAATACCTGCTGCTAAAAACAAAGTGCACCCCTTTTTATTTCCAATTAAAACTTAATTGCATCTCCTAATAACCAGTTCCCAGTGCCTGTAATGTGGTTCTGTCAAAACAAACAGGCAGCAGTGACACGGTGGAAAGCAGGTGAAGGATCATTCTGTCTTTCTACTTGTTGCGAGGCATATGTGAACCTCTGCATGCCTTCTGTATCCTGATAAAGCTCCCTGTGGCAGGTGATAGGAAGCAGCTGGTGACTCAATCTGCACCCTCACAGGGACAACAGCGGGTGTTAGAAGTGATGAGAGAGTCATCTGTTCAGAAACTGCAAGTCACTGCTGATTAATTTAAATATTGCATATATATATATATATACATATATATATAAATATATAATGAAAAGAAAACTTCCTCAAACACCTGCTGAGCTACAGACAGGCAGGCAGACAATTGCAGAACTGCGACTTTCCTCCCTTTGTCAGAAAGTACACACACACCCACACTGAGTCGTACGCAGCAAATACCTGCTGATGTTTGAATGCAATCACACTCTCTCTCTCTCTGAGAAGGTAGTGAGTAATTGCAGTCAAGCCATACAGGTTTGTCTGAATGTGAATGAATAATTTATAAAGGCAGCGGTGTTTCTCCCTCTCCCTCTGCATAATAATGAAGGGAAATCCCTGTGGTGGAGTCTTCTGGTGCAGAGATGTAACTAACACAGGGCGAAAGTTGATGCTACACGCATGCAGCACAAAGACGGAGGCTTTCAACAGAGCTCTGTGTTGTTTTGCTGAGTTATTAAAGGCACGATCCACGATCAAACAGGAGGGTCGCTCTACTTCTACTCAAACAGCCTCCTACTATGCTGATTGACATGTCTTTTAATGCAAGAATCTGCACTACAAAACAAATAGTTGAGCTGATCTTCAGTGGATTTCTTTCATGAATGCTTGAACTAAATGCTGACTTTTTGACCCCCTAGTTGCTGATCTCCTGCCTGTTGAAAATGCCAGTTTTAATCAGTTTTACCGGCCTACGTGACAACATTAGTAAATTGAAGCAGCAAATTACGTTACGTTATCTCGCCTGTGTCTCTAAGTCATATGTTCTTTGGCTTTCAAGGACATAAATGATTTCACTTTAGTTCAACTCACTTTTTAACAAAAATGGATAGAAATGTCATGCAGCTTTGTTAGGAAAAATTAAGCTCATCACAGTGGAAATGTACTATATGGACACTGCCAGAAGTTGATATTGTAAAGATATATCTTCAGGCTTTTTATGCCTTTATTTAGAGAGGAGGACAGTGGACAGAGTTGGAAATGAGGATGAGAGAGTGGGGGTGACACATGCGGGAAAGGAGCCACAGGCCAGACTTGAACCTGGCCACCTGCATAGATGAGGCGTGACCTAACCACTAAGCCATCTGCGTCCCAGAAGTTTATATTTGCAATCACAGAAGTATGAAAGTTGGTCTTGATTAATCACATTTTTAACTGCATGCTTGAATTCCATCATTTCACATTTCATAACACAAAAATGTGGGTCCAAATTTACAGTGTGAAGCAACTCTTACCATTGTGTTGATTTAGGATTTAAATGAATGCAGAGAAATATATTTTGCACATTTATGTTATAGCATGGAACTTCTGCTGTTCAGCTACAGAGCTGCCAAAACACCCAGCACAGACATGGGGACAGTTTCTTTCCCACAGCCATCACAACACTAATTAATCATGTAATCAGATAAAGCTTACTACTGCCATTCTGCCATATACAAAACACTTTATTGTACTGTTCTGCACTTTAAATAATCTAAACTTTCTTTTAAACTACATTCATATACTTTTATATTGAATTAATTACTGCATGCCCTGTGTCTGTTTTTATGTTTTTATGTTTGAATGAAATGCAACACTGGAATGGTATGCTATGAAAATTTACATTTATACAATGACAATAGACTTTCTGATTTCTGATTTATTATTTTTAGAATTAGTGCCAAAACCCCTTTACACTCTTTTAGACATCTATTTTGCCACTTTGAGCCTATTTTTCCCACATTTTGCCCATATTTGCCTCCACCATTTTTAACTGATTTTGCCACTTTTTAACCGCTTTTCATGATTTCTCCTCTCATTTTTGCCCCTTTTTGCCTTTCTTAAATTGTTTTTGCAGCTGTTATCCAATTTTTTGACACTTTTAACTAGGGTTGCGCAAGGTTAAATAGTTAAGATCATTCATCAGACTAGCCAGTGCAAGGCTGTCGGTTCGACACACTACCTATACATTTTTTATCAACACAGGCTTGAAATCCAGGTCTATAAGGCTCTTTTAAACTGATGAACCTCCCGCCACTTAAAGCCGCTGTAGCTTCAGTTAATTGCTGCAGTTAAATCCTGTCTGAGCTTTCCCCTAACACTTCACTGAATGTAAATACTTGTAGCTTAGCAGATAGTTTGTAGAAGGAACAGCACTGTATGACAGTTTTTAAAGAAATAACTGGGAACAAAGTGGTTGTAGGCTGTCAAGGGTTGAACTCACGCATAGTTTCTCAACCAAGGTGAAAAGAGGCCACATATCAAAGCATGGTATTAATCTGCAAAGAGGAATGAAGGCTGATGAAGCTAGCTGCTAGTGTTAGCGGGTGTGATGTGGGCCTGTTATACTCTGTACAGTGAGGGTAATACAGTGACCCTGTGATGAATTTGACTGTTTCCTAAGCATTTTCTTCTCTTTAGACTAGTCGGTTAAATACAATTTAAATGACAGTTTAGCCAAACGGGAAAATAGACGCATAGGAACATCCCTACTTTTAACCCACTGTTGTCACTATTTACCCATTTTTGTCACTTTTTAACCGCTTTTCAACCTTTTTTCCCCACCCATTTGCCACTTTTTGCTTTTCTCTGCCCATTTTTGGCAGTTAACCATTTTTGCCACTCTGTAACCACTTTTTTTTGCTTTGATTAGAGTGTTTATTATCCAGGTTAAATATAAAATATGGTAACTGCAGCTTAACTTTACTATGGACCATAATTTTCCTGATCTCCATGGGCCCCCCATTTAGCTGGGCTCCAGAAAGCTCTCCCCTTTATCTTTCCATATGGGCAGCCTTGGCTAGAGCTGATAAGCTCCCTGTATTATGGCAGCATTTTCACCAATAGATGATTCTCATTTAAGATGTGAAGAAGGAGCAGTGCTAGCTAGTTAGCCCTGGTATTACATGGTAATTTGTAATGACAGAATCTCTAACTTTTATTGGACTAAAACTTTAGAATAAGAAGGAACTTATGAAGATTAAGAGCTTATTGGACTTGTAGCAGTTTACACTTCCATAACTTAAATAAAGTGTAAGACAAAATTACTAAAGTTGGTCTAAACTCTAAACATGTTTTAATCCTGAAATGTATTAAGACATACAGGCATTTGAAATATTCATCAGGTCTTATAAGTGAAACTAGGTAGGTATTATAAATTAGTATGATTAATTTTAGCATTAGCAGCTACTGGTAAGCCTATAACTATTATCCTTTCAGCTTCGCTCATAAGTTATTTGTATTTTCAACCACAAAGACATAAAGTGTCCACTTAAATAATCACTTTCACCAGAATGTAAATGCAATGTAAACAACTGCACTCTAAAAACCTCAAACTTGAGCTTATTCTAATTTCACTTATAATGGCCTACTTTCTCTAAACTTTGCTGTTTTTCCCCTGATGTGGCTGTGTTTTTTCCTGCACAGGTGGTGCGCATGTTGGTGAGCACTCACCCCAACCTCATGACCAGCCACACTCGCCAACACACCCCGCTTCACCTGGCTGCACGCAATGGACACCACAGCACGGTCCAGACGCTACTCGAAGCTGGCATGGACGTCAACTGTGTGGTAAGAAAAATTAGCAGCCTTCAGCTTTCAGTGTCCTCTGTCAGCGTTTGAGGATTTAACAGATTTCAGTATGGATTATAGCAGCCTTACAGACAAAACCATGTCAAAAAAGAGGACTATTGCTTTTTTATTTGCTTTTTTGGCTTTGGGGAAAACATTTCCTCTCCACAAAATAGGATTTGAAACTGTTCTTGTCTGTTTATCATCGGACTGGCATTGTTACGTGCACTTATCCAAAGTTAGCAGTGTCTTTTTAAAATAGAGGGCTGGAAGGTGCACTTAAGCGGGAAGTTGATGTCAGGTAAATGGGCCACATGAAGATTTGTGGATTATCATTTGTAATCTTTTTTGAGGAACAGTTGTGAGTTGACAAAAAGTACAATTTTAGAAATGCTGTTAAGAATGTTGCATAGGTAAATGTAGAAAAAATGTGGGAACATACTTATTCACAAAGACAAAATACAGAATCAGGGAGACAGTTTTGCTCTGCAGGTAAAGATTTTAACGAAATCGAGCTTTAAAGCGGGACCTGACTTTGACATTTTCCTCCTGTTTTATCTGACTCTGCTGCAAGCAAAGAAGGTGACTTGAAAGATATCCCCTTGTCCTTTTCTACAAGTAAATCTTTCAAAGTCTGTGTGACTGTGATTCTCCCTCCTCCTGCTTTTGTCTCTGCTCTACGTGAATATTTTAGGAGCTCCTGTCTTGTGTTTTTAATGAAAGGGGCTACTGCTTTGTGTATTTTTTTTGTGAATATAATACACCACAGGCATAAATGTTTGGCAGATTCTCCTTTTAAAAGTGAGTGTTGCCTCTGCTCATGTGTTAGTGTTTATCAGAGAGCCTCCCGCAGTGTGGTGGGGGAGAAAGATGAATAATTGATCGTAGGGAGAGATTGAGAGAAAAAAAGAGGAGGAAGAAGAGGTGGAAGAGGACAGGGTGTTCCTGAGAGGTCCTGAGAGTTCACTGCTCCCTCTCTTTAGACTCACGCACCACTCTGCTTCATTACTGCCCACTTTGTGTCAGGCTGTTTAGAAAGGCCCTTGTCTCCCTTCATTTACATTTCGTCTTATTGAGTATTCTGAGTCGGACAGACAATTCATCGCAGCTTGTCCCGACCCTTTCTGGGCCATTTGTCTCTGTGAAGCCTTGTCAAAATACAGCCACGCTTTGCTGCTCTCTTCAACTCTGTTTTCTTTCTCCTGAGACGACTTCTCTGACAAACTGAACTGTTTGACTTTGCTTGCTTGTCTCCTAAAACTGCTTATATTCAATCAAGCCAAGTTATGTTAATAGGAAAATTTCTACCAGACATTTTTTAGACATTGTTATGTCAGATGGTTTAAGGACTGATTATGTGATCTGCTGCTGGTGCAAATAAAGGTTACATTCAGAGAAAAACTCCGTCTAGTCCTTGAGGAGGCTGAACTCCAAGTGCATTTTGTTTAAGAGACGTTTGAAGAAATCCAGTGAGACTGCTCATAGACTGACTCAAATAGTGTGGGCTCAGATCTCTACACACTGTGTGGGAGTCTGATAGTCTGGGTTAGGGCAATAGGCTAAACTAG
The DNA here is from genome assembly GCF_018320785.1 of Cheilinus undulatus. NCBI lineage: Eukaryota > Metazoa > Chordata > Actinopteri > Labriformes > Labridae > Cheilinus > Cheilinus undulatus. The sequence continues at coordinate 21,941,953 of NC_054887.1, read as the reverse complement.
AGTAGGGCAATGTATCAAGTAAATACAGATACCAATTTTAAATTAGATAACGGGTAAGACGATTTCACTGAAATTGATATTTTTTTTCAAATGTTGCCAGTGTATTTGTGTAGTTTAGACAGTCCTGGCTTTCTCTTGGTTAAAATATAGCTTTGAGTTTCTGTGCCTTTTATATGTACCACTGATCAGTAGCAGGCTCTGAGGGAGAGGGGTGAAAATAACACAAAAGGGGCCTAATGTATGTAGTGGGGAACAGGCAAAGTTGTCATGAATTTATAGTGAAATAGCAAGAAACCTTGATTAAGATGATCATCACATCTCTGTTTTAAAACAGAGGGGTACTTTTTCAATATTAAACTAATATTAATTTATTTTCCAAAGATACACAAGTGAGAATGTCAGTAAAAATGAACTTTATTCCCAGAAGCTTATGGAACTATTGCTTTTTTCCACTATTGGTTACCTACTTTTGAACCAGAACCAGATTTATTTGCAGAGTATGCATATGCGACAAGGAATTTGTTTCCGACTGGCTCAAAAAATAAGGGTTAGGATATGAACAAGCTCCCTAAGGTATTTTTTCTAGTATCAGGGCACGACAGTGCGAGCGTTTCACTAGCATTTGCGCCTAGAAATAGGTGTGTGCGAACTGTAAAAAATATTTAGGGGCATATGTGCGCATAAAAAAATCAGCCGAAGGAGAGATCCATGGAAGAGAGATGCCTCACTTGGTGTCTGTGTAGTCATAGCAATATGTCGTTGTTCATGCTTATTTATTTGTCTCATGTTAAGAACGACATGGTGGACATCTCACCGTCTCGCTGGCTGTTCATAATGCCCCAATGCAAGAGCAGAAACCCCAAGACAGCGTAATTCTGTGTTTTTTCATTGTTTCTGTGGAAAAAAGACCGGCAGAAGGAGCTGGATTTTCCCGTTTTGTCTTCTTCTACACCGGCTTTTCTTCTTTGTCGCCGTTTGTTTGTCATGACAGCGCCCCTAACGGGCAGAGGTTGTAGGTGTTCAGACGGTTTGGTCCGTTTGGCCAAGAGCAATATGAATGCAAACCAAAGGAAAGTGCAGAAATGTTGCACTTTCCATTCCAAAAAGGACAGAGTCCCCCGGACTATACAAAACATGCAAAAATGAAACTTATTAGACACTTCGACCAACTCCGACTGAAGTTGCCAAATTTAAAGTAATTTTAAAATACCAAAATTAGTAACATTAAAGACGAAATTAAATTGCAATACTTTTTCAAAACTTGATGATTTTACCTTTCTGTATATTTTGTATACAAATTCATTAAATAATTTTGCTTGTAAATGTCTATTTGCATCACGTTTATTATGGAAAACACATTATTTGATCAATTTTCATTGTGCCCCTAAATTTCTTTATGTGCTCCTAACTTTTTCAACTTAGGAGCACATGTGCTCCTTGGGAAAGAAGTTAGCAGCAAGCCCTGAGTAGATACAAGATCATGGACATTGATGGTATGGTTGCAAGAAGTGCAAAGGATGCAAGGATACTGACTGAGTGGTCAGCAGGGTAACTCTATGACTGTAGAGTGGTCATCAGAGTGACTCTGGGACTGTTGAGTGGTCATCAGAGTAACTCTGTGACTGTTGAGTCTTCATCGAAGTAACTCTGGGACTGTTGAGTGTTCATCAGAAACACTGAGTCCGTTATTTTCTGATGTGTTTTTTTCAGATCCATAATCTGAAAAAACGTCACGCACACCGACCTTGCACACTGGATCTGATGCGTTTTTGTTTGCCTTCACTGTAAAAATTTGGAGAATGTGACAAATAATTTCATACTGCAAATAAAAATATGACGGACAAAAATTTCGGCGTCATTCTACAAATGTCATTAGAACAACATGAGCTCGATTTTCTTTTTTAACTTGCGAAAAATTTTGGATGAAATAATTGGACTCAGTGTGCAAAGGCCTTAACTCTGTGACTGTTGAGTGTTCATCAGAGTAACTCTGGGACTGTTGAGTGTTCATCAGAGTAACTCTGGGACTGTTGAGTGGTCATCAGAGTAACTCTGGGACTGTCCACTGGAAGGGCATATTTGAGGATTATTCAACTGTAAGGCAGCTGGAAGGAAATATGTCATGTATTGCAAATTGGAAGGACACCCTAGGAGGCACTGTCATGTTTTGGAAGGGCACCTTGGTCACTTGCAGTCCACTGGAAGGGCAGCTAGAGGTGAATTTGTCATGTTTTTCCCTCTGGAAGTGGGGTCTCAGAAGATACTTTGTCATATTTTGTCCACTTGAAGGTACTTTATGATGCTTTATCTACCAACAGGCCATCTAAGAGGGTACTTTCACTGCCATTTGAACATCGGGGGTAGGTAACCCCATCTGATCACCGCTGGAGTATACCAGTTCATGCTATCAAACATTAAGTTGATGGGGGTTTTTATCAAACAAATGTTATTTGAAAGTATTGAAAATTTTGACATCATCTATACAGAGATGTTACCAATGCTTTTGTACAATTAAGACAGTGTGTAGGAGTGTTCCTGCCATATTTGATAGTTAGAAATGAAAAAATTGTGTCCAGTTTTGGATGTTAGACTTTTTTTTGTTGCTATGGTATCACATAGGTTCCCTCATAATGTGATGTGATTTTGGATCTGATTTTGGTCCATATTTTCCAGCCCTACTTAGACCCTGTTGCTTTAAAAAATCAAGTGTAAATCTAACTTCTCATTTTATGGGTATGTTACCAACATTCTAACACATTTCAAGTTGAAGGAATTTTGTGTGTTCTTAGTTTCAGTAAATTATAAGAGCATCACCACATCAGCAGTGCCTGTCGCTGTCACTGTCTGTGAACATGGTGGATGCCTCCCAATAAATCTACAGTCATGTCCTTGAACAAACCCGTTTGCCTGTCAGGTTTTTTCTACTCTACTCAGAGATTCTTTAATCCAGTCAGTGCTGTTAGGTGATCATGAGGGATTGAAGGAGTTGAAATAAAACCACCTTTAAGGGCTTTGGGGCTCAGTGACACTCACAGTCACAGGAAGCTTCTAAGTCTGAATCATGAAACAAAGCAGATCAGAAGCTGAGGACCCAGATGAATAAACAAAGCATTTATAAAGACGTCTCTTGTCTGATGCTTGAGTTTGAACATACTTTGTAACTGTACAGACTGTAGATGAATCTAAGACAATATCCGATCTGACTCGATGCTCATTTGCTTCAAAGACATACGGCACAGCAGATGCTGCATTCCTCCTCTTGCAGGCTGTGTAAGCACACATTATAAACAGTAGATGAAGCATGTGAAAAGTCAGCCTTGTCCTCTTGAATGTGCTCAGATTTGACACAGATATTGTACCTGTGGTTTGGCCGATGGATGTGTTTGTGTTTATGTGAGTTTGTGTTTGTGCATATTGTCTTTAGATAGATACAACCTGACCTGTTTGATATGGATGCTGTTTTGGTGCTCTTGCTGCAAAAGGGATGCATGACTCAGCGGCTTTGCACCCATCTTCTCTGCCTTCTGTCCCTTTTGCAGGCTGTGTGTATCTGTGTGTGTGCGTGTGATTGTGTTTGTGTGTCTGATTGTGCATGCATGCTCTGATCTGAAGAGGACGGCTGTGTTTCTCTGCAGGGATTTGGCCTCGGGCTCCTTGTGTGTAGTGAAGATGAACACTACTAGCCCTTGATATGACTCGTCCCCTCCACTATAAACACTGCTGCTCTCTCTCTCTCTCTCTCTCTCTCTCTCTCTCTCACTGCCACAATGAGCACTTCAACCTTTAATAACTCAAATTTTCAGCATTTAACCTTCATTGTTGCCTGCCTCCATGTCTTTTTCCTGGCAGAAGTAATGTGTAGAAACACCACTATCTCTCCTTATTATTATCATTAGAGATACAGTTAGGCTTAATGCTTCTGTCATTAACCTTTTCCACACCTGATGAGCAAAATGTTCCTTTGGGTCAACTGTAGTGTCCAATCCTGCTTGGTAGGAATGTAACAATGCACTTTGATAGGATAAAGATTGTATGAAACGATGATGGTAGTTATTGAGCAACACTATAAAGACAACGCTATAAGCACGCCCAAGTCACATTAAACAGTGGCACCTGCAGTCTGGATGACATGATGGTAAGGAAACAGCTGTACTGGCTTGAACTTCAAATGATAAGGATGCATGATATTATCAGCATGACATTCTTGTTGGCAGATACTATCTTGAAAATGTTATAGTCGAAAGAAATGAAAAGTTTTGCAGATATTAACAACCAGTGTATCAGCTGTGCATATAAGCCGTTTGTACGAGTAAGTTTGTGGAGTTTTAGGCTGGACCAGAAGACCTATATCAGCTGAAGTCTGTTTCTTTGTTCATCCTCATACCTTGAAGTGTTAAGGTGTGTTTAAGGGACTGAAGTTTGTTTCTTTGTTCATTCTTAAACCTGTTTCAGACTAGCAGTGTGTTTTGCTGTGTGCAGCTGCCATGCATGTCTGCTCCAGCACACACCTTTGAGGCTTATGAGGCCACATGGTGGCTGCATCTCCCAGTTCTGTCTTTCTTTATTCATTTATAAGTCTTTATAAGTTTACCTCAATAAATCTTCCTGCATGAGATCATTGTATAGCCAAACTGAGCCAGGGAAAATTCAAAATAAAAGCATTCTGTGCAAACGAGGTGAGCTTCTCCAAGGAAAAGTGAAATTAGGCTTTTACTTTGAAAGGCACAAACCATACTAGCATAATAGTACTATGTTTATCTACCCTGTGATGTTTTTTACTGATGTGAAAACAGAAAGCCTCACTAACAGTATTCATTTAGAGCAGTGTTTCCCAAAATGTGGGCTGAGGACCACTGGTGGGCATTTTATGAGATGTCATATGATCAATGAAATATTTCAAGAAAGGAAATGTTTTTAATTATAATAATATACTTGATTACAAGTCATTATTTTACATCTCAAAAGTGACAAATGGCAGGCAGAAGTTTTAACTCATGTCACTGGTGTTTAACTGGTGTTGGATTAAGTAGTGACATTTAAAATAACACTATGCCACTCATTTCCTGATTTTAAGAATGTATCAGTCTCTTTGGAGACATTAACTACTATGGGAGAGTTTGCTGGGTCACAAAGTACATTTACAGAAATAAATATTGGAAAAGACAATTCAAATAAATTTGCATATGCCTCATTGAAACAAAATGAATGGCAGTGGCTTATTAATTTCACTTTGTGACCTCACAAACACTTTCCTAGTAATGTTTAAGTATCTGAAATCAAAGTTTTTGCATTGAAATCCCCTGTTTATGAAGCAAAAATATCATTTTTTTATCAGTAAAGGTAAAATTTGAGTTTCATGTTATGGTTTTACAAGGGGTGCTGATGGGCCCTAGAAAATGTTCAGGTCTCGGTTTGGGCCACAGCATACAGAAGATCGGGAAATGCAGTGCTTCAGCAGGCAGTCTGAAAGCTCTGGTGTGTTAACATGCAAACTGAACTGAAAATCGAGCTGTGCCACCAGTCCCAGGCACATTTATTTTGGGGGTCACAGGCTGAAAAGTTTGAGAACCCCTGTTTTAAGGACTTAAGTTTTAAGTCTGAGTTACATTTATACATTGATACTGGTATTGGCTAAATTGTTTTGTAAAGGTAGGCCTATCAGCAAAAATCCAAAATCATGCATCCCTACCACTTAACAATCAGACTTACACAGAAAAGAACATTTTGGGGTATGGTTGTGATGTGTTCCTTTCATACCAACAAACTTTTAAGTAAAATGTCCTGAAAATATCCTGGAAATGTTATCTACTTTCTCACATTTTCTCTGCTCTGTCTCTCACTCTTCATCTCTCTTCATCTCTTCCTCTCCGTCTCTCTTCATCTTGTCCTCTCTGTGGCCTTCACTGGGAGGCTGAACCGTGTGAGCCATACTGTTGATGTTAAAGAGTGGATGCTGTGGGCGACTCACAGATGGCCACCATGAAAGATGTCACGAGTGGAGAGCACTTTATGACACCTTTGTGTGTACGTGTGCTTATGCATGTGTGTATAAGAGTGAGAGAGAGAGTGGGGGGGTAGAGCGCTCGTACAGGTCAATAGTTGGAGTTGTGCTATATAGGTCTGTCTGAGTATGAATGAATAATTTATAAAAAGCAGCACAGTCTCTCTCTTGTTTTTCTCACTTCCTACCTCTCTCTGTCTGTCTCTATAATAATGAGGGGAAACCCCTATGGAGACACCTTTTAATGAGTGGGCAGGTAGCCAACGGGCAAAAGTTTAGTATAAACACATGCAAATATAAACACTGCCTACTCTAAATGGACTTCATGTTCATCCACACTACAAGAGCAACATCCACATTCACAGCCCTGAAACAGAAAGTCTGCTGCCTTTCAATTCACGGAAGCTCTTAGAGAGCGACAACGGCCTGCCTCGTTTCCTCATGACATCACCACATAATCGCCATGGGAAACGGGACGGGAAGTGGTATGGAGTTGACCACAGAGGAGGGGAGGTTAAGAGGGCAAGTGGTGTGTGTGTGAGTGTGAGAGGAAAAAGGGTGGTGGGAGGGTTTTCCTGCTCTCCCATCTTTCCCACTTTTATGAGGGTAAAAGACACTATCCTCAGGCTAAACTGATCAAGTCAGTGAAGCTGAAAATTTGACACAATATCTGGCTTTTCTGCAGGATTTTTAGTCTCCTAAGAGAACTGGATGATTTGACTTTAACCATTTAAGGACGTATGTGTCATAGTTTTGATGACACCTCTCGTTGCAGAGGAAACACTCATCACCCACAGTAAGTTACCCTGCAGAGGACAAACATGTCGATCTGATGCAGCGTGGCGTTGAGTTGAATTTCCCGGCCGTGTTTCAGCAGACCTGGCTGTCGTCCAGATAATTTGTCTTCATTAAGGCTGTGAGTTCTGTTCAGTCCAGGTTTTCATCTGTGTTGTCAGGGAGCCAAGCGTGAAGGATGCGACGGTCTCAGCATATGTATGTTGCTGCATGTGGGTTTTTTTTGAAGCGTGCACTTTTAATCATGTCTATGTAAAGGCATTAGTGTGTATTAAGTTCAGGTTATTTAATGTCTCTGCTGGTTATTTTACCTTCATGCAGGGTGAACAGGGTAGCATATGCATTATGTATGGAGGCATTATACTCAGAAACACAGTGTCCCCTAGAGCTCAAGTGTTAAACTCTCATTTTTATGGTAAAGTTAATTTCTTTTGTGTTCCTTTAAACTGTAAAGACACTTGACCTTGATGGTAAGGCTGTCAAAATTTTGGATTCCTTTGTAATTTACTGTATTTTACCTGTTTGTTGGGATGCCCTGAAACAGAAACCAGTGCTGTAACATATCACCACTGTGACTGGTAGTTTTAAATATCAATGTGGCACCTTCCTCATGTGTGCTCTAAAGCACAACATGTGCATTTAACCCTGTGATGGTGTTGCAAAAATCCATTTTGTGGCAGAAATTATACCAGTAACAGAAAGTACCAGAATTTACAAATAACTTCAGATTTGAAAAGATATTTCTAACTAAAAGCTGCCACAACCAACAGAGGGATAGCACTATCTGAATTGAACAAATATGTTGGAAATGTGCTTCCGGTTTGCTTGCAATATTGGGTGCCAAGAACCTGTATCTTTGTTACCATGTTTTTGGAATCAGGCATCAGTTTAGTTTAATTTTACTAGTCATATCTGAGTATGAAAATCTAACAATACCTCAAAGGAAAATTTGTATTTATATCACAGTGGCTTAAAAGTACATACTTAATGTGTGGTTTCAACAATCAAGAGGGAAAGATGATTTTGATGAGAGTATTGCCAGGAATAAATGAGTCTAAACCAACAGCTGTGCACTAATTCAGCCTTTATAAAGGTTGTAATGTTCTGTTGTTGTCTGAACTGTTTTAGAGAGGTGATGAATAAACTATTATCTGGGCATGAGTGAGTGTTGTGCTGTTTCACTGTATTGCATTATACAGTGTAGTGTTCCCCCTCTTTCATTGAACGTATGTATATAAATGAGGGTAGTGTTATGATTTATGGAGAGAATTTATAGCAGGGCTGTTTTATGAGAATACATTTGTTGCTGAATACAAACTGGATTGTGCAGCGCTCTCTAAGAATATTTGGACACTCAGCCTAATGTTGCACTGTGAATACAAACTACACTGAAGTAAATTTACTTTCTCTCACAAAAATATTGTGTTTCTTTGTTTTAACTCAGAAATCATGTTTGGAGTCAGTCAGTAGTAAAAGAATGAATTTGCATATCTTGGTGGAAGTATCAAAAGTTCAGACAGAACAGCTTGTCACTACACTCAGGACAAACTGGAGTACTGTATTTCATATTGACATAAAACCTCAACACCTGGTGGCTCTAAATCAAATGTGTTTTCCTAGCTCCTCCCACACATGTACCTAAACAGCAGCTCTCTTCTCTTGCCGTGGCTCCTGAGTGTTGCTCGGTCAAATATGGGCTTGTTGGAATAATCACCTCTCTCATCACTGCTGATCCAAGATGAAGCACTTACCAACACCCTCCCCTCACTGGTTTCCATGTGTTGCATCATATCTGTATCAGTAATATCCCCATTAGAAGCTCTGCAGGCTGACACAGGCCGGGGTTTCGTAGAGGAAAATTGGGACATTTCCATCAAGGCTCCCCCTGCCTGTGTAATGTTCTGAAATCAGCGAGGCCTCACACTGTTTGCAGGTGAGGGAATGTGGCATATTTGTCTCACAGCATCTCTTTCACTATGAGAAAAAGGATGATATGAATCAAAATATTCCTTTCTTGGGCCCATTTAATCCTTGTGCTTTTTTTGTAATGCCTTCCGTGCTCTCAATCCACTTGTGATTTGGTGATGTCTATTTTTGTCTCACTTTTTCAATTGTTAAAGTGATGGAATATTAACACACGCACTCTCTCTCTTTCAGACCGAGAATGGCAGCGCCCTCCACGAGGCAGCTCTCTTTGGGAAGATTGATGTAGTTCGCCTTCTGCTGGACTCAGGTGGGCCTATAAATGTATCCTTGTAGAACAAGAATGCAGTGAATGTGTTTGTTTTTGTGTGTTCTCTTTGTTTTCCTGCTTTTTTTAAAACCTGTGGCTGGATGTTCCACATATTTTTGTGGGTTGAGTTGGCCTTCAGGTGAACTCGTGGCGTTTGTCTGCTCTTATTCAAACCTGGGCTTGCAGCTTTATTTTTTGCCTTTTTATTTACTTTATCAGGAGAAGGTACTGAAAGTTCAACAGGATATGAGGATTTTTTGTTTTATTTCAATTATGTCACTTAACCTTTAACTGGGTCAAAAGCTTGGGTGATAAGAAGAAGAAAATAAAATTGAATGAATTGCCAAAACAGACAAATCCTCTTGTTTTCAACCTCAATAAATATTGTATGCTCATAAAATATGCATTTTAAGTCTTGTGCTACACTGCATTGCATAGCGGTGTGTGTGAAGATGCTCTAAAATTGATGACAGAGCTGTTAATGATGTCGGACTAATTTGGCTAACAACGAACGCGCACATATACTGTAAACCAACGCATACATCCTCATGTGCCATGGCTGGCATGGCGGGCATGGGGCTGGCACAGCAGTATGGTCTTCTCTCAAGTCAAACTGATTAATGTGGACACTGGCTATGATATGATCCATGGCAGCATGAATTTAAAAACACTTTAATTCTTCTTTTTTGGGTGTAGATCAGTGATGAGAAATGATTATGTTTATTAAAATCCACAGATGCTGCATTCTGCAGCAGCCACACCAGGCAAAACTAAAACCATCGAGAGGTTATTAAAAAATTAAAAATGTGAAATGTAGATGTGGAACACTTGTTGGTTATTTTGGGGGCTGAGGTATTCTGTAACTTTTTATAAGCTTCCTGTATAAAATGAATTCACCATACCATACCATAAGCTTGTTGTCTATTTAGGGAAATCAAAACATTACACTTGACACTTAAAAAAAAAACTTTTTATGTATAGTTTTTAGATAGAACACAATTGCTGGTACAGTAAAGAAAAAAGGAAAAACAAAAACCAAAGATAAACTACAAAAAACAAACAAAAAAAAAAAAAAACAAATAATCAGGAGGTCTTGGACTGGTCCAAACTTTAAGGTCATCAGTATTGCCTCATTCAAATGAGATATTGTACAAAAACTTGTATTTACTATACACACATATCTATGTATGTATACACGTACACCCATATACATACTCATGCTGAAATACATGCACAAGTGACAGTTATCAAAGCACCTGTAGTTAATTGGCCAAATAATTGTTCCATTTTTCCCACTGTTTCTCTCCAGGATCTTTTTAAATATGTATGTATAGAATAAGTCATCTTTTCCAAAAGATGCAGCTCTTTTACAATAACACTTGACACTTTTGATTCAATAAAAAAAATCCCAATCACAAAAACCATCACATTCAGAGCAGATCAAGCCTCGACAAGGTTGTCCTTTGATACCACTGCCACCCCCTGCCACCCATTCTCCTTTTGAATATCCTGTTTCCTGCAGGACTTCCTGTGGTTGGCCATGTTCTTTTTGCTTCAGTTTTATGAACATCCTGGATCAACATTGGTGGTGCGCTGCCCTGATCCACTGAACTTTAATTCTGCACAGCCACTCATACATCATGTGTAGATACTTCAGGGTGGGTTGTAGGGTGAAGCAGGATGTGCCACCAGTCTTTGATTGTCAGTCATGAGCTACACAGAGAGAGACAGCAGAGGATGACTGATTTTTTTAACCCTTGTGTTTTCTTTGCTTTTTCCTTTTAAGATTTATTTTGGGCATTTTTGTGCCTTTATTTGATAGATGAGGGACAGTGGATAGAGTTGGAAACATGGATGACAGCAAAGGAGAGACATGTGGTAAAGGGCCTCAGGCTGGATTTGAACCTGGGCCATCCGCGTACATGGGGCAGGCCTTAAACCTCTAGACCACCTGCACCCCACCCTTGTAATTTCTTTAGGTCAAAAATGGCCCACCCATATCTTAGTAGTCATCATGATTTTGTTTTGTATCTAAAATCTTACTTTATACCCATCTAATGTTGTTTTTTATATACTGTTTGATGGGAGTGGTGTTCATATTGGGAAGGAATAGTGTTTGCAGCTGCAGCTTGCAAATCTTCAATGTACAGTGGATAAAAATACACAGTATCACTACATTTGCAAAACTAGTTTGATTAATCCCTACAGTGCATTTAAAGCCCATTTTTGCACACACTTTGAAGCATTAAATAAACAAACAAATATATCACTGCTAATATAGGACCCTCAGACAAAGCCTGTTTTGCAGTGTTCCCTTTTTTCACTCTTTATATTCACCGAATGGTCATAGGATTGGAAAGTAAGCGAATAGATTGAGTAACTGGTTGTCTCTAAAGCTTTCTTACTGATTTTTTTCATTTTCTTCCGTTCCTATCTGACAGTACTGAGCGGAGTGACAGGGCTTAAATTTATGTTTCATGCTGAATTGAATTTGTGAGCACAGGAAGGGATTATACGGGCTTACAGTCAGGTTAACTGGGACTGAGAGTGGAAGAAAGACTTTGTGGGTGTATCTGCCTCCGTCAGCAGCATGTGCCTGCTTTTGTCTGAGTGTCTTGTTTTAATGTGTTCTTGAATGTTTCATTTTTCAGTGCTCTATTCTTTTGGACTGTAAAAACAAGACAGTGTATGTACAGTTTTTTTTTTTTGAAGAGAAACTCCAATGTAAAACTTGACAAAACATTTGTTTTCTGTTTGTCAGACTGTCTTTATGAATTAATAAAAGTCCCATCTTCTTCCTCTGGTGACAGCATCTCATTCATCTTTTGCTAACTGCAGTTTGTCTCTGAGTTAGTGTATAAGATGTACTCTAAGTCTGTTAGCGCACATGTAGTTCAATGCATAAAGTAGATTTATCTTTTAAATATAGTAATGGGTGTTATGGTCTAACCTTTGGCCAGCTGTTCTTGTATTTCATTGCTTTTATTGTTTTTATGTGTTTGTGGGTCAGATATCGACACAAATCTGAGAGACAGCCAGGGGAGAACAGCTCTAGACATCCTGAGAGAACATCCTGCACAGAAATCTCAGCAGATCACCGCTGTTATCCAAGGTAAGACACACACTTACACACAAACACACATACCTAAGACGGAGATAAATTTCTCATATTGAATTGGGTCATTGCTGGAGAGAGAGAAAAAAAGAGGACTCATGTACAGTCCATGTAGTACTACATAATAAAAGTGGAACATTCACTATTTACTGCTTGTCCTTCAAGCCCCCCACCATTGTTTTAAAACACAGGAGTAGTTCAGGAGTGCCCCTGCCCCCATTCCACCATGTGTTAACAATTTCATAACTTCTAAGGGTCACATATTTTTATATCATATAATTTTTATATCAATCATTTAAAATTGTTAAACTCTTAAACTATGAAGCAGAAGGGAGCATGATGCTCACTGGGTGTGCATCTGTCATACTGCTTAATAACTACATCCATTCCTTAGGATGTGCAGTTACATGTTCAGGAGACAGCTGAATGAGTTTGCATTGCCCAGTTCACAGTGCAGTTTAAGCTTCTGTCACTGCCTTTGGGCTTCAAGATGAATGTCACTGAGGCTAAAAGGGGGAACCAGGTGTCTTCAGACGTAACAACAAAACCATAACAGAGGCAATAATGCGATAAGCAGCACCAGTGAGTGTGCTATGTACTATGTACTATCTGGGTGTGCATACCTGACTGTTTGTTTGTGGAGCTCCTGCTGTGCCGCTCTCAGAGAGCATCAGAATGCATCGTGATTTGACAGACAGGGGCACCAAATATCATGCTGTTGCGGTATCAGTACTAATGTCTGTGCTTAGGAACGACCAGCACTTAAAAAAAAAATTCTCAGAGGTTGATTGGACAAATGTTGTGCCAAGACTCATTGAAGTAGTAGGCATGAGCAGTAACAGTAAGTAACGCAAACTCTTCAGACAAGCGCTGTTGTAGTTTACGAATAATGGAGTTAGTTGGTGGATAAAACTCATGCCTACAACCTCATTGTGTTTTGCACTTCTCCCACCCTTCCAAGATGGGTTGGGAGAAGTGCAAAAACATCTTCTCAGCCAAGAAATGCTTCAGTGTGGTTATTTCCTCCTTGTTAATGAAGTCCTGTCCAGATCTGATTAAAACTGCTGCTAAAGCTACAGCTAATCGCTCCACCAGCAGCCATTGTGTATACTAGCTTACAGTACAACTCACTGCCCATAAGTTTAGTAAATTTGCACCAAAGCAGGTAGGGAGAAGAGCGATAAAACGTCTTCTCCATCATGAAGAGCTTTCAGTGCAGTTCTTTGTTCTTCTTTTAATCAAGAAATGTGGCTGAGGTCTGATAAAACTGCCTCAATACTACAGCTCTGTCTGAGCTACCAGTCTCCAGTACAACTAAACTCCACCAGTAGTGACTGACTCTTCCTCCTGAAAAAGATGCTGATTGGTCTGGTGCGTTCGCAGACCTGGCACAATCATTTCAGATTTGAGCTTTATCTACTTGGCGACAGACATGGAATCTGGCCAGTCCATTTGCTTTGCAAGGCATAATGCCAGCAAAACTTCCTTACAGCGCTGTGAAAATACAGCATGTTTCAGAGTAGATGATTTTGTGCATACTTTAACAGATGAAAAGTTACTGAAAGCAAAATACATTTGCAGAATTTACAAATTTATTAACTTGTTCAGTAAAACTACAAACAGATGGGTAACACTCATACAAAAAACATCTCTGTATCAATAGAGAGATCTGCTGATTGTGAAAGTTGGGGGTATGTGCTATTAAAGATAGAAATACTCAATCCTTTATGTCATGTTACATTTATACAGGTTTTAAATATGCATGTTAAACTCTCTAGAATGTCAGATGTTTTTAGCTTGTATTTGATGAGCGGGACATTGTGGTTGTTGTTTTGAGCGGACGTGATCCAAGTAAGAAATCTTGATTTGCAGGAAGTTTATTCTCTGTTGTAGAAACAATGGGAGCTTCTGTTCTGTATGTGTTCAGTTGCTAGACAACTCAAGCTCTGCAAATGTTGTCCTTGAATCATTATAACAGTGTTCTTCACATTTCTCTTCTCTTTTCTTTTTGGTCCAGTTAGATCGTGAAAAGTGAGTTAATTTATGATTGGCTGTAATTTGTGACAGGATCCAGAGCTGCTGAATAGTTTAATGAAAGAACAGAATATTTTACATCTATTCTATGCTGAAATGATTGAAAGTAAATACCTATACAAGTACTGTTCTTGCTAGTTTTGAGTTAGACTGTTGTAATAGTTGTACTGGAACACACTGTACAGGAACATCAGGGCCTCAGTGTGCTATAGAAGGACACAGATTTTATTATACATCTTCTTTTTATTACTATATCATGGTTGTCATCCTCACATTCACATTCAAAGCCTTGACATAGAGAGGTTCCACTTTTATGAGGTTTAAAACCCCCATTTATGATCTCACGGCACTGTTTACATCCATACATACACACCACGCATTCTAATCTTGGTAGTAGTAAGGGGGTAAAAGAACAAATATGTCCCCTTTTTTTTAGTGGAAAGCAGAGAGTAGGGAAACTTTTAAAGTCTTTAAATGTGTTTTGATATGCTGATACTTTTTTTTTTTTTTTGCATAAATCAATTATTTTTCAAAGAACTGATAGTATGGGAAGGTACCATAGCTTTTCCAATGACATCTTCTACTTCGGCCACCTTGATTTTGATCAACACTGTGGGATTTTTACTGCTTTCTTATTATAGTTCTGGTATTGCGGAACCCCAGCTCATGAGAGCTCTTTGTTGAGAGAGGAAAAGTATGATTGTGCTCTTTGACAGGGCTAGAGCAGTTGTTCTTCATAGCTGATAAGTCTACAGAGTATATTTGACTAATCAGGACATTATTTTATTAGAGAAATTTGAATTACCAATTAGGGCTGAGCAATTAATCAAAAATTAGATTAAATCGCAATATGGCCTGCTGCAATTTTCAAATCGCAGAGAGTGCAGTATTCCTTTAACCTGAAATTTGTGTCAAATAGCAGGTTAAAACTTTTTTTGCAGTAGAGATATTATGCATTGCAGAACAGGCAAACATCCACAGGCAATTTTTTAGAATAGTCGCAAAAATCCTACTTTTCTGTATGTTTTTCTTATTAGATATGAGAATGACATGAAAATTATAACCCCATTCAACACATCAATTACTATCCAATTTGCAATATGAGTCAAAATCATCACAATTAGATATTTTTCAAAATTGTTCAGCGATAGTTTTATCCAATATTGTGTTGTTTATAATATAGAATGATTTATTGCTTGTGTTTGTTGGAAGAAAAAAACACAATATAAGGAACTTCAGAAATAATCACATATCAAATAGCAATTGCAATACTGGGGAAAAAATCGCAATTAGATTATTTTCACAAATCGTTCACCCCTATTACCAGTAACATGTATTTAAATGCTCTAAATATCAAAATTCAGTTATTGCTTGTTTCTGAGTTAAAATCACAAACAGAATCAGATTCATTGTATACTACAAAGAAAAATCAACAAATCAGGACATTTTAGAAGTTAAATTAGGATGCTTGTCCTTGTTAAACGCACAAGAATGTTAACTACACTGCCAGTGCCCTCTGGAGCTTGTAGGTATCCCATGTTTGCTCATCCAGCTGATGTCTGCCCTGTATTTTAGTACAGAGAGTGCTGTGAAGTGTGGTGACTCCATCTTTGACTTCTTCCTTGTTGATTCTGAGGTGAGGCCGGGGTTTGTCTTAGCCCCTATGTTCTTCAGTATATGTGTGAACTGGATAATGGGGCAGGGAACTGTGGAGTGTCATTTGGTGATGCCCAGATCCTTGATTTGGACTTTGCTGATGATACTGTGATCTTGCATTGACTGCAGATGTCCTTGTGGGGGCTCTTAACTTACTGAGTGAGGAGGCTGAAATGTTGGGAATGCCTGTCTCCTGGGAAAAAAAAAACAAAAAACAAAGACCAAGGCATTTAAGGATGCCTTTGACGCTGCTGTGGAAGCTGTGGAGTAGTTCACCTACCTTAGCAGCGTTATCCGTCAGCCCCCTAACTGGCTGAGACTCAATTTAGTTTAATTCAAGTCAGTACAACTCAACACAATGCAATTCAAAAAACTTTGTCCAGGTGGGATCAACCACAGACTTGGACTCACACATTGGGCGATGGGTTTGCTGGGCAAGGTGATGTGGTGCTCACGGTATCTGAGCATACGGACAAAAGTTAGTCTTTCGATCCTTGGGTGGAGTGGAGCAGCATGTCCTTGCATGACTTGGAAATGTCTAGTGGGAGCACAGTGTTATGGGCTCAAGGGTGTTTGGGGTTAGATGATGGTGTTGCAAGTTACTTTGGTGGGGCTTGATCGACAGGATGCACAGCTGAAGGCAGGGAGTAATCATGGTCCATCACAAGTAAGCTGAGTGAGATACAGCAACAAAAGGGCAGATTCCAGGAACAGTTCCAGTTTCCCTATGTAGCAATCTTTAAAATAACATCTAGTGTTTTATTCATGGCAAAAATAAACATTTAGTGTGAGTCACCTTTGTTATAACGGCTGTAATGACAAGACATACAACATTACAATTAATAAATGAAGAATTTTATCAGGCGTTGAAAACTAATGGAAGTATTTGAGTTAATGCATGTGCTCAATTAAAAACATATAGAGCAAAGAAGTAGGCATTTTTCAATCACTGTAATTATTTCAATGTAAAAATTCTGCAGATTGTTTCTTTAGGGAATAATTTAAGTAATTATTGACATTTAAAATAGTTGCTGATCTCTGTCAGTTTATAAAGTTTTTCAGCTCTACTTTAAAGTTGAACTAAAATGACTCTTAGAGAAGTGAGCGAAGTCACAACTCTACTTCAAACAGTATTTTTTCTTTACTAAAAACATCCCGACAGTCTATTCTAGAAAGAGAAATAACAGCATAATTTTAGTTCTGTCACTTTCTTCCTCCAGACTTCCTCGTCTTAGCTTACCACCTGTCATTAAAGCCTGTTTTTTCTCATGTTTACTGCAGTGTTTTTTGTGTGTGACCGATGATTGTTAGTGTGAGTTTATTCACAGTCCCCAGAGAGCCAAAGATTCCCCAGATTGCACCTTCTAAAGATGGCACTCTCCTGAGGTGATTATGAGGCTCTGTATGAACGCTGTAATCTGAGGTTTGGAGGCTCTCACTATCTGTCCTCGTGTGATCTGTGGGAGTTTGTAAGGCATGAGTTAACTGATGATTTAAAGAGAGCCAGAGATACTGGCAGACAGAAATGGAGAGCTGGAGGGATGAGGAGAAGATGTCAGAGCTTAAATTAACAGAAAGTTGGTCTTAACTTGGAGGCAAAGATAGAAAGAGAAACACACACTGAATCACAGGAATGTTACAAATTGGCCTCAGTTGGAAAATAACAGACATGGAGCTGATATGAAACCAAGGAAAAACCTAGTGAGTAAGACATCGGGCAGTGCTGAGGGGTTTCCATGTTCAGATTTTCATGTTTGGCACTCAAAGAATCTGGTCTATCCAAAGAGTGGCACGATCAAGAGCACAGCATCCTCTTATTTACAACAAAGCTGCAGATCATCATTCTCCGCAGAACAACAGAGCTGCTTACCAGATAATTGGTTTGATCTTACTGTGCATAATTTAACCCTTCCTTCCAGCTGTATGGCTGTCATCAACCTGCATTCTGTAGTAGAACTAGTGTTATTGGTTCTACTAGTACCAGCAGTAAAAGTCACTCCTTTCCGGTATCACAAATAAATCACTCTCCCGCCTCCAAAAAAGATTCACTTGTAGTGCTAATACTACTAGTTTTGAGTTGAACAGGGGTAGTTAGTATTGGCATTGTTGTGGGAACACTTTAACTAAACACAGACTCGACAACCCTGGTGAAGTGTTGGCTTCTGCTGCCCATCGATCAGCACGGTGTACTTGTGGAGACAAACAGTAAGGATTTAACTCGGATGTAGCGACTTCTTTGCTGAGTGCTAATCCTTTCTGTAGAGCACAAGTATCCTGTGTTTGCTTCAAAAGGTACTGGTACTACTGTAAGTACTAGTACTACTAGGAGTACTCATAGACTGTTGGTTCTAGTTTTGAGTTGTCTTAAGTGGAACAAGTATTACCAATCAAAAGAGAATCAAAAAGCAATATGTAGTTCTAGTGCTACTTGTAGTAAGTACTCATGAAATCATAGTGCTAATGGAAATTTTGGTCGTTGCTAGTACTGCCAGTAGATGTAATTTCATTCAAAAGAGAGGGAAAATGCCCACCACGAATACTAATAGTGCTATTATTATTACTACTAATCATACTTCTAATATTGTTGGTAAATGAGTTTTATCAAAAGTTTATTAAAACTTTAAGATAATGCATTTAAGTTTTCTTCAACAAATATAACTTGCTTTTAGTGAGAAGTGTGAATTGTTTGGAGTTTAATTTTTTTTTTCTCAGCAATATGAAACAATTGCATCAGTTAAATAATTTGACATAATTGATGTTCTGAGATGTATTGACTTTTATCCATCAGATGAGTTGCAGTGTTTTGCATATAAAATAGGCTTATTTTTTTCCCATTTGTGAATAAATTTGCTAATTAATTCACCTAAATTACCATGCAATAAATTGTAGCAATTCAGTTGCCCTACTGTAGGATACTTCTTGTATTTCTCCTTTAGGGGGTTTGGTAATGCTCTGAGGATCACTATCAGTGAAAGCATGTTGTTGACTGAATAAGGATTACTTTTGCACTCCTTTTATCGGGAAACGCTGCCCCCTTTAGGAGGTGTCACTACATTACAAAGTTCAGTTGACTGAGAAAAAAAGTTTTTTTCAAGTGAGTAGAAAATATTCAAAGATTAAATGCTGTTAAATCTTTCAAAATTTGCTGCTCAAACTCTTTCTGACTTTAAATGATCATACATGTTCAGTGAGCCCTTTGCTTTTACAACTAAGACCACAAGACATCAACTATCAGAGATGGAAACACTCAAAGACACTACTTGTAGATATTTTAAATTTCAAAATCCACTTAATAGTAGATATCAGTTTGGAAAAGCAGCCATAAAAATGTCATCTCAGAGCTGGAAATGAAGAGGTTTGGACTTGAGCATAAATAGGAGACTGAATGTGTTTGTGAGAAAGAAAGAGAGAGAAGGACACAGCTGTGACTTAGTAAAAAGATCAGCTGCATGCCATTTCCTGTTGGAGAGGAGACAGAGGACAAACCCACTCACACATAGACACATGCAGACACACTCCCAGAGCCAAAGACCTGTCATTTACTCCTCTATAATAGCTGAGGGGCTTTGTGGTTGCCACAAGCACCTAATTATGGATAGATAATCATTTCATTTACAGCACATGACTCATCCCACTGTTCAAAATCATTCACTTTTTTTTTTGCCAAACAGTAGCTTCTCATAAACTACAATGCAGCACGGTATTTCAGCTACACATCAGTTTTTAAAATAATCTACTTAAGGGGGATAAAACTATCAAAGCGTTTCAATCTCACCTTTTTGGCTCATATTCACTCACATACTCAGTTTAATTGTATGCAAATGTTGTTGTGCATCATGATAATTGAGCAAAATGTCAAGCTTCATGGACGTAGAATGATTCCCAAACACTTCCCTGACATTAATAGGTTTCCTCATTAGGCTTCAGTATGGAATCTGCCACTTTTTAAGCTTGTTTGTGCATTTTTTATCTCTTCAGTTTACATCCAAACACCTGAACTGGCTTTTCCCTCCCTAGTTTATCCCCCGCATCATTCTCCTCTCTGCTGTTATGAACAGCAGTAAGCTCTATTAGCTGAAGCTGTGAAGTGTATTTGCCGTGCGGGGACGAAAAGTGAGAATTGAATGCAGCACAAGCTGTTTACCATGCTGATGGCCATGCTATTATATTGAACCAGTGCCTCTGAAATGCTTCTCTTTTCTTCCCGCTCTCTTAACCCCCATCACTTTCTCCTTCAGTTCTTCTTCTGCCTTCCTTCTCTTTCTGATTTTACTCCAAACACTACTCACATTTATCACTGCTCCTTTGTCTCTGTAGAGTACATGATGGACAGGATGGAGAGGATGAGTCTCATGGAGGAGCCCGTCCGCAAGTGTCCAGTCCCTGCACCTCGGACCTCTGTCCCCTCGCCATCTGCCTCCCCCTCCCTCAGACACAAGAGTGAGTAGACCCACATATCCCATGACACAAACATCCAGTGTTTCATCCAAATATGCCTGTAAATAACATAATTTATCTTCCTTTTTTTCTATGCACACTGTTTTATCATTTACAAATACACTATACTGCCAAAAGTATTCACTCACCCATAATTGAAATCAGGTGTTCCAATCACTTCCATGGCCACATGTGTATAAAATCAAGCCCCTAGGCATGCAGACTGTTTCTACAAACATTTGTGAAAGAATGGGTCGCTCTCAGGAGCTCAGTGAATTCCAGCGTGGTACTGTGATAGGATGCCACCTGTGCAACAAGTACAGTCGTGAAATTGCCTCACTCCTAAATATTCCACAGTCAACTGTCAGTGATATTATAACAAAGTGGAAGTGATTGGGAACGAAAGCAACTCATCCATGAAGTGGTAGGCCACGTAAAATGACGGAGCGGGTTCAGCAGATGCTGAGGCGCATAGTGTGCAGAGTTCGCCAACTTTCTGCAGAGTCAATTGCTACAGACCTCCAACTTCATGTGGCCTTCAGATTAGCTCAAGAACAGTGTGTAGAGAGCTTCATGGATTGAGTTTCCATGGCCGAGCAGCTGCATCCAAGCCATACATCACCAAGTGCAATGCAAAGTGTCGGATGCAGTGGTGTAAAGGACGCCACTACTGGACTCTAGAGCTGTGGAAGTGTTCTCTGGAGTCACGAGTCGTGCTTCTCCATCTGGCAATCTGATGGACGAGTCTGGGTTTGGCGGTTGAAGGAGAACAGTACTTGTCTGACTACATTGTGCCAAGTGTAAAGTTTGGTGGAGGGGGGATTATGGTGTGGGGTTGTTTTTCAGGAGCTGGGCTTGGCCCCTTAGTCCAGTGAAAGGAACTCTGAATGCTTCAGCATACCAAGAGATTTTGGACAATTCCATGCTCCCAACTTTGTGGGAACAGTTTGGGGATGGCCCCTTCCTGTTCCAACATGACTGTGCACCAGTGCACAAAGCAAGGTCCATAAAGACATGGATGAGAGAGTTTGGTGTGGATGAACTTGATTGGCCTGCACAGAGCCCTGACCTCAACCCGATAGAACACCTTTGGGGATGAATTAGAGCGGAGACTGAGAGCCAGGCCTTCTCATCCAACGTCAGTGTGACCTCATAAAAGTGCTTCTGAAAGAATGGTCAAAAATTCCCATTGCCATGCCTTCTTGTCCAATATCAGTGCCCTACCTCTTAAATCCTCTAGAGAATGAATTGGCACTAATTTCCACAAAAACACTCCAAAATCTTATGGAAATCCTTCTAATTTAAAAAAAAGTGGAGACTTTTGTAGCTGCAGAAAGGGAGCCAACTCCATTTTAATGTACATGTTTTTCAACACAGTGTCAAAAGAGTTCTTGCTGGTGTAATGGTGAGGCGTCCGAATACTTTTGTCCACATAGAGTATATCTTCATTTCAAATTTAAAATACTACCAAACCACTCTAGTCCTACAAGACAGTGTTGATGCATTCTGTTGACTATATTTGTTTTAATTCAGGTGTACACCAGCATGGCAGTATGTTAGTAGCCATTAATTGAAACTACAGTGACTACTGGTGGCAGGGGACTGTATTGCAGTTGTCCAGAGCATTTGACTGGGATTGCAGGCCTCAATCAATTAAAAAACATTTCCTGTTCAACTAGTGAGGGAGCTGTCTTTAATTATTTAAAGCACATCTCTTTACATGATTAAATTACTTACACCATTGGCCCATGTGGGCTTCGTTAATTCATTTAGCATGTAATTTTTGCTTTTTTCGGGGAGTTACAGAGCCCCGAAAGGGTACATGGGCTGAAAAAAAGATAACATTTCTGGTACACCCCTCAAACCAACCAGTACCCACAAGAAGATTTTCCATGCTTACAAGAAAGTAATTCATGGAGACATGCAACTCTTCAGCTGCAGACCTCTGTGGTGGGGCAACCTCGACTGTGAGGCAGGAAGTGATGCACTAACCCTTGTTGGGTTAATTCTTTAGTTTTCAGTGTGTTATTTTTTATTTTATCCCCCTCCCCCTCCCCCTTACCCCAACCCTAACCTTAATGGTTTGGGTGCCTAACCCTAACTCTCTTTGGTTTTCCTTAGTTTCTGGTGTGTTGGATTTAAGGTTATCCCCCTTAGTACATTTCAGTTTTTATTTATAAAATTCTGCTGTTGTAAAAAAACAAAAAACAAAAAAACAAACAAAAAAAAACACTTACTGTAACCTCTGACTGTGAGCAGAAAATATACATCAGTCAGTACGTCATTCTGGTTCATTCATTCTGGGTATTGTATGTCACTTCCTTCCCCATGGTCGAGGTTGCCCAATTGTAGAGGTCAGGGTTGCCTCGGGCTGAACGATTTGGGAAAATAATCTAATTGCAATATTTCCCCCAGTATTGCAATTCAGTTTGATATGCGACTATTTCTTAAGTTTCTTATATAATGTTTTTTTTAAACCAACAAACACAAGCAATAAATCATTCTATATTATAACCAACACAATATTAAATAAAACTGGAGCTGAATAATTTTGAAAAATATCCAATTGTGATGATTTTGACTCATATTACAAATTGGATAGGAATTGATGTATTGACGGTAGTTATAATTTTGATGTCATTATCATATTTAATAAGAAAAACATACAAAAAAGTAGGATTTTTGTAGACTGCTCTAAAAAAATGCCTGTGGATGTTTGCATGATATTCAATGCATAACATCTCAGCCGTAAAAAAGTTTTAAACAGGTATTTTGACACAAATTTCAGGTTAAAGAAATATTCTTCTGTGATTTGAAAGCTGCAGCAGGCCAAATTGTGATTTTATCTAATTTTCGATGAATTGCCCAGCCCTACTGCAGCCAGATCATCTTAAGATGGCAAAAGGCCGTAAGGACAACTTATGAGACAGAATGGCAGAAACTTTTTGTGGTGCTAACACAATATTAGATTATGACCAGAGGCAAAGCCAGAGGTGTAAAATGGGCAAAAATGGGCTGATGCAGAGTTTTTAGAATTACATAACAAATGTAGGGTAGAAAATCACTGTAAAAGTTTATTACAAGAACTAGTGATTATGAAAAGAACTTATAAGCAAAATGTGTGATTTCTGAGACAGATTTGTTCATGAAAATGATGAAAAAGTTTATATTTAATCATTTCCATGGGGCAATCAGCAGGGGACAGTTTGTTCAATAAATATATTTTTGCATTTATCTATTATAAATATTTTTGAATAATCTGAAAGATTCAGGGCTTTTGAGAGGACAATCTCTGCTTAAGTCATGTAAACCACCTCCTGGCTCCCCTTTTGATAATAAGAAACTGTCTCATGTGCACAAGGCACTATCTCATCATGGGCATGAAATACCTTACCTTGAACTTTATGGATTTCCCATGTTAATGGGACACATACTGCTGAGTAAAAGTAAGATTATAAGGGTGCAAATGGGAAATTAATTGGTCTTTTTTTTTTGTCTGACATGTTCTTGTTCACAAAAGTAATGATGGTAAGAAAGGGGCCATAAAACAGAGAAGTTACATGCAGACTGATGAGGGAAGATCATACATTTTGCATGGCCTAACTATTGTATCTAAGTATTATATAAAATCTCAAACCACCAAAATAAACTTATTATACATACAAGTAAACCAAGGCAAAATCATCATCCAAAATACATTTTAACATGGTTTTTATGCATTTATGTTTGTTCTCTCAAGTAAAAATCCACTCTTTAATTAAGTATTTATATTTGCAAAACTGGTTGAAAAAGTACAGTATGTATCCTGGCATGGAGAGCAGCTCCCTAAGTGGAGAAAAGCAGTCACTGCCCCTTCAAACAGCTGTTTGTTTTCCCTGTCCAGCGCTGCCCCCTGTGTTAGAAATATGACAGTGCATCTAGCTGAGTTCCTGCTGATTCCCTCCTCTCTCACTGACTGTCAGCAGATACCTTAATTACCTGTGAGTCAGTTGGAGGGAATGGGAGAAAGTGATTAGCACAGTATGCCCATCTGAGTGTTCCTGAGCTCAACTTTGAACACGTCAGCAGCAAAAAGGAGACAGAGGAGCGTTAGGAAGCTTTAGTTCTGTGTGTACTGTAGAACAAAAGGTAGATTCTTTGGATTATTCAGGTTAAAAGGATGTTGGAAAAAAGATATTGCACATTTTTCTGTCTATTTCTGTCTGTTTCTGTGGTTCACAAATGAAAAAGAAACCCAAACATTTCTGTGCCGGCTTCAAACTGATGCTTTAAGCAGCTTTGGGTGAATTTCTGACTTTTTCCCTCTCATGTCTGCCCCCCCTCCCTAGATGACGCTGTGACAAGCGAGCTGTCCAAGCTGCTCCATGAGATCAAAAAGTGCCGGGACAGGGATTACTCCTTCGAGGAGCTCTGCCACACCATCTCCTCTCACTCCATGGACAGCTTTGGCAGCGGGCGGCTGTCTGATGAGGAGCGACCAGATCGGCCCAACGGCACCCTGACTCGAGTCAGCAGCAAGGTAGGGAGCCCAGTTTTAACACAAGATCAGGGCTTAAACTTTTTATATGTTAGCATGATCTGCTGCTAGTGGGAATGAACTACTGGTGAACCTATTTTTTATTCCGTCTTCTGAAGGGTTACTGCTTGAATAAAATATGAACTCGCTCACAAATGTAAAGCCTGCTTTAAAAATCAGTCCAAGGCACAGGGTGAGATCTGTGCAAAATTCAAATGTCTTTATCTGCTTGGCAATATATATCTATCATAACTAATGCTAGGCAACCAACTTAGACCTCATCTAGGGATCTGTCAGCTTTTTTTTTTCTTTTGCATGCACACTAATATCTAAATGTGAAGGTTGTTTTCCTTACATGCACAGCTACCAGAGGGTTCTCAATCACACCAGTAACAACAGATGATGAGGAGAGATGTGCAGCTCTGCCCAACGCTGCTGTTCACTTCTTTTTTTGAATTGAGGACTCTACTGAAAAAAAAAAAACAATAAGGTTTTTTTGCTTACAGTAAACCACTTTTTTGTATAATGGATGAATTTCACATAGGAAGAGGAAAGTAGAGCCCAACCGATTGATCGGTGGGCCGATTAATCGGGCCGATTATAGCGTATCACAGATTAATCAACATCGGTCAATATGTAGCCGATATATTAACCCTTAGAGCTCATGTGGCATGGATCCATTGTGCCTTTCTAATCATGTCTTCCAAGCATTCATAGCTCTTACAGAACGTTTTCTAGTGAGCCCGGAACTTGGCTGACTTTCCGGAGTCCCTGAGGACAGTGTTGTCCTGTACAACAATACGTGACACAGTTGATAAAAACGTTGATAACTTTCGAACCATAAGTCATAGAAACTTGCTCTTTTTTTCCTCTGAAAGCTGACTGGACCATTTTGCCATTCGTTTGCAACCATCAATGTCTCCGTAGCTCTAAAGGACGCCGTTGTAGTGAGCCTGGAACTTTAGTGACTTTTCGGGGTCTTTGGAGATTAAATCCACAACGTTACATCCGATAATAAGTGCTTTTTATCCATTTTTAATCCATTTTTGATCATGTACTTTGACTTACTTGTGTGGGCAGCCATATTTGTTTGACATGCAAAGCATTTTGGGAGTTGTAGTAGACCAGTTGCAACTCTACTGCTTAGAGCAGTAGAAACGCAGGAGTTAAGAAAAAACAATGATAAATGCAACTGTGAATTCACATGTCCACCATTATCCAAGACTATTATATAGGGTTTTAAGTTGCATCTAAGTTGCATCTTTGTGAAATAAATTAAGATAATATAAATATAAGAATTTGTGTTCATGTACAGTGTAAATGTTCTTGTTTCATATATTGGCCGATATATCAGTTATTGGCCAATATATCGGACATCGGCCGATATATTGGATATCGACTTTTTTTAGCCCCCAGTATCGGTATCGGCATCAGCCCCAAAAATCCCATATCGGTCTAGAGGAAAGCGTTAAAAGTCGTCTTCTTGGTTTGCATGCAAGCACTACAAGGTATTCTGGGATCACTTGCAGCATTATTAAGGACAATCTTGATAGATTTCCTCCCTTGTTTGGTGAAATTCATTTGAAATAAAAACTTTTTATACACATCTCATGAAGCTCAGCATTAGGTAATGCGAGACATGAGATGTGTATAAGCAGTTTTTATTTTATAGATATCACCTCCCAGCTCCCATAGCCAATCACAGCTCTTTCTCTCAATACAGCGGCCCATTTAAATATGAATACCTTCTCGCTAATCCCTCATTGCTTAATGCTGATGCACAACGCTGCTGCTGACAAAGCTTAACCTCCTCTACCCCAGCCTCCTCCTTTATAGCATATAGCTTGTTGCACCCTCATATTGGGGGATTTCTAGCTATGCACTCCCTGGATGGTTAAAGCATGCTTCTTGACTAACCCAGGGAGCCTCTTCTGAGCAGAGCCTTCTCCACCAAGTAAAACTGTATGCATGAGGGGAGTGTTCCTTACTGAAGTGAACTTAGTCATCAATTCAAAAAAACAAATAAACAGCTGAGTTTGGGCTCTACTGGATTAGGCAGTGCTTTGTAATGCTGAAATGTTGGTGGGGGGAATGGAGTTTGAATGAAGCAAGGGGTGGGCTTGGGTGACAAAGTGTGCAGCTTTTGACAGTGAGTAATCGTTGTCTGTCACATATAGGCACCACTAAACATGAATGAGATTGAACAGAATGGTAGCTTCCAGTAGCAGGTCGTGCTCTTTCTTTTGTAGCGGTCTTTGATGTGACATCCAGATTTCCAGGGTAATGATAAGCATTTCATGTGGGTCATAGTGGCCTTGACACCGACCATGACCACTATTTAATTTGTCAGGCTTTGCAAACAGAAAGAGCAACCTTGCTCTGTGACTTAGTCACAAAATTTAATTTTGTTATCTGTTCCCAAAGTCTGTCTTAAATAGTTAAAAGGAGTTGCAGGTACGCCGCTCCTGCAGCCTGGAATCTGCTACAGGAAACCGTATGTCTTAAGGAGCTGGTCTCTAAATCTTTTGAAAGGTAGACTGAAGACATCAGAGGAAGATGCATCGGGTTGTAGATGTTTTGACTGGTGACTTTCTGGTCTGTGACTCAGGATTTTTTTTGTGTGTGTGAGATTCTTATTGCTCTGTTTTTCTAATGTTTGTCTTTGTTAACTGTGCTGCTGCCTTTCTTGGCTAGGACACCCTTGTAATTGAGATTCTTAATCTCAGTGAGGTTTTGACTGGTGACTTTCTGGTCTGTGACTCAGGATTTTTTTTGTGTGTGTGAGATTCTTATTGCTCTGTTTTTCTAATGTTTGTCTTTGTTAACTGTGCTGCTGCCTTTCTTGGCTAGGACACCCTTGTAATTGAGATTCTTAATCTCAGTGAGGTTTTCCTTGTCAAATAAATCTGAATAAGATAGTAAATGAAACAAATAAGTCCACAACTAAAAGGAGATTATATATAATAAAGGAGCTGTTATTTTACAATTAATATAGAAATCTCAGTGCAAAAATTTAACATATTACCCTTTTTTAATGTTCTTACATTTTAATCAAAATGATTATTGCAGCCATAAATAAAGTTCGGTGTGTTCTGTAGTTTTACATGAAGTAAGGATATTTTGGTTGTTTTCTTTTGAGTTGTAAAGACACTGAAGAAATATAGTTTCTTCTGAATTAACATCTGAAGAAAACTACTTACTGATAGTGCAAATACTCAGATTATTTGTGCCTGCTAATATCCGCTTGGACTTTGATGTGTATTTGCTATTCAACCTTGAATTGCAGAACTATTTGACTGTAAATTGTATTTCAGTAATACTTTGGGAAAACAAAGAATACATTTTTTAAGCTTATTTCCGGTTGCTTTTTTATTGGAGAGGTGCAGATAAAATGGTTAGAGAGAATCTGAGAAGCCATGCACCAAAGAGAACCAAGATCAAGGTTTATAATCTGCAACCACTGTTTGGGTTTCTGCTGAGCTCTACCAACTGGGCTAAGCTGGCATCCATCTTAATCTTTTGATATTCAGCTGTATGCATGCAAAACTGTGGTATTTAATTAACTTTGCAGAAACAAAACAGAGCATCTGTTTGTGCTGCGATACGCTGAAAACTACTCCCCATTGTATCAAATTAGAAGATTTTCCTCTCCATGTTATGTGTTATGTTAATTATCTTTGATGTTTTGTGATACATCAAAGAGTCCGTTCATGTCTGAGATTGGTGCACTGTGAGAATGTGGAAGCAAACATTTTTGGCTGAGATGCATGCATGCACACGCTCCATATTGCCAACAGAGGGCAGTATCAGATAAACTGATGCCACTGAGGTGTTTTTTCAACTGAGTATTCACTTGTTGTTGCTCATTAAAAGCAGCCTGTGTTTGTTGTTGCCTGAATTTGTCAAATAATTATTTGTGCTCAAACATGCGTTCACAGCCTGCAGACTCTGTTTTCTTGATCCTGTTCTTTTATTTGATGTGTTTATATCAAAATATTGTCAGCCCCTTCATCCTTTCTCTCTCCAGTCTCTATCAGACACAGAAAATAAAAACTGATTAGACCTTTTTGTTTTGAAATCCCCTTCAAATATGAAATAAGTGAGTTTTATGAGTGTTGGATGACCAGAGAATCACAGCTGCAGTTTATTTCTTCCAGCCAACACAGCATGACAAAGAGGCTTTTCAATTCCAGCGTGCAGAAAGTGAGACGCAGCAGGACAGAGAGGTGTTCTATCACCTGACCCCTTCCTGAGTCTTTAGACCACATACTGAAAGGAAACATGATTGTCCCTCTCTATTTTCCTCTCTGTTTCTCTCCTTCCAACTCACACTCTGCTCAAGAGAAGAAATATTGTGACATCGATCAATAGCTCATCATCTCCTTCATTCCTGAGAACAAGCTCGATATGAAAGCAGAGCAGAGATATGTTTATGTACAGTGCAGCAGGCGTGACACACACACAAAGACTG
The DNA here is from genome assembly GCF_018320785.1 of Cheilinus undulatus. Taxonomy (NCBI): domain Eukaryota; kingdom Metazoa; phylum Chordata; class Actinopteri; order Labriformes; family Labridae; genus Cheilinus; species Cheilinus undulatus. The sequence goes on along the minus strand of NC_054887.1, from coordinate 21,912,695 downwards.
AACACACACACACACACCTCTGCTCACTCAGCCTGTAATTATCTCAATCCATCTTCTCCCTCTCTCTTTCACTCCATAAGTACCAATTTGTATTCTATTACAGACATTCACTGTGTATGTGTGCCTGCAGGCTGCTGTGTGTACATGTGGCCACTGTCATTAGTATGTTACTCCATGTGTCTGTTATGCATGAATAAAACATGACAAAACCCGATGATGGCACACAGGAAGAATTATGCTTCCCACATACCTCGGTACTCATTGTGTGTAAATCAAGTAATAACACATGAGCATATCTGTGAGTGCTGTTTTTAAATTAGTACAACCTGCGTGTGTGATCAGAGAGTTGAACCATTATTTATCTCTGAAAGAACATCATGATACTGGTACAATAGTAGTATTTCTGATTATTTTAATTCACAAAACCTACCACTAAAGATCCATCCATCAATTCATACATTATCTCTCCTCATGTCCCATTTGAGTCACAGGAGCTGTCACTGGGAGAGCTAGGGTACACATCCTGGACTGGTCGCCAGTCAATCACAGGGCTGACATAGACACAGAGATAGACCAACAGGCACTTTAGAGTGAGCCCAGTTTGCATGTCTTAAAGCAACTGGATTAAACCAGAGCACCCACCCGTACAAGTGGACAACATGCAAACCCCACGCAGAAAAGCCCAGTCTGACCAGGAAGTGAGGTGACAGCATTAACCACTGCAGCACAATGCAGCCCGCCACTTAAGATTACCTTCAATATTCAGTCTATAAAACTGCTTAATTAAATGACAGTTTAATTGGAAAATAGATTGAAAAAATGCTAATCACAGGGTCCCTCAGCTCAAGGCGATGCTCTCAAATTGCTCATTCTTTTCAGTGTACAATCAAAACCTCAGACAGGTATAGTGGTTTACAGTGAAACACTAAGCAGCAATTACATTTGTGGCAGCCTGTAAGCAGTGCTGGGCTGCCTGCGGATTAATTTTCTGCCAAATCAGTACAGAAATATGAAAATATTTAGTCTTTTTTTTTTGCAGGTTGGAAATGTCTGTAAAGTTGTAATGCAACAGTACATATAAATCAAGATAAAATATGTGTCAGGATTCTGGTTTCACGACATGATTTCAGCACAGTTTCAGAATTTTGACATGAAATTCAAATCAGTTTATGATTAATCCATCCTTCCATTTTTATACCGCTTATCCTGTTTTGGGTTGCTGGGGCTAGAGCCTACCCAAGCTGTCATTGGGTGAGAAGCAGCACCCTGGACTGGCTGCCAGTCAATCGCAGGGCTTACATACAGAGACAAACAACCAAGCACTCTCACACTTATACCTAAGGCCAATTTAGAGGCACCAATTAACTTAGCATGTCTTTGGTGGTGGGAGGAAGGCAGAGTTACTGGAGAGAACCCACGCATGCAACAGAAAGCACCTGAGCAGGAATCTTCTTGCTGTGAGGCAACAGTGCTAACCCCTGCGCCGCCGTGCAGCCCCCATGATTAAACAGATTCTTGGATAAAATGAAACCTAGCAGGCATTCTTAATGAAGAGTTTAATCACCTGAATATATGAAATTCTCTGAATAAGCCTTTTCTTCATACATAGGGAGGGTCCTCTCCATGGACTCTGCCATATTCTAGAAACCTAGAATCAGACTGTCATATGTCACACACCTTTAAGATGTGATGTCATCAACAGTTGTTGTAATTAATTTATTCATGCAATAGTGCCACTATTGGAGTGGTTCAAATTCTTGATGCTTTGACAGTTCTTGGTACTTTTTTTTTGATACCATGTGCTCGAACTATTTACAAGATAATTGCGTATGAGAGGAACAAAGCCATCAGATATTGCAAACAAACCCTGCACACTATCTACACTGCACAAAATACTGCTTATTTTTTGTGCAGTTAGTGAGTGTACAAGAGTTTGCCTTCTATTTTTTGTCCGTAAAAACAAGAAATTCCTCATATTTTTGTTGGGTTTTTGGTATCAAAACAGATACTAATGATGGCTTTATGAAAACCAGTGATACACCATTTGTGAAAATAAGGGTCAATATGGTATTGGCCGATACTAATTTGTTGTTTGAAATATCAATTTAGCCAATGATAATACCAACACCAATGTTATTTGCATCAGTTCTTTTGTTGTGGAAAAAGCCTCTTATTAGATTCAGCAGTTAGTTTACCAGATGGCAGCATTAAAATGACTGGACACAGAAAAATAGTCACTTCTAGTATCTGTTTATTCCACATTATTTAAGGATGGCCAATGTTTGATATATACCTCATTTGTTAAACTGCTGCTCGGGGCATCTAGCCACTAATTTCAAGGAGGATGATTTTCTTTAGTGATCTACTAAATGTGAAATAAAGCTAGAAGGTAGAAAGGAAAGGTCAGTAGCTTTTTCCCACTTTATTCACTTTATTTCATGGTAATCTGTTTGTTTATGGAGACATTTAAGTCCATACAGACCAACACTGCCACCTATGCATCCAATCTGTCATGTTTTCTTTCTTTCTTCACCAGAGATTTACATTCACTGTCAGCTGTTGTTAACAAATTCTTCAAAATCTTTTTAATGTGTGCAGATGGAAGCTGGGTGAAAATGACTCCAACTTTCTCTGCTTATTAAACAATTTCTGTGTGATTTTACTGCAGTAGAGTCTCTTTGGGTCACAGTCTTAATCAGATTTATTGTCTTAGAATAAATAAACTAAGCTAATTTGCAAAATCTACTTGAGTAGAAGAAATTCCCCCAAAAGGCAACATTCCCCTCAAGCTAATGTTTGGTGTAATTGTAAATACTGTATCATCCTGTTGTCTATTCATATAGTGCAGTCTGTGTAAGTGAGCACTGCAGTCTGCTTTGCATCAATCAATATTCCAGAAGAACCTCGTGCAATCTGGAGTGATGGTGACCTTTTGATTTCAGCCTCATTTTCTGCCTCAATCTTCATTCCTGCTGATGTCCTTTTGCTCTCCTTGTCTGTCCTGTTCTCTTCTCTTTGTTTTTTTCCTATAATTTTCCTCTTTTTTCAGCCTATTCTAGCACTTTCATCATTACAAAGTCTTCAAAGTTTCCTTGTTAACCCTCTGTCTCTGTATCTCTATCTTTTGCTCTTTGTGTCAGATTTTCTTGCCTCACTCTTCTCCGTCTGTGTCTACCAAAGACAAAAAAGCCAGACCCTGCAGTGATATCTCCCTCTCTCGCTCTTTGTAATCTGCTGCATCATATGGTTCACTGGGACATCAGGTGGGCTATGTCCGCCCTCTGACACCTCCTGACACAAAGCTCGTTCACACACCTGCCTCCTGGGAGCCAAAGTGCCCCAGGAAAGGACACTGTGTGTGCGCTAAAGTTGTTGTGCTCTTCTTGCACCTTTTTCCTTTAACAAATTGTGGCATCCAGATGAGTAACACTTCCACCAGGCTTTTTTCCCTCAGAGTAAAATTAAAACCATGCATCGATGATAATCAAAATTCAAGAAAATGTTCTCTGTGATGTATAGATATAGATTTACTGTTCTCAGACTTTTACAGAGTGTCTTTATGAAATCTGAATCCTGATTTTAGAGCTGCCTGAGGTGTCTTCAGCATCAGTAAAATGACCAGGGGAAGATGAAAGTTAAAAAGTCATGTGTTTAAATTTAAGGTCAAGAAAAACACATCTAATTTTGTCGGAGAAAACTAAATTTGATTTTGGTAATTTGTAAGTTACTTGTTTCGTAACTTTGTTTTGTAGAATGTATTTTTTTTCATTATTTGTAAAAGTATTACATGTTTGTAAGGTTTTTTTTTGTCAGTTGTTCAAAGTGTTTTGTGTTTTATATATTTGTTTTGTAAAATGTCATGTTTTTTAATCATTTGTAAAACTGTTTGCAAATTTCTTTGGATTTTTTTTTTCCGTCATTTGTGAAACTGTTTTGTTTTTTGCAATTTTTTAATGAAATCAGAATGTAAATTTGTTTTGAACTTTGTAAAGGTGTTTCAAAAATTGAAATTTAGTATTGCACTGCAGGGCCACTACAGTGATTGTTTCCACCTGGTGAATGCTTTATTCTGTCTCTTCCTCCTGAGAGAAACATCTGACTCTGGCTGCTGAGCAAAATGTCACCAGCATGGAAGCTAACTGTGTCATACAGTGGGTTTTAGAGCTTGCTTATGCTGAAAACAGCTTTAAAGAACAGCCCTTTTTCTGTCCAGATCCTGACTCAGCTGTTTAATAAAGGCAGAGTCTCACTCTCTCTCCCCTTTTACACTTTCCCTGACCCCCAACAGTGTAATATCGGTGTCTCAGTGTGTGATTTGAGCATTTATGGTGTTGCTGGGTCAGAGGTTCACTATGTATACAAACAGGGTGAGCTGACACTTCGGAGAGAAGTGCTTTTCTTTAAAGACTTTGATAAGGAAGAACAGAGGAGATGTGAAGTCTCATTTTGACTTGCTATTTGTGTCTGTTGTGAATCAGAACTTTCCTCATGTTTAAGCTAGTTTCCCTTTTTCCTATTATTGTCAGTTTCTCTCTTCTTTGTGAGTGAGAAAGCCACCCAAATGTCAGATTTGCCATTAAAGCTGCTTGTTCCTGCAAGCTTTGCATAACCAAACAAATGTAGCACTCTAGTGTCTACTGAACTGTGTACCTAACTATGTGATGATTTCTTCTACCTTGTGTTTTACGTTGTTTTATGATGTGCAGGATATTTTTTTCTTCAAATTTGCTAACATGATGTCTCTTTTACATGTCTGTCCTTTCAGCGGCCAACCCCACCTCTTGCCCCAGCTTTGGAAGAAGATGAGGCAGACAAGAGCTGTGGCCCCACAGGATTCTGGGAGGCCCTTACCCCCTGCAACGGCTGCCGCAACCTTGGCTTCTCCAGCCTATCACAGGTAAAAACAGCCTGATTTTTGTCTTCACTTACAGGACCATTCTTATATAAACCAAGGGGATACTGAAAGTGCCAAACTGTTTATAAATAGGTCCATAAGTGGATAAATACAACAGCAAATCACATTTGTTACTGGCAACTTGCACAGTATTGAATGCACAGTATGTATCAAATGATTTTATTGTCGTCAGAGGAGTTTGTCACATGAGGTTGAATAAAGCAGCACACAGACATACACTCAAGCACACATCGCTACAGAGAAATTACTGACTTGTGATATTACATTGTACTTGCTGAACTTTGTCTGGTTACTGTGGGAACGCTCTGAATGAGTTGTCACCGGAGAGACTGGCTCTCCTGACAGCTCTGGATACTCCGCTCAGTATCTCTGACTTTCCTTCTCTTCACCCGCTTTGTTTATCTTTCATCATCATCCTTTTTCCCTTCCTATAATCAGAAAAAAATCTCCTCATCTTTCTGCTTTTGAAGCTTTTACCTTTTATGAGAACGACTCGGTTCATGAACTCTGAATGAAAACAATTCAACTGAAATATCTGATACTCAGAGATCACATAAAGGATAATTATCCCTGTAGGGGAAATATTAATACTGCAGCAGAACGCAGCAGAAAAGTACACAGTGGAGTACAAATGTGATCTTACTATTGCCTGGAAACTCTCATGATATAGATGCATGAATGCACTAATAAGGCGTGATTATAGAAAGACTTGCAGTGTGCAAATACATCCAAAATAAATAAATATTTAAGAGTGCACGTGTTTATTGCCAATGATCAAATTGAAATAACAACAAATATTGGGTTTTCTTTGTGTAGCCCTACAAACTATATAGAGCTGATATGTGGCAACAAATCTCTAATACCTCTGCATTGAGGACAGAGCTGTTGTTTTTTTTTTTTTTTTTTTAGCTAAAATGGGCCTGTAAATTACATTGTCATTTGATTGAATGTAAAAATGAGCATTTGTATGGATGTGAGACATAAAGACACAATAAAGTGAGCTTTATGTCCCTGCAAAACACAGTGTAATTCCAGAGACAATGAATAAAATGCCTATGTAGTTAAATTTGACATTTAATTCAAGATAATTGTGCCTTTTCTGAAAGAATAGGCGGTCTAATGAAATCTCTAACCCAATTTTGCCTGTGACTGGGGCTGGCCCTCGCCTCCACCAGACTGTCTGTTAAAACATTACTATGGGACAAAACACATATCTGTGGAATTAATGCTGACAAGGAAAGCAAACAAAGAGCCCAGCAATCAAATACTGCCAACAATGTTCTCTTTAAGTTATGTTAGTTTTGGATCCATAGAAAATCCTTGTAATTACACAAGGGGTGACTGGGCACATTTCCAGCCAAGATTTAAACTAAACTTCCTTTTTTCTTTTTTTTTTTTTTTAATTAACTTCATATATAGAAGCAATTAATCCACTCTAGCATGAATCTAAATATGAGGCAAAACATTTTTGTAAAATAGCCAGCCTGTTGTGATCTACTCTGGTCTTTATCAAGGCCATTTTCAACCCTGTCCCATTTTTTTGGAACAGGTTGCAGGCATTAAAATAGCACCTTTGCTGGTGAGTCAAAAGTTAATTTGGAGCCTGCACTAAGGTGAAAGATTGTCCCAAAATAGAACTCTCAGTATTTATAACCAATGAGGGAGGTAGAGCTGTTGTGTAAGACGAGTTAAGAGGCAGATGCATTCAAGCACATATAGTAAAAATAGAGGCTCTGTAAAGTTTGTCTTTGCATTCAGAGTCTAAAGTTTCAACAGACCCTGAGGGGAATCAAATCCTGTGTGATACTGGGTTTAAATATGGTCATTTGGAGAACTGTTTGATTTCACAGACTATTACTTCAATAAAAGAGCTTTGAAGAAAATTCGCTGTCAAGACAAAAGCAAAAGATCATCTCAACGATAGTCTTTGTTTATTTGCCTAAAGGAAAAACTATTCCATACAGAGAGAACTTATTTCACTGACTCCAGAACTTTTGCATCTCCATACTTACGCTTGAGTAAACACCCTGATACATGCTGCTCCATACATCACAGGATATGAAGTTCCTCTGATTCTCTGTGTGATAGATATGTTGAATCAAAAATCTATAAATGCTAGAAACATCTGATTTCTGCTTCCTAGTATTCCTGTTTCATCCTTTCTCATTTCTTTCTTCCTTCCTTCCTTCCTCCCTTGTGAGTCCTCCATGCTGTGTGTATAAAGTGTGTTTAATTGTGTGTAGTTGAGAATACTTAGCGGCGAGATGCTTTCTGGCTCTCACTGCAGGACATCTGACATTTACAACACAACGACCCAGTGTGTTGTACACTGGCAGCCTGCCTGCATCACTGGCACGCTGCCTGGAAGTGTTTGCACCTGGATGTGTGTATGCATGCGTCTGTGTTACACTAATGTGTTGGTGCACGAGAAATAAATTACCTTTGTGCATGGTGGTGTAAAAGTGAGCGCGAGGGTATACAGAGCTCATTTGGTGGCATCAGTGTTGGTGCGTGTGTCTGAATTTAGCATGGCACTGTTTTCAATGAGCGTAGGAGGAGTGTGTGTGGGTTTTATAGAGGAGGAAGAAAAAGAGAGAGGAAAGAGAGATTGAGCTGTTATTACATAATTGAGTTAGCAGCATGTTAATTTGTGCTGCATAATTGTGAATAAACAGTTAACATAAAGAGAGAAGCAGTGCGTCTCCTCAGAGGATGAAGAAACAAAGTGAAACACTTCTCTGCTAACATTTTTCATCTCATCCTTTCTTCTCATTATCCCACATGAGATCTGTCAGCCTTTTTCTTTTTGAGCTTGGCTTTTCTCTCCAACTAGCTGATGTTAATCTCGTTCCCTCTCTGTGCCTTGTTTATCTTGCATTCCAGTTGCTTTAAAATATTGTCAGAACTTTTAAAACTTTGTCATACTATAAAATCAAAAAGTGTAGGTTTAAAAAACCCTACAGATCTGTAGTCATATTTTCTTCAATGTATTTATGCAACTGAGACACTGTGTGGGACTTTGCTCCAACTCTTGTAGTTTAAAAACAAGTGGCAGGATGCCACAGTCAGTTGAGCAGTTGCCCCTATATGAGGCTACAGCCTTACCGATGCACTAGTTACAGGATCGAATCCCAGTTCTGGCACTGTGTGTTGCATGCTTTTCTCCCTCGCTCCTCATATTTCCGATCACTATTAACCTGTCCAATTAAATATTCCTTAAGGCAAACAACGAAATCAAAACATCTTTAAAAAACACAATGAGCCTCTGTGGTTGAAAAATGAATTGCATGAGTTTATCAGTCATGGATAGCTTGCTTCAGATCTAAAAAAAAAAAAAAAAAGTTAAAAAGAATATATATGTAGACAAAAAAACTAATGGGCATGTTGTCCAGTGGAAACTCTGGTTAACAGTTTGTATGGGACACATGCAGGAAACATCATCTGCAGAACGTGATCTACACAAGATTGCATTTTTTGTTGGAATTTTACAAAATTCACTGTGCATTTTCATTGCAGCCATGCAGTATCCTTATGTTTACCCTCAGAAATGTCTGTAAATTTGTGTACATGACAGACATTGCTTATTCTGTGCAAATGCACTGCACCAACACTGATGTTGGGGGTGATTCTCAACCAACCCTATCACGTGGGTGGTTGTTTAGTTTAGTTTAGTTTATTTCAGTCACTTTAAACATGAAGACTCAATTACACACATAAAGAAAAAAATTTACAAGTGAACAAATGCTGACTTAATGCTATTTCTGCATTAACACCAAACAATCAATAAAATAAATAAACAAAACAAATAACAAAACAGGACCGAAAAGGTGTAGGCAGATGGCTTCGCTTATTTCACCTACCCTTTTCAAATTCATCTTTTACTCAGCTTCCTTTAAATTTATATAAAACAATATGATAACCATAACTAAATACTTATTTATCGAACATAGACCCTTTGTCTACCCAAAATCTCAGACAGATTGTGTGTTCACACCACAGTTCTGTACTTTACAGTCATCTTTTGTTTAAATAATTTTTTAATCCTACCATATGTTCGACATTCTTTCATTTCTGCGTCTAATCCATTCTACAGACTAACTCCATACACTGAAACACATCTTAGTTTAACATTAGTTCTGCTCTTTGTTTTTGTGAACATACAGCTCCCTCTCAGTTCATACTCACATTCTCTAATCTGAAACAACCTCTGGATACAATCTGGCAACATCTTATTGTATGCTTTGTACATCAGTGAGGCTATTCTCAAATCCACAAGTTCACAAAATCTGAGAGCCTGTAGATTTATGAATAATTTGGGTGTTGGTTCTTAATAATCAGCTCAGTTTATGAGCCTGATCGCTTTCTTTTGAAGCAAAAAAATGGGATTTGTGATTGTTTTATATGTTCTTCCCCAAACTTCCACACAGTAAGTAACGCATGGAAGTATGAAAGAACAATACAACATATGTAATGAATTTAAATTAAGAACATCTTTAGTTTTATACAATATAGCGACTGACTTTGATATTTTAGTTTTAATGCAATTAACATGAGGTTTCCAACACAGTTTGTGATCTATGATAGCTCCTAAGAATTTATCTCATGAACTCATTCTTTTTCCATATCATCTATCATAACTTTTACCTTAGTATTATTTTTACGATTTCCAAATATCATGTATTTAGTTTTATTAGCATTTAAAGATAATTTATTTACACTGAACAATTGTTTCAGAGCATCCAATTCAGTTGTCACACTCTATGGGGTTGTTTGTCAACCCCATGTCACAAAGAAGACAAGAAGGATGAACTAAATTTGAAACTTTAATTGCACTGACAAGTTGACAAATAACTTAATGCATCTTAACACAAAATGAGCATCGAACATGAAAAGGAATATCTCAATAATAGACCACTCAATTAGGTTACACGCATTTATGATAACGTGACAACCAACAACTAGAAAGCAATTAGCAAGCTTTCCTTTCGCACTTTTTAAGGGTAACAGTTATTTTGTTGTAAACCATTTGCATAGAAGCCTAGAAGAAAAATATTGAGGAGCTGAACATTTTCAGTTTGACATAAAAAACAAAAAGTTCTCCCCCTGAAGTTCAGCAGTCCTACTCCAGAAAGATTATGTGGGTGAACACTAATCCCAATTCTGTAAAGTTTCATACAGCTCTCCCCGATGGCGAGGTATAATGAGTGTGACAACCTACCCCATTCTCCCCTACTTTTGGCTAGATTAAAACTATAAACCTTAAAAATGACTAAAATCTGACTCAATTGAAGAACTTTATAATGATGTAAAAACTCATGTAACTGAATTTTTTTTAAATCAGTGTTCATTATCACTAGCTACACCTAGGTCTGATTACTGCCAAACTTGTTGAATCAATAAATCACTTGAATAGAACCTGTCTGACTATCTGACTGAATAATTTCTAAGGCTTTGGGACTCTTGAGAGCCATTATTCACAAATGGAGACAACTTGGAACAGTAGTGAACCTTCCCAAGTGTGGCCGGGCTATCAGAATTACTCTAAGAGTGCACGGACAGCTCATCCAAGAGGTCACAAAAGAACACAGAACAATAATTAAAGGCATCACATGAGGTCAGTGTCCAGATTCAACAATATGAAAGAGACTGGGCAAAAATGGCATCCATGGGAGAGTTCTAAAGTCAAAACCACTGCTGACCAAAAAGAACACAAAGACTTGTCTCTGTTTTGAAAAAAAAAACCTTGATGATCCCCAAGACTCGAGACCCCCAAAACTTTTTGATAGGTGTGCATCCCTTCACATCTGGAGTAAAACTAACACAATATTTCATTAAAAGAACATCATTCCAACAGTCTGGGGCTGCTTTGCTGCTTCAGGACCTGAGCGACTTGCTGTAATCGTGTGAGAACTATACTGTTTACATTTTATTTATTCCAACCAGCCAGAAAAACAGAGACTGTATATAGATTTCATCAGTGTCACATGTTTATGTTTGTGTATTTGTGACGTGTTTATGCGCCATACGTGCTGCATAAGGAAGCTTCACTTGCTGTGAATTTTCTCCACCAGTCACAGGTTTCCTCCTACCATCACCATGTGAATGCCGACTGACACTTGAGTGTGTGCATGCATGTGGAGGAGGTTTCCTCTGTGACGTCGACCATAACAACGCACTTCAGACCTCACATGTGCAGAGGCTGAAAGCAAAGTGTGGAGAGAGAAAGTAGAGAAAGATAATGAACAAAAGAAAAATATTCAGATGGATAGGTTCTGCAGGGTTGCCAGGCAACCTAGAAATTCATGATAGGAAGCGTGGGATGGACACCTTTAGAAGCCACAGGTGCGTCAGAGAACCTGTGCATAGTTACACAGCCCAAGTTTTATTTCTCTCTTCCCTCCTTTTACGTCTTCCTTCCTGTTTTTCTCCTTGATCTCTCTTTTCCTCAGACTTCTTCATTAGATTTTCTCTTTCTGCAGCTCTTTTCCTCCCTTCAGTGGGTGGCTGCTGACCTTTAATGTTCTCAGTTGAGGGAGTTTAGAGAAGTGGAGGAGGGGTGAGGCCATGTCTGAGTCTGTGCACTGGTGGAGGTGAAGATCAGGAACAGAGGAGGGCTCTTGAAGATGTTAAAGGACATCAAAGAGGGTGGGAAATGTGTGGAGAGCTTTATAGTCCTGTAATCTGACTGCACTCTGTAGATGAGCTTTTCTATAGAATAGATTGAACTGTCAAGGAGTTTTCAAAGTGGAAGAATTTAATGCAAAACCTCATTGTTCAATATTAATGAGAGATGGGATGTTACAGGTATGTCAAAACAATAACCTGTCAACTCTCAAATATCAACCACCCACTGAAAGTGTTTGGAACTATGGGGATGCACAGCTGCAGAGTGAATTAGCCATTATCGCTGCTATGGTTGCTAATGGTAACTGTAACTGGAGGCAGTAGGTAAATCAGACTCATTCCAAAACTCGATTAGGAGAAGAGCAAAAACATCTCATCCACCAAGAAAAGCTTTGTTTGGTTCTTTTCTCGTCTTGAAATAAACAAATGAGAATGAGAATGGCCCCTTCTCAGACTGGGCACAACTGTTTCAGATTGGAGCTATGTAAGATTAGATCTTTCTGATTACAGACTTGAAATCTGGCCAATCCATCAGCTTTCCAAGGTTATAATATTATTAAGGACCTGGTCAGGTTTGAGACCAGGGAATTTAGAGGCCAAGTCAACTCCTTTTACTCGTTGTTAGGTTTCTGCAGGCCTACCAATCTGGATGATCTGCAGTCATCTGCTCCCATGGATTTTCTTACCACTGCTATGCAGATGATACACAGTTTTCCCTATCCTTTTCACCAGATGGCACAACTGTCTCAGCTCGGATCTCATCCTGCCTTGCTTATATTTCTAAATGGATGAGAGAACGTCACCTTCAGCTCAACCTGTCTAAGACTGAGCTTATTATCATTCAGCCAATCACCAGCCAATCCCACTTTGGAACCACAGATCAGTATCCAAGTTGGATCAAATAAACTCATGATCACTAAGTCTGCCCGAAATCTGAGTGTCATGATTGATGACCAGCTGACCTTCAAGGTTCACGAGGCCTCTATTGCTCGGTCCTGCCGATTTGCCCTCTATAACATCAAGAGGATCAGACCCTACCTGACAGAGCATGCAGCACAGTTCCTGGTACAGGCTCTTGTAATATCACGCATTGACTACTGCAACTCATTACTGGCAGGCCTCCCTGCATGCACAGTTGAACCTCTGCAGATGATCCAAAACGCACCAGCACGTGGTCTTCAACCAACCCCAGAGAGCTCATGTCACTCCTCTTTTCGTCTCTCTACACTGGCTCCCAGTTGCAGCTTGCATTAAATTCAAAACTCTAATCATTGCTTACAAAGCAGTAACCAAAACTGCTCTTGTTTACCTGGAGTCCCTCATCCAGGTCTACACTCCTTCTCGCCCACTACGCTTAGCCAGGGAAAGGCGCCTGGTACTTCCAGCACATCAGGCTCCTAAGTCACTAGCCCGACTCTTCTCTTCTGTTGTCCCTATATGGTGGAAGGAATTACCCAACTCCATTCGATTCACAGAGTCCCTCTCTACTTTCAAGACAAAGCTAAAGACCCTGCTCTTTGGAGAACATTGTGCACTTAGCTAGACTATTCTCCACTGCTGTCCCCAGTGGAAGAATGAGTCTTAGCTAGACTATTCTCCACTGTTGTCCCCAGTGGTACAATGAGTCTCCCAACTGCAGTTAGGATTTTTATGCCCAACTCTTTGTGAGTGACACAGCACTCGGTACTTTGGTCATTAGTGTTGTGAAGACAATTTTATGGATGGTGATGATGAGAGATCTTAGATTTTGATTGTTTCATTGTTGATGTTTATAAAAAAGAAAAAAAAAAAATTCTGTATGTGCTTTGCCTTCAACACTGCATGGCAGCACCTGTGTCCAACTGGACTTGAAGCACTTTGTGGCACTTACTGATGTTGTTTCTTCTATTCTAGATCTTTGCTTGTGTTGTTCTTGCTCTTGAATGTATGTTGCTTTGGATAAAAGCATCTGCTAAATGACATTGTAACATTGTAACATTGTAACACTTTCTGATACTCACATGTCAGTTGTAGGCGCTTTTGTCCATGGACAGGAATTGTAACTGACCACAGACTAGAGCTGGGTATTTCCCCCAGCCTTACTGTACGATACGTATTCCAATACAGAGACCAGGATACGATACTTATTGTGAGGCCTGGGCGATATGGCCTAAAAATAATGGTATTGTTCTTGCTTTTGACGATAACGGTATTATATCACGGTATTACAAAATTAAAAAGAGATAATGCTTTTTAATCCAAATTCAAGTGTTATTAACCCCCTTCTCCCCTTCAAACAAGCCTTGATGGCATACTCAATTTATCTCTAAGTATAGGAACACAGAAAACATGTTTTATTTTTTTTAAATAAAAATTGCATCCTGGATCTTTGACTCACTGTGGACTTAGAAAAGAAAGTCTTAAGTTAAAATAGACTTTTAAATGGTTGTTTATGCTGTTGTAAGAGGAACAGCTGCAGCGCTGGGCTCTGAGACCAGCCAATGCAGTACTTAGCTCGTGTTACAGCCCCAGGTAGGCTGACAGAGACGGCACACTGACTTAGTTACAGTACAGCCGTCAGACTTTGAGAGGAAAAACGTGTGTTTTTGCCTGCTAACTCACACTGAGGCAGATACAATGACGTCATTAACAAGCATTATCGCGATTGGTCGGTAGAGTCCAAATCTCTACCAAAGGCCAAATTTATGTCATTTATACTGTCTACCGCATATATCACGCACCCCTATCTCTGGCAACCCATTTTGGGCAGTTTGTCCAAGTAGGGTTACTGTCGAGTATGCCCCCGCGTATGTGCAAATGGGCCGTTGATCTGGTAGTGACCAACCAACTCAATATGGAAGACGCAAAACAGCACGTTGGCCCTCTCAATGGGAAATTTGAGTACAAAAAAAACAAAACAGAACAAAAATTTGGCCCAGTTGAATTTGTAATTGAATAGCCCTGTCATATATGTTCCCTTCTTTCTTGAGTCTGTTTGCTTATGCAAAATGAAACGCAATTAATATAGATTAAAAATGAATGATATTTAATCATGATTAATTGAAATTAATCCACAGCAACCCTGTGATTAATCTGATTAAAAATTTTAATCGTTTGACAGCACTAGTTTGTTCACATTGTCTGCATAAACCCTATAGGAAAAAGGCAAGTTTGTTTCCTTATTCACTTCTTCTTCTCCTCTCATCACTCTCAGGTTTTATTTCTCTCTCTCTCAGGCTGAACTGAAGATCTGTGGGTGATTTATGATGTCTGTTTGATGTGCTCTAAATATGCTCCCTGAGTTTCTGCATAAATGTCACATAAACTGTGTATACTGAGGAGTTTTAGTGCGTATACAACCCAGGATATCTCTGTAAAGAAAGAACTGCAATTGGGAGCCACAACAGACATCATACTATTTTTACAACCTCCCAAAACAAAACCATCAAAAATAAGAGCAGATCATCTGTCATGCTGTGTAGTTGGCACATCAGCAAACAAAGTGTGTGTGTGTCTGTGCATGTGTATTGAAGGTAACTGTGACGGGAGCAGTAAGCATCCTCTAAAACAATTCCCCCTATGACTGGTATATAAAAAGCAGAGGACCTATAAAAGTAATAAATAGGGAGTAGTTTTTGGCTCTTGAAGCTGCCTCTAAAAATGTCGCCTGGTCTATAAACAAAGAGGAAAACTCATTCAGCAAAACAAGCGGGGCACTGAGTGCCCAGCTTATATCTTCATTTGACTGTTTTTATTCAAGCAAGCATCAAATAAAAAAATCTGTTCAGCTAAAACTGTGTTATGAAAATCCAATTTATTGAGCAAATGTTTTGTAGTTGAAATGTTTCTGTATTACTTTCCAGCTGATCTGCAGCATTCACACAGAAACGAATGAATGTCTGAACGCATGAAACAAAGCCAGGCGTAAATTTGTTTAAACTCATCTGGGCTTTGAAAGAAAAACACTTTGTTTGAGGAAAAGGCTTCACTACATGGAGGATTTTGATCAAAAAAAGAAAAGTATTTGTTTAAAAAATGATTGTATTAATTCACAAAAATGATCAGAAAACAGGATCAAACATGGATGAACAACAGATCAATTCTTTATTTCATTGTGATTCTTTATTTCTTTCTTATAGGTTCATATCATCATTACCACTTCAACCACTACTGAGAAAATTTACCAAAGGCTGTTTTTAATTTGTGTCTGACTCTGTAACTGAAAAAGAATCTGATGGTGGTGGCATTTCAGTGATGAGTGCTGGGAGGATATGGATGTGATGGATTATCATCCAACAGTGATCCAGTTCTCTTTCTGTAAATAATATAAAATATAAAATGAGTTCAAAAGTAATGGATCCATAGTAGCATGAATCTGAATTTGAGGGTGCTACAAGCTTTATGCTATAAAGAAGGAGGCTGGGGTGGAGGAGGTAAAGCTTTGGCAGCTGCAGCAGCAGTGTGGTGCATCAGCATTAATGCAAGCAGGGATTAGTGAGAAGTACTTTATGTTTAAATACACTGCTGTTTTGAGAGGAAGAGATGTGATTGGCTGTGGGAGGTGAGGGGCAATAATTGGCTGTTAGCTGATCACAGCTGGGCGTATAACTACTGTGTCCTGCATGAACAAACGCTAAGATTCATAAAGTCAAAGACTGCATAGGCAAAAATGCAATTGTGCCTTTCTACATGGTAAACCAGTATGTATTATTAAATTATAAATCACTGCCAAAATGAAGCTGTAATGTATTTATAATGTTTTGGACTGACACCAATGGTTACAGGAGTTTTGGCTTTGTCAAAGTAGATTCAATCCAAAGGAGTTATGGGGTAATATGATGTTAATGTTCATACACCTAGGTGACTAAGAGGAGACAGTTATGATGATAAAGGTTTAACTGATGAAGGCATCAGTCGAGACCTCAGATGAAAGCCTCAGAATCTCTTCTAGACCTTGGAACTAACAATATTTTTAAAAATGTATTTGAAACAATATAAACAATAAGAACATCCTACTTATTACTTACTTATATTTATAAAGAAAATTTTAAAAAGTATGTTTTGAACTGAGTCACTGTGAGGTCTGACTGGTTGAATATGTTGGTCAAATTTAACACTGTTATTAGTGTTAGATCCAGCATAGAAATGTGGATATGTGCAAGTTATTAAATACAGCTTACTTAAAACTTTAAACCACGTTTTGAACAAAAAGAAAGGTTTGGTCCATCCAGTGTAGTAGCACAGTCACATCTGAGCGGCCTCTTAAGATGTCTCTTCTCTCTCCAGTGCTTTAAAACTTCTCTCCCACAGCAGCGGCTCTCCGTCAGCAGCCTCTCGCTCTGGCTGCTCGCCGTGTCTGTGGGATTAAGCGCGGAGCCAAGAGGAGCCACAGTTTGAGGTTTGCTGCATACAGCAGCAGTCACAGGGAATGTGAGGGTGTTATTTTCTGAGGAGTGACTGTCGCTGTCCCACGGGTGGCTCAGGGAGCTGATTTCTGTGGGATTAGCCAGCCATAGAGGGAAATCCGATTCTGCAAGGCCATCCCTGACCAACCTGCCCTTCACTCACTCTATTTCACTCTTTGTTCTCGCTCTATCTCACCTTTCCCAACACAGTGTTTGTCATCTTTTTGACTCATTTACCACTCCTATTTATAGTCTGGTAAACATTGCTCAAAACATCCTTGTTCTTAATCAAGTAACCAAAGGGAAAGAAGCTTTCAGACAAGGAAATACACCCTCCAACATCCTTGCTACAACTGCTAAGGTGCAACTTGTTCAAACATTCATCCCTCTATTTCCCTCCTCTCAATTGAGGCAGCATTGGCAGCTGGCTAAGCAACGCAAAGGTATTCAAGATGTCCCTGATAGACCTTTGGCCTAGGTCTCCAGCTCCGGAAAGATACAGTCCAGCCCCTTTTATGTGTTTGGCTTGGATCTCTTCCCACATTAGCTCCTGTCCCCTCCTCACCAGGGAGGAGATGTTCTTCAAGAACTGAGCAACAATGTAAAAGTGAGCAAAGCTAGACTTCTACCTTTGTTTATATGCTCTTAAAGTTGCATTTGTTATTGAAAGAGGGATATTATAACAACATCCTGTGGGTTTTGTCAAAGAAAGGCAGCTTTTTGAGTGGTAATTCAAAGCATGGAAGCAATTCAATGTGCTTTACACAGGCTGATCATTTGATCTGACGACAATGAAAGCAAACCTACACAAACACAGAGGAAAATGATTTCATTGAAAAGAAAAACTGCTGGTATAAAAAGGTAGAGGATCTAGATAGCATCATTGATTGCAAAAAAAGACGGAAATGTCATCTTTCAGAAACGAAGGGACGCTAGAACCAGTGTAGTTTGCCTCCACTCCAAGAGGTATTCAATGACCAGACAGAGAAAGTGACAGTATTTTGATGGGTTGAGAAGAAGGGTAGGGTTGATTTTGACCTTGACCATCATGCACCTCCAAAATGGCCAATGTTTAGTTTGTCCTTGAGTCAGAGTGCACAGTAGATCGAAGTTAGACTAAGTCAGAATACCAATTTAGTACTTGTTTGTTTTGTTTTGTTTTGTTTTTTGCAGCAGAGATGTTATGCATAACACATCATGCAAACAGTTAAGGGCCATTTTTTTTAGAATAATTTGCAAAAAATCCTACAGTTTTTCTTATTAAAAATGAGTGGCATAAAATGGTCATTCCCTTTCAAAATGTGAGTCAATATGAGTCAAAATAATAGCAATTAGATATTTTTTCAAAATGGTTCAGCCCTAGACAATATCTCTTAGTGTTTTTGAAATATTGCATTTAAATAGAAGTGAACATAAGACCCAATAGCATTGGCACCTGACCTATGACCTCCAAAGTCTAATTGGTTTGATCCAGAGTCAGAGTTGACATTTGTGCAAGGTTTGAAGAAAATCCCTCAAAACACTTTTGAGAGATGGTGTTTAAAGGGAAGGAATAAACCAGAGGCCCAGAAGCAAATACCTCTGGCCTATGAACTCCAAGTCTAACTAGTGTTTCCATGATTTGGAGTGGAAATTTGTGCAGAGTTTGGAGAAAATCCTCAAAATGCTCTTGAGATGTTGTGTTTCAGTGCAAGGAATAAACATGAGGCCCAGAATCAAATACATTTGACCTTCAAAGCCTACCTTGTTTATCCTTAGGTTGGAGTGGAAATTTATGCAAAGTTTGGAGAAGATTGCTCAGTGCGCTCTTGAAGTATTGTGTTTCAATATAAGGAATGAACATGTGGCCCAGTGGCAGTAACATCTGACCTATGACCTCCAAATTCCAATTGGTTCTCAAAGTAAGGAGGGACATTTGTTGAAAGTCTGAAGAAAATCTCCCAACATGTTCTTGAGATATCATGTTAGAATGCAAAGGATGAATGTAAGGCCCAGAGGTCTTGTTCTCTAACCTACGACCATCAAAATCTAATTGGTTCATGGTTGAGTCAGAGTGGGCATTTGTGCAACGTTTGAAGAAAATGGCCCAACAGGTTCTTAAGATCACCTTTATAAGAATGGCCAGATGGATGAATGGACGACCAAAGAGCATACTGTAAGCATAGAGGCATTAAAATATGGCCCTCCCCCTACTGACTTGTTCCATCATATGCCATAAGCTCCACCTTTACATGTTGACAGATGGGCCAAACTTTAGCATCAAAATACAGGCCATTTTTTTCTCATACACAGTTTCTGTCACTATAGTTAGTTCTTATGGACTGCTTTATGTTCATTTCTCTTAGAGATTTAGTTTTAAATAGTTATTTGATGCTAAAAAAGAGGGAGTAACTACATGATTGACAGTTGTGTTGAACAAAACAATCCTCCAGCTCCAAACACACAATATGTCAGCGCCTGTCTTTGGAATTGTCTAATTTTGAGAAAAATACTTTTTTTTTTTTTGCAGTCTCTCTTTAGCTCTGTCCTCTCATGACTGCATGTCCCTCTCTGTCCCTCCCTCTCTGATGGCCTCAGAAGGTCCATTGTCCTCTGCTGTCTGCCCCTCCCTTTTCTTCTCTAATCAAATCGCCTCCATGAGGAAATGCCAGCAAATTATAGCCTCTATTCATATCTGATGGCCTCTGAACTCTGAGTACAGTGAATGAGGCAGCAGCTCAGGACAGCACAGGGTTAAACTGAAACAGAGAGTAAGAGTCACAGGATTTAAAAGTTTAGGATCCCTCGGACGTGACCGAAGCAACGGCACATTTCCTATTTGGGTTATCAGCCCTGCACACGCAAACAGGCAGCATATAGAATACAAGCATTCATGCATACACAGAGAAAATATGCACTTAAGCTCTCACATGATCACAACTGCAAGCAGACAAACACCACGCAGATATAAGCACACACCGTAACATACAATCCTCTGGTCACGTGCAGGCGCCGTCACACACTAACACACACTCTCTTAAACATTTCATCTTGGCCTTCACAGTCGACGGTAGCTGCATATGACCTGCTAATTAGTGGCCAGAGGAGGCCTCTGTTTGTCTGCTCGCTTCCTGCTCGGCTCAGACACAAAGTTTCTCTGTGTCCTATCTCTGCTCGGAGATAGAGAGGGAGGGAGACAGGGTGGAGGGAGGGAAATGAATGAAGACGGAGAGTGTTTGTTTGTTGGAAGAAGTGCTCAGATGGAACCCTAGGAAGGATTTTCTGCCACTTTTTAAAGTCATCTGACGGCTTCAGGGATGGGGGAAGAAGAGTGAAGACTCATCAGAATATCAGGTAGCTAAACCTGTCATTACAATTATAAAATAACTTCTTCTGGAGATTTTTATTTGCTTCATGGCTTCATTCTGGACCTGAGGTTGTTTCCTTGGACTTCACTGGCTAGAAGAGTTGTTTTCTGTAAACTTTTACCTTGTTACATTTTTGTTTTAGCCATTTTCTCATCTTTTGCCTCACATTTCTGAGCCTTTCCCATGTGTCTGGTGTCTTAGAAAGTCCCAGCACTCCCACTTCCTCCCCTTCCTCTTCCTCAGAACATTTTCCTCTTCCCGCTCTGTCTCGAGCTCGTCTCCTCTGGATTCCCTGTCAGAGTAAGTTCCAGCTGTATTTCAGCGTCCTTTGATCCACTTGTGTTTTCTTCCCCCATTTCTCTCTCTCTCTCTCTCTCTCTCTCTCTCTGTGTGTGTTTATGACGGCTTTTGTTACCCCCCGTCAGCTCTGGCCTCACTCTCTCTCTTTCTTTTTCCTGCTAAGCTGATGGGATGGAAGCTGGAGATTTAAAGAAGTGGGAATAATATGTGAGATGATGTCAAAGTGAAAGAGAGAGGGAGAGATTAGAGGCAAGAGTATGGATAAAGATTTTGGAAGAAGGAGAAATTAAATTAAGTACACGTTAATGGTGCTTTGTCATATCTCGGTTCTTTAAATAATAATTTCAGGCACATTCCCCCATCATTTTCTGCTTTCTATCTCATTAATTCTCCCAGTAGACACTACAGAGGTATCTCTTTCCTGAGTTTCTCTCTTTCGGAGTCCTTGGAGTGCCTTCTTTCTGCTTCTGTTAATGATACGACTGTACCTGTGGCGTTTTTATCTTCCTCCCTTTCAACTTTCATTATTAATTCATGTCGACAACTTGGTAATTACTGTTCACATCAGAGCCCAAATTACTTTCATTAGGAATATTGAAGTTTTTTGTTTCAATCATAGTTTCATTTCATTTCTTATCCTGTTGGAAATAATACTGCATTTGAATCTGCTTTGACTTTAAGTCATTTTAAAACTTAATTTAGATTTTTTCCCAAGGAACTGTACCCTCTTCCAGCTTCGTGCAACCAAGCAATCTCTTG
This sequence comes from Cheilinus undulatus, assembly GCF_018320785.1. NCBI lineage: Eukaryota > Metazoa > Chordata > Actinopteri > Labriformes > Labridae > Cheilinus > Cheilinus undulatus. The sequence continues at coordinate 21,891,366 of NC_054887.1, read as the reverse complement.
CATTTCCTGCTGGTGATAGAGGCAGTATGTCAACATCCGTACGAGCAACCAGGTCACTCAGAAATCTCAGATTATGCAGGAAATTGTACAAGCAACCTGCTTGAAACCTTCATTTACATGCAGCAGGCAGTAATCAGCTTCTGTTGTTTGGAGGGATGGCTTTCTTATATGTTGTGTGGTTGTGTCTAATTGGTGACAGCAAACTTTAGTGACTAAGTTGTCAAAGGAATAAAAAACTGAGCACAACTTAGAGGCTATTTCTTTAGTAGCATTCTGAGTGAAACTACAATTAGATTTCTCCATTTGATTGAAAGATCCATGTGTTTGCAACAGCACTTCCACTTTTTAAAGTCAAGCCCCATGGCTCAGGATTTCTACAAGCCCCAAAGTCTGGCGCTGCAGGAGTGCAAAGACTCTGCAATTCCACAAGTGTCCACTTGGGGCTCACTCCGAAAAAGAAGGAATCCTCATTAGGTTCGTTATCAAAATACCCACCTTAACAGCAGGATTGCAAATCGACAAAAACAGTTATGGTGTCCAAAGTAGCATAATTACCTAAGTCATGATTTAGGGTTTTCAGGAAAACAGAATAAAACACATATTTTGGCACACAGGATTTTTTTTATACTGTAACAGTAAGTTCTACCAGATGTGTGAAAAAGTTTCTTAAAAAAAGCCACAACAAGGACTACATAGCAAATAAAAGTGACTTAATAGATAATAATTAAAAGATGACTTAGGCATATAGTGATTATGGTTTGTAACAAGCCCTCTAAATGGCTGAGGATATAGACAATAAGGCACATTGAATCAGCGGCATTAGGAGAGTAGAGTTAGGCATATATCACAGCTTGGCTTAGGCAATTATCCTATGAGGCTAACAAAATGCAAGGGTAGGAGTTATACATAAACTAGTTGTATTGATAACAACCTGGGCTCAGGCTTAGAGATAGGGTGAGGAGCTTGGATATCTGGAGGGAGCACAAAGTAGAGCAGCTGCCCCTTTGTTTGAAAGGAGCCCGTTGAAGTGGTTCAGGTGTCTGTTGAGGATGTCTTCTGGTCTCCTCCCTATGGAGGTCTTCTGGGCATGTCCAACTGGAAGGAGACCCCAGGGTTGACCCCATGCTCACTGGAGGGATTATATATCTCATTTGGCCTAGGAATGCCTCACAATCCCCCAGAAGGAGTAGGAAAATGTCACTGGGTAGAGGGATGTCTGGGCCTGCTTACCCTGCTGCCACCTCGACCCGGCCTCGAATAAGGGAAAGCAAACGGATGGATATATTGATGGATGGATATGCTGTCTGTTTTTTGTCTGCCACATCAGAAAATATTTTTCACAAAAACTCACTGATTTTATTTTGTTAGTTTGTCCTTCAAGATCTGCTTGTACGATAAAGCTGTTTTGTAAATAGAGACACTGTTATCGGCTGCACTTATGAAGTAGAATTCCAGCCTATCAACCACTCACTGGGCTCTACACTTGAAGGCTTCAATCCCATTCACACTCATTCATTAACTAATTCACGTACACACTTCACCGTGATTCACAACATCTCTACATTCGTATTTTAAAAAACTGATCCTCCCCAGGATCCAAACAAAAATAGATACTATTAGATAAAGTACTAGGTAAGTGTACCATGGTTATTTTCGTTAAGATGTGCAAATCTAATTTTGATTGCCTCAAGAGACTGAGATCATTGGCTCTCAACTGGTGGGTCTGGACCCAAAAGTGGATCATGGAGATGTTTTCAGTGGATCTCAAATGTTTGCTTTGAAAAAAAGGTGGCAAAGCTCTATGATCTATGACATAACAGCCATACAGTTTATTTTAATATCTTTTCCTGTGATCACCTGTAACTGTTGGTTGTTTTGTCAAAATTTCAACATATCTACAGTGCTCAACAAATTTATTAGACCACCACCTAAAGTAATGTTTATGCCACATCTGCCCTAAATTAACAGCATTGGTAATTACCAAAATCATTTTTTATCTTTCTGCAATTGTAAATACACCAATATGTAGAAGCTCTTTACCCTAAATGATGTTTTTAATGCTAAAATATAATTATTATTGTTATCCATGAATTTTCAAATTTACTGATTTACAAAAAAACTGAAAAAAATAGTAAAGCACATTATTATTTCTTGATTAATATGTCAAATTATAGTTATTAACTTGCATTCCTGAAAAGAAAAATGAGTTTTAGTGGTTGAATGTTTTGCTTGATTAATTTCTGACTTCTCAGAGAAGCCCAGTGAGCCAGCTCAAATTTGGGTATAAAAAGGTGAATTCAGTTTGAAATTCCTCATTCCTGTTCAAAATGGTAAAACGTGGAGAGCTCACTGAACATGAAAGAGTCCGCATTAAAGCACTTCATGATGCTGGATGGTCCCTGAGACAAATATGACAGGTAGTCTAATAAATTTGTTAAGCACTCTACCTCCTTCTCTATGGATAACAAAGCTGGTTTTCCTTTAATAACAAGGGAATTCTTAAAGATCTATGAAGGGGGGGGGGGGATTCACACATTTTGAGTAACTGAGTAAAATGAAATGAATGCTGTGATGATGGCCATTTCATTTTTTTTTGTTTGTTTGTTTTGCATCTTTATTACGTTATAGTTTTATGAAGTTGTTGAACATTTTGAGAACTTCAGGTTTATGATTTCTCCTTAAGGCAGTACAAGTCTATCCAAAGGCTTTACTGGTTGGAGTCTGCTTTTCTGGGCCAGTTTTGGCTTTGCAATCCTTTCTGACATTTTGCCCTAGACTTTTTACTAATCTCTTGGTTTTTAGACAGCTCACTCCTCCTTCTCACCCCCAGGTTCTTATTGTTAGTGTAATGCATGACAACACATTTTATTTGTGAAAGAATGATTTTGGTATACGATACAGTATTGTCATTATCATTAAAAGTATCATAGCAGAGAGATTTGTGCCAGAAATCAGTAAATTTACACCACAACCTCTGTCTCTGCACTGATTCAGAGCCAGGCAGGTGCATTCTGGCCAGAGTTCACCGTAAGGTCAGGGGGCAGGCTAATTTGCTGGAGTGCTTGTCTATTTTTCACTTGAACCAGATGCAGCAGGAACAAACATCCTACCTGCTGAAGGTGTGTTTTACTCCGCATTTCACTTCTCTTTAGTCCTGGATGATTAAAAAAAGTCTGTGACTGTCTTTCTACAAGCAGAAACAGTTCAATCCCCCATCTGTTAGTGCAGCGATGCTAAAGTTTAGTAAAGTATCCAATGATAGACACGGTCGTATTCCTGCCAAGTGTGTCACAGTAAAAGCCTCCAATGCCTAATCATCATTGATGACTCATTTTTTAGAGCAACATCAGAAAATGGATTGTTGTTGACAGGACAGAAAGATAACTTTACATAACAGAAAATAAGATATTAGTACTTGAAGAGTTCAATACAGGATGAGAAATAGAACTGAGAACTCCCTGTCATAACAGTGGCTTAAAAAAGAGTTGTAACATAGCAGCATAGCAGATAAATGATTCCTCCATTCATGTTGTAGCTTTTTTTCCCTTGTTTTCTAAATTTGAGATGACCATATTTCTTGAGAGTGGGCATGGCTTCGGCTCATATTCAACAGACACACACACACCACCCCATAGCAGATTTGCAGATTTTTCTGCCTCAAGATTTTGAAGCTTAATTTCATAAACTTAGAGACGTTTCTCATGACTAAAATTTGGCCTGATGATTCATCACACAGCGGCCTGTCATACAACAAACCCAAATTACAGATGTTAGCCTTAACTAACAGACCTGCTGCATAAACATAATCATCTGCATGACTCATGAGGTAAGCCTGTACTTCATGGGCATTTGGGGAACAACCATCTGACTTTCATTCATGTGTGAAGCTGATTAAAACCTAGTCACATGTACAGTATGCATGGTTTTGTCCAGTAAAATGTCAGATTGTATCTTCTCCTACCCTAGTTATTATAACACCTGGTTTCTGGTTTACATAGTGTTTAAAAAATCAGGTCATTCCACAGAGTAACCTGTAAATAAGCTCCCTAAACTTGTAAACACACTGTGCCAGATGCATTTTTCTGCTTGTCCACATTACTGAATATGGTAAAGACTCAAAGGAGTGTGAGGATGATTAATTGCCCCTTTAATCTGAGCTGTCAGGCGAGTTTATTTTTCAGAGTAGAGTTTTTATGCCCCTGAAAGGAGCAGCTCTGTACAGCTTCATCAGAGCACTCAGACTTTCACCGGACTCTGAGAGTGAAATGTGCAGCTAACCAGGCTGTCACATCAAATCAGTGTCAGCTGAAACCATGCCACCTGCAGAGCTAAGACATAAAAGATTGACTGCAGCTCCATTAGCTAGTAATGGTCACCTAATTGGGTGCTGATGGAGAAAGTAAGTGAGGAGGGGGAAGGAGGAATGAGAGGTTAGGTTTTTTGGGTTGTTCTAATAAAGTGAAGGGTGAAAAAGTCCCAGATCCGGTATAGAGGTTTGTAAGTGAGAGAAATCATCAAGGGACTGATTGCTCTGTCAGCCGGCATGATTAATGCATGTTGAGTGTGCTCTGTGTGTGATTGATGGCCTGGTGCAGTCTGGGTAATGTAGTAGCTGATGATGACAGAAAGAGTAATGGCTGTTGAATGGAGAAGGAGGAAATGGGAAGGCAGAAAAGAGCAACTCAGAGGGAAACATGTTCAGAAGAATAGAAGCCACACCCACAAGTTATCACCATGGTGACATATTAGCCACTGATCCCATTAGAGAGGGTATAACCAGGGGCATGATGCCAAGTGGATCCACAGAAATGATGATAGAGTGTTGCACTGTGGGAAATATTCAGACCTCCAGAGGCTGAGAAGAAATGTTTTGTCTGTTTGGGTGAAATGACGCTCGGCCCTGTAACCTTTTCCCCCGCTTCACATCACTCACTCTTGTTTTTCATTCTTTCTGGGCGCACAGCTGCCGCAGAGATAAGGGACCTTTTGGCTCCTTTGGGGCTCAACCTTTTCACCAGAGCTGCAAAAAAGTGCAACCCAAAATCCAGCTTAAACACCCAGAGAGAACACAGATCCCAAAAGAAGCATTTTATCTCATGTTTCTCTGAATTAATCCTCTAAAATGAAGAGTTTCTTACAAAATGCTGCAAGTCCCTTGGGTAAAAACATCATTAATGTCTTTAATTAAGTATGCAAATCATGATTTAAGCACTTGGCAGTGCTATTACAGCTTAAAAAGGTTTACAAACAAAAACTGGAACATCATTAATTAAGACGTTAAAGGAAGAACATCCTGATATTTACAGTCCAATGACATGCAAAATAAATAAACTTTATTTTTGGTAAGCACTGGAAAGGATGGAGGAAACTGTTTTTAGAAGTAATGTTTTTTCACCTTTAATGTGAATAGGAGCTTGATTAGCAAAATTTGTCATTTAAAGAACACAAAAAAGCAGCACGAGTCAAGAGAAATGAAAAAAGGTGCAGAGTGGACGGCAAAGATTGAGTCCCAGATCTGTAGATGAATTGAGCTCGACCTGAAGCTATTTGGACTCAGTGCTGTGTTTGATCTCTTGTAGAGATCAAATCTGCAGGATGAAGAGGTCGCGGCTGTTTGGATCACTTACTAGGAGATTGAAGTAACGGGTAGAAGGTGCAGATTTAATAACAACACATAAGACACTTGAAAGACATGCACATCACATCAAAAGCTCAACCTGAAATTAAAAAAAATAATTAAACCCCCTAACTTTTCCACAGTCCTTTACCAGTTAATCCAAGGTAAACTGATATACAGTCATGGACGAAAGTATTGGCACCCCTGAGATTTTTCCAGAAAATACACAATTTCTCCCAGAAATTGTTGCAATTACAAATGTTTTGGTATACATGTGTTTGTTTCCTTCATGTGCATTGGAACAACACAAAAGATCTGAAGAAAAAAGACAAAATTGACACAATTTTACACAAAACTCAAAAAATGGGCTGGGCAAAATTATTGGCACCCTCAACTTAATATCTGGTTGCACCCCCTTGGGAAAAAATAACTGAAACCAATCACTTCCTATAACCATCAACAAGCTTCTTACACCTCTCAGCTGGAATTTTGGACCACTATTCTTTTGCAAACTGCTCCAGGTCTCTCAGATTTGAAGGGTGCCTTCTTGCAACAGCAATTTGAGATCTCTCCATAGGTGTTCAATGGGACTTAGATTCAGACTCATTGCTGGCCACTTCAGAACTCTCCAGCGTGTTGTCTCCAACCATTTCTTGGTGCTTTTTGAGGTATGTTTGGGGTCATTGTCCTGCTGGAACACCCATGACCTCTGATGCAGACCCAGCTTTCTGACATTAGGCCCAACATTGCAGCCCAAAATCTTATGATAGTCTCCAGATTTCATGATTCCTTGCAAGGCACCCAGTGCCAGAAGCAGCAAAACAACCCTAAAACATGTTTGAACCTCCACCATGTTTGACTGTTGGTACTGTGTTCTTTTCTTTGTAGGTCTCATTCTGTTTTCTGTAAACAGTAGAATGTCATGCCTTTCCAAAAAGCTCTTCCTTAGTCTCATCTGTCCACAAAATGTTTTTCCAGAAGGATTGAGGCTTACTCAGGTACATTTTTGCAAACTCCAGTCTGGCTTTTTTGTCTCTTTGTCAGCACTGGGGTTCTCCTCGGTTTCCTACCATAGCGCTTCATCTCATTCAGATTACGACGTATGGTCCAAGCTGACACTTTTGCACCCTGAGTCTGCAGGACAGCCTGAATTTGTGTGGAAGTTGACTGAGGATGTTTATCCACCATTCCAACTATCCTGCGTTGCATTCATTTTTCAATTTTTCTCTTCCGTCCACATCCAGGAAGATTAGCCACAGTTCCGTGGGTTATGAACTTCTTGATTATATTACGCACAGTGGACAATGGAATTTCAAGATCTCTGGAGATGGTTTATAACCTTGAGATTGTTCATATTTTTTCACAATTCTGCTTCTTAAGTCCTCAGAAAATTCTGGGCTCTTCTTTCTCTTCTCTATGCTTGGTGTGACACACACAGGTACACAACACAAAGGTTGAGTCAACTTTTAGACATTCTAACTGGCTTCAGGTATGATTTCTAGGTTGCCAGCACCTGTTACCGCCACAGCTGAGTTTAAATGAGCATCACATGCTTGAAATAAAATGATTTACCCACAGTTTTAAAAGGGTGCCACTAATTTTGTTCAGCCACTTTTTTGAGTTTTGTGTAAAATTAAGTCAATTTTGTCTCTTTTCTCCAGATTTTTTGTGTTGTTCTAATGCACATAAAGGAAATAAACATGTGTATACCAAAAACATTTGTAATTGCAACAATTTTTGGGAGAAATTGTGTATTTTCTGGAAAAATCTCAGGGGTGTACTTTCATCCATGACTGTAGATGCTGTTTGGACTTTTTTGTCTGTTGTGTTTGAAGATTTTTTCCTCTTTTTGCTATGTCTCTCAGCAGTTGTTTTGCCCCTTTCTCTGATTTTTTTTTCCCACCATGTGATTAAACCCTGAAGCTATCCCACCATCAAAAGACAGACTCAAACAACACCTCTTTTATCAGTTAGAGAGTCAGCATAGTGAAATAAAGCGACTTTATCTCATATTTGAAGTTCCCGATTTTAAAGCAGACCTGAAATATAACACAAGATTTTCCAGTTTTGACATTTAATTTGGCAGCATCATTGTCAGAGAAAGCCCTTAAACTTAGACACTGAGAACTGTTTTTCCCATGTTGCTGTAGTTTCACCTGAAGCTGCTGTTCAGCAAAGGCAGTTGGACAGCAGGAAACTTAACATAAATGTCTCTGTGTTATTGCTGATCTTTGCCAGTCTCAACAGCTTTATAACAGAGGAATATTGGAAACTTTTTTGGTCCTTTGAGAAAAGCTTCAGCTAAATCTTGTTGATCACAGAAAACAGAACCCAAAAGTGCTGGAGGGACCCCGAGTGACTCGACAGTAAACTCTCAAGGATAATAAAGCAGGAAAAAAAGTTGAAGCTTTTCCAACAGTTTTTATTTTTTTCTTTGAACGCTGGCCTAAATCTTTTCCGATAATCCAACCGTTTGGACGAGGCTGAACTTGAATGTAGCCTTGAGCTGAACTGAGAGATTACCGATCTGATGTGTTGGCTCTCTTTTTTTTTTTTGTAATGCACCTCCAGTAAAGGTGAACAAAAAGATGGACACATTTGGCCCTGGATAACAGCGCTTGCCACACATTTGAACACCCACATCAGATACCTTCTTTTCTGCTTTTTTTGTTGAATTTTGTGCTTACAGGCCTCCATATTCAGATTATGATATCAGAATAACCTTGTCTATAGTCCAGCTCTTTGAATTCTCGCTGAGTGAAAGGGCTCTCTGTTTTGCTTTCCAACTATGATTAATTACCATAATTCATCATTTATGGGTCTTTTGGATGGGATAATAGGCCGACATGGCTTCAGTACATAATAATGTAATTAGTATTATGTTTGTGTTGAGGCCAATGAGTGTAACACTGCTGGTAGTTCTTGTTAGTGTCACTCCTATTTAACAGTTATGGTTTGGCTTACAAACTGTGCACAGTCAGCTCCTGGACTGTGATCAGTTAGATAAATTCACCATCATGTTTCTCTTTTTTTGTGTCCTCCAGAGTTCAAAGCATTCAGCAGAGATCGTCACCTCGCCGTCCCTTGATGTTTTCCTGCCAGAGGACGAGGACAATCCATACGAGTCGGTGACCACAGCCGTCACACGCAAACCCTGCTCACTCGATATCAACCACCAGCTCAACGCCTGTCCTCGCAATGGTAGGAGAAAAAGAAACTAAACTTAATTCATCATTACCTGTTGTTTCAGATTCAAATACAAAGAAAATACCACTGATTCATTCTGTTTTGAAGATTATTTTGGGGCTTTTTGCCCAAATAATACAGCATACATGTGAAGACTTTTACACTTGATATTCTTATTTTCAGTCCTTTAAAAATAGTTTGAGCATATGGCATCTTCCAGAGAGTTCGTGTTTACTGTTTTCACAAGCAGTAATCCATATGATCATCCCACTGTTGTGTTATCACGACTTTAGCAGAGGACTTGAACCACCTGAGTACCAAAAATATTTCTGTTCAAAGTTAACACAAGTTTTAAAGCAATATGTTGGAGTGTAAACATGTGGGCGAAGGTGAGAGGAAAATATTTTAGGAACCATACAATTTTGAATTTTTATCTATAGATTCAAAATACAAACTGGCAGATCTACATTCTGCTTCTTAACTCTGCTATAGGCTTCCAGATTAAAGCTACATTGGCCGCTATAAGCATCTGAATATCCGACTTTATTGTGAATGGCCAAGTTGCATTGTGGGTAGGGTGGCCACAGTCCCAGAATTTAATTCTCTTGCAGACTAAATTAGATTGTTCACCAGGATTTTCCAAAATCTTGCTGAATTCATTTTACCCTCTACCTTTACAAGCCTTCCAGAGCCAGCTGCTGAGAAGCATCCCCACAGCATGATGCTGCTACCACTATGCTTCACAGTGGGGATGGTGTGTTTGTGGTGATGCGCAGTGTTTGGTGTCAGCCAAACACAGCATCTTCTCTGATGGCCAGAAAGCCCCATTTTGGTCCCATCAGACCAAAGAACTTTGTTCCACTTGACCATGGAGTCTCTCACATGGCGTTTGGCAAGCTCTAGTCAAGATTTAATGTGAGTGTTCTTGAACATGTAGAATCTCTCCCCTCTCAGCTGCTGAAGCTTGTAACTCCTTCTGAGTAATCATATGCGTCTCGGTGACCTCTCTCACTAGTCCTCTTGCAAAGATACTCGGTTTATGAGGGACTTATCTAGGCAGATTTACACATGTGCCATATTCCTTATATTTCTTGAAGATGGATTTAACTGAACTCCAGGCGATCTTCAGTGCCTTGGAAAAATTTTTTGTATCCATCCCCTGACATACTTTTCAGTGACCTTTTCTCTGAGTTTCTTGGAGTGTTCTTTTGTCTTCGTGGTGTAATGGTAGCCAGGAATACTGATTGACCAGTGACTGGACCTTCCAGACACAAGTGTCAACTACAATCAAAGAGTTGTTGGCTTTTTTGGCTAAATCACACTAAAATGCTAAGAGCAACACTGTTAACATTACAAATGTATTTTTCTTTTAGAATTTATCCGTATCAATATATTATATCTCTATAGCCTTAAAGTATTCCTTTATAATGCAATTCTCCATCAGACTAACAGGTTTGTTATGACCTATTGTTGAATACCACAGAACCAGGGCAAATATCTACACCCACATCTCCCAAGACTTTAAATTCTGCCCAAATAAGTAACTTTAGCTCACTTTTCCACTAGCATTCTCACCATCTTCAAACATTTATGTCCCAGTTTAGGATTCAGTTTGAGTTTACATTCGATTCTGTTTCCTGTGTCTCATCACTTGTTCGCTCTGCTGCGTTTTCCCTCCGACACCCACAACAACAAACACCCACATTGTGCTCTTCACTCTGCTCCCATATCCATGCTACACACTGCACGTTGTCAGGGCAACTGCATCACTGGCTGGTGAGTCACCTGTACGTTGCCATGGGAACTGTCTTGCTAGTGACTCCCCCCTCCACCGCCAACACCACCAACACCAACAGAAGCAAAGAGAGGCTACTGTAGCGTCTTATTTCGTGCTTGTGTTCGCTCATCTCACCCCATATTTGGCTGCTAGATCTTGTCTCTGATTGGCTGAAGTGTAGAGGAGAGATAAACTGTCAATATACAGTGCAGATTATATGTGTCTATGTGAAATGGGAGGTTTCCTTCCTAATGTCAAAGTGTCTTGGTGGGAAATTGCTGGTCTGACGTAAGTGAGCAGTGTGGGAGTTGTGTTTGTTCTGAGCTCTCTGAAAGCTGTTACCTGGCCAAATGAGTGAGAGACATAGAGGAAGAATGGAGACAAGAGTGAGAGAGATGTCAACACATAATGAGAGATGGAAAAACAGGAAGCAAAAGTCAGAAAAAAACGGAACTTGGGGAGAACTTTATATATTTGCTGATAATGAATGCAATGTAGGCTGAAAACTGTCTTCTTGCAGAAATATGGACTACGAAAAAAAAAGATGTGAAAGAGTGGGAGACAGCAAGCGGGCAGATTGCACATCCAGGTCGTCTCGGGCTAAACCGTCGACACGAGTGTGAATCTGTGACGCAGCAGGAGGGAAAATCCTGGATTCCTGCTCTGAGTCCACTCACATGTTGGACTAATTGGACATGGGTGTGAGTCAGTGCCTCTTTATCTGCCACAGAGAGGAAGGATGTGATGATGAGAGGAAACAGAAGAGGAAAAGGGACAAGCAGAGAGAGGGAGAGAGGGACTTGGTGCATTACACTGCAAAAAATTACCCTTTTTTTAGACCTGTCAGCTCGTTCTCAAACTCCCCTCTTTGGCAAGTGCAAGTCAGATAAGATAATTCAGTTTTTTCCAATGCTATCCAACTTACTGAAGCATTCCTTTTATTATCAGATATTAAACTTGACTGAAAGTTAGAAATGAAACTTAAGTTTGTCTTTGGCTGTTGCAGGAACTGCTGTAGATCTAGGAATACTAATGAGGACATGTATCCTTACACTTATTTGACTGTGTTCTCCATTAATAAAGAGTAAACTCAGGGACACTAGTCTAGGTCAGGTTTGTCTCCAGGCTGTGGCTCCTATAGTTTCTGCCTCTATCTACTGTCCTATGGTATAAAGGCATAAAATGGATTTAAACAGATCTAAAAAAAAAAAAAAAAAGGCTAAATTAACTTGTTATCTTAAGATCTGGATGGACAAATTTATCATGGCAAATTAGCATTGGCATCCCAAGGTAATGAGAAGAGATGCAAGTAAAATAAAATGTATGGATGTATGTCTAACCGAGGCTCTAGTGGAAAGAGGATGGAAAAAATTAGAACACCCAAACTATGGTCACCAAACAGCAAGCAACTGTCAGCCAGTGTACCAGGAACATTAAATTTCATACAGAAATGAGCAAACAAAGTTTTTTTTGTAACTGTTTACCACACTATAATGAGTCAATGCTAAGCAATCATAACAGAACAGGAAGAAGGAAATTAAATTCCTATTGTTATGTTATTTTAATCATCTTCCTTCACAAATTGCTGCATGAATGTTCTCCATAATTCAGGGAATTTTGAATTTTCTAGTTTTCCTGGGACAGGTCCCCCAGACCCCTCTCTGATTGACTTAATGTAATTTCATAAACTCTGTGCTGTTGTGAAACACTTATAACATCTGGGCTACCAAGTTGCCCAATAAAAAACCCTTGCAGCCAACCCTTATTTTGACTGTCTGCACTGACAAAAGCATGAATCTACTTTTTAATAGTTAAATTTTAGAATCAGCTCTGCACACCTGCAAATATTTGTTATGATAAATATTCACCAGTAATGACATGTTAATCAAATAGAGGCTTTCAATGTTCCAGAAATAATCAAATATGGGCGTTTATGACCAAAAATTGGTTAGGGGTACTGGGAAATCTCATGCCTTTCATTTCTGACTGTGCAAAAGTGGTGTTATTTATTGTCAGTTCAGGTCTTAAAAAGGTCTTAAAAAGGCTTAAATTAAAAAAAATGTAGAAACCCTGAATAAAAGCAGAATGAATTATAAAGATTAAGTCATGATTATAGGACCTGTACCTGTAGTTTTAAGGTAATAAAATGTGAAATTAGTTATCAGTTATTCAGGTCATTGCTGTGGTCTGATTGCATGGGTCAACTCTGCAGATCTCCATTTTACATTAATATTATGTATAATTTAATGTTTAGTACCTAAACTCTTAATGTCATGAGTATAGCAAAACTAAATACTGATTTAACAGTACTGCAGTGTTGAATGATGAATTAAATTTTCTGATGCCTCTCAGACTTTAAAGACATAAATCAATCACCAATAATACATTTTACATTGTAGACTGTAGATCTTGTTGGTATTTTAAAATAGTATGTTTAATAAGCTGCCAAACACCAATTTAAAGTTGAAGTTATGTTTTTGAAGTGATTCATCTTGTAAAATTATTTCTGGTATTTATCATTTTGGACTTTATTCTTCAAACAAAGTTAAAAAGTGGATGATGTGGCTTTTGCTGATTCCTTGATATTAGATAACCTGAGCCCATGGGTGTTTTTGTCCTCTCATGACCTTTATACCAAACCTCAGCAGATGTTCAGCTGATTATCATGAGACATTAAGATCAGGGTGATCGAATTAAAGATAACAGAGTTAAAATAGGTGAACAGCAAAACATTTAAATCAAAATAAGGACTCAGGAGGTCAAAAAGAGGTTTTTATTTTTTTAGAAATCCTTAACCTAACATGAAATCAAACTTCTGTAGGGAGTAAAGTGTGAAATATTAGGCTTACACTTTCTAGTAACCTTATTTCCAGTTGAAGTGGTGTCTGGTTTGCTCTTCTTGGATGTTGACATAACTGCATAACTGCCTTTTATAACTTTTTTGTGTTGCATTATGGGTAATTGTTAGCACTTCTGCCAACTATAGCTTACAGTGTTTTATTAACAAGTTTGAAGTGAGTTTGTACAGAGGCTGGTTGTGTTAGTTTTCTGATAGAGGGATCAACTTCTGCCTGATATTCCTTTTGAAATTCTTTTATGATGGTTTTGTCCACATCATAGTTTGGATCACTGCACCATATGGCCTACAGACTAGAGGCTGTAAAACCTTTTTAAAGTAAATGTACAATTGAATGTCATCTGCAGTAAAGAAGAAACATTAAAAATTGAACTGAAGAGTTGGCAGGGCTCTATATGTTTATTTGCAGTGTAAGCTTGCCTGATATCCACCTGTCTTGTTCTGCCGGCCAGTTTTGTGCAGCTATGTGCTGCTGCAGTCTATACAGCAGCCCTGCAGAGCTTCAAACAATCGGGGTCGCTTTATCAAAATCCATCTGGTGGCTGTCACTCGGCCCGGCTGCTGCTCCAACACCAGGGAGCTGTTTTCTATGAAAGTACATCAACAAACTTCCTGCTGCGGCTTCTTCTAAAATCTCTTTCCTCTTTGTTCTCTTTTTATGTGACCTTTCTTTCTCTTTTTCTTTTCTTCGCCTACAGATGTTGTCCTGAAATTTCCCACAACCTTTTAAAAGCTTCATCACAATTCTGTGTTTTGTATTCATGAAACATCTCGTATTGCGCCATATGTCGTCTGTCACTTCTGACAGTGAATAGATGAATTTTTTCCTTTAGGATGCAAAGTATGCCGAGTACAGGCGAGTGTGCATAATCCGACTCCTCAGGAACTCATTTTGTACATTAAAACAGGATTATACTTTGTATTAGAGGGATTCTTCTCAGCTGGAATATCATTTGTTACAAATGAAGGAGTCCATCTCAGCTGTAACACTTGGCTGCAGACATTTGTATGCATACATCATTTTTTGTATTTTATTTTTTCTTCATGTATGCCTTAAAGGAAAAGCATGTCAACCTTCTGACATTTTCTTTTCTTTAGTTTTTATTTTTGCCTTTCCTATTGAATGCATTTTTGAAATAAATGGTGTTAATTTTCAATTTATGCCCAGCAAGCCATGTGTGTATTTGTGTCCAGATCAGTCCTCATAAATCATACAGTATCAACAGTTCAGTATAATCATGCAGTACAAATATAATCATTGAGCTGATGGTGTTTGTCAAGCTAGGTAAAAGCCAGCATCCTGGCCAACAGCTACAAAAGTGGAACAGATGAATGAGGAAGGAGCAGGCAGATTGAGTGCTGACAACATGTTAATAAAGTGGCTGTTACCACAGACTCCATGACAGATCTCTACATGGACTCATATGTTACTGTTGGCTATTTTGTCCTAGAGAAGTGTGTTTTGGTCTAATGTTTGGACTATGTCATTCAAACTATGGGGCTCCATGGTGATGCTGTCTTTATGTTTCTGCAATTTAGGCTCGACTTAAGGGTTCCTATGGATCCTTGAAAAATCTTAAAATGGCAAAAAAAAAAAAAAGTCTTGAAACGTCTGATTTGTATCAGTTGAAAGTCCTTACATTTTAGAAGGCATTTTGACTAAGGTATGTCTTTTTCCAATCTTTGTTTTCTAGTGAATGTAATTATCTATCTGCAGAAATAGATGCTTGAATATTCTACATAATTCAGGAAATTTGGAGGACTACTCTCTATATTTTATCTGACTCTCACTGAACCACCTTCCAAACCCAAGGATGCAGACAGATATTTCAAACAGTATCACATCTAAGTGCCCCACTGACAATAAATGTACCTATACAAACTGTTTTTGAAGGTATATTGTTCTGTAAAATTTAAGTTTCTAAAAATCCCCTGCTGGCGCCTTGGTTGAGTCTTTTTCTGTGGGTGTTTCTGACTTTCTTGCTGCTCTTGAAGAAACCTTCAGTCGTGCAGTCCTTTCCTAGTGTTGTCCTCCTGTTTCAGGTGACACCCTCATTGGCTGAGGCTGTTGAGAGTACAGCACTTGGCTGACCCTCTTGAGTAAAAAGCACCAGGAGCTAGTGTCCACTCAGGATGAACAGGCTCCTCACATCTTTGAGTTTGTTTCCTCGTGATCTCTGTGTCCTTCAGTTTTATTGGAACTTATACAGACTACACTTTTGTGATTCGTCTATATTTTTGGATTCATATTTTCCTGTGCTCTCAGTGTCTTACAGAATTGGATTTAATTGTAGTGCCATCTGCATTCTTGAGGCTGAGATGCATGCTGCAAAACCATCGATCAGCTGATGTGATCACTTTAACCACAATAGGTTTGAACCACAGGACTGTGGTGCTGACAGCCAGCATGCTGCAAACCAAAGCATTGCAAAAAAAATGTGATTGTGGAGACATGAAGACAGGCGTTGCAGCAGTGAGCAGGGACCTCTCAACCTCCAGTCACGTATGGAGCAGACAGAGAGCGTTGCCAAGCGGTTAGAGCAGAAGTATCTCTTCTCTGCTATCGACCAACTCCTCCCGAGATAAACACACACTTGTCTTCAAACGGTAAACAAGCTGCTGTCGACGTGTACAACAGGAAAATACAAACCTTTTGTGTGTTTTGGTGTTTGTGTGTCATCTATAGGACCTTATCTCTGTGAACTTCCTGTTTATCAAGGTTAAATTTAGCAATTTCCTGTGCATTTTTGCACATAGATAGGTACTAGTTCATACTTTTTTTTTGTTGGCAAACATTGGCATTTGCACATAGTCCAACAACATCAGTTACCTTAAAATATAAAAGGCTCACCCATCATGTGATTTGGTGCTTTTCTGGATATGTAAAGTCAAGAGTCTTTGACACAAGTTCATATTATCTCTACTACCTGTTGGGTTTATGAACAAAGGCCTCGGTCTCTTGTGTCCCACTCTCCGTCTTGTATTATCTCCCCGCCGAGGTGGGTGAAACTGATGTTTCTGTGTCTCGCCCCATTTATCCCACTTAATCTCTGGGTGTCTAAGGGCAGTGAGTAGTAACTCCAGGGCTTTGCTATTAAAAGGGTCGAGGCTCATTGACTTGTTGAAAGAGACACAGTAGAGAGGTTCTTCCTCTTTGACATCTGGAGAAAAGCAGTGTTTTGAAGTTTGCATCAGCTTTAATGTCAGTGTTCCACACTTTTTGTTTTAGTTCACTCTAGTCTTGCATTTTGGTTTGTGCTGCTGTTTCTTATGTAGGATCAGGGGTGGGAGTTACAATATGCAGTTTGACAAGACATGAGACAACACAAGATGAATAGATACTTAGCATAATGATACAATACCATGTGATACTATATGATATACTGTGGCACTGCAGAATACATTAAAATACCATACCATATGGTCATGAAGTCCCGACTAATGAACTGAAGTTAGAAAAAAAATGCCTCATAAAGGTTATGTTAGTTTTTATGATTATTTAGAATATCAGAGAGTTGCAATGAGGAACCTGTCACAGATTAAGCTGATTCTGACATAAAGGGAAGGTTTTCTCTCAGTCTTTTTTTTTTCACCTGAACAGACAAGCGATTGGTCGATGTTTTGGTGTAATCTTGGTCGACCAGTTTTTCTTTGGTTGACTACAGCCCCACTAAATATCATACCATAGCTTTCTGCCCTTTATAACACAATATTACAAATCAAAAGAAAATGCTTTTAATTGCATATCTGGGTTGCAACCCCCTTCTTCCCCTAAAATGAAGCTGTGATGGGATGATATGATGTTTATCATTGATTTATCTTAGCTTTGCAGCGATACCAGCAAGTTTATGCTACTACGGAGTCTTCACCTGCTAACCTCTTTTATCGCCACAGCCCACTTCTTGAAATCATGGAGGACTTAAAACAAGCAAATCATCAGTCAAAACACACCTTTACCATACTCACGCTGTTGTAATACAAGTTGCTGCAGTGCTGGGATCAAGACGGCTCATATTAAAGCCACAGACAGGCCGACGAAGGCGCTGTGCAAAGCGAGCTTTTGCTTCATGTTGCTGTTATTACAGACAACAAACTTAGAGAGGGGAGAGCACTCCTTTTACCTCATTACTGTCCTTCATATGAATCACACAGATACAAGCGGATGACATTTGGCTTGTGCTATGGCTGCTCTTTAGTGTTGCAGCGAAACATGCTTGTGAATAGACTCAGACTGAGCTGCTGTCTGTTGCTTTGTGCATTAATGACGGTGTTGCAAAAATTTCATACCATAGCAGAAATTTTACCAGTGACAGTATTGATACTAATTTACCACCCACCACTATCACAAGCTATTGCCAGCCAACCTTCTGCCACCAGCTGGGGTGGGTTCATCCTGTCACACAAAATAAGTCAACAAGTGAACCAAGACACAAAAATTTTCAGTGTGTCTTTTTGTTATTTTGAAGCTGGGACTTCACCTGCTGTTTAGTGTCAGAATTAATAGCTAAAATAACAGTTTCACTAAACTTGCCCTCAAGGATAAAATAGCCATTAAAACACATTTTAGCTCCGACATGCGTAACATTTATATTTTATATCATTTGTGACATTTACTTCCTTCATTTTCTTCTCTATCCTGACATCACTTGCATGAGAAGATGACGTTTATCTTATCTTGACTGGCAGTGAAGATAACACACCCTGTTAACACTTTTCTTTTCAATTTAAGACATTGCACTGGGAGCTAAGCTGTAATTTGCTTCTCTGACATGGAGAAGAACATGTAAGGGAAGCTGCACAAGCTGAACATGTATAAATCATATGAAAGACTGCATGTCAGAGTTGCAGAGAGGCAGAACCGACAGTCTGAAGAACTTGTCTGAATCTGACAGGTTTTGTCTTGTTAGGCAGAAAGAGAACAGCTGAACTGAATGTTGGAAAGAGTCATGCCTTCCATGAACAAGGCTGCATGTACAAACCGTGCAGCTAGCCTTGATGCACGTGGAGATACTTCTGCATAAACCCAGCCTTTTTTGTCATGCTTTGCAGCACAATCACTTTACTGTGTGTGCTTGGCATGCAAGGAATATCTGAATCCTGTGGCACCTGTTAAAGTATTTCACATTTCCCATCGGCTGTTTTATCATCTCACATAGACATGAACATATAGATGTAGACACGTAGGTATTATAGCCCACAGTTATTACATCTACTCTCTCACCTTTATACACTCACAAACATATTCCCTTTGGCAGGAGAGTTTCCCGGGAGTGAAGCAGATCTAAAGCAAGCACAGTCACACACACTCACACATGCACACACACATCCATCATCAAAGCCTCACTGTTGACAGGCTTATTTACTCAATAGGACCGAACCTCCATCTCCATCTATATATATCCCTCCGCTGCATCCTCTCTTTCTTCTCCCTGTCGCTCATTTTTCCAGCAGTTATTTTATCTATTTTACGCCCACATTTAATTAATGATTCAGCTCCGAGCAGCTCTTTATGAGTGTTCTGTGTACTTGGACAACCTCTCAGAAAAATGTCTGCGTTGGCATGAACACATGAAGGAGACACATGCAAAGATAGATGTGAGAGTGTGCCATGTCTGAAGCCAGAAACTCAAAGTAAATATATGAATGAGAGGGTGACACTGTCTGAAATAAAGGTAAAACTTTGAGGTACAGAATTTTCATGACTGAGCTACAAGAGTGAATACAGCTGAAGTTACTGTACAAGAGGAACAAGAAAATATGCATTTTGATTAAAGAGAAGAGAAGAGAAGATATTCCTTTATTAGTCCCACAAAGGGAAAATCCAAATATCATTAATTATGCTACAAAGAGTTCTTTGGGAGCTATTCTGTGCAATAAAAGGATGTTTTCACTGCTGTTATTACTCCACAAAAAAGATATTGATCCTTTGTTTTTCATGTTATACTACTTTTTTTCTCAAGGCACAATAAAATCCCCTACTGCTTTCTGTCACAAAGAGAATATGCCCTTACCACTGTTTTTCTGCATGAATTTCTTAGCTGTTTTAGTCACTGTATTGAAAAGTGAGTCATACTGCAATGTCCTTGTTCCGAGTCGAACAAATTCCCTAAAAGATTCTCTGTGCTCTGAAGGCTCTTTGATGGACATTTAGACTAAAGTCGTGCAACTCACAAAGAAGTGAAAGATGTGAGTCAAAGTGTCAAGGCAAACAACAATAAAGAAAGAAACTAGAATGCACTGAGAATACAGGAAATTCAATTTTCCCCATATACATCGCAACAACAGGAGTACATGTAAACTATTGCGTTAAGGTCTTTGCATACTAAGTCAGCTTTTTCATCCAGAATTGCAGCATGATTAGAAAGTAATATGATGCCATGCTTGTTCTATCACTGACACTGAGACTTTCAGGTTAAGGTAGCATTTCCCTCTAAGCTGTTTGAAGGGTTGTTTGAGTGAGCAGCTGTAGTAGCTCATTCCTCTTTCTCCCGGGCACTAAAACTTTACTAAATACACTGTGTTGTGCTCATTCTGTAGAATTCAACCATGGGGCAGGTCAATATGTATACTAAGAATCACAAAGAGGGAGAAAGACTGAACTGAAAAGATGTGTTCCATCTCTCTTGTGGATTTTGAGTACTTGGCACAGCGCAGTGCGAATGACCTCTATAGGCCTCTGTCAGGACTGAATGGACCCAGCGTTTAAATTTCCTTTATCAAGGAGTGAAAAAAAAAAAAAAACACAAAATCATCTTAATCGCTTGACAATTTCATTTTTTTCTCATACTGCAAGAAATAAACGCATCAGATTGAGTGTGCATGTTTTTGAACAGACAGCAGATCTGAGAAACTCCCTCAGTGTGCAACTTTCCCGAAAAGTTTGTCAAGTCTTTTACACGAGTAAAGATGCAGTCAAGATTCATTAATGTCATCAGACTTAAATATGCAGTCATCTCTTTAGTAATTCAGGCCTAATGATCCACTAATAACAGATGAGCTCATGATTAAAAAAGCCATTTAAAGAGTTGGAAAAAGTGTTGACTACAGAGGCAAATTACTTTGAGATAAAAACCTGTTCAGAGAAACATCCTGAACTTTTTCTCACAAGTTCACATTCTACAGTGTGCACTTTTACACTTGTAGAGAAAGGTCAGATTTTGAGAGATGATATTGGACTTGATGCCAAAGTATTTCTTTTAAAAAAAGACTTTGGCCTTTTTGTCTTTACTGATAGTTCAAATAAAAAGACTAAAGGAAACTTAGGGAGGAGAATGGGATAGATGAGAAATGAGAGGCCGAAGCAAGGACTAGAATCTGTGCCTGATGTTTGAAGTAAGGACTATAGCCTCTCTTTTGGAGAGCCTGCTCTACCAGCTGACCTAAGCTGGTGCTCAGGCTCAAGTGTTTCTATTTCTTCAGTCCCGACCACAACTCTGCTATTATCCTGTGCTCAAAAAGTTTTCTGTCCCTTCTTGTAAATGGGAAAATCTGCAGTTTTTGAACTTACCCTTATCCATCACTTTTAAACAATTCATAATTGTATACTTTCTTATAAAACCTTTTAAACATATATATATAAACTTAATACAAGTTGAAAATTCTCTAAATGTGTGTCGATTACGTCAATGTTTTTAAGTGGTGGAAATAATTTTTAGAGTTAGAATACGTAATTTGTAATCCTTGAATTAAAATTAATCCTTTAATTTTATCTAAATTTTACTTGTACTTTTATGTTGGTCTGACTTCACTTTTTAAGTTAAAGTATACTGTGAAACTTTCCTACACTTAAAATTTCTGTTTAATCCAAGTTATTTCAACATGGTTAAGTATTTTTTTAATGCTACATGTTATTTATCCACTGCAATTTTCCTACATTTTTTAGGCCCTGTAATTTTGAATAATTCATGCCACTTAAGGTAGCCTACTAAAGTGACAACAGCTGAAAGGTGCACACTGGACGAAGAAGTCTTCTTTCATCATGATCAGTATACCATCCATTATAAATTGGTTAGACTGGTTTAACTGAGACACTAACTTCACTCACAGTGCTAAAGTATCTAATGCCCAAAGGCAAAAGGGGGAAATGGAGTTGAAATACCTGTTTTGGATTTTTAAGTTAACACAGCTCATTTTTTTGAACCTTCAACTGTTCAGTCTTACAGTGCAGAGTTAGTGTTTTTCTCAGATATTCAAACGTTTTTATGTGGCTTTCATGTGAAGCCATCTCTCTTTAATCATAAGCCCTGCCACTATGAGAGGAAAGAGGCCACACCCATTTAAAGGAGCTGTATGTAGGGCTCAGTGGTCAGACTTTCCAAACTGAACAAAAAAATCTGTGGACATAGTGATTATTAAATCCCCTATTGACTATTGCCATGCTGAGCAAGTCTCAGCCATAGCTTTTCAATCTTTGTTTTTACCCCGTCATCAGTATTACTGCACTATTTTGACAGTAGATTAAAGAGTGGTAAATGGACTCTTTTTTTTTTGTTTGTCTTTGACCAACAAAGCAGCTCCTTTGGTTCCTTTCAACATCCTTGCTCTCTAGTGAATGTAAAAAAAAAAAAAAAAAAATCCAAAATCTTCACTGAAATGACTGACTTAGCCAGAAAGTCTCTTCTGCAAATCCTTAAACTGTTTCAGCACCTTGGACAGCACCATGTCCTTCTCAATGCACAGTGAGTTAGTATTGTGATACTTCATAGGCAGGGTTGGGGCCATAGGCTCTTACTTGCACAAACCTCAGTCTAATACATTATTGATGAACCAGACAGACTACTGTAGACCCACTGATAGAACTTAACACCCCTCTGTGCAACTTTGTCTGCTACATGGAGAGAGAATTGGGCTACATTTTGGCCAAACAGGCCCCATCATCTTCCTTTAAAACCCCTCCTGAAGACAATTATTTAGTTTACCTTCAAGAAAAATGAATGTAGTGATTAAAATTCGCTCGTCCTAGGGCTTAACCCACGCTGAGAATACAAGGGAATGTATTTTTAAATGCAAATCTTCCTGAGCATCCTGTAAAACTGATTGTGAAGCTGCAACAGCTTAATTTAAATACAGGAAACAGTTTCATTATTTGTGTCATTATCCCAAACATCATCAGCAGACTCATTTTTTGTCTCCTGTGTTACTTTGTTCTGTTTGAATACTTGAGAAAGCGTTGTAGGAGATGTGAAAACTTGCACCTTAACTACACACCAAGTTAAAACAATAACAATTACTGTTTTTAATATGAGTGAAAAGATCATTCATGTGTTGAATATTGAAGTATCAACCGCTCCACACTACAATCATGACTGGAAGTGATGTCATCCTGTGTTAAGTTGGATAATTAGATGATTCTGCTTCATGCAGGCAGCTGACAGAGCTAATGTCTGTGTGTATGTGCTCTGACAGCTGTGTTTATGATAGGTGTGTCACTCTCCTCCTCTTGATAAAGATAGATTCTCTTCACCTCTCAATTTAATTCAGCATCTTCAGCACTTCTCTGTTTTCTTTCCTTTTTCTTGTGTTAAATGATCACACACAGGGGAAATTAGCTTTGATGCTCAGTTCTGCAGTCAGCCACAAACACTCTGACGTTTACCTTTGTGAGATAGACATCAGCTGCAGTGGACAAACATCATCATTTCCTGCTATGAAACGTTTCCATTTACCAACCCCCCATCCCCGTTGACACATCTCTGTGATTGTGCACCATTATATAGGAGCACTCTGTGCAGCACATCTGAGTTCTTTTTTCATTTCTTCTTTCACCCTAAAGTGCTCAAAGAAGTCATTTTTACGCCTCCAAGTTGGTTGCTGTTGCAGCTCTATACTAACCTCAATCCTTCACCATTTATAGCCGCAGCAAAGGAGAAAAGTTTGAAAAAGATAATTAGGATATGAGCACAAAGCACACAAGCCTCACAACTGAGATTATGCTACACAAGCTCTTTACAGTTATTATCTATTTGTGCCTATTTTAGGGAAAAAGTAGGTTTCAGCTACTTTGTTGCAGAAAAGCTTGAAATGAATCTGCGTCAGGATAATTAGTGTGCACTGGTAGAGATGTACAAACATTTGAATCTTAGGTTCTGGCATGCATTACAGTTGCAGCAAAAAATGTAAGATTTTGTCGTTTTTACATTTTTTTAGCTGAGCAAATGGCAAAAAGTGTGATTCACAGAGCACATGCAAAGGGAAGTCCATGCTAACTGCACACAAAATGCATGCCAACTGCTCAGTTGAGCAAACAGCACTTGCATGTATGTCAGTGAGGAGAAGGAGGAGGAATATTCAAAATCTGGTGCAAAATTGCTCCCCTCATGACTAATAAGCCTCATGACTAATCCACAAAGGCCAGCACTGACTGCCACACGCACTAGAAGTGGTGCAAATTAACACAAAATCAAACAAGGTATTAAATAGGCACCATTTCTTTCTCCCCTCTCTGTCTTGTTTCTCCTCTTTCCTCCTGAGTCAGTCATTACTGTGTATCCTAAATCCAACTTTTTATCAACAACAATGTGTTGTGGAACCAGAAGGACATGGGCACGACCTATTTTACAATAAAACATGTTAAAAAAAATGAAATCAGTCATTAGTCAAATATATCTTACTATGCTGCCATGTGGGCCTCTCAATCTTAATCGTTAAAATCATTGGTATGTGTTTTCCTTTGAGTTACACAGAAATATCTGATGTGCTAATGTGTGTGTTTCGTCTTTGTCTGAAAATTGCATTTTTCTTCTTTTTGATCTTATTCTGTTTTCGTGGTGTTGTTGATTTCAGCTCAAAGCCGCTGATGTGGCGATAAATATGTTTGGCAGTTGCCTTGTTTGCACCCTCATGTGTAAATTATTTACTGGATAAGGTCCGAAAGGGAGCTATTAGCATGCACTAATCTTGTGCTAAAGTAGACACTGTTAACGTGGTGCTACTGGTGCACCACAAAAAAATCTTAGGGGATCTACCTCTGAGGGTGAAATCCTGGCCGAGATAATAGTGTGGTTGTGTTCATGTTCGAGAGCTGGTAAGTGATGTGCCATTCTACTTGCTGTCCTCGTAGGTATTCCGTCGGAGGCTGTCTGACTTAAAACAGTAAATATTGAACATGCTTGTTATTTACCATTTAAGGTCAAGAAAACTCTGACACAACAGTGAATAGTAAAATAATTATTTTGACACCATACTATTGAGGAACAATTTGATAAATAATTGATTGCAACAGTGTTCACCAAGTCCATTTATTAAGGAGGCACCTTCAGCAGGCATCAAACTGAACAGGCAGGAAATCAGACATGGAAGTGTATAGAGTTGGGGTCGACCAATAGTCGGTCTGGTTGATTATCAGTGTGGATATTTGGCATTTTGCCGATTATCAGTATGAATGTTTTATTGTACTGTTCACCATTATGATTTATTAATTAAGAAGTCCTCTACTTTGGCTGTGCTGCACCTGTGTCACACTGTCTCACCTAAAGTCCCGCCCACACTATCTGATTGACTAGGATGTCACATGAGTTCTAGCCGGTCAACACAGCAGCCCAGTGTTTAATGCTAGCATGCTTGTGAGCTACGTGGAATATCCGTTGTGTCAGGCTGACAAGATAATACAGCGGTTATTTCTAAAGTTGAAAAAAATGATGATCCTCCACACTAAAGTTCCAAAAACACCACAATACTCTGCAAAGTTTTTGCAATAACAGCCTGTCCAGTGTCAGAGTAACACTACTGAAATTGAAATGATGGAAGAAAGCAATGGAGCATCCTTCAAAATAAAGGCCCAGCCTAGAGTTTTTGCCACTTAATTCTTTTCAAGGCAAACATCAATGACCCACTGAAAATGACTTTACAACCCACTTTTGGGTCCTGACCCACCAGTAGCGAAACAAGGGTATAGAGCATACGGTAAATTAAAAAAAAAGACACCACAGGCAGCCTGCAAAGTATTAATCATCTCTCTATATTGACATAATATCAAAACGGGCATCAAATGCACAGCAAATAGGCCTCAGAAAGTCGTATTTCCAGTTATTACATGTTCTCTCCATTCCCACGTGATTTTATGAACTTGCAAATCCAGCTGCTCTGAGCTGCACTCAGCTCAGCTTCAGAAACAGATCCAGTCCAGTGGATTAGGTTACTCCATCCAGTGGACCAAAACAACGGCACAGATGGATTGTGGTGCACATGAATGCTGTGGATTTTAGGAATGAGAACAGAATTAAAAGATTCATTGCCAGAACATTTAGCATTTTTAGAAGAATGTAATCATTCTAAAAACTGTAAAAGATCTGATGCAGCAGAAGTGAGGCTGTGGGAAAGACACATTTAGAGTCCTGCCAGGTTACATCAGAGTTTGACTCCTAGAGTGGCCATTGTGATTTTAAAGAAACAGCAGATGTGCGGTTGGCTCATTGGTATTCTCTGTGCATGATTACACACTTTGCAGCAGCACAATAAAAAACAGTCAAACAACAACATTTAAATCCTCCTCCGTTTCTACCTGTTTCTCACTCTGCTCTTTTCTCTCTCTCTCCAAGGTCATTCGTCCCATGTAGCGGTGAGTGAGGGGGAGCATGGTAACCATGGCAACTGCTCAACAGGCCCAACTCCAGACTGCTCCCCCCCCTCCCCCGACACAGCCCTGAAGAACATAGAGAGAGTCATCCGCCCACAGGTGAGCACACTCACTCACTCAGACTAATGAATGTGTTGCAGAGACACCTGATGCATTATTGAACATCACAGTATCCACCTACAAGCAGCTTAAACACCTGCACCCACACAGCCACACACAGGTAAACATCGCTGTCTGGTTCTTTCTTCCTCAGATTGTTTCCGTTTGTTTCAGTCAGTCTGCCCTTGTCTCTGTCTGCCACTCACTCAGAGTAGATTTCAATTTAAATCATCCTGATGTGTGTGTGCATCTAAACATCTCATACCCTGTTCACAGAAAGGAGCTCTCTACTGTGAAATAAACTGTAGTACAGTGAATACATGAAATAGATTCTAATCAATATCTTATGAAGGACAGTGTGGTCATATTTCCATTTAAGCTTTAGTCCCTTCTGACTTCACCTGTCACTAAAGCCCATGACTATATTCCTCTGTATAAGGAAAAATCCACAACAGTGCCTTACTTTAGGTAGGACAATGGATTGATTCAGGAACAGTGGGTGAATGACATGTAAAAAAGGAGCCACAGGCTGAATTGAGACCCAGGTAACCTGCCTTGAGGACGTCAGTCTCCATATATGGGGCATGCAGACAT
Organism: Cheilinus undulatus; assembly: GCF_018320785.1. NCBI lineage: Eukaryota > Metazoa > Chordata > Actinopteri > Labriformes > Labridae > Cheilinus > Cheilinus undulatus. Next base: position 21,864,662 of record NC_054887.1, on the reverse strand, counting down.
AACTACCACAAGACTACAGGGCCTGTAAAATGCAAGTACTTTGAAGATCCAATGAAGTTTTTTTAAAATGCTTGGCACTGCTTCTTTTACACATTAAAATTTAAAAAGACGATGTAAGCCCACTGTCCATGCCATCTCTGACAAACCTTACTTGTTGTTTTCATGTGGAACACGTTTTTAATGGCGACATTAAATGAATTTGTCATTTCTTGCTACAGTTACAACATTACACCGATGTGGAGGCAGTGCTGTAATCAAAAGCAAAAATGTTTTCAACGGGGAATAAAAATGGCTGCAGGCTGAGGCTGTCACTACACAGATCTCTGAGAGCATGCTCAGCCTGCCAGCCAGGCAGGAGTACAGCTTTTAAAGACTGTGTGAATAGTTTCACTTTACTTCTTGCTAGAACATAAAACTTGGCATTTATGCACAAATTTCATGATAACATAATATTATGTTAATTGAATAAGTTTACCTTTATGTCCATCCATCCATTTTCTAGAACGGTTATCCCGTTAGGGGTCGTGGGGGGCTGGAGCCTATCCCAGCTGTCATTGGGCAAGAGGCGGGGTACAACCTGGATTGGTCAATCGCAGGGCTGACATACAGAGACAGACAATCAGCCACACTCACATTCACACCTACGGCCAATTTAGAGTCACCAACTAACTTAATGAGCATGTTTTTAGTGGTGGCAGGAAGCCAGAGAGCCCACGCATGCACGGGGAGAACATGCAAACTCCACACAGAAAGGCCCTGACTGGGAAGCGAACCAGGGACCTTCTTGCTGTGAGGCAACAGCGCTAACCCCTGTGTCACCGTGCAGCCCTTTACCTTTATGTATACAAAACAATTTCATGACAAATGGAAGGACAAAATATGAAAATAAATAAATAAATAAATAAATAAATAAATATTTAGCAGCCAAAATTTCCTTGGGGTGGATCTCCAGACCTAATTTTATTTGAACATACTGTGCTTTTAGCCATCTAAATTAACAAGCTGGCTTCATATTGTCATGACTGTCATTAAAAAAGAAAAACATTTATTTTAGTCTTAAATGTAAGAGTTATATTGTTCTTAATTATAAAGTAAGTAAAACTGCTAGTTTGTCGATAAAAAATTTATTGGGTACTAGAGATGTTAATCTTTAAGTATCTCACGATTCCATTCAGAATCGATTTTTGATTCTAACCATTTCCCGATTCAAATCACATTCCCTACTTCTTCTAAAGAGGTGATCATTTTAGCATCCATGTGCTGTACGTTATGGGGCTGTAAATAATTTTTTGGTGTTAAAAAGCTTGATAAAAGGTGCTCAATATTATGCTACTAATTAAAACACCAACAACAAAAACAGTAATTTACACTTAAATTAGAAGATTAAATTGCATTTACCTAAGCAGGAGATGTGTTTCTAAGGCACTTGCCAGTTAAAAAAAAATCCTAAATCCAAAGTCTTCACTGTCAATGATGCTGTGGGAGAGTAGGTGTTATGTTTTAACAAGTTACAGTGTTAACTGGGGACTTAACAGCTGAAAGTGATAGCAGTTGTCATAGACACAACATGTTAAAACACTCAACATTTTCTGTTATAAATGATTTATGTTAAGAAGATATATATTTAAGGAAAAACTAAACAAATGGGCACTTTTAGTTTAGGATATCTATTATTTACACAGATGCATTTGACATGTATTCACCAATTAGCATGGTCACCCTTTAAACTGTAACACCTGTCTTTGGTGTGGGACAGATGATGATAGATACTGTTATTTTTACCATCTGTGCTGGTCAGCAGTTGTTGGCTGATATTGGACTTATTTTTTGTCTGGATGAATGAGTATTTATGATGTGAATTCAGGATGTAAGCCACTACTAAAATAGGCTATATTATTTCAGTTTAGCACACTTAACGAAAACGCCAGGTCAGGTTTCTTCTTCCTAGAGTATTGTAGAATCCACAGTGAGTCTTGAAACTTTCCTTTTTGAAAAACAGGAGAGGATGAGTAACTCAAGGCTCCATGGAGAAGTACAGGCAGTACATAAGTATGTCAGACACAATCATGTAAACATTAGCATCACAGAGAGCTAGTGCTGCTAATGCCAACAGCATAATACCAACACATCCTCCTGCTGTATTTATGATGAAAATGTTGCACAGATGGAATGACCTGCAGTGGGTCAGCTGCTGTAAATGTACTTTGGATGCAATCAGATATGTTCCAAAATACCGACTCTTGGAAGTCTTGAATCAATTCAGAATCGTAGAAATTAGTATATGCGATTTGACATGAATCTAAGTTATTTTCAGTACCTCGATTAGGTGCCCATTCGCCATGGGTTTCTGGGGGCTCAATGCTAGAAAAACCTACCATCATCACTAGATAATATAACCCTCAGGCTTTTATGGTTAGGTGTTTACATGCTCAAGGAATAAGAAAGTAAACTAATAAGGCATGGCTTTTTAACAGGAATCATTATCATGAGCATTACCTGTGTCTTTTAGTATATTTGTCACTAACTCAGAATCAAGTTCAGCAAACTGTCAAGAGGACTCAAGTCTGACAGAAGTATCCACACAGCTGCTGAGTGGAAGCAAAGACAATGTCCTACATGTGAGGTGGCTTTTGAGGTTTTCTTCTGGTACATAAACTATAAAAATAGAAACATGGCAACTGACAAGAAAATGAACATGCTTAGCTTAAACCTAAGCTTGCAGTTGTGTTTTAGGGTTGTTTAAACTAAAAGTAAAGACTTCACGATTATTTCACAGTTGACTGATGTAAGAGATTAGAAATAGCAATTTTACTAAGCTGAAATTGTTTATATCATAAACACGTGGATTCATTTCATTTTTTGATTTCAAGTGGTAGCTGAAATCAGAGAAGAAATGTTTTTTTGTTTTCTCTAAGCTCGTATGTTTTCAAATCACCACTTTATCCACAAGGGGTGCCAGACTTAACAGAAGCCCCTTCTCCTCACAGGAGCTTTAATTATAAATATTTTCTAGACTAAGAAGCCAAATTCAGCAGTCAGTTAAAAGCCAGTGTCCTCACAGCCTGAGGTAAATGTTGATTCACCATCTACAGCTGAAATAATGATGGAGAAATGACTCATGACTATTTGTGTGGGATTTAATAAATATGCTGCAGAAGGAATAATTCAGGGATGAGGCCTCCTGGGAAAACATTGTAATGTTAAAGAAATCAACAAATATATTGCATCCCAATCATAAGAGAACAACATTACCTTTATTCTAAAGCTTCTTGTTTACACTTGAGTGCCTCTCTGTTCTCTGCAGACGTCTGAAATAAAAGTTTATTTATGTATCTAATCAGTATTCACAAATTCAAATGACAGAAGCCTCATTAGAATAAAGGGGAAAGCAGTCGTCTGACTCGTGTCACAGGGAGGATGGTATCAGACACGAGCTCAGCGCCATCGCTTCACACCTACATGATTAAAGGCAGTTGTTTTCTCGAGCGCTGATGATGTGTGACCGAACACTGAAAAAATATTCCTTTGCACTGTATCTTTAACAAAATGATTTTCATAACACTAACGATTCACGAAAGGTTTCAGAGTTTCATCACATAAGGATGAAATGATGAATTATTAGCCATGAAAAAACTTGTTTTAGGTCTCAAAATTCAGACAGCTGCTCTCACTAATTGACCTCTAATGGCTATATCATGTTCCCATCCTTCCTTGTTTCCTTGCCTATCATTTACACGCTAACTTATGATAGGATTCACATGCAGCACCCAGCGGGGACCTCTGCTTGTTTTCTAGCGTACATAATCAGGGAGCACCAGAGTTCACTTTATAGCTCCTAATTAATTCTGTAGAATTCATTTCATTTTACTTTACTGCTCCCGCTGGCTGTTTCATGAGAACACACTGTACTGTATGCTAACGCCTCCGGCTAAGATGCACACAAACTCACACATGACTGCTGCAGCATGTGTATAAGAGTACAGAAGTCCCTCATGTTTGCTGTGTTTGAATATTAAAGTGGAGCTTTCAGGGTTGGGTTAGCAGCAGAGGTGGGGATCGTTATTTCTCTATGCCGTTGTGATTTTACTGCAATACATGATTCAATTAGATGATAAAACAGTCAAATAATTAATTATTAAATTGTATACCCTTGCTCATTGATTTGGCCTTGTCCTCTGCCATGACTGGAGAGAATAAACCAACCATATATAGTGCTTAACAAATTTATTAGACCACCACCCAAAGTAAGGTTATGCCACAGCTGCCCTTAATTAACAGCATTGGTAAAAATTGGTAAGACCAAAATCATTTTTTATGTTTCTGCAATGGTTAATACACCAATATGTAGAAGCTCTTAACCCAAATGATATTTTTAATGCTAAAAGAAATTATTATTGTTATCCATGAATTTTCAAATTTACTGATTTAATAAAAAAAATGGAAAAACAGTAAAGCACATTATTATTTCTTGATTAATATGTCAAATTATAGTTATTTACTTGCATTCCTGAACAGAAAATTTAGTTTTAGTGCTTGAATGTTAGGCTTGATTAATTTCTGACTTCTCAGAGAAGCCCAGTGAGCCGGCTCAAATTTGGGTATGAAAAGGTGACTTCAGTTTGAAATTCCTCATTCTTTTCAAAATGGTAAAACATGGAGAGCTCACTGAAAATGAAAGAGTCCGCATTAAAGCACTTCATGATACTGCATGGTCTCTGAGACAGGTGGTCTAATAAATTTGTTAACCACTGTAGTTTCATTTATGGTTTCTGAAGTAGAGTTTTGAAGTCCGAAACCATCTTGAACATGCAGTCTGAAGCTGCTTCAGTTGAACCTGGCAATAGGCAAAAAAGGGAAGCCTTTTCAGCCTTTCAGTCCCCATTAGCCTTCATATCAAAACAGATAGGTAATAAAAAATAGCTTTCTACAGTGTGTGCTAATGGAGAAATGTCTAATATCAGACTTTGTTTGGTTTTTGGACCAGGCTGACTCATTTGACTCATTTTCCAACACCACAGTTAGCTTTTCATCCATCCATCCATCCATCCATCCATCCATCCATCCATCATCTAAATCAACTGTCACATTCAGGTGTTTTAGCCAATTCCGGCTGTCGTCAATTAAGAGGCACCCTGTAGTGGTCATTAGTCAATCACAGGGCTGACATACAGTACATAAAGACAGCTTTTTGTCTCCAGTCCACCTAAAAAGCATGTCTTTGGACTTGAGGGAGAAGCCAGACTATCTCAGGAGAACCCATGCATGCATAGAGGACATATAGGCTACGTTCACATTTAAGGTTAAAAATGACCTGAATCTGATTTTTTTTGCTCTCATGTGACTCGTATCTGATTTTTTTCTGACAGTGTGAACAGCATAAGTCACATTAAATCTGACCTTTTCAAATCAGATTCAGGCCACTTTCATATGTGGCTCTGAATCAGATGCGTATCTGATCTTTTGGAAGTTGACTGCAGTAGAACAGGTAAACAAAAAAATCAGATCTGAGAAAAGATCAGAATTGAGTGTTAAGGCCTGCAGTTTGAATGTAGCCATAAAGGCCTTATCTGACTGAGATTACAACCAGGAATCTTTTGTTGTGAGGCAACAGCACTTACCCCCTGCAGCCCTGACATGTGCCTTTGTATGTGAAACTATTCACATTCTTTTTCATGAGTAGGTAACCCTATCAAAGCAGACCTAAAGCAAGTACACGTACTGTATGTGTCCCAGTGGTGTGATTCTCTTTGAATATCAGCAAAATAACATAAAAGACTATCATGCCACTAAGTAAATTCCTATTTGCACACTTTTTTACAGTGTTTGTCCCCCTCCCACTGTGACTAGACTCCTCTAGGCTGTTACTTTAAATAAAAAATGTGTTTTTTGAGTCTTTTATCTCCTTAAACCCAGGCTTAAAAAGAAATTATTCAGCTCATGGGGCTCTAATAATGCTGCAGTTTTTCTACCAAGCCGGTCGCTGATAGAAAAAGAAAACACGTGATCTCTTTGTAGAGCATGATGAGATCACACAGACCAAGTTGACTGAAATCCACAGGCTTAATGTTGGGGTTACTTTTATTTCCTTGTCACTTGCTTCTTGTCCAAACTGTCAGCGGGACATTAGATCTGCATGAGCTCTTGATCACTCGTACACAGATGGGATGTGAACACAGAGAATAAGAGAATAAGAGAATAATCGAATAAATGAGAAGAAGCAGGAAGGACAGAGAAATCCTGCATCATAGGGCTTTCTTTGGATCAGTGTCCTACTTTTCAGCTTTTGCAGTTGAATTCAACACCACTTCACAAGTTAATAGATCTGTTTTTCACTTGCTACAGTCCACTTTTCATTTTAGACCATCTAGTGTAGAGATTTGACAACCAGACCCTTCTCCTAAATGCTTTTTGTAGATAAGGACTCAGTTTCATAAGAATTGTGTCTTAAAAGGAGCCTCATCATTCATTTCAGTCAGGCCTTTGCATTAGAACAGCTTGTTTTGTTTCTTTGTGTGCTAGCAGTACATCTGAGTCACACAGCTAAGCATCCGTTTCTTTGAAAAATAAATCCCTGCTGTTTAGAAGAAAAAAAAAAAAAACAGAAAATCCATGAACCTCATTTAACAATGCTCGAAGGTGTTTCAAAAATCATCAGACTCTTCAAACCTTTTTATGAATAAATGAATCCTGTCATCTGCACAATAACAAAGATTTGCATGTTGCTCCTCAAGTTTACCTCACGTTAAACTCACAAACAGTGTCGTTTCAATGAAATATTTCATCTTTATTTTTAACCAGACAGGGGAGAGTATCCCTGAAGATGTTTTTGCAAGAATGCCAAGGATTTATCTTTCAGAAAAACGTGTGCTTAGTAATTCAAGTCTAGATGATGATTAATGAAAGGTACAAGATGAGATAAAAGCTGTCAGTAAGTCTGCACTGCAAGAAAGTTTATAAAATAAAACAGGTCTTTGCAAACTTTTATCCAAATATGCTGCAGTGATAGTAAAGGTAAATTGTGTAGAATTTTCCTGTACAATGCCTAAATTACACTGAAAAATGACTACTAGATAATCCTGGAGCCAGTTACACACCGACACGCAGTTACTACCCTGAAAACAGCCTCCCTGCCGGAAGAGTCCCCCAAAATGTCAAGCGTTTTTTAAAGCGGCTGCTGCCGCTGCTGTACGAGGCAGCAATGATGTAGAGGTGCTTCGGTGAACATCACAGCAGAGCCTGCCCACAAGTTCATCACAACCCCCGCTCCCCAAAAACACGTAGAGTACCTCACAATCTCTGTATATTAACATGTTTAATGTTCTATAAAACGGAGGGAAAAATACGTTTTCTGTCATCAAAATAATTACCACTAGAAAAAAAACGTTTCAATGGTTGGTTCCATAATTTTACTTTGAAGTTTAATTGAATATATATACAGTGCTTAACAAATTTATTAGACCACCTGTCATGTTTGTCTCAGAAACCATCCAGCATCATGAAGTGCTTTAATGCAGACTCTTTCATTTTCAGTGAGCTCTCCATTTTACCATTTTGAACAGGAATGAGGGATTTCAAACTGAATTCACCCAAATTTGAGCCGGCTCACTGGGCTTCTCTGAGAAGCACTAAAACTAATTTTCCTGTTCAGAAATGCAAGTAAATAACTATAATTTGACATATTAATGTGCTTTACTATTTTTTCAGGTTTTTTATAAATCAGTAAATTTGAAAATTCACGGATAACAATAATAACTATATTTTAGCATTAAAAATATCATTTGGGTTAAAGAGCTTCTACATACAATACAATACAAGAGCTTTATTTATCCCGAAGGGAAATTCAATCATCTCATCTGTTTACTTTAGAATTATACAGTCTAATTGCTGATGGTATGAAAGATTTTCTGAATCTTTCTGTCCTGCAGCGCAGGGATAGGAGCCGTCCACCACCGTTGTTTCTTTGCTCATTGAGGGAGATATGAAGTGGATGATCCATGTTTCTCAGAATGGCCTCCACCTTGCTCAGTGCGCGTCTCTCCACCTCATCCTCCAATAAGTCCAATTTAATTCCGACCACAGAGCCAGCTTTTTTAACTGGTTTGTTCAGACGCCTTGCATCCTTGTGTTTTACACTGCCTCCCCAGCAGACTTCAGCATAAAACAGAACACTTGCCACCACAGACTGATAAAACATCTGCAGCATCTTACTGCGGATGTCTATTGATCAGAGTCCTCTGAGGCAAAAGAGGCGGCTCTGCCCCTTTTTGTAGATGAAGTCTGTGTTTTTAGACCAGTCCAACTTATTATCCAGGTGTACACCTAAATATTTATACGATGTCACCACCTCGATGTCCACGCCACAAGTGTTCACTGGCTGAAGAGGGGGTTTGGATTTGCGGAAATCTATGATCGTTTCCTTTGTCTTTGAGGTGTTGAGTAGCAGGCAGTTTTTGTGACTCCAGTCACTGAAGGCACTTACCAGATCCCTGTATTCGGCTTCTTGTCCATTTCTGATACATGCCACGATAGCAGTGTCATCAGAGTATTTCTGAATGTGGCAGGACTCAGTGCTGTATTTGAAGTCTGATGTATACAGCGTGAACAGGAATGGAGCCAGGACTGTTCCTTGTGGAGCCCCTGTGCTGCTCATTAATGTCCCAGAAACAAACCCTAACCATTGCAGAAACATAAAAAATGATTTTGGTAATTACCAATGCTGTTAATTTAGGGCAGCTGTGGCATAAACCTTACTTTGGTTAGGGTTAGGGTGGTCTAATAAATTTGTTAAGCACTATATATATATATATATACACACATTTTTACACTGTACAACTAAAATCAATGCATTTAATGTATTGTTGAATGTGTATTTATATTTAAAATAAGCTTTGAACAGCTAAGAGCCATGTTGTAGAGCTCACGATATTCTGACACCAACATTATGAGCTCCTCCATTGTTTGCTTTGACCCGTGAAGCCTGCTTTGTCTGGGTTCTCTCCCTCCTTCGATGTGATTGGCTGCTGCCAGGCGGCTGCTGCCAGAAAGTTCAACACGCTGAACTCCAAGCGGCAGGGCAAAATCTGTGCGCATTCAAGTGGGCAGCACATCTCAACAAAGTAGGGACGGGGCCATGTTTATCATTATGTAGCATCCTCTCATTCTCCAGGTATGTGTTCAGCATTGTCTTGCTGAAATATTCAAGGCCTCCTCTGAAAGAGATCTCGTCTGGAGGGGAGCATATCCTGCTTTGAAACCTCGGTAGACTTTTCAGCATTGATAGTGCCTTTCCAGATGTGTACGCTGCCCATGTCATAGGCTGTGATGCAACCCCATACAATCAGAGATGGAAAAGAAATTAATATTTTAATTTCACTTACCACAGAACAGTTTTCCATTTTGTCTCAGTCCATCTTAAATTAGCTTTGCCCCAGAGAAGCTTCTTCTTTGCATGACACAGCTTTAAGTTGCATTTATGGATGGCATGGCAGACTGTATCAACAGAGAATGAGTTCCCTGCAGTGATTTCCAGTACAGAGTCATGCCTGTTTTTGATGCAGTTGTCCCTTACGCACAGAGATTTTGCCAGATTCTCTGACTCTTTTTATGATATTTTGTACTGTAGATGGTGGGCTATTCAAAGTCTTGACAATTTTTGTTGAAGAACATGTTGCTGAAAAATTCCCTCAATTGTTAGATGTAGGTTTTTGCAGAGTGGTAAAACTCTGCCCATCTTTACTTCTGAGAGACTCTTCCTCTCTAAAATGCTCCTTCTATATTACTGACCTATTTAGCTGAAAAATGCTCTTCCAGCTGTTTTTCATTATTATTACTTACTTTTCCAGCCTTCTGTTGGCCTGTCCTTACTTTTTTGAAATGTGTTGCTGCGATTGAAATTCAAAATGGGCTAATATTTTTCATGAAATTTTAAAATGTTCTAGTTTTATATTGTTGTCCCTTGTTTAAGTAAATTTGTGCTTTTTTTCCACTCTCATCTTATTTCTTATCTTTGGATAAAATGTTGGTTTTCCTGTGATAACAAGTCAATTTCAATCGTTTTTCGTGAGAAATTATCTTGATATCAGAAAACAACCATTTTTATCCAGAGATAACAGGATAAATAAGATGAGATTCTGAGAAAACAACCCAAAATTGATTTATCATGGGCAAACAGACTGAAATAAAACATATGAATGCATGTGCCTTTAGGGCTTCCATAGGATCACGACTTGTTTTGTATCCTAAATTAGCGATAAGCGTTACACTCGTGGAGCTCTCAGACATTTTTCCTACATTTGTTCCTACAGATCACTGATCACTGTGGCATTTAGAGCTCATTAATATGTTCATGCTTATCAATCAGTCAGCCGCTGAGCCTTTGTTTGTGCTTGATACACACACACAGACATTTGATGAGCCCTCTGACAGTGTTTCTGCAGTCACTTAATCTTCCTGCAAATTTGTTCAGATCTGTGCGTAATTACACTACATGTTATTCCAGCACTGTACTGTTTATGACCTTGTTTGTTTGCCAGCTTTTTATTGAACCTATATTGTACTCTGTGTGAAGACCACACATGTACAAATAGACACACACAATCAATAAACAATCACAGTCATGGCAGCTGGCTCCATGGAGGGACAAAATACAGAAAATAGAGAGAATAGATCAATTTACTTTCAGCTACCTTGGCTAGCTCATTCCTCCCGTCATAGCTGGCAGCCTTCTTCACTCCACCTAAGGGTGCTAAAGTTGCTCCGACATCTCAGAGACCTTTATGTTTGTGTGTGTGCTTGTGGCTGTTAAGAGAGATTTGCTTTTCCAGCCAGCAAAAAGCCTGCAGGCCCAGAGGAGAGGTGTTGGTCATACACTGCTAATTGAACTGACTTAAGCTAATGTTAAAAGTCCCCAGTGGGAGCTTCACATCTGAGCTAATTCTTCCTGTATTAAAAGGATTTGTATGAGGCATTTTGATGATTTTAATGCATCATTCAGTTTATTCAGCTCATTAGCTGTGTGCCAAGAGGCATGTAAGCTCTGACTGGCCTCTGCTGCACTTTGAAGATTGTGTGTGCTTCTGAAGAAGTGGCAAAAAAACTGTTATTTCTGAAGGTCTGTCCATCTAATGTTAATATAAACTTAGCACAAAAAGTACAGAATTTTGTGTTTGGCAGATGAATTCTTTGTTGTAGCAACGCAATAAGGCCTCATCCAAATGGAGACGAAAATGATATATTTCTGTTTAGTTTGAAAAAGTTTTCCTTAAACAACAAGCATTGTTCCGAGAAATGTCTGCATAAGCACAAAACCACTGAAAATCACTGAAAAACGCTGCAGTATAGATGCAAGGCATGTAAGTGGCATTGTAACGCTACCATAGACATACACCAGAAGATAATGGAGCAAGCACACCCAAAACTTTCTCTGGGCTGCCCTTCTGGTTGCACCAAATATCCTCTACCCCAATAACATGTGGCGTATGCTGTTCTCCATGAATATCTGTTGTTCACAGTGGTAGTAGAGGAGCAGAAGACACAAACACAATCAGGTAATCTTCCATTATTGTTGTTGTTGGCTGGGCTCGCGCATGCAGGTTAAGGGGGCTATGATGTAATTTTTTCAGGAAAGATGTGCTTGGTTTTACACAAAGAGACAAAACGACTGGCGTATATAGATTTGTTCACTCTGGGACCCGATTTTAAAAAGTAGCGTTTTTGGGCCCCCACAATGCTGGATACTCCTAAACTCATCTCTGTGTGGACGATCCCTGGACACATCGACATACAAGTGTCACTCATCAGCCAAGGTCAAGTTTGACGGCATCTCTTTAGCAAATGCTTTTTTTACCCCTGTTGATACATCCAGAGACTTCGAGTGGTTTTTGGGTTATCCCAGCTGCCATTGGGCTAGATCCAGGTACACCCTGGACTGGTCGCCAGTCAATCGCAGGGGTGACATAGAGAGACAGACAACCAGGCACGCTCACATTTACATGTACGACCAGTTTAGAGTCCCCCAACTAACCTAATGAGCATGTCTTTGTTGGTGGGAGGAAGCTAGAGAACCCATGCATGAAAGGGGAGAACATGCAAACTCTGCACAGAAAGGCCCTGACTGGACAACAAACCCGGGACCTTCTTGCTGTGAGGCAACAGCCCTAACCCCTGCACCGCTGTGCAGCCCCCATCCCATATTTGCCAAAACAAATGCAAACTACATGCCTCTGTCCATGCCTCTGTCTTCTTCTTCATTAACAACAGGAACAGTTTTGTATAGCATTTTAGAAACATGACATTTTACTGGTTCCCTTCCTTTCAACATCCGTGATGATAATTCAAAATAAAAGTATCGATCTAATTCACACATTCTTAATGCATTGCCATTAAATTGTTTGAATACTCATTCATGATTTAGGCAGGATTATTCATGAACACTTCTAGTAATTAGAGACTGATATGTAAGTTTGGAAACCTTTGGTCCTTAATGTGAAAGATTAGTGACAAGCCAACAATTGGTGTGTTTTTCTAGAAGTGACACATTTTCTTCTAAGCAGGTAGCATATTAATATTTAGGAATATTTGATTTACTTTGGCAGCCTCCAGACCTTTAACTTGTTTGCTCTACTCCAATACATTGATGCATTTTTCCATTGGGTCATTTTATGTTCACCATGCAATATTTTAAAGCTGGCCAAAGCACACAATAATGAAGGGCTGTCCTTCCGTCTTTCCCTCCGAGTGTGTAAACAAATTCCTTGCATGGCCTAACAGTCACAGCTTGCATTCAAGACACTGATTAGTTGGCATAACTGATGAAATAATTGGGATAAAATAACTCAGAGTAACTTGTAAGTCCACATGTATGCTTCAGCTGCATCAACCACCCTCAAGCCTTCAGAGTAAGCACTATAAATGTTAATATCACTGAAATAGTCACAAAGTGTATCAAGAGCCCAGGAGGTTCAGCTTGGTGAAACTTTTAAGTATGTTTCTTGAGGAGAAAGATAAAAAAGAAGTTCAATCATCAGAAGAAAAGCAGCGAAGACATGAGAGACAATAAGACAATCTATCAGTGAAGTTAAAGTTCTGTGGATTGAAACTTGGGGAGAGGATGTTTACCAGCTTTCTATTCTATTTTCCCTCTGTCTGCTCTGCTCTTCTGAGCTTTTTCATTTCAGAGTTTGTGCTTTTACATCTTTCTCTAAATATATGAGGCCACTGAAAATGAAACACTGTGGAAAACGGCAGAAAGGCAACCAAACAAAAATCACTGGCTTGTGTGTACCATCAGTTACTGTAGGCTCCACTAAACATGAGATAAGTTGCCTCAACGAACTTGAAATATCAATCAGAACCATCATGATAATTACCTCTCAGTGTGTTAGATTTATAGAGTAAATTTTGCACTGCACAAGTTTCATCAGTCAAGCACAGACGTCCCTCTTCCCTTTTTAATCATGATAATTTTATGATAACTGATTATCCTGCTCATAATTTAGCAGAAAAGTCAGCCCTTGTCAATGAGTGCAAAGAGACTTACACTGCAGAGCTCCTCTCACACCACTGTAGGTGAGGAATTATATCTTTTAGCTAATAGGTGTGCCATTTATTAACTCCTCTGCACAAACACAGACACACATTAGTAAGGTGTTAAATGGCATGTTTCCCCCGAGGATGCTGTTCCAGGCGGAGAAAATGTCTTTTGCTGTAGTTTAGTCAGGCATGGCGGACCTGCCTGCCTGCATGTGTGTGCGTCGGATTGTGTGATTGTGTGTCCCCGCTCATTAATCCCCTTCCAATCGGCCATGACATGTTCATTAGCCTGCTGCCCGTTTGCATTGTTAACGCTGAGCCTCAGCAGGAGCTTCAGCATGTGTGCTCTCTTACATGCCACTGTGTGTACGAGCCTTTATTAAGCTGGAATCCAGAGAGACGACACATTTAGTTGTTAGAAAGAAGCAGAAGTCAAATACTCGGAGAGAAGGCAGAGATAAGTGGAGAATAAAGAGATATTTAAAGTATAGAAAGTGGAAGATGAATGCACAAATTAGACAAGCACCGACATAGTTCCATCTTTCTGGGTCGACTTTGCTTTTATCTTAAGATGTTTTGGGTCTGTGGCTGAGTGGGCATTCAGGTCCTGCTCTGGTGCAAGCAAGGTGGTTTGATTTAACTTTGCATAATCTTTTTTATTTAATTATTTTCTCCTTAGGCCATAAATGCATTTGATTCCCAATAAGTCAAAAATATAAATAGACTTTTGTTTGCAGAGCCACTTTATTCCTCCTGCCCTTGCTCATTCAGGGTGATTCCCTGCTCGCCCCATACATCATTGTCGTGTTCCCGGTCGCCTCTCTGGGCTGTTATGATTGTATTCTGTTGATGCATTGGTCCTTTAAAAATCCCCAGTGTCTGCGGGAGACAGCAGCTCTGCTGTTATTCCCTGCTGGCCAACTCTCCACTGAGAGAGGGAAAAAGTCTCACTGCTGTGTCTTTGTCACACTCTGGTCTGCTGAAACTGTTGTAGAGGAGACTTCAGGCTGTGTGCCTCTTATGTGTTAGATTTCACCATGTTTGACACTCCGACTTACTGAAAACAAACTGTGTACTAATGCCTAAATGTGACATTTATTCATCCTCTTGTTCACAAGAAGAAAAGATCAGAACAAAGTTAAAGTCATGGAATTGCTGCTAGACCACAGTAATTATAGCAAATGTCCTTCGTTCATAATGCAAAAAGGCAATTTGCACCATATTTAAGAGAATGTAGGCATTGCCTTTAGAAGAATTTGCAAGTCAATTCTCGGACACCTTGCTGCTAAAAGTTAAATAAGATCAGCAATGTCCCTTTGTCTTCTCATTAAATCTAAAGCTACTTTTGCACCCAGTTAGCATAGCTTAGCCTAGTGCTGGGAAAAGTAGGGAAATGTTATCCTGTCACCTATAAAATGCCAAAAAAGTTTCCTGACTAACACACTAGCGTTATTTTACATCTGAAAACTGTCATCTGTTGTGTTTTGGATTTTTAACTCACATTGCAGTGGCATTCTGGGTGCCTGAAGAGAAAATGCTTTGGAAATGAGTTCCAGTCTGCAAACCAGAGTTCCACCATGTTCGCTGTCATGCAAACTAACAATACGGAAAATAATTTCACACATGTATATCACAGTTACAGTCAATATCCAAGCATGAATAGGCTGACTGCACATGCACATTTTAGTCACCGCTCTGTGAAAGGAAGCATACGTTTGTGGGCATGCTCATGTTGTGCCATTATAAATTTCCACTTGTGACCTGGCATTATATTAATGATTTTTTTAGTTGTTTTTGCAGATCTGTGTGCACAACAGTCGTTATCAAAATGTTGTCATCTGAAGCAAACCTTTTTTTGAAACTGAAAAGAAAAAAGGCTCTGTTTTTAAAGGACTGTTTCTGTGTAAATGTTGCCTAAACCTTAAGTACTGTCTCTTTGTTAATGACCTCTAAGAAAAAATAGATCAGAGTGTTTCAAACATGCTGTACGTGGGTTTGTTATGTTGGAGTGGATCTCTGCTCTCAAGCTGCTCTTCATGGCTAAAATTCTTCTAATGGCGTCAGTTTTCAAAACTAGATGTCAGCAAGAAAGTGATTGAGCAAAAGAATTTATATAAAGTGTTTCTTCAGTAGCTTTTGGTTAGCTTAGCATTAAGATCGAGAAATGAGAAAATGTTTCTTTCTAAGTTTAACAAAATGTGCATACCATAACCTCCAAAGTTAATAACTTGCTCAATTTAAAAAGAGGGGATTAGCCAGCTTGACTTATCTCAAAAAATCAATCAAACCAGCAACTTTATCACGTCTCACTTGTTTTATATCGTTTCAATTAAAACCACAACAGTGTAAAGAAACTTGTACCCAGTGATTCCTGTGAAAACTTCCACATGCTTCTCACTTTTTATGCTAAGCTAAGTTAGCTCATCTGCTAGCATTAGCTTGCTATGTGTTGCTCTGACATGATAGATGTCTTTTTTCTTTCCTGGCAGCTTCAGAGTGTTTTAGAGAAAAATGCTTTGGCACTTTCTTTACGAGTTTCTCTTTTTAATGCTGAGCCCCCACACAGGATTATGTTTTCACATTTTAATTTCATATGGTTGTGTACAGTACAAACACCAAAATAGACTTATTACTGCTAGCTTGCATCATGCCTTTAACTGTGTTTTGCTCACATCCTTCTACTTCCTTTTCCTCTTCTTTTCTTTGCTCCTTCCTTCTGTTCTCCTTGCGGCCTTAATCCATCCTTACTTTCATCAATTTCTTTTGTATATTCTTTTACCCCTGTGTACCTGCTTCACTTCTAACCATAATTTATTCTTTCAACTTCTTTCTTGTTTTTAGTGCTTCTATTTGCACTCATTCTCTTTTCACCTTCAGTTTGTATTCCTCCAAATACATTAGTATAACCCTTTCTATTCCTCATGTCCTCATGTTCATCCTATTTCCCCTTGCTCTTGTTTTGTTTTTATCTTGCTACATTTTAGCCGATCTAAAGACTCTTCAAAGACAAATTTGCGTGCAGTGTGCATCCAAAAAAAAAGGCCATCTCTTCTTCTCTGCGTTCATTTCCTTTCATATCCTGTGCCCCCTCTTCTTCTCCCTCAAGGTTCACTTTTTGTCTCTTGAGTCACAATCACACGACAGTGAAGATCTTCTGAAGGTCGCCCTGTCATGTCTGTGCCTCTTAATATTTCAAGATGTTGTTTTGTCTTTATGGTTCAGTGTATGTATTCACTCTGCACTCATACACACACACAGACTCACAGCAGCAGGGTTTTGACTGCCTGATCTGTTTGTGAAGCAAAGCAGCAGGTTGTTGAGATCTGCAAATGCCTCATTATGTAAGATGTGTTTACCAGATGTCAGTCTAGAGTTTCTGTTGTTCTGCACCTCGCTTTTTCTCTTTCTGTCTCACCCGCTCTTAGCATTCATTATGTTTCTTTATCTTTCTCCATTAACGTCTGTCCCTCTCTTTGTGTTATTTTCAATACAACTTCTCTATTATGTAAAACTCTATATGACAGTGTTTGCATAAAAAAATCTCTCAGTTATGTCACCCATTGATTTCTAAAGAGGCATTATGAAGGCAAACAATGGCAGTCACCATATTAGAAATCCTATCTCCACACAAATTTTAATCATTGTAGACACACGAGGAGAGGTGGAGCTGAAGGGGGCATTGAGCTTCTACAATGCACCCACCTGTATGTCAAATGAGCCATGCTAAAAATCATGCCCATCATGCAAATCTCTTAACTTTGATATAATAAAATCAGTACTGGGCTCTAGCTTTCAACCCACCTCCACCCCAGCGTCGGAGCCTACAGGTAGATCACTCCTCAAATTCTGCATGTAAAATAAATCTGTGCAGAGTGATGAAGTCACAGCCTGATGCCAAACAATGCTATTTTAACATTCAAATGAGCCAGTGTTGTTTTGTCCCATTTTAACTTAAACTCGCTTAACTACACAGAGCACCTTTACCTGTCTGTAGCACTGTATAGCCTAGCTTCCCCAAAAGAGTCATGATTAGAGGGGCAACGCTCACTGAAATCATTGGAGGCTAATGCCATTACTATTGCCAAGTACCTTTTACAACTCAACTAAAATGAACCTTTAATGTTTGTTTTTCCCCTCAGAATAGTTTTCCTTTTTTACAGAAACATTTGGCCAAGAAGGCTTCTAGAGGAACAATAACAAAAGTGGAACTATAGAAAAACACATTAGGGAGCTGTGTAAGGGAAAGTACAAAACTTCTGGAAAAATACAGAGGTTTAGTACTTAACAAATCGGCAATAATACGGTTCATTAATGTAGCTTGACTGATTGCTGGATGTGTTTGTGTGCATTTAAATGTCAGATATGAGTAATATGTCTCTCTGACGCTTTTAAAGCAACCAAATACTAACCTTATATGTGTTAGATTAAAAAAGAATTTAATCATATCAAAAGAAAAGAATCAGACAGGATAACTCAAAATACAAATTCAGGAGATTGTGGCTGAAGTTGTATGTACATATGATCAAAAAAAGTAAATTTTCCTAACTGTTCCTACTTTCTCCTTCCCGTCTTGTATCCAGCCCAAGCAGCGCACCTCCCTGTCCTCTTCCCTGGACGTCCAAAGGCCGGTCAACCACAGCTGCGAGCCCAGTGAGGTGAGCTCGTCTCTGGGTTACGCCAGCTTCAGCACCAGCCCTCCCGCCAGCCCCCCTCTCAGCCCCAACCAGGAGGACTCCGCAGGCTCCAACGACGACTGTCAGCTCACAGGTGAGACTCAACAAACAGGCAGGAGGGAAGCAATTACTGTCAGTACATTCAACAGAAGTAGAGTAAGTGTTTGCCCTGCTGAAATACACTCCACCCTGACCTTTGGCCTTCTGTGGAGGAATCACAAATATTTTCTCTAGAGAATAACACAATAAGAAAACTTCTGCTTTCATGACTCCTTTTATCTACTTCTGCTTTATAAAATGCCAGGAAATAGTTCAAAAAATGATCACCATAAATGTAAATATTTACATAATCAAGCAGCTTGTTTTGTCTGGTAAATTCAAAACTTATCAAATATTAAAGAATTGAAAAGGAGCAAATATGAATGTAAAACAGAAATTTTGTAAGGCTTGAAAATTAGCATCCACATTTCAGGTTGGTTTATGAAAAAAAAGAGTGCATTTTAAGTGATTTTAGGGTTATGGTAGCTGTGTTTTTTTTGCCTTCAATAGTCAAAAATATATGCTGAATATGAAAAACTCAGCATATATTTTGCACATAAGCAGCCTGGTAACTTAGGGAGTTGTTGCTCAGTCGGCCCTCTTCAGCTGTGGCATCAATAATGCATAAGGCGCACATTTACTCTGAAGGTCAATATATTGAATGTCAATTTAATACTATTTGCCTTGTGATGCTTTCATTCAGCTGACTATTATAACACCACTCATCTTTTTGATTCCTGCTGTTGAAGTCTTTTCTTTCATTCTGTCTTTGTTGCCTGAGTGCAGTCGTTGTTTAAACTCTTTCAGCCTGGAAACCAAATGAAACTTTAATCCTCCGGCTCTGGGTCCCTGGAAATTGAAATCGTATTTCTCCTCCTGTCATACATGAAAACTGAGCCAAGAGGGAAACACCTCAGAGGCCGACAACAAATCTCAGAAAGAACTCTGGACTGTGGAGGGAGCAGAGAGATAAAACATTTTTCTCAGGGGGTTTAGTAGAAGGATTCAGAAATGTACAAAAATATACAATTCCAGTAGTTCTGTGAATAATTTTGGATCATTCAGTATCAATTTTTTTGATTTACACCCACAGATCTCTGTGCATTGCTGGAATCAAAGGTTGAAATAATCTCCAAGAAAAATTCAGCACTGCGTTTTGACCTTTGAATAAAGTCAGGTGGGTTGGACAAATCTGTGGCTCCACGCCATGATTTATTAATGACAAGAGCTGCTGGTGTTCCCACCAGGTTTAAGGGCATCAAATCATGAAGTGAAATTTAGTGTTGTACAGGCCAACCCACAGAACTGGCTGGATCCTGACAAACCCAGAGAACGGGCCCTCCCCAGTTGTGATTTATTGCTGGTTTTAATGCATGTGTGATGAAACAGTAGCATTGGAGCTAGCATCCTGGCCAACAGTTTCCTCATTTTGGAGCTGAAAATAGCATCAAGCTGTTATTGGGTTCTGAAATCATTTATTTGTAGATCTTTACAACCCCTTTTAACCACTTTTTCCACCCATTTTTGCTACTGTACTTTGCCCCATTTCATCCAGTTTTGGCACTTTTCACCCATTATTGACACTCAAAAACCATTCTTGCCACATTTTGACTAATTTTCGTCACCTTTTCTATCCATTTTTGCCACCGTTACTTTTTTTTTTGTCTCTTTTATTCCTGTTTCACCACTTTAGGTCTATTTTTTGCAACTTTAAACCCACTTTTCTCAATGAAAACTCCTTTTTTCCACTTCAAATGCCCATATGGTCTATTTTTTTATTCAATTTTTGCCACTTCTGGCCCTTCTTTTTTTGTCACTTTTCTTCCATTTTTTGCATCTTGTCTCCCATTTTTTGCTACTTTAGATCCAGTTTTGCCTTTTTGTTGCAATTGTTTAATTTTTTTTCAATTATTTCTTCTTCATTATATTCTTTTTCTTTCACATCAATGCTTTCCATATTGTTTAGCCTATACACATTGTTAACATTACCAAAGAAGGTAATTCTGTTTTAAGTAAAGAGGTTTACATTTAGAAAAAGGCTAATCCTGCAGCATAAATACAATTTTAAAAATATTTATTGGTTTGGCAAGCATTGTTATTATTCATAAAATATGATTATTACAACCAAACTTTACAATGGACCATGATTTTGCTGACCTCCATGGGCCCCCCCATTTGGCTGAACCCCAGAAAACTCTCCCCTTTAACTTTGGGGGGCCCTTGGTGTTGAAATAAGATCAGGGGAATAGGGATGTTTCATTTCAGCCTATTTCCCTTCCTGATTAAACAAAAATGTAAATTTTGACAAGTTTACACCCAAAATTTAGCATATTGATTTATTATTAATGTAATGTTTATATGTATGGGGACAAGTATGAAGCAAAACACCACAAACTACAACGTTTATAGCTTGAGCATATTTGTAATGTCCATTCCTGACTGTGCCTTTCAAGTACATATTTATTCTAAAGTTCCAGTGAAATAAAACTCCTTACAATAAGGACAGTACTGCATATCCACTGTTTTTGTCTGTATCTTGATATCATCTTGATAATGAGCAACATCAGGCTGTATGATTCTTGCTCATCTCTGATTCCACTATCATCACCATATTTTTAAGGCAGCAAAATCCTAGTATATATAAACAAAAATGCTTTGCTAGCTCAGTCTTATAACTAAGACATCTGCTGAGAAAAACTAATTTTCCATGTACAAATTTAGCACCAAAAAGCCTTGAATTTCTCATGCATTAGCTCATATAGCATCACAAAGCATGCTTATGTGCGCTTCTTATGGTGGGAACAGGGAGCCTCTGCATAAAAAGTTAAAGATGTAATCATGTCCAAAATTCACATCATGATTTTACCTGATTAAAAACTCCACTTTGATAAAAATATCTGTTGGTATTTAGAGCCTTTCAAAGCGAATTTTCTGTTCCTCATTTCCCATTTGTCTGCTTGCAGCAACCTGAAGAGGAAAGTAAATCAACAGACTCAACATTGTCAGTCTTTGTCAGTGTCAAATGTCCTTGATTTGTTGTTCTCTCTGGAGATTATAAAATCTTTTCTCCTCTGTTGTGACTGGGACCCTTTGCACTCTGTCTGCTCGCTGCTGTGAATCAGAATTGAGTTTTATTGCCAAGTATATTAACACAACAAGGAGTTTGACCCTGAGGTTTTAGTTCAAAACGAATAACACAGAAACGAATAAAAATAGTAAGAAGCTTTAAAAACAACAGTTTTATAGCTTCACATACTTGAAGACATAAGAGAACACAAAAAGTATGTGCAAAGGTGCAATAGAGGAGCTATACCGTTGTGCAGGTGTGTTTTTGATTAAATTACGGTGAAAATATCTCAAGGGAATTAAATAAAGTATACACAGTGTGCAGTCATGAACAGAAAAGCTCAGGTTTATTGTGGTATTGTAACACATAAAGTCTGCTTTCCTTTAGGGATGGGACTGATCCGATCCAATATCGTTATCGGGTCTGATATGGACGTAATTCATAGATCGGATACCTGACTGACGGCGCCGATCCAAGTGACCGATCCAAATCCATCCTACAGTTTGCGGTAGACCATGAATGCACCGCGAGACAGTCTGTGTGTAACTGAGCTAGTATTAGTGGGGGATGTATACACCTAGTCGATTAAACGGAAATCTATGTTTAGAATAGTCAAAACTAGTCTAAAGATGAGAGAACGCAAAGAAGAGTGGGTGTGACATTAGCCTGATATACTCTCTACAGTGAGGCTAGCATTGAAAGCTAGCGCTGCCTTCATTCCTCTTTGCAGATTAATATCATGCTTTAATATGAAGGGTGAGTAGTCATACGAAAGCTTAACCCTCGACAGCCCACATACCACTTTATTTCCATTTATTACTTTGGAAAACTGCCGTACTGCGGTCTTCCTACTAGACGCTAACAGCTTAGCCACCGCAGGGCTTCTCATTGTTTACATCCGGTAAAGGGTCAGAGAGGAAGGCTGTAGCCATTAACTGAAGCTACAGTGGTCTCTAGTGGCGGGTGGTTCATTACAGTTTAAAAGAGCATTATGAGCATTATTAGACAGGGACTTCGAGACCGTGTTCATAAAAAAATGATAGGTTATTAGTTTAACCGACTGTTAAAGTAGTAGTTTAACTTACTTGAGTAATGCTATTCAGGTTAGCATAGATGTTTATAACTTATACTCAGTTGTTGTTCTTTTTTAGATAATGTTGATATTTATTTTGTAGTAGTAGTTCAAATAAATTTGTTTGGAATGCATTTAAATTCAATTCATTTTTGTATTTTTGAGGAGCTGGGTGGTTTACTACAGCCTCATGTAACCTCACACATTATACCAACAACAATAATAATTCTTAAAAAGAAAAAAAAAAAAAAAAAAAAAAATATATATATATATATATATATATATACAGTGCTTAACAAATTTATTAGAGCACCTGTCATAAAAATGAGAAAACATAAATATTTTAGAAATCTTTCAAAAACTTGTTTAAAACAAAAAAATGTTACTGTTATTTATTTGGCAAATAACGAATTGAAACAACTAAATAGTCCTTTCTCAAGCATAATAACCAAAAACTTAATATTTTGTATGGCCTCCTTTGGCCTTGATAACAGCTTGCATTCTTGCTGGCATTGTTTTTATGTACTTTTCCACAGTCTCTTTTGTTATTGCGTTCCAAATAGTTTCTAGCTGTTCCCACAGACTTGCTTTAGATGAAACTTTTGTGCCATCAATCTTTGAATCTACTAAATCCCAAATTTGTTCAATAGGATTCAAATACGGACTTTGACTTGGCCAGTCCATCAGTTCCAGTACTCCAGATTCCTTTTTCTTGGCCCAACAGTCTCTGCACAGCTTTGAAGTATGCTTGGGGTCATTGTCTTGTTGGTATATGAACCCATGACCAATCAGATTCAGTCCAGAAGGGATTCCATGATGCAATAAGATGTTGCGGTAGACGTTCTTGTTCATGATACCGTCCATTTTCACTCATTCGCCCACGCCGTATCCACAAATGGAAGCCCATACCATAATGGAATCTCCATCGTGTTTCACTGTGGGTGCAATGCATCTGGCATCAAAACGTTCTCCAGCTTTTCTGCTGACATGAACACGACAATGCTGACCAAAGAGTTCAAACTTGAACTCGTCCGTCCAGAGTACCTTCTTCCAGTCATCAACAGTCCAGTGTTTGTGCTCCCTGGCAAATCTGAGGCGTTTCTGGATGTTTGCAGGCCTCAATAATGGCTTCTTAGCAGCTATTCTTCCCTTTAAGCCTTGTTCCGTCAGTCGTTTGCTTATGGTCATTCTGGAGACTTTCTCAGACTCTGATCTCGAAGCATTCATCTCTGCCTGAAGATCAACAGTGGTCTTTCTTCTGTCTCTAGTACTTCAAATCTTGAGGTGTCTGACATCTACTTCAGTTATGCAAACATAAAAAATGATTTTAGTAATTACCAGTGCTGTTAATTTGGGGCAGCTGTGGCATAAACCTTACTTCGGGTGGTGGTCTAATACATTTGTTAAGCACTATACATATATATATATCGAAATCAGTATCAGTATCGGCACATATTTATTGGAATTGGATCAGAATTGAAAAAAAGTGGATCGGTGCATCCCTACTTTCCCTTGCATTATTGTAATGCTTGCTGGCTCTGGGGCTGGATGACATCTGTTCTGTGAGGTGGCTGGAGGGAACGCTGTAACATGAGGTCTTGATCCTTCTCAACCACAGCCTTTTGCTGGAGGGGAGGGTCTCAAACAGTCTCTCACTGGGGTGAGAGGGGTCAGCTGCAATTTCACCTGCATGCCCCAGGGTCCTAGGGGTGTACAGGTTGTGGAGAGATGGATGTGAATGCAGCTTGTTCAGTCTTTTTCCGTGGCTGGAGCGTACCAGACTGTGGTGGTATTCTTGTTCTTAGAGGATGGACTCAATGATGGCAGTATAGACTGCACCATCATCGCCTTTAGTGGGTTGAAAGTGGAAACTGGAGAGTTGCAGAGGGTGATGGGGTCAGGTCCATCCTAAAATCTACAACCATCTCTATTGTTCTTGAAGCATTAAGCTCTCCGTAGCTCTGTCTGCACTAGGTCACCAGATAATAAAACTGCCACCTGAAGGCACTCATCACCACTGGAGATGAGTCCAATGAGGGTGGAGTCATCCACAAACTTGAGGAATTTGATGCAAGGGGAAAGAAGCTTTATGTGGACCTGGTGTTGATGACACTGCTTTCAGAAAGATGCTATCCTAGCTTCACCTCCTGTCACAGAAGTCTAAGACCCACTTACAGGTGGAGTCAGCCACCATCTAACTGTCCACTAGCAAGCTAGTTAGCACAGAGAGGTTTTTTTCCCTCTTCTTTTAGTCTAATAACAAATGTCCATTCCTTTAAAGGTCAAAAGTTTATTTTAAGACTGTTCACTAGTGTTAAATAGTGTGAATTAGTGTACTACAGTTCGAGTGTATAGCACTAGTTCAGGTAGGCCACAGAGTCAAGCCCTGTCATAACTGAGATCCACTGATTTCATGCAAGCCCTCATCAGCTGACAGCCTACTGATTTGCTCTAAGCACGCGATTGGCTAATCACTCTCATGCTGCTTCCTGGCTGTGCTCTGATGCTCTCTCTGCAAGCTCTTGAAACTCTCCTCCACCCCAGCTCCTCCTTCATTCTGCTTCTAAACCTAATCAATATCATTCAGTCATCATTGATACCTGCTCTGTTAGTTTTTTTCTTTCACTGCTTCTCTCCCTGCCTTATGCTTTTCTAGTTATTAATTGCTAATAATGAAATATTTATAGCCGTAAATCTTTTCTTTTTTTTTGGCAAAGTGGTTGTGACTGAAATAAACTCTGAGAGGTTTGTTCTGACCTTAAGCTCCAAAAAGTGTGCTACTCTCTCTTTACATGTGAATGTTGTCTGTGGTGAAAACAAAATAGTTTTTCATGTTTTTCTTTGTAGAGGGAAGTTTCAAAGGTCTTTTGAGGTGAAAACTGTCCTTATTTGGCAAATTAGTCTCAAGCCTGCCTCACTGGAAATAAGGAAGCAAACAAGCACTTTCAAGGGACATCTCTGCCGGATATCTGCAAAACTAGACTTGGAGACATCAGCAAATTATGCTCTCGTGGTCCTGTGGGGGCCCCTCTCTCTCTGTCACACCAAATGAAAATCATGAAGCGACTTTCAGCTAATGAGACCCCCCCTGCTAAGTTTAAAGTTTCTCCTCTTAACAGGAAATTCTGGTAAAAGATGAGGTGTTTCCTTAGAAGAATCTCTTAATGAGAGATGCTGAATCTGAACATTTGCATTTCCACTATTTTTGGTAAGAATTTATAAGGAAATCACTGAGGCAAACATTTGGCGTTTGTGTATTACAATTACTTATTGCTCATTATTATCACTGTAGATATGGAAATAACTTAGTAGGTTTACCCCAGATATGGACAGCTACTGGCACCAATATATAACAGTATTAATTAGCAAGAAAATATTTCGCAAGTAGAAATATGAGTGCTTTTCACATCACTAGGATGCCATAGAAGTGTTTCAAGGACCTTTCTAGATGCTCGTGCCACTCTGTTTACACTTGACCTTCACTTTTTTTGTGTCTTTTCCTTCTTGATCGCTGTATTTGTTACCATAGCAGTGGGATTCTTTGTCCAATGGTGAGGTTGTGGGCTTGTGTTGGTGAGCTGTAGATGTGATGGTAAATGCTCCCTTCCCTCACCTGGTTTTTATCGCGAGTGTCTCACTCACTCACTGATGTAAGGCATCGACAGGGGAGAGGAGGGGATGTCAGCCAGGTAGGTGGCGAGCATGTGTGTGTTTGATCCAGTTCAGAGGCCCAGCTAGACTTTGATGTGTGTAGCGACTCAGATGCAAAACACATTCATTATCAATCCACAGGTGCATGCACATGCACACAGACTGAATGATCTTCATCTGGGATTCTCATTGAAGCGTTGCCTCTGTGTCTGTGTAACAAGAAGGTCTTATTTCCCTCTCATACCCACATGAGTCATGAGGCTGACACTTATGTCTGTCTGATGTCTTCTGAGGACAAAGACGGAGGAGCTTAGCTTGGTTGTTGAATTCTAAAATTTTGTCGTCAAAGATTTAAAGGGATTGTTGTAATGAGGTTTTTAGATATAGTATTACAGCAATGCAAGTACAACTTAGTGCTATTACATATAAGTACTCTGCAAAAAGTAGGCTGTAAAGCATCTCATATGAGTGGCTCTTAGTGAAATACAAGAACTTGTGGTAGTAGACACGCTGCACTTACAGTGCTAAAGTAGCTACTTTGGCCAAATAATCCATCACTCATACAGCTTATACTACAGCGCCCCACTACTCTAAGTACTTTACATACCGCAAGTGTTCGGCACATATATTTCATAATAGGGGACTTCACAGTCTACTTATTGAAGCATCTAAAAGTGTCTACTATGAAACCAGACATTGTTAACGAAGAATAGCAAAATAGAAAGGTTATTACAGCAGCCAGAGGAAGGAAACTGCCCAGGAAATTATTTTTATTTCAGTGCTGTTTCAATACTGCGCTGTAGTGTCCAGTTAATCAGAAAAAGAAGCAAAAACACTGTTTTCTTTCCTTATTTTTTAATAAATCTGGTTTGTGAATGTGTATACATGTTAAATGTGAACAGGAAAAATTAAAGTTGTGGTCATTGTTTGTTGCTGCCAGTAGGTTCAAGTCAGCTTAAGCTGGAGTCACATCAAGAAACATAGTTATGGTGATTTTTTTGTGTTCGCCATGAGTTTTCCAGAGCCGTAAAACAATCATAGAGCAATGACTCTTAGCAGTGTGGATCAAATCTGTCAAAACGGACACTACTTCCTGTATCATGGCAAACAGAAAATTGCCAAGACTATGTTTTTGATGTTACTTGAGCTTGACTTGAACAACAAACAACAACAACATGGCCACATACATTTAGCTTTCAACTCCAATTACATTTGTGGGATATGAATTACATTTGTGACATTACAGAGTAATGTAACACCTGCAAACTACATTTGCTGGGATTACGGGGAGTTTAAGGGAAGGTAAAAGTCACTGTCTCTTAAAATTGTATCAACTTCCCACAAATGAAATGTGCACATGAAATATGAAAGCTGTGGTCATTGTTTGTTGTAGCCTTTTTACAACTGCCAGTGGGTTCAAGTCAGCTTAAGCTAAAGTCACATCAAGAAAGGTAGTTATGGTGATTTATTTATTTATTTATTTATTTTTTGTTTGTCATGAAACAGGAAGTTTTTTTTTTTCATAGTCATAAAACAATCATACAGCCATGATTCTAAGCAGAATGGATAAAAATGACTCAAAACAGACTCAAAAAAACTACTTTATCACAATGCTTACGTTTGCAGTAGGCAACGGCTGTTACATTTGTGGGAAATGTATTATGTTTGTGGGATTACTACTTTAAAACCTGCTAATTTGTATTATGTTTGTAGTTTATTAAGTTTGTGGGCAGCAGTAACCCTAACCCTAACCCGCTATGCAAGCATGGGGGAAAGGAGCCACAGGCTGGATATAAACCTTGGCTACCTGCTACACCCACATGTTGCACACAGACACAACCACTTGTCTGCCGGCACCCCACGCTGAAAGAGATTTTCTTTCTAGCTGTAAATTATAAGAATTTGGAAGATGAGTGCAGGAAAATAATATTTAAATTAGATTTTGCCAAAATAGACGCATTTGTATTTACACTAAGATACGATAAAGGTCTTCTCAACACATTCATTAACGTAGATTAAATAGGAACCATAGACCATAACTGATGGAACCTATCTATTTGTTCCTTTCCTTCTCTCTCTCCTTCAGTCTCCCTCTCCTTTACTCGCTCGCCTGAAGCTCAAACACCAGGAATAGATTGGCAACCATTTATATTTCCATTTACATTTTTTTCATCTTTTTTCTCCTCCTCCTTCTTCTCCAGCTATTCTACTCATCCCTCCTGCTCTCTCTACTTATTAGCTTTATAAGGCCCATTGTGGGGTTGCCATGGTAACAAGTGGCTTACAGAGAGAGAGAGAGAGAGAGAGAGAGAGAGCGAGAAGGAAAGAGTGAGGAGAGTATATATGTATGGGGATACAGAAAGGAAAGAGTCAGAGAATTCAAAGGCTGCTGGTGCAAAAAGGAGAGTGGGTGAGAGAGAGAGTCTAATGTTGCAGGGGGGAGGAGGAGGGGTGATGAACGAAAATCAGAAAAATGCAGAGAATGAAATGTGAGATTTCAGGAGGCTGGAGAGAGAAATGAGGACAAGAAAGTGAAGGAACCACTGTTTCTCTCCTCTGCACACCATAAAAGGTCTTTCCTTCCTCTTTTCTTCACATCCGTCTCTCCTTTTCCTCTCAAATCCTGAACTGTTCTTCCTCACTAACCTAGCGTTTATACAATAAACGCTCGGCCCTGCAGCAGAGTATGCAGGTGTCAGCCACCTGCGTGGGCGGCTGGATAAAAAGTAGGCCTATTTATAACCTGATCCATCAGTGGTGCTGCTGTGGATGCTGTGCTGCTCCTCTTTATGTAATGTTGGACATCGTTCAGGAAGATATTCCCCCGGTGCCCTCGGTGCAGAGCGCCAAGTGCAATGCAGTGTTATGCAAAAAGCGGTGCAACGCAGTCGTCCTCTATGAATTATGCAGTGCCCCCTGCGACAAGTCAGTGACACACAGGCACAAATCTGCAGGTGTGTATTTAACCAGCTGTGAAGGTGCTGCAACACTCTCATAGACACTGAAGAATTGTATTGTGAATGACAATATGTACTCACACTTTTCTTTTTTAATGGTTTGTTAAGAGAAACCCAGCTGTTTGTTTACCTGAGCCTTTTTTTGTTTTTGTCCTTTGCAACATTTGTTGACACTTGAAAGCCAAATATTATGTTCATATGTTTTTATAATCGGTAGGTCAGTCTTTTGGCTGAATCAAAGCATTTTCCACCGACAAACATAGAGTGTGAGGAAGGTTTGAGTCGCCTAAGAAGCAGACATTTCCCTCAGCAGTTGTTGTTTTCTTTATAAGTCCCTTGGGCTCTTGAAAGAAATCACAAAGCAACAACAATCACAGCTGTAGTCTCTTTACGCGTTCCTTTTACTTTTCTAGCACATACACTAATACAACCAGTGTCAGTGTGAATGTCGTGTGGTTAGAACAGGCGAGTTACCGAAGAAATAGACCCACTGCAGAGTTCCTGTGCCATGCAGTCAGCCATAGATGTATCCGATTCTGCAACAGCCCCTCAGCACTTTCAATCTTTACTTTTTGATTTTGAAAAATCTTTGTGTTTCAAGAAAGGGAATGTATTGTCCTCTTGGTACCTCAGTAGGGTAACTTTATTAAGCATCTTGAGGCTTCATTTTAGAGTCTGATAGCCAACCTAGGCCCCTGTCAGATACAGCAGTATTAGCTTATTGTCTGATACATGCTGATGTAAATTTTTGTAAATACATGCTGACTGTTAGAAAGTTGGCCACCTCTTTCCTGGCAAAGTTTTATTTGAGCAGGGCGAATACAGGAGCCCATGACCCCACCAGTCCAAACGGGGAATTACCCCACGTTTCTAACTTTACAACGATATAAAATCACAGAGCAGTTCATCTAAATACAGTCTTGTTAGCTGATGTCACTGCCTTTATTGATAGTTAACGACCAATGATTTTTCTTCATTGTGAGTTAAATTTCCCAAATCTGTCAGCCACAGTGGCCTACAGGTCATTAACAGTATCATAATGGAGAGATTTGTGCAAGAAAACAATATTTAATCCCCAACTTCTGTCTCTCTACTCTGGCTCAGAGTGAGGCCGGTGCACTCTGATCAGAGGCTTGTTTAAAAAAATTGAGACGATTGTATTGGCATGTACTTGTGAGTGGGTGTGGCAGAGTTTACTGCCTCATATTTCACTATTTTGAAGCTTAATTTCATAAACTTAGAGATGTTTTTTATGACTGAGATTTACCCTGGTGGTTCCAAACATAGTGGCCTATCATACACCAAACCTGAAAAACAGATTTTTTTTCACTTTACAGGGACATTAAGGGGATTTTTTTTTCCCATAAATGGCCCTATTATGTAATTTCTTTCAGTAGATCTGAACTCCTTCGCGTACAATATTTATGATGTCATAATGCCCTTTAGCAGACACCTTTATCCAAAGTGACAAACATTACAGATGGACAAGTTTTTGCCCAGTGGCCCACACTGGATACTGACTATACCCCAGATATTTTGTATCAAAGTTGACGATCTAAACTAGTGAGCCATCCAGGTGCAAAAGTTTCACCTCAGTACAAAGGAGTACACGCCACGGTTTTTGCTCAAACCAATGAGGTAACCTCCCCTGCCAGGTCTGTTTCTGAAGCGAAGCAGTGTAGCACAGCTCTGACTGATCATAAGATCACAAGTTCATACAGTAATAGAGAGAAAAACATGCGAAAACACCTTACTTAGCCCGTGTGAAGTTGATTTATTGTTCATTTGCTTTTTTAGTGATAATATAAACAATCAGTACTCTGTACATGAGTGTCTTCCCCCTTTCTTACCCTGAGTTTCTTCCTGTTTGGACTAGACTTGGTGTATATCTCAAGTGTGCAGAAAAGAGTGGCACTTTTATCACGTGCAAGAGATGGACTGCAGCGCGTGCTATGGAAACCAAAGATTGCACTGTACAGACTTAACCCTGCACAGGCGGACTATGGTGGAACTGGGGATCAGCACGGTCTGCAGGAAATGCAGTAGAGCATCACAGCTTAAAGAATTACCTATATTATAATCCACTGTTTAATATTTTGTTATACTGTGTCATAATTTTGTTCTTTGGAACAATAAGCTCTCGGAGTGCCATTGCAAAGTCACATGGGTACATCACTGTATGATCCTCAAAGAAAATGTCCTTCCTCATACAGGCTAAAGAGTAACATATCAGCCTCATAATTGGTTACTGAGAAAAAAAATCATTTTGAGGAGCCACTTAAAACACTTCACTTCATATTCTCCTCACATTCAGAACAACCACACATGTCTAGCAGTAAATGAACCTTAAAAAGCTAAGTGGTTAAGTGCTCTGTATGTTTGAGTCTATCACTTACCTTGTTTTAACCTAAAAAAAAACCCATTGGTTTATTAAACCTGCGATATTTTTTTGTTCTCAAATTTCACACACTCCTCTTGTACCTCTACATCACCTCACAATCTCCTGCTCATAGCTCACTGGCTCTGTCAGCGTGTTTTTCTTCATCATTGGGCTTCACTCAGTGGTGCCTTTGTTTTCTGTGTTAATTTATTACTTTGCGCATAAACACACTCATGACTTTTCCTCCTCAGCTTTGACCTTTGAAGCCACTTTCTTTCTTATTTGTCTTTTCCCGCATGGAATGAAGCTTAATGAAGTAAATCAGCTATTTTTGGCCTGTGATTTTGTCCATTAGCATACTTAATTATATCCAAGCTTAAGTGAAACAAGCATGCACAGTGACAGAAATTTTCCCCTGCTGATCCACCCTGGTTGATTGTGAACCCCCTGCGGTTTAGCTGAAGGCAGATGAGATAAAATTAGTGCTCTTCATTCTGCACTTTTTCACCGAGGCAGAGAGGATCAATGAAAACAAAAATGCTATTTAACCAGATCGTATAGGAAAAAGTCTTCCAACATTCTTCCTTAATTCTTTCTTTCTCTATGATGGTAAAATTACTGTAAAGCTGCATCATCTCCTCCTTGATCCAGAGCAGGTTGGTGTTTTGCCTTACTGTCTGTCCGTCCTCTCCAAACGATTTCACCCTCTGAGACAAAGATCTAATTAACACCACAATTTCATTAATGAGCAGGATGGTTTTGATCACACATTCAGGGAGCTTGTATCATTTAGTTTTCACCTCCGGCAGTTTTTGCTAACAAGTCAGGCTAAGATTGGAGAGCTTTGTTAGAGGCTTGCATTGACTGGGGATATGAGGGTCAACAGCTGTGACCCTGTGGGATAAACTCTTAATACTGAGTTCATCCCAACTATGATTTCTGCCCCCGTCTAACTCTCTAACTCTTGCCTTGTAATTCTTACAGACAATCCCATCACCCTCATGGTTTAAGGCCCCAAAAATGCTTTAATGCTAATCTGCTTATTTATCATGTACCTGCATGGTATTAGCAATAGAACCTAGAAACATGGGCCCAGTCTCTGTGATGTCACTGATGGTTTTCTGAAGAGGCATTATAAGGACTGGAGGATATTTAATTTCATAACTGCAACTGCACCACATTGCAGACATCAGGCAACACTGCTGCTGTCACAGATACACAAGTGTGACACTAGAAGCAAATATTCAATGACTGTTTGAAATTATTGTATTGCCACTTGGAGCTGTATACTCAATACCTGAGCAAAAAAAAATGACGTTCTGGACACTGAAAGCTGTTTCATTTAGTTACGTTAGACTTTTCTTGAATAATAATGTATACTTACAATAAGGTATTTCCTTTGATTTATTACAAATAATCCACAAAAAGTCCATGCAGCTATTTTTCTCTCCCTCTGTAACATCTTATTTTCTTAATAAGGACATTTTTTGACGTCATGGTTTGTGCAGGTATAAGAAGCTCAAAGTAAAAAGTATGCAGGTCAACAGTTATGCTATGAGATTTATTATATTGTAGGCTTATTTTTCAGCCAATGAATACAACAGCTACCTAAGTTGTGTGTGGCAGATGGCAGGGCAAAGGGAAACACAGCAGACAGTGATAGTGCAACTTCAGCAACAATCAAACAAGTTTCAGCACCTTCCTGCATAGTTGTGTGGAGGTGTCAAAGTGTTTCAGTGTTCTTTGGAGCATAACTGCTGCAAAAAAAAGTCATAAAATGACATTTTATTTTTCTGTCTCACTGCTTTGATTGTCACTAGCAGCAGCTGTGGTCTGAAAATATAACTAACCATTTGTTCTTTCTTCTTTTGTCATATTGGTACTTTTTGGTTCTATCAAACATAAAAATAACTTAATGTATAGTTTAAAGCATGTGGTCACAAAAATGTATCAAAGTATTCTTGCAATGCCTTTGCAATATATATGAACAGTTAATGAAGCAGATGTTCCACTGATTGTTTATTTTTAGCAGCCACACCTGTAGGGCACTTGGTGAAGTTTAGTGTATCAAAGGCAGCTCAAGAGTGAGCTTTGGATGAAGAAAAAGCCACAATTACAGGACTTGTTGTGGAGACTAATTGAAAACTTTTAACATCATTAGTAGGGATGTTATCAGAATCTCACGGTACAATAATACCTCGGTTAGAAGTCCACAGTACCGAATTTATTCTATCTGAAAATAGCTGTAGGTCTTTGGTGATGTATTCACTGATAAACCTTGTGATCTGTTGAGCCCTCACACTGTTGTGTTGAAGAGGGATTGTGAACGCTTCCTTAAGAGTCTTTCGGTGTGGCCGGATTCTGCTCCTCGCGTCTTAGCAAATCTTTTCAGGGTGATGATTTGCCAAGTGGCTCCTCATGTTACCATAAGACCAAGCCACTAAGTGGAGCACATAAGATGATGGGTACACAAGGGGCTGAAGATAAACGTAGTTCTCACTTTCTGTCGCTCTGCTTAAAAAAAGTAAAAAAAAAAAAAAATTCCCCATTAGACCTATCATTTGAAACCATTGCAGTACCATGACGGTATTGAGGTGCTTCTGTCACTGTAGTACAGCAAAATGAATGATACCATTACATCTCTAATCATTAGGCATGGTATATAACTGCAATAATGTGTCCACTTGTTAGATCAGCCACACCCTTTATTATGCAGAACTCTTGATGATGTTTTGCATCATAGATGGCTACAGACAGCTTTCTCCTGGTACTCTGGGTTCAATTTCTTCATTTTTCTGCACATTTTCAAGAAGCTTACAGATATTGACCAAACACTGCAATACCACAAGAAGTCATAAGGGCACTGTCAAGCAGTGAGGCCAATAGTTTGGACCAGACCAGCAAAACACAATAAAATATACTGTGAAAAGTTGTGACTTTTTGAGGAAAGATTAAGTTGGTTAGGTATGATGAACACGTTTCCTCATCCAGGGACAAGAACAGACAAGGAACTGATAGTCAGTTCATGTCTCATTGGGACCAGGCCCTCTGGTGGATGTTTTTAGCTTATGTTTTTAATGAAGGACATTTGGGTGTGCTTCTGTAGCTACTGTTGTTAAAAAGTACCTGTTTTTCACACATTTAGGAAGGATTTTGCTGTTGCTCACATTAAAAATAGCAGTGACAAAGACAAATTTAGCACAACATTTTTGTTTCCCTTGGTCACATTTTGTGCTGATGATTTGAGTTAGCTGCCAAGTTTCTTTGGATTTGTAACACACTGCTTTATTCATGGCGAGGAGAAGAGGAATTCTGACAGTGCCTACAAACAGCTGAATAGGGATGCACAGACACATCAATTAAACATCAGCTCTGTCCATATGCCCCTATGACATGGGCAAATAATGTGGGCATGAACCAAAGTTTGTGTTCCCAAATTTATTTTATTTATTTATTTATTCAAAAAAATATATATCCAACATAAAATCTTCCACTCTGAATGAAAATCATATCAATTTAATGCTGGCATTAGCAAACCTAACTGCTGATTCAGAGAAGAGATTTATAGCAGGCAGAAGATGTGACCTGGTGGACAATCTCTGATCTGTTTTTGTGGTCAAATGTGAGAGAAAAACCAAAAGATGTAATAAAAAAACACTGGCATCAGTATCAGGCTAATTTTTACAAATGGTTCATCCTTAGCTCCAACTATGCTCAGTCACCTGCACTTTCTTTCAGTCTGATTTAGATTTAAGGATTTTATTTAAAAACATTCATGTTTAGAAGAAGATGTGACATGGTACAGATTTTGAAATGCTCTCCCTACTGTAACAGATGATTTTTCTATCTTGCAGCCTGTATCTTTTATTTTAGAAGAACTGTACACTGGGACATACTTCTTGTCTTCATCTGTATTGGCTGGCGATTAAATCCCAGCAGGTACAATGATGAAAATGAGTTCAGGACATTCTCTTCCTGACAGTCTGATGTGTTGCATTTCATAAATATATAACATCCTGTCGATAATAAAAGCACACAAAAGCAAAATGACTGCATATTCAGGAACTCACACAAACACACACATAAGGTTTTCTTGGAGCTGGTTCAACGCTGAGAGCTACAACTGCTGCAAACACACAAAAGTACACACACCGCACATGCATCCCACACACTCGACAACATACGCGCAGCTCATCAGAGACAGCCTCGTATCACATTTAACTCTCGGTGTCCCTGTCACACACATGCACACACAAAAGGAATTTCAATGAGGCTTGTGAGACTGCCATCACTCCTGACTTCAGGAGGCTGGAAAAATGGGTTACAGCGAGAGACGAGCCAGTTGCCGTGGCAATATACTCTGCGTACTCGAATCAGGAATGAAAGTGTGAATTCAATATCTGCAGACTTGGCCCCTCGTTGCCTTAAGGCTGCTTCAGATACATACAGGTTATCAGACATGAAGTAATGCACTCAGCAGGGAGTCCTCTCTCTCCCTCTGCCCCCCTGCAGCGGGCGAGTTAAGACTGACCTCTTTCTACCTGTTAGTGAATCTAAGTTCTGATTCCACAAACCTGAGAGGTAACTGTATGCATTTGCAAATTTAAAAAGATAAGGAATAGCTCTGCGTCTTGTTTACATCCCAGAGTGATTAACTTTTTTACTCAGTATTGATTAGATCCGTGAAGACATGCAGATTTAAAGGTTAATATTTCTCCATTTCCCATTCCTCTCTCTCTGCTACCATAAAAGTCTAGATTTTGGTAAAAAAAGAATTGACATTTTTAATGAAAAGTGAAACATAATCATATGTTTCACTTTTCATTATCACATAAACTATATTGTTAGAGTGTTCACAGGGGCTAAAAATAAATAAGTATGTATTTGATGTTGTCTGCTGCTCAGCTTTCTCAGTTGCAGACTTAAAAAATTGATTTCTTTACATTCAGCAGCCCTCAGCAGATTGCACTCTATTCGTAATCAGAATCAGCACTGATTATGTAGCATGTAGCAGAATATTCTAAGTGCATAACCAAATAGGAAGTAATTTTTGTACATTTTATGCACATAATGTCACAAACATCTTGTCACGAAAGTATAACTGTTATCTCCATGGATACTGGGCTTCTTCTGTTGATTACAGTTAAACTAAACTGTTGATTAAAGTTAAACATCCAGACTAGATTGCTGCAACACCATCCTCTAAGGTACAACCTCCAAAGTCCTCAGTAGTCCCCAAAGTCCCTGTGCCCTATCACATTTAATTCAAACTCCCCCTACTCACCTGTAAAGCCCTAAAGAGACCCATTTTGTGTCACATATATTTACAAATGTAGACAGCATGGCTAGGTTCTTGATTTTATACACCTGTGGCATGAAAACGCCAATGATTGAAACACCTGATTGGTGTGATTAACATGTTTGGCTGATTACTTTTGTCCCTATAGTCTATCTTGACCCTCTGGTTGGTAATGGGGCCTACACGGGGATGTAAAGCTGGCATTCAGTGAGGCTGATAATCATCACATCTGAGGCATAAGTAGACCTCCTGCTCAGCTTTCATGCTTTAAGGAAATGATTGTGACATTTACAGCAGCTCTTGAAGGCTGCACTTATTTGGCTCCCAAACAGTGGATTTAATGCGCTTTAACAATTTCCCAAATCAGGGATCCAGACTTCAAAATCATTTCCTGTCATTATCGATCCAAGCAGCATCATCGTAACCTGAGTTTATTAGCAAAGACTACATCTTAGCCAGCGTTTGTTTTGTGCCTGAGGCCCAGGGAGCTGGTGATATATCCAGGCTTGTGGTGCTCAGGAAATATAGCTCACTTTTAAATCTGTGAGATGACTGACAGCTTGGATATTACTCTGTAGTTTTTAATAACAGTCAGTGCAGGGCCACAAGAGACGGAGCAATGAACACCGCTCTATCAGATGTTCGGATCATCTCCCGGCCCTGCACCCTACCACGTACACAGACGCATACTCACGTGCATCCCGGCATATTAGAGATAGTGAGCTTTATTTATAGTCTTTGTGTGTCTGTGTGCATTCACAGGCTCAGAGTCCATTTAGTCTTCCACTACAAAAATCAAGGCAAAGATAAAGGCAAGGCACGGTTGTTTGTAAAGCTCCTAGTGGAAAAAGGCAAATTAAAGGGCTTAACAAAAGACTGCAAGTCATTGAGAAAAAACATACAGAAGACTCAAGGTAAAGTTATTTTTAGAGAATACAAGCAACAAAAGATAAAGATAGAACAAGCTGAATGAGTAGTTGGAACGCAACTAAAAGCAGCATAGAAATGCACAGGAAAACAAA
The DNA here is from genome assembly GCF_018320785.1 of Cheilinus undulatus. Lineage (NCBI taxonomy): Eukaryota > Metazoa > Chordata > Actinopteri > Labriformes > Labridae > Cheilinus > Cheilinus undulatus. The sequence goes on along the minus strand of NC_054887.1, from coordinate 21,826,972 downwards.
TAAGATCCATTCATCGTGGCATAGGAGCACACAAGAGTATTTGTCTCTTCCTCGTTTGTTGGAAAAACATTCATTATATGCATCAATTTGCACTGAGAAAGGTGAGAAAAGGGATAAGTGTCAGGAAACAAAGTCCCTAGCTGGGTATCATTCAAACCTTTTTTTTTTTTGGCTAATAGTTACCTCCGCCAAGGAGGTTATGTAATCGGGTGAGTTTGTTTGTTTGTTTGTTTGTCAGCAATATAACTCAAAAATTTGAAGGCGGATTTTGATTAAATTTTCAGGAAATGTCAGAAATGGCATAAGGAAGAACTGATTAGATTTTGGGAGTGATCCGGATCATCGTCTGGATCCAGGAATTTTTTTTAAAGGATTCTGTACTATTGGGAGATCGAGCTAATGGCGGAGGTCTGCGCTCTCAGAGTGCTTTTCTAGTTATACATTGTGGTATTACAGAATTCCAAGAATATGAATGGGGTTCATGTACCACAGCTGCCCCTTCTCACATTCAAACAAGTCTGCGATATGATACATTATCCATCTACGTCCATGAAACCAGAGAGAGAGATGCCTGTACGTGCCCCTGCTTCTGAGCAAAGTTATATAAAGCTGCTAAAAGGAAAAACGCATTTCCTGATATGGCTCTTTTGTAATAAAAGCCTTTCAACGTCATAACCTGGGACTTCAGTTAAAAAATGTTTGTTAGGATTAACATGTATTTATCAACAAATGAACTGAGGTTTAAGGAATCTTTTTTATTTTTAGTGATAATGCATAATAATCTGTCGACCCTACTTTGAAGTGTGTTGTACTGGATGCTGTCGGGGTTAAATCAGGGTGCCAGCCAGAATGAACTCTGAAAAAATTGTTATTTCTGTTACCCATATGTTCCACCACAAAGGGTTTGCGGTACACACACAAACGCCACTGTTTACCCAAACCCAGCACAACAAAAACACACAACACAAAATCAGTTCCAATAATCCCCACAGTGTATTGAGCAATTCAATGAAAAGTCCACAGTTCAACCCAACACCAAACGTAAACAATCCCCAAAACCCCAGAGTCACTATCTCAGATCTGCTATTTACAAGTCAATACAGTCAACTTCTGCAACAGTTTTTTCATCTGAGTGAGACCTCCTGCCTCACTTACTATCAAAGCCCGTACCTCTCTTCCTCATATCCCTGGAGAAACACTGTCGTGAGGAGACATAGGAACCACTCAGGTGATCGGGACAGGGAAGGGAAAACCGGTTGTGGGAATCCTTAGAAATCCAATATATGGTAGAGGAAAACGTGCTGTTTACAAGTGGACTTTTATCACGAGCTGCCAAGGACTGGCTGAGGAGACAGACGCTGGACACACTGAGGCACTTCCAGGATCCGCGCTCCCTGGTAAGCTTGTGCCATATTTCTTCAGGTTTCTAGGGGTGTGTTCATCATGCAGAGGAGTGTGCAGGTATGGGTGCTGGTCACCACAGTGTTTTAAGGACTGAAATTAGTTAATTTAGTCATTCTCAATCTTAAAATTGTGTGTTTTAATGACTAAAGTTTTAGGTCTGAACTACATTTAAATATCAGTATCGATATTAGTAACAGCAGAAATTTTTTTGTAAACATCTGGATACCTGCAAAAATCTAATATTGTGCATCCCTAGTTGTCCATCACAAATCGCTCTGTAGTACTCCTGCTGTGGCTGGTGGGTAAAGGGTTGGCGTTGCTTGTTAAACTGGTAATGACAATATTGCAAAAATCCATGTTGGTCAGAACAGTTCCTGTGATAAGGAGTCCAGTTTGCCCCTGATTGTTATCACTCATTGTGTTTTTTGCTGGAAAATTCTTGAAACCAAAATTCACAGATGATATGACTTATACAATACTGTATATTATACTACCGTTTATTTTTATTCACAAGTTTTGTACCAATATTAAGTGATGAAACTAAGAGGTTAATTGTTTTAAGTCTGCAAAATTATGTTTTATAGTTCATTTATTAAAATTATTAAGAAAGAAAAATTAACTAGGGTTTGATAGATGCTTCGATGTGCCATTTTTATGTCACATTCCCTTTATTTCAAGCCTAATTTCCAGAGGCTGTTCTGATAATTGGAATAATTTTCTGACCTTTAGATGATGTAAAAATCAATAATTAATGACAGAGTTCAAACAATTCTCTCAATGATTCATTATAAAACTATAGCAGACAGCTGTAATGATAACATCTTTGCCACGACAGTTCAACTCTTCCTCCCACCATCCCTTGCTTCTTTTCCCTCTTATAACCTCCAGCGTTGTATCTCTATTCCTTCATTCCTCCCTTCTGCCCCCCTCCGTCATTCAATTCTTCATTCTGTCACTCCCTTATTTCTCCAGCCACTCTTCTAGAGCTTTCATTCCTTTCATCGTCTCTCTCTTTCTGCCTGTCAGTCACTGTTAGACACTCCCAGCCTGCCCCCTCACTCTCCCTCACACTTGCTGCCATTTATTAGACCTTTTTCTCTTTCTGCTTCTCCATAACTCATTTGGCCTTCCACTTGAACTCTGTTTTCCATTTAGTTAGATAGCCTTCTGCTCCATCTCTGTCTTTGTTTACTTCTTCGCTCTTTGCCTACTCTCTCTCTCTCTCTCTCTCTCTCAGACAGTTTTAACATTCAAGCCTTAAACCACTCCAAGGTCATATAGTTTCTTCTCTTCTTCTCTCTCTTTCTCCTTTTTTCTTCTTCTGTCCATCCTGAACTCTGGCTCATTTTGGAAACTGATGCAGCTCACATTTACAAGGAATCAGAATTGTATTTAAATCCCATGGCATGCCCAGAAGCTCAGGAAAGAATGAACTCACCTTTCTTGTGTAAAATTGCCACATTTTATTAATATTGATTTGGCAGATTCATCTCCCCTCAGCACCTTTTTGAGAATTACACTAACATTTCATCTTCCACCTGATCCATCTTTCTCTCCATTTATACTGTTTAATTACGAAATTAAAAGGCTTACTCTGAAATTAAATCTTACTTCTGTGGATGATTGCTCACAGAAGAAAACACAGAGATGGTAATTATTTTGGAAGATCTTTTACTTCACAGGAAAATATGAGTTGTTTAAAGACCAAAACTGTGCCTACATTAAATCAAGTGTAATAATTCTAAACAAGTTTGAAGTATGTTGTGTGTTCCCTGTGGATAAGCTAGTCAAGGTTGTCAGTTTTTGCACTTCAACACATGATTTGCGGGTTACCCATCACTATTGCCTTATAATGCACCAGTGTGGGGAATAAGCACCCACTGCCAGCCAAATGCAGGTACTTTTGAGCAGTTTAAGGTGAATTTGCTCGACTTACCAGCAACTTGGGCAGGGAAAAAAAGTAGCTTAGCCTAACTGTTATTTTCTTAGAGTAAATGGCATTAATAAAACTTAATTTTTCTGCATGTTCCTACTGATTTTATGAGTAAGGCTATACGGATTGACATGCTCACTGACCAGAAAATCCTGCTTCCTCCTCCTTGTGTGAGCTGCCGTCATATGTTTCCACGCGGCTGTGTGCTGGCATGGTTTGAATCTTCATCACATGGTAGTAGTTTACCACTGCAGCTAGTGTATCTGCTAAAGGTGTGTTTGAACCAATGTCTTACATGTTGCAAGTCCAAGGTAGTTAAACAAAGCCTGAATTTTGGCGTGAAACTGCAGAAATCATAAACAAAATATAAGATTCCCGCACGGTCTGCACTTACGGGGACGAAGGCATCTGAAACCGCTTGCGACTGCCCCAGAAGCTCAAAACAAGAGTTAATAGCAGAATCAGCTGTTTGGCATTGGCAGAGAGGATTTGGCAAATTTTTCATGGGCATAACCCACAGACAGCTCTGCTGCTCATCCCACAAATGCCTGTTCCTTACAAATGTAGCACAATTTAAAAGGGAAATAAACAGACTTTCCAACAGTGTAAGATTTACTGCCGAGACTGCCTTGACTTTTTGTGCTAAGTTTACAACACTATAGGCCTTGATTATTATATTGTACCTTAATGCTGCTTGTTAAATCAAAGTTGCTGGAAAGAATGTTTATGGTTATTCAATTTTTGAATAGACAGAAAAGTTAAATTCCAACCCTGCAAAACGCGTTTGATACAAGAGGAGCTCAGTACAAGATAAAGTAAAAAAAAGAAATGCACAAGGTCACAAGACCAGTTGTGGAAGATTTACGTGAACAAACATTCATGAATATAGTTATTCAACTTAAAAAAATGCAATGTTTATTTAGCTTATTAAAGTTTGAAGAGAAGTGATTCTACTTTAATTTGTATAAATTAAGACGTTTCATGATATTCTGATATGCGTAAGCAGGAGAAGCATGTGTAACTGATACTCTTGTTGATTTGCATGAATGCAGGAGTGATGCACGTGAGGAATGTATCTTAATTTATATTAAATTGATTAAATGATTAGGTACAATGAACAAACAGCCCAGTGTCCAATCTATTTTTCCCCCTCCTGCAATTTTTCCTCCTCTTCCTCTTCCTCTGAGTGGTGGGTGGAGTGCAGATGTTCACTGCTGAAGTTTTTGACATGCTCAGTTTATCAACTTGAGAGATCGAACATGTTACAAAGCATTGCATCAGTCAGCTGATCAATAATATAAATAATAAAACAGAGACTGTCTTTATTTCTGCTCTTGTATTGATAAAATTGATCATACTGATCGATGGTTAACTAAGAATCCTGGGACATTCTCTTGCACAAACACATTGTTACTGCGGTTGTTTGTCTTCATCAACACAAACAGCAGTCAGTATCTGGGCTGAGCTGCTGCATGCCTCAACATGTGTGTATTTGTGTGTAAGTGTGTGTGCTAGTTGTGCAATAAAAATGCAGGTATGCAGGAGGATGTATTTGCTGTTACAACATCTAATTGTTAGACACTCAGTAGACAGAGCAGTGAGTTACACGTACAGCACACGGAACATGTGTTAGAGTGAGCCGATGTCCTGGACATTCAGGTAAGAAACCCACTCACTCACTGAGATGACGGTCTTTGAGGCTGCACCACAGAGTGATCTTTAGGCAGAGAAAGGGAAACTTAATGAAGGTTCAAACAACAGAAACACTATTGATTGTTTTCAGGGGGAGAAGAAGAGAAATGAAGCTTTCCTGGGAGTCGAGCCAAATTGCATTCCTCTGGTGTTATCCATCCTGTAATTTGCCTACACATGTTGTCACGTCTTTTCTCTCATCAACACAATTGATGTTTGTTTTTTTCAAGCTTTGCCGTAGATCTGCTTGAACTGAGCTGAGAATTCTCAAAGAAATCTTGCTTTTAACTTGCCTTCTTCCTCTGGCCGATCTCTGAGCTTTTCTGTAAGGCATCAAAAGCATTTTCCAGCTTTCACTTCCCCCCCCTGGAAGGCCAGAGACTCTTAACCATCCAAAAAATAAAATCAAATGAAATAAAAAAAATCAGGAGAGATGCTTGCACTTGGACTCTCTGTTGCCGTAGCAACCAACAGGCTCACCTGTTGCCAACAGTTTCTCATCTTCCAAAACAAGGGGAAGCAAATAGAGTGATAAAAGGTTGCAAAATAAATTCCAGCTTTAGAGAAACATGCAGACAGAAGCAGAAGAGTGTGAATGAAAACTGTCATGTTGTGACTTAATGATGCCTTCAGGTGCAGTGAAACTGTAGGAATTGTTTAATTATAGTAGAAATGCTTGATGTGTGATCAATTCAACCCCCCAAAAAATCCAATTTGCTTACAAAATACAACATAATAAATCACAACTCTTGATAGACTATCAATAGTTAGTTATTAATTAATCACAGCCATAAAGAAGACAATAGAGACAGGTAGTGTGCTGAGGACAAAGGTCTACATGCTGCATATATATGCTGCTCTTCCAGCCATGTTGTTCCATTTCTCCCGTAAAATGTGAAGTATTAGTCATAACTAAAGAGCTTTCAGCCTGTGTAGGAAAATACAGCAGTTTCAGTCCATGTGACGCCTCAGCATGAGTCATGTTTCCAGCCTTCATTACCTGAAGACTGTTAATGTGTTTCATACTGTTCAGGTGCAGCAAAATGCTGCAATCACATTTCAAATCATGTGAAATGGCTCTCCATTCGAGGACTGCTGCTACAATCGCTCCACTTTCTCCCTCTTTTATTCTTCCTCAGTAAAAGAGGAGATGGAGCGTCTCTTGTTTTAACCAGCGAGAAAGATCCCAGACAGACAGCCGCTCTTCTGGGGTTCTTTCACAAAAATCAGCCGGGTGACATTTTCAGACTTAGATCGTCTCATGAAAGTCTCTCAGCCAAGATTATGTAATTGTTTCATGTGGAAATGTGGCTGGATGTGTCGGGGACAGTCATGGAGTGCTAGATGAAACACGCTGACAACAGAGACTCTCTGTGTGCAGCAATCAGACCGTACATCAGACGACAACATTACAAAGTTCAGCGTGTGTTTGGGGGGCAGAGTCATATGGTGTTGTATTTAAGGCCAATTTAATCTGAGAACGATAACCTTTTGTGGCAGTTTTGTTGTTCGTTTACATGACCACAGCATTTTGGGTATCTGAAATGAAAAGTTTGAGTGCAGGTTCCAGAGTGCAGACTTTAAATGCCACAGTTTTTGTTGTCATGTAAACTGGAAATACAGAGGCCCTACTGATGAAAGAGACTTTAAGCAAATGCTAGTGCAGGTAGGTGGACTAAAGCAGTGAAGTGGTGCCTGGAGAAGTGGCTGTACTCTCATTTACCCCAACATTTTTTTCAACTGGCCCATCCTGCAAAGAGTAACCCATCCTTTGTCATGAACAAAAGACAGAGAAGACCATCTTCCATACAGATGAGGATAAAATAATTTGCCCCCCAATGAACATTTCTTTTTTTCTAAAGTATTTCCCAAGTGCTGTCAAATAGAGCGAGGAATTTTTACCGCAGCTTTTCCAGTATCCTAGTTTTATTTTTCTGCACACAGAAACAAAATTAAGCATAAACTACCAAGGTCAAAATTATTAGCCCTCCTGATCCTAATAGTCCGTTGAGTCACTTTTTTGCTGGATAACAGCCTTTAGTCATTTGTTTTGGTTTTCAACACGTCTCAGACACGTCTCCTGAGGAATCCCAGCCCATTCTGTCTAGGCCAAGCTCCTCCAGATTTGATAGTCTGGCATGGACCTTCGTCTTCAGTTCATCCCACAGGTTGGGATTCAAGTCAGGGCTTTGTGCATGTCTGCCAGTAACTTTCACTTTGGTCTTCTGGAGGTCGCCAAAAGCAATGCATGTTTTTGGTCAGTGTGTTTGAGGACAAAGCAATGACCCAGACACAGTTTTGCTGACTGGTTGAGGTTTTCTTTCAAAATCATCATTTATCCTTTTCTTCATGACTCCTTCCACCTTTAGCAGATTCCCAGTTCCAGATGCACTGAAGCATCCCAACAGCATAATACTCCTATTGCTGTCTTTCCCCTTTGGGTTACGGTGTTCTTTGGGTTATGTCAATGACTCTGCTAATGACTGTCAGGTGACCACCCAGAGCATTAGCATATGAGTGATAAACAGAGGCTATATTCCTAGCTCTGTTCCCAGTCACTTTAGAACTTAGCCTTTGAGGAGAGGCGAAATGTCTTCAAGAATTGCAATCAAGTCCAGTTGCCCCCTTGACCAAGATTTGGAAAAATAAGAGCCTGCACAGACATCAAAAAGTTGCACCTGTCTAGCTATAATACAGAAGTTGGGCTCTCAGCCTTCAGGGATGATTGTGAAGGAGATGGACACACAACCCAAGAGTCGCTCTGCTCACCTTCAGTGGTCACTTCTTGTCTGTAATTAATCAGTCAGACTTAATTTCTATAATGCTAATTCATAACCAATGTTATCTCAACACTTAACATTTTACAAAGGGAGCAGATCTAGACCATACCTAAATCTACTGTGAGCTCAGCACTAAGCAGTATTAAAGCATAGTTTCAGCAGCAAGAAAAAAAACCCTTTAGCAGGCAGAAACCTGTAGCAGAACCAGACTCATCTTTAACAGTTGTCTGCCAAAGCTGTGATGGGAGAAGAGTGAGTCTTATCAATCAAACCAGGACTCCACAGGCTTTATGTACTTATCAGTTTACCCCAGATTTCTTTAAATGCAGAATTATGTGGCACAGATGGCCTAGTGGTTAGGTTGCACTCCATGGACCATGCAGCCTTGGTTCAAGCCTGAACTGTGGCTCCTTTCCCACATGTCTCTGCCCCCGCTCTGTCATCCCTGTTTATAGTTTATGGTTCTCCTCTATCAATAAAAGGGTATAAAATGCTGAAAAAATTCAGGATTATGATCTGATGAGGGAGAAAAGATGGTAAAAAGTAGCACCAACCCTCGCTGGCCTTGTCTGTGTTGCTATGAATCACAGCACGTTGTGAGCAGTGACGCTGCCACTTGCAAGTTGCAACACATCATGAATGGGGTGAACTTTGCATCAGGTGGCGTGCAACATTGTCGATTGTCAATGCACACATGACCATGACAGCATGTGTACTCCTATTGGTTGCACTGCTATATGGGTTGTAGCCAGCTTTTTAAATGGGTAGTAAATGTTTATCTTTTCTTTGGTGTTTCTGTTTTTAATCTGTCTCCTGTAGGATTCCCTTCACTTGCCTTTCTCTCTCTTGTCTCTTTTGCTTTGTTCACACTCCTTCTAATCACTCTCTATAAATTTTGCATCTAGTCTTTGTCCCACTGTGTAAGTCACTTTGTATGAATAAATAAATGCAGGGCTTTCCCCCCTAAGGGGCTGGATCTCTCCAGAACATAATGTTGCTCCTTCACTACTGTGAAGATTTGTCATTATGGGCATGCAACTGGCAGGACTCTGATGAGCTGTAATAAATAATCAAGGTAGAATCGGAATAATAAATGCATCTCTTACTTGGCACCTTGTTTCCTGAGGAAGGCGTCTTTTTAACATGCGAGGTATTTGTTGTGCCCTCAGGTGTGACTTGTTTGCCGATGTGAACGTAAGCGTACAGAAGCTGACAGGCGGGTAGTCAAGCAGACACAAACATGGGCGAGCATCTATAATTACAAAAAAAAAAAAAAAAAAAAGAAAAGAAAACACATATCAAAAAAATGGCTTCCAGCAGCTTTTTTTCCACCTCACTGATCACAGACAGCTAGCGGGGAAATAAAGCATTCCCTCATACAAAAAAAGTCAATAGTGTAAGAATGTCTGTACTGGTGAGTTCATGCATACATGCACAAGATCAGACACCCAAACACACTTTTGCAGACAGATAGCAAAGGAGCAGAAGTGATAAATCCAAGTCATGAGGTCTTTTACTTTCCCTCTGAGAAACAAACATCTTTTCAGCTTGGCAGCAGAAGATGTACCACTCTGTTTTATCCTCTTAATCACAGATTTACTTGTTTTGTGTTTTTTTAAGCCCCATTTCCTCTTTCCTGCTTTGTATACAAATCATTTGACTCTACCCTTTTAGTTTTTGTTTGTCAGTGAGTGTACCTTTCTGATTTCTATCTCCTTGGACTAAATTCATTTTTGTGGCAGAACTATCTCAGGCTAAACTGTCCGTTTTATTCCTAACCCGTGTATTTGTGTTCTTCTTTCAGACGACGGGCCGTACCAGCGAGACCCGCCTCCTCCTCCTGGCTGCTCTTCCTCCACAACCAACGCTCTGCCAGAGGACCGCAGGAAAAGCCACATCCCAGAGGAGTTTGCAGGCCTCCTCCATGGATCCTCCCCAGCTTGTGAAACCCCTGATACACCTTATCACCTTTATAGCCCCAAACCCCGAAAATACGCCTCCACAGATGTCCGGAGCAGCCTGCTGCAGACCCCCGACTTCAGCATCGTGATCGGAGGAGCACCCACACAGGTTTTCTCCAGGACAGAAGGAGAGTCGTCGCCTCAGAGGAGCACCAACGACCCGCTGAAGCCACAGGTGGTGTACAGGACTGTCTTCCACACAAGAGTCAACCAGGACCAGGCCCAGTCTAAAGACAGCGAGCAGCTGGACATACCTCGAGGCTGGTCCACGCTGGGCCGCCCACCGTCCTCCTACTTGGATCAAAACGGGGAAATTCCAGAGTTACGAGGGATCCAGACAGGAGGTGTGCCCAAAGGCGGCGCATCAGGAGCTGGCTACGAAGAGAGGGCGTGCACCCTGGGGAGGATGAGGTCCATGCCTCGCAGCGTGTTAGACCTGCAGCTTTCCAAGTCACTGTCCAAGTCTGATTCTAACCTGGTAGCTGTGTCTCCCATACAGGTGAGACTATTTCCCTTTGATTTCTTTTACCTTCAGCTATTTCCTCTAAAATTACTTCTTCTCGCTGTGATCAAAACTTTAATAAGAGCATGATTTATAAAGCTGAGCCCAGCTTTCTGCTACATTATGAAGGCAAGTTAAAACTTTAAACTATCTTTTTCTCTGATACTGACTTGTTCTTCTGCGACATTTATGTAAGAGGCCAACGATGGCACGGTACTGTCTTTTATTAAAAGTTATTAAAAGTTTCTCTTAACAGTTCAGGTCGGCACAGAGATCACAGCTAGCTGAGAAAGAAAGCACAGTTATTGTAAATAATCCCCTGTATAACAATGGAGGTAGTTTGCATCCGGCTGTGTCATGCAAAGTGACTTACAGAGGAATAAAACTAAACAAAAACAGATGAGCCTATTAAATGACTCACTAATCTAGGCCACAGTGCTCCCTGCTGCGAACCACTGTTTACCAGACTCCTTCTTTTAATTAACAGCTAATAAATCATAAGTCAAACACATGGGCTGTTTGATGGAAGTACTGCATTATAGATGAACTCTGATGAGCAGTGATGGAGCTGGGCTTTTCTTTAAACATTCTTCAGTTTTACTTTTTCTAAAGCTCAAAGATCTGGCAATTACTATTTCTGGTTTTCTGCTTTATTTGGAAACATTCATTTTTCTTCATCTTCTCAGGAGGAGCACAGCTGGGGGTCTGGATCTCGTGGCCAGGGGCCTGGGAGTCCCAGCCCAGGAGAGGGTGGTAGTCCTGGGGCAAGACTGGAGAGAACACCCTCCTTCACTGCAGAATGGGAAGAGGTAGGAAGATACATGTGATCTTTTTATACTTGCATTTTTTTATGAATTGGGGTCATAATAAAAGGAATATCAGATAGAGCTGCAACTAACAGTTTGAATGCCAAATTGTCTTTGAAAGGATTAATCGGCTAATGTGATCAAGTTTTGCTCAATTATTTAAAGGCTCTTTTTTATTTTTCAAACTTTAAATTTCAAATAACTCTTTCATATTGACATTATGCCAATAAAAATATTAATCCATTCTTTTTGCTCTAGCTTTAAACAGAAAGAGGGAGAGACGAAAGTTTTTAGGTGAGGGACTAAAAATTTAAATGAGAATAAAATCACTTTATGGCTCTAACTTTGGAATGTTAATATCAAAGATAATATATGAAGAAACAAAAAGTGGTTATTAGCTGTGTTAGCAGGACAGATGTTCAGTTTAAGCTGTGTGTGCAACAATAAACCCCCCAACTCTCTACCCAAAACCCAAGACTGGCTTGGGGTTGCCTGCAACCCAAAATTGGTTTAGGCTAGGTCAGCTTGAGAGGAGTCAATCATTTTAAGCCAATGAGGAATCATCACAGGGCCTGATATGCCATAACCCAAGGCTGGAGAGGGAAGGGGGGAGGCCAGAGTAAAGCTGGATGGACAGATAGGTCAGCCAAAGCCAAGCTTGATGGTGTCTTTTTAGTCCGGGCTTTTGTCCCCCTGGCAATACACCAGGAGACTGCAGGGGGTTTTTGTGCTCTTTGGGCACAACACGGGGCTTGTGGCAACCCTACCACCCGCCTGCTGAATTCCTTGAGTGTGCTTACTCACCACATCCACCCCTTACTTCCCCCTTAAGGTGTGATTATGGTTGTTTTTCAAAAGATCATTTTCCCATGACTCTGGTAATATGCATGGACATCCAGACAATGGACATCCTCAGTTCTCCTCATCAGTTGGTTATTCACCACATCTACACCTTGTCATGATACAATAGCAGCAATCAGTGCATATCCAATCAGTCTGTGCATCATTGCAATCTTGTCCAATCACTGCAACTTTTTTTGCAATTGGGCCAATTGTCTTAGTGCTCTTCAAACCATCGTGGCTTCATGCAAATGAAGCATGTTTTGTTAGACTTAGTGTCATCTTAAGCCTTTTTGGTAGACTGCCCAAAGGCTTTGAATATTGCAACTTTCACTGCAACTTTTTTGAAAAGACTGCCACAAATTCAGGAATTTTGGGACACAGCAATCACAAAAAGCTCATGAACTCCAGGAGGGACTACTTTACAGTGAACTTGCATGTATTAAAGTGAACCGACTGAGAAAAATCAGTTTGATTTTCTCAGAAGAGAGAACATGAAACCTCTGCGGCTACATTTTCCCCCACTTTGAAACCAACTCTGCTTCTACAGTGCAGAAGGAGCTAGAGTGTTAATTTGACTTCTCCCACACTGATTTTCTCCTGTGCACAGCTTTGGAGCTGAAGTAGAGTGCAGATATCAGAGAGAGAGAGAGAGAGAGAGAGTGGTCTGCCTTATAGAGGTTGTACAGCGGAGGTCAGGGGTGCTGCTGCATGTCGGTGTTTGTGCTCGAGGCATCTGCTGAATTAAAGGGTCTCTGACACAGATGTGACCCACGGACTGGACACCACTGTTCTTTCTCATGCCTTTATAAACAGTTTGGGTCACGGACACATTAGCCTCTGCTCACTGGTCATCATTCACACACCAAAGAGAACATAGACTTAAACACTCATGCTTTTAAGCCTGCATTAAAAATTCTGCTTGGATTATTATGATAACATATTGGAATAATGAGGATGGTAATTAGGCAGTCTACTTTTGAAATAATGCTCATGCATGTACATTTGTGCGTGTTTGTCCATATTTGCATGAACATGTTCATTAGGCACCCAACATAGCCCCTAACTTGCTGATGGTGATAAATTACCATATGGAATTTCCCATAATTCTCAGCAATTAAGGTGACCTTTCCTGTTTAATTGCATGCTACGGGAGGATGAGATAAGATGGCTTCAGGGAAATAGTAGAGTGATATAAATGGAGTTGTCAGAGGGAAAAAAACTAAGTTGCTCTATTTGCAGCACATGTTCGGGGAAGAGTTGCAATATTAGCAAGAAATAAATCACAGGGGGCGTCCTACTGCAGACAGTGATCTGAACATATCCCACTCTCATAAGCACTACAGGAATAATTAAGGTATGTTCTGTTTGTTACAAGTTTGTGTATTAATCTGGCTTAGCTTTGAAAATAGCTGAAGTGTTAAAATAGAGTTTTTCCATGTTAATTAGCAGCAGACAGCAACGGTTTGCTCTTAATATTCTTTGTTAAACCATCAAAGATGTATTTCATCTATAAAAGTTACATGAACGTGAGCAGAGCTCTCACTTTTAAAAATGATTGGATAATGGTACAACATGCTTTATCTAGGGCTGGGCGATATCTCAAGATTTTAATTTATATCGATACATTTTTTTTATACAAGATATGACACGGGACAATATCGTTTTATTAATATAATCAGTTTTACGTTAAAATACTTAAACGCGAGTCGCCATTTCGCCTACTTCTCTTGACTCTTTGTTGCTCTTTGTCCGTCCCCGCCTCTCTCCCCCTCCGAAACTTCACGAAACTCAGTGACCCACCCCTCCACCTCCCCCTCTCACCAAAACATCAGAGTGACAACATGGAGGCTGCGAACAAAACCGCTGGTGCGGTTCATTTGAGGTGTGAAAGCAAAGCGGACCAACTTGTGGACCAAAGGCAGGAAGAGGCATAAAGCATAATGATATACGGATTTATATATGATTTAATACACTCAAATACATGTCGGTACCTTGCTTGGTGCTTGTGTGTAGCCATAACTACACGTCGTACTCTGTGCTGGTTTATTCATATCGTATAAAGAACGACATGCTGGACAGCTCACTGCCTCGCTGGCTGCTCACAGTGCCCCAGTGCAAAAGCAGAAACCCCAAGACAGTGTAAAGTATGTGTTTTTTTCATTGTTTATGTGGAAAAAAAGACCGGCAGAAGGAGCAGAATTTCCGGTTTCGTCTTCTTCTACGCCATCTTTTTTTTTTTTTTTTTTTTTCCTGGTCGCTGTTTGTTTCTGACAACAGTGCCCCTAACGGGCACATATTTCCTGTTTTGTAAGCTTAACACAGAGAGGCATATTTGTTACAAAGCCCATGTCAGTTCACATTCTTTATTAAAACAAAATATTTGAATGTTCAGGATTCAGGGGCTGTTCACAAGAGAAAGCACTTTTAATAGAAAGAACTACCAATCTTAGAGAAAAGCTACTTGTCAGATGAAGTAAATGTTATTTGTGTTTTGTATTATCTCTTTTTACATTTTGCTTACTTGCACAGCTATATGTATTTTGTTTTGCAGAGAAGAAATTTACTTTATATAACTACTTATTACTTTACTTGACTTATTATTTTAATAATTTACTTTATTTCTTGATTTAATTTATTTAATTCTTTATTAATTCATATACAGGTAGTTTCTTTTCATGTAATTAATGTACATGTCAACCTATGCAACTGGTTCAATAAAAGACAGTATCTGGTTCATGTGGATTTAACTGAAAACTGAATCTGTTTTTATTCCTTCTTCACAGACAAATATATCGAGATATATATCAAATATCGAGATATAGCTAAAATATATTGAGATATACATCTAGGTCCATATCGCCCAGCCCTAGCTTTATCATTCTTAACGTCCCAGATCTTTGCTGTGTACAGTTTTGCAATGAAAAAGTTAAGATAATGATTTTTAAAACATTGTTAGAATGTGTTTTTCAAGCACTGGCCTAATGAGCCACCAAACCCCTTACTGTGAAACATATAGACCTTTAGCAGCTGATGTCACAGTTGTTCCTTCTGGCCAGAACATAGCTTGGACAGCTAAAGAGGTATGCTGCTCACTGGATGTTAGTGCTAAATAAATACTCCTGTCCACAAATTTCCCCAAGTAATCTGTGTAGTGCACATTTTTTACACAGAAAGTTTAGATAAGGAGCATGCAGTTGAGTATAAAACATGACCCGTTCATAGGCTTTGGCATGCATTACCATCATTACCTGTGTGTGGAGAAGCACCTCTTTCAGCCCAGCCTTTAGAAGTTCCTCTGTTTGTAAGCACTCCTCATTTGCAGTTTCACACAAATTCAGTACACCTTGAACAGAATTATCAGCTAAAATGCATAGTGGCCTAATGTTGACACCAGTACACTCCATCCACTGTATTAAATGATGTCACAATCACTTTACACAAGCACTTTAAATGATGTCACGTGTCTGTAAAAGTTCAATAACACTGTGACTAGCAGCTTCCATTTAAGAAAATAAAAGCACTTCCTTGTGTGGCCACCTGAGGCTGACTAGAGGAGCACTAGAAGTCATATACTCACCCCATGTTCAGATGCCAATTTTTACAGCAGAATTAAACATTTTTACTACCTGATTCAAAATAATTTGGGTTGAAGTAGTTCATGTCTTCGTGGGCATACACTTTATTAGGGTGAATATTTTTAATAACTGTCCATTTTGGGTTGAAGGATACACATTACGCATGATTAGGGGCACAGCTTTTAAGACTGAAAGCCAGCATGATGTAGCTGTTTGTTGGAAACTTAAATTTCTTCTTAATGTCTATTTCTTGGTTGATCTAAAGTTAGTTTGAGACAGCATTTTCAATGTGGTGACCACTTTTGTTAACCAAATGGCTGATGTTGGTCAGGTTTCATTAAAAATGTTCTACAGTCTATGATCATATCCTGTGCAGCATGTTGTGCCTCGCCACATCCTAGATTGGCCTTTTTCAGTTACAAGTTTTCAGTTACCTGCCTTGTTGTTTGTAGCCCTTCTCTTTCCTGTTGGGGTCAGTCCAACACTGCTTTAGGAATTTGGTTCTGTGGACATATCCAGTCCTACAGATTTGTTGATATTTTATTGCCAGCAACAGTTCCTTAGAAGTTTAAAGTTTTTATCTTATTATTGTGTCATACATGCAATCATACGCCCAGCCCCCATGGGCTTACATGACACCAATAATTTCAACAAAGCAGAATCTGAGTACATAGTAGTTCTTTCATTATTATAGAGCAGAAAATGAGGATGGAGACAAACTGAAGTTTCATTGATTAGATAAATAAACTATCTTATCTTATTTTCTAGGCTTTTGGGACAAATTTAGCAAGTTTAAACACATCACATTTAAACAGGCATTTCAGTTTTTGCTCATCATACGACTGCAGAATTTTAGGGTTTTGACAGTTAATTTCATGAATACTTCTCTTAAGTCAGCATAATTGGTACAGTGCAAAAAAAAAAAAAGAGCCAGAGGAAGAAGACCAGATCTTAACTGTGCAACCAAGGATCTCTGGCTTCTAGATAATCGAGATGTAGTATATAATTCAGACTTAAATTTCTGTTGAATCAGCACGTATGAACTTCTGCTTCAAACAGAACTTTTTCAAGCTTTTTTCTTCATAGATTATCAAGAGCTTCTCTTTCATTAAGTTAACATTACAGCATGTATCATTCCTGCAGATATACAACTTATCCACCTCCTTAAAAACTGAGTTAATCTCATTAGCCCACGGAGAACTTTGTTATCATTATTTTTTGCAGCTCCTTTTTAGAGATAACCAGACAGTCCATTGCATGAACTACATTTCACATCCATCGGGGCAACAGCCGATACATGGTGTTTGGGTAGGGCAGAGACTTTCAAAAGAATCTCAGAGGAGGATTGGACAGTCAATCAGAGCAATAAATTATCTGAAATAGTAGGCATTCACTGCTGGGAATAAAACTATGCAACATGAGCTTGACAGCCAGTCGTTACCACTGTTCACTATCATTTGAGCCAGCTGGTTAATCAATCTTATGCTGAAGTTAATTGTAAGAAGATCAAAAATGTATTTTACACCAAGAAAAGCTTTCAGTGTGGCCTTTCACTCTTTCTTTGATACAGAAATGCTGTCTAGTTCTGATAAACTTCAGCTATAACTGCATCCATGCTAATCTCTTAATGGCAGACATTGTTTGAAGACCTGCTGTAAAACTAAACCACACCTTCAGCTACTGCCTTTCTCTCTTTAAATGATTAGTCCGTTCATTCTCTGGCTGGGAACAATGTTTCAGATTGAAGCTTTGCAAGTTGGATCCCCCTAATGACAGACATGGAATCTGGCTGGTCTATCAGCTTTGCAAGGTTACATCAGAGATCTGCTCAGGCCAAAACACAGTAATTTCAGTTATCTGTTGTGGAAAACATTTATCCTCATGTCACTTTCAACAACTTGCCAGTGTTCTGAGCCATACAGCAGACCCAATTTATTAATACAGTTAGATCTTGGTTCTTCATTGTGCTTTGACTGTCACATGGTTTGAAAGCTTGCAAATGTACAATATGGGTCCAAATTTGAGCTTAAATAAAACCATACAGTCTTTAATGTCCTACAGCATAAAATCAACCAAAGTAGCAATACTAGCACAATGCTGGAGCAGCTAAAGAACTAGACCGTTGGTTTTCACTAAAGTGAGCACAAAGAAATGGGGATGTAGGGGAAGTCTTATGTGTTATTGGTTTGGGGATTAAACCTAGAAGCCACAGCTGGATGCCTACATGTAATATTAAGTTGCCCTGAAAAACTTATCGGGGCTTTTAATTACTGCTGAACCCTTATCAACAAAACTACAGCTATTATGATTATTAAAGAGCCTGATGAATAGGTTTTTTAATAACTTAATACTTCTCATTAATTACTTGGAAGCAGCAGAACAAGTTAAAGAGCTTAGAAATAATCTACAGGACTGACAGGAACAGCAGAGTCATGTTTATCACCACAGCTGACATCTTTCACACAGAAATTGATTTCATGATAGTGCAACTTCATTGGCACCTTTTTTTTTTTTTTTTTTTATCAACATAAATGAGCGTTCATCCCTGAGTTCCTGATTTCTAATTAGATATAAAAAGTGATTAGTTTTCAGTGACATGCAGACATTGCTGTAATAAAAGGCCACCTTCATGGTCAGCCAGCTTGTAAACACATTTTGCACTTGTCAGACGTGTTCCTTGAAACACCGGTCTAAACCGGCTCACACTCAGGCCACAATTTCTGTGACCTGTGGTGAGCCCGTGGGCCTGACAGGTGGATGGATGTGCACTCTCATAGTTCAGTGGTTAGCAGAAGGTCCAGGGTCAGTGATCACCGGTCTGCAGCCAGCAGCCTGACACTAATGAAGCTGCTTCAACCCCATGCAACCCAGGCTTCTTCTTTCTTCCTCTTCCCCCTGCTCTTTGTTTGAGTTTCACACTATCGTCTCGTTTTTCACTCCTACACTCCTCCATGCTTTTCAATTCTCAGGGGAAAGACTGACATTCAGTGCGCTGGCTGCCGTAATGATCATGTTATGTGACACTTGAATCTAGAAATAGGGGTTAGCCTTATTACTGTGAAATGACTTTCCCTTGCACTTGCTGAACATTTCTCTTACTCTGCTGCTGTCTTTCTCTCCCATTTGTTCAGATTGACAAGATTATGAGCTCCATTGGGGCAGGAATCGGCAGTGGATTGGACATCAAGGACGAAACCGCAGGTAAAAAACCCATGAGCATGAACAAACTAAAACCTGATTCCTGTTTATCAAATCTTTGGCCTTATTTTTTTCGTGTTATGTATCATTTTTATTAGATATTACAGCACTTTAAAGTTATTACGGAGCTCTGTGAATACTTTGATGTCAAACATTACCTATTGGTGAAAAACCGTATCAAAGAGCTCAATGTCTGGACAGATTACCTTAAGCCTATATTTTAAGATGAAACCAAAGTTTATGGCAGTTTCAGTGGGTCTCACTTTAAAAATGTTCTACTTTTTGGACTGTAGTGTCTGTTAACAACATTTGATTTATAACTTCACCCAAATAATTTGGCCCCTCTTCCACGATCATCTGACAACTTGTACATTTTCAAATGCTGCCACCACCTTCAAAGATCTCAGAAAGCTACTTGCAAAGGGAAGAAATCAAACTTAGACAGCAATCCAGATGATTTCATTATTAAATAAAGAGTTTTTTTAATATCTTAATATGGTGTTTTTCTCCAAGTGGTCTGGATCAGTTCAGTAGAGTATGTAATATGTTTCCACTGTTAAAGTTGGCAGCAGCCTACTGGAAGTCTCAGGCTTCTCTTGGGCTGACTGATATTACTGGCATGCAATCTATATTGGCAGATATTAGCTTAAAAAGTTAAACAGGCAGATACAAATGTTTCTTCTAATATTTACAGCCAATATACCCGCCGTACAAATCAGCAGTATATATCATATATAAACCTTAAATATCTGTAAAATATACACGTGTACCATCACGTATAGGTGGGTGCCTGGGGCGCAACACACTCAGTTGGGGCTTTTCCATTACAATGAACATCTCGGCTGTACTTGGTTTGACTCAGCACGGCAGCCCAGCACAGCAGGGGATTTGCTTTTCCACCACAACAAGCTACCCGTTTGAGGGCGCAGCTGAGCTGTCATCAATCTCAGCCAGTCTGATCTCTACGATGTCTGATCTGATTGACTTTACAAAAATCAAACTGTAGACTGACAGCTCCACACACCGCTCTTTTCCCATTCTCTCTCTCTCTCTTTCTGCGATCAATAAACAAAAAATAGTTCACGCTTATCATCAAAAAGAGAGAATTATCTTCTCATGATAGATTTTTTGGTCTTTAGGATAGCAGATACCAAACACGATCATATTTTTGGATTGGGCAATAAGAACGGCGTGTTACTAGCGCCAAATAAATAAATGAATACTCATTAGTTGTTACATGGGGAACGCTGTCTCTATAATGGGATAATTGTTTCAGACATCTCCAGAATTTTATTTTTAAAAAGTCTAAAATTTTTTGTCACTAAGAATTGAAAATTGTTATATTCCTGGCGCTTCATCTGGTTACCTGATCGCACTCTTCAGTGTGAGAAATCAGGCCGTGCACAACTATCGAACTGTAGTATGAGTGCATAAATCTCAAGTTTTAGTCTCAGTCATAAATGGTTTCAGTAACACAGCGAATGCTGACATTAGACCACCACTGTTACAGAGTTTTAGTCAGTCTTAGCAAAGGCAGGGATAGAATGTATCCTAGTGGGGTGAAAATGTATCACCAGAGGGTGGGATATCAGAAGCAGAAGGGAGGAAATCCTCCCCGGCAAATCACACCCTGCGAACTGCTTTGACATCAACGTGACATGCTTGGAGGCGTGGTGCTCTAGCCCTGCTCCAGAGCAGGACCGCGGCCAAACTGGTGATGGAAAAGTAAACTGGCTTGATTTGGTTTGCTGCAACCAAAAGTCAAAGTGGAAAAGCTCCAAAAGAGGACCATCGTGAGCCTTGAACATTAAAAAAAAAAAAGCCCCAAACGTAAAATTTCTACCAGTCTTTCTACTTTCCTGCTTCCCTCTCAGCTCCACTTGACTCAGCGTCTTTTTGCACAGGGGACACTTGGTGTTGTTTATAATAAAAAGGTGTGAATATATATCATTATCAGCTAAAAGGAATTGGGAAATATTAAATATTGGCAAAAAATCCAATATTGTCCATTCAAGCTCATACAGGCAAAGAAGCTGAGTAGCTGCAGACAGCTGGAGCGTTGACTGATAATATCAGATAAATGTGAGGGTTAGCTGATAAATCAAAAGCCTGTCAACAGATTTGTAAAGTTTATTGATTATAACAAAGAGAAGGAACGAAGAACAGCGAAGAAATTAGGATTGATTATTTTCTTCTTGCTTTACTTGCACCAAAGCTTGTTTAAAATAACTTAAAGAAATGTTGGCCAAAACTGTAAAAATAACACCTTTGCTGAAATAAACCAGAATAATCTTTGAGTTTGTTGGAGGCTATATGAGTGTTTCTGTTTTAGGACTTTTCTGTGTGCATCAGATCCTTCTTTTTGCCAGTTTTTTCACACCTGTGCACCTATGAATCCTCCTCCACTTGACTGCGTACACTCCCCTCTCTCTGCATTAACTCCCCCATCCTCCACCTCCTGATCTCCTCCCTCCCTCTTTCATCCATAAAAGCAAAGTCTCCTCTTAACGTGGTTACCACTGGGATAAATCCTGTTTGTGCCAAAGATGCCCCCCCCCCCCCCAACACACACACACACACACACACACACACCTCATATAGCTGCAGCTGCCTACATATACTAAGCATGGTGTGTTTGTGAGAGAGAGAGAGAGTGTGAGAGAGAGAGAGAGAGAGAGAGAGAGAGAGAGAGAGTGGGAGGGAGCTCAGCTTCCTGCAGACAAAGAAGCTGAAGCTGTTGTGATGGCTATTATCAGCAGAGTAGACAGATATATGTATAGAGAGCAGGGTGACGATCAACACCCTGACACAAGACAGAGACGGGAGGTAGACTGAGGGTAGAGAGAGAGAGCGAACAAGTGAGGCAGAGAGAGGGTGAGGGAATGAGGGAGGAAAGCAGCGCTCAGAGAAGAGAGAGAGGGAGAGAGCGAGAGAGGAGGCTGCAGGAGCATACAGATGAGAGTGGGAGTACTTGATAAAGAGAAATCTACAGTGCAGGCAGCTCTCGCTCTTTCTCTCTCTCTCTCTCTTTTACACACACACTTGCATACACACACGCGCGCGCAAGGGAGCAGCCAAGCGAGCGCAACAGCTGAAAAAGAAAGCGGCTGCTTTCCTGTGTGCGACAAACACCCAGCTGCTTTTTGCTTGCGGATCTATACCTCCAGTTTTCTTCAGCACCCACAGCTGGAAGGATTTAACCCCAGGACAGGAGCTCTTTTCTGGATACAACTTCAGACTTCACCCCCTTCATTCTCCAGCAGGCTGGATTCAGAGCAAACATCTGGACACCTTCCCTTTACCTGCTTGCACCCTTGCATGCTGACCCCCTTCATACCCACCATGCCTTTAGCCTAGCCTCCACCTTTTCCTCCTCCTTCTCTCTCCCCTTTTACCTGCCTCCCCCTTTCTTCTCCCCCCTTCTGGCTGCCTTGCCAAAAGACTCCCCAAAAGCATGGCGGGCTCCTTCGACAGCCACTTTGCCCGCCATAACATGATGTGGCAGTGCCAGCTTTCTCAGCCGGACTGCCGCTGCTACCGCGTGGACGGCTACTCCCTACTGAAGCGTTTGCCCCTCCACCCCCTCATAGGTCCCCGCTGCCCGCTGCAGTCCGTGGGCCAGTGGCTCGACTCCATCGGTCTGGTCCAGTACGAGAACCACCTGCTGGCCAATGGATTCGATAACGTCCAGTTCATGGTAAGTAACAAAGGAGCTTCAAAGATCCTGATGTTGCAAGTTTAACATGTTACCACTTCATTCCCTTTCCTTCTTCTTTTTTGTTTTTTTTCTTTAGCTTTCACACCCGTGCTTTAAATATAATCTCTTTCTATTTGTCCAAACCACCCACCATGCTCCCCTAGATGCAGCTCATGATCTCTAATCATCTTCGTTGCAGTGATTAGCGTGTCTAGTTTTCTCTTTCTACTCTGATTTCTTTAGTTTATTGGATTTCCGCCTCTTTGTATCATTTTCCATCTCCGTCTTCCTCTCTCCATCATTGCTGCCTCTCCCCAGTGATGACATGTGAGGTCCTCCTACGCACAGAAATCCTACGCCACATCTCCAATATCAAGCTGCAGACATACATGCTCACAACACACTTAAAATGCAACAGAAAACCCCACTTGGTTCCTATTTTTTAGCCATTTCTCTCAAAACAACCCACATAGGGATTAAACCACCTGTAGCCTGTGAATAAGAAAGCAGCTGGAATCTCTTTCATCCATCACTCTCTTCGTCTTCAGTGACGTAGGAAGAGATACTCACTGGGTCATTTCACACCCAGAAACTCTCCTGATGTTTGTGTGGGTGTGATAGTAGGACTTATAACAACAGGAAAATAGAGGGTAAATGAATGATAAATGAGAAGAGAAGTGATGAAAGCGGAGAAACTGCAGCAAAGGCAGAAAGAGAGGACACAGACTGCACAGAAGCAGGGGGATGCTGACTGGAGGAGTTCTTTATATGGAGTTTTAAATTGTCTCTGTGAGGTAATAACCTCACAGCTTCATGATGGCAACTTCTCAGCACCAAAGGGTGAATGTCTTAGGGTTACTCCAAAGAGTTTAAATGTCTAATATCTAAACAAGCAGAGGAGAGAAAGTTTTGTATATCAGAGCTCATCACTGTGGTGTACTGTAAGGCTGGAGTCACTTCCAGAAAGTAGAGAGAAAATGCTAGAAAAGTAAGAGCTGGGCTAAGTTATGACAAGCATTTTTAAACGTGCAGTTAAAACAGCGGTCCATCTTATGCTTCTTCTATGTACTGTATTGCATAACTGGCATCTTTTATAAGCCAAATCCACTTTATTCAGCACTGAACATTAACATCATCACCTTTATTAAACACCAGCTGGCATGCTGTGCAATACTTTTGACCATAAAAACATTTATAATAAAACTGTAGGGTTCTTTTTAGGGTGGCAGTATTTGGAAAAATTAATGCGATTTTTTTCCCCCATTATTGCGATTGCAATTTATTATTAATTTAATATGTAGTGATTGTTTTAGTTTGGTTTTTAATGCTACATGCTGTGTTTTTGTTCTTGTGAGGTACATTTCCCAAATCTATCAGCTACGGTGGCCTACAGGTCATTAACAGTATCACGACAGCGAGATCTGTGCAAGAAAACAGTAAATTTAACCCCAACTTCTGCCTCTCTGCTTTGGCACAGAGCCACTGCACTCTGACCAGAGTTCACTGTAAGGTCAGGGGGGAAGGCTAAATGCTGGAGTGCTTGTTTATTTTTCACTTGAACCAGATGCAGCAGGAACAAACATCTTACCTGCTGCAGGTGTGTTTTAAACCATATTTCACTGGTCTTTAGTCCTGGATGATTAAAAGCGGGTTGTGGCTGTATCGCTCCAAGCAGCCACAGTTCAACCCCTCCTATCTTTAGTGCAGCGATGCAATAGTTTAGTAGAGTTTCAGATTATATACATGTTCTATTCCTGCATGCCATTCACAATAAAAGCATCCAATGCTTATCATCATTGAAGACTTTGATTTTGAAGAGCAACATCAACAGAAAACACATTTTGAAAAAAAAACCTAGTTGCAATCATTTTGACTCATTGCAAATTAGATAGGAATTATGTTGAAGGGAAGGATGGTTTATGTCTTTCTCATTTTAATTAGACAAACATAGAAACAATAAGGACAGTAGGATTTATTTTGGAAGCTGTTGTAAAAAAGACACTTTAGTGTTTGCACAATGTGTAAAATACAACATTTCTGCTGCAAAAAAATGTATCACATTGGTTATATGACACACATCACAGGTCAAAGATATATTACATCCTTTGCGATTTAAAAATTGCTGTAGGACATATTGTAATTTAATCTACATTCTGATTAATTTCCCAGCCCTAGTCCTTCATATAATATCAGATGTTAAAACTTTGTAATGAGTATATTAAAAATTAGACAAAGGCAACAAAAATTGAAGTCCAGGGCACCCAGTAATGGGTTATGTCTTGATTTTAAACACATAATAATGCAAGAAAACTACTTACTGTCTAATATGCACACACATAATAATAATGCACTCCTCACTGCTTTTTATCATAAGTCTGAATGCCATTTGCACATGTAATATATCTACCTCATGCTTACTTGCACTTGCTATCTGTAATGCACTTTACCTTATGCCGATTTGCACCCATGATGCTGGTCCAAGTACTCAGAATTTTTAGTATTTTAGTTCTTCAGCAGTTAGTATTTTTATCTCTTCTTTTATTTCTTCCTTTTTATTTTATTGTTTTTCTTTTTTTTTTTTTGGTTGTAGTGTTACTTTCCTGGATTTCGTATTTTAGCACTCTAAACATTAGCCTTATTGTTTATGTGCAATTATTGACTGAATTTCTGTACCTTTGTTTATTTGCTGCTCTATGTGCCTTTAATTGCCCCCTGGAGACAATTAAAGTTTTTTGAATTTGAATTTACACTGGTAACTTTTAAATTCTGAAATCTGATATGTTCATATAAACAGACTGATCTGCCTCTGGGAAAGCTAGAGGGTTGAAAATATGACTACAGAACTGCATGTTTTCTTTTCTAGACAATCGTTCTTAAACATCAGAGTCTAGAAAGTTTTAAAGTGCCTTAAATGTTGCCCCCCCTCCATAAAGTTTGTGGTAATTTAATTATAATAATAATAATAATAATAATAATAATAATAATTACTCAAGGTCACCTTACAAAACAAAGCTTTAGTTTGTTAAATTCAATGTAATGTTAGCCTAGCTAAGTCTTCCCTTTCCAGATGTTGAACCCTGAAAAGGGAGGTCAGCCTCTGTAAGTGATTCATATTTCTTTTCATGTGTAAATCTTTGAACTTGAACTCTGCTGCATTGTTGAAGTTCTTTCTATGCCTCACACTGTTCTCTTCAGATAAAGCTGCTGCCTGCTTTTCTGTATAATTATGCTAAATAGACTGTCAGAATAGAAAAATGAAGGCAGTGAAATGTTTTTTTTTTTTTTCTGATCATCCTTATAAGTGCAGGTACATTTTTATGTTATGTGTGTAAAATGTGTGTGCATTCTGGTCCTCCACTCAGTGTGACCTGCATCTCTTCATTTGGTTACCCTGGCAACAGAGAGGAAATCACTGAATCTCTGTTTCTCTCTTTGTGTTTCTCCCACACGTGGTCAGTGTGTGCCTGTTTTTGGCTCGATCTACAAGACTCCTCATGTGTTAGTGGTATTAACTAATTGGTTCTGGCACATAAAGAAAGTTACGACTATCTGTGTGTAGTGTGTGTGCATGTGGCAGTAGTTAATTATAATTTTCCACATTAAACTCTCCCAGACTGCAGCTAGCACATCAACACACAAACCTCATCACTCCTCACTCCTCTGTTTCTTTCTCTTTTATCGTTCTCTTCCAACATCCTTCATATTTTTCCTTATGTTAGCTCAAATCAGTGAAGCTTTACTGAACTTGATATATCAAGATATGTTGCTAGAGCATATATGTAAACAGAGTAAATAATACATCAAATTGGCACATTAAAAATGTACATATGTTGACAGCACACATGGATTAAACCGTTTGCATCATCATAATAAGGAAGAGCAGAAAGATACAGACACATAGAAGAAGAAGGAGGCTTTAGTAACCATGCACTAACAGAGGGGTGTCAGAGTGAAGGGTTGCACATGAAGTAACACCCAAACAGTTTTGGGTTCAATGCTTTGCTAAAGTGCACCTCTGCAGTGGTAAGGAAATGATCTGGTGGCACCTTTCAAGCAACCAGACCATTTTTGCATACTTTAGTCCATACCAATACATTAGACATAAGGCAGAATAATTATCTTACTGTTTTAATCCTTGCAGATCATGCAGCAACCTTATTAACCTTGATGTTACCTGCACCAGTGCCACCAAACTAAGTCTAAAAATGTCCTTTAAAGCAGCTCAAGCAGATTAAAAACGTCAATATCAGGGATGTCTAGATTTATTTGAAAAGTAGGGATGTATGATATTATCAGCATGATATTTGCATCAGCAGATATAAAAATTTCTGCCAATATGAGCTATAAAAACTGCCCACATCAGCTGTAAATATTAGTTGTAGGAACAAAGAAGTTGGTGGAGCTTCAGGCTGGACCAACAGACCCACATCAGCTGAGGTCTTTCTTTTTTTATCCATCATCATTCCTTATACTTAAAAGTGGGTTTTAAGGACTGAAGTTAGGTCTGAATTACATTTACATTTTGGTATCAGTATTAGTGAAAATTGATTTGCAATGGCTGCCACTGATGCTCTGATATAGCTATAGTATAGCAGCCTTTTTATTACAAGTGGACAGTATTTCTCTATTAAAAGAGGAGCAAAGAACAGCACTGAAAGGTTTCTTGATGGAAAAGATACTTGCGCTCTTTTACCAACATGCTTGGGCATGAGTGGCAATAGCTATAAAAGGGGTTTAGTTATATTGCAGGCTTTTAGCAATCACTGTTGCAGATGAAGTGGGTTGCCTGGATGTAGCTTTCAGAACTGGACAGCATGCCTTTATTGAAAGAGGAACAAAGAACCACACTGAAAGATTTCTTTCCAGAGATGTTTTTGCTCTTCTCCCAAACCAGCCTCGGCATGATTCACCAAGCTTCACCGTTTGTAAATTACAATTGACTGCTGAGCTCACATTACTTACCAGAGCTGCGCTTGCCTATTACCTCATTTTGTCTTGTCTTGATCCCATGCAATGAATATATGAAACAATGTAGCCTGATTGTGATGTTTTTTTATTCCAAAAAAGATAGTTTCTTCCAAAGTTGTCTGTCTCATATTAAGTTGTAATAATATCATGGGTAGATTGGAAGAGATTTTTTCCTCTACTGTGTCTAGATTGGGTCACATGTTTTCCTACAGACGTGAGAGAGTGAATGAGTCCTACTATTGGTATTTATTGAGTTTAAAATGTCTTTTCACTACTTTCATGTCCCCACATGAACCCCTCATTCATTTTCCACTCCTTTCTCTCTCAGAATAACACACACTAATAACACACACACAGGCCGTCACATCAGCTTAACAACATATCCTCCTCTCATTTGCACCTCGTTTAAAGTCGCTAACAGTTTTTGGCAGTGCTTCTGAGAGATTTGGGGATTCTCTTCAGTCCTGGGCTCGCCCCTCTTGTCTAAGAGCGTTACTCAATAGCTCAGTCGTCTCCTTTGTAATGCCTCTGGATACAATTAATATTGAAAAGAGTTGGGATTCAAAAGCCTTGCAAACATCAGCGTGACTTCAAAGTCTCTTTAGTCACTGGGTCTCTCTCTGGGTCTTTCTTTGCTTAAAGTTTTACTGGAGTCCCTCTTGCTTAGTGGAGTTTTTAGCCTTTTTTTCTTCTTCGTGACTAATGATGAAGGTGGTTAATGTTTTGCGACCTTGGAAAAAATGCGGTGACCGCAAATTGTTAAAAATGCTGTTGAGGTGCAGGCTATGGGGATTAGATCGGTATTTGCAGCACTCCTTTTGATTGTTGGCTGTGAATTCAAGGGGAGGTTTGGGTCAAATTCATTTCAGCAGCACTCAGTGTGGGAAAATGAAGTTAAACAGCAGATTCAGCCAGAAAAAAGTCAGTGCAGTGAAAAAGACAAGCTTTATTTTCCATCTCAGGGTTAGTTTAAGTTGCTCTGTAGAACTGATTGGATGCAAACGAGTTTGACCTCAAGTCTTATCAGTGGATCAGCGTACGGTAAAAGCACCATGCCCTTTGCAGAAATATATGCAGCCATGCTCATATAAACACGGACCAATCAACCATCACCGTGTAGCAATAATGGGGGTCATTAGAGGGGGGCGTGTCTACTCACCTTTA
Source organism: Cheilinus undulatus (assembly GCF_018320785.1). Lineage (NCBI taxonomy): Eukaryota > Metazoa > Chordata > Actinopteri > Labriformes > Labridae > Cheilinus > Cheilinus undulatus. Next base: position 21,798,449 of record NC_054887.1, on the reverse strand, counting down.
CCAGCCTGCAGAGGACAACTACTACTAGACTGATGAACAAATAGCAAAGGGGCGGACTGGTTGTTATGGAAACAGTGTTTGAAATGAAGGACACTAGATGGAGACCAATCATACATCATTTAAATGACTACATATATGCAAAAGTGTAAAACAGAGAAGGAGCGAGCAAAAGAGCTCTACTTAAGAGCTGTTAGACTGACACTGAACAAAAAGAAACTGCAACTTGGCAACACTAGTTAACGCCACTTTAGATACAAACAAAGCAGAAGGAGAAAAAACAGGATGAAGTTAGTTTGCTCTCCAAGCAAATACTCAGCCAACTATCTCCGGGTTGCAATTAAACTGGCATTGAAAGGGTTGTATTCCTAAAAATTAATCAATATTTGATATTTCTAATCAGGTCTGATATTGATTAAAAATCAAGGCCAAAAAAGTGGAAACAATTATTAAAATATATATTATTTTTATTGTGATTTTTGTATGGGATCCATTTTTGGCCACTTAAACTCTGAGTGTGATGTGATATTTGACACCATCTGTGGATTTAATTATTGCAACATTAAAAGAGTGATGGTCAGTATTTTCTTATTTGGAATCATATTTTGGCCCGATCAATAAATGTAAGCATTATTTGCTCTGATCAGCTTTGTTTTGCTCATTCATGTATGTTCTCCTCTTTGATCACACGTTGCTAACTGTGTGTTGTTTGACGATTGGCTGCTTAGTTGCTGTACAGTTTGTTGATAAGGCTTCCTGCTGAGGTTTCTTCAGCATATTTATGAATGTAAGAAAACATAAAGATAGAACAAGGCTACAACCTAGAGTCCTGCACTGGGTCAGGTACCAACGGTTGTCCCGTGAATATGTTCAGCTATGGGTAGAAAATATAATTATATAATTTTGCGGTTACAGGCATGGGTAAGAATAAAGCAAAATGTGGGTGGATGGCGTTTGACAACAATAAAAAGAGAAAATCAAAAGTTATACGACAATTGCAATTATTTTTCATCTGAATATGCACAAATATTTAAGTAAGAATTACTTCCTTGAAGGTAGTTCTGGGCACATTTTCCTCAGTTTTTCTTTAGTAAGCTTATGTGATTACTTTTCCTTTGGCAAATGTGTTAAAGAGTCTGAGGGAATTCTCTTTAAGTGTCTACGTTGTGCACTGTTGTAAGTTTTGAGTTTTGTTCTTTTACAGTCTACTATATAAGTGGACAGTGGTTTAAACATTAGCATGTAATCACTTATGGATGCATGCATTTGTGAGTGTATGTTTACGTGTGTGGGAGAAAGAAAAGGCACAGCTGTAGGCTTATCAAACATGCATAAGCCTGTGAATATCAGGGAATGTGCAGCACCGACTATGTTATTAAGACACTGATTGCACAGCAGCAAAAAAAAAAAAAAAAATCTTAAAAAAAAAGTGAGTGGCTGTATGTAGCCTGTGTCTCATCATGGGCTGTGTTGGTTCCAGTTTCAGTCCTGAGCTCTACGGGTACAGGTGGATGCAGGTTTGCAAAATTGCTCTTGTGCAGGTCTCTGCTGCAACCTACTACCAAAAAAGGTTATAAATAAATAAAATATTTTAGAATAAATGATGCACACTACATGCTTTTAAAGACTTCCAAACTGCTGAGAAAGGAACATCTGGTTTTCTGAGCTAACTCCGTTTTCTAAACGCTCTTTGAGCACAGAATGAACCTAAAAACACATTTAGGACAGACCAGTGGATATCTATCCATCAGTTATAAGGGCTCAGCAGATACCTTGGACAAGTCATGCACAACAGCAGCTTTTGCTTGTTCATAAAAGGCTGACATGGCTTTATTGCCGGAATATGGATGAGGAGTTTTATATCACAGCTCAATTACCTTTACTACTCTATATCCCATGTTCTCAGCCAGTGCTGAGGCATTTGTAAATCATTTGGTCCACTCAGAATGATAGGCAAAGGGCTTATTAGATGCAAAAGGGAGCTATGTTTCCTCTACAGTTGCAGTGATTTGTCACATTGTTAGTAATGTACCCGTCCCCTGCTTATTAATGCCCCTTGCACTACTTTCCTCTCATGTACTCATCTTTGTCTGTCAGTGTTCCCAAACAGAAGACCTCAATGAGAGCAGGGGATCTTAAAGCACTTACGTCAGTTTAGTTTTGGTTGCCATGACAGTCTAAGCATGTGTGTAGTGCACGACAGCTATCTGGTCTGAGTGGAAACCCTGGTATTACCTCCTAAATCTATACGTGTCCATATGAGGGCATTATATCTTGGCTTTCCTACAACATAGTCATAAAGTCTGCTATTAGAATTTTTAAGATAATTGTTCTGAATGTCCATTGAAGTTTGAATAATTAGCTTGAAATGTTAGGAGAATTTGCTAAGAAATTTTCATGGATATTTTGGGGAATATGCTTGGAAATTTTCAGGTATTTTAAAGAAAATTTTGGAGATAAGTTTGTATATGATGGAGAGTTCCATTGGAAGTTTTGGGGGAAATTTGATTTGAAAGTTTTGGTGAATTCATGGGAATTTAGGGAAATTGTTTAGATGTTTACAGGAATTTGTTTTGAACTGCTGGAGTATTTTTCTATAAATTTGGGAAAATATATTTGTATTTTTGGGGCGGGGGGGGGGGGGTAATTTTCTTTGAAATTTTTTTAGGTATTTTTGAGAAAATCAGGAAATTTATTTGTAAATTTGGGGAATTCTGAAGGAAATTAATTTGATGTTTGGGGAATTTCTGTCATTTTCATGAAAGCGGGGGAATGTCTGTGTTTTTTCAGCATTTGATTGGAAATTTGGGCAGGGAATTTGCTTGAAAGTTTTCAGGAATTTACATGGAATCGCATGGGAAATTTTCATTAGTATGTCAAGGCTTTATGGTAAAGTTTAAAACATTTTTGGAATATCTGTAGAAAATTTGGATGAGTTTTTTATGGGATACTTTAATTTTTTTCTTTTACAATTTTTCACAGAAATTTTAGGAGATTTCTTTGAAATTGTAGGAAAGTTGTGCAGATTTTGTAAAAATAAAATTTCCAAGAAATTCAGAAGTTTTGGTTAAAACTGTTGGCCTGCTTGGCCTGAACAAGTCCTTGTGGTCCATCATCAAAATAACAAGAATAATGACTCCACTATACCTTTCTCAATGACTGGCAACATTTCTTACTGACTGAAGACCCCCAACAACTGGCTGACATAAAACCTACTTAGTGCTGTATTTTCTGCAGAAACAGGACCTCCAGGAAATTTGCGGATATCTTTTTTTTTTTTTTTTAACAAACTACTTCCTGTTCAAAGACAAGACTGAGCTTTTAAACTTATCAGGCCCTATGTATCCCAAATAGGTGGATGAAACTATAAATGGATTCCAAACAAAAGCTCATGTCTCTTGAGGTAAAATCACATTTTTTCCAAGTGTCTGAATTGGTACATGTCTTCAGTTACTGATTGCACTGAAAAGTAGTGAAGTATTGGACAGATCTGAAGTCATATTTTCAACCCAAAGAAAGAGTACAGTCTAAATTGTAGATCAGGAAGTGTGCAGGAGTTTGCTAGCAATTCTGGTTGATTAAGAACAAGGAATAACCCAATGCTGGGTGCCTAGGAGTTTCATTTTCCAGTACAGTAAGATAAACAAGTAAAAAAAAAAAAATTACTTTATTTTTACTAGTATTGTATCAAAGATGGAAATTCAGCTATCCTGACAACCCTCATGGCATTTTGTTCCTTCAAACAGATCCAATCAGGGAAAAAAAAGAAGCTGTGACTCACAGCAGGTTGTCAAGTTCACACGTGTTCAGAATGACTTCAGGGTGAATCTTTGGCGTCTTTATGAGACAATGTGTAGCAAATAGCCCATTCACCTTGGTTAGTCCTCTGACAACAGCCACACTGCCCCTGTTAACACTCGTCATTACCATCAAACATGCACACACTCTTCACTAAACAGCACACGCCAGACGCTAAGAGGTGTGACCAGAATACAGAAGGATGAGCGCTACGCTCCACTGTAGCGGATGTGGTGAGGCACAAAAACAAAGATGGGTTTAAAGGTGAATGAGTTTTGTGTAAAGCTCTTTTATAATGATCTGTTTTTATTTGGTCTTATGCTCCGTAATAAATTGAAATAAAGCTAGAAGCTCGTTTATGAAAACAAAGGTGGAGCAGGGCAAGTCTGCAGATGAAATTACAAAATAAATTGGGGCGCAGAGCCAGATAGATAAAAGAAATGAAGAGATAAAGCTTGATGCTGTGTGGCGGGATCTCAAGGAACTGGAGCAGATAAGAGCCGCTTGAGGCTGGGGAAATTAATTTGACCCTAAGAAAGAAGAAACAACAATATATAAATGGAATATTGTCTGTATTCATATTTCTTTGAACAGTAGAAACTCTAATCTGTCTCATGAAGGCTTTATTATTCGGGGGGAGAAATTGTTATGTATGCCACTAAATTGAGAAACTTCAGACACTGCTTTTGCACATATGCAAAAAAGATAAATGTAACACCACCAACTTTGTAAAGAATCGAAACAGAATTTAAATAAGGGACTGAAAGAGCAGATGAGGAGAGAGAATGAATGGTAAGGGAGACAAGGAAAACTTCTTTGACAGCAGAGGAAGAAAAGAAAACAGGAGAAAAGGCGAGGGATGAATACAGGCAGGAAAAGAGCAGAAGAGAGGAGAGATACAGTAGGCCAGGACTGGATTTTGCTACTCGTCTGAGCTTGTTGTGTTGGTAGTGGCCTTCAATTCTATTGCTGAATATAAATTTTTGTTCCTTCTCTAGTCTTGCCTCAGCCTCCTGCTGCTTGGCATGAATTTTAAATCCCAGCATTCAAAGAGTCTGTGGAGACATTTTAAGTTCTGGTGTCCAACTAGCCACATCACAAGCCAATCACAGGCGATGGACATATTATCAGCTGTGGCCAAAATAGGTTGTAAGTGTTTGGTGCAAGAGCTAAATCCAAAGTCTCAAAAAAACAATAATATAAAATTCTTCAATGCATAAAGAATGTATCAGGTATCAGGAGGGAAATCTGCGCCTAGAAAGCACAGTCATTAATCCTCAGTTGAGCATTATTGATGCGTTTGTGCGCTGTTTATCCACTGATTTATCATGCGCACCCACAGATGGCAGATATGGGACAAACATAATGTTAGGACACAAAGGGAAACAAGATGATACAGGTTTGGAGAGAGAAAGACCAAACATGAAGGAACTCTATCTCTTTCTGTCAGGATCCCAACAGGGAGCAATTAGTCATCCCTTTGAATCCCCCCACTATCTACTCCACGAGTCATTACTCTGCGCTGAAGTTGTAGCATGGTTACTCTGGGCTCTATTAATCAGCCTGGGAGCTGATCTATGAACCACACTCCTCTCACAGAGGCCCCGGCCGGTGTTCAGGTTGGTGAGGAGAATGAGAAAGGAAAGAATAAGTAAAGCCACAGGATGAGTCCAATCAGCTGCTGCCTCAGGACTCACAGTGCCGAGACAGACTAATGGAGCCCTGGAGACAGACTTTTACTAATAAGCCTGCAGCAGCAGCATGAGAGGGGACTTCTTTATCCAAAGTGTGGTGACATTTTAAAACTTTCATGCATCAAGGATTACTTTAGAGGATTTCCAGGGGGCATAAGGTACAAAAAATAAATAAGGGTGGCCACATCTTCAAACAGTGTGGTTTAGATTCAGAAGACTTTCAACACAGAGAGGCTTTAAGGTGACACATTGTACCCCTTTTCATCTTTTTACACAGTCCCCTGTGGTCAACAGCAAATGTCTGTGCCTTGCTTAAGTCAAAATATAACATGGATCAAGCACCTATAGAAGTTTTATTACCCTTTACAAACCAGCTTTTTCTCAAAGTGGTCCATTCTGGTGTTTTTTTAAATGTAAATGAGCTCACTCTCACTTCACCCATTTTTCCGAGGTATGCTGACACAAGTCCAGCTTTGGCTTTTGTTGCTGTAGGTAGAGATACCAGGTGATAAGAAGGTGTCAAGTTTCAAGTTTCAAGTTTAGTTAATTTAATAGGACAGCGTGCAGTGTCATTAAATATTAAAAAAAAAAAAAAAAAGATGGCGGCACCAGATTTAGCCTAACGCTAATGTCATTATAATGATTTTTACTGTTACATGAAAGGAGTGCAGATCCTGTCAGATTTTCAGACATTTAGAGGTGGACCAGGAACTAAGGACAGGTTAAGCATATGTCTCATTTTGTGGGTTGGGAGATACTGCAGATTTTTTCTTTGACACAAATTTATTTGCAAAATACTAAAAGGTGGATTTATCACCATAAATAGTCTTAAATCTCCCGAGACCCTGCATTTTACATTACTTTTTGGCCTTCCAACAATATAGTAATAGTTTCTGCTATCAGTATTTTTAGATAATTGTCAGGAGTATTGGTACAAGTTGAGGTTATTTCCTTGGAATACAGGGGGAATTTACTTTGAAATTTTCAGGTATTTTCCTGAAAAATTTTGCGATCGTGTTTGTGTTTGATTTAAAGTTTCTCTTTTTTTGGGGGGGGGGCTTCAAATTTCCATGGGAATTGGGGGAATTTATTTGTAAATTTAGAGGAATTTTATCAAACATTGTGGAAACTCCTTTGAAATTTTCATGAATTTTCATAAAATGTTACAGAAATTGCCAGTGAATTCTTTTTAACTTGTGGAAAATTTCAATTGATCTTGAGGAATTTTTATTTTGTATTTTTTGGAAGGAATTTGATAGGAAATTTTGGGCCGAATTTGCTTGAACATTTTCAGACGTTTCCGTAGAACTGTTTGGGAAATTTTATTTAACTTTTATGACTTTTTCCAAAAAGTTGTACTGACATGTTAGAGGAATATTTCTGTTTTTGTTTTTTTAATATATGGGTTGTTTGTTTTTGTTTTTAACAGAATGTTTTGATAATGTCTTAAAAATTTTAGGGAGTATGGGGTGATTTTTTTGCTTTATAAATATCTGATATTTTTAAAATTATTTTATTTCAGGCTTTTTTGCCTTTATCACAGAGATAAGAAAGTGGTTGGAATCGGATACAGGGATGAGAGAGTGGGGAATGACATGAAGTGAAAGAGCCACAGGCCGCATTTGAACCCAGGCTGCCTGTGTACATGGTGTGCGACTGAACCACAAGGCCATCTGCTTCACAAATCTCTGATAATTTAAAGGGATTTTTCAAAAACTTCCAAACTTTAGTGGAAATTTAGTTCATACTTGGCCTTAACAAGCTCTTGTAGTCCATCATCAAAAACATGACCAACCCATACATCTCTTGACTTAAAACATTTCTTACTGAGTGAACGGCCCCCTACCAACTGGCTGGCAAGCTAAGCTGTATTGTCAAAAACCTATGCAGCAGTGTGTTGATTGTGTAGGAACAGTGCCCTCTGGAGACATGTTATACTGTCTACAGGTTTGTCTCGAAGCAGCTGTCTTTTGCACTTTTAAAGCATTTTTGTCAAAATGACTTCCACAAGTAAAGAAATATTTTTGGGGGGGTTGTGAAGTACGATACGACTTTTTCCTCATATGCAAACAACTTTTTTTTGGAAAACTACTTCCTGTCCAAAGACGAGACCTAGATTATATACTTAACAGGTCCTGCTTATCCTAAATAAGTGGGAAAAACTAAAAATGCATTTCAAACAAAAGCTTGGGTCTCAGGAGGTTAAAACAGCTTTGAGTGAGTCTTTAAAAAGCTTTGCCACATAGACTAGACAGGGACTAATTCACAGCCCTGTTTGTGTAGAGCAGCCACTGCTTAAAACTAAAACCATTTCAAGTATTACCTATATGTAAAAATGAGGATGGACCAGGTAAAAAACAACAGACAAGACAACCTTCCTACTGAAAAAAATAAATAAAGGACTCTTTATTTGAAATGTACTTATAATCTGAAGCCAACTCAGTTAAAGATGCATAAGATCTGAAAGATAAAAGTGTAGAAGTTGCATTTAAACTTCTGTTTTGACAGAGCCGCTTGTTAAAAAGTTTTCTGAAATTCAACACTCTCTTTCACTGAATCTGACTTGAAAAAAGAGTCTTATATAAATTCTTGTCTTTAGTGGCTAAATAAACCCGACCTCGAACTGCATTTCAGTCAGACATGTTTGTAATTGTTTGAGTTGTTTACTACAGCAGCCAGGCTCAGACCTCATTAGTCCCCCCACCCTTGAGCCTGGAGTGGTGTCAGGTGTAGTTCTGGTACAAGGCAGAAAAGCAATGTCAGAGCAGAGGGAGAGACGGGATATGTTGCTGCTTAAATAGACTAGGAGCATCAGACATGTCAAGTATGAATTTCCTACAAACATAGAAGCAGTTGCCTACTGTAAACATAAAAACAAATTTCGCACAAATGTAAAAACTATTACATTTGCAGGGATTTATTACATTTGTGGGAAGACAAAAATATTACTTTTTAAGTTGTAATTATTTTCCACAAATGCAAGATGAACTTGACAGCTAAATTTTTGTTGTTATTGTTGTTCGTTGAAGCCTTTTTACAACTGCCAGTGGGTTCAAGTCAGCTTAAGTGCAAGTGACATAGAATCATAGTCATGTCGATTTTTCATTTGCCATAACACAGGAAGTAGTTTTCTAGAGTCTTAAACACTGGCAGAGTCATGAATCCTAGCAGAGTGGATTGAAATGTGACAAAACAGTACTCTGAGGAAATTTTAGACATCGTAAAGAAACACTGTTCACCCAGACAGATTTTTTGTTTTATAATAACTTAAAACCCTCATCTACTGATATTTTTTTTTTGTCCCAGGAAGTTATTACCATGTATGTTTAAAACCCAGTAACTTCCTTTAATAGGGAAAGCCAGCACAGCCATGTCCTATGAGTTTTGTTCATGTGCAAAAAAAGTTTTCGTCAGATCTATCTGTGTTAAATTACTTATATTTGGAATAGATGAATTCCCTCTGAGGGCTTATTTCAAGAAGAACCCCTTTGATTTTGAGGAATTGTCAAAAATTGATACCAATCCTCTCCTTTTCTCATTCAAAAGTTTTGTACTGAGATTTATGGCCCTACCAATGTTTTAAGACCCTAGAAAAATTACTTCCTGTTTCATGGCGAAATTCCCTTTGACTAAATTTTTTGATGGGACTTGAATTTAAGTTGACTTGAACCCATTTAAAGGCTGCATCATTTTTCATGTCTACATTACATTTGTGGGACGTTAACATAATTTCAAGAGTGTTTTTTCCTTCTCACAAACATAATAAATCCCTGCAAATGTAATAGTTACATCTGCAGTAGGCAACTGCTATGAGGTTTGTGGGATTATTCAATAAAAGCTGCAGATTTGATTTTTGTTTGTGGTTTATTTTGGTTGAGGGCAGTTATTATGTATGCAGGTGTTACACGGCTCTGGGCTTTTATGGAAAGACTCATATACCAAACATTAATTTTTACTGAGGTTTGTTGTTTGTCTTATTTTTTCAACTTTTATTGCTGTTTTTTTGTTTGTTTTATCTGTGTGTTTGCAGAATATAGGGTAGAAAGAGTATATATCTGGTAAATGATATTTTCAGCCAGATAGTAGGGTTGATAATCAACCCTGTTTTTTTTTTCTTACTCTCTCTTACTAAGAGCACATATTTTCTTAATGTTTAGCAACATTATGGGATTCATGTTTTCCTTTCAACATCTGAATCAACAAAAGAACAAAATTTCTCTTAGAGGAATTGTGGTAAATGAGGACAGCCATGCCAAGGGAAGTTTATACAACCACAGTCTTTAATGATCTTAAAAAGAGCACCTTGGATAGTTTCTCGGAAGAAATAGATGGAATTTTGGAAAGGTACAATACTTGACCTTTTGAACATTAATAGTAGATATTAGGTATATGCAAACAAAATATATCACTGAGTAGGCCTGGGCGATATGGCCTAAAAATCATATCACGGTATTTTTCTTGTGGTTGACGGTAATGGTGTTATATCACGGTATTATAAAATTAATGGGAGATAATGTTTTCAAGTGTTATTAACCCCCTTCTCCCCTTAAAACAAGCCTTTGATGGCATACTCAATTTATGTCTAAGCATCGGAGCGCAGATGGTCGAGTGGTTTAAGGCGCTACCCATGTACGTGGGAAGCCCGGGTTCAAATCCGGCCTCTGGCCCCTTACCATATGTCTCTCCCCACTCTCTTCCCTGTTTCCAAGTCTATCCACTGTCCTCCCTCTATCAAGTAAAGGCATGAAAAGGCCCAAAAATAAATCTTAAAAAAAAAAAAAATTACGTCTAAGCATAGGAACACAGAAAAAAATGGGTTTTTTTAAGTCTCTCTAGGTTTACTTCTGTTCAACTGCACTCCAAGTTTTACTTTTTATCTCTTTCCTGATGAGGTGTGTTAAGCTACGAATGACTTGAGCATGTTTCCTGGTGAAGGTGTTCACAATATAAGTGTTCCAGAAAAAAACAGCGATGGAATTTTATTGTGAAGAGCTTGATGGAAGTACTGTGTTTAGCATTGAGTTAGCTTAGCTTTGGCTGCTGTACCAGAGAGAAAAAATAGTTTACAGCAGCTTTTTCAACCTAATTTAACATTGCAGCCTGGATCTTTGACTCACTGTGGAATTAGAAAAGAAAGTAAAAAGTAAAAATAGACATTTAAACTGTTGTTTAAGCCGTTGTAAGATGAAGAGCCGCAGCGCCGGGCTCTGAGACCAGCCATAGTAGCACTTAGCTTGTGTTAAAGCCCCAGGCAGAGTGACAGAGATGGCACACTGACTTTGTTGCAGTACAGGCATCAAACTTTGAAAGGGAAAAAAACATGTGTTTGCCTGCTAACCGTGCTTAGTTTCAACGGCAAGAGTGGCATTCGGTTAGCTCCTGGTTACATGTAGTACTAGAGCTAAGCATGCTATTTACTGGACTCAGCCTGAGCTGTCCGTCCACAAATGAATTGCTCTGCCGGCTGTGGGAGCAGATATACCTCGCATGTGCGAGAACAACGTAGGCATGTAAACCGGGGATGAAGGTGTTGCAGAAATCTATTCTGTGGCAAAAAAAATTACCGGTGACAGTATTAATTCCAGTTTACTGCCCACCTCTATCACTGAGTAAAAAAGAGTGAACAAAACCTCCTTCTAGGTTTGTTGTTCTCAGCTCTGTGTTTACATTAATTGGACAGCATTATGTCTATGCCACCACATGTTGTGAAAGGAGACAGAGCTGACATTGTGTAAAGACACAGTGGCAGAGTTTGGTCTCAAAATTACAGTTCAAGCAGAACCTGGAGTGGAAGTGCAACAACTACTAGACATGTAGTCCAAAAGTTAAATAGTGTAGCTTTCAATTTGGCACTAGTTGTACATTCCTTATCCTGGCTGACCTTATCCTTCACCTTTCTCCGTATTGATATTTAAGTGTCTTGCTAGGTCATGTCTATTTTCTAAACCGAGCCAGCTCAAAGCCTTGCGGCATGAATGTAAGTGCCTGGTGATTATTTGTATGAGTATCCAAAATCAATCTTAGCCTTACAGAAACCTGCGGTCTTAAAAGTAAAGCCAGTTGAACACACATTTCTTAAGTTCTTCAGGGTACAGAAGTGAAAACTGAACCCCAGCTTCTTCCTATCTAGAATTAAAATGTCACAGCTGTGGAATAAAATGTCTTTTCCAAAGTCGACTCGTGGACAGCAGTGGTGTTGAGGAAGGAAAAAGGAGATGTGCGATATCAACCTGTATTTCTCCTCAGCGTCTCCGTGATATTTATCACTGTTATTAGTTTGACAGGAAGGAGATGCGGAAGGACTGACAAGTGTAAACTTCAATATGGACTGAGTGTATGTGAATGTGTGGGTCACACAGTACCTCTGCTGCTGCTCTTTCTACCATCATTTGGAGATTAACTTGCTCGACTGCACATTTCTGTCTGACTGTATTTCTAGCTGACTTGTCCTTTCTCTAGGCACACTGCATCTCCTCCCCTTACTCCATGTCTTCAATCTTTCCTCTAATTATCTCTCTGCATGCTCACTTTCTTATTCTAACTCTCAGGAGGGGGTGGACGATGGATACCTTAAGGTTTCCCATTAAATGAACTAAAGGTGAAACGGTGGCCATACACAGTGCTGTTTAATAAATGGATCAAACATGCTTTCTATCTTTCTTTCTTGGTTGGACCTTTACTCCTGGACTTTTTAAATTATCCCTCTTTTTTCTTATGCTGTTTTCACATTTGGCACGATTGTTTTGTACCATGCCCTGACATGATTACTCCCTTCTGCTAAACTGCTCTGCTGTCACAGTGGAAAATTGTTCAGTCCCCCATCACACTTGCGTATAAACACAGTCTGATATGGTAGGCTGCAGTATGCAGATAATTTGCAAATCTGCCAAGAATTAGAAAGTGGAAGCGACCTTTGCAACCACTCATGCCATCAACTGGGTGCTGGATTATTTTCCTTATTGATAATAAAGTTTATTCTGCTAATACAGATGTTTTTGTCATTTTGACGGTTTTTGAAGAGACAGAAGACGCTCAGAATTGTCTTAAACTTTGTTGCTGAGGAAAACATATACATACGCTTGTGTTTACTCAGACCAAATGAACCCTACTTTTGGGTCAAGTGAACTCTGATCTGGGTCCTGTCTCTAATATGAAACCACCCATTGTCTGTTCTGTTGCATGCTGATATGCTTTTACTCTCAGAATGAGCTCTTTGATGCCTTATTCTTTAGAAATAAAACACTAGAAGTGTTGGTCTCAGTTTTTTGTTAGATAGTTTAACATCCAGGCTATATTCAATCTCACAGGCGCTAATATGCTGGGTAGATGGGGTCATGGTTTACCCTGAACTGTGGGCCGGAAAAAGTGGGCTCCCAAAAATGAATGGATAATATGTAGTGTAGCAGGGTTTTTCTCTCCATATTTTTGGCTTTTTACACCTTCATTTTAGCGACAGAACAATTGATAGAGCAGGAACTTAGGAGGAAAGAGTGCAGACTCCAACCTTTGTATCCAACTGGCTCCAAGTGTTGCGCTTTTAAATGTGCACAGTATTTTAGCTACGTATTAACCAACCATACTCAGAAAATCTGCAAAAATGCAATACTTTTTTCAAGACTCTCTTCATGTATTTTAAGAGCCCACTGCATCTTTAATTTCTAGAGGTGGGAGTCTTTTTGTTTTTCTTTTACATTTCTGTTGTTGTCACTTTGTCAAACACAATAAACACGTTACATTTATGTTTAGAAAAAAAAGAGGTAAATTAAATTTCCACTGTCCTCCTGCTTGCGGTACTAAAATGTACAGACTCTGGGCTGGTATTACACTAGTTAAGGTTCACTGCAAAGCTGTTTTTAGTTGTGAAAGTAAAGCCCTATTCGCACAGGATTGGTATTACCTAGGGACCTACTGGTATCGCACACGAATCGCACACGATGTGTGTTTTTTTAATCCTGTGCAAATTAACCATGCCTGTAATTTACAGATTAAAAGTCCAGGGCAAATAACTTAACATATTTCAGCACACACAGAGGTCCACAGGTAATACTAATCCTGTGCAAATCAGCTCTCTGTAATTTAGGGTAGTAAATATGCTTTTTTTTTTTTTACAGTCCGTGAAGCTTTTTCTGCTTCTTTTGTGATCAAGAAAAAGCAAGTAAAGGCATGAAAAGATCTGAGAGCAGGGTTGTTGTGCATGCGCAACAATCCGAGCTTAATAGAGTGCAGAATAATATTAATAGCATCACCAGTACAAAAACTGTTGAAAATGACAGGAGAGGCTCATACATAACATTTCGCTCTGTCATACATTAACGGAGGGATGCTCAACTTTCCTCCTCTTCCCCTTCTTCTCTGTCTGTTTAGCTGCAGATACTCACAGGTGACAAAACTTCGATGCGTAATGGAAGAGCTAGGGAAGATTGTTCTCAAATTTATTGGTCATGGACAGCTTGCTGCAGAACTGAAAAATGTTTAAAAATATATAGAGAGAGGAAAAAACACTTAGTACATGCACATTTTGGTATGAACTTCAGAAATAAAAATTCTCTTTGAGTTTTCATTGCTGTTGTCATGCAGCACCTCTATGTTTTCGTTCAGAAATGTCAGTAACACTGAGTACATTGCAGACTTTACTTGTCCTGTGTGAATGCACCACACCAAACACTGACATCAGGGGGTAATCCACAAATTGTCAGAGGTCCACAGGTAATTCTAATCCCATGCGAATAGTACTTAAATTAGTAAAGGACTTTAACAACTGCATTTGTGTGGTCCTTTATAAAGTGATAGGTGTTTATGAAGAAAAGGCTCTTAAATGTTTGAACTTTCATGAAGGTGTCCCATGTGGAGTCATGTCAGGTTCTTCTATTGTTGGAGATGCATAAATGCTAAATGTTGCTGCTGTTTTTCCCTTTGCAGGGCAGCAATGTGGTGGAGGACCAGGACCTGCTGGAGATCGGGATCCTCAACTCGGCCCACAGACAGCGCCTCTTGCAGGCCATACGGCTGCTGCCAAGAGTGAGTTTTGCTGCTGATCAATAATATGAGACGGGACTAGATCTAAGCTTTCTGATCTCACACATGGGATAGCCGGTCTCATGCAACTGGATAAAAATCATCATCATGACAGTAATCTGTATTTCCAGTTTTAGACTGTAATGTCAATATAGTCCACAAGGGCTGATCTTGTAGCAGACGCACTTTGTTAAGCATAAAATTCACCAAATCTCCTGTTCCATCTGTGTTTCCTTGTGATATAACTCTCTCTGTGGGTGGCTGGATTTTTCTCTGCATGTTCTGTAGAATCCTTAAACAAAGTGCCAAGGAGTGGGGGGATTCAGGAAAATATGCATGAAGCTACAGAGTGCAGCATCCAAACCACATCGAATTCAGTGATGCAAGAAGTGCTCACACTGTGCTGTGTCTCCTATAGTGCCCCGCATCTGTTCCACTTTAATGTAAAATATATGGGCATTTCTTAACTCCTGTGTAGCACAGAGGAAAAAGCTAATAGTTGGTGTAAAAGGAGCAAATGGATTTCCAAATGATAGAGGAATACTTATAAACTTAAAATGAAAGTTTCACAAGGTTAGATGCTTTTGTTTGAGTCTAAAAAGGAAGATCAAAGCTGTGGGACTGCAGAGAGAGAGGATGGGAAGCTGGTTTCTTTCTTTGATCTTTAGTCAGCACTTTCCTCTTCTCACCCTCAATGCTCAAACACTTAAAGAATTGTACACATTCACTTTTGTCACATGCAGCAGACATACTAAACTTAAAGTGGAGGATGTGCAATGTTGATATGAAGCACTGTAAACTCTCTGAAGCTGTTCTGGCTGTCAGAATAAAAGTGAATGAATGATGAATGATATCTGCCATACTCCAAAAGTTTCTCACAGAAGACAAAACCCCCTGCTGTCAGCTGTCTATACTGAATTTTTTGAAAAGTTAGTCTTTTGTGTTTTTTTAAGAAGTGTGTGATTTAAATTCAGCATGAAGTTGTAAAGTCAGGCTCTGTTTTGTATCTGTTGCTTCTCGTCTCTTTCCTCCTGCAGCCTGCGGACTTAGGGAAGCCCTTTATCATATGTCATATATACATGTATGCTTAAATCTTTAAATGTGATGAAACTAGGCTGTTGCTGCAGAATAAAGAAGGATAATGGAGAAAAAAGTGCTGCACATCTATCAAATATAATGTATAGGATACACACAGCTGCCATGTTATGTAAGAAACAGGCTGTAATATAGTTAGCATTTGTATCGGGTGTACTAAAAGATCCCAGCTGCTCTTTGCTACAGAGATCCCGGTTAACTTAACTGTAGCACATGTGCAAGAACACAGTTAAACATCTCTCCATACATTTTTGAAAACATGGAAAAAAAGGTCATGAAACCTCCAGTGCACTGAGTCTTATACAGAACTGTAGAAAGGAAACCAAACACTGAATAGACAAAAATACTTTCCCTCATTCTCCTTCCCGTCTGTGCTACAGGTGCGACCTGTCGGCTATGACGGAAACAACCCCACGTCCGTGGCAGAGTGGCTCGAGTCGTTAGAGCTCGGTGACTACACCAAGTCTTTCCTCATCAACGGTTACACCTCCATGGAGCTGGTCAAGAAGATCTGGGAGATTGAGCTCATTAATGTGAGTAAAAGTTTATTTCTTTAAAATGCAGCCATGAACATTTTTACTTTAAAATAAGATGGATGATAATCACTTCTTGCCCACAAATCCCAAAAAAAAGACAAACTATCATCTGCATACACTGAACAGTTATTACTCTGTCACTAGACTCTAGACATGTGTTTTGACAAGTACATAATGAGCCTCACTGTGGCTTTTGTTGCCATTTAAACATCTTTCACATTAATGGTTTTAAATCAGTCTTAAAGAGGGCTTTCTGGTGCTGTGTAGTTAATAAAATATGTCTACATCTTCAGCTGAAATTTTCTTACACAGAGGAAAACATTAACTATACCGCCTCACTGTTTTTAAAGATCATTTTTGTAATCTGGCTAGCTGAAGAGAGGCAGGAAAAATGGAGTAAGATGTGCACCAAACAGAAACAAGTTTTGAACCTGTGACCAGTGCATCATTGACAGTGGCCTTTGAATATGGGAGCCTGCTCTAACAACAGAGCGAAACCTGCCTGACTATTTAAATTTGGATATCAGGACCCCTTCTGAAAGTTATTCTCTACTGTTTCCCTGACTTTCTTTACAGAAAACAAAACACTTTACATTTTAATGTTTTCATTAAAAAGTGACAAGCTCTGTGTTGACTGCAACTAAAGTTCTGAGACTAAACTCAGGCAACTAAAGTTCTGAGACCAAACTCATCCACTATTGTTTGTCTTTTTATGGGGTTGTTGTTGTAGCAGAAAAAGGTAGGAATGTCAAAAAATATAAGGTCTTTTCACACTGAATTTTTGAATCCATGATCTGCTGAAAATGCCATACACTCAAATCTTGCACACAGAATCCAAACATTTATTTTTTTTCCTTTATAGTGAAAATTTGCAGTATGGGTCAAACTGGTGTCATACTGGAAAGAAAATAAGCTGTGAAGATGATTCTGTGGCTCTTTCACACCTTGAAAAAAGAAAAAAAAAACACTGAACGAGACCTCCATGTGGGTATTTGCACAAGCTTGTGTGTCACAGCGTTGTGCTAAGTTGGAGAGAGAGAGAGAGAGAGAGAGAGAGAGAGAGCGAGAGCATCATTTCAATTCAGTCTTTTTCTTATGTGTCAGCAAATACAAATTTTTGCGTTTATCTATGATGTTTGATGGATGCTCTTTACCTTCAGTCCCCCTTTTAAATGACTTTGACAGATGCAGGAATAAAATGCAAAATCTAACCTGTTCCAAAAAAAAAAAAAAAAAAAAAAAAAAAGACCAATGAAAGTTTCTGAGTCAGTGTGCAAACATGGCTGACACATGGCTATTTCTGACGCGTAAACAGAGGCCTCTGCGAATGTCTCTATCCTTTAGAGCAGTGGTTCTCTACTTGTTGGCCACCAGGACCCACCACCACCTCCTTGTGAGAAATCATGACCCAAATTTAATTTATTAGATGTAACAAAACATGCCCGAACAAAGAGACAGGTTAAGAATGTATGTTTGAAAAGTGCATGCTTACATTATATTTTCTTCCATTTTCCCAAGATTTCAGGGAAATTTTGGTAAGAAATTACATTGTTATCTCTAGAAAACCAGCTTTGGTATCCCGATAAATGAAGAAAAATAAGTTGAAGTCCTCTGAAAATGAGCAAAATGTACTCATTATCCCAGGGAAACTAAGTTAACTAAAATTTATGGATGCATGTCCACTTAGAGCGGGCAAATATCATTGACTTTTTGCTACATTTTTTATCCAAGGCACATATTTGCGACCCACTGGAAACAGCTCCACAGCCCACTAGTTGAGAGCCAGCGCTTTTAAGGAGCCCTCCATGTTAAGACATGTTGACTTTATTAGATTAACGTTTGTGCCTTCTATTAAGTATGAAGAAACTTTTAAAAAATTTTAATTTATTTTCCCACATAGGCTTCTCCTTTTTGTGCAATGCATTCTGGGTATTGGTGCCATCGGGCTTTTCACATCATTTCAAATGTACTCGGAATGCACTGCAGAATTGCATATGAAGAAATCTAGTGTGTTTCTTTATACATCATTCATAAAGAGGACACAGTTAATCAAGTCATCATGGCTGACTTTTGAGCAAGACATTAGGAATGAGCTGATAGAACAGGTTTGTTGTTGCAGAGCAAAATAACTTCTTTTTCAATCAAGTACTTCACACTGTACTGTGTAATATTGATCCCTCATGTGTCACCATGTATTCTTATGTCTTGATATCGGGAAAATTGCATGGACAGATTGTACTTGCAGTGAAACCAGTATTAATCTTTGTGTTGATTCACTGAATTTTCTTATTTATTAAACACAGCAGTGACACAGCTGGGGCTCAGTGCAGCTGATTCCTTGTTGGTTTCTCATCTCATCTCTCACCTTGGTGACGGACTGAATTTGTTTCTGTGGCTCAATTTATCACATCAGAGACCGCATACATCAACTCGCACTTTGTCCTTTTGGCTTTATATCAAAAAAGTCTAACATCGATGAAAAAGTTTGTTCAGTGAGAAGGATGCTGAGGACACACTGTGAAGAATGCCCATCAGGCATTTCTCCTCATTACTGAGCAATGCGTGCTATGAATACAAACAGGAAGGAGGTTATTTTTGCTGTTATATCACAACCTTTTAGCATCTTTTTCTTAACGTCACTTCTCATCATAACAGCTCTTGGTCTTATTGTTGAGATTTGCAGTTTCATATTTGCAGTAATAAAGTAAAGGTAGATATTTTGTGGCTGATTGAATTTTCCCCTTCTGTAAATATCAGTAATGGCAGAAGGTAACAAGGTTTGACGTTTGCACTCCAACGTTGTCACAAGAAGCACAGGTTTATGATTCAATTTTTAGCAACATGAAATCTTCAGCAGAGATGGGATTTGCTGCAGCCTGATCTCATCGCAGTGATTTGCTCCTTTGATGCTCTGAGTGTAACGAAATCATGCTCGATTGCAGAGGGCGCTCAATGAGAGAGAGAGAGAGAGAGAGCGAGAGAGAGGAGAGGAGGAGTGTTTTTCTTTCCCAGTGGAGGATAAAGCGATAAAGTGATGAGTGATCAGCTGGAGGAGGTGGAGAGGGAGTTATATAAGCATGTGGGATGCAAGATGTTTCACAGCGCTGGGGATGCCGCCCACATGCTCTGCGTCTGTGTGTGTGTGTGTGTGTGTGTGTGTGTGTGAGTGTGTGTTTCTGGATGCATATGTCAGATGTAGAAAGTGTAAAAAGGTTTTGGATTTAAATGCATTGATTTTCAAACACCAGCCAAACTGTACATCAACCTCATCTTAATTATAGGAAACACAAGAGCCAGAATTATGAATGTAGGAAGCATATGGTGCATATGGAAAAACTTTTCTTCTCTTGTTGACCTGCTTGTGCTTGAATGCAAAAGTACTGCATAACAGAAGAAATCTGTCTTCAAGTTAATATAATGAAGGGTGCTACACTGCATTGCTGTGAGAAGCCACTAGAGGCTGCACAAGTACATCCTAAAGCTTTGACAGAGGGCTCCTGCAGATTTACTGCATGTTAGATAACAGAAGAAACACCAGTATAAGGGTAAATTTTATTAAGGTACTTTACAGAACTTAATCTGTCAGTACTTCTGTCCCACTCCACAAATCAGACCTAAATAAAATTTCAAGGGGACCTGATGTGCACAGACCTCCACCTTAGGCATTAGCCCAGATGTCCAGTCACATATAAGGCTGAAGTAACCATTAAAATGTAGATAAGATACTTAATTGTTAGTGTATGCAGTAGAAATAAATTGCTTTAGTGGCAAACAGCCCGGTGGCATCAGACAAGATACACAAGATAAAAATATGAGATAAAAAAACATTAAAAATAAGAGCAGCTAGTGCACAATATACATATGACGTAGTTATACATAAGCAGTAATGTGTGAAATGTGTAAAACTAGAAACTTTAGGTTATCATTGAACTGTGTATAGTTGAAGCATCATTATCTTAGCTGCACATTCATGGTATGCCCACGTTGTTGGCATCTTAAAAACTATTTAAAAAAAACATCCATGGTGGTCGGATGGATACCTTTTGTGGCATGAAATAAACAATTGGCAGATTGGCAAACCAGCTGGATGCATACAGCCCCTGCTGTATCAGACTTAGTATAAAAGGACACCAAACAATGTTGCTAATGTGAAAACAAGCCAGCAAAGGAGTAGGAGCAGGTATAAAACTATCATGCCTAATGTTAAAGAACTCTAATTTAGGCTAATCAGAGGGCAACAAAGGATCAGTTGTGGAATGGATATACAGTTTTGCTAGGTAATAGAGCTTTAGGCTAGAAAAAAGGAGGCTGGGATGGAGAAGGTGAAGCTTTGCCAGCAGCAGCACAGTATGGTCAGAATTGGTGTTGTAGAGATCAAAGAAGGAAGTCATATTCAAATGGACCACCCTGTTAAGAGAATGAACTGTGATTGGTTACGATGGATTAGAGGCAATATTTCAATCAGCTGATTTGCAGCAGGCTTACAAATGTTCTCTACCTTAAAAAACACATCTTCATTAAAATTTGTCAAGGACAGTGCAAAAACAGTCCAATTGCCTATCCCCATCTTATTTCAAAATGTAAAAATAGCTGACTTGTGGAGATGGAGATATCAGAAACAGGGTGCATTTACCCTTAACTAAGCTATTCTCCTGTCAAATGCATTTAAAGAGTGTCACTGGGTATTTTCTAGGTTGCACTAGAATCATCTAAGGAAATGATAAGGAAGTCAAAGGACTAGTGAAAAAGTTTTGTTCAGAAGACTTTCCACCTTTTTGTAGGTGGGACAGTCAAAGAGTCATAAACTAGGGAGAAAGAGGAGGAAATGACATGCAGGAAAGGAGCCACTGGCTGGATTTCAACCTTGCTGTCTACTTGGAGGACAACAGCCTCTGCACATGGGACATCCTGACATAACCACCAGCTATGCCCCAGTTAAACAAAGCGTCAACTAACTTTGGCTGAATTTTGTGCTGGTTTCAAGCAGATCTCATCAGTTGTGTGTCCATGTGAAAGAGTAATTGTTGTGTGTCTGCTGTACAAGCTGTTCTGCTGTCTGTGCAGCCCTGCAGCTGTGCACCGTCACTGTAGTTGTCTCTGGGGTAGTCGGAGAATAAAACAGAGTGAAGTGTGGAGGACGTATAGATGAGAGAGAACGGGGTGATGAGAAAAGAGAGCAATGAGTCTGAACAGAATTTGGCTGCTTTGATGTAATCACCAGGTTATCACTATGGGCAACAGATGCTGTGGTGTCCAGGGAGATGAGGGAGGAGCATTGTTGGAGCATTTTAAAATGAGGATAGAAGTATGTCTGTGTCCTTTTATTGGGCACATATGTGCAGTCCTGCTGTTGTGGGATTGTTGGGGAATCTCAAAACACCTTTGAATTCTTCCTGTCCACATTCACACACACCCCCCCCCCCCCAACTCTGTGATTAACTCACACGGTGTACTGCAGACGGAGCGCAGATGTGTCTCTGTCTCTCTCTGCAGGATGTTTTTTATGTAATCAGAGCAGACTGACTCATCTGTGTCACATCTGGTCATGGCTGACGCTTACCTTTAAACCTTTAATCTGTAGAGAGAATATTTACCAGCTATCATATGGTATCATAAATATTGCATCAGCTCTAATTCGAACAATTTTGACCATCATTTCTAAAAGTCAAGAAAACATTTTATAACATCCACTAAAATTATGTAAGAGCAGAAGCTAGATGTCAACAAGGCAGACAAACCCTCACACATAGGACTGTTTTCTCTAATTTGGTTAGACTAACATTAATTGTATCTAATGATATACTGTAAATAGTCTGTAGAGTTAATCAGCCTTACTTGAGTTTACTCGAGCATCGTCACGCTTTTGTTTTATTGCTTTTTTAAATGTAGATCATGCAGTTGAGAAAACTTAAGTTCAAAGTTGTTCCATGTCCTGATAAAATGAAGGTAAATACAGAAAGTATCATCAAAGTCCTTTGTAAACATTTATAGCATTGGTTCCTAACTTGGGGTCCCGGACCCTCCAGGGGGGCCACCAGAGATCTTGGCGGGGGGGTTAGGCTTTGTCTGGGAAACACAGATTTATAGTATAACAGCCTCCAGAGCAGCTGTGTGATCTAATACACTTTATATGTATGGAGAGGATGCACTGTGTTACTCAAGAGGAACTCATTTGGTTTGCTTTGCTTGATTCTTGTGAAGGGTTAGATGGGTACAATAAGAAACTGCCCAAAAATACAAACTGCAAATATTCTTCAAAAACAATGGTGTATATCTTAATCAGTCTTACAATTCAATTACATTTGATTATGTGTTTCCTGTCAACGATTTGATAACGATTATCCCATCAACAATCAATATGGTTATGATTATCCGGTCAATGACTCAGTTTAAAGTCACAATACCTCATTATGTGTTGTACCCTCAATCACCAATGAAGACAAGCAGTCATATAGATTTAACTCAATTTTTGTTCTTTAGAAAGTGCTTTAGAAATCAGTCTCAACATAAATGTCTCTAAGTTGTAAAACAAATTTAAAAAAACAAAACAAAACAAAAAAATGAGTATGGGCCAAGATTATTATAGTGAACTAAAACTACAAAACTAAAACTAAAATGTAAAAATAGTTTTGATTAACTGAAACTAAATAAAAACTAAGAACAAACTAAACAACAAAAACAACCAAAAACTTATTTCTGTGCTTAAAAAAACTAACAAAAATAAAACAAAACTAGGGACAAAATCTCCTTAGTTTTAGTCTTTGACATCAGCAGACTGACGGACATATACATCCATGTCTGGGGAAAGTAAAATAGTCTACTTTGATTGAAGATTAAGAATATATGTTTGAATGTATTTTCAAAAATTGTATGAGGTTTACTTTTACTGGTCCTTTGGGTCTCGTCCCTGACAAGTGTCCCATATTGCAAAAATATAAAATAAAACTACACTAAATCTAATAAAAACTAAACTTAAATAGCGCCAGCAGTAATAACTGAAAATAAAAACAGTACAGTACAGCCCAGTACTGCAAACACTTAAATGCCAAAGTTTGTAGTTTGTGTCACAACATGCTGAGATTTTACTGCCACATTCGAGTTTACAGAGGACAGAGTAGCTGGACAGCTGATAATGACAGAGTCTTATTACTGATAAGTCATTGACCTTTTTGTGGATTATTTTTCTCCATTTCTTCATCAGACTGTAAACTGAAAACTGTGTGAGAGAAAAAAAACGTCTTTCTCTTCAGGGAGCTGTCCTCTAAGCTGCTCTGTGCCCCTAATTTCCCCCTGAACCCAAACTAATTTAGTGAGCTGTGTCAGGTACTTGAGAATGTAATAATGGAAACGCATAATGTCTCTATCAGACGGCTTTTAATATCACAGGTCTCCTGGTAAAATCTGACAGCTTGTCTCAAGACTAATTTACTGTCAGAAGCTATGAAGCTCAGGGACTCAGTGGGATAAAGACTTGTTTGGGATAATAACTGATGTGGAGTGATGAAAGTTTCATTTGAATATTTAACACTAGTATTATTGTTCATATGATCACTTTTAGCAGGACGACTGATTTGATTGGTTTGTTTATGTAAGAAAGAATAACTTATTGAAATTCTACTCCAAAATTACCTTACTTGTGTATTTTTAAAGTGAAATTGCTGGTCCATAAAATCTTAAAAATAGTGTCTATTTCATCAGTTTTACTCAAAAGCAGATGTTTGTTTTTTTCACATACATATTCATGTCCCTGCAGTGCAGTAAGCTGCTCACACATCCCATCTAAATCCACATGGTGGTGCTGCTGCCTCTCTTTTGACTCAGACCTCCTCATTCTGAGGCAAGAGTGCAAAACTGCTGCATCAAGGCTGCAAATTGCTCTCATTTCAGGAGGGTCCTCAGAGAGCCGCCAGACAGGCAATTAGAAATGGATTTCATTTTGGAAAGCCACATTCACAACGGTGGAGTGCAGATAGTTTCTGTTCCTCAAGGAGCGATTCCCTTAATGTTTTCTAGACAAGTGGACCCTGATATCACAGAGGAGGGGGCCTCTGATATGTGTGTCGGTGTGTGTGCTCACGGTTAGCCGAGTGTGTTATGAAATGAGGCATTCAATTGATACTTAGAGAGTAAACTATAGAGTCGGATGTTTATGCATATTTGAGTTACCTGTTATTATTTAAGGCATTTTAACACAGTTGTATAGGTGGTAATGTAGATTAATGTAATATTGCATAAAAAGATGAGCTTTTCTTAAAATGTCATAAAACACATAATTTAGAAACAGTTTGATTGGAAATAAAATCTGTAAATCAAGAGAATACAGAAAATGTGACAAAATCAGGATTCTTCATCATGTCAGAACAGCACTGCTGTGATGTAGTTTAGCTTCTTTGTTTAAAATACTGCAGTCATGGTCTTATGCAGCATTTCCCCCTTTTATCTTTTGACTGTAAAGTACTGCAGTGTTCACCTACAACACCTTGACAATCTCAATAGGTGCTCTGCTGATTTGTTTATATTTGAACACTCATGACAGGGTTCAGCTCAAAGGTCAAACTCAAGCACTTTAAAGGTGTTTTTTCAAGCTTTTGCAGCTCCTAACAGCTGTAAATCTGTACTTATGCAAATAAAGTTAGCATTAGTTCATGCAGGACATGGTAGTCATACGCCCAGCTGTGATCAGCTGATGGCCAGCTGATCTCAATTATCGCCTCAGCCAATCACAGCTCTTACTCTCAACACTGCAGTCCATTTAAGTATGACGTACTTCTCACTAATCCCTGCTTGCATTAATGCAGATGCACCATGCTGCTGCTGCTGGAAAAGCTTCACCTCCTCCACCCCAGCCTCCTCCTTTATAGCATAAAGCTTGTTTCACCCCCATATTGAGATTCATGCTACTATGGATTAATTGCTTTTTTACTAATTTAACTGTATTCAGTACACGTCATGAATGTATCCATCCATGTGGAGGTTTCTAGTTATGCGCTCGCTGGAAAGTCAAAGCGTGCGTCTTTTCAGCAGAGCCTTCTCCACCAAGTGTAACTGTTTATCCATTCTGCAATAAAATGTTACAATGTATGACAAGTGTCCCTGACTGAAAGACATACAACTGCCTTCCTTATCACTTAAAAACAGATACTATGTCTATCGACCAAAATTATGTTTGGTAATGGCTTTCGATAGATGTTGTAGACTTTGACAAATTAAAGGAAAAGATAGCTATGTCGAGATGTCTGTGTACGTTCTCATTCATCCAGGTCATGGCTGTCCAGAGTTTGGTCCATCTAGACTTGACTGAGGTTAACTGATTCAAGAACCTGTAGTGCCCCCTTTTGGACAGCTATGCCAACATAAAACATTTGCCCAAAGGAGAGCATCATTTTCAATAAATTCTTTATAAAAAAGAATATATAATTATGAATATGATGGCACTTGAAAAATGAAGACTGATACCTTGAGTTTACTTGTTTACTGCCTTCCAAGGAGCAACAGTTTTCCCCTAATATTATTTATTCAGTTATTTTATGTGAAAGACCTTCTTACTTACTTATTCTCTTTTTAATGAGTGAACTCTTTGTATCCCGTATGGCATATAATTATAGGTACTATCTCAAATCCAAACACAAACCTTGAAAACACATTAAAATCCAAGCAGTTTCAAGGATTTAAAGCACCCAAAACTGTGTCATATTCCTTTGTGTAAAAGCAACAAGTGCACAGTTAGTAAAATTTGTGCACATTTGATCTTTCTTTTTTCTCTGTGTTTGATAAAATTCCCTGATCTTCCTCTTTATTTGAAGTAGTCATGTATTAGAAGTTTAAATCATTAATTCTCACATTCAAATTATTCACATATTGGGAACACATGTAAAATTTGAGCACAGAGAAAACAATCAAGTGCCTATTTAATGTATGCTGAAGTAACACTAGCTCATTCAGGTGACTGACACATCAGCTCGAGTTCATGGAGGAGGGAGAGGAAAACGGCAGCGCGTTTCCAATAACGGCATATTTAGATGCATGGAGATAAAAACACTACTTTTCCATAAACTCTGCATCAAATCTTCCAAATATCAGCAAAGGCAGCAACAGAAAGCTTGAAGCCAAAGACTCCCAGAGCCCAGATGAGGCTCTAGAGGCTTTACACCTATCAAGCAGCCAAAGCTCGAATTTTCAACAACAGCGACACGTAACCAAGAAAGCAGAGATAAATAGGCTTTTGGCAGGCTGGCAGCACATATGGTGGAGGAAATGTTACCTTCTGTGGCCTTGTTCCAGACATATTTTTCTGTGAGGTGATGTTACAGTATGATTTCACAACTTTGCTGTCACCTTTTTGGTATTCAAGAGTGGACAGGAGAGATTTGTGGATGTCATTCTTTTTAGAATATGGGTTTGAGCTAATTGTAGTGTCTTGTAGTTACTTTTTTTAGAAAGTAACTAGTAATGGATTACTTTTTTTGAGTAACTACCCCAACACTGTCTGTCAATGATGTCACATCCCGGACTGTCAGTATTTCACAACAATAGACTCTGATATTCTAGTCATGTATTCTATCTATCCTCACATCACCTTAGTCAGCAGATGTCCCAAACTCTGTTTCCTCATGCCTGTGCCTTACATGTGATGGCCTGTCAGTGTGTGTTCACTGTGTGTTTTCAGTCTGTGTGTGTGTGTGAGACTGACCTGCAGGGCCTGACTTGTCCTTACATTCCCCGGTTTCAAAACATGTAATTTCAGAAACCCCACACACTGAGCTGTGAATGTGCTCTGAAAAGCCTGTGTGTATTAAAAGATGGTACGAGGGGTCCAAAATGAATTGAGGACAGTTACGAGAGTTCTGCCTTTCCTCTACTGCTTGTACTCTGTTGCCATGACGGCTACTAGTTACCATAGAGACTAGGGATATGTGCACTTGGTAAATGAAAAGTGTGTGTGTGCTGGATTGCTTTTCTCCTGATTCTTTTCCAAATAACTCCCCTGAATTCATACATGTTTATGTGTTGTGTTTCTGTGCTTATCACCTCCTCTGTCACCTCTCCAAAAGGACAGATTGTCTCACATCCTAACACCAGATGGTTCCTGCCTTCGTTAGACACTGCAGGATTAAACCCTATACATCATACAAAAATAGACACCAGTGCCAGAGCATACTTCCGTTAATTAGTAAACCCCATCATATATTTGTGAGTTTTCAAATCACAAAGTCTGAGATGTGTCATACAGGTGTCACACATTCTTATGACGCCACACCATACATGCGTTCAAATGTATGAGGATGCGGTACGCTTCTTTACACATACAGTACGTGTGAAAAGAGAGTGAGTAGTAGCTTCAGTGTGGGTGGATTTGCCTCAGGACTGCAGTGTACTTCAGTGTTCCTGCCTGCCGATATCACTCTCCCACAGCCTTGTTTGGCGTGCGCTCTTCCCGTTGTAACGCTCACCTTGTTGGAGATGGTGTGGGAGGCGTCAGGAGAGAATGTGTGTGACCCCCCGAGCTCACGCAGCCTGAACCTGTGGCTCTGTGCTGTTAACTCTGCTGGCTCACAGCTGGGATGGATGAAGAGAAATTAAAAGTTAGCTTTATGAGATCCAAAATGATGATTAATGCAACAGTTTGACTTTTACTTTTACGCTGATCTCAGTGTACTTCGTAAAAAAAGGGAAATTTGGCTACCAGAGCTGCTACAAAAATGTCTAACATTGAAATGAGCTCTTCAAAATTTCCTTTTAAAGGCATTTTACAGCAAAGAATAACTATTTTCTTAACGTAATTAGCATTTGGACTGGTGGAGTTAGTGAGGGGGGTTTCATCTTTCTTTTTCCCTTTTTTTGAACAGAAATAAATTTAATTTAAACTGCTGACGTCTTTCACATCTATTGGGTATTCGTTTTATTTGTTAAATCATACAACATCATTGTTCAGTACTATTTTGTGGAGGGAGCAAGATCAGGAAATTACAAGCAGGAAAGAAGGCATAGGCTGGGTTTGAACTGGGTTAAAACCTGTATTAGGTTGTTTTGAGGGTAACATCCCCTGTACTGTTTAAATAAATGAAGCTCAGAGTTAACTCATGCAGGACATGGTAGTCAAACGCCCAGCTGTGATCAGCTGACAGCCAGCTGATCCCAATTATTGCCTCCCAGCTCCCACAGCCAATCACAGCTCTTTCTCTCAACACAGCTGCATATTTAATTATGACGAATTCTCACTAATCCCTGCTTGCATCAATGCTGATGCACCCTGCTCCTTCTGGCAAAGCTTAACCTCCTCCACCCCAGCCTCCTCCTTTATGGCATAAAGCATCAACACCCACATATTCAAATTCATGCTACTATGGATTCATTGCTTTCAAACTGATTCTATTATATTTAGTATGCATTGTCATAAAGTGATCTCACCACATGGGGTTTCTAGCTATGCTCACTTTGGAAAGTCAAAGCATGCTTGACTAACCCAGATAGTATCTTTGGAGCAGAGCCTTCTCTGCTAAGTAAAACTGTAAATCCATTTTGCAAATGTGTGACAAGAGTGTTCCTAAATGAACAACCTTCAAAAACTCAAATTTCAAAAACTTTATTTGCAAGTTTCTTAGCTGACTCTCAGTAGTACATTAAAGTAATTTGAACCAATTGTAAAGTTCTTAAAGCTCATATTCAGAACTCTTGGTTTGTGTTGATTTTGGCTCCCCCTGTGGACAAAATAAAACATCTGGTTTCAATGCTGATCTTGCCCTGTGTACAACACAGAAAATCTCAGCCTGTGGCCATTTTTCATTTAAACCTTTAACCTTCTGATATCTGTTGCTTTTTAAAATGTCTGTTCCTGTAGGTAAAAGTTGTATCAGACACCTACCCTTTTGCATCATTTAAAGCATTTAAAATAACTATAAGAATATAAAACTGATTCCTGACGGTCTATTTTGCTTTTGTAGGTAATAAAGAAATATTCTAACTCCTTACCAGAGCTCTAACCACTGTTTTCACTGAGAAAGGGAACCAAGATGAGCGAGTCATACCCTATCCTTGGTTCCATCCTGCCTGATCACATAAGAACACTCTTTAAAGACAGAAATAGTCAGAATGACGTCAAGCTCTGTGGGTTGGATTTCATTTATGTTACAGGTTTAGTCACACACATGTCAGTATATACTTGTGTTCATAAACACATGCCCATGTTAAATTTAATACAGTGCTCATACCCTTGCTCGGTCTCAGTTGTGCTCTGTTGTAAAGAAAGTGGGTCATGTTTCAAATATGTTCCTATTTCTACTTACTCAGATAAGAGTATATGATTGTTTCTGTGGAATTTTTCTGCATGTATTCATGATTTATTACTCAGTGCTGCTCTGTTACAGAGTTCCTGTGACTTCATGAAGCCTGAAGGAAAATTGCAAAAGAGTAATTAGAATCAGATAACCAGGAGTTTTTCTGCTCAGAGCTATTTCCGGCAAAATGTTTTAACCTGTCTGCTGTTAAAGGTGTGGAGATAATGTAGCAGGGTAGACTGTGGGCGTTATTGAGGCCATGCTGGTCTGTGGGGTGTGGGGTGATAACTAGTGAGCAATGAATCACTGACACCCCCCCCCCCCCGATTTCCCTCAGAAAGGCTCTAATGACCTAAAACATATTAAAGAAAGTCTCCCAGTCATTAATGCACATATTAGCCACTGCATCAAACAGTCTTTGGCTCTGTGATTAAATATCAAAGGTATGGACTTGTGTGGAGACATTAGATAATTAGATAGAGAGCTGGGCAACTGTTTCCCTTTACAGGAGCCAGTAGTGGACATTCTGTACATCCATACATTTTTACAACTTTGCAAACTGAAAGAGAATAACCACATTTTACCCAAAAACAGATGATGCATTTCAATGTATTGTAAAGGTGTGCATTACTTGAACACATTAAGAAGAACTTATCATTTACGGTACAACACCCTTGGGAATCAAACGTAGCTACTCAGTACTTAAGTAAAATTTAGATTCATTACTTTTGACTTTTATGGAAGCTGATTTATTGACTAGTAATTCTACTTCTTCAGCCCCGACTTTGACTGGATACCAGTCCAGGGTGTACCCTGTCTCTCGCCCAATGACAGCTGGGATTAGGCTCCAGCCCCCCGCTACCCCCAGCGGGGTAAGCGGTATAGAAAATGGATGGATGGAATTCTACTTCTACTTAAATACATTTTAACCAAAGTAACAATACTTAAACTAAAGTACAATAGTTTTATACTTTTTACACCTTTGATAACATGATAAGCAAGTCAAGATCTTAAGATCGAGATCAGCTTACAGCTAGCTGATTTGCTCTAAGCACGCTATTCATTAATTGCCCTCATGCTGCCATATTCAGACTGCTATAGCCTGGTTATGCTTTGCTGCTCCCTCTGCAAGATGCTTTTAGCAGGCAACCCTCCTCCACCCCAGCTCCTCCTTTATTCTATAAAGCCTCTGCTCTGGGCTTATTGCTGCTTCTCTCCATGCCTCAGGCTCTCTTTGTAGGCACAGGAAGAGCAGGAATGTGTGCTGTTCCTGCTCCATGCTTTCCACATAGGCTTGTGGAAGGTCAGGGGATCCCAGAACAGCCACACCACCTAACATAAATAACATGAGCTAATCTCTAACTGCAAATATAGAGAAATATTTACAACCACAAATGATGTGTTTCTTGACAAAGTGGTCCTGAACAAACCATAATTGCTTTCATTTTAATTTAATCTAATTCTAATATAAAGATTTCTCAAATATTCAGTGATTTAAACACAATGATGTGACAAACAAGATCAAGCCTCGCTTTGGTCTGTGTGCATATTAGAGCATACTTATGATAATATTAATAACTTTATTTGTTTAGCACTTTTAAAACATGGGTTTACAGAGTGCTTTGACAAATTTGCAAGGTCAAACAGAACAAATCACAAGAACTCAACAGCAGAAGAACTCCCCAAACAAAATTGATCCAACAAAATTAACCAAACATCTGGAACCTATTCTCATTTCTCTGAATAGCATATGTGAAATAGATTTAACATTGTAGTCATATTAAAATCATGATACTGCAATTGTTGAACTCACTCAACTTGTGCTGCACAAACACATTCACACTCCGTGTGAGCCAGCACGAGCTTGTCTCTGTACGGGCCCAGCGTCTCCATAGTGACGAGATGGAGAGGAGGAGGAGGGGGGAATGTAAACTGGGTAGGAAGAGAGAGAGAGAGAGAGCGTGTGTGTGTAGGGTGAGAAAGGGAGAGAGAGAGAGAGAGCGAGCTCAGGCAGAGACATGTAGGAGATGTAGTCTGGCTGCCGCAAGCTGAAGAAAGAGGAGGAGTTGGTGAGCGCTGGAAATCTGCAGAGAGTGAGAGTGAGAGAAACGGGAGACAAAAGCTGTTGGTGAGGAGGCGAGGAGTACAGCCAGGAAAGCGTGGTTAGAAGAACAGAAGAAGAAGAGGAAGACGCTCCTATCTTAGACATCAGGAAAGCAACAGGGAAAAGAAGAGGAGAAGAAAACAGGAGAGGACAGCGAAGTGAAAACTACTCTTGAAGCTTTAATTTGGATTAAGTCCAGTTTAAGAGAGGTAGGTAAGACTGCATGGAAATGGGACATGATTAAGTGATGAAGAAAAAGAGGTATTTGTTTAAAGCAATAAATAAGGAAAGAAGAAGAGCAAGTACAATATTAAAGGATTGGTCTAAGCTTACTGTTTTATTAGTGCATCTTTCTCCGATACGCTCTGAGTCTGAGGTGATTACAGCATACCAAACGCTTCCACAGCACACAATCAACACTGCTGACTGAGCTAATTTACTTGCTGTGACACTGTGTGTGCACATGTGTGTGCAGAAGTTGGAGGTAAATGTTACCGTGCATTCAGCGTGTAGGAGTTTTATCCTCAGGCCACCTGAGAGAATGAGCTGAAACAGCCATGCATCGATCGTGCTTCAATAAGATTGTGATTGTTACACAAATACGACATGACAGCAGAGTGATGTCACTAGCTTGGGAATAACAATCATGTTGCCATCTCCAGTTAACTCAGATGGAAAGAGCTCCCTGTGATGTTATTGTGCTAAACATATTCTTAGCAGAAATGGGACCAACAGCTCATATTTGTGTCACCAGACTTTCTAAAAATTAAGTTAAATCCCAAGTCTGGTCCCTGGTCAGGCGATGCCATCCATTTTTCTCGTCCCAGATTGAGTCAAGTGAAGCAGAGAATAAGAGCAAAAAGCCAATACTACTACTGTTAAGCCCACTCACATCCAACTGCTGTCCTCATTTGCAACCCATCCTCATTTGCATGCACAAATGTACTCTTAGAAGATGGAGAGAAGTGGAACTGGGAAGAGATGGATATGGTTTGTTTAGTGGCTTCATGTCAATTTTTAAGAGTGTGCTCGGGCATAAATATATATTTGCATCATAATCACTATTTATGTGGGACACTGTCAACAATTATTATGAGTACTACAACACCATTACATGACTGATGAGTTTCTGAAGACAGCACTTACTTTCAGTGTCAAGTGATGCTACATGTATGTGTGATTATTATGAGTTAAAGGCTTCACAGCTTTGTCCTAATTTGCCCACGCTTGAAAACAACTGAAACAGTTATGATGTTATTGAATTTCCTGTAAAGACTTGTTTTCCAACAATGATAGTGCAAGACTTAGAAGGAAAAATAAGGTAAATTGAGGGAAAGAATGAGGCAGGTCCCAGCAGGACAAAGTATTTTTCTTTTCCCAGCTGTTGAAAAGAAGCCAGAACAGAGAGAAAAGATAGCTTTGGAAATCCTACTGTATGCCTGTTACCTCACACAGAGGGCCATCCATCATAATCTTGCCCTCTGTTCATCGAATCATCACACGGTGAGCCACAGCGATAGATTCCCCGTCAGTGACCGGCATTACTCAGGAAGCAGCCCAGAGAAACCACAGCATGATGGATGGTTCTTTGAGGGACATAAAGTGAAAGACGGTGTTTGACACACTAACTGGGCTTTTGACAACACAGGTTCAAATTACTTATATAACTATGTGTACTGAAATGTGTCTACATTTACCTTTAAAGCACCTTTAAAGCAAGTCTTCAATGATTCATGGCATCAACACTTACATTTCACAGCCTTCAGTTTTATTTATGAGATGAGAACAGTTTTATTTATAAGTGCTGACGTCTTATTTTGGGACTGAAGTGGGTCACAAAGCAGGAGCTCCGACCATAAACCAGACAAGTTTATTTATTCAAACTGTTCCTTACAGCAGGTTAAGCTAGGTGACCTTAAGTTAGAAATCTGTGTGCTTTCTGCATGTCTGTTTAAAGATACACATCTCATAATAGCAATGCCTAAAGGAGATGGATTTGGTTTTTGATACCAACACACCTGTGATGTTACCACTGAAGTATTTTGCCTCACTTTTGTTCAAGAATTTTGTCAATCATTCCTGAACTTTTCTCATTATAACACAAGTGTTTGGAAGTAACAGTCAACATGAAGCAGAATGAAAACATTCGCTTTGAGGGACATTGTTGTTACCAAATATCTAAACTGAACCAAAGCCAGATGTTTCTGCTTTGTACTGGACACAAACAGGACTAGAAAAAACAGACAGGCTCATGTGAACTAACTGGGATTTGGCTAGTTTACATAGTGATAAGTTGATAATTGATGTACGATCTAAATCTTTGCTTCTCACTGGGATGCAGCAGCAACTCCTTCATGAGAAATCATGACTAAAATTCAGGAAAAATCTTTGAACCAATCAGATTTATTTAATGAGATGTTGCAGTGAACAAGTAAAAATCAGAATGTTTAAAAAGAGCACCATTACAAAGACGCCCATGCACTGATTTGATTTTACACCATTTTCCGATGATAATGTGTGTCAGAGTTCTTGAGGGTTAATTTTTTATCATGAGGAAGCCAACTTTGTTATCCCAAGAAAAGGCAAATAAATAAATCAAAATCTTGAAAAAAGCAACCAAAA
Organism: Cheilinus undulatus; assembly: GCF_018320785.1. Classification (NCBI taxonomy): domain Eukaryota; kingdom Metazoa; phylum Chordata; class Actinopteri; order Labriformes; family Labridae; genus Cheilinus; species Cheilinus undulatus. Next base: position 21,764,314 of record NC_054887.1, on the reverse strand, counting down.
TATACTAATTATCACAGGAAAACAGAGAAAAATAGAAGGATTTTCCTTTTTTTATTGGTTTTTCTGTGCATCATGGACTCTGCCAATTTTTTTTCACATACAGGATCCACCGAAAACAGTCCCGCAACCCACTTTTTGGTCCTGACCCACCAGTTAAAACCTCTGTTTTAGATAGTGCTTTTTAAAAAAAATCTCATTCAAACTGAGACGTTGATTAGATTAATCATAAAAAAATGACTCAAGTAGCTTAAAGGGCTAATAAGTTAGTTACAGGATAGATGATTACGAGAGATGGAGAGAGGCTCACCAATTAGCATATATTATATATATGTAGTTCAGAGCTAAAAATTCAGTCTTTAAAACACACAATTTAAAGATTGAAGATAAACAAACACATTCTAGTCCCTAAAACACACTATGAAGTGTAAGTAATGATGATGAATTAAAAAAAAAACTTGACTTGATCTGACGTAGATCTTTTGGCCCAGCCTAAAACTCCAGTAACTTATTTGATTATGCAGCCAATATTTAGAGCTGATATAGGCAGACTTTTACAACCAAAATATCAGCAGAAATCGTCTTATCTGCCGATACTGATAATACACTTTTTAAGCTAATACCTGCTGATACCAATATCATGCTGATGATATCGTGCATCCCTAGAAAAAACAGATCTAAAACTCTCTCATCCTTAGTTCTGGCTCTCAGGAATGAATATCTTCATATAATATTCTTATACCAACAGTGAGAATAATGGGACGTAGTATAGCATTGGAGCTTGAGACAAATGCAGTGCTACAAGCTTAGCTTGTTTACTGTGGTCAGTGTTTGTGATTGTGCAGCCCTATAGATTACTTTTATTTGTGCAAATCAACAAAGTTATTACTGGTGCCAACAAGCTAGTGGCTAAAACAATTATTCTGAAAGACTTGGGAATACAAAAAGTTATGAATCTGTAGACCCCTGGTGGAAAAAGCACACAGCATTTTTTTTTTTTAACTTCAGGCACAAACAACCTCCTTCTTTGTATAAAGTATGGTGCTGTGTTGGATCACTTGCATCCATTGCAGATAAACTATAAGAAAGAGATGGGAACCAATAACTCTGGAACAAGAGCAGCACTAGTACTGCTGTAGTATTTAACTCCTCTTTCTAGCAATTTCAGGTTTCCAGCGAATGATTACTGTATACACAACATTTTTCTGTATATGAACAGAGTTTTCACTCACACACATCTGGCAACTGCAACTATGGATCAGATCTTTGTATCTGCAGCCTTTTTTTCCCAGAAGTGTACTTTACTGCATGTTCTGTATGTTCAACACTTCACTGAGTGTGACCGTGAGCAGCTGTTATATGTGAGGCTCACTGCAACTCTGACATGCAACATCATACACATGAGTCCTCTCTGCTTTCCCTCTATTAACATTTACCATGTTAGGTTATGTGAACATACACGTCCTACAGCAGAGGTGGGTAGAAGTACTCCATCGTGATTCAAGCGATGTTTCACTACCTTTGCACTGCGTGCACACTGTTTTAGGCTACAGTATGTAAACCATGTAGCGTTGCACGTGTAACCAAACCTTCTGGGTTGGTCTAACTGAATAAACTTAGTAAGAAAATAGTATGAGTAACTTCTTCAGCCACAACTCTGGCTTTAAAGGTGCAATGAGCCAGATTACAACAACTGCTCTACAACAGCTACAGCAACTCTCAAGGGACATATTACTCAAAAGGCAAATAAACAGATAGCCCTGTTAGCACTAGTTAGCACACGCTATTTGTGATGATACCAGAGATGAGAAGGTTAGCCTCCTAACAACACAACTTGTGACTGGGAGTTGGCTCCCATTAAGATATGCGGAAGGAGAAGGCTTCAGCGAGTTGATGGTGTTTGATGAGCCAGAGTAAAAAACAGCATCATGATGAACGACAGCTACCACGGTTAAACAAATGTATGAGAAAAGAGCAAGAGTTCTTATTTGTGTGTTCATAAAATGGCTGTCACTACAGAGACATCAACAGATCTCTCCGTGAACTCTTTGATATTTTGTCTCAGAATAGCATGTTTTTGTATGTTTGAGAAGTTGATGCCAATAACCAAAGCAAGTTTGGACTCTCTCATTCATATCACAGAGCTCCATGTTGATGTTTTAGTTTTATTCATACAGTTTAGGCTTAATGGATATTTGAAATTTAAGGCCTTAGAAAGTCTTATTTTTACCAGTGAGAGGTCTAAAATTTTAGAGGACACATTGACTCATCTTTGTCCAGTCTTTGTTTTTAGCTGTCATATAATTCTGATCATTTTTGCGTATATGCTTATCCAAGTAACAATTAAACTCATTTACTGCAGTGCAGCCTGCATATATACAGTGCTTCACAAATTCATTAGACCACCTGTCATATTTGTCTCAGAGACCATTCAGCATCATGAAGTGCTTTAATGCGGACTCTTTCATTTTCAGTGAGCTCTCCACGTTTTACCATTTTGAACAGGAATGAGGGATTTCAAACTGAATTCACCCAAATTTGAGCCGGCTCACTGGGCTTCTATGAGATGTCAGAAATTAATCAAGCATAACATTCAAGCAGTAAATCCAGCAAGTTCATTTTGTCTTCTTATTCTGAATAATCTACTTGGGTTTCTTTTTTCAGACAATTTATTGTAGGAGATGCAGATGACAGTCGAAACATGTCAAGGTAAAAACATCTACAATAAATTGTCTGGAAAAAAAGAAACCCAAGTAGATTGTAACATTCAACCACTAAAACTAATTTTTTTGTTCAGGAATGCAAGTAAATAACTATAATTTGACATATTAATCAAGAAATAATAATGTGCTTTAGTATTTTTTCAGTTTTTTTGTAAATCAGAAAATTTGAAAATTCATGGATAACAATAATAATTATATTTTAGCATTAAAAATATCATTTGGGTTAAAGAGCTTCTACATATTGGTGTATTAACCATTGCAGAAAGACAAAAAAATGATTTTGGTAATTACCAACGCTGTTAATTTAGGGCAGCTGTGGCATAAAACTTACTTTGGTTAGGATGGTCTAATAAATTTGTTAAGCACTTTACATGCATAGCTATAATAGAGGCATTAAATTTGACAGAAATCATCAAATTTGGGAATTTATGAACAAAAAATTTCTTTGTCCTATACCTTTTGACATTTTATAAACGGTGCATTAAATAAAAAAAAAATCAGCACTGGTCTGGTGTACTGAGCAATCTCACATCATTCAAAAAGTAGGAATAATTTTCCTCAGTTCAGGTCTTAAGAAGTCTTCAATTTGATTTTCAAAAGTTTGAAAGACATTGGGATTTAAGTGCTTGTTCTTCAGGTCATACTAGATTACTGAAATCCCATCTCTAGTTTCTATTAGTGCTGCACAATAAATCTGATCACATATGTCAGGCTGTGTAGTTACATAATCACGTAAAAGACTGCTATTATATTGCATTGAGTACTTGAAAGGTTTATAAAAATGTCCGCAGGAAGGCCTTTAAGTAAGTATGAAGTAGTGCCACTATTTCACTTTGTAAAAGTGTTGTTTTAAGAAAAGGAAAAACTTGCATTTTTTTTTGGAAAATATTACTTTTTTTATAGCAGTATTGTAAAAATGTAGGGTTTTGCATTATGTTATGCTGCTTAATATTTGCATGTTTTCAGTTGAGAAATATGCAATTTTAAACTGTAATTCTCTGCATTTCCTTGATAACCAAGCAAGTAGACTCATGATAACATGTTAAATGGCAATTACAATATCATCCAGTAAAATCACAATTGCACATTTTTTAAGAAATCATACAGCTCTAGTTTTATACATGTGATTGACATATGGCTTTGCATCAGGTATTTAGATTTGTCTTAAGACCTGAAGTAAAGATGGTTGAATGAAGCTCAGCATTAGTTCATGCAAGACAAAAGCAGGTCATACGCCCAGCCGGGTCAGCTGACAGCCAGCTGATCCCAAATATTGCCTCCCAGCTTCCACAGCAAATCACAGCTCTTTCTCTTAACACAGCTGGGTTTTAAAACATGGCATATTCTCACTAATCCTTGCTTGCATTAAAGCTGATGCACACTGCTGCTGGCAAAGCTGAACCTCCTCCACCCCAGCCATCTCCTTTATAACATAAAGCATATGCATCCTCATATTGAGATTCATTCATGTATTAATCGCTTTTGAACTAATTTTACTGTGTTCAGTACGCATTGTCATTAATGTATCCCTCTATAGGGGGGTTTCTAGCCATGCACTCCCTGGATAGTCAAAGCATGTTGCTTAACTAACCCAGGGAGCATCTTTAGAGCAGAGTCTTCTCTGCCAAGTAAAACTACAAAATGGTCAAATGTATGATGAGAGCATTCCTGACTGAACTAAGCTGATGTGAAGGAGATGCCATCTTGTGTGTCTTTTTCTGTGAAGACCAAATATATATATTTTTTTCAACATGAATGTGCTGATTAGATTTAATCCATTTCTCTATTTGATTCTGTGTTATATTTCCAAGCTTTTCTCTCCATGTAGAACACCAGAGCAGGATAAACTCTCTGAAGCACCAAAACCCAGATAGTATTGTAAACACAAACATAGTCACTCAGCCTGGTGCCTCGGGACAGCTTGTGCTCCACTGCAGTGTGAAAATCACATCCATCTTGGGACTCTGAAGAATTTATTAACCCATAAAAATATCAAGCAGCACTTCATATTGGGAATTCAATTCATGAGCCCTTCTGTGTTAGTGGAGAAGAGTGTGTGTTTATGATATGTGAGTGTGTGTGAGAGATCTTGTTTCAACCTTGATCCTGTAGCATTAGGCAGGTTGCACACACAGGCAGCCTGTGCCTCCAGTCATAGTTACACTTCTCCTGCTATTAATGGAGATTTATCTGTTCTTCATGAAGGCACTCTTAATAACACCGCTTTCTCATTGGCTACCTGTTCCCTCAGCGGGGAAAGGAGCCTTCCTATTGGTCCCTGTTGGACATCATTTTCACCACATTACCCACTGCTGCAACTTCCCTCCGCTCTGTGGTTGCTAGGTAACCAGTGGTCTCTGGTTTCCTCCCAGTGTTCCCCCCTGCGATGTGGTCTGTGTGTATAAATGTGCATATTTACAGTGTGTGTACAAGCGTCTGTGATCCTGTTTAGAGTAAACAGATGAAGCTGAATGTGGACTCCAGTGTCATGAACCCAGATGACCACACAGTCTCTCTCTCTCTCTCTCTCTGAGCCTCATTGTGTTTGTGTGTACTTATGCATGTGTGTAATCTACTGAGACTCCAGGTAAATCGATGCTCATCATGCCGGCCAAAACGCTCCAAACAACTCGCACATTAAGTGGGGGTAAAGAGGTTTTAGGAGGGAGAGAGGACGGTGTCTAACTGTGATGAAGTATTCACTGTTAGAAAAACGTCAATAATCAGAGTGAAGAATGAGCCGCGGGTTGTTGCTGAAACGGTCTGTATTTCTTACTGAGCTCTGCACATTATCCACTTTACATCAGTGCTTCTTTTTCTTTTCTTGTGCCACAGCTAAGGCATGAATACTAGCTTTTCTTTATTCTCACATTCACATTTCATGCACGTTTTAAATCTAAGAGACCGTAGTTATTATTCTGTTTAACCATGGCTGTAGAAATACAAGAGCCCAAATCATTATGTAACATTTAAAGGAATATTTCTATTGAAGTATCGACTGGTTGCCTGGGAACTGTGCATAGTGAAAGAATATTTAAGCCACTAACACACATAAAACTGCAAATCTTATGTTAATGTTCAATTCAAGCAAAATCAAATGTGTTAACTTGTGAGATTTGGAAGTGCTATTAGCAGAATATGTCACCTTCAGGAAGAGCCAGGCTAACTTTGTACCTGTTTCCAGTCTGCATGCTGGGCTAAACCAACTGCTCTCTCGATAGTAAAGATAAGCATGGCAGCAATATTCTCAGCAATTCTCTTGATTTTTCAGCAGTCCTCTTCTGTGCAGTTTCTTGAATGAGAATATTATATGATTGTTTCATTTGCTTGGTCCATCTCTGTTCCATCACGGTTCCAGCAGCCTAAAACCCACCATCATAGATATGCAGGACTTCTATTTTTGCTTTACGATGGGCCGCTGCACATCAGTTTAGCCCAGAGAAGATCGAGCAAGACAGGAAGTTTCACCAGAACCAAATTACAATACGCGGCTAAATTTCAGAATACAATACTCTGTTTTGATGCCAGACAAAGGCCAGATTGTATTTCACTTTACGACATCGGTACAGTACGTCGTAATGGGGTGTAGCTGAGCCCAGAGTAATCAGGTCAGAGTGGCAAGAAGAATAGGTAAAGTTTATCAAAATCGTACCTCTAAAACTAAGCTGGTTAAACTGATTAAGCACATTTATTTAAAAATAGGTAACTTACTTATAGTAGAAGCACAAAAATCAAAATTTAAGGACCAAAAAAGAGACAAATCCAATGAAGTCCACCCTTCTCCAGCTCCTTGAGTTTGATACAATAGCTTCATGTGTGTTATTTTTTTTATAGCACTTAAGTCATATCTATCAGTCGTGATCCTAGTTACCACATGATATCCTCAGTCTTGCGAGTCAAGTAGGCCAGCTGTGCAGCTCCATGCTGCGCACTGAAAACAAAGGCTTTGGGTGTTGATGGACAGCAGGGCAGGCAGTCAAACCATAGCACATAAAAATGGACCATAGTCAGACCCAGTAAAAGTCCTGGGATGGACTGAAAACTCTGTGCTTTATTTAAATACTCATATAAACACATATCTACAAAGATTTTTAACTTTGGAATTTCCAATATTGATTAGAAAGGTGTTATTACCTCTGCCAAGGTGGTTATGTGATAGGGTGGGTTTGTTTGTTCGTTTGTTAGCAACATAACTCAAAAAGTCATGGACGGATTTTCATGAAATTTTCAGGAAATGTCAGAAATGGCATAAGGAATAACTGATTAGACTTTGGGACTGATCAGGATCACCGTCTGGATTCAGGAATTTTTCAAAGGATCCTGTACTATTGGGAGATAGGGCTGCGCTGTTACCACTTTACACCAGGAGATGGCAGACATGAGTAACTTATCCAAAGTTTTGGAGTTTATAGTTTGAAAGATGCACGCCTGGTCGAGGAGACGAGTCAGAGCATAACAGAGAGAAAGACAGCGAATTGTAGCAAGAATAATCACAATGCTGGGAGGAATAGAGGAATATTAACCCTCTGCCATGACTTTCACATGTAGCGAAGCCAATGCTTTGCCTCACCGTGCCTCCACCCCACCGGGGAGGAAACGGCAAATTACATTTTGGGAGTGATCCAGATCACTGTCTGGATCCAGGAATGTTTTTAAAGGATTCTTCACTATTGGGAGATAGAGCTAATGGCGGAGGTCTACACTCTCTGAGTGCTTTTCTAGTTATACTAGCATTGTGAACTTCATTATAAACCATTCAAGTAAAACAACATTGATACCTGCTTCAATACTACAGCAACAAAAGTAGAAGTTCCAGGCCCCTAATATTTGGCATTTCTCTTTGATTTAAAGTATAAAAATTGTAGGCAAACTCCTTCATACTATTTCAAAAACAATGTGTCCTCTTCTCTCACGGAGGTTTTTTTTTTTAAATAAGACCAAAGTCTGTGTTTCTTTTAAGTTTTCGAAAGTATTAAAAGTGTTAAAGTATTGGAGAGAGGGCGATATGCCTAAAGCTAATATTGCATTATTTTTGCTCTCCTGTGTGATCAATGGGACAAAAGCTCATCTGAAGGCACAAATCTTTTAACCCACAGTTGTTGATGAAATGTACTGTTGTACTGGCTGAGATAAGGTTCACAGGTTACAGATCCATAGTTGTGGAGATGTGGATTAGATTTCTTAGATGCTGGGCCACATTTTTTCTCACTGACATGTACAACTGGCTTTTCAGCAACACTTATTGTGGCCATGTAATTGCCGATGTGTTGTGTTACTGCCGCCATAATCTCAGTGTAATATTGGGTCACATTTTACAGATTATTGTGTTTTTTTCAATGTCTTCCTTTTGAAATCCCAACCACCTCAAGATAGCAGATCAAGCACTGGTTTTCTTCGTGACCAAATCTCAGCTCTCCCATGCTTTCCTCCCTCTCCTGCTACAAAAAACACGCATGTATGGAGGAGAGTTTTCTGGATGGGCAAGGGAGAGCACTGTCTGCTGTGAGAGAGGCATTAGGAGACAGTGGGAGAAGTGAAACTCCAGAGAGAAATCTTGTGCTGACGCCTTAAAACTTCTACATAATTTATACTTGATGGTCGTGATGAAGTCATTTTATACATCTTGTTGATTTATAGAACACCCTTAACTGGAAATTTCAAAAATGTAATTGTTATTTACATGTGCACAAAACAGAACATTTACTATACGACCTTGACTTTAATTTTCATTTCCACTTGTTTGAGAACATTGAAAGTAGAGCATAAAAGAGCATAAAATATCAGCATACTACAACAGCAAATTAAACCTAGCAACTTTATTAAAAGGCTCTTAGCGATGAACTCTAGATTTTTAACTGTGGTTATTGAGGTTTGTATGGTGAGGCTGCTGTGGTTTTCTTGTCCTTCATTGCCAACTCACATTTATTTTTTTTTTGGTGATGTTTGAGGTAGTAATACAGATTTGCTGCGATAATGCCAAGGCATTGCTAGCAAATTTTGACTTCTTGTGTGTACATCCTAAAATTTCCTCACTCTGGAATGTGCCTTTTTTAAAACATTACTTTCACTTTCATTTTGGTATTTTTCTTCAGTGTCACTTTTTTCTTCAGCTATTTAGTGTAGCTCCAACTTCACATCATAAACTATTTGTCCCTTCCTGCTTGTCTTCACGTGCCACTGCACTACCTTGTGCGCGGTTACTATGGTAACTAACAGCAGAAAGAGAAATGAGAAAGGTGATTGAGGTGTATAGTTGAATTACAGGTTTCTCTATGACCTGGTTAGTGTAATAAATGCCTATTTTGCTTTACGCCGTGCTGAGTGTGACTGATATAAGAACAACTGTGATTGTTTTGAAGCAAATAAATAAGATCACATGTATTTATGATTTAATATTGTGATTTTTTTCCCCCTTCTTTTAACAATCATGAAGCTCTGGATGGTATCCAGTTGTAAACCCTCCGTAACACAGCAGACAGACTGTTTGCTGATCAATATCACTATTCAATCTGCCTGTAATGCATTCTGACCTGGTCAATTTAAGTAACCTTACTCCAGTGATTTTTGGATCGATTCGGTATTCTTGAAAGGGCTGAGGCCCAGTTGAACCATTAGCAGATGCAGCCTGAGGTTCTTCAGGGATCTGATCATACCAAAGAGGTCACAGCCTCATAGTCTGCAGGGGAGAGGTGATTGGTTATATTGACTCCAGCGAGGAGAAAGTAGACATAAAACCTGGCCATCAAAGATGGACCAATCACATGCAGTTACTAAGGTAGAGAAGAAGATGGTGTTTATTTACAATCACAGGGCTTCTCGCCTACTTGTGTTTCCCTCTTACCTTCTCCTTCTGTCGTCTGAACATAACAAGAGGGAAAAGTAGGAAAGGAGAGAAGTAGGCGAATGATGAGAGGTAATTTAAGATCAAGGAAATAAGAACATGAACAGAAGGAGAAAGGTGATAAAAGGGTGAAGAAAGAAATATTCAGGCCAGTCGATGTAGATTAAACCGGAGCAGAAAGCCCCCCTCACCTCCATCATTAAAACTATGTGCTAGCTTGAGCACAGACAGTGGCTGGACTGTTGAGTCCCTCGCTGGGTTTTTCTGCTCCAGTGAGCCGACCAGCTTCCAACCTCCCCTCCAGTAGGAAACACAGAAAAGGCTTTTTGTCTCCAGTGTCCTCAATGAGTGAGGTCGTTGTTAATGTCCCCAATCACCGATGCTGTCCTCTTACCCCTCATTGTTGCTTTGCTAAAATATGTCATTTTGTCGCAGCTGTCGTCCATTATCCTGAGTCACTCTTGTGTTTAAAGAGGTCAGGGTGCTCTTGTGTTTAAAGGACTGCTGCAAACTTTTTGAAATAAAATGTAAGAGTTTATAAGACGCGAACAAAGAGGAATTAGGTTCATTGTTGAATTGCATAGTGTTGGTGCTGTTTGGATTTCATGCTGAAGTCACTGGTTTTGATGCAAATAACCAGTTTTAGAGTTGTCTTTGCATATCTTAAAGTCTGTTATCGTTTCCCCTACAAAGCCTTCCCTTTATTTTTTATCTTGTAGGCAAATTTTCTTGAACTTTCACTTGATAATAATCTTTTTCTTCACTTGCCCATCTGTAGTTGATGAATGCATACTAACTACAAGAAGAATTTGTAGCATTTTTTTAATGACTAAATTTAAATAACAGTGTAAATGATGAGCACATTAGCAACCACAATTAATGTCTTGATGCACGAAGACAAAAGGATCAGATCAGCAAATAGCCGCACGAATGTTGGTCATTTGCTCCTCTATCTACTCCGTCTACTGGTCTGATTTTCAAAGCACGATGTGCTTATCATCTTGAGACACCAACGCTCCTGTAAAGTTTGGCAGCTCAGCTTTTATCAGTCTGCTCCTATTTTGTGTCTGAATGTGGAGATGAGCTGTCAGCTTCTCCTCTCTCAGCTGCAGGGAGCATTGCTCTCATCCTGACCAGGGGAAGATCCAGTGATAGCCACGACCAACCAGGGCCCTTATGAAATATGATTGGCTGCCCCAAAATCCTTAGGAACGATTGACTATAGGGCGTAGATGGCGTAGTGGTCAGGCTGTGCCCCCTATCAGAATGAGAAGCATATGGATCTTTGTATACCAGCTTTCTTTTTCCTTCATCTCTTCATCACATGTATAAATCTACATATGAATTTAAGCAAGTGTGAAATAAAGAGCAACAGAAACAATGAACAGTATCTAGCTGTTTCTCTCTAGTCCTCACACACGTTTCAATATATTAAATATTTGCAGTTAGTGATCCTGATGATGTGCGAATGCCAGATGGGGGGCAGGAAGTGAGGGACAGCCTTTAGGAATGGATGGGAAAAGAGGAGGAGGGGTAAGTTACAATGTCATTTAGCAGACACTTTTGTCCAGAGTGATGTCAGCTAGGACAGGAGTTCCTGGCGTTTAGTACCTTGCCTAATGGCCCACACTGGATTGTCATTGTCCACAGACCCCAATCTCCTGTAACAAAGTCAGTGCTTTAAGAAAGTGATTTTTACAAGCTAGTACATTAAAGCTCTAAATCAACCATATTAGAAAATATGGATTTAGAGTGCAATCCTTACACTTTACAAAAAAGGTATTTTTGTTCACAGTTTAACCAGTCTACCTGCTGATCAATATCACAAAATACTCAGCCCTGCTAGTGTCTAGCATGGTCTAGCCAGATGTGAGTGGAGACAAGAGTCTTGAGAAGTCTTGTACTATGCGTAAAGGCTAGCTTAGCCCCTTTAACATATGACATTCCTCATTTTGCCACAAACGTGCTTTTAATTGAAGCAGTGATAAACTATCAGTTGAATAAATTTTGTGGGGTTAGTGACTGAGTTATGACGTGCCGTTCACAAACAAGCCTGTTCTACAAAACAGCTCTTTAATGTTAGCTGCAATAGCTAGCTTCTGTCTGAGTGCCAAGTTGACTGGATGGACATCAGCTGAGGAAACATGGGAGAGATCAGGGTTTAATGTGCTAAAACGTGGGAAAACCAAGGCTTTTTTAGTCCCAGTTTACTGCAGTTTCTCTGTGAGCTTTTTTTTTTCTTTGCCTGAACGTTTCACTTCTTCCACGACACAAATGAAGAATGTTTTTATTTTTGCACTTTGAATACTTGGCATAGTCATTAACAGCACAAAACAAGGTCCTTTGGTCGCATTTCTGTGTAGAAATCATTTCCTGTAACCCATTTGGAGCTCTTCACATTTACACAACTTCATCTGCAAAGAACTTCTTAGGAAGGAAAGAAAACTGATTAAAATTCTTCATCAGGTTTGAGGTGATAAAAATTTTTGACTTTTTTTCAGGCTATATCACCCAGCCCTACATTATACATTAAAATAATTGCAACTATATAGGAAAGATTGTATTGTCTACTAAATTTTTGACTTACTTCTATGACAGGACAAATATAGTAACTGAGGGATACAGAGATGGGATGGCTGAACGAGAGTACTGCTCTGCTACCATTTGTGTGGCGGCTAATCCGTTAATCAAGGCTTTTCAATCTGGGCTAACGGGACTTTTAACGGGATTAGAGCGTTGATCGGCACACACAGAAGACACAAATGCAGCATCCCGGCCGGATACCAAAGGCAAACAATCCTCAAAATCACTTTTTTGGAATAATAAAATCAAGCCTGCAGGGTAAGTAACCCTAGCCGAATGCTCTTGTTGCTTTGTGACATTACTGTGATGCTGTAAAGAATGACATGAGGAGCGTGAGACAAGATCATGTCACATTAAGAGCATTCAGAGAGGATTTAAATGCTGTGGAGTTTAAATAAATGTGTTGTTAGAGTGATAGAATAGATGGAGGAAAGGAGGGCAGAGGTGTATATGCTGTTGTAGCGCCACACTCCTCCTGTCAGCATATACAGCTGCTGGGAAGATCATTTAAATGCAAATGGGGCGACACTGCAGTCAAGCATCACACACACAGAGCCAGAGTGAAAGTGTGTTTTAACAGTAATAGTCGGGGTGCGTTCAAAGTCTCATCCATTCAGGGATAACAATATCATCTTTCTTCAGGCTCCCAAACAGCTGCTTGTGTGTCTGTGAGTGTGAGTACACATCCACGTGCACTTTATTTCTTTCTTTTTGGTAAGAGCGTGTGTGGGTGCCTGCTGCTGCAGCGGCTGTGTTGCCATGGTGACAGTTGAACTTGAAGCTGAGGTTGAGGCTCGTACTGTAGTTGAAGTAGATGCTGTTGCATAAGGGTGCAGAGTAACACAAAGATACACACAAAGATAAACACACAGATAGACACCATGCCAGCCTCCTTCTATAGTGTGTTTGTGATGAAACAGCAGCATGAGCACTGCTGGTGTCACGCTATCGGCCCTCAAGAGACAGACACAGATACGCAAAGCGGCATGACCATGAATATTTCATAAGATCCACTACATAAACAACCAAAAAGTCTTATTCAGGTCATTTTGAGTAGATTATAGTTAGAGTTTTTGGAAATGGGTCAAAAAACTTCTCAAGTAGGGTAAAAACTAGTTTGAAATCTAGTTTTACTTTTTGAGAACAAAAGTGTGTACATAAGTGAAGAAACATCATCTTTTCATTGGGGATGAAAGTTTTCTTTGTATTTGACTAGAGCTGTCAAAAAATTAAGATTTTCAAGTGCAACTGATCTCAGAATTTCTGTCGCAGTTAATCACACCTTTTTGTTGCATTTTTGAATTCCACTATTTTACATTAAAACTGTTATTGTGTTGGGCGCAGGTGGTCTAGTGGTTTAAGGTGCACCCCTTGTACGCAGTCGACCCAGGTTCAAAGCAGGCTTGTATGTCTCATCCCTGATTCTGATTCTGTCCACTATCCTCCTCTATCAATGAAGGCATAAAAAGCCCAAAAATAAATTGTAATTTATGGACTTATTTTGCAGAACTGTGGCTGCAGTGGCTTATCTAAAGTGTGTTGAAAGGGACAATAAAGCATGCAATTAATGAGGGTTTAAAAAAATATGCACTAATTGTGGATGTTGATTGTGATTAATGCCCTACATTTGACATATTCTGTAATACTCATCATTTATTTGTGAAAACCAAAGTCTCATCCTCTCAGCATGAATTCTCAAAGCCAAAGCAGATGTACTCAGATTACATGTTCAGTCATATTATAGCTCGAAGCTGGAGAACATTTACTGTAAAATTCAATATATATGAAACACGAACTGTATTGTGGATCTCGCAGAGGAAGTTTTAAAATGTTTTTCTGTATGACAATTTCTAACCTTGCAAAGCAGATGGAATGTTCAGATTCTGTATCTGTCATCAGGCAGATCCATCTTACAAAGCTTCAATGTGAAACGATTGTGCCTGGTCTAAGAACAGAGACCTTACCAATCAGCATCATTTAAAGAGAGTGAGGTGGTAGCTATGGGTGAGGCTTAGTTGTACTGGAAGGTGATAGCAATGGCTGCCAACATTGTAGCATTAGCATTAGTTCATGCAGGACACCGTAGCCATATGCCCAGCCATGATCAGCTGACGGCCAGCTGCCACAGCCACAACTCTTTCTCTCAACAAATATGGCGTACTTCTCACTAATCCTTGCTTATATTAATGCTGATGAACTATGCTGCTGCAACCTCCTCCACCCCAGCCTCTTCCTTTATAACATAAAGCTTTTTGCCCCCTCATATTGAGATTCATGCTACTTTATACTAATTTTATTGTTTTCAGTACACATTGTCATAAATGTATCTATTCAAATGGGGATTTCTAGCCATGCACTTGCTTGAGAGTCAAAGCACGCTGCTTGACTAACCCAGGGAGCATCTTTAGAGCAGAGCCTTCTCTGCCAAGTAAAACCGTAAATCCATTTTGCAATAAAATGGTTAAATGTATAATGAGAGTGTTCCTGACTGAACAATAGTAAGTAGAACTTGGCTACTACTTTGCTAAAACAAGAGCAAAGGGCCACGCTGAAACCTTCTCTTGGCAGAGAAGATGTTTTTGCACTTCTCCTGACTGGTCTCTGCATGAGTTTTATCCACCAACAAGCTGTATGAAACAGTATATCTAGCATGTCAGGTTAGAAGGTTTCCATTGGATTAAGAAAAGTGTAAAACCCTCAGTCCCTGTGCCGTTGTGTAGCTCTCTTGGTGCCATCTGTTCTCTGTTTCCAACATGTTGAGCTTTCAGTATAGCAGTAGATCTCAGGATTATTGATAGTTGTGAAGTAAAGACAAATAGCCTGGGAGTTGGGCTGGCCACCTTCACTGCTGACTTGTTTGTCATAGACGAGTCTTTTTCAAACAACCAACCCTCCACAAGCTTTATTGCGACCTCATAAAGAAAAAACTGTTAAAAATAGCTTTAACAGCCCGGTCTGCATTATTATGTACTCTGCACAGTTTTTTTGTTTATTGGTTTCAAGATACAGGACAATGGATAGAGTCAGAAATAAGGGAGAAAAAATGGGGAATGACATGTGAAGGAGCCACTGACCAGATCGCAAATACCTGTTTCTAGAACTACAGCCTCTATACATGGGGAAGTGAACTTACCTCCACACTACCACTGCTCTACTCTTTGCACAGTTAAGCAGCCAGTTGCAGTACACACTTGGACAGTTGATTATAGTCAGCTGTATACCTCCTCTCTCCCAGCCCTGTCCATGAAATTAAAAAAATTTATTGAAATTCCAGAGTGGATACACCTCTATTGAACTCTTGCGTTAAGTTACCGTACTCTTGTAGCTAAAAGAACTTTTAAACCATGTCGATCTCTTGTGAAACAAGATATTTCAAAGTAAAAATAGCCTTAGAGTAAGACTAAAGAGCACTGTAATGATGTATCATTTCTAATTTCCAGTGTCATTATTTCTGAGAATGTCCTTAAATCAAGAGTAGCTTTCCATCTTCTACTGGAGTGTGAAAACATCTTCTCACATTCTCGCTTCATAATAGTCACTTGTTTCTAATCACATGATCTTAATGCACCAAATTCAGCGCACCAATTTCATTGTCAGTACAAAGAGTCAGACCGAGATAGTGGGAGGCAGAGATGGTTGAGTATCACTGCCGAGGAGAGAGAGGAGGAAAAAATGAGTAAGAGTTAGTGGAGGGACTACAGGGCAGCCATAATACGCCAATTAGTTCCACTACCCTCCAGTCTCTGCTCTGCTCCCCGTTTCCCTTTGATCCATCTAATTTTTAACAATTAAAACGCATTGTTTTCACACAGAGAAGAATAACGTGGGATTTTTAACCCATTAGTAGCTGCTAACATCGTTCAAACTGTCTTTTTTCCCTGTTTACTTCAAGACATGCAATGCAAATTATAAGAAGAAGCAACAAAAGAAAACAAGAGAAGTGTTTAGCATCTCTGGGCTAGCTTGATGCATTATATATCAGTTGTTTGCATCTGATTTGCATATATACACTATTTATTATGGATGGGATTGATTTGTTTATGTTGTGTTTGTGTGTTTAGGCTTATGCACACATACAGATGCAAAGCATTTGCATCCTACACCACAGTTGACGTTGCTTGTCTGTATTTTTATGTCTCTCTAGCAGATGTGGGGCAGTAATTGGTGCAGGAGATGATGAAGTGTGTTTGTGTGCTTGTTTGTGTATATGTGTAGGGCTGACTCAAAGCAAGACTGTTGGGAGAATCATTAGAGTCACAGCACGGCCTCACGTTGAGGCTAATTACCGCCTTTTGCCCTGAAGACACAAACACAGAGATTCTCTCAGATACCTTTATTGGACACCCTCCAGAGACATCCTCATAAAAAAGAAGGCAGCAGTTTGGTCATATAGTGAAGTATGGGTGCCTGAAACAACAGTATAAATAACATCTCTGTAGAAGGCTGCCATGGTCCAGCTCGTCTCTTTAGAAAACACAGTAACTGGCACGGTCAGCGGACGCCTGGTGACCACAGAAAGAATGAACACTTTCAGTGGAGTTGGAGTGTGTTTGCGTCGGTGTAATGAGTGCCTGGGGAATATCCAGACCATTACCGATTTGACACGATCAGATATTGCTGAGTTTGCATTTCATGAACGTCAGTGCAAAACTCTCAGCTCTCTGATGGCAGCTCACAAATGGCACCCTAAACAAAGAGGCTGTTATTTTGGGGTGTTTGGGAGTCTTTAATATTAGTTTATTAATCCCAGTGTTACTTAGCAAAGGTTTCAGAAAGTTTGAGTAATGCATACATTAGATATCTTGCTGTTTGGAGCCAGGGCAAGAACATGGTTATCTTTGTTGGCTGGTTGCAGGAAGAGAAATTAACCAAAATCTGTACAAAGATCAACTTCAATTCTTTTTTTAGGTTAAACAAATAATACAGCAAGATTAATTTTGGGGTCATGTCAAAATTTTAGTAGGACCAGTCTCGCTGTAAATATCAGCCTGTATCAGCTGAGGGTATTAGCCTACATCAGTGGTACATACTGGCTTAAATCAGCTATAAACAACAGCATATGTCATCTGTAAATATCAGCCTATACCAAAAGTGCATTTAGCCCTATATCAGCTGTTCATATCAGTCTTTATTGGCTGTAAATTAGTTGTAAATATCAACCAAGATTAGCTTTAAAAAACAGCATATGTGATCTGTAAATATCGACCTATATCAGCTATAAATATCAGCCTATATCAGCTGAGTGAAATAGCCTTTATCGGCAGTACATATTGGCCTATATCAGCTGTAAATAACAGCATATAAAAGGGCTGTACAGTGCGACATTTATGTCACAAATGCTATGAGAAAATTGGTCTGTGCTAAGAGGTTTTCACTCCTCATCGCACAGGTGCTATGACAAAGTGAGAGAGGTGTGTGAATGCCAGATCCTCAGATAAGACTTTAGGTTTGACTTGTTGCCCCAGAAACTTCATTCCACTTTGATTTGAGATTTGAATTTCAAGCCCAGTCCATTTATTTCTTATTTCTGGAACATTTTAGACTCAAGCGGAATGTTTTTCCTCTCATCATGCGCAATCCTGTGCGTCTGGAGTGCGAGTGGCTACACTGCAGAGGGACCTGCTGCAGCTCTAACGGACGGGGCAAGCTCAGGGCAGACGCAGTACAGGTGTCATTATGTTGAAGAGGAGCGCTGCTATAATCCCAAGTTTTATTTTAAGGCATGTAGGCTAGACGATGTTAAAAACATGTATCTACTAGCTTACTTCTCCGTCAGCCTCATCCTTTCCAATTATGCACTGATGGTTGCAGTGAGTTGGCTGTCAGTGAGAGGACAGAGCTAAGTCGGTGCTAATTTCTGATCAAAGATTAATGTATAAAACGATACATTTTTTTGTCCTCTAATATCATAGCTGCTGCTGTTTGGTTGACAAGACAATAGGCGTCTGAATTTAACATACAGGTCTGATATGACACAGACAGACAGACAGCAGTGTAAGAGGGAGAGATGAGGGAGAGAAAGAGAGACAGGAGCACAGAGGAGAAGATCAATACAGCCTCACACTGCATTAACTTTTTTTTTAAAGTAGGGAAAAGACGCGATTTGGAGATAGTTTTTTTAAATTCCAGTTGAACTCCAATAGTACTGATGTTATGATTACACTGTTAGAGAGAAAAGAACGTCTGTTCATTTACATTAGCTCTATAAACATCAGACCCCAGTGTGATACTACAATATGGACCAAACTCTAACAGTGTTTAATTAATTTCTACTAATGTTAGGAATATTTTCCTATTACTCTGAGTAACAGTAAATATGTAAGGGGTGTCCAAACTATGGGCTGTGGGCCAACTGTGGCGCTTGGTCCTTTTGAATTGGCCTGCAAGAAATCCATTTAAAAGGCCCACATAAGAACATAAAACTTCACTATATTTCTTAGTTTAACTAGGAATGCACAATATTGGGGTTTATACAATATGTGGATATTTACAAATTAAATTTAGCTGATATCAATACCAATATATAAATGTAGATTAGACCTGACACTTCAGTCCTTGAAACACATTTTAAGGATGAACAAAGAAACATACTTCAATGAATATCTGCCTGTATCAGCAGTAAATATTAACCTATAGCAGTTTGTATGACTCAGTTATTTTGCCAGTTTTCAACATAAATTATCTATAAATTACCCTTCTTTCCTTTTGGAAATTATGTTAGTTTCAATGTTAAGCTAGCAGAGACCAATCCCTCCAGCTCTTCAGTATCATAATTAAACAATAAGGGTGTGTCTTGCACTGTTGGCGCCAGATTTGTTTTGCTAAATCTCAAGTCATATCAAGTCTCAAATCTCTCAAGTCCTAAGATCACACCCCTCTCATTTGAATGTAAACTCAATAATCTTGATCATCCGCACAACTAAAAGCCTAAGTGAAGCCATCCATGGCATGGCTGTTATGTAATTATAATAATAACATATGCATGAGTTTAAGGGCCATTTATATAATTATGCATTTAGTAGTACTTCCCTGAGAGCTCTGTAGTGTTTTTGATCAATGGAACTCTTGTCTGAGAGAACACATTATCCTCCATTTAAGACTAACAATGGAGATGGATGTATTAGCTCACCTCTTTTTTACAGATGCTGATATAATCTTGTTATTATCCAGTCTGAAAGCCTTTGAACTCTTACAGTCCGTTAAAGTTGTTTTAAATTATGCAAATATAACTGAGAGTCATCATGTTTTGCGAGCACAGAGGCTTTTGCCCCAGATTTTGCTGTGCATCTGCAGAAAGCACAAAATTGAGCTATCTTAACTAACTCAGCTCCTTAGAGTAGAGCAGCAGGCAGAGATTTTTATTCAGCAAGCACTGGCTGATAAAGTATTAGACAAAAAAGGTTTGATTGACCCTACATGATATCTTTAAATCACTTGATTTGTCAAAATATTGCTCCAGAACTTAAATGTATCATGCTAACCATTAGAAAAGCAGAGAATCTGGTTTATTTTCCAGAAGCTACAAGATTTAAATGTTTATAATTTTTGACTGATAAGTGAATTTAATGATGTATTTTTTATGGAGCAACTTCCTCCTTCTGTGCTGCCTTTATGATTTTTTTTTTTTTTTTTTAAGATATATGTTACTTTAACAACAAAAATCTTTGTGTTTATCCAGGTACTGAAGATCAGCCTCATTGGGCACAGAAAACGGATCCTCGCCTCATTGGGGGACCGGCTACACGAAGACACCCCACAGAAACCTCCGCGGGCCATCTCCCTACGGGTGAGTGAGTCTCAGCTAGTAGACAGGATGTTATATGAACCATGAAAACCCTGAGTGATACTAAAATCAACATGGCTTCATATAATTATGAATTCATCAGACAGAAAGAAGCACTCACTCCTTCCCAGATGGCTGAGTGTTTCTGAGGAAGATTCCCCCACTACTGCTAACACCCAAACGATTACCCAAATCACTCAGGCAGGCACAAAATGGCCGACCCACTGCAGTTTCCTTTCTCAAGGCTTGTCTTGGATACTAATCACAAGGAACTGGCTCCCCTTTTCCACTGGGGTTACGCTCTAATGTCCTTATTATCCTCTTTTGCTCTTTGTACTGTTGAACCAAGAGAGGCCTTCTGCTTCTGTGTCGACCTGATAATTCTGCACTTTTCTGTACAAACACGCAGCTTACACAGTCCACTGTTTCAACATGTCCATTTGACATTTTCAGTGATGTACTGAGCCTCTGAAAAAAAAAAAAAATCAGTTAAAGAAGTTATGGATTAAAAGAAAACAGTAAACAGCAGCAAACCTCTATATTTGAAGGCTGAATAGGGCAGATGTTGGGCATCTCTGCTTCTTGTTAAGCCCTGTTAATGGGTTTCAACTGAAATAACACAATATTTTTTTCTGTATGTATTCCAGAGGCTCCATTTCTGTCAACCAAAATGCTAGCTAGCAGGCTGACAGGAAGTCACACTTAGTGGGCAGGCCATTAGGTTGATCCAAAGTTCAGTTGAGACCGCGATTTCAACATGGAAGTCTCCACGGATTGGCTTCAAGAGCCATTTGAGTCTGCCTATTGTAAGCAGACGACTGATGTCACACAGGGTTTGTCCAATTCTTTCTACAGTCTATGAGCACAGCAGACAAATGATTCCTCCATTTAGGTTTTGGCATTGTTTTTTTAATTTGAGAGGACTGTATTTCTTGAGGGGGTGTGGCTTTGGCTCAATCAACGGACACGCCCACACCATCCAGAGCAGATTTTACTTCCACCTTTTTCAAGATTGTGAAGCTTAATTATATAAACAGAGATGTTTTACATGACTGAAATTTGGCCTGGTGGTTCATAACACAGGGGCCTGTCATACAACAAACCTTAAACACATTTTTTTTAATCACTTTACAGGGACTTTTACTGAATTTAGAGTTTTTCTTTACAACATAAATGCCCCACTTTTGAATATTGAGGCTCTCTTACATCCTGCTTAGGGCGGTTGCAAACAAGAGCTACCAGAAAAATATTACACTCCCAGCTGACACAATCAAGCACAAAACCCCCCTACCTGATCTGGTCACACTGAAAGAAAATCTTTTAAAGAAGTCAGAGCATGAAATAAGAGTTGGAAGCTGAGTGGTGGTAACATTGGCGTCAGTCGACCGTGGTGTTACTCCTTTAAATCCTTACATTAGCTTTTTACTTCAAAAAGTTGCATTTATGCTTCAAAGATTTTGAAAGTAGTGTTCTTTTGTGAAGATTATCTGGTAGACAAAATGTGGACGTGTTGTTTTTTTTTTTTCATGCCACAGAGCTTGTTTTCAGCAGTAATCCAAAAAACATCTCTACCCTGCAGTACCCAAACCAGAATTTGTAATTTTAATACCAGTAAAAATCAAACAAAATTGATTCCTAGTCTGGAAGAAAAATACAATTGCTAGACTCTTACGTAGAAAATATTGTATTGTTTTCTTGTTTTAAGTGTTGTTTTAATCTTTGCACAGGTTTTTGTACAATTCAGACAATGTTCAGGACTTTTCCTGTTATCTATAATGGTTACCTTTCTCTCCTAAGCATCTGTCTTCTGAAAGAAGCTATATTTTTCCATTTATCACAATACAACTGATCATTAAAATAAAGACAATACCATATCCTATGAAAAAGTACTGAAATATTTTGATAACCTTCACTTTAACAGCTTGAAATATCCTGTGATAAAGCAGCTTGTATAACCACCCCTCAAACACATAATCAACCGAACCTCTCTGGAGAACTATGTAGACGGTTACGCCATTAAAACTTATAAAAGCGATAATTCTTCGGGGAGTTCAAGTCCCCTCAGCTTCGAAAACCTCTTAAATGAACATCTTTTTCCACTTTAAGGATTTAGGTGATGCTTTTACTTAAAGGGACTCTGAGCAGAAGAGATTCAGCGCCATGTAAAAAGTAACTCTGATGGACCAGCTGAGACGTTCTCATGAGAGGACGGTGTCTGTGTCCCCGATTTTACAAAGCACTTTAAGATCCTGGCACTCAGCAGAATGTTCACACTGTAGTTGAAAAATAAAATGTGACAGTGCACAGTCAGTGTCCTACTTATTCTGCTTGCAGCAGTGACACAGCAAATTATGAAATGATGAATGAACCCTCTCTCTCTCTCTTTTCCTCCCAGGAGCCCGGAGGGAACCACACTCCTCCCCAGCTCAGCCCGTCAGTGGGCCAGGCAGCGTACACGGCAGGGGTCCCGGGTGGATCTCTGGACGTGCAGCACCTAATCATGCAGGCGGACGCCCGGCGCAGGCAGCGCAGCAATGACAACTACTTTGACGACGTGCCGCGATCCAAGCTGGAGCGACAGATGGCCCAAGTCAGCATGGTGAGGAAGGAGGACAGGTTGGAGAATGAATGGAGAGAGACAGAGGGAGGGGTGGACTCAGAGAGTGTTATGAATGAATATTAATGTGAATTTGCCGGATACATCAGTGATAGGTTATATAATGTTCACAAAACATCTATATAAATCTTGGTTCTGCAGGTATCAAAATTAACTTTTAACTACACTTTCTTAGGCATTGCCCATATTCACCATCCTACTGCTGAGAATGCTCACTCGAGCAACAAATGCATACCAATCCTCCACTGAAAACAGTCCCCAAATAAATGTGATTATCCTCAATGCAGCCTGATTTTGAAATTATTGGGCTTTTTTTCAGGAATTAAACTCTAAAATTGTGTGATGTTATGAATAATGAACATCCTCAGTAGGCCATTGGGCAACAGAATAACCTGCAGGCCGCCACAGCAGCCATGTGCACCAAGTTCAGTCTGTGCCAGGATTTCTCTTCCTCCAGTAGTGTGCACCAAACCCAACATACAAACCACAACTAACCTTGCCGTTTCAAGGTTGATTTGCTATTGAAATTTTGACTTGAGGTTGACATAGTTAAAATAGTCAGCACATATATTTCAAATAGAGCAGACCAGAATGATGCTTCAGGGGCAGGCCTGAGACAGGCTGTGGTGGGTGCACTGAAAAAGCATTGATAAGAGATGGTGCAATCAGCTCTGGAGTGGGCAGTACACATGGATGCCGTGAGGTCAGCAGCTAAGGAAATCAGAGAGCATTAGTTACTAATTTTGATCTTCATTAGATCAAAGAAAAAACACTTATTAAAATCTAGGGATGCACAATATTATTGGAACAGTATCAGTAGTAGCAGATAATAGCTTAGAAGCTAATTATTGTATCTGCAGATTTGAACATTTCTGCTGATATTTAAGCTAATATATTGGTCTTACGTAACAGCTGTGAGAAATGTGCAATACAGGAAAAATTTCTATTTGAAAATCACTGCCAAGAAAATTCGCAGATTCTACGAGATTGACTGGGATGAACATCTGAGTTTATTAGCTTGAAGCTAACTCATAATGGAAATTACCTTCAAGAGGCTAATAAATGTAGCATTACTTCATGCTAATTTAAACTTAAGCAATCCATTTTACTTGACCATATGAAGTTAAAAAAAAATTGCTGAAATGATGATTGATTTAATTGTTCAGAAAAAAAAGATAGTTTCTCAAGTTAAAAGAAGTGAAGTTAGTTGCTTGTCAGCTTGGTTGTGTCAGACATAACTGCTTTCTTCTTCTTTTGTTACTGTAGTTACAGTGGTTTCAAACAGCTTTTAGATGTGCTACAGCCACCATAAGGCAACTCCACAATTAAAACAAGGCACCAGTAAAAAGGTTAGAAAAATGTGGTCTCAAATTAAGAAAACAGTGCCCTTGAAATCTTCCTTTTTTATGAAATGACTGAATATTTAAAAAACCTTACCCCTTGCTTCACTTTTTAAGGCAAGCATTAAGTCTGTTCTCGGCAGGGCATTGTACATAAAGTGCTTAACAAATTTACTAGACAACCACCCAAAGTAAGGTTTATGCCACAGCTGCCCTAAATTAACAGCATTGGTAGTTACCAAAATCATTTTTTATCTTTCTGCAATGGTTAATACACCAATATGTAGAAGCTCTTTAACCCAAATGATATTTTTAATGCTAAAATATAATTATTATTGTTATCTATGAATTTTCAAATTTACTGATTTACAAAAAAAATGGAAAAAATAGTAAAGCACATTATTATTTATTAATTAATATGTCAAATTATAGTTTACTTGCATTCCTGAACAGAAAAATTTGTTTTAGTGGTTGAATGTTTTGCTTGATTCATTTCTGACTTCTCAGAGAAGCCCAGTGAGCCGGCTCAAATTTAGATATAAAAAGGTGAATTCAGTTTGAAATTCCTCACTCCGGTTCAAAATGGTAAAACATGGAGAGCTCACTGAAAATGAAAGAGTCCGCATTAAAGCACTTCATGATGCTGGATGGTCTCTGAGACAAATAGGGAAAGACATAAAGTGTTCTCACAGTGTGGTCAAGTATGCTTTGGAGTCAACTGCTGAAACTGGTACTGGTACAAAATGCGCCAAGGAAGAGGCAGGAAACCAAAGTTAACTGAAGCAGATGTCAGATACCTCAAGATTTGAAGTACTAGAGACAGAAGGAAGACCATTGCTGATCTTCAGGCAGAGATGAATGCTTCTAAATCAGAGTCTGAGAAAGTCTCCAGAATGACCATAAGCAGACGACTGACGGAACAAGGCTTAAAGGGAAGAATAGCTGCTAAGAAGCCATTATTGAGGCCTGCAAACATCCAGAAATGCCTCAGATTTGCCAGGGAGCACAAACACTGGACTGTTGATGACTGGAAGAAGGTCCTCTGGACAGACGAGTCCAAGTTTGACTCTTTGGTCAGCATTGTTGTGTTTATGTCCGCAGAAAAGTTGGAGAACATTTTGATGCCAGACGCATGTCACCCACAGTGAAACAAGGTGGAGACTCCATTATGGTATGGGCTTCCATTTGTAGATACGGCATGGGCAAACGCGTGAAAATGGACAGTATCATGAACAAGAACGTCTACCACAACATTTTAGTGCATCATGGAATCCCTTCTGGACTGAATCTGATTGGTCATGGGTTCATATACCAACAAAACAATGACCCCAAGCATACTTCAAAGCTGTGCAGAGACTATTTGACCAAGAAGAAGGAATCTGGAGTACTGGAACTGATGGACTGGCCAAGTCAAAGTCCGGATTTGAATCCTATTGAACAAATTTGGGATTTAGTAGATTCAAAAATTGATGGCACAAAGTTTCATCTAAAGCAAGTCTGTGGGAACAGCTAGAAACTATTTGGAACTCAATAACAAAAAAGACTGCAGCAGCAAGAATGCAAGCTGTTATCAAGGCCAAAGAAGGCCATACAAAATTTTGTTTTTGGTTATTATGTGTGAAAAAGGACTATTTAGTTGTTTCAGTTTATTTGCCAAATAAATAACAATAACATTTTAAGTTTTAAACAAGTTTTTGAAAGATTTCTACAATATTTATGTTTTCTCGTTTTTATGACAGGTGGTCTAATAAATTTGTTAAGCACTGTATATCCGTGTTTATCCGAATGTAAGTTTGGAAATATCTGATATTAGAAAAAAATCCGATATTGAGCATCCCAAATAAGATCATGTCATCTTCTTCTCGAAGTCTAACATAAGGACTATAAATAAAAGTTAGATTTTTCTATAATATCAACTTTTTCAGTAGTTTCCTGATCACAATCAATAATAAACTAATAAGCTCCCAGGCTGTGCTGCATATCTAATAAGAAAGATGGAATTTATCCTAATCATCAATGAGGCGTTCCAGTAAAAAATGTTGGTCTCTAATAAGTACAGCATGGAAGCCAGAAGTGTTTAATCAGCCTGTTCATTTGTTGAAAATCCGTGGTTAATAATCTGCAGCAGACCGACCATCTGACACCAACAGCCGTCTCTCTGCGGTTTACAGATCTTAAATTTTGAAAAGAGACAACATGAATTTTATGCTTGAAACTTTGTGCAAACGATGCAAACAGCAATCAAACGCAATATACAGCTTTAAGATAAAACATTTGTCATCATTAAAAGTTTTAACGTTTTATAGTTCTGCATAAACATGATGTACTCTCTGCATAAGTTAATCAATTTTCCAGGATTATTGATACTTTCCAAACCTAAAATTACAGTTTTATGATTTCCAATCAGCAGGGTTCACATACACACACACACACACACTTTAATGTGTGCACACACGTCTGAGGCAGCAGCTGTGTTTTGATTCAGTATAATTAGGGCCTTTTTGCGAACCACGAAGCTTATCAGCACAGACTACCTCACACTTATGATTACCCCTGCTGAATCTTAAGTGTATGCGTGCGTCAGTGTGTATCCCCCTTTTTAGAAGCAACCCTCTGAGGTGTAATGATGAGTCAGCTTCTGCAGAATAGAGAGATAACTATTATAGGAAAGTTGAATTTCATTACCCCCATCCTTTGACTGTCTCTACCAGTTTCTTTCTCCCTCTGGCTGTTCTTCACCTTCTACTCTCCCTTTCTTTTGTGTGAGAAAAAAAACATGAAAATGTAGCAGCTGATCTTCTTTTACACATTTTCTTAGTAGTAAGTTATAGAAACTTTTAGCAACTAGAGATTTCAAGCAGAATCGGTAAGTTGGGTTGGAGTTTGTGGGAAAAAATGGTCGTAATAATCCGTCATAGCTGGAATCCACTGTTGATTTGGCCAATGCTTGTTTCCAAAGGCTTATTCCAGCCTGTTGATCCAACATCTCTGCCTCTAATCTTAAGATCTCACCTCCACAGAGCCTCACCAACCACCTCACAGGGATTACTCACACAAGCAAATGGATACAGAAAGACACATAAACACATGACCACAGGAAGACTGCATACCTCAACACACAAGAAAATCATCTGGTTTCATTTAGCAAAGAATGAAGGACCATAAAATGGGCCTAATTGTTATTTGTAGACATTTCAAAAGTATGCAGATAGGTTTTAGTTGTTTTCTTTGGGTTAGAGAGGGAAGATTATTGGGTGAGTGCGAGCTAAAGAGTGGGAACATTTGGAAGCAGAGCATAATTCATCCATGTTTAATTTCCTCTGCAATGTTCTCTGAAGTGTGTTCACTTTAAAGGCATGTTCATGTTCCATCAGGAAAGCTGTTGCATTATGAACTTACACACATTTGTCAAGCCAGCAACTTGTCAACATGAGATACACAGCACAAGCCTTGATGTCATGCAGCATCTTGTAATCTGGCGTGATCCTGTCGAGTCCTGATGTGTGATTGGTTGTTGTTCCAGGCAGGCGAGTGGTGCGAGCCGATCACGTTGCGTCCGCCCAACGAGGCCACCTCGTCCACCCCCGTCCAGTACTGGCAACATCACCCCGAGAAGCTCATCTTTCAGTCCTGTGACTACGAAGCCTATGTGAGTCCTATGTGGTCTTCTAACTCCTCTACCTTTGTGTATTCATAGGTCAGACATGTGGTAATGTATGAAGTAGGGTTGTACCATAATCCTGGCTCCAAGTACTGGGTAATGTCTCATTTTCAATCACCAAAAATTGCCAGCAAGGTCCTACACACTGTCTTAAATGCACAAATACATTAGAAATGTCTCAGTATCCTAATGTTGCCAGCATCAATCTGCAACTGAGATAGACTTGCCTTCTCTGTTCTCTGTAAGAAATAAAAACAAAATGTTTTCATGTTTATGAGATGCTTTAAAGGATGTCAGATACAGTATGCCAGTATTAGCCTTTGAAATGGATTTTGATTTATTTAAAACTGCTGTTAAAAAGTATTTGCCCACTTCCTGATTTTTTTTTTTTTTCCATATTTGTCACACTTCAATGTTGCAGATCATCAGAAAAAAATTTGATATTAGAAAAAAATACAAAATGAAGTTTTAAAATGATGAGTTCATTTATTAAAGAAAAAAGCCAACAAACCTACTTGACCCTATATGAAAAAGTAATCACACCCAGGTCTGGTCACTGCCAGACCTGCTGAATCAAGAGATCACTTCAATAGACCCTGTCTTACAAAGTAAGGTAGACTAAATATCTCAAAAAACAACCCATCATGGCGCCATCTAAAGAAATTCAAGAACAGATGAGAAACACAGCCAATGGAAATCTATCTGCCTGGAAAAGGTTACAAAGCCATTTGTAAGCCTTTGCAACCGTGATGAGAGCAATTACCCACAACAGAGGAAAACTGTGAACAGTGGTGAACCTTCCCTGGAGTGTCCAGCCAAGCTAAATTACCCCAAGAGCACATCAACAACTCATCCAGGAGGTCACAAAAGAACCAGAACAATATCTAAAGACCTGCAGGCTTCACTTGACTCAGTTAAGGTCAGTTTTCATCGTTCAACAATAAGAAGGAGACTGGGCAAAATTGGCACCCATGGGAGAGTTCCAAAGCCAAAACCCTGGAGAGACAAAAGTAGAACTTCTTGGCAGTTCATCTGGCGTAAAATTAACAGCATTTCATAAAAAGAACATCATACCAATGGTCAAACATGGTTGTAGTAGTGTGATGGTCTGGGGCTGCTTTGCCATTTCAGGACCGGACCGACCTGCCGTAATTGATGAAACCATGAATTCTGCTCTCTACAAGAAAATCCTGGAGGAGAATGTCTGGCCATCACATTGTGATCTCAAGCTCAATCACATTTAGTTTCTGCAGCAGGACAATGATCTGAAACACTCCAGCAAGTCCACATCTGAATGACTTAAGAAACAACATGAAGGTTTTGGAGTGGCCAAGTCAAAGTCCAGATCAAAGTCTAATTGAGATGCTGTAGCATGACTTTAAACAGGCTGTTCATGCTTGAAAATCCTCCAAAACAATTCTGCAAGGAGTGGGACAAATTTCCCCCACATCAGTGTTGAAGACTCACTGCTTCCTGTTGCTGCCACCAATGGCGGCACAACCAGTTATTAGATTTAGGGGACAACAACTTTTTCACATAGGGCCAGGTAGGTTTGGATGGCTTTTTCCCTTAATAAATGAAATCATCATTAAAAACTGCATTTTGTATTTATTATTTATCTTTGGTCATCTTTGTATATTGAAATTAGTTTGATACTCTGAAACATTTAAGTGTGACAAGTTTGCCAAAAATAAGAAATCAGGAAGGGGGCACTTTTTCATGCCACTGTAAAAAAGTAGAGTAGAATGTAAGTAAAATGTCCATGGATCCAAGATGGGGCATACAATTACAGGTTTCTCTTAATAAATTGTCAAAAACTGAAAGGGATTTTTTTCCATTCATAAGTACAGTGAGGCAGCAAACACTGAGAGGTGAAAACCAGAAATATCTAGTTGAAGTGCTTTAAAAATGCACTTAAGTAATTCATCAGTTATCTAAAACTTTATCAAAGTGGATGTGGCTCAAAGTTTACAAACCTCACCTTTCAGTGAGAAATACAGTCAGTTTTTCCCAGCACTTTGGTAAATTTAGACACTTGCCAGTTACATAAAAGGTGTTATATATCCAAGTTACCACGGATACAGCCTGCATCTCTGATTGGTTATAAGCTCAGCATCCAGACTGGAGTGATTATTTACAAAGAGCAGGTAAAACAGCACAGAAAAGCTATCTGAAATTCCATTGGCTCCTGTGAACAAAGAAGGAGAATGAGATATTTTGGAGTGGATGTGAGCTGGATGGTTAAGTAAGAGAGAGCAGGAAAAGCAGAGGAAAAACATGTTGGAGAGGGATCCAAAATTCAAGTCAAACAATTACAGCAGAGTAAAAGAGATTCAAACGTGATGTTAAAATCAAATATGAATGAGCTGTGAGACGAGAGGAGAAAAAGGCAGCGAATAAGAGATAAGAATCCAAAGATCTGTCAAAAAAAAAATCTTTACACTTTCATTTTTCTCACTTCAGAAGATTGATAGTAAAAGTGTGGACCATTAGGCTCCAGATAGAACTACACAGGCAGACAGAGGGGAACACACAACAGGAGGGCCATCAGGGGAAAATATAGAGGTGCTTTCATGGAGCCATTTATGACTACATCTCTAATGCCCACCATCCCAGGACAGCCAGCTCCAGAAAGTGAGATAAATGAGCTGGAGCCACAACAGAGGGAGGCACAGAGCACTCTGGATGAATATTGGCAAGCTGGAGGCAGATAGAGAGTGAAAAAGAATAAATGAGATGGATAAGACAGTGATGAGAGGAAGGAGAGGGGCGTATTGTGTTTGTTAATAAAGAAAAAGGAGGGGCAGTAATGAGCTGAAAAGATAGAATAAAAGATGTTGCACCACTGCTCTCATTTTCATCTCAGGCTCCAAATAAATACAGATTCTCCTCCACTGAAAGTGTCTGTTCATGCCATATAAACTTTATGAGTCTGCTTCAACCAAAGTTAAAATGTCAAGTTATTACAAATCCAAGTTCAGAAAGCCCTGCAGACATTTTAATATCATTATGACGCTTAAACATCATTAACAGTTGATATTATCTTAACACTGACTCTGAGCTTTTTTTTCTATTAAACTAAAAGCTTCTGCAGATACATCAAATGTTGAATATTAAGGAGCTCTGTCTGGTATTGAACTATAGCCTACTTTTCTCTTCTTCTTGACAACTGGTGATTTTTCTTTTCATTTTATAACAGGGTAATGGTTTATAAAGCTTTATAAGCAGCATTCTTATTCTTATGTATCTTTAAAAAGAGAGCTGTTTTGTTGTTCTCAGCTCTGCGTTCACACTGTCAGGACAGCACTCTCTTCAGCTTGTTTATATTCTGTTGAGACATGTTGACATGACAAAATGCAAATCATTATCATGTTGTTTTAGGATGTTAATTGGCACTCTATGGCTACTCTATCTGCCTCATAGAAATCTGAAAGTGAAACAGCAGGAGGGGTGAAGGAAATGTAGAGGCAGGAGGTGCGTCTGTAGAGTATTTGTTTTGGTCTATAAATCTGCTCTGAATTTTTCATAGCACCGCCCTGAGCCTGTATTGTCCCTTCTAAAATAATTCCCCACCTCTCTTTATTGAAACTTTAGACCCACAATGAACATTTTGGAGCTGCTTAGTTTAAGCTAAAACCATTCTGTCCATTTTAATGTGGAAGTAAAAAGTGAGAAAATATCACAAATGATAACATTTTAAGAATATGTTCACCTTTTCATACTTTTTAACTTTTAATGTTCTGGTTTATTACAGTACTTGCACTGCAAATGACTTTTTCTATCAGTCTTGGTTTAACTTAATATTAAGTACATATTTATATGTAATCAAACATATTATAATGTTAGCAATGATAGGAAGATGATGCCCTAAAGACAGCTGTATTTGGCATTGTCACCACTGCTACTATAGCAATGGTGCAGATATTAGCATGCTCCTTAAAGCACCACCATACATGAATATTCATCAAGCTGCTAGCTGCTGTTGTATTTCTATGTAACTGACATCTTAAATTTAATCTTGAACCTTTAACAGACTTGTGTATTTGTGTACACAAACTTAATGCTACAGAGACACAGTGGACCAGACAGCAGCTGGCCCTGTGTGCTGCTATAATGCAATTTCTAGGAGAAGTGCCAGACACCCTGCCATAACATCGATTTAAGACTGTTAGCTTGAATCAAGACAGAGTATTAACATGCCCACATGACCTCCTTCTGATCTGCCAG
This sequence comes from Cheilinus undulatus, assembly GCF_018320785.1. Lineage (NCBI taxonomy): Eukaryota > Metazoa > Chordata > Actinopteri > Labriformes > Labridae > Cheilinus > Cheilinus undulatus. The sequence continues at coordinate 21,732,542 of NC_054887.1, read as the reverse complement.
GGTCCAGACTCCCAAATTGAAAATATGAGCAGGTCACAGTTTTTAATGGATAAAAACTAACTCATCACGCAATGCTATCATCCAAAAACCACATCTAAGATTACTTCTGTGAAGTAGATATTCAACATTAAGAGTTATTTTTCTACAGTCACACAGATGGGGGAATATATCTCCTCTAATCCACTAAAAGCCTTGTTAGGGTCCTTCAGAGAGAATGAAGGTCCCTTAAATAAGCAGTGAGGTGGAGAAAGTCACACCCATTAAGTGCTCTTATGTCGACATAAACATTGTCCCTGTAAAACATTGTCACCATTAGCGGCTTCTTTATTAAATCAGAGTACGTGTGCAGACTGTCTGACCACAAAGTCTCCTCTAGTGACAGGGAGCTGCCACACACACTCAGACCTTAAAGTCCCTCCAGACGCTGCTCAAGGTGGATGTTATCACTGTTCTGTGTGCATTAATCAACATGAGTTACTATAGATGAATGTTAATGTGGAATACATTTATAAATCAAATTCAAAGTATAAATACTTTCAATTAGCGGCACAATGAGGTGTCGTCAAGTGATACTGCAGTTTAAATAAAAAATTCAACATTTTATCCCACTTCTAGTTTTGACATATACCTCGGCAAAAAGACCAATAAACAGCTCACATGTTCTCAAAAACAGCTTCAAAAGATGTTGATTTTCCTTTGAAGAAAGGCTGAAGTTCATTTTACTTCCTACATAAACTCCCACTTCATGCCACCCACAGCACCATGGGTGAGCACTCTGTTGGACAGGAATTAAGACCTGACCACGGTGTGTTGTATAAACCTGACAAGTTGCCACAAATACTTTAGTGTTAAATTGCGTGTGCAGTCAGTGGCAACATGAGTCAGGCTGTGTTGGAGCTTTGTTTATGTGAATACAGGCTTCAGTCATGTACTAGACAATAATGCTGTTAACATGAGTGTTTAGCTGCAGCTTTGTTGACTACATCTACTTAATCAGGGTTCAGCAGGGTCACTGCTGCTGCAATCTGTGACTATGTGAAAGCAGCTGTTAGCGGTGGCAACCTAGACAGGGGCAGCGGTGGTGGTGGAGACATTTGTGTCATCCTCAGTGACATTCTCTGCATCTTTGAGGTCATCAAAAGGATGTTCTGTTTATAGTAGTGATTTTTAGTCATCCTCATAATCGGGACCACAAGCAAGTCGGTGACTGTCACTGCTGCAAGACTCACTCATTCCTACCTGAGGATTATTTGTAGAATTCAGAATGAGTCACTTCTGCTGAGAGCTTTTACACCGAAGATTTTATCTCCATCTGTAAATGAATTAAAGCTGAATGAAAAAGCTACATTATTAACACTGCATCAACCCCTTTTTGCATTTAAATACAAAACTGTTCCTCCTTCAGGCTTCTTAAATGTGAGACTATGCTGCTGAAGGTGAACTAGAATTGAAAAAACAGTTATTAATGGTTATCTGTAGCAGTAAATCAAAGTAAGGACAGTCGCTCGGGAGCAGGGGTTCTTAACTGGTGGGTTGGGATGCCAAAGTGAGTTGTTGAGCTGTTTTTGTCGGCTGTGAATGTGGAATAAGGAAGCCCTCAAGGCCGGTTCAGACTACACAATTTTATTTTTAGTTTTTGGTCGTTCACGACTGCGCCATGTAAGACTATGCAATAAAACCTATTCTGTCGGGCTGACAGACTAACCACACTCCCGACAGCTTGCCATATGCTGAGGTCATCACTGTTTTTGTGACTGTGTTTGAGTTCACAGGCTGGCAGGGTTACTCGAGGGTATACTTCGACTAATAAATCATGTTATTATGGGTCAACAACACTAGCTTTCCCATCATAATATGCTAATTTCTTAAGCGCTCTAGAAGACCACCAAAATTTAGATTTGTTATGTGATGTACTTTTAACATTTTTTTTGTCCTGTTTCTTTGCTCAATCATATTTTTTTGCCAAACTGCAACCATAGTCATCAAATAAATCTGAGTGGTTTAAATGTTTTAGACATTTGGGTCGGTCTCTCACTGATGGATTCTGAAGCTCAACCAGTTGGGTACCACTACTCTAGGAACCTGATACTAACCTAGTGGTTTCTGTTGCATGGGATATATTTCACATCCATGCGGGAAACGTCCAATACAAAGTATATGGGAAGGACAGGACTTTTCAAACAATGTGATTGGATGAACATTTTGTCTGTCACATTCATTACAGGCTAATCAGAGTGACAAGACAATATAGGTTGTTTCCGTCCAGTTCAGTTTGGTACTGGATGGTTTGCGTTTTTTTGCATTTCCATTGTTAAAAGATGGAAAGGGTCCTAAAAAACACTACCTGTACTGTTCCATCTGTTTAAGGTGCATCTGACGTCACTGCCTGTTCTCCGACCTGACACAATCATTTCAGATGGGAGCTGAATGAAAAAGCTACATTAACAAGATCGATCAGTGTGCTGCCAGATTCTGGCCAATCATATGGCTTTGCAAGTTTACTTCTCTAAAGAGTCTTGCAGAAACTGGGAGGTTCTCAAGATTAGAAAATATATAGCTGTAAGCAAACTCAGGTATGTTTATTTATCTAACTATATGAATATTTTTTTTTTCCACAGTACCTGGGCTCCATGCTGGTGAAAGAGCTGAGAGGAACGGAGTCCACACAAGATGCCTGTGCCAAAATGAGGGTAAAGAACAGCCCAACACACTTTACTGACTTCTGTTCTGAAGGATTTATCTAATACTATTAACATCTAGAGTTGAGACGTTGGAACATAGCATCGTAGCTCTGCACATGGCTGTACGTGTGGCTTTATTATATAAATGTTTTCTCCACAAATTCTGAGTGGAGCTTTAAATCTGGGACACGGTCTCACAGTGTGAGTACCTCCCACTCACACTTAAACAAACTTGGAGTATCATGACAGTGGATTTACTGTATTGGAGGATTTATTTTTAATATCCTTGCCTGTGTGGCTTGATAGCTTCTGACCCGCCTTTTACCTCAACCAGCTTATTATCTCTTCCTCTTACTTTGTGTCACTCTGCTGCTCTCCCTTCTTCTTCTCCTCTGCTTCTATCTCCTTCTGCTCTCATGTCTTTTCTTCCTGCTTGCTCACTCTACATATTTTACAGTAACACTGACTCCCCTCTCTCCTCTGGCCCTCGGTTCACATCTCTCACTCTTATCCAGAGCTGCTGCAGTGTGAAGATCAATTTTAATATTCATGAGCAAATCTTCTGTTACTCTCCCCTCCTCCATCTTTTCTTCTCTGTGTTTATGTGTTGCACACGACAATGCTTCTTTCTTTTGCTTCTTTCACTGCATGAGACTCCTTTGCAGCACACTAAGTTCTTAATTAAGTGCAATGAGCAGCATGTCATATGGATCTGACTTTGATAACGGCGTGAAAATGTCTTCTTTCTGTACTCACACACCCTCCTTTCATCTGTCTCTCCATCTTTCCACTGAGGAGGTAGATGTGGATGCTTAAATCCCATCTCCACAGCCTCTAGCTGTGTATCAGCACCGCTTTTGTCAGCTTTTCTTCACTACCTGATCCTGACAAGGCCGAGCTGCAGCAGCATCACGCAGCGAGCAGGGAGGAAGAAACAGAACAAAGGAAAGAAACAGATATTCAAAGGAAAGCAGAGAGTAAATTTTACTATTCAGTGTGAGGAAGACAGGAGAGATGGGGACCGGAGGATATACGGATACCATGAGATTTTAATGACAGGTGATAAAAGATAATAAGATATACAAAGAAAGCAGGAGAGGTACTCATCTGACGTCTATTGATCTGAATAAATTAAATCTGCAGCAGGCAGGATGACAGCTCAGAGGGAGACGCCAACATTGGTGTAAATCATGCAGTTCTCTCAGGCACATCTCTGCATAATGAGCATTCATATAGGTTACTGAGGCACGTTAATGTGTCAATATGTAATTAACAAGGAGAGGGAGGATGTCTCAGAGACTGTTGTGGCTCACAAGCTCCTGGACTGAAGATTAGCATTCAACATGGTATAGCACAGTAATTCAGAAGCAGATCTTTCTGCCTAACAACCCTCAAACTTTGGAGAAAATTAGCCTCTGTGATCGAGGGTGAAGTGATTGAAAATCTGTTTCGCCTATCAATTGCTATTATTCTACTTTTGCATCCGTTTTTGGTATTTTACATACACGCATGTATACACTGAGAGCACTGATCACGATCTGTAACATCTAAATTCATGACTGTGGGACCAATTCCAGTTTTCCAGTGTGGGTGATCAAAAGTTAAATGTATTAAGTTTTTCTTCCATCACTTCAGCCACTGATTGCAGTGTTTCCTGCCTAAAAGTCATTACTGCCTCTCTCCTCTCTTCTCCCTCTCCTTTTTTGCTCTCTCGTGCGCTCCAAGAAGTCGACAGAACAGATGAAGAAAGTGCCGACCATCGTGCTCTCTGTGTCCTACAAGGGAGTGAAGTTCATAGACGCCACAAATAAGGTAACACTCGCTGCTCACTTCCTGCTCTAAATAACACATCAAAGGTCAGTCTTTGAACTGGAGTGGCATTCAGATGTGTCAGAAATGGACGGCTGCTTCTGCTGCAGACTGACAGGTTTCAAACTGTGGTGTAAAAATCAATAATATGTGAAAAGAACGCAAAGAGGTGATACTCAGTATGCAATAGATGAGCTTGATGTTAAGAAAAATCAATAACAGCCTACACAGTTCAACAGGTTTAAATATTTATAAAGTTCATAAGAAGCTCAGACTTGTGGATTTATTATGATAAAGAAAGTAGTTTTACACAGTTTATTAGCACTTGTCCAGAGTAAGAGTGGAGTAAAGGCTGGTGCCAGTGTGAATGAGCTTTTCATTTGAAAGAAAGAAGTGATTCTAAGAGTGAATTAGTAATTTGTTTTAGCAAATATCTGTTCCAATTTTACGTGTACACACTTCAGCATTTCTCACCAAAGTGTCAGTTATTCCTCTCAGGTACTGATTTTAGAGTTTCTGTCTAAAAACACCTGGTATCTACTCTCTCAGCTGCAAAAAAAATCCTGGCACAATGAGAAGCTATTTTGATTTTAATAAACAATATTCACTTTATCTATTTCTATTGTTTTTTCATTGTATTTGTCCCATCTGCCCTTACCAACACTGTTTAATGTGAGTCATATCATTTACTTCTCTTGAATCTGCAGAACAAAGATACAGAAAGAAATGTGTTAATACCTCCTTTAGTATGTTCATCAGCAAGGGCACCTATGAAGGGGATAAAGGGGAGAGCTTTCTAACACCCAGTCAAATGTGGGGCCCAAGGAGGTCAGCAAAACTAAGGTCCATTGTAAAATCAAGCTGGATAAAATCAAAATGGCTGGATACATTTGTACAAAGGGTTTAAAGAGTGGCTAAAAACGGGCTTAACAAAAGTAATATAAATAAGCAAAACAGTGGTGAAAATGGGTTAAAAGGTGGGACACAAAAATAATTTTGACATCAGAACCCAACAACAGCTTGACACTTTTAAACTCCAAAATGAATTGACTGCTAGCCAGGACACTAGCACCATTGCTACTGATCCAAAACGCATGCACTGATACGATCCATAAATCACAACTAGAGAGGGTCCACTCTCTAGGTTTGTCAGGGGTCCAACCAAATAATGTGGGTGGGCCTGTTCATCTTTTGTTGCTTACAGAAGTTTTAGATCCTGATATCACATATACCTGATGAAATGCACTTAATGATAAGAAATAATATTGAGAGATTGTTTAAGAATATACGGCAGAATTAAAAGGGAAATACAAAGAGACAACTGCTATGCCTGGAGTCACCTCTCCAGGGTATTTTACAAAAGAAGTAAATCTCATTCACTCTCTCCTGAGTTTATCTTCAGTTCCAGTCAGAAGTCAATAAACAGTCAATAAGCTGATAACGTTGTTAATAATCAAAGACAAGATAATACCGTCCAATGTGAAACAATATTGCTCTCCCAACGTCAGCCCTCACTGAAAACTTTCTCCTGCTCTATAATTCATAGCACTGAGACGTGCTTTAATTAACCCAACACAAAGTCTGAGTGCTCAGTCTGCAGTGACATTACCAGAGGACAAATTCCACCTCAGTGACTCCAGAAAAGTCTCAAACCAAAAATGTGCAGCAGTGATTATGGTTTTGGGATATGTATGAAACAGGATAAATAATAAATCAGATTTGTTTTTCTGTGAAATGGCTCAGTGGAGATAATCAACAATCTCTCTGCTCCTCTTTATCTTTCCGCCTGTTTTTCTCCTCTCCTCTCTCTTTATCCTTTTCTCTCCCCGCAGAACATCATAGCAGAACATGAGATTCGTAACATCTCGTGTGCAGCTCAGGATCCAGAGGATCTGTCTACATTTGCCTACATCACCAAAGACCTCAAGTCCAGTCACCACTACTGCCACGTCTTCACTGCTTTTGACGTGGTCAGTGCTGAAACATTTGCTCATTCACAAAGCCTTAAACATCACACTTTTTTCTCACTCTCAAATGCCTTTATCCTCGTATCAGAACCTGGCGTACGAGATCATCCTGACACTGGGCCAGGCCTTCGAGGTGGCCTACCAGCTGGCTCTGCAGGCCAGGAAGAGTGGCCACGGATCGTCCACACTGCCAGAGAGCTTTGACAGCAAGCCCAGCAAGCCCGTCCCCAAACCTCGGGTCAACATCCGCAAATCTGTAAGCATCACCACCGCTAAACAGCATCATCGTTGAAGGGAAGATCCATCCTAAAATGGCATTTTCGACTCCAGTTTTTAAGAATCTGAATCTGAAACTCCTGTTCCTCTTGAGAATTTGCCTCTTTCTTTGTTGATTGATCTTTATTCAATCCCATCCTTTCTGATTTATTTTTAGTTATCACAGGATTTAGATGCTTTTTCCCTCTTTTTTGTAAGAAGAACTTTGTTTTAAGATGGATTCTTCCCCTCACTAACTTAAAATATCACCTTTTAAGTCTTGAACTCAATTGTAGCTGTTCTATATCTGCTTCAAATCAAACCTAACCAGCATCACCCTAGCTCTGTCCCATATTCACTGAATTCTGTCCGACATTTCCATCTCTCTGCTCTGATTCGTCCTGGTCCCACATCCCTGATCAGTAACATCATTTTCAACTTTGAGTCTGGTTTAGTGAGTTTAGTGAGTGTGAAGGCGTCGGCCCACTGGACAGTGTGGCAGAGGTGTAGCAGAATATTTGATCTGTTAAGCATCCATTCGTTTTTGTTGTCCCTGCAGTCTCTTACACAGCAGGCTGATTGATGGGGCTGGTTTGCATTGGGCTCCAGGGAGGTTTGGTGGCTCGCCTCAGTCTGTAGGTTTGTGTGGGAATGTGTGTGTATGTCTATGTGTGTGTGTGCAAGAAGAAAAGATTCCACATGTTGTAGACTCCTGCATTTAGAGGCACTGCATGCAAAATGTCAGTCATGAGAACCTCATTAAAAATTAAGGCAACTCTTGATGTATTTGAGCAATAACAGCAGCTGCTTCATGAAGTACTCTTTTGCAGGTTGACTGTTGTTAGTTCATGACCAGACTTACTGAGATTCACAATTTACTTTAAAAGGTTTGATTAAATCCGAAGGGATTAGTGCATCAAGTTATTTATTTTAGCACTGATTCAGCAACGTTTGCATTTAGAGATATTTAGGCTGTTTATGTGGGTGCAAGGTGCTCTATATTTAAAGCAACCATATGTAAGTTTTTCCTCCTTAAGCTAGGAAAAAGCTCACAGTAAACCTTTGACTGAGAATCGTATCTACCCCATTACCACAGAGAACCCTGGTCCATTTTTCATACATTTTTCCAACTGATAGTACGGCCTAACTGAATCCATCCAAGCAGCAATCCAACAGAGCGCCCTGCACCACCAACCTCTGTTGAAATCTGTTTTTGGAATTGAGGAGTCTCTTCATTAAAACCTAAACTCATATGGTGTAAGTACTAAACAGTTAACCAACATTTAGTTTTCACAAGTGAATTTCACATATTGAATATAGAAAAGATGTTAAACGACCAAGCTACACGAAAAGCCTTTTGGAAAAACCAATGCAGCATGAGGCCAGAAGGCATTGGCCCTTTAAAACAGCCTTTTCTCTCTCAATATGTAAAATTTATCCACAGAATTCAATGTTGGTTTACTTTTTAGTACCTACAGCTTGTGCAGTTTAGTTTCTAATGAAAAGACATCACCTCAATTTAAAAAGATAGTAGACATATTAGGGATAAGTACTGAAAACCAGTACCAACACATCTGATACCTACCAGACCAAATTACAACACAGATTTTGATACCCAATGAAAGGCAAGAAATACATTACAGAATTTGTGGGATTTTTGTTTTAGGTTACACCTTTTATATCCAATGTTTATGACACTCAGACAGCTTTTATTCTCCTGCTGACTTTCAACATGTTTTTTTCCCCTCAAAAGTACTGTTCAGGCACCATATAAGAAGTATTGATTTAGTATCGATATTGGAATAAACCTAAACAATACCTAACCCTAAAGGCCGGCTCAGACTACACTATTGTTTTGGTTGATCACGACAGCACCATGTCAGACTATGCAACAAAAATCTTGTCCCATCTTGGCTGACAACGTGGCCACACTACAAGAGTGATCCTGACCGCTCACCGTATGCTGACATCACCACTGTCTCCACAACTGAGTGCGAGTTCCCTTTCTTTCAGCCTCTTCATTACTCGCAGTGATGACACAAAATTCCTCCATACTGCTGATATTAAGCCTTTGGTTAACCAGGAAAACCTCACGTAGATTAAAATTCTGCTTTACGAGAAAGCTCTGGTCAAACTTTCCCACTTTCCCTGCATAGTCCCCAGCAATACTGAGCACGCGCAGAGATAGATTTGCTTTGACATCATCGTGCTTACATAATTAGCCATGTGCTTGCCGTCTGAGGAGATAAACAACCCCAGCACCGCAGGACAGTGGGTGTAGTAAGATTTGGCAACTTTTAGTTTATATTAACGCATTCTCGCAACATATCTTCTAGATTACACAAAATATAAAAAGCAAGTATTCAGCATTGGTCATTTGCATGTTTTCTGCCAGACATTTTGACTGGTTTTATTTTTATCTGCCAGACTTCTGCCCTTTTTACCGGCCAACGACCGACAAATGCCGGCTAACGGAAACTCAGGCTTAGCAGCCCCATGTTGTCAATGGTACGATCTTGGTTACATAACAACATACAACTATGAGGTTCATAGTCGAATCAGACTCCTCTGAATTGAATCGTCGAATCGCCAACTATTCCGGGTCACCCCTACTTCAAACCCACTGTTGTCAACACATGAATGTTATCAGTGAGGAAAAGGCACGGCACTACTGTATGTTTACGACAGTTCAGCTACACTCACTCAAGTTCAGGTTGTTCCTTAAGTTAAAGGTTATTAATTTAATAGATGTCTAGTGACTACCCACAATGCTTTAATGTTTGCCCATCATGAATCCAGTGTTTGCTGACATAAAGATGGACTTAAATTAAAAACTAATCAAACAGGGCTATATCAACCACCCCTTTTGATATTTCTTATCAAAATTGATACATTTTGTGTTCATCAAGGCATCTTCTTGAGATTTAATAAAGACACTGAACACATTTTGTAGACATAAAATAAGTCTTGTTTATTCTAGACAGAGCATAGTTTTGAACTGTTTCAACAATGAGCTCTATTAAATGTTTTTGCCAAATGCTACACTTTCTGGAGAGTTACTGCTACCTCCCAGGGAAACAGTGTAACTGGTGTTGTCCAGCAGACCAACAAAAACAAAGTCTCCAACAAGACTCTTAAAAAGGCCTTCAGAGTTATTTAACAGTTGTCATAACAGAGTCGAACAAAGCATTGCCACTGAAATCTAGTCCTAGTTTAGTGATATCAGATACTCGTGTCCCACATTCTGTTATGGTTTCTGTCTGTGTAAAAGTGTGCGACCTTTCATCATATCATCTCCAACTCCAGCGTCACAAAGTCTGTCTGTAAACCTGTCAACCTCCCATTAACCCCTGCCAGGGCTTTAAATAGTCCCACTAACCCATTCTGCACACTTTCCCTCCTCCACTGCCACATTTGAGTGGCACAGCAGCATGTGTGGAGCGCCCAGTATAGAGTTACAGTGGCCGCTATATCAGTGTGCCTGGACCACATTTAAGTCCATTTACATACTGTGAGTCATGGAAGAGAGAGATGGTGATGGAGAAGAATCAACAGCTCACTTTCTAAAGTTGGAGAGTGATGTGAGACAGTGAAGAAAGACAGTGTTGAGAGGAAAGAGTTAAAAAGAGCACATGCAGTATTTGTGTGGTCCTATATCTTCAGAGATGATGGACGATGGCATGTGAACACACAATCTGCTGACTGGGCGACCATTACATTAACCATTAATTGCCTTTTTCCTCCCTGTGTTCATGTGTGTGTGGAATTGTGTGTGTGGTTAATGGCTTGTGATGTACAGCGGGGCAAAGATGCTGCAGGATTCACTTAATATTCCTGCCACCTGCCAGCCATAATCTCCATCCTGCAGCACCTCTCGAGCCCCTGTGCTTTAAAATACTGTTGCTTTGTTTTCACTGCCCACTCGCATCTGCTTCTCCACTCCCCACCATTATCCTTTTTATCGTGTGTGTTTTGAGAGCACATCTGCTTATGAATCTCTAACAAACTTCCGCTTAACCTCATTAGAATGAGAGGGTCTGATGTCTCTCTCTTGTCTGCGATCATCGGTTATTCACTATAACCAAAGTGTAGTTTCAAATGGAATTCAAATAAATAACCTGTACCCTGTACAATCTAGCTTTGGAACTTTGTGTCTTACAAGTAGTGAACAAGACTGGCAGTGAAGTCCTGACTTAGACCTAAAGCTGTCTCACCTCATTTGCTGGATTTTTCAAGACTTAGATCTAACCTCCATAATTTTGATACTAGTCTGTCTTGTGGAGATCTTTTTGCAGAGTGTGGTTTTGCAGTTGTTGTAATTATGTGTATCTTCCTGAGAGTGTGCAGGAGTTGCTATGTAAATGTGGCGTAACATCACTTATTCTCGCTTTAGTTCTTCTGTTTTGCAGTAACGCTGCTGTCCCACACTGTTGCCAGGGCAATAATTTTGCTGCCTTGTTGTTGCTATGGTTTTGGAGTGGTGTTGCCTTTTCCTGTTGCCGTGCAGCTGCTCTGTCGTTGCAGTGGTTTTTGCCGTGCTGCTGTCTTGTTCTTTTGGTGTTGGGTGTTGCTGAGCAGGCCTTCTTTGACCTCTATATGACCTCTGCCCCTGTAGGTGATCATGCCCCCCGCCAGCCGCTGGTCACTGGGTCACATTTACACCCCTCACCGGCCTCCTCTCCACCCTCCTCTTCCTCCCCCTCGACTCTTCCATCTTCCTCACAAAGCTCAGTCACAGGTCTTCCACGCTTTTCCTTCTCTTATCCTTTATTTCCACATGATTTTTCTTTTAGTAGAGGAGAACGCGTCATTTGTAAGTGCTTCCATCTTTATTCTGTTGCTTGGACTGAACTGACTGCATCCTTGTGTTGTGTGTTTGCAGTGACTGTATGTCTGATAGTCAGTTACTACCTCTATTCCCATACCATCAGTTTAAAGTAAGTCATGACTATTCAGCCGGTATAGCAAAACCAACCCATTTCATTTGGCTAACAGAGCTTCAAGTTGACATTCTCTTCATTACTTCTGAATTTTCGTGTGACTTATCAACATTGGGTCTCAACCAATACTGAGTTTTGATTGTTGGACATTGGTAGACATAAAGCAAAACATGAACGCACCTGGTAATGCTTTATGATACAATGCAGTATGACACACTTAGTTGTCTTGGTGATTTCTGTCTTGACTTAAAGAGAACACCCAAATCCAAAGATCAACGTTGTTCGACACTTGTTTCAGAGGGGAGCAGAGCTCTCAACTGACCACCAACTGGAGGTGAGTTTGATAAGACGGAATGAGAGGCCTCCTCAGTTTTCAGTGCTGGTAGCGTTACTTTTAAAACTAACTCGTTAGATTACCGTGTTTGTGCTGAAAATTTCAGTAGTGCGTTACCTACTGATAAAATAAACATTAGAGTACTTTCGCATTACCAGATATTAAAACCCTTTAACCACTCATTCCACTTGTTAGTTCTAAAATCAGCATGTATAACGAGGGCACATCTTCCCTTGAATGTGTCAGCTCTACTGTCTTTGTATAGCCCAATTTACAGCCCATAATCTGTAATTCTTCAGCCTAATAACTCCACTAACTGATGAAACAAACCTTTACAGCTCACAGTCTGACAACAACTGGGCAGAGGTATACAGAATTACACAAATGCTGTGCATAAAATGCATAATTGCAACAGCTGCACAGCTGACTTAATGCAAACAAAACAGGATCCTCTAAACTTGCATTTCCCCATCATGTTGTTACTGTCCCTTTCTTTCAAAAATGTAGCAAAATGGGGATAATTCCACAATACTGTCCTCTTTGCCATCTCTTTGGATCAATAAGCAAGCGATGCACGTGTACTGACACAGCTGTGCTTACCTTCCGCTGGCATGCTGCTACATGCCAAGGTGCATACAGGAAAGAAGAGGGACAAACAGTGCAGATGCTGATAGAATGAGGAGCTTCTTTTGTCTGTTCTCTGTTTTTTGTGGCCACAAATGAAAAGAAGGAAATGGAGGATTTTTCTTTCAGTAACATTACTTTTGTGACTGGACCTACTAACTTGACCAGCTGCCAATGAATCCCAGCACAGCAGAAAAAAACTGCATGGAGAGATGAACACTTGGAATGAGCTTTCACACCTGGAAAGTTTTCCCTCCGATACATGGTTTCTCACCCATCTACATCTTCATCTTGCACACAAGGGATTGAATATTTAAAGGGTCATCTGAAAATGACTGCATTATGAGTGCACACAGTGTGCCAGGAAATGATTCAAATGTGTGAAGTGCAGTAGACTCCCTTTGCATAAAGCATGTTCAGTGTCAGCTTGGATGACGATGTTGCTATCCTCTGAAGGTCTGCACAGCCTCATCACACACTGAGTATCCTTGCAGCATTACATAATTTTCCTTGTGTCTGTCTCCTCCACAGAACATTAAGACATGGTCTTGTTGTAAAGCTTACACTGAAGGCAGCCGTGTATTTTAGCTGCTGTTTGTGGCTGATGAGTTTCAGACTGAGGTGATGCTCCCAACAAGTTCTTCACTAAGCATGATGGTGTGAGCTGCTGTGAGATCAAAAATGTGTTAGTCCCTAATCCTATAACCTCATAACAAGATTATAAGGCCTTGTCACGGATGTGTGAGAGGGAGAGGATGGAGAACTGGATTAATAAGAGAGTTAGTTTCTGTATTGTTGCTGTGCTAGTGTGCTGAGAGAAGATAAGAGCGGCACTGCTCTTTCAGAGCAGCAGAACTCTGAGATTACTCTATTACTTCAGAGAGGAATTTCTACAGTTTTTTAAGTATAAAATTATTTTGGTTGTATTTAATATGTTTTCACCACATAAATTTACCATTAAGAGGGCTAGGAGAGAATATAATTAGCTTTCTGTTATAGAAAAAGTAGCCCTTACAGTTGACTCCTTCCCCCCAAACAAACTTAAAATCAACCAACAGATTGGAGGAAAACACCCTAAGCAACAAATCCAAGCCACTTGATTGGCTGCCTTTGGTTTGTTTCTCAGCTTTGAAGGCACAGTGGCTTCACAGTGTTAGCTGAAGTAGGACTCAATAGAGCTTTATAAAAGTATATCATAATTTCACAGTTCTGTTAGGACTGAGTTCTTGTCCGTGTTCTCTGTTCTGATTTCTCATCTGTAATCTGTAGCTCATCTCCTTACATTTGGGTTATGTATTACATTTTAAATACCTTTCTCTCATCTCAATGATTCTTCTGTCCCTCTGTCATATTCACTGAAAAAAATTAACATTAAATTCTGTCACAAAACGACCCAGCAGACTGCATAGTGCTGATTTTAACAAAAACTGCTGTAGTGTTTGCAAACAATCGTGAAGTATTCTTAAACTGAGATCACTCAGGTGATTGGGCGTATTCAGGCTGTTTTCTTACATTCTCTCTCCTCTGTCTACTCAGATGGAGCAGCCGTCCATGGACCCCAAGGGCCACGCCAACGTGCCGTGGATTGTGGAGCCGGGTCAGGAGGCCAAGAGAGGAGTCAACACCAAGTACGAGACCACTATTTTCTAACATACACCCGCCTTGTCCACTCCTGTGTGTGTGTGCCTTTCAGAGGTTGCCCTGTACTGGGGCCCCGCCCCGGAGTTGGGCACGAGCGACGCACGCCGCCGCGTCACCTCACCGGCTGAAAAATAGACAAAACATCCCGCCCCGCCCCGTTAGCCGAGCCTGTCCACTGCATGATGACGTTTGGCGCTGCGCTGTCTCTACTTTTTCCTTGTCTCTTTCTTTAGTTTTGCTCTACCCCTCTTTGGCCCGGGCCCCTTCTCCTGCCTGCAGGGCTGGCGCATGACTTTTGACCCCAGGGCTGTGGTGCACTTCTGTCTCCACCTGTAGGGGAAATGGTCAGCTAGTTTTTTCAGCTCTGTGTCGGTCAGTCAATGAACAACCAGTTGGTTGTTTTGCTTTCAGCTTCTTGTTTCTTCTTTTTTTTTTTTTTTCCTGTTAATGGGTGTAACCATTTGGCTTCGTCTCTCTCCTCCTTTTATCTCCTCTAACTGCCTCCATCCCTCGCTTTTCACTGCATTTCAGCCCCTTTGTACAACTTTCCCTGACAATTTGAATGACATTTTTAACCAGAGTACTGCTAAGCGCTGTGACAGTGTTCTAGCTGTCTGATGAGCCCTGTGTGGGAGCTGACAATGAGGGGGCTGTTGTCAAAACATGACAACTGGAGGAAAGTTCAGACTTTATAGACATTTTTAAACCAAACAGGAGAGCTGAATTACTGGAGAGGTGATGTAGCACAGTCTAACTTTGACTCAAACTGGTTCATCCAGCAGGCTACTAGAATGTATTTCAACTTTTTGATTCTTTCTATCAGATTATTTTTTTGAGAATACTTAGAAACTTGTGAATTTCTTTGACAACTTCAAACTTGACCTTTAACACAGGAAGAAGTAGGTGTTTTTTTTTCTTTTATAGCACCTTCATCAGCACATACGTGTGTAAATGTTTAGAAATATTTTATCCACATGGATTTTCCCCCCGGCCATAAACGTTATTTTATAAGGGGAAAAAAAAACATGTATGTAAAAGGTTTAGCATGTGGCTTGTGAGACGCATGGTGGCCATTTTGGATTTGCTGAGCAGGGGGGCCGGTGGAGAGGCGGGGTGTGAGGGCTCTCTCGATAAGTGATGTCATCTCATTTGCAGGGCAATGCCGGACGCTCATGTCTATTACTGTGGAATGCAAAGAATGTAGCCAGCCCTAAACACGGACCTTGTCACACATACAATGCAAAATGGACTACAAAGGATCCTCTTGCTCACTTTGCAAAGGACTACAAACATGGACGCCACTCCACAGTGTTTAAGGTTGACTACAAAATTTAAACATTCATCCACATGATACACGACACAGTTAAACATATTAGAAACATACATAACCAGTGTACACTAACAGGACTGCATAATGACAGAAGACTGTCTGCTTTGAATGTACTCTTGTTTGAAAGCAGCCTCAACTTTCTTCAACTACAACAGGATCTGTTTAAAGCGCCCAGCAGGGAGGTGTGGCCTGTGAACATTTGGGCGGGCACAGGGTCTCTGTGGTAACAGGGCATCTGTTGGGCTCACTAAAAGGCATCACTGGGCATGTGTCAGTGTTGGAATGGGCATGGGCTTAAGGACGTCTGGCCGGCTCTTTTAACCTTTTTTTTTTTTTTTTTTTTTTTCTTTAAAGTCAGAAAATAATACAGAGATATATGCACAAGCGTGTAAATGTGATTGGACTAGCTACAACACGCTCAAGATGCAACAGGTGTGTTTATCAGGACGAATGATGAACTTGTGTGAACAAACTGCATCTGGCGTTTAAAAAAAGTATTCTATTGGTATTGCCCGACATTTTAATGTTTAATATGAGAGTATTATATTACCATGATGATTATGATTATTCTTGTGCAATTCTTGTCTACTGTTGTCTTAATGTTACATTATTTTTCTATGATATGACGAGATAAAAAACCATGGGCTTGAGAATGATGGCCATCCTTTAAAAAAATCTGAAACTAGATGATCATATGTGTACTCAGAGAGTGAATGTTGCAGGTGGCTCGCTAACTCCTGTCAGGTCAAACCCTCCATCATTTCTCATGGGGCTCTACTCTTATCTAGCAGATGTACTATTTTAAACGCAGTATTACTGTATTATTTGGATGAGACATTATCCAATTATAAATGTACATAGATATTTTGCCAACTCATTGTTCATACATGTAATGTAAAAGAGAAAAGAATAAAGGATTTGCAGTACATGGCACTGGAAACAAGGTACCAAAATAAAGGTTGGAAATTTAAAAAAAAGTGTTAGATTGTAGAGATTGTATTTTGAGTGAAAACTGAAATGGAGTATTTGGTGACATCACTGCTGACCAACTTATGTATATAGGCTTGGGCTTCCAGCACACTGATTTTTGTAATTTTGGCCATTATTTATATCCTTGTAAAGCACATGGAATAAAATATGACTTGTAAAACCATTATTTATCCTTGGGATAAACTTGTCATGAGTTGTCTTTCATTGTTCACACTTCACAAAAGGTTTATCAGCGTCTGTTGAGAGAATTTGTACACTTCTGAAAAGTTTAAATGTTACAACCACCTGTGTTGTTTATATTGTTTTGGCAGTCAGATTTATTTGTAATGATAAAATTGTTCTTGCCAAAGTAATTGCAGAAATCTGGGAACACAACAAGCTTAGTAAATGGGCCAGGAGCAATCAGACAGGCAGTAAATGAGCCAAATGTTCAGTCACAGTATCCAATATGAATGCACCTAAAATACTGAACACAAAAAATCAGGGTTTATTAGGCTAAGGCAGGAACAACCTGTCCAGATGACCCCTGTATGCAGCACCTAATTTTACCTTTCATGGTTGACCTGGGCTGATTCTGTGCCTGCCAAATGTCAGTAACATACTTAGCGTGTACAATCATTTGATCAGAAAGGATGGCTGAAAGTTATGTTTTCAAGATTTTCTGGGAAACCTGCAATGGCTATGCTAATATGGCTGCATTTACGTACATCATCAACAAAGATAATCCTATCTTAGTCATATGTTGTCATCTACAAGCAAAAAACCTTAAATTCAGTCAGGAACACTCAGTTTTACTACAGTTTTACTTGGCGGGAAGGCTCTGCTCTGCTGGGTTAGTCAAGCAGCATGGTTGGACTTCCCAGGGAGCACACAGCTAGAAACCCCCATATAGATAGATACATTTATGACAATATGTATTGAATACAATAAAATTAGCTCAAAAGTAGGCATAAATCTGAATGAGGGTGCATCAAGCTTTATGCTATAAAGGAGGAGGCTGGGATGGAGGAGAAGTTTTGCCAGCAGCAGCATGGTACATCAGCATTAATGCAAGCAGGGATTAGTGAGAAGTACATCATGTTTAAATACACTGCTGTGTTGAGAGAAAGAGCTGTGATTGGTTGTGGGAGCTGGGACGCAGTGTAAGGCACTGAAACATGTCTCATACCTCATGTTGGATCCAGAGGCAGACCTCTCTAACTGCTCCAGAGTTCATCCTTCAGCACATTGGACAGCACCTTAACAATAAGGCACATCAGAGAGTTCTTTAACTTATGTTAACTTTATTATTCAAGGATTTTTACTAAATCGGAGATCTAAACAGAAAAAAACCACAGCTGTTGTATTCATTGACCCTGTCACTAACGATTCTTTGCTAGAAGCTTCCAAATAAATCTGTGCAACAAGGGAGAGCTTTCAGATCGTTTTTTGGCTGTCAGCCTGGCTTACAAATCAGTAGGATATTGATCTCAAGATTCCCCTCTCAGTCTCCCTCTTCTCAAGAGATCCCTTACATTGAATTTATGTGGGTGACTCACAGCTTCCAGCTGTTAAAGTCATTAGTGACAAACAAATCAGAGAGTAAATATTTGTGAAACCTATAGGGCAAAGTTGGTAACACCTCTGTTTACAGAGGACTGTATAGGCTTTAAACTTCTCTACAGAGTCCTTTTCTCTTTAGGTGTAAGGCCTTGATGCTGACTTGAATATGAGTCATACTGCATTCATACTGTAGGCCACAATGACGTGAATCTGGTTTATTTTGACTTACATCAGATTTTAGCCATTTTCATCTGATGTGAAAGTCTGGCATGTCTGCTAACATTAGGAGTAAACAGACAAAAACTGATCTGATGAAAATCTGATTTGAGCATTAAGGCTTTTGGTGGGAATGCAGTCGTTAAATGTTTACAGTGTGGACTTTTTCTTTCTCAACAGCCAGTCACACAATGAAAACAAAGAAAAGAAATACAATGGGGTATAGTCGGGAACATGAGCTTTCACAAATTTAAAATAGAAAAATAATCAATGGCCAGTTTGTGGGCACTTGCATCTTGCAGTAACCATCGTAACTGCAGCGGCATCTCCGTTACTGCTGCTGTCTGCTGATTGTGACAGCAGTGTGGAAAATCATAATTTAAAACAACAGCCTGATTTGGTGAAACACAATAACTTGGCTGACGTATTTACGATGAAGAGCTGATTAAAACATTATTCCACTTGCTAATTTGCTTAATAATTAACCAGCTACACTGAATCAACAGAGTCTAGTTTCATTAGTAAAATCTACTAAAAAGTCATTGCACAACTATCCTTGATTGACTTTTTAAGAATATCTCTATCCTCTGTACAGTCTGTAAATTGGTGTTCATGTCATCTGGGGGGGGGGGGGCTTCATTAATTAAAAGCTTTTGTATTTTGCAGCCCCTGCTTTTTTCCAATTGAGAATTCCATGGAAAGTAATAAAGGAAGAACCATTTCCACTTTTTCTGTCAGCTTTCATTTAAATGTGCAGAAATTGTGGTGAAAGGCCACTTCAGTAGTTGTCAGCTTCCAGCTTCCCAAATTTGTCCAGAAACACACACAAGAAAGTGAGCCAAATTATCTTTTGCCCATTTTTTTAAATCCCTCAATTCAAAGCAAAATTTATACTCCATTGGCTGTCATTAGCAGTACGCCCAAACTGCTGTTCAACTGGGTTAAGATAAGGATTGCTGGCAGGCCTTCCATCCTCTCCACTCCCAAATTCTGCAAGTTGTCTGTGATAAACCCCCTCTGTTATGGGATATGGGATTGCCACTGGTTGCAGAATCTCATCTCTCTGCGTTGAGATTAACAATCATGTATTGTACATCAATCAGGCATCTGAGTGTCAGCAACTGGGGGTACCAGAAGCTCAAAACAGAGTCAATAGCAGAAACAGCTGTTTGGCATTGGCTGAGAAGATTTGGCAAATATTTCATCAGCGCAGCCCACATACTCAGCTCTGCTGCTCATCCCACAAATGCATGTGCCTTACAAATGTGTCACCATTTTAAAAGGAGTAAACAGGCCTTCCAGCGGTTTAAGATTTATTGTCAAGAAGCATTGTTACACAGAGAAATAATCTACCAAAAGAAACAGCTTATTTCCTCAAGTGTATCTCCCTCTTTGTAAAAAAATGCTTCAGTTTCATTTTGACCTTCAAATTAAGAACATCTCTTTCTCTGAAGCTGCTACTGGTAGTACAATTGATACTTGAGAAGCTCCCCTAATCTGGTCATTTGTCCAAAAATCAATGAAAGTGATTTGGACCTCTAATGAACAGATTAACAGTGATGATCACATGAATGGTCTCAGTCCATATTGTGTCCTTACAGTGCTCCTAGCCATCAGCTTTTCGACAGCTCAGCCTTCTCATTATTTCAGTAATCCACCTCCACCTAACTCCAGACCCCACTGACACCTTCATACTTTGGGTGATGAGGAACAAGGCTCTATTGTTGCAGCGGTGACCAAATCCACTTAAAGTTTGACCCGTAGGCCTCTGGGTAATGTAGAAAAAGCACAAACACGCCTTGACACTGCCATGATAAATCATCAGTGAGACATTTCAGCAGACATTTATTGACTTAAGGGTCTTTGCTGGACTGTTGCAGAAGCCTGGACAGTATAAAGTCTGAAGAAGCAATTTAAGTTATGTAAGTCATACAAAGAATAAATAACGTGTTTCAGTTGATATGTTTGACCTGTTTTTTAAACTGAGTAGGAGGCAGTTACACGTGGCACAGATCGGCACAGAATTTCTGCACTTACAATCAAGCGTGTTGTTTATCAAGCTACACTTCCACCATGAGAGCAAACTTAGCATGTCATCTTAAATTCAGCTGCCACCACATCCTTTTTCCTTCAAAGCTTAGCAACAAGAGATTTCATTAAACAAACATGAAGAGGCTGGCAGGGAGCTGGAGCTGCACTGACTGCGCTCCCTACACGTCCCGCTTGGATTTGAGTGACAGAACTCACAGCCAGAGAGTAAACACAACCCTGTTTACTGTTGCAGCTTTGAAATGAACTACTGGACCAAAGGTGAGTTTATCTCAGGTATACAAGGTCGCTTTGTATGATTTAGCTGCAGATTCCTTATCAAAGTGTAAATTATGTCTGATGGTGTTTGCTGGCATGAGAGCAAGGTGCTTTATGGATCCTGTTGGCTAACACTCAACGTTACAGAGTTTATATATCTATAAATCTCTTGCTTAATGTGTTGAGTGTAGGGGTGATCCTAAATAGTTCAATATTCAATGATTCAAGTGCCTATCCTAAAAGTTTAAAGACTGCTTATGAACCAGGAATCTTTCCATTTCAACAATAGAGGCATGCTCAGTGTCTAATTTAACTCAAATTTGTCTGTGATCCCCAAATATATCATGACTTAGTTTTTCAGTTCATTTAAGAAAATCTGAAAGTAACTCATTCTTTTTTGATCAATCTACCGTTGTGTGCACTCGAAATGTAATGGTATTGTTAATTTTGCAGTATCGCAGTGACAGCGATTCACAGTGATTCAACGTTGTCGTTTCAATGTCATCTTCGCCGTCATGGTTTCAAACCATAGGTCTTTAGGACAAAAGGTGTAGTTATCTTAGTGGACCACAGCAAAGGGAAGTGGGTACAGTTACCATCAACCCTTGCATACCCATCATCCTTTGTGCTCCGCTCACTGGCTTGATCTAGCAGAGCGAAAATGGTGGATGCTACGAGTGGCAAAGGAGAACCGAGTGAGTACGTTTTTGAGATTATGGAGGTTCCAGTGACATGGAAGTATTATGGTTTCCCAGTGGCAAGAAATGAGAAAGGAGACAAGGTGATGGACAAGGATGTGCCCAGGCGTCTACTTCCCTGTCCAGCTAAATGTCCATTTAAATTGCATTTAACAGACAAGTCTAAAGAGGAGAAAATATTTAGAAAACAGTTGAATTTATCACAGGGTCATTGTGTCAGCGGGTTTGTGAGCCTGATATACTGTGTAGAACATAGCTACCATTAGCAGTTAGCTCTGCTAGCACTCGTTCCTCTTTGTAGATTGATATTGTGATTTGATATGTGGCCTCTTTTCACCTCAGCTGAGTAATTATACCTGAGAACAACTCTTGACAGCCTGCATACCACTTTATTTCCATTTTCTACTTTAAAAAACTGTCATAACGTACTGTTCCTACCACACGCTAACTACTAAACTTCTCATATTTACATCCAGAAAAGTGCCTGGGGAAGCTCTAACAGGAAGGCAGCGGCCATTAACTGAAGCTACAGCGCCTCCTAGTGGCATGAGGCTTCATTATGGTTTAAAAGAGCTTTAGACTTGGATTTTAAGCCTGTGTTTATGGAAAAATGATTAGGTAATTAGTTTAACTAACTCATAAATCTTGTGCCTGCTAATTTGATACACGACTTCAACCATTTAACCATGTACATGCCTAGTGACAGACAAAAAAAAAAAAAAAAACAATATGCAGACACTGCCAGACTGTGGTGGCAAACCTGATGGAGAATACAAGTAACATAAGTAGCCACATGGTTAATCACTACCCTGAAAACTTGCGCAAAGATGAGTGGAGCAGAATCTGGACAGCCCAAAAGACTATTAAGGATGTGTTCACAGTCCATCTTCCTCACATCAGCGTGAAGGCTCACTGATCACAAGCATAGACTGTAGAAAGAATTGGACAAACCCTGTGTGACGCCAGTTGTGTGCTTACAATAGGTGGACTCAAATGGCTTTTGAAGCCCATTCGTGGATGCTTCCATATTGAAATCGCGGTCTCACCCGAACTTTAGATCAACAGCCCACCCACTAAGCGTGACTTCCTGTCAGCCTGCTAGCTAGCATTCCGGCTGACAGAAACGGAGCCTCTGCCTGATGAGCTATCTGTCAATCAAATGAGACGCGCCAATCACTGTGAAGTGAGGTTTATCCTAAATATAATCCAAACAATCGTGGTACAAAAAAATTCACCCATGTGGGAGCACAATAAGACACTAGCTAATGAGACACGTTTGGTGTTTTGAACCAGGCTGTAAACCAGTTTATTTTGTGTGTCAAAACTGGCTGTTTAACATGTGTGCAGACGGAACTTCTGGTTTTCCTGCAGCCAGCCTCAAGTGGACAGTCGCAGTATAGCAATTTTTTGCACTTCCGCATTGGCTTCATTTTTTAGGACCGGAGGTTGCGCTTGATCACAAGGTGCATCGATAAATTTATCGCCAAAGACCTACAGCTATTTTCAGTGGTGGACTACGAAGAAAAACCACTGAAGCCAAAGTACAAATATATTTTCGAATAAATGCCATACCATGGACTTGTTACCAAGGTATTATTGTACTGTGAGATATGACACCATTACATCCCAAGTGTGCACGAGCAAATAATCAATAACAAATCTGCAAATAACAGGAAATAAATCCTCAAAAGTGTGGGAGGACTTATCAGCAGTTCCAAACAGACTGCCAGAAACAAAAAGATAATTTCAAGTTTTATGAGTCGACAGATACCCAAATGTATGTTTCCAAAAAATACTGAAAGATTGAGAGAGAATTCAAATGTGTCAAAAAGGTGTTGTCACTGTTTTCTGACACATTTAACAATCAATACATGGCAAAAACAAATTACAGTAATATGAGTAATAATGCATAATACAGTCTAAAATGCATCACATCCATATTTAATCCAAATTTCTAATACTCTGCAGCTAATCTCACTGTGCAACTGTTAGATGTTTCTGGTGATAGAGTTGGGGGGAAGTTTTGTAGCATTCAAGTTTAAATGTCGAACTGAATTTTAGAGTTGTTGAAAAAACAGTTTTAATCAGAATCCCCAATATTAATTCTGGTTTAAACATACTTTCTTTATCAGCTGATAAAAGACATTACAGATCTAAAAACTGTATTTTCTTGAGCACATGTTATTATGCTATTACTATCAAATAATTTAGCAGCTTCTTTTAGACTAGATCCTAGGTTAAGCACCTAGTTTGTAACAAATACAGAAATATTTATAAATCAGGAATTGTTTTGAATCTAAAAGTGATTCTGAATAAACTTGTGACCCCCAGAATCTGATTTGAATTGTTAGATATTAAGCTAAATTGTAAGCTTCATCTGAAGAGAGTTAAAGAGATTTGAAAAGTAGATTCAGCATAGTTTGTTCCATAAATATAGAGTCTACTCTCCTCTCTTCAACCTTGGTGTTACAGCAGTATTTACACTACTGGCAGTTTTTAACACTCTCCATCCCTGTCTTATAAAAAAAGAATCCAGTACATGTGGCGGCACGGATGAGTGCTTATGCTCGAGTGTCTATTAAACTACAGAGAACTGACATTTACAGTGAGCCTCTGAAAGGCTGAACAAGCATTTGTCATGAGCTATAAACCTCAGTATGAAAAGCCTCACAATCTACAGCCCCAATCTGCAGCCAATAGAAGTGGCCACTGCGCTGTTTGCTGAGACTGGAAGAGAAAAAGAAGTGAGGCTGCAGCACATTTTCACCAAAGATATACCACCAGTCTACAATTTGGTGCATTCTGTTGAAAATGTGTTATTGTTATTGTTTACTGTGTGAGAGCAGAGCACTGCAGGATGAGGTGTAGGGGGTAATTCAAGGCGCTATTTCTGCAGGATTAGAGCAGGAGTGGAGAGTGGTGGTGCAGTGGTTGCTGTATTTAGGTTTCCCAAAGCTCAAACAGCTCAATTTTTATTTCCTGGCAGACATAGAGGCACAGGACTTAACAGAGCACAAAAGAGAGACAATGAGAGAGGAATAATGAAGGGAGACGGGAACACATGGAGGAGAATTGCAAGGGGTTTTTTTACACAGTGAAAAGAAAAGATATTGGTTTGTAAATGCACTCATTTCTGCAGTGAAGTGGAGAACAGGAAGAGTACTTGCTTTGTTTCAGCGTCTGTGTCAGACTGTGGGAGAGGGCCAAAGATCCAGATGGTAGTCACTGCCTACGGCTACCCACTAACTATGTAAAAACTGCTCATGTAACAAACACAATAATATCTGGCTTTCATTCAAAAGGGACAGCTTAGATAGAGCCCGGTCTTCCATGTTTATCCTGTGTGCTCTATCAAATCCACATTTACATGTCTCTACTACACACGCAGGTCTGAGAAACAGGTGAGCACAGAGAAACTGCTCAACAAAAAAGACATATGGCAAACTGGCTGAACACAAAACACTTTTATTGTGCACCTGGCAGATGTGGTGCAGCAGCTCTCACATTATCATAATGCGCTGAAATAGTCGGACATGGAGCCGACTAGCTGGGAGGTGGGTGATAGAGGAATAAAGTGTCTCTATGGAAGACTTGAACAAAAGGTAAGTAAACACACTTGCTGATACACACCCTGCTGAGCTTGGCTGACGATGTGCGACCTGATAAAGCTGGACACACCGAGGAGGAGTTGGCTGAATAATAAAGCCCCCTTCTCTCTCCCTTTTTGAAACACCCGAGCACATTCACAGTCGACTCTGGCCCAGACTTTATCTCTGCAGGGTACAAAGAAACTACTTGGACAGACAAACCTGCACTGCCCTCCAAAAGAAACATTCACAAACACATTCATGAATAGTGAGAAAGAGGCTGGATCACTGTGGAAAACATTTTGATCACTGGGCGTAAGAGCTGAGCACGATACCTAACAATGCAATTCAAAATTCATACCAATATGAACAATTGCAATCTGTTAGACATCAATTATGTATACATGCAACTCTTAGATATCTAACATTTCTACCGTCAGTAAATTTAAAAGAAGCAACAAGAATTTTACTTCACTTGACTTCTAAATCATATCATGAACCCAGTACTGTGCTGAGTTTTATCTTGTCAGTTAAGTGTTTCATAGGAACGCGATGAATGTCTGACCAGATACTAACTAGGGATGATCATTTCAAACAAATTTAGGATTTTAAAGTCATGGGCAGTTCTTCGAATAAAGTTTTAAAAAGCACATTTCCCATGTGGGAATCAACTCCAAATTAATACTGAGATTTTTACTCAGTTTTTACTGAGCACCGGTACTGATGTATAAATGCAGTTCAGACTTAAAACCTCAGTCCTTAGAGCACACTTTAAGATGTAAGGAATGTAAATGAACAAAGAAAAGGACTTGATTTGCTTAAAACTATAGAAATGCACTAATGCATTAGTCCATATTTGCACCTATTAGAGCTAATATCTGGTGATACAGATATCATGACAATAAAAAAATTGCATCCCCACTTATCAATACTTTCATCAATTCAGGCGGGTCAAATGCTGTCTATACTGTAAAGCAGCCACTGGCCACTAACCAGGGCTGCAGTTTCTGTTGTTGGGTACTGTCATACTGCCCTTATTCAATTACTGTGCTAGTAAAGTTTGCAAGGCCATCCCTAAGGGGGGATAAAGGGGAGAGCTTTTTAGGGCCCAGTCAAACGGGGGGCCTATGAAGGTCACCACAATCATGGTCCATGATTTTATATTTAGCTGGAACAGTAATAGGGCTGTCAATATTTATCTACAGAATTTCATTAGTTATTTTTTACAGATTTCAAATTATGTTTGAATATTTATGCACATTTTCTTTATTAATATATATGTAAAACATTCAGTTGCTTTAATCACCAAGGCACTCCACATTTTCTGAATCAAGAGCAGAGCATTTTTTGCTCACTATCGCCCCAGCCATGGAGAAAACTCTCCGCCCTGATGGAGGTGCCCGGGATGCACAGGTAACGGCGTACCAGCTGGGACAGGAGAGGATACCTGGACCAGATCGTTATCCACCAACACAGCGGGTTACTGTCCATGGGCATTGGGTATTTTTAAATATTCAAATTATATTCGAACCCCGAAATTTGTTCCAACAGCCTTAAATAGTAACACTTTTCAAAGCAACAAACATTTATTTTAGCTTTTAGCTTGACACACTTTTAAACTTCCAAATTAAGTACCTGCTAGAAATTAGCATAAATGTTATTGATCCAAAACACATGCATTGAAACCATCAATAAATCACAACTGGGGAGGGCACATTCACTTGGTTCGTCAGGGGTCCAGCCAATTCTGTGGACAGGCCTGGCAGTTTAGCAGCATTTTCATTCTAACAATGCTAATATGGCCATTCATAAAAGTGTCGGGTTAAACTGGCATATCAGCTGGAGGAATGCATAACTAGCACAGGCATGTGGATGCTAATCTGCAAGGAAGAGAGAAGACTGGTGGTGTTAGCAGTGCTAATTTTAGCAACGTTTTGCAAATCAATACAGACGATGATTCCATGTTCAGCCGTCTCAAATACATTGTGCTTGATTTTGACAGTTTTCTGTGTGTTTTCTAAACTTTTGATTTGTTGATCAAAATCAATTTGGAAATTGGTTGCAGGGAAAATTCCTAATCTAGACTGGATGCAAAAGTTTGCCTGCAACTGTTCCTGATTGAAAACTAGAACTTACTCATATTGATTGCAATGGACTTGTAACTTTTACCCCAAGGTATCTAAACAGGTGTCAATATAGTTTGATGTTTACAGGTAACATGGAAATTCTAGTATTGTGACAACACCCTAGAAGGAAATGTACAGCTATGAACTCTACATAAAGCCTCAGTAAGGTTTGACACAACAGATGCTATAGTTTTGGTGTCAAAAAAGGATAGAAAGATGAGACCAAGTATAATAGCAGGGATGCATTTTACTTTGTATTTTTGTCATATTTCAAGCTCTACTGTGGACTTGACTTCAAATCAGCAACCTCCAGGAAATGCCTGATTCCCCCTCTGCCTCGACTGCAACTGTGTGTTCAGCAACATGACTCAAGGGTTTACATAACAACAACTGGCACTCGTAGCCTGCGTTCAAACCCCAGGAGAATTTTTCAAAGCAGAGTTCGAAGCAGGCCTGAGGTTAGTGGCAGAGAAAGGAGATGACCTCAGATGTTCTTCAAGTTTGCATCCACTGAATTTCAGCATTTCTATAGAAAAAAGCAAGTATCAGATAGAATATAAATCTGTTTGTTTGCTTGCTTCTAGTGTTAAATGTTCAGAGGATAAGCATGAAGGCTAAGTGCTGCAACAAAATGAGATTTGACAGCGCAGCAAAAAGGCTCAGAGGAAGGATTTTACATAACGTCGATTTGCTTCATTTTGTGGAGCTGAATGCAGAGAGAAAACACTTCTTGTGAGAAAGGTGATGCTGGAGCATGTGGGAGAGCTTGATCTACCCCGGAGAACACAGAAACTACAACTGGCATGACTGAGATAAGAGCTGACGGGCTCTCGCTAATGTCCCAGCTGCTTTTTTTCTGAGCTGAGGTCTGACGTCAGCTCCCAAAACACCTAAAGCTGAGATGCTGCTGTGGGCTCGTGGAAAGCTGTCTCGCAACATGACAGCAGTCACACAAAGCTGCTTATGTCACCTTTTCAGGACACAAAAATCAGCAAGGCGGACATTACATATGTTTTTTTATGCAATGCAGAATTGAGAAAAATACCAAATCAGATTTTAAATCAGGAAAAGGAGAGTGGAGGTTGCTCCGGTCAGAGAGAAGATATTTATGTTAAAAAAATGTAACTCTAACTACCAATCATCAAAGTGGAGCTGCAAAAGTTGACAGGGGCCCCCCGCATCTTTTCCACTAAATTTATTTTGTTACACAGACGTAGAGTGCAAATTACCTCCAGCATCTGCTTTTTCCCTGTCATCATTTCAGTGTCCTGACTCTGTTACATTAACAAATAAACTCTGTCTCCTCTGCACTATAAATCTTAAACCTAAAAATGCTTAACTCAGACTTAAGCATGTAAAAAAAAATACAACCTACCTTTAAAAAAGTCAATGTTGGTCAACATACATACTGTAGAGTAAAGGGCAATGCTTCAGAAAAATTCTGAGATGTTTTTGTTTTATTTGTTTTTATTTTGTGTATAAAGCAAATGAAGGAAATGAGAAAGGGGTGAAAAACAAAAGTCAAATGAAGTCATACCTATGACATTTTAAAGGTGCAATATGTAGTATTTTGCAGTAAAAGGTAGGGATGGGCGTTTGGAAGAAACCTGCCACCTCGAGCATCTATAATGTTAACGATCAATTAATTGATTAATCATTGTGTATGTATGAAAACATGCTACATGGGCACATATATATATATATATTTATGTGTATAGCATTTCCCTATATAACAAAAACAGGTAAATAAGGAGTGTGTTTCTCAATGATTTATTTATTTTCACCCTTTGAAAGCCTGGGGCTCCTAAACATAAACAAGGCATGGTCTATTGTATTACCTATTGTGGAGATGCGCAAAAAAAATATGCAAGCATCTCAAAAAAATATTCAAACCCCATAACAACCACAACAAACAAAAGCCTTAGTTGGCTGCCATTTTTTTCACAAAAAAGTTAGAAGGAATCCAAAGTCAATAGCCTATCATATAACTGAGAGTGGGCCTCATAAAAAAAACAACAAACAAACAAAAACAAAATCCACTCACAATGTCATGACGGTAGATACTGCTGTGCAGTGCAGAGTAAGATGTGTTTAGTCTCTTTATTTAACACCAACATCAGATCGACTAAATTCCCCGTGATCGACCAAATTCTTAACGACCAATTAATCAATCATCAATTAATTGTTCCCATCCCTAGTAAAAGGTGATTAATAAAGGTCCAATCCTATGTTATGTTTTGTTACAAGAATTGTTTCATCAGGGTCTTACTTTCCCTCAAACATTTCCAAACATTTTCAAAGCCAAAGACATTCCTGAGGTTCTATGACTGTAACAGGAAGTGTTTTGTTAGCTCACCTCTAGACTCTAGCTTTTCTATGTGTATTATGTGTCTGAACAAAACTGTAAAATCTTTGATTATTTGTTAGTTTTACACTATTCATTATTATGACGAGAGCTCTGCAGGCCTCTTTTCTTAATCCTGCTCCTGCTGGATTTCTGACCACTACCGCATGCTTCCGAAGCGCATGCCATCCACTCCCACCCGCAGCCACAACAGATGTGTCAATCCTGACAATCCATTTCAAACATTCAGAATAACAGAGAGTGCCTTTAATCAAAGGCAACATTAATATGTTGAAAAAAGCACCACCCTGGTTGAGTTTCCTCTAGAGTTGGGCAATTAATCGAAAAATAATCAAAACTGATATTTAGGGCCAGATATACTAAAGGTTTGCGTGTATAAAAACGTGTGCAAACTCATTGCTCACACAAAAAAAAGTACAAACTGACTGAAGGGTTGCGTCTTTCAAAGGTGCAAAATAGCGCAGCTGCATCCAGTTAGTACGTTCGCCACAATGAATATGCAATATGGGGCATTTACACGCAATTGTGCGTGTATTGGGAGGGGAAAATGTAAAGATATTATTGCGCAAAGCAATTTATCAAACCTGAAAGCAATTTTGCTCATAGGAACTGCGTCTATATTTAACAAAAGGGAGGTGCAAACAGTTTGTATGCGTAATTGCGCACACATGGCTGCAGTTATTGTGGCAAGATGGAGACATCAAAATGATGAAAGAAGACGCAGAAAACGCATATTTCACCCTCATGTGAACATTTTTGGAATGAATAAGGAAAGTCATTAAAACATATCGCCTATCCAGCCTTGCCATTTTGAAGCTGTTGGAGGAACTGAGAGTGGATTTGGAGCCAGCCACGAGAAGGAGCTCACGCAATACCTGCAAGGACAAAACTCCTTGCAAGTTTACATTTTTTTGCATCTGGGTCATTCCAGCGTACGGTAGCTATTACAGCTGGGATCTCAATCTCGTTTTTCTGATGTTCTGTGGGAAGTTGTGACACTTAACTTTTCTCAAGCTAGCGTTAAACACACACAAGGGGAGATTTTTAAGGAACATAGAAAACCTTTTAAAGTAAAGAATATATCAAAATGCAATAAAGTACAATTCTGAACAAATATAATCAATAAATCCCTCAAGAGAACGTAATGAGTTTAAAGCGCTTCCCATTTAATTAACACCTCTCCAGAACATAAACGCACGTTGTGCGTAAACTCAAAGGAAATGTAGGTCACAACAAAATTAAAGATTTTATCTCAATCTTTATAATTTCATAATAAACTAAAAGTCCAAATCTAATGAAAACAGCAACCTCGCCCTTATCCGAGCACTTTTGAGTGTCTTTTAAGTCTTTTTTTAAATGTCTATGACGCACGTAAACGCAAAGGCAAAAGTCTATAATCCACCAGTCTCCTCAGAAAAAAACCTCACAATAAATCCACACAGCAAACCCCCCCCCCCCCCAAAAATTTGCAATCGACTGCTAATTACTGGTATACCAGGTAAAAAATACAAACCGCGGTCCAACCCCAAATGAAAAAAAAATTCTAGATTGCGCATGCAAATCAGTACACGCAAATTGGGATCTTAGTAGATCTGGCCCCTGGCTCTAACCGACATAAACCTGCCATGTCAATTATTTCAATTTTTTCCCCTTTTCTTAGAAAATGCGACTTTTTACAAAAAAATATCATTTCAGTTGCTGTGTGTTTTGATTTCAAATGTTTCAATAAATAACCATAAATTGTTAATCTGTGCCTGTTCCTTTCAGGTTTTTGTTTTAAAATTATACTAATATTTACAGAACAAACAGAGTAGGAAGCTGGGGGTGGAATAATCGTTCATTAATTGTAATCGAGGTAGAAAGTTTCATTAATGATTATTTTGATTTTTGACATAATCACCCAGCCCTAGTTTCCTCTCAGAATGAAGGAAACCCTAAGAAAACAACCACATCCTTGTAGTGGGTAATGGTACCACACATCTATAAAAAGGAGCTGGGAGTCTCAGACTGATTTAACTTATAGTTATGGCTTAGTAATAGCAATGTCAAATTAATATTTACCAACCTTATTTACACATCCTTTATTTTATAGTCACACAGAGGTGAAATTGTTTCCTGATCTCTGGAAAGTTTGTGCCTCATAAAAACTGCAACACACTTCCATCAGCTATGGCAGACAGTAAGCTAGTCTTTATGCTGTGCTATTACTGTCCTCAATAGATGCTCGATACAACAAGGCCAATTTACATGGAGAAGAGTTTTTTTTTCCTACAATAACTGCATATGAGCTTAGGGTACTGTGCGCCAGTGAGTATGTGTGCTGTTAGGCCAACAACACAATAAGGAGAGCATCTAAGCTGTCCCATTGTTTTGTGGAGCTGTAACAACGCATCATTCAACCCACCTGCCTTGTGATGCCTGTTAGGCGGAGACAGACCCGTATTCAAACATGTTTATGCAGCACCAGCAACTACAGCTGACAGTGATTAAACTGTGATTTCTCTGTGAATGATTTTAACAGAAATGTTAGGTGGTACAGACAGTACAGATCTGGTGTTGATATCAAATTAGGCTGTGTGGCCACCACCTGATTTTGGAGACAGGAAAAAGCCTGGTTATAAGAAATCGGTGTTCCATAAAGCCCTTCATGGGATCTTGATGTAAAAGCATCAAACAAACTCCCTGTCCACTAGAAAAACTCAGTGAAAAACTCAGTCATGTTTTTATCAAAACTCACTGATATATTAAAGTGCTCTATTTATATGTGAGGAAGCATCTTTCTTTAGCAGGTTTGCTTGAACAGCAGAGAGAGAGAGAGAGATGCTTTCCAGAACAGTACAGTTAATCCACATAGAACCATCTGCTGTCAAAAATGGACGGATCTCTGACTTTTACTGGCTTTTATTCTGTCTCAGTCATCCAGTTCAAAACCAGCGTGAAGTCAAGTTTCTGAGTACACAACTCTGTGTTTAGCAGTGCTACAACTGAGGGAACAAATGCTTCCAACAGAAGCACATTAAAGATAAAGCGCGCTGCACAAACGCACAGATACACAGAAGCTTCCTGAGGCAAGACAGACTGCGAGTCCACAGCCCATCAGCCGGCTGCAATGTCTCTGCTCTAGATCTGTCTGCCTTCATCAGGCCTCATCAGCAGCAGCACTAATTGTTTCAGACAACCAATGTTTAATGCTAAATGGTGCAGGAGCACAGGAAAAAGTAAATACAATAATGACTTCCATGTAAAACCATGTTAGAATACTCTGTTCATCTGTAGCAGAGTCAGGCTTGGAGATATGTAGTCTGCTTTGATCTTATTTAAAGATTTATTTGTGATTTGTGATGAACTACACATCCTGATGATTGTATTTCTCTGCAAGTCTAAATGTTATCTGAGTTATGATTTTTATGTAGTTTTGTTCTGAATGGTTGTTCTGTAAGTTGGGAGTAAAGCCAGATGTCAGATTCAAAATCTTGTTCTCTCATCAGTGTCCCTGATTCAAGCAAAGATGTTCGCTATTGTGTTTAGGCTTGAATTGTGTGAACTTGCTTTTCTGGTAGTATATCTGTTTTTAAAGTTTAACTGCAAGATATTAATTTTTATGATGCTGGATATTTCAAAACATCCAAAAACTGATATCTTTAAATGTACTTTTTTATTTTCCAATTTTCCTTTTTTTTTTTTTTCTAAACCAAGAGTTAATTTCTAACAGCAGACAGAAAACCCAGTGCTGGTATTTTTCTGAAGTGCACTCTCACTCCACCTTCTCTAGTTCAGACATACAACACAGGTTGTGCCAGTCCATACTTGCTAACATTAGCATTGTTAGCTTAAGTATCAGTAATGTAGAGCTATGTTAAACATACTTAAGTACTGGCTGTGCCATCTATGGAGCAGTAGGACAATCAGACTGTCCTGTTTCCTTTTGAGGAAGCACGTTAAATTCTGCAGAGGAAGAATAACCACGCCTATATGCCATGTCAACCTAGTAAAAGTGAGGAACCTGAGGAGGAAGTCAAAAGCCTAGGCTCACATCATACACCACCAACCGGAGTTAAATAACTTTCATTTCAGAGACCAGTGTTATGGTTCTATGAGGGACCATGTTAGTTGATGTCAAACAATAATGACAACTTGAGGAGTCACTTGTTTAGTTTCTAATTAGATACATATCTGCTAAGTTTATATCAGGCATGAAAAAAATGTTTTAGTTTTCATCTTCTGTTCTATGTTTACCACGTACACTTTTAGCTAAAAGTTGCAAGTTTACAAGGTTGCTTCTTCAACTGTCAAACCTGTGCTTCAACAGTGTCAAGGCTTTGGATTTGTGGTTGCATCATTTATTTACTGTACAGTCTCTGAAAGATACTTAGTTACCCAGCTGCAGCCCATATATTTAATCCATGTATCACGAAATTAGCAGGCTGCACAGCGGCAGAGCTGTAGTGCCCATGAAATAGACCAGTTGAACAGGAGATTACCCATGCAATTGCCCCTGACACTCTCAAATACTTTGTGTGGCAGCTAGTAAACAAACAGAGCACGGTCGATCCTCCATGACCTATCTGAATCAATGCTGACAAACAAAGATGAACGTTTGTTGAATGATGAATGCTTTTTTTCTTGTTTTACAAATGCCTGCTTGTGGCCAAAATACTTTTGTATGACTGTTTTAAAAGGACTAATTACTAGCACCATCATTCTGATATAAACATCTGGCTGGTTTCACTTGGAAAAAAGTACCATAAGAGAATAGATCCCAGCACTTTTGTTGGCATATAAAGTAGTTCAGAACCACAAAACTCTACACAAAACAGGATTAAGCATGACTGATGTAGACAAAAGCCTCTTCAATCCTGCATAACAAGTTCATTCAAAAATACCATCAACTAAGGTTGCGGTTTGGCTCAATGGGAAAGCAGGCGTCCATATACAGAGTCTATACTCCTCAGTACAGTGGTCGCAGGACAGATTCACAGTCTTTGCACGTTTGGTGCATGTCTTCCCCCATTCTCTCACCTCATATTTCCAACTCTCTTCAGCTGTCCTATCAGAATAAAGGCAAAAAGCACAAAAAAATATAAAAAAAACAAAAAAAAAACAAAAACAATCAACCAGGCATAGGAGACAAATGCTTGAAACAATGAAGACACTGTTTTCCAGTGTTATGCTCTGCAGATTCTCTTTAGGCCCACAAAGAAGACCTGAGTTTAAAATGGGCTTACATCAAAACAACCTCAAACTGAAGCTCCTTGAACACTGTTAACCAAATAAACTTTGGTCTACTACACCAGCAGGAGGCCAAAGAAAATAGCTGAAAACTTGACAAGTTGCTTTGAAGGATTCAGTGTTTCACCCCCAGAATCCAAGCAAAGACAAAAAAAAAGTTGAAGTTAAAACCAGAATGTCTTTTGCATCCTAAAAAGCTGCCAGTGTGCCCACAATCAGTGGAGTCACTCCAACACCAGTCTCTCATGGCATCACAAACAGAAGCCTGGCTCTACTGATTCTAGCTTTCCGGATAACTAATGTCCAGTGTCCCAAGACAAGAAGCACACAAAAAGCAAATTATTCCAAAATAACAAATCTATCAAGTCTAATCAGTATGAAAACAGAAAAAAACTTGAAGTAAAATTCATGTGCTTTAAAGGAAGGCTGTCAACAAGGTCAATACTGCTACAGCAAAATAAAAGTATGTTGTACCTTTATGTGGGACAAGTGTTATTCTCAATCTGAAACGTAACCACCCCATGCTTTGTCTGGCCTTTGGAGATTGGATGTAAAATCTTTGTAAAGTGAAATCTAAACAATGTCTTTTATCATACTAGATGTGTTGGAAAAAGGTTGCTGTGAGCATGTGAAAACACTGAGATGTATGTGAGAGTGAATTTTGGTTTTACACTGCAAGAAAGTTGTTCACCTCTTTGGTTAGGTTTTATTTGAGCAGGGCAAATATCGCAGCCCATGACATCACCAGTCAAAATTGGTATTAATATGATTTATATTTTCTAATATCATAACCGAGTTTAAAATATGGTTATCATGGCCACCATACTTTCAGGCACCTTGAGGAACCTCAGACCTGTTTTTGAATCTTGTCACTTTTATCATTATGCCTTACTTCTTACAGAAATAAATGTGAAACATAATGTTTGTCCAGGGCTCACACCAGATGCAAGGACAACTAGGCTGGAGATTTGGTAGAGATTTCCTAATTTTGTCCTAATTTTCTATAGCTTAAAATGATTGTTGAAATAATATAAAGTCAAGAATATTTTTGACTTCTTTTGGAGACGGCAGTATTGTTTAAACTAAGTTACTGAAAGTTAGACGAGCACAACCAAATAAGAATTATAAAATTATTTATTTTAAAACACTAGATAAGGATGTAAAATAAAGCATATGATGTGTGATTCATTTTAAATGGATGCAGAACGTTTGAGGAAGTTTCTTGTAGCATATTTTGTGTTTCAGCGTGACCTTTAATTCTCCAGATAATAACCCCCAAATGGAAACTTAAATACCATCTGCTTTCAGCTATTAAGTATTTTATCCTTCCAATGAAAGCTCTTTATGTATTAAGAACTTTATCATGGCAAAGTTTGAGAGCTCAGATTTTACATTTAAATGCTCTGTCGTTAAGCGCTCTCTAAGAAGCCACATAAAACATTGGGACGTGCATCTCGGGACCTTTTAGTCTGATAAGTACACAATATGCAGATCCCAGGTAGGAAGATAAACCTGACTGTCACTACTCTCAGCTATAAGAAGATTTTATAAAACTGCTGCTGAACTCCTGGTGGCCTGCACTCTACCTCCTGGAGTGAAGCTCGTTCAGGGGTTCAAAACCAGATTAAAACACGAAGCACTGTCTGGAGTAGCTTATGTGATGTTGGTGCGTGTTTATGTGTGTGTTTCTGGTTTATCTGTTGGGAGCAGAACCTTGTTTTATCCTAAAAACTGCTGACGGGAGGCTTTGGATCATTCCAGCCTCGTAATTCTCATCTGAGCTGAAAAACAAGGATGAGTGACAGAGCCTGAAGTGGCTGCGGGGACACAATGAGGACAAATAAGTTATCGAGCAAGACCAGTTTGATTTGTTTGCCTCTAAAGCATGTTGTATAATGTGGGATTACAGGGTGGCCGAGTGGTTTTGTAAGCAGATGCTCTTCTGCAAAAGCAGTCAGACATCATCAGCAGGCTGGTTGAAGTGCCCTTGAGCAAAACAATGAACCTGTTTCTGTGGATGAGTGGAAGCTGAATGTCTCCTCACTGCTGCTTTCATAGTATCTCATCAAGCACTCACATTAGACCACACGCTTTAATGGGACTGAAAACAACACAGACAATCAAATAAACAGAATTTTAATAAGCAAGTGAGTCATGTTGGAGGGTCATGTTGATGGATGACGAATGCTTTTATACTCAAATACAAAAGTGCAGCCATTACTACAGAGCAACGACTCAGATAATGAACTCTTAGCACAGCTAGAATGTTTTTCACTGAGCACAGAAAAGAATTTAAGGTCAGTATTTTGAAAATATTCAACATTACAGAAGCTTCTGGTGACAATTTATTTTAGCAAGAATGTAATTCTTATTTGTTCTGCAGAGAGAACAGCTGACACTTTCCATAATCATGAACTTACTGACTTGCTCAGTCAAAAATGTCGCTAAAATGAAAGATAACATTTATAAATGGTTTGTTTTTCTACAAAGATAAAATTAATATAAGGCAAAACAATGCAAATCCTCACAATTTAGAAGCTATACTTTAGCAAGATTTAACGATTTTTAATGAACAAGTACTTTAACAGACCATTTCTGTTCTAAGTTTACTAAAAGACCAATCTGCACAGAAATCCAGTCATCTCTGGGCTGGTAGGTTAAGACCCAACTCTATCAAGTAGATCTAGTCTGCAGAAACATAAATCAACTCGAAACTCCTAAGACTAGGACCTCTTCGTACCATAGTCAGCCGTGAGTGTGCAAACAACAGAGAGGGAGCCTGCAAGTATTGTTTAGATAGTGTGAAAAGTGCTGCCTTATGACTGGAGAATGAGAATATTTTTTGGATGTTTATGATTCTTTCCTCCTGCAAAATTCTGCAGAAATGGAGCCCTGCAGGATGACTCTATCCCCTATTATCTAATACACAGAGCTGGATAAGAGGTTTACTTTAGACAAAATTAAACTTTACTATGTTTACTTATTCAATTATCTGCATAGCACGATCCGTTAACTCAACAACAACACAACTTTAATGACATACAGTACCTATAAAAAATTTCCACCACTTTGGATGTTCAACGCTTGAGTTGCTCGGAATGTCCTTTTGTCTTCATGGTGTAATGGTAGCCAAGAATACTAATTAACCAGTGACTGGACCTTCTAGACATGGGTTGGCAGGTGTCGTTCCATTCGTGTTATTCCTCGTCAATGAAGGTCAAGCAGTTTTTTAATTTTTTTTTTTAAATTTTCATTAGAGCTTTGCCTGTGTTAGCATATAAAAATGCTGCATTTATAAAAATTAAACCGTTTATATGAGGCTGAATCCTTATTTCATGATTTAGACTGCATCTCTTTTGTTTTTTGTTGTTCTCCAGCTGGACGGAGACAATGTAAGCCATCTGACCCTCCTTCCTGTGGTGTGTGAGTGGGAGTGCTACTGGTCAGGCTGGGTGAGGGAGTGGATGTGGTGAGGCACAGGTGACCACAGCATCTGCCCCTCCTGGGCCCTGTGTCCACTTCAGTCCTCCATCTCCATCTCTCATCTCTACACCAACTACAACCTTCTCTAATTTTAACATTCCTCTGTCCTGCCCCATGTGATAAAGCCATCCTGAATAAAAATAAACCATCGGGGCTGATGGGTAAAGGGAAGGTGAAGCAGCTATGGAGAAATGGGAAGCAACCCAACATGGAACGAATTCTGGCTCCGGGCCTTCTGGCTCGGCGAGGGGAAGCAATAAAGGTGGAGTGCAGCTGAGCCAACAGCTGACAGGAACAGGAACCAGTGCTTGGCCAAGGTCAGGAGAAAAACACACACACAACCATAGCCACATGCACACGGGGTGAGGATGTAACAGCAAATCAGGGTCAAAAGACACAGGGGATTGATAATGTGGTGACCCAGTACTCACAGGGAGTATGATGGCCACAGAAGGACAGAATGTGTGCATGAGTTTGTGAGTGTGTGTGAGGCCTTGTAATGAGTGTACCTGCTATTGTTGGCAGGTGTCTTCAGGCCTGGGCACAGGGACAGAGCACACACATCCAATTGTTGAGATTCAAAGCATGCCCCGTTCATTCATGTTATTCCTATTCTATCTGATACTTTTATTCTTAAGTGGTTAATTAAATTTAATGCATACATTAGTGCATGAAAAAGATTAACTGTGGATCTTTCCACAAGCAGATACATCAACTGAGATAAGCTTGTTAAATGTATTTAAGCCATTAAATTAAACGAAATTGCATGATTCAGTTTTTTAGAATGAACAGACCAGTGTGTTCCCTACTATTCTATTGGGTGGGTGCCCCGCCTTGCCAACGGCAGCCCCCCCACCCCCCTTGAACGTCGAGTCCATTTTATTTAATTGTTTTTTCTAGATCACAACAGAAGTCATTGAAGAATAACTTTTCTATAGAGCAGGTTTTTACTTGGTCCTTTTATCAAACAAACTAAATAGCCTAAAGTTATTTATCCTGTTTATATTAATGCGTTT
Source organism: Cheilinus undulatus (assembly GCF_018320785.1). NCBI lineage: Eukaryota > Metazoa > Chordata > Actinopteri > Labriformes > Labridae > Cheilinus > Cheilinus undulatus. Next base: position 21,693,402 of record NC_054887.1, on the reverse strand, counting down.
TATTTCTAAGTCGTGGTTTTCTGCTCGTTCCCTCTGACTACATGAGCAGAGCTGAGCAACCCGCTCACTGAGCAGAGAGCCCCGCCCCCTCCTCTCTGTGTCAGAGCTGCGGTCACGTATGTGAGGGGATGCTTTGACTCAGTATCATGAGAGAGACTTCTCCAACTGGTTTATCCTCTAAAGTTGTGTATGAACCAATGTCCCGCTTGTCTAACGTCTGAGATAGTTAAATGAGCGCTGAATTTTGGCACGAAATTACAGCAATTGCGTACAATTAATTAAATTCTCGCTACAAGTCTGACAGCGGCGGCAGTGGGTTCATGTCCGCACCAGCTCCCTCCTGGTCTTCCCACCAAGGCAGACAGAAATATACACAGCCCCTCACAGGTGTGTGGGTGCAGGTGTGCTGTGAATAATGGAGGGGATCAGTTCCTATACAGACTACGACTGAGCGGCCCTTCTGCAGGTCACCTGATGATCGTTTTAATATTTTAACATTCAATCATCAGGGATCAATAAACTGGTGGTTGATCCCTTTTGTCATTTTATTCCTGGCGTGCATGTTTCTCATAGCGCCTGGCGCTATTGGTGATATTTATGACAGTTTTTTACGCTCTTAAATAAACCTCGTCCACGTGCAGATTACGACAAAATCTCTTCAACCTTTATAAACGTAGGAGTGTTGACAAAAGATCACACGAGCATAGAGACAACAAGAGGAGACAGAGACATGCATATGTGTGAATGGAAGAGAGAAAATGAGTAGATAAAGTCAGTGGAGAACAATCAATCATTATTAAGAACATTTACCAAAATACATAATCTAACCTATTATAAATATGTTATATGTTACAATAAACAGTTTCCTAAATAATTTTTTTTGGTTATTAGTTAAATCTTTCAGATGTCAGCTTCATTTGCATGTAGGGATGCCTTTTTGACAGCATAGGTAAACTTACAAACTTTACACTAATACTGGTCTGATACAGTCCTAAAGTTACTCCTGATGTGGCAGGAGGGCAAAAAAGTTTGTTTCCAGATAGATAGATAGATAGAATGTTATATTGACGAATCACATGAACACCATGATTCCTGTAAGTGTTTGTGTTGATGTCCGGCTGCCCCCCCCCAGGCCAAGGCTGTAAACCTAGGGGAAACACTGAGCAGATGATATTAAAACTGAAAGTGTTCATATATATACCATAATAAAAATGTAGTTGGAACTCAATTTGAGCAGTTTTTAATGTATATATTGTCTATTAATGCACATTTATTAGTTGGGTGCATCTCAAATACCTGGGAAACCAATTTACCAACAAAATGCTGAGACGTGCACCGTCCTGACCCTAGGTATGGCTGTCACCAACTGCATGTTGGTGTTGGTGGTGACGGAAGAGGTAGCCACAGGCAGGATTCAGTTGTACCCCAAGACTGTTAATCACTGTGACCAGAGAAGAGATTAGCATGGATGCAGCTATTGCATCAGTTTATCAGAACTGGACGTGTCTTTACCACTGGGTGTGGCAGTACATTTTGACAAATAAACGCCTGTTCCAAATAAATGCCGGGTGTAATTTATTCAAAGCTCTGATATGTGACTGAGATGAGAACTGTATAGAATCAACTCCAACTCCCCCTCCCTTCCTGTTCTTCTCCCTGTTTGAGCTCTGTAGCACCGCCCCTCTCTTTACGTACCTCCTCGCAGATGAGAATGTCCACTGAATTGAATACTGACAGTGGCAAAGCGCTCGTGGAGTGATTTTGCTCTGCTTTTCCACTGAAATCAATGGCCGAATCACAGGCAAGAAAACACTTCATCTCATCATGAACAAATTCTACACAGGGCCGAACACCGCCGCAATTCTGCCACTGAATCAACTTCTCACTGAGCTGAGATACGGAAGCTACAGCGGCCAATAGGAACATTCTCTCTGACCTGAGCCTGATTGGCTGCGAGTACTAGCCTCCTCATTGGCTGGGGCACCCCCGTCCCTTGCTGGTTTTCTCAAGTGAGATAGCAGCGCCAGCGCCATGCCCCAGTGCAGTGAAAAAACAAAAAGTACGACATTAACTTTAAACTGTCTGTTGTCAACTTTGTGTTTGTTTAGTTGCTTACCAGTATTTAAAGTGTTTAGAGAGTGTTGAGTTGACAGAAGAAGTCAAAAGTATAACTATGGTACTGTAATCTTGTCTTAAAAATGTAAAGGTGATATTCATACTGGTGTAAATAAATACGTTGATTACATTTACCATATTTTTCCAATTTTTGCTAAGCAAGATTTTTGTGAGAAAGGAATTAAACGCCTGTTCCAAATAGCCGCCTGGTCCCAAATAAACGCCTGGTCTGCTCAGGGACTGAGACAAAGAAACGCCCTGGCTATTATTTGGTATTTTACGGTAGACCTGTTGTGAAGCGTTTGAATGTTGAAGAAGCCTTGTAACAAATACTGAGAAGCAGTGATGAAGATGACACAGCTTCATCTTGGTGAAAATAAAATAACAGACAACATTTATTTTAGACATGTTTTCTGCACTTACCTTTGATTTGATTTGATTCATATATTCCAATACTTTTGTGAAGCTAAGACTTTGGTAAACCTATTTCAAGCACCAAAACAATTTGTCTACATGAGTGAAGGTGTGTTTTCACAAGAGAATGAAAAATTTTCAGAAATCGGATTTCAAAATTCAGCATTTGGACTACAATAACTAAGTACAATAAGAAAGAAAAGCCTTACATAAAACTGGCTTTAAGGTTTACTTCACACCACTCTCTCCTTGACCTACATGTACTCAAGTGTGCATGTGAGCCGGTATGTTTGGCTGGGTCCCTAAAACTCTGCATGACATGCACAATTGCACGTCTCGTAGCTATGAGCTTGAGAAAAAGCAAGCAGTGAAAAATTAATGAGAGGAAAAAGGAGAAAGAGGAGAGAGAGCAGCAAGAGAATAAAAACAAAATGAAAGTGTTAGACAGCAGACGGAGAGCCGGAGGGGAACTTAGTTCTTTTGAAACTGAACCTTTTTAAAGTCTCCTGGGAGTCCATGTGCAATGGAAGACCTCTCACTGGGAAACTGTGAAGGTTTAAATATCAGCCTTGCATTAAGCTGCACTCCTGAACAGATACTGCTTCTAAATCAGGCTAACTAGGCTAGTAGGCCACTGCACTTTACATTTTAGATTACTTAATTGGTTGCAATTTCATCATCATATCTTTAATAACACTTTATTTTCTATGAATCCTTCTAAAAGTTTCTAATTCTGACAATGTGAAAAATTTTTGGAGTGTAAATATTTCGCAGAATATTTTTAAACTCTTAAAATATAAAAGGGGAAGGAGAAGTCAGGAGCTAAATGGACAGAGCATCAGCCTTAATTCCCTCCCCAGTGTGGTGAATTACAGCCAACAGCATGACAGACATCAAATACCACAGGAAGGGAAACCCTGCCCAGCTGCAGCTGAGAGGGAAAAGTGGTGTCAGTAGTGTGTGTAGACACTCAGACAGTCTGATAGCTGTAATTACTTCAGCAGCAGACAAAGATTAATTAAGCAGGAGAGAGCTGAATAAATGAGGTTAGCGCACACCTCAACAAGACTTTTAAAAGTTCATAGCGTTCCTGTGGAGGGTGTAAAGGTGTGTGGGTGCATGTGATGACGGAAATAAACTTTGGAAAAGTCAAAGGAGTGTTGTAAAAGGAATATCAACTCAGAAGAGCAGTAAAGTAGGGCACATGCCACAAGAAAATTGGGATAATTTGAGTCCAATTCTCTGCTTCTGACCACAATCAGCAAAGATCAGATTATCTGATGATTCTTAAGAATATTTTGCCTGATTTTCCTGTGTTGTGAGGTGTGTTAAGAGAGTGTAACCTCTCGAATCTGCTTGGAAAATGCCTGGGGCTGCTCCAAATGGAAAAAAGACAATTGAACATGTTCAGTTTTCAAGGTCAGAAACACTTCAGTGTCGGTCATGCTCCATAGGTTCGTTTACTGAGTTAGATGGAAAAAGATACACTCGTAGTTCGACTGGGACATAAAGATACATCTCAGGGTGGAGGAGACATCACTGTCTCTCTCCTCTAGTCTGTCACCTGCATGCTCACTGTCATGGTCTGTTGGAGCAGTGAGACAAGCATGAGCAAGCAGCCCTAAGGTTACATAAGCAGTAAGCAAATTGATTAATAAGCTAAAAACACATCAACATTATGATCAAGTTCAACCAAAATGCAGCACCTTCATTTGACATCTTGAGGGACAACAAAAAACAGAATCTCTGAGTGTGGGAATAAGTCCTGTCAGTTAAAAACATTAATCCAGTGTGAAAATCTGAGTTTAAATTGGTAGAATGGAAGTTAATTCACTCACTGAATGAGCAGACCAATGGTTATATTATGATGCATTCAGGATTAGCAAAGGAAAAACAAGAATGCACAAGAAAGTGTGCATAAAATGTTATATGTTCAAATGCAACAGCAAGAAAACCAAACTTTTTTTTCTACAAGAAATCAAGCATTTAGCTTTAGTTCAGGCAGGCCATGGAGTCAAACACTGCCATAATTGAAATCAGCTGTCTCACCCAAGCTCTCATCAGCTGATGGCCAGCTGATTTGCTCTCAGCATGCTATTGGCTAATTGCACCCAGGTTGCGTTATTTACACTTCTCTTGCCTGGCTATGCTCTGCCTCTCCCTCTGCAAGCTGCTCTTGCATCCCTCCTCCACCCCAGTTCCTCCTTCATTCTGCTTAATCAATGTTATTCTCTTGTCATTGATGCCTGCTCTGCTCTGGGTTTATTGCTGCTTCTCTACCTGCCTTAGTTTTTCTTTATCAGCATAGGAAGAGCAGGAATGCATGTTGTTCATTTTGATGCTTTCCATGTAGGCTCGTGGAAAGGCAGGGGGATCCCAGACCAGCTACAACAACACACATAAGTAGCAGCATAAGTGCTAATAAAGAAATATTTATAGAGCAAATTGTGTGTTTCTTGACAAAGTAGTCCTGTTTCATTCAGCTGTGAGGATGAGAATTTTTTTTCTAAATATGAAAAAAATTAAAAATACATAACAGAAGGAATCCAGACCTTTTAAACTTAAGCTTTACTCAGCTTGAACTACTTCTGTTAAAATGTACTGTTTTGTTTTTCTACCAAACAGAAAAGTAGACTATCAACAGTTGTATCCACAAGGACTCAGATTGATAAGGAGCTTTAGATTGAAAAATGACATGTATCTGTTTTTTCTTTGGTAACTTTGATACTTTTCTGTCCTATCAAATGTAAAAATAGTAGATATATTCATTTAAAGCAGTGGTTCTCAGCTGGTCCAGCCTTATGACCCAACAGCCACTCTTACAACAAATCCAGACCCAAATTTCCAATTATTTTCAACAATGCATGTTTAGTTAATTGAATATGTTGCAGTTTGAAGCATGATCGGACCAAAATACATGATGTGAAAAATAGAAGGGACAAAACTAACAATTTTTACACCCTCTTTGCCCATCATTATGTCCAAATTTTCCAATTTTGCAGATCTCTTGAGAAATTACTCTATTATCATGGGAAAAGTAGCTTTTTTCATAGCAAGAAAAGGAGAAAAATTTGTTGAAATATTGACCAAAAATTCAAATTTACCAATTTTCACAGTAAAACAGGGTAAAATTAAGGGTATGCATGTCCACTAAGGCCTTCAGGACTTTTTGCCACATTTTTTTGCGACTCACTGACACTGCTCTGCGACCCCACTTTTGGGTCCTGACCCACCAGTTGAGAACCACTGCTTTAAAGCACATAGTATCAAAAAAAACAAAGTATTGGATATTTACACAACCGTATAAACAAAGTACCTTTAATGCACTAAATGCAGTTTTCATGTTTACTTTTAATATGTTAATATTTTGATGTTCATACAACTAAAAAGTGTAAAGCGCCCTGTGATTTTATTTGATTTAAGGGTTTTTTAATGTAAAATTTGATGATGAAATGTGATATGAAATTTTAATATCATTACATTTGAAGTAGTCGTCAAGTGTGGGGGCACCTCATACTTTCAAAATTGGTAAAGATTTTGAAAATCGTCTGGTGTCTTACAGATTTGAGGTTATTTTTGGAGCTTGCAAAGCCAGACAACTTTGCTGTTGCCTTAAAGATACCTGGAACTAATCCCTCCTTCTAGAGCTAAAAGTGACAGATAAGTTCAACTTCCATTTGATTACCTGAACTTGGCAGAGCAGTCTGTGCAGGTGTATTTGCAAAAACGATGACATTAACAACTCTTTAAGATGCTCATTCTCTCCTCACATTGGACGATGACTAAATGCATGCTAAAATCAGACCACTAAGCTTTCTTTGCTCTAATGCAAATGTGTCTTATTGTAGCTTGAACACGACAAATCTTTTTCTAAACCAGCACACATTGAATCAAGCACCTATGTAAGACAACAGCCCAGATTTGGCACAACTATTTTTCTTTCATCTTTTAAATCCTGGAAACATCGAGCTCAGACCTCACTGAGAATAAACAACCCGATAAATAGGCTTGTGCAGCAGAAATCAGGGCGCCTTTACATCACCCACCTAACGACAGTGTATAAATAGAAAGCAGTGAAATCTGACAGACAGCTGGCAGCCTTGCACTGGCATGTCATAGGACTGCTCCAAGTCTTGCTCCATGATTAGAGCAGTTCCTGAATCTGACTGGCAGCCATGATGCTCAGCAGAGCCCAGAACATCTAAAAAGCCCAAGACAAATGGTTTCAAGTGTCCTGTCAGGGAATAAGGAGGTGACGTTGTCCTGGTCTGGCCAGATAACAAGGTCTCTAGTTATGCAATGGAGCTCGTCGTTATCCTAAATTTATAAGGGACAGATTTAACACAAGTGTTTAGATGAATGGTTCTAAAGATGAAAAACTGGTGGGAAGGTCATGCCAGCGTTATTTTTAATCATCTTAGAAGAAGGCTGGGTGCGGGGTTTGGAAGTGGCTTGTGTTTCAGACTCAAAAAACTGTTTTTTACTTTGCCTATTTCCTTCAAGACGTCTGTTTAATTTTACCCTGTGGATGCTTTTTACCACCATGGACGATTAGATTAATGTCCTATCAACTTTAGTCTCCAAAATAACAAGGTTACATCATCTAAAAAAAATGTACATATCAACCTGTGTTTACAACCAAGTTTAAGTTAGAAACAAATAGTGAATAAATATGTCTTTGGTTCATAGGTAACAGGCCTGCCCACAGAACTGGCTGAGCCCAGTGAATCCCTCCTCAGTTGGGATTTATTGATGATATCAGTGCATGTGTTTTGGATCATTAGCATTTCTGCTATTGTCCTGGCCAGCAGGTGACATATTTTGGAGCTTAAGTGTGTCAAGCTGTTATTGGCCTCTAATGTCAAATTCTTTAATTGTGTCAATCTTGAAACTTTTTTCACATCTGTTTTGCTCATTTATGCCACTTTTTAAACCCATTTTTGCAAAGTTTTTTGCCGCCTTTTGCCACACTTTAACCCATTTTAGCTACTTAATCTGGGCATTTCTGCAACAATTTTGCCATACTTAACCCATTTTTATATTTTGTGCCCCTTTTAGCCACTTTTAACCCATTTTCTCTACTTTAATTGGCCTTTTTTGCAACACTTTTGTCATGTTTAAAGTTCTTTAAAAAATGTTTTGCTCCTTTAAACATACTTTTGCCACTTTTTAACCCCTTTTCACCACTGTTTTGCTCATTTACACCACTTCTACCACCTTTACAACGTTTGCTGCTTTTTGCCACTCTAGAAGCCTTTTTCACAATTTTATCCTTTTTGCCCAGTTTTGTCACTCTTAGCCCCATCTCACTACTTCATCCAGCCATTTTTGCCCCATACCCATTTTTTAACTTTTTCCTCCATTTTTGCCACTTTTGAACCCCTTGTCATTACTTTATCCGGCCATTTTTGCAACATTTTTGCCACTCTTAACCCAATTTAAATGATTTTGCTCCTTTAACACATTTTTGCAGCTTTTTGCCCAGTTTTGCCACTCTTTTACCCTATTTCACTACTTTTTCTGGCCTTTTAGCCACTCATAACCAATTTTTGATTCTTTATTCCCTTTTGTCACTTTATAATCCCTTTTCCCTACTTTATCTGACCATTTTTGTAACATTTTTACCACTCTTTAACCCATATTCACCACTCTGCCTGGTAATTTTTTCCACTTTAACCCATTTTTGCTATTATTTTAATGCGCTGTTCCTTAAAGTTGTCTCAGTTCCCTCTACTTTATTTTCTGTCATCTTTATGTTTGTTATCATGGCTTAGTAATGACGTCAGAATTTACTTTTCAAGTCATTTTTAATGTGCCCATCCACACTGTTAACAAAAGGCTTTACTGTACTACAGCATAATAAAACTCATGTTTGCTGCTTTGATAAGTGTAACTATTCTAGCTAAAATTAAAATATGGTTAGCACAGCTTAACTCTACAGTGGATCATGATTTTGCTGACCTCCATGGGCCCTCACATTTAGCTGGGCCCTAGAAAGCTCTCCCCTTTATCACCTCTTCTGGGCAGCCTTGATGGGGAGTAGCTTTCTCAAGGAAATCATACCAATAACTGTGACTATTCAACTTGAATTTGGTCTAGCTTTTGGCAACATTTTATACAGCAGGTCTAAATTATTCCCAAGGTAATGTGAATCCTCATAAACACCCCTACAACAAGCTTTCACATTCCTTGTACTCTCACGTCTTTCTCACATATAGAGTGACGGTCATGTTCACCTCCCATGTCAGCCCCCCACACATATCTGTCATCACACAGAGATCTAATTAATTAGGCTCTGATGAATCACTGCACAGCTTTATCAATCACTGCTACAACGCATAATAACTCAGCTGAGGGTTGGATTGGCCTTCGCACCGGGCTTAGCATTTACCCAAAGTCGAGTGATGGATGTAATGACAGGGAGATGTTAAAAACATACATCAGCGACATTGCCTCAGTAAATGTGAACACCTCACGTCCAGACTGTCCTCCAGACTGAGTGTAAATCAGTTGTATGATGTCAAGATGTCGGATATACATGCGGGATAAAAGCTGCACCTGTTGTGTCTAATTTCAAGAGGGGAAGTGGAGACTGGAGGATCATTAAAATGTCAGCATGAGTGGTACTTGTAGGATATTTTGACTGCTGTGGAGTAGCTATTTGGAGAAGCCTGATCTTATCAACCAGTGTATCACTATAACAGCTATTTATTAAGTCATGTTGAGATTGGGTAAAAAAACAACAGTAAAAAATGGCAAAAAAATTTGATAGCAATAGGATTTAAAGTAGTTTTTTAAATGTGTTTTTTTTTTCTAAAAAGCAAACAGTTGTTTGCTCATAAGGGTATTACTGTGTTGGATTAAGGATGTAGCAATACTCAATTCACACTAAAACCCAGATCGTGATATTAGGTTTATGATGTGATTTTCCTCCTAAAGACAGTCACGGTTGGAGACTCTTAATCTGTTGTTTTCAACCTCTTTTTGCCCAAGGCACACCTGAGATCAAGCCAAAATCTCAAGGCACACCAAATTTAGAAATAGCCCCTTTAAAACATGTTTCCTTAACTCAGTGGTTCCAAAAGTGGGCCATACCCACTTCCTTATGGTCCCGGCTTTTGATCCCCATCCCTAACATTGACATGACTTAACCCATTTACTATTTACCTTTATTTTGGCGTAAAACGCCGAGTGGTTATCCCACAGGTGCTGAAGTATTGCCTGATTTCACGGCAACTTTTTTGTGGGATGTGTTACATTTAGGCTGGCCGTCCACAATTACACCCTGGTCATTTTTTTGTATCCAAAAAATCCCAGATGGCTGCGCTGTCGTACCAATATGGTCCCTGGCAAATTCTTTTCTGGAAATTGACTGTATTCAGGAAACATTACGATTAACTAATCATAAAGTTTAATACCGCAATTAATCATGAAAATGGGTAACCGTGCCATCCCTAGTTCACTGATGTCACCTCAGATTCAACGATGCGGCTGCAGTTCAAGTCCAACACAATGTCTGCATTTTGGTTTGAAGCGGAGAAGGAGTTCCCACTGTTATGTAGAAGAGCCCTGGCCCTAGTGTGGACGCTGCAAACCCCCTCCACCCCAGCCACCTCCATTCAGTTCATCAGCATCTAGTCAGTCCTCACAAGTCTCCTGCTTATTTCATCATTCATACCTCAGTCTCCTCCTCCGAGCCACCTCATTGGTTTCCCAGTCCAGCCTCTCAGAGGTCTGCTACTTATCTGATCCTGCATTCCTTATTAACACCACCAGTGTCTGGACTCCAAAGGGGGGTATGCTATCCCTGCTGTTTGACTCACTACCTCTTAGAGTACAGCAGGAGTCTAGACATTGCACATTTCTCTTTCATTAAAATCTTTAAAATAAACTATTGACTATTAATGCGTACTAAGTCTCTCTGCATGCAAATGAAATAAGAGTGGCAGTCTCACATCTGCACCCAAGACTTGAGAAGATCTATAACACAAAACAAGCCCACAGTGTTTACTGAAATTATTGCAGGACTGGGAGTATAAATCTTAAAAGATATAAACAAAGTTTTATTTTCAGGGAATTGTTCATTTTCAGAGAGTCAGATGTTATAACTCTGTTTAGGGCCATGGTTGTTATTTCTGCAAAATTTAGAGTTCAATTCTAGCAGTAAATTCTAAAAAATGAATATTAAAAAAGGAATTTGTTAGTAAAAAATAGTGACTGACGAGTGTTGTATGGTTGTGGTAAGATTGATGGTTGTACAAATTCCCACGGCCCACCAAGACTTTCCCTAAGGCACACCAGTGTGCCTTGCCTCCGGAATTGAGAGCCACTGCTCTAAACTGCCAGCTGGTGTGAGTGTGAGCGTGAATGTTTGTCTAAAAAACTGACTGGTGACCAGTCCAGGGTGTACCCCGCCTCTCACACAATGACGGCTGGGACTGGCTCCAGCCCTGTAACCCTGCTTAGGATAAGCAAATTGATAATGGATAGATGAATTGTACTGCTGTATAATGTCATACCCTTATTTGGCAAAGCAAATCAGATCATACTGATAAACTGGCAGAATTCTGAGGACAAAACTTACAAACAGAAGCACACTAATGAGGTTTAAAGTGGGAAAAACACATTAAACAAAATTATATGTGCTATCTAAATACAGCCGAACTTCATAAAGCAGTAGATCACATTCTTGCTTTTCTTTTGCTTGTGTTAAGTTATCTAACTGTGAAATTAACCTTATGGTGATTTTGTGTATCATTTTTTAACATAAACCTTCTGTTTTTGGTCCATATAAATCACTTAAGAGACATTTAACAAGCCTTAAAAAACCTGTGTACTCAATGTTTGAAACCTGGTTAAGACGTTAGGACTAAAGCACAGCTAAAGAACGCAAAAACAGCAATAACAGGCAGAAAGTAAAAATTTCTTACCTTGAACTAGGTGCTGGTTCTGGTTTTATCCACCATGATGAAGTTTAAAACCAAGCGGAAGAGCTAATTTGTTGTTCGCTTCAGCAGGAAAAAACGTTAGCTTAGGTCGAAGCAGTTTTGCTGACTTATTCCAACTGTGTCGCTGTTTTTATCCATTAAATTATCCTCTATATCTTAACTTTCGACTTCTTTCTTAAAATAAAGTTTGTTGGTCTTGGTTTGAACGTTTTCTTCATATATTTTTCGAGAAATTTCGTTTGTGGCGCAGGTTGTAGCCCGTCATTTCAACTGAATCCTAAGGGTGGCGTTGTTCATTGCATTGTGCGCGTGCGCAGCACAGCCACTGTGTGGCGGGAAAAGGAACAGCACATTATCAGGCGCTATTAATGCAGACATTTCCTGCTTATCCGCCATAAAATTCAGCTAAATAAAAACATCCATGGATTCAACTTAGAGCTCCTAGCTATTGTGTTCAATTAAATGCTACTTAAATTGGAACTAGGATCTTCTATGATGCCAGATATGTGGGGACTTGAGGACCACTGAAAAACAGAAACATGCCAAAAACTTAAAATCCAATTTACAGTAAAGTTTTGGTTTACATGGTGCATGTTTGAGTCTTCTGTTATTTCATCAACATAAAAGTCTTGTCAGACTTATGTCAAAATCATTTTTAAACATGTAATATACTTAAACAGCTGTTTTTCAGATTTGCAATGTAATAATCTAGCACAATAAGTAAGGAAACGTGTGTTTTGAAGATTATTTCTCTTACAACAATGCTTATTGGCAATAAATCTTATACCTGTTTAGTTCCTTTTTAAATGGTGCCACATCTGACATGACCTTGCATTTGTGGGATGAGCAGCAGAGCTGAGTATGTTGGTCAATAACCGTTCTGTGGGAGCTTTCTTAAGGCCGGCTCAGACTTCATGAATTCAGACAGATTTTGGCTTTATTGCAATGATGCATTTTATTGTCAAAACTTCGGTACTGTTTGAGCACCGGGGACAGAAATTTTCTTACAGCATCGTGTAGTTTGACACCCTGACCTGACATCGTCAGGAATCCTGGTGCTTACCAATGGGAGAGAATTTGCTATCTTTGCATCATCATTTAAAAGCTCTTTCTTTTTCTCCCTCTGAGGAACTATTTTATTTCATTTATGCTATCATATGTGCGTCTCTGACATCCCCAGTTATATGAAACTTAGCTGTTAGTTTGGAGATGGTACTAGGGCCCACTCCGAATTAGGGCTGTTGCGGTATACCGGTATTGACGATAATTGTGGTATTAAAAAATAACATTTCAATATCATGTTAAAAATGTGCATATGATAACGTGTAAATGACCCAGTGCCACTTGAACAGTTTGTTTTCTACATCCGCCCCAGCAACCCTTCCCCCTTCCTCCTCACACACAAACACTGACCCTCCACAATTACACAGCAGCTGAAGTACCTCCTTAGACAGGTATTTTGAGAGTAATTCATCTAACAAAAGAGAGAACACATTATAAATAAAGTTAAAGATAAATTTGATTAATTGTCCCATTATTATTTAAATTTTTATTGATATCGTGATAATATCGTTATGGTGACATTTTTTGCCCACGACAATCGTGAAGTGAAAATCTGATATCGTGACAGCCCTACTCCAAATAATGCCCCAACTTGATTTTGCAGAGGACCAGCTTAAATCTGCTCTATTGCACAGGTCCTATCCAGATCAGTCAAATGTGGCATGCTGATTCTTGGAGCAGGCATCAATGTAGCAGGGCCCATGCTCATAGGTCCTGATAATCAGGTGCATGATTGGCACCTGATTGGCAGCACCTTTGGGTACCAGAAACCCAAAACAAAAGTCAATAATGACAGCAAAATAAGCTGTTTGGCTTTAGAAGAGAAGATCTGGAAATTTTTTCATGGGTTCACCCCATAAGTGCATCTTCCTTAGAACTGTGGCACCATTTAAAAGGGAAATAAAGAGGCTTTTTCAATGGTATAGGATTTTTTGCCAAGAAGCATTGTTACAGCAAAAAGATAATCTACCAAACACACATTTCCTTACTTTTTGAGCCAAGTTTGTATGTGCAGAATACATTCACAACTTCCTTAGTCAAAAGCAGATTAATTCATCACCAGATCAGAAAATCAAATCAGTGAGAGAATAATTAAGCAGGTAAAAAAAATCAAGACAGACACAGAATTAAGAGTATAGTTTAATCTTTTACAAATTACACCCACATTGCATCACAGCGTTTAACAGTATCATAATAACCTGAGCAGACATTACTCTCCTTTTTTTAAGACAGAGACCTCTAAACAAGCAGGAATCTGTTGATTGAATTTCATTACGACTTTAAAGCACCAATAGGAAAGCGTCAAAAGCTTTATAAAAGATTGTAACTCCTGCTTCAAAGTGCCCTGAAGAGGAAAGGCTAGAAATTCACGCAATGCACACATCAAAAAGCGTGTAAAAAGTTGTGAGTTGAAGAGATTAAAAAATACAAAATCACATAGTAAAAGAAAAAAAAAGTTCCTTGCAAGAAAAGCATTTGGAAATTTCTGTTATAAATTATAAATCACATACTGCATTTATTTTATTTTTGTAAAAAAGACATTTACCTTTGATCCGAGTTCAAAAGTAGAAAAAGTTCAGATGTACAAACAGACCCGGGGGCTTTTCTAAAGTTCTCAGTTTCAAATTCAAATGCTTAATCATTAAAACTTAATCCAACCATTAATTTTTAACGGTGATCAAAGTGCAGCAGAAGTTCTGTCTTTGCTGGTGGATTGAGAATCTCATACACAAAACATAAATAGCCTCCAGTGATATTTCTATTCAGACTGAGGCTTTTAATTAAAAGGCTCAAAACCAGACACAGGAAAAGGGATTTTCACGGACATAACAAAGCAATCACAGCACCAAAGCATCAAATGCACTTTTATGAGTTCTAATGGATCAGCAGACGTGCATTATAACTTATATCAATTACAAACAGTGGAGTGTAAATTCCCTCACATCACATGCAATAATGCTCAGCCCCATCACAATATAGATTTACAGTTATTATTCACATTTAGAGTGATGCAAAGATCACATTTCTTTAACCTGTTAGTATGATATTCTTATAAGGTTTGATTGCTTCAAAAGAAGATCTGATATTCACAGACATTTTAAGTAAACAGGTTTACTTTTTAAGTGCCTTCTCCTCTTCTAAACATCAGTTTTTGCTCTATTTTCTCTATCAGAAGAAAGCACAATTGCATTTACTTTTCAGGTGTTGCTTCACAGCGTGGTTCCTTTTGGCAGGGCTTTTCTGTGTGGAGTTTGCTCATTCTCCCCATACATGCATGGGTTCTCTGCAGCTACTTGGCTTCCTTCCACAGACCAAAGACATGCTTGTTAGGTAAATTGATGACTCTAAATTTCCCGTCGCTGTGATTGTGAGCGTGGCTGGTTAACTTGTTTCAAAATGTCAGCCCTGTGATTAGTGTAGATAATAGATGGATGACTGTACCACAAAGCAAGATTAAAGTCCCTGTAAAGTGATGAAAAAAATCCATGTTAGGTTTCTTGTATAACAGGCCACTGTGTTTTGAACCACCTGGCCTATTTTCAGTCATGAAAAAATTTCTTAAAGTTTATAAAATTAATCCTTACAATCATGGATAATGAGGCAGTAAAGCCTGCTCTGGATGGTGTGGGTGTGTTGGTGAAGGAGCCGAAGCCATGCTCACTCACAAGAAAAAAATGATCCTCTTAAATTTAAAAAAATTTTACAACCTGACTGGAGGAATCATCTGTCTGCTATGCTATGACTGTTTTTCAAGCTTTTTTTTTTTTTAGCTAAAAAGCTTCAGTTTCATTTCCTCATTCCTGCTCTTTCCTCCATGAAATGTCTTTGTTGTGAAGTTGATGCTGAAAACATTCCATTTCCTGATGCTGCACTTCAAAATAAAAGTCTTCAATGGCAACTGGGGGCTTTTATTGTGACAGACTTGGCAGAAAGAGATTGTGTCTAGCTTCGTATACTTTACCGAACTTTAGCATCACAGATAGGTAACAGACAGGAGGGACTGAATTGTTGCTACTTTGAGAGAGACAAAGCCACAGTCTGCTCCTTTTAATCATCCAGGACTAAAGAAAAGTAAAATATGAATTAAAATGTACTGTAACTGACTCTTAAGTCATAACCTGGTTGGGTTAAGGTTATGTTTGGGTTAAGGCTTCAAACTGGCTGCAAAGTTTCATATTTTTTAGATCAATTATTACCTAGAAATTCCCATTATGGCTCTTCAGTTAAAGGGACATGCTTTTGGAATTGTAACGTTAGATCTGTAATGTCACAAAACGAAAGCGTGCAATGAAAATAACAGTTTTTATCATCATCCCATTTAGTTGTTGTTACCTGTTTGTTTCAGTTGCTAGATTCCCACATTTAAGTAGATTATCACAGTAAAAGAACAATGTCAGCACACCATCTTCAGAAAATCATGTTTTGCTGTTTGGTCCTATTAACCTGGAAAGTGCGCATAGCACCACTGGTTTTACAACAAAAACAGCCTCAAATGAAAAAAAATAATCTCCATGTGTTGTAAGCATATTAATTAATTGATTTGACTTTGATTTGGCCAAATACTTAAGATATTTCCACATATGCTTCATGAAGGTCAAGGCTTTTTAGATTTTAATACAGCCCCTGATTAAGTTGCTGATATCATACACATCATTGTCTGGATATAAGAGTTGCGCTGTGTTGTTGTCTTGTGATAATCACTATTTCATTTTGTCACAATCTGACAGCTGGTGGTTGTTTGAACTGTCCTCTTATATGCACACTGCTTGAAGCAGAAAGCCTGAGTTAAGAAACAGTTCAAAACCAGCATCATGGTACCTGTTATACATAATTTGGGGCATTGTCAGGCCAGCTCACTTCGAGAAAGCTTGAGTATGCTAAAGTTGATTTGTGGTACACTCTCCCAAGAATCTTTCAGGCACATCTACACACCCAACAGATGATCGTCACTGAAGTATTAAAAGCAGGTGTAAACTGTTAAAGGCAAGTTGTACAAGTTGTCCTACCCCGCTAAAGTGAGAATAAAGGCTCTATTGTAAAGCTAGGAGTGTAGTGACTGGATGAAGCAGCTTTCACCTCAGCCCTCCGTGGGACTCCAACAAAATACATCTGTCCCAGCAAATGGGTTAACTGTGCAGGTTTTGTAAGAAAAAAATGTAGTGTCCGATTTTGTTTGTGCTCATTTTTGGTCTTTTGGAACATCACACCACCCTCTGCAGGATGTAGAGGATGCCGATGTTGTCGATGGTGACGAAAGTGGAGAAGTCTGCCGAGACGTGGATCCTCTTCAAGGCGGTCCCTGATGGATAAAAGGTTTGGAGTGCCTCACCTTTCTCCACATCCCACCACTGGATAACAGAAAAATACACAGAGTTAGCTAGAAACCCTCATATAGATGGATACATCTATGACAATGCATATTGAATACAGTAAAATTAGTTCAAAAGCAATTAATCCAGAGTAGCATGAATCTGAATATGAGGCTGCGACAGGCTTTATGCTATAAAGGAGGAGGCTGGGGTGAAGGAGGTTGAGCTTTGCTGGCAGTAGCACCTGACTTACAGTTTATTCCATCTATTGTTTAGGTGTGCCAGCTTCTTCCTCCTCTTTATTGGCTGTTTAGTACCAGTTTGCAAACACGAGCATTACTGCCACCTAGATTGGCAGGTAAATGCTGTCATACGTGGTTGCCTTTTTATGGCTCAGACATATTCATCATGTGACCACATGCACAGAACTGTGGTGATTCAAGACAAATAAAAAAAATGTTACAGCCCCACTAGAAACTAGGAACTATCTCATACATCCAGCATTGTTTCTGGTGCTAATGTGAGAGTTTTCTGTGGATCTAAAACTAACTTTTAAACTCTTTATCTTCCCATGTCCTCTTTGGGGCTCTGTAATACTCCATAAAAACAAGTCCCTGATGGCTTAGATAATTTCACCCGTTCTTTTGAACCATTTCCTCTCACTGGAAATCACTCATTCCTCGAATCAAGTAAACCAGACATAGACTTGTTTGAGATTTTATCTTATTTTTACAGGAAAAATTACAATTGTTGTGAAGTCTGCTCTAAGCTTCATCTAAATCCTTACTTTAGAACAGAGCGAGAAAGTAGAATGACTCAAGAGTTTCATATTTGCTGCCAAATGGACCGTGGTAAATTTTATAAGGGATATTAACAGACTCTTGCTAATACACACTCTTATACACACACACACCCCCTCAGGCTCCCTCGATCACACAGAAACAGACACATAAACCCCCCACCAGCTTTACTGAGTGATTCCGTTTAATCTCGGTTTAAAGTTGACATTTTCTATTCAAGATCCATCGCGCTGGGATGAATCATCAAAGGAACATCGAGTCAATCATCTGCAGTCTGGTGTGATCATCATGTGTGCCGAGTATCCATGCTAAGTTCCTATTAAAAAGACCACATGAATCTAATCGAAACTTTATAATACAGTATAGTGAGGCTTTAGCGGCTCTGCTTGTGTGTGCGTTAAAAGAAAGCAGGCCAACTCCTGCGTCAATGGACGGACAGACAGACTGCTATAGAAAAGATGGCAGCAACAGATGCCTAGCTAACAGAATAATCCCAATACACACACATATATAAGCAGTCCATTAATCATGCAAACTGTTATACAGCTTTAAGCCCAGCTCATTTGCATATTCTTGGCATGTACACCCGGGTTTACTTCATTTTTTATCCTTGATTTTCATGTGAGCATGCCATAAATAAACTGTGTGCATCTCTGTATGTGTATGTGTGCTGAAAAATTGCCCAGTATATTTTTGTTGCTGCAGGGCGCTGGATAAAGTTCTGCTGATTGGACGCCCTCCACAGCAACCATTATAACACATATACAGAAGGCTGCATGCCTTAAACTGGAGCTGGATAACTGGAAATGGAAATGCTAAATTGTCAGAACACATACACACCAAAACAAGAAAAAGTAGACCAAAAAAAGATTAAAACAGAGAATTGGTAGATTATGAAGGGTGCAAGTCACTAGGAATGAGCACTTAGTGATGGATATGATATTACTTTAGATGGGTATATTCATTAATTTGTTAATCCTAAGTAATTGTTCAGTCAGGGACACTCTCATCATACATTTAACCATTTTATTGCAAAATGGATATATAGTTTTACTAGGCGGAGAAGGCTCTGCTCAAAAGGTGCTTCCTGGGTTTTTCAAGCAGCACGCTTTGACTTTCCAGAGAGCGCATGGCTAGAAACTCCCATATGGATAGATACATTTATGACAATGTGTGTTGAATACAATGAAATTAGTTCAACAGTAATTTACCCCTAGCAGCATATATCTGAATATGAGGGTGCAACAAGTTTTATGCTATAAAGGAGGAGGCTGGGGTGGAGGAGGTTAAGCTTTGCCAGCAGCTGCAGAAGTGTAGTGCATCAGCATTAATGCAAGCAGGGATTAGTGAGAAGTTTGTCATTGCTGTGTTGAGAGAAGGGCTGTGATTGGCTGTGGGAGCTGGAGGCGGTAATTAGGATCACCTGGCTGTCACCTGATCATGGTTGGGCGTATGACTACCGTGTCCTGCATGAACTAACACTAGGCTTCATTAAGTACTTATTTATTCATTTTAACACGTTAATTTGAAAAAGTAATCACCTAAACCTTCAACCTTTATCCTCTGATACATTTGGTGTCCAGAAACATTATTTTCTAAGCAACAGCGTATCATGATTAACAACAGAAATTAACTGAGATAAAAAAATTTAATTATTTCACAGACATTATGATAACCAAGTATCTTTATGATAAAATGGCAGTTTGAACTTGAAATGGAACAAAAGTTGTGATGGAATAAAGAGACCGAGTCACAGCCTTCAGAATAAAAGCATATCATAGACTTTAACCATGTATTTTTTCCAGGCACACATCCGCAACCCACTAAAACAGCTTTTTTACCCCCTTTTTTTACCCCAATCCACCAGTTGAAAGTCAAGGCTTTAAAGAGCTTAGTGAACATCAGCTAAAATGCCCTGGGTGCTTTTACTGTGAAACACTGTTCTGTCTATCAGAATACTTCTCTGCTTGGATTGCCCACTGCTGCACGCTCCTCCCTTTGCTGCTAACTCCGACTGCCCTTACCCTTGTAAGCACATAAATAACACGGTTTGCAGAACTCTGTGGACATTAGCAATGCTAGGCTAGAATAATATTTTCATCCCTTAGAGACATGTTTAGATTGACTTGTGTTCAGTAGGGGAAAGTTTTACTTTGACTTGTAGCATCATGGCATGGTCAGTCTGATAACCTATGTTTCAGAGGAACCATGATAGAGATCTTAATGATGTGTTTATCAGCTTAAATAAACAAACAAACAAACAAAAAAACACCCTGCTGTAAACAGAAATTCTCTGCTGTTTTCTGCTTCAGTGTGTCCCCCTGCATGCATCAAAGACATTATACAGTCCAGTCGTATGTACAGGGATTATTGTAAACAACATGCATGACGGAGATTAATCTTGTTTATCCCTGCTGGGATTCAGTCTATATGTTTATATTCATGAACACACATAAACATGAAATTAATTAGTTAGGATAAATGTGAGGTTCACAGTCAGGTCAGATGTAGCTTTGAGGGCGGCAGCAATTCACAGACTCATGCATTCAGCATGGGACTATAAACATGAAAGATTAGCAGTGGGTTTATCATTACAGACCTTATGTTAATCAGCCTTTACATACATTATCACTGATTTAATGTTTCCCTGTCCTGATTTATAATGAGCAATTTAATTGGTGTGATGCATTATATGTTTTCCTGTCTGACTCCTGGGTGATTTCAAGTGGAAGAGCCAGAGGAGGAGACAACATGGTTTATCTTTGCAGTGAATTAATATTACCAATATGTCAGAAGGCATCTGACTAGTCGGAATCGCAGACTTAAATCTGAGCTGCCTCCTGCTCTGAAGTCAGACCTAACGCTGGGTCAAACTGGGCCTGGTCTTTACTTTATATACAGCTGGTTCTCAGTTCTTTGGCTGATGGTTCTTACTGGTTTAGCTGGATTTTGTGACATAAGTATCAACTAGACAGCAACCAGGAGTCAATGTAAGCTTACACTGTAAATTCCAAATACTTTATCAGACTTAAAGCTACTGTGAGGAGTTTTTAGCTGGTTATAAAACAGACTTATATTAATATTATTTCCTTTTTATAACCCAAAAAAGCAAACAAGGCCATCAGAACATTGACTGACTTTATCTTAGATGTTATTTTTAATGTCTGAAACTGCTAGTGGAGGGGGGTAAGTGTCAGAAAAAACTGTTCACAGAACAAACAGCCCTTTGTTTTACTTCCTTAGCAAAGTTTCTCAGTGATTAATATATTGAACTGTTGGATTAAGGCAGTAGGAAATTTTTGGGCACCACTTTGTCCACAAGGTATACTAAAAATCCTCAAAGAAGCTTTAAACATGCAAATAAATTGTCTTTAAATCTTAGCAATTAAATATATGAGATTGGCATTTGAAATATTTGCTTTGCAGCTACTCATAATTGATGCAATGCAATAGAAATATAAAGTTAAGCTTGCAGACAAATTGCAGCAGACCTTACTAAATGCACTCAATCGCTATTTGACACCTACCCCCTGCAGTGTTTAAAAGCATTAGAAATACCTACAGATATATACTGTAAATCTGACAGCTGGTGGTCTATTTTGTGTTTGTAGGTCAATAAAATGCATCAGTATTAATTTCAGTCTGTTTCATAGTCATATTGGATCTTCTCACAGGAGCTTTAATTGCCAAAAAACTATAAAATTCTGTGATGAAACCCTGTAAACACACAGTTTAAACATACATGAGCATCCATGTCTAAAAGCTTGCAATATTCCAGATGGCCTTTCCAATTTTAAGGTCAATTTTGCAAGCAAAGGTCGACCCTGACAAGTTAAATCGGATTTCATACGGAACCATTAAATAAGATAAATTGAAGAGTTAAGTCCTTAAAGACTGGCAATGGGGATTTTTCATCTCTTACTAAATCAAAAAGCCATGAAAAAAACCCACCTTATTTGAAACACTTCATTTGTATACGGTTTTGAAAGCATCACAGAGAAAAATGGCTGTAAGCAGAAAGATAGACGAGATAAAAGGGAGATGGCTATAGAGGTGGAGGTAAAATGAGGATACCAGAGGGAGGAATGAGACAGTTGGTTAAGTGTAATTGCATCGGAATAAAAAGGAAAGATGGCTGCCGGCTGCCAAAACACTGACAGCTCAAACAAAGAAATAATACTCAGATGCTTGCACACACTCAAACACACACATATGAATATAGAAATAAACAGCCTAACAGACCAACTGAGGCGAGGGGAGAGAACGAGAACAACTAAACCAAATCCCACGACAAACGCAGGCGACAGACGTGTGATGAAACTCTGTGACGAAACAGAGGAGAAGAAGAGGGGAAAAACACTCCGAAACTCCAACTGGTTATAAAAAAAGGATTAGCAGAGAGATGGGATGCATGGCGAGGAGAGCTGTTGTGGAATAAATGTTTTAAAGACAGTTGGCGGAGGAAGATGTGTGGACAGAATGTGTGAAAATGATGTTAGCTTCAGAGTGAGAGTGGATTTACTATGAAAGAGGGAAAGCGAGAAAGTGTTGAATTTTTTACACCACAGTACAAGGATGAGACTAGACTATATAGCATGCATATTTATGCCTTTTTATTGAAGCAGGTCAGAAGTAGGAATACAGTGAGATTTCTTCTCAATTTAAAATAAAACCCCATTTCCGAAAAAGCTGGGACATTGTGTAAAATGTAAAAAAAAAGAAAAAAAACAGAACGCAATCTCATAAAAACAAATTTTATTCACAATAGACATAAACAACATATTAGATATTGTGGAGAATTTTCACTTTTTCATGATGAATAACTAATTTTGAATTTGATAGCAACAGCACAACTCGAAAAAGTAGGGATAGGGCAACATTAGACTGGAAAAGTAAGAGGTACTACTGAAAAATCAGCTGGAGGAGCATTTTGCAACTAATTAAGGTTGATTGGTAAAAGGTCAGGTAGTTCCAACTTTTTCAGAATTGGGGTTGTAAATCACTCATTATGTTTAGCCATGGACTTTGACACCATGGCAACATATACGCATACTCCATATGCAAACAGTTTGTAAACAATGGGCTGTAGACACAAGCACCACTGTCCCAATGTTTTTGAAAAAAGTGTCAGCATCATTTTTCAAATAAGCCAGTTATTTCTCAAAAACGTTTAAACTTCTCAGCATCAACATTGGATGTTTTGTCTCTGTACTGGGTCAGAAAAAAATGATAATAAAGGTGCACATGAGGGAAAATGTAAAAGATAAAAAAGGGCTCAAACACAGAAATTCAGATTAAAGATGCTGAAAACACCAAACACATTCATCATACCAACATCTACAGGTAAGGGAAGTCTCCTTTCATGATGGTTTGCTCTTTCTTATGGGAAACACAGCTGTGTTCGTGTGTGATACTGAACATCCCAGGAGCAGATGATGCTGATATGTACACCACCACCGTGGAAACATTGATTTATGGGCAAGCGAGTGAAGATGCTAAATAACGATAGAGTATCTAGGCAGTGTTGGCTGGTTAGAGAGTAATACCCCTGGGTGTGTTTACTGTTTGTATTTTTTTTTCTTTAAGGTGGTTGCACATATTTCTTCACATCCTTGCTTTCTTGTGCTGAAATTACACACGCTGGCTCAGGACAATATGAGCTGCATATTAATGTAGGAAAGACACACACCAGCAGGACTAGAGGGGGATATGTTTGGAGTATATTTGCATGATAAAGGCACAGTTTTAACTTAGGCATGTGGGTTATGATTTGCAATTTATACCGGGAGTGTTGGTAGAAAATTAATGGAGATTATTCCATAGAAAGGCCAGATTTCGATATTGTCTTCCTATATTAAATTACGACCAATACAGCGAGGAAACATGGCAGGTAAGAGAGAAAAGTTCTTGAAAAAAAAAATGCAATAATGAAATTTTGGAAACAATAAGAGCAAAAGCATAAGCACAGTGAAATAATTGTATATGTAAATGAGAAAGAGAACATAAAACAATCAGCAAGGGATGTCTACATTTATAGCAAGGCCAGCAGAGAAAGAAGTAAAAGACACAAAAGAAAAAACTAAAACAGCATGCTGAAAGGAAAGATTACATAACAGAGGTATCAACCATTAAGACGAAAAAGTGTCGAAAAAAGGGTCTTAAAGCCAGAAATCCATCCACTTTTGAGCCCTGAAAGGTACAGTGTGACACTGGTATGTTTTTTCCCCTGAGTATTCATGAGAAAACAGTTAAATTATCTGCAGTGTTTTTTTAAGGATCCAGTGACCTTTAGTTGTGTATAACATGGAACTCTTGCGTGTCTCTGTCGTCTGACAGGCTGGAGAAAGGTCAAGATTAACTCTAACCTAGTGTGTCCTTCTGCTTCCTTTAGAGTGTCTAAAAATGTTGCGTTCTTATTTCAGGAGACAGTTCATGTTGCATTTTTGTATTGAAGCTGTTGCAGGATTAATCAACTTACACTATATGGACAAAAGTATTCAGCTGCCTGACCACTAAACCTACAGGGACTGTAATGACATTGTATTCAAATACTTTAAAATGGAGTCCCCCCGCCCCGCAACTATAACAGCCTCCACTCTTCCTGGAAGACTTTCTAAAAGATTCTGGAGTGTATCTTTGGGAAATTGTACCCTTTCATTCTGTAGAGCGTTTATGAGGTCAAGCACTGATTTTGGATAAGAAAGTCTGGCTTGCAATCTCTGTTCCAGTTCATCCCAAAGGTGCTTGATGGGGTTGAGGTCAGATCTCACAGTTGGAAGCATATCATTGTCAAAATTTCTTGGTATACTGAAGCATTAAGATTGGCCTTCACTAGAGATAACGGGCCTAGCCCTAACCCTGAAAAACAGCCCCATCACAATTATGATTGTGGAATATCCAACTGGGATAAAATTTCACAAACTGTCTTATTAGAAAGGTGGCATCAATCACAGTACCACGTTTTGAAGTCACTGAGCTCTTGAGAATTTTGTATCACAAATGTTTGCAAATGGAGACTGCATGGCTAGGTGCTTGATTTTATACACCCATGGAAATGGGCTTGATTGAAACATGACTTCAACAATTAATAGGTGTGGCCAAATACTTTTGTCCATATAGTGTATTTTATGATCAGAATGGTCTGAAACTATGACTTAAAGGCAGTGCACATCTTAAGTGTTTAGCTACACTGTTTATCACTGTTATACATTAAGAAACATGCAGGAGTGCATTTACAAAATGACTCACTGACATCCAATGATCCCCACTGAATGTGACAGCACTTATGCTTACTTTTGTCCATATAGTGTATTTAGATATTTTTGAGTCAAAACAGATTGGCTACACAGAGTTTGATTCTTCATTTAAAATTAGATTTAGAAGTATTTATGTAAAATAACTGAACGTGACACAAAAACTTTGTTTTCTGAATGGTACTGCTTATCAAATTTGGCTTCTGTGCCATCTTCAGTTGGTTGGTTGAGCTAGTGGTTGGTGCTAGCTTGGATAACGTCAATTCTGGCCTCACTCTGATCCTGATTTGGCAGTTTCTGTTTTACAAGACAGGATAAATCCAGTTCACCTCTGTCACATAGGCTTTTTTTGCATGCTCAGCCTCTTGTGCCTTCAGTGGCTGTCTGGTGTGGAAAAATGCATTACTTTATTGTTAGGCAAGCATCCATGACTGTGACTTTAGCTCTTTTGTCATCCAGTGGCTGGTGGAGCCTTGTTTTGTGTTTTATAATGATGGAGAGGATGAGATTATAGGCATATAGCTCCCGTTTAGTACTGTAGAAAATAAATTCTGAGAACTTTTGGCGACCAAAAAAAAAATCTCCTGCAACCCACCTGTGGGTCCCAACCAAGACATTGGGAGTGAGTGGTCTACATGACGATAATCATGATCATATGCTACATTAGCAAGCACGCAGACAAGGTGCTGCTGAAAGCAGGAAATCCTTGAGATTTGCCTTGCACTGAGTGTCTGCCTCAGGGGTCATGCAGGTGTATCTGTGACTGCAGTCACATGTAGCTCTTATGTTTACATGCAGGAGACACACAGACTGCATGCACTACTAAAGGTCATTTCAGACAGACTTTTAGTGGAGAAACAAGAAAAACTGACGGTTTTGTTTGCATTAAACAACATAAAAGTGGCAGCATATGCTTCAGATTAGATGACTAGCATTGCGTGTCCTGCCATGTCACTATTGGGCATGCATACATCAGGAACAATATCTCTGATCTCTCTGGCTTTGATCAGGCAACTACTTAACTCAAGGTATAAAAATAATATAGGAGCAGTCATTTTCTAATCAACAGACATTTCAGAGATAAAATTCAACATATTGTACTTTTAATGCCTCCTGCTCGTCGCTGCCAATGCAAACAACAGCAAAAACTCAACATTAAAACCTTCATGAAGACAGGATTTACTGCAAGGCTGTCATCCGACAGCATGAGCTTTAGCCAGGATTAGCTACTAATAAACTGGAGGCTGAGTGTTATCGATGTTGGAAAAAGTTTAAAATTATGATATCGATTGGGCAAATGTGTTCAAAATCCTTTGAGAGAACTACAGATATTGATTTGGAGGAAAGAGTTGTAACTCAATCGCTGCTATAAAAAGCAATGAGAGAGAGTGTTTGTCCATCTGCTTTGGCTGAAACTTGATGCCAGAAACAAAAAGAGCCACAGGACCTTTATCTATAAAACCACACTATTCTGCTTGGTCTGATAAGCCTATCAGTGTCACACTCTTATAAACACATGGGTCAAAATCACTTCAGGGGAAGCTGGGGGAGTCAGTAACCCTGATTCATTTTAACCAACAGAAGAGGAGTGTCGAATCTGCTCCAACAGAACCTCCCCACTAGCCCTCTAAGCTAAATAGGTCTCTTTATTCAAGCTAACAATGAGGGAGTCAGCGCTGCTTACATAACAGCAATACCTGCCCGTGTGTTATTCTGAAGGCTGCAGCGATGCTTAGGTGTGAGTTACATCTTTCAGCTGCAGTGGAAGGAAGTAATTTATCTTCTTCTAACATAAATAGCTCTGATGCCGAGTCCAGGAGGAATAGGAAGGGTTTCTACACTAAAATCAGAAAAGTGGTTCACAAAAGATGAAGCAAGAAAGGAGGGGGGTTAAAGAAAGAGGAAGATGATTTTCAAGGCCAAATCTGGAGAAAAGTGTAAGATTTGTGTGACCAGGCCAAGAGTCTTGCAGAGCGGGAAACAGCGTGACATCGAGGCTGAATTATTCATCCAAGGTTCCATCCACTGAAATATTAACGCTCCAACAATCCTCTACACATCTCTGCTTCACACTCTTTCTTCTTCCTTGAATTCTTTCACCTTTCTCCTTTTTATGTGACGAGGGAAAAGGAAGGAAGCAGAAATGAGAATTGATTGTCGGGGGCAGGGAAGTAAAGACAAACACAGAGGTATTACACATTTGGTTTAGGGAGGTTTTTATTTTCTTCAATACACAGAAAAAAGAAGCAACTGATCCGTTAAGAGACATTCGAAAGATACGAAAACACAGAGACATCAAGAGCTGAGGGGAAAAACAGGAAAAGCGAAGCAGGAAAACTGAAGCAGAAAACTATACAAAGAAAGACTGATGATGTAGGTGGGAAATAAAGAAAGAAAAAGTACAGATTATAAGTTCTTTCACTTTGACAGTTTATTCTGAATCTTAAACCAACTCAACTGTATGAAATTTGATTATACTAACACATTTCTGAAACCTTGGTTCAGATCAAAAGGAGAAGAAGTGAACCCTAGAGAGAGTATGAATCAATTTTCAGTGATTTTGCTTCTGAAAGACATCAGAAAGCAAAATGTATGACATAACTGGTGGCATTCTCGCAGTGACAGCAAGAAAAATGACAGAAAACCTTCTAAATGATGAGCAGTTTTACATTATTCCCATCATAGTGGAACATGAGATTTTTCATTTGTTAGGCTGCATCAAAGCAAAACCACAAGGGCTGCATGTCCACCAAGTTGTGTCATTCAGTTCAGAACAGTACACAACTATTTGCATTTACACTGTTAAAAGTTAGGAAATGTACCTAAAGTACATCTATTCTAGAAAAAGTGTATATTATAATCTGAAGCTGTAACAAGGAGCAGGTTAGTGTTGCCTATCATCCAATTTTTCAAATTGGATGATAAAAATATAATTGGTTGCAAGTCCATATTGACAGTGTGATTGAAGGAAGCAATTCTTACTAGTGTAAGATGTAAAGACATATACACTATATGGACAAAAGTATTCAGCAACCTGACCATAACACCAACAGGGCCTGTAATGACACGATATTCAAATACATGTACTTGGATGAGGAGTCGGTCACACTTTTGCTTCTATAACTGCCTCCAATCTTATAGGACGGCTTTCCACTAGATTTTGGAGTGTTTCTCTGGGAATCTGTGACCACTCATTCTGTAGAGCATTTTTGAGGTCAGGCTCCGACCATCACTCCCTGATTCTGTGGCTGAAACACTCATTCATGCTTTCATAACCTCCTGCCTGGACTACTGTAATGGAGTCCTGTCTGGAGTTCCCAGCAAAACCCTGGACAGGCTTCAGTATGTCCAAAACTCTGCAGCTAGAGTTCTCACCCGCACTAGACCCTGGCAACACATCACTCTGACCCTCATCCACCTCCACTGGCTCCCTATCAAGTCCCGTATCAACTACAAAGTCCTTCTCCTCACATACAAATCTCTCCATGCTCTGGCTCCCCAGTACCTTTCTGATCTCCTCCATTCATACACACCATCCCGCAACCTTCGATCTTCAGACACCGGCCTACTTTCCATGCCCAAAACCAAACTCCGAACCTATGGAGACAGAGCCTTCAGTGCTGCTGCTCCCACCCTCTGGAACACTCTTCCTGCAGACATTCGTAGCGCTCCATCTCTAGACATTTTCAAAAAACGTCTCAAGCACCACCTGTTCACCACAGCCTACAGTCTTCACTAAACCACCCCTTACACTCATCCTACCCCTCACATAGTTTGTCCATGCCTATGTGTTCCTGTAAAGCGTCCTTGGGTTTCTTGAAAGGCGCTATATAAATTCAAGATATTATTATTATTATTATTATTATGAGAAGGCCTGGCTTGCAATCTCAGTTCCAGTTCATCCCAAAGGTGCTCAGTGGGGTTAAGGTCAGGCCTCTGTGTGACCTAGTCAAGGTCTTCCACACTGACCTCATCAAACCACGTCTTTATAGTCCTTGCTTTGTGTACTGGGGCACATCCATGTTGGAATAGGAAAGGGCCTTCCCCAAACTGCTGCCACAAAGCTGCAAGCATAGCATTGTCTGAAAGTGTCTTGGTATGCTGAAGCATCAAGGTTGCCCTTCACTGGAAATAAGGGGCCCAAACTCTGAAAAACAGCCCAGTACCATTATCCCTCGGCCACCAAACTTTACAGATGGCACAATGCAGTTAAGCAGGTAACGTTCTCTTGGCATCCCTGGCAACCCAGACCCACCCATCAACAGTTATTGACTCCCCTCTGTGATTTTCTGTGTTTTTCCGCTTTGTGGCTGTTGTTCCTAAACGCTTCCACTTTCTAATATCACTTACAGATGACTGTGGAATTTCCAGCCGGGATGATATTTCAAGAAACATCTTGTTGTAAAGGTGGCATCCATCATAGTTCCAAGGTCGAAGTCATTGAACTGTTCAGTATGGCCCATTTTGTATCACAAATGTTGGAACATTGAGACTGCATGGCTTGGTGCTTGACTGTAAGCACCTGTGGCAGCAGGTCTGATTGAAACACCTGGATTCAATAATGAACAGATGTGGCCAAATACTTCTGTCCATATAGTGTATTTCATGATCTTGACTGTGGCTGCACTGCCACAAGAGAATGACTTAAAGGCAGGACACAGCTTCAGAGTGCTTGTTCTGTTAAATGTAGTTTAGCACTGTTAATAAATACACAAGAGTGCATGTAAAATGACTCACTGATGTCCAGTGATCCCCACTGAATGTGACTGCATTTACACTGTTCAGGAGTTCCTGTTTAGTTCCTTTTTCTGTTTAAGTAGCCCACTTAAGGTAAACCATTTCATGCTTTTATTTTGACATTTGTACTACCTTAAGCTCAGGGCACTTCACTTCCTGCTTGTATTTTTAAAAGAATAAAAATAAAAAGACTTTGCAACAGATTGAAAAGAGCATGAAATAGCTAAAGAGAGTTATAAAAAGTGAAAAGCTTAAAATCCCATAGGGTTAATTTCTTTCGACTCTTCCACTGAGCTATATGTGAGTTTTCAAAGTAAAACGAGGCTGTCAAAGGCACAGTGGGGTCCTTG
Organism: Cheilinus undulatus; assembly: GCF_018320785.1. Lineage (NCBI taxonomy): Eukaryota > Metazoa > Chordata > Actinopteri > Labriformes > Labridae > Cheilinus > Cheilinus undulatus. The sequence continues at coordinate 21,663,413 of NC_054887.1, read as the reverse complement.
TTTTCCATCACTTTGAGAGCAGGAAGATGCTTTGGTGAGTAGTATCAAGCTGCAGCCCCACTACAGTAGCCTAACTATGGCAGGCCTACAAGGACAAAATAGCATGAGATTAACACAATTTAAAAGATGCATTAGTACCCAAAGCCCTAGAAGGAAGTAGAAAATCTACCAACTTAAACATGCACAGATTTCTCAATTGATTCTTTTTGACAAATTACTTGTATCAAAATGGGAGGATTTTGTAGGTAAGAAGCAGAGGAGAAAAAAGCAGCTGTATAGTAATAAAAAAGAACAAAAAAAGGACATAAAGTTTATTTCAAAGAGAGCAAAAGGTGGTAAAAAGATAAGAAAAGGGAAGACAGAGTTAGAAAATTGCTGTGTGTATTTATGTGTTTTTGTGTATTTTCAAAATGTGCACACCGCCGCCAATTCCCTCCACCTCAAACTCTATCACCGCTGTGCCATCTCCACTCTGCCCCATTTTATCTCGTCGTGATTCTCACACACAAAAGGCTCTCCTTCTCCAGCCAGAGAGACAATTAACCCCGGCTTAATGAGCAACACTGGGGAAACAACTGCCTCCAAGAGACCGATAAATATTTCACCAGACTGTGTTTATACCCCGAGCCTGACAACAAGAGCGCAGAAAACCAGGCCACGGTCGTTCCATGCACAACTCTTTATAAAGTTCTTCTCCGCTCTCATTTTGTCTCATGTGGGAGCAAACGACTGTGAGAGAAAACCAGAAAAGGAGATCCACAGCGTATATCTCCTCTGGATGTATTCTGATTACAGAAAAAGTATGTGTGAATGTTAAAGTATGATTTTTTGCGGTCTTTGGGAAAAAAATGACATCCATGACAAAAAATAGAGCAATGCATTAAAAAAAAAAAAAGATAAATGCACTTCCAGGAGCTGTTTTGCATCTTTGTGGGTATTTTTAGAGTCAGCAGCACTGTGGGGTGCTTACTTCAGAAACAGCATGATGAAAAGAAAGCGTTGAATGAAATCACAACTGGGAACTCTGCTTGAGTCCCGACAGGTTGGCCTGTTACACCGTCTCATTTGCATACATGTCCTGCAGTCATCAGAATGTGCTATTTCTGTCTCTGGGCCAATTTTAAAGGAGGTAGGGGTGCAAAATGAAAGTAAAAGCCAAGGGGGGCGAGTAGCCTTTCAAATTGCACACAGCAGAGAAATATCAAAGAAGGTGGTCTTCCTTTTTCATGCCTTTTGCTACAAAAAGACATAAAAATATCACCTTGAAGCCTGCTTTAAAACAGAATGGACACTTTAAAAGAAAATAGAGATATTTTAGACTATCTTTGGAGGAAGAAGTTTAAAAACGGTATAGTTTATCCACAGGGGTGCCTCAGGGGTCAATGCTTGGTCCTCTTCTCAAAATACATCATCCACTCCTGGGGTTTCTTTTTACATTTTTTTTAGGATTTATTTTGGGCTTTTGGTGCCTTTATTTGATAGAAGAGGGCAGTGGATGGAGTCGGAAACAGGGACGAGAGAGTGGGGAGAGACATGCAGGAAAGGGCCACAGGCTGGATTTGAAACTAATGCTTTGACGCTACCTTCATCTCAGCTATATATCAACTATATTTATTGTATGCTAGAAGGGATGCAACAATACAGTTAGCATACAGCTCTTTATGCACCTCTGCATGTTCATTTTCTTTTCAGACAGGAGGTGTGCTGTGTTGTATTTAGTCTCAGATGTGCGCCTCTTTGGGCTAAAGGTTAAAGTATAATGTATTTAAAGGAAAATAAGCTGTACTCTACAGGACATTTTTCTGCAGAAGTACCACTCACATGTCAGAACTCTCCTGCTGGCTTGTCCTGTCCTGTCCCACACTCTAACATTTATACCCAACGGTATAAAAAATCCAGTATATATGCTCCTCAAAGTCAACTGCGCTGTTAAACTGTGACACAGCAGTGAAAGGTGAACTGTGCTGAGTCCACTTCAGTCAGAAAATGTGCCAGTTATACAACATAGCCAGCTTTAAAAGCCTGCCGTCATTTTTCTCTTTAACCCCTGTGGTCTAGACATGAAGTCCAGACTTATACAAGTGTTTTGACGGCTGAAGAAATGAAAAGGCTGACTTTGTGTGTCATGACTAAAACTGGCATTTCACTGTCAGGGAAAGTTATTGTGCTCATAAATCAATCGTTAATAATTTTGTTTCTACTGATATAGTGTTCTCTTTGCTGCTTAAATAACACTCTTGTGTAAACAGGCTGTTTAATGGAAAGGAATTAATGTATTTTTGTAATAAAAAATGACATCTCAAATGCTTTTTTGCCCTGGCTGGATGAAGAGAGTCTGTATAGCTGCTGGACTAAGAAGCATACAAGTTTGGATAAATCTGTGCTGTGATGAGTTTTGTGTCTCTGTTTTAATGGTAAGAGAGGAGGCATTATACTCTGTATCACGGGTGTCAACCTCAAGGTCAGGGGTCAAATCCAGCCCCTGGTACAGTTATAACCGGCCCACCAGATCAGATCATATTTTTATTCTAACTTGCCCACTGGATTGAGGTCTGCAGATTTCCTCTAGTTTAAAAATATAAACTTAACCATGACAATTTAAAAAACCTTGTTAGGTTATAAAAATGAGAAAAAGTAAAAAGTAAATATAATTAGAAAAAAACTCAGAAATGTGGGAAAAATACATTTCTGTTTTCGTTTCATATTCCTAATTTTGCATCTCACTGTTATGACTCAAAGTTATGGTTTTGACTTTTTATTACCTCCGCCAAGGAGGTTATGTGATCGGCAGGGTTTTTTAGTTAGTTTGTTAGTTTGTTAGCAACATAACTTAAGAAGTTATGAACAGATTTTGATGGTTTTGATTTTCAGGAAATGTCAGGAATGGCATAAGGAAGAACTGATTAGATTTTGGGAGTGATCCTGATCACCATCTTGATCCAGGAATTTTTTTAAAGGATTCTTTACTATTGGGAGATAGTGCTAATGGCAGAGGTCTGCGCTCTCCGAGTGCTTTTCTAGTTTTATATGTTGTCTTTTTTGATTCACAATTTTGACTTTTATCTTTTTTTTTTTTTTTTTACCTTTTAGATCCTCAATTTTAAATTCTTAAGTAATATTCTGACCTTTTGAACTCACTATTTTTAATTTTTTCTCATGTTTTGATCTTTTAAGCTCCCTCCTTTGAGTTTTATCTCATAATTTTACCTTTTAGGGGAGCAGGTGGCCTAGTGGTTGGAGGCGCTCCCTATGTACGTGGGTGGCCCGGGGTTCGAATCCAGCCTGGGGCCCTTTGCCGCATGTCTCTCCCCCACTCTTGACCCTGTTTCCGACTCTGTCCACTGTCCTTCTCTATCTAATGGGGGTACAAAAATGCCAAAAAATAAATCTTAAAAAAAAAAAATTATAATAATAATAATTGTACCTTTTCGGTCATCAATTTAAAATTTGGAGAAAATATTTTGACCCTTAAAACCCCCATTTTTTTTCTCATGCTTTGAAGATTTAAACCAGTGATTTTGAATTGTATCTCATATTTTGCAATTAAAACTTCAAAAGTCACTGATTTCAAATTTTTATCTCATATATTTGCCTTTTAAAAACTTTTTTTTTTAACTTTAAATGCCATGTTTTGACCTTTTGGACTAATAAGGTTGAATTTTTTTCTCAGACTTTGAGCCTTTAAACTTATAATTTTGACTTTTTTCAATCTTAAATTCATTTATCATCAGTGCTAAGGCATTTTCCCCCATAATTCATTGCTGGAGATAATGAGGTTGATAGCTATGGTTAAATGTGGACCCTGTTTGGCCCTCAGGTTGGACCCAAATTCAGAATTCAGCCCCTGATGTGATTAAGTTTGACATCTCTGATCTAGTCCATATAATGTAAAACAGTCAAGGAGATATTTTTGATTTAAATGCGTAAAGAAGGTAGGGTCCTACATTTCCTTGAAACAATCCTCGTTACAAAAAGATGCCAAAATAATAATAATAATAAAAAACAGATTTTTACCTCTCTATAACCTCTGATTTGTGTTTCTATAAGCAGCCTTTTCCTTCAGCTTCTGCTGACACACTTAGAAATTCAGCTAATTATAACAAATGCAACCCCGACGTCTTTTAATGTTCTTTGTTTTGACACATCGGTGATGCTTTCTTACTAAAATAACACATTTCCATCTCTGTTGTTTTATTCTTACCAAGAAAGTTTGCAACAAGTCAAATCTGTGACATTTGAAACACAAAAGTCCTCAGCTGGGTGAGAGAGCTCTGGACTGACGGATGCTTGGCCTTGGGAGAAATGACTGAGGTCTCTGCCAACGAGGCCAGAATGGAGACACATTTACTTATGGCTTAGTCAATCTCATTATACGAGAATCTTGACTTGCTTGATACCCCATCAATCCCTTAGAGAGGTGATTGCATTTTCTTTACACTCTGTCCCTCGCTTCTTGCTGCTACGCAACTTGTTTTTAATCTTCGACAGATTCTCTGTCCATCAAGCGTCTCTGGAGGGGAGGTCGGAGCAACCTTCACTCCTTCATTTCATCACGTTCCCCTGCCCTCGCTTCGATTTAAGTCTCGCTTGGAGTGATGACAGGCTGTAACAGTTCATTAGCTGCAGAGGCCTCGTCAGGATGCGCTTAACAAGGATAGCTCAGGCTGGGAGAGCGAGAAGGAGGCAGATCAAAACCTGATGGGTGGACGCAATCTCCAACCTACCGTTGAAAGAAAGCTTCATTTTAAGAGCAACATCTAGGAGGGGGCAAAAAATCCTCAAGGGGAGGATAGATGAGATAAAGGTCACTGAAGTGGACAAAGAAAATGACAGCAGGAAAAAAAAAGAAAGAACACAATAAATGAAGGTGTGAAACAGGGAGATAGCAACAGAGGGGGACACAAAAAAGAGCGGGTCTGTAGTCCGGGGGGAAAAAGCACAGGAGATAGAAAAGTCGAGAATAAAAGCGAGGGGGAGTCTAAAGAGGTGAGATAAGGTGAAATTGTGTTCCTCTCTTTCTCCTCCATCAGAGGCCGAGCTGATAAGTGATGTCTGACAACGCCGGTGGCAGGGGACGACTGTCATCTAAAACACTCCCATCCATCTGGGGGTGCACTGTTTGATAGGGTGTGTGAGTGAATGCTAGAGTGTGAAAATGTCAGCGTGGGAGTATATGAGAGAGAAAAACAAAATAAGGAAGAAAACGGTGTACTGCCAGAGTCCTGTTCCACATGGCATGATCCTCACTGGGGTAAATCTTAACTTTTCTACATAACTATCTACTGCTCTGGTATTTATAATGCATCTATATATTTTTTAAATCAAACAAAGCTAGGTAGGCATTGTGTGGGACAATGAGCCTTCCCTGAAACTGCAAAATCCCTTTCCCAAAAGCTTCTGTAGCTTCATTTGCTGCGTAAGCTACATAGATAAAGTAGCCAAAGCTAAAGCTCACTGAGCTCATGGATATACTCATGAAGCTACAAAGCTAACATTGCATAGCTACGTTTACTAAAGCTCATGTTGCTAAAGCTAACTTAGTTTCACTGGCTTACATAGTTAAGTCAACTATGTAGCTAGAGTAGCAGTGTTAGCTTCAGCCAACAAAGCTAAAGTGAGCCACCGTTTTACTTCTTAAACAGGTCTATATATAATTTAGACCTCTGACCTTGTACTCTGTTTGCAATGTTGTTATATCATGAATGTAACTGGCAGACTTTGTTTTTAAATAAAATTGAACCAGGGCTGCACACAATTTTAGACTGTAATTTTCTAAACTTCTTATTTGTACTGGTTTATAGAATTTGTTTTTTTTTCTTTGTGGTTATGTACTTATTGTCTCCTTATACTGTAAGTGAAGAAAGTTATACTGTGATTTTAGAAATTCTCACAGGCTCCAAGTTAAATTTATACTTTGAAATTGCCGTGTTAATTTTGAATGTTCAAGTATTTACTATTTCAATTATTAACACACTGCAGTGCACTTTTCATACTTAAGATTGCCACCTTGTATTAAGCACCTGTGACAAAGTCAGTTATCATCTGGCCCTTTGATGCACCCACCCTTTACTGTAAACCATCCCTTGCCACTGACTGGACGCGACTGACTCAGTAAACAACATCACCCATGGTGCAGAAATGTCTAACATCAAAATGATCAAAACTCCAGTTTTTGCTGTTAAATGTATATTTTATTCAAAGGTCCAACCAGGGACAAGAGTTAGAAATTTGCAAATGCTTTAAACTCTCTGTGCAGCACATTACCTTCATGCTCTGTTAAACTGCAGCGTCCCTATCAAATAAAATGAATTTAGTTTAATTCTATTCAATACATCTGGACAGATTGTTGTCAATCACACAGGACACCTTGACAGTTCTTAATGTCTCTGTTTTTTTTCTGACCACAGGTCCTTTAGCTTCCTGGCAAAATAATTTTCAAAACTTGAGTGCTTAGTCCCATCATGATGCCTGAGTTTACACAGTGTCACGCTGTCATTAGCAAGCACCTCTTTGTGGAGCACCACAGGACCAATTAAAAAAAAAAAAAATCCAAACTTTAATATAATTCAGGTTATACTTCCTTTTTATGCTCATTCCAGAATCTGTCACATTTCTCTTTGTGAGGTTACTAAAACAACACAATTTGCTCCATGTATGGCAGAAGTTAGTCAAAGAAATCTCCTTTTTTTTTCTGAAAATAGCAGCGCATATGTAATTCTGTGGAAACGGAGAATATGGACTTTGCAGCTGAAAGTACTGTGCAGACATCATGAAGTCAGGATTGCGCACAACACATTGAAACAGCACCATAAGAACGAGAATATCACTGAAACAAAGCACACCTTAGAGCAAACACAGCTCCCTTTGGTAATTATACATCCTTTTGCTGGTTATTCTGAGGAGGCCAAAGCGATAAAAATGATTGAACAGCTTTTTCAATGAGTGAGGAGGCAGCTTGAGAGTGAGTTTGCTTTATTCCTACCTTTGCTGCACATAAATAGTTCTGCTCAGAACTGAGGCTGATGAATTTTTGCGTTCGGAAGATTCAGATCATGCTTAGTTTCCATGCAATTCTAAAATATAGCACTTCTTGGACTTTTCAAACTAAAGAAAGTGCTTTAAAGACAAATCACCTTAGGGCTGCATATCTGAAGTGAAATGACTCCCATAAATGGCTGCTTTTGGCTGGAACAAGTAATGACCCTCTTTTTCAAATCAGTGGCAATATGATGGATCCATCAGTGAGTAAATCAAAGCAAGATGTGCAGATTAACAGAACAGAGCAGATCTCTTATCCCTGCTGATGCGGTGACACCTCAGTGTGGATTTTTTGACAGCTGGATCAGTGAAATAGACAATGCTCCAGAGCGCACAGAGACATTGATCAGGGCTAGATAAGGACAAGGCTTTCATGTCTCTGTGCACTCCGTAAATACTCTTCTGAATATGAGTTAGTGTTGACAACATAAAAATAGGTTCAATTACAAAGACGTGTCAGAATTTAGAGGAAGAACTTTGTTTTTGTCTGCTGCATGACGCCTTGGTGTGAATTATTCAGGGCCGCTGGGCGTGCGCGTGCCTTTTCACACCTGCCGCCTCCCTCTTGGATCATGGCGCTGTGACAGATTGTGTCACAGGCGGGTTAGAGTGTGCGATTTTGTGGCTTTGTTGTGCTGCGTGTGTGTCAAGGCCAGGTGTGAGACAGGTACAGCACTTTCTGGCAGGACCCAGAGCAGAGGGAGGGAGGACTGATGGGAGTCAGTGTAGGATGTAACAGGCGCTCTCAGAGGGGACTGGACTGCACCACTTCATCACAAGCTGACACTCAGAAACACACATTTGTGCACCTAGGCTTGTAAGCTTGAATTTTACAACCTGATACAGCCTATATTTGGTGTTTTTATCATGTAGGGTGAAAGAAGCAAATGAAATGTTTAATTAAACACTTGACGCAGGTAGCTACACACAACAGGGGATTGCACAAGCGCACAATAACCCGCTGCTTTTAATTACACTCACACCATTCACCCAAGCATACAGAGGAGAGGGGGAGGGATAAAAGTGAGAAAAAGGGGAGCTTGAGAGATGATTAAAGCAAGAGTGCTGACAGAAACAAGAAAACAAAATACAGCCATAAACAAGAAAACAAGACCCCTCATGCTACAGGCTTCACGTTGCATCATATCAACCCATCAAGTGAAAGAGGACCATGGGAAACGTCACCCGCTGTCACTTCTTCTGCTCTCATCCTACCAATAATAACATCATCGTGTTCAGCAGCAGCAGCGCGCTGAGGCGTTCTGCTGAAAGGCTTCTGATGTTCAGAGCCGCGATCAGAGCGGGTCTGATGGCTGAAAAACCCTCCACTGACTCACTTCACGGCGAGAAAAACATTCCTTTTCTGCTCTTTTGTTATTCTTTTTTTTTTATTTCCTAAAAGTTCTCCTCCAAGAACGCTGTCACAACAATGCACTGTTAGTAAGGATGTTTGAGATCACAGTACTACCCCTTCTTTACTGAGTGTATATATCAGGATGGATTTGTACTTGTACACAAAGCAAACTTAGTAGGCATAAAGGTGAATTAGTCACGGCACCTTCTAGGGTTGACAAATGTGATACACCAGATAGACTGGTAAGGGATATATTTCACATCTATCTACAACCCCATACACCGTGTCTGGGAAGGGAAGAACCTTTCAAAGATAAAACTTCAGTGCAGTTCTTTGATTTTCTTTTAAGAAAGAAATTGTTAATCTCTTCACTGGTCGCCATTGTTTACAGTTGCAGTTGCTTCAACTAAACCCCGCCCATACCTGCTGCCTAATCCTTCTCAAATGATGCAGATTAGTTTGTCATTTCTCTGATCAGAAGCTTTGTAAGATGGGTCTGCCTGATGCCAGATATGGTGTCTGATCATTTCATCAGCTTTAAAAGCATCGTGATTGGGTAAAAGGAGAATTTTAGAGAGGCAAAAAACAAAAACAAAAACAAAAAGCTTCTAAAAATGTCAAACAATTTCAGAAAAATGTTCATAAAAATTATGAAAACTTTGAAAATCCTACCATCTGTAGTTCATAATATCATCAAAGATTCAGAGAATCTGGAGAAATCTCTACAAGGAAGGGACAAGGACGAAGGTCAGTGTTGGATGATCGTGATCTTTGGGCCCTCAGGTGACACCACATTGGACCAAAGCTCATTTAAAATGTACTGAGACCAAATGGAAAACTGTTCTGTGGTCATGAACCAAAATTTTAAATTCTTTTTTGGAACTCAAGACTCCATGTCCTGCGGACTAAAGAGCAGAAGGACCATTCAGCTTGTTATCAGCACACAGTTCAAAAGCCTGGATCTCTGATGGTATGGGGTTGTATTAATGCATATGGTGTGGGCAGCTTACACATCTGGAAAGGCATAATCAATGCTGAAAAGTAGAGAGAGGTTTTAGAGCAACATATGTTCCCATCCAGACTGCATCTCTTTCAGGGAAGTTCTTGCATTTTTTAGCTAGACGATGCTAAACCACATACTGCACATGGCTTCAAAATAGAAGAGTCTGGGTGCTGAACTGGTCTGCCTGCAGTCCAGACCTTTCAATAACAGAAAACACGTGTAGCATCATAAAATGAAAAATTTGTCCAAGAAACCCATGACTGTTGAGTTGCTAGAATCGTACATCAGACAAGAATGGGACAACATTCCTCTCCCAAAACTCCAGCAACTAGTCTTCACTTCCCAGGCATTTACAGACTGTTGTTAAAAGAAGAGGGGATGCTACACAATGGTAAACATGACCCTGTCCCTACTATTTTGAGATGTGTTGCTTCTATCAAATTTAAAATGATTTAATATTTTACATGAAATGTCTCAGTTTCATTGCGTTATGTTTTTATCAACATTTTAAACAGCGTCTCAACATTTTAAGAACTGGGGTTGTTCTTCTTTATCTCCCGTTAAACTACAGTAATACAGTCAAGTTTTGTTTTGAGGTGCCAACTTTTTAAGATGGAAGCTTTAACACACAGAAACACCACTGTTATGTGGTATTTAAGCTCATCTTCAATATCAATGTTCTCATCTTTGATCCAAATGCACATTTAACACAATCCCACTGATCCCTCATAATGAAACCTTTCGGTTACGACAGCTGAGGATGAATACAAACCAAATACCCTTCTGATGACACCCAGACGATTGCCAAGCCTTTTCCTAAGACTGACAGAAAAATAATTAAAGCATTCCTTGATTCTTTATATTCATAGATGTCTGTCAATATTTAGTTTGACCACACTTGTATATTTATAGTACAACATTACCTTTAAAAGATGACAGCTATGAGAGAAAGTTTTAAACATCTTCATACTTACTCACATGTTTACATATTTTGCATATAATAACTAAAACCTAGATTAACATCATGCTTCCTGCTCTCTGTGAGGGCTTTATCATGTCATGAGAGGTACACACTTTGTCATTGTAATTACAGCGATGGCCTCTCAGAGCTGTCCAGTCGACATACACAACGATTAATCAATCAAAGCTCCTATCTCAGAGGGGTTCATCCTTTAAGACAGGCTTAATGATCCATCACTGCTCCTCATATCTACACACCGATCTGTCAAGCCAACACGTGTGGAGAGAAAAATTAGAGGGAGCAAGCAGAGTAATGGAGTGATCTGTTGGCCGTTACCGGAATAATTATGAGTGTCATAATGATGTAACAGCAAATAAGGCTAGCAGGAGAGTGCTACAGTGAAGCAGAACTGTTTACAAAGATAAATAAGAAGCACGTGCATATATGGGTGTATTCTTGTAAGAGTTTAGAGCACTGCAGATCCACTAAACTCAGTTCTTTTAAATCAAGGCTGAAAACAGCCATTCACCACATTTATTCTAACAGCTATTTTAATTATAACACTCTTCTGTAATTTTAACTCTCAAGTGACAGTCCCATCATGTTTTAGCTCCTTATTTCTAAGATGTTTATATATTTATTTTATCTTCTTTGGGGGTTTTAACCAGCTTGTGTTAACATCTTTTCAAGAGTCCTCTCATAATGTGTCTCTTCTCCCCTTTGTCCTGATGTTTTGCTGCCTTGTGTGAAGCACTCCTAATTGTCTTGGTGCTGAAATGTGCTGTATAATTAAACTGGCCTTGCCTTGTCTCTCTGTTTAGTCACAATTTAATGGGAAAAACACATTTTGAAGGCTGTTGAAAAATGCAAATAAATGCCATGATAAACACAGAGTGATGGGGAAAATAGCAAAATTACTCTGAATAATTATAAAACTGTGGGGGGGGGTTCTCAAACTTTGTTGGGTGTGGCTTCTTACTTTTTGCGAACCTTTGAGCAGCCAAATAAGAACCCCCTGTGCTTTGTCTTGTACTTTTTTATGTGTGATGAGTGATAGATTTACGTAATATCTCACAATCATATCTTAGTTTTTATTGGCCCAAAGCTGAATTATGTGGGAGTGATTGGTTTAGTATGGTTGTTTTATGGCGCTGTGGTCCTTACATGTATTTATTTGATTTTTAATTACATGGCATTACTTTAATAACTCATTTTGAATTATTTTGCAGACCCCCAAGCTGTGGCTCGCGGACTCCTAGTTTGAAAACCACTGCCCTACATGAATATTATACCCATAACTTAACTGCTGAGTCTTGGACCTACATGTAGAGAAAACATCTTATCTCTTTTTTAGGATTTGCAGTTTAAGCAGTCTATTTTCTTTTGGTTCTGACTAGAATGCATGACCACTTTTCAAAAGGTACTTTGGTTCAGTTCTTCTGCTATCTTCTTTTTTGCAGTCCACAAATGTACCAAACATGTCTTCAGTATTCACCATTTACAACACAATGGCCTCCTTCAAAAGTTTAAGTAACATTTTAAACATTAACATAGCTGATAGTATCATATCCACAGTAAAACACTGTTTAAAGTAAAGTCAAACCCTTCTGAATGGAAATACACTTTCAAACTAAAAACTTTCAATATAAATTTCTATTAATTTTTTGCTTAGGGTAAGGGTTAAGATACCAAAAGTTAAGTCAATCTGACCTGCAAAATCTGATTACAAAATGTTTTATAAAGCCTAGTAAACAGTTTGCTTACAGGACAAAAGCCTGTCCTCTACAAAAACACTCTAACACAACCAACAACGCTATGGCTAATGCTAATGTAGCTAAATCAGCGATGTATAAAACATAGCAAAATGTAAAGCTAACAGAGCTAACAAAGTCACATTACCTACATGAACATAGCACTGAAGCTAAATATAAGCTAGCAAAGCTATGTTAGCTACGTAAGCTATTTTAACCATTAGCTATGTTAGCTACAAAGATAACACCAGAAGGGTGTGGTTTTCATCCTCAGCTCCAGCAGTCACAAGTCAATGTGTCCCTGGGAACAGATATTTTTCCCCATTTTCTCCCACTGTTTTGTCGGTGACGTGCAAATGGGTATGGATGCATATAAATGGATTAGCTAATGATAATGGCCAATTCTCCATAGAAACCTCTGAATGAATATGGAGTGAAAAGGTGTGAATGAGTAGGTGTGGCATTTAAAAGCTCTTTTTCTGCTTTGAGTGGGCAGGTGACTAGAAAAGTGCTATATAAGCTTAAGTCCATTTACAATTTATGACTGGAGTTTAGAAATTAAACTTAAGCCTTTAAAACACACTTTAAGGTTGAGGGAATGAGACTGAATATAGAAGAAGACTGAAAGGTAAATCTGTTGGTCCGGCCAAAAACTCCACAAAATTATTTGTACACACGGCTGATAATTATTGCTGATATGGACCAATATTTACAGCTCATAAACCCTCCCAGTCTGAAATGTTTGCAGTATTTAATCCCCTGTACAATCACAAGTTAATTTTTCGTATTTCTGCTACTGTTTGGATGAGAGAAACAAAGGTCAGAGTGTGAGTAAGTATCATTGAAAACTGCTTGTCCTGGGAAAAAAAGAGCCCACAGACTTAGAATGAGCCAAATATTCCTTAAAACTTTGGGACATTACTGATGTCACAACACAAATTCACTCGGTTAAGTCATGTTTCTTCACCATATCGTCCAGCCGTCTCAGGTGAAAATCTATAAAGTGTCTCCTGTTATCGACATCCTCAGATGGTTATATGTCATACATTGATTCAACTGCACCCTTGTGCTCTTTTACTGTCAGTAAGGCAGTAAATTCAGACCTTTAGGTCACTATTCACACATATGATGTCATGCTACTTTGTCTGGTGTTCATTTTCGCACCTCATTTGTCTTTTTAACAGCCTCCTGAGGGCGTTCATTCTCATCATAAAACAGCATGTACTGTGAGGACAATGTAGAGAAAATAATAACTGTAAGCTAAGGGTTATCTGACTTTTTTGTAATTCTTTATCATATCTGAACAAATCATGCAGCTGTCATTTCATTTGAGCTCATTTGCAGGTTTAACAAACTCGTCAGAGCTGCTGTAAACAACATGATAATGCGTTTTTGTCCACCTGTCTATAAAAAGCCTGAACAGCAGCAGCAGCAACCACTGCACCCCACAGTAACATCTCTGTCGGCCCACACAAGAAGGTATACACAAAGGCACGTGTGCGCGCAGTCACGCACACACCACAAACACAGACAGAGTATCAGGAGTAATCTGAGATATAAAGCCTCATCGATCAGAACTGCTCTCCCTGGAGGATTACATCATTGCCCACCAAATAGCCAATCAGAGTACGGTGCAGTGTGCCCGCTCTGTGACCCCATCTCTTGTAAAAATAAAGGCAATAAGAAAGAGACACGCACTATTCCAGTCACGTCACAGGGAGGTACTGATATCACTCTCTCAGGTATGGAGTGTTTTTATGTAAACCTGCACCACTGCAGTGCTCCTCTTTTAATGTAACAATAGAGCATGTAGGGGGCACTTTTGTAGTGTTTTCACATACACATGAATAGCTTAAAAAAGAGAGAAAAGGGGCATTCAGGGTGAAGAAATTAAGATGCATATCTTTGTGTAAGTTCATTAATGTTAACAATGTGGACACTTGAATCTACATGTGGGCAGAAACTGCATTAAAGTGCAAGCAACCAGCTGGATTTATCTGCATTATTGAATGCAAATGATGGATTATAAAACCCTTTTTTTACTGAGAGGTCATTTTGAAAACTCTTTGGGATTTGATGCATCAACTTACCTAATAATCATTATTTAAAAGTGCTACTTTTATTGTTTTATCATCAAATCTTGTAGTTGTCTGGGGTTAAAGATCTGAACCCTGAACCTGTTGTCTTCTCTCTGGCTCTTTTCCAAACTCCCTCCCTTACATTCGGCTCTATCCACAGCCTGAGTCAATAAAACCAACACTCTCACTGACAAGACAGAGAGAAGTTGATATGTTGGCCTACCTTGACGTATCCTCCCGTAGAAACCAGTAGAGAGTTGTCAGAGGAGAAGTGCAGATCAGTCACCCAGCCTCCATGCAGTGAGTCCATGGCGTCTTTACCTTCCCGAGAGCAAATCTTCAATAAAGAGAGGTCCTTGACGCTCCACAGCTGTAACATAACATTTACTTAGATTGTAAACGATCATACAGTAAAATGTCAAACAAAGAAGAGGAAGACATCAGATTTAACAAGTGAAAAACTAATTACCACACTAACAGAATGAAAAAAACATGTATATTTCAAAGTATGCTGACTGAGTTCACTTTTCTACAGCTTTAAGATCCATACTGTTGCCTCTGACTGTTGTCATACAGATAATATTGTTGTAAATAATAGGTTTTCATCATGTGATAAAGGGTTAAATCTTTCTTTAAGGGTACTCTCTGGCATCTGACACAACCCTATTTACACTTGCACAAAAGTCCTGAAAATCTCCTGAATTTACCTGGGTGACACACATGTGTAACTGCAAGCAGCAGAGTTTTAAGATAAGATAAGAAGACAAGATAAGATAAGATATTCCTTTATAAGTCCCACAAGGGGAAATTCCAAATTTGCAGAAGCAATAGTGGTGTAAACAAAGCACGCAAGGGAGTAAAATAGCATTCAATTAGTACAATGAATAGATACAAAAATAGGTAAAATAAAAATTGAGGTTACAAACTTAAAATATATACATATTTCTATACATTGGCTTCATGGGTAACACAGATATGTAGCTAACTAAGCTTACTTAGCCTAAGAAAACATAGCATAAGCTAACATTACTAACATAGCTTCCTTAGCTTTAGCTATGTTAGCTACATAACTATTTTACGTTTAAGAAATATGGGTTGATGAGATTTGCAAAACTGTGAAAGGTGTATAGACTTAAGCTGCATTAGCTTATTTAGCTAACATAGTAAGTTAGCCTAAGCCTTCGCTACAGTAGCTGCATTAGAGAGTTTTCATGGAGGAGTAGCTTTCTTCCTGTAAGCAGACTGTTTACTGGGATTAATTAAACTTCTTATAATCATGCTTTGCAGGTCACATTTTTGACTTTTAACTTTTGGTATCCTCACCCTTACTTTAAACTGATTTTATTTTGAAAGTTTTAGCACGTATTTCCGTCCTGACAGAGGTGGCATCTCACAGTAGTGGTCCACAAGAGGAGGCGTCTGAGAGCTGCACTCTGCAGCCAGACTGTCTTGTATATTCTGGATTCAGTTTCCCCATTTAAATTTTCCCCAATGCTGTAAGAAATATCACTCTGTCATCTTCCTCCATCATGCTCTAGACTTTTCTTTCATCAGTAAATATCCATCCATGTTAATCTCATTCATGGTGTTAACGTCACAATGATGCGTCATGAAATGCTGAGTCAAAATGGCATTGAACAGTGCATATTTTTAAACATAAAATATGGATATTTGGCACCGGTGATTAGATTTTTGTTTCACAGGAGCCAAGAGGATAAAATGTAGATTTATCATTGTTTTGTTCACCACTACTAACTATATTTCTTTTCTTTCCAAGGTCAAAAGGAAAAATCCGCGTCACAAAACAAGAGACAGAGTTTGCACCTTGTGGATCTCAGTGAGAGATTACCCATGATGCACCCCATACATAATAAAAAGGTGCTTTATGATTCAGTCATCACCAGTGAAGCATATCATGTCGATTGCAGCTGTTATGCAACTGTTCACATGCCATGTCCGTTTGACAATGACACATCACACATACAGCTATATTTAACACATGGCATGCTTTTGTGCAGAATGACTCACATTTGTTTCCATAGAAACAAGGGCTTGAATTTTCAGTGTGCTTTATGTAATTGGATCTGATGGATTTGCCCATTTCTAGATAATGGAGCAGAGCAGCTCATAGGCCACCGGAGGGTATTAACCCCTTGTTGACCGAGGGGTTGTGCAGCGTTGGGTGACTGCCTCCTCTCCACCTCAACTTCATTTACATTTTATGTGCCTGTGTATGTTTTTGTGTACTAGTGGTGCAAATTTCTAAAGCCTTGGGGATCCAATTTGGCAGCCTGAGTCCTCTCCTTCACCTCCCACTGTCAGACATCTCCTCCCCTTCCTGCTCTCTTCATCACAACTTCTCACACAGCCTGCACCACCTCCTACTCTCGCTCCCCAAATCTGAGAGGGAGCCCTGCCCACTTCCTTTCATCTCTCCCCTCCTGTGTGCACAGCAGCAATCATGATGTATTAGTAAGCACTTTATCTAAATGAGTGATGAGGTGTAATTAGGGTGTGATCTCAGGGATAAATGTTGACTGCTGGTGTAATTGTGTTTTTATGTTCTACAGTAAAATAGACAATGTAAGAATCCTATGTCTCACACTGGTAAGGCTATTTTGTGGGTGCCCCTCCTCATCTGTTAACCAGCTCAGTCTCTTCATGAATCTAAAAATATGGTATACACTTGGTTCCGTGTCGAAGGTGATCTCAGACAAAGCAAAACAACCTTAAAATCTAAATTTACTGGTTTTTGAACCCCTCCACGTCTTTCTCATGTATTTTGGTTTTCACGTGCATACCCGAATCTCTCCGTTGTCGTCTCCCGTTGCAAGGAGTCGGCTGTCCCAGGAGAATCTGCAGCTCCGCACACAGTCATGGTGGCCGCTCAGTGTGCCGACACACTGCCAGGACTCGCAGTGCCACAACTGGAAGAAGAAAGCAATGACTCAATTACAAATCTGAACTTTATTTTGCAGAACAAAACTTACTGAATTTGTGAATTATTATGGCAAAAATCTGTAGTTGCATGCTTTTAGCACCCTTGATTTAGGGTACCAAGTGCAGCAGCCTGGCTCTAGACTCACTGCCCTATGCTGATTGGTCAAAAGAATTGTCACTTCTTGTATAGCAGTAGTGATAATGGAAAAATCCAAATTGTGCCATGTTTGGTACTGTGCTAAATAGATTTTCTCCCTCATTTTGTCCGAAAGGAAAAAGTGATATCCTTTTTAGAAAATAAACCTTATGGGGTACTGGTTGGATTGAAATGAAACTCAATTCAAAGCAACAAGTTAAGAGCAAGTATCGATGTGTCATTGGCAAACATGGTAGTTATAAGAGCCAGCTCTTTTATGAGAATGTCAGGAGGTGGCTGGGTTTCCTTTTCTCCATTTTGTTGCTACTTATTAGACTTGAAAAAACCCCAAATCCATCAATTTTCTTCCACTAATCCAGAGCCAGATCATGGTTGCAGGAGGCCAAGTAAGTCCACCCAGACATCCTTCTACCCAGCAATATTTTCCAGTTCTTCCTGGGGGATTCTGAGGCGTTTCCAGGCCAGATGAGTTGCATAATCCCTCCAGCAAGTTCTGGGTCTACCCCAGGGTCTCCCTTCAGTCAGCTGCCCTCAGAAGACCTCCACAGGGAGGCAACCAGGAGGCATCCTGATCAGATGCCTGAACCACCTCAACTGGCTCCTTTTGAGGCGAAGGAGCAGCGGCTCTATTTCAAGATCCTTCTGGAGCTCCTCACCCAATCTCTGTGGCCGAGCCCAGACACCCTACTGAGGACTCTCATTTCGACAGCTTGAACTCGTGTTTTTATTTTTCGGTCGTTACCCAGAGTTCACGACAACAGGTGAGGGTTGGAACGAAGCTCGACCGGTAAATTGAGAGTATTTCCTTCTGGCTCAGCTCCTTCTTCACCACGACAGTATGGTACGTCTGCAGTACTGCAGATGCTACACCAATCAGCCTATCGATCTCACCATCCATGCTACCCTTGTGAACAAGACCCTGAGATACTTGAACTACTTCCCTTGGACAAAAGACTCGCTCTCTACCAGGAGGGAGCAATCCCCCGTTTCCAGGAGAGAACAAAAATGCGGAAAAGAGCACGAACTTTGGAATTACAAAGACTGAAGAGAAGGGGAGCAATCTGCTCTGGACTTCACATGCTATGCTGACGGAGTATGTGGAATTTGAGGGTCAGCATAATATAGCAGATAGGCAACATTTTCTCAAAAAGAAGATATATGTTTAATATTGTAGCACTAAGTGACGAAGAAAAGAAAACTATCAGTCTTCGGCAACGCAGCACAATCAGATGTCTCTGTGCCCCCTCTGGAGGTCGTGCCCCACAGCTTGAGAACTGCTGTTGTACGGGGTGTGATTCAGCCTCAATTAAAAACAATTATCACAAACAATAACAGTTTTTATCTGTGAATAATATTTACCTATCATTAAAAAGTGTTGCTTTAATCTCCATTAAACCTTTGAATAATCGTTCCAAATGCAGACCTAATACTGCAACAGTGCTGCGTCTAAATAATGAAATTGTTAATGAGCTCTCTCCGAATCCCTGCGTCTTTCTTCCCCTCTCCGTCTGTTTGGATTTTCCCCACTTCATCCATTGTTCTCTTTTATATTCCTCCCTGCTCTCTCTTCCCTCCCTCTGCGTTCCTTCCTCTCCCCGGTCACATCCTGCGCCACACTGAAAATAACACAACTCATAATTAGACACTTCATTTGGCAGACAACTAACTATGTCTGCACACATGGTCCTTTTCATGTGAAGGTCAGGAGAGAAAGCTAGAGGAAGACAAAGAGGAGAGATAGAAAGGCAGAGATGGAGGAAGAAGAATGAACAGAACAGAGAACCTGGCATTTTTTTTCTAGTTCCTTATGGTTTGACCTCTGGATGGATGGAGACTGTGGACTTTGTGTTTGTTTTGAGCTACCAAAGCTTCTGCTCGGTCTGCAGAGCAAGGACTATGTGACTGGCTGAAAACCAGCCCCATAACACACCCACACCTCAATTATCATCCCTGCCAAATCCATAAAACACACATTCTCCCCCACTACCATTCGCTGATAGAAGCCAGGTTGGCTGCCGACCCACTGACTGTTTCTCTACTGTAAGTATCCATCAAATCGGATTTCCCGTGTGAAACTTTGTGGCAGCGGCTCTGGATAAGCTGCTTTGACAAATGTCTGATGGAGCAGTGTGCATTGTTTCAAATACTGGACATTCAGGAACATTAGTGATTTAATTTTGAATAGATAAGAATAAATTGAATACTTAATGCAGCTGTTTTCATGAAATACATGAATAACTTTCACAGGAGGGGGAGTGATTTGAACATTATAAAAGTTCAGGGCAAGACTCCCGCTAATAAATCCCCAAAATTTCAGGAAGAGTGCTTTAAGGCCTTGAGAAAGTTCCCCAAAGTAGTGTGTGTTTAAAAATGTCTTTAAATATTCTTGAGAATTAATTGTAAATATATATATCATTAATGAAAATTCCAAGAAATTCCTGGAAAAATTCTGAACAATGTCTGGAATTCTTTCTGAATTTTCTGGTCTGCAAATTTATTTTTTTTTTTTCCATATATCTTTGTCTTTGTTTTCACCCTTTCCCTGAAAATGGCTTCAAATACTCCAATTCCTGTTTTTTTTTTTCTGAGAAAATTTACAAGAAATTTTAAAGAATTCCCAACAAAATGTCCAGAAAATCTTAGGAAGAAAAAAGGCAATTTTTCAAATTTTTGATGATAATTCTTTAAAGCTTCCTGAAAAATGTGCAAATATCTCTGATGTAAATTTCCAGGATCCAGGATCCAGGATCCGATAAAAGTTTCCAAAGAATTTCAAGAAGCATTTTTGAAGAAAATTCCCCAAAATACCCCATGTGGGAAAGTAAATTTCTCTAAAAACTTTCAGAATATTCTTGGAGTTTATGTAAAAATAAATTATTGATGATTGATTCCGTTAAGAGTATTTTGGGGTAACACGAAAATTTCCCAAAATATTTCTTGAGTTTACGTGGTATTCTTTGAAAAATTCTCCAAATATTCTTGAGAATTATATGTAAAAATATATTTATTCATGAAAATTCCAAGAAAATTCTAGAAAAATTCTGAACAATGACTGGATGGTTTTTTAAGAGATTTTATCAAATAATGATTTTTCTATTCTGTTTAGTCTTTTTTCTCAATATTTTTGTTTTTGTTTCCCCTTTCCTAAAATGTTTTGTAAAAAATTCTGGGTTAAAATTTCAGACAATTGCTGTTTTTTCTGTTAAAACTTTCTGCAAATTTTAAAGAATTCATAATAAAAAAGGTCCTGAAAAATTTGCAGACAGTTCTTTAAAGGTTCCTAAAAATATTCCTGCTATAAAAAAACACAAAAGCCCAGGATGAGTTCTTAGGACTCCTTCTGTTCTGAACAGTTCTGAACAAAATGTGAATTTTTTTTTAGGGATTTTCACACGAAAAGTTTTTTTCTCTTCTCCACTTTTTCTTCTTTTTTCTGTATCTCTGTGTTCCCCCTTTTCCTGAAAACATATTTAAAAAACACTGGTGAAAATTTCACAAAATTGATTCAAATTTCTTGGAGAAGTACAAATTTCAGGAATTCCCAATGGGAGTTCCTAAAAATTTACAGCAAAATTCCCCTAAATTCCAAGGCAGATTTACAAACATTTCTTAGAAATTCCTGATGTAAATGCCCAGAAAGCTCTCTGGGGAAAAAAACAGATAATGTCTGGGAAAATTCTCAATTAAAACATTTCATTTCTAGGAAAAAGTAAAAAAAAAAAAAACTTTTTATATATAGAAAGATTACTTCTAGACACATCAAGTATTAAATTTTGTTTTTTGTTTCTCTTCCATATTCTATACATGTCTGTTTAAATATTTTCAGGAATAGCCTTTTTAATATCATATTATCAGCATTTTTATTTATTCAGATAAAATATTTGATCCAAGACTCCCTGATGAGAACTCTGATTGTAAGATTTCAGGAAGTAAAGACATAAAAACCCTCTATGGAGTAAAGTGGTGTTAATATCTCCTTTCTATAAAAATATAGAAATAAGAGAGGGGTTTGAACAATTACTTCATGAAGTCCAAAACAGGAAAAAAGTAGTGTGCTCTAAGGGTTTTAACTGCATAAAACTAGGTGTGATAGATTTGCCTTTTTTCACAGACACTGTGAAGGACCTAAACTGCCAACTCTGTACTGTTTCTGCACCGTTTCAGAGTGAACCGTGCAAAGAAAAGCAATCATTTGAAAGCTGGGTGCTGAAAAGGTCATAAACATGTCTCCAGCCTGCTGAGTGAGGTAAAGTCAGTCCAAAGTCAAGCACAGCAGTGTTGGTAAAAGTCGACCTGGCAAAAACTAAAACCAGACAGGGAGGAGGGTCGACTACAGGCCAGTTGGTCAGACTATACATTGTGGATTGTGGGAGGACAGAATGACCCACGGCTAACTCACCAGGCCTGGAGCCATCTGCTGCACGCTAATCTCTAAGGTCCCTCCCCTCTCTGACTAGCACCATCAAGCACGTCCATGTGCATATGCTGTAAATAATCATTTGAGACGGAGGTCAAGGGAAGATGTTTATGTGTAATAGGTCATGTTGTTACGGGAAGCACGAACAGATATGTCTCATGTGTGCGTGTGAGTGTTGAACCTTAGCGGTGTTGTCAGCAGAGGTGGTGGCGAAGAAGCATCCGTCTGGCGAGACATGACAAGACAGGATGGCTCCTCGATGAGCCTCGATGTCACGCAGCTTCTCGCCGCTCTCTATGTCCCATAACTTATACCAAACAAAAGAAGAAGATATTATTTTCCATTTGACTTCATGCTGCAGGTTACTGAATTCTGAGTGCATGTGAATTTCAATGGTGAGAGTGTTACCTTGATAGTGCCATCGTAGGACCAGGACAGCAGTCTGGTCTCAGCAGGTGAGTCTGAAAGCAGGGAGAAGCATCTGACCTGTTCCTTGTGACCCTGAAGCACTTTACACTCTCCAGTCTGCCACCTCCACACCTAAAGAGGGCGACACGTACAAACATTTAATGTGATTTGATATCCGATTATTTCTTAAGTTTCTCATCTTTTCAACTACTTCTGCAAACACCAACAGAGTAAGGTAGCCTTCATTAGTTGCCTGTTATAATGTACGGATGCATTTAGGGTAGCCCATCTCAGACCAGAAATTCACCACAAGAAGGTGTTCGATGGGGCTGAGGTCAGGGCTCTGTGCAGGCCAGTCAAATTTTTCCACACTGAACTCAAAAACCATGTATTTATAGTCTTTGCTTTGTGCACTGGGATACTGTCATGTTGGAATAGAAAAGGGCCTTCCTAAAACTGTTGCCACACAGTTGGAAGCGTAGCATTGTCCAAAAATGTCTTGGTACTCTGATGCATTAAGACGGTCCTTCAGTGGAGATAAGGGGCCTCGCCCAAACCCTGAAAAACAGCTCTATACCATTTACCCTCCCCCAAAATATTAAGTTTACTTTAAGTACCGAGTAGCAACTGAGGACTTGTGCCAGGAAATATGACCTTTTCTTGCCTGTCACAGGCATGTGCCCTAACTCAGTGGATATCTTCAATCATGGTGCAAATATGTCTCACATCAAAAAACAACCACAACTAAACACTCTGCCCAAAGGCATGATGGGATGATGGGAAAACCATGGAATCATTCTTTCACTATGTGCTGAAGTTGCCAACAAGAAAAAGTACAAGAGTATTGTACTCAAGTAAAAGTACAGTTACTCTGGTTAAAACTTAATTAAGTAGAAGTAAAACTACTGATTTTAAAATGTACTCAAAAAAGTACAAATACCCCCTAAAAAATACTCAATTACAGTAGCCTGATTAATGTAATTAGTTACTTTCCACACCTCACCAGTAACCAGAGTATATACCAGTGGTTCTCAACTGGTGGGTCAGGACCCAAAAGTGGGTCGTGGAGCCCTTTTCAGTGGGTCGCAGATGAGTGCCTGGGAAAAAAAATGTGCCAAATTGTATATGAAACTCGATAAAACACGCATGCATTGTTTTTTTTCATTGTTTTTGTTACACCTTTTGTACTGTCTTAGGCCCAAGCACTACTATTTTAAATTACATACATCTGACCAAAACAATCCTACAAATTTGGGTCGCAATTCTCCTGGAGAAGTTGATGGTGGGTCCTGTGACTCAACCAGTTCAGAATCACTGGTCTAAAATCTCAGAACTCCAAATCTCACACAGTCAAACATGACTTCAGTGTACACAAGCTAAATGTGGCTAGCTGTAAGCTACTTGCTACATCCATTGTGGTAGCGAGTTCAGTCCAGCTGTTCTCCTTGTCAATTTGACTGTGGTGTGTTTTACAGTACATGTTAATGACACTCATGTTGTTGCCATAAACGAACAAGTTACTCTTCCATTTCTGATGTCCATCTTACTTTTACTTATTAGTTTACTATCATTCCCATGGCTGTGTTTGTTGTGCTTCCTCCTTCACTCAGCTTGCTTCCTAATTGGCTAAAGTGTGTTACATGTAACAATCACTGTCCTCAGTGTCCCCCCCTCACTACAGTATTTCTGATATTAAAAACTAAACATGAATTTCTACTATTTAAAGTTGAAGCCGCTCTGATCGTCTTCAGCTGGGGAAATCTGTTAAATAATTCTAAGAACCATGCAATAATCGGGCCTTTGCTGACTTTGGTCTGAAGGGGGAAATAAGGCGATTATCTTGTAGTGTGTTCGCTTGGGTTGGCATTTTCAAGTTTGTAAGGAAATTTATTGATAATGACTTTATTCCCAGATCAGCAAAATGTCTAATAATAATCCCTGACAACGTTGTCACACGTTCCCAAAACAATTTGGCAGGGAGCATTAGAGACTAGCATAGAGAGTTGTGCAACGTTATTGTTGTTTGTTCCACAGTTTTTTCCATTGAATTTGTCGTGTGCTTTGTATAAGCAAATGCATCTTGAGTTTAAACTCTGGGCATTGACATTTGTTTGCAGATTGCTTGTTTTATGAATTTTCTTTTGAAGGTAAATGAGTTCTGCAGGAGTTCAGCTGAGCTCAAGGACTCATGCAGGGCAGACAAAATCGTTCTATCAATCATTTCTTGAAAGCAACTTTGAACTTTTCTCTCCCTCTGAATAAAATCTGTCATTTGTCCAGAGGTTACAATCCATCACCTGCTAAAATAAGTGCTATCAAATCTTTCTACATTCACTCTGTGGCTGCCTTAACATCCAAATAAAACTCCCATTTCCTAGAGAGCACACTTCAAACAGCATGATTCTGAATAGCTTCTGAGTAAGCGGAAGACGGTCTGAGAATAGCGATGGCACAAGCAGCAGCCGCATGAATACGGAACAAGGTGCTGCGTTGTCTGAGAGAAGTGGAAGTGTTGCAGTGGACAGGTCCGTCGGCAAGAAGAGGAGATGAAGGAGAGGGTGGAGGAGGAGGAGATGAGAGGGAAAAGGGAAATGAGCAACGGAGCATGAACGGAGGGGGGTTGACAGAGCGTAACGATAGGAAATACACAGACGTACTTGCACACCAACACAAATAAGCGGAATAGGAGAGTGAGAGGGAGATTAAGAACTATCTCCGGAGGAAAACGAAGGAGAGTAGACAACAGAGGGAGGTGAAGAATGGAGAGGGGAAAGGGTCGACGGAGAAGCTGGTAGAGTGTAACAGGTAGAGAAAGGTGCAGGAACTCGATTCAGCGGGGCAGGCAGTTTTACTTGAGCTGAGAAATGGGGATGGGAGAGAGAAATAATCGATAGAAGGGAACAAAAAGGGTCAAGGGAGGAGGTGAAAGAGCAAGCCATGAATTAGGCTGGAGGAGATGGTTAGGATACGGGAGATGGTGATAAATGGGAGCAAAACAAAGAGGAAGACAAAGCAGGAATGGAGAAATTAAATGAGAAAAGGGTGCAACTAGAGGTAGAAGAAGAGTAGTTTACCCTTATAGTGGTGTCCTCTGAGGATGTGATAAGTGTTTGGCCATTCTGGATGAACCTGCAGCACAGCACCGTCTTAGTGTGGCCCTGCAGGGTGGCCAGGAGCTTCCCTGAGGGTACCTCCAACACCTGGGAGGAAAAGACAGAGGTTAGCACAACAAGCCAATAAACAACAAGCCAAGGAGGCAAACAGTCATTCTTTTTGAGGCTGTAGTAAGGTAAAGTGATGCTTGGAGTTTTAATGCTTCAAATCTTGGAAGATCAACACAAACATGTTTGTGTTTAGTAAACATATTGGTGATATTATCCATGTTTACATGGACAAAAGTCGGAATCTGCAGGTCAAGCAAGGAAAAGATCAGAAATTGATGCACTTCTGCTTTTCTGTTATTTCTTGGCTTTTGTTTTTTCTTAGATAGGACAGTGGGGAGTATTTGGAATAGAGTAGGGATTGACATGCAGGAAGGGGGCCACAGACATGACCTGAACCTAAGCTGCCCACATGAGGACCATTAGTCCATCAGCACCACAAGGCATGGCACAAGAAGAAAAATCAGAGGTTATTCAAAGTCAGTGGGTGTCCATACCAAAAGCCTGCCTAATAGTAATCAAGACACACTAAATGGACAAATGTATTAAGCCACCAAAACATTACACCAACATTGTATTCAAATACATGTATCCTAATATGGAGTTGGTCCCTGTGTTGCAATTTTCTTGGAAAGTTTTCCACAAGATTTTGGAGTGTTTCTGTGGAAATTTGAGTCCATTCCTTCTGTAGAGCCCAAGAGCAGTAGATGGGGTTGAGATCAGGGCTCTGTCAAGTTCTTCCACGCAAACTTATCAAACCATGTCTTTGTAGACCTGGCTTTGTACAATGAGGAACAGTCATGTCGGAATACAAAAGGGCTTTCCCCAAACTATTGCCATAAAGTTGGAAGCATCGAATTCACCATATTAGATTAGCCTTCACTTGAGATAAAGGGTCGAGCCTGAACAGTGAAAAACAACCCTGTACTACCATCCCTCCTTCACCAAACTTCACAGTTTGCTCAATATAGTCAGGCTGGTAACATTCTCCCAGCATCCACCAAACCCATACTCACCCATCTGACTGCCAAACAGTGAAGCATGATTTGTCACTCTACAGAACATGTTTCTTGGTCATGGAAATCCATTCCATTAAGATCCCACAACACAGTTTTTGCACTTAGCAGTTGTTGACCCCCCTCTAGGTGCTTGACTTTATACACCTATGGCAACAAGTCTGATTGAAACATTTGAATTCAATAATTAATGGGTGTGCCCAAATACTTTGTCCATATTGAGTATCTTAAGAAAAGACAACAGTTTAAGACAGTTGTAAAATATGGAAGTCATTCTCATCCCAAAGACTATCTGTACCAGTTAAACCAGTATTCACTGGGATATTTTAGTCTTGACCAGGATTTGCACTTTGCACCAATATGATAAAAAGATAGACAGATATTTCAATCCTTAGAGTCATACCCCTTCAGACTATGGTATGGATATACTTAAATGTCAAATAAAGATGGCACTTGGCCAAGAAAAAAATATTCAGCACAGTGGAAGATCTGCTGCTGTACCAAGAAGTCACACAAAGTTCACACCCAACATCTAGAATATCTATGCAATCCTCGAATGATAGCTCTGTTTGCCGAGATATACTCGAGGAGGGAAAGTGTCCCAGAAAGTTTAATAGGGAATCCTGACAAGAAGTCACATTTTTGAGGGAGTAATTGAGAAGGAGAGGTGAAGTGCTGCTGCTGGCTAGATGGTGATAAGCACTTCAAAAAGAAAGTATAGTTGGGCCTCTGAGCGCAACTGTTCAGTCCAGTCAAGGCCGCCGAGGGCTGCCGGGGGTCTGACAGTGCTGGCGACGTTGCTGCGGGAGTCGGAAAACAAAACAGCTTTGATGCTCAAAGACTCAAACAAGAAACGTCAGTGTGCATGTCGCTAGGGATAGCTGCTTCTGCATAAAAATGTATATTGTAAACCATTCAACTGGGGCTATTTCATAGACTTTTTAAAGCTGCAGAGGTATAAAATATCCTCCTAAAAGGCCAACATAATGGTTGCCGATTCTAAATCCATAAGTTGTCGTTGTTTGTTTCATAGCTTCTTATATAAAGCCCTGAAAAGAGGCGATTTTGCCTTGTCCAATACTTTTCTAAAAGTTAAAATTACAGTAGCACTAATAACTTGTTTTCAACTGTAGCTTATAAAAGATGCTGACAAGCTGAAATTTTAAAACTTAGATACACACAGTCATTCAGTGTTAAATGGTGGCATTCTCCTTTAGTGCTGTCACATATACAGTCAAGTGCATAACTTTTGGGCAAGTTTTAAGGGGCTAAGGATTCATCACAGGGCCAGATGTGCTCACAACCCAGGGCTGAAGGGCAGAGTCAAGCTTGACACGTGTGTGTTGTTTGGCAGCCAAGGTCAAGCTCAACAGCATTTCTCTAGTCTGGGCCTTTTCACCCCTGGTAATACGCCCAGAGATTCCTGGCGGTTTTCAAGTCCTTGGGACATCCACAGCATGACCTGGGGCTTGTGGCAATCCTACTATGCAGCTGGCTGATACCCTTGGCCATGCTTCCTCACTTCATTTGCCCTACAGGTGTGGACTTTTAAAAATTTTTTCCACAGTCTATTTTCCCATGCTCATGGTAATATGCAAGGACATCCAGAGCACAACCAGGGTTGTGTCGATCCTCCTTAACCCCTGATGGTGCCCTCAGTTGTCTTACTTGCCACAACTACATCCCCCCAATTTTGGCCCAAACATGTCAAGAAGTTCTGTACAATACTGTACATAAAACTAGTTCAAGCAACCTTATAAAAGTCTTATCAGGTAAGACACAAGCACAACTTACAGTTACGTCTTCAAAATGCTCTTGTAATGTTTATCAAAGACTCTTATTCATGAAATAACTGCCAAATGAACACATTAAATGCAATAATAAAAAGTGCTAAAGTTTTGCCTTTCTCCTGCTGAATCCACAACTTTGCAAAGTCATTAACAGCTAATTACTGACAGCAACAATATCAAAAGCTACCAATCATTAACTCACCTTGATTTTAGCACAGAGAACAAAGAACAGTAATCTCTTGTGAAAAAGCTTTGTTGTTTGGTTAAATATGGCACAGTGTTATCCTCAGTCCAGCACTGCACCTGCAGTTTTTAAAGGATAAAAGAAAAGGCCCATGACAAGGCCCACGTTTAGGGATTTCAGGAGCCACTAAAATATTTACATCTCAGCGGAGAAGGTTGAAATGTCTGTGCAGAACAAGCCTCGGGGCACGCCGACCATGTTTGTCAAGCTCTGATGTACCAAGAGATACTGAAAGTTTCAAAGCCTGAGAGAGAGCACGCTTTTCAGAGCTTAGCACATCCGGCTCAAGGATTTCTGAGAGAGTGCATTCAGGGAAATGCCTCAGGGTGTTTGGTAAACAAAATAAGCAAATATAAAAGCAGGATAATGTAAGGAGGAGTGATGGGAACCATTTGTTTAAAACACCTTCAGCTCAGCAGTAAACAGGTAGGTGAAGCATTGCAGGCTGTTTACAGTTCCAGTATTAGAATGCACACCTACTGTACTTGTCGTTCATATTTTTATTTTGGGTTGGTTCTTGAAGGATCTGAGACACACACAAACAGACACTCTGTCCCTAGCATACCTGTACGCTCCCTGTGTAAAGCCCTACAGCCAGCATTAAACCCTTGAAAGGGGTCAACAGTTGCTGGATTCTGCAGCCGATTCTCCTCAGCACCTGACTAGCTGTAAGCCCTGCAGCCTGCCATAGAAAACACACACAAACACAATCATGCATACACTCACAGTTGCTGTTTTCACTCACAGATAAGCATACTTTCTCTTCAGTCCTGCAAAAAACGTATATGAGATCACAATTCTTCAGATCATCTGTGCATAGCCAGTTTGTTTAACTGGCACTGACGTTGATAAATACTACTGCTACCACTAATAAGTGATTACAGACATTTTTCCACTGGTTAAATGACTGAAAATTACTCCACATTAGGGTAAAATGCCATGAATGCCTTCACTGCAATGGTCAGTTGCATCAGTAATGACAAAAGTTAAAACAGGGCCTCCCTCTGGTGTTTATGTCAGGGACTACAGTAGCAAATGCACTGACATCCACAGTAACATCTGCAGAAAGCAACTTATCAAATGACTAGATATAAAAACAATGATGAATTTTATAAAATAAAGTTTGACCTCTCAGGATAAAAGGAGGTTTTAATTAACTGGTTATACAGAAAGCAAAGTTTAACACTGGAGTTCAAGAGAAAAAACTCCTAAAGGGCTAAGAAAGTGTGTCATATTGCAGTGTATGATACATAAAAGTGTCATATCAGACGGCGTAGTATTAGATATGGCTTATGTAATTCTAGCATATAATATATGGATTGTTTTGTAAAGTTTAGCAAAGTATTGTATAGCACATCATATTTAAATGTATCATGTGAAAGAGTAAAGTGTATCCCATGCTACTGCAAGATGTTGTTTCTTACTGTACAGTAAAATATAAATTATAGTCAGTAATGTAGCAGAGGATAATACAGTCATGTATAGTATAGTATAATATAGGATAGTATAGTATAGTATAGCATGGTTAGTCACTGACCACTATTTAAACCCTTTTTAGTGTCAATAAAGTTGTTCTTCCAAGTTTTGAGTATTTAAGGAAAAAAGTTAAATGTTAAATTGTAAGAAAACATTCTGGCAACATTCTTCTTTGTTAAGACTTAAAGGTCTGCATGACTATTATCCTATTCCAAATAGCATCCCAGACATGCAGTTTTCAAAGTCCAAGCACTATATTTTACAAGATTTCTGATTCACCAGAAAACATGACAGCAGTACGGACTGTCCTTACTTTTCTTCTTTTAGCATTGCCAAGTCTGTCCTGAATCTTCAGTACTACTTGTTGACACAATTAGAAGCAACAGTGAGCTCAAATCAGGACAACTTCAGAGGAAGCTCATGAAAGAAGAAGCTCCTTCATTTTTGAAAAACCTATTCACTTTTGCACTTATATATTATCCAAACCCTTTTCTCAATCTCCACTTACACCATGCTTCTTCAAGTGTTCTTGTCCAGTTACCCTCTCTTTTTATATCGTAGGCACAAAGAGAAGAGCTGAAATTAAATCATTAACCTTTATAGTCAATACAACTGAAGGAGCTTTTAATCAATTAGTTACTCTTTGCTGTGGGGTGCTAGCTCAGTTCACGCCCCGTATCATCACACATGCATGCAGTCCCCTCGTTACTGAGCTGAGCCAGGGAACTATAAAGGCAGTCCTTCACTGTCTAACATGTAAGTATAAACACAAAATCTTTAGAGTTATCTTCCACAATGCAGACTAGGACTGAATTCTCAGCGGATAAACAATAATTTATCACTGAGACAAAGAGCAGTGGAAGAAGCAAATCAGAAGGGATGGATAAACAAACAGAGGATGAGAGCTAAACAAAAGAGAAATTAAAAAACATGATGTGACAGAGATGGTTATGTATGAAATAGCAGAGCAGGAGTGAGAATACAAATCACAGGTGAGAGGAGAAGCAGAGCAGAGAGGAGAGAAGACAGACAGAGATGAAAAAGGAGTTCAGAGTTGACCTGATGTGCTGCTGACAGGACGGATAAAAAAGGGTGACACTGCTCATGTCACACCTAATGACTCAACGGGGGGTCTGGAAAAAAAACACCTGCTACAGGAGACACAGTCACTGACACAAAAAGACAACCTCACATGCTAATACACAGGAGAAAAGACTCCAATATATTTTTTTTCTTTTTTTTACTCAAAATACTGCAGTTCTTTCACTTAAGGCTTGAAATTTTGAAGTAGAAGTGACTTTTAAAACTTTTTAAATCTGAAATAAAGAGCTAAGTGGAACTTTATGTGTAGTGTTTGTCTTCTATGCAGAGTTTTACTCATTGCACTGCGCTGTTTACTGTGACTGTACTGCATAGATGAGTCAGTGCTGCTGTGATATTTACACCATGTCTATCCCTTTATCGGTACTTTACCTACTTCTTTTATTAAACTATTTCTTTTGAACCACATTTAACCTATGTTACTAAGTCTTAATTGTTAACTACCACCTCCTAGGTAACATCACAGTCCTACAGAAACAAAATACAACCCCAATTCCATAAAAGCTGAGACACTGAAAAATGTAAATACAAACAGAATGCAATGATTGTCTAATCTCATAAACCCATATTTTATTCACAATAGAACATAACAATCATATCAGATGTTTAAATTGAGACATTTTACTATTTCATGAAAAATATCAGCTCATTTTAAATTTTATTGCAGCAACACATCTAAAAAAAAGTAAGGACAGGGCCATGTTTATTATGGTGTAGCACCCCCTCTTCTTTTAACAACAGTCTGTAAGTCTTGGGCTGTTTTTGCTGGATTTGTTTTATGATGCGGCAAATGTTTTTGATTACTAAAAGGTCTGGACTGCAGGCAAGCCAGTTCAACCCCCGGTGAAGCCAGGCTGTTCTGATTGATGCGGTGTGGGTTTAGCATTGTCTTGCTGAAATACGCAAGGCCTTCCCTGTAAGAGATGTCTCAATGGGAGCAGATGTTCCCCTACAACTTCTTTATACTTTTTTAGCATTTAAAGTGCCTTTCCAGAAGCTGCCCAAGCCATAGGCAACCCCATACCATCAGACATACTGGCTTTTGAATTGTGCCCTGATAACAAGCTCTCCTCTTTAGTCCACTTAACATGGCTGTAGTTTACAAAGAATATCAAATTCTGATTCATGTGACCACAGAACAATTTTCCATTTTGCTTCAGTCTATCTTAAATAAGCTTTTTCCCAGAGACGACAGTGGTGTTTCTGGATTGTGTTCACATATGGCTTCTTCTTTGCATGATAAAGCTTTAAGTTGCATTTTTGGATGGCACTGCTTACTGTGTCGACAGAGCCCATGCAGTGATTTCCAGTACAGAATCATGCCTGTTATTTAATGCAGAGGCCCAAAGATCAGGCGCATACAATACTGACCTACAGCCTTGGAGAGATTTGCAGATGGTGGGGTATTCAAAGTCTTTCCAATTTCATATTAAGGAAATCTTTCCAAAATTGTTCCACATTTTAAGGCACATTTGTTCTGCAGAATGGTGAACCTCTGCCTATCTTTTCTTCTGAGAGGCTATGCCTCTCCATAACGTTCCTTACTTTTCCAGCCTTTAGTGTTCCTGTCCCTACTTTTTTGATAAGTGCTGTTGCCATTAAATTCAAAATGAGCTATTATTTTGAATTTTTCAACATCTGATATGTTGTCTATGTTCTATTGTGAATAAAGTATGGGTTTATGAACTTCGTAAATCACTGCATTCTGATTTTTTTTGGAATTGGAGATGTAAATCTTAATTGTGAACGACTACCTCCACGGTAGCATCACAGTATTCCTGCTCTGAGTAAAAAGACAATAGAGGCACTGTGACATTGCACCTAAACTTGCAAAGGCGTAAAGGGGGGGAACAAAGTGATTGTATTTCTACCTGTACAGTTCCATCTTCCTGTCCCAGAGCCACAGCAGAGGGCTGTCTGCACAATCCTGTACTTCGAATCCTGGACGACATCTCCTCTGACTGGAACAGCACTGATCCAGTCCTGCCCTCACGCACCTAAAACACACATGTTGTTTGACAACCTGATATATTCACATAGTAGTGTAGATACACTCTTCTGTCATCATTCATTTCTCTCCTGCTCACCTGCAGTCTGTTGCAGTTGTCTGCAGCAGACACGAGGATGTCTTCATCGTTGAAGAGGACGTCAGAGTCTCTTTTCAGGCAGACAGCTGAGGAGGTGTGCACTTTCTTTGTCTCCCACAGCTGCAAAAAACACAAGCCAGAAAACAGACAATTGCAAAACATGATGTAAACTTCCAGTAAAAACATTTTTTTCCACTTTTCTTGTTTTTGTCTTCTGAAATAACTTCTTTGTAACCTGAGGAGACAGGAAACCTCAGCAATGCAAAATTAGTTTACAAAGTTTCTTATTAATCATTTACCTGACTTTAAATTGTTGTGCTGCAGACACAAGCTGGGAACAACCTGTCTGTGGTGATGAATAAGTTATCAGTATCTGTCTGCTACATCTTTCCTTGGCACTTCAAACTGAATTTAAAGATGAAGCCTAACTAAACAAATCACACTGGTGATGTAACAAAAGCAGCGCAAGATACTTCACTTTCCTCTGGAAAAAAAACAGCTCATGTTTGGGTCTTTTCATGCCTCTTTGACAGTGAAGCCAGGGCCTGAGGTATTATGTCTTTGGGGTTGGCTCTCCATATCTGTTCAGGCCATTCTTGTAAGGATTATATCTCAAGAATATTTTGAGAGATTTTCTTTAAACTTTACAAAAATGTCCACTCTGATACAAGGAGGAAATGATTAGATTTAAGGGATCATAGGTCGAAAGTCAAGGTCATGTGGCAACACTACACCTTGCTATGCAGTAGATCTAGATTAATCTGGAATGGGTCTGTATAAGGCTTTAAACAACTTTGATAACTGAGGGGGCCACATTCAGTTTGTCCTCACTGCCAGAGAGCCAACTTGCTACAAATTGGGGGATACTCTCACTTAAACAAATTGAGCATTAGTTCAGGCAGACCAGAGAGTCACATAATCAAGATCAGCTGATGGCCAGCTGATTCACTCTAAACACGCCATTGGCTAATCGCACTTATACTGTCATACTGAAGCTGCTCTAGCCTGGCTACCCTTTGCTGCTCCCTCTGCAAGCTGCTTTTTGCAACCTTCCTCCACCCCAGCTCCTCTTTTATGCTGCTTCTGGCTTATTCGATGTCATTCTGCTATCATTGCTCTGCTCTGGGTTTGTTGCTGCCTCTCTCTGCCTCAGGCTTTCCTGAGGCTTGGTCAACCCTGGTTGATTTAAATGTACTATATAAAGTTCAATTAAATTAAATTAAATGAATTGGAGCCGTACAAATACAGACTGATTGATGTAGCCCATAAAGTGATCTTAATCCTTAAACATGTCCCCTTGTACAAAACAACACTGTGTCAATCTGGATTAAACAACACAGTTTCAACTCCATTCGAAACACTTCAAATAATGTGGTTAGAATAGAAATCTAAAGCAGTTTATGCATTGTTCTTTTGCAGATATTAACAGCTATTTAATGGATTAAGATGAGAATTCTCTGAATAAAAACCATGTCTGCAGGCAATAATGTCTATTCAAAGCGCTAATTTGCAAAGGGGTCATACATTCTCTCTTGTTTTCAGGCTGTTAATATTACATACTGCCTCGCTGAGCCGTGAGTCAGGATGAATCAGTTTACAACGTGTACTTTTCATAACCTCAATTAAAAGGAGTGGTCAAAGGAAACTGCAATGAAAAACTGCATCTTTTAGTAGGAGTGTTTTCTTTTGTTGTATTGTGGCCCAGAGTACAATGCTTTCAGACGTACAAACTAAAGTTTAATAGAATTTTTCACCAAAAGCTAATGTGTCGTTCCTCAGTTTACCTCATTAGAGGCTGAAACATAACAGCTGATGTGTAATTAGTCATCCTGTGATGCTAAGTGTTAGCATGGTTTTATATTTAATACCACAGGGGATAATTAAATCTACACTGACAATGTCAGTGCAAGCTAAAACACTAATGAATCACCCGCGGTGAGTCAATCTCACCCTGACAGTCTTGTCGTCAGAGCAGGAGAGCAGCTGAGAGCCATCAGGAGAGAAGTGCACACGCTGGACCCAACTCAGGTGACCGCTGCAGTCCGCCATCTTCTTATTGGACTCCAAGTCCCACAGCTGGAAGGCACACATGCAAAACTTTGCACTAGTACATAATAACACATTATATTGGATAACTTCAGACGTGATTTAATGATACCAATGAATGTGTCAGAAAATATAATACTGGCCACAGTTTCAACACACTGAATGGAGAATCACTGTTCACTTTTTATTAAAGGGGGATCTTTTCAGGCTTATTTGAGATACAGCTATCTGGCATGCATTTTACCTCCACAGCATAGTTTGAAAAGGCGATGGCCAGCAGGCTACTGGTGGGACAGGCGTGACAGTACTGCACCGTGCTCAGACGATTGGTTCTGATTTCAAACAGCATATCTGACGTCTCCACATCAAACACCTGAGAGATAAGGACAGAAAGAAAGCAAACTTTAGAAAGCCTGTGTACAACACAGCCACCTTTTTATCTCAAGGTATACGAAGATGAAATAAATGTAGAGATAAATAGTGGCTTTTCCCTTTAATTATTGTTTGTTACATGAACTGCCAACAGTGCATGATCTTAAGAAAAATAATAAACTTGGACATTTGCAAAACAATGAATGCTGCAAGAACACAAATCTTACAAAGTTCAGTTTTAAATTTGCTAGATGCGTTTACAATATCAAGCAAGCCAGGCTTGTTTTCACTGGTAACATCTTGAAATAAGATACTTATCTTGATTTGTCGTGGGCAAGGAGCTTATATTGGAATGAGAGATTTGACACTAGAAACTGAGCTATGTGTCCAATAAATGATCTGGTTCAGTTCAGTTCTGTATTTATTTGCATTCCCACTGTCAAAGTGCCGGAATAACTGATCTTTACCATTCTTTCTCTGCCCCCGCTCTGTTGGGGCACCAAGCTTAACTATCCAACCACAAAGACCGGAGTTAGACTCACAGCAGTCCTCTGATTGGTCGAAACAAATCATCACTTTGGGGCACAGATGGTCGCACAGGACTAGTTATACCTAGGGACCTGGTCATTTGTAATAATCTTACGGGACGTCTGTGTTGTAGTCCCGTAAGAATTGAGCATGCCTGTAATTTGTGGTGTAAAAATTCCAGGGCAAATAACCTACCATATTTCAGCACATACATACTGTAGGTCCACAGGTAATTCTGATCCCGTACAAATAGGCATATCTGTAATTTAGGGTGGTGATCATGTTTTATTTACAGCCCATGCAGCTTTTTCTGCTTGAAAAAAATATTAGGGACTTCGCAGGACATTGCTAGCAAAGTTTTGACATATATAGGTTATAAATAGTGCTTCTTTTTCAGTTGATTGCAGCATATGTTTAAAAATGTCTTTTTTTCACTTATTCATTTAAACTCTACTGTCCAGAAATACATGTGCACATCACTGCTCTTCTGTTCTTTCTTTTACAAGTGCCTGATCTTATATCAGCATTAGTAAGCCATACATTTCATGCATAACACAATTTATAATTTGAAATGTGTTGCCCAAGATTCAGTGGTTAGGCTGCAGCAGCTGATCTCCATGTGTAGGGTTGTTGTGGATGCATAATGATCCAAAATAAATAACACACAGATTATTATTCAAAGCATCAATTGTAAAAAGAAAAAAAGAAATTTTCAAAGTAATAGGAAAGGTTCATATTTAACATTAGTATGTATAGGACACATGAAAACAGTGTCACCTGCAAGCGGGATGTGCAGGACATTGCATTTTTCTGTATGAATTTTAGAGCTAAAAATGAATTGTGCATTTTCATTGCTGCAGCCATACAAAACCCTTCAAATATGCCTGTAAATTTGAGGACATTACAGAATTTGCTCATCTTGTGCGAATGCACCAAACACTGACGCCAGGGGGTAATTCCAAAATCAGCAGAGGTCCCTGGGCAATGCTTATCACGTATGAACAGGGCATAAGACACACCCAGTGTACACCAGTGGCCCAGGTTCAAGTCCAGCCTGTGGCTACTTTCCTGCATGTCTCTCCTCCACGCTTCCAACTATATCCACTTACAACCTCTATAAATAAAGGCATGAGAAGCCAAAAAAATAAATCTGACAAAAAAAAAAATCATTACTTCCTGTTTGCATCATATTAACAGTTACACTGGAAATACTACAACTTACAAGCTGTGGTGAAGTTTTTTATTGCAAAACATCCAGTTTTAGGAGTCAGTTCTTTTATTTGAAAAACTGGAGACAACTGTTTCCTTAACTTCATTTCTGTTGTTTTTAAAAAAAACATTAAAAGCCAAAATGAAGAGCCATTCAGGAGTCAAAAGACTGTCTCTTGTTACTGAACAGAGCTAAATGGTCTTGATTTCTAAAAAGAACAAACTCTACTGATCTCAACTGGATGGATCTGTAATGCACCCTCATGCAGCTGGAACGTTTGAAAGGCAGTTGTGGAAACAATAAAAAGGGCTATAAGTTGTGGGACACCAGCATGCAAAAGTAATAATATAGCTGTAATAAAGTTAACTTAATATAAACTTAACACCAGGAAACATGGCACTTTGTTATTTTCTTCAATATCAGACATGTGTCATAGAGGGCCACTGAGGAAGTTTAGTCTACTTAGAGTGTATCAAAGAGGGCAATTTGTCCAATTTTGTCTATTCAGAGGGTACAAAAGCAGGCAATTCTGCAATTTTGTCAATTTAGAGGGCATCAAAGAGGGTAAAGCATCCAATTTTGTCCCTTTAGAGGATACCAAAGAGGGCAATTTGTCAATTTCTGGAGGGCAGCAAAAGGCTTTAAAAAAGGAGAAGGGCATTATTGTCGCATTTTTATTATTTTTTGTTATTTAGTACTGCATTGGGGAATATTCTAAATACATGCATTTATTTAAAACTTAAATGACCTTAAACTTAAACTATTTATAAAGTCTGGGCAAAAAGACATTTTTAAGCACAAAATATAACTCACTGGTGCCCTCTGGTGGCCATACTATGCAACATTTGGGATAATTTTACTAATATCTTTATGATCAGTTAAACCAGTGCTCCTCACTGAGAATGTTGCATCGTTTAACTTTAATTTGGTGCATTGGTTTGTACTTTTAAATAAAATTGTTCGGCAAACAGTCAACTTTTAAACATTAAAGTCTTCTTTTCTGACTCTTTAAAGCCAAACAAACAGCTCAGACAGCTCTGCAGTGTTTGGGTTGTTTCCCAGAATACGAATGAATAAAGACATTGAGGGCACAGACAGACTGATTACAGGACAAGACTGACTGATTTCTAAAAGCTCAGGAGAGGAGAGGAGGGGGCTGCACACATTTACAACCAGGACACACACTCTGGAGACTCTCTGAAAGACAAACTGACAAACAGCCTCGCTCTGGTGCCCTCTTCAGTTAAAAGAGACAAAACAACAAGGACAGGGAGGACAAAGTGAACCCTGTGGTGCTGGATTTTTATCTTTACAGGCCAGACATGCACTACAAGACAATCTGCACTCCAGAAACCTCAGTAGACACTCACCAGAGCAGCATTCCTGGCTGCACAAATGATCCGTTTGCCATCCGCGGTCCAGGTGCTGCACTTGACGAGGACCTCTTCATCGCTCTCTGCTAGCATGTCTTTCACGTTTATCGTCTTCCACTCGTTGGCAGACGACACCTGGAACAGCTGCAAAACAAACAAAAACACAGAGGAATAAGACCCTGCTGATATATTTCAAACCAAAACCTACTCCACATGTTTGTCACTGATTATAACAGAAAAATAGGATGTTTTTTAACAGGCATCCATTAAGTCGAACGGCGATCACCTTCACGGTTCCATCATTAGAAGACGTGGACACAAAGGTGTCATCAGGGGAGAAACAGCAGTGGTTGACCGGCTCGAAGTGACCAAACATGGTGTTCTGGGAGGACGGCTTGTTGAGGTTCCACAACTGCAGAGATAGAGAGATTAATACAGTCTGAAAGGGTATTTTCTCTCCACATGAGTACTTTATACTTTATAGCAGTGCTGCTCAACCTTGGCCCCAATACAGAAACCACTGAGACAAATCTTTCTTTCTGCCTGGAGAACCATTTGCATTTGAGAGCAGTGAAAATAGTTATAGCTTAGTAAGAAATGAAAGTCTGATGTTTGAGCATTAAGGGATGAGGATCATTGATTTTTAATGATAGCAATGCCCTTAGTGATACTACTTAACAACCCAAGTTCTCATCATCACCACTACTGATACTTTTAAATGATCAGGCAGAAGGATGAGACAAGAGTAAAAGAAGCTTGTTTTTAAGTTAAATTTCACATCATAATAAGTTTGTGAAGTTTCAGGCAGGGCCAACAGACATGAAGAAGCAAGTTTGTGTCTTTGTTCATCCTTAAACTTTAAAGTGTGCTTAAGGACTGAAGTTTTAGGACTGAACTGCATTTATAATTTGTAAAACTGAGCATATCGGATATTGGCGAAAATCAAACGTCATCCCTATTGTAAAGTTAGCTTTTATCTTGACGATTTCCGTGCGGATTTCATTACTGGATTACACTTTTAAAGAAAAGTTGCAACAAAATAGATCTACTGCAGCTGCTTTGAGAGAATGAGGAGAATATCTGTCCAACACAAGGAGCAGCCAATATGACGCAGCTGAATGCTACTCACAGCAGCGGCACAAGCCAGAGTTAACAGTTTTCCTTTTTTTCCATAAAAGACTTAAAGGTACTGCATTTTGGTTTAACATCCTGAGACAGAGCTGGGGAACTTGACCATAAAACCAAAACCATCCAGTAAGAATTTTCCCCAAAATACATGCAAATACCTGACAATTTTAAAGCTAATTCCCCCATTTTTTATTGGACATTTCCCTTAAATCTATTTTTCATCAAATTTCCCAAAAGGGTATAAAAAAATTCCCCAAAATGCTATGAAAAAGACAGAAAATTTCCTGAAATGTCCAAACAAATTTTCTGAAATATCTATTACATTCTTTAAAATTTCAAAGCCCCCCCCCCCCAAAAAAACGCCCCTGATCATATTAGAAAACATATAAATTTATTAAATTTCCATGAAATACCATAAAATTCAAAAATCTAATTCCTGAAACATTTCAATCAAACATCCTTAAATTTCCCCCAAATTCCTGAAAATTTCAAAGGACATCTCCCAAAATATCCCCAATAAAATTCCCAAACATTAACAAAATATTTCCAAAATTTACATAAAAATTTCTTTGAAAAATCAAAGAAAATTACACCAAATATCCAAACAAACCCCTGGTATTTTTAAGAAAAAGGGTACCACTAAAATTTCTTATCATTTTTTTAAATAAATAATTTGCCATATTTCCTTAAAAATATCCCCCAAATTTAAAAGTAAATTTCATTAAAATGTTAAAATCATATTTCTCAAAATTACAACTACATTTTTTTCAAATTTCCATTAAAATGACAGAAAATTCCCCAAAACATCCAAACAGATTTCCTGAAATTTCGCTAAATTCCTTAAAATTTCAATAGACACCCACCCACCAACATTCACACAAAAATTTTCAAACAATCACGAATAAAATTCCCTGGTTTCTATGAAATACCTCCACATTTCCTAAATGTACAAACAATATTCCTGAAAATCAATAAAAATTCTTAAAAGTTTCTAAGATAACCCAGAAATGTCCAATATTTTTTAAACTACATGTAAATTTATCCCATTTCTGTGAAAATACCCAACAATTTCACAAAGGAATTTCACCTAAAAAATTCAAATCAAATTCCCAAAAATTACAAACCCTGTCCCAAATTTCCATGAAAATTCCTCCAAACATCCAAAATAATTGCCTGAAATCTCCATGAAAATTCATGAAAACTCTGTAGCTAATTCTCCCAATATTTCAAGCAAATAATTTGAACTTCAATGGATATTTCTAATAGCAGAAATTTTTACTAAGCTGTAGGAAAAACAAAGTGTTATGTCCTCATATGTGCCCGCAGGGTCTTAGGAGGTTCATTTAATGTTGAATGCTGATGTTGTTGAAGGCTTTATTCCTGCTTAAAATAACTTTTTGTTTCTGAGCTCCAGATTTTTGGTTTTGAAAGATATGGATAAACAAACAGAGTCTGAGACCTGGCATGAATGGACATGAATAGGGACTGTTTTGTTGATACAGCTGATGGTGGAGGTATAATTGATTGATGTGACCTTAAATGAATCCTTTCTACTGATAATGTTTCCTTTTTAAGTATTTCGGGGTATGTTTTTTTCTTAAAGTAGGACTTTTAAGACCTGTAACTACAGAAGAGCCTCATGCTGCTCGGGACCAGCAGGGGGGAAGAATCACAGCTTTAAAGGAAAGTTGGG
The DNA here is from genome assembly GCF_018320785.1 of Cheilinus undulatus. NCBI lineage: Eukaryota > Metazoa > Chordata > Actinopteri > Labriformes > Labridae > Cheilinus > Cheilinus undulatus. The sequence goes on along the minus strand of NC_054887.1, from coordinate 21,622,081 downwards.
CAAAAACAATAAAATAGAGGAGGGAGTAAGACTAATAAGAGTGATGATAATAGGAAAAAAAGGTTTAAAAAGATAAAGAGAACGCCTTTTGAACCAACAGACCTTAGTGTTCATGAACTTGTCATTGGAGCAGGTGGCCAGCAGGAGGCGCCGTGTTGTGTTGGTGAACTGACAGTGGTTGACCTGCTCTTCATGCTCCTCTTCAAAGACTCTCAGCAGCATCTCTCGCTCCACGTTCCACACCTGAGAGATGAAGTTTCCACAGGTAAATGATCGAAAAGATGCACAGTTTTAATAAGCAGGAAGAGTTGTCTGTTTATTGTTTAAACTGTTTAGGGTTTTGTCTGTTTACCTTAACTTTTCTGTCACTAGAGCAGGTTGCCAGGAGACGGTCATCAGGGGAGAAGGCACAGCAGAGTACCTCATCATCATGAGCCTGGATCTCTGTGAGCTTCTCACCTGACATGCTCTTAAACACCTGAGTGTATAAAGTACACAAGAATATGTTAAATCAGTAAAAGTTCTGTGTTTTTTTTAAGTGGACGCTATGCCTAAAGGGAGATAAGACAAAACATTACAAACACATGGGAAAAACAGAAACAACAGAGGCACTCAAACCACCAGTGCTCATGGAAGGGATTACTTAAAAATACTAACTCAGAGGACAGTATAAATAGACTAAAGAAAGAACGTTGGCCGTGATACCTTGAGCGTCTTGCTGGCTCCACAGGAGGCAATCTTTGTTCCGTCATGAGAGAAGCAGGCGGAGTAGATGGAGCCCTGGTGGGGCTGGATCACCAGACGGGACAGACTCTCGACACTGCCTTTATTTCTGGACAGAAAAAAATAGAATTAAATAGGATATATATCCCATGATCGCTGTTTTCTTGCTCTGTTTTTGATAAATATAACAAAAATTACATTCACAAATGTATAGAATGAAAAATAGCCAATAAATGAGTGAAGATTTTTCAGCCAAAGAAAAAGATTCACAAAAAATGTCAATGCATCACTTGATTATCAGACCTATTAACCTCCTGAGACCCAAGCTTTTGTTTTGAATGCATCTTTAGATTTGATTAGTTTAAAATCTGAGCCATGTATTTTAACAGGATGTAGTGAAGACAACAGGCTTGTATTATTGTACATGCACCAACATTTTTTACTTGTTAAGGAAGTGGAAAATTTCCCCTCATATTGTGAGAGATTTCCAAGACATAAAAATCTCTAATAATTTCTAAAACACTGGCAAACGTTTCTATGAGAATTCTCAAAATAAAAAAAGAGAGTTTTATATTTTAGATCAAATTTGTAAAAATTGGCCAATAAATTCCCATTAAAGTAACAAAAATCCAGAGCAAATCCTCCAAAACTTCACATTAAACACTACCAATTATGCAAACATATCCCAAAAAATTCCTGAAATTTTAAAGCTGACATTTCAATGAAATTGTAGAAATTCTTGACAATTATTCCAAAAATTCTAATGGCAGACTTTATATCTATCTTGAAGGAAAGTCAAAATGTCCTCATACGTGCACACAAGGTCTCAAGAGGTAAACACAGAATTTGCACATTGGTCAGTAACAATAAAGGTAAAGGTTTGCTTGCTTACAGCCAGTCAAAGTAGAGTCTCCCCCTGCTGGCCTGGCCCTGCGCCTGCAGCAGAGCCTGTTTGTAAACCTCAGAGTTCTGTGGTTGAGAAAGGGCGAGCTGCAACACATCTGGAAAAGGGCGCTGTTCAAGGTGGTGTCCATTCAGAGACAGAAACTCCTGGAACTGACTGCGGACTTCACTGTTCTGGGGTGGAAATGGAAAAATCAGCACGCAGTAAAGGCAACAGGATTTTACACCTTTTCGTCACAAATGAATTTGCATGAAAATAAATTAGCACTTAAATATGTTGGAAGAAATAAAAAAACAATTACTTTAAGATTACAACCCTAAAACACTGTTGCATATGCTCTACCCAACACATTGTGTCCTTGTGAAACAGATGAGGTAAACCATTCGGTAATTATCAAACATTTCCTCTAGCAGTGACAGAAAATAAAAGAGCAGGGAGGACAGCAAACAAGTGTAGGACAATAAATGTAATCTTATTAATGACCCAGACACGTTTGAGTTCATAAAAGAGGGCCGTAATTTACTTTTATTCATAAAGGATCATAAAGAAGGCAAGGACAAAAATGACAGCTGGACTTTTTACTGTCTACCCCAAGTAGAAATTCATATCTGGGCATTTTTTACAATTTACTAGAGATTAATTAATTTTAATTATATTAATAAAGAAGATGTATTAGTATGTGGCAGACTCATCTGCTATAACTGGTGATAAAACAAAGTTAAAAGTCTTGTTTTTTTAAAGAGATAAAAACGTGTCTGTCGCCTGCTGACCTCTTTGTCCAGTATGGGTCCGTACTCCACATAGTCGTTGATGAGGTGAGCTGGACCCAGAATCAGGGACTTGAGGCTGACCCAGTCCAGAGAAAACATGAGCGAGTAGAGCTCCTAAACAGAGTCAAAGACAAACAATGAAAGAGATGCTGACAATAGAACTTAATCATAAACTCTCTGCTAAATCTAGATTTATATTAAAGATATCACTGCGCAAAATTCAGGCAAATTAATATACATGCAAAGACAAAATACATGATTTTTTTCTTAACAAAATAAATCATCTTTTATTGATAGTTTAGTGTCAGAAAACTTTTAAGATTTACTGTAAACGTGAGGAACGGAGCGTGTATAAGTTCTTGAAATCACAAAGCAGTGGAGAACTTCCCTTTGGGGGGGAAGCAGTGATTTCCGCATAAAGAAACACCAAACATTGGCCATGTCTTGAGCAGTTTAATTCTTAAGCTACTTTTGTGTACTGAAAGTAAGAAAATATTTGGACAAAAGCAAAAAGTTTACAAAAACCTCACAGAGAAACAGTTGATTAAATAACGATATAGGATGAAGGAAAGGAAACTGGTACTAGCTACAGTCGTTTACATTAAAGAGCAGTTTTGTTGAACAGGTTCGTTTGTGAAAATGACATTATTGTCACTTGGTCATTTGCCCCACAAGGTTTATCTTATTGATAGTATATCACTGTTTCAATTAAGGCACGTTTGTGGCAAAATGAGGAATATTTTACATGTTAAAGGGGCCGAGCTAGCCTCTTAGCTCAGACTTTTAAGACTTTTATCTCTCTTCATCTGGATGGACGACGCTAGACGCTAAGAGGTCTGCAGGACTGAGCAAATTGTGATATTGATTGCCTCCACATCTGGTAAATTGGTTGTACTGTGGAAAAAAAAAATCAAAACAGCCTATTACCTGAGAGAGGTTGGCTTTGGCCATGTGGAACGTGAGGAATCTGATCCAGTAGAGACACTCCTCATCTCCTGATGTGGGAGGACCATCTTTGTAGTGCTGCTGGTACTGATGCACCACCTTAGAGTGAAGGCTCTGAAACACAAGATATCATGCAATTTATAATAAAAAGTTTGTGTTCTTCTTTCTCTCATTGATTAACAGATTTTCTAAAGTTCTATAATAGAATAACTAAAATGTATCAGACCTCTATTTCCTATCCTCTGCAAGCACTTATCAGCTGATGTAAAACCCTTCAAACTAAACAAAACTGGACCTCTGAAGGCCTCTTGCTAAACTGACCTCAAGATTAGCGCGATTCTGCTCCTCCAGGAAGTCCAGCTGGAGGTCATGGAGGTAGTACAGGAAGGGTTTATGATTGTTGTCCACAAAGAGCAGAGACTTGTTCACAAACTCCTCGAGAATATCCTCCACTTCCTCAGTCTCCAAATCCCACAGAATAGACAGAACCTGGAAGAAAATATGAGTTCAAGACAAACCAAAAGAAGAAGTCATGCAACTGTCGCAGTACTTATGTGGTCAAACCTTTGCAGGGATTTTGATGTCCTTCTCTAGCACGGTCAGGTCCTTGTAGAGCTCTCTGTGCTCCTCGGGTAGGACTTCGATGCTCGCCGACATGGCTTGGTCGAGGGCGTCATAGTCATATGACGAGGACTTCCTTATCCTCTTGAACTGTTTCTTCTGGAGCTGATTGAGGTAGTAGCGCCAACGGTCGGGTTTCTCTTTGAGGAGAGCGCCAATCAGGGACACGACAAGAGGGGAACCTGCAGATAATCCAAGAGGAAACTTTAACATACCTGGGATCAGTACATTTTTAAGATTTTTAAGTATGTATATTAGTTTACTTCACAAACCTTTGCATTCTTTGACTATGCTGCGAGCCTCTTCAGGAAGTCCCTTGAGTTTAGTGTTAGTGTAAAGAGCCAGAACCTCCAGTCCTTTGTTTTCATCCAGACCACGGTCCACTTCTACCTCATATCTTGCCCCTACAAAATAAAAGCACATAAACAACACAAACATTTTTGTTAGTATTTCAACCATTTCTGCTGAGTGATAACAGTAGTTTTATTCCCTCATTGTGAAAAAGGGTACATACCACTGACGGAGTCAGTAAGGCTTCTGTTCCTGGTGGTCAGAAGGATCCGGCATTGGATGTCGAATGCTTTTAGCACGGTACTGTCCCAGATGTCATCGAGAATCAGCAGAGATCTGAATCCAAAGCAGAGACAGGAAAGTGATCAGACACAAAAAAACAATTATACAGTATCTACTCCTGTGTCGTTGGTGGCAAGAGGTACAGCAGATAGACGTACATATGAGTTTTAAACTCATCAGTGAATTTGCACTAAATATTCATAGTTAATTAAGAATAAAACAATGCAAAGCATTCCTTCATGATCTCAAATTTAATGGCAAACCCATTCTTTTTTCTGTACAGATAACAGTTAACACTTTATTCAGACAAACCCCTTGACATCTATAATCTTGTTTCATGAGTGTCCCAACATGAATACAAAGACATTTATGCCACACTGCTTTAAATCTTCATATGATTTGATTCAACAAGTGGATGTATACATTTGTCTTTTGCATCAGAGTCAAGCAATGCATGTGTTTTTTTACAATTTCATTATTTTCTTGTCTCCCCCTCAATAAAACCAAATCTTAAACTGGTTAAAGCACTTTATTCATCAGCCAAGACTACTTAACACGTCTGAATATCATGATTTGTTGTTGTTGTTTATCTTATTCACCTTTAAATTTCCTCCATCTATTTATTCACTTGTTTAAATCTTTGGAAAAGACACTGAGGGTGAATCCTCATTTATGAAAGTGCTTGAGGGCAAAAACCTTTAAAATAAAGGAAGAAATAAAAGAAGTCAACTAAGACTGAAACTGAAATGATGATTCTTGTGGCTAAATGGGTTGTGCAGTAGCATCTTCACTGACTACTGTATGTTTTATCCGGATCTTGTACAATGAGAGTGATGTGCAATATCCTGTATATTGTTCTTGCTTGGCCCTGGTATGTGCTTCTCTGTTTGCATGTAGATTGTTGTTTCCTTTAAAGAAATATATTTATTTCCAACTCTGAAAGTCAGACAACAACACAGCATATAGAGGAAAGTTCAGTTTTTCTTCTGCTATTTGAAGTACTAAGAATGAAGTTTGACACAGAAGAGGTAAATTGTGCAAATAAGATCAGCTAAAATAAAATAAAATAAAAAATAGACAGGGGGGGGGGGGGTGACAGTGTTGTTTGTGAGATTAGATATTAGCACAAGGTTCTTGGATGCTCACCTCCACAAAATCTGTCTGAAAGGGTTTGACACATTTAATCCAGTTTGACAAAAATATAAAAAAAGAAGGGATTCAGGAAGTAGCCAGCATCTAGTATTAGCTTTTTTTGCAGGCAGAGGTCAATATACCAAACATGTATCAATCACTGCTTTCTTGTCTGAAAATCTATATTTACTAAAAATAATATGGTAAACCGCAGAGTTAGGTCTATTGAAATAATCGCATCATATTTTTTCTTATCCTATGTTACTGTATCTCAAGGTATAGACAAGACACAAAAGGATCATAGCTCAATACTAATAAGCAATGACAAAAACAAAAACTATTAAACTACTGAAGCAAAAACAACTAAATTAAAATAATCTGCTATGAAATTTGGAACTGTTTCAGCATCAGCTTAAAAAGTTGCTTGAACACATTCCTAGTTTTTGATGCATCATAAGAGCTGTGACCTTTGAGAACCCGTTGTGCAAGCCAAGACATGAGATAACTTTCCATGTTAAAGTTAGGTTCTTTAAATATGCTTTTTAAATAAATAAACAATTAAATAAATTAATGAAAATATCAAAAAACACAGATAGCATTGTCAAGAATCTACGTTTCTTTACTTTTCTTCTTAGAGCTGTTAGCATTGCATTCCTCTATGCTTAAACCAACACGTCAATCTGCCCTACATTACAGTTTCACATCTTAAATAAACAGAAAAATTTGAACAAAACAGCACAGGACACATCATGTACTAACCTGGGATATTTGCGCAGCATGAGGAAGCGTAGGCGCTCCTTGGCCTCATCGAGGGAGTTTGGGGGACGGTGGAGGGATGGTGAATCAAGGCTCTGCTCCAGACGGAAACACAAGGATTGAATCTTCACCAGCAAGTCCGGTTTGTCAAGCTGACCAATGGACAGCCAGTGGATCCCTCCAGGGAAACAGTCTGTGGAAGAAAGCAGGGGATGGAATAGACTATTTTTAATAGTTACACCAGGGTAACTACAATTTTCATGCTTTTCTTTTGGTCTTTTGACAGTTAGTGACATGATGTCGGCCCATCAATAAATCTGTTCACCTTCAGTGAGGCCATGGTGTCTGACAGCCTCTGCAGCCAGGACAGATTTCCCAGAACCTGCCATGCCAAAGACAGTGACCCAGCCGGCCTCCTTCTGCAGCCTGTAGAGTTTCTCCCTGACCCGGTTCACCAGCTCTGGTCTGCTGACAAATACGACAGGCCGCTGAGGTACTCCACCTTCACTTAGAACGGTCTGGACTGTTAGACAAACAGAGAAAGAAATCAATAGGTAGGACAGGAGAGGAGGCTGTACACCCCCATCATGCCTAACCAAAACAGATAAATTATATTGACTGCAATGAATAGATCTCACCATAAGATGTAAAACCATCACATGAGCCGCTCTGTTTTTCAGGTGATGTCTGCGGCAGGTCATTGTGAAGCAGACTTGCCAAATCATCATACGCCTCCTTGAGCAGAGCGTTGTAGAAGGAGATGTAGGCACGATTATCCTTATTCAGGACCAACTCCAGCAGAGCAGCAGCCTGATCTTTCCTGTTGGGCTGCAGGGAAAGACAGACATTACAGATGAGATTTGGACTTAATCACTACCTGCTATTTTGAAGATTCTCATATGAGCTGGTAAAAAAATCTATATTTTTGGAATAAAGAAGACAGATTTTTTTTGTTAAGCTTCTAAGGGGATTTTGCAAAGACTAAATCAGCAAAAACAGCAACTAAAAATTAAACAACACTGGTAGAAATGATGCCCTTGATCATTATGCCAATTCTAACAGGGCTTCACCTTGATCCTGATCTTTTCCTCCTCGTCCACTGTCAGCACATCATCACTGATCATGTGGTCCATCAGGTAGGAGGGCTTGATGTCCTGCTCCAGCCTGTGGCGAAAGCGAAGCAAACTGCTCCGAGCCCTTTCCTCCAGTGCCATCTCTGCACAGCACACGAACCATGCAGATGTCTTATTCCCTTCATATGATTAACAAAAAACAGAAACACAGTTATCTAAGTCACACACTAAACGACTTCTAAAATATTACTGTATGGTGCAGAATTAACATTTCTCTTATTTGGGCTCTATAGTTTTAGATAAGGGATGTAAACCCCACTCAAAAAAAAAAGAAAAAGAAAGCATAACTTTACTGAAAATGAACCGGTAATGATATGTGCCTTCTACGTGCCAAAAGATCCATTATAACAAAAAAGAGGAAGGATCAATTTTGTTTCTCGTGCCCTTGCATGAAGCCTCCCTCAAAAAACAACCCCCCCCCAAAAAAACACATTAAAAAACAACAATGTACTTTCTATAAAATAAATAAATGTATCAAAAAATGTAGAAAAATTGTATCTTGATACCAATATCGTACATCGTACCAAGTGATGAATGTACACTATATGGACAAAAATATTCACCTGCCTGACAGTTACACCAACAGGGATTGCAGTGATACTGTATTTAAACACATGTACGCTTATATTAATACTTTTTGTCCATAATTGTAAGCTACTCAGAATGAAACTTGTGCTCAGAAAGTATAAAAGGGCTATTTCACAACACCCAAAGGCATGTGAAATCATGTCAGCCATGTAGAGGCACCAGTACTCATTTCAATCTGTTTCATTTAAGACTGGTTCAGTTTTAGGACTTTAAAACATTGTCACCACGATTGTTTTAGTATTGTATCGAGTCAGAAAAATAAAATTACAAAAAAATAAATGAACACAAAATGAGGAACAGAAAGTTAATAGAGGTGAAAAACACATGAGCTTAACAGCTGTTCAGAGTAAACAACACTGAGCTGGTGTGTCAACTTACTGTAACTACGTTTTCATAAGTCACCGTTTTAATGTACTGACCTCGTTAATTTCACATCCATTGATTCATCATATCATCATATATATCATCATATTATGAACAGCTCGTATCAATAACATTTGGGCTTTAACAGTTCTATAACACTGAATGTAAAAGTAACTCAACTACTTCAAGTAAAAGCTAAATTTAACTCCATATCGAAACCGGACATCTTATCGCTTGGTTGCATTTGTCTGACACACTTTACTCTTTTCTGCACTTGTCTAGACAAGTTCACTCCCTCTGACCTGCTGGAAATGAAACAAAGAAAACAACAACCCGCTCATACTTACGAATGCTTTCTTTTCCTTTACGAAGAGGGAATTTGCTGGAGTGTGTACGGTTGAAAGGTGAGCTCGTGTTTTATAAAGTCCAGTGAGTGAAAGGCAGATGTATTTCTGTGTTAACGCAACACCATACGCCCAAATTTGAACGAGAGCTTCCTGATTCCTAACAACAACAAGCACCCCGGTGTGAAGTAACCAATGGCGTTGCGAGATTTTGAACCACGTGACCGGTGAAGTCATGCTTATAACAAATGTGTAACTGGGCAAACTGATGCTCTGTTCACTGGACGATCATTGCTCGGAGATAATAATTTTCACTCATTTAACGATCATTTTGACGGTTGAAAATGGACGGAAACAACTCCAGTAAAGCATTTCATAATCACGGGAGTCAAATTTATGAAGAACAGTAGCACATATTTCATTCTTTGATATTTTAGATAGGTAAGCGATTTTATTGTTACTCTTGTCATTAGTAATTCAATTTAAAGATGACCAAAAATACAATGAATGACTTAAAATTTTCTACATGAATTGCGACAAATTACACCCCCTGATATGGCATTACTTTGTCCAAAAAATAGTTTCAATTTATGTTTACAAGCCTTGAGTTCAAGATTTCCGGACTCTATTTGAATGTTTCATTACAACCTCATGACACCAAGGGATGAGAGGATGTTGTTTGTTTGTTCCTCACTCCAGTGACACACTGTTAATGCAATTATCAGAAGGCATAATCTGATTAACTGTATATTACTGTCGACAAATTAGCATGTTGTTGAAACTGCACATTAAAAGTTCCAAGAAGAAAGCATAAAATTAAAGTCTATTAATACATAAGTAATCACTATGAATAAAATGTTTTTTACTGAACACAGCATATTCCAAATTTCTTAAATTCTACATGTGTGATGGTTTTTGGTGAATGCAAACAATATTTTTTTATATGACTCAATAAACCTGAAAAGTCAACATGAACACAGTTTGTTTTTAGGGCAGTCAACATTAATGCGCATAAGCCCTATAATAGGGGCATTATTTTTACATCATCATTGATAGCATGCTTTATTTCCTGTTTCAGCACACTTTGGTTAAGGCACTGCAGCCACAGTGATGTAAAATAAATACATCAAAAGTCATCCTTGCCTTGTCAAACATTTACCTTTTTACAATTCCCTTATTTTCCTTTCTTAATCCATAACAAGGTTCTTTTCCATGGTAATGTTAATGTGATAATCTTCAATCTACCTATGTAAGATGATTATTTCTTTCAAAATAAAAGCCAATCTATAACAACACAGGAATTCAATTCCCTTTAGTTTAAGATGGTACTAAAACAACAAAGTGAACATAGACTATTTCAAATGCAAATAGGGAAATTTCAAAAGTCATCAAAAAGCAGATTAACTGTAATTAACTACAGGAGTTCTGAGATTAATTGCAATTATTTTTGTAGTTAATTGACAGCTCTAGTTTTTTATTCAGTTTTGAAATCTATTCATAGTAATTGATATAAGTATGGTTAACTTGTATAATATTAAATTAAAGTAAATTATATTTTAAATCACATGTATGATTTAAAATGTAGCAGACCTCTTTTATAAATTGAGCATGCATTTCAGCAGCTGACCAATCAAGTTACTTTTGCCTATTGTCTGGGCCTTAGCTTTACTGCTTAGAGTGTCCTGTACCTAGTAAACTGTAAACCCAGCATCATATCTATAATGATTTTATTGTATTTATTGAACATAAGCAGCATTGTGCAGCACTTTTAAAGCTATTTGAATCAAAAAGTTGCACTCATTGTAACCAAAGGTGTGTCTCAGGGGTCAGTTTTAGGGCCACTGCTGTTCATTCTGTACATAAATTACATTGATCAAAATGTTATCAGTACAAATGTTCATTTTTATGCAGATGACACTGTCATGTACTGCTCTGAATCCACCCCGGACCAAGCTCTCATGAGTTTCAACTTGCTTTTAACACTGTAAAGCATTGATCCACCAGTGTACGTTCAACTCTGTAGGAGTCAACTGATCTAAGCTCCGCTCACTGCAGTTTCAAATCTGGGGCATGTGTGGAGGAGTTCCCATCATGCCTTTGGGCAGAGTGTTCAGTTGTATTTGGATGTTGCCTGTTGTACAGTGATCCCTGCTGTCGTTCTTTTTAACATGTTTTTGGTGGATTGTTGCTGTTTTAATGTGAGATACATTCACACCATGAGTGAAGTTATCCACTGGTTTAGAGTTAAGAGTCTGCTTTGTTCTTACCATAGAACACCCATAAAGTTGACAACAGTTCTGTCAAATTGTAAAATATTTAATACTTACCAAAGCGTAGTTTAACAATATGCAGTTTGGAATAATCCAAACACTGTTAAAGTTAACTCTATATGAGTTTATTTAACACTGATAATTTTGCTGTGTGTTCTGATTTATTATAGAGGTGTGACTTTGCCTGAACAAACTGGTTGGAGATCTATTCTCATGCTGTTATTGACAGTAAGGAAAAAAATTATTTTACTACACAAAACCTCAACAACTATGCAATACTTAATATTTAAAGTAAACTTTAAATTAAATATGTTTAATTTTACATGAGTAAATTTATAGACCAGTAGTTTTACATGTAAATTTTAACCAAAGTGACTGTACCTTGTATACTTTTTTCACCTCTGATTTTCAGTTAGTGTGTCTAAATAATTCTATGATGGATGGGCCCTGTTAATAATCTTACTATATCACAACATTCATATCATATTATATTACTCTACTACACCATGTCAAAATGTTACACTGTTAACGTTTAACACTAATCATACCATGTCACTACAGATCATCACTTTTCACTCACTGTTGTATAATCATCCTATTATTCATCTCATCTATTCTTCAATTTTTATGTTTCACTCAATATTTTTGTCATTGTGTTGCAGCAATGCTGTGAGTTCCCCTCCAGGGAATCAGGTTGATTTTTACCTTAAATTCCTTATTTTCCACACCTCTATTATGGTAAAATTCTAAAAGTGTGTTTGTATCATGAATATACACATTCTTGAATACAATGTTGCATGTTTGATTATCTTTTTAATCTTTTTATATTAATTGTGGTAAAGAAAAGAAGAACAATAACTTCCCACATTTTCAAGTAAACTTCTGTATAAGTACATAACTGCTTTTTCCTCCACACTGATCAGTCCATTGGAAATGTGTCAAAACGACTCTTAAGTTCAGCACCCTTCCTTTCCTAACAGCCAACACAGCCATACTGTAACAACTACAGTACCTCAAAGTGTTACAAAGACAACGAGTAATCCACTGGCAGCAAGTAAGTAAAGTTTAAAACATACACATATAACAAAAAAATCAAACAAATCAAGTAAAAACAAAGAATTAACACCAACACAAAGCTACTCATGCGACAACTGTTACTTCTTTTTTAGCAAAGAAAAACACCCTTTTTGACATTTTTTTCTAGAGTAACAACAGTGGATTAAAACAAGAACATTAGTTCTCTGGCCGAAAGGTAAAGGAAAAACAAAAGGACTAACTGCACAGGAAAAAGCTATTATATTGTTGCATAAATATGGTCAAAGTTGGAATAGTATAGCTACCTTAGGTAAACAGCATGAAAGAATCTGTTACACTACTCTGCTACTTTTCTAAATATACCATATAATCTTCCTCTTCTTTGCTTTATAAATCTTTCCATCTCTTTTAGATGTTGGCAGGGTTTGCCCTTCATCTTTCCACAATAATGGGAGTTTTCCTGCAGGATCATTTAAATGCAGGTTACTATTAGGTCCAGACTTGAACTGATGACACTGATTTTCTGTTTTGTAGCTGTACATGTTAAAAAGCATCTATAACAAAGAATGAAGGTCACATTAAATGTTGACCTCATGGTGCAGTGCCTCACTGCTAAATGTAGTCATAAATACTACATTAATACAAGTTAAAGGTAACTCCAACTGTTTGAGCGTACTAGCTTAGCAAAAGCAGCATCACTGCCCAGCTGTCGAAGTACCTCCTTAGCTTTAGCTAAAACTACAAGCAGAGACTACTCAGGCGGCTTTAGCCACAGTTCGTATTTATTCAGAGATGACTGAATCTTGAGGGGGGTCCTGAGGAGGGTTCTCTGCTGCTGGGCCGTCGCTGAACAACAACTTCCTGATGATATCTGCGTAGAACGGTCCATAGACCATTTTGTTGTAGTCGACCAAGGAGTTGAACTTCGCCCCGATCAACGCCAGTTCAGGTTTGATGGCCGTCAGGCCGGCTGGTACTTGTTCAAGTTTGGCTTCAGGCTTTGGGGTGAAAATGAGAGCCTTGAAGTACTGCTGCACACGATCCTCTGCATGGAGACAGAGAAAACAAGTCAGACATAGCAGAGACACCTGGATTATGGCCAGCTGATTGGATTTAATCTTGAAAAGAGGCTGTTCAAAAGGAGAAAGGCCAATCTGAATTGTGGTTTCTTGAGTGGATTGCATAGCTGAGTTGTGTCTTTTTTTCTGGGTAACCTTTTGCTGCAAAAACTCAAATCTTGGCAAGTGTATTTTTCCAATTTTAGTGAAAATTTCATATTAAATTTAAGAAGAAATTAATCCACTGCAGGCTGCTTATCTTCCATGCAGCTGCTCAATCTTTTAGCTGAAGCAGCAGGGGTGTGTTGATCCTGGATGACTGGTGGCTGATCTTAGAGTCTGTAATGCCAATTTACAATAAACTCTTCTGTTTCTTTTAAACCCAACCTCAGCCAGCTTTGTAAAAACCCTTTAAGTATTTCTCTATTTTTATATTTCTTCCAATCTAGAAGAAGAAGGATATTCATATTTATTTCACTGAGCATTAAATTTGTTTAAGATACATTCAAAAATGCTGCTTCCTAACACTTGTGCTGCTGTTTGGCATGATTGCTATTTCTTCATCTTCAGCTCGTGTACTTTCTTCATGCAAGGATGCAACAGAACAAAAACAGTTTTATATGCACTGAATAAAACAGGTCAGTGGGCAAAAAGCTAGGTGTGGTTATCTGATCTGTCACTATCAGAAAATGACCTGTATAAAGCATATGGGATTCTGCTGTTTATATGCTGTTTACATGACAGCTTAAACTATCAGGAAACTGAAAAGACCAAACAGTGGTGGTTACTGGTGTGGACTTAAACTCACACAGTGTTGAGCACCCTGACATGACAGAAATGTTAATAATATTTAAAGTTTGCGAGAGAATGTTAAGTATTGTCCACTGATCCTTTACTGAAAGTCCTTTGAGTTTCTCTTGTATTTGCTGCTTTGACGCTCCATCTATGAAAGACAAGAATTGCATTTACAGTATTGTCAAGATCTGCTCCAAAGTAATCAGTCTAGCAGAGAAAATATTTATTCATTGTGAGAGAGGCAGGTGGTCCTAAAAGCTAATGGCATAATCTCCCAATATGACAATATCCTGTCTTCTGATTATTACTGCCCTCAGGGCGCCACTTTATAGCACCCTCTAGCAAAACAAATCATTACTCTAAATCTTCTGTTCCCTCCACCATCAGGCTGTTAATCCTTGATAGTAGTCATCTGGAATGAAAAACTTTGTTTAATTTTGTATTTATTGCTCTGTGTCTGGGTCTGCATGGCGGTGCAGAGGTTAGTGCTGTTGCCTCACAGGAAGGTCCCTGGTTCGATTCCCAGTCAGGGCCTATCTGTGTTGAGTTTGCATGTTCTCCTTGTGCATGTGTGGGTTCTCTCCGGGTACTCTGGCTTCCTCCCACCACCAAAAAACATGCTCAATAGGTTAACTGGGGACTCTGAATTGGCCGTAGGAGTGAATGTTAGCGTGCCTGGTTGTCTGTCTCTATATGTCAGCCCTGTGATTGACTGGTGACCAGTCCAGGGTGTACCCCCGCCTCCCGGCCAATGACAATGACAGCTCCAGCCCCCGCAACCTCAAATGGGATAAGCGGTATAGAAAATGGACAGTGGTTATACTGTTGCTGTTTCCTAAAGCCCAGGAAGGATCCTTGAACGGCCGATTTTGAAGGATACTACATCATCGATTGCCATCGGAGGACTTTTCTAACGTTGAGGATCCTTAAAATGTTTCCAAGTACTGAGTCCTACAGAGTACTGTTTTCCTCCTTTACGAATAAATAAATAGTGCAGTATCAGGGGGAAGTCGGGTCCTCGAGCGCTCAAAACACTTTTAAATGTCCTGTTTCCACTATAAATATGTTATCATAGTTATTTTATGGCATCAAAAGTAAAGCTGGACGGGTAAAAGTAGCACCATAGATTATAACTTTATTATATAATTATGATTATATTGTATGATGAATGTAATTATGTGCTCATATTTTATATGTATGATATGTTGATGTGATAGCTTATTAGATGGCGCTGGGTAAAAGTTGTACAAGCTGTTGTTAGTGCCCCACCCAATTTGATTTCTGCTGCTACCACATATATGGTCATGACCATTCCTATGATGTTATCATGCACGCTTGCTAGCCAGTTCCAAATGTGAGTTCAAGAAATATCAGGGAGGACTCTGGCCTCGCCTCCAAGAAACCTGACTCGGGAGGATTCATCCTACAGAGGAAGGATCCTGGACTTTGAGAAACTGCTTGTATTCTTATGTTGGCGGTGTTTGTTCAGTCATACTTTCTATAAATGTAGACTTACAATGTGATCTTCAATAAATCTTAGTATGGCTTATCTATTGATTTTTATTTATTGTTGTTCCTAAAATGTGTATTTTAATCTTTTGCTTGACCCTGGTGTGTATCATTACTTAAGAGGCCACATGAGGGCGTCAGTGACAAAGTTAACATCTCTGTCAATATACTGACTATTCATCATTGGCTCTGGCATCCTTCTGTATGCTGTTCGTTTGTAAATCTATTTATGGTTAGAGTAGAGTGGAAAAAATAAAGTTGTACCAGAAAATATTATATTAAGATTAGTAATATCTATTTTTTTAGAAATTAGGTAAATATACTTGTGAAGATTTGAGTTTTGCAGTGTTTATTAAGCGCTTTACACTGGAATGCTTTAGATAAAATACAGGAGCATACTCAGGTTTGATTTAAAAAAAATATGTAATTAAACTTTTAAATTAGTCCAATAATATACCACATTTATCTTGTAGTACGAACTGTCTTTACATATCTCTCACTTGATTTGCATCTTTTAGCATCAGCAAAACCAGTCAGTACTGAAATTTTCATTAAGGCTGAGAAGATTAAATAGTAAGACAGTTTATATATCTTGGGAGTAATGTTGTAAATATCTCAAGCAATGCTCAATCCAACTCTTAACTTTAAGGCGTGTAAAGAAATGATTAAAAAAAGCCATCAAGTACAACTTAGTATATAGACATGTTAGAGGCTTATTCTTCAATGGATGCAGCCAAAAACTTCCTGACTATATCTCATGACACATACTGTATCACATGCTGGGGACAAGCTTGGGAAACTGTCATCAAACCACTACACTCTCTATGTTTTTAAACTGTAGAAAAAAAAATCTATGCCTTATAATCAATGTAGAGTTGTGAAGAAATAAGATTTCAAAATCCTGATCATTCTGATATAAAGTGGATATATAAAACATCTTGGTGCTGGTGCACTCTGTTGTAAATGTAACTCTATTCCCCACTACAGGTGATCTTTCTTCATGTTAAATCAAGAGGAAACACTTTCACTGGCTAATTTACTCACCAACAAGAGTGCGGATAGGGTTCTCCTTCTGTGTGATACTGCAGATCTGTCCTTTAAGCGCTTCTTGCAGTGCTGGGGTCAGTGCAGGGTAGCCCCTCTCTGTTAAAGACTTGTTGAGCTCACAGCAGATCTGAGCACTGACGCCCTCTAGTGCCTCTTCAAGCTTAAAGCTCCTACAGATGAGAAGAGAGGAGAGTCATGTGTTGAGCTCCTATTTCATGTGAATTTGAAGGCAAGTACAGTTTTTGGGTTTAAAATGAAATGTAAATATGAACTGACGGGCTGTGCATTCCTTCCAGCAGTACACTCGTCATCCTCTTCAGACGCTCAGAGAGAGACGACAGACCCTGGATGGGTCCTCCGATGGTGCTGTAGACAATGAGCAGCACCTCGTTCACTGCCTGAACTTGTTGCAGCTGCCACTGAATCTCTCGCAGACGTGTCTCATCGGTCATCAATGTCTAAAGAAAAGCATTTTGACGAACATCTCACAAAGAGTAACTTTCTAACAATATCAAGTATCTCCCACTATTGTGTTCATAAACTCAACACACTCACCTCAGGTAGAGACTTCTGACTGTATTCCCATGTAAGGAGGCTGAGGAAGGCGGTATTAATGACCTGAAAGGGCCCAGGCACCACTCGCTGTCCTTTGGTTTGTTCTGTGGTGGCAGCGGTCGACTGCAGCTCCTCCAGTGCTGATTTAATCCACGATGTGGTGTGCTCCAGAGCACCTGAGGAAATACATTTACTTAATTTAGAACAGAATGGCCTAGAAAAGTATTCAACTGATGAAATGTGACTTACATTTTTTATATCATCATCAGGGTGACTGCTAAATTATGCAGGCAACACGGTGTCAATCAAATGAACAGAACAGAGCAATTTGGATTGGCGTGCTTTGACACCAACCAAAGTTCTCTGAGTGCAACTGCTGTTACGCCTATGGTCCTAGAAAAGGATTATTTATAACATGCTAGCTCAGAGATCTGTAAGATTCCAGATTTATAAAACAAACTTTAAGATTGGCAGAGAAAGAGACGACATTTGGGTGTAGGATGGATTAATTTGTTTATTTGTAAGCAACCCTGACACATAACTTCAGTTGGATTACTTTCTTGAAACGCTAAAGATGCTAATCATCAGACTAAAACAGTACAGCCAAACAATATATCTCAATCTGTTAAAATAAGTTCTGCAGGAGCACACAAACTGCAGTCAGATTGTTGCTCTCCCTATAGCCAAGAGGCAGATCATAATACCTACTTGTTTGGTGATAGTGTTACCAGTCAGAAACTGTCCAACAGCAACATAGCCAGCTCAGAGTTGGACTTGAAGCTTACTGTTTCGCACGTCCTAGCCAACTTTCAAAAGCCTGTCCAATATTTACTCTAGTCCAGTTTCTTGCCACCCTCTCCTCTCTTATTCTCTTCTTAGCTTCAGTTGTCCTCTTCATCTCTTTGCCTCAGCTATTGTATCAAATAATAAAACGACAAATAAACTGGCTTTAACTTCTTCGTGCTAGTGCCTGGAAGCTAATGTGCCTTCTTTTGAGAGTACCACAGCCCGCTGCAGGTGTTACATAATGCTAAAAGCTTCGTGGTAATGGGATAGATGTCATTCTCCTTACTTGAAGTTATTGTACCATTAATATGACCATGAAAGCACTATTTTAAAGTGGACAAGACAGATACTGTTGCTTTAATACCTAACATTGCACACCAATGAAGGATTTACTGGGGATTTATTCAGAGCCTCTACCATGTGGTGGGCAGGCCTGTCTTTTTAACTTTAAAGCCTTATTAAATAAATTTTATGTCAACAACTCATTGACTTCCATTTGTTTAGCCAGGCTATTAAACAAAACATAATGGTGTTCTATTATTGACATGTTAGAATTTCTTTAGAAAGTGGCCATGGTATGAACAGAATTAAAGCCTTGGAAGTGTTCATAATCAGGACTTACTGGACTCACTGGAAGCTACACATGCATCACACATACAAGCAAACACCCAACAATGCTAGCTTGTCTGGCTTCATTCCTTTCTTATCTGGAAGATAACATGTTTTGTAAGAACCTATATATTACAAACTAGAGAGAGCTGTTTTTTCACTTACTAGGAGTTTTGTCCAGGATTCCCTGGAAAGTTGCCCTTTCATACTCAACACCATGCCTGTGCAGCACAGTCCTCAGATTATTGATCGTGAGGTTGACCATGTCCGCTCTCATCAGGTCCAGCACACGGAAGATCTCCCTGGAAATAAGAGCCAATATAAATAAGTTACCACCTACAAAACAGAGATCTAACAAAGACCATGTGCTCTCTGAGAGAGATGCTCAATAAACGCCTTAAAGCTTAAATGTGCACCCACCTGAAAAGGTTTACCATGCTGTCCGTGCTTTCACGGAGCTTCTTGATTTCCTCGTCCCTAATCGGGGCACAAAACTTGCCCATTGTGTTGATAATAAAAGAGGCGAGCCCTTGGATGTCTACAGCATCGTTGTCAGCCTGCTGACGAATCAGGTCCATGTCCAGCACCTCCATGATCTGGGTCCTCATTCGGCTGCTCCCAGGGATTAGGAATGACAGCAAGATCTGCCCAAGGGGGAAATTAATTCACCATTTCAGTAAACCATGTGTCAATTCTTATTTTTTTTGTATCTTACGCTGTTAGATATGTTTATATAAACATCACAACGAAGGCAAAGGATAAAGAGAGGAGTTAATAAACATTAGTCAAGAGTAATAAAGTCTACATATTGCTATTGCTGTGTTTACTGACCTCTCTGATCTCCTCCAATAATCTGATGGCTTGTCCATACTCAGGCGGGTCGTCATTTAGCTCTGACTCCAGGATGTCCCAGAAGGCCTTGTGGACATTATCTCGCACTAACTTCCACAAACTGGAAAAAGAATAAAAGATTCAGATAAGTGAAGTCATTTCTTCTGACATTTTAAAGTGCATTAACAGGATTTGGTTTTGTATGCTTTATTTTGGTAGGGATCATTTACAAGGTACTCAATTACATGCATCTGTTTCAGAAAAAAATATTTTGTTGACCATAGAAAATAACTTATCAATGATATTATTCACATTAAATTAGCCAGGTGTATGTTTTTCATAGCATCTCATTTGGCAAGACAACAAAATATAAGTACTTATATAAGTAGTTGTGAATGCATACATCACACAATCTCCCATAATCAAAACATCCAAACTAGATACATCAGAAATGTATTATCATAAGTTAGAAATACTGCATTTTTATAATATGTCACTGAATTTTGACCTATACATTTTAGCTATTTTAAAGACCATAAATTAATAGTTAATTTTTTAACGATCTCTTAAAAAATCAAAACATCTTAACTACAAATTGGGGGCATTTTGAAGCTTGAAACTGTGAGTGGATTTTACCACCACTGCACCACTGGGAGGGTTACGGCCAGTTTAGCTTAAATTCTACATTTTGTTTTTTTATTAGGCAGAATCTATTTCGAGAAAGGCCAGTAGGTGAACTGGAGTCTGCTGGGACCGTTAAACCAACACATAAAATTTAGCTACTAAAAAATCTAAATTAGGTAAGTAAGAAAACCAGGATAAATCAAAAATGGAGTTATGGCTTTGGAATTTTCTGGTGAAGTGTTGAAGTATAATGACAATGAGTGGATTCTATTACCACAGAGCCCCTGTGGGGGTCTCCAGGGCAGAGCAGGATCATGCCAGATACAGGCAGAGCAGACTGTGAGCCTAAATTCTCTGGAAAATCGATTGTTAGATTGTTAAGCATGACCAGCAGGTTCGTCTGTGCCTGTTAGGCACAGAAGGTAAGACTTCAGTGATCTATATCCCTGTCGGGCGCTCAGAGCATGAACCCAGTTTGAGGATGTTTAAACCGTTTTTTTTTTTCATTTTCTTTTCTTTTTGCGTAATGTTATTTTCTATTTTGTTTGATCTCACATTTTCAATGCACAAAATGTGAAAATTCTGCACTGCAATAAGTACATTTTGCGCCTCTTCTGACTAAACGGAGATACATGTTCTCAACTCCCTACCTGTCCTGAGGTAGGCTGTTTAGCTCCAGGCGGAAGTTCGGGTTCACAGTGATCTCATGGGCAATGCTGAGATTCGACAGGCTTTTGGCAGACTCCATGACTTCGTCCAGGGTTAAGGTTTTGGGAGGGCTTGCTGTGGGAGCAAAAGATTAAAAAAATCACGTAAAGAAATAAGAGTTTGGGGCAGCCTCTTCAGTGCTGATCACTGTAAAATTTACTGTAAGATAAAGGAAAACAGTTGTGGACAGGCAAGTGTAAACTCACAGGAGGGAGAGCAATGTTTGCTGGAGCAGTCGCTGGTAAAGCTTTCCCGGGAACAGTCCAGGTCACTGGCTGACGTCATGCTGTCACAGCGCTCTGACGAAGACTCCACGTCACTGCCCTGCTCCTCGCCGCTGGAGGACGGTCCCTCGTCTTTCAGAGGCATCTTGGGTCACAGCTGCAGATGTGGAGTCTTGGGTCACAGCTGCAGATGTGGAGGTGGAAATGAGACTGAAATGGTTCAACTTTACTGGTGACCTAGAAAACCAGTTCATTTGTAACTCTTTGTTTTATTCAGGCTGCTTAACAAAGTCATGGGTTAAGAGATATTTGTGGCCTTTAACAGACACTAGGAAATAAAGTTTATCATTCCTTTATTGTTTGTCAGCTGTTATCAAAAAACTGTAGCCCTAAAAAATCCCTTACAGGAACTGGAGTCAAATCTATTGATGTTTGACATTTATATTGCACTTAAGGGTAAACTTAACGTTTCTGATACTGCAGACCTGACTTGTGCTCTAAGAACGACTCAAACCCAAATATGAAACATGTGCTGACTTGTTCCACTTGCTTGACATTTTAAAAACAACAGGCATTGTTGTTAATTTAGAGCTACTTGCATGAGCTCTAATCTGCAGCAGCAATTTTGCCAATGAAAATAGTCCCAAACAGAAGTTCTGTTTTCTCCTGTTTTAGAAACATCTACTGAAACGATGCTTGAGCTGTTTACATAAAAACCTCTACATTAAAGAACTAAAAACAGACAGCTGATCCATGTTATTTTTTTGAAGCAACAGGAGAAAAGTCTGAAAGTATTGGCATGTAGGCTTAAGCTTGATTTTTTTAAAATAACTCTCAAAAACAAAACTCTGAGCAGACATATCAGAGTTCACTCAGAAGAAAACAAATTACATAAGATTCACCTTATAGCACCTGGAAGAGGAAGCATGTCTAGAAATATTTGCTGTTTCCAAGGAGGCAGCAGCTAACAAAGTGTAAAAAAAAACAACAACAACCCAATACTCAATAAAACAGCTCACAAGGCTAGAATCCATGGCAACCAAGGAATTGTTTAGTGGTACAGTTCTGTGTATCGACATCATAACCTTATTAAACTCTCTGACAGTGCATGGAGTCATTAAGTGGTAAAATATTTCATCATTAAATGTGGGGTTATTGCTACAGGCGTCGAAAAACTCAGGAGAAAAACAGAATTCATTTCTTGTACAAACAAAAGCCTTTTTCTCTTGAGGACAAAGGGGACACTGTATCCAGGCTCATCAATTGTTTCTCCAGGGCAACAACGGACAACAGAGGTGCTTCTCAACGGACAGCTGATCTTGTTACACCTGTGTTGTTTGCCTTACAAACAAATATAAATAGATTAGCCTAAACAAAGAAGACACATGTTTGGAGGAAAAATAAGCTTGTGTACAAGTTTTCATTGGAATAAACACAGAAGCAAACCACACAGACTACTAGTAGGCACATGGGGCCTCTTGCTCCAAGAAGCTTTATTGTATTATCATTATAGAATTGCATTGAATATTAGGTATACAGTTATTTCATGGACTAAGAAATGTGTTCTGAATAGGAATGCACAATATTGGATTTTTTTGCCCAATCTGACATGCCGATATTTACAAAATAATTCAAATGTAGTTGAGACCTAAAACTTCACTCCTTAAAACACTTTAAAGTGTAATGAATTACGATGAATCAAAGAAAAGACTTAAGCTGATATAGGGCTGCTGGTCCTGCCTAAAACACCACAAATTCATTTGTTGGTACAGCCAATATTTACAGCTGATTTAGGCAGATTTACATTTTCTATCCTGCTTATCAGATAGGCAAGAGGCAGGGTACACCCTGGGCCAGTCGCCAGTCAACAGCATGGCAGACAACCAGGCACGCTCACAATCACAACTATGGCCAATTTAGAGTCACCAGTTAACTTAACAAACATGTCTTTGGTGGTGGGAAGAAGCTGAACCCAGAGAGAACCCATGAAAGCAGCAACTGGTGTCACGGTTTAACTGGTCTTGGAGTAACTAGTGACACCCAACATTCTACTATGCCACTCATGTCCAGATTTCAAGAATTTATCAGTGTCTTCTGAGACATTAATACTAGCTGGAAGGAGTTTTCTGGGCCACAACATACCTTTACAGAGATGAATATCATGCAAGAAAATTTACTTGACTTTGTTGATTCCTGATTTAAAAAAGGAGTAAATGGTTGTGGCTGATTAATTGTACTTTGTGACCCCACAAACACTTTCTGAGTAATGTTAAGATATTTAAAACCAAAGCATTTGCACTGAAATTTCCTGTTTATCAAACAACAAAAAAAGGACAAATAAAAGGTAAATATATGAGTCTCATGCATGATTGTATGAGGGGTTTTGGTGGGCTCCAGATGATTTTCAGGTTTCAAATTAGGCTGGAGCATACTGAAGTTTGGAAAGGCTGGTCTAGATGAAGTAAGCTGAACTAATGATGCTCTTGATAAAGGTGATATGTAGGTACTGCTGGGTATTTGGGTATCTATATTTCAGATTTTGTTATGTCCTGTAGTTCTGTGGGGAAAAGCCTTGTACTGGTCTCTGTCATGGGCCTCCAAATTTTTCAAACCGCCCCTGTATCAGACATGAAGCGCTGCTGCTGGCCTGGCAGGGTGACCCTTGGGTGTTCCTGTCCCTGGTCTCAGTTATCTGCAGCCAAAAATGAATGCACACTCCCTCGCTGCTCCTTTGGTTTAAAGATAGCTCAAGGGGTGAGGATGGGTGTGGGGGGAAGTGTGCGACTTCCGTGCACCCCTGCTGTGCCCACAGCTCATTCATTACATCATCTGCTAGACTTGACAGCTAGGTCACGGGCTACCCAGTAGGCCAATTTTCAGAGATTATCCAGAGGGATGGGGGCAGTGGTACAGTCCAGAAAACTGATTACGGATTAGGACTACTCTGTCATCTGCTGCTTCATCATGAAAAATCCTCTTTAAGTTGGTTGGATGTTAGATAAAATAAAATGTAGTATGCTGTAATACAGGCTCAGATACAAATAGAGAAAGATCAAAGAAACGCTGCAATGTAAAAAAGTTGATATATTTAAAAATATATATATTTACAGTGTTTAGCATACTGGAATACATACACTGATAATGCATGAAAATCCACATAATGTGCCCAGGTGTTTTGGATGAATGTCATAGAGCATAAACGTGAGAAAAACAAAGGAAATGACGTGTCTTTGTGTGCAAGTGCTCTGATATGGGGTACATACCGTTATAGAGACAAAGACAGCCTTCTGGGGTCCAGATTTCACTGCAGTATAATGTAAACAAAGCAGTGGATCTGAGAGGCAGGGCTAACTTCACAGGGACTGTCTTTATTGGCTACAGCTCTCCGTCTCTCACCCCTACATGGAAAATGTTTGGTTACAGTGCCATGCACATGGATAAAAAAATATCCACACACGCGTAAGAAGTGGGTACACGTGATCTGAGCAGCAGACCAAAACAAGAACATTGTGCACATTTAAAATAGTGCATTATACTTATATGGTGCAAGAGCCCAAACAAAAGTGCAGTTATGCTACATTTATTATGCTGTTATTGCGAAGGACGTTTGTAGTAGTATGGCTGTCACTTCTGTTTACGGTGTGGCAGCTTTCACACGTCTGTCTTTGTTACTTGAACAAACACTGCCATAAAAAAGAAGTGAGCAGAGACCAGAAATAATTGAGAAATTAGCTAATTTGACCCTTACAGCTTTTGGTATTTGTTTTATATAACTGTCAAATCTTTATCAACATTTACAGCATGGCAGCGCTTCAATGCCAGTCTTTATTTTACAAAGACCGAAATAATAGTTGTAAACACGGGATTAACAGGGACATTGTCATTTTTAACAGGCTGTTTTTCTAGAACCGTCGACGACTGGACAAAAGTTTCCGCTCCACAACAAAGCCTTAATCAAATACACGATGAGAGTTGCCGCGACATAGCCTAGCCGAGTGATTTAATAACCCAAGAAGACAACATTATCTGAACAGAAGAGGCTCTTACCTCATTCACGTCTCCGTAAAGGGAGACTGACAGCAAAAATAGCTCAGCTGGGAAGATAGGATTCGCCGTCGTACGGGTACAGCTCGTCTCTTCGTTTAAAGGTCTTTCGTTACCCCAGCTAGCTCTGAGAAAAACGGGCGAAACCATTTCATCCATAGGGGTGTTTAAACATCAAGCCAAGCTGTTTGAGGTGACAGACGCAACATTTTGACAGAAGTACTATTTAAAAGGGGCGACCTTAAAACTTACCTGAGGTATTTTGTTCTGGAAAGTTGTTGTAATTCGCTTGCCCACACAGACAAACCGTTGTTAAAATGGTACACCCCGCTCTGCTTCACGTGGGACGGTTTTGTTTACGGATGTGACCTCAGCTTGTCCACAGCTTATTCATGCAATATATTTAGGGTATTATCCTACCAAATTTAGTTCCCAAAGTCACATTACACGAACTAAGCTAAGAGTTACACACGCTTTCTTTTATTTAAGTGTAATTTTAACATCACATTGAGGGTTTATAGTTGAAAAGAGTGTCCATTGAGTCACTCAAAGTTGGATTACAAATGTGTCTTTCATTAAAAAGTCACTGTAACTTTTTTTTGAATGAAAGATAACAATCAACATCTTTATAGTTAAATAAAACTACCTAAACAAATAATGTTTGGATTTTAAAGACATAGCCACAATTCTCTTCATATAAACTCTTATACTTTTAAATTAGTTCATCATTTTGGGTCTTGGTCAAAGTTGAGTTACAGTAAAATCAACCTTTAAGGACCTAGCTGCAATGGAGGCTTTAAACAGCCACATTTTCGTAAACAAAATAAGAAAAGTGATGTTTTTTTATATGAGCAAGTCAAAGATTTTTAATCCACCAGCCACAGTGGCAGGTAGGCAAATAGCTCGATTCCCAGCCTTGAAGTGCTTACAAAACCAACCAAATAAATCAATAAATAGAAAAAAAATGAAGACAAATTATCTCTAGGTTTAGTCTTTGATAACAGCATACTGACCGACTTGAAGACTCAAGCCTGGGGAGTGTAAAATGGCCTAATTAAATTGAAGATGACGTTAGATAATTTTACTCTTAGGTCTTGAGTTGTATTTAAACATCAAATTTGCCCCCCCCCCAAAAAAAGAGAGAAAAGAGTAGCTTATTGAAATTTTTAAAAAAATATATTGTATGATGTGTTTTTATCTGGTTCCAGACTCCAGGCTCCAGAGAAATATCGTAGATACTCTTGGACTCTTGTATATTACTGGAAAAAAACTAGAAAAACACTTAAACTTATTATTAGTATTAAAAACAACTAAACTAAAACAAGATGTTTTTCAAAATAAAAACTAAACAAAACTAACAAACCAGCAGGAGAAATGACTACATTCACACAGCATGCTTTAATGCTGAATTCTGATTCAGATCTGATATTTTTGTTTGGCTGTCCAAACTGCAGTTGAATTCCAAATGATCAGATATGCGTCTGACTACTCTTGGATGAAAGTGGCCTGAATCTGATATGCAAAGATCAGACGCAACATGACTTGTGTTGTTCACACTCTCAGAAAAACAATCGACTCACGTCACATATAAGGGGCAAAAAAGATTTTGGTCACTTTTAACTGCAGTGTGAACGTACCCAAAAAGTGGAGACAAAATGAAACTAAAAACTAATAAAAAATTCCCAAAACTATTATAACCTTGGTAAGAATAAAGATGCAATTACTTGTTAGCAACTGTGTTTATAGAGCTTCAAATTTAATGCAAACACTACTACTGGCATTCTTTTTTATGACCAATGTTACAATAAAGTCATCAAAATGGCCAAAAGTTTTTTCAGATTTTTTTATTTCATTCACAACGGCTGACACTACAATTTCTCGTAGGTACCAAACATACCAAACCAAATATAGATAGGTAGATACATAAATAACATTAAGATACAAATAAACCAGGGGCAATGTGGCGTGCTGTCAACAGCTGTCATTTAGAAAATGGACTGTGTATCTTATTACTTCAACCTGCCTTTAGAGGGCAGTAGCGTGCTCATAATCGTTTACGTTAAGAAGAGGAAGAGCGTGTTTACGTCATGCTTAGTGCTCGTGATGGCGGTTGATTTGACTCCTCGGTTTAGAAGGTTGAACAGCCAAACTAGAAGTTTTCGTGAAAATATTCAGCCTGGTAAGTTCTGGGGATTTATCTCAAAATACGATTTAAGCCAGCGACTTTCCCTTTTTATAGATATGATCACAAGTAGAGCATGACGACTTGATAAACGCTTGTGTATAGCACTGACTGTAAGGGTTTTGTTGTTCTAGCTGTAGGGACAGTAAAATTTAGGTCAAATATTTCCCTCCGAGCTATCAACAAAATGAGTGAAAGTCACTACATCAGGGGGAAAGCAGCGTTTTTACACCATAAAAAACATTTTAATACAAAAGTGAATGATTTAAATTATTTTTTTTACCATAAAAGTTGATGAAACAGTGTCTTACTACATACGCATTGCCACGGAAAACCGTAGTACTGTATATTGACTCACTTTCTCAAGATTATTCAGATTGAGCTACTTTTAACCTGAGTATTCAACAGTTTGAAATAAAATAAGGGCAACGGCTTCATGGTAAATGTTGCAGTGGGAACAGAACAAAATGTATCCTTCAAAAGTAGTAGAGAGAGTAGGGTTGTCATCATGGAAGAATATCTAAAATACAGTTCAATTTAGTGAGCTTTATTAGCATGGAAAACAGTGTTAGAATATACAAAGCAGTGAACAGATACATTTATAAATGTTGTATTTTGTACAATAACAGAAAATAAGATTTCAGTTTCTAATTGATACATATCTAAAATACCAAAACTAGGTTAAATTTGATGAATTACTGATTGAAAATAAGTATTTTCACTAAAAGTACAGATTAGCAGGTAAAATTTTGTTTAAAAAATATTGAAATTCCATTGTTTAATTTTTGTAATTTTTAAATAGGGGTAGGCAGTCCTTTTCGTGGTGGCGGTTTGGTGTTTGAAGCTTTCTTTTGCTCATGACGGCTCATGAAATGTGTTAAAGCATTTTCACACTGTTGCACTGCACCTAGCAGATAGGGAGGCTTCTGCTTGTTGTTCATACTCAATTATTTTTGTTTGCTGGGGAAAAGCCGAAAGAACTTGTCTCTGGTGTCCGTGTATAAGGGACAGGTGGTTTGAAAGTTCAGCTCAGTTTCCAGCTCCTGTTGGCTGCAGTGGGTGCACAGTCTGTCTTCTGTAGGTACCAACTATATGTTTGTGGCAACCTCTCTCGAGTGCTTAAGTATTCTGCAACTACGTATTATGATACAATTTACAATACAAAATGGCAAATATCAATAATTTTAAATAGCCTAGCAAAAAGAGGTCCATGCCAGTCAATGTTAGATAATTGTTTTTTTCTTTGAGTCATCAAAAATGCAGCCAATTTCCTGCACAATATCTAAATAGCTCAAGCATTACCAAGATACTGGTGCAGTTTATTTGATGCTCTCTCTCTCTCTTTCACTTGTAATAGCTTTTGGATGTGACTTAAGACCTGTACTTCTTAAAAAAAATCTGCTCCACTTTCCCATGCCACAATTCTCTAAAATAGCAGGTTGTATTGTTTTAACCCACACTGTATCAAAAAGTCCGGAACAGATATTTTAAGTAGCATAAAATGTGATTAATCTTCTAAAGTAAATATACACATGCAATGCAGGCACTTGTTTACCTTTGTTTTCAAAGTGGGACCTCCAGTGTCCAAGATACGGTCTTCTCTTCAACCCTTGTTTTCCAAACCTGTGTCTCCTATAGATTTTTCTAGACCCTTTGGTGCTACTCAGCTGTGGCACAACATCATCCAGGCCTTGCAAACCCAGGTGGAGGTGCGCCGCTATAGAAGGCACCTACGAGTTCATGCTGAATGTTTCACCGGCTCAGATGCTGTGGATGCTGTCCTCAGTTACCTGATGCAGAATGTGGTGTTTTGCACAAGTGAAGTGTCTCGCCTCAAAGCTGCCAGGCTCTGCCAGGCCCTGATGGAGGCCAAGGTTTTCGAACCAGTGGGTACGAAGCTGTTTCGCAGAGACAAGGAAGCAGCCTTTGAGGACAGCAGCTGCAGCCTTTACCGTTTTCTGGAGTACAAAGTGCAACCTGCTTTTGCAGTCAAGGAGTGCAATAGTGACACAGAAAATGTGGCACCAGAGGAACATGGGCTGAAGAGGAAAAAGAGCACCAGGTTGGTTTCTAGTATTATTTCATGCATTATGTTGGGTGTTACAAGACAGTGTTACAGTTGAGTTATAATGGTGTGAATTTGAGTTTTTAGGTTGTAAAACACTCTGATACATGAATTTAACAACATAGCAAAGAGGATTTTAACAATGCTTTCTGCTGTTTTTGCAGGCTAAAAGAACTGAGGACAATCTCCAACCCACTTGCTGTTGGACCATCAGACCGTAGAGTAGAGAGGCTGCTGAGGACCATCAACCTGCCACCCTCCTTGTCTCAATCACTAAATGCAACCTCATCAACTTCTACATTCCTATCCAAAGCTGGTAAGACTAATTATTCTCAATATTTGTGAGTGTGCTTCCACTATAGATAATTCTCTCTCTCACATCTTTATTCAAATCCTCCCTCTGCAGTGGTGGATGAAGTTTGGAAGCAGCAAACACTGCTACAGCTGCTGCAGGTGGTAGATCTGCCCATGTTGGACTGCATCCTGACCTCTCCTGCAAGGATTCAGCTCCAGGCTCGCAGAGCTCCTCTTGCCACCCAGGACCTGGTTTTCTCTAACACATGCCTGGAGAGAGAGCTGCCTGACACACTTAATCTGCCCCAGTTAGTGCTCTAAACTTTCATGCAGAGCAGACTGAAAGAGTTCTATTAACCCATCTTATTCCTTCACTTAAAAGTGAGGAAAAGGTGAAAATAAAAAGTAGATTTAATAGCAGTATTTTTCTGTGATAAACCCATTCTGTTCTGTGTCATTCTTTATTTACAGGTTGGATGGGTGGCTGTCAGCAGCAGCAGATTGCTTGGAGCTCTTTCCTGACCAGCTGATTGTGGTAGCAGGAGAGCAGCTCAGCCATCAAGGTGGTGGTGCCATCTCAGAGGATGACCAAGCAGAGCAGATGGACAGCCAAAAGAGACTTCTCTTTGACACCATTGCTAAGTACTACAATGGACAGGAAAAGGCTCCACTTCTCTCAGGAAATCATTTGGACATACACGCTGCAATCCTGAACTTGCTTGGTGAGTCTTAATAAGCCTCACTGTGATTTTATATCTTCTGTCTGCTTCATCATCTTCATTATCCCTGCATGGAAACTTATATGAAAAACTTACCAGCTTCCTGTCTCATTTCTTTTCAGAAAAAGGAAAAGGGCAGGATGCCATCAAAGCATCTCAGTTGTGTTTCCGACTGCTGGACCCAAGCGTGAGAGATGAACTCAGGAGACTGCTCACCTTTATGGCCACAGCTACCCACCTAGATGCTTGCCGACTTCAGAAACAAGTACATATTAATCAAATTATGTCCTTACAATATGTAAAAGATAAAGAAAATTACTTTTGGTGTGTTCACAATAAATGGCATCCTCTGTGGTTGAAAAAATGAAGCCAATGTGGAAGTGTTAAAAACAGCAGGCCCCTGCAGAATTAAAATCACTTGACACCATGTCAACACCCATATTAATTCCAGTTTTTGAAGCAGAAATAACATGTTTACTGCCTGGTTGAAAATGTAATAGATCGTGTCCTTATGGGCGCCGATTGTACTTGGGTCAATTTTATTCATAACTTGTTTGTTTTGGTTTCAAGAGGGCATGAGTAATGTATAATTAGGGGCATGGCTCATATTACTGCAAGCCAGCATGGTGTAGCTGTTTGTCAGGAAGCTTAAGACCTGCCTCACTTCCACCTCTTTGTCTTTTTCCTGGTTAATCTGAAGTTTGTTTGGACAGCATTTTCAATATGGCAACTGCTGGGGATTTGCTTCAAAAGCCCCTTGAATAACCAAACTGCTGACATCACTCAGGCTTCTTACAGTGTTTTCACCAGAATACGTGTTAGTGCGGGCAGATTTCAACAGATGAAAAATCAGACAGGTACATTGTACCTTATGCAGCTTTTAAAGAATTGAGTGAAGGCTTTTTGTAATTGTACATCTAAGGATGGATGATATGTCCATATGCTTGAGTTAGCAAAAACAAGGCGTAGATTTAGATTTATTGATCACTGTTAAATGAACACAGATTGGTCGCCCCCTAATGTCGTCCAACTTAACTTTGCAAAGCAGACGGATAGGCCAGATTCCATGTCTGTCATCAGGCAACTCCATCTAGCAAAGCTCCAGTCCGAAATGATTGTGCCAGGTCTGAAAACGGATCCGACCAATCAGTGTCCTTTAAAGAGAATGAGACGGCAGCAGCAGAACATTTGTCCAATCACCTTCTGAGATTTTTTTTGTGAAATCCTGCCTGTCCCAAATGCTTTCTGTGAAAGGTTTGATGGATATGAAATACATCCAGTCTGCCTGACATGTCCGGTCACGTCCAACTGTCCACAGCTGGTTTTGCCAAAACTTAAACTGGCTTTTAAATTTTATTTTTCCACCCATCTGTGATCGATATGAGGAAAATTTGGGCTTGACCCCTTCTCCCCTGTACTTGTCTATTTCTACCAAGAAGCACACAAACATAAACTGACTGAGATACACCGCTTTAACTGTTTTAAAAGCATGAGAAAAGTTCTGACATCACTCAGAATCAAGCTGTTTTTGATGTAGTATCCTCCTACAAAACAAATGTACTTGCAAACTTAGAAATACTTTCTGGTCATTCTTGATTAATTCCAAAGCCTGTAACTGATCATATTTTAAACTATTGTCAGCACTAGTCTGAAGTAAAGTTGGCCTTCTTCTCCTCTCCAATTTAGATGGATAACAGGGCCTTGGTATGCCGCACTTTCCAGAGAGCAGTCGTCCAGAATCCTGACCTGACTCGATCCCAAAGTGAAACTTTAATGCTGTTTCTTATGGACAATCACACTCAGATCTTCAAGGTACAATCTAAATGTCCAATTCAGGTAGCACTTATGTGCTTTAAAGTTCTGCATGAATTTTTTGTATGGAGAGAGCATTTTGCATTTTAGAAAAGTCACAGATGCTTTAAGATTATGTTTTTTTCCACCTGTGATAAATTCAGACTCCCACATCTCTGATTGAAGCTGTGAGAGGAACACTGAGGACGATGCAGCAGGGAAAAGATCCTGATTCAATTGCAAGTAAGTCGAAATCAGCTTTAATCAAATGTGTACACTTTGGCTGGTATAATCCTAATTATGCCATCTCATAAATGAACACCTCTGAGGTTCTGCAGATGCACAACACTTCAAACCTTGTATGGACAGTATAAAACGGCTCACTGAAGCAGGATGAAGCCACATTAAGTTACCAGTCTGTTGCTGTGCATTCTTGTAAAACAAATAGTCTGTCACAGATTTGTTGCCTATTTTTAATCACTTAGCAATATCGGAACTGTTTTGTTGTCCTCTGATGTATGATACATGCCTCTAGGAACTGATGTTAATGAATTTCTCCATAATTCCAGTGAAGCCAGTAATTATAATTGAGCAACGTCCAGGCAAGACTTCGCTCCTTCTTTTTAAATGCTAATGCTGCCATTTCTTGGTCCATTGTAGCTGCTCTTCTACTGAGACTCAGTTTAGTTTAACAGTAGAATAGAAATGCCACAGCATCTTCATTCTGGCTCATTTTAGAGGCATGAGACTGAAAAGGAAACTGATTTTCTCATAATTAATGGGAAGGAAGTTTGCAGGAAAAATGACATCATGATGCAGATTTGAAGAAGGCAAACATGCAAGCTTTGTCAGACCTCTTTAGAGGATAAGTAATCGAGTTTTTTTAAAATGTCACATTTTGGCAGTATTTCCCAGAGCCACACAACTAAATATATTACCATTATGTACTCACTCTCCTGAAAACACCCTCTCCCTCACTGTGTGTTGCAGCATTCACGTTCTGCCAGCAGGTGACGCCACATGAATACGAGGACCAGAGAGAGGCAACCACCCTGGAGAGCCTCAAACAGCTTCTACGAGACATTTCCTCCAACACGAGCATACCGGTGAAGGAGAGGAGGAGGCTGCTCAAAGAGTTTGAAAAACATCATCCTGTGGTCTTCCTCCAGCATTTCTCCAGCATCTTATGAGGCA
Source organism: Cheilinus undulatus (assembly GCF_018320785.1). Classification (NCBI taxonomy): domain Eukaryota; kingdom Metazoa; phylum Chordata; class Actinopteri; order Labriformes; family Labridae; genus Cheilinus; species Cheilinus undulatus. Next base: position 21,588,890 of record NC_054887.1, on the reverse strand, counting down.
CACAAATGAAGGATTATCTGGATTTATAGGTGCACTTGTTGAAGCCAGTACAGAGCGGTACAGCGGTGATGATAATGATAATTTAATGAGACATCATAGTTTTAATCAAACCTGATGCTTTTAGAATTTGGTATACTTTAAAACAGCTGTATGGCTACAGCCTTTATCCCAGCAAATGTTTAAGGAGCAGGGCTGACAATTTAGGATGACTTTTAATGCAAATTTTCCATTATAATCAAAACCACGGTGCAGATGCAGCCCATAAGTATAGCTGTAGCATCCACAGGCTTGTAGAAGATGGATTTTGATTGTGTATTTTTAAGATTTTGGCTTCTCTTCTCCTAGACAGTACAATTTAATGAATCATTTGACGATTAGTGTTTTTTTTTTGTTCAAACCACAGGTGTAGTTATAAATGTAAGTGGTTTTGCACCTTGAATAAGTAATGAAACATCAGCTTATTTATGATCTAAAGTGCCTAAACACAAGGGTCACTGAACTGCAGAAGCTTCAGATGCTGGCATTGGTTTGTTTTAATGTAAAGTAAGGTACATTTTTAACACTAATTTCAATAACGATAAGGATATTTTTTAAATGGAGCATAGATTGTACTGCTGTTATGAAAGAATTGAGTATAAATTAAAAAAGGGACTCTTATAAAAGCCATTAAGCAAGCTATTAGTCAATCAAGTGAACAGCTTTATGACTAATTCTGCTTTTTACATGTATGTATTGTGATAATGCCAAAATGTGAGGCTCAGTAGTTATAAAAGCATCATGTTTATGTTTAAAGTCATGTTTGAAGTGGAGCGTGGGTTTGCAGAAACACTGCTGTGCACTTGATCAAGCATTTAAATTCCTACAAATGAAGAATAACTATTATAGAAGCTTTTTATTTTCTGTTTTAATGTTGTATATGTTTTTGGTTAAGGGAAATCCTGGTAAACAACACTAATGTAGCAGGACTTTTAACACTTTATAACCCATTTTGTTAGCAATGGAGACGACTTCTCAGCTAAGATTTTTAAGTAGTACTAATATGAAGTGAAGCAGAGAAGGTTCAGGTTTAGCTCAGGTAAATGTAGCTTTAATATTTTATTTTGGTGGTTGAAGTTTGCTTCTAGTGCCTACTTAATGGTATGTTTTCTTCTGTTTTTGGTTTAACTTGAAAGGTCAATATAGAGACATAATTTTAATGAAGACTATTAATTGTATTTGTTTTTAATGATGCCTCAATCATTTTTTTTAGTTCAACAGAATTAATTATTTACAGTCAAATCTCTTGAGGTAAGCATCTTTTGTTCTTTACATACACTGGACCAATGTAAGGATGCACTTTAGGATGCTGACACATCCTTTATTTCTCTACTGGAATAACATCTAATTAAAAAGTTATCTCAATCTAAACATCACTGTAATTTATTGTGCTTTCTCTAACACACCTACTCTTTGGAAAGGTTTTTTTTTTACAGAAATTAAATCACTATGTATAGTAATTCTTGGTACTCGTGGTCTTGTTTGATATTGTAGGCCACAAAGCCATTCATAATTATTCTAGTGTGGTTGTAATCAGATAAAAACTCCTCACAAGCGCCTTAATTCCATAATCAAATCAAAATACATTGAGGAGCCAGTTCTTCTGTTACCCTAGCATAGATGTTTGTAGTAAAGAGTGTTTACACCAGGGGGTGAAGAATAAAGTCTGGTGCTGGCCACGGACTTGCCATGGCACTTGGCATTGTCTAGAGCAGTGGTTCTCAATGTGAGGGTCGGGACCCCGTTTGGGGTAGCGAGACACAGAGAGGGGGTTGCCAGATGTGACATTTTGGAGCTGAAAAATGTGTCTATTATTGATGGGTCATGTTGAAAGTAATTATTTGTGCCACTTTTAGACCACTTTCCCCTACCCAATTTTGTCACCACTTTCCATCATTTTGTGCAATTTGCACCAATTTTGGCCACTTCAGACCATTTTTTGTGTAATTTTAACAAGTTTTCCTCACTTTTTCCCATTTCTTCCACTTTTGAGCCATTTTGGTCACTTTAAAACCCTTTCCACGTATTTTATGCCCCTTTTTGCTACTTCTAAACCAATTCTTATCATTTTCCACCTATTGTTGCCTCTGTTGATGTTTTATTGTCACTATTAACCCCTTTTCACCAATTTTTAAAAAACTAATTTTAACCACATTTCACTACTTGTTATGCCCATTTTTGCCACTTTAACACATTTCCTCACTTTCTGCCTGTTTTGCTGCCTCAGTTAACCCTTTTTTGCCAATTTAAACCAATTTTTACCACTTTTTAATCCAATTCACCCCCCATCGTACAATTTTTACCCCCTTAACCCCATTTCTGCCACCTTTGAAATCCAAATTTACCATATTTCTGTCCATTTCTGCCACTTTTAAGCCAATATCACCACTGATAACCCCTTTTTCCACAGTATATGCCCGTTTTTGCCACATTAACCCATTTCTGCTACTTGTAAAATCCCATTTTACCAACTTTTGACCAACTCTTGCCATTTTAACCCATTTTTATTCTGTTTTTAAAAAAGAGGTTTTTAAGATGGCTATATATTCGACAGCACAAATGAACTGAAGAATATATCTGTTGCTTTGAAAAGAGTGGTTATTTTTCAGGTAAAAAATATCTAGATATTACAGTTTAACTTTAAATGGGGCATGATTTTGCTGACTATTCTTAAATGTGCATGGCTGTGTTCAAGCACCTTCAGCTCTGTGGGGTCCTCGGTCTCTGGCCTCTATGTTCTGGGGGCCACGGACTGAAATGGTTGAGAACCCCCGGTCTAGAGCAGTCGCCCCTGAAAGTCACAGACACTGGCCACTGTTAAAAACAGTTTCAAAACATTGGCAACATATTAGTGCATTTTAGTGTGAAGGATTTTGCTTGCAATTTTTGGTAACTAACTTCTATTTGTTACCAGATGTATCTTTAGTAGATTTATAATATCAAATTTAAAATTCAGTGTTTATTACATTTCTATTTTAATTATAAGGGTGTGTATAACAGAAACATAAGACATCCCTAGTATTGTGTAGTAATCTAGACATTATTTTCATTTATTTGAAAAATTGTGATTTAACATTTGGTTAAAGAAATTATGACGTCGATGCACCTGACTCCACGAACAAACCCGGAAGTAGGCTTGTTCGCTCACCAGCGTCCTAAGCCAGCCAGCTCATTTCGTATGCTACTGGAAGACATGGGGGCTGTGTTTCACAGCCATTACTGACAGCGGTTACAGCTGAGAGTCTATCTATTTAAAGGAAATTATTCTGAGAGCCTCTTACATATCAAGGTAAGTAGCTGGAGGGTTTCTGAATGACAGTTTAATATTCTAACGGTCAGTGAATATTGTGACAGTTACGTCGCTGTCTACTTGCGCATTGTTGGCTAGTTAGCTTGGTTAGGTAGCCACCGTGATCTGTTTGTATAACAAGCCTTTTGATTGTCACCATGATGTCAGTCTTCTGGGGCTAAAATATAGTTAAAGGGTTAAAATAAGGCACAGGAAAGTGGCTGTTAACTGGTAACGATAGTGTCACGTCGTTGTGTTAGTTTTAGAGTGAACGTACAGGCTAAACTGAGCTAACATCCAGCTTTTTCCTCAGTATTAAATGACACAGATGCTAAGCTACGTGTTATACGTATGAACGCTTTTCCCCTACGTTAAAACTCCTTGACTTTACAATAACAGCCTTCAAACCATTCCGATGAAAGCAAACTGGTGTCAGTAACATGACTAGTGTAATGACGGCTAAATAACGTTAGCAGCAGGCTAACAACAGTGCTAGGATGGCTTTGTGCAGGTGGTTTCAGGTGAGTGTAGGGTTATCATGAAACCACAATTATAAACTCTCACATGATAGAAGTAAAAATCTGACTGCCTATTTTCATCCTGATTCTCAAGCAGCAAAAATAGAAGTGCCAGGTAATCATTATTGATAACTTTACTGTTTTCAAAATAGGAAAAATGACAAACTTTACACTGTCTGAATTGCACAAATGCGCTGGACCGCCAACGTTATTGCGCAATTTAGACAGTGTGCATGGGTTGCTTGCAAGTATTTGGCAAATTTGTTCCTCTTTTAAACACCACTCTTATGAAATAGATGTAGTTTTGTTCAAAGGTTCGTTAATTCTGCTTTATTAATCTTTGAAATAACAGAGATTGCACTAGTTGTATTGAGAGGCATCAAATGATCATGAATTTTTTGACTACCAGATGATAGTTTTTACCTCAGAATCTATGACCTTTTGATGGCTTTTAGCTGATATTGAAACATCTTAATATGTGTTGAGTATCTTGTCTGAAATAATAAGGACATTTCATAAAGATATAATCAGTCCTACATAAAAAATAACATTGACACTTTAAACAGCTGTGCATTTGACTGGGGAAATAATAATAATAATAATAATAATAATAATAATAATAATAATAACATAACATCTGTGATCTGTGGCATGCACTTTTGGCCTCCTATCTATTGATAAAATAAGTAACAACAAAGGATGGGACAAAATCCTTATACAGTTTGATATCACAGTCCAGACTTGTGTACAGGGTTGGGTATTGTTTTTTTTTTTTTCTGATACCAGTACTAAATCAGTACTTTCTAAAAAGGTGCAGAGGCCTAAACAGTGCCTGGATCGATACATTTAAGTAAAGGAAACTGGTGTAACTTCTTCACATAGCATATTTTGTGCCTTTTTTAGAGTGGCAGGGATCACATTGGGGTGGTGACTGAGGTCCCCAAATGATGCACCAAAATTTGTCTTTTAATTCAGTACAGTGGGTATCAAATGTGTCAGTACTGGTACTGCGTTGGTACTGGATTTCAATACTCATTGACTTAGCTAATTGACTAAGTGTATATGCATATTGATTGGCAGTATCATGAAAACCATCCAGTTTCCACATTGATGTTGCAGTGTTATACCTCCAAGTATAATTAGAATACCTAAAACGAAGCTACGGTCTTTTAGGCTTGGCTAAAGTAAACCATGCTGTTACAGAAATGTTGGCAGTGATGAGGCAATGAAGATGACGCACCCTGAGATAAACATTGACAAACCTAACAGCATCAGATTTAGACACTCATGTTTTCATATAAATGTTTGCCCTTAACTTTGCTATTCACTTCAGTAGGTTGCATAGTCTGAGCATGCATACGCAAGCTTTAGATGTGTATTTTGTTCAAACAAATACAGTCAAAGCTTTTCTCCAGCAGAAGAAGGAGGACATGAATTCATACATTTTATTTTCCTCTGTTGTCGTTATGAGTACATTTAGATTATTTTGTGATCTAAATTCACCCATCTTATATCTTAAGATAACAGAACAAACTAATTTCAGTTGTTTTTTTGTGGAATCCCTGGAATTTAGCTTACTTTTATGGGAAAAAAACAGAATTGCTAAATTGACATTACAAGATAAATATGTCCAGATCTAAAACAAACTACAGGAAGCTACTCACTGTTGTGGAAAAAATGACTGAAATAAAGCATATGACTGCATGTCTGCCTAGGGCTCCTGTTGGCCTGGGCATCATCATAGAGCTGTGTTTTTTTTGTTGAAGAAGGAGTGTGTTTTGATGTTTAATAATGATGATTTACATTTTTCCTCTGCTGGAATCTGTATGAAATTCACTTTGAAAACTGCACCATATGGACCTCAATATGTAGCTAGGCATTTGCGTATTCAGCAAATAGACATCAAAGAATTTGAAGGCGTCTTAAAGCAGATCCAAACTCCTGAAGAAGCTGCTCATGTAGAAGTAATTTCCCTCCGTCACCGTCAGCCATGCTTCTTTGTCTGACTTCCTGTTGCCTAACATGCTTTTAAGTCACTTTGAAGTGTTTTACAAAGGAAGACTGTTGAGTTTTCTCCAGACATTTTTCATTTCTGTGGACAGCTTTAGCTTTTTATGGTGTTTATTCTCTCAGGCCAGCAGCTCTGGCAGGACGCTGGTTGGCACTTTGATGTGCAAATCTTTTTTTTTTTTTTTTTTTTTTTTTTGCAGGTGCATGGGAGTGCACGTCTACTGGATTCCTTTTGATTTGCTATAAGGGGTCAGGCTGCAGCTGCCTCTTTTAGAAACTGTTGTAATTTTAACATCATACTCACTGGTCTGTCTTTCTAAAAGGTAGTTGTCTTACAGTGCTAGCTAATTGTGGGTGGTCTCATTCATTTTTCACTCCAGCTGCCACATCAGGCCTAAACATGGAGTCAATGCTCAACAAGCTAAAAAGCACCGTTACAAAGGTGACGGCAGATGTCACCAGTGCTGTCATGGGCAACCCGGTGACGCGGGAGTTTGAGGTTGGACGACATATAGCCAGCGGGGGTCCTGGATTGTGCTGGAGGATCTACAATGGCACCAAAAAGTCAACAAAGCAGGTTTGTGATGACATCCTCCTCCAGACTAGAGCAGCTCTCATTCATAAAGGTTTAAATGAATGATCAGCTGATAAAGACGACGTGTCTTTGACCCCTTCAGGAAGTGGCAGTGTTTGTGTTTGATAAGAAGACAGTTGATAAGTATCCAAAATTTGAAAAGGACCAAATCATCGATTCACTGAAAAGAGGGGTCCAACAGCTTACCAGACTGCGTCATCCACGTCTTCTGACTGTGCAGCATCCTCTCGAAGAGTCACGGTGAGCATCAGACACACATGCATACCAAGGACTAATAGAATGAGTCACAGTTCAAAGAGGGGCCTGATTTTCAAGGGGAAAATTGCATTACAAATCTATTTGTCAACCTCTGTGTGTACAGAAGCTTGTCAGGATCAAAAGAGGCTGTAGACTGGTCCCTGAATAATAAATACCCTCTGAGAATAAAATGAGATTGATGCCGTCCCGCTCCGTCTACCTAAACTTTCACCCGGAGAGGCTTTTGATACAGATACACCTCTCTTTGTCCTTTTCTTTTGCTGTTGATTTCCTCTGTCTGTTCAAGAATATTTCCACTTTCAAATCAAGTTGTTTAAAATCACACTGACGTTATTTCTGTTTGTGCCTTAGAGACTGCTTGGCGTTCTGCACAGAACCTGTGTTTGCCAGTCTGTCCAACGTGCTGGGTCAGTGGGAAAACTTGCCCAGCCCCTTGCCCAGTGACATCAAGGAGTACAAACTGTATGATGTGGAGACCAAGTATGGCCTGCTTCAGGTGAGAGTGTAGAAAGACAAGCTAGGTTTACAACTAAGGGTAAGAATTCATCATTGATTAGTTAACAATATTCCCTCATCTACAAAATAACAGATAAACTCTTAAAGGAAAAGTTTTTTAAAGGGCTGTTAATAGTGTTGTTCCAGTTGTAATACCAATATCTGGCCATTTTGACAGTCTTAACCTATTTTTGATCCCTTTTACCATTTTTTGCCCAGTTTTGCCACTCGTAACCCCTCTTCACTACTTCATCTGTCCATTGTGAAGTTGTATGAAAATCAGGATTTTATTTCCTGATAACATTTGCAGAGGGAGGAGGATGGGAAGGTGGAGTTAGGTTTACCACAGGAAATCTCAGGTTTGAAAAATAACTACGTACCTGTAACAAGGCTGAAGATGCATAATAGGAAAAAACTTCCTCAGAGGAAGATAGAAAGAAAGGTTGTCAAAGTTTTCAGTACCTTGACTATTTTTGATACCACATGTTTGAATATAAAATCTTAAAATTTTAAAGTTGACCTCTGGAGGTTACAATATTAAACAGTGCTGTGGGTCCCTTTGTTTTTTGAGTAAAGCCAGTTTTTTCTAATCTCAGACAGGTCTGACCTCAAAGTTAGCTGGGCCCCTGACAAACCCAGTGAAAGAACCCTCCCCAGTTGTGCTCTGTCTATCAATGCAGGATCTGTAGCATTGGTGCTAGCCTCCTGCCTAACAGTTACCTAGTTTTTTTTAACTGAAAGGTGTGTCAAGCTGTTATTAGATTCTGATGTTCAGTTTATTTTTTCGTTCTACTTTTTGACCCTTTGTCATCATTGTGTCTGCCCATTTTTGCTACATTTAACCCATTTTTACCTCTTTAAACCTTCCATGATATTTTTCAACCTCTTTAAACTTCTTTAGTCACACATATTCACCATTTTTGTTTATTTGTCACATTTCAACACGTTATACCCATTTTTTGGCACCATCATCCCATTTTTGCTTCTTTGAACACATTTTTCATTACTTTTTACTCAATTTTACAAATATGTTACCACTGTTCACCACTTTTTCTGCCAATTTTTGCCACGTTTAACCCATTTTGTTAAATTTTGCCCAGTTTTGACACCCTTAACCCATTTTTTTTACTGCGTTTGACCATTTTGCTGACAAATTTACCACACAATTTCACCCTTCATTGCAATTATATATTATATTTTCCTTAAAGTTGTTTCAGTTCCTTTTTTCACTGGAGGCATGCACACAATTTGTTCTAGGAAATATGATAGAACACAACTGTTACATTTTTTCTTGATGAAAAATCTCCCACAGGGCCAATTTAATAAACCACAGCTCCTGAGCTAACTAAAGTTAAAAATAGAACCTCCATTTTATGACATCATCAATAATATAGTCATTATGACCTCACTTATCTAAGTAATCTTACAGGTTTTACCACTATAAGTACCAATACTCACTTATATAATATGCTATTTCTTTACAAACCCAGTGAAACCAGCTGTGCCACCTTTCAGTGTGATGCTTGTGCTCCAGTAAGCTGCAGTGTCAATCAACTCTGTCAACAACATCCATCTCTTCTGCTGTTTTTTAACTTCGTCCATAGCGTGCTTTAAAGGAACTTATTTATGGCTGAGAGGACTCAAACAGCATGCAAAGTTTATCATAGCCAGTGTTTTTGTGTTCTATATTTTTGTGTATCTTTCACCTTTTGGACCATATCTAAACATCTCATTTTAGCATATTATTCTGGAAAAGTCCTTTAAAAAAAATGATTAGCATGTTTTGTGTCTCTTCAGATCTCGGAGGGTTTGTCCTTTCTCCACAGTGGGGTCAAAATGGTACATGGAAACTTGTGCCCAGAAAATATCATCCTGAATAAGAGTGGAGCCTGGAAGATCATGGGCTTCGACTTCAGCATCTCCTCCAGCAACCCCTCAGACGCTGAGGTGTGTTTGGAGACATTTTTCCCTCAGTGCAGTCTCCCAGGCTGAGCTAACTACATTGAAGCTGCTCTGCAGATAATGTCTGGTCTTTAAAATCTCCTGTTTCTTACTCTCTTCAGCCTAAATACACATGTAAGGAGTGGGAGCCCAACCTCCCTCCCCTCTGCCTCCCCAACCCTGAATACCTGGCCCCTGAGTATATCCTGTCTGTCAGCTGTGACTCTGCCTCCGATATGTACTCTCTGGGCGTGGTTATACATGCAGTCTTCAATGAGGGAAAGCCTGTTTTCCAAGTCAACAAGCATGACATTTTTAAGAGCTTCAGCAGGCAGCTGGACCAGGTGAGAGGAAGTGGAATGAAAGCCTCTTAAGAATCATAAATCTGTCGTATAAAAAGGAAACCTGCACTTTGTAAACACTTTAAAATGTCACTGGACCCTGATGTTTTCATCTGGTCTTCCAGAGAAAAAAGATATTCTAGAAGAACAAAGAAGTGATGTGCTGTTCTGTGGACTCACCATAGGCACTGATTTTAGTCTCTCCCTTGTTTTCTTCCTCTCTTTTTATAAAATTTCAGCTGAGCACAATGAGTCCATCACTGTTGAACAAGATCCCAGAAGAAGTGCGGGAACACGTGAAAATGCTGCTTAGTGTCACACCCAACGTCCGACCAGATGCAGACCAGATGACCAAGGTTTGCTTTGTTCAAAAATTCACGAAGATAGAATGAAGAGGTTTTAAGCTCTTTTAGGACAACACTAATTCCCAGAGATGAATGAGGGGTTCCAGTATGAAGTTTGATACCTCTTCCACTTATGAACTTCTGATTTTATCATGACCAGCCAAAATGTTTTTGAAGTTTTTGATCATATCATTTTATTAAGTAATTAGGGCTCAAAAAGTAAGCTGCAACGATAATGTTGTTCTAAGTGCCAGTAATATTGTCGATTTTCTGTGAGAGAGAAGCGCCTGTATTTGCACAAGCAGAACAAGTGACTAGCAGAGGTGGGGAACATTGATTTTCAAGTATGAGTTTTTTTTTTCCCCACTGGGGGCCCTTAAAAGCAGACTGCTTTAATGTTATTTGCTTGTCCTAATCACCAATTAAGCCTGGATACAGCATTTTTTGGAGGAGGCTTTCAAACAATTCATGGGTTTCAGAGTTTTTTTTAGGTATCTTTAGGTCTAAATGGGTCAAAAGCTGACATTTTTCTTCTTTTTCTCTCTTTGTGTCTCTAAATTAGATTCCATTTTTTGACGACGTGGGTGCTACCACACTGCAGTACTTTGACTCGCTTTTCCAAAGGGACAACCTTCAAAAGTCCCAGTTCTACAAAGGCCTCCCTAAAGTCCTGCCCAAACTGCCCAAGGTAATTTCATGTTCACCTTGTGTTGAAACGTGTTTATTAGGCTCAAAATTTGTTTAAAGCAAGCTAAAAAAACAAAAGTATGCCATATTTATGAATTTTGTGTTCTTTTGTGTTGTTTTTTTTCATATAATTCTTTTGATTTTATATCAAACTGTATGAGACCTATTGCCTACATAAGTTCCCCCTGATGCTCTTAATGTCTGTTTGTTTTTTTTTTTGTTTGTTTGTTTTTTTTCTTTTCCTCAGAGAGTTGTGGTGTACCGAATTTTGCCAGCGTTGACCTCTGAGTTCATCAACCCGGACATGGTTCCCTTTGTGCTGCCCAACGTGCTCCTCATCGCTGAGGAGTGCACCAAAGAGGAGTATATTCGCCTCATCCTACCCGACCTTACTCCTGTTTTCAAGCAGCAGGAGCCAATTCAGGTAGAAAAACAGCACTTAACTTAAACAGCATCCTAGTGCACCTCTTTGATTTAGAGCTGGTTCTTATGGTGTTCGATCTCACAATAAAACGGCTGTTTTGAAGAGATGCATGATTTCTTCCTTTTGTCCTTGACCTTGAAATGAGATTAACTGATTAAAGAGCATGCTCTGTATGGGTTTGGTACTTCACTTCATGGAGATTTGTCTCTCTCTGTATTTTTCTCCTCATGCTTCTTCAGGCTAGTAACATGGTGAGTGGTTTCTGCTGTGAATTTGTTTGGCTCACATCAGCTACTTTGTGTATCGTGTGTACTAAAAGCTAAACTAAAGCCACCGCAAGCAGCTTTCACTTGAATTGACTAACTCCACTCACTCATCTGCAGAAAATACTTTCTTGCTTTTTGTCTTTTTTTTTTCTAACTGGGTCCATTTGCTGTACAGATCCTGCTGATCTTCCTGCAAAAGATGGACCTTCTGCTGACAAAAACCCCACCTGAGGACATAAAGAACAGTGTCCTGCCCATGGTTTACAGAGCTCTGGAAGCCCCCTCTGTACAGATTCAGGTACATATTTTCCTCCCTCTTTATCCTTTCATTACTGCCTAGAGAGCGCAGTAAAAAAAAAAGCTCTTGGCGTCATGAAAATGTCAGATTTCATAACATCTTATCTGCGGCTGAGCAGGAGCTGTGCCTGAACATCATCCCAACGTTTGCCAACCTGATTGACTATCCTTCCATGAAGAACTCTCTCATCCCTCGAATCAAATCTGCCTGCCTACAGACCTCATCGCTCGCCGTAAGTCTTCATCTGTTGTTTCTTCTCTTAGCCTGCCATGCCTTCATAACCTTTAAAATCTTTCTTTTTTTTTTCTTTACGCATGTCCTTGCTTTGCACTCCTTCACTAGTAAATACTTTATTTACCTGTTTTGGTCTAGGTACGAGTGAACTCTCTGGTGTGTTTGGGGAAGATTTTGGAGTATTTAGACAAATGGTTTGTCATTGATGAAATTCTGCCCTTCCTACAACAAATCCCCTCCAGAGAACCAGCGGTACTCATGGGTATTCTAGGTAAAGCTCTGCTTGAAACACTCCTCTCCTTTTCCTTTAATTGAAACAGTTGAGTGATCTTTGTTCATTTTAAGTTATGTTGTGTGACTTGAAGTGCAGATGTCTGGAGCAAGATTGTTTGGAAGGTACCTTTTAGTATTGGTCGCTTGACTCTCAGACTCCTGTTTCAGGCATCTACAAGTGCACCTTCAGCCACAAGAAGCTGGGCATTCCCAAAGAAAACCTCGCCACAAAAAGCCTGCCCCACCTTGTCTCTCTTAGTATAGACAACAACCTTAACTTAAACCAGGTACTACACTCTGCTTACTTGCACCTTATAAGTTTTTTTTCAACTTGAGTTCAATCTAATTTTATCTGATTTATACAATGTCTCAGTTTAACTCCTTCATGGCGGTGATTCGGGACATGCTGAGTCGCATGGAGGCGGAACACAAAACCAAACTGGAGCAGCTGCACGTCATGCAGGAGCAGCAGAGGTATCTGCCACTATTCTCACATTATACTGCAGCCACCTTCTCATTCTCTCTGATTTAAAATGAAATTGTTCTCCATATTAATGGAAATTCAAGGGAAATTGGATCGGTCTATTACCAGCTGATACTAGCCACATGAATATGATAATGGAAAGTCTTTGCTGTCGTTTTTTTTCCAACAGAAGTATTAACATCTCAAACCCAGGGCAACAATCAGAAGAGACAAAGAACCCTCCGAATACTGGAAACCAGGTAAGCCAACAAAAACTCCGGTTAACATTGGTGATATGGGTTTTTTTCCTCAGATGTTGCCTCTCTGTCCTGCTGTGATCTCATTCAGTCTTCTCTTGCTTTCAGATTGATGACATCTTTGGCAGCTCAGGGGTTAATGGGAAAGAGAATGGAGCCACAGCACCAGCCTCACAGCCTAATAGAGTATGGAAATAATGTCATACCTCATTTATATAATGCTTCACCTTTATCCATTTAGCATGCCGCCAATTTGCTAGACCATTTCCCCCGTATTCTCCTAGATGTCTCTGACGCTCGAGGAGAAGCAGCGACTGGCAAAGGAACAGGAGCAGGCGGCAAAACTACGGAACCAGCAGCCTTTAGCACCACAGACGATCAAACCAGCCAACACAAACAACTCACAGGTAACACCTCAAAACATCACTCGGGACAACCGCAAGACAAGACACACACAAGATAGCCTCTGCACTATTTTGACTTATTATTCCTGAAAAAATTGGAATCAGGCCTAGAAATGGAATTGATTTAAATAATATATGTGGGTTAAATGGAGAGAGCTTAAGGACAAACATACAGTGGTGTTCTTTAAGGATTTTATTTCCTTTCTGAGTGAGTTAGATTGCCAAAAATATCAATAATTGAATACTTTATCAATAGAAAGTGCTTTAAAAAGGAACAATCTTTGTTATTTAATGATGGATAGTATCGAAAAGCACCAAAACTTGAAAAGTTGGAGAGAGGTCTGGCTGCAGAATATCCATTTTTTACGGCCACTTTCACAGACCGTTCATCTGAGACACAATATATCCCAGAAAGGAAGTGCCGGTACAATGTATTTCCAGTTTTAGATCTTTTCTTTAAGTTCAGCTTTATTCAAATAACCACACTGTAAACATTACAGGCTAAGCAACAGAGTAGTTACACAAACGGGAGCTCATTTTGGCTTTGTTAGCTTTGGCAAAAGCTAACATGGCTACACTAGCTAAGTAATTAATGTTACATAAGCCAACGTAACAAAGTTAGTTTTAGTTTAGTTTTTTTTTTTTTGCACGTCAGGCTTTTGACTTTTAACTTTTGGTATCTTAACCTTTACCCTAACCCTAAATGAAAATGCATTTTTGTTGCCCTGGTGCCAAAGCAGGTATTAATATTAGTTTTTTCCTCATATCATGTTGAAGTCTAAACTCTGGTATTGTGACAAGTGTTGAGGCATCTTATGTTTATTTCATGGGCTGATACAGTCTGCTGTTAACCTCTAGCTATGATTTTATCACTTGCGGAAAAGTAGGGCATCCTTCTTTATAACTTTGTTTAGAAGTCAGACCCAGGTCAGGACCTTGCAAGGCAGGTCACAAATTAAATTAAGCGCCATCAAACTGTTTAACCAGGACACTGTATACTGCTTGGAATAACCTCAGTCAGAAGCAGCACAGTGTTTCATTCTCACTTCTCAGCCAGTACAGGTGACAGAGACTCATGATAGACTCGTGATAGAGAGATTCAGCAACATGTTACATGCATAGCAATTCCCCAGAATGGAGAAAATGAAGTGATAAAATTGCGACATCTTTTTACTGGCTTATAAAAATGAGTTTTGCCTTAGATTAAGGTTTACTGTAGCTTCACTTTTACACACTATATCTGAGCAGAGTTTTTATTTTGAGTGGATGTGGATACTGCTTAACTTTTAACTTGCTGATCACGTCTTATATTTCATTTGGCAGACTAAGGACCTTACAAGCAGCCTTCTCAACAACATGACGTCTCTAAACAGCCTGTCATTGACCAACACAGCACGACCAGCTCCAGTTCAGGGCACCACCATCGCTGCCTTCCCCTCCCCTAGCCCCATGATGGGCACCATGGGTGGCCCAGTCTCCAACGGCTTCAACCCCACTATGGGCTTCCAAACAGGAGGCATGGGGATGGCCATGCGACCCGCGGGCCCCAACCTCTATGGCGGCATGGCGACCACCACCAGCACCCCAAACTTCGGCGCCCTCACGCAGAATCAAGGACCTATCGGGCAGTCAAACAAAACCCCTGACATGTCAGCCCTGGACAATCTTTTTACACCCAGTCAGCCCAAAGTCACCCTCAACCAGATGGGTCCAAAGCCTATGCCTGGCACCAACACCCCTTGGCTCAGTCAGTTTGGTTCAGTGCAGAACGCTCAGACTCAGATGCAAGGGGCTTCAGTAGGCATGGGTGGGATGCCCAGCGGGTTTGGGATGCAAGCAAACCCTTTTTTTAGCCCACAGAACTTTTCCCAACCTGCTGCTGCCCCGAGCATGAACCAAAGTGGAATTAAACAGAGTGCATCCGCCAACAATGATCTGAAAGACTTGTTCGGCTAAATGTGAATCAAAAAATGACACCAGGTCAAATATATTCTTTTAATAGACTTGGACAAGAGAGCCTTGAATTCTCACACAAGACGCTGATTGAATGTGAAGATTTAAATCCTTACAAGGGTGTTTCCGTCTGTATTTTTGATCCGACCTGGTTTGAAATCACTCGCTCACGTTCAGCAGGAAACAAACCTGCCTCCTGTATCCATTTCTACTTGACCAGATGGACGAAACTCTTCAGGGTGGGAGCTTCTTCTTCTTCTTCTTCTATGCTGTGTTCTTTACATGCTGGGGATTTCCTACTCTTTTGTACTTGACAAATGCTGGGGGTTGAGATTAATCCCAGAACAGATTCTTACTAGAAAGGTTATTTGTTCGTATCATGAGTGACTGAGTGGTTGGATCACCCTAAAATTTGCAGAAAAACACAAAGAAAGCAGCTTCGCCTTAAGGCTTTGTACCTTTTAGTGCTTCTCCTGAATTATTTTGGGATTAGCAGCATGTCTAAAGTGATAAAGCTTTAAAAAATGAAGCTAAAAATATGAGCCAAGTGGGAGGTAGCTTGAAGTGTAGCACTGAAAAGCCTGCAGCGACTGATCTGCATCCAGGAGGCTTAACCTGAAAGCGGATGTATGAAATTGTCAGGCTTATGGTTGCCCTTTTGAGGAGGCAAAGTCTGGCCTTCATTCCCCCTGCTTTGGTCTCATTCCTCTTTTTTATCTGCTTTTAAAGCCTTCTGTTCTTGTTACTTAAATTAACATCAAAGCAGGCTTATTGAAAAGGGAATTGTAGTTTTCTCTGGTCCAAGTTTGTAGGCAACCATTTCACCTCCTTTGAGAAGAGATATTTTCAGTAAAAGGCAGTATGAATGACTTTTGTGGAGTAGATTTACAGCAGCAGTGCCCCTTTAGCAAGATGCTAAATTAGTAAACAAGGACCATTTGCACTGCGTAGGCTAATGTGCCTTACATGGGTACATGTTAAAACTAGACAGACATCTGTTACTCAAGTATTAATGGTTTCTATTTTAATCAGCTGTCTGGCTTTGTTGCATGTTACTGAAATTGACCACAAAGTTTAATTTTAGCATCTTTTCTAAATCAAGTAATGATTCCTTATGATTCCAATGACCAGTGACAATTTATCCACACATTCTGCTGCAGAAGCAAAGATGAGGGTTAACTAAAATCCTCCTGTGCACCATTTCTGTTGATGAATTTGTACAATGAAGATTTTCCACTATATATTTTGATTCCAGCACTGTCAGAGGACCAGTGCTGGGACGTATTATTATGAAGTGTAAATATATAGTTATTTAAAAATGGATTAATCATTCAGTGAGGGCCATGAGATTTTGATGTCCTTGTGATAATGGTTAAGAGGCCTTAGATGAGTCGTGTGCAATAATCCTTACTGGGTGCACAGCGGTTGTGTCCTTACTTTCATGTCCGCAGACCTACAGTTGTAACCGAGGTCCGTCAGATTTTCTAAACAGCTTAACATTCATGTGTACGCATTGGAGAGCTTACATTTATGAGGATAACTTTAGGGGGTTTAGAAGGTGGTCACACTGTTTCTGCTGACTAAGATTGTTGTTAACATGCTCACGTGTAATGTCGTTTTGGGCTAATCTTCCTGTTCGTGCCCTTCAAGGTGATCTACGTCCAGCTGGGGTTGTCAAAATTTCTTAAACCTTTAAGTTGTGTATTTAGAGCTCTACAACTGGAACTAACAAATCGATTTCACAAGACATGCATAAAAAATGTGTATCCTTGACCTATGTTTAGTTGCTGTGGTATCAAAACAAGTATAGAGATGGTTTGATTTTAAAATCAAACTTTAAAACTGGTATCTGACGAACCCTACTTCTAGCAAAATTACATTTTTATTGCCACTGATTTTGACTTGTTTCCAATTCAGATTTTATCTCACATTTCAGACCTTCACTGTGTAAGGTTTGATTTAATCCCAAACTGGATCTGATCTGTAGGTCGTGTATCACATATCAAGGCAGAACCCCAAAGCAGAAAACTAAAGCTTATTCTTCTACCAGATCATTTGTATACCACTGCTGTCCTGTATGTGTAGTGTGGCCCTCGTTTTATGTGTGAAGGTGCTGGTCTCTGAGGTGGATCAATTAAAATCTGTACATATAAAAGAAAAGTACACAATCTAATACCTGTGGAGGGTTTTCTTTATTTGTGTGATTGCTCAGAAATAAGACGTCAGACTGTTAAATGTTTCTACGTTTGCATTAATAACAGACAGCCTTGATGACAAATCAATGGGGGTGCAACGATAAACATGACTCAAAAAACATGAGCTGTATGGACAAAAGTATTTGGCCACACCTGCTACTTATTGAATTTAGGGGTTTCAATAAGACCTGTTACTAAAGGTATATAAAATCAAGAACCTTTGGGATGAACTGGAACAGAGGTTCCAAGCCAGGCCTTCTCGTCCAACATCAGTGCCTGACCTTATCAATGCTCTACAGAATGAATGGGCACAAACTCACACAAAAATACTCCAAAATCTTTAGGGAAATCTTTCCAAGAAGAGTGGAGGCTGTTATAGCTGCAAATGAGGAGCCAACTCCATATTAAAGTACATTTATTTGAATTTGGTCAGGCAGCCAAATACTGGAATGCGATAAAGCCAGTTTATGAATAACACAAACTTTTATATCAATTTTTGAGTAAAAATATCCCATTCCAATATTTTATGTATAAACACAATTAATGCATGTTTAATCACAGGTTTAGATTTTGTTTCTACAAAAACTGCATATTTTTGTTCATGAAAAGTGACATGTTTCACTACTGCTGGTTCAGGCAGTGACATCAAAAAGAAGCAGACAATGCCCCCTGCTGGTTAAAAAGAGCATTTCAATGCTTTTACACTCAATGATCACTTGTTCAACAGCATTTTAATATAAGTATCTAATCCTCCAGTCATATTGAAGCAACTAGGGATAAACAATATTTGATTTTTGACGAAATTTGAAATTTACAAATAAATTTAGCAAATACTCATACATAAATGTAGTTCAGACCTAAAACTTAAGTTTTTAAAACATGCAATTTGAAGTTTCAAGATGAACAAATTTCAGTCCTTAGACCATTTGGAGCTGATGTGATGTCAGCGACGTTTGATTATGTCATTGTTTGAAGATATATCTGACAAACTCCAACATGACTGGCTAAAATACATGTGAGAAACAGACTTCTGTAAATGTTTAAATACTGTGCAGTTGTTTTTATTAAACCTTTAGGTTTTCAGGGGCTTGTTTGCAAAGAATGCTGTTTTAGAGGCAATTTTTTAGGTGGTATTACGTCTAAAGCCAAAGGAATGATGATGAATAAAAAAAATTCAGCTGATATAGGCCTATCGATCCTGTCTTAAAACTCAACCAACTTATTTGTTTCTATGGCCAATATACACAGCTGAAATGGCAGCAAACAATACATTTAAGCATGTAGACATAGTTATGGTGGTATGTTAAGAGTCAAACTGAGCATCAGAAAGGGGAATAAAGGTAATGTAGGTAACTATGAACATGCCATGGTTGTCGCCAGTCTGGCATGCTCTATGGTATCGTCATAGACACATGTAACAAGCCATATTTGCCCAGAGGACTGATGCTCACTATATCCTATTCTTACCATACCAAGAGATGGTTGAGCATGAAAATCCCAGCAGAAGTCATTTAAATAACCTTTCTTCCCCATTCTGATGCTCGGTTTGGACTTCGGCACATTATTGTGACTATGTATATCTACATGCCTAAATACATTGGTTGCAGCTATGGGATTGGCTGATTCAATATTTGTGCTAATGAGCAGTTGAACAGGTTGCCTAATAAAGTGATCATTGAGTATTTGTCAAAAAGACGTCCTTATTTTTATTGAAATAACATTTTACTGTAAGACAATGTTACATCCTTTTATGACAGGATGGATCTGACATTGAAGGATAAATCAAAGTAAAATTCTCTTTGGTTTAAAGTTAAAAGAGTTACAGTCATGTGCATAAGTTTAAGGCATGTAGGGTGCTAAGGATTCATCATGGGGTCCGATGTGCCACAGCCTGGGGCTGGAGTCAAAACATGTCGACACAGGTCACATGGCAGCCGAGGTCGAGCTCGACGGCATCTCATTTGTGCAGGCTTTTTTCACACATGGTGATTGAGCAGAGACCACTGGTGGTTTTCAGGCCCTTGTAACATCCACAGCAAGACCAAGGGCTAGTGACAACCCTTCTACCCACCCAGACAGTACCCTAGTCCATGCTTATTTGCCACATCCACCCCTTACTCCACCCTAAAGGTAAGGAACTTTGCTATTTTTCAAGATTATTTTCCCATGCCCCTGGTAATGTGCAAGGACATCCAGAGCATGACTGGGATTGTGTCAATCGTCCTTCCTACCTCAGGAAGCTTACTGGCCACATCTACTGGCCTCAATATCCGGCCCAAACATGCCTAAAGGTTCTGCACAGTACTGTTTATTTTCTAAATATAAAACATTAATATGTAGTATTTAAACAAAACAAACAAAAAGTCAGAATAATATGAACCCTGAGTAAACATACCTTATCCATACCTATGGTTAAATATACGCCCTTAAACTTTTACATTTCGCCTTAGTTTAAGACAATATCTACTGATTTTGCATTGCAGACATTTAACAGTAGCAGTCATGGCAGTTACAAACAAAAATCATATCTAATAAAAGTAAACAAAAGCTATATTCTATTTTATTAATTCATCTTAAAAATATCAAATATAAATAAAAAGTTGGGTCCGGTCAGGCAGCTTGTAAACATATGACTGAATCCTTTTAACCTGAGACAAGCAGTGAGGTCCTTGTGATGTTAGCTGTGTTTCCACCAAGCAGTTTGGTTCAGTTCTGTTGGATATGGTACGCAATTATTTGATTTTTTTTTGGTCAGGAGTCTAGAAAAATACTAAAATAGCTGATGTATACCGTCCTATTTTTGTGGCACTCTTTCATTGGGTATCATGGGCCCCTATCCCACCCTAAGAGTGGAGCTAGATTTGCATCAGGTGGTGACTGGTCTGAAAAATATTTGCTTCCCATCATGGTGGAATCCAATGATCTACACGGAGGCTGGCAGTGGAAAAAGAGTTACGATCTGGGTTTACTGTAACTGTATCAAACTGTACTAACCCAACCAGACTGCTTGGTGGAAACTCACTATTTGTTGATGTTCAAGCCCTGAATCCGACATCTTCAGTCACTGGTTGAGCCTTCGTACTGTTCTGGTGGTGTATGTTGACAGGTTTTTTTGAGTCATGGCTGCAAAAGACAGATTTAAAGTTAATCTGGACCCCTTATGGACAAAACAGCTTATTACTGTAAAATTCCACCCCACTTAAGTAGAAAAGAGTTCTACAGGCATTTCATTCGACTGTTTTTATGGGACCAGCTCACCTGAGAAGTCCAGTTCATAGTGAAACTGACTGGTATGAAACTTCATGATCCCAGTTGGGTCCTGCTGGTACTGGAGCTCGATGTCCTGACTGGAGACGCTGCTCTGGCGAGGTCCCTACATTAAGCAGAGATGTTAAGCAACATCACATTGTTTTGTTGGAGCAGAAAATCCTCTTTTATTGTGACTCTGTTTGGCTTTGACAGACTTTTATGACTGCGTGGGTGAAAACTGAGTCTGGAGGCGTTGTTATGTCAGGTTGGTAGGAAGGTCAAAGGTCATTATGCCCCTTGTTTTCCCTTGCTTATAAGATCTCTATGACCACTGTAGTGGTCTGCAAAAGGGGGTGTCTGACATCTGCAATCTGCAGCCAGACTGTTCAAGGTTAAATAGAACACTCTGCTCCAAGGGTCAAACATTCAATATTTCAATATTTTTTCCCTTGGTTAATATGTTGAACTCAATCAACCAATTAAAGCATATAATTTGCTGTAATTTCATTCAAAGCCAACACCCTCAGAATTTTCAGACAGGGCAGATTTCTTCCCAATTTTTTCAACAAACTTTTCCTTTTAAACTTCATTTAGGGTCGCAACAACACCTCACAGTGAAAAAAATCAGAACATGTATTTTTGTAAGTTATTTTAGGGTTTTTATAAGGAAAATCTGTTTGTAAATATATACCCTCAAAATTAAAATGTTTTACTTAAAATTACAAAGAAAAAAAGAGAAACAAAGTTATCAATAATTAATAAAGGAAATAAATAAATAAATACAATTATTTATAAATTAACTTCAATCTAATTTCTGAAGACAATGAGAAAACAAAGCAGCAGTATTGTGCATGTTAGTAATGTCAGTGTGTACATGTTGGCATGCTACATTAGTAACAGATGAGCACTGTGCTTGGGTGAAGCCTGAATTCTAGGCTTCATGACATGGTTTACTGCTTCACAATTTGGATATTTTTCGTCTTATAGTGCAGAAAAGTATGACTTACAATAATGTAGTCTCTCCATATTCCACCAATATCGAGAAACTGCCATCGTGGTGTGCCTGAACTGAACGTAAGAAAAATATGAAGTGAAAAATTATCCTTTAGAGAAGAAACAACATCTGCAGTCCAAACAGAGCCAATATTGCTGCAGGAAATATGTTTTATAAAGGTTCTTAAATAGATGTTAAAAGCTCCTATGAGGAGTTTTTAGTTAGTTATGAAATAGACTAAAATTAACATTGAATTTTCTTTATGAGCTTCCAAACCAAACAAGACAATCAGGAAGAAAGCTCATTATTTCTATGGTGTTATCTTTTAGGTGTCAGAGGAAGTGACGGGTAGAAAAAAACTTTGAGAAACCCTACTTTCTCAAGTACAGGACAAAATACAGAATCAAATTCAAAACAAACCAAAAGTTCCTCACAGGAGCTTTAAGAGCCAATCATGGTCAGTCAAATAGTTTTATTTTGAAGTGTAAAGGTTAAGGGTCCTTTAACTGAATTTTCTCTAGTATAGGAGGTTCAATTTACAGTTGATAAAGGTTTGCTTGTTGTTGTTTTTTTCTTACTTGGTGTTCTGTTGACTCTCATCCACAGCGGTCCTCCTCACTGCTCTTTTAGTCCTGATTTTGTTATTGACTTGACACATACCTGTGATAAACAGTGTGGACAGACACAATTACAACATCTCTTCCTCAACAACACTAAGCTAATTGATAGTATTCAGTTGCAACAGATAGACTGTGCATTACCTGCGAAATCAAGAGTGTATGTGAATCTGTTGATCTTGAATTGAAGCTGGCCTTGTGGATTGAGCTGGTACTGCGTCTCGATTGCATTGCTGTCAAAGGTACAGATCTGCACAAAAAAAATCTTAGTCAGCTATAAAGAGGAATGCAAGAATTACATTTTACAGAGTCATTTTTAAGGTGTCTGATATAACAGCCCTACGTACGTATGCTTGGTATTCCATCCACACTCCTTCGTCTCCCATGAACTCCCACTTGTAGCCTCCATTGGTGAGCTTTGATGGGGCAGGCACCGTCCTAGCCGAGGTGGAGCGAATGCTGCAGAAAAAAACAAACTTCCAGGAATGTGGGAAAGGATAATATCCCGTTATTAATAGGAGCTACACAGATTAAAAGTCATACCTTCCTTTCTTAGATGTGAATTTTGGACGCCTGCGGACCTTCCTGCGCATCCCTGTAGAGCTGTTCGTTTGTGTCATGGCTGCAAAAAAATAGTCAATATGTTGACATATAAACTCCACCAAGATATTTATTGGTATAAATGTGCTCAATGACAGAAGTGTCTGATACTTGGGAAGTCGAGGTTGTAGCTGGTCGATCCCACGGTGAAGTTGAAGGATCCCTGACGGTTGAGAGTGAACTGCTGCTCCACGTCTCTGCTGCTGATGGTGGAGGCCAACCTGTTGGAGCTCTAAGAGGAGAAAGAACTCTGAATATGGATGTAAAGTTATCCTGTAATATGATTAAAATACTGTATATATATAGAAAAAGGCTTTAAATGTGCATCTTATAAGCTGAATTTCACAGTATGTTAGGTTTAGCTGTAATAGCATAACTTTTCAAGCATGCAAATGATGAAAAAGCTAAAGAATTACTGCAATCTATATTTATAAATAGACAAGAAAGGGGACATTTTGGATTTTTATTGGCAAAATAAAAAAAAAAAAAAGGTTAAACATATTGGCTTCAATATCATGGCTTGATAGACATAGTCATTGTTTATTATATAGATCCTTCCCATCATTGATAACAGATCTGTTCTTTGGATTTCCCTCACCTGGGATCCATATTCACGCCACAGCTGGTCATCTCTGAAGTACCAGCCTACGTCCTCTGTCTGTCCTGGAGGTAAGAAGCTCAGTCTCTGCACCTTCACCGCTGAATTCAGCGTCTGTAGCGTATCGAAGTCTATGAACACCTTCCTGTGGAGACACATACAACTCGCATTGCTGATCATATTTCAATTTCAATGTGAAATTGGTCTTTAATCACATCAAAACTATTTAATTCAATATTTGTTTTCTTTCCTACAATGATCCATATAGGATCAGAAAGGAAAACTTAAATCCTGTGCTACTTTAGCTCTTTGGTTTTGTTTTCACTCTCCTGCTTACAACACAATCTGACTCTCTTGACGTCACACAGTGGATCGACACTGAGGCCTGGGTGGCGCTGAGAAAGGGAGTGTATGGCAGCTCTTCCTCTTTCCTGCTGCTACAGTGTTGCTCCATGCTGTCTTTCATGTAAACAGAACTAGTGCTAATATTTCCCTTCATTTTTTAACACGCAGTTTTACTTTTGCCACATTGAGAACATTTTGTTTGTAATAACAAATGCATATCTGTTCCCAATGTCAGTCAGCTGCCACATGCACTACTAATAATCAGTACTGATTCTGGCCCTGAAAAACCAATATCTGTCAACCCTTACTTTTGATACCATCTGTATTAGCACAGTACATTTCTTTATTTCAATGACTGATAGTATCAATTAATAATGAGGTTATAAAAACACTTTTTCATAGGAGAGGTACTCTAGCTCTTGTACATGCTCTAAACTGCACAAGTATATGGCAGTTTAGACAGTGACCTGGAGTCTGTCTGCATTTTTGTTAATTAAAAACAAGAAATTACCCAATACTGGAGGCCTAGGACTCCAACACGTATCCATATTGTTGAATTATTACTAGTGTGGTTAAAAGTTTACATTCTGGCATCGTGACAACTATAATGAAGAGCAGTAAGAACTGCCATGACTTACCCATTGCTGGTGTTGATGGTGATTGCTTTAGCTCCAGGGTGGCAGTAGTGAGTCTCGATAACGTGATTGTTGTCAATCCGCAGCCACTGACCTCCTACAAACAGCTGCCACTCATAATGTTTCTCCTCAGCTGTAAAATAGAAGGATTTCTGAGCTTGCTATTCTTTTTTTTTTTCAAATCAAATATAAATCATAATATTCAGGCCATTTGTTACTTTTTTCAGGATAATAATAATGGTGAAAGGGTTACTTTAACTGGATAACTGTCATGGTATTACTCACAATGTAAAAAAAAAAAAATCACTCTATTATACTTTTCCAGATTAATTAAAAATGCAGTTGGACCTAAATATCAAAACCAAGTTAAAAACTTGCACAATTCTAATACACATCTATTGTTAAAAACAAAGCAAATCAAAGTTTTTCAATCATAATGTCCACTTTATTCTAATGATATTGTTTCACTCACATTAAAATCTATATGTAAAAATACATGACCTGATAATATTGTCATAAATTTGATCTATATATATTGTGCTTTCAATTTGTAGAGGTATATGTATAAAACATAAATGAACATATAATTATATATTTGATAAAGGTGCAGAAACCAACCATGAACTTATATTCTTAATAGTATAATATGTCTACTAGGAATTCTCTTCATAGTAAGGGGGAATACATATACGTGATAGCATGAAATTATATATGACTGGTAAAGATGTGTTACAGATTTGGATTATGTTTTAAAAAATACCTAAAGTAATCTGGTTTATATCAATAAGGAAGCTGGATAATTAGCATAAGCACAGAGAAGGGATGGGTCTTGCCCTCTTTTTCGGATGGTGGACTAAAGCACTACATTTCACACTAATGTTGCACTTTTTGTTTTGTTTGTATGACAATTTTGCTCCCTTTTCACATTTTTGAAATAAATTTCAAATTTAAATGGTCAGAATTCAGAAATATAAATAAAATAAAAAGCAGAATTAACACTATTACTTTGGTAAAGGACTTGGGCACTTCATTTACCTCTTTTAGACATGACTTGCCTGTGGTGAAGGTGTTTTTATTAAAGTATTTACAGCTCCTGTAGCGAATTTTTGATTTATTGTGATTTTTGCTCCCCCTGTGAGCAAAGGTGTTTATCATTTTGCTATCTTTTTCTGTCCAAAATCCAAAATCAGTTTAAAACACGGTCAAATATATTTTTTATTGAAAATGCCCAATAAAGAGGCTGTTTTGATGCTACAACTACCCATTGGCAGTGTTTACTGGCATACAAAAATAGCTATTTTAAACATTTAACGTTATTACTGATGATTTTATTTTCTTTAGGTCATATCCAGTGTTAGTATTTAATTTTTTGTCTCTCACAGGAGCTTTAAAAGCATTTAACCTCACCAAAAGAAGCAAACAGGAACTGTGGATCAGATATTCAAAGTGAAAGTCTGCCTCTGTGGCTTACAAAAAAGCCTAACTCCCCCTAAAAGTAAAAATTGCTATAGAGGTATGATAAAGGTATCATATAATAAATAATATTTTAAAAGATAGATAAATAACTACTCCGTACAAAACGCAGTAAGCCAAAAGACGACATTACCTAAGTTACGTACAAGGAAGTGAGTGAGTTAATCCATAGACTACAGAAGGAAAAATTTAGTTTCTACAGCAGGAATTCTTTATTGTCACACCGACCTTTAGGAGCCTTTAGCCCCTCCACAGCAGTCACCAGCTCATCATAATCCTGTAAACACACAAAACAGTGTCAGTCTGCGACATTTACATTCTTGTTATATTCCCTACTGTAGGTCATTTACTCACCATGTCGAAGGGAAACACGCCGGATTAAACAGACGCTAATCAAACGTAAAAAACGACGTAACCTATCAGTTAAATATGAACGTCTTAGCTGGCTTCAACTTTCTCAGAGACCCGGGTACATGTTGGTTTACCGGTTGTTTACTCAGTGATGACCTTTCTCGGTTTACTGGCGTCTCATAGTCAGCATGTCTTTCACTTTCGTTTCTCTGGTGGAGTGTTAAAGGGCCGTAGCTCCTCTCAAGTTTTACACATTTACTTATATTCTTACTGGCTGTCAAAAACTCTTTTAAAGACCCCCCACCACCACCACAAACCAAGCTAACCACGCACTGTTACTACACATAACTCTATCACACTCATAGCCAGATAAATAAAAATTAAATGCTTTAAAGCAAGGGTTCCCAAGTGGTGGGTGGGGACCCAAATAAGGGCCGTGGAGCTTCCTCTGTTTGCTGTGTCGATTTCTTTAGGCAAAAAATCTGTAAAGTAGTCTATGGAAGCCCTAAGTAGACACTTGTACAACCATACATTTTATGTTACACTGAAGGTGTTCTTAATTTTTAGGAATTTAACCCTCTCAGTGCCAGTTTCAGTGCAAACCCCTGATGTTTGTACTGTATGCAGATTGGATTCCCTTGTGGGAATTACCACAGAATATATTAATAATAAGCAACAGCTTTAATTTTTATACATACATTTACATTTCAAGATTTTGAGAAATTTTTACACTTAGTCAAAGTAAGTCAGCCACATAAAAACAACCTCTTTCATAAATCAACACACAAAATATTGACAAATTCATTATTTAAACACAATATTTTAACATTAGAATGATTGATCAGGATATTTTATCTATGAATATAATGAATCGAATGCATCTCATAATAAATCACACAAGTCTTATGATAGTAAGACATTTATAATGAATCTAATGATCTAAAATAAAATCAAATAAAATAGAAGTAAGTGAGGGTAGTAAAATAGCTTAATAGATAAAGCAACATCTTTAAAATCATAAGGTAATACAGAAACAGAATACTGATGACTGTTAACATTTTGAAAAACTCCCTTTTTTGACTCTCCACTTCAGTGGAAACGACATTGCCAATTACTGATTGATTTGGCTACAGTTAGCTTAATAAAAAAATAACCTCTTCCATAAATTCACACTAAGCACTGACAAATTCATTCAGTTATTTAGTCACAATATTTTAACATTAAAAGATTGATTAGGAGGTTATATTAAACGTAAGAAATAAAAAATACAGTAATCTAAACAAAACAAAGTACACAGAAATAAATGAGGGTAATAAAATAAATTAACAGATTGATTCTTATCTGATGTCTTTGGTCTCGTTGAAAGAATGTCTGGTTTTCTTTTGTGCATTACTTTGACTGAATCCATGAATGATTTTCAAGGGAAAAAAATCCCTTTTTGACAAATTAATTCCATTTATTATCCTAAAAAATGTTGACTTTAAAAATATTAATATTTGATGAGAGTTATACTGATTAATAAAATTTATAAAATAAATCTCATAACATTTCAAATATTTATAATATTAATACAGCAATAATGAAGCTCCCCATCTGATCTTAAATTATAAAAAATAAAAAAATCGAATTCAGAAATACACGTTAAAAATACTGATTGATGATTGATTAGGGTTATACTAATAAATATAATTAATAAGATTCAAATAATTCTAATAGCCTTGTTGCTGAAATGTACTTGCCTATATCAAGGCAGCTATGAGCGTTAATAAAGAGATGTCCACAGTACAACACAGTGTTTATTTGGATTTTGTTATTTTGTATGAGTTTGCAGTGAAACTTTGTTTTAAAGTTTAAGACTTAAAGCTCTTAAGCATAGTTACATCCTGCACCATGGCTGGCCATTTACACAATTTAACATACCTGAAAGAGATATTATTGTCATTGCTAGAGACTGGAGCCCCTCCCCTTAATTTGATCCTCTTTATACCACCCCAGCATTACACAGGCATAGCCAAAATACTCAAGATCAGTGCTGAGAGGGTGAAGGATCATCCAGAATAAGGTACTGATATGCATGATCATTCCAAATAAGGGTAAATCAGGAAAAAACCCCGCCGTCATTTCCTGATCACACATTGAGTGCAGCATTGCTGGAGTTATCAGAGAGCCTGTGATCCAAGATTTACTCTTCCTCAATCTTGGATTTCAGGACCTCATGAGGACCTCAAGGCTGGGGACGAGATCAGCAGGGAGCTGACTTCAGAGGGTGTGAGGCCGATCCCCCTGAGGAGGCGCTGAACACGATCTGTAAGATTACAGATCAGAGCGAGGAGAGCCCAGTCATCTGAACCCCTGCGAACAACCCCCCTCAACTCCCCTCACTAGCAGGAGAATAATCATAAGAAAGAAGTGTGATATTTTCTCAGGATCATCTACAGTCAAATATATTTTTTCCAAATATGACACACATCAACGTACAGAGAAGTACAATTTATTTCAATTCGGTTTTATACCCTCTGCTAAACTTGTCTCTTACCTACTTAATTTAGAAATACTGAAATAAAAAACAGGAGACATTTAAAAAAGATGCACATAATATTTTCCACTTTTTAATATTTCATTGTATTCACAGCTTCAGCCTGGTGCAGACCATTCTAGTATGATATGCAAGATGCAACAATAAGAAGCAGAATAAACCTTAAGGCCTGAGAATCTAACAATAATGTAAATAAATAACTGCAGATCTGCATGAAGTCATCTATACTAAGGTTTTTGCAGCACCATGTTCCTGAGTGCTATAAAAATGGAAGAGTGTAAAAGCAGCTTTTCACTTGTCAAAAGCGATCCTGCATCAGCTTTGGTTCTTATTTTGTGCATTTTTAAGGAGTGTTTTGGTATTTCAAAGCATGGATGCAACATCAGATATGTTGTGTTACAGTTTCAGGGATGTTTGCTCCATTTGTATCCTCTTTTTCATGTCACACAACCAAAACAATTATCAATCCACTGGTAAGGCATTGAGCAGGAAGGACAATCTTTTTAAGGCAGTATGTCTGTAAAATTCAAAGCCCTTTGGCAAAATAGACTTTGGCAGCTAAATACAAAAATCAAGCCTTTAGTTTAATTTAATCAGGTGCTAAATTAATTTCTAATGTAAACATTATTACATTTCCTGTAAAAAGGGTAACAAGGAGTCAACATTAAAACATCAACCTAAAGTTTTGTGTTGATCTTTCCCATCAGATGTAGATTTCTCCTCGAGGTCCATCTTTAAAGCTCATAGCAGCACTCGTCTGATCCTGCGTGAACGCCTAGTCCTCTGGTTGGTTTGGGTCATTGCTGAAGGGAAATAAATAAGTAAATAAATAGTTTGGTTTCAAGGTGCAACATGCAGAATTGTCACTGAAATATCTGTATTTATTCAAAAATGACTATAACTATGTTCTATAGACATTCGGCTGAGTGCTTATATTGCCTCAGATATTTCTATCAGTTTTCAAAGGCAGAGAAATTATTATTTTTGTAGCAAAACAGGAGGAATAGTGTTACTTTTGTATTTCATCACTGAACGAAAAACAACTCAACCTCCTAAGTCCAGCTTGTAAGAGTGTCCGTGGACTGTAAAGACCAGGCTGTCGCTGGGGTTCTGCTGGTACTTCCTCTCAATGTCCTCGCTGGATATTGTGCTTTCAGTTGAAGTGCCTCTCTGATGAAACAAGCCAGTCCAAATCATTAGTGTTTCACCTTTACACCACAACAGATGAAATGTAAATATTGCTCTGGTTACCCTTTTTTTAAAAGTGTGCCATGCTCCGCTGTCTCCCTCGAACTGCCACTCTGGTTTGGTGCCAACAGAAAAATTCTGGAGAGCTGATGTTGCTTCAGAAACTCTAAAAACAACCCAGAATTCCCACTGTGTTAGCAAAAATCTCAGTCTTTGTTTAAACGTGCGATGTGCAATGCTGTTAAAACAATCTTTAACCTCACAGGAAATAATAAATACAGGCCATTAGCTAATGAACACTCGTTTCAAAGTCTGATTTCTCCCTAAAGAAAGTTCCACCCAATGCAAACAGACTGTATGAACATGTAAACCTTTACCCTCTGTGATAAGAGCTCTAGTCATAGAGGGTTGTTGATCTGGGAAATACCTAGCTGGAATAAGGAAACACTTAAGTTGAAATTAATACCAGAAAACAACTTTTATAAGACTGAGCTCAGGTTAGTATCAGGGGAGACAGGAAGTCAACGTCTTTGGGGAGCTGGATGAGTGATTTTCAAATCTTATGAATCCCAGATTTAATTCACAATAGAACATAAACAACATATCAGATGTTGAAACTGAGACATTTTACCATTTTATTCAAAATTATTAACTCATCTGAAAATTATGGCAGCAACACATCACCAAAAAGTAGGGACAGGTCCATGGTTTCTATTGTATAGCATGCCCTCTTCTTTTAAAATCTGTCTATAAACATTTGGGGAGTGAGGAGACCAGTTGCTGGAGTTTTGGGAGAGGAATGTTGTCCCATTCTTCTCTGAAGTAGGATTTAAGATGTTCAACAGTCCTGGGTCTTCATAGCATGGTTTTGTTTCCATTTCATTATAGGCCAAATGTTTTCTACTGGTGAAAGGTCTGGACTGCAGGCAGCTTGTTCTGCACCTGGACTCTTCTACTGTGAAGCCATGCTGTTGTGACTGATGCGGTATGTTGTTGCATGGTTTAGCACCTTCTTGCTGAAATATGCAAGGCCTTCCCTGAAAGAGACATCATCTGGATGGGAGCATTTGTTGCTCAAAAATCTCTATACACTTTTCAGCTTTAATAGTGCTTTTTAGATGTGTAGCTGCCCATGCCATAGGTGCTAATGCAACCCCATACCATCAGAGATGCAGGCTTTTAAACTGCAGGCTGGATTGTCCAGCGTCTATGGTTTCCAAAAAGAGTTTCAGATTTGAATTCATCTGACCACAGAACAGTTTTCCTTTTTGCCTATGAGCTTTGGTCCATGTGTCTTCTCCATTTAGCGTTAACTTACATTTGTGGATGGCACAGTAAACTGTGTTGACAGAAGGCGATTTCTGAAATTGTTTCTGAGCCCATGCAGGGATTTCCAGAACAGAATCATGCCTGTTTTTAATGCAGTAACACCTAAGGGCCTGAAGGTTACGGGCAGCCAATACTAACCTTTGGCTTTGCCTCTTGTTCACAGAGATTTCCCCAGATTCTCTTAATCTTTTGATGATATTCTTTACTGTAGATGGTGGGATATTCAAAGTCTTTAAATTTTGTTCTTTGAGTTGTTCCTCAGTTTTTAGCTGCAGTTTATCACAGCTTGACGAACCTCTACCCATCTTTACTTCTGAGAGACTCCCCTGCTATAAAATGCTCTTTTCTGACCCAGCCATGCTACTGACCTGTTGCAAATTAACCTAATTAGTTGATAAATAATCCTCCAGCTGTATTTTATTAGTACCACTTACTTTTCCAGCCTTTTGTTGCACTGTTCCTACTTTTTGAGATGTGTTGCGGCCATCAAATTCAAAATGAGAACATTTTTCATGAAATGTCTCAGTTTGATCATCTGTTTTCTTATATTGTGAATAAAACATTGGTTTATGATATTTGCAAATCATTGCATTCTGTTTGTATTTACATTTTACACAGCGTCTCAACTTTTTTGGAATTGGGGTTGTAGTTTGGAGGGCTTTAGTGGTACTTGTTATGTAACTCATAGATAAGCTACGCTAACCAGCCAGCAGTTGTCGATTTATAGTTAAGTCTCAGACTGATATGAACTGTCATTTAACACTGAAATTTCCCAGTTTCTGTACTCAGTAATCAATATCCAAACTCACCCTGCTGCTGCAGTTTGCTGATGTCGGTACAGCGGTCGACGAGTAACTTTCCTCTTTCCCTTCTGACCCACTTGCTGCATTTCTATAAAAAAAGAAACAAAGATTGACAATAATGCACATGTGGAATCTGTAACTCTGATGTTTTTGTGTGCATACTTCACCTCTAAATCTAATCTCAAAGGTCTCAGCACCAATGTTGAATGTATACGAGCTGGTTGGGTTGCTTTGGTACTTCTTCTCAATGTCAGCGCTCTTAATGGGACCAAGCTTGCCCTTTGAATCCTGTCACACACAAAAAGATGACATTTTTATGAGCAAACTGATCAAGCACAGAAAGAATGTCACATTAGTTTCTCTACCACTTCACATTGCTAGCTCAATACTGAAGAGTGTGGCGAGAAATCACTTTATTTTCCCACAAGGCGAAGTAAAATAGACTCAAGTTCAAAATGATTAAAATGATGTGTGGTTCAAATGTTTTGGCTCATGCAACCATGACTCCAAAAACGCATAAGCAGTGTGGATAATGGATGGATGATTCAAATGTTTAATACTCATTTTAAATCCCCATAACTTCACTGCATCTATTTGGATAATTTCCTGCATTTTTTCATATCGCAGAAAGAAAAAATATCACAAGAACAGCTTTTCCCTAAATCATTCTGCCCTAGCTTCTACAAAATGTAAGTAAATTTACCTTGTCTCCATACTTCATCCACTTTCGACGCAGGGTGCAGTACCAGATCCACTCAGTGTTCCCATCATCCAAACGTCTCACTCTCAGTCTCTTTCCATACACTTTCAGTCTTTTAAAGTCTATACTCACCGCCCTGTAGAGAAATAAGAGAAGGTGAGAGGTAACTCATCAGGCATAAGTAAGTGCTGAGAAAATATTTAAGCTCCATTTTAAACCTTTTACCCAAAGGGTGTGTTGTAGATTTTAATGCTTTTAGTGTGTGGGAGCGAGTACTGGGCCTCAATGATGTGGTCATTATCAATAGCCATCCAGTTATTTCCATCTTTCAGCTGCCACTGGAAGTGTCGGCCATCCGTGAGCTTTGGCTCTGGTTAGAAGAGAAAAATTAGAATTAATCAAGAAAGATTTAGGAGTGAACAACACAGAGCTCGATCAAAGTGCCAAAAGTTTTACTTTACACATACAAACAGTCAGCTGCTTGTTACCTTGACAACAAGGTCAGCAAGAAGAAGGTCCATATAAACTAGATGAAAGGGGGCACATTGCTATTTACCATAGGGGTGACCAAGCTCCTGTCAGTAAATCAATTCTCCTGCTGTGCGCGTATACTAAGACAAGGACCATAGTCAAGTTAAATACTCTGATAGAGCCAAACTGCAGCTTGACCTTACTATGCATGTAAGCATTCTGACTGTAAGGATTAGGGCAAACCTTTCTATTCCTCACCTTGAGATGCTGATCTGTTTCTTGCTCCAGATGACGCCCGTCCACCTCCGGGATGGCTGAGTTCGCAGCTGGACCCATTGCGACAGTTTCCTTTCAGGGCATATTTGCAGACATGCAGGTAACGGCACCTGTTTCCATCCCGGCAGCCGCCACTGTTGTAATACTTGCAGGGCTGCCTTGCAGTAAGCTTGAAAAAAACTTTCTAGATCAGCCTCAAATCTAACAACAATAATTTAATCAGGATTTGAAAAAGTGCTGATATGAACAGCAACATAACAAACCTGAGTTTCCAGTTCGTCATCTGTATTACCGTCACTGTCTGACTCATCGCTGGAGGCAGAGCCGCTGTCAGAGAAGTCTTCTTCTTGGCTTTCATCCTCTAAATCATCTAACAATGGTACAAAAATAAACACACAATGGTGGCATAAAAATAAAATTAACATATAATGTAGGAAATATTTACATTTACAGAGAAGGAATGGATAACTAAAAAAAATGTCACAACAG
Source organism: Cheilinus undulatus (assembly GCF_018320785.1). Classification (NCBI taxonomy): domain Eukaryota; kingdom Metazoa; phylum Chordata; class Actinopteri; order Labriformes; family Labridae; genus Cheilinus; species Cheilinus undulatus. The sequence continues at coordinate 21,554,955 of NC_054887.1, read as the reverse complement.
TCAAAATACTTGATTAACTGTGGAGGAATTCTAAACTTTAAAATAATTTTTATTAAACAAACTGACAATATTTTTATGGAAATAGGAGCATTTTTTCATATTCTGTAGCTTTTATCTTCCAAATGTGTGGTAATTGTTAGAAGTACTTCAAGTTAATCATTGTATATAGAGGGATTTTTTTTTCTTTCCAATATACTGTAAAACTTCTAATAAATGCCCATTCCTAATTAAGGCCTAGTGTCTTTTATGATCCTGTGTTGTGGCAGGCTTTGACAAATTAAGGCAATTCCTCATTAATAAAATAAATAAATGAATAAATAAGGAGAAAAAGCACAAGACACAAAGATAAAAATGAATTATAGTTTTTGCAGCAGGATGGCACCGATAACATTGATGATTTGTGTATGTTTTTAATCTATACTCTTATATTTTACATTGTAAAAGATCTTTTTTTTTTTTTTTTTTTACAGGAACACCTGCCCCATATATAGGTAGGTAGATTTCATGAACTGATGCAAATAAAAGCCCTGGATTTATTTAATTATTTTTTAGAGTTTAAAGGTATTAAATAAATATTCAATTTAGCCATTATAAAAAGACAGGTATTTCTTGTGTCATATCCCTATAATTTATCTGGAGCCCTCTGCTGGTTAATTAAAAGCTATGCAATAAGTGACTATGTGCTGCACCTCTTAAATAACGAGAGGCATCTACGGTAGGTTACAATTACAGTCATGTATGCTATATCAATAAGAAATCATGCTATCAGTGATAGTTACAAAACAAGAAAGGTCTCAGATTAAAGTAGACAAAGAGCAACTTTAATTTTCACAGAAATGAAACCGAAACCTAAAATTACCAAATGAATTCAAAACACCGTCTGCACCACTTTTAAAACAGCACAATAAGTAGAATTTCATTGTTTTCCTCTGTTAACTCTAAGAGTGCTTATTTCGCTGTGGTAGCTACTGTTTGATATGAGGACCTACTCAGACACATGTCGTTTAAGTGAATACAGAAAAAGTGGTTTATGTACTACAAAACAGCGACATACAGCTCCTTCAAAAAAGCAACAAAACACAACGACAGATAAAGGCTGTAGGTAACATAGAAATATGTGAAGTATAAGTCAAGTATAAGGAGTACTTACACTGAGCTGTCGCCATTGTGATGTTTACTATACTGGTACTTTCGTTTCATTTTTCCCTCAAACCAGCCACACCTACAAAAATCACAAAAGTGTCCTGCAGTACCAACCACGTCTTTTTTTTTTTTTTTTTTTTTTTTTTTTACCGCGAAATGCTGTTACAAGGAAGCGATTTATCTTTTTTCATAGACATGAAGGACGACAAAAGTGACTTAATCATTAACAACCTTGGAATTTTTTTCAACCATACATATAAATGGAGGAAAGTTAAACCCCTTTAAGTGTCTTCAGAAGGAATCTTGTGGACTTACAGTGCTTTAAAAATGAGAGGGAATCCTGCAATTTCTCGTCTCAGTGTTTATGGTGACTTTGACCTCCTCTAGCAAACTCCCTGGACAACAATGTACTTGAAAACATTATCTTTTATTGTACTTTACTTTGTTCTCTTCCTTTCAGTTTTCATCAGTGTATTTAATTTTCTTTTGTCTTTTATTTGATTTCTATGTTTAATTTGATATTTTTCATTAATGCGTTTCTCACTACTTAGCCATGTCGTTTAAGTTTTTATTGTATTCCAATGCCAACATCAACATTTTTTAAAATAATAATAATAATAATAATAATAATTGCCATTTAATCTCAAATACCTGAGTTTTAATTATATTTCTCCTCTTGCCATCGTCATATTAAGTTCACTTTTTCGTAAACCTCCACAACACTGGGTGGCGGTAAAGAGCTGCGGATGACAACACGTCTACCCACACGAAGGTTTCGGTCATTGCGGTAGAGCGTTTTGTCAAAGGCCGGCGAAGAAGAACAGAAGTGCCCGTGTGAAGGCGGAAATGAGCTAACGATCTTGTCCTACGAAGGGCACTTGACGGAAAGACTTATACGTAGAACGGAGAATAAGACTGACAATAAAATGGAATTCCTAGATCATGCTTACACGAGCACCACTTATGATCACGTCAACCCGTCGGAATTCACCTTTAAAAGTAAGTTAAGTCGACAACAACGTCAAAATTTAGAGCAAGCTAGCTAACGTACGTATAGTTAAATTAGCCTGGCTATGGCGCCCTAGCAAGTGGTTTCCACTGTGATAGTACTAGACAAGCACGCTTTCATTCAGCCTCAGAAAGTAAACAAAGTCGACTTGAATGCTTTCGCTGACCTCGACTGGCAAGACACATTATATTTGTTGTGGTACAGTTTCGATGATGCGCACACGTGAATCCCAAAGCATCAAACTAGTAAACGCTTTAGATGTATGTGGCTGGTGTAACGGTGCAACAAGCAACCGTGTTAAGTGGTGTCTTCAGCTGTATGCGTCTTTGGTTGTAGACACAACAGGTGTTTATGACTTTAAGAGACCTCAAATGCAAGTTTGGTTAGGTTTTCACTGTATGCTAGCTATTACTATGACGGTTAGTATTAGATAGTGTAACATAAACTAAAGGGTGGGACTTTTGATTTTTATGACACAGGCGCATTCTCCTGAAAGTCACTCGGTAACACGGAACCTTGTTAAACGATAACACCTGACACATTAATTCCTTACTTTAAATGAAATTAGTTCAGATATCCTCTCTAATAAACCAGATATCAAAACCCTTTAAATAATATATGATACAAAATAATAAATGATACTGAATAAGTACTTTGGGTTTGACTTATTCATTATTCTCTTTTGTCTTTCACAGTGAATTCAAAGGAAACTGAAGAGTTTGTGAAACTGAGAGTTTCAAATAAATACCTCTTCTCTGGAAAAAGGAACAGTTCCATGTGGGCTTGGAGGTATTTTTCCAGCTTTAGGATCTATTACTTTAGAAAACCGTAAATAGTAAGTCTAGGCATAATGATAAGCATTCTGCAAAGGAAAAAATGTTTGGGCTTCACAAATTTACCAATTGACCAATTTTAAAAGAACTGTTTGAGGACCCAGTCAGTCCAAAATCCGGCTAAAATTATGTAGCCTGATCCAGCTTTAAGAAACAAATTTTAAGCATTACCTAAACTGTCAGATTTTGCCTTGATCAGTCATTTAATTTCAGTTGTTTTGATGCAAAACAAAGCTCAAATAAATACAAACTGGCTCATATTTACCTTTGAGAGACTGAAAGAAACCAGTGTATGGTCAGGCATTTTTGCTAAAAGATCAGCAGTAACAGATTTTTTTTCAGTAAAGAGAACAGTCAATCACAAACTCGTGCCTTTACAATGCCTATATTTTCAGGGCCATCCTTAAGCACATGAACCTGCATCATAAAATGACCCACAGTCAAGCATCCAAAAAATGGGAGAACTTGAAAAAGAAATACAAGGTATAGTTTTCCTTTAAATCTTTCGTTGACCTTAACCAAAGTCTTCTTTGTTGATATATTGCCTGCTCTTATTTTCAGGTCCTAAAGAACCCTCCTGATGGGGTCAAAGTGTTCCCTGATAGTTGGCCTTATTTCAAACTGATGGATGATGCCATGCTGGGTCGACTGGAAGGCAGTGCCCCCATCCTCAAGTCCTTCCCTTTTGACAAAAACAATGTTTTATCAAAACCCCAGAAGAGGAAGCTTCCAGTGCCTCCAAACTTCTCTACAGCGAGTTTTGCATGCGAGTCGGAGATTGAGGTTTCCCTGAATGGAGATGATGATGGCGGGGAGGACGCTGTGCACGAGGGGAGCCAGGAAATAGATCGCCTGATTCAAGAGGTGGACAATGAGAGGGACATGATGGACAACGAGAGGCTGGTGATGGAAAGGGAGAAACAGGTGATGGAGAGGGAGCGGATGGTGCTGCAGAGAGAGAGGGCCGTGCTGGATCGGGAGATCGCTGCTCTCGACCGTGACCGAGCCTCGCTGGACAGAGAGAGAGCGACGTTAGAGAGGGAGAAAGTGGTGCTGGAGAGAGAGAAGGCGTTGGTGGAGAGGGACAGGGACGCTGTGAGCCGGGACAAGCTGGCTCTGGAGCGAGAGAAAGCCAGATTTGAGAGACTTTTTGCACACAAAGGGAGGACTGAGGAGGAGAGTACAGAGGACAGCAGCGCAGTAAAAGACTCGGAAGACATGGGCAGGAAGGAGAGGTTCCTCAACTTGTTTGAGAAACTCATAGAAAACTTTTGATTCATGTTTTCAGGGAAAATTAAAGTGTTCTTGCACAAAACCTTCCTGCATCAACTGAATAAAAACACGCTACAGACTTCACCTTCAAGTTGTCAATGAAAACGTTGAGCCACTCCTTGTTGGAGAGGTCTTCAAAACAACTTTATTCACTTGTGGTTATTCCATACAGAGCACACAATGGCAAGCTACTGTCATTAATCTTTACCCATGAACAAAATCAACAACCCCCCTCCCAAATAAAACATTAGTCTTCATTTGATCTACACATTAGTCTTTGGTTTTGCCTCATACGCACCTTTAAAACATCACTTTTTGAAATCTTACCTACCAAATATTGCAGTTCATGTAAAAAAATCTAGAATATATATTTTTATCTTACAGTACAGACTTTACAACAAGTGAATGTGTTTAAATGCGTCTTTTATTGCATTAGATACTCAAATTTGCCTCTCATTAAGCTCCAGCTTCAATAGGTTTGCTAGTATACAGTTCCAAAAATGTTAGATTTGTCATTAATATTAATATTATTTTTACAAAACAAACATATTTAAAAAATATTACTGGTTATTTTTTGCCAGTTGCGAACAGACACTGAACAGAAACATACATGTGAGGGTTTTTAATAAACAGATGAAATCTCCCATTGCCGCTTATTGGTTCCTCTTTATCAAGTTGTGGCTTTCTAGAAAGTTCTTGTGTGTATTTGAAGTGTGGGTACTTAGTTTCAGGTTGTTCCTGTCTCACACCTGACTTACAAATCTTGTGTAGTAAAGCGGTGTGAACCACCAGAAAACAACCAATAATTTGTGTTAGTTGACCTTAATGCAACAGAGGTTTCCACACAGTTTTACTGATCTCACGTATGCTACATCAGCAGCATATGTGGCAGCTTTGAAAACCACTGTTATGAATGGATGATCTGAGAAGTGATTGAATGCTCTGCGTGTGTGGTTTTGTGTGTAAATATGTACAAAAAATGTGTGCAAGAGTGAAGTTATGTGTCTGTGTGGTTAGATGAGATCCCCGATGGGTATGCGAGGCAGGCAGACGTAAGCCTGCGGGGTCCTGCTGAGGTTGATGGGGTTGCCGTCCAGACGGATGTCCTCCAGTGCGTTTCTGATGTAGTTGAAGTCTTGCAGGTTGCAGAATGTGTCCTCGTGCATCATCTGAATATTATTACGCTGCAACAGAAGAGGGAACGTAATGAGAGATCACCTTTATGGCTCACAATATCCTAATAGATCAATCAGATACTTAGCATAGAGTTAGCATAGAGTTTATGAGGGAAATGAAAGCCCCATTGATTCAATATTTTGAAAAATACCCCAGTTATCATGTTCCTTAAGAGCAAGTCTGCCCATAAAAGGGGATAAAGGGGAGAGCTTTCTGGGGCCCAGCCAAATTTGGGTCCAGCAAAATCATAGTTTATTGAAAAGTTAAGTTGCAATAACCATGTTTTATTGTTAAACTAAAAAACTACTCTTATCAAAGAAACAAAAATAAATTTAGGCATTTCTTTATGCTGTGGTACATTTAAAAATAACAGAATTAACAGAATTAACTTTTTATAAGTAATGTTAATGTGGATGGATACAGAACTAAATGATTAGTAAAGTTATGTCTGACTTCAGCAAAGCCATGATGTGCATAAACGTCAGGATGTGAGAAAAAGCTAAAGAAAAGTGGCAAAAATGTGTTAAAAGGTGCAAACGATGCTAAAAATGGGGAGAAATTTATTTAAAGTTGCAAAAAGGGTGATAGAGTGGTACAAATGGGTTAAAAGTTACAAAAATAGGTAAGAAATGTTCAACAGAAATGGCAAAAATGGGTAAAAAGCCACAAAAATGGGTTAAAAGTATAACAAAGAAGTGGCAAAAAGAGCAAAAGATTTGCACAAATGGGTTAAAAATTGCAATAATGGGCAAAATGCTACAAAAATGAATAATAAATGTTAAAAAGAAGCAAAAAAAATGGGTAAAAAGTGCAAAAAAGTGGCAAAATGGTTAAAAGTGGAAGAAAGGCTGAGAAGTGACACAAATGGGTTAAAAGTGCCAAAAATGGGCAATAGGCTGCAAAAATGCATGGAAAGTGTTGAAATGGGTCAAAAAGAAGCATAAATAAATGATTTTATCAGAACCCAATGATAGTGACACGCTCTTCAGCTCCAAAATGAGGGAACTGTTAGATGCTAGCACCAATGCTATTGATCAAACACACATGCGTGGATATCATCAATAAATCAGGGCCCGTTCTCTGGATCTTCAGGGGCCCAGCCAATTCTGTGAACAGACCTGCTTGGGAGTAGTATTTTTCAGTTAAGCTTTATAAAGCAGGGGTGGAAAGAGTACAACAATTGAGCAAAAGAACACTTAATGTAATAAAAATGTACTAATCATTAATCTTCTTAAGTTAGGACCTCCTTTTTGCCATTTAGCTTTTCTTTTCTAACTCCGTAAAAGATGCTGTGTAAAATGTAGTAATATAAAATGCTTTCTTCAATACATACTTTAGTAAAAGTCAAATTACTTATTTTCAAAACTACTCCAAAGAAGTTGAAGTAGACAGCAAGCAACAGGAAATGTAATTTGTTAATTTCTGGAATCTGCTTCTTCCAAATGATACATTGTACCCCATGTCCCACCTCCTGAGACTGACCACCCTCATCTAGTCTCCCGCTATGAGGTGCATACTTAGAGGAAGATTTCAGAGGCAGACTTTTCCCTAAACTTTACCCGAAATGTTCAGAGAATCATTTGTAGTAACAGCTTTTCCCAAATGTGAATCATATCATCATTCTGGCATCTGTCAAAAATAATCTTCTAAACCTTTCTTTCACAATGTACAGCCCCAGTTTTAATCCCACGATGTAAAGGTCCTCAAGTCAATAATTTCTCATTATCCCTCATTTCATACCCCACCTTACTGTCGATTAAATACAACTGAAAATAATGAAGTAACAGTGACTGTGTCAGAGTTGATGAAGGTCTACCTGTAGGTGTAGAGATCGCAGGCTGTCTGGTAGAGGCACAGGGATGTAGTCGATGTTGTTGTCTGTTAGGTACAGGTACAGCAGGCTGGTCATATCCTGAATTAAACAAGAGAGGGCAAATGAATCAGGTCTTTGGATGTCACTTTTACAAGATCATCAATTTTAAAGAAGACGGATAAGATAAATATTACAATGCCTTTTTTGCATTGACCACCAAAAACATTACGGATCAGTTAATCATACAAACAACATGATAAAGTTCCATGAATTCACAAAAGTTGGGACACTGGGACAACTGGTAACAGCTCTGGTAGTCAGTCCCATTTTGACCCATCTAAGGTCCAAACAGAATGTTTTTTTTTCATCAGATAAATTTGAATGGTGAAATTCTTTTTGTAAATTTGGTTGCAGCCTCTCTTTAAGGTGGGTGCTGTGGAACTGTTTATTCTCAGGATACACCAATACCTCCTCACTGACAAATTGGTGTCATAATTTCTGCAAAATTTCAGCTAGTAATGTTTTGAATGGGAAACGGGGCAGTCAGAATCTGAGATAAAAAAGGAGACAGAGTCTTGCCCTTACCTGCACATCTGTAAACACACCCTCAATGCTGATTTAGGAGCAACAAACGCTTGCTTACTTCAGGAAGATGGTGCAAAAAAACAGACTCTGCACTTATAAAAACAAAGTCCCTGCTTGCCACCTTTTTAAAATATTTGGTACATCATAAAGTTGAAAATATGCCATAGAAGACCCTGACATGCAAACAGCTCAAATCCTGCTGCAAGCAAGAATGGTAGGGCAGTCTACTCCCAAAATTACAGAAGCTTGTCTCCTTGGTTCCAAAATGTGAAACCATGTCCCAACTTTTTTGAATTTGGGATTGTCAACTTGACAGGTCAAATACAACTGGATATACTGGCAATAAACTAAAACCCACACACTGCCAGTAAGTGACATGGCTGTTGTAAGTCTAGTAGTTGTACGTACTTTGAAGGCCTCTTTGTGGATTCCCTTGGTGCCAATGTTGTTATGGCTGGCATCTATCAGGGTCATGGTCTCTGGGAGGGAAGGCAGCTGTGAGATATGATTTTCTCGAATCACCAGCTCCTCCAGCTCAGGCAGACCCAGGAATGCTCCGTCATCAACGGACTTTATCTCATTGGCGGTCAAGTCGATTCTCTTCAGCTTGTCTGGAAAAAGGGAAAGAATCTGCTTTGAAACACTGAAGCCCGTGTAAAATACCCCCAGTAAAATACTCATGCTTTTCTTTCAAACAGGAAACATACTCATGGAGGCAAAGTCAGACTTGTTGATCTTGGTGATTCTGTTGTAGCGAGCATAGAAGTGAGTGGTGTCTTTGGGAAGAGGTGGTACACTATCCAGCTTCAAGTCATCACAGTAGACCGAACCGCCAAGGCACGTGCACAGCAAGCAAGTGGGCATACCTGGAGTCATAGATAAGAAGAAGAGGAACAGAAGGAGGGAAAGAAATACGGCAGTGAAAGTTGCTTATTAGTGGAATCAACCTCTATCTTTCAAATACCCACATAATTCATGGAAAAGCCAATCAAATCAGGACACAAGAGTTCAGATTTCCAAAGGACACTAACATTTAAAATCTGAGAAACATGAATTTACTAACAAATTTGCTCTTTAAATGTGTCTGTTAATCCTCAAGCTCAGATTTGAGGCAGGTTAATCAGTGACTGTACACAGTTGAGGTCAAGCGACACCGTAAAGTGTCAAAAATGAAGACAATGCAGGCATGTCAGTCCACCTGCAGACTGTTTATCTCTGATGGCCACTCTCACAGACTGTCATTTAAGATACCTTATATCACAGAATAGAAATAGACCCTTAAACTTCTGAAATAAAACAGGATTAAACTTTCGTTTAGGGCCAGAGTAAGGGTTAGGATTCATAAAGTTAAAAACCTGACCTGCAAAACCTGATTACAAAACTTTAAATAAAGCTGAGTGAACAGTCTGCTAGCAGGAAAAAAGCTCGTCCTCCATGAAAACATTCTAACAGAGCAAGTGTAGCTTACACAGCTCTGTTAGCTGCATAAGATATGTAGATAACGGAGCTATATAGCTAACAGACTGATTTAAAATCAGCTACCTAAGCATTGTATCTATGTTATCTGCATAGCTAAGTAAGCTTTAGCTATGTTTTATAAAGAACACATTGCTAAAGCTAGCAGCCATAGATGATGGAGCTACGTAGCTAACAGAGCGAAAGCTAAGCTCACAAAGCAGCTACATAAGCTTTGTATCTACGTTATCTGTATAGCTAAATTCAATTAAGCTATGTTTGGTAAAGCACACATTGCTAAAGCTAACTTAGCTATAGATAACGGAGCTATGCAGCTAAAGCTGAGCTCTCAAAGCAGCTACATAAGTTGCATAGATATGTTATCTACATAGCAACATTTGCTTAAACTACACTTGCTAAAGCTCATGTCATTACAGCTATCTTACCTACATTGGCTTATATTGTAACATAAATTATGTAGCTAGCATAGCTATGTAAGCTTTAGCTAAAGCTAGCAATGCTACCCTATACAAAATTTAATCCTGGATAAGACTTCTGACCGTTTTCACTTTTTTATGTAGGAAATGTTGCTTGATCTGTAATGTTTTAATATGCTTATTTCATGAATGTAACTTTCAGACTTTGTTGATGAATAAAGTTGAATTTGGGGAAAAAAATCAATCTGAAAATACATTGTTTCAGCAAACTATGACAATTCCTGTCTGAGATGACCGGTTTGTGAGAGTGGCCATCAGATGTACAGCCCAACCCCTCTCAATGCAGTACAAAAAACTGCAGTTCATCAAATGTCCACTTGAGGCTGGCACCATAAACCCTGGAAGTCCCATCACCACCCATGTTAAAATTAAAATTCGACAGCAGAATTAAACGTGTTTACATCCTGCAAAAAAATGGTTTCGCTCTAAATAGCTTATGTCTTTACTGGCTCCCACAGTGCTGGGGGGTTCGTTATTCTTAAAGTTTATCCATTTTGATATCTGAATCGGAAGTTCTTCTAAATGCGTTGCACCAAGAGGTGTTTTGGTCTACGCAATTTTTAAGTGCCCCTAAACAAGTAAAATGAACCTTAGGGTCCAAACAAATTTGCAGATGTCAGGCTAGCTTTAACTCCCGTGTTGTTCAATACTGACCTGTCCTGTCAATCTCTGGCTCTTCAGGCTCACCAGTGTCTGGCATTCCAGAGCTCACTGACCCTTCCTCACCACCAGCACCCTCCTGAGGGGTTTCTGGTGTGGTCGGAAGCAGCCCCTCCTCTTGTTAGAGACAAGATTAGGTGTTAGAGAAACAGGTTAGATCAACATGGACATGGAACAGAACATCTGGCAATCAGTAGGCCACTGGTTGCCTCTGTAGTGAGTTGCAAAAAGCACATTAGCATTGTTAACCAAATGATTGTGGTACTTAATGGATGAGGGAAGTTAAATGAAAATGTAAGCATGATGGGATCTGCGGAAGCGTTACAGACAATATGCTTGTTAAAGAAGAGCACCATACTCATTTTAAAGCTCAAATGGAATTGGTCTAAGAGTTTCAGTTGCTTCCATTGTTGGCATTGTTGCCGGATGACCACAGCAGACTTGGTTTGAACATTTATGTAAATAGTTATTGCCATGAATAAATCATACTATTGCTAAAGTAATGGTATTCTTCATATTCCAAATATGAGGTGCCAATACCAGGGCTAGCTTGTGCAATAATCTTGACATTTAAAAAGATTCCATCAAAGCACAACCACCTCCGGTCTTGTATGTTAAAAAGTTCTCTGTGGTTGCAAAGATGGCAACACTTCGCTTAAATATAATTGGTTTATCCAATGTGCAAGTCGAAAACAACTGTCTCTGAAGAGTTTCTTTGAAGCTACTCCAACTAAATAAGTATTGATGTTGAAGGCCAACCAAGGGTCGGCCATCGACATTCATTGGGTTCCTGGCCCTGCTCAAGTACTGTCACAATGTTCAAATTCTTCCAGTTTTAGTAAACTTTTTGGCCATTATTATACCTACGATATATCTCACATAATCTTAGATCAGATACTGACCTTTATCAATGTCAGGGATCAGGGTTACATCAGGGACCTCTGCGTCTCCAGAGCCAGAGACACCAGAAGCCCCAGAGACATCTCCAGAGAAATCCCCAGAGGCCCCTGAGGTTCCTGATGCCCCCGAGAACTCCCCGGAAGCACCGGATGCCTCGCTGGGGATGCCGGGAATGAGGGGCAGCTCCTCCTCTTGTTAGAGCCAAGGGTTGGGGTTAGGAGGCATGAGATTAGAAAGCATTTGGGGAGCAAGATGGACAATCAATCAACCCATTAATCAAACAATTGCACATTTTGGATGAGACTTTAAGTTAGTTTTATGATTAACAGTAGCACAAAGAACAAATAAGTACAATGACAAGCAAAGAAATCAACATTTAACACAGTTAAATGGAATTTAAGACAATGGATTAACACAAATCACACAGAGTAGACAGGTTATTTCGCCTTACAAAGAGGTATCTGTTCTTTGAAAGTACTAACCTCCAGATATAAATGTTATCCCTGAGTCCCCGGACTCACCAGACCCAGATACCCCAGAGCTTCCAGAGGCCCCTGAGATCGAGAGGTCTCCAGAAAACCCAGAACCAGACAGGTCTCCAGACCCTCCAGAGCCCAGGGGGAGTTCAATAGGAACCCCTCCAGAGCCAAGGTCTCCAGAGGCGCCTGAGAGATCTCCAGATATCAACACATCCCCACCTACCAAGAATTCCCCGGATCCCCCTGAGCTGAGGAGTTCCTCTGAGGCTCCTGACATTAGTACAATATCACCAGAGCCCCCAGAGGCACCAGAGACCAGAGGGTCCCCAGAGCCTCCAGACCCAGAAACCCCAGAAGCTCCTGAAGTTCCAGACCCTACGGAGCCCCCAAAATCACCGGAGACATGCAGGATGTCAATGGGCGTCAGACGCAGCTCCACCTCTTGTTAGAGACAAGATTAGGTATTAATAAACAGACAGATGGAACAGAAATGGATCATGATGATGATGATTAGGTTAGGAAATCAGTGACAAATGGACACAGAGTGGCTGAAGAGGACACATTTAACCATTAGAAGCTAGTTAAATGGAAGACGTGCACATGAAACAGATGATTGTTGGTGATGACAAAAATGAGGAATAGATTGGCGTGCCTTTCACTTAGATGGTTTGGTTCTGCTTTTTTTAACACCACAGGCCTAAGGGCAAGCAAGGCCATCTCCTAAACCAACTGGATTTTAGATTTCAAGCAACCCAACCCGGGACATAGCTAGACTTTTTTGACTGGGGTCTCCCCATTAGGGCACTGGCTTACGAGGTATTGGTCTGTTGTTATTTACTGGGTGTAAATTGCTGTGAAAAAGTCCCCTTCCTGATGTCTTAATTTTAAGCATATTTGTCACACTTAAATATTTCAGATCATCAAGCAAATTTTAATATTAGACAAAAATAATTAACTGTAATTAGTCACATATTTTTGTACAGCCTAATTCAATTTCACTAGCCACACCCTGGCCCGATTACTTCCAGACCTGTTCAATCCTTAAACAGAACCCGTCTGATGGAGTGAAATAGGCTGAAAGATCTCAAAAAGCAACACATCATGCCACCCTCTAAAAAAGAAAGTCATTAACATCTATCAGTCTGGAGATGGTTATAAAGCCATTTCTACAGCTGTGGGACTCACGTGAACCAAAGTGAGTGCCATTATCCACAAATGGAGAAAACTTGGAAGTGTGGTGAACCTTATCAGAAGTTGGAGGCCTACCAAAATTATTCCAAGAGCACATTGCAGACTCAGAAAAGAACCCAGAACAACATCTAAAGACCCGCAGGCCTCACTTGACTCAGTTAAGGCCAGTGTTCATGATTCAACAGTAAGAAAGAGACAAAGGCTCATCTCACATTCACCAAAAGCATCTTGATGATTCCCAGGACTTTTGGGAAAATATTCTGTTGACTGATGAGACAAAAGTTGAACTTTTTGGAGGGTATACATGTTTTTTACATCTGGCGTAAAACTAACACAACATTTCATCAGAAGAATAACATGGTGGTGGTAATGTGACCGTCTGGTGCTACTTTGCTGCTTCAGGACCTGGATGGCATGCCGTAATTAAAGGGTTACTTCAACATTTTGGCAAATTCGCCCATTGCCATAATCCCTATAGTCTTACTAATAGGTTCGTTACCTTTAGTTGTCCGTGCAAGCTATTTTTAGATCGGCGCTGCTGAGTTAGGAGCTGCTCTGCCAACACAATGGATTCTTATGGTATCCCGGCTTTCCCTCATCAAACTCATCAAATACACAACCCAACAACTCCAAAACACTCTCGTGGACAAGTTGTGACCTGTCTATTCACCACGCTATGAAATAATCATGGGACATTATGAGACGGAGATGTTTTAAAGTTAAATGCAAAGCTGGAACTACACTCCAGACATGGCTGCTGCACTGTGTCACTCCGCCCAGTGGTTTACTCAAGACATAGTTCTGAGTATTTGCTTCATGTGTCGTAATGTTACATAATTATACGTTATTATTTCATAGCGTGGTGAATGTGCAGGTCACAACTTGTCCACGAGAGCATTTTGGAGTTGTTGGATTGTGTATTTGATGAGTTTGATGAGGGAAAGCCGGGATACCATAAGAATCCATTGCGTTGGCAGAGCAGCTCCTAACTCAGCAGTGCCGATCTAAAAATGGCTTGTGCGGACAACTAAAGGTAACGAACCTATTAGTAAGACTATAGGGATTATAGCAATGGGCGAATTTGCCAAAATTCTGAAGTATCCCTTTAATGGAATCATGAATTCTGCTCTCAACCAGAAAATCCTGAAGGAGAATATCAGCCATCAGTTTATGGCCTTAAGCCTAAATGGTCTTGGGTTATACAGCAGAACACTCCAGCAAGTCCACCTCTGAATGGCTTAAACAAAACAAAACAAAACAAAACAAAACAAAACAAAACAAAACAAAACAAAACAAAACAAAACAAAACAAAACAAAGAAAAAAACAAAACTGAAGGTTTTGCAGTGGCCTAGTCAAAGTCCACACTAAAATCTGATTGAGATGCTGTGGCATGACCTAAAACATTCATGCTCAAAAACCCCCCCCTCAATGTGGCCGAATTAAAACAATCCTGCAAAGAAGAGTGGGCCAAAATTCCTCCACAGAGATGCAAAAGACTCCTTGCCAGTTACCGCAAACGCTTGCTTGCATGTTGCTGCCAAAAGTTTGAACAATCAGTTATTAGATTTAGGGGGCAATTACTTTTTCACATAGGGCCAGGTAGGTTTGGATAACTTTGTTCCCTTAATTAATTAAAATACCATTTAAAAACTGCACTTTGAAGTTACTTAGGTTATCTTTGGCAAACATTAAAATTTGCTTTATGATCTGAAACATTTAAGAGAGGCAAACATGCAAAAAACCCAAGAAATCAAGAAAGGGGCAAATACCTTTTTAAGGCACTGTATTACCACTAATCATATCTACAGTAACTCATAAAGTATCAAAAAGATGTTATATTCTTTTGTAAAATTATTAAAGGAAGTACAACACAGTGGCAACATTTAAATCTAAGCTCAAGTCTCAAGAAGACTCAAGTCCAAAGTCACAATAATGAGCAGAGCAAAAGAACATGTGCCACATTGAAATGCAAATAACGTTACCAGCAGCCCGTTTAAATAAATACCTATTTCTGACCATCTTTACGGGTGTAAAGATCTAAAGCAAAGTGCTTATTCAGACCTTTTTGTGTGTCTGGGCCCATAAGAACCCCAGACCCCCCTGATCCCTGAGGGACCAGCTGGGGTGTCAATGGCACTTCCTCTTCCTGGTCCACCTCCACCTCCACCTCCTCAGCCTCTTCCTCCTCCTCCTCTTCTTCTTGTTCTTGTTCTTCCATTGAGGCCTCAGGTACAGGGTAGTTATAGTCGGGTGGGGCCAGTGTTCCAATCTCTATCTGGGGAAAGACAGCAGCAGTGAGTCATAAATGAACCAGAGTTTGAAATCACACTGAGCTAGAGAAGTAAAGATAAGTCTAAAGAACAGTTTTTAATTATCTGGGCATAAAGTAAAACTTAGGGTCAAATTTAAGAGTAGTAGTTATCAAAGATTTTCATGTGTTAACACTGTAAGATGTCACAACATGAAGGAAAAAGAACAAGATAATTTTTCTTTTAAAGTTAAAAGGGGATAAATGTTAACCACGGAGACACATTTTGCTCTATGGACTTTTTCAATCCCATTGTTGATATTGTAAATGCTAAGCAAATACAAGGGTAACTTCCATGCTTCCATTTTATTTATCTATATGCTTCAGTATGAAGAATACAATTTGTGATCATCATTGGCCAAATACATATTGGATTTTGAGTTTGTTTACATCCAACAGATTCCACACCAATCTAAATTTGCTAGAATAGTTGGTAAGACTTCAACCACAAATTAATATTTTGATTTGAAGAGAACAAAAGTGGATGAGGAAAGCAGAGAACAATTTGACGGGTAGACCGCTCAAATCTAACATTCATCTCTTGGGATTTACCGATTGTGAAAGTTAGGGCTGATAGTGATACAAATGTTTGAAAGAACAGTCATGTTGATTCCTGACAAAGTGAAGTAGGCTGAAAGATCCTAAAAGCCACACATCATGCTGCAATCTAACGAAATTTTAGGACAGATGAGAAACAAAGTCATTGACATCTATTAGTCTGGAAAGGGTTACAAAGCCATTTCTAAGGCTTTGGGACTCCAGCGACTACAGTGAGAGCCATTATCCACAAATGGAGAAAACTTGGAACAGTGAACCATCTGAGGAGATGCCTGCCTACCATAATTACTCCAGGAACGCAATGACATTGCATCTTAAGGTAATCACTTGACTCAGTTAATGGTTCAACAATAGAAAAGAGACTGGGCAGACGTGGTATCCATGGGAGAGTTCCAGGGCCAAAACCACTGCTGACCACAAAAAAAAACAACAACACAAAGGCTTGCCTCACATTTGCCACCCCCCCCAAACAACAACAACAACAACAACAACAACAGCAACAAAAACTACACATCTTGGGTCAATTACTTTTTATATCAGGCCAAGTATTTTACATTTGCTTTAGATATCTTTGTCTAATATTCAAATTTGTTGGATGAACTGTAACATTTAATTGTGACAGATGTGCAAAAAAAGGCAGCTGTTCCAAATTTTCTACATTTGTGGAAAATGGCTCTCAATGGAGTCCAAAAACCTTATAAATAGCTTTTTAACAATCCAGACCGATTGATGTCAATGGCAGATTGTGTATTCTTTATTTACAGGTTATCTTTGTCCAATATTTAAATTTGTCTGATGATCTGAAATATTAAATGTGACAAATATGCCCCCCCCCCCAAAAAAAGGAAAAAGGAAGGTGGAAAATATGTTTCACAGTCCTGTATGTCCATGCTACATTACCTGCAGATGCTAATGTTTGTCAACAGAGCTGATATACTGATGTTAAACCAGTGCATCAGTGCATCCCTATTCATCCCTGTTACTTTGGGTGTCAGATTTACCACTATGATGAATTCAGTCTACTGAAAGGCACAGAAATGATCCAATGACATGACAGGTATAAGAAATGATGCACTCTTATCTGAGAAGAATCAGTTCAGTTCACAGTAAAGAACCAAAGCTAGAACTCCTGCCAGCATTTTCACCACAAGATGGCAGCATCATATTCAGATTCAGTAGGCAGAGTTTACACAGCAGTGACCATACTTGGAGGCAAACTTCATGAAAGGCCACAGGGGGCATTTTTGTTTGCTGAATGTGAACTTTATGAATGTTATACTAAGATGTTTAATGCTCAAATCTTCCCTACCCTTACATCTAACCCTAAACTTAACCCTAATAGAAACACTTTCCTTTTTCATAACAGCCAGACTATAGTTTATACATGACTTTGATTACTAGATATATATTTAACATTACAGTGGATCCCATACTACAGTCCTCTGTTAATTTCTACCTGGAGAAAGCGGTGTCTTGATAAATAATAGAAGTTCCTGTTGCCTCACTGCTCCTCAGCAGGTGAGTCAACACAAATTTTGGCTTAAAATTTTAACAAGGGCTCTTTTAAACCACAATCATTTTTGATAAGGTGATTTGTTTAGTATACTCACAATTCCCAACAGCCTGTGCCTTCTTGTAGCATTGTGCTCTTACCGAAACCAAACCCTAACCCGTGCACAAGATTGATCTTGTTCAGAAGTGGAAATAGCCCTCTTTTCAAACAAACAAATTGGAAATGGTGCCATATGCTTTGGCTGATTGAAGTCAGTTCAGTGTGCACTTTGACAAACTTTGGTGCAAGAAACACTTAGACCATTTTAATATGCCTCATTCCAAAATATCAAGCTTTCTTATAAACAAGGCCTAGCGCCACTTTCATCAAACAGTCGAACATTTTGTATTTAACGGTGGGAAGCAGATCCAGAGTCGACCAAACCAGCTGGGATGTACACTATTTTTTGGTTCCACCTGCAGTTCCACTTTTCTCCAGACGAGGGCAATGAACCCCCACACACCGTGACAGGTAATACCTGACTCTCTCATGGCCAACAAGGCAGGCAGACTCAACCCTCCAGACAGGGAATGGTCCTTATGGAACCAAGACACACATGGTAGCTGCAAGGATCCATATTCAAGTCTTTCTAGCTTCTTTCAACCAGATAATTCAGAGATCAGTAAACCAAGATGTTTGAAATACAGATATGTATCAGAATTATTTATCAGGCCAAACCAAATGCAGTCTTGAAAGGAAAGCAAACAAAAGATAGAACGATATAAAAGTCAAAGAACAGGTAACCAGTGCTGAATGTCACATTTCAAAGCTTGGCAGAGACACAGTTTGAGATAAAACAAGGTAAGCCATTCAAAAGTCATGCACAGAGTTAGCTTGCAACCCTTCATTTCCCCCTTACCCCAAAGCAAACATATGCACCCGAGGGAGAGAGGAGGCGAACGGCTGGCAACCAAAAATACTGAAAAAAAAAAAGGTCTGGAAACAGCATGGGAATATGGAATGCACGGGGCAGAAGCTGAATCTGAGCATCAGGATGAATGTTGTGCTGTGACTGTAGTATATAGAATATAAATAAGTTGAAGTTGAGGCTTGTGAATTTTCACCTACATTGGGTAAAAAGGTTTTAAAACAGACATACACTGGGTCAATTGCTACACCCTTAAAACAACAAAATAACAATAACTAGCTGGAGGAAACCAAAAGTTACCAAAAAGAAGAGTAGCATTAGGATATCACCCCCTCTCATGATTAATCTACTTAGATCAGGATGGACTCTATCAAGAAACTTACATAACCCTGAGTCACATTTGGATGCATCCAAGTGAAGAGCAAAGCCGAGCAGAATGAGCTCTACTGAATAGGTACACATTTTGAATGCATACTACTTTCCTTGTTTGCTCAGAGTTGGATAAAGTTTTGATAGTGGCTGTTCACTCTGCAGTGCAAAGCTACAGGCTAACCATCTGTTTACTAAGACCTGTAGAGCTTGAAATCTCCATCAGCATTTAGAATCAATTTCAGTTTCTGCAGACAAGACTGAAGAACATTAAAGCAGACTGTAAAAACAAACTGATCATGAACAGCAATTAATGGTGTCATCTGCATAAAACGGCATTTGACACATTATCACATGGATTGTTGATACGAATAGAAAATAAAATAGGTCCTAAGACTGAACCTTGGGGCACACCTTTAAAGACCTTAAGAAAAGAAGAGCTGGGCCCATCCATCTTAACACATGGCGTTCTATCAGACAGACAAGCCAATGTCAATTTTATCAGCAAAACTTAGTGGTCCCTCCAAAAAGTGTTGAGTTCACTGTGTTCACAAGAAGATACAATATTAATGTCCCTCTCTTATTCATGACTTTGTTAGCTGAATTTCTCTGGAAGCTCTGAGTCCACGAGTTGTGACCTTAACATGCATCTTGTCCCTAGTTCCTCCATTTGAATAAAAAAAAAAATACTGTAGCATTTTCATATAGAAAATCAGGAGGTGTGCAAGCAATCTTTTGGCATCAAAACAGTGACTTCTTGATGGCCATGCCTTCACAGCTTTACTACTTTACACGTTCCATTTGCAGCAGTGAATGTCATTTAATACAGACCCTGTAGAAAGTAGCCAGTTGAATGTACTTAACGGAGAAAGGTGTCACCAGGCTAGCATGTCCTAAGCTAAGCTAAGCTAAGTGGCTGCTGGGTTTAGGTTTATATTTAAAGCACAGACATGAGTGGTACCAATCTTGTTTTCAAACTCCTGGGAAGACCAATGCAAAAAATGTATCAGAAATTCTCCTTAAGTTAACTTTTAATTGAAACAGACAAGATTATGATGCTAATTGATGAATGAATATGCAGGCTAGCTTGACCTTTATTTTTATTTACTTGTTATTTCAGGTGTAAAAGGGTGTGTGTTTTTTGTGCTGGGAGCACCCACAACCACAGGTTCAGAACATTTCTTACAAGCTTTATTGCTGCTAGATTACTGACATCCACTTTTCATATGACTAATCTGCAAAGCAGATGGACTGGCCAGATTCCATGTCTGTCATCAGGCAAATCCATCTTGCAAAGCTTCGACCTGAAACAATTATTCCAAGTTTGAAACCAATCTGACCAATCGGCATCATTTGAGGAGAAGGAGGTGGTAGCTACAGATGGGCTTACGTTCTACTGGAAGCAGATAATACCAATGGCTACGTCCAGTGTAGCATTTAGCTTGAATGTAGCTATTATAAAGTTGCAGTTTTATCAGAACTGGTCCACATTTTTGTTTTTAAATAAAGAAAGACCAGCAATGAAAGCTCTTCATGACAGAAGAGATGTTTTCTGCTGACCTGCTTCTGCATGAGTTTGCGATAGTTACAGCTGGAGTTCAGTTGTACTGTTAGTTGGTATAAATGTCTGCTGCCGGTGTAGCAATTAGCTTGTATGTAGCTATAGCATAGCAGCAGTTTTATCAGAAATACACCACATTTCTTGATTAAAACAAGATCAAAGAGCCACACTGAAAGCTTCTCTTGGCAAAGAAGATGATTCAGCAATTCTCCCTACCAGCCTCAGCATGAGTTTTATCCACCAACAAGCTCCACTGTTGTTAAACTACAGCAGTGCCAGCCTGTTGAGCTCAGCTTACTTTAGCTGCCTACTATGTCATTTGTCACTCTGACTGGGCAGTAATGAATGTGACAGAAAGTTTGTCCAATCACCAAAATCCAGTGAATGAGTCTACACTCACTGGCCACTTTATTAGGTACACCCGTTCAATTGCTTGTTAACACAAATAGCTAATTAGCCAATTACATGGCAGCAATGGCAATGCACTGAGGCATACAGACATGGTCAAGATGACCTGCTGAGGTTCAAACAGAGCATCAGAATGGGGAAGAACAGGGATTTAGGTGACTTTGAATGTGGTATGGCTGTTGGTGCCGGGATTTTCACGCACAACCATCTCTAGGGTTTACAGAGAATGGTCTGAAAAAGAGACCGGCAGTTGTGTGGATGAAAATGCCTTGTATATATCAGGGGCCAGAGGAGAATGGGCAGACTGGTTTGAGATGGTAGAAAGGCAATAGGAACTCAAATAACCACTTGTTACAACCAAGGTATGCAGAATACCATCTCTGAACGAACAACACGTCAAACTTGAAGCAGATGGGCTACAGCTGCAGAACTGGGTGTCCTCCTGTCAGCTAAAAACAGGAAACTAAGGCTACAATTCACACGGGCTCACCAAAGTTGGACAATAAAAGTTTGTAAAAACTGGTCTAATGAGTCTCGATTTCGGCTGAGACATTTGGATGGTAGGGTCAAAATTTGGTGTAAACAACACTAAAGCATGGGTCCATCCTGCCGTTGTTTAAATGCCACAGCCTACCTGAGTACATGTAGGTTCAGGGCTATGCCAAATCTCAGATGTATGCTATAGCATACATTTGACACAGAAGTATAAACTAGGCTTAAATATTTTTGTCAGGCCAAGAAGATACCAGAAAAATTCATTGATTCAGGCATTTGCAAACTTTTGTAAGCAGCAGACTCAGGTCACTCTATCTGGATAACAGAAAATGAGCCTTTACTTTGCTGAGAAAGAGACAAGCCCTGAAGACAAAAAGAGGACAAAAACCAGCAGAAGGATGTGGAAAGTAAAGAGTCAGCATTCCAGAGGCCTGGAGCTCATCACAGCCTAATTTCTCCCCTGACATCTGATGCGTGTATGAAGAAAATCCATCTAATCCTAAGCAACCGGCTTATCCCACACCTTAAAGAGAGCTGTCAACAGAAAAAAATGTTTTCCTCGACATGAAATACAGTTATGAGTTTATTTTCTGTGCTTTATTAGAGTGAGAAAGATTTGAATTGAGCTTTTTTGTGCTGGTTCCATTCATCCTGCTCCCACAAACTCTTATGCAATGTGCTGCGTCACATCCAGGCCTGTTAACAGAGCGAAATTATCAAAGACATTCCCCTGCAAGACATTACCGTCTTCCCACACTGAGCACTGCCATGTGTGACACTCTGCAGAAAAGCTTTCACAACAGAATCAGATCATTAAAACTCGAGCAAAAGGCTTTACCTTTTTACCACGGTGGATGACTAAATAAAGTCACTTTTGTCTATTACATGTTGTCAGATCTGCTAAATAAGTTGGTTTCATCTTAGATAACAGCAGCGTGTGATCAGTCCACATCAGGTTTAACTTCAGACCCTGGCTCACTGGAGGCCTGTTAAAAATCTGATGTGGACTATGCGCCTCGTGCCATAATGACATAGCTTTGGCCTAATTTCCTCTTAACAAAGCGGTATAAACAGGAACATGAAATGTGGCTAAAGCTTGCTATCCCAGCATGCCCTGCAGGCTTGCCACATCACACTCAAATTTGAGCAGATCGAAAGGAAACTTCTGGAACCCATCATGCAGCTTGAAACTCGTCTGTATTCATCTTTTAAAAGCCGTTGTTCTTTGGAGAATTTGAGTCTGGAAAGAAATAAGTCCCACATATGCTTGAGTTTGACTCTTTTAAAGCAAGGGTACCTTTTGTAATAACAACAGATTATAAAAATAGCCAGTTAAGACTACATGATTTGTTTTCTTGTCTTTCGTGATGGCACCATGGAGCAAAAATCTTGTCCAGTCTTGGCCAACAAACAAACAACACCATAAAACCAATTATTGATGCTATTGTCAGGAATGTTAGCTATTGTCAAGGTATTAAATTGGTTTACAGAATGCAGCTAATGCTAGCAGTTGTAGCACCATTGGCTTCCCATGCACTTTACAGGTTAAAGTTCACACTTATATGAAGAATGTCGACACAGTGCTTAGGTTGTTTGTGAGTTTAACCCTGACACATCCCATACACAAATTTTCTACATCAAATTAGAGCACAACAGTGCCATTTCTATGAGGTGCTATCAATGCTATCAATTCATTGATGTTTACATTCAGGTTAAAGAACATAGCAGTAGCCATTAACCAGAGCTACAGGGGAAATAAAGTATTTGGCCACACCTATTGATTATTGAATTCAGGTGTTTCAATCAGACCTGCTGCCACAGGAGCATAAAATTAAGAACCTAGCCATGCAGTCTTCTTTTGCGAACATTTTTAATACAAAATGGGTCATTCTGAAGAGCTCAGTGACTTCAAGCGTGGTACTGTGATGGATGCCACATTTGCACTAAGACGATTCATGTACTGTATATTCTACTGCCATCTGTATGTGAAATCATTTCAAAGTGAAAGCATTTAGGAGCAACAGCAACCCAGCTATGAGGCAGAACACCATGTAATATCACAGAGCAGGGCCAACGAATGCAAAGGCGCATGGAGTGTAAAAATCACCAACACTGCTGATTCCATAGTTGAAGAGTTTTTGAACGTCCACTGGAATTAATTTAGGCACAAAGAACTGTGTGGCAGGAGCTTCATGGTATGGCTTTCAATGGCCGAGCAGCTGCATGCAAGCGTCACATCATTAAGTCCATGCCAAGCACAGTGGACAGCCATCAGTGAAGAGTGGAGGCTGTTATAGCTGCAAAAGGTGGCCAACTCCACATTAAAGTACATGTATTTGAATACAATGTCATTACAGTTAGGGATGCACAGATCCACTTTTTTTAGTTCCGTTCTGATTCTGATAAATATGTGCCGGTACTGATACTGATTCCGATATAGATATAATATATATATTTTTTAACAATTGTCATTGTTGTTGGTATAATGTGTGAGGTTACATGAGGCTGTAGTAAACCACCCAGCTCCTCTTATTAAAAATCAAAAAAAGAAAAAAAAATACAAAATGAATTGAATTTAAATGTATTCCAAACAAATTTATTTAACTACTACTAAAAAATAAATATCAACATTATCCAAAAAAACAACAAAAACTGAGTATAAGTTATAAACAACAATGCTTACCCTAAATAGCATAACTCAAGTAGGTTAAACTACTACTTTAACGGTCAGTTAACTAATTATTCATCATTTTTTATGAACATGGTCTTGAAATCCCTGTCTATAATGTTCTTTTAAACTGTAATGAACCTCCCGCCACTAGAGACCGCTGTAGCTTCAGTCAATGGCCGCAGCCTTCCTCTCTGACCCTTCACCGGATATAAACAATGTGAAGGTCGGTGGTGGCTAAGCTATTAGCATCTCGTAGGAAGACCATGGTACGACAGTTGACCAAAGTAGTAAACGGAAATAAAGCGGTATGTGGGCTGTTGAGGGTTAAGCTCACATATGACTACTTACCCGAAGTAAAACAAGGCCAAATATCAAAGCACGATATTATTATTATTTTTTTTTTTTAAGATTTATTTTGGGGCATTTTTTGGCCTTTATTTGATAGATGAGGATAGTGGATAGAGTCTGAAACAGGGACGAGAGGTGGGGAGGGACATGCGATAAAGGACCTCAGGCTGGATTCAAACCAGGCCATCCATGTACATGGGGCGTTCCTTTAACCACTAGGCCACCTGCGCCCCCAGAGCACAATATTAATCTGCAAAGAGGAATGAAGGCGGGCGGCGCTAGCTTTCAATGCTAGACACGCTGTAGAGTGTATTATCAGGCTAACGTCACACCCACTCTTCTTTGTGTTCTCTCATCTTTAAGTTTATGCTGCTAAGAACATCCCCAACTAATACTAGCTCAGTTACACACAGACTGTCTCGTGTTAGACTGTGGTGCATTCATGGTCTACCGCAAACTGTAGGATGGATTTGGATCAGTCACTTGGATCTATTAATTACGTCCATATCCAATATTGGATCGGATTGGTCTCATCCCTAATTACAGTCCCTGTTGGTGAAATGTTCAGACGTCCAAATACTTCGTCCAAATAGTGTATACTAATACAAGATAGGAAGAGGACATTATGGATTGGCTATCCTTCAAATAGAACTTGAGGAACTAATGTGTAAACACGTTGAAAAAGTTTAACCCAGCTAGATAGCTATACTAGCTTTACTGTTCAGTTCGGAGCTTTTGAGATAATATTCAGGCTTAAGCGCCATCAGCCATCTCCTGGCTTCGTCTTTGGTGTGGGGAATTTTATAATGTCGCTCTAGTAAATGATGATAGGGAGCAGATGCTCTCCTATTCAGCATCTAGATACACATCATTGACATCAGATCAGAGTGTCAAACTAGACAGAAGAGGAAAGAGAAATTCTGGCATGGCAGTACTGTTGTATCGTTGTCATAGGGCATCTTGGATGCATTGTTGGTTATGCCACACTACTGGAGCATTGGTTGTGTCGGGCCCGACATTTACATGTTGGGCTGGGATGACAAAATTGTGCTGAAATCTGACTGAGTTGTCTAATCCAGTTTTGAAAAGAATAATCCCATTGCTGCGACACTAAAATAGGATTTTTACCTTCAGTCAGAATGTTCACTTGTAGTTAGTTGCATGGAGTTATAGAATTATTATCTTGGGAAAATGTGGTTGTAGATCAATTGACTCTTGCATGTCGACACCTGAATCAGACCCAAAGTGGATTAGGCAGCCCTCACATGCTCCACAGTCTCTGCACCTGACTTTAACCCGGATGTCGAACAGTATAAATGCTAAGCACAGCCAGGGTCGCATTGTTGTCTGCCTTCAATCACCATAAGATTGAGGTATGGCGTTTGCCTAATTTGTACCAAAAAGTATCAGTTGTCCATGTTTTCACCAATCAACATGCTGCCAGTTAGCTACCTACAACCTTGTTGGCAAAGTCATTAGAAAGTAAAGCTGATTGGAGGCCTATCACCATCTACTGTAGCAAAGGCTACCATGCTCCTGTCAGTAAATGGGTTCTCATGCTGTGCATGTACCCTTGGGTAAGGAAAGTTGTCCAGTTAAATATCTGAATCGAGCCGTAACTGTAGCCTGACTTTAGTGTGCATGTAAAGCACTGAGAGTAGGGCTATGGGGATACTAGTTATTCCCTCGTTAACATTTCCAATGAAATCATGCCTTTTATTGTGAATAAATATTGCTCGATTACATGTTTGAAAACAGCTCCAGATGCTAAAGTATTCAGCCTGGTTGGAGTCTACGGTGTGGAACAAAGATGGTCGCTGGCCAGGGTATAAAAGTTGAAATATTTTGGCTCTCAGTAGTACATAAAGTTTGAAACTGTTTGTATACTCTCCAAATGGTTTGAGTCTGTATCAGTGGGAAGCCTGTCTGCACCATGAACTTGGTGACCTTGGTTCAAAACCAGCAAATTTGTTTTCCCACCATGGGATCAAACAGCGTTTTCTGACTTGCTGATGGAAGCACAAATAGCAAAGGGCAATGAATGTATCCATTTACTGGAACTGGTGACAAGATACAAACTTTGAATCCCTTAGTGTTGATCTCTTAATCAGGGAGGGAGGAGAGAAATGAGAAAATAAATGCAATACACATGGAGATGAAATGGTGGTACAAGTATTGGCCTTAAATTGCCTCGTATTTGAAACAGTTTCTTACCTGAGGATCGTCAATTGTCAGCCCCTCTTCATAGTCATAGATATCCTGGTTCTCCAAATTTAAGTTATCTAGATCCACATCATAGTTGGCACTGTCGTATGAGTCCAAGTCCGCTTGTCGGGAAAATCTGGGTTTGGCCACCACCGCTTTGAGGACGAAGAGTCCCAAGACGAGCCGCACGAGCATCCTCATAGTCCACTGTGACTGGAAGAAAGAGGTGAAAAGTCAACACGGGAATGGAATCCATCATGTCAGACACAGTACAGGACGTTTAAGCTAGGCACCTTAAGTGTTTAGGCCTTTCCAGGACAGTCACTGTAGCATATCACATACTGATCGATATCTTCCTTGCTCCCTGCACAGCAACAGCTCATCTGACTAGCTTAGATGTTTAGCACTAAACAGTTCATCCGAATCATCAAAGTCAGAACCAGAGAAAGCATAGCTGGTCACTGAAAGGTAAGTCACAAATCACTTTGCTGCTCATTTCATAGATGGCATTTAGCATACACTGCAGATCCCCTGCCATCAGAGTCAATCAGAGGCTAAATGAAGTCTCTGTAGCCTTAGCTAATGCTGTATTGTTTTGCAGCACACTTACCTGACAGCTGTCACTGAGAACAAATCCTTTTCAACGTGCACTACACTCTAGCAGCCAAACTAGACAACTAAAACTGATAAAGACAACTACAGCCGTTTATATCTGACCTGTACATGACAGCAGCTTAAGCTAAAAGTTGACTAGCTTCCTTGTAATTCCTCTTATAACTACAGAGGTTGAGATTAACAAAATAAATAAATAAAAACACACCCAATTCAAATCCAATGTCATAACATACACATACAACATTAGCTGTGATCCTCTATTTGTTGTTAAACAGAGACTAAATGATGTCCCTGTAGCCTAGCTAATGCTATACTGTTTTGGAGTAAACTCATCTGACACTGTCACTAAAAACAAGTCCTTTTCAACATGACTTACACTCTCACAGCCCAAACTAGACAACTATAACCGACATAGACAACTACAGATGTTTAAATCTGACAAGTACTGGCAGCAGCTTAAGCTAACATGGAAGCTAACAGTTGGCTAGCTTCCTTGTGATTCCTCCAATGACTGTAGCGGTAACTATGAAAATATAACGGCACCCAATTCAAACCCAATGTCTACAGAAACATTAGCATTTAATAGCAATACTTCATGAATTTTTAGCAAATTTTAAACTTTTAAATGCTAATTTGGTGCCTTATCCTATTAGCATGCTAGCTCTCAGTACATGTGACCCAAAAGGAGACAGTTCAAATCTAATCTGATCCAAATTAATTTATAATGGACATTTAAACATAAAAACTTGACCAGATAGCTTTAGTAGTAGTTTGACTATGTTCTGTTTCTATTAAAAACAACATTTATAAGAATATGCACATTAAAACTGACCTTGATAAATAAATACAACCTCAATTCCAAAAAAGTTGGGGCACTGTGTAAAATGTAAATAAAAACAGAATGCAATGATTTGCGACACTTAAAAAAAAAACACATTTTATTCACCGTAAGACATAAACAACATATCAGATGATGAAACTGAGACCTTTTTTCCATTTCAGGAAAAATATTGTCTTATTCTGGATTTATGAAAACAACAAATCTGCATGGCGTCTGTGGTTTCCAAAAAGAATTTCAGATTCTGATTCATCTGACCACAGATGAGTTTTCTTTTTTGCCTCAGTCCATTTCAAATGAGCGTTGGCCCAGAAAAGATGGTGACATTTCTGGATTTTGTTCACTTATGGCTTCTTCTTTGCATGATACAGCTTTAACTTGCATTTGTGGATGCCATGATGTACTGTGCCTATGAAGTGATTTCCAGTACAGAATCATGCCTGTTTTTAATGCTGTGCTTCCTGAAGGCTGGAATATCTGATATTGACCTTCAGCCTTGTACCTTTAATCACAGAGATTTCTCCAGATTCTCTGAATCTTTTGGTGATATTAAAACTGTAAATGGAAGGATATTCAGAGCCTTTGCAGAGGATAGGGCTGTTGAGGTATATCAAGTTAATCCTGATTAATCAAGGTCCACAATAAGTGCGGTCATTTTTTAAAATCATGACTATTTCCTTTTTTGTACCTTTCAGCAAACTTTGGTTATGGCATTTAAGCGTCTTCCAGCAGCCACAGTGATGTAAGGTACCTAGCACTGCTTCTTAATATCTCATTTTACTTTGAAAAATGTACAGACAGCTGAGTGGACGCTTTATGGTCATCTGAACCATTTTACTTTTCTTTCTTTTCATTTTCAATCCATCACAAAATCTTTTTTTCCGTGGTTGAGTTCATGTTAAATTCTTCGATCTACCAATAAAAGTAGGTCCGCATATTGATAGGAAGTCAATTATTCCCAGTTTAAGAACTCAAAAATGACACAAAACCAGTTTAAAATGCATAATAGTGAAAATTTAAAATGCGATAAAAGGCTATTAATCGTGATTAACTACAGAAATTCTGAGATTAATCGTAATTGTTGACCTTCTGCTAGCCTTGACTTCTGAGAGACTATCTTTCTAAAATGCTGCTTTTATACCCAGTCATGTTTCTGACCTGATGCCACTTAACCTAATTAGTAGCAAAATACTCCTTTAGCTGTTTTCATCAGTACTTTTCCAGCCTTCCTGTCCCGACTTTTTTGAGAGTTGTTAGTGCCATCAAATTCAAAATTAGCTATTGTTTTAATGAAATGAAAAAATGTCTCCGTTTTAACATGTGATATGTTGTTTATCTCCTATTGTAAGTAAAACATGGGTTTATGAGATTTGCAAACTGTTGCAGTCTTTATTTATTTATATTTTACAGTGTCCCAGCTTTTTTGGAAATGGGCTTATATGTTTCAAATAACCATGGATATGATTGTTTTAAAGTTCTCAGATTTTTTAATTTTAGCTTCATCCATAGATGCTTGTTTTTTATGCTGTTTTCTTAGTTCTGTTCATTGTACATATGACAGCACTTCAGAGAGAGGTGTCCCTATGATATAAGCTCTATGGCCAGTCTTATGTACAAAAAAATAACAAGCAGGCTTGACTCTGGGTTCCATCAGCAAGGTCAGTAAATTCATTACTGAGGTGCAGACAGCTCAAGGGATCTAGATATGAGGGCCTCCTCTCGCCTCGGTAAAGCCAGAGGGTCACTGCTTTAGAGAGCAGCCATCTTGGCTCAAATCAGCTCTGGCCTGTGAAGTGTCCAAGGTCACAAGTCAGAGTTTATCTGATAAGGAACCATGGGAACGTTTCTATCAGTATAAGAGCTTAGCAACTCGAAGAAGTCTATTTCAGCCTGTAGGATTTCTGTGTAAGGTTAAAATTAAAAGTGGTTTGCCTTATCCTATAAAACTCCTCTAAAGCTGTTTTTCTGGCCCGTGCTTTGATTATTTTTTAACTAAAAGGCTTTGGCTGCAAATTTCTTGGCAACAAGTCTGAAATGAATGGTCCTTGAATCTAAAATGAGCCTGTGTCATTTTCACTGAGTGCAGATCTAGTAAGCGCTGCCCCTGACCCAGATAACTGCTGTTCATAATCTTTTCCATTTCCTCAGAGGAACTGATGAAGCGCAGCAAGGTTGATAAAGTACATGCATGCAATCCCTGCTTGGATGTGCTAATAAGATTAGCATATGCTAACGACTGCTTAATTAGCACGCAAAGGCGGCAGTAGGGCGAGGAATCAATCATCCGTCTGAGGGGAATTAGCAGGTGTGCCACATCTCAGCAGGTCTGATGAAAAAAGGAAGTGGAGTTTAAAGAGAGTCCTCCCGGCCAGGGCAGAGAAATGGAGAGCGAGGGAAGGGAAAGAAGAGACAAGATGTTGGCCCTCAGGGTTAGATGGAGTGAGTGAACCCGAGCACAGGAGAGAGAAAAAGAGAGAGACAGGTTTCTGAGCTAACTCGACCCCTCGCCCTTTTACAGAGAGCCTTTATGAGGCCCGGTTTGCTGCCTGTCTCAGCACTCAAACTCCAAATTCCTCCGAGGTTTGTGGACAGGATGGCAGTGAGTTACGAGTGCAAGGCAAAGCTTCATTCAGCACACACATAGACAGGTTCACGCACACGCCTGGAGAGACACATCCTCGCACAGATGCACGCTCTGTCTTAACACACCTATCTTTCAGAAGGGGGTGGGGGGAGAAAGTTGAGAAACCTCTGCTGCTAT
Source organism: Cheilinus undulatus (assembly GCF_018320785.1). Taxonomy (NCBI): domain Eukaryota; kingdom Metazoa; phylum Chordata; class Actinopteri; order Labriformes; family Labridae; genus Cheilinus; species Cheilinus undulatus. Next base: position 21,524,384 of record NC_054887.1, on the reverse strand, counting down.
TTTTGGGATGAGGACAGATATAAAACATAAAAACACAAGTCATGAATCAAATCTTTGTTGATATCACAGGGATAGATTAGTTATGCAAATCAATACCACATTTTTACTTGAAAATGTGCAGCAGTTAGGGTTAGGCAAGAAAAGGCAAGGTGATTGGTTTGTTACAATGTTACAATGTCATTTAGCAGACGCTTTTCTCCAAAGCGACGTACATTTGAGAGGTTTGCGGGGAAACACTTTCTGTCACACAGCCGTGAAATCCTGCACTGAAAAGACGGACTATACTGAAGACAGAGGTGTGCTTTTATGCAGGCTGTCACTGCATGCAGTGTGTAGCCTCCTGTGTTATGCTTGGCTCTGCATTGGGAGCTCCTGATAAACAGTGATTCTCCTTTTTTTACTTAAATGCCCCTTTGCAAACATCTCCAAAATTTTTAAAGGAGCTGTAAACTCCCACTGAAGCAGGTGACACAATTTTAAGCATCCAAAAAGTTGGGAAAAGTTGCACATGATTCTGTGCATGAATTACCAAATCAGAGCATTGTCACATTTTCTGAAATTGTGAGACATTTTTGCACAACTTGATTGCATTTTGCATGAAATTGTAAAAAAGTGCCCTCAAGTACTTATAAATAAAGTTGCAAATTATCCTAAAAACACCTATTGAATAATCACAGCTTCTGCAGCTTGAGCCAACGTATCTCAAGTGCAACCTTCGTCAATCGACGATAAAGACGTCCACATGTGAAGCGCCTAAACCAAACCCAAGAATGAGAATAAAGCAGCTGCCCCACTCACTAATTAGCCCAAGTGGCCCCCAAGCATGGTCATGATTCACCCCCCTTTGTCTGCCTTATCCCCCTTTACACCAGACAGCATGAAAGATAGCACCAAGAACGCTTACCTCTGTCTCCTGCTTTCCCGAATGGTCCCTTCAGCCGTGATGGAGATGCTGAGGGCTCCGGGATTTGGCCAATGGTGAGAGGTCGCGCAGGGTGCCTTGAAGAGGGAGGGTGTGTTAAGTGTGCTAAAGGTGTGTATGTGTGGATGTGACAAGTGTGGAGGTGTGGGTATGTGTAGGTCTGGCAGACCTGAGTGCCCCTGCCGCTTATGTGCGAAGCTCGGCACTGAGGCTGATTGGACCCGAGCAGATTGCTTTTGGTCACTCGGACTGCACCCACCCCGCACCCACATGCACGACCATCTCAAACATCAGACGCAGAGAGAAAGAGAGAGCAAAAGGCCCCCCAATGGCAAAATACCCTTTTTATCCCTTACAAGAGTGTCCTTTATTTTTCTAAGCGTGTGGCTCAATCAGACTGAAATATTTGTCTGCCTTTTCCTGAAGTGAAACTCTGGCATGTGTTGCTTTCATGTATGGGGGGGATTCACGGGGCCCACGTACACAATGGGAGCTCTGTGAGGAGCCCCTGTTAGCATGGTGCTGAGAGGAAGTCCCTGCTTGGAGGAAGGCCTCTGCCTTTACTTTTGGTTTAAGCTGCTTTTTCTTTGCACCGTCACTTGCTCTGCTTTACTTGCAAATCTTAGAGGCAATCCAGGAACAGTTAGAATCAGCTGATCTTGGGTCAGAAGACAAAAAGCAAGCCAGCACCAAAGTGGGTTCCCTCTCCATCAGATGCTACATGAACTCCCACTATCTTTCGAGTCTTTTAAGTTAATGAAATATAGGACACATGCACAGGATGTAACTCACAAGCCATATGCGGTTGCATGATTTATCCACAACCACCCACCTCTCTCACTCTCACCCCCATGGTAACTCTAGACCTTTTGATGAGTGAGGGGAAAAGGACGTTTTTGGGAAATGCCAGACATCCTTCTGCACCTGCTATATAAACTGGGATTTATATTCTGGGATTTCCTCCTGCCAAACATTCTCAAAAGGCAAAGAAATGAATGAAAATTCACCTAAAATAGCTTGACTTTGAATTGTTGTCCACAGTATATGAGAGTGTGCATTGTGAGTTACAAAGAAGTCTTGCAGAGTTGATCCACTCTGCTGAAGCATAATTGGCAGTGAGATTGAAATCTAATCTTACACAGCTGCTGTAAATGAGCGTGTAGGGTCAGCCTCCCCATTTCTTATATAAAAGATGAGAAAATCATTCTTTAGATAAGTTGCAACAGATTGTTTTAATTTTGGTGGAAATAAAAGAAGCAACAGAATGTAAAAGTTACATGAAAAACACACCATATCCATAATGCACTATTTTTTTTACAGCTCAAGCACTGCAGGATCCTTTTACATTTACTTATAGTGCATTCTACACTTGATTGGACTCCACCTGTGGTAAATTAAATTGATTTGGAAAGGCACCTACCACTATAGAAGGCGTCACAGCTGTCTCCCATTGAAAATGTATGGCATATATGACTTGTAAACTATGACTATAAATACCCTGCACTCTTTAGCAACTGAAGATGTACATCAAGCAACAGTGGGTGAGAATTCCACTTTCAATACTTCAGCAATTAGTGTCTTCTGACCCAAGATGCTTACTGAGTGTTGTTAGAAGAAAAAATGGGTGTAACACAGCGGTAATTATGCGCCTGTCCCAACTTTTTTGGAACATGTTGCAGGTATTAAATTAAGAGTGTGTGAATATTTAAAAAAATTAGATTTTATTAGTATGGACATTAATGATCTTGTCTTTGTGCTGGTTCGATTTGAATGTAAGAAGGATCTGCAAGTCACTGAATTCTGCTTTCAGGGATGTTTTAGACACCGTTCCAATTTTTTTGGAATTGAGGTTTTTACAAGACATGTGAAAAGAAAGGAGGAAAAACTTCAAACTGAGCATTTTTTGTGTGTTTTTGTGCCTGTCACAATCTGTTTAATGTAACCTGGATTAAAACAAAGCTTCACATGCACTACTGTAGTTTTGTTTGTAGTTCTATTAGCTTAAGGTAGTGCTGATGAAGCTAAAGTTAGCCACTGTTTGCATAACTACTTCTTAAACAGGTCTATCTATCCAAACATAACATAATCTAATGTATCAGAGCATATCTTAAAATCTGCGTAGTTTACAGAGCTTTGTCTGCATTTTCTTTAGCTAAATAAGTAGTGTAGCTATGTTTAAAGACATAATAAACATAATGCCAACGTTACCTATGTAGCTTACTTAACTGGCAGCTTTGTGAACTTTACATTAATCTAGGTTAGCTATGTAACTAAGGTAGCTTTATTAGCTTTAGATTTAGGTATCTTTACTATGTAGCTACATTATCTATGTAGCTAACATAGCTTCATAGAGTGTTTTCATGCATAGCAAATGTAGCATCATCTAATTTAACCTTGTTTGCTTCAGATTTAACGATGTTACTTATGAAGACCTGTTACCTAAATAGCTAACTTAGCTTTTTCAGCTTTAGATTTTGCTACAGAGCAAAGTTAACTATGTAGCCTATGTAGCTTGAGTTGCTTTTTTAGCTGTAGCCTTACCTATGTTAGCTGTGTAAAGGTGTTCTTAAGGAGAGCAAATTTTTTTTTCCCCTGTTGGCAGACTGTTTAGTAAACCCATTTAACAAGTTACACAAACAGCAGCTCGTTTTAACTTTGCTAGCTTTAGCTAAAGCTAATGTAGCTAGACCTGCTATGTAATTAGCATTGCTGCATAAGCCAATGTAGCTAGATAGCTAATGCAGCTATAAATTTGTCAACATGAGCTTCAGTGAACATAGCTAAGACTTACGTAGCTACATTAGCTACATAGGTAATATGGCTACATAGCTTACTTAGATAGATTAGCTTTAGCAAATTTAACATAAGCTAACCCAACTAATATAGCTACCGTAGCATTAGCTATGCAGCCATTTTATGTGACTAAAATATAGGTTTATGAGATCTGCAAAACTATAAAGGGGTACATTCTTCATTTTCATTACCTACATAGCTTATGTAGCAAATGTAGCTTAGTTAGCCCGATGAGATGCACACAAGTCATTTTTTGCAAGTCCAAGTCAAGTCTCAATTCTTTGGTCACGAGTCCAAGTCAAGTCTCAAGTCTTTGGTCACGAGTCCAAGTCAAGTCTCAAGTCTTTGGTCACAAGTCCAAGTCAAGTCTCAAGTCTTTGATCATGAGTCCAAGTCAAGTCTCAAGTCTCCGATGGTTGTAATGAGCATTCTATGATCTGCCTCTGACGTCTGGTCTGCTTAGACCAATGCATTGTTCTAAGGAATTTAAATCCTGTACCATGTTCTCACCATCAGTAGGGTGGGGTATTGTCTGTGGTGAGCTTGCTGTGGTGTGTGCATGTGTACACTTACATATGAACAGGGCTTTACATTAACTTTTTTCACACCAGCCACTGTGACTAATGGCTACTAGCCACTCAGTGTTTCCACTAGCCACAGTTCTGTTGTTGGGAATTTACTTGCTATATATCATATGTACCTCTGCTATAAGATTAAACACATGCTCTCTCTTTTTCCCTCATCAACATGATCAATATCAGCTCTCCTCTTAATAAAGCTCCTCTCTGTGTACATATGAAACACTACAGACACATGAGTCAGACTTCACTGATAGAGACAGACACTGTGACACTGGAGATTAAATGTTCTTGTTATTTGTGAGATATATTTCTTTCATGGTAGTAATTTTATACTAACACAGAAACACTAACTTTTAATGATGTTTTTATTCTGAAAGAAAATAAAGACACAATGATCATTTCCAATTTTCACTCAGACAGATCTTCAACAGAGTATGCTGAGTATTTTTCCCTCCATTCTCCTTAAAAAACTTCAACTGTCATCATTTATGGTGTAAATTTTTTCATATGGGTAAAATCAAGCTAAATTTCACTTTTTTCCGCTGAAATCTCCTGGACTCCTTAGTTACAAATTCATCCGTTACAGGCTCTCATCCATCTGTCTCTGTTTCTGGCTGCCTCTATGAACCGTATTTAAAGTTTTAATGTTCTTATTGTCTTTTATGTCCGTTCATAGTTAATGAGAGACAGTGCAGATATTCTAACATTAATTTGTTCCCCATAAACATATAATATTATGGGAATATCAACCAAATAATATTTTAAAATTACGCACACCCATGGCTAACGCGGGTGACACAGAGACACGCACAGCTGGAGTGCACACACAAACAGCGCTGACGCTGATCCTCCATGGTCAGAGAGGAGCTTCAATGCGGAAGAAAAAAGTTCAGTAATTCTGAAGATTTTGCCCTCAACAGACTGAAGCCTGAAGTCTGCACTACCAACATGTTAGCATGCATTTCAGAGTAGGTGTGTACGTGAGCATCGCGTTTGTGTGTCATTGTTATGCAGCATCAAAGAAGATGAGGAAGAGAGGAGGGCAGCAGTTGGTGCTGCGTAAAAGACGCAGTGGAAGGGGAGAAAAAGGGAAAAGAGTGACAGGGGGACAAGAGATCATGATGGAAAAATTAAAAGCCGAAGATTGTGCATGAGTCCCAAATCACAAGCCTGAGTTGAGTCTCCAGTCTTTTGCACACAAGTTCAAGTCAAGTCGTAAGTCACTTATGTGTGGGACTTAAGTGCAACTTGAGTCCAAGTTGCGGACTCAAGTCCCCATCTCTGGCTCCAGCTTTAGCTAAAAGGGGAGGGGGCATCTGAGATCTGTGATCTGCGGTCAGACTGTCTTAGAAGCGAGAAAACAATGTATCTTGAATATAATATGGCATTCAAAATATTAGTAATAGAGAAAATCACAGGCTAATACAAGTACCACTATAATGAGAACAAAAAAAGACTCTTAAGCACATGTCAATTTTTCAGAAGTTGTATTAAAATTTAATACTGTAAAAATGAAATCTCTTGTCATTTCATTCAGAAAAGTAGTGACCAGAATTAAAAAGTGTGTTGGCAATGTTAAAAAATGCATTAAACACAAAATATTAAGTGATATTGGCCATGAGGTTTCACAGGAATCACAAGTTTTTCCCTTAACTTTCTTGAATATTAAATAAAAATAAATTACCTACAGTAAATGTGTATGATTGTTGAAGATAGTCATCTAAAAAACAGGTAGATAGGACTCTCAACCTAGAACACAAAACTACTAAGCTGGATTCAAGTCTGCTAATATAAGGAAAGCTTTTCTGAAACAGTAGAAACAAATAATTATTATCTTGCTTTTACATTCATAAGTTTGCCCTGCGGCTCAAAGTCATATAATACCAATTATTGCTCAAAAAAGATTTTTTAATTGTCAACTGTACATGAGATGCTTCATAATCATAAGGCACTACTAGTAGACAACAGTTTGACGCCTAAGTAAATCCTTTAACAATGAGTTCCTTTGAAATTCTAAAAAACTTTCCTTCAGATTTCATTCAAATTCCACTGAAAACAATGCTCTAAAATTGACTTCCCCTTAGGTCACAGCGATAAAACAAGTTGATGCAAACAAGTTTCAAATACCGACCAAACATGCAGATATAGTTTTTCACCAATTTTGTAGCATTAACCCTCAACTGGTACAAATTATGAGGCAGAAATACGCTGGTGAAGTTCTTAGATGACAATGGACCTCAGTAGGCGGAAGCACAGAATGACATCTCTTGGAATTGGAGGCTTGATTGCATTGCCGTCGAGTCTGAGGTAGCGCAGTCGAGGAGCACTTTCATTGACTGCGTCATCCAAAGTCGCCATGTCTACTGGGCAGACGGTGGAGCCACTAACATCTGTAACACAAGAGTGATGGATGGCTTTAGACTTACAGTAATACCTTTCAATGTAAAGTGAGAGTAGATCTTTGGGAAAATGACTTACTACTGATCCTGTTGTGATCGAGGTGAAGGTGCTCAAGGCCTGAGGGAATGAGGGGAACCTCAGTCAGCTGGTTGTGTGACAGTTGCAAGTCCAAAATGCTGGAGACATTGAACACATTCTTTGGAACCCCACTGCTGCCAAGCTTGTTGTGGTTGAGCCTCAGAAACGCCACTTTTGGCAAACCTTTGAAGTAGCCGGCTGGGATCTTTTCAATGTTGTTACCATCAAGAAAGAGCTGGGTGGTGGTTGGTGGTAGGCCAAGGGGCATGCGGCTCAACTGATTCTTTGCTAGGTTAATCTGAACCAGGCTGTTCAGACCCTTCAGGCTCACCTCAGTTACATCATCATCCAACAACTTGTTCCCCTGGAGGTCTAAGAGGTTCAGCTTGTCCAGACCATTGAAGACACCAGCAGGGATCTTGGAGATTCGATTGCGAGAAAGACGTAGATGCTCAAGACTGGCTGGGAGGGGGGATGGCACAGAAGACAAGAGGTTGTCGTCCATGTAGAGGTGTGCCAGGTGAGACATCCCACCCAGGATACCAGCTTCCACTCCCTCAGAAGTGATTTTGTTGCGGTTAATGTTCAGCCAGCGCAGCTGTGTGGCATTACCCAGTGAATCTGCTGACAGCGCTTCAATAAGATTGTTCTGCAGGTAGAGATACCAAGTGTAAGGGGGGATTTTGGGGACGCTCTTCAAGCCTTTGTTATCACAGTAGACGGCTCGAGGAAAGTTTGGGGGGCAGCGACACTCTCTTGGGCAAGCTTGGAGCTGGGTCATATATTCCTCATAAGGCATGTCCTGGCCCAGAACTGGACCACCCAGGCAAAAGATGCATAGAAGGCTCAGAAGAAGTGCCATCTTGCCGCCCAACCTACAATGGAAAGGGAGACAAATATAATAAGATCAACTGCGTAATGCATGACATGGTATTAGAAGCCAAAGACAAGAGTAGGGCAAGGGTAAGGACATCCTGATGCTCTAGACACCCAAAGTAAAGAGGATCAGAGAAGATGGTATAATTTACAAAGGATTGGGGACTTTCAGGAATTAGGACCACACTTTAAAGGATGACCTATATAACTGTTTACATTTATAAACTCTTAAATTCAGTAGAATTGCTAGGGTCCAAAATATATTTACTCTTAGAATCTCCTACCTTAAGTGCTTTTGTCAGTATTATTGAATTCCATTGATAGTTGCTTACAAAACCTTAGTTCTGGGTCAATTCTTGCCTGCCAATAACAGGTACTGCTCCAACAACAGGATGCAGAGCTGGGTCACCTTTAATAGCTTTTGGGTAGACAATGAGCTTAGACTTGAAGACTTTGCATGTCAGTTGTAAAAAACACTTACTGCCAATCAGGCTTTCATTGCAACACATTAGAACATCCTTATGGCATCTCTGCAACTTTGCACAGAGATGGTGCCAAAACCTTTCAGTAGGCAAATAAACCTATGCAAGCATTCACATGTGTCAATCCAGCTTTGCACATATTAACTTGAAGAGATTGGAGGCTTCCTCCTGCTGGAGCAGATGGTTGGGTACTGTCTAATGACAAGGACAAATTGGAAAGCTTGAGATGCAGCAGGTTGGACACAATCCATGTCCATATGGCTCATTGCTCTTGGGCAAGTGTAAGTTATGTTCTGTTAAACAGGTTGCACACACATTGTCTCTGTTGCCAGCATTGTAAGAATGCACAAGTGCAGTCCATTAACCATTTACAGTTAGCAGACTGTAAGTAAAACAAAACTTGAGGCAAAAATAACAAAGGCAAGTCTGGGTTCTATGCTATCCACCCATGCTTTTCTTGATGCCTTTCAGCTGCCATCTGGTGTCTGTTTAAATTCTTGATGCTCTCCACGTTTGTCTGGAAGTCATTTTGAGTCGGCCAAGCTTTTCCATACACTGGATGCTTCAAAGTAAAGCTGACACACCTGTTTTGAAAGATGTGCTTCTACTTTCTTATTGTACTGAGGTCAAAGCTTCCTGACCTAGCTTTGAGGTTCAGTGTGTGGTGCAAATGTTGCATTGGAAAATCTTTTCTCCAAGAGAAGCAATTTGGTGTGCACACAATAAAAACTGCACAAACATGAAAATAGACACTAGACTTGCAAGACAATCATCTACTTTACTATCAACCCTGGCATCTAGACTTCATGTTTTCCAGCTTACCTTAAACTCTGCATGCTCTTGTTGGGTATGTCCTTCCTCAGCTAGTTATCAAGTGTTGTCCTGAACGATAATGCTGTACCTCACACTTCTCCGTATTTGTAGTACTAGACTTTTCATTCACTGCATGCCAGTTGAAGATGACACCAAAGCCTCTCTTGGCCAATCAGATCCTCTGGGGATCTCCCAAAGGTCATTGCCCCAGGGTGTTTGGTGTGCTAAGCCATTCTAGCACTGCAGACATGGCCCACTTAGAAAGAGACTAATGCAAGACTACCTGTTCCATGTGTACTGACTTTCAAATGGACAACCCGTGCTTCTTTGATCCACATGCTTGATCACCTGCCACAAATCCCCAGGGTTCCTTTTCTGAACTTTGCACTCGTTTTGTGCTCATGCTGTCCAGGCTGCAATGACTGCAGTACTATCAAGTCCAACCCAAGTCCAAATTCATGATCACCCAAACTTTGCTCTGATAAGTACTGGATCCAATTTGGTGGGTCATCCCAGCATGTGGGTGGGTGGGTGGAGGGTCCTCAAAATGCTACGAAGGCAGTTAAGAGCTTTAAGGAAGTCCTCAAGACAGTACGATTGGGAATAGGGTGTCTCAAAAAGAAAGCCAACTATACTTAGGGAAATTGACAGTTTCATACATTCAGATTTAAGGTGAATTATGGGAGATGTTGATCAGAACCTCTCTTGTTTTTATGGTTCTTCTGCTAAATCTTCCAGCACAAAGATGACGCACTGTAAGAAACACTGGCTGCAGACTAAAGAGGTATTATAGTGTTATGGGAGGGAGGTCAGGCTTAATCTGAGTGGGGATTTTGTGGCACGCTGGCCTTGCAAATTGTTTTTGTAGAAGCTTGCAAGTGTCACGCTTGTTGACCTTTCAACATGCCAACATGGGATTGGGCTAATTTCCAGTGATGACGGCAAAGGTTTGAATGCAGTGGGATAATCTCAGCTGAGTTGGATGAGGATAGGGGCAGCTCTTATCCGTGATCAGCCGAGTAATCCCATTAGAGCTCCTCCTGTGTTTGCTGAGACGCCTGAAACAGTGATCATTCCTCGACACATGCCTGTAATCTTGTACGATCCATTACTCATCTGAACATTAGTTCCAAGTACATATAGGAACTGTACGTCAAGGACAAATTACTGAAAAGATTCTAGCATCATTAGTTGTACTGTCCTAACAAGCTTGGCAGGTTAGCCCATTAGCCTAAAGTCCTTTAGATACCATGTTGTGTACCTTGTATTTTACTTGTATATCCCATATAATGGATGTATGAAACAGTCTATCTTGCATGTCAGATATGATCCTTAAATGAAAATCAGAAGAAACAAGTAGAGTCAAGACAAGTTGAGTTGGCACCATTTAAAGGAAAAGCACCAAATATGACCAAGGATTCACCAAATCAATGTGGACAAATGGTTTCCAAACCACCTCTGTTTGTAACCTGAGTGATCAGATCTCATTGTGCATTTCATTTAAATTTGTAAAATAAATTATTGTTAAACTCGTATTAAGTCTCTCCTGATTGAACTGCCACCATACTAAAGCTACATCTGTGTTAATCGCCACCAGCGGCATCCATTACAGTCCAACTAAACCCTGCTTGTAACTCGCAAACTCATACCAAAGTAGGGTGGAAAAGAGTGAAAGCATCTTTCCTGTCATGAAAAGCTTTCAGTGCTGTTCTCTGCTTTTTATTTAACAAACGTGGTCCAGCTACCACCTCGACTTCCTCAGATGACGTTGACTACTCTGATTTGTTTTCAGGCCTGGCACGAATGTAGATTTGAGCTTTGCAAGATGGATTTGCCTGATGACAGATATGGAGACTGACAAATACATCGGCTCTGCGAGGTTACATGCCTACCACTCTTTTTGGTATCACCTCTGCCAATAAGACACGAAGGCACTGTTGATTCGTTATTCGTTAGATGACATCATCTCTAGAAGCATAATATTCCAATCAAGCCTCTCTTGTCATCAACTTTGTTTGGCAGTATGACTTCCAAAACTCTCCTGTTCTTTTAAATGGCATTTCATCGTGCTTCTTACAACTGTCTGCTTGCAAAGACCCAGAACTGGGTAAACCATCTCCTTCATGTTCTAAATTGTTGTTGCACTGGTCTTCGGAGCTGTTAAGCAACAACCCCACAGACATGGACGAGGAACTAGTGAAGTGATGGAAAACTTAGAGCCTGATACCAAAACCAAGTACAGTTAAGGCAAGTTAAATCAGTACCACACACAGATATACACCATTTGCAGACTGCTTATAAAGTGACGTTATCTGTGATATCACTGTTGAGGACTGGGTACTGCCCACCAACAGATAAGAAAAGATACATTTGGTCTTTTCAAACCAACATGACGGAACATTATCAATTCATACAAACAGCCTGCAAGTGAGATCAAAAACAGTGTTAATTTTGCCAGCTAAAACTATGACCAAAAATGTTAATCAACTACCTTGTTTCCAAGAGAAAGAGGAGATCAAGACTTGCTGAAAATGGATTTGAGGTGACTAAAACTCAGACCAAAAGTATGTTACTTTTTTGTCAAGATGACTAAAATATGACTTTGATGTGATTTCATTTTTGTCGGACATTTAAAATCCATATTTCTCCACTGTGGGTCAATCCGTCTAATCACCAAAGCTCTTCTGCCTCTCAGCTGTAGAAAACAGGGATACCAGGTTTTGCATGGTGCAAAGAACCAACTTACATAATTTGGCACCAGACTTAGGCAACATAAAAAATGTGTGGGCTAAAAGTAATGACTAAAACTAGACTAAAACTATGAAGGGTAGAGATGACTAAAATGTGACAAATCAACTTTTTATATGTACAACTAAGACTAAAATTAACAATAGCTATCAAAATTAACACTGATCCAAACTAAGTGATCACTGGAGACAAGTCATTGATGCAAATGTGGTTTACTTGTGATCAAATTACTGAAACCACATTATGATACCAGATGTAAACTGGGTTACAGTTATGGGTATGTGGCTTGCATGCTCTGGCAGTTTGCAGACAGTCCTGACTTTGCAGTTTCTTGGGTGTGCAACTCCGTGTGTCAAGCAGTAAGATACTTCTGTGTCCAATCAACCACAATAAAATCATTATGGGATAAAATCAGGAATATTAAAACAATCTATCTGATCAGGACTTAGTGCAAAAGTTTGTAGAATGGTTGATCCATGTGACTCTCTTACCGGCACCTTGGAATTAGAAAACAAACGCTTATTTATGGTGACAGGAATGTCAATAAAATGCAGTAAGACGAATAATGATGTGTGAAAAACGGAACCATACACAGTCCAGTAGTCTTCCAGTCTAATTACAAACACAAAAGTCATTTATAAGAAATTGTTCCAAGATTTCATTAACTGGTAAAAATGGTGAGTCAGGGCTTTTGCAGATCTCTGCAAAATGGGCCATATATCAGTGACAAACATTGTCTATTCTATTCCTGACAGACTGAGGAAAGAAACACATGCAGGGAAATTTGATAATGCTAATTTCCTGCCAGAGGCTTTGAGTAGGAGCCAGTTATGTTAATTACACAAGGGGTTGTATTTGCACTGCATGGATTTAAGCGGGACGTGTTCCAGTTGATGGCTTTACTGAAATCCTCCTCATGACTTTGAGTCATTGGAGGGAGTTTGCATGGCTTATCCCATTCAGAGCTGAGAAAGTAGCTGTTTATTTGGGAAAATATAGGCTAAAATTCATGCCATATGCAGATGACACTGTTTTTTGCAAAATACTGATTAATTGCTACATTAAGCGTCTTTAATAACCACAAGAAAACCACTTGCATGTAACAACTAAAGAACTTCTAAAGCCCTCTTTTATTTGCAAACTCCGCCTCCAGTTTTACCTGAATTTTCTAAAAATAAAAGGTGGCACTACATCAGAGGTAAAGATAAATACAGTGAGATGTCAAACATCTGAAAAATGCACTGCACCTTTTCATTTTCTCCTCCACTCTATCAGATTTAGTGCCAAAAGAAAGTCAAAATCATCTTTACCTTCTTGTCCAGATGTTCCAAGTGGTCTGCTAGAAGCCAGATGAGGTTTGGCTCCTCTGCCTCTTCACTGATTCTATGTGATGCTGCACAGTCCTCAGTGTCAGTGGCTCTGATGTGGTCAGCTCTGCAAAGTGTCCCAGTCAGAGTTGTATTGTTGTTGGTTTGATTCCTGTACCTTGGACATGCACCAGCAGCCCCAAGAGGATGGAGCATGTGCTGTAGGGAGGGAGGAGGGTTGTTTGTCAGGGTTGGGATGTCCTTTGAGAGTTTGTGTTGCCTACTTCTCCACCAACCAATTAGTTTTTTTTCGATCTCATTCCGTCTCCTCTTTTTTAGTCATCACTGTTAAGTGTTAAACTGCTGTCACTCCTCCCAACATAACCATTTGGTTTGGAGGATTTGCTCTCACCCATTGCTTTGGGGGATGGGTTCATGACTGGTTTATGGTTTAAAAGCCTTTGGGTGTGTTTACTGGGCTGTCAGGTGAGGTAAGAGAGCAGCTTAAGGGGGTTGCACTCAGACATTCACGCCTAACTTTTTACAGGGAAATTCCCTTTTTACAACCCAGATATTCTTTTTGTAGCTTTTCCCATCTGTGATCATATATCACTCACTGGTGTCATTGCAGTGACAGTAGCAGCTCTACAAAACAACAATGCCCAGATTCCAGATTGCTATTAACTTCAGTCATTTATTCACAAGTATGTTAAAAAGTGAATCTGTCTACATTGCTGAGATATTATCAAAAGGAAATAGCAATTTCAGTAAACACAAAGCAATCCATTTACTGACTAAAACAAGCCTTGGCATGTATGTCAAGTTTTATGATTGTTCGAAAACCCTTTAATTTCCAATTATCTGAATCTTGCACCTTAGCTTTGTCCCATTTCAGGGGCTGCATTCTTCAGAGGGAGGACAGCTTACATCACAGCATCCCTTTGAAGGCTGAAGACTCCTAATGAATCAATGTATCCTTCATGACCCATCATATTGCTCCCAAATTGAAAGAGATGATCAACTCTTTACTGGTGTAAATGCAAGTAATTTGTTTCTAACTACCAAGCTACCAATACTGCATATGATGAACTTTATTAACCCTTTGATTGCAAATTTAATAGTCACAACCTGTTGTTGAATATCCATCCTTCCATCCATTTTCTATACCGCTTATCCCGTTGGGGGTCGAGGGGTGTTGTTGAACATGCAACACTCATATATGTGCTGAAATACAAGCACATGTATAATCACGACTGTTTGGACAAAGGATGCTACCCCTGAAAAGAGACACAGCTGTTTAACTTTGTTGTTGGTGGTATTTTTTAAAAGCAACTAATAGGAATTAAGACTTTCTTCTAAAATGTTTATGCACATTTTGAAGGTATGTTACATATAGTCTCTTTTCACTGCCAGAATCAGTATATAGGCCTTTCTCATTGGTCTGATTTTTATGTCCATATACAGTGCTGTAAAAAAGCATTAGCCCCCTTCCTGATGTCTTATATTTTTGTATATTTGTCACTCCTAAATGCTTCAGATCACCACACAAATTTTGATATTAGACAAAGATAATCCAAGTAAATACAAAATGCAGTTTTTAAATGATAATGTCATTTATTGAGGGAAAAAGGCATCCAAACCTACCTGACCCTATGTGAAAAAGAGGTTGCTTTCTAAACCTAATAACTGATTGTGCCACCCTTGGTGAAGCAAGCATTTGTGATAATAGGCAATGAGTCTTTCAAATTGCTATGGGGGAATTTGGCCCACTCTTCTTTGCAGAATTACATGTTTATTTTCAGTGTTGGGTAGCGTTACTTTTGAAACTGACTCATTAGATTACTGCCTTGCATACTGAGAAAAGTAACTTGTTACGTGACTGCATTACCTACTTCTAAAACTAACGCGTTAGAGTACTTTTGGGTTACTAAATATTAAAACCCTTTAGCTGATCGTTCCACTTGTTGGTTGTAAAAACGACAGATAATGACCGTACGTCTGCATTTAAATGTGCAGACTCTAATGCCAATGTACAGCGTAATTTACGGCCCATAATCTGTATCTCTGCAGCCTGAGAACTCCGCTTACAGGCAGGAAAACCTTAACAGCTCTTTAATCTGCTCACAATCTGACAACAAGCTGAGCAGAGGCAGACAGAATCACTCGAACGCTGTGCGTAATAACAGCGCATAATTGGAACGGCTGCACAGCTGATTCAACGAAAGCAAACAGAGCTTTTAAACTTACATTTCATCACGATGCTGTTCTTGTACCTTTTAGCCAAAAATCCATCATAATGGGGATAATTCCAGTGTCATGGTGTCCTCTCTGTCATCTCGCTGGCTCTACAAGCTAACAATGAGTAAGTAATGGCACAGAATGTTTACCTTCCGCTGGCATGGCTCCACGTGGCTACAGGAGGAAAGAAGGACAAACAGAGCAGATGCTTCAAGGCGCTTCCTTTTTTTATTTCCACTCTTTTTGAAGCCACAGAAGAGAGAGGAAATTTGGGATTTTTCTTTCAGTAACGGATCACTGTTCTGTACATGAAAATGCAACTAATAACAGGATTACTTGAATTGTAAAACTAATGCGTTACGTTACTAGTTACGATAAAAAAGTAATCTGAGTACTCTAACGGATTACTTTGTAACGCATTACCCCCAACAGTGTTTATTTTCATATCACAGCATCTCATTGGATTTAAGTCTGAACTTTGAATAGGCCACTCTACAACCTTCATTATATTTATTATTATTATTTTTTTTACAGCATTCAGAGTTTGACTTGCTGGTGCTTTTCAGTTCCTTGTCCTGGTGTATAACCAGAGTGCGCTTGTGCTTAAGGTCACAAAGTGATGGCCAGACATTCGCTCTTAAAGTAATTTTAGCAGGCTGGCCTCTCTTGCGAAGATCCACTACTGTTCAAAGTTTTCTCTATTTGTGGATAATGGCTCTCACATGTTGAAGTCCCAAAGCCTCAGAAATGGCATGGTACCCTTTCCAGGCTGATAGATGTCAATGATTTAGTTTCTCATCTGTTCTTGGATTTTTTGGATTACATCTTGATGTGTTGCGTTTGGGATCTTTTAGCCTACTTCACTTTCTCAGACAGGTTCTATTGAAGTGATTTCTTGATTTAACAGGTGTGGCAGTGATCAGGCCTGGGTGTGATAGGACAGTGTAGGTTTGGATGGCTTACTTTCATCAATTGTCTTTGAACAAATAACCAAATAGTTATTATTCATATTGCTGTATTTATTAATGAGCTCTTGTACCAGATAGTCTTTCATTATAATGAGTTGTTTTATTGTTAAAAAAGTGAGATATTTTGTTATTGCACTTCCTTTTACTTTCCTTCTATTATTCCCTCCCATCTTCTTGCCTATTATTTCAGCTGTGCGTGTCTGTGCAAGGGCCACAGATGGGACATCTGGAGCCCATGTCTTTATTTTTGGGGATTTGGGTAAGGAAACGAGAGCTGGAAGGAGAGGGTGAAACGAAAAAGAGAAAGGAATTATCCAACACCAAATTTGCAAGAACTGCAAAGCTGGATTCAAGTATTCTGTCAGAGTTAAGTTTTAAGACAAGAAAAAAATCATACTGATGCTGTACAGATTAAAAAAATGAATAACTGTAATGATAAATAGATAAAAGAGGTGGACACGGTCTGCACTGAAGGATGGTCTTTGGCTGCCACAGCTGATTATACTTTCGCTAAATGCCCTGAACAGGAGGATATAAGGCTTAAGGCTTTATAAAGGACTTTATTGTCTAGACACGGGGAGCAGGAGCTCCAGTCAGGGTTGTAATAAGGGCGACACAGAAGGAAGTGGAGGAAATTGTTTTAGATTGGGATACGGTACAAATGAGTGTCTAAAAACATGTGAAAGGTGAGAAAAGCTGTTAAAACAAACATGCTGAGAAGACTTCTAATATTTTTCTTACCTGAATGATATTAAACAGCAAAGCAAAGTGTTATTTAAATAACCTCCCAGTATGTAATGATAGACAGACTTTTCCTACTTTTGCTTAGGGGTCATATAAACCAAAGCCAGAGCTCCTGTGCAGATTTTGAGTAGGTTATGGAATAGACTGAAATTAATACCATTGCCTCTTTATGACTTACAAAAACAAATGAGACCATCAGCGACATGGTTTATTATTTCTCTAAAATAGTTTTTAATTCCTATAACTGCTGTCACTGTTCATCACATAGATCAATTAAAGGCTCATTTATACTTCCTTTTTTCTACAAAAATAGATCATTAGGTTTAAACTGGTATAACTGCCACACTCCATAAACTTCAGCATGTCCTTAATGTTTGGATGGACATTCAAAAAAGCACCACAGCTCTCGAACACCCCTTCTTGAAGACATCTGCTCTGAGATGCTGCCTCTGTCAAAACAGAATCGCTTAAACTTTCAAAATAAAATCACTGAATCTTCTACTTAGAGTTAGAATGAAGGCAAAGGTTTAGATACCAAAAGTTACAAGTCGAAATCTGACCTCCAAAACTTACTTACAAAATGTTTAAATCCTATTGTTTACAGGAAAAAACTTTGTCCTCCATGAACACTCCAATGTAGCTACTGTAGCTTTGGCTGAAGCTAACAAAGCTATGTTAGCTACATCAATCATGTAAGAAAGGTAGGTTAAAACTATACACCTTTTAAATTTTGAAAGTCTCATTTACCCATATTTTATTAATGTAAAATAGCTACGTAGCTAACATAGCTTAAACTAAAAAAGCTATTTTAATTACATTAGCTATGTAGGTAATGTAGCTGAAAACTGTACACCTTTTACAGTTTTGCAATTCTGATTAACCCATATTTAATTCATGTTAAACAGCTACAAAGCTAACATAGCTAAAGCCAACAAAGCTGTTAGCTACATTAGCTTATACTAGATTTGCTAGTATATTTATTTGCTAGTATATATATTTGCATCCTAGGCGAACCTGAGGAAGCTACAGGTGAAACGCGTTGTTCGCTCTCAATAAAGTCTATCTCAGTGTGCGGCGGATCATTTCTTTTTGTTTACTTCAGACCTGCTACCGACCAGCACCTGACTTCCTGGGCTGTGCACGGGGATCTTCGTTCTAAATTAGCCATGTTAGCTTCATTGCTACTTTACCTATGTAGCTACCCTAGCTATGTTAGCACAAATCACGTTAGCAAAAGCTCACATTGCTAAATCTAAAGTTAACATTACCACATTGGCTCACATAGTAACACTGATTAAAAAGCTACGTTAGCTTCATTAGCTTTAATTAAAGCCAACAAAGCTTAGACAAGCCAGTATATAACTGCTTCTTAAATGGGTCTACCCATAATTCAATCCTAAATTAGACCTCTGACTTTTTCTTTCTGTTTTATTCATAAAATGTTTGTTAGTCTGTAATGTTTGCTATGAAGTTATTTCATGACCCTAAACAAAACCCAGACTTTGTTTATGAATAAAGTACAATTCATAATTAATTTTTTTTTTTTTCTACAAAAATCCCTTTTTAATAACAAAGTAGTCTATGTAGCTTTCATTGCATGCTTCAGGTCATTGTCAAAAGAATCTTCTCCCAAGCTGTAGTCCTGTTGCAGACTGAACAAGATTGTCCTCCATTATTTACCTGTTTCTTTCCACATTTATTTTACTCTCTACCTTTACAAGTTAAAATATGTTTGGTGTAATGTAACCCTAAAATTACACATACTCTGTTGGCACAGTAATCCAAATACAAAGTGCATTCTGGAGTAAATTGCTCCTTTTCTAGACAATCTTTGCTTTTTCCCCCGTCTGCCTCCAGCCTGTCTTCAGCCCATCTCACATGCTAGAAGTGCCACTTTACTCTGCTGCCAAAATTCGTCAACTTCAAAATACACCACAATTAGAACTGTAAACCTCATCACCACACTGACATTATTTCTCAACAGGCGGTACAAGCCACAGGTCAAAAGTGGGCCAGAGGGTCACAGGAGTAGTATGATGCTATAGATGAGATATAAATGAATATAAACTATAATTTACTATTGTACTCACCCATGGTAGTGGAATTAAAGAATTCACGGAGTAATAATTTCAAAGTGGACAGCAAATCAACCTTAGAGAAGCAAACTATCTGCTGTTTACTCTCACATTGTACTCAACTGTTAACACATGATCTTGCAGTTCCTGTGTGAACTTGTTCCTCCTGGGATCTTGTGATTTTGTGTCGCCACCTGCTGTGCTACTCCTCAGAAACAGATCCAGTTGGTGGTGGATCCACAGGGGATTAGCCAGTAGGACGGATTGGAATCCACTCTGTGCATGTCTTGGCTTCAAACATGTCAGCAATATATTAGAGCCTGTCATTAGGGTATTTTGGCCTCACTTTTGTACAGTTTAGGTTGATGGTGACACATTGTTCATATTAATATACAGTTACTATTTGCTTCTAATGGCAATTCAGATTGAAAGATCTCTTTACGTCACTTGAGGCCTCATAGTGAATGTTTTTTCTCAGTTTATTGTTAAATAAGAAGTACTCTTTTGAAAATGGTGTGAAATGGCAAGGTATGTTCTGTTTTTTGTCTCACCACTCACTGGCACAACATGAAACACACATTTCTTAGACTCTGTCAATAATAAGATGATAAATAACCTCACACCCTCATGGTGGGGCCAAAAACTTGGTGTTTGACCCCAGGTGTTTGACCTGATGTTACCAAGCACAGGCACCTGACTTACAATCCACTCTGTCTGTATCTTAGTGATAATGATTCGTCTCCTGCTATTTTGCTGTGTAACTCTACCCGCAGCTTTTTGGATTATATCTAGGGCATTCATTGAAATGAATGGGACAGCACTGGCAAAAATGATCAAGATTACCCATCTTTGAAGGCCTATATCTCTTGGATTGTTCCGGCTACAAACTTTATTTTGCTTTGGAATAAAAAAATTATTTAACTTTACACTTACATTGATATTTTCTAGTTCTGTCTGCCTACATGCTCACTCACATCCAGCAATCCAGAAAGAGCGAGCATCTGACGAATTTCCTCAGAAAGCTTCTTACTGCTCTGTAAATGTTTAAAAGTGAACTTATGACATCCAGGACAGCTAAGGAGAAAAATGGCTTTGTTTCTCACAGCTGAAGAAAAACTTTAGGGAAATTTCAACATTTTATCACCCTTGACCACAAGAGCTGGCAACAAGCGCACAGAGGATCCAATGACAAGCCAAATATGCGATTTAAATTGTTCATAATGGAAACCGTACACTATAGTAGGGTCCAATCTTGTGACTCACTTGGGAAACTACTGAAAAAAATTAAAGTTCTTTAGAATCAGCATGGGACACCTGCGGTTACTGTCTGAAACAGTTGGAGGAGTATCTGTACTCACAAAATGCTTAAGAAAGCATCAGTATTGAGAAAAACCCTGCGACCCTTGTTTCCCTACAGGACCAGATTTTCCTACTTTGCTCTGCATGGAAATGTAGGAGAACCCAAACTTTACCAAGTGTTGTTCTGTTTTGTCAATAAATAAAAGAGAGACATAATGTCAAATTCAGGGGAATTTTAGATGCGGATCACGGCCACAATGTACGGCTCCTCAATAACAGTTTAGTCATGGATGTAAACAGTATATCTGAAATACACTAACAGGCCTAGGAGGATAAATAAATGGATCTTCCATTCATCTTCTCTTTTGTCTCAGTGGAAAAAGTAAGATTCTATACTTGTGGTGTAGTGGTGTGTGATTATTCCCATTTAAAGGAGAAGAACTAACGTGGTGAGATCTACCATTGGAGGTAGTGACAGAGCATGTGCATGCCCATTTCAGACCTGGTGTGTGTTTGCTGCATGATGGCTCAGCTCAGTCACAACAGCCATGTCAAAGCCCTGTCTATTTCTTTTTTTATTTTACAAGTTTTACCTCAATAAATATCCTTACAAGAGTCTTGAATCATCATATAACTGAGCCAAGAAACATTCAGAATTAAAGCTTTCTGTACAAAGTATGTGAGTATCTCAACATAAAGGCCAAACCGGGCTTTTATTTTGAAAAGCACAAACCAAAAGGGTAACGTTACAGTGCATCCACCCTGTGACATAGTCTACCGATGTGTACATGCATATCTGCTTACACAGGTAAATATTGCTCACTATTTATTATTTTCCTTTCTATTTTGGCCAAGAGATGCTTATAGTAAAATTAGGCGAGGCCTCTATTCTTAATATTAGGTGCGGTGGATGTGTGGATTAGGTGCATGAGATGCAGCAGGTCAACGGTTGACTCCAGTGTTTGAAAAACCACCACTAAAGTGTCCTCTTTTATGCAACCATGGTAGATGAACATAATAACATGCCCTCTTTGGATCATTTTGAAAAGCTGTCCATAAAGATGTCTGGTAAAATATGGACCACAAGACAATACAGAATGTAATCCTGGCTTTTCCATTTATTTTAATACATCCCAGATATGACCTTCAAAGAGCTTAAAAAGCACTATCATACAAACATGTTGGAAATAATGTTTATTCAACTGTGTTTGTTTTCCTCACAGAGCAGTTACTGAGTCAAAGGCCACATAAAATCACCAATAAATGAAAAATGATCAAAACAAAATGTGATATTCTCTTAACATAATTGACTTTTCTGCCAAGTAGATTTTTTTTTCTGTAAAAATCATGTGTCAAACATGGTGAACAACAACGTAACAATGAGAGCACCTTAACTGCAAAAGCTGTAGTTTATTATTTAAGAATGGTACCATTGATTGCATGCAAGAAAGTTATGTAGGTGTTGTATACAAATCAGAAAAGCAGAATTAGGTAGAGACAATTTGACTCAAGAAAATATAATCATATCTACTCCAGGTTTCTCAGTGAAGTAATTTCAATGGTAATACCAATGCTTTTAGCCATGTGTCATTTATTTCAAGGATTCCAAAGATTTTCTGTCTTTTAGCTGGGAAAAAACACACTTTTATGGTTAGGGCTAGGCTCAGAGGTTAGGGTTAGGCTAAGAAAGCCAGTCAGTGGGATGTAATGCTTGCATCAGTCTAAATGCAATGAAGAAAATTAAGAACATGAATAACATTGGTATTTTCCTTTGACACTTTTCATTTAGTCAAGTTGTCAAAATAAGACCTCTCTGTAACTGCTTTTTTTTTTTTTTTTTTTTTTACACTTGTTAAAATTTCTCACGCAAGATATTACACACTAAAATCTGAATATGCAGTCATTCTTTGCTGGTCCCTTGCACAGCAATGGATTCATAACTGTACCCACATAATTTGCAAAACATTGGAACATATAAGACAGACAACGACATAACACCACAATTGAATAAAGACATTGAAGCCTTTGTTTACTCCATTGTGTCTGTATTCAATGTACATTAATGCAAGTTTGGAATGTTTAAGTGTGTGTTTTTAGCAAATGTATATGCATACATTTTCATTCAACATTTTTATTTTGTTATTTTTTAAATGATTTTTCCATTATGTTCCTATAAACAATGGGAACTTTCATTCATACTTATTTGCCACTTGTTGAATTAAAAATTCCAATAATATTTGCCTAATTGTTATCCAATAAATTTACATTGAAGTTACACAGCGCTGCCTTTAAGACATGTTTGTAATTGATAAATGTGCCATCATAGTACCCCAGTTTTATGTATGTGCAAAGGAATGTTACCACTATAAAGGTGGGGTACTATGAAATTGAAATCCAGAAGGCAGTGTGCTGAGCTGTGCCACAGTAATAGACAAAGGGGGCCGTGGAAAAGGTTGCAGAAGTAAGGGAGTTCCTTATTCAAACATGATATCTGAAGCTGTGCGCAGGCAGTTGGGGTATTCAGGAGGCATTGCGCTGTGTGTGATGTTGTTGCCGTCCAGACGCAGATGCTTCAGGTGGGAATAGTTGAGGGGTCCAACGAACTTGCAGAAACTTTCCAGACTGAACTCTGAAAAATAATCAGAAACGGAGACAAAGTTACTGAAGTTCACAGCCAAAAAGTTGATGTGGTAAAGATAAAACCTGTATCCTGTGGACTGTCTGACCACCAGGAGTGCTATGGAGAAACATTTGTTATGAGTGCACTTTGTATTAAGCTTGGATTTGCAAATGGAGGAAACCAAAACCACACTGTGGTTTCAGTCCATCTTGCTGAACAATAGTTGGGAACAGATAGGCATGGAGAAATAAACAGTGGACCATCAAAGGCAGTACTATGAAGAATGCATGCTAGCTAGCATAAAAAAGGCTATAAAGCAGGCTTTGCAAGTTTTTTGTAAGACTGTAAATGCTTGTAAACTTTTGTTAAACAATAAAGATCCACCCGTTGTGTTTTGGCTTTGCATGTCATACCAAATGGGACAACCCACTCTGGGGTCTATGTTTCTGTAGAGGCCCTTGCATGGGTATGCCCAGGCTAGATGTTGAAGGACCCTTGTCTGGCTCCATCTAAAGCTCAGATTTTTAAAATGTAACCCACTTTGGATGTTCCTGGTAATAATGTCTCCTGACAGAATGATAGGCCTTTCTCAAACCCATGGTTTGGCCTAATTTACCAGAGCCCATATCCAGTTAAAGCCTACTTAACTGGGTAAAACTAATATCAATCCCATCTGGATACTCTGGTTTGGACATAACAGCAAGTTTTAGAAAATCTGTTAATGAAAAGCTTGACAGGTATCACTCACTGTTGATCTCGTTGGCCTGGAGGTAGAGTTGCTCCAACTGCTCGTTGATCTCAGGGATGGACTGCAGTTTGTTGAACGACAGGTCCAACTCCACCAGTGACGTCACGTTGAATACTCCAGCAGGGATTCCGGAGTCAACCAGCTTGTTATTGGAGATCCTCAGGTACTTCAAAGCTGGCAGCTTGTTCAGGTATCCCGCCCCGACGGAATCAATATCGTTGAAGTCAGCGTACAGGATTTCCAGGGAATTTGGAACGCCAGCTGGAAGCTTCTTCAGCTTGTTGTGGCTCACGTCCAAGGAAAGCAGCTTCTTTGGCCCTTTGAATGCCCCTGATACGGCATCAGATGTTAGCTGATTGTGCTGAACATTGACTGAGGTCAAATTCTCCTTGTCAGTCAAGAGTCCGCCGGGGAACTTGGTTATCTTGTTGTGCATCATCTTCAGCTCATCGAGAGACTTTGAGGGGGGGACGACTGGTTCTGTCAGGTTGTTATAGCTGAAGAAGAGCTTCTCTAGGGCTGTGAGTTTGTCAATCGTACCCTTTTCTATCTTCCCATTGGTAATCTGGTTATGGTCGAGAATCAGCCAGCGAAGCGTATCAGTAACATTGTCAAATACACCTGCTTTGATCTCTGTTATTTGGTTGTTGTGAAGGTACAAGTACTTGATCCCAGTTGGGACGAAGGGAACGAACTTGAGCTTGCGGTTGTCACAATACATGGCACTGGGGAACTGTACTGGGCAGTCACACTCTTGATTACAGTTGGGCCCGGAGGGTCCTAGCATGGAAGATGACGGGTAGTCATAGTCATAATACTGGCACAGTGCCACACTGACCAATATGGCCAGTAGGGGTATACGGAGAGGAAACATGGTGATCCTACAAACAGAGAAGAAAGGGAAAGAGGGAATAATTAGGATGGTTTTAGCACCTCATAACCTTATAATTCTACTTTCTGAGTCCGGCTGGCTGTAATATTGGAATTTGTTTTGGTCAAATGCTTGCCATCACTTGAATATAGCTCTGATCTATAATGCACTAAGGAGTTTAAAAGCAAATTAAAGAGCAAAGAGTTCTGAACTACTTTACTTTTATCAATCCCCCTCCAATGCTACATACATCAAGTCACCACACCCATTCTCCAGAGTGTTACAAAACATTATATAATCGGTCAAGAGTTCATGACTGGACACCAGTGAGTCCCAGATTCCTTGATTCAGTGACTGCCAGTGAGCCACATCATTACAGCTGCAGCTTGGACCCAAACTGCATTACTTTAAGCACCATTTCATCTAAAAGCATTGCAAACCTTTGCAAAAAGCACCATTGTGTGTCATAATGCAACACATATGTTTTAAAAAATATGCACACAATAAACAAATCACCAACTTTGATGCATATATGCACATAAAACTGTTGCCAAAAAAACAGAACAAGTGACTTTTGCTTAATGTGTTCCCACGTTAACACAAATAACAGTGATCTGAAGGCAAATATATAATTTGTAGGATCATGACTGTGCAAAATCAACCCCTCAGACAATGCAAAACCAGAATGATTGATTCCAGAGCCATAAAAAATGCAGACAGAAACTAGATCCAAGTGCAATAGATTGCTTCCAAATCCTAAAGTCAAAGGAATCTTTTCAACGGTTTTAAAAAGGCACTCAAGATCCTCGCATCCATGTAATATCTGAGCTTAAATACTTATTGGTTTTCCTTAAACAAGATGCAAATCATCAAACTTCTAACATATTTTTGCTCCATGCATTCATCTCTGCTGCACCACTAAAAAGCCTCACAGTATCAGCTGATAATCCCATCCGGACGACAGAAAATAAAAGGGAATAATCAAACAGGAAATCACAAAAACATGCCTCCATATGCAAGCTTACCTGCAGCTCTCTCTCTCTTTGTGTGCGTGGGGTGGAGGGCCAGAAGGTACGAAGAGTGTGGTGTTCAAAAACTGGGAAGTCTCTGGAGGACAACACAGAAGGAAAGAAGGAGAGAGGGGGAGGAGAGAGAGAGAGAATGGTGGATGGAGAGACAAAGGGAAAAAGGAGGGAGGAGGCTTCTTTAGCAGACTGAAGTCTGATAAATTTAAGGTGTTATTACTATAATGTCTGGGGGGATTAGCTTCCAAAAACTAACTAAGAACAGGTGCAAAACTTACAGGACTGTCACACCATAAAAAAGCCAGAAACAAGTTTGGAATTCATTAAATATGACCTACCTAAATATCAGCTTTACAGAAGAACTACTTTGAAGAACTACCTCTTGTGCATTCTGATATTTGTCTGCTAAACAACCACAGCAAAGTGTGTGCAAGCAACAGCTCAAGTCCAAGTTAAGTAGGGCTTTTGGTGGAAAAATTTTGAAGAGCTATGCGTGGAAAAAAGTGAAAATGATCTCTGGCAGCCATTTAACCCAGACGCCGGTTATGAAAAAGAAGAAATTCAGCTGTACCTCTGCTGTTGTGAATAAGGCTTTGGAAAATCTGACAAAAAGGTTACGAGAAAGCCAGAAAAGACTTGCATAACAGTTGACGCAAATATTTCTACTCCCCTGTTTTTGACCAGAGGAATGGTGCTGTTAACAGTAAGGTAAAAGCAGATGCAATTGATCCCATATGTCTATTCTAACTCTTGCTCTTTTACCCCTCTACAAATCCTGCACTAAGTCCCTGTGTGTATACTTGCCTGGCCCAAAAGAAACAAATGAACAAAAGTGGGCCAAGGTGGTGTCCCATTTATTTGATAGGTGCTGTTAAAAAAGGGGGTGGGAGAGGTAAACAGCCAAATGTTTCTCCCATTTGTTGGTGGACGTCCATCACACTATCACAGCATGCAACCGACGCAATAGATGCCTGGATTCAATTGGTCGCAGTGTGGTCTGTTACACCAATCACATACCTGTCTGAAAGACCATTTTAGGATACAGGAAGAAAAACATTCCAACTTGGATATCGGAATGTTTTCGACCTAAAACGAAGATAGAACAAATAGAAATAGTTGTTTTTAGCTGTTTCATTTTATTTAATGGCTGTTTCAATCTTGGACTTTCCTTGGATTTTTTTCTTAGGAAAACAATATTTTATAAATCTTGAAAGTATGGCCGTTACACCTGCAGGGGTTTTAATGACATTGTATTCAAATACATGTGCGTTAATATGGAGTTGACCCCCTCTTACAGCTATTAACAGCCTCCACTCTTCTTTGAGGATGTTGGATGAGAAGATCTGGCTCGGAATCCGGTTCATCCTAAAGGTGCTCCATGGGGTTGAGATCAGGGCTCTATGAGGGCCAGTCAAGTTCTTCCACAATAAAAACTCATCAAACCATGTCTTTATACATCATGCTTTGTGCACAGGGGCACAGTCATGTTGGAATAGAAAAGAGCCTTTCCCAAACTGTTGCCACAAAGTTGGAAGCATAGCATTGTCCAAAATGTCTTGGTATACTGAAGCATTTAGACTGGCTTTACTGGAGATAATGGGCCTAAGCAAAACCCTGAAAAACAGCCCCATACTTTTATCCCTCCTCCACCAAACTTCACAGTTGGCACAATGCAGTCAAGCAGGTAATATTCTCCCGGCATCCGCCAAACCCAGACCCACCCATCTGACTGCCAAACAGAGAAGCGTGATTTGTCACTCCCAAGAACACATTTCCACTACTCTACAGTCAAATATCAGTGTGCTTTACACTACTCCATCTGACACTTGGCATTAGACTTGGTGATGTACATCACTGTCAGTGGAAGTTCAGAACTCTTCACCTATGGACACAGCAGACTGTTGGTGACTTTACGATCCATTGGCTTTAGCGGTTGCTCTGTGATTTTACGTTGTCTTCCGATTTGAGTTGCTGTTGTTCCTAAACACTTCCACTTTCTAATAAAACCACTTACAGTTGACTGTGGAATATCCAGCAGGAATGAAATTTTACAAACCATCTTATTACAGTTCCATGCTTGAAGTCACGGCATGTCTCGGTGCTTGATTTTATACATCTGTGGTGTCACATCTGATTGAAACACCTGGATTCAAAACTTAATAGGTGTGCCCAAATACTTTTATCTGTATAGAATTTAGAAATGTCTGAACTTTGGCTTCGGCAATATTCAATCACTAGACCTACTGACATAAGCTTAGTTTTAAAAACATTATCTGTTCAATGGAACATCTGAAATGATTATAACAAAACATGACAGTTAAAAGGAACTGTTCCTTCAATGTTGATAGTATGCTACCATGTGAGGTGGTTGGAACAATAACTGAATACCACCATACCAAATGAAGCTGTTTGCCATTTAAGGACCAAATGAATCTGAGAAACCTCCACAGTGAGAAAGCATTCTAGTTAGTCATCTAATTGAATTTAATGCATCCCAGATTTTCTTCTGTGAGAAGGCAAACAGGCTCAGTAAAGACCTGTATTTACATTTGTTGTGTTTTCTCTTTTCTGGGCCACCCGTCTCTATCTTTAGAACTTTTTATTCTGAAAAACAGAAAAGTCCATTTTTCTTTCTTCTTGTCTCTCCTGACAGGCTGTGATAGACGACTGCAGAGTCAGAGAGGATCACCCAAGGGCCATTTGAGAAAGTCATTACTGTTGAAGGGTCACTAGTTTAGGGCCGTTAAAGGCCACAAGGCCAGAGTGCACAAAGAAACTGAGAATAGATGGGTTTTAGTCAGTTACAGCTACATTTTTTTAACTTGCAATGAGCTCTTTAAATAATCTGACTTATCAAGCACCAAAAAGTAGATGCCACTTTAAGATCGTCCCTGCAAAATGATGAAAATGCACTAATAAACCATTTATTCATGCCTATCCGTCATGATTATAGGACTGACTACTAATTCCATTGCAAAGAGACTGCCAAATCTGCAGTTGTCAGCTCTTTCAGTTTAAATTTAGCAACTAAAATAACACTGAGTAATAAAACCAAACATGTGAAAGCCAGCCTCGTTGATTGAGCTGTCTAGGCCAATTCGCCACCCCTCTATTATAGCCTGGACCCAGTTTTGCTTTATGTTTGAGTAGCAAGAACACGATCAGTGGATTTTAGGTGTTTCTCTCCATTTAATTGCTGTTTGATGCACAAAAGTCTTTGATAAACTGAGGGCTGAAAAGGAACATTGGTGTCTTAACTGAAGGAACTACAGCTTTTACTTAGTGGTTATGTGTCAGGCAGTGGTTATACTTTTATCACACAATAAAGTACAGTGAGATTATTTATTTTGCCCTTTGACTTCAAAAACATATACGTTTATCGTTGAGTCAGATTGAGCGTTTGTGTAAATATGGAAAAAACAACCTCAGGTGCATTCTTGAGACTCTGCACTCACAAGTTAGGGATGACTATGAGGCTAATGATTGTGATGTTTGGTCTTAAAGTTTTATCCATTAGTGAAAGTGGACATTGTTATGACATGGGAGGAAAATCCCCTTAAAAAAGCATTCTTGAGATATTGTGTCACAAGCAAGTGAATATGGAGACCAAACAAATTTGACTTTCAGAATCTTATCAGTTCATCATTTGAGTCAGAGTGAGATTTGTTTAAAAAAAAATTATGCAAAGTTTGAAGGAAATCCCTCAAAGTGTTCTGAACATTTTGTGTTCATTAGCAAGGAAAAGACAAGAGGACCAATGATCTTCGCAAAACAGTCTGGCTGCAAACTGCGGTTCCCAGATGCAGACCACTACTGGGCTAAGGGTAAGGTTAAGGTAAGTGTTAGGATACTAAAAGTAATAGTCAAAAGCCTAACCTGCGACACCTAAATACAAAACTTTTAATAAAGCTGAGTATCCAGTCTGCTTTAAAGCTTGTTCTCCATGAAAACACTGTAATGCGGCTAACATTGCTAAGGCTAAAGCTAACAGAGCTATGTTAACTACATAAGCTATGCTGGTAATGCAGCTGAAAACTTTACACCTTTCACAGTTTTGCAGATCTCATAAAACCATATTTTGTTCACATAAAATAGTTACATAGCTAAAGTAGCTAAAGCTAAAGCTTATGTTAACTACATTAGCTTATGCTACATTTGCTAATGCTAACATTGTCACTTTAGTTACTTTCCTTAAACCCACATTGTTAAAGCTAATATAGCTACATTGGCATACATAGTCACACTAATTATCTTGTTAGCACAGCTATGTTAAATTTAGCTAAAACTAATGAAGCAAAAACCGCTGCTTGCGTAACAGTGGCTCGTAAGCCAATTAACAATTAACAATCTACTCACAGGAAAAAAACTGACATCCATGAAAACACTCAAAGCTTAAGCTAACAAAGCTACATTTGCTTTAGCTAACATAACTACATAAGTTACATTAGCTTTACCTATTTTAGCTGTAGTAGCTATAAAGATGCTAAAATGATTACGGTAGCTTTGTAAGCCTTAGCTACATACCTAAAGCCAAAGCTATATTAGCTATGCTAATGTTAACTAGCATAGCAACATTACCTTTAGCTAGCTAACCCAGCTAAAGCAAGCCACAGTTTGCGTAAAAACTTTTAGAACATGAAACACATTGTACCTGCAAATTACATCAAATCCTTCCTGTAGAGGTGGTGTCTCACAGTAGTGGTCTGCAAGAGAGCTGTAATCTGCAGCCAGAACCCTCTTGGTCCTTGATCTACAACATCCATTAGCTCATCCTTCAGTCAGTGTGGACATTTCAAAAGAAATAAATGATCATGAGACTCTAGGACCTTGTTGTCTGACCTACAGTGTCAAAACTCTGATGAATTAATTTTGGAGTCAAAGTGGGCAGAGTGGGTTTGTCTTGTACTGACAAGACTGGCCTGAACAGACAACCTGAAAATATAATGTATTTTTAAATATTGCACAATATAAACCTTCATAACAGTATCCTATGGAAGCCCTGGTAGGACATATTGTATTATATAACACACTGAAGGTACTGACTACCTTGTATGCCACTGTAACTTTGTTAAGCACCCTCCGCTTACACGGCCCTCCTGACAACAGGAGTAAACACTGCCAATGTAAACCAGCTTTAACAGATCATTAGCAGCGCTGATGTAAACACTGCACTGTATAACCACCTTGTAAAGTTCTAGTGGTAGATACAGTCCAACAAAAGCATCCATGTGTTTGTCTTACAGGCATTGAATATATGTTAATACAGCTGCCAAATGCCCCATATTCTTCACAAATTGGTTTCTCAGAGTAATTAAATGTATAGATTCGAGTTGTATTTATTGTATTGTTAAAAAGCTGTTTACTGCTGTTCGATGCAGAGCTGAGGGGAGCAGTGAGGCAGAGCCAAAACAGTGAATTTGTGGATCATAAAACCTAAACAATGAACTTATTGAAGCTAAATTGCTCTATGAGGCACACAGGCTCTGCAGTGTTCCCTTTGGACTCATGACTTTGAGCAACACCTTTAATCAGTAGTGTGATACTATTGATTATAGCCAATTTAAGAAGCAAAACTAAGGATTTGAAAAACTGAAAAACAGGGAAGAAACAACTTGCATACTAACTATAACAGCTTTCCAGCGGTCCAGACATGGCTCTCATTTGTGCCCTTCATCAGAAAACTTCTCATAATATTTATTTCATTGAGGTGGACATGTCTTCACCTCTGTTACTGGAAGTATTTTTGTGTAGACCCATATTTCCAGACTGTTTGTAGAGTGGAGGCTGGAAAAAAGACATTTTGTCATTATGCTTAGTCACTGTGCTGCTTGTTTAAGTGTTGATGTCTGCCATATGCTCTCATATCCTTTCCATCAGGCCAGATGGCAGACTGGCTTTGAACACTGTTTTCCTAATACTTTCTTTGTACTCAGCTGTTACTTAACTGGTTTAAAGTCATGCCAAGTGATGAATTATATTGAAACGGATGGTAAACACAATGTCTATGGATAACATCAGATGTTTTCACTCACATCGAGCACATATATCAGTGACACAAAGCAAAGTATATGGAAAAAATCAAACAATACCATCATACTTCTCATATTTTCTTTAAGAAAAACAAAGTTTATGCAACAAATTACCTTCAGGGAAAACACTTGGTTGATGTTGCAAATAGTTTAGGTTATTTTTTTGTACACAGAAAAATTCTGGTTAGCTTTGGAAAAAAGGTTGGGTTAAAATTAATAAGCTATCTGTCTCATTTAAGTCAACGTGTATGTAATATATATATATGACATAACTTCAGTGACTTTCTGATTTAACTAGAGTGACAGTCAGGGGCCTAATCTGTGTTGGCTGTGGTTTTCATTGGCATGTGTTTTTCTGTTAACATGGGTTGTTTGTTTCTATTTATTTGTATTACTGTGAAAGCAGCTTTATGTCAAATACAAACAAGGACCATTCCATGTAATGTAACATACTTCAACTTTACATACTACAATGCAATGTATGTAAATAACCCAAGTTTATCATACCACACTGTGCCTTTCTTTATTGCTGCAATCTGTTATTGTCATATCATGTTGTACTGTATCATATCATGTAATGCAATGCAACAAAACATACTGCAATGCAACGCTACCTAACGTAAAGCAACATCACATAATAAGACATAACACAATGGAACACAAAGTAATTCAATGTAACACAGTGTAACGGAACACCAAAAACATAATGTTATGCAACATAATGTTTTCAATATAATGTTATTCAATGTAACATAATACAACAAAAAGTTAAGCAATGTTATATTATGCAGTGTAACATGATGCAAAATAACAATGCAATGAAACATTGCCACGCAACGCTGCAGGACATAAAGCAACATAATTAAAGCAACAAAATGTAATGAAACATAAAATATTGGAACACAAAGTAATGACGTAATGTAACGATGTAATGCAATGCAACACAAAACAACATAATGTTATGCAAGGTAATGTTATACAACCCAACATTATGCAACGTAATGTTATGCAACGAAACATTTTGCAACGCTACCTAACATAAAACAACATTACGTAATAAGTCATAACTTAATGGAACACAAAGCAATGCAATGTAACACAATGTAAAGCAACACAAAAAACATGGTGTTATGCAACATAATGTAACAACATAATGTTATTCAATGTAATGTTATACAACCTAACGTTATGTAAGGTAATCTTGTGCAATGTAACGTGGTGCAGCAAAATATACATAGCAATGCAACGCCACAGAACATAAAGCAACAATGTAAAACAACAAAATGTAATGTAATGAATGTACCGCAACACAAAACAATGAAATGTTATGAAAGGGAACGTTACACAATGTAATGTTGTGCAATGTAACACTATGCAACATAACATTTTGCAACTTAACGTAATGCGATGCAACGCTACACAACCTAAAACAACATAATGTAATGCAACACAACATGATGAAACACAATGGAATGTAATGTAACAAAGTGTAACGCTCATAATGCTGTGCAATGTAATGCTACATGATGTCACTTCACATAACGTAATTTAACATAATGCAACAGACTGTACCATACTACCATTAGTATTGTACCAGGAGGTACAATAGCGAGGAGGCTAGCACAAATGCCACTAATCCATCGCATATGCGTTGATATTAATGAATCACATCTGTGGAGGGCCTAAGCCTTCATATTGTATTGCAGTAGTTTTTAACCTTGTTTTGCTCAAGGCAGTCTTGAGATCAAGCTAAAATCTCAATCTCTATCCATATCTATACAAAATAGGCTTTTTACAACATGTTCCAGTAATTTAGTTCGTTGTATGGTTTCACAATTTCCATTGGAAAATGTTTTGGTATGAGCCTTCTTGTGCAAGAAGGATTGTTGTGTAAAACTTTGATGTTTTTAAATTCTTAGGTAGAATGAAGAAGAGCCAACATTCTAGTGTGCTCCTCTCTGGTCTATTAAAGAAAACAATACCATTTATGAAAAGCAGTCTGACCTGAACGCTGACCAAGCAGTTGCACAAGATCAGCATTTCCTTCCCCCCACAATTCAAACCTACAGTTCAAAAGAAGAGTGAGTGTTTTTCAGTGGAACCCACACAGTTCCCATGCGCACTTCATTTATGCATCCAAGCAGCGGTGTAGTGCATGGTATGTAGGTATACCAACTTATTTTTTAGTCTCCACAGAGTATACCCACTTCTATGTGAAGAGTATACCCACTTCTATGTGAAGAGTATACCCACTTCTGTTCAGACCACTATGTATCTAAGGTATGTGTCTTGGTGGGCTGGAAATGTTTAGCTGTTACCACAATGTTTTTAAGGACCAGACAGAAGCTGTTCCAGATTAATGTTATTGTAGAGGCTGGAAAACAAAAGTCCCAATCTTCTAATTTATCAGCATTCTGCCTCCAAGTAGAAGTGTTATCATTGGCTTTTGCCTTACATTCTTCTTAAATTCTATTACAGTAGATATGTTATTAGTACCTTCAAGTCCTCAAAACTTAATAACACACCTCCATACTGGGGCCAAGAAAAATAGTTTCCAACATGTGAGTGACAGATAAGTAACCATGCATTGGTTTTAAGTGAGTTTAAATAATATATTTGGTGAAACATTCATTTCTGGTAAACCTCACCTCAGGATCCAACCACTTTAAAGCTTACAAAAGACTTTGCTTGTGTTTCTCAACACAACAGAAAAAGTGTCTGCAAAAGGTAAAGCCAGCTACTTTACAGTACTCACTCATTACAATGTCTTCAGGAAGGCATTAATTTGAAGGAAACGGTGGTGATGGGATGATAATTGTAAGTTAAGGACAGAAAACTATAAAACAAAGTGAAAGCTAACAGACTATTATGTAAGATGGGATGTATGCTAACCTAAGCTGTTATTTTTTAGCTCTCAGTGCTTAATGACTCATCAAGCATTTATGTGGTTGAGTTGAATTATGGCCCAATTTCCAAGACGTTGAATAAGCACACTTTTCAGACGATCATCAATCAAGTAACTGGAAAATGGAGATTAGTTTGATTTACGCTATTAATACTGCTTTCCAAGCTGCCCAGCCAGTGTACGAAACATAGACCTGATCTTGGTGACGTCACCTGTTGGTTTCTGAATGGATGTTTTGAGGCCAAATGAGAGTGCCAAGTGGGAAATTGTGACCTTACTTCACTTTCTGTCAACCTAGCAATAAGCAGATGTAGAGTAAAGACAAGGCCTTCAGCAGAGGTAGGAAGTACAAATACCATATTACTGCACTTTAGTAGATTTTTCAGGTACTTTGCTTTTGTATTTACTTCTCTGACTTTTTACTTCCTATATTTGAACACAAATATCTATTCTTTCTAGTCCTGACTCCTCACTGTCTTGGATCATGATGGGGATGGCCTCAGAAGCTCACAATGAAGAGAGAGAGAGTGAGACAGAGAGCCTGTGATGTGACCCTCTGTGTCACTGCAGACAGGAACTGCTTTGAACAATGGCACAAATACAGCTAACACAAAAGTGCAATGACTTTTTTGTAAATATGTCAATATGTTGAAAACCTGTTGTCATGATTATTTTTGACTTTTTGGTCCCCAGGAAATGGGACAAAATGCAGACTGTAATCAGAAAACCCCTTTAGTGTTATTGCATTTCTGCATTTCTTTCTAAATACCAGCATTAATTTGTTATTAATAAAATATGGCAGTAAAGTTGCATTGCTCTTGCTTTCAATAAACCTGTTCTAGTAATAGTTATAAAAGTAAGGATTTTAGGATTTTTAAAAGTAGCAGTAATGGGTTCATTGTCACAAAGGGGTTTAAAGTGAAAAAATAGGCATGACAAATAGTGAAATGTGGTGAAATCTAGCTAAAATTGGTGTAAAGAGAGGTGAAAAGGGTTAATCGTAGCAAAAATGGGTCAACAGAGGCAACAATGCACGGGAAGTGACAAAATTGGGTTAAAAGTGGCAGAAATGGGCAGAATAAGCGGTGAAAAGGGTTTAAAAGTGGCAAAATTGTGTTAGAAGTGTCAGAAATCAGATTTAAAAAGGGTTAAATTGGATTAGAAAATGGCAAAAATTGATTAAACAGGCAAAAAGGTGTTGAAATGGGATTTTAAAATAGCAAAAAACAGTTAAAAGTAGCAAAAATTGGTAAAAACTTGCATAAATGTGTGTATACTATGGTAGAATCTAGCAAAATTGGGTGTAAAGAGTGGAGTAAAGGGATCAACTGTGGTAAAAATAGGTAAAAAGAGGCAACAATGGTTGGCAGGGGGCAAGGTTAGGCAGATAAAGTGGTGGAAAGCATTCAAAAAGTGGAAAAAATTGCTTAAAAACAGCTGAAAATTGATAAAAAGGGAGTGAAATGGGATAAGAAAGTGGAAAAATTGATTAAATCGGCAAAATGGGCAGAAAGGTGTTGAAATGGAATTTTAAAGTTGCAAAAATCAGTTAAAAGTTGCAAAAATGTGTTTCAAGTGGCAAATATGGGCATAAAAGAATAGTGATATGTGGAAGAATGTAGCAAAAGTGGGCATAAAGAGTGGTGAAAAGAGGGGAATAGTGGGTGGAAAGTTGCAAAAATGGGCAGATAAAGTGCTGGGAAGGGTTTAAAAGTGGCAAAAATGGCGTAAATGTGGCAGAAATTTGATTAAAAAGAGGCAAAGATGGTTGTATGTCTGCTCCGTATATGTCAAGTAATAACTGTTTTGTAATTTAATTGACTGACCAGTTTATTAATCTATTTGGTTTATCGATCAGCACTCGATACAAAGCCATCATTTACAAGCTGTGAGGTGAAAAATATAACCCACATGTTTGAGGTAAAGTGCGAAACATCTTCCATGGATACTTTCCTTCATGTCAACAGCACTCATCACATAAACACATACACACACGGACAAAATTGTTGGTACCCCTCTGTTTATGAAAGAAAAACCCACGATGGTCACAGAAATAACTTGAATGTGTAATAAATACAAATTCAAACAAAATTAACCAATGAAAATCAGACATTGCTTTTGAACTGTGGTTCAACAGAATTATTTTAAAAAACAAACTCATGAAA
The DNA here is from genome assembly GCF_018320785.1 of Cheilinus undulatus. NCBI lineage: Eukaryota > Metazoa > Chordata > Actinopteri > Labriformes > Labridae > Cheilinus > Cheilinus undulatus. The sequence goes on along the minus strand of NC_054887.1, from coordinate 21,487,697 downwards.
CAGGCCTGGACAAAAATGATGGTACCCTTAACGTAATATTTTGTTGCACAACCTTTTGAGGCAATCACTGCAATCAAACGATTTCTGTATCTTTCAGTGAGACTTCTGCACCTCTCAGCAGCTATTTTGGCCCACTCCTCATGAGCAAACTGCTCCAGTTGTCTCAGGTTTGAAGGGTGCCTTCTCCAGATGGCATGTTTCAGCTCCTTCCACAGATGTTCAATAGGATTTAGATCAGGGCTCATAGAAGGCCACTTCAGAATAGTCCAATGTTTTGCTCTTAGCCATTCTTGGGTGTTTTTAGCTGTGTGTTTTGGGTCTTTATCCTGTTGCAAGACCCATGACCTGCGACTGAGACCAAGCTTTCTGACACTGGGCAGCACATTTCTCTCTAGAATACATTGATAGTCTTGAGATTTCATTGTACCCTGCACAGATTCAAGACACCCTGTGCCAGATGCAGCAAAGCAGCCCCAGAACATAACAGAGCCTCCTCCATGTTTCACAGTAGGGACGGTATTCTTTTTTTGGTATGCTTCAATTTTTGCATCTGTGAACATAGAGCTGATGTGCCTTGCCAAAAAGTTCCAGTTTTGTCTAGTCTGTCCATGGGACATTCTCCCAGAAGCTTTGTGGCTTGTCAACATGCAGTTTGGCAAATTCCAGTCTCGCTTTTTTTATGATTTGTTTTTAACAATGGTGTCCTCCTTGGTTGTCTCCCATGAAGTCCACTTTGGTTCCAACAACGACGGATGGGGCGATCTGACACTGATGTACCTTGACCTTGGAGTTCACCTTTAATGTCTTTGGAGGTTGTTCTGGGCTCTTTTGTTACCATTCGTATTACCCGTCTCTTCGATTTGTCATCGATTTTCCTCCTGCGGCCATGTCCAGGGAGGTTTGCTACAGTCCCGTGGATCTTAAATTTCTGAATAATACGTGCAACTGTAGTCACAGGAACATCAAGCTGCTTGGAGATGGTCTTATAGCCTTTACCTTTAACATGCTTGTCTATAATTTTCTTTCTAATCTCCTGAGACAATTCTCTCCTTCACTTCCTCTGGTCCATGTTTAGTGTGGTACACACCATGTCACCAAACAGCACAGTGACTACTTGTCACCCTTTAAATAGGCCGACTGACTGATTACAAGTTTGTAGACACCTGTGATGCTAACTAGAGGACACACCTTGGTTGAAAATGTCCCTATGGTCACATTATTTTCAATCTCTTCTAGGGGTACCATCATTTTTGTCCAGGCCTGTTTCATGAGTTTGTTTTTTAAAATAATTATGTTGAACCACAGTTCAAAAGCAATGTCTGATTTTCATTGGTTAATTTTCATTGAATTTATATTTATTATCACTTTTGTCAGATTAAAGTTATTTCTGTGACCACTGTGGATTTTTCTTTCATTAACAGAGGGGTACCAACAATTTTGTCCACACGTGTAAATATGACTAAAAACCTGCACAACTAAGGTGAACATGCACATGTTCTGTTCAGACAAGAGGTACACAGATGGAGATCCAAGCAAGCATATTAGCAAACGGGGCTATTCTTGGCCCTCCTGGCACATGCACACAAAGAGGCTTCTAATAAAATCTCAGACAGTGCCCAGACACCACCTTCTGTTCCTACCATGTGGCTGTGTGTTATAAGCACTGCGCTTAACACAGAGGGCCTCGTCTCATCCCCTGGCAGACCTCCTGATACTCTCACCTTGTCTCTCCTGTGCACACATGTGCTGCAGGAGTGGAGGAACAAAAACAAGAGAAAGGCAAAACAAACCCTTGTTGCTTGACTCTCAAGCCCTCGTAAGGAGTATTTAGTTTGCTATAAACCAGTATTAAACCAGTAATGATGCCTCTTAAAGACCTACGGAAGCAAGCACTATCATCAGTAAGAAGACTGACCAGGAGATTGTAGTATGTTCCCTGGCCCTCATTTATCAAACATGCGTAAGTCAGAATTTTGGGTGTACGGTTATTTCCATGCACAGACCGGCATTTATCAAACTGGACATCGGCGTGTTAAAAGCTCAAATCCTGTCCAGGTCTGAGCTTGTGTATGCATGTTTTCAACTTGCTGTGCAGCCTAAATCTGGCAGTGTTTGATTAGAAGTAGCTCTAAAAATTAATTCAGCAATACATCGAATCTCTGACAATCCATGTGAGCTTTCAGCTGGTTTCCTCATTACCTTCACGAACAAATTTTTCTTTATCAATTTACTTTAAAAATAAAGTAGGCCTTTAGTCGTCATCAGAATTCTGTTGTCCTCTGTATTATCACTTGGAAAATATTACAATTATTCAGATAAAAGTTGAAACCCTAGAAAAAGCAAATTTAACATGAAGCCTGAATACAAAATAGTTTTAGACCATGGTGAATGAGTTAAGGGTTTAACAGGAAGAGGAGTGTTTTGCTCCAGATAATTTGGTCTCTCAGTTTTAAATGTTGCATACTCACAAAACAGGGTCTTAAGTTGGTGTGCACCACTTCCCACACAAAATATGTGATATATAAAACACAGACCTGATGTGCGCACCTGTAAGCAAACTCTGATTTGTGCGTACCAACAATTAAAGGCAGAAGTAAACTGGTGACACACATGGTGAGATGATGAAGGTTGTATATTAATTCATATGAAATAATCAATTTCAGTAAATGCAAAACTTTATTCTACCGTCCACATCATCATTAGTGGACAGTTTCATTTTTACGTATGCCTAGTGAGCCATATTTTACTCACTAAAATGAAAATGTGTTAATATTTATGTTTAAAAACCTGCCATACGTTCCATTATCAAAGTCTCACCTTCATTCATCCTGAGCGAAGGTGGCCTAACCGTAACTTCATCATTCAAACACTGCAGACCATAGCACCAGTACTTCAATTACTGTAAGCAATGATTTCCTTTTTTTTTTATCACAGAGTTTAATTTTTTAGTTTGAACAAATTTCACTTTGCTGCAGGAAAAAACATTTCACACAGTTCAGAAAAGGTATTTTCTCTGACTTTCTTCTGGTTGCCGTCATGGTTCACCACCCAAAATTTTGACCCCAGCTCATTTTTATGCATTTTCATTCAAAAAGAGTTTTGCATTGACCGTTTAAGACTGAATGTAGGTGTGTAAAGGGCAAAACAGGAGGCAGAGCTACGTGCACATATTTCCAGGTGGATCGGGATTTAAAAAAGAGAATATTCGGTGAAGATGTGCGTGATTTCAGTTTTATACTCTGTAATTATTTTTTGCACTCGCCACTTCCCAGCATAGGCGCACATGATCCATTGTTTTATAAATGAGGCCCCTGGAGTGTTCTTGAAAGAGCTGACAGTCGAAGAACACAAAACATGAATTTAGATTGTTTCATAATCAGTTGGCAAATCTGGAGAGGCTGGCCTCCATCTGTTAAAGTGCTGTTGCTTCTAAGAGCCAGAATGGCCTTTTTAGATAACATCTTAAGAGCTGTCTTCAGTTTTTAAACCTGAGTGTAAAGAAAAATAAAAAAATGCGATATTGTATACAAGTTATATATCCAGTTGGACGTCAGATGATGTTGTCCACAAAATGGCTGTTAACTGCAGTGGTGATTCCTTCCACATGTGATGTGTCTGATTCCCTTTAACAACACTTTTCAGGCTGGAAAAGAACAAATATTTCAGTTCTCTGACCTTGAGACTGAATTCATGATAAAGGGGGCAGGTTTGATTGCCTTCATGCTGTAAACTCTCGGTGAGGCCGGCTGAAACATGAATTTTTAGGGCCGTGTTATTCAAATGACGAATGTTTCCTGCTGCCACATTTATCCACGACTAGTCATTCTTATGTTGTGATTTGCCAGATATGCATGCTTCATACATCACACATGGACCTCGCTGTAAACGGATTTCTAAACCTATATCTGTGGTGGCTTCTACTTAAGTTTCAAAAACGAGGACCACTCTGTAGACACACCAGCTTCCATCAGCAGTAAACTAGTGATACCCAGACAATTTTTCTAATAACTGATTTGTAGTTAAATTAGAAAAACAATTATTAAAACCTTTAACTTTTGTTTAATTCAGTTTTAAACTGATAAATGCTATTTTCAAAGCAAGTGAATACCACTTTCTCTACCTTGGAGATCTTATTAAATGAATGGCAAAAATGCTGCTTCTGTGAAATGCTGCTTCTCCATGTAGTTATGCACTTCTGGACCTCTGCTAAAGTAGAAGATTTGAGGCAATATGTTGATCACAATGGTGGTAATGTGTTTAGATTGCTGCTGGATCTTGATAACATTGTGTGGCGTAATACTTAAACACAACAGTTGTGTAAATAACCTTGGAATGTTAATATTCACTGATAGCGCTGTTGTAGACCAACAGACTTTCATAAGCTTTCAGCATTAGTGATCATATTAACTTACATTGATGTTTAGCAGAATCAACATGTTTATTCTCATCAGTATTAATTCTTTGTTTACAGATTAACAGGTAACTTTAGGAAAACTTTGCCCACTTTTGCTTATACATCAAACATTTTAGCTTTCAACCAAGCAGAAATTTAAGAGATAAACAGGCGCTCCACTGGGATTTTATGGACCAGGAAATGGTGGCATTTCTGATTCAGGCACAAAGAAAAGGGAATATTACCTGGAAGTTTCACAGGCATCACAAAAATACCAACAGCCATTCCCAGAGGCATCAGAATGTGATAACAATGCTAACCGAAGTGTCCTGTTGCTCATTTTACACTGAACAGGAGTTCAGTTTAATTATATCTCATGCACTTTAATTATAATAAGGTTAAGAGTTATGCATAATTAAGAGTGTGGCTAATCTCCTGAGAGGCTAAAGGCCCACCTTACTCTTTTAGCATGAATTAGTTTTTTACTTCCTGAAATAATCATCTTCATTGCATCTTCTTTTAAGTTTAAGCCTGAGACATAGTAAAACTGACAAGGTTATGCTGCTGGCAAAAGTGCAAACTGGCAGTAACTTTACTGTCACATGCCACATGTGCATGTGAAAATATACATAGCAGTGAATGCATGTGCAAATAAACTTATGGAAATGTAGTTGCACACAACTATATTCCCCAAACTTCTTCTGATTTAAAACATTACAGGGGACTTTGCAGACACACATTACATCTCAATGCACATGCACTAACGCACATAAATCCTGGCGACAAGCCTAAGGCAATAAGTCAAAGTGCTTATGTTCTTTAGGATAGACGTATGCTCAGGAGATCAAGTTGCACCGTGTCCATGCATGTGTGTGTCAAAGGGAAGAGGCAGGCAGAGAGAAGACAGTGCTGTTCTAATAACCACCACGTGGGGGCAACAGATTGAAGTGCATTCATGTAGCTGTGTTAAAGTGACTCAGAGGTGCTGGGATGATTGCCAGATTTCAAACACTGATGCTTTTCAGTGTGTCCTGTCTGAAAAAATAAACCCAACAGCCAAATCATATCAGAGGTGGATGATTTTGAGCCAGTCAAAACTCTGTTTTTTTTTTTTTCTTTTCAATAATGCTTTTTTTTGGGATGAATATTTGTGGTATTTGTAATTTGACTTCATACAGGGATCATTTCAAGTAAAGAAAGCTGTTTTCTATGGAGTCCCAAAGGTAGAAAAACATTTAAACCATGATACTGTCTTACTAATTTCCCATGATGTTAATACTCATGCTATTCTCCTTGTTCGAGTCTACATTGTCTTGATGTAAAATTCCTGGATAAGTTACTATTGAGGGCCGCTCTACATATTGGCCTTTATCATCAGTGCATGAATGTTCAGTGATTAGATGTGAATAGGTTAGCGTGGCTGGCTGGTAAAAAAAACAAAAAAAAAAAAAAACCTTTTAGTAGGAAGACAACCACAAAAGCACTTTACAAGCTTAAACTTGCTTACTATTAACTTTTTTTGGCACTCAACACATTTCAGTTTATTAATTCATCATTAATTAACTATAAACTGTTCTCACTATTGCTCAGGCAAAAATAAAGGCATGACAAATATGCTAATATGTCATCTTGAACATGAAAAAGTGAAGTTCCTTAGTGTGATAACATCAGTAGTGTGAAAGCTAATATTAATCAGAAGTGTATGGTGGCTAATGTATATAGCTAAAGGGCAAGGTAGCAAACATAAGCTAGAGGTGTATGGTTGCTAATGTTAGTTAAAAGAGCAAGGTAGCTTATATAAGCTAGCCATGTATCTTGGCCAATCTTTGATAGAAGAGCAAGGTGTAAAAGTTTGCTACAACTGTGGCTAATAACTAAAAGAGCACTGTAGCTAATTAAAGTTAGATGTGCATTGTGGCTAACATTAGCTTAAAGAGCAAGGTATCTAATATAGCTAAAAGACAAAGGTGGTAAATATTAGCAAGAAGTATGGCTAATAGCCAAAAGAGTGAGGTAGCCAATATAAACTCGATGGGTATGATGGCTAATATCAGCTAAAAGCAATAGTTTGATCATAGCTATATAGTTGCTGTGCTTGTTAGTCTGAAAAGTCATATTTTATGTCTACTTGTATTTCTTTATGTGGCAGACTTGCCTATATTAATATGGCAGCGATGAACGATGAAAACAATGAAGAAGACGTTCAGTTCAAGTGGCAGCTGTGGAGGCGCTCGTCTGAATTCTGGTATGAGGTGGAGGTCCTCGGCTGATTCAAGGCCGCTCTCGCTAAAAGAGCAAGCTAGCCAATTTAAGATGGACATGTATTGTGGCTAAAGTTAGCTAAAAGTGCAAGACAGCAAATATAAGCTGCACGTGTGGTAGCTAATGTTTGCTAAAAGAGTAAGGTTGTAAAAGTTCACAACAAATGTGGCTAATAAATAAAAGAGCAAGGTAAGTAATTAAAGTTAGATATGTATCATGGCTAATGTTAGCTTAAATGTGTATATTGGCTAACGTTAGTTTAAAGACAAAGGTGGTAAATGCTAGCGAGAAGTGTGGCTGATAGCAAAAAGAGCGAGATAGCTAATATAAGCTATATTTGCATTGTGGCTAATGTTAGCCAAAAGAAAAAAGTAGCTAATATAAGCTAGACGTGTATGTTGACTAATCTCTGCTAAAAGAGCAAGGTGGTAAATGTTAGCTAAAAGTGTGTCTTCTGGCTGAAAGCTACATAAACTTGTAAACGATTTGCCAAAGATAGAAAGACTCATTACCATTCTGTTGATTTTTATCAATTCCTGGACTCCATACAGAGATATACAATATAATGAAAATTTGTAAAAGAATGCATACACATGGCAAACCATAGTTTTGACAACCTGCTTCCTAATACAGAGTCACAACCGCAACATGTCTCAAGGGAGTTTTTTTTTCTCCTTTAACCCAAACATTCCCATTAGGATCTTCATAATGACTTAAGAATCATAAATCAGCAGCAGCTCAGAGGACAGAAATGGTTCTTGTGCAAATATTTCTTTTAAACTGTCCGCAAAACCCACCAGTAAAGTCAGAGGCTGCAGGGGTAGTTAGAGGAAAATTCATCTTCCATAGAATATTATTTTCTCTAACTTTCTTAAGCCCCCCCCCGCACCCACCCATTGGACCTGGATGTGTTGACATGTTGGCTAAGCTACTCCCATTGTCTATCAGCCAAAAAAGTCTATTATCAAACCTTGTGGACTGTGCAAAGTCTGCAGTTCCTCTCTGTATCAGTTTAATTACTCCAGGGAGCTCAAGTTTCCTCCCACAAACCATCGTCACGGTGAGCTGGAGACTGTCGATTGAATGAGGTGTCTGTCTGTTTATATATAAGTAGATGCATATATATCCTGTAAATGTATACAGAGCATCCAGTGATGGAGTGTACACTGACTCTTGGCCAATGCTTTCTGGGAATAGCTCCAGCCTCCTGAACTTTGTACAGGATAAAGAAAACACAAAACAGAAAGGAGTATGTGATTTTGAAAAGCACTGTTTGTCACTCATTGGTAAATAAATCATTATCCAAACTTATATATTTTTTCCACTTTTAACCTTTTATTGACTTATTTTATTCTATTTATTTTCATACTTAATATTACTTTATATCCTCAATTTTTAATTGCTTTCTGGATGGCATGTATTTATTGTTTTATTTATTGAAATGTTTATTTCATCACTGTTCTTATATGTATTGCTTTCTTGCTTTTATTGCTTGTTTTCTTGTTTTTAATAAACCACTCCTGTTTTTCAGTGCTTTATCTCTTTTTAGTTGTTTTTCCTTTCATTGCCTTTACTGATTTCCTCTTTTTTATTGCTGCTTTTATCATATTTACACTGCTTTTTTCCTTTTATTTCTAGATCTCTTGTCTACCACATTCATGTTTTCAATGCTTTGTTTTTTGTTGGTTATGTTTACTTTCATTACTTTTATTTATTAAACTGTTTTTATATCATTGCTGCTTTTATCACAATAATACCACTTTCTACCTCTTATTGCTTGTCTTCTTGTTTAAATGTATCACTTTTTTCAATGCTTTAATCATTTTTAGTGTTATTTTCCTTGTAATTGCTTTTATTTCACTGTTTGTATATTATTGCTGTCTTATTTGTGCAGCTTTCTTCCCTTTATTGCTTGTTTTCTTGTTTTATTATCAAACTCTTATTTTATCAATGCTATCTCTTTTTAAGTGGTATTTTCTTTATTGCTTTTATTTATTGTGGTTATTGTGTTCTGTTTTTATATAATTGTTGCTTTTATCACATTTATACTTCTTTCTTATTTTATATTACTTGCCTTCTTGTTTTTAATCTACTGCTTTATGTATTTTAATGCTTTATCTCTTTTTAGTGTTATTTCCGTTCACTGCTTTTATTATTTTTATCTGTATTCTGCTTTATACTATTTCTGCCTTTATCACATGTAGATTGCTTTCTTCAATGTATTGCTTGTCTTCTTGTTTTTATTTTACCACCTTATTTTTAATGCTTTATCTCTTTTAAGTTTTATTTCCATTCATCGCTGTTATAAATTTTATTTATTTATTTATTTTAATTATTGCTGCCTTATTACTTTTAAACAGATTTCTTCATGTGTTGCTTGTCTTCTTATTTTTAATCTACTGCTGTAGATTTTTAATGCTTGATCTAAGTCTTATTTCAATGTGTTGCTTTAATTGGTTTTAACTATTGTTTTACTTACTTTTGGGGTGTGTTTTTTTTTTACTGTTTTTATTTATTTTTACTATTTAGGCATTTTAGTGCTTCTACATTTTTTTTTTTTAAGATTTATTTTTGGCCTTTTTGCCTTTATTGGATAGGACAGTGGATAGAGTCAGAAACAGGGAAGAGAGCGGGGAGAGACATGCAGGAAATAGTGCCACGGGCCGGATTCGAACCCCAGTCGCCTGCATATATTGTATGAGTGATAATGTTTCTGAGGGGTGGAGGAAGGGAGTGGTTATGCTGTTTTCTTAAGTTTTTATCTGCGTTATAACACCCCCCCGTTTTTAAAGGTGCTATATAAATAAAGTTATTATAATAAAAAATATTTTTTTCCAATGCAGCTAGTTTCCAAAATACATTTTCTCTTGACTGCTTTTTATTAAAATAATAATGCTGCTTTAGTAGAGCCACCAAAGGAGCTGAGATTTATCTCTTCATTAAGAATTGATTACGTTTTCTATATGAAGTCGTACTCAGTGTATATGGACCTAATAAATGGGGCCCATCATTTTACCAATTTCTTTATTTTTGTTCATATTTCACTTTGGAGAATAAATGTGCACACATCTATTTTTTGACAGTAGTTGTTGACGTTAGATTTTAACCTCTTTAGTCTGACTTACTGTAATCAGATGTCAACACATCTGCACTTTGTTAAAAGAAAATAAATAAAGCTTGAAGTTGAAGGGGACATAAGTGGTGACTTATGTAATGCTAAATGCCTAAAAGTGTGTTTTTATTTCAGAAAGTATCCGTAAGCAGGACGGGAAGCAAAGAGAAAATCTGTCTCAATGCAATAAGTTCACTATATATATGCTGATGATTTTTGAGTATTTGTACAAACATGTTCACATAATCAGACACTAATATGGAGAAATTTTCCATTGAGATCTTCAATTTTCTCATTAAAAAAAATATTATTTTGATCATGAATAACTGCCTTTAGCACTTTTACCAGGTGTCTGTGTCTATTACTATAGTGCAGGGACAGAAGAGAGCCATCGAATGAAGGCATTACAGTATGAAACAATGAGGCTGCTCACTCCTTTGTGCTGTCATCCTGAAGAGACTAGTATATTGTGATAAATATGTCTCACCTTTTGGTTAAAATACATTTACCTGGGCCTCCTCTTGACCTTGTCTGCCAGGAAGATGCTGCCTTTTTTGTATCTTCTTGTATTTATCACAGCACCATCTAGTGACCAGGAAGACAAATCTCATCGCATATCATATCATTTATCATATCATATCATAAAGCAGATTCTGTTCGTCATATCCATGAAAAACAGCTACTTTTTCCATTAGTATTTTTATTTTGTTTAGGACACCGTAGCTGGAGCCCCTGCTCCGGAAAAAAAGAGGAACACCTTTGTTGCTGATATATTAAGTTTGAGCTATGGTAAGTGCTTGTGCCTTTAAGCAATGAGAGTTTCTTTTTTTTATACAGCATTTATATACAGCGTCTATACATACAACATTCACACCAACATGGTTGCAGTGGGCATGCCAGTCCACATACACCCTCCAATTCATCACGACTCTTTAAAAACGCAATAAAGGCCAGAAAAACAGAGAAAGAAATACATACAAGAGATTCCAGAAAGCACCAGGTTAAAGTCGAAAGCAAACAAAATAAAAGCATGCATACAAATCTTTGGGAATGGCTTATGTTTAAAACATAAGGTTTATTCTACATTTGAGAAGCTATTTTCACCTTGTTTTTTTTTTAACGGAACAACATACACTGGGAGAAGAACAAGAGATGGGATGTGATGAAGAACAAACACCCAGAACTGAATGAACACTGGAAAAACAAGCACAGGAAATCACAATGTGATAGAAGTCACGGTTGCTTTTATCTCTACTTGGATTGAGTACAATACAAATAGAAACTCCCAGTTTTCTAAGGGAGTGCAGCGTGGTCATGTTATTCTCTGAATGCTAATCCTAGTACACAGGTAAGATCTAGTACATTCTAGTATACCAGTTGTTAAAGGTATTTGTAAAACACAAGTTAACCCCTTTGCTGCCTGCTCTACAGGCCAGCTCTCGTAAGATTCATACAATGGGAAGTTGGTCAAACTGGATTTTTCACATTTCAAATTGGAACTGAGGGAGCTCAATCATTTTTACAGACTCCCTTCTAAAGGTTTTATTGAATTAAATGCATATTTATGCATATTAAAGATCAGATATGTGAGAGCATATTAGCAATGTTATTGCTTTTAAATGATGTGCCATGTGTGAGAGCATCACCATAGTATGCTGGTGTTTGCTAATACTGTTGCACCGACATTAAAGCTAAGTAATGAATATGTGTTTGAGGTCCACAAACCTTAAAAATATGTTTTATTGTATGTTTTATGCATTGTTGGTAGGGGCCAGTGTTTTGGGGCTGCGGTCAAACACGCACTCTTACAAAACTCTCACACGCTCATTTACAATCACACATATCCTCGCTGAGGCGCGTGGGACTCTTCTTCTTCTTCTACTTCTTCCTGTAGTTGCCGAGCTGGATGGCGGAGCGGTCGAAGACACAGCGGAAGGTGACTGGCTGGATTTCCCAGTAAGGCACGGGGTTGCTGAACAGGCTGATGCCGGAGTACATGGCCTTCTTGCTGTTGAGGTTGGGAGGACAGAAGTCCCCTGTTCCCACAGCAGAGATCTTGTTGGCATGGAGGTAGACCACCTAGAAAGGGATTTAAATAATGACAAGCTCCGGTCACTGAGTGGGACGTGCATGGCAATGAAATAAAGCAGATAGAGAGATAATAATACAGTATGAAATGAATAATAACAGCCCTGGAGAGCCAGAAAGTTTGTTTTGTCTTCAGGATGTTTAAGTGCAGACAGTGGGTAAAAGAACTTCCTGCTACTAGAAAATAACCAGAGTTAATACTACCTGAAGCTTGGAACCAAGCTCAGCTTTAGAGTTGTATAAGAAACAAGGACAGACCACCAGTTTGGAAGATGCTTGTCATGTGATTGTATTACTTGGCATGCCAAGTGTGAAATCAGCACAACTCAAGCTCTCTGCCTGAACAAGCTTTTCTAGCTATGTAGCTAGGTGGCACACCACTATTGCAATGCTTGAGAAGTTCTTTCCTTAGAATACCATACAGCAGTTTAAAGGAAATCTTTGTGATGCCTTCATACTCCTCTGACTTTAGCTGCTCCTACTTCGGGCATTTTACGGCCATCGTATGGTTTAAGCTTAATCCTGTACTGAGCAGGTGTGGGTTTTTGGTGGAAATACCCTCCTTGACATTATTGTAAATCCACAGTCTACTCCAAATGTTACATTTTTCCCATTTACTTTTAGCTCTTTTCTGATTGTTTTTTCTCTAGGAATTACTATCTTTTTATCCAAACTGTCCAGTGTCACCCTTAAGGCCTTTGTAGACTGAAGCTGCATATTCATTACCCTTAGAAATGCGCAAAATCTAAATACCATAATAAAAACTAGTAATGGAAACACCTGAATTTCAAAATAAACTCTTGAATATGGCTGTCATGAGGAGGTTTTTCAGATGTTTCGATACAGAAATATTTCTCAAAAGTGCAAGGAAACACTTTTTCTGCATTTACAAGTCACAGGATGTAACGTATGGTGTCACATGACCAGTTCACTCCGAGACAACAAGGCACGGTACATGTGGACAGAGGAGACAGAGACTTCTGTCTGAATTTTTGTATGTAAAAAAAGAAAATCAAGCTCATTTTGTGCTTATTATGCTTACACACTGAGGCTGAAACTTCGTCCGTTGTTATTTATTTATTTTTTTTGGAACAGGTTTGACATTTAATATTTTTTTTACGGATCTGAAAAAAAAAAAAAAAAAAAAAACGCATCTGAAAATAACAAACCCAGTGTGTGAAGACCTTTGTTTAATACACAATAACAGTAATATCATGACTTTATATAGCCCCTTTCAAGTAACCCAAGGGTGCTTTACAAAAACACATAAGACATGGACAGACTATGTAAGGGCATAGTGAAAACTTCCTCATTCTTACTGTCCCACCTTCCTCTTGTATGAAATTGGCTCTCTTTTTATACTTCGTTTTCTCCACCTTAAACTGCGTAGTATTTTTAACCCCCGTGTTTTTGCACACTCTCCTTTATGTGTCACACTTTTCCACAGTTGTGATATTTTTCATTGGCAAACCTGCAGTCTTTGAACAAGTGGTTTTCTCCACCGCGTCTGTAGCATTTTCATTTCCAAATGCTTGTTACATGTAGATCCACAATATCTCTGTTTGCCGCCTCCATTGCTTATACAAACTTGAGCGCTTTTTCAAAAGTCAGTTCGTCCTCCAACAACAGCCTCTGCTGAATCCAAGTCTTCAGTTATACCATGAATTAAATAATCTCTCAACATCATTGTCAATGTTTCATCAAAGTTACAGTCCTGCGCCGACTATCTTAGTTCTGCCACATAAACACCCCCACTTTGCATTTTACTGTGGTGCCCTCTGCTGGCACTCAGATGCAATAATATTCCACAGTCACTTCATAACACATGGGAAGGCCCCGAATTATGCCATTTTAGGATTTTATATATCTTCATATATTTATGATTTTTGTTATGATGCCAGTTTTCAAACCAGTACACTGAAGAAGTTTTCTGAAAGGAATCAAAGACAGTTGCAGCAGTGATGCTGCCCTCAAATCAACACAGACAGACAGACACACCGCCATTTATAGGAGCAAGATAAGAACAAACTCACTTTTAGTGGCAATATAATACAAATTAAAGCTTCAAAAACATTTAACCGGAAATGAGGGAAAGGATTTTTGATTGTAATTACCTTCATACTATGATTTATGAAAGTAAAATTTCTTTTTTTCAATAACAAAATACATAACATTTAGCAGCCCTTCAACTCCCTCAGTGTTTCTTGTTTCCAAATTGAAAACCAAAAAAAGGATCTGCTCTCAGTTAAACTGGCTTTTATGGCTATATTTGTGACACAGCTTTCCCTCTTTTGGTTTCTATTTGTATTTTTATTCTATTGTTTTTATAAAGAGACATCCCAAATTTGGAAGTGTTAATTGTTATATGTCCTCTATCAAGTTAAAACCCATTGTCTTTAGTTTAACATAATACTTCAAGTTTGGACAAACCTTTACTTAAAATCATGCTGGGAGGGATTTCTCTGAACTCTAATAAACTGGGAAGTAGCTGGTTGGCAGGTGTTCAGCGCTGTGGTTCATTAGAAGTGAATACAATCCCAGTGAGTTACAGGAAACTACCTAAAACAAGTTTTTACGGGATGGTTTGATGCAACAGTCTGTTAACACTCCCACTTACATCTAAAGCCTGTATGACAGGCTACCAACACTTTACCCAATAAACATGCTAAATGGATCCATGTGACTTTTGTTATTGGAGCCATGGTTGACCTGTAATTGGGCAAAGTGAAGCTAAACAAACCAAATGCAAAAATGCAATAAAAGTAAACTCAAGCAATTTGGCCTCCATTGGAGAAAATTAGATACATGTGAACTATAATGCTCAAGAAGAGTTTAATTACTGAAACTAAATGGCTGCAAAAACACTCTTTGATCATGTGCATTCAAAGCAGCAAAGAGAAACATAACTGTAATAAAATAGTATATACCTGGATGTATTTGTGCTCAGACAGGCCAGGAGGGACACTAGTGAGAGCGTTGTTGTCAAGGTGAAGCTCTCGCAGGTGGGGGACGTTAGTCAGCGTGGCATTTTCCACAGAGCTGATCTCATTGTAGCTCAGTCCTAGCCTGCAGGGAAGAGCAGAAGGTAGATGAAATGTTTTCTTTTCATATTCCTGACTCATAAATTTAGTAAAACTTGTTTGGCACAACATGAACAGTGATCTTTTAAACAGAGTGTATTCCAGTTTCACATTTTTATAGTGCCAAACAGCAATTTAGATAATCTTTAAACAACTGTTAAGGACTCACATTTGGGTGTACAGTAAATATGACAGCTAATCTAAGTTACGCTAGTACAATGAAAACATTAGTATCATGACAAATAGCGGGAAAAAGAAAAGAGTAGAGTTGTTTTCATATTAATGGATGGGTTTTGAGTCAAGACTATTTAACTTCATAAGTATTAAAAAAAGGTAAACATATTCTTGCACATGAAAAAGTGAATTCCTTTAATTAGTTTGATACCATCAGCTGCCTAGCATATTGGGTTAAGTTAGCCAGAAGTATGTGGTGGCTTTATGTTACCATGAGGAGCAAGGTGGTAGGCCTAGGCTAGACTGAAGTGTTACTAGCTATAAAAGCAAGCAAGCTAATACAGCCTACAGAGGTAAAGTTGCTAATGTAAGCTAAGAGGTATTTCTGAAATTGTGATTTACAGCTAAAAGCTGTAGTGGTGGCTAATGTTTGCTTGGCTGATGCTCCCTTTAATTCTGTGTAACATGGTGGCTAATGTTAGCTATAAGTTTATGGTTAATGCTAGTTAAAAAAAGTAAGGTGGTTATGCTAGAAGTGTACGGTGGCTAATGCTGCCTCAAAGAACAAGTTCACAGGTAAGAACCTTTTTTTGGTACTTTTACATCTGTAGCGTGTCCCAAACAGCATACTCCTGTTAGTATACTGTATTAAAGTAAACTTACATGGCATGCAGAGTGCTTTATTTACACTTAGAAAAATGACGAAAGTTTAACTGCCTCTGATTTTATCTGGTTTTCTTTTGATTGTCATAGAAATTTGACTGCTATTTTCACTCACTATAAAATTTATGCAGCTTTTACTTAAGGTTGACATTATTTGTGTAAAGAAAATGAACTGATTTTGCCTTAAATGCCCTTTTCTTGTTTTAGATGGGCTGCCGTTGCTAAAAACATGTTAACAAGGTAGGTGGATGCGAACATTAGCTTGTGCGCTAGCATCATAATAATAGAATATGCGCTACGTCACCAATATGGACTTCATTGAGGTGCGAATACTATGTATTTTGCACACTTATTCACTCAAAATACTAAGTATTTAGTACAGAAGTATGCCATGTGGGATACCCATACTATAGAGGCAAACAAAGTGAGGTAGCTAATATAATGTAGATGTGTATGGTGGCTTAAGTTAGCTTCAAAAACAAGGTGGGTAATGCTAGCTAGAATTGCATTAGAAGTGTGTTGGCTACTAGCTAAAAGAGTAGGTTGTTACCTATAAGTTAGTGGTTACTAATGTTGGTTAAATGAGCAAGATTGCTCAGCTAACTGGAATTGTGAAGCTAGTGCTAACCAGAGGTTAAAAGAGTCGGCTGTAAGCTGTAAGTATATAGTTACTAATATTAGCTAAAAGAGCAAAATGTCTAATGTTATTTAAACAAGCAAAATGGCTTAGTTAACTAGAGCTGTGAAGCTATTGCTAGCCAGAAGTTTAAAAAGTCTATAAGTTTATGGTTACTAATGTTAGTTAAATGAGCAAGATGGCTTAGGTTACTATAAGTGTGAAGCTCATATTTGCCAGAAGCTAAAAGATAGGCTGTAAGCTAAAAGTGTATGGTTACTGATATTAGCTAAAAGAGAGGAATGTCTAATGTTACTCAGACAAGAAAGATGGCTTAGTTAACCAGAAGTGTGAAGCTAATGTTAGCCAGAATGGTGGCTAATGGGAGGCGGCTTATAAGAATCTGTCTTACTGTCCCAAATGCTGGCAAATGTTGGTGAGGTGTATATAATGACTATGGTTAGCTTATAAAGCAAGGTAGTAAACACTAGTCAGAAGTGTAAGCTAGCTAATGTTTGCTCAAAGAGGTAGGTGGCCTACAATAGCACCTTTCTTTGTTTGATGACATCAGTAGCTCAAAGTGAGGACTGTTAACAGGAAGTTTAAGGTGTCTAATGTTGGCTAAATAGCCATAGGGCTTAAGTTAGCTAATCTTATGAACCTTTGTAATACTATAGAACAATGAAGTGCGTGACCCTGCTTCCTCCCAAAGAAAGTTTGAGTAGTTTCAACTTCAACAAAGTCAATTAGTGTGTGAAAAGGACACCTTACTAAATAAAGTTAACTGAAAATTCAAAACATGCCCTGCTAAATCATTGGCCTGGAATGAGCATCTTATGGAGGAACATTTGGTGTGATTTAATGTCATTTCTCTCGAGGAAATAACACAATCTGTCTCTAATAAATGCCAACCTGAAGCCATGAGCAGAAAACCAATCTTGCTAGATTCAGCATCCTTAATTATAATGTGCCATATTCAGACTCCTATAACTTTTAAGACTTTAAAAGCCAACCTTTATTTGAAAATAAAATGAACTTATGAAAACGTTTAGGCTATTTCTGCATTCAATAGTATTCAGTGTCTCAGTGTGTTAGCTGCATGCAGAAGAGAGGTTATAAATTAAGTTACATAATAATTTCCTTTCCTAAGACAATTTTTTTTTCTAAATTGAGGTAAATTATGACCACAGATGGTGCTGTTTAGAAATAGTTACATAGTCCTGCTATAGTAAAAATGATCGTTAAATAGAATATGACTCTTATTACTTGGCCAGGTTCTTCAGGCCCTGAAGGCTGCTACCAGTCAATTTGGTGATCTTGTTTCCATCCAGGTGGAGCTCAGAGAGAGAGCTGGGCAGACCTGAAAACCCACAAAACAACATCATCTACCTCAATGTCTGAAATTATGAAGCTGCTTTTTAAGAAGAAATGGATAGCTAGCAATTTGCAGCATAAAATTTAAGCCCTATTACATCCAAAAGATCCTCATTACGTCTCATTTTGCCAGACATGTTCCCACCCTGAAAATGGCTAGTTGAAAATCACCATTCACAAGCATGCATTCTTTAGACTGAAGATGATCTTTTTTTTCCCGTGTGGTTTCAACTTGGATAACTCTAATCCATATATGCAAGGCTTGTTTGTTAAAATAGATTATGGATGTTTACCTTTGGGGATCTCTGTGATGTCTGTGTCTGCAATGCGGATGTAAGAGACCCTCTTCAGGTCAGCAAAAGCATTGGCCTCAATTCCTGCACTCTTCAAAGGGTTGGACCCGAGCTCTACAAAAAAGAGAAACACAATTGAGGGTGCGGAAAGAAAGAGAGAACAGCGGTAATGGATCTTGAGCTAATTCCTCTCCTGGTGTGTTACGGGAACATAGAGCTGAGTCATCGGTAAACAAAGTCTTGGGTAAGAGATTAGCTTATATTTGCAAAGCAGCCTTTCTCCACGCCAGATTCCCTGATTTGTCTCGGCTTATAACTTCATCACATTTGAAGTGATTGAATCCATACAAGGAACGACGGTTTCGCAATGACAGATGACACTTTTTAATGCATGGAACCGGACGTCTTTACAAGTCTGAGATGGCTTATCAAAGTTGCAAGTCAAGCAAGACAAGAGGAAGGAGGATAAAGGACAAATAATTGTTTGGTGGGAAAAGAAAACATATGCTGCGTAATCACGAATTAACAGGCTGCCACAGTCCATAGCAAACTGATCACTTCCAGACAGCCAGTGTGTATAAATCGTGTCTCAGTGAAATTCCATTAGGGAAAATTTCCCCTCTGGCTTCTTTCTTTCCAAACAAAATCAATCAAATGTACCATTCCCACACAATTAACTACCGACTAAGTAACAATAAAGAGAATGACTGGATAAAATATGTGTTTGAAAGCATACATTCAGCCCCAGGCTTCAGTGTAAACACTTCATTTCATGATTTGTAGGGTGGTATATTTCCAAAAAATGTCAAATACTACTTAACTGACATTGAAAAGAATTAAAAGTAGGGTCCAGTTTGTCAGAATAGCTTCTAAATACTGCAAACTTCCAGCTGGACTGGAACCGAGAAGCCTCCTGAGATACATCTAAATAATAGGTGCTACCTAGTGTTGTTTCTCTTCTAACCTCTTATCTGAACCAAATTAAGTTTCCGTACCCATGACAATGACGTGGGACATGCCCTGGAAGGAGGCCTTCTTGATCTTGGTGATCTCGTTCTCGTGGATGCGCAGCTCCTGCAGGCTCTTAGGCATGTTGGCGGGCATGTCCTTCAGCGTGTTCTTGGACAGGTAGAGGCGCTGCAGCTTGGTCAGAGGGCTGAGGGCCTTGGCATGGATGGTTGTGATTTTGTTGTTCACCAGGATCAGAGCCTACGAGAAAAGATACCAGGAAGATATGAATGCAGTGTTTAATAGTCCTTTTTCTTGGTGTGTGAAAACCTGAGTCAGATCAAGGATTTGCAACGCAACAAGAATATTTTAGAATGCCATGGGGGACAGTTGGAGCTGGGTGAACTGGGTCACTACAGCTGGCCAGAACCACCTATTTCAAAAAATGGAGATACAAGAGCTTGGACCGATGACTGCCATACTGTGTAGAGTGTGGCTAACATTAGCAGCTAGCTCTGCCAGCCTTTGTTCCTTTTTGCAGATTAATATTGTGCTTTAATATGTGGGCTCTTTTTACTTCAGTTATATGTGATTATAACCCTGGACAGACTTCCACTCTTTTTCCATTTCCTGGTTCAAAAACTGTCATACTGCACTGTGCCTACAACATGCTAACCCCTACGCTTCTCATAAGTGTCAGGGAAAAGCTCTGACAGGAAGGCAACAGCCATTAACTGAATCTACAGTGGCTACTAGTGGCTGGAGGCTTCAGTACAATTTAAGAAGAACATTAACCATTTAACAGTGCACATCCCAAGTTTAAACTCTTTAAAAAAGCATAGATTGTGTAAAAAAAAAAAAAAAAAAAAAAAAGGATGCAGCCAATGTAATGCCACCCTCAGGTTTCTCAATGAAGTCTGGCCAACAAAAAACATCATCTTGGGTTCTTGGGGCCAAAATTTAAGTGGCTGTTATTATGGGTATTAATAAGGTGGAATATAAATGAATAGGGTAAATTACATACAAATCTGACCAAAAACATTTCTCAAATATGATGTAATTGAGTTTCTTTCTGCTTCAGAGTTTGACATTTTAATATGGGACCTAACTGACCTCCACTCTTTATTGAGGCCAGCCTCCAGTGGCCATTCTTGGAACTGCAGTTTTTATTTTTCTGTGCTGGCCTAATTTTTCAGCCTTTGGTTATAAAATAAACAAAATAGCCAGTGCTTATTAAAACTGTCATCATTGTTTAAATATCTGTTTTAATGGAATTTGAATCTCATTTAAAGTTTTACAACTCAGTGGACTTTCCTGTTTTTACCTCCTCAGACTAAACATCCACTGCTACAAGTGCACCACCTGACATTCAAAATACGTTCTTTCCAGATGAGATTCGACAAAAACAAGACGTTTGACATTTGAGCTCAGCAGATGTTCCTGCCCAGCGCTTGCATCTGTCAAGATGGAGGGCCAAGTTCAAGTCAGAGCTGATGCATTTATAAAGGAACCTCCCTCCTGCTGTTCCGCCCACATGGATGCAGACGCACGGCAATGTGAGGTATGTGGATCACTCCCTAGAGAGGTCAGTTACATTACAGTGGAAACAGCTCTGGCCGTCAGCTCCAGGTATTTATTGCAAGTGAAAAAAAGGCAGAGGAGTTTGCAGGCGTGAGGGTGTAAGGCCTACGGGTGAATATTTTCCATGCACCTGGTGAGCGGAGACAGATTGTAAAAGGTTAGGAGAAAAGGCTGCTAGGTGGGCACATGGAGGAGGATGCTTTTCTGCAATTTATGTTTAAGGATTTGTTTTTTATGACTTGCAAGTAATAGATATGACTTCATTCTAAAATATGAATGTTTTCTCATGTTTGTGTCTTAGTTGAGTAAAATCCTGTGCATCAAAAGCTTATGCTGAAGGAGAGCTGGAATTAGTTACATAAGACATTGCATAATGCTATTAATAATACACAGATGTAAGGAAAATGTCTCTTACGTGAAGGCCTTTCAGGTTCTTGAAGTCGTTCTCCTTGATCTCTGTGATCTTGTTGTTCTGGAGGTCCAGCAGGGTCGTGTCATCTGGGATGTCCCCGGGAACACTCTTCAGACCTAGAGGAAAATCATATGGAAATTTAGTATCATTAGATTCATGACATAAGATTATACACATCAGAAATCAATCAGAATAACAAATGATGGTGAAAAAGTTTGAGATACCAAGAGATCGACCACACCATACTCCTCTCTATGAGCGTTGTGAATATTTTTACATCAGTGGTGAAGTATGAACTTCACTAAGGAGATCTAAATACCTGTCAAAAGTTGTGAATACTACTAACTAATAATATTTTTTACTTCACAAACATTCAACTTTAAGTCAAAACAATAATGCCTAAAGCAAATACAGATTCCATCTTGTTAATTCTAGTACAATGAACAGTTTGAGCAACCCTCACCTCCAGCCAAGACTTTCTATTTCGTATAGCAATTACATTGCAAACCTTGATGCAGTAATTCCTTTGTCTATAAAATCCTAGAGTCATTCATCTGTTAGCAATATTATTAGAAAGTGGAAGTGTTTAGGAACAACAGCTACTCAGCCACAAAGTGGAAGACCATGTATAATCACAGACACACTACCAAGAAATTTTCCAGTGCTCTGCTTCCAACTTGGTGGCAACAATTTGGGGAAGCCCTTTTTCTATTCCATGACTGTGGCCCAGACATGGTTTGATGCGTTTGGTGTGGAAGAACTTGACAGGCCTGCACAGAACCCTGACCTCAACCCCATGGAGCACCAGTGGTATGGACTGGAACGGAGATTGTGAGCCATCATCTTGTCCAACATCAGTGCCTGACCTCATAAATGCTAGTTACAAAAGGCAGGTTACTCCACATTAAAGTACATTTGTTTTAATGCGATGCCATTACAGTCTGCGTTAGTGTAATAGTCAGTTGGCAAAATACTTTCTACTTTGTCTGAGAGGTGCATTCAGCATCTCTCATAAAAACTGGTGAGCTCTCTACTCTAGATTCCCTGCCACAGCACTGCTAAGAGTTATGGATTAGTTATCTCAAAAAGTTAGTTAGTGGACCAGTGGTGACTGCAAAATCTGCTTGTCTTTTGCTGTTGTTGTTACTTCCTGAAGAAGAAGAGTTAAGGGACATTTTGTGAATACATAATGCCTTATTTTTGGGTGAATTCAAGAAGTTTCTGTTTCTAACAATGCGTGGTCATCCCCTGCTGGATGGGTAAGAGTTTACCCACTTCTCTTAGGACCACTATAACTCTGGTCATGTCAGAATAAAAATCAAGCCATGACGCAGCCGTTAAGCAACCAGTCTCAAACATCCAAAACAGGTAATACATCTCAGCAGGGGATGAAAACATGCATAAATTCATGTTTTTGTCTGCAGAGTCTTAAAAATGTGTTTAAATTTTTCAATGGATATCCCACTTTGTCGGATTTGTCCGCAAGAAGAAAAGAAAACTTAAAAAATGTTTGCTAATAGAAGCAAGATCTGCCATTTCTAAGGTGTTCAGGGTCTGGAAATCTAAAAGCTTACATTAGAATGAGAGTTTACTTATCTGAAACCTACAGCTAGGATTACTAAAGTACAACACACAGAAACCAGAACACTCTGGTGCTGAAAACCAGACTCCTGAATACAGTCTACACTTTTCTAGGATTCCTCTGAGCATGTCCAATGGGTGGGGAGACCTCAGGAAGACTAAGAACTTGCTGGAGGGATTATATATCTCATGGGAACGCCTCCAGATCCTTCAGGAAATGTTGGAAAATGTCACTAGGGAGAGGGATGTCTGGATCAGCTGGCCTAGTCTGCTGACTGTGGCATGTATGAGCAGAAGACAAATGGAGAAAAGAAAATGGATGGGTGGTAAAAGTTGTTAAGTAAGCTGCTGGGTTGTTTGCTCTAAAGTGAGTCATTCTGATTAAACCAAACCAAATAAAGTTCTTTTAAAAGCATGCTAGCTTAGCTTTTGGTGCTAAACCCTTCAATGGTAAGTTACTTAGGATGTTATATTTAGCTGCTTTAGATTTCATATGAGAATAAAAATCCAACCTGGATGAGCAGAAAAAGAAAAGATTATAGCTTCACTGAGAAATAACAGAGTCTGCCTCGTCATCCTTGAATGCCACACGTAGTCTCAATGACAGGGTGAAGAGTGGGTTTCACGGCGGCATTCCAAAGGGACCAAATAACTTTTTGATGTGCGATCGAGCATACAGGGTGGAAATGGACCTTAAAACAAATTTCCTTTACAGAAAGTAAGCTGTTGCATACCTGGACACTGAGGTAAGGCTCAGTCATGTGGCATGCACTTTATCCTACCATATCATGATGCAGTAAAAGGCCTCTGAACCTAAAGACTGGTTTAAGAGACAGAGCAGACAGCTGGGAACTATGTTCTTTTGGTTCTACTAATCTGCAGTTTATATTCTAGAGAAAGAGGCATAGCATAAACCACAGAAACTCATACTCTGTTACATTTTGTCCTCAAAAGTAGTGACGACTTCAGCTCAGCTCACCCAAACATTACTTTCGGCTACGTCAGCTTTTCCAGCTCGGCAGAGGATGACCCACAAACCATCACAGCTGTTTGTGGTCTCTACAATCATCACAGCACCAAACCGTCTACCTCAGTACTTGCACACATTCTTTTTTAATTGTTCAGTGCTGGGAGTCAGACTTTTTGGATGTCTGCACCTTTGATTTTTTTCAATTGTGCTCTTCAGAACTCATAGAAGTGTAGAAAAATCTAGCTAGAAATAAGGCTGGAACATATTTTTATCAGCCAATTTAATGAGCCGCATATGGGGCTGTTTGAGTGTGTAATGTTCAATAAGTGAATAAATATTCACTCCCTTTAAAGTGACCTAATTCAGCAGAGGTCCAGCCAGTTGGTGCTTGTAGTCTCAAAATAAGTGAAACAGGGCACTATGTGTATAAAGACACCTGTGTCTGGAAGGTCCAATCACTGGTTAATCAGTATTCCTGGCTACCATTACCCCATGAAGACAAAGGAACACTCCAAGCAATTTGGAGAAAATGTGAAGGAAAATTATAAGTCAGGGGATTGATACAAAAAATTTCTGAGGCACTGAACATCCCTTGGAGTTCAACTAAATCCATCATCAAGAAATGAAAGATATACAGCACATGTGTGAATCTGCCTGGATCTGTCCCTCCTCACAAACTGAGTGACCATGTAAGAAGGACACTAGTGAGAGTCCACCAAGACACCTATCATACTCTGAAGTAGTTACAAGCCTAAACAGCTGATGTGGGAGAGACTGCATACAACCACTACTGTCTGGGTTCTCCACCAGTCAAAGCTGTATGGGAGAGTATCAACGAGAAAGCCACTTCTGAAGAAAACTCATTGAATTTTACCTAGAGTTTGCCAAAAGACGTGGAAGACTCCATGGTCAAGTAGAAGAAAGTTCTTCGGTCTGATGAGACCAAAATGGTGTATTTTGGCCATCATTGGTGGTAGCATCATGCTGTGGGGATGCTTCTCGACTTGTAAAGGTAGAGGGTAAAATCAACGTGCGCTGTGATTGCAGCCAAAGCTGCTATCTGCTATGTATATTTATGTAGTCACTTATTTTACATTACATATTTTTATTCAATTGACATTTCTTTGGTGACACCTGTTTTCCCTTTGACATTTTATTGTCAAAACTATATGACCATGATTGATTTATAGAATCAATAAAACGGTAAAACATCCAAGGGAGGAATACTTTTTATAGGTAAGGTAGCCTGCCTTCCCCAAGTGCCTTTGGTATAAAGGGATAACACTCACTGAAATCACTGGAAGCTAATGCCACTACTATTGCCAAGAATAACTCACTTAAAAATGCTGAAATATCCCTTTAAAGCTATGATAGATTTCAGTACCATTTAATACTAAAATAACGGACCATACTTTATTTAAAAAAATATGGTATTGAAAATTGTCCAAGTATTGAACATTTTGACAACCTTAGAGAAGCTAAATGCAATCACAGCCAAAAAACATCTGCTCCTGAAATTTTACCTGTAAGCCCAAAAATGTCAGATCAACGTTGAAAAAAACAACAACTTTGGATTGTAAAAAAAAAACTCTGCCTCTTGCCCAGGCCTGTGCGTGGGTACATATAGTATAATTTTCAAACCTGTGTGTCCTAATATGTGTTTGTGTGTTTGTGCACATGCCAGCAGATCTGGGGA
Source organism: Cheilinus undulatus (assembly GCF_018320785.1). Taxonomy (NCBI): domain Eukaryota; kingdom Metazoa; phylum Chordata; class Actinopteri; order Labriformes; family Labridae; genus Cheilinus; species Cheilinus undulatus. Next base: position 21,462,454 of record NC_054887.1, on the reverse strand, counting down.
ACAGATGGCGGCTTGGAGCCAACAGCTCTGATCCAGCCACAGATCCTGGTCTCCTGGGTAAAGTGCTGCTTCAGACTGGGGCCTCGGCCATAGGACTGACTGATGTAATGGAACCGGCCTTTCCTTGAACATCACTCTCTCCAGCAGCCTGTCGAGCCACCTGCCTATCTGGATCTATAAACCATTTTCCATTTCACTGTCTGGTTGTATTAGGCTTACAAAACCGAAAGTGGTTTGACCCTGTTACATCTGCCCACTCCTCTTTATAGTTCACTCCCACAGTTTGTCCTTCATGTGTCTCTGTGAAGTTTGTGCCTCTTTTCTTTCCAAACAACAGCCGAGCCAAAAAGCTATCAAACCAAACTGCGTGCCGAAGCACTTTTATGTAATAAACTAGAATAAATGAGGTCAGGGGATTTTCTGCAGCGAATTTTGTGAGATGACTCAAGCTGTTGTTTATGCTATACATGAGATTAGACAAACAGAACAGATACGCTCCAAACAACAAGGACGACAACTGAGTAAATTGTTGTGACTGTGCAGATTAAAAAGCATCCAAGTGATTGTTTTCTGTCCTGTTGCTTTACATTGAGAGACAAGTTTGGACCATGTTGTCTTGTTTTAGCTGGAACTTGTTTCAGGACTTTCCGATTAGTAGGCCAGCAGTTTGCCAAGAGGAGCGAATACTGTAATTGTCACAGGAAGTGAAACAGGACTCACAACATCTGGAAGCATTTAAGATATCTACATCACTGTCATGTTTTCCACTGGATTTCACAATAAGGCAAACATAATACACCCTTTGTCTGACCCTTAGGGTTGGCTGGACAGAAGACAACAGAACTTGTAAAGTCAGTGACTGTTCCTGCTTTTAAATAACTATTAAACTACTACTTCTGTCATTCAAGACAATAAAAGGCAAGTAAAACTACAGCAGACATTAAAGTGAGCCTAGGAGTTTTAAAATCAAAGCAAATGAGGGAAGAAAAAAGTTAACACAACAAAAACCCAAGAATCATGTACATTTAGTTGAATGCAAGCTGATTGGACTTGAGCCCTCTACATTGATGATGCAATGTTTTTAAGTATACATCAAGTTCAGCACATTCAAAATTAGATATTGCTCTTCCCTACATTTAAAGTAACATGCTTTGGTATAAAGACAGACCTAAACTACCTTTCACTATACAATGATAAACTATACTAACTATAACTTGTACTTAGGTAGTACTTTAGTGAAATGTATCCACAGTTCAATAGGTTTATTTTACTGTTGAGTATAATATTCTTACACGCTTTCAACACCTGGCCTAACCCTGACCCATCTGTGCCTTACTTAGGTGTATGGGGTTATGGTTAGGGCCTGTACCCCTAACTCTCCTTTAGCCTAACCTCATTGTAACCCATCTACGCTTTCAACTAACCTAGCCTACGCTAACCCTAACCTAACCTACCCCAACCTAACCTAACCTAACCTAACCTGACCTACCCTAACCTAACCTAACCTAACCTAAGCTAGCCTAACTTGACATAACCCAACCTAACTTAACCTAACCTAACTGTAACACATCACAGCTTTTACCTAGCCTAAACTAACCTAACCTAATCTAGCTTAACCTTACCAAACCTAGCCTAACCTGACATAACCCAACCTAACCTAATTGTAACACATTCAAGCTTTTACCTAGCCTAACCTGACCTAGCCTAACCTAAACCTAACATAACCCAATCTAACTTAACCTAGCCTAACTGTAACTCATCCAAGCTTTTACCTATTCTAACCTAACCTGACCTAACCTAACCTAACCTGACCTGACCTGACCTGACCTGACCTAACCTAACCTAACCTAACCTAACCTGACCTGACCTGACCTGACCTAACCTAACCTGACCTGACCTGACCTGACATGACCTAACCTAACCTGACCTAACCTGACCTAACCTAACCTGACCTAGCCTAACTTTATATAACCCAGCCTAACTTAAACTAACCTAAGTGTAACACATCTGAGCAATTACCTAATCTGACCCAGCATAACCTGACCTAACCCAACCTAACCTAACTTACCTAACCTGACCAAACCTAACCTATCCCATCTATGCTTTTACCTAACCCAACCTAACTTACCTAACCTAACCTTACCGAACTGTAACCCATCTAAGCTCTAACCTTAACTTACCTCACCCTAACCTGACCCTTGTAAGCTTTTACCTTACCTAACTTAACCTGACCTGACCTAACCAAACCTAATCTAGCACTGTGGGGACAAGCATTTTTAGCCCATTTATTAGAATATTTTTATGTTTATAATCTCTATGGGCTTTAGTTTGACTGTGTTTTTGTCTAACCTATCCCTTTACTTGAATCTGAAAGCCGAGTTTTGATTAAAGATTTGTGACACGAGAACATTTCGTCTAGAGTATTGCAGGTGTACCTCTGTGAACTGAGCCATTTAAACTGGCTGGCCTTACTGCCTGTGATTAAGTTTGTCAAGTCACCAACTGTTGGATTTAGAACATAAGGCATGTCCTTTTTGTCATTAGTCATTCAGAGCCATGGAGAGGAAGTCAAATAGCCATGCTAGTTTTAAAAGTGAGAAAAAAGTCCTAATTGAATACAGTGAAATGTGAGTTATCAATGAAAATGGCAACCCATTAGGACTTGAACTACTGTTAGATAATATCAATATAATCCTGAACATGTAGAGAGGGTGTTTGGGACTAATAACAAGCATAAAAATCATCAGAGGAATGTCTTATCTCACCGAGGTCAGAGCACTGGACCACACGCAGGTGGCACTGGCATCTGAAGGGGCATTTAGGTCCTTCAGGCATTGAAGGAAAGGTTATTTCTGGAGTCATCTCATCACCCGATCCTGCCTCGTCCATCATGAAGTCTAGAAAGCCGGACTGGCGGAAAGGCAAAGCCCAGCAGGCCGTGACCAGGAGCAGAGAGAGACAGGCTGACCTCATGGTGCCGCTAGCAGGGAGCCTGGAGGACGAGAGAGGACACACAGTTCAAAGGCTTGGGTGGAGAGTTTCCAAACAGTCTGTCTATGATTAGCTTTAAACTGGAAGAGTCTGCTTCTTATTTACTGTAATCCTGCTTAAATCAAGGGCAGAGAGAAGCATGTGGTAAGAGGAATATATATTTCAACAGACATCAGCTGAAGTCCAGTAAGACAGGGTCAAAGGTCAGAGGTGAGGGACTGGAGGCTTCAAGATTAAACACGTGGGTGTATGAAGTTTTGCCAGTTAAGCCAGCTAAATGGTCAGTTTTAGGAGGGAGGTGAAAGGTGAGACGAGGGGGTTAGCACAAGAAAATTACACATATTGCTCAGCTGAGAGAAGCAAGCTTGAGATATACAGCAAGTTTTCACTCAGAAGCCCTCATTGCCCTCACAAGTTAATGGATTTAAACTAGTAGTTCATTTATTAGGCTACACCTAGCTGTCTGACAAAACCCCTTCGAGCCATTCTTCTATTGCTTTTAGCTTTTTCAAAGGTTTATCTTCTAGTTTTACATTCACAAAAACTGCTGGATCAGAAAAAAAAACAAAAACATTTTAACCCAAGTAGTGGGTCACAACAGGACAAGATAGGTTGGCTTGACCCTTTCCCAGTTGAGCCATGTAACCCTCAGCAGGTTGAATCTGAATAACAAGTTTGGTTGGCCAAATAACCCAAGCAAGAGGATGAATTTGAGCCTGATACTACGTTTAGCTAAACCTGTAAACAGGGTTGTTCAAATTACCAAATCTAGAGTATGAATTTAACCCAGTAGCTGAATATAACCTATTCACTTGCATGGTCAAAAACTTAAACCCAGGAGGATTGGAACCATGTAGCTTCAGTGCATACACTGGCTTGCTAAAATAACCCAACTTAAGACAAATTTTTTGCTGGGTTGACTATAGTGCATTTACTTGGTTGTTTCTAAACCAGAACAAAAGGTCAAATTTAACCAAATAAATTGATTAAATTATCTCAATGGGTTGTTTGCATCAACCCAAATGAAAAGGTGCATTTATTCATTGTACTTGGTTTGATGTTTATGTTTAGCTTTAAGCTTGTTCTTTCTGGAAAATTTTACCAGTTGTGGTAGGATAATTTTGACCCACACATTTGGTTTTTCAAATAATTCAACTTAAAGACTATTTTCAGCCTAATTAACGGGGGACTGGCTACAGACCATAGATCTCAGACAGCCCCTCTCTTGCTTACTTATCTTACTGTAAGACACTGCATCTGTCAGAATGGAAAAACACGCTAAACTTTAAAAACAAAATTGGATTAAACTTTCAGTTAAGGTTAGGCTAAGGGCAAAGGTATACTAGAAGGATACTGAAGTTAAAAACCTGGCCTGCAAAACCTAATTACAAAACATGTAATAAAGCTAAGAAAACAGGAAAAAACTCATCCTCCATGAAAACACTTTAACACAGCAAACATAGCTAGCTTTAGCTCCGTTAGCTGCTGAAGCTACAGCGATAACAGAGCTACGTTGATATCAGAGCTATGTCTATAACAGATGAAGCTAAAGGTCATGATATCTGTACTAATAATATTAAGCATTAGCTATGTAAGCTGCATAGCTAATGTAGGCTACATAGCTTATATAGCTAAAGCTCAAGTAGCTCATGGATATCTATACTAATAACGCTATGTTAGCTAAATAAGTTATGTAGCTTACATTGCTAACAGGGAAAGTTAAAGCTCATGAAGCTCTTGGATATCTATAGAGTTGAAGCTACATTAGCTATGTAAGCCACACAAGCTACTGTTTAGCTAAAGCTGATAAAGTTAAAGTGAAACACCATTCATGTAACCATTGGTCTATACTTAATTTAATCCCAGGTTAGACCTCTGACCCTTTTCTCTGTTTCATCTGTGAAATGTTGCCCAGTCTGTAATGCTTACTATGTAGATATTTCATGAATGCAACTGTCAGACTTTTAAATGAACAATATTGAATTAAAGAAAAAAAATCTAAAACTGGAAATATGTTGTACACGCAAAACTACAGTACTTCTGTTTTATATTAATGGACTGAGAGAAGGGGCGTCTAAGATCTGCGGTCTGTAGCCAGACCATCTTGGTCTATTTCTGGGTTAACTATTGGCTATTTCTTGGTTGTTTAGATAACTCAAACTAACCCAGGTAACTTGGTTGAATTTAACCCACTAAGTTGTTATTTTATCCAAACAAGGAAAGGATTTCAATTCAATCTTATTGCTGGGTTCAAGATCGCTCCTTTATATGTAGCTTTTAGCTAGTTTGTTCAGCTGTCTGTTAGCTTACTATCAAGTATGGACTGTATTTTGTTGTCAACTAACTAAGTTTTCAATATTTCAACTATCAGTCCATTGATTTAGTGTTATTACCTCCAACAAGGAGGTTATGTGATCGGGTGGGTTTGTTCTTTTGTTAGTTTCACTTTAGCAAACTAGAAAAGCACTCAGAGGATAGGGGCTAAAGCGCTAATGCTAAAGTAAAAAAAGAGTTTGAATGCTTTGCTAAAAGTGTAAGCAATGGCTAAAAACGAAAACTTGACTTAGAATGAGGGAAACATGTTTAAAACTAGAAAAGCACTCATAGAGCGCAGACCTCCGCCATTAGCCCTATCTCCCAATAGTACAGAATCCTTAAAAAAAATTCCTGGATCCAGACAGTGATGTATTCAGTTCTTCCTTATGCCATTTCTGACATTTCCTAAAAAATTTCATCTAAATTCCTCCATAACTTTTTGAGTTATATTGCTAACAAACTAACAAACTAACAAACATATCCTGCTAATCATAACCTCCTTGACGGAGGTAATTAAGCTAATGTCATTTTCAGCAATCCAATGGCAACAAGTGCATGCATTTTTTTTTGGGTTTCCATACAGCAAAAGTTGGAAAGGGTCCCAAAAAACCATCCAGTACCATCCCACTTTTCGGCACCCTTCTGTAGAGGTACCAATCTTACCTATCTGTCCCAAAAAGGGGTTTGCACCGACGTCATGTCAGCTGCTCAGCTCTGGGCTGCAAAACACGTAACTCTGCTCTGTGAGGAGCGGGCGAAAACAGGAGAAAAACAGACTGTCACTCATCCTTTCTATAACTCTGCGACTGGACCAGCAGACTCACTCTGACTGTGACTTCACATGTATAGCCTTTACAGCCTGCCAACCAAGTGGGGGACTGGGTGTCCATGGAAACGCCAACTATTTTGGGGTTTAGTGTACCAAACCATATCAAACCGTACTGAATCAAACCAGACCCCCTAATGGAAACAGCTTATGTGAATGTAGTTTGAAATGTCCATTATCACTTAAAGATGATCTGGTTAGATTTCAGAGGTCAAAGGTCAGAGCTATAAGACCTCTGTTTAGCCCTTGCTTGTGAATACAATATTTCAAGCTTTTCTTCAAACTTTGCTCAAATATCCACTATGACTAAATGATAAAGGGATCTTAAGGGGTTTAGATTCAAATGTCAAGATTTTTACAAATCACTGTCACAAAAACCGCCCTTTCCTACCCACCACTCATACCATCACAGTTCAGCAGCTGTATGCCTAGATGAAGCATATAACTTCAAAGTGGTGGTTCTTGTTCGTAAAAATCGGTTTAGGCCTCTTAAGCGTATGTTGTACACAAAACATGTGCTTTGCATTTGACCCATCATCAAGGATTTGTTTTGCTGCAATAGGAAGCAGTTACTATTCTCCAGTAGGTTGTGTAATGGACTTTTGCACTGGTGACTGCAAATAGAACATCTGCCTTTAGTTTTGAAGTTACACAGAAGATGCATCATGGGAAATTTCATCACTGCCACTGTATATAACTGCAGGCTATAACATTTTATGTTTAAAGTCATGAATCACAGAGCTCATTTGTTTGCCATTAAATCGTGGTTTTATACTTGATGCACACTGACGATGCTCACGGAGAATCAAACATTTACTGCAGCCACTGGGAGAATCCTGCCTTCTGCAGTTGTCTATTTCTACACACAACCACAACCCAGTTGACACATCCACGCGCTCGCTCCAACTGAAACAGTATAGAGATCCACACAAACTCTCTGACCTTTTACACAGACAGTCTGAGAGACCCAGCAATCTGGATGTCATGTCTTTAGCCAAAGAAATGGCTCTCTCCCGCTTGGTGCCACAATAATTGAAGGGCAGATTTGAGCCGCAGCTTCTAACAAATGATTTGGGAGAAGTTGGTCAACAGCAGACCTTGACCTAAACATCATGAGCAGGATCATGAAACTGACCCAAAACCATGAGTTTATAAGGACTGAGAGTGGCTCTGGGCTGATTTATGTGCTATACTCTGTGTCTTTTGAGGTGTAAATAAAGACACAGTCTTAGTTTTATGAGTTGTACAGAAAGTGAAGGTTGTCCGTGTCTCAATACCTATGAACGCAAACTTTAAACAAAATACATCATATTGTACATGCAATGTGTTTTGTGGATGGAGCCTTACTGATGGCAGAAATTAGCCAGTGGTAACTTGTGGTCAGTTCACAACATAAATCATCTGGAGGCCTTATCCAACAGTTTTAACAGTTTGTCTGCAGAGGACTCACTGTCGGCTCAGTGGGTCATCCATTCACTAAAATGGACAGTGTTACAGTAGGCAATGTTGAAAACAACACTTTTGAGTGCCTTGTGGAGGAACTCAGTGTCTATTTTAAAGTAAACACAAGGCATGCAGACCTGAATGCTGACCCCACTCCTTTCTGGGTGAAATCATTTTATCCAAATGATAAGCAGTAAATGGAATCTTTAGGGATTTAAAGGCATATAATACAAAAACTGTGCAGTTTAGCAGTTATTAGGGGACCAAATCTAAGACTTTCCTGAACCCTGATTGGGTTTGCTGCTTACTGTGCCAAACAGATGGCCTCATCTTTTGAAGACAGTCTGGCTGCAGACGGTTAATCTTTGAAGCTATATATCTCAGAAAGGAAATACACGCCAATTGCATTCAACTTCCGTTTAGGGTTAGGTTGAACATATGTTAGCTGCAATGTTAGCTGTGTAAGTTCGCATATAACAAAGCTACAAGTGAGCTTAAGCTAAGCCTACAAAGTAGCAACAAAAGCTATGTATCTAAGTTATCAGTGTAGCTAAGTTAGCTTTAGCTATGTTTGCTAAAGCCAATCTTGCTAAAGCTAACCTAGCTGCATTGGCTTATGTAGCAACATTAACTATGTAGATTGCATTGCTAGATCAGCTGTAGCCGAGGCTAATGTAGCTAAAGGGAGCCAACGTTCATGTAACTACTTCTAAAACAGGTCTAGACATTTAAATCCTGGATTAGACCTCTGACCTTTTCTCTGTTTTATTTATAAAATGTTTCTTGGTCTGTAATGCAATGTGGTTATTTCGTGAATAAAATTTTATTTAAAAAAAATCAAAAACTTGGAGCGCAGATGGTTGCGTGGTTTAAGGCGCTACCCATGTACGCGGGCGGCATGGGTTCGAATCCCGCCTGTGGCCCTTTACCGCATGTCTCTCCCCACTCTCTTCCTTGTTTCCAAGTCTATCCACTGTCCTTCCTCTATCAAATAAAGGCATGAAAAGGCCAAAAAAGAAATCTTAAAAAAATAAAAAAATAAATAAAAAAACAAAAACTGGATATACATTGTACCGGCAAATTGAGGCACTTCCTTTCTGAGGTGTACAGCGTCTCAGATGAACAGTCTGTGAGAGTGGCCATTAGAGATGTAAGGTCTGCAGTCCCTAGTCACCCGTCCTGACTAGTTTAAGCCCCAAACAACTGAGCTCTTCTTTCACAATCCTTAACCATTTTGCTCTTATCTATTTGCCCATACTATTGTTCTTTGTGGTCACCTAGAACAAAGAGTACAGAGATCTGTCAGCTGTGTATTAAAGACTTACCTAATGTTATATCTGAAAGAGTGACCATGCTATCTGATGACTTTCAGCAGGATATGGGTTTCTTTTGATACAATAGATGTCAAAAACGTTAAACGTAAAACCATCCTTTTCAATGGAAGGTTGAAAATACTCAAGATATGTCTGTAATGAAAAGCTAAATGAAGAAGGCATTTGTCAAGAAAATTTCCAATATGTCAACTACAATCTTGGCGCTTGGATACTCTAAGATGCCAGTTGGGTACGTCATCCTGAATGCCCCCTGAAGTCAGCAGTCTGTCTTAGAAACTTGGACATGATATCATTTCCAGTCCCAACACCCAACTTCTGAGGTAAACGGAACACTGTCACCAGTTAACATGGTCGCTCTTTAAACCACTACACCTAGCCAGCAGCAACGCCATAAAAAAACAGCTTTCATAAACATTATGATTTCATCATAAACAATTCAAACTAAACACAGACAATGAACTGCTCTTTAACGGCTGGATTAAAATAACCTGACATGCCAGATAGACTGCTTCATATGTTCAATTCATAGGATATCTTTCACCCGTATCTGGGAAGCCTTCCATGCAAAATATTTGGGAAGGGCAAGACTTATCAAAAAATTCTCAGAAGGTGATTGGACGAATGTTCTGTCACATTCATTACTGCCAATCAGAACGATAGGACAAAATGAGATAGTTGGCACGTATTGTGCCGGAAGTAACCTGAGCTTGACAGTAAGTGCTGTTGGAGTTGACAAAAGGTGGCGCTTGTTGGTGGATAATAATCTTGCCTTGGCCAAAACATCTTACTTGCCAGGAAAAGCATTCAGTATGCTTCTTTGCTCCTCTCTCAAGGAATTCTGTCCTAATCTTATTATAATTGTTGCTAAAGCTACATCCAAGCTAATAGCTACACTGGGAAGGTCATCCCAGCTAAAACATGCCTGTAACTCTCACAAACTCATGCCGAAGCAGGGATGAGAGAAGAGCAAAAACATCTTGCTGTTCTTTGCTCTTTATTTAAGAAACAAATGTGGTCCTCTTCTGATAAAACTGTTGCTATGCTATGCCATAGCTACATTAAAGCTAATCGCTACTACATTAGCAGCTAAACAGCTTCCAGTACAACTAAACCCCCCCCAGTAGCTACTGCCTTGTTCTCCTGAAATGACGCTGACTGGCCAGGTCTGTTCTCAGACCTAGCACAACCATTTAGGATAAAAGTTTTGCAAGATGAATTTGCCTGATGAGAGACATAGAATCTGGCCAATCCATTCTCTTTTGCAAGGTTAGTATTAGCATTAACTCTATAGATTATTTGATATATAAGGCAATACATGTCAATGAAAATCACTGGAGGTATAACTTCTACAACTACATAAAACATCTGCATTTTGCCTTAAGGAAAGTCTTTTGTCCACAATATTTCATAGCATTTTTTTTTTTGTGTTTCTATTCACACTTCCTATTGCACCATCAGAAATTTTCCTCTCTGTTCTCCTTATTTCTCACCATCTACCTCATCTCTGTCTACTCCAAATTGTTCCATAAATTAAATAGTAACAAAAGCTTGTGTCTTCCAGGCCAGACAGAGCCTGAGGCAGATGTAGAGTGAATCCAGGCTACATCAGGTCACATGGATCGCGGCTCTGAGGAACCCCTAACACAGTAATTACAGATCCTGCGACAGAACAGCCACCGCTTTGACACACTGTACAGCTTCAGTCCAGCGGTTACAGCGCTTGCATACAGTATGACCAAGCCTGAAATCACCTCCATTCAGAGGGGAAAGACGTTGGATGGGATTACCCTGCTTTTTCAACCTTTCCTTTGTACTCCTGTTCTGACGCTGTGAAGCAGAAAAAAACCTGAAGAACACTCCAAAGAGGTGACCTCACAGGTCTGGGATTGTGTGGCTCGGGTTTTTAATGCGCACAGATGTAGTTTTCCACATCGATGTTCGCCTTAAATGAAAACATGGAGAACGTACTGTACAGGAGACGTCTGATCATACCCTAAGGACACGTTGTTCCAGTCTTCTTGAAAGAATGAGTAATCTTGGCCATGTCAGAGTCTCTTATCTGAGCTCAGCTGAAAGCGAAATCCAACAAAAACCTTGTTTACAGACTTGGCTGCCGTTAAATGTCGTCATTTTTGGATTTAGGGATGCAAAGCACTCCTCGGTCAAGAAGTGCTTGTGGACATCTTTGATGGCTTGTTTTTCAGGCTAAAAGCCAGATGAGTTGCGCTCGTCTTGTCGTGCGATGCATTAATTACCAAAAGAGGAAGTATCTCAAAGTCGATTTATCACATATCAGTGTGTGAACTGCTCACATCTGGCTCTTCCTTCAGACTCGAACATTGAGAACTCTCTACAAAGCCAGCAGAGGTTTCCCTGCTGATAACTGAACCTAGCCTCTGCATTGACCCATGGCCACAAGCACATAAACAGATATACATCCACATGTGCATCGGTGCAGAGTTTCACCCTGCCCTCCATGTGTCCTGCCATCAATCCATCAACCTTTTCCCATAAATGTTTCGGCAGCTTTTAATGCATGCCAGACAAGCTGAAAGGAAAAAGATGAGAGTGATTTGGAGCTAAGCTCTTTGAGAATTTAACAGTTTCAAGCTTCACTGCAAAACAAGAATTACTGCTACTTTGTGAGTCATAATAAGACCCATGAGTTGTTGATGATGAGATGAAACTACAATGTTGAAATCCAGGGAGGATTATCATTTGGGACACTGGCAAAATGGACTATTATAATGGCAATTTATATTTTATATAATGGCTAATTTTGGATTCCAAGATGCATGATAGGAACAGTTTGTGCCAACATCTAGGGTCTAATGTTGTAAAAAGGTTTAACTAAGAGCACAAAGGTCACTTTAAATTCAGAACAAGGCCTCAGGGTTTGATGAAGTCTTTCTTTAAAAACCTTCAAAAGCCAGGATGAACCACTGGAGACGATTCATGAGACAACCCGCTGTGCCCCAGGTCTTGGTTCTTGCATTCCCACTCTGCTCAGATGTGTCCACAAGCCCCACAGTATGGCCTGCTCTGAAAAGATTCCCCCACCTCCTTCAGACACTCCAGAACATGCTGCACTGACAACTCCAACAACATACTGGAGAGCTGTCAACAGAGCGTGCTGGAACATGACCATGCAAAGTCTACATCTTGCGGTATCAGCATTTCTAATCCCCTTAAAGAAGATCCAAACTCACTGGGATAAAGAGGCAGTCCTCTGATCATTTTTACTTTCAAAGGGGAATCTGAGTGATCACACCGGGCTGGAAATCAAACTTTGATGTTACAGAAGGTTTAGTGCCCTGAAGCTTTGGAAACATGATGTGACTTTATATGTGAACTTCCTTCCTGGGAATCTGATTTATTAGCACAGCATACCAAACACATGCGTTACTTGTATTTATACAACAGCTAGTTCTAAAGGAGATTGGACAAGAAGGATTTATGAGTGCTGATAAAAAAGGACATCTCTGAGGGAGATGATTACTTGGATGGGAATTTTCCTTTTGTGTACCTCACAGCATACAAGCATCAGATATTACTGACTATTGTGAAACACTGGATGTTTACTATCAACATTGCAGTGCCACAAATATGTACTTCTCTGCTCTGGTAATTTCAGTATAACTCAACACTTTTATGTTGAAGCTGCTGAAATGTAAGTTTTGTGTTTTTGGAATAATCTTTCCTCAATGTCAACAGCAGTCAGAGCACAACATTTTAATCACAGATACAGATATTAAAGTTACACTTAATTTCAGTTTTATATTAATAAGTGGTATATTTCTAGTAATTTCTCAGGAATAAGGTGGTAACTACCTTGTAATAAGTTGGCATTTCACAAGTAATAACATATTTTAATACTAATTACTTACATAGTGATAACTTTTGATATATTACAAAATAATTTGGCTAGAAATCAATTTCAAAGTAATTCCTTGCAATATTGAGGCAATTCTGGTTATTCAGTGGTGTTTTGTCCAAACCCCTTCCCCTTCCCCTAATGCCTAAACCTAACCCCTTAAGCCTAACCCTAAAAAATACTTTAAAATATTCAGGAAGGACTCCCCTTGATAAAGTGGGCCAAAATAAACAAATAACATGAAAATTGTTGAGCAATTTCTATAGAAAATTATCAGCTTATTTCTGAGAAATTGCTTGTTAAAATACTGCAGAATTACCAGTAAATATCTTGGATATAACAAGGGTTAAGGTTAGGGAAAAGTACCACATAATAACCAGAGAATTGCCAAAATATCACAAGGAATAAGTTGATAATAAATAAATTATTACCATATGGTTACCCCCTGCTCTTCTTGAGAAATAACTAAATAATAGCTGCTTATTAAAATAAAACTACCAGTAATAAGGGCCCACTAAAAATGGCTACAGATATTATTAATGCACCACTAGCTCTGCTTTGCAAAGCAAGCAAACAATCTCTGACAACTGAGAAAAAAATGATGAAAATATAACCCTTAGGAAACTGTTGGACTTCCTCGAGAGGAACTCAAAGTAAAATAAAAATAGGGTGTTGGGATAAAAATGTAGGGTTGTGTTGAGCTGAGCAGCATATCTCTACCACAGACGGTAGAAATTATGGAAAAAGCCTGGTTGACATCAGCCATTTGGTCACTGAAGAGGACTGAGTCCAATCTGTGACAGCTGCCATATTGTAATAACTGTCTCTAACTGTATATCAACTGAGGAAAGAAAGATGGAACTGTGCTGGGTCTTAAGCCCCTCAATTCATTCAAACAACTGCAATAGCCAACGTTCAGAAACTGTTTCAACTGTTCTGATTGGACTAGAGACTTTCCATGAGTACAGCATTATTGGAACTGTAAACCTCTTTGCCTAAAAGGACTCTTATCAACACCCATAGCAGTGGCTCCCAGGCTTTTTCTACTGGGCCCCCTTTGGCAAAGATAATATTTCAAACCCCCCTCACCATACGCATCAACATATCAATATCCTTACACACAGAAAAACTAAGCTTAAAGGGTTGGAGCCACACACAGTTTCCATTGGATGAGAGGTGGGATACATCCTGGACCAGGAGAAAACAACCAGACATGCTCATACTCATACCAACGGACAATTTAGAATCACCATTCAACCTGATGAGCATATATTTCTGCAGGAGGTAGGGTACCTGGAATGAGACCATTCAAATTCTGTACAGAAAGGCCCCGTCCAACTAGGATTCAAACCAGGAACCTTCTTGCAGTAAGGCGATAATGCTAACGCTCTGCCTACAGTCCCCGGGCTTCACCTTTTCTTAAGACCGCTGCTGTCAGACACCGGCTTGTCAGGACAGAAACACACGCAAAAGCTTTAAATAATAAAATATGATTAAACTTCTGGTAAGGGGAAAGGTTAGAAAAAACAAACTTAACAGTTAAAAACCTGACCTTCAAACATAACAACAAACATTTAATACAGGTGATCAAACCATCTGCTTACAGAAAGAGCCTGTCCTCCATATAAACACTCTAATAGCCTGTTTCCATAACTGGCTTTTGTTTTTTAGCACTTGCAGTGTTTATTTTCACTTCAAAACCAATGTAGTCTAGCGTTCTGACTGTTTAGCACCATCATCAGCGGTTCTTGTTGCTGCTCTGCAATTTTTGGAACAGTGCTGTGCTTGCCAATGCCACTCCATTCTCCATTAGTTGCCAATCAAATTCAAGCAGCAGTGGGACTTCTGACAATATCAGAAAAGAAGAAAAGAAATCAATCTAACTCATCTTTCTTCATCTTTTTTTGAGGGTAGTTTTCAGGTCTGCAGCTGCTGCCTGTGGCAAGATGGGATTCTTTTACATTGTCTGCATGCCTTCTGTGTGAGATTTCCTCGAAATATGGAAATATGAAGAGCTATTTTAAAACATTACAGATTTTACTGGACAAAGCAGGATTCATTTTTTGTAATGTAGCAACAAGAAACACTAGTGAGAGGCACTTTGAAAAGGACTAAAATAGCCAGCTATGAACACAGGCCCCAACGCAGCTTACATAGCCATAGCTAACAAAGCTACATTAGCTTATGTAGCTAAAGCTAACATTGCCAAGGCTAACACAGCTACATCGCTACATTAGCTACATATCTTACATTGCAACATTAGCCTAACATTAGCTTACACAGTGATGTTAACTACGTAGCATAAGTAACGGATCCACCTTTCATATAGCCACTCCTAAAACAGGAAAAATGTACTTCCGTCACTTCAGCCCTGACTGTGGTGGTGCATCTGACAGTAGTGGTCGGCAGGGAAAGCATCCGAGAGCTGCTGTCTGCTGTTAGCTTTAGCTAACATTGCTATGTTGGCTTACATAGTAATGTTAACTAGGTAGCTAGTGTAAGTATATTAGCTTTTGTTATGTAGCTACAGCTAACTGAGTCACGTCATTTAACCACTCCTAAAATGGGAAATGTATTTCTGTCATTTCCGTCCTGATGGTGATGCTGCATCCCACAGTGGTGGTCTGCTGGAAAAGCATCTGAGAGTGGCTGTCTGCAGCCAGACCCCCTCTCACGTTAACTTGGAAGTTGTCTCACAAAATTTGCACTACTTTTGGGAGTGCATAATGGCCTCATCGCATCGGGCCCCCCTAAGGAGCCACAGGCCCCACTCTGGGAGTCACTGGTCTATGCCTAGAGGCAAATGGCAGCAGCACTGATATGCTGTACATCACTCCCTTTTGTGTGATTTATCTTAATTAAAAACAAGCCACTCCAAATCTTTCCACCCTATCCGTGCAGCATTTCTTCATTCAGGAACACAGCCAGCGTTGCATCATGTCACGGCTGTATGCCAGTTTACAAGATGAAAATGGGACAGGCTTTATTTACAAGAAGTGGACTGACACTAATGTGGCAAAAATTGGTACCCAAAGTTGTTTCCTGCTTATAAGACTTTTAAGAAATTCTCAGAAAAGATGTCGCTGCAAAACACACACAAAAAAGAGGTCAGTATGGGCAAAATAGAACATGAACTTTCTGCAAGCAGCATCTGCACTGAGAGAAATGATGAATCACAGCCCTTAAGTGTTTCAAATGGTCAGCAGATGCCTTTTGGTGCACTGCATATGGAGCTAAGGTGGGTATAGAGCATCTGTGAGGGAAGATTCACTCAAACTATTGCTTCTTCTTTATCTGAGACCTGCAATCCATCACTTTGCATCTGACTTTTTGTCTCATATCTTCACTCTCCCCAAAGTCTGGCCCCAGCATTACTAATGATTCCCAGACAGGAAGCTTGCATGAGGGAGTAAAGTAATGTTCCCTCCTTTTGCTTTGTCACTCTCTTCCTCTTTGTCATTTCAACTTTCAGGCTTAGAAAACTAATGAGATACTCGATTACCATATCAAGCAAACTCATCACAATCTATGAAAGAAACACAACAGGACTGAGTTTAATCAAAGCACACTGCAATGAGGGAACCAATGCAAAGCAGATACCAACTACCATCCCACCATTCATCCATGTCTGCAACCTCCCCCCTTGGTCTTTAACTCTCCCCAGACCTGCTTCTCTGAGCATCCGTCAGCAATGAATCACAGGAAGGTATTTACAAGGCCACAGGACGATTGAAACACGTGTGGCCCCATTAAAAAAGTAACCCAAGCCTTTCTTAAAAGCACACATTGGCATGATCAATACTTAAGATCTTTTCTCTGCATGTGGTTATAGGTCTTCGGGGATTTCTTTGAGCAGGACCATGTGTAGCTGAAAATATGCAATGATACAGCCAACAAACAAAGTAACAACACAGGCCTTGTCTGGAACAAGGCTGATACACGCTCCCATGGGAGAATGGGAGGTTTTTGGCTCAGGACAATCAATTCTTACCACTACGATTAATCCAGTTCAGCTAAAAAGAGAGAATATGGCTATAACTTGTTCCTGAAAGATCATATGAGGTGATGGCCATAGCATGAGAAAGCCAGCGACCACATTTCAGCTGTTCCATGAGAAGAGCTGTCGGACTGCCATCAACCTCAGTCCCATTATCAACAGTCTGCGCCACACAGACGTGGACCAAGCTGCCCAGCCTCTCCCTTTCTTCTCTTTCCATCTCCTCCTCCCTTTTTGTGCTCTTTCCCCTTCCTTTCTCTCCCATAGCTTATGTGTGTTTTCTTTCTCTGACTGACCCTTCAAACCAGAAAAAAAACGGACATGTGGAACTTTCTGGGGGGAAAAAAAGCCTCCGTGGCTGATGTCCATTTAATTCCATTGTTCTTGCGCTCAAGTCGACCCAGACAGTTGAAGTCCAGATGGAAAAAATGCAAGCCCCTGAGTGCAAACTGGGCCTTGTCCCCCTCCAAACACTCATTCCTGGTTCAAATTTAAAACATCTGCTCAGCTCAACTCAAAAATATGAACTTTTACTGCTCTAAACATACTTTCGTCCACTCTCTAAGCCTTTATTCCAATTTGAGAGCAGTTTGATTGTGTTAGTACCACTGCAGCTGAGCCTTATTAGCCCTTTTCTTTGCTGGCATAAAAGGATGTAATGAGTTAGCTGTGTGATGGCTTGTCTGGACCCCTTTGATACAGGAAGCCGCACCATTACCGGATTAATGGCGCTGTGCGTTGCCAGGTACAGCTTTTTCTTCAAAGCCTCTAACTTTTTAAGTTGCCCCTAGCAATTCGGGTGCTACTGTGAAAACACAGGACTGAGTGATCGCCACAGTGGGCAGAGGAGACGGCTTAGTTTGAGAAGAAACAGGGCCAGAGAGGCAGACAGATAAGAGATTGGGGTTGAAATGGTCTGGTTGCTTTCTCAAATGAGCTGCTCAGATGGTAAGTGTAGAAAGAAGCAAATTAAAGTCTTGACATGGGCTGAATGAACACAAAGGAGTCCTGATTGTTGTTTTGACCCTTTCCCACCTCATTTGCTTGCAGACTGCCTATATGCCACAGGGAGAAAGAATGAGAATAAAAGACAGAACAGGTAAATATAAATGCAATCTTTTCCACTGATGTTGGCAAATTATGACGAATGAGTCAAGCAAATAAGTGCAGAATCTAAATTTCCCACTAACCCTCTTTGCCTTATGTAAGCATTACAAATCTTTGCAAACAAACACTCAAAGACTCCTGGAAAATGTTCCTCCATATGGGCTACATCCAAACAATCAACAAACAAGATTCCCATCATTTCAACATAGACGGCAACAAATAAAGTCAAGCTAAAAACTGCGAAAGCATCAATTGGAACTGGATGCTTTGGGAATTAATGATGAGCTAGGAGAATAAGTTTTTGGCAGTGGATTGAGATACAAGCATCAACTTCAGCACCACACCCCCTTCTACGGCCATTGCTCTCACTTTTCCCTGGAAATGATTAAAGTCAAAGCCATGAGAGCTGTGGGAACAAGACCTGGCGATGCATCTGGAATACTCATAAATGCATAAAAATCATGCTCAGTTATATGCACATATATGTGCATGATATAAGACATAAAGGTAAGCAGTTATCTTATATGTATAAGCTAATGTCATCTGCAAATAGGGTGAATATAATGTACTTTGCATTGTTCAAAATGCAGGAAAATCAAGCCTTTCCATGTCTACTTTTGCACCCAAAAACCTAATCCTCATTCTTAATCCCACTCTTCCCATAATGACCCTTAATTTTCTACACCCAGACTTGAAGATAAACCTACCTGTTCTCAGTAGAAGCAAGTCAAAGAGAGTAGAAGTAGGCGAGATGAGCTTGACTCCCAAAAATCCAGCCGAGTGGGGGGGATGAGACTGCGAAGTGGCTGCGAGGGCCTATGTGGTAATTGGACTCGAGAGCGCGTGTAGCCAAGATCAAGCAGGTGTGCTCTGTCACAACAAGGGGAGGAGAGAGAGAGAGAGAAAGGAAGGGAGACAGAGGGGAGAGAGATAGAAGGAGGGAGGGGTCCGACCGCCAAGCTCCTCTCAGGACTGAAACAATTGGTGGAGAACTTGCCCCGCTCTCGCTGCGTGCACCGAGGAACAGCTGGAAATGGAGAAGGAGGAGAGGAAAAAAAAATGAAGAGGGTGAAGGAAAATTGAGACGAGGAAAAGGAGCGATTCGTCTGGCAGCTTCCTTCACTGTGACATCTGGTAATGATAGGCCCCAGTATGGAGCTTATAAGGAAATGCAGCACACAAACTCCCTTTCTCCCTTTTCACACTCTCTCTGTCATTCATCCTCATTCAGCCTCCGTACTGACTGCCCCAAGGCACATACAAAAGTACCACACATACTTCTGTCTAATCTATTCAGGTTTGCACCTCCCCCCACAAAAACCTTCTTCTCTGTTTAACCCACAATCTTGATTAGGTTTGTTTTGGTTTCCTTAATGGACTTTGGGGTCTATTAGCCAAAAACAGAGAGGGGATTGGGGGGAGTAGGGCACTTTGGGGCACTATGTGGGAGGTAGAAGGCTCACATTGGTAGTCTTTATGGTCCTCTTTCAACACACAACACTGATACTGGACAAAATTGCCAAACAAGACAAAAAAAATGGATTACAGTGGTTTACATAGTCACATTAACTATTTAACTTAGGATGCTAAACATAACTTAGCTCCATAAGTTGCATAGGTAACTTTCCTTCATAGCAAACATAGCTAATGCAGCTAACATAGCTAATGCTTAAGCTAGCTATGATACATTATTAGGGAAAGTTACATAGGTAGTGAAGCTATGTAGCTAACATAGACATAGTAGCTAGAGCCAAAACTAATGCTTAAGAAGCTACATTAGCCTGTGTGTTGTTCCAAAGCTAATGTAGCTATGTTAGCTTAAACTGCAAATATATTAGCTACATAATTTTATTATTTATGTAGCTATATTTTGTAGGTAATGTAGCTACGTAGCACTTTGGGGCACTATGTGGGAGGTAGAAGTCTCACATTGGTAGTCTTCATGGTCCTTTTTCAACACACAACACTGATACTGGACTGATTTTCAAAACACAGACCAGACAGATGAGACAACCTGCTGAATTTAAGCATATTACAAACTAGAATGGCCGTCTGTGGCGGCAGGCCCACGCCTAAGCAGCGCCACCGAGGAACCCATGCTCCCATTGATTACTATGGTGTTCAAAATTCGAAGTCCTAGAAAAACCGAATGGGTGCGCAGATCATCACCAAAATCTATTCGATTCTTTCCTGTCACTATCCCAATATTCCCAGAAAGTTTGCGATGTTCCGTTCTCGAGTTATCTTGTGCACATACAAACAAAGAAACAGATATGGAACCCTTTACATAACCCCCTGCCGATTTCATTGGTGTGGGTAATTAGAGGAAAAGAAACTGACCAGGATCCTTTCAGTAGTGGAGAGTGAAGAGGGCAGAAGCCAGCGCTGAATCCCTGTCTGATGAGCAGGTGTGGGAAATGTGGCGTACTCTACTCCTTTATTTGGTGAAGTTCCATTTGAGCTGATCTGGTACTGAAATGTGATGTCACGCCCCAGCCACTACTGAGTGGTCAGAGAGTACCGTCACAAGGAGTGTCATGAGCACATCATCAAATCTGTTGTCATTGCATAGTAGTGTTGTGTAAGACTTTCAGCAGTTTATCTTAAATTCAAGGCTAATGCAACCAAAAAGCCTTTAAAAATCCAAGCCTTATCAGGAGCGCAGATGGTCGCGTGGTTTAGGGCGCTGCCCATGTACGCGGGTGGCCTGGGTTCGAATCCGGCCTGTGGCCCTTTACCGCATGTCTCTCCCCCACTCTCTTCCCTGTTTCCGAGTCTATCCACTGTCCTTACTCTATCAAATAAAGACATGAAAAGGCCCAAAAATAAAAAAAATAAATCTTAAAAAAAAAAAAAAAAAAAAAAAAATCAATGCCTCATGATGTCACTAAAATACATACAGTAGGTAAGGTAGGTAGGTAGTGTACAGGACCAGGTAATAATACCAGGTAATAATACAGGAATCCATACTTCCAGACTGTTCAGCTCATCGTCACGACAAGTTAAAAAGTCTGAAGATCACAACATTCAGTAGGTTTAATCCTCTTGGAACGATGAACATCTGTACCACATTTTTCAACAATTCATCCGGTAGATTTTGTGATATTCACTCATTTATGGAGGACCATGTACAGTGAGTGGTAAGAAACTAAAGTCCTGGGAACACTGCAATGCTCAAAGTGTTTTTCCTGTTGTGACTGAACTGCAGAATTGCTTGGATCTGACTCAGGCAGTATGGACGTAATTTGAACATGCTTTAAAATAATATAGTGCAGTATTTTCATTAAATGGGGACCACCCTCTTAGCTCTCTGGAATGGGCCTGTATTCCTACCAAAGCCAACCAGCTGGTGCATTACAAGAAACCGTGTCATGCTTGTTCGGGAAGATCACAAGTTAAGCTTCCGCATTCGCCTCCATTAGCAGCCATGTGTTTGGTTGGCAAGTGAGTCAAAGAGTCAGATCCCTATCTTGTAATTCATTTTGCGTCATAAAGCAGTGATTGAACTTTGACTGGAACAATGATTAATGGATAAAGCTGTCGGTAATCTATTCTTGTGTAATTCCAGACTTAGTTCCTCTCATGAGTTGTGACATTTCCATACATTCAGCAGTTATTGGATTTTGTCATAAACAACTGTTACTAAAGATAGATTTCCAAGTTGGAGATGACACATTAGAGTGGTAATACACACTAACGAAGAAAAGCTTGTTCATAGAGTATAGTTGATGCAAAACAATTTAAAGTACTTTACAGAGTAAAAACCAGACCCACCACTTGGCAGTTACAGGCCTCTGAGTCCCTCTGAGCATTCTTGAGACGTCACCTTTAAAAACAACTGATGAACATAAGACCTCCAAAATCTTATCAGTTCATTCTTGAGCCAGAGTGCACATTGTGCAAAGTTGAAAGAATATCTCTTAAAGCATTCTTGAGCTATCAAATTCAGTAGCAAGGGATGAACGTACAGTCAAATGACCTTGGATGGATTGCACATTTATTATATTATGTTTGAAAAAGTGCGGTGGAAGTGAACCATTGAGTGGGAAAAATGTGATAATGTTCTCCCATTTTCTACTCTTTCAGTAGACAAAACTTGGTTGTTTCGTCAACCTTGGTCCTGTACTGCTCGACCTCCGCCACGCCCATGCCCCTTCTCTCCAGGTTTCTTACCAGCTGGCCCCTCCATGAGGCATGAGCATCTGGACCAGCCCACTGGGTCCTGCGCACCCAGTATGCGGTACCTATAGAAGTGCTGCTGTTCCCATATCAAGCAGTGAACTCCTCCCATGCTTTCTTGAACATGTCACCTTAGATACACAGTCTTGCCAAAGATACCCCCAAAAAAAGGCGCAGAATAGAAGTTGTCCCAAAGGAGTTCACTCTAACCTTGCAAAGCAGATGGATTCACCTGTTTCCATGTTTCTTACTGGCAAATCCATCTTGCAAACCTCCCATCTGA
Organism: Cheilinus undulatus; assembly: GCF_018320785.1. Classification (NCBI taxonomy): domain Eukaryota; kingdom Metazoa; phylum Chordata; class Actinopteri; order Labriformes; family Labridae; genus Cheilinus; species Cheilinus undulatus. The sequence continues at coordinate 21,440,104 of NC_054887.1, read as the reverse complement.
ACCGTTTGGGCCTGGTTAGAATGTGACAGGACCAATCAGCGTCCAGGGGCAGTACTTTTGGGCACGGCAGAGTCATGATGCATGCAAGCAGGCCTCACCAGAGTATAGTAAGAAAGACTGCGACACTCATCTGCATGCTAAGATACCGGGACTGCCACACTTGTTCAGTGAACTCATCACCCCATTTCCTTCAACTGGACAAGACTTACTTCAGTTCCTGTTGAGTTCCCATCCAGTGGGTGAAGAAATGCATAGTACCCTTTTAATCATTTTTGCCCCTGAGTCCACCACTGCTCTGTACACCTTATAATCATGTTTTAAAGACTTCTGAGTTTTACCTTCCTGATGGACACAGATTTAGCTACTGTTCCCAAATTAAGTGATTCTGTCTAACAAACCACTCTACAGGGTCTTCTTGAAAATTAAGGCCCACAGTTTGCTACTTTTCCATTGGGCACAGCTGTAAGATGCCTTGGAAACCTCCCGCAGGTGTGCTGTGCACACAAAACCACCCCTCAGTCTTTAAAGCCTAGCTCTTTACCAACTTTTTTGCTGTAAAGTCATAAGAGAGTTATATTAAGATCAGCAGAATTAATTTAATGCTTGCACCAACAGGATGTGAATTTTAGCACAGCAGAAGAAAGACTGTCTACCTTCCTTTGTCCTTATCATCATCTGTTTCTCTTCTTTCTCTTCAGAACAACGGATCAAGTAACAGAAAAGCAGGTTTCATCCTGTCTCACTTGCACTCTCTCAACCTGATGGACTTTCCCTGCAGAAGGCAAAGGGCAGACCACACATACTTTGGCCTAAACAGATCATATCACTCTCAGGAAATCTCTTTTTTGGATTGGTCATTTAACTTTTTCAGGCTCTTGTGTAAAATATGATACACTTTGTCACCCAGAGTTAAAGTAACCCCTGATCCTCAGATTGTGTCCACAGATGGAAGGGAGGACAACAGGAAAAGACCAGCACAGAAAAAGGTCGGAGGCCAGGAGGAATGTAGAGTGATGAGGATAAAGCCAGGTGTCCTGGACCAGTAGTGAGATCATACCTGGCGCATTTTGCAACAATGGGGAACAATCTTAGGCAGAATATGATGGGAAGCAGGCGCTGTCTAATAGAGTGAGCAGGCGGTGACACGTGGCTGTTGTGGAGACTTGTGTGCTGTTTAACCTGTGACCTTGTGGCAATTGGGTGGCCTCTTCAGTCTGGCAGCTTGAAATGACGTCAGAGCTTTCTTAAGTACGGCTTCATGGGGAATTTAAAAAGCACCAAGAGATCAGAGATCCTCCTCCACTTAGCTGTCAGATGATATCAAAATGAACCAAAGGTGAAATGTGAGAGACTATGGCGGGACATGAGGACAAACAATGGGACTTGTAATAGTTTTACTCCTATGGTGTGAATAGAGCAACATTATGACGACAAAAGCACACCATGCTGTAAGATTAATTCCCCAACGATCAAAAGCCCTGACTTCATCCCTTAGTTTCTATTTAGTTATGTTTTTGGAGGCAAGTCAACTCAAAGTTCATTTATTCCAATACATCTGTGATATCCAATGTGCCTGTGACAGTCATCCCCACAATAATGTTTTCATCTGGAATATGCCTTTAGCACGTAAAATGAACTTTTGAGGTGGATTTTGGAAAAACGGTATCACAGTATGCTAGCTTAGCCAACAAGCTGTTAATAGTGAATAGGCTAGTTACAATGCAGATTTACAAGCATTTTTATATGATTACAAATAACTTTTTGATCTGGTTTTTATCAGTCAGGTCAGTCAGGAAATTTGAGCAGATAGAAAGTTATGACATCGACGTAACCACAGAAGTCTGCTCAAAGGAAAAAGCTCATCTTTCATTAAAACACTAACAAAGCTAAGAGAGCATAGGCTTAAACTAACTGTTGGGACTTTTAATGCTAGATTTAGGATAGTATTAACATATTGATAATCATTATTAGAAGTATTGATATAGGAAAATACAAATATTTATTAAGATGAATAAATAACTGGGCACCAGGGGAAAACAAGCAAAAGGGACCAAAATCAGTCTCAGAGTTAAAATATAAGATAGGAGGAGAATGTGTCACACCTGCAGGTGCTGCAACAGATTCTGGGATGATGAGTTTCTAAGTTTTATGGCTCTTTTTACAAGAGGTCTCTAAAACTACAACATTCTTCATGTACCATATACACCAAGTCTTTGCCCCATGAAATCCACGTCGCTTATCCCAACATAACATGTCTTATTTAGCTACATAAGTTACATAGTTAAAGTAGCAATGAAACAAACATAGCTAATGTAGCTAAAGCTACAGCCAACTAAGACATGTTAGATGGATAATTTACATAGTTAATGTAGTCACATAGCTAATATAGGTAACATAGCTTAAGCAACATCTAAATTTTGGTGAAGCTGTGTAAGCTTGTGTGTTTCTTACTTGAGCTAGTGTAGCTATGAAGGCTTTAGCTTTAAATATGTTAGCTATGTATCTGCATTATATAGGTTGCTTTGTTAGCTATGTAGGTACCTGCGCAAGCAGTAGCTGCATTTGCTAAAACTCACGATGCTTAATCTAAAGCTAACTTAGCTACAGGGGCTAACAGTGCTTTAACTATGTAACTAAGGATGTTAAACATAACGTAGCAACATATTTTGTGGTAGGTAGGTTAGGTGGTTGGGTAACTTAGCTACATAGCAATCATAGCTGTGGCAGCTAATTTAGCTAAAGATAACTAAGATACATTTGCTAGGTAAGTTACATAGGTAATGTAGCTACGTAGCTACATAGCTATGACTGTCAAAAACACTGACTAGTCGGTGCTAACCTGATGTTGTTTAAACACACCTCACTCCTAATTTAACTACATTAGCTTTAGCTTTTAAAATGTGAGCTACGTATCTACATTGTCTATGTAGCTATGCTTTATACATAGGTAATGTAGCCACATTAGTACAGGCTATATTTGCTAACACTCACATTGCAGAAGCTAAAGCTAACTTAGCTACAGTGGCTAACGGTGCTTTAACTATGTAACTAAGGATGTGAAACATAATGTAGCAATATACGTTATGTAGCTATGTAGCTACATAGCTAACATAGCTATGACTGTCAAAAACACTGACTATTCAGTATTAAGCATTTAAAATCAGTGCTACCCTGTTGTTTAAACACACCTCACTCCTAATTTAATACATTAGCTTTAGCTTTTAAAATGTGAGCTACGTATCTACATTATTTAAGTAGCTATGCTTTATACATAATTAATGTAGCCACATTAGTACAGGCTTCATTTGCTAAAACTCACATTGCTGAAGCTAAAGCTAACTTAGCTACATTGGCACACAGTAATGTAAACTATGTAGATATGGATGCTAAAGTAAGCCACTGTTCACGTAACTACTTCTAAAAGGGGTCTATACAGAATTCAATCCTGGATTAGTCCTTCAACCTTTTTTTCTTAAATATGTTGCTCAGTCTGTACTTTTTGCAGTGTGGTTATTTCGTGGACGTAATGGCCAGACTTTAAGGATAAAGTTGAATTTAAAAAAAAAAAACTTTGAAGACTAGGAACACTTACCTGCAACTTATATCACTTCTATTCATGCATGTTAGATCTGCAGTCTACAGTCAGACCCCTTTTAGATAGGCATCATAGACACATGTCCCGTACGTCAGTCAAAATGAGGCATTAAAACTGGAGATCTGATAAAATCTCTGGTCACACAAACTAAAGATTAAATAAACCTGGAAGACAGCAGAGAAAAATTTAAAGATATTTAGCTAAAAATTTATAAACAAACTAAAACTATTAATGAAGTCATTGAGACGGTGTAAACATTGGCAAACAAGCCACAGGCTATCATTTTTGTCCTTGACTGACTAATCGGTATTAACGTTTTAAAACGGTGCTGCCCTGATGTTCTTTGAACACACCTCAAACACAGAAACTCGGCAAGTTAACATTTTGAAGCTTAAAATTACTGAAACTTTGCCAAAATTGGACTCATTATCTCCCTACTTAAGAGTTTTAAAGAATAGTGCAGTGTGTGAAGAGATCAAGAGGTAAAAAACAAGCTTAGAGATGTCAAGACAGGAGAAATGAACCAGGATGAAGCAGCTGGCTTAAAGGAATTCCAGGTAGCCTAAAGTTTGTTCAGTTTGTTTGGAGAAGGGAATGAAAGGGGAAGATGAGAAGGAATTTACAGGTATTAGCTGTGCTCAGAAGAAAAGAGGTTTCTGAGAGAGGGCAAGGGTCCATATCAGGCTGTGACCTTGGTGTATCTTTGTTTTGTTGTAAACTGGGAAGGATTGGGGGTGAGTTAAAGGCCGATGCAGACACTCTAATGGTGACAGTCCTGACTGTCTGGGCAGAAGAGAAAACAGTTTTTCAGCTAGCACAGGTGAGATTTATGTCAGTCAGACAAAGTCTTTTGGAAGTTTAATACCAGTATTTAAGGTACATCCTTATTATATGACACACATTACTGCTGATTAGCTTCTGTTGAAAAAGACATGTATAGGTGTGTTTGCCTGTGCAGACATGCCTTAGTGAGGAGACGAACCAAACACTAATAGACTCATCACTCAACATGCAAACATGGACATATAGGATCTTTCAAGCAGAGCTGGAGGCTGTATCTATGTTTTATTTGACATCAGTGTATGTTTTATCACTATCATATGTTTGGATCCCTGCCATCCATTCATTCATAGTGTTTTTATTTGCCTTTTCTGTCTCTGAAATCTCACTTTTTAATCTACCCTGAACCCTCAGTGATACCAGTTACTATTGTTCCTGCACAAACACAATCTCTGCTAGCAAATAACAAATATCAGTAAAGAAAGAAAACCATTTGAGTAGTCATTAAAGGTATAATGTTTGACATTATGAATATTGATATGGCATAATTCATTTAAATTCTAAGGCAGCAAATTCAAACTGCCTTTATTCTCAGCTATGAATTCACATTGGTACTTCCTTCAGATTTTCAGAGGGGTCTGGCTACAGACTGCAGATCTCAGACGCCCCCTCTTGCAGACCACTACTGTGAGACGCTACCTCTGTCCGAACGAATGTCGTGTAATTTGCCAGTACAGCGTTTCAGAAGCTTTATTTTTATTTTTTAATTTAACTTTGTTCATAAACAAAGTCTGACAGTTACATTCATTAAATAACCAAACATTACAGAGTAAGCAACATTTCATAAATTAAAAAAACAGAGGTCAGAGGTCATCAACCGTTTTAGAAGTAGACACTCAAATAGTGGCTCACTTTATCTTTGTTAGCTAAAACTAATGTAGCTACACTAGCTATACAGTCAACATTACCATGTTAGCCAATGTAGATACATTAGCTTTAGCAAAAACTAACATAGCTACATAAATAAGCTAATTATCTAGAGGTAAACATAGCATAAGATAACTTAGCAAACAACATTTTGTGAGCTTTGAATTTAGCTACATAATAAAACTGCTATCTATATAGCTTACATAGCTTACAAAACTGTAGCTCACATAGATAATGTAGCTAATGCAGCTTTTTTAGCTTTATATTTAGCTACTTTAACTACTTAGCTATGTTAGCTGCTTAGCTTGGCAATCTACATGTCTGACATAGCTTCTTTAGCAGTAGTTAACATAGCTAAGCTATTGTAATCATAGCATAGCTTAGCTAACATAGCTATGTTAGCTTTAGATGTAGCTACTTAAGCTATGTGTCTATGTCTCCGTGAATCTTACATAGCTTGTGTAGCTAACACAGCTCCATGAGCTTTCGATTTAGCTTCATAAGCTACATCTACGTCTTAGCTTCATTAGCTTTAGCAGACATTTGTACAAAGCCTCTGGGTTCCACTTGACAGTCAAAGCTTCAGAACCTTTGAGAGCATTCTTGAATTGTCTCAGGATGTAAAATTTTCTCAGGCTCAATGAGAGCAAGACTGAAAAGTTGATGTTTTTGGACCCCATGGAGGCTGTATCTTTTGTGTCTTTTTTTTTTTTTTTTATTGGGTTTTATAATTTTAAAATTTATTGCTTAGCATTTTGGTCAACTTGGATTTGATTGGATTGGAATGATATGCCAGAGTGTTATAGCTTTTATAGTGGTGTTAGAAAAAGCTATCACCTGTTATTATTTGGGCAGGTTTGATCAAAGGAAGCTTGATGAAGGGTGGAGTGCAGAAAAATGATATAGCCTGAGGAGACGTCTGGATAAACAACCTGTTTAAAGGGTGACAGGGCCTCATATCCATGCAGATCTTAGATTTAATGTCTTCTCGTCAAACAAAAGACAATTTTGTCAGCATTTGTTAAGCAGGAAACTACAAAAATCACTTGAAAGTAGTATGATCATTAAAACAAAAACTTTACCCAATCAAAATAAAGTTGTGTGCAGTAAGGATTTGATATAGGGGATGTGGATCATACATAGAGATTGTTAACTGTCTTTGACAGCACTATTGCCATTTTCATGCTTCTCAGTATCAAAATACTCCGTTCTCACTAAATGTCACTGAACTCAACCTTTAAGAGGCATGTACATAACCCTAAGCTCAAACAAATTATGGTAACTGTTAACTCTCAATAAACACTTAACACTGTGTTTGGATCAGCCTACCTATCAGGCCTGCTTACATCCTGAATACACTGCAATGACTTTGGTCTAGAGTTAAAGATGAACAGATATCCATCCTTTTCCAAAGTCAAAAACGCAGCTGCTGTGTGAAAATACCGCAGTCATAAAACCCCATTTCCACTAAAGTTGGGACACTGTAAAATTAGTAAGGCCTGTCATGTGATGTTTTGCAAAACCACAATTTTTGAAGAATTAAAAAATAAAAATAAATAAAACTACAACATAAAAATTGTTGACCCTGACAAACTTAACTGTTTTTAAGAAACTATCTTTCATGTTCGGGCCTTTAGAGTGTTTTCATGAAGAACAAGCTTTTTCTCCAGTAAGCAGATTTTAGTCAGCTTTATTAAACATTCTGCAATCAGTTTTTGCAGATCAGGTTGTGGATATTTGACTTTTGGTATCTTGACCCTTACCTCAACCCTGACCCTAACTGCACCTGGAAGTTTAGTCTGATTTTTATTTTGAAGGTCTCACAGTAGTGGTTTACAAAAAGGGGAATCTGCCGAGTCTGCCGCTAGACTGTCTTGGCTTCTTTTTGCTGGACCTCTCTCATCTTTTGTTGCCACTGTCCCATCTATTTTGGAAGGTGTTGTTGCACCAAATTCATCAGGATAATTTTTAAAAAATGACTTGCTTTATCAGTTTCAATGTTTGACTTTGTAATTTTTTCTTTGTGTTTTTTTTTCAATGAAATGTGGATATTCTAGTTTCTGAAAAGCATCAAATCCTTCCTGTATGTCCAACACAGTGTCTCAATTTTTTGGGAAAATTATGCCATGCCATATAATATCTAAAAATTCTTCAAATTCTATTGATACATTTGATTGATCTCAGTTTGTACATGTTCATGATAAGTCTTCTACATACACCAAAGTTAGCCACGTAGTTCCTCAAAGTCCTGTTCTTGGGCCGATTCTTCTTACCTTACCTTAGTGTCTTGAGATAACTTTGGTTACGAATTGGTGCTATACAAACACAGATTGAGTGAAGGACTGATTGCGACATTTCTGCCCAGCAGTTTTTTTAGCTAACGTAATATTACAAGGCAGTTGTGAAACCAACAAAGTCAACAACTCTGGGAAAAATCCTCAACATGTTCTCATACACCGAGAATGACCCTTCATGAAGTTTGTGGTCAGCAGAACATCGACGTGTGCTTTACCATAATGAGCTACAATGATGTTTCACTTAGAGGGTCAGAGCACTGGGAGCTTTGATGCGGCTCGATTTACCAGTGAAAGGGAATGTGATGGATGTCATGTGTGACACTGTAAAGCTAAGATGGCACAAGAAGGACAGCCCACCAACCAAACATGGTCTGGTGAATTTAATTTGCCTCAAAAGTAGTGTTTATCTTGAGATTACTTTTGTGTTTTTGAAATATTACACTGCCTGTTTTTGTCATTATATCTTTACTGTTAACAGACACAAATTCCTTGTTTGTCTATGATATGCTTCTCATTCCCAACGGAAGCCTTTAAAGTACTCTGTGCATTATTTCATGCACAAATCTCAACCCAGACTCTAAGTACTCTACCAGCAGTGACGTGGAAGATCTGCCATTCTCATCTCTGGCTGCAGCGTCTCAGCCCTGATGGACTAAACAGACCCTGCACACGTACAAAGGCAGACACACAAATGCAAAGTGGAGGCACCAGCGACGGCAGTGACAGGCCAACAATTGGGTTCTGGGCCAGCGGCACTGTGGGAAATGACCTTATTTGGAGGTATCAAAGTGAAGCTGTGTGTAGATACTTATTCATATGATAATGGAGGAATCCTGTCTGTTTGGTTTGGTTCACTGTTTACAGCCTTTCCTTTAGGTTACAATCAGCCGTGCACACATTCACACACAAAATCAAACAGAGAATCGACCAGATTAATGCAAGGTTTAGTGGCTGGTTTTCATGTTTGAGGTGACATGAGCGCCATTTTAGCTGTCATGCAACGTCTAGTACTCTGACTTTAGTGGCCTTGTGGTTTTTATAGCTGGATGGCTGCTAACTGTATTAGCAACCACCATTCTTCCAACACTTGAACTTGGCTGTGCCGTAAAATAGAAACAAATAGGAAGGCAGCAAAACAGGAAAACTATAAGTTAAGCAAGGCTTCATGTAGGGTGGCTGTAAAGTGGCTGATGTCAGCCACAGTTCATGTAGGTACACAAATATCGATGATTAGCTAAAACCAACTGATGACGGATCCAAACACTGGAGAGGGGTTTGGCTGCAGACCGCAAATCTCCGACTCAGAGCTCTTACAAATCACTACTGTGAGATGAAGCTTCTTTAACAACAGAAGTGATGTAAATTGCCAGTACAACATAATTCCACTTTTATTTTAAATGCAACTTTATTCAAAAAGTCTGACAGTTACTTTCATGAAATAACCAGACTGAGCAATATTTCACAAATAGAACCAGAAAAAGGTCAGAAGTCTAGTCCTGGATTAAATCATGTTTAGACCTGCTTTAAAAATAGTCAGCCTAGCTTTAGCCAAAGCTAAGGTAGCTATACTTGCTATGTAGTTAATGTGGCAATGTAGCTATGTAGCTATGTTTGCTTTAGCTTTAGCAATGTGGGCTTTAGCAAACATAGTTAAATAGTAGCTATGTAGCTAAATCAAAGCTAAAATGATATTTGCTTTAGTAGATGTAACATAAGCTAATGTAGCTAATTCGGGTGTGAATCTCTCCTTTTCGAGACGATTCAATTTGAATCTCGATTCACAGGCTACAATTTGATTCACTGACAATTCATTAAAATACAGAACGATTCGGTCTGATCTGATTTCTTCAGAATTGTCCAAAATCTCTTGGTATGCTGAAGCATTCAGAGTTCCTTTCTCTGGAACTAAGGGGTCAAGCCCAGCTCCTGAAAAACAACCCCACACCACAATCCCCCCTCCACCAAACTTAACACTTTGCACAATGCAGTCAGTCAAGTACTGTTCTCCTGGCAACTGCCAAACCGAGACTTGTCCATTAGATTACCAGATGGAGAAGGGCAATTTGTCACTCCAGAGAACGCGTCTCCACTGCTCTAGAGTCCAGTGGCGGCGTGCTTTACACCACTGCATCTGACGCTTTGCAATGCACTTGCCGATGTATGGCTTGGATGCAACTGCTTGGCCATGGAAACCCATTCCATGAAGCTCTCTATGCACTGTTCTTGAGCTAAACTGAAGGCCACATGAAGTTTGGAGGGCTGTAGCGATTGACTCTGCAGAAAGTTGGCGACCTCTGCACACTAGACGCCTCAGCATCCGCTGACCCCGCTCCGTCATTTTATGTGGCCTACCACTTCGTGGCTGTCATTCCAAATCGCTTCCACTTTGTTATAATACCACTGACAGTTGACTGTGGAAAATTTAGGAGTGAGGAAATTTCATGACTGGACTTGTTGCACAGGTGGCAACCTATTCCAGTACCACACTGGAATTCACTGAGCTCCTGAGAGCAACCCATTCTTTCAAAATCTGCATGCCTAAGTGCTTGATTTTGTACACCTGTAGCCATGGAAGTGATTGGAACACCTGATTTAAATTATTTGGATGGGTGAGTGAATACTTTTGGCAATATAGCATATGTCCAAGTACCTGCTAAGGTTTACAATATCTTCAGTAAATTATCAAAGGGCTGCAGTGTCACAACAGTCTGAAACTAACCATTTGCTTTAAACCATTTTAATGTGTTTAAAAGTTGAGCATCCGTTTAGGCTTATTAGTAAAAAGTACACAGCACCATTGGCAGGTGTTAGGTTGAGGAATACCAGAATTTAAATGAAGAAACCCACACAGAAAGGCTTTTAAATGATACTTAAACGTTTTGCGTCTCCATGTGGTGCACTGAAAGTGACCAACAGTTCCTTTTCACCAGCATCATTAACCTGAACTTTTACCAATGTGGTTTCAGTGGTTTGAGTCGCAAGTGTCCACTAGATGTTTGAGAGACTCCATTAATCTCTCGCTCAGGTCCCGACATGTTTGTTGGGCATTTTTCTCTCTTTTCCATTTCAGCCTGGTTCTGATTTACTGGGCCGAGGTGAGCGGCCAAGCAGCTCCCCTTGTCTGCCAACAGAGCGAGTGCAAACCTTCCCAGAGCACTATGGGTTGAAAACAGCGAGTATGATGCGTCAGCTGCCAGGTTTGCAAACGAAAAGAACTTTGAAATCAAAATGTGTACATTTTTCTTCAATCTTATGAGCAGATGTGACAGAAACAAAACACATCATGGTGCATTTAAGGTTGAAGATGACCCGAAATCTCTGTTCTTTCCAGCTGCTCCACCCAAGAATGTCCATGTGATGTTTTTTATGATGGAGCCATTGCCAGGAGTCTCATTAATAACACACAAAGATGGAAAATCTATAGGAGGCTACGCTTATGTGGATCTGGAAAGCTTTATATTGTGTATCTATGAGGCAAAACAACACTGAACTGATTCTTTACAGACCTGTGGTGGACTAAGAATCACTGACATATGCCTCAAGTATCAACATTAACACAAGCTATAAGGGAACAGTGAAAACCTCTGTACTACTGCCTGTGATACCACATGAACAGTATGAAGAATTCCTTTTAAACTTTGCACAAATATCCAGTATGACTTGAGAATGAGCTGATTCTTCAAACTTTTCACAAAGAGAAAAGTATTTGGCCACCTGACCATTACAACAACAACTTTAATGACATTGTATTAAAACATATGTACTTTAATATGGAGCTGTAGCGTATTTATGAGGTCAGGCACTGATGTTGCATGAGAATGCCTGGCTCGCGATCTCCGTTCCAGTTCATCCCAAAGGCGTTTGATGGGGTTGAGGCATGGACTCAGTGAAGGCCTGTCAAGTTCCTCCACGCCAAACTCATCAAACCATGCCTTTATAGTCTTTTCTTTGTGCACTGGGGCACAGTCATGTTGGAGTAGAAAAGGGAATTCCCTAGATTGTTGCCACAAAGTTGGAAGCATAGCATTGTCCAAAATGTCTTGGTATACTGACGCATTAATGGGGCTTTCCACTATGACTTTTGGCTGTGCTGATCCAAACCAAACGGTGCTGATGAACTTTTCCAACACCATTTTGGACAGTCCTGGGCTATGCTGAGCTATAACCAGTACGGTTCTGCTCTGGAGCTGTCTCCAAGTACGTCGAAGTGACATTACAGCGGTTCATCATTATTCAGGGATGCCTTGCAGACGTGTTTAAGTAGCAACCACTGCACCAAACTCTGAAATACCATTTCGATTACCAATTGATGAAGGAGAAGAAACAGTGCTTCTTCTTCTTTTGGTGGAACAAATCATTGCTTACTGAGGCACAGCTATCTAACATCAGCGCCACGTCATCAGCTCAGGATGATTGGTTGTGGTGGAAAAACACCAGCTGGGCTTGCGTGCCAAGTAAAACCAAGTAGAGCCAAGCCCATCAATTCAAAAGAGTTTCCTTCACTGGAGATAAGGGGCCTAGCCCAAACTTGAAAAAAACAGCCCCATATCATTATCCCTCTTCCACCGAACTTCATAGTTGGCACAATGCAGTCAGGCAGTTAACATTGACTGCCAAACAGAGAAGCATGATTGGTCACTCCATTGAAAATATTTCCAGTGTAGCACAGTTCATTGTTGGTGTGCTTTACACTACTCTGTGGCATTGGACTTGGTGTTGTGGGGCTTGCATGTAGCTGCTGGGCCATGGAAACCCATTTCATGAAGCTCCTGCTGAACAGTTTTTGGGCTAACGTTAATGCCAGTGGAAGTTCAGAACTCTTATGGACTCAGAAAAGTGTTGGCAAATGTCAGGCACCATGAGCCACAGAAGTCGTTGACCCCGTTCTGTGCTTTTACATGGTCCTCTGCTTTGTGGCTGAGTAGCTGATGTTCCTAAATGCTTCCACTTTCTAGTAATATCACTCACAATTCACTGTGGACCCATTTTGTATTGAAAACTTTTGCAAATGAAGACTGGATGGCTACATGTTTAACTTGATACACCTTTAGGTGGCAATGGGTCTGACTCAAACACCTGAAAAATTAACTAACAGGTGTGGCCAAATACTTTTGTCCTTGTAGGGCATATCAATTCTGACTCAAGGATGAACCAAAAAGATTCTGAAGGTTACAGGCCAAAGCTCAGGGTTGTTGGGCCTCATGTTCATCACTTGCTTCTGAACCTAATATCTAGAGAAAGCTTTGAGGAAATCTCATCAGTTTTGCACAAACATCCACCATCATGGCTTCATCTTTATCTTTCTTTATGAATGTTATCTGTCAAGAATGGTTTGAGATATATTTCTCAAACTATGCACATATATCCACCCTGACTTCAGGATTAAGTGATTAGGATTTGGAGGTCAAAGACCAAGGTCTTCAGGCCTTATGCTCATCCCATGCTTATAGTATTCTACAACCACACTTCCACAGAGACCACCCCAGCTCTTCTTGACCCACCCACTGTTCTCCCACAGCGCAACAACTGTTCACCCCACAGGGGCATATCATCGCCAGATGGGAGTTTTAGTTTCTCCAGTAGGCCTAGTTATTGAAAGCCTTCAATAACTAAAGTACAGAGGAAATCTTTGAGCATTTATCAGCTGATTCGTTGTATTGAGTCTCATTCCATTCCTGGGAAAAATACTGACTACCATGCCCACATTAATGAGAGAAGAAGAGTGGAAACCCTCTTTTTAAGTGTTTGTGTGTGCATTTCCTCTGCACGTTCAAACGTGCTTTCCACAGCGTCAGCAAAGCGGACATGGTAGTGGTCCAAGCTTTCATCATGGCATCCCATTAAAGAGTTGAATTAATCCATCATGGCAGAGCATGTACAGTAAAGGAAGGCGGCACCTAGTCAGCATATTTTTGGAGGGTGGGAAATCGACTTTAACATGAAGAACTGTCAGGTTTACTCATGTCACATGTCAATAGAATGGACCGAAAGGATTTGTACGTGTTGCTGCATTTCAGCACATGAAAGAGAAATGTTAACATGATGCAGTGAGCATTGCATAAAATCACCATGGTAACAAACAGCATCCAAACATGCATGCAGAGGGGAACAATTTCTGTGTTTATTCACAGTGATGATGCATTTTGTGGGTTGACCCTACTGGTAGCAGAAGTTAGCCAGTGGTAGCTTGTGGTCTAATTACATCAGAAGGTTCTGGATCATCTGGGCCTAATAATTTGTCAGCAGAGGAAAAGTTGTGTTGCAGTGACAAGAGAAGCCTTAAGCACCTTTGCAAAAAGAGTCCATATCACAAAGGTAAAAATCCATCTACAGAGTTAAAAACATCACCATCTGCTAAGGGTTGGTAGTTTCATACTGTAGCAGTATTTAGATGTCTCGCACAAACTTTCTGGTGATAAATAAAAAAAGTCATTAAGATACGTTTTCTGTAGCTGGCATCATTACACAAGATATAATTCACAGGCACTTATATCAGTTAGAGTAAAAAAATAACATCCATTCCCAGAGGGATAAATGATAGAGATGTTGTGCACAAACTGTCTTGCTCTCTGACACCTCATCCACAGGTGACAGTCTGAAGCTGTAATGCATGAAGAGGATACACGTTTTTCTTTGACTTGTCCTTGTGTGCTCCCTTTAGGGAGGAAAATTCTTAACAAACCATTCATTTCACATGTTTCAAGGCTGGCCTTACAAAAAACCTGGACAAGTTTGCCCTGGCAGCTCACCATCTTCATGTGGACAGAACAGTGCTCCAAGGGTATGAGAGGGCAGCTCCATGCAGAGTGAAGGTGCAGATAGCATCTTCCCACATTCAGGAAAACATTTTATGTGTCCGAATGCAATAAAGGCCATATGTTTCATTAATTAAGACCTTAGGATGGAGCAGATAGTAGGAGCAGATGATGCACGTTTGTTTGTTTTGTTTTTTTTAGAGCTAATGACTATCAAGTTAACGATGACCATCCATTCTTAATGACTCAGGCCCTCTATCTGTGACCCGAGGCTTCAAAATATGCCATTAAGATCCCAATCAAGCATCAGTTTAGCACTCCGCATTCAAGTAAGAAAAAGTAAAAGTGCAAAGTCAAGACAGGCTGGCTTCAGACTGTACATCTCAGAAGCCCCCACCTGCAGACCTCACTGTTAGACCGAACAGTTAAAGGTTGTTAAAAAAAAAAACTGTGTTGCCTTTTAAATCCAAATAGGCAAATTAGCTATTAGCTCTATTTTTCTGAGTTAATCCAACACATTTTAAGTTTTAAGTCAAAGGTCCATAATCGTTCTAAGTATTTATGTTAATGTACTCAGATTATCTGACAATTATCCTTTAATATGCTGAGTTTGAACGTAGCTAAATAACAAACCAAGCAAAAGCAAATTACGCTACATCTGCTAGGTGATCTAGGTACATGGGTAATAAAGCTATATAAGTAATGTAGCTGAAGCTAAAGCTAAAGCAAATGAAGCTGTTTCAGCTATGTTAGATTATGCTAGAATGTTTAAGAAGTAGTTCCACAAAAACTTAGTTAGCTTTAGCTAAGGTTATCGTAGCTACACACAGCCTCATACTCACAGAATAAATACGTTTACAGCAACAACAAAAGCAAATGACGTTACATTAGCTCAAAGCTACATTGGGTAATACATTTATATTACTAATGTAGCTGAAGCTAAAGCAAATGAAGCTATATCAGCTACATTACATTATGCTAGAATGTTTAAGAAATAGTTCCACAGTAGCTTAGTTAGCTTTAGCTTAGGCTATCGTAGCTTCATAAATCTTCTCTCTAACAGGGTAAATACGCAGACAGCTACGGTATGCTAGCTTCAGCAAAAGCTAATGAAGCTAAAGTGAGCCACTGTTTGTGTTACTGCTTCTTAAACTGGTCTATGCAAAATGTAATTGATTAGACATCTGGAAAATTACATCCCTCCTGTTCCGGCAGATGCGATGTCTCACAGTAGTGGTCTGCAAAAGGGGGCATCTGAGAATTGCCATCTGCCTTTAGACTCCTCTTAAGTCTACCAGGTCGTTTTACAGTAGAGAAGTCAAGTTAGGGTGATAAACAATAAACATCTGGTTAGAAGCTACAAAATGTCACACTACAAAATAAAGCCAGTAGTTGCAGTTTGATAAATGTAAACGCTCTCTCAAATACTTGTTAGCAAAAAGATCATGGTTATTATAAGAAATGTATTTAACCAGCAATGCATGATCATGTACCTGAGCTTCCAAACATGCTTTATTACTTAACACCTAAAGCCATATATTTCATCCCCTTGTTTTCATCTAATCTGAGCTCCTTTCATGTCCATCCAAGTGCACTTTTCTGCACCATCTATTTAAATCATCCTATTAGTTTTCAAAAACATTTACAAGCTCTCATGCGACGGCCGAGCAAAACTGTGAAATGATTTCAGGGAATGCTGATGCAGTGAATGGCTTTTATTATGCAGAGCTTGGCGTGGCTCTGGGATGCATATCAAAAGAAAGCAGGACAGAGATGAAATGGACTTTTGAAGATTGATGATTTGTGATGTTTTCCCTCAGGTTAGCTTTGTGGAATAAAAGTTGGACTCTGTGTTACTGAGGAAGGCATGCAACAGATATATGCAAATTTCTATTGCCCTCTTTGTCTTTTAAAATAGTGTGTACAGTAACGTACGAAAAAGTGTTTTAACCTCTTTTTCAATGGAACGTTCTCCTCCTTGATGTTTGTGAAACATTGTTTAAAACAGTGCTGTACAAATAAAAGATACACACAGATTTCAGCACTTTGTGAAGAATATAAAAATCACTCGAGTGGAAAGTTTCCGACTGGCTGTGATGTCTTCACCAGGCGATCCAAAGCTCCTGGTTGTCATCTGGCCAAACAGAGGCAGAAAGTGTCTGACTGGGAAAACCATTAGCAGAAAATCCCACTGTGGCATCGCTCGCTCAGAATGGTAGAAACATGGATCTCTAACAAGGGCTGGTTTGTGTCTTATTGTCACAACTAAGCCAAAGGGAGAGTTTGTGGGTACGAAGAGTGCTAATGTGCTGAGGGAGAGACTTTTAAAAAGCAAAACTGTGAATTAAAGTAGAATTTTCCCACTAAAATTTCAACATTTAATTTAAAAAATTACGACTCTTCTGTTATATATTTATATGTTTTAGCTGGGAACATACATTACCACAGATCAGAGTTCCCCAATTACTTTTTTCCGTGGGCCAACATATTTCAAGGACAGAAAGCTGAGGGCCAGACATTGGAATTTTTCTTTACATTTACTATTTATTATTTATTTCTATACACACACACACAGTATGGCTTGATTAGCTACTTTAGATTACTTGCAAGTAATCTAAACAGGTCAGGCATAAATATGCTGTCCTTGTATCAGGTGGCAATTTTTTTCACATTTCTAACCTTTTTTAAGATGCACTGATACTAAATTACTAAGACTGGAATTTTTATCAAAAATATTTATTCAGCATGACTGTTTTTGGCTTTAAAACAACAACCTGTTCACAATATCTGATCTGATCCTGAGATTTTGTCACCTGACTTGGGATCAGTGCACAGTGTCCAGAGGGAGAGAGAGGAGGATCCTGTGGAGATGTTTCCCTGACTGCTCATATCGTACTGCTCACAGAGCTACAAACCCTCACCTACTGATTGAAAACTTGACTTATAAACACATATCTGAGCTTCAACAGTCGTTCCTGTGCATGTCTGTTCCTTCTGAATCCCCCTGAGATCACTGCACACGTCATAAAGTGGCGCATCTCCGTGCGTAATTTTAAAGCCTTTGAGTGCTGCGCCGAGAACAAAAATGCAGACCTCTCAAGTCATAGGACAGCCTGTGTCCAGATTAGGATTAAATGTTTGGTTATAAAGCATTTTTTTTATTGTTATGAGAGGAATTTTTACCGTTTGATGAGACCTGGATTTAAATACACCACAGGATCTATAAACGGTGTCCTGTATAAACGTAAGTGATCAAGACAATAATTGCACGTCTTGTTGACAATAAATTAAATCTTATGTAAAAAAGATTTAGTTGATATTAGTTTGGCATTACACATTTTAGTAATTAGTGGTTATATCAGGCTGGAGATTGAACTGAGTCACTCACCAAAGCGAGACACGATGTCTGCATTTGTGGCTGACGGGCTATTAGGCAGGGAAAGTCTTTGCTATCCTGAAAGCAGCTGTTTTAATCCCACACAAGAATAGAAGTTTGGTTTTACAAGGCAAAAACCTCTGACATTCGTTAAGGCCTGAGATGCAGAAAACTAGTCAGAGGTGTGGCAGGGCTGGTGGTTAAATTCTTCATCTTAAAAAAAAAGAAAAACCAAAAGTAGACAAAATAAATCCCTCTCCTTCAGTCTTAAAAATCATGCTGTCTGTATTGGACTCTTTTTGGACAGCATGTTTGCATAGCTGAGGTAAAGCAGTAGCGCTGCTCTGCGTTCTGCTGTGCGTCTTTTTACGATGTTCCTACCTGCTCTAAAGAGAGTTCAATGTACCGTATTTAACTCATTTATTGCATCATATTACATTATAGAAAGATCATGATAAGTTAGTGAAAATTTGTATTTTAAACACATAAGGAAGTAAATATTGAAAATGAATATATTTTTTAAAAAAAATGTCCTTCTTTTTCCCAAATGTCTTGTGGGCCAGATGACACCTGCTGGTGGGCCGGACCTGGCTCATAAGCCACCATTTGGGGATGGCTGCCATAGATGTCTTTAACAGTTAATTTTTTTCAGTTGGTTGGTAGCTAGGGATTTTGGGCCCCTAGAAAGAATGGTACACAGGGCCCCCCTTAACCTGCTAGCCAAGCAACAAATGTTGCATCATTTTTGCAAATATTTATGCATTTAAATGTGTTTAGAACAATAATTTTTGGATTTTTTTTTTTCTGTCTGCCCTGAGGTTGTTAGAATTAGATTTGCACATATTAACAGAAATCATGCCATAACACATTAATAATTCATACAGTATTTTTGGGGTAAAATGATTTATGTTTAGGGCTACTTTGTTTGGATTTCCAAAAAAGAAAAAAAAATGAAAGGTTATGTTACTTATGGCCACAAAGTATCACTACCTTTATTTATGTCAGTCCTGGGGTTGCTCAAGTTTCTTACATACAAGCAGCTCCTTTTATATCCATAGCAGCCAATGACACAGAGGGATTCTTTGCAGCATGAGATGGTGCATTGTCATGCATGAAGAGAATTTTGCTATGGAAGGCACAGTTCTTCTTTTTGTACCATGGAAGAAAGTGGTCAGTCAGAAACTCTATATACTTTGCTTAGGTCATGGATGAGTTTTAGAGAATGAGGGAGAAAAGTCGTTAAAGTAGCCACTACCTATCTTGTAAAATATGTTCCTTGTAAGGAGAACAGAATGTGAAATAAAGCTAAAATGTAATGACTCAGAGTGTGTTTGGACTCTAAATTCAGCCTCCCATAAGTAGATAAACAGGTGTCACATAATCATTAAACAACATTTAAGACACTGTTCCAACACAAGTCCCGTCTGATCAGTGCAGATGGTTGAATGAAAAGCCAGCCAGTATTTCTTGAAAAGTCCAATAACTTTCTTATAAGAGCACAAACACAGCTATAGAGAAAATAAATACCTCCAACAGCAGGTTTCCAGAGAGTTGGGAACATGGGTTATAAACAAGTTGTCAACAATATGAGATCCAAATGTTCCTAAAGCCTGACAACAGCATGTTTAACTAATATTTTTTATTATCTGTTTGAAGAAGGTAATCTACACAGAGCAGCAGAAGGCCAGAGGAGAAAAACATTGTTGGTGAAAATAAAGGAAGGGCTGTAAACAGTTTTATAATGAGAACAACAAAAATTCCCCCTCGAGTCAAGCAGAATCTTTATTTCCAGCACACAAAGTCAGTACAAACATTATTAGAAATGTTCTGGTGAACAGCTGGTTCAAACAACTTTTGAAAGATTGAGCTTTTCAAATACAGGTTTAGTTTATCAGACTTGCTTAATTACAGAAAGTTTACAAATATTCTCTCTTCTCATTTACTGTATTTGCTATAAGATAAGCTAACACTAGCAATGGATTAGCTTGGGTAAAACAAATACTTTGACTCTTTTCAGTTTAAAAAGGCAACATTTAACAACAGTAACACAACTACTCAGTACATATGCCATGACTTTTCAATTACTAGAGCCCATTATGCTGTTTGTTATTCCAGATTAAGAGGATAAGAAGATAATGTGAAACCTCTGCTAGCAACCAGTTAGCCTATCTTAGAGCCTGCACTGGAAGCAGGAAAGTTGCTTTGTTTAATGTGCTGCTCCAACACAAATAGTTAGAAGGTAATAACCCTCCTTACAACAACAAATAACACCCAACTATTTAGTTATTTACTGTATATCTACCTTATTCTGGGGGTCTACTTTAGCTACGAATGTGCATGGCAACAATAACGCTAACAGCAAAAATGTGTTTCTTCTAATGTCTCACTAGGAGATTTAAGAGTGGTCGTTTTGAAAGTAATATATCTTTAATGTTGTAAAGTTATTATTATTTATTTTATTGTCTACAATAAATTGTCCTGAGGTTGATTCTGTCACCTGTGCGTCTCTACAGGTGATCAGACAGAGAACAAGTGAGAAGAGAGACACGAGCACTGCTGTGCTCCTGTTGACGTATATTTAAAACAATTACAGAGAATCGTATGGGTCTCTATGCCTTATACCTCATATCAATGAATACCTGAAATTATACCTCATTATTGGATTTAACAACAAAGAGATTCTCTCTCTTTGCCACATAAACACACAGTGTCTATGATCCGCTGTCAGTAATAACAAGTTTTGACTTTTTTATCGTCATTTCGACTTAAATCTCGAAATTGTATTTCAACTTTATTCTCAAAATTTCGACTTTTTTCTCGTCATTTCGACTTAAATCTCGAAATTGAGTTTCAATTTTATTCTCGAAATTTCTACTTTATTCTCGAAATTTTGACTTTATTCTTGTCATTTTGACTTTAATCTCGACTTGGCCAAAATTATTTTCTCAATCAAAAATGGCCCTAATCCGCTTCCATAACTTTTTATTGGGGTTGGATCTCTTTCTACCACCTTTCACTTACAGCCAGTTAGCTTAGCTTTGACCAAAAATAGATAACAAATGGAAAAAGCTAGCCTTGGTGAGAAAATTAGCTCTTGCAAGTACCACAGCTACCAAGCTAACTTATTGTTTTCACCCAATGGTTTGTGCTAGTCTAAGCTAACTGGGTGCTAGCGTTAAGGCAGTCAAATTCATTTAAAGAGCTTCTCCAACTGATTTACTTTTAATTTTTTAAGTGTAGTTTGATTTTATAAAATAGTAGCGGAGCAAAGATGACTGTTTAGTCATTCACATTCATGTTTTGCTGTCAAGCCCCCCCCTTTCTTCTGCTAGTTAGCCTTGCTTTAACCCAACACTGGTCACAAGAAGTAATAACCACCCTGGCTATTTCCAAAGGCAACGATATTCCTCTATTAACAACAAGTGCTACAGCTGTAAAGCTTTATTCTACTAATTGCTTTTCCCTGTCCGTTGTAAGCTAAGCTAACTAGCTGTTAGCATACTGAAAGCCTAAGATGCTCTCAGGTTTGCTGTTTCACTATTGGGATTTTTTTTAACTGTAGTTGTATTTTGTGGGCTATTTAATGACCCATAATTGCAATAAGTAAGCCAGTGGCTTTTCAGTGATTCACTTTTACTTCGCATTAAAGTTTTGATCTTTGGGGGTTTCCATCTTCCCTAGTCTCTCTTTGTCTTTTCAAGAAGTATGAACTTTGGATCTCAAAAAATCAGAACCAGAGCAGCACAAATTTCCACATAGTTTTTAAATCTGCCATGGATTTAGGACTTTAATGGCTGCTATTAGTTTATTTGGCCTAAAATTGCTGATTCAGAACTTGAACTGTTCTATTTGTTCTTGTTCGGTGGAAGCAGACCAAGAGAAGGCCCTCTTGAATTGATCACTGACTTGGCTAAGAGTCTGCTACTTTAGGCAAAATCTCGGCAGATTCAATGGAAAATTCTTACCAAACATCTTGGACCCTTGTGCAACATGGAAAGTGAAATTCATCTTGATCCATTTATAGGCATGAGTAATTGACTTCTGCTCTTTGAGACATGAACAGCCATTGTTAAACAACAAGTAGGCCAAAATATGGAGAATATCACAGTTTTAAGTGTTTTTATGTGTTGGTTTGAATTGTCAGCATCTTTAACTTTCTTAATCTGAACAATATGTACTCTTTGTAAAATTTCCCTTCCTCTTGTTCAGACTTGTCCATACTCAAACATTTAGATGTGGTATCTGGCCTACAAAAACCATCATGATGTCCACACCCTGCCTTGGCAGGAGCAGCATGTGTCAGGGCTCCTGGTGAATAGAAGGTCAACCATATTTCTTCACGGAGAATTCAAGCAGATGAGTCTCAAGTGGCAGCGTTGATTCAGAGTGTACAGACAGCGCCGGGAAACTCTTCAGCAGACAAAACACTTCCTTTGTGAATGGCGGAGGCCTGTTTCCAGCCAGACTGACAGTAAGACAGAGAGACGGCACTGCTCACGATCCTGTGAAAGGTTCTCCTGTTTCATCCACATTTATCACGTTGTGTGCCAGAGAAACAGTCCAGCTTCTTTTTTAGGCGCTAAAGTTTATTTTCTCAGAGTATGTGGCAGGAACCAGCAGATTTGTGACTGAACAGTGAACAAAAACATATATGAAACTTGTCTTTTTCATTTGCTACTTCTGTGTGAGAAATGAATAATCTGTAGTTTTGTCAGCACAAGTGGCAGAATGGCACAATGTTCACACCGCGTTCGTTGCTTATCTAAATAGTTGATGCAAATGACAGTCAGTATAATTTTCAAGTCATCAACCGTAAGGGCATAATTCTTGTTTTATTGAACAAACCTCCCAATGATAGCTTTTTTTTTCCAAAAATAAAAAAACTCAAAATTTGCTGTTCCAAATTATTATGCACAACAGAGTTTCAAAACATTTCATAGGTTGTACAGAACTGAAAATGGTCATTTGTTGAATTTGCAGCATAAGGAGGTCATATTTACTGAAATCAAAAACTATTTCAATCAAAAACATCTTAGGGCAAGTTAAATTTTAACATAGGAGCCCTTCTTTGATATCACCTTCACTATTCTTGCATCCATTGAACTTGAGTTTTTGGAGTTTCTGCTTGAATTTCTTTGAAAGATGTCAGAGTAGCCTCCCAGAGCTGCTGTTTTGATGTGAACTGCCTCCCACCCTCATAGATCTTTAGCTTGAGGATGCCCCAAAGGTTCTCAATAGAGTTGAGGTCATGGGAGGATGGGGGCCACACCATGCGTTTCTCTCCTTTTATGCTCATAGCAGCCAAAGACACAGAGGTATTCTTTACAGCATGAGATGGTGCATTGTCATGCATGAAGATAATTTTGCTACAGAAGGCATGGTTCTCCTTTTTGTACCATGGAAGAAAGTGGTCAGTCAGAAACTCTATATACTTTGCCGAGGTCATTTTCACACCTTCACGGACTCTAAAAGGGCCTATCAGCTCTCTCCTCATGATTCCAGCCAATAACATGACTCTGCCTCCTCCTTGCTGACGTCACAGCCTTGTTGGGACATGGTGGCCATCCACCAACCATCCACTACTCCTCCATCGGGACCATCCAGGGTTACACGGCACTCATCAGTAAATAAGACTGTTTGAAAATGAGTCTTCATGTATTTCTGGGCCCAATGCAACCGTTTCTGCTTGTGAGCACTGGTTAGGGGGGCTGAATAGTAGGTTTATACACGACTGCAAGCCTCTGGTGGATCCTACACCTTGAGGTTGGTGGGACTCCAGAGGCACCAGCAGCTTTAAATACCTGTTTGCTGCTTTGTAATGGTATTTTAGCAGCTGCTCTCTTAGTTCAATAAATTTGTGTGGCAGAAACCTTCCTCATTATGCCTTTATCTGCACAAACCCATCTGTGCTCTGAATCAGCCCCAAATTTCTTCACAGTATGATGATCACACTTCAGTTTTCATAAAACATCTAATGTTTTCATACCCTGTCCAAGGCATTGCACTATTTGACGCTCTTCAGCAGCAGAAATATCCTTTTTCTTTCCCATATTGCTGAAACCTGTGGCCTGCTTAATAATGTGGAATCTTCTTTTAAAGTAGTTTTTCTTTAGTTGGGCTCACCTGGCAAACTAAGTATCTCAGGTGTCTGAGATTGATTTCAGTGATCCAAAGAGCCCTAAGACACAACACCATCCATGAGTTTAACTGAAAAACAAAAAATTGAATTTATGTGACACTAAAATCCAATCTGCATAATAATTTGGAATGCAGTGTACTAGATGGGGCAGATGACAAAGTTTTTAATTTACTTTTAATTTAATCTAAATAAACAGCTGTGTATATTGGTTTGCATTAAAGGGATTCCTCATTTTTGGAGCATCTCTTTAATGGTATGCCTACTTTTCACTCCCAATTCCTCACTGACATCAGTGCTGAACCACGAGGCCTTATCCTATCTCTCTTGTTGCTCCATGTTATTTCACACTCAGTGGATTTCCACAAGTCCAAAAAAAGAGGAAAGTGTATGGGTAGGATTCCTTGATATCACATTTCAGGAGTCGAGATCAGTTTGTGCAACAACACATGGGAGATGGACTGAGCTTGTACTGTGCAGAACACATGCAAAGGTCATCTTCAAACCAGTTTTTATGATGCAAAGGAGAAAGAGAAGCAGAACAGGAGGGATAAGCAGACACAGAGAGTACTAGTGGAGCCAATTAGGTGTTGGCAAAAACCTGTTTTCTCCCAGACTCATGATAATTTATTTGTGGTTGATGGCAGACCAGCTTTGCATGGAAAGGATGAACTGTGGTCAGACTTTTCTCCAGTTTCTCCAGTGTTCTCATGAAGCTTTCCAAAGCCCTCCAAACAGTCCAAAACTTCTTAAAAAGTCCACATGTATTCCAGGGTGAAATCGAAATTAAATGTTATTGGAGTGGCCATCTTTGCCAGTGTATGTATGGCAGGGAATCAGAGATCGGAAGCCAATAATTAAAGCTAAGATTTTCTTATTGGGCTGAACATTTTTGATCCAGAACTTCTGCCAGACTGGTTGAATCTGGATATTTTAGCTCTTAAAAGACCGGCAGGCCAAAGGATCATTCAGTTGCTCTTGGATCCCTTTAAGTTTACTCTAGAGTCTGCCCCAATTCTTTCCACATACTTCACATTTTCTCATCCAAGTTTGCGTGGCTTTGCAGGATCTGTCCTCTTTCTGGTCTAATGAGGAAAAGAACAGACAAAAGCAGAGGTCACTGTGTTCCCACCTTCAAACGTCAGTATTGGTAAAGGATTACAAGTATTACCTAAGTGGTGTTTAAAGCTGTCAAAGTCCTGTCTGTAATGCAACAAATAAAATGTTTTCCACCTGTTACAGTGTCCACCGTTTTGAGATAATCTTAGTCAAGATGTTGGCCTAATGAAAGACCTTGACCTTTAGAGAAAAGAGCTAATGGATGGCAGTGGAGCTGAGTCAGAGTCAGCACATCATGCTTTGATTAAAATTCAAGGAAATGAGAAAAAGGTAGTCATGGACCAAAATCAGACTCAGATGTTGTGAAAAGTGAGAGTATAAACACGAACAGACTCTTAGCCTTCGAGGGTAAATGATTCACATCCCAGGAACAAGGCAGTTGTTCTCAAACAGATTGTGCTGTTCATAAATCTATCCTTAAGTAGCAGTTGGTGATATATTTTTGAAAACATATAAGATAGAGAATTTTTACTTTAGTTCACCCTCTTCTAGCGTCTCTTTGCTCATTTTGGGTAACAATTCATGTTTCCTGGCCTTGTCTGATTTTACACGAGTTGACATGGAGAGCATCAAGCAGGAACAGTACATGCTCCTGCTTTTCCTGTGCCGATAAGGAAAGCCTGAGAGAAGCCTCAAAAACCCCTAGATCAGAGCAGGCATCACTGACAGCTGAATGGCAGGGATGAAGCCAGAAGCAAGATAAAGGAGGAGCTGAGGTGGAGGACGGTGGCAAGAGCAGCTTAAATATAGCTGCAAGACAGCAATTAGCCAATTGCGTGCTTAGAGCAAATCAGCTGGCGGTCAGCTGATGAGGCTTGTGTGAGATCAGCTGATCTCAAGTACGTGACTCCACAGCCTGTCTGAACTATTTGCTTGATTTATGTGTCATGTTTCTAAGCCTTGTTTGTGGTATGATTTTTTTTTTTTTTTAAGTAAAAAGCTTGGATAAATTTCATAGGAAAAACGTAATATGGGAGGTAGAGCCTCTAGTTATCATGTCTTAGGAATCAGCTTAATCTGCAGTTCCCCCTCTTTCAGCACCTTCGGCTCATTTTTGCCTTGTTTGTCTTTGAGAAAAAGCTTGATTAAAATCGACCGGTATATAAAAGAAATATGGGAGGTAGAGCCTCAAGTTATCAGGCCCAACTCCTGATAACTTGGACTAGTCCTACTTTCGGCTTTGGTCAGAACCTTCCTCAAGACACAGGAACCTTTTGAGGAACTTAGTGCTTTTTAACTTCAGGAACCAGCGTCTTAATTTAGTCCTGGAATACAAAAACTACCCCTTGTGGAGTCCCTGTCTTTGGATAGTCCTGATTGATTACTAGATCAAAGACTATGCCAACCATGCTCATGTAATGACTCTCAAGCGACCACCTGGATCATTAGCATTTTCATGGTTGATAAAGGCTGAAATTTCTCCTTGGCCCCCGTCAGGTTTAAAGCTAAATCCTTTCAGAGAAGGGATGAAACGTCTCCAAGAACCTCAACCAAGTCTGGTTGCCCCATGACCTGGATGACCGAGAACCCACACTGACATTTCATAAAGTTATGGTTACATATAATGCATTATAGAGACTGTGTACGTCTGGTGACCCAGACCCATTATTGCAATCCATCAAAAAATAAATTTAAAAGGTGCAAATCACATGTAAAAATCTATTTAAAACTAAAAATCAGACACGTTTGGTCTGTTAGATATCAGATGGTTAGTACCCAGATCCTTGTATGAAATAATCTGATACAAAATGATCATATTCATGTTATTTTACTATGTCCATCCAGGGATTTTAGGCCTTGTCCATGCGACTAAAACAATATATTTCTGTTTCATTTTGAGAAAGTTTTCCGTAATATGGGATCGTTTCAGGAAATGTCCGCGTGAGCACAGAACCAGTGAAAACAACTGAAGACGCTGTAGTGCCAAGCCTGTAAGTGGTGCTGTAACGCTGCCACGGAAATGCACCAAAAGAGAGAAGAAGATTACAAAAATTGCCCAAAACTTTCTCCTGGTTACCTTTCGGGTTGTTGTCCGTGTTGGATCTAAAAACATCTGGTGTATGCTGTTCTCCATGACCATTTGTTGTTTGCGGTGGTGGTACAGGAGCACAATAAGCTCAGTGGCTTCTGCAGCATGAACACAACCCTGTGATCCGCCATTGTTGTTTTGGCTTGACCCGGGCATGTAGCTTAAGTGCTACGTATGCTATGTATGACGCAGTCGTTTCAGGAAAGATGTGGTTGTGTGTCCGCTCGGAGACCAAGTGTTTACAGGTTTTGAATTTCCCCTTGTGAAATTAATAAATGGAATATTTCAAATTATTTGTTCACTCTGGGACCTGGTGTCAAAAAGTAGGATATTCTCCTGAATTCATCATTGTGTTGACGGAGACTTAGAACCTGGTGGAAACAGACAACAGGAAGGAAGGCCATAGAAGTTCCCGTAACTAAAAGTACCCAGAATTTGAGGTGGAAAAACCTCTTTTTCAAGCACATTTCCACCTCTCTGCGTATGCATTCCTACATTACTGATGGTCACCAACGATGAATATATGTACCGTTTAAGATACTAATCATAAAACTTCTTGGAGTTCCTCAGCTTCCTTGTTTTGTAGGATCCTTTATGGGTAGTCTGCTGCTGAGGATCCACCAGACTCCATCTGCTACAACCACTAATATCAGCCTATAAATGCTGGTGGGAATCTAAGAGCTGCTTGACTTAAGCGTCTATAATAATCTCTGTTATAAACTTTGTCAGTCCTCACCATTCTCTTGGGTTTACCTTTCACAATGATCAGTCCATTATACTATACTAGATTTGCCAAATGCTATGCTTACAAGTACTACTGAATCTCATGATAATAAAGAGTATGTTCTAGATGCACTCTCTGTCTAAAGTGACTTGAAGTAAGATTTGTTATATAATGGCACCATGCGATGATTGATTGACTGACTGAAAACCACTTTATGCTACAAGCCAGACACTAAATTCCATGAGCCTCGAAAATTCAGGAGCATTTTCAGCAGCTGATGAGAGCATATTTTTTTCATCCTATGTTGGTGATGATTAAAGCTGAGCCAAAAAGAAAATGAACATTTGTGGCCAGATAATGTTTCAGGCAATTCTCTGTCATTAAAACTTTATAAAGTGATAATGCGTCCATTTAGTGGTGGTCAGTTTATATCAGTTTGGAGGTTTCATATGATCCCTCTTTAACATTCCTTCATGGAGACTCTGATGATCCTGGATGTGATGTTGCAACTGGCTTTAGTATTTTTAGACGACAGCACTGATAACATTTCTGACATTCAGATCAGTGAACTTTTGTACAACTGCAGAGTTTGACTGTAGGTCGATGTTTCACAACATGGGTCACTAAAGCTGGCCTGCCCGTGCATTCTTTTTGAAAAGACAATTTTGGCCAAAAATTATGATGAAGAGTCTGTTACTTGGCTTTTTTTAGTGTTTTAAACAAACATGTCATTTCACAAATACTAAAAGTTGATATAAAGACTATACTTTCTCCAGTTTATGTGAAAACATTTGGCCTATCTCCATAAGTTAGATGTCACAAATTGGACACATCTGATTTGTGTCTCCCATGGTCGTCTTTCTGGAAACTTTATCCCCTGATGAAGAGTTAAGTGTATTACATTGTTGTTGCCAAGAGTTGTTCAGTCCTGCTGATGCAGCGAGAGTAGTGAGTCTTTGAAAAGGGATGAAAGTCACGGTGACCTCTGGTGAACGTGTGAAGACGGGGTTACAATGTCGAGCATTCGTAGCTGTAGTTGTCAGAGCCATTAAAGTCATCGTTGTTTGTGGAAAAAAAATGCTACTGTCTGGTTTTGGTGGCATTGATACAGTAAAAATCAAAAAGTTGTTTATTTTTGAATATAATCGCTGTCGTAAACTGTCATAGTAAAAATAAACAGATAACTCTTTAGCCACATTATAAAACAGTGATGCTTGGATGTGCACTTCAATCAGACCATTTGATCCACATTTAATTTTGGAGCATGTTTTGGTGTTAATGTTGGTAAACCATTAGACATTAGGCATAATTTCAAGTGGATAAAGACGAGGAATTTTGGAATCAAGATCTTTAAAAGTTTATGTGTAATTTTTAATGACTGTTGGACTGGTCTTTACTCATAGTTGCTGCCCAAACCTGGTTCAGTTCTTCATTCTTTGAAGTGCGATGCTCTAGAGTGGGGGGGGGGGTATCTCTTCCCCCATGTGATTACATGGCGGAAAGAAGCAGAAGGAAGGGATCATGTTAAAACAAAAACAAAAACAAAACAAAACAAAAACAAACACACAAAAAAAAAACATTTGAACCTTGAAGAATGAAACATGCTAAAGGTGTAAACACAGACCTGATGACAACAAACCCAGAGGGAGTTTGGCTTCACTCTCTGTTTATGGACAATGAACAAGAGTTTCAGTGCAGTTTCCCTACATTTTTTTTAAATTATACAGTAAAACCTAAAAATTTACAGAATCAGAGCCATGGATATAAAGAATAAGAATCCACTGAAAGCTTTCTATCACCTGCTGGGTATTTTTCAAAATAAGACATTATATATTAATGCATTAACAAGTAGTTCCCACGCAATTTGAGGAGATATTCTCTGAGCAGTCATTCTCTTCCCTCATATGATGACAGAAGAGGGGTCTAGCTCCCAGATGCCCCCTCTTTCAGACCACTAATGCGAGACGCCCCCTCTGTCAGAGTAGAAGTGACATAATTTGCCAGTAGAATGTCTTTCGTTTTTTTTATTCAACTTCATTCGTAAACAAAGTCTGGTATTCACGATATAACCAGATTACACTTCAAGAAACTTTTCAAAAATAAAACAGAATAAAGATCTGAGGTCAAATCTGGGATTAAATTATGTATAGACCCGTTTTAGAAGTAGTTATATGAACGTTGGATCACTTAAGCTGAATTAACTTTAGCTTGAGCTAATGTAGCTACACTAGCTATGAAGTAAAATTGCTAAAGAAAGCCTGTGTAGTTGTGTCAGCTTTAGCCTTAGCCACATTAGCTTTAGCCAACATAACTTAAGCTAAGGTAGCTATAGCCTGGCTACAAAGCTAATGTAGCTAATGTTAACTATGTTAGCTAGCTTTAGCTATGTTAACAATGTAGGTCTTCAAACTTTGAATGGAAGTTTAATCCAAATTTGATTTGAAAGTTTTAGCAGAGACAGACTCTTTTGACGGGACTAAAAGTTGGAGGGGAGAGATCATGCGAAACAATCTTAGTGAAGTATGTACAAGCTAAAGGTGTGAACACAAAGCTAAAAAAAACAAACCCACAGAGAGTTTGACTTAACACTTTGTTTAGGACTGATAAGAAATGCTTCAAAATAAGAAATCAATAATCACTACCAGATAGGCCTTCTCTTTTAATTTTCATCTCACATTTTATGCCAAAATGCATTTGTTCAGAGTCATGGACATGAAGAATGAGAATCCACTAAAAGTTTCTTTTTACCATTCGTTAATTTCCAAAGTAGAAAGATAAATATTCATACGTTAGCAAAGACTTTCAGTAAAGTTACAAATTAACCTTTAGGAGTCATGAATGTATTGATGCAGATAATATTGAATCATGTCTTCCGATAACTGTTTTGACTTGATTACCTGTCATGAGAGTTTAGCTTTAAAGTGCTGAGTCATTTAGCTGTCATATTAATTTCCAGGAGATTTAAGCGGTCAGGTCTTTCGCCAAAATAATGCCAAATTATGTCAATCTCACCGTAGATGATGAAGAAATTAATGGGTAAGACATGTTTCTGGACAGTTTCCCGGGTGTAAGACTCCATTCATCTTCAACTGGCTTCCTCTTCTGCCTTAACTTGCCTCTTAACATGCAGGTACCTGCACTCCTCATTCACCAAGCTTCCTTTAGTTTACATCACATCACATCCCCTCTGCTCACATTAAAGCTGTGTAATAACTGCTGTGATCAGAGACAGAAATCACCTCTAATTTGCCATCTTGTTGCCTGTGCTACTTAATCACTTCATGGCTGTTGAATTAGAGGCAAAGAGGAAGTGGAGCCACACTTGTGCCAGTGTTTATAAGGAGATTTGTGATGTCAGGTGAAATGTTGAGAACCATTCCGGGTCTGGAAAATTTGTAGTGGTGCTGGACAGTTACTTACTGGTCTTTCCCTACATCAACTTTAATGACTCAGCTCGCTCTGTCGGCACCACTCTACGCTTTGACATTCAAAGCAGACATTGGTAAAAACGAGAGTTGGGGGAACAATTTCTTAGGTCATGTCTGCTGTTTATCGTGGAAAACTCGATGTTCTACTTCTCATCTTCTTTAGGGGTGACAAATGTTCTTGTATTGTCACTGTCTGTTTCTTTATTCTGCTATTTTAAGCTCTCTGAACAATGTTTTGTTTTAAGTGACCTGGTTTGCCTCATACCAACCTGTCTAGACTTTAACTAAGGGTGTTGCCATGGTAATAGCCAACACAGGAAGCAGAAGAAGCAAGGGAAGTGTTTCCTGCGGTGACCTGGTTTATGGTTTTGAAAGTCCTGAGCCTGGGGCAGACAGATGGTTGAGGACCCGAACACGGGCAACATAGAGCACCTTTATTTCCAGTGGCTTTCAGAGTGAACACAAAACAAAACAAATAGATCATTCTGGTAGAGATAGTGATATTTTACTGAGATGACAACAACACACGTCTTCTTTAATAGGAGTTAAATAGGAGTACATAAAGTGGGTCCATTAATGCACCCTATAAAATGTATTACAAGCACAGAGTGGAATGCCATTAAAGCCCATCTGTGGTTTGGACTTGCTTTTTTATTTCAAGTTTGGTGGACACCTGTTGGCTCAGGGGCTTTCCAGTCTTCATCGGCCTGTCAGAATCGTAAGCAGAAAAGTTAAGGTCTGTTTGGTATGGACAAACATTTCAGATGGTTCATTCAAGCTAAAAAAAAACTCCTTACAAGCTCATGACTATATTCAAACTGCCTACGACATACTGTCAAACGTGGAATACAATATGTACTGCTTACTAAATACCGTTGATCAAAGACTTCACAATATACCTCCTACTAAATACTGTCGAACATACAGTGATTAATTGCTGCTTACTAAATATTGCTGAACATAGAGAACACAATTTACTGTCTGCTACATAGAATGCAGTATGTACTACCTACTAAATACTGTTGAACATAGAATACAGTTTGCACTGCAGTATGTACAACCTACTAGGATCTTTGATGTTTTAAGTGCATTCTAACATTTTATCATAGAGCCTCTAAACAGGAAAAGCAATATTTATACAAACAATAAGCGCCTTACTTTCATACTTCATACAGCCAATAGGATGAATTATTTATTACACCCAATAGAAGGACTGCATTCATCCAGCCAATAGGAAGCACTGCATTTTTGCAGTAAATAAGAGCACTGCATTCCTACAGCCAATAGGAGCACAACAATCATACAGCCATTGGAGCATACAACCAAATGATCACTGCATTCAACAGCCAATAGCAGCTCTGCATTCATCCATCCTGCACTGCTTCCATGCAGCCAATAGGAGCACTGCTTTCACACAGGTAATAGAAACACTGCATTTTTACAGCCAATAGGAGGACTTATTTCATGCAGCCAATGGAAATGCATCATTTGTACAGCCAATAGAAGCACTGCTTTCATATAGCCAACAGGATAGCTTAATTCTAGCAGCCAAAAGGGAAGTCTGCTTTAATAAATTCAACAGGAATGTTTCTTTTACACAGCCACTAGGAACAGTGCTTTAATCAAAATAACTTCTGATTTTATACAGCCTATAGGATCACTGCATTCTTAAAACCAATAATAAGCCTTAATTCATAGAGTTCATACAGCCACTGGGAAGGAAACTTTTAAACATCAATATGAAAAATGCTTTTACAGCCTATAAGAGCACTGCATTCATACAGCCAATAGGAGCACTGCATTCATACAGCCAATAGGAGCAATGCATTCATACAGCAATTAGGAGCACTGCATTGAAACCGCCAATAGGAGCACTGTATTCATACAGCCAGTAGGAGCACTGCATTCATACAACCAATAGGAGCACTGCATTCATACAGCCAATAGGAGCACTGCTTTCATACAGCCAATAGGAGCACTGCATTCATACAGGTAATAGGAGCACTGCATTCATACAGGTAATAGGAGTACAGCTAATAGGAGCACTGCATTTATACAGCCAATAGGAGCACTGCATTCATACAGCCAATAGGAGCACAGCATTCATATAGCTAATAGGAACACTGCATTCATACAGGTAATAGGGGTACAGCTAATAGGAGCACTGCATTCATACAGCTAATATGAGTGATGCTTCCATACAGTCGATTGGATTGCCTCATCCACATGGCCAAAAAAAAAAAAATTAAGATATGCTGTCAAAATGAATACATAAGAGCAGAATACACTAGAAAACATCTAATTGAGGTTGTTTATTAAAAGACTCCCCTACAGGCTTCAGTAAGGGAGTCCAAGAGGGTTCCTGTCTTCAAACCCAAGAAATGCCTCTGACCCAAATCTGTATTTTAAAACCTAGATATTGGCAGGGGTATTATGGGTAAATTTATTGCAGCACTGCTAGGAGAGTTGGTCATCTCTGAATTGTGTTCTGCAGTCACATGTTGATGTGTCCTTGGGGCTGAGACTGTGTCAGTGGTGTGTAAATGTGTATGGACTTGTATGGAGTTAGTTGTTACAGATGACCTCTCTTAGTAGCAGTTTTTGTGAAAATGGATGAGAATGAATTAAAACATCCTGCAGTTTAAAAAGATATACAAGCTCAGTTCCGTCTACTATTAAACTGATTTGGAATGAAATTGCGACCCTGAGAATCAAAATCAAATCTTTAAATACTGAAAGATTCATCCCTGCCCTTACTAATGCACATAGAGTACATGAAGAAGAAGATTAAGGCGGTTGTACTGCGGCCCCAGACCCCCGGTTGGCTCCATGCACACTGTAATTGCTATTTGCAGGATTCTCTGTGCAAACAGTCAGAGACAAATGGCTCCAGGCTAAACAGATATTGACTTAATGGTAAACAATCATCAGGTTCAGCACATGGAAGCTGACAGATGGTGGCTAAAAATCAAACAGATCTGTGCATTTTTGACAGGTTTGACTTGGAACCAGTGAAAGGGTGCTGATTTGGCAGCATGTAAAGAAATTCTTCCCCCAAATCCTTCTTCACTTGGATGTTTTGATCGTCTTCTCTTACTGGAAAGTGTCACTGGCAAGTAAAGAATCTCTCATTTTTGATGTGAAATCTTAAAATGATTGTAAAGTGAAACTGCAGAGGTCGATAGCAGCTTGGTGCAAGATGCACATGCTCATGGGCCCCCTGGTGGATCCCCTGAATAACAGCGTGCAAATATGTGCACGAAAATCTAATGTTTCTTTAATTATGCATGTGCAAAGTTTGACAATGTGCAAAATACAGTTTGTGCATTTGTGCTTTTGCGTAATCTGCTAGCTGTAGTCTCTTGCATGTGTCAGTGAGGTCCAAAGTAGAAGCAGATGATGGGCTGAGTTTTTGTGCGTGTTTCTGGAGGTCCCTCTGGCTCCCATGGTTTCTCTCTCTATCCCCTCCTCCTCCCTCCATCTTGCTCTCCCCTCCCTCTCTCCGGTCTTTTCTCTGCTTCTTCCCCTGCTTCTTGGCTAACTCAAGCGCCACCTTCCCTCTCGCACATGCAACAGCACCCTGCTCAAAGCCGCTTTAACCCTTTTGTACACCGACTTTTGAAGATAAAGTCAGAGCAGAGTGAGGTCACCGTGGTCAATTCTGACTTTGGATTTCAGGTTTGTGAAGTTAAGGCTGGCTTTGATTGGAGATTTGGGGTCAAATTGGCTGAGATGAAACAGGGTTTAAGGGGCTGGGAGAAGTTTCACAGTATGGAGAGCATGTGAAGCTGCATCTGCACTTGAAAATTAAGCAGTTTTGATGCATCTTGAGAAGCTCTAAGATTCATACTTAAGAGGAAAAGTTTGACTAGAGGAGAGAGCAGCTTGTCTGCTTGACTCAGATGGAAGGGTGTGGTTTAATATCCGGTTTCCTCTGTTCTCTTCTGTCTTCATTTTCTCCCTTTTTCGTGGTCTGATTCCTGACCAGAGGTTCTTAATGTGGCCGAATAAGAACTTAAAAATCACAAAAAGGCTTGAATTATATATCTGAGTGGATTAAAAATGAAAAATTACATCAAAATGACCTCACTTTAGATTAATGCGTGCACATGTTTTGCTTTCTGAGGCAGAATCCCCTTAAGGAGAAGACAGACTGTGGATTAATATGCTTTTAGAACAAGTAATCAACTAGATAGTCTGTCTAAGAGTGAGACATAATAATAGGGAAGTGGTGTTTTGCATGTTTAAAGCACAAAACCAAAGACAAGAAGAGGATATTTTGCATAACTCAGACTGATAATACAGCCGGCTTTCCCGACAGACTGCCAAAAAGGAAGCGCCCTTACTACTACTAATCCTGCAAGCCTCCTGCTGATTTAAGATTACATATGGGACTGAACCCAGCACAGGATACAGGAGGTACACAAATAAAATCACAGTCTGCCAAAGTGCTTAAATGAGCACATGGGCTCAGACGTGCACGACTCCCACGCACGATTCAACTCCAGGTATGCAGGACTGGAGATAGTTTATGATATCACTGCATAGGAAGGATGAAAATATGGGGAAAAAAGATGTAAAGGGAGAGGTATTTGGGGGAAAATAAAGGGAGGAGGCTTTTTCCACAGGTGGACATGTGGTGTTGTGATACGGGGTCAGGGTCCTGCTGGACCGTAGGGAGGTGCCGGTGAGCTCCCTGCCCAGGCAGAGCTCTACTTTCTGGACACGCAATGAGCCTGAGGAGCCCTGGATTCCTCCTCCCCTTCACTCCCTCCCTCTTGTCCCCCTCCTCCTGCTCCTCTTTCTCGGGCCCTATGGGTGCAGTGCCACGTCGCTGAGTGAACATATTAGAGCGAAGGAAAAAGAGGGAAAATGCAAAGCACCTCCACGTGTGCTAATGCATCTTCCCTTCGTTTTTCTCTTTGCTTTCTCTTATGAAAACCCCAGTTTCTGCCTATCATTTAGATCAGAATGTCTCAATTTTTGCAGAAAAAGTGTATAAAATATTCTTTTCAAGCTCTTATGACTCAGGAGTGTGAGTATGTGAGTGTGAGGCACTCTCCCTGCTGAGTTTCCAGTCTGGTTTGAGCTTTAAATACACACTTTTTTCTCCACAAGGTAAACTTCCTGAAGCATGTGCAATATAAATGCCTCACTTTCATATCTGAGTGTTGGAAAAGAGCCAAATTAAAGCTGCTGTATCTCATTTTACACTCTAAAAACAGAGGTGGCTGTCATCAACACTAATTACTTATTTTGCAATACGTTACTGCCACCTAGTGGACATTCTCTTCCCTGCAATACAACTAAATATCTCAGTCTTTCATATGAGCCTGCTGAAAGTGTAATGGAGCTTGAAAATTAACATCAAACAGTATGCAACTAAACTAAACTAAAATGTATCCATTTGTTTCGGGAAAAAAGGTAGGATCCTTGATTCTTAGTTGTTTTCTTCATTTATTATTTACTGTACTTATTTTGGGCTTTTTGGAGACAGACAATATTGAACACGACAAGAAAAGATCAGGTTTTAAAGTTAAATAACTTTTGAATCATAAATTACAGCCGCTTACTTTTATTTCCCTATTAAAGCTAGCCGTTGTGCCATTCTAATGATGCTATCCACACCTCTGTTGCCCAAACAACAGCTATTCTAGTGAGCCTGGAACTTGGGTGACTCTACTGGGTATTTAAGGATTACATCCACACTGGTACATCTGATATTGAGTGTCTTTTTTTCCCTTTTTTAATCCATTTATGACCGTGGCTGATAGTAGCAGCTAATGCCAAATGTCATTTCATATACCAGAGTGCTTGTGACAGGCTGTGACAATGAAGGGTGGGTTGTTCCATCATCCTTTGTCAAACTCAAATTATAATAGAGAGCCTGAATTGCTCATGATAGAGAGAAAGAAAGACAGGGTGTGTGATGTGGCCCTCTGTGACACTGCAGACAGGAATTGTTTTGGTAAAAGGCTCAAAACTTGTCAATTTAAAATTAGCAAGGACTTTTTTGTAAATATGTCAAGAATTTTTAGACTTTTGGTGACAGAAAAGTTATTCCAAGAGATGAGAGAACAAGTTTGTGCAAAAGAGGCTTAGTCATTCTTGTGTTTCTGTAACTGTGTATCACAGCTTCCACTCTTCCTGGCAGGTTTTCCACAAAGTTTTTAGGTGTTATGTGGGAATTTGAGCCCATTACTTCTATAGGGCATTTATGAAGTCAGGCACTGATGTTGGATGAGAAGGCCCGTCACTCAATCTTTGTCACAGTTCATCCCAAAGGTGCTCAGTGGGGTTGATGGCAGGGCTCTGTGTGTGCCAGTCAAGTTCTTCCTCTCTGAACTCGTCAAAATAAAGCCTAGCCTTAGTTTATGCAGGAAACGCTAGTCAAACGCCCAGCCGTGATCAGCTGACAGCCAGAAGCTGCATTTAAATGTGATGTACTTCTCTCTCATCCCTGCTTGCGTTAATGCTGCTGCTTGCAAAGCTTAACGTCCTCCACCCTAGCCTCCTCCTTTATAGCATAAAGCCATAGAGGGGTTTTGTTTTCAACATCTAATTTTATTGAATGTTGAAATTTAACCTGCAATCTAAATTTACTGACATCCAATAAGTCACATTTCCCTTTGGTTGCTGCAGGAAGGGCAGGATGAATATAGTGATGTCACATGCAGAAGGTCTATACTGCTGACAGGGAGGCCGGGAAAAGCTGTCATTGGGCAAGAGGCTGGTGACACCATGGACTGATGATTATTCATGCTCACTCCTACAGTTTACTGGCACTGACTGTCTGAGTGAACTGGCTCTCATTTCCATTTTATTAGAGTCTTATGCGTGTGATAGTTTTCAGCTCAAACTGTCTTTGCTATTTTGCATCAGCTAATGTTTGAAAGACCTCGGCAGGTTAATGGCATCACTGTGGATCCCCCTGAGAATCACGGCTACACAGAGTGGAAAATAAAACACTGAAGATGACTAATTTGTTTATGGAAAATTGTGAAATGGCCCCACAGTGTGGACTGGTGTTCATTTGTGAGCCTGGGAAAACTGAGTGAGGAGCTTTAACGGTAAACTCTCACTGCTTCCTGTTAATCATTCCCACAAATTTTCCCTCTCAGTACGAACCAGACAGGGATTATGAAAAACAAACAACACTGAAGGAAGAACTGACAAGTCTTTTTCTCTGGATTTATTCCAATTAATAGAGCAGGACAGATCACTACATTAAATGTTTGTCAGTTTACGTGTCTTTGATATTTGAAGACAACACTTAACATAGTGTAGTGCTAGCTCACAGGTGGAAATAAAAGAGAGCAGCACAAACATAAAATATAGATTTGATTTCTGCCCCTCCCTCTTTTATGTCCAAAACACTACCAACAAATTTTTCAAATAATCTCCAAATGTTTCAGTGAAGCTTTCTGAAAAAGACAAGAGATTTATATAAAGTTGTCCCCAAAAATTGCATGGAAACTCCTGACATTTTCAAGCTTTTTAACCCAAATTTCACAGCAAATTCAAGTCACGATTTCCAATTAAATCCCCCTAAACACGTACAAATACATTCCCATAAAATCACATGGAAAAATATAGACAATTTCCAAACAAATTCCCCCGTTAAAAAAAAATTTCCATGAATAGTAAGGAAAAAATTTGTAGGGTAATAATTACCCCAAATTCTCCAGTCCAACCCACAAAAAAATGATAAATAAATTTTCCAAATTCCAACAACAGAACAACAACAGAACCTAAAAATGTGAAAGTGAATCACCCCAAAATTTAAATCAAGCTTTCCAAAATATACAAACATACCCCAAACATATTCAAAAAAAATAAAATAAAAAATTGAAAGCCATTCTCCCAACATTTCAAGCAAATAACTTAAACTCCAGTGGAAATTCTGGACTATCATACCTAAAATTCTAAGAGCAGAAATTATTTTATGTCTGGAGGCCAAAATGTAATGTCCTCATTTTATACACGCAAAATATGTATAATATACATGCATCAGACTGTTATAAATTATATAAACAAATGCAGTTAAGTCTGGCAGTTACATTCATGAAATAACACTGAAAATATTACAGACTAAACAACATTTCATAAATAAAACAGAAAAGGTGAGAGGTCTAATCTGGGGTGAACTGATGTAAAGACCTATTTTGGAATCAGTTTTGCTAACAGTGGTTTACTTTAGATCAGTCAGCTTTAGCTAAAGCTAACATAGCTATGCTAGCTATGTAGTTAATGTGACTAGGTAAGCCAATAAAACTACAAACTTTAGCTTTAGCAATGCGACTTAGCTAACATAACTCATTTGGCTTCATTAGTAACATAGCTACACAGCTAAACCTAAAGGTAATGTAGCTACATCAGCTTTTGTAATTGCTGTTGATGTCCACACCATATTATCTATGAGTGAAGATAGCATAAGCTAATGCAGCTAACACAACAATATTAGCGAGCTGTTATCTACATAGCTATGCTAACTTTGAAGCTCAAGCAGCTAACGCAGCCTCATTAGCTTTAGTCTTAGCTATGTTAGCTTTTGTAAATGTCATAGATATCTACTCTATATTATGGATCCATACTATCTATGAGTCAAAGTGGCATAAGCTAATGCAGCTAACATACCAATATTAGCGAGCTGTTATCTATCCGCTAATGCGGTAACACACCTTTGTTAGCTTTAGGTATGCTATCTAAAATGGCTATGTAGCTATACTAACTTTGAAGCTCAATTAGCTAATGCAGCCTCATGAGCTTTAGCCTTAGCTATGTTAGCTTCTGTAAATGTCATAGATGTCTATTCTACATTATGGATCCATATCATCTATCAGTGAATGTAGCATAAGCTTTTGCAGCTAACATGCCTTCATTAGCTTTAGCTATGCTATCTATGTTAGCTACGTAGCTATGTTAACTTTGAAGCTGAAGCATGCTATGTTAGCTTTTATAAACGTCAGATACCTACACTATATCATGGATACATATTATCTATGAGTGAAAGTAGCATAAGCTAATGCAGCTAACATACCTTCATTAGCTTAAGCAATGCTATCTATGTTAGCTACATAGCTATGTCAACTAAATAGCTTAAGCAGCTAACGTAGTTTTGTTGGCTTTAGCCTGTGCAAATACCATATGCAAGAGTCAGTGGAAAGATCTTTGCACCAGAGTTGAATGCATGTGACCAGAAAGTCACTGTAAACACGTCAAATGTTTTAAATCTACATTATTACATATCACACATTTTACTCTTTAACTATATCAAATTAAAATGTTTTTTAATCAAGATCTAAAGAACAGAATGACTGTGATTCTCCTTGTGGAAGGGGGTTGGATGGCACTCCAACGCCCTCTATTGACCAGCTGGCAAGTTGAAACCTTGCTGGGTTTTTGGGACGTGACAACTCAAATCTACCACCAGGATTAGCGTCAAGGTCCTCTGTTTATTTTCATGTAGTGATGGTTAGTTCATTAAAGCAGACCAAATGCTGCCTGGCTATTAATCTTAATGACTCTGTTTTGGAAGATGGTTATGAAATCCACCACTGACGTCTGGCAATAACATCAGTTTGGTAACCAATAACTTGGCTGCTCCGTTCTGTTCTGGTACAATCATGCATTGTTCTCCAAACCTTACGGCATGTTGGCAAAAACAGTCTGTGGGAGGAAAATGAAAGCCA
The DNA here is from genome assembly GCF_018320785.1 of Cheilinus undulatus. Classification (NCBI taxonomy): domain Eukaryota; kingdom Metazoa; phylum Chordata; class Actinopteri; order Labriformes; family Labridae; genus Cheilinus; species Cheilinus undulatus. Next base: position 21,399,246 of record NC_054887.1, on the reverse strand, counting down.
TAAAAGCAGCCAAAGAGTGAGGCTTGGGTGGGTTACAACAAAAATAAATTGAATTTCACACTCAATAAATACATTGTTGGCTCGCGGCACAGTTCTTGGATAAGTCTTGAAAAATAAGAGCCATAAATGCATTTATTCTCATTTTGTGCATAAACTGTCCGTGCAGTGTTTTTTTCTGTGGCTTAGTAGAAGTGCGCCACCTGGAATCCCCGTAAGCACCTGAAAGCTTGCCCATCCAGCCGTCCCATATCGATTAGGTTGTGTTCCAGCTGCACTCGTACGAGCCCGCTGAGACTCAGACTCCTATTCCCCCAGCAGAAAGCATCTCGAGGCACTGATTGGATCCGGTTATGTGTGAGTGCCACAGAGTGCAGGGCTTGTGGGAGCTGTCTGGGCACTTGGCGTAAGACGTTGTGGCAGAGGTCTAACTGGTGCAGTATGGGTAAAGCCCTGAAGGCCCCTGGTGCCACTTTGAAGATTTTATTTCTTGCTAAACCCAGGTGTTCCAGGTTTTTCAAATTGCTGAAAACTGCTTTCTTTATAGATGATATGAGGTTGCCTTCCAGATTCAGAGTTTTGAGCGAGCGTGGAAGGTGTTTTGGCACTTGTTTTAGTCTGTTTCCTTCTAAATTGAGGCTTTCCAGGTGAGTAGCGTTGACAAGAGACTCCCTAAGAAGGCCTTTGTTAGTGAGTCTGTTAGAGCTTAAATCTAACACCAACAGCTCTGATTTTCCATCAAAAGCTCCTCCTCTGAAGTGCTCAATCAGGTTCCCTTTGAAATAAAGCTCCTTGATGGAAAGCGGTAACCCCAGAGGAACTGATTTTAACTGGTTGTGATCCAGATTCAGCGTGCGCAGGTTGCACAAAGGCGAGAGCATGGCATCAGGGAGTGATTCAGATCCGTTCCCCAGGCTGTTGTTGCTGAGGCTCAGCACCAAAAGTCCAGGGCAGCGAGCCCAGGCCGCCTCAGACATCACACTCAGACGATTATTGTCCAAACGGAGCTCCTCCAGAGACACTGGGAGGTCGTTTGGCACGCTTTCTAAAAGGTTCCTGTCCAGGTAGAGCCGCTTCAGAGCTGGTATCCCCTCAAAGGATCCTTCTATGGCGCCGCTAGTGAGCCGATTGTTGCTCAACACCAGGAACTCCATAGAGACGTATTCATTGAGCAGGTCCAGCTGGATGCTGGTGATGAGGTTGTTCATGAGGAGGATGTAGCGAGCGTTGTAGGGAATACCGTATGGAACCTGGTCCACACCTTTGTCTGAACACTGGACCACTCTGCAGAGAAACACAAACACAAGAAAGAGGATGCACGTTAACTAATAACCGCTGTGCTCTAGAGATGCTGTAATTTATTTGATTTTTATGATGTAGCTTATCTTCTATTGTTAGGAACAGAAGAAATGTAGTCTGTTATTTTTTTAAGTTAACTTTGACAAAATCTCTAGAATCTGAGTTCATTATTCTTAATTTTCTTTTAAAATTTCGCATTTTTGGAACAATAGTTCGTCAATAATTCTATCAATAAATTTCACCATTTTGGTTGATAAATTCCTCATTTTGTGAATAACTGTAAAAGGTTTGAAGGTCTTTATATTTTACTAATGAATTTCAAAATATTGGTCAATAATATATAAATTGTGTGAATAATTTTAAAAGGTTTTCCACTAAATTTGAATTTACTTTATCAATAATTTCAAACTTCAAATTCATTCTATAAATAAATTTCAGTATTGTGTCCATATATCACCAAGTAGCACTATTTTTTTTATCATAAATGTCCAAACAGTGGTAACAAATGTTCATATTTTGGTCAGTATTTGGTCGAAACAGAACATTTTTCATTTAATGTGTAAATGTAAATTTTGGTTAATCACTGTCATCAAGCAACAAAAATTAATAACCACCAAAGGCTAGGTCAATAAGTTTAAAACTGCAAATGACAATAATTTAATCAATAAATGTCAAAGCTTTTGGACCATATATGTGAACATTTTGGTCAATAGATTTCAGACTTTATGTCTGTAATTTTTGATAATTTTATCAATAATTTCAACTTCTTGGTCAATAAATTTCTAATCTTGTGAATAACTGTAAAGAGTTTGTCACTTTACCTTTAGTATTAAGTAACGTCAGAACATTTTTAAAGAATCAACATCAACATTTTGTTCAATCTGAGTAGATATTGTGGTCAATTATTGCAAAATTTAAAGACAGTAATTCGTAAATACCTCTCAGCATATCTTCAATGTGTCAAAAATGATCAGAGATTCAGTCAGTTAATGTTAAACAAAAAGTGTGAGTAAGTGTCAACATTTTTTTTTAATCAATAAGAGTTCAAATTTTGGTCACAAATGTCTAGATTTTGATCAATTAAATCAGATTTTATTTCGACATCTAGTGTCACAAATGTTGGTCAATAAGAAATAAAAATTAATAGCTCGCAAAAGTAAGGTCAATAAGTTAAAAGCCACAATTGTCAATAATTAAATCAATACATTTTAAACCTTTTGGACAATCTATGTCTAAATTTTGGTCAAAAGATTTCAGACTTTATGTCTGTAAATTTCTATTTTTTTTTTATCAATGATTTCAACTTTTTGGTCAGTTAATTTCTACTATCAGATATTTTGTCAGTAAATGTAAAAAAAGAAAGAAAAAGTGTCAGTAAATGTCAAAGTTTTCATCAATAAATATCCAAAATTTGGTCCAAAATATGTTTATATTTTGCTCAGTAAAATTAGATTTTATTTGGTCAATTAATATCACAATTTTAACCAGTAAGCAACACAAATGAATAACTACCAAAGTTAGGTCAATAAGTTTAGAACTGCAAATGTCAATAATTTAATCAATAAATTCCAATTTATCCCAAATGTGTCCAAAATTATTAGAGATTTTGTCAGTAAATGTAGAAAAAAAGTGTAAATAAATGTCCAAAATTTGGTAATAAATGTGTTTTATCAGTTAAATTAGACTTTATTTGGTCAATTAATGTCAAAATTTTGAAAACAAAACCAAATAATTATGGCCAATTTTATTCAATCAGCATCAAAGTCAATAAATGAAAAGAAATATTGAATGTTAGCTGCCAAAAGTTAAGTCAATGAGTTCCAGATTTTTGTAATAATCATCAAACATTTGGTCAATAAATATCTAACTTGAAAAATTGCCAAAAGTTTGGTCAATAAATCTTAAATTTTGTAAATAAGTGTCATTAAAAACTAGTCTACATGTTTTAAATTTTTGATAAGCGAATGCCAAATTTGGTCAATAAATTCTAAATTTTGTAATAAATGTCATCTGGTCTACAAGTTTTCAATTATTGGTCAGTGAATGTCAGATTTGGTCAATAAATTTCGAAAAGTCTAACAAGTGAAAAAAATGAAGATCGAAGTCTTAGGATGTAAAGACAACACCTTAAAATAACAGCTTTAAATAAACATTTAAGACAGAAAATGCTGGTAATTCTCATATTGGGGAACAAAAACCCTGGGCCTTTAGTCCAACATTCAATAAATCCAGTTTTTGTCTAAATTATAAAACGTGATTTGATGACAGAGGTTAGGAAATAAAACATTCAGTTTCTCTACCAGCTCACCTCCCATAGCAGGCACACTCAGGAGGACAGTAGTTATCCGTGAAGTATGGAAAGTGTGTTGGGGTGATGTCCTTCTTCTTCTCTGGTGGTTTTTGGGTTTTATTGTCCTTTTTCTTTTCTTTGGCCTTCTTCACCACCTTATTTTTGCTGCTTTTGTTCATCTTTGCCAGCTTCACTGAGGATATTTTGGCCTTTCTTGTCCCTTGCTGCGGTTTGGTTGGAGGTTTTGCCGGTAGTGGTTGAGGTGGGGATGATTTGTTTTGCTTGAGTGCAGTTTTGGCGTCTTTTCCCTCCAGTTTGGGCTCGCCCGTCGGTTTGATTGTGTTTGGATTGACCACGACTGGTGTGGCGCTGGGATTATTTTCATTTATTTTCGGAGCAGGATGTGGCTCTTTCATATCTTTGGGTTTTGGCGTAGCTGCTTGCACCTTTGGGATACTTTCAGCCTCTCTTGTGCTCATTTGGTCTGTGGTTTCCTCCTTCCTCACTGGTTGTAAGAACATATTTTTGACCTGTACAGCATCTAAATTTGACCTTTCCTCCAGTTCATTGTGCCTGAGATGGTGTCCAGGATTTTGTAATACTTCGCTGAGGAGATCTTCAAGCAGAGAAACAGACCTCCTCACACCAGGGTCCACTGTTGGGACTGGGTTTGGAGTGACGGACAGAGGGGAAAACTGAGGACTAGCTAAAGACACTTGAGTAGAGACATGAGGGGCTTCTGTGGATGTGACCACGACTGACGGGGAGACTTTATGATGAAGGGGAGGAGAACTTGGAGGATTTTGAGTCTGAGTGTTAGCTTGAATTGTTGCAGGAATCTTGATTTCCTCCCTTTTCAGTGCAGAGAGTGTCCTTAAAGGAGGCGTGAGATTACTAACGCCTGTGTGATCTTCTTTTTCTACTGACTCATCAGTGTTTGCATCTTTTATGTTTCCTTCTTCCGCCGGTCTCTCACTTCCTCTCCTTGGCTCCTGAAGTCCAATCCCTCCAACCAGCCTGCTCTCTCGTTCCAACTCGTCATCATTTTCACCAACTTTTATCAATGCAATACGAGTATTGCGTGCCGTTTCTCCCTCTTTTCTCATTTCTGCCTGTAATTCTTTTGAAACTCTCTCTGGAGTCAGCATATCCGCCTCATATCCTTCATTAACTTGTAAGGCGTCTCCAACAGTCTTTCCAAAATCATCAATGATTTTATCTACTTTTTCATCCACTTGCTCCTTCTCTGAGTTCTTCTCTGGAATCAATCCTTCAGTCCCATGTTTTTCTCCACTTTTTCTTGTCATGTTGGATTCAACAGCCTTATCTTCATCCTCCACTGGCATAGAAACATCTTTCAGCTGCTCTCTCCTCATTTCAGGCTGCTGGTCTCCATCTAGAGCTGCTATCAGAGTGGCTGTTGATGTGGAAGGGAGGAAAAGAAAAATCGAGATGTATAAGGCCATTTTACAATTAAAACATTCACTTTTGTAGACCTTTAAAAATATTTAGCACCTAAGTGTTGATGGCCTGCTTACAGGATTGTAAAAAAAAAACATCTAATGCCTTTTTTTCCTTTTTAAAAACGGTGCATTGTGTTAGTGCTGTGAATGTGAAAATTGCATGGTGTCATACTTACTGGGTTGTAACACAAATGAATTTCCAGAAATGGTAAACACAGTAAGCAGCAGTGTGAAAACTTCCATTTTACCTGTCAGGAGAAGAAAATCAAAATCATCATGTTAAAGAAAAGGATCTTTAGATTTTGAGTGGTATGGCTGAAACATTAAAACGACTTTTCATTTTGTGAGAGAGGTCTGGCTGCAGACCACAGATCTCAGATAACCCCTCTTGCAGACCGCTACTGTGAGATGACCCGTCTGTCAAGACAGAAGCGGCGTAATTTACCAGAACTACGAATTTCATATTGTACATTTTGTTTAATATTTAACATAATTCATAAACAATGTCGTAGAAAAGTCATAGTGTCTTAAGAAGTATGCAAACTGTTGCTCACCTTAGCTTTAGCTAATGTAGCTAAACTAAATATGTAGCTAACTTTACTACGTAAGCAAATGTAACTAGGCTAGCATTAGCTTAGGCAATGTGAGCTTTAGTGGATGTAACTAAAGCTAATGTAGCTACAATCATAGACAAAATACACGTATTATGTCAATAGATAAATTAGCTATATAGCTGATGAAGCTTTGTAGCTTAAGTTAATGTAATCAGCATTAGTAAAGTGGCATAACACAATGTAGCCAAAGTAGCTTTATTTTTTTTTACAATAATGTAGCTTTGTTTGCTTTAGCTTAGATCCGTTCACTAAGTCGCTACATTACCTACGTTACTTGTGTAGCTATGGTAACTTTGTTAGCTTTAGCATTAGCTATGTTAGCTATTTTGAAGTGTTTTCATACTCAACCTTTTTCCCATACGCAGACTGTTTACTCAGCTTTTTAAGTTTCCTTCATCAGGTTTTACAGGTCAGGTTTTTGACTTTTACCTTCTCGTATCATAACCCTAACAGTAACACTTGCCCTTACCTGAAGGTTTCAAGTTTTAGCTTGTATTTCTGTCCTGACAGGCGGTGTCTCACAGTAGGGGTGTGCTAGGGGGGGTGTCTGAGAGCTGTGGTCTGCAGCTGGACTGTCTTGCTACCTTTTGCAAACGTGTAATAAAAGAGTTTCTATTTACCATAAACCTGTTGTGACAGGATTAAAAAATGTAGACTGTTGTAGGAGTAGTTACGAGAAATGTAGCTTGCTTTAATTTCAGCTAATGTAGCACTAACTACGAAGATACCTTTACTATGTAAGCCAATGTAGTTAGGTCAGCTTTGGCTCAAGCAATGTGTGCTTTAACAAACTTAGCTAATGCTAATTACATTCACAGAGAGCCATATACCTATTTCTAAGCTACGTTAGCTACATAGGTGACATAGCTATGAAGCTAAAGCTACGCAGCCATGTTAGCTTTAGTTAACATAACTTTAGTTAATGTAGCCAAATTAGCTTTGTTATTTTTTTAACAGCAATGTAGCTTTGTTGGCTTTAACTGAAGATCAGTTCATTTAGTAGCAACATTACCTACATAGCTTTTGTAGCTAATGCAGCTTTGTTAGCTGTACCTTCACTATGTTATCTGTGTTTGAGTTTTTTCGTGAAGGATAAACCTCTTTCCTGTGAGCAGCCTGTTTGCTCAGCTTTATTAAATGTTTTTTAATCACGTTTTGCAGGTCAGGTTTTTGACTTTTAACTTAAAAAAATCATTGACCACGCTCAATGCTAAGGTTCCTGTGTTTATGTTCACCAAGTGTTGTAGGAAAGCAGGAAAACTCTGACAGGAAGTCAGTGGCCATTAACTTAAGCTACAGTGGCAACTAGTGGCAGGAGGTTTCATTACAGTTTTAAAAAAGCACTTGACCAGGATTTCAGGACTGTGTTTAAAAAAAAAAAAGAAGAAAGATACACAATTAGTTTAACTGGAAGGTAAATCTTACTCCATCTGTTTGGTCATCTTGGAGCAGTGGTTCTCAACCAGATGTCCTAAAGAAACTACGAATATTTTTTTTAAATTACGCTGTTGCCACTTTACACCAGTTTTACCAAATGTTAACCCCTTTTCATCACTTTTTAACACCAATTTTAGCACTTTTTTCACTTAAAACAAATTTTTGTAAATTTAAAACATTTCCATCACTTTTTTTCTCATGTTGTTGCCTCCATGAACCACTTTTTCCATCCTTTTTGCCCATTTTAACCACAGTTAACCCATTTTTCCATTTATGCCAATTTTTCATCCCATTCCACCTAATTTCCACCATTTTTTCACTCTGTAGCCATTTCATCCACTTTTAAATCCCCTATTACTACTTTTTTTCTGGCTGTTTTTGCCACTTTAACCCATTTTTGGTTATTTTTTGCCACTTTTAACCCATTTATGTTCTTTAAAAATCCAATTTTACCACCTTTTCACAATCTTTAGCCATTAATATCCAATTCTTAGCAATTTCTAACCCATTTTTAATTATGTTTTTAAGAAATGTTCTTTTAATCCAAAGAAGGTTAAATAAATAAATAAAGATATTTGTTTCTTTGGTAAAAGTGGTTATTATTCAGGCCAAATATAAATGTGGTTTTCACAGCCTAACTTCACAACAGACATGGTTTTGCTGACCTCCATGGTCCCCCAGTTTGGCTGGGTCCCAGAGAACTCCCCCTTTATCCCCCCTTATGGACGGCCTTGTCTGCACATGACTATTCTTGAAAGTGCATGGCTGTTCAACCACTTTCAGGTACAGTGGGGGTCCCCGGTCTCTGACCTGAATAATAAAGCTGATGAAATCTGGTCTGGTCATCTAAAACATAAATTTACTAAATCATTAAGAAAGGTGATTTGACAGGTGTTTGAAAAGCTCCAGTGGAAAGTTTCAGATGTGCCTAAAAATGACACGTTCTGCTTCATTTCTGGAGCCACAGACATCAGGTTTCTTAAAATGTGTTATTTGATTTAGGAAATAGTTTGTATTACAGCCAAGGCTGCCTCCCATAATTCTTTGCCTATGAATCAGACTACTTTCAAAGACAAAGCAGGAAATTACTCATAAATCCTGACACATCATCTGCATATTTTAATGAAACTGCTGGTGAAAGCAGGCTAACTTTGTGTCTTTATCTCTAGCTGTGCAGCAGTGAAGTCCAAAGCTAGATAAAGTAGGAGATATTATGACCCGAGCCAAACGTATTTCAAGTTTCCCAGGTGCTATTAGCTTGATTTATGAGCACTGCTTACCTGACGTACGTGCAGCCTCCTCATACGTCAAAGCCAAGCTCCTGCATGCATCCGTGTGATCCTGTGACCCTGCACCTGCCTGCCTGAGTGGGCCGAAGAAGAAATGCTGCAACCTTTGAACCGCACACCCCACCAACACTGGCAATATGAGACGTTAATGATGCATTCTCTGTGCATGGAGGTTTTTCACACACTCTGGATGGGAGCGAGGTAATGACTCCTCAAATGGTCTTTATCTACAGGAGGATTCTCACACGTACCCTCCACGTCACAGGAATCTGGAGGATCAATAGCGGGAAAAGGTGGCAGCTTAAGGGGGATGAGGGGTCAGAGGTGACGCTGGCTTTTACAGTGGCTTCTGTTTGCTCGGCTGAGGGGGGACATTAGCATCCCAGTGGTTATATGAAGATGACAAGTTAAGCCTGGAAACGGCTCCACCTTTGACCCCGTATGCTAATAAGGGCCAGACGTCAGGAAGTCTGTGAGTGCGGATGCTAAAGAGGAACTGTTTGAATTGGCTTTTCTTTCTTGGCAACTCTTAAATAATGCTGTTGAATGCTTTGTATTTGGGTGTGCCTCTTTAAACTGGCACAAGAATTCGATTTTTTTAAACTAGGCCACATGATTGGAAGTTGTGGCATCTCTGGGGTAAAATCTAACTTTGATCTTCTTTTTGCCTCAAAAACTTTGCTATAAGTATAATTTTTGCTGTTCAGCAAGCAAATAAACCAGAAAAAATCAAAGAGACTAAGATCATCTGTTGTTGTCTCAGTAATTTACAAATTTGTCCTAGGCCCTTCATCCAAGCTGCAGCCATAAAGCAAGACAAATTTCAACATGCTGTAAATATTCAACATCATGCATTAGTTCATTATAGCAGACAAAAAAACATCTTTTCCATGATGTGGGTCATGGAGAAATGGCTGTGATGTTTATTGACCTTTACCCTGCACCTCCAAAACCATAATTAGTCCACCTAGCGAGGGTGAACATTTGTGCAAAGCTGGAAAAAGTCAGCCACTGGTTAATAAGTCTTCCTGGCAACCATTACACCATGAGGACAAAAGGACACTCCAAGCAAGTTAGAGAAATTGTGACGGAAAAAGTTTAATTCAGGGGATGGATACAAAACAATTTCCAAGGCACATCACTTCAAACAAAACCATCCCCACTGTATTATATAGCATTTTTTTTTACTTTATCCAGTGTCTTTTCTCAACAGACTGAAAATACAGCTCAGAAAAAAATCATTATTGTTTATCAGACTATTTGATTCAGTATTCATCAGTTATTTCCACAACATTCACAGGAGAGTATTTTGGTGAAGCTGCAGATGTCTCTCTGTCCAAACAGATGTTTACTTTCCATCTCTGCTGTGTTATCTGTGCTGATGTGGAATGAAAAACTGTTTGTCTCAGCTTGTTGCAATCAGCCTCCCCTTTTCAGCCCACCAGCTGTGGAGTATCAGGTTCTTGTCAGTGCTTTTGCAATAGCTCTGATGCATCATGCATCGTACCAGATCCTCAAATGGTGCGTATGGTTGTGGAGCTGTATTCAGTGGGTCACTGGGAAAATAACCGTGGCATGTCAGTAATATAGGGCAGTGTTTTTCATCCAAACAACCAAGGTGCAAGATTGTGTTGTGATTTCCCATTAAGGAGATGGTTGTTTATGGAGCTATTAGCATTAGCTTAGCATTAGCATTCGGCTAGTTCATGCTAACCTTATGCCTACTTACTGCATTGATGCATAAAAACGTCTTTCTGAGTGACTCTACTTTTTAAAGCTACCCAGCACTATGTTATTTAGGATACCGTCCACTGGACCGCTTCTAAAAATAGCATTTCTCACGTGCAGGTAAGAAATGCCCCGGTGAGAGAGACACCACCCTGATCAGTGACGCTAAGCTGCATTCACCGTCCCATGTGGAAGAAGGAAACATTGTTCTTTAAGTATGGGTGATAAATGGAACAATCTGACATATTTTACTGTTTTAATAGATCAATAATATTCAAGAGTTGTCTAAAACAGCTTATAAAAACTAACTTTGCCCTCAGCATCCCTTTATTTACAGTTAATTAAGTGATTACAGAAAGTGTTTACCCACGTTTCCTGAAGGCAACATAATTAAGGAAGGCTCTGAGCCGTCATTGCTATACTGTTACTCACAGTTCTGCACCGTTCTCAGTCGAGGCCACGCCCCCAACGCCAGAACAGGGCCAGAAGTTTGAAGCAGAAAAAATACAGTCTGAAAGTGAAGTGAAAAAAAAAAAAAAAAATCTAAAACCAAAAATAGAAGATTTGAGTGAGAAATAAAAAGATTTGAATCTGAAAACTTGAGCCTGCGACTGCAAAAAATAACACCAAAAAAACTGAAAAAGTATACAAGAGTAAGACATGAAATTTAATTTTCTATTAAAATAACGACAGAGCTGAAAATATATTTAAGAGTAAAAAAAAAAATTAAAATAAATTATTTTATTAAAATAATGACAGAGCTAAAATATACTTAAGAGTAAAAAATGCAAATAAATTATTTTATTAAAATACTGATGGAGCTGAAAATGTATATAAAATAATGACAGAGCTGAAAATGTAAAAAATGCAAATAAATTATGTTATTAAAATAATGACAGAGCTGAAAATATATTTAAGAGTAAAAAATGCAAATGAATTAATTTATTAAAACAATAACAGAGTTGAAAATATATTTAAGAGTAAGAAATGCAAATAAATTATTTTATTAAAATAATGACAGAGCTGAATCAAAAGTATATTTAAATTGAAAAGAACTTTGCTGACACTTATTTTTAGTTTCAGTTCAGTGTTTTTATTTATTTATTTTTTAAATTCAGGATCAAACCATAAACTCTTGGTTTCAAATTTATTTTATTCAGGTAAATTTTCGGCATGGCTTTAGCTTCTTAAACAACCATCTCCTTAATGAGAAATCACAGCACAAATTTGGACCTTAGATAGAATAAAACATGATTATAGAAAGAGACAGGACTAAACAAACATGGTCAAGGAGCACATTATTTTATTTAGTTTTTATTACTTTTTTCTTCAAAAACTCAAATTGTATGATGTGCTGAATGCTGACATCTAGTGGACAAAAAAGGAACTACCAAAATATTGAACCTTAACTAAAAATACCACTGACCGCCACATAGGGGCAGCATATACCCACATTTGACTGCACAAGTTGCCCACATCATGTCTTGTATTGCATAACATTGCATGGGAAAATACAGCAGCAGTTCTGTTTGATCTGTACATGAACTAAAATTGTCTTCAGTTTCCCCCAAAACAGGCTAAAAGCCCCAAAAACATTCATATATATATATATATATATAATAAAGGGGAAAGAGAATGAAATGAAATCCAGAGGAAGACGGGGGAGGTTTTTCACACCTGACGACAGTGACGTAATGTAAAGAAGAGGGGGATGTGAAAACAGCTATAATGGAAGAAACAGAAGAGGGGGTGGTGTTATAGTATGTAGCTGCACCTGTTTATAGCTAAAAATACTACGGCGAGTATCAGTTAATGCTATCATTTTGAGGCCATTTTTTCCCTTTTGCTGACAAAAATCTTCTCTTTTAGAGAGAAAACACAGGAGACGCAGCTGTTTTCCACCCTCACATCAACTATTTTCAGTTAAACAGCTCCTTTATCTGTCTTTGGAGCTTTAAAAATCCCTTCCACAGACAAAGCCAGTGATGTAAAGTCTGTCTGGACTTTTCCCTTGGAGCTAAATCACCTCTACACTTGAACGATTGTTCCTCAGAGCATCCAGATGCCCCAGCAGCTGCCCGCCCGCTGCACAAGTTGCCCCTACCCCTTCTTTTCTTTTATTCACTGGCAGATCTCCAAATGCTAGAAAAACCCTTTCTAAGTGATCAGAGAACTATTTTCCAACTAGACTGCAGATTTAAATCTGTACAGGGCCTCTAGAGGCATTTATAGGTGTGATTAAAAGCTAGAATGTGAGCTTTGATTGTCAAAGACAGGAAAGGTTGATTATCAAGTTTTTTTTTTTTGTTTTTTTTTTTACATTTTAATGAGATAACAACCTATTTTAATCTGCTTCCTTGGCTAAATCATGACCTCAGAGATGAGGGTAATCTTAAAGAGAGATATTTTTGATGAGCTTTCCTCTAAAAAAAACTAAAGAAGAGGCAGGAAAGAGGCCTCACAGTCAAGTGTGGAATTTGAATCGGGTTTGTCATGTGCATGTGAAAGTATGAATAAGTAAATGGGAGTTATATTGCCTTGTAACATCTTTTTTTCTATCACACCTGTTTCTGACTGTAAATGTTAAAATAATACACGTCATCTGGATTATAATCTCTGTATGACATTTCTAAGGCTTTGGGACTCCAGTGAACCACCGTGAGAGCCATTATCCACAAATGGGGAAAACTTGGAACAATGGGGGAACCTTCCTGGGAGTGGGCGATAAATTCTGCTCTCTACCAGAAAATCCTGAAGGAGAATGTCCGACCATCAGTGAGTGACCTCGAGCTAAAGCGCACATGGGTTTTGCAGCAGGACAGTGATCCAGAACACCAGCTAGTCCACCTCTGAATGGCTTTAAAAAACAACACGATGGTTTTGGAGTGGCCTAATCAAAATCTGATTGAAATGCTGCAGCATGACTTTAAAGACGCCATTCATGCTCGAAAACCTTCCAACGTGGCTGGATGAAACAATTCTGCAAAAACGAGTGGGTCAAAAGTCCTCAAAAACAAAAACCGCTTGCAGTTGTTGCCTCCAAGGATAGCACAACCTGTTTTAGGTTTAAGGGGCAGTTACTTTTTCACATAGGGGCAGGTAGGTTTGGATCACTTTTTTCTCTTAATAAATGAATACGTTATTTAAAAACAGCATTTTGCATTTGTTTGATGATCTGGATATTTTAAATATGAAGAATATGCAAAAAAAAAAGAGAGACCTAAGCAAGGGGGCTATATTATAAACAAAAGTGTTATCTTAGCTCTCACCTTTTTAGGAATTACAAACTACTCCTTTAAATATTGTGTATTAGTGTCTGTATCCTATTCTAATCTTATTCTGTTATTTCTCTTATGTTTATATGTTTTTCATTATCATTCATTATCATTTTTCATTCTTCAGGCACCACAGAGCGTCTGATGCATATCGATGTAGTAATTGGACGGATAATTGATGACTACGTTAACACGGCTTGGCCCGAGGTTTTTCATTGTCTGTAGAGCACACAAACTCATTTACAGTACAACAGACCAAACATCAATAGTGTACGACTGGAGGGAATAAACTCAAGACAAAAAGGAAGAAAAAATAAAGCAGTGTGAAATACAGGCAGTAAAACCAGAGGCTCCTGAGTGACAGCACGCCTGTGTAAAATACCCCCCCCCCCCCCCCCAACTATCCCATCTGTTCAGAGACGGACTGCTGGCAGTAGTGGCGGCAGTAGCGGCGGGGGGTTAACAAGGGCAGAGGGCAAAGGTCTCAGACTGTGATCAATTTGTTGGCTAAGAGCATCAGGCCTACATTTGTGTGGGGTGCGTGACTGTGTGGACAAAAAGCTCACAAAGGAGATGGACTTTGGTTTCCTATAGAAGCAGATTTCTGCAGTCCACATGTGAAGCTTCTCTTTATTAGATGCACAAAATCTCATTTATTAAAGAGCTTACAATGCAAACTAAGAGCACCATTAGGAGCTTAAATTGGGTCAGAAAGAAATAGTGTACATTTTTCCCCTGCAGAGCTTCAATAAAGCTCCTGTGTAGAGTTTTAGCAACTCCACAATGTCCATTGTTTATAGTCTTCCTGTTCTCTCAATCATTCTTTTAAATGCAATATCTCATCAAGTCTTTGAGGGATTTTCTTTAAACTTGGCATAAACGTCTACTCTAACTCAAAGATGATCATTTTAGATTTGGGAAGTCAAAGGTCAAAGGTTTAGGTCATTGGGCCCAGTGGTCATCCGTTTCTTGTGAACATCACATGGCTAGAACACTTAGATTTTAGAGGTCAAAGGTCAAGGATTTTGTGCTTCATGTTCATCCTGTGCTTATAAGAACTCCCAATTAAGTTGCAGGTTGATGCTAATGCTAGTTAGCTGACAACAACTAGCATTAGCATCAACAGTTAGCTAATGCTAGTTGACATCGATGTTACATTATGCTAACATTACTGGCAATATAAAGTTTTAGATTTTCTATTGAGTAATGTTTTGGCTACTTGATATAATGTTTTGTCAGAATTAAAATGCTTTCTCTTAGCATATGGGTTAAAGGGATGTTTTGGTATTTTTGAGGTTGGGTTGTAAGAGCTACTTGGGAATAGTAGCGACATTAGCCTCCAGAGATGTCAGTGAGTGTTTCCCCTTCATACAGGATATGCTTGGGGAAGCTAGGCTATACAGCGCCATAGATGGTTGTAGCTGCTTCATGTAATTTAGTTTTTTTTGGGTAAAAAAGGTCCAGATATCAGTATATTTTGAAGCATGCTATTTTTATACAGAAAGCCTCTGTGTTTGGCACTATTTTGCAAAGCAAAGTTTGGCTACTGGCTACGTGCTCTTCTGCCTTTGTGTATCTGAACAGCTGCTTGAGGATATGAGCTTTTTTTCTACAATGGCCATTCAAGCTAAGACAAAACTAAAGTGAGCAATTTTGATTCAAGTGGCTCAAAACACCACGTCATCAGCTCTAGACCTGCCCTCAAACAGGTAGCTCAGTTGTGGTGGAAAAGCAAACCCCCTGCTGTGCTGGGCCACTGTGCCGAGTCAAACCAAGTCGAGCCGAGCTGTGCCATGTAATGGAAAAGTCCCAAGAGGAACAACTTTTCTGATCTGAGGAAAGCAGCTCACAGATGCTTGCAGCCTGCATCACTCCCCATCCAGAGTTCCCTGCCTTACTCAACGCTGGTGTTTTACTGTCCCTGTTCTGACCCCGACCAGAAGAGCTGAATGGAAATTTGTCATCCAAGTTAGTTTGTGGCACTTTGTCGCTTTATTCTTCTACAGGCTGATAACAAGACACGCTACAGTCAGGACAATACATTCACTTTATGAAAACAATGTGTCAGCTGTTTAAGTGGAAAACTGAGCTGAAATAACAAAATTTAGACTAGTTTGTTTATTTTGCAGACCCAAAACAGCTGATCAGATACACTGAGGTGGAAGAGCATGTAGCAAGTAGCTGAAGATTGCATTGAAAATAGCACAAACACAGAGCCCTCTGGGTGAAAAATAAAACGCTTCAAAACATTTTGATGTAGCATACAATTTAGCCAACATTGCTTTTAGTGGCCCATTTTTACCCAAAACGTGCTAAATTACACGGCACAACCGTACCCATCTGCTACACTGTATAGCCTAGCTTCCCCAAGAGTGTCATCCTTAAAAGGGCAACGCACTCTGAAATCTCTGGAGGCTTATGACATTACTGTTGCCTAGTGACTTTAACCAACTTCAAAAATACAGAAATATGTCTTTAATTGTAAGTTGATGCTAATGCTAGTTAGCACACTAATGTTATGTTATGCTCACTTTATTAGAAATGTAGTGCTTGTGATTTTTTTCAGGTTTTCTCTGACCTTTGAGCATAGGTCATGTGATTGTCAATGGGTTAAATTTCCAGTGTGGTTGTCCACAGAGTTGAAATCCAAGAAAGATGTATCTCACTTTCAAGCATTTTGGATAAAATAAACTCTTTGATAACTTGAGTTGCACATGTCTTTCAACCTTGATTAAGAAATGAAATTAAACTCATTATTTCACCACATTACATTGAAAAGACTTTGTTACAGTGAAAGTTTAGCTCAGCAATGATTGCTATGAAAGAGATTTCCTGATTGGTGGTTCAGTGGACCCAAAAGAAGGTCAAGAGAGAGAGCAAGTTGGTATTTTAAGGCCATCTTTGACATTTGGTTGTTAATTAATGACCTAAAATCATTACCAAAATGCCAGACTCTTTCACCTCATCATTCTCTGAGTCCTTAATGTCAAGATGAGCTCAAGTGAAAAGAATGTAAGTCGATTAATTTCTGCTCCAATGAAGAAGAAAGACACAGAACAGCCTTCCAACTTTTTGTATCTTCTTGGTGCCCCCCCCCCAAAAAAATCCAAATATTGTCCCAGATTTTCTCCAGAGAGGGGGTAGGAATCATCTTTAGCTGGGGAGGCCCCATAATGCCGTGTTTTCTTAACCCTGCTCAGAATAGCTCAGCCAAATCAAACCTGTGTTTTTGTTTTAGTGCGGAGTTCAGCAGGGAGATAAGGAGAAAAAATGGGGAGGAGAGCTGGAAGAGGAGGAGAAATATGAAGTCTAGAGCAGCTTTGAAGCACTCAGCTTTGAAGTCTGAGTGAGTAGATCCTTCAAATTAAAGGTTTATGAGATATTTTTTGGTGTTAATGAAGTTTATCTAACCTTCAGGTCAGTCAGCGCCGCAGAAAAAGCACTCGCATGGGTCAGGACGGCTGATCAAAATAAGGGATTGGGTTTAATGCCACAATAAGGATTCGTGAGAGAATAAAGCCAAAGTGTAGTGAGAATTACCTTGAAATATTATGAGAAAAGGAGCAAATGTTGTGGTTGTAATAAGAATAAAGGCATCCTACCACAAGACCAAATTTGATATCGGACAAGGTTGTTAAGTTGACCGGAGACAAGTTAATAGCTAAAGAATAGCTTTTAGGAAAAGGTTTAATACTTGGAGAAAAGGACTAATTTATGAGAAATAAATCAAGCAGGAACAGCACACTCCCTGCCTTTACTGTGCCTACAAGGAAAGCCTGAGGCAGGGAGAGAAGCAGCAAAAAAACAAGAGCAGAGCTGGCATCAATGATAACAGAATCACACTGATTCAGAATAAAGGAGGAGCTGGGGTGGAGGAGGGTTGCAAAAAGCAGCTTGCAGAGGGAGCAGCAAACAGTAGCAAGGTTAAAGCCTTTTAAATATGATGGCACAAGGGCAATTACTAGCTAAGGCTTTATGCTAAATTTTTGCTTCAAAAAAGGAACTTTTTTATTGGCAGATTTTATCCACAAAGCGTGGGTGGAAAGGCAGAATGTACTGTTTACGATTAGGTGGGAAAGGATCATGCAACTTTTAATTGCTTGTAATGAAATTTTTAACACTGCAATAGTATTTCTGGTGTCTTATAAACCCATGAGGGTTGGGCACTTATGTGCATGACACATATAAAAAAAAAAAAAAAATCAACCAGTCATTTAAATAATGTTGATAAAAGGCTGGTAATATGACATAATCTTATAAAGAAATGGGGCTTTTAGTAATGTAAGAAAAAGGCAATCTTACAAGAAAGAAGTCAAAATGTTGCTATAAAGTCAAATCAATCTGGCGTCTGTCACATGATATATATAGGATATAGAGACAATGGTGCACTATTGCACATGGTACTTAGTTAACCCCTTACAAATATTCACTTTAGTGGTCTTATCGTGCCTGTTTGTCTAAGAAGACTCCAAAAAGGACCCTGTCTTTGAAGAACACACCTCAGGAGGGATATCGATCGCACCAACCCTCACATGCTCACATGCACAAGCCTCAGCAAACATCCTCGAAATTGATGTTTCCCATGGAGCAGAGAACTGATCCATATTTTTTTTACCTCTATGTGGAAAAAAATGGAGTAAAAAAAGCAACATTTTGGAGTAGCTTTGACATTTGGCCGCTACATATTAAGCTGAATCAAGGAGCAGTGCTCCTTTGTCCTTTAAATTACTCCATTGTTCCCTCAGAGTGACTCATATGTTACTGAGATCTCCATTCAGAGCAGAATAATTATATTTCTCAGCATGTGTGTTACTGCTTAGCCGATTATTGATGCCATCGGCCAAGAAAAGCTCACCATATGCTATGTGACGCATGTCAGCAGAATCAATAAACCAGTCTGCACTATTAAACTTTACACCCTCTTGTTTGTCGCATTTTTATTTTTGCTCTGCTGAGGCAACAAGTGTGAAATATGTGGGTGTAAATGTGTACAGGGCGTATACAGAGGTGTTATTGTTCCAGAATGACACGGGGACAGATGGACTCACAGTGTTTGGCTGGGTGATGTGGGTCATTGGTCCTGGTTAACTATTCTCCAGCGCTATTAAGCAATCTGTTAAAGTGCAAACACCAGACTGTGGACACACAGACAAGGTCAGAATTACATTTTATCATTTTGACTTCCTCTTTTAGTGCACTGTCACAATTTAACCCCTACATGGCATGGCATGGGAGTGTTTCTGTGGAAATTTGTGCCCGTTCATACTGAAGAGCATTAAGGTCAGGCAATGATCTTGGACAAGAAGGCCTGGCTGGCAATCTCTGTTCCAGTTCATCCCAAAGGTGCTGGATGAGGTGGAGGTGTGGCCAAATACTTTTTTCTATATTGAGCATTTTAAATCATCGAGTTCCTTCAGGACCCTTAAATGTTTGACTATATGTGTAGTTAAAGGCTCTAAGCTAAGGGTGGTTTTGCATAAGGGACCCAGGTCCAGCTTTGATAGGACCCCAAAGTCTTGTTTATATGTGTAGAATCAGTTGGCACACCATAGCATAGTCAGAACACTGAGGACACAAAATTGTGGGTAAGTCTCCTTCTATTGAACTTAAGTGCAGTGTTAATTTCGTCGACCAAAACTATGACCAAAACCATTCATCAACAGCCTTTTTTTCCATGACAAAAACCAGACTAAAACTAACAAAACTAGATCCGCGATGACTAAAACTGACAAAAACTAAGTTTAGTTTTCGTCAAGATGACTAAAACTAGACTAAAATGTAATTTAGTTTTCGTCGGACATTCAAAATCTGTGATATTCTTAACTGTTAGTAAATCCGTCTAAATACAATGCATTTATAGCTACTCTCCCTTTCAGCTGTAGAAAGCACGGCCCCATGTTTGGCAGAGTGTATAGAACACACTACCATGATTTGGTACCAGATTTAGACAAGGAAATAAATAAAGTCCATATGTGAAGACTTCTTATGGACTAAAACTAGACTAAAACGTTTTGAGTTTTCGACGACTAAAACTAAAAAGGACATAAATGACTAAAATGTGACTAAAAGTAAAATACATTTCCTTTAAAGACTAAGACTAAAATTAAAAACAGCTGCCAAAATTAAAACTGCTAAAGTGAAGCCAAAATACCATTGAAGATAACTACAGAAGACTTTAATGTAAATGATAAGACTCTGGGTTTGTCTTGAAATGATTTAATGTGTGTTTCGCTCCATCTGTTAACATGGAGGGGGCGGGGTTTATGAACTATAATCTAGCTGGCCAGCAGGGGGAGCTCTAAATCTTTAGTATACAGCAGTATACTGACCAAAACATGACCCAAGATGAATAATAAAGATAACTTGAATGTTTTTGATCTGATAACATGATACTGCATGTTAACAGCTTCATGAGGTTAATGTGATAAAAAAGTTTAACTCTTATGGGGTTTTGGCCTGTCCCTGCATTTAAAGGCTTGGGTTGGTGAAATTTTTCGAGTGAAACTTTCAGTTTTCTTTCAAGTTATTTGTTTAACATACAATGCTTAGAAACTGTGACAAAATATAGGGGAAACTTGGACATTTTCAAATAGAAAAACCAGCAACCAAACTTTGCATAAAACTTTTTCAGAGTCGAGTGAAAAAGCAGAATCATCTTTCTTGTTGTCTTTGTTCAACTCCATCTGTGTGTGCGTCTCTGTGTATACGTCCGTCTTAGTGTGTCTGTGAGCATGGCAAGGGGCCCTTGTTATTATGTCCTGCTGCTTTTCAATGGAACAGCTGTGTGAGGCTCCAGCCGCCTCCAAACAAGACCCAGGCTGCCTGGCAACTGCCCTCCCATTGGCCGACATTCCACGCCTTCCGACCAATCGCACGAGCCAAGCTATGAGGAAGTGAATGGGGGGAGAAAAACACAACAAAGTGAGAGAGACAGAGCAGAAAGGATTGTGAGAAAGTTTGGTGAAAAGCATGTGAGGAGTTGAGGGGTGAGATTTCAGCTCGTGTTTCCAACGGAGAGTGATAAGATTGAGAAAGCAGAGACTAATCGCACAGAGAAAGGAGAACTTAAAAAAAAGGCTTCACCTCTTTTCAGACTGGATTTGAGAAACTTCAAATGATTTTCATGCAAATCTGTCCCTGGAAAATTCCAACATCCAGCCCAAGGAGCTTTGACCTTTTTAAAATGCAAAGAAACAATGCTTGAAGCACAAATCCACATAATGTTTTCAGCCATAACCTTTATATCACTACTATACTAATACTGAGTACAATCATTTATTTATACTGAAGTTTTCTACAACTTTTACTAAGTATACAGCTTTGTTTGACCCAAAGTTTTGACAGCTTTCAATGAGGTTTTACTTTATTCCCATAAAGGTGTTTTTCAAATTTTACTGACCATACAGCTTTATTAGTATGAAAATTGTCTATAACGAAAAGTAAGTATACTATATCCTAATTCATAAAAAATGTTTCCCACATCTAAAACTTACACATAAAGCTTGTTTCATACATTTTCTTCAAGTAACACTAACATCTTTCACTTCCGTAACTGGCATGGCCTCCAAATCTGCCCCTGCTTCCACTTAAAAACGTAACTGAGACGCTTTATTTGAATACTGAGGTCACTGCTGCTTCACACAACGCTCCAAAAACACAAACCCTTCCACCAAGGTTGGCAGTTTTGGACAAGACCCATTTCGGGTTGGTGGGAGAAATTTGAATTTAAAATGCTGCAGCTTAAAAGATAAAATTGGATTGAACTTCCGGTAAGGTTAAGGGTTAAGTTAAGGGTTAGGATAACAAATTTTAAAAGTCAAAAATGGGATTTAATAAAGCTAAATAAACAGCCTGCTAACAGCAAAAGAGCTAATCCTCCAGTAAAACACTCTAGCACAGCTATAGTAGCCAAGGCTAAAGCTAACAATGCTATGTTGGCTATATAAGCTATGTACTATAAGTAACTTAGCCATATAACATAGCTAAAATTAAGCTAGCAAAGGAATGTTAGCTTATGCCACCTACATAGTTAACGCGTAGATACTTACACATCTAAGAAGTCTAAACACAGTATCCAAGTAACTATATTAGCTTTGGCTATGTTTGCTAAATGTGACGTTACTTTAGCTAAAACTAATGTAGGTAAATTGGCTTTCATGGTAGCGTCAACAACATAGCTAGCATAGCAATGTTAGCTTAAGCAAAAGCAGGTCTATACATAATTTAAATGCAGATTAGTCCTCTAACCTTTTCTCTGTTTATTTATGAAATGGTTCTTAAACTGTCAGGTTTTTGATGTGGTTATTTTACAAAATAACTGCCAGACTTTGTTTATAAGTTCAGCTGAATAAAGGGAAAAAAAAAAACATATTATAGAAAATATATTGTACCAGCAAATTACATCACTACTGTCCTGGCTGAGAAAAATAATTAAATAATTGAAAAAAATAAAGGCAAAAATTGTTCTAAAAGTGCCAAAAATGGGTTAAAAATGCCTAGAAATTGATTCATAGTGGCAAAAATGGGCAGTAAAAATGGAGAAATTTGTTAAAAAGTGGGAAAAATGGCTGGTAAAAGTGAATAAAATTACTTAAAACTGAAAAAAAAGTAATTGTTTACAGTGTCTCAAATGGGTTAAACAAGGAAACAGAGGCAAAAAAGGGAAAGGCAGAAAATATGGGTTAAGGAAGGAAAAAGTGGCAAAAATGGGCAGTAAAAATGGTAAAAATCAGTTAAAAGTGGCCATGATGGGTGGTAAAGTGGTTAAAATCAGTTAAAAAGTGCAAAAAATGGATTCAGAGTGGCAAACGTGCTCAAAGTGGTAAAATGGCAGTAAATATGGTGAAGAGGTTAAAAAGTGGCAACAATGGGCATTAAAAATGGTTAAAATAAGTTAGAAATGAAAAAAAATGGTTAAAAGTGTCTCAAATATGTTAAAAGTGGAAAAAAGGTTAACAGAGGCAAAAAATGGGGAATGGCAGCAAATATGGGTTAAGGACAGAAAAAAGTGGCAAAAGTGGGCAATAAAAATGGTGAAAAGTGTCAAACATGGGTTATAAGTGGTCAAAATGGGTTAAAGGTGGCAAAAGTTGGCTTAAAGATGCCAAAAATGATCAGTTAAAATGGTGAAAAGTGGCAAAAATGGTTGGTAA
Organism: Cheilinus undulatus; assembly: GCF_018320785.1. Lineage (NCBI taxonomy): Eukaryota > Metazoa > Chordata > Actinopteri > Labriformes > Labridae > Cheilinus > Cheilinus undulatus. The sequence goes on along the minus strand of NC_054887.1, from coordinate 21,376,702 downwards.
TGATGGTGAAAAGCAGTTAAAAGTGGCATAAAAGGGCAAATATTGGCAGCTAAAATAGTGGAAAGATTTAGAAGCAAAAATTAGCTAGAAGTGGTAAAAATGGGTTAAATGTAGAAACAAATGTGGTAAAATAGGTAGAAAAGTGATGTAGAGAGGTTAAAAGTGGAATGAATAAATAATTTGAACATCAGAACCCAACGATAGCTTGGCACACTTTTCAGCTCCAAAATGAAGTAACTGTTTGCCAGGACCAGCACCAACGCGCCTGATCCAACACACATGAACCGGTATCATCAATTAATCACAGCTGGGGAGGGCCCATTCACGGGGTTTTTCAGAGACCAAGCCAATTCTGTGGGCAGGCCTGTAGACAGGATTATTTTTAAAACGGAGGAAGAAAACCTCAGTTTCTCCATCATAAAAGTGTGGACAAGGCCTGAGAGTGCAATGAGCGCAGACCTGATGCTGAGGGTGTTTTACATTCAGGATACTGAGGCTGGATCTTACAATAAACTTAAGAGGGGACCAAATAGAGATGCAAAGAAAAAATAATACAGTCTGTGATGAAAAACAGACCTGAAACACAGAGTGTAGGGCTTTAAATATACACACAGATGCGTTCTCTAACATCCTTTGTGCTGTGACGTCTCAAGGCGAGCTGTTTTGAGCAACAACAAAAAGGTGGCGACTTTCCTCTATTGATGTTGTCGTCTTTGTGTTTGGCAGGCTGAGACATGCCTCTGCAAAACCTGCGTTTCCAGGGCTTTGAGTGGGCTTACTGGGGGATTTGAGTCACATCTCCGGGGGATAATAGGTGTTTGTTTTACAGTAGCAGTGACGTACGCGGTTGCTAGATGTGAAGCCAGCAGACAAGGAGGAAAATAATGGTTGGGTGACTTATTATGGGGGATAAACAAGAGTGTGCGGTAAAAAACGTGCATGTGTTTATAGTGTGTGCTTTTCAGACAAGTGGGTGGGCTCTGTTCGCAGGTACATCCTGTAATTACCAATCAAAGCAGCATGCAGATTTTTGTGGAAGCACTCAACAGGACACAGCTCTTCTCTCCCCTGGAGGTCACACTTCCTACAAAAGCCTTCTGAAACAATAAAACTTGCAAAGAGAAGAAGTGAACTGTGTAGTCGTGCAGACTGTAAACTGCACAGCTCTGCCTACTTTTAAACATGTGCAAACACTCTCCTAATTACAGACAGACGCACAAGTGGAGAAACAAACATGCAACCGAGCACACGGGGTCTGTCGTCACAGTCTTAAACACACAATGATAAACAGACAGGATATGCTGACACGGTGCAGTAGTGGGTGACTGTGTCAGTGGATTTGATAACCACCAGCAGCACCACAGCATGGTGATACAGCTGACACAGTTCACACAGATCACAGTACACACGGTACAGAACGATATGCCCCAAGAGATTTTGTAAGTGACCTAAATTTACTCCATAAATGAGTAGCATCAACTCAACTGCTTGTCCAATTTTGATGCAAAGATTAAAATCTGTTTGCTAAAGTAAGAATGCACAGCTTTCATTGTTAATTTGACATCTACATGATTTGGATTGTGATTAAAAAAAGATAAAAAGACAGTTGTTTATATAACTCAGGTATTGCAATCAGATCCGTGCCTGTGCTCGAGTACGATGCTCCCCTCCTCTCTCCCATGCTGGTCTATTTAGTTCCCACACTTATGTATTCAATCCGATTATGCACAGAGCTGCAAATCCACCAAGAATAAAGAAGAAGAAGCAACTCACACCTCACCTCAACATCTGTGTGAACAATGATGCTTGTTTTCCTGTGATTATGAATGACTCATAATCACAGGAAAACAGGCTTTGTTATCCCAAAAAATGAGATAAGTAACAGCATATCCAGATGAATGTATGGCCATGTAGGATTGTGGTACATCATAGACTTTTTGCAGCAGCTCCATGACCCACTTTCGGGTCCCGACCCACTATTTGAGAACCGCTTGTTGAGGGTAATCCATTCATCTCGGCCACCTGTGATGTGTCGATGATAATGTTCAGTGATGAAACACACCATCATCAGCCCTCTGCTCAGCAAGCCCTGACAAGCAAAAAATTAACAAATGAAAGCATTTCATTTTCCACACAGGACTGGCAGGTTTATTAGGCTGCTAGCCTATGGCAAGTCATTTTTACATTGAAGTAAAATTTAGCCCACTTGTCAGCGTGTGATTGCAGACTAATGAAACCTCAGGCCTGAGGGCTGCAGCTGGAAAAGCTTCGATTCTTTTTCTGCCTTTTATTAAATAAAATGGATTAAATGTGGTCTACAGTGGGCGATTATTTTTTAATTTAGACTCTCTCCCTGTGTGACTATGCACACTTTTAAATATGTGATACATATTCAGTTTTTTACACCAACTTTTTGGACCAAGTAAGCAAAGAGAGTTGTGGTTCTGCCCTCTCAAGGACTGCTGTCATCCATCTTGATGAACTGTCTTTCTCTGAGATGGCGGCTACTGTGGCCCGAGGCTACAACTGGCACTAAATGTAAGTCACCGCAGTTGTTGAAGAGGCAGACAAGTGCTGGCAAGCAGCTATAAGAAACAGTAAAGCCTGTCACCAGGGCTGCTGTGCTGTTGTTGTTTTCTGTCTTCCTGCTATGGCTTATGATTCGATTTTCCTGACTCTCAGCCCGCTGTGAGTAAAGGCTCATTTGAGCTCCTTTAATGTGTGAAATTTACCTTCTAGATGACACAAGAGTCCCCATATATTCACTTGTCATGCTTGTTCATGCTCTGTCTGATCTTTCCTGAATGTCTAAACCAGCTATTCTGTTGTAGGTTTCTGCCCCTGTATATGTATTGAATTTAGCACATCAATAAGCCTCAAAGGTAAACTTTGTTTACTTAGATAATCAGGGACTATTTTTTTTCAGCAATGGATTTTTTAAAGTTACAAGGACAGCTGTCTAAAAGAAGTCCTAATGCTGTGCTTGCTAAATGCTCACAATTAAGTAGCCCTCTCTAATGTCAGTGCAAGTTCAAGTTCCGATAAGTTAGCCATGTTAGCTAGCATTAATCTCTCGCTCAGCGTTTGTACTGAGCGGCTGACTCAAAGTTTTCCTATCTTTTTGGCTCTTTATCAAAGTTTGACAACCATAGATTTTAGCTAGCAGTATCTGCAGAGGTTTTTTTTAAAAGTGCTAACGGTGATGGTCTAGCTTTGCGCTATCAGTGAAGGTTTTTGCTGATTGCTAACAATGAGGGTTTGCTAAGCACTAGAAGAGGATTTACAAGTGCTAACAAAAGGTTTGTAAGGTTATGCCGTTGAATGTGTTGTCAGGATTTTTTTTTTTTTTTTTTTGCTAAGAGTAATAGTTGAAGCTAAGTCTTATCAGTAAAGGTTTTAGCTAGGTTTAATCCGTGAAGATTTTTGCCAAGTACGATGTGATTTTTTTCTTTTTAATAAAGATACATTAAGTTAATTTTATTTATTTATTTTTTGTAGGCAAGTGATAAAGGTCTGGGCTATCAGTAGAGGGCAAAAGAGGAAAAGATAGCTTAAAAATGCCCCCCTAAAAAAGATTTAAAATGGTTAAAAAAATGGTGAAAGTGTCAAAAATGGCAATAATGAGAAAAATCAGCAAAAAAAAAAAAAAAAATGTTATCAAGTGCATAGAGAAATAGCAAAAGTGGGCAGAAAGTGGCAAAGATTAGTTAAAGGTGTCAAAAATGGGCAGAAGAGGCAAAAATGGGCAATAAGGGGCAAAACCAGATTAAAACGGGCAACAAGAAGTGGGTGAAAACAAGGCTAAAAGAGCTAAAAGAGGTAAAAAATCAGCGTCAATCAGGACCAATCAGCGTCGAGGGGCAGTACTTTAGGGTGTGGCGGAGTATTGACGTAAGCAAGCAGAAACAAGAGGCAATTATGGTGGAAGAGATTAATGTGGATGCTACTAAAGCGCCACTTTTATCAGAACTTGACGAAATTTCTTCGTTAAAAGAGGAACAAAGAGCAAAAGTGAGTTGTTTCTTTTCAAAATGACAAAAGTCATGTACTGACATGCCTACAGTCGAGGAGTTTACTCCTTGGGGCACAGCTTGGTAGCGGCTATGTCACGTGTTTTGCTTCTCTGATTGGCCCGTAAAGATGTGACAAACAGAACGTTCATCCAATCACCCTCCGAGTGTTTTTTCAAAGACTCTGCCCTTTCCTAAATGCTGTGTCCTAGAGGTTTACCAGATGGATGAGTGAAACACATCCATCTGGCTTGCCAGGTTAGAAAACATTGTCAATAAGTGGAAACCTGGAAAAGTGGCTAAAAATGGCTACAATGGGGAAAAAGCAGCAAAAATTGGTTAAAAGGGGTGTAAAGAAGTGGCAAAAAATAGGCAAAAAATAGCAAGAATGGGTACAAGTGTAAAACAAAATTGGCAAAAATGGCTAAAAAGCATTAAAATGGGCAAAAAGTTGTTGAGTTGTTTAAAGTGGCAACAAAACTGGCAGAAAAGTGTTGAAACAGGTTATTAAGAATTATGAATAGATCATTCCAGCATTAGTAACCAATAACGGTTTTGCCACACTTTTCAGCTTAAAATTGAGTAAAAACTGTTAGCCGGGGGCTAGCACCAATGCTACTAATCTATTCAATAATATCATCAATAAAACAAAACCAAGGACGGCCCATTCTCTGGGTTTTAAGGATCAAGGCTTCTCAGTTCTGAATGAAATACTCACTAGTCACGTTCTCTTCACATTCAGTAGTGTTCTCCATGAACACCAAACAGATGACAGTCGTTATTTTATTATAAATAATCTTCTTCCTGGTGGTCTTGTGTCCTTTTGTAGGCCATGCTGTACCTTTAATTGAATAATCTTAGATACCTTTCACCACTGGATGAGGGTAATTTTCCTTTAATGTATAAAACACCTGTCGTAAGAATGTAAATATTAGTGTGTGGTAGTTCTTGTTTCATACTTTTGGCTCTTTGTAGTATTATGGATTTCCTATTCCCCTCTGAATACTGACAAAGAGAGGTTAGAGTAGGATTCACTAGTGCTATAGCTGCTGTTCTGTTTGTTGTTGGTAAATCTGAAGCTGTAAGGCCGTGATGCTTTTATAAAAATGTGAAGATACTGGTTGTTTTTATACCATATGGGTGGTCTGGAATCCCAGGGTCATTCAAAGGACAGCGATCCAAAACTTCCATCATTGTGTAACAAAAAAAATCTGAGGGGAGGTTTCTCAAACTGACCAATTGCAGTCCAAATCAAGGATGACCCTCGCTAGACTACATGTGTGAGAAAACAGCCTCAATCTGCTCCCACTGTGCTGCCCAGACAATCCCGGCTTAATCCACGGGGTCCAGTCCTGGATTACCGTGTCTGCTCCACCCTCCATCTCTGCATTATGGAAATCAGACAGGATTTTATAAACTCGCACACAACACACAGGGACACGGTGTAAAACCTAAGCAACATTCACTGGACATCTCTCTGGTGATTACACCTGTCGTTTCCACAGATTAGCTGGCGGTGGGGAAGATTTGAGAAAATCTGCTTCACACAACACAAACAAAGCATTTCGGCTAATTTCCTCCATCCTGGCAGGAGTGGGAACAACATGGCAGCTCTTAAATGTAGATCTGTTTTGTTTGGTGCATTGGAACATGTTGCTATTGTGACTGTGATGATTTTTTTAGGTGCATGTCACGGAGGCTTGTGATTTTAAGTGACAGCAGATGGCTTGGATTCAGCAGCACGGTGTGTTTGAAGGATTTTGTGAAACAAGGCAATGAAAGGGAACAGAGATTTGTTGAAAAAGACTAAACCACGTAGCTGTGCGTGCAGTAGTTTCCGCTTCTGAATGGGCCGATCTAGATGAAAGCCGCATTATTAGCAGATGGTTCAATGAAGCACCGCTGGCTCCTGCAGAACTTTCATTATCCATGTGATCTCTGCGTTGGTCTTGTGTTTTTTTTCTCTCCCAATCCAACAAAAATGTGCTTTATCCTCTTTTTTCACCGCTGAGAGGAAAGCTTTTAGGCAAGTTCATGCAGTGTCTTTGAAATAAATAAATAAAAAAGGCACTGCTGAATGAAAGGAAATGAATGAACACGCAGGTGAAAAATTGCTGCCATTGAAAATGTGACACCTGATCGGGAGGTCGCATCACATGTGCATGCATGGAGCCACTTAGCAGATACTTCTAATTGGTATGCCTATTGATACGCATCAAAAGCGAGCGCGTTCTTTCAAATACACATAGAAATGGTAAAAGCACCTTTGAATTTAAGAGACAACTCCTATTTGCATTCTCAGCCTTGATCTGTAAATTGTGGTAAATTGTGAAAGCATTTTGTTTTTGTGACTTTAAACAAGGTTGTAAAGGTGAGCATCCACAGCTTTAAAGGACATCAATTTAACATTTCTCTGCAGCTTTTGGCAGCCAGTATTATCCTGCACTCTAGGATGATGGTTGCAATATACACTATATGGACAAAAGTATTTTCACACCTTTTAATTACTGAATTCAGGTGTTTCAATCAGACAAGGTGCATAAAATCAAGCACCTATTCTGAAAAGCTCAGTGACTTCTGTGATTGATGCCACCTTTGCAACAAGACGGTTCAAGAAGATTGATCCCTGCTGGATATTCCACAGTCAACTGTAAAGGGTTATTATTAAAAGTGGAAGCATTTAGGAACAACAGCAACCCTGCTCACATCACCAAGTCCAAAGCCAAGCATCTGATAGAGTGGCGACGAATCACGCCTCTCTGTTTGGCAGTCAGATGGACCAGTCTGGGTTTGCTAATGCTTGGAGAACATTACCTGCTAGTGCACAAAGCAAGGACTATAAAGACATGGTTTGATGAGTTTGGTGTGGAGGAACCTGACTGGCCTGCACAGAGCCCTGACTTCAACCCCAATGAGCTGGAATGGCGCAAGCCAGGCCTTTTCATCCAACATTAGTGCCTGACCTCGTTAATGTTCTACAGAATGAATGGGCACAGATTCCCACAGAAACACTCCAAAATCTTGTGGGAAGCCTTCCAAGAAGGGTAGAGGCTCTTACAGCTGCAAAAGGGGGCCAACTCCATATTGAAGTTCATGTGTTTGGATATTTTGTGTCTGCTTTAAAGCTGAGCTTTAGCTTACACTGTCAGTCTGCATGGCCTTGAACTCAAAGCAGAAGCCAAGGAACGTAGATGAACGAACATGCATCTGCTGTACATGTCAGATATGCATTTCCTGAACTGTCTCTCTCATAGTGCTTTCAAAAGACACGGTGCTGGTTCTGGCTCTAGCTCCAATCTGGAGTCTGAGAACCTTGGTGCTTTCTGGTGAACCGGCCCCACTCACACCAGTTGAAGTGGAACCAAAGTGGGAGGACGATGCTCCGTGTAACTCAGGTGGTTTCTTGAGTTTAGTCATTATTTGGTCTGGCATTCAGGTGAACCCATCTCTCCCCCAAGTTTGGCATATAACTTTCTCTTCCTTGTACTAACTACTCTCCAGCTCCACCTGTAATTCTGTCGATGCACAGATCTCAACCACCATTTTGTCCCACAGAATATGACACGCCCACTGATGATGTCACGGTTCACAAGGAGGAACCAGCAATTTTTTTGTTCCAGCTGAGAACCAACTTTCCAGGTTCTGAACCAATTTTTTTCAGTTTGGGATTAGGTTTGGGAACTGAAACCTGCACTGAGCCTTGCCGGTCTGAAAGGCCTAACAGTGACTGGACAAGTGCAAAAATTTCCTTCTCAGCTGATATAGCAGTCATACTTTCAATCTCCTCTCTTTTTTTTCTTTGCAATAACTGCAGTTTGATCAACTGCAGCTCAAAACTTATCAGCCTCAACTCTGACATAATATGTTTGGTTACATGGTTTCCTGTCTAAAATCTAGCAGGAAATGTAGCCATGGGACCTGGCAAAAAATTCCTCTGAATACTGGTGTTAGGGCGTAGTATTACAGAGCACAATGTTTTGTATTACTAAACAGCTTTTCCAATGTTTTCCGTAAACATGCATTTAAAGGAAATGGTGCCACCCTGCTAATCAAATTAACCTTGTGAGGTACTGATTAGATTGAAATTCAATTTGAGAGAAGATGTGTCGTTGGCAAACGAGCTGGTTTTAAGAGCCAGCTCTTTCATGTGAACAAGTTTCTTTCATTTTTGTTGTTGTTGTTACCTCCGCCAAGGAGGTTATGTGATTGGGTGGGTTTGTTCGTTAGTTAGTTTGTTAGCAACATTACTCAAAAAGTTGTGGATGGATTTTGATGAAATTTTCAGGTAATGTCAGAAATGGAATAAGGAAGAACTAATTCGATTTTGGGACTGATCTGGATCACCGTCTGGATCCAGGAATTTTTTAAAGGATTCTGTACTATTGGGAGATAGGGCTAATGGTGGAGGTCTGTGCTGTTACCACATTACACCAGGAGATGGCAGACATGAGTAACTTCGATCCCAGCAGCAGTTTTTGTGTGTGTTTTTTATTCAAAGTTTTGGAATTTATAGAGTATGAAAGATGCACGCCTGGTTGAGGAGACGAGTCGGAGCGTAACAGAGAGAAAGACAGTGAATTGTAGCGAGAATACTCACAATGCTGGGAGGAAAAGAGGAATATTCACCCTCTGCCATGACTTCCAGTCGTCTGGGTGAGATCATGGGTGCATCTGTTGGCACCCGTAGTGAAGCCAATGCTTTGCCTCACCGTGTCTCCACCCCACCGGGGATGGAGTAATCGGCGAATGCCATGGTGGGGGGCAAGTGGGGACTGATCCAGGGATTTTTTTAATGGATTCTTCACTATTGGGAGATCGGGCTAATGGCGGAGGTCTGTGCTCTCTGAGTGCTTTTTTAGTTTAATAAATACAAAAAGCCAAAATGATACCAAATAAAGAGCCATTTGGAAGCTGTGGCTCTTAATTCTTAGCTGAGCCAAATGATCCAGATCTTTAAAAATGGTTTGAATTCCCATCACAGTGACAGACTGGATAGACATTGGCTATGTTCAAGATTTACTGTACCAATCTGGACCACTTGGTGAAAATGCACCATAAGAGCATCTGCTTAACAGCCTTAAATTTAAAAATGTGCGCTTATTCAACCACACAAAAGCGCACCTTTCATTCCGAAACATAAAACCATTCTTTCCTTTTCCAATTTCCTTAATAGTCTTCCCCGTCTTGCATTTTCCAGCCGTTTGTATTCTTTCCTGCCATTATCTTCCAGCGCAGGCCTCCATAGAAGTGGATGATGAGTGGTTTTGTGTAAATGATCTGACTTAAACAGTGATTTACATCCCCGGTTAAAGAATCAACGGTCCAGACACGTTCCCAAGCTGCTCACAAGCTGTTTCCCCTTTCAGTCTGAAGATTCCTGCAAAGCTCTGCAGGCAATAGACATTAAAGGGCTATGTTTTTTCCTATAATTAGACAGTGAAATGGCACATTAAAAATAATGAAGAGTGTGGGTGGAAGTGTGGATGTATGTAAATCACTATTTTATGCAGGAAAAACATAAAGTAACTCTGTGAGAGGTCACTTTGATTGGAGCTAATGCAGAGCCTAATGAAAATAAATGCCAAATGCATGTTTTCTTGAGCCGTGTTGGGTTTTAATCTATGCGCATGGAATGCTTTTAATGCCTAGGTGGCTGTAAGTGCCAACCTTCTGATCCTCAGAGAGGGAGGCCTTGTTTACCAGAAAGTTTTAGTGCAAATCTCCGCCAATTACTGTCAGAGTTAAAACTCTGGTGAGCAAAAGAAACTGTGTGATTTGTGAAATTGGCTGCCATCAAGGCTGGTACATGAATGCCTCTTGAAAGAGCCCTGAGACTTAATGTGGCGTACGAGACTTTGGAGCAGAGTTAACAAACACTGCTGGGAACACGAACATTGCCTTTCACTGTTATTTGCTGTGATTTACACTCAAAGTTAAACCCTAGATGTGGAGGAAACATTATAGCATTTCATATCTATTTAAATGGTTTTTATAACTCACTGTTTATTTATACCCAGGATTAGCCCCATTTTCAGAGCAAAATCCAAATTCTTATGGGGGACATATGCTTTTATTTGACGAATCAAGCTTCAAAAATATCATGTGGGGCAGTGGTCTTTAAATCAGGCACAGTTTAATCCTCTCAAAATATTGGCAAAGACTCAGCTGGTTTATGAGCTCTGCAGTAATAGAAAACAGAAGTGTATTAACCGTTATTGATTTAAGCTATCCAGGTACCCAGCAGCTGACTTTAGTTCTTGCTCCCTGGGATTATGAAGCAATAACCTGTTACTGTTTTCCACTGATGTTCCTGCATCTGTGTGCAATGGTTCAGTGCCAGGCAAGTTAACAAAGGGATAGCATGTGTACATTAACAGACGTCAAGTAACATAAAAAAGGTTACGAGTTAAATTAGAAGTTGCATGTTTGCTTCAGAACTTTGGAAAGCCAATGGATTGGCCAGACGTCTGTTATCAGGTTGATCCGTTCTGCAAAGATCCAGTCTGAAATGTTTGTGCCTCACCTGAAAAAATTACTGGACCAATCGGTGTTGTTTGAGGAGAATGAGGCAGTACCTACAGGTGTGGTTTTGGTGTATGGTAAGCCGATAAACAATGGCTGCCACCGCTCGCTAGCTGTCAGGACACTACAATAGGAATCAATGTAATTAAGCTGATTTTGTCACTGAAACTGCAACAGGTGGTTAAAGACAAGATACCCTCTGAACTTCTTGAGCTCTGGGACCAGTAGACTTTTATGCTTGTTTTGTTCCCATTTGCCTCCTGAACATCGTGGGCACGCAGAGTGCTGTACTCCCAGTAGTAAACGTTACTGATGTCATGGAACAAATTGAAGGAAGGACAAAAATCAAGCATTATAGACTTTCTGTTGGAAGTCGAGACGGGTCTTTCACTGTCATTCGCCATGACACATTACAGAAGAGTTTTGGGGCCAGCAGATTCTGAAACCATACGACTGTTGGGTCGGGCTAAAATCATCACAGAAAACATGTAGTCTGACTCTAAACCCTCTAAACTTCACTCTGAGACCAGTCGATGAATTTTCAAGACAGTCTCACTGCAGACTGCAGCCCTTGCAGGCCACTACAGAGAAACGTCACCACTGTCAGAACACAAATAGATGCTGAAACTTTCACAATAAAATCAATTAAACTTCAGGTTAGGGGATGGGTTAAGGAAACGTTAAAAACCTGACCTGCAAAATCTGGTTACAAAATGTTTAACAAAGTCAATTAAACAGTCCGCTTACAGAAAACAAGCCTCCATGAAACACTAATGCAGCTAACGTAGAGGTAACGAAGACTTAAGCTAACAAAGATACGTTAGCCATGCAAGCTTCATACATCAAGTAGCTATATGGCAAATGTAGCTCATCTAAAGCTAACAAAGTTACGTTAGCTAAGTAAGCTACATAGATAACGTACCTATGTAGCTAATATTGCTAAATTTATAGATTTTGTTATGTTAGCATTTGAAAAAGCTAATGTTGCTAAAGCCAACATAGCTACATTGGTTTATGTAGAGACATTTACTATGCAGCTAGTGTAGCTATGCTAGTCGAGTTAAAGCTAAGAAAGCTGCCATAGTGAGGGTAGCTTTTGCTATATTAGCTTTTGCTTTAGCTACATTTGATAAAGCTAATCTTGCTAAAGCTAACATAGCTACATTGTTTTATGTAGAGACATTTACTATGCAGCTAGTGAAGCTATGCTAGTCGAGGTAAAGCTAAGAAAGCTACCATAGTGAGGGTAGCTTTTGCTATGTTAGCTTTTGCTTTAACTACCTTTGCTAAAGCTCATGTCACTGAAGCTAACATAGCTACATTGGTTTATGTAGTGACATTTACTATGCTGCTAGTGTAGCTTTGTTAGCTGTAGTTACAGCTAACAAAGCTACCTAAGCTAGGGTAGCTTTTGCTCTTAGCTTTTGCTTCAGCTATTTTTGCCAAAGCTGATGTTGCTAAAGCTAACATAGCTACATTGGTTTATGTAGTGTCATTAAATATGCAGCTAGTGAAGCTATGTTAGATGTAGTTAAAGATTACAAGGCTAAAGCGATCCACCGTTATCATATTTTTTTCTAAAATTGATCTATTATTAATTGAATCCTTTATTAGGCATCAGAAATGTTGCTTACTCTGTAATGTTTGCACTGTGGTTATTTCATGAATGTAACTGCCAGATTTTGTTTATGAATAAAGTTGAATAAAAATAAATAAATAAATCTAAAACTGGAAATGTGCTGTACAGGCAAATTACATCACTTCTGTTCTGACAGAGGTGGTATCTCACAGTAGTGGTCTGCAAAAGTGGGTGTCTGAGATCTGTGGTCAGCAGCCAGACCCCTCTCAACATTTTTGTGTATTTGCATTTAATCCTAGTTGGAGTTTCTGCCATTGGCTGGAGCAGAAACTGTCTGTTCGGATTTTGTCCTTTTAACTGAAACTTCTGCATATGCTTAAAAACATTAAATTATACCCACCACTACAGATTTGAAACTCTTGACCCAGGGGAGCTTTTTTGTGCATTTTTGTTTGCTTCTATTTTAAAATCTGTGTGACTATAAGGGTAATTCATTTGTGTGTATTTCCCTATCTGCCTCCCACAGACAAACCTAAATATACTACTTTATTGTCACTTGGATCCCACAGAGGAAACACAAATAGGCCATAAGCACATGGCAATATAGAGACCAAAGCCTTTCCTTCAGCCAAAAATACTCCGTACTGTACCCAGAATCCTCTTAGTGTTCCTCCATATTTCATATCAGTCATATCATAGATACATAAATGATTTTAAGGATTATGTTTCATTAAAGAGATTATTTCTGTGCTAACCTTCCATGTGTTAATATGAAGCAAACATGCGATGTTGACAAGTTTCGAAAATCCTCTTAAAAGGAATTAATTTGAACATACAAAAGGCGGGATTTTAAAACTGCATGCAAGAAATTTTACTGTTATCTTCGGTTGCTTAGTGACTAATTCACCAAGCGCAGAAACTCCTTTAGGGTCTATTTGCATATGCAAAGTGCAGAGATGAGGGAATAAACAATCTCTGGGTGTTTGGAGAGGGTTGGTGTGACGAAGACTGACATGGATCACAGAATATGGAGGAGCGGAGTGCATCAGCAAGGCCTCCCGCTCATTCCTGACTAACTCCTGTGTTTGCAGAGATAGCATGTCAGTGTGTTTGTGTTCTCCTCAACTTCCATCTGCGTTAAATTTCACTGTAAGTCTCTCAGGTGTGTTTGAGTTTCACCGTATTTGTGTGCGCTATACTCTGACTTATTCATACACACAAATTACTTTTTAATTAAAGATTGTTTGAGGAGTGAAACGAAGAAAACTTTGTGGAAAGTGATGAGGTACATAACTCAGGATCATATGCCAGCAAATACCAGCAAAGAACATTGGGAGGGATATTACTGCATCTAAATAGTAAACTGACACAAAGAAAATACACCTTTTAAAAGTATAATGTTCAAGATTTTATTACAAATAAACACAGTGACAGTACAAGGCAAAGATTATGAACCGGAACAGCAGCAGAGTTTGGTGATCGGGACAGACAAAGGTGATAAATGTTGCGTATGGCTGTATGCAGACTGAGCTACATTATTGATGTTTGACTGAAACAACAGTAGCCAGTGGTGACACCCTGACTCTTAACCTTAGGGAGAAAGGAAGAAGAAACCCAGGAATGATCTATCAAGAGGGAAAAACTCGACTAAATTTGATTTAGAGCCCATAAGAACATCGGTTTTATCACTGTTTAGTCAGAGACTATTCAGAAAGGGAGGAAGTGAGGAGTTCTGTTGGAGAGGTAGAGCTGTGTGTCATTTGCATAGCTGTTAACCCTCTAGGCTAATTCTTTTAACCATTTTGTCTCATCTGGACTTGCTGTCTTAAAAACATGTAAAAAAAAAAAAAAAAAATCAACCCTGTGGTGCACTGTCAAGCTCCAAACACCTTTTTCTTTCTAGGACTACCTGGGATTTAAGAATAAGAGTGCTGCAGTAATGTCATCTGAATTTTAAAGTTATGAGACAAAGACAAATGAAAAATCTAAATGAAAATTAAAACTAAAAGTACACAACAATTACTAAGATTGTTTGCCCAAACTTAATTTTTTCTTATGTTTTTCCTGTTTTGAGGCCACCAAAGTAGGCATTTTGTCAAATTTTGCCTATTTTGAGACACCAAAGTGGACATTTAGTCAAATTTTGTCAATTTTGAGGCCACCAACAGTGGACATTTAGTCAAATTTTGTCAATTTTGAGGCCACCAACAGTGGACATTTAGTCAAATTTTACTTGAAGCAGTGCTTCATTTTTAATTACCACTCCAAGGTACCATTAGTGTCTTCAAGTTTTTCTTTATTGGCGGTTACTTCTGAATTTAACCCATTAAAGCCTATTGTATCATATTTGATACACTTTCATGAGACCTCTACCTAATCAACATGATCAGTAAATTACTTTAAAACCTTTTGAATACGAATGATGATTTTAAAAAAAGCCCTCCAGTGGATTATCAGTTGCCAAAAATGTCTAATGTATCAGATGTGATACACAAAGTATTTATGTGAAATTTTATAGATATATATTTTTTGGATTTTGGAAGAAGGTTGAATAAACATCTCAGTTCCAAAAAGTTTTACACTACTCACAATAAAGGGGGATCCTGTTTTTACCTGCAAACTTCTGTGTTGGCTGCTCCGTCCTTTATCTAATGAAGCTTTGCACTAGTTCATGCAGGAAGTGGAAGTCATACCCTCAGTCGTGATTGACTGACAGCCAGCTGATCCCAATTCTTGCATCCCAGCTCCCACAGCTAATCACAGCTCTTTCTCTCAGCACAGCGGTCCATTTAAATATCATGCCCTGCTTGCATGAATGCTGACGCACCATCACGATGCTGCTGGCAAATCTTCACCTCCTCCACCCCAGCCTCCTCCTTTATAGCTTAAAGCTTGTTGCACCCTCATATTCAGACTCATGCTACTATGGATTAATTGCGCTAGAAGTGGAGCGTGCTGTCACCTGCTAATTTTTGTTATTGGCTGCTACTATTGAAGTTAACAGTGGCTGAAAAAGTGGGCGGTTATTGTTTTGCTTTGGTGGCTTCAAAATAAAAGCCAGTTTGCTGTGAGTCATACTGAACTACCAACACTTCTTCTGAGTTTATTGTGTTGTGGATTCCTGAAGCTCACAGAGGTAGCTTTGTTTCAGTCCAGGGACTTTTCTCTACCCGTATGTATGACAAACAATATTTTGCAGTTGATGGATGGAAAACAGGGTATCAGGCTTTGATTAAATAAAAATCCTAAATATAAACCTTGAATTAAAATGTAGATGTGTTTTAAAAATAGGCAGTTTTTTGGTAGTTGTTTGCTCTTTGCTTCCTTCAGACACACCTTTTGTGGCCTGTGCCACACTAACAAAGAGTCCTTTTATCACTGCCAACAAATGTGATGAACACTGTCATTGTCCTGTGCCATGCCAACCTTAAGTCAGTTTTCTCTCTGTTAAACCTTTTGTTATTATTGGTTTAACTAATTAAAACAGGCTCATCAAGAACTACTGAGTGTAACAGGTTCACCCAATCCATGTACTAAATGTTCCAACGCTTTAAATATGGGATAAATTAGGTGTAGCAGTTTGTTCTGGCTGGTTGTGTGCTCATCCTCAGAGACTCTTCATTAGAATGTTTTAAATACATGCAGACACAGAACATCCTGTCCTCGTATCTGGAACCAGCGAGAGTCAGAAAAACAGGAGAAACAAAGTGAGACAAAGAAACAGAGGCTGATAGATGTTGCATATGACACAATGACAGTTTGCATTTACAGTATGTGTGTTGACGTCAGCAGTCGCGTAGCTCGTGATAAAGAGCAAACAAAGAGCTGAAGTGATAGATGAACACTGGCCGGCTTCACTGACTGAAAACTGGAGCTGTAGTGTTTGCCTGCTGTAGAAACAGCAGTGTAACTGCACTCTAGATAATAATAGATCTTGGTGTATGGCTCCCATTAGTAAAGTCACTCCTGAATCAAAGATGTTGTGTTCAAAAAACAAAAGAAGCAACACAGTAGTTAATGCAATGGTAAAAAATTATAGGTGGCCTCGCTCTGCAATCATGTAGAACTCACACGGTGGAGGGGTCATCTTTGGTCATGGATCAGTGGAAAACTCAGGATATTTGAGAGGCAGGGGAGAAAACAGTAAAAAGGACATCTGTTGTTTGCTGTGGGACACTAGCACACAAGTCTTATCAAATTTTGCCCACTAAGGCATCAAAGAGGGAAAATATGTCAAATTTTGTCCAGTTAGAGGGTAACAGAAAAGGGAATTTAATAAATGTTGCCCAATTCGAGGCAACCAAAGTGGACACCTGTTTTGAGGCCCCAAAAGTGTGCATTATTTCTAATTTGGTCAATTTTGATGCCACCAAAGTGTGCCTTTTGTCAAATTTTGCCTATTTGAGTCCACCAAAGCTGGCATTTTGACAAATTTTGTCAATTTTGATGCCATCAAAATGTGCATTTTTTCTAATTTGAACCATTTTAAGGCCACCAAAGCTGACATTTTGTCAGATTTTGTTAGTTTTAAGGCCACTAAAGGGTGCATTTTGTCAAACTTTGCCCACTAAAAGGGCACCAAAGCTGGCATTTTGCCCATTTTTGTTACATTAAAGCCACCAAAGTGGGCATTTCATCAAATTTTGCCCTCTAAGAAGGCACCAAAGTGGGCATTTTGCCCAATTTTGTTAGTTTCAAGGCCACCATATTGTGCATTTAGTCAAAATTGCCCCCTAAGATGGCAAAAAATGGGAATTTTGCAAAAATAAATTAAATTCAAAGCCACCAAAGCAGGAATCTTGTCAAATTTTGCCTATTTTGAGGCCACCAAAGCTGACATTTTTTTGAATTTTGTCAATTTTGATGCTACCAAAGTGTGCATTTTGTCTATTTTTTCCCATTTTAAGGCCACCAAAGCTGACATTTTGTCAGATTTTGTTAGTTTTAAGGCCACTAAAGGGTGCATTTTGTCAAACTCTGCCCACTAAAAGGGCACCAAAGCTGGCATTTTGCCCAATTTTGTTACATTTGAACCCACCAAAGTGGGCATTTCATCAAATGTTGCCTATTTTAAAGCCACTAAAGGGTGCATTTTGTCAAATTTTACCCATTATGAAGACACCACAGTGTGCATTCTGTCAAATTTGGTCAGTGCTCTTGCGTGCACTACTTTTATTGTCCTCTATTTCTCTTGTGTTATTGTCACCAGTGGCCTGCTTTGTCTATACTATTTTTTGCTGCTGTAAATTGGAATTCCCCCTTGTGGAACTAAAAATGGAATATGTTATCTTAAAATTTGCCTGATAAATGATATCAACAGGTGTGTTTGTGAAATTTTTCCCATTTAGAGGGCACCAAGAAGCCAATATGTCAAAATTTGCCCATTAAGAGGATACCAAAATGTGGGCTCATCAAAATTTTTCCCATGAAGAGATCACCAAAGAAGGTTGTTGTCAAAAGTTTCCCACTAAGCTGGCACCAAAGAGGGCAATTTTTCAAATTTTGCCCACTTGGAGGGCATCCTAGGGGACATGTGTACATTTTTCCCATTGAAGATGTTATCTTAAAATTTGCCTGATAAATGATATCAACAGGTGTGTTTGTGAAATTTTAGAAGCGACCAAAGAGGGCAATTTTTCAAATTTTGCCCACTTGGAGGGCATCCTAGGGGACATGTTTACAATCTTTTTTCACACATTATGGTACCAGGGGGCGATCGCCTCCTCTGCCCCCTCTGGTTAGATATTAGCTTGTCATTGCTAATCAGTACCAATGGTTAGCTAAACATTTTTATTGAGTTACATTATCAAACACGAAGCTAGTAATTTGTTTAATGGCATTTCTCAACAAGAGCTAACAATACAAGATGCTTTCCCACCTTTAGATAGGAGCGAACATTAGCATGCTAACATAAGGCCCACCTGTAGCTCAGTGGCCTGGCTTGCGATCAAGCAAGCATTAAGACGGGCCTTGACTGGAGATAAGAGGCCTAGCCCAAACCCTTAAAACTGGCCCATGCTTCACAGCTGGCACAATGCAGTCAGGCAGGTTTTCATTTGCACTGCTGCACAGTCCAGTGTCCAGCTATGAATTAATATAAAAGCTTCAGTCCTTAGAAAGAGCTACGGGAGTTATATGTGTGCATCATAATAAATTCATCTCAGCTTTCTCTCCCTTTAAGCCTTTTATGCTTCATTGTTTCCACATTCTGAGTTGACCATGAAATCCTAGCTGTGCTGAAGTAATACATTTTACTGCCTTCAGGTATCAGTTAGAAATACCAGTGTTAATATTTGGGCAGACATAGATGGAAAATGATGCGATCCTCGCTTCACTTGGTCATATTTTTGTTTTCTTTTAGCGTTGTGCAGTCTTTTCAAGTGGAAACTTGTGATCAGCCAAATCTCTGATGCTTTCTTCTGTGCTTCTTCTTCCACCAGGCAACCTGTCCTCATCTGAGCTCACCAGGAAAGCAACACATGGCTCGTTTTATTACAGACAAGATTCAATGACTTTAAGAGGAGATACTTTAATTTCCATAAAGATCAACCTGGAGAGAGAGGAGACCAGAATGGAAGTCATAATAACATTGTTCCAGTTTTGTTCAGAATCAATGAGGCCGACTGTGCGGACACTGTGGGGACGGACGTGCGTCAGTTCTGCTCATCAAGCTCTCAATACGTTCTGTTCTGTCCCTGTGAGAGAGAGCGTGTCTGTGTGCGTTTGCATAACCCACTCAGCCATGATTTCATAACCGCCATCATCTCGGACATTGCCGCCTACTTCCCACACAGCTGAATATCGATGGAGCTACAGGCCAGAATTACATTTACACCGCTTGGATGCTCCTTAGAAAACATTAAATGTATTCCCCAGAATGTTTGGCGTGGAGGAACAACAAACAAACAAACAAACAAACAAACAAACAATAAACTGAAGTGAGGAGAAATGTTGCATCAGAACGAGGATAGGTTTTTACTCCATCGTTCTTCCATGTCTGTGGAGTTGCGGTGAGTGAAAACTCATAATTTGTTTCACACTTTTCTTGTTCTAAAATGCAAACCCAATTTCCAGAAAAGCTGGGACACTGAAAATGGGATTTAAAACAGAATGCAGTGATTTGCAAATCCCAGATACATAACGTTCACACTCTCAACTTGATATCTTCAACATGTTCTAAAAAAGTTGGGACAGTAGTAGGAAAAGACGCTCAAAACCCCCTGGTAACAGGTGGTAGTACCATGACTGAGTATAAAAAGAGAACTCCTGAAAGGTGCAGATATTCAGAATCAATAAAGGTGTGAGGTTCTACTTTTTAAAGACTGTGAGTTATAAATATTTATTATGTTAGATCCTCAGGCTGCGCTGCATTAAAACTTGGCACCATTTTGTCATGGATATCACGGTGTTGGCTCAGGAACGTTTCAGAAAGCCATCATCAGATAAGACAGTACGTCCCTGCATCTATAAATGTAGGTCAAGTCTCTACCATGGAAAGTGAAAGCCATATATCAACAACATCCAGAAGCATTGCCTTCTTCTCTAGGCCTTCGCTCTTATGAGATGGACTGACCTAAAGTGGAAAGGTGTGCTTTGGTCTGACGAGTCCACATTTCAAATTGTTTTTGGAAATAATGGCGTTGAGTCCTCTGGGCTAAAGAGGAAAAGGACCATCTTTGATAATGTGGGGGTGTTTTAGTGCCCATGGAATGGGTAACTTGCACACCTGTGATGTCACCATCAATACTGAGATGTTTATTAAGCACTGTTAAAATCCAACTTGTTTAATGTTGAGTGAACAAATTATAAGTATTGGGTGCACTTTTAAGAATTTAACTAGTTGATAAAACACCAGGGTCAGAGCCAGAATTGTTAAATATCTGGGGCTAAGCCCAAACAAAGGATAGTGAAGGGAGCCTCTTCCACAGAAGTTTTTGCAGTTATATGCACTTTATTTTACACAAACTTAGAATTAAAATGCCAACAAACCTATGTATCATCTGGGCAAAAATAATGCAGTCCAACCTGAAAAAAACCTTTAGTGCTGACATTTTTTTTTCAATCTAATTGCTCCTCATCATTTTAAAACAATTAATCCCTGTTGTAATGAAGCTCAGCGTTAGTTCATGCAGGACACGGTAGCAATACACCCAGCCTTCATCAGCTGACTGCCTGCTGATCCCAATTATCAACTCCCAGCTTCCAAAGTGAATCACAGCTCTTTCTCTGAACACATGCGGTGTATTTGAATATGACGTACTTCTCACTAATCCCTGCTTGCATTAATGCTGGTACAGCATGCTGCTGCTGTTGCTGGCAAAGCTTAACCTCCTCCACCCCAGCCTCCTCCTTTGTAGCATAAAGCTTGTTACACCCTCATATTGAGGTTCATGCTACTATGTTTTAATTGCTTTTGAACTAATGCTGTTGTATTCATTATGCATTGTCATAATGTATCCATACATATGAGGGTTTCTAGCTATGCCCTTCCTTGACAGCTAAGTAAATTGTGTATCCAATTTGCAATGAAATGGTAAAATGTGTGACTTGAGTGATCCTGATTGAAGTTTAGTAATTTTTCACTTTTGCCTTTGAAGTGTCTGATACTTTGCATAGGTAGGGTGGGAATTTGGTGTAAAAGTTTAAAACTTCAACCATACATTTTAAAAAAATACATAAAAAACAACAGATGGGGTTACAGATATCGATTTATGCTGAAAAGTGGAATTTTAAAAACAATGTTAAAAGTACAGGGCTGTTTCTGATGAATTGATTTTATCTTTTGTCACTGATACAAAATGCCAGTATGAATCAGCCAAATGCCAAATAACAGCCTCAATAATAAGTTGATACTAAGCCTCATTAAAAGTAGCCTCTCTGGTTAATGCTGCAGTGATCCAAGAATGCTTTAGGATTAGCTTTCAGTGTGAATGTGGCTACTTTTAACAGCTTTTCTCCCTCATTGTATGAAAGTCATCCATGAAATGAAAACAGTTGTCTGATGTTTAGTGGTGGAGCTAAGCAGCAAATATCTACTCCTTGTCTTCTGTTATTGCTTTGAATAAGAGCCCCATGTACTGTATATATACTGCTTCAATGCTAAAAATCCAGGTAATAGCTGGTGTTCTTTTAGAAGGATGAAACTGAGAAAATACGGTTTTAAATATTGCATGAAATACTGAAATTCTTTGACCGTTTGGTGAGTAAAACTTCAGAAAATGTCAGTAATTCTTAGTGTTTTTATTCTCTTCTTCTGTTAAAGATTTTTTCAGCTTTTATCACCAGAATGGATGTCCTTCCAAAAACATATTTTTTGAGAAAATGAAAATGCCCGAGGCTTTCATGTGGTTAAATATTCATAAAATAACCAAAAATGAGAGTAAATAAGCCTTATTTACATATGAATACACCTGCAGGCACAAACCACCTGGTTCTGAGCCAGACTGAAACCAGCCCTGCAGTAGGTTACCATGTCCCACAGACACAGTGAACCACCAGCTGTCTATGTGTGTAGCTGTGTGCCAAATCAAACAACCACTTTAATACTGGCTAAAATCCAAGCACACTTTTGTAGCATGCTGACAAGTGACATTTAATTTTCCAATGTTTGACCTTTTGGTGACTGTTGGTTCATCAACAAACGAATGTGGATGTGGCCGTCTTCAAGGACCTGGCGGTCTTCTGTGAATTCATCCACAAATACAGCCTCTCAGTGCCTGAGGACACCTCACTAGTCTAAGCAGATCTCTACCAGTGCAAGATCCACTCCACCTTGACTCTACTCAGTTTGGTCACAGGAACTTTGTTTAACATTTCAGTATTATATAAATTCACCTCCAAGTCTAGACTACCCCCTTGTATCTACCCTAAGAACAAGGAAAGACCATCTGCAACCCCATTTCCAAAAAGTTGGGACAGTGTGTAAAACATAACAGAAAGCAATGAATTTGGTTTCCAATAGAACCTAAACAACATATCAGATGTTGAAACTGAGACATTTTAGCATTTTATGTCTGAATTTGATGGCAGTAAAACATCTAAAAAATTAGGGACAAAGACATGTTAACCATTGTGTAGCATCCCTTTTTCTATTAACAACAATCTGCATATATCTGGGAAATGAGGAGACAAGTTGCTGAAGTTTTGGGAGAGGAATGTTGTCCCATTCTTGTCTGATGTAGGATTCTAGCTGTTCAATAATCCCGGGTCTTCTTTGCTGTTTTTCTCGTTTTTGATTCAACAAATGTTTTCTATTAGTGAAAGAGCTGGACTCCAGTGCAGCAGCCGGACTCCTCTGCAGTCACACTATAGGCACTAATGCAACCTCATACCATGAGAGATGCAGGCTTTTGAAGTGTGTGCTGATAAAAAGCTTGATTGTCCCGCTCCTCTTTAGGGAAGAAAAAGAAATCTCAAATTTTGATTCATCTGACCACAGAACAGTTTTCCATTTTGCCTCAGTCCATTTCAAAAGAGCTTTGGCCCAGAAAAGGCTGCTGTTTTTTGGATCCTATTCATATATGGCTTCCTCTTTTCATGAAACAGCTGCTTTAGCAGGTATTTATTTGCCCTTATAGCTTTTATTTATATTGGCGGTGTATCTGTTCTGGGATCCCCAGCCCTTGAGCTTATGTAGAACAGCACACATTCCTACTTTTCCTGTGCCTATAGGGAAGGCCTGAGGCAGAGAGAGAAGCAGCAATAAACCCAGAGCAGAGCAGGCAAACAATGACAACAGAATGACATTGATTAAGTCAGATGTAGCATAAAGGAGGAGCTGGGGTGGAGGAGGGTTGCAGACAGCAGCTTGCAGAGCATAGCCAGGCAAGAGCGGTTTAAATATGGAAGTATGACTACAGTTAGCCAATAGCATGCTTAAAGTAAATCAGCTGGCCGTCGGACAATGAGGGCTTGTGTGAGATCGCATGACAGCGCTTGACACCAATTTCGTTACCCCGTCCCTACTTTTTTGAGATATGTTGCTGCCATAAAATTCAAAATATTTTTGAAAAAGTCTTTAAGTGTCTCTGTCTCAACATCTGATATGTTGTTTATGTTCTATTGTGAATAAATTGTGGGTTTATTTGATTTGCATATTTGCATTCTTGTTTTATTTACATTTCACACTGTGTCCCAACCTTTTTGGAATTGAGGCTGTAGATTTCTTTAAAAAAGTGTAAGCTTCGGTTGGAGACCTCAGCTCTTTAGGTTGACTCCTGTTGTTTCACAGGTGGGGAGATATAGCACTCTAAATAATGCATGGATGAATCTGTGGGGCTTTATGTCACTCTATTTGCTTTCTATTTTGGTCTCAGCTCTATCTAGCCAACAGGTGTCAACTACCTCTTCTCACGAATGCTCAATTTTCCATCAGCACTGAAGAGAAAATGGTAAAACAATGCATGTCAATGACTCATTACCAGCGGGAGACTGATACTGTGGTGTAGCGTCAAAAGGCAAAGTGATTGGTGTTGACATCTTGGAGTGTGGTATAGCATATTTACCTCATCAGTGACGATTACTGTGTGGGCTTGAGGCTACTGTCGTCCTGTTGCCATGACATCTGGAATCCACAAAAAGATCCTGCCAGGTTTGGAGGGAGTACTGTTGACAGAAACACACAAACACAAGTAAAAAAAAAAAAAAAAACCCTCAGAGACACGTGCACACATTTTATCTCCTCAGATAAAAGTCGGGATAATAATCCCTGTAGCTACATTCATGAAAACATACTGAGTGATTAGAGGTCATGACAATGCTGTATGCTCTCAGGTAGCCAGTCTGATTACATCCCTACAGCAGCTGATGACAGATTGAATGGCTCTCAGTCCAACTATGTGTCAGGTCATCATGCAGGAGTTTTAGATCTCCCTTGACATATCGCTTGGATTCTGTCAGTAAATATTTGATACTGGGGGAGTATGGAAATGTTGTGTTGCATAAACATATTGCTTTGTCATTTAAAGAAGCAATAAAACTGGAGATCTGAGCTACAGCTGATAGGCACCTTAGGGGAGGAAAGCAGAGAGCAACAATTCAAGAAAAGCTTTATTTGAGAAATATGTAAATGTGATGAAGAAAGGGGAACCAAGAACACTAAGAATGGGTAAGATAAACCACACAGTTTTTTAAATGATGACTTCATTTATAAAGGAGAAAAAACATCCAAACCTACCAGGCCCTGTCTGAAAAGTAATTCTCCTTTAAACCTAACTCCTTATGCCACCTCTTGCAGCAACAACTGTAAGCAAGCGTTCACGAGTCCAGAAATAACAATCTTTGACCACTCATTTTGCAGAATTGTTTTTATGCAGGGTTTCCAGCATGAACGGCCTGTTTAAGGTCATGCAACAGCATCTCAATCACATTAGAGTCCAAACTTTGACTAGGCCACTCTAAAACCTTCATTTTACAGTGATGGTTGGGCATTATGGGTCATCTGTGTCATTTTGTGACCTCATGGAAGAGTCCTTGATGTACTCTTGGAGTCATTTTGGCAAGCCAGTTACTCCAGGGAAGGTTCACCGCTGTTTCAAGTTTTCCCTTTTTGTGGATAATGGCTCTCACTGTAGTTCACTAGAGTCCCAGAGCCTTGGCAACCCTTTCCAAATTTTTGGCTTTGTATAAATTGTTTATATTTGTCTGATATTAAAATTTGTTTGATCAAGTAAGACATTTAAATGTGACAAATACATCAAGTTTTCCCTTTTTGTGGATAATGGTTTTCACTGTGGTTTACTGGAGTCCCAAAGCCTTAGTAATTCTTCAAATTTTTTTCACTTTGTGTTTACTGTTTATCTATGTCTGAAATTAAAATTTCTTTGATGATGTAAAACATTTAAGTGTGACAAATATATGAAGTTTTCCCTTTTTGTGGATAATGGCTCTCACTGTATCACTGGGGTCCCAAAGCCTTATTAACCCTTTACAAATTTTTCACTTTGTTTTTACAGTTTATTTTTGTTTGATATTAAAATTTGTTGATGATGTGAAACTAAGTGTGACAAATATGTCAAGTTTTCCCTTTTTGTGGATAATGGCTCTCACTGTGGTTCACTGTAGGATAAGGAGGATAAGAAATCAGGAAGGGGCAGTGAAGTACAGTGGTGGGTATAGAATGAGGGCTGGGGAAGGTGGGGGGTTATGTTATAGTTTGGAGAAAGCAAGGGATGAGCATGAGTCCCAGTGATCTTGATCTTTGACCTTTAAAACTAAAAAGTCCTCCCTGAGTCATAGTGGATCTCTGTGCAATGTTTGAAAAAAATCTCCCAAAGTGTTCTTGAGATATTGCATTTGCAAGATGACAGATGGATGGTTGGACAACCCTAAAACATATCACATAGACTTGGTTGCCAGTGTGGAGGCATAAAAGCATCATACCACTTTTCTATATATATAACGTGCTAAATGTATTATTTTTGTTTTATAAACCTAGCAGCCAGACAAGCTGACATCTCATGGTAGAGTGTGTAATGAAATCAGACGCCACTTCACAAAAATGCAAAATCTCTTAAGCATTCTAAAAGCTCGACATAAGGAGAGGATCTGTATGAGATGTTCATATTCTGTCATGTTATGAAGAATAAATAGAAAGGGGATAACAAGCAAAAGAGCGAAACTAATCACAGCGTACTTCCTGAGAACAATTCTGCTGTAAGAACAGCATGGCGCCCCGTTTTTGACAACATTGTTAAAGCCCTCAGTGGGGCAGAACGCATTTGATCAGCTGTTATGTAACCCCTGTCAGACAGTTGCCATGGTAATCTGAGCAGGACCACCACCTTTGAGAAGCACTGACTCGCCCCGGTTCAAAGCCACATGACTCTCTCACTCTCTGCAGGCTAATAGGTTTAGTGGACCCCCACTGGTGTTATGTTTTCATGTCTCGCTCTGGGTTCAGACATGTGCTGTTGTTGTCAGAGGAGAAGTTATAAAGATAATATGAAGGATCTACAGGAATAAATCTGAGGAAAACCAATAGAATGTTTTCCAAATGTAAATAAAAACAGAAAGCAATGATCAGCAAATCTCGTAAACCCATACTTTATCCACAATCGAACATGAACAACATATCAGATGTGAGAAATGAGACACTTTAACATTTCATAAAAAATATAAGCTCATTCTGAATTTGATGGCAGCAACACATCTCTAAAAAGTAGGGACAGAGCCTTTTTTACATTTCATAGCATCCCCTCTTCTTTTAACAACAGTCGGTAAACAAATCAGGTCTGCAAAGAATGTCATCCCCTGATGGCCAGCTGGTGGTCTGAGCGGTCATCAAAGTTACTCCATGACTGTTGAACCATCATCAGTTACTCCATGACTGTTGAACCGTCATCAAAGTTACTCCATGACTGTTGAACCGTCATCAGAGTAACTCTATGACTGTTACGAGGTCATCAAAGTAGCTCTGTGACTGTTGAACCGTCATCAAAGTAACTCTATGACTGTTACGAGGTCATCAAAGTAGCTCTGTGACTGTTGAACCGTCATCAAAGTTACTCCATGACTGTTGAACCGTCATCAGAGTAACTCTATGACTGTTACGAGGTCATCAAAGTAGCTCTGTGACTGTTGAACCGTCATCAGAGTAACTCTATGACTGTTACGAGGTCATCAAAGTAGCTCTGTGACTGTTGAACCGTCATCAAAGTAACTCTGTGACTGTTGAGAGGTCATCAAAGTAACTCTGTGACTGTTGCGCGGTCATCAAAGTAACTCTGTGACTGTTGAGCGGTCATCAAAGTAACTCTATGACTGTTGAACCGTCATCAGAGTTACTCTATGACTGTTGCGAGGTCATCAAAGTAACTCTGTGACTGTTGAGCGGTCATCAGTTAATTAGAGGTAATAATTTCTTTTTTTAACCCTTGATGTGATTTGTAAATGTGCTTGTTGAATGGCCATTCAATTAGAGCAATTAAACATACTGGTAATCCCATCCAAGAATCTTTTTTCTAATAAAGGTCAAAGGAGAGACTTGTCTGGAGAGTCAAAGTCAAGATTAGGAAGTCTGTACAGGAGGGAGTGAAGGATTGACTCAGAAGTGCCTTGCCCTCCCAACATCTTTTTCACATGTGCTGATTTATTTGAATCTGACCCTGTCCTTTTATACTAAACACCAATGTGTTTATTTGATCAGTCCTTTAAACATATTTATCAGGAACAATAAATATTTGGCTGGCTTCACATGAGGCTGTCGTAAACCCAACCACTGGGCTGTATTTTGACTCCCTGTAAGGCTAACATTGTGTCTAGGTCCTTGAAGCTCCAATGAGAAATAAATAGTCATCCCATGTGGCTTGGGTCTATTGTTCAACAAACCAAATACAATCTACTGCTGTAATCAGCGGCTTTCTTGCTCAACAGGACCTCAAACTTGGCACAGCACTGGGGGCTTTGAGTTGTTTGTACCAGAACGATTAAGCTAAGGGAGGGGGATTAGAGGTAAAACCTTAAAAACAAATTAAGCCAGGTGGATGCCAATTCACCCCATTGATTATGTCAACAATAATGGAAGCATGGGCCAGATTTGAAGAATCAAATGGTCTGTTCTGGCTTACAAAGCTTTCAACTTAAGAAGGATTTAGCACACTTTTTATGAGCTACAGCAGAACTAAGAGAACATTTTTGAAAGTTCCCAGGAGTATTAATGCTGTTTCTCTGAATCCATGCGACATCCATCTCTGTTTATTTATTTTGTTACGTAAATGGGTGAATAGATTAGCATGAGAAAATGCTTGGAGCTAATCTAAAATAGAATATCAAAACAATATTCGACATAGGACAAGTGATTGTTAGGCTAATCCATTAATGGAAGAAAAACACAACATAGTACTGTTGGCTTAGCTGCTTGAAACAGAGAACATTAAACTGTTAGTGTTGTGAAAGTTGTTTTTAAACAAATCAAATGTTAAAAAATATCTAAACATTTGGGCCTAGCTATAGATATTTAATCTGATTGGTTTGGATTATCAGTGAGGACAAATTCACTTCTTATCAGTGCTAGCTTATGGTTAGCATCTGCAAAGTCTAGCATAATGTTACTGACTATTACAGTTCACATAAGCTATTTTCATCATGTCTTTCTTTAATCAAAAATAAACTAAACTAGTGGTTCCTGATTGTTGGTTGGCTTGCGGCTAGCAGTAAGAACACAAAATATGTTTGCTAACACAACCTTTAGCCTGTTAGCTTACAGCAAATCTTACACTTAGCATTGGCATGCAGGGTTAGCTGAGCTAATGGTCCCGAAAAGCGTCCGTCTTGGTTCAGTACAGTTTTAAAACAGAAGCAACTTAAAAAATATAATAAGCACAGGACAGGAGTTCATGTCACAGCAGTGCTACGTCATCAGGATGCAAATTGTACCCTACTTCATGTTGCTTTCTTTATCTTGTTTTTGTCTTGGTTTTCTATCTCTTGACATGGAAACTGTTGAGCATGAACACAACACTTGGGCCTGTTTGAGACTGAAGTATACGGGGATGACATTATTTACTACTGATCAAGAGCTAGCATAGCATAATCAATTGAAACACCTAGCTTAGCATCAGCATCAGGTACTGTCACAGTTTTAATGTCTGGCACTATTTTATTAGCCTGTTACATGACTTTAAATCAACAAATTTAACCTTAAAGTCCCTGTGAAGTGATTTTAAAAAACTGTATTTTAAGTTTGTTGCATGACAGGCAACTATGTTTTGAACCACAGGGCAGAATTTCAGTCATGATAAACATCTCTAAACTTAGAAAATTAAGCGTTATATTTGTGAAAATGAGGCAGAAATATCTCATCTATGATGGTGTGGGCGTGTCGTTGAATGAGCCGAAGCCACACCCACTCACTAGAAATACAATCCTCTAAGACTTAAAAAAATGCTACAACCTGGATGGAGGAATTACCAGTCTGCTATGCTGCTAAGTTAAAACTCTCTTTTTAAGCAACCAGAGAAAAATCCTATTTAAGCCATGACAGGCAGACAGTTTAGAGCTAACAAGTCTGTTTCATTTTCTCATCCTGTATTTAACACTTCAATTACTCCTTATATCTCATTTTTGTGTTATGTGAAGTTATGTCTTGCTCTCATTTAGTAGACTTGTTAAGTCCCTACTGAAAACACTCCATTTCATAATGATGCTCTTCAAAAAATAAAAGTCTTCAATGATGATTAGCAGTGGAGGCTTAGGGTGTCTATCATCAGATACTTTACTAAAATTTAGCAGCGCTACGCTAATAGACAGAACTGAGAGATCAAACTGTTTCTGCTTTGAGTGAGACAAAGCCACGGCCTGCTTCTTTTAATCATCCAGGAATAAAGACAAGTAAAATGTGGAGTAAAACACACCTTTAGCAGGTAAGATATTTGTTCCTGCTGCATCTGGTTAAAGTGAAAAATAGATAAGCACTCCAGCAATTAGCCTACACCTTGACATTATGGCGACTCTGATTATAGTGCAGCTGCCAGGCTCTTTGACAGAGCAGAGAAACAGAAGTTGGGGATTAAATTTACTGTTTTCTGGCACAAATCTCTCCATTATGATACTGTTAATGACCTGTGTGATTTTCTACCATTGAAGCATTAGTAGGGCAGGGTAATTCTCCATAGCAGCTGGTAATATGGTGGGTCCCTGCCCAAATTACTCTAACAATCCAAATTTCAGTCACACATAGATCTCAGTGTTTTCGTGTGTTTACAGCAACCTTACTCAAAAATATCTAGTGTGTTAAGACACAAATTTTGGATTTCACTTCACAGGGACTTTAAATTTAGACGACCTGATCCAATTGACCTATGGCTAAGTCTCGCCCTCAAACGCGATGAACAAATCACAGTGTGTATAGCCACTCCAATACACTCGGACATCGGCTGCCTGGACATCCATTGAAATGAATAGGAGAAAGTCAGTTTTCGTCCGGTTTTATTAGGTTTTTTTTTAGATTTTAAGTTTAAATATAGTCAAACGGTGTTAATGGGGTACATGCGACTCAAACACAAGGTATCCTGAGAGGCTGGGCGCTGAGTGTATTTTTTCCCTTTCCTAAGCCACATCTAAACCGAGGAAAGTGTCTTCTTTGGATAAAAGTTTTGCGGCTGACCACAACATCAACTCCACGTGGATTTAATAAACATCTGTTCTAAGGTAAGCCAACATCGTATTTGAGGCAACATATTGTCACTTTGCTGGAAAGAAATATAAAGTTATCTTTAACATCTCTAACGTTAGCTAAAGTTAGCCGAACGGTAGCTCCTAGCTGCGTTGTTCGTTGTGTCACGTTGTTTGTTGGGAGTTCATTGGCATTGTTTGTTCTAGTTTTTATTCTTTGGTGATCGTACATCATTGTTAGCTGTAGTCCAAAGGGCTCTAGTTAAACTGACGTTAACTTCTGGAGCTTAACTTCGTTGACTTATCTGTAATAGCCGGGATAACAAAGGTTGACAAACGTTATGCTGAATGATTCAATGTAAATACTGTAGCACCAAACTAATGGAGAGACACTCTTGGTAAAGATGGTAAAAAGGCCGTTATATTTTTCTCATATTCTGAGCCAAAAACCTTAACTTCAGTGGCTCTTTGATTCTGATCCTCTAGCTTGTGGTCTGAGATTGTGATGGCAATGAGATGCGGTTTATCACGTTTGCACTGGGACCTGTAAATTTTGGCTTGTAACTGAAGCTTTTAATCGACCTTCATCGACAATAAAATGATTAATATATCCCTCCAATGCGTAGTTTAGACCCTTTTGGTGACTTCTAGATGATATGTGATCTTTCTGTCTCCAAAAATCATCAATGGCCTCCTGTCAAATGTCTCCTACTGTGACAACTGCAATAGCATCTGTCAGTGAATGTTCATTGTTTGTCCAAGTGAGTGGAGGGGGCGTGGCTTAGCCATAGGTCAATTCTCCCCTTAACTGATTCTATTGCCTGTCGAACATGGAAGGCCATAACCAAACTGGCCTTCTGAGCTTTAATTGAGTTCTTAGGAGCCTGTCAGCTCTACATATGGTGCTGTATAAAAAAAATGGGCCCTCAGTGTAATGGCACCAATGAGAAATGTTGAATCAATGAAATGAAATGAGAAAAACGTATAAAATTCAAAAGCAAAAAAAGACCTTGAGCTCCAATGATTTACACAGAACCAATTCTTTACACTGTTTTTGTTAATATAATTTAAATTATTCAGCATTGCTGAATGATTTTCAACATTAAGGGTAAGTGTAAAACAGAGTCAAAGGCTGGGCTTTTATTTTCGTACGAGGCGTTAGATAAGCACAGGCTCTCTGTTGAATTCTTGGCCTTGATAGAGATTTACATTTGATGAAGAGATACAAAAGTCACTCATTTTCAATACTTACATCTTGTAGATTTGGAAATATGTTCTGGCTGTATAAGGTTTCTAAAGTAAGTCATTTTCATCAGGCATTCAACTTGTAAAACTTATTCTGTCATAGTGCTTTCTCGAGGGTCTTTGAAGCTAATCCCTGGTTACTTTAGGGAACAACACAAGGAGAGGAGGGCAAAAACAGACCCGAGGAGTTCTGAAACACGACAGGAAAAGTCAGCCTTCGTCACTGAATGCAAATGCCATAGCAGCACCAGCCGCGGGTACCGCCGTGACTATGGATGCCAAGAATGTGTGGAACTAATCCTCGGGATTTGGTATGCTTCCCCCCTCACCTTCCCTACTCTCCATCTCCCTCATCTGTCTTGCTGCACTAGTTTTTCCTCCATCCTGGATTTTGTTTCTTCATATTGGATTTTTATGTTCGTCTAG
Source organism: Cheilinus undulatus (assembly GCF_018320785.1). Lineage (NCBI taxonomy): Eukaryota > Metazoa > Chordata > Actinopteri > Labriformes > Labridae > Cheilinus > Cheilinus undulatus. The sequence continues at coordinate 21,344,809 of NC_054887.1, read as the reverse complement.
TTGCTACCCGTGACCTCTTTCCATTTATCTCATGACTGGTTGCCTCTCACTTTCACCATTTCCAGCAGTTTGACTGTTCCCCCATCTTGTCCTCATTTTTCTTGTCACTCACTCCTCCCTTCTTTTTCCCCAGCCTCTTCACTCATTATCTCTTTCCTCTATCCCCCTCTCCCTGTGGTGACTTCAGTCCCTGCTGCACTTCCCCTTTTTCTGTTCTTCCTCTCACCCTCCTCTGATTCCTCCCTCATCCTCCCTCCTGTGGTACCTCAAACAGACGCTCACATTGGCAGGGCTCTGAGCTTCATTTGCACCTCTGCAGCAAACTCCACTGAACCATTTCCAGGGTCACGGTTTGACCTTGGGAAAGCTGCGCCACCATAGCAACAAGGTAAGAATCATGTAGCGTTACCACCTCCACCTGACGGACATAAGGTCATTGACGTAAGCACCATGGTTAAGGTTTTATACCATCAACAGAAGTGGCCAATAAAGGTCAATGCCATGACACTGAGGCCACAAAACAGGATTATTTTTAGCTTTGCTTGGACTGTGGTAGGGCTGCTGGGAAGGGGTTGTGGTTTTATTTTGGGCCAACAACATTCCTGTTGAAGACCACCCAAGGCCTCAGACTGGCTGGGGTTTTACTTGACAAAATGCGTGATTTGTTCTACCTTTTCCCACAACCAATGCTTTATTATCTGCTCACTGATTATGTTTTAGCAATGCTAGTAATGCCAGTCTGTCAGCATGTACGGCCCTTTAGTCCACACAAGTATATGAAAAACTGCTGGGTGGAGTGGGATATTTGAGAGGGGTCTGGCTGCAGACCACAGCTCTTAGAAGCAGACCACTACTGTGAGATGCAACCTCTGTCAGGATGGAAGTGACATAATTTCCCTGTACGTCGTATTGCCCTCGTTTTTTTTTTTTTTTTTTAATTCAACTTGATACATAAACAAAGCAGCATGTGCATTTATGAAGCAACCTCATTGTACTGTATTTGCACATCAGTGGCTAGCTTAGGCTTCATTGGCTAAAGCTAAAGCTGCATGTTACCAGATAAGCCAATGTAGCATCATTAACTTTGGCAATGTGAGATTTATACAGCTAACATAGCTAAGTTACCCCGCCGTAGCTAAGATATATTATAACTTTACTGTTCTTAAAGATTCATGATGTTTTGACAGAGATTGGTGTAAAATTATTATACAGTTTTGAGTTAAAAGAAAAAACTCATCATGCTTTGCTTTTCAAAACTACAGTTAAGCTATATTATATTTTACTTGTAATTGTGGCAAAAGGGAAAGCAGCTTACATAAGTCCTGTAGCTTAAGCCATGCAGCTATGTTATCTACAAAGCTAACGCAACTTTGTTAGACTTAGCTATGTAGCTACATTACCCATTTAGCTTATGGAGTTCATGTAGCTTATTTACCTTGAGCCTTAGCTAACATAGCTCCATTAGCTTTAGCTACAGAGCTATGTCACCTAAATAGCTAACACAGCTTTGTTAGCTTGAGCTACATAGCTACATTACCTATGTAGAATATGTAGCTAAAATAGCCTTCTTACCTTTAACCTTAACAACATAACTGCATTACCTTTGTAGTTTGCGTTGCTAATGTGGCATCCTTACCTTTAGCCTTAGCTACTTAGCTATGTCAACTCTGTAGCTTATGTTGCAGACGTAGCTTACCTTTAACTGGGCCATATAGCTTTGTTAGCTTTAGCAATTGTGGCATAAGTGAAAGAAGGCAATGTGGCTCCATTAGTTTTAGCTCCATTGCTATGTTACCCATGTAGTGTTGTTAGCTTTCAGTTTAGCTATGTAGCCACCTCACCTATGTAGTTTATCTAGTTAATGTTTCTTCCTTACCTTTAGCCTTAACTACATAGCTACATTACCTTTGTAGCTTATGTCACCTATGTAGCATTCTTACATTAAGCCTTTACTATGCTACCTATGTCGCTTATGTAGCTAAAGTAGCTTACTTAGTTTAAGCCTTAGCTACGTTAGCTGAATTAGAGTTGTTTCTTTGAATACAAGCTTTATTCCTGTAAGCAGACTTTTTAGTTGGCTTTATTAAATGTTTTGTCAGGTTTTGCAGGTCAGGTGTTTGACTTTTAACTTTTGAAATACTAACCCTAACCAGAAGTTTGAAGTTTAGATTTTATTTTGAAAGCATGTATTTCCATCCTGACAGAGATGTGTCTTACAGTAGTGGTCTGCAAGAGGGGGTGTCTGTGAGCTGTGGTCTGCAGCCAGACTGTCTTGGGATATTCATGGTGACCAGTAGACGAACCTCTCGGACTTTGTTGGGGTCTTGATGCATCATAAAGACCTATAGGATAGTAATAGCTTTTAATTATTCTGTAAAATACCTAAAAGAATAACTATGGTTAAAGTATCGTGCAAAGTATCAATCCAGGGGGAAATAATCCAACCTAAAAGGACTGTTTGCAAGTTGGTTTAAGGCCCACCTCAGTTCCACATCTCAGAGTTTACACAAAGTTAGTTTGAGACAGTGTTTCCAATATGTTAAATGCTATTGTGAGGACTCAAAACCCCCCTTCAGGAACCAACAGCTTCTTTGGAATGGGAACCTAATAATGAGCAAAAGTTGGATGAGAAGCAGGAAATGAAAACTCCACTTGGAAATGGAGGAAAAGTATGTTCACTAAAGCTCTACATCAGTGGTTCACAACCTTTTTTTCCTTCAGGCCCCCAGACTCACTTGTAAACATTTCAATTTTAATGGTTTTCGTTGACAAAATCACAACATATTACACCTACACACACTTGATCTTGACAAAGGATCTACGTAAAATCATCTAAAAGAACACCATGTGATCATTACACGTTATTCTAAGAGGGCAGTAACTGGTTTATTAGCAATAACAGCTGTAATTCTGAGAAAACTCCAATCCTTGGTCCCTTTGGCAGTGGTACCAGCTAAACAGCTTAATTAATGTGACAATGAACAACTGCCAGATGGCAATCTGGATCAACAAGGTTAGACATTTGGGCCAATGCAGGTGTTATATCACCTTTTAAATAGGGGAACATTGGCCTAAGGTGAGGGTCACTATAGAAACACCCAAATGTCTGGGCTGGTCTGCCTCTTGCGTCAATCTCTGAGTCAGCAAGATCAAATAAGGATATCCTGTTTAAAGTGGAAAACAATCTGGTTCGCTAAAGGAGCTCAAAGCTTAATTGTTTGACTGTTCAGTGTGCATGTGTTTATGCTTCCCGGTATGCAAGTTAGAACAAGTCAGTGACTGAGAGTGGGACACAGTACCAGTAAACCATGGAGACGTGAGGGGGAAAGGAAGGCCGGTCACTCAGTGTGCATTTTCAGTTCTGATTAAGAATTTGGGATATTTTGGACATTCCTTTCTTTAAGACTTTCACTGGTAAATCAGTGTCAAACCAGTTGAATGATTTTCTGTCATTGATGGGATCGTAATGCGGAGAAAAAAATGATTTATCAATGAATCAGCCAGTGTATGCTGGATAGAATATTTCACATATCCATTGCACAGGATTTCTTTCATATCCATGTGGGCAACAGTCCATACACCATGTTTGGGAAAGGAACCTTTTAAAATGACTGCCAAAGACTGCAACTTGAGACCAGACAGTCTGGCTGCAGACCGCAGCTCTAGAAATTCAAAAACTTTCAAATGAAAGTCCAATTAAACTTCTGGTAAGGGGTTAGGACAATGTTTAAAGTAAGGGTGAGGATGCCAAAAGTTAAAAGCTAAACCCTGACCTGATTGCAAAACATTCAGTAAAGCTGAGGAAACAGTCTGCTTACAGCACAAAGCTTGTCCTCTATGAAAACACTAACACAGTTAACATAGCTAAGACTAAAGCTAACAACGCTACATGAGTTGTGTAGGTAACAAGCTGAAGACTGTACACCTGTGACAGTTTTGCAGATCTCATAGATCCATATTTTATTAATGTAAAATAGCTGCATAGCTAAAGCTAACAAAGCAACTTTAGGGATGTTAGCTTATAATATGTTTGCTATAGATATCTTAGCTACGTTAGCTATGTAGCTTATGTACCTATGTTAGCATTAACTTCTTTTGCTATAGCCTGCGTAAAGCTTAACGTAAAGCTAAGCTAAAGCTAATGTAGGTTAATTGGCTGTTTTAATAATGTTAACTATGTACCTAAAATAGCTACATTATCTTTATCTAAACGTAGCCAAAAGCAAACCACTTTTCAAGTAGCTACTTTCAAAAGCAGTCTAAACATAATTTGATTCTGTATTAGAGTTCTGAACTTTTTTCTCTTTTATTCTGGAAATGTTTCTTAGTCTGTGATGTTAGCAATGGTGTTACTAATGAACAAAAATGCCACCTTTAGGAATGTTAGCTTATGATATGTTTGCTAAAGCTAACTTAGTTAAATTACCTATGTAGCTACATTACCTATGTAACCAATGTATCTATATTAGCATTAGCATTACTACTTTAAAGACGAGTATATACATAATTTGATCCCTGGTTAGATCTCTAGCCATTTTTCAAATCTAACTGCCAGACTTTGTTCATTGATAAAGCTCAAAAAAGGGAAAATTAATTTTTTAAAACCTTGCAAATATGTCAGACCTGCAAAATACATCACATCTTTCTGACAAAGGCGGTGTTTACGACTGAATGCTGCAATCTGCAGTCAGACCACTCTCACTGGAGAAGAGGATTTAGAAAAGAATCAAGTATAAGTTGTTGTGCATGATGGGAAAGGTAAGTTAGGCGTTAGACGTCTAGGGAAGCCAAGCTTAACCATTTTTAAACGACTGTGATTATCTTGTTAATTAAACATTTCTCTGACAGTTTGAGTAACTTTTCCTTGCTTTGCTTCTGTCTTGAATATTCCCCGTTCGTCATTTTCCCCATGTGTGAACCGCCCCTTTAAATGTGCACCCACTGCAGCCAATATGAGGCTGGAAAAAAGCTGTGCTTTCTAATCACCTGTCCTTTATACAAGGACAGTAAAGGCAAGTTCTTTCCACTTTTCACCAGCAAACAAAATAATTCACCAGTATGAACGACGATCAGAAGCTTCCATATCTGCTAGTGCAACAGTGTGCAAATGCTGTGAGCAAAAAGAGCCTCAAACACCACCATGAAGAAGACTGCCTACATGTCTCTGTTATTGTAACTTTTTTGGACACTTGTTTGACCGTGCAATCAGAAGTTTTTCCATGCCAATAACGCTTGCTGAATTAAACTGAGAGAGAGCGAGCGTGTGATCAGTGTAATCTGGTGTGTGCTGCTTCTACATTTGTATGACTGTTTCTAAAAGCACATCTGGTTACGCTACACCAGTTCTATCTCTGTCCCTTAGAGAGGATAAATTCTTGGAGGCTTGCCTCCTCATTCCACAAACCTTCCCTCATTCACTTTGTATACTTTCCTCAGTCTGTCATATCACAGTACAGGCAGCTGGACTGTGACTCCTGCGTCACCGTGGGCAGAATCCAGGTGGCAACAGCAGAGTTTAAGTGGCGTTACCACAGAGACAGCGCTCAGGGATGTGCATGGAAGATTCCACGCGCTCAGGCTGTCAAATCCAAGAGGGGGATTCAGAGGTGAAAGACGAGCGACCTGGATAATATCTAAGGAATGTCTCGCATGTTTTTTTTCTGCTCATCTTTCACTCCAGCCATTCCCTTCACATTTATCCAGAGTGAGGGCTTTATTGTCTTTTAATCCAGATTTCAAGGAAGGAGAAGAAATGAAGCATGGGTGATTTGTAGAGCTGGAAGACGACAATGGAATCTGACTATTTTATGTTTTTGGTAAGAGAAGAGTTTCCGTGTATGTCCTGGAGCAGTTTGAGTGAAAATGGGGGATTTTTTTTTAAATAATTTACATCCAGCAATCATGCTAGATTCAGTCACCAGAAACAGACCTTGACCCTGCAAATGCAATCATCCATGTTTGCAGTAAAGTCATACTGAAATGAAATCATGCTTTATTCAATACATAGTAAAGCCGTATTCAATTTTAATTCTCCAATTTTACATTACCTGGTTGCCTGAATCTGCAGCTTCCTTTTGAATAAATGTCATTAAGTTTGTTTTGCTGGGAAATGTTGGAAACTAGCAATCACACTGTTGCCAGAACACACACCCGATTAACATCCTCTCACGTGCCTTTAAATACACGAGAGGCACGCCTAAACACAGAACAGCAGAGATCATCCAGGCCACAGAAGAAGAGCAATACTCCCATGCATGACACAAGCACACACTTTCATACAAGTAAATAATTTTCTCCTACCGAGATCATGAAGCAGGCACTGAGTGTGTTATGCATGCATGATACTACAATTAGCATCGTAGTGCGGCACGTCCACATGCAAAGCAGCCTCCTTTTGTAGGCACAAGTGTAACATTGCCCTTATTTATATGCATTTATGCATGCAAAGGTAAAGATGCATACACTCACAAATGGCATCTCACTGCGTTCGTAGAAACATGCATGCACTTTTCTGCCTAACTGCTATACGGTGAATGTGCTACTTTGATGCCTGAAATAGATTGTTTGTGTATTTTTGAAGCGTTTCTGCATATTTGCTGCAGTTTTTCATCACACAGACTCATGTTTAAACAGTTTTGCATTCATATTCTGACAAAGTTTACTTTTATGACCTGATTGCATGTAAAAAATATTGCATTTTTAAAGCATGATCATCCACCTTCATCCAGGTATGGGGAACAGTGGCAGTAGGCTAAGGAAATACAGCCCAGACATCCCCAGCAATTTTAGCAGCTCCTTCTGGGAGGTTTCAAAGCTTTCCCTGGCCAGATGGGATATATAATCCCTCTAGTGAGTTCTTGGTCCGCCAGGGTCTTCTCCCAGTTGGATCTACCGAGAAAACCTCTAAAGAGAGGCCGAAACCACCTCAACCGTCTCTCTAGGGCTGAAGTCACTGAGGACATAGTTGTTTGCATAGGGTCAATTTGGGCTGATGTGGTATGACCCAAAATAATATCTTTTCATGGGGTCTACAGTTTCTTTGTGGCGCTCCTGACTGGAACAAAGATCAAGTGGTAAACCGAAAGATAGGCGTAAAGGCTCAGCTCCCTCTTCACCATGATTGTCCAGTACAACGCCTGCAATCTTTTGGTCCATTCTACCCTCACCCACTCCCCACCACTGTTCCACTGTTCTCAGACAAAAGGCCATGGTCTTAAAGGTCTTGATCCTCATCCAAGCTACACAATTGGCTGCAAACTTCCCCTATCCCTACTGGGGGTCCATGACTATCAAAGCCAACACAACCACGTCATCTGCAAAAGGCTGAGCAGAAATCCTGAGGTCCATAAACCGGAAGAACTGAAAATGGTCATTCATTGAATTTGCAGCATTAGGACGTCATATTTACTGAAATCAAAAGCTATTTCAATCAATGAGAAAAATGTCATTTGCATAATAATGTGGAAAGCGGTGTATAGCACCAGTTCAGGCAGACCACAGAGTGAAGCCCTGCTATAAAATCGAGATCAGCTGTTCTCACACAGCCCCTTATCAACTTGCTCAAGGCATGACATTGGCTAATCGCACTCATACTGCCATATTTAAAATGCTCCAGCCTGGCTATGCTTTGCTGCTCCCTCTACAAGCTGCTTTTTTGCAATCCTCCTCCACCCCAGCTTCTCCTTCATGCTATATCTGACTTAATCAGCGCCATTCTGTTGTCACTGTTGCTGCTCTGATCTGGGTTTAGTTCTGCTTCTCTCCCTACCTCAGGCTTTTCTCTTAGGCACAGGAATAGCAGGAAGATGTGCTGTTCCAGCTTGGTACTTTCCTCATAGGCTTGTGGAAGGACAGGGGGATCAAAGAAAAGCCACACCACCAAATATAAATTACAGCATAAGTGCAAATGAATTACTTCTAATAGAGAGAAAAAATCATGTGTGCTTCTTGACAAAGTGGTCCTGACTGAACTGCTAATTATTGCATTCAGGTATTTCAATTAGAACTGTTGCAAAGGTATAAAAAAAAAAATCAAGCACCTATGCAGTCTTCATTTGTTTAACATTTTTGATACAAAATGGGTCATTCTGAAGAGCTCATTGACTTCAAGCATGGTACTGTGATGGATGCCACCATTGCAATAATATGGTTTGTGAGATATCGTGCCTGCTAGATATTCCACAGTCAACTGTAAGTGATATTACTGGAAAGTGGAAGCGTTTGGGAACAACAGCAGCTCAGCCATGAAGTGGAGTGGGGTCAACAAGCAGCTGCATGCAAGCCTAGCATCATAAAGTCCAATGCCAAGCGTCGGATGGCTCAATCCCATTGGGATGAGATGGAATGGAAATTGCAAGCCAGGCCTTCTTATCCAACATCAGCGCCTGACCTCGTAAACACTGCAGAATGAAGGGAGACACATTCCCACGGAAACACTCCAGGAGATCTGCTTTTATGTACATGTATTTGAGTACATTGACACTACAGTCCCTGTTGTTTTAATGGTCAGGCATCCAAATACTTTTGTCCATTTAGTGTATGCATTAATATTTAAGGATTCATCTTTGCTCTGTTGATCTACAGTTGAGCTGAAAGTAAAAGCAGCTTTTTGTGAGTCTGAAAGCTTAAAACCAGACTAAATTAATAGAAAAATACAGGTCACTGGTGAAATTTATGTGCATGATGCAAAAAGGGTTAAAAAGTATTGGCATATTAGTTCAGCTTGTTCAGTCAGTTGCCCCCGCCATGCCCTACATCTGTCAACTTGTTAGGAGCACCATACTTCTGTCCGTGAAGAGAGCAGAAGTGTGTCTGCATAGTAACAAGGCCTGCCAAAGCAAGGGGAATAATAGTGTTGGTGTGTGATGACTGTCTGGTGTGGAGGCTACAGTCTGCAGGGGGTCTGTTCCTCTTCACTGGGCACAGAGATACTACATAAACAAGTCCTCCAATCAGCCAATCAGACGGCATGCTTCAATGACAGCCCGTGCCCTCGAAGTAACCCCGAAAACAGGCACAAATACACACTGCCCATGAACCAAGCTCAGTCAGAATGGGTGCAAAACACACCCAGACATGCCGGCGAGTACGACGTGAAGTGCTAGAGGACACGAGGCGGAGACGTTCATGACACTATGTGACCTCATTTCTGTGTGGAAGTGGGGGAGGCTGCAGACAGACATACATTAGTGATGGAGCTAAGTCTGGGGTCCCACGCGACCAACATAATGGCAAACCAAAACATACTCCACAGAACACAGTATCCATCCACCCCCACACGGGCACGGAAGCATGCGTGATATTGTCACCTCCAGAAAATGCAGCGTGAAAAACTCCAGCACGGCCTGTTAGGTTGTTTGTCCTTCTGTGAGTCCTTGTTTGCTTCAGTTTCATCTCTCTGGAAAGGAGCCATGATGAAATCCCAGTGCGGACCATAGGATACAGACGTCCTCGTCTTGTCCTTGTGTGCTGGAGCAGGATGAAGAGACTTGTCCTGAGACAGAAAGACAAATTAATTAGTAATTAAAGACAGGGACAGACATGTATAGGTCTAATGGGTGTTGTAGGAGAATAGAGGACAACCTGATGTCGTTGCATTCTGTCTCGTTTCTGTAGCTGCATTTCCACCAAGCAGTCTAGTTCAGTTTGGGTCACAATTATTTGTGTTTCCACTGTCAAAATTTAAGAAACGTAACAAAATAACTGATTGGTGCCTTCCTACTTTTTGGCACTCTTCTGCTGGGTACCAAGCATACCCATAGGACACCAAAGGTGGAGCTAGACCATTTTATTGCAAAATGGATATACAGAAGGCTCTTCTTAAAAGATGCTCCCTGGGTTAGTCAAGCCACATACTTCGACTTTCCTGGGAATGCATGGCTAGAAACCGCCATATGGATAGATATATTTATGACGATGCATACTGAATACAATAGTTCAAAAGCAATTAAACTATAGTAGCATGAATCTGAATATCAGGGTGCAACAAGCTTCATGTTATAAAGGAGGAGGCTGGGGTGGAGGAGGTTACACTTTACATTGCAGCATTAATGCAAACAGAGATTAGTGAGAAGTACATCATATTTAAATATGCCACAGTGTTGAGAGAAAGAGCTGTGATTGGCTGTGGGAGCTGGGAGGCAATAATTGGGATCGACTGGCCGTCAGATGATCACGGCTAGGCGTATGACTACTATGTCCCACATGAACAAACACTGAGCTTCATAAAGCCATTTCTAAGGCTTTGAGACTCCAGAAAATCATGGTGGTTATCCACAAATGGAGAAAACTTGGTACAGTGGTGAATCTTCCCATAAGTGGCCAGCCTACCAAAACAACTCCAGGAGCGCATCGATGACTCATCCAGGAGGTCACAAAAAAATCCAGAACAACATCTAAAGACCTGCAGGCCTCACTTGACTCAGTTAATGTCAGTCTTCATGAGTCAACAATAAGAAAGAGACTGGGCAACAATGGCATCCATGGGAGAGTTCCAAGGCAATACATAATTGGTTCATCATGGACTTGGAGGAATCATTGTTTTCTTATTGGCAGACGGGTAAAGTTTTGTGTTACTGTCCCGGACAAGCCCCCAAGGTAACACAAACCTATACTCATCATTCAGTAAGGCAACAGAGCAAGTATACACTACAGTCAAGTATGAGCTTTATGTTCTAATATGGGCCATTTTTTCACTGATGTTATGGATATTGCTGAGGGCCAATTAAAAATGGGCCAAGGGCCGCGTTTGGCCATCCCTGACCTATGACCTCAAAAAACCAAACAGTTCATCCATGGCTCATGTAGAACATTTCTGAAAAGTTTGCTAAAAATCCTTAAAGTGTTCTCTTCAGATATCAATTCACAAGAATGGTCTGCTATGCCAGCACAGAGGGAATTAAAGGAAAGATTTTGGTAGTATTCAAATCTTCAAGGCTCCTCTATGGCTTATTTCAATGAGATATGGCTTTTATCATTACGAGGCAGTTATAGGCTTCCAATAACTGATTAAATTCGAAATATGGAATGTTTTAGTCATTCAGGAAGTCAACTGGTCTGATAGAAACATAGTATAGACTGGATTATTTCAGTTTTCAGTCATTTTTTAGTACCAATGCCAAATTCCCTCGACAGCCATACAGAAATATAATCAAACTTCTCTCTCTCTCTATCATAGGCTCTCTGTCTGTCTGCACTACTGTGTCTCTGCTCATAATTTATTTGACCATTTAAGTCAAGGGCATGTAAAGGCAACGGCGGGACAATAGACCTCAGGGGTCAGATCCATTTTCATTTTACATCACACTTATACACAGCACAATGCAGATAGATTGTGCAGTGCTGGGATACATGCATAAATAACAGCAAAGGTACGGCACCTATGAGCCTCATAACAGCATGCATACACTCACAGCCTCCGATACATCTTCATAAAGTGCACATGCCACCGTAAATTTCTGCACTGTATTGAATGGAGGAGTGCTTCTCTGGCTCTGCAATATTCATGCTGATGGAGATGGGAATGGTCAAAAGGGCTTGAGTTAAGCAACACACATTCATACACTGTATTAAGTGTGCTCAAGGAAGGAGGGCATTTTTTCAGCTTTAATTTCCAATGAAATGTCTCCTTTAATATGGCCGTATACCTGCATATTGATTCACATTGATTTGTCCTCATGTTTAGTGGGATTTATTCGTTTTTCCCCCTGACTGGTAATAGAGCTCTTTACGCCCTTCCCTAAAGTACCATCTTTCCTTTTTTGGCCCAGTCTAACATTTTATTCTGCTGCTCCCGGGGGTCTCCAGCATCTCCTCCATGGGCAGCAGGATTAGGAAACAAAATCCCAGCGTGCTGAGTTGAGAATATTCAAATCTTCTTTCGCTCCAGACAGCGGATGAGCAGAGGTGTGGGCGCAGTCAGGCTAAAGATGGGATTGTCTTTTCCAACACGCTCACTGAATCCACAACAACACAGCCTAGGAGCCGGTGATCCTCACGGGATACTGTGTGAGTGAGCATCCATCTGCCCCATCAGTCCTCCAGCCCCCCTGCCCGCCGTCTCCATCCTCCTCCTCCTCCTACCGTGTTCGCCTCCTTTCATCTCCAGGTGGGCCTACTACAGCCCGCTGCATGCATGTATTAATGCTTCCTTGAAGTGAGGCGACCTTCGGACGCCCTTTAGTTTCCATAGCAGCCAGCGAGGGAGTCGTGTGACATTAACATTTGCAGAGCTGAAGAAGCAGCTTGATCAAAGCTCCATTGATTTTGTGTCCCACATTTATTCAAAATAACCCCTCCTCCAATTAAAAAAGAAGAAGGCAGTGTCTTCCTTTATTAGAAATGGGACTTTAAATGGAAGTTGCTGGAATCAGCAGAGGAGTGAGGAGCGAAATGATGGGAGAGGCAGTAATTATATTTATGTATGGTTCGCTTTAATTGTTTGGAGTAAAAATAAAAGTTTTAAAATGTTTTCTGGAAGTGAGGACTGACTCTTTCGTGGCTTTTTCTGAATTAAATAAGAGGCCTTTTGAAAGTGAACTACACCTCATTCATACAATGCACTAACATGGATTCAAATATATGGACAAAAGTATTTGGCCACAATCGTTACTTATAATTTCAGGTGTTTCAATAAGACCTGTTGCCACTGGTGAAATCAAGCACCTAGCCATCTAGCATCTAACCATGCAGTCTACATTTGCAGATATTTGTGATCCTCAACTGTTCTGAAGAGCTAAGTGACTCCTCATGAGAGCGTAAAACCTTTTTAGTGATATTTGAGAGGTTTTCAAAATTCAGGTGTTTCTATTAACAAATTTTTTGTTGTGCTATTTAGATTTTGCACATTTCTAATGGTAACTGAAACGCAGCTACTGACCGCTAGTTTTTATTGTGCATCATGTGTAAAAGTCGCCGATGCTGAGGAGCTAGCTAAACTTCCACTGGCAATAATGTAAGGACAAAAACTGTTCAGCGGGAGCTTCAAGAAATGGCTTTCCATGGCCGAGCAGCTGCATGCAAGCCTCACATCACCAAATCCAGTGCCAAATGTCAGGTGGACTGGTGGAAAGCACACCGACGTTGGACTGTGGGGCAGTGAAAACGTGTTCTGGGGAGTGACGAATCACACTTTTCTGTTGCATAGTCAGATGGGTAAGTCTTGGTTTGAAGAATTTTTACTGCCTGACTGCATTGTGCCAACTGTAAAGTTTAGTGGAGGAGGGATAATGGTATGGGGCTGTTTTTCAGGGTTGGTTTAGGCCCCTTATCTCCAGTGAGGGCCAATCTTAATGCTTCAACATACCAAGACATTTTGGACCATGCGATGCTTCCAATTTTGTGGAAACAGTTTGGGGAAGACCCTTTCTGACTATGCCCCAGTGCACAAAGGAAGGACTCTAAAGACATGGTTTGATGAATTCTTCTCTGGCCTGCACAGAGACCTGACCTTAACCCCATCAAGCACCTTTGGAATGAACTGGAACAGAGATTATGAGCCAAGCCGTCCCATCCAACATCAGCGGCTGACATCATAAACTCTACAGTATAAATGGGCACAAATTCCCACAGAAACACTCTGTGGAAAGACTTCCTTTTCTCTGCTTTCAAAACAGAAGTGCAAGATGTCATGCTGTTCAAGAGGAAAACTGAAAATTACAGGGAAACATGTAACAGATGCAGCTCAGACAGTGATTGTGTAATGCAGTTTATTGTGACGTGATATCTGGTACTCCCATGATGTCAGGACATATTGGTTAGATTTCCCTCGGGTCAATCAGTCAGTGGTGTAATGATTTTTAACAGCGTCCTTCATCGGGACATAAAGTAAAGTTAGGAATCATTTCCTAAAGAGAGAGCGGTCACTGCTGATGGTAATGGTGCAGTGTCCTTTGAGGCTCATTGGCGCATTGATTTGTGCTTTAAAAAGACCTCAGTTTAACCCTTTTTATGGGACGGCAGGGGCGTGAGAGGTAGATTATCACAAATCTGTTGCGACTGTTTGATATACACTCTTTTAGTGTGGGGCGCTGATTGCTTTGAACAACATTTTTGTCACATTAATCCTGAAAACTCACAAACAAACTGGGTGTAGCGGCGTGTTTGGTGGGCAGAAGGATGGTGAGATTAGATTTGTGGGGAGTCAGGGATCAGACAGACAGCAGAGACAGATTAGGAGATAGAGATACAGGATCAACACACACTGTCGCACATAAACTTCTACACACTGTGGATTTAAGAGGTGACATTTGCCCTTAAAGCTGAGACAGGATAGCACATAAAAGAAATGAAAGATGCTTAATATTTTAGGAGCTTTTTGTTTGCATAAAAACTAATCAAGAACAAAAAGAGTGAGTTAAAACTCAGCGGAGATTTCCGTCTCTCCGGGTTATCCCCTGTCTAGCCTCACATTTAGCTCAGGATTTAGCATAATCAATTACAGCCTGAGCCCCCGTCCTCCTCCTCTTCTAAGTCCTCTGACTGCCTCCATCCAGCCATCCTTAGCTGTATTCCAGTTATTCCAGCGCAGATGATTGAATGTCATCGTCTTTTCATGCGTTTTGCATCAGGCAGAATATAGACATTGTGGCATTTCAGCTGCCCTTTGTCCCCCGGGGCTGCTGCGGGACGCCGATAAAAGACGCAACAAGCTCAGTCACAGATCAACCTTTCAGGGCTGGAGGAGCGGAGATGAAAAGGGAAAGTGCTTCAAAAGCTCAGTGGAGTGGAGTGGGAGAGAAAAGGAGGGGAGACAGACAGAGACTGAGTGGGATGTGGTGACGAAAGGGGAGCGCGTAGGATTTTCTGCACGTGCACAGGTGTGTCAGGCCGTATAAAGGAGAGAATATGTGGAGAAAATGCATTTTTGAGAAGTGGAGCCCAGCCTTTTCGATGGCTAACTTAACCTATTACAATGCTGCACGGTCTAGTTTAGCATACGGACTGAGCTCGGGGCCATTGCATGAGCATGAATAATGCAATGATCAGCCACTACTCCTCTGTTTTCTCCGTCTGTGTCTGCTCAACACTTCAGGGTATGAAGGGGACAAACCGTGGGCGTACGCTGTGCAAACACACCCTCATTTAAAGAGATATTTTAGCATGGGATTATTTTTAATACGCCCTCTGTGATGAGCCTTGATTCTGTGCTAATTAGCAACAATTACATCATTTTTAAGAGGCGTTTACTGCTCTGTTAGTATGCTGAAAGTCAGATTATATGCACATTTAAACATGAGTGTGACTTTATTTTTGAATTTGTAAATTAAACCGTGAATTTTGGTGAGGCCAACTGTTGCTATGTGGAGAACTGTGAACTGTGAAGGTGTGTATGCCTTCCTTTCAGTGCAGAAGTGGATAATTCAATGCACATTCAGCTGCCAAGGCTGTCTATACACAGTAGAAGATTTCTCAAACCTTAACCACTCTTAAAAACCTAGAGGAACAAAGACAGAAGGACAGTTTTTTAACATTATTATCCTCCAAACATGCACTTTAGTTACCAAGAGGGCCACATAATTTTAATTCTCACTGCAAGATAGCAAAAAATAACTTAATTTTACAATTAGAATAAATTTCAGTTTAAAAAAGGGAACAAGTATATAGCTTTTATTAAAAAAATGCAAATATTAGTAGTTAATTTAATCATCTTAACACAGCAACACTTAAAGCCAATTATATCTCTATTTTCTTGTCAATGTACACTGGTTTTTAAAGATGAAATTAGAAATGTTATTTTTTCCATGTTTATATGGTAGATTTTCTTATGTTTTCTTCATTTTGACAATTTCTTGATTTTTTAAATTTTCTTGAGGGATGCATGTGGCCTCCAGGCACTAGGCAATTCAGTGAGACCACACATCTGTTCTTTGTAACAATGATTTCAGAGTGGAGATTCAGACATTAGATCTCACAGAAACTTGCATGATCAAACATGACATCAACAGGAAAACAAACATGGAGGATGATTTATGACGTCTGCTGGTTGCTGAGTTGGTGTTGGACATGCCTGATATTTACGATTCTAAACCAGGGAGACTCAGATTCCACTGGGAGCAGTAAAATAATCTTATTGACAAGAAACAATAAGAAATGAAACAATATGATAAAATACAATATGTTAAGATGCGATGCGGTACAGTATAGTAATAAGATACAATACAATAAGGATTTATATGGTACAGTACAATAGTAGAATGATAACATACAATATCTAAGTGTTAATTTCGTCGACTAAAACTCTGACGAAAGGTTTGTTGACAGCCTTTTTTCCATGACAAACACTGGATCAAGACAAGCCAAAAATAGATCTTTGATGACTAAAACTGACAAAAAGTAAGTTTAGTTTTCATCTAGATGACTAAAACTAGACTAAAATGTAATCTAGTTTTAATCGGACATTCAAAATCAAAGATATTTCTCCACTGTGAGTAAATCTGTCAAAATGCAATGCATCTGTATCTCATCTGCCTCTTAGCAGTAGAAAGCAGGGACCCCAGGTTTGGCAGAGTGAATAGAACACACTACCATGGTTTGGTACCAGATTTAGACAAGAGAATAAATACTTGTACTAAAAGTTAAGACTAAAATGCGAGGAATTTTTATGGACTAAAACTAGACTAAAATGATTTTTGCATTTTTGTTAACTAAACTAGACTACAACGGTAGAAATGACTGAAATGTGACTAAAATTAAAAGACATTTCATCTAAAGACTAAGATTAAAATTAAAAATAGCTGCCAAAATGAACACTGCAATACAATATGATATGATGTAATGCAACACGATAGAAAACGATATGGAATGGTATAATACAGTATAATACAATACATGGTACGTTACGGTACAGTACAGTACCATATGTACAATAAAGACATGATACGTACCATACAATTCTATATGATACAAAACCTACAATACAGTATGATATGGTATGATACCTACTATACTATACAATACATTACAATACAATGCGGTAAAGCACTGTACAATACGATATGATACAGCACAGTATGATAGGATATGATAGGCTGCAAGACTATATAGTACAATACCATACAACAAAGTATGATATGATACAGTTTGTATGAGACAGTACAGTATGATGCAATATGATATGGTATGATACTGTATGATTTGATACGGGACGGTACCATGCAATACGATATGATACGATACAATGTGATATGATACGATACAATGTGATATGATACAATATGGTATGTTATGCTACAGTATGGAATGGTACGTACAGTGGGATGCGTCAGATGTGATGCAATGCAATGCAATGTGATAGGATATGTAAGAGTTAATGCCCAACGAGGTGTCCAATTATCAGGGGTTAATGGACGATGCGGAGGCCTGAACTGTCCAAGTTGCCTCCACATCGTCCATTAACCTGCTTTACCATGGTCACTTGCCAGTACTCTAGTAAATAGGATGGGCCATACATACAAAGTCACATAGGAGCCAAAAAAAAAAAAAAACTAGTTATTTCTGAACAGATTTCTCAATGAAAAGGCATGAAGACAAGATGGAGAGTCATCTGTGATCAGACTATAAACCTGTACATCAACATGGACAGTCATCTGATAGAAAGCTCAGTTTTAGGATGCACCAGATGGATTTTCTTCAGCCATGGAATGGACGATACATTTGAAGAAGGCTTCAAATGTGCCTTACAAAGGATGCAGCCTCTAAATTGGGACACAGCTCTTTTCAGACACCAATGGTGACATTAATGAAAGAGCCTCCATTGCAGTGTGATGTTTTGGCAGTTTAACATTGTTTTATAACTTCATAGTGACTACGTTTGATTGATTTTATCCATCATTCTTTCAGACTTGATGCTTCTCGTCCATTGATGGATCTCTCTGCTTCAGTTACCATCACATACACTGCCTGCATAATGAACATGGCACGTCTGTTTATTTTGAATTCTCCAGCTAGGAAAAATCCCCTCAAGGGCTTTTCCACAAAACACACATGCTGTTTGACGGTCAGCCTAAAGAGAAAGTGGCCTCTTTACGGACATCACTGGACAGGCTCAGTGTTGGTGGAACCGTTCAGTATAAAGAAAGCAGAGAGAGGAGATGTCCGTAAATTGCAGAGCACCGCATAAACAGCAGACTGATGCAACGTGCTGTAATCACAGGCTGTCAGAAACACACTTTCTGTGATGCTGCATGTGAATTCATGCAGAAGAAGAGAGAGATTAGAGATAGCGAATGAATACATTAGGTCTCAGTAATATGAAAGAACAGAACTAACGGGAGCATGTTTGTGTATGAAAATGTGCGCATGAATATAGCAGACAGTAATTAGAGCAATTAACACAATAGTACAACAGTGACATCTGTGACTCGTCTGGTCCAACAAACAGCAGCAGCATGTGGCTCAGATCAGGCAATAAGATGGATGTTGTTCCTTTTAACTTAGATCGTGTGCGACTTTTAATGCTAAATGTTTCATGTGAAGTCAAACAAGTGAAATATTTTACTTAAGGCCTGAAATACAGAGGCCTAATTTCCAGAAATGTTATCAAAATAATCAGGTCAATTACCAGGTGTGAAAAGGCTTGGACAATAAGATGCCACTGAGCTTTACCTTGGGTGCAGAGCGACCCCCCCCCCCCCCAAGTCCAGATCTTCAGCCCTAGGTTTGCCATGACTGGATGTATTTGGTTTTGGTCTGTGAAAGTTAAAGGTCACATATTTTACCCCTTTCATTCAGGTTTATATTGGTCTCAGTGAAGTTTGTTGCTGAAAAAATACTCCAGTGTCGGATTTTTGCATGTCTAAAAAAAACCCTCTGTTTCAGCCCCGCTCAGAATGCAGCCTTAAATATTGCTGTCTGGCTCCGCCCCTGACCACGCCCCTCTCAGGAAATGGATGTGGTTTAATAGATGTGGCTCTCCCGATCCTCCACTCAGCTGGCAGCTGAGAGGAGGATCAGGATAGGAGGCCATAACTCAAGAAGGGAAGGCCAACCAATCCTGGGGGCGGGGCTAACTCCCCACATGACATCATGAGGGGAAAATCTGAGAACGGCTTGTTTTAACACGTTTTCTGAAAGTTGGTGTGTCTTTGAGGGATTGAAAACAGACCAGGGGGCACATATTTTTGTTAAAAAAAAAAAGCCTAAAGTGTAATTCGCATAATATGCCCCCTTTAATAAAAGTCTTAACTGTATTTTTTATTTTTGAAATAAAAAATAAAACTTGGTCTTACATAGCTGTGATTTCATTTGGTTACCACATGTTAATTTCGATTCTCAAAAATTTACATTTTTTAATGCCAATCTTGCAGCTGTAAATTTAGAATTTGACCTTGTGGGACTAATAAGGGACTATCTTAATTTGAAATCGGCCAGGATATTTTTTATACCAAAAAGACAGCTAAACAGTCAGTTTTGGTTGGGTTTAGATCAAGCTACAGTAAGAATTTAAATGGGGCAGAACAATGAATTTGGAGGCTCCCATGCCTGTGTTCGCCCAGGGCCCAAAAATGGCTAAATCCACCACTGGTTACAGTAGACCATATGTTAACTTTGATGTTAAATTGTGGTAATAAAGCTGTTTTGACAGAGCAAATCTGGTTGAAAAGCAACCTGCAGATGTTAGAAGCCTTTCATGATAATGCAGTTTGAACCTGCATTAATTGAGCCAGTTGGAAGCTGCAGAACAAGCTGTACACCCACCTTGTCACTCCTCATGAATGAGAACATGGTCACTGACGTTACATAAGCTCAGCTGAGGGACAAAGATGAGGAGGAGGGGGAACAAAGCGGTGAGAGACACCGAGGTAAATGCAGAAACCTTCTTTTTTTAAAAGTGTTTGTCTTCTGTCCAGGGGTGAAAAGGTTCAGCGTATAAAAAAGGGAATTAAGGCAACCTTGTCTTGCTCTTGAGTTTATCTCAGAGCTCTATCTCCCCTGAAAACCCAATTACGCCAGGGGTCAAAGGTCCCTTTCTGTGTGTTTGTCATGTTACGTGTGGGTGCTGGAGACGGTGGCGATGGTAAGTTTGCGCGAGCGTCATCTGAGGCTGTTGGTGCAATCATGACATAAGAAGAGACTAAATAACAGCCAGCCACCCACAAAGCGCAGGTTGGAGCAGGAATGAGTCACCCAAAGAACGGCAGGAGAGCTGTTTACATAAGTCTATCAAATGGTAGCCTCTGCTGGAGTCTGCCATTACATAAGGCTGAACACAGGAGCAGACTGTCAATAACACTGAGGCGTTATGCAGAAAACAATAGGACAGGAGCTCATGTAGTATTCAGATGGTCTACTTCTCATATTTTAATGGCACAGATACCTTAAAGGTTTCACATGTACAACTTTAGCGCTGAAATGACAGTGGATTTTATACACTTTAAGGTATACAAGCTGAAATCAGTGTTTTTAGATGAAGCATAGACTGACTGACAATTCTCATCCAATG
This sequence comes from Cheilinus undulatus, assembly GCF_018320785.1. NCBI lineage: Eukaryota > Metazoa > Chordata > Actinopteri > Labriformes > Labridae > Cheilinus > Cheilinus undulatus. The sequence continues at coordinate 21,324,369 of NC_054887.1, read as the reverse complement.
TAGCCGCTTTGCAGAGCGTTAAAACATCCTTTAGCTCATCATCAGATAGTCAGCCAGGATCTGATGAAAACAGTGGAACATTTAACAACTGAAGAGCCACATATTTCTCTCAGGAGACAGCAGACACCATGGTAAGGTCGTAGTGTGGTAATGTTGTGTATAAACTGTTAAAACAACACAATCCCTAATGGATGTGGCATGTTCTGAGCTCTGATGTGTCTGATGCCTGAATGTCCTCCAGGGACTTAAATTCTGGAAAGCTAGGACATGAAAACTCCCACCTGAGAGAGTTTGCAACTCTTTTGTTTCACTTTGTTATTGTGAGCCAACACACACCACTCCCCCTGTGGAGAATGGCTGAGTTTTTTTTTTTAGTTGTATCCACTGCAACAAAGTTTCTACAAATTGGATTGGGTTGGCTTGCATTTTGGTTGTGACAAGGATGTTTTTTTTTTTTTTAGCAGGTACTTTAATACCACTTTATAGCCACTTTTCTTGCCTGTCTTTGCTTCTTAAGCCAATTTTCACCACTTTTAACCCTTTTTTAAACCCCTTTTGAACCGCTTTTCACCATTTGATACCCATTTACCCCCTTTATGCATTTTTTGTAACTCACTGTTGCCCCTCTTAACCCTTTTGAAACTCCGTTTTTTGCCACTTTGACAATGCTTTCACTATTTTTAAGTCCATTTTGGGTCCTTTTTGAATTTCATAACCTATTTCTGCTACTTTTTAACTGCTTTTCAGTCTTTTCATCACCATTCTACTCATTTTGCCTCTTTTTGCAATCTAAACCCATTTTTGCCATATTTCAATTGCTTTTCACTATTTTCCACACATTACTGCCCCCTTTTACATTTCTTGTAACCCATTTTTGATATATTTTGCCCTTTTCACCCCATTTCATCACCCTTTTTCATCAATTTTGCCACTTTTTACCTATTTTTGCCACACTATCATTACCTTCTTACTGTTTTCAATCCATTTTGATCCCTTTTTGAATTTCAAAACCCATTTATGCCCCCTTTTTAACCGCTTTTCGGCCTTTTGGTCACTTTTCTACCAATTTTGCCCCTTTTCATCAACTTTTTTTGCCACTTTAAACTCATGTTTGCCTCTTTCAACTGCTTGTTGCCATTTTCTAGGCATTTTTGCCCCATGTTACTTTTCCTGTTCCCATTTCTGACACTTTTTACCCTTCTTAACCACATTTCATCACCTTTTTTTGTGATATTTTGCAATTTTTTTTACCTTTTTCTGCCACTTTGTTATCACTTCTTCACCATTTTCAATCCATTTTGGCCCCTTTTTGAAGTTCATGACCCATTTCAACCCCTTTTTTAACTGCTTATGGCCTTTTTATCACTTTTCTACCAATTTTTGCCCCTTTTGACCACCTTTTTGCCGATTTTTGCCACTTTAAACCCATCTTTGATTTTTTTCAACCACTTCTCACCATTTTCCACCCATTATTGCCTCTTTTTACATGTCTTGTAACCTATTTAGAATCTTTTTACCCATTTCATCCCTTTATAATGTGATGATTCTGTGTATTTTTGTTGTTTGTTGCTCTGTCTCCCCCTCCTTTCCTGTTTTCTGCAGGATCTGTGTACACCTGTGGTCACTCAGCTAATCAAGCTCCCTTTAAAGGCCAGGTCTGAAGTCAACCACGCTGCCAGATAATTCTGTCTAGTATGGTAGAGGGCTACATCCTTTGTCTCCAGTGGTTTTGAGAAGCTTTGAATCATCATCCTTTTTTAATCTTTTTTGGCCCCTTTTTTTGCCACTATTTTCCCCTCCTTTAACCCCTCTATCCCTCCTTATGGCCAGCCTTGCTTACAACTGGTTTGCTTTGCAAGCACTCCAATTCCCTCTTGCATTCAGCAGTATGCTTAGAGATTCATGAGGAAGATATCTGTAACCACTGTGATGGAGTAATTATAGGACAGAATAATTAAAGGATGCACTCGTCATCAATCATACATGCCATTAAGATAAAACATTAACTATTTGTGGGTGCAGTGCTGTGCTGGGATGCTCTATACGTGCGAGGCGAGGTGGTTATAAAAGATGTATGGTCTCTATAGGTGGTGAAGGCTATATGGTGTGGTTGCTGACATGCCAGCAGATAGACAAGGTCACATCTGGCCACAGCTGAGACACAAAAAGATCCCCATCCCCCAGAACAGATGACGGTGAAGAGCATGCTACCTGTATGAAGAGGAAAACCCAAAATCAGAGCTGCCACCCTCAGCCGCATCCATTCTAGAGAGGCGACACAGAAAAGTATTTATGATATCCCATTATCAGCTTTTCTTCCACAGAATTTATTTTTTGCTTGGCTGGGAGGATTTTTGTTTTTGCTTGCATGCCTGAGCATTGTCAGCTGGAGAAAACGGAGCTAAACAGAAAGGGGTGTGCACTCCTGAATCTGCTCTGTGATTATGAATAGACAGCATTTAAATTCCATCTCTTGTTCTATTTGTGAACCTCAGCACTTTTCAAACAGTCGGGGGAATTTAGAGCAGTATGAAAATGGGCCGGGAATAGGGCTGAACGTCAAAGACATCAGAATACAAATAGTGTGCAAACGGTGTATCTCATTTGACATGCTAAACAATTCTCCGCCATAACATTTTAGCCCTGAAGAAATGGATTTCTGCTGAAAGACTCAAGTTTAAAAAAGCCTGAATGCTTTGTTTTATGAAGACAAACACTAAGCTCATCAGGCAGTTTGTCTACGAGTTAAAGGATCTGAAGACAAAGAAAGAGCTGCTGTAACATCACATATTCCAAATCATCTCAAGCTAAACCAATCCCGTTGCAGGATTATAGTAGCTCCCCCTCTTCAAAGACAATATTTAATCATTTGATCTCAAATTCAATCTTCAAAGCTTATAGATTTTTTTTGAAATCCAATAAAAAATTCAGCCAGTGTTTGCAGCAACTTGACAGATTTGAAATGGAAGACGGGTTGTAAAAAAACTATTTAGTTTGACACGGCTGCTATTTTTGTCAGAATTCACAGTTTAGGGAAATCAGCAGTGACAGTTTGAGCAGTGGAGTAGGACTTTTGTCGTCATTATTGAATCCGTGTATAACACACAGAAAGAAAACCTAAAACATTTGTGGTTACAGACTTTTTGTTTAATTTAGCCACTGCTTAAGCAGCAATTACTCCTCCTTGGGCCTACAGAGGCAAATCTGTCAGCAGAATGACTGGGATGACATTGCATTCAAAAACATGGACTTAAATACTGAGTTTTGCAGCTATAACAGCCTCCACTCTTCTTGGAAAGCTTGGGAATTTGTGCCCATTCATTCTGTGGATCATTTATGAGGTCAGCACTGATGTTGGACGAGAAGGCCTGGCCCACAATCTCTGTTCCAGTTCATTCTTAAGGTGCTTGATGGGGTTAGCTAAAGCTAAGCTCACCAAGAGGCTACGGTTGCTAAAGCTCACATTTCTAAAGCTATCTTAGCTATAGATAACATAGATACATAGCCGATGTAGCTGCAAAGCTGATGGAGCTATGTAGCTAACAGAGTACTGTAGCTAACCTAGCTAAAGCTCCGCTCACAAAGCCTCATGTAAGCCTCATGTAAGCCATGCATCTACGTTCTCTGTGTAGCTAAATTAATTTTAGCTACATTTGCGAAAGCTCATGGTGCTAAAGCTAACTTAGCCATAGATAATATAACAAGGTAGTTGATGTAGCTGAGTAGGTATATAGCTAGATAGCTATAATAGCTAAAGCTGAGCTCACAAGCAACCATATTAACGTTGCTATGGATGACGTAGCTACGTAACCAATGTGGCTATGTAGCTGACTAAGATACGTAGCCAACAGAGATACGTTGCTAACCAAGTTTCAGCTCAGCTCACAAAGCCTCAAATAAGCTATGTATCTCCACTATCTGTATAGCTAAGTCAATTTTAGCTACATTTGCAAAAGCTCATGGTGCTGCTGCTAAATTAGCCATAAAGAATGTAGCAAGGTGGTTGATGTAGCTGAGTAGCTATATAGCTACATAGGTAAAATAGCTAGAGCTGAGCTCACAAGCAGACACGTTAACTTAGTTGTAGATAACTTAGCTACATAGCCGATGTGACTATGTAGCTGACTTAGATACATAGCTAACAGAGATATGTTGCTAACTAAGCTAAAGCTGAGCTCAAAAAGCAGCTACCAAAGCTATGTGTCTACATTATCTGTGTAGTGAAGTTAACTTAAGCTATGTTTTCTAAAGCTTACAATGCTAAAGCTAACTTAGCTATAGATAATGTAGCTAGGTAGCTGACAGGGTTATGCAGCTACATAGCTAACATAGCTAAAGCTGAGCTCATAAAGCAGCTTCGTAAGCTACGTTGGTGTGTTATCTACCTTAGCTATTGATAATGTAGCTATGTAGCTAATGTAGCTAAGTAGCTGACTGAATTACATAGCTAACAGAGATACCCAAGCTAAAGCTAAGTCCACAAAGCCGCTTCTAAAGCTATGTATCGACATGATCTGTGTAGCAAAGTTAACCTTAGCTATGTTTGCTAGGGCTCACAATGCTTAAGCTGACTGAGCTATAGAAAACATAACTAGGTAGCATACAGGGCTAAGTAGCTATTTAGCTACAAAGCTAAAGTAGCTAAAGCTGAGCTCAAAAAAGCAGCTATGAAAGCTACGTAGGCATATTATCTATGTACCTACATTAGCTTTAGCTATGTTTGCCTAACATCAAAGCTAATTTTGCTACATTGGCTTATGTACTAACATTAATTACGTTGCTAGCATCTATATATCATTTAATATGATATTACACCTTTGACCTTCTCTCTACTTCATCTATATAATGTTGCTTGGTCAGGCTTCGTTTATGAATCAAGTTGAAAACAATCCTGAACTGGAAAATGTAGTACCGAGAAATTACGCGAGTGGGCATCAGAAATGTACAGTCTGCAGCCAGACTTGTGGCCCAGCAAACACTTTCCTAGCAGCATTATTTTCTCTGAAGGCACCGATAGATTCTTAAAATTGGGAAGCCAGTGGCATGGTACAATACTTAAGCTTTTTAGCTGCACAAGTCAACTCTCATGGTGCAAACCCAGCTGTGGGTAAAATATAAAATATTGTGTTTATTTCAAACTGGAAGCTCTGGTTAAAGAGTTTATTCCAATCTGACCAACTGCAGCCTCTGCGCTGTTGACAAGTATTTTTCATTCCTCTGCGGCAATTTTGCACTGTGATGGTTCAATCTCCCAGTCAGGGGTTAAAGCCTCCCAATAATGGGGCCATCCATCCTCATACAGTGGGACTTGGGGGAAAACTTGCTCACACACAAACACACGGACCTCCTTCTCACACCTGAGCCAGAACAAATGAGCAGTCCCCCTCCTCTGTGCCTCTCTAATATGGATGAAGGAGCTACTTGGCGACTTGACGACCCTCATTTCCACACCAATGGTGAGCGTCCGATACAGCTGTAGCTGATGAAATACATTACCAGGAGACGCAACTCTGCCTCCACAGATGATACCACACAGAACAAAGGCTGTCACTGATGAAAGGACAATAAAGAGGACACCTGTTTCTAAAGTTAAGGCTGTATGAAAAACAATAATCAGAAAGGATCACTCAGATGTTGTAAAGAAGTGCAACAATACACGTGTTCTTAGTTTACATCGCAATAGTTTGACATGTTGACTTATTTCTTGAAAATGTTTGAAGTACAATCTCTAATTTAGTATTTTCATTTATTAAACAATGAATGTAACCCTTTGTTTAAATTAGTTATAAAGGTGACGTATTTATACAAATATACCTGCTGTTTGCCTTATTTGCTTTGCTATAATACAACTGGCAGTAAAATGAATGAATTCCAATAGCACCGTGTGATCAGAGAGTGTGATTAAGGAGTTGAAAACAATCAGTACAAATTTTTCAGTGTTGACTTCAACCTCCATGAACTTTGGCTGAACCACAGCTAGCCATTTCAACCATTCTAATCTTTAAGACACAATCCAAAATATGGCTACTATGACATTTGAGCTTTGCCAAACCATTTCATATATTTCAAAAGAAGTTGGGGCAGAGTTTAGAATGTAAATAGCACCAAAATGCAATAAGTTGCAAATCTCAAACTCACATTTTATTCACAATTGAGTATAAACATGTCAAAACAGCTGAAGGAGCATTTTACAACTAATTGGGTTATTTGGCAAGATGTTAAATAAGCATTTTAGAGAGGCAGGGTCTCAGAAGTGAAGATGGGCAGTGGTTTTGGAAAGACAATCTAGAGAAATCTCTGTGGGTAAAGTACAAGGCTGAAGGTCAATATAAATGTGGCCCTATTTAAACATGGCCATGTCAGTACTTATTCAATACGTGTTGCCGCAATCAAATTCAAACGTAGCTCAAGTTTTGAGAGGGAATGGCTGCAATCTGTACGTCTCTCTCTTAAGCACCATTTCTTAAATAAAACAGAGAAGAAGATCAGAGCTCTAATCTTGGATTAAATTATCTATAAACCTGTTTTAGAAGTAGTTCAGCAAATGGTGGCCTTGCTTTAGCTTCGTAAAGCTAGCAACTTATTAAGGTTACTATAAAGCTATGATAGCTTTAGCACAAGTAGCTAAAGCTAATATTGCTACATCTACATAGCTTACAATGCTGCTTTGTGAGCTTAGATTTAAGAACAGTTAAGTCGTAGCCAACATAGCTATGTAGCCCCGTTATCTATACCTGAGTGAGCTTTACATATGTGAGCTTAAGCAAACTTAGCTAAAGCTAACTCAAAAATGTAGATAACATAGCTTAGCTTTAGCTTTAGCAAAAGTATTTCAAGCTAATGTAGCTATGTAGATAAGGCATCTAAATAGCTCACATATCTGCTTGTGAGCTTAGATTTAGCTACATTATCTACATAGCTTACATAGCTACGTAGCTTCATTATGTACACCTAAGTTAGCTTAACCAACATGAGCTTTAGCAAACATAGCTAGAGCATACTTAGCTATGCAGATAACGTGGAGACATAGCTGCTTTGTGAACTTAGCTGTAGCTCTGTGAGCTACGTAGCTCTTTTATCTATGTTAGCTAGCCGGGCTGTGTTAGAATGTTTTTATGGAGGATGAGCTTTTCTCCTGTAAGCAGACCGTTTATCCGCTTTACTAAATGATTGTAATTAGGTTTTTCAGATCTGTTTTTTAACTTTCAGCACCTTAGCCCTTCCTTAGCCCCAATGGGATGTTTAAGCAGATTATATTTTGAATGTTTCAGCATGCATTTCAGTTCTGTGATATATGGCAGCTATGATGAATTGTCTGTAAGAGTGGCCATTAAAGATGAATGTCTGAAACCAGACCACATTTTTTTATGAAATGGTAAAATGTCTCAGACACATCTGATATGCTGTTTATGTTCTTTTGTTAATGAAATATGGGTTCATGAGGTTTACATCTCTATGAGTCCTGAATGTCTGCTGAAAACTAACAGTAAAAAGCTTCAGTAATATCTGCCACATATAAGCCACACTGCATCATGGAGACATGGTTACTATGTGTGTTATCTTTTCCTCCTTTGTTGCCGATATGGCATCTGCTCTGGTCCAGGAGGTGACTGAGAAGAAGCAGCAACCTGAGCCAGGCTGGCTGACGGCCGTCTCCGGGCCCATATGCCTGCTCCGAGGACACACTCTCTCCTGGCAGGACACACTCCCACACACTGGACGCTTAGTTACCTTACATACACAGCTAAAGACTGCAGTAGATCACACATAAACAAACCCTGAAGCTGCTCCTCGTGTGTGGTGCCACATCATCCATGCAGGAGTGTGAAGGGAGGTAACGGTGTGTGCACTGCCAAATCTCCTCATAATGGACTGTTCCGGGACGGTCCAACCTGTCGACCATATGGGCCCAACACATCACTGTAACCACAGACCCAGCGCACAAGGACATTACTAGAAAACATGTGTAGAGACAAAGGAAATGTTGCTTTGTAGTCTAAAACCTGGTTTTATTGATGGTTAGATGTCACCAATTTAAAACTCTAAAACTAAAAAAGTTGGGACACTGTGTAAAATGTAAATAGAACAAAACACAATGATTTTTAAATCTCATAAACTAATATTTTATTCACAATTGAACATAAACAATATAGCAGATATTTCATTTTAGCATTTTAATTCAAAATATTAGCTCATTTTGAATTAGATGGCAGCAACACATCCATGTTTACCATTGTGTAGCATCCCCTCATCTTTTGTAAACATCTGGGAAGTGAAGAGGCCAGTTGCTGGAGTTTTGGGACATGAATGTTGTCCCATTCTTGTAGGATTCTAGCTCTTCAACTGTCCTGGGTCTTACCAGATATTTTGGTCTGGACTGCAGGGAGGCCAGTTTAGCATCTGGACTCTTCTACTGTGAAGCCATGCTGTTGTGATAGATGACGTATGTGCTTTAGCATCATCTTGACAAAAAGTGCAAGGCATTCCCTGAAAGAAAAGTTGCATATGTTGCTCTAAAACATCCTTATACTTTTTAGCAGTGATAGTGCCTTTCCAGATGTGTAAGCTGGCCTACCCTAGGTGCTAATTCAACCCAATATCATCAGAAATTAAGGCTTATGATCTACACACTGATAACAAGCTGGATGGTCCCTCTCTTCTTTAATCCACAGGACGTGGCATTCGTGGTTTCTGGAAAGAGTTTCAAATTTCAATTTACTGACCACAGAACAGTTCTCCATGTGCCTCAGTCCATTTTAAATGAACTTCAGTTATCAGTGTTTGTGGATTGTGTTCACATATGGCTTCTATCTTGCATGATCCAGATTTAACTTGCATTTGTGGATGATATAGCCAACTGTGTTGACAGTCATGTTACTGACCTGTTGCCAATTAACCTAATTAGTTGCAAATGCTGCTCCAGCTGTTTTGCATTAGTTTTTATCAGCTATTGCCCCGTCCCTACTTTTTTGGGATGAGTTGCTGCCATCAAATTCAAAATGAGCTAATATTTTTCATGAAATGGTAAAATGTCTCAGCTTCAACATCTAATCCATTGTTTATTTAAAAATAGGGTTTATGAGATTTGAAAACCATAACATTCTGTTTTTATTTACATTGTTCACAGTGTCCCAGCTTTTTTGGAATTGTGGTTGCTTTTTAAACATTACAAATGTTTGCAGAAATCAGCTGAAAAACATACAACTTTGGAATAGTCTTTCTTTTTTTTTTTTGATTAATGTCAACATTTCATTGTAAAAAATCTACGTATTGTAACTTTAAGTTCTTATTGGTTTGAAAGTCTGTCTTCATCTTCCATATCAACAGATGCTGAGGTTTACTGAGGTCTACTTTTGCAAAATCCAATTTGCAGGAAGACACCCACTCACATCCACACACATGTTCAGAGGTGCAGAATGGTTTACAAAGGTGACAACAGCATCCCGCCAACCAGACGCAGAGACTGGCTGTCTGGAGTTTTTTGCCTCGCCAATCTACTTCCCCGCCTCAAGACGGACACACAAACACAAACATGCTGTGAGATATCTATGTGGAGCCTGAACACAACCACAACTGCCGAGTGTGCTTAGACAGACGTGCAGACTGAGCAGAGGAAGTGGGTCATCTCTCTATGGGGCAGGAGAATAACAGCAGAAATATATTAATATAACTGTGTCCTATCAGAAGCAGCCCACTGTCTGTCTGCACAAATGTAATTACACAGCAAGGGGTAGGAATACATGTTGCTGTTTTCAGGGCATGAACATCCAGATTGCTCTTTTTTTTTATGAAATGTAGGAATTAGGAGGGCATGGGCGAGTAAACATTTTTCTTTATATGTGTGTGGGTGTGTTTGTGTGTGAGGCTGGGGGTGGGGAGGTGAAGAGGTCGAGCTGCTGTCTCGTCTTTTGTCCTCCTGGCTATGCCTGCTTACATTACATTTCAGACAAAGTGCGCACACGCTAATCGTTATGCACGCACAAACAGACAACACACAAACACAAATGCTCTATCCCCCTCTGCTTGACCTCCCCATTGGCCATTAACTGTCTAAATGTGTTGTTACACAACCATGACCTAATGCCATCAATGCACATAAAAGAGGTTAAAGCCCAAACGGAAAAAAAGGGGGGAAAGGACAGAACTTTGCGTCACAAGCTTCATTTATGTTGCAATTTGCACTCAGCTGGATAAATGGGTTTAAAGCTCTTATTGACCGTATAACAGCGTTCCTCTCTGAACAGCCCGCTTACGGTGGAAAGCTAAAATGCTGCTATGATAACATAGTTTAAGACTGCTATGGTCTAGATTCTAAGTCAAAGCTGCATTTCCACCACCTGGTCTGGCTTGGCTGAGTATGGTTTGGTTGAGTACGGTTTCTGGAAGTGTGCCCGAGCTCAACCCCAAAGTAGCTGAGAGGGTCTGGCTTCAGCCTGTAGCTCTCAGATGCCCCCACTTGCAGACAGATACTGTGAGACCCTGCACCTGTCAGAACGTAAATACACGCTAAAACTATCAAAATAAAATTACATACAACTTTTGTTTAGGTTATGGTTTAGGTAAAGGGTTGGGTTACCGAAAGTTAAAGGTTAAAAACTTGGCCTGCAAAGCATTCTAACTTTGCAAACGTAGCTTACGTAGCTCCATAAGCTACATAAGTTACGTAGAAAACAGAGCGATGTAGGTAACAGAGCTAAAACTCATGAAGCTCATGGATATCTACGAGTATGCTAATCTACTAAGCTTAAATTATCTATGTAAGCTACATTATCTGTAGCATTATCAGAGCTTGCTTAGCTTATTGGCTTATGTAGTAACAATGTCTACATAGCTAGTGTGGCTATGTTAGCTTAAGCTAAGGCTAACAAAGCTAAAGTGCTTGATGATTGATTTTATGTATTTTCATCGACTATTAATGTTATCACTCTATATAACCACACACAAAGAAAGAATGCATATAGTCTTATTGTTTTATCTTATTAATCCTTTTTTTTCATTATACATTGAATTATTGCAGAATTATTTGATAAATAAATTTATATTTACATTTAATGCATTTAAAAAGAATTTTTTACACTGCTTTGGCATTAACTGATCCGTTCAAACCAATATAGCAAATTGTAATTGATTACTTCAAGCTAAAGTTTGCTAATAGCATTGCTAGCTAGACAATGACTGAAGTTACAAGTCCTATTTGTAGTATCACTTTGAAAACTCACAAGTACGCTGCTATTAAACAGGCAAGAAATCAAGTTTTGGAAATGTCAGCAGGTAGTTTGCTTTAATATGCATGTGTAATGTTAGCTAGGATGTGCATCAGTGCTAAGATTAGCTATTAAGTTTTACTACCTTTTTACTGTTCAATTTTGCAAAAAGACAATGACTAAGGGAAACCAGCTACATATGACAACCCATTAGCAGAGGTAAGAGAAAAATTAACCATGAAATTGAAACACTTTCTTGCTAATCGTATCTTACTGTAAGGTAGCATGCTAAAAGATTATGCTAGCTCAATTAACAAAACATTTACAAGGGCAAAACATTTTCCAGTTAGGCCAGGTACTTTACTGGCTTTGATTATTTTTGTGATTGAATGGCTAATGCTTTTAATCAGCAGCTTGAAGGACAGAGATCCGTGGAAATCTTAAATATAATCTTATGACGATGTTGTTGCAATCAGATGTTAGCTGACCTTAGCTAGGAAGCTAATTTTGTGTCACCTTTTAGTGTTGAGTACAAAAGTACAAGCAAAAATGATCTTGTTTAATAAAGCCAGTATTTTACTTCCTGTCTTAAATAACATTTGTAGAGTTGTAACATGCTAACTTTAGCTACTATCTCATGTATTAGGTAATCATACAGGGTTTTTTTTTTGCTTTCAAATATCAGCCAAAGTCCCTTCAGACTTTCATCACACCATCAGTGTGTCTCCAATCACATATGTATATTGTATCATTATCACAGTACCTTTGAATGCAGTCCAGCAGGAAGACACTTTATTCCACTTTTTGACAGCTATTTTCACTTGTATGTAACTTGTATTGTATGCTGAAATTATTTGCTTCAATAAAATGAACTTATGTAGCCTTCAGTACCTATTTCTTGATTGAAAACTGCTGCTAATAACATGTTTGCTTGCTAGAGGAAGCTAACGCTAGCTCGCGTGCTAGCATGCTAACAGTACACCATCTGCAATCACCTCATGTGTTTCACCTGTGTGTGATTGTCTGAGTGTCTCCACCTGATCCTCGTCCGGGTTGTCTTCCCTCTCCTTGTGTATTTAAATCATTCACTCCCTTTCTTCTGTGCAAGATCATCTTATATCACTCCCTGTGTGCTTTACTTTCAGGCCCTATATTCCTGATAGATCCTGTGTGTTTTATCCAGTTTCTAGTCCATCGTTTTTGAGTTTTACCTGCTGTATTTTTGTACATTTGCCTTTGCTGGTTGACCTCCTGCAAACCGAACTTTGATTAGATGGATTGAGACTTTTTCCTGGTGTCCTGAGTCTGCTTGTGGGTCCTTTACTTGGCATTTCGTTACAAGTAGTATAGGCTACTGCATTTGAGTATATTGCTCAGTTTTAATGCACTTGTGTACTTGAAGCATTTAGTACTGAAGTGTGGGATTTGTGACATGTGTGTCTTTTCAGTTGAATTTACTGTGGTGACCTATTCTGGTGTTTGCTGTTGTCTAATTCTAGCCAACATGTTGTGAGATTTGCAGTTTCACCTTAACATAAGGCGCAATTTGCCTACATAATTGCTATTTATGGTCCTTTCAGTTATTTCTGAAGCAAATAAATCAGAATAATTTGTCAGCATGTATGATTTATAATCTGGATTATAGTCCTGCCTCATTAAGAACGGTATTCTAACAAACACTGAGCTTGACATTGGAGGAAAATGGCTGTTTTGTGGTAGTCCAAAGCTTGTAAATAGGATTTTGCTTACAATCAGTCATGTACATAAACAACCCCCCTCCCTCCCCCGCCATATGCCGAGCCCCGTCTCGTCCACGCTGGTGTCCCTTTGTGACGCAGCCTTTCCCTTTGTTGTTTGTACCGAGTGGATACGCATGCTGGGCGTCCTTCTAGGCCTTTAAAGAAGTACAGAGGTGTCCAGCAAGGCGCCTGCCTGCCCTTTTACACCCTCGCAGGGCCAAACACGGTTTGAAAGGCACCAGAGAAGAGCTGAGATAAAACTGTGGCAGGAGAGCAGACTCATCTGGAATGTATGAATAGCTTGGTTGTTTTCATTTAAAGCGCTTGATAGGAAAATGCATTAGCAAACATGAATGAAAGAAAAACATCTGAATGCATGCATTTTCAAAGCCCAGAAATTAAATGGTGAAAAAGAAAGGAAGGAAATGTATTAAATATCACAGAAAGCGTGTGCTTGTTTGCACCAATGTAAAATAAAGTACACTTTTACTATTTGTCCTCCTGTTTTTGAGTATTTCAGTGAACTCTATGGCCGAAGCAGAATTCTTACATTGAAGTGGAACTATTTTTTAAGAGAAACTTTGCACAGAAATACACAACTCAAAGGTTAGTCTCACAGCAAGCACTACTCACATGTTTACTATGTGTGGACAGAATAATGGAATGCTTCTGGACAGCATGTTTTTATTCTTTCGTGAAAGGTCATGTCATATCTAAATGTGACTTTAGCTGTGAAAACCCTTACATTCCTTATCATATCAGTGCTTCTTTTTTTTTGTTGTTAAGCTATATTTGAATGTATGTATGTAATGTGCTCCAAAGTAATCAACTGTTTTTATTTTGTGGATGAATTTCACATTAGTAGGGGGAAAGGCTGTTAAAGGTGGCTCGCCATCCAGGAAGACCAGTATTTACAGCTTTTCTGTCTCATCCATGAAACAAAAACAGTCCTCTCTAACAAGGCCACCCATAAGGGATGATAAAAGGGAGAGCACAAAATGGCAGAAATGGGCAGAAAAGGTGTTGAAATGAGATAATCAAGCGACAAAATGGGTTCAGTGGGTAAAAAAAGGCAAAAATGCATTAACAGTGGCACACATTGGCAGTAAAATTGGTGGAAAGGGGTTAAAAATTACAAAAAAATAAGCATTAAAAGTGTTGATAAGAGGTTTAGAATAGCAGAAAAGGGTTAACAAACAAAAAGAGGCAGGCAGTGGCAAAAACAGACAAAAAATGTGGTGAAAAGGAGTTAGAGTGGCAATAATGGCTTCACAATGGCACCAGGAAAAGGTAGTGAAATGAGATTATAAAGTGTAAATATGAGCAGGGAATATGTGGAAAGTGGCAAAAATAGGAAGAGAAATGGTGAAAAGAGTTAAAATTGGCAAACAGGATTACAAGCGGCAAGAATGGACAGAAAAAGTGATGAAATTGGATTTTAAAAATGGCAAATATGGGTTAAAAAGCTGCAAAAATGGGTTTTAAGTGGCAACATTGGTAAGAATAGGCAAAAATTGATTGAAAGAAAAAAGTGGCAAACAAAAGTGGCAAAAATGGACGAGAAAAAGTGCTTAAAAATGGGCACAAATAAGAACACAGTGTCTTGTGCTGGGAAGGAGTTAGATTAAATAAGGGCGTTTGGGTGACTCAAAAGTTGAACTTATTGGAAGGGTTCGGCTGTGCGATGTCTCATCTGTCCACAAGTTTTTTTTCCCCCCAAAAGTCTTTGATATCATCAAATGTAAAATAAGCCTTTGTCTTTTTGATCAGCAGTGGTTTTGGCCTTGCAATTCTCCCATGGCTGACATTTTTACCCAGTCTCCATTTTATTGTTGAATTATGACCTCTGACCTTAACTGACTCAAGTGAGGCCTTCAGGTCATTAGATGTTCAGGGTTCTTTTGTGACCTCCTGGATGAGTTCTTAAAGCGCTCAGGAGTAATTTTGTTCGGCCAACCACTCCTGAGACGGTTCACCGATGTTGCAAGTTTTCCCCATTTGTGGATAATGGCTCTCATTATGGTTTGCTGGAGTCCAAAAGCCTCAGAAACGGCATTGTAACCCTTCCATATTGATAGATGTCAATTACTTTGTTTCTCATCTGATCTAAGTGTGACAAATGTACAAACAAAAAGAGATCAGGAAGGGTTTTTCACAGCACTGTATGATAATTATAAGGTCAGCAAAAGCACTTCAGGTGTATTGCATTCATGAGTTTACATAGAGAATCCAAAGTGATTAGTCAGAACATCCTCATCCTGTCGCTGCATGTTATTTCCCCAATATAGTCTGTTTACAACTCCTGCTGAAATGGCCCTAAAGTCGACTTTAATCCCTGAATTAGCGAAAAGCCTCAGCTGTGTACTCAACAGCCTGCTCTTTATTGCTGCAGTTATGAATCTCCTCTGATCCTACATTTGTCTTTCAAATGGATTTTAAATAATTCCCCTTGCAAGCCAAAAATAAAAACATTTTTCCTGGGCTCGGCGGATTTACGATGAGCCAAACACTGTAAAAAAACAATCAATCAGAACAGGCTGAAATTATGTATCTCTAAAATGAATTGATCTCTTTGACATTTGGGCCTTTCCCCTTGGTAATTAAAAGGCTGTTTACTAGAGGCCTGGCTGCTATGGTCGAGTGGACGTGAAGAGAGAGGAGGTGAGGGCTGTCCAAAACTTCACATGTGCCAAAAACACTCTGGATGGACTGCCGTTAGCCCAGCAACCCCACTCAATGCTAGTGCCAAAGCCACACGGAGAATCAGACACATACACCAGCAGCAGACGAGCACTCTGTTGGCCGGCCGTGCCAGAATAACCCCCGGGGTGGAGGGTACATTAACTAATTGCTCAGGCCCGGCTTAGAGAAGAGGAGAAGAGGGGAGAGCAGGAGAAGGAGAGCGAAAAGAGTGATCACAGTGGCATGAATAGACGGGGAAAAAAGCAGAAAGACGGACAGAAAGACAGACAGACAGGGGCTTGTTTACACGGGCACGAGTCCAAGGCAGCATTAGGGACTGAGGCCAGCCGTGACAGGACAATGGAGCAGGCTGCAGAGCCATGTATGTGTGTGGTATTCAATTTCTGGTGTACGGGACAATGGGCCAGTAGGGTATTGAAGGATAGGGGGATTATAGGTCAGGCCAGGGAGAGAAATACATGAGACTGGGAAAAGGGAAGTAAAAAAAACAGGTAAAACAATCAAACACAGGTAGAAACATAGCAGAAAACCCTCAGAGAAACATCGAGATTCGTACGCAAACAGACAAGGTTTTTAGCTAGTGGCATCTTTCCACAGAAACATCAGATGTGCCCCTCCATTTTTGCCCACACTGCCCCGAGAAAGTGTCCAACACCAGCATGAAAACACCCCCCTCCTCAATCCCTTCATCCTAATACACAAAGGAGACTCACAAAAACGGATCGGCCAAACAAGTGTTCGCATTGTTGCCGGCAGTTACGCAGAACAGCGAGGATTTGGCTACTTTGTGGGCCACGAAGGCCCTTAAGAGAACTTCTGCGGGGTATCTATGGTGATGGGAGTGAAGGGAAACAACACTTTTCTTCACTCGAGTGTGCGTTTATATGTGAGTCTGTGTAGGAGGGGGTACTTTCCAAAGGCAGAGAAGCGCAGGTGTTTGTATCCTTCCACTCACTATGTCTTTGCTTTCGCTTTTGTTGTGGTTGTTTTGCTGCTCTTTGGTAACTTTCGCTTCCATGCTCTGAAAAGCTTGTGTCTCAGGCCAGACTATAAAAAAAATCCTGCACTAACCCAGTCCTTTTACTCATCAAATAACAGAAAATCAAATCAGACTCAGATGAAGTAGCTAAAATGAGTCAAATTATACAGGGATGCCAAGGTTGTAAGATAGAAAAACTGTTCTGTTGGCCAAATTCTTCATCACTAGTCGGGTAAAACGGTAGTTTTAACAGCTTTTACAGTTTTTCAAAGTATAACCTTTAAGCCAATTGCTAATTTTAGTTACCTGCTCAAGTCATACTTGCAACTACAACCCCATTTCCAAAAAAGTTGTGGCATTGTGTGAAATGTTAATAAAATCAGAATGCAATGATTTAGAAACCTCCTAAACCTATAATCTATTTACATAATTCAACATAATCTGTTGCAATTTCTTAAAAAAATATAAGCTGGTTTTGAATTTGATGGCAGCAACACATCTCAGAAAAGTAGGGACAGGGCCATGTTTACCATTGTTTAGCATCCTCGCTTCTTTTTACAACAGTCTGTAAACATTCGAGAGCAGTTTCTAAACTTTGGGAGAGGAATGTACCATTCTTGTCTGATGTAGGATTCTAGCGTCTTAACAGTGCAACTTACTGCAAAGGTTCTCAAAATTTTCAGGGCAGCTTATAAGGGGGGATAAAGGGGGGAGCTTTCTGAGGCCCAGTCAAATGGGGGGGGGGGGGGGGGGTGGGGGTCAGCAAAATCACGGTCCATTGAAATGTTGAGCTGTGTTATACATATTTTATTTTTAACCTGACTAATAACCACTCTCATCAAAGCAACAAACTAGAATGGTCGTCTGAGGCGGCAGACCCACGCCTAAGCAGCGCCACCGAGGAACTCACGCCCCCATTGATTACTATGGTGTTCAAAATTTCGAAGTCCGAGAAAAACCGAACAGGTGTGTGGATCATCACCAAAACCTAATCGATTCTTCCCTGGCACTATCCCAATATTATCTGAAAGTTTGGTGAAGATACAACTTTCCATTCTCGAACAAACAAACAAACGAACAAAGATACGGAACCCTTTACATAACCCCCTGCCGATTTCATTGGCATGGGTAACTATGACTTTATATCTATCTTTTTATGCTGTAGTACAATGTAACTTTTCCAAATGTATGCCTCTTTTCTTAAAATATTATTACCTTTGTTTTGTAATATTAACAATGTGAATGGGCACAATGAACACAAACATTTGGAAAGTAAGGTCAGATTTGAGAGCTAAGCCAAAATGAGCACAATAGTCAGGATTCGAGAAATTAAAGCAGAAAAAAAAACAGACAGCTTCAAGGGACATATAATCCAATATTTGCAAATAGTGGCAAAAATGGGATTAAAAGAGACAAAGGAGCAAAAGGAAATGAAAATGGTGAAAATGGATTAAAAATAAGGCAAAAAACAACTTAGAAAAATGGTCAAATAAGCAAAAATGGGTGAAAATTAGGAAAAATTGGATTAAAGTGGCAAAAATGGGCAGAAACAGTGGTGAATAGGGCCAAAAAGTTCCACAATTATTTTAAAGTGACAAAATGAGTTTAGTGTAGAAAAAAGCTGGTTTACAGTGGAAAATACTGAGTGAAGCAAAATACGTTAAAATTAGTTTTAAGAGGCAAAGGGGCAAAAGAAATAAAAATGGCCGTAAAGATGGGGTGAAGCGGTCAAAAATGCGAAAAATTGGTTGAAAGAAGCAAAAACATTTTGGTTAAAAGGCAAAATTGGGTAAAAACAAGGAAAAAAAATGTTAAGAATAGGAAGAAATGAGCAGAAAAGTGGTGAAAGTTGCCACAAAGCACAAAAATGGTTTAAAAGAGTAAAAATAAAATGGGTTTAATGTAGTAAAAATTGGTTTACAGTGTAAAAAAAATGGTCAAAAGAAGGAAAAATGGGTGACAAGTGGCCAAAAAGAGGCTTGTCTTGAAAACGTAGTGAAAAACGGTTAAAAGGTGGCAAAAAGAGGTTAATGAAAAGCATGGCAAATAGTTTTCAGCATTAGAAGAACCAGACAGAAGCTTGATACACTTTTTAGCTTCAAAATGAGGTAACTGTTAGAGCAGATGCCTGCACCATTGCTACCTATCTTAAACATTTATTCATAAAATCAATACAGCACGGCTGGGCTGGGCCCATGCTTTTTTTTCTGAGGGCCCAACAAATTCTGGGGGCAGGCCTGTGTGGCATCAATGAACATAACTGTGCACTTTGAAAAGTCATGAGTTACATTTCAAGGATTTTTTTTAAACATTACATTCCAACATACATCTCAGCAAATGACCATATTTCTATTTGAACTGAATCAATTTTAAGCATTTATGTCAACAAAAAGTGGTAAAATATGCATTTAAAACCATTTAAAAATACCTGTTTTTGGAAGGCATCACGCGCCTCTCTCTCATTGTCTCACGATCCCTCAGGAGGTCCTGACTCCCACTTTGGAAACCACTGTTCTACCACAAAATCATGCTGTTGTAACGGATGCGGTATGTGGTTAAGCATTGTCTCACTGAAATGTGCAAGACCTTCTCTGAAAGAGACGTAGACTGGATGGGAACATATGTTGCTCTAAAACCTCTGTCTACTTTTCAGCATTGATAGATCTGTGAGGTGTCCACGCCATAGCACTAATGCAACAAGCTGGATGGTGCCACTCTTCATGGTTTCCAAGAATATTAAATGTTGATTCATCTGACCACAGAACAGTTTTCCATTTGGCCCATGGAAGAGGACTCTGAGCATCCACTACTGACCTTTGGCCTTGTCCCTCTACAGGTCACACTAAAACTACGACTACAGACAAATTTAGATTGCAACTAGGAACAGAGCAGCAGGTACCAGGGCTCTGGAAGAGTTTTCGAGAATATTACTCTTGATTTAGTTGAATGTCTGATTAAGAAATGAAACTGAGCCTGAATTTGTTTAAACAACTGCCACTGGTGGTTCATCTCTATGGTTACCACTAGGATAAATATTTTTTCTACCTGCGTCATATAACCAGAAGTTCTACCAATAATCATCTACAGTAGCGCCTCAAGGAATAAGGTGGATAACACCAACTTTCTCTGGATTCTTACTCCACAAAAAATGTTCTCATTAACAGTCATAAGGTCATAATAATTACCCACAAGGACATCTGTGATATACTTGGTCATTTTTTCTCCACCACTGCTTCCCATGCCCGCCCCCGAACGCAATAAACCCGTCACAAATTGGCCAGTTTTCCACTGAACAGAACATCTAATACCCCGTCCATTAGTGACGGTAAATATAGCCGGTAATGTCCCCGTTCTCAGAGTGATGCAACTCTCCCTGGCAGAGCAAACTGGCAGGATATTTCATTCTTCAGTGGCTGCAGGTGGCGTCATCTCCATCCTCGCACACATAATGACCCTTGAGTGTGTCTGGGGAGCGGGTCCAGCTCAGGAAGACAAAGGTGGACGGCTATGGAGGCTATTTCTTTCCTGGTAATTGCGCAGCACTTTTGCACTGAAAGCTCTCCCGCTGTGTGACGCCCTTGAGTGATGAACGCTGCGGCGCCCTACTTTGGACGGATACGACCGCAGATTTCACATCAAATGTGTGTGTTTGCATGTGTGTACATGTTGTCTCTGAGTGACAAGCGGGATGATTGAAGTCGTCCACGGCACACAGAGTGTCATGAATGCTTTGTGTTGAGCTATAGGGAAATATACGTGTGCTTGATAATCCTCTCACACCATGTCTTTGTGTGCCTGTGTTTGTCTGCAGGGTGTGTATTGTGGACTTCCTCCGATTCTTTCCAGCAAATCTGTTTTCCTGCCGTGGTTGGAGCTCAGGACAAGGTCGCATTACACACAAAAATCTTCAGGACACACAACCACACACAAATCTTTTTTCTTAATCCTCGATTAGCAGGCCAGGTCCACCTGTTCACTTACATCTGTATTGATACCGTTTCATGAGTCAGGGATGCATCTGTTGGGAGTTCTGGAAAGGGGCCAGTCCAGACTTTTATGACCTGGGGGGCAAGGTCATTATGGTGAACTAAAACTAACCTTACAACTAAAACTAAAAGGCAGAATAATTTTCGTTAGAGTTAAAAAAGTGTTATTAAATGTTTTAATTGAGGCCTTACAGTATCTCAAATATTTCCTTAAATTTTCACAGAGAAATTCTCATTTTTTATAATTGCAACAGGACGTTTCTTTATACGGAGGCTCCCATAGGTATTGAGTCAAAGGCCCAAACTCACCTGTGTAATGTGGATCTCCCCACACTCAGCATTTCCAGTAAGACAAGCACTGCTCACTGCTGCCTCCTCAAAACTGCTTCCTGTTTTCAGCTGAGGACTCTGTTCAATAAAAACGGCACTTCAAAAGATGTACTTACTAAACAAAAAACCAACGTGTTGTTTTCATTCATGAATTTGTCATAACAAGAAAGATATTTATTATTGTAGAGGATAACACAAGGCATATAGATTCATGGCGCTTACATTTTAAAATACTTAACTTCAGAAACTCAGAGATCCAAGAAAATTAAAATAGTCTATTTATAATAATTTTAATATTTAGATATGCAAATACAGTAAGAAAAGACTTTTAAAACTTTAAATATCCCTCTCTGTTGTCTCTCTTGCTGTTGTTTTTCAAACTTTCATATTATATTATGGTTTCACTTTATTATAAGCCCACTTGAATTTCTAAGAATGACTTTTTGCTTTACTTCAGCATAAAACGGCACTGCTAGGAATGTTAGATTGAATTATATATTCATCGTGAAAATTAGTCAACAAGCAAATTTACAGTGCTAATTACATTTATGGTGTAATGCAGATGTGAGATTCCAGTGTAAAGGTTTTTTTATTGCACTATCAAGTTTGATTATTTGGTAACATTTTATTTGAAGTTTTATTCATAAGACTGACATTATACTGTCATAATCATGACATGACACCTGTCATTAACATGAATAGGGCTTCATGAATGTTGCCTTAAGTGTCATTTGCTAAATTATGGCAGCTTTACCACAAAGTTGACATTTTTTCGGAAGGCATAATCATGATAACTTGACATTTGCGGTAAAGGTGTCATAATTTAGCGAATGACACTTATGAAGTCTTATGAATAAAACTTCAAATAAAGTGTTACTGATTATTTCAGGGTTCGAATGGTTTTGTCAATGTCCAAAAGTCACTGTGGTAGAATTGCTGGTTTTCATGCAGGGTGGTCAGCCAGACTTTGCCCCCCACCCCCAGGTTGCCCTCTTGTTTACGGCCCTGGATCTCACGGTGATTAGACAGAGTAGCTCCACGCTGGCGTGCACTTGTGTTCTCAGTGTGCCAGTCAGCCTAACAGCTGATCTCCTGACTTCCTGACTTTTGACCTGACACCTAAAGCCAAGCCTTCTGATTTATCCCATGCTCTACTTTTACCTGGCAGACATTCCCTGGACCAGAAACAACAACAAAGAGAGTCATTATATTCTTCCTCCTTCTTTCTTCTTTCTCAACACACGACAAAATCAAGTTTCCGTGACCTCAGTGATTAACTGCGGCCTCTTGCATCTCCACCATGTTGCCTCTCTGCTGCTATTTGCATATTTATTCCTCTTAGAAATCAGGCTGTAATGACAGATAATCACCTCAGGACTTGGCAGAGGTCTGGCAGAAGAAATTGCAGCGAGATACAATGAATGGCCTCTCATTAAAGGTGACCTGTGATTATAATAATGGCGCACAGATAGCAGAGAGAGAGAGAGAGAGAGAATTCTGAATTGTTGAATGTGTTCTGCAGCATACATTGAGCTTTAAAGCTGCCATTAAGAGTTGATTAGAGCGGGGAAGCACGCAGATTACTGAGCAAGAGTGAGGAGGAATTTGTGTCACATGGCAGATCCGATCTGTTTTCCATCGGGTGAGGTCAGTTTAGCTTCCTCTTTTAGTCTCACACAAATACAGACACACTTTCTCTGTTTATTTGCTTTTTTATTCCAGGGAGTGTCCTGCTTGGCTGTCAGAATTGATTTGCAGCACTCCCACCGACACATTACCTGCTAGAAAAAGAGAGAAACTCCATAAATACTCCAAGCTGGTTCCACAACTTCTTTGCACATCAGATCTCTCTAACCTGAAAAGTATTGGCTCCAGAGCCAAGATGATATTGATCTTGATTACGGTAATAATGACATTTTCTTGGCAGAGCTGCAGCTAAGGTACTCAATGCTGTACTCAGTTTCTGGGAGCTGAAAAAGATCTGAAGCATAAGGCTTTAAAGGTTACACTGCATTGAGCTCTCACCTTCTGAAGTGTTTTCTACTTTTACTTTTCACAAGTAGCTCCACCTCTGTTCACTCTCGTCTGTCACATACACACAGTCAGATATGCAAAGTGTGGAGCTCCCCCGCTGGCTCCGCTGATCCTGTTCTCACCTCCATAACCCCTCATCTTCCTTACTATCTTTGAAGACAGCTCAGAGGGGGGTTCCTCCCTTCTCCCATTTCACCTCTGGGACATTCATATTGAAAACTAAACACCAACAAGGCCTAAATATCACACCTTGAAATAGGACTGTGAATGAGCCAAACACAGTGCTGTGAAAAAAGTGTTGGCTCACTTCCTGATTACCCATTTTTAAGTCATAAATTATCATTAACCACACTTTGTGGACAGCTGAGTTCAACTTCACTAGCCCCATCCAGACCTGTTGACTTCAAAAATCACTTTAATAGAACCTGTATGACAAAGTGAATTAGGCTAAAAGATCTCAAAAAGCAACACATCATGGTGCCATCTAAAAAATTTCAAGAAAAGATGGGAACAAAGTTATTGGCATCAACCTGGAAAGCCATTCTGAGGCTTTTGGACTCCATTGAACCACAGTGAGAGCCACTACCCACAAATAGGGAAAACTTGGAACAGTGAACCTTCCCAGGAATGGACGCTCTGCCAAAATTACTCCCAAGAGTGCATCGACAACACATCCATGAGGCCACATTAGAACCCAGAACAACCAAAAGACCTGCAGGCCTCACTGGACTTAGTTAAGGTCAGAGTTCATGATTTAACGATAAGAAAGAGACGAGGCAAAAATTGCATCCATGGGAGAGTTCCAAGGCCAAAACCACTGCTGACCAGAAAGCCAAAGGCTGGTCTCACATTTATCAAAAAAAATCTTGATGATTCCTAAGACTTTTGGGAAAATGTTCTATGAACTGATGAGACAAAAGTTGAACTTTTTGGAAGATGGTGCCCCATTACTTTTGGCATCAAACATCAATAGAATGCTATCAGTCAAACATGGTGGTGTTGTTGGGATTGTCTGGGCTGCTTCGCTGCTTCAGGACTTGGACCACTTGCTGTAACTGAAGGAACCACGAACTCTGCTGTCTACCAGAGAATCCTGAAGGAAAATGTCTGATCAAGTTTGTACCCCCAAGCTCAAGCGCTCTTGGGTTATGCAGCAAGACAACGATCTGAAACATACCAGCAAGTTCTGATTGGCCTAGTCAAAGTCCGGACTTACATCTGATTAAGATGCTGTGGTATCAGCTTAAACTGGCCGTTAATGCTCAAAAACCCTCTAATTTGGCTGAAAGACTCATTGCCAGTCATCACAAATGCTTGCTTTTGCAGTTGCTGCCGCTAAGGGTGGCACAACCAGCTATCAGGTTTAAGGGGTTATTACTTTTTCAAATAGGGCCAGGTAAAATTGGATGTCTTTTTCCCTTTAACTGCATTTTTTATTTACTCAGATTATCTTTGTCTAATATTAGAAACTTATCCGACTCATTTTTCACAGTTCCAATTTCCAAGATTGGAGGTGTTCCATATATTTTATAGATGTAAGTCTTTTACATGTTCTTTATATTTTCATTAAGACATTCCCTTGAATAAAAGCAAATATTAAGAATAGATAGCAAGTAAAACATGCAATGGCTGCTACCCAGGGGAATGCCAGGACAAAGACAACTTTCATAACCTTGTAACTGTTGGCACCAGTCAGTATAGAGCTCTGAACCTCAGATGTAAGGGCAGCCAGTGGTTAAAAGCCCTTTGTGGACACAGGCCTTAATAAAGTAAACTGCTGTTCTGGATTGACATCCTAACAGGTTAATCTGCTCTCATAACACAGTGACACAATAGCAGAGCTGGGTTAACTCCCATAAACAGCAATGCTGAGTCCATACACAACTTCAGATGGTTATGTAAAGTGGTTGTTTCCACTATTAGGAGGATTAATGTCAAAGAAACTAAAGAAATAGGATTTTTAAGCAGAAAATATAAAGTGTTAAAGAGTTGCATGCAATAACTCTTTTACACTTTAATAGAATTTCCAGTTAAGTGGAAAAGTAAACTGACAGCAGCACTTGACTTTTTCTCTCATATATGGTCAGCCCTGCTTCATCCGTGGCTCTATTCCTGTGGCTGTAAATCATTAAAATAGACTAAAAGAGACCTTCAGTGTTGGTGACATACAGCTCATACACTCGCGCCAACACCTGTTGCTGCAGGGGAGCCATTTCAGGGCACACAGAAACCTCAGCATCATCGTAAACATCGACCTTACATAAGCTGGTACAGGATACAGATGTTGCATCATATGAACCCTACACAACCACACGAACACATACAGCTAGGTCATACCGGGTTTAGAGATTATCCATGGGCACAAACTTTTCATCAAGGTTAAAAAAGACCAATAATCTCTTCTCTATAATATCCTTGCACTGAAAATGACACATAAGCTTTATGTTATGCTTCTAATAGCTGCAGCCAAACACTGAATGTACTGTATGTTGCAATACATTGTATTTGTGGAAGTTCAGGCCTGTCCATAGGCGTCAGCTGGGTATGACTGGACATGAGTCACCTCTGACACAGAAGAGTTACACCATGACAGGAGGTGAGAGAGGGCTGAACTTGATGATACATTGGAGGAACAAACTAAAGTGGCTTTAAATGACGTGCACGTGTGCACACTTAAATTAATCCCCCTCTGCTTTCTTCGGTAGCATCTGTAACATCAGTGGTGGATGGTACATAGCCTATTTCTTCAGGGGGGTCTGTAACAAAATCACAATTTTATAGATAATTTTATAGATGAGCTTTGTTTGGTCTGTGAACCAATCAAAACATAAAGATGGCGACAATATCATGATGTTTAGCTTTCTCCAAAAAGTGCTTTAAATAAGTAAAACCTGTCTGATTCAAGCTGGGTTTTAAAAGGAGACAGGAAACCTTGCAAACTGCCCACAAAGCATCAGTCTCATCCCAAACTTCTGTACGCTGTGGCCCAACCTAAAAAATCTTCTGGGGCCCACAAAAAACACTTTTCCAACTTTAACGCGAGAAATTAAAAAACTGCACATTTTCCGTGTTAATATCTAGCTCTTTAATTTGTACCTTGTGGCCCGGCAAACCCTGTCCTACTAGCAAACCAACATTAAGGATAAGCCTCCAGCAAAAGGACTACATTTACTTCAGTGATAAGGACTAGCTAGCCAGGAGAGGTTATTCCAGCTAGCGTTAAGATAGCTAGCAACTCGGCTCATTAGCTTGCTAAGTTGAAGAGGTGACATTCTTGTGTGTGGAGAGGAGGAGAGAGACAGCTTGCAGAGGGCTGAGATTTGGCTTAGCTAACAATGTGGCTACTTAGATGATTTTGGGTAATTTTTTTTATTCCATGAAGTAACATTGACGAGCTCTAGCTTGCAACCATCGTTAGCCTGTAGGAATAGTTTTTAAGGGTCCGCAACCTAGCTAACAGGCTAGCTTTGTGGATTGTTTGTTTCTCTCCTGTTAGGACTTGCTTTGACGTGCTTTGGAAACTATTTACCAGTGCTTACTGCAGCTGGCTAGCAATGACTGCTAGTTTGCTAACTGTCTATCATATAGAACATTTGCAACTTCTTAAACCAGCAGGACTAAACAAGCAATGATTGAAGGAAAGTTAAAACCAGGAAGTGATTGGCATACAAGACTGGTGTGACAAGACTATCCTTCTGGTGCTTGTGTACTGGCATAAGGATAGTAAGACTAATTTTGTGGTCTAACTGAGCAATAGCTATAGCTTGACTTAACTTTGCATGTAAACATACAACAAGTCTCAGCTGTGAGGTGCAAATTATTTGCTTTGGAAGATTACAAGGGTTGCCTGCCTGAAACTTTCCTGACATTTTCAGCAGATCACATGCTAAATCTGCTAAAGTTATGGTTATAATAAGCACAACGGTCTTAAAATCATAAAAAAAGGTACTTTTAAGATTCATGTATTTTTTTGTCTACAGCTCTGACCCTTAAAGGCAGTCTGACATTTGGTGGCACACTGACACAGCTGCTTCTTTCACTGGTTTGTCTGAAAGGTCTTAGGTCACATTCATACATAAAGGCCTCTTCTCTCCGCTCTGGCCCCACCTTTCAAGTCATGTGGAATAGGAGTGTGAACACCCACGGCTTCCTGTCTGCTCACGAACTCATCCTCAGAGGAGCCTACTGTGTGTGACCTTTTCACAGACATAGCAGTAGGCTAGTCCATGCATGCAAACCCCCACTTTTAAATCCCACATGATCGTAAATGCCACAAAACTTTGAGTACTGTCTTGAAATTGTATTTATGAACTCCGTCTAATTGTTGTAAGTGTTTGAGAAGATAAGACTTTGGATTTTATTCCTCTCTACATCATGTGAGGTCATGTGTCTGATCATTATCTCAGTTTATTCAGTGTTTTAATTACCAAGTTTTCATCAGTCCCTATAAAAAGATAAACTTAACAGTTGTTGTGAAGCAGAGTACAATGTTTCCTTTATAATCTGGTCCCCTCATGCTTCATTTGATGTGGTATTTCCCTGCAAGATTTATAAGACTTTTCTCAGGGGGATAATCATCTGGCAAGTTTTGATTATGCAACTCTAGCCCACAAATTGGAAAAATTCTTCTGGGTTTAAGTAAGAAATTAGTGTGATTTTTTTATGTAACAAGTTTGTTGGCTCCTTTCAATACTAGCAAGGTTTACAAAACTGAATGAGATATTTAATTGCTGGATATAGAAATAACCAAGGAGGGACTGCAGTATTAAACTTATCCAGAAAGTGACCATTGTTCTCTGACAGAGTTGTCTGACCTTTTTACACTAAGGGCCACATACACAAGGATGGCAGGGCCACTTTCATAGACCTCACCTTGAGTATATTAAAGTTTAGCTGTCATTTACAGAGTTGTCTTAATTTAGTAAAGAAAAAAAAACAATAAACTGTTCCTGTCAAAATGTTTGTTTACATAATAAGCATGGTAACACCACCTTGTGCTGAAACTAAGAAGTACAATAAAGCCAAGCCCAAGGTTCGTGTTCTGATGTAGGACATATTTAATTTTTATTTGATAATGTGCTGTGGGTCAATCAAAAATGGACCACTGGCCAGATTTGGCCCCCAGGCCATAGTTTGGACCCCCAACAATACAGCATAAATGGCTTTGAATTTAAGCTGGGAACAGGCTGAATACTAACATTAGCTTTTGGCTATGCTACCCAGATAACATTTCTTGACTTTCAGCTCCAAAGTTAGTCAGGAATGTTAGCATTTAGCCCCTTCAACTGCTAATGTTAGCATTCATTAGCTTCTTAGCTGATATAAAGTAGCTGAGTGCTAATGCTGTCCTCACATGGACCTTGTAAAATTGTCAAGTAATGTTGGCATACAAGTGGTATGTTGTAAGCTTGAGCACAATAAACACAAGCCTGTCTGAAGTCACTATGAAATTCATTAGAGGTTATGTGATAGTAATGGCACAGCTTCTAGCTAATAGTAGAGCGCTCACAGCTATGTGACTTTTAGCTTCTGGATCAATCAACAACTAATCTAATAGCTGGTGTTAGTATGTTAGCATCTAAGCTAACATTTCTGTAAAAACAGAAGAGAATGAACACCAGCTTTGTCATTCAAAGCCCAGAACAAAATGGCTTAAATTAATGCAAACAGTTGTGATAGCTATCATGGAGTTGAATGCAAGCGTTAGCTGTTGGGTATGCTCACTACATGTTTATCAACACCTGAATTTATCACCAAGCATAGCATTCAGATGCTTCAACTGCTTATCTTAACATTATTTGTCTCATTGGCTAGCAGAATATTAGAATAACTCTTTCAAGTTGTTGTAGGCTATTGTAAGAAAAGTTTACATTTTAGCTAACACTAATGTTGGCTATGGGGAGACTGAAGGCAAATATTAGCATAATGCTAAGCCTACTGGCTGTGTCTTGACTAACTCCTGGGTCTTTTATAAAGCATAGCATTCAGATGCTTCAGCTGCTTATTTGCCGCATTGGCTAGCAGGATACTAACATTATTGTTTCAAGTTGTTATGCAGAACAGTAATGTTAGCTTATGTTTTAGCTAACAGTAGTGAGTATAAAAAGACTGAATGGTAATATTAGCATAATGCTAAGCTCACTGGATTTTTTTTTTTTTTTTTATACTTTTAACTCGTAAGTTTATCAAAAAGCATAACATTCAGCTTACAGTTAAATGCTTTAGCTCCTTAAGTTAGCATTATTTATCTTATTGGCTTAAAGAAAGCTAACACAATTTTCCAAGTTGTGTGGTACAAAAATATAATATTATATTTTAGCTAACAGTAGGGTTGGCTAGGGAGAGGCTGAATGCTAGCTATAGCAGCAGTAGGGTAAGCTCACAAGCTGTTTCATGACTTTTCAAGTCCTGGATTTATCACCAAGCATAGCATTCAGCAAGCATTCAGATGTTTCAAGTTCTTATTTGTTTCATGTGCTTTCATAATGCTAACATTATTGTTTCAAGTTGTCATGCAGTAAAGTAATAAAAGCTTACATTTTAGCTAACACTAGTGTTTGAGAGTCTGAATGCTAATATTAGCAGTAGGCTCAGCTAACTGGCCCTTTTCTTGACTTTTAGCTTTGACAGTCTCTTTTTCTTACATTATAAGCTACTCCTTGCTGAATTTTGCAGAGCTTAAAATGTTTGGATTTAAATTACAGTAAAAAAAAAACTTTTCTTTTTCACATTTAATAAAGTATGTTTGATTTTACATTGGTTAACATACCTCAGAAGGCATGTATCTTTTGCAAATATTGGTCTTTAAAAATATGCTCTCGGTTCAAAGATGGTTGAAAATTAGTGGCTTCCCTTTCCGTAACATTTCAACCAAATAGGTGTTTGAATTCGCTGAGGCTTGAAAAGAGTCCAAACTAATGAAAGCTGTCCTTTCTTTGAGATCGAAGGGCCGTGAATGAAAGACAGATTGAAGGAGACAGAGAGCTTCATGACTCTCTGACAGCTGAGGTTGTTTGCCGAAACCTGAGAAAGGGGAGATGGGATCAGCTTTCTAAACAAGGGGGTTTAAGCACAACAGGTGTCTATACTATCTATACTCTCTCTGAATTACTCTCCTTCTTTCTGGCCCTTCCTCAGCAGCTGCATTGAGGTTTTGTCTTATCAGATCAGGAAATAACGAGAAAGAAGAGGAAAAGGAGGAGTATCGGGGAACAAACAGAAGGAGGAAGAGAGTTTTATTTGTTTGAAGAATGTCGACTAAAAGTTTTTGTAGCCAGAAAGGAAATAATTGCTTGATTTTATGCTATTTGAATCAAACTCAGAGCTGGGAAATGGAGCAAAACAGACAAAAGAGAGAAGAAACTTTGCCACATGGGGAGAGATAAAGGAGTAAAGTTTTGAGCACGCCGGCGGGGGAGTTGTTGACATGCAGGGTGGGTGTCTATGCCTCATTGTCTGCCCCATCTGTCTGGCTTTGTCTCTGCTTACTACCCCCCTGGCCTCACCGCCGCCGCCTACTCTTCCTCCTCCACCTCCTCCTCCTCCTGTGCTATGCCCCCCTCCCCTGCAGCCAGTTCACACCCTCCATTGTACCCTGGTCAGTCTCGCACTCCCCTCCCCTCCCTGCATGCTGGCAGACGACCAGGGAGCTTCCACCCACAGCAACTGGTGGCATTGTTCACATGCACGGCACGCATATGTGCACAGTTGCCTGTTTGTGTACAATGCATACACTCACGCATGTGAGTGAGCATCTGCTGGCACTGGTGGCATCAATCAGAATCACGCCAATGCTCATCACATGGCTGAAATGCTGTGGGGGGCAGAGTGTGGCCTACATATGTGCTTAAATTGGTCAAATAATTGATAAGCTGATGGAGTGAATACAAAGAGACAAAGTTGTTACTGGTTTAAATGGAGGATACAAGAAGGCTGGACTCTTTAAAAGTTGTGAAATAGATGAGTTACTAGCTTAATGATGCTACATTTGTCTTTAGAGATCAGCTGATAGTCAAACATTTTAGTACATTTTTTAGACTTCTTGAAAGATGAAATAAGGGCATCTGTTTTTGCACTTGATGATGCTAAAATATTTTTAACTTTAAATGAATGAATAAAAATGAAAACAGAAAGTCAATAAACAGCAAAAGTTATTGCGTATAGTTTTAAAGTATATAATGCCTGTGAAAAGTATTCTCTCCCCCAAATGAGTGTAATATAATTTGTCTTTTTTGACAAAAAAATACAATAAAAACCTCTTTAATATCAATGTGAAAGCTTTCATAAATTAATGTCAACTAAACAAAAATATTTTCTTTGTAGAAATCTGTATTCAATTTAACATGAGAGATTTTTTTGTCCAAAAGGCCAAATTATATTGACTATGACTGATTTATAAAATCAATAAGATAAAACATCTAAGGGGATGACTACTTTCTATAGCACTTTAAAATAAGCTGTCTTGACAAGCGTACACTAGATAGCAAGTTAAGATTGGTATCACTTACTCCTCTCCATTAAATAACTTTTAACTAAGCATTTAACTAGCATTATTCAAAAGCTTAAAGCTAGCAGGTGGAAATAGTTAGCAAGTGAATCTACCTGTAAGCACTTAAAGCCAGAGCAATGTTAGCTTGTGGTTCAAAAGGAAACCATTAGCTAGCTAACTTCTCCCTCTGTCCCAGTGCTCTATGCTAGGTAGACTAAGCTAGGCTAATCGTTTTGTGCCCCTTCTTTCCCCCACATACACTGAAGTGAGCCAGCTTTCTCATCTTACTCTGAGCAAAGATACAACAAACAGTTTTACAGACATGTCTCTATAGTTTAAGATGCCAGCCACAATCCCCCAACAGAACTGTGTCAACACATTAATCTATACAGCCTTTTTATAACTGCTGCCTCCTCCCTTCCCCGAGGCACCGTGAAACAATACACAAGCAGCTATCAGAGCAGCATATAAGGCTAGCTCATAAACAAAGCTGCGGCGCACAGAGGGAAGATAAACATTGTTTTGGATGACATCAAAGATGTCCTTGCTGAGGTGCAGGGATGAGGGAGAGGAAGGTTTAGTATTTCTCTTTGAACAGGTTTTGTTGTTGGCAGGAACCATGTGGGTCTTCTTTTGTTTGGCTCTCGTATTGAATTCTGTGGAGGAAAAAAAAGGTGTAAAAACAGCTTCACTGTGGATACCTCGGCTGAGATTACTCATACTGGTTTTGCTCCCCGCTGGCAAATTAAAGAAGCTTGGATAGCTGCAGACTCAGGTTCCCTGGAGAAAGAGTTGTGTACTAGCACATCAAACGTGACACTTTGCATGTGCACACAAAGGCTCTCATACTTTCACAGACTCATTGTTGAATACGCAAGGCATTAAATATTTGCAGGCAATCATGTTCTTTGTCACGTTTTTTCTCTCTCCTGCCAGACAGGCCCAAATGCAAACTAATATCTGAACTTGCTCCAAACACAGCATGGTTCTTCAGTGATAGCCTTCATTAAAACAAGGAAAACTGTACTGAACTCAGTCTTTACTTTCAACAACTACCATTTACAATCATAGTATTCACAAATCAACCTCAAAGGCTCCACAAGAGAGAAATGTGTTCATAACTTTGGCAAACTTAAAGTATCACATCCAGGTTTTTGTCAAATTTCAGAACTCTGGTTGGACTTAAGTTCTTCATTTTCACGACTTAAAAGAGAAAAGCAGTTAAAAGTGAGCTAATGTGCTGGACTATTTCTGACACAAATGGGTTCTGATGACTTAGATTCACATTCTGTTAAAAGTAGATAAACAAGTTATTTTTAATCATACAGGCCCACTTAACAGCCACCATAGGCAAGTGAATCAAAGGAAATGGCTCATTTGCTAGTTAGCAGCCTGTTCGCATAGAAGGCATACTGTCATATAGTCTCTCAGGAATCCCTGGCAGAAGTTCAGTTTTTTGACATACTTAAGGCTTATCCCGGACTGAAGTATTACAGAGGTACTGGTGGACTCAGATGGGGGCTGAAGGGGGCAGCAAAAGTGCCCTCTCAGATGCCTTAAGGGAGATTTTTGCCAGTCTCTAAGAGAGCAAATTTGCGGTGTCATCTTTGGTGCCCTCAAAGTGGACCAAATTTGATACCTTTATGGTAGAAAATCATGACGGGGAGCCCTCTAGGTGAACAAAATTGGGCAAAAAATGAAGCCCTGCAAGAGAGGAAATATGACAGAATTGTCTTTGGTGCCTTGTAAGTGGACATTTAAAAAAAATGCCTTCTTTGGTTCCTTCCAAGTGGGCATAATTTGACAGAATATCATCTTTAGTTCCAATAAAAAAATGAACAATGTGCCCTTTGATGCCCAGTAAGTGGACAAACTTTGGAATTTGCTCGTTGGTGCCCTGCAAATGGAGAATATTTGTCAGTTTCACCACATATAACAGGCACCCTGTTTATAATTTTCGCCCCTGCCCTGAAAACATCCTGAGTCAGCCACTGTACAGAGAAAAGGTGTTTCATAAACCCATCAAATTTCAGAGATTCCTGTGGTAATCAACAGATTTCCATTTGATTTGCATTCATGAAAAAGTGGAGATTGTAAAATGCATGAAGAGCCCCAGATAAAATCAGGCCGGCCTTGAGCTGGAGCATGGCACTGTGCAAAATTTGAAGAAACAACTTAAAAAGTTCTTGAGATGTTTCATTCACAAGCAAGGGATGAACATGAGGCCTAATAACCTTGACCTTTGACCTCAAAATTAGGTAAAAGGTCAGTTTTTGTGCTTACATTAATGCCAGTGAAAGCTCAGAACTCTTCAGCTATGCAACTTCTATGCACGAGTGCAAGGATGTCAAACTCAATCAGGGAGGGGCCGGATTCTGAAGTACGGTCCAACCTGTGGGCTTAACAGGGTCCACGTTTAACCATTAACTGTCAACCTCAGTTTTGGCAGTAATAAATTATTGGGAAAAAAATCAGTGCTGATGATAAATGTTTTTGAGATTAAAAAATTCAAAATTATAAGTTAAAAGGCCAAAACACAAAATTAGATGTTAAAATAATGCTTTTGAAAACCAAATACATAAAAAAGAGAGTCACAACCATGTTTTAAAGGCAAAAATATGATTTAGAATTTAAAATGGTGCACCTACAAGGTCAAAATCTGAGATACAGGTCGAAATAATAAATTTAAAAGGTCAAAATGTTAGATTAAAAAGTCAAAAATATAAATTCAAAGGGTCAAAATATAAGATTAAAAAGTCAAAAATATAAATTCAAAGGGTCAAAATATAAGATAAAAGTCCAAATAATAAATTAAATAGGTCAAAAAAATAGATAAAAAATCAAAATAATAAATTGAAAAGGTCAAAAGATTAGATAAGTCAAAATTATAAATTGAAGAGGTCAAAATATGAGAATAAAAGTCAAAATAATAAAAATCCAAGTCAAAATATGAGATTAAAAAAGTCAGAATAATAAAAATCCAAGTCAAAATATGAGATTAAAAAAGTCAGAATAATAAAAATCCAAGTCAAAATATGAGATTGAAAAAGTCAGAATAATAAAAATCAAAATCAAAATAAGAGATAAAAAAGTAAAAAATAAATATAATAAATAAATAAATAAAATAAGAATAAATTGAAAAAGCCAAAATTATAAGACAAAGTCAAAATTATAAGTAGAAAAAGTCAAACAGTGTGACAAAAAGTCAAAATAATAAATTGAAAATGGAAAAAAAAAATATTGGATTAAAAGTCAAAATAATAAATGTAAAAATTCTAAATTTGATATAAAAGACCAAATAATAGATTGAAGTCAGAACTGTGCAATGCAAACTTGAAAATATGAAATGAAAACACAAAAAAATGTCTTTTCCCCACATTTCTTTTTATCTTATTATTTTACAGGGTTTTTTTCCACATTTTTATGACTTCAGGATATTTGATATCATCAAGATTAAGTTTACATTTTTATACTAGACAAAATCTGCAGACCTCATATTTTATAGTAAGAATATGATATGATCTTGTGGGTGTCAGTCGGTGTACCATGGGCCGGATTTGGCCCCCGGGCCTTGAGTTTGACACCCCTGCACTGGTGCTTTAACAGTCGTTGACCTTGCTGGTGATTTTATGTGGTCTTTCGCTTTGTGGCTGAGTTGCTGTTGTTCCTAAACTCTTCCACTTTCTAATAATATCACTTACAGTCAGCTGTGGAATATCCTGCAAGGATTAAAACACCCAAATTCAATAATTAACAGGTATGGCCAAATACTTTTGTCCACATATGCTGGACAATATCTACTCATTGGTTTCCTCTTATACTGACACACATCATGTATCCTGTTGGGATACAGAATTTGAATATACGCCAAGACTCATGGAAATGTGCAAATAATTTCATGCGTTGAGAATGCAAATACACCAAGAGGCGAACAAAATGAAACAACCAAGCTCAGAGTCCACAGTCACACAGAGCTGCCTTGCTCATCTCTTTCATCTTGTGCCTTGCATCATATTGTTTTCATCAAAACTTCTCTTCCCGCTCAGATTTACTCATATTTTTTCACTCCTGTGTTCCGTGTTAAAACAAAACTAGTATCCCATCATTCACTCACAGACTCATCAGGCTTTCAGCAGCTGCTATTAATAACCAAGTCAATGGTATGAGTTACCAGAACATGATACTGACAGATGTGTTGCCTGAAGTGGACTCCATGGCAGATTTAATGGTCTTGAACGTACTGTTTATAGGTCACAATGATATATCTGAGTGTTACCGTCACATGCAGCATCATGTTAATATATTATGACATGCATCGAGCATCGAGAAAGTGGTGCTTCTGCACACACTGCCATGCAAGTAAACAACAGATCCCTGCCTCTATGTGCACACGACTAATAGACACGTGCATGAATACTCGCTTATAACTGGCATCCAGTTTGCTAATGCTTAAACGACTGCGCAGCTTTTCCTCCCACCCACCCAATAATTTAATGGAATCAAAAAGTAGGCCAAGCGTACGCAGCCACAGTCACAGGCCGCTTTCATGTTGCTGCATGCCACTGCAGTTTACATGGTGGATATAAACAGTGTAACATCTACATTTTTCTCCTTATGGAGAACCAGGTGGAGACAGAGAAGGATATTTATATTCCAGGCAGAAATACGCTTTTTTATTGGATAATGTGACGATTTTCATGTTTTGAAGAATGTATTTAATAAGGCGATGTAATTTGATTTCGGATCAGATATCTTTGTCACAGATAACTTAATTTTGCTGTTTGTAAGCCGGTCACGTTGGCCTCCATTTCCATGAAAACCAATTTCATTTTGCTTCTTTTCCGAATGGTTCGCCCTATATTTCTGTGTTTTGGCAGAAGTGAGTTAAACCAGAATGTTAAATGTGAACCACAGCTGTTTGGGCCTATTGTGCATGCACCAAAAGGCTCGTAGAAATAGAAATAAATCGGAAAGTACAGGGAGACAGACAAGGACAAAGCAGGGGAAACTTTTCACAGAGGTCAGCACTTTCACAGGGAGCAGAATGGCTCTCTGCACAACACGGGCCCAGTTGTTTTGATGCACTCGGCGGTTGAAAAACAACCCCAGCTGTGGTGGAGAGTCATCGAAGGAGCCAAAAGCTAAGGAGCATGCTGAGAAAGAGGACTGAGAAGAAAGGAGAGCGAGATGAGAGGAGGGACAACTTCACAGGGAGAAAGGGAGAGAGAAACACGAAAGGAGATTAGAAAAGAAGAAGAGGGCTCAGATATGAAGGGTAGCAGATGTTTCCCTTGTGAGAAGAGGTATTAAAAGCTGAATCCTGCTACTCCACACCCTCAATCATGTGTTCAGTGTGATATAGGCCAGTGGAGCACGCACTGAATTATGTTTGTGTACATTAGGAGCGCAGCAAAGCACACATATTTCATTTACAAGTGTGGATGTATGGATTGTGTACTAAAGATAAAGCCTGTTTTCAGAGGGAGGAAGTACGTGAGTGCTTGTTATGAGTCTACTACATCTGTATGGCTTTATTATTAACTCTTTATAAGCTTTCTTACATTAACCTCCTGAGACCTGAGCTGTGAAACTTCATCATAAAGTCAAAACATTCCAATAAAATTTACCTCCAAAATTCCATGTAAGTTCCTGAACATTTTTATTTCCCCAAATTTCAAAGCAAATTTCCCTTCAATCTTTTTTAATCAAATCCCCATCAAATTCCCGCAAACATCCAAACAAATTCCCTAAAATTTCCATGAAAATCCTTTTAAATTTCAAAGGACCAGCTCCCACCACTAAACTAAACCAAACCAAACTAAACCAAACTAAACCAAACCAAACCAAACCAAACCAAACCAAACTAAACTAAACTAAACTAAACTTAACTAAACTAAACCTAACCAAACCAAACCAAACCAAAGTAAACTAAACTAAACTAAACTAAACTAAACTAAACTAAACTAAACTAAACCAAAATAAACTAAAATAAACCAAAATAAAACAAAGCAAAATAAATAAATAAATAAATAAAATGAAAAATAAAATTGAATTAATTAAATTAAAATTAATGAAACTGAATTAAATTAAATTAGAATTAAAAATGCCCCCCCCCCCCAAAAAAAAACTTAAATTAAAAAAAAAAATTTAAAAAAAAAAAAAGGGATTTCCCTTAAAAATCCATGAAATACCTAAAAGGGCAAAGCAAATTCCCCCCAAATATATGAAATTATGTGATTTAATTTTACATGAATTTTCATAAAAAATTCAAAGGGTGCTCCCATAAATTAAAATGGAATTTTAAAAAACTACACATAGAATTTCCTTCCAAAAAATCTATGAACATACCTTAAAATTTCAAAGCAAATTCCCCCAAAATATCCAAATTTATTCTCTGAAATTCCCATCTATTGAATGTAAGTTAATGAATGCAAACATGTACAGGAAAAACATACATTAAAATACATGTAAAAACACCAACATAACAACAATTTATGTCAACAACTGAATAAAAAAAATCATGGATGAAATTGTATGCTGTGATTTGTAGAAAGCCAGAGTTGAACATGTGGTCCAATGATCTTGACCTTTGACCTCCAAAATCCAGTCAGTTCATCCTTGAGTCCAAGTGAAAATGTGTGCAAAGTTTGAAAAAAACAAAAATTAAGATACATAAGATACATCAAAGATGACAATTTTCATGTAAGCCAAGAAAACAAAAGTTGGTCCTCAGACAGTTGCTGTGTTTGTAATCCACATGTTAAAGCACATTAGAGACAACAAACGAAGAGTCAGACCGAGGAAATAATCTCCAGATTCCATAGTCTGACTTACAGCAGGACTCTTCAGTCTGTATTTACAGTCTGTACATGAAACAATATGGCTTCCTCCTCTTCTGTGAGTTTAAGTGTGTGGGAGTTGTGATCGTGCTTCCCCCACTGCCTGACACAAGTAGGGCAACAGAGAGCAAACCGCCACGCTGGAATGTGTGGCACTGGTCCAACCCATTCCAGCCAAGCCAGCATTAAAACCTACTAGAACTGGTCTGAATGCAGGCGGAGGAGGTGTAGTACATATCTACCTCTAACACACCCCAACAGCTGCTCCGTGGGCAGAGAAGTATATACTCTCTGAGTTATCGATACTTTTGTGTCTTTGTCTGTAACCCACCATTTGTTGGTTTCCACGGAAGCTGATAAGACGTGGACGTAGTCACTGCAGAGCGAACATTTATTTGTGAACCGCTGATCTTAAAGCCGAGTTAATCTGCATGGTCACTGCCATCTTTTTTGAGACAGGAGTGAGATATTTGGCTGAGATGGTTCAGATGAAGAGAAGAAAATGCTACAATAGCAAACCTAAAAAACTTTCCAACCCGTGTTAATATTGTCAACTAAAGCTGGAGTAGAACTACAATGGTTAAAAGTGACCAAAATAGGACTTAAACTGAAAAACAGTTTAATCTAAAGGCAGAGACTAAGATAAAATCTAAATTAGCTGCCAACATAAACACTTACAGAAACACATCTCAAAAACGTCTGGGAAGTGAGGAGACCAGTTGATGGGGATTTGGGAGAGGAATGTTGTCCCATTCTTGTCTGATGTAGGATTCTAGCTGCTCAACAGTCCTGGGTGGTCTTTGAGAAGACACACTGAGAACAGAGACCTCTTTTTCAATGGAGACTTGACCAAGAAAAGCAGCAATACAGTTTCAACAACCAATAAACTCAAACTCATACAGGAAACAATAGATGTCAACAACAATTAAAGACATCAGTTAAACAATGGCGTTCAGAAAGTTTGGATTTAAGAGTTTTCACTGCAGTTTAAAATCAGCTTGTTCCAAGCAAACAGGGCCAAAAACCTAAAAGCCTTTTTCCCAACTCAGTTTGGACTTGGGACAAGCATGAATGAAGGCTCCGCAAACCATCCTTCAAGATTAAGAGAGAGAAAAGACAGTCCAAAATTTTGCCAAGAATTCCTCTTTAAATAAAGGTGTACCAATGTCCAAGATGAGGTGTACTTAAAGAAGTCCAGCTGACTGTAGAATATAATGTAAAGAATTTCAATTTCTGATTCATCTGACCACAGATCACTTTTCCCTTTTGCTTCAGTCCATTTTAAATGTTTTGGCTCAGAGAAGATGACGTGATTCTGGATGGTGTTTACATACAGCTTCTTATTTGCATGATACAGCTTTAACTTGTGTTTAAAGACATTGATATCGGTAAGTGTTCCTGAGCCCATGCAGTTATTTCCAGTACAGAATCATGACTGTCTTTTAAAGCAGTGCTGCCTGAGGGCGCAAGCATCACAAGCATCTAATTCTGACCTTCAGCCTGTCCCTTGCGCTCCAACACTTTTAGATGCAATATTTTACAGATTGGTGAACCTCTACCCATCTTTATCTTAGAGAAACTGCCTCTCTAAAATGCTCCTCTTATACCCAGTAATGTTACTGACCTGTAGCCAATCAGCATAATTAGTTGTAACATGCTTCCACAGCTGTTTTTCATTAGTATTACTAACTTTTGAGCCTTTTGTTGCCCTGTCCCTACTTTTTTTTTTGGATGTGTTGCTGCCATTTAATTCAAAATAGCTAATATTGGTCATGAAATGGTAAGAAGTCTCTGGTTAAACATCTGATATGTTGTTTTTGTTCTGTTGTGAATAAAACATGGGTTTATGAGATTCACAAACAATTGTAGTGTTTTTATTTACATTTTACACAGCGACACGACTTTTTTTGGAATTGGGGTTGCACTTTTTAACATGAGACAACAATATTAAATGGTTTGAGAAATCTACTTTGCCACATTTTACCATATTTTGGCCTCTGTCTTAAAGACTTGCATGGATTTCAAAAGTAATTTCAAATTTTCAATTGTGTGACCACAGAACAGTTTTCCATTTTGCCTCAGTGCATTTTAAATGAGCTTTGGCCCAGAGAAAACAATGAAAGCAATGTTTTTAGATGGTGCTCACATGTGGCGTCTTCTTTGCATGAATAAAATATGGGTTTATGAGATTGTCTTTTTCCTTTTAATTTACATTTTACACATCACCCCTAACTTTTTTGGAATTGAGGTTGCATCTGAATGAATGAACAAGCGAATATAGCTTAGCATGACTTCACCTGTGCTCATAAAATTAGGGTTACCGTGCTTAACCTGAATTATTTATCCAATTCCAGCATA
This sequence comes from Cheilinus undulatus, assembly GCF_018320785.1. Lineage (NCBI taxonomy): Eukaryota > Metazoa > Chordata > Actinopteri > Labriformes > Labridae > Cheilinus > Cheilinus undulatus. The sequence continues at coordinate 21,283,709 of NC_054887.1, read as the reverse complement.
GTGAGGTGTTATGTGTGTAATGAGTAACATATTAGTCCCGTAGGGAAATTAACTCTCTACAGTTACTCATTAAGCTGCCAGTCTTATGTAGGTCATTGTTGTTTTTGTGTGTTAAATGTTTTGCTGCTGGTTTATTATCCATATCAGACTAGCACACCTACTCAGAGTGTACCCGTTCAACTTGGCAATGTTTGGATCAACAGATGTCAACTATATTTTATTTCTAAGTCCCATGATCTAACTTTCAACATTTGATAAATGTTTTAGTGAGACAATACGGTGTTGTGAGTTTTAAAAGTATCTGATTGTTTTTGAGTGTTGTAGTATAACTGCGAGGCAAAGAGCATGAGTGCGATTGTAAATGCGTGCCTGTGGGCTGCATATGTAGATCTGCGCGTTATTAAACCGTGTTCCTGTTTTCACTCTGGCACAGTGCGTTCTGTACATTTTACGCCTGTGTGTTTGTGCTCACACGTGGCTGCCGCTGACTATAACGTCTTGAATGTGGGTGTCTTGAAGCTGCACGACAAAATGTGTGTTAGTATGACTGCGTTTCTCACACAGCTGTGTTCATAGTGCCGGAGAATAAGAGGCACAGATCTTCCTGTCAGATGTTTCACACTCTCAGTAAATTTCCACTCTTTCAAATTATTCGCTTGTTTTTAATCATTTCTATCCGCCTTGTGCTCCACATTTCGCCTTGGTTTCTCTATCTGCTAATTTATTCCTGCATCTAATCTCTGATTCACTCTAATTCCTGATCCCATCCTTCCCAGTTCCCCTCATCCAATCATCCTTTATCTCCTCACTGTATCTCTCCATCTCTTGTTTTCTTCGCTCACAAGCATGTTACATCTCACCATCAACACAAACAGGAAACAGCTGAAGCGCATGTCGTTTTTTTTCCCCGTCAGTTTCTCAGAAACCTGAAACAAACCGCTAGAAGAAAAACCAGGCCAGCACTTCTACCAGTCTGAGGCAGCAGCCGGGGTCATGTGGTTGGAGGTTAGCGAGCTGCGTCGTGTTTACAAGCAAAAGGGGACTTTAAATGAACACGTGCTTACGGGGAAAACTGAGTTAAATGGCTCTCTTGTTGTCTTTGTTTCTGCTGCTGCTGCAGTGCTGGGAAACAGTTTACAAGAAATTACTATGAAACCCTGATTATCTACGGCATGCCAACTCTAAGTACTGTCAAACAGGAGTTAAACAGTACAGCTAGATCATGTAAGGCCTCATAAAGCTAAGATTTCAATCTTTAACAATGTTTAACAATTCACATCTGAGCCTCCAAAAGACACATTATTATTTTTTTTATAAACCAAAAGGTGGCTGTTGCAACTTTATGACTCCCTAAATCTCCATTATCTGCTTTATAAATAACCAATGAAACTGCTAACCAAATAAAGAAGGGTTCTGAGTATTAAACAATTTGCAGATTATGCACTGATTTCAGAAGTGGATTTACTACAGACCACTACTGTGAGGCACTGCATCCTTCGGAAGGGAAGGGACTTAATTTGTCGCTACAACATTTAAGATTTTTTTAAAAATGCAAGTCTAATCAGTTACATTCATGAAACAACTAGATTGCAAACACTACAGACTAAACAACCTTAGATAAAAAAAAAAAGAAAAAAGATCTGATGTCTAATCTGGGATTAAATTATGTATAGACCAGTTTTAGAAGTAGTTACGCTAACAGTGTCTTGCTTTAGCTTTGTTACCTTTAGTTAAAGTTAACATAGCTTAACTAACTACGATGCTAGCTATGATGTCTTTAGCTAAAGCTAACATTGCTTCACTAATGATGCTAGCTATGATGTCTTTAGCCAAATCTTACATTGCTTCTCCAACTATGATGCTAGCTATGATGTCTTTAGCTAAAGCTAACACTGCTTGCTAGCTATGATGCCTTTAGCTAAATCTAACATTACTTCACTAACTACAATACCAGCTACAATGTCTTTAGCCAAAGCTTACATTGCTTCTCCAACTATGATGCTAGCTATGATGTTTTAGCTAAAGCTAACATTGCTTCACTAATGGCGAAGCTAGCTATGATGTCTTTAGCTAAGCTAACATTGCTTAACTAATGATAATACTAGCTACAATGTCTTTAGCAAAAGCTAGCATTGCTTCACCAACCATGATGCTAGCTACGGTGTGATAGTGGATAGACTCAGAAACAGGGAAGAGAGCGGGGAGAGACAATTGTGGGAAATGGTGCCACAGGCCGGACTTGAACCCGGGCTGCCCGCATACATGGTGCGTGACTTAACCACTCGACTACCGGCGCACCCCAGCTACGACGTCTTTAGCTAAGCTAACAAAGTTAAAGTGAGCCACCTGTTGTATAACTACTTCTTAAATGGTTCCTAGCTAATGCAGTGTAATCTATGTAGTTTATGTAGATTTTGCTTTGGCTTCAGCTACATTAGTTATGTAGCTATGTTACCAATGTAGTTTACATAGCCAGTGTAGCTTACATAACTTTAGATTTAGCTGTGAAGCAATGTTGTTTGTGTAGCTAATGTAGCTTTGTTAGCTTTATTTTTTACATACGTTACCTATGTAGCTATATAATCTGTGTCACTAACAGTGAGATTGACAGGGGATTGGTAGAGCTTTGGCAGTATTGTAGACACTGTACCTCACCGTTGTGGTGAGGAGGGAGCTGAGCCAGAAGACAAAGCTCTCAGTGTACAGGTGGATCTTCTTCTCCCCTCCCACCGATGGACATGAATCTGGGTAATGACCCAGAGAATGAGTGTGTGAGTTCAAGCTCATGTGTCTCGAAAGGAGCCAGTTGAGGTTGTTCCTGGACGCCTCCCCTGTGGAGGTCTTCCAGGCTCACCCAACTGGGAGGAGACCCCAGGGTAGACCCAAGGCTCACTGGAAGGATTACATATCTCATCTGGCCTGGGAATGCCTCGACCCTGACCCTGTTCCCTAGGGTTCTGAGCCTATCCCAGCTGTCATTGGGCGAGAGGCAGGGTACACCCTGGACCTTGGCACTAAATCCACTTTAGCAAAATGCAAAAATGTTTCCCTCACAATGGATCATTCCTCAGTTTCTCCTTCTTTTCCAGGTTAAGAGTCTGGGTGTCATACTCAACAACGCGCTGTCTTTCCAATTACACATCACTAATGTTACCAGGTCTGTATTCTTCTATCTATGCAACATTAAGTGCCATTGTGAATCCCTCACTCCCAGCTCTGCTGCTGTTTTAGCTTCAACTCAAAATAAGTCCAAAATTCTGGCACCCAAATCATCAATAAAACCTCGTCCAGAAATCACATCACTTCTGCTCTCCAACAGCTACACTTGATGTTTTTGTGTTTCATTTTTTACCTGTTTATTTATATTCCCATTTCATAAAACATTAAATAAATAGGACATAAACATAATGACCTAAATGGCCTGATCTTCCTCACAGACTGTTTCTTGCAAAATCAATTCAAGCTCTATTTTGCAACAGCAGCTCTAAGTCATAAACAGTATTAAGTAGAGAATTCGAGGAAGTGAACCTCATGTTTCAGTGTTTGTGAAATGTGTGTTGTAATTTAGAACGATATACTGTTGATGACCTAGTAACCTCATACGCCTTTATTCATGCCCATGTTTGATTTAACTGTCTTCTCCTGGGATTGATAGCTAGTGCCTCTACCCTTTTATAAAGCGTTCAGACTAAATAGATCTGTTCCTGTGTTTGTGTGATGAAATGTGTGCATGCATATATACTGTACCCCTGTGTGTGGTCAGACATCCTGTACAAAGCCTCTCACTGAGCCCCAAAGCTAAGGCTATATTTAGCTAGCTCCCTCTCTCTCTCTCTGTGAGTATTTGAGAGTATTGCTGCCTGGCTGGGAGAGGCCAACCACAGGAATATGTTGCCTCTATGTCTGACCACCGACTTTCAGATAACCATATGTGGGAGAATACAAATGAAGACATCAGTGGTGGTTAGCTTGTTAGCTTATCATTACGAGGCAGAGCTTATTGGTATCACTGCTGCTAGCTACTGACATGATGTGAGATGGACCGTAAAAACATATATAGACTGTTGCAGGGTTATAAAGAGCAGCAACGTGGGAAGAGCTGTTGATGTTATACTGTCTCTTTGGTTATTTAAAACTTCATTAAAGATGTTTTCAAAATCCACATTGGTGAAAAACCCTAGTTTGACTTTACAAAGGCCTGAAGGTGGAATAATTCGCAAACTCCGTGAATCTATGAGGAATTTTAGTGACTTTTAGCAGATTGCTTTAGATTTATTGGAAAGGTCTGGCTGCAGACTGCAGATCTCAGATGCCACTCTTGCAGACCTCTAATGTGAGACGCCACCTATCAGAACGGAAGTAATGTGATATACAAGTTTTTTTGATTCAGCTTTATTTATAAACAAAGTCTTGCAGCTACATTTATGGAATAACTACATGGCTCACTTTAGCTTTGTTAGCTATAGCAAAAGCTACTGTAGCTGCGTATCATGTGGTTAACTACGTAAGCCAGTGTTGCTATGTTGGCTTTAGCTAGAATGAAAGAGACTAAAGCGAGCCACCGTTCGCATGACTACTTCCTTAATTGGTCTAGCTCTGCTTGCTAAAGGCTAGCTAAGCTAACATAGCTTGTTAACTTTAGCTAAATTAGCCCCCAAACTAAATTACCTATGTAGCTGCTTTAGCTACATAATCTACATATCTATTGTAGCTTTGTTAACTTTTGCCTTGGCTACATTAGCTACCTTAGAGTGTTTTCATTAAGGATAAGCTTTGTCTGTATACAGACTGTTTACTTGGCAATTTAGATTTGAATTCTGATTTTGCAGGTCAGGTTTTTGACTTTTAACTTTTGGTAGCCTAACCCTTACCTTAACCATTATCCTAACCCTAACTTGAAGTTTAATCTTATTAAATTTCCAGTTCTGAGAGTTAAGGTCTGCAGCCAGATTGTCTTGACTTATTTAACTGTTTACAAAGCTAGAACCTAGCTGACAAAAATTGTTCAAAACAATTTCTACTTACGTGAAAACACCATAAACATTGGGTGTACACTGATCTGGCGGTTTAAATCATGACAATATGATTGATAAATTAATGCTAATGTATCTCCATGTGGAGTTAATGTAAGAAATGTTTCTCTGCTAACATGGTAGCTTTAGTATACTATCTATGCTGTGATAATCTGCCAATTTTGTATTAAAGGCAATCGTAATGTTTTAGCATACCAAGACATTTTGGACAATGACATGCTTCCAACTTTGTGGCAACAATTTGAGGGAGGACGTTTTGTACTCCAACATGACTGTGCCCCACTGAAAAAACTACAGACTCTAAAGACATGGTTTGTTTGCGGAAGAACTTGACTGGCCTGCACAGAGCCGTGACCTCAACCCCACTGAGCACCTTTGGGATGAACTGGAACAGAGATTGGAAGCCAGGCTTTCTTATCAAATATCAGTGCCTGACCTCATAAATGCTCTACAGCATGAATGGGCACAAATTCCCTAAAAAACACTCCAATATCTTTAAAAAGCCTTCCAAGAAAAGTGGAGGCTGTTACAGCTGCAAAAGGAGGACTGATATAGTAATGGCATTATGGCTTATGATCCACTGTGTTATGGCAGATGGTGATGTACAGGATTTTTTTTTTTTAATTTCAGGGTGGATGAACCCTAGCTAAAACTCCTGTTGCCTGTTTTGTGGTTGACCCAGTTCATGTTTCTTGACTGTAGGGATAAAGCTTATCCCCTGCTGTTTACTTCACTTATCCTATTTCTGTTAACTGTTGCATTCAAAGCACATATGCTAACTCACTGAATGTGTGAAAGTTGGCAATAGATAAAATAATTTGGTTCTCATGGCCCATGGCATCAAAAATAAACCCCAACTGCCACTGGAGAGAAGTCATTCAGCAGCACAAATAAAGGGTGTAGCAATATAAAAATGCCTTGTGGTTATGTGTTGGCATAATAAAGCTGAACATAATGTAGAAGAGATCAGAATGTGCCAAGAATATGCAAGTGAATCCACTAAAAATGCTGAAGGTTTAACCCAAATTGTACAAAGCACTGTTAGTATGAATGTAACAAAGAATTAGGCTTGATATTTCTTTCAAGAATACTAACTAGGGGCCTCTCTGTGGTTTTGTTTATGTGCACAGATTTGTAGCTTTGAGTTATATCTGAAAGTAGTTACTCATTTTTTGTTTTGATGATTCAACCAGGCCGTGGATGCATTCCAAAAATCAGTAGCCTAAAACTGTCTGAAGAAAAAATTGAATGGACATTCTTTTGCTTCTTTTTTGCTCCAAGTATTCACAGAAATGGCAACAGAAGGGGGCCGTGCATAGAAGGACGCACTCTACCACATGATTCCCTCTGGGACCCCTCACCTTACCCCAATAAGGCCTGCTGCCAGACGCTGGAATGAATCCCCGCGCTGTTGGAGTGCGAGCTGACAGGTGACACCAGCAGCCTGGAGGAGGAGGGATAAAGATAGACGAAGGGCGACGTGGTGGAGAGGGTATGAAGGAGGGGAAGGGAGGTGGGCGAAGAAGTGATATGAGAAGAATCTGTGGGGGAAAAAGAGACAAAACCAGGGAGGGACATAAAAGGGAGAGTAATGGGATGATCTATTTTTGTTTAATGAAAGGAGAGAGAGCATGAGGAAGTACAGGATTGAAGAAGATGGGCCGTGAAGAGATACAGATCAAATCATGTGCTCTTACTTTACCTTTGTTCCTCAGCTGGAAAAAAAGGCTGTCTTTACTCAATAAGACAGTACAAAACTGGTTAGCTTAAGGGCATTCAGAATTGACAAGAGTCTAAGCACACAATCTGCTGTAAAGCCCTGTTTTTCATTTATGCTGTAAAAAAAATTACAGAGGCCATTTCCAAGACACTTCCTCACTCCATATACAATCTGATGGTTATTTGAAATCCTTAAACTTAGTTCTTTCTATCAGCAGTGTTTATTTCTATTAGCGGGACCCCTCAGGTTGTCTGTTGTGCCTTCAGTAGTCACAAAAAATGGCTTATTTGTTGTCCAAACCCAACCACAAAACATGTCTCTTCTCTGGGTAAAGACTATGGTGCCTTAGAAATTTGTAGCTAGGGACTAACATGCTAGCAAACGGAAACATGGTGGTAAGCAGCAACTATGCTAGCAAACAGCTAACATGCTAGGGAACAGCTTACACGGTACCAAACATCAATTAAGGTAAAAAGCAGCAAATATGCTTGCAAACATGGTAGCAAAAAGCAAACATGGAAACAAATAGCTGACATGCTAATAAACAGCTAACATGTTAGCAAACAGCAAACAAGGTAGAAAGCAGCAAATATGCTTGAAAACATGGTAGCGAACAGCAAACATGCCAGGAAACAGCTAACATGTTAGCAAACATAGTAAAAATCAGCAACTATGCCAGTAAACAGCTAACATAGAATAGCTTAAATACTAGTAAACCGCTAAAATGTTAGCAAACAGGAATCAAGGTAAAAAGCAGAAAACGTGCCTGCAAACATGGTAGTTAACAACAAACATGGAAGCTAGCAGCTAACAAGGTAGCAAGCAGCAAAAATGCTGGCAAACAACAAACATGCCAGGAAACAGCTAACATGCTAGCAAACAGCAAACATTGTAAAAAAGTAGCAACTATGCCAGTAAACAGCCAATGTGGAAGAGTTAAAATACTAGCAAACAGCTAACATTGGAGGCAAGCAGCAATAAGCTAGCAAGCAGCAGAAACACAAGAAATCAGCTAGCAACCTAGCACTGTTCATTCAAAATTGGTCTCCAAACTTCTTTCATTTGCTGACTACTAAGGATATGACATTATGGGACTAAATCACTGGTTCTCAAATGGTTTTCCTTCAGGCAAGTCCAGGTGGACTGAGGAATTAGTACAACCACATGTCATCACTACAACTGTACATCCGCCAAAAACACTGTAACGTGCTAAAGTGACTGTTTATGGTAGGCTTTGAGCAAAGAAAAATCTTTCTGTAAGTGGAAATTGGCCTCGCTCTACTTCTTTCCCTTAGTAGCTTACTGTTGGTCAGCTAGCTGCCTGCTTGCTAACAGGACAATAACTTCGAAACGTTTTTAGAAGATTTATTTGTACAGTGGATTCATATCTATCCAGCTTGTCTATCAGGCCAGTCACAATAAATACCCATGTCTTCTCCAAACCCAATCAAAACTGTGACTTCCCAAAGTACTTTGGAGCTAGACAGACAACAAGCAAGCCAGCAAGGAGTGATGCTAACACTATTCACTGGCATTTTTACAAACTTCTTTTCTATTCAAATGATTTTTTAAACCATGACTGACTCCATTAGAGCTAAGTTGAAAGTAAGTGAGCAAAACTTCTAACAAGCAACCCCCCAACAATGATAAATTTGTCCATATTGGATCGGACTTCACTCAAAATGTTAAGTCATTTTGAATGCTAGCGCTAAGTGCTAACTCCACATAACTACTAGTGTCACTTCCTTCCAACTTAATACTTTTAGGTAATAGTTAGCTAATAAGTTAGCAGAAGTACACCAGGGTTTCATTCAACATCACAGCTTCCAATAATACAGACAACGTAATATTTACCTATCAAACCCAATGATAAATTGTTGATACTATGGTGCTGTAGCTGTAAAACTGTCCAAGTTTCAGGAAAGTACAGCCTCTATTTCAGGCACAAAACCAGGCTTTTGTTGTTTAGCACTTACACTATAGTAACCTCATCCCTAAGGCCCCCTCCCTCAGTCACTCTACCCAGCTTTAGTGACGTGTCCGGCCCAGGCTGGAGCTCTTTGTCCCCGCTGTCTTCTACTTTGTTCATTGTCCCGGCTCGGATGCTGGTGGGAAGGGCGTGTGCAGCGGGGGCAAAGCAGATGTCAGAGGGAGGATGAATAGCACCCTGAGGGGAAGGAGAGAGATAGCTAGAGTAGCACCGATACTCGGGAGACCCATGCAAGCCGGCAGGCAGGCAGGGCCAGGCAGGGATCCGTTTCAAAGAGGAATCAACTTGTCCTTGGCTTCTGAATGACGCACACCCACGCAAGGATACTGATAAAGTGGGAAAACTAACTAGAGCACAGCTGGTTTTTATCGTTGTGTCATCAAATATTTGGCCATGGAAACACTTTTGATAAGAGGTGGTAAAGATACAGGAATGTTTGCTTAGTGAATGGTATTACTATATAAGTCAGTGAGAAAATCTTACTAGTTTCCCCTTTGTTCTTTTCATCCAGCTAAGAGGAATGGTAATCGTCAACAAAAATGGCAGAGTGACTTATGCAGCTGCAGCATAGCTTTTGTCCTTTAGGCCGAGAGGCACGAACACACAAACTCTGCAGGAGGGCTACCCTGTCATCTCGCTGGCAATAAAGCGGGTCCCAGATGTCGGCCCCCCGTCTGTTAGCAGACACACACGCTCACACTGTCACTCACCGGGCCTTTGTTCTTAGACAGCAACATATTGCTTGTACACAACCTTCACTTTCAGAGTACATGCTGCCACTGACTCCAAGGACGAATCTTTGGTATGAGTTAAATGCAGAGTAAGCTGACATGACAAAGCTTTGTGGAAAATATTCAGTGTAAGTTTTTAATCATTCCATGTATCACAGCATTAAACACAGCTATGGTTTCTCCAGGGATGGGAAATAATCTTGAATAGTCACCAATTAATTTATGAAAACATCAAGATATTATTTTTAAAGGGACAGATCACATTAATAACAAAAGCATAAATGATAAATGTAAACATGCCGGAGTCAGAACTGCTCATTTACATCTGTTGACCCTTGGTAGGTAAAAAATAAAGAGGCAGACAACAACCCTTAAAGTGTAAACACGCAACAGTAAGTAAACTGAGCTAAATAAAGTACATGGTTTATAGTTCAGGGAGTAATTTTCCACACGTGTGTTACAGACACGTCAAGTATAACAAAATAGTGGCAAATTCATATGGTTTCTGGAGGAAAAATGAATCGCTATTTTTTTACGCCCCGCTTACATCTAAGCCAACACTAGTTTCTGGCCCATTTTGACCTAAATGTTTCTACATTAAGCTTATCGGCTGCACCCTTCTGTAGTTCTGTACAGCCTCGAAATCTCTGTGGCTATTACGATTAGTATGACCAAGTATCAAACACAACCCACCTTCAATAATACCAGAGTATCCATAATAAGCACCATAATAAGCAAAGATCTGGCATCAGCTATTAACAATATTTTTCAAGACAGTCTGCTCTCAGACTGCAGCTCTCTGTTAGCCACATAGCTATGTAACCAAACTAGCTAACATAGTGTTGTTAGAATTATCTACATTTGCTACTGCTCACATTGCTAAAGCTAAAGCTAATGTAGCAAAATTGGCTTAAAAGTAACATTGACTATGTAGCTAGGTAGCTATATTAGAATTAGCTATGTTTGCTACAATTTAGATTGCTAAAGCTAATGTAGCCCAAATTGGCTTACATAGTAATGTTCACTATGGAGCTAGCATACCTATGTTAGAAGTAGCTTCATTTGCTCCAGCTCACGTTGCTAAAGCTAATGTAGCAAAATTGGCTTGAACCGTGGCATTCTCTATGTAGCTAGCATAGCTACTTTAGAATTTTCTACATTTGCAACTGCTCACATTGTTCAAGCTAATGCTAACATAGTAAAATTAGCTTAAGTGGTAATGGTTACTACATAGCTAGTGTAGCTATGTTAGAATTAGCTATGTTTGCTACTGTTCACAATGCTAAAGCTAAAGCTAATGTAGCAAGATTGGCTTGAATAGTAACAATCTATCTGTAGCTAGTATATCTGCATAAATATTTAGCTACATTTGCTACAGCTCACATAGTTAAAGCTACAGCTAATGTAGCAAAATTGGCTTGAATAGTAATGTTCACTAGATAGCACAGCTACATTAGTGCAAGCTTTGTTTGTTACAGCTTAAATTGCTACAGCCAAAGTAGCAAAATTTGCTTGAATGGTTGTTTTCTCTATGTAGCTAGTACAGCTATGTTTAAATTTGCCACATTTGCTACAGCTGGCATTGTTTAAGCTACTGTAGCAACATTGGCCTAGGTAGTTATGTTAACTACTTAGATAGCATAGTTACTTCAGTACTAGCCTTGTTTGCTACAGCTCACACTGGTAAAGATAATATAGCCAAATTGTCTTAAATGGTAATGTTCACTTTGTAGCTTTGTATGCATTATTTTCTCCTGGAATAGACCACTGACCTTTTCTGTTTAATTTATGAAATGTTGCTCAGTCTTTAATGTTTGCAATGTGATTGTTTCATGAATATCACTGCCAGATTTTGTTTATGATTAAAGATTAAATTTAAAAAACCAAGGTTATACTTATCAGGTCTTATTCTCATTTAAATTGGAGAAACTCAAACTCCTTCCAAACAAAAAGTTCAGGAGGTTTGTGGTAATTTCCATGTTGAGTTAGCATCAAGACATTAAACTCAGCTCTTCATTGTGGTTCTTGGAATCTTTGAACTTTCTTTTAGGACTTATTTTTGCTTGAGATGCACATGCCTAGCTTTCTCCTAATCTCTGTGTGGAGATCAGCCACTCCTTCCAGAACGTTCCACCCTAATCATACCATCTCTGCAGTTGCTATGAGAGTTGGAGATGAGGGCAGAAAATATTACAGCTCAGTTTCATCAGTGCTGAGCTGAAACTCCAATGCAATTCTTAGACGACAATTTGATTATCCTCTGACATGCTGCAACAGAATTTCTTACAACTGACTTTCCTATAATCAGAAGTCGTTCATAATGATGTTTTAGTGTGTTAATTTACATAGAAAGTGCATTTACATAATTTGGCCTTCTGGGAGAGTCAAAATGAAGTTGACTTTTCCATTAAGGGGCACAATCACGCTTTACGAACATCAGAGAAGGAAAAATCAGATTCAATCAGGTTTTTTTTTCTTGGGACATGAGAATCATGTCAAAACATCTTGCACAAATGACTCATTGCCAAACCATGTCCAGCGAGGATTGCAAAACCCTGTTAAATCTGGATCACTTGTGCTGTTTTGTTACTCTTGGATGGTTTTGTATTCCCTCCCCTGCACTGATGATATTTTCATACAAAAGAAGCCACACTGGGACATGCAGTCGGACACACCCTGGGAATCTTTGACCTCTTTATAAAGGGAAACTTAGCAAGGGGAGAATTTGTACCAAAAACACAAGGTTAGAAAAACAGACCTGACTTAAGCTCATTGTGAAAACTCAAACTCTCCAGCTGTAGAGGCCTCATTCGAGCCTATGTTTGTGCAGAAGCAAAGCCCGACTTAAACACAGCACCTCTCTGAACGCTGCACCCCCATACCCTCGGCTCCGGCTAAACCAGCTCTTCTCGTTGGCTTCTTTTGTCTGAGCGTCAAAGTGAGCCGAATGTTTATCTTTTTCTGCCTGCTGCTGAGCAACCTGCGGGGGCTCTGAGTGCTGCAAAGGGTTGCAGTCTTAATCCAAACTGTGGGCTTTTTTGCAGAGTCAGCTGGTTTGGATGCAGCGGTGTTGTGTATACTAGTATATCGGTGCCCTGGCAAGATTTTTGGAGCGATTCCTTCTCAAATGTGCCATCTGTCGCATCCTATCATTTAAGATGTGGAAGCACTGGCAGCTCGGTTTCTGAGTTTAATTCCAAGTTTCTGAAAAAATCTTGTGCATTTGGACATGAGGTGATTGGATTTGCTGATCAAGGCAGGCAACAGTCCTTTTAAGGGAAAACTGAAAACGACTTAGAAAATAGTCCGAAGTGAGACAAAGAAATGGAGCTGCTGCACCCTGCAATAGAAGTCAAACTTTTACTTCTGCGTTCAAGCACCATTCTCCTTTTCTTTCTCTCAATAAATGAAACACATGCTGATAATGTGCTTATGGAATGCATGACTTAAAATCTGTTTACAGAATAGGAGCATTTTACAGTTCCAAGAGAGGCACAAATGCTAACAGAGCAGCTGACTTGATCTTCTTTACAGTCCGTTGTAGCACAGATGGCCTGCTCTGTTCTCAAATACTATGAGGTCAAATTCCAATCTGGGCCTCGATGGGGCCACAAGATCAGCAATCAGGCTTTTGTAGCTCTTAAAGTGATGGTACAGTTTATTTGATGGGGGTTGTGAGGTATTTGTCTAAGTAAGTAAATTAGCCACATGGGGATACGGGTCAAAGCGGGCCTTTTAAAGAGAGACCGACAGAAGCTCTAGCTTGGAAGCTCAGCTAGACAACTATGCAACAGTTGTATGCTCCATGTAATTTTGGTAAATGTGGGGAAATTTGAGCTTGAACAACTTTGGGTTGAATGTGAACTTTATTGGCAAAATAAAGGGGCAGGCTGGAGACGTATTTCTGTTTCACCTTGTGTTTTCTTTTGTGTCATGAGCATTCTTGTAAATGTATTTGCCTATATATATAACGTGTTACCATTGAAGCAGCGGTTCCCAACGTTCTTCTTTGGAGCCACTCTACTCATACCTTAGAAAAGCTCAGGACCCACATGGTAAAGTTAAACATCAAATGTGTTTTCATGAAGAACACCTCAACATAATGTGCCTACATACATTAATTCTTGACAAATTATGTCAGTATTAACTCTAAATTTAAAGGTTCTGTTGCCTTTCAAGAAAAACTCAAGTTTCAAGTTTAAAAGTTGTGAATGTGCGTAAACTACGGCTCAGAATTTTTGAGACTGTACAGTTAAAAAGTTGAATATTCAACCACTGTTTCTAGGGAAGCCCTAAAGGGCCATATATTCACACAAATTATTTACTTAGTTTTCTCCCAATAACGAATAATTCTGTCCTTTTTCTCATGATCTTGGCTTATTTTTGTCATTACGTAGAGATAACACTGGTTTTCTCATGAAAACGATTTAATTTTTGTGTTATCATGGGTTGACAACTTTTGTTTCCCTGTGATAATGAGTTGATTTATCCTGTTATGATGGGGAAAGTGAGTAAATAATATATGTGAATCTATGGCCTTTAGGGCTTCCGTAGTTTTCAGTTTAGTCTCTTGTGAATTTTTTACTTTAAACTGTTGTAGATAAAGATGATGCTAAAAACTTGATATTTTTTAGTTTCTCAAATAAAAAAAAATTTTAAAGGCAGAAATTATGAGTTTTTCTTGTGAATTTTTTTACTTTTTAAAAAGAAACTCTGAGGTTAATTTTTTGAAACTAAACCATTTTACAATACAAAAATCTATCTATAAAATCTACATTTTTTTCCTCCAAATATTTTGAATTTTTGCTAAAAATATTAATGGATCCTCTTTGTCCAAAAAGTGAATAAAATCTTCTTTATTGGCCTTAATACCCTGTTGTACAGTATGTTTACATAAGGTAGTCATTGTTAATGTAGTGGTTTTTTAAATAGTCTGTGTATTTTACAGCCAACAGATTTTAAATTTGGAATGAGAAATCCAAATTAAGAAACAAGCAATTTCCCAATAACTGTTGAAAGATAAGAAGGAATTACATGGAAAAACCTGCCCTTAGCTCTTTCAGGCAGTTCATATCAAACTAGGAATGAAAAAAATTATCCATACCCCCCCCCCATGAAAGAATTAAAAAAAGGTACCCTTTTGTTTTTGCTTCTTTTGTTTTGATCATAAAAGAAACAATAAGATGAAAAAAAAAACAGTTTCCTTTTAATCATTTCTTTTTGAAACAAAAAAAGGAGAATGAAAAACAGTTTTTTTGTTTGTTGGTTTTCTGTGTTTTTTTTTTTACTTCCATCATAAAACAAACTGCCTGAAAGTACCAAGGCCTGCATTTTTCCCCTCATTGAGTTTTACTGTTATTTAATTGTAATTGGGAAACTGCTTGTTTCTTGATTTTGGATTTCTCATTTCAAATCAAAAATCTGTTAGCTGTAAAGCGCACTGTTACACGTGTTAAAATATCTTCATTAGATGTGTATATAATGAAAGATAAAGTACTTTAAACGTCCATTGTCACACTCAACTCAAAGTCACCGCTTCGCACAGTCACAATTTGAACTATAACATCACTGTAACATTTTCATTACTTTTAGAGGTTTAAACATCGATTCATACCACTAAATGTAAATGTCCAAGGAGGTTTTAGAGACATGTTTATCTCTTTGCAATGACAAGAACACTTTAGTTCTTTCAGCCATTACTGTCTCTGCATCACAACTACACTGCCTCTACTAGTGAGGTGCCTACTGAAGATTATCTAGATGCTAAGATGCATCTGTATTGTGACCAGGAAGTATATCTAAGGCCTTACACCATTATTGCCTTGTTTGAGACTTTTCTCTTTTTTTCTGCTAAAACTGGCTTAAAATGACCCCATCAGTATTGATATAAAGTCAGGCCATTGAACCTTGTAGAGGCCAGGATGACCAGCGTCTCCTTTGGTTATTGAACTTTAAAAGGAACACTGCCAAACACATGACTTCATCACATTAGCATTGCTGTCTTTTATACGTATACCGCACAAACAATCTATGAACACTGTGTCTACAATTTGAGGACATTTAAAAAATAAAGTTTAATGTAGGCTGTCACTCTGGATAGTGATGCCATGGCTGCATTGTTCGTCCAATAGAGTATCATCTTAAAAACTATTTTCATTTTAACTTGGGTGTTTTTTTTTTTTGGCAAAGACGCAGTAAGGAAGTTGCTGTGGTTTAGACTGAGAGCAGTACAATACAGATTATGCAGGAGGAAGAGCAATGGAGCCATACATCACTCTACAGAGACTAGCCCACGAAACCATTTATAAAATGTATCCTTCATGTTTCTTTGTACAACAGACGTATAAAAGACTCAGGTGTTAGTCTAGTAAGCTCATTCTGGCTACATTCATGATGCAGTTAAAAGTGACCCAGAGCTGATTTTGTTTTTACTCAAATGTGACTAATATCTGATATTTTTCTGACAGTGTGAACAGAAGAAGTCACATTTAATCTGATCTTTTCATATCAGATTCTGGTCGTTTTCATGTGTGGTTCTCAGGATACATATCTGATGCTTTGAAATTTAACCACAGTGTGAACAGCTCAACATAAAAATTTAATCTGAGAAAAAGATCAGAATTAAAGGCCTGCAGTGTGAACATGCAGGAAATAAAAACCCAACACCAAACAATCCCTCCCAGGACAGTGCTCTTTCAATAAAAGCAAATATTAAAGCCCTGTTCACTGATTATGTGTTCCCTCTATGTAATGATCTGGAATTCTGGGTAAAAACAAAAAAAAAAAAGACAAAGTCACAGGGATATGATGCCAAGATAGGAAATCTTTTATTACAGAGAAAAAAAACTTTTCTTCCAAAATATAGAAATCTGTACAACTTCCGCACAATCAATTTACATGAACTGTACAAATTTACAGCAGTTCATCACAACATACCCAAGGAAAAGAAACTGAACACGATAAAGATGTACTGACATGAGATCACAAGATAGACAGCTTTTCTTCTTGGGTAAGCTCAGATTTTTTTGTCTATTTTCTGGTTTTGTAGGTAAATAGAAAAAAAAGGAAAAAAATGAAAAGAAAAAGAAAAAAAAGAACAAAGGATACGTCTACACTTACAGATCATGGAAACTAAGATCTTTTTTTTTTTTACCAAAACAGCTTTGGTCCTTGCCAACACTCCCATCACAAAAATGGCTTCACTTACGAAAAAAGCGTTATCCATGTTAAAAGATGAAATACAAAAAAGGAATACATCTAAAAACACTTCAGGATAGCAATTATTGGCACTTCCCATGTGTAATGTTATGTACTCTACCATTTGTTGTACAGTTACAATACATTCTACAATATGTAAAACACCTCAATGTGAAAGTGGCAATAATTCAACTAATCAATGACAATTTTTTCGACGACAACAACAACAACAAAACTGCTGTTCCCTTCCTTGTATCATGTCTTAACATGCACAACTTTTTTCCACAAGGGTATTTATTGAATGTCCGAGGCCTGAGTTTGGCAATACATTCCAGGAGAGACTCCTCGCGTCTCGAAAAAATGTCACACGACTTCAACTTGACATATTTAGTGCATTTTATGTGCTATTTTTCACCTCCGACTACTCAAAAGCACTCTCACAACGATTCTGTAACCTATGTGCACACAAGCTGAATGGATGCCATTTAGGTCATCGATATTACCGAGGAATAAAACCATTTCAGGTGGTGAAGGTAGAGTTAAGAAGGTGACGAAGGGCGGTTTTGGATTTTTGTCGCTCTAAAAGTCTGTTAAAAGTAGGTTAGATCACCAGACTGAGTAAAAATCCTCTCAAAAGGAGGATAAATGGGAGAGAATGGGGGATGGCAGAATGGAAAAATGAGAAAATCTACCAGTGTGACCAAAATAATACATCAAGAGAGAAAAGGTTTGTGTCCGAAATCTCAAAAAACACAAAGTCACATGACTTGAAAAGCTTAAACGGAGCAGTGTGATTTTAAAACTGGTGTCCAACATGGAAACTAAAAAGCTGTGGGTCCGCTCCTCTCCATCTGTCCGACGTGGAATCACTGCTTTTCACAGATTGCTGAAGGGAGTATCAGCAGAGTGCGGGGGGGGGGGGGGTGTTATTAGGAGGGGGTTGCAGTGCGTCAAAGGCTATAGCTCTATTACCCATGATCCTCTCAAGCTTAGGGGAGCTTAAACACCCATAGGTCTGGTGATGAGCGCCAAAACCAGCCTGCCGTGACAGATTTGGAAAGCAGGCTGAGGCCCGAACAACACCCGAAGCCGGCCGAGCATCTGTTCCGGCTCGCTGTTAACCCCTTTGGCCCCAGAACCATGAGTGAAGCAGGGGTACGTCGAGACAGCCAATCACATCCATGTAAACAAAGTTGCAATCCAGTGAGATGAAAACAAACAAACAAAAAAAAAACAGCCTAGTACCCTCAAATCTTTATCAAACTAGCTCCCCCCTAGTGCAGCTGGAGCACGCCTGGAGCGTGTGCTGGTTTTTTCTGTGTCCATCGCCGCTGAGGGAAAGGGTCGAGGGCTTCTGGTCAGGGTAAGGAGGGGGTGCTGAATAAGTCCAGAGATAAAGGGGCTGGAGGGATTTTAGCTGCCCTGGACAAAAAGAGTCCGGCCCTTGCCCCCCTAAACTCTCTCACACCGCCTTCTCCCCCTCCTGTCCCTGCCTTCCTTACCCATCCCTCCCCTCTCTGCTGGATGGACAATGATATGTGTCACATTAAGTCTACCTGCATCCACAGGGGGTCGGCTAGCAGCATGCTGG
Source organism: Cheilinus undulatus (assembly GCF_018320785.1). Lineage (NCBI taxonomy): Eukaryota > Metazoa > Chordata > Actinopteri > Labriformes > Labridae > Cheilinus > Cheilinus undulatus. Next base: position 21,265,447 of record NC_054887.1, on the reverse strand, counting down.
CTTGGCTGAACAGGAGGTCTGAGCTGAGGGGTGATATGCAGCACTTGAGGCACTCTAACCCTCACGCCTGGAAAGGAGGGTGAGGGAGGGGGAGGGTAAAGCTGCCAGACTGGAAAGCAGATGCCTCGAGTAGCGAGGGTCCGGGCAGCTTATTATAAGCCTGATATTACTTCAAATCACAACTGGCTCATAAATCACAACAATGAGGTCTTCATAAGGCAATGCACCTCCAATGTAGACATGAGGGTGAGTCTCTCCTTTGAAAACACCTTAAAAGTAGCTAACGTGAATGAAAACAGAAGGCTGACCAGGCCTGGTGTTTGAAATTCAAGTTAATATCTGAACAGTCGGTGCTCCAGACCTCCCTTTGGCCAAAGTCTCACACAGTCATCACTGAGTCCAGACCTTTCTGACTAACTTTTCTCGAACAGCAACACAAATCTCCATCTGTGTATGTGTCTGGGGTGGAGGTGGGGGGAAACAGCTTAGCTCTGCATCCTGCCAAAGCGAACCAGTGCCATGATGACAGAATGTTTCGGAACAAACCACCAAACATACTCTCCTCGCCTAAAAATCAACAGCTCTGAAATGTTCAAATACAGTGTAATAAAAAAGAGGGTTTGAAATCCAGAGTTGGACACTCCTGATTCTTCTAAAAGACAGATTTCATCAATCCCAACGTGGGAGCTACAGTATGAACAAAACGGCTTAAAAAATGAGGCGGGCGATAAAACCGGCATGAAAAGATGACATTCGAGTGGATGGAATGCAGGCGATTTTCTCTAAGAAGTACACATCCCACACAATCTAACGTCAAAGTGCATTCAATGTCAATCCTAACAGGGCCGCGTGACCACAAATTTTGGGTAAAACAGGCCCCCCTTTTTTGCTACACTTTGAATTTTGGTGATGCAGGAGACGATAAAGTGGCGAAAGGAAAAGGGGGCGCAACAACACAGGAACTTGATTGTGATCTTCAACAACATTCATGAGTTAAAAGGAGAAGGTAGAGGAGCAGGGCCCCCCATGCCCTCCCCTGGAAAAAGCTAGACATACATGAGTGATGGGAGGGCGACAGTGCAACAGGACACGCTGATATCCACAGGTAGCAGGTGTCACAAAACATTCCACTTGCACTTACATACAGGCCAAGAAACGGTTGAGATGAGTTTTTCAGAAGCTTGGAGTTGATGGTAGAAGGGGGGAGGGCAGGAGTTAGGATCTGAGCTTTTCCAGCTGCAAGATAAAGAAAACTAGTTCCCTGTGGTCCAAAAAGAGGGGTTATAGAAAATAGAGATGCTCTTATTGGGTATTTCTTTACCTTGAGCAGATTGTGAAAGACTCAGACTACAACTCCCACCTTCCCAGAAACAAAACAGATGAAATAATCACAGGATTGTTGAAATTCAAGGGTAATTCCTGTTTAAATTCCGTAAATTTTAAGTTTTGGTGTTTTCATGGTGACGTGTTGAATATGTACCCATTGTAACCACAAGTAAGAAAAGTGCAAAGTCAATGATAGCCCCTGTAGAGATGGAGCTGATCACCATGTTGTTTACAGGGGGTTGGTGGAGCCGGTCTCCATTGGGGGGGTGGGGGGGATGGGGTGGGGGGTGGTTCCTGGATGGTTGGTTGGTTGGTTTAGCTGCCCCAACAGTTCCATTGCCACAAAGCCTCTCCTAAAAACCGGAGTGCCCAGCTGATCCAATGACACAACAGAACAGATGATAATAAAGGGGAAGGGGGTAAAAAATATCAAACCTACAAGGTTTCCATCACCTGGACGATAGGCCACATCCTCTGCTTTTTTTTTCTTTTTCTTCGTTCACTATCATTTCATATTCTTAGCTTTAAAAAGGCTCGCCCTGGTCTGGCCAACATGATCTGACCAGCCATGGCGTGACCCTGAACAAAAAAAGTAGGCCGGCGTGTGACGGCGTGCCTCTTTAACTGGACACAGTCATCATATTGTAGGCTTTGGAGGGACTGGTTCTGCCCAGCACCATCAGTTCCTCCTTGCAGCTGATGTGACTGTCCACCATGGGACTCATCGTCCCACTGGTTCCTGAGGGGGAGCTGGCAGAGGCCGTCATCTGCATCCCCTGGGGGCCGGGCTGTGACTCATACAAGACGCAGATGGAGCCGTCCTCGCCGATGCGGTAGGACACCTCGAAGGGGTCCACCCACAGCGTGAGCTCGCTGGGGAGCAGCAGGTAGAGTTGCTGGATGGTCAGGCCGATGCGCTGGCCCGCCTGCCACACCAGGGGGTCCATCTTGTGGTTGATGCGGATGCAGCGGTAACCCGAGCCTTTGCAGGGTCTGTCTGGGAACCAGTGGTGCTTGTATTGCTCTGTGGGGGAGAAAGATGAAGAGAAAAATTAGATGCATGTTGCAACACAAACAACTAAGCAATATAATGATATATTCTGCTTAAATAAGGACATTTATTTGTAAAGACATGCCTTCATGTTGGTATGATTTATGTAAATAAAATGATCAACATAGGGAAGTTTAAAGCACCAATAACAGTGAAATAAGTACTTTTTGTTACTGTATCCACTTGACATTTCAGCATTATAGGGCTACTTATAGCTGGAACTTAAACTAGCATGTCTGATATCACTGAAACAACTTCCTAGAGAGTAGGTTTTAGTATAAAGATTTCTTAGCTGTCACAAAACATACTATTCAGGGTTCTCTGCATTTCTGAGTTGCTTTGGCAGTATACAGAGAATGATTATGGATTACAGATGTCAGTTATGGAAGAAGAGATGAGATGTGCACTGAGCAAAGGTCGAAACAGTAACTAGACAGACTGTACTTTGTGTTTGACAAGCCCACATGATTTAATAAACATATTGAGGCTGTAAAACAGTGGTAAACTAATTTACACAGTGCAGCTACAGAGACACAGTGCTGCAAGGTTCTAAAATAGGTTCAATGTAATTGATCATTTTTTTTTACCTTTAAATGCATTTGAGTATCTATCTGAATTAAATGTGAATATGCATGTAGATTTGCCTGCTGTACATATCTGTTTTCTCATAGTCACCACAGGCCTTAATGATAATTAGTTGCAAACTTAAGCTCAAGGAGTGCTGTTTTACTAGGAAGCAGATTGGACTGTGCAAAACATAGGATCTGACATGTTAAATTGAACCATGAAATATGATTTTTGTGTCTAACTTCATAATCATAGTGGTTTTGTTCCTTCCTCCTAACAGCTGCTGCTTTTCAAATATCAAACCTGGTGCATAAAAACCAACAAAGTGTCCTAAATCAAGCTAAAGTACAGGGCGTAGTCGTGTGTAGTTAAATAAAGAGAGAAAGAAAAACACCACCACCTGTTCAAGGCCCTGATAAGCAGCCATAAACAGGCGGCCGGCGGCACCCTGGGCCTACGTGACAAAAAGAGGGCCATTGAATTTCACAATCCCTCCCCAAGCCTATAGTCAGTGTCACAAAGTCTCCCATGACTGGCTGCACAAAAACACCAAAAGTGTCAAGTCCCAGCCAGCCATCTGGGACAGCAAGCCCCGCCTCTTAAAGAGACAGGAACCTATTTTTCTGTTCTTTTTTTCCCGTCTATGTGGACTGTTTTTTCAAGTACAGTGAAACCAGTGATTCAGAGTGACGCCACACGCCGCATGCTTCAGGCATTTTAGTGGTTAAAATGATGGGAGGAAAATTAGACTGTTGACTGCCTGTTTCTGAGTGTATGAGGAAGTAAAATTTGTCTCATTCTTTCCATGAGAGTTCACTTTTGGATCTAAAAATGCTTCTTTGTAGAGCCTTTCCCTAAATTTATCATAACTAACTCTGCTTTTAGCATCATACCTACACCAACTGTTAACTTTAACAAGACCCATCTTTAGTAAATTATTTTTATGTTAACTTCCTTTTGACTGGCCAATAGATTGGAGTGAAGTAGGCCAGCATTCAGGCTGAGGCCCAGGGGCCACCTGTATGCATCCACAGGATAATAAACCCCCCTCACCCCCCTCTGTGTCTTATCACTCTGGGCTGTATGCTGCTGAGCTAATGGAGGGGCTGGCACTCATGAAAGAGCACAAGGGGGCTGGATGATCTTTCAGCTGCAGACGGAGCCACAAAGGGAGCCAGCTACCTACAAACCCTGGAGCAGCTGGGAAAGGATCAGCTCAGCAAGGCCTATTCTTAAAAACCAGGGCAATAGGGGGTGGAGATGAGGGGGAGGATATAGCAAACAGAAAAGTAAGCAGACGAGTGTGCGCTTAAACTTAAAGAGTTTAACTAAAGTGGGTTGTTTATTCAACAAAAGTGACCTGGAGCACTGGAGAAAAATGTACAGAGGTCTTGTTTTGGTCTCTGCCTGGATATCTCTCTCCAAGCCACAAGAAAATTACGCTGCCATTGTAAAACCGGAAATTATTCTAACTGCAAACACACAACTACTGAGATTGCAGTCTGGTTATTGTGGCTAATTTATCCACTTCCCTTCTCTTGGTTCAATCAAGGGAAGCTCTGCTTTCAGCATGGAGACACAATAGTGAGTGACTGTGATGTTCCTGAACACAAAGGAGCACTAGCTGGCCTAGTTATGTGGCGACTAACCCCACAGGGCACTACACCATATTCCAATCTGTATAAAAATAATATATATTCAACCTTATTTTGGTTTTATCTTGGTTGGATTTCTTTTAGCCGTAGCATACCACTTTTGACGGTCTTGGTCTGTAACAGATTAAAGCTTATAATCGATTTGATTAATTAATTTTTTCCACATGGTAAATATAGGCCAGGGTTTGCTTTGCCTAAGTGGATTTCCCCTCCATTTCCCCCTGCTATAGCTATAGTCTCTGCATTTAATGTCTGCCTGTAGGCGCCCACCAAAACATCCCCTCCCCCACACCAGGCCCCTCCGCCAGCTCCATTCAACTCCCAAACTTTTGTCTGTTTACAAACACCATTGTTGAGAGAGCCCCGGCAGATGTTAAAGACATAACACGGCTAGAAAAAATGTAAAACTGTAGTTTTCATTCAAACTTCACAAGTACTATGTTACATTAGCAATGTAACATAGTATGGATGAGGACTTGCAATTTCTTTGACACAACTGAGGCGAGTTAGGGTACTTTTTGGTTCTATCGTTCCATTTTGTCCTCTTAGTATAAGATTAAAATCGATTTTTCCGGCAGAAAAGACCATATTTACTTTAAGATGAGCTATACATATAATTAACTTGTTTTCCTTTGTGTGTTTAACTTCACATTTAACCTAAACATCTCAAAGTCAGGCATGTTCTGCATTAGTGAGCTCCTTAGGTGGGATATGTAGGTCATCTGCTGTTATGTGCCTTGTTGACGGAGTAAGGCAGACGTATAGCAGCTTTAGAGGCCTGAGAGTGGAATGTGTTTACAGCAGGAAATGAGACAATTCCCCCAAGCTGCAATGTTCTCTCTGAAAATACCACTCATAATACTTTATTATACTCCAATTTAGACTGGGATTAGGATTAAGAGTTGGTATTCCTTCATTTTTATTAGATGTTTAGGGGGAAATTGCTATTCATTGTGATAACCTATCATAGTGTGCTTCAGTCATGTAAATGGATGTAAGAGATGGGAATTTATAAATTCGCGTCTCATTTACGTAGTTTACTTGATAAATTTTGAAAAATGGCGCCTATGGAGGTCGTTAAACAAATAAAGGGCGCAAAATGCGCTTTTGACACACATGCATGACACTAAATCGTTATAAATAATATTAAATATTGTTACTACTCTCTCAAACCTTGTATTAGATTGTGCTCCGTTATTAACCTATATCGTTTAATGCATTACGTAATTGGCAAGCCTCCACCAACTCACTTGGGGCTGTTTTCCTCTGTTCTCTATCGACAGAGGCGCACTTCCTTGTTTTAGCCAAGCGTATCTTTCCACTCCCCCTTTTCTTCGACTTCTTCTAAACAAAGTACCACACTTAACTGCTGACTTTTGTTAAAAAGTATCAAGTTGTTTCGAATAAACGTCGATTTATCGCCCTTGGACCCCTCGGTGTGTTTATATATGTCCGTTTTTTTTTATCTCTCTTCGACGTGCGCAAACAGTGATGCGCAGTGGCAGCGCTGATAGTGATACTTGGGAGAACAAAGAAGGGCTTCTCCTCGGTCATTATCAAGCTAATTGAGGCTAAAATGCTACATTGTGAGAAAATTAAACGTTAGAGGTGGAAGTTGGAAGAATTAAGCGGTGTTTTGTGGGAGGAAATATGCTATTTTTGGGTTTCCTTACCTGCCAAAATGTCCTGTAAGCTTTGGCTGAATGTTTGGACCTGTCGATCGTTTACGTGTCCTTTTACCCTCAGAAATCTCGACAGAAATCCGACGGCGGCGTTGATCTCTGGTTTCATCGTTCCCCGGGCACAAAGGGTATGCATTGAGAAAAGGCAGCGGCGACGGTCCGCGCGCGTTTGTTTTCCTCTACGTGTTTGTCCAACCGTTGGTCTTTCTCTCCACTTCTGAGCAGCAGTCCGTGTCTGTTGGCGCTTCTGTTGTTTCTCTTGGCATTTATTTTGTCGAGGTAGAGGGAAGATTTTGCCTTTCAGAGGGGGTCCGTGTTCTGGGACGGTGTAGTGCTGGGAAACAGACGCCTGTTATTGGTAAATACAGGGGGTCGGGGGAGGTCCCTTGGTGCCACGCTTACAACCCTCCCTGTTCACTTTCTACCTCCAAAGTGAAGCTTTCAGTGTGGGGGAGCTGTTTTTATACTAGCCCCTCCCTCCACCCCTACAACACCGTCACAAGCTGCTACAGCAACAACAGCTCACCAATGGCGGCCGTGCCTCCGTCTGACGAGCCACATATAGGAGGAGTGCAGCGCTCACGTCATCGCTCTGAAAATAAACAGAGGTACACAGCATGAAACCAGGCTGCGTTTACTGGCACTCGGAAACACGGCGGAGAGGAAAAGGGGGAACAAAAGCAAACGAAAACAAAGGGGACGAAAAAGTTGGAGTATCCCACAGAAAGTATTTGTAAAGAAGCTTCATTATCAGTTTTTACAACCGAAACGTTTGCCAGAAGTATGACTGAAAAGGCGCTGTAATTTAAGTCTTAACATCACATTTAGCTGGCCAAATAGCAACCTTTTGACGGTTTTAGCTGCAGCAAATAAGCTTCTGCTGTGATGGCGGATATAGAGTCATTTATCTGACCCAAACACAAAACTGTGGAACATAAACATTTATTTTTTTCAAGAGTCCACCACAAAGATCATGTTTTATTTCTGTAACATTGCCCTATCTTGGTTTCATCCCAGTTGAATGGATATGAAATGTATCTGCTAGTTTGGTGCTTTCCAGTGTGGGCCCACACAGGCCTGCCCACAGAAATGGTGGTGACCCTGAAAAACCAATAAAACAGGCCCTCCCCAGTCGTGATTTATTGATGGCATCAGTGCATCTGTGTTGGATCAGTAGCATTGGTTAACAGTTACTTCATTTTAGAGCTGAAAAGTGATTCTAACTATTCTTGGGTTCTGATGTTGGAATTATTTATTCGTACTAGTTTCAAACCCCTTATCACCACTTTTACTCTCTCTTTTACTGCCACTTCTTGCCACTTTCCACCATTTTATATTACTTTAAACCCTTTTGAGGCTTCTTTTTGCATATTTTAACCCACTTTTCACCCTTTGAAACTTGTAACCCATTCTTGCTGCTTGCTGCCTTTTATGCATTTTTTGACAATTATAACCATTTTTTTTTCACTTTTTTTGCTGATTTTGTCCATTTCAACCCATTTTTCCCACTTATTCTCCTTTCTGCCACTTCTTTGCCACTTTTTTTTACCTATTTTTGTGGCTGTCAGCCCATTACTGCCACTTATTTGCAGCTTTTTGCTCATTCTGTTTTGCCACTTTTTGGCTCTTTCACAAGTATTTAAATATTTTACACCAATGTTCTCTCAGTTAAGTTCTGATGCTAGATTTATTTATTCAAACTACTTGTAAACCCCTTTTCACACTCTTTCCCTCCCATTTTTGTTGCTTTTCACCCCCTTTTGCCACGTCTTTGCCACTTTTAACCCATGTTTGCAGCTTTCGACTGTTTTTTGCACAAACTACACTTACAGCAATATGTATTGGAAAAGAAAATGTGACTTTGCAGATTCCTGAGTAAAAAATACAAATGAAAGTGGCTCAATAATTAATTTGTTTGAGCTTGGTAAAAACGGTTTACTATCTTTAACCTTTAAATAGTTTTGTGTTTTCTCCAAACTGTTATTGAATTCAGTCAGTTTATATAATCAACATTTGTCACATTTTTGGCCATTATTTTGGTTGTGTCGCTTCTGTTTTGTCAAAATTTTCAGTGTCAGGTGATTGCCCCTTTGTCCATCTACCTTTTCTTCATGCAATCAAATGTGCAAAAATTATCCACTGGCAGTGATGTCACAAAAATAGCAACACTAATTCAGATGGAAAAAAGGCTTGTTTATCAGAAAGGCCTGTTTGAATTGGCCTGGTGAATTGTAAAGGCTACCTTGCTTTGTTAACCTTTTATCAAAACTTCCTCAGCTACAAAGGCTCTCCCCCTCTGAAAAGTATTTCAACAGGTTGTGGTGGTGGCCTAGGAGTTTCCCATGCTGACCAGCTGCAGACCTTTGGTAAAGGTCACAATCCCCTACTTCTCTCCTCCTCCTCACTTCATTGTAGCTCTTTCTGTGACATCACTGTTTCTGACCTATTGAGGCAATGCATTTATTTCATAGAGTTTCTGGTTTTTGTTTACAGCCTGATTTTCTAGAAGGTTGGGATATAATGTAAAATGTAAATACAAACAGAATGTGATGATCTTCTAAACACTGAAAATGGAACAGAGACAGCATCACAGTTGTTGATTCTTGCTTTTGGAAAAATGTGCCCATTTTAAATTCAATCCCAACATGTTTCATAATAGCTGGGACAGGGCCGTGCTTACTACTCTAAAGAAAGAAGGATCTATTAATTTTCAAGAAAACACTCAAGTTTAAAAAGTTAATATTTTATGATAAAAAAATATATTTTTATCTTAAAAGTTGTAAAAATGCATGAAGAAAAATTTGAATCTTTGAGTTTATAAAGTAAAAAAGCTGAAAATCCAACCACTTGTTCCAGTTTAGTTTCAAATTATTATTTTCCTTTAAACTGTTGTTAATTAATGATTCTAAAAACCTGACATTTTTAGTTTCAAAATGTAAGACTTTTTTTTTAGCAGAAACTTAGATATTTGTCTTGTCAATTTATGACTTTTTGAACTCTGAAATTCTGAGTTTGTTTTCTTCTAGGTATACAACTTAATCTGAAAAATTTTGACAACTACATTTTTTCGTTTTCAAGATTTAACATGCTGTCTTTGTGCTACGCTCTTCTAAATACAGGATTTGAGTGGCTTTCACATTCTGTTGTTTTCATTTTACACAGTGCCCTGACGTTTTGGGAATTGGGGTTAGCTTGGGTAGTGGTGTAACTTTGGCCAGCTTTGTTGCTTCCCATCAATTAGCTGATTGCTGACTGTGCGAAGCTAAAGCTAGGTTGGTTTTCTCTTTTTTCAGGGTGGTGCACCGTTATTTATTAATCTGGATTAATAATTTCTTTCATTTATATTAATGATAATAATAAGAATAATTATTGTTATGAGTAGTTTAATAATAATCAAAATATAACATAAAAAACCCCCAAAATTTCATAACTTCAATGACTTTTGTCGCTACCGTCCCAACTATTTTAAAATGTGTTGCTGACAGAAATATAAAAACGGGCACATATTTCCCTGAAAACAGCTACATTGCTTCAATTTCAAGATTTAACATGCTTTTTTTGTGCCACTTACCTTAACAACAACAACAAAACCCATGGTTTTAATAGTACATTGTTTTTGTTTACATTTTTACACAGTGTCCCAACCTTTTTGGGAATTGTGGTTAGCTTGCACAGAGGTAGAACCTTCGTACATGAATCTATACAAACCCAAATGTAGCCACAGTTTTGACTGGATTTGAATCTATTAAAAGGAAAAGTCTTAAATATCTTATTTAAAACATAAGAGAGTGTTGAGTACGGAAGCCTTAAGTGGACATGTATCAAAACATTGTATGTTATTTTGTTTTCTTTTTCTTCTGTTTTCTTTTTTTTATCTATTTTTTTTTTTTCTGGATATTGACTTAAGATCCAAACATATTTATTTAGGTTGTCTCTGGATAACAATGCTGGTTTTGTCCAGGTTTTTTTTTAAGATTTTGAAGAATGGTTTAATAAATTTATTATCGTGATGATCATGGGAAAACCATTTTTTTTAAAAAAATCATAGCATAATGAAGTCAGTTCTTATCATAGATTACTAATTATCAAAGAAAAAAGGAGGAAAAATAAGATGAATCGATGCATGTCCACTCTGGGCTTCCATAGCTGGACCCTAATACTGGATACTTTGAAAAGATTCATTGAGGGCAAGGGCCCTGATTGGATCTAAATCAAAGTTTGTAAACAACTTTTCAGCCAGACAGGTTGGTGGATTATTTACAGGACTTTATGTCGAAAGTCGTGGTTTTATTGCAGCTTATTTCAGGTCAGGACAAAGTTGGCAAGTCTAGGAAACAGGTGTGTTACTGTGGGAGTGTTTGTGGTTGAGAAAGAGACAGGAAGAGAAAGAGTGTCTGTTTACATTAATAGTTTGTGGTTCTTTCTTTGCTTTCTTCCACAAAGTTTCTGTGTGCTGATTAGCACGTCTGTTTATTTATACATGATGAGTCTGGACATCTTTGTGCGACTCCGTCGGATCCTTTAAAAAAGGCAACATTGAGGCAGGAAGCAGTGAAATCTGTTGTCTTTTCAGGGTCCGGTTCCCTACGTGCTCATTAAAATCAGTGGAAAAGTACAGGCTGCTGTGTTTTGTTTGAAACGGCCATGATGACCTGCTGAGTGCTCCAATCATGATGCAATCAAACAGAGGAGGAATACACTGATTGGCTCAAGCGCTGACCTAAAGTTGAAGAGAAAGGCACGCAAAATATAGGCACGTGTGTGGAATAAATAGGTGAACAAACACGGTAAATAAGAGTGAAATCAATCAGCTGATCTTCTCTGATACTGACCCGTTTTATCTTATCTGACCACTCAACTGTTTGGAAATATATTCAAGGCCCAGTCCTATTTCTTTACCCCCACCCCTCATTTCAAAAGCCCCTTTGTTTGAAGTAAAAGGACAATAATTGAAACGTCAATAAATCAAAATATTTGGTTGTTGTAATTTTCAAATCCTATTTCAAAAGAAACCCCTAACATTTGAATGTAAAGTTAATAAAAACATATCTATGTAAATATATATATTGGATAGTCTCTCAAAAACCAGCTCCTTTTATAGTAATGTGAAGTAAAAGTCTTTATAAGTCCAGAGGTGAATCCATACAAGTTCACACATGTGTATAACCCCACCACACAAATGTACACTCACAGTTTCACCCATAGTTACGCACTAGCTTGCTATTTCATGTCATAGTGCAGAGTTTCGGTGTTACAGAAGGCTCAAACATTTCTGTTCCACCTCATGTAGACTAACACGTACTTACTTGCACATGCCAAAGGTTTAATACAGTCGAGAATTCCCTGTCACACAAATTTTATCCGTTTACCTTAATGCAGTGATTTTCACATACAAGCTGCAACTTTTCACACTACTCCCACATTCCCCCAGTAATGCTCACAGCAGTGGAGCGTAATATCTTTTACAAAGCAAACATAACTGATTAATTACTCTGGTATGTTAAAGTGAGTCTGCCATGATCAGCAGATAAATGAGAGAATTAGCACATGCACTGTTTTGGTGCTTTTCCACTATGTGGTAATGGCTGGACTCAATTTATTTTCTGTTTTTTTCCACGTACCTGGTACATTTTTTATAGGGGTCTAGCTGCAGGCTGTACATTTGTGACGTTAATTCTCACAGACCGCTCATCTGAGATGCTGTATATCTTAGAGGGGTAGTGTTGTAATTTTCAAGTACACCATAGTCCCTATTTAGATCTTTTTTAATTCAGCAATATTCATAAACTAAGTCTTGCAGTTAGAATCATGAAATAACCACATTGAGACTAAGGAACATTTCATAAATAAAACAGAGAAAAAGAAAAGAGGTCTAATCTGGGATTAAATTATGTATAGACCTATTTTACTAGTTACACAAATACGCTAGCTTTAGCTCCAGGAGCTACTGCTAACAAAGCTAAGCTAACTACATAATTAACATTACTGCATAAGCCAATGTAGCTAAGTTAGCTTTAGCAACTTGAGCCTTTACAAACAGAGCTAAAGCTAACATAGCTACTTAGATAGCATCTATGTGGCTTACATAGCTGCTTTGTGAGCTTAGCATTAGCTAGTTTAGCCATGAAGCTACATTAGATATGTAGCTTTGTTATCTATAGCTAAGTTAGCTTTAGCAATGTGAGCTTTAGTAAACATAGCTAAAGCTAACGTCACAACTTGGATAACATCTATGTAGCTTACACAGCTGCTTTGTGAGCTTAGCATTGGTTAGTTTAGCTATGTATCTGTATTAGCTTTGAAGCTTCATTATCTACAGCTAAGTTAGCTTTAGCAACATAAACTTTAGCAAACATAGCTAAAGCTGTAGCAACAAAAACTTTAGCAAACATAGCTAAAACTATCTTAGCTAAATAGATGATGTAGATACAAAGCTTACATAGCTGCTCTGTGAGCTAAGCATTAGCTATATTGGTTATGTAGTTTTATTATCTATAATGAGTTAGCTGTAGCAACATGAACTTAGCTACACAGATGGTGTTGATACAAATCTTACATAGCTGCTATTTGAGCTTAGCTGTCGCTACGCCAGCTACGTTATAAATGTTACTACATACACTAGTATAGCTAAATTAGCTTTAGCAAGCAAGCTTTAGCAAACATAGCTACAGCTAACTAAGCTATATAGAAAATGTAGATACAAACCTTACATTTGTGCTTTGTTAGTTTAGCTTTAGCTACATTAGCTACGTACTTCTGTAATCTACATACCTAATGGAGCTACATAAGCTACACATGCTGTTAGAATCTTTTCATGGAGCATAAGCCTTTTTCGTGTAAGCAGACTTTTTACTTGGCTTTATAAAACATTTTGTAATAAGGTTTTGCAGGTCAGGTTTTTAGTGTCCTAACCCTCACCTTAATGCTTACTGTAATCCTAAACAGAAGTTTAACCCAATTTTATTCCTACAGTTTTTTTCGTGTTTTTCTGTTCTGAGACCGTCTCACTTGAACGGTCTGTGTGAGTGGCTGTCAGAGATGAGCGGTCTACTGCCAGACTGTTTTGGCGTTTTTGGCATCATGGTATTCTCTGGTGAGTTTCCAAGCGAGATGAGTCGACACTAAAAGGTGACATCGGCGCGCAGATAGTCGAGTGGTAAAGCTTCAAGAACCGTCCTGAACTTTTCATCCATATTTTGTCTCTCATCTCGTGACAAAAGTTGACCTTAAAAGCGCCTGCTCACTTGGTCGACAGCTCTGGTTCTGGACATTGACTAATTTCACTCAGCTAATTTTTCATGAAATAGTAAAATGTCTCAGTTTCAACATCTGATATTTTGTTCATGTTCTATGGTAAATTATATATGGGTTGTGAAATTTGCAGACCATTTCATTAATTTACTTTTACACAGTGCCCCAACTTTTTTGGAATTGGGGTTTTACATGAGCCAAGTACACCCCTGGGTAGCAATAAAGACAACTGGAAAGAGCCAGAAACGTGTTTGTTACTTTGGCGAATGAGTTGGCGAGGATTTCTTAACTTTCTTGGCTTGTTTTTCAGGGAAAATGTTCGAGATAGTGAGAAGCAGTGGAAATGGTTTATTCAGCAGTGGCAATGGAAGCAGCTGTGCATGTTTAGATGGTTTTAGGTTATTGTAATAGTTCACGTGACTAAAATTGGCACCAGTGTGTGGAGATGATTCACTAACACCACCCAGCAGCAGCTGAAGGAAGTCAGCGTCTGTCCCTTCCATTACCCCTGCAGGATTTTCCTCCAGGGAACGCTGCAAAAGCAGGCAGAGGAGATTTGCACACATCTGTACCACACACATATAACATACACAACTGTGGACAGGCAAGTTCCTCATTACAGACAGTGTGGGGGGGTTGTGTGGTTGAGTTTTGGCAGCGTGGCAGGGGAGATAAAAGTCAAATAGGATAAAAGGGAAAGAGAAAGAAAGTACAACAGAGGGAGCTTTTGTGTGTAATTAAAGCTGGAAAGCCCCAGACATTCCTGCTCTTTCTGATATATTTAAGTACAAGAAGCACTGTGGACAGACTGCACCTGAAACAAAGCAAAATGTCCTGTACGGCTGCTTGTTTTTAATGTGAGGGCCACCACAGCTGCGTAAAATATGGCCCTGCTTGTTGCCAGACAAGGGTGGGGTATCCTGTCGTTACGTCGGACCGTCAGTCAGACTAATGAATGGAGGCTTTTATCTCCAAACCGCACGTGAACTACAGTGGAGGAAAGAATGTCAGGTCAGGAATGGAGAGAGAGACCTTGGCTGCTCACTGGCGTGGGCAGAGTTTTTCCAAACACGTTCTTCTTCCATGGTGGCATACACTCACACATATGTAAACGCTCGGATGAGGGTACAGAGATACACAATACCACCAAAGACACAAACATCTGCGGGTCATACAGGAGCTAAATCATCAGAGGCTGTTTTCATCCAGACAGGAGACAAAACAACGCCCCTCACGTTCCCACCACACGCATAAACATACACGTAGATCTGACTAACATTCCCTCAACGTTCACAGATAATTATCGCTCTCTTTGGGCAGGATCCGGCTTATCATATGAATGCAGATTCAGGGGCAGTGGAGTGTGGACCATTTGTATTTATTCAGATTTGTCAGGACCTCACACATGTAGCATGCTTGTGTCCTCTCTACTGAAACCTCAAATCTGATTTAACCTAAACTTCAGTTAAAATGTCACAAATTAGCCTCTCTCTGCTTCATTTCCATGATAATTCTAGAGCTGAGAGGTCAAATGTACGTGATGTTAGAAAATGAGTTAAAAAAACGAGATTAGAAAAGAGGGGACAATGAGAGCACCAGAAAGATGAATTAGGCAGTAAAAATCATCACTGTTCAAATATGCTGAGGTTAGTATGCTACCGCCTCAACAGCTGGTATGCATGGCAACATAGTCTGGCTGCAGCCTGTTACTCACAAACTGTTCATGTGAGGCAAGGTATATCTCAGAAAGGAAATACACCCTTGCTCTGTTAGCTGCATAAACGGTGTAGATAAATGAGCTATGTAGAAAATGGAGCTTCATAGCTAACAGACCTAAAACTCATAAAGCAGCGACATGAGCTACGTATCTACATTATCTACGTAGCTTGAATAGCTTGAATTTTCCTCAGGATTTTTATAGTATCTTTCTATCTATATATCTATCTATCAAAGCTAGCTTTAGCTACATTTGCCAAAGCTCACGCTGCTAAAGTTATGTGAGATTTAGCTGTAGACAACAGAGCTATGTAGCAAGCATAAGCTAAAACTGAGCTCACGAAGCAGCTATGTTAGCTACATAGATACATTATCTACATAGGTCACTACATTGGCTTAGGTAGTAACATTATTATGTAGCTAGCGTAGCTTTGTAAAGCAGAGTAAACAACTGCTTACAGGTAAAAAGCTTGTCCTCATTGAAAACAATCTAACACAGCTAATGTAGCTTATGTAGCTCTGTTAGCTGCAGAAACTATGTAGATAACTGAGCCACATAGCTAACAGAGCTAAAGCAAAACTTACAAAACAGCTATATAAGGTACGTATCTACATTATGTACTTAGCTTGAATTTCTCTCAGGATTAATTATCTAGCTAGCTAGCTAGTTTTAGCTACATTAGCTAAAGCACTTTTTCCTAAAGCTCACGTTGCTAAAGCTATGTGAACTTTAGATATAGATAACAGAGCTACATAGCTAATGTAAGCTAAAGTTAAGCTCACAAAGCAGCTATGTAAGCTACATAAATGGGTTATGTAGTAACATTACGTACATAGCTAGCGTAGCCATGTTAGCAGTAGCTAATGGAGCTAAAGCAAGCCACTAATTGTTAAACTACTTCTAAAATGGGTCTTTACATTACTGAATAACCAGATTTGACCTCAGACCCTTTTTCTCTTTTATTTATGAAATGTTGTCTAATTTGTAATGTTTGTAATGTCATTATTTCATGAATGTAACTGCCAGACTTTGCTTATGAAAAAAGCTGATTTAAAAAAAATATCTAAAACTGAAATATGGTGTACAGGCTAATGTCAATACTATTGTCGAGTGCCTCATACTACCCAACTCCAAAAATGCAGAAATATCCCTTTAAGATGGCTGATGTCATGTTATAAAGCAAACAGATGTTTTAGCATAAACGGTGCTACACCAGTACTTAATGGTGGCTAAAGTAAGCTAACCCTAGCTAACTTTATTGGGCTTTAAATACCAAGATTGAAACAGTACTTTCGTAGACTTTGGTTAGCTTATGTTAAACTTTAGCTTGATATCAAAGAGCTTACTCTTCTCATAATGGAGAGAGGCTCATCACAGCTAATGCTAGCGAACTTTATGTGGATGTGTCACACAATTAAGAGTATATACAGCTCTGTGTATGAACTGTCCTTTTTGCAATAGCTTACACTTGTAAACTTAATCAAATGTTGTAGCATGAATTTTATTGCTGAGTCAGGACTAAAACTAATCTGTATTTGTTTTGTGGTTACTTAATGGTCTAACATTATGCTATAGCATTTGTGGCAAAGGTAAGCTGCTAACACACTCTGTGTAAAGTTCTTTGATAATACTCCTGCTCTGGAAATTCTGTCTACCAGTTTTTGAGGAAATGTTTTAACATCCCCTCGCTAAACTCAGTCTTAACAAGTAACTTTACAGCTTGACAATGTACTGTGAACTTAAAGCAAATATTACGTTTTCAACCAACTGGAACAGCATATTCCTGTTTGTTTAGGGGAGCAAAGAGCAGCCGTCTGGGGATTTTCTTATCACAAACATGTTGGCAAAGTCAACATAAAACATACAACCCATGGCCTGTTGTTTCAAAATAATAAATGGCACCTCCAAAGGAAATTTAGGTCTCACACAGACATGTGATGTCACCGTGCTGCTGTAGTGTAAGGGTGTGGCAGAGACAGAGTCATCACCTTTCAGAAAAACAAGTTGGAAGAACTCTTCTTCGCCCTTCCCACTTTGATCCTCGGTCACCAGGAAAAGACTCATCTGAGAAAACCACAAACTTTCCATGATGCTCACTCTCTCTCTCTCTGTGCTGATGTTAATTCAAGCAGGAAGCAGCCCCAGCCTCTCTCACCGCTGGACTCAGCTCTGTGTCCTGTGGCTTGGCCTTGTCTCGTTCACAAAAATGGAGCAATGTGTACGTTGACTGCTTCAGGGAGCCTTTCTTTTAGCAAATACTTCACTTTAATATTTTTTTCCTACTTCTAATTCCACCGTACTCTCTCTTTGTTTACTTTATTCATTTCAAGGTTGAAGACCAGATGGATCCTCTGAGCAGGGCTGCCCTGGAATAAGCACTGTACAGGCTTTTTCCCCTTGTAGCAATTTTCCATTATTCCGTTTCATAGTCTTTCCAGCACATCTTGAGTTATTCATGTTCTGTGCTTGGTGGGACAAATGCACAGCATGCACTTGGCTATCGGGATTAAAGTTATGTGTTGCAGCACATACTGATGCACAAATAATTCACTTCCATTTACAGCTTATATTTAAAAGCCTGCATGCAAAATGATTCGGGTCTCAGTAGTTTGACTAAGATAAAAAGCAAGGACTGGCAAACTGAGTGGCAGTATGTGTTTAACAATATAAAGCCTGTGTAGCATGTCACAGTGTCTGGTTGGTTTATTTATGGCAGTGACATTTAAGATCATGATGGACCTGCCAAGAACAGTCAGTTTTGAAAAATGTTTTCTCAACACGTTTATATCCCTGTGAATATTAGCTTTATACATTCACTGAACAAATGTACTGTTGAATTCATTTCATATGGCCCAAGCTAACTCTCCACTTTTATGTTTAGGCCATGTGTTGTTTTGATCTCATGGTGTCAAAGTTTTCTAGCATGCTGTATGAAGTTTCCTACCAGCACTTACAGTACGTACAAACCAGTTACATTCAAGCCATCTGCACTACCATGATATCAGATACACCAGCTGCACATAACTTATTCACTGATGACCTGTATCACCTTTTAAGGATGCAGCTTGTGTCATTGCATAATGAAGCAAAAGGCTCATTCCCTCCGGTCTAAAAGAGCGAGATCCAAACAATGAACAAAGCGCCTATTCAAGTTTTGCAGCAAATACGTGTTTCTTTCGAAGGCCCAAACAGCTGATCAGGGCTGTGGCAGAAGAGCACGTAGCCAACTTGTTACATATCAAAATAGGGCCAAACGTGGAGGCCTTCTGGAGGAAAATAAAATGCTTCAAATTTTTCTGCATAGCATACATTTAAGGCAACTTTGACTTTTGAAATATACTAACATTTCCTTATTCTTTGTAAACAGGGGCATAATCTCTCACAGGCAGACTGTGTAGTACGTCTTAGATTGTTAGCTTGATGCTAACACATAGGGCTACTGGACACTGTCTTTAACAAGCTAACAGAATTAGCATTGTGACCACAGTAATCTAACCTTAATTTAAGAAATGTTCTTAAACTAGATTGTTTCTCCACTTAAGTGGCTGTAACGTGGGGTATTAGGATTGGTTGCTATAGTTATAGCATGTTAGCATGATTGTACATTGTTAGTATGAGGCTATGCTAGGGGGAAGAAAATGGTTTACTTCATACCTGCAAATTATCTTAAATATAAATTAGCATTTAGAACCAGCTAGAAAGTGGCCCAACAGAGTTTCACAGAGTAGCTAGCATAGCTGTAGAGTAGCATGTTAGCATGACTCATTCTTAAAGTAAGGTCATAGACTACTCTTAAGATGGAGAGAATAAAGTATTGTCATTTAAGGAATGTTCGTGTCCTAAAATTAGCATTTAGCAAAGTGGCTAAATTTAGCTTTACATGTACTAACATAGATGTAGTAAATTAGCATGATTGATACTAAACAGTAAAGGTAACAGGCTATGCTAGGGTGAAGAAAATGGTTCATTATATGCCTGCAAACAATCTAAAAGGTAAATTAGCAGCACCAGCTAGAACAGTGGTTATCAACCTTATTCTACCCAAGAGCCAAATTGTCTTTAAAATACTTTTGCGAGAGCCACAATGAAAAACCAGAGATGTGATGATTAATCTATCCATAGTTGTAATGAAACAGTGAATTGGTGGATTATTGTGCTGTTAAATGGGATGAAATAGGCTACATAAAAATGTCTGTATAGTGTCAGAAAAAAGGATATTTCGCTGATGATAAGAATATGTTTTTATATATGTAAGAGCCACCTGGACAACAGTCTTTTTAAATATCAGAATGTGTTGACTTAGAGCTATGAGAAGTTTTACAAAGGGCTGATGAATTATGGTTGTCTGTTTGGGTATTTATATTTCATATTTGGACATTTACTGTAGTTCTGTGACTCTGTTAACTTAAAGGGATGCTTTCTATTTTTTTCCCTCTCAATATTATTGCTTTTAGCTAAAGGGGTAGGGTCCCCATATTGGTCTTGCCCTGGGCCTCCAAATGGCTAAAACCAGCCCTGCCTCACACCTGCAGCTCCCCCTCACAAATCATTCTGCCCTGCCAGTTTGTTGCTTTCATTTTTCTGTTTCTGCCCTTTTGACAGTACTTGTTATTATTTAGGATCAAATGAGAAACCTACGTTTGGACAAGTTTTACTCAATTTTACATTATTTGAAAATGTGATCTGTGTGTATTGGGCTCGTTGATGACGATGCGCATCGCAAAAAAAATAAACAAATACGAGTATGGGAGAGCATTGGCAGGAAGTGACTAAAGAGATTTGTTACAAAGAAGGCATTAGAAGCTTCAATTTGAACACAAGACAGCACACCTCAATGACTGAACCTGCTGAGGAGATGCACCACCAGCGGACTTCCTCTGTGCTCTTTTACGCACATTCCTCTGTCCAGCGCGCATCAGTATGAAATAATATACAAGTTTTCATTTGAATTTGGCAGTTAAAGTCCTTTGTGTGGAATTAGATTTATTGATATGACGTATTGCAATGAGTCTTTACTGTTGACAGTTTTCACCTTTATTAAAGATTTCGGGAGGATTTTTTTTAAAGGAACCCTTGAAAGAGCCGCAACTGGTCACTAAAGAGCCATTTGCGGTTCGAGAGCTGCAGGTTGAGTATCACTGAGCTAGAAAGTTGCCCAACATAGTTCCACAGAGCTGCTAGCATAGCTGTAGCATGTTAGCATGACTCATACTTAAAGTAAGGTCATAGGCTACTCTTAAGATGGAGAGAATAAAGTAATGTAATTTAAGGAATGTTTGTGTCCTAAATTAGCATATAACAAAGTGGCTAAATTTAGCTTCAGAGATGTACTGAGAAAGTTGTAGCGTATTAGCATGATTGGTACTAAACAGTAAAAGTCACAGGCTAAACTATGGCGAAGAAAAGGGTTTACTGTATGCTTGCAAAGTATCTGAAAAGTAAATAAGCATTTAGCACCAGCTAGAAAGTGGCTATACTTAGCTTCATTGAGCTGCTAACATGTGGAGTATTAGCATTGATTATACACTATATCGACAAATGTATTTGGCCACATTTGTTAATTATGGAATTCAGGGGATTCAATCAGACCCGCTGCCACAGAGGATGCCATGTAAAATCCTAGAGCAGGTCTACAGCTGCTAAGGCGTATAGTGTATGAAAGTTTCAGTCTCAGTTGGTGTAATGGTCAGGCGTCCGATTACTTTTGTCTATGTAGTGAACTCAAACACAGGTTAAAGTTTTCTGTAAATCTGCAATAATTCCTGAGAGAGTAGTTTGTGTTGAAACAGCAGTGTCTAAAATTATTTTTGCATTTAAACAGATGTGGGACCAGATTTGAGAGTTAATTTTCATATGTTGTGAGTGTGTGTGTGTGTCAGAGCAGGGAGAATACACTTGCAGACAGTCTGGTGTGTATGTGGCTTACTGCATGTAGCACGTTGCATGATCTCGTGCAGTGACTTACAAACTTTCCATAGTAGAGTGGCAGACTTTCAATGCCCTAGGGCTGACTCATACATGCACGTAGCCACACTGTCAGCCTGAGCAGGCCACACAGCAGCGTGTGTGACTGCAGCATGTTCGTGTGGATTATAAATATGTAACGTTTCGATGAATATTACATACATGTTCTTCACACTTTATCTGGGACAGAGCCTTCACACATACTAAACATGAGTGTGCTGTGTGAGGAGCAACACTATGCTGCAGCTCAGCCTAGATTACTGCTGCATATAACTTATCTAATATAAATATTTCATCATGTTGGGTTAAAGGCAGCTTTTACTTTTAGAGCTGTGCAAATGGACACTTATATGAGAGCGTTTGACTGTAACTAAAGTTTTATCCTGATACCTTTGCTTAAGTGTTTGTTGATATGATGGGCAATACTGACTTCTCTATGAAAATGGAGCTTTGGACACATGCTGCTTCATAGATTTCAGTCATTTTTTTGTAATAAAGTAGCTGTGATAAGATTTTAAGAATGCAAAGACAACAGTAGCCTTAATTCAGAGCCTTCATGTTCTTTTCTCACAACCATCTGTGCATGGAAAGTCCCTCTGCTGCTATAAAACAGTATAACTCTCAGTCTGACTTCAAAGACCAATACAAAGTGTATGATAACCTTATCATCCAAGCAGATAAGAAGGAGCATATGCCAATATCACCACCTAGGGCCGGGGCTAAAATGAAAGACACAGAGAAAACAGGAGTGTTCATGTGTGAACGAGAGTCAGCGACAGCGCTGCCCAAAGCCTTCATCATGACTCACTCTTTAAAGAGCCTCAAACAGCCTGGGATCAAACCCAGTCTGGGCCCACGCACACTGTCATTTCAGTGCGAGCTGCTATTCATGACACGAGCTGTACAGTTTCACAGGGCACGGCCACAAGGAGGCAAACCCAAGGAGTACAGCTCCCCCCTTCAGATCCGCTCTGATATATCAACACAGCAAATGTGCAAGAGGACCTGTCGTGACCAGAAGCCACGACACCTCGGTGTGACTCACGTGTTTGTTGGTGGATTTTCTGTGCGGTGTCCTCCCTGAGGTCAAGTTTGGGCTTTAAGGGAGAGGTTTTCTTACAGTTTAAGACAGAAGCAGTCACAGGCACAAGTTGGTTTCCAATGAAAGTTCTCAGCGCTGTTCAGTTTAAAGGAAAACTTCTCTGGAATTTTTTTAAAACCTGAACACTGTTTCAACCCTTAACTATTTTTGACAGAAGCCATGAAAAGACATGCTAACTCAATTTTCTCAGTGGTACAGGCAGTTTTGGTGATAACTTGATGTTATTTTCTCAAGAATAAAATTCTGTTTTTCCTGTCATATTGAGTTAATTTTTCAAAATCCCAGGAAAGATACTGAAATTGTAAGGGAAACAGCAGTAATGTAACCTGTGATACCAAGATAAATAAGTTGAGATCTTTAAGACAAATGGCATGTTATCATGAGAACGAGTGTAGAATAAAGTTTTTGTAATTGTTGTAGCATATGTCATCAATTTCCTGTCAGAAAAGTTCAGCTAATCTATCAGCGCCTGTTTAACAGCTTTTCTGCCTTGTTTTGTCTTGAACATGCTTCCCTTTTCTCCTTTTTCTTGTTGTTTCAGAGACATAAAAAGCCAGAATGGTAGACAAGGGAGTGGTGATTGTTGTCTGCAATGAACCGGTTCTAAGAGCCAGCTCTTTTATGTGAGAAATCGGAGCCGCCTCCCGTATGAGAGCTATCGTCCAAATTTTTCCATCTTTTTGTTGTTTCAAAGATATAAAAAGTCAAAATGGAATGAGGGGGAGTAGTGATGTGTACTTTCTGAATTAGCCACTTCTAAGAGCCAGCTCTTTAATGTGAACAATGGGAGCTGACTTCCGGATGAGAGTTGGCTTGCTTTTTTCAATATTTCTTATTGTTTTAAAGACATTTTTTAAAAAAGCCTAAATTATATACAAGGGAGTAGTAATTTGTAAATTGTGAAGAACGAGTTCTAAAAGCCAGCTCTTTATGTGAACAATCAGAGCCGCTTCCTGAATGGGAGCTGGCTTCCTTTTTTCCTTTTATTTGTTGTTTCAAACACATTTAAAAGTCAAAATGGAATGAGGGGGAGTAGTGATGTGTAGTCGGTGAATGAGCCAGCTCTTATATGTAGACAGTTGGAGCTGGCTCCTGTTTGAGAGCTGGCTTCCTTTTTTCATTTTTCATGTTTTTTAAACGACATTAAAAAAGTCAAAATGGAATGAGAGGGCGTAGTAATGTGTCTTCTGCAAATGAGCTGGTACTAAGAGTCAGCTCTCTAATGTGAACAATGGGAGCTGGTGTCCATATGAGAGCTGGTTCCTTTTATTCCCTTTTCTCTTGTTATAAGGACATAAAAGGTCAAAATGGTACCAGATGAAAAGCTCTCTGTAAATTCGTGGTGAGATAAAGCTAAAATTATAAACATAAGGGAGAAAAAGGAAGCCAGCTCTCAAATGGATGCCGGCTCCCTTTGTTCACATAAAGGAGATGGCTCTCAGAACCAGCTTGTTCAAAAATCACATCACTCTACCCTTGTAACTGAGTTGTCATGAAATCTAACCAGTACCCCAAAGGATTTATTTTTTCAATGAGTGTATCACTGTGTCCCGTAAATTATGTTTATTATATAATGAGGGAGAAAAGCTGTTAAAGGGGTGCTGCTAGCTTAGATGAGCTTGTGGCTAATTTGTTCCCATTCATTTGTATTGAGTCTTCAGTGCACATGGAATGCAGAAATCTTAAAGGAAAAACAATCATAAATTTTGTATCTCCCATAACCTTTTGACCTTTTATTCACGCCTCCGTCTGCCAGTCACAGCACGCCAGTGAGCACTGTGAATAATGACATGCTGAAAAATACCCCTTATTGATTGTGGTGTTTACTGGCAGCTCGCTGAGACAGGCAAACATTAACTCTGATCGAGGAAGTGAAAGCATGGACGTCAGCAGGGAGGCATTGTACAAGGGAGATGTAGCTGATTTGGTTTGGAGATTTGAGGGGAACACCGGTGTTGTAGCTGCTTGTGCAACGTAAGCATGATGAGTTAATGCAGAGCTGATATGGTGTGAAGGATGTAGTATTCAACCTCTGTTTCCTGCCTTTTAAAAACCCCTTTCATTTTATCAAATTTAACCTCAAAAGATTAGGGGAATGTGGCTTTATTTTTCTTGCTGTGAAAAAAAAAACACAAATAGAGAAGTCAATTATGAATCACCACAAAGAACTACAACATTCTGTGGCTACCTGATAACTTTTGTTGCATTGTTTCACATCAGCATGGTTGTAATTTTAATAAAGAATTTTAAAAAATCAAGCCTGTGAAGAAAACGTAATCAGTAGAGCCACAAGGTATCCCAAAATTATCAAGAATTACTTCTGAAAAGTAATATTTTGCATTTTTATGTCTTTGAATTTATTTATTTTAATATTCAGAATAACAGACGGTGTATTTAATTAAATGAATTGTAATATTAATGTGTTTGTTCAAGCACCACCCTGACAAAGTTTCCTCTTTGAATAAAGGAAAAATCTACTTGTATCTACTTGTCGTCTACTTGTGTTTCCTTATGTGGCAAACCAGCCTCTATTAATGAGGCGGCGACGCACTAAGAAAACAACAAAGAAGACGTTCAGTTCTAGTGACTTCTGGTTTTAGAAGATAGGAAAACAATGAAGAAGGCATTCAGTCCAAGTTACTTCTGGTATGAGATATGAGTGATCGTGCGACTTCTGGTGTGAAGTTGAGGTCTTCAGCTGCATCTAGGTACTCTTGAACTAAAGCAAAAGACGCAACTATTTTGGATTTTTTAGAAAATCTGTACATATTTATGATCTTTTTTCATGCCACCAGTTTCGAACCATTAAACCCATGAAATCTTCCGAGAGGTATCAGGACAATAGCAGTAATGGTGTGGCGTGCAAATCAACACAGACGGACAGACATGCCACCAATTATAGAAGTATGATTAGGCTGCACTTCATCTGCTTCCCTCACGTTTGTTTGACTTCATTCATGTATGAAAGTGTTGGAAGCTGCAGCCTTTGTTCTGTGACTCAGTCATAAAATTCACTTTTGCTATCTGTGCCCAAGTACATCTTGAAATGGGTAAAAGTTGTAGATGTTTTGACCGATGACTGTCTGCTTTGTTGTAGAGGATTTGGTTGTTCAGTGATAATAATTGCTCTGTTCTTTAACGCCTGTGTCTTTGTTAACTGTGCCACTCCCTGTCTTACCCAAACATTCTTATGAATGAGATAATAAATCTCAATGAGGTTTACCTGGTTAAGAAAATAAAACTAAATAAAAATATTAAAGATAGTGACATCAATGTTGTGTCTTTGTTAAACTGCAAAAATAGTGCTAAAATTGTATCATGAAATGAAACTGCATCCTCAGATTACAGTTTCTTCTTCACTCATATGACATTGAAAACATTATTTTTTCTTTCAAAATAAGAGGAGAATAAGAGAAATAAGAATAACAGCTGGTTTGACTCAACTTCTGTAATATGTCTGTATTTTCTAGAAATTCAAAGTATTCCCTGTCATGTTATTTTGTGATGAAACATCAGATCTTACTGAACCATGTGAAAGTTGAAGCTATTTCTGGTTGAGTCAGAGTCAGGGGACATGTCAGAACATGTCTTGTAAAGAGTGATGGTTTATCTGTATGACGGCTGAGGGGGAAGTGGGTGGATGACGGGATTAAAGCCAATCAGCTCAAGTTTCTCCTCTTTTCTGATCTTGAACTCTGATGGAGGAGATTAAGAGGTAAAAGATTTCATTATCTGTCTCTAAGTTTGAAGTGTACTGTAGCATATGTGTGTGAAATCCAACCAAAGTTAAATTTAGCCAAGCATACATGACGGTCTGTGGGTGCGTTATGTCAAGACATGTTGAGCTAACACCAGACTTGGCACCATCAGGGTCTTAGAGGTGAGGGACGGGGACTTGTTTGTGTCTGCAGGGGAGGTGTTAATGACTCCAGAGTTCCCACAAGCACGAAACATCACAGAAACAGCCCTGTGAAGACTCGACAGACTGGATCAAACCCCGACATGTTGAATGAAAACAGGCCAATCACCGCTGAGGTTAAAGAGTTCAGCAGAGAAAGAAAAACCAGCAGCCTCTCAGGCATCATCGAGATGGAAAAATGGTGCTCTGTTGTGTTTACATGTTATACAAAAGAGGAAACAAACACTGTTTTTGTCGAGTTTTTCCAAAGCGAGAGCATGTGGTCTCAGTTGCCATGGTGATGTCCACAGATCGTGCTCCCATCATCAGAGTGGGTTCAGACCGAACATCACCAACAACCGAGGAGACTTGATATAACACAGTCACAGTGAACGTTCCTGTGGGAGGACGAATTAAACCTCACACAGAGAGCGAACATGATCATGTATGGACATAACATTAAAGATAAGAATCCTGTGAGAGTCAGAGGATGATAGAGAAATGCTTTTTAATATGCAACACACTATACTTTTCCTCATTTTCATCCTCCCTTTTATACTAAATGAGTGGTTGGATTTGTTTTGTATGGAAATACATGGGCATCTGTGCTCTGTGGGGGGTCCAAGCTCACAGTGATCTTGTTATCCTGTAGAAACCAAATGATATCAGGAACTAGAAACAATATGGCATGTTAGCTAACAGTACACTTTTAAAGAACACGCAAGCATTAAAGACCATTAGTTTATCACTACATGGTGGGATTTAACTTGCATTAACCTGCTCTAAACCTCACATGCAGTTAGAAAAGTCCAGTTATTTTTTCAGTCTGACTAAAATTCAAACATGTTATTCTGATTGAAATATATTGCTTTAAAAGTCTTATTATTTTAGATTTTAAAACAAAATTCTCAGTCCATTTGGCAACTTAAAACTATTCTTACCAGTATATGTAAAGGGTTGTGTTTCATAATGTTAATGTTTAGACTAAAGCCCTTTGCACACTGAGTCCATTTAGTTTTTATTCAGTTGAAAAGAGGATATTAGGCTGTGTTAATCAGAGGCGGACTCAGAATGTTTAAGGGGCAGGGCCGAAAATGGTAAAAACGGCACCTCGTGTATTCGATGGGGCACCAGTGGCTAAAAAAGTTGTCAAAAATTTAACATGGAAAATCAAAAAACCTACATAAGATTCAACTTTTTATTTTTTTTGGTTATTATTACATCCATTAGTTCTCTTTAAAACAGCTCAGGAACTACAAGTATTAAAGCACTTAACTCATTGAGTGCCAGCCCTTTAATAAAATGGAAAGTGGCTTGTGCCATTTTGAGTCATCTTTCAAGACCAACAGAATATTTTTTACCATGACTCTGAAAACACCAAATAGCTCAAATGAAAGAAGAAACTCTCTATTTCATCATGGAAAAAAACGTTTGTTTGCACCTTGTTCTGTTCTTGATTTATCTGAAGTTGAATAGAGGTTAGTTTCACCAAAAAGACTGCTTTTTTCTAGAAAGCTGAGAAAAATGCATTTTTGTGAAAGAGAGTCTGTCAAGCAAAACAGTGATTTGAATGTTATAATGTTGCCTTCAATGACATAAAAGACATCTGACAATTGTATTACAGATGTTATTTTATTGTAAAATAAATAACAATGCTTCCAGTCACTGTCATGCCATTCACACTCTGGAGCTGGATGGCCTCCACGTGACCCCCCTATAAGCCCATGTCCTCTCCTGCTTGCGTGTCCCCTGGAACTGCCTGTAAATTATAGAAGTAATACAATATATATGTTTTAAATATATACTATATAATCTATAATATAGAATTTTTTTGTTCTTACATCTTTTTCTGCCAACAGACAGTATTGTAGAACTGCATGGGGCTTGTTCTTCTCTCAAGTCTGCTTCTGAAATCACAGAACATTAACTTACCTCCATCACTCTGGGACGGAGAACAAGATCCACTCCGCTCACTCCGCAGCCATTCCTCAGAGTCTTGGTTGGAAAAGTCCGTCTCTGAAATGTCGTCGCTATATGCATCCAGCTGGCGAGCGGCTGCCTTTTTTCTCCGACGCACAGGGGAGGCCTTGCAGACTCTTGGCCGGCATAGGCAGATGAATGACCACGCTGATCCCTGGATTCGCTGTCGTTAAGTTCAGTGCAGTTTCAGTGAGTAAGCAATTTCTCAGGTTAAAGTTTAAAGTTTCTTCCAGCGTCTATTTTAGAACTTTTAGCTTAGATTACCTCCATAACAACTGCTCTGCTCTTTGACACCAGGGTCGCCATCTCTGATCTGTGTGGCTTTGATCTACCGTCTCTTCCGTGTTCTGACTACGTATCCCAGAAGCCCCAATTACTCACAGGGAGCGTGAGAGCGCCCCCTTGTGCCAGCCGCCGAAAAAACACTGACGTATATAAACACCAATGGCACTCAAGCGTTGGCTTTTAAATGATATATATCTACGTCAATGGCACTCAGTGAGTTAATTTAGTTTTCTCCACAGTTGGACATGAGCCTTTTCTGGTTTAATCCACTAAGGTGGCTCTATGCACACTAGAAGGAAACCCCAGATGGTATTTTTTCACTTCTTGTCCACTGGAAGGACAGCATAGATGGCAATTAATCACGTATCGTTCACTCAA
Source organism: Cheilinus undulatus (assembly GCF_018320785.1). Classification (NCBI taxonomy): domain Eukaryota; kingdom Metazoa; phylum Chordata; class Actinopteri; order Labriformes; family Labridae; genus Cheilinus; species Cheilinus undulatus. The sequence goes on along the minus strand of NC_054887.1, from coordinate 21,236,591 downwards.
AAGGCACTAAGTGAAATGTCTTCATAGAGGGAACTTAAGAGGAGGCTTTATTAAATTTTGTCCACTCAGAGGGTACTAAAGAGTCCACTTTGTCAAATTTTGTCTTTAATGAAAGAACTTAACCCCTTACAGCCTGATAACTTATGTAATAGTGAGAAAATTACCATTTTTAGGAACTGAAATGTATTTTTAACCATCTACCAAAATCCATAAAAAATAAAAAATTATATGAAATTTTAGGTTTTTTTTTTGTATGTGTTCATTTTAAAAGCTATTTTTATTTTTATTCTTAGTCTTAAGATTAAATTCATTTTAGTTTAAGTCACCTTTTAGCCACTTCTACCCTTTATAGTTTTAGTCTTGTTTTAGTCCATGAAAGTCCTCACATTTTAGTCTTCACTTTTATTCCAAGCATTTATTCTCTTGCCTAAATCTGGTCCCAAATCATGGTAGTGTGTTCTATGCAGTATGCTAAACCTGGGGTCGCTGAGAGGCAGAATAGCTACAGATGCATTGTTTTTTGACAGATTTGATGAGTTTTGAATGTCTGCCAAAAACTTTATTACATTTTAGTCTAGTTTTAGTCATCCTGATGAAAACTAAACATACTTTTAGTCAGTTTTAGCTATCAAAGATCTATTTTTGGTTAGTCTTAGTCTAGTCTTTCTCATGGAAAAATGGTAGTTGACGAACAATTTTCGTCTCAGTTTTAGTCGACGAAATGAACACTGTTTTGTATCACATTTGAATCATTAGGCATGTTTGGCAATTGCTACTCCACAGTAGGACATTTTAGTAATTTATCAGATTGTATTCAAAAGTTTTTGAATAGTAATGTAATGCTCACGCTGATTGGATAGATGTGTCATACAAGTATGACAAATATACTAAAAAGGACACTAAAGAGCATACTTGGTAGTATTTTGTCCACTTAGAGGGCAGTTAAGAGGTCACTGGTAAGTTTTGTCCACCCAGAGGGCACTTTGTCATTTTTTTTCAAATCAGAGAGTACTTAAGAGGGCACTTTGTCAAATTTTGACATTTTAAAGGTCACTTCAAAGGGCACTGTTAGTTTTTGTCCTGTCATATGGCCCTTTGTGGAATTTTTGTCCACTAAGAGGGTGCTTAACAGGGCACTGAGTCAAATTTTGACCACTCAGAGGGGACTTTGGTAAATTTTGTGTCCAGTGCCTGTTAAGGGCAGCTGCAGTTCCAATATCAAGCAGCTGACTCTTCCCATCCGTTCTCTCCTGAGCACATCAGCATTAGACACAGTTTTGCCAACAAAACACAAAAATGCGCCAAAGAGAAGACATCACAAAGAGCTGGCACCTCTGACAATCAGTCAAGGTCCAGGCCTCACAAGAGAAGCCTAGAAGGACCTAGACTCTGGCTTTGGTCCGCATGCTCAGATACCAGGAACGCCTGGTCTTGCTCGGTGAACTCATCACCCCATGTGCAAGACCAAGTCTGTAGTTGATCCCAGCCTTGTAGTCGGTGGATTCGATGGATTTTGCTGCCAAGGTAGGTGAACTGCTCCACAACTTCCACGCTAGATTTTAAGGCATCCTCAAATGCCTGGATCACTTGTAAGAGGAGGCAAATGTTGTTTTTATGTATAATTTCTGAGGACAAACAGGCTTTAAATTACTTAATTGAGATTTGTTTTGAGATGAATTTCCAGCACAAATTGATGTTAAAGGCTTGCACATGACACTTCTTCAATACACTCTTTGAATCTGTTTATACATCCAAGAAAATGTCCACAAAGTGTGTGTAAAAAGGAAGGGAAAAAAAATCAAAATCAAAGACATTCACCCAGCATTGTGGCCATATGGCGGCCAAGGCTCTCAGGACTGCAACAAAGAAAGCTAATCTCTGGTTGTCAGCTCTGGCCCATATAGAAGCTATAGAATATGACAGGTCCCCCCTCCCATAGGACGGCAGGAGTTGTGAGGGACCACACTGATCCAGACTTAAGCTCTGACAGGCCCTGCCTCCCACCTCTGTCTCTGCAGTAATTAAATGAGTGCCAGCGGTGAGCAGCACTCAGGAAATTGGCCCTGCGCGGTTCCTGTCTCTGCTGTCAGGGTTTTCAGGAGGCCTGTACAGGTGTTGGAAACCGGGAGGGTAAAACGACGACAAGGGAGAGGCAGAAAATAGAGCCAGAGAGAGAAATGTGGGGATGTAAACATGGCGAGGTAGCAGAAAAGTGACGAATAGCTCGAGAGACAAAATACTGAACTGTCAAGGTTAGAGAGGAAATAAGTTTACCAAGGAGGAAGTGTGAATGTCACAGCGTCTCTCGTTTCTACCACCCACGCTTACTTTAATGAGAGTATTAGAGTGACGTCATTACCCGGCTGGCGAGAGCTGCGTGTGGCGTGTTTTCATGCTCCCGTCAATTGGTTCTTAGAGGTGAAGATTGTGTAATGGCGAGAAGGAGCGGGTGTCATTGAAGAGTAACTGCAGAGGAGAAAGTGCTATGGTGTCAGGTCAGGCAGGATGGTATTCAGCTGCAGTAAAGCTATTGTTAAAACAAGCAGTAAAATAAATGCCAATACCTCGGTACACTGCTTTTACATCATCTCAACATGTCCATCATTTGGAGATCTTTGTTTATTTCCTGTCTCACAAAGAAGAATGATTGATGGTATGTCAGCTATTAAACTCTTCATGGTTTACGATGAGATTGTGTTGGAAAATGTTCACACAGAACCCCAATATGAGCTGTCATTTTCCAAAGGATTGTAAGCAGGATTATAAAGAGGTAGTATCAGTGACAACAAAAAGACAAATATCAATATGTTGCTGTCCTAGAAATATTTACATTTTTGGTTTTTACTTTAGCTCGATTTCCTCCATCTTCCTCCCAAGTTTCCACAACCCCCCTAGCAACCTCTGACGAGCACCCGCACTTTGAAAAACACTGTTTGCATCTAACTCACAAAGCATGTCTGTGAAAAAGTGTTACAGTGTTGATAAATAACACTTAAATGACTACAGAGGTGAATCATTCATGAATGTTGCGTTTACATTTCAGATATGGAACAAGCTAGCTAGTTGTACTAGCTTGTTGCTAGCTTTTTGTTGTTGTTGTTAGCTTGTTGTTTGCTTGTTGCTAGTTTGTTGCTAGCTTGGTTTTAGCTTATTGCCAGCGTGTTGTGCTAGCTTGTTGCTAGCTTGTTGCCTGCTTGATGTTAGCTTGTTGCTAGCTTGTTGTTAGTAAACTGCATTTATTTATTTATATATCTTGTTGTTAGTAAATTTTATTTATTTATTTATATAGCTTGTTGTTAGTAAACTGAATGTATTTATTTATATAGCTTGTTGTTAGTAAACTCGTTTATTCATTTATACAGCTTGTTGTTAGTAAACTGAATTTATTTATTTATATAGCTTGTTGTTAGTAAACTGAATTTATTTATATAGCTTGTTGTTAGTAAACTGCATTTATTTATATATAGCTTGTTGTAAGTAAACTGAATGTATTTATTTATATAGCTTGATAGTAAACTGCATTTATTCATTTATACAGCTTGTTGTTAGTAAACTGAATTTATTTATTTATATAGCTTGTTGTTAGTAAACTGCATTTATTTATATATAGCTTGTTGTAAGTAAACTGAATGTATTTATTTATATAGCTTGATAGTAAACTGCATTTATTCATTTATACAGCTTGTTGTTAGTAAACTAAATGTATTTATTTATATAGCTTGTTGTTAGTAAACTGCATTTATTTATTTATATGGCTTGTTGTTAGTAAAATGAATTTATTTATTTATATAGCTTGTTGTTAGTAAACTGCATTTATTTATTGCAATAGAATTTAAAAAAAAAATTTCAGCTGACCAAAGCGTTTCCCACTTAAAGCAAAATAAGAAACAACCAAACAATACAGACGAGACAGAATAACATGGCAGAGAATACGCTTTCACAGAGAGGAAAATGTAGCTCAGATTGGAGAAGTCTTTCAGCAGTATTTAAAGCCAAGGAAATAGGTGGGTTTTGAGCTGAGCCTTGAATTAATGTAAAGTGTTTGCACCTCTTATTTGAGGAGGCTTTTTGCTAGCTTGGTTTTAGCTTGTTCTTAGCTTGTTGTTAGCTTGTTGCTAGCTTTTCCCCAGCTTGTTACCATCTTGTAGTTAGTTTGTTGCTAGCTTGCTGTTAGCTTAGCCAGTGAAGCTCTGACTGGATATTCTCCAACATTTAAGTGACATGATGGGGATATGACAGGCTTTTAAGTACGGTGGAAAGAGATACTAACCATTAGCGTGGTTACAGTATGCAGTATTTATGTTCAAGTAAGGAGTGGTGGTGGTATGTCAATTACACAGCACATTTATGGATACATTTCTCAGCTAACAACCATTTGGCATACTAAGTGCAAACAGTAAAACAAAATTCCTTTCCTTTTCAGTTTTGTGAACACTCTTAACTTCAGGAAGTCTGTTTGAAAGTCAAACACTAGTTCTTTATGCACTGCAGTCTAGCTTGCTAGCTATAATAATTAGACAGGCATTTTTTATTTTTTATTTTGATGGAGCTAGGATGGCTGTTTTGAAATCCTAGACCAAGACGAATTGGGAATACATCTTCCAAGATTTATGACTGATCCTTTAAAATGACTGTAACTGTACACGTATTGACTTGAGACTCTCTCCACCGTTTCCTGTGCTGCTGCCCAGCCTGCACTGCTCTGAAGGACCAAACCCAATGGGCCTACTGTGCAGCAAGTGCAAGTCATCATGTTTCTTCAGATTGGATTTTTTGCTGTTCTGGGCAGCCCGAGGTGTGTGTTCATCTGAAATGAGATTCCTGGCTCCTATTTGTACACCCTTCAGCGATGGCTCCACTTAGCTGGAAGGTGACAGAGGAAGTTAATTGGCTTCTTTACTTGCCGCGGCAAGGCTGTTGATCAAGTGTTGGCACGCTGCACGCCCTGGGACACATTTATGAAGATTTGCTGATGGTATCTTGACAAAATCTCTCTCTGCTGTTGTGTTTGGTGGTGGATCATGAGATAAGATACACAAAACAAATGATAAAGCCTGTTTATTTCAGTTATTCCTGATAGGATGCAAAGGGCTGAAGCCTACAACTTTCGGCAGACAGAATGATTTCATTTCAAGGTTTCTTGAAATTGCACATGTAAGATTGCAAAATAAAGTACAAAGATGAACAGGGTGTTTTCTGTGAGGCAGTATCCCTTTAGTTCGTCCATCTTTTTATGTTCCCCCAACTTTTGCTGAACTGTAATGGCACAAAATGATCAAACTTCTGGACATCTTAAGCTTGTTTTTCTCTCCTAGCTGCCATTTCTGCTGCTCCAACATCCCTCACCGTTCTCGAGCTCTGCCTCTTATCAGTCCATCCTCCTGCACTTTATCTACCATGGGTCTTCATTCTCTCATTCCTCCCCATATTGTTGTTGCAGCCACCACTGATCGCTAAACTTCAAGGCCAAAGCCAGTAATTTTCCAAGATTGCTTGTGACTTAAATTCTAACCTTCCTCTATTGCTTCCAGGTATCACTGACATCTTGTTCCCCTTGTTTGCCTGCATACAGGCCAATCCTTGGCTCCTCTTTTAGCAGAAAACGTTGGATTCCCATTCCCTATTATCAACTACAGATATCCAATTTCCTGCTCTGATAACACCTATCTTTATCCCAGTTTTGGCTTTATTCTTGGCCTGCCTTTGTTCGTAAACCAGGGCATGAGGCGGCTGAAATAACAGTGCCAGGAAAAATAACTCCAATGACACAAGTGGCCTGTTGACCAACTTCTAGTAGGGCAGAGCTTTAAAGGACAAAGGTGAAGCCACAGGGAGGATTGGGGCTAAAAGCAGACTAGAAATGAAAGTAGAGACTGATGGTAGCAGACAACTAAAATGACAGCGGTGTTATAAATAAAGGCAAAGACAGGGCAGGTTGGCAGATCATGTTCTGGTCAAGGCCTTGCAGACAGTGTCAGACTACTCTGCTCTTTTAATAGCAGCTCTTTGACCTGGGTTTGAGTATATATCTGCCCAGCTCAGGGCGACACGTCATTTGCATCAATTGATAATGACTAATCCTAAAGATGAACATTTACAAGCACAGAAAGACTGTTTTGCATGCGCCGAGAGGAGTTATATACTGCAATTAAAGGCAGGATACTCACAACCCTGGTAAGCCCAGGATGCAATGTTTCTATGTGACCATCCTGGTGTACAATGAATATGACTTAATTTATTCGTCAACCACCTTTTTACATGAGAGAACAAGACTAAAACAAGTTATAAATAGATCTTTTATTTCAAAAACTGTTACGCCTATGTTGTTACGCCTCTGCAGCAGAGCATGAAAGCATGACATTCTCAGTATTTACCCACCCAGGCCATGCTTATGAATGCAATATCTCAAGAATGCTTTCAGTGATTTCAATCAAACTTTTCACAAGTTTTCACCCTGACCCAAGGAAGAACTGATTAGATTTTGGAGGTCAAAGGTCATAGTTCTAGTTTGTTGTGGAGCTCTGGAGATATTAGATAAATATGAGAAAATCTTGAGTAAACAACCTGAAATGACAAATCATAAGGGAAAAATGAAGATAAAATGTATGGAAGCATGTCAGCTTACAGCTTCTGTATGCATGCATATCTGATCTATAGGAGTTATCTTTATCTGTTGTTTTTATGAGCTTTTGCAGTCTAAGGCTAGAGCTTTTATGTGCTTTTGCATGCACAGTGAGGTTCCTTTCAATATCTTTGTTTGTTTGTCTCTGAAGTCAGTAGGAAAGAGGTTGAAGGTTTGTTTGCTGTGAGTGCGAGAGACTCTCGGGATGATAACCCAGCGAGGATTGGATCGAAATCAGGGCAGTGTTCATCCGGGCCTAAACTGCACGTTTAACACGTAACACTTAGATGACACTGGATTCAGACCTTAAGATGACACTTCTGCATCATTTTTAAACCCTGCAAAATGCAACATACACCACAAGTATATGCTTCAAGGAAGGCTATACCACTAATTCTTATTTCAATGACAGTTCAAGGCTGAAAAACAATGATCTAAGAGGTGTATACTCACAATAACCACGTGTTCATGCATGTAAGCACTGTAATACATGAGTCAGTCTAGACATGGCTGTGCAGTTTATCAAGCCGGTTTTGTTTTTGACTTTGGTAGTTTAAATCTGATGGGAAAAAGGGAGAACTGTGTAATAATGAATTATTTGTTAGCTCGCCAAGTGCAGAATCTCCCAAGCACTCCTGCAGCATATACGCCATAAACACACCTGCCACATCAGCTAGACACAGCCCCAGTCTAGACTGGATCTGTCATCGCCCCACAAGAACAGGGTTCCTTGTTCCTGCGTCCAGCCAGAGCTGAGCCCTCTGTATTTATGAGGGTATTTCCTACCACGGGGTATTAAGTAAAGGCAGGAACAGGTTAGTGGAGCGTAAAATGCCCCCTACGTGTACAACAAAGCTGCTCTTTGAAGATTAGCATACTGTTTGCTGCTGAACTTGGACTTGGAGTAAGTACCAACTGAAATGATCAAAATTATACATCAGGCAGCCAAAAGTTCATGCTGTACGGTGGATCAGTGCACATGTATGTGCATGTGTGTCGGAGAGGGGATGATTAAAGTGGAGGGAGAAAAGAGGGACAGCTGATTGTAATTGACCGAGGCAGTGGCATTCCAGCTTTGACTCAAGAGGCTCTTTGATTGTGGGAAATCAAGTGTGTTTTAATATTTTCACTCGGGCAAACACCAGGTTTTTCCCTGGAAAGTCAGTTTCCAGTGTGACTTTATTTTCCCATTAAAGTTTGACTATAACCTGTAAAAATAAACCATTAAAGGGACAGTATGTAGAATTTTTGCACTGAAATGTCTACATTAAATTGACTTCTCTGGAGCTCTATATGGAAAAAAGTATTCAACCGTCAGCCCATTACACCAACTAATACATGCACTTTAATATGGAGTTGACCTCTTCTGCAGCAATAACAGCCTCCACTGCTCTTGGAAGGCTTCCAACAAGATTTTGGAGTGTTACTGTGGGAATCTGTGCCCATTCATTTTGTAGGACGGGGTGTCCAAACTATGGCCCAGGGGCCAAATGCGGCCCTTTATCCATTTTTAATTGGCCTGCAGCAAACTGTAAAACATAAAGGAAATATGGCCCACATTAGAACATGAAGCTTGTGCTTGACTGTATATTTTTTCTGTTTTCTGACTGACCGACAAGAATATTTTTGTGTCAACTTGGGGGCTCGTCCGGGAAGGTAGCACAAAACTACACTCTTCTGTCAGTAAGAAAACACAAAAAAATTATAGTTTGTGAAGCTGGTATGAATTACCTACCGTGCTAATTCTGTAAACAAACATTTTGACATGACAATTTATTGACGTGCATTTTTTTGTGACTTAAAATCTTTGCCTGAATTGGACTTGATTGACTAACTTTGATATCATAAAGGAGAGGTATTTGAAAGTGTTCCCACCATCTTTCAGATTTTTTGTATGTGGCCCTCAGTGGAAAAAGTTTGGACAACCCTGCTGTAGGGCATCCATGAGGTCAGGCACCGATGTTTGACGAGAAGGCCTGGCTTGCAATCTCAGTACCAGTTCATCCCAAAAGTGCCCACTGGGATTGAGGTCAGGGCTCTGTGCAGACCAGTCAAGTTCTTCCACAAAGAGCTCATTAATCCACGTCTTTATAGACTGCATGGCTAGGTGCTTGATTTTACACACCTGTGGCAACAGGTCTGACTGTAACACCTGCATACAATAATTAACAGGTTTGTCCAAATACTTTTGTCCATATAGTGCATTCTGAGTTGAGTACTTGCTTTACCCTATATATTTTCAACCATTTTTCAAACTGAAGAGAAGCTAAATGTTTGTATTTGCCATAGAAACAGTAGTTTCTCCCACAACACGTAACTCCAATCCCCTGACAATGTGGCCCTACTAGACATTTCCAATTAGAGTAGAGACCTGTTTCTCTGTCCTCCAGGGCTTACTTGCTTTTATGCCTGATTTACCATGTATGTGCTGAACCATTGCTGTCATTTCATTAGTGAATTTCACATAAGAAAGAAAAGCTGTTAAATGTGGCCCTCTTGGTTTGCATGTGATCCCAGAATGCTTTGTATATCACCACAGTCAGCCATTCATCTGTGCCATGCAAACCATAAGAGCCAGTAGGCAACAGAACCCGCCGCGTGTGTTTGTAAAAGATAAAGCCCAGTTTTGTAGAGCTGCTGCCTTCAGGGAACTCTTGGGAATTTTCTGCTGCCATCGAAGAGAATAACTGTCAGGAACTAAATGTTACATTAGCAATAGGACAAATAAATGTATTCTTCTTCATGTCAAAGCTGAACATAACAGCACAATGCAGCTGAAGCATCCATGAAGCTCCAAGAGCATTCCCAAGACCACAACAATGTCTCACCATGCCGATGAGAGCCACAGGGGTCCGTCCTGCACACAGCTATTGCTATGGCGACGGGCTCTTTGAAGAACGTCCTTCATGTGACTGTTTTGCTTTTGTTCTTGGTAATTAAAATGGATTATCAGCCCCAACACCCACCTCTAACTCTCCCCCTAAATGCTTTTACACATACATACTCCTCCTCCAGTGTTTACAGAGGGCTCTGATTAGAACAATTAAAGGGGTAGAAAATGGTGAACAGACAATGACTAATTGATTAACAAAGGACAGAGAGTCATAATCTGTGGGGCCCTCTTAACCTCTGAATCTGTTAGAATATGCAGAGTACAGCAATAAGGCCAATTGAAATCACTTTTTTTTTAATTGCATGGACTTAAAGAATGGTTTGCACTGAGCACTAATGTCTGATAAATAGACCAACTATAGAGCCATATCTAGCAAGCAGTTAGCTTAGCACTAGATATCCTAGATAACCTAACCTGTATTAAAGATGATACATGTGACTCTACATTTGGATTTATTAGAATTGAAAGCTAGTTTAGCAAATGAAACTCCAGAAATTGGATTTCAGTAAAACTGTTGAGTTTAAACACATTTGTATAAAGCTAGCAAGCTACATGTTCAGGGGGGTCATCTTTGAGATATTTAAAAATGTGGGCTGACCATAGATATCATTAGTTTTAATCCAGATGTAGCATGAAGGTCAACTTTAGTCCTGTCAGTCCACACGATATTTCCCCAAAAGTCTTGGGGATCATTGAGGTTTTGGAAAAATTGAGATGAGCCTTTGTGTTCTTTTTGGAACTCTCCAATGGATGCCATTTTTGCCATTCTCTTTCTTATTGTTGAATCATGAATACTGACCTTAAGGGAGTCAAGTGAGGCCTTCAGGTCTTTAGATGTTGTTCTAGGTTCTTTTGTGACCTCCTGGATGGGTTGTCGATGTGCTCTTGGAATCATTTTGGTAGGCCGGCCACTCCTGGGAAGGTTCACCACTATTGCAAGTTTTCCCCATTTGGGGATAATGGCTCTTACCATGGTTTGCTGGAGTACCAACCTCAAAAATAGCTTTGTTACCCTTTCCAGACTGATAGATGTCAATGACTTTGCTTCTATCTGGAACACTCTGAATATGAGGGTGCAACAAGCCTTATGCTATAAAGGAGGAGGCTGGGGTGGAGGAGGTGAAGCTTTGCCAGCAGCAACAGCAGCATGGTGCATCAGCATTAATGCAAGCAGGGATTAGCGAGAAGGATGTCTTGTTTAAATACACGGCTGTGTTGAGAGAAAGAGATGTGATTGGCTGTGGGAGCTGGGAGAGGATAATTAGGTTTAGCTACCGTGCCCACATCTGTTCTTGAATTTCTTTAGATGGCAGCACGATGTGTTGCTTTTTGAGATCTTTTAGCCTGGTTCACTTTGCCAGATAGGTTCTAGTTAAGTGAATTCTGACTTCTGCCAGTAATCAGGCCAGGGTGTGGCTTGTGAAATTATTAGCCACCCTGCATGGTTGAGTAATTAACTCGTATTTGAAATACTTTAATATTACTGTAGCATTGCTGTGCAACACTGGCCTTAAGATTGACCCCTGCTCTGTAAAAGTTGCAGGACTTTTCGAGAAAGTAAAGCCATGCTAAAGATGACAAAGTGACCTGATGGTTGGAAGTGTAGTCTACGACTAAATGATCTAACTTTCAATCACTGCAACAGCCACCTATCGTGACAAATGCCCTTCAGAGGCCCATTAATAAGAACATTAGCTAGACAGTTTGAACCGCTGCATTAGAGCGATCAGAGCAATGTAGGCAGGGGTCAAACTTGATGTAAAATTTTAGTAGCACTAAAGAAGAGTGTAGTGACAGTGACTTATAGCCCAAGAGGAGGGTAAAGAGGAGGGGAAAAGTCATTCTGATTGGTCGAGGGAAGAAAAGGAAAGGTTTTGGGCAGATATGACAAGCAAAGCAGACATCAAGAGGACTGTGAAGAAAGCCACAAAGGGGAAAAAGAAATTAGCTTGAAGCGGAGTATGTAGAATCAAAGCACCACAGTGTCATCTTTTTTTTTTTTTTTTTTTTTTTTTTTAACAGAAGCGCTTTGGATAGGGATTACATAGGGAACAGAGCCAGGGAGAAGATCGAGGTAGAGAGACACACAGAGAAAACTGGGCAAAAGAAGAAGAAAGAGGGGGCGCTGACCTACTTCGAATGGGAATTCTAATTCGCCATCTGAATCAGCGAAGAGAAGAAGAAAGAGGAAATGAAAAGAAGATGATAGAGGCTTTTTGCTACCGGAGTCTCCTCCAGCAAATTCAAACCAGGCTGCACGGAGGACTTGGCTGTCCTACTGGGCCTTTGTCTTGCAGAAATTATATAGCTGCAGTACATTTCCAAAGACTGCCGTCAAAACCAGCGCTAATCAATCTTTCCTCATAATTTGTCAGCATTAGGCTTTCATGGAAACAACCTATACAAAGCCCATTCGTCTTGTGTCACCATATGCGTGAAGCCCTCAGTCTATTTAGTTTCCACCTCTATGCCCCATCGTCAAACCTTGAATTCTTAATCCATTTATAATGAAATGTCATATATTTTAAAGGACAGGAGATTAATACTGAGGCAGGTGAGAAATGGAAGGGCAGAGAAACAAATATTGACCGTAGGAACGTAAACGGACATATGGGAACGCCAAGGGGAATGAAGGGAGGGATTGTGTGTCTTTGTTGTATTTGATAGATATGACAAAGAGATGAATGGTCAGTCCGTTTTAATCTCAGGGTTGGGTATGAGTAAACATACAGATGTACACAGCAGTCGCACTGTTGTTGAGGAGCACTATGAGAGGATTTCCACTTCAAATAGCAAACTACACACAAAGACAATTTTTGAGAGTGCACACAGATTCAATCACAGAGGAATCAAAGCTATGCATACAGATTTTTACGTGAACAAAGACAAGACCGAGATGTATGCATTGAGCCAGAGCAGACTTAAGATCTATACTGCCCTTTTTGTCACTTTGACATTGAAAAAGGTCTAAAACAATAAACTTGATTCTGAACTTCTGACTTCTTTGTGCTATTTTTAGGAAATGAAGGCTGATTCACTTTCTGCCAGCAGGAAGATAAGACGTATTTATGTCTGTTTGATATAAAACAGGTAGCTAGCATGATGTAAGCTAAGCATATGGGCTGAAAAACACTTTCATATAGGCTAAAGTAAGGCCAAGGTCTAACAAAAGCTTAAGATGTTGAAGAGCTATTCATGGGTATGTTTTAATGGGACTCATGGCTTCGGGTAGTTTCTATCAGGTGTAACTCCATAGTTACAGGTAGTTTCCATCAGCTTGGACCCCATGGCTATGGGTAGTTTCTATCAGGTTTGGCCCCTATAGCTTTGGTAGTTTCTATCAGGTTTGGCCCCTATAGCTTTGGTAGTTTCTATCAGGTTTGGCCCCTATAGCTTTGGTAGTTTCTATCAGGTTTGGCGCCTATAGCTTTGGTAGTTTCTATCAGGTTTCTCCCTGTGGCAACAAGTAGTTTCAATCTGGTTTGACCCCATGGCTCTGGGTAGTTTCTATCAAGTTTGGCCACTATAGTTTTTGGTAGTCAGGGTCTCCCTATGGCTAAAAGTAGTTTCTATCAGGTTTGACTCATGGCTTCGGGTAGTTTCTATCAGGTTTGACCTCATGGTTACGGGTAGTTTCTATCAGGTTTGACCCCATAGTTATGGGTAGTTTCTATCAGGTTTGACCCCATAGCTATGGGTAGTTTCTATCAGGTTTGACCCCATGGCTTCGGGTAGTTTCTATCAGGTTTGACCTCATGGTTACGGGTAGTTTCTATCAGGTTTGACCCCATAGTTATGGGTAGTTTCTATCAGGTTTGACCCCATGGCTTCGGGTAGTTTCTATCAGGTTTGACCTCATGGTTACGGGTAGTTTCTGTCAGGTTTCACCGCATAGTTATGGGTAGTTTCTATCAGGTTTGACCCCATAGTTATGGGTAGTTTCTATCAGGTTTGACCCCATAGTTATGGGTAGTTTCTATCAGGTTTGACCCCATAGCTATGGGTAGTTTCTATCAAGTTTGGCCACTATAGTTTTTGGTAGTCAGGGTCTCCCTATGGCTAAAAGTAGTTTCTATCAGGTTTGACTCATGGCTTCGGGTAGTTTCTATCAGGTTTGACCTCATGGTTACGGGTAGTTTCTATCAGGTTTGACCCCATAGTTATGGGTAGTTTCTATCAGGTTTGACCCCATAGTTATGGGTAGTTTCTATCAGGTTTGACCCCATAGTTATTGGTAGTTTCTATCAGGTTTGACCCCATGGCTTCGGGTAGTTTCTATCAGGTTTGACCCCATGGTTACGGGTAGCCTCTATCAGGTTTGACCCCATGGCTTGGGGTAGTCTCTATCAGGTTTGACCCCATGGCTTCGGGTAGTTTCTATCGGGTTTGACCCCATGGTTACGGGTAGTCTCTATCAGGTTTGACCCCATGGCTTGGGGTAGTCTCTATCAGGTTTGACCCCATGGCTTCGGGTAGTTTCTATCAGGTTTGACCTCATGGTTACGGGTAGTCTCTATCAGGTTTGACCCCATGGTTACGGGTATTTTCTATCAGGTTTGACTCATAGCTTTTGGTAGTTTCTATCTTTTTGTTTTTTGGCTACAGACTGTTTCAGTTTCTGGACTTTTAAAGCCAAAGGTTTGGCATTAGCTGAATATTAGCTAGTATGCTAACATCTCCAATGTAAACTTGCAGCTTGCTAGCTTAGTTTAGTTTACTGGCTACATTATTTCTACACTTTTTTCTGTAGCCCAACCCTTAGCCCTACCCTTACTTCTCTATCTCTCTCTGCATCTGATCCCCCACTGTGCCTAAGTAGCACTCTGGGCTAATTGAAATGAATGAGGAGGCAGCATATATTTTGGCACTATGCAAATGTCATGGAGAATACAGCCTGGGGGGACTTTTTCCCATGCCCCCCTCCATTGGTAGGTCAAAGGTCAGGATCTGCTGCAGCTTCGCACCTCTGGGGCTGCCTCTGAGTGGTGACTTCAATAGCTCACTAACGCCTGGTTGTGAGGTTGTGTTTACCTTTTAAAACACCAGTAGAAAAGTAAATATGGGTGGTAAAGGAAAGAAAGAAGTGAACTTTCTTTTGAAGAGGCCAAATATGAAAGACTATTGAATTCGGCACCAGGTTTCAACATGTTTAACTTGATTTATTTGAAGCTTTCACCCTCTAGAGCCAAAGTTTCAATGAAAGATGTGTAACTCACTGATCTCTGAAGCTCTTAGTTTCTCTCAAACATGTCTACATGTTAAACAAAACTGATCTTCTGATGTGTACGGGTCAGAATGCTACTCCTTGCCGGTGTTTACCACATCTTAGACGATAACCTGAGGTGCTTGTAGATTATTCTGCAGGTCAAGCCTTTGATGACTATCAGCGAGTGCAGGTGGTCGTGTCCATTTTGGCAGAAGATCTCATGTGCTCCCTGGGGCGTAGGAGAGTTAGATGAGCCGAGGATTGATGGGAATAGAACAGGGTGTGCTCAGCCTGGATGAGTCACCCAGAGCGAAGAGCAGATGAGCATACAGCAACCACACTTGTGGGAGAAACACAGAGAGAGAATATAGGACTGGTAATACAATCTACTGTAAAATCACAGGCAGTAAATTCATACTTGTGTACCCTTTATTTATCTCTTATTACATGTGCGTCTGTTTTCCAAGGCTAGGCTAACGTGTGATTTGACATTTTACAGCTACTTTGCATTTGCAAACTGGCGTTTCTTCCTAAAAATAACCCAAAATTTCTTTTTCAGCCCCAGGCCTGCAACATCGTGGGATTATTTAACTTTCCCGAGCAGGAGGAAAGCCTCAAACACCCTTCTTCCATTAGCATTCCAAACCAATTAGCGCTAAACGCCCATATGCTGCACGACTTCATATGGAAAAGGAACATTTATAAGGCCGAGCCGCTCACCCTTAACGCCACCACCGACTGAACCGACCTCTCCCTCATTTTCATTAGCTCGCCTGAAGTGTGAGAGAGGCTTTTCCACACACTCTAATGTAATTGTCTCATAGATGGTATAGCATTCCTCCAGCAGACTAATATGGAAACTTCCATGCCGGTGCATAGCGTTCATTCAGCCGAAAATTAGCATTGACAACAACCTCTTCAGCCTGAAAGACGATCCCTTTGGGTTAAAGATTCTTGCTCCTACTTTGCTCGTCCATGGGCTGAGAGGAGAGAGAAGGGGGATGATGTCATTCTTACAATCGATGGAGTCTACTTGATGTGATTTCTGCTAAATTTATTAGCATCATGCGCCTCAGCGGCCTCAGGGGTGAAACTGAGTGGCAGCAAGGGGGGATAACATGACTGAGTCTCCTCCTAGCACACATCTGCTCACTTCTCCAGCCAATTTCAATAAAGTGATGGATAACTTTTATTGAAAAATGATAAAAGTCATCCACGCCCTCGTTTTCTCTCGCCTAGATAACAGCAACTCACTTCTTTCTGGTATTACCCAGAAATCACTTTCCCGCCTCCAACTTGTCCAGAATGCAGCAGCAAGGCTTCTAACTGGTTTTAAGAAACGACATCACATCACCCCTATTTTAGCATCTTTACATTGGCTTTCAGTTACTTTTAGAATTGATTTAAGATTTTACTCATTGCTTTTAAAGCACTAAAGGGTCTGGCTCCAATATATGTCACAGAACTTTTAACCCCCTATGAGCCAGCCCGCACCCTGAAATCCTCGGGTAGGGGCCTCCTGGTCGTTCCAAAGTCGAGACTTTTAACGAAAGGTGACAGGGCCTTTTCTATCAGGGCCCCACGACTTTGGAACGACCTCCCCAAGGAGACAAGGCGTGCAGAAACATTCACGGCTTTTAAATCATTTCTTAAAACGAATTTTTATAGACTTGCTTTTATTTGATGTCGTCTTCTTACTCATTCTTATTCCTTTAATCATTATTCTACCTTTTATCTCCACTTTTAATATTACATTACTGCTACTTTTGCTATTTTACTGTTATTATTATTACTATTAATTCTTTACTACTTCTCATGTTTAGCTTGTTGTAAGACCTTTTACTCTTCTTATTCATGTTTTAATATCTCTTATTCCTCTTACTGTTTTGATTTTCTATATCCATGATCTTGAGTTTTTATTTAGGCAGTTCTTACTGGTTTTTGCTTTTACCCTCTTGATGCTTGTATCATTTTAGCATTTTCCTTCCTCAGGCTTATTCTCGTACGTTAATTTTACCTCTCTTCATGTTTTTAGTTCTTATTGCTTCTCTTTTACTTGCCTTTTAAAACTTCAGTCCCCTTGGTCTCAGGTTTTGTGGTTGGGTTCATGTGTTGGCGGGGTACTCCTGGGTCCTTATGATGTCTTTGTTTTAATGACATCCCAGGTTGTCTCAGTTCTGGCGATGTCATGTGAAATATATCAAAGCTCTTATGACTGCCACAGATTTTCACTTCTAATAACGTCTCAGTAATAATGTCATTTGGGCTGAACATGTAGTCTGGGTTTTGATCTTGTTTAGGTTCTCTTCCCTTGAGTGTTTTCTGGTTGTTGTTGTTTTGTTGTCTTTATCTCTTGTTGGGTTCTGCTGCTTTGTTTTTCTGCATGTCAAAGCACTTTGTAAACCCTTGTTTTTAAAAGTGCTAATAAATATTATTATTACTGTTATTATTATTGAGGAAATACCTTTATCAAAGCACCCGGAGGTGATCGAACACTAAAAGCAAAAATGTTAATGATGCTCCATCAACCTTCTACCCTCGTGGGAACTTCTGGGTCCTTGTGTCTCTCTGCTGCTGACCTCCAAGTCCTATAAATAAGAGATAAACCCATCAGATACCTCAGAGCCCACAGGAGGTGGAGTGGCTATCAGCAGCCTGGGACCAGTGGGAGGATTGAATCCATATGAGCTCATTGTTTGTCTGCGGCTTTGCCACGTGCCAAAAATTGGAGCAATGTGAATGAAACAACAGTGTGTAATGCATTGGAAGCACATGACTGTGAGTTAGTGCATTTAAATGTGGTTTTCATCATCCCTGTGTTGTAGAAACAGTATGTTTGAGGGTGTGCAAGCTAAAGCTAAACCTTGAGATATATTGTACCCTAGCAAGCATTAGCTTGGTTCCCTTGAATTTTGGTGCATGCATCTACAGTCTTTAAAGGAATATATTATTTCTAAGAGGGGTTGTTTAAGTCTGTGAATCAATAGTAAGCAGGAATGAGAGTATGTACAGTGCTTAACAAATTCATTAGACCACCCTAACCCTAACCAAAGTAAGGTTTATGCCACAGCTGCCCTAAATTAACAGCATTGGTAATTACCAAAATCATTTTTTATATTTCTGCAATGGTTAATACACCAATATGTAGAAGCTCTTTAACCCAAATGATATTTTTAATGCTAAAATATAATTATTATTGTTGTCCATGAATTTTCAAATTTACTGATTTACAAAAAAACTGAAAAAATAATAAAGCAAATTAATATTTCTTGATTAATATGTGAAATTATAGTTATTTACTTGCATTCCTGAACAGAAAAAATAGTTTTAGTGGTTGAATGTTACGCTTGATTAATTTCTGACTTCTCAGAGAAGCCCAGTGAGCCGGCTCAAATTTGGGTGAATTCAGTTTGAAATTCCTCATTCCTGTTCAAAACGTGGTAAAATGTGGAGAGCTCACTGAAAATGAAAGAGTCCACATTAAATCACTTCATGATGATGGATGGTCTTTGAGACAAATATGACAGGTGGTCTAATAAATTTGTTAAGCACTGTATGTGCAAATAAGTGCCAAGAAAATAACTTGATGGAAAAGAGCAGCACTAAAGATTCTCTTTTCAGTGTATATCAACCATGGAATTAAGTAACCCAATCCCAGAGAGTTGCATCATGGTCCACAAATGCAAGTTAAAGCTGTATCATGAACACAATCCAGAATCGCTGCTGTCTGCTCGGGGTCAAAGTTCATTTAAAATGGACTGAGGCAAAATGGAAAAAAGTTCTGTGGTCAGTTGAGTCAAAATTTGAAATTCCTTTTGGAAACCACAAACCCCACGTCCTGTGGACTAAAGAGGACAGGGACAATCCAGATTGTTATCAGTGCACAGTTCAAAAGCCTGAACATCTGATGGTATGGGGTTGCATTAGTGCCTATGGCACGGGCAGCGTGCACATCTGGAAAGGCACTAATACTGAGAAGTATAAAGAGGTTTCAGAGCATCAAATGCTCCCATTTAGACAATGTTTCTTTCAGGGAAAGCCCTTCATATTTCAGTGAAACAAAGCTAAACAACACACCATATTCATCACAACACTATGGCTTCATAGGCAAGTCCGGGTGCGGACTCACTAATTAACATTGTATTTTCAGGGCCTCACACAGGAGTCTGTCTAAGGCCTCAGCATATACAACTCCACTACAGAAAAAGAAAAATATGTCCCCTTTTGTTCCTCCTGTTGGCCTTGCTAACAAAATAGCAGGTGGTAAACTGGGTGTTTGTCAAACAACAAAAACATATAAATTTTACAGCTCTTTCGGCACCAGCCCCATACATGCTAGTTGATACAAGTCTAGGAGTATTAGCCTGACTTTAGATTTAGTGCAATTTCATCCGGACAAACATGTTAACATGCATTTAACAGTCCAGTTTTTAGGGTTCTCTGCCAGAAAATGATGGATTGCTCCCTCTGGGTGGGGACTGGGTCTCTGCCTCGTGTGTGAGAGTTCAGGTATCTCAGGGTCTTGTTCAGGATTGAGGGTAGAATGGACCCAGAGATTGACAGACAGCTTCTAGTATTGTGATGGACTGTCATGATAAAGAGCGTTCTGAGCCAGAAGAAAAGCTTCTAATTTACAGATCTATGGTCATGTCTTCAGGTAATGACTGTAAGAATGAGACTGCGGACAGAAGCGGCTGAAATGAGTTTCCTCCAAAGGGTGGTTTGGCTCAGCCTTAGAGGTAAAATGAAGAGTGCAGACATTCGGAAGAATCTGGGAGTAGAGCCGCTGCTCCTTCACATTAAAATGAGCCAGGTGGTTCTGGCATCTGATAAGGATGCCTCCTGGGCGTCTCCCTTTGGAGGTCTTCCAGGCATGTCGAATTGGGAGGGGGCCTCAGGGTAGACCCAGGACTCACTGGAGGGATTATATATCCATTCTGGCCTTGGAACGCCTAAGGATCTGAAAAAACAGGAGAATCAGCACTCAGATATGTCCTTTAGGGCTGAATTATTCCTGGGCTTGGCAGTATACAGGCCACAACATATGCATTTCAACATGCAGTTTACCATGTACCCATTATGCTACATATTCATTCGGGATGTCCTGCAAAAGTGGGATAGATTACCACTCAAAAAAGGAACAAAGACAATCCATAAAGTGTCAGTATGAAGGCTTTTTATCTCTCATACACATTCATGTGCACCATGTGAGTTTTGCATATAAAAGTATGTTGGTGTACAGTAAGTATGGGAGCTCTTACTGGTGCTTTAGGTGCTTATGTAACTATGTGGGAGAGGATAAAGTGAAACTATGGGGGATTTGGGTGATTAAGCCATGACTTGAGGCTCTACAGGGGGTAAAAATGTGGAGAGATTACTGGGATCTGAGGCGCTATCCACATCCCAATGTCACCCAGTGTCTCTTAGCTACAGGGATAACAGGAGGGGCCGGTTCAAGGAATACAGGATTTACACTGAGTCAGAGCGCTGTTATTCCCCCCTGTAGAGAGGTCATCGGGTCCGTTGCTTTTACCTTGGTACATATGACCTTTCACAGCATCGTGCAGAATGTGTCACACTTCATCAAGCCTAATTACACATGGGAGAGCAGTTTAGATGCAAAAACGACCTTCATGGCAGCTAACAAGTTCCAGTCTCCTTGACTGCAAGCGCATGCATATGTGCATGGAACAGCATACATAAACACTCATGCCTGATTTATGCATGCTTTTCATACAAGTGGCCGCTACGTTACAGGTCATAAATCAGGTAAGTGTTATGCAGAACATCTTGACGTTAAAAGGTTAGCTTTTAGAGCATTAAACACGGGGTATTTGGGGACAAATGTCTCCTCAGGCTGTTAACATTTGGCTATGTGTGCATGTAAGGTCTCACCTGATACAGATGCCATTAGCCTTTAGTGATGTCAAATGATGGGACATTAGTGGTTTCCTGTTTGCAGAGTTAAAGAACCACTTTGGTAGAAAGCTGTAATTTAAAATTTTGTTGGAGAATGTTTTCAAGCCTGTATGTTTCATGAAAAATAACTGTTTCTATTCTCAACCTTCAGCATCTTTTTCAGTGATTCAGTCATTCATAAATTCCATATTACACACTAAAGTTATTTTAGCAGAGCTGAAGCTCCTCTTATGGAGCATATATTTAGAACAGAAAAAGTCTGGTAGCACACTGGGACACAGTTTGAATGCTCTGCTGTCTATTGGCTTGTATTTGTGCCTTGAACCCATTTATAACCAGCTTCAAACCTTTGATGTTGTGTTTTATACATTTTGATTAGCATTTTATTTATTTATTTACAACTTTTAAAGTTTGGTTTAAAGAATCTAAATCTGATTTTTTATTAATGGTCTTATTTTATCTATTTTTCAACTATTATTTAATAATTTTGTGGATTATTTTTGTTCATCTTTTTTAGCATTATTTGTTCTTTTTACTAAACATTTTCCTTTTTTGAATGACTAACTTAATAACTCTATTGCTTTGTGTTTTGTTTTTGTATTTTTGTTTATTTTCTTGACACTTTAATAACCTAATTTGGGTGTTTTTATAAAATAAAATTTTAATTGGTTTGCATTTATCTCTTATCAAAATGAAATACAATCAAATAAGTTGTTTCCACCGAGTGGTTGGGTTTAGTTTGGTACGGCACAGCACACATGTATTTGCGTTTCTATAAAGCAATAGTATAAATGCAAATTGTATAAATAGTTAAAAAAAAAAACTTGCATTTTCAGTATGGTAACCCATGAGACTGTATAAAACATGGACACAGTCTCAGTGACATCAGTGACAAGTCTGAAGAAGCATTTCTAAGGTCGGCAATGGTGGGTGCCATATTAGAAATACCGTCTCGACCTCACGTTCAGTCAGCAAAGAGGTGACACTAAGGTGAGCCTTAACCTCTAGTATCCACTTACATATGGTCAGGGAGTTGAGTAAACTGGAAGTCCAGTCAATGGTGATATTTGGTGATATAAGACGTGCCGGCAAACCTCCTCCCCTCTGTAATGTTTACATCCAGAATGTGCCACAAGAATGTTAAAAAAAAAAGAAACTTTTCCACTGGATTTTTAACAGACTACATGACAGTGGTCAAAGCGGAACAGACTGCCCCCAAGGCCTTTTAGTGATTTAGCCATTTAGTAACACAGTAGTTAAACACTTACCAAACAGATATGTCCTGCCCAATCCTTCGCTGCCGCTGGTTTTCTTCCCCCTCTCTCTCCAAACTATCAGGATCAGACTCCGGGTCTAACACGTACGGACGTATATCAAAATTCGCCATATTTTACTCAGTCGGACCGGTTCATTCAAAGTTTACAAGTAGCCACAAACATAGCCGCATTGGAGGGGGCGGGCACAAAACATTGAGTCCTGCCGCAGGCCAGCCTCCAGAAAATCGGCCAATCGGAGGAAAGCAGGTCTGTGGAGCGGGGGGGTGTTAAAGAGACATCAGCGAAAACGAAGCGTTTCAGATGGAGGTTGAAATAGAGTTTTTTCAGGACGCCAGTGTGAGAAACATGCAACCCCTAATTGTTTTCTTTCAAAGGGAATAAAAAGATCAAGTATCTGCAGGAAGTATAGTGTGTTAAATTGTGAAACACTTAATATTTTTAAATGTTTTGGTATTTGCTATCAAAGACATTAGAGTGACTAATTATGAAGTGTTAAAAAAGTGCAAATAAACAGTTTAATGGGTTGAGTCAGTGATATTAAGAAGTAAAGTCTAAAAATGTCTTTAATACACTTGCAGCAGAATAATTTTTGTTATATGGTGACTGATTACCCTAGCACATATGGAATTATGCTTCTTTTTGTACACTGTGGCTATTACTGATGCTTCAGGTTTAATTTCCCCCATTTTCTTCCAGTTTTTGTTCCATTTTTAAGTAACAGCTGTTGTTTTATTCATTCAGATGGATCACTTTACCACCTCATTAAGGGATGGTGTTACTTTAAGGTTAATCCAGCATTGTCTGCAGAGATAAATACAGTTTGTAGTGTATCTTAATCCTGGGTGCTGACCAGGACTGCTCAATAACAGTCATGTAGACAATGAATGCCAGCCTTTCTTTTCAGTCTGCCAGGAGACATCAACAGCGCCGATTGTACTACAGGGATCGGTGACATCATTCATTCTCTCAGCAGGGCAATCCACACACCCCTCTTGGGCCGCCCACTCCACAGGCCAGTGGCTCTAAAAGAAGTCTCTCACAAAGACGGAGGTCAAAAAGTCCAGGGAGCAGGGGGCAGGCGGAGAACTCCATTGACCTAAATCACAGACATAATCGACAATGGTCATTTGACGTGTCTCCACAACAACTTACAACACAAACACATAGAGGCCCACTATCACTTTACAGCAAATACTACACCACAACTTGCATCTGTTTGGGAGTCATAACAGGCGGCTTGTTGTTAGTGAGATGTCCCGACCCCCGCAACACTGTCTGCAGAGGCCTCGTCACTTCAATGGGCCTCTTATATCTGGAGAGAGAAAACAGTGGATGCCAAACAAGACTGGCACAGAGAGGGAACAACGTGGGCACGTGGGAAAAGCATGGGCGATCTGCTGCTCGTCTCGTGATCCGGCACAATAAGTTGTAAATGGAGAAGCTGGCAGACAGAAAACAAAACTGATGCATGAATAAAAGTGAGAGTCTAAAGACAAGCTTGTTGTCCCGTGTGAGACGATGCTCATTCAGCACAGGAGAATAGAGCGGTTGGACGGATGACAACTTCATTATAGCACTTGTGATGTTGCAAATACTAATCAAGGGATACATTCAAACTAGAAACTTGGATGGCCTTGGGTTGGAATAAATGAGAGTTAATTTCATTCGTAAATAGAAAACATTTTCCTCTAAACAGAGGCCACTGGATGATAAAACAACATTTAAAAACTAGAGTTGTGAAACAATTGTTTAAGATAACTGCATTTTGATGAGTGATGTTCCTATGTGTTTAATTTCCCATACAGTTCAATGCAAAATACAATTTCATTTAGTTGAAGAGCCTAAACTCAAATAAATACATTCTGTAAACCAATTTCACACTGTAACAGTAAACAGCGGCACACTATAACAGTGCAGAGTTGGTTTGAAGAATGTAGCTAAGATTTGCGGCGCTAGCAGTGCAGGCCTTCGATTTTTCTTTGCTGGTTAACGTCCACATTTCTGTGGACATTCCTCATAACTCTGCCGACTACAAACAGAGTGTAAACATTTAGCCAGCTAATCACACTAATTTTGATGGTAAACTAGACTGCTGCTACACCTGTGTGGTCTTTAACCATGACTTAGGGCTAGCCTCGAAATGCTTAATCTATTGAGAAAAATGCAGGAGAGCATGTACAAAATGACTAACTGACATCCATGATTCCCAGTAAATTCGACACATTTGGACTGTAAGGAAGTTCCACTTTTAGACTGTTTTTTTTTTTTTAAACTTTATTCAAAAACAAAGTCTGGCAGTTACATTCTTAAAACTAGAAAAGCCCTCGGAGAGCCCAAACCTTCGCCATTAGCCCTATCTCCCAAAAGTAAAGAATCCTTTAAAAAAAAACTCCTGGATCCAGACGGTGATCTGGATCACTCTCAAAATCTAATCAGTTCTTCCTTATGCCATCAAAATCCATCCATAACTTTTTGAGTTATGTTGCTAACAAACTAACAAACTAACCCTGCCGATCACATAGCCAACTAGGCGGAGATAATAACCACACTGCAAGCATTACAGACTAAGCAACAGTTCTTAAAGAAAACAGACAAAAATATCAGAGATCGAATCAGGTAGGCCCATTTTAAAACCAGTTACACAAACAGCGGCTTAATTTAGGTGTGTCAACTTTAGCTGAAGCTAAAATAGCTAAGCAAGCTACGTGATTAACATTACTAAATAAGCCAATGTAGCAAAGCTACATTTAGCAATATGGGCGTTAGCAAACATAACTAAAGCTAGTGTTGCTACATAGATAATGTACCTTTGTAGCTTACATAGCTGCTTTTATTAGCTTAGCTGTAGTTACATTAGCTGCAAAGTCATATGTAGCATATGTTAGCTGTGTATCTAAGTTATGTATGTATATATAAAGCCACTTCATGTGTTTCGAATTAGTTACATCAGCTGTATGTAGCTGTACATTCCTATGTTAGCTACATAGCTACATTAGCTACAGCCACGTTAGCCAGGAGGAGCTACATAAGCTGCACTTGCTCCATTGAATGTTGTCATAGAGGATTTTTTTTTTCCTGTAGGCAGACTGTTTACTCAGCAGGGGGATGCTCTATTTTGTAATATGTACTGTCTTAAGTATCAGTTAAGAGTATCTGAATAAGAGATGTTTTCTTAAGAAGTGAAATGAGACAGTGTCTTTATATTACATCACTGAGAGCAGAAAGATGTGATGGTGAGTTTCATCCAGCTGCTGTTCCTCTTCCCTAGTTCCACACTAGTGCACCAAATAGCCTGCAATTAATGCAATTAAAATTTTGATATGTTAATTTTGGGCCTTTTTGGATTTTGGATTAATGTTGCTTTTTCCCCTGTGGAACCACCTCAAACCGAACCGTGACCCAAAAAATTAAGGTTATTTGCTGTAACTCTGTATCACAGTGGTGTGCCACTGCGTTCCCTTCTACAGCCACACAGCTATCATGGATTTCAGGTGTCCTCCAAAGTTTACACAAATACTACAGCACCCACAATCCTAAAGTGTCAAACTACTCTCTGACTACAATATTTGACATTTTTATTGAAAATCTAAACCCAGCAATAAAGGGAAGTGCAGAAAAAAATGCAAATATATGATTTGGAAGTTTAAACAAGTATCATTAACAATAAACAAAATAAATCGCAAAGAATTGTGGGATATTTAGAATTTGAATGCCATTGTTGCATCGATTTGAATGGTAAATTTTATTTCCAGAACCAGAGCTGCTAACCGTCGAGCTCTATGAAATTGAAAGCCATTACATTTTATGCTTAAGTAAATATTTCTGCAGCTGACCTTCAGGGCCAACATAGAAATCAAATGTAAGACATGTAACGTATATAAAAACACAACAGAGTGGCTTGTTTTGATTAATCCGTGCTGGCGTTACAACATGGCCAATCATTTGAGATGCAAATTATGAGTCTTATGAGGATCCACAGAGATGTCATGAGTGAGGGATAGTATATGCTGTGTTTGCATGTCCTGGGGGGCGCGCTGCGGAACAAAACAGCCCAGGGACAGGCAGTCTGCTGGAAAAACACACAGTTGACTGTATCACCAAGGACTCGCCTCTGAATCAACACAGGCCGGCTAATGACAGCAGCTGATGTGTGGATGTGATGGCACAACTTTCTTATCTGTTTAACTGTTCTGTGTGTGCCATAACAAGTCTGTCTGATAATCCTGTAGACCCGGCGTGTGTTTGAAGAGCTAAGTATGTATGGGCGTGCACAGAGATGGTTGTGTGTGGCAGATAAGCGTAAACAGTCCTCTCAGACTGTAGCATTTGCCTACGCTGATTACATCTCCTTTGCCTTTACCACTCACATCAGCCTTGCCCCTTGTTGCTGCAGTACACAGGCATAAACAGGCAGATTAAACACTCAGGCAGGCCTTGCACAGGCAGTCTCCATGTAAACACATTAGCAGCAGATCTGAACCGGTCCTAGCTTCCTCTTTCGGCTGTACCATCAACAAACACGGTGTTTTTGTCTTTTTCATGCACATGCAAATTTAAAACCCCAGGGGTAGTTAGATGGTAATCTCGGACAGCGATGAACTCATACTTTCCTGTGCTCCTGTATGCTAATGAGAGGCTTTATGTGGATGGGTTGTCAGGGGATTTATAATTACAGGGCTGCGGAGGAGGGCTAAGGAGCTGTAATGAGCCGTGCAGCCCGGTAGGTCCTCTGACTCGACTAGAGTCTCAACTAGTATGGATCCTGATCAGTATAGAGTCCATACAGGCCATGTTTACTTATGTAAGTCTCTGTCAAAAGAGTGCTTAAATTTATCAAGTTGGTTCACATTCTCCAGCTGCGTGAGTGAAAGTCGCATCAATGACACTCAAGTTTCGTTCGCCACATTTCACAGCCCAGAAAACACTCTGGAGCCTGCAGGTTTACTGCCTGGCAGCAAAAAGTACAAGCTATCAGCACATGCAAGCATAAGATGAAGGTTTACGAGGGGATAAAAAAACTCAACATTGATCGTGACTGATGCGTAACCTTCTCCTAAAGCCTGCACTGAAATGTGAAGTTAATGTTGACGAAATCTGCGTGTCACTGGAAGAGTTCCAACAAAAAAAAAAAAAAAGAGCAGACTCAACATGCCAGTCAAGATCAAATGAAGCACTCGGGGAGCGTCTTGTTCTGTTCTGACAACTTGTTGGAATTGCTCCGGAGTGTGAGAAGCTGAATCTCTGCCAGATTTCATTCAGTGCATGCCAAACATAGCTCCTTACTCTTTTTTTTTTTTGCCATGTGATGAAATCATTGTTTATAAAGCTTAAATCCAAGTGACTAAGTGTCTCGAGGAGGCCAAGCATCTGGCCAAGAGCAGCTGTTAGCCTGGAAGCTAAAGCCTATTGTCCTAAACCGGTTCTCCCTCTATTCCCAGTTGACCTTTGGGCCTTTTGGAGCCATAAGCAACTCAGTAAACACACACATTTCAGTCATTTGGTCTTCCCAAATAGTTCTAAACTCCAGCAGCCCTTGTGTGGGTGATTTCTCAGCCTTTATCAGTCTTAACAGCTGTTTTTGACCTCAGTGTGAGGACAGAGGACAGAAACAAGGCCATGAATGATTGCAGGCAGACTAAAGGTGTGTCCAGACTGATAGCAGAGCTCATTTTCTATTTTGTTTTTTATAATGTGAACCTTGACCCCCGATGTTTGTTTACTGAAAACAACCTGTAGGTATTCTCTGTACTCCCAAATCATAAAAACAGCAGCTCAACCTGTGGCCTTAAGCTTCAAAACGTGAAAATCTAAGAACAACAAAGTGCTGGTTTGGAGGCAATGAAGTTCAACTTTTCAACACAATGGGTATTCCCCTAGGGTCAATACTAGGCCCTTTGTCAGGATTGTGTTGAAAAACTCAAAAAGGGACCAAAATGCAAATAAAAACTAAATTTAATAAACAAAAATCCCAAGGAAAAAACTCCAACAAAACTTACTTTACGAAAATAACAAACCAGGTTACAAAAATCCAGGAGAACACGAGGAAGACTACACAGGCAGCACAGGCAACATCAAATAATGAACACAGAACCTAAATACACAGGGACTGATTAGACAGAGGGAGACAGGTGAGGACAATGAGACACAGGTGAGGGCAAACAAGGCACAGGTGAAACTAGTGAGGGGAATCAACAGGGAGGGAAACTCAGGCATGAAGAAAGCAAGAATCACACACACAAGGGAATGAAACTACAACATAAAACAGGTAACGCCACATCGCACAAGAACACTGGACAAGGGGGAAGATATCCAAAACACAAAAGTAACACTAGGAGGGGAGCAAAGAAACAAATACAAACACAGGGAGTTAAACTAGACATGACACATAGGGGACGAGGAACAAAAGCCAGCACTCATAAATATCGGAAAGTATAAACTAAGAAAAATCTTAAGGAAACCTAAATACAAAATAACACTAGAAACATGGAAGTAGCAGAATAATCAGGAAAACACTGAAAAAACTCAAGAACATAATAAATCAAAACCTAGGACATGACAACCTTTGTGTTTTAGCATATTCACACATGATTTGCCCAAAACTTTTCTGAAAGGTTTCAGCTCTATGTTGATGATGCAGTCATTTATGCTCAAGCTAAGTCATCTGATTCAAAAACAGTATGATATTTATGGGTTTTTTTTAAACATCAGAGTGATTAATATGGAGCACAATAAAAAGGGATAAAGGTGTGTTCTCTCCTGACTGAGTTTAATGTCTGTAATAACAGCAACATACGGCAGTAGAATTCTGTCAGCCTGTCTGTAGCTTTAATATGAGCTGCAGCAACTCATATTACAAGGGCTTAAACAACCATTTAAAGGTGTGTTTTAACATGTTGCTGCTAAGTTAAATCAATAATAAACTTGGTAATTCCAATAATCCTTTACAATAAAGGTCCTAAGTTGTTGTTTACTTTGAGTACTTTTATTGTGAATGCCCACATCAGGAAATGTAGTGCTTTCATTTGCAGCTGGCTTGCTTTCATTGAAAACTTCACATCTGTTAAAAAAAATTCCGTTTCCTGCAGTAGCCATTGGCTGCTGTTGGTTGTTTACAATTATTGCTGCTTTTTTTACAGTGCAATGAAGGTTCAGATATTTAATTTAAAGTATTTACTTTTGTTGCTGTTTCTTGTTTCTTTTTGAAGCCAGCAAAAAGTTTCAATAAAGTTACTGAGAACAATATTAAGTTTTATGCATTCTAAAACATGTTTTGGTCTTTGAGTAAGAAATACACTTTCAAGGTTGCAAGAGTGTTGTGTAACCTTACACATAACACCACAAAAAACAAGAGTGTTTATTATGAGTTGAAAATATCTGGTTTCATATGGGATATCGGTTCAGAATTGGATAGGAAGTGCAAAAAAGTGAGTTGGTCCATCCCTACTTTTGGGTTCTTAAAATAGTGAAATATTAACTCAAAAATAAAACTTTAAATGTGGTTCTAGCTTGGCTTATTAAATGTGGATTAAATAATGACAAGGGACGGAGGAAAGGAAACTGGCATTCAAACGAGAACTAGCCACTGTGGCTAACATTTAAGAGACATTTCACGGAACAGGCTTGTTTGTAAATGGCATATCATTTCTCGGTCACTTACAGTACACCACAAGGTTTAGCCAATTGATATTACATCACTGTTTCAAATAAAATTATATTTGTGAAAAAATGAGATTTTTTTTTATGTCAAAGGGGCTCAAGTATATCCTTTTAGCTCAGTACAAGAATCTTGTCTCCCTTTATGTGGATAGATGCCAGGAGGCCTGCAGGGCTGAGTAAATTGTGATAATGATTGCCTCCATGCCAGGTAAGTTGCCTAAACTGTAGAAAAAAACACATTTTTCAAAGCGTTGGAACTGTACTCAGTGCATTTCCTGATGATAAATGCAGCGTAGAGGTTCATTCAGAGCTGTACATTTCTAACTTTCCTCCATTCCTATTCATTCCTAATGGCTGTTCCCCACTTCCTGAACCCCAGCAGACATTTGTGTGTCATTAGAATCATGTGACTGCAAAGAACGTTTAATGGAAATCAATGTGAATTAATTTTCCGTAATATTAACTGTTTGAAAAATATTCAACCATGGACAGAATTAAGCTTTTGGTGCTAAAACACATTTTCTGTCAGGCTGTAAATATTCTTAATTCTTCTGGGCATTTTAACCTGGGATCTAATGGGGATTCTTTGTTCTTTGGAGCATGCCTCTAGTGGACACTCAAGGAAATACAGGGCATTCTGTACTGTAGAACTGCCATCATTGTTTTGACAATGGAGGTTGTCTCATAGTTGAAACTATTGTTTACATCACGACTCCTCTAAAATCCACTTAATTGCTCCATCTAAACACAGTTAAGATTATGAAAAAGTTTAGAACAGAATCTTTAAAAACAGGCTGTTCATCCATCTTCTCTGTCAGTGTGGGCCACATGTAAGCTGATCAAACCTCAGCAGATCACTGAGACGGGCAAAACACGAGGAGGAAGCACACAGGAGCTCATTCACTGCTGTGATGCTCACAGTGACTTGTGATGTGGCCTTTAACATCTGCTGAAGCCACACTGACCTTTGCTCTGCACAGAGAGAGAACGATGCGTGTTTCTCTCTGCCTGCCAACACTTATTTTTTCTATTCAGTGAGTTCACAGCCAACAAGAAAAAAAAATCATAGCAGAAAGTACCGATAAGGACTTGTTTTTGACTATTTTGCTATTGTCATCAAAATTACTTCTTCATAGCTGTATTTTTTGTTTCCCTTTTCTTGTTTCTCAAAGTCCCCTCTACTTTTGTGTACGTGATTTTACACCACAAACCAAAGCTGGAACTGAAATAAAATCCCCACTTTGTTAAAAGAGGAACTGTGATTGCCTCAGTGGTGAAAGAAAGAGACAAACGGCTCTGGAGAACAACTAGGCCAAGATAGGTTCTCTAAAAATTCAGTTTGACCTGCAGCCTTGGCTTGTGGACGGTGGTGACATTACAGCTTTGACACATTTGTGCTGTGGGCCTAAAAACAAAATAGTATAGTTCTGCAATAAAGTGCAGAACTATAGAAAGGGAAGCGAAAGGATAAAATACCATGATTTATCTGATAAAATAAAATGGATGTTTGAAAACCACCACACCAAAAGAGACAAATAAAAGTAGAGGTTCAATCTCCTTTATATGTCTTTAATCATTTTCAGGGCAGTGAAAGTACAGTGGTGAAAAAGAAGGGATGAGGTGTTTTCAGATATTAGAAGCAAAAAGAAGAAATTCAACCCAACCTGGCCCTATGTGGAAAAGAATTGCCCTCTAAACCTAATAACAGGTTGTGCCAAGCCTGGCAGCAACTGCAAGCAAGCAGTTTTTCACATCGCTGTGGAGGAGTTTTGGCCCACTCTGCTTTGCAGGATTGTTTTAATTCAGTCACATTGGGGGTTTTTGAGCATGACCAGTCTTTTTAAGGTCATCTCAATCAGATTTAAGTCTGGACTTTGACTAGGCCACTCCAAGACTTTAGTTTTTTATGTTTTTTGCCATTCAGAGGTATACTTTCTGGTCTGTTTCAGATCAATGTCCTGCTGCATAACCCATTGAGTTTGAGCTTCAGGTCCTAGAATGATGGCTGGACATTCTCCTTCAGGAGATTCCGATAAAGAGCAGAATTCATGGTTTCACTGACTACGGCAACTCACAGAGAGGCCCAGAACCATCACACTACCACGACCATGTTAGACTGTTGGTATGATGTTATTTTTAGGACATTTTACCCCAAATGTAACAGGGCATCACCTTCCAAGAAGTTCCAGCTTTTGTCACATCAGTCCACAGAATAATTTCCCAAAAGTCTAAAGGGTTCATCAAGATTTTTTGAGAAATGTGAGACTTTGTCTCTTTCTCGTTGCTGAGTCATGAACACAGGCTTGAACTGAGTCAAGTGAGGCCTGTAGGTGTTTAGATGTTGTTCTGGGTTTTTTTGTGACTCCCTGGATGAGTCGTCGATGCACACTTGGGGAGTTATTGGGAAGGGCCAACCCTGTTCAAAGTTTTCCCAATTTGTGGATAATGGCTCTCAACGGGGTTCACTGGAGTCCCAATGACGTAAAAGTGGCTTCGTAACCCTGGGATGGCTTTTTTCCCCTACCAAATAAATGAAATCATCATTTAAAAACTTCATTTGTATGTACTTGGGTTATCTTTGTCTAATATTAGAGTTTTCCTTGTTGATCTAAGACATTTAAGTGTGACAAATATACAAAAAAATAAGAAAGCAGTAAGAGGGCAAATACTCTTTAAAGGCACTGTATCTTCTGTTTTTCTGTTCTGAGTTTACTTGGATTAAGGAAGCACTCGCATTTTCCTGCCATAAACAATGACATGTTGCAACAGGAAATTTGACTAGAAATAACTGCAGTTACCCACAAAGCCCTTGTGCACGTGCATGCATGCTGAAATCACACTTGCAAATGGAAAAATGAAATCCACTGGGGTCAACATAACCTGATTAGACATATTCCGATCAGCTCTCTTTTCTCTCTGCTTACGCCATACATGTTGAATATTACATTTGTGATCAATCTCCACTCCTCTTCACATGCACTTGGCAATCAGCTCCATGATTGAACGCTCCTCCCCCATCCAATCTCAATGATAACCTGATTTCATACAGACACACCGTAACAGAATTTACACATCATCACCTTGCTGCAAGGACGCTCGGTGAAAGAACCTGAAAGGTTTTACATACATTAGAATACGGGCCGCCTCGTAGCTTAACATCTTTTGGTATGAGAGCAGTGGAAACAGGATCCTGTGAGAACAGTGTGTCAGTCAAGTGTATTGTCTATGATTGACTGTTTTGTGTCGTTCTTCACCACACAATGCCTTATGGATTACATTTGCATTTGTCCCCTAAAGATAATATTCACCACAAGACAAGAAAAGAGCAGCATGCCGTTTCATAAGGAAGGGATATATTCTAGGAAGAGTGCTGCACACCAAAGACTGCATATTCACTATGCTTTAGTATCAACATAAGGACATTTCTCCCCAGTAATCTGCCGGGGACATTTCATACCCTTGTGTTGGTTAAAAGCATCTCCATGTGATTTAATTGATTCTATTTAATCCACTGTATTTGTTTTTATCACGGAAAAACTCCTCAGCCAAGCATCTCAGTTCAGCTCAAGCCAACACAAACATTGGATAGTCTACAAAAGCCCCATGTGTTTTCTGCTTACTTTGGGAATATAAAAAATTCAGTATAGGCTATAGAGCATAGCCGGACAACATTTTCCTAGAAGCCTTGTTTTAGCCAGGCAATAACTGCCCTCAATGTGCTGGGCTTTGGACTTGGACAATGTAGTCATTTTCCAGCCAGCAGCAGTTGTTCTGTTTCTTGTATATGCCAAGAAAAACATCCAGGCTGCTCATAGCACGCCTTCATAAAAAGTAATGCCATGTTGCCTCATCCAAAATTTAAATGCTACAACTGTTAACCACATACACAGGCATCCAGAAGGGTTACAGTGCTTCTTTTCTTTATTTACAGGCACATAAAGAAGCTGAAGGAAGTGCCATCTCGTTAGTGTGAATACAGAGCTGACAGCAACAAACCCTGAGGGACTTTTACTTCACTCTTTTTTTAAGTCATCACTCCAAGAGATATTGGGATTGGTTATATTTATTCTCGGCCACATCAGTTTAAAATGTTACATAGTATAACTTTAAATAACTATCAAAATGGAAAAATATAGCTTAAGTGTGAGAAATGATTTAAAATATTTTCCTGCCAACATTAGCGCCCAACCTAACTAGCTTGCCACTGATATTAGTTTTACATCAAAAAAATGTTTAAATCCAGCTCATGATCACTTGTTTTATAAACCTTTTGGTCCCAAAACCTCTATCTTGCTATTTCATTATAATTTTTTAAAACTTTGAGTCTAAAATCGAGTTAGCATTGAGTGCTACCTTAATATGTAGCTTTTTTTGTTAGCAAATGGCTATGACAACAATATTGTGTTGTTTTTTTTTTTTTCTTCAAGCTTTAGTCTGAATAGGCTAAAGATAAAGAGTTAGCATGTTGCTAACTATAATGTGCCTTTTGTTTTTGTATTGTATAGGGGTTTTTGTTTGTAAAGTTAGCCAACTACAGTGTTTGTTTTTTTTCTTCAGACTTATATTTGATAGTGTTTTCAATGTTTCTTCAACTATTTTGCACCTTTTTAGTTAGTTAAAAGTTAGCTATAGCTACATTATTGTGTTTGTGCTAACTATGATGGCTTTTTTTGTTTGTATTATATGGGTTAATTGTTAGTAAAGTTAGCTAACTACATGGTTTATTCTTCGGACTTGAATTTGAAAGATATTTCTTGTGACCTTACTACATAGCTTTTTGATTAGTTAATAGTTAGCGATAAATATTGTGTGATATTTTCTTCAAACTTTTAATTTCGCAAAGATTACATGCCACAATTTATTACGTAGCTTGTTTCAATAGTTAACAGTTAGCCTGCTTTATTTTTGTGTTTGTCTTGTCTTTACGCTTCCGTTTGAATAGGCCAGTAGAGCTGACATGTTGCTAGCTAGTATACAGCTTTTTTGGTGTGATAAGTAAGCTAACGTAATTATTGTGTTTGTTTTTTTTCTCTTTTTGAAAAGTTGCCATTGTTTGCTGCATATTATGTAGCTTTTTTAAGTTAGTAAATAGTAAGCTGTAACTACAATATTGTGTTTGATATTTTCTTAAAGGTTTAATTTTAATGGCAAATAGATAGTTGACATGTTGCTAGCTATCATGAGTTTTTATTTGTAAAGTTAGCTAACTACATTGCTTCTTTTTTTTCTTTACCATGCATTTGAAAGAGTAAAAATCACTTGCTGTCTTATTATGTAGTGTTTTAGTTTGTGAAATAGTTAGCTCTGGCTACAATATTATGTTTGGTATTTTCCTCAAGCTTTAATTTAAATTAGCTAATAGATATAGATTTGTCATGTTGCTAGGTACCATTTGTGTTTTTGTCTGTGAAGTTATCTGACTACATTGTTTTGTTTTTTTTCAACAAGCATTTTAAGGAGTTACCTTTGCTTGCTAGCTTATTATGTAGCATTATACTTAGCTATTAACACAACATTTTGTTTGATTTTTTCTTCCATCTTAAAGCTGAATAGGCTAATAGATAGGAGTTACCATACAGCGAGATATCATGCGGCTTTTTAGTTAGTTAAGTAAAGAGTTAGCTTGCTACATTATTGTCTCTGACTTTTTCTTCAAGCTTTTTTCTTTAACAGATCAATAGATGGAGTTAGCATGTTGCTAGCCATCATGTAGCATTCTTGGTTGGTAACAGTAAGCTATGGCTACATTATTGTGTTTATTCCTTTAAGCCTTGATATTAATAGGCCAATAGAGTGGGGATGTTCCTAGATAATTTTGTTTGTAAAGTTAGCAAACTACATTGTTCTTTTTCATGAACATGAAAGACGAACCATTGCTTGCTAGCTTATTACGAGGCTTTTTAACTGGTTAATAGTTAGCTAAAAGCATGACAACTGTGTTTGATCCTTTTTTTTCTTATGAGTTGACATGCTGCTAGCTATCATGTGGCTCTTTTGTTTGTAATTTTAGCTAACTATATAGTTCTTTTTATCTTCAAACTTGAATTTGAAAGAGTAACCATGGTTGGCAAGCTAGCTATTTTCTTCAAAATTTAATTTAAATTGGCCAAAAGATAAAGAGTTAGCATGTTGTGTGCTACTACATAGCCTTTTTTATTCCTATGGTAAAGATTTAGTTAGCTAAAATATTCTTTTGTTTTAACTTGAGATTTCTTGTCTACATGTTTTTGCCACACAGGCTATATAATAATGTGTTATTTGTGACTGGTGATTCTTTGCTTGCATCTTGCCAGCATATTAGCAAAAAAATAAAAAGAAAATAAAAAAAGAAAAAGAAAAACACATTGCCTAGTATCACATTTTTTTGTAGTTATGGGCTAATGTTAATTTGAAAGGGAAAGTGCAAATGAAAACACAGTAAAAGTACAGGACTGGACAGTGTAAACATGTCAGACTAGCTGATGGCTATATCCTTCCATTGTCTCTGGAAGGGCTAACTAGCATCTAGGGCTTTTTGTGTAAACACAAACTGTGTTAGCAGAATATTTTGTTTTGAGCTTTTTAGTGCTTCTTTAAGACCTATCTGATGTTTTTTTTTTAATCTGCTGCAACAGAAACTAACTCTCAAATCAAAAGACTTTTTGTTAGCTTGCAAGCTAGTTTGCTACAACTAATAAAAACTGTGTATTTTGCTAATTTCAGCTAGCAAAACAGATATTTTACCAGCTCTTAATGTCTGCCTAAAGTGAATGACGAACTGTTGTTTGAATTTAAGATTCAAGTGATTAATCCATAATTGCATGCCAGTGTTTAAAAACCCTGCTGCTTGAAAAGGAGGCGATACAGCAGGAGGGTGCGTAGCTTGGCGACAGGTTAATTTTGGGTCATGCAGTGTTCATTAGACGAGGCAGATGGATGACCTTAGAATCGCCTCAAGACAGCAAACTAATTTCCAAAGTTTTATCATACCCGACATGTCCAGAGGGCAGTACAAGGAGGTAAATTGGCTCTTAGGTTAAACAGTTTCACACGTTTACAATTTTCTTGTTTAAATTGTTGTAAAGACATTATATTTGAATTTATATTTGAATAATTTTCTCATCTCTGGGCAGTGGTTTCCATCATCTTTACCCCATAAATGAGAGCTGCCGAGTTAAATCAGAGGAAAAATACAAATCTGGACAAAAACCGGCATTATCAGACTACATCCAGTCCACAGATAACATAGAAAGAAGAAAGACGATAATTAACATCAACGAGACTCAGTGACGGGTGAGTAAGAGAAGGCAGGGGGGCAGGGGTATGAATAACTGAAGAGTGTTGGGAAAGGCAATGGCAGTAGGAACAGACATCACCCATTACCTCATTACCATTACTCTCTGGAGCTGATGAATGAAAGAGGATGAGAGTAATTTCATTAGAGGCAGCCAATGGGAATGGAGCAAGATGAGAATGGGGATGGGAAGGAAAAGACAAAAAATAAGCACAAAACAAAAGCTATTCCACACAAATTGGATGCAAACAAAAAAAGAAAATGGCACTACTTCTTATAAAAGCATTTTCCGTGAGCTCTTCATATAGCTTAAACCCTATATAAAGTGACTTGTACACAATGCATATTTAATGCTGTCTTTCACATTCAATCTATGTGCACTGGAGTGTGTCTGCTTATGTCTAGACTCAGATTAAACAGTGAGAATAAGTCACCTGGAGTTCTTCATCCACATACTGCACAATGCAAACATTCGCTTTCCTGCAGGGAGGGAGATTTTCCCTGAACAATTTAGACATATTGTTTGATCAACCAACATAATCGCTGCAAACAGACCACACTTGTACTATATAAATATAAAATAGATGGCTTTGGTTAGCAAAAGATCAAATAGCCTACTTTATTTAACCCACATTTAACCTGGAATATTCCAACTGAGATACGAAAACAAGGGAGTCCAGGGCAAAGGAAGCAGCCCTGATGACAAGCTTTGACTCACGTAGTCACTCACAAGGTGCCTCTCCCTTGGTGACAGACAAACCTTGTGTTTCAAACATGTTGACACAGTTAACAGCCCAACTACAGACGTTACAGAGAGGAGAGGATTGTAAAACTCAGCTCAGACCAAACAAGGGCCTGAGAGCAAATTTGTATGTTTAAAAGAGGTTCAGAGTGTGATTTTAGGTGTTTCTGCATTATTCAGCACAAATAACATGCCCATATAAGGAAGTCAGGCCTGATATTAAGTCCTTTCTCTTGAATTTATTAGGTATCAGTGAGCCAAAAGCTGAAGGCTGCAGAAAAAGCTCAGCTTTGCTCAGCAGAAGATCACTGTTAACCCCTCAGATCCTGGCTCACATTGCAGCACATTAAGGAGTTATGAACAGAAGACAACAGGAAGAACAGGATTCGGTGCAGAAACATTTCAACAAAGTGACATGACATAACATACATTTGTCAATTCTAATTTGCTTTTTTGAAGGGTAATGTCTTTGTGATCTGAGTTATACTGACACAAATGCATGACTCTGGGGACAGTGGTATTCTCTGACTGTGCTAAAATAGTAAGGAAACGGTTTGTTTACATGCAGCTACCCTTGTAGCAAGTTGAAGATTTATCATACAAGAAGAAGTCATATGTGAACATGATCTAGAGATATTGTGTCTTCTCTGGGCCAAAGCTCATTTTAAAATGGACTGAGGTCAAATGGAAAACTGTTCTGTGGTCACATTAATCAAAATTTGAAAGTCTTTTGGAAACCATGGACACCATGTCCTGTGGACTAAAGAGGAGAGGGGGCATCCAGCTTATTATCAGTGCACAGTTCAAAAGCCTGCATCTCTGGTGGTATGGGGTTGCATTAGTGCCTATGGTGTTGGCAGCTTACACGTCTGGAAAAGCATCAGTGCTGAAAAGCATATAGAGGTCATGGAGCATCTGGCCCCCAGGTGATTACTAAATTCAGAACATTTGAGAAGGCAAAAATATGGCATAGTATTGTTTGACTTTTTTTCAAGTTTGAATATAACCCTCATGGCTTATCAGACAAGAAGCACATTAGTATTTCTGTAATTTGGCACACTTATTGTTGCAGTTTTTCACACCTGTTTTTTCACTTGAGGCTCTTTGAGAGTGCAATTTCCCCCTCAAGAATCTTCACTGAAAATCTGTTTCCTGCTCGAGTTTTTGGCCAATAGCACACAGTGTATTAGCAATTGAACTCAGTGAAAGACATCAGGAGGGCTTCATGTGCTAAAATATTTCAATCGCCCCCTTGTGGCAGGCTGCAGTATAGGGACTGATCTAACTCTTCAAGGCTTAAAGTGCCATTCATTTTTGGACTTTTGGACTCATTACAATGTCCAGCCCCCACAAAGTTGGTCAAGAAAAAGCTGGCCCTTGTGAAAATGGAGTTGATGACCCCGTTTGATATTTCAGCAAGACAATGCTTAACCACACACCATATCCATCCCAACAGCATGCCCCCACCCCCCAGCACCAGTACAAAATATTTGAGGCCTCATAAAACAAAATATCCAGTATGAAGAGCCAGGACTGATGAGCTGCTGAAATCCCACTTCAGAAAAGAGTGGGACAACATTCCCCTCCTAAAACTCCAGCAACTGGTCTCCTCACTCCCTGAATGTTTACAGGCTGTTGTTAAAAGAAGAGGGGATGCTACACAATGATAAACAGCCCTTTCCCAACTTTTTTGAGATGTGCTGCTGTCATGAACATTCACATTTAGAAAGACATGTTCACTAAACCTGGTCTTGTTGCAAAGATAGAATCATAAAGGCTTCATAGTTAAAGAATAAGTGACTCTTTTGACTGGAGAAAACTTTTGATTAGTTGAAAAGACTCTTCCTAACGGTTAAAGGTTTTTTTTCATGTAAACTCTTTATCAACATATTTCAGTACCTATGAAGCCTTTATCTGTGCTGAGCTCATTAAACTCTGTCACACCATTGAAGGTTTCTTCAAAAGAAGGACCACTGAGTCATAACATAATAAACATATGAAAAGAGCAGATTACTCTCTTTGAATTTTTCAACCACAGAAGGTGACCTTCCAAACAACACAATCATTAACAGGTGAGACGCGAATGGAAAAACAGGCGTGAATGAGCGGCTGTGTTACTCCTCTGATCGTCACCTTTAACCCAACTGAGTGCCGTTTCTAATTTTGTCCTCTTGATGCCCCATAGTCCGGATGACCACAAAAGGTCTTGTTTGTTTATCAGCTCTTTCCGACTCGTGTTTCCATTTGCAGAGATACAGTGGCGGTACTATCAGAATACTAACAGGAGCCTCAAACACAGATCATGTGTCTGTCACTCAGTGAACACAGATTTTATTTAAATCCTCTCTGCTATCACAGCTGTGGTGTAGTGTACATCTGCTTCAGGTTTAGAAAGACTCCTACTAAACCAGAACTAGTGACTTCTTAAAACTCCCATTCATAATAAAGCCGTCATGATTCACTCATATGTCCTTGCTGTACTAACCCTTCAAATCAAAGCGTGTTGCTTGGTAGTGTTATACTCCGTGAAAAGTCAGCTTGCAATGAAAAAAATGTAAGCTATAAAATATATTAATATTCCTTACACATCAGATGGATGGAACGTTCTTATATCTCCCTTTATAATGCCACAGTACATGATTCACATTGCATTGCCACTTTTAATATTTTTTTCCAACTCAACTTTATTCACAAGCAAAGTCTGGCAGTAACAATCATGAAATAACAAAAGAAACATTTCTTAAATAAGACTGACAAAGGTCAGGGGTCTAATCCAAAATTAAATTATGTATAGACATGTTTTAGAAGTAGTTACGCAAACTGTGGCTCACTTTAGCTACGTTAGCTTTTGCTAAAGCTGAGGTAGCTAGCACAGCTACCATAGTCAGTTAGCTTAAGTTAAAGCTAACAAAGATACAAAAGCCATTGTTTGTGTGAATATGAGACAGCTCTAGCTTTAGCAAACAAAACATAAGCAAACTCAGATTTGTTAGCTTTATCCTTAGCTACGTTTGTTGCTTTAATGTGGTTTCATAGAGGACAACCTCTTGTCTAGCAAGCACTATTTAGTCAGCTTAATAAATGTAGATTTATCTAAAGCAAATGTAGCCATGGTAGCTACCTAGTTAATTTTATTAGGTAACTAAATATAGCTATATTAGCTTCATTCACTTATGTAGTAGTGTCAACTAAATAACTATCGTAGCTATGTTAGCTTTAGCTAAAGCTGATGTAGTAGTGTCAACTAAATAGCTATCGTAACTATGTTAACTTTAGCTAAAGCTGAGGTAGTAGTGTCAACTAAATAACTATCGTAGCTATGTTAGCTTTAGCTAAAGCTGATGTAGTAGTGTCAACTAAATAGCTATCGTAACTATGTTAACTTTAGCTAAAGCTGATGTAGTAGTGTCAACTAAATAACTATCGTAGCTATGTTAGCTTTAGCTAAAGCTGATGTAGTAGTGTCAACTAAATAGCTATCGTAACTATGTTAACTTTAGCTAAAGCTGAGGTAGTAGTGTCAACTAAATAGCTATCGTAACTATGTTAACTTTAGCTAAAGCTGAGGTAGTAGTGTCAACTAAATAGCTACCTTAGCTACGTTAGTTTTAGCTCACTTATGTAGCAGTGTCAACTAAATAGCTATCTTAACTGTTAGCTTTAGCTCACTTACGTAGTAGTGTCAACTAAATAGCTATCTTAGCTACGTTAGTTTTAGCTCACTTGCGTAGTAGTGTCAACTAAATAGCCATCGTAGCTGCAATAGCTTTAGCTCACTTACGTAGTAGTGTCAACTAAATAGCTATTGCAGCTCCGTTAGCTTTAGCTCACTTACTTCGTAATGTCAACTAAATTACCATCGTAGCTATGTTAACTTCAGCTCAAGTTCAATTGCCACCTAGCTGCATTACCAATGTAACTGGGTAGCTAACATTGCTTTTTAGCTTCCTAATCTTTAGCTACATTAGCAGTGTTAGTGTTCTCATGGAAGACAAGTTATTTTCATGTAAACAGCCTGCACAGTCAACTTTATTAAACATAGCTTTAGTTGAATCTAACATAGCTATGCTAATTATGTAGCTAACATTACCATGTAAGCCAAGTTATGTTAATTTAGCTTTAGCTTTTATTTTTTAAATATAACATA
The DNA here is from genome assembly GCF_018320785.1 of Cheilinus undulatus. Taxonomy (NCBI): domain Eukaryota; kingdom Metazoa; phylum Chordata; class Actinopteri; order Labriformes; family Labridae; genus Cheilinus; species Cheilinus undulatus. Next base: position 21,194,856 of record NC_054887.1, on the reverse strand, counting down.
ATATTGTTAGCTTAAGCTCTAGATATATTGGCTACCTAGCTACATTACTTATGTAGCTAGGTGTCATGGAAATGCAACATTTTAAGAGTGCTTTGAGGGATTTCTTCAAACTTTGCACAAATGTTCACTCTGACTCAAGGATGAACTGATTAGATTTTGAAGGTCAGAGGCCAAGGTCTGTTCTCATATTCTCAAGAACACTATGAAAGGATCAGTGTTGGCGAGTGTAACTTTTAAAACTAACTTGTTTTATCACTACTACTACCTAAAAAAAAATCTTATGGCACTTTAACCTCTCATTCCACTTGGTGGTTATAAAACAGCATGCAACTGTTAAATAAATGAATCTACAGCAGACATCATGACTACTTAAACAAATAAAAGAAAATATGTCTTTCCCCCAGCTTTTGTGTACAGGGATAAGGAAGGTGGTCCAGTGAAATATCCTGATTGACCCATAGTGCATCTTTGCTGTGCATGTGTGAAACATTAACAAACAACCAGTCCCACTGGTAAATTAAAAGTTTAAAAGCCTCTCAAGACTATCTCAGAGTTTTTTCTTATATTTCCAAGAAAACAGCACATTTATCTTTGCTATTAAACATTCAGGAATTCAGTTTTGTTCAACAGTATCCTAGAATTATTTACTAAAAGACAGAACATTTTCTGTTTTTTTCCGAGCCTTTCCTGCGACACCAGCCAGTATTTTCTCAACCATAATCCCCGCTTTTTTAACCTCAAGGCTGCAGCCGCTCCCTGATGACGGAGGAATACTGTATGTGCGAGCGCTTTCAGCCTTGTGCAAACAAACAACAACAATGTACTTCTCTGCCTCGGAGGCATAAGGGAGCTAGGAAGTTAAAAATAGGGATATAGGGGGGAAGTGCATACTGCAGCTAAAGTAGCATACAGTAAAAAAACATTATGTGAATCCTGAACATCTGTGCATCATCTGCATCCTTGCTGTAGGACTTTTGAAGTAGGTTTTGTGGCCAGGAGGTTGTCCTGCTCTTCCTCTATGTAAAGAAGTCTTTTAGACATCCCCCTTTTCCAAAAAAGTCTGGACGTTGTGTACAATGTGAATAAAAACAGAACATGTTTGCAAATCCTCCTTAACTTTTAATCAGTTTATACAGCAAAGACAAGACATTTAATTCAAATTGATCAAATTATTGTTTTGAAAAGTATGCACACATCCTGAATTTGCTGCCTGCAATATATTCCCAAAAAGTTGGGACAGGAGCAAGAAAAGACTGGGAAAGTTGTGGACTCCTAATAAAACACCTAATTAGTAGGTTAACTGGTAACAGGTGATAGTACCATGATAGGGTCTAAAAGAGCACTCCTGAAAGGCTCAGTCATTCACCATCAGTGATGGTATGAGGTTCTCTGGAGAAATCATGAAGTAAAGGCCTAAAACAAGCACTGAATACCCATGACCTTTGACCCCTCAGGCAGAACTGCATTAAAAACCAACATCCTTCCATGCTGGACATTACAATGACAGCTAGAGAGCACTTTAGAAAACCATTGTCAGTTAAGTTACCATGTACAGAAGCCATTATCAACAATATCCACCAGCTTATCTGGACCCAAGCTCATCAGAGATGGACTGATGCAAAGTCAAAAACTGTTCTATGGTCTGACGAGTCCACATTTGGAAATAATAGCAATCGAGTCCCAGGGCTAAATAGGAAAAATACCATCCAGATTGTCATCAAAGCAAAGCTCAAAAGCCAGCATTTGTGATGGTGTATAAGCGCCCATGGCATGGGTAACTTGTACATATGTGAAGGCACCATTAATACTGGGAGGTATGTACATATTTTGGATCAACATATCCTTTCATCCACTCTGCACAGGTTAAAACAGCATGGCTTTACAGTAAAAGAATACATGTACTAAACTGGCCTATATGCATGTCGAGTCAAGTCCAACATTTAAAATATATGAGGCATTATGAAGCACAAATACATTAACAGAAACTCTGAACCCAGCCAGCATGTCCATGTGGGCCCCATATGGGCTATATCCAGGCTACAATATGGGTCCCATGTGGGTTTGTCCATGGGTTCCATGATGGCCCCACCTGTGATTGCCCATGTGGACTACAAGTGTGGATCAGCCTGTAAGAGACCCATATAAGACCCATCTTGGAGATCCTTGCAATTGTCCATGTTTACAACAAGTAGGATCCATGTTGGATCTCTTAAGATGGGGCCTATACGGGTCTCTTTTGGGCTGATCCACACTTGCAGTCCACATGAGCAATCACAGTCTGTGCCACCATGGAACCCACTGACAAACCCACATGGGACCCATACTGTAGACCACATGGACATGCTAGCTGTATTGATTATTGCAATACAAGGAATGGTAGATACAATATAAAGGCCAATACACATTTTAACATCTCTAACTAAAACAAAGCATTCAGAAAGTTTGGATTACTTTTCTCCAAACATTAAAAAAAAATAGTACTCTGAACTTTGAGGCATGTTTGGGCCAAAACTTGCAGCTAATGTAAGCCGTGGATGTGATGAGGAAGTCCATACGAGGGCACCATCAGGCAGGAAAGTGGATTGACACAACCCTGGTACTGCTCTGGATGCCCTTGCATATCACCAGGGGCATGGGAAAATAAGTTGCTGAAAAAATTACAATGTCCACACCTGAAAGAGGTAGTTGTGGCAGGTAGGGTACAATACAGGCAGGTAGTAGGGTTGGCTTGAACCCCTGGACGTGCTGTGAATGTCCCAAAGGGCCAAAGACCCCCATTCATCCTTGGGTGTATTTCCAGGGGTGAAAAGGCCCGGATAAAGAGATGCCATCAAGCATGACCTTGACTGCGAAGCATACATATGTGGGAAACATGCTCCTGTCCCAACTTTTTTATATCAGATGCAGGCATAAAATTCAGAATATGTGTTGAATTTATCAGTTTGAATATTGAATATCTTAACTTGTGCTGTTTTTCACTGAATGTAGGTTGAAAATAACCTGACACGTCAGATGGATGTGTGAAACACATCCATCTGTAAAACCTTCGATATACAGTATTTGGGAAAGCCTTCGAAAAAAACTCAGAGGGTGATTGGATGAACGTTCCGTCTGTCACAGCTTTACGAGCCAATCAGAGCAAAAAACACATGACGTAGCTGCTGTTACTGGGGTGCGCAGCATAACGGAAACCATGGTAACTGTAGACATGTCAGTACACGACTTTTGTCGTTTTTGAAAAGAAAACAACTTACTGCTATTCTTTGTTCTTCTTTTACTGAAGAAATGTTGTCAAGTTCTGATAAAACTGGCGCTTTACCAGGCGCCACATTGTTGCTGCTTGCTTACGCCTCGACTCTGCTGGGCTCAAATGGTTCAGATGGGAGCTTTGCAAGATGGATTCGCCAGTGAGAAACACGGAAACGGGCGTATCCATCTGTTTTGCAAGGTTGAAAAGGATTTGCAGATCACCATAATCTGTTTTTATTTACATTTTAGACGGTGTCCCAACCTTTTTGGAAATAGGGCTTGTATTTTGAGAACTGTAAAGTGTATGGAAAACCACAGATTTGATAAAGTGGTCCTTGAAGAAGGACTGGAGGGGTTTTAAACTGCCAGGCCTTGTTAGGTGAACATGTTATCTCTATGATTAAATGCCCCGTCAGTAACTGTCTGCAGTAATGGAGACGTGTGGCAGCACTTCCATGTATTTCATGTGCAGTGCATGCATGCAGCCATGCAAGTGTGTGTGTGCCTCTCATTCATCCCCTTGCCATCCATCTGTCCCCGGTGAACTCTGCATGCCATTAAAAGGATGGCGAGGCTGCAGCCATTAGTGTAACAGGATCAGACCTTTGAGACCCTTTGAGACGGAGCGCAGACACGCATGTGTGTGCTGCAGACATTCAGAATCAGGAAGACAGACTGGAAACAACAACTACAGTTTCTCTAATTCAGTCTTAAAACCTCAAAAGATATGGAGTTGTGTTTTTCAAAATAAAACCAACTTGTAAGAGCTGATCTCTTTCTGTTTTAGCTATAGCTTTTTAAATTCTGCATTACAGCAAGAAAAAAGAGAGCAATGCTCTTAATTTTCCTGCCCAAAGTCACCCACACAGTCCTGCAGCGTGTTTCCCCAGAGGAGGAAAAGAAAAATGGAAGTCTCCTTGTTTTTCCTGCTTTTCTTTCCCTTCCCCAAGAGGCAGCGCTCACAGCCAGCCACATCACTTCCAGCAGTCTATAATTATCAGCAAACTGACGCAGATTACTGGAGGAGGGAGAGAGAGAGAGAGAGCGAAAAAAGGCGAGAGAGAGGGATTTAACTGGCTGTGAAAATGATAGGCGTGATATTGAGGCCATGTAATAAAGGCAAATGGAGTCGAGATGAGTTGATTCTGTGGCTCACAAAAACAAGTACAGCCACAAGAAAGAGAGGCTTGTGTGGGGCTGCTAATAGCACGAGAGAAAAAGAGAGAGAGCAGAGAAACGGTCATCATCCGTCCATGTTGTTGCCCCAGTAATGAAATTGCTGTTCATTGAATTAGAGAACAAGATGAACAGTTTCTTTGACAGCCTTGGAGGTGTGGTGCAGGAGTGACCAAATGGGCCACAAGCCATACTAGGGTCCACAAATATCCACTCTGACACAAGAATCAACGGGCTTTTGGAGGTCAAAGGTCAAGATCAGTGAGCGATACGCCATCCTGCACATGTTCATCCATGCTTGTGAATGCAGCACCTCAAGAACATGTGCAGGATGGCGTATCATGGACACTGTCACTGTCTCATTGAACTGATGTTTCATAACTTTTTCCACTCATTTTTCCACTTTTTCTGCTTATAGCCCTTTTTTCCACTGTGAACCCATTTCACCACATTTTAACCCCTTTTTACTACTTTATCTGGTCATTGTTGTAACTTTTCTTGACACTTGTCACAGATTTTTTTCACCTATATGCCCCTTTTTTGAAATCTTGTAACATTTTTTTGCCACATTATCCCATTTCTGACTCATCAGCCTATGTCTGACACTTTTCACATGTTTTTGCCACTGTCTGCCATATTTGCCATGTCTTATCATTTTTTCCACTTTTTGACCGCTTTTCACCATTTTCCAGCCACTTTGCATTTATAGCCCAATTTTGCCACTTTCTCGTAATATTTGCAACTTCTTACCATTTTTTGCCACTATGTATCCTCTTTCTTACCTGTTTTTGCAACTTTTTTGTCCCCATTAACCCCTTAAACTACTTCTTTCACATTTTTTTTTAGACATTTAACCCATTTTTACAACTTTGTAACTGCTTTTTTATCATTTATCATCCATTTTGGCTCTTTATAATTTTAGTAACCTATTTTTGACACTTTAACCAGCTTTTAAAGTAAGATATTCCTTGACAAGTCCCACAAGTGGATATTCCAAAAACTTTTTCACAGTTTTACAACCCTTTTAGCCACTCTTTGGATTTCTTTAGCCAAATTTTACTGCCTATTGGCCATGTTTGCCACTTTTAATCAGAATTTGCCACTTTTTAACCCCTTTTCACCATTTTCCACCAATTTTTGCCCCTTTTTGCATAGTACTACCAATTTTTGCTTTGTTAAACACCCTTTTTCCAATTCTTTAGCAAATTTTTGCCACTTTTAACCCATTTATGCCACTTTATACAATTTTTAAACCTTTGTGGCCTGCTTTTTTTTAATTTTTGCAACCCATTTTGCAACTTTTTTGACCATGTCTGCCCTTTCAGATCACCTTTGTTGCCAAATTGTGCTATTTTAAAAGAATTTATGCCACTTTTAACCACTTTTCACCCTTTCAACCACTTTTCTGCCGATTTTGCCCCTTGTATACCATTTTCTGCCGTGTTTATCCTCTTTTCACCACTTTTTTTTTTGCTAATCTTTGCCACCTTTTACTTGTTTTGCCACCTTTAACCCACTTAGCCAGTTTGAAACATACGTTCCCCCCTAAAGTTGTTTCAGTTCCTTTTTCCTTTATTTTCTGGCATCCTAACATTTGTTAACATCATGTCTTAGCTGTGGAGTTTATTACTTTACAAGTGGTTTAGTTCAACATTGAAAATTCGCCTGTCACATGACACTTTGGTCAAACTGCAATCAATCAGGACTGACAGTGGAAGCTAGCTGCCTTCTGCTTCATCTTAATCACATCATAGCACGGCATAAACATGGCTGCAATGAAATAATGAGAGAGCGCTCTCACATGGCTGATAACAGAAGATGCGTGTTACATTTCCTCCTATAATCCAAACAAACAATCCAAACAATCTAGAAGAGTTTGTCATTGTGTTGTTTATGAAATGCTGCCAACGATAACTGATGCCAACGATAACTGATGCCAACGATAACTGATGGCGGTTATTGTCAACTGATGATCAGGAACTTAAAAAGTTGTCCCATTGTGTCGGGGAAGATTTCATTACTACCATCACTACCTGCTAATTTAAGAAACTATTCTAAAGCTGTTGAGGGATCATTTATGTTACAGCAGTGTGGTTATAACAAGCTTTAAGGCTGCTGTAGAGGATCCCTGAAATCCTGCCAACTCCCCTGGGCCTAAATGGTGTTGTATTTCCACTCTCAGCTCGTGTAACGCGGCTAGTTGTTTGTCTGGAGAGGGCCAGAGATCAGAGATGCAAACTGAAATGAAACACACACGCTGTATGTGATGTTGAATGTACACAAAGGCAAATCATGCAGACTAAAGCTGAAAACAGGCTTTAACATGCAGCTCAGACTCACAATCACACCATCACAGAGAACATATGCAACCACTTTTGTCATCAGCCAACTCTAGAGTATGATTTTCTCTATCACCTTAACAATCTTGTTAACTTCTGTTGACCCCCCTCCTCTGCTGCCACACCCTCTGACACACATTCTGTCACACACACGCCAGCAAGATGTTGTTTTGCCTGAGCACAGCGTTGAAGCCCCGCCCCTGCCCTCCTATCAGCAGGTAGAACTGGATTCTCATTGGTGCCCTGAGGACAGAGAGTGCACCACCCTCTGAAGGTTCATTGACCTCCAATACAAAAACATCAACATGTGAATAAGAGAGAAGTCAGCTGTATTTACTTATACTGTTGTTTTTAAAAGTTACTCTTTATTAAAAGTTCAGCTGCAGGAAATCCTGCACAGATACATGCAGATAGACTGGTAGATATAATGTAGGTCAGCTGTGCAGGATGCACTTTTACAACTCTTTCAACCCTGAGTGTTGGGAGTCATCCCATGCAAACATTGTTTTAAAAACAATGCCTGTGTGAGTGGAAATGAGAGGATTTTACGATGGCCATAAGTGGCAAATACAATGCAATGGTTAAAGGGATGAGTGCAAATTCTGAGTTTAAATTCGAATGCCTATCACTGCCGTCTGGCCTTAACCTCCTTTCTCCAAAATCACCACTTTTCAGGGAAGGAAAATGTTATTTAAACATTTTTGGCATCTTTTTGACACTTTTTATTGGTTTAACCTGTCTTAAACGTACTGACAGATGCAAAAGGATTGTACTTATTTATCAACAAAAAATCAAAACCATGAAAAATGGAGATAGGTTTTACCTAGCAACATGCAAAAATCAAATAACAGCGCAGATATACAATAAAATTCATTCAAAAGTAATTAATCCATAGTAGCATGAATCTGAATATGAGGGTGGAACAAGCTTAGGGCTATGAAGGAGGAGGCTGGGGTGGAGGAGGTTAAGCTTTGACAGCAGCAGTTTGGTGCATCAGCATTAATGCAAGCAGGGATTAGTGAGAAGTACGTCATATTTAAAGGGACTGCTGCATTGAGAGGAAGAGCTGTGATTGGCTGTGGGAGCTGGGAGGTGATAATTGGGATCAGCTGGCAGTCAGCTGATCACAGTTGGGCTTATGGCTACCGTGTCCTACATGAACTAAAGCCGAGCTTCATTTATACTTTCTTTTCTTTTAATAAAAAGCTAAATGTGTTGCAAAAGTTTTCAAACATGCACATTATTTTTGTTAAAACGCCAGCCTGACTTGGTCTTTTTTTGACTGTATTTCTGGTGGGTTGCAACATAGGTAAAAAATACTTGTATGGCCAAAAGGACATCCATGAGAGAAAAAATTATCCTTAATTGAAAAATGATGCAAAGTTCTGAAACAAATGCAAACAAACAAAAGGATGCTGCACATAAAACAACAACGCAAAAAGCATTAAAAAATGTCTTAAGCAAACATGTTGCAACTCAATAAAATGGTGCAAAGTCAAAAAACACACTTACTATACATTAATAAATAAAACTGAACACTTCTGTATATCCAGTCATAAAAACAAAACTCCAGACCTGTAGGGGGCGGTAAGTGTAACTAGATTTGGGTCATTCTGTGATGAAAATAATATCCAATCCAGTATTTTTGTATTACCATTCATGGTTTTACGTTTGATTACTCATGTATGTATTTATTTATGTATCTATTTTTATATGCAAAACAGCATCTACTAAAGTAATCTTGCAAAGCAGATGAATTGGCCAGATTCCATGTCTGTCATGAGGGAAATCCATCAGGCACAATTGTGCCAGGTCGGAGAAAGGACCTGACCAATCAGCATCATTTCAGGAGAACGAGGTGGTAGCTACAGGCCGGCAAGTCCCTAAACCTTTATAGGGCATGGACATGTGTTAAACATACTGATAGAACATTTCATGGTTCAGGGTCCACCTTCTTGTCATTGTTATACTCAGTCAACCAATTCAGAACCCCTTGGGTGGAAAAAATGTACAAATCTAATCATCAAATCAAAAAAAGTAAAGTTAAACTGACGTATATGTACAGGTAAAAATAAGTGGATTTAATTTTAAATGGTTAGGTACTTGCATCTAAACAAATACTATTTTTCTTCACTGAATTTGACTTTTTTAGGGAATCAGTTTCCTCTCATACTCTGAGTTCTATTAACTTAACAGGGTTTTGTTTATTCTTTTAGCTTATTTTATTTCATTGCCATTGAAGATTTTTTGCAGCACATTTGATCATTTAGTCTGCAACATGCTTTCACTGGTGTTTTTATTTTGGACTTTTGTAGATAAATTTGAATTTGCATCATCTGTGAGTTTGGAGTCATGTCAAATCATTCCTGCTTTTGCAGTGCATTTGCCCTTGCTGGCCTCCGTAGATCTATCTATTGCAAAGATACCTAACAAGAAAAAGCAAAGATTCTGTTTATGTATTTGTGAGTGCATTTTGTTGCATGTATGCCATCACACCTGAGCCTGTGTGATGAAAACACCTCCCGGCTGTGGGGGTGTGTTGCTCCACTGACACTCAAAGGCCCTAAAGGTTGGAAACAGCCTGCAGTTATTTTTACTAAAAATCACTCAGGAGTGTGAGGCAACACGTCTTGTGTATGTGTTGGGGCCATATGTGGCGAGGTGTAAGAGCAGGTAAGGCCGACACTAGAGCATCCTTTTTATGGAAGCAAAAACACCCAGCAGACAGTCGTGCGTTTGTACAGCAGGAGAGGGCGGGGGGTAGGGGGGGTGAAATACTGTCACCTTGGACGTACACAGTTGGCTTGGCACGGTCTCAAAGTATGCACGCACAAATGGTAAAGCAACATGGCTGCCATTAGTGGACTTTGTTTGTTCAGGCTGCTCCCTACTCAGAGGTCTGTCCAGTCAAAACAGTTCCTGCAAGGAAAACCATTTCAGTTTGTCTGTTAGAAGCTTGTTTTTCAGAGCCAGCATGGAGGTAACAGCACATTAAACATCCTGTATGCACAGCACACATAATAAACTAGAGCATATCACAGAGCTGTACATCTTGTTCAACTGAGGCAAAAGGAGATGTAAGGCTTCTCAAGACAGGTCCAAAACAGCCCTGTGTGTCACTGTAAGACTGTATATGATAATCACATCCTTTCACCTCCACCCATTTGGACTATAATAAGGGATTAGAAGATAATAACAAGCATTGCTGCACTAAGAAGCCAGGCTGAGTTACAGTATGAGGAGATCTGTTCAGCATACTAATCAGGATGAATCATGCTCCCCCGAGTGGTCGCTTAGATTCTCAGCTCTGTATGTCATGTGAATAATGTAACCTTTCAAATATGAGATTTACATTGTCTCTGAAGATACAGACCTGATAGAAACGGTCACAAGGTGCAATTTTCTGCACTTTGTTCCAGGAGTTTTAGTGTGAAAGAACACTACGCAGAACAGTGAGATTTCACAATCTTACAAGGACACAGCTAAAGTGCTTTTCTATGGATGTGGAGGGAAACTTGACTGTATCTGTATGGTACAAGGTTCAAAATGGGTTCAAAATCTGTGGAAACCTACATAAACCACAAGACAGATAAGTGTTAGGTAACCAGGCTAGTGTTTCATCAGTACAGTAGGTCAGATGTTTCCAATGAAATGTCTACATTTATTAGAATGGTGCCAATTCATAACCAAAGTTATCTCCCGACACTTTAAAGTGATGGCAGGTCTAGACCCAAGATTAATTCATTTTTGGCTCAGAAGAAAACAACATAAAGCAAAAACAGAAGAGGAAGATGCAGAAAGAGGAAAGTGGAAGATAAAGACAGATAGCAGAAGGTGGTGTAGGAAGAGGGAAGATGAAGGTGTGCAGAGAAAGAGAGTAGAGGGAGATGCAGGAAGAGAGAAGGGGATGTAGAGAGAGAAAAGAGGAGGGTGTGGAGAAAAAGAAGAGGGAGATGCAGAAAGAGAGAAGAGGAGGGTGTGGAGAGAAAGAAGAGGGAAATGCAGAAATAGGGAAGAGGAAGATGAAGAAAAAGAGAGGAAGGGAAATGCAGAAAAAAAGTGGAAGGAAATGCAGACAGAGAGAAGAGGGAGATGGAGAAAGAGAAAAGAAGGGGATGCAGAAAGAGAGTAGAGGGAGATGCAGAGAGAGAGTAGAGGGAGATGCAGAAAGAGAGTAGAGGGAGATGCAGAAAGAGAGTAGAGGGAGATGCAGAAAGAGAGAAGAGGGAGATGCAGAAAGGGAGTAGAGGGAGATGCAGGAAGACAGAAGAGGGAGATGCAGAAAGAGAGGAGGGAGATGGAGAAAGAGAGAAAGGGGAGATGCAGAGAGAGAGTAGAGGGAGATGCAGAAAGAGAGAAGAGGGAGATGCAGAGAGAGAGAAAGGGGAGATGCAAGGAGAGAGTAGAGGGAAATGCAGAAAGAGAGTAGAGGGAGATGCAGAAAGAAAAAAGAGGGGAGATGCAGAGAGAGAGAAGAGGGAGATGCAGAAAGAGAAAAAGGGGAGATGCAGAAAGAGAGAGTAGAGGGAGATGCAGAGAGAGAGAAGAGGGAGATGCAGAGAGAGAGAAGAGGGAGATGCAGAGAGAGAGAAGAGGGAGATGCAGAGAGAGGTAATAGAAACCCACAGGTCATGAAAGAGACAGGAAAATAGAGAAGTGGGAATCCACAATTAATCTCTGCCGTCCCCTGTCACCCTTCACTGTTTACTTCAACTCCAGTTATGGTGTTGCCTGTTATACATTTCCACCTCGAGTAAAGATGCACTGTTCAGAAAGCCTTTTACAGGGCCTTACTGCTTCACACTGCAAGCTAAAGCATTCTGGGATCACTCTCAGTTCAAACCTTCAAGGCTTCATTCAACAGCTTTTCTCCCGCATTATGTAAAAGTTGTCTGTGAAACAAAAATATTAATAACATTTAGGAAACACACCTTTTGGAATGCATTTATATTGAAATTACTTCTCAGTTCAAACAAGAACTAAGCAGTGGAGGTGGGATTTACAGGCTGTTCATTTAACCACTTGAGATTTTAGAGGAATAAAACTTGCAATGTGCTCTAATGTGATGAAAAAATGAGAATATAAGCAGAGAAATAGCTACTTCATGGAGGTACAATATCTTTTACCCCCACATATGGACATTATATAGCATGTTGCCTACAGCCAAACCACAAACCAGCTCCGGCCGGCCTGTAGGACCCCACCCTGTCTGAGGGGCTCCCCTGCACATTTATTTTCTACATGATTACGTTTCTGTGGTTGCACACAAGGCTGCTGGTGCAGAAACTTCAAAGTTTACTCCTATATCCAGCTCTGAAAGCAAGCAGGGTAACTCCAGGAAGATCTGAATGTTTGGAAGTTTGTTTGCATTTCTAGAGGATTTTTATCTGCTCTCAGCATAGTAGTATGTGTTTATAAAGTTCACCATAATACAGGACTAGCCCATTACAATTAGACACAAAATGCAAGAATAACACCAAATCTCTTTTTGTAGTTTAATAGATATAAAAAAAAGCCAAATGGTTGTTGAAATGCAAGGAAGACTGGACTCAACATAACCAGACTACTTCATGGAAATGCGCCAGTAGATCATGGAATAGGCTAAAAAATTCATATTTTTGTATGATTTTTCTGCTCTATTCCTCTGTTTAAAATATGCAAAACACATCTATAAAGAGGTTTTTCAAGGTATGTGGCTGTAAATATTGCACGGTATAGGTACAGAGGGATGGTATTGTGGAGCTTCTGGGGCTCCTGTGTTCATAGTAGGTGAGCTAATGATTCATGAGATATCAACACACTTATCATACAGAGAAAGAAGGCTGTTATCATGGGAATATAACCAAGATGCAAGTGAGAAAAGTAAAAGCAAGCACTTTTGATGTCACTGAATATTAAAGCATATAAAACATCTCCAACAAATGCCACAATTTAGCCAAGTTAAAATCAGTTCTAGCCATTTTCACTGATAAAATCCCATCAGGATGGGTCATTATATTCTAATTCTCACCTAAAGACCATCGGCCAAATTTTAGAAAGTGCCCCAATGTTTTTGGAATTGGGGTTCTAAATGAAATTTTAAAATGGCTTGAATCTTGAAGAAAACCAATAGGGCTCTACAAAGGTTGCATTATGATTTGCTGTTGTGCAAGAGAGAGGCATTAGTTGAGTGAAACGCGCCGACATGATGACATGAACTCATTGGAATGACATTCAAGCAGTTGGGAGTACTGCTGTTTATAGTTCTGCATCAGCTTTTATGGCACGCTGTGCTGAAGTGTGTGTCGTGAAGCGGAGGGGGGGCACGCAGGATGCAAATTGATGCAGTGAAATTTATGAGGTGGTTTTATTTATGGCGAAAGACTGTACTGAGTTGCTGAAAAACAGTGTGTTCCAGGCTCTGGCTGCCAACGCTGGGGTACCTTTCTCACCTGCTCTTCTCTAAACCCACCACGTTTTCCTTGCCAAATAAAAGTACTTTTAATCCACTTTATTCTGGTGATGCGAACGAAATAGTAAATAGAGAGTGAAGTGCAGCTTCAGGATGCCCTCAAGCAACGGTGGGAAGGATTCACAGCTTCCAGAGTGAAAGTGCTCAATCAGGGAAAGTGGAGGAGAGTGTTGTCTGGACTGTAGACTGACTGTTGCATAATGAATGAAGAAGAGCTCATGCTCACGTACGCTGAGTTCTCCCAGACAGCTTTTATATGCTGTGTACACAAACGAGGGGAGGTGAGTTAGGTGGGAAAACAAATGCCCTTTCACCACCTTTGTACCTGGAATAATTTAGACCCGTAAATAAATAAATAAATACATTTCCCCTGTCTTGGTTCACACATTTATCTGTGTTAAATGAAAGTAGGAGAAAATAGCACTTCCTTGTTCCTAATAAAACATGACTGAACCAACCAATCAGAGTTTAGGAGGACTTAATCTGTGCTAAAGGTGCAAAAAAAACAAAAAAAGAAAGTCAAGTAGATTATAAGAACTTGGCAAAATTAAAAAAAAAAAAACTTCTTATTTTAACTTTTTTTATTGTTAATTTAAGAAATATAGCACAACACGGAGTCATGCATCAGCAGTGAGTCTGCGTGCCTAGGGTGGGGGTCGGGAACCCGTGGCTCCAGAGCTGCATGCGGCTCTTTTGCCCCTCCCAAGTGGCTCTCTGCAGCTGTGCCAAATTTGAAATAAAGGACTTTTTTTTTTTTTTTTTTATTAGATGAATATTTTTGGTAATGCTATATAGTGATAGTTTTGTTTATTTTATTCAAAAAAATGTAGCTCTTTCATTCACTTCTGATTTTATTTTTTACAAATAGGCCTATTTTATCAACTTAATATGCGTCATATATTGAAGATTTCCTGTCTTGGGAACAAAGGTCAGGACGCGGTCTTCTCACAAATGACACCTGAAGCAGGAGTTTTGCTCATCACGCAAGTTAAGTTTTGAATTTCTGAGATCTGGTTTAGCACAGCAAGAGGGAAGGTCGGTATGTGAAAACAATGATCAACTTTAATAAGTTTCAGACTAAGCCGGTGCATCCGTCGGACCCTAAGAGGACTAAAGTAGTGTCAGCAGAGAATGTGAACATTGATAACGTTAATAACAGCGTGAAAAACTGAGATAAGTTCACACTTAACAGCATCAGTCTGGTAAAGAAAGAGAGAAAGGAGGCCAAGGGATCAATAGAGGGCTGTTTGAGCAAAATAAACAGGTAAGCTCACGTTTTATCGTTATTTTTTACTCTGCTGTTGTGAAGTTGAAATTATCATTCAGAAGATTGATACATTTGTTGATTATATAAATATCTTTGCCGTTCAATGAATGCAAGGTTGTGTACGAGTGTGGATTTGTATTGTAAAAGATCAGATTGTTGATGTTTGAGCAGAAAACGTCACGTGTATTAATGTGGTGCTGTCCACGGTGCTGACATGTGTCACTCACAGAGAGGGAAATAGGCTGTAAACAGCCGATTCTACTCTCATGGATATTTGGAGTGATTATCATGATTGCTCCGGTTTGTCATCCTGACTGTATTGTTGATGAAGTCTGTGACCCAGTGATCATGGATACTATTGTTGATCAGGCCAAAACTGTCTTTTCTACTGCACACCTGAATGTGATGTAGACAGGCAGACAGCAGCATAGAGAGAAGAGATGAAGTGGAGAAGGTTCCATCCATAGGCGAACAGTGGGCTACTACAATATCCTGTATTAATTCTGTCTGACAGCAGGTGTAAGTTGTGTGTTTTGATGAATAAAGAAGTAATGATTATGATTACTTAATCATGTTCCTTGTGTCAGGACTGAACAGGGGAAAAGAGCGTTCAGTTTTGCTGCCCCCTCAGCTTGGAATACTCTGACTGATTTGAAATTGTCCGGACTCATCTCACTGGAAAACTTTCACTCTATTTTAAATGAGAGATAACGTGAGTCCATGGAACAGTGCTTGTGCTTTTAAATTGTTATTGTGATTCGTGATTGTAGCTCTAATTTCTTAATTATTGTTCATTTTCACTTATTGTTTCTTAACCGTCTTTTGATTATGTATTCATGTGTGTGCTGCTGACCTCTTGGCCAGGTCATCCTTGTCAAAGAGATCTCTATGGGTCTTATCTGGTTAAATAAATAAAATGATAATGATTATATCAGTATCATTAAGGACAAAAAAATCCCTTGCTGATAATAAAAATATGTACACAGTCATTTCTATTGTAGTTCTAAATCCATAAATGCATCAAAATGAAAATTATGATCGAAATGCAAAGTAAGAATAAAATAACTACTCAGTGGAAAGTTATCAGTGTGATAAAACATCAGTGGATGGCCGCATACCTTTGCACAATCAGTTATGTCAATAGACGAAGACTTAGGCTAATTGACTGTGTCACCTTCATCGGAAGGTTCGAGTGTGTTTTGTGGCTCTTCAAAGATTTTCTGGAAGGGGGTTCCGGCAAAAATGGCTCTTTCAACCAAAAAGGTTCCCTACCCCTGGCCTAGGGCAATCAGTGCTCATATTCACGTGCCAGAACCACCACTTGACTGTAAGTGATATTAGAAAGTGGAAGCATTTAGGAACAACAGCAACTCAGCCATGGAGCAGAAGACCACGGAAAATCAAAAAGAGGGTCAACGGCTTAGTTGGTTTCAAAATCCAACACAATGCAATGGCACTTGACTGTAATAGTCGTCAATTTAGCAACAATAAGTCTCAGTTGCTCAGAGGGTCATAGAGAAGGCACAACGTCTTGGAAAAGAGAGAAAAGTTTTTGTTATGTTGGACCCAGCTGTTATTCAGTGATCTTGCAATTCTCGTGTGAATTTGTAAGTCTCACGTGATCTTGTGATCTCTCTTGTCCAGCTGCTTAGGGCTACGTCCCATTACACACAAGGGCATGTGATTCTTTTAACCAATTTCCAGATTGCAGTGAGTCTAGCTCTGTCCTTTAGGGTCAGGCAGTACATTTGGTATCCAAACAGCACAGAACCAGAAATTACCATGGTATGGATAGATTATTTTGGTGCCTTTTAAAACTTTCAACGGTGGAAAGACACCAGTGGACAAAGAAATACCCTGTAGTTGTATTAGTGTTTTGTTTTTGTTGTTGTTGATGATGATTAATGATGCTGATTTCTTTAACAGTTACTGAAAATGTTGACTGTTTGGGCAGCATGATTATTACAGCCCTTACTTTCCATGTGTGCTCAATAAATTCAGCCAAATTTGTGTTTTGCTTTCAGGAATCAGATTTGTCTACTGGACTAGAAACATCAATGATCTGGTTTCTCTAGCTGAACATTGTGACCTCTTTTCCTAAATTTTGCTCTAAAAAAACACAGTGGGTAGAAAATATTTGCAGTTTTGCAATCATTGGGACTGACGCATGGCAAATTGACAAGTAATCTTCTGGATAGTCGCGTTCAAACTTCAGTGATGTATTTCTCACACAGGTCTGAACTTTCCACCGGTCCAGTTGGATGTGTGTCAAAAACCAGGATGTGTCTATTTTCCACCCGCAGTGATCTGATCCGCCTGGACTTCCCAACCCAGAGCTCGAGGCAGCAGAAAGTCAGAATGGCGGCCATGAATGAGACCTTTGTTTCCAACAGGGAGCATGTGTATGTTTGTGTACGAGCTGTGTCAGCCATTAGTGAGGGTAAAAAGGTCAGTGGTGTTTCAGAGTTTGCATGTCATGGAGTGAAAACCTGATTAGTTTTACCTGGAAAAAAAAGTCCTGTAGGAAATATAAATAGATGAAAAACGTCAAAACAGAAAAAGAAACTGTGTTCAGTCGATACTTTGTGCTAATTATGAAGTCAAGTGTAAAGTTTGTGATTGTGTAGAAACAGATATATTGTGTGAACAGATCCATATGAACAGATATCGATTAGCGTCTGGGGCCTGCGTGGGGCTTTTGTGTCTGCTGAAGTCAGCAGGAAGTTCCCACAGACCCGCAAAGCGTAAACACAGCTGTCTGATCTGTGTGGGGGTGTTGTGTCTCTTAAAGAGGCAATTAAAGGATTGTAGGTGGGGCGGAAAGCGAGGGCAGTGAGGTCATTTCTGTGATTTAGAGTGGGGAAGGTGATTTAGTTCCTCTGCCTTGATGACGTGACTCTGCTTCCAGTGAACTACAGTAGATGATATTTTCTGTTGTCCTCTACACACTCTCCTACTTTAATTCACTTTTTAAAATAATTTTAGTCTTTGCGTATCTATTTCTTGGGTCTTTCTATGATAAATCAGTATCATGTGATACTTTTCATTTGTTAGAAAGGGCTTAAAAAATGCAAATGCTAACAACTAGCTGGAGGAGGCAGCAAATTAGAGCAGGACAGTCTGGCTGCAGACTGCAGCTCTCAGACGCCCCCACTTGCAGACTAATAATATGGGAAGCCACCTCTATCAGGACAGAAATACACAAGAAAACTTTCAAAATAAAAGCAGATTTAATTTCTGGTTAGAGTAAGGGTTACAGTAAGGGTTAGGATAACAAAGTTAATGATAAAGTTGACAAAATAGTCCTTGTCCATGTAAATACTCTAACCCAGATAACTTAGCTAATGCTAAAGCTAATGAATCTACATTAGCTACATAAGCTTAAACTACATCAATGTGATGCTATATTAGCTTTAGCTACACATGCCTTAGTTACATTTGCAATAAATGTTACCTTGGTGATAAAGCCAATGTAGCTATTTAAGCTTACGTGGTAATGTTAACTAGCTAGCATAGCTATATTATTAAAGTTAAAGCAAAGCATGGTTGGAGGAGCTAGTAATGCAATTCCACTAATACCCTCTGCCTTCAGGACTTAGGGATTAATTTAGTTGGGTATTAATAGTTATCACTAGTGGGAAACAACAAATTATTTTATAGTTGGTATCTAGAACCCAACCAGGCTAACAGCTAGCCAGTGGGTAGTTAGCAATTAGCAAGCTAGCTGGGAATATTAACAGTTTTACCCTAAAGCCTGATTTATGCTTCTGAATCGCTGTCGTTGACCATTCGAAGTTCTGCAACGAGGAGAACGCATCGCTCTGCAATTCACCGCCATGCCGCTAGAGGGGTGTGGCTGTGTGTGTGTGTTTGATTTCAGAGGGGTCACATCTGAACCCTTGTTTATCTGCCGGTCACAGTAAACAACGGTGACCGAGGTGGAGCGTGTGTGTTTGGAGTTGGAGCTCACTGATATCGACTAACAAATTCTTTTGTTGCAAATGTTGAAGCGCAGGCGACAGGGAAGACGTTTGCGGAGGTGGTCACGCTGGTTTGTCCACTGAGGGAAATGAGGTTTTTAGCGGACCAATCACAGCCCTTGCAGTCCATGTCGCCGCGACATGTGGTTAGGATTTTTTTGGAGGTGCGTGACAGGCTACAGCGTAGGGGTCCGTGTTGATGCAGAGGGCTACACGTAGCTACGCTGTCGACGTGACTCAGAAGCAAAAATCAGGCTTAAGCTTTAAATTTCCATCTTAATATGCTACTTTAGCCTCTTGTCAATCACCAGTAATGAAACTTTGCTAACTCTGTGGGTCTTCAAACTGTGCTGATGACATTCTAAAATGATACAGTAGCATTTTAACTATTACCAGTGAGAAGCAATCCAGTGGATAGCGAGCAAGCTAGCCAGGGGGCAACGCAAACCAATGCACAAAGAAGAGGACAATGGGAATATTAACACGTTTTGCCATTGGCTGACGATTACTTCTTTCCCAGTCTACCTGTAGGCTAATTACTACTTAGCCACTTATCAATCACTAGTAACACAACTTTGCTAACTCCAGCTGCCTTCAAATGGAACTTATGATTCATGGTTATGACATGGGAAGTTGTATAGCCTAGTAAAGAATCAAAAACATCAAGAGTGGTACTGATACGCTGCAAATTAATGTTAAAGTTGACATGTAGGAGCTGCCAAGGCTAATAGCTAGCAAGTGACTAGCTAGCAAGCTAGTCAGAAGGTTATGCAAGCAAATGCACAAAGACAAGAACAAATGGGTATGCAACACATTTTAGTGAGATGAATGTGCCAACATAGGACTGTCAATATGAGCTCCTTGCATAGACAAAACTTTAAAAGGTAGCAACATATGTTTTGGTGGTTTGCTTTTGAGTGCTGTAGCTTAGTCTTTTAGCTAGTTGTCTTGTGCATCCCTCCTTTACAATGTAACACTAATAGGATGCTCCAATGTCTTTTAATACAGTGACCCAAGTGCTACCCAGCAGACCAATCACAGGGCATGTAGCCTGCATTGCTGTTTCATCGCATAGTTTCATTTTTGAGGCAATGTACAGGCTAAAAATAAAGGCCTACAGATTCAGGCCTACACAAACCTACAGCTATTACTACAGTGTATATCTGATATAAACACAGTCTTTAGACGAGCCTCTAAAAGAGCTGTGGTCTCTGTATCCAGAGCTATCCTACACTGTAAAGAGTGTAAAGCCCACAGAGGCCATTGTTTGTATTTGTGATAGAGCTTCTCCTTTATTCATAAACCTGACTTGATTACAGTGTGGGGGTTGTAGAAACCTGAAAGAGACACTTGTGGGAAGAGTCAGTGGGAGTCAGGGGTTAATGTGCTGAGTCAGGCGTAAACAAGAGGGCTGGGCTCTGCCTTGGGTTCAGTATCAGATAAGAGACAGATTATGGGCTGGTCACAGCAAACAGACAATACTGGAGCTCACAAAAACTGTTTATGGTGAGAGCAGAAGACCCGTTTCACGTACACGCCTGATCAAAATTTTAAGACCAGTTGAAAAATTGCAAGAATTTGCATTTTGCACTGTTGGATGTTATGAAGTTTCTAAGTCTATTTCAGGTTAATTGTTGTTTTCAATAAATTGCTTGCTCAAATTTTTTTTGTCTCACTCCCATTTCTTTTTTCTTTTTCTTTTTTTTTTTTTTTGCATTTTGAAGCTCTACTTAGAACCTTATTAAGATCCAACATTGCAAAATGTAAATACTTGCAATTTTTTCAACTGGTCTTAAGATTTTGATCAGGAGTGTATGTGTTACTAATGTGGAGTTTTCAAACAAGCTAAGGAGAAAGCATTTGCTCTTAAGCTGTTCAGTTTCTGCCTCAGTTTTGTTGTGTGTCTACAATGAGCAACAAAAATGCATCTAAGAAATAAACGTACTTGATTTTTTTTGTTTTAAGTGTGGGTTAAGTCCTTTAAATCCACAAAGATCTTAAAAGTCCCATAATGCAACATCAAATTGTCACATGTTGAACCCTTGCTGCCCTTTTAAGGCGCTCCTCGTCACTTCTGAGTTGAAGACAAAAACCCTCATGAAATAATTTTGGTTATTTAAAGGGCACGTCAGCTTAGAGAGGTGAGCAGGATGTCTGAAGTGAGAAGTTTTCTTAAGCTTTTCAAAGGTTGGCACCAAAAAATGTATTTCACACCTGACAAATCCCCCTGCACCGCCACTGAACATTTCATAAAATTGTCTACAGTACTCAGTATGACAAGTCAACCTTTGCTTGTGTGGATTAAACCTTTAAAGCTTGTGCAACATCATGAGAAACTGCAAGAATTCCTCCTCTCTCAGTAACTGGAGTGAAGATGCAGCACAGGGCTCAGTGCTGCCTCTGCTGGCCTTAAACGGCACTGCAAAAATACTCATCTGAGAGTACAGAGTGCTCCTGATCATTGCTCATTTACTCTGGTTTGCTAAAGCTGAAACCTTTGGGTGCAAAGGCCTGCAAGAGTTTGATATTAAGTTGAAGTACAGTGCAGCTTCTATGTGTGGTTAGTAATGGTTGCAATAATGTTTGTTTATTTACAACCACAATTCCAAAAAAGTTGGGGCGCTCTGTAAAATGTTTTTAAAAATGCCATGTTTTGCAAATCTCATAAGACCATGTTTTATCCACAGTAGAACACAAACAAAATATCAGATGGTGAAACTGGCATTAACCATTGTGCAGCATCCCCTCATCTTTTAACAACAGTCTGTAAATGTCTGGGAAGAGAGGAGACCAATTGCTGGAGTTTTGGGAGAGGAATGTTGCCTCTTTTTGTCTGATGTAGGATTCTAGCTGCTCAACAGTCCTGTCTCTTGTGTACCTTTTGTTCCCTTTGTTTCATGTGTTGGTGAAAGGAATAGCAGTCTTGTTGTAATAATGAGTTGTGCCAAGATAGGTAGTAGGGGGAGGTATAGTGTAAGCCCTGTCCACACGGAGACGAAAACGATATATTGCCGTTTTGTTTTGAAAAAAGTTTTCCCTAAAGACGCGATCATTTCAGGAAATATCCGCGTAAGCACGGAACCACTGAAAAAGACTGAAAATGCTGTAGTGCATATGCCAAGCCTGTACGTGGCGCTGTATTGCTGCCACAGAAATGCACCAAAAGAGAAGAAGAACATCCCAGAAAACTGACACAAACTTTCTTCTAGTTGCCCTTCTCGTTGTTCTCCACGTTGGATTTAAGAACATATGGTTTATGCGTTTCAAGGTGGTGGTAAAGGAGCATCAGATTTTGCTGTAAAAGCCATAACAAGCTCAGCAGCTTCTGCAGCACGAACACAGCCCTGTAATCCTCCAAGAGAGCTACGCCATGTGTGATGTAATCATTTCAAAAAAGATGCGATTGGCCGTCCACACGAAACGGTAGTCGTTTACGGATTTGTGCACTGTGGGACCCGTTTTCAAAAAGTATCGTTTACAGTCACCCAAAACGCCGTCTCCGTGTGGATGAAACGCTGATACGACAAAAAACATTTGTGAATACTCTTGACTTCGTCTCCGTGTGGACGGGGCCTTAGTGAGAGTGAGTGCTAGCCCAAATCAAGCCCCCTCGCCCTAGTCTTGCCCCACCCCAACCTCCTCTAGTGCTAACTCTCTCCTTAGTATCTCTTGTGTACCTTTTGCAGTTTCATGTGAGTGTCAAATTTTGATTTGTTTGACCACAGAACAGTTTTCCATTTTGCCTTGGTCTATTTTGAATGCTTGAAACTGCTGCAGGGTAGGTGCAAGATGAAGTGATTACATTTACACACCACGTTGTCTTTTTAATGTTTATTTCAATTCCTAATGGAAAGATTTGTTTTGTTTTCTATTGGTGAGAATGTCACTTTTTTTTATTCGACTGACCACAGAACAGTTTTCCAGCAGTGTTTTTGGATTGACTCCTTTGCATGATACAGCTTTAACTTGCATTTGGGGATAGTGCAGCCAACTTTGTTGATAATAGGGCTGGGTATTGCCACGGATTGTCTAAATAAATTTGATTCTGATTGGATATTGATTCATTTTAATTCTGAAACCTATTTTGTTCCAACACTAAAGAGCAACCAGAGAATAAAAGTCCAAAATAAAACAGAGCTCATGTTGATAACACGCCCAAATGTCAAAAATAAAAAGATTGGATGGTAGATTTGAGGGATGCAAGTCCAAGACAGGTGTTGACATTTTATAGAGCGTCCCAGCTTTTTTGAAATTGAGGTTGTTTTCATGCTTGAGTTATTTCTATGCGTAGTGAAAGAGGGAATAAAACTTAACTTAAAGGAACAAAATAAAACATGCCCCCACACTTGTTTCGTGAGAGCCCATTATCCTTGTAGTCCTCCTGTGTTTGTACAGCTCTGCCTCTGGGCTCCCACGTCTCCCATGTCTCCCATGTCTCATCAGCTGAGGTTTAGGAGATGCACTACGTTCATACATAATGCATCATATAGCGTGTCTTATATAAGGAGAGTTGGAGACGATTCACTCCCACACCTCATCTCTCTCAGTGCAGCAAACACGGCAGCTCAGAGGAGGTTCAGCCCACACGAATACAGCACTTAAAAAGCATCGCAGCCACATCTAACTGCACGCAGACAAACAATAACAACTCCAAATGCAAGATGCATGAGCGCATGTATATGTAAAGGGCCTGCTGCCAAACAAAGCCTTATGTAAACACACTGGGGGATGTGAAATATCAGAGCGATGTCGTGCATGGAGATCAGATGAGATCAGAGGAGGAGCACCGTGAAGGTTTTTCATTTACAGAGAATAAGGAAGAGCTTTGTGTTGACGGGAACTCAGAAGGTCACTCCACTGGCAAAAGGACAAACCTGGAGGGGAGTCATGTGCAACGTACAAGAATGTATTCTGCTCAGATTCATCTAATCAGTGGAATAAAGATAATGCAACAGTCAGAGCAAATGCTGAGTGAAAATTTGATCAAATCCCCCTTAAAAATGGCTATTTCTTCCCCCTTTGACATGGTGGAAATGCACCTAAAAATTCATCAACACAGCTCAAGCCTGTGATTCTACTTCTGGTGTGTAAACAGACTCTAACAAGCATCACAGAAACAGATAGTAAGCATTTAATCCACTGCATTTTCTCAGCACAGTTTCAGCAAGGCAGATACTGTACATACTGTAAAACAAACCTCAGAACATACAGTCTGCCATACATGAGGCAATGGCGCCCTCTGCCTGTCAACTTAGAAACAGCAGGGCATCAAAACAGCTGCAGTCCTGCTTAATATGGCAGCAGAATAAAAGATCAAAATGAGCAGAAAAAGGGAATAAATTAAGAGTTTGACTCAGCACAAATGACTCTCAGTTCCTGCGGAGTTACATGTGACATAGCAGTGTGATCTTTGCTGCAAAGTGAATGGAGGTGCTGCAGTTTGTTTGCACCTCCATCAAAATGGCACAAATAATAACCACAGGCACACAAGAAAGATATGAATGCTATGTCGTAGTGGTAATTATTTTTTCCCTCTAAAATTCAAACCCAGGAAAATAATCAACCTCATCTTTCTAGAACTCACCCAACAAAAAATACTACACATGTAGGCATACCTGTAATTTCAACATCTTACAAATTCACATCTACCAAAATTCCCCCTAGTATATTAGCAGCAACAATAAATATATTCCCTGTTAAATCCTGTCTCACTTAACCTGCCAGATGAATTTTTTCATACATCCATCTGGAAAACCTCTCATACAAAGCATTTGGGAAAGGGCAGAGCCTTTGAAAAAAACTCTTAATTGGATGAACGTTCTGTCTGTCACATCGTTACGGGCCAATCAGCATAGCTGCCAGCGAGCTGCGCTCCTACTGGAGAAGTAAACTCCATAAACTGCATATCACAAATCATGGCGACTGCAGAAATGTCAGTACACGACTTTTGTCGTTTTTGAAAAGAAAACAACTGTTGTTCTTTGTTCTTTTTTTAAGGAAGAAATGACATCAAGTTCTGATAAAACTGGCACTTCAGCAGCATCCACGCTAAGCTCTTCCGCCATAATTGCACCGGCCTCTTGCTGCTGCATGCTTATGTCACGACTCCGCCACACCTCAAAGTACTGCCTGTCGACGCTGATTGGTCCTGTCGCTTTCTAACTGGGCCCAAACAGTTCAGGCGGGAGCTTTGCGAGATGGATTCACCAGTGAGAAACACGAAAACGGGTGTATCCATCTGCTTTGCAAGGTTATGTTTCACTAGTTGCACGAAAAAATGCTTCTAAACATGTAGTCGTGCAGGGGTGTAGCTAGGGATTCTGGGGCCCCCAGAAAGAAAATTACACAGGACCCTACCTTTGATTCAATAACGAATGACACATTTAAAAAAAAAAAAAAAACTTTTTATTCCAGGCTTCTCAAGGGTCCACTCCCACTAATCAACACCCTTTCCCCTCATGCTACGCCTGTGGGTCGGTGTCATAATTAATACACATTGTGCATTTATATTCATTGAAAATGCTATTAGCTATTAGCAGCAGAAAATAAAGCTGCTACTGTGCATGCAATCCTCTTTCCCTCAAATTAAATAAAAACTGTATAATCCTGTATCTCCATCACTAAACATGGCATCTATTACTAAAGAAATGTTATTTTATATGATAAATGAAAGTGTATGTGGTAGTCAAAATAATAATCATTGCAAATTAAAAGTTTATATTTACGTAAATGTCTTGCTGCTGCTGTCTCTCCCATTCAAAATCATTCAGACTGACAGCTCTGAGAGCTACATGAACCATGTGACCCTGTGGTGGCAAGGTCGAAGCGTGTTGCAGCTCTCATATTCTTTGGTGCTGATTTTCTCATGCATGTAACGCCCCTGCCGCTGTCCTGCTCTAGAGAAATGACTGTGCTGGCAGTCATGCATCCCTTAATATTGCTTTTAAAGTATGACAGAGAAGGGCTGGGCCTTTGGACTGCGGCCACCTTGCAGCCCTGGACTGGAAACTGGCAGAAAAACTGCACTGCTTTAGGGAGGAGTGTTGCGGAGCGATGTGGACAGACGGATGCACAATGTGGTGGTCACGACCAGGGCCGCCAATCAGGCGGTATAAAGGGGGGAGTTCTCCGGGGCCCAGCTAAATGAGGGCACCCATGGAGGTCAGCAGAATCTTAGTCCATTATGAAGTTAAGCTGTGATAAACATTTTTTTTACCTGAATATTCACCACTCTTTTCAGCCCTTTTTCTTAAGACAGAATCAAAATAGGTTGAAAGTGGCAAAATGGGCAGTGAAATGAGGTTAACACAATTTTGTAAAAGTGGAATACATTTGCTTAAAGAGGCAAAACAAGGGGCCACCAGAGAAAAGTGTCAATAATGGACAGAAATGGTGTTGAAATGGGATTAATAGATGGGTTTAAAAGTGGCAAAAATGTGTCAAAGTGGTCAAAAGGACTGACAAATTAAAGAAAAGGGTTGAAAGTGGCAAAAATGGTCATAACACATAGTAAAATATGGTTAAAAGTGGCAAAATTGTTTTATAGTAGCAGAAATGTTTAGAAAGGGTGGTGAGACGGAATTAAGAAGCTGAAAAAAGAGCATTGCAAAAATTGAAAAGAAGCAGAAGTGTGTTAAAAGTGGCAAAAATGGGCATAACAGATGGTGGAATGTGGGAAAAAGGGGAAAGAAGTTGAAATGAGTGGGGAAAATGGGTTAATAGGGAAATATGAGTGGAAAATCTGGTGAAATGGGATTGAAATGAGGCAAAAACAGGCAAGTGTCAAAAATGTGTTCTAAGTGTCAAAAATGGACAGAAAAACGTGATGAAAAGGGGTTAATAATGGCAAAAATGGTTTTAAAAAAAGAGCGAGAGAGGCCAGTGATAGTTTGATATTTTTCAGGTCCAAATAATGCAGCTGTTAGCGGGATAAACCAGGCTGTAGGTGAACATGCAGCTCAAGAAAGCAGATGCACCTGTACAGGGCATCAGCAGAGACAGGGGGTCGCCAAAATCAACACAAGCTGAAGGCTCCCCACAGCTGGGTCACCTTCTAGCAGAATGGGTCTACAATCAATCTTAAAACGCTGCTTTTTGGGCTAGAACCAAATTTTTACACCCTTTAACAACTTTTTTGCATACTGGTTAGACATTTTTTAACTTTCATTAACTCAACCACAAAGTGATAATTTTGAGTGTTTGTAGCTTTGTCGACCTTACAAATAACGTCTATAAAGCTGAGTCATTTCTGCTTTTGAAGGACCTGAGCTCTCACTTTAAGTTAACAAAGGAAGTCACAGCTGCTTCACAAGAACTGGCGAGTATATAACCAAGCATGATGTTTGCATATTGGCATTTTAGCGCCAGTCAAGCATGTACTGCAGGTTTTCAGTGAAAGAGAGCTAACCCCTCTAAAAGTGGATGCAAACATCCTCCTCAGCTGTTTTATACAAATTTTAAAAAAGAGCAATTTTCCACTTTAAGTAACAAAACTCTTCATTCATTAAAACATCACAAAGAATATCATTTATTTTAAGAAATTATATTATTATTATTACAATGTTCATTAAATTAGGGTCTTTCTTTATTGGGACCCTCTAAACAAGTATTTACAAATTTCACAGTGAATTTGGTACTTTTGGTTACAATATCATGAAAATATGCATATTCAAACCCTGCTAACAGTAAAATTCTCAAAACAAACAGCTCTGAAAGGAAGAAAACGAATCACAAAGACTTAAACATGAACAGGTTAATGAGATTAAGGCAGGAAACAGGTGATGGAGATCATCTCTCTGACATCCATTCCCATGGTTAACAGTGCAATAATGCGACGCTATCACAGCTACGTCTGTGGGCCTTACAGGTAGAAAGTGTGACAGCATGCAAAGATGATTCCCTTATAATCAGTGCTATCTACCAACTTAGTCCAGCTACAAGTCAAGCCAAACAAAGAGAGAAAAGTCCACGGCTTCACGCCAGCTCCTCTTTTGTTTGACTAATGTTCTTGTAGGTAAATTTGAATAAAAGGCTTGACACAGAGCTTAAAAATGACCTTTCTCAGCCTGTGACAAAAACTAGAGAGTCTCTTGAGGGCAGGTTGAGGGCATGTTGGATGTTTGAGGCAAAACGTCGAGGATCCGGTTAGTCCTGCCTCCGAGGCACGCAGCCTTCCATCTCCAGCACCTCGGGCCATCCCTCAAATTTGTTGGTATCTGCGTTGTTTTTTATGTGCTGAGGAGAAGAACACAGAAGATTTTCTATAAATTTAATCTGAACCCTTAGAGTCTCTAGGAGCGCAGGAAAAAGAAACAGGAATGGAAACAGGCAGGGTTGGGCTGTTCTCATGTCAGTGAGAACATACCTCTGGTTCAGGTGGCTCCCACTCCCACTTGGCTGGGGGCGGCCACAACAGGTGTCCTAAAAAGCCTGCTCTGTGGTTTTACCATCAAGTGTCCAACTTTAGTCACATACATGTCATCCAACACCTTTATTAACAAGATGACTCCCTTTAGCCTCCTAAGACATGTACATGTGAGGACATTAGATGTTAGGATTCCTACAACATAGAAATAACTTCTGCTATGAAAGTTTTGACTGTAATCGTCAAGAATTAAAATCAAAGTAATTTGCTTAAAATGTCGGGAGCAAAGACGGTGAAATGTTTAAGTATTTTTATGGACATTTTGGGATATGTCTGTACATTTAGGGAAGTTTCATCACAAGTTTTGGTAGAAAACTGCTTAATTTTTCGCATTTTCATGGAAATTTGGAGAATTTGTTTGGATGTTTGGGGGAATTTGCCTTAGAACATTAAATTTCACAGAAATCTGTGATATTCACTCATATTTTTGGTTGATTGGAAAGTTTTAAGGAATTTTTATGGAGTTTCAGGATATTTGTTTGCATTTTTTGAATTGGGTTGGGGATTTTTGGGAATACTTTTTGAACTTGTTTCAAGAATTTTAAAAGAAAGTTAAGGGAATCTAAAAAAATGTTTTAGGTACTTTCATGGAATATGGAATTATTTTTATTTTTGTAAATTTGATTGGGAATTTCGGGGAGTGTCCTTTGAAATTTTCAGGAATTTCCAAGAGAATTTTAGGGAATTTGCTTTGAAAATTGTAGGTATTCTCAAACATTTTTGTGAGAGTTTTATTTGTATTTAAGGGGGATCTGCAATTGAAAGGGATGTTCTTTGGAATTTTCAAGGATATTTTATGGAATTTGCTTGAAGGAGTTCCTATTTTCAAGGAAATGTGGGATTTTAACAGAAAATTTTGGGGCATTTGATTGGGAATTGTAGGGGATGCACAATGAAATTTTAAGAATTTTCAGAGGAATTTCAGAGAATTTACTTTTAAATTCTTCGGTATTTTATTGAAATGTGGGTTTTTTTGTAATATTGGGGAATTTGATTGGAAATTCTGGTGGGTGTCCATGAAATTTAAAAAACTGCAAGAGACTTACATTGAATTGCTTTGAAAGTTTTAGGTATTTTTGTGGAAATTTGGTCAAATTGTATCTTTCTAAATTTGAGTGGGAATTTTAGGAAATGTCACTGGAAATTTTCAAGAGAATTCAAGGGAATTTGTTTGGCTGCAGCAATTACATCATTTTCAACTATTTTTTGGGAATGTATTTATACAATTTGGGAAATTATAAATACATTTTCAGAATTAGGAATTTCCTTGAAATTTTTCTGTAGATTACACAGAATTTTGGGAATTTTCATTAGAATGTTAGGGCTTTATGATACATTTTCACTGAAACTTTTATGGAATATTCAAAGAAATATTGGAGTACTTTTAACAGGATACTATTAAAATGTTTGAGAATCATCGCATATATTTTCGGGAATTGCTTTGAAATTTAAGGGAGTTTGTGTTGATTTGGAAAAGGAAAATTTCAGATAAATTCAGAGCAGTTAGCATCTTCAGTCTTCCAGACACTTACAGAGATTTGTTAGAAGAACATGTGATGTAACACAGCTGTAAAGATGCTACTGTCCCAACTTTTTTGGAATGTAATGCAGGCATCAGATGTAGAATG
The DNA here is from genome assembly GCF_018320785.1 of Cheilinus undulatus. Classification (NCBI taxonomy): domain Eukaryota; kingdom Metazoa; phylum Chordata; class Actinopteri; order Labriformes; family Labridae; genus Cheilinus; species Cheilinus undulatus. The sequence continues at coordinate 21,165,342 of NC_054887.1, read as the reverse complement.
AGTGCATATTGAAAATAAAAATATAAATAAAAATTCAGTTTGAAGGATAAATATTTAAAACAATGTCCCAACTTTTTTGGAATTGGGGTTATAAAACAAATCTGCTGAGTTAAATGAATAATGGGGCCCGGATCAGCTGGCTAACATCTATCACAACAGAATCCAGGCTTGGCCAAAATCTATTTCCTGTTTACTCTCACTTTGTAGTTTGACCTATGTCCCAGCCTGCACTGAGGAGGCAGGGTTTATGGTCTGTACTGCAGCAGAGGAAGCTTTAAATGACATAGCTTACTCCCAAACTGCTGTTGTCCCATTGATCTGAACATAAAACCGACAGTTTGCAAAGTTTTAAGGGCTACATTAGTCACAAAAACCTAGCTAACATCCTTCTGGGTGAGCTGCATCCCAGTGTCAGGGCACAGCGTTTAACTGGTTCAGGAGTTATATTTATGGAAAGGAACAACATGTTCATGTATAAAATGTCAAAGTAAAGATATTAAATATGGGTGCCACAAGGATCATTAGAGCCACTTCTTTTTATTCTCTGTGTAAATGATTTTGTTAATGGATCTATTTACACAAAGCAACATTTGCTGATGATACATGTTGTATTCTGTTCCAGTAGAAACCAAAGTATTTCAATGCTTTCCTGTCGGCATATCCTTTCAGCCTGTGAAAAAGCCATGCAAAGTTGTGCACCATTTTCACCCTTTCTCTCCACTTCTCTCTTCCTCTCTGTTGCTCGTGTCGATGTTGGACAAGCGACAGAGAAGGAGGGCTGTGACGAGAAACCCAGGAGTGTCTGACAGGATTTTTTTCTTGACTTTCTCAAACTTCTTGTTGGCAAAGCACCACACCTTGATCTTGTCTATTAAAATAACAAAACTGAAATTTAAAGGGCAGAAAATTTAATATTGAAGCTGTGCGATTAGAAATATAAGATGGTCCTTGGCATCACCTAGAGTGCATTTCCCAGTGCTCTAAAAATCCCTCCCACCAAAATAAATCGCCCTGTCATGTTTCACCTGCAGCTTTTCTATTGCCTGCTAAAACCCAAACACAATACAACCTTTCTGATATCATTTCACTCTTCCAAGTATTGCACAAAGCAGATCTACCCGACACAAGATCACACATGAGATCTCCAATAACCTTTAGACGGCAGCATTTTCTCTTGTTTCTTATTTGTCTTTGTTTGAACTCACCAAACCAGTTGGATGTAAAGGAAGCTGAAAAACACCTTACTGAAGCTGTAAAAGCTTCCTTGGGGTATGAACAGGAAGCTTTTGTTGTAAGCCATCAGGCTGTTATTTTCTCCTTTGCTTTGTAAAGATTCATGGCTGATTGAAGAATGACTTTTTCTCCCTTAAGGTAAATGTTAGGAGTTGTACAAAGACAAGGATACTGTCATTGTTATGTAAAATCCACTGTCTTTCAAGGCTTCTGTGTGACTTCAGAGAAGATCTTCTCTAAGAGAATCATGGACACACTCAGTGATGTTGGCAGCTCCCCTTGACCCACCGGTGGTGATCTGAGTGGATCTCATGAAGCTTATAAAAGACAAATGTGGTTCTGGAGGGTTTGAGGATATTTCCCTAAGAAATTTTGAGCACTAAGCAGTTTTTTGGTTATATAATTTTATATAGTAATGTATTCTGATGCTGTGAACTTCTTTAATGTACAGTATTTATCTGATGTTTTGAGCATGAATGTAAAATGTCATATCCCCACAAAAAGCCTACACATTCCAATAAAACAATCCCAAAACAGAATTTTCAAGCTTATTCCCCTTATTTTTTCTATCAAAAATTGCCTAAAATGTATAAAACATCCACCAAAATTGGAAGAAAATTCCCAGAAATTTCCATTATTTGTTTTGAAATTTTCAAAGAACACGTCCCCCAAGATTCCCAACCTAAAACAAAATTCCTCAACATTTCAAAATAAATTCACTCCCAAAAATATGTATCTAATTTCCAAAAGTTACAAATATATTTCCTAAATTGACATTGAAATGGCCTGAAAATTTCAATGCATATTCTCCCAACCATCCCAACATCTCACCTAAATTTTTCCATTAAAAGTTTCCCAAAATTTTAAAGGACATCCCTCCTGAAATTCCCAATAAAATTTTGGGAAAAAAACATAAATTTCCCAAATTTCTATGAAATTACCTTAAAAATCCCGAACAAATTTCCCCCCAAAAAATCATTAAAAAATTCCCATTTTTTTCTTTGAATTCCATGTAAATACCTTAAAATTTCAAAGCAAATTCCCAAAAATATCAAACACATTTCCTGAAATGTCCATGAAAATTCTTACAAATTTTAAAGGATACCCTTCCTGAAATTCTCAATAAGATTAGGAATAATTACGTATAAACTTTCCAAATTTCCATGAAAATGCCTTAAAATTCCCATGCAAATTCTCCCAACCATTCAAAAAATCCCTGGACGTTTCCATGAAAATAAAAATTTCATTCTTGAAAATATACTCTTTAAAATATACAAACATATCTTTAAAATTTTCTTGAAAAATCCAAACACATTCCCTTGTGTAAATGAGAAACCCTTGAATATTTTATAGCCAAGTCTCCAAACATTTTAAGCAAATTACTTGAACTTCAATGGACATTCTAGAAAATTGTCTAAAAAGATCTGATAGCAGAAATTATCACAATGTTGTAGGACAGCCTAAGTGTAATGTCATATGTACATGGAGGGTCTGAGGAGGTTTAGGTGCAAGCTGTTTCCATGACTTGTTGAAGCCTGACTCCATGATTTTGAACTATGACCTCTTTATCATTTTACTAGTGACTCTTTCTTCCTTTGATTTTATTTTGCATTTACTTGTTTAATGTATTATCAGAGCAAACGAGAGCATGTTGTTCACAATTGTTGATGGAGAAATGCAACGATGATCTCTTTTCAGGAGGGGATTACTCTTATATTATCACTGGGTATGCTTCATTAAAAAATAAAAGGTGAGAATGTAATCCTTGATTTTTGTGAATGTTGTTACCTGTTCAAATGGACTCTTGGTCTTGATTCCTTTCCCTCCCACAAAGATCCAATTGTCCCGGAAGCCCAAATTATTCACGATGGAGCTTCCAAGATCAGAAATCAGTTTCCTGGCTTCATCATTGAGTCTGCAGATCAAGGAGGGCTTAGTATTGTATGGATCCACAATCAGCTTCACAGTCTTCACTTTTATCATCAAATGAAAACAGAAAAGGTCATAAAAAAACATTACAGCTCATACTTTGTAGCGGGATCATCGAATGAAGCCATCATCACGATTGTGCCATCCTCGATTTCCTTCAGGAATTTAATGAAGGGAGCCACATCTGCACCAGATGTCAAATAATTACTACAAACCATATATTCTGTGAATTTGTGAATTTCCCTTCAGGGATTAATAACGTATGACTTTACTTTACTTTCTCAAGTGTTAAAAATAACTGTAAATTGTACTCACCTCCTGCCCACATATCATAATAATCTGTCTTTTGAACATCTCCAGTCCTTCCTGTGGGGTCAGATCACACAGTTTTATTATATTATTATTTCTTTTTGATTTTTAAAATATTTTTTCTACTTGAGGTCATATTTTTATCAGTCTTTGTCAACAACTAGTTACACCAAGGCTTGAATTTTCTAAATAGTCATAGAAGTAAAAACTGGAACTACGGGCAGCTTGCAATATACTGCAGCATTTTTCTATTGTTATTTATATTACATAGACTGTTGCAATGTGGACTCTTTGCACTGTTGCACCTTTTGCACCTTTTAAATTTCTAAACGATATATGCCTTTTAACTCCCTTTTTTAAGATTTTTAAAACTTTATCTTATTTATTTTTATGTGTGGTAACACCACTCCAAGCTGCTACAATTTCGTTGCATATTCCTGTACAATGACAATAAAAGCTATCAATCCATCTATTTATCTATCTATCTTCATATATCACAGGAGTTTGGTATATGATAACATTACCATTAACAAGGGCGATGTTGATTCCTCTGCCCACATTGTTCTTCACACCGCTCATAACTCTGAAATAAAAAATGCGACGGTGGGACAATAAGAGACGAACCCAAGTGAACATTTTCACATCTTAACAACATGCAGGCTTCAGATAAGACAACTCTTATCACTCATTTACAAAGCAAATGAAACATGTAAAACATGTAAAAGACCAAACAAAACCAGCAGAAAAAAATCACTGATGACTTCTAATGTGTAAAGACTGATTAAATAAAACACGGAGTCTATGTTGACATAACAAGGCAGGGTTGTAAGTCAAAGAGTTAATGTTTAAATAAGCCTAACCCCAACAAAAGGAACACTCATTAGAGCAAACATTTGCCTCTGTGTTACTGAAAGATTTAAGATTTTATATCACTTACAGTTTGTCCTCCAGGCAGATTCTGGGCCCAACCACGCTGGCGGCTCCACTCGCCATCTTGAAGGCGAAGTGTCCACCTGGACATGCTTTTGACAGCCCACATTTGTACCTGACTGGCTTTTGTGCTGTGAACAGAAAAAAAAAACCTCCATTCACACATGAAGAAAGTATCCAAGCAGAGCTCATCAGGTAACATGTAATGCCTTCAAATACTAACAGAGGTAAGGAGGTAGCAACTTAAAATAAATAGCAAAGGTACCTTTAAACTCTACCAAAATGGATGTCCACTATATGGACAAAAGTATAAGGCCACACCTGTTAATTATTGAATATAGGTGTTTCAGTCAGACCCGTTGCCACAGATGTATAAAGCTGTTATAGCTGCAAAAGGGGGGGCCAACTCCATATTAACATTTGAACACAATGTCATTACACTCCCTGTTGGAGTAATAGCCAGGCAGCCAAATATTTTGTCCATTTAGTGTGTCTATACTCTACATCCAAATGTAAACATACACTTTTGCTAGCTAGATGCACAATGCACTCGCACATCATTACCAGTCTTTTATTCAATCGTTTAGAGAGATTTAAAAGGGAGAAACATGCATGGAAACAGATCAGCTTTTGAAAAACAAATCAAAATTATGAGATTATTAAAATTAAGGAACACTTACAGCCTTCGTTCACCGGTATATTTCTTGCTGGAATACAAAAAAGAGAAATATTGAGAGAGAATTTCATAAAAACATGAGTGAAAGTAATCATTGTCATTTTCGTTACTAATGACCTCAACAAAAAGGAAGAATTATTCTATCAGAGTTACAAAAAATTAGTTAATTGATAGCTGTTTCCTTTCTACTCCCATCTCTACCCAGGGAAACAGTAGCTGTAGTTTGTAAGGCATGGATACTCACAGATTGCACTGCTCAGCTTAAAAAAATCCACATTTATCTCCAGGAGTTGAAAAGCCAGAAAGACAGCAAGGAGGAATGCAAAGATGAGCGCTGCCAATTTTAGAATAGCTGCAGGGTTAACAGATTAAAAAAAACAAAACAAAGACAAAGAAAAATAAAAGAGTGTAAGTTAAGCTGCCAATTACGAACATTTAGTACACTCCAGATATTTAATAGAGTGCCAACGTCGTTAAACATGAATATACAATTATCACATTCCCTTATACTTTAATAACTCTACTGTGCATTCAAGTCTTGTTGGAAAAAATACTTCCGTCGGGAGAATTTCACCTATACATAGAGTAAACTAACGTACTTCCGTGCCAAAAAAAATAACACCGCTTTTTCAATGTTGTCCACGCAAAAAAACAAGCTCGTGAACACAGTGGAATTTAAAAAAGAAAAAAAAAGACGTTTCAACTCCAAAACTGGAATCCTCAAAGTGCATGTGAATGCAGCATTACCTTATACAGTGTAGCATAGAGGAGATACACTTACCGCCAGTCCTGATCATCTTAGCGACCCCCCTGCCTCTTTTCCACAGTTAACAACCTTTAGAAATAAAATAGAACCACAATTTTATGTTATAATCTGTATCCTCGCAGGTAAAATGAGATATAACGGGCAGCCAGCAAAAGAGTAACCAGAACTTTAACGTACGCTGACGTTGCATTGCAAGCATCATGTTGACGAAGTGAACGGCTTTTCGTCAATGCTAAGTGTTATTATCATACGGTAGTAAGCCGTTATAACGAATTTATCAAGTATATAGCTTCAGTGTACGGCACCGTACGTAGCTCTGAGGCTATCAAAATGTACTCCGGCATCAACTGTAGCCTGAAAACTGCCGTCGACTCGTAGGTTTACTTCCTTATCTCTGTCTAGGTTTGCTAACTGACACCGAAACAACTACGGCGGACAATAAGTGGTATTACTGTTAATTTGGAGGTAGCTTTGAAGGTAGTGTGTGCGCAATTTTTTTGCACCTCACTTACCTGTTTTATTGTCACTGCAACAGCCCAACCAGGTGTGGATAATGATACCAAACTGCTACGAGTGTTTCATGTAGTGACAGTTCAGATGTCGGGATGATTATAAAAAAAAGTAAGATGCTCCACTCTGCTGGTAAAAACAAAGACAAGGTTGCGAGCAATTCCAGAAAATGGAACCGCAATTTGAAAGCAAATGATTGGATTTTGTTTTACCAGTTTAAAATGATGACATGAATATTACTTTTGTTGTATTCTTCTTCAATAAGTCCGTACACTGAATTACATATTTTTTAAAAAAAAACAGTCGTTTCAATGTTCATGTATTAAACATTGGAAGGGGCTGTTTTAATTTTATTAAGTTGGTTTGCCAGTGCTGTCTTATTTGTGTACTATGTCACTCAAGCATCATAAATTTACATTTGTGAATGAAACACCATCCAAAAATAGACCAACATATAGGAGGAAAAGATAGTCAAGCAGTGGCAGGTTTTCCTTGACGAGTAAGACATTTCAACAATATAACATCTTTGTGTCTACTTCACTAAGTTCCTGCCTTTTCTTCTTCTTTTTGCAACTCATAATAGATTGGATACGTTACAGCGCCATCTTTCTATTGATGATCAGAAGTTCCTGTACATGTGTCAATTTAAACAAAGTCTTATTTAAACTGTGAATTGAATAATAGTAATCAAGCTGACGTTTGGCAGTTTTCAAAAGAAATGCACATTTTTGGTTTACACTGTTTTCACATTGAACAGACAGTAAAAAGGCGGTATAACACAGTAAAATCAAGATAAAAATACACTGTACAAAATCAAAGAGTTAGTTATGTAAAGTCATCACATGAAGTTCATTCAATAAATTAAGACATTCTGCGCGTGTCAATCAGGTCCTCAAGAAAGCGGCTCTCAGTAAAAAGGCATCTGGGATCAATCGAACAAGTCTTTCAGCACAGCTGGTTTCAGTTGTGAAACTTTTACTCTTCCAAGAAATGGTGTTTTGTGTCATTGAAGAAGATCCTGCCCAGAGAAATAGGAACAACAGGATAATGTCCATGAGAAAATCAATCTGGAGGAAATATTTTTTAAAGTCAGAGAAACACAAAAAAAAACCAGGACCGAAACTAAATCAGTCTTACTTCATCTGAGTCCTGCTGGCCAGCCGTGCCGTTACTGCTGGTGGCACTCTGAAAATCTGTTGTGATGTTGTTTTCATCATCCTGAATCTGAAGGTTGGAGAAACGATATGCTGGTGCCCTGTAAATGGAAAAATGAAACCACAAAGATCATATTGTTCATATTCACATGGGATAGAAGTCCTTATCAATGTTTATTCAATTCACATTATTGATAATGCATCACCCTAACATTTAGCCACTTGGTTGGCTGGGAAGTGGTTAAACCCACCAGTGACATACAGAATAATTTCCAGTACTATAAAAATGCACAAATTCCTACTGAATGTAATGTTGGCCAGGAATTTACCTGTTAGCTAACTTGGTGGTAGCTTGGAGGGTTCTGCTAACATTCAAATCTGTACTAAATACTGCATATTTTGAGTGCACAAAGTGTATTCAAACTGAGAAGTGTACTCAACTGCAGTATACTACCAGCACTCTCAAAACATCCAAGAATTGAATGTGGAACAATGGAAACTTCTCTATAACGCCATGTTGCCATGGTGATGTAGTGGATATTGCACTGTTAGCATGCTAGCGCGCTAGCTAGCGTTAGCACCCGCTAGCTAGCTAACATGTTGGTAGGAACTGCAGCAGATTTTTAATCAAGAAAAAGGCATTTGAGGTCAAATAAATTCATTTTCTTGAAGTGAATAATGTTAACATAAAATACAAGTTACATGACTTTAATAGTGAATGAAAATAGCCATCAAACTTCACTAATAATCACCTAATGTTTGTTTTCAACTTGCAGTTAAACAGCTGTCCAGTACAAAATAGCTGTGTACAGTTTAGGACAGTAGTAACCCTCTGTGACTTAGTGCTCTGTGCTGTATTTAACTGTACTATAATGCAGTTTTCTAACAGAAATATGCAATTGAGATCCACTGAGTATTGTTTAAATGGCTGTGTGAGTAGAGATTTATCATCTATGGTTGTACTGTTTAGCATTCAGCAGCTTATTAGCTGATATTAGCATTAGCTGCCTAACTAATACTACCATTACTAAATTGTGATTCTTCCGGTTGTCAAAGCACTTTGTGAACCTCTGATTTTAAAGGTGCTATACAAATAAAGTTTATTATTATTATTATAATTATTATTAACTAAAAAGCATTTTACAAATTTTTAGGGAAGGAAAGAAGGACTATGACAGCAAGACAGTGGCTAAATGCCAACATTAGCAGTTGTCCTGCTGTAGCTGAATGGTTTACATGCCAGTTTCTGCTCTGTGAATATTAGTTGGTTAAATATAAATGTAAATACAGAACATGTCTCAGTCTTACTAACCTGTTTCTGTACACTGCCCTCTTGACAGCGAGGATGGCTGAAACGATAGCTATTAGGACAACCACTCCTGCTCCTGCACACACCAGGATCAACACCAGTCGCTCTCGCTACAAAATAAATCAAATTAAATCCCATAAACATGGACATTGAAAGCTAGGTACTGTGTGTTTAGGGCAGAAAATCCACTGACCGGTGTGTCAAAATGTGTAATTGGAGATGAGGACCTCGCAGGTGGACCAGGGCTGGGTTTAACACTACAGGGTCTTATGACCGTCTGCATGGCGAGCTGAGGAGAGAAGCCCCCCTCGCACCTATCACTTGGGACCTTACGATACCTACAAACATTGTTATGAGAGTATGAGCTTTTACAAAAGTTTATTATTTAGATTATAAACAGGTGTAAATATTATTACCCCGCTGTGAGAAGCTCGTCCTCCTCTCCATTCAGACAGAGCTCCAAGGTTTTATTTGGGGCACTTGATTGTCTCACACATTCTGAGGTGTTCACATGGCGATAGTAGCCATAGTCGCTGTTCAGAGGGTGATTTATGGTAAGAAAATTTGTCTTAGAAGTTCCTATAATGTTTTGAGTTGAGAGACATACCATATGTAATCTTCTCTGGTGCACAAACAGGGGCTTTGCTTCTTGTTTACTACAAAGCCCTTACCGTTTCTGCACACAGATTGTTTCTTCAGTCTCCTGTACGTCTCTTTGATACCCAACACGCAGCCGTTTCTCTCCGAGTCTCCTTCATCTGTAGAATGAGCCAGCCACTCTTCATAGTCCTGGTCATTACCTTTGAATTACATTAAGACCGTCAACAACACGATAATGTGAGATTAATATCAATATGTCTTGAATTTAGAAATGGTGTACCTCAGGGCTCAGCCTTTAGACCTCTGTTGTTTACACTTTATATCGCTTTATATATTTACACTATTAAATGACTGTGTCTTTTTTAATTGTTTGATGCCTGTCCATCTCATTTTCATTCCTAACAGTGTTTTCAGCCCAGTTCGAAATGAAAGGATCTTAACTCACACTCTCTTGTAATGAGGCTTTGGAAATCGATGGTGACCGTGACCCACATGGGCTGATCGTCTTCTTCAGGTCTGAAGCCCCACACGCTGACATTCATGGCCTTCGTCCCAGGCTCTGATGCCAGGCCCGCAAAGAAGAACGGTTGCTCTGTGAAATTGTACGACTTCCAGCACTGGCCTTCATCTGTGGAAAACCTGAAGATGAGTCACAGAAAAGTATGGTTAGCATTTAAAACAGATTTTCACATGTTAGCATGTCAGAGCCTCCATTTTTCCAGTACTTGATAGTCTTGACTTGTCCTTCATGCTGGGCCTCTACAGCCACAATAAGACCCCCAGAGTCCAGTATGCTGTAGTGGTGGGTGCCCCTCAGTGTCCCCTTCCAGTTGTAACCCCCATCTGAGGAGACAAACACGTCTGGGTGCTGCGATGAGGACAAAGAGTCACCAACAGTACCTGTAAAGACATTTAACCATTTCATTGCACAATGGATATACAGTTTTACTTGGTGGAGACGGCTCTGTTCAAAAGATGCTCCCTGGGTTAGTCAAGCAGTATGCTTTGACTTTCCAGGGAGTGCATGGTTAGAAACCCCCATATGGATGGACACATTAATGACAATGCATACAGAATACAGTAAAATTAGTTCAAAAGCAATTAATCCATAGTAGCATGAATCTGAATATGAGGATGCAACAAGCTTTATGCTATAAAGGACAAGGCTGGGGTGGAGGAGGTTAAGCTGTACCAGAAGCAGCATGGTGCATAAGCATCAATGCAAGCAGGGATTAGTGAGAAGTATGTTATATTCAAATACACCACTGTGTTGAGAGGAAGAGCTGTGATTGGCTGTGGGAGCTGGGAGGTGATAATTAAGATGAGCTGGCCGTTATCTGATCACGGCTGGGCGTAAGCAAGTTAAATTTGTGAACAACAGTTATAAAAGTATTTAAAAGAAAATATGTAAAAGCTTTGATTGAAAAGAATATTGGTTAATTGCTCTTAAATTACCATGAGCGATCACCAGACCAATAGCAGTGGGTTCGGACAGAGCTAGCATGGGAACGATGCGGTTGTTGCGACTGTGCTCTCCATGAATATGAAGATTGCACTGCAAGAAAAATACAAACACCATGCTTTAATGACTTGAAAAAAACACATTAATATGCCCTAAATACAATACATTCTTAAAAGCACATGCAGACTGTGAGATGAGATATGTTTCAACATATAGCATACATTCTTTACTTGCTTTCCACACTCCACATTGTCAGGTTTTTTAAGTTGTCTCCATGTTCGTCCTCTGTTGAAAGAAATGACAGATCTGATGCGGCCATCTGCAAAAAAAAAAACACAACCAGAGTCATACTTAGGTATCTAAGGATGCAGAACTGCAAACATGCAGTTAAAAAATATCATTTATACATTCAATTTCATTCAAAAGTTGTTCAGTATGTACATCAATGATCTGCCAATAGTTAGGGCCAGAGGCATTATGATTTTGGGTTGTCAATCCATCCATGTCTTTATTGTGAATACATGATCTTATCCTAAAGAAAGACATTAATTCTTGAGAACAAACAACATAAACATAGATGCAATATGTATGTATATGTATGCATACCTACTGTAACTAGACTATATCACATGTTTACATACAATTTTGGACAGTGTCTGCTCTTGCTATTCAACTGTAACATATTTACCCACCTTTTTACGTGTTAAATTTAATTCTAAGATGCCTAAAAACATCTGACAGGGGATTGTCATTATTAGTCTTACCTTCATCTAGTTTGTTGGTGAGGTAGACTCCTCTAAGAGAAGTGATGTTGGTAAAGTCGCTCTTCCTGTGCCCGTCAAACAGGTGGCGCTCCAGGGATTTGGAGAACAAGATACCGCGGTCATCTGACGTGTACATGGTGCCAAAGAAAGTGTCTGAGGAGAGACACAAAGAAGGATTCAGACATGCTTAATTTTTCTTTGTATTTATTTATTTGAGTTTTTATTGAAAAAGTTTTCTGAAATACATGTTGAGAGGTTCTTGTAGCATTTGTCTGTACTGTGAAAATAATGGTATTATGCAGATTTTCATCAATGGTTATTATTGATGTTTTATCTGAGTCTGGTTACTGCCATACTACCCCAATTCAAAAAAAAGTTGTGTCACTGTAAAATGTGAATAACCAACCACTTCATTAAAATTGATATCTCATTTTGAATTTAATGACACCAGCACCTCTCAAAAAAGTAATGCAGGGGCAACAAATGACTGGAAATCGAAGTGGTGTGAATGAAAAACGGCTGGAGAAGCTTTTTGAGGTTATTTTGCATTTTGCAACAGGTCAGTAACATGACTGGGTATAAAAGGAGCCTTTTAAAGAGGCAGAGTTTTTCAGAAGTGTCACATCCCCTGGTTTAATTAGATAAGTCTTTTTATTTTTTCTTCATGTTTCCCAGCCTTGTCATTTCCTGTTTTATTCTGTATAATTACGATGTGTCTTCTTTCAGATCACTTCTTCCTGCCCATCCCTACCTGTTCCCCGTGTCAGTGATCACCTCATGTGTTTCACCTGTGTGTGTTTGTCTGATTCCCCTCACCTGGTGATCATTGTCTGGGCTTGTCTTCCTTCTCCTTGTGGATGTATATACCACTCACTCCCTTCCTTGTCTAACTCCTGTTTGCATTACTTTTGAGCCTTCTTTACCCTGTTTGATTAGACTTTTTACTCTGTGCCCTAAGTTCTACTTTTGGATCCTTTGCCTTTGGCATTTGGTTACAATTAGATGGGCAGAGGTTCACCAATCTGCATAAACTGTCTAAAAACTGTGACACAAATTAAACTAATATTCCTCATGTCCCACCATCTACTGTGCATATTATCATCAAAAGATTCAGAGAAACCCAGAGAAAATCTCTGGACCCAAGGGACAAGGCCAAAGGATTCTTGTGATCTTCAGGCCCTCAGGTGACACTACATTACAAACAGGCATGATTCTGTACTGGAAATCACTGCATGGGCTCAGGAATACTTCCAGAAATGTCAACACAGTTGGCTGGGAGAAGAGAAGAAGCCATATATGAACACGATCCAGACATGCTGCTGTCTTCTCTGGGCCAGAGCTCATTTAAAATGGACTGAGGAAAAATGGAAAACTGTTCTGTGGTCAGATGAATTAAAATGTGAAATTCTTTTTGGAAACGATGGATTATGTGTCCTGTGGACTAAAGTGGAGAGAGACTATCCAGTTCGTTAGCACACAGTTCTAAAGCCTGCATCTCTGATGGTATGGAGTTGCATTAATGCCTATGGTGTGGGCAGAGTACACATCTGGAAAGGACTATTAATGCTAAAAAGCATAGAGGTTTAGAGCAACAACATACCGCATCCATCACAACAGGACTATTGAGAAGAATTAATATCGGAAAAAATGGGACAACATTCCTCTCCCAAAACTCTTTTGTACATTTTACTCAGTGTCCCAGCTTTTGTGCATCACCTTCAAAGATACTTAGCACCTGAGAACAAGTGATGTCATGCTGACACAAACCTTTCAACATCAGCATCCTAACATAACACCATGTCAGTCATGTCTAACCTGTGTGAAGCGCACACGTGTCAGCCAGAGCCATGAAGGGCAAACTCAGCGCTGTGAGATGATGGACAGGTTTAAGTTTCATGTGTGTCTGTGCTTGTGTTACACCCTGATCCTCAGATACATTTGTCAGCTTTTGCAGTGTAAACTAAATCTCCTTCCCCCTCCAGCCAACAAAAGATAAAGCCCCTTTACCCCCATATCTCCCCTATTTATCTAACGAGCACAAAGTCCCATCAGCCAACTGACCAGGGAGAGAAATATGATAATTAAGAGAGTATATGAGAAAGACAAAGAAAGGAACTTAAAAAGAGGGAGTGGAACAAAACACAGAACACAAACATGCACACTATGATGGAATGATTTGTCAGCAACACAGAGAACTTGTGGAACCAGTCAGACTTTTACCGTCCAGCTTTTCCATTACAACAAAAGCAGCTGAGAGGCCATTAATTCTGCCTCGTTTTCCTCACAAAGTGTGTTTTACTGTAAATGTGTGTCAAGGATTATTTAAAGGCACCCAAGTGTGTTACCTCCAGGGTTGTCCACATGCATGAAGAGCATTTCTTCATCTCCGTCCAGGATGGAGTAAAACTGCAAACAGACAGAAAGAGAGAGATGTGGGTGAGAAAATCTAACTGGAGAAAAACATGACAACAACTTTATGATGACTAATTTAATATTTGCAATAATCCTTGTCTAATCGCCATGAGAGAGAGAGAGAGAGTGTTTGTGCTGTCAACATAGCAGTGGGTGTGTAGGTGTAAGAGTGTGTGGGGGTGTTTTTAAACAGAGAAATGTGTGTTAAGGAGGTGTTGAAAAGCAAATGTTGACATTCATGTTTTTACTTTTAACCATCAAAACAGCTCAAGATATTCAAATTTAAAAAGTCTAAAATTTATTAGATAAAAAGTGATCATTTTTGAGTTTAAAAAGCCGTTCATATACAAGGAAAAAAAATTTTTTTGTTTAAAACGTAAATTTACAAGAACATTATTTTAGATCATTAGCTTTAAAATATCCTATCATATAGAAAAAATCATACCAGGTGAAGCCACTTGCCTTCCACAAGTACAAGCACCCAAACAACTTTTATTTTGGTACCAGCTCTTGTCATTTACATACAAGTCCAATTTCAAAAAAAGCTGGGACACAGTGTGAAATGTAAACAAAAATTGAATGCAGTGATTTTCAGTTCTCACAAGCCCATATTTTATTCATAATAGAACATAAAATATCAGATGTTGAAACTGAGACATGAAAAATATGAGCTCATTGTGAATTTGATCACAGCAACACATCTCAAAAAAGTAGGGACGGGGCCATGTTTACCATTGCGTAGCATCCCCTTTTCTTTTAACAACACTCTAAATGTCTAGGAAGTAAGGAGAACTACTGCTGGAGTTTTGGGAGAGGAGTGTTGTCCCATTCTTGTCTGATGTAGGATTCTAACTGCTCAACAGCCCTGAGTCTTCTTGCCAGATTTTCTGTAGGTAAAAGGGGATGGGAGCATCTGTTGCTCTAAAACCTCTATATACTGAACTCTATATAATGAAGTACAACTTTACTTTACTTTCAGTATTGATGGTGTCTTTCTAGATGTGTAAGCTGCCCATGCCATAGGCACCACTGCAGCCTTATACCATCAGAGTTGAAGGCTTTTCAACTGTCTACTGATAACAAGCTGGAGGGCTGTGATGTCCAGAAAGAATTTCAAATTTTGGTTCATCTGGCCACAGAACAGTTTTCCATTTTGCCACCTTTGGCCTTGTCCCCTGCACACAGAGAATTTCCCTGATTCTCTGAATCTTTTGATGATATTATGGACTGTAGATAGTGATGATTGTTGTATTGAGGAACATGTCTCTGAAATAGTTCCAAAAGTTTTTAGGCACAGTTTTTCCATAGATTGGTTAACCTCTGCTCATCTTTACCACTGAAAAACTCTGCCTCCCTGAAATGCTTGGAACTGGCCTGTTGCAAATTAACCACTTTAGTTGCACAATGCACCTCCAGCTGTTTTTCATTCGTACCACTTACTTTTCCAGCCTTTTGTTGCCCTGTCCCTACTGTTTTGAAATGTGTTGTTGCCATAAAATTCAAAATGAGCATATATTTTTCTTGAAATGGTAAAAAGTCTGAGTTACAACACCTGATATGTTGTTTATGTTCTATTAAGAATAAATTCTAGGTTGTATGAGATTTTCACATCATCACATTTTTTTATTAACATTTACACAGTGCCCCTACTTTGTCGGAATTGGGTTGTACAGCAACTTTGGTGGTAATTTTATTTTTAAAACATTAATAAAAAATCATTAGATAAAAAATTAAGAACAACTTTTTAAAACATAAATATTTAGAAGGTTAAGGCCCTACATTTTACTCCATGCATTAAATAAGCATGTCTTTTTAGTCATGTTCATATCAGAAATACACATTGAGATATTCTTTAAAACAACATTTTTGATTCTCATTTTTGACTTTTGCAACTCTTCTTTTTTTCCTGCCTTTCTGTTGTTGTTTTTACTAACAGGTACCACAGCACCAACTCATATTCCTTGTACTTAAACTCAGCTGTAAATCTGATTCTCTTGTTGAATGGTTGCCATTATTTCTTGTTTCTCACCTGCTCAGTGGAGGCAGAAGGCAGCAGAGCTCGGCTGAATGTGTCTCCTTGGTCTGATGAGAAGTACATGACACGTGGGGATCTCTGTGGGAAAAAAAATCACAGTGTTTCAAAACCATCACCAGAATGAGCAGTGTGTTGCCTTGAGACTAACATTTGTGTTAAATTATTTTTATACTCACTGGATCTTCCATGACAGAGAAGAAGAGAAACGCTCCTATGTAGCCAAAGCTGAAGATGTCCTCGTGGATGATTGTGAAAGATTTCCCCAGATCTGTCGTCCTCTTCAGTACTAAATCTCCCCGCTCTTCTGCATCAACTACAGTACCAAGAGGAGGAAATGACAATAACAAACTACAGTATGAAATAAAATACTTTAAAAGTCACTTCTTTATCATTTCCACCTGCATTCAATCCAATAAGGCCCAAGTCTACCATTGTGATTTTAATGTATTTTAATTTTTACAATAAAACTAAGACAAAATGTGTCCCAGCATCTACCCGATTCCGTTATTCACTTATAAAGAAATATGAATACGCAAAAGAGGGATTAAACTCAAAAGTGAGACATCGTTCTATTAAGTAATCAGGTTTTCATCCATTGATGGACATTCAAGATTCTGTCATTAAATACTAAAAGAAAAAGTCATCCCTTTTGTTCCCTTTTGAAATCAAGTTGGCCACGTTTTTGTTTAACTTTTGATGCTTACTGTCTTTTACTGGATCACTGTTTTAATCACAACAGTCTGGCTGCAGGCAGCAGATCTCAGATGCCCCTTCTTGTAGACCACTATGGTAAGACTCTGCACATGTCAGAAAGGAAATACGAGCTAAAACGTTCAAAATAAAGTTAGATTAAAACTTCCAATGGGGTTTAGGGTAAGTGTTAAGGTAGGGGTTAGGATACAAGAGTTAAAAGTCAAAAACCTGACCTGAAAAATCCTAAATACAAAACATTTAATAAGTTGAGTAAATAGTCTGCCTACAGGAAAAAAATCTTGTCCTCCATGAAACCACTTCAACACAGCTAACCTAGCTAAGGCTGAAGCTAATGAAGCTATGTAGATAATGTAGCTAACATAGCTAAATCTAAAGCTAACAAAGTTAATGAAGCTATATTAGCTAGGTTATGCAGGAAAACATAGCTACATAACTAATGTAGCTAAAGCAAAGGAAGCGACATTTGCTATATAAGCTTTGTAGACAATGTAGCTACATAACATAGCTAAAGCAAACAATGCCACATAATCTATTTAGGTAATGTAGCTACATCACTAATGCAGCTGTAGCAAAAGAAGCTACATTAGCTACATACGTTTTGTAGACAATGTAACTACACAACAGCTAAACCTAAATCAAAGGAAGCTATGTTAGCTACATAATCTTTGTGGACAATCTAGCTACATCCCATAGCTAAAGAAAAAGCAAATAAAGCTGCATAACCTGCTTAGGTAACATAGCTACATCACTAATGTAGCTAAAGCTTAAGCATATTAAGCTAAGTTAGCTATCCAAGCTCTTTAGGCAGTGTAGCTATATAACATAGCAAAAGCTTGAGCAGATGAAGCCATCTAAGCAACAAAGCTACAACACTAATGTAGCTAAAACTACAGCAAACAAAACTATGTTAGATTATGCTACATTTGCTTAAGATAGACTTGTTTCAGAAGTAGTAATGTGAACGGTGGTTTGCTTTAGCTTTGTTACCTTGGACATTATTTGCTGGTACAACATTTTAGAAGTTTTATCTACATTGCAAAAAAAAAAAAAACTTCTGAAATGCTGACATTAGTGGTCTGCAAGAGAGGCATCAGCAGCCAGACCCTGTTGTTTTACCAGAAGCCTACTGAGCCTATTGATTTTTTGACATTCAATTATTTCTCAATTATTGCTTAGGGTTGGTTGCTTTATAATAATAGATTTCTCAAAGTGAGGACTTTTTAACATACATTTATATAACCTGATTCTGATAAAAAAAAAGCTTAAGGAGTGCAGTTTTATTGAGCAGAGTCCTTAATTCAGATCAAGCAATAGGTAGCAGAGGTTAGCAGAGCCAAGCAGTACATTTTGGACTTGGAAATATCTAGTGGGTCCACAGTTTTATGGGGGTTGGATAGAATAAGGCCAGAAATGTACTTGCTGTTTCACCTTTTGTTCGCATCTGTGTGTGGCTGCTAAAAAAAAAACATAATTGTGAATATTCTTGTCTGTACATGACAGGTAATACCAGAGGACACCACTTGAGGGTGCACCAGAGCGCTCAGGCCTTTGACATCCCCTGATGTGTGGAAGTGTGGGATGTAAACTATAAACATGGCAACACTCAGGGTTTCTTACTGTTTAAAGTATTAGAGGTAATGTAAGAAATAAAGACTCAGAGAACAAAGCAGTTGTGATTTTATAACTAACATTTCTGTGAGAAAATTCTCCTTCTTTAGCGACCTGACCTTGCAAACCTTTAAAATGCTTCAGCTTCTTACCTGCATCTGTTTGGCTGAAGCTGAAGAACAAATTGATGCCAGCTCCCCTGATGAAAGGAGGAAGGAAAAGCATGTCACAAGCACCAGAAACTTCCTAGATAAGTCTTTCAAGAGTTCTTTATGCCAGAACAAAACATTCAACATATCGTGTTCACTCAATCAAACTCATTCACAGAATTTCTAACATGCTTTTTGTTATTCACACAGCGTCTTCGTGTGGTATATTTCCTGTTTTTACTCACCATGAGAAAGAATGCACTCCATCGTGTACTTTTGTCCACTTGGCACCAAAGTCCAGAGAGAGCCACAGACCGCCCTGTGAGCCGGGAGGGAACAGGAGAAGTGTTTACCTTCACTTAAAGGTGTGTGCTCAAAGTGTTTAAAGCCATGTGTTTGAGAGTACAAGTTTTAACACAGGGACTCTACCATGAACTAGGAATTGTTATAAAAAGTAGGAGTTTTAAATGATAGAATTGATTTACATCGATGCTCAGGGCCACGAGGTAATCCGGGTTGAGGAAGTGGTACGTGATTGGCAGAGCCAGGTGGAAAGGGAGCTGGATGAACTTGAAGGTGGCGCCTGCGTCAGTGGAAGTGAAGATGATCCCACCTGGGTGGTCTACAACTGGAATGTCTGCTGTCAGAATCACCTGTCAGATCAGAGATAAATTAGATAAAGATAAGATTAAGCTGCCATGACTTGCATCAGTACATTTCTTATGATGTATTTTAAACACCTGTGGACTCGGGGATGAGGTTAGGGAGTTACTGCATTCCTTTGTGCCCTAAAGTTTTGAAAGGACTTTACCGCAGTACCCTCTCTGATGCCAGATAAAACATGATCAGGTGCCCTGCAGGGTGCCCCCCAGTGGAAAAAAATATGGTAAAGTGGTCTCAAATGCCCTTCAAGTTGACAAAGCTTAGTAGAGTGGCCCCTAGGAGGCAACTCAAGTGGAAAAAAAACATGGGAAAGTGCTTTCTAGGCTACCCAGCCATCCATAAAGTGCCCTTTAAGATGTCCCTTCAGTGGACAAATATGGTAGGATGCCATCAAGGATGCTTCTCCAGTGGAAAAACATGGTAATTGCTCTCTAGGATTCCCTTTCAGAGGACAAAAATACTATAAAGTGCCTTTGAGGGTGCCCTTCTAGAGGATATAATATGGGAAAGTGCTCTCTAGGATGCCCTGGGGGGGATATCATGCCCTATGGCACTCCCACCAAGTGAACAAAACATGGTTAGGTTCTCTGGAGTTGCCTTTCTAGTGGACAATATATAATAAAGAGCCCTTTGGTGCTCTCTAGTTCCCTTTCCAGTTGACAAAATATGGTAAGGTGCCCTCTTGGATGCCCCTCAAAGGGACAATAAATTGGTAAAGTGCCCTTTAGAGTGCCCCTCCAGTAGACAAAACATTGTAAACTGCCCTTTAAGGTGCCCCTATAGTGGACAAAATATGGTAAAGTGCTCCGTAGGTTGCACCTCCAGTAGTTAAAACCTGGTATAATGATCTCTAGGGTGCTTGTTTAGTAGAGAAATGGGACATAAAAGACCCTTGGGTGCCCTTTAAGTGGCCAAAATATGGTAAATCATCCTCTAGGATGCCACTCCAGTTGACAACTATGGTAAAGTGCTAGCTAGAGTCCCCTTTCCAGTTGACAAAATATGGTAAGGTGCCCTCTGGGATGCCACAAAAAGGGACAAACACGGTAAAGTGCTCTCTAGAGCGCCCCTTATGTGGAGAAAATGTGATACTATTTCCGTGAGTGTGCAGTTACAGTGGACAAAATGTGGTAAAGTGCCCTCTATAAACGTGACCCAGTTGACAAAACTGAATAAAGTGCCCTATAGAGTACACCTCCAGTGTACAAAACATGGTAAAGCGCTGTCTAGAGTCTCTTTTCCAGTAGACAAAATATAATAAAGTGCCCATTAGGGTGGCCATTAGGTGTAACAAACATGATAAAGTGCCCTTTAGAGTTCCATTTCCAGGAGACAACACATGGTAAAGTGCCCTATGCCCTTCCAGAGGACAAAGCATGGTAAGGTGCCCTCTGTGGTCCCAATTAATTGGCCAAAACCTAGTAAAGTGCTCTTAGGTGCCCTTCCAGTGGACCAAACACAGTTAAGTGCCCCTCCAGTGATAAAGTGCCCTCTAGGGTGGCCCTCAGGTGTAACAAACATGTTAAATTGCTCTCTTAAATTCCCTTTCCAGTGGAAAAAACCTCTAAGGTAACCCTCCAGTGGACAAAATATGGCAAAGTGCCCTCTAGGGCCTTTTCCATTTCAAAATAACAAAGTGACCTCCAGGTCACCATCTCAGTGCACAAAACCTGATATCTGCATTTTCCCTTGGTCTCCAACTATTTTGCCATAGTTGCCACACTCATACACCACTCTCTGTGTACATGTCCAGCAAAAACAAGAAACAAAAAGACAGAAAATGTATTTGACCATGTAGATGTGGCAAAAACTGATACAGCAAAAGACAAACAAGATGTCCTCACACTTTCGGTGGCAACAGCATCACCTCCGCCTAGGAGGAGAAGGAACAACAAAAGTTTCCCCACCCACTTACTCTTACAGCTCACTTACAGCACCCATTCAACTTACAGAGCTTCCTGGACCAACGCTGACCCCAAACTCCTCCTTGATGAAGGTGTTGTTGATCCGGTCAGAGATGTCATGGAAGGATTTTCCATAATCGGTGCTGATGAGGGAGAAAGAACAATTTTAGCTCCACTTTTTGGTTCTCTTCAGGGTGGAAAGATGCTGAGACTCACCTCCGATAAAGCCGAGATGAGCCTCCATCTAGGAAAGAGTCTATAGGAGCGCTGAATGTTGACAGAACCAGGACGACCTATGCAAGCAGTAAAGTTACCAAAAATATCTGAATGTGGCTCTCTATGATTTTTGATGGCTGTTTTGTGTAGGATACTCACTCCTGTACCATCACCAACCCATGTAAGGATGACATAAGAGCCATCATCACCGTTAAACCCTGTCTGGGAGACAAAGATGGCACAATCACTGATATAAGAGCTTTGCTTTTGTGAGATTCTAGAAGAACAGGCATTATGGGATGTTAAGAAGTGTAAAATGTCTGAATAAAAAGTTTGCACAAATGCCTCATGTTCACAAAT
The DNA here is from genome assembly GCF_018320785.1 of Cheilinus undulatus. Classification (NCBI taxonomy): domain Eukaryota; kingdom Metazoa; phylum Chordata; class Actinopteri; order Labriformes; family Labridae; genus Cheilinus; species Cheilinus undulatus. The sequence goes on along the minus strand of NC_054887.1, from coordinate 21,143,639 downwards.
TCTAATAATTAATTTTTTGTCTCCACAATTTCCATTTTCTATGTACTTTTAAGACATTTATCACATGGTATTCATATGAAAAAGGAAAAATAAAACACGGTGAAAACTCTTCCAAGACATTTTTGATGTCTCTATTCAAACACTGATTCTCCAAATCTGATATTTTTCTCGTCGACTTTGCTCCCTTTTCACCTCAGCCTCTCCACTTTCAGAACAAAGCTCCCAATCCCCTCACCTCATGCGTATTTTCATCCAGAATCTTGTGCTCCTCGGGGGTGAGGGGGATCCGGCAGGAGGTGAAAAGAGGACCGTGAGAAGGCCTGGAGGTGCTGCTGGCGTCCCTCCTTGGACGTGAGCGCGCCTTACCCCGGCTGCCATCCTGCTGAGTCCGGTGGAAAGTCCCCGTCCTCCCCCCTCTTCCACTGCTGCTGCTGCCCTCAGCACCCAGAAGAAAAACGCACAGCCCACCCAAGACCACCAGTCTCCAGATCATTATCCGTTAGACGACAACGGAATCTGCGTAAAAACGGGAGCACCTGATGATTCCTGCCGATACTGACTCGGTTTTTAATCCTGCGCTAATGTCAAGAGGAGGGTGGGCCGTGCTCGGACGGGTCATTAACATAAAAAGTGCTGCGTGCAGTGGTGCGTCCTCCAGCAGCAGGTGTTTCTACCCGCATGCAGGTGACCTCAGCTGCCAGGAGGATTTACATTTCAGGTGATGGAAACGCAGCTTGTGGGATTCAGTTATCTCCTTTAGGTCAGGTGCCAAAGGGCATCAGCATAGGTTTTGCGCTTTTACGCATAGCAACTATTGTGAACTATCTTTAAGATATCCTTTCAGAATAACGCTTGAGTTCATGTAGGGTGCAGAAATGAACGCAAGATGACGACATATACTCACGTGGTTCTGATAAGAATGCTCGCCTGAGACTTGGTGGAGAGTCTCGGAGGGTTCTGCATTTTTACGCATAAGTTCTCACCCTTGCAGCAAAACTAAAAAAAAATAAAAAATAAAAAATAAAAAAAAAGTGGATTTGAGGGTTTTAATACAGCTGACCACAAGAGGGCGCCATGAATTCTCACACTGAGAGAACAGCTTTTATACAGCTCACAATGAGACTGTTGGTCTTCCGTTTTCAAAGAATTTTAGGGAGATGACATCAAACTTTTTCATGCATTATCAAAGTGGCAAAAATGAACAGCTGAAAGATTGGAAACAGGTAAAAAGGAGCAAAAATAGGTTAAAAGAAACAAAGTGGGCTAAGACTGGTATATAAAGGGTAAAAAAAGTGTCCAAAATGTAAAATATGGCGAAAAAAATGGATCAACTGTGGCAAAAATGGGCCACAGTGGTTGGCAAAAAAGCAGCCAAAAAGTGTCAACAATTGGTTACAGAGGCAAAAAGTGGCAAAAAATGAACAGCAAATGTGTTGGCAAACAGGTTTAAAAGTAGCAAAAATAGGTGAAAAGAAACAAAACTGGGTTAAAAAAGGCCTATGAAGGATCAGAAATCAGCAGGAAAATGGTGAAAAGAGGTTGAAGTGTCAAAGAAGAAACAAAAAAGGCAAAAAGTGGCAAAAATGGGTTGAAAAGGCAAAAATGAGTCAACTGTGGCAAAAACTGGGCCAGAAGTGTGGTGAAAAAAGCTGAAAAGTGTCAACAATGGGTTCAGAAATAACAAAAACAAAGTGGCAAACATGAACAGCAAGAGTATTGGGAACAGGTTCCAAAAATAGCAAAAATAAGTTAAAAGGAGAAAAACTGGGTTAAGAAAGGCATATAAAGGGTCAAAAATCGGCAGGATAATGGTGAAAAGCGGATAAAAAGTGTCAAAAATGCAAAAGGTGGAGAAAAAATGTCAAAAAGTGTCAAAAGTGGGTTAAAAGGCAAGAATGGGTCAATTGTGACAAAATTGGGACAGAAGGGTGGTGAAAAGCAGGTAAAATGTGGCAAAAATTGGTTTAAAGTGTCAGAAAGGGGAAAAGATCGGTTATTAGTGGCATCAATGTGTTACAGCGGCAACAATTGGCAAAAGGGGTTAAAAAATGGCAAATGCTGCTTTCCTATTGGCAGCTTGAAACCTGCCTTTCTTGGGCCAGTTTGAGTCACTCTTTGCACCCTTACCTTGGACTGGTGACCTGGGGTAGAAGAGTAGAAGATCCCATGTAATTAGAATTGAATTTAAGGAAAACAAACAGCTGAGCAAGCAAAAGCATATTAATTGTCAGCAGTGTTAAGCGTCATTGAATAGGTAACAGTGGGTGGACAAATAAGAAGCCTTTAAACAGTCTTCTCTCAGTGATAAGCTCTGCAGCTGTGCCGAGGTGAGAGAGAGTTTGGATTTGAACCCTTTCTCCTGCCAGCACTGACATTCTGCCGTTACAAAAATGTACATAATACTTCCGATGCAAGTTTTTAAAAAAATTTGATCACATGTATCTCCAGAGAGCCATGTTTCAGGAATCTCTAGTAAGTCAGAGTGTTTGGCCCATTGTTTTCTTTCCGCCCGCTGACATCCTCTGAGCCCCAGCCCGTCTCTGTGGGACAGTGTCCTCCAGATGTGTGAGCAAGCAAGGATGTGCCAAAACACACAAAACACACATTTGCCTTTAGATTTAGAGCAAATGTAGTGAAATATGTGGACTGGAGCATTAGAGTTTTGTGTATGATGTTTGTTGTCATATAAATGTGTGTTTGAGTTCATCACACACACCAGGAAGTTAGCAGATGAAACATATCAATGTAACAAAAAAAGATTACTTGTCATCAATAATAAAACAGCAAAACCCATTAAAATCTGTAACTAACCAACATTATCAGTGTTACACAATCACAAGAGAAATCATGTTCTCAGTAACATCTGCAATATTTATTAGACAAAAAACAAATGTGAGGCTTAGGGAACATACAATATGCAAGACTTTTGGCAAACACGGAAACAAGTTAGTTAGATTCCAGCCAACATTTTTAATCTCTACTGCCGTCACAGTCAGCAGGCAACTGGAGACACCACAGCTATAGGGAACAAAAAAAGATGGCTGCAGGATTTACACAACACTTATTAACCCTTAGGACATGGGACATTTTGTGCCATCAACCCATTAAAGCCTGAAAATACAAATTATAGCCAGAAAATTATAATTTTTTAGGACTGAAATGATTTTTTAACTTTCTACTGAAATCCAAAAAAATCCAAATTTCCAGAAAATTTAACATATATATTTTTTGTATCTCATTTGACACATTTTTGGAAACTGAAAATCCACTTGAGGGCATTTTTATCATTTATCAGATTGTATTCAGAAGTTGTTTTAGTAATTTATTGATCATATTGATTAGATAGAGGTATCATAAAAGTATGTATATAATGTGTATACAAATATGTTACAACAGGCTTTAAGGCTGTGGGTCTGCTGGCCAACCCTTCCTAGATAAGGAAGAACTTCTTAAAAGCTCTCCCAAAGGGGAGAGCCAAAACCTTGGCCCCCATTGGCCCTCCTGCTTCCTTGGCGGACTAAAGAGCAGAAGCTACTGGTGAGGCTGTGGGTGTGGCACCCTTTAGGGTTCAGTCCAAGCTGCAGAAGGAGGACCGAGACTTTTCAGAAGCTTCCTGTAGAGCCTTTGGCTACATGAAGTCGAGAGGCCACGGCTACACCTGTACGTCGAGCTGCTGAGGAGCGCTTCAGCGATCACAACAGGCAACACAGGGCTGAGGTTAGTATCAGCAACGATCGCTTCCAGATGTTAGGAAACAGCCAATCATGGAATGTCGTCAGAACGTCACACAACCTGATAGTGCATGCACAGACCCCTAGGAGGTCTTCACCATGACACGAGTTACTGGCCTCAGAGTCACTGAGTGCTGACCTATAACATGGTCACCCATGGACTTGTCAGAGGACACAAACACAAAGGCATTGTGGGGATGCTGTTTCAACTAAGCTCCCTCAGTCATATGTCTAGTAGTGCTCACAAGACCTAAAATTCAAACAAGTTTCAAGCTGTTTCAACAAGTCTTCCCAAAGTTACTGGGCGTAATGTCTCGCAAGGCCAGTAAAGCCTTTTTCTATGTATCTTGTTGCTTTAAATACAGCAGATGCAGTTTGTATCTGGTGGTCCCACTGGCCCAGAATCCTGAAACCATAGAAAGGTGTACCAAAAATGACAAACCCCTGAGCCAGCAGGACAACCAGACACTACCCACAGATACTGCATAAAAAAAGCACATCTTAAAACTTGCCATTTCTGCCAATACAGGCAGTGAGATGTCAAGGGATATGGCAGTGATCCTGAGTCCATGCTCACTGCCACAAACCACGTCTTTACCACGAGGCTTTCAGAAGCAGACCCTCACTTACAGGTACATCTCAAAAAATTAGAATATCATGAAAAAGTTCAATAGTTTTTGTCACACTTTCCTGAAAGTGTAACCCATATATTATATAGACTCATTACATATAGAGTGAAATATTTCAAGTCTTTATTTCTTGAAATGTTGATGATTATGGCTTACAGATAATGAAAACCCAAAATTCAGTGTCTCAGAAAATTAGAATATTACATAAGATCCATAAAAAAGGACAATTTAAATAGAAATGTCAAGCTTCTGAAAAGTATGTTGATTTCTATGCCTTCAATACTTGGTTGGGCCTCCTTTTGCATGAATTACTGCATCAGTGAGGCGTGGCAAGGAGGCGATCAGCCTGTGGCACTGCTCCGGTGTAATGGAAGCCCAGGTTGCTTTGATAGCGGCCTTCAGGTCATCTGCATTGTTGGGTCTGGTGTCTCTCATCTTCCTCTGGACAATACCCCATAGATTCTCTATGGGGTTCAGGTCAGGCCAGTGTGCTGGCCAATCAAGCACAGTAACACCATGGTCATTGAAGCAGCTTTCGGTACCTTTGGCAGTGTGGGCAGGTGCCAAGTCCTGCTGGAAAATGAAATCAGCATCTCCATAAAGCTTGTCAGCAGAAGGAAGTGTGAAGGTCTCTAAAATGTCCTGGTAGATGGCTGCGTTGACTGTGGACTTCAGAAAACACAGTGGACCAACACCAGCAGATGCCATGGCAGCCCAAATCATCACTGACTGTGGAAACTTCCCACTGGACTTCAAGCAACGTGGATTCTGTGCCTCTCCACTCTTCCTCCAGACTCTGGGACCTTGATTTCCAAATGACATGCAAAATTTACTTTCATCTGAAAAGAGGACTTTGAACCACTGAGCAACAGTCCAGTTCTTTTTCTCCACAGCCCAGGTAAGACACTTCTGACATTGTCATTAGCACCTGATTAAGCACTCCTGCTACCTGCGGATCCACCATGGCTGCTGGACTGAACAGGCTGACACTTGTGCTGGCAGCGGTAGAAACAGACACCACCACCTACCGCTCTCCACCTGAAGCACAGCTAGACTGGCGGTGACGTCACACTCCTGCCCCTCCCACTTTACGTTCAGACTTTTTAGAGTTTTAGAGAAGGGAAAAACTTTTCTTTTGAGCTGTGATGAGAAATGTGCGAACCGAGGGATAAAACGAAGATAAAAATTATGAGATTGCATTAAAATTCCATTTATATATGATAAAGCCTTTTTAAGTCTATAATTAGCTATGCCACTTAAATAATGGTGACTAACAGAGAATTTATAACAATTAAAATTAAATGTAGTTTTCTTTTTGATAATGTGAAACATTGTGCAAAGTAAAGATTAAGTTTAATAGATAGATAGATAGATAGATAGATAGATAGATAGATAGATAGATAGATTTGAAATAGATTTCAATGTGTGGGTGGGATTCTTAAGAGGAAATGATGTGAAGCAGACTTACACAAGCTTCTTTGTCCTTCCAGAACAACAGCGGACAAACACGGCTTTATCGGGCTCTGGACAAAAGGCAAGTTCAGTTATAGAAACACACACATCCTGCCTCCCCCTCCTTCTCTCTTTGAGTATTAGTTTGAAGCTTTTCTCTGGTCACTTTCTCTTAATAACACTTTTAAAGCCACGACCATCAGCATGCAGAGCAACTGTTCTGATCTGGTTAATTTTACAGCTTGAACCTGCTGCTGTGGTGTCAGATTAAATGAGTACCCCACCTCATTTTGTCTTATTTTCAATGTTTTTTCCATCCCCAATGGAAAGATTTTTCATAAGTGATACATCTGACTGTGATAAAGAGCACAATGAGACCATTGGTTATTAGACGCTTCTGCATGTAAACAGGAAAACTTAGTGTAGCTTTATAAACAACCCCAATTCCCAAAAAGTTGGGGCGCTGTTCTCATAATATTACCAGTCATGTTACTGACCTGTTGCAAATTAACCCAATTAGTTAAAAAAAAATGTGTTGAAGCCAGAAAATGGAGCAGATAAAACTGAGACAATACAATGGAAAACAATTAAATGAGTGTGTAAAGAGGCAAAACAGTGAAAAGTTTCAAAAATGGGTTAAAGGTGGTTAAAAATGTGGCAAATAGCAAAAATAAAGCATCAAGAATTTTGTGAAAAGTTTCAAAAATGGATAACAGGAGGCAAAAAAATGGGTGAACAGTGGAAAAATGGGTAAAAAGTGGCAACACACTGGCTTTAATGGGTTAAAATTGGCAAAAAAAAAACTGGCCAAAAAGCAGCAAAATAACTTTCAAGTGGCTATTGGAAGGGACATAAATCGGTCAAAAAGCAGCGAAATAGATTACAAGTGGCAAAAATGGATTGCAAGTGGCAAAAAATGGGTGAGAACGTAGAAAAGCGGGTGAAAAGTGGCAAAAAGAAGCCACAAAAAATGGGCCAAAAGTGGAGGAAAGCAGCAATATTTATTTTAAAGTGGCAAAAGGAAGTGACAAAAATGGTTAAAAGGGGTAAAAAAGAAAAAAAAAGTCCCAAATAGCGACTAAAATAAGGGGCAATAAATGGATAAAGTGTGGAAATAAATGGAAAAGTGGAAGTGAAAAGTGGAAAAAGTGGTAAAAAGAGGCAAAAAAAGTCGTTAAAGTGGTAAAATTGGCAAAATGTGCAGAAACTGGCAAATACTGGCAAAAAGTGGCAACATTCCTGTTAAGTGGAGAAAATGACATAAACATGTCTTATAGCGACATAACGTGGCAAAAATTGGTTAAAAGTAGCAGATAAGGGTTAAAGTGGCAAAGGAGGGTGGAAAGCTGCAAAAATGGGCTAAAAGTTGCAAAAAATGTGCCGAAAACGTGGTGAAAGAGGTTAAAAAGTGGCATGAATAGATAATTTCAACAATAGTTTGACATTTGAGCTTCAGAACAAGGTCATTATTTGCCAGGACGCTTACACCAATAGCACTGATCCAACACACATGCATTGATATCACCATTCAATCACAACTGGGGGGGGGGTTCTCTTTTTCTGGGGCCCAGCCCATGATGAGGGTAGACTTTGGTACAAGCCAACAAAATTACAGTCATGTGGGAAAATGTGTATTTAACAGGGTAACAGTAGTTTCATTCCTGGTATACGTGATGCTCCCGACATCTTACACGAATGACGCGTTTTCTGTTTAATTTGCTCCTGCGCATTTTCAGGGGTTTGCGTCAACTTTATAACCAAAATGTTCTCCGTCCTCTAATTGCCCAGCTCCACCCATTCTCTCCCTCTCTCCCTCCCAGCCCCAGTTTCCACATGGGGGAAGGTCTCTACCTGGAAAACATGAGAACTACTTCCAAGCACAAGAAGAAGTTGTTTTCGCTTTCGTCAATCCAGGCGTATCTCTCTTCGTAGCATGTGGATTTATAACATTTGAACATCGACTTCGACGTCCACGGAAACAAAATGGGGAGAGTGAACGTCTGGCTGAAGCGGAGTTATATTATCGTGACTAGTTTGATCGCGGTAAGTGTGTTCGTTTCTCTACACAACACAGAAGGACAAGGTAAAATGTTTGTTAAAAGTTCAGGCTGCATAGAGGGACGCGTTAAGATGCTTAAACCGTAAACTTTATCACATAGAGGTGACGTATTGCGTAATTAAGGCAGCAGTTCATGCTAAAAGCTCCTTAAAAGGCAAAGTTGAACCATGTTTCAGGAATAACGTATTTTATTTTGAAATAAATATGTGTGGAGGAGTTACTTTCACAGGGACGTGAAAATTGGCGAGTTGACAAGAAAAAATAGCCAAACTAATCTGCAGCAAGTTACCATAAGAAGGCATAACTTGTTAAATCGATTGTTATAGGCCAAAATATGAAATTAAAATGTCAACTAAGTCAAAAGACTTAGCCTTTTAAATTAAAATAAACACAGATAAACCTTTAAGCAGCTCTTGTAGTGACGTTTAGGTATTAAGCTAGGTGTTCTCTGGTATAGCTGATGTATTATCGGCTATATTTTAATACAAACAGCCAAAATATAAAGACAAATGAGTATAAGTTCCTTTCACAAAAGAATCCAATAAATTCTCAAGAAACAGGAACTTTAATTCTGCAGAAGACCTTTCAAAGCCCAGACATGAAGGATCAAAAGTAAATCAGGTTTTTGAAATCATGTAGTTTGATACGGTTGTTGGGTTCAAGGGGAAAGAAGATATGTGTGTCATCTGCATAAAGGTGAAACCATAGGTTCACCTGGTGATAAAATATTTGTGCAAAAACAATAGACAACAACAAACTACAAAGCAGTATATAACAAGACTGAAATACATAATTCTTGTGGCTATGATATGAACACAGCATGTGCTGTCATAAACAGTCACCAAAGATTTCTGCAGCCTGAATTAATTTGAAATATGTTGAAAACAAGTGAGCGGGTGAAGAATAAATAAGTGGGTAGACATTACAGCTAAAGGCAATGCAATGGTGATTGATAATGTTAGCCAAAACTAAACCAGAAAACAAACATCAGGATGTAAAAGGATCTTCAAGCCTGTAATTAAGTTTTTAATCATCCTCCTTCTCTTCTGTCCTTCATTTTCACACACTTTAACTCGTGGGAACATGATTGTGCAACATGTGGTTTTGCTCGTTTATGTATCCCTGCAGGTGTATCTTAACTGCCGCTGTGGCTCTGGAGCAGGGCTGAACAATTAATTACATTTTCATGGTCATGGTGACATGAACACTCAAGTTGTAATCATTGCAAAGCATGGAGTAATAACACATTGGCTCAGTTCCTTTTCTAACTTTTATCTTTAACCTTTGTTTTTGATTAGCCTCTTTAAGCAGAGATACAAAGGGAAGCGGTGAAAGCTTCACCCATGAAACTGACCCTTCGAGAAAGTTGTTAAGGGCTAAGTGGTTGGGGCAAGAGGTGTACTGGAATCAGGGTTACCAGGTCTGCATGACCAAAACTTGACAAAGTAGGACTTCAAGATAAGCCTGTATAACATCTTACACACTATATATAATACCTTTGAAGTACAACCTCTGTTCCATAAAAGTTGGGACACTGTTTAAAATGTAAATAAAAACCCATATTTTGATCACAATACAACATCAACAACATATCTGAGACATTTTACCATTTCATGAAAAATATTGAAATAATTTGATAGCAGCAACACATCTCAAAAAGGTCAAGACAGGGCAACAAAAGGCTGGAAAAGTAAGTGGTACTAAAAACAGCTTAAGAATCCTTCTGCATCTACTTAGATTAATTGGCAGCAGGTCAGTAAAATGACTGGGTACAAAAAGAAGTACATTTCAGAGAGACAGAGTCTCTCCAAAGTAACCATGGGCAGAGCTTCACCAGTCTGCAAAAAACTGCCAAAAAATTCTGAAAAAATTTTAGAGAAATGTTCCTCAGCATGAAATTGCAAAGATTTAGGATATCTCATCATCTACAGATCATCAAGAGATTCAGAGAATCTAGAGAAATTTCTGTCCACAAAGGGCAAGGCCCAAGAATGCTTGTGATCTTCAAGCCCTCAGGCAACACTGCATTACAACACGGCATGATTCTGTCATGGAAATCACTGCATGGGCTCAGAAGTCACTGTCTGTCAGCACTTTTCACAGTGCCATCCACAAATGTAAGATAGAAGTGTATCATGCAAAGAAGAGGCAGTAGGAGGGGTGGCAGTAGCTCAGTCTGGAAGGACTTTGGATGGGAATCGGAGGGTCCAAGTCCCGGTCAGACCATATCTGGACTTTGGCCTGGTAGTTGGAGAGGTGCCAGGTCACTTCCTGAGCAAGGCACTGAACTCCCAACAGCTCACAGCAGCGCTCCAACGAGGGCAGCAAGGCCATCACTCATCTCTCCATTAGTGCATGTCCATGGGGATCCTGTATTTGCATGTAATTCAGCCTATGTTTGTGTAGCATATATGACAATAGAGTGTACACTGTGAATTTCCCTTCAGGGATTAATGAAGTATGACTTAACTTAAAAGTGAACATGATCCAGAAACACTGCTGACTGCTCTGGGCCAAAGCTCATTTAAAATGGACCAAGGTGAAACGGAAAACATTTGATATTTTATTTGGAAACCATGGATGCCCTGTCCTGCGGACTAAAGAGAAGAGAGATACCCAGCATAGTATCATCACACAGACCAAAAGCCTGGATCTCTGATGGTACAGGGTTGCATTGGGGCCTATGGCGTGGGCAGCTTACAAATTGGGAAAGGCACTAACAATGCTGAAAAGTTTATGCCATCCAACAATGTCTCTTTCAGGGAAGGTCTTGCATATTTCAGTAGAACAGGGCTAAACCATGTACTGCATGGCTTCACAGTAGAGGAGTCTGGGTGGTTTCACCAATAGAAAGCATATGGCAAAGAAGACCGAGGACTGTTGAGCTGCTGGAATGCTACATCAGACAAGAATGAGATATTCATCTCCCAGCAGCTGGTCTCCTCACTTCCAGACTTTTGGTAAAAGAAGAGGGGATGCTACACAATGATAAACATGGCCTTGTTCCAACTTTTTTGAGATGTGTTGCTGCCATTAATTTCAAAATGAGGTAATATTTTTCATAAAATGGTAAAATGTCTAATTTTCAACATCTAATATATTGTTTATGTGATGTTGTGTAAAAAATATGAGTCTAAGCCATTGGAAATCATTGTCCACTCTTATTTCTAGAACGTACAGACTCATAATTCTCAGTAACGTAAAGCAGTGATTTCCAGTGCAGTCTTATTGTCTTGATGTGAATTTATTTATTGGTGCTATACGAATCAGGATCGACTGAGTGTATGAGTTTATTGATTGTAAAAATGGATAATCAGCATCTCTGAAAGTAATTGATAATTGTGCTTTTGTTGTTGCAGATCATCAGCACCCTGCTGTTGGCCTTCACTCTGTTTAGTCATGGATATCTCCATAAGGATGAAGAGGTAGAAGATGCTCTTACACCAAAGAAAACATCACAAACACAGTCATTGTCCACCATTAAATCTTAATATTAAGCCACTTTTATCATATGATATGCTGTTAGAAGGATCTGGAATATTCTGGTCTGGTTGTGAGCAGTTTTATTTTTCTAATGGCTGATAGTTATACTGCAGCCCTAAATCTAAAGGGAACAAAGGTCTGCATGTAAAACACATTACGAACCTACGTTTATGAGTTGGATAAATTTGTAATGCATACATGCGTCTATGGGCATGTGCGTTAAAATGAGATATTTGTATATCATACACCCCATTTCAGACATTCATTGAGCCTGTAACAAGTCATTACAAATTTGCTATGCAAAAAAATGACCATTGCTGCTCCCCTCTGAATGCAAAATAACCCAGTTCTAATCTGGACTTTAGCACCAGCCGCAAGATGTAAAACCTACATTTTAGCCACTTTAGCAGGGCGTGCTTGCCACCTGGGGGCATTGAACTCACCCTGTGTACTTCTTTCTCTGACCTGCTTCTCTGTTTGTCTTTCTCCACAGATAGAGCAGATGATAACAGGCCTACATGGCATGTATGCTATATCCATCATACCTCTGCTCTTGTGCATCCTTGGTCTGTTTGGTGCCTGCAAACAGAAGATGTGGCCGCTCATAGTGGTGGGTGAAGAAAAGCAAATACAACACTTAAGGATATTGTTTCAGTGGCAGGACCATTAGTAAATATTATTAATAATAAATGATACAAATAGAGAGTTGAATTGCTCCTGACTGTATGTTTGTGTCTCAGTTTGCAGTGGCGATGATTCTCGGCATCCTGTTCCTGATCGTTTGTGAGATTAACGGGCTGGCTGTAAAACCTCAGGTATTACAAAAGTTCATCGAGTTTTGATTGATCTTTGACGATATGATTTCTATCTGCTGAGACACTTTCCATGATGTTGGCTGGTGCACTAATGAAAAATCCCATGGTACATTGAGCTCATGTGTGTGGGTTAGGGGTGAAATGATTTGGAGGTTTGGTCGGATGGATTTGCTAGACTGTAATAAGGCAAATCCATCCTGAAAATCTCATATCCACAATGTTTGTGTCAAATCGACAAGGGCTCTATCCAATTAGCATCATTTGAGAAGAACAAAGCGGTAGCTACAGGTGGGGTTAAGTTGTACTGTGAGCCTTTAGCAATGGCTACCTCCAGTGTAGCAGTTAGCTGGGATGTAGCTTTAGTATAGCTGCAGTTTTATCAGAATTCTTGGTTGCCAAATGGTCGGTGTATTTTCTGGCAGTTCAGTTTCCTGTTTGAAACCAGCCAGAAACTCTTGTCATTCTGTTTCTTTGTTTTTGACAGATTTTTTTTTTTTTCATTTCAGTCACAAAAATGGAAAAACAAGAAAACAAGTTAAAAAAGGATAAATACTTCAAGCAGCCCAGGCTTATTTTATTCATGTTAATTTATTTTCCTCCTAATATTAGTACAGTCTTTAAGTCACAAGCACTTTTACCATTGGCATTATTTTAATACATTGTATAGAGCATATAGGCCTGATGTTATACTGTAAAATACAGTGGATGCCTATGTAGGCATAAATTTTGACGAGGGCTTCTAATTTGAAATGTTCACCTTTCCCACTGGGTGACATGATTGCCTTTTCCTTATTTCATTAAAACAAGAAAACAAAATAACAGAACTGAGAAAATAAAAAATTGGAGCCATTTTTGAAATCTGTTTACCTGTTTATCCTTTTTTTTTTTTTTTTTTTTTTGGACTAACATGAAAAAACTGCTTGTTTTGTCCTTTTCTTTCTGAAATTTTTCAGAAACAAACAAAAAAAAAACAGGAAAAAGGTGCTGTTTTTCTGTTCTTTTTCCATTTTCTGTCTAAAACTAAAGAAAAAACTGAATTAGAAGAGTTTCTCCTGATTTCTGAGACTGCTTTCAACCAGGAAATGGAACTACCAGAAAATAAACCGACTGCTGGAGATTGAAACAGTGAGATGTTGTGCCAACACTTCAGTCCCTCAATTGGACGGCTGCTGTTATGTCAGTATACACATAGATATCACTGTTTTTCCTTCAGAATGAAACTCTAAAGCTATGAATCTTGGGAAAGAAAGCCCCAATGCTTCACGAGGCTTCATCTGCCCATCACTATCAGTGTTGGATCACATTTATTTTTAAATAAAGAGCAGCACTAAAAGCTTTTCATGATCTTCTACCAACCTGTTCCAGCATGAGTATGGTATCACTACAGGTGGGGCTGAGTTGTACTGTAAGCAGAGTTTACAGTACTTGGACAAAGCTCTAGATAAGAGGTAGTTTAATCGGACTTTGACAACATTTCATTATCAAAACGAGCAATTTGTGAATCAGAGTTGTCCCAATGTAAACAATCACTTCTTTCTCTTTTGTTTTCCATTGTCCAGCTTATTTGTGACTGTTTTGTTTTGCAGATGGCTGCAGAGTTGACAAAGTATTACCAGGCTTATCTTCCGCTCTTTGAGGCTGATGATGTTGTTATAGCGGCCATCCAGGAAATACAAACGGAAGTAGGTAACCTTATGTTACTGTTTATTTCTGAGCAAAGATTGTCTTTATGGAGCGCTGTCACAGTAACTAAACACACAAAGTAAAGGGCAGATTGCAGAAAATAAAAACAACTCCGTGACTTTGACCACTCTATTTCAATTATTCAAAGTTAATAAAGTAAGAAACATGACACCTGAACATGTGGAGTGCACTTATTTAACAATGTTTTTGAAATGGGTGTTAACAGCAAAACTTTTGTTTCTCAAATCCAGTGCGGCTCAGAAGGTAAACTGAATATATTTTTTGCAGCGGGACTCACAACTGCTGAGGTTAAAGTCATTCTGTTCCTTGTCATTTTCTCCTCTTCTTTCTCAGTTCCAGTGTTGTGGACTGGAGAAAGGCTACATTGAATGGGGCAAAAACATCTCAAAATCCTGTCTGTGCGCTGAGGGGGCAACTAATCCATGTGTGAGTGAGAAAAATACTCAATTCTTGGACCAAACTTTTGCTCCCCAAGGCCCTTTGAGATGTAATAGTCAGATGTAACACTCCAAAAACTTGTTGAAAGTCTTCAAAAGAGCGTGAATGCTGTTGTAGCTGCAAAAGAGGCTCCAACTCCATATTAAAGTACATGCCTGAATACAATGTCATTACAGTCCCTGTTGGTTTATTTGCCAGGTGGCCAAATACTTTTGTCCATATAGTGTAGAAAATCGAAAGCAAACTATCACTAACATACACATCTTGTTGTTTGTTTTACTCCACCTTTAAATCTTATATTAAGTTTATTAAATTTTAAGAATATCTGCAAAGTTTCTCCTCATATGCACAATGAAGTACTAGTTTAAAAACCTGACCTTAATGTTGTTCTCATGTAATGCTGCAGTATTTACTGTCATTTATTATTCTTGCAGCAATTAATCATTTTCTGGGTATTTTAGGTTGCCGCTCCTATAAACGGGGATTTTTTGGAGAGAACTGGTGTCCAGCCTGTCATGATTTATCAAGAGGTAAAAAATAAAAAATGCTTTAAATACATGCATATCTGAGTTTAGATTATCATTAAATTCATGCTTTCTTACAATGGTTTTAAAAGCTATCGTACTTTCACCTGCTGGATATCATGATGATGAATGGTATTAACACTAAATGTATATCGATTGCTTCATAATGAAGGACAGGGTCCTCTGGTTGTGAAAGGACAAACTGTACATTTGTTAAAGCCTAAATGAGAAATAAAGATTAAGAAACTTATTTTGCAAACTAAACATATTCATTTCTCTTTTTTGGTTGCTTCTGACATTCAGTAGAAAATAAACATGGAACTGAAACACACTGAAAAACAATTCCAACAAAAACAATTTCAAAGAATAGTAAAGGGACATGCAAAAACTTCCTGATTATTGTTTTTTTACTAGTTGTTTCCTGTTCTCCCACAAGACTTTTGTATACTGTCTCTCCTTATAGTTGCAGTTGAACCAGCCTTGACTGCCAGTAGACTCTACAAATGTATTTTATGAAATATAAAAGGTGAGACTGATTGATCTTTTCTTCTGTTTCAGCCGTGCATTCCCCAGCTGATCTCTCACCATATGGCTGTCATGAATGCTGTATTGGGTATACTAGTGGGAATCATATTACTCTTGGTATGTACAGTCAGTCTGTATGTGATCATAAGCATTGTGAAGCTTCACCCCACCTTCTCACACTGCTACATACTTTAACCAGCACTTGCATGGTCACCAGTACTTTTCTCAGAAATGTTATTTGTGAGGCAGTTTGAGTTCCAGAGAAGTGAGGGTTTAGCCAAACACCAAGTTACAAAAACTAAAAAGTCCTTTGACTGTGGCTCAATGATTAGCTGAAAAACTGTCTCGTTTACTATTATTTTTATCTGACAGAATGAGATTTTTACTGTGCTGGGCGCTAACTTCAGTTATTTATTTTTAAGAAGAGAGAAGACAAGAAACACAGCAAACATCTAGAGCATCTCCCCGTGCCTTTAAAGCAAACCATACTCCTAACTATGCTGTACTCTAAGCCTTAATATAGTTAAGAGGGGGTATATAACTCCCCTATAGGTTAAAGGAACAGAATAAAATAGCTACAGAGACCAGGATCACTTTAGTCACAGGCTGTTAAAATCATTTTTCAGGCAGAAAAAGTTGTTTATTTTAATATAGGACCTAATGGGAATGGACTCACTTTTGAAGCCAGGCTCAAGTGGCTGTTCAAGGAAGTGCAGAGAATGTTTTTTTTTTTGGCAATGGTCTTAGGTGTTTTAAAAGTGCATCTCTTATCTGGAATAAAGTTCTAAGGCCTTTACATCTCAAAACATTTATGTGCTATAGTTTAGCTTCCAGCACAAATAGAGAAGTGCCTATTTAAGTGCATTTCTCTTTCACTATGAGAAATTTCTGAATGAAAACATTGGTTTTCTGTTAAGTAAATACTACAGGGGTCTAGCTGCTGACCGCAGAGCTCAGATGCCCCTCTTGCAGACCACTGCTGTAATTCTGTCAGAATGAAAGGACATAATTTGCCAGTACAACGTTTTTGATTTTTTTAAAGTGTATACATAAAGTCTGGGAGTTACGTTCATGAGATAAGTAAACATCACAGACAAAGCAACATTTCATAAACAAATCAGGAAAAAAGATCGGAGGCCTGATCTGGATTTAAACTTTGTATAAACCTGTTTAAGAAGTAGTAATGAGAACAGTGGCTCACTTCAGCTTTGTTAGCTTCAGCTAAAGCTAGCATAGCTTTGCTGGTTACATAGTCAATGTTACTACATAAACCAATGTAGCTACATTAACCTTAGCTAAAGCAAAAAATGCTAAAGCGAGCCAGTGTTCACATTTCTACTTCTTGAAATGATCTAGCTTTACCAAACGTAGCATAATTGAATGTAGCCACTGTTTCTTTGTTTGCTTTAGCTTTAGCAACATTAGTTGTCTAGATATGTTTACTACTTAGCTTAACAGATAACAAGGCTTCAGTATCACTATGTATAGACCTTTTTAAGTAGTGCTCATTCGAACGATGATCGCATCAGCTTTGTTAGCTTTAGCTAAAGCTAACATAGCTTTTCTAGGTACATAGTTAACGTTACTACATAAACTAATGTAGCCATGTTAGCTCTAAAGCGAGCTACTTTTCATATTACTACTTCGAAAACTGGTCTACATTTACGAAACATAGCAAAATCTAATGTAGCTACCGTAGCTGTGCTTACTCTAGCTACGTTAGGTATGTAGCTATAATTAATACATAGCTTTAGTAGATAACATAGCTTTGGTATCACTATGTATAGACCTGTTTAAGAAATGGAAATGCAAACAACAGCTTGCCTCAGCTTTGATAGCTTTAGCTGAAGCTAGCATAGCTTTGCCAGCTACATAGTTAATGTTACTACTTAAACCAATGTTGCCATGTAAGCTTTAGCAAAAGCAAACAAGGCTAAAGCTAGCCACAGTTCACATTACTACTTCGAAAATTGGTCTAGCTTTACCAAACATATCATAATCTAATGTAGCTACTTAAGCTACATTGGGTATGTAGCTATGTTGACTGCATAGCTGGAGTAACTAACATACAGCATTAGACTTAGCTGTGCAGCAACATTATCCATATAGCTGATGTACATTTGTTAGGTTCAGCCTTAGCTACATAAGCTGTGTTAGTGGGTTTTCGTGGAGGACAAGCTTATTCCCTTAAGCAGGCTGTTTATCCAGCTTAATTAAATGTTTTGTAATCAGTTTTGCAGGTCAGGTTTTCAACCTTTAACTCACATTCTGCTTGCTTGTGAAACTGCTTCTTATTTTTCTCCCTGCTTGCAGTTGTTATCAGTGGTGTTGTGCATCATGATTCTGTGTCGACTGAATCGGAAGGATAACACTCCAACAGTCGTCTACAGTCCAGAGGCAAAGGCAGGAAACTACGTCACTCTCACAGATGCTGCAGACTGTACCTGATGTTAGGTTTAACAGCTTTTTATGTCGGCTTAAGAACTACAGTTTGGCACAACTTCACCGACTTTGGAGAATGAAAGAAAGTCTTGAGGGAATCAGAAAGCTCCAGCAACACTTGTTGTTGTTTAGGGAACAACTTTACGAGACCGACTGGTTTTGGCTTGTGGCCTTACTGATGAGCCAACAAGTCCAAACATGTCAGTCTACGTTTTTCTTTAAACTGCAAGTGTAGCCCTAGCTTGAAAAGGCTTTAGAAAACATTGGGAAAAGTTGGATTGTTGCTGGGACACAAAGTATACTCAGATGTTTGCCTTTTAATAGCCATCTACAAAGTTAAGTGAGCATGGTTTTATGGCTTTATTACATGTATTGTTTATATATTTTTTTAGCTATGAAACCTTTATTCTGGTTTTATTCCGAAGAATGTTTTATTTTTGTCAGACTAATGAAAACTTTTCTACTATCTTTTGGTATTTTATCTCCACACTGATGTCCAATTTAGCACATTTGATCTCAACTTGATGTAAAGGGGTTAATAATTTACAAGAAATTATAAAAAAAAATGAAGCACTGATAAAGATGACTGCAAACATATTTACCTTATGAATGTTTAAGAAAAGAGCTTTATTATAAGAATGTATGCTTTTATTCTGTGGTTTTATACTTTATTTTGTCAAACTTCAATCCAGACCTCTTTTTTGTATTTTTTTAAATCATCCTCTTATAATTCCTCACGTGTTCTTTTATTCAACTACAGAAGTCGAGCAGTTTTAAGTCAATATTTGTATGAATTTATGCTAAAAGGATGTAATTGGTACATAATATTTGTATCCCATGGCAGGATGTTACACAGATACCACTGTATTCTTTCTTTTAATATTTTTTTGGTGCCAAAGAAGAAAATCCACATGTGTAACATCATATCTTCTTCTAAAGCCTGCTATATTCAGTTTCATGTTACTACCTTATCCAGATGACTTAACTGTCAGCTGTTTCAACTAAATGGCATCATTATAAATATAAAACCTGCAAATGTCAAATCTGACATGTTTATACTGCATGTAATAAAATGACAACGCTGTGGAAAAGGACAGTGTTTGGAGTGTTTCTATGGGAATTTGTGCCTATTCAGTCTGTAGAGCATTTATGAGGTCACACATGAGAAGGCCTGGCTCACAATCTCTGTTCCAGTTCATCACAAAGATGCTCGATGGGGTTGAAGGCCAGTCAAATTCTTCCACACTGAACGCCTCAAACCATGTCGTTATAGTCCTTGTTTGTGCACTGGGCACAGTCATGTTGGAATAGAAAAGTACCTTCCCCAAACTGCTGCCGCGAAGTTTGAAGCACAGTATTGTCCAAAATGTATCTGTATGCTGAAGCATTAAGATTGCCCTTTACTGGAGATAAGGGGCCTAAGCCAAACCCTGATAAACTGCCCCTACCATTGTTCCTCCTCCACCAAACTTCACAGTTGACACAAAGTAGTCAGGCAGTAAATGTTCTCCCAGCATTCACCAAATCCAGACTCACCCAACATGACCAGTGTGGTTGTACCTGACACCATTCTGTCCAACGCTTGGCACTGGACTTGGTAATGTGAGGCTTGCATGCAGCTGCTTGGCCATGGAAACCCATTCCAGCTCTCGCCGCAGTTTTTGTGCTTACATAAATGGCAGTGGAAGTTCAGACATCTTCATGGTCTCCAGCTTTGTGGTGGAGTTGCTGCTGTTCCTGAACTCTTCCGCTTTCTAATAACATCACTTAGGTAACTGTGGAATGTCCAGCAGGGATGAAATTTCACAAACCGTCCTATTACAAAGATGGTATCTATCACATTGAAATGCTTGAAGTCACTGAGCTCTTCAGAACGACCTACGTATCACAAATATTTGTGAATGGAGACTACACAGGTGCTTGATTTTATATGACTGTGACAATGGGCCTAAATGAAACAATTAACAGGTGTGGCTAAATCCTTTTGTCCATATAGAGTATCTCTCAGCCACAGCTCAAATAACTCATGGCTTTTCCTTTGGATCTCATAGCAATGTCTTAAATTAACTCAAGGACATTCCTTTCTATCTCATGGCCACATCTCTGACGACTGTCACTATCTCGAGGACATGTCTTTGATTAAATCATGACAAAGTGCTACATCTTTGTGGCCATAGGTTATTGTGGGACTTTAATAATCAATGCACATAAAAGATTAACATTAAAACCAGTGGATTAAGAAATGATTTCATGACCTCAAAGGAACAAGAATCACATTTTATTCCTGCTATTTACAAAATATTACATATGTTCACTCCATAATTAAAAAAACAGTGTATGGCAGAAATAAAAACACCAACAACGTCTGTAAGAACGTATTTGAACACATTTTAGGCAATAATGGTTAAAGTGCACAGGTAGACATTGGATCTGCTGTTTCAGATGGAATTCATTCAACAGTAAATGAACCAAGATGACATTATAACCGCAGGCAGCTCATGCAGGAAGTCATATTAGAAGTGATGTTGCATAAAGGCTTTTCCGGTGAGAGTGGTGTCAATAATGATGACACAAATTTCCTACAAGAGCCTCTCACACCCGGCTGCAGCTGCCCTGCCAAAATAACAAACTTTAAAACCAAATTTTGGAAGCATTACTTGAGGTTTTACTGCATGTCTACTGAATGTGCAACCAAACAGAGTCTTCTGTCCCCCCATTGGACACGACTAGAAAAAATACGACCTAAATGTACAGAAAAATGAAGTGGTACATGTGCTTAACAAGGCATCAAGACATTCTGTTGTCCCAATGAGAGCTGTCTGACCTGATTATTTAGCCAAGAAAATACATCGTTCACTTATAAAATAAAAGATTACATTTCAATCAAACACTTTGTAAACACTGTTTAAGAAAGGTGCTACATATTGATTATTAATTGGATTATATATCAAAGATTATTGGTTGCTCTAATGCTGG
This sequence comes from Cheilinus undulatus, assembly GCF_018320785.1. NCBI lineage: Eukaryota > Metazoa > Chordata > Actinopteri > Labriformes > Labridae > Cheilinus > Cheilinus undulatus. The sequence goes on along the minus strand of NC_054887.1, from coordinate 21,122,861 downwards.
TAAAATCAATGAGTGAGCTTTGACGAGCACAAGCATCTAAATATATGTTTAAATAAGTTGGTCCAGTTATACTTTAATTGGTGTGCATCAAATATAGATTTTTGTGAATGATAACTACAATTTCCTTAAAATACTGAAAGCAGAATGTAGCTCTAGCCTTGAATACCTGCAAATAAAAAATGTGCTTTTTATGCATAATTCAAAGGGTTTTTTTAACAAAAATGTGCTATATATGCATATTCCAGAGTTTTATGACAGTAAATGCAATTTATTAATATTAACCACTTAAATAAGTATTAGCTAGGTGGGTTTACGCTCTCTGCCATTGGCAAATACATGAATAAGATCCAGTAAAGAAACAAACTGCCATTTATTTGCTTGCTAAGATATCTTATTTTGAAGAGGTATGACAACAGCATGTGAAATGCAATGGCTAGTAGTAAATATGAAGTCTTTTTTATTCAAATTGCTTTGTTTTTACAGCAGTAAGGCTAAAAAAGTCATCTGAATTTGATCTATGCATGTATATTAATTTCAATATAATTTACATGCAATAATTTAATATAAAATGATAATACTAACATAAGTCGCTATAGCATGAAGTAGCCAGGTTATGGTATACAGCTGAATTAGTTCACATGTGCAAATTCAAACAAGATCTCCTTGCTGATATCTCTGAAGTGTTCATCAAAACATAACAGGTGACTAGAAGGCACCAGGGACATATCTGTTTGATTGGAGGAGAGCCATGAACTCCTGTTTCCGTCTTATCTGACCCATTAGCTTGATGCTCATGACGAGTAAAACCACCTGGAGAGGGAAGAAAAAGAGCGATTAACCTTCTGTGCTGTCAAATAATACTCATAGTATGGTATACAACATTATTTTGCTGAATTGGAGTCAAATTTTACCACCATGGCCACATGGTAAAATAGCCTACAATGTATATTGCTAGCATCAGACCAAAACCTTGTATCTCCATTTTTTATCCTTTTTTATTTTTTTTTCATGAATCAGTGCTATTGGCCACCCTTCACATCTGTCAGTGGGTTTAACACATTTTTAAGATATAAAAGGTGTCAAACAAGATGCTGACTATGGCCATTCATTGTTAAATGTTTTGAAAAATATATATTTTTTTTTTCCTTCCCTGAAAAGTGGTGATTTTGGAGATATCAGGTTTTGGTGCAATGCCAGCGATGTATGTTAAAAAAAAAAAAAAAGCACCATGACATTATTTAGAACAGATTTAATTGATTGGGGTCTGTGATCATCAGCTAAGGCATTATTAATTGATCATAAAAAATTTCTTGTTAAATGCAATTTAACATTTTCATACCAGGAACTTGTAGAACAGTAAGATAAAACATAAAGCCTCTTTGATGATTGTAATTGCCAACTAAGGCCCTAGCTAATAAATATAACTAACTTTTTTTTTCAATGTCATAGTGTATACAGCTGCATTTACACTTGAAGTACCTTGAATTTTAGTACCAGGAACTTTCAGAACAGTTAAGATAAGTAAATTGAGCCTATTAGATGAATATCATCAGTTAAGGCAAAAGCAATAGACCATGGCTAATCTTCTTGTTAAATACTATATGTATGCATTTCCACCAAAAATATCTGGAACTTGAATACCGGGAACTACCTTTCTGTGTGCATGTGTAAAAAATTAGTGCAAAATGATTAAATGAACAATATTTGGTTACTTTTGTCATCAGCTAAGGCAACAGCAACTGACCATGTCTAATTCTCTTGTTTAGTTCTATATTTTCACAGCTGCCATTACACCTTAAAGTGCTGGAAAATTAAAATACCAGGAACTACTTTTCCGTATGCACATGTTAATACAATAGGATTATCTAAAACAGACACCGTCAATATATCAACAAATTAGAGACTGCCATTGTCAGCTAAGGCCCCAGATAATGACCATACACTTATTTTGTAAAATGGAAAATATGGCTGCATTGCCCCTTAAATTGCCTTAAATTTTAGAACCAGGAACTTTCAGAACACTTAAGATCAATAAATCAAGCATATTTGATGACTGCCGTTGTTAGCTAAGGCCACAGTAATTGACTATGGCTAATTTTCTTATTAAATGCTATATATAGCTATGTCTTTACCTAAATTATCAGGAATTTTGATACCAGGAACTACCTTTTAGTGAACATGTTAAAAAAGTAGTGCAACGAGATCAAATCAAACATATTTGGTGATTGTTACTGTCAGCTAAGACACCAGCGGGTGACCTGGGTTAATTCTCACCAGAAACAGCACACACGTGCATGTGTTTCCACCTTAAGTGTTAAGAATTTAGATGCAAGGAACTATTTTTCTTTATGCATAAGTACAATGACATTACACAGCACAGACCAACAAATTTGGAGATTGTCACTGTCATTGCTTTTTTTCCTCTTAAAGTACTTAAATTTTAGGACCAGGAGCTTTCAGAACAGTCAAGATGAATAAATAAAGTAATTTATGTGTCTGTCATTGTCAGCTTAAGCACCAGCTATTGACTATTATTTTGTTGACAGCTTTATTTAGCTGCATTGTCACCTTAAGTACCTGGACCAAGAAACAAGAATTTCTTCTCAAGGAACTAAAAGCATTCTTTCATCTGTTTTTGTCCATGGATTCAGTATAAATAGATTTCATTAATGCGTCAGAGATAAGTGGATCTGTTTCAAGACTGTACATTTCTGAAATTTGAGTAAAAAACTTTCCAGTGAGTCAACCAATCAAAAATGTTAAACGCTAAAAGCCCCACCCCAAAGAACTTGTATTCTATTTTCTACTCGTATTTAAAGAACGGAAATGGAACAAAAGGAACTTTCGGGGAGGTTAAAAAAAAAGGCATTCATTGGTCCTTAATTTAGACTTTAGTTCTTGCACTGGGAGTACATCAAGTTCTATCAAAGGTTCCTAGACCCTGGTTAAAGTTTCTGCAGTGAAAACCCAGTTTTAGTTTGAACTGTTGACCAAATAAATATCCTTGAAGAGTCCAACCAAACATATAAATACGTACCCAAAACACTGCACTCCCAAACTGTATACCCATGGCCAGAGAAAATGCAAGCTTCAGCTCAGAAACATAAATTGGAAGACAAGGCTGTGAAGAAAGAGCACAAAGTTGGGTTTCAGTTTTTGAAGAATATTTCAAGTATACTGTAATGACCTCATGCAACAGTCAGCCTTTGAAATAATGGTTTATAAAACTGAAGTTCTTTTACCTCTTGATAAACATACTGGTTCTTTGGAGCCCCGAGTGTGGCGCTGCCTCGTAGTCGAATCTTTTGAGAAATAAATAGTACGTGGTTAAATGACTGTTTTCTCTGAGTCTGTCGCTTGCTTGTTCAAAAACCCTCACTTGTGCATGGATCCTCAGTCTTTAAAATCAAAATCTCCCAATGCTTTAATGCATGAAGGTCTCACAAATAACAGATCATCATTTGCAAATTTAAAGAAATGGTTCCACCTAGAGGCAGTGACCGCTTATTGAAGAGAAATGTGTTTTAGATTACTGCATTCATTCGTTCATGCTTTGTCCCTTAGCCTCATCTTATCATGTTTATATGTTTTTAAATTTTAATATTCCAGTAATTTTCCATATTTACATGTTTTCAAATTTATTTGGGTCACTCAGGAACAAAGAGGATCTGTTTATTAACAAGAAAAGGTGAACATTTTCTATTTTAAAAGTCATAAATATAAGTAAACCAAAACTTGAAATTTTTGAGATTTTAAAGTTGAAAATCCAACCACTGTTCCTAGTTTGGCTTCAGTTTGTTTTTTTGTAAATTTCTAATTTTTATTCTAGCAACTTTACAATTTTCTAACTCTAAAATCCTGAGTTTGTTTTCTTGTAAATATATGACTTTATAATGTCAAATATTTCAATTTTTTACCCTAAAAGTTCAACTATTTTGCTCATAAGATTTACAGATCCTCCTCATTTTCTAGTCCTCTAGGGTGGCCCTTACACACCGTCATTATGTTTCTAATCCTGATTTTAAAAATATACATGGACAATATCTGAGGGTACCCCCAGAGAACTTTGGCCTATGGGTGCCTGGACCTCAGGTTAGGGACCACTGCTCTAAAGTGTAGGAAATGATGATGCAGATGTTCTTTTAAAGAGAGATACTTACACATTTTCCTGGATAATGACAGTTACAGGAGGGAGGGATGGAGGAGCCCCAGTCTTTGTAGCCTTCAATAAGACCACAGCACTCAAACTGCAGGTGGAAAGCACACAAACATGAGCCAAATAAAACACAAACCCAAAACAAAATAACAATGAGGAAACTCTACACAGAAGAAGTTGCACCAAACGCATGTCTTTGTTCACAAATAATGCATCATTTTTTAGTTTTGATCATTTAAAAGTTGCAGCATGATTGAGTAGGTGTCAGACTCTTTAAATAAGGACACATCTGGCTTCTAAGCCACATTTGATCTCCACCTGAGTGCTCTGTTACTTTGTCAGGTGTTGCAACTTTGACTGCAAAATCCACCAAATCTTCAGTCCCAAAAGAGCTGCTCAGCTGGTTTTCTTCAGGCTAATTAGTCTTTAGAAGTCGCAAATGAGAAATTAAAACCACAAAGTATGGAAAGCCAGCAGGGACAGCCTTGTGCAGCCGTGGTCCGATTAAGAGTGCGGGTTGTGTTACAGAGGTTTTCAAAGTGTGACGTGGCCTCCCCGAGGGCGACGTTCTGAGTCATAACTCAGTCAAATCTGAGACATGATACAACTATTTTTAGATCCAGTTTGACCTACACTTTCTGAGAATATCGCCAAATACTTCGGGAGGAATCTGCATGGACGTCATAGAAAAGTCCACAAAGGGCTCCAGGATTGTGACATTTTTGATTTTCTTCACTGTCAGAGGAGTTAATTGAAAGTTGCCTGTTTATCCACAGGCATGCTGAGAAGACTGGATAATCTAGCTAAAGTTTGATGATGCTAATGTGCCAAAATGTCAACAAACAGCCTAGAAAACAGGGAGGGAGATAAAGGTTGGTGGGTAACCTCATACTACCTGCAGTACAAGCACCAGAGCATTTTGGGAACTTTGGAAGCACACCTATTCCTGATATTATAAATAAGAAAAATAAAGATGGTACAAGTATTTTCTATTTTTATAGGTAATTCCATATTCTGTTTAACGGCTAAAGTTAAAGGGAACAGACTGGCTAGTTGAGACATACTTCTCCAGGACTTTTGGAAGAATGCTGAACTAAAATCTTACATGAAAGCTCTGATAGCACACAGTGTTAATATTATTGAACAAACAAGTATCAACCAAGTTAATGGATCCTATCTCCCCTGCTCTTTGAGCTCCTATGAGGAATATTCTCTGTTTCTTTACTGATTGTATCTTAGAGTGCACCATAAAGTGAGATTAAATGGGAATCCTGGTCTGTTGAGCTTAAAGTCAGAGTTTACTCCATACAACATCCCTTATTTTACATGTAATAACACCAAATGCACCAAAGTTAATTAAAAATTAAATATGGTCATAAGTTAAGCTGCCACAAGCAGAGAGAGACAGACAGATTTTGATATACACTCCCCTTCAGAAGTATTGGAACAGTGAGGCCAAACAATAAATAGCGCCGTCTATGCTCAGTTTCAGATTTGGGTTTTGCCTGAGAAAGCCGTCCATGGGGCAAAAACAAGCAATTGTGAAGATGAGAGGAGATGGAAAATCAATCAGAGCCGTTGCACAGACATTGGCCATAGCCAGTACAACTATTAGGAATGTCCTGAAGAAGAAAGAAACCCCTGGTGTACAAAGAAACAGACGTTGAACGGGTAGACCAAGGAAAACAGCAGCAGAAACGTTGTGAGAGCTGTAAAGAAAGACCCTGAAACAACTGTTTGAGACTTTAGCAACAACCTCCAGAGGGCAGGAGTGAAGGTATCACCATCTACTGTTCACAGAAGACTTCATGAACTAAAGTACAGAGGCTACACCGGAAGATGCAAACCACTTATTGGCAAGAAGAACAGGAAGACCAGGCTGGGATTGGCCAAAAAAGTACAGAGACGAGCCTCAAAAATTCTGGGACAAAGTTTTATAGACTGATGAGACAAAGATGAACCTTTACCAAAGTGATGGAAAGGCTCAAATTTGGAGAATTAAAGGATCCGCTCAAGCTCCTCCTTGAAACACAGTGGAGGTAATGTCATGGCTTCTGCTGGGACGGGCTCATTAATCTTCATTGATGATGTAACACATGATGGCAGCAGCAACTCAGAAGTCTACAGAAACTTTTTGTCTGCCAGTTTAAAAAGATGCAACCAAACAGGTCATTATTAAGAAAGAAAATGACCCCATACACACTGCCAAAACAACAAAGGAGTTCATCCGGGGCAAGAAGTGGAAGGTTTTAGACTGGCCGAGTCAATCTCCAGACTTGAACCCTAAAGAAGAGACGGAAAGGAGTAACACCAAAACAAACAGCTGAAAGATGCTGCAGTGAGAGCCTGGAAAAGCATCACAAAAGAAGAGTGCAAAAGTTTGGCGATCTCACTGGGTCACAGGTTCGATTTGTATCCAGACATTAAGTCTTATTCACTTTAATCTGTTTTTAGTCTATCTGTTTCAATACTTTTTCTCACCTAAAAATTTGGCAGTCTGTTAAAAATAATGCTATCTTGTAAGTTGTGTATCAGATCCAGATGTAAACACCTGGAAATAAAAGCTGAAATGTTGATCTATGGTCTCATCTTTTGGTGTCAAACCCAGATGTTTTCAGTCTACAGCAAAAATAAAGGAATGTGCCTCACTGTTCCAATACTTTTGGAGGGGAGTGTACATCTTCAGCCGCAGATATATGTTAATTCAACTTTTAAAAACTGTGTTTTGTTTGTAATAAGGCAGAAAAAAGCCATTTAGTTGCAGTAAAACATACCCTACTTTAAAGCCTGGTGTTATCTTTATATTTATTAGTAGATCTAAGTCAGTAATCTTCTGCAGTATCTCTCTCCTTCTGTGAAGCAGCAGTGGTGTTTTCCTTGAATTCAAATTTATGTCTGTGTATTCATTATTGCCCAAATGCATCCTTGTATGGGAGCGCACAGCAGAAAGCCTTGAGTGAACAGAGACAGTTCTTTGTACCTTTTATCTTTGAGACTTATGGCTTTGTCCCGGCTGACTACTCAAAGAAAGCCTTGGTTCGCGATCGAACGATCAATCTTGCCTTGTGTTTGTGGCTCATAAAGAAGCATCAGTGTTTTTCATAACCAGCACAGTAGCTTTAAACTAAACTTCCTAGTATGAACAAAGAAATGTACCTCTTCTTGAATACTGTAGAGCAGTGTCCTGTTGGCTTTGCTGGTCCCACTCAGTGGCATCATGGAGAGCAGCTTCGCCTCCTCACGGGCGACACGTTTCTGTGAGGGGCAGCGATCACATTTAACATTTGAATATCAATATGCTCTACTTAAAGCTGCCTTTTAGCAGCTGTAAGTCAGGTTGTACAATAGGATTAGATTGAGGACTTTACCTCATAAACATCCTGGTAACTCAGTGCTGTTCTTACTATTATTGTTTGACTTGCAGCCGCCATTCCTGCTGCATACTACACACACAAAAACAAAAGAAACAGCTTAAAGAACGCTTTTCTGAACATTATAATACATTAATGCTTAAAAACGGGGTTTACCAGAATCAGACACCATCTTTTTCCTTTACAGGCTCCAAATACGCCGAGCACTGAGAGCAGCAGGCAGCCGATCTCCATGACGTACATGATCACGACAGAGGTGCTGGACACCAGCTGAGGAGAAAAATAAAAATTAAAGGGTGACTCTGCCTGGCAAATTACTGCAATCAATACAACAAAGATAACCTGAGATTTCTGCTCTAACACAAGCATTCCCTTTATAAGTCATGCTGCTGCACTGAAGCAGCTAAAGATAACAACTGTCTTGCCATAGGACGGATTAACTGGCAGATGTTTGCCAGCTCACGGTCCTGAACTCAGGTCTTCCAGGGCGAAGACAATATAAAAAAGTGCTGCTGTGGTGTTTTTAGGCAATATCGATGGAAGCTGAGCATTAATAATTCCACAGCCTCTCCTGTTTACCTCAGCATCTCTTTTGCTGTTTAAAAACCTCACAGCACAGAAGCTCTGGATAAAAGATTGTTTTCTTTTGTGAGGTGATGACAGTCTTACTTTGCCGGTTTCGATGAGGTCTCTGTGCCAGGCTACTGTCATGGTCAGCATGAAGAAGCACAGCGCCTTTGGAAAAACATAGGAATGGGTTAGTTTTGCACATTAATGCACATTGAGAAAAATGTTCATAAGAGTATATGGGAGCATTTTATGAGAAATGGCATTAATGTATTGTGTCCAAATTCAAATGTAGAAGTAATTTTCTGCTAAGATGTTGAGATTTGAGCTTTTCTTTGCATCATCCTCTTAGAGGAGCAGTTTGGTTCATTTAAGGGCTAATGCTATCCCGGATTAGCCTACAACTGGAATAATACCCTTTTTTAGGGCAGTGATAAGAGCCTAAACCAAACCTTGGCTTTTACTGACTCTAGTCTCACTGATAAGGCAGGGAAAAAAGAAAAAACTGAATTTTATGGAATTTTATGGTAGATTTTTTTCGAGAAAAGTCTTTTTGTACTCTTTAAACAACACTGCGGCTTTCTCTTTGACGTAGCTAGGTGGTTTTATCTCACATTTTCTCTTATTTTAACCTTAAAAACACAGCCTTCTGACAAAAATACACACTGCAGTATCCACATTGTGCATATTTTGATGGGAGGGGATTCGCTGCAGCATGTTTGTATGAGAGACAGACAGACGTAGCCTACAGCACGACTCTTACTAGGGTTAATAATAGACTGAGTGACTATTTAGGTCAAAAGAAAGCTTCATTTAGAGGAAGAAAAACCTACAAGGTGAAACTGCATTGAAAAGCAGGAAAATACACCTACCATATGCACTGCATTTGCGAAAATAAACGGCCTTTTCAGGCTCGTTTTGTCCGCCACCACGACCACCGCGCTCCGCTGCATGCTGCTGCTTCCCTCCCGAGCTGAAACTCGATATTTTACATACAGAAAATATCAAAACCGTAGAGCTATGAATCTTCCAGCGAGAGCATCTATCTGTGTATCTATCTCTGCGCACAGGACGTCACTGTGATGTACTGGATGAGGATGCTCCGTGCTGCTTTCAAGGACACTCGGAAATGCTGGACTCGCTAAGATTAGAGCGCTGGGATGATGTTCAGCTGTGATCAAAACAGTTTATTCAAGTGTAATGGTGCATTAACGGTATTGAAAATCTATGCAGGATAATGGTAATGTATGTTGATGCTTATTTTTTCAATACAATTATATGTATTCAATTTTATGATGGATTTTTGTTCATTATGTAGTCTTACATAAGACTTAATGCATTTCACCTGCTTTTTTTTCTAAAAGCAGTAAATCTAGTCAGTGTTGAGCCTGAAAAGACGTCACTCTTCTTTAAAATGAAGTATCGAAACAAAGTGTTTTAAAAAGCACATTTAAAATAAGCAGCCCTAACTCTAAAGCTACAATGTTTAACTGGCTCCTTTTGTACACCATAGTGCAGGATACTACTTGAACCCATCACCATCTATCCACTTTAACGGCAGCTGTTTCATTCATCACACGTTTTTTGCATTTCAGTTTGCAAAATTAAAATTTTGTTGGCAATGTCACGACTCAAGAACATCTTTCCTCGCCTGGAAGAGGCCAAGCGTGTTCCAGATTAACCAAAACCTCTTCAAATTGTATGAAAACTTGCAACCCCGATTCCAAAAAAGTTGGGACGCTGTGTAAAATATAAAGAAAAATAGAATGCAATAATTTTCAAATCTCATAATCTGATATACTCCGAAACGATATACTGTATAAGTTGTCAAAATTGAGACATTTTACTAAACATTTAGATTTAAAGACAGCAGATCCATATTATTGCTTTACGTGTGGTACTTGACTGAATACACTTGGACCCAATCCCTTGTTTGTGTTTGTTTTAATCTTCATTTTGAATTATTTGACATAAAAGTCAATTTTAAGGCTGTACCACAAATTGTGCAAATGTAAGATGAAATGACTGCATTTCCCATGATCCCCCAGCTGCAGTGGGGCTGGCCTACTCTCCCAGAACAGGTAGGGCAGGTTTCTATTGTTTCCACAGGTGCCATTGAGAGTGAGAGGGAAGAGGGAGAGAGAGGCGGGAGGCTGTTAGACAGTTGGGAGAGAAAAAAAAAAAAACTGACAGAAAGAGAGAGATAGAGGTAAAAAGAGGAAGAGCTGACACACGTGTCTGACAGAGAAGCAGGTGTATCAGACAGGACCCTGGACTACAGACCGGAATCTTTTTAACTTCTGCTTTATTCACCATTAAGCACAGGAGGAGTGAACCAAAAGGATGGGATGTGTATTCATGCTGAGTTTTGCTGTGGGCCATAAAGTGGGTCAACACCTGAGAAGGAGGTGAAAGGAGCAACAAAGGAGACTGTTTAGTCCTCCAGGAATATTGTAAGGCGAGAGAGACTGACCAGAGATAGGAAACTGCTTTCCTATCTTTAAGCTGCATCTTTTTACATCTTGACAAACACATTTTTTTTAACTGGTTTTGCAGCCTGCATGTGGACAAATGTAACCACATTTACCTGACTGTTGGGAATCGAGCCTGGGGACTTTTCCAGAAGGAGGAACAGTGGAGTTACTTTTTAGTGTTTCTCTTTTTTAACAAAGTTTGCAACATTTTTCTTTATCATTAAAGCATAAAGATAGATAATCCATCATAAGAGACATACACTCCACCATGCAGAACTTTGGACCTGAGCATGATGACTCCTTCGATTTTCTGTTCAAGATCATCCTGATCGGAGACTCCAATGTGGGGAAAACCTGCGTGGTCCAGAACTTTAAGTCAGGGATTTTCTCTGAAAGACAGCAGAACACTATCGGGGTGGATTTCAGCGTACGGACCGTGGACATAGAGGGCAAGAAAGTCAAGGTTAGTAGGTTCCTGTGAATTATATGAGTGTGATGTGTGATGGGAAAGCTGAAATATTTGCTTGTGTTTGTTGAGGTGGTTCTTAATATGTAAAGAATATACAGTCCCATCCTTTATGTGCAAACCTCACAGTGCTACTAGAAACAGTAGGTTGTGTTATATATAAAGCAAACAGTAAAAGTTGTCATCATTCAAGCCTTTGAAAGAGTAAATATAAACATTATTGCTTCCACTGTAGAGGTGACTCAATTTATGCTATACTGAAGCTTATATTACATTTTCAAATGACATTTTCCCATGATGGCAATATTATATCAAATTATAAATACACAGTATCATGTTGAACTAAATCTTTAACATATTGTGTCATATCGTCTTATTATGCCAAATACTACCAAATCACTGGATGGTTTTGTCTTCTACCTACGTTTTGTACATAGGACACAAAACCGTCTGTTGTATCGCATTGCATTGCATTATATTGTAACAAATTGTTAAGTCTATCATATTGTAACATTTCATAACATATAGTATATGTTTTCTCAATGTCATGTATTGTTTCATCTCATCTTCTCTCTTATAATATTGATATTGTTTTGTATTAAATTGTATCATCTTGTTTCGTCTTGTATTGCCTTACAGGGCCTTGAATCATATTGCATTGTCTGGCCTTGAATTGCATTGTATCGATCATATCGTCTTCTATGGTATCAGTCATATTGAATTGCATCTTATTGTATTCTATCATATTATATTATATCGTAACATTTGTTAAGTATACCATATTGTATTATTTATAACATAGCGTGTAATATATCATTATAAAGTCATGTCTCCTCTCCTCTCTTGTAATATTACAATTGGCTTGTATTGCCTTATATCGAATCATAGCATCTTGTCTGGCCTCGTGTTGTCTTGATACCCATCGCATCATTTCAATCATCTTGTTTTTTCTTGAATTGCCTTGCGTGGCTTTGTATCACAACATATTGTATCATCTTGTATCGTATTGTACTGTACTGTAACATATTGTAAAGTCTTGTATTGCGTTGTATTGCATCATATCATATCGTATGGTCTTGTTTCGACTTGTACCGGCTTCTCTGGCCTCGCATTGCATCGTATTGAATGGTATCATATCAATCACAATCACCTGGCCTTGAATGGCATAATTTTGGATTGTTTCGTATCGTACCGTACTGTACCCTACCATCCCATATCGTATCAGTTTGTATTGTCTTATATGATATTGTTTTGTCTTGAATCGCCTTGCCTGGCTTTGTATCACATTCTATTGTATTGTATCATATCGTATGGTACCGTTTTATCGTCTTGTATTTCTTCATATAACATCATATCATATCTTGTTGTATGGTCTTGTATCACCTTGTTTTGTCTTGTATTGCCTTGCGTTCTATTGTATTGAATGGTATCGTATCAATAATATCATCTTTGTTTTGTCTTGAATCGCCTTACCTGGCCTTGTATGGCATCGAATCGTATCATATTGAATCGTATCTTATTGTATTGCACGTATCTTATCGTATCGTATCGTATCGTATCGTACCTTACCATACCATATTGTATCGTCTTGTATTGCATCGTATCGCATCATATCATATATTGATGCGATACGCCTTGTCTGGCTTTGCATCGGTTGTACTGAATGGTATCATATTGATCATATTGTCTTGTATCACCTTGTCTTGCCTTGCAATCCATTGTATTGAGTAGTATCATATCAATAATATTTTCTTTCTTTTGTCCTGAATGGCCGTACCAGGCCTTGTATGGCATCATATTGTATCGTATTGGTGTTGAAAGATCAGAGATGTGCTTTAAAAATCAGTTCTGCAAACTTTTCTGTCTAAAATATTACAAATCAAAGAAATCAAGTTGATAGAAAATCCTTAGGAGATCATTGGGAGTTGTTTTTATGATGGTACTTTTTGAATTTATGTGTCAGAAAAACATTTTTCTTTGCCATATGGTTCCTAGTGTTTTTTATACATTTTTCTTTTGGTCTCTATGGCCTTGAAACAGATACCTAAATTTATCATTTAATTTGGTTTTAAGGCTCTTTTTTTAAAAAATGCTTTCACAGGATGAGTCTTGCAGAAACCCTTCTGCCCCTATAATTCCAGCTATGTCATGATTCTTGTCGTTGGTGTTGTGGAGTCAGCTGATTGTGACAGTGACAGATGGCACATGACGATTACAGGCCTCTTAGTCTAATACCTCATGAAGAACATAGTATTAGTAGGAAATATTATAAATGTAACTGCTCTTATGAGATAGTCAATGCCTGATGTGATGGATTTTTCTGCTCTTTGGGGGTATATAACACCACAGTGTCAGTTTGACTCAGAAATACTAGTCCAACCAGCTGCTCACATGCAGAACCTGCCCAGCAGGTTTCTCCACTGTTTGAGTTTTTGTGTGGACAAAAATAAACCTGGAAGGAGTTCTCTTTGCTGTCATCACAAAAGAAAAGGAACTAAAGGATTCAGATTGAGAAAGATTTCTTCCGCATACATGAAGAGTCAGTAAATCCTCTGCATGTTATAAGCAGTCAAATTTGGGGGTCAGGGGGACTAGAGTGGTGAAATGTTTTCTATTATCAGCATTAATGTGTGTTTCTCTAAATCTAACTACTCAGATTAGTCATATCTTGGGGAAGGTGCCGTCTGCTGCTTGGCACAAATGCATAAACACACCTTCACTAACTGTATTTTTTGTAGACAAGCCAGTTAGGTGACTGCAGGGTAAAAATTCATGGTATGTTTAAACAAACACGTCATCAACTGAACTTTTTTAAGAAGGAACAGGACCTGAAATGGTTACGAGAAATGTACAAAGGTAAATCCTAAGCTGTGTTATAAGGCAGATGAATTCAGTATTTGATCGTATCATAATCAGATCATGTCAGGTAAACTAAAAGTTGTAAAAATAGCACAATAAGTTGAATTCCTTGGGAACTGTGATGATTTAAGGGTTCAAATGAGGAGAAACCATGACATTGCCTCTTTGTCTGTCTACTTAAACCATCAATTAGCTAGTTAAACCTCAGGCTACATGTAACAGAGCCACCTAATACTGAGACAAGCTATAGAATATATTTTTATGTTGCATTGTGTTGAATTGTCCATTCACATAAAGTTTATTGAGATACCAGCTATGAACTGATCTCTTGTTTTCTTTATTTTTCATTCTCTTCTATGTTATTAAGAAATGTGACATGTAAGCTTTTATTTTCTTATGAAATGCCCAAAAATGTTTGGTGTATTGCACAAATATATTGTAAACCGTGACTAAGGCTGAGCTGGGTGCTGCATTGGTTTGCATGGCAGCGGTTACCTTGTTACCTGATGCTCATTGGGAGTATTCAACAGAGACACCAGGGAGTCTCAAACACTTTTAACCACCACACCTGCATCCCAGTATACACAGGAAGTAGTCATGTTACTGTCATTTAGTCTGAAGTGCATGTCAGCCATGACTTATTTTTACATTGTCAATACCTTGTTTTCATCTCAGATGCAGGTGTGGGACACAGCAGGTCAGGAGAGGTTTCGAACCATCACCCAAAGCTACTACCGCAGTGCCCACGGCGCCATCATTGCCTATGACATCACACGGCGCTCCACCTTCGACTCAGTGACTCACTGGATAAAAGAAGTGGAGACCTACGGGGCGTTCAATGTAGTCCTGGTTCTTATAGGTGGGTGGCACCTTTGACAATAAAATCCAAAATATAAGACTTTTGTGTAACAGAACGCTTTGATTATTTCACCGATAATAGCGACAATCTACAACAGCCAATGAGAAGACGGGTATTGAACAATGTTTACATCTTGGCATAGGTCTACTTCATGAACGCTTTTGAATTCCTTTGAGGTATTCATTTGAATTTATGTGTTTTCTTCATGGTTGTTATTATTAATAATAACTCTTTTTTTAAAATTCAACTTTATTCATAAATAAAATCTGTCAATATCGTTCATGAAATAACCTTACTGCAAACTTTACAGACCAAGCTACATTTCATAAATTAAACAAATACTGTAGACGTCTTATCTGGGGTTAAGAAGAATCTTTAGAAGATGCTATGTTAACAGTGGCAGCCTTAGCTAGCTTTAAGCTACACTAGCTTTGTAGCTGACTTGACTACTTCAGCTACTTCATATAGTTATGTAAGCTTTACCTTTGGCAACGTGAGCTTTAGCTGACATAGTTTAAGCTAACATAGCTATGAGGGTAACTTGGCTAATGTAGCTAAAGCTGAAGCAAACATAGCATTGCTAATGTATCTGATGTAGCTTTGTTAGAATTAGCCACATTAGCTATGTAGCTATGTTTTCTACATAGCTTAGATAGGTAGCGTAACTAATGTAGCTAAAGCAAATGTAACATAAGCAAACATAGCTTTGTTAGCTTTAGATTTAACTACATAAGCTTTCTAGCTACATCATCTACATATTCCAAGCAGATTCCATGTCTGTGATCAGGCGGATCCATCTTGTAAAGCTCCGATCTGAAAAGTTTGTGTCCTGTCTGAGAAATGAGGACCAGCTTTGTTTGAGGAGACTGTAACTATGGGCATGGTTAAGTTCTACTGCAGGCCAGGAAGCGATTAGCTAGGATGTAGCTATAGCAGCATCAGAATTGGACTTTTTTCATTAGAAGAAGAGAACGAAACACACAAGCGTTCTTCTAGCTAGAGAATATATTTTTGCTCTGTATAACATTCGCAGAACTTGTCTGAAGCTCACCTTTAAGTAACATCCTCCATCTTTGTTTCCATCCAGGTAACAAATGTGATCTAGAGGAGGATCGGCAGGTTCCATTTCAGATAGCGTGCAACCTGGCAAAAGAAAGAGGCATACTCGCCGCTCTAGAAACATCCGCAAAGGTATTCACTGTTCTGATAAAACACAGAATCTTTGTTTGTGATAACTGTCATTAAAATGTCTTCTTTGTGTTTAGGAGAGTCAGAATGTGGAAGAAGCTTTCATGATGATGGCCAGAGAGCTACTGGTACGAAACGGCCACAACGTCCAGCACGGAGATTTCGACAACCCTCGGGTTCTGCTCAGGTCCGACTCTCGGCCTGTAAATGGCATGGTCAATGCCTACACACCACCAGAGAAGAAGAACTGCTGCTGATTAAGAGAGGGAAGTCTGGAGATGAAGAGGACAGATGAGGAAATAAGACATGATGCACTGATGTGGCCTCAGAAATCTCTGTTATATGGAAATGGAGCAAACTTTCAGAAAGTATTGAAAACTTTATACAGAACGACCTGGACTGAGGAATTGCTTCAAAGACAAAAGAGTGCAACTAAGCTAAAGCAACATTTTAGTTGATAACTCTGTTAAGTGAGGTCAGTTACTTTTATTAAAACAATGTCTTTAAGCTTCATTCTGCCGATTAAAATGTTTGAATTGATAAGAAAGACTAAGACTCGGAGTATTTCACCCTTGAGGTGCCTCAATGATGAGCTGTGATCCTCTGCTGCTGCGCCCTGGAGGACAATTTCCTGAAGAAAGACGAGCCAGGAGACTTTGAAGTATCGTTTCACTTTCTCTCTCCACAGTTATGCACATGAATGTTGTCTTACAGTGTCTTGAATGTCTGCTGTGAACGTGCTCCGATGAGTAGATGTGATGAGGCAGGGCAAAGTTTGAATAAAATAAAAACCATTAAATGTCTGAAAATGTTAATATGGCCACTAGAGGGCACTGTGCTACTATATAAAGTCTGTTACTACAGGTTGGTGGATTCTTACCTGTGATATACAAGTAATAAGGTGATTTTAAACACCTGCCACTGCATTTAGGTGGCCCAATATACAACCCCAATTCCAAAAAAGTTGGGACACTGTGTCAAATATAAATAAAAGCAGAATTAAATGATTTGCAAATCCCATAAACATGAATATAAACAACATATCAGATGTTGAAAATGAGATATTTTACTATTTCAGTCTGTAAAGGGGAGTAAGGAGACCAGTTCCTGGGAACTGGGAGAGGAATGTCCCATTCTTGTCTGATGTAGGACTCCAGCTGCTCAACAGTCCTGGGTCTTCTTTTCTGGTTTTCCAGTTTTATGATGCTCCAAATGTTTTCTGTTGGTGGAAGGTCTGGAATGCAGGCAGTGCCGGACACTTCTACTGTGAAGCCATGATGTTGTGACAGATGTGGTATGTGGTTTAGCACTGTCTCACTAAATATGCAAGGCCATCCCTGAGAGAGACAACAACCCTTACGGCCCTTAAGGGGGGAAAAGGGGAAAGCTTTCTAGGTCCCCGAGTCATGAAGTGGGCCATGGGTTAGTATAGATGTCATGTTCCATCCTACTTTAAAGCAATAATAAAGTTTTATTTTACACCTAACAGCCCATTATTAATTATCAGAGCACCAAGGTAAAAGTAAAATTGTTGAAGGTATTATTTTTGTAAGGATAACATGGTAGACGGGCCAATCGTACTGGGACAGTAGTGTCAGCGTAGCCATGCTGAATCTTGCATCGTTTGTTGTTGTTGTTGTTGTTGTTGTTGTTTCAGTTTGCTCCAAAGCTGAGTTGAGTCATGGCCAGAAGGTGAATGTAACCAGGGGGCTAGCACTAACGCTAACGATCCAACATGCATGCATTGGTATTGTAAACTGGAATCTAGGGAGGGCCTATTTTCTGAGCTTTTCCGGCGCGCAGTCATTTCTGTGGACAGCCCTGCTGGATGATAGCTTATGTTGCTCTATGACCTCTTTTTACTTTTGAGCATGCAACCCCAAAAAGACTCTCAAATTTTGATTCAAATGACCACAGAACAGTTTTCCATTTTGCATCAGTCCGTTTTAAAAGATAAGACGTTGTGTTTCTGGATCGTGTTCACATATTCGTCTTTGCATGATACAGCTTTGACTTGCATTTGTGGTCATCATGGTGAACTGTGTTGACAGAAAATGATTTCTGGGGAGTTCCTGAGCCTGACATCACAGGCATCCAATATTGACCTCCAGTCTTCTCCCTTGTGCACAGAGATTTCTCCAGATTCCCTGAATATTTTGATGATACTGTAGATGTTGGGGTATGTTATGTTTTTCTAACATTATTCCACATTTTTTGATAAATTAGTAAATTTCTGACCATCTGTGCACCTGAAAGACTCCTGTAATACTCAGTCATGTACCGCTGTCTTGTTAAGCCGTTCTCTGTCCCTGAGTTTTTTAGATGTGCTGCTGTCATCAAATTCAAAATGAGGTATTATTTTCATGAAATGACAAATGTCTCAGTTTCTACATCTGATATGTTGTTTCTATTGTGTATAAAACACGGGTTAATGACTCTCTTGGTTTTTATTTACATTTTAGTTAGTGTCCCAACTTTTTTGGAATTTGGATTGTTTTTAGAAATGGAGTTTCTGAGTTTTTCATTTGGCAAGAATATGTTTCTGTTTTCAATTATCATGTTTGCCTGTAGCTCATGGGGGAAGAGCCTCATACTGGTCACGGCCCGAGGTCTTCAAACGACTAAAACCGCCTTGAGAGTGAACTTTTTTGACCTATCTTCCCGACAAAATGGAACAATTTATGCGTCAACTTAAAAAGAATGATTCAACTGAGAAGTCTAGTTGCTGTTTTTATTGTTTTAAGTACTGTGGCTTGTTCTTTAACCAAACGGAAAATTGTGTTCCATCTGACAAGCATTAAATGATAACTTATTCCAGCTTACTTCCTGTGTTTTAGTCTCCAGGACACTAGGGGGCACTAGATGACAATAACTAAACACTGCATTTTCCTGGCTTCCTTAAGAATGAATAGAAAACTGAGACACACTCAATTTCTTTGTGTGGATGTGACGAGTCTTGTCAGCCTGATTTGTGAAGTTTTTCTGTCGTCATATCCAAAAAAGATCAAGTCATCAAGACCTGAGCCCGGGACCATAATTTGATGCAGTAAGTGATCATTTTCCATCTGCACATTCCCATTTAGGTGTATGTGGATCTAACACTACATTATTAAACTATGAGTCACTGTATGACGCCATGCATCTGCTCTCAGTCATATCTAATGGCTAACTGCTGCTGCAGGTAAACAAGTTCAACATGCATTTCTTCCCGTTTATCTGTAACTGAGTCAAAGACAATCTCAGAAAAAATAAAACCAATTTTATTTCCAGAACACATGTAGACATCGTCATACATTAATCTATACTTAAAAAAGCCCAAAATCCCTATTTAAGATTAAAGAAATAAAGATATCCCGAACTGAGTATCAAAATTTGCCTTAAGAGGAGAAAAGCATGTGTAGTTTATTGCATGGGAAATCCAAAGAGATGCTTTTAAAGGGGTTATAAGATCTGATACAGACTGCATTAGGAACTGGGAAGAAAAATCTGAATGGTATCTTCAGAGTCATCAGGATAAAGGTAAAGTTTTCAAGAAAATTTCCCAAATTTGTTTAGTTTCTGCTTTCATGATTGTTAGCCCCAAATGTTTTATTTAAGAATTCTATGTGAAAAAAAATCATTTTTAAAATATCCATTCTTCAGCCCGTCAACAGACCTCAATCCAAGCTCTCTCTCCAGTCTTGCTCCGCCCCTAATCTAACTCAGCCGGATAATTTCAATCCCGTTATTCTTCTTCTCTTTCAGCGGCCGAGGCAGACGCCCACCTTGCCCATCGCTCGTCTCCCCTCCCACCTCCTGAGCCTCATTGTCTGTCCCCCCTTGACCCGCCTGTCCCGTATCCACTCCTCCAGTTTGTCTATCCTTGGGACACTCCCCGTTGTACGTCTTGACGTAATCCTCGACACGCCAGCCCCTGAACTCCTGCGGCTCGGAGCAGATCAGGCCGGTGTAGAAGACGCCCGGGTGGTGCTTGAGCCAGTAGATCAGGTAGTGGATGTTGTAGTCGCAGATCCAGGGGTTGTTGTCCAGCGTGAGCTTCCGTAGAAAGTAGAGGTCCTCCAGGACGCCATAATCGAAGTAGTGGAGGCTGTTGTTGGACAGGTCGAGCTCACGGAGGTACAGCAGGCCTGCGAATGCAGCTGGGATGGGAGTAAAAGAACAAAATTAGATTGTATGTGCTTGCAGTCTGTATTAAACATGCATAAAATCTGCACTTGCCTAAAGCATGACAGATGGACAGACCAGTTGCACAGACCTGGCTTTGGTTTGATCGAATATGACACAATCATTCTAGTCTGTTATACGTCTTCTCTTAAATCAACGTGACTTGTAAGTCATTCTTGGAGGCAGACATGGTTACAATTTGTGTAATGGGACAGTGGAGACTGTTTCCTGCTGTCCACCGGCCTTGGGACTGACTTTGATCTAACAGAGCGGAAAAGAGGAGGGGAGGGAAATGGGGGGAAGTGGTACATATAGACAAAGTGACAATAAAGACATCTGGGAGACAGAGACAGGAAAGACGATGGATCCAGGGGATTAAAATCCGTATAGGATTGGTGTTAAATAACAGAGGTTACCGCTGATGATGTCATTATTCAACCTAAAGATCGCTCTGATAGGAGGAAATATATGATGGGAGGGAAGAGGAATGGACGGATGTTTAATCTCCCCCTTGCATGTCTTATCTCCTCGCTTATGAGGCCGACTCTCCCCTATTGGCTACTGTTCATCTATTATATTTGACCCATTTAAAGCCATAATGAGGAGCTCAGAGAAGTCTACTTCACTCTACTTCCACAGAGATAAATAACAGTAAACTTTCATGGAAACAGATGAAATTTGTTGGTGTCTTAAACCTGGTATACATGGTGCAAATTTGGGTTGTCCCAGATGAAAGATGACTAATCATGGTGATAAAAAAAAAAGTGGTCCTATATGTCGCACTGTGAGAAAGGTTGACAGACGGACGATGTCCTGATATTGCGACCAAAGATTAGCCTGGGATCAAATTCTGACAGTGTCAGAAAGATGAATGAAGTTGTAAAAACAAAACATGATAGTGCAAGTAAATCTTTGAAAATGTCAGTGTACTAAATTTAACAATAGGTCAGACATTTAAGAATACCATCAAATCTTGAACCCATTTTCCAACTATCTTTATGAAGCCATTTTGGATTATTTTTCCCTTTAAATGGTTGTTTTTATTATCATTATTACTATCATTATCATTATTGTAGTGGCAGTAGTAGTATAGGTTTCAAAGTAGAGTTTTCAGTTTATTACTGTGTTCTTTAACTTACTGTATGTTTGATTCTGCCTTCTGGGTACATTTGATGAGTCATTTTGTTGAAGCCCTGATGCTCATTAACTCCAGGTGAGGGAAGATTGATTACACCTGGGTCACTGTGACTCTAATTACAGAGCTCCTCTCTCATTAGAGAAATACAATCCATGAGAGGGCATAAAGATTTAGGAAAACAGCCATTTGTTTGTCAGTCTTTCAGAGGGTCATTCCCTCCTCCTGTAAATTATACTCTAATTCAACAGTCAGGCCACTGTAGCTGTTTTAATGACCACTTCTTTGCTGCCATAATGTTCTTTAATCCAAAATAAACTAGCACTACATGATAGCACTGAGGATCTGGTGGGAACTGTCAGTTTAGTACTGTTTTGATTTAGAAAATGAGGGTTAAATTGCCAAGAGGTCGCATCAGGTTATATTTGCATATAACCAAAGCAATGAGTGATAATAATCACAACAATGCTAGCAGTGCTAACGTTCAGTAAAACCAAAGCTGGTTTACAGAGTGTATGCACATGACGTATGAGTCTGTGGTGGGCCCAGGATGTTTGAGGAGCAGGGACAAAAATAATAATTAAAGGGGCACCTGCTCAATGTGGTGGGACACCAGTGCACAACGTTGTGTTAAAGTTGTAAAAAAAAATTAACTTAGTACAAGTTAAAAACCAGGAATCTCATGGCACTATATTTTCTCAAGTATAAGATGTCATAGAGGGCAATTTGGCAAGTTTTGCTAATTTGGAGTGCAACAAAATGGAAAGTTTGTCCAATTTTGTCCATTTTGAGGGCACCATATAGCACAGTTGAACAAATTTTGTCCATTAAGCAGAAACCAAACTGGGCAATTTGTCAGATTTTGTCCACTTAGAAGGCACTATAGAGCACAATTTTTCAAAATTTTCCATTTAGAGGAAACCAAACCAGACAATTTGTCAGACTGTATCCATTTTGAGGTCACCAAAAAGGGCAAATAAACAATTTTGTCCATTAAGAGAACACCATAGAGCACAATTTTTCCATTTACAGGAAACAAAACAGGACAACTCATCAGATTTTTTTTCCCACTTAAAAGCACCAAAGAGGGTGATTTGTTATATTTTGTTCAATTTGCAAGCACGAAAAAAGAGCAATACCTCAAATATTGTCCATTTGGTCACTATAGAGCGCTATTTCTCAAAATTTTCCAATTAGAGGAAACCAAACAAGACAATTCCTTAAATTTAGTCCAATTTGCACACACCAAAAAGGGCAAATCACCAGTTTTGTCCATTTAGTGGGCACCATGGAGTACAATTCATCCTGTTTTTTTTCCATTTAGAGGAAACCAAATGAGGGGTAGGTCAGATTTTGTCTACTTTGAAGACACAAAAGAAGGTGATTTCTTAATTTTGCCCATTTTGAGGGCACCAAAAAGGGCAATTTATCAAATTTTGTCCATTTAGAGGGTACCATAGAGCACAGTTTTTCAAATTTTTCCCATTTAGAGGACACCAACCAGGACAATTCGTCAGATTTTGTACACTTAGAAGGCACTAAAGAGGGCATTTTGTCATTTTTTGTCCATTTAGAGAGCATCAGAAGGGAGATTTTGTTGGGCTTTTCAAACATCACTGCATCAGGAGTGGTGATAATTGGATGGGAAATTATTCCCTAGTTTGCTGTCAGTTCTTCCATTTGCCAGTCATTAGTTCTTCCTTTTACTAGTTGCCAGTTCTGTCTTAAACCAATATTTTTTGTTTGTTTGTTTTATTAATAGTTACAAATCTTTCCTATATTTTAGAGTGCTGTTTAACACTTTAGTCTCTGAGTTTTTGACTGGCAACTCAGATCCATAACATCTGGGACTTAAGCTTTTTTCTAAATCACCTTTTCTCTTTTTTCCACACACATTTCCACACGTTTTCACTTTTATTGTGCACACATAACATTTCTCTGTGCTGACAAGATTCAGACACAAAAAACACAACCCTCATTTACTTCAGCAGAGGTGATAAATTAAGCATCTATCCCCCTGGGTTGCCCTACTCTTAGCTGATCTTGGCAACAAGTCTCCATAACAAACAGCACCCTCAAAGTCTCCTGTCACCATGACTGCAGATGTCATTGTTGCATAAGCCTCACAATTACCCACATGTCTCCTGTGGAGCCACATAGAGTGGCACACAAACGTGGCATTAGCGGAATTTTAAAGTTAATTTTTGTGTGATTTCCTCTTCCATAAAGTTGGAGTTTGCACATTGTGTCAAGAATGGAGTAACTTGTCACAGCAAAGGTTAATAAATCTACATTTGCTGTTCTATTTAAAGGATTTTGCAAGGGAAAAACCACAGCAGTCTGGCACAACAGATATCCAAAACCAACAATTAAAGTCTTTTTGTGCCAGTGCATTTGTCTTCCCCTTTCATTCATATTTCCCTCTCCTCCAAAACAGAACATAAAAACCACCTCAAAGAATAATCCTATGCATTTTATATCTAAATATGAATGTGATTAAAAGCAGAAACTTTGATTGAGACCATATGTCCCTGGCATTCACAGGATCTGAGTCTAACTCTGAATTTATTCTCCACTTTCGAAATGATGTTGGGCACACTGAGGCGGGCTGCAGCAGATTGTTTACATGTGTTTCAGATTAATGAAGAAAGAAAAACACAAGGTTTTTTAAGGATTTTCCGCCTGGGCAGGAAGAATGAGTCCAGACATCATTAGCTTGGAGAGTAATGAGTGTGCACTTTTTTAAATCGCGCTTCACTAACACTGAGGCAGACTTAGTATTCAGAGCAGACACTGATCTTCTGAGTGCTTAATTATCTTGTGTCTCCCTGATTAAGGACCTTAAACCTTTAATTGATCTCTGTTCAGACCTGACAGCTGCACATTTGGTTATTCTGCACACAGATGTTTTAATCATTTTCTATTGACCTCTAGCAGTCATGTGACTGTCATGACATTAATCACTACGTTGACAGTGGAGGCACTGGTGTTGGCGTTAGGCTGCTGTGCATTTTCAGCAATAATTAGGTTCAAGGTGTATTTGAGAGCCATAAATGTAAGATAAACAGTGAGATCAAGCAGTTATCCTTCTTAACACAAATGTCAGTGACTGTCAAATGTGAAGAGGCAACACTGAGGGTGCTCTGTAGTCAAAGCTCAAACCTACCATATTTCACTCCATTATGATGTTGTAAACAGGTTTCTCTGTACACAGGTAGTGACCTCAAAACACATAAAACAGCCCTAATGCCCACGTAGCTGTACTTACAGATGGCTCTTTGTTTTATTTATTCGCAGAAATCAAAGATCCCTCAAGCTCTCATCAGTTGACTGGCAAAATTTTCCCTTTGGCTAATGCTACCATTTCTAAGCTACGCTAGCCAGCCAACTCTTTGCTTCCCCATCTACAAGCTCCTTTTGCCTCCCCCTCCACCCCAGCTACTCCACTGTGCTAAAACTGACTTAATCAGTGTAATTCTGTTGGCATTGATGCCTGCTCTGCTCTGGGTCTTTGCTGTCCCGTATAAGGTCTCAGATAATAAAGTATCAGGTCTCAGGGAAAACATCATCAGGAAAGATATTGTCAGGTTCCAGGAATAAATGTCCCCCTTACAGCTTTATCCTGAGACCTGAAGCCATTTTACCTGAGACCTGATGCCTTTTCACCAAGACCTGAAGCTTTTTTTTTCCAAGACCTATGCCTTTTTCCTGGGACTTGAAGCCTTTTTTCCTGAGACCAGACGGCCTTTTTTCCTGATACCTGAAGTCTTTTTTTTCCAAAGAGCTGAAGAATTTTTCCTGAGACCTGGAGCCTTTTTTTCCCTGAGGCCTGAAGCCCTTTTTACTGAGAGCAGAAGCCTTTTTACTGAGACCTGAAGCCTTTTTTCCTGAGACCAGAAGTCTTTTCCCTGAGACCAGGCACCTTTTTTCCTGAGACCAGAAGCCTTTTTTTCCCTGAAACCTTGAGCCCTTTTTCTAGTCCTGAAGCCTTTTATTTTCAGAGAGCTGAAGACTTTACTGAGACCTGAAGCCTTTTTCTAAGACCTGGAGCCTTTTCTTCCTGAGACCTGAAGCCTTTTTCTCTGAGAGCAGAAGCCTTTTTCCCTGAGACCAGAATCCCTTTTCCTGAGACCAGATACCTTGTTTTACTGAGACCTAAAGCCCTTTTTTACCTTAGACCTGAAGCCTTTCTTTCTGAGACCTGACCCCTTGTTTTCTGAGACTGTATGACTTTTTTTTTTTACTATCTTCTGGGTTTGTTGTTCTCAGCTCTGTGTTCACACTGACAGGACAGGGCTTCCTAAAGCTTATTAATGTTTTGCTCAGAGGATCCAACGTGTATCAGAGAATGAGTATTAACTATAATAAGCCCTGTTATGATGTTAAAGTATAGATACCTTTAGTGTAAACTGGCTGTATTTATACACGCTGAGGAGTGAATGATGTTTGCCGTTACCTGTGTCTAGTCGTTGAAGGTTGTTGCTGCTGAGGTTGAGCAGCTTGAGGTCTTTAGACAGCAGGAACTGTTTGGGCCTGAGATGTTTGATGCTGTTACTGGACAGATCCATTTTCACAATGTCAGATGGCAGCTCAGACGGGATGTTGTTCAAATCTGTGAGGAAGAAAAGACAGAAATTTAAGTTCTGCTGTCAAGATTTAGACACAACCAAATAGAAATTCATTCCTGTTTATGGGTCGACAGGATTTCCACAGATGTGACAATAAAAAGAATCAGGATACAATGTGAAAATCCCGGAATCAGCAAGTGTTCAGGAAATGTTATCCGTCTGCATTTTTAGACATTTTCAAGATGTTGTGTGGGTTGTGAGTAATGTTTAAACTTTTCAAGATGGAGTCTCGTGAGAACCAATGTTTAACGATAGGTGTGCCAGAGAGGAGTGTTTTTAGTCTCTTACAAGGTGGGAAATATGAGTGTGTGAGGCTGGAAATGCTGTAAGAGAGTCTTTGATAAGTCTAATGTATGAAACAGGGATTCCCCCATATTCCCATTTCAATAACAGATCCTCCCTAGAGGTATAAATCCCACGCTGAGGTATGTTTCATAACTGCTTTATCACTCCAGCAGAGCTTTGGTGGTTAAAATGGAGATTTGTCACTGTCAGTAATTCTGGCTCAGAGCTAGACACAACAGAACTGAAGGCTGAATCTAGATACCAGAGGGGTGAAGCTTTTAGATCAAAAAGGGAACATGGTCTGCTGAGACCAAAGACAGAGTGTCCTCTGCGTTGGACCAAATTTTGGACCAGGTAACTGGTAACTCGTGCAATTAACTTGCAGCGCAGTAATCAGGTAAAACATTATCTCTCCTCTATCTATCCAGCCATCCATCTTCTTCTGCTCATCCAGGGTCAGGCCACGATGGCAACAGGCTGAGCAAGTCAACCCAGACATCCCTCTCCCCAGTGACACTTTCCAGCTCCTTCTGGGAGATCCTAAACCACCCCAACTGGCTTCTTTCCATGCAAAGGAACAGCGGCTCCAACTCCCTTCAGATGTCTGAACTCCTCACCCAATCTCTAAGGCTGGGCCCAGCCAACCTCTGGACAAAAACCCATTTCAGCCACTGGTACCACGATATCATTCTTTCTGTCATTACCCAGAGTTCATCACCATAAGTGAGGACTGAAAGGTAGATCGACCCATAAATTGAAAGCTTTGCCTTCTGGTTTTTTTAACACAACTGATTGGCACAGGGCCCATAGTACTGCTGATGCTGCACCAATCCGCTGATCAATCTCACACTCCTTTTACCCTAACTTGTGAACAAGATCCCAAGATATCCAAGCTCCTTTACCTGAGGCAGAGACTCACTGCTGCAAACCGCCCCAGTGCCTGCAGAAGGTCCTCACCTCAGGAAGCCAACAAAACCACATCATCTGCAAAAAAGCAGGGATGGAATTCTGAGGTCCCTGAACGGTAATCCCTTTACCCCTGTGCCTCGAGATAATGTCCATTATGTCCCTCTGCCTTATTGTGGTGGGGGTTTGCGTGGCCCTGTGATCCTGGGACCTGTGTTGTCAAAGGCATTAGCCCCTGGTAGGGTCTCCAAAGGCAAATTGGACCCTGGGGAGGACCCTGACAAAGAGCAATTCATGCATTCAATGAATTGGCGAATTCAGAACCAAGATTTCCCGGCTGGATATGCCACACTCAACTGCAAGTTTTAAGAAAAGTGGAAGCGTTTAGGAACAACAGCAACTCAGCCATGAAGTGAAAGACCACCTTTAATCACAGAGTGGGGTCAACGACTGCTAAGGGGCATCGTACGTAAGAGTTGCTATAATGTTCTGCTGGTTCCACAGCTGAAGTGTTCTGAACTTCCGCTGGCATTAATGTTGGCATAAAAACTGTGCGGTGGCGATAGAATTGGTCTTCATGGCTGAGCAATGCTAAGTGTCAGATGGAGTAGTGTAAAGCACACCAACACTGGGCTGTGGAGCAGTAGAAACTTGTTCTGAGTGACAAATCCCGCTCCTCAGTTTGGCAGTCAGATGGGTGATTCTGGGTTTGGCAAGTGCAGGGAGAACGTTACCTGCCTGAACACATTGTACCAACTGTGAAGTTTGGCGGAGGAGGGATGATGGGTGGAACTGTTTTCCTGGTTTTGGCTAGGCCCCTTGTCCCCAGTGAAGGCCAATAATGGATCAGCATAGCAGAACATTTTGGACAATGCTATGCTTCAAACAATAGTTTGTGATAGGCCCTTTTCTTTTCCAACATGACTGTGCCCCAGTGCGCAAAGCATGGACTATAAAGACACAGAAGAACTTGACTGGCCCGCACAGGGCCCTGACCTCAACCCATCAGGGACCTTTGGAATGAACTGGGATGGAGATTGTAAGCCAGGCCTTCTCGTCCAACATCAGTGCCTGACCTCATAAATGCTCTCCAAAATCTTGTGAAAAGCCTTCTAGGAAGAGTGGAAACTTAGAGCTTAAAAGGGGGACCAGCTCCAGATTACAGTACATGTTGAATACAAAGTCATGGCAGTCCTTGACCCTAATTAGATATGTTTGACTATGCTAAGTTCAGCTGTTGGAAGAGCAAAAGTGTATTTCTAGTAGCTTTTCAGTTGTCTTTGTGGCGTCTCCAGATACTTGACCTGTTGCACTTGTCACTACCTGACAAAAAATTTGGAACAAGCATAAATCTCACATAACATCTGCTTTGCAAATCATAAATCAGCTCTGTTTACATCTGAGTAGGTGGCCCTTGCATCCTGGATCATCTACAGGATCATGTGTGATTGTTTTTAAAGCAGTCTGCAAAATGGCTGCAGATGACAGGAAGCAAGAGTATGTTTAGGCAGTGATTACCTTCTGAGATATAATCACGCAATGTTTATTTTCGGACGGAATCACCTTTAATTCAGCAGACTGTACATGCGTGTGGACTCCCGCAGGTATTTATTTACATAGACTTTATAATGTGCTCGTTAGAGTGCTTATGGAGACTTTTATGGTGCAGATGTTGCAGTCATTAAGCACACATTTTACTGCCACAGATGTTTTAGCCAACTATCATGCAGACACAGCGCTGTAAATCATCACGCACTGTAAGGAAATAGAACTGCAAACACGCACAGGACACAGAAACAGAGCGTGCACGCAGATGTCGCCAGCGCAGTCAGGAAAAGTCATTATTATTGTTCAGTGATGCTGCAGAAGCCCACATTGCAGAAGACGGATCATTCCTCCACAGCAAGAACCTGAGGTCTAAAGGGATTCCCGTCATGCCTACATGTGTCTGCAGCCTCGTCCAAGCAGATTTTCAGATTAAAGGGGGATGGAAAAACTCTAACTCAAGACTTTAAACTCCCAGGTGCACATGAGAGAGATCAGACTTTAGCCAAAAACAAATCAGCAAGCTGCATCTGTCCAAGACAGATGCATCTGTGGTTTTACAGTACGGATAATCTCCTACAATGTAGCAGAGCGCTAGCATGTAGCACCTATTGCCCTCTGTGTAGTAGATCTTAACTATACACTGACTCTAACATGATAAAACGGCTATTACTTTATCTTTATTTGCAAGATTAAGCATCCCTCACTCTATTTGCCTTGCTCCCTGACTCTGTGTGTTCAGGAAGTCAGTTGTGATTTTTAATGGAGCAAATCTTTAAGATAAAGCTGAGGCCCTTTCCCTACTTTAACATCTGTGGGCCTCCTCTGAGCAGACCGCTGGATGAGGAAACTCAGAGAGAGAGGACAGAACTTTTTCGGGAAAGTGAGAGTCATTCATTCAGAACCAGATTTCTGCTGAATCTGCTCGAGTCATTATGTCATCGCTCATGCAAACATCTGCCCCTTTTGAAAGTCCTGGCCGCCAAAAAAAAAAAAAAAAGAAAAAAAATCTTTTCTGCCACCTGGGAATGTGAGCCTGATGTTCTTATAACTTCCCCAAACTGATGATTTCAACATTTTGCATGAGGAGCCTCCATCATGGAACCTGCTCTATGTCAAAGCGCTTGCCTTAAATGACACATGCAACAATTTAGACGCCATCATTCAAACACTTGTCGGCTGTGCATGCACTTTAAACAAGGATTATATATTGCAACTAAATGCACAGCAGTATTTACATAGTTTGGCTGCACAGAGCTAAGCTACTTCCATGATTTACTTTGAGTGGAGAACATTTATCTGGACTTGCATATCCTCCTGCAGAGAATGACTTAGATATACACGAAGTGCCAAAGGTCTAATTGTTTTCCTCATTTCTTTGCCATATATTCTATAAAACATCTTTTATTATGACTCAAAAGGTGAAACAGACTAGTACAAATATTTAGCTTGAGCACTAATTCTTTTTGTTGTAGGTGGAGCAATGTGTAAAATGCTGTTTGGACAGTGGACAAGGAAGTAGTTAATTTTTCAGTGTTGACATGATCACTCTAGGGTCAGCTCTTGTGGATTCTTGTGGTTTGGACCCCCACCCCAGGCTCTGACAGGGAGAATGATTGCTTGATGTGTTTCTTTAGGCCCTAGATTTGCAAAGTTAGCAGAAAATTAGAGCCTCTGAACTTTTAACACATTTTGTTTAGGCTAAACAGCTGCTTGACTGCATAGTTTCATGACCTAGTGATGAAATGGTGGAACAGGAAATATATAAAGTTCATAAATAGTTTAACTACAAAGACTTTTGCCTTAGAAATAACTCTTCACATCAGGTTAAAGTCCACACTTGTGTCTGTTTTTTCCCCATAGTGGGCAATAGTTTGACATTATATCCTGCTTTATGACTGTTAAATTTAGTTTTGTCTTTGCATAATACACAAAAGTCTGTCATTATTCAGAACAGTGAGTTAAGGTGAAAAGTTTTCTACGCAGGCTGACATCTTTGTTTATAACTATTATAGTGCACTTCCTACATTAGTAGTCATGCTTGTCTTTATAATAATGGACTGAATAGGACAGTCTTCTTTCTGTATTTTACTGCATGCATTTTACCCTCTACCTTTATAAGCCCTGCAGTGCCGGCTGTGGAGAAGCATCCCCACAACATGATGCTGCTACCACTGTGCTTAAAAGATGATTGGATTTACATGCAGTAGGGTTGAATGTTAATGTTTCTGGTTAATTTTGAGCAGAATGAACATATTAGCTGTTAAATGTCTTCAGTAAGGAACTGATGGCTGGCAAGGTTACATCTCTATAACTAACCACGCACACCTCTGCTTCTAAATGTTTATCATAATGAGAATATTAATCCTGTGCCTTCCTTAGGTTTACTGTATTCCCTTTATTTGCCATGTCACCATGACAATGTGTCTTGGACATAACAGCATTATAAAACAAATATAACCAACTCAGCAGTGACCCTGTAATTGGTTTTGGTATGTTTTTTTTTTTACCCCCTGGTCTTTTCTCTCACTGTGTTTCAGCGACCTTTTCACCCCAGTGTGAAGTCATTCTTTGGGAAACCGTGAACTCCAGAGATTGAACATCGGTTCAGTTTCATATCAGTTGTACAGTTCACAGTGTAGACAAGAGGAGTCAGCAGCTGGAGAGTAATGTTCAATACTTTGCTCTTTCTCATTCAAGCTCTCCTCCTCCGCATCTAGCTCAAATGACAGTATGGAAGAATAATATTTTCTGCTGACTGGCTGCCCACTGTCTGTGATCCAAGAAGCCCAGGGAGACCCTGACATAATATGATACAGTGTGTGTGTAAAGGAAAAAACAGCCAACCAGCGACACACATGATTCACTTTTCTGCTGCCTGCTGAAAATTTATATGAGGATTTGTGTTAGTTGAGAAACCAGTGATTTCTTGACCTCATGAGTCCAGCCTTACAGGCTTTAAGTCAGCCAGAAAAAATTACAAGCATCATGTAGGTGGGTTACTGAGCAACATGAGGTGTGTATAAAAAATACAAATAAGAGCTGTAAGGTTAAAATAGCAGATTAACAAGAAAAGCTGGTTTTGCTAAAACATTATATGCAAATACCTTAATATTGTATTGCATAAAGATAAGATAAGATAAGATAAGATAAGATATTCCTTTATTAGTCCCACAAGAGGAAATTCCAATTTCTATCATTATTTCATTTGTTATTTTTGAAACTTGTCATAATAAAACATGTTGAATAACTTCTGAGAAGCCTATCTGAATTTGTCTTTGGTTATCTAGATAGTATTTGGCAATATGACAATTTTCTATCCATACAGAAGAGGCATACTTTAAATGTATTGAAATTATAAGGCATCTTTGAGTAAACTTCAAGTATCATGAGTATCTCATTGCCGGGCTGAGTGTCCTGGTTCTCGGTAATCAAAATATGGTCACCCTAACCTGACACGCCAGATGGATTTGTTTCACTCATCCATCTGGGAAAGCTTCAATAGGAAACGTTTGAGAAAAGGCAGAGGGTTTGAAAAAAAACTCGGAGTGTGATTGGATAATATTCTGTCTATCACATCTCTATGGGCCAATAAGAGCAACAAAACACTTGACGTAGCTGCTACTGAGCTGCGCGTGGCGACTATAGACATGTAAGTACTCAACTTTTGTCGTTTTGTAAAGAAAACAAATCACTGCTGTTCTTTGTTCTTCTTTTAACGGAGAAATGTCGTCAAGTTATGATAAAATTGGCACTTTAGCAGCAGCTAATCTCTTCCTCCATAACTGCAACAGCTCTTGCTGCTGCTTGTTTACGTCAAGAAAGTAAAGCCTGAAAGTACTGCCCCTTGACGCTGATTGGTCCTGTCACTTTCTAACTGGGCCCAAATGGTTCAGATGGGAGCTTGGCAAGATGGATTCGCCAGTGAAAAACAAGGAAACGGGCGTACCCATCTGCTTTGCAAGGTTATGGTCACCCTGCTTGTACACAGACTACGGTCAGTTGCTAAAAAAAACAAAAAAAAAAAACCCCCAAAAAAAACAGAAAGAAAACTAACCAAAATGGCAAGTTTCAAAGCTGATTTAAGTTAGCCTAGCTAGCCAGAGGAAACAGACGTCCATGCATGTTAGCTTTACCTGGTAAATCAGCTTGAATGCTAAACACAATGCAAACATATAAGTGTATGCTTAGTACTGTCAGTTGCTAATAAAAGGAAACCGTTCCTATAGCTTCTATTTAATGCCAAATGACAGGTAGCATCTTAGCTAGCTTTAGCTCGCTTAGCTAGCCAGAAAAAACATAGCGTGTCTAATCACATGCTTCTGTTAGCATAAAGTACACTTCAGTGAAGTACAGAACATTTTACTTCTACTGTCTCAAATTGTACAACACGGTTACGCACAAACAGGACATGATGACGGTTTAACTGCCTCCATTTTCTTCTTCTACTTTTGTAACAGCCGACGACTAACAGACGTCAGGTTGTTATAATCCTAATTTGACGGCTGTAATGAATCAGTAACTTCCGTTATATGTTACCATTATTTACTTTAGTAAAAAAACTATTTTGCCTTGAATGCCATTTTCCCGATTGAAATGTGCTGCAGTTGCTAATGAAACGTTAGCTAACTGACAGATGCTAATGTTAGCTAGCTAGCTAGCATTCTAACAATGCGATATCCACCATGTCCTTAATATAGTGTTCACTGAGGGTGTTCATTGTTAAACATTCAATCTTTGGGGGTTTTTCAGTGTGCCAGTAGAATATTGCATTTGAAAATACTTCTCTGTTTGGTCCCTCTACTAGCACTTACACACTGAAAACAATGTGTAGTATTTAATACGGAGTATGCAATTTGGGCCACGCTTCATGTTATATTTACTTCTCCTACAGCTTCTCCTTCTTAGCTAGCTTTAGTTAGCTTAGCCAGCCAAAAAAAACTGACATCAATACATGTTAGCTTAAGACTTTAGGTGGTAGCATGCTAACATGCACATGTAATTGTACACGGACAACTGCTAATAGTAATTTTACAGTGGAAATTAAAAAGTTGGCTATAATTTTTTTTTTAATTACAATAATTTTAAGACAGTAAACTGCCACCCATACTGCTGCTTGCCTTGTTTAAAGTTAAAACAGGACACTAACTGGTCTATTAGAGGCACAAGACCAAGAAAAATAGCTTCACCTTGGCTAAAGTATAAAGTAAAGCTACATGGTATTTAGAGAGAATTCAGCAATGTTTCCACTGTCCACGGCAGTAAATGGAGGCACATTTTCAAATAACCACAAAGAACTTTGAGTCCATGATTCCATCTTTGAGAAACACAGCCGTAGGAGCTCCCATACACACTCTCAACCACGCTGTATAGCAAAGGGAGAGTGATGTGGAGCCTGAAATCTGCTGTGGTTCACCTCAGGGAAACAGTCTTCAAACCAGAGTGAGGAAGACATTCAGACAGGAGAAAAAAAAACAGGACAAATGAGATACACAAAGCAGAGTATAGGGTCTGGGGACAGAAAACCAAAACAGAGTGGAAACATACTGTACCCTCATTTCTGCTGTTTACCTCTTCTACGTGAAAGAAAACATCTTCCATGTTTGTTCCACTTCCAAACATTCACGTTCTCCCTCGTCAAAGTTCTTCAGTCACTTCAGTTCTTTTCATGTTTGACTGGAGTTACTCTGATGCGTTCTTTCCTTCCCACCATGCTTAGCTGGCTATGCTAGTACCTTTGACAGGCTTTAGCAGAGAGAAGCACCAGTGTGGCTTTGTATTAAAGGCCTGAAGTCTGCGAAGTGGGGGCATTAAAGGCACATCAGCAATGCATGTTAAGATTACAACTCTGCAAGTCAGCAGTATGACTTTTGTACCAGTTCCTTGTCCTGCAACCACATTTCCTGATTGCTTAAGTTCAGGTTACCATGGGAAAGTAAACCAAGCATTTTATCTTGTGGTTGGAGCTGAAACATAATGAGCGACATTTCATCATACAGCACTTATTTCAAAGAAAAACTTCATTTGTAATGCCAAAAAATAGAGCTGATGAATTGTATTGTTATCGGCAGCCATTATCATCACATTAAATTACTCATAATATGCCTGTGGCCCTTACTCAGAGGCTGTCGGTCACCCAGTGCTACCCTGCCAACCAATCACAGGGCCTGCTGCCACTGCAACACATGCAGTGCATTCGTAAAGTATTCAGACCCCCTTCACTTTTTTCAGTTTTAGTATTTTGCAGCCTGATGTCACTGTTGTTGACATTCCTCTCATTAGTATACACTCAGTACCCTATAATGACAACGTGAAAACAGAATTTGTGAAATTTTTGCAAATTATTAAAAAGAAAAAACTAGCATATGCTGACATTCAGAGCCTTTACTCAGTATTTTGTTGACACCTTTGGTAGTAACTACAGCCTCAAGTCTTTTTGAATATGACAAGCTTTCTAGACCTGGGATTTCTGCCATTCTTTTTTGCAAATCCTCTGAAGCTCAGTCAGGTTGGATAGGGATCGTTGGTGGACAGCCATTTTCAGGTCTATCCAGTGATGTTCGATAGGGTGGGCCACTCTAGGACCTTCACAGCATTGTCCTAGCCACTCCTGTGTTGTCTCTGCCTTGTGCTTTGGGTCTTTGTTATGTTGGAAGTTGAACTATCGGCCCAGTCTGAGGTCCTCAGTGATATAGGTTTTCATTCATGATATATCTGTACTTTCCTACATTTTGCTGTCCCTCTCGATCCCTGCTGCTGAGAAACACCCCCTCGGCATGATGCTGCCACCATGATGCTTCACTTTTGGGACATTATTGGGCAGGTGATGAGTGGTGCTTGGTTTTTGAGGAGGTGCACATCGGTCTATTGTGTCAGTTTCTTGCTTGGTTCAAGAATACATCAGCCTACAGTAAACGCTACTGCACAGACGAATAATTCAGGCTTTAGAAGCTCTTCTTTCTTCCATTTGCAGTTTAAACTCTGACACTTAAGTGTTGAAAGAAAGAAGGAAGGAAGAAAGAAAGAAGAAAGAAAGAAGAAAAGATAGCTCTAGAGGGGAATTTGCTGTGCAAGTCGAGAAATGCATAATGCGGTCTTGCCAATAGCATAGCTTAATTTAATGGGAACTTTGAAGCAATAGGGTGCATATAAATGTCAAAGAAGGAAACTATTTGCCAACATCTGTAAAAGTTTTGATTGTTTAACATGAGAGTATCTACGACTGAATTTCACAGTGATTGGCAGCATTGGAACCAATGGAACTAATGAAAATACAAGTGCTGGAATGCAGTCAAGTAAAAACAACCAAATGAGAAGACAGCAGACTGCTATCAGCTTACAGTAAAGCTATATGTGGGTCCTCACAAATCAAGTGCTCAGAAACCAAGCACTGAACACACAGCAGCTGTAGTGTATTAGGCAACATTCACACATCACATATCGCTTTCATGGAGGGGCATGATTTAGAGAGAGAGGCAGGATGTGGAGTTATTACCGGGCATAAAAAAGAGAAAAAGATGTGGCTTGATGAAGAGGGGAATCAGCTTGTGTGAAAAACAGAGAAACCTTAGTGATGGAGATAATAAAATGATTCAAAAATCCTTCTTTAGAAAAAAATATAAGTTAGGAAAGTATGCAAGAAGCATCTTTGAGCATTTACACAACACAGATGCAGCATTGTGTGGTTTTGGCTCATAGAGCCTCAAATGAAAGATTGCTTTCAGTGAATGGCATAAGCTTTCCATTTACAGATGCATTCAATTGCTCAGTCAGATCTTGGAGCTCCCCGGTCTCAAACATAGAAGTACATCATCTTTCTGCACAGTGTGTTAACAGCAGACGCTCTTTGGGTGTCACAGAGGTCATGTTTTAGGGCTTTGAAGAAGAAACAGATAAAGGGAGAAGATGAGAGGGGAAAGTGGAATAAAGAGCCCACATAGAAGCAACAAAGTGATTTGTCTGCAAATTTGACAAACTGTATTCCTTTCTTCCCATCTGTCTTTGAAAGCAACACTGAAACAAAAGGTTTTATAACACTCTGGAGGAGTTACAGCCTGTATGATGGCAGTGGCATTTTTACACAAAGAGGGAACCAGATGTGAATGTGGACAAATCGAAACAAAGTTGGAAAAGCTTTTAAGTTATTGATTAATTCCTGCCTGTTTTCATCTTTTCTGCTTCTTTTTATTTCCCACGCTGACTAAGAAAACACTACCAGATTTAACTGATGGGGTTTCACACTGCCTTATGAAATTCGCTGCAGAAAATATCTGCTTAGAGTTCACAACTGCATGATTCAAATTAGAATACAATGCAAAAGCTGTGTTTGCAGAAATAAGAGGAGCGCTTAACATCAAAACAGACCACACATGAACACAAACACACCATGATCCAGCTCACCAAAAAACAACCTCTTTTCCCCCTCCATAAGGTTCAGTCTTAATAAAACAAACACTACTCTGCTTGCTCGGCTCAGTTGCAACCAAAGCATTAGACTAACTTATTCTCTTGCCAAATTTCACTGTACAAGCAAGCATTAATCTAAACTAAAGGTGCTGAGCAAACCCAACAAATGCTCCTTTTCTACAGCCTCTGTCATGGCTGCCTATGTAAGGTATGACTGGTACATTTGCAAGGAAAAACTTCATTTGTCACTTGTGATGTTTATAAAACACATGAAAAGCCTTCAGCTAACTGTTCAAGAAAAGGTGAGCAGTAAATAACCAAAGATTACTGCAGAATAGAAGCACAGTATCTGTTCTTTGTGAACAACAACACTGTTATGTTTGAATGATTTTTTTGACTCCAAATTTGTACAAAAACTGAAGCTTTTCAGCGAGGCTATACCTAGGTCCAACAATGCTAGGAGCTAAATGCTAACAACATTACCATGGTAGCATGGAGTGAAAATGCAAAATAACAATCTCCACTTATGCAGGCAACTCTGGTAGGATGTATCCAGGCCAAGCTTTAAGCTAAATGCTAATTTAGCAGTACAAAACACTTTGCTAATATTGTCTCAAATTGCCCATTCAGCATATTTACGATTGTAGTCTAGGGGTAAAATGCTAAGATCCGCAAATAAGGAATAAAAGGTGCAACAGAGATAATATATTGGCATGTTAGCACATTAGAATGTTAGCATATATTTTAATTTTTACTTATGCAAGCCACTCTGTTTGTCTTGTTCAGGCCAAGCTGTAGGCTAAATGCTAATTTAGCATATTAGCCACAAGTAACTATGCTTAATCCCTTAAATATTCAGTATTTGTAGTTTAGTGGTAAAATGTTAACATTCACTAATATGAAATAAACAAAAAGTACAGCAGGACCAACATCCTGGCATGTTAGCACATTAGCATGTTAGCACAGAGTGTTATAGTCTTCACCTATGCAAGACACTCTGTTAGGTTGTATCAAGGCCAGGTCGAGTTGTGAGCTAAATGCTTAACCCCTTTAATATTCTGCATATTTACCATTGTAGTTTAGTGTTGAAATACTATAATTCACGGATAAGAATTAAACAAAAAGTACAACAGATGCAGCATATTGACATGTTAGAATATTATCAAGCTAGTATGTAGTGTTAGCTATAGCTGTAAGCTAAATACTAATTTAGTATTCTAACCCTAAATAACTATGCCAAACCCCTTTAACATCAAGCATCATAACCATCGTATTTTAGTGGTAAAATGCTAAGATTCACTAATAAGATTTTTTTTAAAGTACAGCAAAGACAACATCTTAGCATGTTAGCCAATAATCATGTTAGTCTGGGTTGTGCCTTTTCAAGCCATTCTGGTAAGTCATATCCAGGCCAAGCTGTGACGTAAGTTGTAATTAAGCATGTTAACTCTGAGTAGCTATGCTTAACCACTTTAACATTCAGCTCCTTTACCATTGTATTTTAGTCGTAACATTGTAAAAATGTCAAAAAAGAAACAAGAAGTATGACAGAGGAAACATATTTGTGTGTTCGTGCATTTGCAAGTTAGCATGACGTGTAATAGTTTTTACAGACCCAAGCCTTTCAAGTATCAAGGCCAAGCTGTGAGCTATATGCTAATTCAGTGTGTTAACCCTGCGTAATACTCTTAACTAAATATTAGGCTTCTTTGCAGTTGTAGTTTAGTGGTAAAATACT
Organism: Cheilinus undulatus; assembly: GCF_018320785.1. NCBI lineage: Eukaryota > Metazoa > Chordata > Actinopteri > Labriformes > Labridae > Cheilinus > Cheilinus undulatus. The sequence goes on along the minus strand of NC_054887.1, from coordinate 21,084,114 downwards.
AAGATTCACTAATAAGAAAGAAACAAAAAGTACAACAGAGACGACATACTGGCATCTCAGCACATTAGCATGTTAGCATGGAGTGTTTCACCTATGCATTCTACTGTGGTTGGTCGTATTCAGGCAACGCTGTGAGCTGAAAGCTTATTTAGCATGCTTACCATAAGTAACTATGTAAAACCACTTAGCATTCAGCATCTTTACACTGTAGATTGGTGTTAAAACACAAACATTTACTTATAAGAAATAAACAAAAAGTACAGCAGAAAACACAAAAGTGCATGTTAGCACATTAGCAGACTAACAGCAAACTCCCAGTTACAATGCTAAAGGTCTTTTGTCTGTCAGTGTAGTTATAGTCATAGTTCCAAATGCTAGTATGCTAACATTTAATTAAAAGCACTACAGACAAAGGGACATAGGATATTAGCATGCTAATGCACAGTTACGTTAAAGCTTCTAACGTTAACCATGTTTACCAGCTTATTATGACATGCTGGAATGCTTACATTAGCTTTTAGCAGAAATTAAAAAGTACAATCCAGACAAATGATAGGCCTGCTATGCAGTAGTTTTTTCACGCACAGTAACAGTATTAGAGCCCCTGTAATATCAAGAACAAATACCAACCTAAGCTGGGTCTACACTGTGACTTCACATGCACAAAGGGAGAGTAGAGCCATGAGCTGAGTGCCCAAATTTAGGGCTTTTTTTCCTTTGTAAACTGTTAAACAGCGCCTTAAGTCACCATAAAAACAGCAGGCTTGTTGTTTGATGTGCATTCCCCTCCTATCATTAAAGATAGAAAACGAGCAGGAAAAAGGCCTACCAACAGTGATGATGTGTCATTTGTGAATGAGCCAGGTTTTTTTGTGCAAACAACGGAGAATCTCCTGTTTGTCGTTAATAAATAAACCTCAGAATAAAGACTGACAGACTTCACTTAGTGAAAGGAGATGAGTTACAGGACACAGAACATGACCCTACCTTTATTGCTACAGTCCAGCAGAGGCTTGGGGAACATGTAGGTGCGGCACATAGATGTAGCCTCTAGCTTCTTTTTGATTGGTGGAGGCCTCGGTTGCCCTCTCCCTCCGCCCCCTGGCCTGCTGTCCACCTGGTTATCACTCGTACACAACGACTCCACGCTCAGCTTCTTTAACTTCTCCCCCCTCAGTGACAGGGGCTCGGCACATTTGGCGTAGTTGCCCAGATTGCGATTGCTCGGTACCTGCATGGTCCTGACCAGGCTGTCCAATGAACAGTCGCAGCTCCAAGGGTTGTCATAGATACGGAGGTAGGTGAGGCGGGGCATAGGGAGAAGGAGCTCCTCGGAGGCTGTTCTCAGTCCGTTGTGTTGAAGCAGCAGGGTGGTGAGCTGGGAGAGGCCAGTGAACGCTCCCTCCTCCACCATAGAGATGTCGTTCTGCTGGAGGTCCAGGCTCTTCAGCTGAGTGAACTGGGAGAACATGTTGTCCCTCAAAACCTAAAGGCAAGATGTGTATGGTTAGTTTTAGTGTGAGTGCTGTAAGAGAATCTCTCTTGACCTTTGCTTTGGGCATGGTACAAATTGCCCAGTGTGTGTACCCCCTTTGCAGGATAAAGCCCTAGACTGTCTATTATGCAAGGCAGTACATTGATTGATATTGATTAGTTTACATCACATCTAAATTATGTGCCCATTCTTGCGCTTACGTGCAACTGCATCATGCTAATCTGAGCCAGGAAAGTGCAGGGACTTTTTTAGGTTTAATATCGGCATCAAGAATAGTTGTCTTTTTGTAGTGGCAATAATGAACCAAGAGTAAGAGTAGGTAGTGTCAGCGTTGTCACTACACTGGATCTGTTAAAGAGGATGAAGCTGTGTCTGTTTTGGTGGCGTTCTTTATGTGGGTGGATTGTGAGAGCTAGGAGGGGGGTAGCTTTGGGAGATCACTGGTCGTCCCTCTGGATGTGGGACTAACTGATGTAGCACAGAGAAAGGGAGGTTCCTACTTAAAAACCCTGGCAAAGTTAAGGCTTTCTGCGGCCCATCAGTCTGGATGGTTGATCTTTGGGGGCTAGTGTAAACGGCATAACTGGGTTTAGGGATTTCTTGACTGAGCCCTATCAAGGTATGCAGGAACACCTTAGATGCAGCTGTGTCTAAAGGTGAGAGCGTGGAAGTTGTGAAGCAGTTCACCAATCTTGGTAGCATAATCCTCCGATCCTCTAACTGTGAAGCTGAGATCAACCACAGATTTAGGAATGGGTTCACTGGGCAAGATGCTGTGGGGCTATGCAAGTCAGAGTCTTTCAGTCCTCGGTCCTCTCAGGCTTACTGTCCTCTTATGAGGCCTAGATACTGACTGATGGCCAAAGATGCCAGCCAGATTCCTCTGTGATGACTTCCTTTGGGCATGTTTTTGGGTATCATTTGCAAGATCATGCGTCTAATGCTGACAGGTTCTGGAGATCAGGAATGGGAAGAGTCAGCTGCTTGATGCAGGAGGGGCAGTTGCACTTACAGGCACCTGGCGCACCCTCTTGGGTCTGATCCAGCTCATTGCTTACTGGGTGCCGGAGACCCAGTGGGTTGGACCAGGCCACAGGGGCAGCTTAGAGGACAGATGGGGCACAGGCTTGGCGCAGGCCTAAAAGATGGCTATCAGGAGGCCAGAGCAGTACAGGGCCATGTTAAAGTGCTGAATCCACATATGCTCTCATACCTGACCGGTCCTTATTCTTTATGTAGAATTAATATTAGAAATATTCAACTGACTTTTTATATGAAACTAAAGATAGATTGCATCTTAAGTACAAAGTACAACATGTAGTTTTAGGGAGTAGATTGCATGTTTCATAACGTCATGCAAACTCAAGCAGTGTCAAAAATCCTCCTACAAAATAAAACCCTATTAGTTCACTTTTCCCCTCACCACTCATTCATTCAACAAGCCAGCTCTTTGAACTTAAATGGGGTAAAAATGAAGCATAATTACACCCCACTTTTCACTGACCAAATCAGCGTTTATATCTCATTAGCCCTCTATTATTTATTACCTCGCTGGCAAGGCATTTTGTTTTGTTCCTCTCCACACCTGTGACACACACATCCTGTGGGCGGACTTCTACATGCAAAAACCTATGCACACACAGCAGAAAAATGTGTCTTTGATCTGCATCCAAAGAAATGGTGCACAGATGCTCAGGGTATCAACAAGCTGGTGGAGTTTGGGGTCAAAGAAAGAAGCTAAGGATGTTAACACAGAGGAAATTGAAGCATTTGCTCCACAAAGCTGCATTTGAAAACCTCAGAAAAGGCTGAATATTGTTTGATTTTTCAGGAGTGCTGGAGCTTTACCTAAGTCATTTTTTTATGATTAATGTGACCATACGCACCTGAATCCTGTTCCTCGCCAACAGCAGATGTTGAATATCTTTAGGCCAGTCCTGCATCACAGTGGTCAGCTGCCGGTCCTGACAGTCCAGGTACTTCTCTCCAGCCTCTATATATTCCTTACAGTCCTGGGCCTGCCGCCTCATCACTCCGGCCCTGCCTCTGCCCCGAATACGGCCCCCGGCGCCCCTCTCCTTGGCTCCTGACCGAGGGCCTCTCCGGGGCTCTGCTGACCGGAGGAGAAGCAGCAGCAGGAGGAGGAGGAGGAGGGTGGTGGTGAGGGGACGCATGATGGGAGAGGAGGGGGTGGCCTCTCCGTAATCAGGTCAACCTTGGAAGACGGACGTGGGAAGGTCAGTGTGACAGGATGCAGGAGGTTGGTCACAGCTGTGTTTGAAAACAAGAGTGGAAAAAGGAGATTAGTTTCTACACAACCTAACAACAATAAAGCCATCTGGCAAGCAAGAGTTCCTAGTTTTGAATTATGTTTTTGCAATATTTGGTTGAATGTACCTCAGGATATTCAGCCATTCAAGCTCTGCAGGATGTAAGAGCTCTTATTGTCTTAGTGCATTACAATGAAACTGAGGATTTTCCTGATAAGCATAGTGCACAGTATTGCAATACAAGTACAATATAAACAGAACAAACTATGTTTACATGATTTCAAAACATGAACAGGGTGAAAGTGAAAAGGGAACTAGATTATAGGGTAAAGAGCAGTATTAAAATAGTGAATGAGACAAGGACAAAAAAGGACAAAATACACCCCCAATTCCAAAAAAGTTGGGATGCTGTCTAAAATGTAAATAAAAACAATGCAAATCTCATAAACCCATATTTTATTCACAGCAGAGCATAAACAACATCGATGGCAGCAACACATATCAAAAAAGTAGGAACGGGGCAATAAAAGGCTAGAAAAGTAAGTGGTTCTGATGGGAAAGAGCTCGAGGAACATTTTGTATTTCTTTGGTCACCAGGTCAATAACAAGACTGGGTTTAAAAGGAGCATTAAAGAGAGGCAAAGACTCCCAGAAGTAAAGATGGGCAGGCGCAATCTATGTCTGAAAACTATGGAGCAATCTCAGAAAAACGTTCCTCAACATATTCTGAAGACTTGAATATCCCACCATCTAGTACATAACATCATCAACAGATTCAGAGAATCTGGAGAAATCGAGGCATGAGGGACAGGGCTGAAGTTCAGTTCTGAATGCTTGTGATCTTCAGGCCCTCAGGTGATCCTGCATTAAAAACAAGCACGATTCTGTACTGGAAACCACTGCATGGGCTCAGGAACACTTCCAGAAGTCATCATCTGTCAACACAGCTGGCCGTGCCATGCACAACTGCAAGGTAAAGCTGTTTCATGAAAAGAAGAAGCTACAGCCTATGTGAAAAAAAAATCCAGAATCCATTTTCTCTGGCCCAAAGTTCATTTAAAATGGATTCTGGAGGCCACATGGAAAACTGTTCTGTGGTCATACAAATCCAAATTTGAAATTCTTTTTGGAAGGATGATTGTCGTGCCCTACAGACTGAAGAGAAGAAGGACCATCCAGCTTGTTATCAGTCATGGTTCAAAAGACAGCATCTCTGAGGGTATGGGATTGCTTTAGTGCTATGGTGTAGCATCTTACACATCTGGAAAGGCACTATCAATGCTCAGTGTATATAGAGGTGCTGGAGCAACATATGCTCCCATCCAGACAACGTCTCCCATATATCAGTAAGACACTGCTAAACCACACACCGAATCTGTCAAGCTAAAGTCCAGACTCCAATTGAGATACTGTGGCGTGACCTTAAACAGGCCATTCGTGTTAATGTGGCTGAATAAACAATTCTGCAAAGAAGAGTGGGCCAGAATTCCTCTACAGCGATGTAAAGGACACATTACTGATTATTGCAATTGCCTTCTTGCAGTTGTTGCTGCCAGGGGTGGCACAACCAGTTATGAGGTTTAGGTGGCATCACGTACGGTCAGGTAGGTTTGGATGGATTTTTTCGCCCGTATACATGAAATTATCAATTAAAAATGCATTTTATATTTACTTGGGTTATCTTAGACTAATGTCAAAATGTATGATGATCTCAGACATTTAAGTGTGGCAAATATGCAAAGCAGTACCTGTATAGTGCAATGTTGCAAATTTCTCAACACTATCACTATAAAGGAGACAATAAATCAACAATAGCCCAAAAATTGAGGATTTCTATAAATCTGCAATATTTGAAATATAAATAATTGCTCAAAAATAAGCCAACATGTACAGGGATTTGTCATTTCTGTATGTCAGGACACGCGGGCACCTACAGCGGTTAAACTGCACATGCTGAAAACATTAGTGGGGACGTAGAGCATGAGGAGAGTGGGCAGAGGAAACAGGAAAAGGGGCTGGGAGGGAAAGAGAGGCAGACATTTGTTATGTGTTAACATGTTTTGGGTTAAAATGTGGTTGTAGTAAAGTGCTGTTTTCTCTCAGGGAAACCCCATGCATGCTTTGCACATTTAACTAAACAGGCTTTTAAGTTAATCTCTCTTCCTGCCTGCCTTTTGTCTCTTGGTTTGATGCTAAGCTAAGCTAACAGGCTCTTGTAGGTGGTAGCTTAAGTAAAGCTTCTCATTAAACTACTGTTTTGAAACTGCACTTTGTCTTTTAGTCCCTTATCAGTTTGTACTGCCAAGTATGGAGGGATCATCTGTCATAAATATTAAATTTGATGTCTGGAGATAATCATATATTTATAGCCTAATAATGGTGCCCATTATAGCTTCTTTTGGACAGTCAGTCTGTTGAATAAGCCAAAGGAAGTGTGGATTAATGGGCATGTTTTCTAGTTTCAAAGTGAGTCATGGATCCCCTGTTTGATTGGAGGCAGAACTGTACCAAACCGCAGTCCTCCCCCACCAGTGTCCAACAGTGGAACAAGCCTGTCAATGCAGATGGGGCCGTTCCGTTGTGAATCACAGACTGGGCATGTTAGCTATAGCTACAGACAGAAGCAGCTGAGAATGTATCAAGGGGACAATCTTTCCAGTCCATTGAGCTCTTCTTAACTGTCTGACCATCAATCCACCTAAACGAAGCGAACATGCAGGTTCGATTCTCTCCACTGCAGGCGTCTCCTCCAATAACACTCTTCTCCAGAGCTAAAATCAACAGAAAATGAATGGATCGCTTCTTTTCAGCGACAGCATGGACCCCTACTAGATGTCCATGTGTATTCAGGTGCTTCAGTACTGTACATCTACTGGAACAGAGTTCCTCTGTTACATGATAGTGCTCCAGATGAAAGCCATGTTTCAACACAAGACAGAGGGTGTGCCATTACAAACAGCAGACAGACTGTAATGAGAGGGAAAGCATGAAGAGGTGAGATGTTGAGTGGACCCAGACACATCCTCTCTATGTAAAAGCTTTCAGGTGAAGTCAGGGGGTCTGCTGCAGGTTGTTTATATACAGAGCTGCGATCCAGCTGTACCAGTTGTTCCTTGAAGCTCCAGTGCAACATGGTACTAACGCTGGAAGATTTATAGGTTTGCTCAGAGCAAACAGACACTTAAGTATGGTGTCCACAGCAGCCACAAACAAATTAAAGGAAAGGAAAAAAATAAAGCCTCAGAACCCTGAAGTAAAAAACAACATAGGTTTATTCTTACAATTCACATTACCCTCATATTAGAGGGTCTACTATATTAAAGCTCCTATGAGGAGTTTTTTTTTGCTGGTTATGAAACAGACTCATATTGATTTTGATGCCTCTTTATGAGCTAGAAAAGCAAACTAGACCATAATCAACAAGTCTAATACTTTCTATATAGTTGTTTTTACTGCCTGAAACCACGGCCAGGGGGTAGGAGTCACCCAAACAACTTTTTATTCAACTGTTCAGATAACTGTCAGGAGATATTTAGATACACATGCTCAGGACAAAATCAGCAAAGAGATAAGATGTGACAGCTTGACCAAAGGGGGCGCCAAAATCAACACAAACCAAAAGTTCCTCATAGGAGCTTTAAACTTGCTGTGAAATGGTCAAATTATGAATTCAATTTAATTATAACATATAATTAATTAAATATAATCAATTTCAGTGTAACTTTTGTTTTTCAGGGGCAGTGTTACGTTGTTGCACCTAATTTGGGTGACAAAATTTAATTCTCATTAATGCAATTTAAAAATGTATTTTAGACCAAATATCAGTGATGAAAATCATCACAAAGTACATTAAATGAATATCCAAAATCATGGAAAATGAATGTGTTGAAGGCTTGTCCACTTACTAGAAGGACAATCCTTCATCAAATTAAAAAAAAATCTTTCAACCGAAATGAAAGACTTGTCTGTCTGCTCTACAGAACCTGCCAGCTCTATATTTCATCTACCTTGAGTCATCTGTCATCAGACACTTGACTGAACTTTAGCGTTGCAAGTGCAGAAAGCAAGGAATTACAGTCCCTGCTTTGAGAGAGACAAAGCCACAGCCCACTTCTTTCGATCAACAAGAAAAAAAAAACAAGCAAAATATCTGTCAAAACAAACTTTCACCTGGTCAGAGTGCTGCTGATCAATAAAGTTTCATTTAAAATAAAACTATATTAAAGTATGTTTACGCAACAAGGAATATGACTCCTGTTGGCTTTGCTATCAATGTACAGGAATTAAACATTAAATACAAAAATAATAAAAACTGAAAAAGTATAAGTAATCAAAATTGAAATATGTTAGGTAATTTTTTAGTCCATGTGCATTGATAACATGGTTGCAAGATGTGCAAAGGGTGCAAGAATGCTGACTATGAACTAGATATGGTCGGAAATATAAAATATGCAAGAATTTACATGAGGTAGATAAGATAATTTAAGATGGAGTAGTGCCAATATGCACATGAGGTAAAACACTTACCGCAGTGTTTGAAGTTACAATTAATAAACTGATTCGCGCAAATGTGCCTATGAGGTGAGGCGTTTAACCACAGTAACCTTTATTACAGTATTTAAGATACAGAAAAGCCATAAAAGGCAGTACAGGGTATTCTACATTAAGCAGAGCTAAGATAAAAGTTCTATTTTCTGACATTGTGGCTGTTAAGTGGTCCTCAGAGTAACCCTTTTAATTCGCTAACTGATGGCACTAACATCATCTTATGGGAATAGTGCAGTTTACTATCATTTTGATCTAGCAAATAGGGATAAAGTTTACCAAAGGCTGTATCAGTTTACTCTCACATATAACCAAAGCAATAAGTGATGCTGTTTGCTGCACTGTCCCTCCACATTTATCAACTAAATATCATATAATTGATACAAGACTGTCAAATTTAAAGATGGTAAAACTGTTCACTGCTATAAATAAAACACCATATGATCTTTTCTCTCCACTTTCCTGTACCTTCCTCTGCTATTAATTAACTGTCCCCAAACCATTTGGACCCATGCTTGTGCCGCTCAGATCTTTTTTCCACTTCACAGCTGTTCAGGAGGAAGAGGCCGGGCCTTTCTTAGAAAAGTACAGCCGCGGTCAGCATGCATCATCCAAGATGAATTCCAGCTGAGACCATGACATGCCCACTCAGGCAGAGCCCATCCCTGCGGTTCACCTCATGCCCATAGCAGCCTGAATTAGCCCTCCAAGGCTAGTCTTACTCCCCATCCCAGCTCCTTTTGGTCAGTCCATGCTTAGCTAAGGAATTTGACTCCCTCTGTGTGAGAGCAGAAGGCCTTTAGGGTTTGTGTCCGTTTTTTCCTTGCTGTTTGGATAGTTTCTAGCTTGCCATTGCTTTCTTTACTGATCAAGAATTAGGTTAGGTTTAGGTTTTGAATAAACACAAAACAAACTGTTTTTGTGGTAAAAATTTTCATGCATTCTCAAGAGCTGTTCAACATCATAGCTATGGCAGGACAGTCTTTCCAGACAATAGGATCCATGTTTGGTCAGATATCCATGGTTTCTAAATAATATACTATCCCATGACTATCACTATAACCTTCATCTGATATTACTTGTGTAATCTACTTATTTCTATCAGTAAATAACTTTATACAAATGACTATCAAATAAGCCCCTTTGATACTTTTTCCTGCCTTGCAAAGGAACGTATACTAACACTTTTAAAGGAGAATATGTGCATGGTAAACGCTGTTGTAATACAACAGTCATGCTGGTTAGCATTAATATTTTGTACATGTAAGCAAGCAGACATAGGCCATGAAGTGCTTTGTGGTTTGAGTGCAAGTGGTAGCCAAAAAGTAGCTATCTTGCGGTCACAAAGTTAGGGAACATGTGGACTCCTTTTCAAATTATGTTGTTTGGCAAAAGAAGACCGAGTGACCTTCCCACAGATAAGTTAACCCTTAGCAATGGGAAACAGGGCGTAGATAGTAAAGAAAATCTCGAGGCGTACAAATCTCTTGGTGCATACCAAATTTTTACTTTGCAGTCACATTCAAGACATTGAATCCCAAGATCTTTCGATGTTTTTTGTGTGTTAAGAGCTGATGTGCATATTTCATAAACAAGTCAAACAACTACTGTAAAATTCAGACCGCAAGTCACCCCAGTATGTGGCCTAATCTGCAGTCTGTTTTTTTTTAAATCTCCCAAGGGAAAAAGGTTCAAACCATCCTCTTACGTGACGATTTCAATTTTGTGCAGCAAAGTCCACAACTTGCAGTTTTTGAGCAGCTTTTGGTACATATGTCTTGCCATTAGGAGTTTGTGCATCTACTTGCTGTAATATAGTAGTTGAGGTAGTAGCAAGGTGGTTGTCACAATGCACATCAGATTTAACATTACTGATAGTGAACTCTACTTATATTGCTGGGTTAGGATTAACTTTAGCCCTTTAGAACTGCTGCATAGGTGATACTATTCCCGTCATCCAATGACACAGTAAGATATTTTGTCCCTTAAAACAGGGACTTGGTGTGCTTCTTCATGTTTCCCTGCGCTTATTATCAGTATTTTCTAACATCACAGAGCACATGTAACTGCTCTGACGTAACTTTAATATTTATTCCAAATTAAACTATTAGCATTTACCCAAAAACATTTCCCAAATTGCATGGTTTTGAACTAAATAGCTACATATTTTGCATAAGTGCACAGTGTGTTCACACAGAGAAGTTAACCCAAAAGCAGAGTACTCAAAATCATTAAAGAATTGAGTATGGACACTTCGCACGCTCACTAAGTATCATGTTGGTGATGTAATGGATGTTATACTGTTAGCATGCTAGCGTGCTAGCTAACGTTAGCATGCGCTTGCTAGCTAATGTGTCATTAGCAACAGCGGCACATTTCAACCATGAAAAAGGCCTTTAAGGCAAAGTAAAATAATTTTATTGAAGCGTTAACATAAAATACAAGTTACATGAATTCAATAGTGAGTAAAATAGCAGTCAAATTTCAATTAATCAGACTAATGTTTGTTTACAACTTGCTGTTAAGAAAGAAGTTTAAGAAAAACAGGCAGTTGAACTGAAGTCAGTGTGAAAAGCCATTTGGGACACACTGATTCTCTGCAATGTGTGCAACTTGTCAAATGGTTGATTGCTAACAGCAAGAAAGAAATGAACATGCCATGGTGAGTATTATTCTAGCTTTACACCACTTATGCTTGTTAGCATTGGCAGTATAAGACAGTTAGCATGCTGCAGTCAGCATTTAGCTAAGCAAATATCACTGGGCAACTTTGGGTTTTATCTGTATCAAATAATAGTACGGTAGCTCAATAGTAAGGTGGTAAACTTTATCAGAGTGTAGCATAGATACAACCTGATAGCATTGTCATGTTAGCATGTCAGTTTGCAGATACTTTCAGCACCCTAAATGTACAAACCAGGATGTAATTTGTGTGCTTTATCAAATGACAGTAAGCTTGCACAGTAACAAATGATGAAAATGGTAAAATTATGCTAGCTCAACATCAGTCTCACTTATTAGCACTAGCATTGAGACTGTTAGCATTTAGCTGAAAGCACTGATGTGCAAAACAGCCTCACAGAGCTACTCAAAAGGGCAACAGACCTTTGGTATGCAACTTTTTAGTGCAGTTACCAACAAATACTATATCTGTCCTCCTTTAGCTTAACAATACTGTTTTAGCATAGGGCTGGCTGAAGACTTCAGCTAGCATTACATATTTCTCATGGTCCCGATGAGGCATGCCATCATTGGACTAGTTTTCCGTCATCTGAAATCCAAATTAAACAGACTTCCAGTCTGAAAAGTGAGTAATCTCTTTGTAAGTCTATCCCAGTCTTTAGCATTTTATGTAGTGCCATATTTGGCTGACAGTTTTATCACGTTTTTCAGCTCATAGAGGGTCTTATTCACTAACAAGAGGGCAGTTTTAAGGGCCTCAGGGTTACTCTATTAAAAGTATGTTAGTAGTTACTTATATTGGGTGCTAATTATTAGATATGTTGTGTTTAATGACATTTTGGCTCAGTTTTCTGTACTTTCACATTTCAAACACATTAGGTAGATTTCACTGGGAGACCCCAATCAGACAGGACTGCCAGGAAACGCCTCAGCTGAATGCGGGGGTAATAGTGAAAGTATGATTATGTCATTAGTTGTGATAGGTATTGAGTTACCAACTGGCTCTGGTCGGACTCCTAATGATTTTTCCATTTGCTCAGCTGTTTCAGAAACAATGACACAGTATTGGATGATTTGCATTAAATCTTTCGAATAACCTTTCAACACTAAACTATTTACCGAGTCATTCCTTTGGGTGAGAAAGGCGCATGAATCCCAAGTAGAAGTGTGCTCTTAATCAAAACAAACCACTGAATAAAAGTCTGCGGTGTTTGTTTGTCTGGTTGGAGTTTTGTTTAGAGGGGACAGTGTGCAGAAGGGACTTAAAACTCATCTCTGGGTGAACAGCATGTGAGCACGTGTCTCCCTGCCGTGCCAGCTTTTACTGTCTTAAATGGAAAATAAAGCAACTATTTTTTATCGGAAAACTCCTCTCTCTTTAAATGTGACTCAGTAGAAATGTTCATGCTGGAGCAGTATATGCTTGAAACTCAGAAACTGCATATAGCCCATATAAATGCAGGGCAGTGTAGTGTAGCAAAGTGGAAAGTGTAGTTAAACCAGGTGGTTTGGCAGGACTTCAGTGGTAACATTATCCAGGGGTGAGAGGAAGTTACATCGCTCGGCCAAAGGACCAAAAGTCAAAGTGCAAATGTGTGTAAACTGTGCAGCTGGCACACAGAGAAGTAGACACAAAGTTTTTCTTTATATAAGAGACATGAGAAGTCCAGGTACTCAAATTATGAATACTGGAAATTGATCCAATATATGTCATATCATTCCATACTATACAATATCAAACAATCACAAACCAAACCATACAACACAAACGGATGCTGTACAATAAAAACCATAACCTTTGATTATGATTGCAGTAGGATGTGAAACAGGATTATACTATACCTTACAATACACTTTATTATCCTCTCAAGAAATTATTTCTTTTACTCAAGCTGTCGCCAGGGCTGAATGTCTGTGTGTACGTTTCTGAACTGTTTACAGGCTGAGATGGGCCATTTGGTCTCAGCAGACCAATAGAGGCAAAGACAGGTTGGCCTCTTAGACCATAACAACCCACCTACACCAGGAAGAAGGGGGTGAGAAAGGAAACAGTGACTGACAATAAGAGAAATACAGATGGAGGCAGCACACGTGTTTGGAAACCACGTCCAAACAATGTTTGAGACTGAGAGGAAAGCAGGGGGAGAAAGTGAAAGACAGAAGGAAAGTCTTAAAGACAAGACAAATGGATGAGGCTGAGAAAGCATGTGGTAGAAAACAGAATGATGTGTCAGCTGGAGGGAAACTCCTCATCACAAAGGATAATAGATTTGTATTTTTTCATTTAGTTTGGAAAGGTTTCAAGTAACATTTCTGATCTCATGTCAAGAGGGGAGCATACAACTGGGAAAGCAGCCAACAGTACTCATAAACAATACAGTGAACCTTCTTAGATTACATTTTTGGGTCAGAATACAGGATCCTCTTTGGGTCTGTCCAGATGCCAATCATACAAATAAACATTTCTTTTCACTGTTATGACTGGTTCAGATATGAACCCGAAACCGCCAGTGACCTCCCCCTCTTTTTTCTCAGCATTACATAATCAGGCTACAACACATGCTTCTGGCTTAAAGCTGCATTAATCAATACTTCATACAGTGGACAGAATGACTATGCAGAAGGAGACACTTGAAGGCAGTGAAACAATCAAATTCTAGTGTTTAAGTTGGCTTTTTGTGCCGTCTTGATTAAATCTCACTGCTCTTTTCAACTTTTGTGTAGACCAGATGGCACTGTTGTTATTCTGAAAAAGATCTGGTAGATCAAGAAACTGCTGCCTTCTTAGCATGAGGCAGCAAATACATGCAGTTAGATGCAGTCCATGCTTCTTTTTTCTTTCTTAAATAAAACTTGGCCAAGTGTTAAATGAATATTTGTAAAGCAGATGACTTACTTCTATTCCTCACAGTTACAAGTCAGTGGCAAAGGAATGAAAATTTATCCATTTGAAGCTGAATTTCTGCTTTTCTTACAGTAAAAGGTAAGTGGCAAAGTGGTGAAAATCAGTAAATATGTAGGTGATTCTCTGCTATTTCTTACAGGAAATAGTAAGCGTCAAAGAAAGGAAAATTTGTCAATATGCAGATGACGTTCTTCTTTTTCTTACAGGTTAAAGTAATAGCAAAAAAATGTGTCAGTATGCAGCTGACGTTTTGCTTTTTTCTACTGTTAATAGTAAGTGGCAAAGAAAAAAGTTTAACAATATGCAGATGAGTTACTTCTGTCTTACAGTTTCAGTAAACAGCAAAATAATACAAAATTGTCAATATGCAGCTGACTATGCTTTTTCTTACAGTTCAAAGTAAATGGCAAAGTGATAAAAATCAATATGCCGATGACTTATGCTGTTTGTAACAGTAAAAAAATAGTGGCAAAATGATTAAAAAGCCATCAATATGCAGATGACTTGAGGCAATTTTAATTGTGAAAAGAGGCAAGGTGATCAACATAAGAAGATGTGCTGATAACTTGTTGCTATTTCTTTTGGTAAAATGTAGGTGGCAAGGTTATCAAAAAAGAAGATATGCAGATGACTTGCTGCTATTTTTTTAGTTAAAAGTAAGTGGGAAAGGATTAAAAATACAACAATATGCAGATGACTTTCTGCTTTTTCAAACAATTAAAAAAGTATTAAATAAAATGAGAAAATATGCAGATGACTTACTGCTATTTTATACATTAAAAAGTAAGAGGCAGAATAAGGAAAACGATATGGAGATGAACTGCTGCTATTTGTAACAGTTACAAGTAAGTGACAAAGTCATGGAAATTTGCCAATATGCAGATGACTTACTAATATACTTACAATTAAAGATAAGTAGCAAAGTAATGAAAATGTGTCAGTATTCATACAGCACAGGACTGGTTGATTACAACATGATTATACTGTTCCTTCATCCCCTTTAATGCCACACTTTAGGAAGCACTGCCATAGATTTAAAAAGGTGATGTGTTTTCAGTGCTTTCACTGAATCAAATATGGTTGACATAAGATCCTTAATCAAGAAGAACTACAGTAGAAGTAAGAAGTTATAACAAAAGATAATTCATCCCAGCCCCAAAGTGCATCAGCCTACCAGGAAAATGCCTGGTATGCCAGATTACCAGTCCAGGACTGAATGCAGATGAATTATGGTGCATGGGATCACCAGCCTGTTACATAACAAAGCAGAGAGGAAGTAGCCTAAATTACATGCTTTCCTTGCTGCAGGACGTATCTTTCGTCAAGAGGAAATTAAGATAATATTGAAGAAATAATATGACATCGCTGGGATTTGTGTTATATTGTGACTGTAATTCGACATTAAATCCCAGATATTAGATTTTTTTTATTTACCAAGTTGTTCAAGCTTGTCTCAAAATGAATTTTATAGTGTCGCAGCTAAACTGTAACGCTAAATGTTTGACCAACAGATTCTTTGCTAATTTTTTGCCAAGTCAAAAAAAACTGAGAAATGGGCAGCTTCTGCAAAATGTGCAAAAATGTTATCTTGCTGCACATCTGAAGACAGTGCCACAGCCTCTCACTTTAAAAGCCTTAAGGCTGCACATTCTCAACCTGTACTGGCTGCCTCCATGCTCCAATAACACTGGACGAGCCACTGGAGGATGGAAGGAGTTCAGACCTCCAGAGGAAACGGTTCAGGAACACAAGAGCCACTGTATTTCAGAGAGAAAGTGAGAACAAGCTGCAGAGGCCACAGAAACAAGAATGAGCCTTTTTGTCTTTGGGAACTTGATTTAAAAATGTAAAAAAAATTCTGCTTTAACCATCCATTAAAAGAGTTTGGGGAAAAGAGCAAGGACCAAGCTCAAGGGTGAAGGATTTGTAGTCTACAAGCAACCTCCCACTGAGCTTCCCTTGTTATCTTAGGGTTTAATTTCCCTGAAAGTGTGGAGCATATGTTTACTCAAAGCTCTGTGGCCTGTTTCCATGAAACAGACTGTCCATAAACTAACAAAGACGCTGAACAGTGAGAGAAAAGAGGCCAACCACAAGCCCCTGAACCCCAAATCACAGGATGATACAGTGGCATAGGCAGACATATACTATGTATGCAGAGAAAGCATGAGAGAGAACCCTCACACATCCCTGAGAGCCTAATTGAAACCAGACATTTCAGAGCAGAGGCGAGAAGGGGGGGAAAGTATGGAGACAATGACACTTTCAGAAAGGGTCATATGTAACATACTCAATAAGACGCCAGATTTCAGGCCTTTGTTTGTGTTCCTTTTACTCTTGAGAAATAACCTTCCTATTTTGTTCTCAAGTCCAATCAAAATCCTGGAATAGCATCTTCAGCCCTTTGTTTCAGGTCATCATCCAAAGCAACAACTGTGACAACTTTAAGATCTCTGCCAAATTTATGAATGCATCATTATGTCTCCCTCAGTTTCTTGGCTGAGTTTAAGGATGCTCTGATAACTATGAGACACACAATCATAAAAACCTAAGCCAGGGCTTACATTGTAAAACAGAAATGTGTCAAGTCAATAAATCTTGGACAAAAAGATGAATTGGGGAAGTAACTTATTTGACTGACTTTTCTTAGTTTTCAGTCTTTTCTATCCTATCAGAGATCTTGGACGTCTTGCAAACAGCTTCATTAGACTGTAGGAGTTAATGTACTGTCAGAGACATTTAACAGAGCTCACACAATCACATCTTCCTCATTAACCAACTATGCTGACTGCTTTGTACTGCTTCCAGACATGACTGTGTCTACAGCCATCCAGCCCCATATTTCTCCTCCTTTTCTTACTACAAAGAATCCTCACTTAAACTGCTGCAAGCTGAAGCAGCAGAAATCTAAGTAAAAGGGATTCCCGCACTTTGTAATCAGACCAAACCTTGCACATCAAGCTTTTATTTTCCCCCCTTTTTTTTCCTCAGTGTAGGAATCCAGAGGGAAACCACACGCTGCTCCGCTGTGCTGCATGCGTCTGGAATTCTGAAGAAACTCACACAGGGGCATGTAACCTCATACATGTGCAGCTGTCCTCGCACAAATACCGGTGCAAGACAACCGGCGTGTAAATGCTCAAACACTGGACTTCTGAAGTTATACCTTAAAGTCTTACCATCTCTACAGAAAGACTAATTCAGTAAATCTGCTAAATTAAGCTATCACTAAAGTTCAACCATATTTTTTTCTTCTTCTATGAAATTATGCAAAGTGTTGAATTAAAATTAGTCAGTATGCAGATGACTTTTTGCTATTTCTTTTAGCATTAGAAAAGTGGTGAAGTAATGAAAACGAGTTAGTATGCAGGTGAATTTCTTACTGTAAAACTAGGTGCCAAAATAATGATATTTTGTCAATATGCAGACAACTTACTGCTAATTTTTACCTTTTAAAAGTAAGTGGCACAGTATATATGAGCCTATATTAAGATGATCTATTGATCTATTTTCGGATGCGTTTTTTCAAATCTGTAATCCGAAAAAACGTCATGCACTCGGACCTTGCACACTGGGTCCAATGCGTTTTTATTTGCCTTTACTGCGAAAATTCGTAGAATGTGCCAGATTGTTTCGTACTGCGAGCCTGTATCTCTATCACTCCTTTAAAATCCCGCTGGATCCATCCTGGCAGAGAACTTCATTCAGCACACGCTCATGCGTAATAGCGCTGAGCCACGTTGGAGAGATGGAGAGCAACTGTTTAATTCTGTCAATGTTATGAGATGTGAGTAGGTTACAAACGTATGCCTTTATCTGTTATATCTCCATAGCTAATATCCACATTTTACACCTGCAAACTACAGTGTTTTAACTGAGGTTTTGGGAAAGAGAGGGAGGAGTTGGACGGGGGTGAGTGAGCGAGAGAGAATAAAGCAACGGGCGCTGATCTGAATCATAAATCACACATCCATCTGTTATATTTCCATGGTTTATATCCACAAAATAAATGAGCAAACTTTGGTATTTAAAGTGAGGTTTCAGGGCAAGAGAGAGGGAGCGAGAGGGAGGAGGGGTCCAGTGGGGGTGAGCAAGTGAGAAGGAAGCAGCGGGCACTGTTTTGAATCATCACTCACCCATTGAAATGACTTGGACTGATGCGAAATTTTGCATAAAATCGAGGCTGTTCCGAAAAAAAAAAATGACGGACAAAAATTTCTGCATCAGTGTGCAACCTTGATTAGAACAACAAGAGTTGGATTTTCTTTTTAAACGTGCGAGAAACTTGGGCGAAATGATCGTAACCAGTGTGCAAAGGCCTTAAGAGGCAGCAAAATAATTTTGTTTCATTATGCAGATGACTTACTGCTATTTCTTTAAAACTTTATTTTTTAAAAAACATGAAAACTTGTTAATATGCAGACGACTTACTGAGATTTCTTGTAAAAGTTAGTGTCAAAGTCATGAAAACTTGTTAATATGCAGAAGACTTACTGCAATATCTTGCAATAAGAAGTAAGTGGTAAAGTCATGAAAATATGTCTATATGCAGATGACTGACTACTTCTATTTGCAACTAAAAATAAGTGGCAAAATCAAGAAAATGTGTCAATATACAGATGTTTGATTGCTCTTTCCTGCAGTTAAAATAAGTCACAGAGTAATGGAAATGTATCAGGATGCAGACGACTGATTGCTACATCTTGCATCTAAAAGTGGCAAAGCAATAAGATTTTTTCAGAATGCAGATGATTAACTCCTTATTCTTGCAGTAAGAAGTGGCAAAGAAATAATTTGACTACAGATAACACAGCTTTGTCTTGCAGTCAAGATTACATGGCAAAGTTATGAAAGTGCACCATTATACAGATGACTTACTGCTATTTCTTACAGTAAAAAGTAGGTGGGAAAGTAATGAAATTTTGTCAAAAAGCAGATGACTAACAGCTATTTCTTGCAATAAAAGAAAGTGACAAAGTTGTGAAAATCTGTCAGTATGCAGAAGACGTATTGCCTTTTCTTACATTAACAAAATAAGTTGCAAAGTAATAAAAAATAAGACAATATGCAGATGACTAACTGCTTTTTCTTACTGTCAAGATTAAGTGGCTTAACCAATATGCAGATGACTTGCTACAGTTTCTTACAGTAAAAAGTAAGCGGCAAATAAATTTTAAGTTTGTCAATACACAGGTGACAAATTGCTATTTATGACAGTTAAAGCGTGGCAAAAAAGGCACCAGTTTAGATCTACCAGTCTAGGCGCAAGTCTGGTACATGTCTTCCCCCTCTTTCTGTCCCCATTTCTTCCGTTTTCCTATCAAATAGGGCAAAAAAGCTCCCAAAATATCAGTGAATTTGAAAACATTTCAATGACTGAACAAGTCTATATGCAGACAACTTACTATTTCTTACAGTAAGTAAGTGACAAAGTAATGCATATAGGTCATAAAGCAGATGATTAACTGATATCACAGTAAAAAGGGGGTCAAAGTCATTAAGTTAAACCTCACTTTGGTTAAATTGCGCTCTTTTTAGAGAACTAAATACTTCAAACTTTTGCGCATGGGACCACCAGCCAGTTACATATCAAAGCAAAGAGGAAGTACCTTAAATTGCATGCTGCCCTTGCTTTATCTTTGATAAATCTTTTGTTGAGAGGAAATCAATGAGCCAGCATAAATTTGGCAAGACTTCAGCCACACCATAGTAAATTGAAAATAGTATAAAAACAGAGTCTACTCAAGCAATTTCAGACTTGAACTAGAGTCAACTTCAATGTAATCAGTAGAACCCTGCATTGCATTTGTATCTTTCATCTTCTGTTTAGCTTGGCATCTTCCTTTAATATCTTTGCATGTTTACAATTTCCAAAGTTGTGCAAGGTATCTCCAGGTTTCGTACAGTTGCATCAATAATTGAAACTGTACACATGTTCTACTGTTCTGTTCAACTTATCTTTGAATTAATCATGAAAAAGGCACTTAGTCAGCTCTCAGCATGAGCCAGTTGTATTCATTCTTTGTCTACTCTATCAGAGCATGCTTGTCATGTCCAGGGGACAATGGAATGGGAAAAGGAGGAAGTCAGTTAATCAGTGGATGGATTTTATTACATACTCTTCAGCTTAATAACACTTTCACATCAAGATTAAACTAATATTTAGGGTTTTTCCTAGCTTTTAGGAAGATTTTATCACTAAAACAAAACAAAACTTGCCAAAAGAGTTATCTGGAATATTTAATTTTGCACCAAAGGGACTATGAAGTTTGTTGCTGCTGCCTCCAGCTTTGCACATCTCTTGAAGAAAGTTACAGTATGAAGGTTTTTTTCCTACCTGTGCAGGAAGAGAATCTGAGACCTGCAGATCTCCGGTTGGTCCCGCGTCCTCGGCTCCTAATCCTGTCATGAGCGCTGCGTCTAAGCCAAGAAAATCTGCCTGGCTGCCTATAAACTCAGAGCCTGGAGTGAGGGACGAACGACTGGCTGCTCCTCCAGTCCCTCTCTCTCTCTCTCCCCCTCACTCTCTCTCCCTCTCTCTGGCTGACTGTGTTGAGTGATTGACTACTACTTTACACAAGCTACCTTCTCTCTCTCACTCCTTCTCTTTTCACCCCCTCAGCTGGATTGCACAGCATATGTAGAGAGAGAGGGATGCGAGCAGAGTAAAACGGATTCTCAAAGGAGCCGTGAGGCTGAGTCTGCTTTCGCAGTGCATACTCATACATGCACACATGTGGGAGGGCTGCAACCCTGCACGGGTCCCCTCTGTTGAACCAGTGGACCTCCTCCAGGATTTGCTGCTAACTGACCTGACAGGCCAAGAGAGGGAGAGAATGAGATTGGACATCTGGGTGACAAAAGGCCAAAACTCACAAATCACTACACAAAGTATATGCACCCAACAAAATAGGGGGTTGTTTGAAGATGTAAAGGACAGGTTTGTTGCAAAATAGCCTCAGTCTACTTCCAACATCTGCCTTTGATAGCAGCTCCAGTGGAGGATCTCTCCCTTCTTTCCCCTGT
Organism: Cheilinus undulatus; assembly: GCF_018320785.1. NCBI lineage: Eukaryota > Metazoa > Chordata > Actinopteri > Labriformes > Labridae > Cheilinus > Cheilinus undulatus. The sequence goes on along the minus strand of NC_054887.1, from coordinate 21,063,191 downwards.
TATTAATCTTTAAACAATGAAGGGGGGTGTAGCACGCAACGTGCTTGGGTTTGCAAGGTTTTATGTCGAACATCATATGGTTTGCATCGCTTACCAACCATTAATCCACTAATTCTTTTCTGTAAATTACTTTTAGACCATGTTTGCCAGGTATCATAGAAAAAATGAATGTCCATTGCAGATTTGTACTATTTTATTGTCATGGTCACGTTTGTCCAGAGCTGGTTATCTGCGTTCCAACACAATGATCAACATTTTTTTATATTAAAAAAATATTCTTAATATGTTCCAATGCATCATTAAGAAAAAAGTAGAAGACTTACCCTACCATGGGCTTATACTTATTTGGGCTGTATTTCAATATTGATTAAACACACCAACATACCCCTATAGCCTGACATTATGAACAAAATGTCTAATTATAATAAAATCAAGTTTTAGTGAAATTAAAGTTCTTTTGGTTTAAAATGCCAACACCAAAAAGGCCTCTGCAGTTCTAGTATTTGCTGTATGAAAGAAGCACTCCTGTTGTCTTTATGAATGCAGATATTCTATTGGGTGTTTCAAAGCAGCCCCACAATTGGCTGTATAAAAGCAGCGCTACTATGACTTAGTAAAAGCAGCACTCAGTGACAATGAAAGTGTTCCAATTTGCAGCATGAAACCAAGCTGTATGAATGTAATGTTCCTATTGGCTATATGAAACCAGTGCTTCTATTGGCAGTTTGCATGCAGCCTTTATATTGCCTGTATGAATGCAGCCTTACTATTGGCTATACAAAAGTAGTGCTCCTATTGGCAGTTTGAATGCAGCCCACCAATTGGCTGTATAAATGCTGCCTTACTATTGGCTGTATTAAAGCAGCACTCCCATTTGCTGTATGAAAGTAGTGCTTCTTTTGGCTATATAATAGCATTGTTTCTAATGGCAATATGAAAACAGTGTTTCTATTGGCTGTATGAATAAAGCCTCAGTATTGGCTTTTTTCCAAGCAGTGCTCTTCTTGACAATATGAAAGCAGCCCTCCCTTTGGCTGTTTTAAAAGAAGGGCTCTTGTTGGCAGTTTGAAAGCAGTGCTTCTCTTGGCTATAAGAAACCAGCGCTGCTATTGGCTGTATGAATGCAACCTTCCTGTTGGCTGTATGAAAGCAGATCTTCTTTTTAGTTGCATAAAAGCAATGTCTCTATTGGCTATATGACATCAGTGTTCCTGTTGACTGAAAATGCAGCATTCGTATTGGCTATATGAAAGCAGTTTTCCTACTGCCTGTGTGAAAGCACTGCACTTTTTGGTTGTATAAAAGAAACATCCCTATTGGCTGTTTTAAAGCAGTGTTCCAATTGGTTGTATGAAAGCAGTGCTCTGATTGGCTATATGAAAGCAGTGCTCCTGGTGACTGTATGCCAGAAGTTTTCCCATTTGCTGCATGAAAGAATTACCCCTGCTGAAGATATACCTATGATAGTAAGGCCGGACGAAAGGAGCATCCTGGACTCTACAATCACAAAATAGGAGGTGGGTGACTGATGGCAAAAAAAAAACAGGGAATATCGAAATTAGTCAAACCAGGAGTGTTGGCAGGTATGAGCCTAATGCTAATTTTCAGGTTGGTTGATAAAAATGTTATCCCTGTACTCTATATCCCACTGTTACAATTCCCCCTGTCTCCTGTAATCTAGGAGAAGCTAATGTTATCTGTATAGTGGTGTTGTTTTCATCTTTGACATTTCTTTGATAAATCAGGCACTGAGAAACTCTGCAACTAAATGTTAGCAACAGATTTTAGCCTGCTGTTAGCATCAACAAAGACTTCTTCACTGAAACACCAAAGCCTCTTATAGTACACAGCATTTTAGCTAGCCATCATCACTTCCATTTAAATGTATAGTTTATCTGGCATTTGTAACGTAGGAGAGAGCTAGCTATGGTTCTGTAACATGCTGTATGGTATCTTTGAGAGTTGGTGGTTTGTCTCTTCAGTGGTAAATTCAGCGTTACTGTTTTGGACGGTAATATGTATCTGTCATCAGTGTTTACTCATGAAGCAGAGACTCCCACAGTGGCTGGACACTTTCAGCACTTGTTACTAACATGGACCAGTTGGCATGGCTGACATAAACCAGCTCCCCTCAGATACTTTTATCTATTAATAAGGGCCATTTGTGTAATTTTACGGTGCCAAAGGCCAGTAAACCGTGTTAATCAGCCGCTGCTGCTAGTTCTTCTTTTCTCCTCATCTCTGGAGCCTCGCTGAGTGAAACAGCTCCATATTAGGACCACCATTCTCCAGTGGCTTAAATGGATTGTTTATTGGAAAACACTTTAAACAGCCTGTGGGCACTTACACCAGGACAATTGTATTAAGAAGAGAGACCTGATGAGTTCTCCTGCCAAAGGTTAGCTGTAAAAGAGTCAACTTGTTTGTTAGCAAAGGGCATTACTCTTGTTTAAAACATGCTAAAATGTTCTGTTCAGTCAGGTTCTTAAGAAGGTATTCTCTCCACCAAACCCAACATTAGACCCTGGGATAAGAAGAGCTGTTTGTGTGCCAGACCATCTGTAGTGTCAGTGGAGATGAAATATGTGCGCCTTGTTAACTCCCTTCAAACACATTTTTCTAAATTCCAGGTTCACTCTTTAACTCTTTTAAAGCATCTTTGTATCATGGCGACATTTTTAAAGAAACCTGAATGTGTGAACGTGTCTAATTTGTTAGGAAAACATTTTTCAGCATGTTTATATCATTTGTTATCCATTAAAATCAAATATCCGTACTAGATAGCATCAAAAAACAAAGCTTTATCCCTGATGTTGCTTCATGAAAATGAAAGAAAACCAATGCCTTCCTGGGTGGTAGAAAATCCATCATAATGCATTTATAATTCATTCTAGCTAATTGAAGACTAGTTGACAGTTGCATAATGTAAACATGAGAAATTACCCTCTAATTAGGTCAAAGCTGCACTTCCTCTACATCCAGCCTTCACCACAGGGGAAACATGTCCTGGATTGTTGCTGTAGTGCTTCCATCTCCCAAGAGAACAAACAATTCCCAGCTTTGAATGCTGCTACTCTTTTACTTCCAAAGTTTAAAGTGTGCACACTAAGAGTATATCGCCAGATGTGGCAAACAATAAAAAATGGTTCTCTACTTTTTTATTATTATTATTCAAAAATATTATTCAGTAAACAAGAAAATTTTTGAAAATATTCAGCACTAGTGTATGACAATGGATCAAGTCACTCAAATATGGAGAGGGGTCTGGCTGCAGACCACACATGCCAGACTCAGGTTCTTTTGGGGTTTATTTGTGATTATTCCTTTTTGAGGTCTATTTTGGATTTATTTTTGGGGTTTGGTAGTTTCTTTGATTAATTATTTGATTTGTTTGGGATATTGTGTATAAAGTTATTTGCATTAAGTTATGTAGCTACATTACTGATGTATGTATCTTACCTTGCAAACATAGCTAATTTAGCTTTAGATTTAGTTATGTTTGCTACATAGCTTCGTTATCTACATAATCTAATGTAGCTTTGTTAGCTTCAGCCTTAGCTACATTAGCTGCTTTCAGATGTTTTCATGGAGGAAAAGGTTTAATCAGGTTTTGCAGGGTTTTTTTTAATTTTTTTTTTACTTTAACTATCCCTTAACCCGTGCTGCACGGTGGCGCAGGGGTTAGCGCTGTTGCCTCACAGCAAGAAGGTCCCCAGTTCGCTTCCTGGGCCTTTCTGTACAGAGTTTGCATATTCTCCCTTTGCACACATGGGTTCTCTCCGGGTACTCCGGCTTACTCCCACCACCAAAAACATGCTCATTAGGTTAATTGGTGACTCTAAAATTGGCCAAAGGGGTGAATGTGAGCATATCTGGTTGTCTGTCTCTCTCTATGTCAGCCCTGCGATTGACTGGCTAATCCCCAGTGTTTCTAACCAAAGCAGGCATCAATTTATAGCAAAAAAGCCTTAAGTCCCCAACAAGGGGACACCTGCCTCAGTTAGCCTTTACTACTTGCCTGATTTAGACAGCATGCATGTTTGACCATTTAGGCTAGAACTGTTAAAGCCCTCACACAAGGCCAACCTGAGCCAGGAGAAATTGGAAATAAAAAATATTCTGTATAAACAACCTAGTTTGTAAGTCTTTATAAGCCTGTGTAATTGACTGGGACCAGTCCAGCATGTATCTTCTCAGATAATGGATGGATGAACATAAATTGCATTCCTCCATTTATATTTGAAATATCTAAAAGCCTTTTCCTATTTCATTGGTTAAGATGAAAAGTTATTGTTTATTGCATCAGCTATGGGAAACTATTGAAGCCCACACTAACATGTTTTATCAGTTATCTCTGCTTCTCTGTCTGCTGTCTTTCTTCGTGCCTTCCTCTGTGTGGGAATTGTTCTTGATGTCTGTCTACATCTTTCTCAGTAAGTGTCCCCTGCTCCTCTACCTGGCCATAATCCACCACAGACTGTAATCACATTGCAGCAACACATGTAGACACAAACACAGCCATCTAGATACAACTATTCAGACAAACCAGATGACCCTGAAACTCCATCTGCTTGAGCTACAGACTTCATCTCTTAAAGGAGTTAATTTTCCATTTACAGGCAGTTTCTCACTTCAAAGATGACTTTTAATGAATATGATATGGTGCCGTTTTGCCCAATCTGGCATAATTATTGTTTTGAGATGGTTCACAGAAGTTTTAAAGTATAGCTGAGTCTTGATAACGCTTGCTGTTGATAAACTGACCGCACTTGAGTCAGAGTGGGACCAATTGAGAATCTCGTCCCTGATTGGCTGAATACAAAAAAATCAGTAACATTGATCTGATCTGAAATATTCAAGTGTGACAAATATGCAACATGTACTCATTCAAATGTTATTTTATAACATTTATATGACGGCAAATTTTAGTCTACCATTTTGAATTTTTTGTTAAGATTTTATTCAATCTGGCCATTTCCAGGAGTTCTTTGAGGCTTATCTATGTCAAACATTGATGTCTCAAAATTGCACTGAAACTGGCTTTTTCCTCAGATTAATAGAGGTAGTTTCTGTAAAGTTGGCCAAAACTGCCATAAAGTTGGTGTGAAACATCTTTAAAATAGCTCTATGCTGGTCTGACACTACAGCTGATGCCATGGTCATGCATTATTCGCCATGAAAAAGGAAGTAGTTTTGTGAAGGGCTCTAAAGGGCTTGTAATGCCAGAAAAATTGGTGGGAATAAACCCAGTGAAAAATTTAAAAGTTACATGAGGGTTCAGTTGGTGGGTGTGGCTTAATTGCTCAGTGGTGCCCCCTACAAAATTTCATCATATCCTCCACCACATACAACATAGAAATCTGAAACTTGATACACATATTCAGCATGACAGGATCTACAAAAAAGCCTCTTGGGTCCCTATCACCAAATCAACAGGAAGTCTGCCATTTTTGTTTTAAAAAATTGGAAAATGAAGCCATCTCTATGGATCCTTCTAGAATGAACTTCTCCAAAGGAGTTCTTCCAATCCTCTTTAAATTTGATCTGCTGCTAGAAGAGACCTTTCTGAAAAAAAATGTATGCAGCTTGTGAATGAAACTCAAAGGGTATGGGCATGTCAGGTCCTCAAACTTTGGTGTCTCACGGCACTGGATGTGGTCCTTCCTGGAAGATTGGGAAAATTGTGCCAGGTAGCCAGACTCCCTCTAAAACTGGTGTCTACTTTAATTTAAATTAAATTGCACTTTTTTCCACTTGCTGGCTGGCCAGGGAATTCCACTGAGCGCCATATTGCATTGTGGGCCATCTAGTACAACAGGCATGCTCCTGTTTGATACTTAGAAGTCTTGGGATTTCTGTCACATGAGACTGCAAACACTGATTTCTTATCAAAAAATGAGCAGTATGAATAGTATGATTAGCAGTGGCAGAGTGTTAGAGCGGCATGGGTCATAATAATAGAAAGGACAAACATGGAATATTTAAAAAAAAAGAAAGAGAGTCTAAAACAAAACCTGTAAAAATTGTACCCTATTATTATTAGTAGTATTTTTGGGATTAGCATAATAAATGTGTGATATAATTGGCTCCTCTGGATATCTTGGCTGTGTTATCATAACATAACTACAGGAAAGTGCAAGAACAAATGGCGTTTAGATGTACAAGAATAGATTTAATAAATCTAAATAAGTGTCAAAGAAGAAAATAAATTATCGCCCTGTGGTTTAATGTGTGCAGCAATGATTTTAAAATAACAACTGTTACAGTGTTTAGAGAAAGGATTCATTAATCAGGAGGGTTGGACAGGAGTCACTGAGCTTTTACTGATAAGTAAATCCCTACTGGATAGTAAGTAGTGTCTTTATTATGCAACACAATGGAATTTTCTGTTTGATTCTGCGGAACAGTGAGCTGTCAAGAGTGTGCAAAATTTCAAGCCGTGTAATGATAACGGACAAAGAGGGCACATAGAGAAAAACATAGCTGGGTCTTGTTAACTCCAGCTGCTCTGAGATTGAGTGCACCTGGGTTGGAGTGGCTCAAATCAGAGAGCTGCTCTCTGATTGGCTGGAGACATTGGAAGCTGAGTATAAAAGATTTGGGGAAAAACAGCAACCTGGTGGGTCTGTGAGGTTGAAGGCAGGGATGATTATTCATGTTTGATAATGAGTGGCACAGGTAGTGGGGTTTTATAGCGTTCACCTTAAAAAAAACTCTCTCTGGTTATCACAGATTAGAGCACTATTTGAAATATATGAAACGTTGCTCACACTTACTAAATCACAAACACTTGTCAGATTTTTGTGTGTATCCACTCATAGGTGAAGAGGGAACATCTTGCCAAACAGGCCTTAAAACAACAGATAACTATGGAGCTATGTAAGTAAAGCTGAGGTAAAAGGAATAATTCAAAACTCAGAATGGAAATAAATGTTCAAACCTTCAAAAATAAAATCAGATTAAACTTTCAGTTATGACTAAGGACACTAAAAGTTCAAAACCAAAAAATAGACCAGTAAAACCAAATTACAAGACATTTAAAAAAGACGAGTGAACAGTCTGCTAACATGACAAAACATTTTAACACAGCCAAGGCGAAATATAACAAAGCTACATTAGCTATTAAACTATGTAGGTAAGTAGCTACCAGAGATGTAATGTGTTGTTAATGTCATGGTAACACCATGGCCAAAGCATCTCAATGCTGTCATGGACATGTGACGTTTCAAAAAATAGGTCTTTGGGGTAAAAAGGTGTATTTTTTATTGGAGAAGAGCAAAGAGGAGTGGGAACTTAAGTTACCATCAGTCCTTACGTACCTGTCTTCATTAGCGCGCCACTCACTGGCTATATCTAACAACTCGAAAATGGTGGATGCCCCGAGTGGCGAAGGAGAATCAAGTGGCAAAGTTTTTGTGATTGTGGCTCCGGTTACTTTAAAATCTGACGCGAGGGCTATGGTTTCCCGGTGTCAAGAAATGAGAAAGGAGAAAAAGGTGGTGGACAAACAAAAGCAACATGTAGTCACTGTCAGACGGCTGCGACATACTTGATGGGGAATATGAGTAACATGAGAAACCACTTGGCGAATCATCACCCCAAAAAGATTTGCCAAGATGTAACAGAATCTGGCCAGGCCAAAAGACTCTTAAGGAAGCGTTCACAATCCCACTTCTCCACAACAACGCCAGGGCTCTACAGAGGAGTGAATATATCACCAAAGAGCAGTGATTTTCTGGTGGACCACAAGCTGAAGCCAAAGTATGAACTTATATTTTTAAGCTACGTTTGCTGAAGCTAGACTTTGTAAAAAGTGGCTCGCTTTATCTTTGTTGGCTTTAGCTAAAGCTAAAACATTGGCTTACATAGCAATGCTAGCTATGCCACTAGTAAAGCTATGCTAGCTTTAGCTACAGTTAATGAAGCCTGGTTTTACGCCAAAGAATATAATTAACCCCCTCGTCCACCAGGGAGTGCGTGAAAGGGGTTCAGTTGATTTAAATGACCATAAAACTGCTCAAAAAGAAGGGATCCTTAGCTAATGTAATTACTAATTACAGACCCTTGTTTGTTGCATTTCTGCAACATGTGATGTCCTTTCACACCACCTTGAAAAGTACATCTATCAGGATTTTCACACAAGAGGAGCATTAACAGCCATGCTGTAGTGATGTATTAAATGGTACAATATATCTATGCCTCACCTTCAAAATCCAATTCAGTACTTGCAAGCAGTGCACGTTCATGAGCCCAGCAGGAATAACAACCTCAGAGAAATCTGGAATGCAGGACATTATTACTATCCAGCTTCATGTAGTGCTTGTAAAATGTTTCTGAGAAAAGGGAAATTATGGTATGATAAAAAAAATCTGGGTTTATACTCATTTTTATAAGAGTAATTTTGCACAGGAAAGATTTTTGATAAGACAGATGCAGTAGTAATGAAAAAGAAGGACAAAGTAGCAACACAGAGCAGATGTTCCTGCATGTTTTTATTGGATTCAACACGCAAACTTTGTCTGCTCTGACAAAACCTCTACGGAAACTGCATTTTTTTTTTTTTACATTATCCTTCTGGATATGTTAACCTGGAAATGTCTCAGTCCTCTAGTTTTTATATTCATATGAATGCATTAAATTTCAGAAAGAAGCTCTCGGAGCAGTGAAAGATCTCAAGATGAAATCACTGCCTCCTGCTTCCTCCTCACCCCATAACTTTCACAACCTCGACTTCTTACTTTGGCTTTGACTGAAAATGACAATTGAGCTCAAATCCTCCACAGCTAAGAGGAGCTGATCAGCACCTGAATGACAGGAGATGGAGAAGAACACTATACAACAAGCAGGACTTCTAAACTCTACAGATCCAACTAAAATGCTGAATCTGCATGTAAAGAGCAGGATTTTAATGTTAGAAGTGGTTTAGTTTTCATCTGATGTTCTGTAATACAATCCCAGCTCCAACAGTCATCTCATGACATTTTAGATTAAATTACTGTTTGCAAGAAGATACCAGCATAAAAGTGTAGCTCATAATCTGCTCATAAATGTTGTTTTTCCATGGCTAGCCCTTTACTGATAACATCTAGCTAAAACTGCTGGTTCTAGGGTTCAGTGAGTCTGTTAGGGGAGAAGAGAGGGCCAGAGTACTGTTCAGTACTGTTTCAAAGCCCATGTCTGGTCTGAGAGGTGCTGGCTACATTTTACCTGCTTGCCTCAGCATCGTGGAAGTGTAGCAGTCATGGAGAAATTGAATATTGCGGCAAATAGCCTGTGGGGGGAGGGCCAGAGTACTGTTCATTAGACGCAGAAGAAACTGTTCTTGTGGCGAGAGGTTTTGGTTCTGGTGGACCTCAAAAAGTCCATGCCTGGGGTGAGAGGGGTCGGCCGCAATTTTACTGCTGTGTTAAAAATGTCTGATATGTGCAGTGCTTCGTCCCTCTCCAGGATGAAGAGAGGTACCGCTGAAGTGTGAAGGGAGGGGTTGGCTGGGCTGGATGGTCCTTCTGAGTTGCGGGCCCCTGCTGTGATGAGGGAGGTGGAGGTGGAATTCACGTCCGTAACATCTTTCTAAACTGTCATTGAGTTTATGGCATGAGTCGATGCCATTGTGTTTTTTTTTTCTTCATCTTCTTGGCTAATTTGCAAACCTCCTACTGTACGGGTCTTCTATTGTGTAGGGGAGCTCGGTGCTCTGGTGCAGAACAGTGTTACGAACGTGAAGGCAGACCAGCAGGGGAGAGGAGTGAGGCGGCAATCGTACTTGTAGACATAATACATAAAACGCCCTGAAAGTCTGCTCCTCCAGACTTGGCAGCTCAGCACAAAGCTCCAGAAGAAGCCAAACTTTCAATGCAGATGTGTTTCACATGAATACATCTCAATTCTCCTCCAGCCACTGAAAACACGGAGCTTCTTTGAGTAATGTTTGCTTGGCAGTGGTTATATCCGGTGCTGGAGAGAAAGTCCCTGTGACCTCAGTCTGAACCCCCCCCCCCAAGGGAGAGCAGCAATGTAGCATTTGGGCTAATGTGACTTTAATTTAGGCCTCAGTCAAGGTTAGACAGGAAGCTACATTTAGAAAACCAGGATGAGATTTTGGTGAATACTTTTAGACAATTTGGCCTGTGGTCAGAAGTTCCCAGGGTAAAATTTAACCCCCAAAGATGTGACTGTTGATAGGAATACTTTCTTCTAGAGTATAACTGAACACTTTGGTTCATAGTGAGAAGAATATGTCTGAACTTGGAGATGGATTAACATGAAAGATCCAAGCAGTTATGATGAAACACTGAAATGGGATAGGGTCATTACAGGGAAATAGACCGGGATGATAAATAGCTGACTTGACAGTTTTAAACAGCTGACTCAGCCATCAGCATGTGAAAATGTTTTATTACTTGTCTCATGGCTATAATTTAAAGCTGGGTCAGCTTGACACTGGGGAATACCGGGCTTTGTTTATGTGAATTTTAACTATAAAGGGATGGATGGCAAAAGCCAGGAAATGGTGATTTTTTTTTTTTTTTTTAATGATTGATGATGATGATGTTCTAATGGCATTTTTCGAGATTCCAGGGTAGATGGACCTCAGCTGAAACTCTGTGGTTTAGTCATTTGAAAGTGGAAGCGTTTAGGAACAACAGCAATTCAACCGTGAAGTCAAAAACTGCTCAAAAGTCGCCAACACTTTGCTGATTGTATAGCTGAACGTTACCTGCCTGACTGGATTGTGCCAGCTGGGAAGTTTGGTGGAAGGGGGATAATGGTATAGGGCTGTTTTTCAGAGTTTTTGCTGGGCCCTTTATCTCAGCTAAAGGGCAATCTTGATGCTTCAGCAAATCAAGACATTTTGGACAATGCTATGCTTCCATCTATGTGGCAACAGTTTGGGGAAGGCCCATTTCTATTCCGACATGGCTATGCCTCGGTGCACACAGCAGGGACTATAAAAACATGGCTTTGAGTTCAGCATGGAAGAACTCGACTGACCCACACAGAGCCCGGACCTCAACCCCATTGAGCACCTTTGAGAACTGGAATGGAGATCACAGGCCAGGCCTTCTCATCCAATGTTAATGCCTGACCTCATAAATGTTCTACAGAATGAATGGGCACAAATTCCCACAGAAACACTCATCAAAATCTTGTGGAAAGCCTTCCTCAAGAAGAATGGAGGCTGTTAGAACTGCAAAAGGTCGACCAACTCCACAATCCCATCCATTTGCAGTGAACAAGGTGAGTTAAATGTGAGTAACTGTAGCAGTGAAATAATGGGTATTAAGGGAGCAGTCTGAGGAGACTCAAACGTTTTTAGGCAAATTGGATCACAAAACAGCATTTAAAAGTCTACGGATGAAGCTGAAAGTTTGAAAATTGATGCACAAAAGTTTCCTGTTTCCTGAGTCCAGGCTACCAGTTCTGCAGCTGTCAGACCTTTCTCTGTGTATTTACTGAAAAATCCTGGTTACTACTGTGGCTCTACCTCAAGGAATATGTGAGTCTCAGCATCCTATCTCTCTGTGTTACATTAATCCACTGCTGCATCTGTCAGTGACAGCAAGCTGGAAAGAGTGAGAGTAACATCTTGGCAGTTTCTTCCTTTAATAATCGTTTCAAGAATCTTTGCCCCCTCTGCTTTATCCCATGCAAGGATCATGGAATTAATTGGAGATTTTAGAAGAATGCGAGAAAGCAGAATGTATTGAATTAAAAAATGTTCCAGTTTTTCATCCTGTAATGCATACTGGCTCGGTTCGATCTTATATTGGTGATCTACTGGCTGAAAGTTTGCATTGTATAGTCATCTAAGGTTTCAGAAAAAGACACAACCATCTCTGACTATGATGTGAACAATCTCCAGTTCCAATGATCTGCTCTGTTTCTGATGTAGTGACCCAGGATATGAAATGGAAATTCAAAAGCTGACCTCTCCAAAGAGTAAATCTAATTTAACTGACGATAAAATATAATGTGTTAAATGGAAGACCCAGTGGAAGAAACCATGTAATCCATTAGGACAAACATAACACAAAACCTGGATGGCTGACTCTGCGTGGATCTGGTTCAACACTTGAACTGATGTCAGGGGATACACAGGATTACAAAGACTGTACAAATCATGGACATCGCAATTGTAACAGAAGTAGAGGCATTCTCAAAAGTTTGCACCCTGAAATCCATTATCTAAACCTTGTTTTTAGGCTTCCAAACTGCTGCTGTCATTTGAAAGCCAAAATGCAACAAAAGCATGTCACGTTCTGGATGAAACTGTGTAAAGTGTAGCCAAAACCACCTGGCAAATAAAGGCTGTTTGGGTACTGCGGAAAAACGCTAAAACTTTAAAAATGAAATTGGATCAAACTTTTAGTTACTGTTAAGGTTAGGTTGAGGATGCACTCCTAAGCCTTACCTTAAAAGTGCAGTTAATGTTGCTAAGGCTGAAGCTAACGAATCTATGTTAGCTATGTTGCTAACAGATATTGTAGCTACAAAGAAAATGTTGCTGTGTAGCTAATGAGGTAAAATCTAAACTAACAGAGCTACATTCACTACATAAGTTTATGTTTCATTTTCCTTAACTTTAGCTACAAAAGCTACATAGCTACTTTAACTGTAGCTATGTTTGCTAAAGCTCACATTGCCAAATTCCAAACTAAAGCTAGTATAGCTATATTGGCTTATAAAGTCCCATAAACTACACAGCTAGCATAGCCATGTTAGCTTTAGCAAAAGATAATGATGCCATCTTTCGTGTAACTACTTCTAAAATGGATCTATACATAAATTTATCCTGGTTTTATTTGTTGAATGTTTATCAGTCAGTAATGTTTGTAATGTGGTTATTTCATGAATGTAGCTACCAGACTCTGTCTATGAATGAAGTTGAATAAAAAAATCTAAAACTGGAAAAGCATTGTCATGGCAAATTACTTCACTTCCATTCAGACAGAGGCGGCGTCTCACAGTAGTTGTCTGCAAGGGGGGCCTGCAGCTAGACCCACCACAGCTTTTTGGAACCAGCCCCCTAATACAGTGGTTTTCAAACATACTGAAACTTTCAAAATAAAGTCTAATCCAACTTCCAGTTAGGGTCCAGTAAGGGTTAGGATATCAAAATTTAAAGACAAAAATCTCGCCTGCCAAAGTAATAACAAAATGTCGAATAAAAACAAGCCAACAATCTGCTTACAGGAAAAGCTTGTCTTTCATGGAAACTGTCTAACGCAGCTAACATAGCCAAGGCTAAAGCTAATGAAGCTATTTTAGCTACACAAAACACTTAGCTACATAGCAAATGTAGAAAACACAGCTAAATTTAAAGCTAACCAAGCTATGTCAGCTACAAAAGATATATGAGTAACATAGCTTTATAAGAAATGTAGCTTAAGCTAAAGCAAACAAAGCAAAGTTAGATTATGTCACGCTTGCTAAAGCTGGAATCGTTTTAGAAGCAGTTATTTTAACAGTGGCTCGCTTTAGCTCCATTAACTTTAGTTATAGCTTTTACTTTTACTTAGTAACTGTATTCATATCTATTATGTAGTAACATTAACTACATAGCTGGTAAAGCTTTGTTAGCCTAAGCTAAATCTAACGAAGCTAAAGCAAACCACCGTTCACATACTTACAGTGTGATTATTTTATGAATGTATCTGCCAGACTTTGTTTATGAATTAAGCTGATTTTTTTTTTTTTTTTAATCTAAAACTGGAAATACGTTGTACTGGCGATGGTCGTACTACTTCCCACAACAAACCTAGACTTAGCTCAAGGCATACCAGTGTACTTTGACTCACCATTTGGGAACCATTGCCCTAGTGTACATTTAAGGAACTGCAGGTTTTTTCCACCTACCATACTGTCTTTGTTGTCATCACTGAAAGCTGCTGCCTGTGTAACATTTCAATTCATACTTATGAAAAGCTTGAAATAAACAAAACAAAATATTGTGATAATATGGCTTGGAAGATGATGGCATTGGGATGAGTTTGGATTTGTCAATCCTGAGAGTATTTTTGTTGTGTTGAACCATGCAATGGTGTAACACAATGACATGTGTTATTGTAACACAATGTGAAAGTGCTTATAAATCTACAAGCTGTTACTTAGAAGTGATGAAATTAGCAGCATTGCTAACTACTAGTGCTTTTCCATAATGTTTTTATTCATTTGAGTATCTCCTTTGATTTTGCTCCATTTTACAGTCAAAATCGCTCTGCTAGACCTGTTTGACCTTTACATCTCTGTTGTCACAACAGGCCCGTGATGATTCATCTGTTGTAACATCTGCTAGACTGAAATTAAAGTTATAAAATCAGAAAGTCCAGGTGTCACTATGATTAAGGATTATGTACCAATACAATGCATGTGCAGGCCTGCTTATAACAGTACAAATTTGGATTTCTCTCTCTTGAATTTTGGCGTGATTCACAGTGACTGCCCTGAGGCACCAAGATTTGTTGTTGAGGTTATAGAAAATGTCATGCCCCTTCCCGTGCTAAAATGTTCCATTGTTCCAAAATCCGTATATTGTTTTTCTAGCTCACATTTGGTTTCACAATACTTGTTTTGCAACAGTTTTTTGAGGCATAGTATGCTTCTCTTTATTCAAGCATGTTTGCCAACAAGCCAACAATAGACTTCTATCTAACCTTGGCATATCAGTTTTGTGATTTTTCTCCTAAACAATAGTTTCATATCACTATATCACTTGTGCATGTCCTGTTGTATTTCAGTGCTGCATTTGATACAACTGACCATCAAATCCCATGACAGAGGCTAAAATAACACCCAGTACTACAGGAACAGTTTTAAATTGGCTTAAATCGTATCAGATCAATCTCTCATGTTAAGGATTATTATTATATGTACAGCAGTTAGTTAGTCATGGAGTTCCACAAGGTTCTGTGTTTGGACCCCTTTCCCCTTATATTCCTCTGGGTATTATTATTAGGAAATACTCCATAAAATTTCATCGATATGCAGATGACACTCATCTCTATGTACCAACGAAGCTTGGGGACAGTGTAGCATTCTTAGATCACTAACAGTTTTCTCTTAAAGCCTGAGAACTCAAATAATAGCCAGCAAATTCTCATTTTCTTGAAATTGAAATGTTTATTTCCCTTCTACCAAAATACACATTCACAATTAAAATTTCACATGTATTTTTTTGGACAACATTTGATACACTTCACATTTTTGGCAACTGTTAATCCACAGGAAGGCATTTTTATAATTTATCACATTGTTTTCAAAAGTTTTTAAAGTCATTTATTGATCATGTTGATTAAATAGAGGTCTCATTAAAGTATATATCAAATATGACACAATAGGATTGAAAGGGTTAAACAGGAAGGTTAATTTTAACAGCTTTCCCCCCTCATTGTGCAAAAATTATCAATGAAATGAAAACAGTGGTTTATTGTTTGGTAAATACTAGTTATCTTTTGTTGTATTGATTGAGAGACCACTGTAAGAAGTACACTGCCTGGCCAAGAAAAAAAAAAAGTCGCCACCTGGATTTAACTAAGCAAATAGGTACGAGCCTCCTTTTGGATAATTACTGCATGGGCGATTATCTTTCAGCTGGCAGCAAGTTATTTAACCCCAGCTGATGCAATGAGTAACTTCTCATTTCTTAAACAACCATGTCGAAAGACACATCCTGTGGTCACGGAAAAGATGTTAGTCTGTTTAAGATGGGTCAAATCATTGGCATCAAGCAGAGAAAATATCTAAGGAGATTGCAGAAACTACTAAAAATGGGTTAAGAACTGTCCAACGCATTATTAAAAACTGGAAGGATAGTGGGGAACCATCGTCTTCCAGGAAGAAATGTGGTCGGAAAACAATCCTGAATGATCGTGATCGGTGATCACTTAAACGTTTGGCCAAATCAAATCGAAGAAAAGCAACAGTAGAACTCAGGGGTATGTTTAATAGTGAAAGTAAGAGCATTTCCACACGCACAGTGCGAAGGGAACTCAAGGGATTGGGACTGAACAGCTGTGTAGCCTTAAGAAAACCACTAATCAGTAAGGCTAACTGGAAAAAAGGCTTCAGTTTGCTAGGGAGCATAAAGATTGGACTCTGGAGGAATGGAGGAAGGTCATGTGGTCTGATGAGTCCAGATTTACCCTGTTCCAGAGTGACGGGCACATCAGGGTAAGAAGAGAGGCAGGTGAAGTGATGCACCCATCATGCCTAGTGCCTACTGTACAAGCCTGGGGGGCAGTGCTATGATCTGGGGTTGCTGCAGTGGGTCAGGTCTAGGTTCAGCAACATTATGTGCCCAAAGAATGAGGTCAGCTGACTACCTGAATGTACTGAATGACCAGGTTATTCCATCAATGGATTTTTTTTTACCCTGACCCACTCTTTTTTTTGAAAGAGTGGGTCAGGGAGCATGAGACATCATTTTCACATATGGATTGGCCAACACAGAGTCCAGACCTTAACCCCACTGAGAATCTTTGAGATGTGCTGGAGAAGGCTTTGCGCAGTGGTCAGACTCTCCCATCATCAATACAAGATCTTGGTGAAAAATTAATGCAACACTGGATGGAAATAAATCTTGTGACATTGCAGGAGCTTATCAAAACAATGCCACATTGAATGCGTGCTGTAATCAGAGCTAAAGGCAGTCCAACGAAATATTAGAGTGTGTGACCTTTTTTTTGGTGGTGACTTTTTTTTTTGGCCTGGCAGTGTATTTACATAGTTTGCATTTGTTTAAAACCTGTGTGAAATTTTAGGTACAAACAGAACGCATTGATTTGCAAACCTCATAAACACATACTTTATTAGCAATAGGACAAAACAGCATATCAGATGTTGAAACTAAGACATTTTAACATTTCATGAACCACTCATTTTGATGGCTGCAACACATCTCAAAAAAGTAGGGACGGCAAAAAAAGGCTGGAAAAGTCATTGGTTCAAATAAAAAATACAGCTTGAGGAGCATTTTGCAAATAATTGGGTTAACTGGCAACACCTCAGTTGCATGACTGGGTTTAAATGGAGTATCACAGAGGCGCGGTCTCTCAGATGGGAAGAGGTCCACCACTCTGCAAACGCCTGCATTAAAAATTGTGGAATAATTTCAGAAAAATGTTCCTCAATATAAAACTGCAAAGACTAGAATGTCTTTATTGCCATTGTACAAGTAAAACTAAAATACAAACCTTAAGGTGGCAAGAAACAATATTAATAATAAAAGACTAAAAAACTGTGGCATAGTAGTCTAAAAGGAAGTAAAAAAATACATATAAAATAAAATATTCACAATCTGTGCATATTATATGATTCCATCATACTGCACAAGTATATTGTTCAGGTATTTTGCTGTGTTTAGTGCATTTATGTCTTTGGCATAAAAACTGTTTCTTAATTTGTTAGTTTAGATTTCAATGCCCTGAAGCGTCTGCCTGAAGGCAGCAGTTCAAAGCGAGAAAGTCCAGGTTAAGATGAGAATATTCTGTGCTTACAGCGGGAACTAAACAGTTACTCCAGGGAGGGGAGAGGGCAGCTGGTAATCCTTTGGGATGTGGTGACCACCCTCTGGAGCACTTTCCGGTCTGCAGCTGTGCAGCTGGATATCCTATATGAATATCCTACCACTTACAGAACATAATGTCATGAAAAGATTCTGTACTTGAAATCACAACTGGTCGTGCCATCCATAAATGCAAGCTAAAGCTGTGTCATGTAAAGAGGATGTCACATGTAAACACAATGCTGAAACACCGCCATCTTCTGTAGGCCAGAGCTTATTTAAAATGGAATGAGGCAAAATGGAAAACTGTTCTGTGGTCAAATGAGTCAAAGTTTGAAATTCTTTTTGGAAACCACAGATGTTGTGTTGCTCCCATCAAATTCAAAATGAGTGAATATTTTCATAAAATTGTAAACTTCCCAGATTCAGCATGTAACATGTTGTTTATGTTCTAAAGCATATAAAAAATGCTTTTATGAGATTAGCAAATCCTCGCATTCTGTTTTTATTTACCTCTAATACTGTGTCCCAGCTTTTTTGGAATTGTGGTCATAGTTTCCTATAATATGCAAAAGAGCAACACGTCCAACACACCCATTTTTAGCATGATTTTTACTGAAGAATAAGCCAAGAAGAACAAGGAAATTACATTTTGCCTCCTTTAAAATATATCAAAGCTTGTGTGAAGCATGCCCTCTGTCCCCTGGTGGACTATCTGTGCACTGCATATTTCTCATGATGCTGGTCATATTTTTAAGGAAAAAATGTCAGTGATTATCTCCATCAGAGCTCTCAAAAGTGTGGTAAATGCAACTCACTTGGCTTTATAGGGTTAAGTTTTAAAGTGCCACTAAATAGAGCATGGTCTTGTGGTGATGGTCCTGTTTACTCAGCTGTCAGATGCAGCAGGAAGTGGATGAATAGATTCCATATTAAAATTCACCCACCTGCATCCTCAAATCTTCCACAAGGAGAAACTTAATGAAGTTCAGATACAGCGCACTAAAAGAAAGATGCCATGAAACTTTCTCTGTACTAATTTCTTTTGCAGCTTCATAAAAACCACTGGTGTGAGCATGGCACTTTGGAGGTTTTTCATCTGTTACACTGCATGTTTCTGTAATTGGATCTTTTATAGAGGGTCTATCTTTCTCTCTAAAGCTGCAATCTGTGATTTAATAGGATGGCAGCATCGTAAACCCTGGACCGCTAATAGAAGATGTGGTGTGTTGCAGTGCAGTGATGGCATGCTACTCTGCCAGCTATTTATTTTTGTCGCTTGTTGTTTATAGCAGCTTTCAAATAGTCACGTTGTGTTGCTTTTAAGTTGACCTTACTTAACCTTGAAAAATTCCCAATTACTTTACTTTCAAAAAGTTTTCCTAGAAATGCAAGAATATTAGTAAAATAATTGCAAAACAGATGTAAGCAAACACTAAATCTGAATTAATGCTCTGTTGAAAAAGCAGATCCTTCCAGGGAAATGTGACACAATAAAGGAGCTCAGTAGAAGCCGTTTAAACATCAACTTTATGTGATTTTGACTCTACAAACCCATCATCACCACAGTGAGAGTAAAGCAACTTTATTTGTGGTATAAAACAAGTAGGAATAACTTAATTCTGACTGTTTAGTCAAGCTGTGACTGTATGAGTCATTTGGTTGATCCCATTTCAGTGGGCCAAACTAGAGTCCAGCTCACTCCATGGGAAGCATAAAATAGTCCTGCTAAAAATCTTCCCCAAGACTCTGGAGTCCTTTTTATTACTTTTCGTTTCCAAATAACAAGCAAAACACTATCCTTTAGCCCACATCTGTCTTCTTCCATGACTCTTTTTCCCTAATCCAAAACTTCCATCTGCACAGATTCACTTTTCTTTCTCATTTCCTTAGCCATTCTTTATATCATAGTTGTCGTAATTTACAAAATAAGACATGTTCGGTCAAAAAGCAAAAGGGTAAGGGCATCAAACTGTCATGTGGAGTCCCCCCAGGCACCAGATTTGGTCCTATCTTATTTCCTTATCCAGAGTTTAACACGTGTTTCCATTTTACGCTGATGATACACAGCTTTATTTGCCAGTGAAAGTCAAAGCTTCACACTCCTGAACTGTCTCAGGGATGTTAAAGCTTGGATGGCGTTAAATTTTCTCAGATTCACTGAGAGCAAGACTTACATTGTTGTTTTTCAACTTTATAGAGGCTGTACCAACCCCAGTATGGACCTGTACCCTAATGCAATGGCTCTCAACCTTTTCAGTCCGTGAACCCCAAAATAAAGGTGCCAGAGACCGGGGACCCCCACTGTACCTGAGGGTGGTTGACAAGGCCGCCTATAAGGGGGGATAAAGGGGAGAGCTTTCTGGGGCCCAGCCAAACAGGGGGACCATAGAGGTCAACAAAATCATGAGCTATTGTAAAGTTAAGCTGTGATATCCATATTTTATATTTTACCTGAAAAAATAACCACGCTTATCAATGAAACAAAAGTCTTTTTTGAAAAATTTGTGTAATATATAGCCTTCTTAAAAATGTAAATCTATTTTGTACAAAAAAAAGAAAAAAAAGAAATGGGTAAAAAATGTAAAAATGGGTTAATTAAAGCCAAAAAAAATGGTGGAAAGGGTGTTGAAATTGGATCTTAAAAGAGGCAGAAATGGGTTAGAAGTGGCAAAAATGGGCATAAATAAAAAGGTTGTGAAAGTTGTAAGAGGTCATTAAAAAGTGGCTGAAATGGCTTTAAATTTGCAAAAATGGGTGGAAATCTGGTGAAATGGGAAGAAAAATTGATATAAACTGGCAAAATAGAGCTAACTGAGAAAGAAAAATAGGCAGATATTGGCAGAATATTCGTCAAACTGGCAAAAATGGGCATATCAGATCGTGAAATGTGGTTAAAATTGGGAAATTGGGCATAAAAAGTCAGAAAATGGGGTTAATAGTGGCAATAATGGGTCAACAGAGCCAATATTAGGCTTATGTGGTAAGAATTGGTTTAGAAGTGGCAAAAACAGGCAGAAAAAAATGGTGGAAAGGGTTCAAAATGGAAAAAATAAGTGTTAAATGGCAAAAATGTGTTAAAATTTGTGGGGAAAAAATGATGAAAACTGATTAAAAATTGGCAAAATTGGTGTAAAGTGGCAACAGTGGGATTTAAAAAATATTCTGAGGTTTTTTAGGGAATCCAAAGGGGGTCCCAACCCCAAAGTTGAGAACCACTGCCCTAATGAGAACTCTTATATACCCTCCGCAAAAAAATCTGGGGGTGATAATGGACGAGAATTTTAAAATGGACCTGCAGATAAATTCACTTGTGAAAGCCAACTTTTTTGATCTTGGTCTTTTTATCGTTTAGGGTTTTGAGGGTTATGCACGCTTTTATCACTACAGAACTTGATTATTGTAATACACTTTATTATGGTGCCAGTCATGCCTCTTTTTACTGTCTACAGCTTGTTCAGAACGCCACGGCTCATCATTTAACTGATTAAAGTAACTATGACCACATTACGCCCATTCTAGCCACTCTTTGTTGGCTTCCTGTGCGTTTTTCAGACTGATTTTAAAATTTTCTTTACAACTCATAAACCTTTAAACCGTCTAGCTCCTTCCTTTCTTTCTTTATAACCTTTTAAAAGCAAGTATTTTATCATGGACACTCAGATCCACCATCTTTGGCTCTGCGTGAGAGTTGGCTTTTTATCTTCTACTTTTCAATTTTATTAAAAAAAATTTTTCACATCTTTTCATGTTTTTAAATTGTGTTTTTATTGTTTTTAATATCATTGTACAGCACTTTGGTTTTTTTTATGACTCACTATTTACCTCTTTTTCATATATGAACTCCTGGATATGTTGTGGTATAAGCTCCTAACTTTGTCCATCCCCTGACCTTTCGAAAAGTTCTGTGATATCAGCTCCATAATTAGTAGATAGCGGGTATTAAGAGACAAAGGAGAAATCCACCTGAGAACGAGTCCCAATGCCCCAAAGGCCTGATGTAAGAAAACGTGCATAGAATCCTTAACAAAAGTGTGAGCCTAAAACCTGGAAATGTCGTACGCCACATTTATAAGACTGAGTGTATATGCACTGAGTTCTCTCAATAAACTGTCCACCACAAACAGAACCATAAACAGTCTATGCTTCAGGCTGGTCATAAAGCAGAGGACTGAGGTGTTTACACCTCTGGAGGCATTTCCTCAGTGGTCATCACAAGTCCTATAAGTCATCACTTAAGTCAGTGGGCCACAGAAGTAATACGGTGGCACTGATGGAAAAAAGTTTGCCTTTGAGAAACACAGAATTTTATATGAAACCACATATCCTTTCCAGTAGACACAAACCTTCCAAATATACTCGCCCATGGCAGAAAACTAAAAAAAATGGAATAATATCCACATGAACAGAAAATGAACCCCAAAAAGGCCACTAAACTTTCTTTTTACATACCACTCCAACGTAAACTCATGGTTTTACATGATCTTATGTCTACATCTGCTCTGAGCCTCTGCACTGACTGACGCAGACTATGTGGAAATTCAAGGTTAGGCTTTAAAAGATTTTTGCTTTTGTTGGTTTGTTGGTTTCAGTTTCTCATTTAGTGAAAATTTACATTATAACTGGGTTACCCCAGTTATAATGTAAAATCTTCTTCTTTTCTCTTCCCATCAGAGATGTTTTTTTTTCTTTTACAAATTTAAGCCCCTGCTGAGCGATCCTCTAGGTCATGTAGCTGCTGAGTGTGGCCTTCTTCCACCACACAGGGACTCTTGTCCAACAGAAGCTTCTTGTTCTTCCTCTTTGAACCCTTATACAAAGACACTGATGCATCTTTTCCACCCTGCAGTTGTACTCCAGATGTGACCCCCACTAGCTGTAGATGACTTCAGTCTAATCCTGCAGCTCCTTGTCAGCCTTTTACTTGATCTACACTGGTGGCCACTTCCTTTTGATTCCTCTCATCCACAGCTTTGGTTTCTCTGATATCTCATCAAGAATGTCAGTGGTGTTCTTCAGAGTTTGCAGCTTTTATTTGTTTGTCTCCTTTCAGACTATAAGACACCTTAAATCCATTTTCTTTGATTGCAAGAGCTCAGGCGTCTGTCAGTTTACTGTCTTTAAGTCCTCCTGACATTGATAGTTTAGAGCTACGAAACATCTGCTTTCCAGCACTGACACAAGAAGAAGTGTGATAATAACGTATCATATGGGTGTGTTGCCTGCTTGTGTGTACTGTGAAGAGGAGGCAGTGCCAGTGTTCATTTATTTTCTTTTATCTCATCATGTTATGATCTTTTTTCTGCTAAGTTGTCAAGAAGCGTTTGGATTCTGTTTCGATTCCATCTGCATATTTTTCCATTACAGCGATGAGATGTAATGGAGGTAGCTGGGCTGGAGGAGGCTTGCACTGAAACAACAGACTGACTGAGAAGGGCAGGAGAGCTGATTAGGCAGAGTGGGAAGGGCTCTCGCATACCGTCAGTCAGCTGGGAAGTTATGGCTTATGCTCCCACACTTGGTCTGACCTGGCCCCCTTGTGGCTGATTTTATATAGAGCCTACTGTGTGTTTAAAGCTCCTGTGAGGAATTTTTCAGTGCCAATTAAATAGTCTGAATTTCATGTGTATGCTTCTTTATGGTCTACTAAAGCAAACAAAACATCAGGGCAAAGATTTATGGTTTCCACCGGGTCATTTGTGAACCCTCTGACTTCTGCCAGGGGGTAGGTGTCAGAGTGAGTTACAGCATGCTGCTGAAAATGACTTTCTTTACAATTTTCAAGGCAGATTTCCACAGTAAGTGACGAGTTTGACTGCTTAAAGACAGCAGGATGAGATTCAGAAAAGAGATACTGATTTGTCCACAGGGGGCGCCAAAGTCAGCACAAACTGAAAGCACTCACTTGAGCTTTAATCAAATAATATCTTAGAATGCTTTATTTGGACATTTACTTTGCAGGCCCAACAGTACTGAATATTTTTTGTATGGCATACTGATATAGTGCTGAACCTGCTTGTAAGTGTTGTGGAGGAATGCGTGCTGTTTTGCACAGCTATTACATGCCCAAACTCTGGCCTCCATCCATCACAGCTGAACAAGGGTTAAAAGATCATCACCAGAGCCTGTAGCGGACCCTGAAGCTGCATATTTTCATCATTATCCCAACATTTTTGCTCACCTTCAGTCAGCAACAAAGCAAATGTTGACTTTTCACGAAAGGAACTTGACACAAGCAGAATTATTTCAATGTAAATTTCCTTTTATTATTCCTCCTTCGGCTCTTTTTCTACTCCTGTGGAGTGGCGATGTGGCCCAGTTAGGTTTGGCATCACTTATTTTACTGTGGGGAGGTTTTAAGACCTCACTAAACTGGTCATTTAATGGAAGAGTTTGGCAGATTTGGCAATGCATTTAACTGTGTGAGGACTTTGGGGGGGGGGCTGCCTAAGGTCACTTTGTTTTGCAAAAAAGAACATGTCATGACATCTCACTTGATGGACATAATAGTTGTTGTTTTTTGCCCCCTAGAGCCTCCCTTTTCTCTTACTGTAGTAGAACCAGACTGTATTTTCGTGTCAGTTTTTCATGAATTCGAGATGTTCAAAAGAGCCAAAATACAAAAAAAATTCCTCCTCTGCCCCCTCAGTCTGAGCTCTCTACTCTGTAATTTTGGTTTTGGGATGTAGGCTACTCCCTCAGGGGCAAAACAGAGAAAAAACCTCCTCTGTGCTCCAGAGGAGCAGTTTTAGCCTGTCTCTAACCACAGTAGGGGAGAAAAACACCAAATAAGCTGTGGATTTAGCATATCATGCAATAACAGTGAAAAAAGTGTGCCTTTTCTTCAGGATGGCACCGGAATCGAGGGAAAATTATAGAGTGCCTCTGTGGTTTGAGTAAAAGAGAAAATGAAAACAAAGCAAAGCAGCAGTTTTAGGCTTTTAAGATGTATGCTGCAGTTAGAAATGTGAAAGAATCAAAAAGTCTGATTGTGTTCCTCCTAAAAGAGTATCCACGAATAAATCAGTTTGCTCTTTTAATCTCTTGACGTAGTAAGAATTTATCTTCAGAGTTCTGTTAATGAATTAGAATTTAGCATACACTTAAGGGCTGCAAGGTGGTGCAGTGGTTAGTGCTGCCACCTCAAACAAGGTCATTCTTGCTCTCCAGGTCATTCTTAAAGAATGTACAGGTAGCAAACAATAACAAGTTTGTTAATGAAAAGAGAAATAATTTTGTGGTATCTGAAATTAGTAAGTTAGCTGTGTTTAATGAAGTCACCTAAATAGTCTTCTTACAGGGAAAAAGCTTGTCCTCCATGAAAACACTCTAATGCAGCTAACGTAGCTAAGTCTGAAGCTATACATTTTGCTACATTAGCTATAAAGATAATGTAGTTGCATAACTAACGAAGCAAATAGCTAATAAAGCTACATTAGCTATGTAGCCATATTAGCTGTACAGGCAAGATAGATAGATAGATAGATAGATAGATAGATAGATAGATAGATAGATAGATAGATGTGTTTGATAGGTAGGTAATGTGGCTACATAGCTAATGTAGCTTAAACTAATGCAAACAAAACATTTTTCTACCAACTTGCCTGCTTGCGTGTTCTTTGTCTACTCTGTCCTGTTGTATGTCTTGGTCTATGTATGTATTATTTTCTCTTGTGATAAAGGAAGAGAGAAAATAAGCTGCATTAGCTACATCAGAGTATGTTCCATTTGCTACAGCTTGAACCATTTTCGAAGTAATGCTAACAGTATAATGTATGCCAGCTTTAGCTGAAGCTAACATAGCTACATTGGTTACGTAGTAACCGTGTTCATTTTTACGTAGTAACCGTATTCATAGTTTAGTTACGGTAACTGCATAACTAGCTAAGCCACATCAGCTTTAGGCAAAGCTAACAAAGCTAAAGCATGAATGCAACTGCCAGACTCTGTTTACGGATAAAGTTGAATTAAAAAAACCTTCTTAAACTTTGTAACACTACATCCGTACGTTGCATTGAAACAGGCCCCTGTTTGATTAAAATATTCCCTAAAATGTCACAAAAGCTTTTTGGGATGTGGAATTGCAAAAAAACACAGCAGTTCTTTGATTGGCCACTAGTGGCTAGCTAACAAAGAGACACAAGTCACACACACACCCCATGTTATAATGCAGTTTTTTCCGGAAGAAATAAACATGTTTACAGCCTGGTTCAAAAAACTTATTTTGCTTAGAATGGTAGATGTCTTTATGGACACACACTGAGCAATGGTACATTTTTTTCTTAACTAATAAAGAAGAATACGACTAATACGCATGGTTGGTGTAACTGCAAGCCACAGCTCCATGTCTCTGCCTTGGTCTTGGTTGATCTAAACTTAATTTGAGACAACAGGTTTAATTTGGTGACAGCTGCAAAGCCCCATTCGAAAACCAAATGTCTGAGATTAATCCAATGTTTTCTGCAGTCTGTGGGTCTTATTTCAACGATTATTGCCTCCAAACGTACATCTAGGCTTTCAGTATAAGTTTAAGTCACTGCAGAAACTGACATGGTTGGTCAAAGCTTTATTTGTCTTTTCTTATTAAAATCTGAGGGCTTCTTATTTCTGGTTTGGTGGGAAACCACATGACATGCCATATAATTTAATTTAAAAATAAATCATTGTATCACTCGTGACCACTTCAAAATAGACAAACATGCTTTTTTAATAGTGAACACTAGTTTCCAATTGAAAAAGCAGACTATATGAGCTTTTAATATAAGCTTATTATAGAAATGTCACAATAACAGACTTTGTTATTATTTATAAGTGATGATGAGTGATGGGTTAGTGGATATTGCATGTGCATATTTGCATGGAGAGTATGTGTGTGCATTATAATAAAAGAAAAAGAGAGAATGATTTATGGTGAGATGAACACAGTTATCTTTAAAAAATTGATAAAAAAGAAGTTGAAAAAGAAAGACCATAAACAGGACAGTGTGGAGCTTAAACAAAAACAACAGGTCATGATCTGTCTTGTTAACTTTCTTACCCATTTAAAGGAGGGCGGGCATCTTTAACAAGGATGTGGCCGTCTGCGGACTGTGGCCGGGATTAAAGGGAAGGAAACCAGGCGACCCTAGAGGATTCTTCTACCCTGTGTTCTGTGGGAACACTCATTAACAGTAACAAAGTGAACATGTATGCAAATGAGAGGCTATCCTCCAGATCTGGCCAACAGATGACAATAATTGTTTCCATCCCACTAAACAGGCGGTGTGTTACTCTAAGGGAAATCAACTTTTACTACAGACATGTTCGAGTCTTTCTTTCTTTCTTTCTTTGCAGACATTCCTTTGTTCCCATAAAAAAGGTTAGAACCCTCAAGGATGGGTCAGCTACAGATGTTTGCTGGTGATTAAATCACCTCTGACGTGATGTAACATGCATGCTTGTCTCTGTGTCCAAATAGCTTTATTCTCTTGGTGATGTGTTTTCATTTCTTTCATGTATTATGCTACACACACATGGAATAAATTGTCTTTTTTTATACTTTCACAATACCCTAAACTTCTGCCTCTGAGACAAATATTACTAGCCGACAAACATCTGACAGCACTGTCTAGGTTGCTAAATGCAAATGTAAAGGAAAAAGGCTCAAGTAGCCTAATTAATTCGATGTAATTAATTCACTCAGAATTTCTTTAAAGTGCATAAAAATGGAAGAAAATTAGCGTCAACCCTGGCCCACAACAACAGAGCAAGATACAGTTACGAAATGGTAGCACCAATTTTAAGCTCTTGATATGAGACAATAATAAACTTAGTATGCTAACATGCAAACATTAGACTCATCCTACCCCACTTTGTCATACAACTCAGCTTAAATAGCCTAAATAGCATACCCAGCTAACGTATTTCAACATATATGTATAATGTCTGTCAAACATGTCTATTTTAGTTTACTTCGTCAACATTCTGATATTTGCCAATTAGCACTAAAAAAAGCTAGCAAACATGTTTGCCATGAGAGCAGGTGTACTAAGAAAAATGTTCGGTCAAGAGAACAACATCATTTAACTCCAAATATAATAAACTGACTAAAAATGTTAAGATTAGCTTCACCCTGAGCCAAAACAAAAGAACCTGAAAGAGTTACAGCTAAATAGCACTAACGCTCGCTAAATAAGCTACTTAATAAAAACCTAATGGCAGCATGCTAACACAAAATAACACTGCTAGCTGATAGTGGCCAAGTACATTTTTTATCCTACCTTGCTGATTAGCATAGTTAATATTAACTAATTGGCACTAAAGCTTAGCTAAAAACATGTTTACCATGATAGCAAATGTACAAAAGAAAGATTTGATCAAGCAAACATAGAATTCCTTTACCCCAATTTATAACACATGGACTGAAAATGTTAATATTAGCCTTACCATATCCACAACAGAACCTGAGAGAGTTGCAGCTATGTAGCACTAGTGCTTCCTAATTAGGCTACTTAATAAATGCTAATGGCGGCATGCTTACACATGATAACACTGCTAGCTGACAGTAAGTACCTTTTTTTATTCTACCTTGTTGATTAGCATAGTTAACATGCTACTATTAGCCAATTAGCACTAAAAAAATAGGCTAGCAAACAAGTTTTTCATGATAGCGTATAAAGAAAAACATTCAATCAAGTGAACATATAGCCTAGTTCATTTTCACCCCAAATTATAATACATATACTAACCCTTACCACCCTATGGCTAGTGCTTCCTAATTTAGTGACTTTATGAATGCTTATAGCATCATGCTAACACAAAACAATACTACTTGTTGATAATAAGCAAGCATATTTAATATCTAACCTTGATAATGAGCATAACATGGTTATATTTGCTAATCACCACTAAAGATAAGCTAGCAAACATGCTGGCAAATATACAAAGAAAAATGTTAAATCAAATGACAAAAGACATTCATTTAACCATAAATTATAGTAAACTGACTAAAAATGGTAAAAAAATTAACCAAAATTATTATAATTATTATTAAAGACAGAACCTGACAGAGTTACAGCCAAGTGGCACTAGCACCTCTTAATTTTAAATGCTAATAGTAGCATGCTTACACCCAATGACACTGCTTGCTGATACTAAGCTGGCACATTTTTCATTCTACCTTTTTGTTTTGTCCCTACAATCTTCATTAGGAAATTTAGCAGGCTAATATCTGCTATTTAGCTCTGCAGACAAGCTAGTAAACACCTAAGGCTCATGGAAATTTTATTTGCTTTACAGGTTTGGTCATGAACGCCCTTGATTTTATTTCAAAACACCAAGAAATTACTGGGAATGTTGACGGGGAGAAATGCTGAGCCAGAGTTGCCTTACAACCTAGGCAGAAACCTTCAGACTTTTTGAATACAAAGCAATGTATTATGGACTTTGACTTTTAAAAATTCTCACAACAATGTTAGAAGTTATGACAACAGTGGGATCTGAATGCAATCATTACATTGTTCTATTGGCTTTGTTGGTTTTATTGTTGTTGCTGTTTTGTCCTTTGTTCTGTTTTAATTTCTTTCTCTGTTTGTATTTTGTTTGTTTTTTACTTAGGGGTAAAAGAATGGTTGGAAATGAGATTCAGGTATGTATTTCATTCACAATTTATGTCTGCAAAATAATGATGAATACATATTTGTTTAAATCATGTTTTGCTGCTTAAATCAGTACTGTGTTCAGTATGTCCCATGGTGTGGTGTTGTTGTAGTAGTGTTTTTAAGTTAATTTGGAAATTTCTTTTATCAAAAATAAATATTTTCATATTGTTTAATCATAATCTGTAGGCTTTAGATGCATCTAACCTTAATAAACTGTATCCAGTGGAGATGAATTTAATAAAGTGGTCAATTGAAGTACATAATGACATGCAATAAAAGCCTAAAATCATCTCCAGCTTGAAAAATATGTGAGTTTTTTTGCAAAGACTGAGAGCTGAGAACTCAGGAGGAAAGAGGATCATGTATATGGTAGTTGTATAGATAAAGATGGAGTAGAAAAACAGTCTTGACACTTTTGAAAAATAGGCAAAATGCCACCTGGATTAACTTTAATCCTAAACCAAACAGTCAGATGTTTAAGAAACTGGAGTGTTTCTCCTTACGAAGTCAAACTGAGTCATAAGTTGTGACAGATCGAGACAACCTGACCCTGTGTGTTTATTTCCACTCCAAATCTAAACTCACCTCCTTCAGGCAGGGTGACCTGCGTTGACCCTTGAGGTGAATACCAATTTACCCCTGATTCTCTGAGCTTGAAATGCATACAGGTTTGCTGAGAACAGTAAAGTAGATACAGGACTGTGAATGCTTTCCTCTGTGGAAACAGGAAGGTGGTTGTGATTTTACCCTAATCCCCGTGGACATTTGTAGGGTGTGCTTGGATAAATTCCACCAGGGAGGTCATGAGGGTTCACATACCTGGAATCAATTAACTTCCTGCAATTCCCGCCCAAGTTTTACCCAGAAGATTTCAGACTTTGAAGACACACAGGAGTTTATCTATAATTTAACAAATAAAACACCAGTTTTCTTATTGTGTTTATAGTACTGATACTGTAGTCTACTCTGAAAGACATCTGGGATAAATCCAATCTTCCACACTCATGGCTTAACTTTGTTTTAATGGTTGCAAACCAAAAATATCAGCGTGAACAAAGACTCTTATTTTGTAGGTTCCAGTAAGCATAATTAGACTGGGCATTTCAGGTGAAAAGCATTAGCTTAAGCTTAGTCAGCATTTTACTGTGAACTAAGTTTCCCATTTGTAATGACCTTTTAAATATTTTTTCCATTGTTTTTCTGCAGGAATTAGAATTTATATACACTGACATTAAATACAATCATCGTTTCATGCGCCAAAGTCAGATTAAACTTAGAGAGGGAGTTTTGTTTGGCAATATGAATGGAAAACACAAAATTACCATGAGAAAAATGCTCTGCTTAGATGGTAAAACAGTCTCCTACTGTAAAATGTGCCACATTGACTATAACTGCAGAAAACAACTTAATTGTAGGTGAAAAAAATCTTTATTTGGTCTTCATTTGCTCTGAGGTTGTACCTATGCAAATATCCATAAGGAGTTTGCAATTTGTTTCACTTTATTGGACAAGGAGTGCAAGCATAGCAACACATGATTAGTTAGTTGTTACATGAGCAGCTCCATATGTACGTCCCTTCATGAGAAATGGGGGTATGGCTTTGAAAGTAACAAGACCACCACATCAAAGGTAAACAGAGAAGAAGAGGCCTCTTAAGAAGTCTGGGCTCCTCATTAGCAGAAACATATCGATATATGCAAAAGAACAGCATGTCACCACTTTCTGCAAGAATAATGTGTTCAGTACAGCTGTCTTATTCTTGTCATTTAAAGCTTTATCTAATTTAAACACCAGGGTAAAACTCTAGACTGCAGGAGAAACTAAAAATGAGCATGAAACATCCATATTAAATGCCTTTTTCTGCCCTTGTGTGCAGATTTCTTGAATGAGGACAAGAATGAAAACATGACCTCATCTCAGAGCCCTGCACCGGCCAATCCCAACATTCAAAGGCTTCGAAAATCCTCAAAACAGCCAAAGAATCTGCACCTAGATACACACTATTCCACACACAGAATCCATGTTTGGACCAGGTGTAGTTTAAATAGTGCTGAAAGGAATATCCCATAAAAACAGAGTGGAGCAGTCTAGCAGGTTGTAAAGGTAATTAAGTTGCATGTTTTGAAGTCCTGCATTTTAACAGGTGGTTGAGTATTTCACTGCGTAACTGGCAGATGTGTGTCTGTTTCATATAAAATACGCTTAAACACATTGATAAAGTTCCAATAACCACAATAGCTTTGCTATATAGGAGATCTGAGGATGTTAGAGGATGTCCTCTTCAGCCAGAATAAAGTATAACATCAAATTAATAAGGATGAAGCCAATTGACTCAGTTTTAGCCTGTGTACCTGCTGGCTGAACTAAAATAAGACGTCCAGGAGTAAAAAAAAAAACAAAATTAACCATGACGGAAACCGTGTCTGAGAAATATTTATCTGAAATATATTTTGGTTTAATATTTTTACTCATATCCCATTTTTAATGGAGAGGGCGGAGCTTATACATTTATTGTAATAACCACATTGCAAACATTATAGTCTAAGCAACATTTCATTAATAAAATAGAGAAAAGGTTATTTACAGACCTGTTTAAGAAGTGCTTACACAAACTTTGGCTTTTTTTCTAGTTTTGTTAGCTTTGGCTATAGTTAATGCATTCATGGTGGCTACGTAGTTTACCACTGTTTCTCAAATCGCATACTTCTGTTAGTATACTGAATTACAGTATATTTAAATGTAGTACAGAGCACAAAACCGCTAACCTGACATGACAAATGGATTTGTTTCACACATCTATCTGGAAAACCTTCCATAGGTGGCGTTTGGGAAAGGGCAGAGCCTTTGAAAAAAAACCCAGAGTGTGATTGGATGAGCATTCTGTCTGTCACATCTTTATGAGCCAATCAGAGCAACAAAACATGTGATGTCGAAGCCCCAAACCAAGGTGGAGTAAACTCCAGAGAGCTGCATAACACAAACCGTGGCGACTGTAGACATGTCAGCAAACAGCTTTTGTCATTTTTGAAAAGAGAACAACTCACTGCTGTTCTTTACTCTTCTTTTAATGAAGAAATGTCATCAAGTTCTGATAAAACTGACGCTTTAGCAGCATCCACGCTAATTTCTTCCTCCATATTTGCATCAGCCTCTTCTCACAGCTTGTATATGTCATGACTCTGCCGTGCCTGAAAGTACTGCCCCACGATGCTGAATGGTCCTGCCACTTTCTAACCGGGCCCAAACTGTTCAGATGGGAGCTTCACAAGATGGATTTGTCAGTAAGAAACACAGAAAGGGGCGAATCCATCTGCTTTGCAAGGTTACGATATCACAGCAGGTTGGCATTATCTTGAATTGTTCTCTGCTGTTTTGCTAACAGGAAGTGACAACTAGTATTTCGTAAGTAGGACATAAGTGTGTGATTTGGGGCACACTTGAACGTTACAATAAGTCAATTGAGCTACATAAGCTTGCGTAACAAGACATTTTGCAAATGTCGCTAAAGCTAACGTAGGTTATGTGGCTACCTAGATATAGCTAAAGCAAACATTGTTTAGGCTAATGAAGCTCTGTTAGCAGTGATATCTTGCTATGTTAGTTCATGTGTCAGCTACTTTTAAAACATTTGCTATATAAGCTATGTTTGCTATGCTATCTGCATAGCAAACATAGCTAATGTGGCTTTGTTAGCTAGCCTCAGCTACATAGCTGTGTTAGAGTATTTTCATTGAGGATGAGCTTTTTTCTCCTGTAAGCAGACTGTTTGCCTGGCTTTATTAAAGGTTATTTTTGGGTCTTTTTCGATAGAGGACAGTCGATAGACTTGGAAACAGGGATGAGAGTGGGGAGAGACGTAGCGCAAAGGGCAACTGGCTGGATTCGAACCCGGGCCACCCGCATGAATGGGGCACGCCTTTAACCACTGGGCCATCTGCGCGTACCAGATTTTGGACTTTTAAATCTTGGTATCCTGTCCCTTACCTTAGCCCTTACCCTAACTGGAAGTTTAGCATTTATTCTGAAAGTTTTAGCATGTATTTCCGTTCTTACAGCGGCAGCATCTCCCAGTAATGTCCCGCAAAGGTAGGCGTCTCAGAAGCACAGTCTGAAGATGGTCCAGTGTATACAGTAGAATTTACCTGGATCAGTGTGATACATGCATACTGATGGCATACTGCAGATCTAGCTTTGTTCACATAGTGCATACTGCATTTTGCCCAAATGACTATGACTCAATCTTGTGGCTTATTCATAAAATCCTTTGACTTTCCTCCAAAAAATATCCCCCCTCCATATGTCCTAATGAATTGCTTTGAATACAAACAAATCTTTGTCCATCCAGACTTTGCCAAATGAGTGAAGATATTCCTATTAAACTGCACACAGCTGTTTTTGGCTCACACATATGGCTTTTGTTGACTTAGAGATACTGGAAACACAGACAAGGCTGTACAGTAAAGACATGAGTCAGGGGATTTTGAGCAGCAGGGGGCATATTTGGCTTCCAGTCATGGATGCACAATCGTACAGGGGGCCTGGATTCTCAGGGATCCTGCAGAGACTGTGAAGAATGACATAAGAGTCAAAGTTTGCCAGTGAGAGCTCTCCATTTCTCATGGATTTATGATTTAAGTGGACACTAAACTCAGATTTCACGGTGCAAAATATTTTTACACTCCAGTTGAGCCATGAAGCGAACAATGAGGAGTTTCCTGTCTAAAGCAGGTGAAAAGACTCCTGGGTATCCTGTGCTGTTACATCTCCTGCTTTAAATTTTTGAATGTAAGGTCAGGATTTCTCAAGGACATGCACAGTTTAAAAGAGCACAGACAATTCAGTCTGAGCTTCAATAAAAGCAGGTCTCTAGGTTTTATGAGACTCTAAAACATCTGTTTATAAAACCTCAACAGACATGTTGTCTGAAGGACAAAGTCTGACAAGGAAAACTGAAAAAAACAAGGAAAAGGAACAGTGCATATTGTGTATGTATCTTTGTGTGATTTAATTAGAGCATTTAAAACAGTCACCCAGCACCCAACCGCACATGAAAAGCAAGGAAGAGGTGGAGGAGGGTTGTAAAATTACCCCTGATCCCCAAGTTGCATTTGTTGTGACTACAATCCAGCAGTAAAGCAGAGATGTGCACACTTCTCTCAGAGCAGAGTTATTTTTTCCAGAAGCTACCTTTGTGCACAGAGTAAAAACATATGGTCAGGACGGGACACTGCATGCCCACACAACATTAAAATAGTGGTTGCTGCTTTTCCTGACCTGCTCCTGCAAAAAGTTCATAAAATGAGACTAGCCACAGAGGTCAGCCTCCTTCAAATCTTCCATGGAAGCAGCACAGTCATACTTTGACCTACATTACAAGCATTACAAAGCTTTTGATTCCACACATCACAGCTTCTTGCAGTAGTTAGCACTGTTGTCTCACAGCAAAAAGGCTCCTGGTTTGATTTCCAGTGTATTGGGGCTTTTCTGAGTGGACTTTGTTTGCTTTGTGCATGTGTTGGTTCTCTCTGGGTACTTCTGCTTCCTGCAACTGTCCAAAGACATGCTCATTAGGTTAATTAGTGAATCTAAATTGCCTGTAGGTGCATAAATGGGAGTTTGCTTGGTTGTTTGTGTCTGTATTTCAGCCCTTTGATGGATTGGCAACCTGTCCAGGCCTCTCATCCATCGACAGCCAGGATCAGCTCAAGTCCACCAGGACTCAAATGGGACAAGTGGTGTCGATAATGGCTGGATGGATCAGAGGAGTGGTACCAAATTAGATGAGAAGCTATTTACAATACAGGCAACAATTTGTTAGTATACTTCTACATTAGTCAGCATAAATGGACATTAAATGTGGAGTTCCTCAGGGGTCATAACTAAGCACTATATTGTTGTTTTTTCTAAATCTTCACATAAATTACAGTTTGAGGATATAAAAACAACTGCGATTTATATTGTTTGCAGATGATATCAATTTAATTCCTTCAGAAGGGAACTTGCTGAAGCTTTTCAAGTTCATGATGATGGAAACAATTTAAAATAAGAGGTTTAATATAACAAGCTGTCACTTAACGCTGACGACACAGTACTAAACTACTCAGAACCCACCCCTGAACACACTTTCTCACATTTACAGCTTGCTTTTAATTCTTTCAACAGATTTTTTAAGGACTTAGAGCTTGTTTAAATGTGGACATGCAAAAGTCATGCCATTGTTGATTATAAATCCAAGCCTCCAAACCTACCTTTGACCTCCACTTCTTAGGGTATCAGATCCAGTTTGTTTCAACTATAAATAACTTGACATTTTAATTGACAAATCTCTCTTTTTACGTGAAAAGATTCAAACAGAAATTGGTAGTACTTTAGAATCAAATCCTGCCTTTATTTCTTCCAGCCCCTGGGAAGCACTGACCTAGACAAATACTTGCTGAATTTTGTGATTTCTTGTCTTTCAACACTCCTTCACAGAGCTCCAAGCTCTTGACTTAAAAAATTTAAAAGAAGAATGTATAAGGTGATAAAAACAGCACATAAAACCCAAAAAAGATAAAAAAAAAATTCACATATAAAAGTTACAGTGCAGAGTTTGAACAAAAATAGAAAATTTGAAAAGTGATAGTTTTTAGTCAAAGGCAGCAGTGAACAGCTGTGTCTTCAACCTTGATTTAAAAGAACTCAAACTCTCAGCAGACCTGATGTTTTCTGGGAGTTTAATCCAGATATATGGAGCATAGTAACTGAACGCTGAATCTCCATGTTTAGTTCTGACTCTGGGGACACAGAGCAAACCTGCACCAGATGACCTGAGCGGTCTGGATGGTTCATACTAGACTACAAGGTCTCTGATGTATTTTGGGCCTAAACCATTCACTGCTTTATTAGCTAACAGGAGGATCTTAAAGTCTACTCTCTGAGAGACAGGGAGCCAGTGTAGAGACCTCAGAACAGGAGTGATATGGTCCACTCTCCTGGTCTTAGTGAGGACTTGAGCAGCAGCGTTCTGGATCAGCTGCAGCTGTCCGATTGACTTTTTAGGCACACCAGTGAAGATACTGTTACAGTTGTCAACTTGACTAAGATTAAATGCATGGACCAGTTTTCAAGGTCCTGCTGTGACATGAGTCCTTTAATCCTAGAAATATTCTTGAGGTGATAATAAGCTGACTTTGTAATTGTTTTTATGTGGTTTTTAAAATTCAGGTCTGAATCCATGACAACACCCAGATTTCTGGCCTGGTCTGAGGTTTTTAACTGAAGTGACTGGAGCTGCATGCTGATTTTAAGAGATTCCTCCTTGGGTCCAAAAACAACTACCTCAGTTTTTTCTCTGTTTAACTGAAGAAAATTATGGCACATTCACTCAGTAATTTGTTCCATGCATTTACCCAGTGCTTTTATGGGGCCATAGTCACCTGGGGACATTGAAATGTAGAGCTGTGTGTCGTCTGCATAGTTATGGTAATTTTTTTTTTGTTTGTTTTCAATGATCTGAGCTAGTGGAGGCATGTAGATGTTAAACAGAAGAAGCCCCAGGATGGAGCCTTGGGGGACTACACATGTAATTTTGGTCTGCTCAGATTTAAAGTTACCTGTTGACACAAAATAATCCCTGTCCTTTAAGTAGGATGCAAACCAATCAAGAACTGTTCCAGACAGTCCCACCCAGTTTTCCAGTCAGTCAAGTAATATATTATGGTCAACTGTGTCGAATGCAGCACTTGAGGTCCAATAACACTAAGACTGAAGTTCTGCCATGATCTGTATTTAAGCGAATGTCATTTAACACTTTGACCAGAGCGGTCTCAGTGCTGTAATGTGGTCTAAAACCTGACTGGAAGACATTAAAGCAGCTGTTCACAGTTAGAAAATAATTTAACTGTTGAAACACAGCCTTTTCAATGATTTTACTTAAAAAAGGAAGATTTGATATTGGCCTGTAGTTGTTTATTAAGGTCTTTTCTAGATTGTTCTTTTTAAAGAGCTGCTTAATAACAGCTGTTTTCAGGGTCTGTGGGAAGACACCTGAGCTTAGAGTAAGCACAGTCTGGGGTACCGTCCAGGTCGTAGGGTTGCTAAGACCCCTTGGTTGGTCCCAAGGACTAGAAAAACTGCTGGTCATTTAGCCTATTACCAGGGGTAAAGAAAGAAATACTATCGAGCTTGACCTTGGCTGCCAAGCAACACACATGTCCACATGCGTAAAGCTCGAACTTTTTGCCCCCGCCCAGCCCCAGGTTGTAGCATGCCAGGCCCCGTGATGGATCCTTGGCGCCCTACATGCCTAAAACTTACACACAGGGCTGCATATACTAACATTTACCTGTTGGCTTTTAATGTAAAGCACAGCATAGGAATGGGAATGTTTTTGACTTTGCAGGTATTTAAATAAAAAACATAAGGTGTTAAGTGAGTCTTTATTATTTTTATTATTTATTATCACCATGGCTACCCAGACACTTATCTATTCAACACTGTATAGCCCTGGTTACTGCCCCTTGTGACTGACTCAGTCTGCATCAACATCTGTTGCAGATCATTAAACTTCACACCAGTCACTGTGAAATGTGGCAAAGACTCCCAGCTCATGAATCTTCAGACAGCAATTTTGGTTAGTTTGATGGGAAGAAAGGGCAAAACAAGTTTTATAACATATAGTCAGCAGATTTTTTTTCAGTCTGACTGAGATTTAAGCAAGAAGTAACATGTGAAAAAACAATGGGACAACAGAATGGTGTTGATACTGATAAAAGAATACTCTCAGGGTGCTTTTTCTTTTTTCCATGTTGGTTTGCCAGTTGTCTGCCCCAAATTGCTGTAGCACTTGGGTGTATTTGGCCAGAAATGGTAATATAAGGAGCACACGGAGGGGCATATTTAATCAGAAAGTACACTGGAGTCTGCCAGGATTCAGGAGTTAGAATATCCAGACTGCTGGAGATGGTTCAAGGTTTAATTTGGGAACCTGGCATTGGTACAAAACACTCTTTCTCCGAGTGTAGAGTGATTTGTTTGAATTTAACAGGGATGGCACAATCATAGCTCTACAAAATCAGTTTTTAAACCTCTAATTTGATCTTGCACGTTGAAAGAGGATGAAACTGACTCTCATTTCCTCTCTTTTTGCATTTGCACAATCAAAGATCTTTTCACTTTGTATCTGTTTTGTATAAAATTTGCTGCCGTAATGTTTTGGCTTAGAGCAACGGTCTTAGAATGCATGGCAGCAGCTGCACCATGGAAGCATGGGTAATTTGTCAACTAAAACTATACTTGATGAAAAATAATGCCATTTCAGTTGACTCTAGGCACAGAAATAGAATTTGTCCTCTGCCAAAATAGCACAACTGAATGGGAGAGTACACCAAGATGGTCAGATAGAGCCAAATAAGGCTGATTAATCAAAGTTTTACTCTAAACTGTGCAGGGTTTTGTAATAAAAGAGCATGCAATAATGCATGGTTAATGCACATACCTGCAGCATATGCCCTACCATATGGTATGTTTCAGACTAGAATTACCATAACACTGAAAACACCCTTTGAAGGTTATTTGTGTTACAGCCAATCAACTCAAGGTAAACCAGGAACATGCTAAAGGGGAAATGTATGTATCCCCTTGAAATCAATGACAAGGATTAAGAGCTTTCCACTCTATAGAGAGGAGGATGTACGTAGCACCCATTTGTTAAATCATGTTGCTAATAATTATTGACAGAAAAGTCTAAAGGTATCTCTTCCTCTTTTATGCATACTGTTCAAAAGAGGCATACACTTTGGCATGCACATACATTCCTGAGATAACGCATCCTCGCAGCTGTTCCAGGGAGTGAAAAATGGACCATGCCAGCTCCCAGAGTTCACTGTGGGAAAATAACTAACAGAGAAAAAGCAGAGTTACGTCATCGCCATGTCCTTCACCTTGGATTCAGGTCAGCTGAATGATTTTTCATTTTCCCTGTGCAGTCATTCAACGTATACAGCCTTTGATGCTGCTGCCCGTGGCCAATGAATGACACGTGTTGATAATGTGTTGCAGTAAATTACTAAATACCGCCACCTGCTGGACAAGCAAATACAAGCGTGAACGTGGATTTAAGATTCCTGAGTGCTCTTGTTAAAGATTTGTCTCTAAGAAGCAAGAGACAATTAGGATATGTCTACTAAAGACAACTGACGAAATGTGGGTATATTTGTAGCCGTTTGTGATGGGATAATCACTGAATATGAAGGATTCCACCTGCCACTACGAGGGACGTGTTGCGTCGTTACTATGGTAACTTCAAACCGCCACAGGGAAGTACAAAGGAAGTCTGTGATTGAGTTTTCCAAACGTACATTTTAGCTGTATTTTGCCACTTGGAAGTTAATCTTTGCGATTTAAGTCACGGAGAATTGAAAAGGCGTGCGACGGGTCAAGAGTAAGAGTTTTGCATTGTTACTGTTACGTTTGTTAGTCATATAAACTTGGGCACAAACACGTTGCTAGCTTGTTAGCTTCTGTAGGGTTTAATTAAGTGCAAATGTTTGTGACAGTGATGAGTGCATAGTTAAACGTGAAATAGCGGGAGATGTTTGAGTTTTTTGGGAGTAATATGCCTGAGAGGGCCTCTATATGTGTTTTTATGTAATAGTCGCTGCACTACAGTAGTGCCGTTTAAAATACCATTTAAACATTGAAAAAGTTAGCCATTAAGATTTAAG
This sequence comes from Cheilinus undulatus, assembly GCF_018320785.1. NCBI lineage: Eukaryota > Metazoa > Chordata > Actinopteri > Labriformes > Labridae > Cheilinus > Cheilinus undulatus. The sequence continues at coordinate 21,023,343 of NC_054887.1, read as the reverse complement.
TGAGGCCAATGTTGTCACGTGACGGAATTAGCCTCTTTAATACATCAGGCTACAATAGCAGCAGTAATTTTGCACCAAATATTGCCGGGGGGGGGGGGGTCTACTTTTTTTTTCTTTTCTTTTTTTTTATTTTATTTGTGTGTGTGTGTCTGTGTGTGTTATAGTTTAAAAATGTGGCCTGATTTTAATACTGGCATAAAAGGATATCTGATTTCACTTTATGAAATTAAAGCAGAAAAGCCAAAAGGCTACTCAATTGTAGTAATTTGAGTAAATTTACAGTAATTGGTTACTTTCCATCCCTGGCATTCCCTCAAATCTTCTCAAAGTAGACCATGGATAATGAAAAAATATAGTAATAATAATAGTAATTGTAAACTGACCTTTTTTTCCTCCTCTAAACCACTGTTCCCTTGCTAGTGTTTCTCCTGTCTCTAGTATTTACCATTTCAGACTGGTCAATATCCTGTCCCTTTCTGTGTGTTTCACATTAGTGAGTCTGTCTGAGGAGCAGCAGGATTGCAGACCTTGCAGAGATGAAGAGGAGCTCAAAGATCAAGAGGAAGACGACATCCCTCTGGTGGCTCTTGCACCCGATGCTTCGTTCCCACATGAGCAGCCCTCCACCAGAACTGATGTCTCTGATAGTCCTGCTTTCCAGTGCTTAGATGAGGTAAGTAACATATTTTGTTAAATTATTATTTTTTTTAAATAGCATCTTTAAGGTGGGAGACAAATCACATTTTGGGGTTTCAGGAAAGTGTTAACTTTGATTACTTAACCTGTGATAAGGTTTTTAAGTTTTCCACTATGCATTGTCCACAGGATCTAATGCAAAAGAAGGCTTGAGTATAAACATCCCTCAGTTTTATTTTACAGCTAAATTGTTGTGGTGTAAAAAATGTATAATTGGAGTAAGATCATATTACCTCAGAACATTACCTTAAAAGTAATAGAATTATAAATGATTACACTCAATGGTTAGCACTGTTGCCTTTTTGTACTTTATAGTCACATAAACCTATATTTAACTTACAATAGAACACAAACAATATATGAAATGTTGAAACTGAGACATTTTAACATTTCATGAAAAATATTAGCTCATTTTGAATTTGATGGCAGCAACACATCTCCCAGAAAGTTGGGATGGAGCAACTAAGATCTGGAAAAGTAAGTGGTACTAATAAACCAATATTAAAAAACAGTTGGAGGAATAATTTTGCAACTACTTTGGTTAATTGGCAGCAGGTCAGTAACATGACAGAGTATAAAATGAGCATTTTAGAGAGGTAGAGACTCTTATTAGTAAAGGTTGGCAGAGGTTCACCAATCTGCCAAAAACATATAAACAATTTCAGAAAAATATTCCTCAATGTAAAGTTGCAAATGCCTTGAATATCCTACCATCTACAGAACAAATATCACAAGATTTAGAGAATCTGGAAAAATCTCTTTTCACAAGTGGCAAGGTCAAAGGTCAATATTACATGCTTGTGATCTTCGGGCCCTCAGGCACGGTGCATTAAAAAAAACAAATCCAAGTTAAAGTTGTGTCATGCAAAGAAGAAGCTATCTATGAACACAATCCAGAATCAATGCTGTCTTCTCTGGGCCAAAGCTCATTTAAAATGGACTGAGGCAAAATGGAAAACTGTTCTGTGGTCACATTGATCAAAATTTGAAATTCTTTCTGGGAACCACGAACGCCATGTCCCACGGACTTAAGAAGAGAGGGACCATCCCTTATTGTTAGTTCAAGAGCCTGTATCTCTGATGGTCTGGGGTTGCATTAGTGCCTGTGGTGTGGGCAGGCACTAACACAAGTCACTATTAGTGCTGAAAAGCATACATAGGTTTTAGAGCAACATTTGCTCCCATCCAGACAGTATCTCTTTCAGGGAAGGCCTTGCACATTTCAGTGAGACAATGACCAATAGAAAACATTTGGCACACCATAAAACAAAAAAATCCGGTAAAGAAGACCCAGGCCTGTTGAGCAGCTAGAATTAAACATCAGACAAGAATGGGACAACATTCCTCTCCAAAAACTCTAGCAACTGGTCTCCTCACTTCCTTGACATTTATATTCTGTTGTTAAAAAGATGATGGGATGCTACACAATGGTAAACATGACCCTGTTCCTACTTTTTTGAGATGTGTCGCTGCCATCAAATTCAGAATGAGCTAATATTTTTCATGAAATGGTGTTTCAACATCTGGCATGTCGCTTATGCTCTATTTTGAATTCGATATGATATAACAATTGTACCTCATACACAGTTAAAACAACATGCACTCATAGGCCCACAGCTTGATCATTAAACCTGTGTGAGGTTAATTGGAACTCATTCTTTTATTGAATTGCTTTATGAGTCAGCAGCTCATTAACTCTTTTATGGCCATGCATCACCATTTCCCCTACACTTTCAAAGATGTTAAAGAACCCTAAATGCTGTACAACAACCTCCTTAGAGTGCTGCATATTTATACCAACTTTGTATACATTAGTAGTGCTACTTTCTATATTTAGTATTTTAGCACTTTGAACATTAGCCTTATTGTCTATGTGCAGTGGTTGACTTTCTATATTGTTGTTTACTTGCTGCTCTATGTGCCTTTAAATGCCCCCCGGGGACAAATAAAGTTTTTTTTTAATTTGAATTTGAATTCATCAAAGGCAACTGCTGTAGAGGATGAGGCACAATGATTCAACCCACTCAAAAACACTAAATCACACACTGCCTTGTAATTACAACTTTATTCATTTTTTGATATAAAAAGTGCATATCTTTTGGCATGACAGCTGAATATGAATGATAGAAAAGATCAATATTGTACACACACAAAGCTCTAAATACACACGTAAGTACTATGAATGGTCACAACAATGCACAATCTTTATCATTGCTCAAATATCAACAATCACTGAACCTTGTTCTGTATGCCCTATGTATTTTATAAAAGCTGTCATATCTCACAAAATAAAATAAATACTGTACACGTCCTTAAAGCAAAACATTCCTCATTCGTCCCATTCACAGTGTGGAAAGAACGGACTAAAAGATGCAATACAGTTTTCTAACAGTAGGCAGCAGTATTGTACAAGTGATGAGTCTGGTAGGGCTTTGTTTTCTTGTTTGTTTGTTGTTTTAAACATGTAGAAAGTGGTGTGTGGCATCCAAAAATGTGCCATACTGACGTGCAGCAAGAGATCAGGACTGAAAAAAATATTTAGAGCATTTATATTCTCTTGCAGTGTTGCCCTTCTCAGAGGCTGCTGTCAAGAACATTTTACTGAAGCATCAATAATCCTGGATGCGCTTGGGAGTGATCCAATAGAAATCTGTCTCAGGCTGCATATTATTATAGTGGGATATTTAATATTGTATAGGATGATGATACATTAGTGGAAGTGCCTCAGTGTTATTAAATAAACAACACTGAAACTATTACTTTTGCACTGCTGCACAAAACACTTCCTAAACAGTTGGACTCCGACATCCAGCGTGAAGTCTTTCGCAATGAATTTCAGTCCCACTCAAAGCTGTATCATTACAGTACCTTCCATATACCTCACTTGAGTGGCTGCTTTTAATTATTAAACCATTTAGAGCGGGGAAAATGATAGCTCATTACCTTTTACTACTTCTGTGTGCTGTGCGGCATCTCCGCTGGGTTTATATCAGGAGGCAGCAGAACAGAAAGTGGAGAAATGTCAGAGAAACTGAAAAATCACCCACAGTAACCCTCCATATAACATTATGGCCCCTATAGGGGGCTGGCCTTTACACAGCGTGTATGGTGATATTTTTATTAGTCCATCATCATTTATAGTCCACTGTCCTTTATTGGAATCATTTTAATTCAACATTTTGAAGGCCACACTCACTAAAAAGGGGAAAAGTACAGCTCGGTTTCAATATTACTTTTTGTTTTTACTGCATTCAAACTGTCTACAGAGCTTATAGTCTTTTTCGGTGTACACGTATGCATATGTAAATGTGTGCAAATGCATGACTGACTATGTGTATGAGTTTCTGACTTCCATTTCTGTCTGTCTCTCTTTATGTTTATCTTTCATCTCCTCTGGCTATACTCATGAATATTTACCCGACCTTTTACGGAGCGTAGTTTTTGGGCCGTATCATCATCCTGACTGTTTTGAAGGCCTGCCTGTAGTTGGTGGGGTAGTACTCCGTCGACATGTTGTGCCATGTTCCCCAGAAGATCCCGTTCCTGACTCCCTTGTACCTCTTGTGGTAGTACTTCCCGTTTAGGTTGGCGGACATGCAGGCGTCGAACCACCAGCCGGAGCTGTAGTAGGCGCCGCAGTTTCCAGAGGGGTACATGTCGTTGTCACGGTCGGGTGTGGAGAAGAACTTCTGGTCGTGGTTGAAGTGCTTGTTGAAACTGATGGCATTCCCAGCTGTGCCACTATAAACAAAATCAAACTATAAGATTGAACCCTTTTATTTAAGTTGATCTCACATGTTTGCTTCTATAATCTGATTTCTCACCTGTATCCACTGACAGAAAGTTTGTAGCGCAGGAATTCATTTGCAACATAGAACTGATCATACTTTGCATACTCCCGAACGCCCTCAAAGTCTTCCAGCTCAATACGCAGCACCATGTCTTTGGCTTTAGTCATCAAGTGGATGTGGTCATTGCCCAGCCAGAACTCACCTCTGCAGCAGCAAGAGAAAAGAGAGGGAGAAATCAAAGATAGATTGTGAACGTGCTTGTACACTTGATTAGAAAATACATGCAAACTGAATTTATTTATTCCTGCAGGTGAGGCGGAGGGAGGTGGAGATGTGACAGTAAAGGAGATATATGAGGAGATATTATTCTTTCAAAGGGAGGTTATACTGGATCTGTAGGCATGGTTATCAAGAGGTATCCTGGGTTATTTCCCTCATAAAATTCAGCCAGGAGAGGAGAGGGGAATAAAGATAAAAATATGAATCAACTGATAGTAGAGGTGCTGCTGTATAACAAAATATAGGCAGTGCTGAAGGATGCTTTGTAACCTTTTTCCTTTGTGACTCACCATTCCTCTACTCACTCTAGTATTTTAGTTTTTATCTATAATTGAATTTACTCAGAAATTTCTCATTTTTTTGGCTTATTTTGTGATTAATTTTGTTGTTTTTTTGCATGTGACAATCAGTGATGAGAACAGGTGTGGGTAATCAGTCATAGTGGAAACAGGTGGGCCTCGTTAGGCTCTGATTGAGCAGGCATGCTCAACTGAGAGAAAGGGGGAAGCTGTTTTCTAGCTAACAAATTCTGCTAAAGTTCCTGCGCTCTTGGGTGACTTTAGGTGCCAACTGTGAACATTTGCTTGTCACAAGTAAGTTAAGAATCTTAAATTAATGCTTTTAAAATTTGATTTTTATTTCAAAACAGTTTGCATCAATTTGGTGCACCCCTTTGGTTAACTGAGCATATGGTAGGTTCCAGTTTGTTGTGCTTGGACTTTTTCTTTAACCTGTTGACTTTCACTTGCTTTTACCTGCAATTCCAAGTTATTTTTGAAGTTTTCATGCTTTTGTTAAAGGGTTACTCTGATGTTTAAGAATAGAGAGAGCAAAGCTATGATAAATAAACACTGTCAGTGCCCTACAGGCAGACAAATAATCCTTAATATATCTTTTACATGACCTGGTGTAAACCCAACCACTCACAACCTTTATCCTGTTTGAGCCTGTAATCCTGTGTACAAGCAGTAGGAAATTACACTGTTGTTTTTCCAAAATATCTATTTCTATTTCTCAAATATGTCCCATATTTCACAATGAAATACATTCTTTCCAGTTAAATAAAAGAATACAAGTTAGATTTTTCCAAAGGCTTACAAGACAACCAGTTATTTCTAAGCCTTTCCAGGCTTTGAGTTAAAGCAGTAGTTTTCCCCCTATCTTAAGATGTACTTGGAGGGAAAATATGTCACTAAAGCCTATTACCTGAGGTTTCCGAAGCCTTTCTTGTATTCTGCCCAGGTGCGATTGAAGCTCACAGACCCATCAAGTCGCTGCTGTATCACAGTCCATCCTCCTCCATAGGACTCCATGTCACAGAAGACTTCAAATGTCCCATTGCGAGGATCAGGGGTCACACGGTACACACCGTTCTTCCTCACCTCCATCACATTGTAGTCTGAACAGTCCCGAGGGGCCAAGATGACTGTTAGAAGGCAGATAAAAAGAAGACAGGGCGGTGTTTAAAGGACTTGCTGTGTGATTTTCAATCTTTTATTTGCCCAACCATGAGGCATTAATTGAAAAAGTCCCTGAGGCTAAGGGTAGAGAAAGAGAATGCGATAAGTAAGGGAGAAATCCAGCTTTGACCATTCTGATGCTCTCATTCCTGCATTAATTTCCGGGGCAGTTTATTCCATCACAAAGTAGTTCAGCATGTTCTGTAGCCAATCTGTTACTAGAATATTCCCCTGTTCCTCGAGGGATCAAGCTTGAGTTCAGAAGGCATCAAGCATCGAACAAATCCTATTTTTCAGCAGCATTTTAGAAAAACTTTAGCCTGTCTCTCGCGTCTCTACATAATGTCTCGTCTTAAAGATCACATTTTATATCTGACATGAAAGAAAGGGAAGGACAAAAGCCACTTTAGTAGGATAAAAGTCATAGACCCTTCACTGTGCAGCACCACAGGCTCATTTCATTCAGCTCTTCTACTTTTCCCCTGTTCTTTTTATACCTGCTCACTTACTTTGCAAACTCCTGCTCCCATCCCCTGTGTCGCACTGCAGGCCACTGACCCTAGCCTGAAACCGAGGTCCAAAGGCCCCTGTCAGTTAGCATTTGGGGAATTGAAAGGAACAGACTTGTCAAAACGTGGGAAAGTGTAAAAGTGGATTAGAGAGGCGTACCCCCTCCCTACATGTTCGGCACCTGGGGCTAAAATCATCCTGACATTGGGCAGGCTACATGCAGAGTTTTTTTGGCGCACTCCGCTGCTGATACAGTTTTGTCACACTGTTAAATCTGTTTAGGCGTTTGGTAGATTATAAAAAGAGCAAGGAGAAGGGGGGATGTTGTGATTACAGAGGCCGAGACGTCAGGTTTCTTTGAGAACAGGGAGGGGAAGTCTTGACTAAAAAAATACTGTTTCCTTGACTGCAGTTTGCAAGGGTAGACTTTTGTCTTCCTCTCCCTGACTCTCCAGCCATTTACTGTATTTTGCTGTCAGAATATGCAGAATGACTGCAGATGTTAGAGAAAGCAGTAGAGCGTGAGGTTAAAAATCTAACCTTGTCACGTTAACAGCTGTGTCTGCTTGGCATTCAAACTCCTTCATAGCCTTCTTCATGAAAGCAGTTCCTCCTCTTCACATCTTCCTCTCCTTATTTGTCCCCATCTGTCCAACTGGACCGTCACTTTCCCAGGACATACAAGAGCGGTCTCATCTTAACTACATCTGGCACTATGCCTGACCTAAATAACTCTGATATCAGCCACTTACTCATGACTTACTGCCTGATTGGCTGACTGACTCTTCAGGCAGCTATTGAGACAAATCATTGGTTAATTGGCTTGCTTTCTTGCTTGCTTACTAACTTCATAAGGCTGACATGCTTTAATAAACACCCCTCTGCTTTAAAACCACGTTGCAGCTTTGCTTGACTGACTGCATACAGATCCATGATTGACATGAAAGGAAGAGGACTCTTACTGAGGAAACTTTCCCTGTTGTTAACTCAGATTAGCAGCTGTAGTGGAAGGAAACCCACATCCAAAGTGATAGTATATTCTCTCCCCACAAACATATCAAACACTGCTGTCTGTTTTGACAGAAACTCATGAAAAAGCAACACCCTTCCTCGAGGATGTGGTGCGCAGTCAGGCAGTGCCTGACAATGTGTTCGACCGGGTGTCCATTCTTTTTGTTTATAATTGAGTTAATGTAGCTGAACAGCAACACAAATTGCTATCCATTCACCTCAAGGCTCTTGTATGTCTTGCAGGAGTGAAAGTGAAGAATAGCGCTTGCAGCAGGGTGGGGAAATTGGCAAAGGGGTTGGAATAAATGCTTACGAGGCTGTGAGTGATAAAAGCATCTTGACAAAGGTACTTGACGGTGAAATTGCATTTCTACATTACTTAAATGTCTAAGTAAGTTATGCCAGTGTTATACAAGCATATGCTCTGTTTTGTTTTTGAGAGTAGTGCAGAATAGTTTGAAAAAGTGTGTCCTTAGATGCCTTTTTCAAGTGTAAATGTTAGAGCTCTCTGTGTAGTGTAGCCTAATGAGCTGTGCTAGTGAGGCTAGTTTCTAAATCCCATGTACAGTGTTTTGGAGTGGTGAAATTTGTTCTCAAATGACCCCCTTACAACACAAAAACAGCTTAAGACGACCCCAAAAAAGCCATTTTTATCCGATATAAGATTTTAATACCTTTAGCTATGCTTACATGCCTTGCTTTGGATAAAAACTGAATTATAATTTGGTTGTGCAAATCTCTTTTTAACAAGTAATTAGATTAATGATTCAGCCACAGTTTGGCAGCTAGATGGTTTCAGCATTCAGGAGTCTGGGGAGCCATTACAGCATGAATTGCTCTACTAAGCAGTTTTCACTTTGTAATAAATAACTGGAAAGTATTTTTCACCATAAGTCCTTATATACCGTGTATAGTCAGAAGTATAGGGACATAAATTTAGCATTGTTTTATAGTTTATAGTGAAGAGTAAATGGGATTTGTTTGACATTAGTACATTTTTTCCTCATTTTATAAGGTGGTCATTCATCTCTTGGTCTTAATTTTTGTAATTCGTCGTTGTTGCAAAGGCAGCAATGGTAAAAAATCAATTACTCATCTCGCAAATCAGCAGACCTCTTGCTATTTTTGTGTTCTTCTTAAAATCCACTTCAGAGCAAGTAGGAACAATTCCATCCTCTATTTTGACAAATGATTTGCCTCTTCTTGAGTCAAACATGAAAGATTGATGCACAGACACAAATGCTGCTGACCCCATGTGCCACCCGTGACTAATATCGGGAAATTAGCCCACATTACTCCTCATGTTGTCGTGGAGAGATAATGAGAGCTAGTTGTTTTATGCAGGAATGAGCACTCAAGAGCATGACCTCCAGAGGAAGAGAGAGAGGCAGGGGGGGAGAGAGACGACAGCACTCGGAAAGGGGATTAAAAGAGAGCAAGATTGGGAAAGTAACAGCAAGTGAAGTGAAAAGGAGTTTGGGAAAAAGTGATGAAGAACAGAGGATAAGTGTAAAAGGGAAAGAGGACAAGATCTGAAGGAGAAAGAGAGGCAACTTTAGGAGAGAGGAGGGATTCCCTTCACACCACTGTCCCAGCTAATCTACTTAGAAATAAGCATGTTTTTAACATAAAAGCGCCAGTATAGTGTCACATTCACTCATGCAATACCAGGATATAATTCAGTTTCAGACAGAGAAGTAGCCCGCCTTTCAACTGCAACCTCATCCAAATAAGCTTTTACATCAATGTAAGGAGACAGTTTGTTATGCTCAGCTAGTTTGAAAAGCAGCTTCTATTATTAGTCTCACTCTCAGAGATCTCTGAGAAACCATTGAAATGTGTTTCTTTGAATGTATTTGTCATTAAGTTAACGAGTGTAGTATGTGATTATTCCCTCCCTCCCTCTTTTTGAGTTTGTCCATATGGACAGCGTAGGAATGTCAGCGCTCTTGAATAGTTATATAAGAGGTAATTTGAATTTTCACTCTGACCCTAGTTGTCATTACACTTCACTCGTGCGAAGAATGACCTCAACCTACAGTTATTTAGCTGTCGTAATTTTTGCGATGCCTGCACTTAGCCATATGAGGTACTCCCATGCAAATTTAGAGGACATATGGATGGTACTGAACCCAAAGTATTCAAGAAAATGGACAATTCCTCATATGGTTATTTCAGTCTTTGCCAAATCTGTAATATTTCTCATATAGCTGATGGAGAAGGCATGTCGAAACAAACAAGCCACCGTGCGTGCTTCAGTGTGAGTGTCGTTGTCAGCCTCAAAGATTTCATTTCCTCTTTCCCAGAAAGAGAGGCCACGTTGGGTGAAGGTGAACACCCAGAGCTGAGCTATTTGTAGAGATTACAAGTCAAAGTGTCCACTTAGGCATGATTGGATTGATTTGTGCCGGATGATTCGTCTCAGAAAGCAACAAAATGCAGGACTTGCTGCTGATAGCTTAAGTTTCTTCAAGTAAACATGGTGAACAATAGGGGTGGGAATAGGAGGGTAACTTAAGAAATAATACAAGAAGAGACAAGACTATAACAAACAATATAATATAATATGAAACACTACAATACAAGACAATGGATGATACATTAGGAGATGAGACAATGTGATACGATATGTTTCAATACAGTATACATGGTCCATGATAACTGATATGTTAATACATCGATGATGAGCTAGTTCACTTATTAACCTGAAATGTCAGACACTTTTTCACATATCAGTTGCATGGGCAGCTCATAGTCTGTGCTTGGGAAGGACAGAACTAGGGCTAGACCGATTATCATCCTGGATTATTATTGATGGCAATATTTGGCATTTAGCCAATTATTGGTATCTGCATTTTACTATAAAGGAGCATTGCTCCTTTAAGAAGGACTTGCTGGTTTTACCATCCAGGATGCTAGGCTATACAGGGTAACAGATGGGTACAGATTCTCCACAGAATTTAGCAAGGTTTTGGTAAAAATGGGCCCCAAAAACAATGTTGGCTCAGACCTATGCATTATCAAGAAGTAACTTTTTTGCAGTGCAGCAGCACGTAATTAGTAGCCACAGCCTGCACTGCAAAAGACAAAACCACAGAGGCTTTCTGGATAAAAATCAAAATTCTTCAAAAGTTTTTGATAGTGTGTGCGTTTGGGCCAACATTGTTAGGTAGCTAATTTTTTCCAAAAACTCGCTAAATTCTACGGAGAAACTGTACCCATCTGTTACCATGTTTAGCCGGGCTATTCGGTTGGAGGCCCTGGGGGCCCCAAAGGTCATTTTTAGTGGCCCTTTAGGTAGACTACTGAAGATGATTTACATCATTTTCATAGTGAAAATGTATGTCTATAGTATTCACATTACCACTGATGATGTTTATTTGCCCTATTTGTTTGTCCCACCTCAAAGTGTTGCAGTTATACATGTTCATACCTTCTTTTTCCTGCCAGACACATGCACTGCTTCTCACGCTGATGTCTCAGCATGCACATGTCAGTGCCTGTTGTCATGATCTTGTGAGCACAACAGCCCAACTGGCTCTAACTTTTGGGTGGGCCTCATGTTTTAAACCCTAACCAAAAGACATGGCAGCTTTTTGGGGGATTGCACAGAACACCAGAGAGGTAAATCAGCACCAGGACTAGTGGAACAGATTTTAGGCAAAAAGAAAAAGCCTTTTATAACTGCAAAGATTGTCAAGAAGTATATGCTTGCTTCTATCAAAGAGATTGTTACAGATGATAAAATCCAAAACAGTTTGATTGACTGAAGCTGTAAAAATGGTTACACATACTGTATGCTATGAAATATCTCTCAGGCCCTTCATTTTAAATTGTTTCTCAGGAGCTGGCCCCCATACCAAACTAACTGAATAGCCCTGCAGTATAGCCTAGCTTCCTGGTCCGTAAAGGAGCACTGTTCACTGAAATCACTGGAGGCTAATGCCCCTGCTACTGCCAGGTACCTCACTCAGCCGAACTTGAAAAATACTGAAATATCCCCTCAACTCTACAGTCTCATCTAATATCCTACTCACAACACAATCTGACCAGCTTGATGTCACACAACTACCAGCCAATCAACACTGAGGCTTCGGCACAGGAAGTTTGCGGCATCACTTCCTGTTTCCTGCTGCTACAGATTTGCTGTTCTTAGAGATAGTGCTACATTGCTTATTTACCTTCATTTCTCAACATGCAACCTACATTTACCTTTGCCACATAAATGTCATTGTGTTTTTCATAACAAATGCATATCGCTTCCAAACATCAGTCCCCTCCACTACCAATAATCAGTATCAATATCATTCCTGAAAATCCAATATCAGTCAACCCTTTGACAGAACCTTTTAAAAGAAATCTCAGAGGGTGACTGGACGAATGTTTCTGTCTGTCAGATTCATTATGAGCCATCAGAGCAGATGAGCTCTACAGGCAGCCATTTTTGCTGTTTGCTATCAGTGGAGCCAGTTGCTAAATCAGGCTCTTTCCAAAGCCAGTCAGTCTTCTTTTCATAAAGAAATGTCAAGGTCTGATTAAACTGCTACATCCATTTTAATCTCTTCACCTGTTGCCATTGTTTACAGGCTTGCAGTTGAACTAAACCCCACCCAGAGCTACAACCTCATTTTCCTCAGACGACCTTGATTGGTCCGTTCATACTTAGACCAGGAACGAACGTTTCAGCTTGAAGCCTTGCAAGATGGATCTGCATGATGACAGACATGGAATCTGGCCAACCCATCAACTTTGCAAGATTAACAGTTTGTGTCTGTCTCTTTTTAGTCTTGAGCTACTATTCAAAATTATCCTGCTGTCAATCTCCTCCTTTTGAAATTAACCTTTAATTAACCAGGCCTTTTTTTTGTCATGCTATGAAGTAGTGCCGTTTTAGCATTTACTCCCACCCTTGGTGGTGATGTTATGCAATGAAAAGAAGAGATGCATTACAACACTCTGTCCATTCCTGCTCTCTGGATGATTTCAAGATACAGTGATATTAGGATAATAGATATGATTTGATTAACTAAAGAGTATAGCTTGCTCCTATAAGACAGCAAAATTAATTTATGTATTCACTTTTTTAAAATATCATAATTGGTACAATTCAGCATTTGTATCACATGAGTAAGGATAATACTGTATTTCCAGATGGGCTGAAGGAATGGAAAGAAAAGGAGTGAAGAGAAGCAAATATGAAATTGTCTCAATATCATGCTGAGAGAGATGGCAAAAATAAAAAAAAAAACATGAGAGCAGGAGAAAGAGGAGGAGAGGCATCTTTTTGAAAAAGATAGAAGAGAATAGACCATAACACAACAGAAAACACAAAGAAAGGACTTTTTTTGACAAAGAGAATGCATACACATTGAAATACCAGAAAGATGAAATGTGCACAAAGGTGGAAGCAAAATAAAAGGAGGAAAGATTTTATTCCGAACAAATAAATGTCAGAGAAAGCAGACTTACACTGAGGCGTGTTCTGCACTGCACACTGGGTGGAGCAGGTGGAGCTGAGCTTGTTCACCACTCCGGTGATGTTCTCCACTCTCCTGTCCACCATGGCCTGCACGTTGTCCATGTTGAGCAGGTTGAGCCCCTCCAGGCGGCCCTGCAGAGCCGAGATCTGGCTCCTGGCGTTGCGCAGGCTGGCTGACATCCTATTCAGTTTCACCTGGGAAAGGCCGGAGCGATGAGAGGGAGGGAGAGGGAGAGTTATTTGTGTGCACAGAATACAAAGCAGGTGGATTACTGAAGTCACCAGCCTCCTTCATTGTCTTTTACCAGCCAATTAGAATTTGTGGAATACAAAACGAGTCTGCGTGATGGTTGGACGTCTGCCAAAGTGGCTGTGAGAGTCAACAAACTTAGCTCACAGAACAAAAATTTACCGCCGTTTGGCTGCTGTCCGACGCTGTTTCCCCACCCTGTTTACAATACCAGGAATTTTCCCTGGTGGACGGGTGCCCGGTAGGACTTTACATGTCCTTTTAACATCTGACCTGTTTACATTCCAGCTGGCTACATTTGGTTAAACAGATTTGGGTGACATAATACATGCAGTGTTAACAAAGCACTTTTGAGTTTGTGTAGATCAGTGACGCAAGGGTGGTGATGATGCAAAGTTTCTGAGAGTTTGTTTGAAATATAGGAATTGGTGCAGTGCCACTGGATTGTCTACTTCTTTCTACTTTTCTGTTTAAAAATGTACTATTCAAAAAACATCCATTCTGCTAATGAAGCAATAAAATTAATAGATGTAAGATTGACTGAAAATGCAAAATATATACATTATAGTGGTTTTATCTGAAAATTTCAATTTTATTTCCTTAGTAAAATCTCACACATTCAAGTGTTAATCATCTGTTCTTGCTTGTTTTTGTTTTGTTTTTACCTGCATCTCCTGCATCGTGCTCGGGCTTGGTGTAATTCTCCCAAAATTGGAGCCTTGCCCAATTCCAGCAACATCCACAGTAGCTCCAGGCACTATCCCGTCTCCCCTCTCCTCTTGGCTCGACCCACCTTGCACCTCCTGCCCCATCAGATCCACCCTCACTTCTTCCCCTGTGTCTCTCTGAACCTGTCCCTGGTCCGCTTGATTTCCAAAAGCTCCACTGCCCCGTGTCATGCCACGGCATTCCTGGCACCCGCTCTTCAGCTTGTTCACCACCTCCTTCAGGCTCTGCAGCTCCTTCATCGTCTTCTCCAGCAGCCTGAACTGCTTGGGCAGCTGGATGGTGAGGGGAGGCAGGGTGAGCTGGTAAGGGCAGTCCTCTGCCCCGTCCTCTCCCCCGACCCCTGAGCTGCTCCCACACTGGCCGGAGGGTCTCAGTTTCATGGGGCAGGAGGCAGGGGTACCAGAGTCAGATCCCAAAGGGAAAGCTCCTCTAGGGTCCCATCGCTGGTGTGAGTTGACAGGAAAGTCCACTGCCTGACTGGCTGTAATAAAGAGACTGGCAAATATGCAAATCACAGTCGCCCTCATTTTTTGAGGGAGATCTCCAAAAAAGAAACAAGTGTTTTTAAAGTCAGAATGCGCAGCTCCCTCTGAAATAACTGCAAAAACTCTCCAAATGCAGTGTGAGTGTATGTCTGTGCCTGCAGCTGTAGATAGTAAGTATAGGTGAATGTGAGTCCAGTATCCTATTGGTTTAGGAGTATGTATGTGTGAATGAGCGCAGCCTGCAGGAGGAGAGCACGCAAGGGAACTGCCGCTGCCTCAGATAGCTGTGTCATTAATATCAGGACGAGCAAGCGAGGGAGGGAGCAAGAGAGATGGGAAAGAGAGAGAGGATGGGAGGGGCAACACTATTGCGTAATTCTAAGCACCGTATCGGCAGCATTGTGGAAAAACCACAGAGATGCAGGCAGAAATGATGGGAGGAGAGTGGGGTGAAAAGAGGAGGGGAGTAGGGTGGGTGCTTTGCCTGCAGTCAGTGCATGGTGCTGTCCCACCAACTCTGAAGTCAGCTCATTTCCCTGAAGAGTAAAATGAGTCAATACACAGGAACTATCCACTTTATTCACATTAAGGTTTATTTTGTTGTTTTGTCTATTAAGACATCTGCATGCAACATCAGATTTGAGAGTCTTTGGCCAAAAATATCTGTCTCAGCTCTACCAGTAACTGTCCTGCTCTTAATTATGCTCAGGTGGACGCAATTACAGCAAAATCTATGGTTAGCCCGCAGCAACAATAGAGAAGGTTCGCTTCAATTAGTTGAACATTTTGTTTAGTGGAATTACACGGCTTCCTCAGGATGTTTTAAATTAAGAATCCTTAAAGACTTCTGAATAATTTTTCCCTGAATCCTCAAGGCTATTTTCAATATTACACACCTGCTAATACCTTGTACTCACTGTTATTTTTCCTGTGCAGCAGCAGACGACATAATTTTAAGTCTTTATTTAAAGAAGGAAGACAAATTTAATGTTTAGATGGCTAAATTGTCTTTAAAGTGACAGAACTGTTTTTTCTTCATTATTCTTTAATTAATTCTTCCCTGACACAACACAGGACTGTAAACATCACAATCATCTGAAGCATGAACACAATATGGAAATTCTAAAGTAATTTAACACTTAACACCTGCATCCTGTCACTGTTATAAATGCAAAACATCCTCCCCTTTTCTATTTATTTCTTTTTGCCACCCTAAATGGTTCTGCTGGCTTTGACTACCTCGCTGGCCGTCAGTATGGATGTCATTAATTGAAGCAGTTGGCTGCTTTAGACTCATCTGTTTCACATAAAGATTCTCTTGTATTTAGAGTGTTACTTGATAGATGCCTGAAAATGTTTCCTCTGTAATTTTGTTGAAGAAAATTAGAGATAAACTAAACTTTCATTTCACAGTTAGATACTTGGCATGATACAGGATTACAAGTCAGTTTCTTCTCATTTTCATATTGAAATGACATTGAAAAACTATTTTATTCCAATTATCTCAAATCCATCCATTTTAATCCTACTTTTCCAGGGGTTCTAGGAGAGTTCTTTTTTATTTGTAGTGTTGCATAGTTACTTAAACATTACATTTATATTTTCCCTGAATATAGAGAACTAATGGAATCTAACATATAGACTTTTTGGAATATTTTCTTGGATTAGCAAAGGGTTTTCAAACAAGCCATTGACACCAAATGTGAAAAGTACCCTCTGCTGGTTAATAATATCACTGTTTTTTGTCACACCAATATAAATCATTAATATTTGTATCAATTTTTAATTGTATCACATGGTATCATCACATCCCTAGCAAATGTAACTGCATTAGGAAATATCATTTTGGGTCCTAGTAAGGGGAGGAGAAGGTTTGTTTGAACCTTTGGTATGGAAAAATGAAAAAAATGCAATATAAAAAACTGCAGTACCTCCAGTGTCCCCTTGAGGCTGACTTCAAAAGCCAAGAAAACCTCATTAGAGCCAGTGTTAAAATGGCCATTTTTACATTATGTTAATAACCTGTTACAGTTAAAACAATCTAGCCCTATAGCTTGTTTCTTTATTCTTAAAAGATATAAGGGGTTTAATATTTAACTATTGTCTGTTATCAGCATATTTAGGGGTTTTGCTGATCGATAAGAGGGTGCGCTAGGAGGCTATGCTTTATTGTAGATAATCCTATGAAACCTGCCACACACTTTAAAAATTCAGAACTAAAAGACCACACATGGTAACATGTAATTACAAATTTAATTGTGTTGTTCATATAGTGTGGAATGAGATGATCGCCACAGCACAATACACACTAACAGATTAAATTCACCAACTATCAAAGTCTCATCTCTCAAACTCCAAATCTTGCATGGCCAAACTCAACTTTAGAGCATACAAGCTAATGTGGCAAGCTGTTAGCTACCCGCTCCATGCATTGCGGTTGCAGTTTCAGTCCATCTCCTCCCTTTCTCAGTTCATTTGCTGTATGTTTTACAGTACAGTCTGTAGTAACACTTGTGGTGTTGACACAAATCAACAAGTTGTTTCTCCATCTCGGACGTCTAGCTAAACTTTATGCTTCATTTCTTACCGCTGCCATAGCTGTGTTTGTTGTGCTTCCTCCTTTCCTCATCTTGCTTTCTGATTGGCTATTGCTCTGTTCCACGTAGCAATCCCTCTCATGCCTGCTTGGTTGTTCCCTCCTCAAAACAGTAATCCTGATTGTAACTATTGAATATGTTTCAAATTTACGATTTCCAGTTGGGGTGTCTCTGATTGTCTTCCAAGCAGGTCATAAAGGGGAAAATCACTCTGAAAACGCCACAGACCACAGGAAAATCTATCAGGAGGACCTTTAGAACCATCCAGTATACAGAATAAGTGACATCACTGAGACTACATTCATGTTTTGTTAAGTTTATGGTTCATCTTGATAATCGATTTAATCGCCAAAGCTGTTAACAGTTTGTTCATTAAGGCTTTGGTCAATTTTTAAGTTATCCAACAGGATACTTGATTAAAATGTAACCAAAAAATTATGTCAGATTGATGTCAACATCAAATTAATTATGAAAGCTTTTATGCATTTTGAGATATTGAGCACAACAGATACTGAGGTCTTATGAATAAACAATGCTCTTGTTTTGCTCTGTAATGATGCGACTGTTTCACAATCTCTGATGTTTTTTAGATGGACATTGCCACGTACTATCCCACAACTTTTTTCATACATGATGCAATTTCCTGAGGGATCTTCTTATTAACAATAATCAAGCATCTGAAAGTCATTGTTATACCGAGTGTGCAACTCTTAGATTCGCATCCTCACCCAGTGACAGTGTGTGGATGTTATCCTACTTGGACTCCTGTTGTAAACTTTGCTCTGATTATTTTTTAAAGGACATGGGTTTGGTTTCACTTTATTGCATGATTCACCAACACCACTTGTACAATTTGATTTAATTTTATATTGGATAACAATGTCTCATGCACATGTCATATTTCCAGCAAAGTGACACAGTTTCTAGATAATGGGTTTCATCGACAGAAGTGGCTCTCAGAAAGGAAAATATTACTGCACGAAAAAACTCATAACAAAGTGATTCCATCTAGCTGTAGGCTCAGCTCCAATTCAAGCACTCAATATCAGGACATAGAGGAGAGGGAAACGGTGGTTCTTTCCATCACACAGTGGAATTCAATGCTGTGCTTCTCTGGTCATTACTTTTTTTTTCTCCCTGAAGGTACGAAAGCCCACAGGTTCTTTTTGATTCACACCCACACATTTCTGATCATATGCTCCTTTCAGGTTTGTGTGGAGTCAGTGCACACATAAATGCACAGGTATGTCTGCACTGATATCTTGCAGTGATTGTCTCCATCTCACTTCAAAGATAGTCTGCCATGTGTGAGCCCTTTGCAGCCATCCCAAGAAAGAAAAAAACTCCAATACTCTATACAGCTGAAGATAAGTGTTGGCAGCAGAATTAGGGTCTGCCTGAAACCGCTTTAGGCTGCTTCTTTCTCTGATAAATGCCCCGTGTTCAGTCAGGAAGTCTGTCGCTGCACTGGAATGTCATCCACACTGCTCAAAACAAGACACTGACCATATTTGATGTGTCATTTAGCCTCAAAGTCTGCATTATGTTTGCTTCATAAATGGCCCTTTTTAAGAGTCAAGATTGGATTAAACGAGTACGGCTGCAATTAAAGAGATAAGACCCTTTAACATTGCTTGATGGAGAGTCTGGGATTTAACCAAGTGATTTAAACCTCCTGATAGTAATTTTCTGTCAGTGTTGATTTCAGTGCCCCTATGAAAAAACTTATATTATTTTACTCTTTTACGTTTTAGCATTACTTCAATACAATTTGCGATAAAATAATGATTTATTTCAGTACTTTAGTCCTTATTTTCTGTCAGCTTTCTTTTGTACTTTTGCTTTTTTTGCTTTGCCAAAACTAATATAAATGAGCAGACTACTCAGCAGTTTTGATAAGACAAAGTCACCTTCATCTTTACCAGCTATATAGTAAAGTTTATAAACTGTTAATAGAAAAGCTGAGAAAACACACATTTCCTTCAAGATCAATGAAGAACCTACTGACCAGCCTATGAACCAACAAATCCTACCTACCAACCCACTGACTGACTGACCCTGCCTACCTATTGACCAACCATACCTACAACTGACTGACTGACCAACCTTACCTACTTACCTACCTACCAACCAACTGACCAACCGACCCTATATAACTACTGACTGACGGACCCTACCTACCTATGACTGACTGATAAACCAACCCTAAATACCTACCTACTGACCAACCTTACCTATGATTGACAAACTGACCCTACCTACTGAGTAGCTAACCCTAACTACCCAACAAATGACTGAACCTAACCATGACTAACCAGCCGACACTACCCACCTAACAAAGAACCAGCCCTACCTTCCAATGGATTGACCAACCCTACCTACCAGTGGACTAACCAACCAACCCATTCTGCCTACCAACCTTCTGACCAACTGATCATACCTATACCACCTACCTACCTTTAAACCAATCAACCCTACCTACTCATCCACCAACCCACAGAATACCCTACCTTCTGACTGACTGACTGATCAAACCTACCCCACGACTAACCAACCAACCTGCTGCCCCAACCAATGACTGATTGACCATCCCTACCTACCTACCTACCTACCTACCTACCTACCTTCCTACCTAGCTACCAACTGACTGACCGACTGACCCTACCTACTCACCCACCGATACTGACCCAATACCACCTACCTACCCACCCACCAACCAACAGACTAATCCTACCTACCCACCCACCAATCTGCCTACTGACCGACTGACTGACCATTCCCATCAAATGAGTGCCTGACAGACTGCCCGACTGACCCCTACCTACTCAACTACCACCGACTGACCTACCTTCCTACCTACCTGCCTACCCTCTCTACCTGTCACCTACCTACCAACTGCCTGACCAACCAACCAACCAATCAACCAATTCATTAGTTTATTAGCAACTTCAGCAACTCACTGCTGCTCATTTTTCCTTGTCGGTTTATCTGCTGGTAAAGTTTAGAGGTTCTACAGCAACCCCCCAAAAAGGTCTGCTTCATCAGATATGCCTTTAAAACTAACTTTATATAAATAATTAATCTTTTTACTGATAATCTAATTTGCTATCTTAGCTCATAGAAACATCAGCATTAATTTGTGTTTGTTTCATAAGCAGCTCAAACCTCCTCACAGGAGCTTTAAATGCAGGTCATGTTGAATTATTCAGCTGTTTTCCTTGTAGTGACCTGACCTTGTCTAACACAAACACACTAAAAAACATCAGAATAAATCATATTAACCACAGCGCTAATCTGCAGCATTCACAACATTCATATCTCTGTCCTTTTAAGCCCTTGAAACGTGGTTGAGCACATTTTTACAACAGCCGGATAAACACTATAATGGAATGAATCTCAAAACATAATCGGCTATAGCTAATGTTTGAAGTCGGGGTGAGTTATCAGTTCGTGTGTGTGTATGTATATAATCAGAGCGTTTGTGTGTGTCCATCGCCGTTACTCAGTCCGACCTGAGATATCCTCTGTTCTGCAGCGCTCTGATACAGACGAGGCTATCCCTCATTACTCCCCCCACACTCCCAACCTGGCGGTGCAGATAAGAGGGGAACAACACCTGTCTTCTGTTTCTATCACTGCTGCACAACCTCAAACATCATGTTGCCTCGGAGAGAAATGAACAACTCTTAGTGGTAGTTTTGTCTTTTTCAGCGCTGTTGACCTGATCTTTTTTTGTAGTCTTTGTTTTTATTTTATCTTTTTGATCAACTGTTTAACATCAGTCAGGGCTAATGGTACATGCAATCTCCAGAGCTCTATCTACCTGTCATTATTTGGGCTATTTAAATGATTTTCCTCCCCTTTTAAGATTTCTCCAGATAGGTTTTGTTTTTCATACTTCATTCTGTGATAAGGTGCTCCGATGCTGTGATACTTGCAGTGCTGATAAGAGCATATTCAGCCCAAGTTACTTTAAATCTTTACAGACATCAGGGGAATAGGGCTTCTTCTGTTGTCGAGCCCAGACTCACTTTAAAGGGCTTTTTATACAGCAGTGTAACAGCAGCTAAAATAAAGCATTTTCTGTCATAAAAGTTTAAAGCTTTCATGAAATTTCAAACTCTGTTGGAGTCTCCAGTGATTTAGTTTTCTTTCTCTCCTACGTCTGGAATTTGATTTTGTCACGGAACAATATCGCAAACCTGCTTACTGGTCAGTTTCATGTGGTTTCCAGCAATATTGCCCTGAATATTTTCTGTTAGAGATCAGAAAAGAAGTCAACAGAATGCTCTAATCTAGTCATACCTTCTGTTTTGCATAGACAACAATAATAAAGACTTACTGTCACTGGCACAACCGCAGCAGGAAGGCGTAGGGATTTGTTTCATAGCTTGCAGACCTGTTTATTCACAGGTCAGCAGATACATTTTAGTTAGTTCCTTTGTCATCTTGAAAAGATGCATATGTGCATATGTTAGATTACTGATAGCAACGTCTCATGACCCCATAAGTCTGTCTTTACATTCCGACCTGTGGGCTTTTTTTCAGTTCACCTCAAGTAATAGTTGTTGCAAGCTGTCATAACAATATTGTGTTCAGAAATTGTACAGCGAGAACTTGAATAAGTGGATTGTTTAAATTATCATATAATTTAAGGCAACCCCGCCCCTCCTGTTCTATATCATTCTAAATCGGACCTGTGCTTTCGCCATCAGTTTCTGTGGTGATGTTTCAGAAATCAGGGGGTATATGCTGGTCAGTTCTGAGCCAATCATAATTTTTGTGCAGTGATGTTAAATTATTTATTTTGTATCAAAATCTTTTTATATTTATGTTTGTTTTAAGTTCATTTTGACAAGGGGTTTTCAAACCTTTCAGCCCGCGACTCCCAAGATAAAGGTGCCAGAGGACCGAGGACCCAGTCTGTACCTGGAGGTGGCTGAAGCATAGTTGAACACAGCCATGCACATGAAGGAATAGTCATGTGCAAAATAACATTTAAGGATTTTTGAAACATTACTCTGATTTCAGTATAAAGCTCAACAAATGACTGTTTTCATTGTATATGTATATATTCTTATAAAAATGGCAAAAAAAAAAATACAATCTGAATTCATTTAGAGATATTCATTTTTTCTGAAGCTATCTGGTGACCCCCTCACAGTGTCCAGTGACTCCAAGGGGGTCCTGCCCCTTACGTTGAGAACCACTGATTTAGCAGTGACTACACTGTCACTGATTAGGTTCAATAAAAGAAAACATACAGGTTTTTGGATCAACCAATCAGTTAGTCAGCGAGTGGGTGAAGTAAGATTTTCTTTGGTTGACTACAGCTCTATGATATGGAAGTTAAAAACTCTGTTGTTATGATAGCCCTAGTCTTATTATCGAGCTTTAATTAAGTGTATCTGCACAAAATTGGCATTTGTTACAAACTTAGCTAAGTGCTTAGGGACTGTACAGATGTTGATGTTTCATGGGAAATTTGTAAATACCAACCATCAATGATACACTGAAATATTAATTACAACCTTAAATTTTACAGCAGATGTTAAAGAGCTTGTCATATTTGGTACTTCATACAGATTCATCCTTACAACTCTTCCTCGTCTCCATTTGGTTGATATTTTTGTGTTTTTTTGCTCTTCAGTTGTTGTCGTCAGGCAGAATCAGCCCAACCAAAGTGGCCAAATTTAAATCCATGTACAGACGACTCCATGGTAATCTGAAGAGGTATGTTCTCTTGTTGAAACACTTCAGTGTTATTGCTTTTAGGTTCATTATGGATGCAAGGAGGCTGGGAATACAGCACAAAGTAGAGAAGTTCAATTCTTGTGACAGCAAGAGTCCATCCACCTGAAGTGTCCTTGAAAACTACTTTAACTTCTTATCAGATCTAGGTCTGCTGCTCTCCTTGATGGCTGAAAATGTGGCAGTAACATCTCGTCGCATCAGCTATTGGCTCCTTGGGATAAAAATTGAAGCCTGGATTGGAAGTTACCTTTCACTCACGTGCATTCCAAGTAAATAAAAGGAAGCAATGTCGTTAAAGAAATTGACAAACCTGACTGTATTAGTCGTTTTCAAACAAATTTCTTTGTAAGCCTTATGCAATTCTTAATGGAACACTAATTCTGAAAGTTGCAACTCAGGCAAATAATGGAGGAAGTGAAATTAACTTCTCAGACCTCAATTTGCTTGTGGAAACAACTGATCATTGTGTAATTTCTTGTGAAAACAAGAAAAGAAAACCATGCTTGTTTAATTGGATTGGCACAGAACTCAAGGATTATCATGAATATCAGGAAAATGTGTGTTTACATGAGTATTGTTCAAGTTTTACATCAATGAAAAGTTTTATTTTCTTTGAAAGCCAAAGGTATTTCAGTGCTCTAATTGAAAATGCACACAAATGTGTGAAAATGAAAACTGTAGTTAGCTAAATGGAATCAAGTATTAAGATTTAAGCCTTATCTAACTTATTACATAACTTTATGAAAGATAACGTTGAGGTCAGACTGCTGTTTCCCATCAGTTTGGTATCTCTGAATTCATATAAATGTACAGACCAAGACATAAAAAGTGTCTCTACACCACATACCACATCCTTAAACCATTGTCTGATCCGACAGCAGCCAGGACTGTGAGCTCCAGCTCTTAAAAGAAGCCAAAAGTCGTCGTGCTGAGCTGGAGAGGCTGCAGGCCGCGCTGGAGCAAGCAGAGGAGCAGAGCACCTCTGAGCAGCCTGAAAGTGAGGTCAATGAACTGAGGCGGCAGCTCCTCCAGGCATACAATGAACTGAGAGCTGCCGAGGACAGAGAGTACAAGACGCAGCACAAACTGAAATGGTGAGCTGTGTACATATGCTGCCACACACCCACGCATGCTTTTATTGCGAACTGACGTGCCACAAGTTTGTTCTCAATCCGATACTAATCAAGCATCAGCTGAAAGAAATGAAAATAACATTTGATCCAAGAAAACACAAACTTGAGTTTGGCCGTCTATCTTACAAACATATCCACACAAACACGCAGATAAACACAGAGATGAGTTCACACCCTTGGTAGGAACCCAAGAGACGGAGCAGCACAAGGACAGGACACAGAAGTGAAACGGGAGTGTTAGAGTGAGAGCTTCCTGTACAATAGTAGAGTATGAATCAAGACACACTCCCTAATGTGCACTCATACATAAATTTACAGATAATTAGCAAGGGAGTAAACACTGAGATGAGCTATGTGAGAATGCATTCCTGCAGATTTTCACTGGCAGATGGAGGTAAAACACTATCAGTGACGTCACTCAGGACACAAAAGCACACACATTGATAGTGTGTGCATTGTTTGGATTTCTTGGCTTTCATTTCCTCACTTTCTACCGAAGCTGCCAGATGCCAAATTTCACTTTCCAATTTACTGACATTTACTGGAACTGTGTTGTGTTTCAGTAGCCACCTACACTATATAGACAAAAGTATTCAGCCTGACCATTGCACCAACACAGACTATAATGATGTATTCAAATACATGTACCTTAATGAAGAGTTGGCCCCCTTTTGTAGTTACAACACCTTCCACTCTTGTTTGAAGGCTTTCCTCATGATTTTAGTGTTTTTGTGGGAATTTGTGCCCATTCATTCTGTAGAGCTTTTATGAGGTCAGACACTGATTTTGCCATTCCAGTTCATCCCAAAGGTGCACAAGGAGGTTGAGGGCAGGGCCATGTCTTTGTAGTCCTTGCTTTGTGCACTGGGGCACAGTCATGTTGGAGTAGAAAGGGCCTTCCTCGACACAGTTGCAACACAGCCACACAGTTTGAAGCAGAGCATTGTCCAAAATGTCTTGGTATGCTGAAGCATTAAGATTGGCCTTCACTGGAGGTAAGGAGCCATTATCCCTCCTCTGCCATACTTTTGGATTGGCACAATTCAGTCAGGCAGGTAACGATCTCTCGGCATCCACCAATCCCAGACTCACCCATCTGATTGCTGAACAGAGAAGCGTGAAAGATCTGAGTTCAGTAATTAACAGGAGTGGCCAAACACTTTTGTCCATATAGTATTTTTTCTTTTTTTTTAAGTGGTTTTGTGAGAATACATGATACACAAGCCAGGCCTAAGTAGTGTTCACTTGTCTGTGATCTCCAGTCAGTTTTCCCTTAGTTCAGTCCTGTAGCCATGTTCTTTTCCTCTCTAAACCTATCTGTTCTCTCCCACGAGTCTCTTGTCTCATCACAACCAGTTTTCCTCTTTCCTCTCTTCTCACTCAACGACCCTGTCAGTGTGCTCGAAAGGTCGAACACTCACAGAAGTGGAAAACAGCATGCCAACTATGAGTGTCTCCCTCTTCTCTGTACACAAACCCAACTTTTCAAGGGCCGAGGCGAGGTTATTGGAACATTGCTAAGCAACATGAGATATAAAGCAGGGTTTCCCAAACATTTCATGACTCTTGAAAAATTTGCAGTGACTTATCATGACCTATTGTTCCAGGTTGCACTTGATGTAAGCTGAAAGCTTGTTTAACAGTTCAG
This sequence comes from Cheilinus undulatus, assembly GCF_018320785.1. Lineage (NCBI taxonomy): Eukaryota > Metazoa > Chordata > Actinopteri > Labriformes > Labridae > Cheilinus > Cheilinus undulatus. The sequence goes on along the minus strand of NC_054887.1, from coordinate 20,997,521 downwards.
CAATTATTTCTTGCTGGAATAAATTCATTTTTATCAGACAGGAAAAGAAAAACTAAAATGTCATTTATGATAAAAGACCAAATTAATAAAAGCGGGATTGCTTTGAAATGGAAGCAAGTAAAGCAATTGGTGGAACTGTCATGAAAGCAATGATAGTGAGGGATTTTTCATTTGAAGTTGAAGCAGTATTACAAAAGGTTATTGTGCCCTGTAGCCAGTATGATTGTTTGAAACAAGTAACAAAGAGAAATGTGAGAAAAAGAAGACAACTGAACGTTTCTGTTAAAGAAAGGGCCCCAGAGATAGACAGTAGTTTAAATATTATTTCAACTGAGTCGTGTTGAAATCTGCCGTATCTGTATCTGTTGTATGAATTATGTAACACCCTCTTTTGTAACCAGCCCCAAAATACCAGATGATGATTAGCTATTTGCCCTTAGAGGGGAATGATTTATTTTAAAATAAACTAGGCTGTGTTGCAAAATATGAATTGTAGTTTTCTTTGCAGTTCAGCGCAGCTCATTGTCTTTTGGAAAAGGCTTTTGAGTGTGACTTTGGATATGCATCTTCTTTTTGAATCCTTAAAGAATTAAGCTGAAATGATTTATATATTGCCTTTAGATACTTCAATAACTGTAGTTAGAGTATATACGAGTTAAATGCATACCAAAATCATAGCCAAATCAATTAAATTGTAAATTTTAATTGTGTTTAACCGGTAAAAGTTACTTTAACACAAACAGAACATAAAATCAAGTACAATATGGAGATGACTGAAACACAAAAAGAAGTTACAATATTACACGAAAGGTTGTCCAAACAGGTGAGTTTTTAAACGTTTATGAAACATTCCAATGACTCTGCTGATCTAATGGGAAAAAGGCCAAGAGTAGATGATCTTAGTAGGCAAGGGGTGATACATAGAACAAGGTGGTCAGAAATGTAATTGGGGGCAAGGTCATGCAGTGTTTTACATGTGAGTAACATGATTTAGTAGTTGATTCAGAATTTTCCACGAAGCCAATGGAGAGATGCAAGAATGGGTGTGATATGGGAAAGCTGGCTGGTTTAATTTTAAAGTCTGACTGCTGCATTTTGAACTGATTGTAAATGGTGTAGGGGTGACCAACTGTAGAGAATTACAATAATCTAGATGGGAGAAAATGAAAGTGTGTATGGGCAGTTACGGGTCTGAAGGTGAGAACATTTCAATCAGGAGAGACTTGATATGAGTTTAACAATAATTCATTTTACAAATTTTAATGAAAGTAATGTGCAATGTCTTTGACAATTGAACTCCATTATGATGACCTAATGTACCTGAAGGGGCTGTGTGGCAAACAGCAGGAACAGGATAACCGCCTATGGAGTCTAGACACTGGTAGTGGCGTTGATGAGGATTGCAGGATTAGTTGAGGAGTAGACTTCTAAGAAGCCAAACCAATGAGGTGGCTTGGAGGAGGAGACTGAGGTATGCAGGATGAGAGAATCTGGACTAGATGCCGATGAGGAGGTGGCTGGGGTGGAGGAGGGTTGCAGCATCCACTTTGAAATGACAGGCTGACTGCAGGAGAAAGGATGACAGATTTAGAATATGACAGGTGCATGATGATTGGTTAAATGAGGGTGTGGCAGAGAGACAGAATGAAGGAGGGAGGGTTATGAATGAGTTGTGACTTCAGTCTTCCTGCCTGAACTTTTGCTTAGCTCCATATGTCTGATTTTGAGAATGTTTTGTAAATGTAGACAACAGATCTGTACAAGCTTTGTGATGTAGGTTTCAAAGGTTAGATGTTTATCAGAGATGATTCTGAGGTTTTTTGCTGTGATATAAGAATGATATGGGCTAATAATCTGTTCAGCTGATGTGGTGATGGCTTTGCTACAGCTTAGACAGAGTGTTTGACAAGGGGTTGTAAGCGGGAACTCATAAGAATATTAAGAATTAGTTGAACTAAGTAATTCTGGTGCCAACTACAGAGGAATTAGATGTTTTTTTCAGTCTAGCCAGCTAGTCATGCACATCCCTAATTCCTCCTCCCGTGTAAGTTAGTGCCCCAGTAGGGAAACCCCAGAAAAATGTTGGACACACTCTTGGTTGTTGGCATCATCAGATGTGAAAAGCAGTTGGCCTGTCAGTTACTGGAAAGTTATAAAACCACATCAGTAATTAGTGTCAGTGAAAGTAGTTAAAAATTTGCTTCACAGTTGAGTCACCAAAGATAAATTAACTTAAGTGTGACTGCTGAGAGTTGTTGAAGTGTCAGTAAGTTCCAGAGGGGAAGACATACACAGCACATAAACCCACCCCTCTATTGCATAGATCTGATCTGGAGGATACAGTGATTTTTATAGCACAGCACACACTGAGGCAGAGAGCTGGAGGCGCAGCAGTAATTGAAATATTAAATGAAAACCACTTACAGAGCGTTCTCCAAGGATGCAGTTATAGACAATATTAGACACTGAGTTTGCACATTACCTGTGACAGCTTTTAGGTAGTTAGAGCTCCTGTTCTCACATCATCTTTTCCTCTCACTTACACCTTTCTTTTGATGCCTTTGGTGTGATCTCTTCCCGTCTTCCAGACATTTCTCCCCACCTTCTTCCCTCCTCCTCTTCCGTCCCAATAGCTAGAGGCCTGCATATGACAGACAGATGCTCAACACATAGATCTGCCTTTTAAAATCTGTGCGTCCTTTATCTTCAGCCAAACACATTCACAAGAATTCAGCACTTTTTCTCAGTCAGATATTTTAGCACCCACGCAGTTTTCTCTGTATATCTGTTAATATCCAATACATCAACTTGTCAGGAAGATTAATATCATTTACGTTATGAAATGCGTAGCTGTACACTCTTTGCCGGTGAAAGGTTTTTCACAATGACAGAGCTGGCTGGAAATTATTTCAAACAGGCTTTAATCGACTGCTCATGAAGCGTCTCAGCAGGGAGATGAAAAATTCATAGAATTTTACAAATGCACAAAGATCGTGGACTTTTTGTTGAGCATTTAGCATGAGTTAAGGTCAACTGTAAGCTGCACATGAATGTATTTTCCCCCTTATTATGCTCCTTTTTTCTGCTGACTCAGAACTCAAACATGCTGTTTACTTCCCTTGATAACACTTTCATTTTGTTTTCTCTTTTAAAATGTTCTTCTCTCTTCTCACCTTACCTCACCTCACCCTCTCTGCAGTCTCAGGGAAGAGAAGCAATATCTGGAGAAGGAGAATGAGATTCAGCCCAAACCTGCTGTAAGTTCATCATTGCACCATTCAGGTGTAGTTTCAGAGTCTGCGGATTACTACAGAGACAGCGGTCTTCAGGGGGGATAAATATGACTTTTACCTTAAGCCTCCATCCAGCCTTAATCCCTCCATATGAAGACTTGCCAGTGGCTCTTTTTCAGCTATTTGAAGAAATGTAAAATATTTTATATTACAGTCCTCCATTGAGACTTAAAGATGAGCTGAAGAACTGTTCAACCTTGCTTTTAAAAGTGTAATTGTAATCTTAAACATACCATAGCCAAGAATTGGATGGTTTTCTGCTAGCATACAGATTTTAAAACCACATGAATCATCATAACTATTTATATTTAATCAGCACTAAAATCATTTATTGTGTTGCAGAATAAAAAGATCAGAGAAACCAGAGTAAGAGCACAAGACCCTTAGGATAACATCAAGAAGAATACATGCACAATCCTACAATCATAAAACTCCAGTCACTCCTGTTTGTCTGTACTGCTGCTGGCAAAAGTAGTTTACAGTTTGAGCTGTGTCATACTTGTTGAATGAGTTCTCCGGCTTTAATTAACTTTCGGATTCTTGGATGCTTTTGGGGGTACAATTATGCAACCACCGTTTAATTACCGATTACATTAAGAAACACTTTGAATGTATTACAATTCAGCTTTCATTTCCTCTGGCATGTGCAATGTCTGTAGCATAGAAAAACTCAGTTCCCATGAGTCAAGGTGGCGTCTAATTTTATGATTAATTTACAGAAATCATACAGAGATGCTAAGCAATTGATCGCAAATACTGCACAAGAATTAATATCTGAATAATTTTTCTTGTAATACTTGCATATGTTGCTTGCATGAATAAAACACATGTGAGAAAAGTTAAAGCTCTAAACATTACCAAATGTATGTATATAAGAGTCTTCTAGGAGTTGTTTCTCCCTCTGACATACATCGTAGTATGGTATTAACCAAATAAAACACTTAAAGGCATCTGGGAGACATAGCAATTGTCTATCTCTGTCAGCCGCAAACTCTTGACACACATTAATGATAAACTCTTCACATACATTTCTTGCTGATTTGCTGCTTGTTCAGTAGATAAATACTGGAGTAAACCCACAGCAAGTTAAAGCTCCTGTGAGGCATTTATCACTAGTTATGAAACAGACTTCAGTTAACAATGGTGCCCTGTTACAACTACCTAAAGCAAACAACACTACTAGTGACTAGATTAAGAATTACTATGAAGTCATCTTAAAGACCCTGTAAAGTGAAGATGAATCTGTATTTCGATTTGTTGTATGACAGGTCATCGTGTTATGAACCCCTAAATCAAATTTCAGTTAAATAAAACATCTCTAAGGTTATCAAATTAAGCTTCAAGTCATGAAAAATGAGGCAGTGAAATCTGCTCCAGCATGGTGTGGGCGTGTCTGTTGAATATGATCTTCGCAGATGTTATGAGGCTTTAAATGATCCATAGGTTTGGCAAATTTATCTCACAATGAACAAAAAAACAGCATTTAACTGACTGTAAACTTTCAATAAAGGCAGTGACATCAGCTAACAACAGACTGTACTGAGATGAACTGCAGTTATTTAAGAAATGGGGCAATAATCCATTAGAAGGATATTTCAATATTTTTACGTTGAGTCATGTAGGTACTTGGAAATAGTAGTTGCATTAGCCTCCAGTGATTTCAGTGTGTGATGTCGCTTTAAGGGTATGGCCCTACGGATCTCCATGTTCTGCCCACCTCTGTTTCCTGCTATCTTTTTTTAACTGAGGTGTTTTTTATGTAAAATCTGAACTCAATAAGGTGTAGGTACTGAACGGTAAATTAACAGTTGTGTTTTGTGGATGTTTGTCACATATTGAAGGAGAAAATATGTTAAGTGCCACAGCCATCCAGCCTCATGCTGCATCGGGTTCCCAGAATGCTTGGCACTAGGTTCCCGTGCACCAGATCAATTCAGAAAAGGCTTTTCTCTCTTAATATGTGATAATGATCCCCAAAAATGAAACGTTGGTTTGCTGAACAGTAACATAGGCAATGGAGGTGGGAGGACTACCACGCTCTGTTGGCCGTACTCTGAAAAATGCTCACTGGTCATTCTGGCAGGGAGGCTAGGCTGTACAGTGTAGCAGACGGGTACACTTTCTCTGCATTAATTTGGGATTTTTACATAAAATGGGCCCAAAACAACGTTAGCTTAAAGTAAGCTCTATTTGAAATTTTTGAAGCGTTTTGTTTTTCTCACAGAAAGCCTCTGTGTTTGGCAAAGTAAGCTTCGACTACGTGCTCTTCCGCCTCAGCGTATCCACAGCAGTTTATCTACTGCTTATGCCATCAAAGATCTATTTATAGTCAGTCTTAGTCTCGTATTTCTCATGGAAAGGATGTAGTCCACAACAACAACTTTGTAATAGTTTTAAATGAACACCACTTAATTCTAAATTTTTACCTTAGTTTACATTGTTCTGGTAAGTTTGAGTCTAATTTTAAGTCTTACATGTTGGATTCTTTCTAATTTAAAGCAGGAGGCAACTCCAGTGGTTGAAAAAAGTTGTATTAACATCAGTTTTTAAAAATCACTATACTCTTTTGCTTTATTATTACCTTAATTTTTCAATTTGCTGGTGAGGTCATGGTCTCAATCTCTTGTTGTAAGTTGTCTTAAATGCCGCACAATGTTAAATCAATAATTTATAGTCCCAGCTAAAGTCAAAAAGATGCTTAAGTATGGTATGTGTAAGGGTGTGGCTAAATTTCACTGAAAAGCCCTTATTATAGCAATCTGCTTCATCAAAATATTTTTATCCCGGAAATATTTTGCCGTAAAAGCCTCATCTTAATGATGTCATTATCATAGTCTACTGCTGTTTGATCCTGTGATACATGACAGTGCTCATACTGTGGTGTTGTTCCTAGGAAATGGAGAGTAGAAGAAAGGCGCTGCAGGACAAATGTGAAGATCTGAGGAGAGAAGTTGCCCAGAGACAACTGGATATCAGGTATTTCATCTGGCTGCTGTTTAGTGTGCCATGTGCAGTTTTCCTTACATAGCCCCACAAGCAATATACAATATGTTCATATTGAACCTTCCTTTAGAGCTTCTTTATATCCTGCTGGCTATGAGAAGTAGTGTTTAATCAAAATTATTCCAACAGTAAGAGTATTTTTTTCTGTCTTGCCTTCATCCCTGCACAGAAGTCTGATGGAAGATCTGGAAGCCCATGAACTCCTGATATTGAAAGAACAGAAAGAGCTGGAAGACAAGAATGAGATCATAGAGCTCAAAGAGGTGTGTGTAAGAACACAACATCAATAACAAAACAAATCTTCTGCTTTCTTACATTTCTTTTGTGTTTGTAGGCTGAGAAAGTGAAGCTCATTAGCGTACCTGACCAGATTTTAAAGGAGGTCGAAAGGAAAAGCTCTAAAAGGGAGTGAGTACATTTAACACCTTAATATTTCTTTACTTGGACAGAGAAGGGAAGTTAATGTTTGTAACACCGAGAATGAAAATGAGGGCTCTTTGATGGAGAAAATCAGCAGAAAATAGCTCTCTGATTCATACAATCCGTCTCAGTTTGCCCAAATCCCTCTGTAATCTGTCTCCTTCCCTTTATTTTGATCTCCTGTACATGAAAGAACTGGATTAAACTGGATGAGATCTGAGCTGCCGTTTTCATTATGGAGTGAGTGTTTACTGCTAATTGTTTTTAGCTCGGTGTAAACTTTTGATCCCGGGTTTGTGGGACAGAAAAACAAACACAATCTGTGCAAATCGGAAGCTAAAAATTAACTAATTTTCGAGCTAGGAGCCACGGATTCCAGGTTTGCTTTTGGTGTTTGGTTTCTTCTCTGAATTGTATCACAAGCCTTTTGATGTTCTGCAGATTTTGCAGCTCTGGAGATGCATATTTTAGTCTAAATGAGGGACTCAAAAATATTTGTTGCAATGACCAAACCTTAATAATTTAAAGATGCAGGGCGAACCGATGCAACATGCACTATTTATTTTAATGCAAATGCAGCTGAATTCAAAAAGCCCCTTCCTCACTAGAGAACGGTTCCACTTGAAGCTCCTCCGCAGTCTCTTTTATGTTTATTTCAAATTAATATTAGCCTTCCAAGTGGTGCACTGGAACTGTCTCCATGAGCCGCGTGAGCTATGACTTGTAATTTGAAATTCACAAAGCAGAGGGGTACAGGGGGGAGTGCGTGAAATATGGATACACATGCTGTTATTTCATAAGATGTGCACTCTTCCAGTGCAAGTGTAGAGCTATTGTAGATACTGTGCTCCTGGTCTTCTTTTGTACGGTGTTTCTGAAGTTTTTTATCATCCCCCTAAACACATTAGAGCTGAGCAGAAGAAGATAGGAGCCCTAAATACCGAGATTTCCGAAATGGAGCTGTATGTGAAGCAGGTGGAGCAGCATAACAACTCGCTCAGGAGGAGGAAGAGGGAGCTGAATGAGGAGCTGGAGGGTCTCCGGGCCAAAGTCGAGGAGAGTCAGAGGGAGGGCAGACAGCTGCTGAAAGAGCAGGAGGTCAAGCGGGAGGAAGAGGCTGAATTAACAGGGAACAGGTACAAGCCCTCCATCTATTAAAGCAAGGATACTCTGAAACTGCAAGTATGAGATTAAATTTTACATGTGTGTGTTTTCATCACCAGAGGGATCCTGGAAATGAAGTTACAGACTGTCATGTGTGACAGAAAGTACCTGTATGAGAGCCAATCTGTGCAGCTCAGGGAGAAAAACAGGTAGAGGATGATGAGACACCAAGCTCAGCTGCATATGTAAATGATCATCACGTATCAGTACATCTCAGCGATTACACACTGTATCACATAGGGCACTCAGTAAACATGTTCATGGAGTTATGTTCGTGGCATGATTTTTACAACTGCTCCAGATATTTTAGACAAATTTCACAGAGCCAGTAGCATCACATTTTTTTATTTATTTAATTCTTTAAGTTGGGAGTCTGCACAGTAATCAACATTTCAGATAGCAGCAGTGGTTCCAAACCTATTTTTCTTTCAGCTTCCCTTACAGGAATCCACAGAGAGCTGAGCCACCCCCTTCAAAGAACCATGCACAAAATAGTACTATATTGCTGTCAATTATCAATATTAATTGTCTTTATTGATAATATCTTAGCAGAAGAGGCCTTCACATGTACTGTCACTGAAAGAAATTTAAAAGCCCAATTCCAAAAAAAGTTGGGGCACTGTGTAAAATGAAAATAAAAACAGAATGCAGGGATTTGCAAATCTCATAAACCCATATTTTATTCACAATAGAACATAAAAAACATGTCAGATGTTAAAACTGAGACTTTCACCATTCCATGAGAATATTAGCTAATTTTGAATTTGATTGGAGTTGTGCATCTCAAAAAGTAGGGACGGGGCAAAAACAGTTGGTGGAGCATTTGGAACTAATTAGGTTAACTGCAAACAGGTGATTGGGTTTAACATTATTGGGTATAAAAGGAGCATGTTAGAGAGGCAGACTCTGTAAAATTGTGGAACAATTTCAGAAAAATGTTTCTAAATGTGAAATTACAAAGACTTTGAATATCAAACCATCTACAGTACATAATATCAAAAAATTCTGAAAATCTAGAAAAATCTCTGTGAGTAAGGGACAAGGCTGGAGGTCAATATTGGAAGCAGGCACTGCTTCATCAAAAACAGGCAGGGTTTTGTAATGGAAATCATTGCATGGGCTCAGAAGTATTGATATTTTTTTTTTAAGTTAATTGCTAATATGGACTGAAGTCTATGATACTGGATAAATAGCATCAATTGCTTTTCTGCTCACTTGATGGTGCTATGGTAATAGGATAAAAATGAAGGCAAGGCTAATGCTAAAGCAGTTAAACAGTGGAAAATAGGTATAGATAGCAATATATCGCAATAAATGGTATTGTAATACTCTGTGTCGTGTTAGTACCATATCGCGGGGCAACTAGAGATCCCACCCCTAGAAACCACATATGGCATGTCCCACAGACGAAAGAGGAGAGGGATCATTCAGCTTGTTATCAGCACACAGTTCAAAAGCCTGCATCTCTGATGGTATAGGGTTGCATTGATGCCTATGGGGTGGGCAGTTTACACATCTGGAAAAGCACTATCAATGCTGACAAGTATATAGAGGTTTAAGAGCAACATATGCTCCTATCCAGACGTCTCTTTCAGGGAAAGCCTGGCATATTTTAGCAAGATAATGCTAAGCCCCAAACCACATTCATCACAACAGCATGGCTTCACAGTAGAAGAGTCTTGGTGCTGAACTGGCCTGCCTGCAGTCCAGACCTTTCACCAATAGAAAACACTTGGTTGAGCAGCTAGAATGCTACATCAGACAAGAGTGGGACAACATTCCTCTCCCAAAACTCCCAAAAAGTAGAGGGGATGCTATGCAGTGGAAGACATGGCCTTGTTCCGACTCTTTTGAGGTATGTTGTTGCCATAAAATCAAATTTATTTGACATTACAAATAAAAAAATAAACTAATGAAGGAAAAACATACTGTTGAAAAAAAGACCAAAATATTACACGCTTTTGTCTTCCGTTTAGATGCAAATTTCACAAATCCAAATTAAAATGTAGAATTTGGGAGTTTCTTGTTTTGTGCTCAAGGAAAGGCATAAATTATGGTTATAAAAAACAACAACAGTAGTATAAAGCACCATATGTGCAGAGATCCATCACTAAGTGCTTTACAAAGAGAGCTGGAAACAGTAAAAATGGGTCTTTTGCTTTTTTTAATGCAAGAGAGTTGATGAAGATAAAACAGTGTTTAAAACATATGTTTGTTTTCCTCAGACAGATGCAAGCCCTCAAGAAGATGGAGCAGGTGTTGACTTTTGCCACTGAGCAGCTAGAGCACGCGCAGTCTATCCACAATGAACTGCAGGCACAGGTAACCTGTTCACCACCATTAAAGGATTTAACCAGGAAACCTCCCAAGCAGAGTTGGAAACATAATATTTTTACTGGTAATGAAAATGGAAAGTTCCAGGCTTTGGTGGAAATGTGGGAACATTTCAGAGGTGAAAATGTCATGGTGCAAACTTTCACCACATTAAATCTTAATCTGCGGTACACCTAAGGCTGTTCTATTATTCTAAAGCTTCCTGTGATGTTCCAGATGTTGACAGCTTTACAGAGAAATCAGTGAAAAGAAAAAAGGGAGGGACAGCCATGGGAAATGTGTCAGCACATCTCACAAACCCATAATATGAAAGGAAATCACTACGGCACGCTAGGGAATTCCACACTGAGCAAACACTGAAAACAAAGTAGTTATACAGAGTTATTCATGCATTTCTGCTAATCTGCCAATCAATAACAACTCCCCCGTGAAAAATAACTCATTAATAATATAAATACCGTAAAGGCTGAGACATGGAGTCTGTGGGTAACCACAAAAATGCATCATTAATTATGAGAAAATGTGATCAGTGGCTTTCATATGAAAAAAATATTTAGTTAAAAACTTAACCCAGCATGCTTAAAATGATTTGAGCTACTGATAGTATTCTGTGCTTTATGAATTCAAATGACTAGCACTGCACTGTCCATTTCAAAAGCCTTAACTCATTGATTTAGTCTTATTGGGCTACGAGGGACTAATAATGTTTAAATATGGAGCGATGTAGCTGATGATGCTGAACACAAGGCCTGAAGCCCTGCAGAGAGAGGCCAGCCCGACGCCTGAGGCATTTATTATTTATTAGCACCAGTGTCACTTGATCCAACAGCTATGTGAGGCTTCAGGGAAACTCTGATGTATCGTATTAATTATTTTGCTATCAATGTTTCATATGGAATTTAAAGTGAATATGGGACTGGATTTGATCTGAGGTTTGATCATTTTTTACTGCATATCTATGATTTTTTTTTTCCTTTATTATGTAAAATAGCAACCATGGAAACAAATGCTTGTACATTTCTGCAGCTTTTCGATAAGATGTGGTACCTAATGAATGGAAATTTTGCATGTGTGCTGAACATTTGAAAAGACTGATCCTGGATTTACATTATGACTCAAATTTGCAGTTAGACGCTGTTCCCAAAAGAGAGGCCAGCATTCAGCAGCGACTGGAGCTTCAGAAAGAAGTGGATGCTCTGAGGGGCAGCTATGAGAAACAGGTGAGAACAATGTGGGCGGACACATTATCAGTCGCATCTGTAAAATGTAAAGTAGCAGCAGTTCCAACAAATCTTTCTTTGTTGAGCCTGTGATTTTTTTGTTCTGAAGTGTTTATTCAACCTCTGTAAAACTTACTTTTAAATAAGGTGTACAAGACCCATCGTTAGGCTTATTTTTCATTTAAAAAAATAAAGTTGTAACCAACATGTTGAGTCACCTGACTGCATATAGAATTTGCCTCTATTCATTGTGTTTTCTCAAGCTGATGCTTCTCTACTTAGAGCATATTGGTAGCAAATCGCCAAATACCAGGCTTTTTTCCCTCTCTATTATTGTTATGCTTTTAAAGAAAAAAAAAGCATGTGCGGCAAGGTGGCTTACTAAAGAACACCCAACAAAGGAGGAATGGATAGATATTGTTAATGAGATATATAACATGGAAAGATTAACTTTTTCCCTGAATTTATGTATGAACACATTTACTAATCACTGGAGGAAATGGAACAGTTATTTTAAAAAAGAGGCCCCTTAACACAGTATAATCACCAGAATTAAAAACAAAAATGGGATCATTTATATATCATTTAACAAACGGAGGATGTTAATTATGCAGATGTTTAAACACATAAATATGAAAGTGTCTGGGGTCAGACCAGAATTTCCTGTCTCCAGGGTTGCCACCTTTCAGACAATTAGGAAGAAAAGCTGTATTTTTTCACACAAAGTGGATACTAAAATCTAAAGATATCCTTTGATCCACTTCGGTTTGGGATCCATAAAGTTTACTGAAAGTTGGAAAGGGTGACAAAAAAACTATGATTTTTGGGCAAATATGGAGGCTGGAGTTCTGGCCTGTAATCAAAGATAAGTATCAATACATCAGTGAATTAATATTCATTGCATATGTACCTTGGTTCATGTTTGAGCATATGAATTGTTTTCAATGAATGTAATTTATTTAATAAATTATGGAGCAAAGTAATGCCTCCTAGTGAGCACTGATAACCTCAGTAAAGCGATAGAAGTCATTTATAAAAGTCAGGCTGTCTAAATGTAATTTCTGTGTTTGCTTTATGTAACTACAGGGACTCTTTGTCTTTGTTTTAATGCAATGAAGTGACCTGAGTGGACACGGCTTAGGAGAACATATACGGGTTGAAAAGGAAAAACCACTGAACCTGAATCCCCCTTCTGTGGTTATAAAAAAAAAAAAAAACACTTGTAACCCATTGACCTTAACAACTTTTTCTTTCTTTCTTTCTTTTTTTTTAATTTTCGCGTTATGATTGAATGGTTTCATTTCTGTGTAAGTCTGTGCTTTCCTATGTTTTTCTATCCATTTATTTACCCTATATTAAAAATGTAACCCAATTAAAAATAAGTGACAAAAAAAAAAGCATGTGCGGTTCAGTACATAGATTTGGGGGAGTACTGCTTTAATTGAAGACCCCTCAATTAAAGGCATGAACTGCCCTGTGGAGGTGAGAAGCTTTCTAGCTGACTTTGTGTCCATAATTCACAACTGCATCTGCAGGCTGAGAGATCAACTTCTTCACTAGTAAACAGCAGAGTAGCCTACTCCACCCAGAGAAAGAAGATAGTTCTTTAAAAGCTGAACAGCTTCACCAGAACTGGACGTTGTAGATTTTGCTTAACATAATGGAAATTATGAGACAGTTTTAACCTTTAATCTCTTTGGGAAACTGCGTCTTATAAATGGGTACGGCTTATATTCTATATTTTACAATAGTCATTAAAAGTGCTGTACAAAGCTACTTATGGAGTGGATTGAAATTTATACTCAGGCCATGTTATAGGCCAGTGGTTCTCATCTGGTCCAGCCACAGGACCCACGACCACCTCCATAAGTTGAAATTGTGACCCAGATTTTAACTACTAAAATTAATTTAACAAACAAGCTCTAGTTGGAACGAAAATGGTTAAACAAGAAACTAATATTTGATCAAACTCTGTGCACAATTAAAACATCAATTTGGGTTGTTTTTGAAGGTCTTAAGAAATCTAGACATTATCATACGAAAAACAACTTTCTTCAAATACTTCTATACAAGATAACAGGATAAAGAAGTCAAGTTCTCAGGAAACAACCAGAAGTTACTTCTTGTCCTGCAAAATAGAGAGAATTAAGACATACAGATACACTGCTTAAGGATTCAGTACATCCTTGGATTTTTGCTATAATGTATTTTTCCAGGCACCAAATCACGACCCACTGTAAACAGCCTCACGACCCACTTTTGGATCCTGATCCCCAAGTTGAGAACCACTGTTACAGGCTACAAAAGCAAATAAGACTGGCAGCAACAATGCTGATAGTGTTATGAAGGGTTTTTTTTTTTTGTTATTTTTAAACGTATATTATTTATAATGCTTCTGCAGGGTGTCAGACGAGGTGGTTTGCAGCAGTGGTTCTCAACTAGTGGGTCAGGACCCAAAAGTAGGTCACACAGCTGTTTTCAGTGGGTCACGAAGGTGTTCTTGGAAAAACAGAGGTAAAAAGTCTATGATGCACAGAGGGCCTAAGCTGAAATGAATCCATTTATTTTAGGTTACTCTGTGTTTTTTCCATAATAAGGAGTAAGTGTTGGTAATTTTCTTGAGATTTTAGCCTTTTTAACTGAGGAAAACATAATTGTCACACAGCTCTAAGTGTTTTAGTTCCACAGTATTTCAAGAAAACCGTTTAAATTTACACCTTATCATGGGAAATGGAGGAAAATACAATGTATGCCTGCAAGCTAGTGCTGCACAATTAATTTAATCAATTGCCATATTACGTTGTGCAATTATATTAGTGCATAAAAGGCTGCAATTCTGTATTACGTAGCACTTAAAAGGTTTACAAAAATACCCGCAGAAATGCCTTTAAGTTTACAATAGTGCAACTATTGCACTTAGTAGAAGTACTTTTTTCTGGATAATTTTAAGTTAGTTTGAAAGCAATGCTGTAAAAATTCAGTTTTTATGCTTCTAACACTTGTATGTTTATAGTTAAGAAATACACACTTCAAAACTATCATTATTCTCTACATTTGTTTGATAATCAAGCATGTAGACTCATGGTGTGATTTATGGATTTTATCACAAGTCACAATATTGTCCAGTATGATCGTAATCGTACATTATTAAGAAATTGTTCAGCACGATTGCATGCTTATCAGTTTAGGGTGTCTAATGACACACTTGTCCAGTCTCTTTGTGGCTCGTGGTAGCTAATTCAGGAGGTGGTGATGGGAAGAAACAGCTGTTTTTTACATTTTCCACAGCCAATATTTCCGATGAGTGGTATGTTTTGACTTTTTAAAGAGAGCATGAAGGTATTTTTTTGTTTGATGTACATCAGCAAAGAGTTTAAAGTACTGATTCGTCCACAGGGGGCGTCAAAATCAACTCAAATCAAAAGTTAACAGGAACTTTAAATGTGTAGCAGCTTAATCTCTATTGGGAGACGTCTGCACTTAACTCAGAAAGTTCCTCAGTTCATCCTTTATCTATCTCATATTAGAGACTCTAAGTCCACACTGCTCTGCCATTCTGCTGTCAGTAACAAGGAAATTTGAAGTTGTGACATTTCTCGACTCAAAATGCTTCTGAATATGTTCCAACCCCAGCTATCAGCAGCAGAGGAGGAGAGCAGAAAGAAGCAGCAGTTCAGTGTGATTCAGGAGCTGCTGAGGGAGTCAAACAGCCTCAGAGAAGAACTCCATAACCTCCGATGTTTGACACACATCAAAGCTGAGGAGAGGGGCCAGAAGCACCGTGAACGGCTCAGGGCTGAGGTTAAAAACAAACAGAGACACATACAACACACAGACATGCAAGTGTACATTTAAATAGATTCTGATGTTGTCTTTTGTGCATTTAATCACTTATGTGGGGAAAGTCATGCATATTTTAGGCATCAATGTGCCAAACGCATCAAAGAGGACTTAAGTAGGTTTATATTTTAGGCATGAATGTGACAGGAAAAAAACCAAGGAGTGAAAATGTCTACATTTTAAAGCTCTACCGAGATCACTGCTGTAATAATGTGCAATTTTCAGGATTATCTGGTTAAATTTGAAGACTCTGCAATTTTAGCTTTAAAATTGAGGCTTTAGTCAAAAAGTGATTCTTCCAGCTACTTTCAAAAACTGCTCTGGACTCACTTCAAAGCATAATTTCTGCTGAAATATAAAGCATGTGCTGTTTTTCCTAAGGAAGTATTGCAAACCAGCAATATTTGCAAGTACGAATACTTGATTAGTAAGTGATAAAATCCAATTAAATACAAATCTTCAAAATGAATGAGTTGATATAGAAATTGCTTGAAAATCTATCCACTAAAGCAGGACTGCTAGATAAGCTCCCTCTTTCTTTTTATGCATTAAATCTGTCAGAAGAAAAGCTGCTACATCACTGAAAAATGCTAACCCACAAATACAATTGAAGGTTGATGTTTGTGAGCTGAAATCTCACACACCCACATGGAAGTGATGATACTGTAATTTTACCTGTGTAACTCCATCCACAGCAGCTGAACCAGCACATCCAGCAGGAGCTGCAGGAAAAAGCCTTAATCATCACGGACCACAACAAGCTGAATACTATGCTGCAGCGCAGGTGTCACCGCTCTTTCCTCTGCTTATTTCCTTGTCAGCCGCCTTTCATTAGAAACAAAGGACTGTGTCACGATAAAGAGGTTACACAGATGCTGCTAAGCTGTTAATAGACAGTATAAGGGGAGGAATGATCACCTGGCTGTCTGCACGTTTCCTGTCCCCCCCCCTTTTTACTTTTTCTAATACAGACATAAACTTTTGCATGTCACAGGAATATTAAACTCTCCATAAATGCCATTATTGATCACTTTTTGCATCACATGCAGCAGCACAAATGGTCCATATTGAGTTCCTTTTCACAGCATATTGATATGACTATTCCCCAAATGATTATTGATTCCCTTGTTATTTGTTTGCCTCCTCTGATCTGAGTAACAGCTGGGATCACAATTAATTCAGACATCTGCACATGTTGTCTGGGCACAAAACCAGAACCTCCTAATTGGTCATACTTCAGCGTACAGACACAGACTAATGCGTGTGGCACCACCCAGTACAACAGCATACACTTCCAGTGCATACAGTTAGGTGTGCACCGCAGTCGAATGTGGACGCACTTGAGAGGAAGTCAGCTCCAGACGCTGAATCATGTCAAGCAAAAACAGGGCAGGATGATAATTAAATGTTGTTTAGTCTCTGTGTCTGATTAAAATAAGAAAGCAGTTCTTTTTAGCAGTCATTGTTCACAGCTCACATGTTTTACATGAACTGTGAAGTGAAATTTAATGAAATGCCACGTTGCATTAGCACAAAGATCTGTTGGAACAACTTTTTTATCTACTTGATTGTTGAGTGTAAATAGAATTAGTTTGCCTTTTTTAACTTTAGATTTTAAGCCTTTAAAATGAAGAGTGATATTAAGATATGGCATTAATGTAGCAGATGTAAAAGTACCAGAATCCCTATGATCTGAGGCTGACTGTCAAAACTGCCCCCTTCCCAATTTCTTATTTTTTGCATATTTGCCACACTTTAATGTTTCAGATCATCAAACAAATTCCAATGTTAGAAAAAGATAGCCTGAGTAAAGTGCATTTTTAAATGATAATTTCATTTATTTAAGGAAAAAATAATCAAAACCTGCCTGACCATATGTAAAAAAGTAGTTGCCCCCTAAACTAATGTCTCGTGTAGCCCTTGGGGGCAACAACACAGTGGAGGAATTTTCGCCCTCTCTTCTTTTAGAGTTTCAATTGGCCATATTTGAGGGGTTTCGACCATGGTCATGCCACAGCATCTCATTCTGATTTAACTACAAACTTTTACTTGGCCACTACAAAATCTTCATTTTTTAATCCATTCAGTATGATGGTCTTTGTATGAAATGCTGTGTTAGTTTTGTCTCGTCAGTCCACAGAATATTTCTCCAAAAGTCTCTGGGACCATCAAGATGGTTTTTGGAAAATGTGAGACGGGCCTTTTTCTTCTTTTTGGTCAGCAGTGGTTTTGGCCTTGTATCTCTCTCTTGGATGCCATTGTTGCCCAGTCTCTTTCTTATTGTTGAATCATGAACATTGACCTTAACTGAGTCAAGTGAGGCCTGCAGGTCCACAGATGTTCTGGGTTCTTTTAAGACTCCCTGGATGAGCCATCAATGCACTCTTGGAGTTATTTTGGTAGGCCAGCCACTCCTGGGAAGGTTCACCACTGTTCCAAGTTTTCTCCATTTGTGCACAATGGCTCTCACCACGGTATACTTGAGTCCCAAAGCCTCAGAGAATGGCTTTGTAACCCTGTCCAGACTGATGGATGTCAATTTGTTCTTGAATTTCTTCAGATGGTGGCATGATGTTTCTGACAGCTTCTATTTAAGTGATTTCTTGATTCAACAGGTCTGGCAGTAATCAGGCCTGGGTGTGGCCAGTGAAATTTAACTCAGTTTTCCAATACTGTGGTTAATCACAGTTAATTCATGATTTAACTAGAGGGGAGCTACATTTTCACAGAGGGAAAACCATGTAATCATCATTTAAAAACTGCATTTTGTATTTATTTTGTATTGTTGTTTGTATTTACATAGGTAATCTTTGTCCAATATATTTTCTTGTTTTTTTTCAAAGATTTATTTTTGGGCCTTTTCATGGCTTTATTTGATAGAGGAAGGACAGTGGACAGACTTGGAAATAGGGAAGAGAGTGGGGAGAGACACGGGGTAAAGAGCCTCAGGCCGAATTCAAACCTGGGCCACCCACATACATGGGTAGCACCTTAAACCACTCGACCATCTGCGCGCCCCATCTTTGTCAAATCTTAAAATTAGTTTGATGATCTGAAACATTTAAGTGACAAATATGCAAAAGTTAAGAAATCAGGAAGGGGAGAAATACATTTCACAGCACTATACATTCTCTGCAATGTAAATGCTAAATTATGTAACATGATACTGAACAAATTTACCAAGAATATACAGCAAATCAAAGGAAAATGATTCAATGTTTAAAAATGCTGCCATTGATAGAGGTTTCATCCTGTGATCCACCATGGCTTCTTCACTAATAAGTGCTTTTCTCTTCAGGGTATCACAGTATTGTAAGCTTTGCCACATGATTACAGAAGAGAAGAACAAGTACATAAAGCTGAAGCAAATCGCCTCCCAGACGATCACAGAGCTGATGGAGCAGGTGAAGGTGCTGGAAAATGAGCTGGAAATCCAGCGTACCCTTGCCACCAACAAGGACAGGTGTGTTTTAGTGTGTTTTGGAGGGCAGCACTGAGATTCTGTGTTGTGTTTAACTTGGTTGGTAAATGGGAGGAATAGTCATGGGTGTCTGCTTTCTGTCAGGCTTTGTTTTTTAGTTATTTAATTTAAGTTATTTAAAGACCCTGAAAAGTAAAATCCATAATTTGTGTCTTAACACTCTAGATTTGTTAGAATATGGCTGCTGTAAACATGTGACAACACTTAGATCTGCATGTGACTGAATTCTGGATTTAGACTGTTAGAAAGTTTTTCACCTCTTTCCTGGCCAGGTTTAATGTGGGTGGGGCTGATATATGGGCTCATGATGTCAGGGGCCCACAGTGGGGAATGACCCCGCCCTCTAACACTACAGTCTGTTGTTAGCTGATGTCACTGCCTTTATTGAAAGTTAACAGTCAGTTAAATGCTGTTTTTCCTGTTAATTGTGAGGTAAATTTGCCAAATCTATCAGCCACAGTGGTCTATGGATCATTTAAAGCATCATAACAGAGATTAGAGCCAGAATATGGGCTTTGTCTCTTCTTCTAAGGTCAAGAGACAGGCTAATAGCATGAGTGCTTTCCCCAATGCAGATTGTAGCATTTTTTTTATTTGAGAGGATCTTATTTCTCTTGAGTGGGCGTGGCTTCAGCTCATTCAACAGACACGCCCACACCATCCTGGAGCAGATTTTACTGCCTCAGTTTTCATGATTTTGAAGCTTAATTTTATAATCTTAGAGGTGTTTTATTTTACTGAAATTTGATTTAGGGGTTCATAACACAGTGACCTGTCATACAACAAACCTAAACACAGATTTATTTTCACTTTACAGGGTCTTTAATTGTTAATTTACATCTTTATAAGTTGCATTAGACTCATTTGTAGCTTATTTTCTCGCAATTTCTGGTGAGAAAAACCTCACCTACTGAACCATTCGTCCAATCAAAATTATTTTATTCTCCCACAAGTGTCAAAAAGCCTCTCTTAATTCCTTTTCGTTTATAGAATTACAATCCATCATGCTGCAGAGTCTGAAGTATACCTGCTAATGCAAATAATGAGCAATATCCATCTTTCTGTGTAAATGTAATAGCCTTAAAGCAAGTGCTGACTTTTTAAAGTAGAAACTTTTATATTTTTTAAGCTTTATGAGGAGCTTTAGCTGGCAATGAAAGAGATTAATATTTATACAGTCCTCCTTCATGAGCTACAAAAGAAAATGAAAACTTTTTTGTATTTTCAGCTTCATGATTTTGCTGATGCCTCAAGCTCCACCCTCCAACAGCAAAGGAAGGCCAAGGCCTTACCTAAGGGTCATATGACCTAACCTTATGACCTCCTGTCTCCAACTAGTGAATCAATTGTCAGTTAAATCAGCGCTGGCTGGAAGAGCAAGTTAAGAATCAAACTTTCCAGAACTGGGCAAATACATATTTTCTGCCAAGAAAGCTTTCACTGTAGCTACATCCAAGCTTAAAGCTCCATCAGCATTCATTTTTTACCGGCTTATTGTACTTGATTAAAAAATACATGTACATAAATTACTTTCTAGTGTTTTAGTAATAGTACTGCTAGTACTAGTAGTACTCGAGAACAGTCTTGGTCTCGAGAACGGTCCGTAGACCACTTTTTTAAAGGCTTGGTCTTGCTGGGGCATCAAGAACATTTTTACTTGTCTATGTCTTGTCTTGGTCGTAGACTGACAGAACTCAGGGTTTTTGGACTCTGGCCGGACTTTGGTCTCGGGCATGTTTGTTAGTGTGGTCTTGACAACAACACTTTTTTCAACTTGTGATTTTTGACTCTTGCATTGCTGACAAACGTGTCAAGTGGTATCACTTTTTCTAGGGTGCAAAAATCATCACAAATGCTCCTTACAGGAGCTTGAAAGCAAAATTTGTCAGCCTTTTAATTCAAGCTATATCTACATCTATACTGACCTTTTCTGGTTAATTTCTAATCATTTTTATGTCCTTTCCAGATCACTTACAAAGGCTCGGATGAAGCTCTCTAATATTGCCAAAATGAGAGACAAACTCCAAAATGACATCTCAAAGGTCAGATACCTTCAAACACAAACAAACAGAGATAAACCTGACAAACATGGCGCTCCAAAATCTTGTGTCTACAATATAACAGTTTATATAAGTGATATAAATGGTATAGGGAATAATGTTCAAGGGACCACACAGTTGAACAGAGACACAGGGTAGAAAGTGCTGCTTAGTTGTTTTGAGAGCTCTGAGGATTTCTTGCTGGGCTCCTAAACCTTGTTTTTGACAGCTTCAGAGTTCAGGAGGCAAACTGAAAGTTTCCCCGTATTTATCTTTGTGTTACATAAGACACTCAGACAGTAACACCCAGTGCTCCGTTTACCAGAGTTTGTGAACTTTTGTGGCGTCTACTCTCGTTGTGGCTTTCACCAAGAAGCAGAAGTTCATTCCATCACAAGTAATGCAACAAAATTAGCCACTGAACTGCTTTAAACAATGAAAACAACACATGTGGTTCAAAGGTCTATTATCTAGTTTTTTCTTGTATTGTAGGCTGCCTGGAAGCACAGACAGTTGAGTCAGGAGTCTGCAGACAACAAACTGGAATCAATGAGACTCTCAAAAATGATCAACGTCCAGGAGAAAGCTCTTCTGGAGATTAATCGCAATCAAGAAACGGCCATGCAAAGGCGCAATTCTCTGTATGTCCACAAGATGCTGCCTGAGTGATCTAAATCAGAAAATTTACTAAAAATTAAGGCCTTTACTTTGTTTGTCATCTACAGCGGCATCCAGCTGCTGGAGCACGAGGAGGTTTTATTTAACTACTATGAGAAAGTGAACATTCAGGAGGCTGCCATTACTAAAGGCAATATGATGCTGGAGAGCCTGGAGAAGGAGATGAGAGACTTACAGCTGGTCATAAATGAGGAGAAGAGACAGATAGAGCTGAAAAAGAAGGAGGTGCCTTTGAAGAGAAAGTTCGAAGAGGAGATCACAATGCTGCAGATTGAGGTAGGAAACGTCCATGTTTGGGCGCTGATAGACTTGGGGAACCACAAGTAAGTTTTGCATCTAAACTTTGAATGCGTCAAACTAATTATTTGCAAAAGTCGTGGGCGGAAAGATGTGCGCTCTTTGAAACAGTTGAGGATGGATGATAGGCAAATGTCATGGTAATCATTTATTCTTGTGTTGTTTGAACAGCGATGACAGTGTCTTAGTGCCACTCTTCCAACGCCCACTTCTTCTTTCTTTGTATCCGCTCTTATTTCTCGCCAAGAAAAACACTCCATCTACTGTGAATGAAGCAGTGGCTGTATATAGTTCTCAGAAGATGAGCAGATGTATTGTACTTTTAAACCCTATATTTTTTGCAAGGGCTACTTTGTCATTCAACCAGTGGATCTGGGAGCAGTTACTCCTGTTTTTTAGCTCCTCTGTGGTGGGATCACATGCACTGAAAAGCCAGAATGTGTGTTGGAATTTTCTAGGTAAATTCGGTATGTTTGTATGCATGTCCAAGAGTACTTCAGGCCATTGATCAGCCATGTGTGTGTGTTCCTGCAGCTGCATGGAAAAAATTAGTTTAAGACATTTTTATGATTTATGAGAAATCAGGGAAAAGTTCTCATAGGATGTTGAGAAATACATGATTGTATGTACATGTGAGTTATTTGTGTCTAGTGTATTGTAAACTATTGTTCAACTTTGTTTTTAAAGTTAGGGGAACTCCAGTAAGATTATTTTAAGATGACTTCACTTTGCAGACATAGTTTCATTTTGCTCTACTAATGAGCTGTTCTGAAAAACAGTGAGTAGCTGTGCATGGATTTGAATCCAGTCAGTCAATCTAATGTTCTTTTAGCATGCATTCAAATTAGCAGAAGTATGTTTCTTTGACAGAGATTCAATTGCAAAATTTGACTTTTTCAGAGTCTGTTGATTCTTTTAGAGGATAGCAGATCATTTTACAGACAAACAGCAGTGCAGTCACAGAGAGCAGGAGGGTCTGTAGCGGAGGATTTTTGCCTTAAAGGTCCACTGTGAAATGTTTAGCCAAGTGGAAAGAGTACACAACTATCGTGCTCAAGTAAATGTACAGTTCCTCTGGCTAAAATTTAGTTAAGCAGAAGTAAAGATACTGGTCTATAAATCTACTCAAGTGAAAGTAAAAAGTATTTAAAGTGTAATTTAAGTACTGAGTCCAGAGTAGCTACAGAGGAGTTGTACATTAAAAAATAATCTTTCCTTACTGGCAACAACAACAAGAGAATAGATCTCCAACCAGGTTGTTAAGGTAAAGTCACACCTCTATATTAAAGTCAAATATAAAGCTCAATTGAAAGAGTTGTATTTATTAACTATATATAAGTTTAACACTTTAAAATTGTCTATTTAAGTCGACACTGCATATAGTTAAACTACACTTTTTAAAGAAATATTTTATAATTAGACAGAGCTGCAGTAAGTCTTGAAATTCTGGTAATTCTGCAAGAACAAAGCAGAGAGTCAACCTAATATCAAGGCAATGCATAACAATGAAGAAATGTCACTATGCATCCCTTATGGACACCTGAAGTCACAGGTTGGGAATCTAACTCAGCAGAGACCTTGTCTCATATCAAACAACCCACCATAAACATGAGCAAAAGAACCCCATTAGTTATCAGCTGTTTTGGGTTGTGATGTGGAATCATTCTCTCACTGATGGACTACTGTGTAGTCAACAGAGGTGAAAAAAAGTACAAGACTATAGTACTTAAATAAAAGCACAGTTAATCTGGTTAAAACTTGAGTAGAAGTTAAGGTTCTGATTTTAAAATGTACTTAAAAAAGCTACTCAATTACAGTACTTTGAGTAAATGTAATTAGTTACTTTCCAACTCTGGGTACACTACATATAATAACAATGGGTTAGTATTGTCCCAGACTGTGTACTTACAGAAAGTGATGATGGTTTAGCCACCTCTGTTTTCTATTTTTTAACAGGGAATTGCAAATAGATGCTAGGCAATTATAACCAAAGTCTGATATTTTCACACTATGAATTTCATAGAGATGCATGATAGTTATTATTCCAATTGTAAAATATTAATCAGTAAAATCTACCAATAATAAAAGCATTTGAAACATCATCTGAAACAGTAGCTGGTGTAGCAGTATGTGACAAGGATAAGTGTGTTTACAAAACATGCTCCGCAAAGATCCCAAAGGGAGGAAAATACCCTGGAGTTTTAACATAGTGGATCTTATGAGTCACATAAGAGTTGTCATCCTAACGACAGACTATAGTGCCTTTAACTAGTATTCATTCCCTTGGATGTTCTTCCCTTCTATTGATTTTGAAAATCAATCATGGTTAATGTAATTTGGCTTTTTTGAAAAAAAAAAACTCTTTAGTGTCAGAGGGAAAACAGTGTCTTTAGTGCCTTGGATTTTTTTGTATCCATTACCTGCCTTATACTTTTCCATCACTTTTATCTGAGTTGATGGAGTGTTCTTTTTTCTTCATGGTGTAATGGTAGCCAGGTATACTGAATAACCAGTAGCCAGGAATACCGAGTAACCAATCCAGAATCTATTAAGTTTTGCTAATATTTTCATGCACCTTTAAATGAAGATTTCTGTTTTCCATCTTTATTACAACAGAATATAAATGACACCGGCACATCAGAAAAGTTTGTTTCAGTGCCTTTCAAAGCAGGTGATTAAAGAGCAGAAATAGAGAAATGAAAGGTTGAAGAAGCATATTGTAATGCATAATATTCAAACATAAATGCTTACACCAGTACTTCTACACATGCACTGACATATGGGGACATCTGTAGATTCTTTGTAGAACTAGTGCATACAAGAACTTCCTTTTGTAAGACAAAGGCTCCAAGAAAACTCAGAACTGAACATTTGTGGTTAATTTATAACATTGCTTTTGGGGCCGAGCTTCTTACTTTGTCACTGAGGTGAACTGTCTGTGGTCAATTGTTCTCAGATATTCGATCAATGTTCAGACCAAAACTTTTGCTAACTTACTCCTCAAACAGAAAGAGGAAAAAGAACAACTAAACCAAGTGAGATGAACCAAAACAACCACACAGCACAGATTTCATGTATGAAAACAGAGACACACATGAATACCAAACACAAAAACACTCAAGCATGGTTGCAGTTTATCGACTTAGAGAGACACACTGAAGCAGACAGATTTGAAAAAGGTAAACATACACGCTGTGAGTCGCTGCCAGTGGCTGTGTCATGGGATTGGGTGTGTTGCAGCTTTGGATCAGAGTGACTGATTCTGACTTGCTGTTGGACCAGACAACTTTCTCATTTGATTCTTGTGCTCTTTTTGGATGAACGCAGTTTTGGAACAGACTTCCCCATGTGTTGCTTTTTTTTTTTTCTTTTTTTGAAAAACACCCTTTTCCCTTTTCTCCATCTGTTTACTCCTTCTGCTGTTTATCATGTGCTACACCAGGCCTTTGCTGGTGCCATATTTCTCCTTTCACTGTTACATTCTGTTGTTTCTCATGATTTATATCTTTACTCTCTCCTTCTTCGCTTTTATCAGAATACTCATCCTTTTATCGTTCCCCTTGAGGCATTCTGTAGGGTTTTTTATTATTTTACTAGAGAGTCCCTTCAGCTTCACTTCCCTCTTTTTTCTCTTCTCCCTTTTTGTTTTCTGCTTGACCTTGCATTTGGCTGTAGATCCTGTACATTCCACTCTGTCCTTTTTTAGCCATGCTAGCAGCATGCTCTATGAATGGCAATGACTTCCTGCTGGTGGCTCGGTCAACCTCAAGTCAAGGCTAAAATATCAAGAAATATTACCCCCTCAGAATACACTGTATTGTGTGCCATAGAATGGCGTGCTACCACAGTTAACTACGGCAATGAACACCATCTGCCAACATGGAAATTTAACAAGCTAGCATTGAGACATTAGCATTATAGGACTGTTTTGATTAGGGCTGTTGTCAAAATTTGCAAGACTTTTATACTTTTGAATGCCACATACTTTAAGACAGTGGTTCTCAAGTGCTGGGTCTGGACATATAAATGGGTTGCAGAGATCTTTCAGGTGGGTTGTGAATGAGTGGCAAACTTTGGCAAATGTCTTTGGTGTACAGGAGCCCAAAGTGGAACAACAGCCACCCCTTTTATTTGACTCAGTATTTTCTGTGATAACAAGAATATTTCAGTCCTTTTCTCCATATTTCACCTTATTTGTTTATCTTATTTGTTTATATGCTCCCTTTAGGTTTTATCATAAAACATCATAACCTGTCTTTCTATTTTTATGCTGATGACGCACAGATATACCTCCCGCTGAGACCCGGTGATTTTACTTGCCTAGTTGCTGTTTTTCACTGTCTTAAAGATATCAAATGTTGGATGGCACAAAGTTTTTTACAATTAAATGACTCAAAATCAGAAGTAATTTTATTCAACTACCCAAACTCTCAAATTCCTCAAATCCAAAGTTCCCTCAGTCTACTGTCATCAAACATCACAGCCACAGCCAGAAACTTAGGAGTAATATTTGATGCACATCTCACCTTTGAAAAACACATCAAAACAGTTGTACAGTCCTGCTTCATTCATATCAGACAAATCTTAAAAATCAAACCCATCCTGTCCCCTGCTGATCTGGAAAAAAAATCATTCACACCCTAATTGTCTCCCGACTGGACTACTGTAACTCCCTTCTCTCTGGCATCACTAAAAAATCTCTCTCCCACCTCCAACTGGTCCAGAACACAGCAGCTAGGCTTTTAACTGGTTTTAACAGACGGCATCACATCACACCTATCCTCGCTTCCCTCCACTGGCTTCCTGTCACTTTTAGAATTGATTTTAAGATTTTACTGATCACTTTTAAAGCTCTTATGGGCTTAGCCCCAGGTTATATCACTGAGATGCTGACCCCTTACAAGCCCTCACGCAGCCTTAGATCCTCGGGCGGGGGGCTCCTGGTCATTCCAAAGTCGAGACTCAAATCTAAAGGAGACAGGGCTTTTGCTGTCAGGGCCCCTCGACTTTGGAACGACCTGCCTGAGGAGATAAGGCTAGCAGATTCAGTGACATCTTTTAAATCACTCCTTAAAACTTTCTTTTACAGAATTGCTTTCATGTGAAACTTCACTTTGCTTATTTTATAATCACTCTTACTCATTTTGTTGCTCTCTGCTTTTAATCTTGACTTTTCCTTCCATTGCCATCTTAATATCATCTAAATTTTATTCTCATTTAATTTTATTTTTACTTTATTTCATTTGAAGTTTCCTTCCTTTCCTTCTCTTTTTACCTGCTATTAATCTTCTTGTTTTTGTTTTATTGCTAATGATGTGATGTTGTCTTCTTATATGTAGTCCTCTTATATGTGTTCTTTTGTGTACATAATTTTACTGTCATATAATATCACTCAGTCTTTCCCTAAATATTTTCATCTTTCAGTATTTTAACTGCCTTCATCATCATCTATGTCCCTCCTTTTCCTTTTAATTATGCTAATAGACATCTGTATCTCAGTGTGTTTTGACTTTCTGTTTAATTATCAAGACTCTCTGTCTAGTTTATTGCTAATTTGTTCCTTGTTTTTTTGTGAATCCCTGAGTGCTATGTCTGTTAAAGCACTTTGTAAACAATTGTTTTTAAAGGTGCTATATAAATAAAGTTATTATTATTATTATTATTATTATTATTATTATTATTATTTATTTTCCAGTCTTAGGATAAAAAAAGCTGGTTTTCCCAAGATAGCAAGGTAAATCCTCAAAAATGTACCAAATTTTTATACTGTCTTGGATTTTTTTTTTTTTTTTGCATCCAAGCCTTTCTGTAACTATGCCTTTTTTAAACTTTCTTGTTTTGTTCCGTCTCCTCGTTCAATCATGTTTTGTTCCATCTAAGACCCAAAAACACAGTTTTCTTTACATTTAATTGAGTCTTTGTGTCACAATTTCCCCTAGATGGTGGTGGTGGGTCTTGATACTTGACCAGTTGAGAACCACTGCTTGAAGATCATACAATAGACATTATTTTTACATTCGATAGTGCCTTAAAGTGCCAAAGTTATGATAGAAAGAAAAATGCTAAAAATGACAAAGCAGTGATACAAAAAAAGATGTTGTTTTCTAAATTGTGTCACAGGGGTTATTCTTTGAAGCAGTAGTTTTCACTTTTTGGTCTCCAAGCACACTTAAGATAAAGCCAAAAATCTCAAGGCACACCACATCCATAACCATATAAAATAACCTCTTTAAAATGTGGTACAGTATCTCAAGTTGATGTCTAGTTGTCAAAAGATACAGTTGTACAAATTCCCACAGCACAGAGATTTGCCTTAAGGCACATCAGTGTGCCACAGTGCATGATTTGGGAACCAGCGCTCTAAAGAACTTAGAAACATCAACACCTCCTCACAAATGTGCAGGAAGCTGCAGGATTTTATTTGCTGCTGAATTTGCACTCCTTCCTGCCCACTCATGTGTCTCTGCTCAGCTCTCCATAACATCCACACCATTATTTTATTCACCCGTTGGAAAATAAGTGTTGGAAGTCCTATCAGCATCTTGTAAAAATGTACATATTACATGTAGTGTCTGTTGCAGGCAGACAGCTGTTTTCAAGTCGTCCTAACCTGTGGACTGTTGGCTGTGTACTTCACATAAACTAAAACACTGATGCCCATAAAACCTCCTAAATAAGAAAATTACAAAATAAGGACATAATCCCACGTCTTTTGGGAAATGGTTCCCAAACTTTCCTGCTGCCCCACCTGTGAAGATAAAATTATTTTTAAGCCCCCCATCTAACCTTTCAAAGCTGATAGACTGGCCAGATTCCATGTCTGAATCACTGCCATAGACTGAAAAAGTACAATCAGTGGCATCATCCATTGGTCTCCAAAGTCTAACAGTGGCAGTCATAACATTAGAAATGCCGACTCAGACTATCTTCTAGGTTGGTGTTTCCCAACCATTTTTCTTGGCCAAAGAGGCCTATGCATGATTTCTTATCAAAAGACCTTTGCATAAACAACTTAATAACTGCTTTATCATAGTTTTGATCAATATTTGCAAATCTAGTTTTTGCAGCCTCAGAACAGACAAAGCCTCGCGCCCTGCCTAAGATCTTTGTCGCCCCCCCTGGGAGGTCCCGAAGCAAACACAAACAGCAAACACAACTAGCAGTTAAAAATATTGTGTTAGCAGGTAGGGCTACATCCTGCTTGTTTATTTTCTTTATTATAAGAAAGGCAGACCAAACAGTGAGGCCTGCTGTTTTAATGCTGATTTAATGCCGTCATACACTTTGTAAAGAAAAAATGCCTCTGTGGGAGTGTGTGCAGTACTACAACCAAAATGTCAAACATGCCTGAAATCAATCCGACCAGTCAGGAGCAGCTGATTAGGCTTTGGTCGACCTTTGTCTCCCCCTGTACACTGTGCAACAAACGACACATGATCAGGCTAAGTCGACTCAAAGTGAGTCGAGCAACCCAAGATTCACGTCTGAACTGGCTGAAAATTGCACAGTGTATACCCTGCTTTAAGGACCTGCAGTTTTATTGTTTTTCCATGTCAGCTTCATGTTTTCAACAAGGGAGGTTGTTGCTTTGTTCTCTCTCACAGAGCTGCTACAGTCTGGCTATAAACTCTCCTGAAACTTAGAGACAATCAACAGTTACCAACCTGATTAGTGAATCGGTTCATCTGTTCAGTGATGCATTCATCCATGCGCTCATTCCATATTGCTTTCCCTCCTCTGTGTGTGTGTAAATAGCACATCATCTACAAAATCACTGTTTTCCCTCCTGACAGCTATCTACCTCCCTTGGGTGCCAAAACAGCCAATCACACAGGTCGGTCCTTTTCAGAAAGCCTGCCACCTCAATTCATCCTCCCTGCGAATTCATTCTCTATGCGAATTCAATTTTCCATGCAGCTGCCTTGCTGTCGATTTATTATATATTTGTATATTTGTATTCATCTGTGACCGGTTTATCTGTTCATTGCAGACAGAGCCCCCCCACACACCCTCCCCTTGATGGGAAATTTTGACAAAGATAGATCGAGCCATCTGTGAGACCACTGAAGTTCAATATACTCTGAGGCTTTCATTTGCTCAGAGGAATTTTAATTGCCACAAAATATACAGAAGTTGGTGTTGGATTCTGAATGTACCGCTTGTTTATGAGTTGCTGGCGCGTTGACAGCACAAATACAGGTGCGCACGCATCACTGCACACCCTCAGATCAGTGGCATGTTGGTGGAGTTGTCATAATTGCCTCACAGCAACATTTGAATATTACTCCACAGTCCTTTAATGGCAGAGTACTGCTACACAAAGCCGCATGTACTCATAAAATCACAAACATGCAGAGATACACTCATAGCGCGTACACTCAGGCAGTAATGGAGTAGGATTTATATCAGGGTGGAGCTGATGTACTGCACCGTCCCTAAGGTGGTGAGTCATATCATTTGTCTGTCGCTCTCTTAAATCTTCGTCCAACCTGTCTGGAAGTTATTACCATGGGGAAACCTGCTGTGAGTGGTGTCGTGTGCAGATGTGTTTTGAATGTAAGAGACTTCGAGTGAGACAGGTAGAGAGAAAACTAAAAGCAAGTGCACAGGAATCACAAAGGCACATACGGATGAGTCTCTCTTGCTATTCTCAATGTGTGGTGTGTGAAATTCCTCTCTGTAACCAATTAAAGTCATTTGGTGACTCGCCAAATCTGATTTTAGCTTTCAGACAAGTTTGGATGGTTCCCAAATATAGTCATAACACTGCTGAAGTATTCCACTGATGGCATCTTGCTGTTGGACCTCCAGTGAGTTTGCAGCTGCTCAAGATTCCAACGTCAGATTTCTACTGAGATTTATAAACAAGGCTGGAAGAAAAATGCACCATAGCTGCTGATGCTCACTTTTGAGGGGATATTTTCAAATCATATGCAATCAGTTATTACTTTATAGGTGATTAATGGTCTGTCTATTATTATTCCCATTTTGAGCTTAACCTAACTCATAAAATTATTTTTTTATCTGGCGTTATCCATTCTCTATTTGGTGTTTTTGTGATACACTCCCCTCTAAAAGTATTGGAACAGTGAGGCAATTCCTTTATTTTTGCTGTGGACTGAAAACATTTGAGTTTGACATCAAAATCAGAATCAGAATACTTTATTAATCCCCGGGGTGGGGGGTGGGGATTCGGTAAAGATGGATATGAGACAAAGGAACAACATTTTAGCTTTTATTTCCATGTATTTTCATCTGGATCTGATACACAACTTTGAAGATAGCATTATTTGTAACAGCACACCAAGTTTTAGGTGAGCAAAAGTATTGGAACAGATAGACTTTAAAGTGAATAAGATTTAATATTTAGTTGCAAACCCTTTGCTTGCAATAACTGCATCAAGCTGTGACTCACTGACATCACCAAACTTTAGCATTCTTCTTTTGTGATGCTTTTCCAGGCTTTCACAGCAGCCTCCTTCGGTTGTTTGTTTTGGGATATTTCAGTCTTCTCTTTAGCAGGTAAAATGCATGCTCATAGGGTTTAAGTCTGGGGATCAACTTGGCCAGTCTAAAACCTTTCCCTTCTTGACCCGGATGAACTCCTTTCTTGTTTTGGCAGTGTGTTTTGGGTCATTGTCTTGCTGCATGATCAAGGATCTCCCGATAAGTTTGTTTGCAGAAGCAGCCATTCAAGCCCATGACATTACCTCCACTGTGTTTTACAGTGGGCTTGAGCAGATCCTTTCTTTCTCCAGACTTAAGCCTTCCCATCACTTTGGTAAAGGTTCATCTTTGTCTAATAAGTCTATAAAACTTTGTCCCAGACTTTTTGAGGCTTATCTGTACTTTTTGGCAAGTTCCAGCCTGGCATCTTCTAATGTTGCCTCTTCTTTACTTTTGATCATGAAGTCTTGTGAAAACAGTAGATGATACCTTCACTCCTGCCCTCTGGAGGTTCTTGCTGATGTCCCTAACAGTTGTTTTAGGCTCTTTCTTTACAGCTTTCACAATATTTCTTTTATCAACTGCTGCTCTTTTCCTTGATCAACCCATTCGACGTCTGTTTTTTAAAACACCAGTGGTTTCTTTCTTCTTCAGGGCAATCCAAATGGTTGTACTGGCTATAGTCAATGTTTGTGCAATGGCTCTGATTGATTTTCCATCTTCTCTCAGCTTCACAGTTGCTTTTTTTTCCCACAGCTCTCTGGTTTTCATGTTTGTTGCACCTATAACTGAAAAGGAGAGTGTAGGTTGAACTCTTGAAGAAAAGCCAAAAGCAGACAGTTGTTCCAGTGTGAATCATTTAATTACAACATGTTTCCAATACAAAGTGACTAACTGTCAAATATTTCTAGTTAAAAAGCATAATTTAATATCTAATCATAATATATTCCTCAATTGAGCTTCTGCTCTCTGCCTCCACTCACATGTTCTGTTAATTAACCTTACATAACCTTATTATGAAGCTGATTTTAATGCTGTTTTACTTTCCTGACCTTTCTGCTTCACTCGTCTTTCCTTTTGTCTTTTATGCCCTCACTTTGAGGCACTTTGAAACCTCATTTTCAGAATTGGTGTATAAATAAGTTCATTATGTCACTTTAATCTAGTGCTGTTTTGCATGCATTTTGTCTCCATTATGCAGCAGTTTTAACCATCATGCTAACTAACTTACTGAGCAAAATTATGCAAATGATATGCTAATGTATTCTGCATAGTTGCTACTACATGTACAACAGTTTATAGCATTCATGAGCCAAGAAAGCAGCGGTTCTTTTGGACTGTCAGATGAAGAAAACAGAGAGGCAGGCAGGCAGAACAGAGACACTGACACAGAGACAGATGAATACAAAGAGAAAGACAAACATCAGCGTATACAAACAGAGGGCGGGAGGACGGGTATAAAAATGTTAAGAGAGAGGACACAACAGAGGAAAGATGATTTATTGAAGAGAGGAGAAGGAGAGTGACAGATACAGGCCGCATCCATCCATCATGCAGTGTTTAAATGGCTTAGGATTGTCACGTATGAGGGTGGTACACAGATCAATCAAACTCTAAAGTCAGGAGTGGGCACACGCCTGGTATTTTTACAGACTCTAACGCAGTCTGAAAAGTTATTCTTCATTTTAAGCTCTGACATAAATAACATCTCTAATGCAATGAGGCTTCTTCACACTGAATATTTATTCATCCAATGTTGCAAAGCTAGCCAGCCAAATCGATACACCATTCAAAATAAACACAGAGGATTTATTCATTGATTTCTCTGAGTAATTAGCAAAAGATGAAAGTGAAGTCCTATCTGTTTTTGTGCTGATAGGACTCCTTACATAAGTATTCTCTAAGGTGGCCTGCATTTTTGGCTGCCTGCTCAGTGACAGTGTTAGCACTGGCAATTGCATTGAAGCTATATAGTAAGAAGGGTATGAAAAATATATTAAGTTTTAACAGACATTTTTAAAATAGCAGATGGGACTGCATCAAGGGAATACTGGGATGTGCACTTATTACTCACTAAATCTTTCTTTTCAGTATTAAATAAAGAGATTCAAACAACTTCTGCTCCTATTAAAGCTGAATAGTTTTGCAAAATCAAAATTTGATAACTTTAAAGGTTTTTTTGTGGACAGTCTGTACAACAACCAAATGTCCTTCTGCTAGGCTAAACCAGCCGTCTCATTAGTGCCAGGGGCTTAGTATTTACCCCCTGATAAGACTGGTGCAGTATTGTTCCAGTCAGTTCATGCTTAGTATACAATTCCAGAAATAACAATATTCTCACAATGCCAGATATTTAAAATTCAGGTTTGTTCTCCTCATTTGAACTGGTCTCAAGAGGGAGGCCCATCTAAAGCTAGCCAGTAGCCCTGCTTTGCATAAAGTGAAAGAGGCTAAAACTGGCTGTGAAAAAGCTCAGCCTTGAACAAGCAAGTGCTTAATAAAGTGCTTAAAATAGAATGGGATCAAATGTTTTGCTTTGTTATATCCTAGCTTACACTTCTACAAAATATTAGTTTTTATTTTGTATATTCCTAGCTTTTACTTTTAAGCTAACCAGCTGTCAAATCGTTGTTTCCTGCATCCACATACTGTCTTTTTAACTTGTTGTCCATTTTAGCTAGCCAGCTTTTTAGCTTCCACGTTGTAGCTTTCACTTTTAGGCAAACTGTCCCTTCATGCATCCACTTTTAACCGGCTTTTTAAAAATCTGATTGCTTGTTTTTCTTTTGAGTTTTTTGTCTTTTCTCGCTAGCCGTCAGTTTGTATTTTGCTAGTGCTCTTGAGAGCACTGGCTTAAAGAATCTCACTTGCTGTACAAGAGCTTGTCTAACATCAAGCAAGTGCTCAGTAGCATGCTAAAATATGAAGTGGAGTCAAGTTTTCAAGTCTTGCTTCCATATATCCTAGCTTCCACTTTCATCATAACAGTTTTCACTTGTACATTCCTAGCTTTTACTTTTAAGCTAACTAGTTGTCATTTTGTTGTTGCCTGGATCCACTTTATATTGAAATTTTTTACCTTTTGTCCTTTTTAGCTAGCTAGCTTTTAGCATCCACATTGTAGCTTTCAGTTTTTACCTAACAAGCTGTCACTTTGTAGTTGTCCAAGTTTTCCACTTTATAAATGGCTAGTTAATTTTTTGCTTTTATTTTATTTTTTTTGTTTTTGGTATTTTTTCTCTTATTAACAAGCTAGTAGCATGCTAGCTTTTACTTTGTACCTTGCTATCTTTCACCTTATAGTTGCCAAGCTTCCACTTTGTATCTCGCTAGCAAGCACAGGTAAGAATTATTTCTCTAGCTATCTGGGTTTAACTGATTCACTTCACTTACCAGTTTTTACAGTGGAATATGGATTCTACAGTGTAATTGGTCCTCCAGAGTGTAGGAAGTTGTTGACCAAACATGCCAGATAGATTGTTATATACCGCCCATGCAAAGCATTTAGGAAGGGCAGAACTTCAAAAAATTATCAGAAGGTGATTGGACCATTTATTACAGGCCAATCAGAGCAACAAGACAAGATGAAGAAGTGGGTGTGAGCAGCTTCAGTAGTAACGTTAGCTTATAATTAGTGGAGCTTGTTGGTGGATAAAACTCATGCAAAGGGCTGTAGGGAGGCGTGAAAAAATCATCTTCCCTGTTTTCAGTATGGCTCTTTGCTCTTTTTTAATGAAGAAATGTGGTCCAGTTCTGATAAAACTCCCACTATAGCTACATCCATGCTAAATGCTACACTGGTGGTGGCCATTGCTGTCAGCTTCCAGCACAGCTAAACCTTGGCCTTAGAAACCGCCTCATACTTTTAAAATGATGCTGATTGGTCAGGTCTGTTTTTAAACCTAGCACAATGATTTCAGATTGGAGCTGTGCAAGATGGATTTGACTGATGATAGATAAGGAATCTGGCTAATCTTTTTACAGTATTACCACGAAGGCTTGGCTGTTTTTATCTCTTCACATTACAAGGGTTCTATATTCAGTTGCACTTTAAAGCAGATGATTACAACCTGGAACCTAAAATTTTCAATTTAAGCATGGAATAGGGTCATTTTTAAAGTTTCAATGCTTGATATCAGTTATTTAAATGCACGTAGCATGCATTTAAGTCCTCACACAGGGAACAAGAAATTGTCATTAGAGTCATGCTCTCATGAAAACTGCAGATAACCCTGGTCCCTGTTGGTCAGCCCCAGTTCCTGTTACTTCATATCTGTTTTCCACCCCTCTCTCTCTCTCTCTCTCTCTCTCCTTTTTCTTCACTATGGGCTTCACGCTGCCTTTCTTTTGCTCCTTTTCTCTTTATCATCTCCTCTGTCAAACTTTTATCAGTCTCTGCATGTACATCTGCTCCACTTGCATCTTTATCTCTGTATTTGTCTACCTCATCTTTTTTTCTTAAGCATTTGTAACTTTAGCCTTACAAACAGCCCATTTAAACACATGACAGTCATACTTTAAAGTTTAGACTTGAGTTATGTGACTTCAAGGGAGGAAGCATCCTTTAAAAGGTACAGGCGGCAGTTAATCTTCATTAATCTCTTCCGTGAAGGGGGGGGTGAGAATCATCACTTTGTTCCACGCTGTCTTTCAAGGCTGACGCATAAACTCTCGCATTAGATACAGGCACGTAAACACACACACACACACAGGTTGTGTACGGCTGAGTGGAGAGAAGCTGCTGTTTCATAATCCAGGTCATGTCAGGTCAGACCGCCTGTGGACAGCATTTTTCTACACCCCGTTTTCCCCCCTCTGCTCCTCTTTATATACTATTGTCCATCCAATCAGTTTTCTCCAATATATTTGTCTTCTTCTCAAATCTGTTTTTCTTTTCCCTCCCTTTTGTCTCTCCTGAGATTTGTTCCTTCTTCTGTTTTCTGCTTATGTCCTTTTTATGGTCTCTGTCATGCTTCCTTGATCATCTCAGCTTCATATATTTTTATACAAAGACAACATCAATTTCATGGCAAAGGGGCTATCGAGTTTTTTCATTAACTTCCCTGCTGAGCTACTGCAGCTATTTGAAGCACTGATTTCCATCTATGGCCTTAGCACAGGTTAAGAGACCACTTTTCCTTTTATTAGCTATTATAATCTGCATTCAGTATGCTTTATCTGCTTTCTCCATGAAACACGTTGATTTGGTGCTGCGATGAAACCCAGTCCTATTTATAATTGTGTTTTTTAGGGCTGTGAATGCTGATAATTTCAGCTTTAATGGGTTAAATATTCATAATGGGGTTTATTAATCATTAAGACTTCCAAATGACAGAAAATGCCTTGGAGTTGAATCTGAGTCTTTGAACTGCCTGCTTTGAACAAGTCAGACACCCAGATTTGTTCTATTTACCCTGAAGCATCAAGTTTATTTTTATTTCCAAATAAAGTACAACTTTAAGAATTGGAGATATATTATTCCCTGTGTATTGCAAGTATAAATTCTGTATCATTGGGTGTATTTACAACACTGATCCATCAACTTGAAACAAAAAGGTCTCCTGCAAAATTTATACCCTTTTCTCCAAAAATTCAGCCTGACATTTTTGCAATCTTTTGAAGCTTTAGAAGTTTAACGTTCTGTGCTTTCAATAAAAGAAGGGATGAGAAGCTTAGATCATTTTATGTTTGACATTTCTGCTGCACAGGTGTAGTATGCATGTAGTGAGGTTTTTTGTTAACAAATTTATGTGTGTATCATCTTTTCTACCACTTTCAGCCTTGAACTGATGCCTCTTTTTTTTGCTTTCACACATCTTTAGGATTAGTAAAGACAGTTATTTAAACTGAAATAATTATTTGAATGGACACCCGGTAACCACAGTGAAATGTTATTATTTGACTTTATACAAACGTAACTTTGAGTTTTTATCCTTTCATGTCATTTTTTTGTCCATAATCTGATTTTCTTTATTTTAGTCACTTGACAAAAAGATTATTACATTTAAATCTATCTATTGCATGGGATCTCTCTCTCTCTTGATTTTTGTGCCATTACTAGGCCCCATGTATGGAGCTCAGTGCAATTGTTGTTGCTGTCGGTAACACACAAGACCCAGACTATCTTTAAGCAACGTGAAATTCTAACTAAAACCACCCAGAAAGATTATCACATTGCCTTAGCAGATCCTTATAACCACAAACACAGAGGAAAACCCAGAGAGTTGCTCTCAGTATCTCTGAAAGTGATATTATGAGTCAGCACAGAGCAGTGGAGCCCAAGAGTTTAAGTAAGCTTCCCACACCTGGTCACAATCAAGGCCAATCAGCCACACACACACCTGGCTCTGCACATCAATGATTTCCCCACCTGCCTCACTGAGCAGCAAGAGTGAGTGCCCTCACAGCTACTCGCCCCCCAAGGGGAGTTCTCCGCTGCTGTGTGATGTCATCTGCAAATAACCTCTAGCTGTATTAGAGCCAACCCCCTTGAAAACAAAGATTCTGCATTTCAAGGGGCTACCCTTCAATGAATCCAGTCGCTTCATCAGTTGCCATCATCAGCTTGCAGTGAAATTAAACCATGCCCACAGCTAGTATGGTTATCTCAGACTAGGCACAAATGATTTAAGCTTGAAGCTTTGGGATGGGATCAGCCTGATGAGGCGGATGAAATTTAGCTATTAGCTATTGCATATTTACATTGGCGTTTATTGCGGATATGTTGATTAATGTGCACTGTCCCAATCAAATAAACAAATAAATGAAATAATGACAAACATGGAATCTGGTCATTCCATTGGCTTTACAAGGTTACAAAACTTTAGAAGAGGAGTCAAAACTTTGAGATCAATAGTCAATATTGTGGGATAAGTCAGAATTATATCATAAAGGTCAAGATTATGAGCTAAAAGGTGGCAAATATTGGATTCCATCCATCCATCATTTTCTTCTGCTTATCCGGGGCCAGGTCACGGTGGCAGCAAGCTAAGCAAGTCCACCCAAACATCTCTCTTCCCAGCAACATTTTCCAGCTCTTTCTGGGGGATTCCGAAGCATTCCCAGGCCAGATGAGATATATAATCCCTCCAGTGAGTTCTGAGGCTACCCTGGGGTCTCCTTCCAGTTGGGCATGCCCAGAAGACCCTCACCGGAAGGCGACCAGGAGGCATCCTTATCAGATGTCTATTGTATAGGATTAAAAGACACAATTATGAGATGTAAAGTCAAAGTCTTAAGGTAAGAATGTTTAAACTGTGAAAAGAAAACTTTAAGTTAAAATACTGAGATAATAAGTCATAATTACAGTGTAAAATGTCAACATTATAGGACTTTGCAAAATGAGTTTGTTTCTTTCGTCCAACATAGCTGCCCATTAAAAAAGAAAGACAATGTAACGTTGTATTAAGCAGGTCTGCACACTGATGCCAAAACTTTTGCCATATTTGTTTTTTTCTTATTAGATGCGATTTTTGCATTTATTTGCATGCGTCCAAGCCATTTAAACGGGTTATTTTATTATCCAGAACAGCGTCGACAGCTCCCCTCTGACTCACTCTCCTTCACACTGAAACCTCACATAAAACACCATGATTTGCGAAAGCATTATGAAGTTATCAACCAAGGAACATAATAGATAACAGCCACAGTTTGTATTTAAAGTCACGTAACATATACTGAATTATAAAAGTTGCTTTCCATCTCTCCAACTTGGCACAGGGCTAGGACGCATGTGCTGATGCCATATAGAGATCTCTGTCAATATGGTGGACTCTGTGTTTTCTTAAGGAGTGAGAGGCACAGAATCATCGTCACTGCTTTTTCTCTTCACAGTACAGAACTTTTTGCCGTGTTCTATGAATTTTTGCAGTTCGGACTCATGGACTCATACCTGATCATGGACCTGAAGGACACATCTGAAACAGAACCAATGTGCAAAGACCTCAAGATGTTTTCATAATCTTGAACTTTGTTCTCATGTATGACTTACTTTGTCAAAATTTTAACTTTTAACACCCAATTCTCTAATATCTTTATAACCCATTATCACAATTTTATGATGACATACTTTCATTTGTTCTTAAAATTAAAGATTATTTCGGGGCTTTTTGGCTTCATTCGATAAACAGCTAAAGAAACATAATAGGGTGACAAAGTGGGGGAAGACAGTACTGTGCAGAACTTTTAGGCATGTTTGGCCCTAAAAATGAGACTAAAGTGAGGCATAGATGTGGCAAGTAAGCTGTCTGAGGGCACCACTGAGCAGGACGAAGGACTGATGCAGTCCTGGTCATGTTCTGGATGTCCTTGCATATAACCAGGGGCATGGGAAAATAACCTGTTGAAAAAACAAAAATTAAAGTCCACATCTTTAGGGCAGAATGAGGGGTGGATGTGGTGAGTAAGCACGGCCCCGGGCAGTTGGGTCGGTTGCCACCCTCCTGGTCGTGTTATGGATGTCCCAAAGGCCTGAAAATGCTGGCGGTTTTTGGGTTTAAACCGAGGGGTAAATAGGTCCATATAAAAGAGATGCCATCGAGCTTGACCTGGTTGCTAAGCAAGACATGCATGTGTCGACGTGTTGAGTTTGACTCTGGCCGGCCACCCTCCAGCCCTGGTTTGTGGCACATAGGGCCCCTTCATGAATCCTTAGCACCTCACAGGCCTAAATCTTATGCACAGGTGCGCTGCATATGAGCACCTGCTCTACCAACTGTGCTGAACCACTGCCCGACTAATTTTGACCTGTTATTTAAACTTTTATTTTCATAATTCTGACTTTTAATATCATTTTTTTGACTTGTCACATATTTCCCTTTTTTATGATTGAGAATGAGCTTCTAAACATTTGTTTGTGATGTGAAACTGATTTTTATAAAAGATAAGAATCTAGCCTTTTTTGGAGGTTATATTCCAGACTTTTTCTCACAGAAACTTCGCACTGAGCTAAGCTAATCAGCTGCTGGAGGCAGGCGGAGGCTTAGTGTTGACTGTGCTGATACAAGAGTGGTACTACATTTCTCACCGCTTTAATCCACTCACTCAGCCATTGTGGCTGTTTCAAGATAATAGTGTCAGCTCAAGGCCTGAATCCAAAATTTCCTGCACCATCCTGTCCTCTTACTTCATTATAATTTCTGGTGTCCTCCTGCTGGCCTTTCTGCCTTGTTTTTCTTGTGTATCCTTTTTTCCCATGTTTTTTTCTGTTGACTTGGGGGATGTCTGAATAATTTTCTAAAACTGTACCATGGAGGGTTCCTGTGGTATTTTTAAAAGTGGTTTCTTTCATCACACTTTGCCTGTAACTTGTCATTTC
Source organism: Cheilinus undulatus (assembly GCF_018320785.1). Lineage (NCBI taxonomy): Eukaryota > Metazoa > Chordata > Actinopteri > Labriformes > Labridae > Cheilinus > Cheilinus undulatus. The sequence continues at coordinate 20,956,989 of NC_054887.1, read as the reverse complement.
TCTGGAAATAGCCTCTATATGGCAGATATATCAAGCTGAAAAATATTGTAAGCCTGTCTTCTACAGTGCAATAGCAAGAAGTCCTTCAAAACACAGACAGTAGCTAACTCACAGGCATCTTAGCTTAGCGTCCTGTCTTTGTGAGTACAATTTATGTGTGTATATTGTAAATGTCAGTACACTATTCACTTAAACTTGTTGTGTTGCCTTGTTTTATCTCTAATTCTCCATGTGTTTCAGCTGTCAGAAGCCAGAGACAAGACGATTGAATGTCTAAATAGAACAATTGAATACAAGGAGCTAAAAGGCACAGACCCCTCTCCTGCAGAGCTCATCAAAAAGATTGAACAGGTACACATCTTTATAAACACTAGCATCTAAGCAAGCTCCACCCACCATGCACATGGTAAATGTAGGTCTTTGTTCTTTATTTTGTACCTTAAGGTTCATAATCACTGTGTCTCTGTTCGCATAGCTGGAGGTGAATCTAGCAGAGAGGGAGAGGCAGGTGCTGGAAAAAGAACTCCTTGTGGACCAGGTGACCCGGCTCTCGAAGCCGCTCAGCGAGCAGGCAGAGAACTGCCAAGAGGACAGACTCTCGCTGGCAAAGAAGGTAGATAGACTCACATGCAGTTAAAGAGAAAGATCAGCTGTAACAATAAAGATGATGGAATATAATACTACAGTTATAAAGTCCATTCATTTAGCTATCTCTCTATTCACCATGTTGGAGGAGCATGTGCTGTCCATGTGAGGCGCACACAGAGCAGGCGTTAAGGAGCATCACAATTTCCTCCTACTCTCACTTTCTCCCTCTTTCTCTCTGCCTAGCTGTCCTTATTCTTCTCACATACTCACCAATTATAAAACGCCTCAACAAAAGCTCCTGAACCAAGACTCACTGCATTAAACATGAAGGAAGATTGATTTGAAAAGATATGGACAGGATGTAACAGAAATTTTAAGGTTAAAGGTGTCCTTCTAGTTTGAGCTTCTGTCTAAGTGGATGTCAAATGTATAAGAATGCACGTACAGCTACAAAAGGAGTGGAGTAGCTTATGAAAACAGGCCTAATTTAGACCAAATTGGATGATTACCCTCAAAACATCTATGCTGTGTTTTTTGAAAAACATTAATTCTTTATCAAAAAGCATGTGGAATCAGTATAAAATCTCGTGTGTGTGTTTTCTGCCTCCAGCTGAACGAGCTCCGAGCTCACATCATCGACACAAACCACCGCATGATGGCCGCTTCTGCAGAACTTTCCATGAAGCAAGCCGTTGCTCTGGCTCTGCAACAGGAGATCAAAGAGAAAGAGCTCAAGGTGAGATGTGGAGCCGGAGAGGTAGCTTATAACACTAACAACGTTTTGAGTCTTAGTTTCATAGTTCCTCTTTGTGTCTCATGCTGGGCTTCCCTTTTATCCTGTCACTCCTCACTGAGCTCGATCGAAGACAAAAAAGAAAAATCACAAATAATCTCTCACTAAGTCCCATAATTGACCTCAAACTCATTTAATTAGCTTGCTTGCACAGGAAATAAATGGAGACATTAACACAGGGAGAAAAATAGTATTCAGTGATTTTTTTCACAACAAATGAGACGTTGATTAAGAAATGCATGAATTACTGCTAACACAGTAGGTGAAAACATTGAGGAATCAGGATTAATATTTGGCAATGTTGCTTAGCATTCACAGCTAGCTGTCAGGTAACTCTGTTTTTAAAGACATTATACAAGCACGATCAATTTTATTGTCACAGGTTATTAAGCATCAATTCCCACAGCATTTGATTGTACATGTTTTTTTAAAAAGTTAGAATTTCTCTGTTACACTTTAAGGGTTTCTGTTCCAAATTGCAGCAAAAATTGCTAAGATACGCCCAGCTGAGATCACCTGACGGTGGGTTGATTCCAGTTATCGCCTCCCAGCTCTCACAAACAATCACAGATCATTCACATATCTGAGTATGACATACTTCTCACTAATCCGTGCTTGCATTGATGCTGATGCATCATGCTACTGCTGGCAAAACTTAGCCTCCTCCACCCCAGCCTCCTCCTTTATAGCATAAAGCTTGTTGCATCCTCATATTGAGATTCATGCTACAATGTATTAATTACTTTTGAACTCATTTTATTGTATTCAGTACCATTGTCATCAATTTATCCATCCATTTGGGGGTTTCTAGCCATGCATTCCCTGGAAAGTCAAAGCATGCTGCTTGACTAACCCAGGGAGCATCTTTTAAGCAGAGCCTTCTCTGCCACGTGAAAGTGTTCATGAATGAAATTCCATAATCTGAGATACATGCACATGAACAAACAGGATCCGATGAAGCAATGTCAGAGTGAGGGGCTACACCAAGCTGTTTGGTGCCCAGTGCTCTGTTCAAATCAGTTTTCAGACTAGGTCTTACATGGGCTTATACCATCTACCCTCCTTGTTCCCAACTAAAGCCCTCACTAACTGAGCCCCAGAACCTCAGCAATGGTGTTAAACTGCTGTCCAAGCTCAGTAAAAAACTTTGATATGTTTTTGTTTTTAAGCTGCACTCAGTTTGGCACTAGCAGCTCGTTAGCAACATCTGTATCCAAGAAACCAAGTAAAGTTCTGTTGTTCACGTTTAAGACAAGTGTTAGCTTCAGCTTGTCGGCTGATATTGAAGAGAAGCTAACTGGACTGTTTGCTAGTATTTGTGTTCAAAAGACTCAGCACCTCATCAACAGTAAGTTAAGCTTCAGTAATGTGCCTAAATAGTAACTGTTTAATACGAATTAAGCAACACAGTTGAAACGTTTTCTATTATTAACTATGTTAAGCTAAAAGCTGCTTTTGTGTGTTTACTATTGCCTATCCACATCTGCAAAGTCACACTTATACAACATATTTACTTGAATACATTCACCTTGTTATTTTTAAAGCCTGTTTCCTATTTGTCAAACTTTAAAGCAACATCTAGATCATAATGTTAATCCATTTTTTTCCTCTCCTTGGGGCGCAAGTAGTGATTTCTGCATAAAGAAACGCTAGGTAAGGAAACTGGCACTCAAACAGGAGTGCCAGTTTGAGTGCCAGACTCTAAAGAGATGTTTCGTAGCATAAGCTCTTTCGTGAATGGCACACCATCACTTGGTTGCAAGTTTTATTCGGTTGATAGTACATCTCTATTTCAATTGAACCATGTTTGTGAAGGAATTGGGGTTTTTTATAAATGTTGGGGGGGGCTCAGCTAGCCTGTTGGCTCAGTAGAATTTTTACTAGGTTTATAAGGGACAAGAGCATCATTTTTCACAAAATAGTCACAACTAGGACAGTTAACATTTATGCTACTAATTGCAATTAATTAAGGTGCATAATTAATGCATTAATAATATTTGATTTAAGGAAGTTATTCAGTCTAGTCACCTATTATATTGAGCTCATCATGAATTTTTCCTGGGCAAGGTAAGAAGTTGTATGCTTGATCATTATTTAAGCAAAATGTTCTGAAATGCTGACTCATGCAGAGTCTTATAGCTTTCAATGAAAATTTAGAGTACTAAAAAAGTGATAAGATTTCCTGTGTGCTTAGTTAATAACCTGTTAATATCCTGAGGAAGAACCTCAGCAGCTGGTGTACTCCTGCAGCGCCACACAGACACAAATATAAGCAGAAAATGCAGAGGTATAACTTTGTACACTAATACGACTGTTTTGGGGAAAAGTTACAATCAAATTGAGCCAAAGCAGAGCACAGTGGACGAAAGGAGTGACAGGAATACAAAGTGAATGTTTCTGTGTTTCCAGATGGACAGGTGCCAGCAGCAGCTGGAGCAGGACCTGCCACCCTGCCCTGAGATAGAGGAGGAGTGGCGGAGGATGCTGCGAGACAAGAAGAGGAGACAGAGGGACAAAGAGGAGAGAGAGAGGGTAAAAAACATACACACACAAAGATCAGTGGTCAAGGGAAAGAAAAAAGATAGAGTGAAGGAGGAAGAGAAGTGGGGCAGGGACACGACTCAGGGCAGGAATCGATTTAGATTCTGGGGAACGGAGGGACTGCAGCATACCTGAGTACTCACTGTTCAAAACTCTCCACACTCTCTCAGATTAAAGAGAATATAAGCACAAACACAGGACAAGGAGGACAGACTGGCACACAAACACAAGGAGAGGCTGTCTACACAAGCAGGGCACACATGCTGTACAGCGATCAGCTGTGTCTGAGACCGACGCAGCTGTCTGCAGCCTGTCTGAGAAAACACTCATCCATTTAAACCAAAAAAATAGGAAGTATAAAAATTTTGTCAGATCTAAGAGTTAGGCTGTCTCCTTCCTTTTTACCCGTTTTTAATCCTGCTTTTTAAGCTTCTTCCTCAAATGTAAATGTGTTTCCTTTGCCAAATGACACAAATATGTTCTTCCTTTTTATGTATTTGAAGCCGCTGATTTTTTTTGCCCATTCAAAGCCATTATTCCTCGGTTTTTTTGTGCACAGCTTCCTCAGATCACATGCCAGCGGATAAACTGTTCATATGCATAGAAAAAATCGCCATCTCTTTGAAGTCTCACTGAGATTTAGGCACAGTTCGTTTGCATGCTGTTCTGGGGCGGAAGTCAAAGGGGAGAGAAGTGATGTGCACAGTGGAAGATATTGCTTTTCTCAGTGGGAGTACGCCATGGTTACAAATTGATCCATCAACCATACTGCGTTTAAATCAATTTTGTCCAGCGCTGTCAGAATTCTACAGAATGTATTTTTTCATTCTATTTGAGGGGGGAAGACATTTTCAACCACATTAAACTTAAAGAAACAGCAGAAATAAGAGGGAAGTCACTGCTGTTAAGAAACTTCTTGTGCCATTATTGGTAATGTTATTTTTCAGTTTTGAGTGATTATGAGATATTTATGTCCTCTTTGGTTGTTTTGTTACTCCACTGCACCATAGACTGTATACTAAGATCGACACAGTAACAACTGCCAGGGAGTGAAGCTAAACAATTTGAAACTTCCCCAACTACCTGATTAGGTATTGAACCCCGAGTCCTCCATGTAGGTAGATGGGCCATGGATCAAACCATAAAGTTAAAACATGACTAGTAAATTTTTATTCAGGCTATTAAATAAATAATTTCCTGATTCATTTAATAGCCTAAGTGACCTGGGAAAATTTCAGAAGTAAAGCATTCTGAATGAATTAGTTTCTCCATGGAAATATTAAACAGGCATTTACTTTGAAAAGCACAAACTCTAAGCTGATTTGCACTGGGTTTCATTTTCCTTACACATGTCACATGTACAACTGATGTGGACACACAAAACTTAAGAAACACTTGTAGTTTAGTGAACAAATACATTAGATTGATGCATTCCGGCTTGTGGCCTTTATCTGGGTCGCCAAGAAAACACAATGCAAACATGTTATAATAACTAATAATGTTCTACCAATGTGCATATCTGCTTAGACTAATCCCTCTGTAGCTTATCCCTCTATACTCTAGATTCTTGGCAGATAGTCTGAAAGCCCTAACTTTTTAACATGCACATTGAAAAGAACATCAAGCCAGCTGCTACATGGCCACCATACACCCAGTGTGAAACTGCGGTTAGTTTTTAAGTTTTAAGCAGGAACAGTGTGGAATTTCCAGATTGATGATCTCAAACTGCTCACTTGTTGGTAAGGGGGCCACATCTGAGATAGACTGTGTATATTCTGAGGCCAGATTAGGAAGTGCTTCAAAAGTTAGAAGTAAAACTTTAAAATCAACCATAAGAAATGAGCAGCCAGTGAAAGGTAATTAAAACAGGATATTATGCTCTCTTATCTTACAATTCCCAAAAAGTTGGGTTGCTGTTTAAAATGTAAATGGGAAGTTGATGGCAGCAAAACATCTCAAAAGATACACAAAATTTTTACCATTGTGTAGCATCCCCTCTCTTTTAACAACAGTCTGTGAATGTGTGGAAAGTGAGGATACCAGTTGCTTGAATTTTTGGGAGAGGAATGTTGTCCCATTCTTGTCTGGTGTAGGACTCAGGACACAGCATCCATGGTTTCCAAAAGAATCTCTAATTTTGATTTATCTGACCACAGAACAGTTTTCCATTTTGCTTCAGTTCACCTTGAATGAGCTTTGGTCCAGAGAAGACAGCAGTGTTTCTGGATTGTGTTCACATATGGCCTCTTCTTTGTATGATACAGCTTTATCTGGTATTTGTCAACAGCACAGCAAACTGTATTCACTGATTTATGGAAGTGTTCCTGAGCACATGCAGTGATTTCTAGTTCCAGCTCCTTTTATACCCGGTCATGTTGCTGACCTGTTACCATTTAAACCCTATTAGCTGCAAAATGCACCTTCAGCTGTTTTTAATTAGTACCACTTACTTTTCCAGTCTTTTGTTGCTCTGTCCCAGTATCTATTGTAAATAAGATATAGGATTAAGAGATTTGAAAATCTTTGTTGTCTGTTTTTTTTTACACATTGCCCCAACTTTTTGGAACTACAGTTGTAGTTTTTGTAAATTTTTGTTTTTGTGACAGAGTACAGGTAAACAGTGAAAGAAACATAACAAAAACTTTAAAACCAATCACTGACCTTTGCATTAAGGTCCAAACCAACAAGAGCCTGGTCTGCTGTAGATTTTGATCTGAGGGATCTTTAAGTCGTTATCCGTAAGTTTAGTGTGTGCTTTTGTTAATTGAAAAAGTGTGGTATAAATCTGCATCTGTGCATATCTTTGATCCAAATTTCAGCACCAGAGTACCATGTCAGGGCTTGTTACTATGGTTTCATTTCTGTTCAATTCAAGGACATGGAGAAATGACGTCCTTATCAATATACAGTCAATACTCTGAACTGACTATTGGTGCATCTAGCTTAGTTAATGTTGCCAGTGTAATATTTTTCCTTGAAACAAAAAACCCTGCAGAACAATCCCAGAGTGTCTGCTGTATCAGTAATCTCTTAAAAATGTGTTTTTAAAATCCTAAATCAAACTTTTAACTGCCTCAGAGCTCACTGCTGCCCTTGCATTTGTATTAATCTTTAAATATTATCAATTATTCCATTTCCTAGATTAAAATTCTGTGGAAAATTAAACATTTTATCCAAGGTCATTTAGTCTTGATCAAATATTAAATCTGCCTCTGGTCTTTGTGTGTCTGTGCAGCTGGCTGAAGAAAACCCGTGGACCCAGTTGCCTAATGGAGTGTACACCACAGCTGAAATCCGTCCCAACGCGTACATCCCCCAGACGGATGAGCTCCCGCTGCCAAAACCCTACGGGGCCCTGGCCCCCTTCAAACCCTCCCAGCCAGGTGCCAATGTGAGACACATCCATAAAGCAACACTTAAATCTTCAGAGAGCTCAAATACATCTCAAATGGACTCATAAGACTGTGAGTCTTGGTCTGGTTGATCTTTTAAAGCATTGAATCAAAATTAGTTTCCAGTGCATTTTGCTTAATTCCACTTTCCTGCATTCTGCTGTTGTTAGGGAGCGACCTTTCTGATTGCATCTGTTTGTAATTTTGTTCTCCTGTTTTAAACTTACTGGCAACAGCTTGTTTACACTCCTGCTTACAGTAACAGCACATTCAGTAGAAGAGAGGAAAGCAAGATGGAGTACAGGGAGAGATAAAAATTTATGTGTATTGTTACTTTATGTCCAACGATGTGTTGTTGTGGATTTATTTCTTCTCTAAGCAACATATCAGGTTCTACCTTCCTCTTACATTAGAAGCCATAAATTCATTTCTCACAGACACTGCAATATTTCAAAAACATTTGTAAATCTTTGTTGCTGTTTCATCCCCCACACTTGTAATCCTGCAGCTGGTTTAAGCTCCTGGCAAGACTAAGAATGCCAGCATAATGCCTGAAATGATAAATGTAAACAGAGGAAGAGGATTGGGCAATGAAAGCACAGAGAGGATGACAAGAGCGAAGAGAATGTAAATGAGGAGAAACAAGCGATGGCAATCTAAAAAGGGAATAAAAGAAAGAAAACAGTTAAGACTGGGGCTGTAAATGGGGTGGAGAGTTCAGAGTGGGTTACTAATGTTCGTGTCGTGGGATTAGTTAGACTGTTTTTGTTGTGAACCTCGTTTTTAAGAGAAAATCTGTATCAGAGGCTCCAAACTACATCTGCAGTTTCTACCTTTTATTATCAACAGACTAGGGGGATTAAAAATATTAACATAAAAAGGTCATTCGTTTTGGATGTTCAATTTCTTTTAACACAAACAGGTGTTCTATTACAGCTGAAAGCTGTAATAGAACAAGTGTTGCAGTGCTATCAAGGCTGTATAAAATACTTGTTTTGAAACAGATCTTCTGAGTTTGCTGAGATTTGTCATTAGTTGTTCATATTATTAGAAAAGAGTCAGTTATTACAGTTGAAGTACCTTGGAGAATTATGAGGCAAAACCAATCAGAAGTTTAAGAAAGTGTTCTAAGATTAAAGGATAAGCCTTCAATTGCTCAACATTTACTAAAAAAAAGGAAAAAAATATATACTAAGGTCATTGATATACAAACTAGTAATCTTAGAGTAATCAATAGAGTATAGAGGGTATGCCTCAACATCACTTTTGCAATAAAACAGGAGAATATCTGCTTAAATGAAGGATATCGAGGCTTGACAGAAATCCCTGCTATTCACTCAAGATACAGTGGACAGTGGACTATAATATATGGCCAAAATGTAATTTCCTAATGTCTAAATATTTACCTCAATCAAGCACACAAAGCAGAGCCTGAAGTCAAATAATCCTGGTTCTTGAAGTGATGGATGCTAAACTTAATTAACATTAAAGTTTTAAGCCACTGTAAAGCTTTAAATCAGTTGTTTTTACATATTTCATCCGCTTCTATTTTTGGCTTTTGTTAGTTCGTTAGAAGATGGCCTTGTGTCGCACAGTTTTGGAGTTCCACTCAAATTACCCAGGCTTCCTTTGTGTCTTGGCTTAGTTGTACTACTGTTGTCGTCTCCCTAAGCTAATGCAGCTAAAACTAGCATAGCTGATGTAGCCAGCAGCTCACATAGCTACAGTATGTAACTAATGTACTGGATGCAGATGAGATGGCTTGAAGGTAGTGATGAAGGGATGCAGGATGGCATGAAGGAGCTCGACCAGAACACCAATGAGATGTAAAGGAGGCGGCTGGGGTGGAGGAGGTTTGCAGCAGTCACTTAATTTAGGGTGATTACTGTTTACTTCCTGCTGATTCCTGACACCAGTATGCCAGTATGTGCTCTCTGATACTCTGGCTGTCACTGTAGTGGTTCCACCTTCTGAGACATCATGTGCTTGCCATCTATTGAAAATTAGCTACAGCAAAGAGATAAATAGTTGAGACAAGTGGTTATAAGTAGAAAGGAAACTGCGGAAAATTAAGTTTATGTGCAACATAGTGAGAACATGTATGAAGGCAACAGGTTCAGTTGATCTGATTTGAGGAAATGCTTTCCAAGCTGTATGTGAATGTGTCTTTGCAATCGTTCACTGGCCAGCACCGTTAGATAAACCCTGACTGTTTGTTCTTATTACTCAGCTACATTACATCAACTGCATACCAGAGTGCTGAGTAGGAAATCATGTGAGCGATGTCTTCATGTTTTACTAAAGAAATTCCCCCAAACAGAAGTGATTCAGAACATCTGTAGTAAGATGAATACTGCTATGATGAAAAAAAGATTGTGTAATGTGGCATTGATGTTGGTAATCTAAAAACGTGTGATGTGCTCTTTGCTAAATGTGACTCAGCGTGTACGATGACTGATGCTGGGATAATTTCCTGACTTCAGTGGAACTCTGCTGAGTCTGTCCAAAACACTCAGGTACTGTCAGGCATGTGAGAGCTCACTTCCTCCTCCTTCTCCTTAAGCTCAAAAAATATTTGAGCTGTGAGCTGAGATCATTTCTTTATTTATTTCAAGGCTCCACAGAAGAACTGGCTCGCTGTCTCAGCATTCAAAGAAAATTTACTGAAACAAAGAGATCCAAAGCCCAACAAATGCCACAAAGCTTCTGCGTACGGTATGTTCTCAAACACTATAGCAGTAAAAGAGAAAATAAAACACTTGTAGCAAAAATCTCTTTATTTACAAGCCATCTTAAAAAACAGTTTTAGTGTAAACAACTGATTACAAAATCCCTTTTTCATAGAGGAATGCTTTGTATTGGTTTGAACATGAGATGTAAATAATCGCTGGTATTTTGTCTTGCAGGGTGTTAACATTCAAACACTGTATAAAGAATTATTAACACATGCCACACGGATAAACAGCATCGCTACTGCCAGAGAACTTCACCACTTACAGTAAGAGTTCAGTCATAATGAAGGGCACACGGCAGTGTGATGCAAAACAGACGTTTGTGAGCAGGCGGGATGAGGAATGACTGACTCATCTCTGTTTAAATACTCTGCATGACCAAGTACTGACTGGTTTTATTCCTAGTATTTTCAGATTGATTTTTTATAACGTCCAAATGAATAAATGTATCTGCACCTCATCAATACATTAGGCATGTTTGCATAATCACAGTAATCTGTGAATAATGTTTCACACATCCATCTGGAAAACCACTCATAGACGGTGTCTGGGAAAAGGCAGAGCCTTTGAAAAAAACCTCTGAGGGTGACTGGATGAACGTTCTGTCTGTCACATCTTTACAGGCCAATCAAAGCGAAAAAACATGTGACGTAGCCGCTACCTAGCTGCGCCCCTACCGAAGGAGTAAACTCCACAGAGACCTGCATAACGCCGCGAACCATGGCGACTGTCGGTAAACAACTTTTGTCGTATTTGAAAAGCAAACAACTCAATGCTGTTCTTTGTTCTACTTTTAACAAAGAAATATCGACAAGTTCTGATCAAACTGGCACTTTAGCAGCATCCACGCTAATGTCTTTCACCATTATTACAATGGCTTCTTGTACTGCTTGCTTACATCACGACTCTGCCGCGCCTGAAAGTACTGCCCCTTGATGCTGATTGGTCCTGTCACTTTCTAACCAGGCCCAAACGGTTCAGACAAGATGGATTCGCCAGTGAGAAACAGGGAAACGGATGAATCCATCTGCTTTGCAAGGTTAGAAGTTTCATGCATAAAGGCATATCAGCCAATCAGTGTGGCACTCAAGGATTGTGGGTAATGTAGTGCTATTGCCCGAGATTGCAATCAAACCATGTTCTTAAAACAAAGTTGATAAAATACAAACTTTTGTCTTTTACCTGACCATATACTATAATTTCATTCTGAGGTAGGTCATGGTAAGTCTACCTGAAATGTTTATGGCTAATAATGGAATCCAAAGAGCACCATAGACTGAATAATGTTGTGGCTGGTTAGGGACAGCAGACGGAGGGAGGGAGTGGGCGTGTCTTCCCTTCCCTCTCTCCCAGACCTTCTGTGACATTCTAATGCCATTTTTTTTCATTCTCAAAGGTTTAGTTACTCTTTAATTCAGTTGTCCCCTACTTGACATTCCGAACAGCTTATAGCACCACATCATTTTTACCCCCTCCCTTGTGCTGACAGGTGTGAGGAACAAGGAACAAAGGAGACTGACAAGGTGCTGGGAATGAAGGCAATGGTGAATTGATAATATTCTTAATTGTGTTTAAAATGTTATACTCCGACTTGTACAAACATGGAGGCAAAACTATTCAGCTCACAGCTGTCATAGGCTTGTAAATGCAAAGGACCACACTTCTGTTCCTCCACTGTCAAAATAAAAGCACTAAATGCCAGTTTTTTTTACAAGGGGTGTCAGTGTGTTTCTAATAAGGAGTTATGAGTCTATGTAAATTTGTACATTATCTTATTATATATCTCTTTGGGGGTTGTAATCTTAAATCCTTAAAGTGCTGCTGAGTTATTGAACTGCAACCATTGTGCATAACTCAGTGTTGAAATCAGAATGAATGCACAGCAGCCAGTCATCGACCAAATCAAGCTGCTGTAGCTTTTGTCAGCATGTAATCAAGTTGATGGGGTGCAGGCGCATGAGGAGGATAAACAAGTGTGCATGATTTATAAAGTCTGCTCTCAGTTTTTAACATTCATGTTCAAAAATTGTACCAGAGAAAGTTGCGGAGGACGGTTGAGAATTGATGCGGCTCTGAAATAATGAGTTCATATGAAATCTGCCTACAGTTATAGATTTTCAATAGAATTGTGAAAAGTTTGTAAATTAAGTTTTAACTGGTCCCTATTGTGTTCAAAGTTTGCTCCTGTTTACACATTCTCCATTAAGTTTCTCTGTCCTTCTCGTGTCCCAGCATCCTCGGTGTTTACCTAAATCTAGTGGAAAAACAGCTTTTCATTCTCCCCTCCACCTTTCCTTCCAGGGTGTCTCCATCCATCTCTCCCTCTGCCCCACCCTAATTTGTCATCAGCCAGTGAGAGCTTGTTTATAAGCTCTCTGCCTCTCAATCTCTCCACGCATCTCTCACTCCTTGCCCTCCGTCCCTCCATCATCCACCCATCCGTTACTTGTCCTCAAGGCCCAGTCGCTTCATGATGACTGTTCTCTGAAACACATTTTCCCCCTCATCTGTTTCCCCCGCAATCCATCCATCCACCGCCATCCCTCCTTGCCCTCCTGCTCCCTCTCCCCTCTATTTTTTCTCGTAGCCGAGCAGTATTAGTGTCTGCTTTAAAGCCGTCTCCTCCACGAACCTGGCGTCCACGTTCTCCTGCTCCTCGAAAGGGTTCAGAGCTGGTAGAAAAAAAAAAAAAAAAAAGAGATACAGTTTTCAAACAGGCTTTTTAACTTTCTCCTGCTGCATTCAGAAAACACACAAACTCTGTCTTAATCCTCTAAAGGCTTCTGTATCTAAACCAGGCAGGATACACGCACACACATACTCTACCTTGTTCTTCTATATCAGAGAGTATCTTTGCCAGGTAGGTAAGAGGCAGAAACTCAGGTCTGAAGCCTGGCTTGTCTCTGACAGTGAATGCAGGTCCCTGTAGAGGAAGGAAAATCAAAAACTTTGCTGTGGATTCTGCTGGTTTTATCCTGGATGCAAACACTCAAGACAAATCTGCAGTACATCGAGAAACTCAACACCCCAACGCACTTTTTTATCCTCTATTGGATAAAGTTTTAGGGTGCTATACGTTGGTATCTCTATAAAGTTACGCCACTAGCCCTTCAGGCTACTCTACAAGCCAAGTAGCTGACTGAACAAGCTGACATTGTGCTTGAATGATTTTTCCGTGTTAGCTGTTAAGTCCGGTTGAGATTCTGTGGCATGACCATAAACAAGCTGTTAATGCTAGAAAACCTCAAATGTTGACCTGACACACCAAATAGATTTTTTCATACATCCATTGCATAGGATATATTTTATATTCATCTGGGAAACCTCCCATACAAAGTGTTTGGGAAGGGAAGGTCTTTTCAAAAAGTCTCGGTCGTATTTATTATGGGCCAGAGTGACAAGACAAAATGAGTTAATATGTATACACAGCTCCAGTTGTAACCTGAGCTCTACACGCTGGCACTGCTGCAGTTTATGAACAGTGACTCACTTAAAAGATTTCAGTATTGCTCTTTTTAATGAAGACATGTGGTCTAGCTCCGATAAAACTGCCACTACTACAGCTACTCTGAGCTAAACACTACTTCTGCAGCAGACATTGCTATTGGCTCCTAGTACAACTAAACCCCACCCATAGCTACCACCTTGTTTTCCTCAAATGACGCTGATTGATCAGGTCCATTTTCAGACCTGGCAGACAGACATGGAACCTGGCCAATCCATCTGCTTTGGAAGGTTATTCCAATGTGGCTGAATCAAAACAATTCTGCCAAGAAGAGTGTGCCAAACTGTCTCTACTTCAATGTGAAAGACTCATTGCCAATTATCCCAAATGCTTGCAGTTGTTGTTGCAAAACCAGTTATTAGGTTTAGGGGACTAATAGTTTTCTACATTGGGCCAGGTAGGTCTGGAGCTAGTTTTTTCCCTCAATAAATAAATTATTATTTAAAACTGCATTTTGTATTTACATATTTACAGGATAGGCTTCAGCCTCCCGCAAACCCCAGATTGGGGGTTGGGGTTGTCACAACTCTTTGACTGATCCTCAGATTAAGAAACGCGTCATTACCAGATGTTAAAAAATGGATGCAACTTATTTTAGACATTATCATGGGTGCAAATGTTAGCTACAACCAGTAATTAAAGTGAGAACTTTGGGAGGTCTTAGGAGCAGTTTCTTGTTTGTTAGAACACAGTGAAAATGTGGTGAATCTGCTACAACTGCTCAGTATTTGTCCACTTTGGTTACCAATATATATTCCAAGCCTGTTGTTTTGTAGTCTGTAATTTAAAGTGTTGATAATGTCTGTTTATATAGTTTTTGTTGAATAAATAAAAACTTTAATAACAAAAAGCTTTTACTGTCAATATTAGCATTTTAACATGATATAATAATGCAACTCTGTGGCTAAGTAGCTCTCACTGATCAGTAGGCATAGCCTTGGTCTGTTTTCAAACAGCCCAAATGTATTGAATAAGGGTTATCTTGTCTTGTATTCAACTGTCAAAAGCCAAACCATACTAAATTTAAAAGCATATATGTGCCATTCACTGAGTTCAGTGAGGTCATCATGTCACTGCAGGGTTTGCATGCTTGATTGTCCCTGATTAAGGCCAGGTGTGTGAAGTCTATATAAAGCCACTGGTTCCAGTCCTCTGTGCTGACTCATTACTTCAACATCAGGGACAGTGAGAGGTTCATTCAGTATTTCCTTTTGTTGTGCAGGGCTGTGTGAGTCAGCAGAAGCACCACAAAAACCTTTCTGCTTGATTTGCTCACTGTCTCTAGTTTCTCCTACAGTGTTGAGTTGGTTGTTTGTAACCCAGCTCTCTCCGTCTTTCATTTAAGTCAAGTTTGACAGCCATTGTATTTCAGTTTTAAGAGCGTCTCTCCGGGTAAGCTCATGCTTTTGTTGTTATTCTCTGATGTGCTTCAGTAAAGTCTTGACAATTAATTAGAAGATTGATGAGTTTAACAGGGATGATTAAAGGTTCAGGATAAAAAATTGGAGTGTAGAAGCGGGTATTTGTGTTGTAAAAGATGAATTGGCAATGTGGCACTGTCCACTGTCATCAAAACCGCTGACTGACAGCTGTCCCTCAGAAAGGGACTCACTGCAAAAAGCTGAATTTACCTGCTTCTCTCCCATACATTTTGAGTGATTATAAGTTGCTTACAACTTTTGTAAGGGCTGAGGAGTGATTTAAATGATGTCACTGAATAAGCGAGCCTTATTGCCTCAGGCAGGTTGCTCCAAAGCTGAGAGGCCCTGACAGCAAACACCCAATCACCTTTAGATTTTAGTCTCGACTTTGGAATGACCAGGAAATCTCCCCTGGAGGACCTAAGGTTTTGGCTCATAAGGTGTCAGCATTTCAGAGATATAAAACAGAGTAAGACCCATTCAAGCTTTAAAAGTGATCAATAACATCTTAAAATCAATTCAACAAGTGAGGCTTTTCGCCTCAGGCAGGTTCCAAAGCCAAGAGGATACAACAGGAACACCCAATCTCCCTAAGATTTTAGTCTCGACTTTGGAACGACAGGGAGACAGAGGAGGGAAACACGGATACGGGGATGTGATGTCATCTGTTAAAACTAGTTAAAAGCCTAGCTACTCTGTTCTGGACCAGATCGAGGTGGGAGAGGGAATTTTTAGTGATGCCAGAGAGGAGAGTTACAGTAATCCAGTCTGAAGAATATTAGTGAGTGTATCACTGATTTGATGTGTTTTTTTAAAAGATTTGAGTCAAAAATGACTCCTAAGTTTCCGGCTGTGGTGGTAATATTTTAGGGCAGTGGACCATGGGAACTTTGAATCTGGATGAAGTAAGAGTTTGGGTAGTTGAATAAAATGACTTTGATTTTGAGTCGTTTAACTGTAGAAACTTTGTACCATCAAACATTTGATATCTTCAAGACAGTTAAAAGCAGCTAGGCTGTGAGGATCCCCTGGTCTCAGCAGGAGATATATCTGTGTATCATCAGCATATAAATGAAAAGAGGGATTATGACTCTGAATGATATAACCTAATGGGAGCATATAAATAGGAAATAAAAGTGGACTTAAAATAGAACCTTGTGGTACACCACAGGTAATGCTAGATGTGTCTTAAAGATAAAACCAACTAAATATGGCCTCATTTAGTTTCTTTGATGGCTGTAGACAGCCTTTTTAACAACAGAAATTACTGATAAAAATCACAGTCATCAATTTATGATTTATCCACCAACCATTTCACCACTGAGCATGAAGTATGACTCATCTCCCAGCTTGGCAGACAACTGTGCATTGTTACCTTGTTTTTGTCGTGCTTCTCCAGCAGAGTCCTGACATAATCTCTGGAGATTGAAGCTGAGCTGACAGGATGATCCCACATATGGAAGATCCTCTGCTCCATAGGCTAAGCACACAAACACAAACAGTTTTAATTTTAGGCATGTAGGAGATCATCTCAAAAGAATATGAACATCTGTTTCGTTCTATTTTGCTAACTGGAGCTCAAAATGACACCAGAGCACTTGACTGCTAATGAGTTATTGCAGAGAAACCTCACTCTGCAGTGTTGTTTAATGCACGCCGCAGTCATAAATAACACTTGAGTAAACAAAAACTACAGGTGTGACTGACAATAAGAAAGAAGGCAGCTTTTCCTCAAGGCTGCTTTCTGTCTAGCTTCAAACGTCCTGCCAAAAGAGCTGCTGAATCACTGGAGGGCTGGTGGTATTATCGGAGGTAAAGACAAACACGTCAGCCCAGTTCTTCTTCTGATCCACACTGTATCATTAGTGTGAAAACTTTGTCACACATTTTGAGCTGATGTTAAACTCTTTATTTGTTGGCATATAAAAAATGGTTTTAATTAAATACTGTCACTCAAAAGTAGAGCTGTGAATGAATGAAGTGTTGGAGCTTCACACAAGAGCTTTAAATGATCAAGTGCTGGACAGATTTGTCAGACATGATTTATTTATTTCTAACTTGTTGGTCTTTACAGTTTGTAAGCATGTTTTGCTATTCAGGTAGTAAAGTAATATATATACATGGTGCATATCTGTGTCCATAGACACAGTGGGTGCATTTACAGCATCCATAACCTCACTGTACCCATCCAGGTACACTATATGGACAAAAGTGTTTGACCACATCTGCAATTTATTGAATTCAGGTGTTTCACAGACCTGTTGCCACAGGTGTATAAAATCAAACATCTGGCTATGTAGTCTCCAGTTGGAAACATTTGTGATACCAAAAAGTTTCGTTCTGAAGAGCTCAATGACTTCAAGTGTGGTACTGTGATGCATGCTACCTTTGCAATGAGATGGATTGTGACATTTTCTCCCAGCTGGATATTCACCAGTCAACTGTAAGTGATATTATTAGAAAGTGGAAGAGTTTAGGAACAACAAACTCAGCCAAAAGCGGAAGACCACGTAAAATCACAGAGTGTGGTCAACAACTGCTAAGGCGCCAATGCTCCTAATGTAAGCACAAAAACGGCGGTGGGGGCTTCATAGAATTGGTTTCCATGGCCAAGCATCAGATCAAGTGGTGGAAAGCACACTGACTGGGGAGTAGCAGAAACTTGTTCTGTGGAGTGATGAATCATGCTTCTCTATTAGGCAGTCAGATTAGCGAGTCTGCATTTGGCAGATGCCGGGAGAACATTACCTACCTGACTGCACTGTGCCAACTGTGAAGTTTGGTGGAGGAGGGATAATGGTATGGGGCTGTTTTTCAGAATTTGGGCCAGGCTCCTTATCTCCAGGGAAGGCCAATCTTAATGCTTCAACATACCAAGACATTTTGGACAATGCTATGCTTCCAACTTTGTGGCAACAGTTTAAGGAAGGTCCTTTTCTAATCCAACATGTCCATGCCCCAGTGAACAAAGCAAAGACAATAAAGACTTGGTGAGTTCATTGTGGAAGAACTTCCACAAAGAGCCCTGACCTCAACCCCATCGAGCGCCTTTGGGATGAACTGGGACGGAGACTGGGGGCGAAGCCTTCTCATCCAACATCAGTGCCTGACCTCATAAATGCTCTACAATTCCCACAAAATCTTGTGGAAAGCCTTCCAAGAAGAGTAGAGGCCCTAGAGTCCCTGTTAGAGTAATGCTCAGGCAGCCAAATAGCTCTTTGTCTTTGCTATTTTCCTTCATTTGAGGACATGAAAACAAAGGCCTCTTCAGCTCTTAAAGAACCTCAGTCAAGTCTAGTCGTCCCTTTGGATGAATATTTGGATAACCTTGACCTGCATGAATGAAAACTTACAGGGCCGGCTTTATTGCGGAAGTGTAATCTTGTAAGGGATGGCCATGAAGCCCACTGACCTTCTTCACCTTTGACTTAAGGATGATCTGATTAGATTTTTGAGGTTTTGGTGGGAAATTGTGCAAAGTTTGAAGTGAATCCCTCAAAGAGCCCTTGAGAGGTCAACACAAAAATGACCCAGACATGGGAAGGCCTAAAAATAACCAACATAATACCCAATATTGTTACTGATGGTCTTGTTTGTTTAGCAGGTCGTTAAGAGGCATCAGTATTCTTTTCAGTCCACTTCATAACTTGTTAAAAACTTCTGACAAGAGCTTTAATACCATCCAACAAATACTTTGTTTCACATTATATTTTCCTCCAGTAAGCTGCTGTATTCTAAGCAGGATAATGTACAACAAACAGGTCATTATAGCCAAAATAATCCCTGACAGGGTGATGCAGGGGCCTGACGCAAAGCATCCTCTATCTTACATAATGAGACTTATCAGGATGCTGGGTTGAGCCAAGGTATGATTTTCCTACAGGGGGCCAACATCTCCTGTTCTGGCTCTGTGGGAGTTTGTGTTTGTGCGAGTGTGTGTTTGTACCTGCTAAATCTCTCTTGCCTGCCAAACTCGCCGAACAAAAGTCTGATGTGCAGGAAACGGAGCACGGAGACTAAACATTCGACATTCCTCTGATCACAATGTGCAAGAAACACATGCACACAAAAACAATGTATTGTACCCACGCGGGAGCACGTGGAACTTACAAAAGAGATAGGGACACACATGAAATAGACTCCGACTCAGCAGAAAACTACCTACAGTACACTACCCCCTCCCTGACGCACACACTAGCCAGTTACACAAGTGCTTTGTGATTGGCTTGAGGGGGGCTTGAGGGAGATAAGACCCAAAATAACTCCCAACTCTTAATTGGACCAGAATGGGAAGTTTGGGGAGAGAGCCATTGGAGAACAGATCAAAACTCCTCTCACTAATAGACTGGAATGGACTATTATAACCTCATGTGTTGTTTTACATGAAGACTGAGTGGACTCCAACTCTGTCATACACAACCTATCATAATTCACATGACTGTTGATCTGCCAAGCGTTTATTTTCCATGTGATAAAGAAGGTTGAACGAGCTCCTTTAATCTTCCCATGGTAGACAAATTACTTCTGGCCCTGCATTAAAAATGTTTTCAGTCGCACACGCTCAAAAGACACAAACAAAGAATTACCTCAGGGAGTCTTTTAAGTATGCTGAACTTCAGTCTCTCGTTGGCATCGCTGTTGTCCAAATCTAGACACACAAAGAAAAGAGACATGATACTAATTACTTGTCTGATGATAATTCTCACATGGCTTGTCAGATTTTGCTCATTTAAAAGAAAACATGGGATTAAAGAGATATTACTGCCATTTTTCTTCTTTATGAAGACGCTGCAGGTTATAAAAGGCAGTTAAAATAGCAAAACCACATGCTGCTGTGGTGCTATTAGTGATTGTCCATATATGCTAATTTCAATACATGAAACAGTATGACACACCGGATAGACTGGGATATATTTCACATTCATCAGGGCAACCTCTCGTATAAAGTGGTCTGGAAGGGCAAGACTTCTTAAAAGATTCTTAGAAGGTGATTGGACCAATTGGACTTATTACAGGCCAATCAGAGTGACAAGACAAAATGAAGTACACAGCACCACTTAGGAACATAAGCTCAGCAGTAAGGCTCTGTTGTAGTTTACTAATGGTGGAGCTTGTTGTCAGATAAAACTTAAGCCGAGGAAGGCCAGAGAAGTGCAAAAACATCTTCCCTGCCAAGAAAGGCTTTCAGTGCTCCTCTTTGCTCCTTTTTCTTTAAAGAAATGCTGTTCAGATCTCATTAAAACTAAACTAAAAGCTTCACCAGTCATTCTTAACTGGCTTGCAATAGAACTAAACCTTGCCGTAACTATCGCAAACTCATTTCAAAGCAGGTTGGAAACATCTTTACAGCCATGAAAGGCTTTCTGTGCAATTCTCTGGACTAATTTAATGTAGCTCAGCGTTAGTCCATGCAGGACACGGTAGGCATATGCCCAACCGCGATCACCTGCCAGCCAGCTGATCCTAATTATTGCTTCCCAGCTCTCACAAACAATCACAGCTCTTTCTCTCAACAGAGTGGTGAACTTAAATATGATGTACTTCTCACTAATCCCTGCTTACATTAATGCTGATGTACCACGCTGTTGCTGCTGCTGCTGCTGCTGCTGGCAAAGCTTAGCCTCGTCCACCCCAGCCTCCTCCTTTATAGCATGAAGCTTGTTGCACCCTCATATTGAAATTCAAGCTACTATGGATTAATTGCTTTTGAACTAATTTTATCGTATTCAGTACGCGTTGTTGTAAATATATCTATCTATACGGGGGTTTCTAGCTATGCCCTCCCTGGAAAGTGATGCTCTTTGACTAACCCAGGGAGCATCTTTTGAGCAGATCCTCCTCCGCCAAGTAAAACTGCATATCCATTTTGCAAGAAAATGTACAATGAGAGTGTTCCTGACTGAACTCTTGTTATAGTAAAGAAATGTGGCCCAACTTTGGATAAAACAACTGCTGTGGCTACATCAGAGATAACCACTCCACCACCGGCCATTGTATATACCAACTCACAGCAGTGTTGTAGTACCCAGTCTTGAGACAAAGTTTTGAATGTCCTGGTCTTGTCTTGGAATCTAAAGCATTTTTACTTGGTCTTGTCTCAGTCTCGGACTGGCCTTGGACCTGGACCTTGGGATTTTCTATCAAAACCGGTCGAGACCACCACTGATGTGCTATTCTGACGTCATAAATGTGATATTAAGAGAAAGCCCTTGGTAAAGGAACAAAAAAATTATTCTTTACTCATGGTGGTGAGCTCGGTTTTTTGAGTATTTTGTGACTGAATGTTGCTCAGGCTGGGTGCATGATGTCATTTGACTAAAAACAGCCGCCGTTTGGTCTGATTGTTATGGCTCCTAGGAAACCTATTCAGATGCCTGCAAAAACTCAGATCTCAACAAACCACCAACATACCTCTCAACATTTATTTAAGGCCTCATTCACCCCAAAAAAACATAAACACTTGATTTTCAGATATTTAGGATGATTCCAGACTTGTCAGTTGCTTTTTAATACATATAAGGATTTTTTTTACAAGAAGGTAGTTGAGCAGATTTGCTAAGATTTCAGATTTTTGCATTGTGGTGTTTTGAAAACAGTTGCAGCCACCTTGTGTTTTACAGTCAAATTTATTTGAAGCAAACTAAAATTGAAGAGAGTGCTCTTTGACTGTTCAACTTATTTCTTTTTTTCTGATTTTTATGGTCTTGGTCTTGTCTCAGTCTTTGCTTGTCAAAGTCTCTGTCTCAACTCGGTTTGGCCCCCAAAAGTCTTGTGCATGTCTTGGTCTCAGAAAGTATGGTCTTGACTACGCTAGCTCACAGTACAACTAAACCTTGCCTGTAGCTCCCATCTCATTCTTCTTCGTCTTTTCAAATGATGCTGATTGGTCAGGCATGTTCTCAGACTGGGTAAAACTGTTTCAGATTGGAGCTTTGCAAGATGTATGAAATAAACTGATGAATGGATGCATGAATATGAATATGAACATGAATAAAGGTTGAAGTTTCAACTTTTGTTTGACTTAATGATTTATGTAAATTTTAATCTGAATTGAAGAAGTCAGAACCCAGGCTAAGTTACACTGTGAAACAATCAGAGAGAGAATATGTGTATGTCTGTGATGAGGCAGAAAGTGCACACCTGTCCAGCCTGTTACCTCAGATAAAACCGAATCATGGGTAGATCCTTATTATTTTAATCCCAGTGGACCCATAAACTCATCATCAAAGTCTTGATCCATCATTTTCTCTCACTTTGAAGTCTGAAACCATGTGGACTCTGCCCTTTCAATAATCTTTTTATCGTTGTGGATCTTTGTTCTCTTCATGGGAGAGAAGCATGTAACCTACAACAAGATCAAGAGTAACAGAGACGGCAGGCAAAGATGTTTGGGTTCTTGATCTCAGTGCCAAGTCTCACTGTTTGTCTTTTGAACAGTGTTCTTTCCATGGTGTCAAATCCACACCAAAATATACAAGATATGTACAAAGATGGTGCTTTTGAGTAGGCCATTGAATCCCCAAGTTGCTAAGTGCAATCCTTTTGTACATAAAGTGCATCAAGGCACATAAATACAAGTGAAATGCTGCTTTTTTTGCAAGTAAAACTGATCAGTTTTACATAATAACTGCTGTGCTCAAACAACAGAATCTTTTGGATCATATTGTTCTACTGTGTGTAGTTTCGGTGTGTCCTCTCTCTCCTTTGTGCTTGAGGTACTTGTCTCCTTCATTGTAGGAGGTGATTGAGCTCACCTGTGCCCAATTTCCTATTAAGGACAATAAGAGCCGGATCAAGGAGGCAGCCAGTTGTAAAAAGGCCGTCTGTTGTGCTCTGCTAATGTTTTTTCAGCTTTAATGTTTCATTTCTCTTTTTCACGAGTTAAACTGCACACTTGGATCAAGTTCTCTTATCCCAAAACGCCAGCATTGTGTTCGTAAATCAAAGTTTGGACGCAACATTAAACACTGAAGACATTGCTTTTCAAGAAAATTGAACAGCAGGATCGACGGCTGAACCAAAGACCACAAGTCTTAACAACTAACTGTGAGGCGCTTTGGCTCACAATGAAATGCTAAAAATAAAGTATAATGTTGGCCATGGTCCCTATCTCAGAAAAGCATGTTAGCTTGTATGCTATCATCACTAAATATGAAGTATAGAGGGTGTTGTTACGATTATCACAGCTTTGAATGCACATCAGAAAAAGAAAGATTTTTACAAGATGCTGTGTCTCAGTGAAGCATTAGCTTGTCACCAAAGCTGTTTCCTTCAGGGGGGAAGAAAATGTGTTTGTGTATACCTGTCATGAGCCGAGACACAAACGTTTCAGTGAGCTGCAGGAAACCATGGTCAATGTACTGCAGGAAGGTGTGATGAGGAAGAACACGCACAGCAAACACTGATAACAGGGTGTGATAGCCTGGAGAGAAGGACAGAAAAAAGTTAGAAGACAAAGAAAAGGGAAAAATCATTTATATTTGCTGAAAACAACAACAGAAAAAAGACCACAGCTATGCTTTCAGTTTTGTAGGGCTGAAAAGAGGCAGGATGATGCTAAATGCTAACATCAGCATGCTACAGACAATGTGCTGATGTTTATCAGATTAATTAACTAGCTAATTGTGTTATAATGCTAAAATTTCCACATTAAAGATGCTAATGTCATCTTATTAAGCCTAATATCTGAGATTAAAAAATCTACATGCTAACATAGTGATACCAAGTTTGGTGTTTTAGCTAATATTTTGTTTTTCACAATTATTGTCCTAGCTCTCAAAGTTAGCATTTGAACATATGCATCGCTACAATTTGACAATGCTACACTCTACTGATAGCTAGTATCACATATATGGTCTTGGTTTCCTCTCCTTAAAAATGTCTAACATTCAGCCATTGCAAAGCATTTAACCTAGACTTAATCATTTTTGGACTGCATATGCTTTATGACCAACAGGAAGTCCACCAATTTTATTTGAATTTCAAAATAATATGTCTTTTTTGATGCCTAATGACTTTAAACTGTTGTAACTCTAAAAAGTCTTAGGAGTTCTTCAAAATCTCCTGGCAAGACAAAAATCTCAAACTGAACAAGCGTTCAAGCAAATATCTCATCGTAGCTCCCCCTACTGGCTACAGGAAGTTCCACAATTAGGCCATTTGTTCTTTCTTCTCACTTTGTTAAACTAATCAAGCACAGATGTTAACAGAAAGGCCTCAGTGACTTCACAACACCTGTGCATAAAACAAATATTTCAATACCTCGCCATTTAACAGGAAGCTGACATGATTCTCACGAAAACCATTTGATTTCTTTAAATACTACATGTATGATCATGGTCTGGCCCGCAACACATTTAAATGTCAATTTGCTACAGTTGCTGTTGCGCCATCTACTGGAAGGGAGCATCAACAACTAACATAAAAATTTCTTTCTACTTTTTTGTAAAAATTAATATTTGTCCTAGCCTGATCACATCTACATATTAGCATCATCTTCTGTGACAGTGCCACCTACTGTTGACGGCCAGTACTACCTCAATTACAATGGAGTGCTGCAGCACACTCTACAGCTTGTCAATTAAAGTTTATACCCTGACTGTCTTCATTAGTAACTTAGTCTGATAACATCTACTGTACAATGAAAATGCTAATGTTAAACACTTTCTTTATACAATAGCTAGTAGCATGCTAATTCACGTATATTAGCAATACTGATGTTGATGTTTAGGTGGTATATTGAAAGATCACTGTCTTAGTGTGGAGAGTTGTCAGGCTACCATGCTAATTAGCACTAAAGTAAGACATCTTGCTGAGGATGATGGGTAACCATAAGACATTTACACTGGGATTGGACTAAAAGCTGCGTAGATTTAATGGCTGAAACAATTTCAAAGCTGATTTTTCTTTTCAACTATTAGTTGTTTTGCTACTTTTGTGTGCCAAGTGCCACTCTCTTTGTTAAACTAATCAAGCACAGATTTTAACAGAACGATCTCAGTAACATCACAAATTCTATGAATAAAACAAAGATTTCAATGCCTCACCATTTAACAGGAAGTTGACATAACTCTCACATAAACCATCTAATTTGCTTTTGATTTTAAATGTATGGTCATGGTCTAACAATGCATTTAAATGTAACTTTGCTACAATTACTCTACGTAGTGCAGCCTATTGGAAGGCAGCATTAACAACCAACATTAAATTTTCTTTCTACTTTTCTTTTGTAGGATTAGCATGGTGGATAAATGATTAGACATTTACAAAAGACTTGGACAAAAAGCTGTGCAGATTTTATGGCTTAAACACATCATTTTTCTTTTCAATTATTGGTAGTTGTTGTTTTGTTACTTTTATGTTCCCAGAGGAGGCTGACACAGTTTGCCTTTATCACACATTTCCAACTGCACCACCTGTGTTACAATGAGAAAATGTATGACCTTGGTCTAGGGCATTTTCATTTTCTTTCTCAATGTCAGAAACTTTAAGATTCTTACCAACCAACTTTTTCACACAACAATATCATGAGATCATGTAACAGGGGAATTATGCTGCAAAAATTTGAAACTAAATTCAAATTACTGAAAATTTATTCACAATCTGCCCTATCCTTGTCTGCACTATGCTAATGTTTAACATATTTTTGGTTACATTAGTGCTGGAGAGAGCATCTCTGCTGTCCCTCAGTGTTAACACACATTGTTATTCTGGGGTGAGAGAGCCAGAGTGGATTATAACTACTGAAAAAGAATGAATGAATGAGTATGAGTGCGGATGGTACCAGGTGGGAGGGGCAGGCAGAGACCCCTCGTGGCTTCCAGGATCCGAAACATGAAGTGAAACACAGACCACTCGGCCGGACTGCCCTGCTGCGTGCTGGAGCTGAACACAGGAGAAGTCGGACAGGAATGTTACATAAGCACACGTGAAGAGGGGTCATCGACAATTTGCACATGTGGACACAAACACCGCGGGGAGTAGGGGGGGGGGTCTGGGGCACACATGCGTGAAGGTGAGCACACACATCCTGTCAGCGCTTCATACAACACATTACCGAGGAACACAACTTTAAAGGGATACTCACAAGCACAGAACACACGGGCCAAGTCTACTCTTGAGCCAGACCGACTCCAGCATGTGTCTGATGAGCTCCAGCTAAACATACACAAATACGAACAGACACGCACATGAGAGAAGGAGACGCTCAATTAGAGTCAAATGAAACATTTCTCTCCAAATGCAGCCAAAGTTACAGGAAACTTTGCACAACATCGTAAAATGGAAACAGTGCAATTTAGAAATACTTTTGCTATGATGATGCTTTTCATGTGGAAATATACGTTCAGTTTTTTTTTCCCTTTCCTCCCTTACTTCCCAATTTAATTTCCACAGAACAAGACAACAAAGAGGAACAGGATGTGAACAAACGCAAACGCTCACATTCAAACGCATCATTTCACCACACTTCTGTCAGCATCCGGGATCATTTCAAACCCACTTGACTGGTCTGAAACATGCCTGCTGCCAGCTGGAACACACAC
The DNA here is from genome assembly GCF_018320785.1 of Cheilinus undulatus. Classification (NCBI taxonomy): domain Eukaryota; kingdom Metazoa; phylum Chordata; class Actinopteri; order Labriformes; family Labridae; genus Cheilinus; species Cheilinus undulatus. The sequence continues at coordinate 20,930,474 of NC_054887.1, read as the reverse complement.
GGCTCAATCATCTCCCTTGGAATAACAGGAAGAATCTGCCTCATTCAACTTCCTGAACATCAGTAGGAAACCCTCCACCAGCCCCTCTACGTGTCCTCCTATGACCTCAGGGTGGGAAATTTAATTAGCTTCACTTATGAAACGGACTTCACTGAAATTAGAGAGGTGTCAGAGTGATAGGAATAAGCTCTTCTGCTTTGTTGTGTCTTTTTTCACTTATTACACATCCCTCATTAAATTTATTTTTGCAAAATTTCTTCTGGTCCCTTTTTTTAAAACTTTAATATATTTTTTAAAGTTTCAGTTGGTGTAATTTCACATTAGTTTTCCTCATTTCTCTTGATGTCTTCTTTCAAGGCAATCCTTCAGTATCACACCAGGTATAATTAGGGCCCGAGCCTGACGTTGGAGCAAAGACACTATTGAAACTAAAGGATAATCCTCTAACATGCCTAAATAGTCGACAAAATATGTACAAAATTCAGCACTGATGGAATTTTCATATTTTATTGGTTTAATGAAAAAAGACGCCTAACGGGACCATCATCTAAAATTTACAGGAACTGAATTATTCACATTCTAATGAACAAATCAAAGGGTTATCATTGGCTGAACTCCAGATTTTTGTGCTCATTCTAGACAAGTTAGAGATGTAATATTGTACTGTGAGTTTTCACCATAGGATGGGGCTGTAATCTAACCCCCAAGGTGGGACATTTTTTGCAGTGTTCCCTTATACAATTAATTCCACATAATTTGTATACAGGTATAATAACACTCCTGACCTAACCACATTTCTATGTGAACATTTTAATTTCCTCACTGTGCCCACTTCTGTCCACAGGAAGTTTCTGAAAAGGCCTTTGTGCAAATAGCTTAGTGCCCCTTCTCTCTACAGGAAGTGGCATAATTAGGCCATTTGGTTATTCCTCTTACTTTGTTAAACAGATCAAGCTCAGATTTGAACAGCAATGCCTCAGTAACTTCACAAATTCTGTGCAGAAAACTGAAAAACATTTCAACGTCTCGCAATTAAACAGGAAGATGGTAAAACTCTCACATCAACCGTTTGATTTGCTTTAAATTTTACATGTATGATCAATTTGTCATATTTTCTATAGGGCCACCTACCGGAGCGGGGTAGTAGCAACTCTAAAATGAACCAAGTCTTTCTACGTTTCTTTTGTGCGATTAATCAGTCCTGGCCTGCTCACATGTACATATTCGTACAGATTAGTATCAAAATCCTGTACCAACATGGTACAGGTACCAACATGGGATGCACGCGATTAATTGCTAAAACGTTTAAAATCGTTTATCAAATTAGCCGGCGCAGGATTCACTAGTTGGTTGAACTAATTACCTATCTTTCTTTTTTAACAGGGGCTTGAAATCCATGTCTATGATACTCTTCTGAACTGTAATGAACCTCCCACCACTAGAGGCCGCAGTGGCTTCAGTTAATAGCCGCTGCCTTCCTCTCTGACACTTTAGCGGATGTTAATATGAGAAGCTCAGCAGTGGTTAAGCTGTTAGCGTGTAGTAGGAAGACCGTGGTACGACAGTTTTCCAAAGTAGTAAATTGAAATAAAGTGGTATGTAGGCTGTCGAGGGTTGAGCTCACGTATGACTACTCACCAAATGTGAAAGACTCCAAGCTAGCTTTCAATGCTAACCATGCTGTAGAGTGTATCAGGCTAAGATCACACCCACTGACACAATGACCCTGTGTGGAATTTGACTGTTTTCTAGAGGTTTTCTCCACTTTAGACTAGTCGGTTAAACGAAACGAAAATGAGCGTTTAGCCGAATAGGGAAATAGACGCTTAGGAACATCATTAGTACCAACATAAGGTTGGAGGTTTAAAATAAGACCGGACAATTTTGGTGCTTCATTTCAATACTTCGCCACCCCAACCTGACCCATTTCACTGTAAGGGAAGGGCATAAAGAACATTATGTTAATAAGTTATACCTGTTTCCTTAAATGTTCTATTGGCATCTTATTTCTGAATCATTTGCAACACCAAGACAGCTTTTATTCAGCTGCCGACACTTTATTAAATTTTTTTTTTTTTAAACAAGCACTGTTTAGGCAAAAAAAAAAAAAAAAACAGTGTTGGTTTAGCACCGGTATCTGAAAAAAACCCAAACAATACCCAACCCTACATACAGTATTAGCATCTTCCTTTGTCATACTCCCAGCTGCTGTTGACAGCCAGCACTCCCTCAATTAAAATGTTCTGTGCTCATTATTTTATATCTGATGACAAACCCATGAGAATCTACATGGTCTCTACAGTTCTGCATAATATTTGACTAGTTCATTAGATTCTTAATTTTATTAGCGACATCACATGCAGGGGATCATATTGACATGTTGTTTGTTGTATTTATCTTTCCCTTAAAGCTACTGTTAGAAACTTTCTGTATATGTTGATTTTGGCGCCCCCTCTGGACAAAGTGGTATATCTTATTTCTTTTCTGATCTTGTCCTGTAGACGTTTAAGTGTTTCTGGAAAAAAATATTAACTTGCTTTCTTCCGACAGTGAAGTTTCTCACTGCCTGAAAATCTTTTCTGTGGAAAATGTAAACAAAGGCTGTTTCTTCAGTGTGCTGTTAATTAGACCATTTTTTACTTTCCTCTCATGTTGTGAAACTAATCAAGCTCAGATCTTGACAAAAATGCCTCAATAACTTCATAAATTCTGTGCATAAAACTCACAAAGATTTCAATCTTTCGCCATGAAACAGGAAGATGGCATAACTCTCACATAAACCATTTGATTTGCTTTAAATGTTATATGTATGGTGACGCCACCTACTGGAAGGGGACAGTTACAACTATAACATACAACTTTTTGTTTCTGGCAAAAGTCATCTTACTGTCTTTCAACAGTGAAACGTATCTCTCACTGTGAGTCTCTGCTGTAGAAAAAAAACAAAGGGTGTGTTCGTCACTGTGCTGTTACCTAGTAGCAGCAGTATAGTAGTTTGAGCACATAAAGATTCCTAAATAATTTTTTAGTCTATTTCATGACCACTGAAAATTTGCATACTGAGGCATTGATCGTTGATTTTTTTTTCTTTTGTTTTAATCACATTTTTACTCCCCCCAAAAATGCTATTTAAATCTGTATAATGAAGCAGGAATGGTTGATCAAATCTGTGTAGCTGAAGCTTGTGCTGAACATATTGATTTGTTATTGGAATCCACACCCATTCGTCCTTTTCAATCAAGCATAACAGAGTGTTTTTAATTTTTAATATTAAATCTAACATTTTTGGGGAAGCAGTTTCCTCTCTTGTAATCAGTGATTACCTGCATGTACCTAACAAGCTCCTATGGGCTTTTATCATTATTATTTGTTCCACTGAATTGGTCATAGAGATTTGTACATTTAGGGATTCATATCATCAGCTAAGTCGACTTAGATGAAAAAAGTAATCCTCAAAAAGTCCCAAAATCCACAAGTTAAACAGCAAACAATTCTCTTAGTCTCTCCAGAATATAAACAGAATATTTGAGCACTGAACCACTTCTTCTGTTTCAGATATTAAGCATTTGATTAAAAGGGGGCAACATGTCAAACAAAATACATTATTTAATTCGATTCCTTTTATTTTCCTGCTTGTATCTCTTGTTTTAGCTGCTGCTGTAATCCAGGTCTCTGAAGATAAGTAAAAAAATGATGTAGCTGAGATGTTTTTAAGCTGAAAAGAAAGTCAAACAAAAGGCACATAGCAGTAAGTGTTTTAAAGCCACTGAGTCAGGCTTTCCATCCCCGGTGTGACTTTCTATTTGAATAAAATCTGGAATCAGCGATTTGTCTTAATGAGCTTCGGCACGACAAAAGGACTGGATTTACTCTGCATAGCCCCCCTACTGGGATATGATTTAATGACCCTGGGTTTATACTAACTTTTAATGCATAATTAAAAATCTTTCAGCCTTTTTTAAATCATTCAATTCGATTGAGTGTGTTTTTGTTGATAATTCATGTTTTAGCAGGTTGTTTTTAGTTCTGAGGTAGTTTTTGGTAGAACAAAGGGCTGTACCTTGGTTCTGTAGAGACAGAAGATAAATAACTATGACAATAATGTGCTGTGGAGCTGTAATGTATCATAACAGAACTTCCCTCACTCTTAAAAACCGTAATCTGTTTCACCCCCAGATTCTCCCCTGTGTCAACGCAGCCATTAGTCTCAATAAGTGCAGACACGAACGGGAGATGTTTTCTTATACGCGGAGGAGAAGTCAGCGCTCTTTAAACAGTTTTTAAAGCATGAGTCAGCTTGATGTCCAAACACATCTCCGGCTGGCGAGTTAGTCGGCGTTCTTCAAGTGAAGCGTCCCTGAGCGCTGTTTCTTGTGGGTCCTTATAACTTTTACTCAGCTGAATAAATCCAATAATCACCGATCGCAGGGCAATGAGAAAAATGATTACAGACACGCCTGTTTCCATTACTTTCATTTTTATTCTTAAGATGCAGGTTAAGACTCATGAGCCTGTCGTCCCTGAGCTCAGCCATCGACCGATCGAGGGAAGATTTCTTTGCTTTTTTTTCCTTCTTCTCCTGTCATTTGCAATTCCACAAAGTCCCAAAACGTGGTGCATCCTGCTTTCTATTCAATTCCAGCCTTACCCTTGGCCTGATTTAATACTGTTCTGTTGATATATGCTGTATGTCTGCTTTCAGTGGCTCCTAGCTGTGAAGGGATTTACCTCTCAGGAATACTAAAGACTCACTTTACAGAACCAAGTACCTCTATAGGGTACTGAGGTGCACACTGGTTACGTCTCTCCCACTTGGTTATGCAGGTCCCACCTGCTGCTCTTTGGACGGTTACAAAAGATGGAGGTGTGCATTTAAAAGTGCATAGAAAGTACGAAGTTGTGCTCTTATATACATTTAAATCAACCTAGAAATCATAAATTGTTTTTCCTCTTCTTAAAGTGACAAGTTACTGCAACCCAAGGAGAAAAAACATATTTAATGATAAAGAATTATTTGTTAATTTGGAAATGTTCTTTTTTATAAGCTTCAGCTTGAAGCCAGAAGGTTATGCTTGGAATACAGAAATTAAACAAGGTAAAACAACAATCCCAACTCCATTTAAAGAAGGCAGGAACTATTTACCAGCAAATTTAAAGCCATAAAATTAACTTACATGAATAGGAAAACTATCAATACAGATATCTGTCATTGCCCTGACATGTGTTATACCAGTATTACCCAACCCCAAGTGGCAATAAAAATAAGTTAAAGGTGGTGGAAATAATCATCTAATGGCAAAAAAATGGGTGAAAGGGGCAAAACAGGCATATAATTGCAAAGTGGCAAAAATTAGTGAGAAGTGACAAAAAAAAATGGGCAAAAAGCAGCAAAGAGTGGCAAAAATGACGAAAAATAAGAGTGCTAAAAGTGCCATTTAGTGGCAAATAAAAGGGGTTAAAAAAATTGTAAATAGCAAAAAGCAGGGTAAAAGTGGCAAAAATTGGATAATAGCGGCAAATAAAAAATGGAAAAGAGGGGCAAAAAAGACCAAAAAGGGCAATGGAAATATACAGACAAAAGATAAAAGCTTGCCAATTAAAGCCTACTGTATAATGTGGCAAATAAACTGATTAATGTGACTTGCAATGTACCATTTCTGAGGGCAAAGTTTTTTTAAGGTTTTCTGGGGGAATGGTTTTTAAAATTAAGACATAAATTATCACAAAACCGCCACATGTTTTAGTTACAGTTAGCATAATTCCCCAGTGCTTCGCCTCCCCCGCTCTCTCTGTCTTGCTTGGCTAATTGTGCATGGAGGGTCACAGGTTACAGTAGGTGAAATGGCAGAGTGCTCAGCCTCTGCACTAACCTCTGGTTAAAGGATTATTTATAAATAACACATATTTATCTTCAATGATATGGTAGGTTCTGCTCTTTAACGAGCTGATACACATCTGCATTTAGCATACAGGTGAGAGTGGAACAACAAAGAGACAGTTAACATACAGCCCTGCAAATATACCTGTTGCACTGTATAGCCTCGCTTCCTTGCCGGTGCCCCTTGCCCGATCTGCCTAATGGAGCAACACTGAAATATCTGCAGGCTAATACCGCTAGTATTGCCAAGCACCTTTCATAACCCAACTTCAAAAATACTGAAATATCCCTTTAACATGAACAGAAGTTTCTCTGCCAAAGAAGAAGCTGACGGCAGAATAAATTAAGAAGGCAGCAGGGAAAAGATGTGATAAAATGATACAAAAGCCGGCATGTTTTCCTTACATTGGGTAAAACCTGGTTTTGCCAGAGTTTCAGAGAGTGTATAAAGACAAACTGACTACTTTTAAAGATGATTTTGACTGCTGTTTTGGAGATACTGATATACTGACACAGTTGAGTACAAAGTGCTCCATTTTTATCATAAAATAACATTTTAATCCATTTGACTTTTGTTTTCATGCTCTTCCTCTTTGAGAACATAAAACAATGTGGCAGATGAAGCCTTGGAGGCAAAACCAAGAGTGAAATAAGACCTCAGATAAATCACAGTTAAATGTACCCTATGGATTTTTATCCACTATTTATGGTACAAACTATTTGTTACTGCACGCCCCTCGACACACACGACTAATCGCACAGACACAAACACATCCTGGGTTGAAATAACTTCAACCGCAGCTACAAAAAAGGTTTAAGGACGCATCCCTCATCTGGAGAACTGCTGTGTTTCACAGGACTGACACCTGATGGCTTCCAGCAAACCTCTCTAAAAGTGAAGAGCACACATCCATCTGAGAGCTCTGTCAGAGCGTTTAGTTAAAGTGGGAAACTCAGAGCCTTTTCCACTGAGCAATCCACGCTGAGTGTCACTTAACCTTGCTGAAAAAAAGGGTAAGGGCGGGCATTAAGTAAACATAACTCGCAGAACGATGTGCCTTTGAAAAAGTAAGGAAAGCACACAGCTCCTCCACCTCTCTTTAAACTCCTCACAAACAAACGATGTACAAACCAGTTTGGCGACATAGTTGACGACGAGCGAGTCGATCTTCTTCTTCCCCAGTCGAGGCAGGTGTCTGTTGAGATGCTCTCGAAGCTTGTCAACCGTCTGAAATTCAAAGAACAAAAAAGATTTATTTTCTTTCTGTGTGTAGAGGTAAGAGTTTGTATGTTTTAAGCATATTTGCTATGCATTCAGCAGGGTCAAATTGAGTTCACCTCGGCTTCTCCCTCAACTACAGTGTCCTAAAATTGATTTAACTATAGAGAGGAAACGAGAGAAGAAGAAGGTGAGGTGGAAACAAGCAGAAGAAAGTGAAAACTAGAGGAGAAGAGAGATGGAAGGATGTGAGTAAAGAGAGAGGAGACAGAAGGGCTGGGTCGCTCTAAGAATAGCTGCTAGCATCTAGCCTGAACTCCATTAAACTGAAGCTATCTGCTCTTTCCAAACTATGCTGAGCACAGGGAAAAAAAACTGGAGGATATGAAATTGTCCATCAAAAAGCGTTCAGGAGGGGGAAAAAATGCAGACAGGGACCTTAAAACGCCCTTTTTTTAAAGTGTCGACTCATCTGAAGCGTAGCAGCAGTTTCACCTTAAAAGATGACTGTAGAGGGAAAGCACCAGCTGTCAGCACTTCACTATGGATCTTTAGTGGTCTATATATCTGCTCATGTTAGAGGAACAATCCACATACAGCAGCTGCTTAACTGCTGCACATCAGCAACCTGAATGTATCAATACATGAAAACTATAATGAACGGTTTCACTAAGCGCCATTTACCTCTACTGCAGCGAAGAGAAAACACACCTCTAGTTCAACAAAGGGACTCCACAGTATCTCAAAAGCAGCACGCCAGGCTAAGTCATTATTTTCTATTCTCCTCCAGCTCTTTGATTTTGACTGGCAGGATTGTGCCTTTTTGGAAAGTTGAAGGACTTTCTGCCTTTTAAACACCCACATGTTTAGTCATGAATGAATGATCCTCTGGTCCCTTACCTGAATGATTCATTTGTCTGAAAGCATTCTGCAGGTGATGCTTTCAAGGTTTTCAAAAGGTTGAAAATTCCTCTGGGTGGAATTGTATTTAAAACCAGGGGATATAGATGTTTTAATATGGCCAAAAATATGTGAGCAACTCAGCGAAGATAGCAACCTAATGGCTCCACTTGCATAAATACCACACACTTTCCAACAAATTCCTTTTTTTCCTTACTACACAGAATTTATTCACTGCAGTTTTCTTCTGTTTTCTGCTAAAATGAGCTAAGCTTGCCAGCTATTGCCTCCACCAACGTATTTATTATACACTTTCCAGCAATGATAATTATGGCTGCTATTTAAGATTTAATTTCAGTCTTTAGATTGAAATGTTCTTTAGATTAAGTCACATTTTAGTAAGGGTCAACCTCACGCTTTCTTACTGTACTTCCAAAAAAATGAAGTAAAATGATCAAATTAGCGCCAGGTCTATCAGTATGAGAAATGCTACAGAGCAACACGGTAGCAGCAGGAAAACAGGAAGTGATGTCATATGCTCACTGTGTCAGTAGCACCTTGACTTAAGTGTTGATTGGTTAGTACTCATGTGAGATCCAGTTACTCAGATTATGTTGTATAGAGCTGCATTTCCCAAACTTGTTTTTTTTACTGTGACCCACTTTTAACAAGTAGCAAGCCATTGCAACTCAACAACTTTGTTTACCGTACGTTGTTGCTTATCAGGTTTGCCTTCTGTGCCGTCCTTGACTGGTTGGTTGAGCTGATTGCTGGTGCTAGCTTGGATAATGAGAATTCCGGATTCTCCCCAGTCTTGACCTGGGACTTTCTGTTTTACAAGCCAAAGAAGTCACTTCACCTCCATCAGCTAGGCTTTTTTTTTTAACCACTGGAGTCATAAGCGTCACATCGAATACTGCAGCAACCGTGGACAGCGGAAATAAAGACAGATGGAAAGACACACTTTGCAGTGGAACCAAAGTAGTGCACTTTTTGATTTATTTACTTTATCCATTTTCATAAAAACCAATAAACGGTCAGGCCTATAAATGGTCTACCGTAGCATGTCTGGTCTATTCTAACCCAAGACAGCACATTTCCCTCCACTGTTCATCTCTGTACACTGGCTTTCAGTTGCAGCTCACATCAAAATCAAAACTCTACTCACTGATTATAAAGCAGCAAACTGAAACTACTCCTTTTTACCTGGAATCCCTCATCCAGGTCTGTACTCCCCCTCGCCCACTACGCTCAGCCAGTGAAAGACAGCTAGTAAGTCGCTAGCTTTTCTCCATTGTTCCCCAACAGTGGAATGAATTACCCAACTCTATTGGATCTGCAGAGTCCCTTTGGACTTTCAAGAGAATCCACTCAGCTAGAGTCTTCTCTTCTGTCTTGCCCAGTGGTAAAATGACTCTCCAACTACAGTTGGCCCACTCTACTTCTTTGTTAGTTTTTGGCTTAGCTCTTTGTAAAAGTTTATATTTTTTTCACAACTACATTGTGTTGAGTTGTGTGAAATGTAGAGGGTGCTTTGCATTTTTAAGAGCAGTAACAAAGAAGCTGAAAAAGAAGCCGCCTTTTTCATGTTATGAGTTAAAGGACAACAGATTTCCTGAAAAAAAGAGAGAATTTCTGCACCATAAGTGTTTGTGTGTTTATGTGCTGCAGCATCTCTTCCTCACCAGGCCTATGAGCGCCCTCTGTTGTTGGTCCTCCTCCTGGAAAAGTGGCACCAGCTTCTTATCTGGAAGAGAGCAGACAGCAGTGAGAGTGTGTACATAAAAGAAGCGTTTGAAGAGACCTTTGATGCTGCGTCTGCACTCGAACGAACACTACAGGTAGCCTCAGGTGTGTCGGTGCAGTAACACCATTAAACGGGCCATCAGGAGGGATCGAAGAAACCCAAACTCTGACTTGTTTATGGCTTTAATAAAAAAGGACTGAATCTGAGATATTAATGGATTCTTGTGGGCTGGGTATGGGCTTTAAAAATACATCCTAAAGCTTTGGGGTTATGAGGCTGCAATCCCACCGGGTGTGTGAGTTAGAGTGTGTATGAACGGTGCAGTTTTTCTTATGTCAGCCACAAAAAAGTGGACCAAGCTCCAGCTTGGTTCCTGTAGATAAATTATTGCAAACCCATTCTTTGATCGCTTGTGCACATACGCAGAAGCTGGCTTTTTGATCCTAGCATTATATGTTAGAGATATACAGTAAATAACGCACTTACTGTGCTGCCAGCTCTATTGTATGCCTGTCAGCAGTCTAAATATATCAGCCATTTTCAACTGACATAATTCAAACTATACGCTCTTTATTCATTAACTGTTTTTAGCTGATTTCACAGGCGGATATCTGGCAGATAAGAATGTAAACAGCCAAAATGTCCAGCTGAAAAATATGCCAATTACCAAAATAAGTATACAGTGAAAAATTACATATCATAAATTGTGTTACCTTGAAGATATTTTGTCAAGAATACTTTAATATAAACTCAAAATAATAAAAACAAAGCAATTTTACTACAACCTACTTCCTGTGCAGTGCTGAGTTGTCTTATGTGCTTCAGCACATGGCTAATTTAGGCGGTGAATATTAATGTGAACAACGTGGATAAAGTCAAGCAAAGCCTAACTCCAGGGGAGTTTAAACCCACTTAAAACTATGCAGGAAAACCAGCCGTATGCAAGGATGTTGTATTAGTCATTACCACAAGTAATAAAGAAGCCAAAACAAAGGGAACTGTAGAAAACCAAGCGGCATAAACACTGACGCAGGTGCCTGAACAAGGACGGGCCTGGGTCGAGCAGACTTGTAGAGAACTTCAATAAATGGGTAAATCTACCCATGACTATTTCTCTGACGACGTGGAGCTGTATTCAGAACAAAATTATGTCATGTAGAGTGGCATGTATTGTTATAGTGCATTGTGAGAGCGTTGTCTCATCTCTCTAAAGCTGGGAGTTCCAGCTTTGGACGTCCTGGCTAATCAACAGCAGTATGGGAAGAGCCAACGATGAGAGGAGGACTGTTCTGACCTATCCACAGTGGATGCTTTTATCATTCTTAGGGACTATTCCAAATAAAAAAAAACATGGTTTGATTTTACAGTTTCAGTGGAGGTTACAATTGAGATCATCAGTTTATGAGGACTAATAAGGGACAACTGATGGTAAGACTCCATTTTCAGTTGTATTTTTAGTTTTTATGTGGCATCTAGTTAACAGAGCACTGGTTAGTTATTTGTGTGGGCGATTTGTTGGTGTTTTCAGTGGAGGATGTTATTTTGCGGTTGTAAGCTGCTAAGTAATGGTACTGGCTAATCTGCTTATGGGCTAGCTATAACTGTGCTAAAGTGAAGCTAACTGCTGTTGTTGTTTATCTGTTAAACATAGGGGTATTGTGCAACTGGCTGTGTGTGTGTAAGGAAAAGCTCACAATTTTCATTCTGTTGTTTAACTGACTTAAACAAAGACAGATAAAGGAATGTCTTTTCTCAGTCATTTCCAAGGTCCAATCATATTTATATGTGTCAAGCAAGTTGTGATAACAGGAGAACAATTACTCAGCTTTACTGTCAGCTCTGTTTCTGTTGTTTCGGTCTGGGGTTTCAGGTTAGGAAATAAAAATATTTCCCCAGTCCTGCTTTTAAATATTTTAGTGCTGTTAAATGCAGGTTTTTTGTCACTTGTCAATCTAAAGCAAATGCCAGGTGGTTGTTTTAAATGGCCGAAATTCTTGAGGACTGATGGTCAATTTGTCCAGGGACAAAAAATCTAGCTGAAACTCTGTCAGAAACATAACATATAATCACCCTGATCTATTTTAAATAATCACAATGAATGCCAACATAAACAGACTGCATTAAAGATTAAATCTAAGGACTTGTTGACTGAAACTGGACTAAAATATTTTTGACTTGTTGTCGACTAAAACTAGACTAAACCTTTCAAGACTTAAACTGACTAAATGTTACTAAAACTAAAACTAAAAGTGTCCTAATTTTAGGACTGAAACTAAGAATAAATTAAAAATGGCTGCCAAAAATTAACACTGGATGAAAGCAGACGACTCAGTTATTGTACTATAAAATCAATTTTAAACTACTATTTTAAGGCAGTTACATAAAAGCAAAGTGAAAGATGTGTATTGTCACATGTATTAAGAGAATTCTGTTTATTGTTGTCAAAAAATATATAACTATAACTGACCATTTAAGCAGGTATTACAGTATTTGTTGGAGTGGGAGAAATTCTTATCAATGCAATGTGACTGAATTGCAGTGAGTGTGTTTTTGAAGTAACTGGAGAGGATGTGTGGATGTATGAGATCATTAATATGTATTAACCAAGGTAAAGGAAGGTCCAGTGTTGTGTTTGACTCATAACAGCTTCACTGAGACAGAGGGATGGACAAGGAGAAAAAAAAAGAGGGAGACAAGGGGAAGAAGTACCTCCACAATGCTGTTATATAACTTTAGCATTCTTCCACGCCGCCTCCCTTGTGTTATTTTCTTCTTCTCCCTTTCTTCTCTCCGCCCTTCTCTCTCACTCCAAGATAAATTAGCGTGCTGGTTCAGTTTAGCTGAATTCTCCAGTGGCCATGAAGTATGCGACCTCAGAAGAGCACCCAACCACTTTAAAGCGCACTGTTTTTGTTATTTATAACACACTCTCTGTGTTGTGTGTATAGCATCTTTGGGTTTATGTTTGAGTGTATGTGCATGCTCAGATGGTCTTACCGAGACACCAGGTGTCCACCATTGATAGAACTCTACAAAAAAGGAAGAAAAGCTTTGAGTAAGAAAACAATCCCTCCAGCCAGCATTATAATAAGAGTCTTACTTTTTATGCTGTAAGCCGAGGCTGTATAATGCTACACTGCTGCAGTCGGCAGCAGAAATATATCTAAAACTATGAAAGTAGAGAAAGTTTTAAGCAGGTGCTGGAGTTTGGCCTGGGGGAGGCTAATTATAAACCAAAAAAGGCTGCTGGTTTGATCACGAGTACAAACAGGAGAGAGGTATGAGGAATTCAGAGCAGGTGTACATCTGTGGTGTATTCAGGTACATGCCCATCATCCAACCATTTGATCATAAACTATTCAAAAGCTCTATAATCTTTTTTATGAAGAGTAAGTATTTCTGATGAAAAGGCATGCCTGTTATCCATGCAAGGACTAAGTTTTGTGCCCTCTGCTGCAGCTTTTCCAGAACAGTTTAAACTGACTTTGGTTATAGAAACTTCACTTATGCCAGCCATAATTATGATGAACATTAAAATTCATAATGTGTTGGAGAGTAAGTAGAGGCATACTTATCAGGGCTCCCAGTGGGTCATGAAAATTAAGGAATGAGCTCAATTAAGGTTCCAGACAGGACCCATCGAATTACCTGATCATTTTATCTGAGTTTTAACGTGTGTTTTAACCCAAAAAGAACTTCCAGCACATTTTTACAACCTTAGATTGCATTTTATTCTTTAACTTAGTCATTATATGTCTAACACATCTCAGCTGGGAAACAATTTAGTCATTCAAACAGGTTTATGGAGCTACATTTCAGCAGAGTTAAAAGAAAAGGCTGTCACTTTTGAAGGGTCAAAAATCACCTATGACTTGGTATCTAACTCAGTGCACTTTGCTCTGTGTAGATGCCACATGCACCATGCTGAAGATTTTGATACCAAGCTCTCATCTACCTGAGGCTGGCTCTCCTTAGAGTCCCCTAAATCAGTAGCTCCTAACCTTTTTTTCCCTTAGGACCCACTTGGAAAAATTCTAATCAAATTTGATTGTTTTCATTGACAAATCTGAACATAATAGGCCCGCATACACTTCTTCTTGACAAAAATTAATGTATAAACTATCTATTATTACAACAGTGAATTAGGTCCACTCTTGAAAACAATAATAGATAGGATTTGTTTAATTTTGAAGAAAAAAAACAGAATTCTCAACTTTAAAAAGTAATTAATTTACAAGAAAAAAGTACACTTTTTTACTTTAAAAGTTGTAAATGTAAGTGAACAAAAACGTTGTGGTTCTGTGATTATAAAGTCAAAAATCCAACCACTATTTTCAGTTTGGTTTCTTCAAAATTTTTTGGCCTAACACTATTGAAAATGTAGCATTTTAAGAATTTGACATTTTTGAGTTCAATTGTCAAAATTTAGGACTTTATAAACTCAGAAATTGCAAGATTATCTTGTAAATTTTTTTACTTTTTCCTGTAAATAAACAACTTTAAAATCTTATTTTCCCCCCCAAAATTTCTGCTTTTTCACTTAAAAATTAACAGATTTGCTTTATTTTTAAATATCTTTAAGGTTGGCCTTAATAAATTACATTTCTAATCATGATTCTTAAAAAATACATATGTAAATCTAATTTTGACAACCTAAGAGCAGTGAGGATACCACACGCCAGAGATCTTTGGACCCTAGATTGGGAACCAATGCCCTAAATAATGGGGCAAACCCAACCTGGACTGATCGCAAACTCAAGCTGAAGCAGGCCAAGATAAGAACCAAAATATCTTTTCCATCATGAAACGCTTTCAGTGTTGTTTCATAGAGAAACGTGGTCCAGCTCTGATAAAACTGCCGCAGCAGCTGGTTTTGGGATGTTGCTGTGAACACTCCTGTCCCCTCTATAAGCTATTTCACGTAAGCAGGACACATGGTGCTAAATGAGCTAAAATGTGCCAAATTAAAGGCTGAGGAAGCTGAATTTGTCCATAGAAAATGAACTATTCTCAGCAGATATCTTAGTAATAATAAGCAAAGCATTTTGTATTGCTAGTTTCCAATGCTGTCTTGCTCTCTGCTTATTTGTATACAAGAAACAAGTGAAACCAGGTTTATTATGTTGGAGATGATAAATATTAAGCAGCAATTTATTTTGCAAGAAAGAAAAGAGAGGTGACATAAGTGGGGATGGAAAGTATGGTCGCTGAATCAGCTGAGGAAAAGGACAGGGGAATTTTTCACATTTGTCCGACCGCTGAGAGATGTGAATGAGGAAATGCACCGAGGATATTTTCCAATGTTGACATGTAGATTTAACCAATTAGGAGCTGCCTGCAGCAATTATGTTACAAAATGCAAAATACAGGTTTCACACCTTAGCTTCTTAGTAATGTCAGGGTTATATAAGTGTATGGTGAATGTTTCTGTGCAGGAGTATAAATCGATCTTCAGCTGAACCCAGCATTTCTAACACCACAAAGTCCATCATTGGACTTTTTATCATCTCTACTGAAACCAACAGTCACTGAGACCACATCAATGTTTTATACTGCAAGAACTTAATATTTGTACTAAGTTTTTTTTAATTATAGTTACTTAATTTCATATTTTTTAATGTAATGATAAACATATTAGTTGGAACCAGAAGCTTAAGAGCTAAGCACATGTAGGCTTTTGTTACACTCCCTCCACTGGGAAATTAACGTAATTATCACTGATTGCTGAGCTTGAATTGCAGTTTTGTAGCTACTGTTGATATTAAAGTGTACAAATTAAACACTTTTTCAAACCCAATCATTTTTGAATATCAATTACAGCTCTTTTAATTGGATTTTGAAAAGTTTTAATGTTTGCTCTGGTGAGTCGATTCATAGGCCAACATAGCTGCAGTCATGTTTTCCATCCTTTCAGTCTCAGGGATATAACATCAGTGTTGTAGTTGGAGATTTAGTGCAAGGCAGACCTACTTTTTGGTGTTCTCCTCAATGTGCTTCATGTGACTGGATGGTTTCTTCTCAGACCTCTAAAATAAACAAGAAGAAGAGCTTGAGCTAAACAAGAAACCAGCAGGTAAAACTAACACCATGAAAAATGCCATCATTAAATTCAACATTAAGCAGAGAGAGCTTTTATTTTACAGTTATTTGTGTTTTGTTTACATCAGTCATAGGTTTTTATTGGTGCACACGCTCACCAGTTTATCCCAGTCTGCTTGAATGTGGGAGGTTCTGTATCTGGGGTTCGGTACAGCATCTAGATATTCTGTCCTCTCCGTGTTCCACTGCAGCTCCAACCAGAAACCCTGGAGACTTCTTAGCTGCACGCACAAACACAGTGACACAGCAAGGGCACTGCTATAAAAAAATGAGGATAATTGCATCTGAAATGCATGCATGTACATGCAGTATGTATAAAATGACACTGTTTTACATATAAATGCCTTTTGAATAAATTCACCTTGACTCATCTTCCAAAACTGTATTAAAAAGTGCACCTAAAGCATGTTTTATATGTAACAGACACAAATGGTCTCTGAATTTTAATCTTTATAGTCTAACATGTTTTGGTTTAATTGACTTGTTCTGGAAAGAGAACAGAAAAAACAAGACAGTCCTAAACATTAATATAAAGCAGTTTAAATTCACAGTCTGTACATTCGGCAGGCCTGCTTATCCTGTTTGGAGTTGCGGGGGCTGGAGCTGTTATTGGGCATGAGGTGGGACACACCCTAGATTGGTCACCAGTCAATCGCAAGGCTGAAATATAGAGACAAACAACCAGGCACTCTCACACCAACGGCCAATTTAAAGTCACCAATTAAACTAACAACCATGTTTTTGGTGGTGGGAGGACGCCAAAGTACTTGGAGAGAACCCACACATGCACAGGGAGAACATGCAAACTCTTGTCTTTTAGAGAAATTAACAACATGCTTGTGGTTTCACAAAGTTCAGTCAATGAGCCATTACCATTTATTTTAGTTTTATCAGGCATTTAATTTTCTAATATTCATCTTTAACGTACTTTGTGGCCAAGCAAACTCTTTTCTAGTCACAACAATGTCTCCAATAGGGAAGTGGTATAGAACAATGTTTAACGAAGTGTCCCCAGTTAATCCAACTCCAGTTTAATGAAGTGTCCCCAGTTAATCCAACTCCAGTTTAACGAAGTGTCCCCAGTTAATCCAACTCCAGTTTAATGAAGTGTCCCCAGTTAATCCAACTCCAGTTAAACTGTTACACCGGTTGCATACATCAGTCATAATAAATTATAAAAAGGTAACATGACTTAAAAACTACTGGCAGTGTTTTGTTGCTTCTGAGACTAAAAGCGACTTAAATTTGTATTTTATTAAATAATATCTTTGGTTAGTTATCGGATGTAAATGACCTCTCACAGACCACCTGCAGTACCTCTGGGGCCCACCAGGGGTCCCACACCCACACTTTATGAAACACTGGCTTACAGCATTAACTAGGAGGGACATTTTTAACAGCTTTTCTCCCTTATTGTGTGAATTTCATCTATGAAGTGAAAATGGCAGTTAACTTTTGAATATATACACCTTATACATCTTTTAACGTTGTGTTTTAAAATGGTGTTTTAAGGCTGTAAAGCACTTTGGTCAACTGAGATTGTTTTAAATGTGCTATATAAATAAACCTTGGCTTGACTTATGGAGAGCATTTTTTTTAAGATTTCTCAATTTTAAAATAACAAATGAACCGCAGAGATAGAAGCATCATGTTGCTATCTACTCGACTTGGAAATGTCTAGTGCGGTTGAGTGATTCGGACTGAGATGATTCACACATTGCAATTGCTTGCAACAGGCTGCTCTGCGACTTTCCAGAAGCTCACCAGTTCTGAAGGAGATGCTGCATTGTTTCCATTGCAATGACTCTGATGGTCACTCAGTTTACAGTGATTTATTTTGGAAGTTACTGTGCAATGAATCTATTCCTACAAGAGGGACAATACTGCACATCAACTGTTTTTCTCTATCTATATGTGTTGGCATTTATAGCCTTTCAAAACGAAACTTCTATTTCCCACTTATCCACTTGCAATGTTCTGATATCAGCTGTTCGTTATTCTCCGAACTCAATCACAGCAACACCGTCAGACAGCTTGATACGAGGTGTGACAGATCAATTCAGACCATTAAAGTTCCAATACTGTCTATTCAAGTTGCAAATCTTTGGTCTGAACCAGAATGTACAGAAATAAGGGAACGGAATGGAGTCACAGAGAGAGTTTGGGCACAAGTAAGCAGCACAAACATGGATGAGATACAGCAACAGAAGTTTCTACTTCCTTATGTACCAATCATCTTAGATGTATCAACCAGCGTTTAAATGGCAATTATAAACATTTCATGTCTGTCACAGCAGCTCTGGTGTTAAACTATAAAAATTATCAATTTCTCTGGCTTTAAAAACTGTTGGAAAAACACGAGGTAATCTAAGAATCTAAAATTATATAGGAGTATTTGATTAATAAATGTCAACACATCAGTCTGAAAATACTCCATAATATATATATATATATTTTTTTTTTTTACTTTTTATTTACAAGAACAAAGAACATTAGTTCATCATGGGTGATACAGTTAAAATCAAAATGTTCTGTCCATAATATATTTTTAATGTGTTTAAGTGTCTAAATATGAAAAAAATACAGTTACCTTCCCCTTGAATACAGATTCAATATGTAAATCAGTGGTACATGAGACACCAGGGATCTCGGTCAGACAAGCTGGTATCTCCTAGAACACATAAAGACACAGAAATAAGTGTGCAATAAGAAAGAAATAGAGCTGCATGTGTGTCTTCCATGTATTCATAACCATATATGCTGTCATCTTTATGTATGTATAAATGCATGTCGATGTATGTTTGAGTATTTGTGGTACCTTCTTGTCAAACACAGAGGAGTAAGGCAGGACTTTATCCAGGCTGAGAGACTTCTCGTAGCTTATTCTGTACAAAGAGGCTGTTTGTGTGTAGAGAGAGAGATAACAGTGAGGCTTTTATTACATATATTTAATGCAGAATTTCAAAACAACAGGACAAACAAGGCACATAGAAATCTCGCCAAACTGTGGCTTTTATACAGCAGAATTTATTAACAGGCATCTACTACTTAAATTACACTGCGGGGTTCCTAATGTGTTTGTTTGGCACCTCTTCATGTACATTATAATCATTAAAGTAGTTCAATTATGATAATTTCACTTAGACATAATGTAGAGAGTTGTTTAAGCAGCAGAATAAGGGCTATTTGAGGTGAATATGTGTCCCTTTTTTTGAAGCAGAGCTAGTTGAGTTTTCCCAGGGATACTCTGCTGCAGTCTACAAAGGCTTAGTGGCTGAGAAATAAAAAGAAATCCACAAATTTGGTTCACAGAGAAGTCAAAACTGAGTCAGAGTCAGGTTTTTTTGGTGCTAAACAGAAGGATTGACATCTAAAATTAGGTCTCTACATGCATTTAGTTACATTTTTTTTGTTTGGTGATTTAGCATCTTGGATTTAAACCTGACACCTCTGAGAAACATGTTTTCCTTGTGCATTTGAGAGCAACAGCAACAGAGAAGCTACAGTTTAATATGCTGGATTTGTGGCTGCAAAACTGTTTTGCCAAATTTAGGATAAGCTGGGGAGTACAGCTGTTTGAAGTCACTCTGTTCTAAAGTTCAGCACATTAAGGATTTTCTTTTCATTTGACTGACAAAGTCAGATCCAAAATGTGTGCTCTACTATTGTGCTGATGCCTCATTAATATTGTCAGACCAACACATTACATGTTGTTTTGTAGAGCTGCTTGTTTTTCTTACATAAACCACTGTAAAAGGCAAATAACAAAGGCCTTTTTATTGATAATCCTATTGAGGTGTTGTATGAACCCTTTGCCAACTTTTTTTGTAGCTTTGGCTGCTGCAGCAATCCCTGCGACTGCCAAACAAATCTATTCCCTGTCTTTTTAAATCTCTTCTTCTGTCCAGAGAGTCTGGAGATATGGTAAAAATCTCTGGAGTGACAGTAAACAAAACAAACTGCCAGTCATTTCACACAATAAAAAAGTTATTAAGAAGTACCTTAAAAGAACACGTCATTTAATGATAATGTTAAGCCATGAATGTTAAGTATGCCATCATGTTTAAATCTAAAAGACAAAATAATCTTTTAATTTATTAATACTCACAGAATATTTATTTGAAATGACATGCTGGTGTGTGTTTAACTATAACCACATTTTCAGCTCTGGCCCTGTTATATTTTCCATAAAGAATCCATTTTAAGCATTCAGACACCAAGTTGGCTTCACTTTAGTACACGTGTCCATACTAAGCATTAACAATACATCTTCAGCTCCATGCATGCTGTTTGCAGTGAAGCCACTGACAATACAAATGAATTAGCCACAAGCTAACAGGCTATCCATCCTCTTTCACTCATCTTCCATATCAACTGGCTCCTTTCGACGCAAAGGAGCAGCAAATGGCTCTACTTTGAGATCCCTCTGTATGTCTGAGCTCCTCACCCCATCTCTACGGCTGAGCCCAGACACCCTCCTGAGGAATCTCATTTTGACAGCTTGCATCAATGATCTCATTCTTTTGGCCATTACCCAGGTGAGGGTTGGTGCATAGATCGACTTTGCTTTCTGGCTCAGAGAGAGCAATCCAGCATTTTTAGAGAACCATGGCCTGAGACATGGAAGTGCCTGATCTCATATCTGTTAAATGTCTTCAGCTGAGGAAGCCAACAGAACCACATCATCTGTAAACAGCAGAGATGAAATTCTGAGCTCTCTGAAATCAGAAACCCTCCTCCCCTCAAGTGCGCCTTGAGCTCATGCCCATGAAATCACAAATAGAATTGGAGATAAGGGGCAGCCCTGGCAGAGGCCAACACACGACTTTGAGCTGAAAATGCAGACACAACTCTCACTTAAGTCAAACCTGATGGCTTGCCCCATATCCCTATACTACCTCCCCACATGACCCCGTAGTGACATGATTATAAGCCTTCTCCATGTCCACAAAACAAATGTGGACTGGAAGAATAAATTCGATCACACCCTCCGGTCCCCCTTTTTAGAAAATGGGAACCACTATAGGCACCATCCCAGCTCTTGTCGTCCTGAGAAGGCTCCCATTTGAGCCATTTTTGTTCATGTTTTAAAGACATACAAAAGCCAAAATGGTTCCAAATAAGAATCATTTGGGTGCAACAAGACCATCTATTATTAGTGAGCTGAGCCAAAAGATCCAGATCTCCCGAAAGAGTCGCAATTCTTTCACTACGAGAGAGGGCAAGCATGAATAAGCCCCTTTTTTTTGTTTACTGGCAGGCCACTTTAGATTAGATCAGTTCACAGGGCGGTCTTCTTCCAGTACACTACCAAATCAGTCCAAATGGAGACATTGCAGACCACCTTCACATGCAGTCAGAGCTAGCAGATAACTTCAGTACACATTGAGTTGCACAAACACCTAGAATTTAGGCTACTTGGTTTCTGACATTATTAAACAGGTGGGAAGAGCCCACAAAAAGGTCCTGCTGCTTTTTTAGAGTGATAATCAGTGACATGTTAGTTGGACCCAGTTCCTAATGCTTTATTTATAACATTAGTCATACTGTAGACAAAACTGTATTAATATGGACTCCTTGCTTAGAGAAAATTACAAAACATCTAAACATCTTTCTAAGTGGTGACTATTTTTAGATAGTTCTGCGGCTTTTTGCCTTTATATGGAGAGGACAGGACAGGGGATGATGTAGGAAACAGGCAGAGGGAATGGGGGATGATGTGTAGGAGAGGAGCCACAGGTTGAGTTGCACCCAGGTAGCCCACATCAAAGACTAGCTAGGATAAAGACTAACCACTAGGCTACAGCACCTATGTGATGACTATTTTTGTTTTCAATCAATAAGATGGAGCAATTTTAGGTTATTTTCTTCTCTCACATCCAGAGATACAAAAGCGCTGATGTCTGTTTACACGGGCTTTACCGTATTCTTCAAACCGTTCTTTGCAGGCTAAAAATAACTAAATTCATACTCTAATCTATCTCTCCAGACCCTGTGCACTCTGCCTGGCATAAGTCAGCGAGAAGCAATCTGAAAGCCAAACAGACTTGATGAAAGAATTCCGTTTTGTGTAGACAAGATGTAAGCACTCTGGTAACCGCACACACCGAGGGAGACATAAAAAGGCAAGAAAGAGAGCAGCTAGGCTCTAAAAGGAAGAAGAAGTGATACTCAGGGACTTTTGTCACCATGCTTCTCTTCAACTGACCCAGAATGAACTCCTGGATTTGATCAAAGGACTCAAAGGCGTTCACGTTGTCACACAGCCATTCGATAATCTAGAGGCAGAAACACAGAAGAAACAGGGGTCAAAAGGTCTGGGGCGGAGAGACAACATGTTCCACTTGCAAAATCATTATGATTTGAAAAAACAAGTTTAAAAGCTATAATGGCTTTGGATCGACTTCTGTGATTCCAAAAACATTTTTAAGAAACACTGACCTGAAGCAGCAAATTAGTTAAGCCTAGCATAAAAACTGGAATCAGATGACAACAGAAAGCTTTGCTGTTCTATCAAGACATGAAAAAGACCCGTTTGAGTGTTCATTAAAGTGCTTAAGTATTAGGTGTTACATTTGACTAGCTTTCAATAGAGCTACAACCCCAATTCCAAAAAATTTGGGGCGCTGTGTAAAATATTAGCTCATTTTGAATCTCATAAAAGTAGGGACAGGGCTATGCCTGGGGAATGAGGAGAACTGTTGCTGGAGTTTTGGGAGAGGAATGTTGTCTCATTCTTGTCTGATTCTAGCTGTTCAACAGTCCTGGTTCTTCTATGCTGGACTTTTCATTTTATGATGATCCAGATGTTTTCTATTAGTAAAAGGTCTGGACTGCAGGCAGCCCAGTTCAGCACCTGCACTCCTCTACTGTGAAGCCATGCTGTTGTAATGGATACTGTATGTGGTTTAGCACTGTCTTGCTGAAATCCGCATTTAAAATATGAGCATATGTTGCTTTAAAACCTCTATATACTTTTCAGCATTGATAGTGTCTTTCCAGATGTGTAAACTCACCATGCCATAGGCACTACTGCAACCCCATAGCATCAGAGATGCAGGCTTTCACTTGTGGGCTTATAATAAGCTGGATGATCCCTCTCCTCTTTAATCAGCAGGGCACAGCATCAATTTTTATGCATCTGACCACAGAACAGTTTTCCATTTTGCCTGCTCTGATTTGCATTTGTGGATAGCATGGAGAACTGTGTTTACAGACAATGGTTTCTGGAAGTGTTCCTGAGCCCAGCTCAGAATCATGCCTGTTTTTAATGCAGTGCCAGCTGAGAGTCTGAAGATCACATCCAATCCAATCTGAGCTTCCATTCTTGACCTTCGGCTTTGTTCATTGCACACAGAAAATGTCAGCAGATTCTTGAAATCTTTTGATAATATTATGTGCTGTAAATGGTGGGATATTCAAAGTCTTAATAAGCAATTTTTTCTCCACAGACTGGTGAAGCTATGCATCTCTAGAATGCTCCTTTTGTACCCAGTCATGTTACTGACCTGTTGCCAATTCCCCTGATTTGTTTCAAAATGCTCCTCCAGCTTTTTTTTATTAGTACCACTTTATTTTACAGCCTTTTGTTTCCCCATTCCTACTTTTTGAGATTTCTTGCTTCCATCAAATTCAAAATAAGCTAATATTTTCCATGAAATGGCTAAGAGGCTCAGTTTTAACAAATTATATGTTGTTCATATTCTATTGTGAATAAAATTTGGGTTTATGAGGTTTGCAAATCATTGAAGTCAGCGTTTATTTAGATTTTAAAGCACCCCAACTTTTTTGGAATTGGGGTTGGGAAAGCTGCTATCATACAATAGCTAAGCTAATAGCTTGAACTTTAAATCTTAGTAGTGGTAGTAGTCCTGGCTCTAATCACAATATCAAAAGCCAAGCACGGTAATGATTCTTCTCTGTCTACAACAATATAGCCATTGTTATTTATCATGCGCATTTATTCCCAGTAAATCAGTGTCTTGTTATGTCTTACTGTCTTTCCATCCAGCCATCTTTCAATCCATTTTCTACATTTTTATTCACTGAGCTTGAGGTCTGTCATTCTCCTTGTGAGGAGTCATAGTGGCACTCTGGTGCACTCTATTAACCAGTCGAAGGCAGGCATCAAAATGTTGGTTCTATTCTTTTTGAGATCCCCTGAGTTTCTATATTGTGCCACTAGTAAGCAGGTCAAAATTAACATTATTACACATTACACGAAGATGCTTAATATGCTGAAAATACTCAAAACTTAAGCAGATAAAAAGCTGTCATTAAGAGCAGAATATAAGAGTTGAAGATCTTTGAGAGTTTGATTATGGTATGAGTTTCGATTAGAATTGTTATAGCAACACTAGCTGCTTCAGGGCTACCATGCTAAGCTAATCAGACACAAGTAAGCTTCTTTAGCACAAAACAAGAGAGTGGTATCAGTCTTTTAACCCTTATATTTGGGTATTGTAAGACTTTTATCTAAGATATTTGGTGGTATACCCTCAGAAATCCCCTGACTTTTACTAGCAGCTCATTTTAGCATACTTGCTACACATTAAAAAGAACGTTTGTTAAATGTGATTATTTTAGCATGATCATTTTAGCCACTAGCTCAGCATCAGACTCTTGTTCAGAATCAGCTTTTTTCCCTACTTATGAGAACTTTTTTCATTTATGGCTTCAACAGCTTTACTGATATTTACATTAAAGAAACATGAGACATAAGATGTCCTCTATGGTGGTATCTGTAAATCAAAAAGCCTTAGTTCATCTGAGTAAAAATGTGATTTCTCTTGACATTATCTCGACTGTTTGAATACAAAATTCAAACTAACATTGACAAAAAGATATTTCTACAAACACAGCAGAACAAATGAAAGAGGAGGTATAAAAAGGAGTCAGATAAGAAATAAAAAGGACCCAATTTGCTCAGTATTCTCCCTAGGACACGATCTGCTTTGAAGAAAGCAGTGTATATTCACGAGCAATCACCTTTGATAAAGCTGCTTCTTTTTGTATCGCTGGCCCCATTAATGGAGGCAACATCGAATACAAAAGTTAAGTGTGGTGTCCAATTTCCCAGTAATGAAGCTGGTGACTCATTTAACCTCTAAAGAGAAAATTTATTACTATCTATCAGAGCAGTTTGGGCATCTTTATTTAAGACTACCGCTAACAGAGTCTGAGTCATGGTGAGCATCACGTCCAAACAAAATATCTGTCCCGTTCTTTTTTGTCTGTGTTTGGGTGTGTTTGATCTCTGTCCTTTTGTCTTCTCTACTCCTCTGTTTAAGTGCAGCTTTCTGTCTTCCTTTTTTCCCTGTCTCCTCTCCATCAGCTCAATTCCTACTCAAGGTTGACACCTACTGAATTCCCACAGAAGTGCAGAAAATACCTTCATCACGAAGGGACTGTTGGTTTGTAATTTATTTCAAACATTTACTACTACTAAGGTGGCACAGTGATGATAAAAGAGGCCACTGAAGGCAAAAAGTGCATGTTCTTATAGTCAGGGTGATCAGTTGGTTGTAAATATTCCCCCTGGATGCTAATTTAACTCAAGAAAATTGAAATTTGCTCAGTGAGTTAACAGTTTTGTCCTCCTGACACCATTTTCTGGCTCGTTTTGTACCTTCAGCTCCAGGTTTGGGTCGTTTCCCATGTAAACCAGCAGGCAGTGGAGGGCGGCCAGGCGCTGAGCCTCGCTCTTGCTGCTGGGACACCTTGAATGGAGGTTATGTACAGCAAATTTACTTTTATACAACATAAGCATACCCCAAAAGCAGATGCAGGGGCAGGGAGCCAACAGTTGGAGGCTGGACTGTACTGTACTGTAATGTTTATGCTGCTCAAAAGGTGGACAGAAGTTAAAAAAATGATTGAATAAATGAATGCATGAATAGGATAAAAGCATTGAAAGAAAATAGAGCAGCAAGAAAATCATGCATCTTTACTGAGCGCTGGGATGGCTAAAGCTAAAGGTGTGCACTGGCCAGGATTCAAATTCAACCTAATGTTTATTCTAAGAGTCTACAGGTGTGTGGGTGGAGAAATATCTTCTTTTCCTTGTGTGCATCCTGCCAGCCCATATTCTCCTTTGCCCACATGCATTAATCTTTCATTTGTACTTGGAGTCATGCATCAAACTCACCTAGAGGGAGTGTCTGATCGCAGAATCTTCAGCAGGTAGGCAGGACTAAGCTCAGCAGTGTGGATCCTTCCAGCAGCCATGTCCAATAAGCTCCCATTGGATTCTTCTTCTGCATGCAGCACTGTGATTTTAGCTGATTGACAGTTCAGGCCCAAATCCACATCAGGACCTTAAGGAGATGCAGTAAGATGTTCAAAAACTTGCATTGCATTTGGAGGGAAAATGCTGAGATTTTGCACTGTTTACAAAAATATTGAGGGGAAAAAGTTCTGCAGTGGTAAACAAACTGCCCCACAGGCAACTCGGGCGTGATTTGTGCAAAAAGGGCTCATCATACCTGAGAGAAAGAGGGAGTGACAGAGCATCTCCTGCTGCCTGGTGTTGATACAATGGAGGAAATAACCCTGCAGGTACACCAGGATGTAGTAACCTACACACAGAAATAACACAGCCATCACTGTCAGTGCTCATGTTAGTATTCAGGCTGCACACCAGACATTTATTGAGCTGCATGAGGATGCACGCTCTTGTTTGTATTTGTGCATGTGTCTTGAATGCACAAGAATGGGATTGCATTGTGGATCACGCTTTGTTGAATTTATAAAGATTTCTTCCCTATGTGTGCAGTTCATGTCTGTGTGCAGTGACCTATAGGGATGAAGAGAGGATGGAGCTGTGTGGATTTCTGGGATTGGTCGCTGCTCAGAGGAACTCTGAAGGTTCTGCTGCAGTCTGCAAAGAAGTAAGGAAATAGTTTGTACTAGAATGAAAAAATAAAAAACAGAGATAAAAAGATGGCAATAAGACAGTAAGAAATAAGGAGTTACACATGATTTAAATAGTAACCAATGCATGTAAGACATACCTTTATGAACTAAAACCACAGTGTAGATCAGTTCATGTTTGTCTTTGGCTAGTTGGCTGAAGCACACACACATGCTGCCTAAAGACCAGAGGACAAAGCTGGATTAGATTTAAAACTACATGTTTATGATAATCACTGAGAAGGATTTTGATTATAAATCTATATATTTTATGAAAAACTAACATTTATAAGATTTTAAAATGTGTTTCAATCAGCAAGAGGGATGGATTAGGTGTGATTTGGACTTTTAAAATCAAAGATTCTATCTACAATTCAGTAAAACAATCAAATGGTAATCATTAAATCTCCCTTGTTTCTTGGTGCGCCATTAACTGTATAAAGAAATGGACGCTATGTCTCCACCTTCTCCCACTGTACAAAACTGAAGCCTAAATACCAATAAGGTGTTGATAAAGGCATCAGCACTGAAGTCACACTGTTTCCCCTAAAGCCAGGCGTACACTGTACAAATTTAAAGCCAACTTTTGAACAGTTGTTGTGAACTGTAACAAATTCAATGAAGTTTCTTATGGAAAGTTTAGTACATAGAGGTTGAAATCATATCTACTGTCTTGTTTTCACTCTTCAAACAGCTACAAA
Organism: Cheilinus undulatus; assembly: GCF_018320785.1. Taxonomy (NCBI): domain Eukaryota; kingdom Metazoa; phylum Chordata; class Actinopteri; order Labriformes; family Labridae; genus Cheilinus; species Cheilinus undulatus. The sequence goes on along the minus strand of NC_054887.1, from coordinate 20,903,019 downwards.
CAGCAACAAAATGACTAATCATCTGTCTCTCATACAGACGTAAAAAGCAACTCCAGCAAACACAGCTTGCAGCTCAATAATAACAAATATTACATGGCAATTGGAGGTCTATTTCACTGGCAGGTCTATTTCCTTTATTGTAATCAGAGAAGACACATCAAAAGGCATTCAAAAGGTGATTTGCTGTGATTTGCTGATGCTGTCCAAAGGCGGTAATCCTTGAGCATACAAAAGCTTTGATGCATATGCTATGATATCATTTAGAAGACACTTTTATCCAAAGCAACACACATCCAAGACACAGACCAGTGTCCATAACATTTAGGGACCTTGCCCAAGGCTCACACTGGATACTGTTTTGAATACGAAATATCCTCCTCCTCAATTCAAGGCCGGGCCCACTCTGTACTCAGTCTGAAACAGCAGGTGGCGGTATGCACAGAGCTGGTTTACTAACCTGCCAAGGAAGAGCAGGAAGAAGAAGCTACCATGGCAACCACTCAGGTCATGACCCGAGTGAAGATCATTTATATTTTAACCAGGCAAAAAAGTCCTTCCTTTTCCATCACTTTTTAACATGACAGCAGCGTCGCTCTTTGTATCTGCACATCTACGTGCAGCTCAGAGGATTAAATGGGCTCGTGCTGCACGGATACAGCGGTCTTTGAGGTGACAGGAGACGTTTATTGCCTTTGTATCTCATGTTGCTGACTCCAACTTGTGTTCCTCTGTGAGGTCAGTCATGACAGAACATTTGTTGACTTGATTCTTGATCGATTTCCATCCTTTATTGAGAAAAAATGTGAACAAACTGCCACACCGGGGAAAGAAGTTTAGTTTTTACAATGACGTCGTTTGGCTGACAGACACTTTGTCCCGTGTGGACGCAGTTTCATTTGCATCACATCTGAACCGTGCCAGAGTCCACTTAAATTGCGCCCAAGACCACCTCCCTAAGTGGGCCTTGGCAGTTTGTATGCATTCACACTGACCAAAACAAACTGGACTTTGGGCTCAAGTGCATTCATATCAGGGCCCGTAGTGTGAAAACCACTAGAGTCAGCGATGTAAACCACTGAGCTATCCAGTGATAATGTAACAGTCATCATGGCTATATCTTTTCATTTTTCCATTAAAAAGAAGTGTTTATTTAGCACTGGCATCTGATAAGTCATCAATAAGTCCCTTTTGTCATCAAGGCTTGGGTGGAGTTTAAGCCATCCATGTTTATACAGTCCATGAGGTCAACCTTCTGAAACTGGATATAATTGAGAGAAATTTGATCAACCACATTTGAAAACTCTCTTGCTTTAGTGGTTTCTTCTTTTTTTCTGATATTGGTTATTTTGACATTTAACTCTGAGGGCAATCATGAATAAACCTCATTGTATTTGAGAGTGATTTTCTGATTTCTGCCTTTAAAGAAACACGTAATAGGTTAATCAAGCTCATATATGATTCCACACAGTGTGTTAAAGACTTTAACTGCAATTTCACTGATCTGAATTGGACTTACTTGCTTGTTTTCACAAAGATGGATATAAAAAACACAAACAAACAGAATTAGTCCTGCAACTTAATCTACATCTGTGTGAAAAAAGCATTGTCCAAATGTGAATGTGTTACCTATTCTGTGTGTGAACACCTCCATCCTGACAAGCTCTTGCTCCAGTTTATCCAAGTGATGATGGTCAAAACCCAGATTTACAAACCTGTTAGGGGTGCACATAGTTATGAAGGAGAGCAGCATTTTAATGTCCCTGAATGCTGGTTCACTTCAGGAGCATTGTGCAGAGCAGAATATATAGAAAGCAATACATGTGCACTAGCTGTTTTCTTACTTGACTGTGCGGAAAGGATGAGCAGGCATCTCTAATGGGAGTTCCAACTGTGTGAGAACAGAGCAATATAATGTGTTATTGTTCGACCAGTATGTCCAAAGTGTTATGTATGAGATGTCTAAATGCCTTACCACAGTTTCACAGCTATAGCTGGGGTAAAACTGAATACACCGCATCAGGAACTTCACCTGTGAAAATGTTATCAGGAGCTCCTTTTTTTAATTTGTAAAGATTATTCATACTTCAGTGCAAGTATAGGTTTGTGTCTCTTACATTATAGGTGACATAGTAGAGTCTTTGCGTGTGTCCATCCCACTGGACCCAGTTAAAGTCCTCCACAATTCGCTCTGCTGTTTTGGTCAAACGATCAGGATTCGCCATCACCTCATTCACACAAACACATTCATATTCAGTCTCACTGAATGCTTAATGCAGAGTTCTCCAAGAGGACATGAGACAGTTTACTTTACTGACTGAGAATGGGGTCACAATAAAATACTGCAGCACTGAGTTATGTAAATATTATCCCTTACCCTTGCTGTACCTTTTTGCTTGCAGTAACAAAAAAATGTGCACTCTTTTAGATAACTTTTACCTCTGAAAATCCACCACCAGGAAAATCCTCTATCCTGTTTAAAGGTAATCTACTTAGCTGCTTTCTTTACAGGAAGAAGAGCTGGGGCAATTTTATATATGCACAATCAAACGTACCACTCTGTATCCCTCCTGTTTTGTCAGCAGGACATGGTAGAGATCCACATCTAGAACATAAAGAGAGTTGCATTGCAAACACATTATCTTCTATTTCACTTGAGAATGCACTTTTTTCTGTAAGGCAAGCAGGACATGACTGACTCACATCCGTCCTCAGTAAGCAGCAGCAGGTGGCTCTCCAGCACTGCTCTGCGGTCAGATTCTGCAGTAAGGAACTAGAGACAACCAAAAACACGAGTCAGCATGTGAAGTTTAGAATGATTATCAGATGACAGACTTTTGATTTCCCTTTTTAAATGAGTGTCAAACATTTTCAGATTTAACTCTAAGTTTGTAATCTAAGCACAGCCACAATCCTAACCACACTGACAGGATAAAATAAATGTTTATAACATTCCTCTCATGATTAAACCAGACAGAACTAGGAAAGAGAGACAGATAAAAATTGCTCTTTCAGCTAGCTTGTAAAATAAATGAGCCGTGCCACTAGTACACTGTAAGCTCCAATGGTCCAGAACTGCACCATCAGCTTGTGGCTGCAGTAAAGAAAAAATGCATGAAAGTGGCAGAGACAACGCACATAAACTGTACCTGTACTTTGACCCTGCAGTCGACAGCCTTGAGGACTTTAGTGTTGTTGATGGGATGGATCTCAATCAGGAGGGTCAGACACTTGGATACTACAAAGTCAGGCAAAATGTGAGAAGATATTCAAATATTTATGATGCTGTCTAAATTATGTGTGAATGGAAAAAGGGAAGAAGATCTTGGGTGTTACTTGGTTTGAGGCGCTCCTCTCCTCGAGTGTTTTGTGCCAAGCTGACGGCTGAAATGGAGAAAAAGCAGAGAATTTGCAGGGTATTTACCAGTGATGCTTTCAGGAAATCAGTGATTTTTATAAATATTTGCTCAGCTATAGTCAATATTTTGCATCAAAGATGGGCTGGGGCCTCATCCAAGTTTATCCCACCCATAGAATGAATATAAAAATGGGCATCACAACCCAAACTCTCTCACTGTACAGCAATGAAGCCAAATACCCCTGAAACCTGAGCCCTTTGTTTTTATTTTTATATTTGACTGCTGCTATTCTGACATCCTACCCCTTTGGCTCACCCAAACAAGCATTTTACTAGGCCAAAGGGTCTGGGGACCCCAATTTAGCATTAGCATCTGAAAGAGACCTCTTTTCACAAAATTTCTTGAATTCCTTGTACATTATAATGGCAGATATCAAAATTCCTTCATTCTCTCTCGAAGTAAACAAACCCATTAAAGATTTTTGGGGCATGTTGCAGGCGTCATTTTTAACAAACAATAAAGTTTAGCACTTTGAACCTTAACTATCTTGTCTGTGTGCTTCATTTAAATGGGTATAGGTTGATTTGTAAATCACTGTTTCCTGTTTTCATTCACAATTTAAACAATATACCAATGAGGAGCTGGCTGTGATACAATATCTGTGCATCTTTAGAAATAGCCATAGAATTGCTTCAATGTCTGTCATGAAGAGACGGAAGCATTAAATGACTGAACTAGAAAAGCACTCAGAGAGCGCAGACCTCTGCCATTAGCCCTATCTCCCAATAGTAAAGAATCCTTTAAAAAATCCTGGATCCAGAAGGTGATCCAGATCACTCCCAAAATCTGATCAGTTCTTCCTTTTGCCATTTGTGACATTTCCAGAAATTTCATCAAAATCCATCCATAACTTTTTGAGTTATGTTGCTAACAAACAAACCAACTAACAAACTAACAAACAAACTAACTAAAAAACCCTGCCGATCACATAACCTCCTTGGCAGAGGTAATAAGCACATGTTAATAATAAATGCATTAACAGTGTGTGCCCTTTTCCAGCAGCAGAACCACTGCCTGTGTAGGGAGATGCTATGAAAGTGATGACAGAACTGCTAATGATATCCATCTAATTCGTCAGACAACAACCCGTTTAAAAGGACTCCCTGTTTAAATGTGCTCATGTACTCACATGAGCACAGGATGGCTCTGCGCCATGGTCTTCTCTAAAGTCACACGGTGCTCCTCTGATTGTAAAGTGAGTTTAAAAACACCTGAATATAAATTGAACCTTTTTGAAATGGGGGTAGGTATACAGCAAATTTCTTATAGATCCATCTCACTTTTAGTTCCCGGGTGATTCTCTTTGGCGGGAGTGGTGTGTCAGTTTTTGGGATTGAATATTTGACATTAAAATGACCACATATGCACTGATTAATAACACCTAGAAAACGTCTATCAAAACTGTCCATTACAGTGTTAGCAGCTGATTTAAATTTTGTTCCATTTTCTCCCCTGTTACGTCCAAGTTTTTGTAACTCCCTGGTTGCTTACAATTCAAGAAAATCTCTTGAAAAAGTTTTTGTTTCTTTTTCTGTTGACGCCTGTTATCTGCTAATGCCATGCACACAGCGCTGCACGAGCCGCGTTTGTCAACAGAGCAGTCATGGCATTAATACCCCTTTTTCCAGCATGATATCAAATAACCAATTAAAATTAAGCTTCTCTAAAAAGGGAACATTTGGACGTAAATCAGCATAATAAGAACTAAGTAAAATGACAAAAACGTGTTTGAGGACAATTAATTTAACACATATTTTAACTTTATAGTTTGTCCCTTGTCCTATCTCTTACCATGGGAAAGGAAGAGTCCCATGGTCCCATCACTGACATAAAAACCCTCCTGTAAGTAGTCCCTATATTTGGCTGGTTAGATCAGGCTGAACTCACTCGACATCCTGGTTTGTGGCCAGGATAGAACACAATACCGCTAACACTGTCCACACACCTAATTTATCAACAGGACATTATGGAGACTCACCTAACAGTGTCTCCTCCTTGTTCAGGGAGCAGCTGCTGACACACACTTGCTTGTCAAATGTGTACAGGAGCTGTTGGAGGGAAAACAAACTTACTTGGAAACAGTGTGAGGAAACAGAATGTTAAGAAATGTGTTACACACAAACCTTGTTCTGTTTGGTGTTGGAGTCATACTTCCCAATGCGTGTTGTCCCTGTTGCCCCCTGTCAAAATGAAAATCCTCAAGTTAGGTGATGTGTCTTTAAATCGATAAAACAGCACAGATCAATAACCCTAATCTGTCTAAACCAGGGGAGTATCACGCTTGACCTCCTCATTACTTGAGCTGACTCTGCTCATTATCCCAACCAGACCTGCTTCACTTTACCACCTTTTCTTGGCTCTTTAATAAGATGAAGTCTACCCTGAAACTTAAGGCACAGCAAGACGTGCATAAAACTGTGAACCTTGCACTAAATAAAGAGATTATTCTCCTTTTTGCAGGCTGCACGCTGTCTTTAACCTGCTAAACCCGCAGACTCTGTGGCAGGCTGATCATTAAAAATTGATGTTGAGCAGAGGAGCTGGCTTTAAACACTGAACTTTATTTCAAATTCAAGCAGGGATCACAACGTTCCCCAAAATAGAAATCATGTCAAGCAAATTTATTCTGATATCTGTGCAATGAAATACTGATTCCATCTAAAGATGAATGATCGCTGTTTGACAGTAAACCTACCTTCCAGGAGTAAAGGATGCCCCCATCTTTCTCAATGTTCAGAATACGAGTGTCCACTTCTCCAGTGTATTCTGCAGACACAGCAGCATAGCAACTGTCAGTATCAGTAGATTGTTGTTGTTGATGTCAATAATAACATAAAGTATAATAACAATTCATCCTAACAAAAAAGGGACATCCTGCTTCATTATTATTGCATGTTCAAGCATCCAGATGTAAAGCATAAGTTCAATGTATCCTATTCAAAGCTTTATTTTCTGCATGAAAATGCATGGTTTTAGTCACTAGACTCGTACAATAAAACAGATTTGCTGCACAAATGTTTGGGTGTATCTTTGTTTAAATGTATGCACCATTTTGGTAGTTTTGGGGTGTAGTCATATGATTTTGAGGGCATATATAGTCACTTTATGTTGCAGAGATGAAAAAGAAGGGCAACTGGCGCCATCTACTGGTCAATACATATAGAAGTAAACACGGATTTTGATTTTTTTTTCCAATCTCAGAAGCTAAAGCTAATGTTTAAAAGCAATCATGACTGTATTTCTGCCTAAAAATTTGGTGTTTTACGCGAGAAAAGCTTATTTCAAACTCATACATGTAAACTATAATACACTATACTCCATGCAAAACTCTCTTATAACTCTAAACTGTATATACTTTACCTGACATATTTCCGCCAACGCTGTTAGCTGGTTATTAGTCCGAGCTACGTTTAGCATTCATGCGTCAACTATGCAGATTGAGCGGAATTAATACGTAAGCGCGAGCACCTTGACGCCTCACCTTTCACCCTGCAGACCGACGCCTCCTTCCTGAGGATATCATACTCCACATCTCTGTGCAGGTCAAACTTCGGCTTCAGCTTCAGCATGTTCTCAGTTTTCGGTTTTACTTTACCTTCCGTTGAGAATTCCTTCTTTATAAAGTTTTGTTCCCCTGAGAAGAGGCAGCAACCAGCAGCAGCTGCTGACTGATCAAGCTCGGCATCATGTGACCGAAACTCTACGAAGCAACTTCGGGGTCATGTAAACGAAAATTGCACCTGCCCATGTGTACGGCGACTGGCAAACTCAAGAAACGTATTTTTTTATTGACATGCGGAAATGTCACGTTGTCCCGTAGTTAGCTCCTCCCTCCTCCGGGAGAAGGGGAGCGGGGATACTCGCAGCCATAGGCCGAGGGAAGCATCAGTCCAGCGGATCGGAATGTCACACCGCCCCGCTGAATGCGTGAGACGTCCATGCTCGAGCACACACTTCAAACTATCATGTATCATTTATTTCCTTTATTTTAAATATCAGCAAAGGATTAGCTTTCATTTTTGTTAAGTTTATAAATTATGACTCAGTAAGATCGGCAGAAAAAGTCATGCTAAAAGAATGAAGTGAAATTTATTTGGAAATTTAGTTCTTAAAGCCAAACAGATTATTTTTAAAATTACTTTTAAGAACTTTTGCACTCACTTTAGTATTAAAAGTACTTTTAGCATTGTTCTAAAAATACAATTTCTCTGATTTTTTGACGATAAATCAATGTCTGTAACCCCAACTGTAGCTTTTTTGGCTAACTTTTTCACCAAATTCCCCATGCAAAGTTGCCGTACTTAAAAAAAATTAACTTCAGAGAACATGGTGTATCATAACTTTAAAATGATAATCACACTTTAAGCACAGCTAGAAGAAGAAAAAAAATCGTTTTATTATAAGTATTATAATTAGGAGTATTTTTATGGTGACACAGCATCATTTTAATCATATAATCCAATGATTTGTTGGTATTTTAAATTTAAATTTTTGTTTAGAATTGCATAAAAATATTGCGTATTCCAAGGAAGCGGCCCCCCTGGACCGGTTAAATATGGTTTTAACACCTCTGGCTCTGCCCCTGGTACCTTGTATTAAAGGGGACATATTTTACCCTTTTAAATTTTTTTATAATGGTCTCAGAGTTCCCCAAAATATGCCTGTGAAGTTTGTAGCTGAACCGTATAGGATTTTCATATGTCTACCTTCTGTTTCAGCCCTGTTCAGAACAAGCTGCTTCTTTGCCTGCAGCTTTAAATGTTACTGAGCTGTCTGACTCCGCCTATGACCACGCCCCTCTCAGGAAATGGCTGTGGCATGATGGATGTGGCTCTCCTGATCTTCCTCTCAGCTGCCAAGATCCGGAGAGGGGAGTGGGACGTTCTTCCAAGTGGGGAGGGCCAACTGAACCTGGGGGTGGTGCTAACTCCCCTCATGACATCATGTGGGGAAAATCTGAATACGGCTTGTTTCAGCATACATTTTCTGAAAGGTGGAGAGGGAGAGGGGTAGGGAGTGGATTTTTCTGGTACGGGAGGGGATTGTGGACAGGCCAGAGGCACTCATTTTTGTTAGAAAAGCCTGAAAAAGTGATTTTTGCATAATATGTCCCCTTTAGAATGAAATATATCTCATTTGTATAGAGGCCCTAAACAGTCACTACTATACCTTCTATTTGACTGTTTTGCCACAATAAGAACAATATTTATTTAACTTTTCACGTTCATTATACATAACAGCTAGGTTTTCCTGTGATACTGAGTTAATCTCTCAATGTTTTGAGGAAATAGTCCAAAATTTTCTTGTCATGGGAAAAAAACTGATGTTCTGAGATAACAAGATAAATTAATCACAGTATTTTATAAATTAAAAAAAGAATATTACTTTTTATCAGTGGGGGAAATATAAGTAAAAAATGTATTAATAAGTGCTGTCAAAATGTTCACTTAATTTTGATTTGTGGGTGAAAAATGGGATTAAAAATTATGCTGATTAATTGCACTGTGATGTCATTTAACTTCAACAGGGGGACATGTAAAACTTTAGAATGCAGCAGTCTTATTTATTGTTTGTTGACACAACTGGTTTGTTAGCCTGCCAGAAAATCACACCAAGGGGAGAGTGGGAAACCCCACTTTGATAAGAAATGACTTTATCACTGTAAATCTGGTTGAGTCTGTGTTTGATGTGGGACATGTGCTGGTGTTAGTTGGACAACATGTCAGAGATGACATGGGAACAAAAACAGCCAGGCTGAACTCTCACAACATGCCAAAACACTAAGCATGAGGAAATGTTGGCTGTCCTTGTTGGCTTTTTACCGAGCCAGTAATTATCTACTTCTAATTTTCTAATCAGACAAGTGTTTACTTTTATGTGACATCTGCTGTGATTTAGAGAACATGCTTTTTCTCTACGGATGCTCTCAAAGTGCAAAGAAAAAAAAATCTAAAATAATTTCTTGATTCTTAATTTTGACAGATGTATTTAGAAAAGGTTAAGGCCGGGTTTAAACACAAATACTGAATGTTATGCTGTTGACCATTATAATTTTGTCGACTTCCTTTTAGACTGAACTCTTTTAAGACTCCTGGCCCTGTCCTTGCCAACATATTACAAGCACGCCTCAGTCTCATGGGAAATTGTTGCTATTTTTGTATCTTTTGTAGAAAAATGCATATTTCAGATTAACTCTACGATTCTTTGTTTTTGTGACGTTTGAAGAGCAGGTCTGTATCTCTTTATGTTCTAGCAGCTTTTTTCTTTAACTTTGATAATTTTTAAAATTAATTTAGGGGCTGTAATCAGGTTTGAATTGACTTAAGTGAAAGTCTGGGGGGTTTTGTTGTGAATTTAGTACCTATCTAGATAGCAATGCCTAAAATATAATGTGTGAATGCACACATGCCCACACCCATTTACTTCCACTTTCACTTCTTATATCACAAACACATGTAATGACCAGCACTGCCCCCCTTTTTTGAGTTTTCCACTGCACATAAGAGACTCTATCTTCTGCTATACTTTTATCGTACAGCAGAGGAGGCTACAGTTTCAGACTCTGTAACAGCACTGGGAGAACAAATAGAGGTTCCACTTTTACTTTAGTCTACTGTACTCTTTCACTCCACTTTTTTAACAGGTTAAATGTGGTTGCATGTGAAAATGGAAATGTAACAGTCTTGCTAGAGCATTTTCAACTACAACAGATCTTTAACTCTGATAAATAGTTACTTCTCTTTGTTGTTATCAGTTTTCTCACAAAATCTTACAAAGTGACACTAAATATTACCATTTCTTCAATAGTTCATGTTGCAAATGGAATGTAAACTGTTCAATGTGAGTCTATCATGATTTATATGTTTGTTTCTACAAGTAATTAAGTGTCACATATGCACAGGTGAGACAACGTGTATTAATGAAGTGGAAAGTTTGAGACAAGGGATCTATGTCTAAAAAAGTCACAAATCTAAGCATTAAACACAAAAAACATAAAGTTTATAGCTTTGTTTTGAGATCCTTTGCGATTATTCTTATTGTAAGTCATAAAAATTAATAGATAAAAAGTCAAAATTAGGAGATATTGATTCATAATAAATGAAAAGATCAAAATTATGAATTTTGAATTAATTTATTTGATAGGGGCGATGCAGTTTAACATAGTTTCATATCAGAGCATGAATCTGATGTGCGCTAGTAAATCAAGTATAAAATTAAAAGTAGAAATTATGAAATAAAAAGTCATATTTATGAGATACAAGGTCAGAATTATTAGAAAGTAATAATTATCAGATAAAAAGTAAAAATTATGACATGAAAATTCAAAAGTTACTAGATAAATGTTGAAATTCTGAAATAAGTCAATAATAGGGGAAAAAGTTAAAATTTATGAGAAAAAGTCATGATTATCAGATAAAAAGTAATAATAATGAGATGAAAAGACATTATTATGATATAGAAGTCTAAATTATGAGATGGTAGGTCATAATTATGAGATTTAAAGTCTAAATTATGAGTCATATTTATAAAATAAGAAATCTAAGTCATGAGATATGTGTTTCCCATATTCATGACATTTAGTTCAGAATTTCGATAATTTTTTTTTACCTCAGAATTATTATCTTCCTATAATGTCAACCTTATTTCATAATAAGGACGTTCTAACAAATAATTGTGACGTACTATCTAATACTGTTGACATTTTATCTCATAATTATGGTGTTTTAGCTCATAATTTCGACTTTGTATCACATTATTCCAATGTGACCTTTTCGTAAGAATTTGCTGGCTTTCATATTTGTTCCTTTTTAGGTTCAGAAATGGGTTTCTTTACTCTTCCGTAATATCCGAGCAAAATGTAGAGGTACAAGAAATATACTCTACCCTTCGGCGCTTTATGTCGCCTTATTTCTGTATGGCTCATCTTCGTTGTTGTAGACGAGCTTTGGTCAAATTTGATTGGCTGGCCGAATAGGACCGAAAACACACGAGGTGTGTCATAAATTTAGTGACGACAATTCTCCCGCCCCTTCCCCCGCCCGGTTCCCCCTGCACGTCCTTCTCCCTGCCCAGCTACTCTACGAGGCTGGAGCCCCCGGCAGCAGGCGCGCAACACAACACTGACAGCTGCGACTGAGTCAAAACCAAGGGGGGAAAGATGGAGCACAGAGACACCGACTTCAATATAATGTTAGCGACCGACTCGTACAAGGTACCGTACCCTTTGTGGTTTCAGACAGAGGCAGACTGGGAGGAGGGGAGCCGCTGATGGGTAAAAATTGATAAAGTCAAGGTGGTTTCATCATCAGTCCCAAGGCCATCATACTGCTCTCTGTGGCCGGTCTCCGTCGCTTCACAGCAGGCCAAATAGGCAGGAGGAAGAGGAGGAGAGGGGCTGGTGCCGCAAAGATGGGGTACCAAAACCAGAAGCATCTCTGCTTCAGCTAGCCAACTTAGCTTTGTCTTAAACCGCTGGCTAGTTCCCCACTGGCTTTGCTAGTCACACTGGTTTCTAGTTAGCTGTTTAAGCTAGCATGCTAGTTCGTTTGGAGCGCTGAAGGGAGACAGTAGGGATTGATACATAAAAAAAGCTAATATTAGCCGCTAGCTAGCCTGTGCCGTGTGGATAGACCGGTGAACTGCACATGTGCAAGTCTCATTGAAAGCCCAGCAAGGCATAATGTTAGCCGGCGTGGAGCTAGCTACAGCAATGCCTCACTTTTGAGAAATCAAAACTGAAAGTTACAGAAAGAGCTCGTGCAACGAAACTGGTATGAAGGCTATTATAAAATAAGCTCACCTCGGACTCTTTAAATACATCTTACTGATTCTTAATTACTGTTTTTGCGAATATTACAGTGTAATACTGCCGAATAAGAAAGTAAACAGAGAACAAACGTAGTTGTGGGAATGGAGAAATTGCACGTTGGAAATGGTTACCATGCGTGTTGCTATGTACAGCAGTCATGTTGGAGCAAAACAGTATATGGGACATACGGGCATGAATATAGAGAGAGGAGGGAGGAAGGGGCATCGGCAGAGGTTAGATTTGAAAGGCAAATACATTCAGTGGCTTTTTAAATATCTTCTGATGCCATGAAAATGTTTGCATGTTTGGCTGAAGTAACACATTTAACAGGTACATGTGGGTTTGTCATCAGCCTGCATGTACACACTGTTTACCGTTTGAAAACCATATAAATTAGAGGATTTTACCCAGTTTTTTCCATTTATTATGCCTGTTTTAGGTACACTTGTGTAAAATATATTAAACTGTAAGGTACATGCGTTTTATCTTGGGGTGCACAGACACTGATACCAGTATCAGGTTTAAGTGCCAAGTACTCAAACTTCTAACAGATTGCAAATGCTGTACTCGGTATCATTTTGAAAAATGATTTAAACCCCTCATTATGTGAGTATGTAATTAAAGTTGGGCCATGTCTAAGGCAGAGGGGAAGGAAAACTGCTCTCAAATATCTTTATTAATATAAAAAGTAATCATTTCTATGTTATATATTGTAAGGGCCCAGCAACAAGGTCTAAGGACCCTCTAGAGATTGTTTGGATTATTCACTGTTTTATTCAATGCGAGTTTTCAAATTTGGTGGCCTTAACATATTCAGAAAGTCTTGAGACTGCACATGCATGGGGCCTGGTGAAGAACTGGCTGTTTAATTGGTTTCCGGCATAAGTGATGGGAATTGACTCGCGAGCACCCCTGAAACTGAGCTTAAAATTCAGCTCCTCAAGGCAGTTTTACCCAGCAAAATGAAATTTTGTGCACATATTCAGCTTGCCAACATGCACACTAAAAGGTCTCTTATCGTAATGATGAATTCCCAACAGGGAATCTGCCATTTCGCATGAAAGTGTCAAATTTGGCTTTTTAAATTTTTTTTTTTTTTTTTTTGCTAGAAGTCCATCATGCACCAAAACCCATGTGCAAAGGTGCGAGGGCCTGTTCAGTGCTGCAGCCCTAGTTTTTAATCAAGATCTTACAGTATCTCAAATATTTCCTAAAATTACATAGAAATTCTTTATTTTTTGAATTGCTATAGGAAATGTCTTTTTATTGAGGCTGCCATAGGCCAAACTAACCCCTGTAACATGGATCCCCCCACACTCCAGCCAGGTAAGCTAGCACTGCCCGGCGCCACCAGCCTCCCTCAACACTACTTCCTGTTTTCAAATTAAGGACTGCACCTTATAAGAGATATTTACTAAACAGAAAATCTAAGCTTTGCTTTCTTTTCATTCATAAATTTCTCACTTCAGGGTTCCCGCTAAAAGTGGTCCAAGGATGCACAAACACTCAAGCATCGCTTCCTGTGCACATACACATTCTGGGACTACTTCTAGCGCGAACCCCGAAGGGCCTTTTTCAGTATATTTCTTCCTGATTATGAGAAGAACACTTGTTTTCTGTTTTGTAAATTCACTTCATGAGGAGCCCCCTGGTGGCAGATTTTTACATACTCTTGTTAAGTACTCATATTTGTACTTCCAAATGTAAGTCCTTGAACTTGTGGCATCAGTGCATCCTTAGTTTTATCATATAGACAGCTACTTGGGCTCAGAAGATTGTTGTAACTTTCCTTTAAACCTCCCTAAAGCTTTTACTAAGAATGAAATGATAGTTCTGTTGCAGTTTATTTTGTTTTGTATTTCTGTAATTGATATTTTCTGTACTTTCCAATGACGTGTGATAGCAATTTCGGTTTGACTGTCTTGGAAATCTGTAGTTTTGGTTTCACTTTAATCCTACCTCATTTGTTACAAATTTAAAAGATTTGTGTGTGCATATCATTACTTAAACACCACTGTTGACTAGTCCTGAGCTCTTGAGGAAAAGTAGTAAAGCAAAACAGACTTAACTGTAAGCTAAGGAGTCGTGGGTTTAAAAAACCTCTGGGTTAAAGGCAACTGATTTATTACATAACTTACATTGCTTTTGTAGATTACACAGAAGTCACACCCATGGATCTACTGTTCTAATTCACAATGCCACAATTCTGAGGAAGTTCAGGGAGTTTATGAGTAAATCAAATATTTAGTTAATTTGACTGGCCAAAAAAGTACATATTACTTGGAAAGCTTCTACTGTGAAATTCAACCATATTGTAATCTATTAAATATGCATGTTAGCATGTAATTATAACATTGTGTCTGGACCAGTGTTGAAGCTTTTGCTCTAATTTTGGACAGTTGTTATGACAAATAAGTTAACGTCTTTTCAAGGACAGCTTAAATGCACAGTATACATTTGCTTGGGTAGTCTCAATCAAAACAACAAAAGATGACAAGTAGTGACACTGTGCGAAGCTCCACTTACCTCTGTTGCTTCCTTTTTGTGTTGAATCCTAGACTGTTCAGTGAAAACTGTACTCCATAAGGTGTCATTTATAAATGGTGACCCAAGGTTTGGTTTTATGGATGGATTTCCAATAATGATGGAGAAAAGCTGTTAAAGTGGCCTTCTTAGTTGTCACAGAAATTGATCCCAGGATGTTTTTGGTGTTAACCAAGAAGGTTGTTTTTAACAGCTTTTCTCCCACATTACGAACAATTCTGTGATGAAGTGAAACTATCATTTGCGGTTTAGTAAGGAAGGTGATTGTTAACAGGGTAACAGTTTGATTCGCACCTTGGTTTTGGAGTCACAGTTCAGTCTGGGTTCAGTTCATCAAGAAAAAGCCACATAAAGTCCCAGATTTATAATTCTGAAAAAGGGAAACCACACACTGGATAGGAAAAACAACACCCAAACACTTATATCCTGCTATATAATGATAAGGTAAATACAAATTAAAAATTCAAATCAAGATAATTTGCATTTTAGAGCACTGCTTTATATTTGTGATTTTTAAGTTGTGCTGTAGCACTGTCAAATAGTTGTTGCTAAACGCCCAGTGCAGTGGTTTACTAGTACAAAATCAGGACTTTTGTATGTTGTAAAGGACCCAGACTAGCTTATGTAAACACAGGATGGGATGTTGTGATGGATCCTGAGCGGTGCACTGAAATACACACTGGTACAGTGTTCTCTACTTCCAAATATCCGCACATAGGCTTCAAACTGTATTTGCATTGGTAATGTCTTCAACCCTTTCTGCGCACACATCCAGAGGCTTTTTTTAAACAGTACAGAGAAGTTTGTTAACCACCATTTACTGGTGGTTAACAAACATTTAAGAGTATTACTGTCACCTCATAGGCATGCAAATACTGTCATATTTGATAGACTTTTCTTCACTCAGATGTATCCGTCATGTGACTGTGCATCAAACCATTACAGGACAAATACCATTGAACCCATCATAACCCGTTTAGGTAATACACCATAAGGTTGATCTGCAGTGCTGAAGTTACTGTAATTTTCTTTTTCATATCAGCCAGTTAAGTTACAAATAGTTACAGTAGATAACTAAATTCAAAGATATCCAAATATCGATTTAGAGATCATTGACCTCATGGGTGTACAGTGTTCAATAACCACATAACTGCATGTACAGTGTGTTTGGATATGCGTTGTCGCCCCAGACCAGCTTCTGCGCATGAGTCTTGTTCATCGGTGACTAGGGTATAAACACTGTAAAAAGAGAGGGGTAATTGCAAGCAGTGTACCTGACTGACCTACCAGAAGCATTCACTTTGTTCACAGGACATGAAGCTAAGCTGCACCTGAATGCTTTTGTGTTTCGTCTCTTTAACTGAAAAGAAGAGTGCTGCCCCAAAGCCAAGCTTGCCCATTGTCTGGAAACACACACACATGCTCAGCTGTATGTTTGGTGTGAGGAGTTTGTCAGATGTTAACAAACGACAGGATGAAGCGGTACGGTGTATCTTTGTTAATGCACATTTTTAGAGCAACATCACATAATCATCTGCATAAGAACAAACTTTTATCACATTCAAGTGTTTTGGGCCTTAAAGTTAGACAGAATTACTGAGAACAAAGAAGGTAAAAGTCTTAAAATGTGTTTTGAAAACATTTTGTTAGAGCACAGTGAGGGTGGTGAGGGTTGATCTTGTGATATTTTGGTAATTGGATGGTCCAATTATTCAATATGCCAAACTGCTTTCTACTGCATGCTTTTGAAGCGGCTTTGTTTGGAAAGAAACACCACAAGAGCATCAATTCAGTTGGCTGTATTCAGATTTTTTATTTCCCAAACATTTTATTCCTCATATTTTGTTCAAAACACAGAGGTAAGGTGTAAAAGAGCAATATAGAAATATTTGAATGTTTTGAATAGTCAATATTTGCCCTGAAAATACAGTGTTGTTCTTTTAAACTCATTGTTTATCCAACAGGAATTAAAGATTTCGCATACAAATTTCAGAATAAAGGTGGAGCTGCATTAGCAATGAGGGCAGTTTCAATCCAGAACTTTAAAATTAGATACATTACTTGTTAAAATCAAAGAAGTGGTAGGCCTATCTGTTACAGTATAATAACAAAAATAGGAGGCTTAGGGTCATAACATTGGGTAATTTCTTGCTACAGATGCCAATCCCGTTTCCTTCTGTGAATTGCTCAGATACATGGGCAACATTTTGATACTGGAAACTTTAACATTGTATTTGTGTAAGTTAGAATGTGCTATCACTCCTAATTCTTTTGTCCTGTCCTGTAAATTTTAATTTTAAGAAACCTGTGCTACTGACTCTTTTTCCCATCACAGTTGTGTGGGATTAAAAAATGACAGATGATGTATTTTTTTAAGCTAACCCGGAAGTTAGCCTGGCAAGGTTTCCTTGACATGAAGCCTTTAGGGTTTTAAATGGATGTTCAGATTCTTGCTGAAAATCATTGCTGAGCAGGCATCAGCAACAAAATCAGCCTGATTACATTGATACCTGTTGTAGTATCCTGACAGCATGCGAGCCATGCCACACTTCGTAGCCTTGTTCCTATTTTCATCTCTCTGGCTCACACTGGGAGAAGGAACAAATTAAGATGTAGATGAGAAGGCACCAGGAGTGTCTAACAGGAATATTTCCTTGATTTTCCTTCACTTTTCTCACTCAAGAAGGCTTTTTAGCTTGCTTTACAACATGGAGATAGTAGTCTTAGTTAACCACTTGTTGAAACCCCCCTTTTTAAAGGGAGACACTTCAAAACTAGGGTTGGGTAATTAATCGCAAATTAGATTAAATCGCATGGCCTGCTGTAATTTTCAAATTGCAGAAGTTGCAATATTCCTTTTACTTCAAATGTGTCAAAATTCCAGTTTGTGTCAAGTGTCAGTTTTTTTATAATGGTTTACAAAAATCCTCCTTTTTGTGTTTTATGTATGGTTCTCTTAATCAAAATGAGTGACATAAAAATGATAATGCCCTTAAACAAAGCAAATGACATCACATTGGCAATTCGAGCAAAAACAGTTGGCTCATTCTATCCCAAAGTGATGAAGCCTAGCGTTACTTCACGAAGTCATACCCCAGCCGCGATCAGCTGGTAGCCAGCCTCACCTCCCCCACCCCAGCCGCCTCCTTTATAGCTTAAAGCTTGTTGCACCCCCATATTCAGATTCATGCTACTATGGGTTGATTGCTTTGTAAATAATTGTTTTTAATACACATGGTCTTATTTATGGATTTAGTTATTGCTTGAATTTGTTGGAAAATACATAGGATTAACCCAAGAATAACCACATATTAAATCGCAATATTGGGGAAACAATCGCAATCAGATTATTTTTGCAAATCTTTCAGTCCTATTCAAAACTCACAAGTAGGGTGCTTCCTGCTAAATGTTAATAATGAGACTTTATTCAGGAATCATGCCAAAACTCATTCAAAAAACCCATAGATTTCAAGGTTATGGACTTGGATGTGCTCAGATGCTGATTCATTTCCAGGTTTTAGGTGTGATTTCTGCACTCTAGTACTTCTGCCTTCACATGTATGCAGTTATACTATTATGTTTAAAAATCAGGTCATATCTTAAGGTGATAAGAAGTCTTTCTTGTAGCTTTGCACCTTGAAAACTGAAACTGATTTTGTGATTTTTAAAGCCATGTTTGTGTGTATAAATCAATACATTTGCCAGTAAATGTTTGCACACACATGGTTTGGCCTAGTGTCATGTTGTGTGTCTTGACTCTATTTTGAGTCCTTGAAAGCTCACGGGAAAGGACAGAGACAGGGGTCAAAGAAACTGAGTAGTTCATTGACATTTATGTCTTCTCTCCCGCTCAAAGTGAACGACGGAGAGTAAGCCTGAGCCTTTAAGCTGTGTTTATACTCCTCTGGTTTCAGTGTAACCTTTATATATTAAGAATGGCAAGAGATTGTGTGCTTCACAAGGTTGTAGACTTGTGAAGGACAAATCTTTGACTTATTTTTAGCTGCTTTTGATGGGAAACTCTTCAACACTTAATTATTTATCTAGAAGAGATTCACACCTTTTTCTCACATGTTACATCTTTGAACAGCTTTGTAAGTCCATAATGATATAATAGAAAATGAACGGACTCCAAAGTTTTCCCATCTTGTTTGCCCTATTTTCAGAAGTTGACCCTCAGATGTCCTCAGTGGAAAACCTCAGGCTCATCTGTGATTTAACTGAAGGCCGAATGTCTACCAATCTCTCCCTTGATCTTTTTGTTTAGTCCCTCTGAAACATGCCCGGACTTGTCTGAGACTGCCGCCCTGATCCTGAGTGTAAATGTTTCTGTCATCATAAGGCTGATACTAGATTAGTGGGTTACACTTTAAATGGTAATAAAAAAAAGAGCTGTAGAATGATAAACTTAAGAGTGTGCATGCGTGGGAGACTGAGGCATGCCTCACCCTGATTGTGACATTTCAGTACTATTATTTCCTTTGTTGAACTGGCCTGTTTACTTTTACCACAGATAAAGTTCAACAATAGCAAAGCTCCTTTAACTTTTGGCTACGTGACCCTGAATTTGAACTCCCTCTGATTTAAAAGGGAGCTGCTGAATTCTTCACCATTTCCAAGCATGAAAATTAGATTTTTGCCTGAAAGTGTTTTATTCATCTTAGAAACCTCCAACAAAAAATGTCTGATCAGACGTGGAGCAGAATTTGTTTTTCAATGTTATCCAGCTATGTTAAAGCAGACTTGTTGGGTAATCTAAAAAAGTGTCGCAACATATAAAGTTGGAGTTTTTTTCAGTTCTTTGGAAGCATTTTCATGTATTATTTCACACAGCTGGAACTCCAGTGAGTGCTGTTTTGCAAAGGCTGATATTACAACACCTGGGGGTTTTTGTTGACCTCAGGTGGAATAACTCGCCCACTCTTATTGGTGCTTTATGATTGTAACAGTCACTGTTATAGCTCCTAATGAGCAAATGAGTGAGGCTCATCCTGGACATGAAGATCTCATTTCCTTCCAGTAAAGGACAGGCCAGCCAGAGCAAACAGTAATCATGAATTTTCTCATTAGTCATGCTGCTGAAGTTGTGGGCATGTTTGTGTGTTGTCCGAGTTTGTGCCCTTAAAGCATCGGCACACTGCCAGCACTATTACTAAGAGCTTGAGTTGAACTGATTCAAAAGATTATATTGCCAAGACCGTACACTTTTTACATGCTATTCAAGCGATTCAGTAAACATTTCATACTTTGGCTTTAGTTACCTTTTTTTATGAGGCAGAGTTGTCATAATTATGGGATTTTATGGGGAATTCCCCCTCTTTATTCTTAAAACTGGGGGATTTTTTAAAAAATTGGTTGGGATTTTTTCAGAAGCTTAAACGTTATGAGTGTATTTCCAGTCAAGAAACCGACTAAAATGAATGCTGATGCCTCTGTTTGACCCTTTAAAGCAAATAAAACCACCAAAGGATTATACTTTTTTCTTTTCTTGATTTGTGTGTATTTTGCATTTTATTAACCTTGCAAAGCAGATGGATTTCCTAGACTCCATCTGTATCACCAGGAAAATCCATCTTGAAAAGCTCCAGTCCACATTTGTCCTAAAGCTGTTCAGACCAATCAGCGTCATATGCAGAGAACGAGGCGGTAGCTATTGACGGGGTTATGTTGAACTTGAATGAAAACAACTCTAAAAACTTTTCATGATGGGAAAGATGTTTTGGCTCTTCTGCCGACCTGCCCTTGAACGGGTTTGATAGTTAGCTGTTGTGTGAGTGGGTAAATACAATGCCTAGTACTGGCGTGATTAGCTTGAACTTAGCCACAGCGGCGGTTTTGTCTGAACTGAATAACATTTCTTCATTAAAATGAGGGCAGAGAGCAACACTGAAAGCTTTTAATGATGGGAATGATGTTTTCGCTCTTATCTCACTGTGCTTCAGCATGGGATTGTGGTTGTTACGATGGGGTTTGCCGGCGTATCCAATGGCTGCTGCCACAGTAGCTATTAGCTCAGATGTAGCTGTCAGAGCTTAGCAGTTTAATCGGACATGGACCACATATCTTTTGATAACAATCGCAGAGAGCCACATCGGAAGCGTTTCTCGGCAGAGAAGATGTTTTTGCTCATGTCCTGACCGGCCATGGCATTAATTTTATTCACCTAAAAGCTCCACCATTAATGATCTACCGCAGCGGCAACCTGTCAGCTCTAGAGAAGCGCATGCGTTAAATGTTACTTTGTCTTGTCGCTCTGATTGGCCCGTCATGAATGTGACAGGCAGAACGTTCCTCCAATCAGGATTTTTTTAAAAGTCGTGCCCTTCCCTAACACTTCCCACAGGGGCTTTCCCAGATGAAATCAAAATACATCCATGCAATGGATATTTGAAACAGTCTATCTGTTTGTCTTGTTAATATCGATATTGATCAGCTGATATGAGAATTCTGCAACCAGTATATCAGCTGTAGAAACTGGTCATATGTAGGCAGGTTCAACTGAAGTTTTAGGTCTGAACAACATTTTCAATTTTGACATCGATATCAGTATTAGCTAAAATTACACTGTAAATATAAGCATATTAGCATTGGCCAAATTTCAATATCCTACATCCCCAACATTTATCTGGACTACCCTCTTTGTCCCTGTATACATGCACGGCAGGATAATAGATTTATTTAACCAGAGCCCATATGACCCCACTGGGGTCGATGGTGCTTTTCTGCTAGCTACTACTAATCCTTAGGGATTGATAGCATTGAAAACTACCAAAGCCTGAAAGAAACTACAGATATTCACTTCCATTTTGGCTCAGAAGCTCCAGCAAGAGAAAGACAAGGAAAGGTGGATCCATTCAGGTTCACAGGTTAAAACATACTGATGTTTCTTTGGTCATTTTTGTGTCTGATAGAGGTACGCATGTTGTCCTTTGAAAACGGAGAAGGCAGTTGGCAAGAGTTTGCCTCAAATTTTTTAGATTTAAAAAAAGGAATGACCAATTAATGCGTTTCTAGGAGTTGTATATTGTTTCAGTGGAATCAAAGTAGGTATGGATATTGTTTGATTCTTGCTAGTATCATATCATGTAATAAAGTAATTAACATTATAAAAGCATGCAGGCTGAGAACGAAAGATCTGTCAGCCCATATCAGCTTCTTAATTATGGAAAATGATGTATCAGTTGGGCTGTGGGAATTGTATGATATCAGCTAAACTGTCCACTGTTTTCATCGTTGTACCTTGGTTTATTGACGATGTATCCCTCTCTGTCTCTGCAGGTTACACATTACAAACAGTACCCCCCCAACACAAGTAAAGTGTACTCCTACTTCGAGTGTCGTGAGAAGAGAACAGACCCCAGCAAAAGCAGAAAAGTCAAATATGACAAAACCGTCTTCTATGGCCTACAGTACATCCTCCACAAATACCTAAAAGGTAAGTCCATTTTACTTTGCTTCCTCTTATTTGGTGTTGTAAATCAAATTAAAGTGCCCCTGAGCATCACACAGTAATAGCTTTCCAGTAACAAACGCTGCCTGGATTAATGACTCTGCAGTTTGCAGCTTTGCAGCCCTGTAAAGCCGCCACCTTTATTAATGATTCTCCAGTATGTTTGTGTAAAGACAAATGTGTTTCCAGTCAACTTCACAAATTAAATAAGGGTAGCATTCCAATAATAGCTATTACATAACCCGAGAATGGACTCTCAATATTCTTCTGTTGTCCGGTCTGCAATCAGGGCACATACCAAAAGCCTTTTGTGATGCATTATCAAGGTCAGGTTCGTGCAGGGTCGGCTGCAGAGCAGCATGCCTCCAGCTACTCAAGATTCAGTGCGTTGCTCAAGGACACTCAAGCAGGGCAGGTGCTTTGCAGCAACAGTGTTGTAATAATGTGCTTCACATTGATTAGTCTGTACAGAGCATAACAAAAAGGCAGCAAAGGTGAATGCAATACAAAACATTCTCTGCTCTCATGAAGTTAAGTTTGTAAAGATGGCTGCTGAAGTTGGTTAGTGTGATCCGGAGGGGCATGGGAGAGTGTAAGAGAGAGCAAAGCGAGAAAACCTCTCCCTCTTGCCTCTTAAAAGGATTTCATGGTGCGGTAGCAGAGGTGCAGGGGAGAACAGAGAGCGAGTGAAGACAAAAGCACAGCTGCTCTTTCACTGTCTGCGTGAGAAAGGCCAGCTGCCTGCACAGAGCACCCTTCTGAGTCCAGTGATCAGGCCGAGCATTAGAGATGCATCCCTGATCCTTCAACCTAGGAACCAAAAGTGTGCATCATGATTCTTGTGGACTAGAGTCAGACCTGAGATGCTTAGGGTGCTATTGCCAATCGAGTGCTCCAGCAGAATAATGTAGAATGAGTAAGCGGAACCTTTGTTTGTCTGAATCATCATATTTAGTGTAAATGACACAGAACTATGGGCAATTCTGAAACACTTGTCAGTGTTTGCATTGAGACATAGAAGTGTAAAGAATTTCAATACATGCTTAGCCCTGTCTGGTCGGACAACCCCTGTCCCAAAAATGTTGGGATGCTTTGTAAAATGAACATACACCAGACTGTGAAGATTTGCAGGTCTCATAACCCATATTTCATTTACAATAGAGTATAAACAACATATTAGATGTTCAAACTGAGACATTTTACCTTTTTATGGAAGACGTGTGCTCATTTATAACTTGATGATATGAAGACATCTCAAAAAAGTAGGGACAGGGCCATGTTTACTATTGTGTAGCATCTTCTTTTATCTGAAAACATTTGGAAAATGATGAGACCAGTTGCCAGAGTTTTGGGAGAGGAATGTTGTCCTATTCTTGCCTGATGTAGGATTTGAGCTGATGGTCTTACCTGTGGACAGTGTCAGACTAGCCGTTTCCTCTTGTGTCCTGTCTCTGTGCTAAGCTAACTGGCAACTGGTGATTTTTTGTCGAACAAGCTGTTTCCTCTTTTGTCCTGTTGCCGTACTAAGCTATGCTAACCAACTATACTGGTGATTTTTTTTACGTTTAATTTGTGGTGGTATCAAACTTTTCACTGAAAGGAACTTGTTCGTTAAAAAATACAATTTCTGTGGTTGTGGAGCTTAAGTGAGAGAAAAAAATGTTATGTGTGTTTGAACAAAGACTCCTTCTCAGCATGCCAGCATGCAGATGTTTTCTATTACAACATTAGAGCATGGTGTCATTCTCTTTTTGTATTGGTTTATTTCTGTTTCTCCAGAATCTTACTTTAACCCTCATGGTCTTCTGCTGCCGTACTCCTTCATCCTTTATTTCTAAACTCTTCTTCTTTCTTCCAGGAAAAGTAGTGACTCCGGAGAAGATCCAAGAGGCGAAGGAGGTCTACAGAGAACACTTCCAGGATGATGTTTTTAATGAGAAGGGCTGGACTTATATTTTGGAGGTATGCAGCTGTAAGCCAGGAAGTACTTTTCAAGAAATTGTTCCATGAGGTTTACTTTCAAGGTATTGCTTTGTTGAGGAAATAGTTGAAAGAAGGAAAAAGGGAATGTAAGTAAAAACATGCACAGGCGCCAGTACACTTCAGTGTTTGCACATGAAACACTCTGACGGTGAAATCTTTATTGTCAGAGAGGCTCTGAATCAGAAATAAACACTCAGCACATACTGTGTGTTCCCTAAAAAACTCAAAATGTTTCAGTTTATGTGTAACCTTTTCTGATCACAAAAACTGAGTCTAAGTCCCATTCTGCAGTTTCAAAGCAGGGCCAAAAATAACCACAACAGAAGGTTTTTATTGTGTCTCAGTGGCTAAAACCTGTTTTACAGAAACATTCTTTGATGTGAAACGAAAGCCTAAAAAGTCAAATAGTGAAAAAGGGATGTTTGTTGGATTTTACATGAAATAAAATAAAGACTAAGGAAGTAAAAATGCAGATAACATTAGAAAATTAAGATGATTTAATAAGTTGAACTATAGAAAATGTGAATTGTTTCTTGTCTCATTATTTAAATGGACATATTCAGCACCTTGGAGAGAGAGCACTGTGCTGTTATCACTTCATTTTTACAAATACTTCTTAATTTAGCAAAATTGTTGATGCAAATCACCCTTTATTTCATACTGATAACTTACACATTAGATTAGTGTTTCTTAACTGGTGGAACTGGACCCAAAAATGGGTCATGGAGCTGTGAATCCTAGTGTTTTTGGTGGGTTTCGGCCTGTCTGGAAAAGAGTTTTTAGCAGACTCTATGATGTATAGAAGCCCTAAGCTGTCATGCATCCATATATTATTTTACTGCCTTTTTCCATAATTATGAGTTCATTTTTGGTTGCTTTGTTGTGATATTGTTTTGAAGGCCCTATTTCAAAAGCACATGTTCCTGCCTTTCCTTTACCTTCAAGGAAAGCCCGAGAAGCAGCAAAAAAAAAACGGAGTAGAGCAGGCATCAGTGACAACAGAATGTCATTTATTAGGTCAGAAGGAAGATAAAGGAGGAGCTGGGGTGGGGGAGGGTGGAAGCGGCTTAAATTAATTTTGAAATATATATAAATACAAGAATGTCAGATGTCAGCAAAATTTGAACATCGTGCATCCTTGGTCATCGGAGCAAACACAGTAACATGAAATGTATGCATGCATGTCCTCCAAGGGCATCTGCAATTAATGATTTGCTTTTTAAGCAGATTTGTCCTGTCCTGTCTCTTTTTTCAAACGCATTTTCTTCCTTCCAAGGTCCAAACTTTAACACTTTGTTTTGAAAAGGTTGAAAAGTTTCAGAAATTTGGATCACAGTTTTTTCATTAAGGGGATAGTGGTGGGTCCTATGGCTAGACTAGATGAGAAACACTTCACTAACACAAAGTTAATAATGTTGTACACTTAAAGAAGCTATTTCTATTTGTCACAAAGTGTGGAAAATTTCCGTCAAACCATATTGGAAAAGTGAGGTTGCGGTAGTCTCTCTGCTTTTCCATGTTGCAGCCAGGTGTGAAGCACACATCTGAAGGTCGAATCTCACTAGAAGCCATCCTGCTTCCAAATGAGTGTCCTATGGCCCACTTTTAGGTCATCCCTTTCAGGATAAAAAATACCTGTGCTCTATCAAAGCCCATTGTAAATCTGATTCTGGGTGGGGATAACTGCATGTGTTTGTGTCTTTTGTATTTACAGAAATACAACGGACACCTGCCCATTGAAATCAAGGCTGTGCCGGAGGGGAGTGTCATCCCTCGAGGCAACGTTTTGTTCACAGTGGAGAGCACGGACCCTGAATGTTACTGGCTCACCAACTGGGTGGAGGTATGTTTGTTTTGTTTGTCCTCTGGGTCCAGCATGGATAGCGGGACAATTCCTGCAAGTGGATACATGACACAGGTGTATTGTTCAATCAGACTAGTCAGACAGGGAGGGTCAAACCAAAAGATAGTGTCGTTTGCATTTTTTTGAGGCTGAAATTGTCCTTTTCTGAACAGTCTGTCTTCATGGAAGAATATTAGATCGTGGTAATTTGCTTTACCTCTAGATAAGCCCTGCCAGAAGTCGTTCGAAGATTTGTCGCCCTTTTGCCCCCGTTTAACAGCTTCAATTTTAACATGCTGCTCTGATAGCTCCGATATTACACTGCCAGGTGTATCAATAAGTTTAAATAGGTGGCTTTAATTGATTATTGATTAAAAGATTCATTCTCTTTCAATTACAGAGATAAAACTTAAAAAAATCTTTAACCTATTTGTCTTGGCAGAATGCCCAATCACACCTATCATCTCTCTTTAAATTTCACAGAATTACAGTTGTGTCATGGTTTATAACTTAATCTCTGCTCTGAGATAAGCTGCAGCCAAAAAGACCGACATGCAAGTCCTGGGAAAAGTACAAAAAGAGAATAATGTGATGAAAAAAATGCTTGTTTGGTGTTTTTTTAGTTGACTAAGTAATTAAAGGCCAAAGTTAAGTTCTTTCTCTGGGTAATGTTCTGTTTCCAAAAGGCGACCATCTTTGATTTTTTAGGTCGACTGTATTTAAATTCATTTTTATTGACTTTAAGTCTGTCAGATAGTCAGGGACAGTGTGTTCACCTGTGAGAATTTAGTTTGTAAAGTAGCTGCTTTCTTGCCATGCTTATGTGTCCACTCCTAATGTAATGTTCCTGACACAAATGCCACACTGAAGGCTGCTTATGTCATGTGTTGGCTGCAATCAGAATAAGTTGTTGCTTTAAGAAATAGTTCCTGGAAGTTAGTTGATTTCATTTCACTGTCTAGTGAAATGAAATCAAAATACTATGAATGAAAGGAAACAGCTTGTCTAGCATTGTTCAAAGGTAGATAAATGCACATAACAGCCAGTTTTCCATTTTATTTTTAACCTGACAGGCCAGGTAGACTTTGTCAAATATCCATTACATAGGATATAGCTAATTTCCATCAGGGCAACCATAGCCTTTGTCAAGAGGGTAGCATCTTTAAAAGAAATCCTAGAGGTTGATTGGACCAACATTCTTTCTGTCTTATTCATTACTGGCCAATCATTGCCATTATTTATATTTGGCTGTGTGACTGACCTGGGATCTCCCTGCCCCTCTACAAGCCTACATGGAAAGCGTCAAGCAGAAACAGCACAAGTTACTCTCCCTGTGCTGATAAGGAGAGCATGAGGTAGCTAGAGAAGTGGCAAAAAAGCAGAGCAGGCATCACTAAAAACAGAATGATACTGATTCAGTCAGAAGTAGAATAATGGAGTAGCTGGGGTGGAGGACGGATGCAAAAAGCAGCTTGCAGAGAGCACAACAAAGCATAGCCTGGCTAGGGCGGTTTAAATATGGCAGCATGAGTGTGAATAACCAACAGAGTGCCAAGAGCGAATCAGCTGGTCATCAGATGATGCGGGCTGATCTCAATTATATGGCATCCTTTGACTCCATGGCATGCCGGACCTAACGCTATACACTCAGTTATTAAAGGACTGAAGTTTTATGACTGAAGACCATTTAGATTCAGCATCATTATCCATATTGGCTAAACACAAGTTGTAAATATAGGCATGTTGGATATCAAGCTAGTTGCTACACTGACACTGGTCACCATTATTTACCAGCTCTCAGTACAACTAAACCACGCCCACACCTGGCCAATCCATCTGCTTTGAAAGGTTTTTTTATTTGGACAAACATTTGCTAGTCCAGCAGTTTTTAACAGGGAGCTTTTTGCCAGTGCACAGAGGTGGATAGGTAAGCCACAGTTGTTCTGCCCTTTGAAAAGCCATTAGAGGTAGTAACAGAGGAGTAATGAATAGCAATATTTCAAGCTGTAACAGTGCTGTGTGCATGTCTGAGTCTGTTTACATCGAACTCCTGATTTTTTTTACCACTGTTTCTCACTCTCCTGCAACTAAACATACAATCACAGGCTGGGAAAGCAACATCACACCATTGCAGATGCAGTGTGAAAGCACAAAGGTGTATTGATGGTGGAACTTTGTCACAGAGACATTTGGGAATCGTGTGTAAATGACTGTTGGTTGATAGAGAAATAGCCTTGTGGTTTCTAACTGAAGCCAGTGCAACCCTAAGATCTGCATTCGTTTAAATACTAGCAGGACAGGACTGCACTTGTCCTAGAAATAAGGAAACACTCTCCTGATGAGTTTACTGGTTTATGAGGGTGGGAAAAGTAGGGTGACTCCCAGCAATATGATATGAGAAAATTAAAGAGTAGGATTATTGTATTTATTCACAGCAGTTTGGTGTCAGTTTCACCCCTTATCACACCTCCTCTCAACTTTTCTTTTCTTTTCACTGATGACAGACGATATGCTGTGTTCTTGCAATCTTATTTGTATAGCAAGTATAGAAGGCAGCACTCCTTTTTACATTAATCCACTAACTATGAACTAAGCAACCTTTACTGAAGAAAAACTTTAATGGCAGAAACCTCAAGCAGAACCAGACTCGTGTCACACAGCTCTCTACCAAAGCTGTGTTGGAGTTGTTAAGGGATAGAGAGGAGGGGAAGTTTTTATTTTTTTGGCCTAGCAACTCCCCTTTTCCTCACCTCATTCATGTCTTAAATGCCTCCATGAGGATTCATGAAGGGGTAATGGTGTAGTAATCTATATCCACCCTCTTATCTGAATATGATTTGTTCCAAACTAGCAAGACACCAATGGCTAAACTGCTTGAACACTGCAGTGTAATAACCAATAAATGACATTTTAATGGCTACAGCCAAATCTTATGAGCAGATTTGAGACACATCTGAGTTTCACTTCCGACACAATAACATTGCCAGTCATTTTATCGGATCCTCTCCAAAAAAGCAGGTTTCCCAAATGAACCATTTCTTCAGCCATCCTCAGTGCTGTGTTTGTTGCCTCCAGCTGAAGCACCGTGTCACTTCCCCATGAGATAAGAAAGATCTCATAAACTTAATGCCCCGTGAACAGACCGTCCGCAATGACTCGGCAGAACTAAATTCATTTACCGTGAGCATTATCTCCGCTCTGTGTGCCTCCCTTTCTCCAAAGTGCTCTCTGTTACTCATCCCCTCTCCGTCTCTATGTCTGCCTGATTCACAAATATCAGGTTTGACTTTTACCACAAATATTCAAACTACCATTTCTTAGAAGATCCCCACACAATTATGGCTCTGTTTCCACTCATGATAGAGCTAGTTTAATTACTCTAGTTTACATAATCATGGAGTTTATCCTGCATTTGTCCAAACTGACAGTGTTAAGACTCTCTGCACAGATGTAGAAGTCTTAATGGTACATTTTAGACTTTTTTTTAAATTTTAACTCAAGGTTTGAAGCAGCTTGGGAATTCACATAGGATGTGAGTGATGAGCTGACAGAACGAGTAATCATGAGACAGTCAAACAAATCATTAGTTTTTTTATAATATTATTTTAGGCCCACAGCAATGACACAATGTTGCATCTAAGCTCTAGTGCAGCCATCCAACACTAGATTGGGCTGTAGCTCTGGTTGATCTGACATGCACTTTATCAGCAGAAATGTTTGGCCACACCTGTTAATTATTGAATTCAGGTGTTTCAATCAGACCTGTTGCCACAGATGTATAAAATCAAGCACCTAGCCAGGCAGTCTCCATTTTCAAACATTTGTGATTAAAAAATATTGGATCGTCGTGAAGATCTCAGCAACTTTAAGCCTGTTACTGTGATGGATGCCACCTTCTGGATAGTGAAGCATACCAAGACATTTTGGACAATGCAATGCTTCTGACTTTGTGGCAACAGTTTGGGGAAGGCAATTTTCTATTCCAACAAGGGCTATAAAGACATGATTTGATGAGTGTGGTGTTGAAGATCATGACTGGCCTGAACAGAGCCCTGACCTCAAACCCATCAAGCACTTTTGGAAAGACCTGGAATGGAGACTGTGAGCCATGTCTTATCATCCAACATTAGTGCCTGACTTGATAAATGCTGTACAGAATGAATAGGCAGAAATTCCCACAAAAACACTCAAAAATCTTGTGGAAAGCCTTCCAAGAAGAGTGGAAGCTGTTATAGCTGCAAAAGTTGTCCAAATCCATATTAAAGTACATGTGTTTAAATACAATGTCATCACAGTCCCTGTTGGTGTAATGGCCAGGCGTCTGAAAACTTTTGTCCACATAGAACATGTTATTGCTGACTTACTTCTCTCAGTACTTCCAGACAATCCTTTGCTTGGTTATGGCAGACATGGAAACACTTACATAGGTAAACTGAAACAGTACTTGAATAATACCCATCTTTACTTTAGACTAGATTAATTACCTGAATTTAAGTTCAGATTTAATTGACTGTGAAATAAATAAGTAGGAGCATCCCTAGAAATTTTCCTGAATGGTTCCTTGGTATTACATCTATATAATGAAATGCACACATCCACTCATCTCTGAAGATAAATCCACAGATAATGGTGGATTCTGTTTGGACATAGGTCACCCACAGCCAGGAGCGCTGTCATAACTCTCACACCAACTGTCCTGATAAATTTGGATACACAACACTAACACACACTTGGTCAGTGTGTACAGCTGATAAAAATATACACACTCAAACACACAGTCATTCTTCATGGGTGATGTAAAATTAGCCCGCTGTCCTTGGGCTTGTTCTCTTCCTCCCTTCAACTCCTGCTGTCTCTTCTTCTTTCATTGTTCATCTTTGTTTTTATGACATCCTCTCATTCTTTATCTTTTTTTTTTTTTTTTTGTATTATTGTTTCTCTGCTTTCATTGTCATCTCTGCTCTCTGTCCTTCCTGACCTCCCTCCATTTTGTTCTGGGACGGTGACCGAGAAGTTATGTTGGCACGCTTGTGCCTGAGAGTGTGCAAACATTCCTGCTGAGTGTTGTTTTTAACCGTACCACTGCCCCAATAGACCACTGTTGATTACAGACATTATTACATACCACGTGAAACTTCTGTGTATGTCAAAATGACCTTAATTTTAGGAAAATATTGTGCTGATTTACTTTTTTAGAAATCAAACTGAGGATAATTTAGTTAGTATGTGACTTTGAGAGTGTTAATCTTAATACGATCTTATCGTAGTATTGTATTTTTCATTCTAAACAGGTATTTAATGACAAGGTCAGCATGCAGATAAGGTAGAGGGCACATGTCTCTGTCTGTGAGGACATTAGCCATGCTCTGGCAGTCACATGAGACCATATTATGCTTTAGATTATGATTAGTCTGAGGAGGCATGTGACTCTGTGCTCAGGGTCATAGAGTGAGGAGGCATGCTGTATAGTATTAGCAGACAGACAAAGTCAATTGAGGTATCTGAACAGGGAAGTTTACAGAGTAGTGTTTTTTCCTTTAAGTAGAAATCACTGGCTGAGGTGGTAAAATAACCGTGCATCCTGGTGTTTTGAATTTTTGTCATTCCTTATCTCTTTGTGTGCTCCTAATGAGCTTTGACACATGTCTCTTGCTGTCATTTCTTTAACACTACTTTTTGTGTTTGATATGTTGCAAACCCAGGATGCAATTGTTACAAGATACCAGATTCACATGTAGATCATGTAGTCATCAGCATAAAGGTTTAACTGACTTCATTTATTATATAATCTACCCTTGTTTACTGCTTTTGATTGCCAGATTTAACCAGTATTTTCCTACAAATAAACTTAAGTGCTGAAGCTCACACTTGCTGACCTTCCCGCTGTCACATTTGTTCTGCCAGAAAGTGTGTTTTCATAAAGTTTAGCCCCTTGTTTTCCTTTTGAAATGTGTGACTCCAGTCCAGAGTTGACACGAGGCATCGAGGAATGCATTTGCCCCAGAGTTTGTCTTGTGTGAATAAGCAGCCCGCTTTGATCCCCCTGAGCTTGTTAGTTTGGGCTTTTTTTTATGACCAGTTGAATTCTGGGAATGTGGGATAGGTGGGTCAGCCATTCACTGTTGTGTTCTGTATTCAAAAACATTGTGCTGCAAAGAGGTGTTTTTGAAGAGACTTTAGTCATTGGTGCGCAGTTGTTAAAAAATAAAGATTAAATTGTTGTGATACCTTAAAATGACACATCATCTTGAACTGTCTTTTTTTTTCTCCCATCAGACCATCCTGGTTCAGATCTGGTACCCCATCACCGTGGCAACCAACTCCAGAGAGCAGAAGAAGATTCTTGCCAAGTACCTCCTGGAGACCTCTGGGAACCTTGAAGGCCTGGAGTATAAATTACATGACTTTGGTTACAGAGGTGTCTCCTCACAAGAGGTACTATTATCATAATCATACCTTTCTACATCTTATGATGTGCAGTTGAGTAGCAAAGATCTATTTCAAGTGAAGCCAGAGATATACTTGCTTAAGGACGCGAGTTTTAATGCCAATGATAGGATGAACAGTAGGGGCAGTTTAGAGGCTGATGGGTTATGATGTATTTGAATACAAACTGATGGATTTATTACACAGTTATCAACATCTGTAGGATGTGCCGTAGTCACAGAATAGCGACAAACATCCCTGTCAAAATAATGTAGCTAGCATCTAGGGATGTAATGGTATTTGTATTCAGCAGTTCGGGGGTCACGGCTTGCACACAAATATGTCTGAATGGAGCAGCGTTTACATTGCAGTCTAGGTGGCAGTAATGCTAGTAGCAGTTTGAAAACCGCTTTTAAACAACTAATGAAGAAGAGGGATGACCAGGCAAAACAAAACAGGAAGAAGAAAGTTTTATTCAGTAGCAAGACCTCTCAGTAGCATGTCTGTGCTGTTTTTTAAAAGGAGATGTGAGAGCAGAGAGGGTCATGGACACTACCAACACTAATACATTTTAAGGGCTGTATGTGGATATTTAGGAGTAGAGGGCACAAATTATGAACGTGTATTCAGTGCTCTGCTCAGGCTCCATTTCAACGTCCCTTCTTGTCTATACTAAGCTAGTTGTTGTGGTCCTTTGCTTGCATTCACAAGCTGTTATTTAACCACTGCACCAGCCATTTACTAACAACTATGTGCCGTCCCAGCATACACGAATTCTGAATATGGTGCAATGCTCTAAAATGTTCATATTTCATTTTTTTATAATGCATGTATGTATGCATGTAGTGACCCAAACCTGTGCCGAGGCTGTTACTTCCCTGCATAGAGGAAAATATTAGAGAAACAGAGCAGGGACATTGCTATGGAGGTATGCTCCATGCACATATTACATAGCAAAGTATGCAGTCAGTGACATGATGCAACTTATGTACAGGAACATAATGCTGAAAAGCCAGTACATCTCCAGTCTAAGTTAGAAATAGTCTGTAATAGCTTTTTCCAGAACTTCCAGCTGTGTCAAATGGTCTTCATAGGGCAATGGATTTGTTTCCCTTGTCAGGATGATAAATCAGCTCAGTAACGACAGATTTCATCGTTATAAGACTCAAGTGATCGCAGTTTTGATCTGGACAAACTTTTGTTGATCTAAATATGTGAAAGAAATCAGTAGACTCTAAAACAAGGTTGTTAATGCAAACTAATGTCAAAATTAGAAGGTAATTTATGGCAGTTTATTCAAAATGTACTCTCTATAAAATATGTCCATGCTTTTTAAAATGCAATTATGCAATCAGATAACTCATTGCCTTCCTCTTCTTTCTGCAGACTGCAGGCATCGGTGCCTCCGCCCATCTGGTTAACTTCAAGGGCACAGACACAGTCGCTGGCATCGGCGTCATTAAGAAGTACTATGGCACCAAGGATCCTGTCCCGGGCTTCTCAGTACCGGCTGCAGAGCACAGGTAAACAGCATGCACACATTATTGTCAGTTATTAAAGGTTTAAAACCACGCTGTGGCAGGCTTCCCAGCTTTTCCAGGGGCCTAAGTGGCACTGTTTCCATTGTGATGTTGGGCAGTAGATCACTGCCCACTTTAATTATTACCGCAGAGATAAAATACCTCTGAGGTATGATGGGTGTCTGCCAATGTGTTCAACACTCTCTTTAAACGTGTGGGCAAGGTTAAGAGAAACTTTAAGCACAACATACCACCTCTGGAGGCTGCTGAATTCCTGTGCACTGTGTTAATTACCAGCGTGCGTTCATACTCCCAGAATGCACAGGGGCATAATGGGCACAGCTCGGCTCCTTTCATCTCAGCCAACTTTCTGGCTTGGAGCCTAACTTTTTTTTATTGACCCACAAGCCAAATTGAATTTTAAAAATGCTTCAAATATCATGCAGTTGTCTGCCAGAGTTGTCAATGGAGGGAATTTATCAGGCAGGGTGAGAATTAACTCGTCATTTGGCTGGGGTTGTTGTTAATTTGCCCCTGTTTGCAGCCTGGTCACCCTCACACTAATGATGTGCTTCTTCTGTGTCATGTTTGTGAATGACCCTGTGATTGGGCGGAGGAAGAGGCTGTGATTGGCTGCTGCCCTGACGCACATGTGCCTCACATGTCTCTGGTGTTGTTTTATGGCACTGATCCATTTAGCCCTCCCTCTCTCTCTTTCTCTCTCTTTCTGACATCTCTGTTTCGTTTCTGTGCACACACAACCGCTTCTTTCTTGCCACCAGGGCAGTTTAATGCTGCTCCAGCGCACTCTTCCCTGCACCAGTGCATTGTGGGATGATGGCAGTGGTTGTCATGGCAACCATTACGCAATAAACCCCCATCCCCACCCCCCCCTTTTGAAATCTGTTTGGTTTCCACCCCAGAGGGAGGAGTCACAGTGAAATTCCACTTTGATTTTCATGTGGAGGGAAAGGGGCGGAGGGTGTCGTAGAGTAGAGTTGTGTCACCTTCAGAGCACTTACAGGAAAAACTTAGAGTGCCCTCTAATGTCCCATGTCACCTTCAATTGCAAAAAAAACAACAAGTTCAACAATATGAATAGTGTGCTGAAATGGCCCTCAAATATAAGTGTGAAAGACCAGTTTGTATCCTTATAACAGGTAGCCAAGGTCAGCTCTGTGTATGCTGAGCAGGGTTAAAATTTCTGGTTGTAAAGTCCCCTCAGAAATTAATGCCATAGTCATCGATTAACTGGTGTCAGATCTGACATGGAGAAAGTAGATAAATCATGGCTTTTTTTTTTTTTGCAGTTTAGTTAAACGTGAATGTGGAAACTTTGGCCTGAAAATGATGATGATATGGGTGGTGATGATTGAGGGAAAAACATAAATTGGAAAACTTTAACACTGGAAATCGAAAGCAGTTGTACTAATCTACACATCTATTTTCTGCATTGCACTGCCCTCTGCTGGATGATCAGTTGAACTTCTGTTCTTGATGAATGACTCGTGATGGTAGTAACACATCTGAAATAGTAGGGACAGAGCAAGAAAAGGCTGGTAACTTGGTGGTTCTATTCAAAGACAGCTTAAGGACAATCTTGCAACTAATAAGTTAAAGTGGCAAGTAGGTCAGTAGCATGACTGAGTATAAATATAAAAGGTAGAGAGACAGAGTCTCTGAAGTAAGGATGTGAAGAGGTTCACTTATCTGTGGAAAAACTGTTTAAAAATTGAAAAGAATAAAAATCAGAGAAATGTTCTTCAACATTAAATTGCAACGACTTAAAATCCCACCTTCCACAGGACATAAAGTCATCAAAAGATTCAGAGAATCTAGAGAAATCTCTGTGTACAAGAGAAAAGGCCAGTGGTCAATATTGGATGCTCGTGATCTTTGGGTCCTCAGGCAGCACTTCATTAAAAATAGCCTTTATTCTGTACTGGAAATCACCGCATGGGATCAGGAACACATTCAGAAAACGTGTCTTTCCATGCAGTTTGGCATGCCATCCATAAATGTTAAAAAGTTAAATTTGCTTCATGCAAAGAAGAAGTAACGCCACCATCTTCTCTGGATCAAAGTTTATTTAAAGTAGATTGAGGCAAAATGGAAAGCTGTTCTGTGGTCAGATTTATCAAAATTTTAAAGTCTTTTTGGAAAACACAGACACTGTGTCCTGTTGGCTGAAGAGGAAAGGGACCATCCAGCTTGTTATCAGCACACAGTTCAAAAGCCTGCATCTCTGATGGTATGGGGTTGCATTAGTGCCTATGGAGTGGGCAGCTTACACATCTGGAAAAGCACTATCAATGCTGAGAGGTAGATAGAAGATTCAGAAAAACATGTGCTCCCATCCAGACAATGTCTCTTTCAGGGAATACCTTGCATATGGCCTACAGTCAAGACCTTTCACCAATTGAAAACATTTGGCGCAGAGGCAAAGAAGACCCAGGACTGTTGAGCTGCTAGAATACGATATTAGACAAAAATGGGACAGCATTCCTCTCCCAAAACTCCAGCAACTGGTTTCCTCACTTTGCAGATGTTTACAGACTATTGTTAAAAGAGGGAATGCTAAACAATGGTGGCAAACATGTCCCTGTCTCTACTTTTTTGAGATGTGTTGCTGCCATCAAATGAGCTAATGTTTTTCAAGAAATGGTAAAATCTCTTTTTCCACATCTAATGTGTCGTTTATGTTCTTGAATAAAATGCAGATTTATTTTGTAAATCATTACTGTCTGTTTCTATTTACATTTTACAGAGCGCCCCATTTTTTTGTAACTCGGGTAGTTTCTTCCTTTTAAACCCCTTCTTTCAGTTTTGGATAATATGTAGAGTGTGTTCCCTTCATTTATTGACTTACTTCTAAATAAAGGCACGCATAGAGCAACCGTGGAGTTTTATATAATATCTAGTCACTTTTTAACCATCAAATGATAAGGATGACAAAATTCTGATCCCTCTGTTTTCCCTCTGTAGTACCATCACAGCATGGGGGAAGGACCATGA
Source organism: Cheilinus undulatus (assembly GCF_018320785.1). Classification (NCBI taxonomy): domain Eukaryota; kingdom Metazoa; phylum Chordata; class Actinopteri; order Labriformes; family Labridae; genus Cheilinus; species Cheilinus undulatus. Next base: position 20,866,013 of record NC_054887.1, on the reverse strand, counting down.
AAAAGACGCCTTTGAGCACATTGTCAAGCAGTTCCCCAGCGTGCCTGTGTCCATAGTCAGCGACAGCTACGACATCTACAACGCCTGTGAGAAGATCTGGGGAGAGGACCTACGGGGGCTGATAGAGACACGCAGTGCAGATGCTCCACTGGTGGTCAGACCGGATTCTGGAAACCCTCTCGATACAGTTTTGAAGGTCTGGTGCACCATTTTTCTTTATAAGTAAAGATGTTAAAATCAAGCTAAAAGGCTAATATTTCCACTTTTGTTGCTCTCAGGTTTTGGAGATTCTGGGTAAGAAGTTTATTCCAGAGGAGAACTCTAAAGGCTTCAAAGTTCTCCCTCCTTACATCAGAGTTATACAAGGAGACGGAGTTGACATCAACACACTGCAGGAGGTATGCACCAGTGTTAACTATAGAATAAAACATGAAAGAAAATGGTGTTTGTTTAGCAAAGTTAAGTGTTTTTCCTTTCCTTACAGATAGTTGAAGGCATGAAGGAACACAGGTGGTCCATTGAGAACATTGCATTTGGATCTGGGGGTGCTCTGCTGCAGAAACTGACCAGAGATCTGCTGAACTGCTCCTTTAAATGCAGTTACGTGGTCACCAACGGACTTGGGGTGCGTACCAGTAAATTTTAACATGATTAGCTGTGTTTGGGTTAGCATTTTACAACACTCTGACGTCATAAAAATGCTTAAAAGAAAAGATTTTTAAGTGTGTTGTTGTATTTTCTGTGAAATCCTTGATTAATGATGGATCTGGTTTGATTTAGATGTGGTGTCTAAGCAGTGCATTTAGTCCAACTTTTTGTTGGAGTTTCTCGTTAATATGCATGTCAGTTCTGTTTAATTTTTATTGCTGGGGCTTTTTTTATCAGATAGGACAGCTAAAGAGAGACAGTAAATATGGGGTGAGAGAGTGGAGGAAGACATGCACCAAACGTGCCAAGATCAGTGCTCAAGGATTAAAGCCTCATTATGTGGAAGCCCAATCTATCAACTGAGTTGGTTTAAATTTTTCATGATTTTCTGTGTTAAAGGTAAATGTCTTCAAGGACCCAGTGGCCGACCCAAACAAGAGGTCAAAGAAGGGTCGCCTGTCCCTGCACCGGACGCAGAGTGGAGACTTTGTCACCCTAGAGGAAGGCAAGGGTGACCTGGAGGAGTACGGCGTGGTGAGTAGTGCCTTCAATAAAACACATAAAGGGATTAATGATTCCTTATTTGCCACATACATTTCTTCTCACCTTTTTGTCCTATTTTTCTCTTCCTCCTTGTTATCTATTCTTCTCTCCTTCTGTTTCTTTCCCCTCATCCCTCTCCAGGACCTGTTGCACACAGTCTTTCAGAACGGGAAGATAGTGAAGACGTACACATTCGACGAAGTCAGAGACAATGCCAAGCTCAAAGAGAGTGAGCTTGATGATCTGCTGCACTGAACAGCAGCACTATTGAAGCACCCCCCAACTTTCCACCCTAAAATAACCCCATGTCCTCCCTCAACAACTTCACCTTTTGGCCTCCAACGTCACCTCCTGAAAACGGCGGTTGCGTGCACTGCTAATAGAACCCACTCCCAAAGCCCGAGAGCCCCCTTAGAACGTTCCTAAAAACCTGAGATCTACCTTGATTTTCACAGAACTTCCCTCGCAATTTGACAAACGCTGCTCTGAGTCTCCAACAGGGTCGGAAATTTGGACTCCGGAGGAGAGAAAAGGAGTGAGACAGAAATTAGACGGGCAAGAGGGAAAGAATTATGATGACAAACAGTTGAGACGTCGCGGTCCTAATCCCCAAAATCGAAAAAAATCAGCATGTTGCACTGATAGGCTAGACATTGCAGAAGTGAGAATGCGATTGGCTACTGAGAGGCAATGTGTTAGCAGGCTTTTTCATGCTGACACAAGTGAAGAAAGTCATGACTGAGAGAAAGAAAGAATTATGAAGCCACACCCACCAGTGACCGTGCCCCGTGTATTGTGTACAGAACTGTTTTGAAAAATCCATGTCTGAATTTACTTAGCTTTGTCTTTTATGTGAAGGAGGATGATGATGGTATATAGCGATGCACCAGTAACATTGACCGAAAACTGCTAATACAACGCTTTACAAACACTGTATTTATTTTACTTGCTTTTTGTAGTTTGGGCCCAAATTATAGAAGGGCAACATTTATCAAGTACTACCTGAATATTTTCTACTCATACTCTGCCAAATTAAATGTTATTGGTGCATCTGTGAAGGTGTATCATCTACCTGCCATCATGTTGCCCAAAGAGTATCCCCATAATGAAGGCCCAGTCTGCCCAGCCATTGAAAAGGTGATGCCTCCATGCATTTGTGTAAATTCTAAGAAAAATATGATTCATGATCAGATCTAAATTAGAAGTGTTAGATTGGGTCCTCATGATGGCAGTGCTCTTAAAGTCTTTGGAATATTAAACCAAGAGTTGTAAAAAAAAAAATCACAGCAATCGTCTTCACTGGACTGAAGATTATCTAACTATGTGTTTATGAAAGATTAAATATGTGGCTCCTGGGCAGAAATGTATGTTAAATGTTGGTCCTGATGTATGGGAATGCTTGAGTGTATGTGTGTGTATGGTTGTGAGTGCGTGCGAATACTGATATTTTCTTCCTCTAAAGGATAGCATAGTATTCCTTTATGCAAATGTACTTGTTGATCGGGGAAATAACAACGAACACTCTTCCATTTACTTTGCCGGGCCTTTTATTTTGAAAGGAGACGTGGCAGTGTGATAAGTAAAGCGAGACTGGATAGGAGAACGAGTTTCTGATCAGCAAAATGTCGCCCTCAATATCACTGCCTTAACTTGTGAAAAGCCAGGAAATGAGAGGAAGATTCGAAATAATTCCAATATTATTGGTGAATAATACTCGTATTTACATTTGTTTCTGATATAGAAATTTAGATCTAGCTTATGATGCCTTTTGAAGTAGTTGAGCTTTCTATCCAGGGCATCCCAGATCAGTGTCACTCCTCTCTGTAGGTGTGTATGGTCACAAGTCGACCCTTTCCAGAATGAAGGGATTTAATAGGAGCAAGGAGCTGGTGACATCACTGGTAATAGATGGCTTGTTAATGCCAGGAGGATTGTGGGAATTTTTCAATGTTCCTTCTGAAAAGCCGCTGTGAGGAACTTTAAATTTAGGCTAATTTTTGGCACCTGTTTTGGACAAAGCTGCACATGTTTTCTCCAAGCTGATTGGTCCAGTGCAACAGTGTATCAGGGCCATTCTAAGAAACCAAAAAAATTAAGAGGATCTGTAAATTTCTAGAAAAATTGTCATTTTTTGAGTAACAGATTTAAGTTTTAGAGACTATTAAGTCATACATTTACAAGATAAAAAATCTCTTTTTTTTTTTTTTTAAGTTGTAAATTCACAATAAAAAACAAAGTCTTCAAGTTTAAAAGCCAAACATTTTGACTATATAGATTAAAAATTTTAGTTTAATAATATCAGATATGTCGGCGCGCCGGTAGTCGAGTGGTTAAGGCGCATGCCATATACGCAGGCAACCCAGGTTCAAATCCGGCCCGTGGCACTATTTCCTGCATGTCTCTCCCCGCTCTCTCCCCTGTTTCCAACTCTATCCACTGTCCTATCAAAATAAAGGCAAAAAGGCCAAAAAATAATAATAATAATAATAATATCAGATATGTCAAGTTTATAGTCAGAAATCTATGATATAAAGTCATAAATTTATAGAAACCAGACTCTGAATTGTTTAGTTCGAAAGGTGATTTACAACAACAACAACAACAAAAATTTTAGTTCAAAAATCATAATCTTTGACCTTTTAAATAAATCATAGAAAAAATCAGAAATTTACAACATTATAAAGTCATAAATTGATGAGAAGCCAAGTTCTTAAATTTTTGTGTTAAAAACTCAAAGATTCACAGGGGAGAAAAATTACTCATTTTCAAGATAAAAAGACAAAATTTGTACTTTAAAACTAAAAAATTTTGTATATACAAAATCAGAAATTTATGACATAAAGCTGGAAATTTACAAGAAACCAAACCGGATTTTTCAATTTGGAAAGTTTGAAATCTACAAGGAAAAAAACATTTTTGAGTTTGGAAGTCATACATTTTACTCTAGACAAAAATTTAAAGGTTTTTGTCAAAAGTTTATAACATTATAACATCATAAATTTAAAGCAACCAAACTCTTAATTTTAATTTTAAACAATTTGGAATTTATGCGAAGCAAACTTGAAAATTCAAATTCTGAACCATTTAAATTACAAAAAAAGGTAATTAATACAATCAGATATTCATGACATAAAAAAAAGTCGGGAATTCATGAGAACCCAAACTGAATTATTGAGTTAAAAAATTCTATGTAAAGTCAGAAATTTACAGCATTATAAAGTTGTAAATTTAAGAGAAACCAAACTGAAAACAGTGGGAAGCCTGCCACAGCTTAGATTGTCTCCTCTAATAGAAAATGATTCTGGGTCGATTAGGCTTTTATCTGCAGTATTTGCGCAAGGAATACAGATCCATGTGGTATGATCTTCTTTCACACAATGAGCTATTTTCAACTTTATAATAATAAAAAAAAAAAACATTTTGTTCCCACTAATTCCCAAGTTTTTAAACTAGATTTTTTTTGTCATTAATTTGACTTTTGTATCTAAATGTAGATGTCCTCAAAAACTAAGAGATCCTCTTGTTTTCAGTTGTTACAGTGGCTCTTATACACTGTCCTAGTCCAGTAACAGTCAGGTGTTTCAGTCATTGAGAGTCTTTGCTGGGGAAAATTTGAAAAACAAACAAGACTGTTTCAGTAGGTACCTAACTCATGGCAGCAGTATGTGGCTTTAAAAATCAAAATGCATCCTTAAACGAGCTATGTGCTGATTGTCCGGTTTGCTCTTAGAGGCATCAGTATTAAACACCTGTTTCATAATCCACAAAAAACTCCCAACATGAGCTTTAAGTTTGGGCAGATAAACACAAACAGTAAAGAAGCATGTATAACCAGAAAGCTCCCTGTTATTTTAGCTACTCATGTGGCCACATGATCAAATTAATCGCCATAGAGATGTAAAATAAGTCTAGTAGTAGTGAAAGACCAAATACCTTCAATACTAACAACATTCCTATCAGCCTCAACTGCATTTTTAGGGATTAAGTTCTTCAACAGTCGTAACCAAGATAACCCGTTAGCATGCTAGCTTTGTCTTTATGAACCTGTTAGCATGCAAACATTTGTATTTAGCTAACAATGTTGCCTCATAGGCTGAACAGCGTTTTATGCTTTATGGCTAATCAGCAATTGTTAGCATGCTAACATGCCAATTGACAGAATGGACAGCTCACCATAGGCATGTTTTTCTTCTCTTCTTGAGCTCGTTAGCATGCTGATGTTAGCATTTTGCTGAAAGTACATTCTCAAAAAGCTGCTAGTATAGCTGTAGTCAGTCTTGTCAGAGCCTATAGAAGTGTGCATTGTATTTTGTTCTTTATAAAACACTTCAAAGTTATAGCTTTACACATTTTAGCAAAAGCTCAGTTAATTGTTTGCCACTGGGCTGCCCCAGTGAAGCTCTTAGAGGTTCAGTGGCCTTGTCACTTAACCTTGCTAGTTTTCTTTGATTTTAGCAAGACTTTTAAGAAACCTTTGATGTCACTGACTCCAGTTTTCCGCTCCTGGCTCAGACTGAGCTGCTCCTACAAACAAAGCTGGTAAACAACTCATGCAGGAAAAGAAATCCCTCTTCTCTTTGAATTTCCTTCTGTTTGCACTCTGTCACCATCACATCATTTGTTATCCAACTTTCCTGGAGCACTGACACAGCTGTCCTTGAGCTTTTTTTCAATGAAGAGGGGCATTTCAGTGGAAGGTTGATTTACTATTTTGATACTGTCTCAGTTCTTACCTCAAACAAACATTATTTTGTATGACCAAGGAGAATAAAAATGCCAGAACTGTTGCAGTAAATATCCTTATTTACGATGCGGCCATACTGCCTTCTCACTTGTACATACGACAAAGAGTTTGACTGAAAGCAGAGAGGGCAGGTTAGGGAGACGATCACACTAGATAATATTATTATTTTTGTCGGAATAACCGTTTTTGTACCAACAGAAGAATATCCAAAACTGCTGCGTGAATCAGAGGCGTGACTGTCAAGCTTTTAGCTTCTGTTTGTGTGCGTGTGTGGTTTGTGTGTGTGACTGCCTTGTGTATAATGGATGAAAAAGTATTTGTGGATACTTTATTTTCTTTATGTTGTTGTTGTTTTACTCGTATGTATATGTTGGTTGTCCCAAATTCTCTCCCAACACAACTGATATTTTAACTAACATAACTTGCTATATTGTCAACAATACATTGATTAAAGATGCCACCCTGTCAATTTCAAATGGCTGTTTTTTTATTTTACTGACCACAGTGTAGAAATGATTTAAAGATTATTTTCTTTTAATATTATTTAACATGTTTATTTATTTCCTTATCATTTTGATATATTACAGGATGCCAACCACTCTGGCAGTGAGAATAGAATAATGAGACCTCCTTGATAACCAGAGCTGCACACTGCTGGCTCCAGGGGCTGATCTAGAAAAACATTCCTGCAGGAGGGTAGCAGGAGATTTTGAGGGGTGGCACCCATGGCTGAAGTGTATATGTTGATCTAATTTCAGTCATATCAATCAATGTTTACTAGTTAAGCCTCCAAATTCAGAAATTTTAACCAAACAAAATTAGGCTCTATTCCTGTGGCACATAAGTAAAGCTATAAATAGAAATATTTAAGCTCAAAGATGTACTGAAATAAACTACAACTATCTTATAACTGAACCATCCTGCCTGAGGATAAACTTCTACTTTTTACACTATTAAACCAGCAGGGGGCACCAAATCTGAGCAAAGTCTGCTGCAAAAAGTACAATAATTAACAAAAAGTCACTAGTATTGGTCAGAGAAATGAGTCATTTCTATTGGCTATCAATCATTAGTCTAACAGTCTAGTCTAACATTAGTCAGTACAACAATTTAGATTTCATTGACATCCAGTAGTGATTACCTCTTCAAAGCTACAATACATCAAAAGTGTCTGATAATACAACATAACATAAACATTAGTAAAGTAATCAGATCTGACATAAACACAGAAACCTCCGACTTTCATTTTAGCCTTTTCTAATCATGATACACATTCATGGAGGTGTAACCATCATCAGATATGGAGAAATGTCTATAGGCAAAACAATAAATGGCAACCTTGGACTGTGAGGACTCCAGCTATGAATGATTTTTCTACCAGTGCTAATAGCAGCTTCTTCTGGCTATCTTCCACATGTTTTTTGGATCAGTAGCATTCGTAATAGCTTTCCTCCTGGCTAACACTTCCCCCATTATGGGGCTTAAAAATATGTGAAACTATAACTAGTTTTTGGTGTTTAAAGTATCTAATCATGCCACCTTTTAACCCCTTTCAAACACTTTTTCCTCTCGTTTTTGCAACTGTAAACCCATTCTTCGTCACTTTTAACCAATTTTCACCACTTTTTGTCCCTTTTAACCCATTTTACTTTTTCTTTCTTTTACCTGTTTTCATCGCCTTTTTGGATACTTTTAATCAATTTTTGCCACTTACTGCCAATTTCATGCCACATTGCCTCATTTTTGCCAACTTTTTGGCAACTTTCAACCCATTTGCACAGATTTTTGGCCACTCTACCTCATTTTGACAACTTTTTTGCCCCTTTTAACCCATTTTTGCAACTTTTTGCCTTTTTTACCTGTTTTGCCACTCAAACTCCTGGTAGCAAATTTTGGCCACTTTTGCCACTCTTAACCCTTTAAAGCCACTTTGTTGCCATTTTTAACCTTTAACTTCCACTTTGTTGCCATTCTTAACCCTTAACTGCCACTTTGTTGCCACTCTTAACCCTTTAATGCCACTTTGTTGCCACTCTTAACCCTTGAATGCCACTTTGTTGCCACTCTTAACCTTTTACTCCCACTTTGTTGCCACTTTTAACCCTTAACTTCCACTTTTTTGCCACTCTTAACCTTTTACTCCCACTTTATTGCCATTTTTAACCCTTCAATGCCACTTTGTTGCCATTTTTAACCCTTTACTCCCACTTTGTTGCCACTTTTAACCCTTTACTGCCACTTTTTTTTGCCACGCTTAGCCCCTTACTATAACTGTTTTGCCACTTTTACCCCATTATTGCCACTTTTGCTGATTTTTTGCATTATTTCCTTTTTGAAATTATTTTTAGTCGTCACAGTTTCTTCTACTATATTTTCTGGCATCCTGACATGGCATTCTAAATGATTTAGTTCAATGTGCCCATCTACCATTCTTACCTAAAATAGACCATTCTTTTTTAAGAAATGGGTTTACATCTTGATAAAAGGTTGCATATAATTATAGCATAAATTATAAAATTAATTTCTGTTGTTTTTATATTTGATAAGAGTGGCTATTATTCAGATTAAAATGTCAAATATGGTGGTTGCCAAAGCTTAACTTTAAAATGGGCCATGAAATTACTGACCTGAATTGACCCACTTTGACTGGGCCCCAGAAAGCTCTCCACTTTATTCCTCCTTATGGGCGGCCTTGCATGCCAGTGGTGGTAGAGGCCCTATAATCATTATGTTTAATTCATTCCGGTCATGTGTTTTAAAGAAAGTAAAAATGTAAATAATCTTCTAAAATATACACAAACGGGAAAGAACCACTCATAGGAAATCACCGTACTAGTTTAAATACACCACATGGTCCCAGAGGTTGCCCCTTTCTCTGGTTGAGAGAGTTTAAGAGAGGTTTGATCAGAGTCATATGACCCAGTCAGCACCAAAGAGGCGTCACAGGAACTGCGAACTCAGCAAGGAGGCAGCCCGCGCGCCCTCGTCCTCCGGCGGATGGATCCAATGAAAACGCAGCTGGACCCTTTTGATGCGTTTGGTGCTCGGACTTTTACTTTCCCTCGGAAGTTTCCTGGTATAACTGTGCATGGATTTCCTGTGCTAAATGTTTGTTTATAACGTAGCTGCACGTCTGTACTTCTCTAAGTTGTATTTGATCACGGTATCGTTCGTTAGTTTTTGTGTTCAGACCAGTTGAAGGGGAACAAGACTCCCTTTTAACACTTAAGAAACGATATCGCTGCGTTTTTTCTTTCATTTCAGTTCTTTTCCCATAAATACGCATGACGCCTCCTTAGCAAAAGTTACGCGTAATTTGGCACCATTAACGCCCTTTCATCCTCATATCTCAGGCTGCGTAATTTGCGCATCACAGAGCGGAGCGCTGGGTACTCGTTTTTCAAGCACTGCAAAAAATATCCACCCTTCCAAATGTTTTTATTCACTGACTCAGTTTGAGGTGATTTTAATGCGTAAGTATGCACCAACAGTAACTTTAGCGATTTCTTTTTGGTTTTGGCACCGTGTTGAAGCTATTGTAGCGCACTCTCAAGCTGTAAAACTGACTTTAGATAACATTTGCTGGTCATTTTTTGCAGCTTCGGCAGTAGAACCACGTCATTGTGTCAGAGAACTCCCCTTTTTCCTCCCTGTTGGTCCTTCATCCACAGTTAAGAAACAACTGGATATAGATTAGGGTCAGAAGAACAGTCATTATGACCGGATTTCGGCTGAACTTCTCGCCGCTGAAGGAGCCTCTGGGCTTCGTCAAACTAGTGGAGTGGGTAAGTTAGATGCATATATACTTAATGTGTGCGTTTGTGTATGTGTGAGTGTGATACCCAGAGGACAGGGAGGTTCATTCCTTGGATTTTCCCTCTGCAACTCTTGAGAAAATCCCTTAAATAGGCAAAATATGCATAAGAGTTTGGGTTGTGACTAATGCAGATTGAAGACATAGCAACCAAACGCACTAACATGCACAGATATGACCCTTTCACATGAGTAAAAAGCACTTACAGCTTCCCTCCAACTGCTGCTTTGATGTTTTACACTGTAAAAGAATTAATCAGTTGTGGACAGCATTGTCATTTAGCAAATATAAACTATGATCTCAACTATTTAAGTGTTTTTCAAGTACAAATAATCCAGCTTTGACACAAATCTACACTCTGAATATCATGAATTTATGGTTTTCTTGGAATATTCACATCAAGAAGTTTTATTAACCCTTGCTTGACAAAGAGAACTTAGTTGATCTCACTGAATTTGGACCATTTTGCCAGCTGCATGCCCTTCAGACGCACACAGTTAGGGATTAATGCCTCTCTCTGTAATTATTTACCTCCGGATAACTATGCAGGAGGTTTGGCAACGCTCAGAAAGTTTCTTAAGGAAAGTCCAGTAATCAGCCCTGCTCTCACATAACTGGGTCAGAGGAATCTGGCTCTGCTTCACTTTCTCTCAGCTGTTCTATTTTCTCTAAAAAAAAAAAAAAAAAGCACAAACACAGGAGTTAAAAAGCAGCAGCAACACCCAGTCATCTGACTCAGGACCAGACTCCATGTGAGTCTTCATGTTTCACAGCGTTTACTTTATATAACCCAACATAATTTGATATTCACAAGGGCCTGGAAAATATAATGTTATCTTCCATTATATACTATGCTTGTGATGGCTTTTTTTAAATAATAAAGGGTCCCAGTCAGATGAGCAGTTTATGGATAAAGCATTGAAAAACATATTTAAGTAGGAGCAGGAAGTTTAAATATCAGCAAACTTTGTTAATTTTTTTTTTTTAGCAAACCTTGTTTTCTACATAAACTGAAGGTAAACTGAAGGCCCTGAAGGTAAACTGCATTTTTTTATGATTGTGAAAACATTTCACCAAAATCAGAAATGATTTCATAGCTCAAAAATATGTAATGGAATACAAAAAGACATTTCACATACTGAAAAAAAGCTTTGTAAGTAATGTGATAGAAGTACGTAAGGTGTTTTTGCACTGAAAGTAAATAGATTTTTATCAAAGGTCTGATATTTTTAAGAGGTTTTAATATTATTTTACAGAGGAAATCTGTTTTGCAGAAAGTTTTTTTTTGTAGAATGTCAAATCCTCCTTTCCTCTTTTTTCAGCGAGTAAAATATTGTAATGCAATTGTAATGAAATTTTATTTTCTTTTGTGAAATGTAGTCATGACATGTTTGTGCAGTTTACCTTCAGGGCCACCATACTTTTAGCTTCTTTCCATTCAGGCTTAATATTAGAACTGAAAAATAATGCCGTTAACTGTTAACTTAACAAAAAAAAATATGATGAAATCAGCAATATAAATAAACAAGTAATTTTGTTTTTTAAGCATAAATACTGTTAGCTTCCTTGTTTTTGGTTCTTACCTTTGAGGTCTTTATCTTATTTACTGGTGAATTGAATGGCTTAAAGTTTTGAACAGTCTCTAGGACAATAAAAGGTGATTTATTACAGCATTACTCTTATCTTTAGAAAATTATAACAGCATTTTTTAAAAGTGTGGCTGTGCTTAAGGTGGGTTTTTTACAAAGAAATTTTAAAAAGTGTAATTTTTTAAAAGTAAAATCACATTCTAAATGTACATAAACTTGAAATAGTTGAAGCAGAGCGAGAAAACTTTGCACACTTGTCACGTTTTTATGATTTATTTTGTCCGATGTACAGAAATGAAGTTGAATTAACTTGTGACACTGCATTGAATATTATGGCAATGATGAACATTTATTAGTGCCCTCAGAGAATTTAACATTACAAAGAAAGAGTTTTGACAGAGATGAAAGTGTATTTAAAGAATGTTAAGAATTGTGACTTTGCCGATGCATTATTAATAAAAGAATAATAAAGAAGATTTTCAGGTTTCATATAACGATGTGGCATACATTAGCTTGATTTTAAGGTTAAAGACCTTTTTTTTTTTAATATTCATTGCATACATCTAACCTTTCATCCATAGTCCTCCTATAACAAAATCACTCAGAAACATTCATCACACAAAGCTGCTGCAGGCCTGATACAAACCAAATATATAACAGTTTAATACCAGGTGTAGAATTCTGTAAATGTGTCTTTCTCAGCTTTTTGTCTCATTGATTTTGAGCTTTGATACAGCTACTGATATCAGAAATATAATGGTATCCTTTTTTTGCTCTTGTTTAAAACCTATGCAACAATTTTTGTCCGTTGCCCACAACAAGTTTACTTTTCTCATGAGTTATTTGGCCTCATACTTCCAGAGATGTTATCCTCCACAGAGTAATAAACAGGAAGGAGAGTACACAGTAACAAATGATACAAGGCTGACCCACACTTGTGTTGAATAATGATGATAAAACCCCAGATTTCTTTTTTTTTCTTGAGTCAGTAAAAGAGGAAATAGAAACAGTTTTCCCTTCCTGGCCCCAAACCTGTAAATGAAGTTGTAATACATAATTTGAGTGGTTGAAATGTGTGCAAAAAGCTGATGTTATCTCACAGCTTGGCCTGGAGTGAAGCCAGCCTGTAGCTTCATTTGGCAATCTCTGGTATGTCTTTAAACTGGTGCTGAGGGAATGCAGATGTCTGAGATGCCAAAGACATTAAGTCTAAGGACTGACAAATATTGCTGTTTTGCAGACATTGTGTTTGGAAAAGGTGCTGCCAGTTGTCTGAAAAATGTAAACATGACAAAATATCCAACATTTAATGCCACATAGCTAGATCAGAGCAGTTGTTTTATGTCTGAAATGTTAAGCTTAAGAGTCTTTTGCTGTAACCAAAGTCCATGCTAGGGCTATTTGACCCCAACACTGGAGAATGACTGAGTCAGTATAAGATTGTGAGAAAAGTAGCTTACATTGGTGTGTGGAGCCAGAAAAACAGGAAGTGGCAGCCAGTGACATCTGGAGACACATCTGGACAGAGGCCTCGAGGTGTGTGTGGGCGTGTAAGTAGATGCAAAGTACAGTATGTGTGTGGGTCTTGTGGTGTGAAGCTAAGGCTAAAAGTTAAGATGGCCTGTTGTAAGCATTTTCAACGGCATGAGACAGTAGTACAAATTTAGCAGAATTTTTGTAAAACTTCCCTCTTAAGCTTATCGTTTTGGTCATCTTTTAATCCAGATGATCTACATCTTACATATCTTTGTCAACTATGGTGCCATTTCTGCAGTATTTAGTATTTTTGTAGTACTTCAAATGGCATACACTCAGACTGATGCTATCCTCAAATTTAGGAGCCCCGTAGCGCCTTGTATTCAACGTTTGTTGTCATCAAGCCCTCAAATGAACAGTTCCATTTTGTTGATTACAGTGGTTATTTATAGTTGTTGGCTCTCAAAATAACACCAGAAATCACCTGCCTAACATCAAACAGCAGGCAGACAATGATAGCAACAAGTAGCCATAATGTAGCATTAAGCAGCTAATAGCTAACCAGGCTATTTCTTTCAAGATGACAGTATGAAGCAAAACTACAGATGAAAACAACCAAATACAACTGGAATCCCCCCTGTCTTATACCAAACAGCAACAAATAATATCCAAGACTAATGAAGTTTCATGGCAGCTTTCTAGCTAGGTTTTTCTGGCAAGTCATCGTTATAGAGCAAAACAAGAGCTAAAATAAGGCTACATTTAGACTAAGACTTATTCTTTCAAGTGGAAAAAAGGACCTAAGTGAAAGCTAATGCCTTGTGTCCGCTAGCAAACAAACATGAAAAAAATGTTTGCAAGCGTTTCCAACAGCCCAACTACATATTAACTTCATTTCAAACATACATAAAAATATCTAAGGGTTTTAGATGTTGTACAACGGCTAATTGGCTTTTTTTTCCACGAGTTATTGGTGTAAATTAAAAAAAAAGCTTAGATAACAACAATGTAGTTTTCCTTACATAATATTAGATAATTTGTGTAGCGTGTATACATAAATACAGAAATGAAAAATACCCTAGGTTTAACATATTGTACAGTAGCTAAAATACTACTCAAAATGAAGGCTAATGTTCCCTCATCTCAGCTGCATAATATTAGCTAACAAGCTAGCAGGCTAACTAGCTAGTCTTTTTCTGTCAAATCAATGGTATAAATCAAATCTAAAGGCTAAAAGGCTAATGTAAGACTGAATTTTTTCAAGTGAAAAAAACAACTCCAATTGAACCCTGTTTCCTTGTGCCTGCTAGCAAGCAAACAGGAAAAAATGTTCAATATAAAAATAGAAAACCAGGCACTACAGTCATGGAAAAATTGTTTGCAAGCATTTTTAACAGCCCAGCGACATGTCAGGTGAAATATAAAAAATAATACTCAAAATAAAGACTCATTCCTCATACCTGTAATCAAACAGGAACATCTTTACTACAATGTTCAACAACCAGATATTAGCTTACTAGCTAGCTATTGGCCTTAACAAATTATGCTAGGTTCAAGTTGTTTCATTGTTGATAACTAGCTGTTATTTTTCTGTCCAGATATTGGTACAAAGAAAGACTAGAGCTAAAAGAAGATAAGACTGTTGTTTTTTTAAGTTAATTCAAAAACAGTGATCAAAATTCAGACAAACTTTTGTCATGCCTGCTAAAAAACAAACAAACAGGAAGATGTAAGCTAGCATTCTCAACAATGCTATTTCCAATGTATTATTAGCAAACAGAGCAAAAAAAAATAAGGTTTAGGATGTTTTACAGCAGATTATTAGGATTTAATTTCTGTTGAGACATTGGCATAAATCAAAACTAGATCTAAAATAAGTTGCATGTACCCTTATAAAGGGGGAAATCATGGTTCGGGGTCTTTTTGGGTAGCAGGGATGTTAAACCCAGTTCTGTTAACTTTACCTGTAGATGTAGCCCAGTGATGCCAAGTCTAGGTGTACTTTGGGAATTTGTGCAACCATACATTATAACTGCTGCTGTACAACAACTTAAGTTACCATTCTGTTAGCCTTTCTGACTTACGGCTATTTCCAGCTTTTTGAGAAGTTTCAAAATTTCTGACTTGTGAATAAAGGCAGCTACTCTATGGTAAGCTTTTTTTTTGTAAATTGTTTAATCTGCTTTAAAAAAAAACTACAGGATTAGGGATTGGGATCAGTTTACTTGCTGAGTAGGCTACTTGTCCCTTGAGTTATAAACAGAATAAATCTGTGTATAAATCTTTGTATTATACTGTAACACTGTTATATTGAAGGCTCAAATACAGATGCAAGACAGCAGACAAAGAAATGAAATAAGGTCTGTTTATAGTATGAATATGTGAATGTTGTTATAACACTTTTCAGAGAGAACTTAACTTTATCTATGGTGTATTGCAATTTTTAACACATGAATATCAGTTCACCAATACCCATACTGATGTGTGCTTAAGTCTAAATGACCTCATAACCCACAAATTATATGATCATTGCTTGGCCTACTGCAGTATGAGGGTTAAGCCGAGTGCCAGCCACTCGGACTCAAAGAATTCAGTATGTGATGGTTTTAAGGAGAGTATTAGTGTCACATGGCCTACACTCTGAATCAGATGCTTTCTGCCTCTGCAAGAAAGAATTCAAGAGCTGAATAGCAGCATTAGTGCAGCCAAGTAAGTCACATTTTATTGTGTTGTGTCAGATAGCTGTTTTACAAGCCAAATATTCTACGTATAAATCTAACTATATTACATTTATTATTTTTGTTTGTTGTGTTACTAGATGACTGCTGTAGCAAACAGACTAAAGCATGAAAAAGATGCCATTCTCTTAAATCTGAGCAAAAAAAGATGCTTAGATTAGATTGGCTATTTCAAATGGAAAAGAGAAGAATCAAAGAAAGTTGATCTTGTGAAAATGGCTGAGCTATATTTTTGGCTGTCTGTTAGAGTAAAATATTGGCCATCTGTTGGTCCCTCTGGCTTTTTACTGCTGATGTAACTGTTGAAGTTGCCAACTTTCTATCAGATGGGTAACTCTTGTTGTTTTCAGGCTTATTGTCAAATGATATATGTATAAAGAGATTATTACGGAGAAGAATCACAGTCTTTACAACATGCTGTTATCAAAGTCTTGTGGCTACATCAAAATTTCTCTTTTGCTGAAAGGTGGTGCAATGGCTTTAACTGCATATTTGCCTGTTGTTTTCCTCGAAACACAATTGCTGTGTAATTTGGGACTGCTTAGACATTGTGCATGACTGATAAGACAACTATCTGTTAAATGGTGAAATGCTGGAATTGGGCATGCAGCAGCTGCCAAACCCTCAGATGAAAATCCAAGCAATCAACAGCTTTTCTTTCGAAAAGTCTTCTAATTATGGCAGCAAAATTTGATACACTTTGGTCAAAGTCCCGAGGAGTAGTTCGAGCATTGACCGTGTAAGTTGCAAAAATTATGCAACTTTTAGACCTCTAAATATACTCCATATCGTGTCTTAAACAAACATCTGATTCTCGAAACTCTCTTGGTTTTAAGTAGGGTTTTCTCACATCAGTCTTCACCATTTCTCTATGTTCTCACTCTCTCTTGTGTCTGTCCAAACAGCTCACAGCTATATTTGCTTTTGGAAGCTGCGGTGGATTCTCAGGGAGGAACATCCTAACTGTCTTATGCGGGGATGGCAAAAATGAAACTCTCAATGCCAACTTCCACTATCCATTTAGGTATGAATCACAATACATGGTATTTACCACCACAACAGATCAATAATGCAATCATTAGAAAAAAATGTTTGAATAAATACTGTCAAACTACAGTGGTGGTGCTGATTTGAACCTCCTGTCTTGTGTTTTGACCAGGCTGAGCCAGGTCCCGCTCATCGACGGTAACACCACTATTTGTAACCAGTCTGTCGCTGTCACACACATGGTCGGAGACTCGGCCTCTGCAGCAGAGTTCTTCGTGGGCATTGGCATCATTTGCTTCTTGCACAGCATGGCAGCTCTGTTGGTGTATTTAGGCTACATGCACGTCTACAAGAACTCCGAATTTGGACCCATTTTTGTGAGTATTAATTCAGCTGCTCAGCTTTCCAACAGGCTAATCAAGCTGTGGGAATGATTAAATCTAACACTAGGATTTGCTGGTGAATGAAAATGAGTCATTTTGTAGCATCCTGCAGTAGAGATGATGTGTCCCTTATGGCTTTCAGGATTTTGTTGTCACAGCCATCTTGGTCTTTCTGTGGCTGGTGAGCTCATCCGCCTGGGCGAAAGGATTGCAGAATGTGAAGTATGCCACGGACACTGAAGGCCTCAGTGCTACTCTGGATGTTTGCAAGGGAAGCAATATCACCTGTGAAGTCACGGATTACGCCAACATGCGGACACTCAACATTTCTGTGGTGAGGAGAACAGACAAATGACAAGATTTTGGTTCCAGTCACACCAATTTTAGTCTTTTTGACAATGTTCCTTCAGCTTATTGAGAAATTTTGTTAATTTATTTACTTTTTAAATCACATGAAGCCGCCTGACTCACGGTCATGAGTCTACATAGTAACCCTTTGATTGTCCTCAGACAGTTATGTGCTCAGTCAGTACTGTTGGTATCACTAACCTAAAGCAGGTTTCTTGGAATGAAATGTGCTGGAAATAGGCCTGAGACTGGTAGAAAAAAAGTTACGACTAAATGTTAAGTTTGTTAACCACAGGACGCTACAGTCCTTTAGTCAGAGTGGTGTTATTTAAGCTGACAAGCAAGATAGACAGTTTAATACATCCATTTCATTGGTTAAATTTCACATTCATCATGAAATATCACTCTACCCTTGGCAGCCATTGCTATCAGCTTCAAATACAACTAAACCCTGCCCATAGCTATCACTTCATTCTCCTCAAATGACACTGGTTTGTTAGATCTGTTCTCAGACCTGGAATGATTCAGACTGGAGCTCTGCAAGATGGATTTGCCTGATTCCAAACATGGAATCTGGACAGTACATCTGTTCTGCAAGGTTGTTATTTTCTTCTCTTTGCGTCTTTACAGGTATTTGGCTACCTCAACATGTTTATTTGGGCGCTCAACGCTTGGTTTGTCTACAAGGAGACTCGTTGGCACTCCCAGAAATTCTCTGCACCTCCCGGACCTGGAAGGCAACACGGCCCTTCAAACATCTAACAAAATAAGTACAAAAACACAGTCAGATGCTAAAAATCCTCTGGTGCATTCCACATATAGAGACCATAAATTTTAGCACATGTATTCAGCCACCTGGTCATTGCACCAACAGGGGCTTTATACAAGTATGTTTATATGAAGTTGACCCCCTTTTTGTAGCTATAACACAGTCATGTTAGAATAGAAAAGGGCCTTTCCCAAACTGTTGCCACAAAGTTGGAAGCATAGCAGTGTCCAAAATGTCTTGGTATGCTGCAGCATTAAGACTCTTCACTGGAGATAAGGGGCCTTGCCCAAACTTTGAAAAACATCTCCATACTATTATCCCACCTCTACCATCTCGCCCATCTGACAGCAAAACAGAGAATCATAACTTGTCACTCCGAGATAACATTTCCACTGTTCCTCAGTCCAGTGTCAGTGTGCTTTACACCACTCCATCTGGCACTTTGCATTGGACTTGGTGATGTGAGGCTTGCATGAAGCTGCTCGGGCATGGAAAACCATTCCATGACGCCCCCGCTGTCCAGTGTTTGTGCTTGCATCAGTGCAAATGGAATTTCATAACTCAGATTGTTGGAAATTTTGTGGCTTAGTGGCTGTTAATCATGGTCTTTGGCTTTGTGGCTGAGTTGCTATTGTTCCTCAACGCTTCCACTTTCTCATAATATCACTTACAGCTTTGATTTTATGCACCTGTGGCAACAGTTCTGATCAAAACACCTGAATTCAGTAATGAACAGGTACAGCCAAATATTTTTGGCCTCATAGTGTATCAACTAAGATATCATAACACTTGAAAAATGCTATCAGAATTAAAATATGATTGATATAAACACCCCATGCCCCCCTTACAATACTTGAACTGACAGTAGTTCTTAAAGCAATTTAAAGCTTCAGAAGGAAATGTTGATTTGTGTCGACTTTGGCGCCCCCTTTGGTCAAAGCACTTCCTTTTATTTCTTCACTGATTCTTTCCTGTAACTCAAAGGACATATTCCAACAAAACTTCTTATCCCGCTTTCTTGTATATGCAACTCTCACTGTGAATAATAGCTGTGGAAAATGTAAAAAGAAAGTGTTTCTTCAACATGCAGGCTTACATCTACCCAGCGACAGTCGTTTTTGGCTTTAAAATTAACAAAATACAAATTACCAATCTTGTTGCCAATGGTTTTTCTGCTTTTTTTTAGCTCATAAAGAGGCCTCAGTGTAAAGTTCAGTCAGTGTCATGAAGATTTTAAAATTCTTTGCTGGAGCTTTAATTTTAACAGTGTCTCTTCTATCATTATGTTTTTTGTGTGTATTTTATTATTCTGTTTCATATACTTTAGCAACACCAATGATGTTAGTATGTGAAATAGTTTGAAAGTGCCTTATTTGATTGTTTCTTATGTTTTGTCAGATGTGCACAGACAACGACCAAATATATTAGTTTTTGTTTTGTTTTGTTTCATTAGGGTTGGTTTAGGTGTTCCTCAATAATCTGATTCAAATAAGGCAGAATTCATTTCATATTAAATGGACCACTAATGAATGTAAGGTACTTCAAACTCTACATTTATGACTTAAGACCAACCAACTGTTTTTTTCTTGTTAAATCTGCCACAGTTAAATGAACAGTGTGTCTTGGAACTAGAGGAAGTTGTGTCTGCAGTGCACTAGGAAGCATAATGATCCATCAGGAAATTAAAGTCTTTGTAATTGGTTTAAATACAGTTCAGAGCATGAATGTAATTCATGTGATTTTTGGCACACACACTTGTAATCATTTAATTCTTCAAGTGCTCACTCACAGTTTGACCGTTGCCATCTAGTGGTTGCTTGCCGGTATTGCAATGTCTAAATTAAACTGTGCACTATTTCTATGAAGTATATCGACCTGAAAGTCTTTATCTTCCACAAATTATCCAAGGTGAGGTCAATATAAAGACAAGAAGGCAGACATAAAACTCACAGAAAACCAAAACATCAGGAAGATAGTTTGCACAATTATTATTACTGCAGGCTGCAATGTTTGCTCCTTTGTTTATGAAGTGGTTGAGAGTTTAGACTCTTAATAAGAACCTAAGTGAGAGTACATTTAGGAAAATCCTTGTGTGCATGCAGATTTCTTCTGTCTCTGACTATTTGGATGTATCTAGAGTAGTCTGTGCAAGGTACCAGTTAAAAAAGTGCTTCTTTCATTTTTCAGTGGCGCTAAGTTGATATCATATAGCTCTATGATTTTAAATCTTTTCTTTTGTTGTATTTTTCAAATAAGTCCATCTTGTTTTTCTCTTATTATTTCCTAGCGTTTTTAAACTTTCATGAGACACCATACAGTATGCTGGTGCTGTGGTCATGAACTTCTGTGTCTTTTAGTATTATTTTCAATGTATTTTGATTATTGTTTGCAGGAATTTCTGATTTTATTTGTTTTTGTCCAATGCTTTTCGATATATATATTAAAACAATGCATGTTGGATGAAACTATTTGAAACAACCTAAGTGTGAGGTGTACTGGTTATGCCTCCTCACTCAATTAATCATCATCCAGCTCTAGCTTTGTCAATGATCTCTCCATTTAACCTGCAAGAGTGACATATATTCTCTCTGTGACATGCACACATTTCCATGTACAGTGCCTTTGTTTTTCAATAAAATTAATGTTTTTTTAAAGACCATGTATGTTTTGTTTGATTTATGGAGTTCTATACCTTTATGGGACATATGGGGCAGTAGATAGAGTCAGAACCTGAGGAGAGTGGGGACTGACACGCAGCAAAGGAGTCACAGGCTGGATTTGAATCCAGGCCAGCCACTTCAAGGACAGTATCCTCCTTACATAGAGTGTAGACATAACCATTAGATTAACACTTTTCTGTCAGCCTTAAATAGTGATACAGAATTATATGTTTAAATTTCATCAGCTGTGCAGCCTGTTCTTTCTTGTTTGTTTTGTGCTGTGACCTCTCAGATCATCTTGTAGTCATGCTCTTTTATGTTTGTGAGTGAGAGAGGAGGAAAATGTCAGAAGTGTGCCAGACAGAGTGAATCCATTTAACCAAAGAATATTGATTAGAGTTTTCATGAACTGAATGTTCAGACTGACTTGATATGATGTATGCACGCTTGTTTTTCCCTCCCTCATTCAATAATGTGGGTCCTCTTTATCTACACTGCAGTCTCCATTGGATTCACCTGAAACAAGAGGCTGCAAAAATGTTATTCCTGCTTGAGTTCTGCACCAAGAGACAGTACAGGATTTCCACGCATCCTGGAAAACAGCTGACCAATTTTCCAGTCATGGAAAACACATGGAAATAAGGGAGAAATTAAAAATGTCATGGAAAATCATTTATATATTCTCCTGACTTCGTATTAGAGTCCCCCATAACTGTAATCTAAAAAGGTCAAATTACGTGAAGAACTTTATCAATCACTTTATTTTATGTGACCTGCGAGAGCTTCCAAATAGCTCAATTATCTTAGAAAACAAGTCTAAACCACTGAGTAAAAATTAACTAAATGACCCACAATCCTCTGTGCATGCACAGTGCATGCCTTGTGGGACATGTAGTTTAGCAGTGGCATGCTAACTTGATTATTTTTTTCTCTGCCATACAGTATTGTCACTTTTTTATCCTTAATCTGAGCAGTTTTGCCTTTGGTATTAAAATAAAACCCAGACTGCATGTACAATCAGAGCACATTTATGTGTTGAATAAAGTATGCCCTTCTCAACTGCAGTCAGAAAGTTATCAGTGTAATAAAAAAGTGCTTGATAGGGCGCAGGTGGCCGAGTGGTTTAGGCACGTGCCCCATGTACGCGGACGGCCCGGGTTTGAATCCGGCCTGAGGCCCTTCACTGGATGTCTCTCCCCCGCTCTCATCCCTGTTTCCGACTCTATCCACCATCCTTCTTTATCAAATAAAGGCACAAAAATGCCCAAAATAAACCTTTAAAAAAAGTGCTTGATATTTTTTTGGTAATACAAAAGATAACTTTATCAATAACTATAAAAATTCTATGCTGGTATTAATGAATTTTCATAATTTATGTAAGTCAGAGGATTTCTGTAATAACAACAGATAAATGGGAGTGGACATGCCCACATACAGTGTTTTTGCATTTCCATAAATAAATTTAATCATTTACTTTCAATGCCAAACTATTTTATGAAGAAATGATAGTGTAGTTGTTCACTTTAATGTCTTTTTTAAATTATTTTTCCTAATTTTAAACTTTCAGACATTATTACAAAATAATACATTATCAAAACCGGTGATAATCAAACAGAACTGAATAGGCTGTTGATTTTTATAGTCTTTCAGTCACAACTGGCCCTTTAAGAACACAGCTGATACTGATGTGGCCCGTGTAAAACTGAGTTAGACACCCCTGGACAACAGAGATTTAAGGTAAACACTAAAAATGGCAGTAAGAGGTCATTTTAGAGAAAATAAGAGGGGAAATTAGCTTATGAATGCCTTAAACATTATTGCAACATACTATAATAATCAAATTAAGTGCTATGAATCTGCAGGTGTCATTAAAGCATGTAAGATTTCATGGTTCTAGTCTTAGACTGCAAGTCAGAATTCAACAGAAAGCAACATACCAGTGTCTAGGCACAATGTGTTAAAGTTTATCAGAAACATAAGGGGACATTTAAGAAATAGCTAAGAGGTTTTCATCATAGAATATTTCACATGCTGAAATGAGAATAGAAACTGTTTTCCTGTTCCCATAGTCATGATTTCCTCTTGAGATGCAGGTTCTGTTTGTAGCCACAAGAGGTCAATATAGTGCCACAAGCGTGACCTACTGAGCCACTTCGAGAAACCAAACATCTTGGAACAATTTGCTTTAGTGACCTGGTATTCTGACATGGGTAATTACTGATTCCTTAAATTAAAAGTTTGATGAGCTGCATGATTTTATTGAAACTAATTCTGAACTAAAAATTAAAGTACAAAACTTGATTTTTAAAGACTGCCCTCAGCAAATTTGAAGAGTTTCGTCCTGGGAAATGGTACAACTGATTGTAGCATCTGCTACTATTTTTTAGGTCTAAATTTTAGGTCTAAATAGCAAACAAAACGAATCATTTCTGTGTAGGCATATGCAGTTGTAACATACCTAAGACTAAACACAACCTGTTCAGCAAAACAATACGTATGTACTCTTTAAGGCCTCATAATAAGCCAAATAGTCTGGATGAACTGATATGCACAGGTTTAAACAAGAAATATTGAGGTGGCAGCTGTATTTAAACAGGTATGACAACCACATACTGTGATACAAAAAAACAAAACAAAACAAAAAACCAATACACTATATTGTGTTTTTCACTTTATAGTTATAATTTTCCTCCTCTTTTCTACAAATAAAGGCTGCTACAGGTACCTTAGGCCTGCATTTTCAAATTAAGGCAAACAGAGGCCAGGAGATACTTAGGGAGTCATGGAAACTGAGAGGGGAAATAGCATTTTTGATGATTAAAATCTGTCTTTTTAGATTAAACATAAAACACCCCTGAATGTAATAAAGAATAATGTAGATAATTAAAAATAATGTACATTTTACCGTTATTATTTTTTAAGAGAGATATTATGCCCTCAAATTATGAGACTGTCTACAAAACATGTACTGTATGAAATAAATGAATAAAGAAGTTATTATTGTAAATTAATGAAGAAGTTGCATGCTTAACTTTTATATTCACTTTCGTAATGCACAAGTTATTTAAGGCATTTTGCAGGAGGGGGGTCCCTGCTAGAGGCTAATGTTATTTGGAGGTCGTATGCATGGAAGAGTTATGTAATACCTGCCTTAGCCTTCATGATCCCCACTACCACCATCTTTTTGGGCGCATTTTAATTACAGGCACCTTTCCCAATGTCCTTGAAAGGTTTAAGGCTACATCCCCCTGTTTGATGAACAAATGTTATCGAAAAAACGTGGTTCCGTATTTTAAAATGCATCTAAATGAGAGCCTAAAGTGTTGACGAACTTGCAAAATGTCACTAAATGTGTAAGTACGTCCAAAGGCATCACCCTTGACGTACATACTGAACTTTTGAACTCCTACATAGCTCCCTCTCTGTCGCTCAACCTCTCAACCCGCCGACAGATGCCGAACTGAGCCGAATCCTCCCGACGTTGACGTCAGCATATCTCGTTCTTTCGTTTTTCGCCTGCTGCGTGCGAAGGAGAGAGAGGAAAAAACGGCTCTCAGCAAAGCAACAAGAAGGAAGAGCAATGGCGACACTGGATCGCCAAATACCAAGTGTGGATACCTTCCTTTGCGAGCCTTGGTCTTCCTTCGTCAGTGCCGCTAAATTACGTTTTGTTGACAGTAAGTTCGCACGTCAGTAGCGTTGTTGTTTTTGCGGGCAAAGTGTCGGGAAGTGCGTGGTCCAACTGTCTGTGATTGAGTTGAGTAAGCCCCTCCACCATGCAGGGTCTGTCAAAGCGCAGCAAAGTAACTGTCAAAAATATTACTACGAAATGCAAAATTAATGGGTTGTTTTAACAGCGGGGCACGTGCTGGTAGGAAAAGCTAACCGTTACAGTGCCGAGTTTGTACATTTGGCGCGTGTCGTAATGTTACCCTCAACTGTCCAGCTGTAAGTTTGTTAGCTTTGACAGCTTCACTCGCTTAAGGGAGCCAGCTCAGGCGCTAGCAAGCTAATGCTAACTTGATAGCCAACCCTCGGACCAGCATGGCTCCACGCATGGCCCCAAAGTTTGTTGTGAATGCTCCGGCGTGTTTGTAAGTGGCTGTTCTGTTTATTTAGACGCAGACTCGCCTTTGAAAAACAGCGACGACGAGCTTTGCTGCCTCGGTGAAGCTGTGAAGCTCAGCAAAGAAGGTAAGGAAGTTACACTGATGTAAACATGACGCTGTCACGTACACATTCATCATTTATTATGGTTGTATTTCACGTTATGTTCTTTATCCTAGGTGTCATGATATTTCCTTAATTACATCTTATACCACAATACCAGTTATTACAAGGCAATAATGCGAGAACATGCCTGGCAATCAAATGATTAATTGAAGCTATATTGGGGAATAACATAACCTGCTGTGTCAGTATTATAAATGTGTTTTGCCGTCAGTATCCTTCATAGGGCTGCTGCTTTAGCCATTCATTGATTTATTTTTGGCACAGACAATAGAGAAAATTACTCATAAACATAAAAGTATGGGATCTACCTATTTGAATAGCTGGAAACAGATAATGTTTGGCAATTATTCCTGGTTCATTATTAATTTATTATCAAAATATTTAGCCTTCAATTACATGCTCATTGGTTGACGTTTAATCTTTTTACTCCACCTGCTTCAAATATTGACATGTTATGTAATAAGATGCAGTTGGAAATAAATGACAAAAGCTGGACTCAAACCTGTTTTAATAAGACAAACTGTCATTTCATAACACATGCAGACATCCTCTATAACAGTGATGGGCACCTTGCAGCGGCCCTCAAGTTGGTTAAACAAATTGTAAAAATAAGGAAAACATGATAAAATCTGTTATGAAAACATGAAACATGTAAAACATGTAATCGTTGATTACTGGTTCAGATGTTAGATGTCAATATGCAGTTCAAATGTATATTTATATTCAAAAATATAAATTTATGCTCATTCAAGTTAATTGATGTATAAAAACAGCCCTAATTGGCTTGGCAAATTGGTTAATTGAAGCACAAATAATTGTATTTGCACATTTAAAGCTAGATATGTGTTCCTTTTTGGAAATTAAAAGTAATTATATCTGTTCAATTCTTAGTATCCCAGAATTTGCAGTTATTTGGCCCACTGGCAGCGAGAATAAGAATAATGTGGTCCTCGCTGTAACTCAGGGGTGTCCAACAGCCCCCATTTGTTTGGCCCTTAGCAAATTTTAAACTCAAAATGAAATATGGCCCACATTAGAACATAAAGCTTTGGCTTGACTGTATTGCTCTTATTAGTTTCAGCACAAAGCAGTGCTACTGTGCTAATTCTGTAAACAAACATTTAGACAAGAAGAATTTATTGATGTTTTTATTAATTTGTGACTACACTAAAATGATACTGTAAATGGTAAACATATTGGCAACCAAAGCAATAATGTTATCTTGGTTTATAATGCCCTAATAAATTACCCCACTAAATAGCGGCACCAATAGTGTTCCAGGTGTAGCCAGTGGTAGCCAGGGCCGACAAGGTCCCCCTGAAATCTGACTGGCCTCCCCAGTTGATTGGCTATTTGCCTTGTCAACCACTAACTAGCCATGTGAGCACACTCAATCACTAAGAAAACCTTAATCGACATTAGACTGGTTTAAAACTTTAATAGCTTCAAGGTGCAGAATATGAAAGTGGCCCCACCATTCTTATACATTTCAACATTTGGCCCTCAGTGGAAAAAGTTTGGACATACCAGCTGTAACTGAAGTTGCCCATCCCTGCTATAAAAGCTATTGTAGTTATGTGTGTTACTGTTTAAGAGTGTATGTAGTGAAGCTGCAGCCTTAAACACGTTTTATTTTTATTTTCTCCCTTGTTAATAATAAGCTGTTTCTTAAGATCTTCAGGAGACATCTTAAAATTACCTGGCTATCACAGGAAAAGCAGTGTTATTATTCTGAGATGATGAGATAAATAAGTTGAGGTCTGAGAAAACAACCAAAATTTTCTTCACAATATGGGAAAAAAAAAACATTTATTCATCCAGTATCTATACTGCTTGTCCGTTCAGCTAAATAGGCTTTTCATGATACAGTAGAAACACTGCCTTTTGTGTCATGCTTCAGCACATGAAACCAGGTCTGAGCATTAGGAGTTAGGGGTGCCCCCAAGCAGTGAGTGGGTGCCCCTTCCACCCTTCTCAGGAGACAGAGTCAGAGGAGTTCCTCCACACCCCACCACGTATTTATACCCACAGGAGCACGCGCTGCTCACTAACACACCTGAGTCATCCTTCCAAGTTTGAGCGTACAGCAGCCCTCGTAGGAATACTGTGACGCACACAAGCAGCCGGGGAAACTCTTCTCACTCTCTCTGGTCAAATACCAACAACCCCCCCTCACCTCCCACACGCATACACACTCACTCACATGCCTCATCTTCCTCTCTCAGAGCCAAACCTGAGCGGTGTTCCCAGAATTGCTGATCTGTTGGCAACTTGACACCAAGGCCTGCTGAGAGTGAGATGCATGCTCACACACAAGCCTCATTAACACACAGCAAAACACATCTTTAAGGCACTGTTTGTGAATTTGTATCAAGCAGAAAGTGTTGGTAGATCTGTGTGCATCACACGTTTACCAACTTCCCGTGCATGCACATATTTGTAGATGGCGTTGAGGTTAGACTGGCAGCATAGTTGGTATCTATGTCTATGTCTCACTGTCACACGTACAGGATAGATGTCAACCAGCAGCAGCTAAGTCTGGTCAGACTGCCATGATCTCACTCGAAATAGGTAGTGCTGTAATGCTGCTATTTGTGTTTTTACAGCTGTCTTTAGCCAGCTTGGAAATCATCAAGAACATCATGCTATTAACTCTGAGATACAGTGTGATAAGGACATGTCTGTGAGCATGTTTTGTTTTGATTGTTTTTCCAAATGCGTATCAAACAGAAGGGAACAAACTGCATGATTTGGTAAAAAACAGCACAGTGTTTTGCATTGCGTGAGCTTTTCTATTTGGAGTTTAAAAAGTCCCTGTTATCTAGCAGACTTCTTAAGATTAGTCATTCTGTAAAAGTGGTACTTTTGTCTGCATTTAAATGATTTGAACTGAAATTACTCAAAGCACACTGTCATCTTTTGAATGCAGTCAAAGAAAATGGAGCACTTACTCAGGCAGATGCATGATATGTTGACTTATAAAAGATTGCTTGAGGAAAAAAATGAATAAAAGTAGAAGAGCATAAAGTCTATAAAAAAGAACGCTCAACGGCTGAATAATGAGCAAGAAATAATAATAGTGATAAATAAATCAGCGAGGATAAATTATTCTCCAACTTATTTTTAAGGAAATGTGCCAAACATATACCTCTGGTAACTTTTCTTCATCTTTACTGACATAAAACCAAATATCTCAACATAAGTAACAAGTTGATCAGTGTGATAGTAGAAAATTATGACTTTTTTTAATTTACTTTTGGTGACATTTTGAAAACCACACAATTGATAATGAAGAAAATGATCTATATAATGATTGGTAATTAGATATAAATTTCCATTTTGTCATAACTGAAGCAAAGCATGATGTAAAGAGAATTTGTGGGCAAAATGTCACAAGTGAATCCTACTTTTGCTTCCTGCAGAACAGATATGAGGAATGAGTTTTTCATCGATATTTGGAAAGAATTCCTGAACTTCAGGTCACTCAGTGGAACTATTCTTATGACCTAGTTTGAAGAAAGAAAAATCTTCAACAATATGTGAAGTTTATAAGTTTCATTGATATAGAACACAATTTGTATTATTACATTTTTTCAACATGTATTGAATTCATGCAAAACAACAGAACAAACAATGAAGAAAATGCTATCAACATGAGATCACATGTTATAAAAGGGACTCGGATTCTTCCAAATTAAGTTGGAATTTTAAAATTTTAGCTCCCATTTTCCCCAGTGTTGATAACAAAAACCAGTGCATGCAACCAGCAATAACCATGATCAGACTCGTGGCAGAGTTTGTTTCTTTTAGAATCATTTTTGCTAATACCACGCCTCTCAGTGGAGCTGTTTGATCACATGATGTGAGAGCTGTGGAGTTTTGTACTCAGATTAACTTGCAACAAAATGCCACCTACTTTTTGTTGTGAAATAAAATGATTACCACTCTCCCTGTTCTTTCTCCTCTATCTGGGGTAGTGTGTTAGTGTTACCCAGACTTACATGTGGGATATTTTTGTCTAAATGTGGAGAACAGTTGGAGGTTATATCCTGGAGCCTGCAGCATTAGCTGCAAGCTAACCACCATTAGGCTGGTTTGCTGTAGCAGACATTTTGGTGCTGCACATGTAATTATCTGGTGTGCCAGATCAAAACAAACAATTTCAGTTGAATCTGTTGCTGTGGCCTGTGCCCTCCTCTGAAACTGTTTTAGCACAACGATTACTCAAACATGATTCTTACCCTTTAGATTTCTCTCAAGTTTGTTTATGTATCCCCTTAGTTAAACTTTCTCGGCACAGTTTGGTTATAACTTTGTTATTAGTCTGCCAAACCTCATGTTTTCTGGTTTAGGGCTGAGTAACATTCTGTTCTTTCGATGTTGATAGTTACTGTGTGTGTGTACCAACTCTAAATCACCAAGAGAAGTTGAGATACACGCTTTGAATGTATTACTGTCCAGCGAGTGTATTGTTTCAGTAGCTCCAAACTCGCTTATTCACCAGTGAGTGATGTTTTTGTAGTTCGTTTTCTGGCCTGTCAGTCATTTGGCAGCCTGTGAAACTTGGCTTGAGACACACTCACAGTTCAGGCAGCAGAAATAGGTTACGCACTTAGCTTGCATTTGACTTGGCAGAATCAGAGGAAATTGCATTCTTTTCCTTTTTTCAGTACTCCCACTAAACTCCTTTTCTGTTACTGTAAACACAGAGATTATCAATCTGCCAGAAAACATATTTTTCCCATGATCATTTTTCAGGGGTTTTGGACTGGCTTTGCTGG
Source organism: Cheilinus undulatus (assembly GCF_018320785.1). Lineage (NCBI taxonomy): Eukaryota > Metazoa > Chordata > Actinopteri > Labriformes > Labridae > Cheilinus > Cheilinus undulatus. Next base: position 20,836,300 of record NC_054887.1, on the reverse strand, counting down.
TAGTTTATCAATGACAAAATGAGGGAAAGATCACAGAGCAGACATAAACTATAGTGTTCAATCAGTCTGCAGTCTTTTTTTTCCCTGTTTCATTCAACTGTTTTAAAGGTGCAGTGTGTAGATTTTTCACTGAAATGTCTACATCGATTAAAAAACAACTTATCCTATGTTGTTCATTTCAAGCAGAGTGCTTGCACAACCTCGAACGTTACCAACAGTTTGCTATTCCAGAGAAATTCTTGATTTTTATAGTTGCAGTGGGGCGTGTCTTGTCAAGCCATGACAGAGCTGTAGTGACAGATGTGGAAACATTGAATGTTAGGGCAAAGACTGCTATATAAATGGAGCCTAAAACCTGACACACACTAAAAAGATTTTGATAATTGTGACTTTTATTTTTAATGTGGGTGACCTTGCACATATTGACTATAATGACAGATTGGAGCATTTTGTTTTTGTAGTGTTACCCGCAATTTCCACATGGGACAACAGCGCTGCACAGGGAAATGCCGCAGGTTTGCTCCGACCGAAGACAAATGACCTCGCCCACTGGAAGTGTGTCTAGAGCACTGTGTCTAGAGCGCTGTGCTGCAGCACGCAGCCCTGATCAGAGGGCAGAGGTCGCAGAAGAACTGCGAGTTCATGCAGGAACAGTATGTCAACAGCGGACTATTTCACCTTTTGGGTTAATTTATCATCCTTTCCAGTGTAAGTCCATGATGTTGTTGCTTCCATTGGGTGCGTACATCAGGAAGTTAAAAGGTTAATGTTTACTTGAAGGATCTGTGGTTTTATGTAAACTTCTTTGGCTTAATGTCCTCAAAAGTTAACTCTTCCTCGTCAATGGCACCATTGTCGCTCTGTGACCCACTGACCTCTTGGTGACCCTTCACTCTCACTGCAAGATGAGACGCAATGTTGATATATTGATAATTTGCGATCAAGAGTCCATGCGTTGTGTTGTATTTTGAAAGAACCTGATATTCTATGCTTGTGACTTCCTGTTTGGAGCTTTGTGATTGATGGGAATGCGCTGAAAATAGACCTGCAGCGTACCTCGAACGAAGCAGAGTGGTGCTGGAGCACCGGGCGGGGGAAATGTTCTGATAGACTAGAGAGGGAGTGATGTGCCCTGCAGTACGATTGGCCAGCAGATCATGGTCGCTGTATGTGGAAATTGGAGGTTACACTGACAGATGAATTTAGCAACACCCGACCTCTCCAACGACTCTCAAAACTAAAAATCTGGTCAAATTCAACTTTAGAGTAAATAAGCTAACGTGGCTTGCTCTTAGCTAACTGCAGTTTCAGTCCAGCTCCCTCCTTTGTCAATTTGATTGTAGCATGTTTTACAGGATTTTGTATAAACACTTGTGGTGTTGCCAAAAATCAAGAAGCTGCTAATCTGTTTATAAACAGTTTAAGAGGACAAGATCATCCTTCGCACATCACACACAGGAAAATCTGCCAATATATTTTCTTATAACCATTCTATAATCAGGGCATTGCTGACTTTGGTCAGAAGGAGGGGGTCAGGATGAAAATCAGCATGCTGATAGAAGCTGCCGTCATATTTTGTGCTTTTTATTTGTGATCTACCATAGTTGACATTTCAGTAATATTTAGGTTGAGAGATGAGGCCTCTCTTAACAGCTTCCTTCTTCCTCCTGCATTATATGAAATTCATCCATGAAACAAAAATGGTGGTTTACTGTTAGGAAATACACCTTACAGAGTGCAGTTTTTAAAAAGTGCATCTCTACTTCTCAGCTTTTTTATTGCTTTAATTGGCAGTGGAATGTACATGCTGTACAAACACAATGATTGATTAGCTACTTACAGAAAGCAGTTTATTCAACAAACACATACATTTGAGTGAGACATGACCTCCTTCTCCTCTAATTGTTTGGCATCTAATACTAGGTCTAATAAGAAACCTTTATATATGCAGCTAATATCAGCTTATTTTAACCCTGATATCAATGTTTGTACATCAGCTTGATCTAGTTTCAGTATTTATTCAACAGCAACCTTCATATCAGCATTCTTCATAGTGCTAAAATCTTGCCATCAGTGAAGTGCTGCCTGAGCGTGTGCTAGGATGAGTAATGAAACCATCTCTGACCTTTTACAGTATGTACACTCACAGGCACAGATCACTCACATGTGCGGATAATATGTCTGTAACCTTGTTTGAACTAGCACACACACATCTTATTGGTGCTAAACATGACCTAGCAAGGTCGTAATACCCTGCACCCACAGACCCGTAAGAAACCCACACAGTTCCACAAAAAAACACAACACAAGCTACCACCTTTCAGTTATTCTGGTTTAAGCCCTGTGTTAATAAGTGCTGTGATTTCTGTCAGCAGAGCTTGTTTGGGTACAGGAAGATTAGCTTCTCAAAGCTTAGCCAGAGGAGATAATAGCTATTTTCCATTGGACGTATTTGTTTTTCTTCTGTATTTCTATTAATCCTCAGTTTTTGTCGAGTGGGTGGGGTGTCTCTTGTAAATCCAGGCACAATGTTGCAGTGTGCCGGCTAGTACATGCTACTTCTAGAGTATTTGGAAGGATCGTCTGTCAGTCTGTTTGCCAGTCTGTTAAGTGAACACTTATTGTTATGTGTTTTTGTGGCAAGCTCTTATGCAGTCATGTGACATGCTTGTGATATTATTGGCAACAGGTGACAAAAAATTCAGCAAGTGTGTGAAGTTTTAGAGGCTGGAGCAGCCCCAAAGGCTAAATGCCATTTTCAGGAGATATTTTCTGAGTTTGGTCATGTTTTTGAGTGAGCTACGATGCTTACGATGGCAAACAATTTTTCTACTTTAAAATATGTGTTTCCAAAGAATACAGTCTGTATTTTTTCTGTCTGATTGATAGCAACAAAAAGTACCAAAACTCTAGGATATAAATTCATATTTTCTGTTATAAATTTTACCAAAAACTGCCAGGAGAGAAAGACAGAAAGCACTGAAACATACTTATGAATCTTAGATCATGTGATGAATTTCACATCATGTGCAGGAGTTTGCCTGAATCTGTGGTAATGAAACAAAAGAAAGTACCCAATTGTAAGTGCTTAAGACTTATTTTTGGATGCTGTTATATCAAAAGAGGTTGCAAGTAATAACATCCTTTGAATTTTTTTTTTTTTTTTTTTTACTTCTTTCATGCTGGCTCTGCAGCATGTATTAAATATTTAAGATTAGGGTTGGGCGATAAGGCCTAAAATTGATATCCTGATATATTTTTGCTATATCCCTGATACATGATATAATTATATCACGATATTTTGAAATAGCCTCTCAGCAGCTGTATTTAATTTGGCCCCAAATGACACGAGTTTGGTGATAAAATTAGTGTGTTCTATGGGATTTTTAATAAAATTGTTTGCAGAAAGTAAATATCAATATAAAGTCAAATTTAGCAGTTTTATTTTGAAAAGGACTTCATTCAGTCTTTTACTAATAAATCAAAATACATTAATCATGAAATACTCAGTCTTTTACAGTGTATGGGAAGTCCTGAAATGTTTTCTGTGTTATGTTTACTATTGCTGACTATAAAATGATTATTTTCCTCATTTAGGGTGAAGCAAACCTACACAGAACTCACCAATCATGCATGCAGTAAATGGCCAAAATCCTGCAGTCTAGTCCTCCATTCAGGCTCACAGCTGTGATTATATTAGTCCATTATCTGTGCTGATGAACGCTGGACCAGTTTCTGACAAGTTCATAACATGAGAGCGTCTTGTGTCTAAGTGTCTTTTCAACAACACTGGGCTCATGTCTTTAGCGACATGTTGTGTTACTGCCGCCGTTGTCTCTGAGACATCTTGCGGCGTGTTTTAACGAATACCGCGTAAGTTTGGCCTCTTCCTTTTCAAAGTTGAACGACTGCTCAACGCTGCAGATCCAGCGTTGTTTCTTGCTGTCTCAAAAGTCAGCTAACTCCCCGCTAGCTAGCCTCGCTGCTCTGTTTACCTTCCTCTTTCCTTGCTTCTTGCCGCTGATGCGCATGTGCAGAGGAGTGGCAAAAGCCGGGATACATCGAGTATACTCGATATATCACCCAGCCTTATTTAAGATACATCAATATGTTGTACTCTCAAATGAGATAAAGAGTAAGTCTATGTTCCTGTTGATTCTAAAAAAAATACATGCCTGACTCACTGCTCTGAAAAGAGGGTTTACAGTACAAAACCAAAAATAGTTAAATGCTTGTTGATCCAGTGGAAACATTTAGGTTTGATTGGGAATTACTATTTTTTTATTTAGGAGCACTTAGGATAAATTAAATGTAATTGACACCTTTTTAGATAGCATGTCAACAAAAATAGAAGTCCAAGACACTCAGTATTGGGCTATATATTGTTTTTAATTATCTAAAATTGTAGGCAGATTCCTGTATACTCTCTAAATTTCACTGATGGGCCGTAAGAGAAACCCTTACCCCTTTTCAGTTCCACCCACTTTTCCAAATGTTGCCAACATATTAATGATAAGAAGAACTTTATTTGTAGATAGGACTGGGACCATATAGGACTTATATTTGTGCAATTTAGATAGTGGACTCTCTCTTGGCTTAAAACATGACTGAAGATCATTAAACCTCCTGAGACCTGACCTTTCGTTTGGGATGCAATTTTAGTTTTTCTACGTATTTGGTATAAGTGGGAACTGATAGGTTAAAACATCAGCATTGTCTTTGAATGGGAATTTCCTGGAAATTTTCCTTTTAAAAATCGACACACAGAAAAGACCTGAAATTTCTGTGAACGTTCTCACTCTTTTAATGTCTCCCATAATAACTGTCCTAAAAGTCCCCAGTGTTTTAATGAAACTCTATCATGAATCCTAAACTTTCTGATGAAAAATCCACCCCCCCACCAAAAACATCTGTGTAAATACCTGAAAAATTGCAAGCAGTATCCCTACATTGTAATGCAAATTTGCCCTAAAAATTTCTTCAGCAAAATTCAATGAAAATGATGGAAACATGCAAACAAAATCTGTGAAATTTCCAAGAAATGATTGAAATTTTGAAGAACACCTCCACCCAAATTCCCAATCAAATACCCTAAAATTTAAAACACATTTCACAAATTTCTGTGAAAAGGCCCAAAATTTTCCCCACAAAATAAAAACATACCCCCTACATTTCCATGAAAATACTAGGAAAATTTCCAAGCACATTTCCTGAAAAATCCAAACAGGAAATTCCCCAAATATTTCAAGCAAATAACTTAAACTCAGATATTCCAGACAGCTATCTCAAAAATCCTAACAGGAGAATTTTTTACTTTGTTGTAGGAAAGCCAAAGTGTAATATCCTCATATGTACATGCAGGGTCTTTGGAGATCATTTTTTTGTACTTCAATTTAACCAATCATTCAAATAATGGAGATTTTATCATTTCGAAACACCTTGTATGTAAGAGTATTGAGTCCTCTCAATCTATGGAAAATGTTGGCAATGCTTTTGTACAATTAAGATAGTATATCGGAGTTTGTCAGGAATTTTTGATAGTTAAAACAACAAAAAATGCATCTGATTTTTGGTCTACTGGTCTACTCCTGCTTTGTTTAATTTGGAGTCTATAGTATAAAGAATATAAGTGCATTAACAGTTTGTTAATGCATTTGATTTTAATTGATTGGAAATGATAGGACATTTCTTGGATTTTGTTGTTTTGTGTTATGTGTACGAGAAGGATATCCAAGGCAATTTCTAATAATCTGAAATATTTATAAGGAATAAAATAAAGAAATAAGCACCACTTCTTCAGTAATTGTTTGTTGCCTCTGTTATAAGGCATCCAAATAAATGATAGGGTGTTCGAAAATATAACTTAATGCTACTTGCCTAAACTCCAGATAAAACAGCATCCAAGATTTTGTAAATTCATGCTGAATGTCTAGTTATTCTTTAATAAAATAAAGCCTCTACTCCTCCTGTCTTTCCAGGCATGCTCATCTCCAGCCGATTTCCAGCTCTGGAGGATTTTTCTCTCGTTGTCTGCCATGTCTGCAATCAGGTGGTCACTCCTCAGGGCATCCTCGCACACTATGGTAAGACATGCACCAGGATCTCACATTTAAAACCTCAGGGCGGGCATTATCCTACACTTCACTGAGGTATTCACACATATACACTCCTCAGGGTTTCTCCTGTTGTAACACAGAAACAAACAAGCTCACACACACAGAAAAAGGGCCATTCAGACACAGTAATTCAACAATAAAAGAATACTACTTTCCCTGCAGGGCTCTTTAAACAATAGTCTAACTGCAACTTATCCTCCATTAACAAACACCATTTGGTTATACTTGCTAAAACTCTCTGGGCAGATTAGAACTAAAAACACTAAATAATTTACAGATAATGGAGCAGATATAGCATTGTGCACAGGCGTTTCTTTAATTCAAGGAAAAGGCATGCGGACAAAGCCAATTATGAGAATAAGATTACCTCTCTTGAGTTAATATTGTAAGAACAAGGCTGATATTCTTACCAGGAAAAGCCAAATTGAAGGGGATGATTGTATGATTTAATAATGAATATTAGCATCTTTATTTTATACCCCCTTATGTTAAAAAGAAGGAAAGTTTCAGCTGCATATGTTTTTTTTTATACCTGGAGGCTTCCCATCACTTCCTAAAAACCAATATTTGTTGCTATGGAGACTGCAGCCCAATGCAACAAACCCAAGTGATCTATTGAGATGCTGCTCACACACTCAGCTGTTATGATTACATTTAAAATCAGAAGAGGCATTCATATCTATGTTCAGACTGTTGAATGTCTGCATTTATTAAAGAAACTATGTTAAATTGTTGATCCCCGCTCTGATTGGCTCTCAAACTTGTCTGTCCACCTCTTGTTTGCTTATGATTGAGACCCTACTGAGCGTGCTCGCATCTGCCCGTGAGCTGCTGCTTCCTTCTGTTGGTGGCACGTGCACCAGCCTGAGCCGTCTGTTTGAGCGGGGAGGGGAGACACATGGTCACGCTTAATGAACACGCACAAACACGCACACGGACGTTTGCATACTTCTCCCTCAGAGGAGAGAGAGTCCGGCAGACTTGCATGCATACACATTCTCACTTTCTGGTTCTCAGCAGAAAGAGGTCAGTGGTGTTGTGAGGCACGCACATACACATAGACACACTCAGACTCCTGGCAGGCACTGTTGTTTTGTCCCCGCTCCTGCCCCCTGCAGGTCCCCGCCTCCCCCTCCTCTCGCTTGTTGGCAGAGGTTCTGCACGCTGACACGCACACAGAGTCGGGTAACAACAGGTCCAAAATACACTCAGGCACACACACATAAACAGGAGAGGGAATCTCCTGAGAGTTCCTCGATAAAACAAAACGATCTTGGGCCAGAACTTGAAAACAAACAGGCCAAGTCAGACACAGACAAGCAGAAAGTTTGTATCATTGATCTTATGTTGTATTTTTATGTTTAATAATCAATTTAACTCCTTTGCAATGAACGCTGAGCAGATTAAATCACAATATGTCCTACTACAAGTTTTATATGGTAGCTGTAATATTTCTTCAACCTGAAATGTGTGTGTAAGTACCAGTTTAATACATTTTTTGCAGCAGAGATTTTAGACTCTACACATTATGCAAACATTCAAGTGTCAAATTTTTTCAAGAATAGTTTGCAAAACATCGTACTTTCCTTGTTTTTGTTTTATGTTGTTCTTATTAAAAATGAAGATCACATAAAAATGTTAATTCCCTTCGATACAACTATTCGTTTTGAATATGGGTGCTTAATGTTGGATTTTTGCTGATATCCAGTATGCTGATATTTACAAATAAATTTCAGCTGATATCACTGATATTCAAGTTGAGCTCAGACCTAAAACTTCAGCCCTTGAAGGACGCAATTTGACGTTTGAGAATGAAAAAATTAGCTAATTTCAGTCCTTAAAACACACTTTAAAGTGTAAGGAATGATGATGAATAAAGATAGAGACTTAAGCTATTTTTGTCTGCTGGTCCAGCCTAAAACTACACTCATTTATTTGTTTGTATGGCCAATATTTACAGCTGATACAGGCAGATTTTTATAGCCGAAATATGGGCTGTAAATATAGCAGAAATGTTCATATCTGCTGATACAGATATCATCCTGATTACATGGTGCATCCCTAAGTTTGAATTTGCAATAAGAGTCAAAATAGTTGCAATTAGATCATTTTGTTCAATATTATTCAGCCCTTGATGTTTCTAATGAGAAATCTTATATATAAACTAGGAGTGGGAATCACTAGTGGCCCCAAAATACGATATTATCATGATGCTTAGGTCATAATTCAATTTTATTGTGATTTTAAACATTTTGCAATAAATTGAGAATTGTGATACCATACATTGCTACCTATGCCATTTTTTCAGCTGTTTAACTGATTTAGCATTAGCCTTGTCCTCATGTTTGTCATGCAGAATTATTTTCATGCAGCACTTCTTGCAAACCCCATAATTTTCTCCTGCTGTATGACCCTCACCTCTGCCGACCTTACTGGACAATGGGCGCCAGAGCATCATTAAGTGGACAGAAAAAGCAATTGATTTTTATTTTTCCAGTATCATAAACTTCAATTTATATTAGCAATTAAAAAAAATCTAGTTATCTGCACATTGTGTTATAATCAAACATTTCCCTTTTTACTGTTCTCTTATATGCTTTTCAATCCATAACAGGTTCATTTTACCATGGTTAAGTTCATGCCATAATCCTCAGTCTCCCCCATAAAAGCCAGTCTATATCCAATCAGGCAGTCAATTACCCTTGGTTTACGAAAAATCCAAAATGACACTAAAAATGCTTTGAATGCAAAATAGTGGCATTTTAGAATGTAATAAAAAGGATCTGATTAATTGGAATTTACTACATTAATTCTGAGATTAATTGCAGTTGAAATTCTTTATCTTTTGACAGTCCTAATATTATTTTATTTATATGTGAATTTCATAGACATTTGTTTTAAAAATGCAACCCATATGTTGACATGTCATTTTTCTTCCACTGACTAAGTATGAATTATTAACATACAGAGAGGTAAAACCAAAGGATTTTTTCTATTGCTTCCAGGTTTTAATTTGTGTGATCTGTTACTGACTTAATATTGATGTTTGTACCACACTTTTGGCTGAGCTTTATTGTGTTGTCATGACGACTGCTTACAAGGCTGTAGGTTAAACAAAGTAGTCAATATACTACTGTGATTGAAGAAGATAAATAAATGTCTGTCATTCATATTGATTCATGCATCACCTCATTTCAGCTGGACATATAGGTCTGGCCTATAGGAGAGAATAGTTTACGTTTAATCTAATATTATCTTGGTTTTACTCCTGAATGAAATTTGTTTGTTTAAAAATACTTAAGATGAAAAACTTAGAAAATAATGTCACATCAAATAGAAAAAAGGGGGGAGGGGTTAATTTCCTAAGTCATTCAGCCCTAATTGCGATCACCTGAAAGTCAAGTTGTCTAACTGCTGATGACTCGTTGTTAAATTTGGAGCATCAAACATACCACATCTCTGTGTCATGACATGAAAAATGCTCCCCCTGACCTCTGTTGAGTGGATTGCCTCTAGGAGCCGACCCTGTCAAGATAGTCTCATGATGTTTTATGCATTTCCTCCTATTGTTGCCCATTCACATCAAGTCACTGTAATATCCTCAAAAGCATAGCGCCGTTGTTCCCTGCCGGTGGTTTCTACCTTAAATGTAGCATTTTTATTCATTGCAGCGGCCTTGTGTTCGCCTCTGTGTTTCTATCTGACATAGGAGTCTGCTTTCATGCTTGCGAGTGCATCGAATCAGCACTAAGGCCTTGCATATACAGAAATGCATGCGTGCACAAACTCACACAGACACACAGCTAGAGAGAGAGAGAGAGGAGGGGGTTTGCTGCCTCAGGGGTCAGTGGCTCTGAGTTATACATGCCTAGTTTGCTGCTCAAGCTTTACTGTGAGTCTGGAAGAGAGAGTTCACAACTTAAGCCAGGGACCTACACTGGATGCATGTTGGGTATATTCCACATTTGTGTACAAAGGTTAACATATACTGGATTCAATACATCAGAGACATGCTCCATTTAGTGGATTTGTTTATTTAAATCTCCTTAGAGAAAAACATGCATGTATATTCTTAGCATAAGTGGCCCCAGTGGGATATCAAATAAATCCCTCATGCTGGCAGCGGCCACATCATACAGACTCCAGTGAGCTTGTAAAGAGAAAATATGCAAAGAAATTATTTTGTAATGCCTTTGCATAATCCTCAGATCTCGTTATGGACAGACCAGGTTGCTGTAGAGATATTGAGGATGTATCGATACACTCAAGTCACCATTAGGGGTGTAAAGATACAGAAAGTTTTCAGCTTAGTTGGGATTTTAATAAAATATGACGATACATGTTTCAGTACAGAGGCAGCAAAATACAAGCCCAAACCCAATATTGGTATTTTTATTTTTTCAGGCACCAAAAAATGCAGGCAAACTCCTCCGCACTGTCTAAATTATAAAAATGCAGGTATGTTTCAGTACCAAAATTTTAACACAGGTTAACAAATTGTGTTAAAACTTAAACACATGATTGCCTGATTTTTCACAAAATTGAAAAACAAAAAAGGAAATAAATAGCACATCTTAAATAAGAGAGAAAACTGAGGATGAAAATATAAACAAATACAATTTGCAAGAATAATTACATTAAGAGAAAAAATGAGAAAAAAAACAAAAAAAAAAATCTATTTTTTTTGTTTTGTTTTTTTAATCAGTTTTTTATTGCACTCCAAGGTATTTTTACATCCTCAGTAAGATAAATGATTTCACATGGGATGCAAATACCTTATGATTAGGGATGAAACAGTTACCAGTTATAATGATAGCATGATAAATCCCCCCGTTATCTTACCATTCAAATTTTAATCTCGATCAAAACTGTTCGTGATAACCACAGTATAGTATCAAAGTAGATCATTTCCAGATAGCAACCAACTCAGGTTCTTTTACAGAGGTGAAAGGACAAAAAACATAAACAATACTGTGCAGAAGTTTTAGACATGTAGAGCGCTGACGGTTCTTTTTTAATTAACATTGGCCTGTTCCAACTATTACAGGTAGTTTAAAACAACAAAAGCGGGAACAAGCTGCAGCTGTCACTACTGCCAGTTTAACATGATCTATAAGAGAAATCTGGGAATCTAGATCCAGGACTTCTCCTTTCTTTTTTACCTGTTGAACCAAATTGTGACCCAAAACCAAGGCACAAATCAAACTGTGACCTCTGTGAACTGTTACATAAAATCACTAGTTTCATTTTTTATGGAAAAGGGTGAACCCAGTCTTGTGATACATATATGATGAGTTGAGCGTATCGGTACATTCCTAGTTTGTTGGCACAGTTTATATTTAAACACCAAGAAATGAAGTGTCACAACTTGATGGTGCTAACTTAGTGTGTTTGAATGCCGTCATTGCTGTGTGTTTTGGATTTATCTGCTCTTTATGTTGTGAAGACTTCTACTGTATTCCTTCCAGTTCTCTTATCTTCTCTTCACTCTTTGGATGCTCCTCTCTGCTGTTTTCCTACTGTGTGAGAGTGAGTCAAGTACACGATGCAAGGGTCATGTTTTTGCTCTCTCTAGCTGCCTTCCAACTTTCCTCAGTAGTGGTGGATTAATTGAGCTCCAGGGCAGGTTGAAAAACGAGAAACAATCCCCCGTTTTTCTTTGGTTCCTTCTCAAATTTAACAAGTGTTTCGGCTGCTCTGTGTCTCCACTTGTGAGTTTGTTGTTGCGTTAAAGTGTGTGAGCGTGAGTGAAGGTCTGGTCTGTGGTGCAGTCGTTGATTTCTCATAGTGGTGTTGGAAAGTTTTGCCCTTAACCACAGAGGCTCTGCTTAGTTTCGTTTGCCGGGGATGTTGCTGGTGTTGTGTTGTGTTATTGTTATTGCAGCCGGGCTGTGTGTGAGCCATTAGCAGAGGCTCCGGCCAATTAAAATGCCAGCTGCTACTGAAGATCACAGGGAGTTTCTTTGCTTCCTTCTTTGCACTCAGTTTGTTCATTTGAGACAAAGTAAAGTGCTCTGCATCAGAGGAAGACTTTACCTTTTATATACAGTACATGCTGAAGAGGATACACACACATTACAGTTGAAGGCATGCTTGCTAAGTGACTATAGAGGAAAACTTAATTGGTATGGCTCCACAAAGACAGCAATAAATAATACAGGAGGCTGTAATTACACTGGGAAAGCAGAAGACAAAATCATTGAAAATACTCTGATATGCTGGGAAGTTTTCACGTCTGTTTGGTATTTTCAGTAAATTTATCATTTTGTGTGAAAATGTACTGAAATTTCATTGATAAAACCTTAATGATGTTTTTCTTACCAAAAGACCTTGGTATAATCTATCTAAAAAATATATAAAACATGATTTTTGTCAAGCAATCTTTATTTTTAGAATGCTAGTTCATAACCCAAGCTACCTCTAGATACTTCACAAAGAGGGGAGGTCTAGAACATAGTTTTTGATATATTTTTATAAATATCGAACATTAATCAGCATGAACTCGGCACTAAGCAACATTTAAAAAAGTTTCAAGGGCAAGGAAAAATTTCCATTCAAGTTAATATGTGCAAATCTAATTTTGACAACCTCAGAGCAGACAAAGCCTTGCGCCCCCCCCTTGAGATCTTTAGTGCCCCCCTTTGGGGTCCCAGACCCCTGGTTGGGAGCCTGTGCTCTATGGTAATGGTACCCAGTTTTGTCACCCTCATGGTGATTTTTTGTCTAACACTATGGCCTTGATGTTAAGTCCTTTCACAGAGCAGCTGGATATCACCAAATCTTATCCCTCACGGTTGAACCTCAGCTAACTTGCCTTGCATTACTACGATAAATTGTAACTTTGGACATTTTTATATATTTTTAACTGTGGGTGTTTCAGTTTGGATGGGTTCCATATAATTGGCTAATTTCTTCATCTATGTTAATGACCTTATATGAAAAAGTAAATGCAAATGTTGCCCAGTTTATCACCACTGATAAGTCCACAAGTCCATGAGCTATTTTTGCCATTTTGATAATAACTTTCTTATGACAATATAAACCACCCAGAGAACGTTTACCACTCTCATGTTTGGTATCATTTTTTCGACACAGCCTCAACTTTATGAAAGATTATGATTTTTTTTTTTTTTAAATGTTATCTTACTGGATTAGATACAGGACCTCCAAAAAAACACAGACAAATCAATAAAACAATTTGCAAAAAATGTTATTTAAAGTCATGTATATCAAAATATTATGAAGTTATCAGTTTCAAAAGTTAGAAATTTGGGAAATGTTGTATACATAAAAGTACTTATATGAAGCTAAACATGAATATTTACACAGAATACATACATACATAGGTGTTTTTTGCCTGCGAATCAATACCTGAGTCTTAAAAAATGTACATACTGAAATACACAGGTAATGATATGGATTTTTTTGCATTCCAGGACTGTGTGGGATTTGCAAACTGTGCAAATTAAACATGAAAGATGTATAAGTGAGCCAAAATCAAGCTAAATGCATAAAAATACAATTATATATATGCGCATTTTTATCCATCTTTAACTACCCCACTGTAGAATATTAAATGAACACAAATACATGGAGAATTAAATTACATGGACTGCATTTTTACAGAATAAATGATTTGCAGATGGTAAAAATTCAGAAGGTGTTTTCCTTTTAAAAGAAATGACAGAATCTTTAAGATAAAGAAAAAAATAAGTTACCAATGCCAGTCCAGTACTGTATGAAAAACTGTCCCCTATGTGTAAAATAACCCTTTAATGTCACATTCAAATGATCATATTTCCTGTTCCCATTGGCATTCTGACGTCAAACAAAAACTGAAAGAGAGCTTTAAAATCACACTTTCCACACTAAGTGAGGAAAAGGACAAAATGTGGCTTTGTGTCCATGCTATCACCTGACCAAAATAGCACACACTGGCGTGATCGGGAGTACTAAGGTTTAAATCTGTCCTCAAAGAAAGCCTTAGCACCCTTTTATTTTGTTGCATACAGTCTTGACTAGATTATCATTCTGTAATAATCAGTACTGGTTTGATATTTTCTGCTTGGTGCTTTTTAAGACTTCCTTTGATGAATTGGTGTCAGAATGAACATTACCAGTGTCATATTACCAAAGTAAAATGAAAATACGTGTGCAGTCTCTGTAAAAGGTACAATAAATGTGATAAGAAGAATAAGGCTATAAAAACTCTGAAAAATAAGTTTAAAAATGTGGATCTCATAGACAAGTAAGGGCATTATCTCTCTGATGTATTTGCCTTTCTAAAACCATTCTTTACACTGAGTTTTTTTCCCAGTATAAGCCCAGTAGACTTAGTAGTCTTAGTCGATGGCCTGGATATCTGTCAGTGTTCACAGATATCTCTCTCCATTACTCACCACTATCTCTCCGTCACTCTCTCCCCTGCTCCTCTCGCAATGTAAACAAACCCAGCTGAGCTCCACTCGCCCCTGCTTCCTCATCATGCAACAGCTCCGCCCACAGGATGAGTCAGCAACCAATCGGCATCCAGCTGAGACCTTAGTATTGCCATAACGACAGACAGACAGACAGGCAGGCAGGCAGTCTGTAGCTGTAGTAGTGAGGGTGCCCTTGTGGACGGAGCGGCGTGGTGACCTTGCACAGGCAGCCTTCCCTGCATTGTAAATCAGTGGGATTAACTCCCAACCAGCTCAATACACAAAGAAAGGGTTGTGCTGCACAGAATGAAATGTGTTTGTAGATTTGTCATCATTCATATTTGAAAAAAATACAAAGGGTGCATTTATTTTTGTCAGCCAAAAGATTAAGCTTACAGTGATTTTGTCATTTTACAGTTTAAAATCTCAGCAGCTTTAACAGCACTTTAACCTCCCTCTTTAAATAGTTTACATTCTTTAATCTTAATTTAAGCTCTTTTTCATGGAACAAGAGTATTGTCATAACAAAATGCTTTTAAACACAGGAAATGTAAACCAAATTAAAACCAAACACCACCAGAGCTTTCATTTAGGTTGAATTAAACCCTGAAAGTTCACCTTATATTCTCATCGGTTGGTTATTTGTAACTTTGATTGTCCTCTAATTTTTGATTCACCCTATTTCTACTTTAAAAGAAATAGAATATGTTTGAGTAGGATGATACAAAACCACTCTGATGTACATATTATGTTCAGAAACGCTCACATTTTTCCTGTGTTCATTCCTACAGCCATACTTCATTGAACTGTGGAGCTGAATTGACTGATAGAGGAGTGTTTAATGTGTGAGGTGTTGCCAAATGATGTGTGATTCAATGTGTGAAGTTATTGCAGTTGTAGCTGCATACCTGCAAATGTGCCTGTGGACTTTGATCCTGCTACTCTGAATACAGCTGCCTCTGCTTTCACTGGCCTATTTACACACCTGCCACACACACACACACACACATATGCACATACACTGCATATTCCCTCTATAAGCTCTTATAAAATATTCCTCAACATACCGCACACAGAGATATAAACACTCTGCTGTGCATGCAAACTAACACTTGTACTTTTAGGCAACCCTGCAGGCAGGAACACTCCTTTTCTGTTTGAAGCTTTCTTTGCAGAATCAAACCACTCACAGACCTGTTATATGACCACATGCAGTGGTTAATCTCTTCTGTATACACACTGTCCCTCAGTCACCTGCAGCTCTCTGAGCAAACACACAGGGTCGGCTGGTCAGTCTGTCTGCTTTGCTGTTTTTGCTCCCTCGGCTGCTGTTAGTCGATTAACACTACACTCATCTACCTGGTTGTGCAACATTGTTACACACACGATCCCTCTCCTGCTTCCTGGGTGTTAACTTTTACTGGGTCGGGTGTTTGTTTCACACAAGGGAGACCCCCACTTGAAGAACTGACAGTTTTCTTGTGTCACTTAAAAAACAATAAGTTTAATGGTAGGTTTGTGAACAAAAAATATTAACTGAATGATTGACTCTAGAGTTGGGTGGTATGGACCAAAAATCATATCTAAATAGTTTTGACATTGCATTATTTCTAGGCAACTGATCATGTTTCAATTTTTTTTTTTTTTTTTAAGATTTATTTTTGGCCATTTTTGTGCCTTTATTAGATAGAGGAGGAAAGTGGATAGAATCAGAAACAGGGTCAAGAGTAGGGGAGAGACATGCGGTAGAGGGCCTCAGGCCAGATTCGAACCCGGGCCGCCTATATACATGGGGAGCGCCTTTAACCATTAGGCCACCTGCTCCCAATCATGTTTCAATTTTAATCAAGATTTTAGATTCCCATCATCCTGAAAACAAGGTAGTCATGATTAAACAATTGCTATGCCACCAGTTTTGTTTTTTGGATTTGTCAGGTGGTAAAAAATATCAGTGTTTGTTGTTGTATTTTGGCCATCAAAGTGATTCTTGTTGTTGATTTTATTTAGTATATCAACATCATTGTTTTTATTATTTTTAACATATTTATTTTATCAATTGCTTTAATCAAAGCATTAACCGTGTCCAAGTTCTGTAAGTGCACTTGTTGCAAATGTTGTAAAATCACAGAGTAATTGTTTTATAATTGTGATCTCAATGCAATCAAAATCATTGTGACTATGATTTTAGCCATAAATAGGCAGCCCTGATATTTATGTTTTTCTTTTTTTTTTTGCATAGAAAAGTTGTCACAGTATCTGAATGATAAACTTTATGAGCCTAGTAAAAAATTGCAGCTATCATGAAATCTTTTTGCATCTTGTGAAGGGAAAGTTGCATGGGAATAAAAACTGAGATGCATGATATTACCAGTATGATATCAGTATCGGCAGATATTAGCTTTAGAAGTGAATTATCGGGGTGCAAATGGCCTTTTTGGGTAGCGCCCTATGTTGGGGGCGGTCTGGGTTCAAGTTTGGCCTGTGGCCTTTTTTCGCTGTGTGTCGTACCCCACTCTCTCATCCGTTTCCAGATTCATCCACTATTCTTTCTCTCTCTAATGAAGATAAAAGCCCCAAAATATTTTTTTGTGAATTATCAGCATGGTCAGATCTGAAACCTCAATATTTGCAACTGTTTTTCTATATCAGCTTTAAATATCAGCTGTATGAACAAATAGGTTAGTGGAGTTTGAGGCTGCTTTTTCTTTTTCCTTTTCATCATCATTACCTACATCTAAGAGTGTGTTTTAAGGATTAAAATTTCTCAATTTGTTAATTCTCCAGCTTTAAACTTTGAACAGTGATCTACACTTAAATATCAGAATCAGTATCGATAGTATCAACTAAATTAACTTGCAGATGTCTTGCAAAAAGAGATAAGTAGGAAAACGCCAACTACAACTGTCCTTAAAAAGGCAATCCAAGCCATACTGTAGGGTTTGTGTAGAATTAAAATGGCTTTATTACAAATGTTAAAATATTTAAGAACTAAAATTGTAAACGTTGATGCCCTGGCAACAACAGTAGAAGTCTTAGATGGGGTTGGAAATCCAGGTATGTAAAAACCTTGTTCTGTATTTTTCAAAATCTGGGAGTCCATAACGTCTTGGCTTATTGATACTGCTATCGTGTCTTAGGGGGTCTGTGATGAAGCGTTTTTCAATCTTATCAGTGGCACAAATACAAACAGCACTTCTTGAATCAGGGAACATCAGCTCAAAGCACATCAGCATTGGGCATCAAACTGAAACAAAATGCAGTGTCTGCAACTGCCAGCTAGAAGGAAAAAAAGATTCTGGCTGCACAGGAAGATTTATGCAATTAGAACACCGGCTTCAGTTGTGACATGACAGTTTTATTACTCATCTGCTCAGAAAAGTGCTACCAAAGTTTGTAGCAAGTCCTGTTAGTTAACAATATTAATCCACTGTTGTAATCTGTGATGATATTGGCAGAATAAAAGTTAATTAGCAGACCTAACAAGAGGAAAGACAGTTATCTTACGATGTGTTCAAGTTCAGCTCCGTAAAAATGACGATGCAAAAAGCAGAAAAACCTACATTCTATCTAAATTCAAACACTGGCAACAGTCCTATATTTTCTATTGTCTTTATAAGTTCCAATAGGTTTTAAAATGGTAAAATCTTCATTATTGTAAGGATTAGTCATACTTCAGAAACTTCAGGATAATTAGTCAAATTTTGAACCAAAAGAGAGAGAATACACTGTCTCAATTGCACAAATACATTGGCAACATTTGAGAAAATAGGTGAACCTGGTGAGGAGTGCTCATCTCCAGTTCTACCCACTTTTCCAAAATGTTGCCAACAATTTAGACAGTGTGCAGGAGTTTTTCTATAGATTTTAGGAATTTAAATTTATTGGATACACAGTATTTGGGGGGTTTAAGACTAGTGTTTTTGTTGCACTGGTACTGAAACAGGTATCAATCATCATGATCATCATGGTTTTTCTACTGTAATAAATGCTCCTTATTTATCTTAATGTAAATAGTCTTTTACTAAGGCAGTAGGCCAGACATCTTTTTTTTTAATCAGCACCAACTATATTGATATAAGCAGTGTTGTCTTACCTTGTATCTCATCTGAAAATATACTGATCTACCTTTAAACACTAAATATATATTGACCAGCCCCAGATGAAACTACCCCTGTACATTTAAATTATAGTGTATATGATCCGTCCCAAGCCAAAAAAGGATGCCTTGGCTGTGAGTGAAAGGTTTGTTACAACTACAGTGCCAATCCTCTGCCCTTGTCTGCTCCGGGATGTGTTGCATTTCTGCAGCTCTGTTTGACTAAAGTTGTGCCTTAAGGTTGTTTGAGAGGAGACAACAAGTAATGATGCAACTTTATTGATGGTTTGTAGACTGCTGCTGAAAGAGATTTTTGAGGCCGGGGGAACGTTAACAGACTGAAAATGCAACAGGAAACATATCGACTTTATTTTAGCTGAAATAAAAATAGACCTGAAGTATTTGTATTGTGCTCTGCTTTGCATCAGGGTTATTATACAACATCTTTAGATGGCATTTTTCTTCAGCTTTAAGCTTTATTTAAGGTTGAGGTTTTAGGGTTGTGTTTACAGGAGATATAAAAACAACACATTCAGTTGATGTCCAAAGCAAATAAGAGAAACAAAACATCATTGATTAAACCAGGTCAGGATTTACATGAAATGATATTATGCTAGCTTGTTAAGCAGTGTTATAGCTGCAGGTGCAAAGGTGCTCCTGCAGTGTTTTGTTCTCCCCTTAGGAGTCACAATCTGACAGCTGCTAATGAACCTTTCTAAAACTTAAAAGTACACTCTCACAGGAAGTTGATCTAGGCCTCCACACCTTCCACGCTGTCTTTGGTATTTTAAGGCAGTGCTGAAGAAAATTTGGGTTTTGGACGCTGTGGTTAAGTACAGATAATTTGCATTTGATTTGTTATTGTGCAAAAAAGTGCAGTTGCAGACTTGTGTAGTTTCTTTGTGGATGATTGATCATACATGCAGTAAAACGATGTTTGCAGCATTCTTTGCTTCTATGGATGAAAATAATGGCTAGAAACTGTCAGTATCAACATTGTGTACTAAAATAGTCTTTTTGTAATACCTAATAAGTTGTTTTGGGTATTTTTTGTTTCACTCTCACATATTACTTCATTGAATCAGCAGACAGGAAATTCACCTTACCACAAGGCCAGAATTAGAGCTGCTTTCAACATATTTTTTTTTAGCTCAGTCTTGCTACATCTTGCACATTTTACCTGCTCCACCAGCTTCTAAAGGACAGGAAATTCATCTTTCATTGAAGCTATATAAAGAGCTAAATGTCACTTAAATTTTCAAACATTTTCTACATATTTTTAGCAGGTTCCCTACATACTTTTCTCTGTGTTTCTGACGTTTTGACCCCTCTTGTTTTCCTTCAGGTAGCTGGGGTGTAGTTTCCCTGTGAGCCAGTCAGAGAGAGACATACAGTCCCGGACCACACCCCCCTTCATTCCCTCCCCACCCTTCTCCCACAAAGACATGCATAGCAAAAACCGTAAGTGTTAACGCCTCTCCTCGCCTACTGTTCCCCCACATCCTTGTGATTTATCTCCCTCCATGAGTCTTCCTGTTTCTCAGCATCTTTTCACTTGATCAGATCTGGGTCAAAAGTATTCTTACTGTTGTTGCTCTTGGAGATGGAGTCAAACAAGGTGCTAATTAGAGAAGATTACACATAATTGATTTGAAATACTTTATTTGAAAGAGTTCTGGCATCGATTTCTATCTACTTTTCCAAATCACATTCATCAGGTACCTCAGCAGGCTTAGTAGAAAGAAAAGGTTGGTTTGAGTAGCAACTCATTACTCTTAGGTGCTAATTGGATGCTAATTAGATCAAAGCGTACCCCTTACACTGCTTGAGTATTTCATTATCTGTTGAGTTTGTGTTTTTGTGTCATGCATCTTTTTCTCTGCTTCTGTCTTCACTTGATTCAGAGAAACGCCACGTCTCCCCCGTCTCCTCCCGGAGCGCCCTGGTTCCCATGAAGCCCAAAGCTCCTGCTGTGGCCCCTGCTGTGGCTCCCAGTCCAGGAGACACGCTGGCCTTCAGGGTCCCTAAAGATTACCCCCATTCCCGCTTTAACAAGGCACCACTCGCCGTCTACCCACCAAAGGGATCTCGGAACAAGACATGGTTGGCACATACATCTTTTTCCAATAGAATAGCATTTCCCTAGGCTTTGTCTTCTCATAAAGCCAGTGTTAAATTAGATTTAAACAGAATTCTAACTTCATCTTTCCCCTCTCCAGTGTATCCCTTCCAGTTGTAAGCCTGGAGAAAATGCCATGCCTCAACCGAGCCGACTCAGCATCTCACGTGCGCCTCACTTCCTCCTCTCCCTCCCCTTCTCCTTCCGTCAACAAGCCCTCATTCCACGCCCCCTCATCCTCTCAGCGGTCCACTGAGAAGCTCCTGAATGGCCGTGGCACTAGTGGGCCACCCACACCTCGCTCCACCACGTCTCCGTCCTCTTTGGATGGGCGGCCCAGTCCGGCTCGCTCGCCCCTTGACAGACGGCCGTCATCTACGCCTTCGTCTTCCCCACTGGACAGGAAACCCTCTCCGTCACCTTCCCCTGCACACCGGTCTGGCGCCCTGCCTTCATCTTCATTGTCGCCACTGGAGAAGAAGCACCAGAACGGGACAAAGGCTTCCTCCAAGTCACATAGAAGACTCTCAGGTGAGTCATAAGATGCCGTCTGGTTTGTTTTTATCCTTATGCAGGCATGTTTAGTTTCCTGGGGTTGTAAAGTTTTTAAAGCATTAAAATGTCTTGTTTGAAATCAAGGCCCTAAAAGTGATTAATTTGATTTTTAAGTCTTACAGTATTTCTAGAAAGATCCTATTTTATTTTGTTTTTGTTTTTTTTTTTAAGTCTTTTAAATGATTATATTTCCCTATTAAGTGCATAACATGACATAAAATCCAGAGTATGAGTCGCCCTGGTATTTGACTGCAGGCAGTTCTTTGGAGTCCCCTGAAGGGAAAAAAGGTTCAAACAAACCATTTTTGTTTTGTTCAGCAAAGTCCACACCGTGCTGTTTCTGTGCAGCTGTATTGCTCTTTTAACCCTTTATGTTATCACCATAGCGTTAATGCATGTACTAGCAATAGTGCGGTAGTTGAGCTCTGAGCCTGTGGTGATTGTTGTGAGACAGACTCACAGCTCACTGCCCTCCTCTGTCTGTCATTTGTTATTTTTAACTGCAGAGTCTTTACAGTCAAAACAGGAACTCAACAAGGTTTATTTACTTAATGGTACACTCCTCTGCTTTTTTAATGCAGGATTATGACCTAATGAATAAGAAAAGGGAGGAATTCCATAACCTTCTGAGCAGTGGAGCAGCTGCTTGCAATACACAATGAATGGGGTTATTTGCAATTGTGTTAAGTCTCATGTACTGTGTGGCAGTGGCAGCTGCATGCACTTGTGGTCATGAGAGCACATATCCCTGCATTTTATACTGGTATTTGCTCACATCAGATAAAAAAAAATGGGTATGAAAGGTGCATCTTATACTACAGAGTATATGGCAGGTTTTAAAAGATAGATGTAAGTCAAACCAATTCAGTTTTAGGTTTTCATTCTGTATGTTTTTTTTTTTATTTGCCAGTGTTGCCAGAGTAAATTTCATTTCAGGTTTTATTTCATTTTTCATTTCAGACAATATCAAAAAATCTCTTGAATGGGCTTGTTGCCATGGGCAACAAATTCTAAATTTTTAACTTAAATGCATCAATTTTGTGCCCCCTGAGAGCAAAGTATTCTCCCTGATTCCTGAAAGAAATATGAACTATCAAACAACTGAAATCATCGACTGTTTCACTGAGGTATTGCTTCGGTTATTTTACAGTGACTGCCTCTCCTTCTCTCTGCCTCAGTGAACAGGGTTTGTGAGTGCAAAGAGTTTTCAACAAGTTTTACATATGTTTGTTATAATACAGGTTTATGTTTCCTGACTGGAGCTCAGTCTTTACCTGTTCACATGCTGGGGTTTTATCGTTTAAGATAGATTACCAGAAGATTAATTATTATTACTATGGCTGTAAAGATTAGGCTATAGTGGGCCACCATCTTTAATGGGAAACACTGCATTCACTTAACCCTTCAAAGCGTTAGTAGTCTTCTAATGCCTATTTATGGGTGCAGTAAGAGTCTAAATGTTGAAAAAGAAATAATCAATAATCAATTAAGCAACAATCTTTCCCTTTGGAAATTTTCATGGTTGACTTTGAGATTTGATTAGTCAACTTAAAGCTCAGAAAAGAAGCTTGATAAGTTAAAGGAAGCAAACATGCTTGAGCTGGAAGAGTCTCTTAAAAACTACCAAATTGATTTTCACAAGAAGTCACACATAAACAAACATGAAAATGCTCCCACAGTCTCACACATGCTATTTCTTAACTCTGAATCTTCTGGAAAGCTTCCCGTCTGAATTTTTGGCTGCAGTTAGGACACTGTTGAGGGTAAATTTTGTGTTTGGACCCATGAGTCCCCTTTTAAAACTTTATAGTGTATTTCTTTGTCTTTATCTAACATTTATTTAACCAGAACAAAAGGCTTCATGGGAAATGGGCTCTGACAGTTTCGAATCAGTCTGGGGAGAATTCAGTGCAGAAATGGCAGCAAAACTCAACCCTGTTTTCCCAAGTTCAGTCCTAACATGAGGAACAAGTAGATGGAAATGCCACAAGAATGCAAGGCAAAGTGGCTTTTAGTTCTTTGAAGAAGACAATAAATGTTCTTTTTTTGTTTTCTCTGTTCTCCTTTCTCAAGCACTAGCACTTTTTGTCTCCTTCATAATTCCTGAATCTCTAATTTGTTATTTTAATCAAACGTTTACACCCCCAAGTTCAGCTCATGGTCATCTCAAAGCAAGAAAAAGTTCAAGAGATTTTTGCCTGATGCTTCAAGGTCTTCATGCCGTGTCTCTCTATCAAGAGTGTCCTCTCCCTCCAATTCGAATTTCTCTTTTCTCTCTCCCCATTTGCGCCGTGTCTTGCTGCGCGCCGAGCTGCTGATTTACACCCTCTAATTCGCAAGCTCCCCGCTGCCAAAAAAGCTGCTTGTCTTCTTGAGAGATTTCTCCCCCCTCCTGTGTCTCTATATATTTTCATCCTCTTGCTCTCTCCACCTCCTGCCTTGACCTCTTAGTTTCTCCCTCTTACACTCTGGCCTCATTTTTTTTCCTTTCACATATTCCTTTTCTCCTCCTCTCTTTCGCCATTAACTACTGTCTTGCTGCTCTGTCGTCTCCTTCTTCTACTTCTTTTTCATCGCACTACCCATTCTCCTCTCATTTAACTTCCTTTTTAAGTTCATGCTAGAGAGCATGTGAGTTTATTTATGTCTGAGGCCATGCTCATTGCTGCTGTGCTGCTCTCTGTGTGTTTTTTGTCCACCTTTGCCTCAGCTGGCTCATGCTGCTAACACAAAAAGATTACAGGGATTATAGGGAGGGCCAGCACCAGATTACAGCCCTTTGACAGTTACACTGTTTACGATAACCTGCTGACCGGAGGTTGTTGTTAACCGGCCAGTAAAAGGGGGAAAACAAAGGCCTCTGTGTTTCTCAGCAAAGCTTTTACTCTCGATATCATCTCTTAACTTACACCGACACTTAGTGTCTTACAACTTTTATTCTTATAATCTAATCCTCTATTTTTTAATTGATAGATGAATCAGATTAAAACATTTTTTATATTCATCCCTTAATTCAAAAAGAAATGGAGGATGGGCTCCCTTTTCCAAACATGACAAAACCGATGGATGAAACGTGCTCAACACAGCATGCAGCACAGTAATAGCTTAATCTCGATTATCTTGTTTTAATGATCATGGGAAGCTAAAATCTAAAGTGGATTAATTGCCCAGCACTACTACTACCTTTGACATACATTTAAGCTCAGAGTAGCAACAGATTTCTGGCAGTGAAAGATATTTTTTAAGATGCATCTTGATAAGGGAAGCCTTCAACAGTTATTGATAATATGATCTCAGACAAAACCAACTCACTGATTGGTCAGGCTATCGTTAGCTTGTTGAACCTCTTATTCATTGATGCACAAAAGAATGCTCCTCTTGCTCTACCTGAAGCGAGCATGTCTTGCCTGCTTTTATTTTTAAATGTGTTTATTTTGAGATATTTTCTGACTCTTCCATGTCTTAATTTAAGATATTATTCCCCCAGAAAACCTCAAAAAGGGAAACTTTGACCTCAGAAATGATCCATTACACGTTACATTTATCAGTTTGTTTTCCACACTTATACAGTAGGCTTTATTTGTCAAACTTAATTGTCAGCTTTTTTGTGTCTGTATATTTCCATTGCCCTTATTCCCAATTATTGTCCTTTATTTTCATTTTTCCACTTTTAAGCCTTTTTTGACTGTTTTTGCCACTTTTATCCAATTTTTGCCACTTTTATCTGGCTTTTTCCCCTTTTTAGTCACTTTTCTATCATTTTTCGCTTTTTGACTGTTTTTGTCACCTCTAACTTATTTTTATTGCCACTTTTACCTATTTTTTGCCTCTTTTCACTACTTGGATTGTGGCTCTTGAAAAGTTATTTTTCAACAATTTGCCTCTTTGGTTAAGAAACACTGTTATAAATGAAAGTTAACTCATACAGCACATTTTAGTACAGCTTTAAGTGCTGATTTGAATCAGCAGTGATTTACTCACATCATGTAGGCTTTTCCCACACCTTTCAAACTTCAATTCTACATTTCTCTGTGCCTGCCCATGGCAGTGCCCATAGCGTCAACGCCAGGATCAAAGCACCGTGTCTGACATCAGCTGGTGAGAGCACATGTCAGAGGACCAAGACAGAAAGCAATGGTAGAATGGACATGGAGGAAAGTGATTTGTAATACTGAAATGTTGGAGTCAGACATCCGGGGCTACTCATAAGATCCAGAATAAAATGTGGATGACTCAAAGTGTGCAGAGGAGCAAGAAGCAACAGCACAGCTTGAGCCAGTGACAGCTGGTGGTGCTGCTGTAGTATTCGTGCACCAGTGAAAACTCTGTATTAAGATGGTGACTGGTAGAATAAATGCTCAGAAAGCTTGTGTATTTTATTAATACATGCATCAAGACTGAAATATGCAGCTAAAAGTGGTCATATGAGAAGTTTTGTGTGTTTATGAGATGGAAATTTAATATTTCTTATTGTCATTTCTGATATATATTTTTTAAATTTCCTTTTTCATTTAACAATATATTTTGGGGTTTTGATGCCTTTATTCATAGATATGGGGGAACAATGGGTAGAGTTAGAAAAATGAATGAAAGAGTGGGGGAGAGACATGCAGGAAAGTAATGGACTTGTTCCCAGGCCGCCCACATACATGGGGCACGCCTCAAACCACAAGGCCATCTGCGCCCCTTCATTTCTAGGAGTTTTAATAAATTATTACAATTTTTATATCCAAGATAAAAGACTAAGTTAACAATTGTTCACATGAATTTTTACCAATGAGTCTATTCTGGCACCCCATGAGTGGACTAAAGGCCTGCTTAGACTACACAAATTTAGCCAGATTTTATCCCAATTGCATCATCACAGCTCATTGTCAAACATCAGGCCTGATTATGAGCGTCAGGAATGACAAATATTTTTGTAGTATGACAGTTTAATACCATGATCTGTATTCTCACACCTACCAATAGGAGAGCATTTGCTCCTTACTTTGTATCTTTATTTACCAGAGTGAGTTCCAGCTTTTTTTGCCTCCAGGGATCTTATGCATACATACAGTTTAACTGTGTACATAAGCTATGCTAAATGGGCGTATTTTCTTGACATTATCACATTCATACCTCAGGTTCTAGCTGAAGGATAGCCAGTCCTTGTCCTGTTCTTAATACATTAGGATGAGTCTATAGTTGTTATCCACAACCTATAATCCAATCAATAATAGTTTCTTGTTTGCTGTTTTCTTCTTTTCCAAACAGGCCGCTGCATCACATACATGGCTTCTTTTGTATCTTTGATTTACACCCTTTGACCGGCCTCCCTGACGACCTAGATGCTTACACCCAAATGTGGGTGTGGTCACTCTGGAGTGCGGGAAGTGACATTGCGCTATTTTTATCAACTACACCTTCTTAAAATTTCCCCTCAGTATACAGCATTACTGGCACAAGTTTACAAACCACATTATAAAAGAAGCAGGACGGACCAAGCACTTGCCAGTGTGTAGAACAGGGGGAGACTGTAGGTGGTCTGTAGTTGCAGCATCTTTTTTTTACATTTCACCAATAAACTGAGTTACATCAGGACAGAGGATCTAATGAAGTTTTGTCTCTTTTCCTCTCCCTCTGTGCACGATGCTGCTGGAAAGAGACACACATTCTTAAGGCATTTATTCTAAATTTGCACTCATTACACAGCACTCCTTTCATGGTGGTAATTAAAGTAATATGGTGTCTATTTTTAAATATTCTAAGACAGCCCATTGCTATAACACACTGCAAATCTTAGTTGTGAAAATGTAAGCAGGCTTTCGCAGAAATGTGCTGTAACTCACTACCTCTGACCTCTACGCTGTGGCAGTGGTGGTTCCAGGCTTTAAAAAAGTGCCATAGAAATTATTAAGCCTGACACTGATGGTCTTCTTCACTATAGTAGCGTAGATAAAGAAATCAGTATGAATTTCACTCTGTTTTATAATCAGCTTGACATTACTAACAGGAGCTTTAACCATAACAATTTAAGGCAGCGGTCAGATTTAACCACATTGTCTGATAATACTGCTTCTCTTATGTGACAACACAATCTCACTAAGCCTGCTCACTTTAAACAAACAAAACCAAGAAGCAATATCACTCGTGAAATGAGCTAAACAGACTGAACCCAACGCTGTGTTTGCCAGAAAATTATATGTTCATGTTGTTTGTCTCCTGCCTGTTTACTCTTCACACCTTGGCTCTCTCATACACATTTTGCCTCTCAGAGAATTCGTTTTACATTCTAGACGCTGGCTGCCAACTGGCAGAGTTGTAAAAGTTGAGAGTTACATCTTAATGCATTTTTATTACATTTCCCCCCTCTGATTCTACTCAGAGAGAGTTTCCTTGTGCTGTCGGTCACAGTTGACTCTTGTCAGGCTGCCAGCATGTCCTGTCAAAAACGATTTGTCACAGCATGCGGGATCTGTCCAGTATATCTGTTTGAGAGGGGAAGCATTGCTAATAATAATGTCACACCAAATGGTACTATTAGACTACAGACGGCTTACACTACAACAGAATGAATGCACAAAAGAACATGTGGGCAGACGAGTGTTTGTGCGTCTGAAACGAGACAAATTATGTGGTAGTCGGAGAGCCTGACGCCCAACAAATTTGATAAGGAGCAGTCTGATGTGTGTGTTTTTGTGCTTTTTAGGGAGAGTGTTTGATCCAAACAAGCACTGTGGTGTCCAGGATCCAGAGACTAAACGGCCCTGCACGAGGTCTCTCACCTGCAAGGTAACTCAAAGAAGCACACTGTCCCTTTATCTCTCACACTCTTAGCCTGTTTGTCCTGCTTTCTGTTTATCCGCCCAGCTTTATTTGTTTGAGAGTCATACTACGAAAAGGTGCACTGATGTCACTGTTTGTAGCTATGACCCTGTTTGCCACTTAGTGATACGCCTGCTCTGCCCATTTCTTAGTAAATGCAGGGTAGCAGAGCTGAAGTGTTATAGCTCCTACGCTTCCTTTGATGTGGTAATTATACATGTTGGATGAGGTGACAACATCATTCAGCTGTAAAACTATTTTACTGCCCTTTAATTACTTCTATCAAGCTTCCTTAATCACTTCAAACTGGTTGTTAAGCATAAAGATATATGAGGCCTCTGGATTGACTTTTTAATGGCTAGTGCGAATAAGCATGCCTTACCTTGGTTTTCATAAGCTTAAGAGATTTGTGTTGTTAATAATGATTTAAATATAATGAAGAGTAAAATCAAACTTAATTTCCATAGCACTTTTTATACTAGAATGCAGCTTAAAGTGCTTAAGATATTGGTACTGTAACAAAGGTAGTGGTAATATATCCTTATATCTAGATGCAGTCTTGCAGTGCTGTGGAAAAGTATTAGCCCCTTCCTGATCTCTTATTTTTTTGTATATTTGTCTCACTCGGATGTTTCAGATCATCAAATAAATTTGAATAGCAGACAAAGTTAACCCAAATAAATACAAAATGCTATCAAGGGAAAAAGCCATCCAGACCTAACTGGCCCTATATGAAAAAGTAATTGCCCTCTGAATCTAATACCTGGTTGTGCCATCCTTTGTGGCAACGGCTGCATTTGCAATGGCTTGCAATGCGTCTTTCATAATGCTGTGGGGAAATTTTTGCCCACTCTTTTTTGAAGAATTATTTTATTTCAGCCACATTGGAGGGTTTTTGAGCATAAACTGCTTGTTTTAGGTCATGCCACAGTTATCTCCATTGGAGTTAAGTCCAGACTTTGACTAGGCCAATCCAAAACCTTTATTCTGTTTTTTTTTAAGCCATTCAGAGGTGGACTTGCTGATGTGTTTTAGATCATTGTACTGCTACATAACCCAAGTTTGCTGGAGGTCATGACCTGGAAACTGATGGCCCCTTCAGGATTTTCTGGTAGAGAGCAGAATTCATGGTTCCATCAATCACAGCAAGTCATCCAGATCCCGAAGCAGCATTGCAGCCCCCAGGCCCCAGACCATCACACTGCCACCATGTTTAACTGTTGGTATGATGTTGTTCTTAAGAAATGCTGTGCTAGTTATGTGCCAGATGAAACAGGACACACTTTCGTTTGTCAGTCCTCTGAATATTTTCCCAAACGTCTTGGAGATCATCAGGATGTTTTTTGGCAAATGTGAGACAAGCCTTTGTTTTCCTTTCTGTCAGCAGTGTTTTTGTCCACGGAACTCTCCCATTGATGCCATGTTTGCCCAGTCTCTTTCTTATTGTTCATCATGAACACTGACCTTACCTGAGTCAAGTGAGGTCTGCAGGTCTTTAGATGTTGTTTTGGGTTTTTTTTGTGAGTCATCTGTGCTTGTGGAGTGATTGGTCAACCACTCCTGGTAAGGTCCACCACTATTCCAAGTTTTCTCCATTTGTGGATAATGGCTCTCACCATTGTTTGCTGGAGTCCCAAAGTCTAAGAAGTGGCTCTGTAATCCTTTCCAGACTACTAAATGTCAATGACTTTGTTTCTGATTTGTTGTTGATTGAGGCATGAGGTGTTTCTTTTTGAGATCTCCAAGCCTGCTTCACTTTGTCTGACAGGTTCTATTTAAGCGATTTCCTGATTCAGTGGGTCTGGCAGTAATCAGGCCTAGGTGTGGCCTGTTAAATTGAGCTCAGCTCTCAAAAAATTTGGTTAATCACACTTAATACATGATTTATCTGTGTGTGTGTGTGTGTGGGGGGGGGGTACATTTCACATAGGGCCAGGTGGGTTTGCATGTTTTTTTCACTTAATAAATAAAATCATAATTTCAAAAAGAGATCAGGAAGGGGCCCAATACTTTTACCCAGCACTATACAAATACAAGTGTATCTCAGAAAATTAGAATATCTTGAACAAGTATATTTTGTCAATTTTTTAAATAAAATAGCAAGTCTTCCATTTAGATAAAGTGAATTATTTCAGCACTTTTTTGTTTTAACCTTGGGAATAACAGCTCACAGGTCATGAAAATCAAAAATCCACTGTCTCAAAATAATAGAGTATTATAAAACAAATATTGTTGATTCAGAAATGTTGACCTTCTGGAAAATTATGTTCATTTATGCACTCAGTACTTGGTAGGGGCTCATTTTGCATGAAATTCTGCATCTATGCAACTCTGCATGGAGGCAATCAGTCTGTGACACCTCCAGCCTCATCTACATGGCTATATATCCCCTCACACTGAGTGCAGTGAAGTGCAATGCTAAATAGCTGGGAGAAAATTTTCAAAAGCATCAGATCATGTTCAGAAGGTGAGGGCTGCAATTGCAGTGATGATGATAACTCTCTCAGCATTTTATACTAGTATACTGGTTTCCACATTACACATGGACATACCCAAACTTCTGATGAAAACAATTGGTTTTAAAAGTGTCTTAAATGTTGAAGATAGAAGGTTTCAATCTTAACTTTGGCAAATATAAAACAATCTTTTTCCTGTTAAAGCCAGAACTCCACCAGCCTCAAACTCACATTTTTTATTTGGAAGCCAAATGTTTTGATGCCTGGTTACACTCCAAAGTAGCTGGAAGTGAAGACAAGCTCACCATCCGCTGCCAGTATTTACCCATGCTGGTGTGGTATAATGCTGGCAGCAGCTTTGTGCAGCGATTTTGGAAAGTTTTTTGAAACTAAAGAGCCATCATAAAATCAACTAACAATCAACTACGAATAATGTTTAAATGCTTACCTGTACTCAGTGCTTATATTTTTTTTAGGGAAAACAATGTGATTTCTGATTCTGCTTCTCTGTCTGCCGGCAGACTCACTCCTTAACTCACCGCCGAGCTGTCCCAGGCCGGAGGAAACACTTTGATATCCTCCTGGCCGAACACAAGGGGCGGGCGAAGGAGAAGGAGGGAGCAAAAGTGAAGGAAAAAGACAAGGACACATCGCAGGGAGGGAAGGAGGGCAGCAGTCAGAGTAGTCTGTCACAGGAGACCAGCAAGCCTCACTGCCCTAATGGACGACCGCTGTCCACTCTGAAGCTACGGCTGGCCAACGCACACATACCCAGGTAGGAGAGAGGGCTGAAAGTTAAATAAGGCCAGGAGAAACTTAGTTCGTCTTCAATTAATTTTGAGCAATACTATCTGAACATGTATTCCAGGATGCTATTTCCAGTGGTATGCTTGAAAATCGCTTTTGCCTGCTCATTGTCTCACTATGATAACTGTTTTCAATATTCTACATTTGGAACACATAATGTAAGGTCTATGTGAATTCAGTGAAAAAGGGAAGAGTATTGTAAGTGCCAAGATATGTTGTTTGCAAATTTAAAAGTCAAATCAAGTGTATTAAATTGAAGTATTTTGGTCATTCCTTGCATACTTTGCTTCCCTTTAAAAAAAACGATTCTATTGCAATATAATACGCTGTATTATTTCAGACTGACTAGCTTTTTTATTCATATCTGATTTGCTTTTTCCAATATTGCACTGCAACTGTGCTGATCCTGGACAGATGCATGAGCAGGGAATCCCTGCCTGTTCCTGTTATTTCCACCAGGGGATGCTATAAACAAAAATGTTGAGGGAAGAAACAAAAGTAAAACAATTACAAAGTCTGCCTTTCTGACAATGAATTCCTCTTCTTCCATAGAAGATGATCCTGTTTAAAAAGGGAGGTTAGCTCTGGATTTTTCCCTGCAGAACAATTGAATATAACATGGATTGCTCTGCTTAGATAAATTTGAATGGAAGCTATTATGTTTAACTCTTAAGGACTCCTCTATACATTTCTTCCCTTGTCTTTTATTCCACATCCTCCTTTTACTTTTTGTTTCCCTTCTCCTCTTAAATCTCTTCTTCCTTTTCCTTCTTACTCCTCTTATTTCCCACCTCTGCTCTCTCTTCCGCCTCTCTTTTTTTGTATCATTAACCCACCTCTGTTTCTGTCACCTCAGGGTTCCTGGCTCCACCACCTCCACCTCCAGCCCTTTGCTCCCAGCACCCACCCCTGCCCAGGCTGCTAACCAAGAGCCGTTGCCCCACAGCTGGTTAACTGTAGCAGGAGACAGCAGTCGACTTTCCAGCGACGAGGGAGACACCGAGACTCCAGAGGAGTCTGAAAGGCTGGCTTATCACTACGCCAATCACCACCCACAGCCTTTAGGGGTAAATATTATGATTACTTAAGCCGCACTTACAGACATTTTTATAATCCATAACCTTGCAACATTAAACACTGAAGGCTGTATTTCCCATTTTTACTTCACAAGGCCTGCTTTAAAATGCCAAATAGAGAAATAATGTGTTTTCAGGTGTAGCTCGCAATGTTTTCAAGGCAAAAAAGAGATAAAAGTCATGTTTAATATTTATTTCTAAGCAGTTTAAAAAAATACAACTTTGTTTTTTTTTTTTGTTAGAAAATTGACACACATACAGTAATCTGTCTTTGACATCATACATTACTGATCATACAACCCTTCACAACAGCATTTAACATGAAAAACAGATGATGTATATTTAATTTTTTATTCAGTCATTTATCTTTAAAAAAATGCACAAGTTTAGATCTGGCCCAAAAAGTCCAGCCTGACCCATCGAAGTTCTCACTAAGCCCACCCTTTACCATGTAGCAGTGGGCAGTAAACCAGCGTCAAATGCCGTCTCCAGTAAATGGTCTGCCATTGTGTGGATTTTTGGATCACTGCTTGAGTTGTGGTGCCCGCATGAGACTTAAACGATGCTGTCGTAAGTGCAATGTGAAAGTGACCAGTCCAGTCATAATATGTTGCTCCAACACTAAAGAGCAGCCATATAACATACCAAATGTCACCCTTTTATATTCATATGATTAATGTGAAGCACAGTAAAAATTTTCAAGGGGTTTTCTCTCCTCCCGAAGTTTAATGTCTGTAATAACAGCAACATGAAGCAAGTGCTTGCTTTGCACAGCATCTCTGTCGGTCTATCTGGGGCTTCAATACAAGCTTGGCTCAAGACAGTCTGTCTTGTCAGCGACTCGTATTACAATGGCTTAAACAACTGTTTAAAGTTGAGTTTAAAGTGATGATTTGCTTGTTTTAAGTCCATGATGATTAAAAGAAGTGGGCTGTGGTGCTGTAAGAGGTCAGAGGAGCAGCTGTAGACTCTGTAGTAGCGTCAACTCATTGGCACTGCTGTTACAGCAAAGTTCAATCAATGATAAACGTGGTAGTGCCAACATTTCCTTCAAAATTAGAGTACATAGCTGTTTTCCCGAGTGAATCAGGAAATTAGGTTTTCAGTAGCAACTAGACCTCAGCAAAGAGGAACAAAACTTAAAACTGCAGGTTCAGTTATGAAGAAGTGAAAACAGAGGGACTTATAAAATAACTTTTCTGGGATTTCATGCTCAGACATGACTTGTTTGCATCACAGTTTTGTTTTGGGGAAGAAGGGGAGTTGTAACACCTGAATATGCATTTAAATGCATTATCGTTTTTAATTTTGTAATACCATTATAAAATACTTTTACTGCAAAAGGCAAAAAAATACTGTGATATTAAATTTATACCATATTGCCCAGTCTTATTTCCATGTATGTATTTATAAGCCAAAACCTAAATCAAGCAGACATTTTTAAGCTAGTTGACTGCTGTGATTTTAGATTTAAACTACAATTCCAAGTGGCTTGAATGACAGTAATCTGTTCAGTTGAGATGATAATGAGCACAACAAGGAAGCATGGAAACATTTTAGTTATTTAGTTTGATGGTAAAGAGTATTAATACTTCATTAGTGTAATTAAGGTATTAACATTCACTCATGCAGGTTTCAAGAACAGTTTACAAATCAACAGAAAACAAACCCAGACTGAAAGCTCACATTAGAGCCACCCATGACGATAAACAGCAGGGAGGATGACAAGCAGACGCTTAGACCTCAATGCACAGGAGCTTGTAGAAGCATCAGTCCTTTAACTGAGAGTCTGCAGTCTATACTGACATTCATAAACTTCATTGGTAAAGTGAGCTGCTCTAGAAAAGCAGCGGTTAAAGTTCTTGTGACCTGCCCCTTTACTTGTGAATGATGCCCTATGAGATTAAAGTTAAATAAATCAATCTAGTGCACTTTGAGAGCAAAATTAAGAGGGTAAATCTCTGGAAAAAGGTCTTTCTCTTTAAGCAGAGATGCACAAATTCCATTGGCCATTTTTTTATTTTAACCGTTTCCTGGTCTGAACTCTGGCTTTCTGTCAACTTTTCATTAAAAAAAATAAAATAAATAATAATAATAATAATAATAAAACAAACAAAAAATAACTAAGGTTTTGGAGATTAGACCATAGTGAGGTGCCATAGTGTATGTAGGAAACACTGCCCACTGTATCACTGTGAGCTGGTAGAGTCGACACTGGATGGGCCACTTTTTCAAGAATATTTTTGGGCTTTTTTTGCCTGTTTTTAGAAAGGACAGCTAAAGAAGGACAGGAAATATGGGAGAGTGGGGGGAAGAAATGCACTGAACAGCAGCGAGACCGGGAATCGACCCCACGACCAGTGCATCGAGGACTATAGCCTCTGTATATGGGTGCCTGTTCTACCCTCTGAGGAATAACGGGACCCTGGCTGTGTCACTTTAAACTGCTTTTCTCCCGCATTGTGTCAAAACAGACATTTAAAGAAGGTGATACTATGATTCAGTGATGAGCCACTTGGATTGTAGTTTTTATTGAAAAGCTCTTATAATTTAAGACATGTGGCCAGCAGAGAGGGGCAGCATATCTCTTATAGAATTAAATATGTGCTGTGGATCTGCTCTTTCTGGAGTTATTCCAGGAAAAACAGAAAAGACTCAGAAATCGAGGGTAAAATCTTGTTAGGCTGCTACATCTGACAGAATAAGCAGACGTCTTTGACAGATGTCTTCGACCTGCCGGACTAGGCCTGAGGAGAGGGGGTTGAATCCTGGCCCCAACTGCCTATAGGCAGTGGGCCAGGTCACTTTCCCCATTGTTGCAGTTTCAAAAGCTTGTTAAAAGTGCAGATGTCACTCAAAACCCTGTTCTTTTGAAGAATTTGGATATTTCATTAACAACAGTGATTCTCCAGACACTCTGAAAATCAGGTTGTAAAATACCTTTGTCCAAAGCTGACAAAGAAATACACATCAAACATCAGGAGAGACCTGAAGATGAATGAAGATTTGATAAGGTGACAAATCAAAATGTGCAAGTTAGAAGGAACCAAAAAAAGGCGAATGCTACAATTTCACCTGTAAAGCAATGCCTTTCATATTATTGATGCATGCAGTTGTGAAAAATTAATCACAATTTATGTATTCTTTTTTTTTTATCGGTTGACAGCAGTGGTTATTTAATTTAGCAGTAATTTGTTTTTAACACTAAAAGGCTGTGAAGGCTATGCTTTCTGTGGTTAAGTATGCATGAAGAAAAACAAACTTTGTCCTTCTTAAGTGAACATCTAAATGAAAATTAGGATCAATAAAAAAACTGTGGTTGCTCAGAACTGGGTTACAGGAAGAACTCATGACTCCATCTCCTGCTTTTATGAAAATACAGAAAAGTCAGTGCAGCAGTGACATTTAAAGCCTGAGAAACAAGATCTCTGTATGTGTTGTATTCTTTTTTAGATTTTAGATTCTCTTGTGTGCCTCCTCTCCTCTCTTTCTTGGTCGCATGCTCTTTTTTTTTTTATCTATATACAGTAACTCTTAGTAATTCCTTTACCCCTTATTCACCTCTATAAAATGTTTTTTCTCCTCTTCCTCCTATTTACCACCGACGTGCCTTTCCATGCCTCACTTTACTCCCCATCTGTTCTAATCCCTCTTACCCTCTTTGTTCTGTCTCCCTCCAGTGTTGCGTGTTCAGCAGTAGGCTCATGGGACGGGGCCACTATGTGTTCGACAGGCGGTGGGACAGGATGAGGCTGGCACTGCAAAACATGGTGGAAAAACACCTGAACGCACAAATGTGGAGGTGAGTTTGCATCTGCATCTGAACCTGAATGTTTTCACTTTGATTTGGTGGAGCTTTCTCACAAAATACTCCATGTGTAAAGACAGACAGCACTAAAATTAACATGGAAACTACTTTATAAACCTCCAAGTTTGGGAGCAGATAGGAACCAAACAGGTGGCACACAGTCCCAGTAAGAAAGATGAGATTTATTTTTAGGATATTAAAGGAAAAGATTTGCTTGTCAGTTATTTGTAGGAATAAAAAAAGTAAAGTAAATGCTTAATAGCCAGTGTTGGGAACATTACTTTAAAAAAGTAATTAGCTATAGTTACTAGTTACTTCTCCAAAAAAGTAACTGAGTTAGTAACTGAATTACTCCACTATAAAAGTAACTAGTTACCAGGGAAAGTAACTATTGTGTTACTTTTTTTTTAGTTTAAATATGTCTGAGAATTTTGATTTTTTTCTAAGCAGGTTTCACAAGCCAGTCAATTTTAAACCCTTTCCACCACTTATTTCTGCCTGTTTTTGCCATTTCTTAACCAAATCTTGTAACTCTCTGCTGGCTCTGTTGACACATTATTGCCACTATTAACCCCTTTTACCTCTTTTTAAGCCACATTTCCCAATTTGATTTACCCATTTATGCCAGTTTCTGACTTTTTCTGCCTCAGCTAATCCTTTTTTGCCAGTTTATATCAATTTTCATCCCATTTCACAAAATTTTCACCTATTTTTTCCACTTGAATGCAATTTAAGCTACTTTTGAATTCACTTTTACCTCTAAATAAGCCCATTTTTGCCTTTTTTGGTTATTTTGCCACGTTTATCTCATTTTTGGCATTTCGAACCATTTCTGCTACTTTTAAAATCCAATTCTACACCTTTCCTACCATGTCTTGCAGTTATTTACCCATTTTAGCTATTTTTATTGTATTTGAATTCTGTTTTCAACAAAAGGATTTATGTACATTTTTAAGAGGACTACTTACTACACAAATGAATTAAAATGTGTTTCTTTGGTTAGAGTGGTTATTATTCAGAATAAATATAGAATACCACAGCTTAACTTTACAATGGACCATGATTTGGCTGGGCCCCAGAAATCTCTTCCATTTTTCCCCCCTAATGGACGGCCTTGTCACCACATGACTGTTCTCTGAATATGCATGGTTGTGTTCAACCACCTTCAGGTACAGTAGGGGTCCCCAGTCTCTGGCACCTTTATTTTGGGGGTCACAGGCTGAAAGGGTAGAATTGCATAGACAGGTACTTTAACAGAACTTTTCCATTCAGTTCAGTCTGTGTCACATGTTTTTGTGAAGCTGGAGCAGAAAAATCCAGCTTTAGCTGCTTGGACGGTGTGGCTCCATGTCCTTCTTTGTTGGCGGAGTTCACGTTAGCCACACCTGGCCTGCTATCATTATCAACGGTGTCAACAACAGTGTTTTTGGCCACTAGTTTTCTAGAAGTGTATGCCGTTGAGAGATGCTTCATTAGATTAGAGTTGCTTACAACGGACGTGGAAAAACACTTCACCCCCGTTAAGGCTCATATTAAGGCACATGAAAAAGAACACAGAGAAAAGTACCTAAAACACTTACAAATTCATATATGTACATATAACACACAAAAGTCTGTCAAATGCATAAAAACCTGAGTGTAAAGAATTTAAAAAACACACAAAGACAGCAATACCTATGAGCAAATCAGTGTCCACAGACTTAAAACAGGAAAGGCTTCTTCCATTTTCCATTTAAGAATCGAATAATTAGGTTTTTGATAGATTTTTTTGTTTCCATTATATAAAGAAAATCAAATGGGAGCAACAGGAACTAATAGTTTATGGATGGATGAATTGTTAGATAAAATCAAACTAAATTACCCAATTCTGTAGACACGGAAAGCCATTGTTCAGTGAAATACGATTTATTGATTTAGTAGTTAGGGTTTATTGCTCATCTGTGTGAGTAATAAAGCCTCTTGGTGCATTTAGCATTTAGAAAATTGTCTTCCTGTTTCAGGAAGGTGCCACTGGCTGCTGAGAGCCTCCTCTCCCTCTCCTCCTCCTCTGGTACCTCCCCCATCACTTCACAGCAGACTCCCTCTCCCACCACTGCCATTTCTCCTCTCCTCTCCTCCCCCTCCAACTGCCTCTCCTACACCGCCACGTTCCCTCAGTCAGCATCCACGGCCGGAGTGTTCAGCATTCGAGATGCGCCGCAGCCCGTCGCCCCAGTTTCCGCGCTGGGTAAAGCACGTAACGGCATGCATAAAGCCAGCCGGCCATCCAAAGACACGGAGGACTCTTTAGTGGGATCCAAGAAGAGGAAAAACTCTTCATTCTCCTCATCCTCATCATCATCCTTTTCTTCCTCTTCCTTGTTGACTGTGGATAATCACAAGAGGAACGGCAGCAGCTATCATCCGACGTTACAGGGCACAGGGGGAACGGCAGCACATGCCGTTAGGAAAAAGGGACTTGAGCGTGGGGGAAGTGGGATTTGGAGCAGCGGAGAGGACTGGCTGTTGAAAGCTGAGGGGTCACAAAGCCACAACTCACAGAACAGGTAGGAAATCATGGTTTTACTCCTTAACTTTATTTACATTGTAAGGTAAGTGTGCACGAATGCATTTAGAAGTGAAATTTACTGAAAACAAACAAAGGGGGCCAAGGGTTAGACAATGAAACAACAAAGTATTAATTTTTTGCCAAGTCTTTTTCGCTGTTGTGTTTTAAGTAATCCGTTGTAGAAATACACGTTTTAAAAGGTTTAATTGAATTGAGAAGCAGCCTGGTGTGAGACTGCTTGACTGAAGCATGTATCTTATTACGGTGCTTTTTTAGCTTGATGAAGATGTTTCTGGAGTAGGTGCCATCTTCACTTGGCCCTTCAGAGACATGTCCAAGGTACAGATGAGGACAAAATTATTTATAGCAGCTTTTCCAAAAATCCAAGTTTTATTTGGGATGCTTACATTATTTTACTTTGCACACAGAAACAAAATTATTTCACAAAAACCAAAACTACAAGTATCAGAATTATTAGCCCCCTTTGTAACTGACTTTTTTTGTTGAGCCATAGCACAAACTTAAGTAAGGATTTGAGCTATCACTGAGAAAGTATCATCACACAGTAAAGAACAAGCCTAGTAGTAGTAGGTAGGAAGAAGATATTTCAAGGACTAAGGAAAGAAAATTAGTGACAGATGCCTCTTAGGGCCAAGTGACTTAGCCAAAACAGGAACTGTAGTCTCAAAGAATACAATCACTAGAGTCCTGCACAGGAATGGACTGTGAGGTTGTAGACCAAAAAACAACTCCACTTCTGCAGAAGAGACACCTTCAAGCCAGACTGAAGTATGCTAAGGACCACCTGAAGAAAATTCTGCATACTGAAAGCATGTCCTTTGGTCA
Source organism: Cheilinus undulatus (assembly GCF_018320785.1). Lineage (NCBI taxonomy): Eukaryota > Metazoa > Chordata > Actinopteri > Labriformes > Labridae > Cheilinus > Cheilinus undulatus. The sequence continues at coordinate 20,796,646 of NC_054887.1, read as the reverse complement.
GATGAGACCAAACTAGAGCTCTTTGACCATAGAGATGTTGCTTTTGTTTGGTGAAAGAAGGAAGAGTTGTATAACCCAAGGGACACTGTCCCCACAGTGAAACACAGCAGAGGATGTACAGGTACATCTCAAAAAATTAGAATATCATGAAAAAGTTCAATATTTTTTGTCACTCTTTTCTGAAAATGAAAACCATATATTATATAGACTTGTTACACATAGAGTGAAATATTTCAAGCCTTTATTTCTTGAAATGTTGATGATTATATATACTATATTATATTTTACAGATAAGAAAACCCAAAATTCAGTGTCTCGAAAAATTAAAATATTACATAAGATCAAGATTTTAAAAAATGACATTTTAAACAGAAATGTCAGGCTTCTGAAAAGTATGTTGATTTATATGCACTCAATACTCGGTTGGGCATCCTGTTGCATGAATTACTGCATCACTGCGGTGTGGCATGGAGGCGATCAGCCTGTGGCACTGCTCAGGTGTAATGGAAGCCCAGGTTGCTTTGATAGCGGCCTTCAGGTCATCTCCATTGTTGGGTCTGGTGTCTCTCATCTTCCTGTTGACAATACCCCATAGATTCTCTATAGGGTTCAGATGACTGCATTGACTGTGGACTTCAGTGGACCAACACCAGCAGATGCCATGGCAGCCCAAATCATCGCTGTCTGTGGAAACGTCACATTGGACTTCAAGCAATGTGGATTCTGTGCCTTTCCACTCCTCTAGGTCCCAGAGTCTGGAGGAAAAGTGGAGAGGCACAGAATCCGTGTTGCTTGAAGTCCAACGTGAAGTTTCCACAGTCAGTGATGATTTGGGCTGCCATGGCATCTGCTGGTGTTGGTCCACTGTGTTTTCTGAATTCCACAGTCAATGCAGCCATCTACCAGGAAATTTTAGAGCACTTCATGATTTCTTCTGCTGACAAGCTCTATGGAGATGCTGATTTCATTTTCCAGCAGACCATGGTGTTACTGTGCTTCACTGGCCAGCAAACTGGCCATAGAGAATCTATGGGGTATTGTCAAGAGGAAGATGAGAGACACCACCACACTATCAAAGCAACCTGGGCATCCATTACACTTGAGCAGTGCCACAGGCTGATCGCCTCCATGCCAAGCCACAGTGATGCTCTAATTCATGCAAAAGGATGCCCAACTGAGTATTGAGTGCATAAAAATCAACATACTTTTCAGAAGCCTGACATTTCTGCTTAAAACATCCTTTTTATTGATCTTATGCAATATTCTAATTTTTTGAGAGACTGAATTTTGGGTTTTCTTATCTGTAAGCCATAATCATCAACTTCTCAAGAAATTAAGGCTTGAAATATTTCACTCTATGTGTAACAAGTTTATGTAATATATGGTTTTCACTTTCAGAAAAGAGTGACAAAAAATATTGAACTTTTTCATGATATTCTAATTTTTTGAGATGCACCTGTATAATGCTGTTGTATGCTTCAGTATTTGGAACTGGAATCTCGTAAAGGTGAAAGGAAATGTGGAGATTTTGAAAGAAAACCTCTTGCAGTCAGCAGCAAAACTGGGTCTGGGTTGTCACTTTGTCTTCCATCATAGTAACGACCCAAAAGATACATCGCTCCTGCTGAAGAGCTACCTCCAGGTGACCAAAGTGAGCATTATCGACTGGTCTCCACAAAGCCTTGACTTGTACCCCATTAAAAATCTGTGGGGGGAACTGAAGACCAAGGTCCATGCCAGAAGAACATCAAATCTGGAGGAGGTTGAGAGATTGGCCAAAGATGAATGGGCTGGGGTTGCTTCAGTGACGTGACTGAGACTTGTTGAAAACTAAGACAAATGACTGCAGGCTTTTATCCAGCAAAAAAGGGACACAAGTGACTACTGACATCCAAAGTAAGCATCCAAAATGAATCTAGGATGTTTGGAAAAGCTGTGTTAAAACTGTGTTAAAAAAATCCTTCCTCTCTTTAACAGCACTTGGGAGATACTGAAAAAGGCTTAGGAGGAGGTACAACATTTAAAGTCTCTCCATACAATAGCATCAACATAATGCCATCAAATAAAGTTTTTTATCTTTCTTACTCCAACAAAGAAATTTTGATTGTAGTTGAGGCTATTTTTGTGACTACATATTGGCAAGTGACTTGTTAAAAAAAAAGGAATGGTGTGTAAACAGAGAAGACAGTACCAGCAGTGCAGAGGCTGTGATGACAGCTGTTTGGCTTTCCTCTTAAATGCACAGCACTGGAAAATCTATCTGGAGTTCACTTTATATTATTAATAGAAGCAATTTTCCTCCTCTTCTGGCCTTCTTTAGTCGTGAACTTGGCACGACCAGTATACCCTACTCACCCAGCAGGGAGCCTTCTTCTACCCCCCATCAGCCTCTGGCTCCCCCATCCGGACCCTTGGCATACGTAGGAGGAGCTGAGGGAAGAAAGAGGAGGAGTCCCAGCTCATACAGGGGGAAGGCGAGCAAGCTGAGCAGGCCGGGAGGGTTGGAGAGCCTCTTTGGGAACGGGAGTGAAAGAGGAGGGATACTGGCTTCAGGGCCTGAGTCACCCAGACAGGTAGGTGGAATAGACAGCATCTCTTTATTCTGCACCTCTGGGAATACCCCAAAGTAAATTCAGTCTTCTCTTTTCTGAGGACTCAAACCTGTCTTATAGTCACCTCACAAATAAAACTGGATAGAAAAAGTTGGGACACTGCATAAAATAGAAATAGAAATTAGGGCTGCCATTATTAGTGCATTGATCCTGATGAGATTAGGGTCTGAAAATTAACGCACTGAATTTTTAGAACTGAATTATTTAAATGCTGTTTTGTGCACCATAGTTAAGCCACCTCAGCAGGCAGCAGCTGGATCCTCCCACTTAAACATGCGCTTACAGAGCAAGAGAACAGAGAACAAGGACACCGCTATTTCACTGACTGTTATTTGGCTTTAAAAATTTGCATACAGCTCAGTGGAAATGTCAGAAATAATGTGCATAATGTTTGCTTTTTTCCATTCTTTTTGGTATTTTCAGTTCCCTTTGGATCTGTTGCAAGTTCTTTTTCCCCATAGTTTAGTTAATGTTGTTACCTGCCAGAAGTTCCTTTTTTTTCTTTAAAAGTAAAAGCAGGTGTTGTACAAAAAAAAGTAAAGTACCCTCAGCTTAAGACTGTAAAGAATTTAAAGCAAAAGCTTAACAAATTAAAGTTTCTTTAAATTATCTCAGCTTTACTGTTAACCCTAAATGGGTTATCGACACAGGAAACTATTTAACTGGAAGTTCTGCAAATGCAAATGCTGCCACATTAACAGGATCATTGGACATGAGTGAGGGATTTTGTTCATGCACTTGTGCATGTAATGTTAGACACTGTATTCACTAAAGAAGCACTTTGAAGCTGTCTCCTTCTCAGTCATGGCTTAAGACCACACTAGTGTAGCAGTGCAGCTACACATAAATCTATAAGTTAAGATTGTAATATGCATCTGTTTTCATTAGACTCCCTATTTACAAAACTGTTAAGTATTGCTTTGCATTTTAATATAGGCTTTAAAATGTTTGGAAAGCAGAAAAATATGAACTTTAAACATGCAACTAAAACTGTGATTAAATGCGATTGAGCATCAAAATTATGCGTATTAATCTAAACAAAAAAAAAACTTGAAAATGCAGCACAAATCTTTCTTCCGGTTTCCATGCAGACCTGCTTTTTTACAGGTAGAATTACGATTTAAAGGGGTCATTTTATGCAAAAATGACTTTTTCAGGCTTTTCTAACAAAAATATCTGGCCCTGGCCTGTCCGCAATCCCCTCAAATACCAGAAAAATCCATTCCCTTCCACCCTCTCTTTCTCCACCTTTCAGAAAATGTGTGCTGAAACAAGTCGTTCCCAGAATTTCCCTTTATGAAAGTTCCACCCTCGTCTGCTGATATTCCTCTCAGCTGCTAGCTGAGATACTGGATAGCTTAGTGTGTTATCTTGCTGACTTTGGTCAGGGAGATTGATGTTCGAATCCCAGCCAGGTCCTTGACTTTGGATAAAAGTCTCTGTCACATATAACATCAGGAGTGCCACATCCATTTCCTGAAAGGGGTGTGGTCAGGGGCGGAGTCTGACAGCTCATTAACATTAAAAGCCACAGACACAGAAATGGCTTGTTCTGAGCAGGGCTGAAACGGAGGGCTCTTGAGACATGCAAAAATCCTATACTAGAGTGTTTTTTCAGCAACAAACTTCACAGGCATGTTTTGGGGACTTCTGAGATCAATATAAACTTGTCTTAAAAGGGTAAAATATGTCCCCTTTAACATTAACTTAAACATAGAAAAAAGGAACTTGTTATGGATCTTAATATCTCGTGGTTCTGCTGAGTGTTGACTTGTCCTCAGAGCTGTCTGAGTTTTTAAGGTAAAATGAGACATTAAAGAGCAGTGGTGGACTTATTTACCATGCTGATGTGGTTACACCAAAGTGTTCTGAAAGGAGCAATAAAGCATGAGGTTGTTCACAAAAATGTAGTGCACTAATTAAGGATCTTAATTAATTGCGATTAATGCCATTTATCTCAACAGCCCTTATTTAAATCAGATTATCTGTTGAGAAATTTAGCTCAGATAATCCTGCTTATTAGAAATAGAATTTTCTCAGTAATTCCTTGACTTCAGTACTTTCAGTACTTCAGTTATTAGAATAATACCCGGATATCTTGAAAATGTTCTAAATGAATGTTTATAGCAAAAAATTGTCACTGTGGGTGTTGAAATTTTTGACATTTGCTCTGATGTGCTGCCAGCATTTGTCAAAACTGTTAGCAGTTTTGGTCCAAATTGAGAAAATGCCCAAATAGCACACTTTTAGAGAAAAAAATATGATGAATAAAACTCCAGAATTTTCAGTGGGACCAGCCCTGTTGTAATAGTCCAAAAAACGCAAATAGTTTCAACTGTAGGCCATCATCAGCTTCATAAATCATTAAAGAGGGAAATTTAACCAGATAGTTTCAGATGTTTGTTTAAATATACTTTCTTTTTTTTTTTTTTTGAGATTATTCTTTGGTTAATCCTGGCTATATTTAAGGAGGAAACAACAAGGGGTTGAGGAGTGACCACCAACCAAACCAACATGTCATCTAAACCAATCATCTTTAAAAAAGCATTTCTTTGCCCTCTGCCCTCCTCTCCCTGCAGGCCAAGTTGCATCACTGACAGAAACCTGTTCCATGGACTGAATGTTGGGCAGCTGCACAGGCCACCACCGTTAGTGACCTTCCATCTCACCACTCTTCCACTGACAGCACCAATCAGACTGCTTCATCTCCACGATGTCACCCCTATTTTACCCAATGACAGTTCAGTTCACCCGCTGTGACATTGGGGCTCTCTTTGCCCACAGTTGGCTGGCCGTCTCTTCCACTCTTCACCTCTTGTTATCGAGCGTTTCAAAGGAACAGAGTCAGTGGAGTCCAAAAACTCATCCTCAGAGAAGGGAATATTCTTCACAGGGTTTCCAAGGCATTTGAATAACACCACCACTGTACACCTTTATGGGGAGACGATAATTCAAAGCAACCAGAGTTTGTTTTCTGGTTGTTTTGAGCGTTTTCCTGCCTCTTCTGTCCCGCCACAAGGAAAGCGATTGTTTTTGGGAGTTAGACAGTTGAAGAACCGACTGACACAACTACTGTAGGACTCCTACTAGCCTTCAGCTACGCCTCCTTAACTTCCTTACCTCTCCCTCTGCCTTCTTTTCTATCTTTCTCTCAGATTTTCCAATTCCTGAAAGACAAAATAGCAGCAGCTTTGGCTGCATTTTATCCCGCTTTTTCTTGTATTTCCCAGTTTCTCTCTGTCTTTTTTACAATTCTCTGTCTGTCCTTTCTTCCCTCCTCTTTCTCCCTGCATGCTTGTGTTCAAAGTGCACTTACTGTCCCCCCCTTACGTCCCCCTCTTCAGCGACTCCAGAGCAGTCTCCAGCAGTGCCACACGAGGACACGCTCACACAAGGGAAGAATAAAAACGTTTCCGAAGATGCCGTGTCAATGCATTGTATTTCAGTATAGGAAGAAGTCTGATTTTTTTTTTTTTTTTTTTAATGTTGCAAGAAACACAAACTCTCGTCCGTGTGTCAGGACTTGCATCCAAAAAGGAAATTATTACTTCGGTGTTGGATCTCTTTTTGTATAATAATTTATCGTTCTTTAATGATGTTTTCTAACTGACCATTGAGGTTGAGAGACTTTTATGGGCAAAAAAATAATTTCTACGGCATTTTGAAGAAATGTTGAAAGTATTATGATAGTTCATATTGTTGAAATTGTGTACATATCTGTTATTATTTTTGTATTTATTATTAATTGTCCCCTTTTACTTATTGTGAGCTAAAGAGGGTGAGAGTTTTTGCCTTCCTACTTTGATCTGTGTTTGATGATGTTAATTGGCATGGTTTCACAAAATCTTCAAGAATTTGTTCATTTGTGAGCACTTTTATCATACGCAAAGATGGCCCATAATCAAGCTTCAACTACGAACCATTATAAACAAGGAAAAAACTACCAGTACTCTTTTAATAACTGCTCTCAGAGACATCTAGCTTATCAAGTCTAATGAAAAAAAATCTGATATTAAAACAGAGGTTTTGTGAGCTCAGCTGCATCTAACATGCCTGTGTCCCACTTTAGCAGCACAAGGTATGCAATAAATCATCATGTTTTACACTAACAGGTTATTTCTTGATCTTTTAAAGTCATCTTACCACAATCGTTTAGTTGTTCTTGCAGGACTGTCTTTTCAAAAGCATTTTTTTTGCACTTTCTACAGCATTTTTTTAAAGACTGAATAATGTAATTTTCCCATATATACCAGTTACTAAAAGCTGCAGTCTTCAGAGTCCCTTATATTTCAGCTTTTCAGATTTTTCCTGTCTTCCAAATTCTGTTTTTCTTAACACATAACACAGCAGTTCTTCTTGAAAGTACGTACTTTGTACTCAGTATGCAAACATTTGGGACTAAAACTTTGTCACATCATGACTAGGACACTTTTGCTCTTAATGTATGCAATATGCAGCTAAAATGTCAATTTTAAATAAAAAGATTTAAAAAAAAAAAAACTTTCTGAATTGGCAAGAGTAGCACAGAGAAGACACCTCCTGTGGACAAGTGTTGCAAATTAGCATTTTGTTTTAAACACCAGTGTCAGTGTTACTTTTGATGACTAAAAATGTTAGTTGACAACCTTTTTTCCATGATGAAGAAGAGACTAAGACTAAAACAATAAAGTAATGACTAAAACTCTGACAAACATTAAGTTAAGTTTTCATTTTAGTTTAGTTTTTGTTGGACATCCAAAATCCAGGATGTTACCCCTTCCAATGTGGGTAAATCAGTCAAAACTCAATGCATCTTGCTCTTCTACATTTCAGCCTTAGAATGCAGGGATACCAAGTAAATCAGGGTTCATATAACACAAAAATATTAGTTGGCATCAGAATCAGACCAGTGTTCATTTTGTCAACTAGAGCCATCATTAAAACTATGAGGTTAAAACTACTTCTACTACTATAAGGTTAAAAATGACTGAAATGTGAAAACTGAAAGCAATTAAATATAAAGACTAAATCTAAGACTAGATAAATGTTTTGACTAAATTGTGAGGACTTTATGGAGTAAAACTGGACTGAAATGTTTTAAAGTTTTCATTGCCTCCAATTATGAAGGGTAGAAATGACTAAAACATGACTAAAAGTAAACAACATTTTATCCTGAAGACTAAAATGAGAAAACATTTTAAAGTTACTGTCAAAATTAACACTGCTGCAGATGTTAAATGTCACAGCATTAGTAGCCTCATTCACCTGAAATTTGTTTCTCAAACTTCTTTTCAAGGGATATTCTGTCATTCATCAAATTTTCTTGTCTTTGACTTGTTCTGAGCTAAGAACAAAATCTAAGAATACTTGAGAGTGCTGTAACACACATCTGATTGCTGATATGACAGGATAAAATTATTACCTTTACACTAATCAGCCCTCAAATATGCTAAAGCAAGAGACACAAAACCTATTTTAAGTTTTTTTACTGTATTTTTTAATCAAATAAGCACTTTTATATTATATGATACGCACAAATGCATAACAAAAATATGATTTAAAACTAAATTAACCATGCAAGACTTGATCTGAACTGAAAAATGTTAAATTATGGATACATATTAAGCATTTGGATAGGATTTTTTTTTTATTTAAAACTTATTTAAAACAATAAAAATGTACCTTCATGTTTAAATGAGGTTCCATCATTTAACAGCTTTCATTTTTGGAGAAAAAAAGATTTCAATCAAATCATATGACTCTCCTATCCCCAGTTTACCATTTTCTTTTTTTAATGTAATCTAAAACTTATCTTTTTCCTATTACAGCATGATGCACGGTGTTTTTCATGACGGCACAATTTTAACAAGTGATATTATCCAACTTATGTATTTAAGCATTTATTTGATAACCTCTACTGGCGCTAAATATAGAATTAAATAACCTTTTTTTGTTTCCTTTTTTGGTTTCCTTTTAGAACAACACTACATCCACTTTGGAACTATTAAAGTATTTCTTATTACAGGAGTCATATTGATGTCTTGCTACTTCTGTGTTTGCAGACAGCCCTGCAGTCCCTTGCCCTTATATGGGCATGAAAGGGTTGTTTCTCTGTTAATTAAGTCAAATGTGCACATGGCGTTCAGCGATTTAAGAGCTCAGGTGTGAACAGCAATTTAAGAATGTCATGACTCCGATGCAAGTTTCCTTGAAATTTTCTTCACAAATGTAAGAAAAATCTTCTGAAATAATGTAAAATCTGCTTCTGGTCTTCCAATATTTTATCTGTAACGTATCAGACTTAAAGCTCCTATAAGGATTTTTGTAGCTCATCATGAAACTAACTGAAATAAGCAATGGGAACTCTGTAGGAGCACGAGAGAAGACCATTAGCAACAATACTGATAATTTTTTTCTAGTTTTTTCGAATGCTTGAAACTGCTGGCAGGGGGTAGGTATCAGACAGCATCTTGATAGTTGAAAGATTTGACTGTAAAAAAAAATTGGGGGAAAAAAAACTCTCTTTTCCATGTCAGGAAATTAAATAATCCGCCTTGTCCACAGGGGGCGCCAAAATTAGCGGAACCAAAAGTTCCTCATGGGCACTTTAACATGTAGTGGTCCAAAATAGCATTTACATTCATATTTCAATGCTCTAATCACGTCATTTATCGAACACTAATGAAACAAATCTGAAGAATGTTGTGAAACCATGCCTGAGTTTGTATTCTCATATAAAGGGCCCCACATTCCTGTTTGCCTGTGGTTCCTCCCTTTTTTCATACTTCCTCTAGCTATATTTTCAGAACTCTCTATCTTCCAGGGCGGATTGCTCTAATTTCTGCTGTGTGTGTAAAGCAATCCAGGTTGAAATGCCTTCAGTTACTTCTTAGCTGCACCACTCAAGTAGCAGTGGTTGTAATGTATTCACATAGTACATTTTAAATGAGTTAATTATAAGGAGGAGACATCGTTTGGTAAATATCAAGATTAAAGCTTTACATGTGGTGGCGTTATATCTAGCGAAAGAAGACTGTTAAATTCATGAAACATGAGTGTTTTATTGCTCGTATTTAAAAAAATATGATAAAAACCTTTAATAAGAATTACTCTTGCTGATAAAGCTGAAGTAACTGAAAGCATTTTTACTTCTGGATTGCAACGTGGAGCCTAAGCGACGCTCCGATCTGGTACTTTGCCAAGTGCTCTACTTAAAATAACTAAAGATTTGGTTGTTTTTCGTATCTCTAAAGCGTCAAAGCACTATCGATGAATGAATTGTACATAACCAGATGTATTTGTGTCGTGCTTTCTCCCCCAAAGTGCTTCCCATGATGACACTTTATTCATCGGATCGTCTCATAGCTCTTAGATCAGTTTAGTAATACCGGCTCTACGGTCGTTTTTACTGTAGATACATATGGTTTATGATCAGTTAGGATGCCTACAATATATAAACACGTTTTTTTTTCTTCTGTTTAACACAAGATACCAAGAGATGTAGTATGTTTTAAAAGGATGGTTTAGATGTGAATTTATGCTCAATAATTTTTTGTCTTCGGATCAAAGATCTTGGCATGAAGATGCCATCCTGATGTATTTTTTTGCAGTTGGAAACAGAAAGTTACAGTTTATTGCAGCTAAAATTTAAGATGAAGCTCATGGATGTTTGATTTCAGAGCACTTTGTACAGTTTATTATTTGCTGTTGAATTTTATGGAGGTATTAACATTTTTTAAAATTGCCCCTCTTTCCTTTTTTTTGCACTTTGTCATAATGCCCCAAATCTTTAATCAATCTCTATTTATATAAATATTTGAAAAAAGTCTTTATCTACAGTATATATTTGTAAAAGTGTTTCTTGCATCTACAGGTGAAGAAGAAGAGTTTATTCTTTTGGCCCTGAACACAGCGCTGTTGTTGTTTGTTGTATCTGATCCAGACTGAAGTGAACGTTGAATGTTGGAAAATTTGCCTTGTAAGAGTCGGAGTTTGTTCCATCTCACTGCAGCTGGATCAGAAAATCCCATCAGAGCATTTGCTGTAAAAAGAGAATGGTCTTATATTCAAGCTTTTATTAAATGATTGAAAGTGGATGTTGTGTTATTTGTAAAACAAACAAGCCTATTTTGAATGGATGCTCATGATGGATGCTTGTTTTGTAGTAAGACTTGTCATTATTGCAAATGTGCGTTGAATGTTTCCTGTCAAAGCAGCTTGTGATGTTTCGCATTATATTTCTTTGTAGCAGGAGAAGAGAGAAATGGTTTCCTATGGCTGTCAGTGTTCATAAAGGAGCTTCAATTATAGGTTTTGTGCTCAACTTTTACAGCATATCTGTTGTTGCTATTTTTATTATCAAAACACTGAACTGTACTAGGCTAACCCTAACCCTAGGCTGCAGTATTTGGCATCTTTTTCAGTCTTGTTTCTAGGATTTTTCTGCAGAATCCTGCCTCCAGTGTTGATGATGTGGGGCAATCTGTCTACAACCTTGGTCCATGGTAAAACATCTCATCAGCTATTGGATGGAGAAGATCAATCCTGCTGATTTTGGTACTTTACCTGAAGCAGTGGTTTCACAAAGCAGTGGTTCAGTTTAGTTTGGTTTGTAATAGTGCACAATTATTAGCTGGAAGAGGTACCAAAATAACTGACCTGCACCATCCTACTTTTTGTCAGCCTTCTGTTCAGGTACCAAGCTTACCTGTCCGACCCTAAAGAGTGGAGCTAGACTCACTGCAGTCCCCTGATTGGTGGAAAGAATCTTCACTTCCCGTGCAAAAGTGGTAATAATGGACAAACACAAAACGGCATGTGTTATACTGGGCTGAACAGCTTTTCTCCCTCATTTTGTTTCAAACATGCTTTCAAAGGAAAAAGTAGTAAACTGTTCATGACGACAGGCTATAAGCTGAAGTGATGTGTCTTTAGTGAACGAGCCACCCTTAAGAGCTAACTCTTTTCTGTGAATGTTTGAGGCTTTTTCCCCCTCCATTTTTTTAATTTAATAGATTTTAAAAAGCCAAAATCCTACCAAATAAAGAGTTCTTTGGGACTCAAAAGTTTGATTCTTATGACTAAAATGAGCCAAATTATCCAGATCTCAAAACAGAGCTACAAGTGAGGCTGGATGGACGTTGGCTGTAGAAACGCAAGCAAGATCAGGGTTTACTGTACCAAACCAGACTGCTTAGTGGAAATGCATCCTTAGTCCTATAAGCAGGCTCATATCTTGTATTTCTCTATAAAATGTCATTTTAGCCATTGAATAGTGGTTATATTATTTTGTATGGATACTTGCTGTACCCAGAGCAGTGCTTTGAAATTTGCTAGTGCCCAGGTGAACTGTAGGGATTTTCAAAAATGTTTAGCAGGAGGAACATCATTTTGGAATCACTGGTATGGAAAGATGATTTGAAATATAAGTCTAAGCTCATCAGTGATTTTAGATTCAATATTCCTCTCATTGCCAAATTAACTGCTGTAAACTATTGCAACAAACACAGTTGAGCACGTTTGTTTTTTATTTTTGTGCAAAGCCAATGTCAAAGCCTTTCCCTTAGTTTATTGAAAACTGAGAAAATTGATTAACTCCAGAATTATAGCAGCTGCAATCATTGTTTTGCAGAACAAGTTTGAAGCACCATAGAGCTATTCAAAGGGCTCTGCAAAGTTAAAAACAGAGCAGCAAAAAAAGAAAAAGAAATGTAAGACATAAAGAAAGGAAAGTCAAATGAACTAAGAGTATGATAATAAAGTTGAAAACATGTTTGAATAAATTGATAACATGCTTCAAGCATTGATGTAATGAAAAGAATAAAGTAAAACTGTAAAATAGACATGAAATATTATATATTAGATCTCTTCAAATAAATAAATATAATTCAGATTAGATCATCATACAGTGCAACTTGATAAGAAGTGACAGACACAAAAAGTGCAAAAACTGTCCTACCAGTTTGATGAAGAAAATGTGAATGCTCCCTCTTCTTTTTGCTGTTTTGTGTTGACATAAAGCCAGCCCACCAATAAAGTGTCTCAGACACAAATCTGTAGCTCACCTCTTTGTGCTTTTCAAAGGTTTAAGAACATCTGCCCAACAGTTTCAGTTTCCCCCATGTATTCCATTTACTCTTAGACCATTGAGGTCAAACTGAACCAGGAAGCACTACAGAGTTTAAAAAAAAAAAAGCATACACTATACAGACAAAAGTATTTTGCCAAAAAACAAGTTAAAGTAAGACATGTCATCCCTGCTGGATATTCCACAGTGAACTGTGAGTGATATTGTTAGAAAGTGGAAGCATTTAGGTACAACAGCAACTCAGCCAGGAAGCAGAAGACCAAATAAAATCACAGATTGGGGTCAACAGCTATTATGACCTGTGGTGCATAAAAGTTGCCTGTGTTCTGCTGCTTCCATAGCTGAAGAGTTACTAACTTCCCCTTGCATTAATGTAAGCATAAAAACTCCGGTGGGAGCTTCATGAAATGGGTTTCCAGGGTCGAGCAACTGCATGCAAGACAACACTATGCTTCCAACTTTGTGCAACTGTTTGGGGAAGGCCCTTTTCTGTTCCCACATGACTGTTCCCCAGTGCACAAAGCAAGGACTATAAAGACATGGTTTGATGAGTTTGGTGCGGGAGAACTTGACTGGCCCGCACAGAGCCCTGACCCCCAACCCCATCAAGCACCTTTGGGATGAACTGGAACAGAGATTGTGAGCCAGGCCTTCTCTGCAAACATCAGGTTCTATATTCAGAAATGCTCTACAGAATGAATGAATGGGCAAAAATTCCTACAAAATCTTCATAAAAACTAGATCAAACTTAATAAAAATGTCAGTTGGTGAAACAAAATATTATAATTTGTTGTGCTCCAATCCAGTACTATAATGATAATTGTGCCATTTTGGTGACATAAATGAAGGAAAATCTGAGATTAAACAATTTTTTTCTGATTAATTTTTATGTTGAAATGATATATCAAATTCAGGTGATCAACAACATTTGAAGCACTAGAACAAACTATTGATAACTTTTTGTAATTGACTAATAGTAACTCTGAAAAACATCTAGAAATTCTGAGATATCACTTGCAGGCAAGTGAAGCTGGGTTCCTGGCCACACGTCTTCCCTGCAGATTTCAAGAGGCAATGAGTGAGCAAACACATATTAATACAGTTTATGTTTTTGTTGTTAAATGTGATCTAGTGATTGCAAACACTTATCACAAATGTTATCTATTTTGTTTGGAATTGAGATGAAGAAAGTCAATATAAAGGATTCTATGTATTTTATATGTCTGTAGAGCTTGAAATCCCAGTAGTGCTCTGGGTCAAGTTGGCCTAAACATGATACAGGTGACTTAAAAGTGTGGGGATATTTTATCATTTGTACTCAGTAACCTTTTGTTCTTTTAAGCATTCTTCACAGAAAATAAGCTCAGGCAGTAGAGTTTTGAGTCATGCACATTTCTTCTTGGGACTTTTTTCTAATAGTAAAAATATAAAATGGGTCAGTTTGACACAAACACCTCATAAAGGTTAAGTTAGTCTTGTGGTCTCTTGTTTTTTTTTTATGCCTCCATCAGCTCATTATATCTCATAAAATCAGAACATTTCCTGTTGGCTTTAGTGCTGAGGTTTCAGGTTATTTTTGCAGCATATCAAAATGCAAGCACATAAGACTAGGAATATGAGCAAAGTTAACATTTTACCTGCTGTTTTTGCATGCTTCGTTAACAGTAAGCTCAAAGCTGTTGAGGCTTCTAACTGGTTTTCTTATTCCTGTGCTGAAACAGCAAAAATTCTTAAGTACAACTCCAATTTGAAGACATATCAGCTGTTTAAACTGAAGTATTTTACCATTTCATAAAAAAGTCTAAGCTAACACAAGGTCTAAGCTCAATTTAAACATTAAGTACAGTATATTTTTCTGACTGCATCGGCAGATATTTTCACATATAACAAGAAAGTCAGGCTTTATTTTGTTGCTTTTTATATGGTGAAATAAGACATTTACTTGGCATTTTCACATTATAAGGCTTTTATTTGTTATAGAGATATCTATAAAGATTAGACTAATACACCTGCTGAGATTCGCCCTATTACAAAAACAAAATGATCACATAATTTTACTGTAACTGCACCATGTATAAAACTTAATTCATGTTTCATTGTGCTGTAGAAAGCATACAGCTTTGCTTTTAAAGGCAGCATGGTGGGATTGATTTTTATTTCAGTCTTATCTTACAAGATCCTTTCAAATCAAGAAATATAAAGGGATCTTGGATTGTTCCTCTGAAGCTTTGACTGAGTGCAATGATTTGAAGGGTTAAGGTCCAGCTCTAATGGCTGATAACAAACGAGCACTGTTTGTTCTCCCCTCAGCAGGCAAATTGACTATGTTAGCAGGGAAATTAAAGCAAAAACACATTTTGTGGATCATATAATTAATTGCCAACAAGTGATCTTTGGGGAATCCCTTTTAGCGCTTGCTGCAGAAGCAAAACTAAATCTTAATTCCACCCTTTTCTATTAAAACACTACCAGTTAAAACAGAATTAAAACATGGAAAATGATCTTTGATAATATTCAAGTGATATAGTGTAAATTGTACCAAAGGGAGCATTTGTTTTGCTTGTCTTGCCTCTGTAAGGCCTTTTTCTCTTCATTGTTTACAATGTAAAGTGGGCTACTAAGATCATCTCCTCTCTTTCTGTTCATTCATCAAAATCCGCTCTCAGCCTGAGAAAGGACATTGCTGATGTTTTTCCAGCGCTGACAAACAGTTTCTCTTCAGAGCTCTTTTTGCTTGTCCTTCCCTGTGAGGCTTCATAAGAGGTCAGGAAAATTTAAATAATGTATGACATAGAAATTAATAGTGAGCAGCTCATTCACTCTGTTTAGCTTCATTTATAGGCTTTAAAAAGGCCACATTGTGCACTTAAAGAGTTCAGAGTTTCTGTCTGTTCTTTGGCACAAAACCCAAGATGGCAGTACGTGTACTGAGGACAAGCTCAGCTGTTTTTTTCACAAGTATTGACCTAAAGAATGATCCCATTTATTCAACAAGAAATTTAAAGTTAACCTAATGTAATAGACTTCCTGTTTGTAGACAGACCTGCTTTTATTGTGAAAGAAAGGAAGGACCTTTTGTACACTATGACAGTGCTTTTCAAAGTGTTTTTTTTACTCACACAAGTTGTAGTCTTAATGTTTAGTCCTACAAATTCCCAAGGCACACTTAAACTTGCCTTGAGGCAGTAGTTCGCAAATGGTGTGCCGTAGCATAATTACTGCAACTATACAATAACTTAAGTTCAATTAGGACCACTTTGATGGCAAACACACATGATTTGTGATCTAAATAGTTTTTCTTTATTGGCAGTTCTAAATTTGCCCTTATTGCTGTTATTCATATGTGGCTGTTCATGGAAGGAGGAGCTGGGGTGGAGGTGGGTTGTAAAACTTGGCTTGGAGAGGGAGCAGCAAAGCATGGCCATGTTAGAGCAGTTTAAATATGGCAGCATGAGTGGGATTAGCCAGTGTGAGCTGATCTCAATAATATAGCAGAGCTTGAACCCATGGCATGCATGAACTAACGCTACATGTTTGATTTACTGGAACATGCTTAAATAGGCAATTTTGTATACATATGGATTTGGTGTGCCTTGAAATTTTGGCTTGATCTTAGGTGTGCCTTGGGGAAGAAAAGGTTGAAACCACTGCCTTAAGGGACGCCAGTGTGCCCTGCCACACCATTTGAGAACTACTGGACTATGGCATGGAGCTAAATACAGCAAAAGGAACTTGTTATTGATTGGGAAGAAAATAAGGGAACTGTAAAAATGTAAATGATTAGATAATAATTCTCTGTCAGCTAACATTATAGCCCAGGAACACTGACTGACAGCTGACAGTGATCCTTATATGATCATTAATTAGCATGAACCTGCTAATGTTAGCTGATAAGCACTCACCTGTACATTAAAATGAAGGATTTCTTGCCAAGCAAACCAAACATATCATAGATTCATTAAACTCTCCATAGTTTTGCAGACTTTCATCGTTATGGCGGCTTTGGGGAAAGGATTCTCAACTTCTCGTAATGTAAGCATAACTGAGGCCAAGGTATGGCTTCAATTTTTAGAAATTTTGGTCATTTAAATTGAGTCTACTGCTGCATAAGGCTCCAAAGTGACAAAAATAGTTAGAAATCCATTTTTCTGAAGTTGGTTGGTGTAAACATGCATTATTTTGAAGTGATGGAGAGTAAAATGCATAGAGTTCAATGATAGCTGCCACTGTCCTAAGATTTTTGCCCTTCAGACTCTGTGCGTCACATGATTGAAAACTATGACTTATTTGTTATGGGCTGTTTGTTTTCACAGCATCTGCCATAACAGAGCCACAGTAACGTTGTATTAAATGTTTATCGGTGCCTTGTAAACAGTAAATGTTATGTGAAAGACTGCTTGCTACTGGAAGCTGCCGTTCTGTTGCTGTAACTCATTCAAGTTTTGCGATGCTTACTTGATATGGAACAAGATTATGCTCTGTTGTCACCTATTGCAATTAGCCCAATAATGCATAACTCCATCCATGGACCCCTGTTACTGAGTGGCCCCTCTAGACATTTCCAAGCCAAGAAAAGATGAGAAACAATAGATCACTGTTTTTTTCTTGGATGAATTTCACACAAATATGGAGGGGAAAAAAAACGTTAAAAGAGGCCTTCGTGGTTTTTTTTCTATAAGCAATCGCAAAATGCTTGACACATAGCTTACAAGGAAAGCGAGGAAATCCACTTTTAGACTGCTTTTCTCCCTCATTATCTGAAATTCATCCATGAAACAAAAACATTGGCTTACGGTTTTCATAAATGCTCCTCATTGACTGCCATTTTCATTGTATAGAGGTCTCAGTTAGGAAAAAGTAAGTATTGGATGAGGGCAGAGCTGATCAAACTTCTCTACATGCCATCTTTGGTTGCTGTTTTGATAGCGAGTCCCCTGATGGTGGATTTTACAAACTATAAAGCTAAGAACATTTTTGAATAGGATTGGTATCGGTCAATGTTGGCCCTGCTTACTAACATTAGCCATGGGTCTGATTATGTGGCATGAACAGATACCAGTTATAATTGTTTATCTTTTGTGTCCAATTGATTTTATTCTGGTATCTGGCTTATCTAGCTGAAAAATCAAGTACCAGATTTTGTTTGTGAGTTTAGGAGTATTATGCCAGAAGAAGCAGTAAAAACATATTGGTTTTAGTATGGACTAGATTGTTACTTTAAACATCAGTATCCATATTGGCTGAAATTTTCACAATCAGCGCATCTTTATTTTTGCTCATTTTATTGGTAAAGTAGATGTTGGGTTGAATTGCAAACCAAAGAAGATAGTTTTATATAAAGTCAGGCCAGTAGAGAGAAATCAGCTTCATTTTCTGTTTTACTTGATTCATCTGCTTTTTTGTGGTTAAAAGATAAAAGCCATCCAACATCTCCTCTTTTTATCATCACCCCTGAAAAGACGGAAATAATCATTGTGACTGAAACGACTGCAAATGTACAGTAGAATTGTGAAATATCATTCTAATATTTTTTTTTTATGTAGGGACAATATGTCATCACCTTTTTGTCTTTTTATCCACATTTTCCCTATAGTGATGACTGAGAACCTTCCTCTGCTCTGCCATTTGAAGTTCTCATCTCTGTTGTTTGGGAGAGCAGCTCATTTGTCCTCAAGTGTGAGTCAGATGTGACTGTAGACCCCGAGAGAGTGTTGACTACTGACTAAGAATGAAACACAATGACCAGGGACATACTCCAGCTGAATACAAAATGATCAGGATAATACTCATCTTGCATTTCCCTGTTAAAAAATAAATAAATAAACTTTTATCTTTTAAACCTTTAAAAACCTTTTTCGTTGTTTATGCAACACTCACTGGCCCAGGTCGAAAAGTTATCATTAAAATTCAAACATAATTTAAAAATTTTCATTCTAAGTGGATGACTAAGCGACTTCCTTTTGCAACAAGACAAAACATTTATATGCTTTAGAATATATGAAGAGTCGCCCCTGACCCTTAATCCTTGAACCTGTAGTTTACAGATTAGCTGTGAAGTATTTAAACAGTCAAAATAATGTAAGCTACATTTTTTATGGCTTTGATCTGGCAGTATTCAGACGCTTGTTTAAAAGACTTAAAATTAGCCCAGGTGCCTCCCTGATCTTTGCTGAGATGTTTCTACACCTTGATTAGAGTCCACCTGTGCTAAATTACATTGATTGGGCATGATTTTGAAAGGCACACAGCTCTCTGTAGAAGGCCTTACAGCTGACAGAGCAAAAACCGAGCCATGATAACAGGAAGAAAACTCCAAGGCACTCTCTTTAAGCATTAAAATGCCTTTATTCTCACAGCACGGTCATGTGTAGACCTTAAAAACACACTTTAACGCGTTTCGGCATCAAGCCTTCATCAGGAAGTCAATACATGTTTTTAAGGGCTACACATGACCATGCCATGAGAAGCCATGCCAAGGTATTTTAATGCTTAAAAAGAGTGCCTTGGAGTTTTCTTCCTTTTATCAACTTTATGAATCCCTTTTCCAAAAGAGCGCCTCAAACAAACTTTTATTGAGTCCTAGAAGCACTCCTTCTTATGTTTTTTTTTAAAACCGAGCCATGATGTCGAAGGAACTGCCTGCGAAGCTCAGAGGCAGAATTGTTGCAAGGCACAGATCTGGGGAAGGCTACAAAAAATCTGCTGCATTGAATGTTTGGTGCACAAGCACAGTGGCCTCCATAATTCACAAATGGAAGAAGTCTGGCACAACCAGGACTCTCCCAAGAGCTGGTTGCCCAGCCAAACTATGCAATCAGGGAGAAAGACCTTAGTGAGAGAGGTGACTAAGACTGCAATAGACACTGACTGAGCTCCAGAGATCCTGTTTGGAGTGGGGACAAAGTTCCAGAGGGACAACCATCGCTGTTGCCTTCCACCAATCTTGGCTTTATGGCAGAGTGGCTTGACGGAAGCCTCTCCCCAGTGCAAAACAATCTTTTCGTGCCTTTCATTAGGGGTGGCAGGGGGTCAAGTCTGGGTGGGTGAAATCAAGCATCAAAGTCTGTGTTAGATTTTGGTCCAGAACTAAATTCAAAACATCTCATACACATATAAACACTCTGCATGAGGGCCTCATGGGAAAATTATTCAAATTTTGAAACGAGAGTGGGCAGGGCTTAAATCAATTGACTCTCTGCAGAGTTGATGGGATCAGCACTGTCAAAACTCCAACACTGAAGACCACAACACAAAGGAGATGAAGAGGCATGGTTATGACTAAAACTTAGTATTTTAAGGGCATTTAACTTAAATTTATTCACAATTTCAACTATGTCTGCAAATTAGTAGAATATACTTTGCATTTTGTAGTAATGCAATCAAACTTAAATAATTTATGTACATTGTAATTAAATCATTTAATTAGATATAAAGTCTGGGTTTACAGTGAACACTTAGTAGGAAATCTTTCAAACTTTTCACAAATGTCCACTCTGACTCAAGGATGAACTGATTGGATTTGAAGGTCAAGATATTTGGGCCATATGTACAGTCATGTGCATACATTTTAGGTGTGTAGGGTGCTGAGAATTTATATGGGGCCTGATGTGCTATGACCTGGGGCTGGAGAGGAGGGGGGTGGGTGGTGCTCAACTCACATTGACACATGTGTCACTTGACAGCCAAGGTCAAGCTTGATGGCATCTCTTTTGTCCAGACCTTTTCACCCCTGGTGGTATGCCGAGAGACCACTGGAGGTTTTCAGGTCCTGGGACATCCACAGCCTGACCAGGGGCTTGTGCCAACCGTACTTCCCACCCGTATGGTACCCTTGGCTGTGCTTACTCGCCACATCTACCCCGTACTCTGCCCTAAAGGTATGGACTTTATTTTTTTCAGCAGATTATTTTTTTCATGCCCCTTGTAATGAGCAAAGTCACCCAGAGCACTACCGGGGTTGTGTCAATCCTCCCTCCTGCTCTATGGGGCCCTTAGGCAGTTTGCTTGTCACACCTACGCCTTACATCAGCCTCAATTTTTTTGGCCCAAACATGCCTTAACATTTTTCACATTACTGTGTATCCCATAATTATGAATGCAGTAACTGTAATTATTTTAGGGATATTCCTCAGACTTCACTCAAATGTCCATTCTGACTCAAGGATGAACTGATTTTTTATTTTTATTTTTTGTTATCGGGCCACATGTTGTTCCCTTGATAGACAATGCCATATCTCAAGAATTCTTTAAGGGATTGCCTTCAAACTTTGTCTTCAAAACAAGGATGAGCTTATTGTGTTTGGAGACCTTGGGTCAAAGTAATTGTTTTTTGTTTATCCCTTGTTTCTAGGATCTCTTTATTCCTCAGTACTTCTATGTCCAGCAGTGGAGGCCAGGCGATAGTCCTAGGTACTTCATCAGATTTAGTGTGCATCACTCTTGAATTGGCTCAAAAGATTCATCCAGTGAGTCCAGGAGAGTCGTTAAAGAACCACTCACTTGTCATTGTCATGAATATTTTTTCCTGTGAGTCATTAGTTTCTCTAACATTAGTTGGGAGAGGCACTTGTGATGCATTTAAAACCTCAACACACCTTCTTCTGAAGCATCTTGAAAATCCCACAGCTTATGCTTGACTCATGTTTATTGACTTAGGCTCAGCATTCAACACCGTACTCCCTCTGACTCTGTTAGACGAGCTGAAACAGATAGAGGTGACCCATATATAATGAGGTGGTACCGTGTATCTCTCTCTCTGACATGCAGGTTTTCAGGAGTGGTCTTGAATCCAACATCTGGTGAATGCAGTCCAGTTTTAATGAACAGGAGGAGAGCTGAGCAGGTACAGAAAAACATTCACATCCTTGATTATTGGTTATGCTCATTTAGAATTTGCTCATCAAGTGGTTCACAAATCATTCAGCATATTTTTAGCTCAGAGTCTATGGACAGACACATCACATAAAGATTATGTTCAAGCAGCTCAAATAATAACCAATTACCCTGATCAGAACACCTAATCTTCTAACCTATCTCTAAGTAACAACCCCAATTCCAAAAAAAGTTGGGGCACTGTGCAAAATGTAAATTAAAACAGAATACAATTATTTGCAAATCTCATAAACCCATGTTTTTTCACAACATAGAACATAAAAAACACATTGTGTAGCATCCCCTCCTCTGTTAAAAACAGTCTCTAAACATCTGAGTGAGGAGACAAGTTGCTGGAGTTTTAGGAGAGTGATTTTGTCTCATTCTTTTGTGATGTAGGATTCCAGCTACTCAACAGTCCTGTTTCTTTTTCCCTGGAATTTTTTTCTAGCTTAGACTTTTAAATGGTAAAATATCTCAATTTAAACATCTGATAAGTCTTTTATTTGTCTCTTTACTCCAGAGGACTTGGCGTCCATGTTGTACAACAAGAATTTCAAATTTTGGTTCATCTGACCACAAAACAGTTTTCCATTTTGATTCAGTGAATTTTAAATGAGCTTTGGCCCAGAGAAGTTGGTGGCATTCCTGGATTGTGTTCACATATGGCTTCTTCTTTGCATGATCCAGCTTTAATTTGCATTAGTGGATGACATGGTAAACTGTGTCATCCACAGTGTTGAGCCCATGCAGTGATTTCTAGTAACAAATCCTGCCCGTTTTGATGCATTGCCACCTAAGGGCCTGAGGATCATGAGCATCCAATATTTACCTTGAGCCTTGTTGCTTGCGTTACATTTTCTTACATAGATGGTGGGATATTCAAAGCCTTCAAATTTTTAAGTTGAGGAACATTTTTTTCTGAAATTTCTTCACAATTTTTTAATGTATTTATTCAAGGATTAGTGATCAACTGCTCATCTTTACTTTTGAGAGACTCTGCCTCTCTAAAATACTCATTTTATGCCCGGTCATGTTACTGACCTGTTACCAGTTAACCTAATTGGTTGCAAAATCCTCCTTCAGCTGTTTTTCACTTAGTTTTCCAGCCTTTTGTTGCTCCAGTCCTACTGTTTGGGTGTTGCTTCTGTCAAATTCAAAATGAGCTAATATTTTTTATGAAATGGTAAAATGTCTTGGTTTCAACATATGATATGTTATGTATGTTCTTTTGTGGATAAAGTATGGGTTTATGAGATTTGCAAATCATTGCATTCTGTTTTTATTCACATTTCAGTCAGGACCAAGAAGCACACATGATTTGCAGCTATAAATATTGTATTATTAATTAGCTCTTGTTGCTGTTATTCATATCTGGCAGTGTGGCTGTTCTGGGATCCCTGCCCTTCCACAAGCCTACATGGAAAGCTACGAGCAGGAACAGCACACACTCCTGCTCTTCCTATGCCGATAAAGAAAGCATGAGGCAGGGAAGGAAGCAGAAGAAGCATAACAAAAAACCCAGAGCAGAGCAGGCAGCAGTGATAACGGTCGATTAAGTCAGAAGCTGAACGAATGAGGAGCTGGGGTGGAGGAGGGTTGCAAAAGCAGCTTGCAGAGAGAGCAGCAGACCGTGGCCAGGCAAGAGAAGTTTAAATAAAGCACAATGAGCGTCATTAGCCAATAGCATGCTTAGAATAAATCAGGGCTTGTGTGAGATCAGCTGATCTCAATTCAATGGCAGTGCTTGACTCTAAGGCCTGCCTGAACAACGCTATACACTTGATTTTACACAACACCTAGACTTTTTTTGGAACCAGGGTTGTACGATATTTATTGTGAAGAGTCTGTAAGGTTTTGCACATGTGCAGTAGTTTGATATTTGCAAATGTGCTTTTCCAATACTTTGGTGTAGAGCCAGCCTTTGGTTAATGCATTTATACCACTTTATTGTGGAGTATACATGCAACAACTTTGTATAAGTGATCACTCATTCTTCTCATGCTAGCTCAGGTGTTCCTAAACCTGTAGGTAAAACTGTGCATCGTGTGGCTGGATGGTCCATGTGTGTTTCTGCAACAGCAGCTGAAGAAGACCATATTGCCCAATTTAATCTAGTTACCAGTCCAAGTTTTCTTTAAAATAGTTACCCTTTATAGCATTAAACTTGATCAGTCTTCTTGGAATAGGTCCATTAGATTACATTGTCTTGCAAGTATTGATGTTTTTCACTTATTTCTGAGATTAAATCCATTTATGGTTTGAAAATACCCATATCTGGCTTATCATCAAACACTTTTTTATCAATAATGTAACAGCCAGATGGTCTATAAGTACAGCTAAAAGAATTTCAGACTTGTTTTTAACAGCATGTGAGGAGATGGCATGTGACAAAGGTCAAAAAATGGAAAAAGTTGAATAACATCAGAAACGACATTGTGACACAGGCACAAAACGCCAAATGCCAGTGACTTGTGTTGATGTATTTCCTTGCAACATTTTCATCTCATGCTGCAATTGCTGAGTTTCCCCTTGTATTATGTTGTCATGATTGTGGTCCTACTCTCTTTCCATATACTATATCCTGTACATCAGTTATAGATATTCTAAATGTGAGTGTAAGTCAGAAGACTAAAGCAGCATCAATAGTTAGATTTACAGATGGATCTACTCCTGTCTATTTCTGCTCTCCTAACAAATTCTTCCAATGAAATTTATTTGAGCATGACATGCAGTAGGCATTTTCTACTTACTGCTCTCCTCTGTGCTTCTTTCATTAATGGACTGAATTGACAGAGAGGGAAAAAATGCACATTCCCAACAATATTGACACCTTGTGGTAAGTTTTCTCTAACATGACCCCTAAATCTCATCAGCAGCATATCAGATCAAAAGCACTTGGATAGAAATGCAATGCAGAACAAATTAAGTTAACCTCAAAGTGGAGGAACTGCTCTTATTTAGGCTTCATTTATTCAGATACGCCTGCTGGGATGAACAATTACTGCACAGGTCGTCTGCTGAATCCATAATCACAGCAGCCACCATGCCACTTCCAGGGCTGTCAGGAATGTTGCACTTCTAAGGAAGCGTAACAAATAATAAATGAAAATTGACTCGTTTTCAGGGATAAAAGTCTGATAACAAAGAGTTCAGGGATTGTTGTTTCTCAATCATTATATTTGGAATGCCAAAGAGGGGAAAACTGCAGATTTTATCAGACTAATTTGCTCATCTTGTTTGTGTTTGCATAAGTGGATCTCTCTGGAATCAAGTTGTACCCTAATCTGCAGCATCTTCAAACACGGCCCACTTGTAGCTGCCACTATAATTATAAACAGGCTATTTAAATAAGCAGTGTAAACTAATTATTTAGCATGCACAAAAAAGTGTCCAAACATGTCACTAGGTGGTGTGATAAATGCAGCCTGCATGTAATTGAGAAGATAAAAGCTCCGGGCTCCATTCGGCAACGTCCATGAATGCCGAGGAGTTTCTCCCCCCATTGCAAACAGCATTCTTATGATAATGGAATAATGCTGGTGCTTTAGTTAATTGTGTATAGGCGATAGTGGTGGGCACCTTTTGTTGAGAGTTCTCATGAGCCTAAAGGAAAGAGCTGGCAGGGATTATAATTCTTATTGAACTTCTCAAATTCCACCAAACAAGCACTTTGCATTCAATGAACTGAGTGTTTTCTTTATCTGGTATGAGATTTAGGAGACTTTAACCTCTTCATATATGAGTTTACTCGTTAAAAATATTAAGTTTTATGATTTACTCAAAAAGAAAGAGCTACAAAAGATGAAAACAGCATTTCTCACTTTTCACTGCCATTCTCACATATTCTGACTCCGTCTCTAACTGCAGGGCTCCAATTACAGTTTAATGAGTGCATCTACTGTGTTTACATTTTGCTTCATTAAGCTACTTAGCTGATCCAATTTTCTCATTAAAATGTGTCACCAGGTTGAGTTCGATTGGCCTGCTCATTGGCCGGTTTGACAGCATCTTAACACAGATCCTGTTAATGGGGTTGTAAACAGCTGACGACGCCTTGTTGTCCTGATTCACTATTGTCAACCCCACATCTTTAAAGTACCAAAACAAACAGGAAAAAACAAACCAAGCTAAGCCTCAAGGAACTTTAGATATCCTATTAAAAAACACTGTGAGATATAGAAGACAAAAGTGTTTTTTAGTGTTTCTGTAAAAATGACCTTATCTGGGGTGCGGCTGGTCAAACGGTTAGGTCACGCCCCAGGTACGCGGGCGGCCAGGGTTCAAGTCTGACCTGCAGCTCCTTTCCCGCATGCCTCTCCCCACTCCCTCATCCCTGTTTCTGACTCTTTCCTTTCTTCTCTCTAAAATAAAGGCCTGAAAATACACCTTTAAAAAATTACCTCACCAGTTTTAATTGTGCTGGAGCAGTGGTTCTCAACTTGCGAGTCAGGACCCAAAAGTGGGTTAGAGAGTGTTTTTAGCAGGTCACAAATGTGTGCCTTTAAAAGAAAGTTATTGTGTTAAAAAGTCTGTTATGTATGGTAGCCTGAAGTGGTCACATCCGGTTGTTTTATTTGACCTTTTTTTTTTAATTGTTTTCTGGAGATCTTGCTTTTTTACCTCTTTATGTAGGGATAACAGAGCTGGTTTTCCCATGATGATGATGTTAATTTCTTGAAATCTCCTGATAAGAACCAAATTTTAACATGTTGTCACTGGTATGCATGCATGTCCTTCCAGGAGTTCTGTACTGAAAACTTTTTAAACATGTTTGTTTTGTCCTGCAAGTCTATAGTTTTGTTCCATCTAGGATCCAAATCATAGGCGATTTTAGACCCATTTTCTAAACTCCATCTCATACCCCTAAAATAAATCTAACAATAGCAAGTGCCCTCCTATTTATTCATGTGAGGAAATGGTATAAAATTAGAATTTTTAGAAAGCAAAAAACTGAACTCTGATTGTAATTTGATAATAGGATGCAAGGGAAATTCATTGATTTCCTAATAAATGGTAGAAAACCCAAAAGTTAATATTGCAAAAGGTTTTTTTTTTTTTTTTGGTGATACAATATTTGCTTAACAGATTTGTTTTTTTAAGTGCTGAGGAAAAGTCCTATATAATTAACTTAAGAAAAAGTAGTAATAGTGCTCTGTGTAGCTACACAGTGTTAAAAGTTCTGCATTCAACATGTTGATAAAATGGTACAATGGTATCAACATTTAAAGATGGCCCATTGATGATGAACAGACTTCTGGTATGATAATAGGGAGTATTCCTTTTTTCATAAAATGAGGGGTTAAGGAGGAAGATTTAGCATTTCCAAGGAGCTATACATGTCAAAATTTCTTAAAGAGCTGAGCACTTAATGTCTGATTCTAAAATATCCCTTGGCCCCGACTGCAACACTTGCCGTTAGATCCATTTGGAACTTCAGATTGCAATTTCTCGTTTAGGAGATAATGGTGGGTCTTGAGGCTAGACTAAGTGGGAACCACTATGCTAGAGTACTATAAAGCAAGAGCTATCAAACTTTTCAGTCCCCAAAATAAAGATGCCAGAGACCAGGGACCCCCACTGTACCTGAAGATGGTTGAAGCATAGTTGAACACAGCCGTGCACATTCAAGAGGAGTCGTGTTCAGACTCACATTGTAAGGATTTTTTAAACATTACATTGATTTCACCAAATGGCACTGTTTTTATTTCACATTTAATTACATTTCTGCATATATTTTTATAAAAATCTGTGAAATTAACTATTTTAAATGATGAAATCTTGGAGCACGACTATATTGGGCTTAAAAACCTATTTTACATCCAAATGTAAAATATTGTTTCACCACCACCAGAATAAAAACATGAATATTCTTCCACCTTTTCTGTTACTGCAGACTCTGCTGCAGAGTGTCCTTTATTTTTATGTAGCCTAACTATCAGGTTTTTGTAAAAGTAGCATACTATTGTGTCAAATGTATACAGAAAAAGCAGCATAATGCTGTTGCACTATTAGATGCCTTTATAATTACACCTTTGCATTCACCTCTTTCACTTTCTGCTTAGTTTAGAGTTTAATGGTCCAGCCTCATGGTCCAGCCTCATGTCCCACCGACGCCTCCTTAATAAGAAATCGCCACACAAACATCTCAAAAATTTTTAGCCACTCAAATTTATTTTTTAGATTTTATTTTTTACAACAAATTTTTTTGCAAGATCGACCCTAGATGAAACAAAACATAACTGAACACAGGGACAAGAACAAATGAGTTTAAAAATCATCATTACAGAAGCCCTGGGCGTCCATGTATGTGTGCATTTTTTCAACATTTACAATGAGGTTGCTTTCGACCAGTCTTGAGAAATAAACACAGTGTCATGGGAAAACCAGCTTTGTCATCGCAAGATTACAAAATAAGTACATTTGTAAAAACTACCAATGTTTTGTCACCATGGCAAAATGGAGTGAAATAAAGTATAAGGATGTTGTCCAACTGGGGGCCCTGTACAGCATTGACTTTTTGCCACATTTTTCTCCAATGCAAACACTCACTACCTCTTTTTGTGTCCCAACCCACCAACTGAAAACTACTGGTTCAAAGGGAAATTGTTTTTATTATGAAATTACATCATATCATGAAGGAAAATTTCTATGGATGCAGGATATTGGATTTTTGCTGATATCCGATATGCCGACATTTACAAATTAATCCTTGCCAACACTGGAGTCAATACAGATAAATGTAGTTCAGACCTAAAATTTCAGTCCTTAATACACATTGTAAAGATTGAGGATCATCAAAACAACAAATTTCAGTCCCTAAAACAAACTTTGAAGTGTATGGATTGATATTGAGTAAAGAATATCAGATCTGAATATTAGATGACACAGGTCTGCTAGTCTCTCTTCATCTCTTCAATGTACACTATGCTCTGTGAAGTAGGTGACACAGCATTTCACAGATGTATGACTTGTAATGAATTCTTTAAATTTCACAAGTTTTTAAAATTTATTTCAGACTTTGGTTCTGCTAGTTTGATCCTGTTTTTATCAACAAGCAAGTCAATGCTGATGCACTTTTATCCATGACTATTAGCACATCTGTTCAACAAATTAGTCTGCCATTTCCCAGGAACAGGCATAAACTATATCAAAAACAAATGGTTTAGGTTCATCCCTCATAAGATAAATAAAACTTTGGAATACCTGAATCCCATCATTACTTCAGCTTTTTAACCCCACCTTCATAACTCACCTGCAGCATCATTTTATCAAATATTAGAGCCAGCTGTTATCAATCAGCTTAGCAAATCTTACACTTTCTCCATATAATAAACAGATAATCACAATAGTTAGCACCTGTTTCACTTAGAAGAGTTTGTTTACCCTACATGGGGAATACTTTTTCAGCCACTTTTTGTTATAATTCAGATACATTTGCGTGTCTTGATTATGCATAATTCATGGTTTCTTTATCTTGCAAGCTCCCAAACTGACAGGTCTCTGGAAAACAACCATGAAACAAGGTAGGTATCAGCTACTTAGACATACATTTACCTGCAGATAGTTCTGTCTCACATAACTGTTGTAAATACTTTAACAGTTATGTTAAAACTACAGCTAAACGTACTGTCAACACTTAAATACTGCGTTTGTGAAGCTGTTGTATTTAAGGAGTGAATGTTTGCGAAAAAGTAAATAAGCACATAAAACCTAGCTAACAACCGTTGCTACTGCTAAATTCAGTTAGCTAACATTTCTGTTCAAACTAGAAGAATTTGACCTTTTCTAAGTGAAAATTTGGTTTAACATCTACCTTTAAAATATATAACAGCACGTTTCTAATGTCTATATGTTTGTCTAAACCAGTGTGCTGTTGGTTTCAATGTAACT
Organism: Cheilinus undulatus; assembly: GCF_018320785.1. Classification (NCBI taxonomy): domain Eukaryota; kingdom Metazoa; phylum Chordata; class Actinopteri; order Labriformes; family Labridae; genus Cheilinus; species Cheilinus undulatus. The sequence continues at coordinate 20,767,204 of NC_054887.1, read as the reverse complement.
GCATATGGACAAATATTCAATAATTATTAGCTTAATGCTATGTTTAAACATAAAAAAAAGAGTCTGCGGTCATTTGAATAAAGTTGCGTTACCTGCACTGGCTTTCCTTATTTAGTTAAGAGTTTTGTGACTTTATTTTGAACGTAGACTACACTGCCTGTATTATGAATGTGACAAATTGCCTTCATGTTTAGTTAAAGCCATATTTATTCTGCTATAATGACTTTAGGTTTACATTTTATTATCAGTTTCACAGATGTGCCACGTATTCATTGACACAGTGCAGAAAGTGATGAACAGAAAGTAAATCCTAATTTTATGTTCAAAACATGACAAATCGAGGTCTACATTATACTTTCCTTATGTCTGAGAGACTTATTTCAGATGTAACTCAACTTCTGAGGAGTTTTACCATAAAACGTGACTGGACTGTTGAATATAGTGCATATTTTAATGTGTAAACAGTTTTGGGCACATTGTGATCTCCATTTGTGAAACCATCCTTTTGTTAATTTCGTTAAAGGATTAAATAAATTTTATATGTTATATAAAGTCTTTAAAAATGTTAAATGTCAGTATTACGGAGTTCGGTATCCCCTTGGTTTTGTTTGGGGTTTGCGTCGTGCACTTTCTTGGAGAGCTCTGGCTCCTCAAAAGGTTGCGCGTTTTTGGGCATTCGTCAGAGTCACATTTGCAGCCTTTTGTCAAAAATGTTAAATTATTGAACTTTTTCTTTATTAAAAGAGGTCTGATCCTTTCTGTTTTTCCAAATGTTGCCCTAAAGTCCCTGAATTTCCAGCTGAAATTGGACGTAGAGGGTGCACCTTTGCGCAGAGCCTGGTTAATGCTGAGAGGCTCCTCTGGGTGCACAAAGACAGCGGCTCACAGACGAACTTGTTCAGAGTGAACCAGGGACGCTGGGAGGCGAAATAAACAATCTCCAGACTCGAAGTAGCCACAGCAGCGCAGTTTTACCCCTTCGAACACGTAAATCAACCATCGATACAACAAATACAAGGTAAGGACTTGTTTTTAATACGTTTCAGAGGGAGAAAAGGGCTGCGGAGCGGGTTAAACCTCCTTCGCTTTGGCTTTCCGAGCATGGTTGTTTTTGCAGAAAATGGCGTCATCGCCCTCTTGTTTCTGCCTGGCTGCGATGGGGAGAGGAACAGTTTCAGAGAGTTATAGCAGCCTCTAGATGCAGCGTTAACCCCCTAAAAGGTGAAATTATCATCTATGATGTGTTATAGTCAATATTAAAGCTTCAAAATGGGAGATAGTGCATGATTTCGCTCGGTAGAAGGACGCGCAAAGATGGAAGGGTCACCGGTTCTGTGCGCCAAGCTGCTTCTTGGAAAAGGTGGCACGGAGCCGCAAAACGCAGCGTTTTTCATTTACCATAATGCCATCCTAACCGAATCAAAGCCGGTCCAAATGACAGCGGGTGGTTTAGTGTTCTTACCAGGGTGGTGAATGACATATTTGTGTTAGTACTGCACCTTGTCTTTGTGTGTATTTTATTCGGGTTAGCTCGTTTTTACGCCGCACTCCCCTGCCATGCTGTAATCGTTACGAGGGGCCTCTCTAACGGTTTAATAGGTGCATTTTGTACTTGGCTTTTTCTTTGATCAAGTAAAGCTGCTCCTTTGTTACTCAAAATAGTGGCGTTTTTCGCCTGACAATATAACCGTGTAAAAGGAGATTTTCGGGGATAATGGGGGCGATGCAAATCGTGCCATGAGAACGGCGACTGCTCTGCGCTCTGGTCCGCTTCTTGCCAGGCGAGGAGAGCCTGAATGAGATAAAAATAAAAGTCTTTTGGGTGAATTACATAGTTTGCACGAAACTGGGGAAGTCCGGCGCTGCGCAATGATTGTGCTGCCGCTTTGCGCAGAGCTCAGTGGCAGCTGCTGTAACCGCCGCCACCATTTCGCCGCGATATTTTTTGTGTGTGTTGGCCAACCTTTTGTAAATAGTTGGGGACTCTTGGATAAAAGAGCACAATAGTATTCATGCGGGCCCTTTATGGCCTGTGAATGCAGTCCTAAGTTCCACTCCGGCTGTCCTGTCTCTCCTCGTCAGCTACGTGCATGCGTCCTAGCACTGGCCACCACACATCCACCATAGCGAGGCCACTCGGTTCCCTGTGCAGACGCTCTGCTTGGTTCCTCCTGTGGCCAAAACTCAGGACTTATCATGAGCTGAGTGTTGTGGTACAGGCCGTGATGATCAAATCGAAACAAACAGCGAAACATCAGCCATGGAGACAGCACATCGCTCGCTCCGTGCACATTTTTATTAAGTTTCCTGAGTTATGCAACCGCATCCCCGTAGAGCGAACTGCTCATCCGCCTTTATTTACTCGTCACCCACCATCGGATGGATATGTGTGTGTAAAATGTGGTGATTTGGACCAATCCCCGCGGCGACGACACTGATTGAGGAAGATATGTCATTTGCAAATCACCCAGTGCCATTTGCGTCACAGCCCGCGGCCTCGCACGCCCATGGGGGGCGATGGAGTTGCAAATGGAGACTGTGTGTGTGTGTGCTGACGCTGCCCCAGCTGAAAGGGAACCAATAGACACGGACCCGGGCGGCAACAATCGCCGTGCGCTTCCACTCTCCAGTAGTGCACAGGCAGGGGATCGTGCATGAACGCGGAAGATCACGCTGTTTATTCGGGATGGTTGGCTTTCCTTCGCCCTCTCTGGGATGCGTAAGTGGATGCGTGCACTCACAGTGGTTTAACCTGCTTTAAGCCTCACAGGCCGGCCAGAGAGGACTATATCCGTCCGGTCCTCCCCTCATGGTGCTCGGTGCATGTGGCTGTGGTGGACTCGCTCATGTGTGGATGAATCCTCCGAGTGGATCGTGAGGATTTGACCGTAAAACCTTTATTAACAGCGCAAAAGAAGAGGTTGGATTATGTTTCGGACTCTGGAGTCAGTTTAGTTACATCCATGGCGCGCCACGCGTTTCTGGTATGGAGATGAGCTGGGCGTTTATATCCAGGAACGTTTATTTGTTGCTCTTGCGCTTTTGGGCACTGCGCATGGTTTCATCCAGGAAGGCTTAGGAAGCCTGTGCACGAGGCAGAAAGTCCTGAAAATCTCAGCGAAAAGTGCAGATTCAGTCATGGCATGGCACTCGGTTTGTTGTAAGGGGAATGTATTTTTATTTTTTCATATTTTGCTGTTTAACCGGTCACATGTTGGCACAATAACACCTCTTATTATCAGATCTTTTGAAGCTTGTAATCATTAAAACATTAGAATATGACAGGGTAGATGCTGAGTTTTGTTTACATGTCTGTTTCAGTCAGTTATACTAGAAAAGTATTACTAAAAAGTATGGAAACAGTGTTATTTTTCATATAGATGGAGCCAAATCTTGCCTTATAGTGTTTGCTTTTGATCTTAAAAGTTAGTCTATATGTTTGTATGTGCTTTATTGTATTAAGATGACAGTGTGCAAAAATGCTTCAGAGTTAGTCAGGCAGTGCTTCAGTCATTTATTTTGTAACACATGCCGGTTAAAATATAAATCAAAGAATAGAAATCACTTACCTGCAAACAGGAAAGTTACTCCCTATGGGACAGATTCACCCCAGAAGTCCTGAGTCAGGCAGCCCTGCTGCTATGGACTATTTTTATCTTCAGTAATTGAATGTTCAATTCAAGGTGCATCTGTGCAACCAGTATGTGGCTGTTACTGTTGCATAGGATAGTTTGATTGAACTCGCTTTTTGCATATTTTGCTTGTTTTGACCATGAGCAGGTCTCAGTGTTTGTTTAGACGTGACTGTTCTGCTGCATGTGTTGTAAAGTTAATTAATGAGTAAAGATTAAGCCCATCAGCCTCTGTAAGAGCTGCAGTTAAACAGGAACTACAGATACAACAGATAAGGCTAGTCTGGTCTGATTTTCCACTCTGATGCTCTTTTGAAATAAAAATTAAGCGTTGAAAAGAAGTAGATAGCCAGTCTAACCTTGAAGAGGAGCGTGAATGTGTAACTAGGACATGAGAGCAGATAACAAAGTGGGTTATAAGGAACTAAAATAAAATCAAAGGAAATATAGTATGAAGCTGACACATTTTCCAAAAAAACTTGATAAAATATTGATTGGATTCATTTCCATTAAGGTGCCTTAGCTTGCCTCCCTTTATCTCCTGAGACTTTGGGGTTATAGCAACCTGAGATTAGTCTTTCCTTATTAGAACAGCAGCCAGCTCTGCCTGGCTCACTTCCCTTGTAAACCTTCCCAGGTATTTTTTTTTTTTTTAACCAGAGTGTGTGTTGACTGCTTTGGTGTAATGGTGTCATTGTATGATTCAGTCAGTTTAATGATATAGAGCTGTGTTCAGTCACTGAGTCAGCTCATCAAACCAAAAGCATGTTAAGTCAGTCAACAAACTCATTAACCTGCCATGCATACAGAACGGCAAACAGAGAGGCAGATATTAAGATATTCCCCCAGACAATCTGAAAATCAGTGTCAGACAGTCAATGAAAATAAAGCAAAAATAGGCTGTCTAGGTTTTCTCTCTGCTTCAAGGCAACACAAGGAGTTTCCAGCAGAGCTCAACCTGTCAACAAAGCCCAACTTTCTCTGAATGTTGCACTAACAACTTTCCTTTCACTGCTTTTTTTATATTTACCACGGCCATTTTCATCTAGTTTTAAGGGCTTGCACACCTGGTCTGAGAATGCTTCTTATGCATCTTTCACAGCCGTATTTATTCAAATTCCTGTCAGTGTTCCTTTTTCCACATGCTGTTGCGTCCCTTTTCAGTGCTCATGTGTGCAGTGTCACCTCTTTGAATCACAATGCACAGTGTAGAATTCCTTCTGCTTCTGCAAAGATCGGTTTCAGATTGAGCCAAATCACACAGTTAAGTAGCGACTGTGTGTTCTGGCCTGATAGGGTGATGGAAGTTATCACAGAGAGAACAGTGGAGTTTATGACAGATGTGTTAAAAATGCCAACGTCTCAGCCTGGAGTAAAATCTCGTATTGGTGTTCGTTGAGAGACTTGTCTGTAATTTCGAGTTATGTGGATGTATAGGTGTGGCATATCTGTGCAGAAGTGGCATTTGTGTGTTTGTGCACCCACAGGTAGTTGCACAAGAACAATTGGATTTTGTTAAATGGCAGATTACATCTGTTAATGTGCACCTGCCCATCACAATTTAACATGGCAAATTACAGCCACAGACAATGGCAGGAGGCAGCCATATTTGAGAGTGATTGTTGTGTTTTCTGCCCTGAAATGTTGATTTCATTCATAGATCGTGTTACAGTTTGTTTTTATATTTGCCACATAGTCAGCCAGTTTAATGGTCATGAAAACTGGTATTTTATTGGCTTAAGAAGTTGTTTCTTGATAAAGTTTTCAAATGCACCCCTTACACAGCTCCTCTAGTTGTTTCTACATTGTTCACAGAGAAGTAGGGATGCACAGATGTTTGGTTTAAATTCAGCATCAGTCGATACTGGCCCTGTTGACAGACTAATAATGTGGGCATTCACTGATGTCAGTAGCAGATGCTAGTCTGTTGTGTTGTATTAATGCAATATCCTGGCATACAGCCCATCTAACAGCTGATTTAGAGAAGAGATTTATTTTTGGGCAGGAGATGTGACCAGTTGGTAAAATTCCAGCCAGCTCTGGAGAAAATGTTGACATAGTGGAAGTGTTGTACTAATAGAATTAATAAACAAAATATTGGGATCCATATTGTCTAAGTTGCTATTTCAAACATCAGTGTTGGCTCTGATTGGCTTTGTTTACAATCGTGCATCAGTACAAAAAAAAACGTTCATTTTATTTAAAGCTCCTAAGAAGAACTTTAAGTTTCTGTCATTTTTGGCCTCCCCTGTGGACACTGCTGAACTTTATTTGCTGATTATGCTCTAGATGTTTATGTAAGGTTTTCTGATATAAAATCCCTAGACTGGAAGTCACTCAAAGTAAAACTTAGTCCAAAATTACACCCATGCACCAATCAATCGATTGGACGTTCAGGTAGGCTAGGGAAAAAGAACAAAAACCAAACATAAGGGAAAATATAACATTCTCTTCATCTTGATTTCAGTTTGATCCATGACAGCATCCTCACTGCTTTCTTCTGGCAGTCTAAATGAATAAAACAAACTTTTTGAAGCATCATTCATTATTTATCCTCATCATGTTACTCTGAAATAAAAATCAGTTATGCCAGTGATCATAGGTTATGATTTCTGTGAGAACAGCAAAGTCACTGTTAAGACTCGTAAAGCCTACAAAATAACTTCAGATAATAGTACTTGTATGAATTTATTATTTTGATTCTTTATAGGATAATTTATGAGGTCATTTACGAGCATATATGAAACAGAATGCAGTGTTTATTTACTGAGGTCAAGTGAAAAAAGTCTGCAGGTTGGGGCATAATGATAAGGAGACATTGCATTTTCTCTTTTCTTATCTCTATCTGTCTGTAACAGACACTAAACTTAACATGCACATGTCCATGCAAGGATAAAGGGACTTAATACAAAGTATTTGACAACCAGTACAATAAACAGGCTACAGGAGTGGGCTATGATAGAGGCCAGAGCAGTGCCAATCACGGTGCCACTTTAAAACTAACATCCTGCATCTTTGTGCTAAGTTATTAAGAGCATAACTGCTGTGAAACAATTATAGAATAACATATACTGCATCACTTAGTGTGCTTCTCTTTACCTGGAAATATCTAGCGCTGTATGCTCCTGTAATTCTCCTGCTGCACACCAGAGAGCTTTTACCAACTAATTGACCAACTGACTGGGAGGTGTCAGCCCTAAAAATCTCATCCTTCGGTCTTTGATCAGTCAATCATATTACTCAGTGTGAAACTTTGCCATGAAAATACAAAGAAAAGGCGTTTCTAGCTGATCGGCTTGTCTGACCTACCCCCCGGCAGCATTTACAGGCAATAAATATGACTATATGGAGAAACAGATCTTTATGCTTGCAGTCTTGCTTGCTTTTGAAGGTCATACGGAGGCATCAATATTAAATAAATCAGTGTCATAACCATTCAAAAACTCCTCACAGGAGCTTTAATGGATCTAATAGAAGTTCTGTGAGTAGGTTGAGCTAAAAGAGATGATGCCTACTTGTGAATTTAAGCCAGTCTTTCTGTGTGCTTTATATCTTGGGTTATACGTTTGTGTATTGTTTAGTAAGGTAGCTTGCTTTCAGAACATATACATTTATGGTTGTATAAACCCCATGTTTTACTTATCAAGTATGATGTAAATTTGCATGTGAAAGTTCAGCAGACCAGTAAGCATTTTTGTCTCCAGAAGAGGAACCTGCTAGAAAGCCAAAGCTGAAAAAAAAATACTCTTAGTTAAGAAAATTCCCAATGAAAATGTGTATTTTTAAGCACAGGGGGAACTCTTGTCTGTAGGCTGTGTCATGCTCCCAGCCTGTGTTGTGGTCAGGCAGTTGTGATTGTGTGTCTGCCAGCAGTCAGCATCGTGTCAGTGAGTGTGGAGTCCCTCCATTAGGAGGAAGTCCTGTCAGATCGCCCCCACACAGCCATCGGAAATAACCAGGAGAAGGCAGCTGTGATTTTCAGGCGCACATTCATTTGCTTGAGAAGCATGCATACATGGATTAGATACATTATATTCAAGAACACTCTTATATAATGCCAAAAGAGTCTCCTGATTGAGTCAAGTGCATTGAAACCAGACGACAAAGTTCTCTTCTTCTGACATAAATTCATCCCATTTGTTGCCTCTGAAAGCACAAATAAGGATTTGTCTCTTAAAATAAGATGTTTCTAAAAAGGAAAACACTCTGATAAATTGATTTCTGGCTGGTTTAAACAAAATTCACTATGGATTATATTTGGAGATTGAATTTGAACATATTTTCTCATAAATACAGTATATAACACCAGAGAATAAAACGTCAGATGTGAATTATCAAGCAAATGTGTGGTTTTTTGCTTTAGTATAGTAAGTATTTAAGATTATGTGATTTAATCTGCCATGACTGATGAAGTTTTACATTTCAATATGGGGATCTTTTCTGCTGATGAAGTCGCCAGTCCTGCTGGATCAGATTTCTTCAGATTTATAAATGCGTAAAGCAGAAAGGTAGCTATAACCATTCCTCATCCTTTTGGACTGTCAGTTAGAGATATTTTTCAGTGTCTCAGGTGTTTGGATCATATCTCAACCTTTCATGTGTAATAGAGACTTGTTTTATTCATCCTTTTCTGCAGTATAAGCCATTCTCTCAGTATTACCCCATCCCAAACAGTTCCAGGCTGCAGAGAAAGAAAGAAAATACCATTTCAGATTGTTCTTTCTTCAGTGATGTTTTGATATTGAGCTTTCAGCTTGTATAGAGCAGAAACAATCTCATTTTTTCTTCAGCTGTTGTGGGGATATCGGATGCCTCTTGGTACTTAAACAATAGAAGGTTTAAATCATAAGCCTTATTATTTGGATATTAGGCTGTCCCCTAAAGACTTTGGTGAATTGTAGCATTTTAGTTTACAAAGAAAATTAGAATTGGAAACTTCGATTTGTCATCCATGAATACTAGAAGCATCCAGTAGTAAGCAGTGGGAGGAGAGTAGATTAGGAAGCTTCACCACTGACACCAAAAATCAGTTTGAACACCTTCACTCTCATTACCTGAGTCAGAACAGGAGTCACTACCTCACAACCACGTCTGTCTGTTGCCACGGAAACAAAAGAGTCCCTCATGCTGGTGTTAGTGTATTATTGGCGTGTATGTTTGTGTGGCTGGAAGTGTTTGTTTTCAACCTTGTAGTACACACAGCCTCTTTAAAAGTGAGTTAAATAAGTGTTTATGTTCTCAGGCAGCTGTCCACTCTGGGGTTTGTAATCCTCGGGCAGCACCGGCTGCCTGTCGGGTTTTTATGAAACACTTCTCAAAAGTAATTAGGCTGTTGTTGGTCCTGGTTTGGGATTTGCAACCTTCTTTGTGAGACTGTACATCAAGTCAGGCCCTGATGAGGTAAATCTAGTTGTTGATTTGCTGATAAAATCATACTGTAGATGAATGAAGGGTGTTTTTCATCTAATGTTCTGACAGTTTGAAATAATTTCAAATCACTGCCTACTGTGTTGCTTAATTTTTTCCTGGAGCTGCTTGCTCAGACATAAGTCACACTTTTCCAAACAGCTATGTGCTGATTACAGTGAAGATTTTTGTGATAATGAATCCTATGCCAGAGGTAAAAATTTTCAACATGGAAGGATTACTGGCTTTAACCTTCCACAGCCTGCTGCACCAGCTGGGCCTAAGTTATGTCTTAAGTTATGGTGGAAAATCCACAATAAACCATACCCTAAAAGATTCCTTAAGTAGGGATGCACAATATCAGATTTTTGCCAATATGCTGATATTTACAGATTTGTTTTAGGCAATGCCGATATTTAAATGTTTTTGTAATTTAGACCTTAACAGTCATTCCTTAAAACACACAATTTAAAGTTTGAGGATGGATGAACACATCATTAAATTTTAGTCCTAAAAACACACCTTAAGGTGTAAGGAATGATGACTAATAGAGAAGAAGGCTTCAGCTGTTTGTCTGTTGTTTCAGCCTAAAAATCCACTTACTTATTTGTCCATATGGCCAATATTTACAGCAGATTTTTATAGCCAGTATCCCAGCAGAAATGCTCATATTTGCCGATGCCAATATTTCTTTTATAAGCTATCTTCTAATGATCATGCCGATGATATATATATATATATATAGAGAGAGAGAGAGAGAGAGAGAGAGAGAGAGAGAGAGAGAGAGAGAGCATCCCTATACTTAAGTTGTCATTGTTTTGTTGCACCAGGAAGATGTAAGGTTAATCCTAATTAGTAGAACATAAAATCCAAACTAACCAAAATATAGTCACAGATAAGACGCTTCTAGTGTAAAATGACAAGAGTGAGAGCGAGTGGTAAAATCATCCATAAAATGATATAATTTAGTGGTATTTCATTGTTTAATAGCACAAATTACCTTCACTCATGGAGAAAAGCACGACTCCCAAGAAAGCAAGCATACATTTCGTATGGTATAATGTAGTTACTCACTTGTTTCTGGTGGATTGTTGTTGATGTTTGACACAGTTGCACCATGAGTGAAGTTAACCACTGAGTTAGAGTTCCCACTTGTGACTTTAAGTGTTCCTAAAGGACACAGCGCATATTCTTCATCAGTATTGTCTTTCCATGAGGTTGACTCTCTGCTTTTTTCTTGCCACAGATTTTGAAGAGTTACTTGAAAGCAACTCTGTCATATTGTAAACCACTTTCAGAAGTGTAGTTTAACTATGTGTGTTGTAGACCAATATAAGCACTTTTAAAGTGTTAGATAAAACTCTGCATGAGTTTAATTAACACTGTTGACTTTGCTGTGTATTTCACTTTATTATAGAGGTGTGACTTCACCTGAACAACCTGGTTGGAGATCTATTCTCTTGTTTTTTTGTTTTTTTGTTTTTTTTTTTTTTGCTAATAAGGAAGGATCATATTTTACTCTAAAACTCCTCCATAGCTACTCAGCACTCAGTACCTAAAACAAACTTTAAAAAGAATATATTTGACTTTTACCTGAGTAGTGTAATAGACCAGTTCTTTTACTTCAGTAGATTGTAACCAGAGTAACTGTACTAATACTTGAGTACAATAGTTGTGTACTTTTTCCAGCTCTGTGTATGTTCCCCGAAGTGTGAACCCATTGTAATGTAGACATATGCCTGTTTGCACAGTATTAGTATTACCTTTAACCTAGAGACCTCTGGTAATTTGGTAATTACCCCCAGTGACAGTGTTTGGTGAGACACATTTGCTAGTGGAATTGAAGTCTGTAATTTCATCAAATGACTTACATTTCCAATTGAAATCATCAGGGTGCTGCATGACAGCCTCATTAGGATCACTGTTACAGGGCATGGTGAACCCAATTATTTCTAACATCAGGTTGTGGTAACCTATTTTGAAGAGATATTGATTATCCTAATGTTATAAATTATTTATCTGCTGAAGTTTAGAACTTTAAGACACAGATATCCCTTGCTGTAATTACAAGTTGTTTGGCCTGTAGATGGTACAAATCTCATGCAAATAGGGCTATAATAACTGAACAAATAGTCCCATCTAGAAAGGTGCAAATGCTTAATGTTAAAAGAACACATTACTTTTGATACATGTCAAAAATGAGCTCCAGTCTGTAAGATTATGATTTTTTAAATAACACACATTATCTGATCTTTCTGCTTCTTATGAAGCCATGTCCTGAGAGAAACAAGATGCACCTGTTGTCATTGAAATTTACTCACGTCACTGTCTTAGTTTCTGCACTTGAGTACTACCATCCTCTGCTCCAGCTGCCAGAGTTAAAAACTGAATATTTACTGTGAGGTTTTCACTCTTAGGTATCCATAATTCTCACATGAATGACCCCTAATGTTTGTCAGGTCTCTTTCTCTTACAAACTGGCATGACTTCAGGCAGCTGAACAAATACTACTTTATGCTTGTCCCTGTATTTGTACTCTGATGACATGTAGCTGGCATTTTTTCTAGAAATAATTTCTAATTACAAATATAATAAATAGAGCCTGAAGTCATTCTTCACTTAGGGTGGATTTTTTCAAGAGCTTAACAATGCTATGATACGTTTTTGACAGGTTAAGAAAACAGATTGAAACCAATACTGATGTCTGTGTGACCAGCAAAAGCAAACAAGATCATCAGAAGATTATCAATTATTTCTGTATTTGTATTTAAATGCTTGTCATCACTGCCATTGGTTCAGTGTCAAACAAAGATTTTACTGCATGCAGAGGAGAGGTTTCCAATTACAGTTTCCATGACAAAAACTGAGAGTGAGCTATATAATTGATGATTAAAAGTCAGCAGGATGTTTACTTTGTTCTTGCCTTACTTATAAAACACTGAAAGCATGAAAGGTCATTAAGGAAAGTACAAGACATAGCAATGTGTTTACTTGTGCTGCAAAAAGTAACAAAAAGTTTTAGATAGTTCATTTCATTTTTTTAAAGATTTATTTTTGGGCTTTCTATGCCTCCACTGACAGAGGAGGACAGTGGGCAGATTCAGAAACAGGGAAGAGAGAGTTGGGGAGAGACATTCAGGAATGTGCCACAGGCCAGACTAGAACCCGGGCTGACCATGCACATAGGGCTCCCTTAAACCACCAGGCCATCTGCACCCCTGGTCATTCAATTTTGGGTATAATCACACAATTTGATCCTAATTTTCATTTTTCTCTATTCTTTAAATCAGCAGTCACATGTATGTGTTCACTGCTTCTTCTCTGAAATGCTTCCAGTGTCAGATGGCATAGGTTTAAAAAGCAGCATGATGGATTATCTTAAAATGTATTGCATTTGCTCTAGATAAGTGTTGTTAAACTTACACAACTTGAGTTGGTCTTTTATTTTTTAAGCAAGCATTATATTAGTGTAGGTGCTTGCTGGGTAGCTAGGTGGGCTACATGGAGCATCAACAAAGTGTCTTCTAGTTGCAGCTCTCCCAGTCAGAAGTCAAGTCATGTGAACCTAACAGAAAGGAAGGAAAGCATTCCAAATGTCTGTCGGTCCATCTGTGTGCATTGGAGAAAGGTGAATAAGTATGATGGCAGTGCGTAAATCTTACCTGTTGAGACAGCAGAGCAGGAGTTTAGATAAGATACTAACACCAGCATAGCACAAACAAATCTGAATACTGAACATTTTTCTCAGTCTCTTCACAGTTTGGCAGTCCTTGGTTGTTATGGCATCTACAGCTTGTTTCATTCCTGGGGCTTACAACGGTGATGTCTTGTTGAGAGTGATTGATTTGGTGACATTATGAATACATTTGATCGGGATTACATGGTGGAATTTCACTGAACTGGATATCAGTTCAAGAACAAAAACTAACAACTACAGTCAGATGCAGGGTGAGTGGATATAACGATGTCTGCCCAACAGACTAAATATCTACAATCAGAGAAACTGTGAGAAAAGAAAAAATGACTGACTTATCTTTTTTATTTTCACTCATTAATCTCCTGTAGGCTTACTAACAGATACACAGAGCTGTGTCAGTGTTTCCACAAACCTCCTCTGTTTTAAGCTGGTTTTAATTTGTGCTTCATGTGGAAATTAATTATTTAGCTTTAACTGTTAGCAGGATTTCAAGGGCAAAGATTTATTTACCAGTTAAAACAAAATTTGATATTTAAATCAAGAGAGACTCAAAACAAGTCTAACGATGATAGATTTAATGGAGGTGGCTGGGGTGGAGGAGGGTTGCAGCGGTCGTGCTGAAACAACAGACTGACTGTGGAGGAGAGGAGGGCAGATTTTTTTTTCTTGAATATGTAGGGCTGTGGTCGACCAAAATCACACCCAGGCACCAATTAATTGATTGGTCGTTCAGGTAAAAAAAATAAAAAAAAAATAAAAAAATAATAAAAAAAATAAAATAAAAAAAATAATAATAATAAAATCACCTCATTGGGGACTATTTTAATCCATCCAGGTTCCTCACTGCACCTGCTTGGTGCTCTAAATGATCCTTAAATGAACATAAGCCTTTTTGAAGCATTAATACATTTCTAGGATCATCATTTCATACTAAAAAATGATTAATTGAGAGACAATCAGCGCGCACCTGCCTTTGATCTCCGTGGTCCCGGCACGGTAACTCTTTAAACTTATACAGCCTACAAAATAACCTCAGATCATTGTTTTTCATTCATTTATAACGGTAACTATTTACAGGATCACTTGATCCAGCCCGAGCCGTGTAACTTACGAGCATAAAGCAGACAGCATGCAGCGTTTATTTACGGAGGTGAGAGGGGAAAAAGTTCGCTCGTTGGGACCCAATGACCAGCAGACATCGCCTTTTATCACCTCTCCTTCCTGCCTGTCTGTAAGAGAAGCTAACACTAACATGAAAACTTTAAGGTGATTATGAAAAGAGATGATAATACGCAGCCAATTTACCGACAATTGAATTAAACTGACCGCGGGAGTTGATGCAGTGAGGGTGGGCAGAGTAGAGACACTCAGTAGGACCACTTCAATACAAACAGCCTCTAACTTTGTGATGAGTTGATGTGTTGTTTCTGAGCGTTAGTGCTGTAATAAATCAGAAAATATCCCACTCTGCGTAGCTTTGTGTGCCTCTCTACCTGTTATTCCTAGAGCTGCATTGCTCCTGTCCCCAGCAGCACGTCTCTCTATATTAGTCAGCTGCGCATTTCACTTCTGTCCCCTGATCAGCCTCTTGGGGGGGAGGCGGCAATTAACTGACCAGGGTGATCTTGGTCGAACAGAAGCTTTTCGATCAAACAACCAACCAATCGAATGAAAGTTGTCAGCCCTAGAAATATGACAGCAGCAGGATGATTGGATCAAGAGAGGTTATGGCAAAAAGGGATTAGATGCCCAGGCAGTAGATGCCCATACCAGCTGAATACCAGAGCAGGGAAAAGGGAGACACATGAGGGAGTGATTATTAATGAATGAAAGAATGAATGGAAATGAAACATTTTCCTTGCTTAAACTTGCATTAAGCCTTATTTGTCCCCCCAACAAACGGTCAAAATGAGACACCTGGGCAGGTGTGTGTGATGAAGACTTCAGTTCATAAACATAATGTCAGAATGTCTGTACCAGAGGCCTGGGATTTTGTCTCTTTATAAATAACAAACTCAAAGGCACTTACTTCAGGTGAACTTGTTTGCAAAAAATATAATTTGGTTTCCATAATAAATTTGCATTACGCTGAGCTGTATTAAATCAGATCATATCAAATCAGGCCAAAACGTTTATGAGTTGTCAGCATATCGGAATGTAGGCTGTGAATCAAGAAGAGATTTGCACTCTAGTTCTATTATCCACATTTACTTTTCCCTCTTCATGCACACAGCTTATCCTGCCCTGCCTCCTTCCATATCTCTAATTCTACGTGTGGGATCTTTTAACTGTAAGTTAGCGCTGCCAAAACAACTCTTGAAATGTTTCTCACGACTGCGCTGGGATTCCCTTATGATCGAGCTTCATTAATAAATGACGTGTAGTGAATCAATGACACACAGTATGAGTCAATTGCTACTCTATCATGTGCAGGAGGCATACAGAGAAAAGTATGTCCGATGTCAGATAGTCACCTCTGCTGTTCACTGCGGTGCACACCTGCGAGAATGCATGTGCAATTATGCATGTGTTGAAGTGAGGGAGAAACAGTGAGCCAATGTGCGCTTAATCCAGACTTCTATCGCTGATTATTAGGGAGTTTCTGACCAAGTTGTCCCATACAGACATTTGACATACAGGGGGCAATGCATGTTTAAGGAGGATTGTCAAGCATCATTAACGCAAAGTTTTGCAGGAATTTAACATTTCAAGTGCAATTTAGGTCCAATTTAATTTGGTAAAATGTGTTACTTGTATTGTTTATTCTTATGACAGGATGTTCTGCTTTTCACAGTAGTAGAAAATTTTAATCACAGTGTCAACTACATCAGATAAACTTAAGCCTACTCAAGAAAAGCTGACATTCATGAGACATTTTGGTGAAGACAATTTAACTTGAAAGGCTTGTTTGTATAAATTTTGCCCAAACAGTCTAAGAATACAGAAATCTCCTCCCTTGAAGCCCTTTGACTTGTTTTAATGCTTAGCTGTACTTGAAGTTTCCGTCTACATCTCCCATCTTCACAGCCTCATTTTGTCTGAATTCTCTGATCTTTATATTTCCTGCTGATTTCTATGACAGGTTGCTAGAGTCTATCCCAGCATGCACCAGGTTAAACACTCAGAAACATCCTCGACAGGTCATCGGGGCCATGGAGCTACACACTAACACATAAGAGAGTCAATTTCACTCACACTTACAACTGAGAGTAATGTAGTGTTTGAGAAAAGAGGGTTTGAAGTTTGTCATTGCTTTAAAGTGTTCTGCTATCTAAAATGAGCTTTATTTTCTTTAAATAGTGGAATGAAACCTTTTTAATTGAGGTTGTTTCCTATCTTGAGTGGCTGGTAAGTTGGATAGTCCTAATTTCCCATTATAGTTAATGGCCATGGTTAATCTCCCTACCTGATATAAATAGAACCTGGAGAGCAGCATTTCACACTAATATGCCTGCTCTTCATTTTCTAGAATATGAATTATTTTTCTGAAAATTCTGTTTGAAATAAATTGTCTCTCCATTACAGTAAAATCTCAATAAAGCAAACCTGTTGCGTCATTAAGTTCCCATATTATTCTTCGCCTGCTGAATCTCACCCATGCCTTCACCTCTTACTCAGAACTTTATGCACTTGTGGTTTGGAGCATAACGTCTCAGATCACTTCCTGCTGACACTCGTTCAGAATACAACCCACACATTTCATATAATATCAAATAAGTGACTTTTAATTTCAGTGTTACTGGCTGGTATCACTTTTGATCCCTTAAAGACTGTCTCTGTTTGGTCTATTGTTTGTTTAAGGCTTTAGTTGTGACTGTTAAGTTGGATTTGTCAGGAAACCTGACTTTTAAACTTTGAGAAAATTCTGGTGAGAAGCAAATGATTTGATACCTGTTTTGATACCATGGCACAAAATAGAAAGCATGTGCATTTCAATAGAAAGCAGGGCCAGTTAGAAAAAAATAGTTCTCTATGGCCTGGAATAATGGAAAAGATGTTTGCACTCCTAAAATATTGGTCAACTTAAGAGAAGAAAAATTCTTATTGGTTATAAATTTATGAAAAAGGAAAAAATAAGTTTAAATCAAGATACAGGCTAAGTTGCATGAAATTTGACTTTAATACAGGAAAAGCATTGCACATTCCTACCAGGCAACTCATATTTGATCATTTCTTATTTTTTTGTCTTTAATTTGTCAGCATTATTTTCTTATGGCTTCATTCCTCTTCCATAAACAAAGTTTTTGGAAGTCTGGATGCTTTTTGACTCTATGTACAGTATTATTGGAATAACAGAAATCATCCTGTTTTTTAAACACCTGGTATCTCAGCAGCCTCTATTGTGTCACTATATAGTTTTAATTTTTCATCCTCACCACACTCATGCATCTGGCCTGAATTTTGAAGTTAAAGGAAAGTTTTTCTAGAGGACAGGACTTTTTAAAATTATTATTTTTTTAATCCAGGTGCCAACTATATAGGTATACAGTGATTATGGATAGGAAAACGTGGTGTTAATTGGTCTATTGAATCTAAACTCATGAATGTACGTAGGTGGGTCACATCTGGTGTTTGAAAATCTTATGTACTTCATTTCTTAAACTCCTTGTTGTGTTATATGTTTTATCCCTTTGTCTAGAAATTAGAAAAACAATAGCTGTAGTCATCTGTGTAACTTGAAAATTGTTTAGGGGGGAAGTTTTGACTGTAAATGGTTTTTCATTCTTGAATTTTCAAACCCTGGACTAGCAGGAAGGGATGCTCATGAATCTTGTCATTTGTCATAGATGGAGCCAATTTTGTATTCTTATCAGTGTCTGATATTGAAGATGTCTGTTAAAACTTTGAAAACTACCCTATGAGCATGATTATGTTGTGATTTAGAACCAAATAGAAGATGAGGTCCAGTCATTGGAATATTTGAAAACCCTTTTTTAAACTACTGGTATGTCATGTTGTGAAGTCAAACAGATGTGTGACTGATGCTTGGACCTCATTTGTTACTCCAAATCACAGGTGCAGACGTCTGTTTTATGTTTGTCTTTCATTCTCCTCAAATCTCTCTGATCAGTGTTACCTTTGTAGCGACACTATACCTGTGTGTTATATTTACACAGCTGTTATCTTGCAAAATATTTAATTAGTCTTAAATCACTAAGTCTGCTGGCTTTTCATGCATATGATGGTTTTGTGCTGATGCATCCCCTGGCACACAATAACACTAATGTGTTTTTCTGTCATTTTGAAATGTGTTCACCTCACCTGCTCCTCTTTGCTGTTGTCATTCTTGATTACAGGGCAGGATTCTATAAAACATCACAGCTAAATCACAGACTGTGTTAGAACACATGTTATATTAGGACAGCCCCCTCTGAGGCCCCTAATGAGCGTTAGTTGGAGCTCTGTGTGTCATGTCTTTTGGAGACATCACTGGACTACAAAACTTTTCAAGCAGAAAAACATTTTAACTGAAAGCTTTGTCTCCCTCTGCTGGACTTTTGATAGAACTACAGATCTGGTAACTTGGGCTGTATCAGTGAAACGTGAACGTGCAGGCTTGTGCAGCTTGAACAATTAACTTTTAAGTGTTTTGGATCTAAATGTCCCAACAGTTTTATTGTTAAATAGCTATCTGTTTAATTTGTCTTGATTGTTTAACATGAACTTTGAAGATTTCAGTGTCTTGATAGGTCTTCAAAAAGGTTATTCAATCTGAATCAGGAAATACATGGCCTCTTGCTTATTCCATCCTGCTGTATTTATCTGGTTTTCAAAATGTTTGTGCGTTTTCTCTACACTTTTTCTATGTAATGCACACTGCACTGATGACCTGTGACCTGTCCCTGATATTCTAAATCCACTGTTTAAACTCCTGAGACTTCAAAAGCTAATCCACCTGACAAAGAAAGGACTAAAGTGTCCATTTATCAATGTCTGGAGTCAGTTTGCTAACTTTGATGGAAACAAATCCTGAACTTTCGCAGGAAAGCATGACTTAAAAAACAACAAAGTAATCAGTGAGGCTGTTTAACGTTTCCAGAGTGCAGCTTCAGTTGTCATATTGATCTAGTTAAATTGAGCATCAATATGGTGTCAGGTGCATGTGGCTGAGTTGGACTAAGCTGTTTTAATTCAAACAGCCACTAGAGGGCAGCAGAAAATGTAGTTTCACAAGTGATGCTGAGCTATGTACTAAAATGAAGCTCACATTTCCTAGATGAGGTCATGAATATGATTAAGATAGAGCCAATAAGTGGGGACTCGGAGCTGACTTCTCATAATGAGACTGTAAATTAATCTCAGAGACCTTCATTTATCTCTCAGCAGGGAATACAGTGTAATGAAAAACTCAGAGGAAGTATTGATCTTGACACAATCTCTATATGCCAGAAATAAGTCATGAACTAGAGAATTCTACCAGAAATGAAAAGAATGTTCATTAATCCTGACGTATATCTACCAATGTTGTGTGCAAGAGGATAAGCAGAGAATATCCACGCGTATTTCAGTCTCCTGGGGGTATACTCACTTTGGAATCTCCTCCTTTAAGATGGCAAAAGCAACGAAAAGTAATATTCTGACTGCCTTAGTGCTTAGCTTTGTGATGCATTGCCTCCAACACTGCTAAAGAATATAGAGTAGTATAAGAGTGTATCCACTCCTCCAGGCACGACTACACCACTCATCTAGTGTAACTTATGTTTCTGTCAGTGAGTTTACTACAACACTACTGCATGCATAAAATGACATGTATTTTAGTAGAACCACATACACAGATGCATCTTTAAAATGAATATCATTTATTCAAATTTTTTTTGCACGGATGAGTGTGGCGTGGCATGGAGACAGTCGCTTTGTGGCACCTCTGAGCTGATATGAAAGCTTTGATAGCGGCCTTCAGCTCATTTGCATTGTGAACAAACACCAGCCAAGACCTGGCACTCAAAGTCATTACCGATGGACTTCAAGCAGCTTGGATGGTATGTCTCTCCACTCTGACTCTAGACTGTGGGATCTTGATTTCCAAATAAAATTCTACATTTCCTTTCATCTGAAAACAGGACTTTGGACCACTGAACAACAGACTGTTGCCATGCCGTCTGCTGCTGTTGGCCGACTTTGTTTATCAGGAAATTTTTGAGCACTTCTTGCTCCTGTCTGCTGACGAGCTTAATTGAGACGCTGATTTCCTTTTCCAGCACAACCAGGCCCCTGCCCATAGTGAGGCCAAAAGGATTAGGAACCGGTTTGCTGACCATTACTGTGATGGACTGGGAGCCTGTTAGCCTAACCTGAACTCCACAGAGGATCTATAGGGTATTATCTAGAGCAGGAGTTGTCATTTACATCTGCACATGGACCAGCTTTTCCCTTGACAGACACTTTGGGGTCCTGATTTTCAATTAACTGAAAATGTTGGTCTAATAAACATAATTTAGTTAAAACTTTTTCATTTTCTTTCAACCTTACATAAATTTTATCCTTTACCAGTGAGATCAGTCCTAATCTGCCAATACTACAATCAGCTACAAGGCGGTGGTTGCGATAGTTTGCCACATATCTCATGCACTCTTATGTTCTCCATCACTGGGTTTAATGCTAATATACTATGGCATAAATGGTGAAGAACATATGCAGGAAATGGGTTTTTACTTTGATTCTCAGGTAGGGAATATTACACTCTAAAAGATCCCGGATCAGGGAGTTGATCAGAAAACAACAGCTTTAATCAAGAATGGACTAATGGATATGTGTTTTGTTATGCATTGTATTTGCTTATCATTGGCCTACAGTTCGACTTCCATAATTCTGTCAAATTTTAAGTAAGTGCTGATAAACCTTTTTTCGATCTCAATTGTTTTAGGAGCTGTTTTTAATAGCTGTAGGGATTGGCAGAAAAAAGATACCCTAAATACCAGAATATCATCTAGTGGATGATGAAAAGCATTTGCTTCAACATTGCATAGGAGATGAAGGCTGCTATCAACCCTGGACTTCAGAACACCCCAGCAGTGTCACTGGCTGATTGCCTCCATCACAAGCCACAGTGCTGTGGTAAAAAGTATTGATTGCATCAATCAAACTACTTTTTAAATGGTTGACATTTTTTTATCATAAATCAATATTTGATTAGTTTAATGTAATATGCTAATACTGGAGATACTGTGTTTTTGATTTTAATGACCTGCAAGACATAATGAAAAAGAGTAGAGATGCATGATATTGTTAGCGTAATCACCAGATATAAAGATTTCTCTCTGTTTTTACCACAGATATTTGCTGTTAATAATGACTTACATCAGCTAAATGGAATCTGTAGTTATCAGCATATCTGATATTTGCAGAAATCCAATATCATGCATCTCTAATCAAGATCAAATACCATACAGTACCAGTTTTACTTGCATTGCAAAGCCCTCTGGGTAAGGCATCAGTAGAAGCCATGTTAGAAAGGCTGGTGTGCTCATTCAAACGCACACAGAAAGGATAGTGCGCCTCATGCAGAGTGATAGTGAAGGTAACATGGGTTTGATATTCCCTGACAGCAGTATGAGAAGCAGCCAAATTAGCATAGTGGGAAATCATTGCTGTGACCTTAAATTATTTAATTCTGTTTATATTTATGTCCTGTTTGTGGTCTGGTGGTTTCTGAACACTCTGCAGCGAGTAAACCCACCAAGGAGTGATGTTGCTTGTGTGATTTCTAATGTATTATACATGCTTTACAAAAAATATACTCACAGAAGTGTGTCGCTGATGAGTTGTTTGGCAACAGAAGGAAATTGTGGTTGTTGAAAGAATTTGTTCCAAGTTCTTGTGACTTTAATTAGTTTGATCTTTTTGACTAAAATGGGAACTGATTTGAAATATTTAAGAAAACATTGAGTCTCTTTGGCAGATGATAATTTTCATGGGAACCCTCCTGTTTGAAGCTGTTTTTAAAATCTCATTTAAACGTTAACCTGTCCAAACCTTAATGTTAAAGTTCATAATGGCAACTAAAGTAGAGCTAATTGAATAGAGAGTTATATTTTCTATGGTTTTTATTATATATTATATTCAAACATGAATTGCACTTTTTTCCATTTAATTTTCTCAGTGATACCTTGGATAGGTTGTGTACAGCTGTAGTGATGCTTCAAATTATCTGTAGTTGTTGAAAAAGCTTTGTTTGCACAAAATATGAGAGAAAAAATGGAAAAGACTTGTCTTTTCCCTTGGCTCATGTGGAGTGTTGTTGCAGGTTACAGGTGAGAGTTTGAGGTGTTGGAGGCTGGTCTTGGCAGCATGGTGAAGGTCCAGAAGTCAGCTGAGAGGAAGAGCTCTCTCTGTCAGCACAGACAGGTACTGCAAAAAATGACATAGCCTGGATGTTATTATCCGGTCTCTATTCCTAACTTGTGCTACCTTTCATTTTAACATCTAGTACCAGTCAGAAGTGAACCTACACTGTGTCAATAATGTACATGCAGAATCTGAGTGCTTCTGTTTTTGTTAACTGGTAGAAAACAAGAGCAATCTGCAGGAAGCTGCTAGATGTTACAGGATGTCGGTGTCTGAAGATGATTAGTGTGATATGCTTTGTAAATTGAACCTTGAGACAGAGCAGATGGTGGAGCTAAGGAATGCCATTGGTACTACTGTTTGCTGGCACAGTCCATCAGGGTGTAATGAATCAAGATATTATTATTTTGGTTGTCATTTACTTTTAGCAATGTCTCAATTTTGTCACGGAAAAGCACATCCATAAATTAATCTTGTCAAAATGTTTGTTTATAGATATATACAGTACAACTACCAATTGCAGAAACTAAGAAGTTCAATAAATCAAGCACAACCTTCATGTTCTAATATGGGACATATTTAATTTCATTTTTAGTATTTGCTGCAGGCCCATCAATAATAGACCATGGGCCACAATTTGAACACCCCTGGCTTATTTTATCCACTTGTCCACATGATAGCTGTATCAGGAGTAAAAAGATATTCTGGGTGTCACTTTCAGTTTTCTCCTGCAGAAACTGAGAGAATCTTATCAAAGAAATGACTTTTGCTCCTCTTTGTGTCGTGTTCTATTCTGGTTTCTCCAGACTTCTGCAGAGTAGATGACACTTTTAGAGGCATAGATATTTTTTCCTGCACAGATGGCTTCACTGAGCATATGTTACATGCCGTTAAGCTATTGTATAATCATTTGACGCTGCTGCGCGATTTGCAGCGTGTTTGTGTTGAATGTGTGTATAAACGTGACACAGTTGTCCAAGTGGCCCACTTGTCCTGTGGTGATGTGCTGTAATGTTCCTGAACGCTGGAGTCATTTATTCCTCTTCAAGGGCAGCAGGGACACGAGAAGTGAGAGAGACAGACACGGAGAAAATGAGGATAAATTGGTGGGTGGAACGGCAGGAAAGATTGGGGATTTAGAGAAAAGGGAGGTCTGGTCAGGAGACACGCACGCACTGAACACTTGCACAGATGGATGCATGTGCGCATGATGATGGGTCGACGTGTGGAGTCACTTATCAGCTCTAGGGTGGGTTTGTGCGACAAGGTTAATGTCCCCCTGCAAAATCTCTGGATGCTTAGGAGACATGACAGCCACCAACACACTTTGGCGCACAGTGCGCATGCACTCTCTCACCTGCTGTGACCCCTCACTGCTGCCCATTAGTTTGATTTTTTTTCCACTCAACACCTCTTTATTTTTTGGGCTTGGTTCCTGAATATTCATTTATCACCCATTTCCATCATTATGATTGTGTGCATGTGTTTTGTAAGAGTTTAAAGTGTATCTAGCATTCAGTAGGTCACACGCTCTTGTCTAATTAAAAAGAAACATGGAGATTAAGAGGATAATAAGGCTGCAGAATTGATGTTAGTGATATCTAAAATCAAGATAAGGGTAAAGTCCTCTATATTAGATTAGAAAATACAAATCTATTGCTCTCAAGTGCTAATGCTTTTGATTTTGATGTCATCTAGTAGTGGTCTTAAAGTGTGCTGCTTTCCCAACCAACCCTTAACCTGATCCTGGGACGCTAGAAACATGGGAGTAAAAGAACTGTTTTTCACATGTTCATGCCTCTTCTAAAAACCAAGGTGTTAAAGAACTCTTAATAACTTCATGTGTTCCAATTTTCTTTTTACTGAGTCGGTATTTTATACAACTGTCAGACCAGGATTAGAAAAGTAAACTAAAGGTAATGAGAACCACTAACACTGTGATTTGTGTGCACAAAACTAACTAAAACAAAATTAGATTAGAGGCAAAATATCCTTAGTAATAGTCTCTGACAGCATGATACTGGCTGATATCCTTTAAGGTTTGTTTCTGTATGAGCTTGTACATTGACAAAGTTAGAAATTAGTGTTATGACTTAGTGAAATATGCAGGAGTGGCATGAAGTCTTCATACACACATGAATAAATAGTTCTTTTTTTACATGTTCTAGCTCATGTTCTAACATGTTCTACAGCATATCTCCAATAATCTTATCAAATTCAACCTCCAGCATTACAGTAAAAATGTTGGGCCAAGCGAACCTTTCCCCTTGCACCCAAGTGTGGGAATAAAATGGCCTGATTTGATTGATCAAGACTTCACACAATGGTAATTTTAGATTTTTAATTGTGTTCAAGTATCAAGAATAAGCAGCATTAAAAGAAGTAAGGAGTATATATTTAAAAATGATATGATATTAACTTTTTTTCTGGTCCTTTTGGCTCTTTCCCCTGACAACTACTACTACTAAAACTAATCAGAACTAAACTTAGCATTTTTGAAAAATAAACACAGAACTTAAAGAAACCAACATTCAGAAGGAATAAAAACTAAAATAAAATTGAAAACAAGAGTCAAAACAAAATGAAAATAAAACATAATGAAAAACACAACTATTACAATCTACAGAGTCCTTATACATTAACTCATCTTGCAAAGGGGTTCCTCAGAGACAACTGGAGGAATGCTGCAGGATTTCGGTGAAGTTTTTATGCAAAGTTGAACAGTGTAACTCAACATAGGTTTTCAAGCCACAGCTGACAGTGGCCCTGATGAAGACCTAAGTTGGTTGCAACACGTTAGATCTGCTCTAATATTTGATGCCATGCATATAGATGCATTTTAGTACCAAACAAATGCCAGATTGTGCTTTGATTGTATTTTTAAAGGGCAGCTTGTAGGGCAGTTTGTATTTTTTTTTTGTCAAATTCAATTTTTGATGTAATTACAGCAGTAAGTTATTGTTTTACCTTTGAACACTGTTGATCTCTGTAATTTTTAAACCAAACATGTTAAAATGGATAAATAGAAAGAAAGGAGTAACTACTTTCAAAATAAATAAATAATGTTATTAATTTTGCAGCCATGACCTAAGAGAAACTATGAAAAGCACACTCTGTTGTTTTGATTCAGATAAAATAGGTAACCTTGCAAAGCCAAGGGATTGATCAGATTGCATGGGCGGACCCATCCTGCAAAGATTCAGTCTGAAGCACTTGTTTTTGGCCAGTAAATGACCAGACAATCATCTGAGGAGAACAAGGAAGTAGCTACAGGTGTGATTTGGTTGTACTGCAAGACTGTAAAAAGTGGCGGCCTGTAAAGAGATTAGCCTTGATGCAGCTGTAGCTGCAGTTTTATAGAACTGGACATTTCTTTAATAAAAGAAAGAGTAAAGAAACACACTAAAGGCTTTCTTGGTGGAAAAGATTATTTTCACTCTTCACCTGACTGGTTTAAGCAGAAGTTTATTTACCAACTGGCTCCATAGCAAGCTAAAATCACAGCTCAACTTATGTAGATTGCTCCCTGGGGCAGCACACCCCTACTATGCCATATGTTTTGTGCCTGTAATATATGTGACAGATTTCTTTTCAAAAGGTCCTGTCCTTCCCTCAAATAATGCCCTGGAGATGTGAAACAGTCTGTTGGACATGTCGGGCTATAAAATGAGTTGAATTGTGTATAAATCTTTATTCAATTCAATTTCTCCTATTTTCTTTTAAACTATATTTATCTGTTCGTATCAGTTTGTTTGCTGAACCCTCCAGACATGCGTTAAATTTTTCAGTAACTCATGTTTTCATGTCTGGCTTGTCCCCACAGAGCGGTGTTGAGGAGGAGATGGAGGAAGGCCAGCTCAGCTTAGATGCCCAGCATCCACCCCAGGACCAGCCCCGAAAAGGAGCACAGCTCCAGACTCCTCCTTCAGCCAAGGCCCCTCTAAACAGCACAGACCAGAAGGAAACCCCGATGGACATTCAGGAAAAGGGCGACTCTCCTGCCCACCTGCAGACCAAACCTCTGTGGAAGCCCATTCCTCCTCTGCTGCCGGAGCCCCACGGCAGTAACAGCAGTCAGACGAGAGACCAGAGCTGCCAGACTGAGGAGCAACTTCAGCACAACAGTCATGACACAGGTGGGGAGAGTTTTTCTTCCATCTGCACCTCCTGCTGCTGTGATTCACACACCCACGGGCTAAAACTGTCTGTCAGCCTCCTGTGGAGCTTCAGCCGTTCATTTATGTCTGACACATATGAAAGTTTTATAAGGAACTGAATTTGTTACACAGGATTTAGTGTGACAACTACAATGATTTGAGGAACTTGAAAGTGATGTTTACTCTCACTGTGTACACTGTGGGAGAACTGCACTGACTCAGACCCCTAACTGAGCAGGAAATAGTCCTAAACAGACAATACATCCCGTTAGAAGAGGCGTAAAACTTAGCTTTTCAAACATGGAAAGCAATCTTATCAAGGTTATCATGATACCAGAATGTAAAACTTCAGTATGATATTAGTAACAATCAAACTATATTTATATCTGATTTATTACCATGACAACAAAGATAGATAGACACACAATACTTGAAACGCTTTTGAAGACAATGTCTAGGATGGATTTCTTTCACTCTAATGTGCATGTTTTGTGAAATGGCTGTTTTACAGCTTCAGCACTCTTTGATATTGTAGTTTAATAAAATAAACATGATCATATTAAATCAAAACACAATTCAATAAAAGAATAATAGAAATTTCTGACAACTTTAAATGTTATACTTGCTAGGTGTTTTTGGTTTCTGACAAATTAGATGAAGTAAGCATAGCTTAAGAAACCTAAAAGTTAACAAGTGAAGTTATATTTTAAAGAAAGCATAAAAGAAATGCTTGAATAATTCAATTGATCACTTACTCCTGAGGAATGAACTAGTTGGAAACAAAGCCACCATTATCTGTCTCTATAATGTTGTTTTATTCTTTAAGTGTGCTGTTATTAGGCCCTAAAGCTAAGCTTACTCAATGTTTTTGGATCACATGATGAACTTCATGACTATCAGATCTTACATAAGAGAGGTATATTATTTCTGTTAAATGCTGGCATGTTTCTGTAGTTCAGTCTGGCTTTGCTGCCTGTGATCTTCCTCCTCCCTTCGCTGCTTTCTTCCAGAGTCTGATGTTGCTCTCTTAATTCAGATGTTAATTTAGCTTCTAGGACTTAATTTCTAACTGCAAGAAGTTTCAGCACTCACAGTGAAAAAGAGGCTGTTTACTTCAGCTGATGCTCCTGATTGGCTGATCTCTGACCCTCCTGCTGAGGGGGGATGTGGAGGTCGGCAGGTCAATGACCTGCCGCACTGGTATTATGGCAACTTGTATGGGAGGGATAAAGGGGGGAGGAGGTGAGGAAAATACATTCTGTCACACATTAATGCATAACCTCTTTTTCTTTCCCTCATTCTTTCTCTACCTTGAATGACCAAGTCGCTAAACTTTCTTTTACATTTCAAGCCCTACCTCTGTGTTTGCTTTCTGGGCGTTCCTGTCTGTCTGTCTGTCTGTCTTTTGCATTTTGTCTGCCTCTCCCCCAGCATTCAACCATACACAAGCAGACACATTACTCTACATCATTGTGTGTCTATAAACATATATTGGGCTGAACAAAAGTAACTTGCATAGAACAACTCCACTAAAAACGCGAAACTTCGCCAATTAAAACAAAGAAAGCAGACAAAATGATTTACTCTACGTGCTGCCATCATAGCCCTTTGATCCACAATAGTGCATCTTGGCTAAACATTAGTTGCAGTTTTTTTGGCTGTGGCTCCAAAGCCAAACAAACATTGAATATTTATCTCAGCTGGAAACATTTACTGTGTTATATTGGAGCTCTGACCCAGACAGCACTGGGCCCAAACGTTAGCAAAGCTGATGTTCTCCCAGCCACCCTATTCATATCATAATGTGAGAAAAAAGATGAATGTTTTCAGGGGCTCTGCAACAGCATGACTTGACATTTACCCCTCTCTTTTAATTCATTTGTGCCTGAAGGGTTGACAAGTTGTTGAGTAAAAAAATTAATAAAGGCTTGCATAACAGCAGGTAGAATGAGGGCGTTTTACATTTGCAATGTATCTTAGAAGCCCATTTTTGTTCATGGAGCTACTATCAGCTTGCATCAATATAAAACCCCAAACCTCACTCCTGTGATTTCATGTTTAATGCTTTTACATACATAAATAAAAAATAGGCTGGCACTGGTATTAGTGAGCCAAAAAAATAAAACAGTATTAAAGGTATTTTGGTTATAAAGTTGTTGTTTTTTTTTGTTTTGTTTTGTTTTTTTACTTTAATAGATTTCTTATGTTTATGGTGTGTAAAATCCCCAAAAAATCTGATATCTCAAGCATTTTGATCATTTATCAGTCAATCAAATCTAAACTTTAAATTTGCATTTGTCCTGGATGCTTAGTGTATTTGTAGGATTTGTTTACAGATAAACATGCAACCACAGTGTGATGGTCAAAAGGTGTTTTTCATTATAGTAATATTTTGACAATCAGTTTATAAAAAGCAGCAGAGTGACACTAGTATAAAAGCCGGTCAGTAAATCAAACCAAATAGTCAATCTCCGCCAGCAGCAGGATGGCGGTTTTCCAGCTGACCTTGCACTCTCTGGTGATTCAATCGAGCTTGGCAAAACATTTTCCAATACACATCAATACTGTCGCTCCCTGTCGCTCTTCTGCTTCAGCTGATAAAGTGTCACTCTGTATCAGATGCTGCTCTGGCTTTGAGCTGTGTTGGACCAAGCACAAAAACGCATCATCAGCTCTGCCCACTAACTGCATGTTTGCTAACAGTCCCACTTCAGCCACTTAAAGTCCTCTGAACAAGCATCACAGTGATTTAATGAGTAAAAAATGTCGGGTTATCTCTCAGTGCTGGCGTCGTATTTTTTTTTCTGATCATGAAATAGTCAAATCACACTATTAGGCTTGAGTATCTGGGATTGTTTCAGTGTGTGTCAGAGGGTAAATGAGGTCAGAGTGAATCAGTGCCCCATTCTGACTGTAATTTGTCTCTTTCCAAGGTGATGCTGTATTTCTCAAAGACTTTCTAACTCGTGTTGTTTTTTTTTTTTTGCTCACTAGATTTTTGTGGGGAGCCAGGAGATCCTCCTCTGCTCCAGCAGCCACTGCAGACCTCCAAGTCCGGTATTCAGCAGATAATTGAATGCTTCCGTTCAGGTGAGTGACACTGTGCATGCATCATACATTCACTGTCTTTGATTAATCATGATTTGACAATGGGATTATGACAGAGAGAAAAGTGGGGTTGGGTTCTTCCCAAGATTAACAACACCAACATGGCAGGTGGAGGATCACCCAACGTGTTCACTTTCTTTGCTATATTCTGACAAAACTGTCAAGAAGAATGTAGTTGATGTAGACCACGTTTTAATGAGGTGAATCTGTAGGAAATCTGTAAAAAGTATCCCATTTGAAAGTTTGTAGGATTCACTTAATGTTAAAACCAAAGGGGGCAATGGGTGATATTTTGAGCTTAAAACATGTATAAGCAGTAAGAAGATTCTGACATTCACCAAAGCTTTATCATGGTTTCTGTTCCTAGCTTAAAACATCTCCTCTCATCTAAGAATACACCACAGTACTCTTATGCACATTTGAGTGCCAATTTGACATGATACTTTTTTTGCCCTTAATGGCTCTCGAATATGTTAAATTAAAAAAGACATAGTATCATATGAATCTAAATAATAGTTTACTGCATTTTTATTAGGCCTGAACGATTTGGGAAAATAATCTCGTTGCGATTTTTTTTACCCAATACTGCGATTGCGATTTAATATGCGATTATTTCTTATGTTCCATCTCATGTACAGTACTGTGCAGAAGTTTTAGGCATGTTTGGGCTGAAATTTGAGGCTGAAGTATGGCGTGTAATGGCGATTACGCCCACCTGAGGGCCCCATTGGGAGGGCAGGAGGATTGACACAACCCAGGTCATGCTCTGGATGTCTTTGTACATGTAAGGACATGGGAAAATAATCAGATGAAAACAAAATAAGAACCATAGCTTTAGGGTGGAGTTATGGGTAGATGTGGCTCTAAAACATAGCCAAGGGTACTGTTAGTGCAGGTGGGAGGGTTGCCACAACCCCCTGGTTGTCGTGTGTATGTTCTAAGCACCTGAAAACTGATGGTGGTTGCTGGGCGTATTACAAGGGGTGTAAAGGCCCAGACAAAAGAAATGCTGTTAAGCTCTACCTTGGCTGCTGAGCGACACACGTACATGTCAAATGTGTCGACACTGACTTTGGCCGCCCTCTGTCCTCTCTTCAGCCCGGGGTTGTGGAACATCAGGAGCTGTGAAGAACTGTTAGCGCTCTACATGCCTAAAACTTCTGCACAGTACTGTATTTTGCCACAAAAACAGGCAAGAATTCATTCTATACTAAAGCCAACACTATATTAGATTAAACGAGGGTTGGAAAATTGTGAAAAAATATCTAATTGTGATGATTTCATCTCATCTTGCAAATTGGATATGAACTGTTGTATTAAAGGGAGTGATCATTTTAATTTTAATTATCATATTTAACATTAAAAACATACAAAAATGAAGAAAATAAGATTTTTTGTACACTTTTCTAAATTATGATACTAGATTGATTGCATGATATGTAACGCATAATCTCTGCTGCAGAAACAACCTTTAAACTGGTATTTTGTCACAAATTTCAGGTTAAAGAAATATTGCACCATCTGCGATTTGAAAATTGCAGCAGGCCATATTGCAATTTAATCTCATTTACGATTAATTGCCCAGCCCTATTTTTATTGTTTTAAAACTTTTATTTTCTTAGAAAAAGCTGTATGATTTAAAAATGGTCAGCTTCTTTCTCAATCACGCAGCGTTTGATCTTAACTGCAAAATGTTAATTTATGAATATAAACTCAGCATTAAAGTATGTTCCTATGATGTTCCGTTACTAAACAGTGTCAGTTTTAAGAGTAAGATAGGTTTTCATCAAATCTTAGATATAATAGCATACTTAGAGTCCAGTATGCTATTGCTTAACTTTTTTTTTTTTTTTTTTTTTTTTTTTTTTTTGGAGATTACTGATATCTCACTACTTTTCCTCTTAGTCCTGTTTGCCTTCTGTATTTGCACACAACCCTGTAGTCTCATGCCCTTACATGTACATTTAGGGGTATTGTTCTGTGCAATTCAGAGAATTTGCCCAAGCTTCCATCTGGTCCATCACGGCATTCATAGATGTAAGAACAGAGGTGAGGACAATTTAATGTAGCTTTTCCTTCGGAGGATCCTTTAAAACAAATGTTGAAAAAGTCTTAAGAAGACATTGGTGAATCAAGGCCCAGTGTGTCATAAACTTATAGAAAGAAAGAAAGAAAGAACAGATAATGGATCTTTAGTTTTTATAGATTGTGCACTGATTATGGTTAACTATATAACTTGCAATTTCTTGTGCAAGAATGGGGTTTGGGTTGAGAGATGAAATGCTGTCTGATCTTTATCTGCTTTTACATCAAGGTATATCTTGGGAAATTAATAAGAAGCTACATGTTTCAGAGGGTAGCAGAGAGGCCAGTGGTTAAGCCTCTTTTGCTTTCTAATAACTGTTTTCCTGCAGTCAACCAAAATGTGTTAAAATTGGCTGCATGCTCAGCCCTGACTCAACCCCAAAACAATGATGAATGCACATGGAAGACTAATATCCCTGCTTCACACATCGCAGGAAAGCTTGCCTCTTAGCTAGAAACTTTGCTCTGTTTTTAGATTGAACATACACCTAATTTGTCAATACTGCATCTACAAATGACTAAAGTCTAAACAAGAAAACTTCTGACACCATGTTCATGTGTGCTTACAGCTTTTGCAGTCTGTTTATAGAGATTAGCTCTGCATTTACACAGCAGCAGGCTCTTCAAACTCTAATTCCTTTGTTACACAAGAGCTGAAGAGGTTTGTGAGGCAAAACATTGCATATTTAAATATGCTGCTTTTCCTCATGTTGTCTACATGCAGTTTAACCACAGATGTTAAGAATCAACCTTTTAACATCCATAATATTGTTGGCTGGCAGGGTTACCCCTAGCTGCTGTGGTGTGCAATCTTACCTCAGAACACCAAGGCTGCATTTCTACTGTGCAAGTGGGAAAACAGCTAAGTATGCCGAGGCCACGGAAATCAAAAGG
Organism: Cheilinus undulatus; assembly: GCF_018320785.1. Classification (NCBI taxonomy): domain Eukaryota; kingdom Metazoa; phylum Chordata; class Actinopteri; order Labriformes; family Labridae; genus Cheilinus; species Cheilinus undulatus. Next base: position 20,734,940 of record NC_054887.1, on the reverse strand, counting down.
AGGAAGGAAATGACATGTGAAAGAGCACAACAATGCATGTGACGTGTGTGTAAATGCTGTGTGACAGACGAATGTGTCGGCTCTGACATCTGTGTGAATCCACACGACAGTGTATAGTCAGTGATTTCATAAAGTGTGTTTTTGTGTGCACAGTCCAGCAGAGCGTACAGCTGATGCTGTCAGTAGAAAGAGCAGTTTATCTATTTGTGTGCAAATATGAGTCACAAATCCCAACAAACCCTTCAATGCTTCTATATGGACAAATCTGGCATTGGACAAATGAGTCAGCATGCTGACGACAAAGACGAGGAAGTAATGTGATGGCAGTGACGCAAAGGCCGGGATCAACCAAGGCCTCTTAAAGACTTGAACTTGTGGACTTTTTTTTGCTGTTCAGCATTCATTTTTCCTCTTTCACTGGAAATATTGCTAACAAAATATCACCTAAATTTCTTTAGTTTGTGGTTGTTTTCATCTGTTTTTTTTTTTACCAAGACATGTTTGCTTCTTGTTTTTTGTATCATATTAATCTAGGATCACTACTAGTTAACTACTCTACAACTCCTGTCTAGCAACTAAGAGTGAACATGCAAGGTAGTGAATTTCAGATTTACAATGATATTATATTGCTGGGTCCATCTGGCAGTGCTTCTTTGTAATCCTCCCCTTATAAAGGGATTGATTACCTTTTGCTGTGTTCTATGTATAAATGTGTTTATAATTCTCTTGCTGAATTATTTATTTGTCTTGCAGGTACCAGCCAGCTGAGGCACATGCTCCTGAGGGAGGTGGACACCATCTTTGAGTGTAAACTGTGTCGTAGTTTGTTCAGAGGCCTGCCCAACCTCATCACTCATAAAGAGTACTACTGCCTGTCACGGCTGCCTGAACCTGATGGTTAGTGACGCAACAGCATCTACATCTAATGTCTTGAGATAAGTCAGTAATAGGACGTGCAAGCAATCACAGTCTCATCTGTAAACTTGTGTATTTCTGTGTGGTACACAGCAGCACACGATCATCCGCAACATTCTCAAGAGTTTAACTGTATAAAGAAAGCTCAACTGCAGCTGTAATATGTGGAATCAATAATTGATCATATTTTGACTTAACACAAGTTTAAGGAACATTAATTTGCATTTATAGCCAAAGTATTGTGCTCCAAAGAGCAACAAGAATCAGAGGAAGTCTCAAAGGAAAACCCAAAGACAGAAAGGGGTAATAAAAGCTTGCTATACTTGTCAATATATTCCCAACATTTTCCTCCAAAAAGTGTGTCTAACCTAAATAATAAATGTAGTTTACTTATTTAGAACATTCTAGAGAGTGTGTTTGAAAAGGTCAGCAGAACTAAAAGAACATTTTAGATATACTAGCAGAAATCGTAACACAAAAACTTCATAGTTAATGCCAGTGCTTTCAACAAAGAGTGTGCAATAACAAGTGAATTAACAGGACTTGACAATTTGGCCTACTGACCTGAAAACATGATCAGAAGACTCCGGGCCAGCTGACTGCACGCGCTTCCTAGCTTGGGCCAGTTTAAATGCTGCCTTCAAAGAAAAGAAACCTCAACACATTATTCAAACACTAATTCTTTGTGTTTTTTATTGATTCTTGTGAGATTATCTAGTTTAATTCCCCTACAGCAAAGGTTCCCAAACTTTTCAGCCTGGGACCCCCAAAATAACAGTGCCAGAGAATGGGGACCCCCACTATCCCAATGTTTAAGCACTCAGCTTGGCACACTTATCGGCCTTTCCCAACACTGACGTAAGAACAGCCTAAAAAGAATATGGCAGCCTTAAAAAACATAATATTTTACATATTGATTTATTGTAAGAAATGCTGGAAGCAGGGGTATACTTTTTGAAATCATTTTAAATTTTACTGTGTTTGGACGGTGTCCAAGCTTGATGTCTGTAATAACAGCAACTTACAGCAAGTGTACTCGCCTTGCACAGCATCTCTGTCCACCTGTGTGGGGTCTTAATACAAGCTCTTTGCTGCATTTGTATAATCATGGCTTAACTGTTTAAAGGTGTGCTTTAACTCATGACTAGCTTGTTTTAAGTCCATAATGATTCAAAGAAGCAGGCTCTGGTCCTGATTAAGTTTGGTGAAGCAGCTGTAAACACACTTGCTCTGTACATTCAAGAGCATCTCTGCTAAAAATTAATTAAAGCAATGATAAGCAGGGCGTCTTCAAGAAGTTCTTCACAATAAAAGTCTGTTATGTGCTTTTATTGTGGTAGCCCACATCAGGAAATGTGATTTTGTCAGTAGCAGCTTGACACACCTTAGCAGGAGGGAAATGAAACTTGAAACTTAAGTTTTATATAAAGGAGAAGGGAAAGACTAAAAATGAATTTCTGTGATTGTATGCTCAGACATGAGTTGCTATCACAGGTTTGTGCTTTTAAATTTTGTGTTACCATGGTATATTAGCGTTATCATGAAGAGCAAAAAATACCGTGAGATAGATTTTTGGCTGTAGGGCCCAGCCCTAGCACGTTGTGAAATAGACATACTGCAGCTAAATCTGTGTGCAAGGTCTCAGTAAAAATAGAGCTTTGAGTGGCAGCTTAAAACACCAGATCAGCTGCTAAGTCTTTAAAATATATTTTATCAAGGTTTTTTACAGACTTTAACCAGTAACAGTTCTCAAAGTGGTGGTATTTATTGTGTGTGGTTATTTTTCATGCTGCTTCATCTTTTCTGTGTTAAATCTCATTATGTCTGTATTTATCATGAAGGTATCACCTGGTGGCTGTGTATAACATCAGTCAGAAACTTTAAAGTTAACGTCACAGTATCTTGGCCAAACAATCCATTACAGAAGGCTGGGTTTGGTCCAAAACCTGAAAATGAAGTCCCAGAACACATGCTCCCTGTTTGTTTCTGTCTGACTCACAAGTAGGAGCTCCAGGTACAGTCAGTGCAAAGACACACAAACACATAGCCACTGAATGGTGTGTTGAATTAGGGTAGCTTTCAGGGTATTGTAGCAACAGAACAAGGAATATGAAAAGAACAAGAATAGAAAAGGGTTTGAAATAAATACCCCTATCTTCAATTAGTCTATTTTCTTAATTTTAAGGGTTTAATTCTAGACTTTTATTTCTGGGACAGTGGTTACAATGATGGGTCAAGAGGCAAATGTCAACCTCTGATGTAGCCTCTTGGTTTTATTACAAAAATATGTAGTAATATTAAAAAAAATGATATTTTGTTTGTGCCTGCATTTTTTTCTGATGGCCACCAGGGGGTGGAGGGGGGATGCACTGGTTGCAAAAATTGAACTATTGTGAAAATGGCTCGACATTTATGTTGATTTATTACTCCCCTTATCATTTTATGTTTTAGTTGTATTTTCCTCTCCGTCTTTTCTTCATTGTCACATTCTGTCTTATTTAGTGGGAGAAAATAGCTTCAGCTCGTCTTAATATTTTAGATCTGAGCTCACATTGTGATGGATAACCTCCTGTGTCAGTAAAATAAATTTAATGTTGACTCAAAATAACTTTAAGGGACATTGTCGGTCAGTGAGTGATTGTGTCAGGATTCTAGTGAATCAGTCATATTAGGCGTCTAGTTAATTTACTTTCCGTGTCCTCAGATCAGATGAGAGTCGGGATGATTGCTTAAAAGCCGGGTGCTTTGTCTCGTAGTGATGTTTGACATTACTGCATTAATCATTAGATGGTACTGAAGCATATGAGACATGCTGTTTTAAACAGCTCATAGTGTGGGAGAGAATGAACATATAATGGCCTGTCCATTTTTGATGAAAAGCTCTTTTTTCCTGTCATTTTTTCTCCAGCAAGCTGTCTCCATCGCCATAGATTCATTTAGTTTCTCCCTCTCTAAACTCTGTAGACTCGTCATTGTGTTTCTGTATTCAGTTTATGAGCCTGGTAAGAGTAAAGGACTTGATTAGCTGAGTAGCATCAGCTGTGAAGATCACTACCGAGGAGAGCTTGGCTTTTTGTATGTAAATTCTGCCGCCAGGGGGCTCTCTATCTAAACAGTAACACAATATAAAGAATATAGACCATCGCTGCTCAGCTCCGCCCAGCGTCAGTGTTTATTTCCTGTTTTAAAGTTAGGTGAGGTGGGGTCCAGAATTTCTAGCTTGAAAAGTTGACCCACTGGGGGGGCAGCTTCTCTCCCTCATTATGTGAAATTCATTCATGAAACAAAAATGCTGGCTTGCTGTTTAGTAAATACAACTTATAGAGTTCTGTTTTTAATGAGCACTGTCCTCAATTCAGCACAAGACGTAAGCCACAGGGGTTGCCGCTGAGGAGCAGGCCTGGTGTCCACTCGCCCTGGAAATGCTGATAGGGCAGCAATGTTAAAGGGCTGTGGTGGTGGTGGGGGGGGGTTATGTTACTGGGTTGAGCTTGGGTGATTGAAGTCACAGTGGATCTCAGAGAATAATCGTGGCTGATCTTAAGTAACCTGCAAAAACCATGACTAAGATACTGCATGAGAAAGGCAGCTTCCAGTAACAGTTCCAGCTTTATTATGCAGCAGTATTTTACATGACATTCAGTGTTTCCATGGCAATGATAAACATGATAGCCGCCACAACAAGACATGTCGTGTTCCAATTACAAAAATTAAGAACGTCTCTGACTTTGATAACTGTTAAAGATGTAGTCTTTTTGATTAACAGACATTTCAGAACAAAAATTCTACATATTGTAGCTTTGACAAAGATGACAGCTCACAAGTCTTAAAGATAAAATATGTAGAAGTTTATAACTTCAGTTGAGGTTTTATGTTATCTTAAATATTTCTCAGTTTCCGAAACCAGAGAAACTCCTAACTTTCATTTCAGTCATCTCATGTTTGTAATTTTCCAAGTGTTTATTATGGCAACGTCACATTTATCGGGCATCTTGCTCTGACTTCATCACTCCTCCCAGACTTATTTTACATGCAGAATCTGAGGAGTGACAAGATAACATTTTAAACGCCCCTCAGAGCTGGTGTTGGGTGGGTTGAAAGCAAGAGCAGTACTGATTCAGGCTAGCAATTGCAGAGCAGAGGAAGATACCAGAAATCTTGCTGCTAAAATGGGGTTAGGACGATGTGATTTGATTATGATGCATGTCAGGTGTGAATCTTTAAGCTCAAGTTTACTGCTAGGACTAGCTTGCAGGCTTATTTGTTATGGTGGCTGCCATTGGTTGTGAGTTGAATCGCTCAAACCCACCCCTGTAACCTGGAACCATCCCCACTGAGCATGCAGGGAGTAGAGACAAGCATTGCTCAGTGCTGCCCACCTCCACAGTTCACCTCAATACTACTTTTTGTTTTGAGTTGAAGACTTTAAAATGACACCTCGTGAAGAGTGTTTATCAGGCAGGCAACCATCGTAGTTTCATTCATGAATTTCTCATAATGAGGGAGAAAGGGATTTAAAAGTGCACTTCCGCATTTGTACTGGAAGTGACTCCAGAATGTAAATCTGTAGATACACCTTATGTGCTGCCATTTATAGTGAACTGAGGCCTCACTTCAGAGGAGGATGTAATTAGCTGAGATGGGCTGCACTGAGCAGTGCTGGTCTTTACTCGCCATATTGTGTTCATGTTTGAAAGATAGCCCCATGGGACCATAATCTTACATATTGTGTATTTCAAAGCTGTTTTAAATAGAAATGCATGGGTTAAGCACATTAACCCTTGATAATACCCCATGGGGCTTTTCTACTATGACTTTTGGCCGCAATAGTCAAAACCAAGCTGTGCAGATTTACTTTTCCATCACCAGTTTGGCCAAGCCAAACCGAGCTGCGCCTGATCTGCCCCCAACGACTCTGCTGTGATGTCACAGTGGTTTGTCATCATTTGGGGACACTTTGTAGACGTATGTAGGTAGCAACTGCTGTACCAAACTTTGAAATAACTGCCGGATCACCAGCAGAAGAAACTTAGAAGTTCCCTCTTCTGGTGAAAAAAAAAACAAAGCTTACTAAAGTGCAGCTATTTAATGTCATTGACCCAAAATGCCACATTTTCAGCTCTAGATGTACCCTCAACAGGTAGCTGAGAAGCAAATTCCCTACCACGCTGGACTGCCATGCCGAGTCAAACCAAGTAGAGCCAAGTCGCTCAATGTAATGGAAAAGCTCCATCAGTTTATAAACAAGGGGCCTGCCCTTATGTGTTTGTGCAGGCCATGACCCCAACCAGGCTGCTAATTGATTACCAGTCTTTACTGGAGGATTTATGTTATTTATAAGGTCAGTCACACTTGCATTTCTGAAATCCAAGCTCATATTAAAATGGTGAATAGAAAAATGACTACATCAGCAGCCACAACAGGTACAAGACAAATTCCAAGTGCCAGGCCCAGAGCTTTAGTGTACGCTGAGGGTAAACAAACGCAAACTTGTTCAGATCAAACAGACAAACAGACTCCTTAGACAAGGCCGGGATCAAACTGACTCAAGCAAGGCACCCGTACACAGACCTCTGCACAGAATCATTGATTACTTCAGCATCTCTTCCCAAGACTTCTTTTACATTCTCTCTTTCCCAAGGTTTCTCCTTTCTGTCTCCAACCATCTGTCTCTTGCTCATTATTCTCCTTGTATCTCCTCCGTCTGCATATCACACTCTTTCATTCCTTTACACACACAATTTACATGAACTAACGCGTACATTTTGGCGTTTTTAGCCCATCAATCATGTCTGGTACTCAGTGTACAGTCTCTCCTCTACAATCACTAAGAACATTGACTTTGATCTGTTTTTTATCTACTTCTCATTAGCCACCGTATGTGTCCGTGTCTCTATTCTTTGCTGCTTAGATGTGGAAGCAGACAGAGTGAGAGGATGAAGCCCTGGAGAGTCTAAAAGTAATTTCTCTGTTACCCAACTCTCCTCTCATCTACTCCTGAAAGAGAAATCAATCTCAACAGAAACGGTCAATTATAATTTTCTCAGCTTTATCCATTGTAATGATCGCTGTCGTAAAAAAAGAGCCTTGTTTCATCATAATCTTCTTTTCATCTGCCTGTCCTCTTAATGATCTTGTTCCTTGCACCAGCGACTTAATTTTTCTCAATCAAGACTCCATTACAAGTGGCTGAATATGTATCGTATTGTTATTTTGATAAATGACTCTATTGGTGTCTGTTTTCCCCATCCAAACACTCTGCATTAATTGCATGATTACTAGATAAACAAAACAGTTTTCTTTAAAATGCTAATTTTTCACCATCCAGCCTTCACACTGGACTCCTTCAGTGCCCGGTGATGATTTGTGGTCCATTTTTAAGTGAATAAAATCTAATTCCCCTTTCCCATCTTTTCTTTATCTCCTGTTTTAACAACTTTCACTGAAAAAGTTGTTCATTTAGTGGAAAAGGATTATTGATGGGAAAAAGAGCTTTAGAAAGGCATCATTTCTTCAGCGAAGAAAATAAGATGGATAAAGAATATTTAAGTGTACAAACAGAAATGTTTGGGAGACTCTTTCTCATCTTTTCAGCACATAAATAGATCAATTTTCCTGCTGCGTTAAGTTTTCTTCTCCCCTCTTGTGTGTATTATTACTCTTTTCAGAAACATAAAATGAGATTTTAAAAAGAGATGACCAGCCTCTGTGACATTATATTTTTCTTGTGCTTTCATCTGATGACATTGTTTGCAACAAGAAAAATGCAGGCGAGGGTTCAGAGTCTAGTTTTAAAACATTGTGAAGGCTGCTGAAGCACATGCTGTGTCTATTAAGTATTCAAACATTCTGTCAAAAAGATACAATGAAATATATTTGTAACTGACAGACTTCTGGAGATGTTAAATCTGGGATTGGTGTGTCTATCCTGCATTTATAAGTCCTACTCTGGACCATGACTTAGTATTTACCAATGTGGGAAGAGGGTTTTACCATGCTTTAGTGGGTTGCATTGGGCTTTTGACGCTGAAATTTATGTTCTGCAATTTTGAATGAATCAAACGGTCAGTAAGACAATAACAAAATCCACAATAAAGTGGTGAGCTCATACTTGGTTGTATACATGCTAAAAAGCAGAAGCTTATGTTGCTAACCTTAGCATCATCATACAGTTGTTTCTACAATGTTATTTCAACCACTCTTCCCACCTCTTTCGTTCCAACCCCAATCTATGGTCATGAGCTTTGGGCAATGAGCAGAAGAATGAGATAGCAGGGGTGCATCCAGTTCAAATGAATTTCCTCAGGAGGGTGGCTGGGCTCAGCCTTAGAGATAGGAAGAGGAGCTTGGACATCTGCAGGGATCTCGGGAGTAAACTCACTGCTCCTTCTCATTGAAATGAGTCAGTTGTGGTTTGGGTATCTGATCAGGAATGCCTCCTGGTTGCTTGCATGTGGAGGTCTTCCAGGCACACATACTTGGGAGACAACAGGGTAGATCCAGAGCTCACTTGAGCAGTGTTAATTTTGGCAGCTGTTTTTTTTTAGTCTTAGTTTTAGTCTTTAAATGAAATGTATTTTAGATTTGGTCACATTTTAGTCATTTCTATCCTTTTTACTTTTAGTCTAGTTTTAGTCCATAAAAAGTCCTCACGTTTTAGTCTTTACTTTTAGTCCAAGCATTGATTTTCTTGCCTAAATCTGTTACCAAGCCATGGGAGTGTGTTCTGTGCACCCTGCCAAACCTGGGGTCCCTACTTTCTACAGCTCAGAGGCAGGATAGCTACAGCTGCATTGTTTTTTGACAGATTTACTCACAATGGAGAAATATCATGGATCGAAAACTACATTACATTTTAGTCTAGTTTTTAGTCATCTTGACGAAACTAAACTTAGTTTTAGTCATCACAGATCTGTCTTTCACTAGTCTTAGTCTAGTTTTTGCCATTGAAAAAAAGGCTTTCTAACATTTTTATTCGTAGTTTTAGTCAACGAAATTAACACTGCACTTGAGGGATTATGTATCCCACCAGTGAGCTGGAAAGTGTTTAGAGTAGAGGGGTGTCACCGTGGCCTGGCCCTGAACAAGTAATAGAAAATGGATGGATATTTCAACCATAAAAGTGCTGCAGTTTAGTTTTTTTTTGTAATTTTGTTTTTGTCTTGATAATTAATGTGGGCAACATCACAGATCACTTTCTGTAAGTCTTATTAGTTAATTTCCACCGCTGATCAGAAGTCAGGAACATTTCAACAACACTTGGGGAAAATGGTCACCTCCATAGTATCGATGACTACCTGTTCTGATTGTGTTGTGCTATATATTAAGAGACGGATATATCATGAAAACTGAGCCATGACAGGCTAAGAATCTTAATGGTAGTTGTGCACAAGGAGTTAATATTAGATAAAATATTAGAAATAGCTTTTACTGTTTACAATTACAATAAGTTATATCAGATCCTTTATTGTTTGATTTTTATCAGGTGACGACCGTCAGAGTGTAGCCATGAAGGACTTACTGGACGCCATATATCCCAGAGCTGAACGGTCAGACTATGTTGTCCGACTTGAGCCCATCCAGACCACCACGAAAGCTGTGTTCCAGTACCTCACCACAGAGGAGGAGCTGGCCAGATTTCCATCACACACCCCAAGGTGGGTGGATGAAAATGTACTCATTGTACTGTAGCATTCACTCCATATTTTATCAACACAAGTCCAGAGTGTACAGGTTTGTTTCTGTAGTCTTCTTAGACCTTCAATGTGGGAATGGGATGTAAAGCTACTCTCAGCTCTCGGTTAATCCCAGACTGTTTGTCTCTTCGTCCTTCACAGTGCCAGAGAGAGCCCTATCGCTTGGGAAGGAGAACAAGTGGAGGGTGTGGAAAACAGCCAGCCCAGCCAGCCAGGAGGACCAGAGAGCCCGGGACAGGCCCAGAGGAGATGGGAGGCAGAGGAGGAGAACAAAGAGGAGCAGCCACAACATGAAGATGAGGAGTCCACTAGTGGGGTAAGAGGCTGAACGTTCCTGTTAGAATGACCTTTATTTGCTGTGATATGTTGTATTTTTAAATGCTGAGTCAGTGCAATGAAGGAAGTTTTTTTAATGTTTGTTATTTGGTGTTTTCGTCCTCTGCAGGTTGAAGATGTGACAATCTCTTGTTGTCTGTGCGGTCAGGACTTTAACTCGCGTCGCAGCATCAGACGTCACTGCCGCAAGATGCACCAGACCAAACTGGAAGAGCTTCGAAAGTTCACAGAGACGCGCACTGTTCCCACAAGCCTGCTCTCTATGGTGAAAGGTAAAGGTTTATATTAAATATAAAGTACTTGTAGATTGGTCAGAAATATAAGATGTAAGTTAGGGAGAACATGAATCTAAATTCAAAATCAAGTGTGAGTAGGTTGTGCTTGGTAATTTGCAAATTAAATCCAGGTGAAATATAGTTGTTGTGGTTTTGCATCTAAATAAACAAACAGGATTTTCTTAGTCACTCAGAGTTCTTCTTTTTTTGATACTACCTCCATGAGTATAGGGTAGGCTTCAGGAGCGTGTTAATTTCTTTGCTACTGTTTTCTGTTTGATGGCATGTGTCTATTAAAGAAATTAAAATAAATTATAAATCCATTTATCTTTGTTGATGTTGGAGGTCGTCAAAGGACTCTCAGCACACCCACCGGTAAATCCTGCCCAGTGTGCCTCAAAACCTTCGCTACTAAAGCCAACGTTCGTCGTCATTTCGACGAGGTGCATCGCGGCCTGCGGAGGGACACGATCACACCCAGCTTTGCCTCTCGGCCCGGCCAGCCCTTCAATTTGGAGGCCACGCCCCCCAGGAAGAGCAACAACGCCTCCCCGACACGAGGACACAACTCTAAGTCCACCCCTGTGAACTCTAAAACGACACCTACAAGCCAAAACCAGTCCAAACCTCAAAGTCCAGCTCCAGCTGCTCAACAGGCAAACCCAGCAGTTCGCTGCACGCTCTGCAAGAGGAACTACAGCTCCCAGGTGAGTTTGTAGTCCAACTGTAAACAAAGTTTGTGACGTTTTACTGTATTTGCCCTGTAAACTCCAACAGAATGTCTCTACAATAAACCCATACATTTTAAGGAATTTGGATATCTCGGGGAATTTTCCTAGAAATTTTCAAATATTTTCGAGTAATTTATGGGGGATGTATTTGTATATTTTGGAAGGTTTCACTGGAAGTTTCTCCAGAAATTTGCTTAGAACTTTGTGGCATTTTAACTAGAATTGGATGAATTTGGACATTTTAAGATATTTAATAGAAATTATGGAAATGCATTTGCTAGTTTGGGGAGTTTATCTGAATTTTGGGGGAATTTGATTTGAAATATTTTTAGTGACTTTAATGGAAACTTGGACTTTAGCTTTAGAATTTTGGGTGGGGGTGTCCCTGGAAATTTCGATGGAAATTTAGGGGAATCTGTGTTAAGAGGTTTTCTGTCATTTTCATGAAATGTGTGGGAATGTATTTGTGAATTTTGGGGGAATTTGCTAAGAAATTTTGGAGGCCATTTGCTTTGAAATTCAGGGAGCTTGCTTGAAATATTTCAGGAATTTACATGGAATTTTGTGGATTTTTTTATTAGCTTCATAATAAGAATTTAGAACTTTAAGTAGAAATTCTGGCCTTGTTTGGCCTTAACAAGTCCTTTATGGTCCATCATCAAATCACTCCACCAGACCTCTCTTGATGACTGACACCATTTCTTACTGGCTGAAAACCTCCAACAACTGACCAACTGGCCAAAACATCTGCTCTAAAACCTATCCAGTGCTGTATTTCTGTAGAAATAGGACCTTCAGAAGATTTGTGGACATCAATTTTGTTCAAAACTAATTCCTGGTCAAAGACAAGGCTGAGGTGTTAGAGTTATCAGGCCCTACGCTTCCCGAATACATTGGTTAAACTAAAAATGCATTCTAAACTAAAGCTTAGGTCTCAGGAGGTTAAATATGGAAAGCATTAATAAATACAGTTGTTTGGTTTGTGTTATAAAGCCCACTTCTGCCTACTACTTTCTGTAAAGTACAGGAATGGGATTCTTCTGGATTTATCTTGAGGTCCAGAATTTCTGGCTTATAAGCTGACCTGAGAGACTTATGTGTCTGATTGTGTAATTGTCTAATATTGAACTGGTGTGCAATCTGCACTCTTCCCTGCTCCAGCTCATGTGCTCTGTAGGGAATCAAAGAGAGACTGATGTTTGCCGTCTCCCTTCAAGTGCTAGTTTTGATTGTGTTGTGCAACTGGTTACTGCCAGTGTTATTTTGCACTCAGTTGTATTTGCTTCAACATCAATAAAAAGCCTCTTTACTCAAGGCCGACCTGTTGTGATAAAAAAATCACAAGATTGTTTGAAACAAGAGTTGTTTTGTTTGGGTGAGCCTGAAAAGAAATGTTTGTAACTAACATGGATAACCCTTTGCCGAGAAGGTACTGGATTTAACGTTACAGACATCAATGCTTTCTGTTGTAAGGAAACTCTTAATAGGTTCTTTTGTAGAAGATCACAGCAGTGGAGAACTCCCTATAAGGGAAAAGAGGTGATTTCTGCATTGAGAAATGCTGCCAAAGAGGCCATGGTTTGAGCTGTTTATGTCTTTGCCATGCATTCAAAGTGCAAAAATAAAAACAATCTTGAGCTACTTTTGTGTCCCAAAAATAGTGAGAAGAAAGCATTTGGAGCTATTTTAAGTATTATAGGTGCAACATGGTTGGCTGGAAACAAGCAATAATAATAAAGAACAAATTTGCCTCTTACTATTATTGAAGTTTTTATAATATAGAGCTGGGGCTATTTCTCGATGTTTCGATACACTTAAAAAAGGAGAAAAGTGGCTTATTCTGTGTTTTCTTCTTCTGTGTTTCAGCTTATGTTGAAGAGACACATGCGTATTGTGCACAAAATATACAGCGTCAAAAGTAACAGGAATGCTCCTACACCAACTCCCTCTACGACTGCAGCCACTCTGAACAGCAGCAGCAGCACTACTGTAACGCCAAGCAACAACATCAGGGTGAAAGAGGAAGCAGTAGAACCTTCAGAGGAAGACGACGATGATGATGATGACGACATCGACAGCAGCCCGGCGCCTTCTCCTAGCGACAGCACTGGAACAGCTAAAGGTGTCTCTGTGGCACACAAACCCATAAAGGTGAAGGAGGAAGAAGCTCCTCCTCCAAGCCCGAAGATACCGTTATCCATATCTTCTTCGTCTGCTGCGCGTGCAGGGAACATGTGCAGCAGTGTCATCCCTGCAAAAATGACCAAACTGTCGGTGGGCTTTGACTTCAAGCAGCTCTTTTGCAAACTGTGCAAGCGGCAGTTCAGCTCCCGTCAGAATCTAACTAAGCACATCGAGCTGCACACAGATGGCAACGACATCTTCATCAAGTTCTACCGCTGCCCCCTCTGCCGTTATGAGTCACGCCGCAAACGTGATGTCCTTCGCCATGTCACAGTAGTGCACAAGAAGTCGTCGGCATACCTGGCGAAGATAATGCCCAAACTGGAAAGCCGGGCAGTGAAACGGCTCGCCGAGGTCGTTCTGAACAGCACAAACCCAAACAAGAGGACGAGCAGCAGCGTCAAAGAGGAAATGAACGGACGCCATGTTTCTTCTTCATCCTCTTCCTCCTCTCCCTCACCCCCTGCCACCCGCAAGCAAGAGTGCCCACCAGCTCCTCCAGCCGCCACCTCAACTTCTTCCTCCTCTTCTTCTGCCTCTTCTTCCTCTGCCCCGCCTCCTCTTCCTCCTCCTCCTCCTCCTCCTCCTCCTCCTCCTCCTCCTGCACCTGCTCCCACCACCACTCGCAAACAGCAGGACCCCCCTACTCCAGTGTTTACCCCGTCCCCTCCTGTCACCCGCAAACAGGAGAAACAGCAGACCCACCAGCAGCATCGCCCCATCAGCCCCCCACTGACCCGCCGCAGCGACAAACACACGCACCAACGCAACTCCTCCTCCAGCAACCAAACCCCACACACCCGACGACACGATGCACCACCGGAGAGCAGCAGTACAGGGTCGTCTACTGAGGTCAGAGTGACCAGGAACTTCTCGCTCCACGCCTGCGACCAGTGTGGACGAGCCTTCGCCAAGAAGGTTTGGATTTAAAATTACTGGCATCAATCTTTGTTCTCTTCTTAAAGAATAACTGTATAGATATTTCCCTCTGAGAGATCACTGAACCTCAACAGAACAACAAAGAAGGCAGTGAAAGTGATCTACTGTATCAATAGCAGCCTTAGAGTCTGTGTTGTGGATAGATAATTATATTATATAATATCGATGCAGGAATATATCATCCTCTGACTCGTGATACAGCTATTGAATCACCAGTGCAAAACAGAAGAACTAGATTAATTAAAATAAGACTACACTTTCAACAGATTCCTTGGCAATTAGACTTGCTACTTAATGACTCCATTAAGATTTTTTCAGCAAATTCCACAGCGTGCAGTTTCTCTGCAGGTACCTCTTTTAGTACAGTCAATTTTCAATGTATGGAGTTTTCGCATTTACCAGCAGTAGTACGGTGGTTGCGCTCTCAGCCTGCAGTGATTGTTGTGAGAAAGACTATGAGTTACTCTGCTCTCCTTTCCCCTTTCACTTGTCTCTAACTGAGGTGTGTTCTCAGTCAGACCCTCCACAAGGCTCAACAGTATACTCCTTGTTTTCTTTAGATTATTATCTCTCAATTGGTCAGGACTCAGGACCCATCATCTTTTCAGTCAATCAGATGGAGCCAGTCATGCTGATTTCACACCTGACATGCATTAAAACCAAATCACATGACACACGCCCTCATGATTTGGCGGTCTATTTAAGCTGCAAGATTTCCAGTCTCTTTATCTGCTCTGCTCTGCCCTGAATCAGTACTGTGCTCCTGCTTTCAGCCCACCTCCGCCCCAGCATCCACCTATATCGATGCTGGGGTGGAGGTGAGAGGTTCCTCTTTAAACCCCAGACAGTATAAAACATGACAAAACAGAGAGACAGAGAACCACTGCTTTAAATACAGGAGTATGACCTAACGAGATAGAAAAGCGGTTAAAAAGTGGAGCCATTCCTCGCCAGTCTTGTCTTTTTCTTTAGGTATTCCAGCACATTCTGAGTCGTGAAGTTGCTGCTTGCAAAATACAATCAAACTGGGTTGATTTTTCGGTCACGTTAGTCAGTGTGTCAGCCAGCTTTGCAGATGGAAAAAATTACATTAAATCATCTTAAATACCATATTTTACAGCAAAACAAAGCCTGATAAGAGTCTGTAATTTTACCCCTTTTAGTGTTATTTTATATTTTTCAGCTAATCAGATTTGCTTGATTAGTTATTGCAGAATTGCTGTATAGTGTTATTATCATTACTGTGGTTCTTGCATTCTAATGCATCTCACTGACTTTTGAGTCAACTTGCAGTTCTCAACCCTAACAGTTATCATTAGAAAGGAGATCATTTCCATTGTCCACTTCTTTGTCTTGGAGACTCCATGGGAATCTTAGAAGGGCTTTACTTGAAATTAGACGAATGTTTTACACTTTTGAAGGTACAATTAATTGCAAATTAGATTAAATCGCAATATGGCCTGCTGCAATTTACAAATTGCAAAAGTTGCAATATTTCTTAAACTTGAAATGCGTCAAAGTACCAGTTTAATACTTTATTTGCAGCAGATATTATATGCACGTCATGTAAATATTTGTGTTGTTTTTTAGAATAAAAATTCCAGTTTTACTTATTTAAAATCAGATGACATAAAAATGATCATCCCTTCAAAATAAAATATCAAACTTGCAATATGAGCTGAAAAAATCGCAATTAGCTATTTGATTTAAATTGTTTCCCTAGTATATTCTATGTTATATTATGTAAGCTATAATAGAGAAAATTATTGCTTGTATTTATTGAAAAACATACAAGATATAGAGCATAAAATTTGCATATTAAATCGCAATCACAATATTGGGGGAAAAAATTGCAATTTGATTATTTTCAATCGTAGTCTGGAGATCCAAGGTGCTCCAAAGTATGTCCAAAGTGATACAAAACCACTCTTTGAGTGAGAAAGAAATCATAACGAGAGAAATTTACTAGGACTGGGCAATTAATTGCAAATTAGATTATATCGCAGTATGGCCTGCTGCAATTTTCAAATCGCAGAAGGTGCAATTTTTATTTAACCTGAAATTTGTGTCAAAATAACAATTTAGAACTTATTCTGTAGCAGAGATGTTATGCATTACATATGCAATCATGCTAGTGCCATATTTTTAGAATAATATACAAAAAATCCAACTGTCTTCATTTTTGTATGTTTTTCTTATTTAATATGAGAATTATATAAAAATTATCATTCCCTTTAATACAACAGTTCATATCAAATTTGCAAAATGAGTGAAAAAATTATCACAATTAGATATTTTTTAAATTGTTCTGCCCTAGTTTAATCTAATATTGTGTTGGTCATAGTTTCGAATGAATTATTGCTTGTTTTTGTTGTGAAATGCATGAGATGAGGGACTTAGGGAATAATTGCATATTAAATCGCAATCGCATCATTGGTAAAAAAAATAAATAAATAAATTAGATTGTTTTCCCAAATCGTTCAGCCCTAAAATTTACAGTAAAGAACACAGGTTGGTATGAACTACTTTGCCAAATCAAACATTTTTTGCACACATGGATCTAGAGCTTGGCTCTTTTTCTATGCTATCAATTTTAAATGTGTAAATCTTTCATTTTATTTTTACATTGAAAGATATTTAATAACCATATAAATGATGGTTAAAGCATTTAAAGTAGGTAGTTAATTAATCCAACATAATTAAAAGATGAGGTATATGTTTGAAGATAATAATTTAGCACTTTGTCAAAAGCACTTTTGAAAGTGAAACATTTGAGGTTGGCGTCACACTACATGGTTTGAGCCTGATTTTAGGCCAGATTTGCCTCCCCCGATGATCATGTGGTGCATCCCAAGTAGGGCCTCATCGCAAACCATTATTTGTCTTAATAATCTTCAGGTGTGTGGTGTCAACATGATTATTCTGCTCCAAACCACGTCATAGCTTCCCACACCCCGAATCAAAAATATCAAACACAGTAGGTATGTTTGATTCGAGGTTGTAATGCCTCAGTTGGAACACCTACAACAACCAATGACAGCATGTAGACCAGGTAGTGTCACCTGTCAGATCTTAACGCACTTTCACATCACACAAACATAAACACAGTTGTACCTTCATTCCAGCCAGGATTTCCTCCTGATTCTTTTCCTTGTTTTATGAGTTTCGGTGCAACTATAGCACACACCAAGACAGCTTATTATGGAGGGAGGTTATGTGATCATGCAAGGTCGCTGGCAGGTTGGCAGGTGTGTGGTGTCACAGTCTGGCTGAGTGGTCCTGTGTGCGTTCAGAGGATCATAAGATGAAAACCATCTGAATTTGTCTCTACGTCTGTGGTCTCCCACATTTTTAAAATTAAGATATAAAAATTGTCGTGTGTGGCCAACCTTAGTCCAAAATGCAAAAACACACTTTTACCTACTGTAAGGAGAATGACGGCAAAATAAAACTCTTTAAAAGCTACAAAAATATATCAACATTCCAGTAAAATCTGGGAAGAACTGCTAGCGACAGGAGATTTAAAGATACACAAGCTATGCCATGTAGACAAGGGTCTTCAGTATTTACAGTGAAAACCAGGCCTGAATTCTTACCATTGTTACATTAAAGACGTGTAAATCAGCTGTTTGAGTCAGTGCACTGTAAACTCAATCCTATGTATCTCTCCACTTGATGACTTTATTGATTTAAACACAAATAAGTAATCATCTTTTTCAATTGTTCTCCTCAGTGGTACCTGGAGTCTCACAAGCGAAGCCATCGTAATGCTGCCACAGGAGCAGCCAGCAGGAGGAAAGGAGTCAGCACCCGCTCCAAATCTCTGGTCTGGTGAAACACAGCACTGTGAGTGTTCTCTGGATTTAACGTCTCTACAGACTGTTACTTCACGCCTGTCTGCTTGTCCTCTTCTCATTTCCCTCTTTTTTTTATTGTCCTCTGAGTCACAGTGGATTTTTCCTGCCGTCTGCTTTTCTCTCATTTTGCAGAAAACAAACCGTGCAGCTATGTGGAGGGAATTCAGCAAATGTGTAAAATTCTGTGTTTAAGTGGTAAAAGAGGTTTGAGTTGTTATGTTTGAAAAAGACAGACTTTTATAGAGCACTTTGCACATTCACCAGCTGTTTTCCCTCTTAGTTTTGCTCTTCAGTCATCTCATTTGAGTATATTTCTGCCTCTGTTCTTTACAGAATTTTGTTTAATCATCCTGTTTTTTCTTCCTTTTAATGCTTCTTTCTTTTCTCAAATCTTCCTTCTTGTCTTCCTCTCTGCTCACAGTCTGATGGTGTTGATGAAAGGGAGAGAAACTTGTTGCGAAGAAGCGGTATGAAAACTTCCAATTGGGAAAACCAATGGACGTGTGGATTGAGCACAAAGCAGAGATGAAGGAAACAACCAGGATGCTTGAAGTACAAAGGATTTTCCCTGTTTGCTTTGGAACCAAATATTGTTGGAATCTGACATGTTTTTGTATAGTTACATTATGAAGCCAGCCAGCTTGCTGGACGGTGGCGCTGCTATCAAAAGAGAGAGATCAGTGACTAGAGGACTGGCTCACTATTGCTGTATATATCTGTATTTACTTACAACAGTTTGTAAATAGAGATCCATATGCAGAGGACTGATTTGTATGGCTGAAAAGCCTGACATAGGGGACAAAGGTGGACCATGGGAAGGGAGGGAATCAACAGGATCATGGCCTCCGTAGAAAACTGGTAACAAACTTGTTGTCAGTTTGCCAAACCACACAATATTTCAATTTGATTCATGCAAACAGTCCACAGTCTTATTTTGTTGCATCAACCAAGAGTTGCCATTTCTGTTATTACAGGATGAAATGTTTATTAATGACAGGGTTTGGATCAAGTGAGAGAAAAAGCCGAGTATGATTTCCTTAAAACTGTCTTTTCTCTTAGTCTTTTAGAGACTCATATCAATTGTGTGTTTTCTCATTTTTTGCCCTGTTTGTTGAACTGCATGAGGAAAGAGAATATAAAAAAAGGAGTTTTCTTTACTTTGACCAAACCCTGTTTAACCTCCAGATCTTCAGCTAGCTTGTTAGCCTGGTTAATAGCCTTGTTAAAGGAAAACCATTAGCCCGAGTCTGTGAGCTGAGTGGGTAATGCTGGGAAACAAGGCGGCCATTAAGGAAAAAAGCGACAGTCTTACTCACAGAATACCAAAAACTCACTTAAGTGACACTAATTTGGATGGGCTGAAGGTTATACAAAGAATGTAAGCCTTGTGCAGATGCTTAATAGATATTAAATAACACTGGCTTTGCGTTAATTTTCTGCTAAATATGGATTCTTTTTGCATATGGCAGCTGACGCTGAGGTGTTCAACCACAGGCGAAACATTCAAAGTATCAAATCAACACTGTTATTATCCCTTTATTGTAAATCACCTATGCTAATGTGTAAGAATCCAATTTACAGTGAGCAACTGCACATATGATTACAGACTTTGAATACATCTTTATGCAGAAAGGCTGACAATAACAGCCATTCTGATTAAAAACTGGAACACTTTATTTTCTTTTTAGTGACTTTAATTCTTGCAACCAATCACAGAGCTGCAGCTTCATGGCTGCAGTGATTTTGCAAAGCAGTCATGTCTCGACTGAGGTGATGAAGCAGCAGGTGTAACAGGATTGAAGTGACACCAGCTGTTTGGGAATCTACATTTTGTGGTGCTAATCCTGTTATAATGAGGCAAAATGTGGAAACAGACAAACTTTAAAGTTTACATTAAACATCAAATCCTGGGTCTCAACTTTTCTTTACCTTTAAAATCTCGACTTTTTAACCTAGTTTTCTTCTTCTAAGTGGGCTGCTTTAGTTTAACAGCACCCAGAGGTAGTCTTGAAACACTGGCACACGATTTAAGAGGAAGACTCTGAGGAAGACCAAATGTAGATATGTCTTAATATTGAAAGCCATGAAATGGAACAAAACCAGAAGAAAAGGAAAGACCAAACTTTATTTTTATAACTGCTGCAACAAGGTCTTGAGAACATGTAAATATGGATTCATCCTCGTGGATGGTATAAATAATAGTTATATTAGTCACAATAGTTACTGACTTGTACTTAACTGTTGGTTGACCATTTTCTTCAAACATGTCTGACTCATTGATTCTCTGTCCTTGTTTGCATCGTTCCACGATTAGTTGTCTTTTTTTGTAACTCGTTCCTTTTGAAGAAAGTTTGTGTTGGAATGAAGAGAACAGGAATTGAACCACAGCATCTTTATTTGTTAATCTCTTTTTATTTCATCATCAGTTGTTGATATTTCACCTTCTAGAGAAACCCGAGAGGAGTTAGAGGAGCCTTTCAGATGTGACGAGAATGTTAAGAACCAACCACTTAATAAATAAAAATGTACTGCTTCAAACCTCGCTGTGAGACTTTTGTGTGGCTTCGTTTTTTTTTTTGTCCTCGGATATGACTCACAAACTTCCATCAATCATGTTTGTTTACTGCATTTGCAGAGAGGAGATTTCATTTACCTTTTCAGGAATTGCTTCTTTAGACATCTGCATCTCTTTTGATTACAAGTTTCTAGTCTTGCATTATTTCCTACGCTGCAATACGGCCTGTGTTTTGATGCCTCCAAGAGTGATGCAAGCATTTATGCAGGTGAATTAAGGACGAGTTTTGGTGCATAATAGGCAACATATAGTATTGTATAGATATTAATTAACATTTTTAAGAGTCAGGCTTGAAAGTGTGACAAACACAATGATGCATTCAATGTTTTTCCTTCCATGTGACAAACTTTTTTCAAGCAGGTATAGTCTTATGCAGGATGGATGCATCATGGGAAATGGAGGATTTAGCTAAAAAGTTGTGTCTTTGTGCACCATCTTGAACATTATGCTTATTCTCAGTAAAATGAGGGAGATTTCCGAGCAAACGTGGCTTATTTTCTACAAGATATACACAGAAATGAATAATCTTTGCAGGTGGAAGAGCCTAAATTTCACCTGCACTCAAGACTAACCCTGAGATTAAAGAGGACTGACCTGTTTTATCCTAAGGAGTAAAAGCCTGATGAGCCCAGAATATACCTTGGGTATTAAAAAAGTTGGTCTATCTCATAACCTCCTAGCCCCCCTCAGAAAACAATCCTTTAAGAGCTCTTTTTTTGAACTGAAGTAATGTGTCTGAATTACCTTGAATCCCATTAACTATTTTAAAAAACACAGATGTTAAATTTTAATGCTATTGTGACACTGATAAGAAACATTGACAAACTTAAGAAAACAGCGTTTACCTCCACATCTCATTCTAGTCTTATCTCCTCTAACTTTAAAATTTACCTGTCTTAAGTCAGTTAAATAACACAATGCTTTTCTAAAGTGATTATCGTCATTCTTATTGTGTTTTTATGGTTGATTTTACCACAGCATTCTATTTTAATGGTACTTTTCAATTTATTGACCTACTTAATTCTAAATGCAGTATATCCCCCCGAACAAGGAGGCATAATCTGGACAGGAGAGGTGTACATGTGCATCATGAAAAAGTTCATTTTTTCCAGTAATTCAATTCACAAGTGAAACTTCCAAGTGGAACATTTCAAAAGTTTTTCTGTTTTAATCTTGATGATTACAGCACACAAAAAATCAACTATCTCAAAATATTAGAATATTTATTAGTTATTTCAGTAGTGTAAAGCACTCTAATCAAGGCTCAGTGGTTGAGCGTGCGTCCACAGAGGCTGTAGTCCTCAACTCACTGGTTGCAGCATTGATTTCCAGTCTCAGAATCAGAATAGGCAGGAAAACTCAAAAAAGTCATCTTTCAAAAAAAAAAAAAAAAGGTGGTATAATCAGCTAAATAACTCAAAACATCTGCAAATGTTTCCTGAGTTCTTATTCTCTCACTCTGATTCAGTGCACGGAATCACAATCATGCGGGAGACTGCTGACTTATCCAGGAGACCATCATTGACACCGTCCACATCAAACCAGATTCATGGAAAGTTGACTGGAAGGGAGAAGCGTGCTAAAGGTGCACAAGCAACAGGGATGAGCTTAGCCATTAGAGGATTGTCAAACAAAGCAGATTCAAAAGCTTTGGGAAGCTTCACAAGGGAAAGCAGAGGAACTTTATGGAGACGCTGATTTCCTTTTCTAGCAGGACTTGGCACCTGCCCACACTGAAGCCAAAACTACCAGAAAATGGTTTGCTGACCGTGGCATTACTGTGCTTGAGTGACCAGCCAACTGGCCTGACCTAAACCTCACAGGGAATCTCTGGAGTATTGTCAAAAGGAAGATGAGCGAGGTCAGACTAAACACCACTGATGAGGTGAAGGCTGCTATCACAGCAACCTGGGCTTCATAACACTTCAGCAGTGCCACAGACTGACTGCCTCCATGCCGCATTGCATTGATGCTGCAATTTGTGTGAAAGGAGCCCTAAGTACTGAGTGCGTAGCTTTCCATATCTGTTTTATAAATATAAATGCTTTTTGTAATATTCTCACAGTTGAGACAGTGGAATTTTGATTTTGTGAGCTGTAATCATTAAGATTAAAACAAAAAGTCTTGAAATGTTTTGCTTTGAGTGTGATGAACTGTTTGAATGAAATCACAGGGGAAAAGTGACTTTTTAAGGGTGTTCCAATTTTTTTGTTACTTATATGGGCTAGCCTTGACTTTACCCTGGGGTATAACCTGGACTATCCCAAAATATATCCTAGGTATAGTTTGACCAAGCAAACAAACATGAGACCTGTAGATGTCAATTTGAAAGCATGAGCAAATCTGACGCTGCAATTACACCCCTTTGGCCACAAGATGGTGCCATTGCACCGCGTCCCTGCCGCCCTCTTCCTCAGCAGTGAAGCCACAAATTGGACATGTTGCGCACATCTTCCACATTGTCACACGAGCGAACACCCGGGTCCGCTTCGATTGCCTGCTTGCTCCCTCCTCACAGCTTATCAAATTGTTATTACACAGCAGATGGGACGCGGTTCATTTATTTAATTCCATTCAGCCCCAAAGAGAGGCGCGTGGCGCTCTGCTTTTACAAGGGGAATCAATGGACGCAGTAAAAATGGATTGAAGTTGAGGCAATTAAAGAGTGTGGCGCAACGCCTGTGTGAGCATATTTTGATGACTTATTAATGTGTTCAAATAACCAAAGCCCTCTATTGTGGAAACTATCGATCCCATTGATTAGTAATAAACTTGATTGAATGGCTGGACTCTGCAGGACGACAGTGGCGCAATTAGATGATGATTTGGTGCCTGGGATAGGCATATGTTTCATGTAGAGAGAGGGGGAGGGTGTTTTCATCGGCTGTGGAGTCGTGCGCTGTCCCTTTCAGCACCAGCGACCGACCGGAGGAGCGAGAGAGGAGTGTGCGCGCGCGTGGAGGAGCTGCACGAGGGGGACTTCGCGCAGGGGGGAAAAAGGGTTTTATGCGCCAAGTGCGTAAAGCTTCGAGAGAGAGAGGGGGGAGACCGCGGATGGAAATCAGGTGGGTTTTACCAACAATATTGATCATGACTGACAGATTCCGTCTATGATGGATTCCTCTGCTCTCTCTCTCTCTCTCTCTCTCTCTCTCCCTCTCTCTGTAGCTCACTCTCTTTCTTTGCTATTGACTTCATTACAGGCAGCCTCCCTCTTTTGTCACCTTAAACAAGTGCGGGCGCAGTAATTGCGTTTTCACCAGGAAAATCCGCGCTGCTGCTCACGACACGCGCACTTTTTTCCTCTTATTTCCAAACATCCACCACCTCTGTATGGTGTCTTTATCATCTTGGATTATCTCACTGTCTCTAGATCCGTTTGCTGTTGTGGGAAAACCACCTCTCTCTCCAGGAGGACTGATATATTTGGGGGATAAAAAACTGCTGAGCTGCGCAAGGAAGTTGCCTGAGGCGGACAGGGACCCTGAAGAGTCCGCTGGGGGGGGGGAGGCTGGAGAGACGGAGCTCCTCACCCTCCACATACTACCGGATCAATTTGATTTCCTGAGGTACAATCACCTATTTCTCTCCTCTACTGGATTTTGGGGTCTCTCTCATTGTCTCACTTCCTTGGATTTTATTGACTCAGGCTTGTCATTTCACCTGGATTCTGTGCAATAGTGATTAAAGTGAAAGAGGTAAGCTGCATTTAAAAGGAGGCATGGAAAAGCTCCATAATATGTTCTCCCTGAAGATATCAATGAAATGGTGTTCCTCTGCTCTTACAGTGGATAGCACTGTCTTAATTAGGGTGCATTCAGAATACCATCACTGAAGGAAGCCTATAGCGCTGCATAATGAGCATACACCCATAGACTTTGATCTCCTGTATTTATATCTGAACCTCTGGGCTGCTGTTTTATCTCCAGACACATGACTTAAGAATGTCAGAGGCATGTCTTGTAGAAATAATGGCTGTGCTGTGGGTTTCTCTGCATTAATTCCTATGAAAATCAGTCAGAGATGACAAGCAAAATGCACACTTGCGTGCAGATTTCTTGTCATTTCCTGCCTGGATCTCATTTTTATTAAAGCCTCCTTATTTGTTCAGTCAGGGTAATCCAGTGCCACACAGGATTTGGGGGTGTATCCACAAAGGGGTGGGTGTTTATGTGGGTGAAGAGGGAGGAATTGCCATTCCGCCCACATTCTTGCTTGATCCACTAAAAAAAAAAAATCTCGTGAAAGTGGGGAAGCTGGTCAAGATGGGAGCAGAAGAGATTAAAAAAAAAGTGAGATATGATTGATAGGAGACGTACACAGAGGTGATGGTGAGTGTCAGGGAGAGAGAGTGGATTGCAGTGATGGAATGGGAGACTCAGAAACACCTAGTAAGACAGAGAGAGAGAGAAAAGCTATCAGTTTCTGAAAAGAGCAGCACGCTCCCCAGAGAGATGAGGAGGCGACGATGAGGAGACGCCGGCGGAGAGGGATGGGATTGTTGGAGAAGAAAAAGTGCAAATAAGAAAAAGAAGAAGGGGGGAGAAAAAGGGTCAAGAAGGCCAGGTTAGAGGAGAGATAGCACCGACTATCACCTGGACAGCCAGGTGCAGCCCTCTTGGCTTTCACCCTTCATTTTAGAGCAGGAAACCTCCTTTCTGTGACTTCCTTTAGGCTGATTTTAAAGAAGGTAACTCCCATGGGTGCAGAGGCTAAAGTTAAATTAGGGTGTTAGGATTACGTACAAAGCATTGTGTTGACACACAAGAGCGTCATCGGCATATTTGAGACGTAAAACTTTCAATAACCTCGGGGCTTAAGCTCACTCACCAGAACGCCCACATCTGATTTATTTTGGGCGCCTCTCCCAGGATGTTTGCATGTCGTTACATCATGAATTAATATTTTTATAAGTCATGAATATGCTCTCCCTGGATTAAAGACATCCATTAGGTCAATTTAAGTCCATGTGGAAGCTCTACCCTTTTGAAAAGATGCAGTTTCTTCTGCTGAGAAAGATGAAATGCAAGAGATGATCAACAGAAGCTGAGTCTGAGCGCCACAGTGGATCCTATTAGGGTTATATTTAGCCTGAATCCAAGGGAAAGTGTTGAATAAACAATATTGTGGCAAGAAGAATAGTGGCTAACCTATATATAAAGCAGGGGTTTTAATCATAGCGGGGCCTTGGCTGTGTTTGAGCAGCTTTGACCTAATTCCATGTAGAGTGGTGAGAAAATGATGAATTAATTGGGACAGAAATTATGGATGGTTTAGTGGAAGTGTTGCTTTAAAAATTCGAGCCTCGTCGGTAAAATTCAGAAGCATTAGTCTGCTGTATTTTTTTGGAAAATAAACTTTCATAGTTGGTGCTGTGCTTTAAGTTTAGACTGTCTTAATTTGTTGTTTTCTGAGTTATGTAATACCCTGGAAAAGCTGAAAGAAAGCAGCCTAAAAGCCCAGCATCTAGAAAATATGCAGTTGAAAACAATCATGAGGAGCTCTTATAGCAGTATACAGACAGGGACAGATCCACTAGGGGGGCCCTGGGGCTACCCAGAGCTGAAGGCCTACATAGCGCCATGATGAAGGATCTTCTACATTTAAGTTTATAATATGCTTTAGAGATGCATGCAGTACAGTCAGACACATTTGCAATTCATTAAACCAGCACACACTAACTCCCACAAAGTGAGCCTGAAGTCTTCTGGCCCCTTTGGGTCCAGGGCCCGGGGCAGTTTTACCTACTTGGTATTCCAGTCTTGAACATAGCCTGGGTTCATAAATGCATATAATCCACTCTTAAATGCCTGCAAGTTTAATGTGTTTATGTTTATCGGACAGAATAATATGGAAATGCAGAGAGAAGACGGCTAGCTTAGCTTAGCATAAAGACTCAAAACAAGGGGAAATGGATAGAATCACTGAAGTTGAGTTTAAAATAGTTAATATTTTAGCTTTTTTGTGCTAATTTTGCAACAAATAGCCTTGAAGATTTAACTTCTACATAACATTAATAAGTGAACTTTAGAAGGTCATTTGGCAGATTTTGTGACATTCAGACAAACTGTTTCTAGAGGAGTCTGGCTGCAGACTGTAGCTCTCAAACTCCCCCTCTTGTAGATAACTGTAATATGCCTCATCTGTCTGTAGGAAAACACAATAAACCTTTCAAAATAAAGTCAAATTAAACTTTATGTCAGGTTAGAAGGTGAGGGGTAGGATACCAAAAAGGAAAGTCAAAACCCTGACCTGCAAAATCTGACTACAAAACATTTAATAAAACCAAAAAAATGGTCTCCCTACAGGGGAAACACTTGTCCTCCATGAAAACATCCTAACGTAGGAAACCTAGCTTATGGAGCTACATTAGCTGCAAAAGCTACAGAGCTACATAGCTAACGTAGCTAAAGCTTGTGAAGCTAATTGATATCTATACTCATGAAGGTATGAAGCTAACATTAGCTACGTAAGCTACGCTATCTACATAGCTTACATAGATTTAGCTCTGCTTACGATAGCTCACTTTGCTTAAACTAACTTAGCCTCATTGTCTTATGTAGTAACTTTAACTTTGTAGCTAGCATTGCTATATTACCTCAGCTAAAGCTAGCTAAGCCAAAGCAAGCCACTGTTGAGGTATCTACTTCTAAAATGGGTCTATACATAATTTACCCCGGGGTTAGACCTCTGACCTTTTCGGTCAGTTTAGTCTGTAATGTTTGGTATGTAGTTATTTCATGAATGTAACTGCCACACTTGGTTTATAAATACAGTTGAATTAAAAACAAATCTTAAATGTGTTTTGACAGATGGCGTTTCACAGAGGGTCGTCTGATCTCTACGGTCTGCAGCCAGACTGTCTTGACTGTTTCTCACATTTTCAGCCTTGATGCTAGGCTAAGCTAACGAGCTGCTGAAGATGGCTTATGATTAAATACGAGAGTGGAGGCAAGAAACTGTGCTCCATGATGACACAATGTTGTTTTAAAAAGAAATACCGTCTATATGAGCTGGGAGATGAATCTCTGAGTGGTAAAAATAGAAGAGAAAGTAGCTAAAATGCGGGCCAAGCTGTATAACTGTATAATTGTTTTGTAATTCGAATGAACTCCTTGATATGAAGGAACGGGGTAAAGAAAACTTAAACATTCAACAGTCAGCCTTAAGCAGTATTGAGTGGTGTTGAGTTGAATCCAATATCATGACTGATTCTTAATCAAAATGCAACTTAAAGTTTCTGTTGGAGTTTATAGATGGCTGAAAATCAGATCAATACAGACACCTCGGTAGGGCATACAAGTCAAAAGAGGCTTTATATTAAATACACTCTTGAAAATGCCTCCTTTTGGACTGCTTGTAACCTGAAAGATGGTTTTATATATCCACTGTAAGGATGTATTTCACATTAATCTGGGAAAGCTCCCACATGAAGTGTTTGGGAAAGGACAGTTCCTGTAAGATGATCGGATTAATTTTCTGTCACATTCACGATGAGCCAATCAGAGCAAGAGGACAAAATGAGGTAATAGGCATGCACAGTGCAGGTATGAATCTGAACTCAGCACAGGCGTTGTAACTTATGAATGTTGGTTGTTGTTGGT
Organism: Cheilinus undulatus; assembly: GCF_018320785.1. Classification (NCBI taxonomy): domain Eukaryota; kingdom Metazoa; phylum Chordata; class Actinopteri; order Labriformes; family Labridae; genus Cheilinus; species Cheilinus undulatus. The sequence continues at coordinate 20,706,828 of NC_054887.1, read as the reverse complement.
GGATAAAAGTCATGCTGAGGCTGGTCGTGGGAAGTGTATGAAGCTCTTCTCTGCCGAGATAAGCTTACTGTCTGGCTATTTGCTCTTTTTTTAATAAAAAATATGGCCCAGATCTGATAAAACTGCCTCTAGAATTTGGCTACAACTATGGCAATCAAGAATGTTTTCAGGGCATTTTGCCTTCATTTATTTTAGGACAACTGAAGAGGGGAAACATGCAACCAGTGAGGACTGTAGCCTCTGTTTACGGGCGCCTTCTCTACCTACTGAGCTACACTGGTGCACGACCCTGTAAAACATTTGACAGTCTCATTTACACATAAATGTTGCCAATGATTCTGAAATTGTACAGGAATTTTGGAAATTATAAATGGAGCACTGGGTGTCTAGGGCTTCTCTTTTATTGCTTGCTATCAAGCAAGTATTAATATGGGTTGATTTAAAATATCACCATTCAGCTACAAAATAGTGATTTGTGGTTTTTGGGCCATATCACCCAGCCGTACTTGAATGCTCCTTTTATTGCAATAAAAACATGAAAAGGCCAGTTTTTTTGCTGATGAGGAGTGAAGGAAGTTGTCCCTTATGGTGGCAGGGGAATCATTTAGTATTTCGCCATGGGCCTTTGGAATCATCCAAACTTTTTCCCCTTATACGGCACCCCTGTTGGTGTTTATTGGTTTTTCATTCTATACAGTAAGCATGCAACAACATGAGAGAAGGCGATAAGCTAAATCCTCAGGGTATTAGCTGCTTTAAGCATATTATCACTTGAACCAACTGTGTTGTCAAGCTTATGCACATTTAATGGTGCTAATATGTAAAAACAGCTCTCAAAATTAAACTACCTGTTGAGATTCAGGCTCCGTGTGTGTTTGAGTTAGTGTGTAGCTGCTTGTAATGTGTTCATTTAGCTGCAGCACAAACAGCAGGTGTTTGAATGATGCAGCACGCCTGCTCCGAGGCGCTGCTCTCTGTCTTTTTCACTGCCGTCTCCTGTTTCTCTCACACTGTCTCACATGGTTTCACTTTCTGTCTTTTCCCCACCCGTGCCTCCCCCTCATCCATCTCCCTCCCTCCTCTCCCTCGTCTCCTCTGCAGCAGGTAGTCTGAGCCTCCGTGCGAATAGCCTGAGGAGCTCGCCGAGGTTCTCCGCTGTCATTTTAACAGCTGTTCCACTCATCGATATGCCAAGAGAGGAGTGTGAATATGTGCGTGTTTGTGCAGAGGTGATTATAAACTGACAGACTTTGGGTTTTCAATTATAGAATGGAAGAGCAAATTCTGACAGCTCCTCCTGGAAAGACTATCTCCCATGTGAGCGAGTGCAGGCGAACGAGCATGTGTGTATTTGTGACTTGTGTTTTTTTTTTCATATGCTTGGCTGCATTTTTCCTCTAGCCCCGTGAGTGGTTTACTCATGTTTGTCAGGTGGACCGTACATCCCTGCAGCAGCTTGATGTTCACATCACACTGGTGCTCAGACTTCCTCTCTCTCTCTTTTCACAGGCCCTGCTGAAGATGTGACTTGTGGATTACAGCATCAGCTACAGCTAGATCTCTACCAATCGTCACTGCTGTATTTCTAAGAAACTTTTCTCACTGCCACTTCTGGAATATGATTCCCTCATGGGGCTCGGCTAGCTCCATCCCTGGGGACTACTACCCCTCCCTTTTTGACCAATAGGAAGGCCCTACTTCTTAATATTCCCAAATACACATCTTGAGTTTGGAGTATCTTAAAGATCACGTTGCTTGGCTATCATTCCTCAATCATGGAACCACAGTGGAACCCGGCATCCTCCCTAGGTTCTCCCTCTGTCTTTTTCCTGCTCATGGCTACTTCCTACACCTGGCTCCTTCCTGTCACCTCCCCCCAGCGGATCCCAATAGACCCCCAGGCGGCACCTGAGTACGCCCATTCCATCCGACTGGACGGGGACATCATTCTCGGAGGATTATTTCCCGTGCACTCAAGAGGGGATCGTGGCACGCCCTGCGGGGAGCTGAAAAAGGAAAAAGGAATCCACCGTTTGGAGGCCATGATGTTTGCAATTGACCTGATCAACAAGGACCCCGAGCTGCTCCCTAACATCACACTGGGGGCCCGGATTTTGGATACCTGCTCCAGGGACACATACGCACTGGAGCAGTCCCTGACATTTGTGCAGGCCTTGATAGAGAGGGATGGATCAGATGTTCGATGCGCCAACGGAGACCCTCCGATCTTCACCAAGCCGGATAAAATTGTAGGAGTGATTGGAGCTGCGGCTAGCTCCGTGTCCATCATGGTGGCCAACATCTTACGCCTGTTTAAGGTAAGACTCTCTTCCTTAACAGTCACTTTTTAGCAGAGCTTTAGCTTTTCTAATCGTGATTAAGCTCAGAACTTCTGCAGTTGATTGCAATTATTTGCATCCTTTTTTATTGCAATTCAACTGAGACCGTTGATACAGGCTGGAAACAGGGATAAGAGAGAAGGCAACCCATGCAAATGAGGTTCTATCTAACCATTATGCAATCTACGCCACATTCAAAGCTGTTTTTGTGCCATTACAGATTTTTCTACAGTCTTAAGGTTAGGATATATGACTTTCTGTTTCAATAAAACCCTGCTTTTATAGGTAGTGATGCTCAATTTGGAACAATGTGCAACCATAATGGACAATGTTTTTTCCTCTTCTCTCACTGACAGGTAGAGTTTTGTTACCTTGACATGTTTCGACTGCTGAATTCCTGCATCAGAAGAGTCACATGATGTTGCTGTGGCATGTCTTATCAGCTGATTTTATGCAGGATTGCTCATCCCCTGCTGTCCAGCAGCTTTTTAAGGACAGCATCCCAGGTGCAATCACAGGAAGGAAGAAACAGCATGAAAGATAACTACGAAGAAATTGTAAAATTAAGTCTTAAAGGGATATTTTAGTATTTTTGAAGTTTGGCAATGTGAGGTATGTAGCAGTAATAGTATTTTAGTGCGCACTGCTCCTTTAAGAACAACTTTTTGGAAACATACCCAGAAAGCCTTTGTTTTTGTCATTTTTTTGCAATGCAAGAGCACGTGTACCACTGATGGATGAGGGAAGCCATCGAGATTCAGAAACGGGCCTATATGATTACGAACAGGAACGAGGGGGCTTATGTGTTGCCCCACACCTGGGATGCTGTCCTCAAGAAGCTGCAAGACAGCAGGGAGCAAACCTGCATAAAATCAGCTGGTCAGACACGTCACAGCAACATCTTACACTTTTATGAGGAAGGCTGCAGGAATTCAACAGTTGAAACATGTCAAAGTAACACAAACCAAAACCAAAGTTTGCTGAGAAAGACAGTAAATATGCAATTATTTAATGATGATTTTAGATTTATTCTTTTGAGTAGGGAGGCTGGGAAACTTTTAGAGCCTTGTGGATAGGGTAAAAAGAAATAGAGGAAAGGGGCAGGAGAGAGGGTTGCAGAATACGAGAATGAGAGGCGTGGTTGAGGCATCCATAAAAAAAAAACCTCTGTTAGTGTACTTTAATTAATCACGATTAATGCAATTAATCTTGACAGCCCTACTTTCTATGTTTGTGTGCATTCAATTTGCACTTGTCCCTGTCCCCATCCTTCCTGGCGTGATAAAATGCAGCAATGACAACCAATTAAAACGCACTCAGTCTTCATGGAGTTTTCATCGGCAGTAGGAGTGCCACCACTTCTAGGATTTTTTTTCATTCTCCAGCCTGTACATTTTGCCTCCAGACGCCTAGAGTATGGATTTATCTCCAGTGTACAGATGTGTTTGGCATAGACGTGTCAAGATGTGTCAAGTGATGTTTGAGAGGAAAGCACATGTGTGTTTGTTCTTCGGAGCTTGGATCATTCCTGGCTTGTGGTCGAGCCAAATAAAGATGGCTGCCAAACACGGGTCTCAATTACAGCTGAAATCTGTCAACAGCCACTTCATTCAGTGAGTGTGCATGTGTAGGACATCTCTTTGTGTTGGTGGGTGCTCAAACACGTGCGGGCCAATTGGAGCATCCTTAAGAGTGCTTGTGTCGTCCCTCTTCTTTGTGCGCCCCGTGTTTGTGTCCTTGCAGAAGCTCTCAGTAAATGAAGAACTCTCCCTGTAGGTGATGTGCACGAGAGGTTTAGGAGTATGTGTTGGCGTTGTCATCATTAGCCGAAAAGGCCTGATGGATGGCAGCATGATAATGAAATATGGCTGCTGTAATGACGCCCATGGCATTTCACATCCACATCTATCCCACGCTCTATCACAGAAAGAGTGTGCGCTCACTGCCACACCATTCCTACCTTAATTTCTTTCCATATGTTTGTTGCAAAGTGCTTGTTAACAACTACTTTCTGCTTTGAATAGGAGATTTGCACATTAAACAACAACAACTAAGCATGATTTATGTCAGGATCCGTCACAGGAACGGCACTCCAACAGAGCTCCTTTCTGGCTGGCTCGTTCTCATTTGCCTAATGCGATTAAGTGTGTGGTTTTGTACATATGTGCGTATTGTATGTCAGTGTAGGAACGTATCTTTGTGTTTGCTGATATATAGCTGTATGTTTGGGTAAGTGTGCCACTGATTGTGTGTGGGAGTCTGAAGTATTTAGTGAAAATAACCATGCTTGTGTATGTGATGATATCAAGCAGAGGCCTGTGGCAGTGGTATTATATGACAGTAGACTGTATCTCTCCCTGCATGGTTTAACATGAATAATGCAGCATGCATCACAGGCTGTAAATAGTACTGCATGGAGGATACACGCACACAAATACACACAGACATGCTGGAATGAACATATGTCTTTTTAAATGGGCTAATCTGACAGTGCCAGTCACAGCTAGTCGCCCACTCAACACAACGGGCTCAGAAACCATGGCGAGTGTGTGTTTGTGTCTTCTAATCTATCTGCAGACAAAAGAGATTCAAACAACAGATTGTGTGAACAATTCCACATCCAAATCCTCCAGAAAACAGCATTTTTTTCCCTTTTTTTCCGCCAAGGGAACGGCGCTCCCTCAATCACAAAGAAAATCGAGTTGAACCGAAGTTATTGGTGTTCTTTTTGTTGCTGGTTCTCCTTTTGAAGATTATCTCGAACCGTTCTTGCTTTGTGGGATGATACAGAGAGGAGAGAGGGGATGACATAAGATGTAATATGATGAAACTTTCTTAATCCTTGTGGGGAAACCAGGACGTCGCAACGGCATGGCTCAGAGGAAATTCCAATAGAACTTTGCATATAAAAGGAAAAGTGCAATCAGGGGTCATCCAAACACTCTAAGCAGGCTATTTCAACACTGTATTAAAAGAAAATGAAGGGATTCAGTGTTGAGAAATAGCTGTGGATCATTTACAGGGTCTTATTTTGAAGTCTTGGCTCTATCTGCTCTAAAAACAAGACACAGAAGTAATGGCTGAGCTCTTGTATAAAGTATGGCTTACTTTGAGCTTCTTTGATTCCTAACCTGTGAGGTGCTTTTTTCTGTGATCTTACCACATTACCCAATCAAATCGGTCCAATATATCTATCCAGCTTGCACATCTGGACACCACAATTTACTCCATTCATTGTTGCAAAACTGCTCAAGCTCTGTCAGGTTGCATGGGGATCTGGCCTGAATAGCCCTTTTCAAGTCTAGCCACAAGTTCTCTATTGGATCCAGGTCTTGGCTTTGACTCAGCCACTCCAGAACATTCAGAATAGAATAGAATAGCACTTTATTGTCATTGTTGTGAACAACCAAAGGCAGTTTGGCATCTCTGAGAATAGCAGCAGCCTTGTCAACTTGTTATCTTTAAACCATTTCTGTGTAGCTTTCCCTCTGTGCTTTGGGTCATTGTCTTGCTGGAAAATATCTACTCCCAAGCCGTCGTTCTCTTACAGACTAAAGGTTGTCCTCTAGAATTTTCCTATATATTGCTTTAACACCCCCCCCCCCCCAAACTTCACGAGCCTTGGTGAACCATAGTGAGCTCTAGTCCAGATTTAAGGCATTTTATTCAACAGAAGCGTTCTTTGTTCCACTCTCCCACAAAGCTTTGGCTGGTGAGGAACCTGGGCAACAGTTGTTGGATGCAGAGTGTCTCCCATCTCTGCTGCTGAGGCTTTTAACTCCTTCAGAGTAGTCATAGGTGTCTTTATGTCCTCTCTCACTAGTCTCCTTCTTGCACGGTTACTCAGTTTGAGGACGGCCTGATGTAGGCAGATTTACACATGTGCCATATTCCCTTGTGTCTTGATAGATCCAACTGAACTCTGGGGGATGTTCAAGGCCTTTTGTATTCATCCCCTGACTTTCCATGACTTTTTCTCTGAGTTGCTTGGAGTGTTCTTTTGTCTTCATGGTGTAATGGTAGCCAGGGATACTGATTAACCAGTGACACAGTTGTCTTTATACTACAATCAACACTGCACTCAGGCGATCCTCATTTAACTAATTGTGGAACTACAAGCACCAGTTGGCTGGGACTTTGTTGAATTAGGTCAGCCATTGTAAGGGGTTAATGTTTATTTAGTTGTTTATTTTACATTACATACTTTTTTGTTGGATTGACATTTCTTTGTAGAAATCTATTTTCACTTTGAAATTAAACAGGGTCCTTTTGTCTAAAATACCAAATTACATTGACCAAGGCTGATATATACTTTTTATAGGCACTGTATGAACTTTTTCTTTGAATAATTATATTCCAGCATGGGAAAGAAATGCATGTTTTCACATGTCAGATGACTTCATGTCTTGTAATACTCTTAGTCTGTGGCTGTTACCTTTAAAATAAAAGAACAGATACCACTTTGACTCTGTTTGACTTTGCTGGTGGAGCCTAAGAACCCATCAATTCCTCTATGAGAAACTGAGAAGATTTCTGCCCAAATTTCTGATATTTTTGACCAGCTAGATATATTTAATAAAAATAGTACTGATGGGATCATAGTCAGAACAAACCATTAGGCAAATTGAAGAGACGGGAAAAGATTGTATGTTTTATAAGAGTTTCATAGACTTTGTGGAGCTAACTTTTTCTCCAGGCACACATTTGCAATCCTATGCAGCTGTTGAGGTTGTTAGGCTACGGGGGCAGGGCTTTAAAATGATCAGGTGAAAGGGATTGGTTGTGCAGCCAATGGAGAATCCAAAATACTGTCTCAATTTAGATTTTCTTGAGCAAACAGCCCCCAAACACATGACCTGCCATCTTGAGGACCGCCCCAGAGCTGTTAAGCTGCTCTGAGAACAGAAGAACAAGAAAAAAGTCTTCCTGGAAGTCTTTTTACTGACGGATACACCCCCTTATTGGATATCACTGACTGGATGCTGTTGCTCAGTGGACCTTAATGAAACTTTGCAACATCGGTGGAGTTTAATGACACAGAAGAGCTGGCTCTTAAAACAGACATTAATGGACACAATGCACACATATAACATCAGTTTCTGAAGGGTGAAAATGGTCTGAACAAAAAGTTTTCAAGCTAATGCTAGGATTTTTTTCATATGTGTTTGTATTTTTCTGTACCCACTGACCCTGAAAAAGTTAATAGATATTGATTGTGTTTGTGTAATTACAGCAGCACTCTGGATCAGTGAACTTCAAGGCTTTTGCTCACCTTTCAAACTGCCTTGGGGCAAATTTGAGGGCAAAGTTTCAACTGTGCTGTAAAAAGAGTGAATGATAGTGCATCCTGTGCCAAACAAGTATCATACAAATCAAAGTTCTCCATCAGACTCCTTTCTCCAAAGGCAAACTAAAAATATATCACAGATTAAACTCTAGCTGTGACAGGTGTCAAAATACCTCTGCCGGTTTAACCCACATGTTCTGGTCATGCCCTGCCCTGGTAACTTTCTGGACTGGGATCACTAAAGTGCTGTCAGAGTTACTCAGTATCAACCTCCAACCCAATGCAGCAGCAGCAGCTATGTTTGGTATCACAGATAAAAAAGATTCTACTTTAAGGAGACTGTAAAAACATTATTACCTTTATAACACTGCTGCAAATACATCCAAAGATGATCCATGGTATGCTATGCTATGCTATGGTTTGGTATAGCATGCTATGCTATGCTATGCTATGCTATGGCATGGCATGGTATTCTATGGTATGCTAGGGTATGCTGTGCTATGGTATGCCATGCTATGCTATGGTATGCTATGGTTTGGTATAGCATGGTATGGTATGCTATGCTATGCTATGGTATGGTATGGTATGCTATGCTATGCTATGCTATGCTATGCCATGTCATGCCATGCTATGCTTTGCTATGGTGTGCTATGCTATGGTTTGGTATAGCATGGTATGGTATTCTATGGTATGCTATGCTATGGTATGCTATGGTTTGGTATAGCATGGTATGGTATGCTATGCTATGCTATGGTTTGGTATAGCATGGTATGCTTTGATATGCTATGGTATGCTATGCTATGCTATGCTATGCATGCTATGCTTTGCTATGCCATGCTATGCTATGGTTTGGTATGGCATAGCATGGTATGGTATGGTTTGGTATAGCATGGTATGGTATGGTATGGTATGTTATGGTATGCTATGCTATGCTATGCTATGCTATGGTACTGTATAGCATGCTACAGCATGGTATGGTATGCTATGGTATGCTATGGAATGCTATGCTATGCTATGGTATAGCATGCTATAGCATGGTATGCTATGCAGTGCAATGCAATGCTATGCTATGCTGTGCTTTGCTATGATATAGCATGATACTTTAGTGTCCCAGAAGCAGTGAAATATTCACACCAAAAATTACACACAAAAGAAAAAGGTTTCAAAATCTCAGAGAGAAATGACAGCATACTGGAATTTAAAAAAGACTCTGTGTAAAGCCTGGTTGAGCGGTATCACACAACGCTTTGCCTGGTTTCCACAGTGGTCCAGTTTGGTACAGGACAGTTTTTACCAAGGTTTAGGACATCAGCTCTAGTGACAGGAAATCCATCTCTTTTAAGAGATCATTTGGTTCAGCTCAGTAGAGCTGGTTTTTAGGCTCCCATACGACTCTTCATTTTTTAATAGTTTGGTTTTAAAATTTGGATTAAATAAGAACAAAGGATGAAGGAAAGGATACCAGTACTCAAACGGGTGCTAGCTTCCATTTAAACAGGCTCATTCATGTGTGGTACATCTTTACTTTATCTCTCACCCAACAAGGTTTATTCTGTTGATACTACATCACTGTTTCAATTAAAAGTGTGCTCATGACAAAATTATGATTTTTTTTATATGTTCAAGAGGCTCAGCTAGTCTCTTATCTCAAGACTCCTCTAGACTCATGCCCCCATTCATCTGGCTAGAGGTGTAGTAGGAGGTCTGCAGGACTAAATCATTAGTGATTGCGATCACCTCCATGCCAGGTAAATCAGTTAAAATGTGGTGAAAAAAATCAATGTTTTGTATTCAATGCATGTAGAAATTAAAGCGCTAACTTTCTTGTTCCCATTCCTTCCTATGGCTGCTCCCCCCAACGGACGTTCTAACGTTAAAGAGTGAGGAATCAGCTAATCTATGCTTTAATGCTTTTACTGACTGTTTTTGTGTATCAGGGACATCCTCCCTATACCGCAATGCAATGAAGGCGCCTCTTTACTCAGTGACACTCTCACACTGTGTGTCGGACGCTGAAAATGAAATTCAATTCATAAATTGATAAGTGGTGTCTGTCCCCTGGTGAGAGCAAATGGAATGACTTTGCCTGGGGGAATTTACAAAACACTGTCTCCCCTTTCATTCAATCAGCGTCAGTTCCACTTGATTCCACTTGGGGCTTCCAGACACATGCAAACGCACACACAAAACACAACACGCACACATTCTTTTCCTTGGAGAAGACAACTCATTATGTTCGTCTCTGCTGGTGGTTTTACAGAGTTGTGTGTTCCAAAGCCAAGGTCAGAAGCAGAAATCTTTCCCACGCTCTCTACTACGTCCGGCTGTGTAGGAGCTGCTGTGTGAGCAGTGTGTTTGTGGGAGTGTTATTATTCAAGGTTTGCATCCTGGTTAAGTATTTCTTATATGCATCTATCCAGCTGTGTACATATGTATGAGGAAAAATAGCTGCAGACGAGCCTTCCAATTGCTTCCATAATTCAGCCGCAGCCTTCTGTCCTCTCTACCTGTCGGGGGAATTAACTGCTGCACGGTGTGATATCGCTGATGTATTCATCTGCTTGTGTATCACCATCACTATGATTGCTTTTCTGAGGACTGCTCTGTGTGTTGTTTAAGGGGGAAATTGCACCATACATTCTGCGACATGAGCATCCTCATCCCAGGGGGCACTCGTGACACCATGAGGAAGAATCCACAGCATATGCATAAATGGAACTTCCTTTTTGTGAGAGGAAAATCCCTCTGAACAGAGTCTCTGCATGCACATGCAAATACAATCACACACTTTCTACTGTTGAGCAAATTAGAGAGAGCAAATGTTTGCTTAAACCCTTTGAATGTACAGCAGGCTGGGGTTTCTGCACACTTAAAAGCTGCACCAGAACAATCTTCTTTTCAGGCACGGCAACACCCTCTGAATTACAAATCAATTTGCTTCACAAGGATGGCAACAGCTGCATTAAAATGCAATTAACAGGAGACGCTGTAATTTTATTCAGACGCCAATTCAAACCTAATTCCTTGCAGATTTGCTATTATACTCAAGGTCAGGCTGAGTTTGGGATACAGTCTTGTCCTAATCCAGCAGATTAAATAATGGCAGGGAAGACTGCAGAGAGACTATGGAGGAGACTTTTGGAGGAAACCAGGAGAGAGAGAGGATTTAATGAGAGAGGAGGAAGAATAAAAAGAAAGATAAAAATGTGAAAAAGACAAAGCGAGCTGCAGAGACAGCAGTATCCTCTAGAGTGTAATGATGTGGTGTTGATTGCTTTCATTGAAGCATTCTGCATTGAGAGGGTGATGATAATGAAGCCACAGAGCACACTGAACAAACAGGAAAACTCATTAAGACACAAGTGTGTCTCCAGGTTTTTTCGGTGCCAACTTCCTTGTTTGTGCCTGAACGCGTGTGCGTTCCAATGCTTCACTTTCAACAGCGGGGAAATGTAGCCATCGTGACAGACGGGCGGGACGCGATCATCCAACCTCTACTAACGAAGGCAGACTTAATGAGCAAATGGTTAATGAAGGGAGACTTAATTGTCCTTCTGAAATTATTTATTACTTTCATTTGTCGAGTGTTGCCTGGAGATGAGTCATTTACAAGAGCTGTGTGTAATGTGCGAACACGGGCTAAATTGGATTTATTCGCAGCTGAATAGAGCAAATCCTTTTGAACTGGGTTTTGGAAGTGACAAGCAGGAAAGTTGGGTGAACAGTTTTTCCAGGTATTAGGTGCTTGAAATGATGTTAATGTGAAGCTGAGGATGATTATGAAGACTTGCGTAATTTGTAAAAAGTCAAGTCAATTTTATAAGGACATGTAGAGCATCTAAACATCTGAATCAAAGAGCTCCACAATCTGTGCCATGAACACATATTTTCTAAAACTTTTGATTCAGATAAAAACTCCCTGAGGGATCTGTTTTCAGGACATGAAACTGCTGCCATAAACAGAACCTAACAGCTATAAAGTGTGAAGAAACAGGATTGTTTTTATGTAATTTGCACATAGAATAAGAGCATAGACAAACATAATTGAATAAGAATTAAAGGAAGATTTCTGCATTTTTAAAGTTGGGTTGTATAAGATACTTGGCAATAGGTTGTTTGTGATCATGTGATCCAACGCTGTTTGGAAGTGGGGGACAGCCATTAGGAATGAATAGGAACAGAGGAAAGTGAGAATTTAACAGCTCTAAATGGATCTCCATGCTGAAGTCTTGATCAGAAAATTTCTACATATATTGAGATTAAAGCCTGAACTTTACAAAAAAAAGGTGACTTTTCAACACAGTTTAACAGTTTAACTGGGAGGTAAGAGTCAAGAGGAGTCTTGTACTGTACTAAGGTTAGCTGAGCCCCTTGTAAATGTTAAAAAACATCCTCTTTCTGTCTCAAACATGCTTTTGATTGAAACTCTATTATACTACCAACCGAATAAACCTTGTGAGGTAAACAAAGGATCAATTAAAAGCCATTCACGAATGAGCTTGTGCTACCAAATGGCTCTTTTTTTGAAAATATATTTTTATGCCTTTATTCATAGAGGAGGACAGTGGATGGAGTCAGAAACAGGAACAATAGAGTGGGGGAGAGATACGCAGTAACGTAGCCATTAAATAAAGGGGCATCTGAGCTCCTGAACTGGCCCTTTTATGTTAGCTGCGGTGGCTAGCTCCTATTTGCGTGCCAGTTTCTTTTCTCCCTTCCTTTTTGGTTATTGAACTTTTAAAAAGCCAAAGTGGTTCCAACAGAAGAGCCTTTTGAGAACCAGCTCCTTTGAGCTGAGCTGAATGATCTGGATCTCTAAAAAGAGCCAGATTTCCTATTGCAAAGGACAAAACTGGACCATCATCAACTGAGAAAAAACTGATAATTCCAGAGTTTAATGACAAAATTTTGTTGAATTACTTTGAGGAAATGGACCATGCTCAAGCTTTGTGTGACACAGCTTATCCAGGCTTTAGACAAGACTTTTTTTTTTTGCCTGAATATTTCACTACTTTCAGGACACAAAAGTAGCTTAAGAATTGAGATTGTTTTTTTTATTTTCGCGTTTTGAATACTTGACATAGTCTTGAAGGACTCAAAATATGACTTTTATGGTAGCATTTCTCTATGAAGAAATCACCTCTTGCCCCCCAAGGGGAGGTCTCCGCTGCTACATGATGTCATCTGCAAAGAACCTATAGTAATGGCATTAACCTCCAAAGATTTCAGTGTATTGTTTTCAGATGGAATCTTTAACTTAAAACAATGTACACATCACAACTCCTCATTATAATTTCCAAGTTTTTCCTGCATTTTATTGAACTTTCAATTTCCTGAAGTATTTTCACAAGTTGTGTTTGGAGCAAGAAGACATTTTTTGTTCCAGGAAATGATGCTAAGAAATGTTTTATGCAGCAAGAAACTATGAGGTATGGGTACTAAAACTCACTATATCCTCCCACCATGCACACAGAATCACAAAAAACATACATAGACTGTAAGTACACTCACAGCATTCAGTGAAATGTAATTTAAAGTTTAATCAAGTTCTCTGATGGGAAACTGGAGGTCATTAGAAATGTGTTTAATGAAAGTGCTGATGTGTTAATGCGTGGATTTATTTGTGACCACTTGACCATGAAGGTGTGTTTATGTGAGTTTTCCTGAGGCAATAATTGGATGTGTTTGTGAGCAAGATGGAAAAACAGATAGAGTTATCTGCATGAGTGTAGAGGAGCAGCGTATAGAGAGTTATATAGTGGAGTGTGATTGTATCTGTCCTCTTTCTTTCATCAGGTCTGCGAATGAATAGAAGCTCAGATAAGGGACAAGTGAAGCCATTACACAGAGGCAGGCTTTGATTTGTAATAGAAGGAAAGAAACTGATGTATCTAGTAACACTGATGATGGCTCTGTCACATTTCCTACTCCCTAGAAAATCTCTCAGTGGAAATTTTAACCTGCCATACAAATAATAATGGCCCCATGACAAAGTTATGAGTTTTATTCTATCTGTGGATGAGCTTAAGATACTGAAAGTTGACGTACTTCAGCCTTAAGCTTATGCAGTCACTTTATTAGGTACACCTGTTCAACTGCCCGTTAACATACTGTGTGTTCAGGGACACTCTTCTGCATACCAGTTCTAAAAAGATGACTTATTGCTACCTTTCAATCAGCTTGAACCAGTCTGGCTCTCTGGATTTTTTTTCTTTTTCAGAGCATGCTTTTTAAACCCTAGCGATGTTTGTCCATGATAATCGCAGTAGATCAATAGTTTCTGAAATAACCAGACCAGGCTGTCTGGCACCAACAACAATAGCATGTTAAAAGTCACTTAAATCTCTTCCTCCTCCATTCTGATGCTTGGTTTGAACTTCAGCACATCGCCTTGAAGTCCTGACCATGTCTGCAGGCTGAAATGCATCAGTTGCTGCCATGTGATTGGCTGATTAGATTGTGTTAAAGAGCAGTTGAACAGATGTACCTAACAAGGTTAATGTTGAGTGTATTTCATGTCTTGTTTAAAAATGGTTGGCAAAGAGCACATGGGCCCGATGCTCCTTGTCAGTATAGAAGCTGCAACCCTGACTACAGCAAGAATTTTATTTATTTTTTTTTTTCAATGTGATGTCCTACAACTTAGATAAAATTTCTGCTATTAGAACTTTTGAGATAATTGTCCAGAATATTGCTCAAGTTTGAGTAATTTGCTTTAAATGTTTGGAGAATTTTCTATGAAGAATTCGAGTACTTTCAAAATTTGGGGGATATTTGTGTATTTTGCACTGTTTTACTGGAATTTGTAGGGGGAATTTGTTTCATTTTTGTTTGGCCTTTTCATGAGAGTTTTGGGAAATTTGTTTGGATTTTTGGGGGGGGACTTTGTGTGCAAATTTTGAGGCATTTTCATAGGAAATTGTGAAATATATTTGTAGATTTTGGGGGATGAGTGTCTTTAAAATTTGCATGAATTCCAGACAAGATTCTGAGAATTTGTTTGGAATTTCAGGGGATTTTTCTGCCATTTTAATGACATTTTGGGGAATGAATTTGTACATTTTTTTGGTGTGTATTTGAAAAGAACATTTTAAGGAAATTCACTTTGAGATTTTGAGGCATTTGAAAACTTTCAGGATTTTACACGGAATTTTTAGAAAAACATTTATTGGAATGTTTAGACTTTATGATAAAAGTTTAATGGAAATATTTTGGGAATTTTTAAAGATATTTTGGGGTTCCTTTATGGTATACTTTAACAATTAGGTCATTTCTTTGAAATGTTACGGTGTTTTGTGAACTTGGGAAGGGGAAATTTCTCTTTAAGTGCAAATTTAGTTGATGATTGGCCTTAACAAGTCCTTGTGGTCCATCATCAAAATAACAAGAAAAATGACTCAGCCATACCTCTCTCAGTGACTGACACAATTTCTTTCTTTCTTTTTTTTTTTTTTTAATATTTATTTTTGGGCTTTTCATTCCTTTATTACATAGAGGAGGACAGTGGATGGAGTTGGAAATGGGAGAGTGAACAACATCAACTAAACAACTGGCCACAACACAACCAAAACATCTGCTCTAAATCCTATCCAGTAACAGGACCTTCTGGAGATTTATGGATATCGTTTTTGGTCAAAACTATTTCCTGTTGAAAGATGAGGCAGAGGTTTTAAACATCTCAGGTTCAACTTATCCAGAACAAAAAACTAAAATGCATTCCAAACAAATGTTCAGGTCTCGGGGCTATAATGTTTCCCCCCATTTTTATGTATTTATGTATCTATTTAAATGCAGTTTTCATTAATTCTGTCCTTTTTTGTTTCTACTTCTTATTTATAGGCATTTTAAAGAATATTTGTAACAAGTTGAATACAGTATAGATTTAACTGTTCATGGGGGCAAAAATTACCTCAGTCAGATGTGATATTGCACAATAGTATTTATCATTTCTGATCTGTTTCATTGGCTAATAAAGACCCTATTTCTCCAAGCCTTTCTCTTCAAGCTCTTTTGGAGTCCTATAGAGTAGGTCATCTGTTTCAATGCCACGGTTTAAAAAAGCCTGCAAAAGGCCAGCAGTAGGGCAGTTTTTCTGAGGCCGATCTTTTATAATGACCTTTTTGCTATCTGCCGGCAGGACCTTTAGGAGGCAAGTATTATCTCAATTAAGTCCACCTGGGATATTTCTAAGGTAGAGGGAGGTAAGTGAGGCACTGATAGGGAATTCCTGGAGGGGGGTAACTGTTGATAGAGACTGAACCTCTACCAATATGAGCCAGTCTAAGTGAAAGTAGAGTCATTTAAACCTCTCATAAAGGTACAGGATCTACCTAATTACATGTATCTGGTTTTAAGGATCAATTTTTAAACAAATTTAGACTGGAAATTCACAGACAGTTGCTTCCTTCAATAAAGAATATATCTTATCCCTACTTTTGTCCATTGCTGCTTTATATGCAATTAGATGCAGAAGGATTACGGGTAAAACTTGACTTGGAAAGTGACAAGTTCAAAAGGTTTGCTTAGATTTGTCTTTAATTGCCAAAGTACAACAACCAATCACAAAAGATGTTAAATTCAAAAACCAGGGCATATAAACTTATGACAAAAAGTAGCTGATATGACTGTTTAACTTGTTTAATGTCTCCACAACCAAACATGTTACTAGTTGAGCCAACCCTTTAAACTCACAAATACAGTAGGGTGTAAATGTGGTGCTGTTACATAGCGAAGGCCCATGCAATATGCCCTAAGTCATACCTCTGTTTTACAAGACAATATGTCTGCTGTGAGTAAGAGTTGGCTGGAGAAACATGTCAAAGCATCTGAAAATTTCTGGCATTTACTCTGCATGTTTCCTGGGTTTTACAGTATTGTTGCTCTTCCTTAATCATGCTACACACAGCTCTAAAGCATACTGATCAAAGACTTAAACTAAAACTCATCTTGTCGTAACATGAATTCCATTTTAGCTCCCTGATGAAATGTTTCCAGCATGCATGATTTCGCACTGTATGTGCACCGGAATCATGCAGCAGTAATAGGCTCTCTCGTTTGAAATAAATGAACTGGACACAGAGAGAAAATAAGATTGAGGGAGAACTCGCATGGTGGAAATGTGTTTACAGAGTTCGATGCAAGGTATTTGTATATTGACTTATGCCTGCTTATAGTGAATACTTGTTGTCATGCAGGGTTGTCACAATACTAGAATTTAAAACTTTGACACCATGCTAGTAGAAACAAGAAATTTTGATACCTCTTCTGTCACAAAGGAACCAAAAAAGAAGTCCTGTCCACTCAGTTTTGGGTAGTTTATTTTTTACAATAGTCATGAAGTGTACACAAACTCCAGCACAGTGTCTAAACTGCAGAAATATAACCAATATTGGGTGTAAAACTTCAGAAACTGCAGGTATTTTACACTTTTGCATTGACTTTGTTTTGAACTAGGTTGCTGCTTTGTTCTGGCCACATACACACTGTCCAGATCAGCACCCCATATGGATCAGACATTATGGGGCAGTGTTAATTTTGTCGACTAAAACTATGACTAAAACTACTAATTGACAGCCCTTTTTTTCCATGACAAAAACTAGACTAAAAATAACAAAAATAGATCTGTGATGACTAAAACTGACAAAAACTAAGTTTAGTTTTTGTCAAGATGAATTAAACTAGACTAAAATGTAATTTAGTAATTTAGTTTAGTTACGAGATAGTATCTCGTAAAAACAGGAAATTCAAAAATAAATAAATTCCTGTTTTTACGAGATAGTTATGTCATAAAAACGGCAGGATTTTTTTTTATTTTCAAGTGAATGCAATACGCCACCGTACTAACAAACTAACAAACCCTGCCGATCACATAACCTCCTTGGCGGAGGTAATAAACCATTTTTTTTCTTTTTTAGTAATAAGAAACGCAAGTTTATGGAATATTAATAGCTGGATTCCATGTAGCTCTGCCAGATTTGTTGACCCATGTTGTGCTTACCGACGCACTTTAAATGTACACTAAATGGAACTCAGCCCTGATCAACGCGATTGGCTTCACCTGTGCTTTCTCCTAACGTCTACTATTGCTGTAGTGACAGAGGCTCTGTAACATATGATGTCTAGTAGCTGGTTGTGACTTTCGAAGAAAAACGACCTAACAAGTCTCTAAAAATTAACTTTCTATAATCAGAAGTTAAATTTATTCTTTACCCAACGTTTTGTCAGTATTTCCAATGAGCTACTTCGTTTCTTTCAGCGATGTAATGTTAGCATTGTCCTGCCTTATGTTAGCTTAACGGTAAGAGATTCATCAACAACTAAACCAAAGGACTGGGACAGCAAGAAGTACGATGGGCCATTCCTGGATATAAGACAAAATCTTCATCTCCTCAAGGAAAAAAAAACAACAAAAACACAGGGAGGGAACCCTCTACTTCAATGAAAGTGAGTCCAAACTGCCTTTGTCTAGCTTTAAATTCATGCTAACTCAGATGTTTAGGTTGTGAAGGTTGTTTGTGCCCATTGAAGCTTTTATTGTGATAAGCAAAATAAGTTAGCTGCTCAACAACAAACCTTACAACCTTGTGCCAGGTATTAATTGTTTATTAAATCTAATAGTTGTAAAGTTAGCTGTAAAGTTCAGTATCAGCATGTATGGCGGATGTAGTAAATACTCATATTAGGTACCTGGTATATAAGTATGTACCATAATGCTTCATCTTATGAGGCGAAGCGTTAAATTTGTGACTTTTTAAGCAGAGCCAGAAGGCCTATCTCTACTTTATAGCTTTATAGTGTGTTGTAAGGACCGACATGTTTGGTCTGAACTATAGCTTCTTTGACATTTGCACTTAAGAATGTGTTTTTGTGTTATTTAAAGCAATATCTTCAGATTGTCTCAAGGAATGAACCTGTTAACCTTTATGAAAGGAGGAGAAATAGTTTTAATTTAATAGTTACATAAAAAGAGCACAATTTCATTTGTTACAGAGCTCACTGCCTGTCACCGATACTGTTTTTTATTTTGAAGCTTGATATCTCTAGTTGCAGTTCAAATATGTTTTGCAGATGATGCAATCAGAAAAAATATGTTTTTGTCACTAACTGACTATATTAAAAAAAAAATCTGAAAACTTTTTACTGGGATATTGTTTGTTGATTTAAAAAGCTTTATATCAACTCAATACTTTGTTAATTAGGACAATTAATCTTGAAGGAAAGTGGCAAATAATTAATCTTGACATCACTATTCAAAAGAACTCATGACTTTGATCAAATATAAAGTTAGCTCTCAGCATTTTAACATACAAATCTAGTAACAATGTTAACTAGTTAAATACTTAATCAGAATTGTAAATAAATATGAGCTATCTTAATGTTAATATCATGTAAAACAAAAGAAACTTACAATTCCTGTACACAGTTAAAAGTACTAGGAGTGATGAGGATGCTCCATTGTTCTCAAAAAGTTTGCCACAGGTGTGCTGGCTGCCCTTTTTAGCTCTGAAGCTCCACCCATGCAGGAAGTACAGAGGCAGGTAGGGGGTAGTCAGGAAAGAGGGGAGGTTTCCACATATCAATCATTGATTTTAAAATCAAACCAAACCGATCAATCAGTCAAACTAAAAAGATGTAAGGGTAAGAGCTACTGAACCCTGAGAAACATCTAACCTATGTCTGCTCTCTTGTGTCCAGCTGGTGAGAACAGTACAAAGCTAACAGGTGAATAGAGGTCTGTTTACATTTGTTTAATGTCATTTAGGTGAATTTTTCTGTGGGTTTTGAGACTTTTGTGAGGTTTCCAGGCATCAGTTTTTGTGTATATTGTCAATTTGCGTATAAAAAAATCCTGACTGCTGCTAATTTGAAAAAAATGTGAAATATTACAAGAAAGATGTGGAACAGTTGGTGTATTGATGAAAGGAAAATACAACTTTTTGTAATAGAAATGCAATTAAAGGATACCGTCTATGGATTATTAATTATATCAGGAGAAGCTCCAACTATTGCCCAACCTGTTTTCTCTCAATGCATAAAAATAGTGGATGGAACACACATGAAAGGCACATTTTCTTTCCTTAAATTTCTAAATATCCTTTTAAATTTTATAATGTATTTGGAACCCACTTATGTAACAGGTTTGCATCTCAAAAAAAAAAAAAAAAAACCCAATAAAAGGACTCATGGTGAGTTTGTCACATTTGTTCAGTGAGCATGCTGCATGTTACATCTTGCAGACCTATTTGGGTCATCTTTCAGTTCTGTTAGACTAGATCTCTGCATGTACGCACTTGATTATGCAGCTGTGCAGGTGTGAAATTTGGCGTCAGCGTGAAAATTACAATGGAAGGCATTCAAAATCGGAAACAGTGCTTCTGTTGAGTCTGTTCAGTCCATGGGTATTGGCTTACTGTTGTGTTTGTTCGATGTCTCTCTGTGGAAAAACACCAAATGTTGTTGGTTGTTGCAGCATTAGTTGTATTGGAGCAACAAGAAATTAATCTGTGCTGAACAGCTGCCTCCTAATCTGCCTCTGTTATCACAAATGATCTGATTGTTTCTCGCCGGTGTCTGTGAATCGATCTGTGTGCCCGCTAAATGATCTCATTAGTTTGAAGACTTATGGATGCTACCATAAGTGACAGAACCAACACGTGGGTGATAAGTTCAGCACCGCCCTGTGGAGCTGCGTGGGTGGGGACAATGCTCATTAAAGTCCAGACGGATTCTCGCCCTTAAAGTAGACTAAGCAACATCAAAAAGGAAAATATGTTAAGATTTCATCACAATTCCCCGTGTGAAATTAAAATGAGGTATGAATTCTTTAAAAATTAATTGACACATGGTTCACAGATGATTTCTCAAGCCACTTACTGGGGCTTGGACAGGAATTGGGCATTAAGTCTACAGCATTTGAATACATTTTTAATCATTAAGAGGCAAAAAAGTGCTTCATTACTTGTATTCTCCAAGCAGGATTTTAAATGATGAAACTCTAGATCAGTGCTTCCCAAAGTGTGGGCAGAGGCCCACTGGAGGGCCCCAGAGGTACTGTAGGTGGCCCGCAAGAGGTCATTTATGATAAATAATTAAAAATCACAGAAATAAAAAAAAAAAAGACAAAATAAAATCACATTTTAGATTGTCATAAAATACTTGATTACTTATTATTCTGAAAAGTCAAGAAACACAGCCAGAAGCGTTGTCACCTTTTTATCATTTATTTTGTCTGATGCATGCAACCAGTGTCATGATTTAACTGGTGTAGGATTAAATGGTTACCAGGCCTGCCTGCTAAATTGGCTAGGCCCCTGAAAAAGGCCCTCCCCGGTTGTGATTTAGCGATGTCAATACATGTGTTCAATGGCATTAGGGCTAGCATCCAGGCTAACAGCTCCCTCATTTTGGAGCTGAAAAGTGTTTCAAGCTATTTCTAGGTTCTGATGTTGAAATTATTTATTTGTGCAAATTTTTAACCCCCTTTGACCACTTTAACCATCTATTTTAGCTATGTTTATTTGCCACTTTGCATCAGTTTTGTGCATTTTTTACCCATTTTTCCATATTTTAGCCTCTTTTCATCACTTTTTTTACCACCTATTTTTTCACTTTAAACTATTTTTTCCCCCACTTTTTAACCCCTACAGTACAGTACAGTACTGGGCTGCAGCATACTGAAGTTTGGGAAAGTCTGCTCTAGATTACTTTTGAGAGAATTGAAACAAGAGCTCCCGAATATTTCAGAGATGTAAAGATTTACTGATAAGAGTATTTGCGTTTAATTTTGAACGAAAGTAGGACAGCTGTGGAGAGAAATGAGACATGATCGAGATGGCTTCAAAGACTGAAATAAGATACGGACCCTCTTATTTTGTTAAGAAGCGACTGGAAAGGAAGGAAAGGAAAGGAAGTCATAGTCAGTGGATGATGTTGCATATGAATTTTCATTAAGGAGGTTCAAAATGTTTTTCAATGGAAGTAGCAGATGTAAAAGAAGTCATGGAGGGAAATTTGATCAATTTTCCTCTAACTTTTTCCTTATAAAAGTACAGATTCTCCCCCTAATCTGCCATCTTTTTGTATTCTCCCATGCATATTGTTTATTTCCCTTTATTTTCCTCTGACTCTTCCTCTTTTCATTTCCCAATGAGAAGAGGGCGAGGCTTGTAAAAAGTGATAGGACGGAAAGATGCAGGGCAGTAAAGGTGATAGATAAGGAGCAGGATGCAGTAAAACGGTAATCGCCAGAGGAAAAGAGTTCAGTAAAAGAGCAGTGGAAGACTCGGGGGATAAAGACAGGTTGCAGGAGGTGTTTTTACATCTTGCAGCAAAGTTACATTAGATCAGAGAAAACAGGTGGGAGGAAGAAGGAAAAAAGAGGTTAAGTGTTTCCACATCCCTGCTTCCCTGCTCTTGGCGTGCCTCAATCTACTCTGCTGCCTCTCTTCTTCTTCTGCTGCCCGTTCACCATCTCCTGCAGTTCTTTCTGGCAGTGTTAATAGCAGCAAAGTATTATTTATGAAAGAAAGGCGAGAAGACATGGAAAGAACATTAGCAGAAAAAGCCAGGTTCTCCTGCAAAAAGCAGTGTCTTTAAGGGGAGATTGACAACATGCGTGGAAACGTGTTTTAGTGTGTGAGTGTTTAAAATAGATGTCCTCTTTCGGTGATTTATATAGAACATGACATATGCTGAATACAAGACAGTTTTCCTCTCATACACTGCTCTTTCATATAGTATTTCAGCTCTTCATTATTCACTTGGCAGTGATCGATGTAATTGATTTATTGATTGACAGAGAATAAAATGGGAAACAGAGGTTTATTTATAGCATGTTTTGTTTCCTTTATCTTTGTGTGTATTGAGTTGTTATTTTTTGTTGTACAAGGCAGATTTACCAGGGTTAGGAATCTGCATGTTTGTTGTTTGTGGTGTTTGCTTGTGCCTGTTAAGTATGAAAGAAAAGGAGGAACATAGGAAAAGAGTGCATTACTTGCAGGATTTGTCCAATTACCCCCTAAGCTGGAGGTCAAGGAGGAGAGAGTGGGACCATATTTCTTTCTTTTACCCCAATCCACATTCATTGCTTGCCAGGAATCCTCTACTGTCCTTAAGATAAATCTTCCCATTTTCACATCTTCTCACCACAGTTTTTTCTGCTTCCAGCTTCAGAAATGGCACCATCTTCTAGGCCTGTATTCAGAAAATTGATATGGCAGTGCACTGTTAAGTAATCCTTGCCGAATTCATGTACTGATACAGATGTTACAGATTCAATATGACAAATGCTGTGACAGCAGTTTTTAAATACACATGCTCTATTGTGCAGTTGTCAAAAAAGCCAACAGATGGCAGCAAACTGCATGATACTCCAGGTCAAAACTAACAAATATGGACGAGAGCAATCCATTGTACTACTTTGCCCAAACCATAACAGCCCCTCCCCTTTCTGGGGGAAAATATTTGACAGAAATGAACAGTCAGTGGGGAAGATTGGGTCATTAGGTATTTAAAAGCTTAAAATATGAAAACCATATGGTGAAACGGTTGAGAGCCAAAATCGAATAGCAAGTGAGATAAACATACAATGTACGACATTTATAAAAATACTTGCATCATAACTAATGAAATAAACAAAGTCATAGATGTACATGAGTGTGTGTTCAGGCTCCCTCAGTAAAGCTGGACAACTAGTACCATGGTGGGACTGGAGATGTCATAAACTGACATCACATACCTTATGTGTGATGGATCTTAACACTTGAATGTGGTTTATAAGTTAGTTAATGTGTGAAAAATCTGTTAACGAGAAGACAAACTACCACGGAGAAATTGCTAGCTTAAAGAGATGATTCAGTCATCTTTATGTCCATAGTGACATAGTTGTTGTAAGAGGTGTTCCTAATATTTTGACCCTCTAGTGCATGTGAGTGGGGTTAGCAACATATCACAGACTGCTCAATATGATGCTCCTCGCACCAACACCCACTACCACATCAGTAAGAAGCATACAGAAGAATTATCAGCTTTCTGACAGTCACTTAATTTAGAAAAAATATGTAAATATTTAATTGGCCGATATATAGGTTATCTGAATTTTTTATTCTCTAATACCGGCATCGGCCGGTATTGGAGAAAAATCTATATCGGACAAAAAATCTATATCAGTCAGGCCCTAGATGTGGTGTAACCATTCCTTTAGAGGAGTTTACACAACACTAAATTGTGCAATCTTGTTGAGTGCAATCTCAACTGCTATATTGCACCAAACAAGAGGGGGACAAACAGCAAAAAAAGCACACGAATACATGTCTGAACACAGTAATGTGCATATTGTTTAAGCGGTAATTGCTGTGGGATTGAAACTGTGTTGGGATGACCTAGAGAAGCAAGTGATGAGAAGAGAGATTCTGAAGCTCACAGCCTTCATACTAGACCACCAAACTGATTTACAGAACCTAAAATCTGTTGTGTTTGGACATTTCGTACATGTGTTGTTGTTTTTAAGACCCATTTGGGGAAGCTGATGTTCATGACAGTGTGCTGTGAAACTCTATGGGAGCAATTTTGTAGCAAAGGTCAACAATGAGCTGGAAGATCACAGGAACTATGTGTAGAATGAATTGAAACAGGAATGTCATGTTTGAATCTGATTTTCCTTGCTTTTCTCACGGGGAAATATAAGATTATATTTGCAGAATCAGTTATGTCCTTATGTTTTTTCTTTTTTTTTTCCATTTTCTTTCTTCTTTTGTGTTTATATATTACTTTTTCTCTTAACCCCACCACCTTCCCTCTTTTTCCCCTCACTCTCTCTCCTTTCCTTTCCATCACTGCCCTCGCTGCCCTAGCCGGGGGCGCTCCTCCTCCGAGGTAAGGCAGCACTAAACGGCCTCGGCGCAGCGTCCCCATGTATTTTTAATGGCCACGCCCGTCATGCTGGAATCTCAGCTTGAATTATGCATTGAGGATGAGTGAGAGAAGAGAGAGAGGGAAAGGAGCCAGAATGGACACAGGGAGGGGAGAGTGAGATAAAAAGAGGGTATAGAAGAGAACAGAAGATGAGTATAAAAGACGTCAGGGGAGTGCAGATCATTAAAGACAGGAAAATGCAGGAAGAGTGGAAAAGATAGAATGGGGGTATGGGATTGAGAAAAGAGAGATGAAAATGCGTATCATGAAAAAAATCATAGCTCTGATGGAAGAGGGAAGAGTGGAGTCTCACCTTCCTGCATCAGACCCTCATGTTCTATCTCTCCACCCCTGGATCTTACTTCACCTTCACATCTGACACTCCTTCATCTCTCTCTTTCTTTCCTTCTCCTCTCTGTCCTCCTATTTCATCAGCTCATCCCCTCCCTCTGTCACTATCTCTCTTTTACATTCGTTTCTTCCTCTTCTCTTACCAAGCCTAATACCCCTGTCAGTCTTCATCCCCTTCTCTTCATTTTCTTTTACTTTAAAACCCTTCTCAACCCCCACATCTCTCTCTTTCTTCATCCACCTTCCCAAATGATTGCCTTTTTTTGTGTGGGTAAATGTAATAATGTAGTGCTAGAGGGAAGAAAGTGTGGAGAGAGGAGAGAAGTGAGGCATGAATAGAGCAGGAGAAAAAGGCAGACCAAGATGGAGAAAGTTAAGGACGCTTGTGGCTCAGACTTTAGATTATTGATTAGCATCGTGGACTCTTTTCTCTGCTTCCCAAAAACAAACACACACATACACATTCGTCTTGGTAATGGACATAGGAGGGTGGCCGACATGATCACCATGAGATAATGGAGCATATCTATGACGCAGCTATTCCTCTCCTTTATTAGGCCACTTTTCTACCTCACACATTGGAAGCATCTAGAGTCTATTCATGTGTATGCAGAGGAGCCATGCATGTGTGTATTTTCAAGCTGAGTTTAGGTCTAGGTTCATTAAAGTCCAAATAGTCTGTCTTTCTGCCTCCATAGTTTGGTTGGAAACTGTGCTGGCAGGAGGTGCATTTAACTGTGCAGTGCAGCCAAATTCACAGCATTTTTAGATAATGTGACAGATTAGTTTTACTGAAACAATATATTAATTTAAGTTCCACAGCAATGTCAACGTGTGTTTGCAGAGATAGATCACCCTGGAAAAGAAAACTCAGTCCACACTTACTTTGCAAACTTCTCTCTCTGTGTTACATTCAATGTAGACTCTGAAGCAATCCCAAAAATGGCTGAAAGTCTTTTTCCAGACAGGGTTGAGACTATGGATGCACAATGAAGTTAGCCCAGAGTCCCCATTTTACAGTTTGGTTCAGATTAGATATGAATACCAAAACCTGGAGCTAACACATCCGATACCAACCGAGTTGAATCAAAACATGGATTTGCGAGCTTCATTTTGGTCCCCTCTCATCTTCGCCAGGAAGACAATGTGCTGAAGTTAAAACTGAGCATCAAAATGGGGAAGAAAGCCAATTAAAGGGACTTTCAATGGGCCAAAGTTGATGATAGTCTGGGAGCCTTTTATCTGTACACCAAATTTTGATCCTACCATTCAAATGTCGTAGTACAAATCAAGACTCATGACTCGAGGCAATGTTTTTCAAACTTCTATTGTCCAATTTTGGCTAGCTGCTGCAAATTGTGGCCACATTTTCCTGTTTTTAGCTGACTGGAGTGGCGCCAGGTGGTGTCCTCTGCTACTGTAGCACATCTGCTTTGAGATAGGACATGTTGTGCGTTCAGAGGTGCTCTTCTACATAGCTTGGCTATAAAGTGGTTATTTGAGTTAGAGTTGCCTCCCTATCAGATCAAACCAGTCTGGTCATTCTCCACTAACCTCTGCCATTGAGCAGACATTATGGCCCAGAATAAATACTGCTTACTGGAAATTTCCCTTTTTTAGACTTTCCCTGTAAGACTCATAGATGGTTGTGGGTGAAAATCCAATAGATCAACAGTTAAACAATACCCAACCAGCCTGTCTTGAACCAGCGGCTATGACTCTTTTGACACTTAACCCTTAAGTGTTGCTTTATTATTCTAATGCATTTGTCCCTAAGGACCAAAAATGTCCACCTCCCAAAATATGCTATAAAAATAATATATATTGATTTTTTTCCCCCACTTTAAACAAGTCAATCTTTTGGAAAAAATACTAAAGCCTGAAATATAAATATCAAATACCAATTTGGTTTTGGGGGTTTTAATCCTTTAAAGGCCAATATGTTTCCACAACTCCACTGTTTTTATTGAACTAAAAACAAAAATAATGTCCATGAAATACAATTCAAGATTGCTGATTATTATTAGGCCCTGAGATGGCTCAATGTTTGGTAGTAACATGGATTTTGATGCATTGTTTTTTTTTGTTTGTTTCTTTCTTTTTTGCAGTGTCAGATTAAAAAACCCTAACACTTGTGGTCCTTACAACAAAAAAAATTTCAGCTTACTAAAATCAGCTGTAAATATATATATATATATATTTCCAATTTAAACAATTAAACCTTTAATAATACATTACCCTGAAATATAAATATCAAATATTAATTATATGTTGGGGATTTTAACCATTTAAAGGCCTGTATGTTTACACAACTCCACTGAGTTTAATAGAACAAAATCACAAAAACTCAAATAAAATACACGCTTTTTTTATACACACCATTATCCAACGTCAATAGCGGCACACACTTATAATAGTAGTAGCAAGCAACCCTTGTAGAAAACCATAAAAAGTGTGAAATTTTGCTGGCCTATTGGTTAAGGTGTGCCCCATATATGCGGGCAGCCTGGGTTGGAATCCAGCCTGGCCATTTCTCACATGTCTCTCCCCACTCTCTTGTCTCTGTCCACTTGTTCTCCTCTATCAATAAAGGCACAAAAAGCCCAAAATAAATCTTTAAAAAATAAAAAAAAGAATGGCCTCTGGCAAATATGAGCTATATTCATTCAACACAAGTAAAAACACTGACTGGGACCAAATGTCCCTAGGATCTCTTGAGTGTTAATCACCTTATCACCTTTCTTTCCTGTTATGAAGCTCAGGCATCAGCAGAGCATCTTCACCATATCTGTATTACTGAATACTGGTATCTGCATGAACGTGAAGTTGAACTGTTATACCTAATGAAGTGGCCAGTGAGAATGTGCACCATCTGCAAAGACTTGTGTAACCCCCTTCCAGCACGAAACTTCTCAGAGTTTTTAATCTCAGTTTAGCAAAAGCTCTTGAGTGAAAATTTAACAAAAGAAAGCAGCTTTGTTGGAAATCATTAGTCTGAATTATTTGTTGGGACTTTTAATATTTAAGTCAGTTAAATGGTCAATGCAGGTTAAACGATCTCTTTGAATCTGATGTTAGACCTTCATGTCAGATGTAGAAGAAAAGTTTGGTACTGATGTAGAATCTGTGTAGTAGCATTAAGCCTGTCATGTTATCAGAGGGACTTTGAGGGGAGGTCCGCCTCACACTTTGAAAACCGCTGCTTTAGAGCAAGCCAGACATTAACTATGGTAGAATATGCAGTATTATCAGCGGTTGAACTCATACATGTCTTTGTAGACGTAGTTATCCTTTGAAGTTAAAAATGAAAACTTTTGGTCATCATGACGTCTGTCAGAAGTGACTCATAGTGAATCACATGCTCAGCCTGACTCGCTGTTGACTCCTGATATGGCTCCACTTCTGATATAGCTTTGAGAGCTGGAGCTAAATTTGAGGGGTTACATGATGAGAGGAACCTTGAGGCTTTGGTATTTTGGTATATTTTTGATATTTCAGTGCGACGTCTGTGATAATTAGGATGACATTTGGAAAAGCTTTGATGTGTTTCCTCTCGTCTGTCAGGGCACACCGACAGAGGAACATTGAGAAAAAATGTTTCCTCTCTATTTGGTTTGTGCTTTGCTTTGGCCTCTCCAAAAAGTCTTCCAGTAATTTCCGTGATGTCACTTTAATGGGTCTCAGAGATGAATGCTGAGTTTGTTATTAATCAGCACTGTTCATGATTGATTTAATATTTTGACGCTACCTAAAAAACACAGTCTGAGGGGAAACATTTGCAAACACCTGCTTCTGCTTTTTGTTTGCTAATTTGAATTAAATTATCTTCATATCAAAACAAGCAATATTCAGTCCATGCAAACATCCCCAGTGTCAGCTGTTCCTGTTGGTGTCTACGACATCTGTGCAACATAGCAAATCTAATTAATAAAAATACCAAGAGAGCATTTAGCTGCTTCTTTTGACCTTATGTAATTAATAACAATTAGTTTTATTAGTTTATGCAGTACTGGTTGAAGACAAATGATGAAAACAAATGAGAGAAGTGTAAGGGACTGGCAGAAACAGTAACTTCAAATAGAGATGTGCAGAATGGGGAGAACACTTATTATTATGAAGGAATGACTCTGTTTCCATAGGTTTTCTTAGCAAAAGCTATCATTTTATGAAAAATACACAAGTGAGCCCTTATTCGTAGGAGTGTGCAGAGATCTAGTGCAGCACGAAAACCTCACGATTGTTTTATGGTGTTGAGAACTTGCATGCAATTAAGGTTGTCAAAATTTTTGATACTTTGGTACATTTTTGATACCACATCCTTTAAAATAATACATTATCATTTTTATAGCACCAAAAGTACAGAAGTGTTGAAGGAAAAAAAACATATATAAATTGATTTTACAACCCAAAAATGCCATGAGCAGAGAGGGAGAGAAACAGCATGCATTGATGGCTGATCAAGTGAGAGAAACACACCAACGCTTCTGCACACATATGAAGGAAGCTTTAGGATTTTGTTGGACTGATGATGAAGATGTGCCTCCTCCTGCCTGCTGCATGGAGCTCTGTCTCGCTCTCTGTCACAGCCTCTATCCTTGGTACCCTTTAATTTACCAGTTGAAGAACCCCCCCCCCCCCCCTCCCCCCCCTCCCCGTGCACGTTATAGATTTAATTATAAATCATTTACAATTCAGTGCACTGATGTCTTGATTACAGCTTATTTTCAAAAAGTGTCAGCATCCAAAATCATTTAGTAAAACTTCTATATAATTGACACCAATTAAATAGAAACCATAAATAGAAATTATTGCCACAGACAGTGACTGAGACAGAG
Source organism: Cheilinus undulatus (assembly GCF_018320785.1). Classification (NCBI taxonomy): domain Eukaryota; kingdom Metazoa; phylum Chordata; class Actinopteri; order Labriformes; family Labridae; genus Cheilinus; species Cheilinus undulatus. Next base: position 20,677,105 of record NC_054887.1, on the reverse strand, counting down.
AAACCAAATAGGTCAGAGTTCATCATCATATGGTCAGGATCCAACAGCAGAAGCAACTTTACCCCTTAAAAAGTGTTCTCCAGGTCAGTGAATGGTCTTAAAGGGTCAGATATTTATGGTGGAAGAACTCAAGTTCTGCAAAAATTAAAAGTGAACACCCTTTTAAAAAACATCATATTCCTGTAATGTCAAAGTCCAGCTTTCAGCCATCATTAGACCACTGTGTGAATGATGGAGCTTTATTCTTGATAGAATGCCAAATATTACAGATATCATAATTGAAGAAGTTCATTTAAGGAACCCATCTTCTTTTCTCTTTTGTCTAGTACTATTTCTATTGAAAAAGCAAGAGATTTGATCAAATAATGCAATATTTCTTATTAGAGTACTCGATTAATCCACAGAAGAATCAATAGAGTACTCGATTACAAAAAGAAGTGATTACTGCAGCCCTACTTTCAACACATTATTTATCTCTAAAAAGTATTGATTCAGTATCAATTTGGAGCCGGAATCAGATAAAAATGAATGATACCCAACCCAAACTACTGCTTTGTTCTCCTTATATAACACTGATTGGTCAGGTCTGTTCTCAGACCTGGTGCGATCATTTCAGATTGGACCGTTGCAAGATAGATTTGCCTGATGACAGACATACGTAGAATCTGGCCAGTCTATCTGCTTTGCAAGGTTACCTTTATTTGTTACTTGTTAAAATATTACATATTGTACCTTTAAGTTTTTATATATATACTTTGATTTTACAGTGCTGTAGCATGCCTCTGTTATGTATCAGTGTGTCTCTATTCATATCAGTGCATAGCTGCGTATAACATCAGTCAGCAGCTTGGCATCTGTAGTGTTCAATCCTGATGTACAGGAGAGAGATACATCAGCAAAAAAACACTCTGTTACAGAGCTCTGAGTTTGCTCCTTATAGTCCCTAACAGACACTTTACACCTGTTTTGTCTTGCTTACAGATGTTGCATTTGCAGCCAGTGCAGACACAGACATCCACTGAATGAACAGGTTATGTGTTCAAAACTGCCAAAGCTCTGTCAAAAACAAGAGTAGGTTTGTTCCTCAGAGCAAAACAGTTATTGTTAGAAAGATCTGTATCTGTTTTTAAAGTTGATGTCCCTGAATTAAGGTAACAAATATTGTTATTGAAATTATGCTACTTTTCATATTATGATCTGTTGTTCTCGTATTTTTAAAACCATTCCTAAATAGAAAGAGGGGTCAGATTTATCTTACTAAAGCCAGTATGGTGTGTATCATCACACTTCTAGTAATAAGGGGCTGTTCTGTTGTGAAGGGCTGACAATTCTTCATTAGGCCGGCTATTTGTAAACATGTCAACAACTTCACTCCTCCAGTGCTTAGTTGTTACACCTGTTAATGAGTGCTTTCAAACAACTAATCTGCAAATGAACCTAAGAACAGTTTTCTACACTGTGTTTCCTCCCACCGCTGCTCCGTAACATTACAGGAACAAGGAAAGTATTTGATATCACAAATTGATGATACACAGCAGCATGACAGAAATGAATGAAGGCATGACTTGCAGAAAAACAGGGGTGGTAATGGATTTTCTTTAGTGCTGAGTAAGTATGTCTAACAGCTACAGGATGAATAAAGTTTCCTGCCCTTGTTCTGCATCACTAGAGGACAGATCAAGACTTTGATGGTCCTTAAACCACAGCATTTGTTTAGGCTTTTACTCATGTGAACAGTACTTTGTTACTAAGTTGATTAAAGTTAGTTTGAGACAGCGTTTTAATATGGCAGCCACCATGGTGACTGAAAGCTCCCTTCAGTAACCAATGGCTGACATCACTTAGACTTTCTTCAATATTTACAGCCTATTGGTCTAAAGCACTTTTTCTCCCCATCTTTCTTTGAATGATCTGTATTCTGATTTTGTGTGACATCATGTCCTTTTAGTACCTCACTGCTTTAAAACGTTGCACCACTGACATTTTGATCACAAGCTCACTCTTGAATCCACCAAGATACTGGCAACCCCCTGTTGATCATTTCAGATTCCTCTTGTGCCTCAGCCTCACCGTGAGTCTGCCTTAACCTTCAAAGGATGACACCCCGCTAAGCATCTCCTCTTACGCACACACATCTTGAAAGTCAAGGAAAAGTATGAAGGGGTGTAAATCACCAGTTTCAACATGATACGATGCAATACCATATAATAGGATATCACAAATGGAGAGGTTAGGAGTTAAGTTTTGTTTTTATGTCACACTGTGGCCTCATAATGAGTGAGAAAGAAGGGGGAGAATAGAGAAAGAGCTGCTGTCCAGCTACTGTCACTGCTAGGCAGTGTTAATTTTGACAGCTATTTTTAATTTCAGGCTCAGTCTTTGTCATTAGATTAAAAAGTGTTTACCCTTGAAAGCTTTGGTCTAGTTTTAGTCAACAAAAACTCAAAAACATTTTAGTTTAGTTTAAGTCCATAAAAAGTCCTTACAGTCTTAACTTTTAGTCAAACCATTTATTCTCTTGCCTGAATCTGGTACCAAGTCATGGTAGTGTGTTCTGTGCACTCTGCAAAACCTGGGATCCCTCCTCTCTACAGCTCAGAGGCTGAAGAGCTTCAGATGTCTTGTATTATGACAGATTTATACACAGTGGAGAAATATCATGGATTTGAATGTCCAAACACAACTAAATTACATTTCAGTTTCACTTTAGTGGTCCTGACAAAAACTAAACTTAATTTTTGTCAGTTTTAGTCATCAAAGATCTATTTTTAGCAAGTAGGCATGCAGCAAGAATTTCAAATTAAAGCATAGCTTAAAGGTGACAGTGTAGACCACTGTGCGAGGCTTGGTCTGCTCTGAGCTTGTCAAAATAAGATGTACACAGATCAAGTAAAATCATGGGAAGACACTTAATGAACAGTTTTTACAATGGTCTTTTGGTTAGAACAGCATGTGTAGAGCTCTTTTCTTAGGGTTTAAAAATTAAAAAGATAAATAGACGTTGATATTTGGCAACAGTATGCCAACATTTTTTCAGGTATGTCTTGGGAGGGCTCAGCTTCTCTTCGGTACAAGTAGGGGGGGCTCCAAGGAAAAAATAGTTAGGAACCACTAGTGTAGGCTGATCTTTTGACTTCTATCAATCTGATTGGATTATTGATTGATTATTGTTACACCCTTTTCTTTTGTACATGGGTAAAAGCCTGCAGAGCTTTAATTTCTACTTTTTAATTTTCTAAATCAAATAATTACGTAATTTTTTTCTTTGAAATTACATAGCAACCACTCTTAGACCAGTACATGTAGAGACCACATATATGCATTTTGATGGCAATGGGATATGGTATAAAATCAAACAAAACTTGAGTGTCTCTTATGCTAAAACTTTTGTGCTGGTGCAAGCAAATCCTTGTTTCTTACTTTTATACATTGGTTAGAGCCAAACAATGCTGGAGTCTGGAGAGGTGGTGTGACAAAGCTGTATAACAGGATATGATTTCAAAATGAGACCACTAAACAGTTTTCAGCATCTTGTGCACATGACCTGTCTTCAAAGTCATCAAAAGCTTTTCCATGTGTGCTCACTATATTGGGTCATAGACTTCCACATTCACAATTCCCCCTGTGGGAATCTGCTGTTTGGGTCCTGCTGTTTTGCACACACTCGGAAGCTTTTGCTGCAATGCTTTGAAGACTAAAATACAGATGGTCGCGTCATCAACTACTCATAAATAACAAAACAGAGCCTGTAAGCTATTTTGGTTGCTTGCCTTTTAGGTAGCTTTTTGCTAACTCTTTTGGGGAGGGAATAGGTGCAGGGTATTTAAGTGCTGCAGTGGTGGAATTTAAAGTATAGGGCTTGAATTAAATCTGGCTTTCTAAGAACTTATTGTTTTTACAAAATCAAAATCCAAAGTATGTGGGATAACGTGTCATTCTCTGCTGCAGCATGATATTTGCTTCAGAACATCACATACTCTTACCATAGAAAGAGCAATTGTAAGCATATGTTTCTGCAAAATTGCCTCTAAGGAAATGCTATATTTCAGTTAATTACTTGTCCTTTTGTTTAAAATGTGCTTTTCTGTAGGAAAAGGAATTAGGGGTTTATTTTAGGCGCATGTGTAGATGTTAATAAGCAAAGTGATACAAATATAATTGACTTTCTAAGAAATTGAGTTATGTGTCAATAACTGAGTGAGATTTCTCTTTGAAGATAGAAGTTGATGTTTTGTCTGCTTTATTTGGCTCTGATTTAATGCATTATTCAGTGTACCGGTAATTGGCAATCCTCTTCAGACAGTTGACACAGCCTTTCTTTGGAGAGTCAGTCAGTGAACCTAAGCCCGTGTATCATAATACCTGTTGGCGAGGCGATTGAGAAAGCCTTTGGGAGTGCTTACCACTGCTTAACTCCATAAAAAAGCAGCTTTGCAACAATACATAAAAACTATGAGCGTGTTTCACTTGCTGTCTCAGAGGGGATTTAACCGCTAAGACAAGAGAAGTCTCTCCCTTCGCTCACTGAGCTCCGTCCAAGTGGAGCTGGACACCTGCCAAGGTTTATGCATGGAGAAATTAGTGTGCGCACAAGGGCAGTCACATACACACCAGTCAAGATGGCACACACTGCAGACAGGTCTTATTGTCTCAGCTTCTGACATTTTTAGAGAGTGTATTACTTTTCTTTGGTGCAAAATCCACACCAAGCTATTAATTTTATGGTTCACCCAAAAACTTAGCCCAAAAATTTTGGCCCTTTTGCTTAAACTTTTGACTTTCCATGATTATAAAAACAAGATAATTGGTTACTGTGTAATCCAGCAGTTACTGTGCAGTATGTCTCATTTAGGGCTGAAACGATTCCTCAAATTATCCGGGTAATTCGACTCAAAAAATTCCTCGAGGCAAATTATCTGCCTCGAGGTTTCTCTTAAATCAGTCATATACGCCCCCGCTGTATCATGCCATGTGTGCACGATGTGCTGTGTTTTGTACAGATGACTATGTGGCACAGTGCCCTTGTTTTCGTTGTTGCCATAACTTAACATGCATGATGAGGCGTGAAAATCATGAGGGAAGAGAAGTTGATGCAGTGATGTTTGCAGGTAGGCTACTCGTCCTGCATTTTTACGCATCCACTGGCTGTGGCTTCATGGCAGATACAGCACTACACCTGCACCGGTGAACCTACGCAGATCTCTTCGTTTACGCCTACGCACTGCCTGCACGACTCGCAGTGGTCAGTTTGTGTCTCCAGACTTCATGGAATTTCATAAACTTCTCTGATTGACCTGACAGTTTTACAGAACACCCTCACGATTCAAGTCCTGCTTTGGTGCTTTCCGTCTTTCTCTCTCTTCGCCTCCCTCCCTCCCTCTCTCCGTGTGTGTATGTTGCACATTGAATTGTAAATTATCTAAAATTCAGCGCACTGACGTCTTGATTTCAGCGTATTTTTCAAAAAGTTTCAGCATCCCAAACAATTTGATAAGACTTATATTGATAATGAATTGACACCAATAAAGTAGAAACATGCTATTGCCACAGATGGTGACTGAGAGTGAGACTAAATAGATTAAAGTTAATCATCATACAGTCAGGATTCAACAGGCCACAGAAGCAGCTTTATCCCTTAAAATGTGTGTCAGTGGATGGTCCTAAAAGGTAATATTTTTATTTTATGGTGGATGAACTCACAAACAAAAATGTACAAAAATGTACAAAAATTAAAAGTGAACACCCTTTGAAAAATAGACCATATTCCTGTAATCTAAAGGTTCACCTTTTGGCCATCATCAGGCCGCTGTGGGAATGATGGAGGTTTATTCTTGCTATAATGTGAAATATTACATTCATGCATAAACTAGAGGATGTTAAAATGATTAAGTGCCCCTTTACTTCAATGACAAACTGAAAAATAAATAAGAACTACAATGGAAGAAATGAAGTGTTGGCAAAAATTTCCCGGTAAAGGATCCCTTAAACCCCAAATATGGCACAATCTAATGTAATTATTTAACTTCCTTTCCTTGTAACTTTAAGAAATGTAAGCTGTCATCAGAACTTCATTGCACTTTGTAAAATATATTTTCTTTAAAGAACCTGTTAATACCAATCTTTAATATAGAGGTAGTTCATTTAAGGGACCAAACTTCTTTTCTTATTTGTACTACTTCTCTTGAAAAAGCAAAAGTGACTGATTAAAAAAATCCAATCCTTGTTATTAGAGTACTTGATTAATCGTCAGAAGACTCGATAGAGTACTCGACTACAAAAAGAATCTATTACTGCAGCCCTAGTCTCATTGTGCTTGTTTTGTTCATAGCCTTTGTCATGTATGCTAACTGTTTCATAGTGTCTGTTATAATTTGGCCACAATAAATCTTTGCTAAAACCTCAAAACATTGTTTTTTTGAAAGAACATTGTTATGTGCTGCTGTTAAAAAGAAAACATGCCTATTTTGAGGGTAAAGCATGTTTATGTTGTAACATATATAACCAGAAAAGCACTCAGAGAGTGCAGACCTCCGCCATTAGCCCGATCTCCCAATAGTGAAGAATCCTTTAAAAAATTCCTGGATCCATCCCCATGTGCCCCCCACCACAACATTCAACAATTACTCCCTCCCCGCTGGGGTGGAAACACAGTGAGGCAAAGCATTGGCTTCGCTATGTGTGGACTATCATGGCAGAAGCATTGCGTGCCGGTGCCAACAGATGCACCCATCTCACCCATGGTCTCACTGGACGACTGGAAGTCATGGCAGAGGGTGAATATTCCTCTATTCCTCCCAGCATTGTGAGTACTCTCGCTACAACTCGCTGTCTTTCTCTCTGTTACGCTCCGACTCGTCTCCTCGACCAGGCGTGCATCTTTCCAACTCTATAAACTCCAAAACTTTGAATAGAAACACACAAAATGCTGCTGAGATTTAAGTTACTCATGTTCGCCATCTCCTGGTGTAAAGTGGTAACAGCACAGACTTCCACCATTAGCCCTATCTCCCAATAGTAAAGAATCCTTTAAAAAATTCCTGGATCTAGACAGCAAAATCTAATCAGTTCTTCCTTATGCCATTTCTGGCATTTCCTGAAAATTTCATCAAGATCCATCCACAACTTTTTAAGTTATGTTTCTAACAAACAAACAAACAAACGAACAAACAAACCCACCTGATCACATAACCTCCTTGGCGGAGGTAATAACTAAATTAAAAAGCAATGTCCCAAATATAAATCATCAGTGATTTTTGATTTTCAAGGTACAACTTAATGCCACTTTAAGTGTCCTTTTTAAAAATTCTTAGAGGGTAAAGTAAAGAAGAATTAAAACTTGTTTCAAAAGATGCAGAAACATTCTGTGAACTCTCGTGTGTCCCATTGGGGCTCAGTTGGCTAAGTGAAATTCATGTTTCACAATAAGAAAGTCCTAAGTGAGTACTAAGATATGCATGCAACCTCAGAACAACCTGCTTTTGCCATTGCCGGTAACATATGCTGGGATTAAATGTGTAGTATGTGTACTCCTTGATTACTCCACATGAAATCTAATAAAGAGAATACAGTTAAAAAGTGTTTTTTAGGTGGTAGACCCTTACAGCTTTGCAACACCTTTAGAAAAGGCTGCCTGAGAAAATATGGAAGATATATCCAGCAAAAGCGTGTCGGCTTGAAGAACCAGCCTGCTTGTCCTTCTTTAGATTTTCCCTTTCCTGGTTCTGAAAGCAAAAACAGACCAATTTATTGTAGGCTCAGTAGTGTTAAATAATTACTATAGATCTACTTTTTTTCAGTGCAGAATGTCTTTACTTCTTGTCACAGAGGTTAATTTGAGAATGTCAGCACCACTATGTGTACACAGTTGCTCCTTTGAACCAGATGTCTACCTCTATCTTAACGCACTTGGAATGAAAATTATAGTTCAACTTCAACTGTTCTTTCAAGCTTTTCATTTTATCATCTCCTGCTAATGGGCAAATCTCTTTTCCTCTATGGTCCAATTTGGGGATTGTTTCAGCTTGGTAAGGGAGAGTGTGGTAAAGCCTTCTCATATCGTCTCTATTGTGCCTCTAATGGACTAAGCCCATTATGCCTGAGTGAAGAGTTGGTGTTGCAGTTTGGTTGCAGTGGTGGTCATAAACATCAAGGCATCACTGTGAAGTGTACTGTGAATAATGTTGGCTAATAGCACAGACAGGAATGGTGTGTGGGGAGGGTTTCTCTTCACTCAAATGTATGGGAGGAATGTGCTGGATACAGAATTTTTATTTATTTATTTATTTTTTTTAGTTTTCATGGCAAACTTTTATCTGTTTTATGATAGACCTTTCTTACTTAAATTTGTCTGAAATATTGCGTTGCTTCTTAGAACTGGTTTATAATTAGGCCAGGGATGGGCCTGATCTGGCTCACTGCATACTGGGAGCCCAGGACATGGTGGATTGGACCAGACCTTGGGGTGGCTGCATGTATCATGGAGGGGTCAGTGGGGAAAATACCTTAACAGATAGGGCATAGGTCTGAACAATGGACATTAGGAGGCCAGAGGAGGATAGGGCCAAGGTTGATGCGATAAAGTGCTGAAATGACATATGCTACCTTAACTGACCTGGACAGCCAATGTTTTAAGGGATCCATTTAAGTGGTCAAATAATGCAATGCTGAAAGAGTGCACGGCTCATTCATATAAAACATGTTTTTTCCCTAATTCATAACTGATCTCACCTTCAGTGCAACAAGTTACTGGCACATTTTAGTGAAGAGTTCAGTCAGAAACACTCTCGTCATACATTTTACCATTTTATTATGAAATGGATATACACTTTTACTTGGCAGAGAAGGCTCTGCTTAAAAGATGCTCCCTACATTAGTCAAGCAGCATGCTTCGGCTTTCCAAGGAGTGTGTTGCTAGAAACCCCCATATGGATACATACATTAATGACAATGCATACTGAATACAGTAAAATGAGTTCAAAAGCAATTAATGCATAGCAGCATGAATCTCAATATGAGGGTGCAACAAGCTTTATGCTATAAAGGAGGAGGCTAGGGTGGTGGAGGCTAAGCTTTGCAAGCTGCAGCAGCGGGTGCATTAATGCAATCAGGGATTAGTGAGAAGGATGTCATTATAAATACACTGCTGTGTGGAAAAAGAGAGAGAGCTGTGATTGGCTGGCCGTGGGGCGTATGATTACTTTGCCCTGCATGAACTAATGCTGAGCTTTATTAATTCAGTTGTACTCGTAACCCCTGCTCTAGATAGTTGTGGGTGTTTGTAATCCAAATTAGAAATAGGCTAAAAAATAGTGCTCATTGCAAACAAATGCATGTTCTATTTCTAAAGCAACCTAGCTCTGGTTTAAACATCAGGAGAGGTTAAAACAATGGTTGAGTTCTTGGCTGTAACTGCCATTGTCAGTTGGTTGGATGTTAATAGGCAGTAGTCATTGCTTCCTTGACAGCTTTGAGGGTGTGTATAAATAAACATGTCTGTGTTCTTCCTTGATGTCAGGAATGAATTATTTTTGCTTGATTCCAGGGACTGGAAGTTAAACTGTGGGATTTCAGTGAGTATTGGTAAACTGTAGGTGCTTTTTTTGTGTATGTGATATTGAACAATGCACTTTACAAGAGTGAGAATGTTGAATAGGTTTAGTCTCTGTGGAAAGAGGGTGCTCTTGTACATTTTTGTGTGTTTATGTGACTGAGAGAGAGCCCGAGCATAAAAGCGAGAGAGAAAAGGAGAGGGCGTTCCTCAGTTGGAGGTGCCATTATGGAAATGGGAATTAGATTTACACTCCTGCACTGGGCATTCACAGACACATACACACATGCTCTGGGATTCCAGGGTAATTTCCTCCCCTCTGTGTGCCGGCAGCATTGGCAATGTATTCATAAGTAACCTCGTGACACGTGCTTCTGTTCTGCACACAAGACTACAGAGAAGCCCAGGTTAACAGTACACACTTAGCTGCCAAGTGACTCATTTGTGTGTTTCTTTATCTGGACTTAAAACCTGCAGCAAAATAAGAACACAAAGTAAGGCCTATTCTCTCATCTACTGCCTTTGTGCTTAGGTATTTGTTTCAGTGAGCATTTGTTTGTCTAATTGTGTTTGAGCATGTGCCTTCTGTATCTCTCACCTGGACTAAGTATTTCTCTGCAGGGTGCTGTTAGGCCTGTTTGACTCAATGAATGATGCCTCCGCATTATTGCCAAACATATGACTGGTGAGTGGGTGTTTGTGTGTGTCTGGGGTCTGGTCAAGATGCCTGAGGGCCACTGATTAATTTAGGAGGCTATTGGTGAAAACAGACTGCCTTGAGGTATGGCTCTCTGAGTACAACACACCTTAAAGCACACAAATGTGCTCACACTTATACAACACTTTCAAAGTAAGAAACAGACACTGTAAAGGATTGTGAAAGAAATGGACACATGCATCTTTTGCAGGAAGTGGACCATTCTTGTGCATGTTTTCCTTTGAAAGAGACAAAAGGGAAGAAGATGAAATAGAGGAAATAGAGAGGAAGTTGTCAAGTTGATGTCCTGTCAGATTTCTGCTGCCATAGCAGGTTTTTGGCATCCAGAGACAGCAGTGGTGGAGTGTCCATGTGTGTGCTACTTAAAAGGCTTGTGGACTGGTAAATGAGTGGTAAGGAGCAAGAACGAGGCAGTATTTGAAGAAATTTTTTATTTAAGGTAGAGTATTGGCCATTATGATCCCACCATGTACACTGTAAATAATGTAAAAATTGAATGTGTTCAAGTACACTTAACACAAAAAGTAATGAAATTTATGTTTGGTAGATTTTATTTGGGTATCTGGCTAGATCAAAATCAAGACTTCAAATTCAAGTAGGAAACTAAGGCCCCGTCCACATGGAGACGAATTAAGGAGTATACGCAAAGGCTTTTTGTCATATCAGCGTTTCATCCATACAGAAACAGCGTTTTGGGAGGCTGTAAACGCTACTTTTTGAAACCAGGTCCCAGAGTGAACTAATCTGCCTATTGTTTTGTCTCTGTGTGAACAGCCAACCACATCTTTCTTGAAATGATTATGTCATACATAGAATAGCCCAGTTAAGCCCATGCAAAGGTCAAGCCAAAACAACAATGGTGGATTACAGGGTTGTGTTTGCGCTCCAGAAGCTATTGAGCTTATTATGGCTTTTACAGTAAAATATAATGCTCCTTTACCACCAACGTGAACAACAAATAGTCTTGAGCAACAGCATACACCAGACGTTCTTAGATCCACTTGTTCTTGTGTCTGTGTATGGCGCAAAGCTTTATACACATGCTCCGTAACCATCTTCTCTCTTTTTGGTGCATTTTGGTGCAGCATTACAGCGCCACTTGCAGGCTTTGCATCTGTACTACAGTGTTTTTAGTGGTTTTCAGTGGCTCCATGCTTACACAGACATTTCCTGAAACCATCCTGTGTTTTTATTGACAGGCATAAGTTCAGCCTGTCAATAAAAACAAACAACAAAAACAAAACTTAAATAATATTTTCCAGGTGACAATACTAACAGTTTTAGACTATGGTGACACTCAACACACATGCAACTGCTTCTGTATTGAAGCCATTGGATGCCATGTATAGCAATGCTTTTGTCTACTGATGACAGATTTTAGGCTCAGTGTTGCTCCTATTGCTCTGGCCCTTGTTAAGTCAGTGTAAAAAGTGGCATAATACGCTGTTTATTTACAAGCTCTCAACGCTTAACTCCCTCCTCACTTATCGACTCCCCTGTCCTGGATCACTTAACCCTTTAACACCTGAGTTTCTGGACTCTTTTCTTATTTTAACCACAAAAGGCAGAAAATGTCCTGTGAGTATGTGCTTTTGCCCATTTTTCCACAATACTTAGAACTTTTAATATATGGCAGTTATTTACATTTTACTGCATGTTGGGACTTCCAGTTTGTAGATGAGAATGTAGACAGCTAAAAGGAGGAGCTCCCGGCAGAATAAGTTTAAAAAATGGAGAAAACCCTTATAATCATAACTCGACGACAAAAAAATAATTAACATGGATAAAACACATTTTACTGCATGTTAAGAGTGTTTTAACAGTTTAAAATGAAGAAACACAAAAACACAGGGGAACTTTATGCTAGAATCTTCGTGAGAAAAGGGGAAATTACAGTAATAAACACATGCTGGCAGTGAAGCACATTTTCTTAGCTTTCAGAAACTGTTTGAATTTTTCCGATAACACAAACAGTCATGCAATTATGGGTTGGGCATCATTTACTTTTTCTGATACCTGTGCTGAATCAATACTATTTATACGGTGAGGTGCCTGAATCGATACTTTTGAGAGAAAAAGAGTGTGTTGAAAGTCAGTGGAAGAATTAAAGCTGTCTGGGTATCGTGAATGATTTGCTGAAATATCTTTAAAAGATACCAGAAGACCATGGGATAAGTAAAGTGGAGAACGTGCCTTTAATTTGGGGAGACACGTAGTCGCATTGGGGTGGTGGGGTGTCGACTTCTGTGTTGTAATTTGGTCTGGTAGGTATTGTTTGTGTTGTTACCACTTCCATATTTGTACTGGATTTTGATATTCATCCCTAATTAAGCCGTTGCAGGTCTTACTAAAACAAAGACACATGGATATTTCTATAAACCTGTACTATAAATTAGATTCAATCCAGCCCTAATATAGGGTAAGACAGTGTTTTTATATCAATATTTTTTTGCTGATTCAAAAAAAAAAAAAAAATTGATGCCAGGCCTAATGTTATGTAAAAAAATGATTTCAGTTACATGCTTATTGACCACAATCTGTTCTATATTTTTTTTTACCATATACTCTATTTCAGGCCTCTAACTGAAAACTCAGTCAATAAGCCACTAGACTTTGAGACAATGAAACTGGAGGGGCTAATTATTTCCCTGGTTTTAGGTCTAATTACTGTGGCACTCACATGGTGTAGCTGCACCAGTGATAGTAAAAACAGTTCAACAAACTGAAATGTTCCTAAAACGAGTCCTGTGAAGGATTGCATCCCCCCACCATTCAGATAACACCATGAGTCATGCAGTTTGAGGCTAGGCACCATTCATTTGCTGTGATACTAAATGGACTTTGGCATGCCATTCCCTCAAATACACACAGAGACTGAAAAATCACACATTATGTAAAGCAAGAACCAAAAGCTTTTTCTAATAAATGAAATAAAATTCAGTATTTGACCAATTATGATCTCATTTTTAAATTCCCATTCATCAGAAGTGTTCCCTGCTTGGCATTCCATAATTTTAATACTACCATCTCAAAATAATGAGTAGTGCATAAAGGCCAACTGACCCTTACATTGCCTAATGAAATGATCAGTAATTGAAAGCCTTTCAGACAAGTTGATGAGCCGCGGGAAGGCGAGCCATCAGACAATGCAGAGTATCAGCAGAAATACTGTCATAACATCATACATTGAAGGCGACAGGATGACTCAGACATTTTATAGTTCAAAGAGCGGAAATGTTAAAGTGGTAATTGCATAAACTGTGTCTTCAACAAGGACACTTTGACAGGATGTACAGCCATTGATAGGCCCATTGCCCATAGCCTAGGTTAATCTATGACCCTCCAGTTTTAGGGCTGTCACTTCAATCACTTATCCGGGAGCCAAGTTGCTTCAACACATCAAAAATTGTGTTTACATGTTTTTTTCAGCATGCAAAGGCTATTTTTACTTTTGGCTCCACATCTGTCCCTGTTTTGGCTGTGAATAGTGCGCTAAAGGCTTTTTTGTGGACACTTATCATCATAGAAACAGCAGCCACACATGTTAGCGCGACCCTGGGTTTGATTTTGAGACAAATTAGGTGAAATGATGCTGTTTTTAAATCAAACATTTACTCTGGATGAGGCTGGTGTGTTCTTGCTTAAATTCTTGCTGCTTTTTTCATCCGCCTATGCTGTTTTCCACACCCATGTTGGCAGAGAGGGTCCCAGTGCTGTTTGTGTTTGGATGTGCTTTAACTCATAATGTGGTTCTGCTCACATTAGTCCATGAGGTTTGAACGATTATTCATAATATTTCAGTTTTTTTCCACTGTGTCTACGTGATTATGAGTGTGCAATTGCTGCATAAATTTTTAATGGTTAAGTTGCTTTCGCTAAATTAACTTCTTCAGCAACATAAACAGCCATTTAATATCTGCCGCCTCTTCCAGTGCCACACTTTCTGTCAGCCTCCATCTCTTCCACGCACATTTCTAATTTCACCCACTCATTCTTCTTACTCTTCTGTTCTCCTCTTCTTTACGTTTCACCCTCTCTCATCGTTTCGTTAAAAAGGTTTAAATCCATCCAAACATTTTGTCTGGGTGAAAAAAATGGATGCTGTTTTTTTATTCCGACCTCTCGTTTCTGCCTGGCAGTAATTATGGCTGTTTAATTGGGCCTATGGAGGCTTGGAGAGATGATGCCCGTGTATGTGTGGTTTAAAGGGAAGGAGAGTGTGTCTCTACTTGGTATGTAGAAAAGGTTGGGCTTGACTTGAGCTGAATACAAAGCAAAGCTGCCTTAAACCACAGAGAGGGTACATTTAAATCAGGCAGACTTATATCAACATATGTATATTGTGTACAAGAGCTAATGAGCAGACGATACATACCGTTCTATGACTAATTGTCCAATAAACTTGTGAATAGGGTGTATATTATTATCCCTAGCCCCTGAAATGACTTAAATGTACTCTATTTTCCCACTATTTATAGATGGTGTGGTGGTTGAATGGATGGATGAGAGCTAAGATGAAGAAAAATGGCACATGAGAGAGTGAAGGACTACACACTCTTTTGAAAAATTCATCAGTGATTCCTGAGTACAGTTAACCCTCATGAAAGGCAAAACACACATGTGCTACATTTGTCTCACTGAGGTTTTCACATGCTACAACCACTCCACCTCACTTACTTATTTGCTCCCTGGTGTACAGACTTGTTTCTGGTTTCACTTTGCAAAAGAAAAGACATGCTGCAGATTTATTTTGTTCTGCTGTGAGTGTCATAGCTGAAAACTGAGAAAAAAATCTGTTTTGAAGAGTAATATAACAACATTTCTATCAAAATCTAAATTACAATCAATCATTTCTATCAAAAGTACCTGGGTGTTCATCTGAACCATAAACTGGACTGCACTGTAAGCCTGGATGAGTTGAATTTACCTAAAAAACTTGAGGAAACCGGTTGCCCTAAAAAAATTAAGTAATGTTTGATTAAAACTTGAGTGAATTTAACTGAAGTTTTTAAGTACGACAAACTAAATGCCAAGTTGATTTAACTTTATATCTCTTACAAAGTCAATTGCTCCCAGTTGTTTTGATTATCTATTCTTCTGTGATAACAAATCAACTCTATGTCAGTGGTAATTCAACTCCCATAGTGTTAAATTTAACACCTAAGCTGAATTGATATAGTTCCCCAATAGTGATACATATTGGCATTGAAGTGTTACTTTTCCAAACATGGTTTTTTTTAACACCATACTAATTGCTGAAGTGTATCACTCAGGCAATTCAACAAGAAGACTATTTCATATTCCAGTCCCACAGAAATAATCCTGTCCCACCCTGATCCCAAACCAGAGTAAAAAAAAGAAAGACCCCATCCCACTCCCAGTAGAAAAACTCCCACCCCCAAGACTTTGGTATTTTGATAGCACTTTTCAACACAGAAATCACTTCTTGTCTCCCACCCAGAGTTCTTTGCTGTGACATGTGGTCATTTGCAGACAGCTATTTAGATTATGACATGAACTTAACCACAGTTAAGTAACTTGTTATAGATTGAAAAGGAAAAGGAGTAATAGAAAGGTAAATGTTTGATAACACAGGGTGTAGATGACATTGATGACATTGCACTGAGCTGTGTTTTAGCTTTTTTAAAATGAAATGAGACATTGAGGAGCAGTGTTATTCTTATTTTACATTATTGTGGCTGCAGGGTAACACTTTTTTACCAAAGTAAGATGAAAGAGACTATTAGGAACTAATTATGTCCCTTAATTGCAATTAATGCACAGCATCCTTTGTGATGACTTTCTGGGTTCTCTGCCATCTCTATATGATTTGAAGGGCATATTAAGGGTAGCTGACATGCTTGAGAAGGTATTTTGAACTGTTCATAATGCTGTTCATGCCTTTGAAAAGAGAGGAAACCACATGGGAGTTGTTTGTGAAAGGGCTGGCCTGTTTTAATAGTCAGCATACTCACACTCAATACACACTCCAGTCTCACATTCATTCTTTCTCCCAGACGGTAGTATACATCACCCATAGGCCTCCATAAAGCCAAAGGGCTGGTACCAAAACCAACCGTCTGTGACACTAGTCTGGAGAGAAGGTCATTTTCCACAGACACACAACTACATAAACACAACCTCACACACTCACAAGTACCACATTGCATTGTGAGAAGGTCTCTGGGTGCCGACGGCTTTTAATTCTCTCCTCCTGTCATGCCTGACTGGCACCACCGAGGCCAACACACACAAACCTGGAAACACTAGCACCCAGACCTGCAGCACACACATATCACTCAGACAACCTCACTTCTATCACTCAGCAATAAATTGGTTGATGGTTATAGTCCAATCCAGGAACAGGCTTTACGACACGTTTGAATTCAACTGGCAGGCATTTCCACTCACAGATACACACATGCACAAACACACAATCTGACATTGCCTTGCATTATTGCCCCTTTCTCTTTAATACAGATTTTAATACTCACATGCCCTCTTCAGTGACTGCTCATTCACTCAGTGTGGCATTGAACCCTCATCCTCCAGGCAGTGGAGGCCTGTCAGCTATTATTATCTCCATTATGTCTTTATTGTCGCACCAGACATTGTAGTAAAGCTTTGCAGGGGTAAGTAGATTGAGTGATAAACTTTAACTCCTGTCCCTGTAAGAAACCATCTGAGTTTGGTATGAGCCTCTGTTAGATAATAGGAATCAACAGATTTAAATCAGAAAGAGCTTTAAGCAAGAGCCATCTTAGGCCGGCCACACACTACAGGGTTTTAAGCAAGATTTGCCTCCTCCGACGATCGTGGGGGCGTATACCAACTGGAGCCTTGTCGCAAATGATTATTTGTCTAAGTAGTCAGCATGTGTGTGGTGTCAACACGATTAATTTACTACTCCAAGTTGCATTGTAGCCTCCCAAACTCTGAATCATAAATATCAAACATGTTTGATATTTACGATTCCAGGTCGTAGTGCCTCTGACAGAGTACCCACAACAACCAATGAGAGAGAGCACACCGGGTAGCGTCATGTGACGAATCATACGTACTTTCACCACTCACAACCACGAACACAAAGGTCCCTTAATTCCAGCCAGGATTTCATCCTTAGTCTTCCATTTTTAAAATTTTTTTTTTTCCTGAAGTCACGTGATCACGCGAGGTCATAGGCAGGTCGGCAGGTGTGTGGTCTCCAGTGATCTGACAATCTGGTTGAGTTGTCTAGTGTGTGCGGTCAGGGGATTAAATATGAAAAATCTTTGGAAATTGTCCTGAATTCTGTGGTCTCCCACGGTTTTAAAATAGTTTCAGATTAAAAAATTGTCTAGTGTGTGGCCGGCCTTAGAGAGATTTCAATGCAAGACTTCATTCAAATTTGCACCCTTAAGATACAGATTTTGTCTTACTTAAGGGGAGCATGTTTTTAAAGGTTGTAAACCTGATTAATGACATATTTGTCTTTTCCCCCACCATTTATTCCAGTAATCATGGCATTGTTCTTAATAAGGTAATAACTGCAGTTTAGACATCACCTCCAAGTCCAACAAGGTAAAGAAGCAGACGGGTAAGACAAGATAAGCCAACAATTTCCCTAAAACATCTCATCTGGAGGTAAACTGACAGTTACAGCACTGAAGACAAGCATACTGCAAGTTCTGCTACACAACAAAAATTTGAGGACTGACCATATTTTGACCTCTTTATGACCTGTTATTTGATTGATTCTATAACAGGAGAAGAATAATAAAGAAGTAGATTTTTTCTAGGTATGCACAGTATTATAGGTTTGGAGCGTATGCAGTGACGTCATTTTTAACATGCCTGCTCTGTAGGGCTGAGTGGCAAACATTCAGAAACATGACTGTCTTCTCAATGGGAACAGGATGAAACCAGACTAATACCAGCCTTTTAGGGATATTTTGACTTGGAAGAGATCCATACTGTTTAATGAAGACACAGTGAATGGAAGACGTTAATATGTGGTCATAAATCGAGTTTTCTGACACTTTTTTTTTACCCTAATTTAAAGAACCTGAAGGCACATGCAGCTCAGTTTGATCCATGATGCATGTGAAAGTTAATTATTACTAAAGCTTGGGTGGCTACAAAGCGTCAGATTAACTGTTTCTCCAAGTTTCAGTGACCAATATGCTTCTTTTTATTTTAGCTCATCTGTATAAAGAAGGCTCTGTGGTTTTCAAACTGTAAACATTTGGTTTGTATTTAAAGAAAGGGTCAGCCTACATGGATGTTATTTCTTGAGCTAACTCAATTTAATCACCTGTTAAACTGTTGTTACCTTCTGTTTGTTTCTAATGTGAGAAATATACACAGTAAATTCTCTATCTGTGTGTTAAGTTAGTAAGAACTGCTATGGGGTTAGATATATTCATTTCATAAAAGACAAAGAAATAACTTTAAATTTTGTCCAAAAAGAAGTTGAGTTAAGTCACTTAGACTTCTTTATTTAATCTGTGATCAGTATCCATAGACTAGACTTTTTTTGTCTTAACCAGCTTTGTTTATCAGACATGCCTTGTCACCTTAGATGCTATTTTACAGTATGGCTGTTCTGCTGAAATAAAATGTCTTAATTTATTTAAGGTAAAACAACAGCATAGAGAATGACATGGAATGCAGATTACATTTATCTCTCACTGAATTCCTGTTGTTTTCAGTGATGAGGCATATAATGTATGGTAGCTTCTGTAGCAACATGGCTAGATTAACAAACGGTTATGGCTGTTAGTCATTTCAATCATGTATTTCATTAGCTGAGGATACATACTGCCTACAGTGAGCATCATCAAGATGTAATTACTAAAAAGATGGCACTTTCACTTGATATAAAGCAACTTTGTGCCTGCTCTCTACTGATTCCTGTCACTAGTTTGTGCTTTCTGCTGCTGAGAGACACATTTTGACACATTTTTGGTATTAGCAGGTATGAAAAATTCAACTGATAAATACAACTGATAAAATCAACTGTAAATATTGACCTGTATCAACTGTAAATATTGTTTGTATTTATGAATAAGATTGAGAAGTTTTAGCTAAGCCCAACATACCTATATGTGAGCTGAAGTCTTTTCTTTGCTCAATCTCATTCCTTAAGCTATAAAGTGTGTTCTACGGACTAAAGTTTTTCTTTTTTCAGCCTTGAATTTTCAAGTGTACTTTAAGGAGTGAAGTTTTAGGTCTGAAACTAAATTTATATATTAGTATCAATATTAATACTTACTTAGTATTGGATATTGGCAAACATTGTGCACCCATTTTTTTTTGTATTTGCAGCATTTTCTGTTAGTAGATTTTTTACTTTGTCAGAAATCTGATTTCCTCTGTAGCTTCTTCCCGTGATAAACTTCTTTTCTGCACGCCGGTCCTAGATCTCGGTAATGAACTTGGCAGTTATGATGTTATCAATCATGGCCAAGTCTTTGAAAAAGAGACAAAAGCTGTGATGTGCAAGTTTATTCCTTTGATTATTAGAATACTTGGTACTAATGAGTTTGCTAGCTGCCCTGCTGCTGGGAGATATCTTCTTCTTTGTAAAGCCCTTTGTGACATTTCTGCTCTTGAAAGGTAAACAAAATTATGACTGTTGTTATGCTGTGTTCAAAGAAGACTTAGTCGATTAGTAATGTATTCTTTTCACATGAATTCCAACAGAGAAGGTATAATCACAGTAGGCAAATTTGTGTTTAATCATATATTTATTGGGCATAGATATCCAAGATCAGAGCATCAAGTGGATGGTCTAAAAGTGCTGTAAAACTTTGTTTTATTTTAGCCCAGTTTTGTCTTCTTTGTGCTAACTGAATTTGTTCTCCAAATCGCCCCGTCTCACAGTCTTTGCTGTCATTGACTCACTTTCATTCTCACTTAACCCATTTTCTTTCTCCTCTTCTCCCTATTTATTTCTTTATTCTGTCCATCTCTCCCATCTCATCCCTCTCTTTTCCGTCTGTGTCCATATAACTGATGATGTCGGCTGTTTGTCCTCCTCCCAGAACCGACTCTGTATTTATCTGAGGCTGTTAGGCCGTGAACGCCAACATCACCCAGAGCAGATGAGCCTTGAAATTCATTTTGGAAAAACATGAAATCAAACGTTTTTTTCCCCCCTCTTCTCTTCAATTCCTCCTCTCCTCTCATCATCCATACCTCACCCCATCTGCATCACCTTCCCTTCCCTTGTCTTTCATTTGTTGTTATGGCAAACGAGAGTTCTGGCTGCCAGAGAAGTTTTGTTCCATTCATTGCATTTGTACTTGTTGGTGACAGCTTTTTGTGTTCCCTCTTTTTGCCATAGCTGATGAATTTGAAATGGAGAAGGGGAAAGAAATAGAAAGAGAAGGGACAAGAAGAAAGGGGAGACTGAAATGACACTGGAGAAGGTAATAAGATGATTTGAAGGCAACTTGTTACAGGTGCAGTCTTAGGTTTGTTCATTAGATTGGGTTTTAACAACAAAGTTACTCTGTTGCTGTGCAAGTTTGTATTAACATGATTCTCTATGGTACTTTGTTGTAGAGGCACAAGCAAACCACAAGGGTACTTTGGTGCACAACAGAGGAACAATGGTTTAGGGGCAGTGGGACAAATCAGAGCTTTAGACAGATGGACTAGAATGGTACCTGTGTGCACGAGAGAGTATCAAAGGGGTTTAAGGGTGTACAAGGGAAGTTGTTGAGGGTTTCTTTGTAGCTGAGAGGACCTTTGACTCTGAAGCAATCTTCTGTTTGTCTGCTTAGAGATACCTTAATGACTAGGTGAACATCAGGGGCTCTTGTGCAAAAAAGAAAAGGCAATTGTGTATGGCTGGGTACCACCACTGATTGCCTGAATTTATTCATTTTCATGAATCATGAAGGTTTGCATTCGGAAATAAAATATTTTTGCCATGTACCACATCATGCATATGATCCAGCTTGTCTCTGTTTTCATCATTTTAAATCTGAAATGCAGCCTGATATCTGATTTTAGGTTTGGCTGTGCTTTCAGTGGAGCATAGCTGTCAGTTTGCACCATGCATGTTCACTTTAATGCAGAGAGGGGCACAAATCTCGTGCAAAGGCTGATCACGTGAGAGGAGGCATCACCAGGAAAAGCAGTAAGCCTCTATTTCAATATTGACATCTGGTTTACCATGAAATCTGGTGTATAACTCACACTTTGAGGGTAAGGAGAACAGAGAGACTTGCAGGCTGTGAGTCTGTTTCATCACTGCAGGCTGAGATCTCACCTACTGTATCACATCTAATAGATGTGCAGTCTCCATACCGCGATACAGATGGTGCTAAAAGGACAACACAACTGCACAGAAACTGCACGTGCTGGACTTTCCTTAACAAAAGTTAAATTGACACTGACCTGTGCAGCTCCAGTAAATCTGTCAAACCAGAATCCACTTTACCAGACAAATATTAAACCTGCACAGGCATGTAGACGTCATAATGAAAAGAAGACTAAAGACAGACTATCTGCTAGGAATGCACAGATGCATTGGTTGAACGTTAGTATCGGCAAATATCTATCCCTCTGACAAACATCTTCCATCTGCAAATAATGTGTGCATGAACAGATGTCAGAAGCAGATGTCTATCTGCTGTGTCATGTCAGCTTAATGCTGGGATTTAGCACAGCTGACTGCTGATTCAGAGATGAAGATGAATATGTGGCCTGTTTGACAAACTCGGTGTTTTTATGGTGGCATTGTGGATGTGCCACATGAAAAAGAGGTGATGATAAAAATATTTTCCATTGACTAAATTGTTACTTTAAACATGGGTGTCTACCTTGATTCTACAATCACTGTATCTCTGCTTTCTACCGACAGCGAACCAATTCAGTATGTTTTATCCACAGACACTGACATCCTATGTTAAACTGTGTTGGATAAATTCTGTCCAATTTTGTCTGTTTCATGGACATTTTAGCCTTACATGTGCCATGCATTTTGAATAAAATTTGGCATTTAATCCAGTCATTTAAAATAGTTGCTGTGGAGCATTCCTAGCGCTTTCCAGAGGGCCATCCAAGGCCCTCTTTCCTAAGGCATACTTCTTTGGTAACTGTTACTGGGTCTACAGCTGAGCTGCTTGGACTCACCCTAGGTAAACTCAGTCTTACCAGAGGTGGTCATGGGTGTAACTGAGGGGTGCTTGGTTGTGGGACACTTATTTTAAGAGTCTTTGAGTGGCCCAGGGTACTGCACTAGAGATGAGCCGTGACTTTAAGACAAAAGCCAACATTGGAAGTGAGGACACAGACATAAATACAATATCATATGAAAATCCACTTATCCACAAATATCAAAACAGATGCACTTCGTCACCTACAGGAAGGCTTGTGTATAGTTTCATGGAGTTCGTATGTGTGTACCGGTTTGTGTATTCTCCAGAGGCAACTTGAGAGCTGCTTGCATCTAATCTACACTTTCTATTTATGCAGCTACACGGCGTAGAGGTGAGAACTGGAGTACACTTGTGTGCTTGTGTCTGTGTCACCCTGTGAGACAGAAGGAAAGAAATAAGCACACAGACACACAAACTCCTCCTCTCATGTGTTTTGCATCTGTAATCAACCACAAACATGCAGAAATGCATCACGCCGAATATGGACAGTGCAGTCTTCTCTTGTAGGTGTACAAGTTACAGTGGAGAGGAGGAAAGAGACATGCATACGGGAGAGAGTGAGCAACAAGAGAGACTGAGTGAAGACCTCATCAATTATTCATGATGAAATTGGGCTTGATGTGTACTGTTAGTGAGAGGTGAGAGTATGCAAGACACTGAGTGAGTGAAGGTTTTAACAAATCTGTTCAGCAGTGCAAATTTCAAAAGGGCTTTTACTATCTGACAAAGATGAGTCACGTATATAAGATGAAATTGTTCTAATGCCATAGACTGCATCGCCCTTAAAACTCAATTTGCATCCATCCACAAATAAACGTGGCATGGGTTTTTAGAATATTTGCAGATAACCTTATCAATCATCTGTTTAAAACTGAGACATGTGTCATCCAGATATTTCAATCTTGAAGCATCATCTCAAGTTAGAAATGTGCATCCCTTATGAGACTCTGATTTTACAAGAACATTTTCAAAGATGTTTTTAATGACAAGTTGCTAATCTGTGGTTATATTTTGTTATTTGGATTAAACATTACATGTTAACATTTGATTTGATAACATTTAATACTTAAGATATTATGTTTTGTAGGCCTACCTGGTACAATGCTCCCAATGTTAAATGGATAACGTAGATTAGCAAGCCATTTCCACTAAAATGTTGCTCTAGTCACTAATTTGCCTTTCATTTTTGTATTAATCCAGGGTAATGTGTTTGCTCTTGGCACTGATAGGTTTCCTGATTAATCTCACGCCACCATAGTGACATGTAACATTAGTTAGTAGGGGTGTCAGAAAATATCGATACACCAATACATCGCGATATTTCGCGGCACAATACTGTATTGATATTTTAAAATGCAGTATCAATATTTTTTTAATTGATAACTTACTTTGTTGGTGCGGTAATTTGTGGTGTAATTTCAACCCCTGACTTCTAGTTGGCAGCAGGCAACGCCAGCTGGCTGCCGGCAGTTGACTCTTCCCTCTTCTCCTCTGCTTAGACAACGAGATCACGTATGACTTCCGGTCTGAGCGAGCCGGTTGCTAATGCCTACCAAGCAGTGCAGCTTCTGCTGTATTTGTAGCGGATATGTGAACTTGTTTTGGCTTCCAAAAGATTAGAGACGGTAGAGACTTCTATAGGAGTCAAGTCATTTGTAAGATATGCCAGAGTGAAATACTTGAAGACACGACGAACCCGAACCCGAGACATCATAGCGATAGCTTAGCGGCTAACAGCTAACATGAAAGAAGTCTGCTGAAGCTATTGCTGATTTTTACCTCCGCCAAGGAGGTTATGTGATCTGGTGGGTTTGTTGGTTAGTTAGTTTATTTGTTAGCAACATAACTCAAAACGTTATGGGCGGATTTTGATGAAATTTTCGGGAAATGTCAGAAATGGCATAAGGAAGAACTGACTAGATTTTGGGAGTGATCTGGATTACTGTCTGGATCCAGGAATTTTTTAAAAGATTCTTTACTATTGGGAGATAGGGCCAATGGCGGAGGTCTACGCTGTTACCACTTTACACCAGGAGATGGAGGACATGAGTAACTTCAATCCCAGCAGCAGTTTTTGGGTGTGTTTCTATTCAAAGTTTTGGAGTTTATAGAGTTGGAAAGATGCACGTCCAGTTGAGGAGAGCGTAACAGAGAGAAAGACAGCGAATTGTAGCAAGAATACTCACAATGCTGGGAGGAATAGAGGAATATTCACCCTCTGTCATGACTTCCAGTTGTCCAGTGAGACCATGGGTGAGACTGTCAGTGCATTGGCTGGCACCAGCAGGCAATACTTCCACCATGACAGTCCACTCGTAGCGAAGCCAGTGCTTTGCCTCGCCATGTTTCCACCCCACCGGAGAGGGAGTAATGGGTAAATGCCGTGGCAGGGTGCTCATGGGGAAGGATCCAGGAATTTTTTAAAGGATTCTTCACTATTGGGAGATTGGGCGAAGGTCTGTGGTCTCCGAGTGCTTTTGTAGTTACTCATGTAACCATAATTACCCAGTCAATACTTTGTTTTTTTTTTTGGTAATGACCTGTAGTGTTGTTAAGAATGAGGGCTTCCATAGTGCGATAAAAATAAAAAAAGACACTGGCCTGTCACGTCATACCCTCTGCACAACACAGTCCATCAGTCCTTAAAGCTGGACATGAGGATCAGTCTTCCTGCACAAGCACCTTGTCATTATGTAAAGACATACAAACTGATGTACCATAAAAATATAAAAGATTTTAGTACATTTACTCTACATTGATTTATTTTTTCCACTTTTCTTTTAAAAGTCCTGAAAGCATTTTAATTCATGACAACAAATGGTAAAAATCCTCATCTTCAAATTGCACATAAAGAGTTAAAACCCTAAATGATGCAGGACCATATATTTTATAATACACTGTATAATTTTTAATTTACATACTATACATATAATTTTAATAGGTTTTTATTAATAGCTTAATTCTGTTCTGTTATATTCCATATTAACTTAACATTACATAGTTATTTATTTCTATAAATAAACATATATAGATATATATACACACCCACATACATATATACACTGTATATAAATTACAAAAATATTGCAATATATCACCTTGCTCATAGTATCGCACTATATTGCAAAATATTGATATCGGCACCCCTGCATCGCGATATGTATCGCATCGCCAGATTCTTGCCAATACACACCCATATAAGTTAGTAGCTCTGTTATAAGCTGTTTAGCTATTCGCTTATTTTTAAAGTACACAAGAGCACCAGTATTGATTTTGGCAGCTATTTTGAATCTAGTCTTAGTTTTTAGTTGAATAAAGTGCCTTGTAGTTTTAGTAACATTTTAGTCGTTTTACTTATGAAATTTTAGGTCTTGTTTTAGTAGATAAAAACTCAAACATTTTTGTTCAGCTTTGATCAGTAAACAGCATTACATTGAACTCTTTACTTTTAGTCAAGGCATTTATTCTCTTTGGATTTTTGTAGCTGTATTGTAAAACTAAGTTTGAATGTTCAACACTCATACACTATCAATGCGTGAATTACTTTGAAATAAACCAAAGAAAATACTGCCATACTTTGAATGCTCTCTGCCTAATCTTTGTGTTTTGACAGATTTTAAGCACAATGGAGAAATATCATAGATGTTGAACTTCCAACAGTCCAGGAAGGGCATTTTAGCCACATTTTATTCTTGTTGAAACTTACTTTTCGTCAGAGTTTTCCCTCATCAAAGATCTATTTTTTGCTAGTCTTTGTCTTGTCTCTCTCACTAGCAAATGGTAGTCACACAAACATTTTTAGTCATAGATTGAGTCGACAAAATTAATACTCAAGGAGACACAAAACAACTTATGCATTATACATTTGTTTTTTAGGAACTCACATTGTTCAAATTGCCGGTCATGCTGTTTAGGATACAGTTTTGGGATGATAAAAATGGGCTACGAATATCTTAACAGAACTTTTATCATAAAACATAACTCATTAGCCCATCATCTTCCTACTAGCTTGCTAGCCAGCTAGCTCATATGTTAACCTGTTGTGTTTTGTACTTCTTAGAGAGGTCCATGTGTTTGTCACCAGTGTTGTGAGCTTGTGTTAACTTGTTGCTTTGACACTGTTTTGTAGCACCTTTAGCATACAAATTCAATGAGTCCATCATTTTGCCACCAAGGTAAAGTAAACCTTTGCAGGATGCAGAGGTGGATGATGATTTGCTGTTTTCTCTCATAGCTGAGGCTCAAGATGTGTAAAACTGAATGGATGAATGGAACTGTGTTCTTCATGTTGTCACTGTGCTCATATTACCATCTTGTGGAGATTCAGATAATATATTTTGAATTTTCCTAGCCTGGTTCATACTCTATCAGTCATCTACACCAGAGCCATATTTGAATTAGCATACCGCATTGCTTTGGAATTCCACGTAACACCAGTTCTGACACTTTTTTAAAATTCAGGCCTTGCCCTCCATATCAAATCCCACACACTTGGGTCTCTCAGGTCCTGAATTACCAAAATAAGCTGTGCACGCTCTGTTGCACTTGTGCTTTGAACTCTGCCTGTGCTGCATTGTGCTACCAGGCTGTGAAAATTTATCAGCACCTTATAAGTGACCTTTTAAAATGTCACATGGAAAGACATAATGGATTTATATATCTTCATAGCATGAGTGCACAGGCTCTTATATCCTGGTGGAACATCGGGGTATATTAGTGGAGACATCCAATGGTTTGAAGCCTCTGACCCAATCTGCTCTTAAACTGTGATTGGAGAAAACAAATTCAATCTCAATCTGGGGAATGGTAGGAGAAGTGCTGTTTTTATCCATAAACACTTTGTGTTCATACCATGAACATACTCTTGCACTCATGCTTTTTTTCTAAAGATTACCACCTCTACCTTAGCAAAGGGTCACTGTCAAATTTGCAAAATGAAGGACAAATAAACAGTGTATGGGAATCCTTGCAAACCCATCTCTGGCTTATAAATAAAGCTGTTTATTTTACAGAGATCACATTTTTAATCTCAACATGGCTAATCACTTGCAGCAATTGAGTCAGGCAGTGAAGAGTAGGAGGATGAGGAGGGTGGAAGAAAGGAGGAAGATTTAATAGCAATTCAAGAGCAAAATAATAAGATGAGAGGCCTCAAAGCTGCACCTTAAGGTGGACCACCAGTGGTTGGACCATTTGGAGAAAGTGTGGGTGAGAGGAGAACAGTAAGAGATTGATTTGAATGAGAAGGGTTTGGAGTTGAGTAGCAGGAGTAAGAGGATGGTGGGAGGAGAAGTGGGAGCATAGGGAGGGAGGAGAGAAAGAGGGAGTGCAATTAAAGCAGAGGGAGAAGCGAGAAGAAGAAGCAATGAGGGGGCTGAAATGGAGAGCAGAGAGGGCGGGGAAATTGAAGCAGAGAGATGCAGAGGAATAAACCTTTAGCTGTCAAGATCTCATCAGAGGAAAGTACAGCCTCAGGGCTTCACTACCTCCTACTAGTAACACCGGATTAATCACTAGCACACACACACACAAAAACCATGCACGTACTCAAGCCCCTGCGAAGTGGAAAGGTTTATCTTCAAGTTCATTAAATGGGAACTTTAGGCTTACTGAATGGATATCGTGATGTTTCCATATTTTTTTCTTTGTATGCTTTTGTCTTAATTGACAGACAGCTGACCTTGTTTCTTAAAGGTTGAAGATCCAACCTGCCTTTCTGTCAGCACACTCCACTGGAGCAGGAAAAAATCAATTCAGAACTGTCAGATATCTTGTCTGATTCATACTCCTGACAACTTTTCTTTGATCAGAAAATGCTGATGCCAATGTGGAAGAGGAAAAATGAGGTTCAGTGAATGTCCACTGGCTTGAAATCCAAGGAAATTTCCTGTTAGGTGTCATATTAAAGTGTCCATTTATACAGCATAGATAAACATTTGTAACAAAAAAGAATATGCACTCAAGAGCTGTTTTTCTTGTTACTCACCCATTTTGATCAGGAATGCAAATGGCCAGCTGTTTAAACAGATAAATGTAGGTATTTAATCAGCTGCTGCAAGATTAACAAGTCAGTTAAACAAATAATCTTTCATTTTTAATAAAAATGGGCCTGACATTCCAGTCACATCATTTTTTAAGGACTGTTATAAAGCCTCCTGTCTCTCATAGCAGATGTAGCTTCAGTTAATGGCTGCTGTCTTCCTGCCAGAGCTTTACACTGGCTCATCTTCAGATGTAAAAGAAGCTTAGCAGTTAGCATCTTGTAGAAACAGGGTGGTATTGCAGCATTTTTAACTAGAAAAATAGAGATAAAGTTGTACTTAGGCATTTGAGTGTAATGCTACCATAAAGTTGTCTTTCATGTGGTATTTTGTTGTTTCTCTTGTCCTTATCCCCTTTTTTGCTTTTCTCTCACCCCTACTCCTCCTCCTAGCCCTTTCCATACTCAGTGCTGTTCCAGCAGAGGGCTGTAAACTTGAGTTTGGTCTGCTTGACAGTCCTGCACTATAGTTAGGGAAGGTTTATGTCGCCACTGTAATGGGGCTACGACTGGTCTTATTATAGGGTTTAGTCTTTATTATAACATTAATGATTACCACTGGTCTATTTTATTCAGCCACAACAGAGAGTATGGTCTAAGCCTGCCCTGTTTGTGAAGTGTCTTGAGATAAATTAAAGTATGAGTTGGTTCTATAGAAAAAAGATTAATCAATTGATTGATTATACTCGTGTACTTTATAATTACTCAACCGAGTAATGAGTGACCACATTAAGCACTATATTAATCTACAAAGAGGAACAAAGGCTGGCGGAGCTAGCTGCTGACTTTAGCCATACTCTACTCAACATACCAGTCTTACATCACATACCCACTGACACAGTGGTCCTGTGAGTAATTTGGCAGTTTTCTGAGCATTTTCTCTGCTTTAGACTAGTCAGTTAAACAGAATTTAAATGCCCATTCAGCCCGATAAGAAACCAGTCATCTGGGAACATCAAGCTGCTACGGACAGCACCACATTTCCTGATGTGGGCATTCATGATAAAAGCACTGGAGCAAAATAAGAACTGCAGACTTTTATTGTGAAGATCTTGTCAGTTGAGTGTACAGGGCCAAAGCGCTACAGCTGCTCCTTTGACCTTGTTCGGCACCACATCCCACTTCTTTGAATCATCATGGACTTTAAACAGTTGTTAAAGCCATTATTAAAACAAATTGCTGCAGCATTGGGCTCAAGACAAACAGAGTTGATCCGCTGCAGCACAGAACTTGACACTCTAACAGATATTTATAATTATGGAACTTTGGCCTTTTGTTTAAAAAGGAATATTTCTATCAAAACACATAACTTTGCTATTGAAATAGAAACTCAGAGAGGCTTTTCTACCTCATGATGTGAAGACTACAATAGATGATAAAGTATTAAGTGTATCACATGTGAGAAGCACGTTTTCTTTGTCTCTATGCTGAACAGTTTTCAAATACTCTCTTAGTTCCAATATTTGTGTCTTTGCTTTTTGTCACTGATGGTGACGGCGGGCCTGTGGAGAAGGTAAACTATCCCGAAACCCACAGGAACACGTCAGTGCATACAAATGTGTGTGTAGCTGCTGCAGCTCTGTATTGTTTATTCGCTGACACCTCACACCACTTGGCACAGATAAAGATTTATCTAGGCTGGTGTGAGCACAGAGGGGTAAAGAGAGACAGTCAGCCAGAAAAGGAAATAGAGACACGGTCTCAAAGCAACAAAAGAACTTCGGATATTTCAGATCATGTCTTGAGTGGGGGACCAGTGTATTGAGAGTCATCTTATTTTTTCCACAATTGTATCCTTTGAATTAATTTTTGAATTACTTTCAGCTTTATCTTTCCTGGTGTGTTTCTCACATCTCCTTTCAGTACCCTTACTCTCTTTTGTATCTCCCTTCACTCACCCATCCTGCTTATTTCTTAAGAATCTTTCATCCTTGCTCTCTCACCGCCATCTCTGTCTCTTTGATTATGTGTTACTGAGTGCCATTTCTTTGAATAGTCCCACAGCCTGTTGTCATACATGCTAAAAGAGATCCCCTATGTCTTGGGTAAGGGGTCTCAGCTGCACTTCTCTCCAGCAGAATTCATATTGTCACACAAGACTTTGAAGTTATAAATAATGTCTCCTGTCTTTGATTTTCTCCTCAACCACTCGCCTTTAATTGGCTTGGCTTCACCCTTTTAAAGTGTATGTGCCAACATCAGTGTAAATTAGTGGAAAAGTTACTTTTTTTCACAACTAAGGAATAGAAGTTAGAGGTTTTAACAGGCCTGTCTGAGTGAATTTTAGTTCTCAGCGGAGATCTAAGTGTGCCACGAAACTTCCTTTGTATGAATGGGTGTGTGTATATGTGAGTGAATGAAGGATGGGACAGAATCTGACAGTAAATCCGTGGGTGTTTTTTAAAGGAGGGATCAGTCAGTTGTCAGCATGTGAATGCTGCTTGGAAGTCAAGGGACTTTTTTGGCTAATGCAGTGTGTCTTAATAAGAGTTCCCCCTGTCCATCAATGTCTTCTAACTTACATTTTTGTGATCAACCCGCTTACCCCCATATTTGACTGTATTTTCATAAAGTCAGCCCTCTTGAGGCGTACATGTTTCATAAATCAGTGTTTGTGACCGTGTTTCTCACTCTCTCACTGTTTCTGTGTTGTCACTGAGCACATTCATAAATCTGTTGGAGCAAATCCAATTTTGTTGTCCTCCCTGTCAGATACACTTCCCTTATATTTGTTTTTAACCTTTCAGTAAGTTGCTGACTGTACTGAAATTATAGTACTCCTTTGTTTAAAGTTTTTTGTTGGTATTTCTGTAGCATATCCACATGGATTACCTTCAAGTGCTCATGTCCCAGTTGTATTTGGTTATTTTTTGCTTTTGCTCTAATACAGCAGCAGAATACTACGACTGCAGTTAAATTTGGCGTGTCCTCACAGGAAACGTAACGGGTGTCTGATCTAAAAACAAACAAACCAACATTGGAATTCAGCAGGCAATAACAGACAGCATCCAGTTTTATTATAGGAAAAAATAGTACTGTTTTGTGGTGGACAGTAAACCAGTATCAATACTGTCACTGGTAAAATTTCTGCCATTGAATGGAACTTTTTAACACCATCATTATTATCAGTTTAAACATGTTGTTATGCTGTAGTAGCACAGGAAGGATAACTAATGCGACAGTTCGCATAGGAGAGAGATGTTTGACAGACAACTGCTCAGTCCAAGTCAAGTCATCAACATGTTTCACTCAGACAGTAACCCTCCGCTCATCAGCCTAGAGTATATTTATTCCTATGGGAATTTCTGTGATATCTGCCAAACTCCTCCCCTAGTTGGGGAGGTGGATTTCGGAGAGACTGTATAGCAGTGTACTAGCTTAGCAGACAGGCTGCTGACTAACTAACATGCAAATTCTATATAGTATGATATGAAATGTATTTACACATTCAAGTGAAGGTAAGAAGGTATGTTAAGATAAGAAATGGGTTACTGAACATGAACACGAACATTTGAATGGCAAACTAGTAAGCTTAGCTAAGCTGTTTTGACAGTTAATACTACTCTTGATAAAATATTCCCAAAATATGCTGCATTCCAGGCGGTTAAAAGACTGTTTTTTTGATCAGGTTTCTATCTCTGTGTAGAAGAGGTAAAAGAGGTGTCAGCACTCAGAAATATACTTTTAGGTAGTTTTTATTCAAGGCACAACGGACACGTTTTGACTCGTGGTCTTCCCCAGCATCGAGGAAGACCACGAGTCGAAAAAAAAAGGTTTGCCATGCACACCTTTGGCACCCTTGCTAAAGCTTTGTTAAATCAATGATAGACATGCCATTTCTGTAACCTTGCAAAGCAGGTAGATACGCCCGTTTCTGTGTTCCTCACTGGTCAATCCATCTTGCAAAGCCCCTGTCTTAACCGTTTGGGCCCGGTTGGAAAGTGACAGGACCGATTAGCATCGAGAGGCAGTACTTTCGGGTGCGGTGGAGTCGTGACATGAGCAAGCAGCAACAAGAGGACGGTACAATTATGGCGGAAGACATTAGCGTGGATACTGCTATAGCGAAAGTTTTATCAGAACTTCATGACATTTCTTTGTTAAAAGAAGAACAAAGATGTGACACAGAACGTTCATCCAATCACCCTCTGAGTTTTTTTTTTTCAAAGGCTCTGCTCTTGTCCAGACACTGTGCATGAGAGATTTTGCCAGCTTACCATTGCTGACCATATCTTCACAATCAAAGCCTGTCATTATTTTGCTTGAGTAATTTTGTTGTGAATGTCAGGAGCAGCTTTACACACCTCAGCAGGAGAAAAATTAAAACTTAAAACCACGGGTGCAGCTACAAAGAACTGAACACAGAGACTTACAAGTTATTTTTGTGTGATCTTATGCTCAGACATAAGTTGCCAGTTTGCCGCCACAGGCCTGTGAAATGGGGAGAATGAAGGTTGAAATGCTTGAATATGCATTATCTAACCTCCATATTTTGTAACACAGGATATATGTGATAAATACCAACTGTAAAGGGCAAAAAGCAAATATAGTGATATACATTTTTGGCCCTATCACCCAGCCCTTGTACTAGTGTTTCTATAGGCTCAGTTGATCTGCACTCTGTCAGTTTGACTCATATCAATCCTTAAATTTCTTAATTGTTTTGAGTCTAAGCTTCTTTGCCCCTGTTCTGCTCTATTGCCATTATCCCCAGTATTTAATGCATATTTAAGCACAGTCAGAATTTAGTCTTGTATTCTTGGTTTAATTATAAGGTTTCTTTGTCACAATCATCTCTTGCATCATGAACAAACTTTTGGCATGGACTGGCACATTTTTATTTGCAGCGACTGTGCTGACATTTGCAACTGGATTATGTTTAACATCACTTGACAATGCGCCAAATTAAATTTCAAATTTAGCACACAGTTTTCCCTGTTATTATTGTCTCTTATGTGCTTGTCCTTACTTGACTTGGCAGCTAAGTGATCAATTAAAAATTGGGCCAACAACCCATGCCTTGATTTTGATGGCTTCAGAAATGTTTTTCTCCTCTGAATAAGCTTTTCTCAGCGAAGCCTTCGGCTTGCACTGATGCTCTAGTCATACCTTTTTTGTTAGTACTAAGTAGGGATGCCCTGATGCCCTGGAATGCCCCAGAGATTTCAGTGGGTGCTCGAGGGCCTCTCTGCTCTTAGGTTGTTAAAATTGGTTCAGTCAAACTAGCTAAAAACATAATAAATCTCATATGAATGGTTCATACCTAGGTCTTTTCCTAATAACCTTTGCCATTTTGGCTATTGTGTTTGGTTTTGAATGATGAAAACAATTTGAATTTATGCATATTTTTGACAGCAATATGTCACATTTTTCTGTGTGGGTCCTGGGGGGCCAGAGTTCTTCTTACATGTGTGAAGGGGTCTCAATGGAAAAAAAGTTTAAGAACCACTGTTCTAGGCCCATGCCCCTACCACTTAGTCAAGTTTGATGCAGAATGCTTCCTTTGCAGAGAGCTCACTCACCCCTGTCAAAGCGTATACTACAACAGTCAAGACCCAGCCCAGTGAATGAGTCAGTCTGGGATGCAGTAAATAATCATTGACAGGCTTTATTTCTGCTATCAAATGGGCTGGTTGGCTCGCACATACCTGAGCTAGGACTTCCATGTGGCATTCATTCCTGTTGCCAGACCAGTAATAGATGTATCCATCTACACTGGTCTTGCAAGAGCGAGGGTACCACCTCAGACAAGGTAGCGACAGCAATCCTGAGCTGAGAAAGCTCCCTTGACTTCACAGATATGCAAGAGAAGAGAAGTCAAGTTCCAGGGACCGACTCGTACTGACCCCTCAGGTTGAGCAGAAACAGTCATCGACGACCCATCAGCGCCACCATCAATGTTCAACCGTGGCTGTCCAGAGATTTTTTTGCTGTCTAGTGACGAGGGTCCTGAGGGCTTTGCCTGCCACCTTTGTATCATGCACAGCTCGTCTAACAGCTCCAGTGTCAGGAGTAATCCCTCTTTTTGGGTCTGTCATTTATGGATATGTAGTTTAAGGGTGTGGGGATACAAAACCCGGGAAGTCAATGGCAATACTAGAATTTACAGATATTTTCGAAGAATGTAAACAAAGAAAATATGTTTGATGAATGATGATAGGAATGGCTCATGCTTCATCTCCTTTAAGTTTAATATCCATCAGTATTGATAAGGCACAGTTATGCGTTAACAGTCCTGGCAAAGGGTCTGTCATGTCATCTTAGCAAATCAATCAATCAATCAATCAAACTTTATTTATAAAGCGCTTTTCATACATGACATGTAACTCAAAGTGCTGTACATAGACAAATTAAAAACATTCCCTCAAACCCACCCACCCCCACCTTTTGCGTAATATAGACAATTAGAGTCATTCCCTCACACCCACACACCCGCAACCACCCTATCCCACTATCAACCACCCTACAGACAACAGTTACATGCACCCACTCACACCCACTCACACACACTGTTTCACAAACACACACACACACACTAAAATAGTGGACATTAGGCTGAGTACAAGAGGCTGAGTACGGATGAACCAGTTGAGAAAGCGCCATCAGAGGGGCTGTCTGCACCAGGAGCAGCGAGTCACCCACAGCTACAGGACACCGACACAGGACCCAGAGGAGGGATGAGGCAGAGACACCAAACCTCCACCAGGAACCCACGAGACAGACCCCTGCAGCCATAGCCGACCACTGCTCCCGGTGCAGAGGGCTCCCCCAGAGGAAACACTGGAGATCCTAAAATGATAAAAGGATGAAAATAAGTAAAACCTCAGTACAAATAAAACCTAAGAACTAAAATATAAAATAGCATAACTAAAAAATTAAGGTAGGAAAAGAATAAAATTCATAAATAAATACAGATTGAAGGGCTAAAATAAATAAATATCATAAATAAAATAGATAAATATTAATCAAAAGCTAAGCTAAAAAGGTGTGTCTTGAGCCTGCTCTTAAAAACATGAACGTTCTCTGCGGCCCTGAGGTCCTCTGGCAGGCTGTTCCATAGACGAGGGGCCGTAGTGCTGGAAAGACGCCTCGCCATGAGTGTGTGTCCTGACTTTGGGAATGACTAAGAGCCCGCTGCCAGAGGAGCGCAGGGTCCGCGAGGGTTCATAAGGTAAAAGCAGTTCTGAAAGATAAGAAGGCCCAAGACCATTAAGACATTTAAAAACCAGTAAAAGAACTTTAAAATTGATCCTAAAACACACGGGGAGCCAATGCAGTGATTCTAAAACCGGTGTAATGTGGGCCCGCCCTCTGGTCTTAGTCAGGACACGTGCTGCTGAATTTTGGAGTAACTGTAGACCTGAAATATTCTTTTTGGGAAGACCAGAGAGCAGGGCATTACAGTAGTCTATACGACTGGTGATAAAAGCATGCACCAGCGTCTCCGTGTTGGCTTGAGAGAGAATGGGGCGGACTCTGGCGATGTTCTTTAGATGATAAAAACCTATTTTTGTTACATTCTTAATGTGTGGAATAAAAGTCAGCTCAGAGTCAAAAATTACACCCAGGTTTTTCACTTGTGATGATGGATTAAAAGACAGTGCTTGTAGTTTGGGTAAAATTTTCTCTCTCAAGGCCTCAGGACCGATGACTAAAACCTCAGTTTTGTCCTGGTTAAGCTGGAGAAAGTTTTCTGCCATCCAGGATTTGATATCTAAAATGCAGTTAAAAAGAGCATCCATTGGCCTGGTGTCATCAGGAGACATGGAGATGTAAAGCTGTGTATCATCAGCATAACTGTGGAAGTTGATTCCATGTCTCCTGATGACACCGCCAAGAGGGAGCATGTACAAGTTAAAAAGCACAGGACCTAAAATCGAACCCTGGGGCACACCACATGTGATTTTATGGATTTGGAGGAGCATGTGTCTACACTTACCATGAATGTTCTGTCTGTGAGGTAGGAAGTAAACCATTTGTGTACAGTACCAGAGAGGCCGAACACAATGAATAGTTCTTCATTGCCAAGTGTGTCTCTCGTATCTCCCCAGGTCTCCCCCTGAGCAGTGTTTTTTTTTTAACTCCCCAAGAAGGTGAACAACAGTCACTTAAATTGGCATCTCAGGGTTTGTGATGCATCCCTGCATACTTTTTCTGTCAGTTTTTAAAGAAGACTTTCATTTTATGCAAATTTGGAACCTTGAAACAAACTCTACAGTCATGTATTTGAGTAGAACAGGATTACTGAGAGCTCCTTATCTTTTCTAAGAAGTGTCAGTGTGCACAGCAGTAAAGGGTAAAAGATTTAGACAGCTCTGTGAATCGGTTGCACAGCTGCTTAAGGTCTCTGTAACTTTATGTAATGTGTTTATGTGTCGGTGTGCTCTGGATTATTTGTGTATCTACCTCTGAATGCTTACCAGATACTTGAGCTGGATGGTGTAGAAAAAGGAGTTGAGGAGATCTAAGAAGCAGTCATCAAGCTGTTTGTGTGAGTTTGTGTGCAGAGGCCACTCAATTAGCCGGGTCTAAATCAGATATTGGGACTGCATCGCTGCCCTGAGAGCCCCTATCAGGTAACACATAGTCACAAAAACACACAACCCATTGCCCTGCCACTCACACAACCACACACATAGGCATCCCGCATCACAACCACCAGGTGCTCAGGCTCGGCTAATTGAACAGAGCTCATTGATTGGCTGGTTATCTGAGATGGGAAGTGCTAGGAAATCTATTCTCTAGTCACAGGGAGATGGTGCTGTGTGTGCAGCCAGGGAGAGACAGATTTTCAGGATTTCGGACACAGA
The DNA here is from genome assembly GCF_018320785.1 of Cheilinus undulatus. Lineage (NCBI taxonomy): Eukaryota > Metazoa > Chordata > Actinopteri > Labriformes > Labridae > Cheilinus > Cheilinus undulatus. Next base: position 20,639,838 of record NC_054887.1, on the reverse strand, counting down.
CAATGAGATAGAAGTGAATGTTGCTGTTTGTGTATGTTCCTGTGCCTCCAGATTGATTTCACCTCTTGTTTATTTGGAGAACAGAGAGGAAAAGAAGGTTGGTACTCGTCTGTGTCTTGTAACAGTGACTGGAAAGAGACATCTGTGCCAGCCTTGCAAGATTTGTGTGTGAAAAAAAATCATTAAAGTGTATCCTGTTACACAATAGTGACCACTGTAGCTGTTTTCATTCACCTTCTCAATGATCCATTCCACCCCTGCATCATATTCAGAGAGCTTTTCAATCCAATTTGTGCACAAACTTTTCAAATTAAACCTGCCTTATGGTAATGACGTGGCAACAGCTTGAACCTGAGGACCATCTGGTGAAAGTATGGGTGAGAAAGTGCATCAGTCTGCTTCTCCTCTACGCTAAAACTGTGTAGAAACACACCTCTGCATGGTTTAACTTCATCACAGGTCAAAAATAGAATGATTACACCACTACAGGACAGTCCAATCAGAATCAGATTTTTAAAGCATCCTAACCTGAGAGTCAAATCATTGTTTTTCTTTGCAGAGTGGGACAGTTGATGCCAATTTGCTCAATAACACCTCAGCAGGACATCCCAGTGGCTTCATTGCAGCCAGACACTACCATAATATGCTATAGCTTTCAGATAATAGGGACAATCTTATTTTTTATCCCCAACGGAGGTAAAATTTAGCCTGTTTTGCTAGGGCTCAGTCTCTGTGGGATGCATGTCTACTCTTTTGGGAACCCACCAAGTAGGTCTTTGCTCTATTTCTGAAATTTCGGCCATTTGCATGCACAAGTGTTGCTCTCAAGTGCAAACAGCAGATTTAGTATGTACCCGTTCAGTCCTTCTCTCTCTCTCTTTTTCTCTGCATTGTATGAATCCGCTCGTGGTGCTATTTTTTCTATGATATAAAAGCCGCTGGAGGGAACTTCCTCCTTCCTGTTTGGCGACACAGTGAAAACATTCACAGCAGGACACGCACACTCACAAACACACATCTACCTACCCCCAGAAGCTCAGAGAGATAGATAAAAGAGTATCTCTGTCTAAGTATCCGGAAGCTTGTGCGTGTGTGTGCAAGTGCGTGAGTGGGTGGTGAGCTCTGCTGATGGGAACAAGGGATGGGAACGAATGAATAGAGGGGGTGATGAGAAGCATCTCTCTGCAGATTAGGACAGATTGTTTTCTCAATAAAAAAAGAACGCTCTCTTCTCTCCCGTGGATGCTCTCCCTAGGAGTCGGAGACAGACTTTGAGGGTCAGCTGTGGGAGAGCAACTGCAGTGTGCATGTGTGTCTTTGTGAAACTTCTCTCTTTTGAATATTCAGAAGCGTAAAAGTTGCTTGAAGCCTCATCACTTTTTCAGTCTAACTCATGCACATTTAAAAATCTTTATTTAAATGAGCTAATTAAATGTATTGCAGAGAGCGAGAATGAGAGTAACAATGCCAGAGCCTCAGCATTACTTGCAAATGACTTTCCCTTTCGACATTACATTACCGATCCATATGTTTCTATTACCCAGAGGATCCATATCTCTAAGGAAGACACTGACCCCAGTTATCAGAGGCATGGGACCATGCACAAGCTTGTATGCGTCTCAAGGGTCTGATGGATTAGTATGCAGGAAGTGGTCATAAGCTTTAATCCATGTCAAGGTCTTGGTAGTTTTTGATTATTCTCTCAGTTACATACAGACACGCTCACAGGCATGTGTATGACCTGCATACTGAAGAGCAGACATGGTGGTCCCTGTGATTACTTTCTTTTTTCCTTTCCTGTGTCCTGAGGTCATGCTACATGATCTCTTTCTCCTAAGAGAACAGTAATCAATGAAATGATAAGGGTGTTTGTGTGTATCTGTGCAAGTGAGAAAGTGATACAAAACCCAGTTACAAATAACTAAAAATGGATGTACAATTACAGTTCGATAAATGGATGCAAGCTACAATGGGTCACAGGCATTCATGGCTGTAAGAAGTAGCAGTGGCACTTTGATTGCAGGTGTGCTGTAAGCAAGGCTGCCCATAAAGGAGGATAAAGGGAGAGCTTTCTGGGGCCAAGCCAAATCTAGGGCCCATAGAAGTCAGAAAAATCTTGGTCCACTGTAGAGTTAAGCTGTGATAACCAATTATTTTGAGCATGAATAAAAATTGATCTTATCAGAACAACATCTATTTATGCCAGTGTAAACCTTTTTTCCTTTAAACAGAATAACATGGGTTAAAAAAGTCAAATATGGACTAAAAAGGACAGAAAATAGTATTTTAATGGTGGCAGATATGAGTTAAAGGTGGCAAAAATGTGTGTAAACTGGCATAAGTGGGTTGAAAGTAGGCCTGGGCAATATGACCTAAAAATTATATCACAGTATTTTTTTGCCTTTGACCGTAACAGTATTATATCACGGTATTACAAAATTAAAAAGAGAAAATGGGTAAAAAATTAGGTAAAAATTGATTAAAAGTGGCAAAAATGGGTTAAGAGGTAACAATGGGTGAAAAGTGGCAATAATGGGCAGAAAAGGTGGTGAAATCGGATTTAAAAATGGGTGAAAAATAAGATGGAATAGGATTAAAATGTGGTTAACATTAGTTTAGAGGCAAAAACTGCACAAAATTCATGAAAAGTGGCAATGAAATTGCAAAAAATGGTAGTAACAAACAGTGAAATGCAGTTAAAATTGGTGAACGTGGGAGTAAAAATTGATAAAATAGGTCAAAAGCGGCAAAAATGGGTTAAGAGGATGCTCATGAGGGTTGGGCACTTTTTGTGCATGACATGTAAATAAAGTATCATCAATCAGTCAATTAAGAGGAAACATTTTGTGTAAAGTGGCAACTATGGGCAGAAAAAGTGGTAAAATGGGAGTTAAAAATAAGCAAAAATGGGTTAAAAGTGGCACAAATAAATAATTTAAACATCAGAAGCCAATGATAGTATGACACAATGTTCAGCTTCAAAATGAAGTAACTGTTAGCCCAGATGCTGGTACCAATGCTCCTGATCTAACACACGTCCATCAATACTATCAATACATCACAACTGGTGAGGTCCTGTTATCTGGGGTTGTCATGCCAGCCTATTCTGTGGATGGGCCTGGCTGTAAGGATCCCTCAGCCCCATGAAAGGACATCAAGTCAGGTGCCACCAATACAGCTTAAATGAATCTTGTATGTTTATCTCCTATAAGGCTAAAAGTCATTTAATAGTTGTAGAAATATGACTATAGATTTGTGTTGCACTGAAATGTGCAATGCACACAAATGTAGGCGGTGCAGAGAAAGGTAGTATCCATTATCTGCATTATCAGCTGGTCACATCGGCTCCTCACATCCAATTTAAAGCAGCACAAACTCCCTGAATGCCCTGACAGTTGGTTAATGGAGAACAGGATCCTCCGCTGCTTGGCCTGAGAGGAAACTAATATTCTCTTATGGGACGTGCAGAGCCACAACTACAGATATACTGCAGTCCAAATATGCTGGCAAGGGCAGATGATATCTGTTTTTAGGACAAATCAACATTCATCTTGAATTTTCAGTAAATTTAAATGATAAGATGTGAGAGATCGCAGGGACGCATGCATAAATGCAGAGCATGCTTTTGGAGCAGGCAAGGACAGAATTGAAAGTGAGAGATTTTTGAGGACACAAGATGAACAGAGAGCAGCAGGGTGTTTCCTGTCCTCGAGATCTTCAAAGTTACACTCTTACTTTTGTCAGTTTGATCATGTTAAATCAAACTGAGAGTAAACAGATGCACAATCTGAGCTTGCGTGTTCATGCTGCATGTAATGAATGCCTGTGTACGAAAGGATGGTGCGTTCGTTTTCTGCTGTGTTTAGTCTTGTTTTTTGGAAGCTGCTGTGTTATATCCACCTTAAAAGCTGGGTTTCTCGTTTCTGTTCAGGCTTAGAGGTTTATGAAATGAAATAAATCTCATCCATGACGGATACAAGAACCAGTTCAAGTGTGCTGTGAATGTAGAATCCACACAGTATAGCACCAGTGTAAGGAGGAGGCTGTAATGATGTTTATATCCAAATGTTCTGCCAATTTTTGGCAGAACTTTTCATCTACGCAACCTTTCTTCTTTGTGTTCTCACAGCAGAGTATCTTGGCAAAGGCAAGCACACAAGAAGCATTTGATCCCCAGTAAACAACTCCAGTTTCAGTGCTATTGAGCAAAGCGCTGAAATGCCCTGTGGAGCCAGCTCAGTATCAAACAGTGGAAGACCTCAATTTCCCAAACATCACCACTTTTCTCTCTAAAGCTGTTAGGGTTAAATAAAGGTGAAACACTTTTTGGTTCAGTCTCAGAGTTCCAGATTTCGTGGCTCTCTCACTTTCTCACATTCATAATTTATGGTTCTCTATCAAATATGAATGCCATTTTGAAACATCTCTACATGCTGGACCCTCGACAATTTTTGTGCTAAATCAGTGTCCACCTTTTTGTACGTTTCCACCTTCATCTCTGTGGACAGAGATATGATCTCTCAATGCTTAGTGACAGTGGAGTAAAATCCTGTTTTGGGGTGTAAAAAATTTTAATAAATCAATTTCTAAACCTTAGAAACCTTACGATGGAAGATCCCTACTCTATTCATTTACCATATTAAATAACCTGTATAATTCTGTGGGCCTCTTCAGCCATTTTCCTTAGGGCCCCCCCAACACCCACTTCTTTGTGATACAGTAGAACCGATTGATTTTTCTCAGCCAATCAGTGGAGATGTGACATCATGGCATTGGACCAATCAGAAGTGGCCCAAAGTGTCTAAAACTTCCTGTTTACTCTAGAACTTGTGAAGTGCAGTTTTATATCCAACGTCACTAAACTAGCCAACTAGCCAAGGTCATCTTATAAAAATCCCACATTATACAGAAGAATAGTGGTGCTAAATGCCATGATAGGTTTAGTTAGCATAGGATTTCTAGCATAACTGCTAGAGATTTAAGGCACCAAATTTGAATGTACTTCGTTGGGGTTGTGATTTGAGATTAACTTTTAGACAGACACCCGATTCTTGTAGTAAGCCATGCTAGGTTATTTTCTTTACAGTTAACTTATTATAATGTATGACAGAGTTTCCAAACTTCATTTGTATAAGGGCCAGCTTTTTATCTTAGCAGACACTCTGTGGCCTGGACTTTCAAGTAAATATTTTTAAAAAGGCATTTTTTAGGCATTAGAAGTGAGATTAGTCCCTATTGTCCCTATTGTCCATACTGCAGCCAGCTACAAGGGGACGTGTGGAATATTTTTAGCTACATATATCTGAAACTGCCATGTTGTCTGTCACTGGGACAGACAAGTATGTATCATTATGCATTTTATTCACTGATAATGACCAACAGGTAGATTTTCAAAAAAGAAGAAAAAAGATAATAGATTTTATACAACAACAAGAATGCTTCAAGCATGAAGTCATTCCGGATTAAACGGTTCCAATGTTGATCATTTTGGGGTTTATTTTGTAAATGATCCCTAAAACCCAGAAATTAATTTAACATATAAATCTGAATTCAATCTATTTTTGGGGCCAGATTTGGCTGCCAGTTGATGATCACTGATGTAGGATAAATACCACTCAGTAGTGTGAGATGTTGCTACCAGAAAAAATAAAGGGTGAACAGATGATGAATTCTCCTAATTTATAGAAATTTTTGAGATATAAATAGAGAAATCTATGTGATTCTGGTCATTTTCAAAACCTTGTAACAGATTTAACATTTTGCTACCAGCTATGTAACTGCTAAAAATCCCCTAGTAATTCAACATTTGGGATTTCTCAAGGTTTTCTGATAGAAAAAAATAGAATAAATAGTAAAATTGGTGTGATTTCTTATCAGATTTAAATGTATCATATGTATTTTCTTTTGCATTTTTTACCTTCAAGAATACACATACTGTTGTTTTTTATGTTTTTTTTTTTTTAAACCACAGATGGGCCTATCTATGGCCACTTTGATGATCTTGATTTGCAACATGATAATGCAAAAAACATGTTAAAGACAGAAAAATAGTCTCTGGGGTTTTAGTTTTGATTTTCCAAGTATTTCCATGAGTGCCCTGTAAAGGGTTAAACACAACAGAGTGAAAGTCGACTGGCTGCTGATGTAATTCACGCTCAGTGTGAACAGCAGTTAGTTGTGTAAGTGCCTCACCCCTTGTACTGTATTTATAAATGAAATATTTCCCCACTTTAAGCTGTTGGTTTTAATTAAACACTCAAATAAGATACCCACAAACAACCGAGAACAGCTCTAATTCACCCTTGTGCCTGCAATTTCTGTAATATATCCCCAGATGCCTGTGAAGAAATCATTCATTTGGCTTTTTATTAGTTTTTAAGAAGTGCTTAAATGCTTGTAGACACAGCATTCGGGAATGTTTGCCAGCTTTTCAGTGCCAATCCCTCGTTGTTCTCGGCTGTACATCCCTCACTCTGACACTTTTTCATGTCTCCTGTGATATTTCTGCTCCATCCAAAATGCAATTACACGTGTTTATATGGGCAAAGGCAAACTACTGCCAACTCTTTGCATGCTTTTCTTTGCCAGTATGTCACAGCCAATCCTTCTCCCCTCTGCCGTCTTTCCTTATTTTTTTTCTTCTTTTGTTTTTGTTCTTGACACGATCTCAAATTATCAAATACAATTAGTGTGGTTTATTCGAGGCTTACAGACCCAACAATGGCAAGTGTGTTACAACTCTGTGCTGGGCTAGCTGTGCCAGCCAATTGTCTATGATCTCTCTGTGCACTCATGAGAGAACTTGTTTTGCTTTCTCTCTTCACACAAATTATGCCCAAAAGACTAATTGTGTTTTCAGTGCCTGTGTAACAGGGGTAGTAATGCTGCTCCTCCTCCTCCTTTAAGATCTACAAACCTTTCTAAGCGGCTCTTATTCTATCCTTTTTTCAAATTTAGAAATTCTTTCCGAGCATGAAGGTGGCTGTGTTTTAGATTACCGTCTGGTGCCCGTTTGTGACTAATATATGGATGAAGTAAACATCATTATTAAGACAGCAAAAACAATCAATAAAAAGCACATTATTGTTTCCCACCTGAACTAAGGATTAGCGAGCATTCCTGAGGGTCTCTAGTTTGGGTATCAGGAATCTGTGGTTTACTTTTTAACCTTCGGGGATTGTTTTATTATCAGTCACATTCATGCTGCTAAGTGCAAAAAAATGTGCTCTTTATACAGTTGCTATAAAAAATATAGTACATTAATATTTTATTCTACATTTGTTGAGCTATGTTTTCACCTAAAACTGACCAAATTATTGATAGCAAATGTTTATTAATTTAAAGGGTTTTAACCCTTTGAATGCCAGTATTTTTGTCATGATGCCACCATTTTTTTAATAAAAACAACAGAAAAGTGAATTATTTTCAATATGCTACATGCAAACTAAGTTTTCTTTGTGTTGAATTATTACAGCCAGGGATATTTAAATGATTAGCAGCAACATTGATTTCTATGCATTATTCTTGTTTTGGATGTTTGGAATGTTTTTTCTCTGTATGCCAAATATGGTCAAAATTATGTCATAAGGGGAGCAGGTAGCCTAGTGGTTAAAGGCGCTCCCCACGTACGGCGGCGGCCCAGGTTCGAATCCTGCCTGAGGCCCTTTACTGTATGTCTCTCCCCCACTCTTGGCCCTGTTTCCGACTCTATCTAATAAAGGCAAAAAAATGCCCAAAAATACATCTTAAAAACAAACAAACAAAAAAAAGAATTATGTCATCAGGTCGAGAGTCGTAAAAATGATCAATCCCAAGGCAGAAGTCCAGATTGACACCAAGATATATTAAAATGCATGTGTTATGCTTGAATGAAAGTGGGATAAAAATTGCAGTTTGAATGGGTTTCAGTGGCACATTTCTAGTGATTAACAGCTTAAAGTGTAACTCTTGCTTTTTAACAGTGTGTTTAATGTTTACCGTAGGAGCTGAGCTGGAAATAACAAAAGCAAATAAAAATACACAAGCTTGCCAAAATGTATGCCGTATTCATGAACACAGCCAAAGTTATCTAAAAATTAAGAATGAAAAGTGAATCAAATGTGCAAAACCTCTCCTAAGGGACAATGAAAAGGAGATATTACAAAAAAAAATTGATAAAATCCACAGAATCTAAAAGTTTCAGTGTTATGTTGCTGTGCTCACAGTACTTTCTAGACTGATGATCTGTACTTGTTGAAGGATTATCGTAGTAATGGCACATCAGTTATCCTCTATTCAGAGGTCAACTGTTTGCATATCATTACTTTATACTGCCTGACCTTTTTTTTTTAATCTGAATAGAGACTCTAGTGGGTCATTCAAACCCAAATTCTGGAGGGGGCTAAGTTGGAGGGTCAAGGGGGTCCTACTTGGAAAACATAGAATAATGATGCCATCATATGAATATAGGCAAGTGCATGCTTGAAATCTCTGTGTCAGTGATTACTGGAGTAAGATTAGGTTTAGAGATAATTTAAAATGCCACAAAAGCTTGTCATGGTTATTTTTAAGTTCATGTAGACCAGCCAGGGTGCTTAACTATACTGCCACGGATGAGATTAAAGTTCATTGGGAATTAAAGTTGGTGTGAACATTTGAAATTTCTCTTGGAATAAAGTTGCTGTGAACATTTGAAAAGACTAAAGCTAAGTGCATGACTGAATTTTGGATTTCGATTTAGACTACTGGAAAGGGTACCACTTTCGGGGCTACATTTTTTTTTAGGAAGGATGCTGGTTAGGGCCTTGAGTCCCCCCCCCCGCTCTATGGCATTTGACACACCTACAGCACCCTTTAGCAGATATTACTGCCCCATTTTCATTATTTTTAATGTAATTTAATATACTCAGAGAAACTTTTTTTACCTATGAATTTTGGCCTGATGGTTGATTACACAGCTTTCTGTTACACAACAAATCTGAAATACTTGTCTTTTTTTTCACTTAACAGAGACTTCAAAGTCTTCCCATCTTAGTCTGTATAACATTGCAGGTGCAGCCAAACACATATCAGCAGTCTATCACCTGCCAATACAAGCGAGCACACTATGTGAAATCAGATCATGTTGAATGTAGGTTAAATGCAGGCTTCTCACTACTTAGAGTGGCTTAATTTATGTCATATGTCCACGGCTGCAGACTGTACAAGGCAGCTAGCTTGTAATGTGTGTATTTTTTACATGTAGTACATCACATTTATACGATGCATTCTACTGGCATTTAAATATCCCTTACAAAAACCAAAGAGATATTACAGTGTTACAGATGTATTTCACAGCATTTATACTGCTTATTCATTCAAAATCACAATATTCTGACTTCCTGTCTCACTTGTACCCATTCACACTGTCACCCTCATTAATTTCCCAATCCTCCCTGCCGCTTGTCTTGTGGGAACCCACCAGTGACTTGGCTCCTTTTCTCACCAGGTGATTAAGACTTTCACAGGTGCTCTGCTGCAGGGAGTGCTGCAGGGGGAAAGATCCTCTTCTGCTCGGGGTGGTTGTTAGATTTGAATTCATGGTATGGCAAAGTCAAACTGAGATGAGCTAATCCAGATGTGATACTTTTAGGTCTGGTGGTTCTCTTACGGCTCATTTTCATTTCATTTTGAGAACAGATTTGCTTTGTGTGTGTGTGTTTGTGCATCATGTCGTGCCAACTGTCTGCTCTCTGTGGTGTTCCCCTGTATCAGCTCCATACTTCCTGTGTCTCACACTGAGGGCTGTGAGCCAAGGGGATATCCAGCTTTTGCCAGCTCAGTGACCAGTCAGTTATTGGTCATTCACCACAGGGTTGTCCCTGGACACACACAAACACACACCAACCACAGAGCCCTATAGGAGATACAGAAACAAAAGAACACAGACGCAGTTGCTGGAGCCGGATTAAGCTCACGAAGAGCAGATTTCCTTTCTTTTGTGAAGCTGTGGTGTCATCACAGAAAGTTCAGTGTTGAAGAGAATTTATCCACTACACTGCTATAGTGAAATGTAATTGTCTTTCTGATAGGTGCACTTAGGGTTGCCAACTGTCCCCTATTAGCCAGGACATCCTTTGAGCTGAATTTGTTTTGTCATGAGTGGGACACCCCTTGTCCCGTACATTGACATTACCTCTCTGTAATAAATTAAGCCTAGTGTTAGATCATGCAGGACACGGTAGTGATGTGCCCAGCCAGGATCAGCTGATGGCTAGCTGATCCAAATTATTGCCTCCCAGCTCCCACAGCCAATCACAGCTCTTATCTTAACACTGCAGTATATTTAAATACGATGTACTTCTCACTAATCCCTGCTTGCATTAAAGCTGCACCACGCTGCTGCTGCTGCTGCTTAACCTCCTCCACCCCAGCCTCTTCCTTTATTGCATAAAGCTATAAAGGGTTATACAAGGGATTTCCAATAGAATAATTTCATTTGAAATGCTAAAATTTGACATTTTTAGTCATGTTTCAAGCCTTCTTGAAATATGTAAAACTGCAGAACTTAAGGTTTAAATACACATATCTTCCTTGTATACAATGTATATATGCACATATATACCTATGAGGCTGTGGCACTGAGCTCTAGACATGAGTTATGTCCCTTATTTGGCACTGAAAGAGTTGGCAACCTTAGGTGCACTATCTGTTTAAGCTTCTGTGAGTTTGCAGTTTGTTTGTGCAGTGTGTTTAACTTGTATAAAACCTCTTCACCGCAATTTTAAATAAGAATAAAATCTAATATGAGTATCGTCTTCAATACTGCTCTCTTCAGCTGTAGGAGGGGAAGACAAACAAATAAATATAAAAGCAAAACAAGAGCCAATGCATCCTAATGCCTGCCCTGAGTAGCCAGCAAACACACATTCATTCATACACTCATTCGCTCTCTCATTCCCTCTTGTCTGCCAGCCTGCCGGCAGAAGTGTTTGTCTGCAAAGGAAATGGAATTTGATGATGAAAGTACCCTTGAAGCGGAGACAAACACACACACAAACACTCACACATCTCCTAAATTTCACTGACATGGCAATATGACAGAAAATGTGTTTTTTCCTCTGCGTGGCGGCAGGCATCAGTGGCCAGGCTCTCTGAGAGATGAGTGATGGAAGGATGGAAGCACTGCTGGAGGATAGAGATGCTGCTACAAGGGATATTGAAAGAGAGAGAGGATAAGAGATATCAGAAGAAGGAAAACAGGGAGAAAAGTGGAATAAGTGGAGCAGGGTGACAGCAAGTCTTTGGGGAGGTCAAAAGGATTAGTTTAAAGAAGGGTGTGGGATAAAAGAGGTGATAAAAAGGAAAAATTAAGCAGACAAGCAGAAGATGTACAAGGGCCTGACTCAAGTGCAACAAATGAAAGGAAATGCTGTATTTGCTCTTCATGCAAAACTTGTTGTCACATAATGTGCTTGGATCTGCTGCACAGTAAAAAAAAAACGTAGTGGAGAGATTGTTTTGTTATGCAAAATATTGAAAAAAGGGTCTGAAAATGAAGCGCTTTTTTAATTTTGAAAACTAATTGCATGCATTTTGGACAAAGTGAGTTTACCTGGACTTTGGATGGCAAATGCCCCATATGCTGTGCAAAAATGCATTGTTAGAGTGAGTTAGGCAAACCTTTAAATGTGACTCTGCTAAATTAAGTGCATCTTTCACTCAGTTGTTTGCCAAAAATGACCCAAAATCTTCCAGATTATTTCACAGATAGTCCATTTTTGCTGAGCTGTTTTAGGAAAAAACCTCCCCACTGCGTTTTAAAAGATTTTTCTTGAGGAGAGTCTGCTGAGTCACATTGACTGGAGAACACTGACTTAGAACACAGGTGTGCCTCGTTGCTGCAGCAGGAGAAGCCAGCTACACCCCCTGCCCCACACGAGCTCAGCTGGAGGTAGAGGAGAGAACAGTAAAGGGAGGGGGAGAGAAAACATACAAAAACCCAGAAACGACGCAGCAAAAACAAAACAAAACAAACCTAAAAGCATCACAATATCGGTATATCATATAGCAGCAAAAATCCAATAGCATGCATCTCTAGGTCAAATATCACATCAAGAAAATGAAAATTCACTTTTTGACAAACTTAAATAGATAGTTTTGACAGTGTTAATTTTAGCAGATAATTTAGTTTTAGTCACATTTAAGTAATTTTCAACTGTTCAAATTTTAGTCTAGCTTTAGTTGACAAAACTCAAAAATATTTTAGTCTTGTTTTGGTTAATAAAAGTCCCAACATGTAAGTCTTTACTCTAAATTAAGGCATTTATTGTCTTTGAGCTCTTTTAATTAGCCATAATGTAACATTAATATCAATGTAAAACACTCATATTAATTCACTACCAATACTTTAATTGAATTTAAATGAAATTACTGACACACCTTATATGCAAGGTGGAGAAATATCATGGGTGTTGAAAGCCCAACAGTCTGGTCTTTGTCTCGTCTTCCTCATGGAAAAAGGTAGTCGAGTAACATTTTGAGTCATAGTTATAGATGATATGGATGCACTATATTTGGTTTTTGCCAGTATCCAATATGGCAGTTGTAAATTGGATATGAATTGTTGCATTGAAAGGTTTTTGTCATTTTTATATTTAATAAGAAAAAAAGTACAAAATGAAGAAGGTAGGATTTTTGTAGACTATTCTAAAAAATGGCACCTGAATGATAGCATGATATGTCATACATAACATCTCTGCTGCAAAAAAAAGTTTAAACTGGTATTTTGACATATTGAAATACTGCACCTTTTGTGATTTGAAAATGGCAGCAGGCCATATTGCGATTTAATCTAACTTTCCGTTAACTGCCCTGATGAGGACTTTGATTAATGAGGGTATCAGTTTAAATTAATAATCTCAATCCCTATGCTATGTTCTTTTATTTGCCAATCTTCTTTCCTTTCTTGTCATAAATGTGAAAAATATCTTTCATTTAAGTGTTTGTCTAACGACAAAAGTTGATAATAAAAGGTTTTAGCTGCTTTAATGGAAAGCTGCACATTGTAACCAGCAATTCCAGCAAGTTATGACCAAGTAAACTCATTAGTGAGATGTTATGTGTGAGTGCTGGGATATGTCATGTCATTGCCTCAGAATTGTAAATATGTATTTATATTAGCAATTTAAAAAAAATGCTTACTCCACATTTATTTGCACTTACCTCCAGACAAATTAACCCTCACAATAGAGTCTTGAGCAAGACTGTGTAATCCAAAGATAACAACCCTCCAGGGCTATGATGAGACCGGTCCTCTCAAGGCTCACACATTGTGCCAAAGGCAGGATTCCCCTTCAGCCGGGGGATTACACCCTGCATGTCAAGATCAAACTACAAGTGGGCAAGGTGATGTCCTAGAGATGTGTAAGACCCTAAGGTAATGTGGATTATCGAGAGCTTCAGTTATATGTAGGTCTAATCACCTCACACCCCAACTCATTTCATTTCTGTTCCACATCATTTCTTGCTCTTCCCTTGAATAGCCCTTAGATGAACCTTCCTATTTTGATCAATAATGCAATGTTGCCTTTTTCCTGTTAAGGTCGGGGCAATAAAAAAGGCCCATTATACGATGTAATAAGATGTAAGTGTTACTGCAGGAAGAGAAAAAAATGGAAGCTAGGCTCTTGGGCAAGAAGGGGAGGAGTCAGAGACACAAGCGTTTGAAGAGACACTGACCCAAAGAAAAGGATGGATGATGAAAGAAAGCAATACGCACATACAACAAAAAGCATTCAGGGGACATGAGGTTTTATTTTCCACTCCATCACAACACTGTGTAATATCTGCCAGCTTAGCCCATCTCTCCACAGACACATCTGTTTATCTTCCTTCTCTGTCCCTTTATCGCTCTTTCTTCTTCTTCTCCAACATGTGAATCAGTTCTTTCTACCCCTTTCTTTTTCCCTAAATCCATCTGTGCTCAACCTTCTCCCTCCCCTTCTTTAAGCAGTCAATAGCAATACCTTCCTCAAAATACTTGTCAATCAGTTTTCAAAGTTGGATGAAGTATCGAGCCGAGGCAAATCCTGAAATCCTTAAACGCTGAAAGATCCTGTAAGTCAACCAAATCTCTTAGTCTACATCTCCTAATTTAAAGCCAATATATAGATTAGCAGCAATAAGGGAAATCAATGAGAGATAATGTGATTTTATCTGAACTGACCTCATCAGACAGTTCACTGAAGCTTGCTGCTCCAGCCATCCTCATATCAAAGCTCGTATACAACACTGCCGTTGGCCTTTTCATCAAAGAGGGTATAAACCGGCATGTGACTTCCAATTACGAGCGTCAGCCTCAATTAGTTGAGACAACATGCTTATTGATCAGGATGTTTGCACCCAGACACCCTCCTCTTCAGAGGTCATTCAACAAGCATTGCATCAGCCTGAATTACATAATCCCATAACACAACTGGAATGTCTACACTTAATGTGATGGAGAGAGCTGCACAACGTTAAAGAAAACTAAATGAATATGTAAGTAGGTTTCTTTTGCAGGGATTAATTTACACAAGAGTATTAATGAAGGTTATCCAAGCTTTCCCCATCTCTTGGCACCATCTGTATTTGATAACTTGGGCCATCTGTAACACAAGCTATCACACACACACATGCTACAGACTTTCTTCCCCCTTCCTCCCCCCTCAGCTATCGCTCTCTAGAGGTCAGTAACATCCTGCAATCGTCTCTAGATCAATAGGTCATGTCATTACGCTGCTGGTGGAGTTTCAACCGCGACCCAGTAAAACCTCCCTGGACTATCTCTGCACACTAATGACCAAATCACACACAAACACACCTACACACACCACCTAAAGCCACTTTATTTTGTCAGACAGGAACATTTCCTGTTTTAATGTACATTGTTCTGTGAGGGTTCATGATGGGTCACACTAATGAAAACATATGAGGGTGGTGATGTTGACGGTTCTGAGAGTCATATACGCAGGGGACATGTTGGTTCTGTCTTTCTTAAAATGTCCTTTTATAGAACAGTGTATACTTGAGTGTCATACAAACTCATTATAAAGTTTGCTTGTCGATTCCAGGAGATAAGCAGAAAACATGAGGACAACAGTGGTGTTCAGCTATGCAGGGAACCTTTAAGCAAAGTGGCTGTGGGTTGTCTCTCCGTTGAAAGGTTGGCAGTTTGATCTTTGCTCCTTTAGTTCACATTTAAAAGTGGCCCTTGATCCCCATATTTGTCCTTGTGAATCAGCAACCTGATGCGATTGTGTCTGAACAGGATTGTTAATTATCATCAATTAATACTGAGGAATTTAAAGAGCATCCTCTGCCATCACTGTGTGAATGAGTGAATAGGATGTCGTGTAAATCAGCTTTGATTAGTTTGAGGACTAGAAAGTGATTTATAGATACAAGTCAGTTTGCTACTCACCACAGAAACGTGTTTTTTTCCTTTCTTGGTGTTCCAGGACATAATTGTCATCCATGTATTTTTATCCCAGGATTTTTTTTTCCCTTTTATTCATTCATTTAGTCAGAGCAATGTAAGCCACTGGCCTACCCAGCTGCCAAAGTGTAGAAATGTCTGTGTTTTTTACATTTCGTAAGGACCAATTCTGTAGAGAAACTAAATCATAATTAATGCACATCAATAAAACATAGGAATTACTCTTCATGTTTATCATACCCTCAGCAGTGGTTTAAGTTATTGTAAGGATCTCAGGGAAATTATATTTCTTACAAATAAAAATGTGAGCTTAGAAAACCAGCAAGTGCAAAAGAATACCCTGCATAATGTGCAAGAGTCAGAGTATGATGAGCATCACCCATGATTTAAATAATTTAAATATTGTGTCAAAACAGCTGTCATGATCTATGTCTGAATTAAGTTTATCATGGCCCCAAGATTGATCTGTGAAACTTTGCGAAGTAACTTCAACAACGTCATAACTGCCCAGGAACTATTTCAGAATAAAGGCATTGTTGGAAAAGCAGGTAGTCTTACAATAAAAAATCATGCTTGATGGTTGAGTGGTTTAAGGCGTTCCCCATGTACGCAGGCATCCCGGATACAAATCTGGCCTGTTTCCCTTTGCAGCATGTTTCTACCCATTCCCGTCCCTGTTTCTGAATCTATCCACTGTCCTCCTCTATCAAATAAAGGCACAAAATTCTCAAAAATTAATCTACTCACCATCATCCTTTATCGGTCTCTTTTGAAGGGAGAATTTTCCCAAAAATAACTGGAACAGAAAGTTTTAACAGGAAGCAATTAAACACGTGTGTTGGTTGGGCTGTGCCTGATTTTTATTTTATTGATTGCAGTCCTGATTCTGGTTGTGCTCACCAGTTTTGATTCTAGTCTATTCTTGGTTCCAGGTTGTATTATACAGTTAAGACTAAAAATATCTCAACACAGCTGAGGAGAAAGAAAAATACAAAAAGCAGAATCTTGGAAAGAAACGGAGCAAAGACGTCTCTTAAACTGCAATGAGTCTTAATTTCCATCACTGCATAGAAGTTCTGATATTAAATACATTCTTAGAAATAGAGATAACTTGTGTACGCTCTGATTTTGTTCATATCTTACTTAAAGGAGGAAAAACTTTATATTATGGTGTATTTGGTCTGTGAAAGTGAATGAATGTTGTACATTTTTTTTCTGAAAATTTCAATGATGATTGTTGCAGAAGAGTAAGGAGGCAGAAGTAGAAAAAAAACAGCATGCCAGACTGAAGTCCTGCGTGCCTTGCCTCTGTGTGTTGTGGATGTTTTGCTTTTTAAAAGGTGTTTGAGCGCCCTCCCTGGAGCACAGCGAGGTTAGAGGGGTTTCTGAGGGGGGAATCATCAGCCAGGCTGAACTAATGGCCCCAGACAGGGAGGACGGAGGCTGTGAGGAGGTAGGATAGGTTGAGAGGGGGCAATGAGAGGCAAAAGGGTGCAGGAGGAGAGGGAAATGTGGATAGAGGGTTGATAGGGTGGATATATGGACAGATGGAAAGAATCTGGGGGTTTGAAGGAGTAGAAATGACCCACTTAGAGGGAAAAGGATGTTTTGAAATAAAGATTTGGTGGAAAGAGAAGTAGTAGGTGGATTCTGTGAGAAAAACTTGGGTGTCTAGATTGGCAGTTTGTTAGCAAAGATGGGGTAAGAGGATTTGTGTGGGAGAGAAAGTTTCAGTCATTGAAATTCCAAGAAGGATTTTGCATCTTTCGGAGTCATGCATCGGCTTGCATGAAGAAACAGGACAGAAGTCAGCCCACCCACTGTGGCCCTGTGGTTCACTATGTGGAGATGTCTCTGTCATCTTACAGTACTGCTCTGGTTTTCTGCAGCTTTTACCTTTTCTCCTCGTGTTATTTTTCTCAGTTTCTCTTTCACTGTCTACATAACTTCCCCCTTTCCTCCTCTCTGTCTTTGTATTTCACTTTTTCTGCTGTATGCAGATATTTTTTTTCCACTGTGTTTGACAGTCAGCTCTGATGACACGGCGACCTCTGATCTGCCTTCGAGACCTGAGGGGGATTATCCTGCATGCTTGTGCGTGTTGGCCAGGTTTGAACGCGTCAGTCCTTTGAAACGTGTGGTTGTTTGTGTACGTGTGACACTTGCCGGGTCTGTTTCATGTCACATCAATCACCGTGCCGCTGTGTCAGCTGAACTCACTCTCAGTCTGTGTCCTCTTGAACCACAGTGTTCTGGGAGATAGCAGTGTGGCTTTGTAATATCTGGTGGATTGAACATTTCTTCTCCTGTTTTCAGATTGACAAGTCTGATATCTATGAAAAATATATTTCAGATTGTCTCAATAGCTGAGGAAGTTATCATGTAGTTTCATGTCACCTTGATGGGTCAGTCTTGTTGGTCACCAGCACTGAACTGTACTTGACTTTGTGGGACGCTGCATGTTCAGCATCCAGTACGAGATATGGCTTGCCCTTTTGTAACATCACTTTGAAAATGTATGAGCTGATCTGCATTATTGACTTTTCTGCCTTCAGGCAAATGTTAGATTAAAGTAATACATCAATTTAAGTTACTTCCACACCCATCCTGCTGTTTCATAATGTTATTGTCCAACAGCCCCACGTATTTCACACTGAGCACAAGGGCTGGGAAATACTGATAATAGAGTTACTCAGCTATGGCAAAGATTTGGATTATTCTGAATGAAATTTAGATCATGGGTGTCAACACAATTATTAACTGACTTTACATCTCTATCTGTGTGTGAATTTCAAATTTTGTAGCCTTAGGAAATCATTGTGTTGCCTTGCAGCCACAGCTTTGTGTTAGAATTTCTTGGTTTTCCAACTTGTCAGGGACAGATTTATAAGAAAAGTTTGACTATGTGCTCAACTTGACTGTAATAGTGCACATCAATAAAACAAATAAATCACTCTTAATTTAACGGGCTTTTTGTCATACTTAGAGGTGGTTTACAACAAACATACAGGCACAAAAGACACTAATTGATTGATTAATTTGCCTTCAGCAAAATAAATGGAACATTTCTGTTTTGATTTTTCCAGTGATATCAAACAACAAAGAAAGTGTTAAAACAGATTTTAAATCTTTTCCAAATGTAGACTTCATACAGGCAAACCATCAGATAATGTAATTGTTTTTATTTTACACATAAATAGACTCTTCTTTCATAAATGACAGCATTAAGTTTATAGGAGAATACGAGAGATGAGAGTTTTGAAACTCAAAATTAAATTCTATTAAGTAGAGAGAGAATGAATTTGCTGTCAGTGATAATGCTAGAAGAAAGAAAATTGGTTTTGTTTTAAAAAAAGCTGTATCAGGAGGTTTAGATCATCAAACATTGGACATCAGAATCAGGCAAAGATATCAAAATCTGTGTACTATCTTCATCTGACAAATAACGTGTATATTTTAGTCCTGATGTCTCAGCCAGTTTCTCTGACAGTAAAATGTGACACACTTCTCAGTAATTTGCTGTTTATTGTGTGCAGGAAGATGCACTTTATAAAAGTAGAGCTAGTTTTGAGCAGATTGATGAGGAAAAATGTGCTAAATTTTGCACATAAAACAAGTTCCCAACTGCAAAATTGAAACTAGAGAAAATGCTGAGTGGCTACTTACTTTGAAAAACCACTAGCCACAGTGGCTGGTGAACAAAAGACCAAATACATCTCGAGTCACCAATGGACCATTGTAAAATGGGTAAGGCAAATCTTTGAATCTTTCACAGTGTATTTTCATAGGTCCTCATTCCAGCAGTGCCTTTTCTGTCTACTCCATATGGACACCAGCGCCATTAGCCTACAGCTATGGCAAATTCATTTATAACATTTTGTAAAGTACAGCAGATGTTGACGATGAATCCCTACAATAAATTACTCAAACTAGTTCCAATCTCCAAACACAATTAAAAGAAAATGCCCACCAATATGCTACCATATTAGCAGTGTCTCTGAATGTTTCCTGCTCCTGACACAGTTAGTGACATTGTTTATGCATGCATGTTTGACATGTACGTGGGTTGAATATGGGAGCTTGTTACAACTGCACTTTGTGTCATGATCCTTCCTCAAGGACAGAAGCTTGAAAAGAACTGATGTAGTCCCACAGTGTTCGAGTGTCTGTATGCTCCTGCATGTACCCTGTCCATCCTCCATCCTGAAGCGTTTCTACTCTGAATCTCATACTTCATCCTTTGTCATTATCTGTTCTTTCATACCAAGCAGATAGAGCTGTAGAAGGACTGCCAGATGTGAGGCTGCAGGCAGAGATCTTTGTCACTCGGTCCCCTGTCGCTTTCTCTTCATGGAGCTCTCACTCTTTCCTTCATACTGTTTCTTTGTCTTGGTGCTTGTTCAAAGCCTCCAATCCCAAAGGTTGCATATAAGCAGCGTGTATTTGAACTTATTTTGTCGCAACAGGGAGCTTGGAATTTGTGTTCATATCTTGATATGTTTCTGTTCTTATTTTACTTTGTGCACACTGCTAACAAAGAGGAAAATGTACAAGTCAACTCAACAGTAACCATCCATCTTTTAAGAACCAACCTCCCACTGAAGTTTCTGTGCACTGACCTTTTATTTTACCCTGTGGTCTTAAAAGCCATGATATTTACCTCCCTGTGATATTTTGTCTTTATATATGAACATCCCAGAGGCATAATAGGAAGTGATGCCCCTGTGTCATCTTTGTAGGGTGTAACAAAGAGGTGAAAAAGGATGTGGAAACACCTAGTGCTTTTGTCTCAAAATCTGTCACACTTCAACCCTCTTCACCATGCCATTTATGCAAGTGGAGACAGGAGATGTCAAATCACAGCATAGAACTACTGATGGGGGCCATGACGTGATTTCTTTGTAGAGAGACACTATCAAAATGTCAAAGTTTGTGCAGTTTATGACTGTGCCAATCGCTGAAATTGCAAAGATAGATCTTAAGCTACTTCTATGTCCTGAAAGAAGCAACACATTTGAAAGTTGAAAAGCTCAGAGAAACAGTGGCAGACATGGATTTAAAGCCTCCATTTAAAGCCTGGAGGAGTGGTCTTAGTAATTTATGGTCCATTTCCACCAATTGTCCAATTTAGTTCAGAATAGTTTGGCACTGCAAACCCTTACCCTGCTCTTGTTTCCGAAGTCTGGCTTGTTTTGATGGGAAATTGTTTTCTTTTTTTTTTTTTTTTATGGATCCTGATCATTCAGCTCAGCTCAGTGATAAGAGCTGATTTATTGGCTCCCAAATGGCTCTCTATTTCATACAAGTTTGGCTTTTTAAATGTGTTTTAAATAACGCTAAAAATAAAAGAAAGAAAACTGGCACTCAAGTGGTTGACTTTATGAGCCTGTTTCATGAAGCACAATTTTTTATTTGGTTTCTTTTACCCTACAAGGTTTACTTGATTAATAGTATATCACAGTTTCCATTAAATAATGTTTATGACAAAACAAGGGAGAAAAAGAATTAAGACGTCTATGACTAAACTGGATGTGGTAATAGGTCATGATTGGGTACCTTCCTATTTGCATAATCCTTTTTCTTTGGACTAGTTGACATTAGGGATGGGACTGATCCGATCTTATATTGGTATCTGGTCCAATATGGACATAATTAATAGATCGGATATCTGACTGATGGCGCCAATCAAAGTGACTGATCCAAATCCATCCTACAGTTTGTGATAGACTATGAACGCACTGCAGTCTAACACGAGACAGTCTGTGTGTAACTAAGCTTGTATTAGTTGGGGATGTTCTTAGCAGTATAATTACCTAGTAGATTAAACATAAATCTATATTTAGAAGGGTCAAAACTAGTCTAAAGATGAGAGAACACAAAGAAGAGTTGGTGTAATGTTAGCCTGATAACGGGCGGCGCTAGCATTGAAAGTTTGCACCGCCCGCCTTCGTTCCTCTTTGCAGATTAATATCGTGCTTTGATATTTGGCCTCTTTTCACTTTGGGTGATTAGTCATACGTGAGCTTAACCCTCGACAGCCCACGTACCACTTAATTTCCATTTACTACTAACAGGTACGCTAACAGGTTAGCCATTAGCCACCGCCGTCCTTCTCATTGTTTATATCCGATGAAAGGTCAGAGAGGAAGGCTGCGGCCATTAACTGAAGCTACAGCGGTCTCTAGTGGCGGGAGGTTCATTAAAGACAATATAGACAGGGATTTATAACTTATACTTAGTTGTTGTTGTTTTTTGGATAATTTATTTTTAGTAGTAGTTCAAATAAATTTGTTTGGAAAACATTTAAATTTAATTCATTTTTGAATTTTTTTTGCTTTTTAATAAGAGGAGCTGGGTGGTTTACTACAGTCTCATGTAACATTATACCAACAACAATAATAATTGTTTAAAAAAAAAAAAAGAAATATATATGTATATATCAGAATCAGTATCAGAATCAGATCGGAACTAAAAAAAGTGGATCGGTGCATCCCTAGTTGACATGACTGAATTAAGAGTGCATTAGTAACAAGTTTACCTGAATCAAAGCAATTTATTCTTCTATTTAATGGCTATTCAGTGCTTAATTTCTAAAGGAGCACTGTTAGAAATTGCTCGGAAATGATCACTCTAGTAGTGGGTGTCAGAACCTTCAATTTTCTCCACGTAATTAAATTACAAGTATGTGTCTCATTTTCTCTCTTGCACAGGCGTTTAAATCTGCTTGTACCTGCCTGATTCAGGCATGTCACAAAACCTGTGAACATCAGCTCACCTCCTCATGAAAACAGTGACAGCGTTTACAACATTTATAGTCAAGCTGTGAGACAGCTGCCAAGAGAGGTTTATAATTAATTTGTAGAAAAGCTTCCTCCTCGTGCTGAGAACAAAAAGTTACATCACAATAACAGGAAGGCCTGGTGTTAGGGGCTAGATTGAAGTGAGGCATCATACATGAAAAGTGTGACAGTGATGTTTCTGAAGTCTCATCGATCATCTGTATATATTGCCCTCTTTCCATTATATTTTCTTCTTTTTTTAATCATGTCTGCATATTTATAAGCCCTAGATTTAAAGACTGAAGCTTATTCTGCTGTGTCACTTCACAAGAGAGTCAGCCAAAATCTGTAATTAATATTTAGTCCCATGGTGGTGAGTTAGAAATCACATCCTGACACCTTTTTCAAACCTTCCTTTTATATGCACTTTCCAAAATGTATTTAATATCTTTTTTTCCCACATTAGGGATTAGTAAACAACTTTGGGCATCCATTTCTATTTGATCCTTCTCCCCCCTGCCTCATTTTTGCATTCACACCATCTGTCTCTCAGATGTACTTCATACAGCGTTCCCGCAAGCCCCCGCTTCTCCCTCCTTTGTGAAGGACTTTTGCTTCGACAAAATATTCACTACTTTGGGGAAAAGAATGAAAGCACGGCAAGCCTTGTTATTTTTCTAAAAATAACCCAGCCATGCTGATGAGCTGCTTGTGATGCAGAGACTTTGCTCATGTGCATGAGCATGGTGGTACACATGCTTTATGTGTGGGCGTATCAAAGCATATAAGAGTGCATCAGCATTATCTGCAGGTGTTAGTGTGTAAAAACCAATGGAATACAAAGGACAGAGTTGTCATTGCTTCAGAAACCCAGCAAAGGTGTGGGAACCTTTATGTAACCTTGTAACTTGCTTTGTTGTCTCCCGTTGGCATCCTCACCATCTGCCACACAAGGCATTCTGTTTGACTCTTGAGAAAGGACTACATACTTCTCATATACAGTATATGGCGAAGTCCTTATAATCTCTTTACAACATATTCCATTGAAAAAAAACATATCTGTAACCTTGAGAAGTCACATTTCAGATGTAATACATCGCAAACAAATCTCTTAAAAAGATCAATTTTTTTTTCTTTTAATTAAATGATACATTACCTTGAAACCTGTTGTTCTTACCATGGGATAACTCAAGTAAATTGATACATTAAACTGGAAATGTAACAAACTTTGAAGTTCATATCATGATTATAGTGACCTAAAATATCTTGGATATTAGTATTATCATTGTATAATTTGCTGAAATTTTCCAAAAGTACTGAAATATTACATGAAATCATTTCATCATTTGACATTTGATAAAACAACACCAAAAAACAAAACAAAACAAAAAAACAGCATAGAGCAGTGTGAATTTTTTGTTTGTAAAACATGAACCCTCTGAGCCCTAAGCTATCTCTTAACCATTGTGTCTTGCCTGGGCTATTTGTCTTAAAAAGCTTGTATAATATCAACCCTGTGGTAGGCCTGGGCGATATGGCCTAAAAATCATATCACAATATTTTTCTTGCCTTTGACAATACGGTATTATATCACGGTATTACAAAATTAAATAGAGATAATGCTTTCCAATCCAAATTCAAGTGTTATTAATCCCCTTATTCCCTTAAAACAAGCCTTTGAAGGCATACTCAAATTATCTCTAAGTATAGAAAACATGTTTTATTTTTTTAAGTCTCTGTAGGTTTACTTCTGTCTAACTGCTTTCCAAGTTTCACATTTCATCTCATTCCTGATGAGGTGTGTTAAGCTGCTAACAACTTGAACATGTTTCCTAGTGAAGGCGTTCACAATAAAAGTGTTTCAGAAAAATAACAGCCGCGGACTTTTATTTTGAAGAGCTTGACAGAAGTATTGTGTTAAGCATTGAGTTAGCTTAGCTTCGGCTGCCGTACCGGAGAATATGGCTAGTTTACAGCAGCTTTTTTGACCTCATTGCAGCCTCTTTGACTCACTGTGGACTTAGAAAAGAAAGTCATAAGTTAAAATAGACTTTATGCCATTATAAGAGGGAGCGCTGCAGCGCTGGCCTCTGCGACCGGCCAAAGCAGCACTTATAGCAGCACACAAGCTAAGTGCCTGCACTAGCCCCATGCAGGCTGACAGAGACAGCACACTGACTTAGTTGCGTACAGCCGTCAGACTGAGAGGAAAGAACACTTGTTTTTGCCTGCTAACTCACACTGACGCAGATACGATGACGTCATTAACAAGCGTTATCGCAATTGGTCGGCAGAGTCCAAATCTCTACCGTAGACCAAATGTATAACATTTATACCGTCTACCGGATATACCGTGCACCCCTACCCTGTGGTGCACAGTCCAGATCTAAACATCATTGTTTTCAGCACCAACTAGGATTTAAGAATATGTGTGCTGCAGCAATATCAGTTTAATTGTAAGAAATGTATGGAGATACAAAGACAAAAAAAAAAAAAAAAAACAATAACTGAAATTAAAACTCTAATATTGTAAACATTACTGACTATGGATTTTTGAGCACAAACTTTTTCTCTCATTTTTTTTTTTGACCAAAAAGTGAATAAATAATCATTCTGTGACAAAAAGTCTTCAAATACTCACATTTTTACAATAAAGTCCTTGCTATTTTTGGAATTTGAGTCGTTAATAAACCAGTTCCTGTCTGCAGTGACAGAGGGGCACATCACAGCCTCTCTGTGTCTCTGTCTCTCCGTTGTGAGTCATTCAGGCTCTCTCTCCAGTTTCCAGCACACGCTTTGTTCACAAAGCATAACAGCCTGCCATTGGTTGTCACAGCCTTGTCACAATGCATTGTGGGACACCAGCAATATGGTGAACGGCATTAGCTGCTAGCTGCAAAAACAATCGAAAAATGGGTTAAAAAACGGATTAAAAGACGTTCAATATCGGAGTTACAGATGTGGATTTAATCTTTAAAGGTCCCAGAGAATCAGCCAAGTTCCATGCTCACTAAAAAATGTCATGTGAGCTGTGAAGGCGTGGATAGCGTCGTTAGAACGGCACAACAGAGGGCTTTCAGAGTGGCTACAATTTATGGTTCAAAAGTAATTTAACTTTTAATAACACGTGTCTTTTCTTGTTGTTCAAGGCAATGCTGGTCTCAGAGGGTTAACAAAGGTACTTTGTCTGAATACTCTGATACAATCATAACACAATATCTGTTACTTTGTCATTTGATAGGACAGAAAAGTAACAGTTACCAATGTAAAAACTGATATACAAGTCATGTTTTCAACCCCAGAACTCTGTATTTATCTGTGTTTTTATCAATACTGCTATGGATTCTTTTTTATTGTTTGGGGAAAAAAATAGTGGAAATACAGTTTTTTGGGCTTTTTATGCTTTTAATCAGAAAGAAGAACATTGGATAGAGTCAGAAACAGGGATGAGAGCATGGAGGAGAAACATGCGGGGAAAGGAGCCTAGACCAAATAGAGCTTGGGTTAAAGAGTTAAAAAGTCATGAGTCCATCTGTTGTATTTATTTTATATTGCAAACAACTGGACAAATTTCTCATCCTCATAGCTTTACTCATTCAAGTTTCTTGTCAAAATCTAAACTTTCATTTTCCTTATGTTAAGTTTGAACACAACATATATTTTTTAGAAATGTCTTTAACTGATGAGACTTGCAGCAAAGTCTGAAAATGCTTTTTACAGTGATGAGGAGCAGCTAAAGCCACTGAGTGCATGCTACTCCCACAGTTGTTTTCTTTTTTTTTTTTTTTTCTTCCCAGGACAACTTTTAAAGTGAAGCTAAGCGCTTTGATGCAGATGGGAGGGATGGAGATGTCTCTTGTTCTCAAGATTTTTATTTAAGTCCTGGTTCACCTGTATGTATTTTTTCTCACATTTACGTCAGTAGACAAACCCTCATTTAATGAAAATTAACATTTCAACTATTTGATAACCAAACAGAAATTCATCACAGTCATTAAAACAGGCAACGTATTCATCCCTACTTTAAATATACATTTGTACCTCTAAATTGAGAGCACTATAAACAAGCTGAACAAGCAAAAGATGTGACCATAGTGACTGGTATAAAAGTTCTAAAAAGTGTCAGCACTGGGGAAGTCTGGTTATTTCTCTGAGTCTTCTCAGGACAAGCTGCCGGATTTTAAAACTAAAATTAGAAATATTTCAGATTATTGAGAACATGAGTGACTCTCAACTGTGAACCTTATGATGGTCACATTATTTGAATGAATAGTTTCCTTGCTTTGCTGACTTATTCAGAAATATTGACGTTAAAGGATGCAGAGGATTTCTTCCTGTTCTCAAGATGGTGGGGCAAAATATTTCCACTATGAGGATGACAGGTGGGAACACAAACCAGGTTTGCTGAGTCGACACAATATTATAATTAGTATCTTTTCAGTATGCTGGTGTATTCTCATAAATATTCATGCCTGGAGGCAGGTGTACTGGTGGAGACATCACAAAATTTCCCAGCAGAGCTACTCTTACAGGCAGCATTACACCCATGAGCGTAAACCAGTCTGATGTTTGGGAGGTTGTGCACCTGCATATTTCAAACTCTGTGGGTGTATTCATCAATGTCAGCATACAAGCAGACCTTAAAGAGCATACACTCTCCTAACTACACAGGCATGTGTTCTGTAAGGTCAGTAATGTGGATAACTCGTGCCTTCTTATCACCATGCTGCAAATATGCATGCACAAAAATGTCCACATATACACATGTATCCATTGCTTTGCATATAAATGATATAAGGGTAAGACATCACCATGTACAGCTAGCAAGAAGAACTGCATTAACACAATACATCTGACTCGTTCCCACACAGAGACACTTCCTTTGCACTCTGAAGCCAACTTTCTTTGGGTAACAAAACCAGTGAGATGTAACTGTGTTTGGGAATGTGGGTGTCATGTTAACTGTATGCTTATCTGTTTGTGCCAGAATTACTTCCTTTAAGTCCTGGCACACAGAGTGTTTGTCCTTTGTATAGCTGTTGAATTTGTCTCATTCATCATTAGAAGAGTGTTCTCCCATATCTATACCTTCCTGTTTGCTTCAGCTGCCATTTTCTTTTACATCTTAATATGCAGACAGCCTGGCTTGCACTGCAGTGGAGATATTGACGTTCAAATGCATAATATTTTACAACTACAGGGATAAAGTGATTACCCTTAACATTTCCTCTCCTCCCTCTAATAGCAATGCTACCCTATCTATTATTAATGATTTTAGGTTAAACCCTCTTATTCAATGATTCTCAGCGCTAAATCATCAGGGGTGTTATCTTTAGGGAGAGGTTATGGAAATACATTTATTTGAGGGGATGTTAAATAGTATGGCTCACTCTTCCTCCTCTAAACTGTTCTTAAATTTATGATAACACATGATTCTCTGTGCCTTCAGTAGTGGTTTGAAAACATGAAAAAGTAATCTTCCATAACTGGCTATTTCAACATATTACACTAATGCTAAAGCAGGGCAATATGGCTTTAAGTATACTTTTTTCTTGGCTCGTTTCAGTAACAGTATTAGTGATAAGTTTAAGAGTGCAGTGATGCATCGGTTTTAACATCAGTTTCAGCCAATACCATCCCTGTTTACAAACATAGGCCATCTAACAAATTTTGTGGCATGAACAGATATCAGTTATCAATGTTTATCTGCCGTCTCCAGTTAGTTTTATGGTGGCATCTGGCACATCTAGCTGCTAAATAAAAAAGATTCTTACAGGGCAGAGTGACCTGTTTGACAAACTTTGATCTGATTTCATGGTCAAATGTGAGAGAAAATGTCAGCATACAAGCAGTGCTATAGCAAAAGAATATATATCTGTGTCAGTAACAGCTTAATTATCATGTTAAACATTGGTATCTGGCCTTATTTTAAAAATTGCTGTATCTCTAATTGGTATAT
This sequence comes from Cheilinus undulatus, assembly GCF_018320785.1. Classification (NCBI taxonomy): domain Eukaryota; kingdom Metazoa; phylum Chordata; class Actinopteri; order Labriformes; family Labridae; genus Cheilinus; species Cheilinus undulatus. The sequence goes on along the minus strand of NC_054887.1, from coordinate 20,611,664 downwards.
TTTAAATTCAAAGAGAGAATGCATTTACGTATATGGATGTTCAGGTGCAGCTAGTCCCTGTCCTTCTTCCCCCAATACAAACCTGTGATGGCATACTCAACCTTTGTCTGTGCACAAAAATCACAAAATGTGCTTCTCTAGATCTTTCTGTTTACTCCTTTGTAACTGTACATGCAGTTTTAAGTTTCCTCTCCTTCTGAGGTGTGTCAAGTAAGGTTGTTCCAATTTCGATAACCAGTATTGGAAAAACGTCCGATACTTCTTAAAATGCAGGCACTGGTATCGGCGAGTACACAAGTTTATGCATCTTTCCGATACCGTTTGGTGTATCTTTATATTTTGCTTCATTTAGCCATCCTAAATGTTAGCGCTGTAAACTGGAAATCATCTTTGCTGACCGAAAGCACTGCATGCATGGGCTACCGTTTTAGAGCAGTGAAGAAGCAGTAAAAGTTTTTCTTGAATGTGATCATTAAAATGCCTTCCAGACCAGTGCTGTCATACACAACATGAAGTGACACAGTTTCTAAAAAAGTTAAGTAACTTTTGAACCATAAATCCTTGCATCTCACTTGTTTTTCCTCTTGACGCTAGCTGTTGAGCCTTCCTGTTGACATTATTGATGCCTTTGAAACTCGGGGCAGCATTTTCAGTGAGCCTGGACCTCGTGTGACTTTTGGGGACCTTAATGATTAAATCCACACCAGTAAACCCGATATTGAACATCTTTTTTTTAATCAATTTTAATTGAGTTACGATCATTTATTACCACTAGCTCGAATGCTAACTTGAATGCTAACGGCCATACTGTTTTCCCCTTTGTGAGGGTCTGCCAGCTAGTTGCAGGCTGATCCTTAATCATGGGTTGGTCTGCAGGAGCTGTTAGCTCCTGACTTTCCAGCAGAGTGGCTGCAGCTTATTTGGCTCCCAAAGCATTAAAGCTAGAACAGACGTAGGCAGGAGTCAAGTCGTTTTCAAGATTTGTCATACCGGAGTGCAAAAATCACACACTTTTTATCACATTTTAATATTCTACTTTTTTACATTTAAACTGTTTTAACAGAGTGAAACTTGCTGATGATGGGACTCAAATTCATCTGTCATGTATCTTGTGTTAATCGCCCGTTATTTACCTGCCACTCTAGCTGGTAGCTTTAGCCATTGTCACAGCTGTTATGCATGTGTGCACAACACAACAAATGCAGTTTAAACCAGGGATGATTGTGTTGCATTAATCCATCTCATGGCAGAAATTATACCAGTGATGGTATTGATACTGATTTAGTCCCGCCCACATTGACATAACTTTCATCATTGAGCACAAAATTATTCACTCTGGATTTAATCAGATAATAGCATAATAGCATTCTACAGGGGTGACATTTCTGCAATTATACCCTCTGGAACATATTTTCAAATGTTATTATCATGTACTTGAACAGAATTAATAAGTTGGAAAGGATGTTAATGAGTACTGTAGATGTTAGAAAACATGAAAAATGCAAAACATCGCACTCAGAAAGAAGCCCATCAGCCCTCATTTAGAGAAAAAGTACATTTATGGAAGTATGCTCTAGTATTGAGGCAGATAGTAAAATATTCTATTTTCCCCTTCCCATATAAATGGATTAAATAAAACTCTAATGGATGTTAGAGCAGTAATTTTGAACATTTCCTTTCTTGTGAGGGGGTTAAATTGATTAAAAGGCTCTTTGAAATGAGTAAAGGCTTTGACAGAATATAAAAATGGTAAAATGGTGTAGAATGGTTTATAATAGGGATCAATTAAATACACTCATGCTGAAAGAAACCGCTTGTTACACTAAGCTATTAACCACACAGTATACACCCACCAAAATGGACAAAACCATACACTGGCATCCTTGAGAACACTTTACTGAAACAGATTTCCTCTGCCTTCAAGCAAACATTTGTGGTCTCTCGCTGGGAGATGTTATCTTTGGGGAAATACAAACACACACACACATTTGTCTCTCTGACATGTCGAAGGCGGTAGTCCGGCTGAAATCGTGCTCACCCAAGGGCATCTCCTTCCAGATGCCATGTATGTGTGACCCCTGGATATTGCGATGTGTGTGTGCGCTGTAGGGATACAGGCCTGTCGCTTGAACAGATAAAAATGAAAAACATACAAAAACCTCACACCCCCTAATCTGACATACACACAGTGCTGCATGTATTGATCTCAAATGCAGGAAAACCCATTTTAAAGTCAATCCAGGGAGTCTTTTAGCTGTAAGCCCAGTCTGCTGTAAGATGTTATGAATTCATTTGTAACATATTACATGTGTTTCCTCCACTGTATCTTACGCTGTGAGCAATGTATAGCCCTCTTTCTGATTTCTTACATTATTGCATATTTGTCATGCTAAAATGTTCCTGAACATCAAACAATTTTAATATGTGACAGAGATAACCCAAACAAACACAAGGTGCCAGTTTTAAATGCCTATTTCATTTTTTAAGGGAAAAAGCCATCCAAACGTACTTGACACTATAAGAAAAAGTAATTGCCCTTTGTTAAATCATGTATCAACTGTGATTAGCCACATTCTTTTCAGAGGTCTGAGTTGAATTTCACCAGCCAAACCCAGGCCTGATTTCTGCCAGACCTGTCGAATCAAGAAATCTCTTAGATAAAACCTGTCTGACAAAGTGAAGTAGACTAAAAGATCTCAAAAGGTAACACATTGTGCTGTGATCTTAAGAAAATTCAAGAAGATGAGATACAGTCATTGGCATCTGTAAGTCTGGAAAGTGTTAGGGCTCAATACTGGGTCCTGTTTTGTTTACATTATATATCAGCAACTTCACACCTGCTATTAAAAATTGTAACATCCATCTTTATGCTGACGACACAGTTTTATATTGATTGGCTAACACTTCACATTCAGCCGTTGAGATCCTTTGATCAACTGCAACATGCTCTGATTGATTTAAAACTGGTCCTTAACCCTAACAAATCCAAATCTATGTAATTCTCCAAAACCAGAGACCTTACTGACAATATGCATAGATTTCAAATCACCACTTTGACAGAACATGCTATTGAAAGAATCTCTGACTACAAATATTGTGGTGTCTACCAAATTTCACATGAATGCACTCACAAACAAGCTACGACCTTTACAGAAACAAGTTACATTTCCCAATGCTCAGCCAAAGATGTGTAATTGAAGCCACCTTTTTATCCATCATAGACTATGGTGACATTATTTACAGGAATGCTTCTGCTGCCATTCTGGCTCCCCTAAACTCCATTTATCAGTCAGCCCTCAGATTTATTACTGCTGACAGTCTCTCTACTCATCATTGCTATTTATATGTAAAAGTGAGCTGGGCACCTCTAACTGTAAGACATGGCAGGCATTTTAAGTGATTTCTGAAGCCTTGAGTGTCATCATATATGACATCTTTGTTAAATCAGTCTCACAATCAATACTGAACACGATCTAGGGACTGGCTGATGCTCAAAATTTCACAGACAAACACTTGATTTGGAAAAACTTCTTTTGGCTTTTCTGCTGTGTTCACATGGATCACTTCACAACAAACATTCAAACAGCAAACAGTTGTTCACATGGGTCAAATCAAAACCATGATTTTACTCCCCCTCTTATCAAGTCTCACATTGCTTTCATGATAACTGTTCCTTGAGTGGAATGCTCCTCTGCTTTGTTTGGTATTCATTGCCAACCTAAATTAATCATACTTTATTCATTATTAATATAGAGAATTTTGGTTGAACATTTGTAGTTTGTTTTCTACTTCTTCCCATGTGAGACCTCCTGCTATCAGGCACAGATTTTTAGCTCTTTGGGCTATCAGCAGTCATCAATTATTGGTGCTTTACTTAACATCTCCCCTTGTACCTTTGTTCACTGTGTAACAGAGTTACGACAATTGCTGTTAGCTGGCATCCATCATGTCGTTCTTCTGAGGGCCACATTATCTTTCCCTGCACCGAGCAGAGCCTGAGGAAAAGTTTGAGAGACGCAGCAGGAGGAGGAATTAGACACATGGTTTCCCATTATTGAGCCACATTTCATTTCAGTGTTAAGTTTCAAATCAAGCTTTGGCCAGAGGGCATAAGATCCTCCCTACTTAATCCATACATGGCTGGCATCCATGAGCTGGATCAATGAGGCTGGGATCCATTGATTAATCCTGGAGGCCTGTAGGGTTCAGGAAGGGATAGTTGCAGCTTTCACTCTACCTGATTGTTCTATTTGTGATTCTCTGTGTAAGAATTTAGTGCATCAGTGCTTATTTACACTTGAATCCAGAAATATCACAGTAATGTGCACCTTGACACCAATGAAAAAGCATGAGAGGAGTGTAGGTGGTTCCTCTCGACCTCATTTGATTTCGGTGAATCACTGTTTCTACTTATCTTAAATAGATAAAAAAATATTTGATTCTATCAATGCGGCTTAGACCAGTTAACAGGGCCATTAAAAAGTAAAACCCACACACAGAAGAGTACCATTAACTTATTCCAGATGGAGGATTCTGCTGTTGTTGTTACTGATGCTCACTAATGCTCCAAACTGACCTCAGAGACTTACACCATGTTGCTCTGTGTATTTATTTATTCATTTAGGCTATTATATCTTATTTTGAAGGGATGAAATGAAAGGCCCGTGTTTGCTCCTATTAAGGATCACAAAAATATCAGCGGGTGACATCACATTATGACCTTTTACCTGAGGTCATCCATGCTGTGCTGGTAACACACAGGAGGATGCGAAGCTTACTCTAACAGTAACATGCCCTCCTATCATTTCACTCATGTAGCAGAAAATGATTCAGATGCAGAAAAGCAACTTTGTTTCTTCATTTGATGCTCCAAAGTAAGTACAAGTCATTTTGATGCCCATGTTTGAAGTAAAGCTATTGTTTTAAACAGCCAAACGTGAATCTAGAGAATTAAAGTACATTAAACAGTACAGCTCTGAGCAGCTGGAGGCTCGAGATCTCAGGAACTAATTCATGTGGGTAGAGCAGGAAAATAACAGAGTGCCTTTCTCAGGTTGATTTGCCATTCATTTCCATATTGTTCCATGATTTTTTTCGCTTCTGCTATGGGTGTGTACATTAGGAACTTAAACGTTTTTTTTTTTTGTTTGTTTGTTTTTGATGAAGATTGTTTGATTTCATGTAAAATTAGGTGGATTTCTACTCTAAAGTTAACTTTTCTTCATCAGACATGAGTAATTACTTAATAAGACATGAGTAATTAACTCTCTGAGACTGTTATCGTATATGAAAGAGGAGAGATGTGTTAGTCCAAGTTGAACAACTGTTTGCGCCAAAGTGGTATCTTGTTACTTGTGTTTTTTTTTTTTTTAATCTGAAAGCCCTCTGTTTTGCCATTCTAAAGACGCTATCCATGCCTTCATAGCTCTTACAAAATATTTTCTAGCGAGCCTGGAACTTAGGTGACTTTCCAGGGTCTTTAAAGATTAAATCCACAGCAGCAACTCATATTGAATATCTCTTTATCCATTTTTTGATAATTCCTGCAGCCAGAATCTAATGCTGTTGCCTAAGAGTCTGCTGAAAGAAGTGCTTTGAATTATGTACATAAGGTTTTTTTTTTTCACCTTTTGGTCCTCAAGAGATTGGAGAACAAATTTGTGCAACAAACAAGTAGTCATTAATATTAACTGTGTGTAATACATACAAATCTTTGAGTTTTAATTTCCGTTTAGTCTTTTTCTTTTGTCTTTATAGTCCCATAACCTTTATAAAATTTAAGTAACATTACTGCATTTCCCTAAAGCTTAGGCTGTCCTGAAAAAAGAGTGTTTAGAGCTTCACTGTGCACCACAGGGCTGAAGTTTAACAAGATTTTTAGGACAAGTTCAGGACAGACACAACACAGCAATGGCATAGGGCTGAGGGGGTTAAGTATAGATTCTGAATTAGAACTAGAGCAAATTCAGTGCAAAATAAAATGACTGTACACCATGCTCTATTACCCTTACTCAACTGAACTTTATTTATATTGTGCTTTCATAAAAGCATGCAGCCAAAGTGCTTCACAAAAAATAATACAGAAATTGACAACAGTAGATACATTTTTAAAAGTCTAAAACTAGGAATAAGTAATGAATTGATTTAAAAAATGAAATAAACTCTAGTACAATAAGTTAAACTGATGTTATCGTTTAAATAAAAGTTTAAATCCTTTAAACCCTTCATATTCTCTGATAAATGACAAGAAAAACAGTAAATCTTTATATTTAAGAAGCTGGAACTAGAAAATATCTGAAGTATCTGTTTTAAGGCTGACTTAAACATTGATTCCACAGTAAAATTGATATTTTATCAAAATAGTTTTTTCCCTTTTTTTGATTGACTTAATGACTACCAATTCATTGTTATAGTTCATTTTAATTTTGAGTACTGACTCCGCTTAAGGTTTCTTCCTGGGCTTGCTCTAGTGTACCAACTTTTACAGCTGACTCCACTAAACAGATGACACACCATATAACACTCTCACTTAGCGTACAATTTCAGTTGTCAACACAGGTAAATTTGCACTTAATTGTCAGTGTTGTGCATAAATATCTAGGTGGACGTGTTTTCCCAGTGACATGGAAACAAACATGCATGCACAGTCATCAATTTGCTCTATTACAGCTGTCAAATGTAACAAATGCGCTTTAAACAGCATGCACACACACTCTCTGACCTAAACACACATACACCAATCAGTCACTTACATTGAAGCGGCGCCCTGCCACTTGCTCCACAATGGTATTACAGGGGCTCTCAGCCTGTTATGATCTCATTCCAAAAGCATTCAGCAGTGCCACAAAGCAATTCCAAACACATTTCCAAAACACATTTTGCAGCGCCACAAAGTGTTACATCCATCACAGGGGGAATAAGGCGTAATGGCCGACAGATACTGTAATAGTTGATTCCCCTGCCAAGAAAATGTGTGTCCAGGACTGTTTGTTGATGTCTGTGCAGCTCTGTGTGTGCGCTTTGGTGTGTCCAGTGTGTGTTCGGTCTTGGCACATGGGAAGGAGAGAGAGATCCCTGCAGATCCATTGTGCTACAGTCAGGGCGATCTCTGCAGTCCCTAATGTCCATATATATTTAATGAAATGGTGAAGGGATAAATTATACATGTCTACCTCTTTTGCCCTCCCTTTCTTACTTCTTTCTTCTTGCTTTTGCTTTTAAAAACTTCCCCCAATCAACCTTCATCCTTTCCCTACCCTGCCACATTCCCTTGACGTGAAATAAAAATCCCCTTCCACGAGTTTGTCTTTTCTTTCACACTGTCGTCTGTCCTCTACACTTACAATTACAGTGTCTTGTCATTTAAATGTATGCACTCACGTCTGTCTAAGCTTTGGATTTGCTCTGTTTGCACAAGGAAGTGAAGTGAGGGTTCCACAGGAACGTTGGCGATGGCTGTAAATGGAGATTTGCTTTGTAAAATATTATGGAAATTGGAATAAGAGGTTGAGAGACATGGAGACAAGTTTGGAGAGAGAGAGAGAAAGTGCCACCAGGAAAGATGAAACAGACAAACTGATCAAAGCATCTGACGAGATAGTCCTCTTTTCCCCCATTCTAGTTATATATTTCTAACATTCACAGGAGGAAAGAGCAGAGACGCAAATCAACGTCTGAGCGGGAGTGTTTTTGAACAAGTGGAAGAAACCAGTGTCATGGTATATATGTGAAAGATAGCATGGAAGTGGAGCGCATATACTTTAGTATGTAGCATATATGTCCCACTGGACAACACTGAAATGTTGTTAACCTCCCACTGACCTTACTGTCAGCCTTCTAACTGTGTTTATGTGTGAATGATGCACAAAGAAATGTCTGCCTGGCTGTAGATATTTGGCATGTTGTGGTCAACCAGTGTCACTGCAGTATTAATGAACTAATGATTGTTTTCTTTTGGTCACAGGCGTCATAATAAAGCTAATATCAGACAAGATTATTTTACACTAAAATGCCTGTTTTATGTTCAAGGAGCAAAAAGGGAATTTGAAGAAGCTTCTAGCTTATTTCTGCATATCCTGTACCTTTACTGTTGAAGCAGGTATTTCTGCAAAGTGCATCAGGGCTGACGGTATTAGAAAAACTGACACTAGATTTGTATCTTTATGTGATATACAGCATATTGTAATTCTTCTTCATCAAAATTCAAATCAAACCAGACAAATGCAGTGCTTTTTATGTCTATGTTAATAGCTACAGTGTTACTTAAACACCATCAGCCATTTCTAACAACTTCCAAAGTAGGAAGGCACTCGATTAGCCAACTAAAGAGTTAGATTCAGATCCTTTTGTGGTCAACACTAGAATTACAAGTTGTCTGATCTTACTATTAACATTTTTTGTTATTAGTTCAGGCCCACCATCGTGGTTAAACACTCCATCTAAATGCAGCCACCCGTTGCTTGTAGCCACTGTAATTGTTCTTAATGACAGCTTCTTTGCTGAAATGGTGCTCTTAACTTTGTTATAAACAACTGCTAACTATGTAGTTGCCCTGATAACACCTCAAGGGAATGCTGCAGATAGCACTATTTTGAGTGAAGAACTCAAAATACTCTGCTAGCACTACTAACACAGTAACGTTAGCCACATTCTGCAAACCAATTTCACACTGTTTCAGCATGACTTCGTTTACTGTTGCAGTGTGAAGTTAGTTAACAGAATGTATTTATCTGAATTGAAACTAGTTGGCTTAACACAACTATGTTTTGCATGTAATCGAATGGGAAATCATCCGTCTGTGAACATGACTTATATTGTTTTTCAACAGCAGTGCAGTCTGTCATGTCGCAGTGAAAGGAGAGCTTTCAGTGTAACTTAAACCCACATCAGTGGTGCTGGATGCCGTCCATGGAAGACAAAGTAGTCCTCAAGATGTTCAGTCAGTGACCATGTAACAAAGGTATATTAATGGAATTTCAATAATAATTTTCAGTAATCAACATAAATCAGTAATAATAATAATCAATAGTATCTGTCACTGATTTTGTTATCTGTTTTATTTTGTACTTTATTGTTGGATCAACTTCAGTTTTCAAAAGCAGCCATTAAAAGCAGATTAAGGTGATTTGTCCCTGTTATTGTGCCATCAGACTGCCTATTCAATGCATCTCTATTCATAGATATATAGAAGCACTATAGACATGGCAGCAGGCTCCTGTGCTTGAGTCTACTTTGTGCTCCACTTTTGCACATGCATATGTTTATTTGCACACATACAGTGTATTAGAGGCTCATGGCTGCAGCAGGCTGCCAACAGGGAGCTTCAAAGCTCTTAGACACACAAATACACTCACATACACATCCAGCCTCTCTCACAGATGCTGCCCTTCCTCTGATCTTTTGATACATCCCTTAAGAGGAAAGGAAAACAAAAGAATGGCTTTGCAATTAGTTTAGCCAGTGCATTATAAGCATTCACAATTCTTAGCCCTTGATCATGCAAAGTGAAGCAGAAAGTATCAAATATTGGGTTAGTAACACTGATTCTTTTTTTTAATTTTCCATGTTGTTTTCCATATAAGATGTTCCTACAGCCTGTTCTTAATGTGGATTACTTTATAGGAAGTAGCCTGTGTGGAATGAAACAGTGGGAAAGGTCAAAACTCCACTAAACCAGCTAAGAGAAGAACCAAACTCAATAGAAGGAAAGTAAACAACTGAAGTACCAAAAGTAAATACAACCAAAAGAGGCAATGAAGTGAAGAGGGACGACTCTGCATATCATCGCTGTGCTTTTTCCCATTTTTTGAGCCTGTCATTGTGAGAGGGACATGCTCATGAATCCTTTTTTAACCACTTTGATGGTTTTCAATAATAGTCCAGGGAAAAAATAGCCAACAGCATGATGTGTGATAGCTGTATCTTTCACAGCCAGACTGACTGACTGGCTCATGCTGAAAGAAAAGCTAAACAGGGATCAGGGCCGTCACTAGGATTGAAAGACGGGGGGGGGGGGGGCTTAACCCCAAGGGTTGCAAGTTATTCTTGGTATATAGTGTGCACCATTTAATTTCCTCCACACCTTAGAATGCTTAATTAATTAATTAATTAATTAATTGATTGATTGATTGATTGATAGTTGCAGAGCATTTATCAGGACCTATAATCTGGCTCACTCTCTTCTCCTTAGAAGACTGTCCTTTCCTGAGCCTTCAGGAGGTCTTTCTTTTTTACTAATAAGAGTCTCAGTGAGTTTATGAGTTGGGGTTTATGAGATATTGGGGTGGGTTCATGGAAAAGATGTTAGAAAACATATCCATTAATGCATTTAGTAAAATATAAATGTGGTATATAATATCTAAAAATATATATTTCACTCCTCTCTTTTTCCTTTCAGGCTGTTCATGCTTTCCAAATAAAACTAGCTTATTTCTGCCAGTCACTGATATTTCGCTGTGTCTGAAGACAGTCCACAGCAGTAGTACTCAACCTTATTCTACCCAAGAACCTTATTGTCTTAAAATACTTTTGCAAGAGCCACATTCCAAAACTGGGGATGTAAGAAGATCCATAGATCAGCTGATCCATAGTTGAAATAAAATGAAACAGTGAATTGTTGGATTATTCTGTAATTAAATAGGATACAATAGGCTACATACAAATTTCTACAGTGTTAGAGGAAAACATATGTTACTGATAATAAGCATGTATTTTTTTTTATTTATTCAAGTTCCACCTGGTCTAATGACATGTTAAAATATTAGTTTGAGCTCTGAGATGTTTTTCAAAGAGCTTATGAATTATTGTTGGCTATTTGGAATTTATCTCTCACACTGGGACATTTACTGTAGTTCTGTAAATTTATTAACTAAAAAAAGATACTTTCTAATTTTTTTTCCACTCATTATTGATGCTTTTAGCTAAACGAGGAGGGGTCTCGTCAGACCCGGCTGCAGAAACAAATCAGAGGGGGGGCATTACATTTTTGGGGGAGGGGGCACACTTTTTCAACCTAAATTTTATTTGCTTCAGGCTGAACAGTGGCATTGTAGCCACTTCTACGGTGCTGAGAAATCATTTTTCTCTCACAACAAAGAGGCAGTTTATCCCAAATCTGGAAAAAAAAAAAAAAACAGTGTGGGAGAGGTAGCTACAGCAGCTAGGGGGCACAAGGAGCAGCGCCAAGCAGCGTAACTCATCTGCATGGAAGAAACGTGAGTGACAACATCAACAACAACACTACCACCGAACATTACAGCTGCGAGAAACAGCAACAGGCTAGCACAGGCTTTTTTTCCTAGAGAAAAGGCGTGGAGGAAAGCTCTGCATGAGTGGTCTTTGGGGCTCTTCTGTTCCAGGGTCACTAGGCTGCAATGGCCTGTTGCTGTTCAACGCAGCTGTAATGTTACCGTGAACCTCGGTGGTGTTGTTGCTGTTGACGTCACCACTCACGTTTCTTCCATGCGAATGGGTTATGCTGCTTGGCGCTGCTCCTTGTGCTCCTTAGCTGCCGTAGCTAACCCTCTTAGCATGAATGTTTTCTCCAGTGTGGCTGTTGACTTCGATGCTTATGTTTCCAAAAGAAGTGGAGCTGTATGGCGCTGCTTCCTCCTCACTCCCGTCTGTGCCGTCACTTGTCCTCGATACTTTGTTTTTTTGGAAATAATTCCGGATATCCATGTTCAGTTCACTGGGCAATAGCGACGGTGAATGCCATGAACGTATGACTTGGTATGACTCAGTGACCTACCCCCTCTATTTGTAATTGGCTAGCATGTTGCCTTCGTTCGTTGGTTGGATTGGTTGAATTGTAGGATCAACAAATCGAGATAGGAATAATAAAAGATGGCTACTCCGACAAAAAACAAAACAAAACCCAAATATGGACAACTTCAAGTCCCAGGGTGGGCACGACTGACTCCGTGGGTGGGCACAGACCCCAATGCCCGCCCATGCTGCCAGGTCTGGGCCTCATATTGGTCTTGCCCTGGTCCTTGAAATGACTAAAAGCGGCCCTGCCTCACACTTTCAGCTCTCTCAGACGCGTCGTTCCACCCTGCCTCATTCTGTGGCTTTGGTTTCCTGTTTCTGCTCTTTTACAGTATTTGTTATCAGCAGTACATTAAAGATCAAGTTAAACACCCACATTTGGACAAGTTTTACTAGATATTACGTTATCTCAACATTCTGATCCGTGTGAGTGAGGGTTGCTGATGACCGACGACACATACCGCAATGATCATCATAAAATACGAGTGTGGAAGAGCATGGGCAGGAAGAGATTGAAGAAACTTGTTAAAACGAGGGCATTAAAAGCTTCAATTTGAACACAAGACAGCACACCTAAATGAATGAACTTACTGAAGAGACGCACCACCACCGGACGTCCTTCGCTGTGCACACCCAGTGATAATAATACAAGGATTAAAAGTAAATTAAAGTTTTCATCTATACTTGGCAGTAAAGAGCCACAGGCAGCTGGAGAGCCATGGGCTGATTATCTCTGCTCTAGACATTAAGCAGAGAGTAACATAACACTGTGGTGCATTCCTTAATTAATTTCGTCACTGTTTTTACTGTAATTATTGTTGGGGGGGCTGAGGAACATTTTGGGGTGGCTTCAGTGCCCCCAAAAACGGCCTAACCACGTCCCTGACAGAAAGACATGCACTATGGTTGGCTTGATTGGAGGACAGTTGGACATATAACAGAAACTGTCATAGTTAGTGTGCAAATGTTCCTTATGATATTCAGATATTTTCTACAGTTTTATCTCTAAAAGACTGACTTTATTCGAATCCTACCTGTTTTGGCATTCCTGAAAAATTAAAGTTACTGAGTGTTAGCTTGTAGGGGTTTGAACTGCAGGCAGAGTTCAAGACTAAGGATGTCCCGTCATCATGGAGACTACAACATGCTCTTGGGGTAAACCAAAATCTTTCCTGGGATGATTTATGTATTCGCATGTCAGTGTTTGAAAATAAGCAACAGCTACCTACACAATGCGTGTGTTTCTGCACAGAGTGAATTTTTTCACCCTACCAGCTAAAGTTGTAAAGTAACAAATGATTTCAGACAGAACACAAGGTAATCTGAAACCTGGTCTACTTCTTACTCTGCAGAGCCAGGCAGACCTAACTGACCAGAGAGGCCAGGGCAAGAGTGGCTGTGTTTACAGTGACAGGCTGTTTCATTTAACCCAGCGCAGCATGGTTTACATCTCCACAAGAATATTTCACCTGCTGAGGTAGTGTTAAAAATGTCCTGCTTGTCTTATAGCCATGATGATTAAAAGAAGGGCACTACTGTGGCTGTATACTGTATAGCCTTCTGTTACCCACAGATTCCACATACTCTGCAGGTGCCATGATCTACAGCAATGTGCTTATGAAGTGTAAATAAATCGTGCACTCTCTAGGCAATTTTTGCAATTCCACTGCAACTGCTCTGGCACATCCCAAAACTGGGACTCAGTTCAAGATGCATGCCAAGTCTACTGTATCTCTGGGGCCAGCCTTGGCCAAACCACCTAAGTCCATGTAAAGATTGATCCAAATAGCAGGAAAAGCATGCAAAGCATCAAGTTCAAAATACAGCAGTAAATCATCACTATAACAACGTTACGTCCTATCCTGTGGCACAAACTACAGGACACCAGTCAGTCAGTGGGTCACAGAGGTACTACAGTGCCATTAACGAAAAAAATTACCCTTTTAGGTGGAAAACCACAGAGTTTACATGAAACCATACATCCTTCTAGAAAACATAAACCTTAAAATTCCCTAATCCACTCACCCAGGATAGAAGCAAAAAAAAAATGAACTGCATTGAAATGAATGGCAAATCATCCCAAGAAAGAGAAAATGTTGTTTACAAACTCCTCTCAGGTGAACTCTACCGTCATGAGTTTGTTCCCATGATGTTGTTTCTCCAGCTGATAAGGACTGCTGTGTGCTCTGTGCTCCAGGGACACTTTCAGGGCAAAGGTTAGCGCTGTTGGTCTGAGCAAAGCAATGCACACCAAGAATGCAGTGCATTTTATTTTGAAAAGCCTCCCAGGAAATGGGCAGCTTTCAGCAGAAGCAACGTCACAAATATATAAGCCAAAGGAAACAACACCAAATCAATTACAAGCTAGAACATCCTGAAAAGTAATCACGGTGAGTTAAAACTTCTGCTTCTTGACTCATGCACACCCATTAAGCTTATTGAATACAAGGATCCAGAAATAATGAAAAATTGCAAGATTATGATATGAATCTAACACTATTGGGCAGAGATCTATGTGAAAACTCCCCTCATATTGGCTCATATACTCTATAAAACAACTAAGACCCTGCCATTCAGGTGAGGTTTAAATGAACATTTAAAGACATGGCTGCAGCCCTAATTTTCATTATCAATAGAAATATGTTTATCTGGATCCAACAGTTATTTATATTTTGCTTTGTGAATTTTGCAGACCATTTTTCTTGTCCTGCATCTGCTCTCCAGAGCATATACCACTCCAGTTATATCTCCAGCTGTGTGCTGATCCAATTACCTGATGGAATACCTGCAGGGCTTCTCCAGGCTGTGATTGGCTGCTTAGTGTTGCATTCCAATAAACGTCAAGCTGCACGATTTAACTTTCTTAAGGATCCTATTTGGTGGCCGGGCAGCTGCGCCCCTAAATCAGAGCTGATTGTGCTGCAATGATGATTCAATTATATGTGAGTAACTGAGTTGCAGGGCAGCAATTATCTTTTATTCGTCAAAATGACAAATAGTGTTTTGATTACACTTCAACACGCAACTGTCACACTGGAAACCCCTCAGTTTTAATGGGTCCCATGACTATAGGACAGACAGAGAGATAGTCAGGTAGGCATGGCAGCTTTTGTGCTGTGGGATAATGCCATCCTCCTCATGAGAAGAGACAGATTGACAGATGGACTAAACCCACCGTCAGTTAAAGAGTGCGGTGTCCTATGGTAGAAATCATATTAGTGTCCCTCTCAGACAGAGACTGACAGATGGACTCGGACAGACAGCCGGAAATAACAGAAAAAAACAAGTCATCAGTCCTGGGGCGAGATGAGAGTGAAGAGGAGGAATGACAAAGCAGCGGAGGGTTATAGGACGCTTTGGGAGAGGAGCATTTTTTTCTTTGACATCTCTACCCTGAAAATGTTCCTGAAAGTTGTCTCCACTCTCCTAAAGTCTCAAATCATATACAACATGGTGAAAACTGTAACATAAATATTATCAATCTGATAAACAGGACAGCATCCATTTGAATCTCTGCTTTGCATTGCCCAGAACATTTTTCTGTTCATATGGCTTTCTTAATGTGTGTTGGACTGAAGAGATTTCTCTAACACAGTTTTCAGCCCACTTGAGGAAGGTATGTGCAAGAGTGTGACAGCATCTCCATCACCTTTCATTACCATCATCATTACGAGAGCAAGATGTGGAACGATGTAGGTATTTCTGCAGACAAACTGCATTAGGAAGGACTGGAAGGCTGGGCCCAAAAAAGGGAGTAACACTCACTACTCTTAGAGACCCCAGTGTGTTAAGTTTGTCACTCAAATAGAAGATTTTTTTCACTTTCACCACCTGTTGAAGGATGTGCTACCACAACAGGCTCTGCTTAAGAGTGTGTTCTTACGCAGAAAACGTTTTCCAAGAGCAGCATTAGATAACTTTTGTCATATCCAAATGCATGCAGTCAAAAAAGCAGATGTGTTGGTGGCGATGCCGTATTATCATCAGGAAGAAAAGGCAGTCATCCCCTATTGAAATAAGCAGCTACCAAAGAATTTCTTTTCCAATTCCAAAAATTCAGATAAATAAATATGGATCTTTAAATGCACTCTCAGCCTGTAGTCCATACATGACAGCTGTTACCAGTAGTAACTTGTTATAGTGACTTATGGAGAACAGGCAACATCCCTAACATCTCTGTGCATCCCGACACTTACTGTCCTCACTGAGCGCTTTCTTGAAATCAATAAAGGGTTGCTTGCAGCCCATGTTGACTCTGCAAGGTGTTTGACTCAGTGACTTTGGATGCCTTCTGGAGGATTCTGGAGCTCCAGGGGATCGTGTGTGCTTTTCATGCTGTTGTCTTCCTGATATTTTGGTTCAGAGGGTACTGTGGAGTGTGGTAGCTCCAGCTCTCATTTCCCATTTAACTCTGGGAAATATGATATGATGACATGATAATAGTACAGTAACATTGGCAGCAAACTGTGGTGTGCCATTTGGCGATGTCTTGATCGCTGATCTGCAAGGATGTGGTGATCCTTGCAGATCTGTAGATGTCCATGTGGGGGCTCTTGAATTGCTGAGCAAGGAGGCTGAACCGCTCGATTTCAAACAGATATGGTTCTGATTCTGGCTCTGGATCTGTTCTGGAGTCTCAGAACCTTGGTACTTTCTGGCAAACCAGCCCACGTTCACACCAGTTTAAAGGGATACTTCAACATTTTGGCAAATTCGCTCATTGCCATAATTCCTATAGTCTTAATAATAGGTTTCCTTTAGGTGTCGGTGCAAGCTGTTTCTAGATCTGGGGGAACTGATATACCAGCCGCTTAGCTAATGCTATGGAGACAGATGATATTATTGACGGTGATGTTTTAAAGCTAAGCTAGTTACTGTCAAGTAACTACGGCACTGCCACAGGCGCGCACTGTGTCACTCCGCCCAATGGTTTACTCGGAAAGTAGTTCCGAGTATTTGCTTCATGTGTTGTAATGTAACATAATTATATGTTATTATTGCATAGCGTGGTGAATGTGTAGGTCACAACTTGTCCAACGAGAGCGTTTTGGAGTTGTTGGATTGTGTATTTGATGAGTTTGATGAGGGAAAGCCAAAAATACCGTCTGTCTCCTTTAAGTTGGCACAGCAGCTCGGCAGCATTGATCTAAAAATAGCTTGCATGGACAACTAAAGGTAACGAACCTATTACTAAGACTATAGGGATTATGGCAATGGGCAAATTTGCCAAAATTTTGAAGTATCCTTTTAAGTGGAACCAAAGTGGGAGAATACGTTACTTAGGTGGTCTCTTGAGTTTATTAATTTTTTGTCTGGTATTCGGGTGAGGTCCTTCATCATCTCTTCCACAAGTTTGGCATATAACTTGCTCTTCCTTGTACAACTCTCCAGCTTTACCTGGACTTCTGTCGATGCCCAGATTTTTGGTTCCAGCTGAGAACCAACTTCAGGTTCTGAACCAAATTTTTTTTTTTTTTTTTTTGGTTTGAACACACCAGCCAGTTCAAAATTACAGTGAGAATCAGTGAGATTGACAGAGGGAACGGGCACAGAGTCCTGCCGGTCTAAAAAGCCTTCGGGGACGCCTTGGATGTTACGATCGAATCTATTTCTGTGGATGGTGAGAGCATAGAAGCTGTGTAGCAGTTCAGCTACCTTAGCATTAATGTGCTACCCTCCAAGGCTTACCCAATGCTAGATGTTGCCTTTTGCATAAACCAATGGCAATTCTGGGTAAGGCAGTCGAGCGCTCACAGTATCTGAGCATGCAGATCCAAGTCAGAGTCTTTCAGTCAATGGTCCACCCAGTCTTGCTATTCTTGTGAGGCCTGGATGCTGACTGATGGCCAGAGATGCCATCTGGACTCCTTTGGGAAGACTTTTCTTTGGTGCATTTTTGAATATGGTTTGCAAGACCATGTGTTTAATGCTGACATGCCCAGAAAAGCTGGGATGAAAAGAGTCAGCTGCTGGATATGTGAGTGGTTGCTGTGCTTCTACAGGCACCTAGTGCGCTTTCCTGCGCCTGATCCAGCTCACTACAAACTGGAAACCTAGGACCTAGTGGTTGAGGCAAGCCTTGTGGGCAGACACGTGCTATAAATGTTTTTGACTGACTTTTGGGAAGCTGTCACTTGATACGTGATTGAGTGTATGATCGAGACCTAGCTATCAAAGATTGTGTACATAAAAAAGCAGGCCAAACCTGCTGGCTGTGACCGTCTGCCTCTCCAGGCTGTCACTCATGTGTTTGGTTACTTGCCAATTCAAGCTACACAGCCCATCAGGAGATATGACAAGTGATAGTGCATGAGTATGACTGACTGCAAGGCAGGGGGTCAGACACCAATACACTTCACTTTAAGGGTGAAAAAACTGTCACTTTTGTACCTAAACCGTTTCTCAATTTTCAACTAGAGGATTAAAAATTTCATGAGCACGACATACCCTACTTTCTTCTCAGTTTCCAAATAAGTGAGAAATACAGACTTATAAAGGAGTTTGGCTCAGAGAGGGGAAGAGGCACAGTGGAACAGAGCAACATGAATGTGTGAAAGAGCATGGGAGATTGTAGAGGGAGATGTGAGTGACGGGGAGAAGGTGAGAATTGGTAAGAATGACAGAGGGAAAATGGGACATAATTACGAGTGATGGGGGAGCGTTGATGTGAAGAGCTGCATATCACAACTATCACTGAGTAAAGATGGATATTCCTGCCATGTTTTTCCCAGGTACTTAAGGAGTAGAGGCACATATAATATTAAGTGAACACACCCCCATGTGCTTCCTATAGTAGCAGTCTTTTGCTTTGTATTCTTTATATTAAGTGATCAAAGTCATTGCTTTCCTCTTCCTGCAGGTTGAGGTAGCAGGAAGAGAGTGCAGGCTTAAAGCTTTGAGGAGAGAGAGGACGGGACACCTGCGGGGGTGTAGGGACAGAGGTGTAAATAAGTGAAGAGAGAGATGGAGGTGGGGAGAGACGGCAGGGGAGTGAGGGAGTTGAGATGAAAAGATAGGAGTGAGATGAGGTTGGGGAGTGGTACAGAGGTAGCAGTGGAGTACTGTAGGCACCTTTGATTGCCAAGAGACAGATGGGAGGAAAATGAGTGTGTCACTTTTACACCAACACTGTGTTAAGGCGATTATAATGTCTATTTTTAAATGTATGTACATGGTGCCATCCCTTTATTCCTCTTGTCCTTTCTTGCCACAAGTATGTGTTTTTGATTTTTAAGGCCATCTCTGAATCTCTTTTTTGTCATTTTGACGAACAAATTATTATTTTTCAGAGTCAAGTCAGAGGAAAATGTGAAAAAAGAAGCAGATTGTGGAGTGAATAATAGGAGCCTGAAGACTTCATAGAAAACATTGTCTGTTCTATAATAGAAAGGTGTGAGCAGAAGATTAGAAAAGTGGATTTTAGAGAGCAGAGGAAGGTGAGCAGAAAAGTTGCGACAACTTTAGTATCAGCAGAGACTGGAGTAGGTTGTGTGGTGGAAAGAATCGGGTTATACAGAGGCAGAGTATTTAAAAACCACACAGATAGAAAAAACAGCGAAGAGAAAGGAAAAGGCAATGCTAAGCCAAATACAATATGATAGTCAGGACTTTTCTGTGGAGGGAATAGGTGCTGTTGCTTTCTGAGACTCTTTCCATGAACTCGTCAAAATTCCCTCATGTATTTACAGCACTCTACCAGCTTTCAATCAGACTTTTCCTCAAGGCAGTGCATATGGACAGCTGAAGCCACAGTTATCTGATATAATTATGATGCAGTGTGGTCTAATTAACATTGGTGATGTTTTTCTTTAAGTTTCCAAAAGCACTTCAGTGGTTTGATTGTTAATTAGCTCATGGTTTGTGCTTTTTGTTCTGCTTAGGCTTTGCCTGTGGATCTGTACCTAATGAGCAAGTTTTAAATAATCATTTTTCCTTTTCTGTGTGTCACTACTGTGAGGGATTTTTCTTTTACTTACTTTTCAGATCTGTAGTTGAACTTTCCTTTCTTTTTTGATTTGATTGGTCACATTTTAAGGTTGCAGTTCCTCAGTACCCCAAACTCCTTATTCAGGGGTTTTCCTGCATATTTAATTATGAGGCTGACGCCTCCAGCTCTCAAAGCGTTGACATCATGAAAACTGTATTTTCTGGTGAAGGCCATTTTTAACTGAAATTATGGTATTACACTGGTTTGGCAGTACTGTATTGGTAACAATGCACCGGGAGTCGCTGCCAAAACTGTCAAAGAAGAGGAAAAGGCTGTGAGTTTTCTAAGTTTCCTGGATTTTCTTCCCTACAGCAGAATGCATTGGATGAACATAGTACGGATGAATGCTGTGGTCTGTGTGTGAGCTAAAGACACACAAACTAGAGACTCAGAATGCTGAGGGATTTTTTTTCTTAGAATTCTGAATTCGATCTTGGAATGCTGATTTTCCCTCAAAAATCTTGGATTAAAGTCAAATTTCTGACCTTTTTTTGCTAAAAAATCTGTGATTAAACTCAGAATCCTGACTTTTTTCCTCAAAAATTCTGGGATTAAAATTTCAGATTTCTAACTTTTTTTTTCTTTTTTTTGCTAAAAATTCTGGGATTAAACTCAAGATTCTGACTTTTTTACTCAAAATTCTGGTATTAACATGTCATATTTCTGACGTTTTTGCTAAAAATTCTGGGATTTAACTCAGAATTCTGACTTTAAACTCAAAATTCTGGGATAAGGTCAGATTTTTGACTTTTTACCTCAAAATTCTAGGATTAAAGTTATAATTCTGACTTTTTTCCTCAAAATAGTTTTGATTTTTTTTCCCCTGGAATTCTGGGGAATTAATGTCAGAATAATGGGATTAAAGTATCCAGACCCATGAATTTGAAAAAGAGGAGTCGTTTTTCAATAAATGTGTTTTCTTTGGCCCTAATCCTCTTACTGTCTTTGCATCTGATATTTGTTATCTTCTACCTCTGTGCTGTGTACTTTTCTCAATTCATGCCCACTCAAATTCTCTCAATCACTGCCTTACTTTTATTCCCAGTCACTGTCTTTTTTCTTCTCCCTACTCCCCCCAGATTATTCATATCATCTCTCCATCCCTTTCTCCTCCATCTTTCTCTACCCCCATACTCCATTGGGTAATATTAATAGGCTGTTGAGAGTGCCTGATTTTAGCAGTAGCTCTTTCTAGCAGTCTGTGCTGCATTAGTGCATTAAGTCTGTGTGCTCACTGCTGCCTGTTATCCAGCTGGACACATTAAGGGCATAACGGCATACTGTTAGCTTCAGTCATATGATCTCATGTACCGGTATGTGCTCATACAAGGTACTTATGCTGTCAGCTACACAAAACACATCTATCCCCCACACAGACTCTCAAAATCAACCAATGAATTCACACAGGGAAAAAAATTGATATTCAGTGAGTCACAGTCCAGTACATGTCATGCATGCTAATGGGGCACCCGATGAGTCACACCAGGAGTTTGTTAAAGTGACAACACAGCTCAAAACAGCACTCAGCTGAAGCAGTGATCTTTGTCAGTTTGAGTCTGATACTGAGCACTGATAACACAGAGGTAGGTCTACGATAAAGGAAACTCTTAGTAGTAGACGTGGGAGTGCAAACGTGAAAAGTCAGGATGTATTAAGGAGGGAGGTGGATTGGAAGACACAGGGGGTATTGAGAAATGGTATTGCTTCCTCTCAGCTGGTGTGTGTGTTTGGGCACGATTGCGTTCATCCCTAAAAATAAAACGATACCACTTCCCTCGAGACCATATGGTGCAGATAATGAGCAGGTCCTCCAACACTTCCTCCCTGTGTGGCTCCCCTGGCGGGCCCACAGAGCTCAGGAGTTTTCTCTAACAGAATGAAGTTAGCTTTGGGAAACTTTAAAGTAATGATGTTGTATCCTCCTCCCTTAACCTTGTCTTTGAAGGCACAAACAGCTGGGTCATTTAACTGTAGTAGTGCAGCTGCCTTTCTATGGAAGCACAATCAGCAGCTCTTGGCCAAGCTTGCGTACTGTGAAGTGAGTGATCGCTAACTAATTAGGACACCAATTCAAATGTACAATATAATTGCTACTTCCTTTAGTGTAAATGTGTCAACTTTGTTCTATTACAAGCACTTGGTAAGTTACACTGTGAACACCTTTACTCACTTTGGGTTCATTTATAGTTTCACCTGCAATTTTCCACTTCAGCTTTCAGTCATTGTAATTCCTTTCTTCTTAAGGAGGGCCACAATTTCAACTCTTCTTCTCTTTGAATGTCTTACCCTGTTGGTGGTCCCACTTGATAATGCAAGAGCACAAAAATGGATGAGTGAAACTTTCTTTTGCTCAGCTTAAGCCGTGATAATATTGTTGGAAATGTCTGCGTGCATTTAGGCTTTATTCTTCTCAGTGGAGGAAAGCAGCGAAAGCTCTGGCCACACGCTGTTTGACTCTTGAATAACAATCACTTTAATCAATATTAAAATTGATGTTCAGGTGCTTCCATTTCTGAACACTGAGAGGTAGAAAGTCTCAATGAAATAAAAGCCATGATCACAGTTACTTGAGTTCAGAAAACCTGAGAAATACAGAGTACTAAGTTATTAGTTACACTGCATAGATTAAGCTTTTCCACTTAAAGATACACTCAGAAAAATGGGTTTACCATACTGAAATGTTTCTGTACGTCAAAAACAGTATTATAATACTGAATCTGGGGCTTTTCACAGATGTAGGTAGCTATCATTAGCTACAGTGCGGCCAGAATCTATGAGTGGCTGTAAGCTCCATCTCTAGCTGACTTTTGTTTCTAGCTGGTTTGTTTTTCCAACTAGAAAACAGTTAAAGGTAATTACTAGCATTATGGCTGCATAAATAACTCAGGAATTAAAGTTTATGGTAAACTTCCCCCAAGGTAAAAAAAATGAGTGGTAAGCTGCTATTGTAACACCAAGCTCAGATTACCAGCATCTTGGCTCCCATAGGATGGATGTTCCAGATGTTATTTCTGCAATCCCATTGAATAGATATGACTGGAAGTGATGCTTTTGTTCGATTGATAGTCAGCTTGTTTGCTCTACATCTCACAGGCACACAGTGGTTTGGGTTTAAGCTAGCAGAAACCCAGTATATCCTACTCTTTAGATGCAAAACAACGCAAGTCAGTAGAGTCCTGTGAGTCCAAATCTCTACATGCCTACTGTGCCTTTATATGGGGGCTTTACAGTGAAAGGATAAATGCAGTTTAACAAAGGGAAATAAAACAGTTTAAAAAAAAAAAAAAGACAGCTGTCATTGTGGTACTGACTCAGAGTTATTGATCTGTAGACTCATGACCCCCTAAAACTGTCTTAACCTTCTCAAAAGCCATAATACAAGATCCTGACCATGTCCTTGAACCAATAACTAGTTCAGTTTTTAGAAGGGAGAAGGTCTTCACTTCCTCCTCCTTTAACTTACAGGGAATTAAATGTGTGCTTTCACCCATGTGCTGAGATGGTTTCTCTTCAAAAGCCATGCACGTGCAGCAGTGTTGTTGCCATACTATGCTTTTTGTTAATGCAGTGAAACTGTGAGTTTGCACCTTCAGTGGCTGAAATTCCTTTTAATTCACAGCATTGCATGAAGAGCATTCAAAACAGGAAGTATGGTAGCATCAAAATCTAGATAGATTTTAAATGTTATTTTATTATTTTAGCACAGTCCAGCTGCATCTTTTAATTTGGTATTCTATCAGCATGAACTCTTCTAATTAAATAATAATTTGTGTGGGTGTGGACAATCTCTTCTCCCTTTTAAAGCCCTGATGGGGCTGTGATGATATCAGTACAAGGGCTGTGGGATTTCATTGATACACACTCACACACCTTTTGATGCTGATACATAATGTGATATGCAAAACACGACTGATGTGAAGTGTTTGCCTGCTGAGCTGCTGATGGGGCTCCTGTGAAGGGTCAACAAGCTCACACAGGAAAAAAAAGAATTAAAACACACATGCACACACAGTGGAAGCAGAGCACTGAAGATCCCAAAACAAGCACACACACTCATCACCATCACGACATAAGCAGTGCGTGCCTGAGCCTTGTGTGGGTACGCATTGATTTTGTCTGCCCATAGGGAAACCTGTCATCTCTGTGCTGTCTCAAAGAAACGTCCCTGCATCAAACATTAAACCAAAACTTATTTTATAACCAGAACACTCAGGCTCAAATGTTTTTTAAAGACTTTCTAGCCTCTAATTTGCTGCCAAGATGTTTTTCATTAAACAGATTTAGAAGGCTTTCCGTGTGGGTCTGCTGGCATATTACATGATGTATGAGGCTCATTTACATGTGTTGACACGGGAATAGATGCCGAATGAGTTTAAAGCTGGGGGAATACCTGTTCAAAACTTTCTGAGATACTAGCAGGCTCTGTGTTGTGTTGTTCTCCATGTGCATCTCTCTCCTCTGCACACTTAAATATACATAACTGCTTGTATTTTTTGTGAGGATTTCATGACATTTACAGCACAGTGTGATGCAGAAAGACATACAGCATGAATGATGGCAGGTGACAGGCACTCTCAATGACACGTACACACTGTCTCACACAAAAACTCTGAATGAAGCACTGCTGGATGGTGCTCTAGTGTAATGGCAGGGAGTGACAAAACAGAGAGGAGAAGCTGCTGGTGGCTGGGATCAAGCAGTCTGGCGCCTTTCTCCTATGTGTGTGTAGGTTGTTAGAGCTATGTAGCTGTTGGAGGGAATGCTTCTTTTCAAATAACAGAGAAGGAAAAGACAAAAGACTGAGATGCTCTTGTCGTGGAAAGTAAGAGCAAGGAGAGAAGGACAGAAGAAGTAAAGGATTGTTTCAGGGATGAATTGGATTCCAAGTCAAGCTATGGCTGCAAAGAGCACTGAAGGGCCTTGGTGTGTCACAACTGTGGGTGTGGGAATAAATGGTATAAGCATGTTGATCCTCCTAGGAAAGTTGTTCATCATGTAAAATGAGGAAAAAAAACAGGGCATTATATGTTGGAGATGCTTCTACTTTCTTGTAGTAGGTGGCACATCAGCAAGAAAGCAGAATACACATTTAAATACACAACATTTAGAGGGGCAGTTTCTAATCATACATGTGAGATTTGATGCAAATCAGAAGTTTCATAAAATAGTTACAGTGACTTCCTGTGAGACGGTATAGTAACAAAGTGCTTGCCCACTTTGTGTTGCCAGATTTTAAACATGAGAGTTGCACATACTTCCCGTCAAATTGATGAGATATTGGAATGCTGGCTATCGCCATTGAGACATCCCTCAATGAAACATATCTGTGTTGTTGCCAATTATTTAGGTATTTCTGTCAAAATCAGAGCTTAATAGGTTTAACACAATAAGAGGAATGAAGATGTGACCCATTTGTCTCACTTCCTGTTGCCAGTAGGGGGCACTATGATATGATGTTTGAATGGACCGTGTTCGATGTGATACCATTGTCTTGCAAGAAAGAGCAGGAGAGCACAGAATGTTGTTTACTAATGTTAAAATAGGTTAAAATCATCAATCAACCATCAAAAATGCCTTATTTTGAAATAGAGATGAAGCTTGTGAACGTCCTGTTGAGATTTGGGCATGGGTCCAAGAGGCTTTTTTATAGGTCTTACGATGACCCATAGGCAGACCAAAAATCATAAGCCTAAGTTGGATGGTGTACAGGGGTTGAATATTTACCAGAAAAATCCCAAAAATCAGAGGAGGAAATGCTCAACTTCAAGAGGGGGAAGCTGTGACAAAGTAATGATATTGATGTATGAATGTACTCAGGATGAATGTGTGTTCATCCCTGTGAAGTTTGGTGATGATTAACATAAGCATTAAAAAGTTGCAAGGCATTACTGATTTATTTTCACTGCTAAAAATGTACAATAAGGTAGTTTAAGTTTGGGTTCTGGTCATGGCTGTACTCCTCACTGTTCACACAACTTTAGATCTCCAGGTTGTCTAGTATGAGCAAAAAATATCTGGAGTTTATCAAATGAAATTCCTTGGACTAGTTTTTTAAAATACGAAACCTTTGAGTTGCCCAAAAATGCCAAAATTTGACCCTTAGCTGTTTGTAGTGCGCTTCCTTTGTATTTTAAATGATGGTCCCAAGAGACTTTTTTTTTCATCTAATCATGATACATGTGTGTAATGATTACCCAGCCCCCTGTCTCATATTTGGGGCCCCTGCTTGATGGACTTTTTCCTCCAAAATACAATAATTTCCACTGGGGGACAATTTTCTGTAATGTTTGGTAAGTTTTTAAGCATGTTCAAGCCCCCAGATTGGCGATTCTTCTGCCAGAAAACGTATGCCTGCAGATACAATGGGGTCCTTGCTGACCCTAGATCGGTGCAGGGGTCCTAATAAGTACAATCATTTCTGCTGTTGAATGCTTTCTTATATGAGAAAAGTTATCAAATTGAAGATGGCAAAAAAAAAATCTCATTTGGTGGATAAAAGATAGCATTTAAGGCAGTGACAACTCCATTATGACTTTATTGCCTTGAATAATAATGGACAAAAGATAATGAGCAAAAATAATGAAATTTCCTCCTAAACTGTCATAAAAAGTATTGAAATATTTATCTTAATGTTGAGGTTTTAGTTCTTCCTGTGGTGTCAATTTGCTGGTCTAATCTAGAGACATTTCTCCCTATGCTTCGAGGAAAAATACAACTTTATTTTGTTGAAGTTACTGCCTGAAGATGTGGGTTTTAGCTGTTTTTCCAGTCATTAAATACTGGTTCGGACAGCCTGAGCTGCCACAACTTTTTCCTGTTAGAATGTCTGAAATGAAAGCTCTTGGTGTTGCTTTACCTGTCAAAATGTCTGAGCTGAATTGTGCTCATTACAAGAGACAACTCAAGTAAGGAAAAAGATAAAAGTCTGAACACTGCTGGTTGTAGGAGAAGCCTGTCCTTTAGTGTATTTCTATCTAGATTTGAATCCTGGACGTATAAAGTCAGGCGAGGACAGATGGTTGCGCTGTTTTCTGATGCAAGGCCATGGCGGGGTGAGAGGAGATGATAATGTATTGACGGAGATACATTAAAGGCTACAGCCTCAAGTCCCTTGCCTCATGCTCCCTCGCCATTCTCACCTCTCTGATATTGGCAGTGACTGTGTATACGTGTGATTGTATGCGGCTTTTACCCTTGTATGTCTGCTTATGTCACACACACTGACGTCATTTCCCCTAAATTGGTACTGTGTGTTTGTGTGTTCACACCAGCACATTATATCTATATCATCTGACAGGTCTTGTCCTTTAGCAAACCCTCTGACCTTCCCCCAGCAGCAGGTGCACATTCATCTCTACCATTGTAAATCTTTTTCGACACAAGTGCAGCCTTTAATAAGGTTCCTCTTGAAATTTAAATTGACCGAGACGGTGGGCTGGTATTGCCTTCTGGCTCTTGAGCAGAGCATTGTGTGTCACCATGCTTAATTCATTGACATCATGAGCGTGGATTACCTGCGGGGGCTATGGAGGGTTCAGTTTTAGGTCCCATCCGGTATTTTCTATGTTCATGCTCCTACTTGGCAACACTGACAACACATTCTGACTCATTAATGTGTGAGAAAATGCACTGCAGAAACAACAAGATTATTATAAAGCATTTGCAACAACAGTAAGGGCTTATAGACAATCTGCTAAGGGCAGGGTTGAAATAAATGGGCAGGTTAAAAGGTTAAGTGGTGGTGAAACTGATCTATAATCAATCAATATCTTTAATCTAATGTCTGTAAATCCTGGCCTTCATCTTGTCCAAGCTTGTTTTTGTTACATGCACTTTATTTAAGCCTCTAGGTTACCGAAAATGAAGTGATAGTTTTCCACAAGGCCACATTAAAATTACTTGAAATAAAAAAGATAAACAAATGAGTAATGTGAAGTTATTGTTCCATCTTGTATTTTAACAAGTGGTTTAAAGAATTACAAGAAAATTTTGAGGAAGAGATCCAGCTCAAAGTATTTGTGGATCCGTGAAACATCAATCTAAAGTTTTACAATTTAATGTAAGAACTAGTAGTTTTGGAAAGCTTTTTTACTATAAATCTCCAGTGATTTTTTTACCCTGAACCTGAAGAGTACTTCAAATTCACTGCCAACACATTTCTGCACTTTTGATAGTGTATGGCAGTTTACTTGTGTTTCTGATCATTTAAAACCAGAGAGTACCAAGGATTAGGGGTCTAGGACCTATATATTTATTGGATGGAGTGCTGCACTATTTTTCTTTTTCTCCATTGGATGGACACCACCAGGTCTGGTGTAGGATTAGGTAGGATCCAGTTTTTTATACCATCAAACCTTCCTCAGATCCTACTGTGGCAGGGGTCGAGAACCTTTTTAGTCAAAAGAGCCATTTTTGCCCGTACCCCCCTTCCAGAAAATCTTTGAAGAGCCAAGTTTGAAACTTATCAAAGTTGATCGTTGTTTTCACACCCCGACCTTCCCTCTTGCTGTGCTAAACCAGATTTCTGATATTCAAAACTTAACGTGATGAGCACAAAACCCCTGCTTCAGGTTTCATTTGTAGCAAGACTGCGTCCTGACCTTTGTTTCCAAGACAGGACATTGCCAGTATGTGCTGCGCCATAGAGGCATGATATAACACATATTTAAGTTGATAAAATGGCCTGTCTGTAAAAATAAAGTTATAAGTGAATGAAAGAGCTACACGTTTTATTTATAAAATATACAAAACTATCTCAATATAGCATTAGAAAAAAAAATTGTTTATTGTTAAAAACATTTCCTTAATTTTACATTTCTGGCACAGCTGCAGAGAGCCACTTTGGAGGGGCAAAGGAGCTGCATGCGGCTCTGGAGCTGGGGGTTCCTTATCCCCGTACCGTGGTATGTGGTATAATTTTTATGTTAATAAGGGCAACTACCCTACACAGGACATGCCACTTGTTTTTTCATCTCTTTACACTGGCTTCCAGTTGAGCCTGTTGCAGTTACCTTCAACTGAATGGAATTTACTGTTAGTTCAGGTGACAAAGATGGCAAACATGATAGAAACATTGTCAGATGG
This sequence comes from Cheilinus undulatus, assembly GCF_018320785.1. Lineage (NCBI taxonomy): Eukaryota > Metazoa > Chordata > Actinopteri > Labriformes > Labridae > Cheilinus > Cheilinus undulatus. The sequence goes on along the minus strand of NC_054887.1, from coordinate 20,582,824 downwards.
TGCTTCTTGCATGTTACTATTTGAATCAAGCCACATCATTGGCCTGTGGACTCAACTCCTAATCACATTTTGGAACCACATAGTCATTCTTCATCATTAAGGCTAAGAGTAGCAGTAACAGTAGCATTGGCACTTCTGCTTACTGATACTTATTTTCACATGTTTATTCAGTCTGAATATTGCTTAATGGTTTTCTGAAACCAAGCAGGCAGCAGTGGGTGAGTGCCATGACTCCAGGAAGTGTTACTCTAGACAAACACCACCTCTTCTACAATCTGCATGGAGCTACTGAAAAACTCCAGGGACTTAATGGCTCACTAGTCCATTAATTCAGTGCCTCCTCACTGCCTTGCATATTTACCTTTCAGATAAACTGCAGGATACTAGAACCTACATTCAGTTCATGTGATTAATAGGTTTACATTCATATTAGTTGGAGTACAGATTTGTGTGTTGGTCAGTGGTGCTACATAGTTCTCAGGAAGCAGTCAAATCTGGTGATTTATGCAACAGAATGAAATATGTGGGCATGAATGTGGAGCTTTAGCACACATTTACAAACATTCCCTCATGTACTTGATCTGTCATTGTACCTTCTGTGTAATATTTTCCTTTTGGCTCTTGCCTGTATCAATTTCATCTTTGTTACCACTGTGTTGATTTCAGCTCAATCCCCTCTTTGTTTTTCATTTTTCTCTCGTTGTCATCCCTCACCCTTTCCATGAACCACTGGCTTCTTATCACTTTTGTAATTTCACTTTCATTGCTCTTTATTCTAGTCATATCTTTCTTGTTTGACCCTTTCTTCTAGAAATCTGCCTTTCTTTGTCTCATTGTTGTTTGTGATCAATTATCTCACTTACCCTCATCCCTCTCTCCCTCCCTCTCTCCTCCCATAGCTTTCTCTAACCCTTGCTCTTTTTTCTTCTCTGTTTTTCTCTCACCTCCCTCCTCTTTAGTCACTGCTTAACAGTTACTCTCATCATTCCTCTCTCATCTCTCCCTCTAATTGTTTCTGTCTCCTTTGGTCTCACTACTCCCATAAGATGTTTTTTTCTGTCATTTTGCCTTTTCTGACTTTTTGAGCTTGTGAAGTGTCTTCCTCTTATCTACTTTACCTTACTGTCTTTCTTCCATCATCTTTACTTGTTTTTCTTCTGCTTGTCAAAAACAAATTGCAGACTTCTCTTCTATTCTGAAGTTCCTGTGATGTGCGAGGCATGCTCAGGGTGAAAACCTAGACAGTTAGGGGTATATCATTTTTTGTTCAATGGAAATTCAAGAGGGGTTTGATGGGTTCTGCTGACTACAGCGCTCCCCTGTCTTTCAAGGTTTCAAAGTTGTTTTTGATTCCCTACATGGAAAACAAGATTTTGATCACAATGACACCGATAGGCTTTTATATGATTCAAACACAGCTTTTATACACAAAGTCACATGCTACATTCAAAGGTTTCTCATTGTCAGATCTAATAATGTATGATTCAACTCTGGAGATACTTATGTAAGAAGATGCCCAAGATACCATGTACAATTTCATTTGATTAAATGATTCAACCGTGATAAAGTAGGATGAAAGGTCCCAGTCTTTCTGTACGGAACTGATTTAATTAAAAAGAATATAGTACTGCAGCATGAAGCATGATTTTGAGTCCTAGAAACTCCATGGTAGGTCATTTTGACTGCAGACTACAAACTCTGATATATCTCTAGTGACAGCCAATACAAAAAGAACTGCATGTATGTCAGGATATCTTTATAAATAAATATCACCACCACCAAAATGTACTCTTCTCAGAGTTTACAGACATGTCTTTGTACTGTTATCACATACAGGAAGCTGTCATTTATACCACATAAAAACACTTGCATTTTTCAATAGATAATTCATCAAACAAGACCCAGACAAATCTCACCTGATTGTATCTGATTTGCTAATGACTTTAATCCTCTTTCGTAATAGTAATAGAATAATAATGTCAAAGTCAAATGAAAGGATATATTTATTTTTGGATAAGAAAAGATGTGCAGTTGTAGTCTTGATCACTGGAGAGTTTTAGCTTGGCTTTTGTATAAATACTGCTGAGCAGTTACCACCTACACTCACAAATTCCTCTGACTCACATTCATATAAGGATGCCTCACTAGCTATGAACATTATGATGTCTCGCCATTTAACAGGAAGTTGCCTCAGCTATCATAGTAAACATCTGATTTTCCTTTCAGTTTCATTTGTATGATGAGGCTCTGCCCCTCTACACATTCAAATGTTAATTGAATGACTTTGCTGTAGCGCCACCTACAGTTAGAAGCAGGTATCACCTCTAACATAAGTCTTTTAATTTTCCTTGCATTTTTTGATAACTCCTGCCCTGATAGTCCTCTTCTGACCATTTCTACAGATTAACATCTTGCTTTGCCATACTACCACCTACTACTGATGGCCAGTTCTACCTCATATACAAAGTTGAAAATTGAAAAGATTTGATTGATATCCATGCCATCATTGATTCTGCTCATCAATTCAATTTATCGATTCCCTTACTGTGAACTTTCTTTTTGGAAAAAGTACTGTACATAGGTTTTACTGAAAACAGTTTTGATAACTAAAAATGTTAAACATCAAGTGTTTGGGAGAAAAACATGCTATTTATCAATTTTTGTTGTTGGAAATTTCTCATTTAAAAAAGTCTATGTCTTCATTCTCTGAACTTAAATTAGAATACAATACAACTGCTCATTTCCTTTCAAAACCTAAACCTAAACCTTTTCAAGGCATGCAGCAGTACAGCATTGATAAGGGAATTGCTAATGGCGGCCTTACACCGGACAACTTTTCCTCCAGTTTCAAAGTTGAAGACAAAATTCCAGAGTCAGAGTAAAATCATTGGAGTCTTGCTAAAGTTGCTTGTAGTTAGTGAAGTCTTTGCAAAATCTGAGACTAAAAACTCATTGGCTTGCTGACAAATTGTCTTTAAATGTGAGGGTTTCAGATTTTACTCTTTTTAGAGTCTTTGAAAAGTTTTAGCAAAGCCCTCAGGTGTAAGACCAGCCTGAGATAAAATGTGAATAATGTTGATGGATTGAACCAATTGGAACCAGTTCTCAACTGGAACTGGTTCTCATTTCCCATTTCTAATACAAAGTACAACAGATTCATCTTTTTTTAATTATTTATTGTTAAGACATTCCTGAGAGGATCTACATGATCTCTCATGATCTCCTTTGCACTAGCATGCAAGGGCCCTAGTGTGTTTAAATCAAACATTTTGCTGTTGTTTGTCAATACTTAATCCTTATTTTAGCTGGACTAAACTGCACTTACATTATGCAGTTTCAACTGTGAAGTTACAAGGTATATTTGTTTTACTATATCATGCTGAAATGTTTTGATGATGGCCTGTTCAATGCTTTCTGATGTATCTTTCTCTATGAAAGCATAATAACCCTGAAATTTCACTCAAACCGGCCTTTGATCAACACCACAGAACAGCACATTTATCCTGTTTAATAATGGCCTAAAACCTCAGACTGGTTTAGTTAAACTAAATCAAAATAAAACCAATCTTATGAAATGGGTCAATAGGGTAACAAACTGTGAGACAATGTATCCATTTAAGCATGGCGAAGTCATATTTCTTAACCTTTCATTCAATTTGTGAAAACATAACTTTAAATTAAAATACAGACACTTTAGGAGAGTCTGGGACCAGCAGCACTATAGTGTTTAAATCAGTAAAGTTAAATGAAATATAAAAGTAAATATGACTGCCATGGTCTCTCTTGTGTTAAAGTTGTATCAACGGTAGGCAAACGTGCTGTCTAAGGGCTTTTTTAGTCTCATGATATGACTTAGAAAAATATATAAAAATGTAGAAAAGAAATAGATTTAATAAACAAGTTTTATTTGTAAGTTGAGATCCCATTGGTTATTGTCTGACATGGATGTAGCCTCTTGCAGCAGTAGTGGACTTTTTGGTGCCCGCTAATGAGCGTCCTGACAAGATTTACATTTGGTGCAGTAGCTCAGTCTGTAAGGACCTCAGTTGGGAGCCAACGGCTCCTGGTTCAAGCCCTGGTCAGACCAAGCAGTTCCTGCAGAGGTGCCTATTTGGCTTCTTTGTGCAGCTGAGCTGCCCTTGAGCAAGAATCCTCAACCACTTGGGTGCTCCCTCATGTGCAGCAGCACCTCACTCAAGCATCTTTCCACTCAGTTGTACTCAAAGTAACTTTATTTCCTGATATACAATTCAAGCACACTGAAACTTGAACTCTAAACAGTTACCTGAGTGTTTTGGATTCTTTAAATTGTTTAATTTGCTTACATATTTTCAATTTTTGTGTAGACTACAGATAGATTACTGTGGTAGTTACAAATATAACTGCTTCAAAAAGCGGCACAAGGGAAGTACAATTGAAACACGGATAGAAGACAAAGACTAAGGCAAAGGGCCAAACAGTGGGAAGAAAAAGACAGACAGGTGCACACAGACGGAGAGGACAAGGTGAGACAGAGCAAGAGACACCCATCGCTTAGCCCCAGCAGTCTTCATCCCGCTAAATTAACTCGGTGAAGTCCCACTGAGCCAGTCCTCTCCTCATTAGACACAGACCGCGGCTGGCTGTTAGAGGGCTGAGTCAAATTTTGAGCAAGTAAACAACTCTCTAGGCTGACTCAAAACTGGGGCGCCGCGTGGCCAGATCAATTTAAAGTATGTGTGCTTTCCTTCTTTCCTATATCTCAGTCAAACATTGTATCAAGGAAAATACAATCTAGTCCAAGCTTGGTGACACAAAGATGCACAGAAGACTTGATTTTGAAAAAGTGAGCTGATGTTAATTATTTAATCACCAAAATTGACCCTTAGCAGCCACCATAAATCTTACCCATGGTTAACCTGTAACTGTAACTCTGCATGTGTGTTTCTGACACTGTTTGATGTGTGTTTATGAGTGTGTCACGGTGTTGGTGTGTGACGCAGTGGGGTTAATTAGCTTCAGACCACTGCCATCTATCAACCTAATGCTCAGACTCAAGGCCCGCGACAGCTCCATTACCGCCAGACGCACACTCAAACACACAAACATGCAGTCACAATGTCCATGTTGTTCACACTGTGTTGTATATCAATACATAGACAAATTAATAACTCATTGTCACATAACTTTAACCCTTAGGAATGTTTTTAATATTAGTCACACTCAGCTGCTAAACACAAAATAATGTGCTTTCATACGCTAGCTATATAAGGTATTATACATTTATTATACTCTATTAACATTGAGCAGTTTTTCTCACCCACAAGTGATCCGATCGTTAATATCAAATAGTCATTCATTATTAAAGATTTTAACCCTTTAAATGCCAGTTTTTGTCATGATGCCACCATGTTCTTTAATGATAAAAAAAGAAAAAACAAATTATATTCTGTATAATAAATTCAAATATTATTTTTTTGTTGTGAATTATTATAGCCTGGGACAGGGTCCTCCCTGTTAAATAAATTATAAATAATAAAATATGCCAATGATAAACAGCAACATTGATTTTTATGCATCATTATACAGTTTTTCTCATGATGCCACCATGTTTTTTTTTATTAAAACAAACAAACAACAAAAACAAACACAACAGTACACTTCATGCAGAGTTATCTTTTTTTGTGTTGGATAATTACGGCCTAGGCTATGTCAATGATTAGCAGCAGCTTTAATTTATATGCGTTATTATTGCTTGCATGTTTAGGAGAGTAGTGGAGAGTAAAAAATGATCAATTCCAAGGCAAAAATCCAGATTGACACCCAGATTTAACATGCATGTGTTAAGCTTTAAAAGAAGGGAGTTTAAAACTCCGGTTTTAACAGGTTTTTTTGCTTAACAGTTTGAGTGTGACTCTTGCTTGTGAACAGTGAGACTTATTGTTGAAGCTGAGCTGGAAAAAACAAGATAAATTAAAAATACACAATCTTGCCAAAATTAATGCCATATGCATGAATACAGCCAAAACTGTGAACAAATGAAGAGTGGCTTTATGAAATTAGGCTTTCAGGGAGGGTGGATTTGTTTAATGTTGGTCTAGCTATGAGTCAAGGCCTAGCTTAGGCTATAGATACTTTTTTTCAGGTCTCTGCCTGCAAAGAGAAGTAGTGTAGCATCTTTGAGAGAGGATGTTGCGTCTCAAAGGCTTTATTCTGCCTCAGATATTTGTGATTTCCCTCAGACTTTCCAAGTGATATTTCAAAAGGTCACTTTTAGCCGTTTAAAGGTTTCTTTAGCCTGAAAGAAGAGCACAGGTTGCTGACTACATTGTATTTGCTACTTCAGGGCAGTTGCACCATACTTCAAGCACTCCTTGGTGTCATACGTTTGATATCCATGTCTGTTTTCTTCTTTGTTGGTGAGTTTTAGTCCTCAGCAGGGAAGATGTAAACAAAAAGCCACTCTGCAGGATCTTTAGTGTTTATCTGACTGTTATCACTTCAGCTCCTTGGTGTGACTTGCCATGATCTATAGAGAGAGTTGAAACTCATTAAGATGGCTGTATACAGGTAACAGGAGTTTGAGGGTATTGGTTTCAGCTGCTAGAGTTTGCTCAGATGATCCTGATGAGAAACAGCAGCAATTAGAAACAAAGCAAAGTGAGAATTGAAAGAAAAGTTATCCTCCACTCTGGAAAAATGAGACATCATCAGCCTACCGCTGTGCATCAATTGTTGTCATGGAGGGAAAACTTATTAGTCTGCATATTTTTCCAATGGTCTTCGCTTGGAGGGAACACGGCTCAATTAAGAATTAATCTTTTTTATTTTATTGCCCAAGGTAGTTGGTCTTTTTTTATTGCAATCAACTCTCTTCTCATAGTAAATGAAGAACAATTTAATTTATTTGCATGGTGAGACAAATTGCTGCCTAATGTTGGCAGCACATCTGTAACTGAGATTATTTTTGGGAACAAGAGAGATTAGGATTCCAGATTAGGTTTAGTAGAGCGGTGCATGGGCAAAATTCTGGTTAGGAGGCTTTTGACACCACATGCTTGCTTCAGACATTTAATTTTCCATTCCTGTCAAAATGTTGAGAATCTTTGGAACAAAGATCGCAGATTTAGTTTCTTGACTCTTAAATAATAGTAAAACTAATAATGTACAGAACCAATTTTTCATCTGTCTTTCACAAAATCAATAGAAAACAATTCTTTTAGCTTTGACTATCACACTAAAGTTGGATAGTTCCTTTTCAATGAACAATTACTGGACAAAAATGCAATGATTTTTGTTTTTAGGGATTATTTAATCGAAACTGAACAGAAAATTGGACATGAATGTAATCTGAAGAGGTCAATGGGTGGATTTATACTGACATTACACGGGCCAAACTTAGACATGACTAAAACATTCACTTCCTGTCCTATTTTATTTTCTGGTGCTGGTGTAACTTTGTTTCATTGTTCAGTTTCCCGCCTGCTTTCTTTGCAAACCTGTGCGTTATTGGAAATTAGACCTGCCTGTATTATGTGCTGCAATGTTTGGCCCTTACCATTGTCTTAATGTTTGCCAAGCTAACTAGTAGTTTCCACAAGTCCTTTCACACAGAGATCCACCCACACTCCTGTTATGCTCCAGCTGACAGCGTGTGCCAACACCCACTGGGTCCATCTGAAGGAGACACACAGTCAAAAGCGGATGGATCATGACATCAGATATTCATGTGGGAATTCAGAGGACAACATACAGACAGCATGCTTCTTTGCTTTTCAGAGGTTAATTTGCTGTTTGTTTGCTCCCCTTTCTAATGCAATGCTGATTTAGCGATAGGATAAATGAGCTGCAGTCTGTCCTTGGTGTTTAATTTTGAAGTTGACTCTGTAATCATGTTTGGCGCCTTATTTGAGTTGATACGCTCTAGTCAGATTAAGGTGCTGGCAGTGGGCTCTGCTGACAATCGACTATGGCATCTAAAGTGGAGCAGAGCAATGTGGTGCTTCTGGCATGTGCCAGAGGCAGACTGCGGCGCATGCTTTGGAAAATACAAACCAAGTAGACTGCAGTTTGCGTGTGTGTGGTGCAGATGGAACGCCGAGCAGATGGACCATGTGGAAGTTGTGGCTTAGTTTTCCCGTGTTTGATTGCCCAGCTTTGTTTGGACTTCTAGATGTGCCCTCGCTGACTGCCTCACTGTTAAGACCAGAGTTTTTCCTCTGGTTCTGTATTGTTACACAGAGAGGAAAAAACAACAAAAATTACCATTGGTAAGCCATGATATTCAAGCATAAAATGGAACTTGGCATACCAAGAGTTAAGGGTTCATCCTCTGGGGTATGTGATTAACTATGCAAAAAAAAATGTTGCCAACCTGTAATAACTTTTGTTTTGTTTTGGTTTTTTTTGCTGCTAAAAGGGATTACAAAATAAAAATGTCTTGAGTGAATAATTGATAAGGAAGGTTAATCAAAAGCGCCAACTAACTAAACATTTGTTTTGAAGTATTTCCACTCATATCTTACCCATAGATGTGAATGACAGCCTTGTGTCTGTTTTTTTAGCTAATAGAAAGGCACATTCAACATCAAACACCTCCTCTTTCTCTTGTTATCATATTCCCCCTAACACGCAGACTCACACATATTCATTAGAGCAAATGGAATTAGGGGGATTGCAGGCATAATCTTCTTCCCTGGTGATGTGAGGGGAATCAAGCCGTTAATTTCCCGCCTTTAACCACGACTCCCAAACTGTTCTTGCTTTGAAAAAGCTGCAGCCAGTCAGACTTGCAGCACATGAATGATTTAGGACAATCATTAGAAAAATGTCACATGCCATCAGGCGTGCTCCATCGAAGCAGGTTTCTGTGCCAACACGTGTGTCTTGGGGATCAGCAACTGCGTGACAATAGAAGTTTCTACAGAAGTGCTCATTTTTAGAAGCACTGGTGTGGTTTTTAGAGACAGTATTGGGTCTGTGCCTGCAGCAGACATTATTAGATGTCACTGAATCTCTATACATCCCTCTCTTTTTTGCCCGTACTGTTTTTGCCTCTTTTTACTTTTCCTCTTCTTTCTCAGTAATGACTCCAAGAATCTGACAAGAGGATGATGTGTGCTATACTATAGTGTGTGTTTGTGTCTGTATATGACTCAGTTTGTGGCTGTAGAGCAAAATAACAAAAGATCAAAGTGCTATCTATGCTCAGGTCGCAGGGTTACTTTCTCATTTCTGCTGTAAACAGACAAATATCTCACATTCCTGCAGCCATGCATCATTTCCCTTTGAAATGGATATTCCTCCATTAAAATGCACATGCAAACAAGCACATGGAGGCACAATACACACCATCATACACTTACATAAGCACATATATACTCTGCAGACCCACAAACACCAGAAACAGACACTACTTGTTTTAGCAATTGCTTGGTCCGACATTCACTCCTTTTGTTTCTATTTATTTATCTCCTTCCTTCATGAATTATACATAAACAACATAAAGTTTATGAAAGTTTCTGATTGTATTTGCCTTGCAGAGAGGACCAATAACAAGTGTCCCAATTGTGAACTCCAACCAAGTTCAGGGAGACATATGAGAGGATATTAAACAGACGAAAGGAATCGTTTTCTCTTTTTTCAGTTTTATTTTCACTGTGTGTACAGTAGCCAGCAAGCAACAAAATCATACAAACACAACAGATTCAGCAGAACTATTCTCACATCAACATGTTCCCCAGCCCCTCCCCGTTAACAAAGCCTGTTTAATAACAGATACAAAATAGAAAAGAAACAACTAAGGCAGTCAGATAATTACAAATTTTTAATTGGGATTAATCTCAGAATTTTTGTAGTTAATGTAGTAATGATTTATCACATTTTAAACTTGACCTATGTTGCATTTAAGACTGTTTCTTTGTGTCAAACTCATCAGAGATTAAAACTTGAGCTTAACAATGGAAAAAGGAACTTGCTATGGAGTGGAAAAAAATGTAGATGCAGATGACTTTTGACTTGCCCATTGAGCTGTCAATAAGTTTTTTTTAGAATGGAATGAGACATTAAAGAGCAGTGGTAGATAGGGATGGGGATCAAAACCTGGGTTCGTAAGGACCCGTCACTGCATTTTTGAAATACCAATCAAATCAATAACATTTTAGCTCATCGATACTGCTATCGAGTCTCACATGCTCTATGACGTAAAGTCATTTTAAGTTACAACTGGTGTAAAAAATACATCAGTTCTTGCAAGGATAACATAATAGCACATTAATATTGTGCATCACATTAAACCAGAATGTTAAACCTTCAGCTGTTGGCTTGAGGTATAATGAATGATGTCTCGCCTGCGGATGCACTGATACCACTCTCTTCAGCAGCTTCAGGACTGTTTTCTTCTTCAGTTGCTCAGATAAATGCTGAAAGTGCTCCAAAACTTTGCAACAAGTCCTGTTTGTTAAAAAATATGAAACCAGTGTAGAAATCTGTCGCGAAATTGCAAAATTGAAGTTAATTAGCGAACTTAACGAGCTGAAAGATGGAAAATTATGATGCGTTCAGGTAACCTCAGTTAATTAGATGACTGATTTGTTATGATGTGTTCATATGTCACATAAAAATGGGAAAATTTTGTTTTTTGACAAGAAACCTTCATAGAGTTGTGAATATGAAGTTGTTTTTCCACCAAAACTATAAAAAAAAGTATCGATAATGGTATCAATAAGAACTAGGATCAATAACGAGTATTGATAAGGGTATTTAGTATCTAAAAAATTGATAATCCCCATCCCTAGTGGTAGACTTATCTTACATTACTGTGGCTGCAGGGAAACGCTGCAATGGCTTAACCAAGGTGAGTGCAAAGGAAAAATAGCACTGTTTCTCTACAAAGATTAGCCTTGTTGCCTTGTTTCAGCTCAGCCTGTTTGTCTTCTCATCCAGGATGTGAGAAGCAGCAGAGGTTGGCATGCCTATCAGTAAAGCTTCTTTGTGCGCTTTGTTTAACTTCCTCGTCAAAAAAGCGGCCCAGCAAATGCATACCATGCATCACTAGTTTCGACCCAAAATCGGATATCCAACTTTATAACAAACGACATGCCATCCACTTGTGGTGTGCATTGATTTCTGTCAAGGTTCGCAAAATATTAGAGCTTTTCTTTTCTGTGCTTTTTGCCCAAAGAAAGAATTGATAAGATTTATTTTTGTTTTCTCTGCATTCCCAAAAAGTCAAAACACACATTTTCAGAGTTTCAGCACGTCCAGAGAGAACAGCATAGATCCCTGACCTTTTAAAAATGGCAAATACAAGTGTGGATGCTGTGAGGCAGGGGCTTCAGATGACGCTCAGAGGGAGTAAAGACAGTGAGTGATGGGCTTTAGAAGCATTCCAGTCACACACAGCCACACAACCACACACACTGTACGTCTTAAATCTCTCCTTGCAGTAACACAAGTTCTGCTGTGTTCAGCAGTTGTAGACGTTTATGTTTGTGTGTATCGTGTGTAAAAGACAGACAGCTGACACACCTTATGTTTAGCTATAGATTGGCAGTTAAGTCATACTCAAGATGAATACCAATGAGACTTCTGTCCAACATCTGTGACTGTTTGTGTGGCAGGTACAGGGTCTTTCCTCGCTGTCCCCTTCTGTCAGGGGAAAAATCAATCTGCCCGTCAGCCTTCTAACACCCTCCACCTGCTACGCTACCTATCACCAGTAATACCTGCTTGTGTGTGTGTTTGTGTGTCTTGTCATTCTGTCACCACATACTTCTCCATCCTCCTATCTCCTTGTTGTGCTTTTTGTCTGTCTGTCCTCCTGTCTGGTACCTGCATTCCCTTTTGTGTATATCTCCTCACATCAAATCTTCCTCTCTATCTTTAATCCGTCGGCCATGACACCAGCTCTCTTGTTACCTCGCTGTCTCATTCCACATTCTGATTCCCAATTATTTACCGCTTTTCGCTTCGCTCCTCTGCATCTGTTCACTCATCGGTTGTTGGCTTCTTTCACACCTCGAAGCCAGCTATAAATGTGGAGTACTGGAGCTGAATTTTAACATTTGTGATGGCAACTTTTCATCATATCTCAGGGAATTATTAATCTCTGTGAGGGTGTAATCTTCGCAGGGTGTAAGAAGCGTTAACAGCTTGTTCCTATGTATACATCTCAGTTAAAGATAAATGGTGTAAAATAGAACAGAATTGTCACTTCCTGACTCATTCTTTCAATATGTTTGATGATTTTTTTTTCTTTTCATGGCCAAAGCAATTGATTATTTTACACTCTTTCACCTCACAGTCAGGCAAACATTTTTTAAACTCCTTCATAGTTTCATCCATTTCTCATAGATCCATTTCTCATGTCTCTCTTCCTTTTTCCTCATCCAGATCCCCCAGATCAGCTACGCCTCCACAGCCCCAGAACTGAGCGACAATACCCGCTATGACTTCTTCTCCCGTGTGGTACCACCGGACTCCTACCAGGCCCAGGCCATGATGGACATTGTCACGGCCATGGAGTGGAACTACGTGTCGACGCTGGCCTCTGAGGGAAACTATGGAGAGAGTGGCGTTGAGGCATTCGTGCAGATCTCCAGAGAAACTGGTAGGAGCTCTGACTTTTTTCCCCTCCTGCAGATACATACATTGTAATGGATTCAATGGAAGCATTTTTCTCACCTGCCTAAATTATAACCTTCCTCGTGTATAATTGGAGAAAGATTTTGAGCTCTGATGTGGCCTTAACCCTTGGAAAAACCTTAAGGTGGCACCATGTGAAAAAAATGACAGTGAGTCACAACGTTTTCATGGTACACTTAAAGGCATGATACATGACCAGTGCCTGTAGCCTGTAATTTGAGAAGAACTAAAGCGAGAATAGAGTAGAAACCTGTTGTTTGAATCTCTGGGGAAGCTGCAGAGAAGATTCACTCTTCGGGTAAATTGCAGGCTGCAGATTGCAGTGGGTGAGAGAGAGCAGAGACTTAGAGTTATCACAGTAAGAATTTGATGGACAAGTTTAGTGCTCTCCTTAACTGTGTTTTAGACTTTAGCTGTAGGCAATGTATGCATGAGTTTAACAAAGGTGAAAAGTCATGTATAAGCATCAACAACTACAAAAAAAGTTTGCTTCTATTTTTTGTGTTTGATGCCTGATGATGAGTTAGGCGATGGTGATTGTAGCGTTTCTGTAAGTCAGCCTGGTTTTTTGTAAATTTACAACTCTTTAACATTGTAAATCTTTGACTTATAAACTTTTAATATTCTAGTTTATTCAATTCAAACTTTTTGAGTTTTTTCCTCATTAAATTAATGACTTTTTAAACCTAATTTGAGAGTTGTTAAGTTTTTTTTTTTTTTTTTTTAGACTAAAATTTTGGTTAGCTACTGTGTAAGTGAATAAACTGCCTCCGTGATTGTTGTAACGTGTTTATGCTGTCACATACTTTGAGCCAGAGTTTTTGTAAGGCTTTTGCAAGTGGTCCTGGGTTCAATTCCCTGGACAAGCCCCCATTTGTCAGGAACTGGCTCAGGCTCAGGAATTGTCAATGCTGAGGATGAATTTTAAGGTGTTCCTTGTGATGGATTTAGGGCTGATGATTTTGTTGTCATATTTATGGTAGTTCAATGAAAGAAAATTTTTGTTCATCCATGATTTTATGACTGTTCACAATTTGAAGAGGTACCGGGTTTAAATCCCAGATGAGCCCTCATTTATCACAAACTGTCTCAAAGAAAAGTGCATATGCTGTCACTGTGTCACTGTAGAGCCAGAGGTTTTGCAAGGCTTTTGCAAGAGGTCCCAGGTTCATATCCCGCAAGGGCCCCCATTTGTTGGGACTGGCTCAAAGTAAGTGACAAAGAAGAGCGTCAGACCTAAAATGAAGTAAGAAAAGAGGTGAATTTATTTTAAAAATGCCGTTTGGATTATCATGATTATGTAAACTGGATAGATCAGTCATGAATGTAGTGTATGGATAAGTATAGCGGGCTATGGAATGACGTGCATATGCTGTCAATTACCATTAGCCAGAGGTTTGTGAGGCTTTTGCATGAGGTTTTGGATTTTGATCCCCGATGAGCCCTCATTTGTCAAGAACTGGATTAAATTAAGTGACAAAGAAGGGTGTCACACCTGAATTTATTTCAAAATACAGTTTAGATGATCAGAATTATTTAAATGACATAGCTCAGTAATAAATGCAGTGTATGAATAAGTATAGAGTGTTATGGAGTAAATTGCGTATGCTGTCTTAGCCACTTTTTTTTTTTTTAGGCTTTTGTTAGAGATCCTGGGGTCAAATCCTGGATGAGCCCCTTTGTGTCAGGGACTGTCTCAAAGAAAATTACTGAGAAGGGCGTGGAGTTTAGTGCATATGCTGTGCTTATGGGGAGCCAGAGGCTTTTGTGAGATGTCCTGGGTTCAAATCCTGGAAGAGCCACCATTTGCCAGAAACTGGATTAAACTAAGTGACAAAGAAAGGGTTAACACCTGAAATCAAGTTTGAAAGGAGGTTAATTTATTACAAATCTAAGTTGTAGTAAACATAACTTTGTAAGTCAGATATATCAGTAGTAGTTTATGGGTGAAGAGAGCTGTCTGGAATACAAACAAAACCAAATCAGCTGGTGGAGGCCTGGGAAGGAGAAAGGAGAGAAAGATGTTAGAGTGGAAGCCAGGCCTCAGCTTAAATAAACTGGGGCCTGATTACCTCAGGAGTGCATAGTTTACGGCTTTATTCACCGGTGTCCTCCCTGACTTTCAGCTGACACTAAATGAACCAAACCAACATAGGCAGAGTGGGCAGGCTGTTACAATGCTTTGACTAAATGCATTGTTGGAGTTAAATTTTTCCTTCTCACTCAGTCTTTTTCTTAAATATAGTATTGCCATTGAGAAAATGATTTGAATGGTGAATGGATAAAAGCAGATAGACTTGTGTCTTTGTTAGAAAACAAGTACATTTTGTTCTTTCTTATTAAAGTGACAGAGAGATAAATAACAGTGGGGTAAATGAGAGTGACAGGGATACAGAAAAGAAGAATAACACAGGGAGAGGGATCGCTTGTCTGCTTTGATGTAATACTTAAAAGCATGGTCCCTGCGGTCCTCAGAGCTTCAAGTTTGGGTGTACGCTGCCTCAAATCACTTTATGAAATCCTCCAAGTGATGTTGACAGATCAAAATGCTGTTGGTTTCCCTGTTTATGTCTCAAATGTTTTATTGAAAACACATCACGTCGGATGTTGACAAATATTTACAGACTGACACGACTATAGGCATGTGAAAAAACCCCGTTTGAGGGCGTATCAGTCGACATCTTTCTATTTTTATCGCTCCATGTCGATTCCTTTACTCCAGTTGGTCCCTCTGTTGCTTTGTGTGCTGATTTCCAGATGACAGCTCTGTGTGCGTCTGTGCTGCTGTCTATCTGTCCATCTCTGTCTCTGTGTGCGTGTTTGGAGCCGGCTCGCCCAGGGCTGCACGCCGCGGCAGTCAGCACATAGATGTTTACTGTGGCGTCAGATCAGTGTGTGCAGGAGCATGTGTGTGCAACGCAGTCCTCAGCGATGAGTGTATGTGTTGAGGGGAGTCAGCAGATAGTGTGCTGTCTCGGCCTCTTCGATGTGTGTATGGCAGGTCCACATGCTGTGACAGCAGTCAGTCAGTTGTTTACTCTGCAGCTCCACGGAAGAAGATGAAGGGATGGGGAGGGAGAGGGTGACCAAAGTGGGAGAGTTCACTGTGTGCATGTGCTATAGCTATAGAGCCTGAGACACAGACAGGAAGGGATAGAGTAGCAGAAGAATAGAGCAACAGCAAGAGAATAATGATAGGGGTGCTAATATAGATGGACAGCACTCACAGACACTGCACATAGCCATATATATAGCTTCACCGGTCTACAACCTTATACACGCTCTCTCTCACACACACACACTCTCAGAGCCACAGGGAATTTCTGGCTGATTATTTTGCGATCCCAGCATAATGATTGCAGCTTAC
This sequence comes from Cheilinus undulatus, assembly GCF_018320785.1. Classification (NCBI taxonomy): domain Eukaryota; kingdom Metazoa; phylum Chordata; class Actinopteri; order Labriformes; family Labridae; genus Cheilinus; species Cheilinus undulatus. The sequence continues at coordinate 20,566,833 of NC_054887.1, read as the reverse complement.
AAGGTGCTCTGCATACTGATACCAAACATCCATATTAATTGGAGTGTAATCGTTCACTGATGGTTCTTGACAATGTGTGTGTCCATGCATGAGTGTGTTACAGCTCGCATATTAATCAACACAAAGTTACAGAATAGGTGCTAAAGTCTTGTTGAATTACTGGTCACAAATTGTGTCAGCTAAAGTGCTAATTCTAGATGCAGAATGTCTTCTTTTCTGCCCAGTCATGTCTTTCTGTGTACCTTTTCTTATACAAAACACTGAGAAAGTAAAATATTTACTTCTCCGATGCAGTCTTTGAAACTGAAAATGCCCCACTTACATTTGCTGCTCCACAGCTGCTGTGTCGTTTCTCTCCCAGGAGGAGTCGTGTAGAAAATTCTGCACACTAATTTTTCATCAAAGCTCACACAGTAGTCAGCAAAATATTTTTTGTTTCAGAAGGTGGCTGCTTTTGGGAAAATAAGTTTAGTTTGAGGTTACAGCAATGAGTGGATGTGAACTGTGAAAGCTGGTGTTAATGACAACAAACACCAAGTTGTTGCTAGGCTATAAATAAACTCACAAAGAAAGAAGGTAGTTCAGTTTATTCTGTTATTTTAGACATGATTTAATTCTAATCACCTCTTTTTTATTTGAGGCAGTATCTATACTGTATGTACAGTGCTTAACAAATTTATTAGACCACCCTAACCCTAACCAATGTAGGGTTTATGCCACAGCTGCCCTAAATTAACAGCATTGGTAATTACCAAAATCATTTTTTATGTTTCTGCAATGGTTAATACACCAATATGTAGAAGCTCTTTAAGCGAAATAATATTTTTAATGCTAAAATATAATTATTATTGCTATCCATGAATGTTCAAGTACTGATTTACAAAAAAACCCAGAAAAAACAGTAGAGCACATTAATATTTCTTGATTAATATGTCAAGTTATAGTTATTTACTTGCATTCCTGAAGAGAAAAATGAGTTTTAGTGGTTGAATGTTGTGCTTGATTAATTTCTGACTTCTCAGAGAAGCCCAGTGAGCCAGCTCAAATTTGGGTGAATTCAGTTTGAAATTCCTCATTCCTGTTCAAAATGATAAAACGTGGAGAGCTGACTGAAAATGAAAGAGTCCGCATTAAAGCACTTCATGATGCTGGATGGTCTCTGAGACAAATATGACAGGTGGTCTAATAAATTTGAAAAATGCTGTATATGTACAAAATTAGTGTTTCCAACTGAATGATAAACAGATCCATCTAAAAAAATTAGAATATCATGACAAAGATCATTTTCCCATAATTAGATTTAAAAAGTTAAAATGTCCATATATTCTTGATTTATCACATACAAAGGAATATATTTCTTATGTTACGGTCCTAATGATTACAGCTTACGGCTCACAAAAATCCACAAGCTCAAAATATCAATTTTTTTTTTTTTTTGGAAAAGCTCAATTTCTCATCAGTTATTTCAGTTCTGAAAAAAAAGCTAATAAGCTCAGTTGCAACAGTTCCTGAGCTTTTATTTTGTCATTCTGGGTTAGTACACACAACCACAATCATGTGGAAGACTGCTGACTTGGCAGTTGTCCTGAAGACAACCATTGGCACCATCCCCAAGGAGGGTAAGCCACAGATGGTCATTGCTGAAAGGGCAGGCTGTTCTCAGAGGCTGTATCAAAGCATATTCTTTGAAAAGTGACTGGAAGGGTATCATGTGGTAACAAAAGGTGCACAAGAAACAGGGATGAGCTCAGCCTTCGGTTGATTTTCAAATAAAGCAGATCCAGGAACCTAGAGGAGCTTCACAAGGAGTGGACCGAGACTGGAGTCAGTGTATCAAATGCCACGACACACTGACAGGTTCAGGAAATGGGCTACATGTGTCATGTTGCTTGTGTCAAGCCACTCCTGAACCACAGACATCATAGCACTTGACCTGGGCTAAGGAGAAAAAAAAAGAAGTGGACTATTGCTCATGGGTTTAAAGTCTTAAATTTTAAATATAATTTTGGAATCAAGGTTCCAAAGTTTGGAGGAAGAAAGGAGAGGCACAGAATCCAAGGTGCTTAAAGTCCAGCATTTTCATCTTCTACAGTCAGTGACAGTTTGGGCTAGCATCATGTCATCTGTTGGTGTTGGTCCATTGTGCTTCATTAAGTCCAGAAGCGCAGCCATTTACCTGGAGATTTTAGTGCATGCCATACTTCCATCTGATGAGAAGCTTCAGTCCAGCAGGACTTGGCACCTGCCCACATGATGAGTATTGACTATACGGTAGATTCCCTTTTTTCACAGGAGAAATGAACTTTTTCATGTTATTCTAATTTTTTTTTAGATTCACCTGTATATGTATAAAGCAAACATGGCTGACAAAGGTAAAGATCATGTGTACTAAACCACAGTATTAATTCGAGAATGTCAACAGGATGTCATTGGCATTTAGTTTGAAGCACCGCTGTGTGTGCCAGTGTTGGTGAAGGCTCTTGTTGTCTCATTTACACATCGAACAGACATGCAATTATTTCTGAGAGGGATTTGTCATGACAACAATTTCATATGCAGCAGATTACCTGAGCGGCAAAAGTCCTTGTAAACTCTTTAACATGACTGTAAGTACACAAGTAAGTTCCCATTCATCAGTAGATGTGGATCCACCCTCTTCAAAGTGAAAACATGTGCCACATCTTTTACTGTTTACAGTAGCGTTCACTCCACAAGTCTTCCAGTCCAGCATGTATCCTGCAGTATAACATTTTTTTCCCAGACTGCTCAGCCATTCCTCCCTCCTGAAATGTATTCACCATGACTTTTAAAGCGTATGCAGCCCGTGTGTTGTCACCCCCAGCCATGGCTTTGCAGTCATGCAGAACTAGTAACGGGCACAGCTCAGTGAGCATGGGCCAAACGTGTTTACTCATCATTAGTGAGTGTTCACAAACTGTGTGCGGAGTGCAACATTTTTGCTTTGGTCCACAATAAGCTGACGTAGTCCTGCGATCAAAGGTTAATGAATACATAATATAAAGGTCAACTTGAGGGGAGAGTTTTCAAAGGCCATGCAGGTTTGTGGAGGTAATGTGTGCATCATTGGTTCTTTGAAGAGTATTTTTTCTCCATTCTAATCCACGGCTATGGTTTTATGTAATTGGTTAGTTTAGATTCCCAGATTCTCCAATGCTCACTCTGCCACCTCTCTGTTGACCCTGGCTGTGTGATCTGCAGCATCAGGAGACCACATTCTTCCTTCTCAAGCTGTTTTTGATAAATATGGATCACTGTTGTATAAAACAAGAGGTAGCTGTGTATTTACCCAAGACAAGAGGATCTTTTAAATCGAGTCACGGCCGCTTCTCCTTCCAGTACCCTTCCTAACCTCCCGGTGGAATCCATCCAGGATTACAACCAACACATCTACGTTCAGACTGACTGAAGGAGGCAGAATATATGTCAGCAAAAGAGAGGGGACTTTGTGTCAATGAGAGAAGCTGTGGGTGAATTAGCAAGTGATGGGGCGAAAGGGAAAAAGCGCATGTATGTGTGCGTGTAAAATGGTGCTTTTAACAGCCACCACCTTCTGACACTGGCTGCTCGACAGCAGCTCTGGAAGGCATTAATGAAGAAGAAAAGAAAAGAAAATGAGCAGGAGAAAAAGGGGCTTGTGTGAAAATAATTAAACGTTTATCTCCAGTTTCATTTAATTAGTTCTCTGGCTCTAAACTAATCTGTCCCCTTTTTGCTTCGCTTTGCCTCTTCACTATGCTTTCAGTCCACTCCTGCCCTCCACAATGGAGCCACTCCTTGTCATTATCTAAGCCATGCCACCGGCTTATGTTGTTTTTATTCACGCAAGAGGAATCATACTTTAATTGAAATGCATTATGATGCATATTTCACACAATGCATGTCTATTTATAGGCATGTGTGCAGCTTTTTTAGACACACTTATGCTGAAAAATCACTTAGCTTGCATTATAGAAATTGTATTATGTATTACTATTCATGAGGAAATGAATTAGCAAATCTAGCACTCCATTCTCACCATATAATGATCTTAGGAATGAATTTGATTATGCATTATTATGCTGCATTATAAAGTATAATGTCAAAATTAAATAATTTATTATGCTGCGACACAAAGAGACGGAAAGGCTTTATTTCACGTTGTATGTATCACAAAATAGATTTATTGAGCACAGGATCCTTCACATACAGCCTCTCAAAAACACATAATTGATAAAGAAGAAGCTGTACAATGTGCACACATACATGTGACGACTTATCTCCCTCGGGTCAATTTAGCTCTCTACTCCTTGTCCTTGATTACACTCCACTCACTTAAGACTGATGTTGTTCACCCCCACACAGAGAGCCCATCCATTTGTAACTAATAACATCAGCCTTGGTTTTTTGTCTCAATGTGAAGCTGTCTTTATAGCCGTCTTGAAAAGCTACAAAGAGTCAGTTGCACACAAACTTGTGTATTCTGTTGGTTTGTGGTCAAGCCTTCCTTGTGAAAATAAATTAATAAAACAAACTCTCTTTCATACATCTGTGTGTAGCTTTGTCCAAGGTGAGTAACCACTGCAGTATTTGCTTTTCTCTCCTTGCTACCAATGGTTTGTGTGAGTTTCCTCTAAAATATAAATTATCCTAAAGAGGTCATTAGCATCTCTCAGAGTCTCCTGATTCTATTATGATCTGGCTGATGTTGGCCTTACGTTGCCAATCTCTCACATGGGTGGAATTGACAATGTCTATTAGACGTTAACAGCCCTCTGTGGACGGCATTAGTATAGCCAGAGGACACCTAGAGATGGTAATTATTACCTCAGCAGCCCTGTGAATTTCAACTCATTTCAAGCTGAAACTGCCATTTTTTAGACATTTTCCTTTGCAGCCTTGATAAAACGTCCAACAGAAATTACCCACTGATTTCCACAAAACTCTTTTTTCCACCCTTTGATACCATCGTAGTATTTCCAGCCACCTCTTTGTGATTAGTAATCTTGAGGAATTGAGGGAATAATTAGATTTGCCTCCCACAAAGTAGTTTTCGCTGACGTGCAGTACGTTACAAAGCTGATTCCAAGGCCCTGTAGCTAGAAACATTAATTTGTCTTGTTTGAGGATGATATGAGTGAGTTAAAGTTTCAGAGAAGACCGACGGGCAACTGAAGAGCTCATTTTAGAGCATAAAAGCTGCATGCTTTTGGATCATGTTTGTCATTTGAAATGTGCTTAAGTGCCTCTACTGCAGGCTGCTCTGCAGTAGAGTGGAGTAGGAAACATTTTTAAGGAAGCCAGGTGAGAAAATCTCTTGAAAAGCTGTGGCAAGGTGGGTCTCCTCTGGCAAGAACAAAGCAGAGATTCAGCTTCATTGCAACACAATGCATTCTGATAAAGAATATTCACCATGCATCCTTTAGGATCAGCTAAAGACACAGGTGGGAACTCTAACTGAGTGGATAACTTCACTCATGGTGCAAATGTGTCTTACATAAAAAACAACCATCCACCAAAAACATGAGCAAAAGAACCTCAGAGCAGGGATCACTGTACGACAAACAGCATCCAAACACAACTAAACACTCTGCCCAAGGGCATGATGGGAAACTCCGCAGATCAGTGACTCAATGACAAGACTATTGCACTCAAGTTAAAGTAGTTACTCTGGTTAAAACTTACTTAATTAGAAGTAAAAGTACTGATTTCAAAATGCACTTAAAAGTACAAGAACATAGAGAAAACTAATCAAATAGAGTAATTTGAGTAAATGTTATTAGTTACTTCCCACCCTTGTTAGCTTCTTGTGGCTGAGTCTCAACTAACCACAGGGGTGCAGTGTCATGACCATGGGTTCATCTGATTGGCTAAAAATTTGTCCTTCATACAAGGATGCTTATTTCAACTGGCTTTCTGTGAGTCATGAAAAGAGTGAAATTGCTCGTGGCACTGTAGTCTCTCTACACATCTGCCACATATAGAGGGGCATTGTTTCACACATAGAGGGATAATAAACAGGGAAGATGAAGGAAAATGTTTACCTTGTCAAAGAAAACATTTCATTGAAAAGATATTCACAGTCTGAAAAACAGGGGAATCTTGGCTTCAGGGATGAAACGCCACTGCTGCTCTGTGCTATCAATTAGACATCTAGTGTCCATTTCAGGTCCAGTGATTTTCCTGACAGAGGTGAGAAGTCCTAAAATCCCCTTATGACAGCAGAAGTGAGGATGCAGGAGCAGACAGACGTACAGATAGAGGAACAGAAATGTGGTGTTTGTGTATGGCCCCTATTTTCCGTCCCTATTTGGCCTCTGAGTTCACCAAGAGATCCAGGAGAGAAAAAGCTCTGCTGGTTGCTGCTAAACCCCAAAAGCAATTTCAGCAATATTACTGCACCAGTTGGTACACAGAGGTGTGCGTGTCTGCGTTTGTGTGCATGTCCTGGAGAGTGTGGGCATATTTGTGCAGCTTATGTTGGCAAGGTATATATGTTTTTTTATACTGTGGTTTTCTAGATGTATGTTTGTTTTTGTGTATATGTAGGGCAGTTTATATGGGTTTATGCAATGAGGTCTGTGTTGGTGTGTGTTTTGTGTCTAGGCTGTTTTGATGCGTGTGTTGTCAGGGAGTAGGAATCTGCCTGCACAACTTAAAAGCACTTTCAAGCCTCTTCACCGTTCTGCTCCAGTAACTTGAGGTGTTTTCTCCTTCCTTCCTCATCTTTTTTCCCCCTATTCCTCATCTCTGTCAGCAGAAGGGCTCTGGGGTCACGGTTAAAATAAATGACAAGAACCACCGTCAGCTGGTGCACTGCAAAAAATAACACCTGTTTGACTTCACAAACCGAGAAGCAGTGAAAGCTCCACTCAGCTTCACTGCATACATCTTACCACAGCACAAGGATAGTCTCAAATTCAAGCTATTTCTTTTTAATCTAAGTTGAAGTGCTCATACTTCTCATTTAAATGCACTCCTCTTTGATTGCATCAGTTGAAAAAACAGGTTCAGTATAATACCACCTGACTGATTTTTGGAAAAGGCTTAGAATAGCTTAGCGGCTTTAAGCTGAGGAGCGCTGTTTGTAGGAAATTAGATTTACAGTCAGCGATCAAAGCAGAACTTAACTTTGATGTTGTCGGCTTCTCCTGATTACATCCAAAGCATTGTATGGTAATGCAAAAACACAGAGAAAATTAAACTCCTTATTTGGACTCAGAAAAACCAATGAGGAAACATGTTGATGAAAATGGAAAAACACTTTTGTGCAAACTGGTGGACCATTTTGAACCAGACTGCAAAGAAGACAAAGAAGTCACATCTATATTCATTCAGGTCCTTGTGGAGTGATAAAAAAATCTTTATTTTAAGTTTGTTATATGACAGACCACTGTGATATGAACCACAAGGCCAAATTTCAGTCATGACAAACATCCCAAAGTTATCTGATTAAGCATAAAAAAAAGGAAAAATGAGGCAGTAAAATCTGCTCTAGTATGGTGTGGGCGTGTTAGTTGAATGAGCTGAAGCCACGCCCACTCATGAGAAATACAATCCTCTCAAATAAAAAAAACAACAACTTCTGATCAGAGTGCAGCTGCCTGGCTCTATGCCAGAGCAGTGAGACAGAAGTTGGGGATTAAATTTACTGTTTTCTGGCACATATCTCTCTCTTATGATACTTTTAAAGACCCATAGGCCACTGTGGCTGATGGATTTGGGAAATTTACCCCACAATGAACAAACAAAAAACAGCAGTCAATCATTCTATATTATAAACAGCAACAGGGATGAAAGATTTGGAAAGAAAAAAATAGTAATTCTGATTTTGCTCATTTTGCAATTTGATATAAATTGTTGTACTGACAGGGATAATAATGTTTTATGCTATTCTTGTTTGGATTAAGAAAATCATATACAAGAACAGGAAAAGTAGGATTTTTGTAAACTATTCTAAGAAAGACGCTTGAATGTATGCCTAATGTGTAGAGAAAAACAATTCTGCTGAAAAGAATTGTATCAATCTGGTATTTTGACACATTTCATGTTAAGGAAATATTGCACTGCTGCAATCTGAAAACTGCAGTAGGCCATAGTGTGATTTAATCTATTTTGCAATTAATTACCATCCAATGGCTGGTATAGCTTTGTTTTGTGTTTAATTATGGTAGAAATGATGAGTGTTACAGGGTGGAGCTCCCTATTGTGGCTATAATGTGTACTGTTGGTACAAAAGTCCCATTAAATTCTGTAGCAAAGACATTCTAAAAACTAATCTGGCAACCCAAGAAGGTCTCCCCCCACCCAACAGTGGGACCTGACCAAGACTTTGGGACTGAGTGATATTCTGTATGTAGATAGAAAAAGGTGTTAATGTGCCAGAAATCATCAAAAACCTTTCTTTGTCTGTACCATTTTACATTTCATTAACAGTGAATTAAATCAGAAAAAATTTAGCCCCGGTCTGGTGTACAAAGAAATCTCACATGCCTTTTATTTTGTATTATTTGCCATGCAAAAAGTAGTATTTCTTTTCCCCATTCAGGTCTCATTATGGCCTAAGAACTCTTAAATGTGATTTTTAAAAGTGTGTAGGAACCCCGATGCAAGTTCATAAAAAAAAAGAGCTGTTGGTTGGTGCAACTTCAGCAATGTGTTCTTAGTAAATACTTTAACTGGAGGCAATGCTCCACAAAATTACCTGAGAAAGCTGTTAAATACTGTAAACTACTCATCTAGATCTGGGACATAGAGAGTCAAAAAGTGGTGAGCTCAAAAGATACCTGCGAGACAGTCAGGCAGGAGAACTACAGTAAACCTTTAATATTTTCCGTTTTTATTTGGGGTAGATTCTTCTCCTGCTTTATTTAAGTGCACTTTTCCCCTTACCCCTCATACGCCCCATTTAATCCAATTAAAAAAGGAAACGGTGAAAAGAAAAAGTTGTATTCACAGTACAAAGAAGTACACTAATGTAGAATAATATCAGTTTATGTGCTCTAGCTGTTGGTTCTTAAGAGTAAAATTAATTTCAGTGATAACAGGAAGTCATACTGTTAGCATTTTTTGGAAAATTAGTTTATATTAAGCACATTTACTCAGGCCTGTAGGAGCAGCTAGATCTGGCTCTGGATGTATTTGATGTCCTAAGGTCAATGTATAACCAGGTCTAGTTGCTGTTTTCAGACTTTCTTATGAGCACTTAAAAGCACTGTGCAATGGTAGGCTGCAGATTGTATTTGAAATCCTAGTTTCACATGACTATTTGATAACCTGACTATTCTCTTTTTAGGAATAAATCAAGGGGAAAATAGTAAACCAGAGATAACAGGAAAAGTACAGCATTCTCTTATTGCACTTTAAATGAGGTTCAGTCAGGACCACTTTGTCAAGAAACACTTGTGATTTGTGGCTGTCAACATTTATTTATTCTGGATTTGGCTGTTCTGTGACCCCCCTGCCCTTCAACAAGCCTACATGGAAAACATTTAACAGGAAGAGCACACGTTCCTACTCTTCCTATGCCAATAAGGAAAGCACAAGGCACGGAGAGAAGCAGAAGAACACCAGAGCAGAGCACACATCAGTGACAACAGAATGACATTAATTAAGCCAGAAGCAGAATGAAGGAGGAGCTGGGATGGAGGAGGATTGGAAAAACAGCTCGCAGAGAGAGTAGCAGAGCGTGGCAATGCAAGAGCAGTTTAAATAAGGCGGCATGAGAGAGATTCGCCAACAGCGTGCATAGGGCAAATCAGCTGACTGTCAGCTGATGAGGGCTTGCGTGAGATCAGCTGATCTTGATTCTGTGGCCTGCCTGAACTAACGCTATTACACTAGATTTATGGAGTGCAATTACAAGGTAGAAGAGACAACTAGAGCTACTGCCTGATGATGCTCAAAGACCTTTACCCTTGGCCTATAAACTCCAAAAAGCTAATAAGTTCATCCTAGAGTCAAATCTGACATTTGTACAAAGTTTGATGAAAATCCCTTGCAGGATTCTTGAGATGTTGTGTCATAAATATGCCCACACAGATATATCTAGTAAGAATGGACAGCCTGAAAAACAGCTATCAGCAATCAGGCAAACAAATGTAAAGGATGGTTCTAGTCTCAAAGAAATTAGTTTTTAACAGTTATTGAGCCGTAATTCACTAAATCAGTACAAAAAATAGTCTTTTATTACAGTTTTAAATCCAAAGGGAGTCAAAAATGAACTTTACGAAGGCACGATGGTCAATAGACAGATTTTGATTAGAGTTCTGAATGACCAGACTGTCCTGTATGGTATTTTGGGATTATTTTTCTCCTCTCGTCTAGTCTAGCCTTCCTGATATACTTTTCTCCCCGTCCTGACCAAAGTGAGCACCAAACACCGGAACAAATGAGTCGTGCTGTCTCCCACCTGGCAGGAGAATCCAGCTGATGAACTTACAATGGATGTGTTCAGTTACTCTCTGCCCTGCTGTTAATAAATCAAACTCTGATAACTACACAAGCATGTCTGCAGACAACTCCTAATATTGTCCCCCTGTCTTCTCTCTCATCCTGTTACAAACACACACTCTTCCCGACACAACCACCCACACTCACACAGACATAGCCCAACAGGCTGATGGATGGTGAGCTGGCAGAGGCTGATTAGCTGGGAGTGAATGGGGCAGAATTACAACTCTGTCGGCGATGTGATTGCATTGTTGGGTTGACAACGATCCATGTCGGATTGCTGGAATGCCGGGGATAGTGGAAGAATAATCGATGTCCCCCATCTGTCTATTTGTCTGTTGATTTCTCTCCAATCACTCTTTTTATTCCTTCTTTTATATTTCTCAGTTTTATCTTGTCTTCCCGATTTCTTTTGTTGCTTTACCATGCTCGGTCTTATCCGCTATCCTCAACTAAAAGCTTACTGCTCTCCCTGTTTCCTTGATATACTAGACATGCCTGTGGACTTTTCTTCTTTCCATATCAATCCCTTTCTGTCATTTTCTTTCACAGTTCATCCTCTCGCCTTTTACTTTTTCACACCAATCCATCTCTCTTGACCTCTCTATCCTTCTCTATTTGTCACCCATCTGTGAAGGCATGGCAATTTTTATTCTCACATTTTCAGTATGCAATAAACACATAGTAGTCTCCTACAGATTTTCTTAAATTTGCAGGGCCTATATTTTTGTTGCATTAAAGACAGGCAGAAATGCCGTGGAGTCATGGACACCTGAGTTTAAAGATGATGATCCATTTCACTGGCTATTTGTTGCAATACAGAATGATTTGGTCTAGGTCGGTCTGAAGCAAACTGATTGTGGAAACTGTTTTGCTTTATAAAACTGAGACAAGGGAGGAAACATTATTCCAAAACAGTTGTTCTGGATATTGTTATTCATAAAAGAGACAGAGACTATGATTTCTTAAAATGTGTTTGACACGTAGCAACATAATGATTCCCTACCACAGACAAATCGAGACAGTAGATTATAGACAATGACATCACAGAAAGGCTACAAGCTAGCAGCAGCTCTACACAGAAAGATCCAATGTATGAGGCAAGGTGTGCAAGAAAACTTATCATTATTAAACTTACATTTTTCATTGAATCAGGTGCAAAATACTTTAATTGTCACTTTGTTTTTGCAAAGCCTGTTTTATTTATTTTTTGATTTCTTAGAAAGGGTAGGCCTAATAGGAAAGCTGAGATCATAAATACCCACACCGTTTTTGTTATGTCATTATATCAGTTTATTTAAGTGCCATACATCTAATGGTGTGCTTGATTTTTTCCCATCTTTTTTTGTCATATTCTATGACCAGGTTGTTATTATTTATAACCAAGTAACCTGCAAATTCCACATACTATACCTGCAGCATGTTCCAGGTTTGCAGGGGTTTGCTTCGACCGATGACGCACCAACGACACACACCCTTGCCTTCTTGTGTTTCTGGAGCAGTGTGCAGTAAAGTGTAGCCCTAAGCAGCTGTACACAAATCACAGGACCACAGGGGAATAGTATGTAAACAACAGATTACTTTGCCTTTGTAAGGTTGATTTTCTCTTCACTCTGATTTTATTCCATGATTATCTTTTTTTTTGCTTCTACCATGGAGGAGTAAATTAGCAAATTGACTCCATTCTGGGTGAAATAAGTAAAAACTCCTATCCAGGTACACCCAAATTAAATAAAATGCTGTGTTTGAATTGTTTGGAGCCAAGCACAATCAGTGTGTTTAAAGAAAGGTCCTGCACCATAATCTCTCACAAAGAGTGTTTTATTCTTGAATACATCTTTAAAAGCATTGTCCTCTCATTACAGCTCAGTTTAAGTTTGAAATAAACTGTATGAAATCTGTGCAGTGATTTTGATGCCAGACCTGGATTGAATAACGAATAGCAGCAAGATGTGAAATACGAGTGTAAGGTTAAAAAACCTTGACAAAACAATGAGTAATCTGAAATTGAAACAGTGCAAGCGAGTTACAGTATCCTGTATCATGGCAGAGTGACAGAGACAGAATGATGGATGGAAGTTGTGCACTGACTTTCATTTTTCTAAAATTTCCTCGAGGAAAACAGAGCTCTCTTGGTCTGATACAATCCATTTGTCTGAAACTTTATCCAGCATGAAATCCCAAACTCTGTCTTAACTCATAACCCTATCTCCAGTATAAAATCTAAAGTCTTTTGAGCCTCCATTTCTGTGCTTTTCTTTCAAAGGCTGGCCTCATATTTACATCCAAATGAATGTTGATGGGGACAGACATACAGCAGACCCAATTATGCAATGGAGTTGGCGGTGGAACCTGACAAATGACGGGTAATGGTTGAGAGTTGGAGGCATTTTCCAACACTCTCCTCTCTAACAAACGTAGCTGGTGCGTCTCTGCGGTTTGACTCTGACAGAATAATTTATTCCCACTCCGCCAGCAGAGAACCACGGATTTAAAAGTTTCACCACTTACCCAAGCCTTCCTCATTTTTCACTCCCGAATGAAACTGTTATTATTCAAAAGAGAAATGGGAATTTATGCAGGCTTAGACACGGCCTTATATCTTCACTTAGGTTTTCTTCTTTTGCTCCTCTTCCCTTTCCTGTTTGATGCTTTTGTGTTTTCCATTATACTGCTCTGGCTGTGCGATGTGTACGTGTTTAATTTGTCCTAAAAGAACACTGCCTGACTGTTTCGGGAACTCTTTTCACCGCCTGTCTCTTTTTGCTGGAGGTTCAGACTGTTGAACGTGGCATTAATCAGGTCGTATCGATCCATTCATTTAAGGGGAAGACACCAGCACTGGGTTCATGTTATTTAATTGAAGATTTCAAATTCAGTAGAGATAACATACAATGAGGGCAGATTTAATACAGGATAAACACGATTTTAGGATCGCATTAATATAAGCTTGATGAGATACTTACAGGTCTGCCAGCTCTGAGGTGGAGAGAGAGCTAAAATTTCAGATGTCTGACCTAAGCTGAATTCTTTTCTTTTTCTCGTCATGCTGCCTTGCATAACCACCTCCAAATTCTCACCATTCTCTTTGATGTGAAGATCAAATGCTTTATGCAATTTCCACATCATAAAAATGTGAATATTTAACAAAAAAAAAAACATATATCACATAACTTAACATCTTCTAACCGTTATGTACTTATGCACATGTTAAAATCAGCTTTGCACAGCTGGTGGATGCACCCTAAACATATCCATATGAATGTTGGCAATGTACGCACACAGAGGTCCGAGAGCACTGACATTCATGTGAGAACACACAGAAAATGTGACACCCTCAATGCCTGATTCATGTGTGAACAACTGAGTGGGAAAGCCACAGCTGGAAACAAGGTTTCATGATAAAAGAAAAGATGGGAAGAAAAAGAGGAACGACATGAGGAGATAAGATAAAGATAAATGAAGTCAGGGGGTTGAAGATGAAGAAGCAGGAAGTATGAAAAGAACATGTCCTTTAACTAAACGATAACCTTGGCTGTGATTTCAAAACTGCTGCTATGATAGCAACAAAAAAAGGATGTACCATGAAGTTTTTCTTCTGAAAAAAGGATCAAATAACTACTTCTATGTTGCAGTTCTTGCCTGTGGAGCTCAAAAAGTACTCTGCACTGTTGGCTTCAGGCTTACTAAGCATCCTTGCATATATTTAGGAATTCAATCAGTTTTCTTGTCTGCATTGGTTCTGTCAGACTATTTACAAGCTTTTTTTCTGGCCTTGCAGAAAGCTGCTCTAAAACCCACTGTAGCTGCAGATATTTTCTCTAAAGCACTGGTGGAGGACAAAAAGAGATGAGAGTATGAATGTTGGATTAAATTTGTTCGATGGCTCAAAAGACAGCTTTACCGTAAGTGAATGTTGGAGTTGCTCCAGATCTGCTGAATGTGTAAAGGGAGGAGATTTGAGGTTATCTCAGGACCCAGTACAATGTAATGTGTACAATACACGCAGTACAGACCCTCGTTAACATCATCAACACAGTACAGTTGTGATTACAGTATCATCATTCCATTACACCAGTAAAAGCTCGCGTTTGATGCATTTATTCACTGAAATGTGTCTTCAGTTTCAGCTCTTGTCATCTTCTTTTATCTCTCTTCTACTTTGGCCAAATAATTTCCGTTCACATTAGCCTCTCTCATCCCACCATTAGGAGGTGACATATGAAGTACTATTGCCAGAGAAATCACTAAAAAGCACAGATTTTTTTTTTTCTTACTTAAAGAGCAATATATGTCACCTGCGATTCCATAGTTGTATCACACATGAGTTTGTCTGCCAAAAAAGGCGTATTTTGTTAGATTAAAAACGAATTAACATGTAGGGTGTAATAGTAATTGTAATACTGTTATGAGGTATTTAGGAATAACCACAGTATTGCTTAAACTGCCATCATGAAGACAGTATTGTGTAATGAGCAAATATCTATAGTAAATGCCTTTAGTGTGTGTCCTTTTCCAGCAGCAGCACCACTGCCTGTGTGTGAAGGTGCTCTAAAAGTAATGACAGAACTCATGTTGATAAGGTCGGCCTAATTCTCCAAATAACAAACCTGTAGTTAAAAAGGACTTGTGATTTAGATGTTGTGTGTCATGTCATGGTGATGAACAAACATGCAGCTCTGGTTATAATGTGATGCATGACAATGTCAGTTTAAAAACTTTCAGAGGAAAAGCCAGAGACAAGAAATGATCTAAGGTTTATTAACAGAGTTCAGTAGTGTTATTTTTGAAACAAACTTGTTAGATTACTGCATTACATACTGAGAAAAGTACTTTGTAATGTTACTGTGTTACCTACTTCTAAAACTAAATATTAAATACTAAATATTAAAACCCGTCAGCCAGCTGTTCCACTGGTTGGTTTTAAAAATGACATATAATGAGTGCATGTCTGCATTTGAATGTGTAGACTCTGCTGTCAATGTACAGCCTAACTTACAGCCCATAAGCAGGATTTCTTGAATTGTTAAACGTGTTACATTACTTATTACAACAAAAAAGTAATCTGAGTACTCTAACCGATTACTTTGTAATGTGTTACCCCCAACATTGTGGACACATGTGCTGGTTGCTGCTGCAGCAAAAAAAAAAAAAAGAAGCCATCTGCAGCTTTTAAAAGGTTTAAACTTGTGTTAACCCCTTTTATGGGATATGTAGATGTAGAGTAATTGTTGGTTACCTGAGGTGCTGAAGTATTCTAACTTTTTATTGGCAGCCTGCAGTGTGAAGTCAAAGGAGGATCTATTAAGGAGGATCAATTAAAGTACAGATACAGGCATATAAGTACAGACTCTGGGAAAAGGAGAAGTACTGATTCAACTCCTTAACTCAAGTAGAGGAAAGAAAGTTCAGGCATTGTATTATCTCTATCTATGTATTTATTGATTTTGTAACTGTGGGGCAGAGTCCAGGATCATTTTCCCTATGAGGACTTTAAAATCTTATCTTATCTTATCTTATCTTATCTTATCTTATCTTATCTTGAAGTACAGTGATGTACAAAAATTATGTTTTACCATCAGTATTACACCTCTGTAATGATTCTGCAAACTGAAAAAGTTCTGGGCATACAAAAAAGGATTGTTGCCTGTTTTGTTAAAAACCTGTGTATTGCTGGTGGTACAGTGAAAAACACGTACTTGTGTAGAAACATCTTTGCAGACATGTCTTTTTAGGTTGAAATAAGTAACGAGTCTGTTTTGGCAAGGTAAGGAGTGAAGAGTACAGATATTTGTGTTCAAATGGAGGAAATAAAAGTAAAAAGTCATCAGAAAAATAAATACTCAAAGTACAGATACCTGAAAAATACGTAAGTACAGTATCAGAGTGTTTATACTTCCCACCTCTGTCTGGGGAAAATATTCCAAGTGGGTCACAAATGCATCACTTCACAAACACTCACCGCTTCCCTCCAAAACAACACAAGAATGTCAAAGCAGCCGCCTGAAACATCAGCTAAGTCTGCAAAAACAACATAACTCAACACTTACCCCAAAATAAAGAGCTGAGACGTTCTCTAATGGCTTCTGTTTCAGCCAGGCCACCCCTACAGACAAGCATTGCTGCTTCAGACAAATGAGTGGATTCAAGAAGAGAGCAGGTTGAGAATTTTGTGGCTCTGTATGCTGAGGCTGACATCCCACTGGAAATGTTAGCAAAGCTATGTCTGTTTCTAGTGAAGCACTGCAAACAGTTTGAAACGTATAAGCAGGATTTTGTTTGTACTTGTAGCTTGAATTAGTGCGGTGTTATGTTGCATCATTATGTAGTATTTGTTTTGACTTGAAGTTCTGGGGAATATTGAGCAATGCTGTGTTGCATCAATACATTTAAGATTATTTCAGTTTAATTAGTGAACATGTTATTTGTTAACATAAATAGCTGGTCTCTCTGAGGATAGAGTTAGTGTAAAAAATAACAAAGCAACAGAATTCCCAAAAATGTTAACAGTGGAAAAAAAAGGAATTTGGAAAAAGATTAAATAAATGTCCCAGGGCGCTACTATTGTTTTGCAATGGGAAAATGATAAATAATTACTGCTGATCTCTATCTGTTTAAAAGCAATTGTAATTTTTGATTATTTCTAATATTACCTCTCAATAAAGACAGGAACTAGAGAGCATATGCACCATTGCACTCAGAAGGAGAGGAAAAAAGTGACAGAACATTTGATCCTCTGTCCTCAAGTTACTCAACTTACCAGAAAACAATGCTGCAACTATAAATGTCTTTCCATTAGGACTGATAGGACTTTGTAAAATGACTGAATAATCTCTGTTGAGCTGTGTGCCCTGTTCACTGCTTGCTCTGAAGTGCTTGCTCCCAGTTTATTCTTGTGTATGCAAACCAATATGCCAGTGCACTGCATACATAACTTCAAAAATGTGCACGGTCCTACATTAAAGATCTGCTTTCCCCTGGACTCGGTATTTACTATGACAGGTCACGGAAACTTCACCATGGGTTTCAGTGATGGCAGCATCCAGGCACACACAGCTCTAAATTACCATACATTAAATATTCAAATACTGTATGTAAAAATGGATCAGAGGTGAAAGAGAGGTGAACATGAATATTACACATCTACACTCAAACCATCGTCCTTCTTTCTTCCCCATGCTCCCTCTTCACACTCTCAAAGTCATGCCACATATGTGAAAGCATATATGTACCAGAGCTTTAACCCATAAGCTCTGTTAGGAGAAAGTGAGGGCAGATGAGCACTATGGGAGCTGTAAAGCTAACCCATTACAAACTGTAAAAACTACCCAGTTCACTGAATGTTTACCAGTCTAATGAAGACAGTAAAGCAACAGGCACATTTTTGGTCATAAAAAAAAAAAAAGATCAGCTTTCAACTTTGCCTACAGCTGACAGGATGTTAGATTTAGACCTAAATGATTTTCAGTCGACATAATCCCAATTAAAATGGTCCATTCAGTTGCATTCATTGTGCTCTCAAGCTGGTGGGACGCTCCAAACATCTGGGACTTCCATGTTGGGTGCCAAATCAAGGAGACAAACGATAAACAAACACTGGCATCCAGCAGCTACGAGTAATTAAAAGCAATATTGTACTCCGAATATTTTCATACTTACACCTTCTGAGGGCTTTAAAGGTAGGTGTAATAATTTTATATGGTTCTGCAATTGGAAATGCTCTGCCATAATGTGACATGGACAGTTTATGCCCTTTCCCAGCCATTTAATCCTGATTTTATACTTCTTATGGCTGTTAAGGATTATGGAACCACCAGTTGTGTGATTGCTTCATTTTGCTTCTGCCTTCAGTGATATAACAGTGGTTTAACAGTGGTCTAAACTGCTGGCTTAGCTTAGCTTAGCTCAGGAAGGCAAAGGCAAAAATTGTTGCAGCAGAGGCCGTATAGATCAACCGGATGATGGATTTTACATCTCCCAGGGAGACCTTTTTTTTTTTTTTTTTTTTTTTTTTTTTTGAAGAAACCAAAACAGACGGAAGTTAATACCAATAGGGATGGAGGTCCATCTAATTCTGGGTATGTAAATACCCTGTTCTGTGTTTAAAAAAACCCAAATCAATAAAATTTTAGCCTATCGCCACTGCTTACACTGTAAGCCACAAAAAAGATGTTTTTGCTCCGACCTTCCTGCCAACCTGCCTCAGCATAGTTTCCCATGGAGCGATTAGCCTGGGTCTAGTCACTGTGGCAGTTTTATTAAAATTTGACCACATTATCCATAAAACAAAAGTACAAAGCCATGCCAAAAGCTTTACAAAACAGAAAAGGTGTTTTCATTCTTCTCCTGACCTGCTTTAGTATGGGTTTGCGATTGTTAAGGGCTGCTGAAGGAATAAGCAGTAGAGAAGCAGCAGTTTGATTAAAATTGTGCCACATTTATGTTGTAAAACAAGAGCAGAGAGTCACACCTTAAGCTTTTCTTGGAGACGACGTTCTCGCTTTTCTCCTGACCAGCCTTGGTGTACGTTTTATCCACATCGTGCTCAACTGTTTATGTTTTGAAGTGTGATCATACAAGTATTTATGTGAAGATTGTGTTTGCATATGTTTTGTATTAAACTCTTACTCTCAGCTCATCATTAACGTGGGAATATTTCTCTCTGTGTTTAATGTTCTTCCTTCTTCTCTCACACACTGAAAATTGCGATCCTTTGATGTCAGATTTTGAGGTGAATATGTTAATTTATGCAGGAATTTAATGAAAAGACTACATGATTCATGTAGCTTTCATTTCTATGCAAACCACAAGCGCTAGTATAGAAACTCAGCCTGCAGGGCCTCCTCATTTTGACTGCGGAGACATTTATTTTCTGCTATATATCGACCTTATTTATTGGACAGATGGAAAGCTGAAGCATCTAAACACAGACAGACATCCAGTAAACTATCAAGTTAAAGTGAGAGAGGTGAGCATTACTCATGCATTGATTTTTAGATCCATTCCTCACAAATTATTTGTTCAGCTGTTTGTTTGATTTCATTACTTGAGTGTGGTTTTTGGACTTTGGCTGCTGTGTTGCTATGGCAGCGGAGGCAGGGATGCAGAGGAACACTGGCAGGAAAGTGGAGGAGAAAGTTTGATGTTATATTTTGTCTCCAGCACTGTATTCCTCATTATTTCTAGGGCAATGTCAGAGCCCTTTACTGGACTAAGCATGCTGCCTGTATTCTTACTCTGTGTATAAACTTTGCTTGTGTTTTGCTTTTTCATATTTGGGATCAAGGCTGTGTTTCAGAATGATTTTGCCATGAGTATATGACTTTTTTTTTTAGTGTTATGGTTAAAGTGCATTTTAGTTGCTGCAAAGAAACTTGGGCCAGTGTTGGCTAACTTAAACCTAACTTAAAAAGTAAATAATGGTGTGCACCCAGTCCTCCAGGAGGCTCTGACCCCGTTTTAAATTCATAAGGCAGAAAACACAAGAAAATAGGCTGCCAAAAAGCACTGTTTCTCAGCTTGTGTAACCTCTGTGTGTGTTTGTGGGGGTCTATAATGCACTCACATAGCACATGCCTGCAGCTGCTCTTCCAGCACAGCAGAGCACAGGAAGCTTTCAATGAAAGGGAAAAATACATAGCTTTGTCTCTCTCTCTCTCTCTGCAGCCCTACTTTTTGTTGATCTCCCCCTCTGTTCCTCTTTCTGCAGGTCTTCTTTGTCTCAGACGGTGTGCAGTCTGTCTCTGCACACTCACATCCAAACATGCATCTCCATATAATGATGTATCAGTAGCCTATTATGAGAAATGATGAGATCTCATCTCAGCAGGTCACACTATTAACTCTCCTCAGTAGAATACCTCAGGAAATTTGCATATGTGTGTTTGATAATATTTCTGTGTGTGTTAAGCCTGGCACATTTGAAAAGGTTTTAATCACCTCTAGACTTTACACATGGCAACATATAATGACATATTTAACTTTTTTTTCCCTGTAGTGTGTGGCAAAGATGACCAACATAGCACACCATACCCTAACAGATTTATTCACCAACAACTAGAGTTTCCATTGTTAAAACTCAAAGTCATGTCTTAATAATAAAAGTAAATGTAGCTAGCTGTTAGCAACCTGCTACATTTAGCAGCAGTTTCAGTCCAGCTCCTTTCTTTGTCAGTTTGATTGTGGTCTGTGTTTCAAGACGTGTTGTTTAAACAATCAAGTGTTTTTTCATTTCTGAGATCCATCTGATTTTATGCTTGACGTTTACCATCCTTGTCATTAAATTAGCACGATTAATTGAATTCTAATCCTAATCTCAATTTTGACCATTCCACAATCAAAGAAACACGAATGTAGGCGAAACTCTTCATGCAATCGTAAACTAATAGTAAGCTTAAATATGAAAGTCTGGTTTGAGTAAACACATTCTTAGATGAGGACTAATACTGTACACTAGGGCTTATTTTTTAAAATTCACCTGTAACTGAGACTACTTTTTGATCAACTTTGGAGGGCTAATAGTGCAGCAGTGGGTATATTTTGAGGCCACCGCTGTGGCATATTTCACCAAATGTTAGGTCAGATGTTTGGGGCTGAAATGCCAAGACATAAATTATATCTCAATTGAGCCAATGAAAAGACACTAGTAGCGGGGAGGTTTTAAAAATGCTATGATAAAAACTGTCCTGTGAATTAAAAATTGATGGGTAATAATAATCTTGATTTGAAAATTGATTAAAATAATCATGGTTATCATTTTGTGCAAAATCGTGCTACTTGGCATGGCTGTGTTCGTTGTGCTTCATCTTTCAGTCGGCTTGCTCCCTGATTGGCTAGCATTCCAGTCCATGTAACAGTCCTGCTCACACCACACAATAATCTGATAAGAAATATTGAACATACATTTTTTTCATTTTGATTTTTATTAATAATTTCACCGTTTTTGCACATACAAAGTCCACAGAGAAATATTTAGATATTAACTGCACAGCATGTAAAAGTCTGCCACCAGGGAGCTCTTAACCAAAACAAGACCACAACATGATGAGTACACACTGGTGCTGCCCAGCTGATATAAGCTGAAATAAAACGGCTCCTCATAAGGTGTAGTTTCTAAAAGAAATCCAATTATTTGTTTGCATTCATTCATTTCTCAAAATGAGGGAGAATGCATCTAAAAGTGCACTTCCATGTTCGCGCTGGAAGAGGTCCCAGAATGCGAACATGCCTTGGTGTCTCTTCCAGCAGGGCTCCATGGTACAGAGGTGAGTTTGGGGGATTTAACTCGCAACCTTTGGCAGTCTCTACGACAAAATACGTCCCGTTACAAATACGAAGCCAAGAGAAAGACCACTAGTCACAAAACCGTACACCACAGAAGATCTGTCAAGATAATCTTTAGAACCCTCAGATAATCTGGTCTGTGTGGACTTTGGTCTGGAGGGGGAAATCAGGACAAAAATGATTATTTCATAGTGTATTCCAGGCTTTAATAAAGCCCTCCACTAAAAATGAATAGCATTCATAATTGGGGATTTTTTTTTAGTTTAATAACCAACCAAGGGCCTTAAACCATCTTTTATCACTGTGCAAGCACAACTTTGTAGCCTGTGTTCAGCCCTAAACTTGTAATTGTGTTATAAACTGATGGATACAGATGTTTTCCTTGTTTTAATATCTGTGAAGGTTTACCTTGTTTTCTAAGATGAGAAATGCAGAATGAGACAGGTGCAAGGCAGAACCGGACCCCTGTGTTTTTGTGCACATACAGGATCAAATGTGTGTCTGTTAGACAGTGAGGACTGTCTGAATGTGTCCACATGTGTGTCTACTTGTGCCTATTTTGATGTCCTGATTAGCTGTGTTTATATTTAGATCATATTAATCCGCTCAAAGTCTTCATTCCCCAAGGCACTGTCACACACTCACCCACACGCACACACATTTACAGACATACCCTCGTTTATTCGCTTTAGGACATATTGAAGGAGAAGATTCACATAAAGGAAAAAAAGGAGACATAAACCCAAATGAAGCTGATTAAAAAAAGTAATGAGCACTCAGATATTTAGAGAATGAATACATTAAGTTAAATTTGACATCACAAGTGTTGATTTGTCTTTTGAAACAACGTTATCACGTCTGAGCCTTGTTTCTCATAATGCTTAGCTAGAAACAAGCTCCTTTGCTTTTATTTTCTTGTCCTCCAGATTCTGTCAGTAGATTTAAAGCTCTTGAGATCACAGGAGCAAATTGCTTAAAACTTTCTGGCCAGCAGGCAGACATCTTAAGTATTAGTGGCTTATCTTTTTTCTGTAAAGTTTTGTAATTGAAAAAGCCTCAGACTTCAGAGGCACAGGGAGATTCTGTAGCTTCTAGGAAATTGTGATACATAATGACTTTTTGTTGAATTTTAATGAAGAAATGCAAAGTCACAAAACTTGGAGAAGGTTGCAAGCCTAAACTCCCAATCCTTTTGTTTTTGCCTTTAAAATACCTTTAAATGAACAGTATGTGAAATACCACCACCAGGGGGCTCTCTATCAAAATAATAGCACATTAATATGATTAGACGAGTGGAGACCAGCACTGCTCAGCTCCGCCTATCTCTGCTGTTTACTTCTTGTTTTTTGAGGATTCTGTTCATCACCCTTAGTGATTGTAACCTCGCAAAGCTCCCGTCTGAACCGTTTGGGTCCAGTTAGTGACAGGACCAATCGGCGTCAAGGGGCAGTACTTTCAGGCGTTGTGAGTCGTGAAATATGCAAGCAGTGACAAGAGGCTGGTGCAATTATGGCAGAAGAGATTAGCTTGTGGATGCTGCCCCAGCGTCAGCTTTATCAGAACTTGACATTTCTTCATTAAAGGAAGAACAAAGAACAGCACTGAGTTGTTTTCTTTTCAAAAACGGCAAAAGTCTACAGTCGCCATGGTTTGAGTTATGCAGGTCTCTATGGAGATTACACCACTGTAGTGGCACACCTCGGTAGCAGCTACAATGTCACGTGCTTTGTTGCTCTGATTGGCCCATGAAGATGTGACAGACAGAACGTTCATCCAGTCACCCTCTGAGTTCATTTCAAAGGCTCTGCCCTTTCCCAAACACTGTGTATGGGAGGTTTTCCAGATGGATGTGTGAAAAACAAATCCACCTGGCATGTCAGGCTAGTGAATATTTATTTAAAGTAAGTTTTTTATGTTGAATTATTATAGCCTCGGATATGTCATTGAATAGCAGGGACATTGATTTTTATGCTTTATTATTTTTTGTGGAGTGTCACGCTGACTCTCAAGCACAAAAAATGCTCATTTATGGTAGCTATAAAAATATGAAAGATTAATGTTTTATTCTTCTTTCATTGAGCTATATTTTCACCTTCAACTGACCTAGTTATTGATATGAAATATTCGTTGTTTTTAAAAATATGTTAACCCTTTGAATGCTGTTTTTTGTCATGATGCCACCATGTTTTTGATTAGAAAAAAAAGATTTTTTTTTCCAATATTCTACACGCAAAATCATTTTTTGTTGTTGAAATATTACAGATATATCATTGACTAGCAGCAACGTTAATTTTTATGCATTGTTATTTTTTGCATGTTTAGTATGTTTTTCTCCAAATGTCAAACATGGTCAATATGATGCCATCTGGTGGAGAGTAGTAAAAATGATCAATTCCAAGGCAAAAGTCCAGATTGACACCAAGACAGAATAAAATGCATGTATCAAAAAGCATGCAAAATCAAAAATTGCAGTTTGAATGGGTTTCAATGTCGTATTTTATGCTCTTAACAGTTTGAATGTAACTCTTGCTTTTAAACAGTGTATGTTAGAGTCACTGTAGAAGCTAAGCTGGAAATAAGATCAAATAAAAATACATAATCTTGCTAAAAGTCTTGCTGCCAAGAATAGCTCTCAGTGGGGCTCTTTGCTCCTCTTTTGACAAAAGTGTGGCCAAGTTCTCTTAAAACTGCTGCTGCACTATGGCTGTAGCCAAGCTAATTGCTACACTGGAGGCAGCCATTGCTATCAGCTTCCAGTACAGCTACGCCTCATTCTGATGCTGATGGTCTCAGACCTGGTACAATCATTTCAGATTGGAGCTTTGCAAGATGAATATGCCTGATGACAGACAAAATCTGGCCAGTTTATCTGCCTTGTAGAGGTAACATTACAGTGCAAAAGTTCGACATATTGTTGCCTGAACTGGCTTTACAGAATCTCAGACTTTGACTCGTATTTATATTTGTGTTCTGCTTGCTGAGTAATGTAGATGTTGATAAATTTCACTGAGGGATCATCTGTGAGCCCACAAGCTCCATCTGTTAATAGCATCCTGATCTATGTGCTGTTTTCTGTTAATAGCATCCTGATCTGTGTGCTGTTTGCCAGCGTTGTGTGTCATTCTTTCCTTTCATGCAGATGTCTGTCTCAGTGTGAGCGAGGGGGCGACAAACACGCCTGCCTGTGTGTGCATGCAGCATGTGTGTAACCAATCCCTGCAGTGTGATGGCCTTAAGCCCTGTGTTTCCTCAGAGTCACTGTGAAGAGACAAATCCAGGGGCTTAGGCAAATTACACACACTTACACCTGTGCCTACATACATGCACACTCACACTCCCATATCTTTGCTTTCACTTTGCTGTAACTTACATCCACTGGGGTTGCTGCAGCCTCCTCTCCTCTCTGGTTGCTAGTTACAGATCCATCCAAGCACGAATTCAAAATGGCCTCCTTGTGGAAAGCGAGGGTTGATGATTTCGGAAACACCACACTGAGCGCCAGCACACGCTCACCCACGCAAACAGACAACACACAGACCCTGCCAAAGCTTTCCTGGCTTACTTTATGACACTTCCTCCCCTAATGCGGGAATGACCATATGTCCTCACGCAGCTACACTCATGAATGTATGCGTCCGTGCACATTTGCCTGTTCCTCACCATCTTGCGACGTGTGATTTCCCAGCGTGTGCATGTGTCCGCTCAAGCAGGGAGAAAGTCTGCTTGTAGGTTTTAATGGAAGGATCGTAAACTGTAGACACATAAGAGGAAGGTTCTCTCAGGTATAAATGTATTCCTGACACAATTTATCCTGCCAAGGCAAGTGATGGCCCATTAACGTGTTTTGTTTAATTCAGATGAACAAAATATCTGATTTTTAGAGGACATCATTAGAGAAATATTGGGCGATTAGCACGACTGTATGTAATTGTTGTATTTTCACAATGGCTGTTTCAAAATGAACCCCTTCAACAACAATCCTTCAACTAATTAAACTGCTGGCTTCTGAATCAGCTTAATTGCCAATGCAGCTGCCTGTCCAACTGCCAGCCACCGACGACTCGATGATCGCTCTGACTGGGAGCCATAGGGATGTAAAGCAGAGCATCATTATCCCGCTCCTCTATATTACAGTGTGCCAGGCTCCCACAGAAGGCTGTGACAGTTTTTTTTTCACTCTTTTAAATGAACTTAGCGACAAATTATCTCATCAAATCCAAACTTTCCAAATCTGCTTCATTAACAACTTCACCAAGGATAAGTTTCAAAGAGTTTAGAAAAAAAAGACATGATCGTGAATGGGAGTCTGAGAGAGTTTTACCACATGTCCTTCAACTCCCTATGGGTCCTTCTTGGCGTAAATGGCTTCAAGATTTTCATTCTTCTTTTTTTTTTTCTGCATCAACCTCGTATGTCATCACTCATTATAGTGAACAGCAGAAGTAGTGATGGTACACCAGTGTATACTTTTCCTTTTAAAGGTTATTTTTGGGACTTTTTCCCTTTATTCAGATAGGACAGCTGAAGAGATACAGGAAATACAGGGTGAGAGAGGGGGAGGATGTGCATCACACTCACTGAGACCAGGAATTAATCCTGCAACCATGGTGCCCACTCCAGTATTTACATTACACAGGGAAATTAGTCATAGGCCGAGTTCTAGGTTTCCCTCATTCATTACTTTTAATCTGACTAGTGTGGCTTAAAGTTTGATTCTTTTGTTGTGAGAACTGCCTGTGAAAGCTGGTACAGCCTGGGGTGTATTTAACATGAAAAAAGAGAGCAAACATTGAAAAAAGCAAAATAAAAAGCAACACAGAAATGAATAGTCTAACATCTCATTTAAATATGTAATAATGAAAACAAAATACAGATATTTTCGGGCCTTTTTAAAGTATCATATTTACGCTTTATGTGATTTGCTGTGATGCCATCATATAGTTGATAGCAAACAGCATATTAAAGGCTATGCATGGATGTTTAGTGGTAGATAACACTGGCTAAAGGGAGTATTTCTTGATCAAAATTATGACTCGTGTTCGTCACTGAAGGACGGCACAACAGCTCATATAAACACTGGATGGGGTGATTTAACGGAGTCCAAGCAGAGCACTGAAATACACACTTTCTGATGTTCTTTACTTCTGCACATCTGCATATAGCCTTTAAAATGTATTTGCACTGCTACAGTCCTTAATCCTGTCTGCGTGTACACCCAGAGGCTTTTAAAAAACACAGTGGAGAAGTTAGTTAAAGGAAGAAGAAGCAGGTTGGTGCTGTTGCTCCGCTGCTACTGCACCCGAAGTTAATTTTTCCTCTTAGTGTGTTTTGATCTGCCTGCTTCTTCCTCTTCTGAGGTGTTTGAAATATGTTAGCTAACAGCTACGAGCTGTCACGTAGATGTTTCAATAAAATCTTTGTCAAGACATTGGAACTATTTCTGTGTCTAGATGTTTTAACATCTATATAGACGTTGGAACAATGTATGTCTAGACATTAAGTTTAATATTTATGTCTAGATGTTTGAACAACATCTATGTTTAGACATTGAAATGGTTTCTGTCAAGACACTTAAACAATGTACATGTCTAAACATTTTGTTGTCATTGTTTCATCTTTTTAGATGTTTCGGAGATATTGAAGATCTTGAATATCAACACAATGTTTGAACATCAATAGGCTAGAGATGTTCCTTTTCATGTATTTCCCCACTGGCTAAACACCCATTTAAATTGTGTTCAACCAACTAGTCTAAAGAGAAGAAAATATAAAACAGTAAAATTCATCACAGGGCCACTTTGGTTGTGATCTGAGCCTGGCTAACATTAGCAGCTAGTACCACCAGCTGGCAGATTAATATTGTTTTGAGATGTGGCCTCTTTTCACTTCAGTGGAGTAGTAATACGCGATATTTGAGTTCAACCCTCGACAGCCTACATACTACTTTATTTCAAATGATTACTGAAAAAAATGCCAAGCGGTGCTGTTCCTATGACACGGTAACTGCTAAGCTTCTCATATTTATGTCCGGTGAAATGCCTGCAGAAAGCTCAGAGAAGAAGGCAGCGGCTGTTCAATGAAACTACAGTGGCCTCTAGTGGCAGGAGGTTCATTACAGTTTAAAAGAGAATTATAGACCAGGATTTCAAGCTCAGTTATAAAATATAATGAACAATTATAGATAATCAGTCTGACTGACTTGCACAGTTTTGTTTAATTGATGCATGACTAGGCATATATTTTTGGATTCTGTCTTTTAATGAATATTCTGGCCTTATTCTGTCATATACATGTAGGAAGAGTAAACAAAATAGACTCTACATAATAAAGTGCTGTGCTGTATTCCTTGCCAATGCAATGACCCAGCTGCTCTGTAGAGATTCCCCCAGTTTCATCTCATCATGAACACTACAATCCAGACTGGACACATGGAACACATGGTCTGAACCCCTGTCCCAATTAATCACCAGAGCAGCCCTGACAAACAAATGGAGCCTCTCTGATCCAGCACTAGAGGGATGTGGTAGGCGTTTGGTTTCAAACACCTGTAGTTCTCCTGCGGATGCTCTTGTGGTCTGCTGCTGCATTTTGTCTGACTAAAACCTGAAAAAGTAGAAAAAGAGACACAGCAGCAGGGAGAAAAAGACAGATGTAGCGTTTGAGAGATGAGCAGTGTGGGGAGGGAATAGAAATCTCATCAGCCTTTTCACTTCTCACGTTCTCTCTCAGTTTTAGCAGCGGTGGAAACACACTGGCCCTGCAGTCAACTGCAGGTGCTAGTCAGACTATAAATAGAGCAAGAATGTAATGTTCCCCCAGCAGGAGAATATCAATGAGATTCAATTTTACTTATTTGTTGACTGCACTTGAAAAATTAAGTTTGCCTCCTTGCTGCCAGACTTGACTCATATGTGCCTTGGAAAAATCACATCTTCTGAACCTCTACACACCAAATATTTCAACATTACATAGTGTACTGCTATTTTTCATACCACAGCCCTTCCATATTCTTAACAATTAATTTCATTTTTACAGACATTACAGACTATTTGTTGAGCCTTGTCTTCCTCGGTTATTGTGACTTGATAACATAAATCCCCATGTTGCCTGGCTCCTTCCAATTTGTAACAATAGACAATTAAAAAAACGTGCAACCTGACTAACCTGATTTAAACTCACCTGATTAAATTCCTTTGTAAACTTGGCCTCAGTGAAAAAATAAAGACAAAGATTCAGTTGAGTGTATAAGGATACTCTGAAATCTCTAAAAATGTGTTTAAATCATTTAAAGAGTAACTAAACCCTTGAATCACTTAGTAGTAGAGTTTACACAGCGTATTTAAATCCTACATGTTGTATCAGCAATGTGCATAGAAACTAGGTTGAAACCATCTGCTACAACTGATGTGGTGCCCGGTTGCGTATAGCCGAAAAAACACCTGCGCCATCTTACGCAGATCAAAACAATCATCCACATTATTTTTATGAATAAACCCACACCGGCACCGGCCAGATGCTCGCAGAAGCACCGTTGCACTTTAGCACACTGCTCTATTCCTGACACCACCAGCAGCGGCTGGCGTAGTATTTCACAGAAAGAACAGCTATTTTGTCCATCTCAACTACCGTAGTAACAGCTCTGTTTGAGAGCACAGAAGAAAATATAGCACCATATTTTGTTTGAAGTGTAGAATACCACTACTCCTATTATTTTTTTTTTCCACTTACCCAGTGAGGCGGGGAGGCAATCCCTGAGTGGGCTTTCGGCTCTGTTATCAGACACCTTGCCCAGCAGTGGCCAGTGGAGAGTTTGACTGTTTATGCGCTGCTGTAGGTGTGTGTTGGGGATGGCAGTTGAGCCGCATCAAATGATGCTACGTGCTGGTCCAGCACCGGTGTGTTTTATGGTGCCATCTGTCATCATCACAAAGATAAACTGTAACCGGCCACTTTTTCCGTTAACTCCACTTGTAGCAACCAACAGCCAAAATTCATAGCTCCATTAATCAGAGACGTTGCTCTGACACTTTAAAATTGGGAGTAATGCAATGCTTTTGCCTGATTTGCAAATAAACCGTGTCTTTCTTAAAAGAAGATTGATAATATACTTGCTTGTGTCTTCTATGTGACCGTGTAGCTTCATTTCCCAAATTGTCTTTTGTTGAAAAACAACTGTTGAATTCACTGTTAGCACTGGAACCAGACAGAACGCGCAAGTTTATCCCAAAAGGGAAAGATAAGCCAATCAGAGATGTTGGTAATGTTGTGCAGTTGACTAAAAATGCAAATACTAAGATGTGTTTTCTTCAAACAAGGTGGATAACAAACCAGATTGTGTCCTCTACATAATCATATGTCATCATTTCACACGTTGGTAGCTCATGAGTTGGTAAGTGTTCCTTACATATTTATGAAATTATTGCTATAAACAGAATCTAAAACATAGCATGGACCGAATAATGTAGTGGCTGATGAGGAACAGCAGGAGGGAGGGTGGGGGTGGGCGTACATGATGTTGCACCTCAGCTGAAACTCTGAAGTTTAGTTGCACTCTCTGCTGATTTCATCCCTTTTCCCGTCAACACATAGACATCCATCTTTGTGTTGGAAACACTGCAGTTTGTCAAGCTAAATTTTTCTCCAATACATGATATAAAATTACTGTCTCTGGCTGATCTTTCTATATGTGATGCTTAAAACATCAATCATATTAGGAGGGCTTCAATAGGGACAGAGTAGCACTTGAAAGCATGTCAGCTCACTCTCAGATGGAAATACAGGAAATACTTGTTCTTGTATTTCAGTGGAGAACTACTTTGAATAAGTTTTATGAATGTTATTAGGTAAGTTTGTGACATCAGTGGACCCTCTTAAGATTGCACACTTTGTAATTTTTCAAGATTAAGGGCTTTCAGAGTGAGGACAAAGTGATGAGCTCAGGAAACTTAGAGGACACTGAACCTCTACAAGGACTTTCTTTCAGGAAATGATACCCAGTGGATGATACAGCTGGTATTTTTTGTGTTTCCTTTTTTATAATAACCTGTAACCCCAATAAGTTCTGCAGTTAGTTAATGATTTGTCCCTTGGCCTTGGAGGTGACCCCAGGTTATAGTCTTTTCTGGACTGCCAATTAAAAATTCCTTTCTTTGCTCTGGTGCATTGAAACAAAAACTTTGTCGAACTTATTTTGCACCAAACTCATGCTGAGTTATTGACTTTCAGTCGAATTATCCCGTCTTACAGTCAAATTAGGCATTCAGCGTTGCCTGTCAGTGGAATTAGCGCCGTGCTCGACTGACAGCCAGATTAGCTTTGTCCTATTGATCTACAGCAGTGCAAACCTTTCCTCGCTGATTTCCGCTTTAACAGCCTGTGGTTGGACATGCTCCATGATATACTGAGTCTCCTAAATACTTAAAGTGTGCTCAAGAGATGAATCTTGGTGAAAGCAATTTCCCCTGATTGATATCACTTTGAATTCATATCAAACCCAGAGGAGGAGACTGTGGGAGCAGAGAAGCTATAGAGGGGTTTTTAATTTTCTGACAGCTGAGAAGGGAATCTAACAAAGGGACACGAGCTTAATATAAGAAGATTTCCCAAGTTTTATTGCAGTCTAATCTGTTTAAACTCTCCTTCCATGACAGTGGAGGAATGTAATGACTCATCACACCCATCCTCCCTTCTTTCTGGTACATTACAGGTGTGAACCAGCCTATGAATGGTATCATTACAGACCTGCTTTGGCCTCCAGCAATGACAGAACATGACTTCATACGACGGCTACAACACCCGCTTAGCTGTTTTCACACTCGAGCTTCCATGGCTTCCTTTATCGCTGGAGTGTCTCACAGCTTTTTGTTGCTCATTTCTCACGACCCTCTGCGTTGTCTCATTCTTTTCCTCTAGCTGTCTCAATTTGTCTTTCTGGCTTTCTCTTTTCTTCTTCATCTCATTTCTTCTCCCTGTCTCTCGTTCTCTCAACCTCAGTGACCCTCATAAAATTTGCTGCCCTGACTCGTGCCAGCTATGTAATGTTGAACCCCCAGACAGCACAATAGACCTCCAGGGCGGCACAGAGTCAAGTGCCAGAGTCCCACACTTTATTAAAATGCCAGTATGTCTCAATGGGTCAGCAGGCTGACTCAAATCGTAACTTGGACACTTTTCACGGCCTATACATTTTCTAATGGGGTCAGTAGAGAAGAGCCAGCTGTTCTTGAAGGCATTAAATACTTGTTTTGATTTAGAACAAAGGAAATAATTGGGAATGCAGAGTCTGGACTAGGGCATTCTGCTTCATTGCAGTCATTGTGATGACACTAAGGTCTGAAACCACTGCCTTAAATTTTGTTGTGCTGTTTTGTTCTTTTAGGTGCACCATATTTCTACTGTAGCAGGGCAGCAACTAGATTTCCGGAACTTTGCATTTCTCTGCTTTCATAGTCATGCACAATAAGGACATCACTGCCCCTTTGATTATCTCAAATTTCCTTGACCCCCTTGTAAATGAGATGCTACATCTCAAGGGGCTATCCTTTAATAAATTCAAATTCAAATTCTTAAAAAGTACCTCCCAGATGGCTCAGCAAACAAATTAAAGGTAGCCTGCACCTTGTAATATCTTTAGATTATTTACTTCTCAATATGTTGTAAGTTCTTTTTTCCACGGCTAAGCCAATGTTACCTACCAGAAGTTCCAGATATAAAAATTAAATAAATAAAACTTTTTATTATTCTGAAAAAGAGGATAATACATTCTTTTTTAAGATAATGACGACCTCCTAAGGGTAGACTTTGGAGGACCGAGGTCTTCCAGAGATGGACGACTGGGAGGAGATGTCGGGATTATATGTTCTATCTGGTCTGGGGTCACGTTGGGATCCCCCAGGAGTTGGAAAGTGTTGCTGGGAAGAGGGATGACCAGATTGACTTGCTTAGTGTGCTACTACTGCAACCCAGCCCGAACAAGTGGAAGAAGATAGATGGATGGATAGATGGATAGATGGATGGAATTTGGAACAATAAAATTACAAACTAAAACACAGCCAAGACCAGTCTGTTGAGAAAATCTATCAAGTGCTAACCTAAGCTTGACCCCACTCTTGAGAGTTTCAAATGCTGTAGCATTAACCTGGGGTCGTGGCCTTCAGGACGTCATTTTGTATATTTTTCATAATGTTAAACAGTGCTTAATACCATGTCATACAATTGTCACATATGCAGACAGTGCAGTCTGCTGTAAAGTGTAAAACCAAAGGAAACAGAACTGAAGCAGAGGATTTTGTGGCAGACACAGTTTTCAGTATCTGAGACGGTGACTTTCTCCTCTGTTAGGGCACATTCAGCCTGACAAGAGTATAACAGTAGAGAACAACCTAAGGGCTGGCGCTGGTGTGGGCGTACTGCTACCAGGTACAGACAGAAAATAAAATATGAACCAACAAGCCCACTGTGAAAGTTTAATCAAACTTCAAGACAGTGATGGTTTATATACCTTGAAGGCAGGATTATAAACCTCACAGAAGATGTCAAAGCAGTAAAAGCTTTCTAAGGCCACCCTTTATGGTTACAAGGTACATGATGTAGCATTGCTGCCTACCTTGTGGCCAGATGACATTGCACAAGATTTTTACAAATCACAAGACAAAAGAGGTAGCTGGCCACACAGGTGCCAAAGCTTTGCTGTAATAAAGTAGTTTTATATTCATATATTAATTATCTAGTAAAAAGCATGGGTTCTGATGCTCTTCCAAATTCAGTGTCATAATGTCATGTTGGCAGACCAGAAAAAAACAAAACAAAACAAAACCTACATTTTTTTCTGATTTGTTTCAGCCTAAGCATATTTGCATTTCTTTTAAACTGCAAAAACAGCATCTCATATATATATGGGTGTACAAGGTGTTAATGACAGGAACACAACAGCTTATTTTGGATTCTTATGCAGTATATTCAGGTGCATATCAGAAACTTAGAAATAAAATGAAAAAGTTAATTTTTTCCTGTAATTTCATTAAAATTCTGCATGTTCTAGATGCATCACAAACAAAGTATTGTTCAAAAGGAGCCCCAACCACCCTTTTTTGATTGGTGGTATGTAATATTCTAGCATTCTGAGATGGTGAATTCTTGTTTTTTTTGTGAGCTGTAGGCTCTCATCATCAAGATTAAATAAAAAGGCTTGAAATATTTCAGTTTACATGTGGTGAATATGGAATGTATGGAAATTTCATTCTTTGAATTAGATTATGGGGAAAATGAACTTTTCAATATTTACTAATTTTCTGAGATGTACGTGTATTTGAGACTTGGTATACTATTGAAAAATGCAGCAAAGAGTGACTGAGGCTCAAGCTTTTCAGTGCAGTGTGAATTTAGAGGACTTGTCACAGTGTCAGGATTGTAAACTTGCTGTATACTAGTATTTTCATACCTTTTTCAACATCGTGCCGACAAAATATAACTGTTTGGCAGCCAACATTTAAACGTTTCTTGTTCTGATCACAAAAAAATGCAAAACTGGATCAACACAATGGATTTGCTGGCAGCAGGTTTATGTTAAAAAATGATGATCAGTGGTATTTTTTGAAGCAAGATCTGTTCAGCACTATAAATCATTAAATTAAGAGACTGATTAGTATTAAAACAGCACTGAAAAGAGGTGCTCTGCTTCCTTTGCCTCACAGCCTCAGTTGACCACATTTGAATATAACACTGATTGGGCATCAGCAACAAATGTGACTGTGTTTCCTTTTAAACGTCATGTCATTTAGGTAGGAACATTTGCATTCAATGTTCAATCCACGAGTCATTTTCCTTTCATTCTTGTTTTCTAAAGTTGGAAAATTTACCTCCAGGTACCTCACTCATCAACCAAGGTTTTGTTTACTTTCCAAGCAAAGTTAGAGAGAAATACACAATATAATAGAAAAGCATGGGAAAGACATAATAAGAGCAATAAATTACAGAAAGTAGAAATAAATTGGACAATAAATTTGAAAAGATACAACCAGAGTGAATGCTATTTTACCTCTGAGTGTTGTCTTCAATATTTAGCTGCATACTAGCAGTAGTAGATTTCCCCATGTGCCTCACGACAGCAGACTTGTGGGAACATGACGCACACATTGTGAATTAAAAATGACTCACAAGCACTGTGTGATGACAGAAATGCTTTAGACAGAAGAGTACTCGCTGTCTTTCATGATAGGATAAAGATAAAACTGATAACTTGAGGTCTTGCAGGTTAAAGAAGCAATAATCTTTCTTTTGCAGAAGCTGAATGTTGTTCTATTTAACAAATTCTTTACCTATGCATTGTAGTTTAATTGTCACGACAAAGCCCTGCACAAATCTATGAGTTTTACTCATGATGTCTGTTTAAATGTGCAAGTTTCACCGAAGCTTTCACACTGAATAATGCCATAGCTTCATTTCTCCTGAGGAATCAATAAATACCAATCTTATCTCAAACAGGCTGCTCTACATTCGTCAGTACTGCAGCTGATTGACTTTTTGTCCACGGCCCTGTTCTGTGTGATTATACCAAGCGAGATAGTAATGCGATACGTGTTAATCAGCATTTTATCAGCCTGAGTTACTGCTGTTGATCTTTGAATTGAAAACAGTACCCTGCAACTTCTTGTACTTTTGTTGCCTTGACACAGGTAGACGCTAAAGCAGAGAGGCAGGTAACACAGACATCACAGATAAAAACATCATCATGTACAGAGAACGTGTGTGTCTGTACAACAGAGAGACGCCGCTCCCCCTGGGGTGCCGTGTAGGGTCGCACCGAGGTCTGAGTCTTTATTGCGAGGTGAAAGTGATTCCACGGTTCCCTAGTTTTGACAGGCTACATAAACAATTGTGCCACCACAGGACATTTGATTTGACAGGATACATAAACAGTTGTAACACCAGCGTTGTACCTGCAGGCTGTCTGCGGTGCACTGAGCTGAACTATTATACAAGTCAGGCTTTTTTATCCAGCGTTGTAGTTAAAACTGTACTCATAGCAAAGGCCAGCAGCTGCCAGTGAGTGTTAGACATTTCTGTCACTCAAACTTTACTTCACTTCTTTTTTTAACATACTTGCTGCTTTCTGTTAACATGACAGACCCATACTTAAGCTACTATGGTTCAGAATTTTAAAATTTTACTTCTACACTCATTCATAATTTCCATTTTAGAGGCCATTGCTTCAGTAATTTAGGATGGGCTTCCTGAGAATATAAGTGCTCATGTCACTGCATAATGATTAAAAATATGCTTTGTTCAATTAATTCTGAGGTTGTTTTTGTCAGATAAGTTATAATGAGACAAGACCAACCCTCGCATTTCTTTAAATACACTTGAAACGAAGCCACTTTACATCAAAAGAGAGATGTCATCTTTTAGTATTTGATCCTTCTTAACTGTGATAAACTGCATAATTATTTAGTGATTCCAAACCGGTGACTTTCAAGTGAGACTCAGACTGAAAGACATCTTTTGTGTCAAACGCTCATCCGCTGCACACCTGAGAGGTTGCCTTGGAAAGTTTGTAGTTTGCACCTTGACAAAGAACAGCGGCTGTTGTCAGCTTGAATTCATGTCACAGCGGCTTCAAGCAGTGAGGAAAGAAAGCAAATCCTGCTGGTGGTGGGTTAAGATTTCTGCCGTGGAAATGTCACCCCAGAAATCACCTTATCTTTCTGAATGCATTTTAAATGTTGCGTTAGTTCATGCAGGAATCAGTAGGCATGCCCAGCTGTGATCTTTTGACAGCCAACTGATCTTAATCATCACCTCCTAGCTCTCACAGCCAATCACAGCTCATTCTCTCCAGACAGTCATGTATTTAAATATGATGTACTTCTCACTTATCCCTGCTTGCATTAATGCTGATGCACCAAACTGCTGCTGGTAAAGCTTAACCTCCTCCACTCCAGCCTCCTCCTTTATAGCATAAAGCTTGTTGCACCCTCACATGACACCCTGACCTGACATCAATGATGTGAATACTGATCCCTACCAAAAAGAAACCATTTGCTCTTATCTATGTATGCATATGAAAGCCTGAGCCAGCATTTATCTGATTGGCTCATATCATTTTTTTTTTTTCACACAGGGAACAAAACTTGCTTCCTTTGAGATGTGAAAAGAGCTAACTATTTCACAGCCACTGTAGTTACATTACTGACTACCATGTAACATTTAGACAAGCGCTGTTTTATACATAAAGGGCTCGGCTTCCAGAAGGAAACACCACTGTAATTTACTTGTTTGACTTCAACAGAGCAAAAATAGTAGACTACAGATGAGGTAGATAAAAACATTCGTTTTCATGTCTGAGACAGTCTCCTCTATTAAATAGTCTGCATGGTTTATTATTGATTTATATTTATAGGAAGGGAGGAATAGGTTGTCAGTGGGTGA
Source organism: Cheilinus undulatus (assembly GCF_018320785.1). Classification (NCBI taxonomy): domain Eukaryota; kingdom Metazoa; phylum Chordata; class Actinopteri; order Labriformes; family Labridae; genus Cheilinus; species Cheilinus undulatus. The sequence continues at coordinate 20,529,675 of NC_054887.1, read as the reverse complement.
TCTGCATTGACTTTCAGTGAGAGAAAGAGAGTGGTACATGGTGTCTCAATGGGCTTGTTTCATCAGTAAAGGAAAACTCATCATGCATCATTTTATCTAACTGAAAGATTCAGACAAATTTATCACAAGGAGTTGGTGTGAAGTTGCACCATAGCAACTGTGAATCCAGCTGATCCCTTGCTGCTTTTTCCTTCAGTTAAGTCACTGAAGCATTGAGTTCCTTGTGTTGTTGAAAGGTCAGCTGAATTTCATCCCCTAAAGGACAAAAAGAGCCGGTTCAGCTCTAGGTGATGAACTGATTGATTGTAAGTCTCAGTTCAAGTACAAATCATGAAAGAAATCAGTGGCAGTTTAAGTTGCTACACTCAAAGGTGGCATTAGTCAGGGGGCTTTGCTGGAGTGTTCGCACTTAGAGCAGTTGAAGTGTATAAAGTGAGGAAGTTTGGGGGGTAAAGAGGAATCTAATAAGCGTTCTTGGCAAGTCGCACCATCTTGGAGCTGCCTGTTTAAGATTAATACGTCGACAACTGAGTGAAAGATGTTCTTAAAGAGACGTTTGGCTTGTAAAATGGATTGTAAAGGTCTGTAATATTTCCTCATATGAGATGATCTCTGTGAGAGTTGCTGCATATGTATGTGTGAATCTATGTTTCATCTTTTGAGACCTCAGGGTCTGCCTGATAATAAATATTCTAATTGCCTCAAGACTTTCCCCGCTGCAGCATTTCTGCCTCTATAATTGGCTAGCAAGCAACAAAATATGACTGTGTGTTTGTGTTTGTGTAAGAGTCAGGGAGAGAAGAAACTAATGAAGACCCATAGGAAAGTCATTGGGGTAATTATTTCTTAAAGATACAGTGTGAATAAGAGCTTAAACAATCCTGCTGTTGTCTATGTGTGTCTGTGTGCTCCAAATTCCTCCATTTTTGTCAGAAAAATACCTTTGTTTGCACTGCTGTGCATGCAGGTGTGCTTTCATGTTGTGTTTGTGCACACATTTCACTGGAAGCTTTATTTATATGTGTTTTAATGGAGCGTGTGCTCATTAAAAACCAGTCTGCATATATTGTCAGTCAGAACCCATTGTGTGCACAGCCTGGCTCGTCTGCTTCTCCTTCAGCCAGTCACAGCTTATGTCATCCATTCATGGCGTTAATTAACAGCTGAGAAGCTCTACTGTGCGATTGTGTGAGTGTGTGTGACTATGTGTGTGTTATTCTTGGAAAGATTGTGCAGAAAACGCATCCAAGTCTTGTTTTCCTGCAGATGAAAATATGCAAACAACTGGTGCAAAATTTCAAAAGGTTGATTTTTGTTTGCAGATGTTATATGCACACATATACACAAGTAGGTCAGATGTTGTTATTTTTTAAGGTAATCACCACTTTTTTCTTTGCCATAGCTGTCACTGTCATACTCTTGTTATGAATTTAAATGTAGATAGACTGAAAGAATGGCAACAGATGACAAGATAGAGAGACAAAGACAGAGAAGAAAGACATAACAGTGGGATGACTGACAAGACTTAAGTGGAAAAAAGCAGGTTGACACACACACACACAAAGAAAAGCTACAGTGACAGCTATAACAGAACGGACTGTTTAACATAGCATCAGGCAGTTCTCCTGAGAGTGCTTAACCGGAATACCTGATCATGCAATTACCATAGAAAGAGCAACAACACCCTCTGGGCTACCTCTGTTTGTGTTTGTCTGCATGTTTGTGTAGCTGTCTTGTGGAAGCTCGTTTCTGTGGGGATTGCAAATTGGTGACTGAGTGCATGTTTTTACTTTCAGATTGCAGTGAAGTGCAGGTCTCCTCTTTAAAGTTTAAAGTCACAGTCACAAGGTTATGATTGTGCTCTTGTGTTTACGCGGTTGTATTTGCAATGTTTTATTCTTTTGCTCCGTTTGGTTATATGTCATACACTGACTCCTGATACCAGCTTTCCTCCCTCAAACATCAGAAAAAAAAAAACACATTTACAGCCTTTATGTTCTTTAAAGTGACCACAGGTTTCGTGTTTAAAAATAAGAATGGGGTTTAAAATGTACTAATACTAGAGCTGCCAGAATTCATGCCTTTATTAGCATTAATTAAGCTCCATAATTATTGTATTTTACTGTCCCTATCAGTACGTTTGGTTAAGTCACTGCAGCCACAGTGATGTAAAATAAGTCCACCACTGCTCCTTAATGTCTTATTTCACTCAGACAGCTCAGTGTACAAGTCAAAAGCCATCTGCGTCTTATGTTCTCAAACATTTACCTTTTACTCTTCCCTTATTTTCTTTTCAATCCATAAAAAAATCCTTTTTCTCTAGTTAAATTCATGTAATTATCGTCCATCTACATAAAGTTCCTTGTTTCCTTTCAAATTCAGATCAACTCTTGATCAAAACAGGAAGTGAGTTACCCCTAAGTTTAATTGCAAGTAACGACCATTTCAGTCCAAAGAGTGACGAGAGCTGAAATGAGCTGAAACTTGTAACTGCTTGTACCCAGCTGCTCTGCATCAGTCTAAGAGCATGTATGTTCACACTGCTGTGACTGAAGAGGGCGATGGATCTTTTCCATAGCAACAAATATTACATTTACTCAGTTTAAAGTGATTTAAGTATTGCACAGTGGATCTGGCTCTACAAGGACAGAACTGGACACCATGGCTGGACAGGCAATGCCTGCTGGGTATACCAGCAATTTAGGGCTGGTATGATTGATCAATAACCTTGCAAAGCAGATGGATACGCCCGTTTCCTTGTTTCTTACTGGCGAATCCATCTTACAAAGCTCCCATCTAAACCGTTTGGGCCCGGTTAGAAAGTGACAGGAGCAATCAGCAACAAGGGGCAGTACTTTCAGGCGAAGCAGAGTCATGACGTAAACAAGCAGCAGCAAGAGCTGGTGCAGTGGAGGAAGAGATTAGCGTGGATGCTGCTAAAGCGCCAGTTTTATCAGAACTTGACCACATTTCTTCGTTAAAAGAAGATCAAAGAACAGCAGTAAGTTGTTTTCTTTTCAAAAACGACAAAAGTTGAGTACTGACATGTCTATAGTTGCCATGTTTCGCATTATTCCTCAGTAGCTGCGCACACGCAGCTTGATAGCAGCTACGTCACATGTTTTGTTGCTCTAATTGGCCCATGGAGATGTGACAGACAGAACGTTCACCCAATCATACTCTTTTTACAGAGTTTTTTTCAAAGCCTCTGCCTTGTCTCAAACATTTCCTATTGAAGCTTTGCCAGATGGATGTGTGAAACACATCCATCTGGCATGTCAGGTTAATTTATCAATGTATTTTCTTGTTTGTTTTTTGTAAATTAAGCACTAGCCCGTAGTGTAGAGGCATACAATGACAGTCCATGTGTCCAATCACATCTCATAAAGGCCCGCTCACAGATAGAATGGGAGTTGTGTCATGACTAAAATATATCCTGAGGATAATGAATTTCCTACAGCCATATTTAGCTCCTGTAGCCTTGAATGTCCCATGAATTAGCTCATGGTGCCAGCTTATCTGCACAGCTGATGGAGGACACAGGATTGTTTGGGGGCTGAAGTGTCCATGTGAAAAGAGGCAGATGTAATCATTTCCAAAATTCAGAGCATTGCATGAATTGCATTCCTTCGAACAAATGTTTCAAAACAAGACTTCTATTTCCCATATTACATTTATTTGCTTTCAGCATCCTGAAACCAGCTGTCTGCGACTTGACGAACTGATTTGAAAGCAACATTATCAACATTTTAATTTGAGCTACAAGGTCTGTTTTCAGACAGCTGTGACCATCACAAGTGATATTTTCATAAGGTCGCCTCCCAAATCAGTGGTCTGAACTAGGCTTATGTGTAATTTTACCACTACCTTTGACCATAGACTGTAAAACGAATTAAACAAAGCCTGTGTGACATTAGCCATTTAATTACAATAGGAGGACTCAAACAGCTTTTGAAGCCAATCCGCGGCAGCTTCCATATTGAAATCGCTGTCTCAACTGAACTTTGGATCAACCTAATGGCAGACAAAAGCCCGCCCTCTGAGCTCGACTTCCTGTCAGTGATGCTAGCTAGCATTCTGGTTGACAGAATGCCTGTCAAGGTATTTGTCAGTCAAATGAGACGTGCCAATCAGTGCGCAGTGAGGTTTTTCCTAAATATAACCTAAACGATTGTGGTAGAAGAAAATTCACCCCCATATAGTGAGATGACATGAAGACATTAGCTGAAGTTACATGTTTTGTTTTTTTAAACCAGGCTGTAATCCAGTTTATTTCTCCTGTAAAAATATGTCTCTAACGTTGTATTCCTGCAGTCAGCCTCAAGTGGACACTCTGCATCAGCTTTATTTTTCAGGACTGGAGGTTGCCGCTTACCTTTGACATACATTTAGGCATAAAGGATTGACAGATAAATTGAATCAAACTGCAAATTTTAAAAAATGTCTTTATAAAATGAATCCTTATCATTCAGCAGTTATTGATGGTATGATAACGTCTACTTTAGAACAGTGGTTTTCAAACTTTTTTTGCTCGAGGCACACCTAAAATCAACCCAAAATCTCAAGGCATACCATATTCATATCCGTGAAGCCTTCTTAACACATTCAGCAGCATCTGTAGCTGTTGTCTTGTTGTAGTCATATTGTTTGGTTGCATGAATTCTCATGGCATCCCTAGTCTTGCCTTAAGGCACACCAGAGCCATGCAGACATTTGCTACAGTTGTTGTAATATAAACAGCAGAGTGAGGGAGTATTCAATGATAGCTTGAGCAATTAAGTCATAAAAAGTGGTATAATAAGGTTGTATTGAGAATATCTGTGTCAGTGAAGGCTTGTATGATACCATGAAAGCAGGGTAATTATATAAACATGTTAATTTGTTAATTATTTGGTAATGATGTGCCTCCCTCTGCTTTGTGAATGTAGTCTCTTTGAAAAAGCCTCTTGGATTCATTCCCTGCTCTGACATTTTCTTTAATCTTGATTCTGGACTTGGTTATTTTGCCAGCGTTGTGCCAACACACCTGATATGAAATGATCACAGCTCATTGTTTTCTCACTGCTCTCTCCATCCTGGGCATTTTTGGAGAAGGACAAAACATAAATGCAAGGACAGAGCAGCTCTCTGTTTCCTCTGATTCAGTGAAACATAAAACGAGACAGAGACATTTGGGGAGGAGGGAGAGAGCGAGTGTGACGGCCTGTGGAAAATATAGAGCGGAGGTTGATTGAAACTGGGTGAGACACTTTTTATGTGGGATGGTAAAGAGAGGAGAATATGTGATGTTTGGAAAATGAGGGCAGGGACTAACAGGTAAAGAATGAGATGTAAAACGAGTAAAAGCGTGCATTTTGGCCGTTAGAGGATGATTAAGTGACAGAGGGTTGAAGACTTTGAAAGCAAGAGGGAGAGGTGATGAAGATGAGAGAGAACAACTAATTTACCGAGCTCCTGCAGAGGAGAGTTAAGGAGACAGCACAGGCAGACGCAGCATAAAGGAGAGATGAAAGTGTGATTAATTTGAAGCACAGATAGTGATTTCTAAGCTTTGATAAAAATGGGACAGGAAGAGAGATAGAAAGATGGAATTAATTTGAAGCCCAGGTATCGCCGCTTTGGTTAATTGAAGCTCTTGAAGACCTGCGAGCTTTATTTGATGTCCTTATCCTCTGTTCATCAGAAAGGTCATGGGACTCTTGTTCACACTCTCGTGACAGTTAAATGACTCTGACATCTCTTTTGTCTTTTCGGCCCTCTTTTCCATCTATTTTAATTCACTTTGTTTATATAGAGGCAGAGATTTCACTCTGATAGACTGCTAAAATACTGAGGACACTGGTGTAGAATCCCTCATGAAAATAAATCAGACTAATCAGTGTTTCACTTTCTATCCATCTCAGTCTCTGCTTTTTTCTACAGCTGATGAAATAATGCACATCCACCCCATGTAGTTTATACATTTTCATATATTTGACAAATCTAAAGTGATGTTTTCCAAGGGCTTTACTCCAAGGAAGAAGAAATGCTGTCTCCATCTCCATGCTGTTTGTTAACCACAAAGAAATTTTGATTTAGCACATTATTTACACTCAAGATTTTCCATTATGTAGCCATGCACCACTATCCTCCTTTCCAGTGGTCTCCCCTGAGGAGACAAAGCCCTTTTTTTCAGGATGAACACTCTGATCAGACCTCCTTATTAGTGCTGTGGTGTTTACATGTGATAGATTACACAGCAGGGGCTCATTACTTTTGGAGGACGGTTAGGGAGAAAAGCAGCTCTCAGTGTTCAGTCAGTGAAGAGCTGAAGATTCAGTCAATATCACAGTTTATTTTCAGGTATTTAACAGATTATTTCCCCGCCAACTCAGCCTTTAATACAGCAGTGTTTCCTCCTGGAAGCCAAGGGAGGCCAGGCCTCCTCGGTTTTTCAGACTGTGAATGTCTTTTTGATAAAATGCTGTCTTTGACAGTATAAGTCTCCTATCTCATATCTTCCCTTTTTATGTGTGAAACAGCCCCCCTGTAATTGTAACGTAGTAGACGTAGATGTAGTGAAACTACCCTGGCCATGAACTATTTCGCTCTTTTCTCGTCTTCAAGGATGCAAACTGGTTGGCATCCCTTTGTAAAACAAGATCTATCTACAGTATATTTCAATCAGGAGAGCTTTTGGACATAAAAGTCTATATTACATATATGTGATAACTAAGATGTGATTTTAAATTAATGTCAGAATGTCTTTACACTCCAGAAGTACATAGCGTGATCAAAGGGTGGCAAGATCTATCCCCCGTGGAGTCCAGACACTGGTGGTGGTGGTGTTGGCGCTTTAGATGAATGTTGATCATTTATGGAGACCGTGATTAAGGATCATGCTGTATAGGGCTGACCACTCTGTGAAAACTAAGGTTGATGATGATATCTTGAAGACTTGGCAGTAACAGGGAGGTGGAGGGTCGTTCAGGACCACGCCATGAATGAAATAGTGGAGGAGAAAGCCTCATTTAAACGGGACAGCAGCGGTATAATAGGCTAACCGTGAATAGTAGAGCAGTGCTGTTGAATAGGTGTGACCAGGTGATGTGAACAGCTGATTATGATGTGACTATTAGAGAGCTTGAGTGAGGGAGTGCATGAATTAAGGCAGGGATGAATGTATAAACCAGCATGGAGAATATAGTCATCCTGACTGAACTTATGCTATGATTCTTATAAATATTCATATACAGTCTTGTGCAAGTTAGCATGCAAAGATTCATCACAGGGCCAGAGTCAAGTTTGAAACATGACAACACACGTGTTGCTCAACAGCCAAGGTCGAGCTTGATGGCATTCGGCATTCCTTTTGTCTGGGCCTTTTCCCCCTACTAGTATGCCCGTATACTGCAGATGGTTTTCGGGCCCTTGAGAGAACCTCAGCACAACCAAAGGCTCATGTCAACCCTACTACCCGCTTGAACAGTACCCTAGGCCAGGGGCTCTTAAACTTTTCAGCCCACAACCCCTGAGACTTGGAACCCCCAGTGTACCTGAAGGTGGTTGGAGCATATGAACACAGCCATGTACATTCAATAAAAGTCATGTGCCGATCTACATATTAACTTATTGAGTGCCAGCCCTTTTATAAAATGGTAAGTGGCTTGTGCCAGTGTTTTTGGCCATTTTGAGTCATCTTTCAAGACCCAAAGAATATTTTATACAATGACTCTGAAAACACCGAATAGCTCAAATGAAAGAAGAAACTTTTTTATCAAGCAAAAAACCGTTTGTTTGCAGCTTGTTCCATTCTTGATTTATTTGAAGTTGAATAGAGGTTAGTTTCCCCAAAAAGACCACTTTTTTCTAGAAAGCTGAAAGCTGCATTTTTGTGAGAGTGTCCGTCAAGCAAAACAGTGATTTGAATGTTAAAATTTTGCCTTCAGCAGCATAAAACACATCTGAAAATTGTATTGCAAATGTTATTTTGTTATAAAATAAATAAAAATAAATACAAAATACAGCACAATACAACTGGACAGCTGCCACGGGACCCCCGATACGCCCAAGTCCTCTCCTGCTTGCGTGTCCCCTGGCACTGCCTGTAAATTATAGAAGTAATTTAATATAAAATATGTTAAATACATTATACATACAGTATAATCTATAATATAGACTTTTTTTTGTGCTTACCTCTTTTTCTGCCAACAGACAGAGTTGCAGAACCGCATGGGGCTTGTTCTTCTCTCAAGTCTGCTTCTGAAATCACATGAGTGAACGTATGAGTGATGGTTTCACTGGATAAATTTGGCTGAATAATCACTGGGTTCCTAACCTTAACTTACCTCAATTGCTCTGGGACGGAGAACAAGATCCGCTCCGCTCACTCGGCAGCCATTCCTCAGAGTCTGTCTCTGAAGTGTCGTCGCTGTATGCATCAGCTGGATAGCAGGTGCCTTTTCTCTCCGACACACGGGGGAGACCTCACGGCATTCTTTAGCCCTTTTGGGCGGCTGAGGCAGATGAATGAACATGTTGAGCGCTGGATTCGCTGTCGGTTTCAGTGAGTAACCGATTTCTCACGCAAAAGTTTAGAGTTTCCTCCAGTGTCCGCTGGCAAAACTGACCACTTGACTCCCTCAGTTATTTTGGGGGGCATTTTGTGCCGATACTGAATATTTTAGAGCTTTTAGCTTAGATTACCTCCATCCTGGCTTTTCCACTTCCTGCTCTGATCTCAGTGGCTTTGATCTACCATCTCTTCCGTGTTCTGACTACGTATCCCAGAAGCCCCAAAATTACTCACAAGGAGCTTGAGAGCACCCCCTTATGCCAGCCGCCGAAAAAACACTTTGACATATATATATACATCAATAGCACTCAATGAGTTAAGGATTTTTTTCAACATTACATTGATTTCAGCATAAATCTCACCAAATTACCAAATTATTATTATTTTACATTTGGTTAAGTATAAGCATATATATATATTTTTTTATAAAAATGGATAACCACTGCCTTAGGCCATTTTTACTCACCATATCTGCTTCTCACTCCGCCCTAAAGGTGTGGACTTATTTTCTAACATATTATTTTCCCATGCCCCTGGTAACATTCAAGGACATCCAGAGCACGACTTGGGTTATATCGATTCTCCTTCCCACCAGATGATGTCCTCAGGCAGCTTACGTATGATGAGAGTGTTCATGATTGAAATGTGTTTTTTGTGGTAAGATAAAGGTAAATAGAAATAAGAATAATCTGGTGTGTGCAAGCTTTGTAGTTGTCTGACTGTGTACAAAAGGAACTAATAGGCATCCCTGGTTTAGTCATATATCCTCCTATTCTGCATTTGTCCAAAAGACAAGTAAACTAGTCGATACCAATGAAAATGTTTAAATCTAAGTACTACCACAGTCATTTATTTCCTGTCATTTTTCCTCCTAGACAGTAGCATTGTCTCTTTAAGATCATCAGTTACATAACAGATGGTTTCTTTTGTCCTCATTTGAATTAGAGCAACAAGTGTCTCAAGTGTAGAAAATCGCTGACTAATTCACCGACTGATTCTCATGACTGAGGAGACACTAATTCCTCAAACCTCCTCCAGATAAAACACCGACTCTGAGCTTTCGTAATTGGACTACTTTAGGATGCTGTTTTAGGTGCATGTGATAAAATATTCAGAGGAGTCGTGAGAACGGGGCAGTCCGGACTGTGAATTGAGAGAATAAGAAGTGAAAACAAATGTATCTTTGAATGAGTTTGGATTGAGGCGTAAATGTAAATTACCTTCTGTTTGCCTGCGAGGGCTGCTCGGGCCATTTGGGGTGCGCACATTGAACACCTGTTGCTTCACTGTAAATGTGATTCACTGACTCGGAAGCACACGGAGATTGAAAAATGAAAGGAGACAGAGAGAGCACTGAGGAAGCATGAGAGAAAGAAGATTTTACTTTTAGAAAAGAGAGAGAAAGAGGTACAGGAGGACAGAGCGTCCAACTGAAGTTATGTTGGAATGGGATGGACTGTAAGAAAGGCAGATGTGTTTTTGATGTTTTTTTTTTTTAATTTCTCAAAAATTGAAAGTAAAAGATATTCAGCTAAAAGGTTGAAGGGCAAAAAAGCGAAGGATGGAAGGAGAGAGAGGCTTTTGATGCTCTGCCAGTATTCTCAACTATGATGCCAATGGAGGGCAGTGGAATTGAAATTGAAAGAGAGCAAGAGAGATCACAGAGTCCCAAGGGAGAAAAAATCCCTAGCGGGCGAGAGCTGAGACCTCGCTGCAATCCGTGGCGGAGGGAGGGATGAATGAGAATGACAAGGGAGAAAAAGAGAGAGGAGAGACAGATATTGGACCCCTGTACGGAGAGAAGGAGGGAGAGAAGTTGATGTCATGAGATGGAAATTATTCCGAGCACTTTATACAGTACATCCCCCCATCACCATATTTGTATTCATAGTTGCTGAAGCATCAGTGTTATTCATGTGAATCCTTTCCTCTGTATTCATTTCAATGTTTAAATCTTCTTCTTTTGTCTTCCTCTGACTTTGGCTCAATGCAGCATCTATTTGTATTCTTTCTTTGGGCTCATGAAAGACTGAAAAGAAAATTTTATGCAGCTGGAAACTAAGTGCCATGGAGGTCAGAGAACGAAGATGGAGAAGAGGATAAAGATAAGACAGCTAGGTGAAGGAGTCAGTCCTCTCTTCAGCTTGTTTTAAAGGACAAAACTGCCTAAAAGTACAATGAGAATATCCTTTTGGATGTTTCAGTGCCTTTGTAAGCTTTATGTGGTGACAAATCTGCACCGAAGGGAGCAGGTCCAACGCTCTGAAAATATCCTTTATAAGAAAGACACAGCATCAAAAGCACTCTTAGGAATTAAGTGTAAATAAAATGCAGTAATGTACAGTTTCTGAGTACACAAAAGTAAAACTGTGGGTACAAATGTTTGAGGAGAAAATACAAAATCTGTTCTACTGATGTCAAATTTGTTTGCCATGATATCTGACTGTACAGCATGGATGATGCGTCTCCACCTTCTTATCCTACAGACTTGACATGTTTATTCCCCAAACTGTTTTGTGGTGATCCACTAGATTATTGCAACCAGTGGATTTTAAAAACCTACTTAACTCTTATCAGGTCCCTTCTTGTACTGTAGAAACATGCAAGATGCAAAAATCCAAGGTGGCGAAGTCCATGAAGGAGACCCTGTCTATGCATGAATAAAAGGTTTATTCTAAGCTGTAAATTTATTTCTTACACTAAAAAATTGTTGATTGATTGTCAGTTTCAACGTATGATCGTCTTAAGGTCAATCCTATTTCTACCCCTTAGCCGTTATCTTAGCCCTTCCCATTGGTTTTGCACGTTCACGTCAGGTGAAGGGGTGTCCCAATTCTCTGGTACGGCAAGAGAGTGAAACCCTCCATACTCCCTCCTGTTGTTTTTTACCTTCAGGGATATCCTGGATACCTTCAGGGATATCCAGCATATCAACTGCCATGTGTGGGGGTTGTGGTCCTCGATGCACTGGTGGTGGGATCAGTTCCTGGCCTCTGCACTGTACGATGCATGTTTTCCCCCTACTCTCCTCACTGCCCTATTCCAAAAAAGGCAAACAGCCCCAAAATAATCTTTCAGAAAATAATAGATAATTAAATGGTGGCAAGTGATGGAATTGAGCTAGCTTCAGAATTCCTGGGTAAGTTGATCTCACTTTGAGATACACCCTGAATTTACAAACAGATTTAACGACCACAGAGTCATCTTTTTGCAGGTAAACTAGGTTAAAAAAGAGCAAATGGATCACTATAATATGGAGAAACAGCTGAACTTAAGCGTGATAGCAACACAAAAACTTGAACTTTAGTGTGGCTTGACTTTCATCACTCATCAGAATGTGCTGCTTCCTCCTTCAGGCTTTGCATCATACTTGAAATCAGCTCCATGAAAGTGTACCTTTATTGCCACATATGAATACCTACAATTCGTTGTATCATGATTAAACAGTAATCTCTAATTTAAGTATTCGTCTGATTTTCTCTGGTTTTTGTGTTTCAGAATGTTTTGAAACTCATCCCAGCTAGGCAGGCTTGTTGCATGCTGAAAATGCAAACAATGCATATGCTCTTTAGCAATAACAGCTGTACAGGGGAAATAGTTGGTTTCATTGTGTGATGCACACTGTTTCAGTATGAAAGACAAGCTAACCTGCTAATATCTAAAACCTTCATTCAGACGGCAGACTTGGGAGGGGAATCACTGTGAGACTATTACTTTTATAGCCTCTGAATTCATCTCATGAATCACCCGACAGATTTATTTTGTTGTCAGAAGAGACATTGAACGTGTTTGTGGTTATTCAGCCTCAAGCAGAAATGCTGTTAAACAGTGTACATGCTGTTTTAATTTACTTTGTGCACTGATGCAGGGACTTTTACAGGGTCTTTATTAGGAGATGGCCAGTCAAACATTGTCATGAGCATCTGCCAGCCAATCAGATGCAGGAATGTGCTGTAGCAGGATCATAATGTAATATGTAACAAGAAAAAAAATCAACTTACTGTCTAGGTAAGCAGAAGTTTGCCTGTTTAAAGGTCCGAATATTAAATACATGGTTAGAATAAATAAAAACATGTGAAATGGCAGTAGCCCAGCTATAGTCCCTATGAAAACATCTTAAAATATGTATTACAGTGCTTAAGGGAGAGTCAGAGTCTGTGTATAGATGAATACCAGTGTAATAATGTGTGTGTGATCTAACGCTCCCCCTTGTTAGCTTTCATAGCTGTTATGGATCTGCCTCATAATCTTTTACTGGAACACTTTTCGTCTCTGGGCTCGCCTGGGAAGTGATTGGGAGGAACCAATTGCAATTCACCCAGGGAGTAAAAGAGGAAGGCAGGCAGGATGAGCAAAAAGAGGGAGGGAGGGAGGGACAATTGGTTTGAAAGGTGGGAGTGAGAGAAGATAAAGGATACATTGAGCGTGATGTCGTTTGAAGGGTGGTGACGGCAATAGCTGCTGAAGGAAAGGAGGAGAAAAATAGATAGGAAGCGATAAAGGAGATGGATAAAAGGATGGATGTGAGCAGACTGTGGTCAAGGGATTGGAGGAAGGAACGAGTGTGTGAGTTTAATTGATGAGCAGGGAGAGAGAGAGTCAGTCGAGCTGTAAATTGATGTGGAGAGCCTGAAGAATTTAGTCAGATCACCCCAGAGACAGTGATGGAGACAAATTGAACTGGGCATTTCTTCTCATAACTATATCTCATTAAATCAAATGATGTTTTAAGTTCCCCCCAACTCACTTAGTACTTGAGAGTAACTCCTCTTAAAGTCTGTGCCCCAAGAATCCAAATTACATAACTTTTTTGACTTGAATGCCTATATAAACCAAAAGGTAAACAACATAAATCAAAATGAATGCTTAAAGAGGGGATACAGCTCTAGAATACTGGAAAAAATCACAGCTGAAATGTGAGTGAGATGATGATTTTTGCGACAAATGACAGTCTTAAGATGCAAGTTTAAATCACCAGTCATAAAAGAACTGATTAAAAGTGATAAAATGTTCATTAAACGTCAGTGAAAGCCTTAGATTAGAAGGAACTGTTTCACAGAGAGCTGAATGGCATGTTTTGAGTCTTTACTTAACCTTGTAGTTCTCAACCCTTAAATGTGACGTGGGTGGCAAGATTGTACAAAAGAGATAAAAGAAAGACTCTATAACACAAGGCTGACAGCACAAACAGCCTCTTTAAGAAAGGAGAGGAGGTGTGTGATGGTGTGAATGCGGGGGTGTCTGAGAGACAAAGTGGCAGAAAGAAACAGGAGCTCCACAGAATCAAGTTCACGTGTGTTTAAACGTACCAACAAGCACTTAGTGTGTATATGTGCGGTTTTGAATCCATTAGCGGAGAGGTGCAGTCCATCACATTAGAGTTAAGGCCGACCTTATTAAGATAAGGCGGAATGAGACAGACCTAAGCCTGTGGGAACCAACGATAAGACCCAACAGTGTCACTCATTGTGTGTTCAATTATGTGTGTTTGTGCGTCAGAGGGGCATGTGCGAGCATGTATTATAATACTAGATCCCCTATTCTCTCAGTATGGAGGAAACCATTAATCGTGATCTGGTGGACTCATCTCTTTGCTTGTAGAGTTTCTCATTGGTCAGTGGGGAAAGCTCAGATAGTAAGCCAATGACTTACATAGAAAGACTAACTGATGGATTTTTTATTTTAATGTTTCTTTTATAAAGTCATGATCAGATTACAAGTCAAAATTGGGTTTCTTCATATTATGATTTTATCTTGGTGTGTAGGTGCAACAATTAAGAACACAGAAGTTGAATGAAAACATAAAAAAATTCAACAGGACTATGACTATCAAGGGAGAAATACATAAATTGTCAACAGAAAAGACCTTTATCTATTGTGCATTCATGTCATGTATGGAGATAAGGCAATGAGTCACAGGCTGCTGAGAGATTCAGAGGTAAAATATGTAGATTTTTTTTACTTTAATATCTATATTAAGGATGCATGATATTGAACTCAGTCCCTAAAACACACATTTTAAATTTTGAGGATGAACAAATCAACAAGTTTCAGTCCTTAAAACACACTTTAAAGTGTAAGAAATGATGAATAAAGAAAATGATTAAAGCTGATGTAGATCTGTTGGTCAACCCCTTAAATTCTGCAAACGTTTGTCGAACAGCTAATACATCTGATACAGGCAGATTTTCATAACCAAAATAATGGATGTAAATATCTGCAGAAATTTAATGAATGCCTATAGTGATGATTCACTTTCTTAGCTAATCGTTTTTTTTTGCAGATGACGCCACACAGCAGCAGAGAAAACTCCTTGTGGGCAAGTAGTGATTCTACATAGAGAAATGCTACCAAAAAGGCCATGTTTTGAGCTGTTTACGACTATACCACGCATTCAGAGTGTGAATTCTAGAAAGCTACTTTTGTGTCCCAAAAGTAAAAAAATATTCAGGCAAGAAAGGAAAACTCCTGGAGAAACGACAGTAGGCAGTTATTTAAAAAAAGCCTCCGTCTAAAGCCTGGACAAGCGGTAACACAAGGCTTGTGTATGTTGCGTTTCCACAAAGCGGTCTGATTTGTTTCAGTTAAGTTTGTCATGGTTTAGCTCATTAAACTCTGATTGAATCGGTGCTTCCTCAGCTGATATCCATCTCACAAACCTCCAGCTTTGCTCATTGTGACACGAAATCTCTCTTTAGAGATCCAGATCAAATAGCTCAGCTCAGCAGAGCTGATTGTTTGGCTCCCAAACAGATCATGGTGTGGTACCAGTTTGGCTTTTTAAATGGGGATTAAATAATGACCAAGGATGGAGGAAAGGAAACTGGCTCTCAAATGGGAGCTAGCTACTGTGGCTCACATTAAAGCGCTGTTTCGTAGAACAGGCTTGTTACTGAAAGGCACATCACCACCCAGTCGCATACCCCACAAGGTTTATTTGATTGATAGAATATCACTGTTTCATTTAAAGTACGTCTGTGACTGAATGAGGATTTGTTTATACGAGAATCTTGGGAGGCGATTAGGAGAACAATCATCAGGAGCCAATCAGAGCAGGTGCCGTTCTGTTGCTGTATCTAATTCATGTTTTGTGCTGCTAACTTGACGCCACAGAGTTGGTTGAGTTTTAAGTAAATATACAGTTATGGTAAACATTTGTTATTGATACCTCAATTGAAATCCAAAAGTGAGCACCAGAGCTGGGTGTAGTTGGTGGTGTGTCTCTACTCATCATCTTTGGTATTGATTTGATTTGATAAACTGTGCATTTAAGCCAAATTAAACCTCATTTATACCTGGACTCTTCAAGGAACAGGGTTTGCAATGACAGCTTACTTGACAGATGACTTATAGGAAGAAGGACCAAGCAAATATACTGTTAAATTCAAGTTAAATTCTCCTTTCATGGTGGTAACTTATCTAAATCAAGCTACACAGCTTATTTGACCACAGCGGCAGCTTTAAGGCTATTAAGTTGTCAGCTTTTCTCCAAACTGTCCTTGGCGCAGTAGACAATGGAGTATTAATAATGGGCTGCCAAAAAGCATTGTCAAGTGAATGCCTTATATAAATATTTTTGAAAGGACAATGTGGCTGTTTCATGCTTTTAAAAAATGTCCCTTTCCACTATCTGATTCTCAGGCTCTCTAGCAGCCCAGTGCTCACAACTGCATTAGAGCACACTGACAGAACAACTCTGGAAATCTGGCAAAAAAAAAATAAAGGCAATGACCTGCTCAGCATGATGGATCACCTATTTCAAGCAAGATTTGAGTCCATAGGAGTTGATTTCCGAACGGTGTGCTGGAATGAAGCTGAAGATGCCTGGAAGACAGAAATCCAATCTGTAAAGTTTGAGCACAGGGGTCAGCTTTAATTTGAAGGTAAATATTTTATATTTCATGCAAAGCTAATGATACGTCCCTTTATTTCTTAAAGCTGAGTGATGGCATTTCCTGAGGGATTTTTCTCCTCTCATTTTCACTCTAATGGAGCCTTCTATATTTGACCTTGGCCTTTGCTGTTCTATGTCATTGTGTACTCAGAGACATCCGACATCATGACAATATGTGTGTATCTGTCTGACTTTACTGCCCGTCCATCTGTCCAAATTGGACTTGAGGGAGAAATTCCTAGAAACATCTTTACTTTCATGAAAGCCCTCCTGGCAAGCCTGATTAATACACTTATGACAACACACCAAATTACAGGAATTGAGCTTTTTTGCACACTGACATGCACACAAGAGGCCACTAAATGTTGCTGGAAGCCCCTCAGCTCATAAAGACCTGGAGAGGAGATCCAAGTAATCAGTGAACATGCTGTAAACTGGGAGGATGATCATGTGTGCATTTGAGATTGTGTAGCATCCAGGTAGCAGACACAGTGATAACTCAAACAGTGGTGTGATGGGAGGGGAGAGACTGCAGAGGCATACAGCTGGCATTTTATGGCACCGCAGCACTCCTCCTGGCTGCCTCTTTCTCTTTTTCTGTCTCGCTCTTCTTCAGCTTCTTCCTCTCTGTACTCGTCGCTCTATTTCTATCTTGCTCAAATTATCCTTTTAGCTCCTCCACCATCTTCTCTGTTTGCCTCTCACTTACTTCCCCATCTTCATTTTTGTATCCCTCCCCCTCAATATTTGCGTCCCCCTGCTTTATCCTCACCCTCCTACCTCTAATCCTCTCTTCCTCCTTTACTGTGCGGTGTCAGGAGTCTCCAGTGCACCATGTGAATGCCTTATGAGTCCTATGTCTTCCACAAGCCTACGCCCTTACCCTCTTTACCTTTCACGTTCCTTTTTGCTATGGAGTCATTATTGTTGCAAAATTCTAGTACATTTAACAATTTGGGAGCATAACTTATTGATTATGGGCTCTGATTTATCTTCAAATTTCCTATGAAAGCCTGCTTTTGTGCTCAAAACTGCCTCTATGTGCTTAGATTTTCTTTGTGCTTAAAATGTCTGCTTCTCTCAAAGCTTTCATTGCTAGCGCAAATTTCCTCAAATGCTTGCTTGCTCAATTTTTTTAATGCAAGCAGACAATTTGAGCACAATTGGAGTAAATCCAAGCACAAAAGGGCAGTTTTGAGCAGTTTGAGCAAAGGAAAGCTTTAATGGAAAGTTTAAAGAAAAATCAGAGACTAAAATCAACAAGTCATGCTATGAAAATGTTAAAATGCACTCTTGAGTTTTGCGGTAATAATAACTCCATATCCCTCCCCCCTTTCTACTGGTTGTCTACTCTTCCCCTCCCCTCACTGCTGCTTTATTTACTAGCCAAGAGCCATCCAGCTGGTTACAAGGAATAGAAGGTGCCCAGGGGACCCCAGGGGGAAAAGGAAAGAACTATTTCCCTGCCTTTTTTATTTATTTATTTATTTTCACGAGCAACCAGTAGGTACTATGCAGTGGAGGGTGTGCGAGTATGTGTGTGCGTCTGTCACAGCACATGTTTGGGGATTTGAAGCACTTTAGATGTCAAGTTGATCAGGGACGACTCCTCAAATTTAGGAGAAATATCGGTTTTAATTTCGCTGCAGATGCACTCCATTTACAGCTGCCATCAACCTCTCTATGTGTGTGCAGGAGTCTGATTTTTTGTGAGTCTGACACTCTGTGTGTGTCTCCAGGCTCGAGCCGAGATAGATTGCCTATCAATTGTTTTGTGCTGAGGAGAGTATTGCTCACCCAGCTCTCATGTTGCCAATATCTTCCCTGATCATCCTCCCATTGATTCAGGCTATTGCAGAAACGACCGGGTCATGTGCTTCCCTGTACCTCCAGCTTTCTGATAAACAACCTTCACCCAGACCACCGATAACCCTCAAAATTACTTTCTGATCAGGTTATTGATTCTTTCTGTGGCAGAATCACTTGATAGAACCGTCTTCATGTAATAAGTCCTGCTGTGTTGGGCATCACAGCCCTCTAACATCATTTAACAGGCATCTTTCTTCCATTCACCTCTTATCTCTAATAAAATGATCAGTGCATAAATATTGTTGTGAAATGATTGGTTGATTATTTGTTTCTGTCAAATATATCACATACCCCTTTTAAAAAAGTTGGGATACCTTTTAAGATTTTAATACACACAAAATACAGCGCAAATACTTTTCATCTTATGCAGTTGAGTACAGCAAAATGGCAGGATATCTAATATTTTAACTTGACTGTTTTCTTCGAATACACACACATGCTGAATTTGATGCATGCATCAGGTTCTGAAAAAAAAGGGACAGCAGCATGTTTCTGATTCTTGTGTGATATGCATTTTAAGTTGTTCAACAGTGCAGGGGTTTCATCACCATCATAATGCACCGCATTTTCAATGGGAAACAGATAACGGCTGCACTCTTAACTGTGAAGCCATGCTGTTGTAACAAGGGCTGAGCAATTTAAGGAAGAATCAAATTAGATTTTTTTTTCTAACATTGTGATTGCAACTTAATATGCAATGATTTTTTAAAGATCCTCATCTTATGTATTAACTCAAGGAATGTATAATTCTGTATTATGACTGACAAATATTCAATGGGTTGAAAGATTTGTTTCTCTCCTTATATTTCCTTTCTTTTCCTGTCTTTCCTCAGCTGTCCTGCCCAATAAAGACCAAAAAAGTTTGGATTGTTGTTGGATTTGTTAGAGATTGTAACTGGAATATGCCATTTCCTTCACTAAATGGCTCATTTGAAATTAATTATCATACTGACTGTTAGAGAACACATTAATGTTAAAATTCTAACATTAAAGGGCACAAGAGGACTAAGGACAATGCAAAAAATACCTGCAATAACTAATGTAATGGCTTAAGACAAATACATTTCTATAATTAAGTTAAGTTTGCTAGAAAATGAGCCTCCAGTGTTTTTATCATTGCTGCATCTTTTGATATACACCAACCTCTCCTTTTTGCATTTTAGCAGGATTGATTACAGCTTACCTGAAATAAAATGTTCACCAACATCAGCACACATTTCCCATTTCCCAAGCTTTCATCTCCGAACTCCATAATCTGTAATAAAATGACAGAATCAGTGATTGTTTGGCACTGTCCTCATTAAAGCACCTGCAAAAACTCAAACTCATTTGAAATGCCACTGGAGAAACTGATGTGTCATGGGCTTACAGGCAAATTGCTTCCATGGGCTCCTCAAAGGACCTCTCATGGATGTCCGACTAGCCTGCGGTTTCTCTGTCATCTTGGTAATTGAAAGAGAAACAGTTGATATGCAGTGATGTTGAGCTGTCATACGCCTGTCTCTCTGTTAATGTAGTGTTGATAGAAGGTTGGCCTCTGGTGAGAACACCATCTAGGTCTGCAGGGTAATGATCATGCTGGAGTGCAGGGCACAGATATGCACTACAAGCTCATGCAGTCAAACATATGTGCATTAAGCTCAGTTGCATAGTGTTTTCTATTAATACATATGATGTTCTCTTCATGTTTACAGTTCATAAGGTGAGCATATTACCTGGATACAGAAATCGAAGGCCAATAAATCCGTTCATGACATTACATTTACAGCCTAAGTGTGGACATATGGCACAGATCCCTCATTTGGAACCATTACCATATGTCAATATTTCCTTTTCTGCCCTGCGTGCATTCAATATATTGAACCTAGAGTGTCAATCTCCATGCGGCTCCGCTACCCATGATTGTAAATTAAACATTAATTTGTGGCTTTAGCACTGGGGCAGAAAGTCAGTAAGCCTTTTGTTTTAATAGTTTGTTTAATGTCAGAACAAGTCCTGACATTTACAGAATTGTGCTCATTGATAGAGCTCAAGAGTGAAAGAGTTAAATGTACATATGAGTTCAAGCCTAAACTACTCTGCAACATAACCTAGCTCAACTAGGTTCACAGCTATGTTTAAAACATCTAAGTTCTGTGGTGTAGGTACCCTGGAAGGACAGAAAGTAATGTAAAAATCACGTTTTACAAGTAATAGGAGTGTAATGGTATTTTTATTTATCCCAAACTGTCATAGTTCAGAGGTCATGGATCAGTTCATGTAGGCATACAACGAACACAAAGAGAAAAAAGGCAAACATACATAGCAGTATTAACCCTCCAATCTTGCTGGCAGTAATGCTAATAACTGTAACCACTATTACGGGTACAATGTCTAATAATTAGCAGCATTTAGCTAATAAAAGATATACAAATCATTGGTTTTTATTAATAAGCTTTTTATTCATGCATAAGAAGGTTGACTCTTATGGACTCTGCTA
The DNA here is from genome assembly GCF_018320785.1 of Cheilinus undulatus. Classification (NCBI taxonomy): domain Eukaryota; kingdom Metazoa; phylum Chordata; class Actinopteri; order Labriformes; family Labridae; genus Cheilinus; species Cheilinus undulatus. Next base: position 20,508,879 of record NC_054887.1, on the reverse strand, counting down.
TCATGCACCACCATATTTGTACAGTGCCACTAAAGGAACCATATAATTATTTTAAATGTCACTGGTGACCAGTTACCAGAAGTGGAGACTGCAATCTAGAATGTGACTGTTAGATGTAGAAATAAATTTGCATATGGAGTTAGAATTATCACTAAATTTTCCCTTAGGATCACCTAAAGTCACAAGTGGGAACTCTAAGTAGATAACTTCTCTCATTGTGCAAATGTGTCTCAGATCAAAAATAACAATTCACCAGAAACATGAGCTTAAGGACTAACACTGGGGGATCAACACTGCCAAATAACCCCAACATAGAGGACCATTTCACTCAGAATGGAGTTAATTGCGAGTTAAAATCATCTCTAAATGTTTAATCCTGAGATTTCAACATTTCAGTTTTTACTGTGTGCAAGCACTGTTTTTCATGCTCTGTGTGCTACTGCGTCGTCAACACAGGAAAGTACAAGAGAATTTTACTCAAGTAAAAGTACAGTTACTCTGTTGAGTCTAAGTAACTTCTCAGTATCCCATGGCATGACATTGAGTCAAGTTGGAAGATTGGAGCTGTACAAACTTATTTTCATAAGAGATTGCAACACAGTTAAGGCCTTGCCCACTGAGCCAATATTTTGCATCCATAATTACCTCCGTCAAGGAGGTTATGTGATCGGGAGGGTCTGTTCTTTTGTTGGTTAGTTAGTTTGTTTGTTAGCAACGTAATTCAAAAGGTTGTGGACGGATTTTAAAGAAATTTTCAGGAAATGTCAGAAATGGCTTAAGGAAGAACTGATTAGATTTTGGGAGTGATACGGATCAGAAAATTGGGAGATAGGGCTAATGGTGGAGGTCTGTGCTCTCTGAGTGCTTTTCTAGTTGCCTCATGTTGTGCACAGGCTTTATGTTGTGCTGTACATGTTTGCACACTGATGCCAAACAGGTCTGACTGCATGTTTTGCATGTGTCCAGGTCATGATTGGTTATTCAGAACTGCGTCTGCAGCTCCCTTGTTGCTCGCTCGCTCTTAAACCTGACTTTAAACACCTTAAAAGGCCAAAACTGTACTAACAGAGACATGCCAGATTTAAAAAGTTGTCTCTCTAACTCTGCACAGTGCTATGACAGATAAGCGGATGCCATATGAAGATCTTCACTTGCAGCCCTGTGTTTAGCTGTGAAAGCTAATTCAAGATGTTATCTATTTATGACGAAAAAGATCTTTACATACAAATGCCCCTGATTGTGAGACTGATGCAGAATTAGAAATGGATGGAGTATACGGCTAAACTAGATTCATTGTAAGCTGCACAGCAGCAGAATGAGCAATAGCCCAGCTCCAAGTCTATTTGTTTAATAGCAAGTGAACTGTCTTGTGACTCTGCAGTTGCAAAACAATAACATGAAAACAATATTCTGCACTGAGGTGTATGAGAAACAGCTCGAGGAGAATGGCTTGCGAGGTAGATGTATGTTGACAGAATTACATTAAGCTAAGGTCAGGAGGCTATTGAATATACCTTGAGAGGTGCTGGTTACTCTGAGACGGCTGGAGGGGAGGGAAGCTGAGGGATGGAAAGAGTGAAGGAAAGGAAGAACCAAAGAGAGGCAGGAAGGAAGGCTAAGGAGTAGCTGAAACAAGGGCATAGGCAACGCACCGTTGAGCCCTTGTTTTCCCCTGTTGCTGGCTGTATTTTTCCTCTCCTAGTTCCTTTCTGACAGCTTTAATCAACACAATAAGGCTTGCTGAGATTTCATTATGGAGGTTTGGCCGCAGGGGCCTTTGAGAAAGGGATAGATGGATGGAAAGTTTCCAAAGAGGAGGGGTGGAGGGATCAGGATGGAGGGAGGACAGGAGAGAAAGAGATGTTTGGTTGATAGAGGTAGAGAGATCGAGACGGGCGAAGTCGATAACGGTAGAAAGTGAGAAAAAGTGAAGCAGAGAGAGAGGAGCAGGAGGGGGTAGAAAGTGAGAGAGAAAGATGCATATAAAGAGAGGGATTAAAGGAGGGCGGGAATCGATGGATGGATGGATAATGACACTCGTGCAGAGGGGAAGGCTGAAATAATGGTGTTATGAGGCCAGCTGATTGGCCCTGAGCAGCATGGGGGCCCGCAGCGGAGCAGATCACTCTCACACTTCCTGGATTACAGGGTCAGAGAGCACCCAGCAGAGAGACACATCACTTTTGATGTTTCTTAATGGAAACAGAGGGAAAAAGAAAACACCATAGCCCCAACATCTCATACACAGGCTCAAACTTACAGTATGAACTGTGATGACACTAGACCACATGCATGCACAGCTCTTCTTTACCCTTACACTGCTGCATATCATACAAACCTCATAACTGGCTGAGGAAAGTTTCCCTAAGCAATTGTGTAACTGTTAGACAACACTCTCTTGAAAAAAAATCTATAAAAGAGATTGTTTCATAAAGAAAATCAGATACCCTAGATAGGAGTTACAGCATGAAGGCTTTAAAAATGAGGAGGTACTGTAAGATAGAGCCAGGATTCATAAAAATACATTCTACTTGTCAAATTTGTTTCAGTCCATTTACTTTCGAAAGAAAGTTAAAGAAAGTAAGAAGAGAAAGTTTAACAAGTAGAAGATGAGCACTGAGATCCAAACATGTCTCCTGCAAGTTTACAGTCTAGGCCTACTGATCCTAAATAAGTCACTTCTATGAGCATGCTAGATTCACTTTACATTTCTTCACAAGCAAAATAACTAAACCAAAGAAAAAGCCAGAAAAAAGCTCTTTGTGTGGAAGATTTAGTTGATAATTTAATCAATCAGTTTTTTTCTTATATAGTATCCCCTTTAACAAAAGTTTTCTCAGGTTCCTCCTTTGAAAATTTGGTTAGAATTAATGATATAAAAGGAGAGTTTGATAAAGTTTGGAACAAATGTCTTTTTTCTTCAAGGGCTCAGCCTGTTGGACAGGTACAGTTGAATGGGTAAACTGTGTTGGGGGGTTAACTGATTGTCTATACATATTTTTAAAAAAAATTTTGCCTTTACTTGATTTTCCTATTATCATTTTGAGCATGTATCAGAAAAATTGAAAAAAATATGTGAATACTCAGTTTATGTAAATTGAGTGATGGAAAAATTAATTTAAAAAATCAAATAAATAAATAAAAAATTATCTTAAGACTCTCTAGAAAAAAGCAGGACCAAACCAAACTCTTTGTTGTAGAACTGGGACAGCTTGTAGTCAAGTAAGCTCATTGATACGTTTAAATGAGAATCACCTGCAAACTGTGGAGACTTATGTGGTACTTCTTAATAATATCAGACGTAGCCTCACTAGAGTGAAAATAGTTGGTCTAAGGCCTGAACCTTGTGAAACTGTAAAGCTAAATTTGCTGTGCAGATAATACTGGGCACCGTTCACCGATATTTTCCAAAGAACTATCTTGAATTCATTCTTAAGAACAGTCTTAGGCTGATTTATTAAGCTGTTCTTAAACTGCTGAATTGCTTGTACTTGTGTTTTTGAATTTATGAATTTCATGTGCTTGAAGCTTGAAGCTTATCCTCTTTCCATATATCTTCTTGCCTAGAGAAACACTTCTTTTATGCCCATATAAGGGCATGAGGCTGCAGGGCTGTGTGCAAACACAGAAGGCAGACAGGATCGGACTGAGAGGTAGAGAGCTGTTGAGATGCCAGTTGAAATGTAGAAAAATCATGCACTGGACTCCAAGTGTAAAATGCACTTCAATATTTCTAAAGGGGATGTATTGCTGCTTGAAATTAAACATAAAAAGGTGGATTTATCATTTGGTATTTAGCACTGATATATGCTACAAATAGATCCATATAGATTTGGATCATCTCACTTATTCACAAACGTCGTACGTCACAATGTAATGAGAGAAGAAAAAATAATATGCAGAAAAATAATCATAACCATAATGCCAAATCAGTGGGTGAGTGAGAATCACCTCTCATGTTAAACCTGTATTTAAGTCTTACTCCTGGTATTGTCTTTTAAATACAACTTTCCCTTCTTGGCAGCCAGATCCGTCAAATTTATTAAAAAGAAAACTTAAATTAAGGAGAGAATGCTCTTCAACTGTTCAACCCTGTCATGCTTTTTTTTTTTTTTTTTAAAGATTTATTTTTGGCCTTTTTGCCTTTATTTGATAGGACAGTGGATAGAGTCGGAAACAGGGGAGAGAGCGGGGAGAGACATGCAGGAAATAGTGCCACGGGCTGGATTCGAACCCGGGTCGCCTGCGTATATGGCATGCGCCTTAACCACTCGACTACCGGCGCGCCAACCCTGTCATGCTTTTTAAGTTGATTTTTATTGTCTTGGTCTTGTCTCGGTCAAGCTTGTCATGGTCTCGGTCTTGACCCCCAAAAGTCTTGGTCTTGTCTTGGTCTCTGTGAACTCTGGTCTCAGGCATGTCTTGATCTCGGACAGTGTGGTCTTGAGTACAACACTACCTTTTCCCCTTTGCAACAAAGCTTTCCAACACATTTATTTTTTACTCATTTTAGCTTGTGGGCTTGAGTTTTGGATATTGTGACAAGCATCTTGTCATGTGTCAAGAGATCAAAAGGCACAAATGGATGACAAAACTGAGGAGAATTTAGTCATTTAAAAAAAAAAGAAAATGTCCTTCAGACTTTGATAGTCAATAAATGAAAATAAATAAGTTCTTTATTCTTTCTGGTCCCAAATGACTTGTGGACAAGAACCAGTCCATGGCCTGATGGTTGGGGAAAGCAACATCAAATAACATTTAGCATTAGTTTAAAAGTTGTTCCTTGGTTATTAGTTCATATTCATAATTTACATTGTTGAGGATTATATCAATCATTTGTTTACTCAAAATACAAGTTGACTGCATTTAAATCACATGATAGTTAAAGTTATTTGATAATATAATTGTGATTTTGCACTGGCCCAACAGCACTCTGGTGTGTGTCAGAGAGTACATACATTTGTGCTTAGTTGTGAAGAAAATACAGAGAAGAAAACTTTGTTAATGCCAAAAATCTCTGCAGGAGGGTTTGAAGAACAAGTTCCTTCCTAAGAATGGTTGGTTAACCAGTACAAACTGGAATTAATGTGATCAATACAATCTCCACAATATAAACTTTACATTACTTTAGGTAGTGTTTCTCTTTCTATATGGTAGACTCTAAATCTTGACTTCCAATCCTCTGACAAAAAGTTGTTTCAAAGAAAGCATATAAGCAATTAGCAGATTTTTTCTTCTCTAGGGTCTATGTGTGAAGGTAAAGTTAAATAAAGGTTTATGGTAAGCTAATGTGCTTAAACTGAGTGTTTCAGAGAAGAGGTTTAATTACAGCTCATTTAAGTGCTTAAAGTAGGGGTTATTTGAAATCAAACAAGTTTATGGTTTTGGCTTATGCACTTCTTTTTGTTTGGCACATTTCTTTGCAGTCAGTCTAGTTTAGAGAGTTAGGCTGGCTGCACCTCCAGAGGACTTCTCCTGGATCTGAACACAGGTATGACTTAGCAGAGGTCAGGGTTGGTGTGGACAGAATGTACAGGGCTAAAGCCGGGTTTATCTGCTGCTCACATCTCTCTCTTTTTATTGTGAATGCAACATGCTGACAGTCCAGACCTCACTCTTATGTAAAAGATGTTTTACTTGCTGTATAAAGTAAATATCACCTTGTATTGTGTCTTATATCTCTGTCAATTTCTGTCTATTCAAGGCAGTGACACAGACAGGAGGACGGACACAGAAATTTCTACTAACCCTAGAGAAGAAAGCCTGATCTGCTTTTTCACTCTCAAACAATAAATCTTCAACCGGTTGTGCATTTGTCTGCAGGTGTTTGTGTCTACACGCATAGTGATGTTTTTAGAAATGTGTTTTTTGTGTTGGGTCTCCAGGGGAGCTACCGGCCAGTGGAAACTTTGACAAATGTTGGCTCAATATCCTCAAATAACACAAATACGTTTTACAAACACAAAAATGAAATATTCATCGTCATGACGACGCTTTCAGATCATGATAAGAGGTCCTGAATGCATCCCTGGAGGGTGAATCACTTCTTTTCTTTTTCCTCTCCTATTCCTCTTCAGTGATCCCTCAGTAATGTCTTGTCAAGGTTCAGTCAAACCATTTTAACTTCTCTCTCTATTGAACTGTATATCCATCACCACTGACCCCTCTTTCTTCAGCTTTACATGCTCGAATTGACAGTGGTTTCAAGTCTTTCTGCACAAGTCAGTGAAACTAAGCTCTCAGCTAAACATATGAATGCACCATTGAAAAGCTTCATATTTTTGAAGAGGTTCAGGAGATGTCTGGAGTTTGTTTTAGCTGATTTTTTAGGTTTTGCAGTCCTACACAATCAGCATTTTTATAACCAACAAACATGATAGCATGTAATTCCTGACAACTGTTGATCCAGGATTAGATGGCTCCACCACACAGTGTCTGTTTGTGCCTCTCTCACACACTGTTGACATCTGTTGCAGGAAGTGTAATTGAGATGGTGTAAAGACAAGCCACACACTGCTGATATCGCCCACTGAGGGCACAGAGGGAGGGATGGGAGAACAGGCAGAAAAGAGAGCACAACAAACTGTGCTTCTGAATGAGAGAAAAAGGAGTTGAACAAAAGCTCAACATAGCCAGACATGTAGCCCATGTGTGTTTGGCAGCACGTCTGAACGAAAGGGAGGAATTAGTGAGGGAATGGATGCACAGTGTAATACCGATTACATGGGAGGGGGTGAAGATAGATGGAGAGATAAAGAAGAAAGATGTAGGACAGATAGCAACACTGTATTGACACCTCTGTGGGAGTTGCGGAGGAGTAGAAAGAGGTAATACAGGGGAAAGGAAAGGAAGAACTAATGATGCAGAAACAGAAGACAGTAGGGGGGATGGGAGAAATGTTTGAACTCTATCAGCTGCTATCTGGAAAAAGGAAGATGAATGTAGCTGGAGAAAAAAGCAGAAATGAAAAGTTTAGAAATAATTTGGGAGCAGTCAAAAGTGCAAATCGTGTTGCTTTTACACAGGAGCTTTGAAAAAGGCAGCAATCAAGAATAACAGAGTTATCTTGGATGTTTCCACATAGGAGGACATCATGATTTATGCTTCACATTTAAGTGATCTTTGCTGAAGGTAGCCAAAAACGATCTGTGTGTGCTAGCGCCCTTTTCTACTGAAATACTGATACAGGGGATTGTGAAACTTTTGCATTATTGTTTACTGTGTGCATTTAAAGCTGTACTGTAATTGTGGAATTGTGTACTTTGCTGCTTGCTGTCTTTTAAAAGCTTGTAAAAAGCAAGTAGAAACAGCAGCCCCATTCAAACTCCTGTTATTATTAGATTATGATTGTTGTTAGATTGACATTTATGAACTCTGAGCTACAGCTGGGTAACATGGCCCAGAATTTATATCACAGCATTGTTTTATCATCTTTTTGTGGTAACATGTTTATTTCATGGTTTTCTGAAATCTAAAAGTATTCAGGAGCTGCTAGTGGGGATGGAACATTATTGTTTTTTCAGAGCCAATTTCAATACTGATTATTAGCAGTGCATTAGACTGAAAGCCAATATTTGGAATCCATATGCCTTTGCTATGACAGACAAAATGCACCATATGTGACAAAAGTAAAACTGTGTATTTAAAAAATAAACAGCACAGAGCAGAACAGTAACAGCAGGACAAAGGAAGTGATGCTGTGCACTCCCTGTGTGGACGGCAGTCAACTGACATTTAGCCAGTCAGATGGTGATGTGGGAAGGACATGACAAAGCCAGAGGGGAAGATTCACTTTGCAGTAGATTAGCACACCTTTTAATAAATTAATTTTGCAGTTATTTTCAAAATAAAATGCAGATACCAATCAGTAAATGGCCAGGCCAATAATCAGTCCACCACTAGCTACTAACAGCTAAAACAAGCCTGTGCTGGCATACTAGACTCAAGTCTGAAAGATTGCAGAAAGAAATATTTGTATCAGTCTCTATATGTTTGTAAAATGTCATTTAAAGTTTCATTTCTCTTTTAAAGCTCTAAATCACCTGGCTCCTACCTACATTTTAGGTCTTTTAACCCCTTATGAGCCAGCACCTACCCTGAGATTCTCAGGCAGGGGTCTCTTAGATGTCCCAGGGGCCCCGCTGAAATGCAAAGGGGACAGGTTTTTTTCAATCAGGGCCCTGAGGCTCTGGAACTTCCTGCCTGAGGAAATCAGATTGGCTGAGTCAGTGACTTCTTTTATATCGCTTCTTAAGACATGATTTTATCAAAGAGCCTTTCCAGCCTTTTACCTGAGTACAATACTTTTGTACGTTTTCCACTTTTGTTGACTACAGTAGCACACAGCGAGAGAATGATTCTACATCACGTCCCAAAACAGTGGACTAGTGGATTGTTGTTGTTTTCAATGTAAGACACATTTGGACCATGGGTGAAGTTATCCACTGAATTAGAGCTCCTTATTTGGAATGACTTTAGGTGCTCTTAAATATGCATAAAGCATATTTTTCATCCGTATGCATCTGTAATTAGACAAATCACTGAATCACTGTACTAAAGACAACTCAAGTTGATCCTCTGCAGCTCAAAGCTTGTGTGAAAGCCCCAGACAGGCTGACAGAGACTCTATGCATTGTGAGCACATTTGTTTTATGTTGCTTTTATTAACCACATCAGACCTGGAGATTAGCATGGGTTGAGATGAGCATGTGAGCATGTGACCTTATAACTTACTTCTGACGGGGCTCAAACTGAGCTGCTGTCTGTCACATATCACTCTGTTAGGCTGCTTTTATTCACCTAAGATGACAGTGTTACAAAAAGTTGTGACATTATCGACAGTGGTTTACCTCTGATCAGTTTTGAGGCTCTGACACATGTAATTCTTGTCTTTCCCTGCACCTTGTTCCAAGTGCTTCTGACATGGTCTAAAAGCTCAGAGAAGCATAATCCTATTCACCAAAACAGCCAATGCCACTAATGCACCCCTGCTGCATTACTCTCCGACTACTTAAGTGCAGTCAAGTTCAGGGCAAGTCAGTAAAACATCAACTGCTTGCACATGAGGCAAAACCATTTGTATGTCTGTCAAAAATGTCACCTTTCCTGCGCAAAGCCTTTCTGCAGCGTCATGAAAAGAGATTCCACTGACTCATGTCTCAAGCTCTTGTTTAGCCTCTGTTTTTCTCCTTAAATCTCATCATCTAAACTTTTGTAGCAGGCACTCTGTCCATTGATGGAGTAAGCAGCAAAGTCCCAGGTCAATACCTGAAGAATAGTTCATGTAGAAGAAATATTGATCTGATGAAATCTATGCATGAGACAAAGTTGGCTGGAGCAATAGTGCAGTCGCAGCACCTGGCCAAAGATATGAGGCAACTTTTATATCCACGGTGAAAAAACAGCAAACTGTACTGGATTGGATCATTTAATGAGAGTCAGCGAATGCTGACGAGGCTGATATGTTAAAATATTGTTGATATTATTGAAACAAGTGGATCAATTGGACGTGAGTACTTTACAGATTGGCAAAGCTTTCCAAGAGTCAATTTGGTAACAGATTGATTCTGTCATTTTTGATAATAATGTTCAGTTTTCTGTTATTTTTTTACATGCAGTTATATGCCTCTTAAAGTAGACACATTTTATGAAGACTACGCTTGAGGCCTGCTCTGTATGAAAAGTGCTTTGTGATAACTTTTGTTTGGAGTTGCTACTGAAATAATATGATTTGACTTGACATATCAATTGTAAATGTCAGTCACATTTTTAATGGAATTCTTGAAATGCTGCTCCAACCCTTGGAGAATTTCTCAGGAAAACTCTGCTGTTATGGACAATATCTGAGGAAATGAGATGAGGAATAGCACAACTTAGATCACATAGAATAAAATATTGGCTTTAAGACATAATCAGAGAACTGCTAAAGGAGCATACCTACACTTTTTACCTAAAGAGAGTCTATTGAAAAAAGCCTGATCAACAAAGCACTTTTGGGTTCAGACTAGGGATGGACAATATGGCCTTAAATTTATATCACTGTAATAATTTCACCTTTTGCAGTAACAATATTATATCAATGTATTTCAAAATTAAGTTGAGTTTTAAGAGTTTTAAATTTCATTTCTCTTCTGCTGAGGTGTTAAGACAGCACCTAATTTCCTGGTGTGAGGCTTCACAATAAAAGCACTCAACAAAATAACACCTATGGAGTTTTAGTGTGAAGAAATTTTGTTTCTCATTGATTAACCATCATGGACTTTTAACAAGTGAGTAATGAGTTTAACAGTTGCAGCTTTGGGCTCTAGACAAACCGATTTGCTCCGTTGCAACTCACAGGTTGTGTTAAAGCCTAGAACAGGCTGACAGAGGCGCTCTGCAAAGTCAGCTTCTCGTGTTGTGTTGCTTCTATTACACACATCAGACTTGGAGAGGAGAAAACACAAATTTTAACTCAATGCTGAACTATACAGTAATTAGGTTGAGACAGGACTGCCCATAAGGGAGGATAAAGAGGAGATCTTTCCTGGGCCCAGCCAAATGGGGGGCGGGTGGAGGTCAGGAAAATCATGGTCTGCTGTAAAGTTAAGCTGTGATAACCGTATTTGATTTCTTTTTTATCTGAATAGCAACCACCCTTATCAAAACAAGAAATAATTTATTAATTTGGTTATGCTGTAGTCTGTACAATAGGCTCCTTCAAAATGTAAAACCCAATAAAAAAAGGTTAAAAGTGGCAAAAAAAATGTGTTTAAAGCAGCAGAAATGTGGTGAAAATGGTTTAACAGAAGGAAAATAAATGGCTGAAAATTCTAAAATCAGGCAGAGAAAAGGTGAAAAGAGGTTACAAGTGGCAAAACATAAGCGGAAGAAAGAGTGAAATTCAGGTAAAATCAGCAAAAATTGGAAAAAGTGGGGAAAGAGGAGTTAATCGTGGCAAAATTGGGTTAGCAGAGGCAAAAAGTTTGAGAAAGTGGTGGAAAAGGTTCAAAAAGTGGAAAAATTTCTTAAATGTAGCAGAATAGGTGAAATAGGATTGAAAGGGGCAAAAGTCAGTTAAAACAGGCAAAAAATGATTTAAAATGGCAAAAACTAGTTCAAAATGGATCAAAAGTGCCAAAACTGGCAGAAAAGTGGTGGACAAGGGTTTAAAAGTGGCAAAAATATGCAAAAAAGGGGCACAAAGGATAGCTAGCACCTATGCTACTGATTCAACACACTGATGTTGTCAATAAATCAAAACTTGGGCCTCTTCTTTGGGTTTGTCAGGGGCCCGGCCAAATCTGTGGGTGGGCCTAGGCTGAGACAAGCATCTGGCCTGCTGAGACTGAGCAACACATGCATTTAAACCAGAGATGACAGTGGAGGATAAATCCATTTTACAGGTACACTGATATTCTACCAATGAGTTCAAACCCTTTAAAATACAATCACCTGTGTTTTTTCACTTGTTTACTGAAGTCACTCCAAAAAAAAATAATTTGAAAGAGTTGTGCAAACAACATCAATCTAGTCCTGTTTGATGAATTCTTTATAGATTCATATCAAAAATTTAACAACATAGCATGTTATGTGTTTATTGAAAAAGAGATGTTGGCTGTATCCAGTGCTATCATGCCATCCATCTGTACATTAGCATTGCACACAATAGCTCAGCCTGTGTGTGCCACAGCAGCCTGTTGCTCTGCTCACACATATGGAGGTTCATAAATATGCAGACATGCGTATTTACAACCCCTCAAGTGTTTACAGGCAGCAGTGGCTTATCTCTTCAGGCTTCATGTTTTCCCACACTGATGCTCTCTGCAACAATAAGCCTATGTGGTCTTTGCTATTCAAAAAGCAAGATGCTGCCTGCTTATTCTGTTTGTCTGCAGATGCGATTGCAAAAATGCTGGATTACATTCCTTGGGTTTGCTAATCTGCAGCTGTATGCCCTCACTGATGATGGTATTTGGTAAATATTGAATGTAAGGGTGTATTCAGTCTAACACTGGACTTGTCAGATACAGATGACAACATTAACTTTGCAGAAGCATAATTTTCACCTCTCAGTTGGCTCTCTGTGCATGGCTGGGTGACTAATTCTGTTGATTTGACTCATATCAACATTGATAAACAGTAAACAAAGTTTGTTTATCATATTTGTATACAACCACAACTGCAATGCATTACAAGTGCTGCTTTTGTTGGGCTATAATCAGGCTGAACGGGTGGTTTATCCTGCTCATTGTTTGGCCAGATTGCTGTATTTGTTTGTGTTTTTTAAAATCTTCAAATAGTATGCCCCCAGAAAAATCAAACAGATGCAGAATCACTGCTCCATTAGGTGTTGTTTACAAAACATACAGCAACAGCTGTGTAGTTGGTTCTTCATCTGTAAGGCGAACATCATAAACCCTGGAATATTAGGGGGAAAACTGGTCTAGAATAACTAAAGAGTAGATGACATTGCATCATACCAAGCCTTGAGTAAGTTGCTTTTTATTTGTGCATCATACCTACCTTTTTTACAACAATTGCTGCATAACTCTATTTGTTTACCTTTAAATCAACGATGTCTCTTATGTATAGACTATGATTGGAGAGCTGGAGCTATTATCAAAAATTAGATATTATGAACATAGCAAATCAAACCCTATCATTTGAGCACAAACATTGAAAAATCATGTGTTTGTAGGCCAAATTCCATTGAAGAAGTCAACCTTGATGCACAGAAATCTCTGTCAAAAAGAAATTTGGTGCTTTGATGCAAAGGTCTGTATCATTTTTATGGATTATTTTTCTCAGTAAATGATCAAAAGCTTTGTAACCTCCACCCACTTGTTTTGCAGTAAGATCAGTTCTGGTAAGTTCAGACAGATCACTCATAGAAGCAAAAAAACCCACACAGTCTGACACTGTGTTAAATTCAAACCGTGTTGCTCCAGATCAGTTCTTTTATCTCCTAACTCAGTGTGTAAATATGCTGTATATAGCCTCAACTAATGGAAACTTTTTTGTGTAATCTTTCATATTGTGCAACTATGTGTTAGTCTGAGTACTTCTATATGCACAGTGAAGTCAAGCTACATTTATAGCTCAGTTAGAATATCTGATTTTACTCATCTTAGCATACATGCACAGAGGGAGATCAATGTTTTAAGATTCATTTTTGGTCTATAGAGAGTAGGACAGTGGATAAAGTCAGAAATGGCGATGACAGAGTGGGGGTGAAACATGCTGAAAAAGAGCAGCAGGCCGGACTTGAAACCAGGCCACCATCTGCACCCCTGGAGAAGCAATTTAATAGTGGGAGCATCTCCACCTCTGCTACAGTAGATGGAGATATGCCTCTGTTCATGTAGTTACTTTGAACCTTCTTCCTGTTGACCATGCTAAGATAGCAAGCAGCTAACCGGTTGAATGTCTACCGGTGAAAACATGGACAAAAAAAATACAGCTCTATGCTTTACATTCACCACAACAAAACTCCTGCAATACTTGGCATTTTCCACTAGATGTTAACTCTTGTCGTGGGCCTGCTTCTGTTGCCTGTAAGGTCTATTTCTAGGAGTAATATTGGACAGCTCACTGAAAAGAGAGCACAGTGGAGGTTCATCATTTTTGGCCCTAATGTTCAGTGAGTGGTACCAAAATGATGCACCTAAATAAACCGGTGGGTATCAGACATGTATGATTTCAGTATCCATACTTAACAGGGATGCACAATATTGTCAACATGACATCACTATCAGCAAATGTTAGCTTTAGAAATTAATTATAGGCCTTAACAGAATGAAAACAACTGCATACTGCTGTAAATATCAGCTGAACGTATGAGTATGTTTGTGATGGACTAACAGACCATCAACTTTCTTTGTTGATCTTCATTTCTTACTCTTTTGGGTGTGAACTGTAACTTTTAAGTGTGTTGTCCACTGATACTAGTTTTTTTGTCCATTCTTTGTTCGATCTTAAATTTTAAGGCAGGGTTTAAGGACTGATATTTATTTCTTTGTACATCCACTACCTTTTAAACATCTTTCAAATACTGATGTTTGTTGTTTTGTTCATCTCTTGATTTTAAAGCAGGTTTAAAAGACTGACAATCACTCCTTTGTTCATCCTTTAACCTCCAAGGACCCTGCATGCACATATGTGGACATCACATTTTTGACTCTTCTACAAAATTACAATAATTTCTTTGCTACAACATGTCAAGTAATTTGCTTGACATGTTGGGATAATTTAATGTTTGGATATTTTGGGGAATTTGCTTGGAAATTATCAAGTTTTTTGTGAAAATTTAGGGAATATGATTCTATGGAAAGTTTGGAAAATTTGCCTTTTTGGCATTTTAATGGGAATTTGGGAAGTTATTCAGAAATTCTAGGAAATTGGATTGGCAATTTGGCGGTAGGAGTTGTCCTTTGAAATTTTCATGGATATTTCAGGGAACTTGTCTGGATGTTGCCGTCATTTTCTTGGAATTTTGGGATATTTTATGTTTACCTTTTCCTACAAATTTGCTTAGAAATGTAATTTTCTTTGAAATTATGAGAATTTGCTTGAAAGCTTTCAGGAATTTAGATGATTTTTTAAAAGAAAAAAATTAATTGGAATTTATCCTTTATGATGTTTTTTTTTACTGGGATATTTGAGGACTATCTTAACACATTTTGGGGCATTTTTATGGTATACTTTAAAAAAATATTTAAGAATTTTAAAAGAAAGTTTAGGTCATTTTTTCAAACGTTTGTATTTTGAAAAATTGAAAAATAAAAAAAAAAATCCTGTTCATAGACAAGGCTGATTGCTTTAAGTTATCAGGTCCTACTTATCTCAGATAAGTGAGAGAAACTAGAAATGCTTTCCAAACAAAAACTCAAGTCTCAGGAGGTTAAATTTAAAGCATGTTTAGAAATGTTGAGACTTCCATCACATCTGAGATAACCAGTTCACAGAACTCATACCAGAGTCTGTGGATTTAATGGGCAGGTACAACTGCGCATCATCGGCATAAAGCTGATATAAAACATTGCGTTTGTTAATGATGTGTCTAAAGGGGGGCACATAGAAAACAAAACCAGCCCTCAGATGAACCCCTGAGGCAAGACATGCTTCACATATGCAAATCCAGAGAAGCTGTCCACAGACGGTTGTATTAGACGGTTACGTTTTAAACTGACCCAGTGTGTCAGTCTATCAAATAAAATACCAGCATATACTTTGGTCACAGCCAATAAAATTTATATATATCAGTGTCTAAAATCTAACATCGTAATGTAAAGGGAACTTGGATGCCATATGAATGTAGTATCATTTTCAAATCCTAGTTTGTTCAGTGATCAGAAAGGTCACAGCCGTGTCTTTGACATTCTGGCTTTCCATTTATCTGTTTCACTGCTGGGAGTGTCACGCTGAAGCAGCACCGCTGGTACAATCATCATTACTCGAGTAAACATGTATTTTGGCCTAAAAGTGATATTCTTTTCTGTTTTTGTTTGTGACTGGGTTTTTTTTATCAAGTGTTATCACTTTTGTGCATCTGCCTTTGTAGAAAAAAAGCAGAGAGAATAAACTCAGTGTTCCCTGAGGGGAAATTGATCTTAGATGCGATGCTTCAAATGAAAACATCACAAGTTTGTGACATGATGTTATAAAGTGGCTCTGCATAGAAACAACCAAACATAAATAAATTAATAAGTAAAACATGAAAGACATAAAAACATGTTTGACTTTGTATTTGCTGTGTCTGTTGGTCTGCTCTGTATCAGTGTAAGTGCATGTGAGAGATCCTTCATCCTGAGATAAGACACGGGCTGGAGGACAGCAGGGCATCTTGGCTTGGGGAGTAACAAGCATCAACGGGGATCTGTCGCTCTACTGGTGTGTGCGCGTGCTCAGAAAACACCCCAGCTGAAACACATATACTTCACACATCCACACACAGCTTGAGTCTGAGGGCACCTGCTGTAATTGGATGTCTGATTACTGTCAGATAGTATGTGCAGGGCAGAGAGAGATTGGAGGAGGAGAAAAGGCAAGAAAAATAAAAGTCTTCTCTCAGGGAAAGAAAGAGGGAGTATGTTGGCAGTAGAAGAAGAAGAAGAAAGAGAGATGGATGATCAGAGGGAGAGGGAGCAGACAGAGACGTGCACATGTTCTCCTGCTGTGATCTTCAGGCTTAACTTTGACCTTGCGAGTTTTATCTGCACTCTGACATCCAATCATCACTTCCTTATCTTCCCCCTTCATCACCCTATATCCTATACATCTTCCCATCTCTTCCTCATTTCTTCTTCTCCCTTTTCTCCCTCTCTCCATCCCACTCAGTTCTCCCTCCATCCTCCCAGGAAGCCAGCAGGATTAATCCCATTGATTGGAAGTATTGGCGATGCGTGACAGGTGGCAGAAGGTCACAGGAGTCAATGGAGGCTTTAACTGACTTGTCTCCTGCCTCAGGACTCACAGCACTGGTCTCCAGTCGCACTTGTCAGCTCTCGCCACAGGAGTGATGGTAAACAGTTCATTTGAAAGAGCGCGGTGCTCTGTCTTGCTGAGATTAGAGTGTTAAGCCCGGTGCACGCTTATCAGTCTGCGTGTGAACAGAAGTGCATGTCTGTCAAATGCAAATGCATTTACACTATATTTTAGAAAGTCCCCGAAACAGTTTGTTGAGCTAAGATGGCTTCAGCCCATAATACAACCTGTGGTTTATTTTCAAATAAATGGGAAAAGGCAAAGAAATCTCCATTGAAGAATAGATCAAATAAATGTGCCTTGTTGGCAAAGTGGTTCAGAAACAAGCCATTACTGAAGTCTCATGTGAACTGTTACTGCACTACTGCCTGAGTCCAAAACAGAGAAGATGTGAAATATTCTCTTGATGTCACTTTTATTGGCACTAGGTGGGCTAAATGAATTGGTGTGCTTGTTTTAGTGACCGCCTCAGCTTCAGCACTTACATTATGTCTGTATTTGCATCAATATTTGATACGCTATTATTTTTTACAGTAGTGAGAAATTTCACAAAATCAATCAGTTTTCTCGTCTTTTGTCCTCACAAGCATTGATGCACCATATAGGAGCAGGTTTTTAAGGATGATTTTGTGCACCTTATAAGAACAAATGTGTACATGCGATGACCGATTCTGAATAGTATTTTTTAAAAAAAGCTTTTTTTTCACCCTAAATAGAATTCCAATAGCAGACAGCGGCGCAAACTAGAGGGCTGCATTGGGCGTGGGATCCCATGAGACCCAATGCAAATCTTGCTGGAGCATTCGATTTAGACATTTCTGCAGGCGGGCAGACAAGAGAAATCGCTGCAGGTTCCCGGATATCATTTTGTAAGGGGAAGTGTTTACGATGATGTAACTAAACAATGACGTGGAAAAGAGGATTTATACTGTTCTTTTACAAGAACAGCAATGCAAGTCTGAATGAATCTTTCATAAGAGTAAGTGACAGAAAAACAACTGACCATTGTTAAAGGGATACTTCAACATTTTGGCAAATTCGCCCAGTGGTGAATGTACAGGTCACAACTTGTCCACAAGAGCGTTTTGGGGTTGTTGGATTGTGTATTTGATGAAAAACTTCCGTCTGCTTCCATAGTGTTAGCTGTGCAGCTGGTATATTGGTCCCTCCAGATCTAAAAACAGCTTGCACTGACAACTAAAGGAAACGAACCTATTACTAAGACTATAGGAATTATGGCAATGGGTGAATTTGCCAAGATGGTGAAGTATCCCTTTAAAACACACCTACAAGGAAACATATTTTGCCACAACAGTGCACGTACTAAAACTTTGTAAATAAGTGAAACGACAGCTTTAATGCATGCAGAGATGCTGAACCATTATGCAGTTATTCAGGGAAAACACCCTGTTCTTACCATTTAATTGATGTGACGAATTTTTTCACATGATGTTGTGAGGTGTGGTTGTTTTCTCCTTCATTCAGGAAGGAAACGGTGTCATGCTGGTGCTTAAGTGAACACATTAATATTTCCATTCCTTTGATTAAATGCGTCGTCTGTTATTCTGAATATTTAACATGGACAGTCAGAATTCATGTGCATTTCGGATTAGACACACCCGTTGTGGGTGCCAGTATTCAGAAATCCAGCAGGCGTGGGTAGGAGCGGGATTAAGAAAAGAGTGTCCCATTGGTCTCCTTCCCCCCTAGTTCACTTGCTAATTATACAACCTGGTAATAAAAAGAAAATAAAAGGTACATGTGTATATATATAAAGAGAAAGAAGACTATTAAGTCTAGACTATTAAAAGCTATTTTTTTAATATGCCCATACTCTCTTTCTAATTTTTAAGCATACTCTGACTCACGTACACCATGCATGAAGTATCCACCTGTCTCCCTACAGACTTGGACAAGTGCTGACTTCAGCTAACTAACTCATTCCTCTTGTACAGACTGACTTCTCCACCCTTTACTCCAACTACTACTACTACACACAAAAACACACACTCTCTGTGGGAAGTTCATTGACGTGAGACTTTTAAAGGCCAAGATCCTCTGTCTCTTTCTGTCTTACTCCCTTGTGTGTTTTTTGTCTTTCTCTTCTTTCCCTCTCCTTACCTCTCTCTCCATTCAAATCCACCCTGTGCCATTCAGACTCACCCTGCCCTTGAATCTCTCTCCTGCATAGTATGAATGAAAGATGCATCGCGTCTGCACAAGGTCCAATCCGTTCCCCATGTTCTCTCCAAGTTTCAGATTGAGATCTATATACCGGGGAGCAGTGCAGGCTGAATCAGAGACGGAGAAAAAGTCAAGGTCCAACTTTTGAGCTTAGCCATTCTGCAGAGCTGCTGCCTTACAGCCTTACCATAAAGGATGAGTTATACTGGCATTTAAACTGTATCCTTTTTTCAGTAAGTCATCACATAACACTGATTCATATTACAATCTGCATTAATGCAGACAGGATGAATCAGTGGAACCATTCTATCTCTGTAACAACACTAATGCAAGACAGGAACATGATGTAGCACATCTGCAATAAGCTACTAATTTGATAAATAATGCAAATGAACAGGAAGGAGGGAGTTGGAAGGGTTCTTCAGTGGCCGCCATGGCTATTACTTCCAATAAAGTAGATTGATGATTAGGAAGATTCACTATGGCTACCACTTTAATATTGCTGTATTGAAAGATGAGAATGTCATGTAACACACATTTACTAGCATGTTTCCTTGTAAGATGTCATTATCACTTTTTGTCTTATTTACACAAGGATTAATGGGCACATTTGCCACACTCTTTCAGCTTTATTTTATCATTCTGTCTGCTTTAGTTGTGCAAAACCAACCCCCTAGTGGCTGCCCATTTGAATGGTTACTGTTGCTGGAAAATACACACATGTATAAAAACACAAAATGTGCTAAAAGGCATGAACCAATCAATCTGAATTTGTAAGACAGGAATTCATAACCAAGGTTATTGTGAAGTTACATCAACAAGGATAAACTTCCTTTAATAGGCAGAAACCTCAAGTACAACTGGACTCACGTTGAACAGCCATCTGCCAAAGTCGTGTTGGAATGAAGAGATAGAGGAAAATGCAGAAAAAGGAGACAAGAGAGAGGCAGATTAAAAGATAAAACAACAAAAAGGCTGGGAAAGGAGGAAAGGGCAGAAAGAGGAGGAAAAAAGGAAGAGAGGATGCAGAATGAGAGACGAGGGAAATGCTGAAAAAAGAGAACAAAAAGGGAGATGCATAAAGGGAGAAACAAGACTCATGTTAAATAGCCATCCCCAAATCTGAATTAAGAGTGTAGGGATTAAGGGAGACGCAGGAAAACAACAGAGGGAGATGCTGAACAAGAGAAGGTAGGGTGAAGACAAAGAGGCAAGTGGGATGCAAAAAGAGAGAGAAGGGAAACGCAGAAAAGAAAAAAAAAGGCATGTAGACAAAAAAAGAGGGCGATGCAGAAGGAGAGGGCAAATAGAAAGGAGGGTGATGCAGAAAAAAGAGAGAAAGGAGATGCAGAAAGACAGGAGATGCAGAAAAAGAAATGAAGGAGATGCAGAGAGAGAAAAGGGAAATGCAGAAGGGAAGAGGGGTGCAGGTTAAGGGGGAAAAGAGAAAGGGGGATGCAGACTAAAAGAGGGAAATGCAAGAAAAGAAAGGGAGGAGATGCAGAAAGAGATTCAAGGAAGGTGCAAAAAGAGTAGGAAGGCTGAAGAAAAAGGTGAGCAAGATGCAAAACAAGAGAGAGGAGGGATTTGAAGGAAAAGGGGAAAAAGAGAAAAGGGGGATGCAGACAAAATAAGAGTGATATGCTGAAAGTGAGAAGAAGAAGAAAGAGGGGGGTGTAGATAAATGGAAGAGGGAGAAGCAGAAGAGAAGAGAGAGAAGGGGATGAAGAGGAGGTTGCAGGAATGGGGAATAAAAGATCAAGCGAGAAGAAAAAGAAAGAGGGGGATGCAGAAAGAAAGAAGAAAAAGAAAGGGGGATGTAGAAAAAAAGAGGGTTAAGAAGAAAGACAGAAAATGTATAGAAAGAGTAGGGCGAGAAGCAGAAAAAGGAAGCAGAGATGCAGAGAGAAAGAAGAGGGAGAGTGGGATGCATGAAAATGGAGAGAGAGATGCAGGAAGAGACAAAACAAGCAGAATTTAATGACTGTTATAAATCCATCTTAAACTTATTTTCTTGGGTATGGCTTTAATGTCAGGCTTTAAATGGGTATTGTGCCGTACCTGAATGTCTTTTGACTTCTATTGGCAGCAACGGTCTGAGTCAGTGTAAGTTAGAAATCATTAGGCATGGTTTTGTGCAAAAATGTGTTAAATCTATCTAATTATAATCACGTTGTCTCTTGATATCTCACTACTGTGTTATTTATTATTTGCTCTGAGAGAGGATGTCAAGATAACTGCGGGAAAAGAGAGGACGTCGAAGTCGGGGCTATATTATGTGAATGAATACTATGAGTTTTGTGTTATTACAGTTTTATTTAGTGAGAGTATTATCTTTTATTGAGCTAAATATATAGAAAAATAAATGGTGGACACCATGTGTGCATGTGTGTGAGCGTTTAAGTATTTATCTTAGTGTCTATCATTATTTTTAGATGCCTTTGGTTAGATGTAACCTTGTGGTTTCTTCTCAGATGTACTCTGGTACAATTGGTATCTCTGCAGTAATAATGCAGGATCCAGCACAGGAGGATTTCTGCGATGTCCAGAATCATAATGATACCCTAAAGTGAGTGCAGGCTGAAGGTCTGAGTAACCCCAGCAGTTAGCAGCTACAGTATCGCTGTATTATTACACTCTGCCGTGATATACTGAGGCGAGACTGGCAATTAACTTCCTGGATAGAAACCACAAATTATTGTAGTTTGTCTGAGCACCACTTGAAACATTTTACTATGTGTGCTATAGATCATCGCAAATATCCAATAACCATTCAACAAGGTGAACTGCTGCCTGGATTTATACACGGCACTCTGGAGACATCACCCATAAATTCAGCCCCATGTTTATTCACGTCGTGCTAATCGAACAAACATTAAATTTCTTTTAAGTGAAACAACCCCTTCTGTTCCCATCTATTCCTTTGTAAATGTTTCATTGTCAGTGATTATTAACTATTTAAAGCCACCCTACAATAAATGCTCACAAAATCAGGATTTGTTCAGGTCCAAGAAGCAGTTTTTGGGTTCAGGTTAGGTCTGTCTTAAATTTCCAAGCCCATTTCAAGCTCCAAGGCCTGTGTCCTTTAAGGCGTATTTTAATGGGAGGATGTAAATTTCCTGGGACAGCGGTTCTGTGGGTGTTGTCAATGATTCATTAGCAAGCCTGGGGAGAAGTTTCAGCTCAGAGTGGAAGAAAAAATGCAGAACACAATATTTAGCGCACCACTTCATTTACACACAAAAAAAGAGCCTGTGTGCCAGCTTGTGTGTTACTGGAGTGCACACAAATACATGCAAAAGCTCACTGGTAAGCATAGGCAAATTCACACAAGCATTTGTAATAAGGCACACACATGTCCACACAAAGAAATCAGTGACTTCAAAGGCCTAATGCTGCAGAGCCCCAAGCTAGGAACAAAGCATAGAGAAGCAGAGGGCAACTTTTAATTTTAAAGCAGTGCTAATGAGGTTCAGAGAGAAAGAAGAGTGTGTCAAAATCAGTGTGTGTTTTCCTCTATGATTGTGTGTTGTCTCTAAAAGTCTCATTCACTGGCAGGTGTTACTGTAGGGATGATGCAGTGGGCTTTTTTAAACTGAAGAAATGCTTACTAAGCTGTGCAAGAAATTAATATCTTCCTGTGTGGATTTGTGAGGCACACATACACTCATATTTATCCCAGGATTACTGATAGATGGAGAGGCTGACAACATTTTTAAATAGTAAAGTTACTTTTATACCAGTGTTTCATCTCACACAAACATAAAGATTAAAGAATACAACTCTCTCCATGCAGTGCCAGTGGCATAAGAAGTTCAGCTTTGCTTTATAGTTCCCAATATGACTCATCTTGCTCAGGAAAGTGTGTAACCACCAATCTCAAAGTAAAACAGCCATGCAGTCTTCTCTCTGCACTCCTGAATAAGCCGCTCCCTTTCTAGACAGTGTTAGCGTTTTCCCAGCACATGCAGCGATCTGTCCATTGTGTGCCAGAAGCAGCACTCTGCTCTGTTTAAGACATGCATTGAGCCTATTTTCAGTGGAGCCCGCTGCCAGTATGTATAGGTATTCACAGAACCACCCAACAAGGAAGACATACTCAGGAACGCACAGAGAACCGGGCCAATTTCAAAATAAAACTCCATGTTCAGATACTTGATCATTTATCCCCTCACTATATCAACATCACATCAAGACAGGAAGCAAAGAATAAGCAAATAAGTAACTTACAGGCAAAGAAACATGCTGTTTGTTTGTTGTTCTCTTTATTTCTGTGTGAACTTGTGATGTCATGAGTTCTTTGTAAAAGGTGTCTGATACCAGAATTGTTCATTTCAATAGGAAACTAGCTAAAATGAAACAGAATCCTGAATCTTCCTTCATGTCTTTGCAGACGTTCTGGTGTGTTTTAACTTCTTTAGAGCAGTGGTTCCCAACTGGTCAGGCTTCAGGACCCACCACCACCTCTTTATGAGAAATTGTGTGGTCTTGTAATCTGGCATGCAGGGCATTTTCCCAGTGGACTGCAAAACTTAGGGGCCAGTAACATTTTGTTTGTACTCCTACTTGAGTAAGGATATTGTGTCCTTCATGTTCCCCTCTGACATCAAGAATCAGTGAAAAGGTAGATGCACATCATAAAATATATTTATGGTGTTTTCTTCTTGACTTTGTACTAGTTTGGGGTAATAATTCCAAATTACAAAGTTTATTTTATTATCATTTGCACATGTTCTGACACATTTGGTATAAAAAATGGTGTGGTTATGTTGTGTATGACTAGGGCTAAAGAATCGGTTTGGGTAAAAAAAAAAAAAAAAAAAAGAAGCCAAATTTTCTTCCCAGTCCAGTACTGGAAATCATAACCCAAATGTAAAATATTCAACCACTCAGTTTTATAAAAGTCATTGCAGTTAGGACCAGACATGGAAAAAAATGAGTGAACAGAGACAGGTTGTGCACAGAAATAATTTGAAGGCACATGATTACAGTGTAAATTTTATTTGACAGCATGGAAATTTGGGGATTTTTTGAAGGATTTTCATATAATCTAAAAAAAAACAGCTTTGCTATCTATTGAACTAGAAATAAATAGGTTACAATTTTGACTAAAGGCCGAAATGTACTCGTCATCGCTGGAAAATCACCCCCAAAAATGTATGGCTGCAATGTATGCCAACTTAGATCGTAGATCTTTGGCACATTTCTTTCCCTGGCACACATTTTTGACCCACTGGAAACAGCTTCGTGACCCATTTTTGGGTCTCGACCCACCAGTTGAGATTCACTGCTTCAGAGCATAACATTTTCTCTCTACATATCACTACTCTGTTTAGGCAAGAAGACTTGCCCTCATTTGATCACCCAAAGCAACATCAGCTCTCTCTCTCTCTGTTTCCACTTGCAGCCCCATGGGTTAAAATACAATTGTACATGTTTCTTTATCAAAACGTTGGCACTTTGGGTAATATCACAGGTAAAATAACAGATTTCAACTGATTAAAGCATCTTAAAAGTATAAAACTATTGAAAATTTACTCGCCTTATTCTTGATTCAGCTGAGCAGAGCTGAGCGGAGCTGCACTTTGTAAACAGACCCCGTGGGTGAGAGGGCACGCCGCTGGTCAGAGCAAAACCACGGTGCAGAGGTGAGGGTGGAAAAGAAACAAAGACAAAGTAGGCTAGTATTATAAATCATGTATGAGATGATCTTACAGCTACTTTTTGAAATTAACAATTATCACTCCCAGAGACTCATTTTCTTGCACATATACATGGACGTACATTTCACTTTGTCAGCTTCATTCTCATACATAGTTTTAAAAAGCATTAAACAAGCTAGCAGATTTAGCATTTAGCGATCCTAGACATTTAAACTGAAGAAACAGCCTAATTTAATTTGCATTGCTGTGTTGTTAAAGAGATCATTTACTTAACAATGTCAGTAAAATGGATGGTATTCTGTAGTTAGGAGATGCAAAGTAAGTGTCTTAGCATCTCCACAGTCTCTCACACTAAAACTGTGTCACCTAACTCTTCTGCTTTCTTCTTCTTTTGTTATAATGACAGTAAGCAAACAGCTTTGAGATGTAGCTTGGAGTCACTGCCTGGAGCTGCATCACAACCAGGCAAGAATAATAAGGGATAAACAATTAAATGTAATAAAAGTAGTGGGAAACTTTGGTTTAAATAAGTTAATGTTAGAAAATGTGATGACTCCTCTCAAACAGAGAAGCTGATCGTTATCACTGACTAACTTCCAGAACAGGAGCTTCAGTTAGGAATTTCTCTGTTTCAGTTGCTGACTGCGCTTCTGTCTTTATAAATGCAGTCACCAGTTTTGTTTACAGGGATCTGTTTGATTCAGCATAGTGAAGTGTTTCCTTCAAGGGCCCAGCAATAAGAAGGAACTTGTTAAGGATATTAAATGACATACAAAGAGCCAATAGAGATGAAGTGAGTTTAAACACTGTTGCATTTTCAACAGTGATGTTTCAGCTGTCAGTTGAAATGCCATGACGAACAGCCTAATGTTCCTGTCTTCTTGCTCACTTGTTAAATCACAGATCTCCTGAGCTCTTTTCTAATCACATCGACAGCTTATCTCTCCCGCTGTTTTTGTCTGTCCGTCTATCTGTCTGTTACTCTGTCTGCTTTGTTGGCTTTGTGGGCCAGCTTTTTCCTTTCTTTCTCTCTTGAGACACAATTAGCCAATATTTGATAGATGCTTAATTTGAAAAGCATCACACCTTATACCAGGGTGATAGACTCAATGGAAGGTGTGAGGGGTATGATCATCAATCAAAGCTAAAGATAATTAAAGGAGAAAAGCAGGAGGAAGGGTCTGGGATCAAAATCCTTTGTGAGGCACTGGTTGATAGCTTGCTAACTAGCCTCTAGGTCAGATAATCTTATTCAGACAATCATGATAGCATTTAAACTCAAAAAAAGAGCACAAGTATGAATTAATAATACCTACATACAGTGCTGTGCAGAACTTTTAGGCATATTTGGGCCAAAAATTGAGGCTGAAGTAGGACCAGTCTGGCATTGGTGAGAAAACTTTCCTGAGGGCACCATCAGGCAGAAAGGAGGATTGACACAACCTAGACTGTGCTCTGGATGTCCTTGTGTTTCTCATACCAGGGGTATTAGAAATGAACTGTTAAAAAATGTCAAAGTCCACACCTTTAATGCACAGTAAGAGGTGGATATTGGGAGTAAGCACGGCCTAGGGTACTGTCTGGGTGTGCAGAAAACTGGAGTTATATTGCATCGTTATATAGGATTTGTTTTGACTTGTGGAAAACTGAACAATGCTGTGTTGTATCAATGAAATCAATGGTATTTGTATTTGATCAGTGGACATTTCATTCATTAATATAAACAGCACACTCTTACAGATGATGAAATCGGTGTAAAAGATTTTAGAAAATCCCAAAAATTATGGAATTTGGGAAAAAAAACTGATTTTGTAGGGCCCTGGACACATGAAGAAAATGTGAGCTACATTGCTTTATTGTATGGAATTAAAAACAGAATTGCATAGTCCATATGGACAATTATTCATCAGCAATTATTGATGAATACTTCACTAAATCACTTTTTTTTCAGATACACCTAGTAATGTTCATTAAAGAGTTTAATGAAAACATTTACAGCTAAATAAGGTCACTGAATTCTGAAAAGATCAATGATTTAGCTTTTTTGCCAGTGATTTCACACAGAAGCAGAGGACTCTCCTTGGGGGGCAGGTAGTGATTTCTGCATAGAGAAATGTTACCAAAGAGGCTGGTTATGACTATGCTAAACGTTCAAAGGGCAATGATAAAAACATTCTTGCTATAGTCTATAATGTGCCCTGAAAGTAGCGAAATTTTCGGACAAAAATATAAAAAAGGTCGAGAAACTCACAGAATAGCAGCAGCAGGCAGGAATTAAAAAGCCTATGTCTAAAGCTTGAATGAGCGGTGTCACACTGCACTCATGTATGGCTCGTTCTCAAAAAGCGGTCTGGTTTGGTTCAGCACAGTTTTGCCATGATTTACCACAGAGAGATCCGAGAGAGATCCTGATCATTTGGCTCAGCTCAGTGGAGCTGGTTGTCTGGCTCCCCATGTCTCTTTATTTGATACCAGTTTAGCTTTTAAAACTGGGACTGAAAAATGACAAAGGATGAAGGAAAGGAAACTGGCACTCAAACAGGAGCTAGCTACCGTGGCTAACATTAGTGAGCTGTTATGTAGAACAGGCTTGTTTGCGAATGGCACATTTTTACTTGTCGCTCAACCCACAAGGTTGATTCGGTTGATAGTATATCACCATCTCATCTAGACTCTTTTCTCCCTTCATCTGGTTAGATGATGCTTGGAGGTCTGCTGGGCTGAGTCATTTGTGATATTGATCCCCTCCATGCAGGTAAATCTACTTATCTGTGGTAAAGATCACTTTTTTTAAGTGTAGGGATGAGGGATGGGATCAATCTGATCCAATATCGGTATCGGGTCCAATATGGACATAATTAATAGATCGGATGTCTGACTGATGGTGCCGATCCAAGTGACCGATCCAAATCCATCCTACAGTTTGCGGTAGACCATGAACACACCGCAGTCGAACACGAGACAGTCTGCGTGTAACTGAGCTAGTTTGATGACGTTTTTCTTTTATTTTACCATTAAGGCATTTTAAATTCAGTTTTGCATTTCCCATGTTACTCTCTCACACTTTTTTAATACTTCAGGGAAGAGTTTCCTGAAGAGCGAACTTAAGGGAAGAAGAAAGCGATAGCAGCAATCTTTCTCACCTCTGTCACACAGCGAGAAAGATGACTAATCCCTCCTCCCTTTTTTCCCTCCTCCCCATTCATGCCTCTGCTGGTTAATTGATGAAATTGTGCAGGGAGAGAAAGAGTGAGAAAGAATGGGGGAGTGTAAAGGAGAGGCAGATTAATTAAATGTTGAGACAGCAGCATTTCCCCTTCCTGAAACAGACTGGATTTAATCTCAAAACAGAACCGAGTTAATTACCAACTATAAGACTTTAATTTGGTGATGCACTGGACACACTTAACATTGAATTTATCACTTTAACTTTTTCCCTGCATGTATTTTTTAAAAATGGCTAACGGACATCAAATGGACTTGCACACAAACACCAAAATAAGCTTGCACTTTTCATTCACTTGCATGGACTACTTTTTGCAGCTGACTCCTACACATGCAGAAAACCAGACAGTTCAGCTCAAAAATATGCCCCACACCTACACTGAGAGAGGTAAACAAAATGGAAACATGGACTCAGTCACACTGTGCCCATGTTAAGATCATAATAATCAGGTTATTAGAGATGAACTGAGCACTTTCTGTTGAGGAGCTCCATAATTCATTCATTCTTCTTGTAGACGAACGTGCTACGATCACTGAATTATGCAATAAACCGTCTATCACTGTGATCCAATACAGCTGAGATTGCTCTTTTATCTGACAAGAATAAAGAGAATTTTTAACTGGTCCCACATCAGCATGCCCAGCATGCGATGCCACATCTCTAAACAATTAATTATCCGGTTTTTACACAATCAGCCAAATTATGAGCCGGCAGATTGGGGTTTTTAGAGGTCAGAGGGATGTGGAGCGATTCTGTCCATAACAAATCATGCTGTAGTTACTCTGATTACTCGATATTTAGCATGAAAATAAAAGGCATTTCTGACACTTAACTGGCAAATTGAGTTTTTCCGGCTCTGTTGACAGTATAATTACCATTTGATCTTTCTTCCACTGTTTCTACCCCCTAAAAAAGCCTTTTCAGTTGGATAGTTACTTGATTCTTCCCACAGAAAGCCTTCACACCATGCCAGGCACCTGAGATGCAGGTGTTTAACCCAGATCTTCTTTGAAATCGATACCAGGGCTTGTATTTCACAGAAACACTTCTCCACATCGACTAAACTTTTCTCTCGCACTATTAGCTTTCCACTCAGCCTCGAGAAGCAACTCCAGAGATGCTCAGTGGTTTTCTTTGACACTATTATGTCGTATGCCAATATTTTCACTACATATTTGCTTTATTTTAGAATCCTCTCTCCTGCTTTGTCGTGCAGGAATTTTGATGTGCTGTCTTTCTCCCCCTTCTTTTAACAGCTTTCAACTCCATGCTGTAAGAAAGTGATTAAAAAAGACGCTGACCTAACCTCTCAGCTTTCCTTTCAACCAAGCAGCAAAGGTGCAGGCTAACAGCTAACGTTAGCTTTAATGAGCTGCTTTTTGGCACCATCAAAAAAGAGGAGTGCTTTAGGGTTAGCAGTGAATTTGGCTGCTTCACTTACTGCCAGAGTACCAAAACACTTACACAAAGGCACACAAAGATTGCTTTTATTAGAGAATATTTTCTGTTAGCATCAGCCAACATTTTATTTCTTCTCCAAGGACAACATAAGAGCTTGTGCATGCATGTTCTTAACATGTTTTGTGGCTCTACTTATAGAAAGTAACTTTAAAGGCAGTGATTATCCTTGAGAAACTTCTGAACATTCAAGTATTTATCACTTTATTGTGCTGTGTTTGTTAGGGCTGAACTGGGCTGTCTGTGCAGATTCTGTCACTATAGTGATTATCCTTGAGAGGCTTTTAATTTGAAGCTAATGAGTATTTGTTTTAGCAGTCGTGCACACTGGTATGCATGCATCTGCAAGGGAATGCAAGTGTGTATGTGTGCGTGATTAAGGGGAGTGATGTAGCGAAAGCGACAGACTGTACAGATGTTCAATAAATGGGCTGGAACAGGCTTGAAGGAAAGGGGACATCAGTCACTCTCATTCTCACAAACAAAAAAGCATTGAGAGAAGTGCAGAAAAAGGACAAGAATACCATCTTTTTGTTCTCTGGTTCAGGATAAAGCAGATGTAATGTTACTAATTACCTAATCCTGCACAATAACACACACCTTTACACCCTAATGATCTAATGAAGCACAGCTAATTAACAGAACAGCCTAAATAGGAAGTCTGGATTAGTGCAAAGCAGAATGGGATGTCGGATTATCTCCCAGTGTGTGTGAGCGAAGAAGTGAGTACTGTTTATGTTGGAGCCCGTTTATTCACAACTGAAAGTCATTCAGAAACTATTACACTTGTATGTATGAAAGAAAGCTCTAGAATAGGTATCAAAAGCATTTATTATCTCACATAATAAGCAAGCGAACTGTTATAGCCGTGAGGGTTATTCTTGTCATGCTTAACAACGAAAATTAAGGAATGTAAGGGTACAGAGGATATTTACACGCTCTGTGCAGTGATGTGGTTCGGAATTGTAATCCTATCTTGTTTTGCTTTTTCTCTGCAGCCATCATCACCTCCCACCTCCTATTATTTTCTTCAACCCTTCATCTTGCCTATTTTTCGTTGCCTTAATTTCTCTTTCTCTTATCTTGCATTGTCTTCAAATTGCTTTTTTAAGGAGATATTTTAGTATTTTTCAAGTTGGGTTGTCTAAGGCAGTGGTTCCCAATCTTTTATCCTTAGGGTCCCCCTATTTGTATCAAAGAAAAGCTGATCCCTGTAAGGACCCACTTGGAAAAATACACATCAACGTTTATTGCTGTCATTGACAAAATCCCTGCCTAATAGACCGGCTTGGTTTTGATGTAAGATCTATGTGAAAACTAAAAATTTTTATGACAGTGTGTTAGGGCCACCCAAGAAAAAAAATTGTCAAGAGGAACAGTTTGTCAAAGTTAAAAATGTTGTTTATTTACATGAAAAAAAGAAATGTTAGACTTTGATAGTTGTAGATGTACATTTTTTTAAATCTTTTATGTTAGCCCTAATACACCATCATAGAGTGTCTTTGTAATAATCATGTTAAAAAAAAACATCTACTTTTGATAGCGTCAGAGCAGACAGGGTCTCTGAGATCTCTGGGACCCCCCTGGGTCCCCAGGTTGGGAACCACTGGTCTAAGGTACTTGGCAATTGTAATGGCATTATCCATCCATCCATCTGTCCATCCATTCATTTTCAACACTGCTTAGCTTGCTGGGGGTCGTGGCAGACTGAAGCCTATCCCTGCTGTCATTGGGCAGGAGAGGCAGTACACCCTTGGCTGATCACCAGTTTATTACAGGGCTGACATATGGAGACAGACAACCAGACACATACATGCTCACACCTATGGCCAATTTAGACTCACCAGTTAACCCAATGAGAATGTCTTTGGTGGTGGGAGTAATTTCAATGTGCACTGCCCCTTTAAGGCAAGCAGACTGGGAGCACTAGCAAGGAAGCTGGGCTACACGGTGCTACAGATGGGTACAGTTGATCTCCATAATTTTGCAGTTTTTAGGTGAAAAGGGGCCTAATAACCATGTTGGGTCAAATAAACACTACACTAAAAAATTCGGAGACTTTTTATTCACCCCCCCTGTAAGTCTCTGTTTTGCACTATTTTGCAATGCAACTTTCGGCAACGTGTTCTTCTGCTTCAGAGTATTGTCATCTCTTGATCAGCTGTTTCAGTCTGCATCCGTGATGGATTTAACAAAAAACAACAAGCTAAGCTTTAACTAGTTATTTCAGCTCAGCTTCCACTTTAACAACTGTCCTATTGTTTTCATGAAGTAAGCATAACGTGTGGACTGTAGCTTGGGTAATAACCAGCCATTAGAAAAATATAGCCACAGCCATAAACTTACCTGGATGACAAATTTCAATTCAGCTCTTCTGGTCATGGTTGGGTTTTCCAATTTATCCTGGAAAAAGTTGAAGGCCTGTATAACAGCAGGGATCAGTAAGGCAGGGAACTCTGGATTGGGAGTGATGCAGGCTGCAGGTGTATGTGAGCCGCTGTCCTTTGTTCAGAGTAAGTGTCTAGAAGTAATGTTGCAACTAAGTTCCACTCATGACAGCAGCAGCTCTCCAGGTTTGTGGACATGTTTGGGAGCATCAGATTAGAGTCTGCTTAGGGCCTCACTTTGGCCAAGGGCAGTTGTGTTAGGGAACACTGAAGTGTTTTATCACACCATACTGTACTATATCATATCGTATGGTACTGGATTATAGCATTGTATTGTATTGAATCATATTATCCATGCTATCCCAACTCTCCCTTGAAACACTTTGCGCCTGTTACTGCTCTGTTTCTACCTTCTTCGTCTCTATCTTGTCTCATCTCATCTCATCAATCTATAACTCATGTATATGAAGTTTTGTATTAAATGTTTTATACAGCAATCTGTGTTTCTCATATTTCTCAAATGTTGATTGCTTACATGGAGCTTTGGTGTCCTCCAAAATCACTTGGCAAGTGATAAGTATTTTGGATTTTTCTCCATTTATCTTTAATTTTTATGATGGTTTCTGCTGTTAAGGCAAACGTCCAGTTAGACTCAAATTTATCAGAAATGCTTTGAGTATAATACCTCATCATTTTCCAGCAGTAGAAGGAATATTTACAACTATGTTTTCAGAATTGAAAGCAAGGTAGGCAAAGTAAAGAGCTACATGAGAGTAACATACAAAAAACAGAAACTCTAATAGATCGCTGATAAAGTCCTGTTCTGACCTGCTTTCCTGTTTTCTGTCCCAGGTGGCGTCTGTATCGCTCAGTCTTTGAAGATCCCAAGGGAGCCCAAGCCAGGGGAGTTTGACAAGATCATCAGACGCCTGCTGGAGACCTCCAATGCCAGGGCTATCATCATGTTCGCTAATGAGGATGACATAAGGTATCTTCAACAAGTCCTCCTGCTTCTAATGCCCACAGAGACATATTTACTGCACTTTCGAAAAGCATTTTAACCAGTTTTTTGTTGTGCTCTTTTGCATACATTCTTTGGTCTCCTTCAAACAGACGAGTTCTGGATGCAGCAAAAAGAAACAACCAGACAGGCCACTTCCTGTGGGTTGGCTCCGACAGCTGGGGCTCTAAAATCTCTCCTGTGATTGGCCAGGAGAGAGTGGCAGAAGGAGCCATCACCATTCTTCCCAAACGAGCATCTGTGGATGGTAAGCTATTTGCACCGTGACTCCTTCCATATACCTGGCTACGTGACAAAGAAAAAGAAGCTGACTTTAGGAGCGTGTTTGAAGTCTTATAGAACAAATTAAGGCTAAAACCCAAAAGGTGGAAGTGAAATGCACCCATGTTGCCTCTTGGTCCCAGTGGGCAACATTTTTTGCCATTAGGCTGGGAAGGAAACCCTCATTTGCTCCCTGTCAGACTTCCACATTAGATAATTGACTCCTGGAGGGGCACAAAAGGGACAAGATATAAACTTAAAGCGAGGAGAGAAAGGTGGAGAGAGAGCCTAGGAGGAAGTTAAAATGAATCAAAGTCAGCTTTTCCTGGCTGACATGAGGGAACACGCCATGGGGTCTTCAGGAGGACTTTTTGAGTGAGATGGAAGCAGCGGGGGATTTATGAAGAGTGCATACACCGTTACCAATTTATAAGGTTCACTTGACAACCTGATACTGGGAGGGATATGACTATAAAGTCATTCTAAACTCACATTTACAAGCTTGAAAGACATTTGTTTTTTATTTTACTGGACTTCATTTCAAAGAAGCTACTCCTTCACACCTGTTCACCAACACTTTTTCCACTTTTAATGTAACTTATAACTAATACAATTCAAGTGAAAAAAACATGAATATCTTTTAGGTGGAATTAATTAATAAATAACAAAATCTGACTGCAAAATGTGCACCTTTTGACACAATTACAACACTCAGTCATTATGGAGTCAGTGTAAGATATCCCAGCCTGTCAAAGTTTTCCCACTCTTCCTTTCAAAAGCTTTAAAATTCTGTGAAATTATGAGGACATCAATTACAACATTAAAGGGAACATATAATGCAAAAATCACTTTTTCAGGCTTTTCTAACACAAATATGTCCCCCTGGCCTGTCCACAATCCCCTCAAATACCAGAACAATCCATTCTCTTTCCCCCTCTCTTTATCCACCTTTCAGAAAATATGTGCTGAAACAAGCTGTTCTCAGATTTTCACCTCGTGACCTCACCAGGGGCATAAGCATCCGCCCCCAGGTTTGGTTGGCCCTCCCCCACTTGGAGGAAAGTTCCGCGCTCCTCTCTTGATCTTCCCCTCAGCTACCAGCTGAGATGCTGGATAGCTCAGTGGGTTACCCTGCTGACTACAGTGTGGGAGATTGATGATCCGAATCCCAGTCAGGCCCTAAACTTTGGATAAAAGTGTCTGTAACATCAGGAGTGCTGCATCCATTTCCTGAGAGGGGTGTGGTCAGGGGTGGAGTCAGACAGCTAATTACCATTAAAGTCACAGACACAGAAACAGCTCGTTCTGGGAAGGGCTGAGACAGAGGGGTTTTTAGACATGCAAAAATCCAATACTGGAGTGTTTTTCAGCAACAAACTTCACAGGCATGTTTTGGGGACCTCTGAGAATGATATAAACTTGTCTTAAAATGGTAAAATATGTCTCCTTTAATCTGAAAAGAGGACCGAGGGCTGGCAGAGCGAGCTGCTAACTTTAGCCATGCTCTACTCCATATAGCCCATATCATATACCCACTGAAACAATGAATATGACTGTTTCTAAACATCATCTCCACTTCAGACTAGTTGAGCTGGATCAGGGAACATCACTATGACATCGGTATCAACATTTAAAATATAAATTCTGCTTATTTTTACAGTCAGAATGTCAGCTGTAGATATTGTCAGTATAAATCCTATATCAGTCTTAAATATTGCCAAAATGTCCAAATGTACCATCAGTTCTAGTTGGTTTCTTTGGTGCCACACATTCAGTGGGGCCCACCATGAGCCCTGAAAATTTTGGATTAAGCCCCAGATGTAGAACAACCACCAGACTGTCTACTTTCCTTCACCTCTCTCAGATCTGCTTTACTCAACCTCTTTTTGCACAGGAGACACATGGAGTTCTTTACAGTAAAAAAGGTTTGAATATATTGGTATGGATGTCACCTGAAATGAGTTTGGAAATCAGCTGATAATGGTAAAAATCCAGTATCTTGAATCCCTGTTGTTTGGAACTGTTCATAATAATGCTTCACAGTGGGTTATTCTTTACACAAGAACTTTTTCAGTTAAAAGACAGGTCTACAAATGTAGGTATTCTCATTCATCCTTATTATGTCATTGATGTTAGTATGCTATTAATTAGAGACTAGGAACAAGAAACATTAGCTTAACAAAATACCTTGAACATGGTGAGACTGCTTTTGTTATCACTACGAGGCTTTCAAACAGCTCCAGTAAGTCACTGCTTCTGGTAAAGAAAAATTAATAAGAAAGTGATATAATAGTCTAACTGGTTCCTGTTCTTCTTGGCTGTGTGCACTACTAAGCTAACTGTCTTATAGTTAGCACTGCCAGGTAGAGAGAAGTTCCTTTCCGTAGATAATGGAAATATGTAATGGATACATTTCCAAAGAACCTAGAACTGTCAGATTTTTATAACCTCTACAAGCAGTACACCTGTGAGCACATTGCAAAATATTTGATCTGAGATGACACAAGCTACCTGTTGAGCGTCAGAGAGTGAACCTACTGTTCCCAGCAATCTTAGTACCAGCTGAGCTACCCAGGTGCACATGGGACCAATTTCTCTGACAGCAGAGAAGATTAATCAAGGCAGCTCGTGTCAGCTTTACAGTGAGTCAGACACAGCACAGACTGTCCGAGTCAGCCTGAGAGTCCCCAGTGATTCCCCCTCCCTGCGTGGTTTGTTTAACCTATGTTATTCAGCCTTCGAGTTCAACCCCTGCGCCATCTGTATTAATAAAGTCTAAATGCTTCTTTGTTGTCTTCTAGTCCTCTATTTATGAGGTCAGAAGACTTTTTTCCCCCAGTAACAGTGACAGAAGCGGATCAGTACGTGCATATCCCGTGCATTTGCTCATTTTATTTCTCTTTTCTTTCACCTATCTCCTTACCTCTGCCTGTCAGCCTCTGACAGGTAATCCTATTCCTGTGAGTGGATGAATATGTTCTACCATGTTCTTTTTCCTCCTCGCTACTTATTAAATTGGACAAGTAGCCAACTCGGACAGTGAAAGCTCATTTTAAAATGTTTGCTCTCTCTGTCCTCAGCCTCAGGATTTGATGGGAGCTCAAATACTATATGGCTCAACGTATATTTTCTAAATCATAGTTTACATCCAAAGTATTTAAGAAACTTTTCATCAGACAAACATGGAACACTTTAATTACCATTTTTAATGTAAATGCACACAAGCTAAGTGGGAATTGACTGCTAGGGGTTGACGAAAGGGAGGAGTCCCAAGAAAATTTGCCAAAGATATATTACCTTAACGCATGCATATTAAAAGTAAGATAAATAAATATATACATTTCTTGTGAGATTTTACAATTTTATATTCTTTTTGGACGTTCATACATCATTGTAATTCACAGAAAGATTTTAATTTTGTATTTATGTGGAACTTCTTTGATATATTATATACAAATGATGATCAGGCTGTTTTTGATCATTATGATCATATTTGGCAGTGACCCGCTTAAAAGGAATTGTTAGCTAAAAGATTCTATTTTATTTCTTTCATTTTTAAAGGTGCAGTGTGTAATATTTAGTCTAGCAGCATTTAGCAAAACAAGCTTGGTTAAAATGAAAGGTAACATTTATAAGTAGATTGATCTAAATTAGTGTTGACATCTGATAACATATTTTTTAAATTTATGTTTTAAATTAACTCAGAATAAGCCTTTTATTCATACATAGGGAGGGTCCCCTCCAAGGAGGCTGCCATCTTGGATTTTTGCATTTTGCCTGTTTCTATGGCACCATAGAAGGAACCAAATAACAGTTAAGCATGCATTGATTTTTAAACTTCACTGGTTCCCACAGTTATCACCAGAGAAATGAGCATCACACTTCAGAATTGACTGTTAGATATTGATAGTCCCAGTTTTACACACTGTACCTTTAAGATTTTGCTTTATTTTGTAGGTCTGCTTTGATTTAGGCTGACATTACTTCCCTTCCTGTATTGATAGAAAACAAGGTTTTATTTTGAAAGCAGACAAAGGGACTGATGAAAACTTGTTATGGAGTGAATATAAATAGCAACAAAATAACAGTAAAAAAGTTAAAGTTTTTAATGTTTAGTAACTCCTGAAGAGGCATTAAGCTCTGTCAATGAATTTATTGTTTTTGATGGATTTATATTCTTTGATGTTAGCTATAAAACGGTAGGTCAAGGAGTTAGTGAATACTTCATTTTGTGTTTGTTTTTCAGCTTTCCAATGCCTAAGAAATTTTTGGTGTCCATCCACTGACTTACACTCTCCAGTAAACTTTTCTCTGAGTTGCTTGGAGTGGACCTCCCAGACACAGGTGTCTTCATAATACAGTCACTTGACACACATTCACTGCACTCAGGTGATCCCTGTGTCACATATTGTGAGACTACTGGCATCAATTGGCTGGATGCCTGTCTAGTTAAGCCAGTCACTTTGAAAGGGGTGAATATTTGTCAAAAAAGCCAAATTATATTGATCTTGGTTGATTTATAAAATCAATAAAAGGATAAAACATCCAAGGGCAAGTAAATAATTTTTTCATATCCTATCCTAAACCCTCTCTGTCTCTTCAACAGCTTTTGATCGCTACTTTCGAAGCCGCTCACTGTCAAACAACCGAAGAAATGTTTGGTTTGCTGAATTCTGGGAGGAGAACTTCAACTGTAAACTGGGGATGCACGGAAAACGGCCTGGAAGTCTGAAAAAATGCACAGGTAAGAGTCTATCAGTCAATCAATCTTTATATAGCACTTTTCATACAATGCAATGTAGCAAAAAGTGATTTACACACAACATACAATTTAAAGAAAAATACATAAGTTCAAGCCCCCTCACCCCCCCCACCCGACCACCAACCCTCCCAGTATCCCCACCCTCTTCCCCACTTGGTAGTCCATACCTTGGCAGATGTGTCGTATATAATGAATCCCTTACACACAGGAACGTGCGCACTGAGGAAACGATATATATAAATATAATTATATATATATATAAATTCTCATACTTCATGTCACATCATCCACATGGTTTCCAAAAAATTAAACTGAAATTTACAAATCAACAAAACAGTTTGCAATTCATCTTAAAGTTGACAAACATTAAGAGAAAGCTGGTTGTAAATAGTAAGTATTGGCAGGATAGTTCTGCCAAAATAATTATTCTTTGCCAGTTTGAGAGGAAGAGTTTGAATTGAAACCTGCAGGGTTAGTTTTACTTTCCAACCTGGTTCACTTCTCATGGTTTCTCTCTCATCTGCAGTAAATAATAGTAGATTCTCAAAGCTTTCTCTTTGTCATTCTTTGCTTTGATTTATGCAGCTCAGAAATCCTTGCATATTTCTGATTCTTTTCATCTCTCCAACATAAATCAAACACTAGAACTACTCCACACCTACAAATGGCCTCATGCTTTCTTTCTCCAAACAGTCCAGCCCACTAACTGTGTGCATATTAAACCCATCACTTTGGATTGTCTAAAGCTTCACTGGAGCATCCTGCCTGTTAACATTTGTCAACAGGGACAAACAGAAGGGTTTAATTAGTATCTATATTGTAAAGAGCACTGTGGCTCTAATCAGCATCCTTAAAGCTCAGATCACACACGCTGCTATACTCCAAGGAGCAATCCAGTTCAAAGAGAACCATTGTTTGTGTACTCTTGGCTAAAAGGGAAATTAAATGATTGTTTGTGCCTGTGCATGTAAATACAGTAATTCAGTCTCCACAGTGTGTTCAAGTGTGTATTTGTATTGTATCAGGGCTGTTTTTGCAGCAGCAGACTCTTGTCATCATTTTGAGGTTTTTCCTCCTGATCTGTGAGGTTTGACCTGCATTTTGCTGTCAAATCACAACGCCTGCAGCTTGTTATTTTACACAGGTTGCTGCTGGGGGTGCATGTGTGTGAACATGATGTAGAGAGGGCCGTGGGTGCACTTTTCATGTACCCAAAGCTGCCACTGGCTGCACAAAAAACTGTCAGCACAGTTAGGGGACATTATCAGTATGTCTATTACAACGCCCGATCTTCTGTGTTTAGGTTGCATATGACCTCATGCTGCAGTGAGTCTGTTTGTGAATCACAGTGAGAGTTACCCCGCTGATGGCCTTCATTAGTTCATATAATTAGGTTTGTAAAGGCTGTGACTCCCATTGACCATCTATTACGAGCTGTGGCATCTGTGTACGTGGGCGTGTACATGTCGAGAGCCCTGTAGTCGTGCGACAGAGTCCATTAATTCCAAGTGGCGGGGTTCACAACCTCCAAATCATCAACACAGAAGCCAATCAGCAGCCTGCTGCTCAAGGTTGCTGCAGTGACACAGCTGATCGGAGGTTTTAGTAATGGGTGTGATTATTTCATGTGATTGGACTGAGAGCTGGAGACAGATGTAAAGAGAGAATGTCAACAAGTGCAAAAAAGAAAATTAACAGGAAGAGGGAAGGGAACAGAATGTTTGGATGCACAAATTAAAAAAAGGAGACACAAAGAAAGTAATAGATGAATAATCAGGAATAAATGACAAACAAGAGACAACAAAGCAATAAGTTAATAAAAGTGAGGATAGGACAAGGAAATGAGAGTCGAATTAATTCGGGAGAGGAATTAATTCTGCCTGTGAAAGACCTCAGTATGAGCATCATGCTTAGTTGTCTAAAAGATTTCAGTTTTAGCTAAATTAAACAGCAGAATTCCAGGCTTTATATCAGAAAAGTAATAAAGCAGATCAAGTTAGAATATTCTAGAAAAATCATAGGTTGTTTGCAGTCATGTGATCCTGATAATACACAAATGCCAGATAGGGGGCAAGAAGTGACATCAGTTTTGAATGAATAGGAATGGAGGAAAGTTCATTCATTAACGCTCTAAATGGACCTGAGGCGACTGTGGCTCAGAATGTCAGTTGTCCCACAGTTGGAAGTTTGTGGGTTGAATCCCCAGCTCCTGCAGTCATTTGTCGATGTGATGACACTTAACCTCACTGCTTCATCAGTGGAGCACAAATGGGTGTGGATGCATATGAATGGGAATAGCTAATACTGATAGCCACTTCTCCATATTAAACTCTGCCACCAGTGTGTGAATCCAGTCAAAAGGTGTGACCTGTGGTGTAAAAGTCATATGACTAGAAAAGCACTACACAAGCTCAAGACCATTTACCAAGTCCATTTACCTGCATGTCGAGTTACTGTGAGAAGATTTCTATGTTGAGTATGATCCCTACTTTTATAAAAAGTGATCTTTCCCACAGGCAACCAATTTACTTGGCTTGGAGTTGGTTCTGCAGGCCTCCTACTACATGTCTAGCCAGATGAAGGGAGATAAGAGTCTTGAGTAATCTTTTACTGAGCTAAGAAACTAGCTGTGCCTCTTTAACAGCTTTTCTCAACTATTTTGTCATCAACCTGCTTTTAATTGAAATGATGATATACTACTAAGCAAATAGACCTTGTGGGGCGTGATGTGTCATTCAAAAATAAGCATGTTCTATGAAACATCTCATTTGTTATTTAAAACATTTTTAAAAAGCCAAACTGTTACCAAATAAAGAGCTAACTGGGGAGACTTGCTCTTATAACAGAGGTTAGCCAAATGATCCAAAGCTCTAATAAGAGATGATTTTCACTCATGTTTTGGAAACACAGGCAAGATATGGAGTTAATTTTACACAAAAACAACACAAAACTTTGGATTTCATGGCGCTTCTTTATGCAGAAATTACTTCTTGCCCCCATTCTGGAGATCTTCACTATGTCGTGACGTCGTCTGCAAACAAACCATTTAAGGAGAGTTTTCCAGAGGATTCTTTTATCATTTAAAGCCCACCTAAAGGATGGTTACATGAATTGCTGTCTTAGACAATTTGAAGAAGAAACTGGAACACATGAGTCACTTAATGTAATTTGAATATTTTAATTGCACCTCATTAAAATTTCAATAAGAGACTCATATGCTCCAGATTCTTCTTTGAATTGTCTCAGACAGCAATCCGTTGAGTCCTTCTTTATACATTCTTGTTCTGAGAGCACCGACTTCCACCTGTGGAAGGGCTGAAGTGCAAGAGAAACCTGTTTTATCATTTAAATCCTGCAGTGGTGACACTAATTTACTTAGAAAAATCATTCAAATTCCCATGTGTGTTCTTCAACACAAATGTTGCCTTCAAAGTTAGTTTGAGCCCAAATCAAAGGGATGTGTTTCTGTTTGGGTGAATTATTTGAAGCATTTTACTATCTCTATTTAGGGTGGAGCAGGTTTTAACAAATGCCATGCTGTTGTGTAGTTTGTGAAGGTTTATGAGTAAATGTCACAAATTTCTCCTCAGGAAAGACAAAAAATAAAATTCAGTCAGGAGCACTCTCATCATACATTTTACCATTTAATTGCAAAATGCATATACAGATTTTCTTGACAAAGAAGGCTCTGCTGAAAAAGATGCCTCCTGGGTTAGTCAAGCAGCATACTTTGACTTTCGAGCATAGCCCCCACATGAAAAGATGCATTAATGACAATGCGTACTGAATGCAATAAAATTAGTTCAAAAGCAATCAATGCATGGTAGCATGAATCTGAATATGAGGGTGCAACGAGCTTTATGCTGTAAAGGATGAGGCTGGGGTGGATGAGGTTAAGCTTTGCCGGTCTTAGCAGCAGCAACAGTGTGGTGCATCAGCTTTAACACAAGCATGGATTAGTGAGAAGTACGCCACATTTAAATGGACCGCTGTGTTGAGAGAAAGAGCTGTGATTGGCTGTGGGAGTTGGGAGGCGATAATTGGGATCAGCTGGCCATCAGCTGATCACAACTGGGTGTATGAGTGCCCAGTAGCTTCCTGAAATGTAAAGCTGAATGACGTGTACACCTGACAATTATTTGTCATTATAATTTGAATGAAAGCAAACATCCCTCTTCTGCCCTTCTTAAACATTTGAAAATCTGCAGCTGCAAATATGTTGAGTAGAACTTAGCTCAGATAAAATGGGAGTAGTGTTTGATTTCTTTGAGGGATAAAACAAAAGCAGCATGTCTGACACCAAATACAAGACTCGATGTACAGGAATATTGTTGATTTATTCCTCGATATACAATATTTTATTTCTTTTCTCCACAGAGGTTGAAAGTATCACATTTTCTGCACCATAATTGCCAGTGCTAGTTTTTGTTTGAATTAGTCTTGAAGAAATTGAAGTGTTGGATGTCATGTTAAATGTCAAAGTTGTTTTAAATCCTCTCTCGCAACTCTGAGCAATTGTTTGGTTTCCTCTGAAGCTGCACAGTTTTGTCAGTGTTTCATCAGTCAGTCTAAAGCTGAGGCATCCTCTCACTACATGACTCATGCATCATCCTCAAAATGGAAAGCAAAGCCTTTTGCTACTGTCTTACAGTCCCACCTGCAAGATTATGTTTAAAACTTGATTCCTGTGTGACTCCAAAGTAGGTTACAGGAAGATAATGCTTGTTTTAATGAAATTTAGCCACTGTTGTATGGAGAGGAAATACACAGTTTTATTATTTTTTTTCACCAATGCCGGGCATTTTTTTTTCTGTAGTCCAATAAAGTAATTTTAAAACAGGTTTTTATTACATTACTTTATCTGTCAGTGGTAAGTACTGAAGAAATAAAAATCCCTCGACACTCTTCTGATCATTGTAGAAAGTCTTTTTCCTGAAGCGTGGCTTAAGCGCACATCAGCCGCGAAAACTCTAAACCTCTCTTCTGTTGAAAGCGTGCAGTCAGGTAAAACTGATGCCCGAGGGGAAGCCGACTGAAGCAGGCTCCAGATCACAGATAAGCCCACATACACACTCGCATGCTCACAAACACTTTCATGGCCGGCAGCTGCAGATAACATCACGGATGAGTGCACACTAGCTCTAATTAATGTGATACTTTGACACCTGATCCTTCATTCCCAGTACTCTTGTTTTTATCAAGACGCTGCCTTATAAGCATCATTTTCAGAAACCGAGCTATGGCTCACTATTCCACCAGAGCTCTGATAGTGACAGGACATGTAAGCTTAAGCTACACACAGAGGAATTAAAGCACAGCCTGAGCTGGAAACAACATACCTGGTAATTCTTCTTTGTCTTTTTGTGTAAGGGTTGTGACCTATGTCCCCTGGAGGGAAGTGCACGTTTATTTCATTTTTGCTAGCTTTGATTTTTCATTACTTTATTGGCTGTCCATAAACCTTGTGAATGTCACAAGCTTTTCTTATTCTGACTCAACCACTTACTCTTTTTCATTTCTTCTCCTATTGTAAAAATGAATTCTTACAGATTCAATAAAAAAGCAATCTTTGAAATTCAAAACCCATCTCCTCCCTGCCTCATTGTGCTTCAGACATTTTATTTTTTTTCTTGCTTGCAAGGTCAAAAACTAATCTTCTGTCTCATTTTCCAATATTAAACTGCAAATATGCCAAGATTTCTACATCATTGCTTATATTTACAAAGTTATTCTGGACTTGCTTTCCTAAAAAAGCTCCTCTAAAAAGCCATTTGTTATAACTTATATTTTGCCAGCTGTGAATTTGCTCTCACATTGCTTATAATGGATGCATCTAGTGTTGCATGCAGAGTTCAACAGGTCCAATAACACTCAGTCAGAGGCTTTTAGATCCTTTAAATGAGGGGAAGCACATGGGTGCTGTAGGGTATTGTGGGGTTACCAATACTTAGCTTTGAACTTTGCAATCCAAAACCACTTTGAAATTAATTGAAATTTAAAGAGAGGCTAAATTGCAGAGTTTCAGCTGAAGTGCATTTCCGAATATGCCTTCAGAACATCAGGGCTAGGGTTGACACATCCATTCAGTCCTCCCTACTGTCATAATCAGCCATAGTATGATTATCAGCCATTATGTCATCACAATTTAAGAGCTAGGGATGTACCAGTACCACTTTTTTCAGACTATGTACAAGTACTTATATTTGGATACTCACTGATAACAAGTGCAGATATAAATACTTTCCATTACAGTTCTTAGTGTTATTTTTAGATTTTATTTTCACCTGATGCTTCTCACCCCTCCTTCTGACTATTTAGCAGTGTATACAGTCTGTTCTACTTTTGTCATCTATGTTAAATGTCATTGAACTGTATACTGGCTTCATCTAGTGATCCAGTCAAGCAATCAGAGGTAACATCATGCTGCAAAATGATATCAGGGGCAATGAAAATGATATAAAATGTTGAGATAATATAGTATTGATTCCCAATAGCAGTGCATCCCTATCAAGAGTTTTCTGAGTGTAAAATACTGTTGTATGCTTTGGAGAGGACAGAAGTTTTTTTTTTTTTTTTTTTTTTTTTTTTTTTTTAAGTTATTTTCAAGAGTTTAAGTTTGAAGAAAAACATGGTGTATTGTGATAAATTGTGTGACAATGACATCTTTGATTGATGGAGTCCGCTTTTACCCCTGAACCTTCATGTTGGGCTGCCCCTACTGAATCCAATGTTGTTTCTTTATCAAAACTGATTTAGATAGGTGGTTTATATTCTTGTTGAAGACACCAGCTTGTAATTTTTTAGAGAAACATTTAATCACAGTTTCAGGTAAAAGAAACGTACTACCCACAAACTTAGAGTCTAAAAGTTAATTCTGCCTATCAGCTTGGGCTGCAGAATTATGGTGAAAATTAAATCAAGATCATTTGGATTAGTTTTGGGATCCTTTTTATTAAAATGTTTTTAATAAACCACCAGCTTAGAGCCAACTCCGCCCACATCAGGAATGTGAAAACTGCGCAGGAAATCGGCCTGTCTGGACTGAGAGGAGGGAGGGTGGCATTATACCGTTGATATCAAGTTTGTGACTTAGAGAGCAAACATTAGTAGGTTTCTACATCACATAGGCCATGCTTTTTTAG
Source organism: Cheilinus undulatus (assembly GCF_018320785.1). Taxonomy (NCBI): domain Eukaryota; kingdom Metazoa; phylum Chordata; class Actinopteri; order Labriformes; family Labridae; genus Cheilinus; species Cheilinus undulatus. The sequence continues at coordinate 20,464,311 of NC_054887.1, read as the reverse complement.
AAATTATTTTATTAAGCAGATGAAAAAGAGATCTTTGATCATAATGGGACTTACCTGGTTAAATAAATGTTAAATAAATAAATAATTATGTACGTTTAAGGTAATTTCAAACCATAATATGCTGATATTTGTCAGTTGTTGCAAATGCCAGAAATAAGAGCAGCATTGATGTGTTTCGCCAGGAAATAAATGAGTGGAAAAAACATAGATATGTTTCAGTAATGGTATAAAATAACAAAATGTAACAACCGACATTTCTACATTTACCAGGAACAAGTGGGCAGTAACTGTTGAGCTCTATGGTGACAAAAGCTGGCATCACTTACATCACGTGCCACCATATCAGCCAAAATAAATATTCATTTTCAGTAGCCAGGTTTCGACCTGTAGAGGGCAGTCACGATACATATTTTTCACAGAGCATGCAGAGTTTAAATATGTTGTACCCAAACGTCTAGACTTGGACTTCCTGAACAACAGCCATAATACCTAGAGGTCACAGCTGGAAAAAGAAGTATTCTGAGGGTTTAGTAACTCTTTTTCAAATCAAGTATATTCAGAGATATTGTGTGGAGCAGTAGTAAGACTTTTCATGGACTCACTTTACATGGACTTCAACATTTCTAATTAAAACACAAAATTAATTAAATTGAGGTTTGACAATAAGACAGTTTAAAAACAATTAAAAAATATAGTTATGAAAGACTCATACAAAATAATGGGAGTAATAGAGAGAGAGACTGAGTTAATTAAAGTTGAAAACCAAAGAAAAAGAGATTTGTTTTCAGCAGTGACTGAATAATGTTGACAGACTTTGCTGATCTTATAAAGAGGGAGCTGCACTGCACAGGCTCGATCCCCTCGGTTTGTGAGTTTTGACCCAGGGATCTCCAAACATAGCTGGTTCATGGACCTGAGTGGTCTAACTGGAGTGTGATAAAGCAGGAGGCCAACAAGATATGCTGATTTTAATCCATTTAAACTTTAAAAACAACCATTAAGATCTCAAATGTCACATATTATGAAAAGAACACTTTTTCAGGCTTTTCTGGCAAAAAAATATGTATTCAATGAAAATTGATACTGTCCAAAGGTGATGGATAGAATAAAAAGAGGGGAGCGCTTAAAGTGGAGCCTTGTGGGACACCACAGGTCAGTGGAGCCATATGGCAAAGCATACTCAGTTCTTATAATTCCATATCATAAAGTTGGCTTAGGTGAAAGAGAGGAGAATAGGCTACAAAATAAGTAGGTTTTGGTGTTATGCATGCTTTACCTGCAGCTACAAGAGGGAAAAATTTCTTATCCAGGTGAAAATGAGACTAACGGATATTTGCAGACAGTGCAATCTCTTTACAGTAAACTCCTCTCATAATAGTCCAAACTCTCTGATAAACTTCCACTGATTAGCAAGATTAGCATGAGACTGACTGTGTTTCTCTTTGCAGCACCTGATGAAGGTGGGGCTTTTACTTCCTTCCTGGTTAATTGGCAAATACAGAAGATTATAGGCTCATAAACACACCATGCACATTCCTATAAAGCTTAACATTTCCCCAGTTTACCATTAAATATTTACACTTCACAGAGTATTAATGTGAAAATTATCTTCTAAAGGCTACTGGGCCATATAGCTTGATGCAATTCCTTTTCTATCTCAGTATGAAGATTTCCTTGAAGTTGCATCCAGTATTTGTAATGTGTGCATGCATCCATCAGTGTGAGATGCACGCTACACTTCCAAAAGTTAATTAGATCCTGACATAGCCCGGCATGCGCACATTTACCCCGATGCACAAACACATGTTCACTCACTGCAAATAGACCATACCCTAACGAGGTCAATGGGGAAGGAGAGTTATTAGGCTCACAGGCTGGCTAAACTGCTCCCTCCCCAATGAGGAAGCCTCTGGGCCCAACAGGCTGAACGATGGAGGCAAACACAGATGGAGAACTTGATGGACAATTAGAGCGAGACAGGCACAGACAGACAGATTGCACCCTGCCAGAGAGAGAGAGATAGACAGGACTTTTTGTGCTTTTGCAGCATGAGATAGAGTGAAGTTGTGATGGGAATCTGAAATTTCACAGTAAAGAGACATAAAATGACCGGCTTGTTCTATTTATTGTAAAGCTATTACAAAAGGATCAACACAGAGCTTCATACCAAGAGCAGATTTTAGTGTTGGTAAAGACAGTGTTGTTTTGCTGCTGCTTTCATCTGCTTTACTAGATGCAGGGAGGCTAGATTCAGATCAGTAATATTAGTATTAAGTTTAAAACTAATACTAATACTTTTCTCATCTCCTTTAAAAGGACAGATTTTTGCACTCTCTGTCAAACAACACACAACAGGAAGGTATTTAGTCCCTGGATTCCTCCACAGAGAAACGTCTTCAGTGTGGAGTACCTGAGAGAATGCTTGGTGCCATTAGACCTGTGTGCTTTTAAAGCAGTGGTGTTGAGCTGTCCATCCATCACTATTAAGCCTCACACGTACACACACAGAGTCATTTATCTTGAGCCGGTCTAGTGGGCCCGTTGTTCACTGTGGCCCTGTCACACACCAGCTCATCACTGTTACACTCAAAATACTCTGAAAATCAAATGGACACGAGTGAGGGACTTCAGTTACATTAAGGAAACATGAAGATGCTCTTTTTTTTCTTTTCTTGCTCTTGATGGAGACTGGAAGTTGGTTTCATTGTTTGACCTTTAAGGTATGAAGGGGTCAAAAAATGTTGGCTCAAAGGTAGGGTTGGGTATTGCTTGGGTTGTGTCTGATACCTGAACTGTGGTCATCCATCCATCCATCCATCCATCCACCCATCCATCCATCCATCCATCCATCCATCCACCCATCCACCCATCCACCCATCCATCCATCCATCCATCCATCCACCCATCCATCCATCCATCCATCCACCCATCCACCCATCCACCCATCCATCCATCCATCCATCCACCCATCCACCCATCCACCCATCCACCCATCCACCCATCCATCCATCCATCCATCCACCCATCCATCCATCCATCCTGCTATCCCTCTCGCCATCCCTCCCTCCATCCCTGCTGTTTTTCCCATTTGGGGTTGTAGCGTCGTAGGCCACTTGAGCCTATCCCAGCTGTCTTTGGGATATAGGCAGGGTTCTGCTGAATCAATACTTTTTCATTTGTGCTAGTGCCTAAACAGTGCCTGAATCAATGCAGTGTTCTTCAATGTCAGTGTTTTGTCAGCCTGATCAGCTGTTAGGGCCTGTGTCTTCAATAGAGACAACAACCTTAATTAAAACTAGTTATTTCAGCTCAGTTTTAACTTCAACAGCTAACACTTTGTTTTCATAGAGTAGACACATTGTGACAACTGTAGCTTGTCTAATTGCCAGCCATTCGAAGAATACAGCATCAGCCATTAACTTACATGGTTGTCTTATTCCCAGTCAGCTCTTTAGGTTGAGGTTGTTTTTCCTAATTTATCCTTGGAATCTTGAAGAAAGTCTGCAAAACACAGGAATTCATTAAGGCAGGAAACTAGAGATAAATATTGATGCATTCTGCAGGCACATGAGCCGCTATCCTCATATCGGAAATGTCCTGAAGTAGTTTGGAATTAACTCTCACTGGTGACAGGAGTAGCTCTAGTGTTTGTGGGCGTGGGCTCACAGTCCACACACCAATACCACCAGGTAATGTGGGATCCCTTCTGCTCACCAGTTTCCACTGAGGTTTCTCCCGTCTCTCCGTTACAGCCTGCTGAGTCTCCATCTGAAGACCTTGTTTTGCTATGTACTTAGTGTCATAAAGTGTCCCTTTGTATCCACAATAGACAGCATGGAATACTCTTAGGGCCGGATCTACTAAAGGTTTGCGTGTATAAAAACGTGTGTAAACTCAATTTGCTGATTTACTAACAGCGCGCGCTAAGGGTTGCGCCTTTCAAAGGTGCAAAATAGTGCGGCTGCATCCAGGTAATACGTTCACTGCTATAAATATGCAATATGGGGCATTTACGCGCAATTGTGCGTGTACTGGGAGGAGAAAATGTAAATATATTATTTTAGCACACGCAAAGCGCTTTATGAAACCTGAAAGCTATTTTGCTCATAGAAACTGTGTCTATATTTAACATGTCTCGAAGGGAGGTGCACACAGTTTTTATGCGTAATTGCATTGAATCAATGAGGAAACAGTCATTAAAATATCCATGCTTGCCATTTTGGAGCTGTTGGAGGAACTGAGAGCCAATTTGGAGCTAGCCACAATACCTGCAATGACAAAATTCCTTGCAAGTTTACATTTTTTGGCATCCGGGTCATTCCAGTGTATGGTAGCTATTACAGCTGGGATCTTCCAATCCCGTTTTTCTGATGTGCTGTGTGAAGTTGTACCACTTAACTTTTCTCAAGCTACGTTAAACACACACAAAGGAGGATTTTTAAGGAAATAGAAAACCTTTTAAAGTAAAGAATATATCAAAATGCAATAAACAACAATTCTGAACAAATATAACCAATAAATCTCTCAAGAGAACGTCATGAGTTTAAAGAAATTCCCATTTAATTAACACCTCCCCAGAACATAAGCGCATGTTGTGCGTAAACTCAAATGAAAAGTAGGTCACAACAAAATTAAAGATTTTATCTCGGTCTTTATAATTTCATAATAAACTTAAAGTCCACATCTAACGAAAACAGCAACCTCATCCTACCCGAGGACTTTTAAGTGTCTTTTAAGTCTTTTTTAAATGTCTATGACTCATGTAAATGCAAAGGCAAAAGTCTATAATCCACCAGTCTCCTCAGAAAAAAACCCCACAATAAATCCACACAGCAAAAACACCCAAAAAACAAAAAAATATGCAATCGACTGCTAATTACTGGTATACCAGGTAAAAAATACAAAACAAGACAATCTCACCCAAATCCAGGAAGCATAATCTAACAGGGAAAACTCTTTTTCTTCTCCCCGACTCCCTGAGGGCTTCTTTGCTGCAGCTCATTTAAGTGTTTATTGGCTTCATCCATCAACTCCTCTAATTCTGTAAGGTCGAATTTCATTTTGCGTGTTTGGCTGCCATGCTACAAACCGTGAAATACGCAAAACCCTCATTTAAATAGGCGTATCTCCAACACGTTTGCACGTTGTCATTTGTGCGTTTACTCTTAGTAAATGACCCGCAAACCACAGTCTAAACCCTAAACGCAAAATTCTAGATTGCGCATGCAAATCAGTACACGCAAATTGGGATCTTAGTAGATCTGGCCCGTAGTTGGAAAATTAAACTCTTGTTGAAGCCAGTGCAAGAGTAAGAAATATCTTTTCCACCAAGAAAATATTTCAGTGCAGTTCTCTGCTCTTTTTAAACACCGCCATTGTTTACCAGTTTGCAGTTAAACTAAACCACAACTGGAGCTAATGCCTCTTTCTACTCAAATAAAGCTGATCGGTCTATTCATTACCAGAGCAGAAACAAGCATTTCAGACTAAAACTTACAAGATGGATCCGCCTAATGACAGAAATAGTATCTGGCTAATCCATTGGCCATGCAAGGTTATGTAAGCTTTTAAAGCTATGGCTTTTAATTACACAAGTCTGCTGATGAAACAGATGAGTAGCTTTGGAATGACAGAGATTTAATAACGACAAGGCAATACTTATAAATAACCAACAACATTTAATCAATTCTATTATAGTGAGCAACTTTCTCTTGCATGTAAGCAGATTGGATAAGATGGATTGGAGGGGCTTAGAAGTCATTGATTGCAAACTATTGCATCTGCTAGAGCTTGCACTCATTATAAAACAGAATATTTTGTTCATCTTGACTTCTTGGTGCATTACAAGTTATATTCACTAAAAAAGGTGTTCTTACTCAAATGACTAACACCATAAACAAAAACAAACAGTCTTGCGCCTATTTTTATACTTAATCTTTTGTCCTTGGTATTAGATATGGAGCTAAAAATGTTAAAATTCATTTCATTATTGTGTTTGGCAGCAGCAGATCCATGTGCATTTATATGTGCATATTTTCAAAAATCCCACATGCACATGTGAAAACACAGATTTCGGAATGCACAGATAGGTTGTTAGAGCAAGTGCTGCTTTACTAATGTGGTTTTACGGTTCATCCAATATTTAACAATGCCTAAATTTTGCATTTTCCCATCTTCCCTCCTTGCCTTCCTAGCATTTCTCCCTATTTTTGTTGCATTTGTCTTTTACCCCACTGTTCATCATCTCTCATACCTTGTTTTTTCAATCTTTCTTCCTCTTTTGATCATATTCTCCTTCCTGTTTTTTTTTTTTTTTACCTGTGTCTCCTTTTATCCACCACCCCCCTCCCCCCGTCCCTTTTTATATTTGTTAGGGTATGCTTGATCAAGAGTGGGAAGACGCAAAGCCTGCTGACATAAACCACGCATTCCCTCAGCGACAGAAATGAAAACTCTTGTTTATTTGTTTGCATGAAAAGCTGTGCAGGAGAGAGATTAAAGGAAAAAACAGAGCCACAAAAGGAAATTAATAAAAGTTGAAGGCAGAGAGGGGGAGAAAGTTAGTGAACATGGCCTAGTCTTGCCATGGACAGTGATTCAGCAATATATGAAAATGACTAATGAATAATTTATATTAGTTCTGTGTACCATCAGCAGAAATATATACCAATAATAATGTAGAGATGTAAAATATATTAGTCACACATGTCTGCAGCGTCACATTATTCAAGAATAGAGGGTGGTTTGAAGTGAGATGCTTTGTATAAAGATTAAAACTATCTCACTGCAGTCTGACAGAAGGTCTTTGGACAGAGGGGAAGAAGATGAAAGTGCATGATAAGAAGGCCGTGGCAGACACAAAAAGAGATCTGTTTCGTCAGTGAGGAAAAAAATGTTGTCAGCAGGAGAGTTAGACAGTTCTTCAGCCAATAAAAAGGGAATGCTGGCTTATTACAAAACTCTTCTGTAGTGTGCATTTCCATCAGCACAGAGAGCACAGATATGAGAAAACATTGCCACGAAATCATAGCACCAAAAGGACTTTACTGGATCCTTTTAGAACGTCTGCAAATGCTGTAGTCCTATGTCCCTATGTAATTACACAAAAACATAACTGCTGTTCTGAAGTTGTCTGTTGATCCAATTTCTTTATGTTTTGTCCAGTTGGATTTCTTTTTTTTTTGATAACACCAAAGTCTGTGTTTTCAGTTTGATATGGTGCTGCATTCTCAGTTAGGTTTTAAGCTTAACGAGATTCAAGTATTGATTTTGAGGCTGTATCACTCCTTGGAAGTAAGCCATGGGGCGCCGGTTTAGCTCAATTGTTTGAGCAATCATCACGTGCACAGCGGCTACAGTCTTCGTCGCAATGGTTGAAGGTTCGATTCATGATGTTTGTGTGCTAAAATTGAGTAAAACAGACATAACAAATCAGCAGCAGAGACAGTAAACACACAACAAACACCCTAAACTGTCTAATTCAACTTAAATGCGTCATTAGTTCAAAAGGGGAAGCAGAAAAAAAGAAGCAGTCCTAGGGGTTTATAAACCTGCCTGGGATTTTCCTCAGACAGTTTTGGGCAGTTTTACTTTTTAAAGTAACGTATTATGCCACTGTGTCACATTTTCAAAGATCAAGTACAGTTTGGACCGTGTATGTTTAAGTTGTTTTACGCTTCCTGTTAGTGGCAAGACATCGAAATTTAAAAACTGTCATAGCCACACCTTTGAGTTTTGTGCACTGAGGAAGGTCTTTTCAGTCTCAACACAAAATTTAAAGTGGGTTTGATTCACTTTTGTAGTAGAAGGATTCAGTCAAAGGAAGAAGTTGGAGATGCCCAGTTCTACCAGTTTTTGTAACAATTTTTGTTAAACATGGGTATCCTGTTGGTTTTATAGAATGGGCCCAAGAGACTTTTTGGTAGGTCCTGGCATCAAACATTCGCCTGCTGAGTTTGACATTTGTAGGTGCAACATTTTTTTTTCTTCACATTTTTTGGGGGTGCCACTGAGCTATTTTGCCACACCAAGTTCAAAACCCAAATTATCCTCCTAATGTCTCGACTGGGATCATTTATAACAACATTTATGGAAATACAAGTGTTATAAACCCTTCAAAAAATGCCTTCCTGTTTAATGGCGTGTAATGCATTGCCATGGTGATAGCTTCAGTTACAGACATGTGAGCTTTCAATGTTACAATGTAAATGATGTAAGGATGTTAGAAACCAATGTTATGATTTGTCCACATTCTGTGCCATGGCCAGATATCAAACTTTGAGGAGCAGCTATTACCACTATTTGAGTTTTGTGTAGTTGGTAAGCAATTCTTTTTGCAAAGGTCTGCTTTGGCATCAGGATCTGAAGAACCCTCTGGGATGAGTCAATCATAGAAAGATCCTTGGAAATGGCTACTGTGTCCTGTTTTTTTAAACAGAAATACAAAATTGAAGACTTCCTGTTGATTTGTCAATAGGGGTCTAAGTGGCTTTTTTGTATGTCCTGGCATGCTGAATATGTGTTCCAGACTCCATATTGTTAGGGTAAATGTGATGCAGAGACTTTAATTTTGAATTATCAACAACATCTAGCAACAAAGTCACATAAATCATCTTACTTACTGTGACTTCTTCTATCAAAGTTTATGGCTTTAAAACCAGTCCTACCCCCTGATAAAACTGCTTCCTGTTTCATGATGGAAAAAAAAAATCCAGCGCTGCAGTTGTAGATTAAGTCACAGCTTTCATGGTGGTGCATGGTGAAGGTCTGGGATGTACCTGAGCAAATTTGAGTGGGATTTGATCAACAGCATAGGAATTGTGGGTAATAAAGTAGAAGCAGTAGCTTTCTGTTGCCAGTAGCTGAAGGAAAGAATCCTCAGGCTGTCAGTAGGGTCCTCACACCTTCTTCCCCCTAGTTGATAGGAATGAGGTGATATCTGTGACATTAATGGGCATGGGGAATGTAGGACTGCTCCCAAATGGTTTCTCTCAATGCAAAACACATCTTAAGTGGAAGAATAAAAATAGGAAAAACACAGTTGTTAGACTTAGAAAGTTGTTGAGTTAGTCAGTAATTTGTAATGAGCTTTAAGAAGATCTTTCCTTAATTCTTCTTCTTCTTGAAGAAACTGATTAGCGGATGCAACCTTTATTTCTAGAACTGATGCTTGACTGCTTGACAGCTTTCCTTTTTTGCCCTCTTCCTTTCTATTGACCAGAATCAACTCTTTATTCAGAAACTCTCCAACTGAGTGGTATTAAAATGATATTTGACATTGATCTTTGCTTCTAAATATCTACAGCACCCATCATTTCACAAACACTCTCACAGTTTGAATGTAATGACTGGTATTTGTGCAGCAGTTTATTGACATAATCCTTGGCTTCAGTGCTCTCTTGTCGAATCGTATACAGCAGAATCTCTATCTGATGCTCATTTCCTATTCTCTATATTGATTATTCATTTCTGTCTTGGCAGATTATCCCTGAAGCTAGCTCCAAGCCAGACACATATGGTTACGAGAAGCGATCTATGTTTGTGTGCGTTCAGTGTGTGTGGGCAGGTGGTTCACTTTTTCCTCAGCTCATGTTATGACATATTAAGCAAAACATGTTGAGGCAAATTTAATGGGAGTTTCATTGAGACAAAGATTTATCTATGAATTAATCAGATGAATGTGTGTGGGCAGCACGTCTCTATCCTGTCATCTCATGTCGTTTTGCAGACAAGTTTGATTAATGAGAGAAAAGCTAGTTAAGCAACCTTTATGTAAATGTATTCATCACCATCTGAATTAAGTTTGCACTATCCTTAGGTTTATAAATAAATCACTTCACATCATTATTCCCAAACTATCTTAACTGAATGTTGAAAAGCCAAATAAATCTGGGCATATATGTTCCTGTGCACGCCTGAGAAAACCCATAAAGAGAACAAAAAGAAAGAAAAAAAACTCAGGAATGGAGAGGGAGGGAATTGAATGTGTGTTCCTAATTGATGTTTAATTAAGGAGCTTGTCCAAATCATTAGTCTGCCTGTCATCCGTCGTGCCATCAATCACTCGGCGTGTCAAACCTGGCTAGCACACTGGTCCATGAAGGCATCCATCAAGGCACTTAGCCAGTCAGCATTCCTGCATTAGCCTCAGCTGACTGCCTCTGTGTATTGCTCTGTGATGGTCTTATAGACACAGCAGTGGCTTCACAAGCAGGCAGAAGAAAGTATTTAAGGGCTTTGACTGGTATCCATCCCAAAGTTTATACTCCAGGTGATAAATCTGGAGATTTCAGGAACACTGATGATAAATGATTTTGAGATTTAAAAAAGTCAAAATAATAAATTTAAAGGCTCAGATTTTGAGATAAAAAGCCAAACATACAAGTTTAAAATGCCAAAGCATGAAAATAAAAGTCAAAATAATGTTTTAAAAGTCAAATAGATGAGATAGAAAGTCAAAATCATGAGTTTTAAAGGTCAAGATAGGAGATCAAATTTAAAATCATCAATTTAAAACAGAAAACCGTGAGATAAAATTCCAAATAATTAGTTAAAAAGGTCACAATATGACTTAAACTTTAAAATTGTGAATTTTAAAGGTCAAAAGCTAAGATAGAAAGTCCAAAACAAAAGTTTGTCATTATTGTGAGATACAAAATTGAAAATATGAAATGAAAACACAAATTAATTTATTGTTCCACATTCCTGAGTTTTTTTCTAATTATTTTTTCTCTTCACTTTTTCAAAATGTTATAATTTCACAAGAATATTTTTTAATCATCAAGGTAAAGTCGACATTTTTGTATTGGAGGAAATCTGCTGACCTCATACCAGTTATAATAAAACTATGAAATGATCTTGTTGGCTGGGTATAACTGTACCATAGGTTGGGCTTTGGGTTTGACACCCCTGGTTTAGACCAATAATCTGAGTATTTTAAAGTTAAAAGTGGTGTGTCTCAGGGCTCAGTTATGGGACCATTACTATTTACACTCTATATAAGTGCCATTGATCAAAATTTACTCAGAAAATGAACATTTATATGAAGATGGCACTGCCATTTATTGCTCTCCTCCTGCTCAGTGATTGAGTATGTATCGTGGGATAAATACCTTGGATTCTTGATTAATCATTCTCTTTTTTTTTTTTTTTTTTTTCAAAGCTTCATATTGAGCAACTTGTAGAGTTGTTAAAGTTGTGGTGGGGTTTTTTATTTCAGAGATCAGTCTTGCCTTTCTTTTGCTGCTAAGAACAGACTTCTTGCTTCCACGTTTATGCCTCTGATTGATTACAGTGATGTTTTATGTATACATGCATCTTCTCAGTACTCTATACTGTGGGTCAGTGAGGCTCATTACCAACCTTGAGAGCTTAACTCTTTTTCCTGTTCTATATGATTCTGTCAGTGACCTTCATTGTAAAAAATGGTGGAAATAATCATTGGCATATTCTTATTTATAATGCTATCCTGAACTTGCTTCCCTTATACATGTGTGATTTTATTCATGTAGGCTAGGTCACTAGACTTACGTTTGCTATCTGTACCCAAAGTCCATCTTGAAATGGATAAAAGACGTTTCAGGTGTACTTCATCTACAGCCTGGAATCTGCTGCAGGAAACTATGTATCTTGCAGAGCTGGCCTTCCTCAAACTGTTTAAAAACAAGGTTAAAGCATGGAAGAAAGATGCTAACCTGACACTCCAGATAGACTGTTTCATATATCCGTTGCATGGAATATATTTCATATTCATCTGGGAAAGTTCCCATACAAAGTGTTTGGGAAGGGCAGGACATTTAAAAAAATTCTCAGCGGGTGATTGGACAAATGTTCCATCTGTCACATTCATTTCAGGCCAATCAGAGCAACAAGATAAAATGAGGTGGTAGGCATGTGTAGCTTCAGTAAGTAACCTGAGCTTGGCAGGCTGGTGCTGTCGTAGTTTACAAGCGGTGGAGTTTGTTGTAGGATAAAACTCAAGCTGAAGCTGGTCAGGAGAAGGGCAAAAACCGTTTCCCCACCAAGAAGGGATTGCATTGTGGTTCTTTGCTCCCCTTTTATTTAAGAAACACTCCAGTTCTGATCAAAGTCTTTCTATACAGTGACAACCACTGCACAGCATATACAGGCTTACAGTATAACCAAACCCTGCCGATACCTGCCACAAAGTCATGCCAAGCTGATCAGGAGAAGAGCCAAAACACATTTTCCATCATTTAAAGCTTTCAGTGCTGTTCTTTGCTCTTTATTTAATAAAGAAAAGTGGTTCAGTTTTGATAAAACTGCTGCTGTACTATAGCTAAGTCTGGGCTAATTGCTACACTGGTGGCAACTATTATTTTCTTCCAACTCCGCCCTGTTCTCTGGAAATACTGCTGATTGATCAGGTCCATTTTCAGTCTGGGTACAGTCATTTCAGTTTGGAGCTTTGCAAGATGGATTTGCCTGATGACGGACATGGAATCTGACCAATCTATCTGCCTTGCAAGATTAGGAAGATGAATAAGGTTGTATGTGTTCTGCTTTGTGACTCAAGATTGGTTGATCTGTTTTTGTAATTCTTCAATCCATTGGCCAGGACACTCTTGAAAATGAGAGTCTTGGTCTCAGTTTGGTTTTGCTAACCATGTATTGTTTGCTTTGAGTTGGCTGGAAAATGGTCAATGTTTATCGGAGAAGTGAGACGATGTTTTACTTGCAGTTGAAAAAGCAGCTTGCACAGGCTTAAAACCTTGACACTGAGAACATTCTGTTCACTTTATAGTTGTATCAAAGCCTTGTATTTGTTGTGCAGTACTACTTTGGTGCATTCAAGTTTTGAATTCCTTTGACAAGCTCTCACAAAGAAAGCTTGAAAGAATGCTGCTTCACAGATTTTTGCGCTTTTATTGAATGTCACCCTGAATTTATCATATCTTAAAAACACGACATCAGTGGAGGTGAAACACAATTAATCTGTTCAAATAACCAAGTAAAATAATTTAATTTCAAATAAATCCTTAATAACAATATTTCTTAGATGCTCTACTTTTGCATGTATAGTTATTCCATCACTCAACCTTTCTTACATCACTAGATGATGCTTTTTAAGCTAAGTAATGACATCAGAGGGCATTTTTGATATTGAGTGTTTTATGAAGCTTTCAGCAGGTCAGAATAAGTCACTGACATTTTTTGTTTTTATCTTGACGACTGTAGCTTGTTACAAAAAGTGAGATTTAATCACCTCACCTCTAATCTTAAGGTTATATTGGGATTACTGTTATCTGCTGTTATCTGGTATGACTCATCCTACCGTCACCTCGCCATTGATGTTGAAGTGCCAGGTGAGACATTTCAAGTGGTATCACATGTAGTTTAAGAGAGGTTTGAAGTGGTACGTTTGAAAACGCAGATGATGAGAATGATGAAAAATGCCACCATGAGTTCATCTTCAAAGATCTCTTTAAAGCCCGTCTGCTGTCATCTATAGGGGTGAAAGACTAAATGTTCTTCAAACAGAAACTCCAATAGGAGGTGATCTACAAGCAGCACATTATTTAAATTTCAAACAAAAGTTTCATCATGAAACAATATTTTGAACAAAGTTTCTGCCATGCCAGTGGCTTTTATTAAACAGAACTGAGATGAGTAACACATTTACACACATCTAGAAACAGATCGCAGCAGCAGGCCTGCATGCCTCTGCAACAAGAACAAATAATCAGCCACAAAATATGAAAATGACTCAGAGGCAGATATGGAGATGATTGCATCCTCATGCAGCTCCAGCAGATCTTTTATGAGACATGAAAGTCACTTTTCATCCGTACTTCTACCTCTCATGGCTTTTCAAGTCCGTTTTTTTTTTTTTTCGACCCAAATGCAAATCCTCACGTAGCGAAAAAAAAAATGCCTACAAACCAAGCTGCCTGTGGTCTCCAATGTCATTAACACTGAGCAGAAAGACTGAATTTAATTTAGCAGCTGCAGGCTGGAAAATGGAATCGAGTTTAATATGTACAAGACAGACAGGGTGCATATTAACACACAAACATTTTGTCCATCCATCTCTCTGCTTTCATCTCAACCTTTATTTCTGCTTCCATTTTTGCATTTTTGCACAACCAGAAAAGCAAGCATGCACTCTTTTGAATTAATTATTTTAATATAGCTTAATATGCTGCTTAATTTTGCACCTGCTTGCACACATTATCTGCAGAGATGAAAGGAATACATCTGCTGGTGCTTCATCGATGCGACAAGCTGTTTCTTGCAGACAATGGGCAGACAAATCCAATAAAAGCCTGCATTGTATTGTACTCTCCACACACACTCAGACACACAACCCTTTGCTCCGGTTACAACACCTGACGCAATCCCAGGAAACAGAGGCGGTAGTGTTTTTCTCCTGTTAGCAGCACTCATAACAGCAGCAGCCGTTAAACTGTCTCAAGGCAGGGATTGCGTTTTCTTGCGATATGCTGATTAATGATGCATCGTGTCGCTTCACATCTCATAAGAACAGCGGAGAGAGATTCTCATTATCTCATGACACATTGATCTATGGCTTAAAGTGCAACACTTTGTTGTACTTTTTTCTCTGAATGGCACAGTGTACAAGTGTGAAGTGCTAACCAGTTTGCACTCAGACTGATGCATAAGGAAAAGAGTCTGGCTTGTTCACAGAGACAGAATATATGCATCGACCATGTAATGAGCTCAAAAATAATGACTGCAATCAGTATTCTGATATCTACAGGTCAGTGTTGAAAGGTCAAGACAAACTCATCTATCAATGGGCCATTTGCAGAACACCCTCTTCAGATTTGCCCTCATGGAGAACATTTTCCAGTTTCAGGTTCATTTGGAGTTTCCTTTAATTGGACGATTGTGCTCTGGTGTTTCTTTCCAAGTTGTAAATTAAAACAAAAAGAGCCTGTAAACTTTATTAGCACGGGATATTGAGTAGTGCTTATTGAAGTACCCCGCTATCTTTGAGGGCAAGATAAAAGCACTGATTATGTTTATAACATCACTTGGAGCACAACTAGGGATGCACAGTTTCATTTTTTACCTGATAACTAATACACCATAATTTACATTAGTTGTTCCCATCTACAGCCACTATGCCGCTGATCTCTCTGAGCTCTTTATAACCACAGGATCAACTTTCACGGAAATCAGTGGAGGCTAATTCCACTACTACAGCCAAGTACCTCATAAGTTCCAACTTCAAAAATCTCGAAACATCCCTTTAAAGGGGCAGTGTGTAAATTTGAGGGACGTAAGCATAGCTACGTTAGCTATGTTTACTACATTTGCTACATTAGACTGTTTTCATGTAGGATGATTTTTTTTCCTGTAAGACTGTTTACTGGCCTTTATTGACCCATAAACTAAAATGGACGGTAAATCTGAATTTATTTTGAAAGTTTTAGCCTTTATTTCTGTTCTGACAGAGATGGCGTCTCACACGGCGGTGTGAGTGGCAGTCAGAGATGTACATTCTGCAGCCAGACCCTTCTCACTTCTAGTTGTTATTGTGGCAACCAAGACGGGAGGCTCTATGGAGGGCATCCTCCCTGTGTATGAAAAAAGGTTTATGCTGAGATCATTAAAATGAGCGCATTTAATATGTTCAGGATAATAACACTAATTTGTACAGGCATATTTATATTCTGTATGTTTAGTTTTAATTTTACACACAGCACCTCTGAGGATAGTTTTCCAAACTTTCAGGCTATGTATTTTCCCTTTGTTTTGTACAATTACATTTATTATAATCTTTACATTATTAATGATAATGCTGTAATAAACAGTGTTATTAAAACGTGTTGGCCCCTTCCTGATTCCTTTTTTCACACTTAAATGTTTCAGATCAACAAACACATTTTAATATTAGACTAAGATAAACTGAATAAATAAACAAATGCATTTTTTAAATGATGATTTCGTTTATTAAAGGAAAAAATGCATGCATGCATAAGAATACGTGTTATGCAGAGGTAGATTTGAACATCCACAGTGGAGCTAATAGCAGGTTTAGCACGCCCTCCTCCCCGCTCCTTCTGTCTGCATGTCAGTGTCCTTGACTGAACCTAAAATCAGTGTCAGATTGTGTGTGTGAATGGCTTTGATTAAACCCTGATGGGCAGGTTGACACCTGGAGAAGCAGCCACTGCCTTGAGTGTGGATTTCAAATGGTGAGTGCTGCAAGTTGTGTGAAACACTTTGAGAGTTTGCAAGACAGAAAAACACAGAACAACTGCAGCGTACATTTCTGACTGACAATATTTGACACTGTCATTCTGTCTTTCAAATTCAAAGTAGAAAACCAGATTGACCGCCTAAAAATCTTTCTGACAAATTTCTGCTACCTTGATACCTCTCTTTACTTTAACTGCACTTGAAGTCATGTAGTACAGTGTCTAAAAATGTTCCAGGTACTTAGAACATTGTTTTATGAAATGTCATTTGAATAGAGACAGCTTTTACTCTTAGCTAAGTATGTCATGTGCACTCATATTAAATATATTTGCCAAAAGCTTCAACAATGTGGGCTCTATTGATATCCAGACCTTCATGTTTTCATGTGTCTAGTGCTAGGTGTCTTGAGTGCCAGCCGTGCCCTGTAAAGGTACAACATCATGAGGCATTTGCCATAAATGTCTACTTTAGCTGTGTTTATTGACCATTAGTATGATTATATTTTAAAGTATGGTTGGTTTTAAATGGCCTTTTGTTGATTATTGTAGTTACTTTCCAGACATTATGGACCTTAATTTCCTCTAATAAAAAGGAACTGTTTCCTATTGTGCCCATCCATATTTCTTCTGTTACGTTACTCTGATTCAGTCCAGCATCACTGAAGCCGGTTAGATATTGCAAGCTTAACTACATTTTGCTCTGTGCTCCCACTCACTGGGAGCAATGTAGCAGATGATGCCTGTAATCAGCTGTTTTGGATGTGTGTGTGCTAATGTTCTTGGCTAGGAGTGTGGTATAACAATAAACCATCTGGCACTGTGCTAAAGTTGATCAGATTTCTCATGTGAGCATCAAATTAGAAGTTTAAACGTCTCAACGGTAATCAGGCTTCTGGAAAAAGTTACTGTGCAGAAGAGGCTTGTGAGAAAAAGTAGCTGATAAAATGTTACTGTTGGAGCAAAGTCATTATTTTCAAAGCTCAACTCAAAGCTTTTTACTCTCATTTCAGTAAAAAAGATCATTATTCATTACCTCACCCAGCAGAGAGGTCATGTTACCTGAGCATGTTACCAGTGTGGCATCGCAAGGATCTTGTTTGATGAATTATTTGAATAAATAACAGGACTTCATAAGAGGACAGCAAGGAATAGCTCACATTTAAAGAGTGACTAAACCCTCAGACTACTTTCGTTCAATGAAGACCTATATATAAGGGGATTTAGTTGCACTGTTGATTGTTAAGGATCCAAATCTTGACATTTTAGCACAGAATATTTAAATGTGACATTTTGAGTTAAAAATTTGCATAGACTGTTCTACACATCTACCAGATCATCTCATGCAACTGATTTTTTTTTATAACATTTTCTCCTCCACTGACACTCTAGGATAGTTGGTAAAGTAGTGCTGTTGCCTGATATTGCAACTAAATTTTGTCTTTCTTGAAAAAAAAAGGTCTTCTACATGACAATTAAATGTACTGGAAAAAGTGCATTTTTCATCAGCAGCTGGATTGAGCTGAACCTGCTGCTGGTATTTTACTCTGTGTTAGGTCTCAGGCTTCTCTGGTACACAAATGCAGCAGGACGTGTGGGGCTCATAAGCTGCTCTGTTAGCATTAGCAGCGCTAGCTCTCGATGTTGGCAATGTTTGTATGGCTGTGCCTGACATATTAAAGAGCTGTATGCTGTCTGTGGAGCCATGAGTTACTCCTATTTTCACACACAAAAAGTTTTAAGATTCTTTCTGGATTCTACAATCCCCGTGTAAGAGGAAGCCTGACCTGACGTATGCTAGGTGTGCGTAGTGAAAGTGATCTAGGTTACACCAGGAATGGTTCATATGC
This sequence comes from Cheilinus undulatus, assembly GCF_018320785.1. Classification (NCBI taxonomy): domain Eukaryota; kingdom Metazoa; phylum Chordata; class Actinopteri; order Labriformes; family Labridae; genus Cheilinus; species Cheilinus undulatus. The sequence continues at coordinate 20,446,277 of NC_054887.1, read as the reverse complement.
TCGCATAAAAATTAGTAGAACATCAACCAACAGCTACTGATGGACAGGACAATGAAAATAACAGGAAATCATCTGGTTTACGTCAAAGGCAGGTGTTACGGATTAACAAGTGACCATTTTAACTGGTGACTATGCATAGATGTCTGTAGTTGTCTTTATAACGTATTGTTAGCCTCATAGCATAATTGCCTAAGTCATTTTTTGGCCAAATTGTGATATCTTCCTAATTCTACTCTCCTAATGCTGCTGATTCATAGTGCCTTATTGCCTATATCCTCAGCCAATCAGAGTGCTTGTTACAGTCCATAAACACTACATGCCGAAGTCATCTATTAATTATTATCTATTAAGTCACTTTTATTTGTTATGAAGTCCTTGTTGTGGCTTTTTCAAGAAACTTGTTCACACATCTGGTAGAGCTTATTGCCACAGTATAAATAAAAAAATCCTTTGTGTTTCCTAAAATATGTGGTTTACTTTTTTTCTAAAAACCTTAAAATATGCAAAAATATGCTTTGATTGGATGATTGTGCTTTGCTGTTATGCTATGAGGCTAACAATGTCTGAAACTTTCAGAGTCTCTCTGTTGAGCATTTCACGCAGTTCATATTTGTCAAAGATATTATTGATGTAAGAGAAAATGGTCAGGGGTTTGACACTGTTAGTACAACAACCACTCACACATTCAGTGGAAAAGTCACCAGTTAACACAGTCACTGTTCAAACCATAACACCTATTCTCCTGCAGCATCATCAACAGCGAAGGCTTCAAATGCATTAGTAGTTTTAAGCACATAGTAGTGTTTCCTTTGTTTGAGGTTTTCCTCTGTGTATTTGTATTATTGTAATAAGCTGATAACAAATACAGGTTCACCAATGCATTATTTTGAACACATTTCATTAAGCTCTTTAATTCCAAATATCAATTTACAGCTCCTTAGTGCACAGCAGACTGAAGTAGTTGCTGAAATAAACACCTTAATGAAGCTCAGCACTAATTCATGCAGGACACAGTAGTCATACGCCCAGCTGTGATCAGCTGACTGCCAGCTGATCCTAATCATTGACTCCCATAGCCAATCACAGCTCTTTCTCTCAATACAGTGGTGTATTTAAATATGACGTACTTCTTACTTATCCCTGCTTGCTTTAATGCTGAAGCACAACACTGCTGCTGGTAAAGCTTAACCTCCTCCACCCCAGCCTCCTCCTTTATAGCATAAAGCTTGTTACACCCTCATATTCTGATTCATACTCCTGTGGATTAATTGCTTTTGAACTCATTTTATTGATTCAGATCATGACCCCCCTAGAACTGGAATTGAATCAAACTGTGAGGTACTGAAAGTTTCCCATCTTTAATGACCTTATAGTATCTTGTGTCTTATATCTTATGTTTAAAAATATCTGTTGAATTTGCCAATAACCAGACAAAAAGGAGAAATTTCACAGGAAAAGATGAGACCAATCCAACAGAAATGTCACTGTGACACTTCAGGGTTGTGGATAATGAAATGCTGTTGACTGAGAATCTAAAAAGCAGCATGGACAGAATGATGTGGCTGATTAGGGACAGTAGGAAGGAGGGAGTGGATGTGTATTATGCCCCCTCACTCTAAAGGCATTTTTAGAAATTCCTGGGTATCTGCACCTCAGCTGAAACACATGGGTTTAGTCACTCTTAAAGATAACATTAAATTAGAAAATTTTACATCTAATGTCACAAAAGAAGTACCATGAACCCAAAGACATATTGGATAATAATAAAAAACTGCTGCATTTTGCTTGCAGTGAAAGAGGAAGTTTCCACTAGGTGATATTAAAGGCAAACATGTTTGAATACTTTAATCTGAACGGAGCACAGTTTAATTATTTCAGCTTATAGATTAAATGGTAGATTTGTACTACTTCAACTGTTGCTCCACATGGATTAAAGTGCTGGATCCCATCCATAAACGCTCTGATTAAAGGTAAATCCACACACATCGTATTGCGTGTTGCTGCCCTGAGATCAGTGACAAGAGCACTAAATTGACTCCCAATGGGATCCATCAAAGCAGTTAGCCAGCCAGTTAGCTGCATTAGCTTCACCTTGCTGCACCTCTCTATTGGTTTTTTGTTTTAAGCAGACACAGCAGCTGGTTCAATTCAGTATTCTGAAGGTTTTGTCAAGGCTAAGCAGCATCAATCACATTACTGAGGCTGTTAATGGAGTAACCTCAGGGTGTGACAAGAGTTTCAAACCATTAAAAACATTTAGGTCTTTGTAGTATTGACAAGTGTTTGCCTGCACCCTGAAACTGCTGTGACTCACAATTTGTTTGTAGAAAGAACAAAAAGGCTACTTTTCATGTCTTTAAAAAGAAAAGCAAAGATTTATTCATGCCTCAAAAGTAAATTATATTTTGTGTTGTACAATTTTCCTGTTGACTATTAAAAAGAAATTAAATACAAATTGGGATGATGTCAGGAAAGTAGGCTTGTGGCCAGAATTTGAAAACTAATGAGAAATGTGTTCCTTTTCTCAGAGACTCCAGAGATATGAATGAATTATGAATCAGCTTGCTGAGGTGCATGTCTTTTCTGGATAAATAAAGGTTACTGTCATATGCAGCTGCTTTTCTAATGAAATGTCAAATTAAAAAGCGTGATACACAAAACACCACATCGGCCGAGTCTGAGCAACAAGTTGTTTTCCCATGCCTGTTGCTGAGAAACAACTCAATCGATTTTTGACCCTCACTCTCAGCCTGCTGCATTAAGCAGGTAGTTTTTCCCATATGCATTTTGCTCGAACTATGTCAGTCAGGATCTCAACCCTGCCTGTTCTTGTGGAATCAATAATGTATAGGCTCAATACACCAAGCTGGAGAAGATACAAAATGTAACATCCAGGAGCAAAATGAAGATCTGAATCTTCGACCGAGCTGGAGAGAGTTGAGCTTGGCACAGAGGAATGTGGTTGCACTGGGCAGGAGTCTTGGGGAGAGAGTGGAAACAGGAAAGACAAACAGACTTCAGCAGTGGAGTAAGTGCTGGGTAAACTCCTTGCTGCAGGATCAAAACACAGAGACAGAAAAAGGAGAGATCCAAGTATTACAGTCTCTGAAATATGGGCTGGAGTTGTAGGGGACACAATGATATGACAAGAGAGGACAGGACAGGATATGATACAATATGATACAAGATGCTAAATGATATGGTATGATGTGATAAGGTACAATATGATAGAGTATGTTGTTCTATGCTAAGATATGAAAGTATATGATAAACAAACAATCTTACTATACATGTTTTAAATCCAAATTCAGGTGTTATACACCTCTTTCTCCCCTTAAAACAAGCTTTTGATTGCATTATCAATTTATGTCTAAGCATAGGCACACAGATTTTTTTATAAGTCTCTCTAGGTTTACTTCTGTCTAACTGCACTCCAAGTTTTACATATAATCCTGATGAGGTGTGTTAAGCTGCTAATGACTTGAGTGCATTTCCTGATGAGGGCATTCACAATAAAAGTGTTTCAGAAAAATAACAGCTGCGGACTTTTATTGTGAAGAGCTTGAGGGAAGTAGTGTGTTTAGCATTGATTTAGCTTAGCTTTGGCTGCTGTACCGGCGAGTTTACAGCTGCTTCTCTGACCTCATGTAAAGTCGCAGCCTGGATCTTTGACTCATCGTTTAGTTAAAAAAAAAAAAAAAAGTCATAAGTTAAAACACACCTTGAAACGGTTGTTTAAGCTGTTGTAAGATGAATAGCTGCAGCGCTGGTCTCTACACAAACCATAACCATCCAAAGCAGCACGCAGCTTGTGTTAAAGACCCAGGCAGGCTGGCAGAGACGGCACACCGACCTTGTTACGGTACAGCGATCAAACTTTGAGAAGAAAAGCACACATATTGCTTGCTAACTGTGCTTGATTACAGTGGCAAAATAGTTGACATTGAGTTAGTTACCTGGCTACACGTAAAACTAGAGCTAAACATGCTAATGACTGGACTCAGCCTGAGCTGTCTGTCACAAATCACTCGCTCTGTCAGCTGTGGGAGTGGATATGCCTCGTGCGTGCATCACAGCACAACACAAACATTTAAACCAGTGATGACAGTGTTGCAAAAATCCATTCTGTAGCAAAAAATTTACCAGTAACAGTATAAATACCAGTTTACCGCCCACCAAGGTTGTATAGTTAACTAAAACTAACTAATAACTAAAACTAAAATTCCAATATCATTCAGGTTAACTGAAGCTAAACAAAAACTAAGTTTTACCAAAAAAATGGAAACTAACTAAAACGGTTTAGTATGTTTACAAAACTAAAATAAAATAAAAATGGAGACAAAATACCGTTAGTTTTAGTCTCTGACACAACCATACTGACTAGCAACGACACACAAGTCTGGGGAGAGTAAAATGGCCTGATCTGATTGGTTAAGACTTCACACAATGGTAGATTTATGTTTGGAGTTTTATTCAAACATCATCATTAAGTAAATAAAATAATAAGTGAAGAGTAGCCTGTTAGAATATGCTTTTAATAGTGTATGACGCTCACTCAGCCCTGACATCTATCTGTAAAAAACTAAAGCTAACACTAAAACTAGTAAAAACTAAACTAAAATGAAGCATTTTTGCAAAATGAAAACTAAACGAAACTAACAAACCAGCAGTCAAAACTAATAAAAACTAAACTGAAATCGAACACAGAAAGTGAAAACAAAATAAAAATAGAAACTAATGAAAAATCCAAAACTATTATAACCTTGCCGCCCACTACTACTTGCCACAGATTTTCAAGAGTTACTGCAGCTCTGTCAATATTGAAACTATTTAAGACTTTCTATGTCTTGATTGTGGTGAAAAATCTCAAGTGCAGAGAAAAAACAAACTAAATTCAATTAACAAAAATCCTAAGGAAAAACCTCCAACACACGAAGACGTCACAGGCAGCACAGGAAACATCAAACAGCAAGCAATGAACTGACAAAAGACATGGAGAAACACAGAACCTAAATCCACAGGGACTGATTAAACAAAGGGAGACAGGTGAGGACAATGAGACACAGGTGGAACTAGTGAGGGTAATCAACATGGAGGTCAAAGTAAGTAAGTCAAGCAGGAAGAAAACTGGAATCACACACACAAGGGAAAGCCACTACAAAACAAAACAGGACAAATATAAACACTTTTAAAGTGTTAAACCTGGTTGGAGATCTACTCACTTGTTGTTCTTGCCAATGAGGAAAGATATTTTTTTTCGACACAACTCCTCCCTTTGATATGACACAATGCAATATGACTTCATATAACGTTGTACACTAAGAAACAGTGTGATATGATACAAAATCATACCATACAATGCCATGCCATAAGATGCAATACAATATAAAATGAAATGATAGAACTCAATAAGCTGTGATAAGTCTGTAACACTTGTTAATTGCCAAAATAACAATATCAAGATCTTAACCGTGTTTTTGTTATTGCTAATCTAGATGTTTTTTTATTGCTTCTTTTGATGTAAGACTCCAACTGTGCCAACATGTTTTTTCATTTTTGACCACAACACGAGATCAGAGTTTGCCTAGCAGGTGGCTCCTCTTTCCAAATAAAAACTCATCTTTGAATCAGCAGTCTTACTTGACTTTTTACGAGATGGCATCCACGCAGACACACACTCAAACAAACATGCATTCAAAAAACAGCCAACAGCCCCTTTTTAACTGTGGATTGGATTTCATTCTCGGGACCCCATTAATTCCTTATGGATTCTTCATATTGATTGAGGGGCCCCTGGTCTTGTTAATTCAACTCAACCCAGACAGGGTTTGAGTCAGTTTGTGTAGCCTGAAGGTTACTGCTGCTCATAAGAAAATGGGTGAATAAAATCAAGGAAAAGGCAGGGTGTGGGGAAGAGAAAACAGGAGGAAAAGAACAACACATTCATCAGAAAATGAAGGTGCTAGTTTGAGAAATTTAGGCAGAGGAGAAAGTTGATTTTGAAGTTTTTGAAAAGAAAGGTCTGTGCAACAAAAGAAAACAAAATGCCGTACTCAGTTGGTGATTTTCATTGTAATGCATCAAGAATGTTCCATTTTCACCCTGGTCTTTCTTTCATTAGCTCATGCTAATGAATCGCTACATAAAACCCTCGCAATGAATCACAGCTGGAAGGTTGTTTGCTTGTTTGTGTGTATTTGTACTGTGCCAGCACACGAGCATGAAGGCCAAATGCAAATATGCATTTGTTTCCTTTCCGATTGATGAACCTAAACATTACTCTGCAGTAATTAATTATGCTGCAGTAATAAGATAAGCCTCATGGCTTTAGCAAGAGGACAAAAGCACAGGAAACACGGGAGTGCTGTTCAATATTACAAGCAGCAAATACAGCATTATTTTTCTAAAAAGACTACTTTACCAAAAGTCCTAAATACAGAGTCATGTGACAGAGGTCAGAAAGAGGATGAAGCAAATTTTGCCTCATCCAAACACTTTCCAAGCTTTTTTCTCATACAAGAAAATGCCATTATCAGTGGTTGAAAAGATGTAGAAAAGGAGCATGTTGTTCCTTCTGCTGTAACTTTGCTGCCAGGGTGAGAATGGATTGAGAGGAGTTATTTGTCATTGTCAGGCTGAGTGCCCTGCTACCTGTCTGATGCTGAACCTGTCTCGCTCAGGTTCCCTTTTATGTGTTTTCATCTTCCTCTTTAAAGTTTTAAAAGCTGAAGTTTAACCTGTTGCCTTCTTTTCATCTATTTTCTCACTTCCGCCACCTCCACCAACCTCAACATGCTTTGCTCTGATTTAATCTGTCACTGCTTGTCTACTTTCCTGTTCTGTACTTGTAATTTTATATCCTTTGATTGTTTAATTCCAGACATAATTACTTTTAAATCAAGCACAGGCCATAAAGTTTAAAAAGGCCATGCTTGGTTGCTTACTCAGATTGTGACTACAGTTTTAAAGACTCCTTAGGAAATCATAGGCCATGTTTCTTAGTGGTAAACCCTACCATAAAGAGGAGCTCATACTAGCTAAACAGCTTCTTAGTTGAAAAATAAAAATGTACTGCAGCTTTTTGAAACAATATTTGTATTTTGCTCTAAAGAGTCTACACACCCTAGTTAAATACGTTTGTGGTGTAAAAATAATGCCAAGACGTATAATTTAATCAAAACTTTAACAAAAACCTAGTAGTATAAGTATGCACACCTTTAGACTACTACTTGGCCTGATGATGTATTTTGGGCAGGAGTCTATAGAGCAGTGATTATCAACTGGTGGCCTGGGGGCCACATCAGGCCCCAAGAAGATTTTTTAAGTCAGAAAATGTGCAGAGGAGAAATATGTTGTGGTATTTAGGGTATGTTATTTAAAAAAAATCCTAATAGGCTTTAAATGTTGGCTTAATGTTTGATCCATTTTATAGAAATTCACCCCTTAGTCATCATTAGTAATGCATGATAAAGACATACTCGTGAATTTGTTCTTGATTAAAGTGGCTGTCAACTTTAATCTTTCGGCACTTTTAGAGTACAATTCTTCCTGCCAGAGAACACCACAATAGACTGGTTTTCTGACTTCTCTCCCACCAATCACAACACAGCATTTTAGCATTAAAACCAAATTATGACAACACACCAGCCCCAGAGATATATAGCCAAAATATTGCAATTGCCCCCTAGTGGCAGCTGCAGTTTAGGGGATTAACACTGATCTCATTGGCAAAGGCAAAAAATAACATTTTTTGAAAGAAAAAAAAAGAACTATTTTCTTAATTGGGCCAAAATATTTAGTTAAATTTATTTTTTGGGAAGTCCGGCCCCTTCAGTGTCTTCCAAGTAAAAACTGGCCCTTGTACAAATGTAATTGACGAGCCATGCTACAGAGTATCCCATCTCAAAGTGTCCAAAATCTTTCAGTTTTAGAGGTTTGCATATTTATGCAACCAGGTTTTGGTCATCTTTGGTTTTTTATATACTACTCCAATGTTGGTTGTTCTTTTTTGAGATGGACCCTTTTTAACCTATAAAAACATAGACTTTAACAGGGGCTTGTGGACATTTTAGAGCTACAGTGTATTGTTTCTGTATTCAACTGAGACATCTTTATGGAATTCATGTTACCATAGGACTTCTGGAGCAGCATGCTAACCATTTTAAAAAAGTCATTTCTGGCTGGCATGTTCATGCTACCATCAATCACACTGAAAGCTGAAATAACACTCAATATCTAGTATCTCATAATAATTTAAATCAATTTGTGTAGTTTTTTTTTCAACACTGACTAACATTGTTGGTGTTTTTTTTTAATTTTTTATTTGGTTTTGTACATTATCTGTTTGCCGTGGGTCCAAACAGGAAGTAGAGGCATTCAATGGTTAACTGAATTCATCTCCATTGGCCTCTTGGATTTCCTTCTGTTTTGTTACTGTTTCTGTCCAGTTTTTCTTGTCCAATTACTACCATTGTGAGATCATAGATATTAATCATGTTGTTCACTGACTAAATCTGGCCTGATCTGTTATTTCTTGGATACTGAGCACAATCAGACACAAATCATACAAAGATTACTCCTCCATCTGCAGTGTTTTCTCTCCACAGTCCCTTACAACCTGCCTGTAAATTGTCTTCCTTTTTCTGACCTCTTTTCCTCCTCCATCCTCAGGCTTGGAAAAAGTTGGTCGTGACTCGAGCTATGAACAAGAGGGGAAGGTTCAGTTCGTGATGGACGCCGTGTACGCCATGGCCCACGCCTTGCATCGCATGCACCGGGAGCTCTGCTATGGATACCCAGGTCTTTGCCCGCGCATGGCCAACAACATTGATGGGAAAGAGCTCCTCAGCCACATTCGTGCTGTCAGCTTTAATGGTGAGTTATGCTGGTGATTTCACCCATGGATGTTGTTTTGTTAATGTGCAATGAGCCTTTGGCCATTTAATGGTTCTGTATTTACTGAATAATGAATACGTGCAAAGAAGACCCTTCAAGGCTAATGTAAAACTATAAAGAAAAGCCAACAATTAGTCTTCAATTGCCAAGGTATTCCTTGAGAACAACAGCCTTCTAGCCTTCAGATACTTAAACCCAGATCAGTAATCCTGTTGTGTTTATCCCCCCTGACTTGTGTAATTCCAGTTATACTTTGAAAAACCCTTAGCCCAGCTCCTCGTCTAATTTGTCTTATCGTTATCGTAAAAACAAGTCATGTTGCGTTTCACCTTCATAATTAAGTTAAGCTTGCAGCTTTTTCCTGAATATGTTATTTGCTTGTATTTGCATGTTGCAGATGGTGATTAGGTTTTGTATCACTTATAATAACGATGCTACAACTGCTTTTTTCCTTCTCTCTGTAAAAATCTAGTGGATAGTGGCACTAGCCAGGGAAAAATATTCACTCATTTCCTCATAGAAGATCATCAGATGCCTCATTTGAATTTTCTCTTATAAGGCAATTTCCCCCCAAGTTATGCCTCCATCTGCTTTTCTGTCTGCCTTTTTATTTCCTGTGCCTCTGTCAAGATTTAGAGGGAATACAAAGAGAAAACAAAAAGAGTTTTGGTGTTAGGATTACAGAAATTCTTGTCTTATGTAGTTGCAGAGGTTGTGGAAATGTGTCTCTGCAGGAATGTGTGCAAAATATGTGTCAGTGGTTGTTCTTTTTTTCCTGAGCTATCGCTGTCTGTCAGTGCTGGGAGTGTCAGAAACACATTCACAGGCAACCACTTAATGCTCTTTCATAGGGCAGCAGCAGGATTGTTCTACATTGTGTTTCTCTGTTATTGCAGGCTTGGAGGGGAGAGAAATCATCCTTTAACAGCAAGGTCACAAACTTTATACCCCAATGAGTCACTGAACACTTTTCACTCACTGGGAGTTGCTGTGCTACATTGGTTCGTGGCATTGCTTTAGTGAAGATGATCTGAGAATTAACATTATTGTTGCAAAACTCAAGAGTCCTTTTTTAATATTTTTGAGAGCATGGCTTATTGATTTTCGGATCTGATTTTTCCTCAAACTTTCAGTTGAAACCTGTGCTTGTGCTCAAAACTGCCTCTTTGTGCTTAGATTTTCTCAGCCTTCTACTGAGTTCTTGGATGCTGTTTTTGTGCCAAATCAAATGTTTTATAGTCTGGTGGCTGGTTAGCTTGCTACATGAATTTACAGCTACATGTTGTACAAGTGTAGTTATTGTGGCAACAGTAAAACTGAATACTAAAAAATGACAGAAGATAAGCATTTAGTCCAAGGTCTATCAGTATGAGAAACAGCAGAGGGCAACAGAGCAGAATCAGGAAAACAGGAAGTGATTCTATCCATCCACCCAGGCCTCGCCGTTGATTGGCTGGTACTCATGTGACAGCTAGCCAATCAGATTGTGTCGTACACGGGCAGTGCTGGACTGGGTTATTTTTATTTAGTTAATTTGACCCTGGTATTTGATTTGTGCAAACCATCCTTTTACTTCAGGTACATGACATAACTACACTGTTCCTTCTCCTCTTTTAATACCAAATTATTCCCCCAATTTATTACAAAGCTGGGTTATAAATGCCATAGATGAATACAATTATGCAATTTCATTCAATTTTCACTGATTCTCTTGTTGTCAGGGGTGAATATAGTGGGTTTTTCCTTGTTCAAGTTAACAAACATAAACAGTGAGCAATCATAGCAAAATAAAACTAGAAAACACTCGGAGAGCACAGACCTCCGCCAGTAGCCCTATTTCCCAATAACAATGAATCCTTTAAAGAATTTCTGGATCCAGACAGTGATCTGGATCACTCCCAAAATCTAATCAGTTCTTCCTTTTGCCATTTCTGACATTTCCTAAAAATGTCATCAAAATCTATCCATAACTTTTTGAGTTATGTTGCTAACAAACTAACAAACAAACTAACAAACAAACTAACTAACAAACCCTGTCAATCACATAACCTCCTTGGCGGAGGTAATAAAATCATACCAGCCCCAAAGTGCGATGGCAGAGCAGGAAGGGCCCTGTATGGCAGATTAGCAGTCCAGCCCTGTATACAGGACAGTAAATGAGACTGTGGTGAGCGAGATTAAAGCCAGAAGGAAGGACAAACTTTGCAGTGGAGCCAAGGTAGCACACTTTTTGATCTATTAATTTTATGGACTAAAATGTTGGTACCAACAATCATCCAAATGCCAAATTTTGGAGTCAATAATCTGCCAGGCTGGTAATTGATCTACCCCCAAACAAGGATTTTGTGAAATGTTATGGGGCATTTAAATGAGGAAATTTAAATGCCCCAATTCCGATACCAGAGTGATCTGATACCTATGTAAACTTTGTGGGCTGACTGTGATTTTGAAAACTGGCACATTATTTGAACCCCACAGTAAACATGGCTCAGCAAATAGAGTCATAAGATTCTGCTGAATATTAAATTACCAGTGACACAGAAGGACACATCACAGGCTCTCTATCTCGCTTTCTCTCCATTATGTTCTCTTCATAATGATCAGGGTGTTTAAGCATGCATGATGTGACAACAACAACAGTATGGCAGTTAGCATTCAAGCTACCAGCAATAAATAATCAAAAAATGATTTAAAATTTGTCAAAAACAAAACAAACAAACAAAAAAAAAAAACATTAAATATCAGGTCTTCTGTTTGTGGACTTAATGTCAAAGTCCCAGAAAAGTCACCCAAGTACCAGGCTGGCTAGAACCTCCTGTAAGGGCTACAAAGGCATGGATAGCATCAGTGGAATGGCACAACAAATAGCTTTAAGAGGAAAAAAGTAAGAGGCTACGATATATGGTACAAAAGTTATTTAACCAGTACTGGGTAGGTGCAGCAACACTTGAACCTATCAATACTAATACTTGTATTTTCAGCAATCGGATGTATTTCCAGTACTGGTATCGTAATATGTGCTCTTAAGTTTTGCAACAGTCATGACTCCATAGAAGTCCAGGTAAAAGTGTCACCTACAGTAAATATCTGATTTGTTTACGAAGAAGGTTATGAAGAAGAAACTGCTTGCCCTTTTGATGTTTGTCACAATGTTTGAGTTTTAGATCCCAAAAGGTTTTTCAGGTAATGATCAAAGGCATCAAAGTCTTAAAATAAACAACATATACATAATTGATATCACACCTTATGTGCCTTCATGTAACTGTCATCTCAGGATAAAGCAAAGAAAGGGCATCAGTTGGCTAAAGAAAAAAAATGGAAACTGCAGATAAAGCAGTGGTATGATGTGTTTTATTCCAGCAGTATGCAAGTCTCTATCCTCACATTCCCTGAAATGTTTATTTTTTTTTTTGATGCATTTATACCAGTCAAACATAAGAGTATATCTTGAAAAGTTTCATATCTACATTTTTACCTTAGTTCACCTCTACCAGCATTTTTAAAAACAGAAGAATCCCTCATGGGTGGTTTTCCACAGACTTCCTCATTCTGCTCCTTTTTTGTATGTGGCTTTGACTCTTCCTTTGTACACATTTTGGTTGTCTGTCTTGAAATATTCTTCCTTCCAACTCAAAACTCTTTTTTAAATGTAGTAATTGTAATAGTTTGCAAGCGATAAAACAGAAATGGAATAAAAGTCCCACAAGAGCAAATGGGTTTAATAACTTCATCATTTTCTGCTGCAAATTTCTGGCATGAGTATTCAAAATAAAGTGGGAAAAGATAAAACTTTTAAGGTCTTCTTGGATACTTTTCACAGTTTCTTTGTCCTTAAATGTTTAAAAGGCCTCTGAGGGTGCAGAAGAAGACTGATGGGGTTTGTTGGAGGGCCTCTTGTTGTCGTTACTCTTATCTGCTTTGTTTACATCGATAGAGGCGTGCAAGATTTAAAGCTTTTAAACTAGCTTCTTTATATGTGTGTAGGTTTTAATGCTGGGGTATATTTGTGTTTTCTGATGAAAAGCTGCTTTGTTATTGATCTGTTTGGGGCTGACATGACTTTGGAACACTAAAGAAGAAACAGGGCAAAGACTGAGGTAGCTTTTTTCTCTCATTCACTATGTTTTTCTGGCACATAGAGGGGGAGACTGAGATAAAGTTGCTGGAGCATGAATTCTCCTTTTTATGCTCTTGCTGGATACTTACCAATTCAACTTGCAAGTAATTACATGAGAGGACAGGTAAAGTGGGGGAGGGGACATTTTCAAGTGTTTAAGGTGGTAATTCCTCTTCATTTGGATTTCGACCAAGACTAATTAACTTACAGAGGGAAGCCAGACAGGTGAGAACAACAGAAAAAGTGGAGAGGAGGAAAGAGAGACAATCAGGAGTGTTTATCGCTAACAAGATTGGTATTACAAGTTTTCCCCTTCTTCATATATCATGGTTAATATTCTGTGATGCAGTTTTTCTTTTTTAAGGGCATTTCCAAGCACAAAACCTTTGATGACTGTGAGGATAGAATCCTTCAATAAAAGTCACACAGTGGGTTCCACTCAGCCTTACTCCCACCTGAATGGCAAAAGGGACATGTACTTACTTGATGCTAATGCTAAAAAAATACTGCTCTAGACAGATTCCCTGCAGTAATCTGTGTAGTGCACATTTTGTACAAGGAAAGTTGAGGAAGTTCCGAATAAGATGCCTGCAAATCATTTTATGAAGCCTGAAACAAAGTAAATATTCTACAAGCAACACCATATTTGAAACAAAAGACTAAAGCAAGCAAATTTGAATATTAAGCTACAGTTCAAGTTGTGGCCGTTTACAGGTGATTTTTAACTGTATGGGACCTTTATAATAGAAAAAGCACAGTTCAGTGCCATTTGTTTAGTCGAATGAGCATATCTTGGCATTTTTAATAAAACACATGGTATTCGTGTGGACAGTGTAATACAAGGAAAGTTTAGAAAGTTTGAAATGTCAGAATAAGACACTTGCAGATCATTTTTAAAAACAAAACACATTCCAGAGCAACATCTTATTTGAAATAAAAAAAGACTTGAATGGTCTAACCTAAAGCACTAAAACAATGTGGTGTTAATTTTGACAGCTATGTAGGCACCGGGGCTTTTTCTATGCTTCAAGATCACTGCATTTGAACAGAGAAATACTTCTTTCAGTGTAGCATTCCCAAGTTTCTCATTTTATTAAATAGGACGATACTATTTTTTAACTTTATCTTTCTTTTTTTTGGCTCCCAAATACACCTAGAACTCAATAATTAACTCAAATATATAGCACATTAATGTAAACACTATTTTGCTTTCACTGTGGGGATTTCAGTCATTCTAGTCACGTCTGTAGTAGGTCTATGTAAGTGGTAAACTTTGAGCTAGCTGGAACTCCTAGCATACATGTTTTCCTGTGTATCATCCACTCTGAGGTCATTGTAAGTTAGTGTAAGAATTGGTCAAAAAAGATGTTGAACACAAATCCAATTAAAGGTTTTATTTATACCAGTTATGAATTATCTTATTTAACGATTATGCATTATAACTACAAAGGCAAAATAAGGATAAGAATAAAACAACGGAAATAATCCTTGTCTCATACAGTCTTTAAGGGAGTGAGTAAACTCATAGTAATGCTGCCCTATTGTTTGTGACTTCCTGATTTAAGGTCTCGGTTATTGCATTTTGATTGTTGCCGTCTTTGTGATATATTTTATTTCTTTATTTATTTTGAACCCAGAGTCATTTAACTCAATAACTGTGTAGATAAGTGTTACCTCCTTTCTTGATACAGGATGCTGCCATAGTGACTTATTTATCACAGGTAGCTACACTGTGAAGCAAACCCTAATTTTCTGTTACTGATTTTACTTTAACTTGTAAGCTATACAGCACATTTTAAACAAACGGGACATAGAAAAGTGCTGATTAAATAGAAGTGTTACTAAGATTTGTCGCAATATTTACTATTCTGATCTTGAAAGTAAGGCAAAGGTGGCAAACCTTTAATTTCCTTTTTTATAGTAAAGTACACTTGTATATCAAAAACAAACCCAAGGGGCAGCATATCTGAACAAAATAGTATAGGGCCGAAAACAGAGCCTTGAGGGACACCCCAAGTTAGGCTTGGGCAATATAGCCAAAAACTAATATGTATCGCGATATGCAGTATTTATCGCAATATGTTGAAATCTCCTATCATCCCTCTAACTCACTGTGGCTTTTTTATTTACTCCTAACACTCTCTCATGTTTTCCTCCCTCATGTCCTGATACAAAACACGCACGTACAAAGGAAAGTTTTCTGGATCAGCGGGGAAGTGTGCCGTCTGCTGTGAGAGAGGCATTCAGAGGCATTGGAAGAAGCAAAATTTCAGATTAAAACCTCCACGTAACTGATACTCAGTGGTTGCAATGTTGTAGTTTTATACATCTCATGTTGCAAAAGCCATCATACATTGAGTATGAAATCCTCAACCCCTACCACAAGTAAGACACTCTTTGAAACAGAGGTGATAAATTAACTGAGAGAAGGTTTGTTTCCCGTCTAGTTTCATTGAGTCAGATATTGTTGCAACCTGTACACTCACCATCCTGCTAAATTTTGGGGGAAAATGCAGGTGTTATGGTGAATTTTCACATTGGCTTCACCTTTGAATGGAGAATATTTCCATTTCTTATAAATATGTAAACTACATATCAATCAGAATGCACAGTGCTTCACAAATTTATTAGACCACCTGCCGTATTTGTCTCAGAGGCCATCTAGCATCATGAAGTGCTTTAATGCAGACTCTTTCATTTTCAGTGAGCTCTCCACGTTTTACCATTTTGAACAGGAAAGAGGAATTTCAAACTGAATTCACCTTTTCATACCCAAATTTGAGCCGGCTCACTGGGCTTCTCTGAGAAGTCAGAACTAAAACTCATTTTTCTGTTCAGGAATGCAAGTAAATAACTATAATTTGACATATTGATCAAGAAACATTAATGTGCTTTACTATTTTTTTAGTTTTTTTGTAAATCAGTAAATTTGAAAATTCAAGGATAACAATATTAATGATATTTTAGCATTAAAAATATCATTTGGGTTAAAGAGCTTCTACATATTGGTGTATTAACCATTGCAGAAACATAAAAAATGATTTTTGTAATTACCAATGCTGTTAATTTAGAACAGCTGTGGCATAAACCTTACTTTGGGTGGTGGTCTAATAAATTTGTTAAGCACTGTATATGGCTGCCAGTTAAAAGGGAAATGTACAAAGACTATAAGACAGATTTGCCTTATTATTCAGTAAATGATGCACACAGAAGCTAAAGGTCAGTTTTGATTTGTGATTGCAAAAAAGGTTCTTATTGTAATCAGTCATGTTACCATGCTTAGATCTAATTAATGATGTCTATTTTCATACACAGTAGATTAGTAGATTATCAGTGTAGTATTTAAATTAGACCTGAAACACTGTAAAAGTACACTGCACACATAAAGACGCATTGCAGAGTAAGTACAGAAACAACCCTGGAGCCTTAATGACACACCACACTGTCTAGCTTTTATTTGTCAGAGTTTATTGGCTTATCCAAGCAAAGACACATTCACAAACATTAAAAGGGTGTAGCCAATACACACTCAAAAACACACACATGCCAAGGCCATTATGAGTAATGGAATCTTAGCTTTACTTTTGTGTCTGTGTGAGATACTGAGCCATCCTCATCCATCACACATCTTCATTGAAAGAAAGAAAGAAAGCTTTAGTCAACAGACTTTAACATCACGCTGCAGCGAGCAGAGCAATCAGCAATCAAACTGCAAGAAAAGATGTGATTTTATCTTTTGGATCAGAGATGTCTACATGATTAACACCCACCTTCAGAAATTCCTGCAGCAACTTTGACCAAAAAATTCTTGACGCTCAGTACATGAAAGATGTAGAAGAAACATAGTGGTAAACTGTATTGTGTTGGCAGTGTGGAAATCTCCAAATTGAACAGAAGTGAAAAATGAAATAAATCCTGGAAGTGAAAGAAGTGAAAAAACAAACTGATGCATAATCTGAACAAAACAATTGTACTTGTTCATTAGAGTTTGTTTGCTAGTCACCTCTTTTTCAAGGTCAAGTCTTCACAATCTGCTCTGATCAAACACAAACATCGTCATCCATTTATCCTAGCCACATTCTCCAGACTGCTTGTTTTACACACATCACCAAGTGGCTTTTCAAACGGAGCCATTGCTAAAATCTCTTGCTGTCCATCCATCTATGCATCTTCTTCTGCCTATCTGAGGTTGGGTCGCAGGGGCAGCAGCTTAAGCAGGGAAGCCCAGACTTCCCTCTCCCTGGCCACTTCGTCCAGCTCTTCCCAGGGGATCCCAGGGTGTTCCCAGGCCAGCCGGGAGACATAGTCTCTGCAGCATATCCTACGTCTTCCCCGGGGCCTCCTCCTGGTGGGACCTGTCCTGAACACCTCACCAGGGAGGCGTCCAGGAGACATCCGGACCAGATGCCCGAGCCACCAGCAGCTTTACTCCCAGTCCCTCCTGGATGACCAAGCTTCTCACCCTATCTCTAATGGAGAGCCCAGACACCCTGCAGAGGAAGCTCATTTCGGCCGTCTGTATCTGCGATCTCGTTCTTTTGGTCACTATGCAGAGCTCGTAACCATAGGTGAGGGTAGAAACGTAGATCCACCAGTAATATGAGAGCTTCGCCTTTCGACTCAGCTCTTTCTTCACCATGACAGACCGATGCAGAGACTGCATCACTGCCGACGCCGCACCAATACGCCTGTCAATCTCCTGCCTCAACTTTGGGCTGGATCTCATTCCCAACCTCTTGCTGTATCACTCTTTTTCTTGCACTATCTTTTTCTGCTTTTTCCATCTTGTCTTTGTCCTTCAAATCAGCTGTCTATACTGTCTCATTCTCTCTATTGTCTCCTTTATACATCTCACAACCCTTTCCACTATACTGTCAAACTCTTTCTCTGCTATTACATGACTTCTAAAGGAGTTGACTCATCAGCTGAAGGCTGCAGTTTGTACATGCTGTTTCCTTTTCCCCTTTTTTTCTTAGTTCTAAATTAAATTTTGAGTGAAATATCAAAAAGCTACAAAATTTCCTGTCTAAATATCTTTTGACAGGATCCATTTTTGATTTCTGTAAACCTGCCACATTAAAAATCAAAATGATGCAAGAAGCACTTGCTGCCAAGAAGAGCACATGCTTGTACACATGCTTCTTTCCATCATTCCAAGCTTGTGAAACTCTGAGTTTTCTCTATGCATGTACGAAACTTTCTCTGTGCGTACTCGAAGCTACTCAAAGTTGCTCAAAACATATTTCTGCTGTCTGATTTCTTTTAAACGAACCAATAGAAAACAAGTGCAGGGGGTTAAGTTTTAAGCACGTATGGAGATGGCTCGTAAGTTTTGTCTGCTCTACTTTTTCCATCATCATTATAAAATATCACCAAACTGCAAAGATGGCTCCAACTTACCTGCTTGAAATTTCAGAGGCAAATATGATGCTATAAAATGCCACTGAGCA
Source organism: Cheilinus undulatus (assembly GCF_018320785.1). Lineage (NCBI taxonomy): Eukaryota > Metazoa > Chordata > Actinopteri > Labriformes > Labridae > Cheilinus > Cheilinus undulatus. Next base: position 20,427,815 of record NC_054887.1, on the reverse strand, counting down.
CAGTATCAGCAGTCTTTAATGACATAGTACTTAAGCTTGGTGTTGCCACCACTGATACTATTATTGGTATCTTTGCATCCCTATTTGGGGCCAAAGTCCCAAGGGTGTTCTCAAATTCTCAGTTCCCAAACATCCAAAAACTCACCACACTTGGCAGGCACATGAGGCCTAGTGATAATTTTGGATCAAAATCAGCTCTATAGCACCCCTTAAACCCAATCAAAATACAGCCCCCTTCCCCTGGAGGAATGACATTTTGGTACAAGGATTCAGCATCCTGAGACTGCTAAAAAGTCTTGTCTCATCATGGTTAAACCCAACAGGAAGTCTGCCATTTTGAAAACAAATTCAAAAAACAAATTCTGCTATTTCCTGGGGTCTTTCTTTGAATAACTTGTCCTTGTTCAGTCTTAAGAACTATGTAAAAATTTTTGCTTCCAGCTAGAAAGGATGAAAGTTGTTCAGCTTGTGGACTAAACTTTAAGAGTGTAGCCATGGCAAGGCTTCAGATTCTTATATTTATATGGAAAGAGGAAGTTGTTTATAACTCTGCACAACATAGTCCGACCTTAGTTAGATTTTTCATGTATGAGGGTCCAAACCTGAAGATATTTATGTTGGAATATTTTTTACAAATTATAGAGCCTCCCAGTGGCTGCAGGAAATACCATATTTGTGCTCTTTGAAATATATCCCCTTATAGAATATAACTATTTAAACCTTTTTATTGTGTAGATCAGGCAACAAAAGGCAGCGAGGAAAATTACAGGGATACCAAAGTTACTTTTAGATAACCCTGTATATGATATTACTGTATTTTGCCCAACCCTAGTTTGAAATATTTGTACCAAGTGGGAACTACTGATAGAGTTTAGAATAATAACTTTGATATGAAATTAACAAAAATTCTGTACCAGATTTGGTACTTTGAGTAAGATTCAAAGTGACACCAGTTCACTCTCAAGCTCACCTTTGTTATTCACACACATGCGTGTTTGTTCTCATCTGTTTAACAGGCAGGAAAACTCTGATTGCAATCTAATCTCTGCCAAGTTTGATCTCCTGTAGGGAGACAAGATGGACATCTCCATGGGAACAGACTTGCACTAATTAGAGCGGCTTGACTTTGAGATGATGAACCCTATACTTGGCTGGTCAACCTGGAGGAGAGAGAGTAGGAGGAAGATATTGTGCTGTTGGAAGAAGGATGAGGAATAACCAGTTTGGGAACAATGAAGCTCACACATAATAACCTCAGAGAGCGAGAGAGGACAGGAGTAGAGGAGCTGCTTGCTTGAAGGAGTTGAACTTGACCAGACTTTAATGATCCTGGAGAGAGGAACAAGGAGTGAAAGAGACAGAGGGGTTATGGGAATAGAAGGTCTACCTGGACTTAATGAACTGGGAGGAAGATGGAGGAAGAACATGGGGAGTGGGGGGGGGGGAAAGTTCAGGAGGAAGAGAAAGAAAGTTGAGACATCAGCTGTGTGATTTAAATCGTATTAATTTACTTCACTTTCTATGTTTATGTTTCTATGTACAGTGGTGCATTATCCCATAGTCAGTGAGACAAACATACAGAGACTCTGAGAAGCAGAATCCTGCAGACATTTCAAACATGCACGCTCAGAAATACATGCAGTGCATGCAGAGCAGAAGTATGCATTCGGTTAACCTGATGGGGACTCCATCATGTCACGGCTCTGACCTTTTTATCTGTCAAGATGGGCTGTGAAAAGTTCTCCCAAACTTTGTAGTAGGTCCCATTGGTTAAAAAAGTAATCCAGTGCTGAAATCCGTGTTGAAATTGGCAGGATAGACGCTCATTAGCATACTTAACAAGTTAACTTGTGCTTGTAAGATGATACATTCAGATTGGCTGGGAAATTTTAGTGTTTAAAGAATGGGTATAAATATGTCAATATATCAGTTAGAATAACCTAGTAATTTAAAAATGTATTTATTTATAAATATTTTATATAATTGAAGAACCTTTGGAAGGAGGTCACAGCATTAATAATAATTAAAATGTAACTTATTCAGCCTATTTATTTTAATACAATTTAATAAAATATATAGATAGATAATACAAATAATATACAGTGCTTAACAAATTTATTAGACCACCTGTCATACTTGTCTCAGAGACCATCCAGCATCATGAAGTGCTTTAATGCAGACTGTTTCATTTTCAGTGATTTCTCCACATTTTACCATATTGAACAGGAAAGAGGAATTTCAAACTGAATTCACCTTTTTATACCCAAATTTGAGCCGGCTCACTGGGCTTCTCTGAGAAGTCAGAACTAAAACTTATTTTTCTGTTCAGGAATGCAAGAAAATAACTATAAGTTGACATATTAATCAAGAAATTAATGTGCTTTACTATTTTTTCATTTTTTTTTGTAAATCAGTAAATTTGAAAATTCATGGATAACAATAATATATTTTAGCATTAAAAATATCATTTGGGTTAAGGAGCTTCTACATATTGGTGTATTGACCATTGCCGAAACATAAAAATGATTTTGGTAATTACCAATGCTGTTAATTTAGGGCAGCTGTGGCATAAACCTTACTTTGGGTGGTGGTCTAATAAATTTGTTAAGCACTATATATATACTGTATATTGTTTGCTTCAATTACCGTACCGAAAATGTACCAAACCGTGATTTCAAAACCGAGGTACGTACCGAACCCAAATTTTTCTGTACTGTTTAACCCCTAACATTGAGTTTTATTGAAAATAAATGTTATGTCTTTTCATTGCACAAAAATGTTACTTTTCATTTTCACTTGGAGTTACAGGTGCTGATGCATGTTTATGCTGATAGAGCTCTGTCTGTTTTTAGTTTTCATTATTTGTTTTAGGGGTTCCAGACAGGTGTCTCTCCTTGCATTGCATTTATGAAAAGGCCATCTTTATTTGTATAGTAGTTTAACTATTTTGTTATTTAGATTAAATGCCACTCAAGGAGTAACATAAAAATGCAACCCTTACATTGTATAACAGCTTAAACTATAGAAGACATTAAATCAGTTGGGAAAAAAAGATCTCTTGTATAAAAAAAACAAAACAAACAAACAAAAAAAACCTCTGCAAAATGCATAATTAGTATAAAGTTTGTTAAACACAATGTCTCAGTATCCTGACATATACAATCAAAACTCCCACAATCCCTCACTTCCCCTACCCTAAAAACGAGTCCAGCAAAAATGTCTGGGTTTTTTATTTGTTAAACACAAACGGGAGATAAAAACATTCAAAAGGGAGAAAGTCAAAACCCCAGTTTGTTTCAGTTTATTCAAGGTATTGCAATTAAATGTACATTTTGAGCAAAATACTCATATTGGTTGGTCAGAAAAAGTCCAATCCAGTCAGTTGGGACTTTGCTCAGGTATTGACTACTGGAGTGTCAAGAAGAACCGGCTTCTGGAGAGCTGACAGCTGGATGAGCAGTGGATGGAGGTTGAATCAGGAACTTTTGGAGGTTTATGGGATGTTTGCAGTCACATTGATCCTGAGTGTCCAGTCAGGAGGTCACGTAGTGGGGAACAGCCATAAAGAATGAATAGGAAGGGAAGAGAGTTAGTACTTAAAAGCTCTAAATGGACCGGTGTGCTGCACTTATCATAAAATGATACCTACACTTTAAAAAAAAGTGATTTTTTTCACAGTTTAATCAATTTACCCAGTGTGAGGCTAGCTGAGCCCCATGAGTGACCGAGTGATGCTGTGCCGTTCATGAACAAGCATATGCTACGAAACAGCTCTTTAATGTTAGCTGGGGTAGCTAGCTCCCATTTAAGTGCCAGTTTCCTTTCCTCTTTCCTTTGTTGTCATTTAATCCACATTCAAAAAGCCAAACTGGTTTCAAATGAAGAGCAGTTTGGGAGCCAAACTACCAGCTCTACTGAGCCAAACCAAATGATCTGTATCTACAACAACTGAGACCGGAGGTTGATGAGATAATCAATAATGATAATAGCGTGGACTTGTATAGCGCCTTTCATGAGACCCAAGGTCGCTTTGCAGAAGAATAAAAGACAAACACTAAGTTGAGTGTATGTAGTGGGGCAGGTTTAGGAGAGATTGTAGATTGTGGTGAACAGGAGAATGGAGAACAGAAGAACTTGAGGGTTTTTTTAAAAATGTCCAAGGATGGAGCTTTGAGGATGTTTTCAGGTAGGGTGTTCCAGAGGATGGGGGCTGTAGTCCTGAAGGCTCTGTCTCCATAGGTATGAAGTTTAGTTGTGGGAACAGTGAAAAGGCCAATGTTTGAGGACCGGAGGCTCTGGGTCGGGTTGTTTGGGTGAAGGAGGTCAGAGGTACTGAGGGGCAAGGGCATGAAAGGATTTGTGAGTGAGGAGGATGACTTTGTATTTCATTCAGAATCTAACTGTCACGAGGTTCAGGAAAAAACTCAAAAGGGAGGACCCAAATGCAGATAAAACAAAAGGATTTAATTAACAAACAAACAAAAGAACTACTTACAACTTAAACACCGGAATCAAAATCAAAGAAACAAAACAAAATCCACTGGGAGCACGAGGAAGCACGAGGAGTAACAAGCACTGGGAAGACATAAGCAATGAACCGACACAGACACAGGGAGACACAGAGCTTAAATACACAGGGAGTGATTAACAATGGCAGACAGGTGTGGACAATCAGACACAGGTGAAACTGGTGAAGGATAATCAAAGTGGAGGGAAACTCAGGCAGGAAGAAAACTGGAATAACACACAAGGGAAGGCAACTACAAAATAAAACAGGAAACATGGGACCTAACACAAGAAGCACACAAGGACTGAAAACTGAACACAAGAAGCAAAACTACAGAAACACTGAAAACACAGGAGGATACAAAGAACCAAGGAGTGAACTCAAACACAGGGAGTAAAACTAAACATGAGACATAGGAATTAACCAAACATGAAACACAGGGAATAACTAAATACTAGAAACAGGAAAATACTACACAAGAAACACGAGGGCTAAAGAAAACTCCTAATAAACTCCAAACCTAAAACAAGATCAAACTAGAAAACAAGAATTCACAAAGAACCATATGAAAACTCAGAAACATAATAAATCAAAACCTGGATCATGACACTAACTGGGAGCCAGTGGAGGTGGATGAGGGTAGCTGAGGAAGTGTAAGTATGATCAGTTTCATGAGCAAAACCATGATGAAACTGTGCTGAACCCCACTGGACTGCTTTGTGGAAATGGAGCATACACAAGCAGCTTGTCCAGGCTTTAAATGGGATATTTATTTTCCAGTTCTTGCCTGCTGCCGTTTCTCTGTGACTTTTGAGAAACTTCATAATTTGCCTAAATAATTTAACTGAATTGACTTTTTGCTAATGCTTTTCTATGCAGAAATCCCTTTTGGAGAATATACCATAAGCCTTCATGTATGCTTTCGTGAGTGTGGAGCTGTCTATGGTGCTGACCAAATGTGTCTGTTTTGTAAGTCAAGGAATTTAGTAACCAGCGTCATCCATCCCTTTCTGCTGTTTATGTGACATCACAATGCCATGCATGCATACATATGCTGTGGCGAGTTCATTAGTGAGTCAGAGATTCCTGTATGCTGCAGACAGTGGGTGCTTGGCATTCTCTGTGGATGCTCAGACCCTGAAGCATCCATGGAATTTATGCTTATAGCCTAGACAAATTCCCCATGAGGACAGTGAAGTGTATCGTATCGTATCAACAACAACAAATTTGTAATCTTGCTGTTAGATTGAATGATACAAATGAATGGGTGGATAGTATTGACAGAACGACAAACTAGCTGAAAGTCAAGGATAAAATGACTGAAAAACAGGAGAGGACAAAGACCCAGGGCTGGGTGAAAGTAAGAAAATGTCATGAAGCTTTGCATGAGGACTAGATGAATAAAGGGAACTTTAAATGAAAAGGAAAATTTGGACAAAGGCAGAGATGTGCAGACTGTGTTATATCAAACTTCAGCAGGGGCATGACAACCTTGAGAAGAGGGAAAATGAGATAAAACAATGACCAGGCTGATTTGTGTGACATTAAAGAGAAAGATACAGGAGAACAACTTTGAAACTTTCAAATAAAAAAGTGGATGATAGAGGCAAAGTGAAAAATGAGGAGCTTTTAGATGATAACTGTCCTGGGTCAGCTTAACCAAAGGTGAAGATGGAGACAGACTGTCTATATGACAGATGGAGATAGACCATCTTATCTGTCTTATAAAACCTCTGGTGTAATATTTGAAGTCATATTTTCCTGAGTTTATGCACTAGTGTTAAAAATGCTTTAGTATGGTGTCCTTATTTAAATCTGAAACCTTTGAAATTTGATGCACAGTCAAGTCATAACTATTGCACAAAATGATAGACTCTTAACTTTTCAACTCTCTTCTTCAGTCAGATCTCTTTTTTCTTTCTTACTTTGTGTTCCAACAAAAACAGTTTTGGAGCTGCAACTTTAAGTCCCTCTACAGAAATCACATGCTGGGTTATTCTCCATTTCTTTAAATTTTAATGCGAAGCAAAGCAATCGTCTCTTGATTCCAGAATAGTTATTTAACAACTATACAGTGATCTAACATTCAAGACTATTTCTAAGTTATTTCCCTTGTATCTCTATTTAAAAATATAACTTATATAAAATCACATAGAGTATAGATATCTTAATTGGCCATAGTTTCATTCATGGCTTTCATCTTCTCAGTACTAAAATCTGTCACACAGACAGGAACATAACTCCTCAGATCGGCACATAATCTCCTACTTACTACCTGCGGCTCACTTACACACAGCAGGTAGTAAGTAGGAGATTATTGACATCATTTCCAGCCTTGTACAGGTGGTATCACCTTGCCTGCACTGGCAGTGCTCCCTCACATTGATGAGAAGCAATTCAAATCCACTTGCAAAGTCGAGCTGCATACTGGCATACAATTTCAGTGCAGCGAGGGACGGTCTCATCAGTAGTCTTACAACTGCAACCAAAGGCGTACTGTTTACCTTTGCCCTCCTTTTATCACCTTTGAGGGTTGTAGTTGGCTTTTATTACTTAAATGAATGCTGTTCTGAATGGGATCGTTTCCTGAATAAAGTTACAGGTAAGAAAACAGGATTAAAAGCTTTAGATAAAGAACACAAGCAAGGAGAGGACTTGAGAGAGAGAGGCACACCGTAATTTGTAGATGGATAAGACTTTGCATGCTCTCCTCTTGCATGTGTGAGTTCTCTACGGGTACTCCAGCCTTGTCCTACAGACCAAAAACATGCTTGTTTGATTAGTTGGTGGCTATAAATTGCCCACAGGTGTGAGTGTGATCATGAATGTTCACCTGCCTCTTTATTTCAGATCTGTAAATGGCTGGCAACCAGTCCAGGGTCCAGTCAGGTAGGAATATTGCTCATAGACGTGTGCTTTGTATCGTAGTAATGTTTGACAAAACCCTACTGATTCATACGAGACACACTGGGTTAAACTGCCCACAGATTTTGGGAAAATGAACACGTAATAGACCATCCATTTAAGATGAAAAGCTTTTATTCTCTGCTTTCTTTTCATGAGCAAACCATTTGCCATTTGATAAAGATGACTGATTAAAAGCAAAAGCTATGCTGTTTTAAATGAAAACACACTGGAGTTGGCATGCAAACCCTTGATAATACGCCGGCCTATAAAGGCAGTAATACAGGCTAGAAAACAATTATACCAGCTTATTTCATTACCAGGACATACATGCTATAAAGAAAAGAATAAACAGAAGGAACAAGGTGCAAACAGACTGTAAAGGTGACCTGGAGCATAAAAGTAGCAGATGTTTAATAATTAGGATATATATACATAATGCACAATATTATATGAGAAGGATAAGGTGCTAGAAAAGAATAGAAAAGCTAAGTAAATGTGGTTTTCCTCATATTTAAAAAAAATAAAACTTGTAAAACCTGATATTTGAATATTTTTGCCAAGAAAATTGTTGAGAAAAATTTGAGACATTCAACTGTAACAGAAAGTTTCAAGCACACATGATCTTCTGGCTGACTGCATTGTTCAGCCAAAGATAAAACCCATGCTTGCTGTCCGTCCTCCTCTAACCCACTGCCACCTGGTTGGCAACAGTGTTAATTTTGGCAGCTATTTTTAGTCTTAGTTTTAGTCTTTAAATGAAATGCATTTTAGTTTTTCCTTTTAGGTTTTAGTCTAGTTTTAGTCGACATAAAAAGTCCATAAAAAGTCGTCACATTTTAGTCTTTACTTTTAATCCAAGCATTTATTTTCTTACCTGAATCTGGTACCAAATCATGATGGTGTGTTCTATGTACCTTGCCAAACCTGGGGTCCCTGCTTTCTACAGCTGAGAGACACAATAGCCACAGCTCCATTGTTTTTTGACAGATTTACCCACAGTGGAGAAATATCATGGATTTTGAATGTCCGATGAAAACTACATTACATTTTAGTCTAGTTTTAGTCATCTTGACAAAAACTAAACTTAGTTTTAGTCATCACAGATCTATTTTTGTTATAGTCTAGTTTTTGTCATGGAAAAAAGGCTGTCGATGAACATTTTTAGTCATAGTTTTAGTCAACGAAATTAACACTAGCTGGCAAAGGGGACATGTGACTTTCTGGATACCAGAAGTGCACATTTTGTTCAAGGAAAGTTAAAGCTTGAATTGTCAGTATTAGACGCCTCCAAGTCTTATATATATTTTACCTGAGTACAATATGAAATATAGCACTTAATATAGCATTGTCTCCTTGCTACAGAAGCACCCAATAGGCTAATGCTAATGCTAGCAAAAACTGGAATTTGGGTTTAAAACACTACCTTGTTTGTGGGTGACATTCAACCAATCAATGCTTGTGTATAAAGAAACGCCTCATAAGTCCAAGTTTCTCTGCACTCTTGAGGTGACTCAGCTCATTTGACTGAGTCACTGACATTTTTGTTATGTAAGCAAATTCTATTATGTTACTTTCTTTTACTTTAGTGGCTCTCAAACAAACCTTGAATGTATTTAATGACTAAAATGCTTCATAGCCAAACAGGAATTCTGCTATGGACTGTAGCAAACGTCTGCAAAAAGTGTTTAGATGGATTAGGATAAGAACAAAGCAAAGGAGCTGGAGGGAATACTAGTAACAGATACTGTAGATATAAACAAATAGCTGCATTTTGAGTGTGTGTTTGTGCATTTCAAAGATTATATCAAGTTACTTAAAGGTGTATATGAAGTGGGCAAACAGCTGGTAGACTTGTTCTATGCATTTGATTTCATTTTAGACCAGATAACATCCTGAATATCATTTTCTGTTTATCCAGGCTCTCTCTTTCATCTCTTTTCTCTGCCAAGTTTGGTAATACGACTCCATGTTGCTCCTTTTGTTTATTCTTCCTCTCCCTTGCTTTCATTTTCTCCAAATTGTATTTCTATCCTCTGTTCGGCTTGTTTTTGTCTCTTTTGATCAGCTTAATAGTGGCCTGCTCCCCCTGTTTTTATTGAGTTTCCCTGCTCTCCCCTCTCTCTTTCCTCCTATTTTCCCTAAGTGTGCAGTGAATGCAGATCATGACACAGATGGAGGCTCCTTAAATGAGTTTTCTGTAATTAGTGGTGATGCCATATTCAAAGCTTTGTGGTGCTGAGCGAGTGTGTGTTTTATTCATGCCAGTATAAGTTTGCTTGTCTTTGTAAAGAGTGCGTTGTCTCCTTTTAACCTTTCTAAACTATCTCTGTTTTGTTTCTTCTTAGTCTTACTTTTACTAATTATCCAAAGTGCTTCATTTCTATTCACAGTGAAACTCATTTGGATTTGATCCTGTTCTAATATGCATTGTTTCATCATCCTGCTTTGTTTCTCTCAAACAGAATTTCTCCTTAACTGCTCAGACAAGGCATAGTGAGAACAACCAGGGGGGATTTTTTTTAGAGCAGAGGTGTCTAAAGTATACTACCTACATACTGCATCACAACAGCATGGCTTCACAGTAGACAAGTCCAGGTGGACTGGCTGCAGTCCAGACGTCGCTCCAGTAGAAAGACTTGGAGCATCATAAAATTAATCATTGGGCAAAGAAGACCCAGGACTGTTGAGCAGCTAGAAGCCTACATCAGACAAGAATGGGGCAACATTCCTCTCCCAAAACTCCAGCAACTGGTCTTCTCACTCTCCAGATGTTTACAGACTGCTGTTAAAAGAAACGGGGAAGCTACACAATGGTAAACATGGCCCTGTCCATACTTTTTTTTAGATATGTTGCTGCCATCAAATTAAAATGAGCTCATGTTTTTCATGAAATGGTAAAAGTTTCAGTTTCATCATCTGATACATTGTTTATGTCCTATTATGAATATGATATGGGTTTGTGAGCTTTGCAAATGATTGCATTTTTTATTTCCATTTTACACAGCATCCCAACTTTTTTGGGAACTCGGGTTGTATTACACCCTGATGGCTTATGGCAGCAAACAGCACTACCAATAGCATTTCAGGTGTGCCAGTGGTAGCCAGGTCTGACTAGTGCCCCTGAAATCTGATTGGCCTCCCCAAAATCCTTAAAATGATCGGCTATTGGCCTTGTCAGCTGTTAATTTTAAGCATACTCAATCATTCTTATATTATATATATATATATATATATGATATGTTTCCGTGTGTGGCCCTCACTGGAAAAGGTTTCAACACCCTTGTTTTAGAGGGAGGTGTGGCTAGATGCAGAGCTGGGAAAGTTAGAGTGCATTGAGAAAAGAAAGGGACAAAATGGGTAGTTTTTGAGATGGAGAGTGTGGAGATAAAGCCAGAAAGGAGGGGAAGGAGAGGCATGAGATGCTTTGAACAGAGGAGAAAGGGGAAGATGGAGAGGTTGTTGTAAGGATAGTTTTGCAACGAGCTTCGGAAAACACCAACAGACTGCGAAAAAGTCAAATTTATGTGATCGAAAAGGAAAAAAAGCATCTCTTTTTCCAAGCTTGATTCGGTTCTCTCCCTCCGTCATTTCTCATTCTCTTTTTGTATTTCTCCCCCCTGTCTGTCTGCTTCTGTGCTTCTCCCCTGTTAGTGCTATCGATGCATGGCACACAGATGGGAGCCTGTTGGCGAAACACACAGACATGGACACATAGAAATCATGTTTTATTAATGCATGCTGCTCTGTAGTTTTTCTTTCTCCCTGTCACAAACATTAAGTCCCTGATATGAAGTTTAGCGATTCATTCTCAGTGTTCCTAAAGTAAAGGGGGAAACGCTAAGGGCTTTTTAACAGCACTTCTTCTTCTACTTCTCTAGCTCATTACTCTTCCTCTCCATCATCCCTCTTTTTGTCTTCTTTTGTCTCTCTTTTTTCCCCAGCTCTACAGCGAAGTTCCATTTCTCCATCTGCCTCTTTCTATCTCAGTCAGACAGGGAAGCTTTAAGGCCTGTGCTAATTGATATTCTTTCTCCCGCTTCTGCTTTTTCCTCCTTTTTTTCCTGTCAAACTAAAAAAGTTGGGAGCCTTTTCAGCCTTCTTGCTATGTGATATTCACACAGATTCTCCCCTGTTCACCCTCTCTCCTTTTGCTTTTAAGTTGTTTCATGTGTCTCCGCATCTGTCTCAAAGACGGGTTTTGATGTTCCTCCACAGACCTGCTTACTTGTTTTTTACCTCATTTTTTCTGTGTCACTCCTTTTGCTCAATCTTTATTCCCCTCCTTTTGCCTTCTGAGAAAATGCACTTTCATTTTTTGTTCATCTTCTTTTCCCTTCTCTCTGTTTTGCTTCGTATGATTCAGCGGGATTTGACTGACATTTATTTGAACTTAGCGGCACAGCAGCTCATCTTTGTTTTTGTGCAAATATAACTGTTTACATCTCTGATTCTCCTTGTGTTAACATATCATTGTCTGCCTGCCAGGTTCATTAGTTGCAGGGCTTGAAGGCCCCCCCCGTTTATTAGCGGATACATGAATGAAGCAAAAGGTCATAACCTGGGAGTTCCTCTTGAAAATCTAAAGTGAAAGTTGTGAGAGTTGTAGCTTTCTTCTCCTTGTTCTGTTTTATTATTTCTTCCCCAAAGGGAACAGGAAGCTCAGAGTCTGCAGGGAAGCTGGAGAGCTGTGCCTCTGGCAGGCAGGGGAACACTCTTTTGCTCGAGGACACAGCAGAGCTTATGTCTACAGTGCTTTACAGTTGCTAAAAAGCCAAGAAAAACATTTGCTTTCTCTTAAAGGCACAAACATAAACACTTCCTTTTAACCAAAATTATCTGCCAGTGCTCCTGTTGCCTTATCTGAGCAATGAATGCTCCTTTTTCTTTCTGTTTGTGTTTTTCACTCTCAATGCTTAATGCACTAGGACCTCCTGTAGACTAATTAGTCATTTAAAGCTAATTAAAGCTCCATATTTTTGTCATTTCTGTCAGATATTTGTATTAGCTCAAGTCAATGGTCATTGTCTCCTTGCTTCACATTCTAATCACTTTTTCTACCCATTTCTTTGCATAAAGCAGGACCTAAAGCATCCAAAGATACTCCAAAAAATCCCACAGATCTATAATATCGCTCTAAAAGAGGCCAAACAAGGTAACAAATTGAATTCCAGTGAAGTGTTACTATAAATCCGACCTCTGATTTCTGTGTTATTATGGAGCTTGTCAGCTTGCTCTAGGTTACGCAAAAGGAATGAAGACAAGGTGATGATGAAATTTGCATCACAAAAATGTACTTCCACTACTCCTATAAAAGGAGAAAGGTTTTAGTAACTATAGAAGAGACATAAAAATAGGCTGCAAAATATAAAAATAACCATAAACTTAAAAGGGAACTTGTTTGAATATAAGAAAATAAGAGGTTTATCACATGCGTTGTGTTGTAGAGCACAAATCAGGCACAACAGATGCCAGTGTTGGTGTAGCTGAGTGACATGTGGCAGACTACAGCCCAGTTTGAGTCCAGTTATTAAACACGGTAGCTCTGTACACTCACCGCTAAAAGCTGCGCTGAATCAATGATAAAGCACGTGATTTCCTACAAGTTCTTCACAGTACAAATCTGATGCTAAAATGCTATGAATGTTAATGCCTGCATCAGGAAAAGTGGAGTTCTCAGCAGGAGAGAAATTAAACTTAAAACTACAGATGCTGTAAAATGTGCAAAGTGTGTTCTCCTCTGGCTCAGTTCACCCTCCCAATCAACTCTACTGCCCAACATGTTATACCAGCAGGAAAAAACATAATACCATGATATGATATATCAATTTAGGCCATATCGCCCAGCCTCAGTTAGAAATTAATGTTATGACCAAACCCCTTTTTAGGAACCAAAATCCAAATGCAATTTTCAGTTTGACCAATGTCTCATCTGTTAACATAGAGCAGGCGGACCTTCTTACCTGTAACACAGCCAGCTCTCAATATAGGAAGAAGATTCATTCTACAATACCAATCAAATACCCAATTAAGCATAAGAAAGTAGCATCTTATTTTGTGGACTTGGAAAGACAATAAGTGTGTTCATCAATCATGTCTGACTTTGTTTTAAGATATAAATGTGTGACTGAGAGCTGTAAATGCTCTATTTAATATCTTCCCTGCAGTGCATCATGTCTTTTTGACTAACTCAGCATGATCGTCATCACTACAGAATGAGGTGGAGGTTTGTTGCCAGGGTGACCAGTGAATGATTTATTTATCAAGGTTATGCCAACTTCAGTGAGAAGTGTTGAAAATATGTGTTGGATTTGTCACTGCTCCCACCTCTGACACAAACTGCAGTGAGAGAACATGAACACATTCAGCGATGACTGGCAGTGGCTTTTTTTTCTGCCCAGCAGGCGAACCATTCAGCTGTGAATAAATCCTCTTAAAAGTAAAACAATACAAGGGTACATGATTATTTTATGTTTGTTAATTTTGGATGCATTTTAAAAGAAATTAGCACAAACTCTTTGTTGCGTATATTCCCAGCCAAGAGGAGCTTTTCCTAGAGAACAAAATAAACCCTCAAATAATTTCTATTTGGCCAGAAGCCCACCTCTCTGAAACCAAAACATTTATCAGACTTGATGAAGGTTCTGCAGCTACTTGTTTTCCCAACATATTGGCTTTATGCGACCACTGCCTGTCATAGCCATTGTATGCGTGTTTGCAGTAATTGCTGCTGCTTTTAAAATAGGGCCGTCTTTATCTACCTTTCTCGGAAATTGCCAACAAATGGTAAAAAACACTATGAGATTGAATAATCATTTTCTAGTCAAGGTTAACGCTACTTTCAGAGACTGCAGCCTGCTTTTTTCTGTGCATAATTTAAAGTGCCTGTCAGCATGTCTCCGCTCCAAACAACTGCTTTAGATGCTGGATGCTTAGCTAGCTTTACAAAAGCATAACTGGTAGGAATGGGGGGCAATGAATAAAAGTCACTTAACAGGGCATGAAAGGGGAAAAACAAATCTTTTCTCTCACATGCAAGTGTTTGGTAGTAGCCTTCTGAATGGCTTAATTACTTTGGCCTCATCTGTTTTCATTTGTTCTTTTTATTTATTTTTCCCCTTTATTTACAGTCCAATATTTGCTCTGATAAGGGTTTGGAGAAGGGAAATTAAAGAAGGTAGTGGTTTAAGAGAAAACAGACCAAGGCAGATTGAGATGGATTGATAAAACAGGGCCTATGGGGTCAATGAAAAATTTAGTAAGTAAACAAAGGAGAGGAGAAAACAGAAAGAGGACAAAAGTGAAGAAAAAAGTTAGCTTGAAAGAGGCAAGAGAAGGCAAAGAATAAAAATGGAAGCAAAGGAAAAAATGAAGAGAGATCATGGTACAATTGCAGCTGAGATTGCCAAAAGAAAATGGACATTGTGAAGAATGAAGGAAGCAAAAATGAGAAAGAAGAAGTGAAGGGCATTGAGTTGTTGTTTTCAGTCAGAGGAACTTGAATATATCCCATGCCCAATATTGCGTACTGAGTTGGGGAAAACAGAAAAACCAATTTTTGTTTCATCGGTACAACATATCTGCAGGAAAAAAAAAAACCAAAAAACTCTTGAAGACAACAGAAGAGAGTGAAGGGCTGGGAGAGAGGAGAAAGGGAAAATGAATTGCAAAGAAAACAATTTGGGGAGGGTTTTTTAAATATGCTATCTCTACTATTGTACAGTACTTTGTTGGCAGGTTTTTATGGTGCCACTTGTTGGTCATTTGGCACTTAGTATTTTCATTTTCACTCAGTGTAAGGCTTGACTTGTCTGGTTGATTTTATAAGTGTTTTCATGCTTTTCAGGGGAATAATGATTGCAGTATGGCCTAAAATGTATATTACAGTATCTCTTGCCCTTTGTGATAGTGGTAATATGGTTTTACAGAGATAATACGTTTTAATGCTTATTCAGAAGTTACAACCCCATTTCTCCCCTTAAAACAAACCTGTGATGGCATACTCAACTCATGTCTGAGCATAAGATCAAAGAAAATTATCCAATAAGTCTGTGCATACTTTTTTGTAACCACAGCTGTAGTTTTAAGTTTCATTTCTCTCCTGCTGAGATAAATCATGTAAGCTTTCACAATAAAAACACTTAACAATATGACACCTGCTTGATGACTTTTATTGGGAAGAACTAGCAAAGGATGAGTATCGAAATCTGGTTCTGACATGGTATGGGACCAGATTACAACACAGATATCGATACCTCATTTCAATACCCTGCCACCCCAAATGAAGGGAAGAAAAACATTATGGAATTTGTGGGATTTATGCGTTAAGTTACACGGGTTTTCTTTTCCTACCTCATATTCGACTGGCATCTTACAAAAAGTACTGATTTAACACCAGTGTCAGAAAACAAAAAAAAACAATACCCAAACTTAGAAATAGTATGTTTATCATTGATTTAACATAGTTTTAGCAGGGTTGCCAATTGTGCACAGAGCTGCCGTGCTTACAGCTGCTTCTCCAACCTTGTTTACAACCACAGCCAGCAAGTCATGAGTTGAAACATACCTTTAAACGGTCTTTCCTTCAAGAACACTGGTCATACATTTAACCATTTTATTGCAAAATGGATATACACTTTCATTTGAAGGAGAAGGCTCTGTTCAAAATATGCTTCCTTGGTTAGATGTGTGCTCTGACCTTCCAGGGAGTGCATGCTTAAAGACACTCATCTGAAAAGATACTGTGATGTTAATCTGTGTTGAATACTATAAAATTAGTTCAAAGCAATTAATCCATAGTAGTATGAATTTGAATTTAGGTACAACTGCATTATGCTATAAAGGAGGAGGCTGGGGGGGAGGAGGTTAAACTGCCAGCAGCAGCAGCCTGATGCATCAGCATCCATCAGCAGGGATTAGTGAGAAGTACGTCACACGTCATGTATCCCTCTGCTATGCTAACAGTGGTATGCACTGGTAATCCATCACAATGCATTCATCAAGGTGTTACCTTTATATTAATGGCTTTTTAAAAGCTGTGTGTGATTGCTTTAAAAACAGTGCTGACGTAAGGGCGCTGTTGAATCAGGGAGAGAAATGATAGAGGGGATTAAGTTGTTTGGCAAAATCCTCTGAATGAACTAAATGTGACTGATACAACAGCTGGGCTTGTTGCAAATAACTGAACACATGAGAGCAGCTTGTTCTGAATGCACAGGAATACACAAACATATGAATCACAAAATTGAGATTGGGAGTTTTTTTTAAAACTAGTCATACAGAATTAATGCATACCTCATATGAACTCCATAAATAAAGTATTGTGCGTTAAAGTATTGCCTAGGCAGCACATAAATAACTCTCTTTAAACAGTTGCTGTACCGGTTTGAATAAGTTTCCATGGAAGTCTTTGAATCACTAATTGTGCCTCCTCCTCCTGCTGTGCTGCACTGTGAGTAGCTGAAAGACCTAATTGCAGGTTGTTACCTCCTATTTGGTATTTGGTAATTACAGGCAAGGTTAGACTAAGACTTCATTTGTGTGTAAAGGTGTGTGTGTTTGCTTGACCATTATAGCAGTAGGAACAATAGGTACAGCTGGACTAGTTCTGGCAGACTGGACCTCATTCATAACCTATGGAAACAATGGGAGATTGAGACCTCTGCTTTTGTCTCTCTATTGATTAGGTTTTCTTCCATTTATCTCTCTCACTCTCTTTCCCTCAATAGTGGCTCAGTTTCTCTATCTTCCCTTGATGTATTTGAATTTCTTTCTCTTTCTCTTCTGTCTTTTTTTTCTCTTCCCTTTTGTGTAAATACCCCTTTGCTGTTTTGCATATTTTTTTCCCTACCTGCCCAACTCTTTTGGACCTTTTTTCCTTTTTGTCCGTCTTTCAGTTTATCTGCTTTCAGACACTTAAATTTATTTCTGGTATTATTTTTCAGTTTCAGGCATGAGTAATGTCTTATCTGTTTGCCTGACATCTGCTTTTGTCTGCCTGTTTTCTCATCCTCTAAGTCATTTTCCAGTCTTTATCTGAACACTCTGTCTTTATCTTTCTGTCTTATTTTCTCTCAAACAGGTAACTGCTTTTATACACCCTCAGCATCATTGCACTGTTTCAGTGACTTATAGAACATGGGTGGAATTTCCATATTGCAGTGCTCAATGTAATTGGATTTCTTTCATGCTATGCCAGATCCAGAAATGTGGTTTGATTGCATTGCTACATAAAAGATGGGAAGAGGAGAAGTTAAGCCTTGTTGGTGATGAGAAAACTAAACCTTACAGAACACATAAACTCAACCGTGCATGTGCATTTTCAATCACAGCAGCTTGCAGCACAAGCACCCATACTATGCACATGCTAGTACTATAAAACACAGCTTAGTTTAAAGGCAAAATATGGCAGCACATTTGCCTTAAGGATTTGCTTCATTACATATCCATTAAGCATGTAATTGCTATAATAAATTGCCATAAATGGGTAGAGAGATTTGGGTTGGTCTCTCTGGCACGATAATTGACTGGTTTAGTTTAATACTATCCGACAGAAAATTCTTTGTAAGTTTTGGCATTTTCGGATTTTGAATATGGCGCTCTACAGGGAAGAGTTCTTGGACCTTTCGTGTTTCTCTTTATATGCATCTTCATAATCAATAGCCATCATAATGTAAAATTTCATTGCTATGCTGATGATACACAACTTTATATCTCGGTGTCACCTGACCACTGTGCTTTAAGTTTACTTTTTAACTGTCTTAATCATATGAACAGTGGGATGGATACAAACTTTCTAAGTTTAAATGAGCGCTTAACAGAAATTCTGCTTGTTGGCCAAATAAAAGGAAGGGCAACGCCACTTACACAGTGAGTGTATGACATCACGTCCTGTTTTCCTGCTACTACTGTGCTGCTCTTTCTCATTTCTCATGCTGATAGATCTTGGGCTAAATTATTTTTTTACTTGATTTTTATGATCATGCAGTTTTCCTTTTGCCACATTAAGTGCATTTTGTAAGTCCTAGTAAATGTATATTGGTTCCAAATATTGGTTATTGGTCTTATGAACTACTTATAATCCAAAAGCCAAAATTGGTTGACCCCTACTTTTACTGGTCTCTCGCACAGCTCACTCAAAAAGATGCAGTTAATGCAAAAGGCAGCAGCCAGGATTTTAACCAACACAAAGACAAGCCCACTTTGAGAACCACTGAGCTAGCCTATCATAATAAAGGCAAAAAAGCCCAAAAAATAATCCCTAAAGAAAGACATTGGGGGATTAATGTATCAGCAGATATGAACATGTCTGCCGATATCTAATGCTGGTATTTTGGCTATAAAATTCTGCCTACATCAGCTGTAAATATTTGCCCTACAAACAAATAGGTTTGTAGTATTTCTAGGTTGGACCAAAAGACCTACGTCAGCTGGAGTCTTTCTCTGTTTTCCTCATCATTTTTTTACTTTTTAAAGTGTGTTTTAAGGGCTGAAATGTGTTAATTTGTTCTTACTAAAAGTTTGAATTTTGTGTTTTAAGAACTGAAGTTTTAGATCGACATACATACTGACATATCGGTATTGGCTAAATTTGATTTGTCAATATCGGCACATCTGACATCGGCAAATATCCAATATTGTGCATCCCTAGAATTGATTTAAATCCCTGTAGTCATCTCCAAAGCCTTAAATAATTTATCCCCCTCATACATCACTGACTGCCTTTGTTTTATATTTAATTTTCCAAATTGAATGATCAGATCTTCCAGTGCCTTTCTTTTAGAAGTCTCCAAACTCTACTGAGGCTACTTTAGCTTTTATGGCCCTAAACTGTGGGGAAGCCTCTCTCATGATTTCAGGACAGCAGACTCACTTTGAGAAGAAAGAAAGAAAGAAGAAACTCCAGACATATATTTGCATTCTGGCTTTAAATTCTATCTTATTATTTTGTTTTTTGATTTTTGTTTTGTTATTTTTTTTATTACATTTTATAAATGCTTTTTAAAAAAAATTTAAGTTTATTTGAACTGTAAATTCTATGATCTCATGTTGTTAAGCACTTTGGGCAGCATTTTGTTTGAAAAGTGCCATAAAAGATAAACAGAATGCACATATTAGTATCTGAACTAACTCATTAAGTCTCTTCAAGTCACTGAACATTTTGGTCATTTATGATTATTTTATGTTTATTTTAGCTGTGTTTATTAGTGGTTATTAGTCTGATTGGGGAATCATAGCATTCAGCAGTGTGTTATTTTGTGCAGCAGTGCCTAGAGAGAAAACCAATCAAAGACACCAAATGGCTAATTCTTTTTGTACAAATCTAGGGAAAAGTCTCAAGTAAATCATGCTGCAGCCTCTTTTTCTGTGGCAAGAAATTAAAAAGTACATAAGGAGAAAACAGCAGAGACAATGTGGTTCCATTAAAGAAGCACACATGGAGCAAATATGCTAAAGATGCTAAACTGAACACAGTTTGGGCTTCAACCGTTCTTGAAAACTGTTAAATCAAAAAGAAAATATCAACAGGCTCTTGCAGAGAGAAAACCATCATAGGATGTGCTTTTATTCATGCAGTCCCATTTACGAACAGCCAAGAGGGCAAGTTCTGAGGAGACTTCAAAGTGCTATGGATTAGGTTTCAACAGCAGAATCAAAGAGGCTATTTTCTAAGCAGCTAAATCACTAAAGTCAAGTCAATATTTTATTACAAATTTCTGTCATAAGCAGCCATGCCATTGGAGGCTATATTTGACTTTATAGTATTGCATCGCCCTGTTGGGTTTATTTCCAATTGTGTGTACTTTTTCTGTCTTTCTAGATTAACTGGTCTGTAGTTTTGTCTTCTACTTTGCTACATTTTACCTTATTATTCCCAGAAGATTACATTCGTATAAGCTGTCTTTAGTCTTCTTAACAGTTTTCACAAAGGTCTCTACAACCTCTTTTGCCACACAGACAGTACAACTAAAGAAAGTTACTCAAACCTACAGGCTTTTTTTGTTCTGGGAAATTGCAATCTTTATTTATTCATTTTTCCTTTATTACTTTAGAGGGTCAGTCATTCCTGTGATGAGCAGTAAAACATCAACATTTGAGCAGAAATAAATGAAGAATAGTGTCAGAACAAACAACTAAAGGAAACCTTTCTCTCTGTTTTCCAGGAAGTGCCGGTACACCTGTGGTTTTCAATGAGAATGGGGATGCTCCGGGACGGTATGATATTTTTCAATACCAGATCACCAACAGATCAATAGCAGAGTACAGAGTCATTGGCTCTTGGACCAACAAACTACACCTGAAGGTATGTCAAAGTGTTGTTGTTTTCTTCTTCTTCTTACACATGTAGCACCAAGTAAGAATAGAAAAAAAAAAACAGGAAATACATAAAAATGAAACAAGATCTGCCTAAATGAATCTGGATGTTTCTTTTATTTCCTGCTATTTTTGGCAAAAGAATAGAACCAATAAAATCTAATCAACAGAAGTGCTAATCATAATGTATATTTAATATATATTTAACTCTGTGACTGTTGGGTGGTCATCATGGTGACTCTGACTGTTGAGTGGTCATTAGCTAATACATATACCTCTCCACATGACTGCATATAAAGCCTCCTTTGTATTTGTAGCTGCAAAAGACATTGGCTTTTTAAAAGGAAAAATTTCTTTCACAATAATCTAGCATGTTCCTTGGGCTGATTGGTTTATTGAATCTTCTGAGCCATTGCAGAGCAAATGTCTCTAAAGGGAAAGTTCAACAACACTCCAAGCAAACAGCACTTTTTCTGAGTAATTGCTTTCGTTCTGAGGCAAAACTTTGATGAAATCAAACATTTTTCCTAGAAAGTGTGGATGTCATTTTCTTTCTGAATTTTGAGTGCTGTTGAAGGATACACTCAAGCTGACACACACCAACACTAGGTCCGACCTAAACACTTCTAAGACTTGTTAACGCTGGAGTGTACACCTGAATAGCAAAACCATCCACAGGAGGAACAAAACTTCTGATCTAACGCACAAGAAAACTAAATTTTGTTATCATTGTGTCAGTCCCTGACTTACACACGTAAGTGCACAAAATCCTCAGTCACACCAGAGCACTTCACTTGGTGTTATAAATCCACCCAGGACTTCATTAGAAAGGGCCAGATGACAGATGAGAAGACTAATAGACACCAAGCGCTCCCTGCCTGATGGACAGCCTGGCTGACTAAAAGAGAGAGAGAGAGAGGGAGAGAAGGAAAGAGAGAGAGAGAGAGAGAGAGAGAAGGAGGGAGGGGATGAAGCAACACAAAGGAGGACACA
Source organism: Cheilinus undulatus (assembly GCF_018320785.1). Taxonomy (NCBI): domain Eukaryota; kingdom Metazoa; phylum Chordata; class Actinopteri; order Labriformes; family Labridae; genus Cheilinus; species Cheilinus undulatus. The sequence goes on along the minus strand of NC_054887.1, from coordinate 20,406,097 downwards.
TAGTGAAGACACACATGACTGGCCACTTTGTGGTAACAGTTGACAAATTAACAGATGTGTGAGATTTGTTTAACAATCCAGCTGGGTTTGAAGGCTCAGTGGCAGATGTAGTGATAGGGGCTAAAACTTTTCATCATCAACAAACTTTTTAAAACACATTAGTTCCACTCTACAAGTAGCAGTCAAGACAGTGAGCTTAATGATAAATGCTGTGTGGACGTATCCACAGTTACCAATTCACATTTAGTGGAGGGCTGGCCATCCTTCATGAGAGTGAGTTTGCAATGAACCCTGGTTAAGTCCCACTGTGTGAATTCATTCAGACTCACTGGAAGTGCATAACTTGCCATTGTGAAGTCCACATTTGAGCTCTCCTATACTTAATGATTTTGCATTAGGTCGGCACTAACGGCTCGCCTGCACAGTGAGAACGTGCCTCTAACTTCATCAGTCTGTGATTGTGGTGTTTGGGATTCAGCCTAGGTCTGCCTCAGCTTTATCTCTTTGCCTGGCAGAGTCAGCAGGGGCAATTTAAGAATCAGAACTTCAGGGGTGCTTATCTCCTGAAGACATTATGAAATTAAGACATCTTTGCATATCAGTACACTTGTTTTTCAAGGGCTGCATGGCTGTGCAGGGTTAGCGCTGTGGGAATGTAAGCAACATCAACCAGTCAAATAACTGCATTCTAAAAAAATGATAAGAAAGAGGATCTGGTAATTTTCAAGAAGTTTAGAGACTTGTTAATTTATGAGAAAAAAAGTATAGTTGTATATATAAGTGGACCAAATCTTGGAATATTTCAGATTATAAATTCAAAAATCTCACGACTGTTTTCAGTTTGGTTTCCTGGAAATTTTTGCCTGTAAAAAGTTTTCAATTTATGATTTTAAACACTTGAACATTTTTGAGTTTCAACGTCAAAATTCAAGTTTTTATAAACTTGAAAACTTAAAGTTTTTGTTGTAAATATACAACTTTAATATCCCTGAAATGTCTTTCTTCCCAAAATTGCTTTAAAATGAACAGATCCTCTTATTTTTTACTTTTAGGGTGGCCCTAATATGCTGTTGTACAATATATCTAATTATGATTTATTTTAATCTAAAAAAAACCCAACAGTGTATGTATGTACATCTAATTTGGACAAGGTCACAGCAGAGAGGGTCTTGTACCCCTCCTGAAATCTGGGGTCCCCTGTAGGGGTGCCTGGACCCCAGGTTGGGAACCACTGGTCTAAACCAACTGTGGAAAGAGAGAGGGGATTCCATTTTTGAAGCTACTCTCAAAATTGCAGTTGTGAATTAAAAACATATTTACCAAATACCAGTCAGAAAAAAATGTAAATTGTCATTTTTGAGGGTTGCTGAGATAAAATTAGGGGCTGCCTCAGCACACCTAAAAAGTGTCTTTAACCTCATATCCAATGTGGCACCCATTTATGGGCTTTAAAACACCTTTTAAGAAACCTATCTGTGATGCCAGTCACTGACACTGGGTTTGTGTGACAGTCTGTTCATTTTTAATTCAGCATTGATAGTTTTTGTAGTTTTTTACCAATCAGGAAGCCGTGAAATTACCACTGTGTCAGATTCTTGGTAGTAATACAGCCTTAGAGTTAGAAGAAAACAGTACAATATCATACCGTCCTCCTAGATGAGTTTAGCGTGACACCACAACAAGTAGTCCTCGCAGTTGCTGCAAGGATATTGAGGGGAGGGGAAAGCGAAACTGCAGGGTGATAATTGGCCACTTAGTCTGCCATTGTTCCCAGTTTCACCCATTGAGATGGACAATAACAAACACCGCATGGCTCAAACGCCACCCCCCTCAGCATGTATACAGCTGTTTCTAGTTATCACCTTTAACAACAAGCCTCAAGATGAACCCTGCAGCGAAGAAAAGTAGAAGAGACATGAAGAAGCAGCAAGAATTATCAACAGACTTCGGACAACTTCAAGATCACTCGACAGTGAAAGTTTGACGAAGGAGGATTTCCTATGGGAATATTCTGATGAGCGTCACCAGTTCGATTCAGAAGCTTGGTTTGGGTGGACTTTATGTAAATGTGGCCCTGTTGTTCACGCCCATTACCTGGCCTGCCGTAAGGTAGGAGAAGTTCTGAAACTTTGAGCGTGGTTTTCTCAGAAGAAGCAGGAACTGGAAGTTAACATTCAAATGAGCATATCTTTGTAAAATATGCTCAGATTAAGGTTTATGATACACCAGTAGAAAGCTTGGAATCTACGCTTTCACAATGTGTAAAAAACTCAAAAATGAACTCGGACGACTTGCAGGAGTTTTCACCAGCTTTGGTCACAAATATTTACAATATTTATGTAGTTTAAGGTTGTCCTTAAAGTTGGATATCTGCATGTAAAATCCTTCAAGAACTCTTTAAGCTGTGATAAATAAGTGAAAAACACTGAACAAAGAAAAACAGGCTAAAATAAAATGCTTTCAGAAGTGTCAGAAAAATAATATGCACACAATCACACAGAATATTTCTCCTGACAGATATATTTGCAACAATAAAATGTTAACAGCTAGTAACCCAATATTGATGCGTAAATGCCTGAGGTGTGTGTGTGTTTCTTTGTGTGTCAATGATCAAATCAAGTCCATTCTCTCAGTCCCTGATGGGTTTTTCCTGCTAACTAGTTTTCGTTGGACTGGTACACTATGTGCCTGTTTAAAACCGTAATGCCCCATTTTCCTCCACACCCTCGGCAACAGCTGAACCTCAGGGACTCGGTGTAATGACAGAGTTACAAACATTCACACACATTACGACAAATTAAAACGCACACTCAAGAACTCAGACATACGGAAAGCTCAGGGATTCACTACAATGCCAGCGTGACATGAGCACAAACAAACAAAACACACATGGTAGAACATATGCACACACTGACAAACATGGTTTTACACGCACGCACGCACACACACACACCCCCACACACCCACCCCCACATACACACACACACACACACACACACACACACACACAGAAGGAAATGCAGATGGCCTATTTGTGCCAGATCTGATTATGGTCTGATTGCTGGCTTCCAGACTAGCTGGTTTTAGGTTTGTGCCCGGCAGGCCTCAGGAAAACGATCAGAGGATCTGCTTGTGCTAATTGCTCTCCAAGTTGCCCTGCAGACACTCTTTCTGCAGGTACACAGAGGAAACTGACTGTTAAAGGACTGTTCACACAAAGTAATGTGAGCCTCAACAGATGGCTGCCAATCTTGGAGTTTAATAATAAACCAAATGAAGAGGAAAGTTGTGTTTCACTACAGGACAAACAAATCAATCTTTCGTTGCATTGAAGATAAAACTATGAACAGTTTTCTTTGTCTAATTTTCTCTTTTTCAACAGGTGGAGGCTATGCGTTGGAAAACAGGAGACCCATCACTCCCACCCTCTGTATGCAGCATCCCATGCCGAACAGGCGAAAGGAAGAAAGTTGTCAAAGGGGTGCCGTGTTGCTGGCACTGCGAGCGCTGTGAGGGGTACCACTTTCAGGTAGGCATTTGTAAAACTACAGGACACCACTGTCTGCTGTTGCCCTTATTGTGGAAGCCATCGCTGGTTCATTATTTATTTTTCCCAGCGTGTGACAATAGATTGCCAAGGGGTGCGAGAATAACTGACAATACAACATGATAAGATGCAATGCGATGTGATGCCATGCAATGCTATATGGCACGGTATGATATGATATGATATAATACGATGCAAAAAGATACTATACATTCAATATACATTCTTAACGTACAGTGTGACATGCAAACCAAAGGCAACACATTAAAACATTACATTCCTAAAAACAGAGTAAAAATTTCTAATACAATAAAAGACTGGATAAAAAGATATATTTAAAATACTTTCTGCAAATATGCCTAGAATGTGTATGATAACAGGTATTGTAAGGGGAATGTTCATGGTTTATTTAAAATGATTATGGCAGTAGGGATAAATGAATTGAGGTAACTGCTTTGCTTGCCTATGGGGGACTTTATAGTGATGACATGATGGTAAAAGCTGAAAAGATTCATGTAGTGGATGTGTGGGAGCTGTGATGTGGTTGGCTTTCCTTTTAACTGCTTGGGTATAGAGTTCTGACAACTGAGATTGAGTTTCCTCAGTTATTTTACTTGCTTGGTTAATGATCTGGGAAAGCTTTGATTTGTTTTTAACTGAAATGAAACTGAACCAGGGTGTTATGTTGAAAGAGAGCACTGATTCAGTGATTTGTAAACAGTTGTTAAAATGTCCTTCTTGATAATGAATCCCCTTATTTTCCTCAGCAGGTAAAGGCGTTGTGCCTTTTTATACACTGAGTCTATGATGGAATCACATAGGATATGATAAATTATAATACACTATGATGCAATTTGATATGAAATAATACAATGACATTCTATACAATGTGATATCATAGGATAAGATAGGATACAATGGGATAAAATATGACAGGCTATAATACAATGCAATACCATATAATACAATACAATAAAATGCAATATGATATGGTAACATAGGATAGGATAGGGAAGGATATGATAGGATACAGTACAACAGGCAATAGGATGTAGTTCAATACAGTGCAATAGAATAGGAAGGATAGGACATGATATGATATGATATGCTATCACATGATGCAATGTGACAGGATAGGAAATGATGTGATGGGATACAATAGGTTACAACAGGATATGATACTGTACCTATACCAACAATATGATACAATATGATACAAAAAGATGTGATAAAATACGATATAATACAATATAATACAGTGATGTGATACAGTATGATATGATATGATATGATACGATATGATAGGCTACAATGAGATGGGATACAATGGAATACAATAGGTTACGATACAATATAGTAAGATAAGATACAATATGATAGGATACAGTATTAAAGGATACATATGATTGATAATGATATCCTTGAGCCACTATTTTGCCACTTTAATCATTGCTGCATTGGCCAGCATGTGGTTCTCAGAGTGCAATGATGATGTTAAACACTTGCTTTTCAGGGTAACAAACAAGAGACAGCAAACTTCCCGTAAACATTTTTTACTTTTGTTGCAAAGATTGTTTTGTACTAGAAAATAGTAAAAAATGGTTTCTAGTGGGGCTCAATAAACCTTACATTCTTTTTATAAAACCATGGAAATAAACACTGATGACTTTTTCCATCATTATAAAAAGTCAGTTTTCCATAAGACTTGTTTAGATAAACCCACACAAGGAAAGGGCTGACTGGCTTGTTAAATGATTAAAGTTTTTGTAGTTCATGCAGGACACCAAAGTCATATGCCCTGCTGCAATCAGCTGACAGCCAGCTGGTTTTAATTACTGCCCCTATCTTCTCCATTTAAACATGACCTCCTTCTCAATGATCTCTGTTTCATCAACCTTGATGACACCACACTGCTACTGACAAAGCATCACCTCCTCCACCCCAGCTGCCTCCCTTTAAGCCTAAAGCTTTTGTGGCACCCTCATAATTTCATGCTACTCCAGAGTATGTTGCTGCTGAACTAAACTTCACTGTATTTGACGTCCATTGTGATGTCAATCTATAAGGTGTTTTTCTAGCTAGGCACTCCTAGGAAAGTCAAAGCATGCTGCTTGACTAATCCAGGGAGCATCTTTTGAGCAGAGCCTTCACTGCCACACAAAACTGTAAACTGGGAAGAGTGTCCTGACTGAGATTTCTGTTGGTAAAAATGAAGACTTGTGTATAATCCATAACCTCTTTTGAACTCCCTGCAACTGCTTAACAATCCAGATATTCAACTCGTAAAATGCTTTCACAGTGAATAACCTGGAGTATTTCTGTGGTAAAAGCTAATATGAAGTTGTAAGCATGTTTTTCCTGCATGCATTAGCTTTCAGCACTTCTCTATGCATAGTTATGCAGTTACTATGAATTTTGTCCCCTTGTGTGTTTTGTTATGTTTCACTCTTTTCAGGCAATCAACAATTGGGCCATTTAGTGATCCTATTTTAGATTTACATATGCAGCAAGAATCCCACTGATGCTTTTAGAGCTAATGAAAGTACATAATATGAGGTGAGGGAAAAGAGCCTCAACACACATTATAAAGATGCATCCCCAGTGTTAATTATATCATGGTTGGGGACAATTTGGCAGGCTATCGCCCTTCTTATTTAGTAAGAAAAATCTATGACTTAGAAAGTGTACGTGCAAAGAGCTCCCCTGTTCAAGAAGCAATAAAGGAAAAAGAAAATATTGGCCATACCAGCAGCAGGCAGTGCTTGTCAGAGCAAAATCAATAATCTGTTTGCTTCTTTACTATAGGTTTGGGATTTAAGAAGAAAGGAAAATAGTATTAAAACAAGTCAAAAAGTAAAATTGGCTTGTTTTCTCTTAAATGAATCAGCACAGGGAGATAGTGACTACATTTTCTTAGAGAGGATGTTTGTGTAGAGAAAAGGTGGATTTTAGTATTTGTTATTTATGGTATATTTATATTTTTTCCCCAGTATTAATTCTCAATCAAAGAAAGAAATTAGATTGATCAATATGTGCTTTAAAGATCTCCCACTGTTTCTGGTCCTATCAGCAATAAAAAGTCAATTCTCGTGTCACTTTCATTTTTGAAAAATTTCAGTGAGTTGGCAAAGAAACCTTTAAGTTCATGATCAAATTGTTCTCTTTCCAGGCGTCAGAGTTCACCTGCGAGCTGTGTCCATATGAGATGCGACCTGACACCAACCGCACCGGCTGCATTCCCATCCCTATCATCAAACTGGAGTGGCATTCCCCTTGGGCCATCATCCCCGTCTTCATCTCCATGCTGGGCATCATCGCCACTTCCTTTGTCATCGTCACTTTTGTCCGCTACAACGACACGCCAATCGTGCGGGCGTCAGGCCGGGAGATGAGCTACGTGCTGCTGACCGGAATCTTCCTTTGTTATGCCATCACTTTCCTGATGATTGCGACGCCAGATGTGGGTGTGTGCTCATTCAGGAGGATTTTCTTGGGTTTGGGGATGTGTTTCAGCTACGCTGCACTGCTAACAAAGACCAACAGGATACACCGGATCTTTGAACAAGGGAAGAAGTCTGTAACAGCACCCAGGTGAGGGCTACCTCTCTCTCTCTCATGTAGACACAGATGAGTGTAGCAGCGCTGAAGGACACTGTCTGTTTTCCCTTGTACACCCAGGTTTGGATGTGTATTCACACAAACCTAACCTCCCGTTCCTCCCTAAGCTGCTTGCAATCATTATTCATCATTTATTTTTCATCCATTATGCATGAGAGGAATGAACTCACACTCACCTATTGTGCTGTTTGCACTCAGTGACAGTGACTCTGGAAGAGAGCATCAACTAAGTGGCTAAAATGTTAATGTGGTATTTAATAGTGTTCAGGATCATGTCCCTGTTGCCCAGATGGTCAACTGTTTTTCCTCTGGCAACACTCGCTGTAGGAATAGTGTAGTTGTTCACGATGAATAATACAAAGAAAGCTTTTGGGATTTCCTGATGTCTTGCCTGTTATACAGGAAAGACTGGCAAAGCCATTTGAATATTTTTGGCTCTTTATAAAAGTTGGTTTTACCACTATAAAAGAAGCAAAGCTATAAATAATAGACATGGCCACTGTGATCTCATCTGTGTGTTTGTTTTGCCCTTTTCAGGCCTTTAATGAAGCCCTTAGGTGCCGTATTTGGGCAGAAGGGCTCCTCTTGGAAAACCTAAGGTGGTAGTAAACAGTTATCAAAATGATAGTCTGCCATTAGACTCTATAAAAGACATAAACAGAGTAGTTTTAGGAAGTGGTCTTCATATCAACTCTATTTGTCCACAGGGAAACACAAACCACAACCATGTCTCACATGAACAGGCCATCATGAATAAAGCCATACATAACAAACAATGAAAGGCTAATAAGCCAGGTGCAAAAGCATGGACATCTTTGGCTTCTTTTAACATAAATAAAATGATAAAAAACAACAACGATCAATATTTTCTCTCAAGTGTTTGAAAAAAGTCCACAAAAGGCACATTAACAGCCTTGAGGTTAAGTTCATTATCTGAACTGAAACTCTGGTATTGTGGTGATGTTGGTCAGATAGCTGATAAATGTACCCACTTGCCACTCAAAGCAACCATACCTCTTATCATGCAAACCTTTGAACCTTATACTATTAAAGGGATATTCAGTCAGGTCCACTTTTACAAGAAACACACATGATTTGCAGCTTTGAGCACATGAAGAAAGCCTATGTGACAGAGGTGAAGTGGCATCTTCTGGAACAGGAAGCACCAGGTCAAGAGTAGAGTGAGTCCAGAATTAATGTTGTCCACGCTAGCACCAGCCATCAGCACAACCAATCAGATGAGGACAACACAGACAGCAGACTAGATAAGCAATAAGGTCTTGAAAACAAAGTTGGCTTGTACCTTGTAAAAAGTGGATCACCAGTCTAAAAGTCTGGGAAACACTGGTATTAGGTGCTACAGACAGTACGGGTACAGTTACTCAGACCTAATTTAGTGAATTTCAGGTAAAAATTTACTAATACCAATTTACACTAAATCTCAGTATTTTTAAGTGTTTTATTTCTTCCCCAGAAAGCCTCTGTTTGGCACTATTTTAAGATGTAACTTTCAGCCATGTGTTCTTCTGCCACAACATATTGTCATCTCCTGATCAGCTGGTTGGGTCTGTGGGCTTCGACAGAAACAGCAACCATAAACTAAACTAACCTAAAAGTATAAATGATTGATATTAACTCAAGTGATGATGACATCTGTGTACTGTGGATACAAGGGGATAATTATGAGCTGGAATGCACGGAGGAACAAATTTTGCAGATGGAGACTCAGCAGGCTTCAGGAGGGAGGGGAGAAACTTCAGTGGAAGCTAGTCAGCAGGAGAGATCCCAGATTACCTGGGCGTATAGGTGTGCAAACTGGGAGCTCATGCCCACAAACACGGAGAGCTACTGCTTTCATGAGTGGGACCAAGTAACAACTTTACTTTCTTAGTAAGTCCATGGCTGTTGCTTTATTCTAATTGCTGATTATTAGACAAGCTACAGTCAGCTCAATGTGTTTACTCTGTGAAACAGTGTGTCAGCGGTTGAAGTGGAAAACCAGGCTGAATTAGTTTTAGTTTAGTTTGTTGTCTCTGTTGAAGCAGGCAGAACCAAAGAGCTGATCAGAAGATGACAATATGCTGAGGTGGGAGAACACATAGCCTAAAGTTGCAACACAACAAAGTGCCAAACACAGAGGCTTTCTTTGAGGAAAAATACAATTTTTCAAAATTTCTGGGCACATTGTACAATTGAGCCAATTCGGTTTCTTTGTCCCATTTTTACTAGAAATTCACTCAATTATGTGGAGCAACTGTACCCAATTTTAGGGCTGTATAGCCTAGCTTCCTTGCCTTTGTTACCAATGCACGCTGAAATCTCTGGAGGCTAATGCCATCATTATCGCCAAGTGGCCACAAAAATATTGAAATGTCTCTTTAATTCAAAGGGGTGGGTTAGATATGCTAGAGTTAAATACACAAAATCATGAGCATAGACACTATAAAGATGTCTGAAATCATGTTGTTCATGTTGTTGTTAGACATGCCCATTTTTGCTGTAAAGTGTGCTTTTTTAATGGGGCTTAATAGGGATCAACTCACCATTGGAGCCAGCCTCAAGTGGCCACTTAAGGAAATACTATTTACTGTATAAGTTTTTAATCATCTTAGTTTTTGGTTGTAGTTGTTTGCTTAAAACATAGGTGTTATGTAAATTATATTATTGGAAATTAAGTTAAACAACTACAACCAAAATTGCAAAAAAAGTTGGGGCACTGTGTAAAATTAAAATCAAAACAGAATAAAATGATTTGCAAATCTCATAAACCCATGTTTTATTCTCTTTAGCTCATAAACAACATGTTAAATGTTAAAACAAAGACTTTTTACCATTTCATAAAAAATAAAGGAACAGGACAATGTTTACCATATTGTCACAACCCCTCTTCTATTAAACATCTTGGACGTGAGTAGCCCAGTTGATGGAGTTTTGAGAGAGGAATGTTGTCCCATTCTTGTTTCATGTAGAATTCCAGCTGCTTGACAGTCCTGGATCTTCTTTGCCAGATTTTTCATTTTATAATGTGTCAAATATCTTTTGATGATGACTGATGTGACAAGGGATGCAAATGATGAAGTTGGACAACAATGACTTTCTGCAAAGACACCTTTAAGGCTGTTTTTCAGGCTCCAGTTTGTATTTTGTGCAAAGGCAGTCAGGCACTGAGCATCCTATAAGTCTGAGCTTGAAGAAGATTTTTTTTCTCTCTTTCTTGGAATGTGAATGAGAATCGTGCTTTTGTTTTGGGTATTATTCGTCCTCATTTATATCTCTCTTTCATCTTTCATTACTTTTCCTCTCTCCAGTGCTCCTCACTGCCCCTCTTTTTCATTCTTGGCTCAGATCTCATCATTACCTTTCTCCTCGACTCACCCTATCTCTGAGAGTGTGTGGGTGAATGTATAGGAATATAATTTATTGTTTCTGTGAAGTGGAAAACTTCTATCAACTTTTCAGACAGTATGAAAAACAGCCTTGTTTTGAAGCTGGTGGTCAAGATTTTTTTTTTGTTTATTTTTTTTGGGGAAAGTTTAAAAGTCTGCACTGACCAAAATCTGGAAAATAAATAATTAAATATTAGAAACTGAGCTCATTGAAGCACAGTGCCTTGTTTTGAAGGGCACACATTTCAGACAACTCAAATTGTGTCTCTTCTTGCTTCACCACCTCCTGAAAACAACAATCCTCTGCTTCCCAGGTTCATTTCTCCGGCCTCCCAGCTTGTCATCACCTTCTCGCTCATCTCTGTCCAACTACTGGGGGTCTTTGTCTGGTTTGCCGTGGACCCTCCCCACACAGTCGTGGATTACGGTGAGCAGCGGACACAGGATCCCATGTCGGCGCGTGGCGTCCTCAAGTGTGACATCTCAGACCTGTCCCTCATCTGCTCCCTGGGTTACTCCATCCTGCTGATGGTGACGTGCACGGTCTACGCCATCAAGACGCGGGGGGTTCCTGAGACCTTCAATGAGGCCAAGCCAATCGGATTTACCATGTACACCACCTGTATCATCTGGCTGGCATTCATTCCAATCTTTTTTGGAACATCACAGTCTGCAGAGAGGGTGAGTGATTTTTTTTTTTCCCCCATTGTTTTTTTACTCAGCTTTGGTATTTTGACCACAGTTTTAACATTCTCTTCACGTACATCAGTCTCCAGAGTCTGTGTATGACTTGCAGATGTCTGTACTTCATCTTCATCATCTTTGGGATTTATGAGTCTGCAGAGAGGATGAAACCATGGTGTGTGACTGACTGTCTGCTGGATTACCCCGTATATGACCTATTTGGGATTTTAAGATATGTATTTTTATATTTAGAGCTATAAAATCTACAGGAAAGATAGCAGTATAATTATGTTGGTTTCTGCTCTCTTTCTTTGTGTATTTGAGTAGATTTTACAGAACAGGGAGCTTAGGTAAAATATGTATTCATGTGCAATATCTTTTGTGAAATGACAATTCACACACAGGTGGGTTGTGCAGGTGCAGTTTATGGGCTTCCTGTGAGCATGACTAAGCTCTTCTGAGCCCATTTTGCTGCAATATTAAGTTTTACAATGACATCTTTGAGTCATAAATTTGCATGCATTGCTACAGGAAAAAGTCTGCCTCTTCCTTTCTGCTGACAACTTCTCAGAGATCAAGACAGCATCTCTTGGTGCTGAGAAATAGATACTTTCTTTGTGTGCGCAGCTATACTAATGGCTCAGAGTCCAAAATCTCCCGACAATCCCCCGTGAGTACAAGAGGATTTTCTGTCTGGCTGATTGACTGGATCCATGCCTAGCTCCAGGTTTTGAGAGGATTGTACTGCACAGTGTAGTCCTCCTACCTGTGTCAATTATTAATGAAGATATGATGTGAGGAGGATGTAACTTTTACAAGCTAGGAGAAGTTGTGACTGTTTGGGAAGTTTTAACATGGTTCAGGCTAGTGATGCACAGTAAGTATTATTTTCAGCCAGTACTGATAAGGTAACCGATGATTGTTGTTTTAAAAAGAAGTTTATTTTATCTATTTATTTATTTATTTGTTCATACATATCTGGTTGTAAGAGAGGTTAATAAGTAGCAAGGAAATGCATATAACCAATTCTAACAGGCATCACAGGCAAAACAAAGAACAGCTCTGACTCTACAACTGAAGTCAGCAAATGCCTTTATAATATATTTCATTATCGGAATAATAGATTTACACACAATATTTGCACAATTGGTCAATAATTTATCCTTACTGATATACACTGTATGGACAATGATATACTGCTGTTAATTATTGAATTCAGGTGTTTGAGTCAGGTGTGTAAAATCAAGCCCCTGGCTATTAGGGGTGGGAATCACTAGTGGCCCCACGATACGATATTATCACGATACTTGGGTCATGATTCGATATTATTGTGATTTTAAACATTTTGCAATACAGTGAGTATTGCGATACCATATATTGCGATCTATACCATTTTTTCAACTGTTTAGCTGATTCAGCATTAGTTTGTCGTATTTCCGCAGTATTTTATTTTCATGTAGCACTTCTTGCAAACCTCGTGTGATGTCTATCTTGTTCGTGCCCTGCTTGCATTCCTAATGTCCATCCCCTGGTGCTGCCATGTTTGTTGTACTAACTTTCTCTATGACTGTCACCTCTGCCGACCTCACTGGACAAACAATTGTCCAATCAATTGATTTTATTTTTCCATTATCATAGACTTCAGTTCATATTAGCAATTAGCTTGAAAGAATCAATACTTGATGGACAAGACGATATGATATATCACTAGACAAAATATCGTGACACTGTGCTGTATCAATTTTTTTCTCCCACCCCTACTAGCCATGTAGTTTCCATGTGCAAACATTTGTGATACTGAATAGGTCTGAAGGGCTCAGTGACTTAAAATGTCATCAGTAGAAAAAGCCCCCCCCCATACATATAATACCAAGGAAGGGGAGTCAAGTCTTGTAACGTAGCAACAATAAATGCGAGAAGTGCTCTGAAAATGAGGTTATAGCGCTTAAAAAGTCGGCTATGGAAATAGGCCCCTGTAGTTTTGTTATCCGATAAAAGAGTATTAACCGATAAAATCCACTGATAATAAAGACATTTTCTTTCTCACAAGATGCCACATTCCGAAACAGTAGGTGGCACCATAGAATGTGACCCGCTGTTAAGCCCCACAGAAGAAGAAGAAGCCTCAGCGCTGAGAAGCAACAGCTCGTCCAGTAACATGGCATCACTGGTGGAGTTAATCAGTGTTTAAGAGGAGGATAACACGACAGGGTTTGTTTAACATGCCTCGCAAAGTTCCTGAGGAGAGGAAAAAAGTGCTCTAGTCTTAACACGAACAATCGCATTAGTCACTTAAGAGTCATCATTCTAATAACTGTTAATTCGAAGTAGCAGTAGCTGCTAGCATTAACACTGCTAGCATGATGACCAAGCAGAAGGCTAATAGGCAGAAAGTTTGTCAGAGAGCCAAAAGACAAATCTATTCATGACAAAATCAGTCTCACAGTCTCCTGATCCTCTTAGACGCATCCTTCCTTGCTGTTTGCTATAGTTTCCTCAGTCTAACTGACATTAGGAACATCAGTTTAACCACAGACAACACAATTTTTTTGCATTAACGATGTACTCAACATTTTTCTTACCTGTCTTTGATATGACTTACGTCAGTGCATATTTGGATCTTTATGAAAAACATCAGCTCTCTTAAATTTCTGACTTGTGCAGTAAAAATAACCCAGCTGTCCCCCAAACATCCCCATTAAGCATCACAGCCTTTTATCATTTATGTGTTTTAACTGTGAAGTAATTTGAAGCAGGCTATTTGTTCCTGAAGTTTAAATTGAGGAATAAATTCTGCTTATTTGAAAACTACCTCTTTTCTTATAGGGAAACATGTCTAGTTGGACATATGTCAGCTGAATTCTTGTTTAGTTGATAGAAATGTCAGGTTTGTCATACCTCATACTTGTTTGATTGTTCTTTGTCTATTCATTTGAGTGTTTCATCTTCTTATATCACCTGCCATTGTCTGTGACAAGGTGCAGTAAGAGGGTAGTGATTGAAGTGAAGTTGTTTTAATCATAAAAGGGTTGGTGAATTGTCTTATGTTAAAATTAACTGGCTGTGTGACCTCCTATTAGAGCAGTCCATTCACATTATCAGCTCAAGCCTTTCGGAGACATGACGATAGGCACACTCAAACAGCCAATCTGATTTATACAGTAATAATACAGTAAACACATAGCAACGCATTATGGGTTAAACCAGAGGTGGTGTATTGATTCCATTTCTTGATAGTGCTGCTGTTGCTTTAAAACACCTGATAGACTCATTGAGATTCAAGGCAGGGAATTGATTGCAGTTGTCACAGGCTGTATGTCACAATCAAAACCTTAGTGAACTGTTAGCGTGCACATGGAGTAGATAGATAAGCTCTAAACAGACATGTGGGCGAGGCTGGAAACAGATACAGATGACATTTCAGCATTTATTGGTTTCAAATGCAACCACACAGAAATACAAACCCAACGCTCTTCATTCAACCAATGTACAGAGTAAAACAACAGTTTTAAGTGTTCATAGTTTCTCCAGTGGTGTTTTAAATAATATATAACAGAAGGTTCAAGTTCTCCTTTCCCTCCCTCCATAGAAAAGTCGACTCTTTTGTCTCACCCTATTTTCAGTTGTCAGTCAAGCCCTTTTCATTTCTCCCTTTTTGCCATATCTCAGCCCATTTTCCCTCCAAGATGGGTGCACGCCTTTGTCGCTCAGCCAAAAACCTTACATCAAAGTGGTCCGTTCTAATCACACATCAGGGAAATCACACTCTCTCTGGATGTTTCATAGTGTTTTTATCCTCCTCTTTCCATCAAGAAGTCGGCTGGTTTGATACTAGTTATGCAGGAAGTTTAAAGTGAGTCTGTTCCTTTTATTTCTCTAATAACAACCTGTCTTTCCCTCTCACATTATTGCAATTTTAGCCTAATATGGAGAGTGTTTCATAGGCTTTGAAGAGTCATGGGCTGTGCGTCAATGATCTGAAGCTTTATGACACATTTAAATTGTGTGAGTGCAAATATATGGCTGTGGGAGCCACTCAGGTGTTTTCATATGTCTCTAACAGTTATATTTTTGTGTTTGCTTTGTGTATTTGTATGCTATCTGACTAGCTGAAGAGTTCATACTTACCATAAGGGTAGACTCCCCCTTCCACACAAACATAAGCCATGTTTATTCAACTAATGAGAATGTCTACCAGTGACTTTCTGCACGTTAGCATAGGATTGCATTTGCCTGATGTGTTGTATTTAATTGGAATATTCACCCGTGCACGATTGTGTGCCTGTGTATGTTGTTCCTAATTGGAAATATCCTCTGGAGTGTGTGGCAGCTGGCTAGCTAGCAGAGAGAGGGAGGAGAGGGACAAGTGTGAAAGAAATAAACAGGTAATGATGGCACACGCTGATGGGGCTTTAATGAGGAAGGCTCTACCAAGGGCATAGGTTTGGACGGGGAATGCAATGAAGTTAGCTGGAGGTTGGAGGACAACACGATTCACATTATGATTAATTTTCTCTTTGAATGACCATCAGGGACATCCTAATCAATCTTCAGTGCTCTCTAGTGGCCTCATAGAAGCATTGAATCTATTTAATTTTGCACAATAATGACTCTAAATGTATTTTAAAGCAACTACTGATAATGATAACATATACATGAGTAAATCACTTGACTTTAACTCTGGATTCTCAGTGCATTCATTGTTTTTAGCTCTGCC
Organism: Cheilinus undulatus; assembly: GCF_018320785.1. Lineage (NCBI taxonomy): Eukaryota > Metazoa > Chordata > Actinopteri > Labriformes > Labridae > Cheilinus > Cheilinus undulatus. The sequence goes on along the minus strand of NC_054887.1, from coordinate 20,390,145 downwards.
ATTGGTGTTTGAGATACAGTTGAAACCAGAAGTTTACATACACTATATAAAAAGGCACATAAACTTTTTTTTCTCACCGTCTAACATTAAATCAGATTAAACTTTTCCTGTTTTTGGTCAATTAGGATTACCAAAATTATTTCTATTTGTTAAATGCCAGAATAATGAGAGAGATCATTTTTTTAGACAATTTTTTTTTATTATTTTCTTGAGAGTTAGAAGTTTTCATACATTTCATTAGTATTTGGTAGCATTGCCTTTAAACTGTATGACTTGGGTCAAATGTTTTGGATATGCTTCCACAAGCTTCTCACAATAGTTTGCAGGACTTTTGGCCCATTCTTCCTGGCAGAATTGGTGTAGCCAATGGGTGGGATGGTGTTCTCAGGCTTGCAAGTTTCCCCCTTTGTTCTCCAAATGTAACGATGGTCATTATGGCCAAAAAGTTCAATTTTAGTTTCGTCAGACCACAGAACATGTCTCCAAAAATTAAGGTCTTTGTCACTGTGTGCATTTGCAAATTGTAATCTGGCTTTTTTATGTTTCTTTTGGAGTAATGGCTTCTTCCTGGGAGAGTGGCCTTTCAGCCCATGTCAGTACAGGACTCGTTTGACTGTTGATAATGACACACTCTTACCAGCTTCAGCCAGCATCTTCACAAGGTCTTTTGCTTTTGTTCTTGGGTTGAGATGCACTTTTCGGACCAAAGCACGTTCATCTCTGGGACGCAGAACCCGTCTCCTTCCTGAGCGGTATGATGGCTGGACATTCCCATGGTGTTTATACTTGTGTATAACTGTTTAAACAGATGAACATGGCACCTTCAGGCATCTGGAAATTGCACCCAACGATGAACCAGACTTGTGCAAGTCCACAATTCTCTTCCTGATATCTTGGCTGATTTCTTTTGATTTTCCCATGATGTTACACAAAGAAGCAGTGTGTTTCAGGTGTGCCTTAAAATACATCCACAGGTGTGCCTCTAATTAACTCAAATGTTGTCAATAAACCTATCAGTGGCTTCCAAAGACATGACATCATCATCTGGGCTTTCCCAAATTGTTTAAAGGCATAGTAATCTTAGTGTATGTAAACTTCTGACTTTGAAGAAAGTAATAAAAATTGTCTAAAAAAATCATTTTCTCGTTATTCTGGCATTAAGCAAATAGGAATAATTTTGGTAATCCTAATTGACCAAAAACAGGAAAAGTTTAATCTGATTTAATGTTAGAGGTTGAGAAAAAAAAGTTTATATGCCTTTTTATGTAGTGTATGTAAACTTCTGGTTTCAACTGTATGTGAGAATCTTGAGGTTAGTCTGAAGGTGTTACACAGTTTTGGGTAGCAAAGCACATATTTAGACAGCTACTGATTATTGATATTCTTAACCAGTTCAGGCCCACAATCAGATTTAATGTTTTAAAATTCCATTTAATTTTTCCCCATTTTTTTTTTTTCAGTTTGCCAGACTGCCATCAGACAAATCCATTTTGAAAAGCCTCAGTCTCCAGGTTTGTGCTAAACCAAAAATGATTCTGACCAATCATCATCATCATTTGTGTAGAACTAGGCGGTAGCTACAGGTGGAGTTTAGCTGTACTGTAAGCTGTCAGCAATGGCTGCCTTCAGTGTAGCAACTAGTTCAGATGTAGCCATGTTATAGCGGTGGTTTTATCAGAACTGGACCAGATTTTTTTTTACTGAATGAAAAGCAAAGAACAACAATGAAAGCTTTTCGTAATGGTAAAGATGTTTTTGCTCTCCTGCTGACCCGTCTCAGCATGAGTTTAAGATACGGGTGGGGTCAAGTTGCACATTAAGCCAGTGTATACAATTGCTACTGCCACAGTATCAATTAGCTTGGATGTATCTGTAGAAAAGTGGTAGTTTAGTCAGACCTCAACCACATTTCTTTATTCAAACAAGAGCAAAGAGCCACTACGAAAGCTTCTCTTAGCAGAGCAGTTGTTGTTGCACTTCTCCTAATAGGCTTGGCATGAATTTTAGCCACCAACATGCTATGCTGATCAAACACTATGGTAGCGCTAATTTGTAGAGCTCAGGCAATCGTAGGAGCTGAACATATCTTCTGCTTTATTGTCTTGTCGTTCTGATTGGCCCGTCATTAATGTGATAGAGGGTTTGTCCAGTCAGCTTCCAAGTCAACTGGGGAACCAGTTGACTTAGAAGCTGTTTCATATATCCATGCAGTGGATATATGAAACAGTCTATCTGGTCTGTCAGGTTAAGCATGTCCACTGATTAAAAAGATTAATCATAGATTAATTTAAATTATTGTTGGACAGCAGTTGGCCCTCAGGCTATATTTTGGACACACCTGATATAATGTAATGACAGTGACAGTGTAATACTCAGGCAACAGGAAACATTCACAACATTATAAGACAAACTGAAACTCCAAAAGTGAAACTGTAGGAGTTTTAGTTCATTCATACTGTATAATTACATTTGGTCCTGACTGATGATCATAATGTAAATGTAGAAATCTCTAGTAGCCTGATCTGGCCTCTAAAGCTCAAGTTTGAAGCCTCGAGGGATGTATGGGTTGTGCCACTTATTAGCATTCCCCTGGGATATTTTTATGTACTCTCATCGTCGTTGTAAATGAGCGCATGCTCTCAGTGGCATCTTGAGATTAAATAAAGGTTGAATGAATTAATATTTACCTCATATACACGTCTCTCTTTTTCACAAAAACAGCATTTTATCCACATTTAGTCTACTTCATCGATATTCCATCTGAATGGTGGATTCCATTTTTATTGGACAATTTGACAATTCTGTGAATGCATAAATCACAGGGCTCAACCTTTGATTCCCACTGTGAAGTTGTAAGTAGCTCTGGAGAACTATGTTTTGCTGTTCAACAATGAACTTGTCTTCCTGTCATGATCCATTAGAGATTCATATTAGTCAGACCATTGTATGAGGAGTGAAATCCCTCTTCTTGATCATTTTTACAAGGTTAAAGCCTTCAGTGACTGGGGGATATGCAGGATTTTTCTTTTTCTACTAACACGATGAACGGTGTATAAAAGGGTAGGTATACACATATTTTTTTCAGAGCGAAGAAGAGGTGAAGGCTATGTTAGAGTTAGAAGGCTGTGTTAGATACAACAAAGGTTACATTGTGTCACCTTCCAGCTCAAGAAAATGACTTTTCAACACACCAATATATTGACTATAAAGGCAGCCTGTTTGTGAAATAGAAGCCTAATTGTTCCTCTAGTCTGTCAACTGCTCTGCCTCTTACATCCCTTTTCTCCTCACATGTATTTTCACTGTATCTCTTCCACATATGCTCTTATTCTCATTCCCTCTGATCCCTCCCCATCGCTCACGTCCTGTCCCTCACACTTCTCTCCTCTGAATACCCAACACAGCTCTGAGTCACAGCAGGCAGAGGAGGAGAAACACAGAGAAAAGGGAAAAGATAAAAAAATGAAAGTGAAAGTTAGAGTGAGAAACAGGGACATGAAAGGAAACAGTGAGAAAAAGAAAGAGGGAGATGCTAAACCATCACCATCCAGGGAAGTTATTGTTTTGAAATAGGTCATGCTACCAAGAAGAGGCTCCTGCCTCCATACAGCTTGTGCCGCACCCTGCAGAAATGGAGAGGCTGTAGGTGTGTGTGTGTTATGTGTGTGTGTGTGTGCATATGTGCTTCCCCCTGCCTCTCTCTGCTTGGTGTAAAACCCTAACCACAGGGTACATCCTCTCCAAGGCGCTCTCTTTCTTTCTGCTTCATCATTGCTTTTCCTGACACTATAGACTTTCTTACTTCCTTCTTTCCCGTCTCTGTCTCCTCCTTTTTATCTGTATCTCTTCTCCTTTCCCCCCCATGAGCCCCTTCTCCAGATGTCTTAAATATGGTCTGCTTGTTATCTCCTGCCTCCCACGGAGGAAGAAACAGCTTCCCCACAGCTATCCATAAACCCACTCACTGTGTAGGTCGTTTTTTTTTTTTTTTTTTAACAGCTTTCATGGTTCTGATATATTTTTCCTTGCATCATTAAGTAGGCATGGTGACTGGTTATTGGTCATGTGTTATGCTTGCTTGTCCACTTAGCAGCTGCAGTGAAGTATTTCATCACACAGCTTGACATTTCAGATTTGCAGGTGTTGAAACAACATGTTTAATGGAGATAGTATGGCTGCAAAACTGTTTGGAAATGCATATAGGGCCACAAATGCAGACAAATGAATACATACAATACATTGCCATTAATTCCTGAATAGACAACTATGCTCACTGCAACCAAACTGCATCAAAGTTAAGAAAACATCTGAAAGTGGCCTTAATCTGGTATGAAAATGTCAAACACCATGTGATTTGTGCTGTTAAGACTCTCACTAGAAGGTCAGATTTTTTAATCATTTTTCATCACTTTTAATGCAGCCTATGCTGAGAAAATCAGTTTGTTTAAACGGGCAACGTGATTATTGTATTAACCCTTTAAAGTATGGACACACTAAATGGAAACTGACAGGAGAGCTTGCTGTATAGGGCTTCCTAGAATATCTAGCATATTGCACTATGCACATGGTTTTCTTTTAAGCAGCTTTTCTCCCTCATTATGCCATGGTTATCCCAACAGCATGATTAGTTCTGAAATAAACCGCTGAGGTGGTTGGATTAAAAAATGACCCCTCAATGCTGCTGACGATTGACAAGCAAGGCTGGGTCAGCTTGCCTAAGACACATTTTTGTCAGTCCAGTCCCACTTCTAACTTTTACCCCGCCCCTTGATTTTAAAGTGTTCCCTTACCCCCCCTAAGCAGAGTTATAAGAACAGACGTTGGACGTGCCTGGAAAACCTCAGAAGGGAGGTATCCAGGAGGCATCCTTATCAGCTGCCTTAGCCACCTCAGCTGGCTCCTTTCAAGACGAAGGAGCAGCCGCTCTACTCCAAGCTGCCTATGGATGTCTGAACTCCTCACGGATCTCTAAAGCCTGTTTCAGACTGACTCCATGTTTTGCTGCACGTGGCTCAAGGGCTTAAAGCTGAGCACAGCCATCCTACTGAGGAACCTTGTTTCGACCACTTGAACCCGTGATCTCATTCTTTCAGTCATTACCCAAAGTTCAAGACCATAGGTGAGAGTTGGAACGAGGATCATTGAGAGCTTGTCCTTCCAACTCAACTCCCTCTTCACCACAACAGTCTCGTAAAGACCCCGAGATACTAGAACTCCTTAACTTGTGGCAAACTCACCTGGAGAGAGCAATCCATATTTGTGTGTGTTTATTTGACTTTAATCTGCTCTACGTGCCTCGCCTCAACTCACTTCTGCTGCTTACATTTCTCTTTTTCCTCCCATGCTCATACCTCACACATCAACATTTCCTGCTTTGCTTCTTTGCTTCTCTGCAAGCCAAAAATTCTTAGTTATATAGTAGAATTGTGGTGGTTGAACAAAAGGCTCAACCACAATTCCACTCTGACTTTTGATCAATCTGACATTGAACACTTTGTTTAATGCCTTTTGCCATAGTTAAGTCACCATCATGTCTGCCTAAAAAAAACAAAAGTTTGTCTCTTTCAGAATAAGAGCATTTTCAAATTTGGAAATGATGTACCCCAGGGGTAAGACAGTGCAAAAGTGTTAATATTTAATAGTATGCTGCACAAATCTCTTAGATTAATCATCAGTGTAGCCAGCTGTTGTTGGGGGCTGGTGTGGGCCAAAAAAACACAGCAGAGATTTTATCTCAGTCTAGCCCTTGCTATAGGTTTGTTGTGGGATATACATTTTTTTAAATGCAAAAAGCAAAAAAAAAAAAAAAAAATTATCCCATATTATTTACACATTTTGAATAGTTCAGCACCATTATTATCTCCATTTTCACTTCTGTCAAAATAATATTTAATAATGATGATAGTGACTCATACCTTTAAGGTAATCTTCATTCAACTATGAAACAACAGAGTATTCAGTACAGCCCAAACCCAGCTCAGGAACAGACTGATTTTTGCGTAATGGTAAGAAAAGTACAGAGCTGCATGTTCAGAACAGGATGACTCCACAGGTTCAGTCAGTGATGCTGCTATTCACACACATATTTGCACTTTGTGTCTCTCAAGGCCTCCCATTCACATTATCTCTGTGGCACATTCTCCATCTTTCTCTTCACACATACCCACCCACACTACACACTACTGTCAAACACACAAGAGTCCTAACCTCCAAATTGCTCCTTTTAAGAGGTGAAGAATGGCAAATAGCCTCACTTTGAGTTACAGTCCTTATTTTTTCTCCCCCCTTGATTGCGTTTGGTTCTCAGGAGTATATAAAAACGCACATACTCTGTATACGTGCCTCACAAATCCATCTCTGCCCCTCTGGACGCACACATATACACAGAGTGCTGTCTTCGCACAGATTTATGGCTGTGACTGTGGTCTCCGTAGAGAGCCTGTGACCGCCCAGATCCTTACAGGGAGTGACCGGCGGTGATCAATCTACAGTAATCTGAAGAGGGCGGGTGGGACAGAGGGGGAGGCATAAAAGTGATGCACTGAGAGAGAGAATGAGAGAGAGAGAGTGGGCTGAGAGGATGGAAACAAAAATTTAAAGTAAAAGAGGATGAAAGAAAATGAGGCAGAAAGTGTGAACACAAGGAGAAGGAATGAATCAGAGCGTGGGAGTGCGAGCAAATCCACACCAACAATGTCTTGCAGACAGAGTTAACGATGGAAGAAGAGAGCCAGGCTAATAATAGAGAAAGATAAATGTTCAACAAAGATGCAGAGGAGTCAAATTAAAGGAGGAGTCACCCACTTCTGTTCCAAACAAGATGCTTCACAAGCGCCTTCAAAAGGAATTTTTCTAACTTCTTTTTTTCCATTTGTACTTCTGCTGGTCAGCGGATGATTCAGCTGCAGCAAATGCAAGACCATAAACAGATACTTCAGGATAATATTCACTTAAACGCTGATGCAGTACATTATGTGAGTCAGACTCTGTTGTTTTTCTATCCCAGCATAGGCCTGCGTAGTGATTGGTGGTGATTACTGTAATAGCTGTGAAGTAAGCGAGGACAGTCAGAAATGCTCAATGCTTTCCTGAAAAACAAATAGTTCTGTATAGAGGAAATCAAGCTATGTGTTTGCTACCAGGAAGAATAAAACCTTCAAAACAGTCAGAGGAGATTCATTTATAACTGGGATGCTTTGGTCTAACAGCCGTAGCGTCTGTTATTGTTCCTGGTGACATACATTGACCATAATTTAATTAAGTAATGTAGCATGAACCACTGTTGTATAAAAGAAAGAAAGAAAGAAAGAAAGAAAGAAAGAAAGACGAATTGATGCTGACTTGAAGGCAATGAGTGGTCATACAAAATACTTATTTTTATTTAGATTTTTATTGTGTGCTATCTCTTTTTCTGTTCATGCATTTTGTTGATTGGTAAACTCAACAATTAACATTTCTATATTTGGAAGTATTCTTATTTTACAAGCTTTTTAAACACCTGCCATAACTTCTGCACTGTACTGTACGTCAGTTTAGCACATGCTTTTAGTGTAAATATGATTTTTTTGAGAGGTCTGTCATGATGGCTGTAGACATGAGACACTTAGTGTTACAACTATAAAGATAAAGGATTTCTCTGACTTTGAAAACTGATACAGTATTTCAAAATAATGTAAAAACTTGACAAAAAAATGCAACCCCAATTCCAAAAAAGTTTGGAGGCTGTGTATAATGTAAATAAAAACAGAAGGCAATGATTTGCAAATTTCATAAACACATACTTTCTTCACAATAGAGCATAAGCAACATACCAGATGTTGAAACTGAGACATTTTACCGTTTTATGAAAAATATTAGCACACATCTGTGGTTTCCAAAAAAATTCAAATTTTGATTCATGTGACCACAGAACAGTTTTCCATTTTGCCTCAGTTCATTTTAAATGGGCTTTGACTCAATGTTTTGGATTGTTCATGTGGCTCCTTCTTTGAATGACACAGCTTTAACTTATATTTGTGGATGGCACTGTGAACTCTGTTGACAAACAATGATTTCTGGAAGTGTCCATGAGCCTGTGCAGGGATTTCCAGTACAGGTTGTTTATGTTCTGTTGTGAATAAATAAGGGTTTTTGAGAGTGCAGATCATTGCATTCTGTTATAATTTTCATTTTACACAGCGCCCTAGCTTTTCTTGGTGTTTTGTTGTAAATTGCATGTTTGTTTAGATGTTTCATTGCAATAATTCTACATATGTATCTTTAAGTGCTTTAGTGTTCATGAAAAAGCTGAGTATTTCAACCAAATGTTTAGCTTTTTGGTGGAAAGTGACTCTGCAGACAGAAAAGAGTTTGGTAATTAATTCCACCACAGGGGCGCTACAAAGGAGAAGAGTCTAGCTGTTGCTTAGCACCCCGTGGTGAAGTTAGATGCAGGCACTTTTCATTGGCAGAGCAGAGTGGGCACAGGGAGTGTACACCTGGATGAGTGTTTGTGTTGTTTTATGAGTGATCAGCAGGGCTTTGAATTTGATGTGAGTCTTTGAGCCGATGGAGGGCTGGAGTGGAGTGACGTGCTGTTATGTGATGGATGTGGACCAGTCATGTATCATCTGTAGAGGTTTGAGAGTGCAATGAACACAAAAATGAAAGCTTTAAATTTCAAATCTTATCAGTATGGCTTTCATAGATGCAGTAACGCACCCGTCTGATTCCTCTTCACATAAACTCATATCTCCTAATGCGCCTGGATCAGCGAACAGAGGGCAGATCACTTCTGACCAATGTGTCTCTACTCTGCTGGATTTAGATGCCATGTCTTCCTTGTTCTGTCAGAATTTACCAATCCTTTAAGTGATTATCTCTAACAGGCCTTGTGTGTCTCAGTGTATGCGTTCACTTTTGATAGATGGATCTAGCAAGCCTTTCCATGGTGCTGGTGGGATTTTAGTGGTTTGGTTGAGAGTGGGGGAGAGACAGACAGTGAGTGTCAGATCCTGACATCAAACAGTGAGATGTTGAAGGATGAGGGGGACGCCCAAGGGGGACCTCACACTGAGACGCTTGGAGTCACACGTACACTCACTCATATGTTCTTCTCTTGGGAGGAGTAGAGAAAAGCAAAGACCAGTAAAAAATCCAAACTACAGCAAAAATTTCCCTTTCATAACTTAAAGCAACAGTCGTCTCCTTTATGCTTACATCTCAGAAACAAAACCAAGAAAGACGGAGGTTGAATGTCTTTGTTTTTTCTCCGTCTCACCTTCACCGTTCTGTCATTTCTTTATCCTTGCATGTGTCAAACTAGAGAATGACAGATTGTTTGTCAAAGAAATCTCAAATACAGGGGGAAACCCTCAGCACAGGCACTGCAGATTGATCAGTTGAGTTTGGTTTATGATTTTTAGAACTTGTACAGTTTTAACACATCCAAAATGTAAATTCTGTGAAATGTATTTTATTTCATGGAATTTTGCTGTTGGATTAAATGCAGTGGATATAATTTAGGTCAAATAAAAACACCAAACATTAGTAATGAAGCCTTGAAGCACTGATTTAATGAGTGCTCTACTGCTGATCCTGCTGATCCCAAGAGAAATTCAAAGTTTTTGGCTTTATAACTGTTGCTGTGAGGTTGTGATTACTACATTTAAGTTGCTAGTGAGGGAAATACTTCACCTCGGTCAGACAGACTACATGTAAAGACATGTAGTCTTTATAAATAAACATTAGTGTCTTCAATCTGTAAATGTAAGGAAACACATAAGGCTTTTTTTTTTTTTTTACATTTTTAAATAAATAAAAATATATATCACCTGTTAGCTGCCTTTTTTTGTTCAATAGATTCTGTGTAGCAGTGATATTGTATTCTTCATCATCTTTTGGATTGTACTCACCCTCTTTGGCAGAGGAAAATATTTTAAGGTCTGCTCTTCCCCTAAGAGTACACATCAACATGTAAACATTTGTGAACTTATGACAAACACTTTTTCAGTCATGATGTTTGTGAGAACATTCCCTTTTTATTAGAAGATACCACAACATAAAACCTCTAAATTTTGTAAAAATAACAACCATTGATTCAAGCAGAGTTCCAGATGAACAAATCCCTGAAAATAAAAAAAGGTTTAAATCTTTAAAGATTTGTGAAATGTAAAAAAAAAAAAAAAAAAAAAAAAAAGATTAGTTCAGCTTGAAGCTTGAAAAAAAGTGGACACTTGTTGCCTCAAAAATAAAACCAAAACCTAAACTTGACTTTGCAGAGTTCAAATAACATAGTTTAAATGCACTTCAATTACACTAACTTCATATGTTTGAGTATTACATACTGATGCTAACTTTATTATTTTACGTGTGCAATACTAATTTAAAGGGTTCAAAGCTGAGAATCAAATGCTAACTTCATTGTAACCCTCTTTCACATACTTGAACATTTGTGCCTTTCGTGGTTGGCAAACTTACGTGTTTACATGTGGGAATAACTGAAGGGTTCACACTGAACCAGGAAGTCCTCTTCCATCATATTCAGTATACCATCCATTGTGTACTGGGGTTAAGACCAAGTTTAAAGTCTTTTTACCATCAGTTTTTTATTTCTATTTCATTTTTCCCTTTTTTTTTTAAATTTAAGTCCAGTTTTATTTGTTTTTACTGCTTGTTTCATACTTTATTTTTGGTTTTTATTTTGCAAACAATGTTTTTTTAAGGTTAGTTTTTATTAGTTCTAGTGTTAGTTTTAGTTTTTTTCAGGTAGTATGGGATACTTTGCCAGGGGAAGACCAATAAGGGCCAGAAAAAGTGGACATCATACAATTTTTAAGAATATGATTTAAAAAATCAATTTTGTGCAGTCTAAAATCAAATCACAGCATTTCACTTTCGACTGGCTTGGTTGTTCATGCCAGTCAGTCTGCCTGTGTCAAAGACTAAAACTAAGGAGATTTTGTCCCTAATTTTGTTTCACTTTAGTTTAATAAGGACACAGTAAAATTTAAGTCAGTTTTCATTTTTTGGGAAAGACTTGTTTTTTTTGTTTAGTTTAAGTTAATTAAAATTATTTCAACAGTTTCTTTTTAGTTATTTTGTTAGTTTGCCAGATGGGACCTCTCTAACTCATTTAGTAACTTCACTCATGGTGCAAAAGTGTCTTATGCCCAAAGGTATTCTGGGAAAACTCTGCATATTAAGGGATTATTGTTGAATAATTTGAGTATAATGACAAAAATACATTAAAAAAGTTAAAATAGCTATTTTGCAATTTTAAATTAAAGCAAATTTGAACTGTTTATGGTAAAGCTGATGACTCTTCAGGTTTGTTGTGCCATCCACTCAACATTATTTCACTTTGGTTAGTTTTGCAAGAATACAGTTAGGTAGTTTTATTTTTTGATAAGGCCTTGTTTTTGTTCTAAGTTCAGTTAGCTACCATTATTTTTAACATTTTAGTTTAGTTATTTTGTTGGTTTTGGCTAACTCTGTCAGTACCTTCACTCATGGTGCAAAAGAGTCTAATGCTCAAAGGTATTCTGGGCTCTGCAGATTAAGGGATACTAGTCAAATAATCTGAGTGCAATGACAAAAAATACCCAAATTGTTTGAGCACTGTTTACTTAAAACTAAAAATGAGTTCTGTCAGTTCAGAAAAATAGAGCTGAAATAGCGGTTTTAGATTTTCAAGTTAACGCATCAGAATTTTTCTAACTCCCTTTTACTGTTCAGTGTTACAGTGCAGAAAAAAAAAACAAAATAAATAACCTCAAATAAATTTAGTTCTTTTGTTTTTATAGCCAAGACGCACAAGTGATTTGTTTATAATGAATGTTTTTAACAGGTAACAAAAACCTGAGTTAGTTAACTCAGTGTTTCTGTGTTAAATTGATGTTCGAGTTACTGTGTACTTTCAGTCCTGCAATAATTCCAGTGACTACTGCGGGCTTGTTTTGTGCTACAGATGTTCTTAAGTCTTGGGTGCAGCTGTGAAACTGCCACTCTCAGCTCATTTTCCAGCTTGGATCTGTATTTTGTCAGGATTGAGGCAACAGCGGAACAGCCTCTCTCAAACAGCAACCACATCTTTGAAACTGAGGTGACATCGATGAACTGCTCCTCGTCTGCAGTGCTGAAGTTATCAGCTGGTGTTGCTTAGCTTTGCCTTGCCTTACCACGCCCCCCTCTCATGACACCCATACCACTTTGTGAACCACTGATTCAGTGAAACATGCTGTCACAACGGGTAATCATTTTGTATAATTAAGAAAATTCTGTCAAAGTTGCTTAAGATCAGCAGCAGAGAGAGGCATGTTTTACATTCAGGATGACAAGCAGTTAATCCCATGCTGAAAATGTGACACATTTTACTTCCCAGAACTTGGTCAGCAGTCTGCTGACTGATGACACTCCATGTGCGTCCTCGCTGGGTATTTTAATTGGCCCAGGCTGTGCGCAGCGGGGCCACAACCATGTCACCTAGAAGACTTATCTTCACTCCTCACACTATATGCATTCCTTGAAATCCTGACACACAACAGAAACTCCAACCTTGTAGAGATCTGCAAGTAAACAAGAAGTGCACTAACAAGCTGTAGCAGAGCAAACCCACATACAACAACAAATACCCCATTCACTCCTTTATGACACTCTCTCAGACCTCAGAGCAGTTTGGATCAGATGTAAGGAAAAATGTCTCTAAGTGCTGTTTTGTGCGAAGTAATGAGGCACTTGTGTACAATGGTGACTACGCATGGGTCCAATTAAGCAGTATGGACAAAGATAAAAAAATACATTGAAGAATCCTTGGTCAGAGCTGTTTTTGAGAAGGTTTTCATCTCTGCAACATGTTTGAAAAATGTCTGTGATGGGCGTGTTTAGAGGAGCTGCTCAGGGATTTAACAAGCTCTGCTTGAAACAGATTCTTGAGAGACTAAAAAGCAACAAAACTTTTATACATAAGAACTGAAAAATCCCTCCTACTCCTCTCACCTTTGAAATTTTAGAGTGAAAATGGAAATCCACTTCTTTTCAAATGCTGTAGTTGCTGGTTTTTAGTGTACTTTAATTGGTGCATTTTTCCTTTTTGGTGATGAACTCAAGATTTTGTGGGTATTTAAAGATGCACAGATGTCAACATTTGTTCATAAGCAGTATTTTGTGATCATGCTTAGATTATTTTAATGTTAGAGGCATAACATGTGAGATGCTTTGCTACCAAGCCTCAGACTGAACTTACTGCATAATTGAAGAAAAAAGTAAAAGGTTATTGGAGGAAATACATCTATTTTACACCCAGAGATTGAAGCTATATGAAACATTACTAATGAATTAGTAATGATGCTCATCTTTGAATTCTTTGTTGATGTTTATAATTCTCTAGTCTTGCCATTTGATCCATTTTCCTTTTTTTAAAGGCAACAAAGAAAGCGCCTTATCACTCTATTTTCAGGAGAGTAATTACTAAGGCCTAATCAGCTTTTAAAATTGGTATGACCAAATGCATGACAGTAGCTCTATGCAGTCTTACTGTTTATTGTCTCTTAAACAGTTGTTGCTAAGCGGCTTCTGACTCTAGAGATCTGTGAGCAATGATGCATTTAATTCTTATTGAGAGCTGCTCAGCAAAAGACAAGGCTCCAGATGAACTTTTTTGGCAAGGTCCCTGAACTGTCCTGAAAAACAATTTTAATTGTCCTGAACCGAACTGGATGGAAATCTTCTCCCCAAAGAAGTTCCTTGTAAATCCTGTCATCACGCTGTTTAGTGCTGAGGAGCGATAAACCAGAGCTGTGGTCCCAGAAACATTACAGGAGCTGATAATAGTGTCTGTCTCGTAGTTCGTTCCAGCAATAACTTGACCTAGGGTTTGATAACCACAGAGAGTGTGAAGCTGGAGTTGCTGTTACAAGGGTCACATAGAAACCAGCACATGAAAACATCATCAAGTACTGTGTGGCAGCCATGTAAAGGTACCAGAGAAGGGACATTTTATCTGTTGTAGTTCTGTGGAGGGAGACTGGACTCTGGTCACAAATATTCACATCTGGAGGGGAAAACCACTGTAGTTGACAAGCTGCCACTATTCACTACAATATTTGCTTGTTTGAATGAAAGCTGACTGAGAAAATGAGCATGTTCATTCCTTTAACATTACCTTCTATATCACTTTATTTTTGACAGTGATGCACAAGACATAGTGAAGAACCTGTGAAGTTCTTAGCTGCTTTAACAACTGTGACAAACAGTACCTATTAAAAGTATTCATCCCTGTGAATGTTTTACCCTTTTATTGATATTCTACTTAAAAAGAATTTTCTCCCAAGCCGTAGTTCTGTTGCCCACTGAATGATATTGCCTTCCCGGATTTTCCTGTATTTTGCCACATTCATTTTACCCTCTACATTTACAAGCCTTCCAGGGCCAACTGCTGAGAAGCATCCCCACAGCATGATGCTGCCACCACCATGCTTCACAGCGGGTATAGTGTGTTTGATGTTCACCAAACAAAAAGTACCATTTTGGTCTCATCAGACCAAAGAACTTCACCATTCCTTTTGGCAAACTCTAGTCCGGATTTAATGAGTTTTCTTCAACAGGGGCTTTTTCTTTGCCACTCTCCCCTAAAGCTTTGCCTGGTGAAGAACCTGGGCAACAGTTGTTGTATGCAGAGTCTCTCCCACCTCAGCTGTTGAAGCTTGTAACTCCTTCAGAGTAGTCATAGGTGTCTTGGTGGCCTCTCTCTCTAATCTTCTTCTTGCATGGTCACTCCGTTTGTGAGGACGTCCTGATCTTGGCAGATTTACACATGTGCCATAGTCCATTCATTTCTTGATGATAGATTTACCTGAACTCTGGCGAATGTTTACTGCCTTTTTTGTATTAATTTTTTGTATCCCCTGTAACTTTCAGTAACATTTTCTCTGAGTTTTTTGGAGTGTTCTTTTGTCTTCATGGTGTAATGGTAGCCAGGAATACTGATTATCCAGCAACTAGACCTTCCAGACAGGTGTCTTTATGCTACAATCACTTGAGATACATTCACTGCACTCTGGTGATCCCCAATTTAACTAATAATGAGACCACTAGCTTCAGTTGGCTGGACATCTTTTGAAATAGGTCTCTCTCTGAACCAGCTGTCTCCCTCATTGAGTCTTGGTCATCAATTCACTGGTTTTCCTTCCTTAGAAATCTTTTGGTACATACTGACCACTGCAGATTGGTACAGCCCAGTTTTGGAGATGCTCTGTCTTGAGCCATCACAATTTGACACATACTAAAGTTCTCCATAGCTTTACTCTTTCTGTTTTTCCTGCTTCTTACACATTGGCAGGTGCAATAGTAAGATATCATAAGTGTCAATGTCTTTACATGTCAGTGTTCATAATATGGCTGAAAGCTATGCTAGCTCACAGAGAATGTGTATAGAGAGTGTTGATAATTAGTATGGATTTAACTTTTCTGCTAAATTTGCTGCAAATGTTGATGCTGTGGCTTCATCCTAGAAAACTGTAATTCTCTGAGGATACATTTGTAGGCTAGGCCTGTGTCGTCATGGTTCGGTCACGCTCCCATTTTTAAAATTAATAAATAAAGAAATCCCTCCCATGGCTCTGGTGATTAAAGTGATGAGTGGTCCCATGGTGTCTGTGGACTGAAACAGGAGGTGGCAATTAGACACATAGCAACACAGACGCACACCCTCTGTCTCACACCAAGAGGTTTTGACATTGGAAGTGTGAAGTTACTTTCAAACCCTCGGGCTGTCTATTAGATCATCTCACTTGTAAAATGTGTTCGGTTTGATTTGGCAACCATCAAGGACACCAAAACTTATTAGTCAATGCACAAATGATCCTTTTAAAGGAAAAGAGCTGAAATAGATAGAATAAAATCTAAAGGGAGGAGAATGGGAGGCAAAAGTTTCAATTCAGATCAAGTATAAAGGACCAAGAGATAGATAGAAATACTAACCGAGCATTGTTGATGATTCATTTGAGATAGTTGGAGTAGAGATGTGGTAATGACAAGGGAGAAATGAATGCTCTTGTTCCCCTATACTTCTCCTTTTCTCAATCTCTCAATCTATCTGACTGTCCTTTGACTTGTGAGATAAAAATAAGTGGCCAGCTGCCATTAATTTTAATGAGAGCTTGGAGACTAAAGGGGATGTGTCATCTGGTGAAAGATCTCTGACTGCAACAACACAACAATCTCTGTCAACATAAATCTCTGTTGTGCTCGATCCAACTCCAGTCTCCAATTTGAACACTAAACAAAGAACCCTCACTTACTAACAAAACATGAAGAAATTAGATATTGTCATTGTCATTTACATATTAATGATGGTTTTCTTGTAGGCCACAGATATAAAATACTTGGTGGTTCACCTTGTGTTCACATATGCGTACGACTGCATCATGAGCATTTTTGTTAATATAACTGCCTACACCTTACACGTTACTGGAGGATACCCCTAGTGGGCACACCGGAGAGTTGTATAAAACTACGTGCAGGATGTAAACTATAAGGATGGTAACACTCTAAGAGGTTACTCAGACCAGAACTTACATTAGAGTAACATCAGTAACCAATAGTAGCATCAGATCAGCCTAGAGTGATGTTTGCTGGTCAGAACACGATGTTTGCATTCTGTTTCTGGTCCTGGTTTACTGGTTTACTCGGCCATTGTGTTAACTGGTGACTTTCAAACTACTGTGTTTATGGATACCATCATTACAGTAGCTAAACAAAACAGAGAGAGTCCTTGTAAATGTGTCTTTGTAGTTTATTTTTATATTGTTTGAATGCATTTGTCAGATATATATTTGATGACAAAACTTTACAGCTACTGAGACACATGACTAAAAGTCAGCAGTTTGCACAGTTGCTGGTTGAACTCTAACCAATATTATGTCATTATATGAGTATCCAAATAGACTGTCCTAGCTGGTTTGACAGTCATGTTGTCTCTGTGCAGTGGTAATAGCACATGGTACACGTGGAGAATTGTTGACTTGGTGTATCAGTTTGTCGTTCAGACATTCTGGCCTTGCCCTTACATATTATAGAGTTTTTCCTCTTACATCTTCAAAATAATCCCATCCACACACTTGTTTTCAAAAACATCTCCATCCACCAGGGTAAGAAAGTAACTAACTCACTCAAATTAGTACAATTGAGTATCTTTTTGTCTACTTGTACTTTTTGAGTAGTTTTTGGGGGGAGTATTGTATTTCACTGCAATTTCAAAGCATAAAGTTCTGAGTACAAAAAATGAAACACTTAAAAACCAAAACAAGGGGTCCAAGTTTTCTGCCAACGACATAAAACTGAAGTAGTTTGGCTTTGATTATGCATGATGATAATAACAAACAACCTGGGTAGGGAATCATTTTCTCTTGTTTTTATTTTTTTTATGCTAAAGATATATCATCTTCACTATACAAGCCTCTTGGGTATCAAAAGAAGCAACTTATTACTTTGAGTAATCTTTGAATGATTTACTTTTACTTGATTGAAGTTGAAGTTGATTTATAGAGCGGTACTTTTACTGATAGTGAAATGAATTTCAACCAGAGTAACTCTGCTTTTACTTAAGTTGAATTTTCTTCTTCCGCCTCTGCTATCCACATGAAAACTGTCAAATACACGGTTGTATGTGATCTAAATAGCACACCATGCTAACAGTAGTCTTTCCTTCACTGTGGGCAAAGCTGCACACTCAAAGACAACAACAATCTCCTTGACATGTGAACATTTAATTGTGATTCTTCTGTGATGTCCATTTCATTTTCAAAGTTGACCCATCAGCCCAAACATGATCTAAACCTGCTGACGACAAGATTTGTGTCTTTGGAGTGTTATATGACCTCTGTAGTCCATACAGGCATCTCTCTTCAGCAAAAAAGTGGGAGAGCAACTGTGTGTTTATGTGTAAGTATGTCAAATGTCATGTTAGCGCAGGTTTAGCTACGTACACACTTGTGATAATGTTGCACACCGGTGGTGTCAAAGAAAGGAGAAACTGCCACATGTGACAGCACAAGCCCGAATTCCAGTCTGCACATACATGCTGTAAGCAGAGATTTTTTTTTCTTTTGTTTAAATCTTGTGTCTCTCTCATGTTATGGAAGGCCAGAACCATTTTCAAAAATACCCACCTATAAGGCCTCAGCTATTGGCTGAATGCTGAGCCCTCTCACACTTAATGATTTGACAGCAGGACAGCCGTAAACATCCACAGTCATCAGGAACATTCCTCCAAGAGTAAATGAGAGTGGAGATCTGGACTGAGCTGAATTATTTCAATCCATACAGTTTAAGGAGATAACAGCATGCTTCTATTTAATATAGGATGACTCCCTCTCTAGAATACATATACTCAGTTCTCAAACACTGCCAGGATTCTTAATAAGGATAATTTATCAGAAGTGAAATGCTTCCAAAGTTACTGTCAATTAAACTGCTTCATCAAAAATGCCACACTGAGCAAAGCCAAGCCAGCAAATAACAACTAGCCACGACTTGGCAACACAAAATAAAACCTGTGTTTTCAGCCGAGCACGCCGTCATACTTGAGTGTTAATTTGAGCATGCATGAGCTTCTTTGGAAGTGTCCTATGGGACAAATCCTCCATTTTTATCAGAGACAGCTACAGGACTTTGTTCTTCAGTTCAGATGCTGGCCTTCAGCTCTACTCTGCCATCACTGCGTCTTTCTCCTTCACCCTTTCGTCCGTCAGCTCATGGTTGCCCTCCCTTTTTCCTCCTCTTTCCTTTCTTACTTCACCATCCCACTTGCCCATCATGTCTTTCATTCTCCGTCCATCTCTTTCTCTCTCCCTCTCTCTCTCTGCTGTTGGCTGTGTTGCTGGCCAGAGCTCTTTGATTTCACCACTTTTTCTCTCACTCTGTGGTACGTATGAAAGGAGTTGCAATAATCAGAGAAGCTGTGTAATGACTTGGAATGTTTCGTGTCTTGCTTCATCAAGCATGAAAAGCTGAGATTTGTGTGTGTTTATGTGTGTGTGCTTCCTTTTATAACCCATGTCTGATCTGATTCATATGTCTATGTGTGCATATACACGACTATTCAGCCTGCTTTAAGTGTCTTACTCAGACTGCGCTCATTTCCTACAACCTGCTTTTAAAGGCAGTGATTAAACTACGTTGTTACACCGCTGACGTCTCTTTGGCAGGGACTTTATATTCCACAGCTGTTTATTTTCAGAGCCCACATAATGTGCAGAGGGGAAAAAGCCAGTTTCTAGAACATATGTTTCAGGGCTCATCTTAATTTGTACATGTCATATGTCTCTCCTCTCTATGTAAGTGGAAATTACAGTGCATGGAGGAGATGGGCCATAATTTAGTTAATTTGCCTCTGATGTAGTGTTCATAAGCCGTCAGTCAATTATAGCAGGGCCAAGTCAACTCAGAGTAGTCGACAGTGTAGGCTGTCATGCCCCGCTGGGAAAAGAAGACTGCTTTCTCTGTATTTGACTCACTGACTGGTGGCCCGGCTTTCATGCTGCTTGTCTCTTAGGAGCAGCCATGTCTCCTGGAAATTATATCATGCAGTTATTCAGCAACTTACAAGCAGCAGTGTCCACTGATGAAAAGCATGCATGTCTGTATGTGGTTTCCTCAGAGCTGAGTCTAAAGCTGCTTTCACCTTTGTAATCCACAATATATTAAAGAAAATATCAGACTGACCCTAGAATCCTCCTCAAACTATAATAACAGCGAAATTTGTGCTGGGAAACAGTAAATTTAATCCCCAACTTCTGAGCCAGGCAGATGCACTCTAGCCAGAGTTTACAGTAATGTCAGGGGGGAGGCTAACTGCTGGAGTACTTGTGTATTTTTCACTTGAACCAGATGCAGCAGAAACAGACACCTGCTGAAGGTGTGTTTTAGTCCATATTTCCCATGTCTTTAGTCCTGGATGATTAAAAGAAGAGGGGTGTGGCTTTGTCTCTCTCAAAGCAGCCACAGTTCAACCTCTCCTTGCATTGGGATGCTGGAGTTTAGTAAAGTATCCATTGATAGATACATTCTGTTCCTGCCAAGTCTGTCACAAAAAGCTTCCAATCCAATCCAAGGACCTTTATTTTGAAGAGCAACATAAGGAAATGGAGCATTTTCAGCAGCAACTCAATAATAAAGACATCTGATAAACGGGACAGAGACTTAACTTCACATAACTCAGAAAACGAGATATAAGGAATATCTGAAGAGTTGAATACAGGATATGAAAATGAAAATGCGACTTGAGGCCTGTTGACATAAATGTAGCAAAAGAAACAAATGATTCCTCCAGTCAGGTTGTAGCACTTGTTACTATTTGAGAGGACTGTATTTCTTGTGAGTAGTTGTGGCTTTGGCTCAGTCAACTGACACACCCACACCATCCTATAGCAGATATAACTGCCTCGTTTTAAAATTTTGAAGCTTGATTTTTGTTAACTTAGAGATGTTTTTCATGACTGGAATTTGGCCTGGTGGTTCATAACACTGTGGCCTGTCATAAACAAACCTAAAATACAGATGTTTTAATCACCTTTTAGGGACTTTAATGCTTTATCATTGAGCATTTGTCCTCAGTGTTGGGTGTGCCTGTGGTGTAGGTGTGTGGAGAAATCGTGCCTATATTCTGTCAAGCAAATAAAAGGTCAGGAAAATGACTCTTCTTTTACTTCTCTTCCCACTTCCTTAAGTGAAGTTAAATGCCATTGAGCAACTATTTTTTCATTACCTTACACCACACCACTGTTTACAATGAAAGTTTGCATCTACAAGAGCCCACTGTTTCATGGCCTTCTTTCTCATCATGTTTATGGTATATTAAAACTAAAACATCCAAGTATAGTTCCTTTTTAAGATAAGATTTATGGGAAAAATAAGACAGCATTTACGTTTATGAATGAGGCTAAATTATACTGTAAAATAAAGGTGTGTATTAAACACCAGTAGACCTATTTTGTTGCTCTAATTGAAAACTAACAAGGTGTCCAGCAGAGGAAAATCCTGAGATGAGCACTTTTCTCATAAAATAAACGAAGTACCCTTGAGAGGACAATATAAAAGCTTGTGCGTTATCAGCAGAGTACCTCCCTGACACTGAACAATAATTTAGCTGGAGCATCACTTTTACTTTTTTCAACTTTACTGACTTAAAGTACACAAAGCCAAGTATTTGTGTACACATCCCTCCCTTTCCACTCTTTATTCCCAGGTGTAAAAAGCAGTCGTCACTCTACCGGTCTGTTCCCCGGTCTAAATCTCCTCCTATCACGGACCAGTGTCTCCATCTGTAAATGTTTTAAACCTTAAGGGAGCACATTCTGTGCAGCCGCCCGTAGCTAATCGTCTACTTTCAGAGTGTGACTTTTGGGATAATAGAATTCCCCCAGTACGCACATATTTAGCCATTATCAGCTGTGGACATGAAGGTGGAGGACAGTTTGAGTCTTCAGTGTGTCTTTGTGTAAATAACAGCTGGAAGCCACAACTTTTTACCAAAGGCTAAATGTAATGGAAGCGGCTATCAGGGCCTCGTCTGCTGTTTGGATAAAAGCAAGTTCACAGCTTAAGAAAATCTCTCTTTTCCTCTCATTTTTATTACCATTTCTTCTCTGCAGGTATTTCCATTTCCACACCTGCCTTTAGACTTTCTCTCAATATTTTCCTCAATCTCAGTTTCATCCCGGTGGCTCTCCAACAGAAAATACCGTCCATCTGTTCCTCTCTGATACAGCCACTCACTGATCCTGGTATCAGTACTCTTCTATTGAGGGCAATTTGTTGGCTTGGAATATGAGAGAAACAATACAAATTCACAATTCTCTCATGCATATCTCTTTCCTGGACCTTTGAAATTCAATCTCTGCTATTTCTTTGTTTTGTGTGTAGGTTTGTGCTTTTGTGTGATCTTGGGGGTGCCGTGTGAGACAACAGATGGAAGTGAGAGTAAACTCCAGCAGAGCCTGTAGGGGAGCTGCGGGCAAAGGTTTTACCCTCGGCAAACCAGCTCTCTTATCCATACCTTAGGCAAAAATGAAGTTTAAGTTGAACATGTGTGTTAAGTCCATGCAAACTCTGTATTATTAAAGGTTAATGCACATATCATCATGACAATATGTGGGGCTTGCTCTAGATTTTTGGCTTGCATTCAGAGTGTATTCAAACCCTCTTCATTGTTTTCGATTTTGTTATGTTGCTGCATCTCAGTTCGGATGTTTAAATTGATTATTTTCTCATTAATCTACTCGTTACCTAGTTGAAGCACCTTTGGCAGCAATAACAGCCTCAAGTCCTTTCAAATATGAAACAACAAGCTTTGCACACCTGGATTGAGGAACTTCCTGCCATTCTTCTTTGCAAATCCTCTCAAGCTGAGTCAGATTGGATAGGGACCATTGGTGGACAACCTTTTTCAGGTCTCTCCTGTTTTATAGAGTTGAACTCAGTGCTCTGGCCCCTGTGTTGTCATGACTGTGTGCTTTGGGTCAATGTTATGTTGGAAGTTGAACCTTCTGTCCAGTCTGAGGTCCAGAGCACAGTGGAGTAGGTTTTCATTGAGGATATCTCTGTTTTTGCTCCACTGAGCTTTCCCAGTCCATGCAGCTGAAAAATGCCCCCACAACATGATGCTGCCACAACCATATTTTACCTTTGGGATGATATTGGGCAGGTGATGAGCGGTGCCTGGTTTCCCCAGACACAATGTTTAGGATTTAGGAAAAAGATTTTACTGCTTCATTTTCCATGATTTCAAAGCTTAATTTTTTAAACATAGAAATGTTTTTCATGACTGAAATTTGGCCTGCTGGTTCATAACACAGTGGCATGTCATACACAACAAACCTCAAAGAAAGATATTTTTTTTAACCACTGTACAGAGACTTTAAAGACCCTGTAAAGTCAAATCCATAATTTGTGTCTTAACACACTAGATATGTTGGAATATGGTTGCTGTAAACGTGAAAACACTGAGATCTACATGTGACTGAATTTTGGATTTAGACCATTAGAAAGTTTTTCACCTCTTTCCTGGCTGGGTTTAATTTGGGTGGGGCCAATATGTGGGGTGGTGATGTCTCAAGCCCACAGTGGGAAATGACCACGTCCCTCTAACACTACAATATAAAATCCAAGAGCAGTTCATCTGAGTACAGTCTGTTGTTAGCTGATGTCACTGCCTTTATTGAAAGTTAAAAGCCAGTTAAATGCTGTTTTTCTGTTCATTGTGAGGTAAATTTGCCAAATCCATCAGCCACAGTGGCCTAAGATCATTTAAAGCATCATAACAGAGATTTGAGCCAGAAAACAAACTTCATCTCTTCATCTATGGTCAACAAAAGGTAAAGAGGCAGGCTAATGGTGTGAGAGCTTTCCTCAATTCAGATTGTAACATTGTTTTTTAATTTGAGAGCATTGTATTTCTCCTGAGTGGGCGTGGCTTCAGATCATTCAACTGACATGCCCACACCACCCTGGAGCAGATTCTACTGCCTCATTTTCATGATTTTGAAGCTTAATTTTATGAACTTAGAGATGTTTTATTTGACTGAAATTTGACCTGGGGGTTGATGCAATGTTTTAATCAAAGACATGATAAAGAAAGGACGTCTCTAATCTTGTTTCTGGCATCCTACAAGTGTTTGAAGCCTTTTATCATCATGGAATAAAATCACGTGCCAACCAGCAGAGTCTACTGATGATTTAAAGAGTTGACAGAGCCATTCAGGTTTTTCATTATTTTTCTGTGTTTCTATGGAGTGAAGAATTCAGGTCATGCGTTATCTGTAGGAGTGGAAGGACTCCAAGTTTTAGTTACTATGTGTGAAGCACATAATTTATGTTTGCCTGGTTTGCTGGAGGCTGTTTTTCCTGATTTTTTTTTTTTTTGGTCCAAATTTTCTTGAATTCCTAATGCTTTTTTCCAAGCGTAACTCTTTTTGCGTACACAACTGATAATTTAGTCTAAAATGGATTCTGAATTATTGATAGATAGTTTAAAAAATTAAGAGCAGTGAGATGATATTATTTTGTTGACTTCAACCACTGTGGGTTTGGGAAAGCTAACCTCACATTTCCCTTGTTGCAGTTATATTTAAATGTCTGTTTTTAAGTGTTTCCCTGATAAGACAATGAGCATTTATGTGTTGTTCTTTACAGTGATAAACATTTAGTCGTCTTTTCTACATGTCTGTAGATTATTCAACAGCTATTAACCTTTTTTGTTGATGAACTAAAGTTAGGCCAGCAGTGATTAATCAATAATTACGTGGGAAAGCGATAGAGACCTTCTGTTTTTTTAAAGGTCATATATGATGAATGTCTGTGTCGTGCTTTAGTCAAACTATAATGATCAAGCACCAGAGAAGGTTTTTGACCCTGTAGAAGCAGCTGCAGTGGAGATACCAGGGCAGATATTGTTATAATGACTCAGTTTTATAAACAGTGAGCTCAAATTCTGAATAGACTGTCAGATTTTTTGATTTCAGATGTAGAAAGTGATGAATTACGGACTGGATTATATTATGGGCTGGTAGATACTCTGGATACCCCAAAAATGTGCAAAATGCAATTTTTTTTTTTTTTTTTTTTTGTGATATGTCCTCTGTCCTTAAAAGTGCAGTTTTTCTCTCTGTTTCCACTCTTCATTCTTGCCAGCCTAGTAACCAGTGCTTCCTGTACCAGTGTGTCCTTGCACTTTTTGACAGTTTAGTGTGCCACTTTTTTTCTCGCTGCACTCTCCCATTTCATCAGCGTCTCCTAGCTTGCCCCATCCTATAACATCAGTCTTTCTCTCATGTTTTTTCCTGTCTCCCCGCCTCTCTCTTTTGTTTCTGCTGCCTTGCCTCTTTTACTATGATTTCTCATATTCCATTTCACCATCTCACCCATCCTTGCTGTCTCTCTGTATGTACCGTAGACAGTGCTGGCCTGATAAGCCCCCATGTCTGGAGAGCTTGTCAGCCGTGTCAGGTCTGTCCTCCTCCGAACCACTCTCTGAGACTCACTAA
Source organism: Cheilinus undulatus (assembly GCF_018320785.1). NCBI lineage: Eukaryota > Metazoa > Chordata > Actinopteri > Labriformes > Labridae > Cheilinus > Cheilinus undulatus. The sequence continues at coordinate 20,365,126 of NC_054887.1, read as the reverse complement.
GGACTTGAAGACTAGTGCTCAGTCCAGCTCAGCGTGTATCTCCCTGACTGTCTTCTTTTTCCTTATAAATGCCATCAAACTCACTTTGAAGGACTGATATGGGTTCATTAAACTATCTAATTCAGTACCAAACAAGTTTGACTGTCTGCCTAGAGTTTGTCGCATCATATCTGTCTTTAAATCTATGACATTTCCCTTTAACTAGTGCCTGCCAGGTTGTCCAAATACAGGGTAAAATCTGTCTGCCTTTCTATTGTTTGACAATCAATTAGCTCTCAGCTGAAAACAATAGACTGATTCATTGGGGGACAAAGGAACCTTTTCTTTTCCTAGAGGATCCCATGTGGGCCAAACTTCACCCAATCTCTCCAAAAAGAGCAGCTGAAAGTCATTTTAGTCTAAATTTTGTGGTTATCAGCCTACCTGGTGCAATAAACCACACCCATCTGGCGCTACAGCCTGCCAAAAAAAAAAGCAACCCATTTTACAGTCTTAGACAGAGACAAGCTCTGCAGCACGTGGGCAATTACGCTCAATTCCTGCCTTCATTTCATATACTATTTGATCTACCTGCCTGTGTGTCACTGTAGCTGTCACAACACAAATTTCCTGCTAATTTCGCTCTTGTTAGACCATCCTTTCCTTCCTCTCCCCCATCTGTCCTCCTCCTCTTTCCCCTCGTCAGATGAGTTCTGTAGTCAGAGGATGATCCACACTATCTCTGACAAGCTGAAATGCGACAAATGACTCCCTCTCTCTCCCTCCTTTTGCTCCTGTCTCTCTGCCTTCTAGATGTATATCCAAACAACCACCCTGACCATCTCTCTCAGCCTGTCTGCCTCCGTGTCTCTGGGGATGCTCTACATGCCCAAGGTCTACATCATCCTTTTCCACCCGGAGCAGAACGTACCCAAACGAAAACGCAGCTTTAAGGTGAGCAGACTTTAAATCACGGTTTTCTTCATGCTTTTAGAAATCTGATTGGAGGCTTTAAAACCTGAACTGAGAAAAATGTCTACTTTTTTTCACAGCAAACAATCAAAAATGAAAGAATGTGAGATTTCTTGGTGCAGTGGACCAGGGCTGAATTTTCTAATTTAATGATCTGTTCATGAAATGTCAAAATAAATAAGGTCAAAGAAAGTTTTTGGTCGTAAACACCCAATGTGATGATTTCTGGCACATTCCATGCCTCTGTTCTGTCAACATATATTTAACATATTTTAGCAGTTTTACTTAGCTGATTTTAAACAGTTTAAATGTTAAAAAGGAAAATAATGCATTATTTTTGGAAAAACCTGTAGAAAAAGGGTGGTATGTAAATATTTTTTAGTGGGCAACTTGGTTAGAGAACTTTTGTATGATCCAGATCACATACCAAATAGTACTAAATAGAGTGCATATGTGCAATGAGTGCATCCATACTAAAAAAATATACTCAAAGGCAGTGTACTGCTGGAACACTCAAAACTGTTCAAGAATTAACTGTGGAACGATGGACACTTCACATCCTCAGTGGTGTTGTAACAGATATGGTACTGTTTCACCTAGCTAGCAGCAAGAGGCATTTAAGGCAAAATAAGTTCATCTACTGTAAGAGAATAATTTTAACATATAATAAAAGTTAAATAGATTAAATATCGGGTGAAAGAAGCCATCAAATTTGATATTGATGATGATTACTTAATGTATGTTTACAATCTGCTGTTAAAAAGAAGTATAAGAAGAAAGCAAGAGATGACACTAGTCTGTTTAAGTGTTGCACAGTAAAACCATTCAACTGTTGTAGTGTTACATGTAACACGTTTTCTAAGTTTATGTTATTGGTTAGATTAACACTTTGGAAGTGTTTTTTTTTTTTTTTGTGGTGTAATTTTAAAAATCAACAGTTGTTTTTTTCTAAACAGTAAAGTGTGCTTTTAACACAATATTGTGTTTCCTTTCACTTTGGATGTAAATTTTTATTTCTAATGTGATTATTTACATAGGGCAAAACACGTTTCACTCTTAATAAAGAATGCCAACTTGCATTGAACAACCACGACAAAGTCAGATAACTTATGGCAAGGATGGAGCAAAGTGACAGATGAAGAACTAAAATACACCCTAAATTGAGAGTTTGCACTCTACATTTTATTATTTATTATTCCCTACCACAGGCAAGAAATAAGCAACTAAATGGGTAACTTCACCCATGGTGCAGAAGTGTATTACATTAAAATCAACAATCCAAACATATCCAAACTCTATACTAGAGGGCATGATGAGAAAACCACACCCTGTGCCGTCTAAAACTTAGGACATTTCACAAGCAAAAGAAGACTTTTTAAGACTTTTCATGGCCTTTAACCTCTAAAGTCCAGTTTAAGACATTTGAAGACTTTTGCCTGAACCATGTTTCATTGAAGACAGATTTTCGATCACCTTTCTGGCCTGTTAAATAGGATTTATACTGTTTAAAACAGTGTTTATTTCCATTCAAATGTCTGTGTGATTTCATGATGATACAGGCAATCGTGACAGCTGCCACCATGTCGGGGAAACTGACTCAGAAAGGAGGAGACCGGCCTAATGGAGAGGTGAAGACGGAGCTGTGTGAGAGCATGGAGACCAACAGTGAGTAAGAGAACACCAAAATTTTATAATTACACATATAAACCATATAAAAGGAGACTGCAGTTTAGAAGTAGAAATGTACAAATATAAAGCCATGTTGAATGTGGAAAGAAAAGAGGCAAAGATAGAAGCCAGTGAGGGGAAAGGAAATGTGATGAAACACAAGTTAACATTAATGAAAAATTATATTTCAGTAATTAAAAGATCACGGACATGGCTCTGTATCAAATTTGTACATTAAACATATAAAAACACACATCACTACACACATACACATGAGTTCCAAACATCTCTCTAGGGCTTATTTAGCTTGTCCATGTAAAAGCTTATCTCTCTCTGCCAGCTAGTGGGTAATAAAATAATAGTTTTTTGGCGTTAAATACATGTTGTGTGAGCAGAGTAGTAACATTTCCCCTGCTATGCATTCATGCCTATATATACAGTTAAAATGCAGCTTTTGTGGAGCTTAAATTAAGAAAAAAAAGATTAATTTCAATTTGAAAATTAATTTCACGCCTGGCTTTTTTCTGCATGGCTAAACAGCCCAAGCATTGACGTTTTTATAAAAGCATGGTGCGTTTTCTCCCAGCCCTGTCAGTGTAGCGCTGTTCGCACACTTCAAAAGCTCTATTTTTGTGTTGAGCTGGTTCTCCTGTGTCAGCAATCTGCTGACGACATGACAGGAGTGGGTATGTGTGAGAGTATGCAGGCTTTTGTTCAAGTCTGAATCCATAAATATGAGTGGCTGGTTCTCTTAATTGATGTGTGTCTTGTTTTTATCTTTATTAACATAAACACATGTGTCTGCGACTGCTGTGCATGCATTTCTGTGCATGTTTTAAACGCTGTAATGGGAGGATATGAAAGTGTCAGCACTTTATAAGTATCTTTAAAGAAAGCAGGTCATAGTTCAGTCATTTAGCCAGTAGTTACACAGCTTCATCTCCTCCTCCAGGGCTTCCCTTGCAGCTCTGCAAGTTAATAAGTTCTATATTAACAATAGTGTACATTTATTTATCAAACAAGTATAGGTAAAAGACAGGGGCACAATTCTTATCACTGCCATTTTTTTTGCTCTTCACGGTTCAGTACATAGATGTAATGTGTTTAAATGCATATCCAGGTGTTGAAACCCCCCTTCTCCCCCTAAAAATGTATTTATAAGTCTTTCTGTGTTGACTTTATAACTGCATTTGTAGTTTTAAGTTTCATTTCTCTCCTTCTGTGCTTCAAGCTGCTACTGACTACTTTTTCTGATGTGGGTATTCACAATAAAAGCACTCAACAAATTAACAGCTACAGACTTTAATGGAAATAGCATGTTTATCATTAAAGTTAAGATAAGGGGTTAAGTTTTAGGAGCAGTACTGACAAGTTTACATCTACAGAGCTACAGCTGCTCCTTTGACCGCTTTTAACGCCAAAGCCCACTTCTCTGGACTTAAAACAAGCATGTCATGTGTTTAAAAACACCTTTAAACATTTGTTTAAATCAATCCACTGCAGCATGCACTGTGCGTTATAAAAGCCTGGACAGACTAACAGAGATGCTCCACAAAGTGAGCTCACTTGCTGCATGTTGCTGTTATTACAGATATCAAACTTGTCATTACTAACAGGGCTTTGTACTTACACTTTGTACTTACATTATCCATGTTTTAGAGTGTTACTAAAGGCAGTGTGAAGTCACTTATTGTTTTTTCTTTTTTACTTGATGTTAGCAGCAGTACTGCCAAGTTTATACAGCTACAGAGCTAAAGCTGCTGCTTTGACCTTGTTTATTGCCACATCCTGCTTCTGTGACACACCATATACTTAAAACAAGCAAGTCGTGAGTTTAAACACACCTTTATATAGTTGTTTATGTGAGTCATGAGAATAATGTATCTCTGTATTGCTGGGCTAAAGACATACCGATTCAATCCACTGAAACATGCAGCATGTGTTAAAGCCCTTGACAGGCTGACAGAGATGCTTTGCAAAGTGAGTACACTCGCTGCATGTTGCTGTTATTACAGACGTCAAACTCACAGAAGAAAGAAAACTTATTTTTTTTTTTTTTTTTTTTTTTTTTTTTACTTTTTACTGTGCCGCATGTTAATTACAACAACAAGAGTGGGTGATGTTCAAGCTAGTTAGCTGACTACCAGAGCAAACATGCTGATAACTGTTCTTAGACTGAGCTGTTGTCTGTCACATATCACTCTGCTATGCTCATGGTGGCATTGGTTATGGCACATGCATTCAAACTGTTGATGCTAAAATAAATTTTGTGGCATGAATTTTACGTTACTGGTTAACTGCTACTATCTACTAACCTGACATTTCACTTAAGAGTGCTGGTCAGGGACTATCAGTGAAAACCCTGTGGGCATTTTTCATGCCATGGGAAAATGGAAAAAGGATTGCATGCACTAACACTTAGTTCTTTGGTATATTTATTTATCTATTTCGTGACGGACCCTTTTTCCATTATTCCAGCGGTGTGTTGTCGAAAGACAGAAAAAGAAGGTTGTGAAAGCACCAGAGAATAACAATGGAGCAGTTAGAGGCCTGCGGTTGGTGCAAAAATATTGACATTTACCATTGAACGCTTGAGGGGACCCAAGACATAATGGCTTTGACAAAAAGCCCCGACGACTCAGGTGTACTGTGTTTCTTTGACACTGTTACGTGACCATCTGTGGCAAAATCTGCTCTCAACTGTCCTTTCCTTTATTCCTCTTTTCCCCATTCATTCCACCAATCTGCCTCTTTCCTCCATTCTTTTCTTTTCCTGCCTCCTTCTTATCATATCCTTCCCATTCCCCACCCTATAATCATGCAGCTTCATCAACTAAGACGACATATGTCAGCTACAGCAATCATGCCATGTGAATGGACCAAGGATGAAGAAGAAAGAGAAACTGATTGGACAGATGATGGGTCTTGTCTTGGGGACTGTGCAAAGCGAAAGGAGGAGCTGCCGTTCTTTCGCCTATCGGTTGGAAAAACTGGCGGAATGACAGAGCGCCAAACGGAATCTAAGCATGAGACATTTTGTATTGTTCCGCATCAAAACCACAGAGAGGCGGGACCACATAAACAGCCAGTCAGTGTGCCTGCTTTCCCGCTGCTCACAGCTCATTGGTCCTACCACGAACTTACCTGTTTTAAAAAAAAAAAAAAGAGACATTATGAAAAAAGTGACATGCCATGGGTTACTGTGGTGGACAGAATATCTATTTAAAACCTTAAAAAAACTGAAAATGGGACAAAAAAAAGAAAAGAGAAAAAAAAAAGCTCTCAGAAACCATGTAGACATTATATCTAAAAGGGCAAAGGTGGGGCCGGGAAAGAGATTTAACAGAGTACATTTTAAAAAGATATTTAAAAAGAGAAATGTAAGAGAAAATCTATGAGACTCAAACATGTTTGTTGTTCTTCTCTAACTGTAAGTATTTTTGTGGTTGTGACGATTTTTTCATTCTTGTCTCACCGTTGTCTGATGGATCGCCCTTGCTTAATGAGATGAGTGTGTTTCCTCCTGCTGTCTTGGCTAACCGGGTTGTAGCCTTGGGTCGTGAACCTGTAAAATGCCATGGTTGAAGCATGCCAGTTTTTATACAAAAAGGAGATTTATTTATAATAAAGGAATGTTTTGCAAATGTGTAGATTGGTGGCTGTTTGTACCTTTTGTAGTAGAGCAGTGGAACCAATCTACATTATTTTTAGACCTCATTTAAAATGATCGATTAATGAATGTATGCCAGATTTCAGCAATTATCCTTCATTTATACAATAGCATAATTTTAAATACAAATCTACTACTAGAGCTGTCAATCTTTCAGCATCTCAGGTTTCAATTTGATTTTGTTACAGATTTCAGGAGGTCATGATGTGATTTAGATTCCCAACAGATTCCCAACTCACTTCATGTTTCTCATAAAGATGTGATTATTTCTGCATCTACTCCTGTCTGCTACACTAAGGAGCTGCTTTTGTCATTTATTTGATTGTTATCCAATGAGACTACAGTGAGCATGGGTCAAGAAACCTCAGTCCATCACTAAGAGTTTACTTGTCACCGTAAGACAGTTTTCCTTCAGCCAAACAATTCAAATAATCTCAAGTGTCCAGATGGACTGAACACAAGCAACTGGTAGCTGACTTTATATCATCTTATTCTGTTCTTCTCCCTAGCTGTAATACAATGAAACAAAGAAAAAACTATTAATGTAATTCAAGTGTAGTAAAGCCACTATAATGTTATAAAACTAACCAAAATCACAAATATTTCACTATTTATTTTTATTTTCTATCAATTATAAGCATGTCTAACTGGACCACTCTTTAATGTACAGGTTATGTTGGAATCACTTATTCTTCTCAAGCAGGAAACCTTGAAATATGACAAATATTGAATTGCTTAATGAATTTCCATAGTAGTAATTAAAAAAAAAACTGATGCATTGTGTGGGCACTCACTCATGCTGCTCACTGAGACAGGTGAGGTAATCAATTCAACTCACCTGCAGAGTCAGGTGTGGCTGATTAGCCTTGACTAGGGCCAAGTGTTGGAAGTTTAAATGTAATCTTGGGCTGCAGTGCTCTGTGCTGTCTCATTATCTCACCACAAGAGATAAAGAGAGCACCTCTGGGTTTCTTGTGTTTTTTAATAGGTGTCTGCTTGGGCTTTTTTTTGTGTGAACATTCGAAGGATTACCAGTTGACCCTATAGGATAATTGTTTGCCAGTGCTGTGTGTTTTTACAAAGCTGTTTTGGGTTCCCAATCTCCCATGAATGTTTAGTTTGTATTTATCTGCGCTGTAGCAGTGGTTTTGTTTTGAAGTACTCATCCACATCTAGGGGGCTATTTTTAAAACTGGAGGTTTTTCCTCAGCCACATTCAAAAATAATTATAGCATTTTAGAAACTTCTCGTCCACACAAAGATACAAAAATGTCGTGCTGTAAACTTCACACCATGTCAACAGTAGTCTGTCCTTTGCTGTTCAGGTGAAGCAGTTTACAAACAGACAGAAATGATGTCCTGACATGTGAAAGTTCTCACCGTTCCTCCATCATGTCTGTTTCTTTTTCAAAGTTTTCCCATCAACCTAAACTGCTGGTGGTGCGTTATAAAACAGCAGTGAGCTCCGTAGTCCATTCAGGTGTCTACTGTGTCTGTGTAAGCATAGGGGAAGTTCTGTAGCAAGTCCAGTTAGCACAACTTTGGCTGTGTCCACTGTTGCCATAGAAACAAATGTAATGTCGCACACCAGTGATGTCAAACAGAGGAAAAACCAGCGCACAGTGACAGGACAGATTCGCCATTTTCCCCGTCTACATAGAAACGGTGTTTCAAAAAATCTACAACCTAGGACTTCTCAAAAAGATGCGTTTACTGTTACCTAAAACGCAGTTTTTGTGTGTGCAGAAGGTCAAAACGCCCAGAAATACCCACCTTTGTGTAGACAGGACCTACATTGCATATAGAACATGAGCTTTTGGGTTATTTTATATTGACTTTATCTTTTGAATTTTTTTTTTCCTCTCTTGCGATCATTTGTGATTTCAGTGGTTCTCCTACCAGAAAAACTTTAAGATTCCCCGTCTTTGTTTGCAATTGTGTCCCACTCACTACATCCTGACATCAATGCCATATGTATATCAAAGTATAATAAAACAGTTGAAAGGTCATAAAACTGATAAAAATTACAAATTTTTCACTATTGACGTATTCTATAAATTTGTAAAAAAAAAAAAAAAACCTTTCTGAATCACTCCTAATGTTTTACAGACCTGTGGCAACATTTAATAAACTGTTAAGTACTCTTATACCACAGTATAAAGGGTTAATTGTAAACTGATGGGCACAGCTCAGGTCTAAAATTAGATGTCATATCACATCCTTAAACAGGCCATTGATCAACTACGGTGCATCCATTTTTCACACTTACATTGTAGTAACTTCAAGAAATCCTGCACTAACAAAATCTATCCTGTTATGTAGCATTCGCCAGCATAAAGAAAGAGTTTGATCAGCTTACAGTGGTTTATCAGGATGTTAGGGCCGTTTGACTGAAGACATGTAAAACTTCACTTTGGAGAGTTTGAGACTCTGCTGATTGGTCAGATGCTGTAAAGTCACTCTCAATGATAACTTTCCTGCACTGATAGGCTGAGAAAAATTATGTAGATAATCAGGAAAAAAGCAAAGTATAAAAGCTACCAGGTGGTTTGGATATAATCTTTGTCTCTGTAAGCATTTATTTTTTACATATAATGCTTCGACTGAAAAGTAGGATTGTTCCTCTCTCTGCTCTTTTGCTTTTTTTATTCTCTCATAAATCCCCAAATTTACCAAATCCTCCAGTTATACCCTGCAGAGATAAAGTATTCCAAGGTTTTATTTTAGCAGAATTTGTTCTTATACTTAATTTATTTTTATTAAAGGCTTTAAGCTCTCTTCTGCCCTCCTCCTCAAAGGTCTCTCAGCGGTGTTGAGATCTCCCGTCAGCCGAGTAGTTGAAGGGAGACATTTCCAGGAATGAAGACTTGGAGGGAGTCTGAGAGGGAGAGTAAGAGTTATAAAAGAGCAAAATGGGCTGAATTCCTCTCTCTGTACACCTGCAGCAGATGTCCAACCTTCAAAAATACATAAGAGCTAAGAAAGGAACAGTCAGCTGCATCAGTGAGTTCATTCTCAGTGGAGAGGAACAATCAATAACGCTGAAAGCAGAGTGAAACACTATGCACACCTTTGTGAGAGGACTGTGCACTTTAAACAAAGATGTGAGATGAGAAGGTGTAAAACTGTGTCCATGTGTTCTGGTGGATGTCTTCTTTAATATTTTATGGCATATTTGATGTGTGATGATGAGGTAGACTTTTCAGCATAATTGCAATTATAAACCACCAGAAAAGACCTTTTCCTAACAATGTCAAGTATCGGACACAATTTCAGCAGCTGGCGTTGTGTTTTCTAACAGCCAATCCCAAATGACCTTTAGCAAAATGGTAAATGTCTATGTTCTAATTTACTGGAAGCTGCTCAGGATTTTTTTTTAGTATATTTTATGGTCTAAAATCTCATGGAAACTTTACATATGTCGAAGCAGGGGCAGAGCTAGTGTAAAAGATCTCATGCCACCATTCATTTAAAAATGTGGATGTTATACCTTAAACTGCAGACTTCTCATATGTAGAACAATGCTAGTGGTATGTTTTATAGTACAGGGTACACAAGCTGTTATAACAACTGCAACAATCACATTTACTTATCTAGAATATTTGCATGCTCCTTGTTTTATTAGCTGATGATGATGATGATGCCAGTTTACTCTCTATACATGGCAGCAAAATAGATAGCAGTTCTTCCCCATTTATACAACTGCCATTGATTTGCCTTTATTTTCAGAGACACTGGCCGGGCATGGCATGAGTTAGAGTTGTAGTTCTAAGCTGAAAGCTTCAGGGCTTTTGACAAATTGTTCTGGATCTATGTTCTGAGAGCCGCGCCCTGGCTCCACTGATGAGCCTGAGGCTAACTTTTACCAACAGCTGACATGTTTGAATCTGAAGAAACAGACCAAAAGTTGTGCTGGGAGTGTGCATACTGTTATCATCATGCTAACATATTCAAATGAAGTGAAGGCAATTAAAGTTTTGCATGTTTACCAACTTTGTCAAGCATGTTGGTGAGTGGTTATAAATAATAAATACATCACAACTGGGCCTATTATTAAAATAACAGACCAGAAAGTTTAGTATACCAGCTCTAAGGGGAAGACACATTTGGTTTTACTCTGCACTAAAGCTGTTGAGGCATATCTCTAAACTACCAGAGGAATAGTCAGGGGATCACCACAGTCATGAAAATCTTTTTACTGGTGACTATAAAGATCTGTTAGAAATTCCAGACCAATCCATCTAATAGCTCTTAGGATATTTCAGCCTGTACCAAAGCACCGGACCATCTGACAGATCCGTCACCTCTAGAGCCATGCCACTAACATGACTCGAATACATGATGAGCAGTGAGGACATGAGGCCTCATTCACCTACATCTACCTGAGATTTTTTAAAAATGTATTCATAAGAAGATCTAAAGAAACGTCTTGTATTCATGAGGCAGTTGTTGAACTGCTGAAATGTTCACACCTGTGTCACATGATAAATGTCATGTCCTTGTAAACTGGAAGCTCATGCACTTTTTCTTAATTAGCTTTAATTCACTTTGTTCAATAGAGCAGTACTAAAACCTCCCAAAATATGCAAGAAATGTTCCACAGTTAGGATGACTGAATTATCCAATCTGATGACTTAATGATTACTTCTTGTTAACTGATACAATTTATAATAGACAGGAAAACAAAATGAATTCTTTGCTGCAGGAAAAACGTAGAAAAAGTCTGAAAAATAATCAGCATTAAGTTTAAGAACAGATTATCTCATTAACTTGATCACCATCAGTTTTATTTCCTTTTCTTGATGATGCACTATGTGAACAAAAGTATTTGGTCCCACCTGTTGATTATTGAATTCGGGTGTTTCTTTTTTCTTTTCTTAAGATTTATTTGGGCTTTAAGTAACTTTAATGATAGAGGAGGACAATGGATAGAATCAGAAACAGGAATGAGACAGTTTGGGAGAGACGTGGGAAAAGGCCACAGGTCAGATTCAAACGTGTTAACTCCTATCTGTGCCTGTAATTCAGGTCTTTCAATCAGACCTGTTGCAGGTGTATAAGATTGAGCACCTAGCCATGCAGTCTCCATTTGCAAAAATTTGTGATACATAATTGGGTCGTTCTGAAGACCTCAGTGACTTCAAGCGTGGCTCATGAAATGTCATCCCTGTTAGATATTCCACAGTCAGCTGTAAGTTATTATTAAAAGTAGAAGCATATAGGAACAACAGCAACTCAGCCAAACAGAGGACCGCTTAAAATTGCAGAGCTGGGTCAATGTTTGTTGAGGTGCATGGTGCGTAAAAGTCGCCAATGCTCTGCTGATTCCACATCTGAAAAGTTCTGAACTTCCACTGGCATCCATGGCCAAGCCGCTGCATGCAAGCCTCACATCACCAAGTCCCATGCAAAGCAGCGTGAGTGGGGTAAAACATACCAACACTGGAATGGCTGTGGACTGGGGAGCAGTGGAAATGTGTTCTTTGGAGTGATGAATCATGCTTCTCTGTTTGGCAGTCAGATGACCAAGTCTGGGTCATCTGTGAGGCAACCGTTTAAGGAAGGCCCTTTTCTATTCCACCATGACTGTGCCCAAGTGCAAAAGCAAGGACTATAAAGACATGGTTTGAGTTCAGTGTGGAAGAACTTGACTTGCCTGCACAGAGCCCTGAGCTCAACCCTATCAAGCACCTTTGGGATGATCTGGAATGGAGATGAGGCAGGCCTTCTCATCCATCATCAGTGATGGACCTCACAAATGCTCTACAGCAAGAATGGGGACAAACTCCCACAGAAACACTTCAAAAGCCTTGTTTAACCTTAAGGTGAAATTTCTACTCATCATTTTGCAGTTTAGATCAAGCATTTCATGATTAAAACACAAGTTTAAAACATTTAAATCTTCTATTTTTGGATGATAATATACATAAAAATACTTGATGGAGAAAAACACAATTTGACATTGATATAATCACTCCTTTGTGAGTCAGAGTGCTCTTGAGTGTTTGTAGATTTTAGCTACAAACTTTGAATTATAGAACCCTCTTGCATTTTTTGTTCCTAATAATGTTTCTCAAAGTTGAATGTTGAATTACTTTCTCTTAATATTCCAGCTAACGAGCCCAACATAGATGCAGAGTTTAGTGTAAATATATGCATCAATAAATCTTAATCTGTGTTGCATTTTGATTTGATCTCCTGTGTGGAGATTCTTTTTCTTTTGTATCACAAAGAATCCAACTCCTTTCTTGAGTATTCACATCACTCATCCGAAGTCTCTGGGTATTGAAGGAAATCTTCCTCTAAATCAGTGGATTAATGTAAACAAACGTTGGATTAGCTGTCTAACAAATGTGATGAAATGGAGAACTGTCGAGGGATGCTGGGCAGCGTCCTTTGACACGTTTGTCATCACACATGTAAATCAGTCTGAGACCCGTCGGATGTTTCTTGAAGGAAAACAGAGGGTGGATGTTTCGACCCCGTTGTCACTCAGTCAGAATGAGACAGGATGTTCATGTGTTGGACAGACTTGGTGGTAGTAATTAGCACAGAATCAGACTGACACAAGTGACAGTGTGCAGGTGTGGATGACTGATAATAAGGCAACCATAACCTGATCTTGATCTTTTATCTTTCTATCTCATTTTGTGAAGACATATTTCTCCCATCCTAGGCAGCTGTACATAACAATATTTGTTTTTCTGAAAGTATTAAATCTCATCTGATCAAATGTTATTTTAAGAACCAAACGATGCAGAAATCCATAATGATGTTATTTTAAAACACCCACTTTGACATGCAAATAATCTCATCTCTATGCAAATTTTAGTCTGGAAATAAGTGAAAATACTGCTTGTTATTTTAGGTCAAGGTGCATCAGGTGAGCGTTCAACCCCCAAGTGCACACTCAGCTGTGCATCACATCTGAGAATGTGCCTGGGGAAGGAAAAGGATCACAGAGCAGCCTGCTTATACAAACAAGCTGGTTGATTAATGCTATGCCAGGAGTTTGTCCACGTATACATGAACCTAACTACCTCTAAACAACTCATGATTTAACAATGAAATTCAGGAGTTTTATCTAGGCATCACTCCCTAAAAACTTCACTAACTTTAACAGTGGTACATGGAGAAGGGCATCACACCTTTTTTATTCAATTACAGCAAAACACAAGGCTGCAGATTTATATGACATTAAACACAAGGGCAAATTAGTTAAAAAATTAAGAAACAAAGACTCTGGGTTGTTGCATATTGGTTCAAATTTATTTCCACTAAAGGGTCTGATGTTTTTGAAGTCAATTTTGGCCTTGTTCGGTGGGAGCAAGACAACAATTCTGAATGATGAATAAAGGCTTTTTGCCCCTGGGGGAGATTGCCTTGCACCAAGAGCATAAAAAAAACATGATTTTGAAAGCCATTTTGACCAAATTAAAATTTAATTTTAGTTAAAGGGAACTGAGGATGATAAAACTTCTTAAATTATCTCAACACCAGTTTCTTTTCTAGGCTGCAACTAGATCAAAAACCTAAGCACACTTCAAAGATGAAAAATGTTTTTTTAATTTAATTTTTTTACACATTAGATAGCCTATACATGTCATATGTTAGCGCCAGTCCATGGCATCAAGTGTAGCTGTTTCTACAACAAATCTGCCACCCAAATTCGATTTGGTTCATCTTTCTTTAGAATATTGTATGAATCTTCTTTATCTTAGAATGCCTATTGGTTCTCCTTGAAATAGGGATTTTGTAACAAACTTCACCATAATACCTCAACTAACATCGTGCCTGAGTTGTGGACCGGTCTCCCTCCCCCATGTGGTGGCACGGTTGACTGTTGAAGGAAGGGAAACATGGGAATGAAACCAGTTTTGGCCTTTGAAGAAAACAATAAGAAGCCAAATGAGGAGCTAACTTCTTATCATGAACACAAAGCTGACAATGAAAAATATACAGTATTTAGGTATGTTCTGACCAACAGTTGAGACTGAAGTAAGCCATAAATATGGCGAGTAAGCTTCCTGAGGGCACCATCAGGCGGGAAGGAGGATTGACACAATCCCGGTCATGCTCTGGATGTCTTTGTATATCACCAGCGGCACGGGAAAATAATCTTTTGAAAAACATCCCACTATCCACACCTTTAGGGTGATGTAAGTGGTGGATATGGCAAACAAGAACTGCTTAGAGTACTGTCCAGGTTGGCGGTAAGGTTGCCACAAGCAACAGTATTTAACTGAGATTGATCTGATTGTTCTGTGTGGTAGATAGTACTTCACAGTCTTGGAACCCTTTGACAGTTGTTGTTTATCAATGCCTGATATAGAGGCTGAATGCCTCAGGGAATGGAGGTGAATTTCTTACCATCTCCGGTAACACAATCTTAATACTGTTTTTGACTTTATTTTGAGAGGAATCTCAAGAAAAACAGGGAATACTGAGAGAGAGTGAGGGGAAACATGCACCAGACAGTGACAGGAGAATCAGTCTTGCGACCAGTGCATTGAGGATTCTAGTCTCTTTATATGCACACCTCTTCTACCTACTGAGCTATGCCGATGCCCAAATGCCAATATTCTCTTGTCGACATTATCCTCAGAGAAGTTCAGCTCATCTAATGAGTCACCAAAGTATAATGTATGTAATTTAAAGCTGCTTTACTTGTGCTCACTTCTGCCATATAAGCCCAAAATAGAAGCTGATTTTAATGTGATTTTCTTTTTGTACAATTGAGGTGAATCACGGCAGCTGAAATAACAGCATTATAATCTTTTTATTTAATTGAGTTTGGATCAATTCTTTCTCATGTATTTCAGATGGTGAGAGGATTTAAATGGCTTTCACATCGCAGCCTCATTTAGATTTATGGCTCCAAGGTTTGATTCATAAGGGATTGTTAGGTGCAGATTCTTTTACAGAGACAAGTACAATATAATTTTTTATCAGCAACAAAGAAAACCAACCAACAAAAAGTTCAACCCAGACTCCAGACGTTCCCCACTCAAATATACTTCTTAAACATTACTAGTCACTCCACTAAGCCCTGACATATCACTTTACGTTTGTGTGCTAAAAGATATCAATGCATGTATGTAAAATAGAATGATTAAGGTGTGAATGCTGTTATTCTTTATTTGGATGTTTATTTCTACAAAGATGTCAAATAATTTTTTTTAGCAAAGCCCACGTTTATATTTTCTTTATTGTTATCATTATTTAGCAGTCTGATAGTGACCTTTTCCAAACTGATGATTTCGACTGCTTCAGTAATCTGCTATTGATCAGATGGTGCATTTGCCTTTATCCCGTTATTCATCTTTGCTGCTCACACGTACGCTCCATCCAACATTTTTGAGCCTCTGTGTGTGGAACTATTTTGCAATGAAAATTTCAGCTATGTGCTCTCCCACCTCAGCATATCTGATCAGCTGTTTTGGTCTGCTGCTTTGACGGAGACAAATCAGTTCAGTTTTCCACTTTAACAGCTGACACAATGTTTTGTTAAGTAAACGTATTGTTCTGACTGTAGCTTGTCTAATATCAGACATTAGAGAAATAAAGTGACAGCCGTAAACTTACCTTGATTACAAATTTCTATGCAGCTCTCATGGTCCAGTTTTAATTTTGACAGCTATTTTTAATTCTAGTCTCAATCTTAGTCATTCTTGAACATTTTTAGTCACAATTTCAGGCGATGAATTTAACACTGTTGAGGTCAAGGTCAGTTTCTCCAATTTTTCTTTGGAAAGTTAAAAAAGATCAATAAAACGCCAACATTCAGCAAGGCGGGGAACTCTGAATTGGGAATGATGCAGGCTGGGGGGCATATTTTAGGTGCTATCCTCTGAACTTCAGTCTTGAAGAAGGACACTCGTGACAGCAGCAGCTCTCCACACCTACAACACCAGGTAACTTACTCTCTAGTTTTCTCTTTCTCTCCTCTTTTTCTACCCGCTGACTCTCCATCTGAATAAGAAGTTCCTCAATGTACTCTGGGTCATCAAAGAATCCCCTTATCTCCTAGAGTTTTATTTTTCAGAAAGCCTCTGGGTCTGGCTCTAGTTTGCAATGTGAGCTTTGGCTATGTGCTCTTCCGCCTTGGTTTATCGTCTCCGTCTCCTGATCAGGATAATTGTGTTCAGAGGATAGTGGCTAACATATGCCTGCAGTCTGGATCACTTCATCCAGAGTTCCCTGCCTTAAGGCCCTTACACACTGAGTCTAATTTTTCTTCTTCTCAGTCCAAGTCATTTTAAAGGGTGATCGGTTTAGCAGCTGCACCTGCTGCTTCCTTCTCACTCACTCACTCACTCACCCCCTCTCCTCTCTCTCTCTCTCTCTCTTACACCAATGAATTTTCACTGTGAATACAAATAAAAAGCAATGGACTCAAGTGTGCAAATTAAGTGTTTGACCTTTATTCTTTTTCTTTTAGATTACAGATCTGACAAAAAGGCATTAAAAAAAAAAAAAACAATATGTTTACCTTATGAAAACAATGTGGCAGCTGTTGCAGTGGAGCTGAAAAACTTGCTCCAGTTTAGTTTAGTCGTTGTTGTCAGATAGTCAAACCAAGTTTTTTGTACTAGTAAATTATTATATCACTGTTGATAACAGCTGGTATTATGGCACAGAGAAAGTTCCACTAGTTTGTTGTCATTAAAATGTAATATTTTACCTGCATACATCAAAGCCTGCTGATATTTGATTGGTAAATGCACCTCAGTAAACTTAACATGCTTACAATCAGGCCTTTAGAGCTTTTTTTTATAGTATTACCTCCTGCACAGGCATTACTGTCATGGCATTAGATTAAGAAATTAAGCTCAACAACACAGAAAAGAAAACTTAATCTCCCTGCGTTTTCTTATATTTTGTATTAAATTATTTTTTCACGATTTGTTTATTTTTGGTTAGAAATTTTGGATTACAAACTCTACTGAGGCAATAATCCACATTCCCTTACAGCCCACTAATGCAATTATAAATCTCCGACTCCTGCCAGTGACACAGAAAACAGTGGGCGGCTGAAGGAAACTGCTCTCTTTGCAAAATCACATCCATTCACACTTGAAAGAAGGTTGTTTAAGAGCGTCGGCGTGTTAGTTTGTGTCACAAGGAGAAAAAAAAACAGATGGTTCGGCACAGAGTGTCCATGTGGATGGACAGTCAGGACTTGGATGCTGTCACTGTGGTATTCAGATAGGATGTCAGAGTGTCTTCATTGGAGTCATGTATGCTCATATATAGTTTCCAGGAAGGACACTAAAAAGTTACATCCGTTTTGCTGTACTAAAACTTTGGAAACTGAGTAACTTCTGATATTTCTGCTGGCGATATCGTTAAGCAGCAGTCTCCTCTGAGGCTGATTGACATTAGCGTTTAATGACAGGCATAAAATGAAATTAATGATGACATCTTGTAGTCTTTCCTCTACAGTTCTGGTATCTAATCAATTAAATTAAAGACAGAAATGCTGATTAAGATGCACTAAATTAACTTTCCAGAGTTTACCTAAGCTGGTTAACATAACAAAAATACCTTTTCACTGATTATAGTTACTAGTTGGAAGGAAATCTGCTTTCTTCCTTGTTTTCCACAGTGATTCTCATAACTTAGGCAAGTTAAAAACTCTATTTCTATCCAGAGCAATCATCAAGCTCTGATGCCCTTAGTCACTGTTGCTAAATCTGTCAAGCCTTGTGTTCCCTCAGGCCGGATAAAGATTTACCACTCAGTGTGTGGAGTAATTTTTTTAAAACAATGACCACTTTATTTTAGCATACCACCCTCACTCTAATACTTTAGCTCTTCCTCTGTTGTAATAAACTAGACAAATCTCCCCAACCTATTTGTATGCAAAGTATCTTAACAATGGTACCAAATCTACATTCTGACAATGCAAAGCTGGGTGGGACTGCTACCTCTGACACTACAGTAAAACTTGGGTTTCTAGGGTGGGGCTGAAATCCACTCAGACTTAAGGCTTCTGACTTGTTTTATGTTTGATAGGGAAATACTTTATGTGGATAAAATATAGAAGTAAAACGTGCAGGTCTAATTCATTTATCAAGTTACTGTAGTTACTAAACACAATATGTAAATCCGCCATCAGGGGGCGTTCAATCTAATCTAAACAGTCATTAAAAGTAGAGATGTGCTGCTATGTTCCGCCCACTTCTGCCTCCTTCTGTGGCTTCCTCCTTATTTTAAATCTGTTCATTAAAACCTGAACTCCATAAGGTGTATAAACTGCAAACCTCTGATTTCTTTTCATGGAGGAATTTCATAGAATGATGCTCTGTAACATAAAATGATTTGAGCCTAATTGAAGTTGTGAAAACTCTTGCCTCAAAAATAGCAAGTAAACTAAACTTGACTTTTGTGATTTGGAATAACTTGTTTATTTTTATAGAGCTGCAATTACGCTAACTTTTGGAATTTCCCCTTGTGGGACTAATAAAGGAATATCTTATCTTATCTTATCTTATCTTATCTTATCTTATCTCAACTAAGTATTCCTGAGTAATAAATACTGATGCTAACTTTATTATTTTAAGTGTGCTATACTAGTTTAAATTCATTTTAAGTGTTAAAAGCTGAGATTCAAATGTTAATTTGAGTTGCTCAAGCTAAATATCTACTTTGAGTGTGCAGTTCTTCTAATTCAATATTTTTTTTAGTTCATAGAACTCGGAATATTATGCATAATCAGTTACCTTGAAAATGTAAGAAGTACTCCTTGAAAATCGTATTTTTTAAAGGCATTTTAAGTTACCATTCCACCTAAGGTAGGCCAGCTTAAGCAACTATATGTAACAATGGCTGTTAGTGACTCTCTGAACCAGTAGCTGGTGTCTCATTAAGTCCAGGGGGCTATCCAACATTCATAAACATTAACATCAAGAATAACATAACCCCCCATATGCAAGACCTCTTTAACTGGGTAGGTAACTTCACTCAAAAGATTTTATGCCCAAAGGCATTCTGGGAGAACTGTGCAGATTTGTCATAACTCAAATAATTTGAGTTAAAATTGTTTAAGTACTGTTAATTGAAAACTAAAAACAAGTTTTACCAATAAATAAAAAATAGAGTTGTAAAAGCGGTTTGGGATTTTTATGTAAACAACTCATTTATTTTAACCACCCTTTTTAAAATATGTAATTTGTTTAAAACAAGTTAGCTAAAGTAAATCAAGTTCTTTAGCTTTCATGGCCAAGGAGTGCAAGTAACTTGTTTATGATAAGTCTTTATAACGGGTTACAAAAACCTGAGTTAGTTCAACTTAGTGTTTCTGTGTAGGACTGATGTCAGTTTTTACAGTATGGAAAAAAGCTGTTAAAAGTGGCCTTCCTAGTTCACACTGCAACAGAACCAAGAGTGCTTCGCAAGCAGCATGCAGTCCTAAGGCCTTTACACACTGAGCCCATTTTTTCATCTGAAAGTTTCACACCTTATGAAGAGAAACGAGTTCATGTTGTTCTAATCTTGTCCGGACACTGACGCTAAAATTTTCATCCGTCATTATGATTTTTTTGAACAAGTCTGTTTTTGTTAGTTTCGCATCAGTCTGAGTCATTTAAATGGATGATTGATGATTGATGATCTAAGTCTTAATATTACTGTGCCTCTGAGGTTTAGTCACATTTAAGTCATTCTCACTCTTGAAAGTTTTAGTCTAGTTTTAGAAAAATAGTCATAAGTAAAACGTTCATCTACAACACACTGGTTCATGATGTATAGTTGACCAGTTTACAGCTTTTATTACAAACTGCCAAGAAGTCAGCCTAAATTTAACTCTAGGATGACTTGATGTAATTCCTTTATCCCCACATTTTTCTTTTTTGACAACCTGATATGAACACTGGGTCCAATTGAATCATTTAAAATGAATAAACCAACAAGAGATAGTCACTATTCATAAGTGAAACATTTTCTTTGACATGCAAGACCTCATCTTCTGCCTACCCTACCTACACAATTAAAATCAATGAGTCCATGCAGTGAAGAATCATTAAAAAAAATCAATAAAAGAAGTTATTGCTTTTCTTACTTATTTACTACAGCAGAACAGACTTAAAGTGACCTGTAGTTGAGTTCACACAAAGTTGAACTTCCCTCTCTTCTCCTCAGAAACTTTAATAGAATAATTTTGCTTGATTCACATTTACTGTATACCGTCCCTCCATATCCTAAACCCCGAGCTGATAAGTCTCTAATCTGGAGTTTATAGGAAAATTGTTTTTATATTGAATTTATTCATTTATTCAAATAAAGTTTTTGCTCTTTTGGCCCAGGGGGAGGCACTTTTCAATTTGCTTTACTTCTGTTTCCGTCTTTATCTCATTACCAGCAGGATTTTACTGGCACTGGAGGATCAAAAGAGATCTATCAAGAGAGTGATGATTCTTACTTTTTATTTAACACTGCTGTTTCCATCCACCAGTTTTAAAACTCATTATAAAGTTGTGCATTAAAAAACCTGACTGGAAATTCTGCAGATTAAAAATAATAATAATAATAATAATAATAAGATCAAGTGGAAACCCTTGAACAGGCCCAAAACACCTCAATTTCTGCTAATTTATTCAAAATGACAGATTTCCTTTTGCAGTTAGAACTTTTCTCCAGCAGACTTTTTTGTAGATCTCCCTGAGCTGAATCTGCATACCAAATTTCATAACTTTTGTTCAAAGTCTCTTTAGGGGCTGTTCTGTAGAAGCACAAAAGGTGGCGCTATTGAGACAGTTCCTGGGGGCCATTTGTGCACCAGTTTTCTTTTGTTTCTGAGATTGTTCAGGGGACCAAAAAGGCTGGAGTGTCACAAAAATAAAAATAATAACGGCAAACCCAACCAATTTCAATTTGGCTCACGCACCCTTGATGCTCGGGCCCTAAAACACCCTGGAAATATCAGAGAGTTGTTAATGCCCTGGGATTTGGAAAACTGGCATATTGATAAAGAGTGCAAATTTTTAAATTGGAAACTCATTTAGCAAATGACAAAGTCTCTGGATAAACACGCTTATTTTAAAGCCGGCTCAGAGTACACAATTTTTTTGGTCGTTCACGTCAGCACCATTTCAGACTGTGTGACCAAAATCTTGTCCCATCTTGGCCAACAGCCTGGCCACACTACAAGAGTGATCTCGACGGCTCAGCATATGCTGATGTCACCACTGTCTCCGTGACTGAGCTGAGTTCACAGGTTGTCGGGGGGCGGGCCATAGAGTGTCAGTCACTGTTCAACAGAAGCGCTGTGTGTGATTGTAGTGGTCTTCTGCTCTAAAAAGCAAAATAAACAATTATGGATTGGATTATGGATAATAAATATGGATGTATCAAGAGGAGGACATTATGGACTGGCTCTCCCTCAGACAGAGCTTAAGTTATGCATGTGGTAGTGTGAAAAAAATAAAATTCATATAGTTTTAGGAAATAATAGGGAATAAAAAGTGGTAAATCTTGTAAATGATGATACAAAGATAATGAGCAAATGTTCTCCTGTTCTTAGACATCAGGATTCATGTTGTTGACGCGGGTCAGGGTGTCAAACTAGAGAACAATGTACAAAAAATTCTGAATCGTGGTCATGGGGCGTCTTGGACGCATTGTTAATTATATCACACTACAAGACCATTTGTCGTTCCCAACTCTCTAAATCGGGGGCGAGTTTTGACGATAAGCTCTGATGTTGCAGTCGGGCTTAAATCTGGCTGAATTCGTGTAGTCTGAGCCGGCCTTTATGACTCTTACGAGAACTCTTCAGAGAGCACATTGGTTTGGAAGAAGTCCAGGTCAAAGTTCTCTAGATTTGCTGAAAAAAATCAAACCTTGCAAAGCAGATGGATTAACCAGACTCCATGTCTGCCATCAGGCAAATCCATGTTGCAAAGATCCAATCTACAACATTTGTGGCAAACAAAACAGTTCAAACCCATACGTAGCATTTGAGTAGAACAAGGCAGTAGCTATGGCCAGGGTTAAGTTGTACTGTGAGCTGATAGCAATAGCTGCCGTCAGTAGCTGTTAGCTAGGGTATAGCAATAGTATAGCAGCAGTTTTATCAGAACAGGACTACTTTTTTCATGAAATAAAGAGGGAAGAAAAGTACCGGCAGCTTCATGAGTTTTCAAGAGTTGCAGGTGGGGTTAGTTGTTGTAGTGCAAGTCCATACAAATGGCTGCTGGTGGAGCGATTTGCTCAGGTGTAGCCATGGTGGAAGTTTTTTTCGGAACTGGACCAAATTTCTTAAACAAAACAAGGGAAAAGAGCTACACTGAAAAATTTTCATGGCAGCAAATGTTTTTTGCTCTTTTCCCAACCTCCTTTGGCATGAGTTTACAATCGTTACAGGTGAGGTTGAGTTGCTCTGTATGTCGGCGTATGTAATGGCTGCCGCCAGGGTAGCGATTAGCTTTATTGTAGCTGTAGAAAAGCAGCAATTCAATCAGAGCTTGACCCCATTTCTATTATTTAAACAAGAGCACACAGTGCATTTTTGCACGTCTCCCAATAGGCTTTGGCATGATTTTTTGCCACCTACAAGATCTGCAGTTCAAACTGTATGGCAGTATTAGCCTATATAGCTCAGGCTAGTACTGGAGCTGCACATGTCTACTACCTTATTTTGTCTTGTCCCTCTGATTGGCCCGTCCAATCCAATAATCATTCGAGATTTTTTTGCAAAGTCCTGCCCTTCCCAAACACTTTGTATGGGAGGGTTCCCAGAAGAATGTGATATATGCATGCAATGGATATATATAAAAACAGTATCTGGTATGTGGAGTAAGATAAAATCTTCCTTCATGATTTATCTCTTTAACAGCTTCCAAGATAAAGACTATCAACCATGGAGCAATGTGGTATTGACCCCTTCTTCTTTGTATTCTTATGATGTGCACTTGTTGAGTTTTCTTCTGCAACATCTTTTTTCTCATGAGTAGCGCCACCCGCTGCTCCACCTGTTGACTCTTTCTACTCATACAACAATAGTGGATGGAAACAAGCATACATTTGCATTTTCTTTTTGCCCAACTATGCTTTGAAGCATACTGGTTCTGCTGGGTCAATTCTAAACTCTTTTCCTTAAAAGAACAAAGAAAGAACTATTGACAGATTTTTCACACCCGGCTATTCCTGGACAGTGTGAGGTATAGAAATGTTACACTTCTATCTCCACTGTCTTTACAGATATCAAACCCCTCTGCCTACTATATTTTTAGCACCCATTATATCATATCCCCCAACTGTTGTAGGTTGTTTTTTTGGAAGTGTGAATGCATCAATATCCCTCTGGCAGTGTACATTTGTGTGCGTATGTCTGGCTGTGTACACTTCCAGTTGCTTCTGTTTATGAGGAGGTACACTCGATTGTTTCTGCCAGTCGTCTAGGAGTGCGTGTGTGTGCACATGCGCATAAACCAACCCCCGAGAAAAGACGGGACACCTGGGAGAAACGCCAGTGTAGAAAATGTCTCACCTGTCAATCAAACTCTCTCCACTGTCACACTGAGGAGGAAGAGGAGGAAGAGGAGGGAGAGAAATCTGAAACTCTTCCATCCCCTTAATGAGGAAGGCCTCCGTTTGGGAGTTGCGAGTGCTTAAGAAGCGGAAGAGCGATTTGAGAGGAAAAACAAAGAAAGAAAAAAAGCAGTGAAGAACAGCCTGTTTCCTTGTGTTTAACGTTTCTCAGGCAGCGTGTGAAACCTCCCAGCCGAGACTTTAGCGTAATTAGCTCTGTCAGATGGCCTGTGCCAGGGGAAGCTATTACCTTAAATAGACTCACCCGTGATACAGATCCTGCTTCTTACAGATGTTTGCACGCCTGTTGAAGACACAGCTGGCTGCTGACGGTGCGGGCACTTTTCCCAGTTTTGTGAGTGTGGTTACTGATGCAGAATTAAAAAAGATAAATTGGGAGTTCAGTGAAACCCATGTGTTAAACACGGAGCACACTTTTATAGAAGCTACTTACAAGATGTTTTAGAAAAGCATCACACAGTCATTTCATATTCTCACAGAAATGCATACATTAAAGAACATTTATACTGAGGAGCAAATAATATGTCATCCAATACTCTTGATTTAAACTGATTGTTTGGTTTGGAAGTGGATGCCATTCAGCATGGCCCATTTATTGGGAAATTGTACCAGCAGAGAAGTTATACGCTATTGAACACTGTAGATCAAGGGTAATCAATTAAGATTCTATAGGGTCTCAATCAAGGACATTCCCTCAAGTGAAGGTCATTGAGAATACCCCAACATAGTATACCTACATTCATTTGTTCTTGACAGAAGATCTAGTGTAAATTATCCATTATTATGACATCGTATTAGGACCACTTTTGAAAAAAAAAATAAATAAATAAATAATATATATATATATATATATATATATATATATATATATATGTTATTAAAGAGTGAACCCTGACACTACAGATGGATTTGTTTCAGACATCCATCTGGTAAACCACTCATAGACAGCGGTAGGGAACCGGCAGAGCCTTTGAAAAAAACTCAGAGGGTTACTGAATGAATGTTCTGTCACATATTTATAGGCCAATCAGAGCAACAAAACACGTGACGTAGCTACTACCAAGGTGCACCCCTGCCGAGGAGTAAACTCCATAGAGAACTGCATAACGTAAACCATGGCGACTGCAGACATGTTTTTTGTCATTTTTGATAAGAAGAAACTCACTGCTGTTCTTTGTTCTTCTTTTAACAAAGAATTGTCAAGTACTGATAAAACTGGTGCTTTAGCAGCATCCACGCTAATGTCTTCTGCCATAACTGCACTGGCATCTTGTTGCTGCTTGCTTATGTCACTTTCTAACCGGGCTCAAACGGTTCAGACAGGAACTTTGCAAGATGGATTCACCAGTGAGAAACAAGGAAATGGGTGAATCCATCTGCTTTGCAAGGTTAGATCTAGTGATTTTCTTAAGAAAAACAATTCTTAATGTTTCCTCTGTTAATTAGCAAGGACAAGAAAGGAGACAAACTTTTTCTTTACTTTAAACGTTGTAAATGTACAGGAACCAAAACTTAGAATTTTTGATGTTACAAAGTTGAAAATCAAGCTGCTATTTCCAGGAAGGACCCCTTATAGTTTTAGTACCCCTCTTGGCCCATATAAAGATACCACCATCTTCAGTTCAAACCCAGTTCTTATCCATAAATCTGGACTTCTAAAATCCTCACTTCCCAGCAGCTCACTGTTCCTTATTGCCGACATTTGGATCTACATGAAAGTTTTCCTGAGCATGCTCAGTTCGAAGCCTGCATTCACAGGACAGAGCACTCAGAATCAGTCTGCTTGTCATGCCATTTCCTGTGCAACGTCTTCTAGTCACACCACAGATTTTCTGCCTGTGTGGATGTCTGCTTTAGGACATTGTCATGCTCAAAGGTCAAACTCCTGTACATGTTCAGGTTTCTAGCCAAACCCTGAAGGTTTTCAATCTGCTTTGGTTCAGGTAAAGTAAGGGAACATTGCTTATAAATGTTAAAATAGCCCCAAAGTTGTTGCTTTTGTGTTGTTTTTAGGAAGAGGCAAACTTTGAGGTGTGTGCAGCAGGTGCTTGAGTTTATATGTCACCTTTAAGATTTCCAAAAGCAGTTCTCTAGCTTGTACTTTTTTATGTTCCCATTTGAAACACCATCTGCTAACAGCACAAATGTTTGGACACCTTTTAATAACTCCTTTTCATATTCATGCAGAGATGTGCATGAATAAAGAATGCTAGGACTCTCATTTGAATGCAGAGAAGACCAAATTTTAAGCCAGCTTTTGGAGTTAGAAGCTGCGTCTAGTAAAGAAAAGGGGAAGCGTCTTTTTATAGAAATAGTAAAAAAGAAAGAATTCATGCTGATTTTCCAAATCTGACCTGATGGATGTTGCTAAACAAAATGTCAGATCCTCTTTATGCGTAAATGTCAGCTTCTAGTTAAACTCATCTCTCCAGTGCTGTCCTTTCTTCTTCCCAGGAAAACCGCCATGTGAGCAGCAGAGGAGGAGATGATAACACCTTAATCCCATGTCCTTCATTTTGGTATCATAACAGGACATCTGTCGCTAAGGGGAAGATTATCCTCACAACTCTTAAGGTCACATGTTGACAAGATTAGGAGGTGCAAGGGTGATGAATGGGTGGCTACCACCTATATAAGCAGCTGCTGAGTTGACTCACAGCTGTTAATAGCCACTGTGCCGCCTGCCTGGTGTTGGCATCTGGCATATGGCGTGAGAGAAGATGGCTTTTCTAAATCTTGTGAAGAGGTGGAGGAGGGTGTGGGGAAGACAGGAGGGAAAATGTAGTGAAAGGAAGGGGAAGACATTCTGCGCTGAAAGGATTTCTATACATTACACTCCTACATGTGTTACTTTGACATTTCCCTTTATAGCTGGCTTCATGTGGCTTAGCGCTCCCCGAAAAAAAGATAAGAATGAGGTGATGTTGGAGGGAGGTTAAGGAGGCAAGAACTCCTCCTGGTTTATAGTTCCGACATAGAAGCATGCTTAGCCTCTGATTAGAGCTTCTACGTGTGCTTAACATCTGCTCTGGCACGTGGCTGTATAAATATTAGCTGGCAAGATGAGCTGTGAAGAGGGAGCGTTGCAGAGGGAAGAGGTACTTTAAGAGGACTGCTCGTTATCGTTAACATAGGGTGGAAAAATCCTGTATCAATCATTTAGGCTGTGTTGCGTCAAGCATTCTACAAATTTAAAAAGTATTTTAAAAATGTAATTATTTGGAATTAATCAGAGAAATTAGTGCCAAGGTAAAGGAGTTGATCCATGTTTTGAATTCGTAAAGCTCACTTCATTTAAAACATTTACTTGTGTCAAATGAAAGGACAGAATGGTGCTTCCTATTTTGGTGCATTTTGTCCTTCTGTCAAGCAGAATAAAAGAGGAGCTGGGGTGGAGGAGGGTTGAGGGCTTAGAGAGGGAGCATCAAAGTGTAGCCAGGCTAGAGCAGTTTAAATATGGCAGAATGAGTGCGACTAGCCAATCACGTGCTTAGAGTGAATCAACTGGCTGTCAGCTAATGAGGGCTTGTGTGAGATCAGCTAAACTCAATTAGATTGCAGAGCTTGACTTCATGGGCTGCCTGAAGTTTCACTATACGCTTGATACATGTTGTGTTTTGATTGATTTACCCAAAGTGGAGAAATGTTGTGGATTTTGAAAGTAGGATGAAAAGTAAATCACATTTTTTGTCTCGTTTTAGTCTTCCTGCTATTGTTGACTTTAGGTCAACAATAGCAGGAGCTTACCTTTTTCTGGGTGAAATTACAGTTTTCTGGAGAGATGATTGAAACACGGTGTCTTCATAGGATCTTGACAGGAAACCAAAGTGTTGATAGATTTCTTTATATAGAAAGTCAGTTTCAGTGGGAGCAGTTTTGGGTGTCAGCTGTCTGATGACTCATCTCTCCTGATATATGCTGTAATTATAATCTGATTGATACTGACACCCACCCACACGCACTGAAGCACATGCTCATATGTGTTGATTTCACACAAGTCAAAAGGGAATAAACTTCTAATTCTCCAGTGATTGTTTAAATTTGGGTGAAAGTTCACTGAATGATAAAACCTTGATTCAAAAGAGGGCAAAAGCTGGATCAGAACTGGATCTGCGAAATCTTACTTTTCCTCGGAGTTTTTGTCATTGAAGATCTATTTCTAGCTGGTCTTAGTCTTGTCTTTTTTATGGAATAAAAGGAAGTCAGAGAATATTTTATGTCATAGGTTTACTCCACAACATTTACATTGAGTTAATTCATTTTTTAGATGCTATTTTGAAACATTCATAAAAGCTGTAAGCTGAGGAGAGGACAGGAAAGCATACTGGCAACTGGTGAAAAGTCCCAGTCTCACATCCTTTGAATTAGACTCACAGAAATCTACATCACAGTAACCTTTTCCTTATTGTCCTCTTGAATTTAACAGCACTGAGATTTAAAAGAGAGATGCATCAAGGATGGGCAGTGATGCCATGGCTGTATTCTTCTTCCTATGGAGAGTCATCCTTAAAGCTTTTTAATTTTAGACCACAGTTTCATTTTAGTAAAAAAAAAAAAAAAAAAGAGAGAAAATTATGATCAAAGTCCCAGTTATGTAGATTGAGGTGAGTACATTTGAAAAGATGTGAGAGGAAGAAAAATGCTGCCTAATGGCATCACAGCCAAAAAATGTCAGCCTTCTCATGAATCTGTTTTCTACATTTACTCAAAACATGTAGAAACCGAATGTGTTTCTCTGCTATGTTTAGTTTCTTAGCATGCTCATTTGAAAAGGTTGTTGACAAAAAATTTGTATCATCATAATTCAAACAAATTTAAGACTATTCTGCGTGTGTATTATCAGTGGAAACCTTTCGAGATGTTACTGTTGCTTTGCTTCAGTTGCAAAAAGAATACCTTCCTGCAACTCTTACATCTAAAAAAGGGTGCTTTCTGATCTCTGAGGGCATTTATGCAGTTTTAATGCTTTGGTATATTCTCTTTGGTAGTTTTATTTTTGAAAATATGGGATCACAGGCCTTGTCTTCTGACCGTTTAACTTTTCATGAACAACGTGAGGCATAAACCTAAAAAAGTCAAGGTAAGAAAACAAACACAGGGATGCACTTTAAGTCAACAATAGCAGTGGCTTACCTTTTTCTGGGTGAAATTACAATTTTCTGAAGAGATGATTGGAACACAGTGTCTTCATAGGATCTTGACAGGAAACCAAAGTGTTGATAGATTTCTTTATATAGAAAGTCAGTTTCAGTGGGAGCAGTTTTGGGTATCAGCTGTTTGATGACTCATCTCTCCTGATATATGCTCCAATTATAATCTGATTGATACTGACACCCACCCACACGCGCTAAAGCACATGCTCATATGTGTTGATTTCACATAAGTCAAAAGGGAATAAACTTCTAACTCTCCAGTGATTGTTTAAATTTGGGCGAAAGTTCACTGAACTATAAAACCTTGACTCAAAAGAGGACAAAACCTGGATCAGAACGTTGTAATAATCTGATTTCTTGACACGCCTGCCTCAAGACGCCATCTCAACAAGTCAATCCAACAACGGGGGAAAAATCATCCCCCAACCCCATTAGCTTGACAATAGGAATTAATTTCACATCATGCATACGTCTCCTTGATGAACGTAATTGCTTTTCAGACTGTGCTTGGCCAAGGAGAGCCTTGACAGAGGAAATGAAGCTTACACACAATCTTGTCCTCCATTGTATTTAAGGGTGAAAAACACACAAGGTTTGTCAGTGATTTGTCACAGTCCTTTGTCTCCAAACAATGGGTGACATTGCTGTCCTCATGGGTGCTGACCTGACCTTTCTTCTCAGTGTTACAAAGAAGTAAGAAGTCCAGATGTAAACATGTCAAAGAAGCTTGAATTCCTCATAAAGCATCATCTTATTAAACAATCAGGCTACTTTTAAGTCATTCTTCTTCCTTGACCGAGTGAAGACAGTGAAATTGTCTGTTTTTGGTTATTTTCATTTCAGACTTAAATATGGTTGAATCAATTTAATATTAAGAGATTTAAGGCCCCGAGAGCTGGGCTTTTCAACTGGTTGCCCCTTGGCCAAATCCAGCCTGCAGGCAAACTCAGATTGGCCTTAACCCTACCAGCATCCATGAATCCAATCTATGAATAATGTAGCATTTACAGTGTGCATGAAAGCTTGGGCCAGTCAGAAAAAGCATTCATTTTCAAACAGTCACACTATGCTTAAAGATGTTGCAAACATTTGAACAAAACAAAAGTGTCTGGTGTGGAAAGTTTTATTTGTTTTACTGCCAACTCCAAAGGTGATACCAACATGCCTCATTGGTGTTGCAGAAACTGAAGAATGCAGCATTCAGAGGCTTCGCCGAAAAATGCTAGACTTTCCAGACCTACTTTCCTGAGGATCACAGGAGAAGGATGTCAAAATACAGAGTTCATCTGCAACTCACAGACAACCCTGATAAGGTCATTCACAGCCCAGCAAAGAGCCACAACAGCTTCTCTCCTAGCGACAGAGTGCATTCTGGCCTTAGTGCCTGAATTTAACTTAGAGTGTCATCTGCTATTAAAATGGTACCCCTGCCTGACACCCAACTGAACTTATCTTGAAATGTAAGGAAAGTTGTGTTTGGTAGAGTATTTCTTTGTTGCGATAAGGCAA
Source organism: Cheilinus undulatus (assembly GCF_018320785.1). Classification (NCBI taxonomy): domain Eukaryota; kingdom Metazoa; phylum Chordata; class Actinopteri; order Labriformes; family Labridae; genus Cheilinus; species Cheilinus undulatus. The sequence continues at coordinate 20,334,622 of NC_054887.1, read as the reverse complement.
CTTCAGGCTGGTGTTCCCCACAAAAAAGTTGCTGCATTATTTGGAGTAAGCCCTAGTACCAACCCCAAACTGAAGGCCAAGTTCAATTTAACAGCGGATTTCAGAGACAGGCTGCAAAGTGGGCGTTCCCAGAAGACAACATCCCAAGAAGACTGTTTCCTCACCCTGTCAGCACTTCGGAACCATTGGCTGTCTTCTACAGATTTGCAGTCAAGGTTTGAAGGATGATACGGCCAACGAGTCTCTGCCCAGACAATCCAGGACAGACTGCAAGCAGCCAATCTCTTGTCTCATAGGGCTGCCAGGAGGCCTGCCATGACTGCCCTTCACCATTAGGCCTGTTTGCGAACCTAAACATGTGGAGGAAATTTATGTTCAGCAATGAGTCCAGATTTTGTCAATAGCAGCTGGATGGTAGGGTCAAAGTGCAGCAAAGATGCAAAGAACACTAAAGCCTGATTCATACTTCTGTGTTGCATCGTCGTAGCCGTTGTTGACCATTCGAAGTTCTGCGTCAAGGGAATGTGTCGCTCTGCAATTCACCGCCATGCTGCTAGGGGGGTGTGGCTGTGTGTGTTTGGTTTCAGAGGGGTCACATCCAAATCACCAGGAGTTATTTGCCATTTGGCATTTGGCAGTCCTTGTAGTGCATCGAGGAGGAGTTGTAAAGGTGGTCATACTTCCTAACCTCCTTGATTATTCTCTCTTCGATTTGATCCATCGTTGAAACACTCGCACTGCTCCACAAAAACTTTTAAAAAGACGGTGTTTCAGGAACAAAGACCAGAAAAAGCAACTGCCGGAAATGACGTTTTGAGCGGACCAATCATAGCCCTTGCAGTCTGCGTTGCCGCCACGTGTTGTTATGGTTTTTCAGGCTACGGCGTAGGGGTCCACGTTGACGCAGAGGGCTTTGTGTAGCTACGCCATCAATGCAATGCAGATGCATAAATCAGGCTTAAGCTGATGGCGCACTTGAGGCCATCTAAATGATGCAATAGATGAGATTCTGCAACCAGTGGCTATCCCATATCTTCATTACGCCTTCAAGATGGCAACACTGTTGTTTTCATGGGTGCAACCCACACACTCAACTCTGCTGCTCATCCCACAAATGCATATTCCTTACAAATGTGGCACCACTTAAAAGGGTAATAAACAATCTCTCCAACAGTATAAGATTTATTGCCAAGAAGCACTGTTACAGCAAAGAAAGAATCTACCAAACACAAATTTCCTTACTTTCTGTGCTAGGTTTATTTGCAGGGTTCAAATACTAGTGAAAAATGCTTCTGAAACACTGCCAGATGAACTGAAAAAGGCAAACATTATTTCTTTAGCTGTTATTAGTACAACATGGTTTGAATGATAATTTTCCTATTTCACCAACTCTGGAATGATCAGATCTACTCTGATTTGGAAAACAATCTGATAATCACTCACAGCCAGATAATCAGTGCAGAATAACCAATAATGATTGTCAGGAGGGGAGAGATAAATATGCTTCCAACCTCCTGAAATCTGTGTCTGGCCTTTAAAAGCTTGCTGATCAATGAGAAATTCAATAGACCCATTTTCATCGGAGGCTGTTAATCCATGATCTGCAAACTGCTTCAAAGGCTTTTCCACTCGGCTGACTGTATAATTCTTTGGGAAATTGGGGATGTTCTTTCTGGGTAAATGATCCAAATAAAACATCCGTATTACCAACACAAACTGCAGAATAATGCAGAGGCCAATATTGGCATTTATAACAAGTTATTCATTAGATTTTTCCAGGAAAATCAATATGATATCTACAAATGAGGATGGCTCAAACTTGTGTGAATGACAATTGCTACAAGTTTTTCTCATTTAATTTCATCCAAATGAAACACAACACAACAATGACAAAAACAACTAAGCTGGATGAGTGAATGTGTCTGCTGAATGAAAAAGAGAATGAAACAACTTTCTAGTCTGAGTCTATTGTGAAAGTAAAATAATAAGAAAGTTGGTGAAATTTTGAAAAGAAGGCAGATGTTTTTTGTTAACCTCTTGAGACAAACTTACTTTGTAAAAGTCAGCCTAACATTTTACCGTCTGACAAATTAATTTTTGGGCCCTGAGGTAGCCTCCGAAAGATTGACGACAAAGTTTTATGATTGGAGTTCTGTCAAAAAGGAAGCCATGTCTGACTTTATTTGACAAAGGAATGATTTGAGGACACTGAGGTAATATTAAAGGGATTATATTTCACATTCTGTATATGGCACAAAAAAGTAGGACTTTAGTTTAGCAATATAAAAATGAAATAAAGTAGTACAACATGAACTGGTGATCCCACAAGGCCATGTTGAGCAAAATTCAGCTATAGCAGACATTAAAGCTTGAGTTATACTTGCTTTTTTTGTATCTTGAATGTTCCATTGATTTTTTGGACAGAAAGTAAGACCCCAATTCCAGAAGAGTTGGGGCGCTGTGTGTAATGTAGATTTAAAGACAATTGCACATTTTAGCACATTTTTTTGCAGCAACACATCTCATAGAAGGAGGGATGGGGAAAAGTAAGTGGAAGAAATGAAAAACAGCTGGAGGAGCATTTTGCAACTAATTTGGTTAATTGTCAACAGGTTAGTAACATGAGTGGGTATAAAAGGAGCATTCTAGAGAGGCAGAGTCTCTCAAAGGTAAAGATGGGCAGAGGCTCAACATCCACAAATGCAAGTTAAAGCTGTATCATGTAAAGAAGAAGCTGTACGTATGACAACACAACTGCCGTGTTCTCTGGGCCAAAGCTAATTTAAAATGGACTGAGGCAGAATGGAAAACTGTTCTGTGGTCAGGTGAATCAAAATCTGAAAATGTGTCTGGAAGCCACAGAAGAGAGGGACCATTCAGCTTGTTGTCAGTGCACATTCACAGTCTGCATCTCTGATGGTATAGGGTTGCATTGATGCCTATGCTTCACAACAGAAGAGTCTGAGTGTTGAACTGGCCTACCTTTAGTCCAGACCTTTCACCAATAGAAAACGCACATCACAAAAAGAACAAACTAGCAATGAAGACCCAAGACTCTTGAGCAGCTGAATCCTACACCAGACAAGAATGGGACAACAATCCTCTACCAAAACTTCAGCAACTGGTCTCTTCACTTTCCAGACATTTACAGGCTGTTAATAAAAGAAGAGGGGATGCTACACAATGGTAAACTTGGCCCTGTCCCTTCTTTTTTAAGTGTGTCACTGCCATCAAATTCAAAATGTGCTAATTTTTTTCATGAAATGGTAAAATGTCTCAGCTTCAGCATCTGATATATTCTTTGTGTTCAACTGTCAGTAAATTAGAATATGAGTTTATGAGATTAGCAAATGATTGCATTCTGTTTTGATTCCCTTTTCAATGGGGTTGTTTATATCAAGTCTAAGATTTTTTCTTAATGATTAAGAAATGCTGTTCAAATCAAGATGTTAAATGTTGCCAAGATCCACCTATAGAGAGACAACCTCAAACATGCAAAAGTGAAAAAAAAAAAAAGTTCTTCCTTTGGTTTAGAGCACAGTGAAACCCCACTGAGTGAGAAACTGCTTTATTAGCTTGTAGCCTTAGGAAGACTGATATTGTGTTATTTTGGTTTCTGCTGAGTGGAATATGAGACTGAAAAATAAAATGGGCATAGTCAAAATGCCAAAAGAAGAAAATGGACCTTTTATTGTTAGCAGACCTTTTTTTTACAGTTGCTTAAACAGCAGAGTATTTTGCACACAGTGTTGGCACAAACTTGGGTAAAACCAATTTTCACAGTCCAAAAATAGGCAATAGGCATAGAGTGGAAGCCCACAGAATGGTTGTGAACTATTAAAATAGTCTTAAGAAGGGCTAGCAGGCCCCGAAGCTCAGGCAGGGCTGCTTGTTAAAACTCAATTAAAGCCAATCAGTGAAGGAAATTATTTAATTTAAATGGATAATTTAGTGCATGTTCATTTTAATGTAACCATAGAAACATTTAAAATTGCCCTATTGATATTCAGAGCTCTTGACCTTGAAGTGGCTGCCATCTTTACAGAAGCTTTAAAGCTTCAGACTTAAAGGAGCAGAATAGCTGTTCATGAAATTGCACCGACTCTTTTGTTTTAACAGCAGTCAGCTGGAATACACCCTCCTCTGTGATCCATGTCCTCTGTAATTGAGACTCTCTAAGTCTAAATAAAAAGCACAACAGTGGATTCTACATTTTGATGTTCTCAACTTTGTGAAATGCATAAACTTTCCCACTGATGCCATGCAGCTGCAGTTTCTATGGCTGCTTCATTCACTGAGTGAAGATGGTTGTGATACACTTTGGTTTAAGGTGCAACATGCACACCATGGGTATTGATAATAAAGGTCACTACAGAAAAAGGAATGTGCCAAAACTGCAGTGCCTCAAGTGGCCACTAGAGGCCATCTCTGAAAGAAAGTCAATCCCTATTATGTCCTATATCAAAGTTACTTAGATTACTGCAGATTTTAGCATACTTCCTGTGTAGTTTATTGCAGAAAGTTCAACTAATTACTGTAGTTATTAAATAATTTGAAGCCAAAGCAAAAGAAAATTTAATGTTGAGGCAAAATTCTTACTATTTTTATTAATGGACTTAGCTAATTCCAGTCTCTGAATTCACTGAGTTTGTATTGATGGTAACTTTGCAGAATAGTTCAAGAAATATCTGATGTATAGAGAATCTTCCTGTGTGGTACATGGCCATGAGTAGTTAAGTTTTATAGCGTTATCACTAATAAGCTGTCTGCATTTACCAAACACTGAGCATGCAGCATTAGTTCAGGCTAGCCATGGAGTCAGGCCCTGCCATATAACTGAAAACAGCTCATCTCATGCAAGCCCCTATCAGCTGACAACAAGCTGATTTGCTTTGAAGTACAGGATTGGCTCATTACAGTTGAACTACTCTAGCCTGCTACTCTGTGCTGCTTCCTCTTTAAGCTGTTTTTTGCAACCATCCTCCACCCCAGCTCCTCCTTTATTCTGCATCTGACTTTATCAGTGTCATTCTGTTGTCATTGATGCCTGTTTTGCTCTGGCAGGAATGTGTGCCATGTAGGCTCATGAAAGGGCAGGGGGATCCTAGAATAGCCCCACTGCCAAATATATAACAGTAAAAAGTGCAAACTGATAACTGCAAATAGAGAAAAATATTTAAAACTGCAAATCATGGGTTTCTTGACAAAGTGGTCCTGCCTGAATTAGCTCTTTTTAAAGCACATTATTGTTTCTTATACATTAAATTATTCAGGAATGTTGTCAGTTCCTCCCTAAATCAAAGACAAGACGGATTATTCTGAAGTCTCCTTATTTGTTTGCCGATGAATCAGCAACCTGTGGAGGAATGGGAAGGTGAGTGCTGGGACTACTAATGTACAAAAGCAATCATAGCATTCTGGACAGGCAGACCACATTTAATTTGATATTCTGTGAAGAAACATGAAGGTAAACTAACTCATTTAACAGTGAAAGGATTATCCTTGGTGATAGACCAAATGTGGTCACTTTAACCTCTAAAAGAACGATATGGTGAAAGCAGGAAAGCCAAACTTGAGTCTCCAAAGAAAATATTCTTATGATCATACTGTGCATGAATACATTTTTCACATGAAGCACATAAATACATGTGTAGTCAGTGTCCTCCTCTTCACTTGCATCTTAAGTCACTTTGATCATCCTACACACATCCTGAAGTTGGAAAAAGGGTCAAAAAAGAAATCAAATCCTTCTGAATTCTTCTAGGCATCAGATGAGTTGTACTCTCAAAAGCCCCAGCCCATTATTGTAATGGTGTAAGATTCTGACAAATGGATGCACCTGAAGAATGGCCCATTGTTGGGCCACAATTTTATACATACTAGCTGCCACTCTGACCCAGCACTGTCAAGGCATTTTCATGTAATAGCTGAAATGGCACTGCTCCACTCTCCTTTTCAAGGGGACCATTCAGAAAGTGCCAAAAGGCTTCTCTCTGCAGACCTGGTGATTGGTCATGTCACGCCATGCCTCTTGGTTGTGTCATTGAGATTACTTGAGTGTGTGCACACAAAAACACAGTAGGGTTGTGCTTGTTGTGTGTGTGTATGGGTGAATACTTTGCATGTTTTGGTTTGAAGATGGTGAATTCTGTATGATTTTGTTTGTGTTCCAGGGACCCAATACGAGAGAGGTATTTATTACTGGTAAATGTTAGAGGCCTACACTATTTGGACAAAAGTATTTGGCCACACCTGTTAATAATTGAATTCAGGTGTCAGTTGGACCTGTTTCCCACCACTCCATGCTTCAAATAACAGTAAGGGGGGTTTAAACTTATATTTGAGGGATATACAATATTGTGACAGAATGAGTCATAGCTTTTTAACTCAAGCACTACTCAGCTAAGATCACTTGTAGTTTAAATATTTGCCCTTATTTTTTATTTCCACCAGACTACAGAAAGTACCGATAGTTGAATTGATGAGGACTCAGATCTGCACTTTCAATGTGCTGTACAGAAAATTAAAAGAATGAAAATAAAACACTTGACAATAACAACCTTTAAAAATCTGAAAAGATAATTAAAATATTTTTAAAAATACTGTGATTAATCATGATTAATCACAGGGTAGTGATGTGATTAATTTCATTTTTTTTCAATCGAATAACAGCACTAATTTGAATACAGTGTCATTACAGTCCCTGTTGGTGCAATGGGCAGGCGGCTGAATACTTTTGTCCATGAAATGTATATAGTTAAAAAACCCACATTGAACCAAAATTATTGAAGAAAGAAAACATTCAACCTGAATAGACTGTAGAATCGTGCATGTCAGCTAGGAGGAAAAGCATTTATTCCACGCTCACACTGCTTAAAACACCTCAATGATTAGAGCTATGTTTGTAAAACTTACATCACTGATTATACTAAACCATGAGGAGAAAAAGGAGGTCTGTATTCCAGAAATGGCTACCATCCATTCACCTCCATAAAGAGTAAAGGCAAACCTGAATTTGAATGTAAGAAAATGACTGAGGGAGGAGATTTTAATGAGGTCAGTGCCTTTGGATTTTTCAGTTGTGGGAGCTGTAAAAAAGTCTTCTTTGGCCTGGCCTGATGTCTTCTGCTTGTATTAGGCTTGGTTTCATAACAGCTGTAGGACATTTATAGACAGAATGGAGGACTGGATTCTCTCCACATCTTTTTCATCTTTGTTGGCAGGGAATCAGAGGCCAGCCCAACTATTCTATCTGCTCCAGACAGACAGTGACTGAAATACACAGAATGTTTGGGCAAGTGTAGGACTTCAACAGCTAGTCTTTTCTTTATCAACATAAATAAATATAGATGTAATGTACCTGCTGGATCCCCCGAGTTTATGGTTATTTAAAGCCTGTTTACAGGCCATTGTGTTTATCCCTCTCTTTCACAAAAGTTGTAGCTTACCAGATGAGCCATACCCAAGTTTTACCTTATGCAACTTCATTATTTTTAGTGTAATTCCCTTGACACCAGTAAGATCTAGTTTTGTAAAGTTGCATTTTAGTTTCATGGAATCACAAAGCTGGTGATAACTGAACAGAAAACTCAAAGTAAGTCAGAACAGTCGTTAGAAATGCATGTAATTTTCACCTGACAGATTTGCCTTGACACAGATAATTCCTTCAGAGCAGATTTCCACAGCAGTGCTAAGCACTTCAGGGAATTACAAAGCATTTTGATGTTGTTTTACAGGCGTCACCAAACATAAGTTTGACTGTGAGAGGGGAATATGTCAACTTCTATTTCTTCAGGTATTATGACAGATGCTGGGAGAGCAACTCGCAGATCAAGAGGAACTTTCCAAGTCAAGGTAGATGATTGATTCATTTTTCATAAGCTTTCTGGTTATTGTTTCTTATTGAAACTGAATCATTTCAAAGGACCTTGGTTAAAAAAAAAAAAAAAAAGAAACTGTAAGTATCATGATTTTTCTGCCCACACACACACACCCCCCCACACACACACACACACACACACACACACACTTCAGTGTTGGCTGATGTATCAGAACTTCCCAGTGGGGCTGCATGTAAGTTTACCTGATCACATACTTGATAATCATTCAAGACATTTCTCTGGTTTTTAGTTATCCCCATGGAGTGCTTTCAAGAAACTTGCTTCCCACCACAAGATGTCCCACAGCATGCTGATTTGACCAACTTCAAGGTAAAATTAATCAGACATATTTGATATTCATAATCCAACTCAACCATTGATGAAAGTTTGGCTGCCTCTACAAGCCTTGATGGAAATCTTAAGATTTTGTGCCAAATCAGGCAAGCTCCAGCTTTCTGACTTTTCTGTCAAGTTTCTTCTCAGTACTTTGTGAAAAAAATGGGGATACACAGGTGCTGAATCAGAGGCTGTAATCACTCTTCTCCTGATCTAGTTTTGGGAAATACACCTGCTTTCTTTCTCTGAGCTAGGCCAGAAAATCACTATCCCTCATTCACTGGTCTGGAAAATTCAGTTGGCAACTAACTTACCTAGTTTAGATAGAGAAATAGTTTGAGACTGCTAGCTGGGCTGTGTGAAAGTTAGTGTGTGGGTGCTGGTGTACACAAGTGTCTGAGAGAGGAGACCACGATGGGTTTTGTAGATTTATTGGAGACAGCATTGCAAACAGGGGACAGGACTGAGGTTCATCTCTCTGACCAGGCGGTCTTTTCAACAACTTTAATAACAGAATGTAAATGACAGCATTAAACAGAAAAGGCCATGGTAAAATCTTAAGATGCATACAAGGAAATGGTCTGATCCAACAACCTGAGATGCTGTATATATAGATTTATAATATAGAGTATTAATCTACTCAAGTAAAAGTAAAAAAAAAAAAAAAAATTTGAAAATCTGTGGTAAGGTGGGTCTCCTCTGGCAAGAACAAAGCAGTGAGTCAATCTCATAGCAAGGCAATTCATATTGATAAAGAATACGCGATCAGCATCCTCTCACAAGCAAAAATACTACCCAGTAGATAACTTCACTCATGGAACAAACATGTCCCAAATCAAAAACACTAACAATCCACCAGAGATGAAAAAAAGAACCCAAGCAGGGATCACTGTATAACAGGCAACATCTAAACACTTTGCCCAAGGGCATGATGGGAAACTTGCCCACACATCCCCCTTGACTGGAAAAGGCAGTGGGCTGGGCTTTGATCAATACTTACAGAGCTGAACTAACACAGGCAGGCTTGTTGAATGGTGAAACTAGTCGGTGGATAAAACTCATACAGGGGCCAGTTGTGACCCAAGAGAAGTGCAAAAACATCTTCTACACCGGGAATGGCTTTCAGCGTGGTTCTTTGCACTGCTTTCAACAAATAAATACTTTCCAGTTCTGATAAAACTGCTGCAATACTAAAGCTACATCTATGCAACTGGTACATCGGTGGCAGCCGTTGCTTCCGGCTTTCAGTACAGCTAAACCTCCTTCCGTATTACCACCTCTTTCTCCTCAAATGACGACAACTGCTCAGGTCTGTTCTCAGATTGGGCACAATCAATTCATGTTGGAGCTTTTCATGATGAATTTGCCTGATAACAGACATGGAATCTGGCCAATCCATCTGCTTGCAATGTTAGGCACAGGTGTCATTAAAGCTCCTTTAGAAGAATGTGATTTAAAGGTTACATTTATTGTCATCTTTACATCAAGAAAACCTCCTATCATGTTTTTCTGTAAGCCCTTTAGTTGTGATGTACAACTGCAGCACTAAAATCTGCATGTTTTGTAAAAGATCAAGCTTTAAATCATGAAATCTTCATCTTATGTAGACATCCAACAATTTATCGTTGGCTTTTTCATGCTGTAAAACACATAATTTTGTGTAAACATTATTTTGCCCAACTCAGAGCATCTCTGTACCTCTAAGCTATCTTTTCTCCTCTTCACTTGTCTGGTATATCCCTCTTTCATGTTGTTTTTTCTCTCATCTTTTATAATCTCCTCACTTTCTCTGCTCTACTCCTCTCATACCGCCGCCCCCCTGCACCACTCTCTCTCTCTTCTGCCCCATTTTTTCTGCTCTGATACCTACTCCTAGTCTCTTTTCATGTCCATCTTTCTATGTCTCTTTCACACCAAGCACATGCACAAACACAGACACACACTCCCTCCACTCTCACTAATCAATAATGGATAAAGCCACATAGTGATAGGGCTCCTCTCCTCCTTTTGACCAACTCAGATTCTCTGGGAGAGAGCAACATCTATCAAGACTGTTACACTGCCAACCCCTGCTGCTGCTACCGCTGCCGCAACGTGATTAGAAGGCCCGAGTTTCCAAGAGTGTGTGTTTAAGTGTGTGTTAGGGCACGTGTAAATTTGCAAAAGGGCAGGAGGAGCAATTTGATAACACCATGTTCGCCTGGGCGCTTTACATTTCTATTCATAACCCCCCTGGGAGACACCACTCAGGCACAATACGCTCCTGCACATCCGCGCTGCATTACAAAATCAGAGTAAATGCTACAGTGATTATGGAGAGTGAAATCATTATGCTTACCACACAGCAGGTGGTGAGGCAGGACTAAGACCAGAGCTAATCCTCACGGCGCTATCTGTGCTCAGAGAGAGGAACAGAATACAATTTGTCAGTCCCACTTTTAATTACCAGTAGTATACTTGCTTCAACTTTCTATCTAAGGATACAAGTCATGCACACGTTATCCAACACACGTATAATTTTACAAAGTAGAATCCATAAGAAAGCAGAGAAAATATTATATAACATTCCACTGGTCAAGCATTACTCAAAACAGAACATATACGATGACGCTTTTGACGGGAATAGGGCAGAAGTCTAAAGTACCGATGTGCAACCAGGGGCAGATTCAAGGGTGGTTTCGGGTTGCATGGGACTTGAAATCTCTTTGGAAACCCCAAAATCCTGAAATATATCCGGCTATTTTCCTTACCTGAGGCAGGACCTGTGTTAAAATCAACATCTGCAGGAGCGCATATGGTTGAGTGGTTTAAAGTGCTACCCATGTACGCGGGCGGCTCGGGTTCGAATCCGGCCTGTGGCCCTTTACCACATGCCTCTCCCCACTCTCTTCCCTGTTTCCAAGTCTATCCACTGCCCTTCCTCTACCAAATAAAGGCATGAAAAGGCCCAAAAATAAATCTTAAAAAAAAAAAAAAAAAAAATCAACATCTGCCCTGCTCTTTGTCTTTATTTAGTTACATTTCCTGTTGATTATAAGAAGTTTTGCACATCCAGGACTGGTGCAATAGCTGGTCAATCTGCCAAACTGAGCAGTCGGGGAGAAGAGCTTAGTAAGAGAGGTGACCAAGAATCCGATGGTCACTCTGATTGAGCTTCAGAGATCCTGTGTGGAGATGGGACAAATTATTAGAAGGACAGCCATCCCTGGAGCCCTCCACTGATCTAGGTTTTATGGCAGAGTGGCTAGATGGAAGCCTCTCCTCAGCGCAAAAGACATGAAAGCCCACTTAGAGTTTGCAAAAAAAAAGCACCTGAAGGAATCTCACACTATGAGAAACAAGATTCTCTGGTCGATGAAACCAAGATTGAACTTTTTCTAAACATTATGTCTGGAGGAAATCAGGCACTACTCATCATCTACCCAATACCATCCTAGCAGTGAAGCATGGTGGTGGCAGCATCATGCTGTGGAGGGGTTTGTCAGCAGCAGGGACTAGGAGACTGGTCAGGATTAAGGGGAAAGTTGAATGGAGCAAGGGAGCAAAGAACAGAGATGTACTCAATGAAAACCTGTTCTGCAGCACTCAGGACCTCAGACTGGGCTGAAAGTTCCCCTTCTAACATGACATTGGCCCTAAGCAAACCAAGACAACCCAGGGGTGGCTTAGGAACAACTCTATGCATGTCCTGGAGTGTCCCAGAGCCCTGACTTGAACCCTATTGAACATCTTTGGAGAGACCTGAAAATGTCTGTCACCAACATTCCCATCCAACCTGACAGAGCTTGAGAGGATTTGCAAAAAGAATGGGAAAAAAACAATCCAGGTGTCCAAAGCTTGTACTCAAGGCTGTAATTGCTGCTTCAACTAAGCACTGAGTAAAGGGTCTGAATACTTATGTAAATATGATATTTCACTCTTTTTATTTTTAATAAGTTTGCAAAAAAGTCTAACTTCTGTTTTCACTTTGTCATTATGGGGCACTGAGTGTAGATTAATGAGAGAAAAATGAATTTAAATGACTGTAGCATCAGGCTTCAGCATAACACAATTTAAAAAGTGAAGGGGATCTAAATATTTTTTGAATGCACTGTTTATAGCTGTAGCTGAAGGCAGCTTTTCTGCTGAGCAGGAGACTGGTACAATAATGAGTTTCTGTAGTCAACAGTGAAACACGGTGGAGGTTCCTTGCAGGCTTGAGGCTGCATTTCTGCAACTAGAGTTGTGGATTTGGTCAGGCGTTTCTTTATAGTCAGGATGTACAGGAAGATGCTTATCCATCATGCAGTACCATCGGAGAGGCATCTGATTGGCCCCAAATTTATTCTGGAGAAGGACAACAAACCTAAACATACAGCCAGTGTCATTAAGAACTGCCCTCAACATGAAGAACAACAAGAAGTCCTGAGGGTGATACTCTGGCCTTCACAGAGCCTTGATCTCAACATCATAGACTCTGTCAGGGATTAAATGTAGAGACCCAGTTTCCCATCTTCTTGTCCTGTTACTTATAGAAAGCAGTTGTTTCCTGGCTTGGACTTGAGGCCAGGTACAAATGTATCCAATAAAGTATAATGTACCTGTGGCTTGCAAAGCAAGATTGGAGCAGTAGGTTTATGTTCAGATACCATATTGTCCTCCTGAGCTAAAATTCCTGGCAAAGCAATGTTGTTGTGAGGCTGGCCTTCACAGCTCAGTGTTTTGCTGAAGTCATTCAGCCATGCTTACTCCTGAGTGCTGTTGGAGAATATAAAAGATAATTAAAGATGCTGTGTTTTCCAGTGGTCCTCCCTGCATTATCCTGATCCAGCAGCATTTTTCTGTCAGTATAAAGAGTGACATAGCAACAGGCTTGGTTCAGTATTCTGATACCTGCGTGTATATTAAAATTCTTTTGCAGCTCTGACAGTTTGGTTTGGTGTGGTCAGAAGTGAGCTTTAACACAGAGGAAGCTGAAGGTCAGAGAAAACTGAAAGATTATGAGGAGCTGAGGGAATTAAATTGCTCTTTGAAAAATCTTTTTAACTTACCTTTACTTCTGCAGACTTTAGTTAGGTACAAGGATAGACCGACTAAATGAGGATAAAACTGATACAGCTGTAGTCTCAGTCATTTCAGGACTCAACTCATGTATAAGTAAATAAACTCATATATATTTATAGTTTGTTAATTAATTTGAGTGCAGTCATTGACGGACTGAACAAAGTATTAAACTTATTCAACAGGCTTCAACAGTGCAAATACTCTTCTCAGTAGAAGAGAAGTCTCAGAACTATTTAGATGGCAAGTATCAGAACTATTTTATATTGCTCAGAAAACAAATTTCCCCTCCAAACAACTCTGTATTTTCATGTTTAGCCAACTAGCTTTAATTGACTAGATATATCAACAAGGATTTCCCCACACAATTAAACACTGGATTAATATTTTCTGAGTAAAGGAACTGAAAAAGTCTGGGGGATTTAAGCGCAGCTGCTTAAAGAAGAGGACTTAGCATCAGCAGGAGAAAAGTTGACTAAGGAGGTTTCAAGTCAATATATTTCAGATTAATCTGATTCAAAATGTGGATGTGCGTTCTATGGTGGTAGTTCAATTAATTTACACTACAGCGTGCACACAGTGCTTCTCTCAGGTGCAAACACTGGAGTATTAACCAGGGGATCAGACTGGTGTCTTCAAGCATTATTTCCAATACTCTGATCATATGCTTTTACTGAATGTGTCCAAAAATGATTGGGCACTGATTAACTGGGGGACCTCTTCATTATATATCAATACAGATTTATGTGTCCCCACCTATTCTTCTGGAAATGAATATACAGTGCATTAAAATATTAATCCAGCTAATTTATATCCCAAGGAGGAGGCAGGGTCTGATGATTCAGGGGCAGACCCATCGATATCCTTGGCAGAGGTCACTGAGGTAGTCAAAAAGCTCCCCAGTGGCAATGTGCCTGTTGTAAATTAGATTCACTCTGAAATGCTGAAGGCTTCAGGCGATGTTGGGCTGTCTTGATGCCTCTACAATGTTGCTTCGAGGTCTGGGACAGTGTCTGTAGAGTGGCAGACAGGAATGGTGATGTCCATTTTAGTAAAAGGGGGTTCATGAGGGTGTGATTGAGTTATTGGGGTATCTCACTACTCAGCCTCTCGGGGAAGGGTTACTCTAGGGTGCTGGAAAGAAGGCTCCAGCTGATTGCCAAACTTCGGATCCCCCTGGTCGTGGGACAGTGGACCAGATCTTTACCCTTGTAGGACTTCTTGGGGGAGCATGGGAGTTCATTCAGTCTACATGCATTGCGGACATGGAGAAGGCCTACAGTCGTGGCCCTTGGGAGTCATAAGGTGGCAATATGGGGCCCCGGGACCTTTGCAGCAAGCCATCAAGTCCTTGTACAACCAAAGTAAGAAATGTGTCCGCATTCTCTGCACAAAGTGGGACACATTCCCAGTGCATGTTGGCCTCTACCAGGACTGCCCCTTATTTCTGATTCTGTTTGTGGCTTTCATGGACAGGATCCTGAGGTGCAGTTGGGATGAGGAGGGTTTCTGGTTTTGGGACCTCAGAATTATATCTCTGCCTTTTGCAGATGATGTGGTTCTGTTAGCTTCCTCAGCAAGGGACCTCCAGCAGGCACTGGGGCGGTTTGGAGATGAGTACAAAGCAGTGAGGATGAGGGTCAGCACCTCTAAGTCCATTGCCATGGCTCTTTACTGGAAAATGGAAGATTGCTCCCTCCAGGTGGGGAGTGAGTCTCTGACTCAGGTGAAGGAGTTCAAGTACCTCAGGGTCTTGGTTACAAGTAAGGGTAAAAAGGAGCGTGAGATCGACAGGTGGATTGGCTCAGCATCAGCAGTTCTGCAGTTGTGGTAAAAAAGGAAGCTGAGCCAAAAAACAAAGCGTTTGATTTACTGAAAAATCTACCTCCCAACCTTCACCTGTGGTTATGAACTCTGGGTAATGACCAAAAGAATGAGGTTGTGGATACAAGCAGCCAAAATGAGTTTTCTCCAGAGGCTGGCTTGGCTCAGTCTTAGGAAGGGTGAGGAGCTCGGACATCTGGACGTCCAGCTGGGAGGAGACCTCAGTGTAGACCCAGACTGTGCTGGAGGGATTATAATGAGTATCCTGTCTGGTATGGGAACACCTCGGGACCCCCAGAAGGAATTGGAAAGTGGAGAGGGTTGACTTGCTCAGCCTTCTGCCACCACAAACTGGATGGATTAAAATATAAATACTTTATTATTACCAAATGGAAGATTCATCCATGTATAAAGACACACATAGTTATCCCTGCAGACACCTTGGGAATTTCAAACCCTTAGTTTTCCCTGTACGCTATGAAAATCAGCACCTTTACTTTCTTTTACAGGACTTAAACAAGATAACTTTTATATTATGATAATCTCTGTAAACTATACAATTCAATTCCATTGCGTTAACACATGTAGAAGGAAAAAACAAGAGAACTTCCAATGCTTTAAATCTCCACAGTCACCTGCCAATAAAATAAAGTCTTTCATTACAGCTGGATAAGTCTTTTAATAATCTGTGATGAATTTAATTTCTTTTACATCTCTACCTGAAATGATCTCCGTACCTTAACTTGAACCCCCTGAATTACTTTAGTATATTGAAACTGTAAGAAAAAACACTGGTGCATTTCTGTTAATGTTCATTTGTGTCTTTCGGTGTATTTCTCTTTAAGTGTGTGGGTCACAAGAAGCAGAAGGGCAAGGTGTTCCTCTCTGAGGGCAGATTTAGTTGGTTTTATCTTTTACATCCTGTGAGGTCTGTGGCCATGTTCTACCTTAGGGCATGATTAGAGGTGTGCAGTCTGGAAAGGAGGGACGCACCTGTAGGGTTAGGAAAGACAAAGTAGACCTGAGGAAAGATAAAGAGATTAGGAAGAGGATGGAAGAGGAGGTGGCATTAGTTAAGATAATGAGGGAAGGTGAGATTAAGGGGTAAAAAGGAGAATTTAGAGAAGACAGGCTTCAGAAAGCAAAGTCAAAAGTTGCAAAGTAGTAGGCAACTTTATTTAAAAAGCACCATTTATACATAGAGCAATTGAAAGTGCTTTATAGAGTTAAAAAGAGCATTAGGAGCATCAAAAGACAGCAAAAATGCATTAAAATTGAATACATAAAATATAAGGTAAGAAATATTGAATATTTAGCTACAGCAAGAAAATAAGAGCAATAAAGAATAGATATTAAATGAGTTTAAAAAGTTATTTAAAAGAATGTTTTAAGACCTGTTTTAAAAAGGCTGATCAGTGTAGAAAGCCCAGGGTTCTCTTGGAATGTAGAAACAAAAAGTTGCCTTGTCCTGCTTGTTTCTGGTTCTGATCATATTTAGTAAACCCTCCAGAGGACCTAATGGTTGTGGGTGCCTCTTAAGGGTCTAAAAGATCTGATAGGTATTTTTGGTCAGGTCTGTTTAGTCCTTTATACAAACAGGAGTTTTTTTTTTTAAACCTATTCTTTGACTCACAGGGCTCTGCAGAGATCCAAAGACTGGTGTAGTATGCTCTGCTTTGTTGGAGTTGGTCTCTGGCTTTAGCGTTGTGGATGACTAGCAGCTGGATTCTTCAGTCAGACCTGTGAAAATGAACATGAACAATCTTCTCTGTGTATTCTTTGGACAGAAATCCTTTGTTTCTAGCTATATTTTTAAGATGGAAATGGGCTGATTTTGTGATTGCCTTGTGTTGATTTCACCAAGATTTCTGGCTCGACTCACTGATTCCTTCAATCAGGGACTGTGATGGACTTTAGTCACATGATGACACTAAGATGTACACTTGTATGTCATCTGCATAGAAATGATAAGAGATTTAACAGTGTTCTGTAGTAAACCAGTTATTTATCAACAGGTGAACTGTGGTTTTGAGTCATTTGAATTTATAAATTAACCAGGAGACCGCCATGTTTTGGTCCGCACTGGCGTAGTGATGTCACAGTTCCGCGGTGATGCTCACCTTTCCTATGCAGTAACCTGTTTCAGACTGGCAGCCAGTGTTAGGGCTGCATCTCAGAAACACAGTATGTCTCACACACAGAGAATTCTAAAATTTGAGGTCTCTTCTATTTTATATTTGCACCACAAGCAGTTATCTGTCCATCTAGACAGGAAAATGATAAATACAGAGCCATATTTATCTTTGTTGTAGCAAATTTTTATGTCCACATGGGTAAAAAATGTTTGAAATCTGTTTCTTGATGAACCAGATGAAGGCCATGAGCTAAAATGCATCTGTTTAATAAAGTTGTTCCCCGAACTTATTTATGAGGCTTTCTGTTGCCACACAGTTCAGATAAAGATAAACACAATACGAAAGGACTTCCAGATTGCACCTTTCAAAGTAAAAGTCCACTTTAGCATTTCTTTGGAGAAACTCTGTTTGTATGTACATAATACTTTTATTTTGAAAAGCTCCTGGCATACTTCCACTATACATTGAATCCAGTCACTTAAAGGAGGTTTATTAAGGTAAAACGTAGGAGGAATGACAGAGCTTTGGCAGCAGGGAGACAAAACCAACACGCAGCAAACTCATAGCAGCAACAGCTGCAAGCAGAAAAACCGTCTGAAAAACAGTTACTGCTTAGCAACGGAGAGGAGCGCTGCCAAACCGTGACGCCACACTATCAGGGCAGATCAAAACAGTCTCCGGCTGAGTTTATGAGCTGAAATGTTCTCAAAATGCAGATATGTGGGATATTTAGTGAGTGTTTTTGTTTAATATACATTTGAGACATACAAATATATGTCCAACAAGATGAACTTGTCTGATCTTACAGGGTTCCTTTTACTGCAACAAGTGATGTCTTGGTACTGTGGATGAAAAACTAGACTGAAGGTGTTCAAAGGTTGTTTCAACATAGGAAGGTGTAAAGTTATAGGTAAATAACTAGACCAGAAATTTATACCATATTAGGAAAAGGACGATAATGACATTGAAAACATTGGAGAAAATGAATGGAAAGAGTAGCTAGAAAAACGAAAGGAACGCAAAGGATAAAGATGGCAAGAAGAACTAGAAATAAGGGAAACAAGGTGACTTGGTAGATCAGTGAATAAATAATGCAACTACTGAATATGATTTCTTTCAGAAAAAAGAGATCTCTGCATTAAGTGTGACTTTGACTCACTGTCCTCACAGTGCATAGACGAGCAGCAAGGCTGAGATTTCTTCTGAAAGGAGCTCTTTGATGCAACCCCTCACTTTTTTTCTGTATTATCTGCAATCATTCATCAAAACCCTCTGCCCCAATGGCTGCACACTCCAGCAGGGCCTATCTGTCTGTGTGTGTCTTAGTGTGTACGCAGAGCACGTGCATGAGTGAGCGGCAGTATGGTCATTTGTGTGTGCATGCGTGACGTGTGACAGAAAGACGAGTTGAATGAATATTTCACATGAGGTTAGCTTGTATAGTCCTTCCCCCCCTGGCGGTAGAAATTGTCATGCAGCTCATGTCTGTGTTAGAGGGAGAAACCCAGTGAGATCCACAGCTGGGATACATGCACGCGTGCCCACATTGTTGAATCATGCAGTCAAAGATGAAGCAGAAGGAAACAGAGCATGGGTAGCATGATAAATAGAAGAGAAATAGCAAATAGTGAGGTCACACGATGAGCGCAATTTTAACAGCAAATATAAATGGGAGGTTTAACCAGATCACAAACTTTTATCAAACTAAAAAGGAAAAAAAAACTCACCTAAGTATACGGAAAGGAAAAGGCAGCAGATTATTCAGTGCTCTTTGCAAAGTTCAAGGTATTCTGACCTCATATTAATCCAAAGGAACGACACAGAATTCGGTTTTAATGAAGTGTTATATTCATCCTTTTATTTCTACTAGTTTCTTTTTGTTCTTTTTTGTGAGAGATTATGATTTAGACACAACCTGGTGTCAAACAGTGCTGTATGATAGTATTGCTCTTTTGGTTTTGGGATCTTTTGAATGGGAATCAGCATGTGAAATCTTGCTGATATTACTGCTGATCATCAGCTGCACCTCTGCTGATCAAATGTGGCCTTTAATTGAGGGGCCTCTCAGTCAAACCAGATCTCCATCATAAGGTTTATTTACTTAACAGTACACCATTGTTTTTCACATACATACTTACAACCAATGGAGTAGAAAACGTATGATTAATTGATGCAGTCAGCCTGTCACAGTTTACCAGTCACAGATGACCACACGAAAGTCAGAGAGTCACCCTGTTGACAACTCAACAATTACAGAATCACCCCGATGACCACTCAACAGACACAGAATCACTCTGATGACCAATCAACAGTCACAGAGTCACTCTGATGACACCTAACAGTCACAGAATCATCCTGATGACCAATCAACAGTCACAGAGACACTCTGATGACCACTCAACAGTCACAGAGACACTCTGATGGCCACTGAATGGTCAACCTTGTCTTTTGTTACACTTATACACCTTGTTCTACTTAGTCCACATCATATACCTCTTTATATTTTCATTTATATATATATTAATGATTTATGCTATTGCACTAGAACCAATTTGTCTGCTTAGCATTGCTCCAATATTTGTTCATGTGAAACCATGTTGCTTTTTATACAACACACTTTAAACAGTGAAGTGGCCTCTTGCTACACACAATGAATGCGGAAAAAATTTCATTTGCATCTGGACTTGTGCTTTAGGTATTCAAAGTGCATCTTACACACCAAACTTGCAGAAATACCCTCCCTTTTTCTGGAATATCTTGCATTTAGAATGCCTGAAAAAACTGAGCTTTTTTACACAAACATTTTCCATTCAGTGTTTTGTTATGCTTTGAAAAAAGATTATGGACAAGCTTCTGAAGGTTATCAGTGATGTTAACTCTATAAGCAGAAATCCACATAAAGAAGCCAAGCTGTAGGGAAGGTTTAGAGTTTTGCTCTGAGAAATGCTGTGATTTCTTCTGTCCAAGTAGTTATTCAGTTATATTTGCGCAGGGTTGCTTGTTAATTGTGGACCCCATAGATGATGATTTATCTTAGTACTTTGCAGTCATCGGACATCTGTCATTATTAAATACCTGTAAGAGGACATCTGCATAACAGTGTGGTCTCCTAATCCAAATCGATTCTTGTGTTCACTTGTTGCTACAGCAAACAATACCCAATGAGAGGCAAAGGATGTCTTGGCACAGAAAATTGGCTAAATTATGATGATACAACAACAGATGGGTTCCAAGATTATCAGCATGTGAAAATACTTTTGTTGTTTACTCGCTCAGTTTATCAAACATCCTGATTCTTTTTTAACAGAGGCTGGTTATATTTCCTGTCATGATGTTTTAGTCAGCACAAATTAAAGCAGAGAATAGATCCCCCCCGGAAGTCATCTTGATAGATCACGTAGTATCACACACAGATGAGTCAAATTGCCTGCTTTTCTACATGTGCAGGCTCAGCCACTTGAATGGCATGCCATGGGGACTCGCTAAGCCTCTCAAACAATTGCCTCTCGACATCCTCTGCAATTTAGTCTATTCTCCTCAATTGTGTTAGCTGAGAGGGCATCATGCCCAGCTTTGTTAGCTGCCATTTCCCCCAAACGTCTCAAACATTCATCTGGAGCTGGTGAAAGCATTAACTTCTCCCCTGTGCTGTGGGGCGTCTTTTGTTTTGGCAAGTCAACGGGTTACCAAATATAAGACAGGATGCAGGAGCGTTTAATGATCTTGCCTCTAAGAGTGCTTTTTTGTACCATTTTAGAGATAGGTAGCCAGACTGTATACCATGATTGTGCTTAAGACTCACAAAAATTGCTTGATAATCAAGTGGTTGTATTTATCACAAGGTTTTTCAAGTAATGTTTAGTAACAGGGTGAAAGAAACCATGTAACTGTTGTTTCAAGTAAAGCTACCTTAAAGTAAACATCTAAACGCTGAGCTGCATATTTACTGATTCACACCAATGTCCAGTAGGGGACCAGGTCAAACAAGAAGAAAAAGCAGAAGAAATGTAACAGTTTGAGGCCATCTGAGCATGAACTCAGAGATCTAATTTTAGCTAGTCTTAGTCTTGTCAACAAACATTTTAGTTCTATAATTTAGCCAATCAAATTGACATTGGAGGAAAGGACAATCAGCTTGTATTTTAAATGTGATATAAATATCCATAGTCCAAAGGGGGGAGTCCAAGTACAGTTGGAAGTCACATCTTCATGCATCCACCTCTCTTCTCCCTCCCTCTATCAATAAAAGAGTCTCTAATGGCACCAGCGCCATAAGAGGAAATTGTCTGTAGCACAGATCAATTCTTTTGTAGCATATGCAACATGTATGCCACACTGTAAAACCCTGCAGGTTGTGTGTTATTCCCTCCGTTTAATGCTTATCCCACTAAATATTCCTAATTAATTATTATTATCCATAAATTGGGTAATTAAATGTAAACAATGCTCTCTGGATGTCCTAGTTAATTTTTCGTTTCCTGATGAATTGTGAATTGTCAGCGCAAAATACATGAATGGGAAATGAGCCAACTGTGCAAACATGATGAATCAGCAGCAAGCATATAAACACAACTGCTCCGATGTTTGTGTGAGTGTATGCATGCATGCAGTGTAAACAGATGCACACTAGTGCAGGTTACCTTTCTGTGGGTTTCTATAGTGTGCACGTGTGAGGTTATCTGTATTGCCTCCTGGAGTGGTAACAGCTAATGGCTCGTTTCACAGTTATTTTTCATGCACAACTACAATTACCCAATTATAAAGATAACTGTACCAAAACGCTGACAACATAATACCAACACTGTTAGAGAGACACACTAATTGACAGTGAAATGCCGGCTATTTAGCATGTTATATGTGCAGGATGACACATTTCTGTGCAGTTTTATGAATCCCGTAAAATATTACACCATTAATTGACCAATTAGTCACCTATTCTTGCTACAAGTGCCATCAAAACAGCATCAGCAGCTATTATATATCACACAACATTGCCTTAATATGTGATTTATATTAAAGGTCTAACCCTATGCAGATGACACACTGTTATCCATGCATTATGCTTTTTGTGAATAATCAGACATGACTGATAATTAAAGCTTGATGGCATTGCTTTTGTTAGGGCCATTTCACCCCTGGTAACAGACCCAGAGATGGTGGCTGTTTTCCCTTGGACCAATCACAGAACGATCAGGGGCTCATGGCAACCCGATGGACGGGACCCTAGGCCATGCTTACCTCCCATTTCCACTGCTTACTTTGCCCTAAAGGTGTGGACTTTGTTATTTTTTCATTCACACACGGACATCCAGAGGATGACCTGGGTTGTAGCAATCCTCCTTCCCACACTTGCCAAAGCTGTGCTTTAGTGCAGCCTCAAATTTTGGCCCAAACATGCCTCAAAGTTCGGCACAGTACTGTGTATCAGATATGAAATGAAGCCTTCGAGTTAGTTCTGCCAGAATCTCGAGTCAATCATTCACATCTGACATGCATCTTAATCAAATCACATGACTCTCATCCTCCTAAACTAGCGGGCTATTTAAGCTGCAAGATTTCCTTTCTCTTCCTCTGCTGCAACATTGCGCCTGGCTCAACACTGTGCTCTCGCCTTTAACCCACCCCCATCCTAGCATCCACCTGCTGGCTCCGACTGGGGGTTTAAGCTGTTAAATTATCACTCCTCAAATTCTGTATGTAAAATCTGTGAGGAGTGATTAAGTCGGAGCCTGGCACCAAACATGATATTTTGCATAATAAATGGTTAAACAAACTTCTACTTGAGATTACTGGCTGAAATATCCTTTTTTTTTTTTTTTTTTTTTTTAATCAAGGTCTACTTCACTGCTTTAACTGCTCAAATGATGATGCTCAACCTACCTTTACATACTTACAAGCTGAGAAATTTTGTAGAATCATAAGAAATGGCTGCCCCTATTTACTCCAACGACCAGTATTGAGCTCCAGTTGTTTTTTCTTTGCATTGTTGGTCAACCTTTCTACATGGTTTCTGTGTTTGTTCACTATATTGAATGGATAGAGCATGTAAACATGCTAACTGTATCTGTCCAGGTAAGAATGGCTTCCATTATTGATGTAGCTGAACTGGGGTTTGAAGAAGAAATTTTTTTTCCAATCAAAGCAAGCAAGATAAAGATAGCAGCTAATGACTGGAGATGCCAGTGCAATTTTATGGTAATGCTTGTTGATAGCAACCCCTCTTTCAAACCACAGATACAGACAACTTTAGAGGCAATATAACAACTGTTGAAAAGATAACAGCCTTTAGTCGTCATAATGGACTCGACTGTATTGGGGTTTTACAAGATAGTAGCTATAAGCCCATGCTTGTGATAAACACCATGATAAAGACCTCTAACAAAACTAAGCTACCTGATATTATCATGGATATTGGTTGGTGTGCTGCAGCCTGTTATCAACAGCAAATTTACAGTTTCCTCTGACCTTGAGAGGAGGATTTTATCAGTGCCCTCCCAGGCTTGATGCTTTACGGTGGTACTTCTACATAAATGATATACACATGCACAATAATAAAAAGTGTTCTATTAGACACATCTGCCTGGCAACCATTTAGTCTGCAGTTTGTGCCTTACAGATCTCATATTTACATCAAAGACAACAGTGCCACACTTTCAACTGTCCCTTCAAAGATGGATGTAGAAGGATTTTCACCATTTAGCATCAAAGAAATACAATAATATCATGATGAGAATGTCTTTAGTGGAAGCATAAACAGAGCCCAGAGTTCACTGATGTTCTGCTTTCTTCATCTGTAGCTGGTATCTGTCCAAGTATCTTTTAACAATAATAACCTTTTGACCTTTAAAAATGATGAACACATAGTCTAAAAATATGTAAATACATTTTTTAAGTATTACAATAACATAAACCAAACATTTTCTATTACACAGAATTTTCTAATTAAATAAATATGTAGAAAAAGTAAAGGACTTTAAATTTGATTTTGCATTAATGTTAAAATGAACTTCATACACACTTGAGTTTTAGCCACACCCACCAACACTGCTGTTTTTCCCAATTTTCACCTTTATTTTAAGGCCAACTCCTGCCTCCCTCCCAGTTTGTCATTTATCCTGAGAAATTTCCATGATGTTCACTGCCCCACTATAAATGGGCTTATTCTACAATGACATATAATGGCCAATCCTTTAAATAAAAATAATTGAGGGGAGCCATTTTTTTTTAGCAAAAATAAGTTGATTAAAAAATAGAGTTCATAAAGTTGTACATTTTTGACCTTATGAATTAAAAAATTCCATGTTTCTAAAATGGTAAATGTACATTGTAAAATTATTAATTTATAACAAAAAAAAAACTAAAAACAGTGGTTGGATTGGCTCATTTTACAGACATGCCTTTTCAAGTCCAGATGCTAAGGGTGACCAATCATAACTGCCTTGTTTAAAATAGACAAAGTCTGGCAATTATGTTTATGAAATAACCACCCTGCAAATGTAAAAGATCAAGCAGCATTTCATAATTAAAAAAAATAAAAAACAAAGGTCAGTGGTCAAATCCGGTAGTAGTTATGTTTAGACCCATTTTTGAAGTACTTGCTTGAACAATGGTTCACTTTAGCTTTGTTAGCCTTAGCTAAAAATAACATATACACAGCTACACCAGCTATGTAGTTAGCATTACTATGTAGGCCAGTGTAGCTAACCGAGCTACCTTACTGACATAGATAATGCTTTAGCAAATAAAGCATGAGCTAACATTACTAAGGTAGCTTAATTAGCTTTAGCTTCAGCTATGTTAGCTACATAGGTTATGTATCTATACAGCTAAGTAGCTTTGTTTCCTCTAGCTTTGGCTAGGTTAGCTACATAGCTATTTTATTTTAAAAATGGGTTTATGAGATTTGCAAAACTGTAAAAGTTTTACAGTCTTCAGCTACATTACCTACATAGCTTTCACGGTTTGTGTAGCTTGCATAGCTATTGTAGCTTTGTTAACTTAAGCCTTAGCTACATTAGCTGCATAAGAGTGTTAATGGAGGACTACCTTTTATTCTTGTAAGCCGACTGCTTAGACAGCTTTATTGAATGTTTTTTTATTAGGTTTTGCAGGTCAGGTTTTTAACTTTTAACTTCCTTAATCCTTGCCTTAACCCCAAGAGGAATTTTCATTTGATTTTATGTGAAAAGTTGTAGTGTGTATTTCCCTCTTGACGGAAGCAGCCGGTCACAGTGGAGGTCTGAGATCAGTGATCTGCAGCCAGACTGTCTCGGATGATAATGACCATGTTATGAGTCTGGGCTAAAACCCCAAGTACTTTCTTTCCCAGTTAACCATTTTAAAATTCACATGAAACAAATTTTTACAATCAAATTTATACGTTTGAACATATTAAGTTGTTCTTCAGCAATTAGATTGTAAATTACTTACATGTTATATTTCGTATTAAGGGTTAGGGGAGGCCTTTACAATTTTGTTTTTCTTGGCAGAGGACTGTGGGGTAAACTAAAGATCAGATGCTTAGATATTTTAAATCCTTTAAAAGAAAACTGCAACAAAAATATGGTTATTTTGTGCATTTGTAATAATAAAACCACAGAAAAAGAGACAGTCAGCTTGTGGAAGAGGGCAAGAAATTAAAGTGGGCGAATATGGGGAAAAGAGTATAACAAGCATCCATTGATTGAACTTTAACATCAATAGCCAGCAGTGCAGACAGTCATGAATGTCCAAACAGAAAATGAAGCATAATTACATATAAATGAACCTAGCAGTGAATGTGAACATTGGTGGGTTGGGACTAGTTTGACCTTCTCACTGGTCAAAGATTCAGAGAGAGAGAATAGATAGTTTAGTGAAGGACAGCTCCACACACACTCTTACCTCTACCTCAACTCTTGTGCTTTGACCCTTAGGCATCTCTGGTAGCCAATTTCCAATGTAAATCAGGGGTCTCTACGGTAAGCATGTCTGAAATGTCATCACTCATGCAGATATTGTGAAATCAGCCATTAGCGGCAGCAGAAACCTCATGAAAGGTTGTAAGGGTCTGGACAGGAATACTAATTATTCAATCGCTTCTCTGCTGAAGCAAAGGGGCAGGGACTTCAGACGCTAGAGTCGACCAACTGGCAATTATATTAGATATCTGGAATCCATTTACAGCATTATACTCCATGGGTTTTATTTGAGCTGTCAGCACAATGACTATACACAAACCTTTTAGCTTGAGTACGCTTGCTTTTTTCCTTCCTGCTGAAAGGAAAAATATTCTTGGGCCATTTGTTTGGTTTCATACCCAATGAAAGTCACACGAAATAGAAAATATACCAAGAAAGGCAGACAAAAGACCACTTTAAAAGAGTACCCAATCCATGCATTTGCTATTTGGCTTCTGAGGCAGAGTGTAAGGATTCTGGGACCCACAAGGAAGCTGTGTTTTGTCATACTGCTATTACACTGGAGCATTGGGGAGATAATACAACAGTAAGACATTACATCTAACTCAAGATGAATGAGTTACTTGACAGAGAGCATTGGTGTGTTTTGTGAAAATTCTACTGAAAGAAAAATGGCTCTCTTAACAGGTCTTTAATATGATGCTTGTTTATTGTAATGTCATTTCAGAAACAACAGCGATAGGCCTGATCACAGTGTTACAATGATTCATCATTGGAAAAGTCCATACACCAAACTCCAAAAATGTAACTCTATTTTATGCTTTTTTAATGCACACATGCTCTGAAATTCTTAAACTCTGGAAGGTCAATGCTATTAAAAACCTTGATGGATAACATGGATAGAGAAGCTTTTAATGAGAGTCCATATAGAATATTTTGGCGTTTTATAGTTAATCTCAGTGGTATTGTGCATAATGAAACAGGGATTGAGTGGCAAACCTCTGTACTTTGCTCATTCCAGACCAGATCTGAGCTATATAGACCCATGGTGTAAAGCTCAGCCATAGAGAACATCTGCTCACATATTACTAACTGGTATGACGGTCTTGCAGTTCAGCTCTGGTTGAATGGGCACCAGGCCTGCGCCGTCTTTCAACCCCCAAATGGGGCCGTAGCTCAGCCTTTTATTCTGTCCAAGTCCCTGCCAACCAAAATTTGCTGCTTTTGCACCGACGTGTTCAGCTGCATCCTCAGTGGTTGCTGATTTACGCTGTGGAGAAGAGTGTTTCCTGAGAAACCCAGATTTCTCTCGATGAGCTATGATCACACACTTGTTCACGTATAACACATCACAGTCAGAGGAGGAGCTGAGCTCTGAGTCGAGTGAAAGTCTGTTCGCTTGGAGTGAGCAATGATCAAGAGGCCCATAAACACTCACATACACACATGTTTGCAGTGTGATGAGTTCGAATGATGAGTGAGGGTGTGACAGATTGAGCTTTCTTTTCAAATTAGACCACGGTGTGAGGAATGACTCTGGATACTTTCCAAGCATCTGAGTGTCCCTGTACCTCTTCAGATCCCCACATCTCAGTGTTTGATCTACCTACCACACTGTTTCACATTTAAGAGTTTGCTCTGCGTATCATTTTGACTCATATACAACCATCCTTTCAACACACATTTCCATTATATTTTTTCTGTTGTGTTCCTACGGCTTTTCTAACTAACTCTGCTGGCATCTTCCCACCACCCATTTATGGTTTCATTTTGTTTTCTCAATATATTTACTATTTTATATTATTCAGACTATAAATTAATGTCATAATCTGATTACAAACTGGTGATAGCTGATGCCAGAGACTTTATGTTTTCAGGATTTCCATTGTGCTCTTATGTTTCAATCAGTTTACCAGATTTTTTTTTGTCTCCAGCCAAATTGGCCAGCAGTCCTCCAGTGCCAGCCATTTAGAACAACTACCAGACATATAGTTGAACCCAGAAGCTGATACTTTACAAAAAGACACACAGCCTTTTTTACCACTGCCCGACATTAAATCAGACTAAATGGTTCCTGTTTTAGGTCAGTAAGGATTATCAAAAATATTTATATTTGCTAAATGCCGCTTACTTTCTTCAAAGTCAGAGGTTAACAAACACTTCCTCAGTATTTGGTACTCTTGATGTCATCTATTTTGTGAAGCGCACCAGTCCCTCCTGCAGCAAAACACCCCTACAACATGATGTTGCCATCCCCGTACTTCACAGTTGGGATGATGTTCTCAGGCTTGCAAGCTTCCTTCTTTTTCCTCCAAATGTAACGATGGTCATTATTGCTAATCTAAGTAGACCATAGGACATGCCTCCAAAAATTACAGTTTTTGTCCCTGTGTGCATTTGGAAACTGTAATCAGGCTTTTTTATGTAGATTTTGGAGTAATGGCTTCTTCCTCGCTGAATGGCCTTTCAGCCCATGTGGGTACAGGACTCGTTTGGATAATGACACTCTCTCACCAGCATCAGCATCTTCACAAGGTCTTTTGCTTTTGTTCTAGGGTTGATAGGCCAATTTGGCACCAAAGCATGTTTGTTCATCTTTGGGATACAGAACCCGTCTCCTTCTTGAGCGGTATGATAGCTGGACATTCCCATGGTGTTTATATTTGTGTATGATTGTTTGAACAGATGAACGTGGCACCTTCAGGCATCTTGAAATTGCACCCAAGGATGAACCAAACCCGTGGCGGTACACAATTCTCTTACTGATATCTTGGCTGATTTCTTTGGATTTTCCCACGATGTCACACAAAGAAGCAGCTTGTTTGAGGTGTGCCTTAAATTAAAATCCAATGGTGTGCTTCCAATTAATTTGAATATTGTCAATTAACCTATCAGAGGCTATGAAAGTCATGACATCATCATCTGGGCTTTCCCAAATTATTTAATGGCATAGCTAACTTAGGGCTTCACACATCCAAGAAAGTAATAAAAAACATCTCTAAAAAACTCTCATTATTCTGGCATTTAGTAAATAGAAATAATTTTGGAAATCCTAAGTGACCTAAAACAGGAAAGCTTGAGTCTGATTTCATGTCAGACAGTGACAAAAAAAGGTTATGTGTCTTTTAATACAGTGTATGTAAACTTTTGGTTTGAGCTGTATACTTTGGATAGCCGTATGTGGTGAAGAACCTTCATTTTACTGCAATTAAAACACCAAAACAGTAACACTGTAATACAGCTTTAAAGTATCTTGCTTACATAGATTGCTAAGGGTGTGATGAGAAACTTAGCTCACAAGACAATACGAGACAAGATGAGATCTGGGTTCACAAAGATGAGACAAGATCAGTACATTAAACTTAGATAACAAAATATGACTCGAAAAGTTGTCCTTTGTTTAATTAAAAGTCCTGCAGATCCATTTTGAAATGTCTTAATTTCTAATCCACTCATGCTGGATATCTGGTTATATATAGATTATGAGAGTGAATACATCAAACTCTTTAACAGTGGTGGTCTAATGTCAGTGTTTGCTGTACGACTTCAACGTTGTTGACACAAGACCAAAACTCCAGATTTATCTACTCATACTGCGCTCTGATAACTGTGCACAGCCTGAGATCTTACACTTCCCAGTGAACTGTGACCAACATCAGAACATTTCCTGTAAAGTTCTGTTTCTGTGTTTTTAGGATGTATCTTGCAAGCAAATACAGCAGGCAGTGAAATAATAAATGTTCAGCTAGAGTGATGGGTATTCAAGCTCTTTTTTGTAGGGATGATATTGAATTTTTGCCAATATTTACAAAATATTTTTAGCAATACTTAAATGTAGTTCAGACCTAAAACTTAGTTCTGAAAAAACACATTGTAAGTTTGAGGATGAACAATTTAAGCAATTTACGCCTTTAAAACACACTTAAAAGTGTAAGGAATGATTATGAATCTCCTTAACATATTTGTTCACATGGCCAATGTTTACAGCTGACACTGGTAGATTTTTAATAGCCAAAATATCGGCTGTTAATATTGTTAGAAATTTTCCTTTTTGCTGATGCTGATGTTTCTCTTTCTAAACTAATATCTGCTGATACCGATATCCAGATAATATCCAGGGTTCCTGCGGGTCCTTAAAAAGTCTTAAAAATTCTTAAATTAAAATCTGGGTAATTACGGTATTAAATTTTCAGCTGGTGCGCTTAATGCTTATAGGAAAGCACAGTGGCCCACCATAAAACATCTGATAGTGTGTATTTGTTTAATTTAGTATGCTGTTGTAAATGAGAGTCTCCACCATTAATAGTTGTTTTATGGTATGTCGGCTAAAGACGCTGACGTTGGGCTGCGTGCTGCCATTGCATGGTTGTCAACCAGTTCAAAATGCACAGATACGGAAGTGCAAATTCAGCAACAAGTGGATAGAAGAGGATGCATTTAGGAGGTGGTTGGCGCTGGCTGAAATATCAATGAGGCAATGTGCAAATTCTGCAAAAAGACTTTTTCATTAGGGACCATTGGGCTCAAAACTGTCGAGTCGCACATGAAAGGAGAAAAGCACAATGGTATGTGGCA
Organism: Cheilinus undulatus; assembly: GCF_018320785.1. Taxonomy (NCBI): domain Eukaryota; kingdom Metazoa; phylum Chordata; class Actinopteri; order Labriformes; family Labridae; genus Cheilinus; species Cheilinus undulatus. Next base: position 20,303,932 of record NC_054887.1, on the reverse strand, counting down.
GCAGCAAGCCATAGCGGGGCTAGGCTAATCCCTGCATTGTTTGCAGCACGACCTAACGACGTTACAAGTTCGGATGCCACCTCTCAGTCGGCTATCACAAGATTAATTTCACCACCAGACACCCAAAAGGCAGAGGTACTGTGGGTTCTACACACCGTGACAAGGCACAATTCATTTAAATCTAATGAGTGCATACGTGACGTCTTTGCTGCCAAGTTCCCCAATTCGCAGCTTGCAAGTCATTCACCTGTGGTGAAAATAAAACGACATAGGCCTATGTCGCTTCATTCATCAAGAAGGATCTATCGCGCAGCGTTAGTGAGAAGCCATATGTTGTTATGTTGTGTTAAATTTAGTAATGTTTAGTGCGGTCCAAAGCTCCTATGCTAGCGCTGTAAACACCAACACTCCCCCGGTGCTCATTGCTCCCAATCTGGGCAGAGTCATCAGAGGACTGATAGGTAACAGGTCTATGGTCACTTTGACAATCTAACAGGTAACAACACGTTAGCTCAGAGTTTAAGAGGTGTAACTATCGGTAGATATGGTTTATTTTGTTTGAATATGCTGAATTGTGATTATGGGTTGCTGTTGACGGTTGGCCAAGGCTAGCTGCTAATGTGGGCTGTCATTTGTTGCCATAGCAACAGTAAACATTCACGTTAGGGTTAATGAGCTGTAAATAGAGGCACAGAATGAAAGCTATGTACTAAATACACATTAGATATGCTGTATTTTAACACAAAATACATGTTTTTATCAGGTAGTAAATCTATAGAAAATAATTAGCTTAATTTGCAAAGTTTAGCATTCAATTTTTAGGCCACGCACACAGAAAGACCACAGTGACCATTGACTGACTTGAATAGTACACATAACAGTACTGTTACTATCTGCATAAAGTATTTTAGTATCAAAGCCAACATTTTTAATGTACAAGGGCATCCTGTATCATAACTATATGTCTGCTGTTTGTAATAAAACAAACCTGAATTGAATTCACTGAACACTGAATTAAATTCAGTCTCCCATATACCAAGTATATAATGATAAATGTTAAATATTGTGTGTGTGTATGTTTACGTATTAATATTATTATCATCGTAATTACACACACAGAACCAATGGGAAACGTTCAAGTTTTGATTTCCATTGTAGGAGGCAATAAAGTAAGTATTACAAAGAAATTTTTATGTTTATGTAAAATATGTTATTTTTCGGTCTTAGATTATATTTGTTGAGGTCTTAAAAAGGTTTTTAAAAGCATTAAATTTTACTTATAAAATGGTAAAAGAACCCTGATATCATGCATCCTTCCTTTTAATAAGAATCACTTTTATTAAATCAACCAAATTATCAATGCTTTGAGTCATATTTAATGTATTTGCATTTATTTTACTGAAATTGTTCATTATGATAGAACCAAACCATAGACCTTGGCTCTCATGGTTCACTTTAAATGGCCAGCTCTTAAAAGACGTATCAGATATGTCTGAAAATCATCCATTTAAGGAGTAGATAGTTAAGCTGAAGTTAGCACACAGTGTGTATCTGGCTATAGATAAAAGGCCTGTTGCGAGATGTACTTGTTTTTTGTTTTTTAAAATTTTTTAGAAATTGTCCTTCTTCTGGTTTAAAAATGGCACCCTGGTTTATGTCTTGTCTCAAACAGTGCATTTTAAGACCCTTTTAAATCAAATGTCCCTGCATTTTAATAGAGTGTCACATTCTTAATTTACTTCATCACTCTGTGCAACAAAACCAATAATAATAACAGAAGCAAGCATGTGAGCTGTGGCAGTGTTAGACACCTGAAACACACACTTCTCATCCATTTACCACCTTTTCTTTCTCAAATTAAAGACCAATTAGATTTTCCCCCTCAACCAAGTTTGGATCCATTGTTCAAATCTGTCCATGATTGTTCAAATCTGTCCATGATTACTTTTCCTCCCTAAACGAGTCATATTTGAATGGTTTCAGAAGTTTTACAGAAATCAGATTGAAAAAACAGTGCAATCCAAACAAATATATGGGGATAAAGAAGGAGACTCTTAAATAAGAATAAAGAAAGGAGCAAGAAAATTAGAATTTTGCTATAAGATTGCAAGGTTCTTTAATCATTTTAATTTTCTACTTGTGAAAAGTAGAAACTGAAATGTTCATATTCAAAGTTTATTGGTTCAAGTTTAAGGTACAACAAGAAAATTCTAATTTATAGTTAAGATGTTCAAATATACTTGCATTATTTTATCAGTCCATCCATAATCTCTACCTGCAGCCAACAGTGTATTTTAATATTTGCTTTTGGATGCTCTGGTACAAAAATCAACAGGGAGCATAGTGCAACACTTCAGTGCTCACCAGGAAAAGTTTGTGTCATTATTCACAAGTCAGTGATGGTAAGATACAGCAGTGCATACAGCAATCAAAATGACTTAATAGTAATAAAACTGTAATAAGGGCAGAAGCAAAACAACTAGTTGCATAATAAACAAATAACTGTCTAAATGTAAAACTTGTAAATGAATAACAGAGTTACATCGCAGTATTTAATCATAATAATCAGCCATCAACTAAACATTGATTCAAGATTAAAATGTTTTCTAAAATCCCCCCATCATAACTATGTGTTCATGTATTCAATCTCCTCCTCACAGAGGAAGGGTAGTGGCCATGAACAGTCTTCATCTCCCCACTTCTGGGTGTCTTTTTGAATTAGGCCACAGTGGTGAGACATGGGCAGCTGAGGTGTTTTGCCACTTATCCAGTTTGATGTGTTGTATGATTCCCCAACTGTTGTGTCACTGGACCAAATCCAGAATCCGAACACTCGACTTTGTCTCAGACCAATCCAGAACCGATCACCTACAGTATCAACAGTGTAATTCAGCCATTGGACCACAGCCTCCTGATCTCTGTCATCCTTGATCCACAGCAGACGGGTGTGATGGACCTGGCAGTAGTAATAGGCCTCTTCCCATGGTAAGTTCTTTTCTATGATCTTGATCCTCACGTCACCTGAGAGGAAACCAAAGGATAAAACCCAGTTATATTACCATCACACACTGTATGAAGGGTTAAAGTCACAAAAATGTAACGATAAGAGTTTAGCTGATAATTAAATAATGAAGAGATAAAAACGCATTTGAGTTGAAAAATTACATGATACATTATGAAGTCATTTGAGGTTGATTTAGTCAAAATTGATGCAGTGTTGATTAAAATCAGTTAACCATTAACATTAACAAACATATTCATTTATTGTTTAAAGGTACAGTGTGTAATATTCAGCCAGGTAGCATTTAGTGTTACTGTCTAAATTAGTGTTTTATCACTTGGGTCCAGGATTATCCTTAACTGGAAAGAGAAGCTTTACTTGTTTTACTTACCACTGGAACAAAAGGGGTGTGATTGACTATCACATCCATGGTCTGTGAGCCCTACACAGCTGGAATCTTTTTTAATGCCCACCCTTGTGCAGTTGCCTTGTACAGGCCCTTGGTTAACCCTACACCATTTTCCAAACGAAGAGCAGCCTTTGTCCTGCCATGACCACTCATCTTCCCGATCTCTGATCCAAAAACTGAGGCCTGTTCCATTTGCCTCTGCTTCTTCTTTGCTTGCCAAGTCAGCATGGTAGTTTTGTCTGCAGTGTTGGCGAGCCCGACACCAGTTCTTACTTATATTATAAACAGAATGGTCATTACCTGCAAAGAATAAACACATACATGTATGTAAATTTTACCTCTTTCCACAAAAAGGGTAACAAAATGTAGCACTCTACAGGCTTTTATGTTGTTTATACATATTTATAAAGTGAGTATCATTGCAGTTTTACCCAAACAACACTGAAACTCTTTTGACAGTGGAAAGCTAAAAGTTAGAGTTTGAAATTCACAGAAATGAAACACTAATTTTAATACACCTGTGTACACAAAACTCCTACAACCTATCTCCCGAAATAGGAAAGCACTGAGCGTACATTACGGCTCATGTTCATGTGAACATAACATCAAAGTAATAATTTACAGAAATTCTGCAGAATGAGCTGATAAAAACAAGTCTGACACACATAAAATTAATGACAACAGGACAACATTTTAAGTCTCCTACATGGCGAACACTCTGTTTGCTAGTCATGCTGAGCTCTCTTTTGCCCCCAGCTTCTATGATGATCATTGTGATGTCACCCTAAATTGGGTCTACATTTCAGTCTGTTATACCCACATTTTAGCCATGTTGTCAAGATTTAAATATAGTTCTGGCTGATCAAAATGCTACTGTTTATTTTATAGGTATTGGAATTGTAGTAATAGTAGGTGAAGTACTGAGGATGTGAAATGTTATTAACATGCATGAATATTTGATAGGAAGTGCTGTTAAATATATGGTTGGGTCATGGCTAAACAATATATAAACTACAGCATATATCTGCAATGATAATCAGTTCAATAATAGTTAAAACTTTTCAGAATGAAGCTGCAATCTTTGCATTTTGCCTTTCACTTGAATTGAAGAAAACATTTCTAGTCATATGTTTTGTGTACAAAATTTAAAAAAGTAAAATCTCGCCTTGGGAGATAAGTGTCTCATTAACATCTACTATATACTAATGTAAGATGGCTGCAATTTATTATAGAGCCAGCCTCTTCGCCTGGTTATTTTATGTAGTTTTAGTTTTTCTGTCATCATGTCCTATTTCTTCCAAAATATATTTCCTTAAAAGATGTCAAATATGCATCAACTTACTCTCGTTGCACATGAACCACTTCTCATCTGAGCAATTAAACCATTTCAGGCCATTGTTCTCAATTGCTCCACATTTTGGTTGGACAAACGTTCCTTCGCCCGTTTCAACATCTATGTTTGGATGATACAGACCAAGCCAGACTTCAATTGCCAATGTGTTGTTATAGCCTTCAGTGTAGCTGCCAATGAATTTGGCATCCTCTTTATCATACACAGTTACCAGTGATGCATTGTCATTTTTTTGACAATATTCTTTAGCAGCAGTCCAGGATAAGTCACTTTCATTAATATGGAAGAATCTGAGACGGCGTGTTGCAAATGTAAGGTGAAAAAATCCTGCATAAAGACATGCAACATAATATTTTAGTCTGTGTTCATTTTGCATTACAGCTTATAAAAGCAACAGTCAAATTGATCAACTTATGTATTGTAAAATTAGGACCAAGAATTCAATAACAATGTATACTAAACTGAATCAAAATCCAGTGCCTGCTTCAAATATTCCAGAGAGCCTGACTTGTTTTTGGAGTACATTTCATTGTCATTGCATATTATCGCAGGGGTAACAAGGCAGAAATAAGAATTATTCAGAAACTTTTCCGAGAATTGATGCTGTAAAGACTTTCATCATCAGACCAGGACTGTGAATCTCACCTGAACACATCATGATCAGGATCAGGCGGGGCATCTTTCCAGTTGTGGTGATGGTCTCAGTGTTGAAGGACTCGCTTAACTTAATGAGATAATAAAAGTTTATCACTGTTTTTGTAAAACACATTATTCTTTGCAGAAAATCCTAAACATTTGTTAAAATTTAAAGATTGAGTTTGTAAAGAAAGTTAACCAGGAATGAAAAAGGTTCAAAGCTGTCATTTTTGCATTCAGATGATCAAAAAAATGTGCAAAATCAGGCACAGTTTAAAATTTGACCAAAAGTGTAATTCATCATAACAATTAGATTGCTTGTGTTTTAAAAGTTCTCTTACCTGCTGAGGTGTGAGGCAGGGTGCGTTCAGTTTGGTGAATGTGATTCAGTGTTTCACAGCTTTTATCTCCAGCATCAGGGTGATGTAAGCGTGCTAAAGGCGCCAGCTGAATGTGTGCATAATAAAAGCAGTGATGGCAATGGATTAATGAATAACTAGAGACGGCCAAATGTGACCTGATGATAGTCACACAGTCCTAAATAAAGCAGGAGGGTAAACTGTTTTTTAACAAGTAGTTATTTGATATGATACTCTCAGCCAGGGATTCTCAACCTTTTCAGCCCGCGACCCCAAAAATAAAGGTGCTGGAGACCGGGACCCCCACTGTACTTGAAGGTGGTTGAACACAGCCATGCACATTGAAGAATGGTCATGTGCAGACAAGGCCGCCCATAAGGGAGGATAAAAGGGAGTGCTTTCTGGGATCTAGCCAAACTGGGGGCCCACAGAGTCAGCAAAATCATAGTCCATTGTTAAGTTAAGCTTCAGTATTCAAGTTTAACATTTAACCTGAATAATAACCACTCTCATCAAAGCAACAGATCTCTTTTTTGTGCTGTAGTGTATAGCCATCTTAAAAATGTAAATTCCTTTTCTAAGAAAAAAAAAGTATTAAAATGGGTTAAAAATGTCAAAAAGGTGGTGAAATTGAGTGTAAAAGTAGTGGCAAAGTGGCAAAAAGCAAAAAATGGCAAAACGGGGTTAAAGTGGCAAAAAAAAAATGTACAAAAACTGGTTAAAGGAGATGAAGAAGTGGCAGGAATTGGTTAAAAGTGACAAAAATATGTGAACATTAGGTGAAATGGGATTGAAAAATGACAAAAAGTGTTTTAAACTTGCAAAAACTGGCCTTTCAAATAGTGAAATGTGGTTAAAAACTGTATAAAATGGGCACAAACAGGTGTAAGAACTGGTAAAAAAGGAGTTAATAGTGGCAATAATTGGTCAACACAGGCAAGAATAGAAGGAAAGTGGCTAGATTTGTCAAGAATTGGCAAAAAAGGCACAAAAATATGGTGGAAAGGGTTTAAAATTGACTAAAATGGGTTTGGAGTGGCAAAAATGTGTTAAAATTGGGAAAAATTGTTGGGGACTGAAGATGAAAAAGGGTTCAAATTTGGCAACATTGGTGTAAAGTGGCAAGACTGGGTGAAAAAGAGGCAAAAATTGATCCAAATTGTGCAGAAATGGATGAAAAGTGGCAAATACTAGTCATAAAATTCGGTGGGAAAAAACATTTCAAAAATATTCCTAGTTTTTTAAGGCGTCTGGTGACCCCCTCTAAGTGTCTTGTGACCCCCAATGGGGTCCCGACCCACATGTTGAAAACCACAGCCCTAGGCCATGCTTACTTGCCACATCCAGCCCCTCTCTCCATCTTAAAGGTGTGGTGTTTTTTTTCCAATAGATATTTTCCCATTCCCTGGTAATATGCAAAGACATCCAGAGCATGACAAAGATTATGTCAATCTTCCTTCCCACCCGATGGTGCACTCAGGTGGGCTTACTCGCCAGACTGACACCTTACTTCAGCCTCAATTTACGGCCAGACATGCCTAAATGTTCTGCACTGTACGGGTATATCCTTATTCTACACTAGCTTATGGTAAGTCTAAATTGAATGCTTAGGACAGCTTGTCATCAGCATGGAGTGAGTGATACTGTGGCTGATTAGAGACAGCAGGAAGGAGAGAGTGGGTGTGTCTTACACCCCTCACTCTCAGGAGTTTTCATGGCATTCTAAAGACATTTTTTTTGAAATTCCAGGGCAGATGAAACAGAACCTAGACACTGTAGGCATCTATGAATGGTCCTGTGTAACAGGAAACAATATGCAAATACATCTAAATCATGCTTTCAGTCAATATTTACCTTTAGTCTTTCTACATTGGCTTGCCTGGTGATGTAAAGGTCATTTGAATGTCAGTTCCTCTTTTGAGATCTATGAATTCCTATCTAGTTCTCATTTTATGTCACTACTTTTAACAAACATCATTTGCATGCATTGCAGTTTTATTTGTTCGTATTCCCTTTGCTTAATTCTGTTTAAGGCTGCACTTCATACCCATAATTATCCCAAATGCACATTTCACTCTAAAACTGTGAAACTGTGATGTACAAAACACACAAAATGTGATTTACAGTGCAATTAAGATTGTGTTTCTTCCTCTGAGCCTTAAAAAAACACTAAGGAATGCTTTTAACCTCGTCCAGCTTTAAAGATAGAAACACTGCATTCTTCAATTTGCATCTCTATACTTCAAAGCAGCACATAAAGATACAGTACACAAGCAGGGGTCACAGATAGAGTTGTTCTTGTTCATCAGTGTGCAGTCTCATATTTGACTTTGTAATAGAAGTGCAGCAGAATTGCAAATAGGTTTTGCTGTCTCAATTTAAGAACAATACTGTTGTTGATGCTGCGGCGGCTTGCGAAAGGTGACTGATTCCTGAGGCGGACAAAGGTTATTAGTAACAATACTTACAAGGACATGTACTCCAATTCTCACCTTGTGCATGCAAGATGATTCAAATCACAGAAATTTGACCAGCAGTAGAGCGTGAAGATAGTGCTTGAATGTGTTGTAAGTTGTAGTCTGGCATTTTGTGTATTCTTCTCTTGTTTTGTGTCTGAATGTAAAGACGAAACATCTCCCCTTTGACTGGGTTGGATCACAGTTGTAGCATCTGATATCTAATATGCCACCCCAAAATTCTTACCAATGATTAGCTATTGGCTTTTTCAAGCTTATCCAATTACAAAGCACAGCTTTAACTACACTGAAAAAAAGACCTTGACTCCACATGGCTACCAAATACAATGAAGATTGGTTTAATTTACCCCCCCTGCTCTGCACCCTTGTAACAGCACTTGAACATGTTCAAATCTGCGTTTGATTCACTTAGTGTCTGCTTGTTGACTTAACGGCATTACGACAACACATCAGACCACATAGTACCAGAGATTCCCATGGGTGCATTGTATCATGAACACTATACGTGTCTGACGTGTGTGGGTGTCATGATGGAAAGTTCACATGTTACCTAAATCCACATCAGTGCACTGTCAGCTCTGTCATCTGCAGTAAATCCTCTTCAAAGGACGGCTTCTTAATGATTCAAGGCCTTTTCAATCACATCCAGTTTCTTAGCTTTAACTGCCCTTAAACATGTAGTATACTCAACAGTAGTATGTGAGGAGCACTTATGAGGCAAAAGTCCATTGAAAACAGCTAAACAGAAAACAAAGTACATTGCCGTTAAATTGATTTGCCTCCTCATGATTTCTTATTTTTTGCATAATTGTCACAGCTTCTGATTACTACCAGACCTGTTGAATCAAGAAATCCCTCAAAAAGGACCTGTCTTACAAAGTGAAGTAGGCTGAAAGATCTCAAAAAGCAGCAAATCATGCTGCCATATCAAAAAATTCACGATCAGATGAGAAACAAAGTTGCTGACATCTATGAATCTGGAAAGGGTTACAAAGCTATTTCTAAGTGTTTGGACCTCTGGTGAACCACAGTGAGAGCCAATAAATGAAAACAAAATGAAGGTTTTGGAGTGGGCTGGTCAAAGTCCAGACTGAAAGGGATTATTATGAGGTATGCAGAAGAACAAGTGCTATTAGCCTCCGGACTCGCTGGTTGTACCCACCAAGAAGCTAGGTTATACATTGTAGCAGATGGGTACAGTTTCCTTGCGGAATTTAACGATTTCTTGGTAAAAATGGGCCACAAAACAAAATTGGCTCAAACATACACACTACTGGAAGCTTTTGAAGCATCTTAATTTTTACCCAGAAAGCCTCTGTTTTTGTCACTTTGCAATGCAGGCTTTGGCTACCAGTTACATGCTCTAAATAAAAAATATTACAATTATTATTAATTGTTAATTTAATTTATAAATTAATTTAATAAATAAATAGGTTACTGCATGAATTAACAATATTATTATTATTATTATTTTTTTTTAATTAAAATACATTTATACAGTATTAAATAGGGTATCTGTAAAATATCCCTTTAAATCTGATTGAGATGCTTTGGCATTACCTTAAATAGCCTTTCAAGCTCAACATCTCCAATGTGGCTGAGTTAAAACCATTCCTCAAAGAAGAATAGACCAAAATTCCTCCACAGTGATATAACAAACTCATTGCCTGCTATGCAAATAATTGCTTGCAGCTGTTGCCACCTGTGCTGATGGCACAGCCAGTTATTAGGTTTAGGGTCAGTGACTTTTTCACAGAGGGCCAGGTAGGTTTTGATGGCTTTTTTCCCCTGATACATGAAATTCTCATTCAAAAACTTCTATATTCACTGGCGTTATCATTGTCAGTTTTCATAACCTGTTGATACCTGTCAGTCAAAATGATAGAAACCCATCCCTGGAAACCTGAAACACTATAGTCAATGTTTATGGATCAACTGTGAATAAAATAAGACTCACAGGCTCCATCACTGCAGTACAGCTGAGTGTGTCAGTCTCTTTTTCCTTTACGCATGTCAAGGAAACTTACACAATCCTGCCTTTAAATCTCAGATGGAAACTAGAAAGTCACCAGATTCTGCATTTACAAGCAAATAAATGGTTATAAAAAAAATGTGTGACCTTGCCTGCACAAACACAAAGCATTCTGATAGAAAGCGCTCACATATGGATCCACTCTAGTGGAGTCCTTATATCCCTTGTGCCTACATCAGACCAATATAGTATGTCTCAACTGTTATATGTAGGCATGTAAATCTTTATGCGTCTTAAATTATTGCATCTGATTTTATTCTGCCATTTCTCCATACTAAATTTCCAAATTCATTTTAAAAGGATTTTATTTCCCTTTCTGGAGACCTGGAAACATGTCAAACTCCCCTTGGATCCAAATTTCTGCTTAAAGTCTCTGAAGCATAACAAGAGAACTTTGTATTTTTGACTGTCCTGTCATTTCTCCCCTTCTTACAATTCTTTGACCTCAAGATGTTGGGCAGAAACTCTGTCTCTATGGAAACAGTGATATTTTTTTAACCAGGCAGCAAAGTGTAGAAGAGGAGTAGAACAAAGAAATGAGGAGGAGGAGAGATTGCTTGCAGCTCATTCATGCTTTATGCTGAAATTATATAAAATGAAAAATTGATGGGTTAGCCATGCATTTCTTGTTTTTGCACACGTTATGAAATGCTCCATATCGTTTTCTGCATTACTAAGCACAGCAGCTCCTTGGTGCTGCATCGTGACAAAGGCTGTTTGACAAAATATGGATGAAAATAGGGGAAATGGGTAAAAATATAAGACATCTACCATAGCATTCCTGTTGCTTGTTGCATTTATTCAAACCATCAAGCAAGTTTGACCGTTTTGGACATAAAAGATCAAAAACATCAAGGAAAAGTGACACAATTTGGACTGAAACAACTGAATAGGTTGGGTTAAATGAAAGTCTAATATTTTTGTACCAGGTGCGCACAAAGACATAATGAATCACAGTGAAATGCAAGGCAAAGGCATGGTTGTTGACTCACTCTCACAGCCCTTGAAGGCTTGATCTCACTGAAATTCCCCTGAGTTTTCAGGGTAATGGAAAGGCACTTTAAGGTGGCAGTGGGTTTTCCCTGAGGAGGCGTGTTGAATGTGAAGTCAACAAGTGTCAGAGACAGCAGGAACAAGGAGAAAACGAGAATAAGAGAGGACAGAAGTGCAAATGGAGGAAGTCAGAAGGCTGATTTAAAGCAACAAACAGTAATAGTATGACACAGTGGAGAAAATTGCCAAATGGACAGAAACACTGTAATATTAGCAACCTATCCTGTGCTTCAACAACTGGATTTCCAGTGATGTGGATGTTACTTTTATCCAAAGGCAGTCAATCCAAAGAGTCAGTGAATGGCCTGTTGTGCTGTGCAAGCACCCAAGATGCTTTTAGGGACTCTTTTTTTCAACATTTTCTGTTGAGTTGTGAAGCCGCACACTATGATCCTTTTACTGTGTCTATAGTTTGCTGTCAGTGCTTCAATTCTGTGCTTTTGTGCCTCAGTCTGGAGTGGAGAGGCTGCTTTGAAGAGGCTGTGTCTCTTCATGTGGTCTATTATATTTCTTACAGATACACTATATGGACAAAAGTATTTGGCCACCTGACCGTTACACTATAACAGCCTCCACTCTTCTTGGAAGACTTTCCACAAGATTTTGGAGTGTTTCTGTGGGAATTTGTGCCCATTCATTCTGTAGAGTATGTTGGATGAGAAGGCCTGGCTCACAGTCTCCATTCCATTTCATCCCAAAGGTGCTCGATGGGGTAAACATCATGGCTCTGTGTAGGCCAGTCAAATTCTTCCATACAGAATTCATTAAACTGTGTCTTTAAAGTCCTTTCTTTGTGCACTGGGGCACTATCACGTTAGAAGAAAAAGACCTTCCCCAAACCATTGCCACAAAGTTGGAAGCATAGCATTGTCCCAAAATGTCTTGGTATTCTGAAACATTAAGATTGGCCTTCAGTGGAGATAAGGGACCTAAACCAAACCCTAAAAAACAGCCCCATACCATTATCCCTCCTCCACCAAACTTCACAGTTGGCACAGTGCAGTCAGGCAGGTATTCGCCAAGACTCACCCATCTGACTACCCACAGCGATTTTGTCCCTCCACATAACATGTTTCCACTTCTCCACAGTCCAGTCTCATTCTGCTTTACACCACTCCATCCAGCGCTTGGCAATGGACTTGGTGATGTCAGCCTTACATGCAACCGCTTGGCCACTGATACCAGTTTACTGCCCTCCACTAATTGATACCCTTATTGATATTCCTGGTTGATCTGACTCCTTATCAATACTACTCTTGACATGTTCTACTGTTTGTCAGAAAGAGAAAGCAATATATTTGAAACAGAAGTTGTATAAGCTGAGTAGAGCTCCAGTTAAAGGTTTTAAAAAGCCATGATTCCATCTGTTACAGTGTTTTTTTGTTGCTGATTAACATTTTCTTGTCAGTACAAATGAATGAACTGAAGTTTCACATTAAAAACAGAACTTTCTTGTTCTTGATATTTAATATGAAATTTTATTTGCATTCCCCAAATATGCATTTTATGGAGCCAACCTTGAATACATCATAGTATAACCATCTGTCATCTCATTTAGTCTGCCAATTAACCTTTTTTTTCTGTGATTTTTGACTCAGATTTCAACATTGGGTAAATATATTTAACTACAAAGGTTGGGAGCACTTTTAAGCGATGATCTATACAGATGGGGAGCATAACTCATCTGCAGCAGCTAAAACCAGTGTTGTGAGTACACGCTACTCCCAGCCTAAACTAAGAGTCTGAGTATTGCAGTTTGGTTTAATTTGTTGTACAGTGCTAAGATTTGAGCTCACGTCGCACCTTGCAAGACTTCTGAGAAGCTGGCCCAGGAACCAGTAAGATGGGGCTTGGAGGGGGAGACTGAGGTATGCAGGATGAGATGAGTAGGAGACCTGTGAGGATCTGGACCAGATGCTGATTACGTGAATGGAGGTGGCTGGGGTGGAGGAGGTCTGCAGCATCCACACTTAAACAACTGGCTGACTATGAAAGAGAGAATGACAGGTGCATGATGATTGGTCATATGAGGTTGTGGCAGAATCTGATTAGCTTAGTACTTAAGGGAGTGAACGCACATAATCAGCTGATCACCAGAGTGGGAAGAGAGAATGGAAAAGGAAGAGATATGAACGAGTGGTGACTTATGAATGAGTAGAAAAAGTCATCTGGTTGAACTTTCGCTCAGCTCCATGTTTGAACTACATCTAAATATGAGTATCGATATCAGCTAAAATTATTTTGTAACTATCCTGTACTAGCAAACCTAGTTTTAACCCCATCCCTACTAGTACATATTACTTTTTTATTTCATGAAGATCAAACCCACAGATGTAACACCTGAAATGCTCTGCTCCAAATCTCATTCTTGCATTCTTATGAATCAACCTCATAGATTAACTTTTGATGTGCCATAGTCTGCCTCTTATGGCTAAAAAAAAAAGCCAAACTTGCTTGTCTACACATGGTCAATAGATGATGCACTTTGGCATTTGTCTTTGCTCTATGTTAAGGCAGGTATATGGAGAAAACAACAACAGAAATCAGTAGCTGTGTTAGTTTTACTGTTCTTTTTGAGCCACTGATATGTTTGGCTTACCTGAAGCACAACCACATGTCCCAGTAGGCTTTAAATGAAAGAACTCATATTGATTTTGTACTATTTTTAAAATAGCACAGTCATTATCTGAACAATATTTTGAGCCTCCCAGAGACAAAAACGTGGGCTCCCATTGTCAGAATAATTACTGTTGATAGAACTGAGCACCCCAGGAGACAATTTAGAATAGTTCTTCTATTTTTGAAGGCTAAATCATTTAAAATGTTAAATGATGGCGAGATTATTTTAGTCTCTTCTTTCTTCACAAGCAACTGGTTTGTAATAGAGCGTCTGACAAGCTGTGATTTCTCACTACATTTCTTTACTTCATAACTTCTTATACCACAACTCTCCAATCAAAGCCGTCTGCACTTCATTTAGTAATTGGCTCCAGCTGTCAAAGTGCCAAACAGCTCACACAGTATGACTAATGCAGAGAAATCCTTAACTCACTACTCTCGTGTAAGATTTCTGCAGGAACGGTGATGTGAGTCGAAGTATGCGCGATATAGTACTTAATTTTCACACGGAAGTTACACTGAATTCAAGGAAATTGGTAAAATGTGCAGTAAAGGAAGGAGGTTTATGCATTTTAACCTTGATTTTAATTTGTTTTTGTTGCTTATATTCCATGATTTCACCCTCAACCTTATTCATTTCAGAAATTGGATCAGCTCTATGTTTGAGGAACCGGAGTTCTATCATCAGACACTTAACTAAACATTAGCATAGTGATCTGGGACTAACAGCTGCTGCTTTGAGAGAGACAAAGCCACAGCCCACTTCTTTTAATCATTCAGGACTAAAGACAAGCACGACATTGGTTATAACGTACTTTTAGAAGGTATTGAGGCTAGTTCTTGCTGTGATGGGCTGAAGTAACATAAAGACCGACAACTCCAGCAAATAGCCTGCACCCACAGTGTAATAGCACAGCTGCTTTCTGCTGTCAAATTCACCCCTCAGTGAATTAAAAAGAAACAGAATTTGACTGGCCACTTAAATCCAATGAAGGCATGTGTTTATTTGGTCCGTAATCCGAAAAAAACGTCATGCACTAAAATCTTACCCACTGAGTCAGGTGCGTTTTATATGCATTTACTATGAAAATGCATAGAAAATGTCAAAGTGAGTCATGCTCACAGAGAAAAAAGCATGAAGATGATTCAGTGACTCTTTCACTCCTTGAAAAAGCACACCAGATTCATCCATCCTAACAGAGAGCTTCATACAACGCCAGCTTGCACATCATAGCACTGTGCCAAGTTGGAGAGATGGTGAGCAACTTTTTAATTCATTCGCTGTTGTGTGGCTGTGAGTACAGATGTTGGCTCACTATCAGTTATGTTCCATGGTTGATATTTACATATAACCCAGGCAATTCACTGTGTTTAAAGTGAGGCTTCAGTGTGAGGAGGAGACACAGGAGGGAGGGGAATAGCAGATACTTATTTGCATCATCTATCCCCCATTTAAATGACTTAGATAGATGCAAAAAAAAAATGACGCATGAAAATGTTATTGTCAGTTTGCAAACATGAGAAAAACATATCAGTTTTCTTTTTTAATGTCTAAAACTTTTGTACCCAAAAATAGACTCAGAGTAAAATGGCCTATAGATGCAGGCAAACAACAGACTGTACTGAGATAAATGCTCAGTCTCTTTTTACAGCTTTTCAACCTGAGTAAAAAACGTACACTTTATTACTGTACTTAAGTAGCTTTTTTAGGTTTCTGTACTTTACCTGAGTGTTTTTCTGATGACACTTTACTTTTACTCCCTACATCTAAACGCAAATGTCTGTACTTTAAACTCCTTACATTGTCAAAACAGGCTTGTTACTTGTTTCAACCTAGAAACAAAGGATGTGCCAAAGCTGTTAAAAACCTCTCAGATCGGTGTTGTTGTACACAAGAAGGGACACAGGTTCTTAAAAGTTAAATAACTTTTGAACCATGAATTATACCCTCTGTCTTTTTTCCCTCTTGAAACTAGCCGGTGCACAGTTCCATTAATGCTATCCATGCTTTCTCTAGCAAGCCTGGAATTTAGATGAGTTTTTGGGGAGTCTAAAGATTACATCCACACTGGTATAACCAACATTGAATGTCTTTTTTTTTTTATCAACTTTTTAATTCATTTTCATAATTTATTGCCACTAGCTTGAATGTTCAAAGCCAAATTGTCTTTTCCAGAATGCTTTGTGAGGGGCTGTCAACCAATGGCAGGCTGTTCAGTTGTTGTATCACGCTATAAAATGCAACCACTTTGTATCATTGATAGTAAAAATAGTACTTTTTTCTTTTACTTGAGTAAAGGAGTTGAATCAGTTTTACCAGAGTCTTTTTTCACACAAGTATCTGTATTTTACTTAAGTGCAGAATGTTTTTTTTTTTTTTTTACCACCTCTGGTTGTACCACTGGGGGAAGGGATGACATGTGTTTTAAAAGGAATATGAAACATGATGTAATCATATGAAATAACTAGTTTTAGTTTAGTTTGTTGTTGTTGTCTCTTTCAAAGAGACCCGTGAACACCCTCTGTATAATGCATCTTGTGATAACGTGAGTTATGAATTGGTGCTATACAAAGACTGATTGATTGACGTAGCTGAAAGTTGCATCACAAAATACTTCCAAACACAGATTTTATGGGAGGAACTAAATTGCTTCCAAATTTGTCAATATTGGGTACGTTTGAGCCAACATTGGTTTTTGGCCCATTATTAGTGTTGTACTCAAGACCACACTATCCTAGACTGGAGTGCACCAAGACGAGGCCAAGACTTTTGGGGGTCGAGACCGAGACTGAGACCGAGACGAGCTGAGACCAAGCCAAGACTGAGACCATAAAAATCCATTTTTAAAAATCATGGCAAGTTCAAGAGCATTTTATCTTTAACTTTAGTTTTATTTTTAATAAATTTGACAGATAAAATCAAGGTGTCTGCAACTCTCAAAGCCCAACAGGCAAAAATCTCAAATCTAAACATATTTGTTCAGGTAACTTCCTGTAAAAAATAAATCCTGGCATGTATTTAAAAGCCACTGACATGTCCGGAATCATTTTAAATATCTAAAAATGACATGTTTATCTAGAATTGTCAGGTGAATGAGGCCTAAAGTAAGTGTTCAGAGGTATTTCTGACTAGAAATAAGATGGACTGATGTCCAAGTAAGCAAGAAGAGGCTGGTACAATTATGGCGGAAGAAATTACCGGGGATGCTACTATACTGTCAGTTTTATCAGAACCTGATGACATTTCCTCATTTTTTGTTGTTTTGTCGCTCTGTTTGGCCTTTAAAGATTTGACAGACAGAAAGTTCATCCGATCACCCTTCGATAAAGGCTCTGCCCTTTCCCAGACACAGTCTATGGGAGGTTTTCCTGATCGATGTGTGAAACAAATCCATCTGGCATATCAGGTCAACTATTACCTTAAACTCATTAAATTGCATGAAGCAACTGTACCCGTATGTAGTGCTGTTTAGCATAGCTTTCTTGCCATTGCTCCCAGCAGACTCTCCTAAAAGGGGCAATGCACACTGAAATCTCTGGAGGTTAATGCCATTACTATTGCTGACCAGATACTTTATACAACACAACTTCAAAAATACAGAAATATCCCTTTAACTGTTGGGGGGAAAACAGTCTCTTTCACTGTTAAATTCATGAACAGTTACATTTCTCACATGACCAAATCTCTGTTTTTTACAGTCTCAAATTAAAATGATCTGTCTGTGTTCAACTGCATTTTTAATTAATTACCAGTTTTTATTTCATTTTTGACGTTTTTGGATAGTGGTTTATTTGGATTTTGTTTTCTGTTTCAATGTTCTTAGGCCTCATTCACACTGCTGACCTTTGCGCTCAATTCTTATCTTTTACTCAGATCTGATTTTTTGTTTTGCTCTTCACACTGCAATCAATTTGAAAAGATCAGATTTTGCCGCACTTATGAAAGTGGCCAAAACCTGACACAAAAAGATCAAATTCAATGTGACTTGGGCTGTTTACATGGTCAAAAATAACCAGTCATGAGTCACATATGAGCAAGAAAAAACTGCAGTGTGAACAAAACCTTGTATTTAAACGTAATTTTACAGTCTCGTTTTAGTCCAAATTACCTGAAGAGAAGCCAGAATTGACCAAGGTGTCATAGGAAGATAGTGTGGACAAAAAAGTGACCAGATGCCAGTTTACACTCTTTAGAAATGTTTTTGGGGTATCCATACCTGTAGTTGAGGAAAATTGATACTGAGAAAATCAAGGATGAGAGACTGAGGAATAACATGCCATATTTTGTGAGGAGCGTCAAACCCAGGCTTTCACTATCAACGTCTATAGCCTTTGAGCATGAGGTAACATAAGCGCTTGGCTATCAGGCCCTCCACAGTTTAAATTTGGAAGACTTTTATGGATGATAAGACCACAATATCTGCACACTTTTGCACTTGAGCTTGTATATCTGTAACAGCAGAGCATTTGCTGGTCCGCTTTTACGGCATTCAGATATTTCCCGACTGCTCTCAAAGGTTTTTGTGGAACTTGACTAGATTTTCCACTTCTTTCGGGTCATTTGAAGGGCGGCAACACCAGTTCTAGAAACTACTGCCTCCAGTTCTGACACTCTCATACGGTAAGGATAGATCTCTCAATAATGTGTGTGTCAGAGCTTCTCTGTGCTGTAGTTATTACAGTTAGCGGTCCCATGGGTGTCATCCATCAGTTTCATCACCAAAACACAGAGTGACAGATTAAAATGGCTCACATCCAACCTGGAACCTGGCTCCATATCATCTTCCCACTCTTTCTTTTTCAACCTCTCTTAAAGTTGTCATTTCATTTCTGTTTTTCTTCACTGCATATCCCTCTCTCTCTTTCTTTCCCTGTCACCCCTGTTCGTTTGTTCTCTTGTCTCCTGTCTTCTGACCTGTCTTTTTTCCTCAGTTTGACTTTATTCTTCAACATTGTCTGTATGTCTCTGACTTTTTTACTTTTGTTCTTCTAGGCATATTTTCTCACCGGTAACCTTGTCTTACCTCTTTTGTTCACTGTTGTCTTTCCTCCATCTTTGTTTTATCCATTATTTTCTTTCTCTTAAGTAGCATGCACATGGCTCAACACTGAGATGAGGGAAAATATGAAAGCAACTTTGCAATGAATTATTAAAATGAAAACACAACTTTTCCTCTGATCCTTTTGGAAATATGCAGAAAATTTTTAATCAGTTAATTTGCAAATTTGCTGATTTACAAAGGCAGTGGCTCATTATGCTATCAGCTTCTGACTGCCTGTAGGCTAATTCTGCAGAGAGAGCTTGGCACAGTGCAGTGATGGGATTTTTCAGAAATTACAATTGAAAAAACAGAGCTATTTAGACACCAAAAAATTCAAGCAGACAAACCAAAATAAATCAGAACTAACGCCTTTTCACTCCAAACTATTTATGAGACAAGAATCATTTTATGACAGTGACATAAGAAAGAAATGGAAGAATTGTCCTTTATACACATGGCCGCCTATGCTAGGAAAATACAACAATATTGTGAAAAGGTCCAATTTCTTGTCAGTCCTACCAGTCCTGAAAAAAGCCCCAATAAGCTTATTAACTAAAAACACCAGCAAAGGTTTCCTTAGCCTTTATTCTCTTACTCTGGTTCAGTACACATCACTACAACCATGTGGAGGACTGCTGACTCGGCAGTTGTACAGGAGACAATCATTGACATGGTCCACTAGGAGGGTAAGCCACAGAAGGACGTTGCTGAATTACACGCTGTTCTCATTTGCTGTATCTCAGTATACATTTTTTGAAAGTTGACTGGAAAGGAAAAGTGTGGTAAGAAAAGGTGCACAAGCGACAGAGATGAGCTCAGCTCTCAGAAGGTTGTCAAAGAAAGCAGATTCAGAAACTGAGGCGAGCTTCACAAGGATTGGACTGACACTGGAGTATATCGAGAGCCACCACACACAGATGGGTCTAGGAATTGGGCTACAAGTGTCAAGTGCCTAGAGTCAACCCACTCCTGAATCAAAGACAAAATTGCATTTTATTTGGACATCGAGATCCCAGAGTCTGGAGGAAGACTCACAGAATCCAAGGTGCTTGAAGTCCAGTGTTTTGCAGTGATGGTTTGGCTGTCTGGTGGGGTTGTTCAGCTGTGCCTTATCAAGTCCTGTGTCAACGCTGTCAGCCATCTACCAGATTTATATTCTTTCATGAATCCAGAAGCTTTATAGAGATACTGGTTCCCTTTTCCAGCAGGACTTGACACCTGCCCACAGTGAAGCCAAAACTACCAGAAACTGGTTTGCTGACCATGGTATCACTGTTTTTGACTGACCAGCCAACTGGCCTGACCTGAACCCTGTAGAGAATCTCTTGGGAATCATCAAGAGAAGAGATGAGAGACACCAGACTCAACAATACAGACGAGCTGAAGACTGCTTTCAGAGCTTGGGCTTTATACACCCCAGCAGTGCCAAGACTGATTGGCTCAGATTGATAATTTTCCAGAAGGTTGACATTTCTGTGTTATAAATCTTTTTTTTTTATCAATGTTTTATGACATTATAATACTTTGAGATGGTAGATTTTAGATTTTTGTGGGCTTTAAGCCATAATCACAAGATAAAAAAAAGCTTGGCACATTTCACTTTGAAAGGGAAGATCGACATTTTAAATTAGATTTAGAAAAAAATGTACTTTTGATGTGGTTAAGTTTTGACATGCACCTGTAATATCATTCCAGTGAAGTCTGGGTCTGCCCTGGGGTCTCCTCCCTGTTGGATTTACCCAGTGAACCTACAAAGTGAGGCACCCAGGGGGCATCACGATCAGGTGCCAAAAGTTTTCAGCCAGCGGTCCATTATACCAACAAGAACTGCAAATACATTGTAGTTGCCCCCCTTTTTGCAGCTTTAACATCCTCCACTCTTCTTAGAAGGCTTTCCAAAAGATTTTGGAGTGTGGGAATTTGTGCCCATTCATTCTGTAGAGCATTTATGAGGTCAGGCACTGATGTTGGACGAGAAGGCCTGGTGCAAAATCTGTTTCAGTTACACCAAAGGTGCTTGATGAAATTGAGATCTGTGTGGGCCAGTCAAGTTCTTCCACATCAAACCATCTCTTTTCATCCTTGCTTTGTGCACTGAGGCACAGTCATGTTGGAATAGAAAAGGGCCTTCCCCAAACAGTTGCCATAAAGTTGGAGGCACAGCGTTGTCCAAAATGTTTGGAATGCTGAAGCATTGAGCATTTAGATTGTTGGTCCAATGCAGTCAGGCAGGTAACGTGCTCCCTGCATCCACAAAACCCAGACTCACCCATGTGACCACCAAAAAGAGAACCGGGATCCATCAGACCACTCCATCCGACACTTTATCCACAGTTTTGGTGCTAAGATGAATGCCAGTAAAAGTTCAGAACTCTTCATCTAAGGAATCAGCAGAACATTGGTGACTGTTACGCACCTTAGCAGTCGTTGACCTGTTGCTTTGTGATTTTACGTGACCTTGGTCTTCATGGCTGAGTTGCTCTTGTTCCTAAACTCTTCCACTTTCTAATAATATCACTTGCAGTTGACTGTGGAGTATCCAACAGGGATGACATGTCAGGAACTGCCTTATTGCAAGCTTGAAGTCACTGATCTGACTTTAACACTGTGGTGCGTTTGCTCTGCTAGCATAATTCACTCAAGCTGTCATGCAACAGAAAAAAAGGCCTGGTCACACAGAGATCGCTTGAGACAACCTTAGTGAACACGCAATTTGTTCTTGTAAATTAAAAAACTGATTCATGATGGATCCAAAATGTTCTCTTACAGTATCTATTTATCTTGCGTAAAACATATCAGTGTTCCTCCTGTTTCTTATTGTGTGTGGTTCATAGGAGCTGTTTTCATTGATACCACTGTTTGAGAAAAGATCAGCCTGTTGATGCCTTTCAAACGAAGAGAAAGCAGCAAGTCACTTTTCATTGTTTTCATCAAACCAGTACTTTCTGCCTGTACTCACTCTTTGTTCATTGGTGCCTTTTCTTCTCTAACAACACACACTTTCTTCCCAGGCATAATTTTCTTTCTTCCACACAGCTCTCCTTCTTTGTTGGTTCCTGTCTTCCCTCCTCCTTCTTTCCAACCATCTACTTTCTTTTACACTACTTCCTGCCGAGGGTGGGTTGGTCTGGCAAAATTAAATGAGATTTGATTTTTAACTTTAATTGATTTTCCCTTGCTGAGATGGTCACGGTGAATGGTCGTGCTGAATAACTTGGCGTATCGAACACAAATTCTCCCCGGCTGTGAAATCGATAGCGGAGGACTTATTGGAGCAAGTGTTTGCATCAGCACTAAATGGATGATGTTTTTCTTTTCTTTGTGTTATTCGGCTACACTTCTTTTTCTGCTGCATTTTTTATCAGTCAGCAAGCTGGGCTGTATTTCCTTTCTCCATCTTTCAATCTCCCCTCCAGTTAACCTTTTCTTGGTCTTTTGGCCCAGTCCTCTGGTTTGTAAGTTGATGCTAACAAAGATCAACATCCATGCTCCTACAATATCTGTTAAAAGCCGGATTATTCTTTTCGAATCAAAGCCATATTTTCACCTTTGTGGCTGTAAGATCAAGATCAACTTTTTCCATGTGATCCTCTTTCAAAATAAATCTCCCACTATTTCATTACCTCATTCTATCCATCTTAACCAGTCCTTCCTTGTGCCTCTGCCTCTTCTTCCTGTCTCCCCTTCCCTAATTATGATAATTCAGGTTCTGCTTCCATGCAGCTATTCATAAAGCACCAGTGATCCAAGAAAAATGCTTCACTGGCATTGTTGTTTGGGATGTTGAACAGTAGTACCCCACTTGTTCTGCCAGTTTGTGCTGTTTTTTCTTCTGCACAACTGACTGGGCCCCATCTGCACCCATCCCAGTTAAATCTGTGCAATGAGTTCTCAGATTCTCAGTATAACAGAACCATATTTTGACTTACATCCATGTTAATATATTCAACAAACTGATACAACCTTCTTCAGAGTTAATAAACAGTCTAGAGGGTCTTATTCCTTCAACGCTTTTTAGGGCACTCATTGAACAGGACTCTTTTTAGTTTTCTCTCTCTTGTCATTGGATTAGTTTGTGTATGTGTCTTAAATTCAATATATTTTAGAAAAAGAAAAACTGTGAGAGTGGTAGAAAACTGATCAAAACGACACATATTTTAGAGTTTAGTGTAGGTCCACCGGAAATCCTTAAAAAATCACATACATTATTGATTTTTTGTTAATTTTAGCAGTAATAATAAGTCTCACAGAGGAATATAAAAACCTATATAGCCAAATAAATACAATTAAACAATTTCAAGGTTATGGCGTGCCGGTAGTCGAGTGGTTAAGGCACGCGCCATGTGTGCAGGCGACCCGGGTTAAAATCCGGCCAGTGGCTCTAACTTCTGCATGTCTCTCCCCACTCTCCTCCCTTTTTCTGACTCTGTCCACTGTCCTATCTAATAAAGGCCAAAAATAAATCTTAAAAAAAAAAAAAAAATTTCAAGGTTATGAAATGGATCAAAATGACACATTTCACTATTTGTACCACTGGTGTTTCTAATAACTCAACCGGGAAACCTAAAAAAAGATCACAGATATTGAATCACTAAATGAATTTCAGCTGTGGCTCATAGTAGGCCCATAGTAGGGCTCATAGTAAAAATAAAAACTAACACAGTCTGACTACAGACTGCAGCTCTGAGATGCCCCCTCTTGCAGAGCACTACTGTGAGATGCCACATCTGCCAAGACTGAAATAGACACTCCAACTTTCAAAATAAAAATCATATAATCTTCTGCTGTTAGCACAAGAGTTAAGGTAAGGGTACCAAAAGTTAAAAAGTAAAAAATCTGACCAGCAAAATCTGATTACAAAATGGTTGATATAGCTGACTAAACAGTCTACTTACAGTAATAAAGCTTCACCTCCATAAAAAAACACTAACACAGCTAACACAGCTAAAGCTAATGAAGGTACGTTAGCTAAGTTAGCTACGTTGGTTACTTAGCTGAAGACCGAACACCTTTCACAGTTTTGCAAGTCTCATAAAACCATTTTATTTTCTGAAAATTTAGCTAACGTAGCTAAAGCTAAAGGCAACAAAGCTTTTTTAGCTCCATAGCTACAGTACCTACATAACTAACTTGGCTATGCATTACCTACGTTTGCTAAAGCTCACTTTGCTAAAGTCACTGCAGCTACACTGGGTCACATAGTTTTGTTCACTATGTAGCTATGTTAGCTTAATCTAAAGCAAACTAAGCTAAAGCATGCCACTGTTCATACAACTACTTCTAATACAGATCTATACATTATTTAATCCCAGTTTAGACCTCTGACCTTTTTTTCTGTTTCATTAATTACATTTTGGGTAGTTTGAAATGTTTATAATGTGGTTGTTACATGAATGTAACGGGTAGACTTTGTTTATAAATGAATTTGGATTTTAAATAAACTTCTAAAACAGAAAAAGTGCTGTACTGGCAAATTATGTCACCTCCATCCTGACAGACCGCAGTAGTGGTCTGCAAGAGGGGGCGGATGAGATCCAAACTGTTTTAAAGTTATAAAAATGACCAAAAATGACACTACTTAATACTAAAATGAACCCATAATGGGCAAAAACCTAAACTTGAATCAGAATTCAGTGATAAATTTCTGGTCTAAGTCGCAGTTTTCACACTGAACCAAGTTGCTCGTCAAATTGTAATTATTCATTCATTGAAAAGTCACACTTTAAGCCTGGAACACACCCAAAAATCTTAACCCATTTTGAAGACGTGAGACCTCATCCATTTTGACGAAAATAATGATAGATTTAACAGTTTTGTTCATTTTGTTTTGTTTTGTTGATTCTGTTAATTGATAACTAGATTCTCCACTCGCAAAATTCCACATTTAGCTCAGTGGACTTTAAAGTAAACATGGTAGATATGGCTAGCTTCTAGCTACTTGTTAAATCCATTGTGGTAGCAGTTTCGGTCCAGCTCCTTTCTTTGTCAGATTGATTATGGGATGTTTGACAGGACACTAGTAAATACATCCAACTGACTTTATGCTCTGTGTTCATTGTCGGTGCCATTGCTGTGTTTGTTGTGCTTCCTCCTTTGAACAACTTGCTTCTGTTTCATTTCTGTCCTTGTTCTTTCCCCCCCACATAACAAGTTTTCTTATTGAAATATTGAACATTTAATATTTTGATCTTAAGTTGGAGTGGCTGTGACCAATCCTCTGAGCAGGTCAAAGAGTGAAATTCCACTTTAAACACAGCTCACACCACAGGAAAATCTGCTAAGATAATCTTTAGAAGCATCCGCTTTTCAGGCCTTTGCTGACTTTAGTTGCAAGGATGAAATCTGACCCTAAGTTGTCACAAATATCTGCTTGTGTTTGCCCCATTTTAAACAGAAAATGGGGAAATGGTTCAATATCACATCATAAGCCGAAAGCACTTTTGTTGTTTATGCTTTGGATAAGATGACACATTTATTATGGTCTCAGCACACTAAAGATGAAACCATAGTCATATGAGACACAGCATTAACTTTCAATACTCTTAAGAATTCTGAAGAGAGACTAATACAGCAGTAATGAACTACCATGCACACACTGGTAAAACAATATCCACACTGTGCATTCATCAAGCTCTCTGTTAGCTTTACATATTCATTTTTCATGCAACGTGGGTGCTTATCAGGCAACCAAATATAACAAGTTTAAGATGTTAATCTGCCTGCCAAGTCTGCTCCTCATGAAATTAGATTACTTCAAAGGATCCCAGATAGTGGTAAAATATTCATGTTGGGTCTTTCCTGCTGGAACAGTCAGATTTCATATTTGAGATGAGATTTTGAAGCAACTCTCTCATCACGGTGTGTTATGAAACCCTACTTAATTAAAGCAATTTTCATTATTGAGTAATCACGCTCTGATCATGTTGTGAAGCCTCAAATCACGTTTCATTTCCGTAGATGCCTTTGAAATACTTCAAACTCAGGTCACCCAAGGTGAGGCTTAAACCTCAGGAATCTTGACACCTTTTTCAGTTAATACCAGATAATGGTGGAGTTGTAATTAAGATTATATCACTACTGAATGAGGTTCATGTTTTAATGATTTTTCTGATATGCATTGTATGAATAGTGTTGTAGTAGATTCTGTCACTTATTTTGATTTGCATATTTTTACTAATTTGATATTACTTTGTAGAAATCTGTTTTCACTTTGACATTAAAGTGTATTTTTTGTCAAAAAGCCAACCACATTGAGCATGATTTATTTATGGAATGGATAAAAAGGGTTGAATACGTTTTATAGGCACTTTGTATCAGTATTTGAAGAATCTCATTTGTTAAAATTATTTCTCTCACACTGCCACTTCTTCTTTCTAACTTTTTGGCTTTCACTCAACTTGAGTCATCCAGTATGGGATGACCATCTCCCTTACTCACTCTCATTATTTTATCAACTTAGCCTTGCTCTGTTCATGAGCACACAAAAAAGCGAGATGACTTGCTGTGCTGGAAACCATTTTGTTAAACCATTTTCATCTTTCCCCTGCCGTCTGGTTTAGTTAGTGAATGGCTGCTCTTTCATCGGCTTTGCTGACTCACGGGGACGGAGACAAAAGTCCAGAGCTCTTTTGAGGAAAAACAAAGGAAAACCAGAGTCTGCTGGAAAACTTTGATGCGTTTTCTTTTCTTGTTGAAGCTTCAAAATTCTTGTGAAAGTGTTGAAATAAGACAATTTAAAAACTTTATTTGAGTTGTACTAGCTGTCTTCTTCCCTTCCTGACTACCTAGTTTGTCCTTTCTGCCTCGAATTGGTGGGAAATAAATGGAATTTTGGAGTAGAATCCCCATTTTGGAGAGCAGATCTCTTTCCTCCCATGATGCTTTATGTTCTGCTGACTCATTTATTGTCAGTGAAGCTCTGAATACCCCCCACAATGAACGCCAGAGCTGAATTCCTTTTCGGAGAGCTCGAGCTCCAACTGCTTTTTCCTTCCTCTTTGAAAAATTAAAACCCAAATCTAATCTTGTCCCTCGCTATAAAATTAGCAATTAAAATTGCAAACAATAGTGAAGCAGCTTTCACTGTTCGCTCCGCCACCCTGGGGCAAACAGGCCTCGCCATTCCAAAGATTTTTAAATGTCACACTCAAAGAATTAAAAAAAAGACCATTACCAGTGACATTTTAATGCGCGTGTGGTACAAGAGCATCCAAACACACATACATTCAGGGTAAAATGTGAGCCTCCAAAATGCAAATACAACGCCTGAGGTTGTTTGAGATAAGTGCCTGTTCATCACTTGTTTTGTACTCCACTCTATGTTTATTGCTGAGTTCAGTTCTGACCCCAATCTTACCCTACGTGGCTTTCTTTCTATTTCATTACAAAGTTATACCCTTCACTGTGATTTCAAATCTGCTTTTTCTAATTTAGACATGACTTTCAGGCCTCTAATAAATTACACACTGGATATTATTTCATTAATCTCTTGATGTCAGTCAGGAACACTCTTGTCATACATTTAACCATTTTGTTACAAAATGGATATACAGTTTTCCTTGATGGAGAAGGCTCTGCTCAGAAGATGCTCCCTGGGTTAGTCAGGCAGCATGCTTTGACTCTCCAGGGAGTTCATGGCTAGAAATGCATTATGACAATGCATATTAGATACAATAAAGCTAGCTCAAAAACAATGAATCCATAGCAGCATGAATCTGAATATGTGGTACAACAAGCTTTATGCTATGAAGGAGGAGGCTGGGGTGGAGGAGGTTAAGCATTGCCAGCAGCAGCAACGTGGTGCATCAGCATTAATGCAAGCAGGGATTAGTGAGAAGTACGTCATATTTAAATACTCTGCTGTGTTTAGAGGAAGAGCTGTGATTGACTGTGAGAGCTGGGAGGTGATAATTGGTTGGGATCACACCTGGGCATATGTGTACCGTGTCCTGCATGAACTAACACTAGGCTTCTTTTGTTGTTAATTTGTGTTGGAACAGCTGCAGTATTATTCCTCTTCATCTTAGTCAACATGACCCATTTGTCCCTTTCTTTACTCTACTGCCAACTCATAAACCTGATTTAAGATTAAGAGGAGCAATGGTATCCCAAAGGCACTGGTGATTAATATAAAGGCCTTTAACAAGATGGGACTCTGGACTCGTTAATAAACTCTATCAATTCCAGACTTTATGAATTTCCCTTCCCTGTCTGCAGCTCAGAGCTGCTTTGCTCACCACCTCTCCTCTACTTCAGTTTCTTTGTGTGCTGCCCTCACCCAAATGGAGCCCCTTTGGCTATTCAGACATAAATACAGGTTTTAAACTCCACAGTACATCAAATAACAATCTTATTCCTGGCTGAACTTCGATACTACTGGGGTAAGTTCCATGGCTAGAGAGCAGGCCACTACATTTATTGACTGAAGCTGATCCTGGGTAGATCCTTAGGCATTCCCATTGGGTCTGGCATCCCCCTGGCAGACTGGTTCATCCGTGGGGTTCTCTCCCTAGTGATCATGCCAAGAATACATCCAAAGAGAGAGGTTCACTGATCACAAGTCTGCACCTGACCACATTTGGCTTATGTAGTGCTAAAAATAGCTCTCATCTGCAGGGAAGAGCCCCAGCACCCTTTAGAAAATTCACTCTTTTATACTGAGAATCATATGATGTGAATCACAACCTAAGGCTATTACTAAAATGAAAATGAAACTTAGGTCAACAGATTATTTGAAAACTTCCCCTTCAGGCTCAGCATACTCTCCACAGAATAGTCTGGTGAATCACCTGGGTCTGTTTGCAGACTGTTTGCTAACTTTTGGATTTGGATTTAAGGCATCAGTCTGCAAACTGAGCCAGAAATTGTGGCCCCCATTTTACTTCCTTGGCCCCAAAGAAATGCTCAACAGTTCTATTAGAGCCTGTGTCCACAGCTGACATTTTTAGCACTGGCAGCATCCAAAACCTTGGGTTTAGGGTGCCTTTCAGTGTTGTTTTAAAAGTCAACCTGTTAATATTGATAATATTATTATTACTTTCCTTAATTCTTTAAATTGGCCTGATCTAGGCAGATTTACATTGAACTATGTGGGGATGTTCAGTGCCTTGAAAATGTATTTTATTCATCCCCTGTCTTATACTTTTCAATAACCTTTTCTCTGAGCTGCTTGGAGTGTTCTTTTATCTTTGTGATGTAATGGTAGCCAGGAATACTGATTAACCAGTGACTGAACCTTCCAGACACAGGTGTTTTTATACAATTACTTGAGACACATTCACTACACTCAGGTGATCCCATCGATTAATTGTGAGTCTACGGGCACCAACTGGCTGGACCCCTGTTGAATTAGGGTAACCTGTTTAGTTTGGTTGAATCAAAGTTTGTAGAGTGTGTTTGCAGAGTTAGTTGGTTTCTTTTGTGTGAAAACTGACCTTGAACTCTGGTGCGACCAAACAACTGGATTGAGACTGTTGAAAAGGTGGGTCTAAGTCAGCTTTCTGTCACTCTAATGTTGAGAACTGTTTTGCATTAAACCAGTTACCATTGCTGGAAAAATATCTGTTACCACATGTAGACCTGAATGAGCTTCAGAAACAATCCTGCAAGTCTCACGGTCTTGTTTATGTTGTTGACATACATTGGTGGTTGTGATTTCATCCTGATTAAGTCTATTGTTTCCCTTCTTATGCAGACATGTACTGATGTCATATCATGGTTTCCCTTCTGTATAAAATGATTTTCTTTCTGATCCTGTTTTGTCTGACACCTTTTTGTCAGAGTCTAATACCTTTTTCCTGAGACTTTTTCAGTTGAATCTAATGCCTTTTTCAGAGACCTTTCATCTGAGATCTGACACTGGATAGAGGTTTTCCTGAGACCTGGTGCTTTTTTAATCCGGGGGTCTGAGACTTTCTCGTCTGAAGTCTGATGCAATTTTTCTAGAGACCTCTTCATTCAAAGTCAGATGCATTTTTCCCTGAGTCCTCTTTTCCTGAGTCAGAAGCCTTTTTTTTTTTAGACCTTTTCATCTGAGTCTGAATTTTTTTTTCCGTAAACTTTTTGCCTCGGTCTGATGCTTTTTCCCAGGTCCTATCTGTCAGAGTCTGATGACTTTTTCTCTGAAGCTTTTTTTCTAAAGACTGAAGTCTTTTTTCCTGAGAAGTTTTTGTCTGAGTCTATTATGTTTTTTTGGGGAGACCTTTTCATCTGAGTCTGATGCTTTTTCCTGAGACCTTTATGTCTGATTGTGATGTCCTTTATTCTGAATTCTTTTCATCTGACTCTAAAGCTTTTTCCCTGAGACCTTTTCACCTCAGTCTGATGCCTTTTTCTGAAGTCATTTTTGTCAGATTCTGATGACTTTTTCTGAAGCTTTATTGTCTGAAGTCTGAGGCCTTGTTTTCCTGAGAACTTTTCATCTGAAGTCTGACGCCTTTTTTTTCTGAGACCTTTTTTGTCTTAAGTCAGATTCTTTTTGTCTCTGAGACCTTCTCATCTCAGTCTTATATCCTTTGCTTGGACCTTTTCATCTGATTCTGATGCCTTTTTTCCTAAGACCTTTATGTCTGATTGTGATGCCTTTTTTTCTGAGTCCTTTTTCATCAGTCTGATACCTTGTTCCTGAGACCTTTTTGTGTCAGTCTGACACTTTTTTCTGAGACATTTTTATCTGAGTCTGATGCCTCTTTACTTTTCGCTGAGACCTTTTCATCTGAGTCTGATGCTTTTTTGAGACTTTTTTTCCCTGAGACATGTTCATCTGAGGTGGTTCTGATGCTTCTCATCTGAGCTCTAACACCCTAAATTTGAGACCTGAGATTTAACTAAGCAAGTAATCAGTAGTCTCTCAGCCAAAAGGTCAAGGTTGTGTTCTCCAGTTCTTGCAGTTACATGCCAAGGTGTCGTTGGGCAGGACACTTAAACCCCAAATTGTTCCTAATGCTGAGTCATTGGAGTTAATGTGCATGAACGCATATGAATGGTTTAAGTTAATACTAGTGACCATCAGTGTGTGGATATTGAGTGAATGGGTGAGTATAGTTTGTGCTGTAAAACACATTTTTTAGTAGTCAGATGACTATACTAGCTTAAATCCATTTACCATTTAAGAATGTGATTGATAAAACCTATGATTATACTATAAGTGGGGTAGCATGTCTTGTTTACCAAGAAATAGTTTAAAATAGTACATCCTGTAAACAACATGTCTTCTTTGCATACAGAATAAGCTACTTCCTTTTATGCTAAGCTCACACCTCCTGGCTCTGGAGCAAAGATTTGAAATTAACATTGCCCTTGTATCTATATTTTGGCAAGAAGGCATCCCCAAAAAAGTTGAACATTCCCTCAAAATTTACTGCTAAGCAAATTTTGTTTTGAACTGAAGAAAATTATATTTGTGTGGTAAACAAAATCAAACCTTCACCTTCCACAGGCTTTTATTTACATCTCAACAGATGCAATCAGGTGGGAGTTCCATCTATGAGCAGCAGACTACAGCTGGCGCAGTCATGATCCTTTGTCAATCATAGTAAGGATTTATGGTACATCCAGTAATAAACCCACTGACCCTCAGAAAGATATGTCAAACTCCCCTAATAAACCTGTAAACCAGCCATAGCAAGAAAACAACAGCAATACTGGCTTGCATGAGCTGTGAACCAACATATGGATTTAAAGCGGGGGGGGGGGGGCAGGAGCCAGGGTGCAGGGTATAAATTCAGCAAATGAAAATGGATAACACTGGGGGTGGATATGAATGGTTGAGCTGGTCTTTGTGGAGCTGTGAATAAAGAAAAGGAGGATCCTTAGATGACACCAGGGCTGCTACGAGTCATCAGTTCACCATAGCCCTATTCATGAATCACTTTAATAAATGGCAGAGATTGTGTGTGTTTCTGTGTGTAGACGTGTGCTTGAATGCATGTGTGATGATTCAGGAAATAGAAAAAAAGCATCCCAACAGTGAAGTTTACAGATAATGAGCACAGGAATACATCAGTCTTCTTGACTAATGGCTTGATTTCATGTACCTGTAAGTCAAACACAATATCCTGTGTGACAAGACAGAGCTCTGACTCTTGGTCATTTGGTTTATATGTCAGGAAATACCTGTATTTAGATTACAAATAGGGTGCCTATGCCTATTTATACCTAACTACATTCTGAATACTTGTTGAAAGGGAAAGAATCATTGAGAAGAAAGCACAAATAAAGGAGTCAAAAGTCAAATAAAGGAGTAAGACTTGACGGACCCTGTCTGGTGTAGATTGCCAATTAAGACTTGGCGTAATTGGCACTGAGGCTCCAATCAATGCTAACTTGTTCCTTTGTTGGAATAATTAGATGGCTCTTTGTAAGTATGACCTCCAACCATGTCTGAACTCTGTTAAGGTCACTGCCAAGGCTCCAAAGGAATCCCTGAGGACTCGTTAATTGCTGAATTATTAGTGAGAGGACTGACAGTGCGGCTGACATTATGCCTTTAATCACTGTATTATATCAGCTCCTCAGAGACTTTGAACTTTTTTTACATTACATCTTAGTAGTGTAAAAACAAATTTGTCCTTATGGGCATCTGAGACTTTGATCATATAAATCTGAGTATATATAAAAGTTAGAAGGAAATGCCATACAAATACTGAGAAAGAAAGGAGAGAAACATTAAAGACAGTAGCATACTGAAAGCAATCAATCTTGATTTCCTTTAACTAATAATTGGCATTGCTAAATGTTGCCCATGTCAACATATACACTCTACAGTTGCCTGTAAAGTGCCTATAAAAAGTGTTTGCCCTCTTAGATGTTTTACCCTTTTATTGATTTTATAAGACAACCATGGTTAATATTATTTGACTTCATTGGCAAAAAATCCTGAACCTAGACAATTCTTAAGTAATATAATTTAAATAATCATGTGTAACGTTAAATAAGTGATGGCATAAATATTCGACCCCTCTCAGTATTTGGTAGACTGTCCTTTGGCTGCAATTACAGCACTGGGTCTGTGTGGATTGGTCTCAATCAGGCTTGCACATCTGGGCACTTTAGTTTTATTCCATTCTTCTTTGCAAAACTGCTCAAGCTCTGTCAGGTTGCACAAGGATCCGGCATGAACAGCTCTTTTCAAGCCCAGCCACAAATTCTCTATTTGATTAAGGTATGGGTTTTGAGTTGGTCACTCCAGAACATTCACCTTGTTGTCTTTAAACCATTTTTGTGTAGCTTTTACTGTATGCTTCATGTCATTGTCTTGCTGGAAAATAAATCTTCTCTTGAGCTGTAGTTGTCTTGCAGACTGAATAAGGTTGTCCTCTAGGGTTTTCCTATATTTGGTCGCATCATTTACCCTCTGGCTTAACAAGCCTTCCAGGGCCAGCTGCTGAGAAGCACCCCCACAGTATGATGCTGCCACCACCATGCAGCATGTGGTGTCCACCAAACAAAGTGTCCTATCTGATGGCCAGAAAGCACCATTTTGGTCTCATCAGACCAAAGAACTTTATTCCTCTTGACCATGGAGTCTCCCACATGCCCACTGGCAAACTCTGATCGAGATTTAATACAAGTTTCCGAACATAGGCATCTTTATACTACATTCTTTTATTTGGTGGATTTCAAGCTTGGAACATGATGGCAAAAATTTATACATATAATAACGGAGTGAATAGAACAATTAAACATAAAAGGACTTGGAACAGGGCTGTGACACACAATTTTGTGCATATCCTAAGTATGAAGGGCTCTCTCAGGAATGAGTGAATCCAGAGTTTTCTCTTTCTTTTTGCAAGGACAGAAAGAACAAGAAAATCATCTTTAAATGCTTTCAGGGGTTGCAGTAAACAGATTATTTTGTCTTATACAGTGCATTTTCAAATAACAGGAAAAACACATTTATATGTGACATTTTCTTTTTATTGGATTATGGATCCAAAAAATTCACTAGAAAAAAAGCTGCTAGTATAGAAAATGTTTATATCATATTGCTTTAAAAAATGTTCAAAGTGCCTGTAAGATTTTTTGAAAATATGAATCAGAATGAAATGGAATGTTTGATGATACCCCAATTTGACCTTCAGCTACATATGAGACTCAAAGAATAATCATTAATTTGTTTAGTTGTTTTTTGCTTTTGCATCTTCCTCGCAACAGGCAGGTGACAAATGAGGCACTACCATCACAGCCTTTTAAATAATTCCCTTAAGTTTAGCACTTAGACTAAGAAAGGATGAGATTTTTTTCAGACAAAAATGTCCAAAAAAATCAGCAAAGGGAGAAATCTTCCTGCTTTATCCACAGGAGTTTCATAAATCAACAAAACCCAGAAAGTCCTCAGAGGGGCTTGTAACATCTTTCCTTTTCACAGTTCAATGGGTCATTTTTGTATGATTCTTACTTTTCTGGCTTGTATTTCTCCGGTGTCTGCCAAAGCGTACCCTATTAGGAAGGGTACAGTTGCCTTAAGGTAAAAAGCAGACTTCTGCATTGAGGGTCTTTGGTTTAAGTCCCTGGAGCGATTGCAAAGTTACTGAGCTCTTCCTTTCTCTCAAACACTGCCAGACTCACCATTGAAACAGAGCAGAAATAGGCAGATGCAGCCACTGTCCCTGGAAAATAATTGCACATTAAACACTGAGGTGCTGAATCCCATTGATGCTGCAGAGAAGTCGGTCTGCTGCCATTTCAGAGCCAGTCTTGTGTGTTCCAGTCCGAGGAGAGGAGCTCTCCATGGTGCTGTTTCTGCTGCACACACTGCTGCTCCTTGTAAAATCACTCGATGCTCTCCAGTCAGCTGAGAGCTCCTGCTCCACAGTCCTCTTGTAGTTTAGACTGAAAGCTTTCCCTGGTGTGTCCAACATTGTTCTTGAGACTTACATTTTACTCACACACTGCTGCACAAGCATTTAGACGGAACCTCATTGTTTTACCTAAGAAGTCCTATAAAACCTGGTGCTGAAGTCACTTGAGGATACTCAGACAGAAGCTACAGCAGCTTGTTTAAAGTTTGTGAGATTCTGGAGATTTTAAAGGCAGAAAGATTGCTTTATTTGAGGACAGTTTGCTTGTTAAATACAGAGTTGGGTTTACTTTTATTCATCCTCTATTAAAATCAGGAGTGAAACATGGCTTTTACACATGGGACCTCTGGGCATGTACACCTGCAGGATAGTACACAGGCCAGACCACTTTACTTTTCTGTTGTACTGTTAAATGCAATTATAGTTCATGACAATAATTGTCACACAAACTTTTTAGTCTGCTGCAATCACAGCACTGAGTCTGTGTGGATAGGTCTCAATCAGGCTTCCACATCTGGACACTTTAATTTTCCTCCATTCTGCTTTGCAAAACTGCTCAAAATCTGTCAGATTGTGCAGTGATTAGGCATGAGCAGCCCTTTTCAAGCCCAGCCACAAATTCTCTGATGGACTGAGGTCTAGACTTAGACTGGAACACTCCAGAACATTCACCTTGTTGTCTTAAAACCACTTCTGTGTAGCGTTCGCTGTATGCTTTCTCTGCAGACTGAACAAGATTGTCCTCCAGGATTTTCCTATATTTGGCCTCATTCATTTTACCCTCTACCTTAACAAGCCTTCCAGGGCCAGCTGCTGAGCAGCATCCCCACAGCATGATGCTGCCACCACCCTGCTTCACAGTTGGGATGGTCTGTTTGTGGTGATGTTGCCAAACAAGGTGTCTTGTCTGATGGCCATAAAGCACCATGTTGGTTTCATCAGACCAAAGAACTTTCTTTCTCTTCACTACAGAGTCTCCCAAATGCCTTTTGTTGAACTCTAGTCGAGATTTGATGAGTTTTCTTCAACAGTGGCTTTCTCTTTGCAACTCTCCCACAAGGCTTTGATTGGTGAGGAACATTAGCAACAGTTGTATGCAGAGTCTCCTTCAGAGTAGTCATAGGTGTCTTGGTGGCCTCCCTAACTTGTCGCCTTCTTGCACGGTCACTTAGTGAGGATGGCCTGATCTAGGCAGATTTACACATGCACCATATTCCTTGCAAACGAAATAAAAATCAAGCTGTGTCAGGGCTATGATGTGTGTCTCACGTACCCGGTCTGAAACAAGGTTTAGATGAGCCTCCTGGTTCCCCACTAGTCAAAAATTAAGCATTGGATTAAAAAAAAAAAAATCCCTGAACTTTATGAAAATGTTTTTACTTATTTAAACATGATTGTACTATTCAGCTAAAGAAGAAAGAAAATGGTTCCAGGTCAACAGTAAACTCCAGAGGCTCTTTAAACCAGATGACACAGCTGTTATGACTCAGACTTAATGGAACACTTCCACCGATGGGACAAGGAGACAAGGTGAACAGGGAAAAGCACAGCACTTTATAAAGCTTTCTGCCCCGCCACAGTCAGTCTGTTGAAAATGTTCTTTTCCATTTAAAATCTATGAACACCTTTGTATGTCGAGGTGCCCCATGCATTGTCAATGTGCTGCCTTCATTTTATTTAATTTCTCTTTTGTAGCCTACAGCTTTTTTTTGTCTAATGGCCTCTCTCACTTTAACTAGTTTTTCTTTTCTTATCAACATTAAGTGACCAAAAATGATTTTACCAGACTTTTTGTTCGATTGCAGCGATCACAGTTAGTAGGTATTGGGATTGGATCTGCAAACCTAACAAAGGTCTATTCATCATAGCAACGGCCTTCTATGGAGACAAAGAAAACCATAGGCTGGTCATACACTAAATGTTAAGCTAGATTTAGGCAGATTTTTTCATTTGTTTCATTCAAACAGAATCATACAGGGCAAAAGTACAGGGCATTGTCTCACACATGTACACTGTGACATTTTTCCAGTGACTTATTTTTCAGAGCTTTTCCAGTTCAGTAACATTTCACTTATTGGCAGCAGGTTTCTCATGAATTTGGGAAATATCTTATTCCCAAATTTATTTTCTTCTGTTTTATCTTCTCTCAACACAGAGAAGGCTTGACAGTGTTTGAGATCTGAAGGGCCTGCTGAATAATGAGCAGAGTTTCCCTCTTTAAATCTGTCAGCATCTCTCACTCTCTCTCTTTATCTCTTTCATTTCCACTTCTACTCTCTTCAGATTCCCTTCCCCAGAATTTCTCATTCGTTCCATCAAACTGAGCGTAGTTAAGGAATATTTTCTATCGGATTTCCATCGCTTTTGTTTTCTCTGTCCCTCTATTTCACACAGTATGTGTCTCAGTCACATACATACATGTCCTGAGGCTCAGCACAGCAGTGTTGTTATTTCTAGAACATAAACATAATTTAGTCAGTTTCCTGGAATCTTCTTCACAGATAGTAAGCCTTTTCTCTAAAGTGCTCCCATTTGCTCTTTATATTGACATCATTTGTGAATAGTGGTTCCAAGGCCTTTCATGTTTGTTGAGTCATTTTTTCCTTACATGCACCAGAAAGAGAGACCAAAATTGATCAACACACAATAGGCCAGCAATACTTAAAAACAACAGGATATATCCACATTGAAGAGACTGGAACCATTTTTGGAAATCTTGCTTGTGAAACACCATAATTTGTGCCAAATTAATTTCTAATAGTCATAATTGAGAAGAATACAGCTACTATTGAAAATTCCCATCACCAGATTGCAAATGATAAGAATATTGCTCACACTCAGTACCCCAAAATGACAAAGTAAAAACATAATTGTAGACATTTTACAATTCTTGATCCAGGCGGTCTACAACGTGCTGCCGAGGCCATCTAACCTTTTCACCTGGGGGAAGGCGGAGACACCAGCTTGCCCCCTCTGCAAGAAGAGAAGAACCCTGGAGCACATCCTCAGCTGCTGTCCGAGAGCCCTGGGTGAATGGCGCTACGGCTGGCGACATGACCAGGTCCTGAAGGCCATAGCGGACACTATCTGCAGTGTGATCAGCCACAGCAAGAGCCTTCGCCCAGTGAAGAACACCATCACTTTTGTCAGAGCTGGGGAGAAGTCTGCAGCAGCCGCCTGAAACACCTCCCCTGGCCTGTTGGCAACGGCACGTGATTGGGAGCTGAAAGTTGATCTGGGGAAGCAGCTGAAGTTCCCAGAAGCAGTCACCAAGACAACATCAAGGCCAGACATCGTCCTCACTTCGGTAGCATCCAAGCAGGTAATTCTCTTGGAGCTCACTGTGCCGTGGGAGGACCGTATGGAGGAGGCCCACAACAGAAAGAGGGCAAAGTACTCCGAGCTAGTGGAGGAGTGCTGGAGCAGTGGTTGGCGGGCAAGATGCCAACCCATTGAAGTGGGATGCCGAGGATTTGTGGGCCAGTCCCTCTGCAGCGCCTACAAGATGCTGGGCATCACAGGAGCCAGCCAGCGAAGGGCCATCAAGTTGGCCAACGACGCAGCAAAGGTGGCGTCGAGGTGGCTGTGGATCAGGAGGGGAGAAGCGTGGCAAGTAGGGTAGCACTACTTGGACACAAGCTGGGGCCTGATCAACCCCGGCTGGGTCGCCTGGGGGAGGGGGTCTGATTGTTGAAAGACCTGAAACCCCCCGTGATCCCAGGTTACATCACTGATGATGTGTCCAGTGGCACCTTAAGGTGTATCTAAGAACCCAATTTATATTTAAAATACCTGAAATGTCACATTGACAAAAGTATCCAGACACTTTACTCAGTAGTTGGTTGAAGCACCTCTCAGCAATAACAGCTTTGAGACTTTGACTATAACATAACAAGCTTTGCACACCTGGACTGAGGGATTTATTAGACCGACACATTTCGGCATGTAGCCTTCATCGGGTCATCATGAAGACTACATGCCGAAACGCTTCAGTCTAATAAAGCTGTTCTCTAAACTACAGATGTTGCTAGAGATTTCTGTTCTCTTCAAGATTCTCTTCATCCTCCATGCAACTTGGAAGTTGGTGAAGTTGTGCCAGAGTAACCCACTTCAGCTGCCATTCTTCTTGCAAATCCTCTCAAGCTCAATGTGATATTTCAGTTTTTTCTTTGTAATAAATTTGCAAAAAACTCAGCTTCACTTTGTCATGATAGGGTACTGAGTGTAATGAGAGAAAAAATGAATGTAAATGCTTGTAGTATCAGACTGCCACTTAAAAAAATACTGAAACAAATGCAAGGGGTCTGAATTCTTTCTGAATGCACTCAATAATTCAAAAGCACCAGCTTCTTAGGGTTGTATACCAGTAACAGCTCAGATTATCAGTGAGCAGAGACGTAATCAATTTTCTGAGATCATTGTGACAAACCGTTAAATTAGCCCTCACTTCAGTCTGACATTCAAAAGTTTGACTCTAATAAGTTGCTCTCCCTTTTCAAACTGTGACATTGACTTTCACAAAACACCATGAGGCGTGAAAAGAAAATTTCAACATGGAAAGGTGCTTCGTAACCTTGAGGAAAGACACAGGACTGTCTTGCTTTTGTTAGGGTTGAAGAGAGAGGTTCAATCTCAAATTGACAAGACAAAAAAAGGTTTAAAACATAAAAATAAGCTAACTTTGTTTCCATGTTGCCAGTTCGTTGGGGCAGGAGTATCCAAGCATTTTTTTATTTGAAATATGATAATGACTGGGTCCTTTTAAAATTGCTCATCTGTAGTGTATTCAATTAAGTGAAGCCAGTCCAGGAAAGGCCCAGGGGGTCTGTTCAGACCTGGCTGGCACTGGATCTGCCTCTGGTCTACTAGTAAAAACGGCTACATTTAAGGTGTGTATAAGGTGTGTTGCTGCTTGATGGTGAATGTTGGTTGATGATAGGCTTTGTTAGTTGGGCTTAGAGACTCAGCAAAAAGCTCCAAAACTGAATGCAACTTGTGCTGCTATTAGCTGCCATAATGTCTTTATTTTTATTTGAGATTTTGTCATATCGTCTTTTTATGAATTCGTGAGAAACACGTCAACAGATTCTTCTGAGCAAAATGTTTGTTTACAAAGTTAACACAGGGGCTTTACAAATAACTGGACTTATGAACTACTCAAATAGGTGGCTTTTACTACAAAATGTTATCTTACTTAGTTGATTAAATGGCAGCACTTCATTTTAGTAAACTCTGTAATATTAGAGAACTATTTACCTAGAACTAATGTATAAAATTTTTAGTTATTCCTTGTAATATTCTGACAGTTCCCTGGTAATTAGGTGGTATTTTACCCTAACCCTTGTAATATTATGACAGTTTTCTGGTAAGTAGGTGGTATTTTAACAAGTAATCTCTTAGCACTAAGATGTTATTTTTTTTCTGGAAGTTGCTTGCAAATTCCCAGGTAATTCTTTCTTTTGGCCCACTAAATTAAAGGGAGAACATCCTATATAATTTTCAAGTAAATTTTAGGTTTAGGTTTAGGGTTAGGGGCTTAGGGCTAGGGTAGGGTTAGGTTAACCGATAGGGATACTTGTATACTTGTATATAATATAATTTCCAACTAATGAGTATATACTTGCTAGGTAATTAAAGCCTACTAAAATAAAATGTTACCGACTGAATTCATGCTTTTCAAGCACGAGCCTCACATGTTTTTCAGGTGGGCCGTATTTCACTTTATTTTTACAATTAGTTGTGGACCAATTAGAATGACATACAGTCTGCGGGGCGTCCTGCTGGCATTTGCTTGGATGACCCTGCTTTAGAGAAACAGGATGTACCAGTAATGGAACCAAATGTTCCCTGCAAGCTCTTGATCTTTAGTTTATCTGAATATTGTGTACCAAACTGAAAAATTATTGCTCTTCTGTTTTTACGGAAGATATTGTTGAAATGCCAAGAAGAACTCATTCCATTCACGCACTCACTCACTCCTCTTCACAAACAAACTTTATCTGAACACTGAGGCAGAGATAACCTTCTTCGGTGCCTTTAGTCACATTAAAACCTTCTACTAATTGGTATTCTTTTGAAACTTATTCTCAGCAGGAATACAAATTACTAATTTGTGATTATTTTTATGTGAAACTGTGATGTTGTCATGGAGAAGAAGACCAATTTTGAAGACTTATTGGACTTCATGTGCAACAAAGCAGCACACAGATGTTTTATTGAGGTATTGCACCTGGATAACGACATTTTTTTACCAATAATTTATATGACATTTTGCAATTAAAGTAACCTTTTATGCATAATGGTTTCATAAATAGAGATGATGATGTTTTGGATATTTTGCTAATTTATGTTTTTCAGTCACTTTACATACCCCCTAACAGGTTTATTCATTCTAAAGTCACAAATAGACACTGTTTGAATGAAAACCGCTACTGAGAGTCATCATTTAGGATAATGCAGATAATGTGAATGTATTATTCTAGCATTTGGACTCAGCCTGATAATTGCATGGTATCCTGTGTGTTTTTGTATCTATAATAGACCTTAATCACATTGCAGCCATGTTTGTGTGATGAAATGCTCAGGATAGATCAGGCTGCCTCACAAACCGAGTGATTGTGCAAGAAGGAGACTAGTGAGAAAGGCTACCAAGACACCTATGACTATACTGAAGGAGGTACAAGCTTCAGCAGCAGATGTGAGGGGCTCTGCATACAAAAACTGTTGCCTGGGTTCTTCACCAGAGTTTGCCAGAAAGGCTTGTGGGAGACTCCATGGTCAAGCGGAAGAAAGTTCTTTGGTCTAATTAGACCAAAATGTTGCTTTTTGGTATGATTCCCCATCCCATCAAAAACACACCATCCCCACTGTGAAGCACAGTGGTGGCAGCATCATGCTGTGGGGATGCTTCTCAGCAGTCAGCCCTGGAAGGCTTGTAAAGATAGAGCGTGAAATGAATGCGGCCAAATATAGGAAAATCCTGGAGGAAAATCTTGTTCAGTCTATACAAGAACTATGGCTTGGAAAAAGATTTATTTTCCAGCAAGACAATGACATGAAGCATACTGTGAAAGCTACACAGAATTGGTTTAAAGACAACAAGGTGAATGTTCTGGAGTGGCCAAGTCAAAGCCCATACCTAAATCCAATAGAGAATGTGTGGCCAGACTTGAAAAGGGCTGTTCATTCCAGATCCCCGTGCAACCTGACAGAGCTGGAGCAGTTTTGCAAAGCAGCATGGAGAAAACCTGCAGCAGGGGTTGATACTTTTTATAGGCACTGTATGCTGCCATCTATAGAATGTGTTTTTTAAGGACAGTCCTTGCTTTATTTTTCAGCAAGACAATCTTAAGTTACAACAGTATGGCTTTACATAGAAAGAGTGTGAGTACAAGACTGGCCTGCATGCAGTCTAGACCCCTCTATCAATAATAATGAATTGCACATTATAAATTCCAAAAAACAGTCAGTGTATTCAGTCCCCACATGCTTACAGAAGGTTGGTAGAAGAAACTAATCAACCTCTCAACTTGTGTCAACTTTTTTGGCACATGTTGCTTGCAATCAACTGGGGGATTACCCAATTTACTCCACATCACAGCCTTGTGACGTGTTTAAGTGGTGTCAAAGGCAGAATCTAAGGAACATAGGATGCAAATTTCGCACCCTGTGATCAAGTCCTGTTTTCTTGATGCCAAATCTTCCTCTCATATCTGCAGAATGAGGATTTCAGACTTGAAATGATAGGTATCTGTTTGTGGCCTGGATTCATTTATAGATTGAACACACAGGCTTTGAAAGCAGAACCTACACGCACCCATACACCCAAACACCCAAACACACACACAAATGCACAAACACACTCTAACCACAGCATCTGAAGCTGTCCTCTCTGTCTCCCAACACACCAGGAAATGTTTTTCTTCTCGGCAGCGGCCTAAGTGGAGTAGTCCACTAAAGCCAACCCTCAGTAATTAACTGTCACAACGCTTCAAAACTAACAAATGGACTTTGTGTCAAGGAGGGCCCATTAATTTACTGGCCTCCACTCGTCGATCCAGAGCCTATTATCTCCATTACGCCAGGCTTTCATGTCTGGCATCGTCTCCTGCTAACCCCTCGATTTTCTCTTTCTCTTTTTGCAAAGATTCTCCACAACTTTCAGCAAAGGCCCTGAAGAAGAAGACGTGCTCCATTATTCAGCTCTGAAAAGGTACGTGCACCATACAAACTCACCCATGCTGTGTGCTCCTGAACACAAGGACAGACTCGCTTCAGCTCTCATGGCTGCATTTGTTAATCACAGAAGCACGACTCCTTTTCTAATGTAATAAGGAGTAATATGCACGCTACGATACCCTTCTCATGAACACGCACAAGTGATCAAATCACATACATATACTTCTTCACACTTCTTTTCCCTTCGAGTCAAACATATTTAAAATCTCATACTGCTCCTCCACATTGGCATGACAACCTGAGGGAAGAAATCTTCCATATGCGACACTAATAAGTGCTGCTCGAAAGGAACAGAGGGCAATTTCTCCATGAGGCATAAATAACTGAATAACACGCAGACTATAGGATCTGTGTGATTTGTGATACAGCGCTCGTTTATTGCTCTTCATAGGTAACGCATTACCAGGTTTTCCGCACAGAGAAGGTAAGACTCTGCTTTAGTGGCACTAAGATCCAGTTGAGCTTTCCTACTGAGACCAATGCAT
Source organism: Cheilinus undulatus (assembly GCF_018320785.1). Taxonomy (NCBI): domain Eukaryota; kingdom Metazoa; phylum Chordata; class Actinopteri; order Labriformes; family Labridae; genus Cheilinus; species Cheilinus undulatus. The sequence goes on along the minus strand of NC_054887.1, from coordinate 20,260,430 downwards.
TTTTGATGCTCCTCAATGCATTATCGGCGCCTCTGTGTGCTTGCAGCCTCTGGAAACGTTTGCAGCTCATCTGAAGTAATTTCACCTTCCAATAGCAGATTTATAAAAGGCAATATCGTATCAAGAATCCATTTTAAAGAGTCACTTCAGTTGAATTTAACATAAATCACGCAGTATTTTCTAACTTACCTCCTGGTAGAAGAAGTATGCAGGTCAAAAACTATTTCAAATTAGGGTTGATATGAGCAGAAGGAGGAATAAAATTGGAAATACAATGGAAAGTACCACATTATGACAACATTTAGAGCCATACATCTCTTTAAACCTTACTTTTAGGAAGCTACTTAACAGAAATGACTCCTCAAACAGCTGCCGACACATTAGCAACCCACGAACATAACACAGATCTACTCCTTTTAATGCAATAATCCCACAAACCTAATAGCAGTTGCCTGCTGCAAACATTAAACGTCACTTTCTGCAAATGTAATAGTTGTTTCATAAGCAGGAAATTAGGGAAAATAACAATCTTCAGTTTAAAAAAAATGTTCTTACTCTCATATCCATTATAGAAATACTTGTTACCACTTGGAGAATGGCCGAACCTCTCTGTGACATTCAAGGGAAAAGAGACACTAGCTGCAGGCTTGGTTTTATTTTTACTATAAACCTGTAAACATTGGCTGTCATTCCCTGTGATGGATGCTACCTTTTCAGTTAGACAGTTTGTGAAATTTCATCACTGCTGGATATTCCATGGTTAACTGTAAGTGATATTATTAGAAAGTGGAAGCAGCTGGGCCATGGCGCACAAAACCAGGTAAAATCATAGAGCAGGGTCAATGACCACTAAGGTCGCTCTGTTGATTCCATAAAGGAAGAGTTCTGAACTTCCACTGGCATTAATGTAAGCACAATAACAGCAGGACCTTCCATGGCCAAGCAGAAGCATGCAAGCCACACATCATCTATTCCAGTGCCAAGCTTTGGATAGAGTGGTGCGAAACACACCAACACTGGATGATGGAGCAGTGTAAATGTGGTCTTGTGCCAGCTGTGAAGTTTGATGGAGGAGGGATAATGGCATGGAGCTGTTTTTCAGGTCCCTTATCTCTGCAGTGGAGGCTAATCTTAATGCTTCAGCATACCAAGACATTTTGGACAATGCTATGCTTCCAACTTTGTGGCAACAGTTTGGGGAACATGCCTGTGCGCCAGTGCACACAGCTAGTACTATAAAGACATTGTTCGATGAGTTCGGTGTGAAAGAACTTGACTGGCCCGCACAAAGCGGCTCGGCTCCACTTGATTTGACTCGGCACTGCAGCCCAATGCATCAGGTGATTTGCTTTTCAACCACAAAGCTTCGGTAAGCATTGTTTAGTTCAAGAGTTGGCAGTTGTTTCTACTTCAATGTTTATGTTCTACTTCTATTGATAATTCGGCAGGTATTTTAATGTTCAATGCAATGGATGCTACTGAAACACGTGTGAAAGGCGTCCCGAATGATAATGAACAGCTGTGACGTCACAGCAGCATACATGGAGGCAGGGCATTCATGAATTGTGTAATGGTGAGGCGGTTAATCCTTTAGTCCATATGGTATAGCTTTAGTAGAAGTTTTATCAGAACTGGACATTCCTTTATTAAAAGAAGAGCGCAAAGATTGCAAGGACAGCTTTTCTTGGTGGAAAGGGTACTTTAATGCTGGTACATATAAGGATCCACCAGTACCAATAACAGTACTGGGTGTTGGGTTTCAGTTCTGATACCAAGCTTAAGCACCCATGCCTCTACTCATAAAACATTGCATACTCCATAGTTGATATTACTTTACAGCATGCTGTTGGTCTCTTATCACTTGAGCAGGCAGAGTTGGAGCCATATCTGTTTCTTTTGGTGATATTTTCACATAAATAAAGATGGCAAAAGTAGAGCAGAGTGCAAACTACATCAGATAAAAAGTCAGAGGAGTGTTAGCAGTAAAGCTATTAGCTTGGATGTGGCATATCAAGTTTATTTTAGACAACTGCTATCATGTTGATCTGCTATTATTATTATTAGTATGATTGGGGTTTATAAAGTTTGTGGGCTATTATTACATTGGTGGGTGTTACAACTCATACTGCATGTGTCATGAATATCAATGATGATAAATTATGTTCACAGCTAGAACATCCTCTACTTGCTGGACCTGCCACACATGTTTTTGTCACTCCAAAGCAATCTGCAAATCATGCATGAAGGTACAACATTCAATCACCTGTGCTTCACGCTTTCCATTAAGAAAACATCTGGTTCAGTGATGCTTGTGTGCTCCTTCAGGCATCATCCAATCTCACAGGACTGTTTTGATTTAGTCTTTCATAAATCAAACACAGGACTCAGTTTGTTAGAGGACAATTTTTGTACCAGAGAGACACAAAAATGCAGTCTCTGACATTCCTTTGAAAGAGTTTTCCCATGCTGATGATTTAACACATCTGTCGCTCAAATTCCTCTGTTGATAAGGCATTAAATAATAATTTTATTATGGTTAAAAACTGTGAGATTGTGAGACTACAAACACCACTTGGCTGAAACTCTGTTGAATTAGGTCACTCTTAAATGTGGTGAATATTTATGCAGTCACTGTCCAATGAACCACCTTCTTTGTATGTTCTTTCAGTGAAAAGATGTGAATTCTAGTTGGTAAAGTAGCAACAGTACATTATGTTCTGATGTTCATTAAATTTGCAACAAACTAATGAACTCATGTCATATAGATTTCAGTGTGGCATTTCTCTTCAAAGGCACATCACCCCCAGGCTTTCCTAGCTAGGGATAAGAAGTGAATGTGAACATTTTTGTGAGTTTTAAAGTGTTAAAGAGTGTCCCCTCCTGCTGTAATAACAGTTATACGATTGGTCGTGGGTGGGCGGATGAGGGCATTTAAGGCTGAACACTGATGAGGCATAAGCACTGTTGCACAATGTTTTGTGCATCCCTGCATACATTATTCATCTGCTAGAATGTGTCTCTCAGTCTTGGTGTGTCTGGCTCTGAAATGTGATGAATATCACTCTGACTGCCCTTTTTATGGTGCTGCCCCTCAGGCCCAGACGCTGCTGTGAAATCTGCTAACTTTGTTAGACTTTGCCTGCTTTAACACATGAACAAAAGGTACTTTTTTCACTGTTACTTTAAAAGAAGCACAAGTTTACAGGGTTACAACATTAACAAATAACCTGATCTACCTACCTAATGTTGGCTTTTACTATTTGAAATTAGACAGCACAAATATATAGGGGATCTGAAATATAAAAATAAAACCCTGTTTTGTTTTTTAGTATCTTTTTAATGCAAAAAAAAATCATGCTGCTCTGCACAAGAGGAACAAAGCAACATGTCATACCCACCTTATTCCTAGCCCCCATGATACATTTCATCAATTCTACGTGTGACTTCTGCTGCCTTCTGGTCCTAACTGAGGAAGCAGTGTTTTTCCCCATAGAAACTAGACCCCTACTTTTATTGTTATAAATGAAACAGCGCAGGAAGTTCAACCTGCACCAGGAGCACTACCATCATACAGTCCGCTCCCTCCACGTCACGTCCAGATGGTGATGGACGTGCCACCAAACAGGACAGGAACAGACTCTAACAGACAATGAGGTCTGTAAAGCGAACTTTCGGGACCAACCTCCCCTCCATCCATGACTGGCACCTGCCCAGGGTCAGGAACCGGGCAGGTGACATCGCTGCAGACAACACACACCCTGGTCACAAACTGTTGAAACTCCTTTTGTTTTTTTTCATGCTTTTATTTTTTTACAGCGTGTTTCATATACCCAATATTTACAATTATATATACATTTCTAACATTAATGCAATGGGTAAACAAATCCAAATAAAGTTTACATTCTTGCACTAGGAAAACGAGCAAAAACAACAACCACAAACAAATAACAAAAAACAAGAAGAAAAAAAACAGCAAAAAAAACAACAATAACAACAACAAAAAAAAACGGTTAACTTTTGGTACACGCTCAGGGCACTGCACACTGTAAAACCCAAATTACAAATAATTTCTTTCCCAGAGCTACTTCAATGACAACCACTCAACAGTCACAGAGTCACTTTAATGACCACTCAACAGTCACACAGCAACTTTGACAACCACTCAACAGTCACAGAGTCACTCTGACAACCACTCAACAGTCACAGAGTTACTCTGATGACCACTCAACAGTCACAACTCTGATGACCACTAAACAGTCACACAGTTACTCTGACGACAATTCAGCGGTCACAGTTACTCTGACGACCACTCAACAGTCACAGAGTCACTCTGATGACCACTCAACAGTCACAGTGTCATAGTATATAACTTCCATCACAAGCACCTCAGCCCTGTTTCAAGTAAACATCCTGTAAAATAAATACTGTCTACCCATAATAATTAATGTAAACTATCTTAATTTTGGTCATGTCTAGTTAGCATCCTTGCACCCTTATCACATCTTAGAACCATTCCGTCAATGCAGAAGAGCTTGTATGTACTAGAAAAATACATTTGGGGAGCTTGTACATATTAAGAATATTATTATTATATTCTTTTTTTCCATTGTTTATAGTATAACATACTGTATATCAAATAGTAAAAAGATTGCGCCTTAGAAAATTTCTCAAATAACTTGTGCTTCATGATGGCTTCCCTGAAAATTCTTGTTATTTTTCCTTGTGTTTAATCAACATTAATAATCTTTAATCTTGCTTAATGTCTTTTTGTTAACAGTCTGACATGTTTCTTTCGAACACTGATCAACAAATAGCAACTGAACATCTGGCATAAAAAAATATTTGATATACAAAAAAAAATATCAGTTGATGTTTTTTTTTTTTTTTGTTCTGTTTCCCCTTTCCCCTCCTAGTTACTGTGATGTGTTTTGGAAAGCAAAAGAGAAAGGGAAGTAAAAACCAAAAGATTTTCCCTTGCAAATGATGCACGAGTTCAGGAGAAAAACATTTTTCTTCACTTGACGGTCTCTATCAGTTTGGCATGAGAAGGTTCTGGCCTGAGAAATGAGCCCAAATGGTGCAATATCTATTAGTGTTAAATACAAAAATGACATTTTCAGAGCTCTCTGCTTGTTGTTCTCCATCTCTCTAAAGGCTCTCTCTCCATCCGGCGCTTAGTGCAGGAAGTCAAAATAGAGTAAGGGAAGGTGAAACATCCTGACACGCTCCTCCTGTTCTATTTTACAGAGGGATTAGAGGTAAAAAAGCAATATTTCTGTCTTTATAGCTGTCAGGTTTTGGATCAGTGTTGGATGATTTGGTACTGCGTATGTGACAAGGATACCTGGTAATCCTCTCTGAATATGAAAGCCTCTCCGTACTGTATCTGTCGCTGTGATTCTCTCCGGGTCTTGCACCCTAAGGAGTGATCACATCTCTGCCTCCCTCTGCCTCTTTTTCTTCCTCTTCTCCCTCTTTGCTTTTATCTCGTTCCTTCCTCTCTGTCTGCAGGTTTGTTCGAGGAAGAGAGAAGAAGGTGTTGAAGTTTGATGTGGAGAGAAGATAAAAGGGAAAAAGTAAAGACAGAAAAAAGATAGGGACAAAATAGTGTGAGAGTTAAAAAGCATGAGAAAGGAGATCATACTAATTATCTGTCACCTTTAACGCCCTATGGCACTTCTCAGCTCCTATTCCTTTCATTTGGATGAAGATGCATGCTCATAACTTGTGCACTTATCTTGTTAATGCGCCTGAATGTTCTTTGCATGTGTAAGTGTGCCTGTGCTAATTCCTAGGAGCTATTTCTACCCAGCCATCAGGACATCTGAGGTCAGATATGAGTGACATCACTGCTCATGGAGGTAGGTGCCCTCATGTCAGAATTGTACTGCTACTGCCCTTTGCTCTGCCTGACCATAATGACTATAATGGACCTGTAATAGAGCCAGAAATGTAGATAAATGGACTTGGGGGCTTGGGTATGACAATGAGAAAGGACTTTGTGGCTGTGCTGTATTTGTGTTACTTAACCAAGGTGACAATTTTCAAAGAGTGACACAGAGACTTTAAACCCCATTTAAAAGCGCAAAGATAAAGGCAATTCCAAATTTATCCTGCCCCTTCAAAAGATTCTCTCCTCTGTTGAAACAAAGATTGAACTGTCTTGTCTCATTTCTAACTGTTATGTGTGGAGGAAACCATGCATCACTCATGACCTGCCCAGTACCATCACAACAGTGAAGCACAGTGGTGGCAGCATCATGCTGTTGGGGTGCTTTTCAGCAGCAGAGACTGAAAGACTGATCAGGGTAGAGGGAAAGCTGAATGTAGAAAAGTACAGAACCATCCTCATTGAAAACCTATACTGCGGCGCTCAAGACTTCTGGCCGGGCCAGAGGTTCTCCTTCCAACATGACAATGACCCTGAGCACACAGGAGCAGCTTAGGGACAATTCTGTGAATGTCCTAGAGTGGCCAGAGCCCTGACTTGAACCCTATAGAACAGCTCAGGAGAGACCTGAAATTGGGTATCCACCAATGGTCTCCCTTAGGAGGATTTGCAAAGAGGAATGGCAGGAAATCCCCCAATCAAGGGGTTTAAAGCTTGTTGCGATATATTCAAAAAGACAAGGCTGTAATTGCTGCTAAAGGTGCTTCAACTAAGTCTTGAGTAGAGGGGCAGAATACGCAATGTGGTATTTCAGTTTTTTTCTTTATCATGAATTTGCAAAAAAATTAAATTCAGTTTTCACTTTTTCATGATGGGGTACTGAGTGTAGATTAATGTGAGAAAAAATGAATTTAGAATATTGTACCATCAGGCTTCAATGTAACAAAATTTAAAAAAGTGAAAGGATCTGAATACTTCCTGGATGCACTGTACCTTTGGGAATGGATTTGAATTTACAATAATTTTTGCGGAGTCTGTGCTTAGCAATAAACTTTCAGGCAGCTTTCCCATTCCATGGGGCATTTGAACACTACATAAAAAAAGACATTTTCTAGATGATAGCATCCAAATAGGAGTCCCAACTGTTGAGTCTCAGTTCAGCAGTAGAAGTTATACAGCTGGTTACTATTACTAATGCAGTTTAAGCCAAAAAAGGAAAGCAATTTTCTGGGGATTTACTGGCGATTTACTTTTACAAATAATGGGAACTAAGTTTGTCCAATTATCAACATCATGATGCAAATTTGTAAAAAGTGAAGATTAAAGCTTTGTCATATGGGCAGAGCCCAGAAATCTGGTCTGGTGTTGCTCTAATAATATTTGACAGGAGCTAGGATATTATAAATGTTTGTTGATTGTTGTTCACACTGACTGATCCTACATGCACCAAAGCATGCTGATATGTCAATACAGCTTGGTCCACAAATGCGGTCAGTTGCCAAGCTTAAAAACCAATAATCTGTAAATAGAGTTTATGTACAACATAACCACGATTGGCTGTATGATTCAGACCTGAATGTAAAAAAAAACAGTCCAACAAGAGTGCTTGAATGCTCACTTAAATCGAACCAAATTGAAGTAGGCTAAAAGATCTCTAAAAGCAACACATCATACCACAATCTAAAGAATTTCAAGATGAGAAACAAATTCATTTACATATTTCAGCCTGAAAAGGGTTACCAAGCCATTTCTAAGGCTGTGGGACTCCAGAAAACCACCATTATCCACAAATGGAGAAAACTTGGAACAGTGGTGTACTTTCCCAGGAGTGGCAGGCCCACCAAAATTACTCCAAGAGTACAATGACGACCCATCTAAGAGGTCGCAAAAGAACCCAGAACTGCATCTAAAAACCTTCAGGCCTCACTTGACTCTGTTGAGTCTGTTGAAGAAAGAGACTGGGCAAAAATGGCGTCCATGAGAGAGTTCCAAGATGAAAACCGCTGCTGACCAAAAAGAACAAAGCTATTCTCACATTTGCCAGATTCATTTTGATGAGCCCATAGACTTTTGCAAAAATATTCTGTGGACTGACGAGACAAAAGCTGAACTTTTTGGAAGGTATGTGTCCTGATACATGTTGAGTTAAACTAAAACAGCATTTTATAACAGAACATGCTTTGCTGCTTCAGGATCTGGATGAGTTGCTGTAATAGTTGGAACCTTGAATTCTGCTCTCTAATCCTGAAGGAAAATGTCCAGCCATCAGTTCATGACCTCAGTCTCAAGTGAATTCGAGCTGTGCCGCAAGGCAATGATCACCTCTAAATGGCGTCAATAAAACACAAAATGAAGGTTTTGCACTGGCCTTGTCAAAGTCTGGCCTTAAATCCCACTGAGATGCACTGATATTACCTTAAACAGGACGTTCATGCTCGATAACCCTACAATGTGGCTAAATTCCAACATTTCTGTAAAGAAGAGTGGGACAAATTCCTCCACAGCAAAGAGAAAGACTTGGTGCCAGTCATTGCAAACGCTTTCTTGCAGTTGTTGCTGCCCAGGGTGGCACAACTAGTTATTGGGTTTAGGGGGATATTTCATATAATTCAAATCCTTATTTAAAAACTGCATTTTTTATTTACTCTGGTGATCTTTGTCTAATACTGTTTTTTATTTTTGTTCATCTGAAACATTTAACTGTGACAAATAGGCCAAAAAAAAAAGACAACAGGAAGGGGGGAACACTTTTTCACAGCATTGTACATCTGCACGGTTGCAGAAGCAAATACAAATCGATTATAATACAAAATCACCATACAGCCTGTCCACACATTCATTCATGCTATTTCAGGGAAACCCATGTCAAAATGTATTCTACAGAAACACACGTTTATGCACCTATAGACCCCTTGGGCATTGAAACGCATACTCCCAGCTGCTAGCCCTTCTAATCAATTTGCACTTTAAAGAGAGTTTTACATTTCCAGCCAGTGTTTCTAAGACCCCCTGCCTTTACTGCTTTACACTTTCTTTCTCTCTTTCATCCTTTATTTTTTTCTTACAACAGTAGTTTCTCTGTGTTATCTCCTGCTTCTCTATCTCTCCTGCTGTCTACCTCTTACTGTAGTCGTATTTTTTGTTTTCCTTTTAATGCAGCATTTTTATAATGGCATTTACAGTTTGAGGAATTCATATATGAACCCTTAAACAATAAAACCACAAAATGAGGCCAGAGTGGCTACTGATGCCATTTTGGAAACCACAAAAACACAATTTGTTGCATTTTTGTTATCTGCTGATGACTTTTGAGATTGTGAATAATAACAACACCTTGACTGACAAACAGAGAAGTCCCTTTCCCATTAACACATCCAGGAAAGCTAAAGCTGACATATTTGCTTCTGTTTAGAATGGAAAAGGTCGATTCTGCAGCAGTTAATAGCTGCAGCATTTATGCCTAACACAAAGTGAATTGAAAATTCTTCCAGAAGATGACTTCCACTATCTCAAATTGTGTAGTGAAGTGTCAACCTCCTTCATTGATGCACTCAGTCTAGTCCTTGATAGATGGGCTGAAATGCAGTGAGCAGGGCTCACGGTAAAAGGTGAAGCCTTTTGGCAGAGCCCTTGGCTCCAAGGGGAACACTGGTGCACAGGTTTTGGGGGAAATTAATGCAGCTATACTGGAGTGCTTTTGTATGACTTCACAATGATTTACCAAAACATAACCCACTGTTTGTCCAAATCCATCACAGCCTGAAAAGAATCAGATAATGAGCAGATAATGATAATGAATGGATAGATAGCAGACAGTATGTTGTTAGTTTGCTGGTGATGCTAAGTGTGAAATGATGAGCTATGATCATGAAGGAGACAGAAAAGAAATCCACTTCCTTTTGAGGGAAAAAACACGATTTATTCCTAATCTCTGCAAACAGTGCTACAGCACATCTCAAAAAGTAGGGGCAGGGCCATGTTTATCTTTGTGAAGCATTTCCTCTTCTTTTAACAACAGTAAAAGAAGAGCTGTGCTCACTGGATGCTTTTAAACAAATCTTAATTGATCTGGAGGCAGATGCATCCGTCTGCAGATGTTTTGTCTGATATAGGAATGTTCTGAATCCTTGAGGTAGTTGTTTTGTGTATTTTTTGTTTTGAGTTGTGATTGTGTATTTTTGTCTGTTTGTAACTATGTAACTGTGTTACTGCCTGTCTTGGCCAGGACAATCTTGAAAAAGAGATTTTTAATCTCACCGAGTCTTTTCCTGGTTAAATAAAGGTTAAATAAAAAATGAATAAAAAAAAAAAATGTCTGGGAAGTGAGGAGACCAGTTGCTGGAGTTTCATGTGAGTAATGTTGTCCCATTCTCGCCTGATGTAGGACTCTAGCTACTCAGCAGTCTTGGGTCTTCTTTGCCAAATTTGTCATTTCATGATGGGCCAAATGTTTTCTTGTGGTGAAAGGTCTAGTAGGCCAGTTCAGCACCCAGACTCTCCTACTGCAATGCTGTTGAGATGGATGTGGTTAGGATTGTCTTAGTAAATATGCAGCATATGCCTCTATCATTGTCTGGATGGCAGCATATGTTGCTCTCAAACCTGGATGTACTTTTCAGCATTGATAGTGTTTTCCCAGATGTGTAAGCTGCCCATGCCATATGAGCACTAATGCAACCTCATACCATCACAGATGCAGGGATTTGGACTATGCACTGACAACAAGCTGAGAAGTCCCTCTCCTCTTTAGTACAGAGAACCCAGCATCTATGGTAGTCTCTGGCATGTGACCACAGAACAGTTTTCCATTTTATCTTTTTCAATTTTAAATGAGCTTTGGCCCTGAAAAGGCATGATTTTTGGAAAGTGTTCCTGAACCCATGAAGGGATTTCAAGTACAGAATCATGCCAGACCTTTGGAATTGTCTCTTACTCACAGAGATTTTTCCAGATTCTCTCAATCTTTTGGTGATATTATGTACTGTAGATGGGGGGATATTCAATTTCTTTGCAAAAGGAGAATCTTTCTGGGATTGTTCCAAAATTGTAAAATGCATTTTAATGCAGATTGTTGTACCTCTGCAACAGGATGCATAAAGGAAATGGTGATGTGCATTCACAAGAAACCATGAATGAAAGTTCCGATGGCCCTTTTCCACACAAACTCTTGGAGTTTTCTCAATATTAATTTGAAATTGTTTGTATTTTAACAAAGGGATAAAAGCATGTTAAAAACCAAGCTTTCGTTGTCACCACAACTCACGAGTATTTTACCAGCGTGAATTTCATAGCCTCGTCATCAAAACATTAAACAGCCACCTCTGGCAGCCCGCTCGCTAGATCCATTACTTCATGCTGTGAATGATGTTTTATGCATGGTATATATAATGTATGTTGTTTTGGTATGAAACTTCTTTGTTCACAGAGATTTGAAAGGCATGAGGCTGTTTATCTGTCGTTGTTTATCATGTGAAACCAAGAGAGGCAGCTGCAGGTACACAGCTTAACTTGCTTGCTAGGGCTTGTGTTTTAAAGATGATAATGATGCTATGGTTGTGTATGTCGAAGGCAGGATGGCTGTTTTGTTAGCCTGTATGCATTGATGGCTGAAAGTTTGCACATTTTGTGAAAATAAACTGTAGCTAAGCTAAAAAAAATCTAATTCCCTACTGACTCATATCATTCTTCCTCTATTACTTTATAATTTAGCCTCCAAAACTGCATTTATCACTCCACTTAGCTCTTGATTAGTTCTTTTTCCAATTCTTTCCTTCAGAACCATAGAAGGGCCAAAGGGATAGTGAAAACACACCATGGCCCTGGACTTCTCTTGCTATTTTCTATTTACTGGTAAGGCAACAATTTAAAAAGTATTACTGTTTATTTTATTCAAGTTGCTGGAGATAATGAATGTCAGCTAAATGTTAAAACATTCTGTGCAATTTCATTTGGAGCAAACAAAACATCACAAATTAAACTTTTTAATCACATTGGTTAATCCAGTGATTCCCAAACTTTTTGTGCCGAGCCTCTCTTTGGCAGATAATGCATTTACACATATCAATATACTTTAGACACAAGTCACAGCCTATGCTAACAAACTATTATATTTTACGGTTTATCTCAAGTCTGAAATGTATAGAGTAGCAACTCTGACAGGAAACTTCCAAGTCAATGAAAAGTTCATTTTCATTGATCATTCATTATGGCTGTGCCCCAGTGTACAAATGCAAGGACTATGAAGACATGGTTTGATGAGTTTGGTATGGAATGACTTTACTGGCACGCGCAAAACCCTGATCTCAACCCCATCGAGCATCTTTGGGATGAACTGGAACGTCTTCTCGTCCAACATCAGTGCCAGACCTTGTAAATGGTCTACAGAATGAATGGGCCCAAATTCCAACATAAACACTTGCACAAAATTTGTGGAAAGCCTTCCAAGAAGATTAGAGGATGTTATAGGTGTAAATGGGGGGGGCAACTCCATATTAAAGTTCAGGTATTTGAATATAGTGCCATTACAGTCCCTGTTGATGGTGTGTCAGACAGTAATGCAACAAAAACATGAAGAGAAAACTGTAGCAGCATTTCTGACCAGTCCAGGGAAAATTTGGATTTTCATTTTTAAAATAATCATCCATTTGTCACTTGGTCTGATCACACTAGTTTTGAATTCTGGTTGGATGTAGTTGCTCTCATGACTCAGCTGCTGCATTCATTAAGTCAGGAATGGAAGTATCCTGGGACTGGCAGATCCTGTGTCTGGTACTCCGACAGGGATTCCTGGCTTTATTAGTTTAGACTGCACCTGGATCTCATAAGTTATAAATAAATGTAAGCAGGTAGAGGGAGAATAAGACTAAGAGAAACAAACTTGCAATTGGGTCAGGATTCATTACAGTGGTTACAAACAAGTTAGACATCATATTACCCTTTCCCAATGTATAAACTGTGTTCTCTTTTTAAACTTCACCCTTAAAACCACCTTACCATCTTGTCTACTTCTAATACTCCACACTTTCTTTTCTCAGCCAGTCTTTTACTTTTCTCTACTCAGAATATCTTCCAGTCATTCCCCCTCCTCAAAGGTTAGGCTCAGTGGCTCATCCTATGGTATTCCTTTTGTACTTGCTCTGTTTAACACAAAAAATCCCCCAAAAATGTCTTTCCTCTATACCTCTCAGTGGCTGCAGGGCTCTGTTAGCATTCTGCTGAGGTGCTAACATTAAATGTCACCTAGCTGGAGAGAGACGATGTGGGGAGGATAACTGGGTGGGATCATTATCAGACGTCAATGAATGTCTGTGAATATTTACAGACTCTCTGATCAGTGACGCCTCTGACAGTCGTATTCTTACGTGTGTGCAAACACCTCTGAATCAAAATAGTGTGCTTTGAAGTGATTTCCTGTTTGATATTTATTGTCATCTAGTTGTACTTGTATTAATGGTTTAATAGAGTTTTTAAAAAGTTAACATTAACAAGAGAGTTTATGTGCCTTGATGGATTGTGCTGAGCTAATGAAGAGAAACTGACCTTTCCACTAGCAGATTGATGATCCAGCCAGCTGAACTTCCATCCATCCATCCGTTATCCCGTCTGGAGGTCGCTGAGGGCCCCAGCTGTCATTAGGCAAAGCAGGCTACACCCTGAACTGGCCACCAGTCAGCTGGGCTGACACATAGGGTGCAATCACACTAGGGCAAGTTGCCCTGTTCCATGCTGACTCATGATTGATCCCACTCCCCAGTCCCCTTCTGGCCCAACAGGCCGCAGCATGGATACGTTATCATGTGACACATGATTGCAGGAAGCAGGGCAGTCTCACAGAGCTGATACAATAGCAAAATACACAGACAATATGACAGTAACTTCAGTCATTTTGTGTCTTAGTTTGAACCATTTTGTCAGATACAGTTTTCCAATGCTTAGCCATTGTTTGGAATTATGGTCTAGACCAGAGCAGTGGGTCTCAACTGGTGGGTCGTGATCCATTAGTAAGTCGCAGAGCCCTTTTCATTGGGTCATGAATGTCTGCTTGGAAAGAAAATTTGTGCCAGAAGCTCCATTCAACTTTTTTTAAACACGCTGTGTTAGTTGTGTTTCTTTGATATGTCACATTTTTGTATTGTCAGAAGTCCAAACTTTACTATTTTACACATACTATAACTGACTGCTCATAACATTTCAAAAAACTGGGTCACAATTTCTCAGTTAGGAGATGGTGGAGGGTCCTGAGGCTCTCCCAGTTGAGAATCTAGAAAAAACGGCTGTATATTATTGTATATTGTGTCTATGCTTGTGCTCACGAGGAATCGGAGCGTCCCGCATCCCACCTCTTTCATTCAGCAGCGGCCAAGGAAGTGAATCAATCAGTCATAATGGGGAACAGTACGAATTGTTTTCTTCCTGGGAGTGGCTAGCCTACTAAAATTACTCTGAGAGTAAGGCTCACAGTTGAACAATAAGAAAGAGACAAGACAAAAATCCATGGGAGAGTTCTGAGACTAAAACCACTGCTGTCAGAAAAGGGGCAAAAACATCTTGATGATCCCCAAGACTTTTTGGGAAAATACCCGAGGACTGATTAGACAAAAGTTGAACTTTTTGGAAGGTGGTGCCCTGTTACATCTGGTGCAAAACCAATACAGTATTTTACAAAAAGAGCATCATACCAATAGTCAAGCATGATTGTGGCAGTGTGATGGTCTGGGGCTGCTTTGCCGATTCAGGACCTCAGTGACTTGATGTAACTGATGGAACCATGTAAATCTCAAAAGAGAATGTCCGGGACATCAGTTCAAGACCTCAAGCTCAAGTGCACTTGGTTTTTGAAGCAGGACATTGATTTGAAATACACCAGCAAGTTCACCTCTGCATAGTCTAATAAAAGAACGCCCCTAATAATGCAAATCTGTCAACTTTGTACTTGTACTTTATTTATTGGTTCACGTTTTTCATTTTCAGCTCTAGAAATTGTCACCCAGTGTCTTTCTGACCTTTTTTAGATAAAGGAAGTTGCTAAATCTGTGAGATACAGATTTATACACATTTTTAAAAGTTTGTTGGTTGTAATCATACTAATCAATAAAGGAGGAAAATGAAAAAAAAATGAGTGTATGGATAAAAAATGAATAAAAACAGGGTGAAATTGAAGAAGCTTTTTCCATGTGTTTACCCATGTGTGTCTGGCCCTGCCCATAAATACTCATTTGTGTTTACCCCAGAAAAAGAAATACATCGAGCGGTGAGAGAGCACCCAATCACAAATACACATCTGTCTGCAGGAAGTCATTCATTCAAAAATCAATCACCACAAACCTCTGTTATCTTAAATTGAACTGGGAATGCATACAAGCAATGATAATGGAATTTGTTTTTACAGTGATTTGCTCCGTTGTGTTTGGACCCTGTATTGTCATAGCAATGCATGATAATAGCCCCGAGGCATCCTTCCACTGAACGCCGTGAGAGCGTAGCCGTCGCCATTATAGAGTTCTCTAATCATACATTTGTTTTTGCCATAGAATTTAGTGTTTCACTGCTCTCAACCCCTCCAGTCTTTAGCATGTTTGCATTATTCACCATTCTGCTGGCTTTCCATTGCTGATTTTATCTCATCCTATTGTCCTGCCATCACACTATCAATATGTCTCTGCATTGTAGTGACTATCAGTAACGTTTAGAGATCTATTTTACCAGTGCAGCCATAAAGACCAGTGATAGCCCTTGGCCAAGCTTTCCCCACATTACATTTTGTTGATTAAAGTTTATAATGCTGTGTACAAAAAGATGGAATTGAGTATGTATTGGATGTCGTGGTGATAAAATACTGTATTCTCTCCATAACTCAAACTGCTGATCCTTTCTGTTTGTATTTGGACGGTGACTGAGGAGACATAATCAAGTCGTTTTTTTGATGCCATACTAACGATCTATTCTCCTGAATTTCAGAGGAAAAAACATACCCACTACCTCTGTCTGACTGCTATGACTGATTACTTTCAAAGATATATCTACTTCTGTAACTTCATTATATTTTGTGAGTTTAAAGAAGTTGCACCTGGCAATTTTTCCACAAAGGTTATTCTTTAGATAGCAGTTAAATGCCTAAAATGTACAACCTTCTTACAACTGCCATGCACATTAGCCACATTGTAGGATGTGAGATTCCAATCATGTGATCTGAAGCACATCAGGCTGTCACAAAACTGAGCACTGCATGTTGAAACATATAGACTGCACAGATACACTGGCATGACACTTGAGGCAGATGCTCAATCATATAAATTGGATTTTGAGTGAGTCTGTTCCTGCTATTTGCAGCACTTCATCCTGGTGCTTGTTGATCTACAGTCTGTTAATGGTATGGACATGTTGAGTTTTTTTGTAAAGTTAAAAAAAACGAGTCATGCTATGACCCAAATAAGAAAGAATAAAAACAGTATTTTTTTATTTATATAGATTTGTCATTCATTTTCGACATGGTTCCATTAGTTTTTTGCTTCCGCCATGTATGAGTACACAAGGAAGTCAGAAGGTTTAGGTTTGCTTCAAAGAAACTACAGTTTCATTTAGAATTCTGATTTTTTTAACCTCAAAAGTGAACTTTTCCTTCTGAATGGCACTGATACAGCGCTCTGATCCACTGACCTCCCGATGACCACTATCAGGAGTCTATGCATTGTGTTGTATTTTGAAGTTGAATGGATACTTAGCACATTTTTCAGGCTGCAGTTTGGCAGCGGTTAGCGCCAAAAATAGACCTGCAGCACATCTTTAATGAAGTGGAGCAGATTAGTGCTTCTGGGACATTTCAAAGCTGGACCAGAACATAGGCAGTGGAACTGCTCTTCACTCCTCAAAGTTCTACACTAGCTCTAGTTGACATCAACTCAAACATATTTTAGTCTATAAAAAGTCCTTGCATTTTAGTCTTTACTTTCAGTCTGGGCAATTATTTTCTGTTCACTTAATAAATCACCTACACTTTAAAATTCATTTATTACAAAATTCTATTCTTAAGTCTAGTCTTGTCCCTAGTCCCATCTTCCTCATGGAAAAACGAGGCTTTTCAGTCCAAAAAGGTATTCACATGTAGAGAACTGTTATTCACAGGCTATGCATTAAATGTGATCTAAAATTTCTCACCAGAAATTTCTGCTGTGATGGACCTTAAGTAAAGCTGAAAACTTTCCTGAATCTGAAAAACTGTTTTTACTGGCTGTGGACTCCTTGTTATAGAAAATTTGACATACATTTATCAGTTTTTAATTGTTTCCATAGTCTATTTCTTATTCAGAAATGGAAAATAATTGAGCAAAATGTGGTTTGATGCAGCAGTGCCAACAGTCAACCAGCTTTTGACTGTCTACTTTTCCTTGGTCAAAACTTTTGATATGTGACAGTTTAAGCTGGCCCATTCTGTGTTATGAAAGCCTCAGGGAGCACCAGTATTTCATCAGCATGTGGCAGAAGTGTCAGACAGAGAGGTGACAGAAAATGTCTTTTCTCTGTCGTTCACGCTCGCTGTCTCTTCTTGTTTCCCAGTAAAAAACAGCAACAAAGCCTTTCAGCTGGAATATTTAAAAGTGTGTCCCTGATGAAGTCTTAAATTGGCTTTCACAGAATGCATTTATCATATTAATTATTTTTTTCCTCTAAATTACAAACAAGAACATCAGTTCAACATGGCTGCCATCCGTGGCACCAAACAAGAAGATCATTTACATAAAAAATGCTCCTAGATGAGAAGGCTTCCAGCTACAGACTGCTGTTGTTTTTTGATTATTGGGAATGATAGTCTCAAATGTGTCTTCATTTTAGCCTTGTCTTCACTGGCATTTAGATGACAGCTTGGGAAAAAAATGTGTTGACAAACTTGTCATTTTATTGCCTTTCTGTACACTTTGGTCAAATTATGTCATAACTGGGAAAGATGGGATAAAAGAGATAAAAAAGAGATAAAAGATGGATATAGTTTTACTAGAAACCCATTTTAACTATTGAAGCTGCAAATTGCTTAAATTGCCTCAGGCCCTCTCTAAAAGTGGACTTTACTGGTCTTCCTACCATGTCAGGAGCCATTGTTTCAAGTGTCTCCTGTTCCTGCAGAGAGGAAGCAGTGCAGTAAGTAGCAATCCCAGTGCATCACTGAGGAGTTTCCTCTGCCTCTATGGGACCTTAAGGGCCAAAATACGTGTCGTTTTTCCGTGACCTGTGTTGAGAACTGGCTGGGTGAAAGTGTGCAGCTTTTTCTGACAAACTAACTTGTATGGGCTGTGAAATCATGTAATGCCTGGCAGACATTAAAAGATTTTTAAAATGGGAGTGACTCCACACATGATAACAATGGAGTTGTGTTTTTACAATATGCAGTGTGCACCAAGACGAGCAGCATGGCACACCACACGGATTCATTCGCCAACAACCAGTCTCCACTCTAAACATGATTTTCTAAAGTTCAAATATGGCTCTTAAGTAATAAGTCAACATTATGATGGTCAACTAAATGTGGCTGCTGTCAGCTACCTGTCAAATCCATTGCAGTAGTGATTTAAGTGCAACTCTGCCTTTCATCAGTTTGGTTGTTGTATGTTTTACATGACCTGTTGCATTAATACTTGTTGTCGCCACAAATCAACAAGTCGGCCCATAATTCTGACGTCTTTTGCATCATGTTTACTGTCCTCTCCATGGCTGTGTTTGTTGTGCTTCCTTCTTCAGTCCTGATTGGCTATTGTTCCAACAGCATTTTTGGTGGTAAATATTGAACTTTTTTGATATTCATGATTTCATATAAGGTCAGCCCTAATCGCAGAGGGTACAATTACTCCTAAACATGACAGGAAGATCTGACAAGATAATCTTTGGAGCTATCAGACCATCTGCCCCCCAGTATCCCCTTAACAACAAATTATGACCAAAATTTCTTACATTTTGCAATTTTAAACAAATGTTTTAATTGAAAATGTGGCTGTTTTAGTTGAAATGGACCATTGCTCTTAAAGACTGACTGTGTGTTTTGAACTTCAGTCAGGTCTTATTGGAGTTAAATATACATTATTCATGCTTTATTTTTTTGTGTTAAAAAATCCACAAGAGTTTAAGAGATTATTTTGGGGACTTTTTGCCTTTATTTTGATAGGACAGCTAAAGAGAGACAGGAAACATGTGGAAAGAGAGTTTAGCCCTGCACTGAACACTGACAGGAATGGGAATCAATCTCAGCTCTGGAGTCCTGGGCTGTATTAGTATTACACAGAATGCAAATTACACTCTCAGTCAAAATGATAACAAAAGATGACATGTAGGGATGTTGCTCAGCTCAGCAGCCTCTCCTTATACTTATTTTTAAAATTCACGACTCCATTACATAAAAAACTGCACTCCAGAAAGTGTATTAACCAATGTTTTGATTTCATTGATTGGTTTCACAAAATGAGAGGGAAAAGCTGTTAAAAGTGGCCTTCCCAAACTGCTTGCAGCATAAACCAGGAGGTGCACTTTTAACAGCTTTTCTCCCTCAACTGTGAGATTCATAGATTTAATCAAAAAATCAGTTTACTGTTTGGCAAATACAACTTAAGGAGTGTAGTAGGAGCAGCACTTCTGGGCTTTACTCACCCTGGAAATGCCTCATGAACTATCATGGTCTAACACAAGTAAGCAGCAGAATTTCTCTGGCTTTTAAAAAAATTGGGAAATTTCAGGTACTCAAGTGGAAATTACATACATAGGATAAGTCACATTTCATTAATATAGACCTCTTTGTTCCAGAAAAATCAATATTTTGTAGCTTTACTTAATTAAAGTGTTCAGTTGTCTGGCAATGGCGTTCATTTCTACCTTTTTTTTTTTTTAAAAATCATGAACTTTGTATAAAGTCGTATCTCATTAATTAAACCTATTTTAAAATATAGATGTTGAGTTTGCACACTATGCAAACAGAGTAAACATTAAACCAAAGGAGTCCTCAGATTCTGTGTCATTTAGAACAGGAGATAGGAGCAATTACCCATTTTTCTCAAAACAATCCACACTCTAACAGAGACGCTGGCTGAACAAACACCTGCTAAATCTGACTTTACTTCAGAAATGAACCTAGAGAGAAAACACTGAAGGAAATCTCACTTTTACCTTACATATTCTGAACAGACATTCACACATCTGTCTCAGCACTTTATGTGACTGTGTGTTAAAATTAAAGACAAACAGAAAAATGATATAATGATGATATTTCTAACCTTGTTTTAGGGTGTGTATGTATGAGTATAATCTTTATGTTAATGTGCGTACATACAGTGCTCAAACAATTTATTAGACCACCTGTCATAAAAACGAGAAAACAAATATTTTAGAAATCTTTCAAAAACTTGTTTAAAACTAAAAATGTTATTGTTATTTATTTGGCAAATAACAAACTGAAACAACTAAATAGTCCTTTTTCACACATAATAACCAAAAAACTTTATATTTTAAGTTGCATTCTTGCTGCCATTGTTTTTATCTACTTTTCCACAGTCTCTTTTGTTTTTGAGTTCCAAATAGTTTCTAGCTGTTCCCACAGACTTGCTTTAGATGAAACTTTTGTGCAATCAATCTTTGAATCTACTAAATCCCAAATTTGTTCAATAGGATTCAAATCCAGACACTGACTTGGACAGTCCATCAGTTCCAGTACTCCAGATTCCTTTTTCTTGCTCAAATAGTCTCTGCACAGCTTTGAAGTATGCTTGGGGCCATTGTCTTGTTGGTATATGAACCCACCACCAATCAGATTCAGTCCAGAAGGGATTCCATGATGTACTAAGATGCTGTGGTATATGTTCTTGTTCATGATACCGTTGATTTTCACTGATTTGCCCACGCCGTATCCACAAATGGAACCCCATACCATAATGGAATCTCCATCGTGTTTCACTGTGGGTGCAATGCATCTGGCATCAAAATGTTCTCCAGCTTTTCTGCGGACATAAACACAATCATGCTGACTGAAGAGTTCAAACTTGGACTCGTCCGTCCAGAGGACCTTCTTCCAGTCATCAACAGTCCAGTGTTTGTGCTCCCTGGCAAATCTGAGGCGATTCTGGATGTTTGCAGGCCTCAATAATGGCTTCTTAGCAGCTATTCTTCCCTTTAAGCCTTGTTCCGTCAGTCGTGTGCATATGGTCATTCTGGAGATTTTCTCAGACCCTGATCTAGAAGCATTCATGTCTGCCTGAAGATCAGCAGTGGTCTTCTTTCTGTCTCTAGTACTTCAAATCTTGAGGTGTCTGACATCTGCTTCAGTTAACTTTGGTTTCCTGCGTCTTCCTTGGTGCATTTTGTTGACTCCAAAGCATACTTGACCACGCTGTGAGAACACTTTATGTCTTTCCCTATTTGTCTCAGAGACCATCCAGCATCATGAAATGATTTAATGCAGACTCTTTCATTTTCAGTGAGCTCTCCACGTTTTATCATTTTGAACAGGAAAGAGGAATTTCAAACTGAATTCACCTTTTATACCCAAATTTGAGCCGGCTCACTGGGCTTCTCTGAGAAGTCAGAAATGAATCAAGCGTAACATTCAACCACTAAAACTCACTTGTCTGTTCAGGAATGCATGTAAATAACTATAATTTGACATATTAATCAAGAAATATTAATGTGCTTTACTATTTTTTCCATTTTTTTCTAAATCAGTAAATTTGAAAATTCATGGATAACAATAATAATTATATTTTAGCATTAAAATTATCATTTGGGTTAAAGAGCATCTACATATTGGTGTATCAACCATTGCAGAAACATAAAAAATGATTTTGGTAATTACCAATGCTGTTAATTTAGGGCAGCTGTGGCATAAACCTTACTTTGGGTGGTGGTCTAATAAATTTGTTAAACACTGTACATGTTCCCAGTTCTTTTAAATCATTCATTATTCATCATCAGGTCAATCAGTGTTGAGTTTTTCACCACATTTACTTTTATATTGTGTCATGAACCTGCTCTACCATCAATGGCTTTTTACAACCTTCATTCATGTAAAAAAATAAAATAAATAAAGAGAGAGTGGTGAAAGAGAAGTCGAGAGAGAACAAGAGAGACACTTTACGAGCTATCTCGTACCGTTCTCATGCTGGAATGCAAGCATGTTCCTCCCACGTTACCATAGCAACAGCAGCCCATTAGGTGGCAGGAGAGTG
The DNA here is from genome assembly GCF_018320785.1 of Cheilinus undulatus. NCBI lineage: Eukaryota > Metazoa > Chordata > Actinopteri > Labriformes > Labridae > Cheilinus > Cheilinus undulatus. The sequence continues at coordinate 20,238,347 of NC_054887.1, read as the reverse complement.
AATGAGTGAATGAGGCGGTGTGCGGGCAGGAGAGAGAGAGAGAGAGAGAGAGAGAGATGAAAGATTGAATCGCATGAAGAGAGGCGGTGGGGAAAGCAAACAAGGAAGTGTAGAGCTAGGAAAGGAGGGAAGGGAGCAAGGAGAGGAGAATCCAGTCTTGTTACTTTAATAAGTGCATGCCTTCCCACGCCCTTCCATTAGTTTCAATTCTTCTGACTTCATGAATGGTAAAACTGAATCTCTAAGATATAAAAACACTGTTTATATCAACTGTTTTATTCATTGTTAGTAGATATTTTCCATTCTTATATACAGTACCTATTAAAAGTAGTCACCTCCTTAGATGTTTTACCCTTTTATTGATTTTTATAAATAAATCATGGTCTATATAATTAGTTTTTTTTTGTCAAAAAGCCAAATTATATTGACTGTGATCGATTAGCAAAATCAATAAAGGGGTGAAAAATCCAAGGGGGTCTTTGCCTTTTAAATACTCTGTACATGACCAAGTCCATTAAAAAGACCAAACCCTAAAAGAAGATTTGTCTGTGCTATTACAGCTCAGCATTCATATATCCTACTTTATTTTCCTCACATAAACAAAGCATTTGTGAGGATTTTTCATATTGCTTTATATCTTATTCACCCTATTTCCAGTCTCACCGGTTACCTTTTAGTTTTGATGAATGTAATATAACATCAGATTCTACAGCACCTTTTTCATCAGTACCACGAGAGCCTTTAAGCCCTTAAATTTTACCTTTTTGCCAAAAATAACTGAACTACAAAGGAAGAATAAAGAAAAAAGTTTCTACATACCTTTCTCTCAAAAGTGCTATTGTTTTTTATGTCTTTGGTTCCACTTGTAGCTTATTGATCAAGAGTTCCATAAAGGAAAGTAGTCACAGAGAAGACCACGTTACAGTCTGACTCTAAGGCTCTGGAAAAGTTGATCATCTATGAGTAGTAGTTTGTTAGATCTGTAGATATTTGGACAGCAACACAGTTTTTATTGTGACGACCTTGCTGGTTTGTGCTGTCTTTGTGTGGACCAGGTTCCAGTAGGTGTCAGTGCAATTGTGGATTGTTTTGATCTTGCGGACACTGAAGTGTCCTTGCTGGGGCTCTTAAATTGCTGAGTGAAACAAGGATCCAGGCATTCATTGGATGCTGCCATGGGTTCTGTATCAGTGGAAGGTGAAACCGTGAGGTTGTGGAGCAGTTCACCTACAGTACCTTGTTGTCATCATCCATTGCACCTCAATGGGTTGGTTGGGCAGGATGGTGTGGTCCTCACCATATCTGATCATGTGAACCGAAGTCAGCCTTTCAGTACTTGGTCCTCCTGGCCTTTCTACACTCTTGTGGCCTGGATGTTGACTAATGGCCAGAGATGCCAGCTGGACTTCTTTGTGACAACTTATGGAAGTATCATTGGCAAGACCATGTGTCTAATGCACACTGGATGCCCCAGACTAGATGTGATCTGGTACTTCAAGCCAAATGAAGCAGATGAAAGGTCTTGAGATGAATTCAACCATTGAATTAGCATTTCTTAAAAAGAGACAGAAGTCCATGGAGATATCAATGCAAGCGAAGTTAACTGCAAGCTGTCCAAAAACTTTAGACTCCCTAAGAATGGAGATGTTTTTGTGAAACCCCTTGAATTAAAGCTGTGTTCTCTTCGATCACATCTTAATTGTTTCATTTCAAATCTATTGTGGTGATAAATTGAAGCCAAATAATAAAAATTGTAACACTGACCAAATATTTATAAACCTGGCAGTGTCCTGTCTTTTTATCCCAGTCCAATGCTTGGTGTTTTCCAGTGTCAAGCTTTGATTTTTTTGGCTGGTACCATTTGTGGCTGCTAATTTTTGAACACTGGCTTTTATATGCAAATACTCATAGCTTATGTTGTTCCAAAAAGCTCCACTATTGTCCAGAAAGGATAAAAACATCATTGAGCCACATTGTATAACGATGTGACATGATTATCATTATGACAGATGCTGGCAGTGTTTATCCTGAGCCAGCCACTATTAAACTGCTAAAACACTCAGAGTAGCTCATCAAAATAGTGATAATTATCAGCTGGATATAAGTGTCAACAAATACACTATTTACCGGTGTTTAACTTGCCCTTGAATCTTCATTAGTGGCATTTTTTCTCAACTGTTTTCTCAGTGTACAAATGGCACAGTGGCATTAATACACAATGCTGGTAGTTAGAATCAAGATAGGAGAATTCGATATCAGATAAAATGTTGATATAAATGATGAAAAGAGAAAAGAAGGAGTCAAATGTAAGAGAAAAATGGAGTCAGTGATTGAAATGAGGACAGGAAAGGATGAGAAGGGGTGATGGAGAATGAGGAGTAAAAGCCAAAGAGGAGAGTGGTGGAACGGAGGGAATATGACAGCAGAGTCTTTCATGACGGCTGTAGAGGAGAAATGGGTTTTCAGATCACTCTCCTGCACTCTGTGCCAATTTACATGCCTCTGTGCCACCTACAGGCTGCACACAGGGGAGGAGCAGAGGAGGGAGAGAGACAGGAGGGAGCAACAGGGGAGGAGGAGAGAGCCACTGCAATGGAAGTAGAGAAAAATAACAATAGAGGTGGAAGAAAAATAGAGGGATGTCGAAAGAAAAGCAGAGGACAGAGTTAACTGCTACATTTGAGATTACTTGATTTGCTGCCTGGATTGAAAGATATTTTTCTTTATTGTAAACCACTGAGATACTTCAGGGTGGATTATTTGTTACAAAGCCTCAGACCTTGACACAGAAGAACAGTTTGTTTTGCTTTGGTTTAACTTCTGGGGTATACCAAGAAGCAGGGTCAACATACCCAGTCTTTATTCAGGTATGTGAGCTCAGTAAAGCCTGAGGTTGTAGTTTCAGATTCTAGGTAACACAAAGCTGGTTATGCACTTTCTCCATTAACTCTACTTTCTGCTTCAGCCTGTGCAGGACTAATTCCACAAAATGAATGCTGAAATAGCTAGCTTACCTGCACACGCACACAGACACAATTGTAGGCTTACATTTGTTGGTATCCAGCTGCCTTCTCAGTAGTAGGAGATCATTTGAAGCAGATTATGTAAATACCTTTTAATGAAAGAATAACTATATAATGGACAGCTTGAAAAGCAGAACAAATAAATTCTCAATACTCATGCGAATGTTTACAATGTGGATGGGCACATTGACTTAACCATTTAGAAAGTAATGTCAGAGTTCAAAGCTAAGCCATGATTTGCTCAAATGTCAGGGTATCAGAGAATTAAGTTGAAGAACTGGGAAAAATAGGTACATGTTTGCAAAAACAGGCAAAATGGGCAGAACTGAGTAAAACGTGGCTGAAATTTGCAGAAAATTAGTGGTTACAGAGTAGCAAAATTGGAGTAAAAGTGGCAAAAATGGGTTAAGAATGGAAAAAGGGTAAAAAGTGGGTGGAAATGGTGAAAAGCAGCTGAGACGAGGCAACAATGGGTTACAAGAGGGAAATGTGGTGAAACAGAAAATGACAGAAGTGGTGGACATTGGCAGAAAAATGTGATAAAAAGTGGTTGCAGAGCAGCAAGAATGGATTGGAGCCAACAGAAATTGAGTAAAAGCAGCAAAAATGGGTTATGAAAGGCAAAAAAGGGGCAAAACTGGCTGGAAAATGGTGAAAAACATTTAAAAAGGGGTATAAAGTTAATAGAAGGAAACATTTAATACATTTGGCAAAAAAGAGTGAGAACTGGCAAAAATTGGCAGAAAAAACAAGTGCAAAGTGGTTAAGGAGTGGCAAAAATGGGTTAAGACAGGCAAGTAAGGGGTAAAAGTGGCTTGGGGTAAAAATGGTTTATGAAAGTTAAAAAAATTGGCAAAACTGGGTGGAAAATGGTAAAAAGCAGTTAAAAGTGGCAAAATGGGCTCAAAGAGGGAAAAATGGGCTAAAAATGGCATTAATGGGTTTGAAGTGTCAGAAATTGGCAAAAAGTGGTTACAGACTGGCAAAAGTAGACTTAAAGAGGCAAAAGTGGGTTTGAGGAGACAAAAGTGGGATAAATGCAGAAAAAATGGTTAGAAAAGGTAAAAATGGGGCAAAATAGGTGAGATAGGTGAGAAGAATTTAAAAAGTGCCAAAAAAAAAAAAAAAGATTAAAATGGGGGAAATGGGTTAAAAGTGGCAAGTGGGTTAAGAAAATGGGCAAAATTAAGAAATGGGCAAATTTTGGGGAAAAAAATCAAAAATGGATAAAAGTAGGAAAAAGGTGGCAAAATATTGCACAAATGGGTGGGAACAGTGAAGAAAAGCAGTTAAAAAGTTGCACAAAAAATGTAGAATATCAGAAGCCAATAATTGCTTGACACATTTTTCAGCTCTTAAATGAAGCAACTGTTAGCCAGGACGCTAGCACCTGTGCTACTGATTCAACACACATGTGTCAATATCATAATTATATCCCAACTGGGGAGGGCCCATTTACTGGGTTTTTCAGAGATCCAGTGATTTCTGTGGGCAGGCATCACCATGCATCATGGAAATTATTACTTTCAACTCCTCTAGAGTTTACAACTCCATTTGAGTGTTTGAAAGAAAGACAGAGACAGTCAAAGCATTTTGTGGTGTCTTGTCAAAGAAGGAAAACTTTCTTTTTAGTGTAAATCTGCCACAGGCCCCCTCTTCCCCTCTTCCCTCTTCAAATGCTATGAGACAAGAGGAAAGAGGTTAGAAATTTGGATAAATGAAGGAATAACAGACAGTCATAGCCCAAACAGTGCAGCATTTAGACTGATAGCTATAAATCTGACATGTTGGTAATGTTAAACCTAAGGCTAAACACTCTCTCTGTCAGCAAATGTAATCCAAACATGGCTGATGACCCCCCACTGAGCTTTTCTCCCCCCTTGCTGTTTCACACGTTTAACATTCTCATTGGTAATCTCAAATGAGACTCCACAGAGGCAAAAACGCGAGCCATATCTCTTATTAAGTGTCTTTTCTTTTGTAATTGTCAACATCTGTGCGTAACAATGTGATTTTACACTTTGTCCCTTGAAGTGTGGCATGTAGCAGAGAAGCGATGTTAAGGGTTTGATAATTAGATGAAGAGCTCTCTCTCTCTCTCTACTTTAGTCTGCACTGCATTTGTGCGTGCCCTCTCTCCCTTTCTCAATCACACACCCGACTATGTGTGTGTGCTCCTCTGCCGTTACCCTCTGGCTCCCTCTCATTCTGACAAACTAGGACATGAAAATAAGCCTCCACAGTGCCAGGAGAATGCTAAATACAGGGCCTCCTTTCTGTGGCAGTGCCTCTTTAATCAACTTCCTCTTATCTCTCCCGTGCATCCCTTGTTTCTCTCTTTTCTGAATGTAATGGAGGAGAAATCTGTACCCCACCAGTGTCTCCTCCTCTCAAACCTCCTCCTCTGCCCTCCATCTTTGTCATTCTTCTTGTCACCCTGCTGTCTCACTTCCTCGTTCTCTGCTTTGTCTCTCTCGCCTCCTGTCTTCGCTCTTCTCTGAATCTCAACTCTCTTTGCCCTCCAGTTTCTGCACGCTCACTCCTTCTTTTTTCCCCGAGTTGTTTCCCTCCTAGTGTCTCTTCAATTGTCTGGTTGCCCTCATTAAGAGTATTACAGTGTGCACTCATGCACCAGCCAGCATTGTAGGAGCTAAAAAAGCATGAGCCAGCTCTACAGTGGTGGATTTTCCCACTCCAGGAGGTGACAGAAATATCAAGTGTAGCTGAGTCTGTGCTTGCATAATGTATTTTATTATGATGGGCTGGCACGTTATGACCAGGCTTTAACATTTCCAGCCCCTAGAGACATAAAAAAAATCACCACCATTATGGGACTTAGGAGTTAAGTTGGCATCCTTTAATGATTTTGAATTCAACTTTGGCGACCTTGATAGCAGAATATGTGTCATGCAAGGCATCTTAAGAGTGGTGCCCTTTTAGGAGACCAGGAGAAAAGAGGAGTCCAAAATAGTGGAAGCCTATTAGCTGTGGCCAAGCATCCAATTAAATTCCCTTTGGACCGCAGGACTTCTTTCTCTCTCTTATTCTCTCTATAGGCTCACCCTGTGACAGCGTTAGGCTGTTTCTCTGTATTTTTGCTCTAATTTATTTCACCCTTTTCTCACCCTCACCCCCTGTGCCTTTTTTCTGGTCTCCATCCTTCATTTTTTCCTGTAGTTTCCCTTTTTGATCCTTCTTAGACTTTCTTTTTCACTGATTTGTACAAACTTACTTTCAAAGAAGCTGGGACGCTGTGAAATATTTGAATAAGAAAAGAAAACAGTGATTTGCAAATCCTTTTCAACCTATATCATATTGAAAACTGCACAAAGGCAAAAAATTCTTTATTGTTGTTTTGGAAATAAACAAATGTATACACAGTCCGAAGTTAATGTCTGCAACAAGTGCCAAAAAATTTGGGACAAGAGCATGTTTTCCACTGGGTTACATCCAGATTGTAATTTTAACTCCACTTTGCATTAAATGGCCTTCAGTGTTTATAGTTTTCCAAACATGCCCTTGGGCACAGTTTTTAGAGTTGTTTAAGACATGTTTAAACGTTGCCTGATGCATATTGGTTACTGTTTGAATCCCTTTGCACATGTTTCTGGTAGACATTTTTGCACCATGAATGAAGTTATCAACTGAGTTAGTGACATCCTGTCTGTGGAAGCATTACCTATCTTGCAGTAATTCACTGTTTAATTAGTACAAGACAATGTAAGATATTGCCACGTATGTTAAATATGGGACAAATTAATTAAGAAGTGAAAAACATTGCATTGTGCCAATAATTAATGCTGTAATTATACTTCAACACCCCAAAGTGAAAGGAAATAACACATTGTTAAAAATTTACTTTAACGTATAAAAGAATAATACTGTGAATTAACATGGTAAGAGAGTTAACCCTTCAAGCCCTAACCATTTTTTTCTCTACTGGACATATTGTCTTAAAAAGATTATGAAACATCAACCCTGTGGTGCACAGTCAACCTCTAACATCATTAATGAAACAATAATCATTCTGTGACAAAAATCTTGAGAATATTGACATATTTAGAAAGAAGCCCTTGCACATTGGTGTATTAGCTGTTTTTGAGCCATTTCTCAAAGCAGTTCCTGCCTGCAGTGACACAGCAGGCCACGTCACAGACTCTCTCTCTCTCTAGCTCTCTCTCTCTCTCTCCCTCCCTCCCTCCCCCCAGTATGTGCTATTTTGGCCATTTCCTGCAAAACTATGTCAGTTAGCATTAGCAGCTAAGGCAACAAATGAAAAAAAAGGATAAAAAATGGATAAAAAGATGTTCAATATTGGATTTTCTGATGTGGATTTCATCTTCAATGACTCTGAAAAGTCATGCAAGTTTCACCCTTGCTGGAAGAGCTTCTGTGTAGGATTGGAGGGCATGGATAGCTTCATTGAAATGGCACAACAGCTAGCTTCAAGCGAGAAAAAGTAAAAGGCTATGGTTTATGGTTCGAAAGTTATTGAAATTTTAATAGCCTGTGCCTCCCCTTGTCGTACATAACAATGTCAGGCTGGAAGGTTTAAAGTATCCTGAAGTCTAATTTCAACTAAGAAGCTGTGAGAATTATGTACAGAGACTACATGAATTTAAGAGTATTGGAGTTGAATTAACTCTGACAATTTTGCTGTCCAATCAAGTACCTGCACAGATTTAGTGTGAAGCCATGCTGCTGTAACTTGTGCAGAATGTGGGACATCCCAGAAAAGGATATCATCTGGACTGAGGCATTTGCTCCTCCAAAACCAGTATGCACCTTTCAGTATTAATGGAGCCTTTACAGATGTGTAAGTTACCCATGCCATGTACACTAATAGACTCCCGCACCATCACAGAAGTTGGGGTTTAAACTTAGCATCCATAAAATCTGGATGGTCCTGTTCCTCTTTATTTTGGGGGATGACAAAGGATTTGTTCTGTGAACTTGTAAGACCACAGTACACTTTACCACTGTGGACCAGTCGATTTCAGATAAGCTCTGGCCCAGAAGTTAGCAACACTTCTGTATGTTACTGCCAAATGTTTGTGCTTTGCATGGTAGAGTCTTTTATGTAGTTTCTTTTTTGCTGTATTCAATTGAATATAAGTTGAAAATGATGTGCAAATCACATTTTGCAATGTCCCAACTTTTTTGTGATTGGGGCTTGAAATGGACTAAACTAAGGAACAAGGCTGGTGTGATGGATTGTGTAATACTGACAGAAGTGTTTCATCGTCAATTAAACAACATATACTTTCTGAATTTATCAACCAATTATGGAACCTGTCAAGCCACTTTGGTCTTGTTAATTTCCCATAATACGTCATAGTTTTCCCATGGTAACAGCTGAAAACACAACACATGATTTCAGTTGCACTTACAAGGAAATTGGGTTGAGATGCATGTGCTATTCCTGTGTCCATGCAGTTGGTTCTTAAAAATGACACTTTAGGGAGCACAGATGGTCAAGTGGTATAAGGCGCTACCCATGTACGCGGGCAGCCAGGGTTCGAATCCGGCCTGTGGCCCTGTACCGCATGTCTCTCCCCACTCTCCTCCCTGTTTCCACATCTATCCACTGTCCTTCCTCTATCAAAAATAAGTTTAAAAAAGACTTTTTATACTAAGAAACAAGGTAAAGTTGAAGGCTTGACTGACACTGCTCATAAACAACGGGACCTTTGTGGGAGCTTTGTTACCTCAAGACAAGATAATTACTGCTTTCAAACACAGTGAGGGGCAGTCTGACAGGCTGTCAATCAACAATTCTGATCCTTAATCCTGCATTCATACTGCAGAATGACACATTACAAAAATGTCCCTGATTTATCTATCAGTACCTGTGCCTATGATTTTACAAATCCTTGGCTTTGAGTGAGTCATCACCATGTCAGACTCAAAAGTAAAAAGCTGACTGTACACTTTTCCTTTTTTTATATTGTGACTGTACGTTTTTTCAGCACCAAGCTGAATTGAACATACAATAAGATCATAAAAATTCCCTTTGGTTCCACATATCGTCACTGCTTTCATCACACACTCTTCTCTGTGGAAGAAAAAAGCCTTTGCCAATTACTTCCTGAAAGGGGTCAAACTCATTTCAACCACTCTCATTTGACCCCCACTCTGACCCTTACATCACCCTCTTTCTTCCACTCTGGGCTCAAACATCGGAGTGATGCTATCAAGGAAGGTCAGGCCTATAACACATCTGGTCGAGCCCTTGGCTTTGACTTCCACCCCTGTTCCTTGTGCTACTCTGCCACTCGGTGTCGGTGTCTCTGTGTTATCCTTATCATAAGCAAGGGATTAAATAATGTATTAAGCTGAGCTGAATTTCAGATGTCCACAGGATGTCATAGAGTGGCTTAAACATCGCCCCTATGAATGAATGTTTTAAAAGGGTAAAGGATTTCTTAAATCCCAGAGACGCCTCACCAGTTTGGGAGCACAGATACGTCCAAAGGGCAGGAGACAATTAAACCTGAGGATTTGATTTGTGAAACCGAGGTGTCAAGGGAGAAGAAGAAACATAAAACTGAGAAGGGCTGGTGTCAGAGAAGAGACACGATAACAGATGATGGGAAAGGTGGAAGCAGGGACAGATTGACAGGCAGACTCAGCAGGTTTTTCTGCACCTGGCAGCACTGTAAAATGAAATACATTAACCTAAGTCATCACTGAATGTGCAATACATTTTACAGTGCTGGCAGCACTGTAAAATGTATTGCATATTCAGTGATGACTTAGCTTAATGTATTTTCACATGCAGTTTATTTCACTAACAACCATAAGTGTCACCTTATTTTACAACCTCTTTGTAAGATACAGCTTTTAAATGGTCACCTTGTACGGTTTATATGGTGTCTGTTCAGGTTGCACAGGGCTTGGGCATGAACAGCCCTTTTCAAGTCTGGCCACATATTCTCCATTGGATTGAGGTCTGGGCGACCATGCTTCAGGTCTTTGTCTTGCTGGCTTGCAGACTGAATAGGACTGTCCTCCTTTATTCATTTTACTCTCTACCTTTACAGGCCTTCCAGGGCCAACTGCTTAGAAGCATCCCTACAGCGTGATGCTGCCACTACATGCATGATGAAGTGCGTGCCTCACACCAGTAACATGAATCATACTGTCTTTCTGCTGGCAAAATTTACGTATCCTTAAGGGACCGTGAATATCTTGGTCACCCTGTCAGGACTCCAGCCAGAACAGTTTTCTCACTTCATATGACCTAACCTAGCTGGGTTGAGTTTCAAGCCCAACCGGGCTTCAGAACGCAGCTTTACCTTCCCTGTGCTCTTTCTCACATCTTTCAACATACTGTTCTCTCTGTTATTGTATTTTTTAAATTCTGTAATCATTGCATTAGGAATATTTTTGTCATTTTGTGCCTTTTACCATGAGAATGTAAGCTAGCAGGGAGAGGGTGGCTCTTGGATGCAGCAGCTAACTGTTGAGCCTTTCAGAGGCATTGAGGGCCAAAATTAACCAAATATCAATGAAAAGACGGGCCCCCTTGATAACTGGTAATTGTTGAGAGGGGTCTAGCCATAGACTGCAGATCTCCAACCACTACTGAGAGACCACTAATTTGCAGGTAAGAGAGATTTGCAGTTTTAGATTTTTTTTTCAACTTTATTCAGAAACAAAGTCTGGCAGTAATATTCATGAAATAACCACATTGAAAACCTCATGGACAAAGAGACTTTTCATAAATAAAACAGAAACAGAGGGCAGAGGGCTAATCTGGGGTTACATTGTATACAGAAGACGTTACACAAACAGTGGCGAGTTAATTTCATTAGCTTTAGCAGAGCAAGTGTAATTACACTAGCAAGTTAGTTAACATTACTACGTAAGCCATGTGGCTATGAAGCTTTAGCTTGAGCAATGTGAGCTTTAGCAAACATAGCTTAAGCTAACATACTATGTTAACTACATACATGTGCAGTGCTTAACAAATGTATTAGACCACCCCAACCAAAGTCAGGTTTATGCCACAGCTGCCCTAAATTAACAGCATTGGTAATTACCAAAATCATTTTTTATGTTTCTGCAATGGTTAATACACCAATATGTAGAAGCTCTTTAACCCAAATGATATTTTTAATGCTAAAATATAATTATTATTGTTATCCATGAATTTTCAAATTTACTGATTTAGAAAAAAACGGAAAAAATAGTAAGGCACATTAATATTTCTTGATTGATAAGTCAAATTATAGTAATTTACTTGCATTCCTGAACAGACAAGTGAGTTTTAGTGGTTGAATGTTATGCCTGATTAATTTCTGACTTCTCAGAGAAGCCCAGTGAGCCGTCTCAAATTTGGGTGAATTCAGTTTGAAATCCTGTTCAAAAATGGTAAAACGTGGAGAGCTCACTGAAAATGAAAGAGTCCGCATTAAATCACTTCATGATGCTGGATGGTCTCTGAGACAAATATGACAGGTGGTCTACTAAATTTGTTAAGCACCAAGTGGCAACTTCCGGTCCTGAAAAATGAAGCCAAAGCGGAAGTGCAAAAAATTGCTATACCACTATATCCGCTTGAGGCTGGCTGCAGGAACACCAGAAGTTCTGTCTGCACACATGTTAAACAGCTGGTTTTGACACACAAAATAAACTGCTTTACAGCCTGGTTCAAAACACCAAATGTGCCTCATTAGCTAGTGTCTTATTGTGCTCCCACTGTACGGGGAGTGAATTTTTTGTTTACCACGATCGTTTGGATTATATTTAGGATGAAAGCTGATTGGCGCGTCTCATTTGATTGACAGATAGCTCGACAGGCAGAGGCTCCGTTTCTGTCAACCGGAATGCTAGCTAGCAGGCTGACAGGAAGTCGCGCTTAGTGGGCGGGCCGTTAGGTTGATCCAAAGTTCGGTTGAGACCGCGATTTCAATATGGAAGCCTCCACGGATTGGCTTCAAGAACGGTTTGAGTCCGCCTATTGTAAGCAGATGACTGACATCACATGGGGTTTGTCCAATTCTTTCTACAGTCTATGTTAAGCACTGTATGTAGCTACTGTTGCTAGTGCTAACAGAGCCACAAAGTGAGCAATCTGACAAAATACAATGCATCTGTATCTCCTCTGCCTGTCAGCTGTAAAAAGCAGGGATCCCAGGTTTTGCAGGGTGCATAGAACACACTAACATGACTTGGTACCAGATTTAGGCAAGAGAATAAATGCTTGGACTAAAACTAGACCAAAACTAAAAGGGTAGTAATGACTCAAATGTGACTAAAACTAAAATGCATTTAATCTAAAGACTAAGACTGAGACTAAAATGAAATTAGCTGTCAGAGTTAACACTGTTGCGGAGAGTCTTGTGGTATCTTTAGGTCAGGTAAGCTATCAATTAGGCGAAACCATTGGGATGATGTCACAACGTGAACTTGTAGAAGGTCCCCATGGAGCACTTCTTCTCATTAGGGCACAAGAATCTTGGGTTTATTCTAAATTGTGCTGAACTCCCTGGTTGTCCATTTGATAATGTTGATAGGGCAGAAATATTTCACTCTCAATCTTTGTTGTCGACAAACCAATCAATAATGTAACCCATAGAGCCATGCTGCTACAGCTTGAAAATGTCGACGTGTCACAACTTGGTGGAAGTCAATGCGGCTCTGGATCAATGCCATAATACTCATGAATAGAGGCATACAAAAGGTGGAAACAAAAGACAAAAAGTTACAAAATTTCCCCTCAGTGTGTGGCTGGAGTCCTTGTCATTTTTAAATAATCGGGTGTAAAAGGTCATCTCCTCCTTTTGTCCTCATTTCTTCTGATGATCATAGAGGAAACAAAAGACCAGCAGACTAAGGATTTAATGACTGTGGAGCCAGAAAAATACAATGGAGGAAAAGACAGTTCTCCTTTCATAACGGCCATCACTGATTGCCTTTGGCTACAGAATAGCTTGTTTAATATTGCGTCTCTCTCTTAATTAGAGATTTATCAGAATATAATTAGAGTTAATAGACCTGGCTTGTACCACGGTTAACTAATGCCTCAGTGTTTGGAAATTACACAAAAGAGTTGTATGGGTTTCATCTTTGTGAAATTTAAACGTTAAACAATCTTGTGTGTTTCTGGGGTATTCCTTTTATGCAGATGATAGCACTTTCTACATTGTACCAAAATATTCCAAAAAATGCCTAAAAATCGACATATTCCAGAAGTTTTTGATGGAAATATGGCCTTTTTTCTCAGCGTTAAGATTATTGTTGACTTTCAAAAGCCATTAACTTCAGGAGAATGGTTTGCTATATTCTTGAGGTGAATACGCCAAGGTGAATTTATCCTCTGTTGGCAAATTCATCAAACAGTGTTATGTTTAATCACAGCTCTGTTGTTTGCCAGTAAAACATCTCCTGTACTGACATGAATACACTCCTTTAACTGGAGTTTCAAATGTGGCATTAAATTGCCCTTTTTATTTCTAGAGTGGTGTGAATGTCTCATGGGAAATGATGTTAATATTTGATATGTTAATATTTGTTTTGCTGTCAGCAAATGAATAATGCAAAGAAGTGAACTGAGGATTGGCACACAGTCATGTTTTCATCACTGGATTCCTGATGATTGTTCTCTGAAGGCTTTTATTTCTCCCTCTGTGGCCTTTGCTTATTTATTTATTTATTTATTTTTGGGGGGGGGGGGATCTAAAGCTATTAATATCACTGTTAGCAACACCACCGACTCATAAACACACAATTACAATGAAGAACAATGCAACCACACAGAACTTCTATGCAAATCATATTTTCACTCCAAATAAAACGGCACCATTCTGTGTGTTTCCTCCACATTCAAACCAATGGACTCATGCACAGCCACAATGGATATGAAAGTTAAAGGTTCAGCCTCAAAACACAAAAGCATCTCACTGTAATTCAGCAACATTTGTGCAAACAATTGGTTGGTTTTTACACACAATTGTCACTGCTACATATTCTACGGAGCACATCAAAGCATGTAGCACACATTGGCTGATTGTAATTCTGTGTTCATTTCCATAATCACCACTATAATAACATGCAGCTTATTCTGTGTACTTTGGCCTTTATGCCGCAATTAACAGAACAATGGTGATTACCATAAGTATGTTTGGATATGCATGGCCTCAATGTTTCATATTTATGCAGAAGGTGCACTATTCACTGCATTATTTAATGCTTTCCAGCCTTTTATGTAAGCAACAGTTATGATGATGTGTCTGGAACTTAAGCTGAGGTCAGACACATCATCTTTTTGACTGTAAAGATAGTCACTATGTCAGATTAGGCTATTGCAGACCCATAAATTGATTGACTATAAGAAATAAAAGAATACACAGTGGTACACGATCAGTTATTGTGACTGTTGTAATGATGAGGATGGGCTAGATGGCAACTAGAACGAAGGCTGTATACAAACATACTGTACTGTCTTTATTCTTTTTTCAGACATTATCATGAATAATAAGCTAGCTTGATGCTGATGCTAACGGCAGCGACTCATGTTCCTCATGTTCCTGTTCTTGTTGGAATGGAGGGGTAGGATGAAGTGCCAGGGGTGCACGACTCTTTGAACAGAGATTTTCCATAAGCACACTGTGTAGCTGACAAAATGGGGAGCCGACACTATATGGGCAAAAGTATTAGGACACCTGACCATTTGCACCAACAGGGACTGTTGTGACACTGTATTCAAATCCCTACTACTAGTACTTTTATATGGAGTTGGCCCCCCTTTCAAAGCTTTAACAGCCTTCACTCTTCTCGGAAGACTTTCAACAAGATTCTGGAGTGTTTCTGTGGGAATTTGTGCCCATTCATTCTGTAAAGCAGGGGTCATCAACTACATTTGCACAAGGGCCAGATTAAGTCTTCACAGAGACTCTGGGGGCCGGACTTTCAAATAAACAAAAATTGAATAACTATTTTGGCCTAATTCGCATATAAATGCATAAGTATTTGTATTTTCTTTCAAATCTCAGAGAGTGGGCCCTCCCCACTTGGAATTTAGTACTACTTTTAATTCATGATTTTATACTTTTTAACCTTTTTCCACTACTTTATTTGGCTATTTCTGCAACACTTTTTTTGATAATTTTTACCACTTTTAAACCAAGTTTTGCCATTTTTCGCCCATTTGGCCACTCTTTAAACCCTTGTAACCACTCTCCTGCCAATTATTTCCCCTGTGTACCATCATTTAAACCCTTTTAACTACTTTGCCAGGCTATTTTTAATGTATTTTTGCCACTTTTACCACATTTTTGATCCTTTTGGCCCCTTTTTTCTCTTTTACCCAATTCTTGCCATTATTTTACCCCTATTTACCCTGTCCCTTCATGTTTCATCACCTTTTGCCACTCTTTTATCCGTTTTTGCCACTTTTAATCCTTTTTTTTATTACTTTTTGTCCATTTTTGCTACTTTCAACCCATTTTTTAAAATTTGCCCCTTTTTTCCTATTTATTATTTTAACCTCTTTTCACAAATTTACCTCCCAGTTTGTGTCCCTTTGTGCCACTCTTTAACCCTTTATCACCACTTTATCTGGCCATTTTTGCAACATTTCCACTAGCCTTAACCCATTTAAAAAATATATATCTTTAAAATATTTACTAATAATGGCGGACAAATGGATTTTTGTTAAAACAGATCAAATGTTCTAAAGCTATTTCAATATTAATTGTCTTGGGTGGATTTAACAGCTGCAGAAATATAAAACCAAAAGATACTCTTTAAACCACAACATCCTTTTTTCCTCCTTTTCTGAATTTAATGATCTTCCAGGAGAGATTCATCCCCAAAGGTACTTAATGGGGTTGAGGTCAGGACTCTGTGCATGCCTGGCAGTCCTTCCACACTGAACTCATCAAACCATGTCTTTATAGTCCTTGCTCTCTCAGTTTGGGGAAGGCCTTTTTCTGTTCCAATGCCACGTTGGAATAGATAAAGGCCTTTCGCAAACTGTTGCCACAAAATTGGAAGCATAGCATTGTCCAAAATATCTTCATATGCTAAGGCATTAACGTTGGCCTTCCCTGGAGATAAGGGACCTAGCACAAACCCTGAAAAACAGCCCCATACCATTATGCCTCCTCCACGAAACTTCACAGTTGTCCCACTGCAGTCAGGCAGATAACATTCTCCTGGCATCGCCCATCTGACTGCCAAACAGAGAATGTGATTCGCTGATCCGCAAAACATGTTTTCATTTCTCCATAGTCCAGTGTCACTTTACACCACTGCATGCAATGCTTGGCATTGGACTTTGTAATTTTATGTGGTCTCCTGCTTCATGGCTGAGTTGCTGTTGTTCCTAAACACTTCCACTTTCTAGTAATAAAACAGCTGAGTGTGGAATATCCAGCAGAGATGGAATTTCACAAACCAAATGACACATTTTGTATCACAAATGTTTGCAAATGTAGGCTACATGGTTAGATGCTTGATTTTATTCATTATTGGCTCTAGGTCTGATTGAAACACCTGAACTCAATAATTAACAGGTGGAACACATACTTTTGTCCATGTGATGGATGATGCCATTTTTTGCCTTGCATTTCTCTTAGTTGCCCTTGAACACTGCAAAATGATGCCAATAGCCTAGGCAAAAGAAATCACCACTACCGAGGATGGCATATTGCCATTGCAAATGCCGTCCACTACTGATGATGTAACAGGGTCTGGAAGGGTTGATTTCACAGCTACCTCTTATATTTAATAGCAAACAAGCCCAGATGGACAGGCATCTTAAAAATGTTAAAATCAGTTGCTAATTTTTTTTTTGATCAAATGACATAACTAAAACCAGCATAGAGTTGTGCGCTCATTAATCAGGCAATAAAGCTCATAAACTTAATTACTGTTTCATACCCTCAGTTTAAAGCAGCCACCCTGCGTGTAATATGTTTTGAAGCCACATTAAAGTTTGATAGATCTAAGTCTAATGAGGAAAGACTATTTTTGACCTGTGCATGTTCTGGGCCTCCTGTTTAGACTCCGACTGTATAAGTAAACACTTGTTAGAGGAGTTATTCTTAATTAGCTGGCTCAAAACAGTAATTAGCATATGATTTTTTTATTAATATGGAATTGGGCCACCAGCATCACTCATTAAATGAATGGAATGCGTACTTGTTTTGGTCTTCCCGGTCTGATTTGATTTGACATGATACACCGAGAAGAAACAGAGCGGGCGGGAGAGAAGGTTAGATATGCAAAGCACCTCTGCAGAATACATAAAAACAAGAATTTTCCTGGAGTAATAGGCATCGTGATGTGCTTGATGTTTACAGTCTACACAAACTTCAAACTTGAAAGTATGACTACACATTTCTCTCTTCAGAATAAGCTTTTATCAATATGCTGTTACTGACATCTTTTTCAGTGACAATCTGTAAATCAAGTGTTTTGAAAGTTGGGGGTTGATGTCTTCATAAATTCTTCAGATTCTGGTTCAGAGGGAAAATGTGCAGGAGTGAAAGTCACATAAAATAGTCAAAGAAATGGTGTTTTTTAGCGAAACAGTGACTCAACCTGTGACTTCAATAGTAAAAAGAGTGCTTTAGCTGTTATGTGAGGTTCCCCAGCTCTCTCTCTGTTTTCAGGATTTTCTTTTATTAGGTTTCCAACGATAAAAAGCTTTTTTAAATTGCTCTAATTCAAGAAAACCCCCATATCTTTCTTTCAGCCGAGGCAATTATAGAAGGCACTGCTTAATCAGCTGAATTCAAGGGGCATGGAAGAGTTTTATCAGTAGACTAATGCTTGCAATCATATAGCTGTTTCCCGTATAAAGTAGAAATTCTATTGTCTCAGTCCAATGATAAAGGGCAGTTACATAAAATGGTATGAAGATGGGATGGGAATCTGAAAATTAGATGTAAAAATGAGGACAGTATAACAAGTGACTTAGTCTTCATCAGGACTTAATTCAGGAGGAATTAATGTTCTGTCTTTGCCAATAGAAAGCTTCAAATATTGTTTTTATGATGATAATAGACTAAAAAGGGTAGAGGCAAGAAGACCAACCCATGTCATATGAACTCATTCAATAAGGGGAGCTTAAAGACCCTCAACTGTGACAAAAAATTTTCAAAATATTAACATATTTCCAAAAAAAGTCGTTGTGCTTCTTTGTATTGGCTATATTTGTGAAATTATTTAAAGCAGTTCCTTTCTGCAGTGACACAGAGCACCACATAGCAGGCTCTCCGTCTCTTTTTCTCTACCTTATGAGCTTTTCTGGCAGCCTCCAGTTATAGTTGTGGTTTGAAAAAGCATGACATGGCAATGGAACGGCCTGCCGTTGGTTGCCACAGCCCGTCAGCAAACATTATGGGATACAAGATAGAGAGTAAGCATTAGCCACAAGTTGCAAAAACAATCAAAAATTGACTGAAAATTGATAAGAAGCTGTTCAGTACTGGAGTTACTGCTGTGGATTAAATCTTTAAATACCCCAAAAAGTCAGCCAAGTTCCAGGCTCTTTAGAGAAGCTTCCATAAGAAATTCAATAAGATAGGAAGGATGGATAGCCTCACTGGAATGGCGCAATGGCGAGCTTCAAGAGAAAATAAATAAAGAGACAGCAATTTGTGTTAAAAAGTTACTTAACTTTCTGTAACCTGTGTCACTTCTTGTCATGTGCGACACCCCTGCTCTCAGTGGATTAAAGTGATCTGCAAAAACCCCACTGAACGAAAATCATTGGGTAAAGAGGCAAAAATTGGTTGGAAAAAATGGTGAAAAGGGGTCCAAAAGTGACAAAAAAAAGCATCAAAAGGTGCAGAAAAGAGGGTGAAAATTGGCAAAATTGGTTAGAAGTGGTAAAATGGGTTAAACAAGGCAAAATGGGCAGGAAACGTGGTGAAACGTGGTAAAAATGGTCAATGAGTGTCAAAGGGAATTGAAGATGGCAAAAAATACTTAAAAGAGCCTATTAATGAGTGAAAATTTGTTAAAAGTGGCAAAAAGGGGTTAAAAGTGGTAAAATGGGGTTTAAAGAGGAAAACTCTGGAATGAAAAAAGCAGTGAGAAGAAGTTAAAAAGTGGTGGAAATGGGTCAAAATCTCATGAAATGAGTTAAAGTTGGCAAAAATGAGTAAAGAGTTCCAATTAAAGGGTGAAAATTGGCAAAAAAAATGGTGGTAAGTGGTAACGTGGTTAAAAGAAGCAACAATGGGCAGGAGGTAGTGGTGAAAGGGGTTACACATATGCACACACAAGACACATATAACACGCACACCCCCTCCAACTCAACGCCTCCGTTGCCCCCCCCCCCCAGTGTCTGTGCTGCGACACCTCCCCTTCCCAACCCCCCCCCCCCCCCCTCCAAATTCCACACTGTGCCCCCCTACAGGAGCCTACTTTGGGAGTTGCTTTTTTTCCCCTCTTCCTTCCTCTGGTTCTCTTTTTCAGCTAAGTAAAAGGGGCGCCGCTCGTGTGGATGACCCACAGTTCTCCTGCTCCTGTCCTCCCCCTGTTATGTGTCAATGTCTTTTTTAAGTTTCTTGGACGGGATGTAACTGAAAGGCAATTTCCCCCCCGGGGGACCAGTAAAGTTGTTTGTTGTTTGTTGTTGTTAAAAGTGGTAAAATGGGCAGGAAAACATGGATAACAGTCGATAATGGGTGGAAGTTGGCAAAAATTGGTTGAAAGAGCCAGTAAATTAGGGAAAATGGTAAAAAGCAGCAAAAAAGGGTTTTAAGTGGTAATTTGGGGTTTAAAGAGGTAAAAATGTGCAAGAAAAAGGGGTGAATAGGGGTTAAAAAGTGATTAAAAAAAATGGGCCAAAAACTCACAAAATGAGTTGGAGGTGGCAAAAATTGGTTCAGAAAGCAAGTAATGCATAGAAATTGGCAAACATTGGTTATAAGTGGTAAAATGGAGTTCACAGAGGCAAAAATGGGCTGGAAAAGGGGGAATAGAGGTCAGAAAGAGGTGAAAATGGGTGAAAAAGTGGCACAATGGGTCAAAGGTAGAAGAATTAGTTAAAAAAAAGCCAATTAAGAGTGATTAAAGAGTGAAAATTGGTTAAATTTGACAAAAAAGGTTACAAGTGGTATAATGGGCTGGAAATAAAGTGGTAAAAGGGTTTAATTGTGGTGAAAATTGGCAAAAAAGGGGCAAATTAGTTGATAAAAGGCAATAATGGGAAAGAATTGGCAAACTTTTGTTATAAGTGGCAAAAAGAGGTTAAAAGGACATAAAGAGGCAAAAAGGGGCAGGAAAAAGTTGACATAATGGGCCAAAAAGTGTTAAAAAAGGTCTCAAAGAGGCAAACGTTATTGAAACATCAGCCAAAAGTTTTCAAAATTTGCTGGAAAAAGTGGCACAACAGGTGAAAACAGTTCCAACAATAGAATAAATATTTCAACATTAGACCCTCATAAAAGCTTGACACACTTTCAGCTCCAAAATGAGGTAACAATTGGAAAGGATGCTATTACCATTACTACTGACCCAACACATTTATTGAAATCATCAGTAAATCTCAACCAAGGCCATTTAATGAGTTTTTTTAGGGTCTCAGCACATGTTGTTGGCAGGTCTGAATAAGTAGCCAATATGACTGTTTTCAGGTTTGCAAGTTTAATGAAACCAGTTTGAGGGTTTTAACCTGTTGTTTACCTGGCTAACTGTGCTACCCTGGTTGCTGTCCATGGTGCTGATCAAAGGCCAGTGTTAATGACATACAGTACATAGACACAGAGAGAGACACATCAGAAAAAATTGTTTTAGCTGTCACTAAAAAAGTTAAGCATGGTATGGTAAACAAAATTTATCTTCCAAATAATATAGAGTAATAAAGCTTACAGAGGGGTCAAACTTAACACAGAAAATAAGCATTAAACTACATTTTGTGTTACTGTTATCAACTAATGGTCCATTAATCCATGTTTAAACTTTACATTAGTATGTTTCCAAGCCTAAAACTACGGTTTCCTCCTTGATTCAGTAAATGATGCCTGTGGGATCTAGAACATTTCTAAAATAACCTATGGCATGTCTGATTTGTCTAACTTGCAGGTCAGCATTTAGCTCAGCAGCTGTTCTGCACCTTACTCTGAAGTGGTCACAACATCACCAAGTTTCCATCATTATTCCGTTCTTGTCGACAAGTGAAACTACCTTTGTGGCGTGTCAGCAGGTTTATACTTTGACAGCGTTTTCAAATCTGATTAAAAACTGAAGAGGTAGATGATGCAGGTCAGAATGACTTTGACAGAGGCATGTGTGGACAGGGTAAGATTGGCTTTTCTCTTACATTGAGTACTGGATAGAATATGAAGGAAATGAAATGTATTGCCAGATGAAACATTTATATTTTTGAAGTTTTTAAAACATCTTAGGTAGTTCAGAAGAAGCCACATAAGAAGGCTTAATTTATTAATAAATGGCTTAAATAATAAAATTCACTACTGCTTATGTAAGAGACACCTTCAATAAATAATTCAGTGTATACATAAAACTTGCAACTGAAATACTTTTTTTTCTGTATATGGAGATGAGGTAATATTCAATTTCTCCCCTTTTCCCATTCATTATTTAAACATTTACACTAAAGTGTCAACTACACCAATAATCTACATGTCTTAGCTATACCCTATGCATGTTTGCTCATAAAATATTCACCATACATGGTTTAATTGCATATAATTGTAATGTTCAAAACAACCATGTGCATGCTGAATGTAGGAGTTATGTATTTATGCAATTGTGCAGTAATTAGCAAACAGCCCGTTTCCCACTTAGATGCCTTTTAACTGGTCACAGGTGTTGCGTTAAACCTTTAATGGTGGCTCTGTTCTTTTCAGCTGGCCCTGTGTACAGTATGGGCCTGTTTAACTGGAGCAACAAAATGAATTTAGCCATTTTTATATACTTTTTTTTTCATTCATGGAATGTCTAAGTTTGCTTCTGTAGGCATCGAATGTTAACTGTTATTCTCAGACAGTTTTATTTCGCATGGATTCCAGGCATAAATTTAGCCCTATAAGTGAGTTTATGTTGCCTTTTTTTGTACTACTTTTTATTCTTCCTTGTTTGCCTACTGGCCTAACTGCTTAAAATACAACAAGAACATTCTGCAGTCAAATGGTGCGTTTAATCCCTGGTTAGGAGAAAGAACAGTATGCCGTTGTATGTGGCTTATTCTAAATGTACATTTTTGATTCAAAGCTCTGTTACAGTTTTCAATTGTTTATATGTTTCAGTGGGTTTTTAGCCACAGTTTCAATGTGCTTTACCCTTGAGAGTTTCAAAAAAGCCTTATTGTTTAAGAAATAAACAAAAGTTCCTCACTTCATTATTGAGTCCCACCCCATCCCACTGTGACACATGTAATGGAAGTGTACATGAACAATGGCGAAATAACAAGAAGCCAAAGGACATCTAGGGATAATAATGCTGGCTTCCCATGACAACAAGAAAATTCTTCAGATTTGAGGAGTCAGTTAAATTGAAGTGATTTTCATGTGAAAACAAAAATTATTTTTACAATATACACAGATAACACAAACGAGTCAAGCAGTTAGGAAAACAAATGGATTGGAAGAATGTGTTTGGTAATCAGTATAAATCAATCATATCTGGAGTAATCTTACTTATTTACAATATGATAAGAAACAAACTGATACAATATGATATAATAAGCTATAAGATACGATCGATAAAATCCAATATGATACGATACTGTACGACTATATGAAACGATATATGATACAGTACAGTACAGCAAGATGTGATGACAATACAGTATGTGGTGATATGTATCATTATGATGCAGTCTTATCTGATATGATATGTTACAATATGTTATGATACATTACGATACAATATTAAACAATAGAGTGTGGTATCATACAAAACTATGCGGCACAAAGCTGTACAATACAGTATGTGACGATTTGTTTGGATATGATGCAGTCCTGTATGATATGAAATGTTAGGATATGTTAGGATACATAACGTTATGTTATGACACAATATTATACAATAGAGTATGGTATGAGACAAAACTGCGGTACGATACAGTGTATCGACAGTGTACTATATGTTACGATATGTTATGAAACTTTAGAATACATTGTAATACAATGTTATACAATAGATGATGGTACAATTGAATACAGTGTGGTACGATGCGGTATGGTACGATGCAATAGAATACCACATGCAACAATACATTACAATATGTAACAATATGTAAAGACACATTACAATAGGACATTATACAATAGAGTATGGTGCAATACAATGCATTGTTATACAATACAATACAGTGCAGCACAAAGTAGTACGATAAGATGCAACATGATACCATATGTAATGATACTGTACAATATGTTACAATACGTCAGATACCATTCAATATGATGCGTTACAATACAATATGATATGAATTGATATGACAATATACAGTGCAGTATAGAGGTGTCACGAGATCAAAACGCCACAAGATTTCTTGTTGAAGTGAAAATCATCTTGCTAGGTTATAAAAGATCACTAAGTTGCCCTGGAGACTAAAATTATTAGTGGGACAGCTAATGAAGAAACAGAGCTGATCCATGACCCATTCAGAGCACTGCTACATCCCCCACCCCCTCCTCATCGTGTGCTACTCGGAGGCGCATATGACCTGAAAATGCATAATAATGGTGTGAAATGATTAAATGCTGCTGCTGGAAACCTGTGCAGTCACCGCGAGTCTGTGTAAGCGTGCAGACTCACTTATTGTGCTGCTATCTGTGACTCTGTAACTTTGATTCAGTCGCTGCTTCGTCATGTCTCCTTGTCTCACCGTCTGTCAGTCACACATCCATCAGTTGTTGGCTGTGCTGTCATCAGTCAGAAGCTTAACACATGTAGCACAACGGGCAGTTATATACTGCAGATTGTAAACTTAGCAAATCAAACTCAGTCTGAAAGCCACAGAGTCCATTCTTAGCTCCAAAAAGTGAAGTTATAGCTCCAGTTAAAGGAGCCCTCTTTGTTGTCTGACAGCAGACAGAGTAGGGACACACATTCTCTCACCAATGTACACACATTAACACACAGTCATCTGTGTGTCGTGTCCTATGCTGTCAAAGCTCATATGAGAAAAAAGACCACAAAACGATGAAATAAGTTATTTCTCTAAATTTCTGTAAAAAGAAAACAACAAACGTGCTATTGACAGAAATACTTCTTTTGAGTGTTTTAAATACGGATGAACTTAAAGAGGATGAAAAAATAGTTTGATTTTGCTGATACAGATCTTTATATTTAAGTCGTAAATAGTGTTTAAAGTACTGTCAAAATAATCTAAATGCTTTCATTATTATTATTGTAATTGTAGCACTGAGTGCGTAGTGTAGTAAGATAAAGATGTGGTGGACTATTACAATGAAAGGTTTGATCTGAAGAGCATTAAAATGTACAGTTTGACTTAAACATTTCTGAATAAACCTGGACGCTTTGCAATTATGACCTTTAGCCAAATAAAGGACATATTTTACACTCATATATTCTTTTGAAAAAGAAAAAAAAAGTGTAAAATGTCGTCTCGTCTCATGTCTCATAAGATAAGCGTCTCGTCACACCTCTAGTGTGGTATGATAGGATACAATACAATACACAACGATGCAGTAAGGTAGTATATAAAATATGACAGGTTACTTTAGGGAAACTTTTATTGGACACCAAATACTGCACACACACTGCCATCACAATCATAAATTAGAGCTATTAGCAACAACAATTAATACAAACTCACAAATACATAAGTAGTACAAATAGATAACATATACAGTAGATGACAAGAAACAACCAACCTATAGACCTATGTTCCACATACCCATATTGCACGAGATAGCCTTAAAATATCCAAGTGGTAGTTAAACACAATAAAGAAAGATAATTTATGATCAAATGTAAAAGGTAAAAAGGCAAAAATTTAAGCACAATAGGCTTGATCTAGGCTGTTTTAGTTGCTGATATGTCCAGTTTAAGCCTCATTTTCACTTCACTTTTTGGCAAATCTGCCCTGTTTTTCCTGCTGCCCACAATCTCTGCAGTCAGAGGGGCTTATAAAGGGGCTTACACCTCCACTATGTTTAGTTGACAGCCTCAGTATGTTTCCAAGTCAAGCTGCTCCTGAAAGGATGTCTTTTTGTGCAGTTTATCTTCTATTACAGACAGGAGTTCACTTAAATCCCTTTATTTTGGTTACTTGGTTGTTAATGTGTAAGTGCTAGTGTGTCTTTACTTCTGTCCTTCTGACCAAGTCAGTAGCTGTGTATGAGCTCTTATGATTTAGCAGTTTCTAGTGCTGCGGATGAATATATGTGTGCGTTTGCATGTGTTTGTTTGAGCCACTGATTTTGACTGACAGCTCTGCGTTAGTGAGGCAAGCCCACCGCTGAGAGGAGACCACTGGAGAGGAGCAGAAAGCAGCAGGAAAGCAACAAATTACACACAAACATGGATACAGCTCTGCAGTTTCTCTGGAGTGTTCTCAATTACACATGCACACGGGGGGGAGCTGAACTAGCACATGCACAGTTTGCAGAGTTTGAGACCTAAAAATGTTCAATATAGAACAGCCATGATACCTTGCAGACCACGCATCACCTACATAATCACATATAAAACTCTTTTGGATGTGTCTAACTCATGGTAAACCATGTCATTTTTCAACAATCAAATTACAAAAATTCTATCATAGTCAAACACATATGCACACAAAGGCTTGTCTTTCAACTCTGAGGTCAAGTGTGTAATAATGATGTTGCTCTGAAATACTCACATTCAACTAGCTCCTACTCGGCATTTAAAAGCACTTGACTAGCCCACTTTCATTAGCTGATATATGATCATGAAGTGAGAGAGTCATCAAGCTCATCCAGCGCATTAACTCAAACTCTTCACATGCTCAGTACAAGTGCTTTTTTTGGCATTTGCTGCTTGTAATTTTGATGGACTGAGATACTGTTACTAACTACCTTAGATTGATGTGAAAGCTTGAACTTCTCATTAAAAAAGCTGTCAGTTTAACTTAGGTATTGTCAAAAATGAATGGGTTTCTCACCTGATAAAGATGGTTTCTAGATGCCCTTAACTTGTGGATAACTTTGCGGTTATAACGCTGCTTTTAGAGTAGATGCCAGGTAGATTTCTCACTGTAGCCTTGTTTAGACTTTGCATTAAAACCCAGGTGATCTGACAGCAAGTGTATAATCCTAATGCTTATAAGACAGACTGAAATATGAGAGCTGAGCTCACATAGCTTTCAGTCATGTGACCATGTGGAGGCCTGATGCTGCAGTGCCACAAGGCATTTTGATTCTTCATCTGTTCAAAATGTCACATTTTATCATCTGACAACTGCAGAAAATGGAGATCTCAATTAAACTGCAAGTTGTTGTCACTTTGGGCTCTTTTACAGCGTCTGAGTTTTTGCAGTGTGGGTAACCAATGTGTTTGGTTCCATTATTCCTAATGCTCAACAAAGCCTGTCATTTGCATTTATGTTATCATTTATTAATTATGATAATGAATACCCACACAGGGTCACAGCCTGTATATCTGTCCTTCATTTGATTATATAAATGCTAAATCATGCAATATGAGTGACAACTTTAAATGCAGTAACTCATCTCTAAGTGACACTTCCTCATGTTTAGCTGCTGCTGGAGACAATTAGAAAGAATGTGGGACACAGAGATTAGTCCTGTAGTTGTGTCTGTGTGTCATCATGTGTAAGCCTTAGCATGCGTGGGTGCTTTTTGTATTTATGTTGATGTGTTTGTGGACACATACAAGCAAATTTGTGTATAAGTGTGCGTGTATTTGTGAGTCATGTGAACGTCTGCAGTCTCTTGATAAGAGTACGTTGTTACTGCTGAATAAAAGCTCTTTAGAAATGGCCCTGTGGGAACAGTGGACACAATTACCAAGGAGGTAGAGACCCTGACAAGACATCGAAATAATACATGAGGATAAGGGGAGAAAAGCTTAACAGCATTATCTGAGTTGCTTTCATTAATTTTCTTTTTTTCCCACATACTCCCACATATGACATTAGCTCTCATACAATACTTGTCTCTGACTCCTCATAATAAACCAGAACCTGGTTATTTTCTCATGGTAAACAACAGAAGACCAAAGCTTTTAAGATGAAATCTTTCCCTGCTGTTCCACAGTTGTTTTAATAGTCAAAAGATAAATTGGTTTATGGCTTTAAAACAACATGATTACATGATTGTTACACAGTGAGAGCCGTTATTCACAAATGGAGAAAACTTGGAACAGTGATGAACCTGCCCAGGAGTAGCCGGGCAGTTTGCCAGTGATATGTTTACAGCACATTTGTTTTGTTCCGTCAAATCAAGAAGTTAGCCATCCATCTATCCATACAATTTTTCAAAGGAATGGTAAACGCAGTACAAGTGCACTTCCAATTTATGCTTTTCAAAGTAAAAGCCTGGTTTAGCATTTATTTAGAGCAAGGCCGCTAGCGATTCCTGATTGCCTGATTTCTCTAACAGGAATTATGCTTGCAGTCTATCATAAATATATCCATGGTTGATATGGCCAAGAATACATATTGATAAACAGTGAAAGACATACACTACTCTTTTAAGTACTATTAATGTATTGTCAATATTTGTGTGGCCTAATCTCTGCTGGTTGCTTTTCATCTTTGATTGTGACAAAATAGAATTGTTGCACTTCGTATTGATGAGCCTTTGATGGCTGTGACCTGAAGAGGTGTGCCTCTGTGTTGACACAAGCCAGAGTGCAATATTTCTAATTCAGATATGGCTGAGGCATTGGGAATGCACGTCTCCTGGGCCAAAACAAAAATCCAGGTATTTGGGGATGCTTTGGATGCTGTGTCTGTGAATGGTGAAGGCCTGGAAGTTGTGGAGCAGTCCATCCATCAGCTGACTTCAAGGCTGAGATCAATCGCAGACTTGGACTCATCCATGGAGTGATGGGTTCGCTGAGCAAGACAGTGTGGTGTACATGGTATCTGAGCATGTAGACGAAAGCCAGAGACTTTCAGTCTTTGTTCCTCTTGGTCTTAGTGTACTCCTGTGAGGCCTGGACGTTGACCGGGCCAGAGGAGCCCCCTGGGCTCCTTTGCAGACATCATCAAGAGAGCTGAGATGGGAAGGGTCAGCTGCCTGATACAGGGTTTTTCAGACACCTTTCCTTGGCCTGATCCTGCTCAACACATACTGGGTGTCCAGCATCTGGTAGGCTGGTTCAGGTGTTGGGGGCTACCGTGTGTGTCATGGAGGGGGTAGCTGGGAGGATACCTGGAGAGATGGGGCATGGGACTAGGGCAGGCCTGGAGGATAGCCATCAGGAGGCCATAGCAGTACAAGACTAAGGTTGGCGTTGCAAAGTGTCGAACCAGCATATGCTCCTATACCGGACCTGCCTGACCAAGCTTTTTGGGTATCATTGGTAAGACCTGAGCTCACCACATACTGGGAGCCCAGTCCCAGGGCACCCACTACTGGGATGGCCCAGGTCCGTGCTGTGTGCATCACGTAGTTGGAAGGAGACCTGGAGAGATTGTGCACAGGCCTGGCGACGGCCTGGACAATGGCCTTTAGGAGGCCAGAGCAGTATAGGACTAAGGTTGACGTGGAAAAGTGACAACCCGGCATATGCTTCCAAACCTGACCTGGCCTGATATGGATATTCATGCTCTCTCTCCACTCTATAAAACAAGCTAACAAGCTCGGTTAATATAGGAAAGTAGAAGAAAATAAAGGAAATATCCCTGTCAGAGACTCCTGATGCCTTGTTTTCTTTTTTCTTGCCCATGTCAGTGTAAGAAAATTCAGGAAAATAGGAATAGGACAACAGGGCAAAAATGCTGCAGCACATTGCACTTCCTTGAACAGGATACTACAATAGGAATAAATATGATCAAGATGATTTTGCTGCCGACACTTGCTTGTGTCACAGGCAGTTAGGACATGTAATTAAATAGGTTGAAGCTCAGAAGCTCAAACTACATGGTTATTAGTGAAGGGGAGACTGCTCATAACTTAAAAAACCATGGAATCACTCAATTCTAGTATGCAATTAGATGCATCCCCAGGCTTTGTGTGTGTGTTTGTGAGATGCATCAATGCCGCAGTATTCTCATAAGTGGTTCAGGAGGGTTGCTTTGAATCAATAATGCAGAATACCTGCATAAAAAAAGTCTTCATAACGAGACAGTTTGCAAAGACAGGAAGAGGTGACGTTCTCTCACAATCTAATATGATAAAAGGCATGTACTGTAGGTGTTTTTCCCCTAGGGTTGCTTAATGACTGCTGCAAATTTGCTGAGCGTTCTGCTTCACCCGTTCTATTTGTGTTGATATTTTCTGCTACATTTCAATCCATGCCATTTCAACTTCATTCTTGGTCCCTTGGCTGCTGTATAAGACTGTAATCGCTTCCATGAGTCATTCTGTTTCATGATTCTTATACACACAGACACAGAGCACATTTATGGCACACTTTATCAGAAGACAAAAGGCCTCTCCCTCCCTGGTGGTACTGCATGTACAATAGACTTTCAACCAGCCATTTAAAGGCCTCGTCTCTTATCGTGAAGCAGCAAATTAATATTACATCAGTTTTATGTCCGTACTGGCATGCTTGTGTGCAGATGTGTGGGACTTTATCCGTTTCATTTGTCAGGATCAGTGTGCTGTTCACAGTCATTGTGTGTGGTAATGATGAAGTGAGTTTGGCAGCACTGTGCACCATAAAACAATGGCAATCAGAGGTTCTCTTGTGTCGTCTATTGCCACTCTCCATTATGGGCCTTTCATTTCAGCTAATTCAGCCCCACTATTAAAATGAAATATTCCTTTTGTGTTTACGACTCCATTAGCTTTCTTGTCTGTTTCCAGATGATCACCCCTGATTTTTTTCTTTTATTCATGAATAAAATTTATCACAGTGGTTATTTTGCATTCGTGCATCAGAGGCATTTGTGCACTCTATTTGAGCACGTGCCAGTTTCTTGTAACCAACTCATTACTGAATGAATGCAATGAATAGTTTTACATCTACTGCTGCAGGCTGCTATTTTTTCTTCAGTGTTTACCTTGATTGGTCCCTGCTTTCTCACCTTCATGTCTGCAGTTCACTCCCCTCCTTTAGAAACCAGTGGCAGTGTTGGTTGGAAGGCTGAGAGACATCTGCCAAATATTTGGGTGACTTTTCCGACAGCCTGACTGAAAATTCTGAATCGGTGATTGACACAGAGCCTGGCTGACCCCCAAATTGACACAGGAAGTGTTGTGGCTGACAGACTGTATGGCTGGGTGACTCAGTGGCTGGCTCCTTGTCTAGTTTACTGAATATTTGACTGGTTAACTGGATGGATACCAGAGTGTTCATTTGGCTGTCTAGAGTGTTTTTCTGTCTGGTTGAGTCACCAAATGTTGTTTCCCATCTTATTTGATGAATAAGAAAATGCTAATCTGTAATTTGGTAATGACAGGATGGGAGACCAATCAAGTGTTAAGGAAAAGTTGGACGTAATAAGTGTGACATCTGATGCATAAAGATTTGCTATAAAATCAAAAAGATCTACAACATCTTAGACTAGACTAAAGATGATTTAAGACCATTTTTAAGGGTGCTGATGCACATCTAAATGTTGTCTCAGCACCTCTAAAAAATAACAATAGTATTGTCCAACTAGCATGGCTGACCAGAAAGGGGGGTAAAGGGAGAGCTTTCTGGGGCCCAGCTAAACTGGGAGCCCATGGAGATCAACAAAATCATGGTTCATTATATATTTAATCTGTGATAGCTATATTCTATTTTTAACTTTAATAATAACCACTTTTATCAAAGCCACAAAAATAATGAATTTTATTTTTAGTGTTATGTCTTCAATATAACCCTTTAAAAAATGTAAATGCTTTCCTGAAAACAGAATTACCTTTTTAATTTTGGTAATGCTAACAATGAGATGGGCACACTGAACTAAACAATAAGGAAAAACTTTATAGCAAGGCCAAAATGTGCACGAACATCAAAATAACAGAAAATTAAGAAGGAACTGAGACAACTTTAAGAAAAAAAATGGTTCAGTGATTGCAAAAAAGGAATGGCAAAAACAGGCTAAAAGTGGCAACAAAGATAAATGTTCAGAGTGTGATTGGATGAACGTTCTGTCTGTCGCATCTCTACAGGCCAATCAGAGCAACAAAACACGTGACGTAGCTGCTATCGAGCTGTGCGTCCGCAGCTACCGAGGAATAACGTGAAACATGGCGACTATAGACATGTCAGTAGATGACTTTTGTCGTTTTTGAAAAGAAAACAACTCACTTCTTTTTTGTTCTTCTTTTAACAAAGAAATGTCATTAAGTTCTGATAAAACTGTTGCTTCAGCAGCATCCACACTAAGCTCTTCCTCCATATTTGCACCAGCCTCTTGCTGCTGCTTGTTTACGTCAGGACTCTGCCGTGCCTGAAAGTACGGCCCCTCTTCGCTGATTGGTCCTGTCACTTTCTAACCGGGCCCAAATGTTTAGATGGGAGCTTAACAAGATGGATTTGCCAGTGAAAAACAAGGGAATGGGCGTATTCATCTGCTATGCAAGGTTAAGTCATTATGGCCTTTAGAAAAATGTTGTTTTGGGGAGGTGAGATAGTGCTATAGGCCTACAGGCCTACTATAAACCCTTGTGGCGCTGCCTAAGCTTTTGTCCTTAATGGCATTTTTTTCCACTTACATTACTTTTACTTTTTTACTTTAAGTAGTTTTGAAACCAGTACTTTTACGCTTTTACTTGGGTTAAAAGCTTGAGTTGATACTTCAACTTCTACAGAAGTCTTTTAAACCCTAGTATCTATACTTCTACCTGAGTAATGAATGTGAATACTTTTGACACGTCTGTCCATTTTGACCCAAACATGCCTGAAGTTCTGCACAGTACTGTACAGTGAGTACGTCTGCATGCCACAGTGTCTTGAGGAGCTGGGCGCCCCCTGAGTTGTGATTCTAAAATCAGCCCCAGGCTAGATCTTACAGTTGTAAAGCTATAAAATGATCATAGAATTAATCACAGAAAATGTAGAGGTTAGTAGTTTACATCAAGTAAGTAAGGCATTCTCTGTCTTCTGCTCATCATATTTCACTCTTAGTAGAACCTGCAGACTTCCAAGACTATCAAACCTCTCTTTGATTTAAACCAGTTTTGCCTTGAGTCACTCCTTGATGTCAAGAGTATATGGCATAATTTCACAAGATGAACAGATCCATAAAGTAAAACTATGCAGCAGTGTACAAATCAGTTCCCCTGACACGAAGGTGCACAGATTTCTATTTATCTATGAGTAACTAAGGATACATTGATACCAACATCGTATTGGTATTTCCTCATAAATATGTGGTTCCATCTGATATTTTCTTTTGTAATTTTTTAAGACAGCCTAAATGGAAAATCTTTGTTTGTTCTGCAAATTGGCTGTCTCTGCCTGCTCCATGCATTAAATTCAGCAGGCATAGGATCAATAACAAAGCTTTTGTTGTGAACATTCATCTCTCTGCCTTTCTGAAATTGAAGAAATGCTGAGTCAAGAGGCAAATAATGCTGCTCAAGATTGTTTCCACAGTCTGCAGTTGATTGGGCCACTTACGAGCGTTTGTGTCTTTGTGTGTGAGTGCTGCAGATTCCTATTGGAGTTCGCTTCCAGTTGATGAGTTGTTTATCTCTGCTGTGTGATGGCTCGATCATTTGGGTTGCATACATTGGCTTCTTTTTCTCTTTGTCTCTGGTGGTTTAAATTTGCATTCATCAAGCAACAGCAGAACACATTTTAGGATGCTGTTTATGTAAATAAGATTTCAACTTTAACTAAAGGCATTTCAACCAAGACTTGTGCCGTTAACACTCTTTCCTAAGTGACTTTAACTCCAAAGCCCCATGATTCACCTGTTGTGATGCGCTGTCATGGGAATAATCGAACAAAATACCTGTGAATGGAGGTTCCCACGTGATGACCTCAGTGATGTCCTGGCTCTTGCTGCTCATTTGTCTACATACTTGGGTTTGGGGGGCCAGGGAGGGGCCATGTGGTAGAGTAGGCAGCATTGGCATAGTCACTACCTGTGGCTACTAAAGGGCAAGTGGTGGGTTATATAACTTGCTTGTAGCAAATAGGAGCATAATCGATGAGCTCTTCTCCTTTCACTGAGACATTTATTACATGATTGGAGACTTCACTTGCTCTGACTGTTAAACAACCATCATTGCATCCTTCAATCCATGGATCATTGGAACCATCCATCCATCCATCCATCCATCCATCCATCCATCCATCCAAACACTGAATTTCATTGACTTGGCCTAAACTGACCATGATTTTAAGTAAAATGCACCTTTTATGTTTTCATTCTAAATTAGTTTAATGTCAAATTCTGTCTTCTTTATTAAGCTAGCTGTTCTGTTGAATTATCAAAGTCATAGTATTTATCAGTGTCCTGCAGTTTTGACTCTTTTCATTTCCACAGATTTCCTGAGGCTAAAATCCACTATGCCCCATGGCTTCTGCATGTTTGTGGCGTCTTAGTCTTTGAAATGTTTCTTTTGCTTAAATGTGGGGCTTTTTGTGCCTGTTTTGCCATATTTCCCAATAGCTGACATGATACAATCCATTTGTTTCTGTTGACCAACAGAGAAGGGTGTTTTACTTGGTGTTTATTATATAACTTTAGGGATTATATTTCTTGTTACTCTGTATTTCTCCATTACTACAGATCTAAAGAAAAAACTGCTGCCATAAACTAATTAAAAATCTTTATAACTCTTTAACATTGCAGTCTAATCTTTAAGTATTTGATTGTTATTAAAGGACTTTTGGGCTTGAGATTTTAGTGAAAATGCCTGTTCTGTTGGATGACATCATTTTTAAGTCTTTTTCAAAGCGTTTTGTGACATGATGTCTTAGTCACTTTTCAGACGTTGTTGACATGTTGACTTTAGCTGAAGGGTGGGGGGGTTTGTGTCATCAGGGTTACTAAAGGGTCATGCCTTAAAAAAAGAATGTTGTTTGTTGCTGGAAACATAAAAAGCAGTGCATGCTTCAGATAGAGTCAAATTCTCAACCCTCAATTTAACTTAACCTCCCAATTTATTTTTGCTGCAGAACATTATTAGATGACATCCATGTAAGCTTTATTAGTAGAATGGTACACACTATTCAGAGGAAGGCACTGGGACTGTTTTTTTCTTTCCCTCTTTCTTTTTATTTTCAATCCAAGCACTCCTGGTGGCTAGCCTTTTGATAAGTAGAACTACAGGCTGGTGGTTAAATGCCTCCATGAGGTATGAGATTACCAGAGAGTGAAATTATCATGGTGGGGGAAGAGGAAAGGCTGGGATGGTTTTGTGGTCGTAGGATTAGTTAAAATCTTAAATCCCGTGTGTTTGCTGCAGGAAGGCTGCAGGGCATGCCAGCTTCATTCTTGAGTCTGAGTTAGTGAAATGGGGATCACCTGAGTGCAGTGAACATGTCGCAGGTACACTCTTAAAACAGATGTGTTAAAAATAACACATAATGTGTTAATTTTTAACACACTGTTGTGTCAAGTTAAGGACAACACATTTTGTGTTACTTTTAACACATTCACTGTGTTTGCACATTTAACACACAATATGTTGCCCTGTTGAACACAACCTAACTTAATCATGAATTTCCTTTAAAAAATGATTTAGTTGGTGGATTATATACATGCTAAATTTACCCTAACACATTACATTTTGATGATATATATCTAAATAAAGTAGAAATGAATACTTACTGAGTTTTTGGGGAGCAGACCAAGTGAAACAGCCTCCTTCTCAGTCTCCTTTGTCTTCTTTGTCTCTAAGTTGGGAACAGTGAACATGAGAAAGGGCGCCCCCTTCCCACCACTCAAAATAACACAAATTGTGTTAAACTGTCTAACACATGCACTCAAAATAACACAAATTGTGTTAATCTGTCTAACACATGCAGTGTGTACAACTTCTTAGGCTTTTTTTACACATCTTGTGTTGAAATCAACACAAAATGTGTTATACATGTAACAACACATTTTTTGTGTCATTTTTAACGCATCCTTTCTGAGAGTGTAATTGTAGTTTAAAGACACCTGTGTCTGGATGGTCCAGTCACTGGTTAATTAGTATTCATGGCTACCATTACACCATGAAGACATAGGAACACTACATGCAACTCAAAGAAAAGGTTATTGAAAAGTATAAGTCAGGGGATGAATACAAAAAAAAAGAAATTCTGAACATCAACCAGAATTCAGTTGAATCCATCACCAGCACATGTACTAATCTGCCTCCTCACAAACTGAGTGACCGTGCAAGAAGAAGACGAGTGAGAGAGGCCACCAAAACACCTATGACTACTTTGAAGGAGTTGCCTGGGGTCCTTAGCAGCCATAGGTTTATGGGATGGTTGCAAAAAGTAAGCCACTGTTAAAGAAAACTTGATGTTAAATCTGGACGACAGTTCATCTAAACGCATGTGGGAGACTCCATGGCCAAGTGGAAGAAATTTCTTTGTTCTGATGAGACCAAAACTGCACTTTTTGGCCACCACAAACACACCATCCCCACTGTGAAGCAGTGTGGCAGCATCATGCTGTGGGGGTGCTTCTTGGCTCCATATTAAAGGGATATTCCAGTGTTTTTGAAGTTGAGCTGTATGAGGTGCCTAGCAGTGGAAGTGGCAATTTGTGATAGTGTGTACATTTTGGCTAAGATTTTGTTGTTAGCAAGACCCTAGCCTCCTGGACAGTACAATTAGTTTGTTTGTTTTGTGGTTTTGTTAATGAAATCACTGGAGGCTAATGCAACTTCTACTGCTATGTACCTCATATGACTTGTATTCAAAAATACTGAAATACCCCTTTAAAGTATGTTTTTAAGTATAACCTTTACTTACGTATAACCTAAATGCACTAAATCATGCAAGACAGTCAAAATTATGGTTGGATGTATTCTAAATACTAAGGAAATGAGAGGTAAGAAAGGTTTTGAGGTCTCATACTGTATGTTTTTTTCTTACCTTACATAAGGTTCGCTAAGGGTTGGTTTTCCATTTTTAGTCCTTTTCCTTTATTTCCTCCTTTCTCTTCACAGTTTCTCTCCATTTAGCGATCCACTTCTCTCTTTTGACCATTCTTGTTGTTTCTTTCCCTTTCATAAGAACTCTCAAATGCTCATTACTCCCTCTGCATCTTCTTTCAGTTCCATTTTCTCATTCCTTCACACCATCCCAGCACAGGTTACCTTAATTTCCCACTGGAAAAAAAATCACAATACAGACATCCTCAAACAGTGGCTGGATTGGTAGTGTGAGCCTGAGAGATATCAAGTGAAATCCAC
This sequence comes from Cheilinus undulatus, assembly GCF_018320785.1. Classification (NCBI taxonomy): domain Eukaryota; kingdom Metazoa; phylum Chordata; class Actinopteri; order Labriformes; family Labridae; genus Cheilinus; species Cheilinus undulatus. The sequence goes on along the minus strand of NC_054887.1, from coordinate 20,201,902 downwards.
TTCTCATTACAGCGTAACAAAGACAGGTAAGGAGAAGTGTATTACAGAGCTGGCTCACAATAGGAGATATATGTTTGGTATGTCGCTAAGCTCTCACAGCAACAGGCAGACAAGCGTATCAAAATCTTATTAAGGGCAAGACATGCATCTTTCAAGCTAATCTGTCCTTATCTCTGCTCTTCTGTTTTCTATGAAACCAATTTTTAAGTATTCAGCTGCTGATTGTGACACTCCTGTGGTTTACGCTGGCAAGTTTTTATTGAATGATTTCATTTTTGTGGTTTTCTCTCTGTACATTTTCTCCATTTCTCTTTGTCTAGTTTAGTTTTCTCCTCTTGTCTCTTGTTCTTTCCATCTTGTATCAATTTAGTTTTTTCTGTTTTTCTCCATGTCTACTATATATCTTTCCCCCATATCTTTCCAGCCTACATTTCAGTTTCTCTGTCTATCCTCACCTCTTTCCCTCTCTGCAATAAAACTGCCTTAAACGCCCATAAATCTAATACATCACATCCTTCGCCCTTCCACTTTTCTCAGAGCAACTTAAATGACACAGTGCGGTGACAGATTTCTTGGCGGTGCATCAATTAGACTTGTCAGACAGCTGAGCTTGGCGCTTTACTCCAAAAACTGCCAACCTCAGAGTGATTTTTCTGAGATCATTCACACGCACACACTCGCTCAGACTTACTCATGTCCCTTTGGCTCTCTCTGGCCAGACCTGTCCAAGTGCTGTGTAATGTACCCGGACACATTGGCAAAAAGCCTGAGCAATCAAGTCAACCAGATTTTACCAACAGGACGTTTGACAGTCACTCACATATCAGCATGCCCACTCATACACCGAAATACTCACACTGCAGTCAATAAAGGCCAGCAGATGCAGGAACACTCATTAGAATGTATACTAGTGCAATGGGCCCCTACGGGTTCCTTATGGTGCTACCAGTGCCCAGCCATATGTGGCTGGAGTGTGTCAGCAGTTCCTGAATGATGAAGGCATTGTTTCTATTGAGTGGTCCACCCATTCTTTGGACCTGAATCCAATAGAGCACCCCTGGGACATCATTTATCATGGGATCCTTTGCCGCCAGGTCACACTAGTAAGTGACTGATGCCCTGATCCAAGTCTGGGAGGAGATCCCCCAGGAACAGGCATGCCCACAGAATTGACTGGGCCCCTCAAGAACCAAGAGAATGGGGGCTCCCCAGTTTTGATTTATTGATGGTTTTAATGCGTGTGTTGGATCGGTAGCATTGGTGTTGGCATCCTCGCTAACAGTTGGCTCATTTTGGTGCTGAAAAGTGTGTTAAGTGTTATTGGGTTCTAATGTTCATATCAGAATACTTTTGAACCCCTTTTCATCACTGCTTTTGCTGAATTTTTTGCCAAATTTTTCTGCATTAAATCCATTTTTGCCCCTTTAAACACATTTTTGCAACTTTCAACTGTTTTTCACAATTTTTACTGCCCATTTTTGTCACTTTTTCCTTGCTCAAACCCTTATTGCTGTTTTTACCCATTTTTACCTCCACCAAGGAGGTTATGTGATCGGCAGGGTTTGTTAATTTGTTCATTGTTTGTTAGTTTGTTTATTTGTTAGTTTATTAGCAACATAACAAAAGGTTATGGACAGATTTTGATGAAATTTTAAGGAAATGGCAGAAATGGCATAAGGAAGAACTGATTAGATTTTGGGAGTGATCTGGATCACCGTCTGGATCCTGGATTTTTTTAAAGGATTCGTTACTATTGGGAGATAGGGCTAATGGCGGAGGTCTGTGTTCTCTGAATGCTTTTCTAATTGTCACTTTTATCCCAGTTTTTCAACCTTTTAACCACTTTTCTTTCTTTTTTTAAAAAATAATTTTTACGCTCCTTTTTGCTGCTAATCTTAACTCATATTTGGTGCTTAATCCTGTCTGCCACATTTATACCGTTTTTGCAGCTTTAGCCCAAGTTTTGCTACTTTTCAACCTCTTTTCTCTCCTTTAGCTACCCAGGGTTTGCCCCTTTAACCAATTTTTGCCACTTTTAATCATTTTTCAACATTTTTACTGCCCATTTTTGCTACTCTTTTCTTTGCTTAAATTGCAGATTTTATGCATTTTTGTCACTTTGTTCCTATTTTAACTGCTTTTTACCTTTTTTCCACCATTTGCTGCTCGTCTTAACCTTTATTTGGTGCTTTATCCCATTTTTGCCACATTAATATCATTTTTGCAACTTCAAGCCAAATTTTTCTGCGTTTAACCTCTTTTCAGCCCTTTAGCTACCAATTTTGCCTCTTTCAGCCACTTTTAACCCATTTTTACCACTTTTAAACAACTTTTCCCCATTGCTACTGCCTATTTCAACCACTTTTTTCCTTTCCTTTCCTTCGGATCACTTTTCACCATCTTTACACCCAGTTTATCCCTGCTTGACCCATTTTCGGTGCTTTTAACCGTTTTTTTTCCATATTAAACCCTTTTTACCACTTGCCACTTTTTAACAGCTTTTCACCATTTTTATTGACCATTTTTTGCCACTTTGTTCCGTCCTATCCAATATTTGCTTCTTACTCAATTTTTTCCACATTTAACCCATTTTTGCAACTTTAAGTCAATTTTTGGTGCTTTTTAAACTCTTTTTTTAACAGTTTTTTATGGCACATTTTTCCATTTTTTTTCTTTTTAACCTATATTTGCTGCTTTATCCCTGTTTTGGTACATTAAACCCACTTTTCTCCTTATGCCTTTATTTTTGCTATTATTTAATGATTATTCCATTTAAGTAATTTCATTCTCTGGTTTCCTGACATTTGTGCACGTCATGCCATCGGCCTGGCCAGCATCCTTGAATATTAGTTAACTTTGATATTATGATGTCATTTGTTTGTTAGAAGTAGAAAAAAGACCGATGAGCTTCAAAGGCTTTGCCCTGTTACCTGTCTGCCCAGAGACAGGTAGATACAATAAAACAGCATCCTTGATATTCTTGTCTAATAACATGCTGTTCACGTTCATCATTTGCTCACTCTTTTGCCCATCCTTTTTTTGTCTGTAGGGATTTTTTGTTCATCGATCACTGTTTATCTCCTTTACTTATTGTCATTTTCTCTCCCAGTCATAATAAATCCTATCATTGCAAATGCACACATACACTGCAGACAGACAAAAACACATGCATAGTTCCATGAGGGATTTTCAACGCTTCAGGCTCCTCTTCACCCTCAGCCACAGAGCTCATTAGAGGCACATCCCTGCTCCATACTAACACACTAACACACATGCTGCACCATTCACACACAGTACAAATGCACTGCAGTCCAGTCCCTTAAACATGCACAGAGAGCTTCATATGCAGAGATTTGCTCTCTGTTTCTCTCCCCTCTGAAAGCCTGGCTTGTGTTAAGCAGTCTACAGAGAGCTGGTGTGAAAACAGTGGGGCCAAGAGTTAAATGACTGTGGGATTTCTCCTAACGTCAGTTAGAAACCCCTACTGGTCAGCAAAACCTGCCTGCACATGTCAAACTGTCTTGTTAGCCAGACACCTGTGTGGGTGTATGTGCGTGGACGCCTGTGTGTACATGTGTTGGCTACATCTGTCTGGGTCTGCAATCCATAACATGTATGTGTGCAAGGCTGCATGATATGTTGTGAAGGGGTTGCTTGGATGATTTGTGGTGCACGCTGAGGAGAGACATTCATGTGAAAAAATAAAGGTAAAATACAAGGGTACATTCCTCTGGGCTTAACTCCAGTTGTGTATCACAGAGTTGCAAAAATAAATGGAATTTCAGTTGCCCAACTCAACTAAATCAATACCAGTAACTTCTGAACCATCCATAGTCTGAATCCTCTTGTGAAACTGAGTCATGCATGCTGTAATTGTGCTCTGTTACCTGGCACAGCACACCCATGCACTTTAGAGGACAAACAGCCTGAAAGCAAGAGGAGAGCCAGGGCTATTTACTGTTTCGCATGCCTGATCAATTACAGATCAATAGTGGAGTACAATGTCTTTTTCATAGTGAACCACAGGTGGGGAAAAGGAGAGGCAGTATATTTGTGTGTTAGCTTCCTTAACTGGGTTCCAGTCTTTGATCCACATGTAAATAGCCTAAAAGTGTCACAAACAGCCCAAAGTGCATGGATAGACTGATAACAAATGTGACATGAAAAACTGCTTTGACTACTCTCACGAAAATTACCAGGAAGATAAAAGAGGCCCCTAAATACTGAAAGGAAACACAAACATGCTCAAACTCTAAAAGCTTTTAGCCCATTTTTGCAACCTTTTAACTGCTTTTCACCATTTTTACTTCCCATTTTTTGCCACATTTTCCTTACTCATCCCTAATTTCCTCCTCAAGGAGGTTATGTGATCGGGAGGGTTCGTTCGTTCATTTGTTCGTTTGTTCGTTTGTTCGTTCGTTCGTTTGTTCGTTACTTACTTAGTTTCAGGAATTTTTTGAAGGATTCTGTTTTATTAGGAGATGGAGCTAATGGTGGAAGTCTACACTTTCTGAGTGCTTTTCTAGTTGTGTCTTTATCCCACGTTTCCACTTTAAACCAATTTTTGACACTTTTTAACTGCTTTTCACCATTTGTACATCCCTGTTTTTGCCACCGATTCCATTCTTAACCCATATCTGGTACTTTATCCTATCTTTTCCACATAAACCCATTTTAGCCATTTTTTACTTCTTTTCACCATTTTTACCTTCTTATATGACACTTTTTCCCTTTCTTAACCCATATTTGCTGTTTTTTTTTCCGCATTAAACAAAATTTTGCAAAGCTGAGCAAGTTTTTGCTTCTTTTTAAACCTCTTTTCACTCCTTAGCCACCCATTTTTGCCACTTTCTTTCTTAACCGAAATTTGCTGCTTTATCCCATTTTGCCACTTATTAACCTTCCTTTTTAACCTCCATTTTTCTTTTCTTAACCCATATTTACTCCATTATCACATTTTTGCCATCTTTAACTCCCTACAGCCAGAATATTCAACTGGAGGTCCTGGGGCTCGGCCAGCCCCCCAGGACCCTTTAATTAGACTATTTTTGTTGAAAGATGATTTGATATTGTACGTTTATTGTATTTACACTACCATCGATGATGTATTTCCGAATATGTCTGTCCCACCTCAAAGCTTTGATGTTTATATCCTCTCATTCCTGTCAGGCTCTTGCACTGCTTTCCACAGTGATGTCTCAACCTGCACATGTCAGCATCTGTTGTCATGATTTTGTGAGCACAAAAGCCTAATTGGCTCTTTTTGGGCGTGTCTCATGTTTCGAGCAGATATGGCACCTTTTTTGGGGCTTGCACAGAACAGGAGACAGTAAATCTACATCAGTACTAGTGGCATGGATTTTAGGCAAAAAGAAAAAGACAATTGCAAAGAAAGTCAAGAAGTGTTTGCTTTCATCTATCAAGGAGGATGTTACAGATGAGAAAATCTCATCTATTTTGATTAACTGAAGCTATAAGAATTGTTACACAATCTGTATGTCTGAAATATCTCTCAGGCCCTTTATATAAATCGTTTCGCACTTGAACCCGTGATCTCTTTCTTTCGGTCATTACCCATACCCAATTACCATAGGTGTTATGTGGAAATAAATGTATTGGCACGAGAGGAAGATTCAGAAACATCACAACAACACAAGAAGACTGGGGATCTCTCAGAATTTACTTACAGCTACGGTCACTGACTGATGCACAGGCCAAAGACAAAGAATGCCCGTTTGACAGTCATTTATACACCTGACGCCCGATCCAGGGAGGCGCCCCATGTGACCACTTTAGTCCCGTAAAGTACATTCCTTGACCACTATTTCTGGTAGCCAGCCAACTAAGCCAAACTTAACTTTGTTACATCATTCCAATATAAAACACAATATTTTCTCACTAACAATAGGTGAGGGTTAGAACTGAGAGCTTTGCCTTCAGGCTCAGCTCCCTCTTCACCACAACTGTCTGGTATGATGTCTATACACTGCTGATGCTGCACCAATCTGCCTGTCAATCTCATGCTCCCTTTTAGCCTCACTCCTGAACAAGACCGCAAAAGGCTTGAACTCCTTCACTTGGGGCAAAGACCCACTTCCCACAGAGAACCATGGTCTCAGACTTGGAGGTGCTGACCCTGATCTCGACGGCTTCAGCTGCCCCAGTATCTGCTGGAGGTTCCTGGCAGAAGAAGCCAACGGAACCACATCATCTGCAAAAAGCAGAGATTACATTCTGAGGTCACCTAACCCAAACCCCCCCCCCCTTCCCAGCTGTGCCTCAGGATCCTGCCCATGAAGATTGTAACCCCTTCCAGGGGCCCACACTAAAAACAACTTCCAAACCCTGTTATGCCAATCCACTCATACACTAAGAACATAAAAGACAAAGAAATTATTAGGTGTGGATTTTCTGAATCCTGTAAAGGATTTTCTTCAATAAACCCTCTGGCACCCATACAGAGAGATTAGAGTGAAACAGTTTACATTGTAGAGTCAGAGAATATCCACTTTCCTGCAGTGTATAAATAATAAATTAGCACACAGCTGAATTAAATAATCCACATGAAGGAGAGGGTGTGGGCTTTAGCCTGGGCAACAATTACATCCAGGAACAGAATCTTTACAGTACATATTTAAAGCCTATTAGATATAGACAGAGCTTATTAACAGGACTAACCCTTCTCTGAAAGCAGACAGAAGCTTCTATTGAGGCATGATTAAACAGATGGACTCAAATCCATCACTAAGCAGATGGTATAAAATTGTTTATAGTTGCAGCCACTGAAACAGCCCACAGTTACAAAAAGGCCATCTGGGTACATGTGGGCCTTCCAACATCAACTCACTCTTTCATTTGTCATTTGCAGTCACAGAATCCCATGAAGCAATCCTCAGTGGTGCGTTCATGGATGACCAACACTGAAACCAGGTCCACGACTGCAGGAAAGGGCTTAAAGTATCATTATGGTTTATAGCAACTTTGGGGGTTTTGTGTTTTTAATCTAGTTTTACGTCAGGCATGAAAGCAGCGTTATAGCCGAAGCATTTCGCCTCACTGATCTGGGATTAGGGCATCATCAATAAATGGAAGTTTAATGGTGCAAGAAACACGAGGGAGTCTTAAACAGTGATGAATGCTCACAAACAATGAACTACGTAAAGGTCAAGGTCACTTACTTTGTTAAAGTTCTGAGTTTTCAGAACATTTTCTTGTTTCATTTTGTGTGAAAGGTAAAAACTCAAACTTTATATTTAGGTGGACAATGTGGATCTTTATTTGAGGATCTTTAGCCAACATTATAAGGTCAAAATAGACTAAAAATCTCAATGTTTCAAGTCAGTTTGTTAAGAAAACAGATAATTCTCTCCAAGTTTAAATGGCTGTTGTTAAAGCCTCCATTGGCTTTCTAGGGAAAAGCTGCTAAATGGCTCTAATGGTGTTTGACCTTAAACCTGTTAAGTAGGAATGAAAACAAAAACTAAAAACAGCAAGAATGTTTTAATAAATCTTATATTTATTTCAATTCATTTTGGAGGATACAATCAGGATGTTAATAATGCCAAAAACACAACTGGTAATGGAACAGTGTGGCTGATGACCAAAACTCTCAGATTCCCCCCTTTTGCAGACCACTACCATGAAACACCGCCTCTGTCAGGAAAGAAAAACATGCTAAAACTTTAAAAATAAATTACATTAAACCTTTGGATAGGGTTAGGATAAGGGTTTGGGGAGAGGTTAGGATTATCAAGTAGAAAAACTTGTTTATAAAACATTAATCAAAGCAAAGTAAACAAGGAAAAAAAGTACCTAAGTCTAAAGCTTACAAAGCAATGTTAGCCAGGTTAGCTATGTAAGCTATGGAGGTAACGTAGCTGAAGACTGCACACCTTTTACAGTTGATATGTAGCTAATGCCTAGCATATGCTAATGTAGTAAACATATCTAACTTAACTATGTTATCAATGTAGTTACATTAGCATGAGATACACTTTATAAAGCTCACGTGAAGCTCAAGTTAATGTAGCTACATTGACTTATGTAGTGATGTTAACTATGTAGCTAGTGTAGCTAAATTAGCTAAAGCTAACGGAGCTAAATGGAACCAATTTTCACATAACTCCTTCTACAAAAGGTCTCTGCTAAATGTAATCCCAAAAAAGCAAAGTAAACAGTCTGCTGTAAGGAAAGAAACTACCTAAGGCTAAAGCTAACAAAGCAGTGTTTGCCAGGTTAGCTATGTAAGCTATGTAGGTAATGTAACTGAAGACTGTACACCTTTTACAGTTTTGCAAATCTCATCAACCAGTATTTTCTTTATGTAAAATTGATATGTAGCTAACAAAGCTAAAGTTAACAAAGCTATGTTAGCAAACCAAGCTTATGCTAGGTTATGCTAGGTTTGCTAATGTAGCAAACATAGCTTACTTAGCTATGTTATCTATGTAGTTACATTAGCATGAGCTACTTTGCTAAAGCTCACATGAAGCTTAAGCTCATGTAGCTACTAAATTAGCTAAATAGCTAAATTAGCTAAAGCTAATGGAGCTAAAGTGAACCACTTTTCACATAACTACTTCTACAAAAGGTCTGTGCAAAATGTAATCACTGATGAGTCCTCTCACCTTTTTTACCATTTTATTTATGAAATGTTGCTTAGTCTGTAATGTTTGCAATTTGTTTATCTGATAAATGCAACTTCCAGACTTCCTTCATGAATAAAGTTTATTTTAATGCCTGAGCAGCTGCTGGACTCATGCAAGGCACAATGACAATGGAGAGTGGAGCAGTGTTCAGTGGATTGATGAATCGCACTTCTCTGTTCTGCAGCCCGCTGGGCGAGTCTGGGTTTAGTGGATGCTGGGAGAGCTTTACCTGACCGCATTGTGCCAACTGTGAAGTTCGGTGGAGGAGAGATAATGGTCTGGGGCTGTTTTACAGGGTCAGGGCTAGGCGCCTAATCTCCAGTGACGGCCAATCTTAAGGCTTCAGCATATCAAGACATTTTGGACAATGCTATGCTTCCAACTTTCTGGCAACAGTTTGTGGGAAGGCTCTTTTGTAACACGACTGTACTCCAGTGCACAAAGCAAGGACTACAAAGACACAGTTTGAAGAGTTAAGCAGGTAAGACCTTGACTTGCCCACACTGAGCCCACTGAGCTCAGTCCCTAGGCCTTCTCATCCATCACCAGTGCCTGACCTCATAAATGCTCTACAGAATGAGTGGGTACAAATTCCCACAGAAACACTCCAAAATCTGGAAAGCCTTCCAGGAAGGGTGGACGCTGTTTTTGCTGATAAAGGGGGGCAACTCCATATTTATGTACATGTATTTGAATACAATATCATTATAGTCCCTGTTGGTTTAATGGTCGTGCTCTCCTGTGTTAATTTTGTTGACTAAAACTCTGACATAGCTGTCAGTCTTTTCACATGTTTACAGCAGCTTTATTCCAACAAATTGTTAATTTTGCTTTACTGGGACTTAAACAGTGCATACTCAGACCAAACAGGTAGCTGGGGATACCCCATAGCCCATGCCTATATCTGCTATCACATCATACTGACTTTTTTAGGCATTCTCAGGTCTAACTCACACCACCTGGTCTACATTCATCACAAAAAATTCAGTAGAAGTTGAACAAGTTGATCCTTTCAGCTCTGTCAGCAGTTCAAAGACAGGAGTGTATAAGCAATCATACTCTTAGCTGATCCTGCAGTTCAGAGGCCAAGTTGTGCTATTAGACATATGGCGAGGCTGATTTGAAACCTTCTGATGGTCTAAAACAGCCCACTCGACAGTTCACAAGCTGGAGTGGTCAAACCAATTTAAGCTTCAATTTACAGAGTAAATATTCATTCACAGTTATGAAATTGAAGTTGTCGTAATGTATCCTCCTTATCTTTCAGGCCTTTAAAATAATTCACTACAATGAATTATTGGAGAAAACTGGGCAGAAAATTAGAAACACAAGTTAGCATGATGGGAAAAAAAGGATGAATCTAAGGCTTTTGAAATCAATTTGATTGATTTGTTCACACAGACATATGAGTCTAAGTGCATCTTTTGCTGAAATATTTTAGTTAATTCGAATGATGAATTGTTAATATTTATGAAAGTTTGAGGAGAGGATGTATGCTTTCTTTCTGTGTCCCTGTTTTAATAAGTACATTTTGGTTGTTTTCTTGAGTTATTTATCCCCTTATTTTGAGATTACAGTGCTGGTATTGCATGATAGCAATGCAGTGGCTTTATCAGTTTTTTTCTCGATGTGTACAGTGCCCTTAAAAAGTATTCACCCCATTGAATGTTCTACCCTTTTATTATAAATAAATCAATCATGGTCAATATATTTTGGCTTTTTTGACCAAAATAATCTGTTATGTCAAAGTGAAAACAGTTACTATAAAAAATGTCACCTAAAAATGTGGAAGGTAAAATATGTGACTGCATAAATATTGGCCTCCATCCGAGATCAGGTGTAAACAGCCACAAGTTCTCTATTGGATTGAGGTCTTGGCTTTGACTTGGCCACTTATTCACCTTGTTCTCTTTAAACCCTTCCCGCTCATCATCATCCGCTGAAAAATAAATCTCCCAAGCTGTAGTTCTGAAGATTGGCTGAAGATTGTCTGAAGATTGTCCTCCAGGATTTTCCTATATTTTGCTGCATTCATTTTACCCTCTACCTTAACAAGCCTTCCAGGGCTGACAGTTGAGAAGCACCCCCACAACATGATGCTGCCAACACTGTCCTTCACAGTGGGGATGTTGTGTTTGTGGTGGCCATAAAGCACCATTTTGATCCCATCAGACCAAAAAAACTTCTTCCACTTCACCATGGAGTCTCCCACGTGCCTTTTGGTGAACTCAAGTCAAGATTTAATGAGTTTTCTTCAACAGTAGCTTTCTCTTTGCTACTCTCCCATAAAGCTTTGACTGGTCGTTGTTTGCAGAGTCTCTCCCATCTCAGCTGCTGAAGCTTGTAACTCCTTCAGGGTAGTCATAGGTGTCTTGGTGGCCTTTCTCACTAGTCTCTTTGTTGCAAGATCACTCAGTTTGCAAGGCCGGCTTGATCTAGGCAGATTTACACGTGCCATGTTCCTTCCATTTCTTGATGATGTTTTTAACAGAACATTGGGGGATATTCAGTGTGTATCCATCCCCTGGCTTGTACTTTTCAATAACCTTTCCTCTGAGTTGCTTGGAGTGTTCTTTTTTCTTCATGGTCTAATGGTAGCCAGGAATACTGATTAACATGTGACTGGACTTTACAGACACAGGTGTCTTTATACTACAATCACTTAAGACACATTCACTGCACTCAGGTGATCCTTATTTCACTAATTGTGAGACTAATGGAACCAATTGGCTGGACCTCTGTTGAATATAGTCATTTTAAAGGGGATTAATATTTATGCAGCCTCTTATATTACCTTAGATATTCATGTTAAATTGACATAACTTTGTAGAAATCTGTTGTCACTTTTAGGGTTTGCTGTCAAGTTTTTTTTGTCGCAAAAGCCAATATAAATTAGTTGGGACTTAGGGAAAATAACTGGAAAAAAACTAATTTGAAATATTTAGACACTTAACAATTATCACATAAAAACAGTGTAAATGGGGCCTTACACTGAACCTTGGTGCACATCACAACCACAGCTTGCCCAAACTTTATGATACAAGCCATGCTTTACCTCCTCCTTTTTGTGAGCTGTGTATTTTCAGAAAGAGAGGAGTCATCATGGCTGGCTGCTCAGACGAGCCTGACTCATCATCACACAGTTTAGCCTGTGTCAGAGGAGAGACACAGAGAAAGAGCAAAATAGCATCAGGGCCACCATATGGCTATCTGATCTTTCAGCTTGGACCAATCTGCCAAACCTGTGGGAGCTTGGCTGTGTTCACCGCAAGCTCCACTTCAAAGGCATCGGCACGAGTGAGTCAGTGGGCTAAGGCGAGCCACATTATCAATGATGTTCTAGGGCAAGACTGTGCACAGATGCTGTTGCTATCTGGTACTAAAGCTGCATTGTCAGACTGAAGAGAAATATCACAGTGGAACTTTACTGAACGCATTAAAAAAATTGCATTCTTAGCATAGTTTAGCAAAAAACTGTGATCTTTATGAACTTCCTAGCCTGCTTGTATTAAAAGTTCTTGTAGGTGTTTTTTTAAGTTTTCATTTTTATTTTTTGCTGAGTCAAGCAGACCTTTTTCTAAGCTCAAATATCAAACTTATTAAAGTGCTTTTGAGCTTCCCTTGAAACTCTCAGTGAAAGAAGGATTTCTGCAAATACCAAACAGTGAAAAACACACATTTTCCATTGCCAAGGACTAAGTAAACCCTATTCCCATGTGTAGTTGTCTTATTTCTGGGCATATCATGGCAGACACAATCTGGGCACAGTCAAACTTGATCTTACATAACTCCCTTGTGTCTCAGCCCTGCGCTAGCCAACATGGGCATGCCAACCATTCTTAATTGAATCCTTGCTGCAAACGCTCCCCCATCACCACTGTCGATGTGTCCAGGTGTTCATTACTGACATGTTTATGTGATAACCCTGTTTCATGACAAGGCAGAGAGGAAAATGAGATTGTTCAGACACAAGTGGTGATCTGTCAAGATATGAGTTGCAATTAATTTAAGCTTTTGAGTCATGCTTTGACATGTTGTTACTGGGTTGAAGCTGATAAAAGCTTTATTCAGAGATAATAAGTGTGGAGAGGAAAGAAGATTCAAGTGTGGTTTATGTCCTATTTCCATGCACTTACAGTTTAACTGATATGATGGTGACATGGGTGGGTACCATTACATGGCAGGTAAAAACTCATCACTCACTGTATTTTTATACAGACAACAGGTCTCCATCTCCTTCTGTTGTGCAAAAAGAAAGCTAAAACACCCTTGCAATGGCCGCTCACAGAGTGCACTGCGTACGCAATCGGGATCTGACCCCCCCCCCCCCATTCGGTTGGCCCACCCCGCTTGGAAAGAAAGTTCCTCCCTCCCCTCCTGATCCTCCTCTCAGCTGCCAGGATCAGGAGAGCCACATCCATGAAGCAACATCCATTTCCTGAGAGGGGCGGAGTCAGAGGCGGAGTCATAACATTTATAACCACAGACACGGAGACAGCTCATTCTGAGCAGGGCTGAAACAGAGGGTTTTTTAGACATACAAAAACCCAATACTGGAGGCATTGGCATGTTTTGGGGACCTCTGAGACCAGTATAAACTTGTCTTAAGAGGGTAAAATATGTGATCTTAAAAATCTCAGACAAAAGAATCCTTGAGTATTAATAGATATGATTGTAACAGTCAGGGCTGAATTTTGTTTGAGAAAAATGCATTTGATGTGTATTCTGAGTTTCTTGTTAGACTCATGTCCCATTTGGCAGTATAGAGGAGATTGGCTTTATCATCTGTTGTGTGGCCAGTCAGCAGAGGAAGCTCTTTAATACAGTATGATATGATATGATATGATATGATATGATATGATATGATATGGCAAATGACAAGGCACAACACCATACTCCAGGGCAAGATATGATACCATACCACACAACATAATACGGTATATTAGAGTTGCCAGTTGCCAGGATTGGCTGACAAATCTAGCCCAATAGCCAATACAAACTAGCCCAAAAACCAGCCCAGAACCAAGCCAAATGCTGAAATTCAACATAAGCTAGTAAAACCTCTGCCACACCCTTATATTGCTTCTGTGTGTGGCGTGTATGTCTGCCAGTGTGGCACAGCGGATCTTTGGTACACATACACAAGACAACAAATATGGGTCCATTCAACCGGTGGACAAAAAAAAACTTCCCGCAGCAGTACGTGGAAATTAGTCCAATTCTGCGGGAAAACGGCAGACCTGGCAACCCTTCCATAGAGCCCTATAAGGGCGTTCATCTTGCACAGGATGGACTCCCTAAGCTTACCCAAGCCATCGCCAACAAATATTTGTCATATTGCCTTTATGTCAATGGTGTGAAATATGATTTGATGAACAACACAGCACAATTCAAAATGACACGATTCAACATAGACCTACACAATATGATATGATATATATTTATCCCCTTCGGGAATTTTGTTCTGGCTCCAAGTGCTGCAAACATTCCCTTACCACACCATAACATATAAGTACATACCAATAATGAAACAAGAACCATAAAAAAGCAACAGCATGTATTGCGTGTATCTATATTTGCATTGAAATTGTAAAAAAGTAATAAGTGGTTTTCTCTTTGATATTAAAAAATAAAAAGTGACCATTAAAATCATCATGACCTTTAAAAACTAAGCAGTGAAACAGATAGACAAGCACAGGTATTAATCCTTAAACATGATGTTTGAGTTCAAACCTTGTGTAGTCTGTTTATTATTTTTCTGCTTGGGGTTTTGATGTCTTTGGTAAAAGCAGTTGTATATACTGATATTTCCTATTAAGTTTTTTTTAATGGCAAGACTTTGATTGTTAGTATTTTACCGATGTTGTGCTTCTCTTACCCACAAAGTTACGCATGCCTAACAAACACAAGCAGACAGGTTTATTGACACTGGAGAGGATTTCTCATTATCCAACGTAAGGTCCACTGCTCCAACAAACACCCCTTGTTTTGTGACAAATTTTATTATTATCATATTGAATAGTTTCTGAGGGGCAAGCAGGGAGAGTGTCACTGTGATTCCTAATTAGCTGTTATCAGGAACAAGAGTGGAGACAAAACAGTGGCTCTGGTGATCACAGACACTGACACAGGAGTGAGGGAGAGAAAAGCACAAGGATTAGGTTGAATGAACTCCCCAGAGATCCCATCACATCTATAGATCAACACTCACGTCTGAACTGGAGCATATGTGCACTCAAACATGTATGCAGATTCCACAGAATGAGCACACTACAGGATGATACGCTGGTTTGATAATGCAATTACAGGAAGTGTCTCCTCCTGGATGTTACGGCCGTCTCATATCAAGAAAAGAAAATCACCTCCTTTGTGATATAATGCATGTATCTTAACATAATTATTTGAATCTGACATGTTTTTTATGTCACTGGTTTCATTAAGTACCTAGAAAATATATACACTAAAATGAAACCAATATACAGATCTAACACATATGCAACCTTTCTGGTGCATGTATTCATTTAGTTAGACTTGAACAGGACAACAGACAGACTAACATATGCCTACAGTGAGCCCTGAGGAAAGTTGGTGCATCTGTCTGCATTTCTCTATTAAATTAGTGAATCTTACAGTAATTAGTGCTGTAGCTGCCTTTAAAAAAGGAAACTACTGCCTGGGGTATTTTCTGCCTAAAGAAAATCAAAGGGTTCTTGATAAAGTGTTCACAAGAATGGCCTGGCCATAGCCTCGGCTATTGTCAGGTGGAGGCATATTAATATACCAGTGAATAGTTAGAGCCACCTGAAAGCAGCTGGACAGATGTAATGATAAATTAAATTACCTAATTACAGAAAAGCCTGTTCCAAATCGTTTTTCCTTACCAAGCTGTGAACGCAGGTGCTGGAAAATGGAGCAGAGAAACACTGAATTACCAAAACTGTAGTTCCTCAAACAGCCACTTGGGGCTGGCTCCAAAAGTGAGTCAATCCCCATAGAACCCTATGTTAAAACTCTCCTGTACCAAAAAAAGTTTCAAGCTAATTCCTAAACTCATGGCAGCGGCTAGGCCAGATAACGATTGTTCCATCTGTCCGTTCGTCCATCCATCCTTTTTCTTCTGCTTATCTGGAGCTGGGTCATGGTGGCAGCAGGCTAAGCAAGTCCACCCAGACATTCCTCTCCACAGCGATACTTCTTGCATTCCCAGGCCAGATAAGAAATATAATTTCTCCAGAGTCCTGGGTCTACCCGGGGTTTCCTCCAAGTTGGGAGTGCCCAGAAGACCTCCACAGGGAGGCGTCCAGAAGGCATCCTAATCAGATGCATGAACCACCTTACTGGCACTTTTTCAAGGTAAAGGAGCAGTGGCTCGACTTCGAGCTCCATCCAGATGCCCCAGCTCCTCACCCTATCTCTAAGACTGAACCCAGACACCCCCCTGAGGAGTCCCATTTCAACTGCTTGAACTTGTGATCTCATTCTTTGGTCATTACCCAGAGCTCATGAAAGTAGATGAGGGTTGGAACGATGATCACTGGCAAATTCAGTGCTTTGCCTTCCGCCTCAGCTCCCTCTTCACCACAACGGTCTGGTGCAATGTCTGCAGTACTTCTGATGTTGCACCAAGCTGCCTGTCAATCTCACAGTCCATTCTACCCTCACTCATGCACAAGACCCTAGGATACTTGAACTCCTTCACTTGGGGGTGAAGACCCTCTCCCCACTTGGAGAGAGCGATCCATCATTTTCCATCAAAGAGTCATCTGACCCCTTATCACGACCACTTCACACTCCAACAGAAGCCAACAAAGATGGAAGGTCACCAAACCAGACAACCCTCCTCGATTTGACTGCACATTGAGCTCCTACCAATGAAAATTACAAACAGAAGCGTGGATAGGGGGCAGCCCTGGTGGATGCCAACACCGGTGGGAATGTGTTCGACCTTGTGCCTAGGATGCGAACACAACTTTCACTTTGGTCATACAGGGACCTTTTGGCTTGCTGCAGCAGCCCTGGGACCCCATACCACCCATGGGACACTGTCGTAAGCCTCCTCCAAATCTGCAACACACATGTAGACAGGATGAGCAAACTTCCAGGCTCCCTCAAGAGGTCATGCAAGGGTAAAGAGCTGGTCCACTGTCCCATGGCCAAGACGGAATCCACCCTGTTCCTCCTGTACTCAAGGTTCGACAATCAGCCTGAGTCTCCTTCCCAGCACCCTCAAGTAAACTTTCCACTTGAAGCCTGAGTAGTGTGATACCCCAATATCTGCAGCACAGCCTCTGTTCCCCCTTTATAAAGATGGGAACCCCCAACACATTCAGTGACGAGACCTTTATTTCAAAGTAAAATTCAGTCTTAAAGTTGCTCTGCCAATTATATGTTGACTAGCCTGCTAGATAAGAAGATTGTTGTTTTTTAAAGTAACATGGTTTGCATTGTTCCTGTCGCTGTCTCAGGTGCTCTAAAGCAAATAAATATGTAATGTGACTGTCTCAGAGTGCATTTCTTCAGCATGGTAGCCTCTGGTTTACACCCTACATTAAGCCGTATTGCACTGTGCACCTCTGAAATTACGGTGCAGGAGTTGAAACAGCAGGTTTGACTGTATACACTTGTCATGAAAGACTTGTAAGGTGAAGTAAAGGTCCCACCAGGGAACATTCAGGACTGTTATTTAAGAATGTTTATGTAACAGTTTTACTGTAGGACAAGAGACACTCCTACAGAGCCTGTGCAGTACTCATGTATAAAATATGGGCCTACTTCTGCAGTGACTACTACTGTACATTTATGAGTTCATGGCCCACTGTTTCCATCGGGACCGGTACACATGACAGGGTGAATACATCATGTTTAACCAGGCGTGGGGGAACTGAACAGGGGAAGGGAATCCCCCTGCGGCTAACAGACATTCAGATCTTAAGCTACAGCATCAGGGTGTGTGGGCGATGATAAGGTTCATGAACTCTTATTGTACTTAACGTGTTTCCAGACATTTTGAAATGGACAAATTGGTACACAGTTTATTGGAATCATTTTCCTACTGCTGCATGATGCACATCATATAATTCTATTTTGTTTCCCTCTTAAAACACCAACATTTCAAACAAAATAGGATCAAGAGACCACCCTAAGGATAATGTAAAGAGTCCAAATTATGATTTGGCTCACTGCTCAAGAGTATATTTTACATGTAACCCACCTGAATTTATCCCAACCTTCTGAAAATGATCCACCAGTGAAACACAGTTGCTTCTCTGGCACTTCTCCCACCTCTCGGTCTTTTTTGTTGCCTCTCTGCTGGCTCTTTCTCCTGATTAACTCTGAAATGTTTGTACAAATTACCACTGTGGCGAGCTGCCTTCCTGCATATATTAAAGTTGCCGACCTTTTCATTAACAGGTGAATTATGCAGCGTCTAGCTAAGACACCGGGGAGGCCAAGGTCAGAAGGACTGTGGTCCTATATTGACTAAATGTCTGACAGAAATGCTGTTGTGACTATCAGTTTGCAAGACATGGAATAAAATAGATCTATAGTTTAAGATACAAAGCAATGGTAAAGTGCAAAAGTTATACTTTTTAAATTGAATTAAATCTTAGCATCACTTATGTTGAATTCTGGATTGTAGATTTACCAGCATCTAATTCAAGTGAAGGTAGATTGAACCCATCTAAGCCCACCTGTAATAATAGTCATCAAAGTTTAAGATTATTATGACCCTCCAATAAATAAATTCTTAAAACTATACATGTTTTTTCTTTAATTATATGTGAGTAGACACCTTAAAAAACAGTCTTAAGAACAAAAATTAAGTTTCCCTTTCAACTTCCTGCTATGTGGCATTGTTGAATTCCTGGCCCATTATCAAAAGCAGAACAGTGCCAAACCCTCACAAGAAAAGTCAATTTTTATGTAATAATGGATTTTTATAGGTTGATAATTATATATCAACTTAATCATGAAAGTCTCTAGAATAACTCAGTAAACACAAAATTTACTTCAGATGTGTAGTATTTTTTATGCCAAGTCATTTGTCCAATTGGCAACTATTAGTAACAGTGTGAAAAGCAGAAAATGTGTCCTTTCATTCCATCAAGTCTTTATGAAGTCAGCCACTTTTGTTGGACGAGAAGGCCTGGCTTGCAATCTCTGTTCCAGTTCATCCCAAATGTGCTTGATGGGGTTGGGGTCAGGGCTTTTTGTGGGCCAATCAATTTCATCCACACCAAATTCATCAAACCATGTCTTTATGCTTTGTGCACTTGGGTTCAGACATGTTGGAAAAGAAAATGGCCTTCCCCAAACTGTTGCCACAAAGTTGGAAGCATAGCATTGTTCAATATGTCTTGGTATGCTGAAGCATTAAGACTGTCCTTCTCTGGAGATAAGGGGCCCAGGAGTCCAAACCCTGAAAAACAGCCCCACACTATATCCCTCCTCCACCAAACTTCTCAGTTAGCACATTGCAGTCAGGCAGGTAACATCTCCCAGTATCCGCCAAACCCAGACTCACTCATCTGACCGCCAAACAGAAGCCTGATATGTCACTCCACAGAACACATATCCACTGCTCCATAGTCCAGTATTGGTGTGCTTCACACTACTCCATTAGACCCTTGGAATCAGCAGAGCATTGGCAACTTTTACACACCATGCTCCTAAGCAGTCATTGACCCAGCTCTGTGATTTTACATGGTCTTTCAATTCATGGCTGAGTTGCTGTTTTTCCAAAACGCTTCCACTTTCTAATCACATCACTTGCAGTTTACTGTGCACTATCCAGCAGAGATGAAATTGCTCTAACCTTCTTAGGCAAAGGTGACATCCATCACAGTTACATGCTTAAAGTCCCGGAGTTCTACAAAATGATCAATTTTGTATCACAAATGATACTCTGCATCACAAGGTGCTTGATTATACACCTGTGGCAGCAGCACTGGCAACAGCACTTGCCACTCCTTTGAATAAAATATTCAAATGGGACTCTATTAACATAATAATGTGCATAAAACCTAGACAAATTTGGGCATAAATGGGTTAGTTGGTTATATTTTAAACACTTTAGCCAAGTTTCCCTGCTCCTGTCTTTATTTTTCAAGTCTACCTGTGACTTTCTTTGTTCAGCTCTTCCTCTCTCTCACAGAATTCTTCCACAAACACGACAAAACTCCTACAGAGGCGCCACAATTAGTCATTGCACTCAGGAAAACAACATCTATATATTTCCGGAAGACTTGACAGTTCCAACAAACAAAAAAGTTGTCACATGTATGATCTATAGCCTACTTACTGGTCCTTTCTGCTCACTGATTGGAAGGTCAGAGTGATAAATGACTCTTTAAATGCGTTTTGACATTTAGGATTAGCACAGTCTGCTCTCTTTCACATCTTTGCCAAAAAAGACTCACATCTTAAGTATGTACAATTCCCAGTCTGATCTCTGAAACAGGTGGGCCTCAGTTACCATTTGAGTGCCTTGAAGCAGGCATGAATACTAGTAAATAGATGTCTGTAATTAATGATGGCAGACCTACATAAATATGCATCAACACATCAGATCTAATAGATCCATATAGTAGAAGTAACATGGGCTTTTACTCCTGTTCACTTCAGTTTTTGGATTTTCATTGGTTAAAATGTTGAAGATATTTTCAGGACAACTAACACTGCATTTTTCTCTCTGCATTTTTCACTTTAACCAAGACAGTTATCCAAGAACAATACTTTCAAGAATATATTAACTTAGAATACATTATACATGCAGCATAGCCTGAAGGTTATTGGTAAAAAGAAGAAGGGATCTTGCTTCTGTTCTTGTGCGCCCCATTTTCTCTTCCCTTTTGTTTCTGAGGAAAGAATGAGCTCATTCTCTTTGAACCAAGGTCAAGTTGATTCCTATCGAATTGATTACTTACATTCTGGAGAAAAGGGGTTGTAATTTAAGTTTGCAATAAAGTGGGTGCCCTTCAGAGGAGTATCTTTTACAATTGCAAGTGCGAATGTTTTCTTTCTATACTAGTGTTGGTTTAAAAGATTAAAAATATGCTCACAAAATAAAAATGTTAACAAAACTTTAATTCAGAAGAGATTTAACTGTTGTCAGATCTCATCTTCAAAGACTAGGCAGACATTTCAATAGATTTTCATATTTGCTTTCTTTTCAAAAAGATAGATTTTTTTACTTGTGTGCTTTTTAAATACAGAGGCCTACAACCGTTAGCTTAGCATAAAGACAAAGACCTGTAAGTGACCCTGCTAGGCAGGTTAAGTGCTAAAAATATATTCCAATGTAACTGAAGCCCACTCACTAATGAACATGTTATGTAGCACCAATTTTCATCCTTAAGGCCCAAACATACTCGGGCGGAACGTAAGCTGAATGGACTCCGCAGAGGTCCGTGCGGACTCAAAGTGGACGTCCGCAAGGCCCGTGCACGCAAAGCTCAAATTTTACGACTGCGCGGACTTCGCTCCGTGTACTGGTGTCACACAAAACACTGCCCAGCATGTATTTTTCACATCGACCCGCGTTAAATGTAACACCGACCTGCATTTCGCACTTGACGCCATCCTCTCAGCTGTCCTCTGTGCAGCATTGACGGGTGAGCGGTGACTCCCAGAGTGGAGAAGGAGTGGGGCTAGGCGCCCAACTGGATCATCAAACTTTTCACGTGTCATTTGGATGTACTGAAAATGTTTTTCCCCGTCAACTTCGAATGTCTTCACCAACATGGCATACTCCCCTTCCTCATCTCTTGTGGCATTTAATGGCTGCTTTGCAAAGCCAGCAGGCTGAGCAGCTCCTCTTCCTCGTCATCAGTGTAGGACGCCATGACAGAAAAATGTGAACAATGTGCAAGGATTGTAGGAATTTTATGTAGGATTTTCATGGAAATTTCACAGGAAACTACTATGCCGCAGTGCGCTCGACTATGGAAGCTCTGATGACTGCGGACATTCAACGCGGAGTCTGCTCCGCTCACAGTACACTCGAGAATGTTCTGGCCTTTATCCTAGTGTATCCAAATTACCTGTACTATGCAAAAAAGCCCTTCCAGCAATTATTTCTGACTTCCTGTCTGCAGTGAGCACAGTCTTTACAGCTGTGAAATTAGCTCATTTTGAATTTGATGGCAGCAACACATTTGAAAAAATAGGGACAGGGCCACTATTGTGTAGCATCTGCTCTTACTTCTGGGAAGTAAGAAGACCAGCTGCTGGAGATATGAGAGAGGAATGTTGTCCCATTCTTGGCTGATGTAGGATTCTAGCAGCACAACGGTCCTGAGTCTTCTTTGCCAGATTTTTTAATTTATGATGCACCAAATGTTTTCTCTTGGTGAAAGGTCTGTACTGCAGGCTGGCCAGTTCGAACTCTTCTGTGAAGCCATACTGTTGTGATTGATTTGGTATGTGGTTTAGCATTGTCTTACTGAAATAGTCAAGGCCTTCCCTGAAATAGACATTGTCTAGATGGGAGCATATGTTGCCCTAAAACCTCGACATACTTTCCAGCAGTGATAGTGCATTTCCAGATGTGTAAGCTGCCCACGCCATAGGCGCTAATATTACCCCATACCATCAGAGATGAAGGCTTTTAAACTGTTCACTGACAACAGGCTTGATGGTCCCATTCTTCTCTCATATGAAGAACACGGCATCCGTGGTTTCCAAAATAACTTTAAGTTTGAGTCATGTGACCATAGAACAGTTTTCCATTTTGCCTCAGTTCATTTTAAATGAGCTTTGGCCCGGAGAAAACAGTGGCGTTTCTTGATTGTATTGACATTTGGCTTCTTCTTTGCATCATACAGCTTTCACTTGCATTTATGGATGGCACAGCAAACTGTGTTGACAGATAATTATTTCTTGGAGTGCTCCTGAGCCCATGCAGCGATGTCCAGTACAGAGTCATGCCTGTTTTTAATGCAGTGCCTTCTAAGGGCCAGAAGATCAAGAGCATCCAATACTGACCTTCAGCCTTGTCCCTTGAGATTTCTCCTGATTCTGTGTGACTTTAGATCATATTATGTACTATTGATGTTGGGATATTCAGAGTATTATTATCACTCAAAAAGAACTCTGTTGTTACAACGTCTAATTATTCCTGAACAACCAATTGTTGATGGAAAAAACCTCAAAGAAATAATCAAACTGTTTATGTAGGAACCTTGATAAATTTAGCTGGCTGATATATTAATTTCAGACTGTAGACTACAACATTATGCAGATGATTCCTTCTATTTGCTGCTTTGCAAAGGCTTATACAATCTGCTAATATCTTACGTTGTATTTATGTAATTTGCAAGTTTGATCAAGCTTTTATCTCAGGCCTCCTTTTTAGATATTTCTAATGTATGACAAATACAGGCTTTAGAAGTGAGTTTTTGTTTATTAGGTGATACAAACACTTTCTTTATCAAGTTTATCAAATTGTTTGAAATTTATTGAGTGATCAAGTTTTCATTAGGCCACAACATTATTGCAAAATGTATGAAAAAGGTGATAAAAGTATTGTAAATGAAGTGTTATGTGGGCAGTTTACAATGACTGACAGTGTAAAACTGAAAATTAATGGACCACAACTGCATCAATTAATATTACTGAGGCTCCTCTTAATTAGGATTTTAAGATGGCAGCAACCAATTAATCACCCCTCTGATCATGAAACATCTTTTTTCACCACTTCAGAGAAATTACTCTAATCTGTAACATGGGGATTTTAATATTCTGAATGTCAACAACAAAAGAATTCAATGAAAGACTTTAAACCATGACTTTCTCAGTTTATAATTGCACAGAACCATCAGTGAGTAACAGCTCAGTGTTTTCCACATGAAAAACCATGAAATGTTCCTCGAAGCTGCTTTGTAGCATGTATGTTTTCTCCCATGGAAATCCTTTGACGTGATATGATTAAAGGAGGCCACAATCAACATCTACAAAGGATAGATCAGTGGAAACAGCTCCACTGTTTGAGCCTCCCACTCTTTCTCTCATCTTTTCTTCTTGTGTTTGTTTCATGTAATCAAGATACAGAAAGAACAATTCCGATAACGTCAGATTAAATGGTAGTGAAAATGAAGCTGTTAAGAAATAAATGTGTTTCTGTATTTGCTTGCTGATTGATGGAACACTGCTCAGAGATATGTATTTTGATCCAAAGTATTTTTAAAACCGGGTAGCCTTTAGTTATTAACGTGCAAAAGTTGAGGTGAAAACCAATAAGTGAAGTGGGACATTTTATGTCTTTATAGCATGGGCCTACATCGACCATGTAGATCCTCTCAGAACTTTCATTAAATCAACAATAACTAGCATGTTCCACTTTGTATACTGTATGAAGGAGTCATGGCTGTCAACACAAGTGGCAGAATGACAAAGCAGGGTGCTAATATGTAGATGTGATCTGTAGATGTCAGGGCTCATATTCAAAATATACAATTCCTGGAGGATTGGTCACTTTATGTTAGAGATGGTTCTGGCTTCTCCCAGTAGGTGGTGCAACAGCAAAACCATAAAATTAACCTTTGACTGTGTAGAGGGGCAGACCTTAATCTTGCATGTGTAAAAAGGAATGAAATCAGGTGATTCATATAAGAGTTACACCAACTTTTTGAAACTGGGAATATCTAAATGCTAGCCATTGTCAGTGGGATGTCTATTAATGATACATGTCAGTGTTGTAGAGAATTATTGAGGACTTTAGTTCAAAATCTGAACTGGAAAGGGTCAAATGACCCAATTGTGTGACTTCCTCTTGCCAGTAGGGGCTGCTATGATGAGATGCTTGCATGTGGGCATGTTCACTGTGATACTGTAGTCTTGCCAGAAAGAGTAGAAGATCATAGAATAATGTATACAAAAGTTACAACAGGTTCAAGTCATTTGGCAACAACAAAAATGCCTTATTTTAAAATTGAGATGAAACTGGTTGACTTCCTGTTGGGATTTGGGAATGAGTCCAAGAGGCTTTTTTGTAGGTCTGATGATGATCCATACACTCACCAAATAACATTAGCCTAGGTTGCATGGTGTGCAGGGGCTAAATGTTTAAAGTTGCTTTAGAGGAAAAACAATCAAAGTTCAGAGGAAGTGATGTTCAATTAGTGGAAGAAGGTGCTGAGGTAGAGCGATGATCTTGATGCATAAATGCATCCAGGGTCAAGGTGTGATCATCCCTTTAAAGTTTGTTGATGACTGATATAAGCACTATAGACTTATAGAGAATCAAAATAGTTGGCACGCTTCATAAAATTTTGAAAAAAGGTCTTCTTACTTTGAGTTCCTTTCACAGCCCTGCACTATGGTGAAAACACACGGTTTGCACAACTTTTAATGTCCATCTTGTCTAGAATAAGCACAAAAAATTTGGAGACAATCCAGTGAAATCATCAGTAGGAGAATCTTCAGATATGACACCAGTGATGCTGCTCAAAAGAGAAAAAATGTGACCTTTAACTATTTGTTCTGTGCTTCCTGTACATTTTAGAGGATGATCCCAAGAGACTTTTATTTTTGCGTAATCATGATACATATGTGTATACTTTCATGCATGTAGCTCTTACCCAGTCCCCTATCTCACAGCTGGGGCTTCCGTGCAATGGGCTTGCAAAATTCTACTAGAATATGAAAATTCCCACTGGGAGACATTTTTCTGGAATGTTTTGGGGACTTTTAGGCATGTTAAAGACCCTAAAACAAGCTGTGAAGCGCTGAACAGTTTGAATAGATATTCAAGAACATTGTTTTGTGTTGCGCCTTTCCTGCCATTAATGAAAAAGTCATGCTCAAACAGTTTCTAATGTTTTAAATCAAAAGAATTATAAATAAGATTGATTAAATGTGTAGAGCTGATTCCTAACAGAAATACAAGAACTAACCTGCAATCAAACCTTTATTAACTCAATGTCCAGGGTGAATTATCTCAAGGTTAGGGCTTCCTCTTTGTCCCACCTGGCTCTATTTTCTGCCGTCTAATGGCCCAGAGGGCAATCAGAGCTTCAAGACTTGATGAAGTGGAGCCTGTTGTGAAGAACAATGGCTTACTCCATCTTGGTTCTACCCGCCTGACATCTTGGGTCCTTAGGGAGTTTTAGCTCCCTGCCAGTTGTTCATTCTTCCAGTCGCTGTGAGACTGTTACAGACTATGGAAACAAGAGAAGAAAGAAAGGATTCAGCGGGGGCCGTGGGCACGCTGGGACTGAGTGATGGAATTTCGTTTGACAATTGACTTATTAAATTAATCTCATTCTCTCACTTGAACTGTAATACTCCAGCTCCATTTTCTATAACCTCTATTTAAATTTGTATGAATAGGTGCCAGTGCTCCATGGCAGCCTGGGTTCCATTCAACTGCGGCTCCAGAGAGTGTTCGCGCTGGCCTCGATAGTTTAATTTACCAATAAAGGGGGTTGTATGAATGCTTTATACACCCACTGAAATTTCAAAGGAAATACAGCTCTTTTACCATTTTTCTTTCAATAGGAGGGAAAAATTAACATCCATGTTTTACACCACAGGATGATACAGGAGCTCAGAAGAATCCAGTCATCTAATAAATAAATAAACATCTCAGCTCTTATTCCATGATTTAATACATATACCACTCCAACCAGATGTGGCTTTATTTCTATATTTTATTTCAATGATATTCATTTACAGGGGGCAGTATATGCCAGTTTGCTATTCCAGCTATTGTCCACATATTTTTCTAGAGGCTCCTGCCTACCAGATTGAATCCGTGGCGTTATTTGAAGGAACTGAATCCTATTGTTCCTGGCCTGGCCTAGAATATAAGTCTTCAGGCCCTCACAGCCTTAGTACACCATGAATATATGTCCCAGAGATTTATGTGACAGCTTCAAAAGATGGGTAAATTGAGTTCAGATGGGTTTTGCCATCCAATATATTCCTAAATAGGGGGGGACCTTGTCAATGAAATATACCTTAAAAGGATTTTACGGGCTCACACGACATTCTGACTGGTCCAATATGCTGTCTCTACATCAGTGTAGTAGTAGTGATGGCAGAGCATTTACTGACAGATGATTCTGGAGGCCACGGCAAAGGTCAAAGCGCTTATCCAGCAGCTGCCAGCTAAAATGGATCGCAGAAAGCTTTTCACAGAGCAAAAGAGGTTTCCTCGGCATTTTTGGTCCTTTTTAGGGGAAGGAGGGGAAGGAAATGAAACCTGATTCTCTCAAGCTACAGATTTGTGCTTAAATTCAGACACATTCACCCCCAGTTTGTCATGATCCTTATGGACAAAAGTTTTCAGCTGCCTGACCATTACATCAAGAGGGCTGTAATGGCATTGTATTCAAATACACTCAAATGCACTCTAATGTGTAGTTGTCTCCCCTTTTACAGATTTAACAGCCTTCTTGGAAGGATTTCCACAAGATTTTGGAACGTTTTGTGGGAATTTATGCCCTTTCATTCTATTGCGCATTTATGAGGTCAGGCACTGATGTTGGACAAGAAGACCTGGCTTGCAATCTCCATTCCAGTTCATCCCATAGGTGCTTGATAGGGAGGCCAAGTTCTTCCACACCAAACTTCTCAAACCATGTCTTCATAGCCTTTGCTTTGTGCACTGGGCAGGATTATGTTGGAATAGATATAGGCCAATCTGTTGCCACAAAGCTGGAAGCAATGCATTGTCCAAAATGTCTTGGTATGATGAGGCGTTAAGACTCACCTTGAATGGAGTAAAGGGCCCTTTAGGGCTTATATCCTACTAAAGTGACTGTGAAGTTAGCAGCTGTTTAACTTAAATTCTGTTAAACTGAGACCTAAAAGTGAATAGCGCTCCTTCAGGACATTGTGGAGCATGGAATGGCACATGGAAAATGGAGCCTTGCTAGAAAGTTGTTTAATTCTTATTGCTGAATTTAGCATATTTATGAGAAATTCACATCCTATCCCAGAGACATCTATCAATTAATGACAGACAATGATTGCCATGGAAGCTGAGGTTCCATCATTACTAATAAAATCAGACCATTGACTGTTGTTGGGAATCAGCCATGTGGGGAATTTCATTAAACAAAGACTCGGCCTGCATGGCAGTTTTGAAGCCTGGGTTTTAGTAGTTTTGGAGGCCAATCTTGAACAAACGAAGATATCATCCGAGGATACTTTGCAAGACACATTGTCCTCACATTGTCCTCTCTGATAGGAGGAAATCTAAGGAGACAGTCCTTTGACCTTTCCTTAGTTGCCATACTATTGCCTGCACTTTCCAGCGGCAGCCCATCTGACTTCCACTGTTGCTCTGTTTTCTCAGCTTCAGCTCAAGTTTCAGTGCAGTCACCAATTGGCTGGTCAAGTACAGTTGAGTTTCTTTCCTTCCTTTGACGTCATCTGGACAGGAGTGCTGTAGAAAGCCTAACGATGTCTGAAGAAGGACACACAAATCTTCTCCCACCTCAGAGGAGGATAATAAACCTGCTGAATCTTGACACCACAAGACTTTTAACTTTCCTGGAACCATGGAAGGAACATTAATGGACCGACTGCTACTCACTCCTGGATCTAGTTGGACACCAGACTCTAATCACATACCGTAATCACAAATAAAATGTTGATCTGGACAGAACTAAATTAGCTGTAGGAAGCATTGTCTTATTGTCGCTGCTTTTGTGTTGTTGATTTTCTATGCTGTGTCCATTTATGTCCAGTACAGTGCCTTTACTTACACAAATACTAGTGACTGCCGCCAGCATCAAATTCCAGCTACTGGGTTATTGTGTGGTGAAGTTATCAAACTGAGTTTGTAGGCTCCTTAGACAAGCCAAGTTGTTTTCTTTGTTCTGAACCCACCATCTTCATGACTACAGTTGTGTAAGTGCCTCAAGTGGCCAATCCAGTAACTGTAGTTTTTCCAACTCAACCTTGGTTTCATTTTTCAACCATGGAAGTTGCGATTGCAGTTGTGATTCATGATTTTAACTGATTTTCAGCCCATGTAAAAAATAAAGCTACTAGAAAGCATCAAAACATGATGTTAGAAAAGCATAAATTGATACACTGGCCACCATCTAAGCTGCTGTATTGGATTTGCTCTATTAGACAAGCTGCTTTTACAAATTAGTAACCCTGTATGAACTCGCTTTCTACTCCTAAAATGCTACAAAAAAATCAGCTCATCCAGAGCACTTTTTACCACTTCAGCTGTTAGTAGGTAACAGATGGTGGGTTTGGAGTGACAGGCCATCAGCAGAGGAATAGAGCCAGGATATTCCTTTGGGAATGACTCTGGTATCGTCTCCTAACTCTACCTGTCATAAAATCATTTGTGTGCCAGTTCATGCAGTTAGTCTATTTTTTCCCTGTCTGATTGTCTTTTTCTCTCTGGGATTTACAGCAGAAATGGGGAACTTTAGGGGCCTTACACCATGATGAGGTAAATCAAGGTAACTGCTGTAATCTCTTAATGGTGTATTAAATCTACAATAGAGGTTATGGGGTAGGTAGAAATCATGGCAGGTTACACCGCCTTCTTACTGATGTCTCATTTTTTTAAAAAATTTATCTTGTTTCCTAGTCAATGCTTTCCTTTTTCATTCTATTTTACTCATTTTCTTCATCAACTTTGATTCCCTCCTTAAACCATCGCTGGTGGATTTTTATCTGCTTCTCTTTCTCCCTCTCATGGGAATTCACTGCCATGCCTCCCTAGGGGATAAACACACCAGCAATTCATGTCCCTTCGGGCTCACAAACAAACTGACCGGTCACACATCATGTTCACTGTAGATTTTATGAGAGATTTAACAGCGCTGACAGAGGAATACATACTGTGCTGGATTTGTGTATGTAATTAGCAGTAGTTTTCATGTTTATCTCTCTGTGGGAAGTTGATATTCCAAATTAGGGACACAAACATAATCTCCAGTGAATTGTGATTATAGTAAATAAAATAATTGAAGCGTAGTAAAATGTAGCACTATTTAACGAACACAAACTTCATGACTAAATTCTATAACAAGAAAGTTGTTTCCTTTCAAAAGGGAGGATGAAGAGTCTTTTACTTTTTCCGATTTATATTTACAGACAATGATTGTTTAATTTTCTTATATTTGAATTTGGGAGGTATCATCTTTATGGATTAAAGAGTAACTAAACCCAAGAGTTTCAGCTTATGTTCATCTACTTTAAACCATTTCTGTGTAGCTTTCGCCATTTGCTTTGAGTCATTGTCTTGCTGGCGAATAAATATTCTCCCAAGCTGTAGTCCTTTTGCAAACTGAATAAGAGTGGCCTCCTGGATTTTCCTATATTTTACCATATTTATTTTACTCTCTAACTTGGCTGTCGCAGAGCATCCCCACAGCATGATGCTGCCACCACTGTGCCTCACAGTGGGAGTGGCCAAAAAGCACCGTTTTTGATCTCATCTGACCAAAAACCTTTCTTCCACTTCCCCATGGAGTCTCACACATGCCTTCTGGCAAACTCTAGTTAAGTTTTCTTAAACAGTGGCTTTCTCTTTGGCACTCTACCATACCATTCACTTCGACTGGTGAAGAACACGGCCAACAGTTGTATGAAGTCTCTCCAGTGGCTGCTGAAACTCATAACTCCCTCAGAGTTGTCATAGGTGTTTGGTGGCCTCTCTCACTAGTTTTGCAAGGCCACTCAGTTTGTGAGAACGGCCTGATCTCGGCAGAGTTACGCATGTGTCATATTCCTTCCATTTCTTGATAGATTCAACTGAACAATGGGAATGTTAAGTGCCTTGGAAATTTTTTGTATCCATGCACTGACTTATAGTTTTCCAAAACCTTTTCTTTGAGTTGCTTGGAGTTTTCCTTTGTCCTTCTGGTGTAACAGTAGCCATGAATACTGGTCAACCAGTGACCGGATATTCCGGATTCAGGTGCCTTTATACTACAATCACTTGAGACACATCACAGTACTTAGATGATCCCCATTTCACTAATTGTGAGACTACTGGCACCAGTTAGCTGGACCTCTGTGACTATTCATGCAACCAATTATCTTATATTACATATTTTTATTTAACTGTTATAACATTGTTGAAACCTGTTTTCACTTTGACTTGAAAGAGTTGTTTTTTTTTTTTTGGTCAAAAAAGCCCTTTATACTGAACATTTTTAATTTATAAAATCAATTAAAGGTTAAAACATCCAAGGGGGTGAATACTTTTTATAGGAACTGTACATTGCAGTGGTGTATTTTCACTTCCTGGAGCAGTGACATCAAATGCCTAAAAAAATCCTTGTATTTAACATCACTTTATGTCTATCTGATGCATATCTTTGCAGCCACAAGGTTTCATCTGTCAGGAATACTACACTGTTTTCAAGATCAGCTTAATAGAGTAAAAACCTCCTTAGCAGCTGCTATTTAAATGAGAGCACAGCTTGGGTGTATTCGCTGTAATTCACTGACATTGGGGTGCTGTCAGTGGAAACAAATGACAAGGGGACTATAAGCTAATACATGAGGTATACCTCATGGACCACTCTGCCCAATAAAGCACCCAATTGGACTACAGGCCAGCAGTCTGCTGCTTTAAGTAACCCATTAAGTGCTTGGTGCTAAAACCCCTCAGTCAGGGAGAAAAATGGGGGAGAGAGTTAGGGAAACGCTCGAAGAGGCATAGCTTAAAAAGTTGAAATAAAAGAGAAAGAACATAGGTTAAAGTTTACTCACTAACCATTTTTCATAAAGTAATTTAAAGTGAGCTAAGATAAGACAAGGTGAACTGAATGCTAATCTTTGCATCTCTCATATGTTACAAAAACAGACTCATATTTCTACACCCTCCTGTCAGATTCAATGTCATGCAGGCGAAGGCCTGACGATTAAAATGTGCCGCACAGGTTAAAAAAAAAAAAAAAAGCGGACGGAAAAGTCAAACAGGCTCCCTACAATTTGGCCAGATTTATTATCCACACAATATCTAGCATATCAAAATCAGATTATTAATAACTGATGACTCACCTGTTATGACGGCTTGATTTGCCTGTGTATGCACTCACAGCTGTTTGCACTAATCAATGAAAATTACTGCACACTTAGACTCCACTATATTATTTGAATTAATGTTACATTTACAGGACGTGAGAGCAGCATTAAATGGATGTGTAATACTCCTATATGAATTTCCATCGTCCGAAACGAGCCTTGCTTTAATTATGATTGGGATGAATAATGCTCTTAAGACTTGCCCAGTATCTCCAAGGAAACTAAACTGCAAATTAAAAAGGGGAAGAGGCGCACACATCCACCCACGTAGCAGCATATGCCTGAGTATGTGCATCTTAGCCTGTGAGTATAAATATGTGTCATTTAACACCCCCGCAAACACCTGTGCATATTAACAGCACGCATTAGGCTTCAACACCTGCCTGCACTCACACACAAAGAGATATCTGCGCACGCACAGCAGGGCGTGCTCATTAGCCACTGCTAATGAATATAAATTCAATATTGCTTATTAATGAATAAACAAAGCAATCAGGCTTTAGTCTTTTCCTCTTAGGGGCTTTACTTGGCTTTATTTGTGTTCATTAAAACCGCAGCACAATATGTTTATTATGGATTTATAACACACTTACATTATATAACCAAGAGAGCATTCAAAACTGTGAAAGGGGGAAAATCTGAATAGAAGTACAACTATTTCTAGAGGATCATGGATCAGATTTAAAACCCTCAGAGAAACTGTTCTTCAAAGAAAATAATTGTTCCCAACATCCTTAACCGTTGTAATTGCAGAGGTGGGATGGTTTGCTGGAAAAATAACACGACCCCTGCTATTAAACACAATAATTACTCCAGTCTTATGAATTACAATATGAACCCTCTGAGAAAAGCAACCTTTTAATGAGTGATGTTTAATGAGCGAGGCTTTTGTGAAGGATGTCATTTAGAGCGGCCCCTCCGCCAATTTTTCACATTTTCTTTGTTGAGTTGTGCCGCAGAGCTCGCTCAAACAGTCATGAAATGTGTTCTGGTGCTGTGAAGGGGTCTTTGTTGTGTCTCAAAAAATAATCCCTGCTATTAGAAAGCATTAAACAAAGTAATCAAAAACTTTTGAGTTATAGCTGGGGATGATTGAGATTTAAGTTAGGCTACTGGTGAGGTGAATGATTAGGAATAGAGAGAAATCATGAGTGTAATTCAGCATCATCTGTCATTTCGATCGAATCAACACCAAAGATATAATAGTATCCCTCTAATTTAAGACAGATTATTCATTTGCCATTCAAATGAATCATATCACAATGTCAGGGAAAAGAGAAAACAACATAAGCGGAGAAATATGAGTTATAGTCATAATCAGAATCAGGTTTTATTGCTCACATACTTGTGATGACAAACAACAAACATAGAGGAAGAATAGAAATATTAAGAGACCACTGAAACAGCTGCACCTCTGCTAAAAGGCAACTTTAAATAGAATAGTACAACAATAAAGACACAACATGGAAATATTCCATAAATAATCAAACATAAATAAATGTACCAAACCTACAATGACGCAATTTTACAGCTTGGCAGAATTAAGAATGGTGCAATAAAAGATACAACGTATGTTATGATCCGATACAGTAACATAAATCAAAACTCAATGTTGTATGATACCATAGATTGGAAAAGTGTGATTTAATAAGATACAGTAGCATCTGAAACAACAATACTCAATACTTAAAATATGACCAGATACATTATGATTCTTTCAGATAGAGATGACATGATAAGAGCAAGTTATGCTATGGTACGGCATGATACATGGAACACAGCACAACTATGCATAGAATGCATTACTGTATGATACACTATATTGCCAAAAATATTTGCTCTCCAATCCAAATAATTGAAATCAGGTGTTCCATTCCCTTCCATGGCCACAGGTGTATAAAATCAAGCCCCTAGGCATGCAGACTGTTTCTACAAACATTTGTGAAAAAATGGATCACTCTCAGGAGCTCAGTGAATTCCAGCGTGGTACTGTGATAGGACCCCACCTGTGCAACAAGTCCAGTCTTGAAATTTCCTCGCGCCTAAATATTCCACAGTCAACTGTCAGTGGTACTGTAACAAAGTGGAAGCAACTGGGAATGACAACATCTCAGCCATTAAATGGTAGGCAAGGTAAAATGACGGAGCGGGGTCAGCAGATGCTGAGGTGCATAGTGCGCAGGGGTCGCCAACTTTCTGCAGAGTCAGTTGCTACAGACCTCCAAACTTCATGTGGCCTTCAGATTAACTCAAGAACAGTGCATAAAGAGCTTCATGGAATGGGTTTCCATCCATTCAAGCCATACATCACCAAGTGCAATGCAAAGCGTCAGATGCAGTGATGTAAAGCATGCCACTACTGGACTCCAGAGCGGTGGAGACGCATTCTCTGGAGTGATGAATCGCGCTGCTCCCTCTGGCAATCTGATGGACCAGTCTGGGTTTGGCAGTTGCCAGGAAAACAGTACTTGTCTGACTGCACTGTGCCAAGTGTAAAGTTTGGTGGAGGGGGGGATTATGGTGTGGGGTTGCTTTTTAGGAGCTGGACTTGGCCCCTTAGTTCCAGTGAAAGGAACTCTCAATGCTTAAATCTGCTAAATGCTTCAGCATACCAGGAGATTTTGGACAATTCCATGCTCCCAACTTTGTGGGAACAGTTTGGGGATGGCCCTTTCCTATTCCAACATGACTGTGCATGGGTGCACAAAGCAAGGTCCATAAAGACATGAATGAGAGAGTTTGATGTGGATGAACTTGACTGGCCTGCACAGAGTCCTGACCCCAACCCGATAGAACACCTTTGGGATGAATTAGAGTGGTGACTGAGAGCCAGGCCTTCTCGTCCAACATCAGTGTGTGATCTCACAAATGCACTTCTGGAAGAATGGTCAAAAATTCCCATAAACACCCTCCTAAACCTTGTGGAAAGCCTTCCCAGAAGAGTTGAAGCTGTTATAGCTGTAAAGGGTGGATCGACGTCATATTAAACCCTATGGACTAAGAATGGGATGTCATTTAAGTTAGTATGCGAGTCAAGGCAGGTGAGTGAATACTTTTGGCAATATAGTGTATCTTATGATGCACTGTATAGGTTCTATGCACGAATTGCTTCTGCATTTGGCATTAGGCGGCTCCCAAACTTCTTGTCGGGAGATTGAACATAGAAGAGAACAGCATATTATGGCAGATTTGTTGCAGTTTACTTGCTGTTTGCATGAGTATCCCAAGTTGACTGTCAATGAAGAGTTGAATTTAGCTAAAGATGTCCATTGTAGCACATAGCAATGACGCCCAGAAGTGCTGTTAACCGATTTTTGAGGCATCATTTCAGCACGTTTGGATGCCATTATAATAAGGAGTACACACAAACAACAATCGAAACAAACAAACAAACTGATGAATAAATGCAGTATTGGACAGTTTAGATTCCGTTGTGGCTTGGCACGTATCGTTAGGCAGAACTTGTAAGGTGGCCTTATTTTCCACAGGAAATACGTCACACCCTGGGGTGCATAAAACCTATAACAATATGATACGATATACTGCAATACAATACAGTTCCTTTTGATATGAAAGTAAAGTAAATGAAATGCTATGATTTGGCCTATGTAGGGCTGTCTGGCAGCAACTTGTTATACAACAGCCTTAACAACAATTTGAATGTGTGTTTAAACTGATGATTTGCTTATTCTAAGTCCATTATGATTTAAAGAAGTAGGCTGTGATTTGATACAGTAAGGGTGAAATGATATGTTTTAGCTTTGGCTCATACGCCCTTTGATTTAACAAGAATGAGGAAATATTTGGTATCAGTATTACTGAATGACATGTAGACATGGGTGTTGCGGAGTTCAGCTGATTCATATTCATGTCAGGATTCAAACCTGATGAGAGCAGGCAGAGAGATGAACCTTGAAGATTGGATTCTGAAAATCAGGAAACAAACAAATCTACATGCTTGCTAAAGAAATGAGCAGGACTCATCATGTGTTCTTACAGATAGACTTGTACTCTCATACACACCCACAGATTCTCCTCCTTGCATATGAACCACATCTAACTTGTTGGCAAAGCAGCACGGAGTAATTTAGTGGGAGTGCTAAATGGGATTTGATTACAGGCCTGTGGAAGACGAGTTGACCCTCTTAGCCAGGATAGAGAAGCTGCAGTTCATCCACTCAGTTCCTCTGGCCCTTTCCACAGTAATGAGAGCCTGACTGAAGCAGTGGACCTTCCCTCCCCGCACTGTTACCTTCTCACAACATGAACCCAGCCTGGCACAGAGGTTTCAAAATGAGCTCAGGAAGTCCCAAAGGCCCCGTAAGTCATTGCAGGATTCTGCCAACCTGTGGGAGCACTTAACACTCAACTATCATTCTGCTCATTACTTATCATTATCATGGACAAGGGTCACACCACTATATGCAGAATACTCAGTGGTGTAATTATCCTTAAATAACACCACACATTACACAGTGAACATGTGAAAATAGCTTTTTTTGTTGGATTGTTGAGAAGGTGTGTGTTGTGGTAACAAATTAAAAGTAAACCTAAGAAGTGGATTTTTCTTGCATTGATGCTAGTTGTGCAAGCCAGCAATGTTTCTCCAAAATATAAATGTCATTCAGTGCTAAAATTGCAATTACATGTAATGCAAAGCTTTTTGTCACTTTTGTAAGTGTAACAATTGCACTGCATTGTAACTGGAATGGTTAGTTCTCAATAATCAAATTTAGGCAAGCAAAATATTCTCCTACAACTATGATTGCACTCTTTTGGGATTTAATTGCATAACTCTTTCCTTTAAATGTTTGACACATACTATAATCCACTTAGCTCTAAGTTAGCACATTAGCTGCCACTGTAGCTCAGTAACATCCAAATAACATTCTCTACTGAAAACACCAACGGACTGTCAACACTGATAACTAACCAGAGCTCTGTTAACTAGACATCACTTTAAAATTCCCCATTATGAAAGTTGAGTCTTACTGTCAGTTGTCCCATATCAGTCCTCATGAACTGATGATCTCAACTGTAACCTCAGCTAAAACAGTAAATTACAACCATTATTTGGAGCTTTCCCAAAGAAAGGAGTATTCAGAGTAGTCCCGAAGAAAGACAGATGTCCACGGTGGATCATTCAAATCTCATTGATAGCTCGTTCCACACTGCTGCTTCTGATTGGCCAGGACACCCTGGGCATGAACATCCAGCTATGGGGAAGTCAGATGGTGGTCTCAGCGTTGGCTCTAATAATCGATGCCTGACATGATTCTGAGTAGATGGTTCTGTCTATCACTCTGCCTCTAGATTTATAACCAGTGATGGATACAGCACTTATCATTGTGTCCTATATGAGACGGTTGATTGGCCTTCCATTGAAAAGAGGCGCAACGGACATTGGTTTCTATATATTCTTAAAGCCCTCATTGGAAAACTACCACCTTAAATGGAGTTCAAGCGCTCACATGACCCGCTCTGCAAACTGGTTAGCTCTTAAAATTCCTTGAGCTTGCACTGAACTTGGTAAAACTGCATTTTCCTTTGATGCCCCAAGCTCATGGAACGCCGTCCAACAAACTCTATAGACTGAAATTCTCCCCTCTCTTGCAGAGTTTAGGACCTTGGTTTCCAGCCACTTTGTTTCCAACTGTTATTGTTATTTTTCTACTGTTTTTTAACTGATTATTGTTTTGTCTTGCTTGTCCTAATGTGCTTTTAATTTCGATGGCATTGGAAATGAGAGGAACCTCAATGTCCTTTTGAGAATAAATAAAGGTTTGAATTGAACTGAACACAGTTTCACTTTGTCAGAGAATTGGTCATTGATAGATTTACCCACTCATCAAAGTCCACTACAACTTTGCTTGGCCCAAGCCCATCCTTGTCTCGATCACTACATCAGCATTTATTTTGACTTTATTACTATCTGCATTGATGACCAACTCAAAATTCTTCCATACCATCGATTTACCTGCATAGTTTTATGTAAGTTCTTATAAGCAAGGCAAGGAATCCATTAGCTTCGGTTACATTGCATGCTTGTGCATTAGCAACCATACAACCATGTCTCATGTGTTGTGCCTTTAAGAGTTGTTTTTTGTCCGCCTATTTGCATCCTGTTCAGTCTCTATCAACTCCTGAGGGAAATGTGTTATTCTTTAGCTACTAAATGTTAATTTTGATGTAAACATTTCATTTATTTATATCGTATGAATTCTTGTCACTTTCACTGTGCAACCACAGCCTTAACAGCAACCTCCCATCTCTTCCGAACATTTATCTCCACCTGCTGTCTGAGCAGGTAAATAAAAATAACATCAGGTAAATGTAAAGCTAGGCTAAATAAATAGATGATTCCTGATGACAAGAGGAGCAGTTAACCACAAAATGCAAACGCCTTTCCTTCAAAGTAATTGTTTCCCCCGATACTCTCGCTTTAATTCTTTGTTTCTACTGCGAATTCCCTCGCCGTCTCTCTCTGCATCCCCTTCCGTCTCTTTCTCTCTCTCTCAAGCACAGATACTCAGGCGGTCAGGATGACAGATGAGAGGAATGCCCAAGTTGTCAGAAGCTATTCTCTACACACATCTGTCAGCTAACTGGTCTTCAAAGGCAGAGAGAGACAGAGAAAGATAGAACTGGTGAGACTGGGTAGAATGACAGAGATAGAGAGGGTATGAAAATGAAGAGGAAGGGAGGGGGAAAGAAAAAACAACACGATAATGGAGGAGGCAGAACACAGGCGAGAACATATGAGTGGGGAAAGGAGGCTGGACAATAACATTAAAGGATGGAAACAACAGGGCTTTGTGCCTGTTAAAACAGGCAGAAAATGATGAAAAATGCTTTTATTTCTCAATGAAATGCAACACATGCATATGAAACCTGTGAAAAATAAGGAACATCATCAGTGAGAAGACAAAAATAGAGTCACAAATACACTTTTTGTTGTAAAAATGTCTACATAAAAGTAGGTTACACATTAAAAATGTCCATAGCACTAAAAGCAGTGATGAAAAATGGATACTCTTTGGGTTTCAGTGTTGGTATTCATGTTATTACTGCTGTTATTGCTGTTAAATTGGCACAGAATGCAAAAAAAGCTATCTTCTCCAGCAATTTAACCCTTAATTGAAAAATAAAAATTACACTCTTGTAATATGGTGGAAAAATAAGGCATGCAAGGATGGTGTATTCCTAGAAAGTCTAAAGTGGTCGTCCTCCTAGCAGCACGCCTCTGTTTCATCACCTGTCACTTTACTTTAGTGTCTCTTCTCCCTGTTCCTGGAGATATGCTTCAGCCAAGAAATACAGATTGGGACCATTTTTCATCACCACTGGGAATTGGGCACGTAATAAAAGAGCCGCAGCGGCTCTGTGCTAATATTGGCTGGTTAACATAGAACATATTAAATATATAGCAAAAGTGACAGTGCAGTCTGCAGTTTGGTGCTCCTATTGAACAGTGAAGCTGATTCGAACTGACGTTTTATGAAACAGTTATGTCAGGTGAGGTCTTAGAAAGTTGCGAAGTAATTTAAACTGAGACAAATGCAGAGGCAATCAGCTGGAGCTGATAATAGATCCATTGGCTTTCTTCCTTAAGGTATAAAACTTGGCAGTAAGTGCGATGCTTGTGAATGAAAAATTATGAAGCTACGCCTGGGAGAAAGCTAGCACAGTAAACAGTGATATGAGAAAGACACATGCTAACTGTATCCTGTGTGTTTCCTCACAGCCAGGAAAGTCAGGAAGCTAAGCTAAGCTAACTGGACAGCAGCCAGTTAGCTTAGCTTCTCAAAAACACCCAAAACAGAAAAACAGTCTCAAATTTTTGGTAGCATTAAGCTA
Source organism: Cheilinus undulatus (assembly GCF_018320785.1). Lineage (NCBI taxonomy): Eukaryota > Metazoa > Chordata > Actinopteri > Labriformes > Labridae > Cheilinus > Cheilinus undulatus. The sequence continues at coordinate 20,162,384 of NC_054887.1, read as the reverse complement.
GTCATTTCCTCCGCTCTTGTAGCCAAGCTTTATTAACCTGCTGCTCTCTTTAGCCCAATGTTTAGTGCAGCGATAAGAAGAATGATATGATAGGCAGGTAGCTCATTCTCAAAACTTAGCATAAGGACTTAAAAAATGAGAAAAACCAGTTAACATCACAACACTAGTCTCCTTTCCCATTTGGACGCAGTTAGCTTAGCCTAGGAAAATGACTGGAAACAGAGTGGAACTTTTTAACTGTATTTCATTAGGCTAGGTGTTTCTCCCTGCTAGCTGCCACTGAGCTTTACTTTGCAAAATGACAAGAAAAAAAAGGGGGAAAAATATTAAATCTGGACAGAGTCAGATTTGGCGTTTGCCGAGAGTTTAAGCTAAGCTAGTTATCTTAGCCAAGCAAAAAAGCATGGTAAGAAGAGGGGGACCTTTTTACTTTGAAAAGCAACATGCTTTCAAAAATTACCCTCTTTAATATCAAAGAACAGATTTCTATAGAGTAATGTCAAATAAATAAAGATATGTAAGATAAAGTGCCTACATGAATACTCACCCCCTTTAAAGTGACGGACCCCCTTTAAAGACTAATTTCACAGAGGTCCAGCCAATTGATGACTGTCGTCTCACATGAAATGGGGGTCACCAGATGGCATTAAATGTGTCTCGAGTGATTTTAGTATAAAGACGTTTGGGTCTGGAACATCCAGTCACTGGTTCATCAGTATTCAAGGCTCAGAGCTTTATGGGAGAGTGGCAAAGAGAAAGACAATGTTGAAGAAAACTCAGTAAATCTTGCCTAGAGTTTGACAAAAGGCATGTGGGAGAAAGTTCTTTGATTTGATCAGACCAAGACGCCATTGGACAAGACGGTATATTTGGCGGACACCAAACCCTACAAACACACCACAAACACACTATCCCAACTGTGAAGCATTGGGGTGGCAGCATCATGCTGTGGGGATGCCTCTTGGCAGCCAGCCCTGGAAGGCTTGTAAAGGTAGGGGCTAAAATGAATGCAGCCAAACTCTATTGACCTTGATTTATTTAAAAAATCAATAAAAGGGCAAAACATCGAAGGGGTGATTTTTTATAGGCACTGTATACCATACTCATTGCAGTGCTTCATGTAAACACTAAATATCATATCTTGAGTTTCCCTCTACAAATACTGTTTTTCTCCAACAGCATGAGCCGAGGATATTAATATCTTTATTGCATTTCCACTCCCTTGCACAGTTTCAACAAGTAATCAGGTTTTATTGAAGTGTTCAAGTGTTACAGTGCTGTGCTAAGCTTTCCACCCTCTGTGTTACTATAACACACACTTTCTTGGCCTCGTGCTGCCAGGCGAGCTCCGTCGAGGCCACACCAGAATACAGTAATGGATTTAAAAAGCCTCTGAAAACTTCTATCCCTTTCTCTCTAGGCCTTAGGACTCAATTTCCCTGGGCAGCGTATTGAGTTGGAATCAGATAACTGGCAGAAAGTGTGGAAAATCTAATGCATATCAAGTGAAGAGACATGCTGACACTCCCCAGTGACAGAAACACTGTGCTCTGTACTTGCAAAATACAAACCCAGCATAGCGCTGAAAGGAGAGGAAAGAGGGGAGGTAAGAAGAGGAGCGGAGGTTGGAAGGGCATGGGGGAGATTCCCTTTTTTTGATCAGGAGACGGTCACTGAAATAGTCTTTGGAGCCCATGTATGATATGTGAAGCAATTTACTAGTAGAGGTCAGGCCCCCTGTGAAGGGGGCTGTAAGTGTGGTACAGTGTACATGTGACACAAGAGGGGCAAAGCTTTAACCAGGACATGGTCCTGTTAAACCTGTTTACATTTCCTACACATATGTAGCTCAGGGATTTAAGAATCCGAGAAACAAATTTGCATTTTAACTACATGGTAGCTTGTAGTCTATTATTTCTTAACTACCAGAGCAGTTAGAAGGTCCCAGCTGTCTCGTCACCATATTACACACACTTATTAAAGCTCATTATCTTTTAATCTCACTGGCATGATTAAACCTGCTCTTATCAATACTGTTGTATGAATAATACATTAGATAACTATGTGGATAATTACAAAGGAGGGTTGGTGGGCGTTTCAACAGCCAAGAGAGAATCTTAGCCAGGTCTTTGGTACACCATGGCGCCAAGAATCTTTGAGTCTTCAACCCTGTTGTTTTGTTTTGTGGCCTACAACTCAACTTCCTCAGCGTGGTTTCTGAATGTCTTGTTTTTCTTGTCACCTTAAAGTAAAACAAAAAAGTTTCTTACATAGTTTGTGCAGACAAATTTAGAAATAAACCAAGACTGAAGTTCAGCATTGAGAAGCTTAAAGCAGCCAAATGGGTGGACACAACTTTAGATGTATGCTAATGCTACATCTTCTGAACAAATGCTTAGCTAATCTACAGTAGTAGCGTGGTTGTGTCTAAGCAACGTATGCACATTAGGTCTACTTATATGAACATCCATTGTGATTCATTGAAGCTACAAAGTATCTGCAGTTTTTGACAAATCAAGCACTTATGTGAGTCCAATCTGTTGTCATTTAAAAGAAGGAAAGCTTACGTTGCACTTTCCAATTAAGTTAATTTCTTCACAGATCTCTGGAAAGTTTGTGTGTTATAAAAAACTGCAGTGCACTTCCATCAGCTCTCACAGTATGCTAATCTTTACTAGTGCTGTACCAATTTTTAATTAGATGCTTAATGCAATGGGCCAATTCGCATGGAAAGGGGTGTGTTTTTCCCCCAGAATAGCTGCATAATGGCTCAGCATCTCTGCGTGCCTGTGCAGATGTGCAGTGATTGGCCTACAACTTAATAAGAGGAGTGTTAAAGCTGTGCCTTTTGACTTACGTACAAAGTGTTAAAGGTGCACTTTATTTAAAAAAAAAAAGTTTTTTAAAGAGGTCCTCAAATTTCTTTTTAGAGTGTAAGTTGAAGCATCTCAAGAAAGTAGAACGTTATGTAAAAGTTCATTTTTTGCTTTGTTATAATTTTAAGAAGTGAAACTTCCATATATTCTAGAATCATCTTATACAAAGTGAAATATTTCAAGACTTGTGTTTTAATTTTGTTGATTGCAGCTTACAGTTAACAAACATCAAAAATCCACTATCACAAAATACTAGAATATCACAAAACACAATATAAAAAGGATTTATAATACACAAACGTGGCCTTTGTTGAAATTTTGCTCATTTATACATTCAGTAATTGGTTGGAGCTTCTTTTGTTCAAATTACTGCATCAATGGGCCAAAAACTTAACTTGGCCTGGGCTCCTTATAAATAAGCTACAACAAATCAAAAAATAAGTTGGCTCAGCACAGTTTCTTCTTGCTAAAAGAAAGCATTGAAATTATGTGGAACTACTTTCCTGAATTTGATTATGCTCACCCAACAAGTAATTCTTTGTGTTTATCCAAGGCTGCCTCTCAGGGGTGAAGCTTTCCCATGAAGGTCAGTAAAAACATAGTCCATCCTATTTTTAAGAAAAGACAACCAAATTCTGTTTACTCCTTTAAAAAATGACCCTCTTTCTTGAGCAGCAGAGCTTCTGTAAAAATTTAGCCTGTTTGTAAATGCAAACCCTCAATAAAAAATAGTATGAGCCTATAAAGTTAACATGGTGGGCCGGCCCACTGAACTTAACAGTTAGGCCTTAATTTGTACTGTTTATTGCCATGCCAGCACCTTAAAAAACGTTGAGATGCCAAAAGAGGAACATAGTGAAACAGGAAGCTGGCTCATATTCACGCACATACCACAACGAAAGCTTGGAATCAACCTTTTTTTTCAAAGATTTAAGAAGACTTTGTTGTCATTGATGAGCATGAAATTAGGTACTCAGGTCCCGGTTGAGACAGAAATATCAAACCTACGATTTAAAAAAGAACACAAAATATACAACAAATCTTGCAAATAAATATAAAGCTTCAAGATTTCAAGTCACATCTATTAAATTTAAACAAATTTGGCAGCAGTTACAGCCTTGAGTCTTTTTGAATATGACACAACAAGCTTTGCACACCTGGATTGGGGGATTTTCTGCCATTCCTCTTTGCAAATCCTCTCCAGCTCTGTCAGGTTGGATAGGGACCATGGTTGGGCAGCCATCCTGGTCTCTTCAGAGATGTTCAACAGGTTTTACGTCAGGGCTCTGGCTGGACCACTCTTAGGCATTCACAGAGTTTTCCCAGCTGTGTGCTTAGGGTCATTACCGTGTTGAAAGGTGAACCTTCGGCCCAGTGTAAGGTCCTGAGCACTGTGGAACAGGTTTTCATTGAGGAGATCTCTGTACTTTGCTTCATTCAACTTTCCCTCAACCCTGACCAGTCTCCATATCCCTGCTGCTGAAAAACATTCCCACAGCATGGTGCTGCCACCATCATGCTTTACTGTTGGGCAGGTATTGGGCAGGTTATCAGCGGTGCCAGGTTTCCTCCTGACATAATGTTAAGAATTCAGGCCAAAGACTTCGAAGTTGCTTTCATCAGACCAGAGAATGTTGTTCCTCACAGTCTGAGGAGTCCTTCAGGGGCTTTTTTAATTTTTTTTTTTTTTTTGCAAACTCCAAGTTGGCTTTCATGTGTTTTGCACTGAGGAGAGACCTCCATCTTGCCACTCTGCCATAAGCACAGATTGTCAGAAGGCTGCAGTGATGTTTGTCCATACAGGTTCTCTGGAGTTCAGTCAGAGTGCCCACCAGTTTCTTAGTCACTCTCTCCATCAACTGCTCAGTTTGGCCGGGCACCCAGCTCTTTGTGTCCTGGTTGTGCCAAACTTCTTCCATTTGACAATTAAAGTGGCCACTGTGCTCTTGGGAACCTGCAGTGCAACAGAAATGTTAGTGTACACTTACCCAGATCTGTGCCTTGCAACAATCCCGTCTCTGAGCTCTGCAGGCAGTTTCTTTGACCTCATGGCTTGGTTTTTGCTCTGATATGCACTGGCAGTCATAAGGCCTTCTATTGAGAGGTGTGTGCCTTTCCAAAAGGCTCCAACACTGTTGATCTGATCCACTTGTATTGTTATGAATGTACCTCTTACTAGCGAACCATTTACTGGGCCTTTCTGGGGGCCCAGCCAAGTCCCCTGGTGGGCATGCTTGTACTTCCTGGTTACAGGGCATCCGCCAAATAGAAGTGCATGCAAGTCTGAAAACTTTTGCCAAGCAGGTGACAAATCTAAACCCATCACTCTGCAACCTCTCAGCATCTTTGCCCCTATTTTTCCATCTGTGCTCAGTATGTAGATGATGTTTAGTTTATTCTAGGTTTTAATCTTCTGTTACTTTTCAATAAACGAGGTGGCATTAAATAAATTAACTGATAATGAATGGATTGCTGAAACCACTCAGTTTTAGCTCCAATTTCTGTTTTAAATAGATGCACTGCGTGACATTTACAACTTTTACCACTTTGCTTCCATCCATATTAACATGGAAATTAATTAAGCGCCTGTAACCTTTGCCTCTCTGAATTTAAAGCCTCCACGAATGTGAATGCTGCTGACTGCATGAAGTTTTTGTTCAGCTCTCTTGGGGTCTACCCAAACATCATGAGAGGCTTTTGTTGAAGGGAGTAGAGATTATTTTGAGTTTGAGAACTTTAAGGGTGCTCAACAGGGAGTCAGAAAGTGACATACTTATAAAAAAACAAGCAATAAATGTGAAAATACAGAAGAGACTTTTCTAATGTGTGTCAGTGGAAGAGAGAGTGGCACTCTGCAGTACTTCTTATCCTCCTTGTCAATTAGTTTTAATGGGTGTGCCTATTGCCTCCTTCTTATCACAACCTGACATATGGTATTATTATACAGCACCCTGAGGAACACAACTTCCACTGATTTTAAACTAATGGCACTCCAACGGGGTGCTTTGTTTCATTTTTTCCAGTTTTATGCATGTAGTGAAGGATTTGATGCTTTTCAGCAGCCTGACTCTGATACAAACACTCATATGAACATTCAGAACATTATTACAGCTTAAGGATACAATGACAGAGAAATGAAGACACTATATCGTCTAACTTGTCTGTTTACTGCTCTTTAGGTACACGAATGCCTCCATCTATTATGTTATGGCTGTACTTAATGAACATTTACTGCATATTTTCTGTTTAAATCATTGTGACAGAGTCATTAGTTTGTCTCTATATGGATAGTCAAAGTGCTGGTAAGGTAAAATCTGACCCTGGTCTTTAAAAACTCTATATATATTGGGAAAAAAAGTGGCTGAAAAAAAAAAAAAAAACTGAGAATTTTAAGAATTTGAATTGCAGTCTTTGACTATTTGACACAGGTGCATTTTTCCTAACATCCAGTCATTGGTTCATCAGTATTCATGGCTACCATTATACCATGAAGACAAAAGAACATCCCAAGTAACTCAGAGCAAAGGTTATACATCATCAAGAAATGGAAGGAGTATATGGCACATGAGGGAATCTGCCTAGATCAGGCCGTCCTCACAAACTGACGTGCAAGAAGGAGACTAGAGAGAGAGTCCACCAAGACACCTTTGACTACTCTGAAGGAGTTACAAGCTTCAGCAGCTGAGATGGGAGAGACTCTGAATACAACAACTTTTGCTAATGTTCTTCACCAGTCAAAGCTTTATGGCGAGTGACAAAAAGAATGCCACTGTTGAAGAAAACTAGGGGTGACCTGGAATAGTCGGCAATTCGATGATTCCTTTCGAATGAGTCTGATTCGACTATGAGCCTCATAGTCGAATCAGACCCCACCCACTGTCCTGCAGTGCTGGGGTTGTTTATCACCTCAGACGGCAAGCACATGGCTAATTATGTATGCATGATGACTTCAAAGCAAGCCTATCTCTCTGCGCAAGCTCAGTATCGCTGGGGTCTATTCAGGGAAAGTGGGAAAGTTTGACCAGAGCTTTCTCGTAAAGCAGAGGTTTAATCTAAGTGAGGTTTTCCTGGTTAACAAAAGGCTTAATATCATCAGCGGTATGGAGGGATTTTGTGTCATTGTTGCGAGTAATGAAGAGGTTGAAATGAAGCAAACTTTAGCTGAGCGGCTGAAACACCGATGCAGCAGCAGAGAGAGAGAGAGAGGTCTATGCCGGCTAATTAGCAGAAGTAGTCTTGAATAAGCCGTTAATGGGAGGAGGACTGGACCGAACTATCTGCTGTGGAGCTTTTGTCCTCTTGGGACTAGTCCAAATAAACCAGGATGGTTGGATTTCCAGCTTTAGCAGAGGTTACAGCTGTAATGATGAGGACTGATATCAGCAACTGATAGCAAGACTAATTTTTCATTTAAAATGTAGAGTTCTAACGCAGTGTCCAGTTAAGAGAGCACTTTTGTTATGTGTTTGGATGCTTCGTTGTTGTCACTGGAGGATGGTATTTGGCTGCTGTAAGCTGCTAATTTATAGTAGCGGCCAATGTGCTAACAGGTTAACGGTGCTGATGTGAAGCTAGCTGTTGTTGTTTATGAGTTTAACGTGGGTGTATATTGTGTAACTGACTGCGTGTGTAAGGGAAAAGCGTGCAGCTTTCATTTTGATACTTTAAACCACTTACACAAAAAAAAGAGAGATTTATGCGTTTTGCTGCTGTTAATGCAGCAAAATAATATTAAAGCAAATGTACAGAAGTCTGGAACTCTTGAGGACTGCTGGTTCTGGGACAAAACAGTCTAGCAGAAACGCTGTTTGACTATTAGTCGACTCTGGGCAAAATCTGGCGAATCAGATTCGACTATGAAAAACCTTAGTCGTTGACACCCCTAGACTACATGGTCAAGTGGATGTCTGATGCAATCAAAATGGTGCTTTTTGGCCATCAAAGAAGAAGCTATGTATGTTTGGTGGACACCAAACATTGCACATCTGGACAAATGCACCATCCTCACTGTGAACATCTATGAACATCTATGATGTATGGAAGCAGGGCTTGACATTAACTTTTTTGCTCAGTGGCCACCGTGGCTACTTGTTTTTGAAAAGTTACTAGCCACTGAGCATTCCCACTGGCCACAACTGTGTTGATGGGAAACTATGTGTGACATGCCAAATTGGGTATGTCTGGCATGAGATCAAACACATGCTTCGTTTCCGTCTTTAATGGATACTAAGTTTATACTAATATTAAAACACTGACTTTTAATTAACTTCATTCAAAAATCAGAGATGCAGCTGGTTTCATCTAATTCTCATTCAGACAAATATCCACCAGAGAATGCTGAGGTTGTGACACTGATAAATTCCACTGGCCAAAGTGGCTAGTTGAAGTCAATCGGGTACCTGCCATAACTGAAATCCACCTGCATTTGGCTAGTTGGCCTGTGTAAATGTCAAGCCCTGTATGGGAACCTTAAGTATGTTTAATTTTTTCAGCATTTCGACATCTTTATTGCCTGTACTTGGGATAATGAAGCTGCTTTTCCCTGAGAAAACATCTCACACGTTTACAGGAAAATAGAATAAAATAAAATGTATGCATACCTTTCTTCATTTGTTCTGCCTCATTGTTTAAGCATACATTTGGTTCTATCTAGTCTCCAAACTGCACTTTTTTTTTTTTTAATTTGAGTGTTTTCAATTTTTGGATGAATCTTGGCGATGATTTTTATTCAAGAAGTGGTGGTTGGTCCTGAAACTGGAGTTGAGCTCCACTCTGTAAAGCCTGATGAGGGTGAAAACTGTCACACTCTGGTAGTTTACCTGCTGAGCCGGCTGTCACACCTCCACAAGTGTCTATGTATGCAGGAGTTCTCCCAAGAGACCTCCTCCTGGGGATGCCTCACTGAACACCTCTGTGGACCAGGACAGGCCATGGGGACAGCCAGTCATCGATGTTTCACCCTTTTAACTCCAGCACATTTCATGGTGGCAGAGCAGTGGTGCACATCTCTCCTCTGTTGATGCCATAGGTGCTGCTCAACCCCCAAATCCTGTGCTTCCTCAACCGCCTTTCTCTGCTTCCTCAGCCAGCTCTTTGATGGCTCTCCTGTGTCCTGCTCCTGTGCAGCTCTTATCCCTGTGCAAACGCAAGGTTGAGGAGCCAACAAAGCCCTGGCACGTCTTACATGGGGCACATCACTGCCCTCAAGCCAGCCACACTGCTGATGGGCAGCCTCCAGCCTTTCTCCCTAGCAGGACCATCTCCACTCATGTGACCCCTGCCTGAAACAGTGTCTACTCTTTGAGAGTTAAGAAATGGCCCCTGCTGCTTGCTTTGAAACACGGGCTATTGGAGAACAAATATTGTATATAACATTTTGCAGCTATAACAGTTTATTACCACTGTAAAAGCCTTTCCTACAACTTCTTATTTCTTGCAGAAAGGGGGTAAAAATCAATATTTACTCTGTCAGTGGAGGTGTAGAGAGACGCTGAATTCCTCCTCTTGCTGACTGCAACTTGTAATGTGATTCTGGTGAATTGTGGTCCAAATCCCTCTTAGAAAATGTCAACACGGTCTGTAAGGACATATTTGATACTAAACCCCCCAAAAGTCGTTAAAGCCCAGTAATAAATAAATAAATACTGTCAACAGAGCTGAGTGAAAACAAGGAAGTTTCCAGTATACTGAACAATGAAAGGAAAAACAGTGGGGATGGAATTTTATTTAAAGTACAAAAAGATTAAGTCTTGGCTATTTAAGCTGCCACTCTCTGGAATTACTTTGGGTCTTTGTTTTGACAGGAATGTGTTGATGTGGAAATAGAACATTTAACTTTCTACCTGTTCATTTTTCCCATGCGGGGCTGGAGCTTGTTTTGCTGATGTCATTGTGAGATGCATAAAATGTCCTTTAGAGTGAAGAACATTTGTCATGAGATAAGTGCACTGGAATGGAAGAATACCTTTAAAGATTAGGAGACTTTATCCTTTAGTTCAGGGAAAAGTGGGACTCAATCTGCGCTCAAGTTTAAGAAAAAACATGTGGAAACAAGATGATCTTTTAGCTCCTAAATACCCCTTATTAACTGCCATTTTGGCTTCTTGTGTCTATAAACATCAAAAGTGTAAAGAAAAAAGTAGAGCTGTCAGCATAAATACATTTATTAGAATTAATTTAGGTTCAGAAGTAGCATGCTAATTCATCCTGCTGTTCTTTTGGTTTCCTTCCAATCCATAGAAAGTTCATTTGACCTTGATTAAGTTCATGTCTTAAATCTACCCAAAGTTCCATAATTCCTTTCAAAATAAAAGCATGTCTGTATCCAAAAAGAAAGTTACTAGATACACTGTAAAACCGACATGAAAATACTCAACATTTTTGTTGAAACTGATTATTGCTGGGTTTCCATTACAACTTTTCACAAAATAAAAGTGATATTTCTTAGATTTCGACTAATTGCAACTGCGCTTTGAATGTTGTTCCATTGAAGGGAGTTTTGGGCATGAGCCTCATAATTCTCATAAAATCTCATCTCGCAAGACTCCGCTGCAAGGAGGCTGAATGTTCAAAATCTGTTGTGTGTTGGTACAGTTATGATTACATCTACAGTGGTTGCCTTGATTATTTTGAACAAAGGACGAAGGCAATGGATGATTCAGAGGCAAAATCTGTATGTATGGCAAAAGCCACATAATGACAGTTTAAGTATGATGTTAAGAAAAGTGTCGTGTCCTCTTCTGTCCACACGTACCGCGCCATGTTGTGTCAGAGTGAGCTGGTCATGTGACATCATACGTCATGTCCTGTGACTTGTAAATGCATAAAAAGTATTTCCATTGCACTTTTGCGATATATTTATATATTGAAACATCTGAAAAACGTCCTCATGAGAGCATAAACACTTTGTAGTGATATTTGAAATGTTTTTTGAAATTCCAGTGTTTTCATTACCATTTTATTGAGCTTTTTAGATTTTGCGCATTTCTAAGGGTAATGGAAATGCAGCTTGTGTCAAAGTTTTTTAAGCAGTGAAAATAAACCTGTTGAGTATGACTCAAGTTAAAATATATAAGTTATACTTTGATCACCAAAGACTTAATGGTACTTAAAATATAAGAGGCAGATGGTTATGTAATAATCTTAAGTAATATTCATTTTTAGCAGCAGCAGGTACATAGACATTTTAAGTTATATCAACTCCATTTAGCTCGTGCATTGACGTTGGGTTGACTTAACCTCTATTTTAAGTTGAACTACACTTTTGAAACTTTCCTGTTTAAATCCAACTCAAAACAATATGTTTTAGTAAGGCTTTATGTTCTGCATTGTAATTTTACCCGATTTCTATCACTTACTAAAGGTGCACACTAAACCAAGAAGTCCTCTTCCATCATGTTCAGTATACCATCCATTGTGTATTATGGTTGTTCCCCACAGGAGTGACTTCTCAAACTGAGTCAGTAACTTCACCTATGGTGCAAAAGTGTCTAATGCTCAAAGCATTCTGGGAAAATAGCAGATTAAGAGATGAAAGAGAAAAATAAAGCTGGAACAGCTGTTCAGTTTTAAGTCAAAATAATTCGTTTTTAACAAACTTTTACTGTTAAGTCTTAGAGTGAAAGACTAAAAGGTGCACTTGATCAAGGAAGTGCACTTCCAGAGAGTTCAGTACATCTTCCTTATAATGATTCAGTTGGTTCCCACAGGTGGGACTTCTCTAACTGAGTCAACAACTGCACTCATGGGGCAAAACTGTCTAATGTCTGAAAGTGTTCCAGGAAAAATGTTGATTAAACAATCACCCAGGCAACCCTGTCTCAGAGGCCCACGCAACAAGATCTGAGGGTATGATTTTTTTTGATAACGTAAGGTTGATTTAAAACTTACTTAAATTAAAGTTTCAAATTCAGATAGCTAGTATAGCTGGGTATCGTTGTGACTTAAGCAATACACAAAAAACAATTTGGTTGGGTTATTCATCATCTTAAACACATTTTTAATCACAAAATTCAATTTAGTCTTGTCTTATGTTACACAGGCAAGAGGGAAAAAAGCATTTTGGCCCCTACAGAGGAAAGGTTTAAAATAAAGGAAGCCCAGTGTTAGTTCAGGACATGCTAGTCATTCACCCAGATGTGATCAGCTGAGGGCCAGTTGATCCTAATTATCACCTCTCAGCTCCAACAGCCAATCACAGCTCTTTCTCTCAACACAGTTGTGTATTTAAATATGACATACTTCTCACTAATCCCTGCTTGCATTAATGCTGATGCACCACACTGCTGCTGCTGCTCCTGGCAAAGCTTAACCTCCTCCACCTCAGCCTCCTCCTTTATAGCATACAGCATGTTGCACCTTCATATTCAGATTCATGCTACTATGGATTAATGGCTTTTGAACACATTTTATTGTGTTCAGTATGCATTATCATAAATGTATCCATCCACATGGGGGAGCATGTTTTAAGCAGAGCCTCCCCCACCAAGTAAAACTGTGTAACAGTTTTGCAATAAAATGGTCAAATGCATGTTGAGAGTGTTCCTGACTGAAATGTACGTCATGAAACCTAACTGATGCACTTTACATGAGCCCATAGTTCTACATTAAAGGAACATGCCATAACATTCATCTGGTCATGATTTTTTTTAAAGGTTTGTCCCTTTAAAATGCTGTGTATAAGCTGTTTTCCAGATTGACATGAAATACGTCCAATGCAATGGCTATTTGAAACCGTCAATCATGTTTGTCAGAAAAGAGTGATTTCCAGTCACCTCTCTGCAGAGTTATAGCTGTATTTTCCCTCGCTGGCTGTTTGCTTGTGATCCTTAACAGTGTGGAAAGAGTTGTCAGTCAGATTGAGCACATATTCCCTTCTAAATGGATCCACCTCTAGCCAAAAAAATGGCTAGCTAAGGTATAAAACGCACACACTCGAGCAGGCATGTTTTCTGTCACACACAAATAAGCACAGACAACTTGTCCACTACCTATTCCATGTCTTTAAAGCTTTTTGTCCTTTTTCCAATTCTTTGGAGCTGGAATCTGGAATCAGGGGTATATCAGAGTCAGAGTGACATGTGATAATGTCTTACAAAGAGATAAAGAGGCTTTTAGCACCCGTCCTTGGCAGAGAGGATGGCAGAAAGAAGACATCCTTGCTCCCCTCATTACCTGCTGACAGGATTTTGGCACTGGCATTGCTCCATCTTTCTCTGAGTTGCAGAGAAAAGAGGAGGTGTTTCCCCAATTTCACCTTCTGAGTAGTTCTCAAACTTTATTTCCTACTCTAGCTCTTCTTATCTTTCCATCATATTCTCATACAAATCCAAATTATGGAATCCACCTTACTTGTAATTTAAATTGACTCAAAACTTTCAGAAAAGTTAAAATTCCACCTCTGAGGTTACTGTTTTCACCTCATCTTCATAAGAGAATTAACTTTTTTGTTTTACTTAGCACTTTTAAAAATCTATGCCTCCCCTTACTTCATTTTAATATTAAAATTATACTTCTGATGAATTAATCTATATCCAAGCCGGTTCTGTGTGCATGTTAGCATTAACAGATCTGAGGCATCACAGCTGAGTTGGCAAAATCCACCCTCCAGCCAGTCTAGTTTTCAGAGTCTCCAGCTTTTTGCTGATATCAAATGTAATTATGGCGTTGGCTTCCTGGCTATGATAAGTGACCTGGGAGTGGTGTTTGAAGTCTCCTTAAACGCGATCAGATGGTGAACTTCAACCGCCTTGCTGCTGTCTCATGTAGTTTGTATTTAAATTACAATTTTTCCCATTGGAGCGAGCTCAAACTGAATTTAGATTCAAAGGTTTGTTTCAAAGCTTCAGCTCCTCTATCTCTGTGTGTAATACCTCAACGTCTCTCGTTTGCTAGATCATAGGCAGGGAAGGGAGTCAAGGGAATTATATGGAAATGGGAGGTGAAATACTGGTGTGTTGTGATTGGGGAAAAACCATGGGCTGATAGAGATTCATGAAAGAGTTACATTATATGGACAAAAGTTTTTGACCATCATTACACCAGATTTTGGACTGTCTCTGTGGGAATTTGTGCCCTTTCATTCTGTAGAGCATTTATGAGATGATGACAAGGCCTGGCTTGAAATCTCCATTTTGGAGCATCCCAAAGGTGCTTGATGGGGTTGAGGTCAAGTCTCTGTGTGAGCAAGTCAAGTTCTTCCAGTCCTTGCTTTGTGCACTGGGGCTCAGTCATGTTGAAATGGAAAAGAGCCTTCCCCAAGCTGTTGCCACAAAGTTGGAAGCATAGGATTGTCCAAAATATCTTGGTATTCTGTAGCATTAAGATTGTCCTTCAGTGGAGATAAGGGGCCTAGCCCAAACCCTTAAAAACAACCACGTACCATTATCCCTCCTCCACCAAACTTCACAGTTGGCTCAATGCAGTCAAGCAGGTCACGCTGTCCCTGCAGCGTTTAGGAACAACAGCAACTCAGCCAAAAGGTGGAAGGACATGTAAAAATCACAGTGCATGGTGCATAAAAGTTGCCATAGCTGGGAAAACGTCCACAGACATCAGGAGAGTAAAGTAGAAGACAATGAAGACAACTGTAAAAATTGGTTAAAAGTGACTAGAATGGGTGAAAAAGTTGCATGAATTGGTTAAAAGGGGCAAGAAAGTGCAGATAAAGCAGTGAAAGGAGATAAAATGGCAAATATAGGAAAAAAATTTTAATTCAAAGTGACAAAAAAATGGGTTAAATATGGCAATGTTTAGTTGGTAAAAATGGACAGAAATAATGATGACAAGGGCTTAAAAAGTGGCATAAATGGGCAAAAGATGGCAAAAGATTGGTGGCAAATGATTAAAAAGTGGCATAATGGGCAAAAAAATGGGTTAAAATTTACATAACTGGGTTATAAGTGGCAAAAATCAGCAGATATAATGGTGAAAAGGGGATAAAAAGGCAACTATGGGCAAAAATTATAAAATTAATTTAAAGAGGCTAAAATGGGTTAAATATGGCAATGTTGGGTTTCAAAATCAGCAAAAATGGGCAGAAATAATGATGAAAAGGGCTAAAGAAAAGTGGCAATAAAGAGCAAAAAGAGGCTAAAATGAGTTAAAAAAATTTAATGGGTTGAAAGTGGCAAAACTGGCAGATATAGTGGTAAAAAGGGGATAAAAATATGGGCAACAATGGGCAAAAGATTGGCTGCAAATAGGTGAAAAAACTCTAATGGGTTAAAAGTGGCAAAAATAGGTTAAAAAGTTGCATATATTGGTTAAAAGTGACTTATTACGCAAAAATCACTTTTTTCAGGCATTTTAAACAAAATATGTGCCCTTGGCCTGTCCACAATCCTCCCAAGAATTAAAAAAAATCCATCCCCTCTCTTTTTCCACCTTTCAAAAAATGTGTGCTAAAACAAGCCATTCTCAGAATTTACCCTCATGATGTCATGTGGGGAGATAGCACCAAGGTCCAGTTGGCCCTCCCCCGCTTGGAAGAAAGATCTGCCCTCCTCTCCTGATCATCCTTGTAGCTGCCGTCTGAGAGGAGGATCAGGAAAGCCACATCCATTAAGCCATAACAATTTCCTGAGAGAGGCGGAGTCAGATAGCTCAGTAGCATTTAAAGCCACAGAGGCAGAAACAGCTCATTCTGAGCAGGGATGAAACAGAGGTTTATTAGACATGCAAATATACAGTACTGGAGTGCTTTTTCAGCAGCAAACCTCACAGGCATGTTTTGGGGACCTCTGAGACCAATATAAACTTGTCTTTAAAGGGTAAAATGTGTCCCCTTTAAAAGAGGCAAAAATGGGCAGGTATAGTGGTGGAAAGTGGATAAAAATGGATGAAAAGAGACAAAAATGGGGAAGTAAAATACCACCTAATTACCAGAGAGTTGCCACATTATTACAATAATTATGTGATAATTAATACATGATTACGAGGTGAATACTTCCCTAATTTAACCATATTTATACATTTTTTTTTGGCAAAATTTCAGCTTCTTACAAGGTAATTGCCTACCCTTATTCCTGAAAAATAACTAGATAATTAACACTTACTACTGTAAAATCTCTAGGAAATTAGGGCCCCTGAAACAAAAGTGTTACCAAAGTGTTGCAGTCTTTTGTTTTTTTTTTTCCTGTAAGCACTTTTATCAGCCTTCTTTAAAAGGGATAGAGCATACAAGTGAGCCTGCATTTGTCATAAAGCAGTGTGGAACTTATTCCAGAAGAGCAGAATACAGCCCTAATAGAACAATAAATCATCAGACTACACTTTATCTGTATCCTTAGAGCACTATCACTACAAGAGACATAATTAAGAGTATTGTTGCTGCCTCAAAGTCACATTAAAGTCAGAATTGAAACAACTTTATGTTTCAGAAACAGTCAACTGTGCTTTTATTGCACAACCTAACTGGATGAAAAAACATGGCGTACATAATGGTCACTAAAGGGAGATTTTTAGCATGTATTGGACAGCTGCTATCGCTCACCTGCATGGACAAAACACGCATTCCCTAAACACATTTCTGCTGCATTTTTCATCAGCTACATTTGAAATAAATATTTATCAATGGTGTCACGCTCTCCAGAGGTCGCTTTGCACCTTTTTCCCTTCTTTCCTCATTAAGTTTGCCTTTATCATCAACAGCTACGTCAGACATTCATAAAAGTACTTCTAAAATGTAAAAATTGCTCACATGGGTGGGATCGATGTCATGACAAAGGGCTCAAAAAGAGAAATACGCATGACAACAGCCTGAACATTAAAGCCAGGACTACATTTTAATCTTTCAATCCCTTTTTAAGTAGGTTTAGTAGGAATACGCATTCAACAAAAAGGCACAGCAGTATGCAAACACACAGCTCAATAGGAGTATACATATTTTTAAGCCCTGAATACAAGAAGAGAGATTTGAATATCGTAAACAGATGCTGAACAGCTTCCAAGGGTGTGAGGAGAAAATAGAGCCTCTACTCTCTCTGCTGTGCTCCATATTCTATAAATATTCTGCAGCCAGAGCCAACCATAAAACATTATGTGCATATACATCTATCTATCATTCTTATCATCCACACAGATGGATGAGCACAAAGGCTTTTCCACCCCATACATGCTGGAAAATACAGCATATATTATGCATATAGAGGAGATAAACCTATGTTTTACATCAGGGGTAAAGCTGCATTTCGCATCATTTCTGCAACAGAATACTCCACATTATTGCGCCTCTGTGTAAATGTGCATTGCAAACTCAAGTGCAGGTGTGACGTTGTGCAACATGCAAAATTGTACTTGTGCAATAGCTTTAATTACCTCCAGTGTTTTCAGGATTCATTTATTGTTTTTAGACTGATGACACATGCAGATAGAGTGCTTTCTCATGTTCTTGCATGTGCTGTATGTTTCTTTAATGTGCACCAATGTTGAGTATGTGCATGCATGTTCCTGTCCTCCCTTTCTACTCCTGTCCAGCTCATGCAATCATGTGCTTGTATCTGTGTACAAGAGCAGTATAGTGAAAATTGCTAGTGTGCACACAGCCATCCCATTTCTTGAATTAAACGGTTTTCTAGACAGAAACACGTAAACAACACAAAGCCAGCTGTCCTGTCACATCAGCACAATATACAAACAGAGACAATAAATACGCATTCACACATGCTTCTCCACACATGTGCATCACATCATCTGACAGTTTAATTGTGTGTGCTTGATGAAAACCAATAGGGCATGTTATGTGCTGCAGGCCTTCATAAGAATCTGTATCTAATGTGGAGGCTGGCAGTAAAGGGTTCATCCTTGCTGTGTAGATTTGCTGACAGTAACCTAGGCTGGAGGCATAATGGTGTTGGGTTGTCTGTCTGTATGCACATCTGCACATGATATTCTTGTAAATTTGATATGTCAAGAACTCTCAGAGGACTTTTCTTAATAAATATTCCTTAAAGTTCCACTTGCAAAGATGACTAGACTTTGGGGGTCAAATGTCAAGATCACTGGGCTCATTCGTCCATTCCTTGTGGACGCAATAACCAAAGAACCCTTTGAAGAATTTTCTTCAAACTTTTCAGGAACACCTGCAATGGCTCGAGGAAGAGCTGATTTGATGTTAATCATAGATCAACATAACCTGCCACGCCAGATGGATTTGTTTCACACATCCATCTGGAAAAGCTCCCATAGACAGTGGCTGGGAAAAGGGCAGAGTCTTTGCAAAAAAATTTGGAGGGTGATTAGATGAACGTTCGGTCTGTCACATCTTTACGGGCCAATCACAGCAACAAAACACGTAATGATTAGACTCTTGCCGAATCCGATGAGGAGAAGGGCAAAAACATTATTTCCGAAAAGAAAATAACTCAATGCTATTCTTTGCTCTTCTTTAACCAAGGAAATGTTGACAATTTCTGATAAAATGACGTTAAAGCAGCATCCATGCTGGCTTCTTCCCCCATAACTGCACCTGCCTCTTGTCTCTGCTAGCTGACGTCATGACTCTGCCGCTCCCTGGAGTGCTGCCTCTTACTCCTCAAATGACGCTGATTGGTTCTGTCACTTTATTACACAGCCCAGTCTTTTCAGATGGGAGTGTTGTAAGATGGATCCGCAAGTGAGAAACACAGAAACAGGCGAATCCATCTGCTCTGCGAGGTTAAGATCAACAGTGAAAGTCATTAGACCTCATGTTCATCCCTTGCCAATATATATATATATCCAAAGACCAGTTTGAGGGATTTTCTTCACATTTTGCACAGACAGCAATAGCTGACGAATGAACTGATTCGATTTTGGAAGTCATAGGTCAAAGTCATTGGGTCTCATGTTCATCCATTGCTTGTGAGCTTGAGATCTCAATGAGCAATTTTCTTTAAACTTTGCACAAATGTCAGCTTTCACTCAAGGATAAAGTCTCAAGATTTTGATAGTTGTAGCAAAAGGTCTAAGTTATTGGGCCTCATACTCATCCACACATTGGGATTTTTCTTGTCACTTTGCATTGAGACCCACTGAGGCTCAAGCATGTACTGATTAGATTTTGGAGGTCATAGGTCATAGCTGCTGGGTCTCATATTCTTCCGTTACTTGAAAATGTGATATCTAAAAAAATACTTGAGGGCTTTTCTTCAAACTTCCCGAAAATACCCAATCTTACTCATTAATGAGCTGATTGGATTTTGGACATCACAGGTGTAGGTCATTAGGCCAACCATGCACCTCGATTAATTTTCCTTAAACTTTCCACAAACATCTAACATCTGATATTATGATCTTTTTTGACTGTAGCAGCTGTAGCTGCCATATCTCAAAGACACTTTGATGAATTTTCATCAGATTTTTCACGTACATCTACTATGACTTGTGGAAGTTGTAGACCAAAGGTGAGTAGACAACAGCACTGTTCCTTTCTGACTTTTACTCCTGGTACCTTGTTCCCCCTGATTCCAACCTGGCCGATCACAATATACAGTCACGTGAAGAATTAGGTTTGTAGGCTGCTAGGGATTCATCTTGGGGTCTGATGTGCCACAGTCCTGAGCTGGGGGGGGGGCGTTGTCAAGCTCGACACATGTTGACACACAGGTGTCAATCACAGCCATGGTCAAGTTTGATGGCATTTTTTTCATCCAGGCCGTTGCCACTTGGAGACCACCAGAGGTTTTTGGGCTCTTGGGACATCCACAGCACGACCAAGGGTATGTGGCAACCCTAATACCCTGAGCCTTGCTGACTGGCCACATCCACCCTAATCCACCCTGATGATGTAGACTCTGTTATTTTTTTTTCAACTGATTACTTTTCCATGCCCCTGGTAATATGCAAAGACATCCAGAGCCTGACCTGGGTTTATGTCAGTTCTCCTTCCCACCTGTTGGTGCTTCAGGCGGGATTACTTGCCACATCTACGTCTTAATTCAGTCTCAGTTCCTTGGTCTCAGGGGCGACCTGTTTGTGACAGGGTCCTAGCAGCCACTTATGTGGTTTACGTCTTGGGCTGGTATTGAAAGTCAACAGAGTAAGTTTCAAACAACTCTGGTGTGAATGCACCCAGTTTAATGTAGAATTAAATGGAGCTTAATGTTGCTGTTCTGGTTGATGTACAACAGCTTCTCTATTTCTTCACTCATGCTGCTAACATTTGTGCTAATAAGCAACATGTTATGGTGAATATTTGTACCTTAAGATTCCGTTCTCCTTGGTGAAGGTGCACCTGCTATTTGGCATATTTAAATAAAGTAGTTTAACACATTGACTCGACTCCAAACAAGTTGCTCTCAGATGACAAATTAGCATTTTAGATTCTTAGGCTCCCACCTGCATGAATTATTCACCGCTCATAGATAGTGAAGTTTGTTTTTGTGTTTGTGCACATATCTTTTCTTTTTGTGGAACACGCCTGTAAGATTTAGCAGTCACAATCAAACGCCCTTCATGCACGCCGAGTTTCAAATAAACTTATCTAACAGTGCAGGTCGCGTTCTGACTTAATAACAGCCATCAGTCTTTGCAGTCTAAACAGCAAACTCATTACGTCTGTGTTGAATGTGTGAGGGTGTAAGCTGTGTGTGAGGCCTGAGTGTGCATAGATGGAGGTGTCTGTGTGAGAGAGATTGTGACTCATCAGCAGTGTTGTTTACAGACATGAGTTGGAAAGAGATGTTAGTTGGAAAGAAACAGATGATGACTTCCAATCATTTAATTTTAATTAAGCTGAGCGAATTTTCAGGCTCACTCGTAAAAAATCTCTTCCTTCCATGTTAATTTGCAGTTTGTCTTCTTTAGTTTCTTTCAGAATTTCGTACTCTTCTGTCTCCGTCTCTCACTTTCTCTACTGTCCATTACTGCCAAATTCCCTCACTAGCATGTGTCCCCTTGGCCTGAGGACGAGTACGTTCCAGCCTTGGCAGGACCTTTGACGGGCCGTCATGCCAGGAGGGCCATTACGACTGGCAGCAGACAGGGTGGGCTGCTCCAAGTCCATCACTGCAGGAGGAGTATTTGTGTGTGAGAAACTCACTTGGGTGTGAAGCAAATGTCATTCCGTTTTTTTTATTCCTCCCTCTGTCCATATTTGTTCCAAATGGCTTGTACTGTGCTTTTGTGCTTTTGATAAGACTTTTTTTTTTTTTTTTTGGTTTTGTTTTGTTTCAAGCAATATGAGCTGCACGAAAAGAGGAAAGATCCATTAATACTTAATCCCTTAAAGCCTGAAAACACAAATTATAGCCAGAAAATTCTAATTTTTTGGAAATGAAATCTTTATTTCACTTTCCACTGAAATCCAAATTTCCATCAAATTTAACATATATATTTTTGTATCTCATTTGATGCATTAGGTGTTTTTGGTAACTGATAATCCACTTGAGGGCATTTTTATCATTTTTCAGATTGTATTCAGAAGATTTTATAGTCATTTATTGACCATATTGATTAGCTAGAGGTATCATAAAAGTATGTATCTGTTCCCAAAGTCCGACTTGAAATTGGTAAAAGGAGTTTCAGGTACGCGGCTCCTGCAGCCTGGTATCTACTGCAGGAGACTCTATGTCTAGGGGAGCTGGTCTCTTTCAGTCTTTTTAAAAGTAGATTGAAGGCATTGGAGGTTGGGAGGAAGACTGACCGATGAATCAAAAACTTTGCCTTTTGGCTCAGCTCCCTCTTCACCACAACAGTCCGGCACAATAACCGCAGTACCACGGATGCTGCACCAATCTGCCTATCAACCTCAGGCTCCTTTTAACTCTTACCAGTGAACAAGACCCCGAGATACTTGAACTCCTTCACCTGAGGCAGAGACATACCCCCCACCTGGAGGGAACAATCCACATTTTCCGGCAGAGAACCATGGCCTCAGACTTGGAGGTCCTGACTCTCATCCCGACCGCTTCCCAATCAGCCACAAACTGCCTGTTTAATCTGTTTCCACAAATGGTCCAGTTTGATCCAGTATAGTATTGCCATGGTTTAGCACATTAAAGTCTGATCTTACCCATGTTTTTTTCAGCTAATGTCTGTCCTGTCTTGTGCATTGTGATGGGAAATCTGTGTCTTTTAAGAGATCCTGATCATTTGGCTGAGCTCAGTAGAGCTGGTTGTTTTTCTGGCTCAAATGGCTAGCCTCTTAGCTCAGTACAAGACTCCTCAAGACTTGGATCTCCTTTCATCTGTTTAGACAATGCATAACAACTGAAAATCTGTGGGACGGATCAATTTCTGATATTGACAGCCTTCAAGCTGTGTAAATCAGTTAAACTGGAAAAAAACACTTTTTGTTAATTTTTTTGGATCATTCTCAATGTATGTAGGCATTTTCTGTTAGTTGCAGCGTAGGTGCAGTGCACCTATATGGAACTGTTCTAGAAGTTTTCAACACAGAAAGCTGTGAGTGCTGGGACAAAAACATCTGTCTCTGAAGGCGTAGTTGCACTCAGGATGCTGATGGCTTGGACTACTTGGGTTTTGTCCTGAAAAAGAGCGTTGCCAGCACAAAAACAGCGTCTGTAGACTCAGGCCCTGAGTGAGAGTTGTAGAGTTCCCCCTGCATGTCTTTGTGTATTAATGATGTTTAAAAAAAAAAGGTCTCTTGGGTTATGATGAGAGAAGTTATCTAAACATTTTGTTCCACATGTGGGCTCATTTTCTACTCTGGTGAAAAAGTACAGGAGCAGTGTAAAAGCCTTAATCCATAATTCACCACCATCTGTCCACAGCACATGTTGAGCAATAAAAGCTGTCTTGTAGCCTCTTCTCCGCCCGCTCGTCTCTATCTCTCCACTCTCTCTCTCTCACACACACACACACACACACACGCTGCCCTGTGTTTTTAATTGTTCCTTTTTTTCCTTCTGTATTCTCACTCGCTTGTTCACCCCTCACACACTCACACACACACACTTATTAGCAACTCTCTCCTAGCTTTATCTTTCCTCTTTCTTTTCCGTGCACGCTCTCTGTCTGTCTGTGTCTTGCTCTCTTCCTCTCCCACGCACAAAATATCCTCTCTAACTTGCTCATATTCCATTCTCTGTCTGTTTCTGTATTTCTCATATCTTTATTTCTCTCTCACCAGCCCACTCTTCACAATGTGCAATATGCTGGGAGCAGCTTTATTCTACCTGGAGTTCAATTAGCATTTTCACAGCTCATCAGGGCTTTTGTACAGAGCTGTGTTTAAGTTTTTTCAATGGTCTACTCTGTGTCAAGCCCAGCTGTGACGGCATGCATTTAAGAATAGCTGGGCCACTTCAGGCCATGCTACATGCAGCATTTTCATTCATTTGGTGTTTCAAAGAGCAGTTACCAATTAGAGCAGCCTATAATGTTCTTTTCTGTCTGTCCCATTGGTTTACATGGACGTCAGTGTACATGTCTGAAAGGGTGACCACAATTATGCAAATTATATATCAGCAATTCCATCAAATGTAAATATATAAATGGTGTATTATGAAAATACAAAGGCTAAAAGGTAAATGATTTGGTTAAAAGATAGAAGGTAAAAGTTTGTCTTAACCTCCAGAGATCATGCATGCACATTTGAGGGCATTTTGGTTTTCATACAACATAGCAAAAAGTTCTTCTATAAAAAATACAGGATCATTTTCCTTTTTTTTATCATAAAGTTTTAATGTTAAAGAAAATTTTGAGGATTTATTTGAATATATTTTAGGGAATTTAATCTGAAGTCTTTTTCGCAGTGGGAGAAGGTGCTTTGAAATTTTTAGGTACCTTCATGGGAACTTGAGGGATTCATTTGGATGTTTGAGGAGATTTCCTTGGAAATTTTGCATGGAATTTGGGGACGATTTGTTTGTGAATTATTGGGAATTGACTGGAAATTTTGTGAGAAATTGTGTAAAACAAAATAGGGAATTTGCTATAATTTTTTTCTGCATTTTAATTGAGTTTGGTGGATTTATTTCTTTAAGTTTGAGATATTTTTTTCATATTTTTTGTTTTTTAGTTTTGGTCTTTTTTTCCCTTTAAATCTAGGCTTTATTGGAAAGTTCCACTACATTTTTTTTTTTTTTTTTATGTGGGGTTTTATGGGACTTTAAACATTTTTAAAGATTTTTCACAGAAATGTTTGGTAATGTTTTGTAAATTTCATAAAATTTATTTGGATGTTGGGGGGATTTCTTTCAAAATTTTCCATGGACTTTCAGGGAGATTTGTTTGTGCATTACTGGGACATTGGTTGGAAATTTTGAGTGAAATTTTCTGTGAAAAACTTGGGAAATTGCTACAATTCAAGGAGTTTTCATGGAGTTTTGCGATTCATGTTTTTTTCAAGCTTTTTCAGATGTTCAACTGAAATGTTTAAGGGATATTTTAGAAATGTTTGGGTTTATGGGATTTTAAAATATATTTTTAAAAGATTTTTCATAGAAGTTTTTTGGTAATGATTAGAAAATTTTAGGGTGTCTCTATGTTTTTTTTTTGGGGGGGGTATATGCACATTTCCATGGAATTTGAGGGAATTCTCTTTGTGCATTGATCAGAAATTTTGAGTAGAACTTTCTTTAAAATTCTGGGGAGATTTTTTTCCCTTTAAATCTAGGAATTTTTTTGAGAAGTTCAACTGAAACGTTTGGGATTTCCTTTTGGAAATGTGGGGTTTTATGGGAGTTTTAGAATGTTTTTAAAGATTTCTGACAGAATTTTTTGATTGAGTTTTGTAAATTTTATGGAATCTGTTTGGATGTTTGGGGTTGTCTCTTTGACAATTTTCCCTGTTTTTTAATGGAATTTAAGGGAAATTTATGTGTGCATTTATGGGAAATTGATTGGAAATTATGGGTGGAATTTTTCTGAAAATTCTAGATAAGTTGCTTTATTTATTTATTTTTTTAAAGAATATTTATGTAGTTTTGGGGATTCTTTTTTTTTTTTAATCTTGGCTTTTTCAGAAAGTTCCACTGGCATTTTTTAGGGGAATATTGCATGGAACTAGAGAGTACAATCCACTGTGTGCCAATTATGAAATGCAAATAGAGCAAATAAAAACAACCGTGCATGCTCTAAAGATCAGTTTGACATATTGCAGCCGCTGTGAGCTTAAATGGCTCCATGTGAAAGGCTCTTACTCCTTGTTGAAGCATCAGCCCCTTCAGGTGTCATCATGGTGACCAGCCTTGTCTAACTGTTCTTGGAAAACAACTACACACACACAGAAGTTTTCAGACGCTGTGCTGCTTTTCTCAGCACTGTTCCCAGTCTTATTAGAGGAAGTGTCTGACCATGCACCCTGACGACCCACTGATTCAAAGTTCTCTGTACAGAGTCACTTCTGTAGTGTACATCCTTGTTCCAGGGACACTGTGTCATAAGCATTAACACACCTTCACCTCCCGGCTACAGACAAACCCCATACGTGCCTGCTACAGTGTTTGTGTGGTCTCAGTCTCATCACATCCATTGTGGAGGCTGACAATGCAGCGCCCTGTAAATCAGTTCCTTTTGTAGTCCTGGTAGAGTCAGAGTCTGCTCTACGTGGGTGGATAAGTGTCTGTGTGTGTCTTTGTGCGTGTGTGGGTTGTGTGTAAGCTTAGAGCAGAGCAGCAGCCCACTGTTCAGTCTTCTTCACTATGTTTAGAGCAGAGGCTCTTCATAGTAGCTCAGTCTCACGGGGGAAGAGAGGAAGAGGATCAAGTAAGAGGAGGGGATGGAAGAGAGGAATAAGGGGGATGAAGAGGAACATGGAGAGGTGAAGCACAGATCTGAGGAGGCAGGTTGAGAATGAGGACACAAATATGAGATAATATTTCATGCTTTAAAACAGGACAGTGTAAATTCAATAGCAGCATAAAAATAGAGCTGGTGGTTCAATTTGAATATTAGTTTTTTAACATTTTATCTGATTGATTTCAGATACATTTGGAACGGACTGAAGTTTCTGTCTGTACTCTGTGCTAATTTCTGACGTTTTTTCCATCCGTTTTCTTGAAGCTTACGAATATAGACCAAACGCAATACCACCAGCAACAGCAGTTGACCCATTTCTCCGATTCCCCAATCGGGGGAAGTGAATTATGTATACATTTGCTTTAACGTTGCGGTTACTACATATCCTGATGTAACTAAATTAGCTTTAGCAATGTGAACTTTAGCAAATGAAGCTAAAACTAACGTAGCTATGTAGGTCAAGTACCTACATAGCTTACATAACTGCTTTGTGAGCTTTATTTTAGCTAAGTTAACAATGTTAGCTTTGTGGCTACATAGTTATCTATGGCTAAGTTAGCTTCAGCAGCATGAGACTTAGTAAATTCAGCTAATGCCAGCATAGCTACATAGGTAATGTACTGCTTTGTCAGCTCAGTTTAGCTACATTAGCAATGTTAGCTATGTAGCTACATAGTTATCTATAGCTAAGTTAACTTAATCAGCGTTAGCCTTAGTAAATGTAGCTAAAGTCAACTTAGCTACACAGATTAACTAGATACTTGGCTTATTTAAGCTTTTTGAGCTCAGTTGAGCTATATTAGCAATGTTAGCTATGTTGTTATGTAGTTCTGTTATCTATAGCTAAGTTAGCTTTAACAATATGAGCTTAGCAAATGTAGCTACAGCCAACCTAGCTACACAGATCACCTTGATATGCAGCTTACATAACTGCTTTTTGATTTTAGCTTTGACTACATTTGCAACATTAGCTACATAGCTATGTGGTTCCTTTATCTATAGCTAAGTTAGCTTTAGCATTGTGAGCCTTAGCAAATGTAGCCAAAGCCAATTTAGCTACGCAGATTACCTAAATATTCAGCTTACATAGCTGCTTATTGAGCTTAGCTTTTGCGCCGTTAGCTAGGTAGCTACGTTAACTACACAGTCTTCATAGTTAATGGAAATATGTCAGCTATGTTTGATGTGTGAAATGTTTTCACTCAAATGCAGCACTTACAGTACCTTTACCCTAACAATAACCCTACACAGAAGTTTAATCTGACTTGATTTCAAAGTTTTAGTTTGTTTTTCATTTCTGAGATGTATGGCATCTCAGATGAACGGGTGGGAGAGTGGCTGTCAGCCAGACTGTCTTTGTGTACTCTCTGTTTTCAACATCTCTTTTGGTTGAAGTCACCAGAAAACGGAGCCACAATACTGATGTTTGCTAGTCTTAGCATTAGCTAATTCAGTGCTTCAATCACAAGTGAGAAGTTGCTGATGAAAAAGGCATCTAATAACGACATTTGAGGATTTCTCGAGGAACTTTCCATGTACATAATGTGCACTACACAGATTACCAGAGGGAATCTGTGGACAGTAGCATTGATTTAGCAGTAGCATAGACTGAGTAACATACATCAGGGTTGCCAACTTTGGGCTCCTGGCTGGAGTGAGATTTTGTTCATTATACATACACGCACTCAGTGATGGCGACATATTTGGACTCATCAGTAATACTGGACTATACTAATAAGGTGATAATACAAACTCAGAAATAACTTTTAGTAACTGATGAAACCAGCTATTCTCAGAGGAAAATGAGGTCAGTAAAACACCGACACTAGAGATGTAAGGTAGATAATAGATCAGTTAATCTATAGTTGAAATGAAATAAAACAGTGGATTGGTGGATAATTATGAGGTTAATGGGATACAAATGTCTGTATAATGTCAGAAGAACCAGTATTTCACTGATAATGATCATATATTTATTTTATCACTGACATCAGACTAAAACCTTGTATCTCAATTTTTCATGATTAAAATTTGTTTCTATAAATCATATTTATATCATTTTTATAAATTATAAACTTTTCATTCCCTGAAAAGATTTTTTAAGATATTAGAATGAGCTGAGTTTGAACTCTGAGATGCTTTTCAAAGAAAATGATGAATTATAGTTGGCTATTTTTGGGTATTTATATCTCACATTGGGGCATTTACTGGAGTTCTGTGGTTTTATGAACATAAAAGAGAAGCTTTCTCATTTTTTTCCACTCATTATTAGTTCTTTAGCTAAAGTGGGAGGGGCCTCATTTTGGTCTTTGCCCTGGGCCTCCAAATGACTAAAACCACCCCTGCCTCACACCTGCAGCTCTCCAGACACATCCTTTCCCCCTGCCTCATTTTGGAGCTTTGGTTTTATATTTCTGCTCTTTTGACAACATTTCTGATCATTGGTGCATGAAAGATCAAATAAAACACCCACGTTTGAACAACTTTCACTAGATATGACGTTATCTCCACGTGTGATACGTGTGTTATGCTCGTTGATGATGCGCATCGGTATAATAGTCAAAAGATCTGGGTGTGAGAGAGCATCGGCAGGAAGTGGCTGGAGA
Source organism: Cheilinus undulatus (assembly GCF_018320785.1). Lineage (NCBI taxonomy): Eukaryota > Metazoa > Chordata > Actinopteri > Labriformes > Labridae > Cheilinus > Cheilinus undulatus. Next base: position 20,134,219 of record NC_054887.1, on the reverse strand, counting down.
AAAGAGATACAGCACCGGCGGACTTCCTCTGCTCTCTCCTCTTACACATGCTCTTCCGTCGAGCGCATCTGACGGTAATAAAATACGTATTTAAAATAACAAACCCTTAAATTTGAAAGTTAAAGCCTGTGACCTAACATGAGTAATTTGATAGCGCCAAAGCATTCATTTGATTCTAGCATGAGAAAAGTTTGAGTGGCGTGTGAGCGTGAGACAGGAGGTGAAAGCGTGTGTCACACGCCAGAAGCGTGAGAGTTGGCAACCCTGCATACATTTTGAGGCGGAATTAAACAAAACAGACTGTGTGTCATCTATACAAAAGCTCTACATAGTGGATTTTATGGTGGATAAGCCACAATATGAGAAAGGTCTGAGTAAATCCCAGTTTTTGTTATATTTCTAACCATTTTACCAGTTGGTGTTAGTTCCCATAGGCATGAAAACTCTCCAGATCTTCCCTACGCAGTACTACAAGCAGAAATTTGAAAATGCAATGGTATGGTATGCACAAACTCCTGTCTTCAGTTTGTCCTCATGTGTTCAACAGCTTGTTTTTAAACCTCTCTGACCTTTAAACCACACAGAATCTCTTCCTTTTACTCCATATGCATTCAAACCCTTACAGCCATACTAGAAGCTGGTGATACCTGCAGCTTAACCAGGAAAAATACAGCGCTGGCACTTGCAAAACTTTTCTTTGTTAGCACACATATGATTTAGAAAAATGTGTGTTAAGGAAGTCTTTGAGTTCATTGCTGTTGGGCTTTGACGAAATATCAAAGCATACACGCAATCACATATTTTGTTAAAAACAGCTTTTTATGCTGGTACAATATTTCGGCTTTAATAAAGCACTCATGTGAATTTGAAAAAAAAAACCCTGATAAATGACTCATTTGTCTTCACCTACGGCAGTGACTTTCTTTGAAATGTTCATTCATAACCTGTGATTACCCACTAACCAGCTGCAAAGCTCTGTTGAATGTACCAAGAAGGACTTGAATGAAAAAGCCAGCATAAAAAATGAGCAACAGCCCTATACTTTTACAGGAAAGACTTTTTTTAACCTAAGAGCTGGTCTTTGCACCTTTGTCTCTATTTTCAAGAGTATAATTACAAACCGCCAGGGTTTTGTTTCACTGCATGGTTTGGGTACTTTGGTTCTATAAGCTGTTTGACTTTTGAGGACATGCTGAGATTCTCCTGCTGACCCACATGAATTGATATCCAATTTGTCCTTGTGAAAGGCTAAATCCAAAAAAGACAAAGGGCTGAGATGGCTGTATTCATTTTAATACCTGGCACAAAGAGCCGGAGTTACAGGGGGACGTGGAAAACGGCCTCATTAGAGTTTTTCATTTGTACGACATTCATAACGGCAGACCTGATCAGTCAAGGGCATAAATTTCAGTTTTTTGCTGTTTTAATTATCAGAGAAGAATTTTAATGGTAGGTTTTGCTGTTTGTACTCACTGCCTCACATCGCCGAGGAGCAGCACTGTTCTCTTTAAAGGTCGCTGAACTTTGGGGGGGTTGAGAACTTTTTGTAGTAGTTTGATGTATTATTGGTGATTACCACACCTCCTTGCTAGATTACTATCTATTCATACATTAGCCAGTTCAAAATACTGCTATATATTAGTGCTGTTCCTACCACATGCTAACCACTAAGCTTCTTATATTTACATCGAGTGAAGTACCAGGGAAAAGCAGTGGCCATTAGCTGAAGCTACAGTGACTACTAGTGGTGGGAGGTTTCATTACAGTTTTAAAAGAGTGATTGAATGTGAGTTCAGCCCCGTGTTTACAATTAGTTTAGCCGTTATTAGTTATTATTAGTTTAGCCGACTCATAAACCTTGCGCTGGCTCGTTTGATATACAAATTTAACTGTTTAACTGGTTAACTGTGTGCATCCCTACTTTAAATATTGGGCATATTTTGTGAAATAAGATTATATTTGATTATAATCCCTTTTTCACAATGTTTTGGTATATACCCATCTTGAATTGTTAAGCCCATAAAACGCTGGCACCACAGCATCCCAACATGCCGTATGACACTCTTAAGTCACACCAACAGCAGCGCATCAACAGTCTCAACACTCCCCAGCGTCACCAGCTAAGTGAAAAATGCTTAGACCAGCAATATTTCACTGGTGGCAGGTCTGCCCAAAGACTTGCCTGGGCCCCTGAAAAACCCAGAGTATGGGTCCGTTATGATTTATTGATGACATTATTGCATGTGTGTTGGATCACTAGCATGTGTGCTGGCATCCTGGCTAACAGTTCCCTCAGTTTGGAGCTGAAAAAGTGTGTTGATTCTGATTTTAAAAATGATTTGTTTTTGCTACTTTTTAATCTGTTTTCATCATGTTTTCAACTAAGTTTTGACTCTTCTTTTGCCCATTTTAACCTATTTGTCACTTTTTGCCACTTTAACCCATCTTTTTTGGGTTTTTCTTTTTTTTGCCCATTGAGCCACTTTTTTCAACTTTTAACTCATTTTTGCCACTTTGCCAAATTTAAACAATTTTTTGTCCATTTTTATCACTTCTTTGCCACTTGTAGCCCATTTTTGCCCATCTTGCCACTTATAAAAAAATGTTGGATCTCTGCAACCACTGGCGGCCAGGCCTGCCCACAGAATTGCCTGGGCCCCTGAAAAACCCAGTAAATGGGCCCTCCCCCGCTGAGGTTTATTGATGATACCATTACATGCATATTGGATCTGTAGCACTGGTGGCTAACAGTTTAGTTCACAGTTAACTTTTGGAGCCAAAAAGTCTCTCAAACTATTATTGCACTATGATGTGGAAACCATTTGTTTGTGCTACTTTATAACCAGTTTCCAACCAAGTTTTGACATGTCTTTTTGCCCTTTTATCCCATTTGCCACTTTTAACCAATTGCTGGTACTTTTTTCCCCATTTTGCCACTTTTTTTTCAACTTTTAACCCATTTTTACCACTTGGCCAAATTTAACCAACTTTTCGCCTATTTTTGCCACTTTTTTGCCATTTGTGGCCCATTTTTGTCATTAGTTTTTGTTGATATTAACCAATTTTTGCTACTGTTTGCCATATCTTGCCACTTATAAAAAAATGTTGGATCTTTGCACCCAACTGGCAGCCAGGCCTGCCCACAAATTTCCTTGACCCCAGAGAATAGGCCCTCCCCGGTTATGATTTATTGATGATATCAATACATGTGTGTGGGGTCAGTAGCATTGGTGGATAACAGCTAACTTCATTTTGAAGGTACCACTTTTTTCCTTTCCTAACCCATATTTGATGCTTTATCCTATTTCTTTACCCCTCTAAGCTATTTTTGCCACTCTTTAACCATTTTTTGACACTTCCGCCAGTTTTTGCCACTTTTCAGCCATTGTTGCCAGTTTTTGCCTTAAGATAGCAATTATGTAACTGTTTTTTTATTCAAGTTCTTACACTTACAGTAGAGTTCCTTCTACTCTGTTTCTTGTATCCTGATGATTGTGGACATCACGGCTTAGCCGTTTGGCTGGGCCCCTTTTATCCCCCCTTATAGGCGGCCCTGCTGGGGGCTGAGGCCTCCCACTTTTTCTACCCCTAGACTGGAAGATTACACTAAATTTCCTCTGCCTCACCTCAGCTGCTACTCAGCTGCTACTCAGCAGCTGAGGTGTATAAAACAGATGTTCTCTCAGGAAAACACTTTGCCTGTCTGACTTTGCTGGAAATAGAACGATGGCGTAAATTGCCACAGCATGCCGTGTCCAGGTGAATCTTTCCCAGCTGGTGTGAGTTTGTACAAAGAAAATAACTGATTGGGAGCATGTTGGATGGCACCAGGATGTCTTTGGCTGAATGTATCTTTTTTTTTCTTGAAGTCAGCTGACTTGAAATGTGGACTTTTTATAACAGATGAGCTTTTATTGTTGCGTCTCTAAAAAAAATAGAAGGACTTTAGTCTAAAAGTTGACTTTTTTTAATGACTCTGACCTTTTCTAAGAATACAAGAACTCTGCTGAAGTTAGGCATTTTTTTCATAAATTCATGTCTTAAACCACCTCCACTTCTTCATATAAATTGAAACATCTGGAAGTTTTTATCATGGCAGGTGTCGGGGCATGGAAATACTGGTCTGTGTTTAACTCTAATCCAAGCAAAGACCTAAAGGGCATTCCTGATTTTTGGCTTACTTACTGTGTGATATTAACAATATCATAGAGTTACAGGCAGCCTAAATAAGTTTTTTCCTGACTGAAATACTGTTAATAATGTTACTCTTAATGGTGTTTTCCAGCCTTCAGAATCCCAGGGAAATACATTTCCTTTCCTGTCCCTGCAGTCTATCCTTACCACTTCCAACCCCAGTCGTTCAGAGCCAGAGAGACCAGGGAAAAGTCTGTCAAGAAGGATTCATCTCTCTTCTCCTCAAGCTGAACATTTTATCACCTGCTCTTTAAAAGCATGTTTAATGTGCCACTGCAAATGGAGAATTGCCCTCGTAGATCACTGCCACCCAGTCCTCTGTCTCCTTTAGGCCTGTAGCGGTGTCTGCTTTAGTTATGTTAGTGTCATGATATGTTCAGGTATGTGCATGTAGGTGTTAGAGACAGAGACGGATAGCTGAGCTGCCCTGGATCAGGGGAACCTAAAGGGGGCCAAAAGAAGGCCGGGACTACATACATATTCAAGGTAGAATATTCCAGGATGCCATGCCCTTGTACTTTAAGCATCATGTTTTTTTCTCCCACCGGGGAAACTGAAGAACTACGATCCCCTTTTACATGGATAAATACGGTCAAAATGTTAAGTTATACAATGTCAGATATTGGACAGTCCCCCTTCTAAATAGACCTCACATTAAATATTGATGCAGGGTGGCTGGTCAAGGCCAGGGTAGAGTTTCATGTTAGAGTAGATGCAAGAAAGAAGACCCTGGTACTGGATATCACTACAAATAACCCTGTTGTCCTGTCATCCTGCTGCTTTGACTTGTGAATAATACATTTGTTAAAGATAAAAGGGACAGCAGGATGCTGCTTCAGCATGTCTGCATCTTTACTGATACCATTTCTGTTACTGTGTGCTCTGTAAAGCAGTGGTTCTCAACCTGGAGGTCGCCAGACACTGAGACGGGGCGTCCAGATGCCTTGAGAACTACAAATTTATTTAAATTACAAATTTGCCACTTTACACTAATTGTGCCAAATCTGAACTTTTTTTTTTTTTTATATAACTTTTTACACTAATTCTGCCAATTCTGAAACATTTTTGTTGATTTTAAACCCTTTCACCGAGTTATTTTATGCCTAGTTTTGCCACTTCTAAACCAATTCTTGCAACTTTCTGCCTATTGTTGTCCTGTTGGCTCATTATTACCACTATTAAGCACTGTTACACCCATTTTTGCCCATTTTAACCACATTTCACCATCTGCCATCCCCACTTTGGGATCCACTGTTCTACATGACCATATATCACTGTCTTCACTTACTAGGTAGCTGGGGTAAGTCTGCCTTGAATGGTTATGACATTATAGCCAATAATCACAGTTGAAAAGCAGCATTTGGTGTTAGCACTACATTCTCCATGATCTGTAACACGGTTGTTTTTTAAAGATTTATTTTTGGACATTTTTGTGCCTTTATTAGATAGAGGAGGACAGTGGATAGAGTCAGAAACAGGGTCAAGAGAGACATGTGGTAAGGGGCCTCAGGCTGGATTCGAACCCAGGCCGCCCGCGCACATGGGGAGCGTCTTTAACCACCAGGCCACCTGCTCCCCAATAACACGGTTGTTTTGAGATCATTTCCGCCGTCCACTGTTAAATTATCTGTGGTGTTAGTGATTTCACTACTTGATGTCAGTGTTATTATTTTAAACTGGCTTTGGGTTTAGGCTGTAGGCTTCACAATACTCACATATGCAAAATGCCTTGTCATATTTTTCATTCACACTGGATGCTGTTTGAGAATTAACGGCAGTTGGCATAGTTATTTTTAGCCGTTAGCATCTGTAGCAAACACAGGGCTAAAAAATGCTTTAAAGTGATTGGTTAAAGTGAGAAAAAGAGTCATATCGGTGACAATAGTTTGGCTAGTTTGGACATAAAACTCTGTAGTTAAGATCAACCTTATGTCTCTGTGGTGCAACTGAACACTGACACAACTTAAGTTAGAACTTAACTGGTCTCAACGTAGGGTTTAGTTTGGACTTTACACCATAACTTAAGGCAGAACGTATGCATAGCTGGTGCAACAGGCTGCTGGTCCATCAATCCTCTTAAGATACAGTACTGTGGAAAACTTTTAGGCATACCTGGGCCAAAAATTGAGTAAGCCACTTGAAATCACCATTGGTGGGAAGGAGGCTTGACACAACCCCAGTGCTACTCTGGATGTCCTTGCATATTACCAGGGACACGATTAAAAAAATAACAAAATTGACCACATTTAGGGCGTCCTGTTGGGTAGAAGGGTTGCCATGAACCCCTGGTCAAGTTGTGGAATGTATGGGCTTGAAAACCCACTCAAAGTCTTCAGGTGTATTTCCAGGGCTGAAAAAGCCCGGACAAAAGAGATGCCATCAAGCTTGACCTTGGCTGCCAATTGTCACACCCCCTCTCCAGCCCTGGGGTTGGGTCATCAGGGTCCATGAAGAATCCTTGGCACCCTACATGGCTAAAACTTATGCACATGACTGTAGCTCAGTCTTGACTTTACAATAAACTAATCATCCCAGTGCCCATGGACTTGACCTTTAGTGCTAAAATTGATTGATCTTCTTAATATGAAATTGAGACAAGTCCGATGTTGGTGGACATTGGTGTGCAATTTGACAGTAAGTATGCACTGTGTTTTCAAGAGATTAACAATGTGTGTGGGCTTTTGATTTCATTATGTAAAGATCATATATCACATTGTTTTCTTAGCTTGGGTTAACTTTTACCATGTTTCGAGAAGATTATTAGCATCACTTCCCAGGTTAAATGGCACAACAGAAGCCGGTGACATTTTCCCCCAACTTCCCCAATCCTCTAAGTTAATTCTCACCATATTTTGATTTATTAAGACTGCCGAGGGAGAACTTAATTGAAAATAGCAACTCAGTATGCAGAACATGCAGGAGGAGACTTGCTGGAAAAGTGAGAAACACTTCAAATTTAATGAATCATCTGCGTGACCACATTCTGCTGCTTAACTGTGAAGGCAACATAGTTAACTTTTAGTTCAGAGCATGGGAGGAATTAAGAATGAGGAGAAGATCAGACTGAGCATGCCGACTGGAACTGACTGGATCCATTACATTTCTCCATTACACACAGCTGCTGATCTGTAATGTGCTATAATGTGTTCTGATTTCATTTATTTTCTGTAATTTCTTTCAGTCTGGCCTCTCATTCAACCCGTGTTTTTGAGCCACCCACAGTCTGATTCACCTTGTTCACTGTCCAAACCTTCACAGCTGGTATGTGGGGGCTTGAGGGAGCGTTAGAGAAAAATCCTCCTCGACATAAATAAAACATAGTCCCTGTTTAGGTATAAAGAGCAGACTGCATCCTGTTGGAGTGGTCAGGAAGCTGTGATAAGTGTAGCCTTGGGCATGTGAGCATTTTGCCACTGCGGTATTCAACTCAGAGATACAGAGAATTGCTGCACACATCCTCGTAAACAAATGCGCACAAACATATAAAGGCCATAAATTGGAACACCTGCAGTAAGTTTTACGTGAGAGGGATCTGGAAGAGGGAAAGAGTGTCGAGTGAGAGAGACGAGTGCTGTTTGGAATGAGAACGAGTACAAAGAGAGATAAAAGAAAGATAGAACCTTGAAGTATTATAAATGGTCCTTCTTGGATGTTGTGTAAAATGTGGATTAAAATAAAATACAGTGATTTGGAAATCCCTTTTAACAACCAATTTTTGGGTAATTAAGACACATTATAAATTTAATACAAGCAACATTTTCTAAAAAAAGTTGGGGCAGGAGCATGTTTACCATGGTGTTGCATCACCTTTTCTTCTAATAACACTGTAAGTTTCTTGGGATTGAAGACACTAATTGTTGAAGAAATTAAAGTTCCCATTCTCGCCTGATGTATACCTGAAGGGTGCTTTCACATTAGGCCCAGTCGTTTTGAACCGCTCAACGGTGCGATTCCTCCCCCTCCCCCCGCTGGCTTGCTTTCACACTAGCAATATCATACCGTGCCCGGGCCCACCTGCGTATTTACTCAATCTGAAACGGCAGGTGGTGGTATGCACGTAGCTGGTTTACAACCCCATCAAGGAGGAGAAAGAAGAAGAAGCTACCATGGCAACCACTGGGGTCATGACCTGCGCGAAGATTGTTTTTGTTTTGATCCAGCAAGGAGTCCATCCTGCAGCCATGGATGATTAAAATCACTTTTTAAGATGCCAGCAACTTTGCTCTTCATATCTGCACCTCTACTACAGCTCAGAGGATTAAATGGACTCGCGCTGCGCAGATACAGCGGTTTTTGAGGTGACAGGAGACTCTTATTGCCTTTGCACCTCCTCTCACTGACTCCAACTTGTGTTCATCTGTAAGGTGACTCACAACAGACTGTTTATTGGCTGGATTCTGATGATTTCCACCCTTCACTGAGGAAAAATGTGAACAAACTGCCACGCTGTGGAAAGAAGTTGAGCTTTTATGATGATGTCATAAAGCTGATACGGTGCTCTGTCCCATATCCGGGCATGGTTGTGTTCACATCTCATCTGAACCAAGCCAGAGTCCACTTGAATTGTTCCCGAAACCAGCTTCCCAAGTGGGCCCGGGCCCGTGCCCGGTTGCTCGGGCGCGTTTCGTTTGCATTCACACTACCCAAATGAACCAGACTTTGGGCTCAAGTGCACTCGGATCCAGGACCGGGCCTCTAATGTGAAAGCACCCTAAGTTGCTCAACAGTGGGCATAATCTGCCATACAGTTCAGTAGGAGATTGGTCTGGATTATACAGGCCATCCTGCCACCTGCAGTCTTTGATTGTGAAGCCATGCTGTTGTAACTCATGGGGTATCCCTGAAATAGACGTTTTCTGGATGAGAGCAGTTGTTGCTCCCAAACAGTGTGAGTTTCATTAACTGAAACTATGACTAGAAATGTTTTTGAACTACCTTTTTTTTTCTATGAGGACACTAAGACCAGCTAAAAATAGATCTTTGGTGACAAAGACTTGGACAAAAATAAGTTTAGTTTTTGTTAAGGAAACTTGAGCACAAAACACACCTACATCGCACAATTGCATTGCTTCGTATGATTAGCACACACCAGCAGCAGAATCAATGGTCAGACCCATCCGCCACTGTTGGGCCAGGTAATTGATGCCAGAGCCAAGAGCCAGCTCATCAAGTGAAAACATGATGGTAGCAGTGGTATTTCACCAGCAGCTGGGGACTCCTACGACTAAATATGGTGCAGAATTTTTCCTTCCATACTCTCAAACAGAGCTTCTATTTGGCAGCTTTTCTCTCAGGAAAACACTCCACCAGTTGCCTTGTCAAGCCACCCCCAGTGTGGGTTTTTAGAAAATAAAGGGGGCAATCATTTGACTTTGCCAGTGTGGTTCTGGCTTGAGTGTTGGACATTCAAAATCCATGATATTTCTCCACTGTGTATATAAAATTAACTCATCTCCAAAACCAGTAGGTACCTCAGTGCAAATGGTGCCACAGATGTGCGAGTTACCCATGCCATGGGCACTTAAACACCCCCCACAAAGATGCTGGCTTTTGAACTTTTGTTGATAACAATCTGGATGGTCCTTTTTCTCTTTATTGCAGAGTTCTCACTGGTCATCATTTATGAGAACAATTTGACATGAGGACCTGTTAGACCACAGCACACTTTTCCACTTTAGGTCAGTCCATCTCAGATGAGCTCAGACAGAGAAATTGGCAGTGCATCTAGATGTTGTTGATATTTGGTTTTCCCCTCACATGGTAGAGTCTTACCTTACATTTGTATATGCTAACAATGATTTCCCAAAGTGTTCCCAAACCCACTTTATAATGTTGTTTTTTACTGCAGTGCTGCCTGAGTGATCATAGGTCATTGGCTTTCAATGTTGGTTTTCAACCTTGCCCCTCACATGCAAAGATTCCCCCAGATTCTCTGAATCTTTTGATGATGTTATGGACTGTAGATGATGAAATCTCTAAATTCCTTGCAGTTGCACATTGAGGAAGTGTGTTCATAAACTGTTGGCCTATGTAGTCTTTCACAGAGTGTGCCATCATCACATGTGATCAACAGGGCCTTTCACAAGTGCTCCTTTTATACCCAGTCATGGTACTATCACCTGTTACCAATTAACGTACCTATCTGTGGAATATTAAGATGTTTTCTTTCCCCTTTTCCACCATTTCTGGACATGTTGCAGGTATCAAATTGGGAATGTGTGCATATTAAAAAAAACACAGTAAAGTTGGTCAGTTTGAACATCAAATACCTTGACTTTGCGCTGTATTCAATTTAACTTCAGTTGAAACTGATTTGCAAATCAGTGTTATATTTTCATCTATATTTTATAAACCTTTTTTTTTTTAAATTGGGGTTTTTGCAGAGTAACTATAATGGTGTACTGAAGGAGATCTATGACTACTTTGAGACCATAAAAACGGATGTTAACAGAAGTTTTTCATAAGCTAAGAATTATGCTCACTCCCTCATCTGTTCCAATGAATTTCCTTTTCAAAAAGTGGAGTTGCCTCCTCCTAACCATTACAACAAATCAGGTTTAAGGTGTTTTCCTGGTTGCCCTCACCTTTAAACCAAGAGGCAGTGCATGTGTATACATCAATCATGCAAATAGCACTTTGAAGTGTAGAGACTTGAACAGAATCAAATATTTGCATGCTTTTAAACACATCGTACATTAGAGCTTCAACATCATCCTGCCTTGGCTGACTGACTTCAGATGTCAGTGGTAAAATTTCTGCAGCTTTAAAGACCACAACTTTTCTGTATTCAGGTCAGCACTGTGTTCAGAATTCAGCATCTCTTACATCTACATCCATTTATCACAACCATTTGCATTTAACTATTGGGAAGGTTCACGTAAGCAGGATGAATATCACACCTTCACATTCAAATTGGTGTCACAGTGTCAGCCCTGGTTTCAGGCTGTACTCGCTGTGTCAGACCGTTGAGATGTTATTCTCTGAATTACCTGAATATTTGCATAGATGAACACAAAGATGCACACAAACATATTTAATTAGCTGTGATGAAGTCACTGACTCACATCCTGCAGTTTAATTTGTACATTCCTTCACACACCCTCACACAGTCTCTGAATGTCGTCAGGATAAGTGAAGAGTGCTAAGCTGACATTGCAGTTTGACTTCTATTTGAAGGTAATAGAGAACAAGTCGTCCGGCAGAGAACCCAAAATAATTTGCAGATAGGTACACATGCCTGACATGTTCATACTGATATTATCTGAAATTAATCTAAATCATGACTAATTTTACAAACCTTTGGGAGTTTTTAGTGAAAGGAGAAGCGCACCTGTCATTTTTCAAGGGAAAAAACGGACACTGTAGAGTTTTCAATTTGAGGAATTTCAAGAATTTGAATATAAAAGTAAACTAAACCAGGAATGAGAAACAAAATAAGAAAGATTTCTTTTTGGGTCAGACTGAGTCTGAGTTCCCTGTCAGTAGACGTGTGTTTTGAGCAAACGTGAATCAACTGAGAGTTCAGCTTTTATTCCTTTTAAGAACCAGGTGCACCTGCAGACTGGTGCATTGGTATTCACATTGCAGATTTTTTTTTTTCCTCTGACAGACTGACCTTCAGCACATTAAGCTTCTTTGCTTTCACTGTGCCCCTGGTAATACAGAACACACTTTAAAAAAATGTCAACTGTCCACTAAAGTTACTTTTCACTGGTGCGTTCCCACAAAATCAGAAACAATCAAAAGAAAAATGAGTGAGGGGAACAGTCTGGAGTGTGTTGTGACCTCGATTATATATTCATAGCTATGATGTTACACACTCATTGAACTGACCTCTGGTGGGCAAGAAGATCTTTTGTTCAGTGTCAGCATGCAAAGCGTTTTGAATGTGCATTCATGTTGCGCCTGTTGGTTAATTGTGTTTGTGTTGTAGCTGCTGACTTGGACTGAGCAAGACAGTATATGGTGTTCCCGGTATCTGAGCGTGTGGACGAAAGTCAGAGTCTTTCAGTCCTTGGTCATTCCAGTCTTACTATACTCTTGTGGGTCCTGGATGCTGACTGATGGCCAGAGGCACAGGCTGTACTCCTTTGTGACAAGTTCTCTTTGCCGCATTGTTGGGTATCGTTGGGGTATTGAGAAAAACAAACAGTATAAATCAATATCTCTGTTTTTTATGGTTGTCAAGTTTGTTCCTAGGAGATGGAACAGTAAAATGCTTCAGCCCCACGTAGTGGTCAATGGAAGTCTTTCCTTAAATTTCTAGGTGGCCTAAGGAAAAGTTGCTCTCTGGGTCCTCAAGATAAAAATGCGTCAGCTTAGTACCTGACTACTTCAGACAACACACCTCTAGATGAAAAACGGGAGTGCAAATTCATTTAGCCTGACAACTTTGTCAGGTGAATTTAGGAAAGACATCTACACTGTGCAAGGTGCATAATAGGGGCCTTAAAGTCAAAGACAGAAGTCCATGAATGAATTAAAAAAAGTGTTAGTAACTAACTTGATCTTTGTATCTAAGAGCAAAGACATAAGACTTATTGATTCTCTGAGAAGTGTTCCCATATCTTGCAGCAGTCATGCCAGTGGAAACCAGTCCAAAAGAAGTGACTTCATCCATTTTCAGAGAGAGAAAGCAAGCACTGATGTAGAACCCAAATCCAGTTCAATTTCTGGGCAGAAAGGTCTTTCTTCTGTGCATCAAAATTCCCCCCACAACATTTCTGCAAAAGGATAACCTTAACCTTTGAGAATGATTCTTCAGAAAAATAAGACCAAACTTGGCAACTTATCTAGTTGAAAAGGCCTTTATTAGTCGTCAATATAGAACAACCCACACAATCTTTGAGGGAACAATACAAAAATGCTCATTCACTTTATCTTAAAGGTTATTTTTTGGGCTTTTTGCCATTATTGGGATAGACAGCTGAAGAGGGATGGGAAATAAAGGGAGAGAGAATGGGGAACGACATGCAATTAAGTGCTGAGACTGGGTATCAATACTGGGACCAGTATTTTGAGGACTAAGGCCTCTGTATTTGGGGTCCTGCTCCACCACCTGAGCTTAACTGATGCCTTCTATTTTAATTTTCACAAGAGAAAAGCATAAATGCCTGTCAGACTGTGAGTCAAAGTTTCACCAATGCTAGTTATGTCTTTTGAAAGACCTCTAGAGGTTCATGATATATTTTTCATTACCTTACAAGTACTTTAGGGGCTTTATCCTCAACTAAATACACTGGTTTCACAAAGTTAGCCGACAATCATGACAAATGTATTTCTTTTTTTAAGATTTTGCTTGGTGCATGTTGATGATATCAGTTTCTTATGGCCTAGATATACAGTAATCTATAGGGGTTGTTACTGCTCATGTAATGCTTTCTTCCTAAATAGTTTCTCTGCATTTCTAAAATTTTTTTCCTCACATTGAATTTTTTTTCTGTTGTAAAAGTATCATGTTTGTCTTTATTTCCCACCACCAGTTACAGTGGTCAGTTATTGTTGCGAGCAGCGCTCTCCTTCATGAATGCGCTGTGATTTGTATTCAGACATAAGATCAGTCATATTATCACAGCTTCCCCACTTAACATTCGGTGCAGGTGCATCAGAGCGGATTAGGTGAACTAAAGGGTAAATATATACAGTGAATCAGTAATAACATTATCCAACAATGGAAACAGGGTCACTACACGTCCCAGCTGGCTTTCAGAGGGGGACGAACAAATATGCCAAACAAAGCTACACATAAACAGGGGTTTAATTCTTGAAGCTTTGTGTGATTAACTTCTAAATGATCCATCCTGTGAACAAGTGGGTTTACAATACTGTAGATTTGGAGTTCAGGCCTTTTACTGGCTTGTTTCTGGCCTGTAAAGCTGAGAATGCAGCCTTTTTCAACAATGGTATAAGCGCCTAGAAGACACAGGTTCATAAGGTATCAACACTTTATTCATGATATATAGTAGTGATGTGAGGCTCACATGCTGCTGTTCGGACATGGAAACCCATTCCATGAAACTCCTGCCACACAGTTTTTGTGTTATATTAATGCCAGTGTGAGTTCAGAACTCTTCAGCTATGGAATCAGCAGGGCATTGACGACTCTTCCCACCATGTGCCCCAGCAGTAGTTGACCCCACTCTGTGATTTTTTACATGGTCTTCAGCTTTGTGGCTGAGTTGCTGTTGTTCCAAAATGCCTCCACCATCTGAAAACAAAGGTGGCAATACTATACATATACCAATGCTTTTATAGTCAATAATTCTCTCAGTCAGTCCAAAAACTGTGGACATGAACGGCCTCCATGCTCCTGTGCATTGTTCATCAGTGTACTGATACATTTTAATGATTAAAGCAGGGGTGTCCAAACTTTTTCTACTGAGGGCCACATATAGGAATATAAAACAATGGTGGGGCCACGTTCATATACCGCACCTTGAGGATACTGAAGTTAGTAAAACCAGTCTAATGTTGTGTAAGATATTCTACGTGATTGAGTGTGCACACATAGCTAGGTTAAAAAGACAAATAGGCAATCAATTAAGGATTTTAGGGAGGCCGATCACATTTCAGGGTACCCTGGTTACCACTGGCTATGCACCTGGAATGCTGTTGGTACTGCACTTTGCTGTGGTAATCAATAAGGGCTTTATACACCAGAATATTGTTTTTATTTTGGTTGCCAATATTAACCATTTACAGTGTCATCTTAGTTTAATCACAAACTTTAAAAAAACACATTAATAAATTCTTCTTGTCAAAATGTTTGTTTACAGAATTAGCATGGCAGCACCGCCTTGTTCTGAATCTAAGAAGAACAAAAAAGTCAAACAAAAGCTTCATGTTGTAATGTGGGGAATACTACATTTTACTTATAAAATTTGCTGCGGGCCAAACAAAGGTGGACGGCAGACCGCATTTGTATCCCTGGACCATAGTTTGGACACCCCTGGATCAAAAGGACAATCATGGTGATAAAAATGCAGTACATCACCCATAAGCCATTGCTTGAAGAAGTCTGTGGTAGTACTTTGTAAGAAGTCCCTGTAAACTAAATATGCATATTTCCAGCGAGCTTTTCTAATGCTGTTTCATAAGCATGAATACATTTGGTTTTAACACATCCGTCATAACTGCGAGCAACCTTATGCTAGAAAATGTTTGAAAACTATAGACAGGAAAAGTGTTAAAGCTCCTGAAGCAGTTCTCCCTGTTCCCAAACTATTCTTTGATGTCACTTTACTGTCATTTGCCCATAATTATTGCTGTTATTTTATTAGCACGCCCTATACCACTTCAAAGTGTGCTGGAGCACAGTCACACTGTGCCTCCGTAATCCCAGCCATTAGAAATGACATTTTAAAGCAGAAGAAAAGACCACGCTTTTCATATGGACTAATTGAAACAGCCATGCTGAACTATAGTACACTCATGTTTTGTTTTCTGTTTCCCATTTTCCTCTCAGCTCAGAGCATCCATTTTATTGTTTTTGCTGATGCTATTTTCCTTTCTTTTTCTTCCTGTTTGTGCGTTCTGCTTTCACTGCAGGGAAAAGACCATTTTATGGAGAGTGGCTGAGGCAACAAACATACACGACGCAAAGCAACACACATGACTGGGCAGTGAGGCAGGTATCCCTTAAAAGCAATGTTAAAAAGCACTCCAGTAGACAAAACACTTAGTCCACTTTCAGATCAGTCACGACATCAAACAAACTACTCCCTCGCCCCATTGTAGCACTTGACTGAATACACAAACACTATACTGTGCATTGAGTCTTCAAACCTACAGCAGATATACAATATGTGGGAAGGATCATACTAAGTGTAGGTCAAAGTGAAACCTTTTTGTTTCGTGTTCTGATGGTGTAAAGTGCCTCTTCTCTTGTGAATATACATTGTGTGTGGTTGCTGGCTGAGTGGGTTTCCCAGTCTGGATGAGCGCCTGTCTAGCGTCCTGTCTGCAGGACATGGCTGTTATTTCTACTAAGTGGTGAGTTTATATGTGACTGAAAGGTTTGGTTCTGAAAATGTGGAACTTTAATGTCTTGTGGATAGCATATCAAAGCTGGAGCTTCGTAGCTCAAGGGGATTTGGCTGGAAATAGAAGAGATACACAACTGATATCAAAGCTTAGAGTCAAACATTCATCTTTATCCATATGAAGAAAAATAAACTCCAATAACTGATTGGAAACCAGTTTCAAAGACAGCCTTTAATATTTTATAGCTCATACTGTTTTGGCCAGGCCAATCAAATTTAGTGGGATACACACTATAAAGTAATTGGTGTGTTGTTGGGCTCAACACACCGAGGACAGGTGATTGTGGATTGTCTGGAGAAACAGAACTATAGTAACCTGGCACACCAGAGCGATTGGGAAAGGGCACAGCCTTTGAAAAAAAATTTGAAGGAGGGGGATTGGATGTACGTTCTGTCTGTCACATCTTTATGGGCCATTAGAGCAAAAAAAAAACAAAAACATGTGACATAGCCGCTATCGAGCTGCGCCCCTACCAAGGACTAAACTCCATAGAGAACTGCATAACGATAACCATGGCAACTGTAGACATGTCAGTACACAACTTTTGTCATTTTTGAAAAGAAAACAACTCAATGCTGTTCTTTGTTCTTCCTTTAACAAAGAAATTTTGTCAAGTTCTGATAAAACTGGCGCTTTAGCAGCATCCACGCTAATGTCTGCCGCCATAATTGCACCATCCTCTTGTTGCTGCTTGCATACGTCTCCACTTCTCTGCGCCAGAAAGTACTGCCCCTCGTCGCTGATTGGTCCTGTCACTTTCTAACCGGGCCCAAACAGTTCAGACAGGAGCTTTGCTTTGGATTCGCCAGTGAGAAACACAGAAACGGGGGTATCCATCTGCTATGCATGGTTAGAACAATAGCCAATCAGGAAATAAGCTGACTGAAGAAAGCCTCTCCACCAGGTCAGTGCCCTTCCTTCCCCTCATTCTTGAGGTGCTCCCGCTTTTTATTCATTCTTTAAGTCAACCCTCTGAGACCACAAAAATGAGATAAGGGGCCTAGCCCAAACCCTGAAAAACAGTGTCTTACCCCTATCCCTCCTCCATCACACTTCACAGTTGGCACAATGCAGTCCAGCAGGTAACGTTCTCCTGGCATATGCCAAACCCAGACTCAAGAGTCTAAGAGACATCTAACATGATTCATCACTCCACAGTAACATTTCCACTGCTCCTCAGTCCAGTGTCAGTGTGCTTTACACCACTCCATCCAACGCTTGGCATTGGACTTGGTGATGTGAGGCTTGCATTCAGCTTCTTGGCCATTGAAATCCACCCACGGTTTTTGGATTTACATTAATGTCAGTGGAAGCTTAGAACCTTGGCCGTGGTTGCAGTCTCAAGGTGCTTTCACATTAGGCACAATTGATTGGAACCGTGGAGCGAACCTACCCACCAGCTTCCTTTCCCACTAGCAACATCAATCCGGGCCCACTTGCATATATAGTCTGTATGTACTCTCTGATTTCCATATTTTATTAAGAAAACATGAAGAAACTTCTGCCTAAAAGAGGTCTAGTTTTTGCCATGACGTCATGTAACTGATGCAACTCTCAGTCCTGTGCGTGGCTGCATTCACATCTCATTCTTACCGTGATAGACTCCACTTGAATTGAGCCCGAGAACACTTCCCCAGGTGGACACAGGCCTGGTGCCTGGCTGTGATTTAGGTTACATTCACACTCACCAAAACAAACCGGGCTTTGGGTCTCCGGTACCGGCCTGTTTTGTGAAATCCACTTTAGTCCAAGCAGTTTCCGATTGTACATAGTCTTCTGCATCGTTGCTGAGTTGCTGTTGTTTCTTTCTAATAATATCACCCACAGTTGACTGTAGAATATCCAGCAGGGATGAAATTTCACAAAGCATCTTATTACAGAAGTGGCATCCATGAAGTCACTGAGCTCAACAGAGGGACACCTGTGGCAATGGGTCTGATTGAAACAACTGAATTCAATAATTAAGGGGCGAGGCCAAATACTATGGTCTTTACACTTCTGTATTACTGGCCAAAACTTTCCTGCCCAATGCCCTACATCTATAGCTGCAGTCAACATTGTTAGACACTTGATTTCCTGTACCAGAATCTATTTATAAATGCTGATTTTGCAGATTTGTCGCAGATTTTGTAAGTGGAAAAGTGTTGAGTGATGGAATCGTCTTTTTGGCTTTTGTTGTCCAAGTATTATCCAAGAGCCTTTCAGTGTTCTCCTGATGTTTGCAGGAAAACAGTCCATTTAGAAAGACAAATTGACCATAATGTAGTCCTGGTTCCCATTTGCAATCGTGTAATTGAAGTTTGGCTTCAATGCTTTTCGTGCACAGAAAAAGCCGTTCTGGCTGGATATCCTCATTTCTTTGCAATTAACTAGTGATAACAGGGATACAACTGTTGCTCCTAAAGGCTCTGTTGGCCTTACACCAGACCCAGAGGGTTCGGAGATTAGAACTCATCACTGGTAGTTGGCCTGGGAATGGCACCAATGGTAGATCTAAACAACAAAAAAGCTGTTGTTATATATCCAGCGATGTGAGTGAGAAATGAATTATGTAACAAATATTACATGCAAAATTCAAACTCAGTATCACTTTTAGAATTCAAATGCTGTTTACTTCTTACATAAGACCCTAAACTAAATAATTTGAAGGCTTTGTGAACTAACAGGGTATTTTTTCCTATAAGGAGAAGTTAATCCTGCAGAATCCTTGACAAGTTTCCAATTTTCTCCGTGCCTCAGAGAGGTGATGTTGCAGGGATTTACACAAGAAAGGTGAGATTGGTTGAGAAAAAGCACCCACTAGAGGGGCAAACGCTGAATTCACATGAGAGGATGACTCAGTGCTGAATGACATGTGTGAAAATAAGGAAAATAGGAGTTTGGGGAATATTATCGGGGAGAAAAGGAAAGTAAAGGAAACAAACAAAGACAGAAAGAGCTGGAAAGTATTAAGAGGTTTCCAAACTCAGATGAAAGTCTTTCCTTTTCGGTTTGATATTAAGTTGAGGAAGAGTCAGATAAAGTGGAACAATGCTAAGAGATAAAAGTGCAAACTTTGGAGAAGAATGGCGAGATAATGAGAGGTAATGAGTGGAGGCTGTGTCCAGTATTCAGTAGATGAAAGGACAAAGAGGATGAAAAGGGGAAGCAACACCTCCCACCCACTGGCACGTACGGAAAACAATTAGCAGGTCACAAAGACATCAGAAGAGTGCACGTCCTTTTTTCAGATCAGCTCTGTCTTTTTGTCATGAGTGATAAAAACACCATGTGTTGTCATTCCTGCTTTCTCTCTGTTTCCTTAATCCTCTTTCTTCCCGCCTCCTCCTCAACACCACCACTCAGTTTTATGTCATGAAATATTCAGTGAGGCCAAATGCAGAGCTGTCATGCTGCTGTATATTTGTTAAAATAGATCCAGTCTCTGACAGGCGTTATGAATAAGTCATTAAAGCGACAATGGCACAGACTATGAACTCAGTTTGAAACCACACACATAAAACAATGAAGTGTTTTATTTTCTGATTTTTTTATTTGTACATTTATGAGAGGGGGAAAAAACCCACTGAAAAGTCTTTCATGTCAAGAATGATGAAAAACTCACTGGGAGGGAAACTGAAAAGATCGTTGTTGTCATATTATGGTTTGTGATTTAAACTGGCATTTTTAAATATTCAAATAGTGAGTAATGATAGTGTGCAAAGATGGGAACTTTAGTGCTTAAGGTTATGGAGCTTAACTTGTAACACATTTATTGTGAACCTGTCTAAATCATACATTTGGCATTACTGCACCCCAAATCTTTAAAAGCTAAGGAAATGAATTGGTGGAAAATTAGGGTCATTTATCTTGGAAGTACTTCCACATTGGCTTGACTTTTACACTGTTAGCTTTTTTCTCATCAGACCCTGAAAAACAAATCAAACTTTAGCGTAAATTTGTAGAAATATTTTCTTAGATTAGTACCGATTTGTCCATTGGTGTTGCAGTGCTTGGATTCCTGTGCCAAGTGTTTTTCATGTTGGGGAACAGAAAATAGTTGGACAGTGCCAAATCAGGAGGATATAAAGGGTGATCAACCAGTTCAAAGCCACAGTATAGTGATGGGAAGTTCGGCTCTTTTCGGAGAGCCGGCTCTTTTGGCTCGGCTCCCAAAGAGGAGCCGGCTGTTTCGACTCCCGAACAGCTCTTTATTTAGGATCTTTTGTAGCCCTATATTTTACCTTAACTTCGCAAAAAATAATGGTTAGCGTGTTGAAAACCCTTTTGCATTCAGTGTTTTTATGAGAAGCCTTGTAATTGCCTAATTTTGTGCATTTATTCTGTTACAAAACTATTCTTAGGTTTAGCATTTAAATTCCACTGGTTAGGGTTAGAATTAATGCAGAGTGTATGTAGACGCGTGTTTGCACATGCGCAGTACAAATCGGGTTCCCGGGACGGATCGGGTAGCGACACCCCCCTCTCTGTTTTCACATAATGGTATAATCCTTTATCCTCACATGTGATTGGCCGCATGGCCGCCATGCTGCGTCGTAGCATGTAGTGGCTACATCGTGTTTTGTTGCTCTGATTGGCCCGTAAAGGTGTGACAGACAGAACGCTCATCAAATCACCCACCGAGTTTTTTTTCAAAGGCCCTGCCCTTTCCCAGTCGCTGTCTATGAGTGGTTTTCCAGATGGATGTGTGAAACCAATGCATTTGGCATGCCAGGTTAAGACTCTTTACTATTAATCTTGAAACTTCTGATACTTCAAGTCCCCTCTTCCTGTAATCTTCTCATATCTTTTAACTAAATTGTTCAGGAAGGACAGATGTTCATTTGCAAGAGGAAGCACTTCTAAAAACTTTCACTAGCAAAGCTTAATGAGATTTTTCTTGCTGGGCAATGTGCAGATCTTGGCAAGTCTTACACATTGGCAAGTGCTGGCATGTTCTGCCACTGGTGGTTAAATTTTCACATTAATATTAGATGAAAATTTCCACTGTCGTATTGAGCAATTTTAGTGTAAAACCAGGCGTGAAGTGATAGAAGCTTGATGTGTCACTTGATGTCAGAAGATTAAAACTCCCATGTTTACTGAGAATAATCCAGTGCAGATTAGTCAACAAAGCTTAATCAAAAGGAAAAGGAGTGTATTTCTGATCAGAGCTGCTAATGAGAGATCCAGCCTTCCTCACACTGTCTTCAGCTGTAATATATAACATCTTGGGGCCACATGCACAAGTTCTGTTTATTTTTGCCCGGCTTGATTCTCTGGTTAAAGTGTGGAAAATTGTATCTGCAACAAATTTGGAACATTCTGCCGTGTAATGATGCCTGAAATGGATGACAGTGTGCTTTAGTCGCTCGGCATTGCTTGTGCTTCGCGCCTCTCACTGTGTGGGTCTGACTGATACTCCCTGACAAATGGAAAGTGCATTAGAGAAGACAGTTTCACACCTCTGGCTGACCCGGAGACAATTTCTTTTTCTACTCCCAACACTTCCCTCTCGTATTTCTTAACTTTATCCACCTTCCTTTCCTTTCTTGTATTAAAGTTAAAGGAGCGCAGTGTTATCAATGTGATATGGAAGAGTTTGAAAGAGCTTTGAGAGAACCTTTAAGTAAGAGAATTCTGATTCATGCAGAAGATTAAAGTGTTTTCTTGCTTTGAATACCTGCACTTATTTCTAGTTTTGTCAGGTACAAAGTTTGTGCTGTGCCTCCAAATATGCATCATTTGAATTTCAAAATTTTCTGTCTAAAACAACCCTACTAGAAGCAGAAAACTCATCTGAATTAACCACAGCCATTATCATAAACTACTAGCAGTTTTGGTGTGTGACATGTTTCTTTTATTTGCTTCAATGACTCCTGAATGAGTGGTGTTTAAATAAAGATGGCAGACTGTAGAAAATTGCTCTAATCAATCTTTAACTTCAGTATGCATGATGAAAAACCCAAGGCCTCCCACTGCTGAAATGTGTAACGAGTGACAATCACCCTCATCTTCGCTGCTGTGGTGGCAAAACAGTGGCAGAACTCAATTAATCAAATTTGTCATTGTCTGGAAGGCTGTTTACACAACCTGCCAGGGGCAATGAGTTTCCCTTTGCTTCTCCTGGCAACAGCATACTGATGTGTGTGGGCGTGAGAGAGCGAGAGAGAGTGTTTGGATCTCAGCTTTATCTATTTTCCAAATAATTAAAGGTTAAATGAAAAGTAAAGCCTTTGTTCTGGAAGTAAAAAATGTTTTTTGTCAAAGCTTCACCAAATAACGGTTTTAGTGCTCTGTCTTGCTTATTTTTATGATGACTTTCTTGTCAAGTATGTATACATTTTTTCATCTTTAGTCTAAAACATTTATTAAACACCAAAATAACAGGCAGACAAACATTTCTAAGGCTTTGAGACTCCAGTGAACCATGGTGTGAGCCATTCTCCACAAATGGGGAAAACTTGGAAAGTCCATTAAGAGATCTTATTGTGATTCAACCTGGCAAAAACCTCACAAAACACGTGATGTAGCTGCTACCGAGCTGCGCTCCTGTGCCTCTACTGAAGTAGTAAACTCCAGAGAGAACTGCATAACACCGTGAACCATGGTGACTGTAGACATGTCAGTACACATTTTTTGTCGTTTTTGAAAAGAAAACAACTCAATGCTATTCTTTGTTCTTCTTTTAAGGAAAAAATTTCATCAAGTGCTAATAAAACTGGTGCTTTAGCAACTTCCACACTTATCTCTGTCTTGTCACTGCTTGCTTACGTCACGACCCCATTGTGCCTGAAAGTATTGCCCCTTGATGCTTATTGGTCCTGTCACTGTCTAACTGGGTCCAGAAGGTTCAGACAGGAGCTTTGCAAGATGGATTCACCAGTGAGAGACATGGACACAGGTGTATTCATCTGCTTTACAGGGTTAACTGTGATTTGGTTGATTAAACAAAGCATGAGAACAGAGCATGTGTTTTGTATCATCCCAGATGTTCTGGATTTGGGGTTTTTATAAATGACACTGTCAGTTTATGTTTTCTCCTGGTGGATGAGGACAAATGTTTGAAAGTTGGTATTAAAGTTTTCTTGTACATTTCAAAGGACTGTAAATCTAGTTCAAGTCAATTTTAGCATGCTACGGTCAATTTTACCATATATAAAATTGTAACTTGGTAAAACTGAGAATGGCTTATAGCTTTCATAAGCTACTGGCCACTGAGGAATTGGTGGTTTGATTTTTAATTTTAACTTTTACATCTAGTTCAGTTTTTCATGGGTGGGGGTCCTCTGAAATGCCAGCTGCCCCGGGGCCCAAAGTGACATTAAATCACCCTTACATGGGGGTATACATTGAAGACCCTGCAAAGTGAAAATAAATCTGCATTCAGGTTTGCTGTATTATAGGCCACTCCATTATAAACCCCCAGATCAAATCGCAGTCAGATAAAAGTTAAGTTTATAAAATTAAGCTTCAAAATCATGAAAAATGAGGCAGTAATATCTGCTCCAGTAATATGGGGGTGTGTTGCTGAATGAGCTAAAGCCATGCCCACTCGTGGGAAATATGATCCTGTCAGATTTTGAGAAATGATACATTCTGAAGGGATGAAAGGAGAGATGGGCACTCGAGTCTGCGACTTGGACTCAAGTCACATTTAAGTCACACACATCAGTGACTTGAGACTTAAACTGGACTCATTATTTGGGACTTGTGCACAATCTTCGTTTTTTTTAATTTTCCCTGTTGTTTTTTGCCCCTTTCCTCCCCTTATGTTGACGGTTCACGCGCCTTTTGCGCAGCACCAACGGCCGCTCTCCTCTCTTCCTCATCTTCGTTCGTGCTGCATATGACACACAACCGCGACGCTCACGCACACACCTACTCTGAAACACACACTAAAATGTTGGTAGACTGCAGACTTCAGGCTTCAGTCTGCTGAGGGCAAAAGTTTCATAATACCTAAACTCTTTTCTCCTGCATTAAAGCTCCCCTCTGGACACGGAGGATCAGCGTAAGTGCTGTTTGTGTGTGCGCGCGCTCCAGCTGTGTGTTTCTCTGTGTCCCCCGCGTGAGCCATGGGTGTGCCCAATGTTAAAATATCATTTGGTTAATAATTCCTTAATATCATATGTTTGTGGGGAACAAATTAATGTTGGAATCTCTGCATCGCCACTTATTGATAATGAACGGACATAAAAGACAATAGGAACATTAAAACTTTAAATACGGTGAATGGAGGCAGCGAGCAATAGAGACAGATGGATACAAGGCTGTAACAGTAAAATAAGTAACTAAGGAGTCCAGGAGATTTCAGCTGAATGGAGTAAAATTTAGCTTGATTTTACCCATATAAAGAAATTTACACCATAAATGATGACAGAAGTTTCTTAAGGAGAATGTAGGGAGAAATACTCAGCATACTCTGTTGAAGATCTGTCTGAGTGAAAATTGGAAATGCTCACTGAGTTTTTATTGTATTTCATAATAGTATAAAATTATTACCATTAAAGAAATGTATTGGACAAATAACAAGAACATTTAATCTCCAGTGTCTCAGTGTCTGTCTCTATCAGTGAAGTCTGACTCATGTCTGAAAAATGGTGTGAAAAAAAGTTAATGTCAAGCCCTGTTCATATGTAAGTGTACACATGCGCACACAACGGCGAGCCGGCCACAGACAATACCCCACCCTGCTGATGGTGATAACACGGTACAGGATTTAAATTCATTAGATAGAACAATGCAGTGGTCTAAGCAGACTGGACGTCAGAGGCAGATCATAGAACGCTCATTACAACCATCTGAGACTTGAGACTTGACTTGGACTCTCAAAAATTAACTTGTGTGCATATTTGGATGAAAGCACTCACTATTAGCCTGCCCCTTGACCTTACAGTGACCTTATAATCAGAGCACAGCAGCCTGGCTCTGTGCCAGTGATAGATATTAATGATAAATATTATTTAAACATTATTTTGCAGTCAAGTTTTAGAGGTTTCAAGTTTAAAAGGTACATGTAATTGTTTCAAGTGTCTCTTAGCTCCTTTACAAAAATAAACCATTAAATTAATGTCAACTACGAAACACATTTTTTATTGAATAACAAATTAAATAAATCTTACGGTTTTAAAAATCCGTCCATATAGGTCAGGCTTCAGAATGTAGCAGAATGACAGTGGATGCATATGTCAAGTAACATGCAATATTTTGAATCATGTCTTTGTAGCATATGTAGGTGTGTTAGAAACATGTGACTGCAGTGTGCATCACCACCATTATTGATGTCTCTCCTTTCATGGGTTCACGTACCTTTACATCAACCTTCTCTCTCCTCCCCCTCACCCCTTTGTCACGTTAGCTCTTACTTCTCCTTCATACTTTCCACGATGGTGACATGTCTTACTTTCCTCCCTCATCCTTATATTTCCTACAGCAAACAGCCACCTCCTCTTTCCCCCTCTCTTGTCCTCTCAGTAGCGCTCCCTCCGTAGTGAATGGCTCCTCAAAGGGGGATGACTCAACGCTGATTCCCAAAGCTACAGGCATTGTGTGAGAGTGTGCATGTGTGTTTATGTGCAAAGGTCGCTTGCGTCCCTCCGGCTCTTAAGCACTAAGAGTTGTAAGGAAGAATGAATTTTTCCATTCAGAGTCAGTGTTGGCTCATCCACAGCTCAGCCTTTCTGTGACAGGAAGTTTAAATGTATTCCGTCTTCGACTGCTTTAGTGAAAAATAACTAGCGCTCTATTGTTAATATTTCAAATTAAAAACCATTTCAATATTGACCTCAGTGTTGAATGACTTTGAGACAGGCAGTGCAGACAGAATGTGCCGAGCTTTTAGCAGGCTGACATTTCAGTTAAGAGGGGAAGGTGTACGACTGCTGCACTTTGAGTCCTCGCTTCATGACAGCTTCATTAAATGCCAATAGAGACATTTACAAGTAAAGATGAAGTCCTAGAGCTACATCCGATGACCTCAGTGACTCAGAATCCTGACATACATGATTACAAAGACATTTTTTGTGACGAACATATAATTTCTTTCATCTTTTAAGTAGTTGTTAATAATTGGGCAGTAACAACAGGCAAACTGGCATTCAAGACTTCGATTTAATTTGATTTTGTACAGCTTTAGTCATGCCAACATTCTTGCAATCATATTGATGGCTGCATATCACTAAGTATCTGCAACCTGAATCTATAACAGTTTGCTCTCTAAGGTAGGAGATATCAAATGAATTTAATGTGACATAGGTGGGGACCAAATTAAAAGTAAATGGGGCATAAAAATGTATGTACCGGAGTCATACAGAGAGTAGTAGCATGCTGAGACAGAGATATTGTCCAGCATTACTCAAACCAAATGTAGCGTGTTAACCATTTTAAGGCATGATTTCACGGTCTTTTTGCAAGCAGCCCCGATGATGGTAACAGGGATAAAAAGGAATCAATCAGTTGATAATAAGGCATGATATTCAGTGCGTCTCTTCTCTTCAGTGATTGACACCAGAGAGCTCTTTGGTTGTCTCATGGTTCCATATATTGAGGAATAGCATTCATTTGCTATACTCTCAAACTCGTGTGATTAACCATTTGGAATCACTTTGGTGATTTCTAGGATTGAAATAGAAAGATAGCCTCTGAAAAAAGAATTTGCTTTCATTTTCCTTGTGAGCCTGAGAGTTCTACATATTCTATAGCTTCATCATAAAACCAATAACTATTTTCCTTACCAAATCATTGCCAGGTCAGGGCTGTTTTGGTCAATCCAAGCTTGGTCCAAAGGCAACTGGACTTAACTGAAGATCTACATAGATACTATGGCCCTGAAGTAAGCAGACGTGAACTCCACTGGACCTCTAAAATGTGGTTTGTCCAATAAACAGGGTGGAGGCATACCGTATTAAGCACAGGCTGTGTGTAATCCGGTATGCATCATTGAAACAACTGTGTAGCATGGCCTTTTCAATGAAATCATTCCAACAAAAGCTGATTGCTTTTTTTTATCATTTTTCCTTCCATTCATCACATCTAGTAGAGCAGGGGCATCCAAACTTTTTCCAGTGAGGGCCACATATAGAAATATATAAGAATGTTGAGGCCATGTTCATTTTCCGCACCTTAAGGATACTGAAGGTAGTAAAACCAATCTAATGTTGGTTAAGATATTCTACGTGATTGAGCATGTACAAATAGCTAGATTGAAAAGGCAAATAGGCAATCAATTTAAGGATTTTAGGGAGGCCAATCAGATTATAGGGAACCCTGGTTGGCATTGGCTACCACTGGCTATGCACCTGGAATACTGTTTGTACTGCTATTTGCTGTGGTAATCAATAAGGGCTTTATACATCAGGATATTGTTTTTATTTTGGTTGCCAATATTAACCATTTACAATGTTATCTTAGTTTAATCACAAATTTAAAAAACACATCAATAAATTCTTCTTGTCAAAATGTTTGTTTACAGAATTAGCATGGCAGCACCGCCTTGTGCTGAATCTAAGAAGAACCAAAAGTCAAACAAAAGCTTCATGTTGTAATGTGGGGCATACTTCATTTTAATTGTAAAAATTTGCTGGGTGCCAAACAAGAGTAGTCCGAGGGCTGCATTTGGCCCCCAGGCCATAGTTTGGACACCCCTGTAGTAGAGAGTAACCACTAGACTAGAGCACCCCAAGAGTTGATGTTTTGAAGATGGGATCCAGCTGTCTTGCCATCCCAATGTGGAACACAGCGAAGTGGCTCACATTTTTACTCTATAATGCCTAGCGTTAGTTCATGCAGGGCATGGTAGTCACACGCCCAGCTGGCCCTCTTTATCACCTCTCAGCTCCCACAGCCAATCACACACCTCTCTCTCTCAACATAGTAGTGTATTTAAATATGACGTACTTCTCACTAATCCCTGCTTGCATTAATGCTGATACACCACACTGCTGCTGCTAGTATAGCCTAACTTCCTCCATCCCAGCCTCCTCTTTTATAGCATAAAGCTTGTTGCACCCTCATATTGAGATTCACGCTACTATGAATGAATTGACTAACTAATTTTATTGTATTCACTATGCATTGTCATAAATGTCTCTAACCACATGGGAATTTTTAGCCATGCACTCCCTGGAAAGTAAAAGCATGCTGCTTGACTAACCCAGGGAGCATCTTTTGAGCAGAGCCTTCTCCACCAAGTTAGCAATTAAATGGTTAAATGTATGACGAGTGTTCCTGCCTGAATGACAATTTTTGCAGCCTGCAAAACATCAACTTCAGTAGCATTTGAAGTGAATCAGCCAAATGCATAGTAATGGCATTGACCATATAAGAGCATGTTTCACATGTCACAAGTATTACATGAGTCCCTCCATACAGGTGGCACAACATCTTCTTTTTCAGTCTCCTTTAGATACATGCTGTTTATCTGACTCCATAATATCAGGCATACACTGTAACGCTCCTATCAGGTAGAGTATGGGAGATCAGGAATTAAAGCGCACTTCAAGCACATAAATCACCCCATTATCCAGTATTATGTGTCACAATGGGAAAACAAATATATTCACCCTCTCTGCATTGAAAGGGAAAGAAAAAGCAGGCACATATAAGGCAAACAGTGACAGATTATTTTCAAGGACCTGAGTGTTGATAAGGATAATCACATCTTGGTAACTCCCTCTTAATCCTTATGTGTCTCAAAGTCATGAAAAATGAGTAGTATTATTTTAAAGGTTTGGTGTATAATCTGTGGTGTAATTTCAATGTATTTGCAATAAACAGAACAAAAGAAAGGGATTATTTCACTGTCATTGTCAGTGTACATTGAGAGTTCCTTATCTATTCATTATGCAAATGTCTGTTTAGAGGTGTTGAGATTACATAAGAGTATGAAGACAATTTAAATGTAGTTTGAAAACACTGTTTTTCCCTTACATACTTTTGATTAACTTTGTTTTTCTGTTGTTATTTTAATTTGAATTTAATTTTTTTAATTCTTCGCATGCATACAGGTTGATATTCTTTAATGTTCTTTGCTTTTCTCCAGAGCACGCTGCATTTTCCTTGGCATAAAGTGTGTTATATAAACAACATTTCTTTGTTTGCACCATATTTTTCTTAATCACGACACACTTTCAGACACCAATGAGTAAGAGATTGGTTTTAACTTGTGCTGTTGATGGTTTCATTGCGCTCCTTTCAAACTAATTTCCATTTTCTGATCAAAACTTCAGCAAAAAAAAAAAGACACCACCTTGGATGTTTTACCCTTTTATTGATCAATCATGGTCAATATAATCAAGCTTTTTTGACAAAAAATGCAGAAAGACTCTTTGATGTCAAAGTGAAAACAAAAAAATGTAATATAAAATAAGTGATTGCATAAGTATTCATGGCTACCATTACACCATGAAGTCAAAAGAACACTTTAGAGAAAAGGTTATTGAAAAGTATAAGTTAGGGGATGGATCTAACTGTATCTAAGTCTTGATATTGCTGTGGCAGGTTGCAACAAAAAGATTCCAAAAGCACCAAAAGGGTTTCTAAAGAATTATGCAAGAGGAGGGAGGTTGAATAGCATCCAATGGTGTTACAATGTGGCAGTTTGCAGCCTGTCACTGTTAGCTGGTGGATGTTATTGGTGCTCTCTCTCTTTAGCTTGCAGAGGAGGACATAATCTTGTCATGTGCCAACATATTGCATGTCGATGCTGAAGCATATGGACTACTAATGCCATCCCTTGCTCCAGGAAATAATATTATCAAGAGAAGATTGGAGAGGGGGGAGCGGGAGAAAATGAGAGGAAGGGTGAGATAAGGGAGGGATTGGCGATGCGAATGAAAAAGAGAGAGCAGGAGGACGGGATGAGAAAGAGTGCGAGGGGTGAAAGGTATAGTTGTTGGAATGAGAGAGGGCGTGAAGAAGAGGACGATGAGGGATAGAAAGAGATACAGGTGAGAGAGAGGGGGTGATAAGAGAGTATGTGAGTGGGAGAGAGAGAGAGGGGGAGAGATGAGTAGAGCTGTGACAGTATGTTGAATTATAAATGTGCTGGAAACGAGGCATGGTCTCATACAACAGGCTCGCTCTGCCTGCAGTGTGGGTGGTTCATTGATGCGATCTGGCATGCAGGACACATACACACAGATGCACACTCTCACACAAAGCTGTTATAAAACTACTACAAATCAGTGAAATGGTTCCGCGCTGCATGCAGAGTAAATGGAGATCATTTTGGGTGTTTCCAGCGCCTGACTGTGTACCGCTTTGAAAGGACCTTTTGCCACATGAGGACATTATGTTTTGTGATGGCATAAAACAATCTTGCGTGACACCCCCAGCCCTCCTTCAGCGTTTCATCTGAGTGCAGCAATTCTTTAGACCGATCCCCATTCATGGTGCATTTCCATATAAGGTACCAGCTTGACTCAGTTCTTGGAGTTCCTGAGACACAGTATCTCAAATCAGTAGAATATTAAAAAAACACCAACCAGAAAGTAAAGAAGGCTTTATAATAAAGAAGTGTTGGCCACCTGGAAAATTCTGTTCTCTTTTCACCCAGTTTTTGGTCAAAGCTACTTTTGCATCACTGCAACGTGGCATGTGGGCAGTCAGTCCGTGGCACTGCTGTTGACACTAGGAACCAGAGCTGCTCACATTATTGGCTGGGCTCCTGAAAAACCCTGAGAATACGCCCTCCCCATTTGTGATTTACTGATGATATCAGTGTATGTATGTTGGATCAGTAGCATAGCGCCCTGGCTAACAGTTACATCATTTTGGATCTGAAAAGTTTGCCAAACTGTTTCTGGGTTCTCATGATGGAATTATGTATTTATTTTTGCTGCTTTTTAACCCCTTTTCAACACAATTGCTGCCATTATTTTCTACTTCTTTTAGCCACTTTTACCCATTTTTGCTGCTTGATGCCCTTCTCTGCCACTTTTTTGCCTCTTTCAACCCTTTATTGGGACTTTTTGCCCATTATCTCCATTTTCCCCTTACACTCATTTTTGGCCCTTTAATAGCACCTTCACCCTTTTTGCCTATTTAATACTACTTTTTGCCACTGTTTGTAGCTTTGCACTGATTTTGCCACTTCTATCCAATTTTTGCCACTGTTAGTCCACTTTTTGCCTTTGTTTGCCACTTTTTTGTCACTTTCTGCCCATTCTGCCACTGTTTTGCAACTTTTGCACCAGTTTTTCCACTTTATTCTCAACTATTGCAACTGTTGTGCCACACTAATGTGGCCCCGTGGGTCGGGACCGACCCCAACATTGAGAACCACTGCTCTAAGTGGTTGGCAGTGTCTTGACATCACAACTTGATGTTGGTTTGTTTACTTGGAACTTCTCCAAAGGTGATACCAAAAAAGAGTACCAGCTACCAGGAACCAACACACTTTAAAAATCAAAAAACCCTATCATGTAGCGTCTTCCTGTGCTCAGGAGAGTATATACTATCTCCATTGTCCACAACAAGAATTAGCATTGTCCCTTCACAACATTTCCACATTAGGTGATAATGCAACTACGACACTGAAAATGTCGTATTTACTGTCTTTTCTTGTGCATTATTTAGCATCACAAAATTAAGGAAAAGGCAGTAATAAACAGCTGTTATGTTAAGTTATTCTATGAAACAGCTGTCTGTAATGTCAAGGTTAACTTTTCAGGTGAGCTGTTTTTTCAGAAAACAACAGGAAACCTATTTAGTAATTAAAGTTTTACTCTACTGTTCTCTGTCGTCTTGGTGAGCTGCTGGGACATGTTTAAGCCCACTTCCTCTCCATAACATTGTTTAAACAGAAGCACTAATCCTCGCCAAAACAATTTTAATTCACTTTTTCAGTCGTCTGCATTTGAAAGTATTTATTTAGAATGATCTTTTTGAATCTTACTGTAAGGCCTGGTATTACTCTTTATGTTTAATCCCTCCAACTGGGTGTTCAACAAAATCTCAGAGGTATACTTTTTGTCATATCTCACAGGTGTGTGTGTTTCTTTTTTTTTTCTATTGTCCCAGTTTTTCACAATTTTGTCAATTTGTACCTGATGGCCTCATTTCATTGAGTTCTGTTTCTGTTTTAATTAGTAAGAAAATACAAATGCATTGGGGTATGTGGATTTGCAGTTAGAATAGATTTGTTTTTAATATATTTGACAAGATTTTTCACTGGTTAGAGTTCAGGAGGTGAGAGAACACTGTCATTCGTTAAAGGAGACATTTACAGCTATGACATGTCTGATTTTGTCTCTGAGCATCACTGGCAGCTGGACCCCTGTTAATAGTCTTTTAATGTAGATATACATTTGGAATGATAAGGTTGTGAATATGTTATGCAGCACTATTAGTGGCCATCAGAGAATGAGATTAACCCTGCAAAGCCGATGGGTTGGCCCGACTTCATGTCTGTCATCAGGTAAATCCATCTTGGAAAGCTCAGATCAAAAACATTTGTGCTGATTTGAGGAGAACAAGGTAAGTGTAGCTCGGATGTAGCTTCAGTGTAGCAACAGTTTATCAGAAAGACAAGACTCTTACCAGCATTATTAAATGTGTATTATTGTTGTTATCACAGGGTTAACTGTTTAATAAGAGTACAGTGAGCATACTTTATCTCTGGAACTCCCTTTATTAAATCTTATTCAAGATCTCAGGGGTAGTGCATCTTCATGAACCATCACTGCAAAATCTATCCAAATTACACCACTACCCACCACACTGACACAGTAATATTGGGGAGGGCATATTTTTATACTCCATATAATCTTAGTAGTATCTTAAGGGTAGCGTTTGAGCTGGTGTAGCAGTAACATTTTTTGACAAAGCAGCAGAAATTGACAGAACAGTGGAAGCAATTAGCTAGGATGTAGCTGTAGAAAAGCGTCAGTTTAATCACACCTCCACTGTTGATAGAAACAGCAGCATTTGCCTGTCCAGCTTCCTGGAGCTGAACATGCGTACAACCTCAGCCCGTCTTGCCATCCTGATTGGCCCATAATGAGTGTGACAGAAAGCGCAACTTTGACTTGGCCACTCCAAAAGCTTCATTTTGTTTTGTCTTTAAGCCATCCAGCAGTCAGACTTGCTGGTATGTTTCGGATCATTATCAAGCTTGAGGTAACAAACAGACTGCTGGACATTCTCCTTCAGGATTTTCTGGCAGAGAGCAGAAATCATGGTTCTATTAATTATGGGACGTACGCCTTCCAGTCCACAGAATATTTTCCCAAAGTCTTGGGATCATCAAGTTTGTTTTTTTTTTTTTTTTTGGCAAATATGACATGAACCATTTTGTTCTTTCTCAGCAGTGGTTCTGGCCTTGGAACTCTACCGTGTGTGCCATTTTTACCCAGTCTCTTTCTTAATGTTGAATCACGAACACTGACCTTATCCAAGTTAAGTAAGGTCTCCAGGTCTTTAGTTTGTTCCGGGGTTTTTTGTGGCCTCCTGGATGAGTCGTTGATGCGCTCTTGGATTATTCTGGTAGGCTGGTCACTCCTGGGGAGGTTCACCACTGTTTCAAGTTTTCCACATTTGTGGATAATGGCTCTCACCATGGTTCACTGGAGTCCCAAAACCCTTTCCCAGATGGATAGATGTCAGTTACTTTGTTTCTCAACTGTTCTTGAATTTCTGGTTGCTTTTTGAGATCTTTAACCCTGCTTCACTTTGTCAGACAGGTTTTATTTAAGGGATCAGGCCTGATGAAACTGAACTCCGTTTGTGACAAATATACTAAAAATAAGAAATCAAGATGGGGGAAAATTTTTCACAGCATTTCTCTTCAGTATTTCAGTTACAGCTTAGAATTATTTGTATTCTACTTTAAAGGCCTTTAAGAGGCGTAATGGTACATTGAAGGTTAGCAAAGCAAATTTCATGTGAACTTATGCATCAGAGAAATGTGAGTCAGCGTTTAATGGTTATGTAGGAAGGCAGGATGCAGATTATAAATACAACACAAGCTTTGACATTTTCGCCTCAGCTATTCATTTTTCATAAAGTCTGTCATGGCATAATGGATTTTTCCCCCATGTTTTGGTCAATTAGAAAAAGGAGGAGGGGACTGGGGTGAAGAATGAAAGAAGATTGGAATCTTAATAAGCTCAGAGCAAAAGGCTGAGATGTAAAAACAGTTCTGTGATAGAGAGGTCAGCTAAGAAGAAGTCTGAATGTCGGTGTTTGAGTCTGATATTAAATCTGACCTAGACACCATTAATCACACTGGGACCAGTTTGTTGTGGATGTAGCCCAGAAAGTGATTGAAAAGTAAGCGAGGAAACAAGGGTGGAGACGTGGGCTGGGGCTTTTATGTTTCTGCTGACTCATATTTAACTGAATAGCAGGGACGTCAGGCACAAAGTGACTGTATATACAGCTAAGAAATGAAACAAACAGAGTTTATGAGTAGCAATTAATATGCAGACACACATAAAAGACACAGAGAAATGGTTTCTAGCACGCACTGAAGGCACAGCGGGGTGTCTTTCTGTCGTGTCTCTAGAGGGAGCAGAGCACAGTGTAATTAGGTCTTGCTTGGTCAGGAGTTTTACTGTAGTTGAGGGACTTGTCTGGAGCAAACACTATAACTTTTCACAGAACACCTTTAGTCGAGAAGAGGGAGCTTCATAGCAAATATTATCCATATAGAGAGAGAATGTGGGAGGATTTTAAATTCAAGAAAACATAGAAAACAGTCAGAGTTGAGGCTGTGATTTGGGATGGCTAAAGTCTGACCAGTGATCAAACAAAGCGATTATTTTGCATTTATTAACCATGGATCCATGCCAACCATGGATGCTCTGACATTGTCAAAATTAGATTTGCTGTACTTTTTAAATATCATGATACAAAAAACATCAAGTACAATGACGTATGAAAGTTGGGGGAAAAAACAGAATTTTTGAGATTGTAATGTCAAATATATACAAGAAAACTTGGAATTTCAGAGTTTTAAAAAGTTGTTCATTTACAGGGAAAATTTAAGAATGTCTGAGTTTAACTCTCCGAGGACAAGATTCAGATGTTTTTCAAAGTTAAACTGTTAATTGTAGGCACTTCCTTGTTTTTTTGTTTTTTTTCCCTCTGTTGTGCCTTTCTAATGACGCTATCCACACGTTGATAACTCTTACAGAATGTTTTCTAGCAAGCCTGGAACTTGGCTGACTTTCTGGGGTCTTTAAAGATTAAATCCACACCAGTAATTCCCATACTGGACATCTTTTGATCCATTCATTGCTCAATCATTCCTGCAGTTAGTTGGTTACCCCACTGCTATATTCTCTGTTTGTATCCCAGAATACATTGCAACTGGGCTGTGACAACTAATGGCAGGCTGTTCTGTCGTCACGTCATGCTTTGCTGAACAGCTCATGTGCACAGACTTAGAAACTGAATTACTTACAATGGAGAGAAGGAGACACAGAGAGGCTGTGATGTATCCCTCAGAGTCACTGCACTTTAAAGAACGACTCAAATTTTCAAAAGCACAAGGACTTTTTTTTTTTGTAAAAATATTAATATTTTGAAGACTTTTTTTTTTCTCTATCACAGAATGATTTTTTTTTATTCTTTAGTCCCGGAAAGATGGGAGAACAAGTTTGTGCAAAAAAAAACCCTTAGTCATTAATGTTAACTGTGTTCAAAACGTTAAAATCTTTGAGTTTTAATTTGCTATCATTTTTTTCCTTTTGTCTTTATAGTACCATAACATTTTTAAAATTTAAGTGGAATTGCTACAGCACACATATTCTTACAGCCCAGTTTGTCCTGAAATAAATGATTTTTACAGCTTGACTGTGCACCACAGGGTTGATATTTTACAAGGTTTTTAAGACAAAAAGTCCCGGTGAGACACAATAGGTTAAGAAATATCTTAGGGCTCAAAGGGTTGCTGTTTCTTCTTGTAAGTGAATGACTTTTTAAACTCGATTCTGAGTTTTTTCTTAAACATAAACAGATGCTCTTTTGTTTACATTTCTTCTAGAGCTGCCCTAATACTCCGCTGTAATAATAGATAGGTTATACGTATATATTTTGGCAAGAACAAGTGTATGTAGGACTATTATGCTGGGATGTTCTCAATGAAAACTACTCAAATGGATATTTAAATGAACCAAGTTGGTCCATGTGGGGCTTTGTTTTTCTCAGTAGGGGGCCCTAAGGAATAATGGCTGTGAACCACTGCATTACACCACTCCATCCAATGCTTGGCATTGGACTTGATGACGTGTGGCTTGCACTGCATTACACTAATGCTAGTGGAAGTTCCAAACTCTCCACCTGTGGAATTCCATTGAGAGTTGACTGTGGAATATTCAGCTGGGATGAAACGTACCTGTGGCAACAGGTGTTTAAATCAAGGTAACTGATTTATAGTAATGCAAGTAATAAGAATTTTACTTCAGTGCAGTACAGTGATGTGATTTAATGGCAGTAACATGAGAATTAGTTTTCCTACCCAGCAATATAAAATTGATAATGCAGATGGAATAAAAGACTTCTCAACTTTCTACTCATCTTGTCTTTCCATCAAATAATAGAAACGTCTGCTAAAAAGAACTGTGGCCATAAAAGAGTCTGGATAATGGTATCAATATCAATAAAACTTAATGAACACTGGCCTCACTGTCTGCAGGTTTACTGATAAAGCAAATTATTTTGTGCATTTCACCACTGCTAATTTAATAAAACTGCAATTTATGTTTCAAATGCTTCAGGCATTTGTAATATTTCTTCAACCACATCTATTTAACTGTTTCTATGTCTCCTAGAGGCATTGCTGGCTGGTAAGATACACAGATAATATTAAGATTGTGCAGCAATGCTGGCTCCTCAGAGAGGTTGTAAATATTATCACCGACTTACCTACAAGCCCGTAGTGACAACAAAAAAGGTCAGTGTTTCTCAGCAGCAGCTGCACCACAGAGAGCATGAAAGATAGGGTTTGTCCGTCTGTGTAGAGGATCTGAGAACGCAGTGACCTAGCACTGCAAAGAAAAAGTCACAACCTTAAAATTGTTTACCCTGTAGCACGGCAGGAGGCTTCAAATGGCAAATTCGGGTCAGAGCAGATATCTCTGAGTTTAAAGGACTTTCTTGGCCCCGAATAAAACATCAAGAACTTTCTCCCAGGCAGTTCCCTGCTTCAGACCGCCTTCACAAAGTCAAATTGTTATATTTTGGGTAAAGGAAGTAAAGGTGTTGGTCTGCAGATCAGAGTGCTAGAAAAACAGGTGTAGCTCAGGGCAAAAAAACAGCATATAATAAATAAACTAAATAAAGCTCATCTCCAGGTAGCTTACTTGATCTTTTTAGTAACATGGTGTACTTTCAGGGCAGGGATTTAATCTGCCCTTGAACATTTTAGCAATAGTGCATGTATTGAATGAAAAGGAAACCTTACTTTTACTATTTTGGGTGATTTTTAGTGGGTAAACTAAATTCCAAGCTAAATTACAACTAAATAAAGATCTAATATTCTGATGGAGAGAAAGGAGGAGAAAGGTCTTGAGGACAGGGGTTTCTGTTTGCCACAAAGTGCGCCTGAGGGGTCTGGCAACAGAGCGTTGATTTCAGAAGGCCTCCCTTGCAGACTGCTACTGTGAGACGCCACATCGGTAAGAACAGAAATACACACTGAACTTTCAGTTGGGGTTAGGTTGAGGGTTGAGGTTAGGATAGCAAAAGTCAAAATCTGACCTGCTAAACCTGATTCTACAATATTCAAAAAGCTGAGTACACAGTCTGCTTAAAGGACAAAAGCTTATCCTCCATGAAACACAGCACAGCGTAAGTAGCTAAGGCTCCAGCTTATGAAGCTATGTTAGCTACATAAGCTACATTAGTTCATACTACATTTGCTAAAGCTAATGTGTGGCTACACAACACATTTAACCTGCTTAGGTGCGCATGACAATAGGGATGAGGTGGCTATATGTAGTCAAAGTTAATCAAACCTAAAGGCTCCAAGACACTGTATTTTTTGGTTCTCTTCACAATAATGGAGTGGAATGTAATTTCAGCATAAGTTGCACAGTAGTGAAACAATGCTTCAGCAGCCTGTTAGCAGCCTAGCCTCTTTGGCTGTGCTACATTCATGCTACTTTGACAGAGAAACTAAGCAGTAAACATTTATATCCACTTAGAAACAAGTGAAACCATAGGCATTAAGCCTTAGGCATATCTTTAAATAACTACACACATATGTTTCTATAGGGGACGTTTTATGCACCTACTTTAAATGCTAAATTTCATGATTTATATTATTTTTAAACACTTTTTTTTTCTGTTATCGCTTTCAGCTCTGATGTTAGTATAACAAATCTTTGGACACTGTTATGATTTGATGTGTTTTTAACCCTTTAAATGCCACTTTGTTCATTTTTTTTTTTCTTTTTTTTTGTGCAGTGTCTGGAAAGTTGTTGGACATTATGCAAAAGTTGGACCCCTAGGAAACATTTTGACCCCTACTTTATAAGGTTTTATTCAAATTCTATTTTTTATTTTTTTTGATTGATTGTTTTTTTATAATCCCCTCCCGTTCTAATCATGACATCGTTTAAAATAACAGATACTCTAAACTTTTGACTTCCTGTTTGGAGATTTCTGATCAATGGGTATTGATGCAGTTTGGCAGCGCCGGCACTGAACATAGACCTGCAGCGTATCCCCAACGGAGTTTATACACCCACAGACATTTTTTATTTCATTTTTTATGCCTTTATTTCACAGAGCTATAAAAAACAAATCCCACTGTAAGTGTGTTTTTTAAGTGCCCTACGGATGCACGCTTGGCCCAAAAAGGGTAATGTGGTTAGTAGTAAAACTGCAAGTCTAAGGTTCCCCTTCAAGATTGCATCACAGATAATGGCAGTAGCAGTGATACACTGTATTGCAAATTTGCAGTCAAAATAAGCAATTATAATGGGTTTAGATGGGCAAGTTTTGTCCCGAAGAGAGTTATATGTGAGAATTTTTCCTAAGCACAATACCAA
Source organism: Cheilinus undulatus (assembly GCF_018320785.1). NCBI lineage: Eukaryota > Metazoa > Chordata > Actinopteri > Labriformes > Labridae > Cheilinus > Cheilinus undulatus. The sequence goes on along the minus strand of NC_054887.1, from coordinate 20,095,004 downwards.
ACAGATCAGTGCAATGATTTGGCTTGAAAAATAAAATGCACATCTTTGTGCAGTTTCATGCCAATCACATAAACAGAACACAAAATGGTTCAAGAATTCCAAAGCAGAATGCAAAGAATGTGCCTAGGTATGCCTAAGGGTTAACTCAAGGCAACATGACACATGGCATTGGATTTGGTGATGTGAGACCACAAATTTTTTTTGCCAACATTAATGCCAGTGGAAGTTCAGAACTTGTCAGCTATGTTTTTTTATTTGAAACAACAGGATTATCAGTCAGGGTATGCCCTAAAACTCTCATTAGTCAGAGAGGAAGGGAGTGTTAAGCTTTTTTCCCCCTAGAAGTTGTTTTAGAATTAACTAAAAAAGACAATTGGCTTCTAGTCTGAAGAGGTGCTGTGTGTTAGTTAAAGATGACTCAATAAGTTCAATCATTCAACAGCATTCTTAATCCAGCAGCTGACTCAGAACACCTCGTACAAAATAATTAAAACTGTGTGACCTGTGTACATCAGACTTCACTAAGTGTTAAAATAAAGGGGAAAATATCGAATCTTTTTAACTGTCCATTCATCAAGCAGTCTTTTCTGCTGGCTTTTTCTAAGGTGGGGCTCATACTTGCTGTTTAATCATGTGTTATCATATGTGTCATGAACCTTGTTGTTGTTATTCTTGCCAGAATGCATTGTTTGTTATTGAAGGAAGCCTCTAGAAGGCACGATAGAGAGCTCAGGCTGTTTACTACAATCTGATGTGTGAGATGTAAACTACAAACATGGCAACAGTCAACACAGGGATAATTCTGTGATCAAAACTAATATAACAAATTATAATCTAAATTAATCGTTTGGGTAATGACTGAAAGAATGAGGTTGTGGGTTCAAATGGTTGAAATGAGATTCCTCAGGAGGATGGCTGGGCTCAGCCTTGAAGATAAGGCAAGGAGCTCGGACATCCATAGGGAGCTCGATGTAGAGCCACTGCTCCTGCTTCTTGAAAGGAGCTAGCTGAAGTGGTTTGGGTATCTGATCTGAGGTCTGCCGAGCATGTCCAACTGGTAAGAGACCTCGGGGTAGATCCAGGACTTGCCGAAGGGCTTATGTATTGCTTCTGGCATGGTTACACCTCAGAATCCCCCAGGAAGAGCTAGAAATATTGCTGGGGAGAGGGACATCTGGGCTGAGCTGCTTCACTAGCTTGACCACCGTCTCCCTTGATTAATCAGATTGGCCAGGCGACCAGCTCTTGGTAGAGTCCTGGTCTGAATGCACTGCATATGAAATATGAAATGACATTCCTTTTATAACAAAACCTCGCCTGCACCCTGCCGTTAACACTTGCAAAGAGCATCTGATCTGTAAAGGTCTAAAGTTCAGCCCTATGTTCCCACACAGATTCAGTCAGGACTTGGCAAAATCAAAGCCTTTATGTCTGCAGCATCAAAACAATGCATACAAGAAATTTGACTAGAACAAATTCCTGTCGAGCACAGGTTCGTGGCTCCTTTGTCTGCTTGCAGTGTTCCATATGGTTGTTAACTTTTGAACACTCCTATAAAAGAAACAACAAACAGAAACAAAAGAAGGCCTCCTTTCCCCTGCTGATCCATATTGATGCTTCGTGAGCAACTTTCTTATAAGCCAATAAAGCTCAGCAGAGGATGGGTGCACTATTAACATCTGTGTAAAAGGACCCACTGAGTTTCACTGACTTATTTAACACCATCTTTCCAATTCCATCTCTTTTTTTATTAAACATAAAGTGTAGATTCAAAGCTATAACCTCCGCTATTTATTGTATTTGCTTACCACAACAATAAAAGTCCTACAGCAGCTCTAAATTCTGCATGATAGTTGTTTCTCCATAGATGCTTCGGGGGCAGGGGGTACTCCAGGTGAATATTGTTGATGATTGGATCCACATCTACAAGAGTTTGGTAATAATTCATCCTTCCAAGCGACTGACTCGATCAACACCTTAACCTTGTCTGAGATCGTTTCAATTCTCCCCCAGCGCTTGGTTGTCAACACTCAAACATCCCCGAGGGGGTGCTTCAACTCAAGACTTCTAACCTAGTTGGTAATCCTGTTACACTGAGGATATACTTCCATCAAGGCCACAGAATAATGCACTACAGCCTCGAAGAGCGAGAAATCATAGTTATACTGTGCACTACATGCTGCAAAATCAGACTTGATGTCCCTTTACACATTCTGTTACTCAATTGTGGCTGGTTAAGGCTGCAAAGTATCCTATAATGGCAGTTTATGGACATCTGTGCTCTTAGACACTAACCTTTATGTTGCAGCATGTTCAGGAGTGCGTGAGTCTGATTCATGGGTTAATATATACATTTTGATCAAGATTGATAAATAACAGGAAGCAGGTGGCCTAGTGGTCTGAGGTGCTCCCCATGTGTGCGGGTGGCCTGGGTTCAAATACGGCCTGAGGCCCTTTACCACATGTCTCTCCCCCAATCTTGACCCTGTTTCCGACACTATCCACTGTCCTCCTCTATCTAATAAGGGCCCAAAAATAAATCTTTAAAAAAAAAAAGATAGATAAATAATGGGGTACCACCCTGGAAGTAGGGAAAATGGATCAAAATGGATCAAAAATCAGTCTCAGAATTAATATTTCAATAAGGTGTGAAATCTTACATTGACCTTCTCAGCTAAATCTGTCATAGAATTTTATTTAACAAAGCAGTATCAATTAGAATCAACAGTACTTAAATAGCCATTATAACAACTTACCTCAAACTGAAGAGATAGAGAAACAAGATCAATGATTGTTTTAAGAAGGCTGATGGTATCACACGTGACTTTAAAGATGGTGGAGTTCAAACAGAGAATAGCTCAGGCAAAGGAGTCTACAAACTCAGTATGATGATTTCCCTACACGGAAACTCATTGGCCAGACTTTGATTAAGCAGTAACACTAGTATGTGTGTAGGTGAAGCCATTGTACTGGACATAAATGGACACAGCAAAGCAAATCCACAACAGATAAGCAGAGACAACAAGACCGCCAATGCAGCTTTCAATGAATGCACCTTTAACACTTCCTATAGCTAGTTCCGCCCAGTTCAGAGCCTAACAGTAATTACAGTGTGCGATTAGAGTCCAATGTCCAACAGATCCAGAAGTGACCAGAGGTCATTCCATCAATGTTCCTTCCCCTGTTCCGGCAAGTTAAAAGTCTTGTGGTGACAAGAGTCAGCTTTTGGTCATGAGCAGGGCTCGTATTGTCCTTCTTTGGATATGGGTGGGCTCTCTGCAGCACTCCTGTCCGGATGGTGTCAAAAAAAGAATTCTCCTCTCATCAGAGAGGAGGGTGTGTCCTGCTGCAAGGGCAGCAAAGGGTCCTGGGATGATGAGTCGTTGTTGCTAATTTTGATCAACATGGTGTCTTGTCATGTGTAAACAGAGTTGGACATATCCCTGCTGTATTTTACTTTGGTTTGCATGGCTCATGTCCAACTCCTGACTCTCTGTTTGCTGAAATCGAAAACAATCCAGTATCTTTGCTTTCACTTGTGCCTGGCAGTAGCTTTGCTGTTAAGTACACAGTAGGCTGCCATCACAGTGTTTGCGGCCTTATCAGTTCTTTTACATCTGAATTGATGCACCTATCAGCAAGGGGTATATGACAATACATATGGCCATATTGATTTTTTGAGCTCTGGTCTAGTCATCTTTGTAATTGACCAGCTGTGCAGATGAGTAAGTCAGGCATGCTCTACTCTTCTGTGCACCATCACCTCTACCTCTTTACATGTCAACAGAATGTAACACAAAGAATTCCCCCCAAGAAGGACTATCTGAAGGTAAATACCATTATAATAACTATGTCTGCCTATTTTGCAACTCTTCCTTGCAGCTTCAGCCTGTGTTACAACCTGCTTTTCACTGTGGCCGTTCAGATCAAACATGACGTTTGATTTCAAACAAGTCATTAGATTGACCATTTGATTGAAGAGCAGCTGATTATCTAGAGCTTCTCACTCACCAAGCCCCTTTGTCAGGGTGCCTCAAGATCACTCATGGTGATAACCTCCATCAGCTGAACCATTAATGCACAGAAAAAAAAGAGAAGGGGTAATGCAGACGTTGATTAAACTAGCTCTCTTGCATTGCCTCTGAATTTCTCCATTTGTGCCTGAAAGCATCCCATTTTGTCTTAGATAGCACAGACAACCACAAACGAATGCAAAAAGCCCATGCAACACAAATTCACATGCTGAAGATAGTGTATTGGAAATGTCTGTTTACGAAAAGTAAGTCTGTTTTGGTAAATGCAATCAATGATAATTGATGAAGTATCAGATTACAGCTATAGGAGGAAATGTAATGTAACAAGCTGCTCTATTGTCTCCATTTTTTATATCATATTAATTATATTTAGTCACACGGATGCCATGATATTAATTGTGCAAACTATAATTAGAATAATGATTAGTATGAATAGATGACATTATTATCAAGATTGATAATTAACGTGGTACCACCCTGAAAACAGGGAAGAAAAGATGGAGCAAGAAACTTTAGCTATCAGCTACAACCTCGGTCTGGTAACTCCAGAAAACGAGTGGCCGGACCTTGATTCTCATGGCAGTGAGCTGGTTCTGCCCAGATCAAAGCCTCTTACTTATGATCACAGTGTGTGATTAGAGTCTGTGCCCAACAGATCAAAAAGTGAGCAAAGGTCGGCGTTTTAATGTTCCTTCCACGGTTCCAGCAAGTTAAAAGTCTTGTGTTGCCGAGAGTCGTATCATCCTTCTTGTGGCGGGAGGAGACTTGGGTGTTCATCGGATATGGGTGGGCTTTTGGCAGCTCCCTTGTCCGGATTGCATCAAGGGGAGGACAGAACTTTTGAAAACCATCAGCTGATTGCTTACTGTGCTAAAACTTAAGCTAAAGCTGGGAAAACAGAGCAACAGTGAAAGGCAGCTGCTGTGCAAGGCTGCTAGTAGGTGAGTAGGTGTGTATGGCCCCTGAGGAAAAGTTATAGGACCCTTAATCACCTTGTACCCCCCTGCAGAGTCTCGTCCTATCAGAGATGTCAGTGTGTCTTCTCTGTAGGTGTTGGAAAGGATTCTTGGATAATGAGTCCCTCTGTTTTATGTCTCTTTGTCTGTAAGTTTGCTTGGCCTGAATCTTGTCCACATGGCTGATTCCCAACATAACAATAGTCTCATCTGATTGGCTAGTTTTGATATTTCTTATAAGCAGATTTACCTAGCTTCCTTGAAGGCATTAAATGAGCGATATAGTTCACAGCTACTGTAGTTTCACGTCTAACACTTAGCATTTACTTGCTAAATGCGTTGGGGCTGCTTCACGCATATAGGGAAATGGAAAATGGTGAAGATAAGAGATAGGTGCAACAGCAAGGTGAAATAACTTATACTGTCAAAGTGGTGTTTTATTGAAATGACATTCAGAGTCTGAAAAAACTGGGGAAGCCTGGCTTCCCTGGGCTTCCTTGAGGAAATGCCTCTTGCTTGGGGTGAAAATTAGAAATGGGACTGAGCCAGTGTTGACACATTATCTGAGTTTTTTTGTTGTGGTGATGTAAAGACCAAAAGTGCTCTACCCTATCTTTAAGAACAGTCCTTTCAAACTGCCTTGTCCTGTGTAATGTCTCATGAGGACTTATGGTGCCTGGCAGTTTTGGGTCTCTCTTAGCAGAGGCTGTAAAAGTTCTTCTTTAGCATGGGCACATATTTGTTCTCACAAATACACACCCTCCGATTCATCTCCGCCACAATCCTCTGTCTAGCCCTCCCCCGTTCTTCATGTCTTCCATCCTCCCATCCTTCTCCCTCCCACATCTCTGCCTCTCACCCACAGTGACAGATTTCCCTCCTTTCATCTATTTGTGTGTGCGTGTGAGCATGTGTGTCTGTCTCTGAGGATGGTTCTAGCCAGTAATGGGATTGGGCAGATTATGCTCCATCCATTGTTGTAATGTCCATGTTTTACAAATCTCTCTCTGCTCAGAAACTCTGATGCCAGCTGCCTCACAGAGGATATGAGATGATGCAGCTGTTACAGTGAATTCTCAGTCTCTCTCGTCTTCGATCCTCTGTTCTCGCAGCCATTCTTTACTTTTTTGCCGACTTCAAAGTCTAAACAGTATAATCGAGTTTAAATCTGTTTCACAGATCAGTGCTCAGGCTGGTGCAGGGCTGATAGCGTTCCAGCTTCATAATAGTAAAACGGTACTTGTGCATTTTTCAGAGGCTATTTCCTCTCCCATTGATTCAAAATAAAATCACGGCTGCACTCTTTTATTTACTCTCTTGAGCGAGAAAAACAATTGAATCTAATATGCAGTCCAGTGGAAGTTAATGGGGTTTATCTGCACTGCAGTATTAATTCTGACGGAGATTAAGTAATCACTGTGATTTTTTTTCCATTTTTGGTAGAAAATATTCAAATTATTACCAACAGTTCAAACTGCTACTCTTATTATTTATGGCTGGCTAGCAAGCTTTTCCAACAGCTGCAATGCATTGTGGGGTGGATAGGTAAGACCAGTTTTGGTATTTTCATGGGAATTTGGGATGTATGGGGAAATGTGGGGAAATTTCCAGAGATTATCATGAAAATTGTGTTGGGAGTTGTATTTGAAAATTTTGGGGAATTCAAAAGGGATTATTGATTATCATGGAAGTTTCAGGGGATTTGTTGGGATGTTTCCAGCATTTTAATGTAATTTCCAGGAATATATGTACATTTTTGGCAAATGCCTAAGACATACTAGGCAGGGTTTGTGTTGAAATCTTAGAATTTTTTCAGGAATTTACATGGAATTGTTACTTTGGAACTTTTATTAAAAGGTTTAGGCTTTATGATAAAGTTTCACAGAAATATTTGGGAAAATTTTGATGGAATTTTGGGGCACTTCTTATCGGATACATTAAAAATATGTCTAAGTATTGTCAGAAAAACTTAAGGGAATTCCTTTGAAATTTTAGGGAATTTGAGTTGATTTTCGAAAATAAAATTTCCAAGATATTCCAGTTCAAAGAAATGGCATATGTTTCAATTTGTCAGGTCCTTCTCATTCAAAATAGGTGGGAGAAACTAAAAATGCATTCCAAATCAAAGCTCAGGTCTCATCCAAACCCACCTGGTCACTAATTACCCCCACTAATAAAGTCATGAATTAGCTGTGATTAACCACATTTTCTTTGAAAGCTGAGTTCAGTTTAATTAGCTGCACCCAGACCTGTTGGATCAAGCCTTAAATAGAACCAGCCTGGCAAAGTTACGTAGTGTAAAAGATCTCAAAAAGCAACACATCATGGCACCATCTAAAGAAAGTCAGGAACAGATGAGAAACAAAGAAAGTCACTGACATCTATCAACCTGGAAGGGGGTACAAAGCCACTTCCAAGGCTTTGGGAGTCCAGCCAACTATGGTGAGCACCGTTATCCACAAATGGAGAAAACTTTGAACAGTAGTGGACCTTCCCAGGATTGGCCAGCCTACCGTATTACCCCAAGAGCGCTTTGACAACTCATCCAGGAGGTCCCAAATGAACACCAAACAACATCTACAGACCTGCATGCCTCACCTGACTCAGTAATGATCCACGATTAGACAATAAGAAAGAGACTGGGCAAAATGGCATCCAAAGGAGAGTTCTAAGGCTCGTCTCACATTTAGCAAAAACATCTTGATGATACTCAAAGACTTTTTGAACAGTATTCTTTGGACTGATGAGACAAAAGTTGAACTTTTGGGAAGGTGTGTGTCCTGTTACATCTGGTGTAAAACTAACACAGCATTTCACTGTAAGAACATCATACCAGCAGGTTCAAGGGGCAATGACTTTTTCACATAGGTAGGTTTGGATGGCTTTTTCCCTTAATAAATGAAATTATAATATAATAACTGCATTTTGTATTTACCAGGGCTATCTTTGTGTGATATTAAATTTGTTTCAATCTGACCAATGTAAGTCTGAAAAACGTGCAAAAAATTAAGAATTTAGGAAGGTGGAAGACACATTATCATAGCACTGCTACTGTTAATATAAATGTTAGTATCCTTAAAAAATAATCTTTGTGTTTGTACAAGTCATCTTGTAAAAGTTCTAAATGTAAATGTACAAGTGTTTTGTTTATCTGCATGTGAAAATACTGATGAGATCATCCAGTTCTCTCTTACACACTCATGCACACACACACAGGCAGACACAGGGAACTTTTCTAAACTTTTTCTCCCATAATCTGAGCTTGGAACATTCATATAGCAGTCCGCCCCAAGTATGATTAATGATGCATTTCCTAGATTAACTATCAGAACCAACACTGAAGCTTTTCTACTCTCTGAGCACTTTTCCCTCTATGCCTATTTTTCCTCTCTCTCACATTTAACAGTAAATGGCTTTTTCATTTGTCTCCCCCCTTCACTAAGTTAAAGGCGTTATGTTCTTGAGTTGTCCGTCTGACTGTCCATCTGGGCCATTCTCGTGAAGTCAACATCTCAAGATCCATTAAGGGATCTTTTTGAAATTTTGCACACATGTCAAGTTTGACTCAAGAATAAACTGCTTAGACTTTTAGGTCATACTTTAAAGGGTAAGATCATTAGGCCTCTTTGCTTTGAGGTACAGTCATGCGCATAAGTTTTAGGGGCAGAGTGCTGAGGATTCATCACAGGCCCAATGTACCAGAACTCGGTACTGGAGAGGGTTGGAAGCTGACTAGAATCAAGCTCTACACATGTCAACATACATGGCGTTTGGCAGCCAAGGTCAAGCTCAACAGCATTTTATCCGTCCAGGCCTTTTGACCCCTGGTAATAATCCCAGAGACCACTGGTGGTTTTTAGGCCCTTGGGACATATACAATGCGGCCAGGGGCTTGTGGCAACCCTGATACCAGCCCAGTTGGTACCCTCGGCTGTTCTTACTCACCACAACCACCCCTTACTTCAGCCTAAAGATATTTTCTCATGCCCCTGGTAATATGCAAGGACATCTAGAGCATGATCGGCCCATTGGTGCCCTCAGGCAGCTTACTCACTGAATCTACGGCGCAATTTTTGGCCCAAACATGCCTGAAAAGGTCTGATTCAGGGCTGAACTGATTAGATTTTGGCAGTCAGTTTTTAAAGGTAAAGGCCATTGGGCCTTATTTTCATTTATTGCATCTTTCAAACTTTGCACACATTTCCACTTTGTTTCAAGCATGATCTGATTAGTTTATTTGGTTTAAGGTGATTAAATAAGGTCACTTGTGGGTCTTAAGTGCATCTGTTATATCTTTTTTTCCTGCAATCAAAGGGTCCTAAAGAGGGTTTGCTGTGCCTGAGAGCTATGCTGGACCCTCTGAGCTCTCCAACATTTCACATCAACCTCTCAAGAGAATTGTTCCAATATCTAATGATTAAATAATTTTCAAGTCGTTTTCTGGTTGATAGTGCGGTCCTTGACAGTAAACATTGTGCTCATAAGAAGGAATGAGCATGACTTCCAATGACATTGATGCTTGACCTCCAAAATCTAATGGTCAACCTTGAGTCAAAGCGGACATTTTTGCAGTGTAAAGAAAATCTTCCAGTCTTCTTAAGGTCTCATGTCAAAAAAGGCAAGGGATGAAATTAAGGTCCAATGGCCTTTGACCTCCAAGATCTATGCATTTCATTTCAGCTGCCCAGAAGCATCCCCACAGTATAATGCTGCCACCACCATGCTTCGCAGTGGAGATAGTGCAGTGTTTGTTGTTGGCCAGTCAAAGCGTCTTATCTGATGACCAGAAAGCTAAATTTCGGTCCCTTCAACCTGAAGAGCTTTCTTCCACTTGACCATGTAGTCTCCCACATGGCTTTTGGCAACGCTATTATTTAATAAGTTTTCTTCAACAGTGGCTTCCTCTTTGCTGCTCTTCTATAAAACATATTCCATTCATTTCTTGATGATGGGTTTAACTGAACTTCAGGGGATGTTCAGTGTCTTGGAAAGTAAGTTTCAATAACCTTCTCTCCAAGTTGCTTGGAGTGTTCTTTTGTTTTCATGGTGTAATGGTTGCCAGGAATACTGATTAACTGGTGACCAGACCTTCGAGAAATGGTTTTTGTACAACCACTTGAGGCATATTTACTGGACTCAGGCGATTCCGATTTCACTAATTGTGAGTCAACTTGCACCACTTGGCTGGACCTCTGTTGAATTAGGTGAATCACTGAATTTGACATCAAAGACTTTTTTTTGGCATTTTTTTTAAAAGCCAAATTATGTTGACCATGATTGATTTATAAAATCGATAAAAGGGTAAAACATCCATGAGGGTGGATAATTTCTATAGGCACTGTATACCTTAAGGAGGTATATTGGCCAGGCGGTAGTTCTAATTGTCCTACAACATTACCCACCTTGTCCACTTGACTCAGATTCGTGTCTGCTTTGGCTTTGCTTCACTGTAACACACCGACACAAACATACACTTACATCCCTCTTCTTACCTCTCCAGCGTTCTGCAGAGTAACCTCTGATGGATGAGTGGTTGAGAATAAAACACCACGCATCTGTCTTTTCTAACCGTCTCAGCTGCTTGTGCTCGGAGACATTAACCCAGCACTTCCTGGCTGGAATATATGACCACCTGCCAATCAATCAGTCAATCTTATGTGCACTCAAAACACATCCCTCTCTGTGCAGGCAGGCACAAATGTAAAAAAAGGAAGTTTCATGGAATAAAATAGCATTGCATTAGGAGGTCCTGCTGAGATTTGTAAATGTTACTGTAGGTTCCCCCCTCCATCTCCCAAGGCATAAAAAATATTAACTCAACCTTGTGCTCAGTGGATAATCGACCAGAGCTGGGTAGCTGCCTGCTGTGAGCTCATATACTGTAGGTGTGTAATACTCTTTTCCCTCTTTAAGCACATTACCATCATCTCACTGAATGTATAATTGCATTAATGTTTGCAAACATAAAAAATGCATCAGCAGCAAAAATATAGCTTTTTTCAATTCAATTCTCTCAAAAATACGGATTTGAAAGCTGAGCCCCACCATTTTTGATGCACTATATATCTGAGCTATACAGTCAACAGGATTTAATGCTTGGGTACCCTTCAGAAATCCTCAAGATGAAGAACATTATGCATGGACAAATAGGAACACGCTGCAGCTGCCAGTGCTGCATGCAGGGAAATGAGACTCCTGACTGTTCGCTGTAATATCACATGCAATGCTTCCTCTGCCGTAGGGGTTTTAGAGTTTTTGACATCCTTCACATCCTCAGACAAGTTGTAATTATGATACTAAAACTCAGACTAGAGTGGAAGCTCCTGTGTATTCAAATCTGTGCTCAGTAGTAGTTAAAGGCCTGGAAACCAGATGGATATGGCAGTTTGTATAGATTCTTCATCTGTTATTATAACATCTTAATACTCACATAACTAATTCATCATACAACTGTCTTGATGTAAAGGCCTCCCTGATTCTTTCCCATACATCTATTCATGAGCATGAGCCGCATTAGAAGCCTTTAGGCTAAACACAAATGAAATGTAATCCTAAGTAAGTCAGTATGTTTACATGCAGCTATAACAACCGGGATTATTGTGTTAGTCCACTGATGACTGGACTTTTAAAATGCATGTTTGTCCAGCTGAAATCAAACTAAATCAAATATGTCAAAGACATTCCGACATGCCTAGATAATTTGGTTTGAGATCAGTTTTCTATGACGCCTAGAGTTTGTGCAGGGCATAGTCATACGCCTCGCTGTGATCAGCTGCAACCAGCTGATCCTAATTATTGTCTCCCAGATATCACTGCTGATCACAGCTTTTTCTCTCAACACATAAACATGACATACTTATCACTTATCCCTGCTTGCATTAATGCTGATGTACCACACTGCTGCTGCTGGTATAGCTTAACCTCCTCCACCCCTAACCTCCTCCTTTATAGCATAAAGCTTGTTGCAACCTCATTCAAATTCATGCTACTATGGATTGATTGCTTTTGAACTGATTTTATTGTATGTATGCATTATCAGTATGCATTATCATAAATACATTGAAATGGGGGTTTCTAGCTGTGCACACCCTGGAAAGCCAAAGCATGCTGCCTGACTAACTTTGTCAAGTAAAACTGTATATCTATTTTGCAATAAAATGAGTATTCCTCACTGAAATGCATGTAAACACTTGAACTGGATCAGATTGGACAGGACACTACACATGCTCTGCAGTCTCTAAACTAAGTTTTTATTAAAAAAAAAAAAAAAAAGGTTAAACAGGATAAATGCTAAGAGTAGCAGAAGTCTTGTTGTTGTCTACATATAACCAGTGTTCATTTGGCAGCTGTTCCAAATTTAGTCTGAGTCCTAAGATTAATTTTTTTCTAATTAAAAAAAATTAGTCACATTTAAGTCATTTTTAACCTTTACAGACTTGGTAGGGATGCATGATAACATTGACATGCTATTAGTATGGGCAGATATTAGCTTTAAGACTTAAATATCGATATCAGCAGACATGAAAACTTCTGCTGAGAGTGACAGGTGACATTTTGGCCTCACAAACTGGCAGTATAAGTCATATTTTAGCTTAAAATACTGACAAAATGTACAATTGTACCATCAGATTTAGATGGTTGCTTAGGCCCACATGCACTCGAGGGGGCCCACCATGAGTCCTGAACATTTTGAATAAAGCCCTAAATGTAAAACAATAACCAGACTGTCTACTGTCCTGCTTCTCTCTCAGCTCCACTTTTCTCAGCCTCTCTGTATGCATACAAGACTAGTGCTTTCAGACAGACATGGTTCTGGTCTTGGCTCTGACTCTGTTCTGGAGTCTTAGAATCTTGGTGCTTTTTGGTAAACCAGCCTGCATTCACTGCAGTTTAAGTGGAACCAAAGTAGGAGGACGTTACCCCGTGTTACTCAGGCAGTTTCTTGAGTTTATCAACTATTTGGTCAGGTGAGCCCAGCCTTCTTCATCTGTTATGCAAGTTTGGCATATAACTTGCTCTTCCTTGCCCTACTCACCAGCTGTACCAGGAATTCTGTCAAGATCACAACCAAACATTCTGTCTCCTCAGCAGACCACTTTTTCTAGATTTTCTGCTTGTCTTCACAATCAAGAATATGAAACGCCCACTGATGATGTCACTGTTAGTAAGGAAGAACCAACTTTTTTTTGTTCCAGCTGAGAACAAACTTTTCAGGTTCAGAACAGTTTGAACACGCCGGCCGATTCAAATTAGGTCTGGCAACCAGAACCGGAGCCCTGCGGGTCTAAGAGACTTTGCCTTGGAGACACTCTGCTCTGTTGATTCCATTGCTAAAGAGTTCCAAACATCCACCAAAATCAATGATTGCACAAAAACTGTTTGGCAGGAGCTTAATTGAACATTACCAAGTCCATTGCAAAGTGTCAGGTGGAGTGGTGTAAAGCACACCAACACTGTATTGTGGAGCAGTGTAAATGTATTCTGTGGAGTGACGAATCTGGCATTTAGATGGACGAGTCTGGGCTTGGTGCATGCTGGGAGAACGTCATCTGGATGGCTGTATTGTCCCACCTGTGAGATTTGGTGGAGGAGGGATAATGGTATGGGGCTGTTTTTCCAGGGTTGGGCTCGGCCCCTTATCTCCAGTGAAAGCCAATCTTAATGCTTCAGCATACCAAGACATTTTGGACAACGCTATGCTTCCAACTGTGTGGCAACAGTTTGGAGAAGGCCCTTTTCTATTCCAACGTGACTGTACCCTAGTGCACAAAGCAAGGACTATAAAGACATTGTTTGAAGAGTTTGGTGTGGCCTTGACCGACATCAGCGCCTGACCTCATGAATGCTCTACAGAATGAATGGGCACAAATTCCCTCAGAAATACTCCAAACTCTTGTGGAAAGCCTTCCAGGAAGAGTGGGCACTTTTACAGCTGGTATTTGCATTAATGAAGAGTTAGACAGGTATGCCTAATGAAGTGGTCTGTGAGTGTATGCTATTGTTGCAGCAAAATAAGCAGGTGTTGATGGGAAACTAATGAAAAGAGAGCCTCTTGTGGACATCTATGGTGGAATATTTTGTGAAGCCCTCTTATGATATATTTTTTATGAATATACTATAAAACCTGTGGACATTGTATACCAGTCTATAAAACATGCAGTATGTATTGAGCCAGTAGAGCGCAGTCCTCTGTGGCAGTCTGCTTGCCCCTTTTACCACTACACTCTCTCAAACACTTAGAAAATTGAGCCATATTTCAAGACCAGTTACCTTCTTCTCCTGCGCTGTCTTTCGTGGTCTCTGTGGTGCTTTAGTTGTGCTACACTTTGGACGTGGAGTTGTAACACAAATCCTTCTCTGTCCTTACAAAATCCAGCCTGATCTCACTCTGCTTTGTACTTCCAATGTGTGCTTCCACTCAATCCACAAGATTTTTAGTGATTAGCTGTACAGTCCAGGAGAGTTTTTTGTGTGTGTAGTTGCGTGTGTGTTGTTGGAATGTGAAGCATAATGGACAAAAATAGCCCTAATCAATTGCAGGAAATGTCATGTTAGTTGCATACAGCATTGGATACAGTCCAATGTCAATGTGTTCCTGCTACATGTTGGGTATTTGCATAACATATGGAACATTTCATGGTGTAATGCAGTGTAACATGTGCAACCGCCCGTGCCATTAAAATTCAATGCATGTTTTATTCGATGAAGCAGTTTACATAACACACACACACCCACACACACACCCACACACAGTCTGGGAATGTCTCCTTGCATTTCCTTCATTTGCTCTTTTTTCTATCTTATCCTTCCTGTTCATTAGCTCATGTTATCTCATTATCTCTATCCTCACTCACTTAGTGAGTCAATCAGCTCGTCTGCACGTCCACCACAAGTCTCCATGTCAACACCATTTGATCCTGGATCCATCAATGTCTCCCTCTCTGGTACTCACAATCTATCCTCCGCCTGCCCATCGTTACGCTGTTGTTCTTACACATAGATACATGGAGGAGTGTATTTGTGCCAGTGTGTTCTAGACAATTTGTGTTTGACCTTGCATGTGTGTCTGAGGTAATGCTCTCTGAAGGCCTGACCAGAGTTCAACTGCAAACTTAACTCGGCTGATGAAGCATAAACAAGCATCGGTTAGATGAGCATAGGTCAGGGTGAAGACTGGACACAGAAACATAAATACACACAGCCAGAGGAATCTTACAGGCACTTTCTCTCCTTTAATATCTGAGGGAGAAAAAAACGAATCAAATCAAAAGTGATTAACTGTGTAACTTGTTTTACATCAAAATTAAATCCTGAACAAATTTATAAACAATTTGGGATCATGTAAATTGTTTGATTCTCTTTTCTGTGGATTGTGTTGCAGAGGAAGAAAAAATGGCCTGGCGCTTTAAGTCAAAGACATCATTTCTAATGGGGTCAAAAAAGTAGAGAGTTTCATTTTGCATCATACCAAAGGAATACTCTGACATCTAAAGGCTCAACACAAGGTGGTAAAAAGGAGATCTTCAGCTGACAGTCTCAGCTGCAGCTGTGACACCTGATGAGCTGCAGCTGAGACTTTCAGTGCTCTGGACCTGCCCAACCAGCGTGCAGCGACAGAGAAAAACACAGCCTCCTCTCCATCACGATCTAAAACACAAGAGGTCAACCATGATAGTATTGCATCACAATCTATCATGTTGTATTGTATTGTATGTTGCATCGTATCATATTGCATCAGATGGTATCACATAGCACTGCATTTCATTCTAATTTCATATTGCATAGTATTGCTTAATAAAGAAGCATATCATACAGCATTGCAGTTTTTTATAACATTTTGTGTTGCATCACAACATATTGTATGGCATCACATTATCACATCATGTTGTATTGCAGCATATCGCATCTCATCACAACGTGGGGAATTGTACTGCATCACGACATATCTTCAGGCATCCCGTCTGAGTGCATCAGACCATATTGCATGAAATCCTATTGATGCAACATACTGAATCAGATCTTCCCATATTGTATCACACTGCATCCCAACAAGGTGTTCGTATTGCATCACTATACCAAATGGTATTGTTTTGCATAGCATCAAATTGTGTCGCGATGTATCAGATCACGTCCTATCATTTCACATCACCTCAATACATAGCATATTGTATTGCATCACAACTTTTCATGTTGCATCTCATCACAATGCCTCGCATTGAATCGCACCTCATCACAACCTGGAGTAGTGTATTGTAACACAAGGTATCACATCACATCATATCAGATGGTATTGCATAGCATCATAATACATCCCAATGTGTCATACTGCATTGTATCACACCTCTACACAAAGAAGCGTTTCATACTGCATTGCAGTGTATCACAACACATCATATAGTATTGCATCACATTACAACCTGGCATATTGAATTGCATCAGAACGTATCATACCATATTGCACATCGCATTGCATCACAACATATTGCATGGGATCACATTGTAATGTATCGTACTGCATCACAATGCATTGCATTGAATCACAACATGTCATATATTTTACTGCATCATACTGTATTGCATGGTATCATATCACATCGGCTTAAAAGATGGCCTGAAAAATGAAGCCAATGAGGAAGTGCAAACAATGTATTGTATATTGCATCACAATGCAACATATCACACTGATTACATCACATCACAACTCAGTGTATCATCTTGCATCACAACATATCATCTGGCATTGTATCTTATTGTATCATATCAAATTGCATCATTACGTATCGTATTGCATTGCTTCCTAATGTAGCATATCCTATTGCATTGCTCAAATCGTATCTTATCATATTGTTTCATAGCTATTTATTCATCCAATAGAATTTCTCAAATACCAACACCCAATCCAGGAAAATGTACTTGGTAATAATATGACCATAGACTGTATAATCATGAATGTAGTCTCAGTGATGCCACCCATTTGTTTCTGAAGGGGTATTATGACACCCAACAATGTGGTCACCATATGGAAAATGTTATCTCAACATTATTTGGAACTTTTGTTGCATAATGAAAATGTTTAGTTTCTGAGCCATTTATAAAAGACAGCACAGCCCATTTCCACAAAAGTTATCATGAAACGTAAAGGTGTCCAAATATGTCACATTACAGTGGAAGTGTATATGATAGCATGAGTGTTTAAACTTTGGAAACAACTTTCCCTTGTTTTACCAGATGCTCCAGCATCAATCTCACACCAACTGCGACCCTGTGCCATGCAATTGCTCATTTCTAGCCCAGTAAAAAAGACCACCTCAAACAAATTGATTTTTTGCTTTTCCCCTCACCTCAGTGGCTTCTAGTCCCATTGTGAGCAGGGTGAGGCGGCACCACTGCTCGCTCCCCTGAGATGGATAACAAAGCCTATCTTTCTCCAAAGTTTAAAAAAAAAACAGACTTGTATAACAGTTTTTCCCCAGCGCAGTCGCTTCAGGCTGAAGTTTTGTTGGACGGAGATTAAAGCTTGGTGTTTAAAGCCAGGTGTGTGTTTTTGACAGAGATGACAGGTGGGTGTGTGTGCTATATATTTCACTGAGAATGGGCTTCAGTTGGTATCTGCATCCTTGCCTTGCTGTCTCGGTGAGTGTGGTTTCTGCAGGACAAAAGATGGATGTCCTTGTCAGCACTGATAGGCAGAGCTGTGTCTGGTTGTCAGGTATGCTGCAAAGGCACCATCTACTTTGTGTGTGTCATCACACCACGTCTCTGCAGTGTCACGTCACAGGGATCGACAGGGTAGCAGCCTGTGTCATCAAAATGTATGAGGGCACCCCTGTCTTCCTCTCTTTGCCCTCTTTTCCTCCATCCTTGTTTTTTTTTTCCCTGTTTCACAGAGACACTCTCTGCCTCACTCTCTCTGTCCGTCTGTCCGTCTCAGCTGAAATGAGATTGAAATGTGTCACTGATATGTGCCGAGATTCACTCTCGCAGTCCTTTTTTTAAGCCCGTGTCAGTGACACGACTGGAGAGAAAGTCCCTTTATCCCTTGCTTTTCTCTCTTTCTCTTTCTGCAACGTCTCACTTCCTGACAAGAGAGAAATGCAACAATGAGCACACTCAGGACCGGTATCAAGGGAGGGTGTAGCGGAAGACAGAAAGACAGAATCAGCTTGGCACAGGCGAGGCAGGGAGATAATGAGAATAGATGGTAGTAGACGAGTAACTGTCAGCATCCACCTATAGACAAATACACAAGAGAAAAGTACTGATACATCCCAGTCAAGTGGCCATGGCTGACAAGTATTTGTGCTGTTTTGGTGTCCACTCCATCCTGCTGTCTCCACCTTTCCTGCAGAAAATCCAATTTGGCAGCCGTACAGTTGCAGTGTAATGCAAAGGAATCATTTCTGAGTGGCAAACATTGTGTTCGGCCTATTGAAGAAAATGTGTTGCTGAAATGCCCACTTGTTGTCACTGCTGCATTGTACCCACTGAGTCGATTTGTCATTATTATCCAATGGAGGCTCTGTGCTACTACCGCCAGCTGAGAGTGGAGATACTTTTGTTACAGAGGAAGGCAGACACAATGGAGCTCTACTGTGAATGTATGCAAACTAAAGAGAGCAGCCAGGACACTGTAGCTTCTTATTTACAATATTAGAGTATGGTATGTTTAGGTTTGCATTCTTTTCATTCATGCTTATAGTGCCTATAAAAATATTCACCCCCTTGGACGTTTACCCTTTCAATAAGTGAATGCATGAATATTCAACCCCTTTAAGTCAGTACTTAGTAGATGCAACTTTGGCGGCTATTTTGCCCTAATTATATTTACCCTCTGCCTTTACTAGCCATCCAGTGCCGACTTCCAAGAAGCACCCCCACAGCACGATGCTGCCACCACCATGCTTCACAGTAGGGATGGTGTATTTGTGGTGATGTGCAGTGTTTGGTGTCCAAAAAGCACCATTATGGTCTCATCAGACCAGAGAACTTTCTCCCACATTCTGTTTTGGTGAACTGTAGTCAAGATTTAATGACTTTCCTTCAACAGTGGCATTCTTTTTGCCAATCTCCTATAAAGTTTGGACAGGTGAGGAACTGGCAACAGTTGTTGTATACAGAGTCTTTCCCATCTCAGCTGATCAAGCTTGTAACTCCTTCAGAGTAGTCATAGGTGTCTTGGTGGCCTTTCTCACAAGCCTCCTTGTTGCAGTCATTCAGTTTGTGAGGACGGTCTGATCTAGGCAGATTTGCACATGTGCACATGTTCCATTTATTCCTTCCATTTGTTGTTGATGGATTTAACTGAACTCTGAAGGGTGTTCAGTACTTTGGAAGCTTTTTTGTGTCTATCCCCTGACTTCTACTTTTCAATAACCTTTTCTCTGAGTTGCTTGGGGTGTTCTTTTGTCTTTACAGTGTAATGGTATCCATGAATATTGATGAACCAGTGGTTGGACCTTCCAGACACAGGTGTCTTTATACTACAAGGACTTTAGACACATTCACTGCTTTGAGTTGATCCCCCTTTCAGTAATTGTAAGTCTACTAGCACCAATTGGCTGAGTCTCTGTTGAATCAGGTCAGTCACTTTAAAGGGGTTGAGTTATGCTTGAACTATTTTATATCGCAGTTAAGGACACAAATTTGTCAGGCTGATGTGTCCAGTCAAACAAAAAAATAAATAACTGATACAAAGAAAACAAAGATCTACCCGCTAAAATACCACAAAAGGGAAAGATTTAATCACCAGAGATTTTAGGAGGATTCATATATGATCGGTAATTTAGTTATTTTTATCACTACATTAATTTCTATGATTTTTTGAATCATGAAATTGATGTTGGTGATTGTTAATATTTACAGTTTCACAAAATTTGACTTCTGTATATGTCCAATTAAGGATCTCTACAACTCAATTTTATAAATATAAAGGTGAAACTTTACTCTGCAGATAGTTCAAAAGAGGAGGCTTGAAGATGGCCACCTTTCAAAGGTTCATTTTCTGGAAATAATGACTAACTGTACAAAAGTTTCTGAGAACAGTTAAGTCAGTTTAGAAATATTAGAGATATTTTCACTGACATGGAATGGAAATCCACTGGGGTTTCCCCAGCAGGTTTGGATCCTGCCGACAACACCGATTTGATGAGAACATTACTCTATCCCTGAGATGAGAAGAGGACACAGGAGACTCAGGTGGCTTACACTGAGCTGTGCATAATCTTGGCCAATGAGAAACAGTGGCATCAACACATTATGAGGTTAAAGCTGGATTTTTCTTTGAAGCCCAATTCCGTAATTAGAAGAAGAGATAAAAATATGGGTGAAACATAGTAACAAAAAGCGTTGAAGTGGGAAATTAAGGGCAAAATGCGGCCAAACATTGGCCAAAAAAGTGGGAATAAATAAATAAATAAAATAAATATGTGGCAAAGATGGACACAAATTGGCCTTAAAGTTGCAAAAATTGGTTAACAGGCACAAAAATGGAAAACAAGGTCAAAAGCAGCAAAAGAAGGTGCAAAAATTGTTTTTAAAAAAAAGCAGCCAAAAATGTTTCAAAATGGCAAAAAAAATGGCAAAAAAAAAAAAAAAAAAAAAAAAAAAAAATAGAAAACAAGGGAAAAAGTGGCTAAAATTGGGTTAAAGTGGCCAAAATTTGGCAAAAATGGGTTAAAGGTAGGGAGAAAAGGAAGACACAAATTGGCCTTAAAGTTGCAAAAATGGGTTAATAGGTACAAAAAAGGAAAACAAGGTCAAAAGCAGAAAAAACTGGGTTAAAAGCAGTGGAAAAGAGAGGAAAAAATTCTAAGAAAGCAGCAAAAAAATTGTTCCCTGATTAAGTTTGCATCATTCTCTGGAGGACCTGTTTTTTTGTACTTCATTTAATCACAGTCTATGTTTGTAAAAATATCACTTTGGACCAAATAGTTAATCTTCTGTCTGGTATTTTAATCCCCAAACAGTGAATTGCTCTGCTGAGAGGCCTTTATGTGGTGTATCATGGGCAGCAACTGTCAAAAAAAAAGACTATCCTTTAGTTAGAATGAAAGATGCAAGCATGCCTGAGGAAATAATGGACACTGCACACTGGTTTTACATCACCTAGATAAAGGATTTACAGCTCATAATAAAACTTTCAGAGGGCAGGTTTTTATTTGCCACTTCTCCTCAGTGGGGCAGTCCTACGTTTTAAATTGCAGAGCAGCTCCAGACCTACACCCTCTACTGAATGTTTCATATGTGGGAAAAAAATGTATCTTCCTTTTTCCTCTCTCTCTTTCAAGCCAGCCAAGGTCAGCAAACTTGGCAAGATTACTGCTGTGGTTTCTGACACCAGCAGAGAGTGAGTACACAGCTATCAACATTTTGGCCTTGTGGAGGTTTTGGTCTCACAAATCATCATGAGCTGTATTCAAGCAGAAACCCCCGGATGGGAAGGGGCCATTTAGATTACACCACCTATATAAATGTGTGCTACTCCTTTTTCCTTTCAACATCCACGGATGATTTCTCTCCAAACACTCCTATTAAACAATTAGCAAGCTCACACTGCGCTCTCAGTGATTTAAGAACAGCTGAGTGTCGTAAAGCACAAGAATGCCTTATTGTTCTTTAATCACTTTAATGTCTAGGGCTACCATGTGCAGTATAGTTCTTTAGATGAGTTCTAATGTCTAAAAACACAATACACATGTAATTACCTGTGATAAACACACAGTTTCCATGTGGGTGCAGCTTTTATTGTCTTCCAACTAATCAAGGACAGAGTTTAAAACAATGCAGTTTATCACAAATGTACAAACATTTAGGTTCATATATTAGCATTTCTTTTACCAACCATAACAGGAAAATGTTCATTTTCTGAACTACACCTTTGTAAGTTTGCAGACGACACTCTAATAAGCCTGTTAAAGAAGATTGATTCCTGTTATTGATCTGTCCTACTTTTAAGATATTGTGAGTTTGTGACCTCCTGGTTGAGTCGTCGATGCACTCTTGGACTAATTTTAGTCGGATGGCCACCCCTGGGAAAGTTCACCACTGATCCAAGTTTTCTCCATTTGTGGATAATCGCCCTCACCATGGTTCAATGGAGTCCAAAAGCCTCAGAAATGGCTTTGCAATTTTTTCTAGACTGATGGATGTCCATGACTTTGTCTCTCATCTGTTCTTAAATGTCTTTAGATGGTGGTTTGAAGTGTTGTTTTCCAAAAAATATGTTCAATAACAGCAATTCATGTTTTAACAAGTGGGGGTGATTACCTTTATTCCCCTTAATAAATGGCTTTATTCCCTTAATAAAAACAAACACCAAATAAAAGTGCGTATTTACTCAGCCTGTCTCTGTCTAACATTAGTTTAATAATCAGAAACATTTAAGTGTGACAAATACACATAAAAAAATGAGGGAATCAATAAGGGGACACAACTTTTTCATGGCACTGTCTATTTTAAATGAATTTCAATGTTTAAGTAAATAAAGGGGCTAAGAGTGGATAAAGTACCATCATACTAGGTTATGACTACTGCAAAAAAGCATCAAAAAAGCCCCCAGATGACCTCATGTTGAGAAAATTGAATAGTTATTTCTGTGTGCTATAATGCCATGCCATGAATGAAAATATATGATTTGTGGCAGATCAGTTGTTCTGCAGGTGACATCACATCACAGCCAATTACTCCAGATGAGAGGCAGGCAGTGATTTCTGCCTACAGAACAGCTATCGAAGTTTTGTGCAGACAATAACTGTGCTGGATGCTACTTATGAGTCCAAAAGTAGTGATAAATTAACAAAAAATAGTTCAACAAGCGACGAAAAACAGTGGCAGATAATGATCACATATGGTCTGCTTCTGCAAAGCAGTCCAATTAAGTTCAGTACGGTATTTCACCATCTGTCACCTCATTTGTACGATGGCTAATATATCTGTTTTTTTAGAGATCAGGCTTTTTTGGCTCAGTTTAATAATAATAATGGTCTTTTGGCTCTTCTTTGGTGCAAATATGGGGATATGCTATGGCCACAACTGCCATAAATTTATCTTTCATTTTTTGTCTTGTTGTTTCTCTTGTCCCTCTCCTCTTCCTGTTTTCTCGGACCCCTGCCCTAGTAGCCACTTCGCACCCCAGCGCAGCTTTGGCAGAGGCCTGTCAACATGTGTCTAGTTTGTTCAGTGTTTCTGTCCCCTAAGGAGGACGTTTTTATCACCACTGTAACAGGGCTAAATGCTGCTAGTGCTGTGCTCATGCTGATTTACACTGGTCTTTATTATAGTAGGCCACAGCAGAGAGTAGTGTCCAGACCTGCCCTCTTTGTAAAGTGTCCCTGGTTCCCATTAAAGCATGTTTATGGGTGCTGGTTTAGCTCAGTTGATAGAGCAGGCGCTCATATACAGAGGCTGGTGTCACTGGTGTGTTGGTTGCAGGATTGATCCCCAATCCTGGCACAGTTTGGTGCACAACTTCCTGCACTCTCTCTCTCCATATTTCCAGTCTATCTTCCCCTGTCTTATCATAATACAGGCAAAAAGCTTAAAAAGCACATCTAAAGAAAGCATGTTTATGACACACTGAGGGAGAAAAGCTATTAAAGTTGCACAGCTAGCCTCTTAGTGCCACAGAAAACTCCTCAAGATTCTTGATTTACACCTCCTGTCCCTATTCATTTTCAAGTTGCACCTGACCTAAGAGGCATCCTGGGTATTTATATTCATATGCTTATGGTGTTTATTAGCAGCTGAGTTTCCATCCAACTCCACATTCTGACTTTTAGATTTTTGGTCAGTTAAATATTAAAGAATTATAACCAAATAAAATGTTCTGCCTAAATGCAAACTAAATGATTTGTCAAAACTAGCTATCACAGATTATTTTGTCAGTGGGTAAACAACCAGCAGAGGTTTGTCCTTGAATAGCTTTTATATTCAACAGGGGACTTTTTATGTTTAACACTTGTCAGGAACAAAATGTCACAAACTAATAACCATATAAACCTTTGCCCAACTGCATGCTGGGAGGCCATGAATACACCTACCTGTAGTCGCAGCCGTAGTTTCAGTGTATTGTCACTGTAGAGCTCAGTGACACAGCCTCCAGGCATTCATTCACACAGCATGCATCTGCTACTGAGCATGCTCCCTCTGCAGCAACCATCGGCTTTTGTTAGGTGACCCCAGAGAGAAGAAAGCACAAGCTGAGATGTGAGGAATGTTTTTGACCGTAAATCCTTGAAAGATATAAAAAAGGATGATTTGAAAAGAGAGTATCTGAGGAGGGGAAGGAGTAAAAAAATGACTTTATCACTGATGTGTTTTTAATAAGTGATGGACGGTGGAGGCAGCCTTGGTCTCTCATAGAGGAGGCGTTTTCTTTTTTCACTCTTTCTGTGAATAAAAACAGCTATTCAGTCGCTCAACTGTCACACAGCTCTGCCTGAGCTGCAGCAAGATTTATTCTGAGTATCATGCTCTTATAGTCTGCTCTTTAAAATGAGGATTTTCTGTGCGTTGGTAGCCCTTGTGTTTATGGAAGCAGTATCTTTACCTATAGTTAATGTTCTTAATGTGTCTGCACAGTGATGAATGCTCATAGTGTTGTGTGTGCATACGCAGTCATGCATGAAACGCAGGGAGACGGACTAATTTATTCTGTCTTCCTGCATCACAACAACGCCGGCTTAGACATGACACTGTGTGCTTGTGTGTGTTTATGTGTTTGTGTGATACAGCAGGTGCAGAAAGACTTCGAATTTATTTTCTCCATGACATATATCTTGCCCTCAGCAGCCTCTTCAGGCCATCTCTTCCACCCACTTGCCTTCTTTTACAAACTTTAGTTTGAGTTTTACTTCCCTGTTTGCATCAATTGTTCCATAAGAACAAAAGTAAACCAGCTATTGATTTGTATGTGAGCTCTATCAGAGTTTTCAACCAAGAAAATGCTCAGTTTTGAATGTTAGCATAAATATGTTGCTTCCTCATTCCCATGTGTGAAGTTACTCACTTTTCTCTTTCTCTGTGTGCGCAATCAGTTGGTGGTTTTCAATCTTTCTTTGCCCAAAGCACACCACAACCATATCTTTACAAAATAGCCTTTTACATGCTACAGTAAACTAAGCGTATAGTGTTAGTTGTTAATTGAGATCAGCTGATCTAACAAAAGTCCTCGGTATTTGACAGCATGCTATTGGCAAATTCTACTCATGCTGCCATATGTAAAGCCTGTCTACACTTTGCTACTTCCTCTGTAAGATGCTTTTTACAACCCTCCTCCACCCCAGCTCCTCCTTTATTCTACCTCTGACTTCATCTGTGTCATTCTGTTGTCATTTATGCCTGCTCTGCTCTGTTTTTTGTTATTGTATAGTTGTAATAATTACGTATGGTTGTACTGGGAACCACTGAAAGGACAAAAGTCGGCAACCTCGCTGGTCGGCTAGTCTGCTCAAGCAAAGATTTGAACTGAACGAGGCCTGCAATGTCCTTCAAGCGCCACCTCTTGCTAGTGCTGTAGCTCCAGTAAATGGATACTGCCACATTGCAATATTGCTCTACTACCAGGATGTAAACAAGCACAGTTAAGTGGACAGCATCTTGTAGGAGCTGTGTAGTTCTGCAGTTTTATTCCCAGGGACATTAAACTGCTGAGAGCAGAATTCATGGTCCCATCTACTACCGCAAGTCGTCCAGGTGGCACCAGACCATCAAACTACCCCCATGTTTGACTTTGGGTATGATGTTCTTCTCATGAAATGTTGTGTTAGTTTCACATTAAACATTTTTGCCCAGTCTCTTTCTTATTGTTGAATTGTGAACACGGACCTTAACTGAGTCAAGTGAGGCCTTCAGGTCTTTAGATTGTTCTGGGTTCTTTTGTGACGTCCTAGATTAGTCATCAGTGCGTTCTTGGAGTGACTGTAGTTGACCAGCCACTCATGGGAAGGTTCCCTACTGTTCCAAGTTTTCTCCATTTGTGGATAATGGCTCTCACAATGGTTCACTGAAGACCCAAAGCCTTAGAAATGTCTTTGTAACCCTTTCTAGACCGATAGATGACTTTGTTTCTCATCTGATCTTAAATTTCTTAAGATGGTAGCATGATTTGTTGCTTTTTTGAGATCTTTTAGCCCAGTGGTTCTCAACTGGTCTAACCCTGACCCAGCAGTCTCTCTTGCTACAAATCAAATTTCCAAACAGTTTTCAACAATGCATGTTTTTTTAATTGAATATGTTGAATTTGTATATGTTTTACGACCTCTTTTCCCACCATTATGTGTAAATTTTTGCCTTTTGAGATCTTGAGAAATGACTTCACTGTCATGGGATAAATAGCTTTATTCATTGCAAGAAAAGGAGAAAATTAGTTGAAATGCTGACCAAAAATTCAAATTTACCCACTTTCACAGTAAAAATAAAAAAGGGTGAAATAAAAAAATAGCGATGCATGTCCACTAAGGGGACTTTTTGCCACCACTTTTTAAAGACACCTATTCAAGACCCACTGAAACCTGCTCTGCAACCCACTTTTGGGTCCCAACCTACCAGTTGAGAACCACTGTTTTAGCCTACTTTGTTTACTCAGACGGGTTCTATTTAAGAGAGTTCTTGACTCAAAAGGTCTGGCAGTAATCAGGCCTGGGCGTCACCAGTGAAACTGAACTTAGCTTTCCAAAAAATGTGGTTGATTGATGTTTTTAACAAACTAGGGCAATTACTGTTTCACACAAGGCCGAGTAGGTTTAATGGCTTTATTCCCTTAATAAATGAAATCTTCATCAAGAAAGTTAGTTTTCTAAAGCTTTACATCAGTGGTTCCTAAATGGTTTAGCAAGGCATTCTGTTTTGCTTCTGAAAAAGTCTTGGTGTTCCGTGAGGATTCATACAACCCTATCACTACTACAGACTTCCCAAACTTTTCAGCTAGTGACCCCGAAAAAACTGCATCCGAGGTCAGGGACCCCCATCTTCCCTTGAGGGGGATAAAGTCAATGATGTTGCACAAAGCATCATAGACAAGTCTTGCATTTTATGTAGGTCTTATAACTTCTACTGTCATGTAAGCACAAATATCACTTAATAACTAAATGTGATTTTAATTTGAACTCATTTTAACAATTTTTAAAAAAATAATAGATAAAATGTATGATCCTAAATCATATGAAATTTCTCTTTGATTTATGGAAAGCATCCCGCCGCCCCCCTCTGGGTCCCGACCCCCACTTTGGGAACCACTGACTTAAGTTACAGTATCAGGTCTTAAAGAGGCTGTTTTGATCCCACAGGTTGGCCAATTTCCAGCAACAGTGCAAACCCTCGCTGAAGTTGTTGCACTGTGTATAAATTGGATGGTAACTCTCACTTTTAGCTTGATTTTACAAGCTCTGAGCTCTACAAAGTTAAAGAACATCATTGCAAAACAGCAGTTTGTGCTATGTCTGTGAGTAACAGAAAGGTCAGTTCTAAAGGGGGCTTATAATTGTGACCGGTAATTTTTGTTTTTGTAAAATAATTTTGTTTTTGTGAGTGGAGTAAAAAAGATTATAAGCATCCAAAATAAAACTATGTGCTCAAAATTCCTTGCTCTGTTTAACAGCACTTTTGAAATACTGACATTTTAAAGGGGGCTAATAAATGTGTCCTCATCTGTAAGAACTATTTAAAAGATTATGTGTTAATTCTGTATCCACTAATGTGGTGTGTTTTGCTTTGATGGATTAACATTTTAAGTGCTCTGTTCATGACTGAAATAATCATTTTATCAAAATCAAAATAAAGCCATCTACTCTGTGCTGTGGTTCACTGAATCTTATTGGTCTAGACTAGAAAATTCTCCCCCTCTGCTTGTTTCCATCTCTAAAACCTGAATTCATTAGCATTTAAAACATGTGAAGTATATATTTTTAAAATCCAGCCTCTTTCTTTCTGTCTTTGTTGTATTCTGGTTTTATCTCTCTTCCCCATGCTGACAGGGGGGATGAGGATCCAGACCCCAAAATAGAGCTGCTCTCATCCCACTCCTATTCAAGGATCCGGGGTGTGGAGCCAAAGAGGATCTCACACATGCTTCAGTACACACATATGCAGTAAGACATGTGAATACCGATATTTATAGACACATTCACCTAAGGTGAACAAACCCCACAGAGGACAGCAGAAAGGCTCCAACCACTGGGTTTTAGGTGTATTTATCACACTTGACTCTAATAGTCTCTCATCTCCTCCTCCCCGCTTCTTCTGATCCTTGCCTCCATCTCAGCATCTCCCTTCCAGCTAAGTCCTGCTAAAACCTGCTAATTATGCTACGGATTACACACCATATGGTGAATTAAGAGGAAATGAAACAAGTTATCTCAGCCTCGCCTTTAATCCTGCAAACATCATCAAACCTGATCCATGTTAAGAAAGTTTCTTGGCTGAGAGCAGTCGCAAAACATGTTACATCACTCCAGCCTGCAGGGAGGTGGAGATAGCGAGTCAAATCACACAGAATTCTGATGCCATTAGATCACTTGAAGCATATGCAGAGAAAATGATAAGTTTGCATTTATGTGGGTGTGCCACTTGTTGCATATTCCTTCAAAACAAAAAAAAAAATGTGCAAACAGGATTGTGCATGTGTCAAATAACATAGAAGTGCCCTGTTCCAGTTTTATTGTTGTAAAATCTGCGCCGTGCTTGATATTTATGGATATTTGTCCGCCAGTGTCTGACCTTTCTGAATTGACCTTTAGCGATACACAGTGTCCCAAGAGCATCTCTGAGCATGTTCCAAAATGACGCCATGCATCACAGACGCCTCACACACCATGGAAATTAGCCTCCTTCATCATCGCCAGAGTGCAAGGTCAGAATGTTGGTAAGCACGGCCATTATGGGTTATAGCGAGCTTCAGTTGCACTCTGACAGCCCAATTACCCTATGAGACGATCGCTATTGCATTTGGCCTGTGGTTCTTATAAATTCAAAGATTGTGTGCATGCCTCTTTTGTCTTTATCAAGGATGGGCTTACTTTTGTAATGCAGAGGGCATTTGGAGGAAACAGAACTGGCTGATTTATGTTGCTAAATCTTGAAAAAATAAGTAATATTGTGTGAGGTCAAAGTCATTATGGATTTGGATTTACTTCCTATGAATGTAGTTCGAAACTTGTATATCAGACCCCCTAAAGCTTCCTGTCTGGCCCCCAGAAGATAATTAAATTCAGAAAAGGAGAAAAAGAAGATGTTGTGGTTTTACGAGTATCTTTTGGCTTTAAATGTCTGCAGAAGTTAAATCCAACCCAAGAACAATTCATAGTTTTAGAACGACTTAACATTCAATTTGTTTTTACAGAATGTCCCTTTTCAGCCATTATTAGAAAAATATTTTTTTAAAATGGGTTAAGACTAGCAGAAATGTTGCAAAAATGTTCTGATCAAGTGTTAAAAAAGGGTGATAAGTCAACATGGCTTGTGGAGTGGCACAAAGGGACAAAAAGTGGCTGGTGGATTGAGGTAAAATGAGGCAAAGATGAAAAAAGGAGCAAAAAGTTTTTTAAAAATTGTTTAAAAATGGGCAAAATGGTGCAAAAAAAGTAATAAAAAAGGGCTTAAAAAGTGGCAAAACTGATGAAAAGTGGCAGAAATGGATAAAGGAGTTGCACAAAAGGGGTTAAAGAATGGCAAAAAAAGAGGCACAAAGGGGCAAAATGTATTGAAAAATTGGTTAAAATTGGCAAAAATATAACAAAAATAGCCTGGTAAAGTAATGAAAATGAGTTAAAGAGTGGCACAAAGGGGCAATAATTTTCAGGAAAGTTGCAAAAACTACCTTTTGCTTAAAGTAGCAAAAAGGGTCAGTAATGTTGGTGCTACCTCACAGTTGGGCAGTGCCCATTCTCTGGGATTTTTTAGGGCAGGCCTGTCTCCTTGTGGCTGACTGGATTATAGATAACATGGCCTAAAAATGTCCCATGTTTTGAAAGAAAATACTAATACAATGATATGTTAATCAGGCCGAAAAATTGTTTAATTTTTGTTTATTTGGAAGTCCAGCTTCCAGAGTCTCTGGCAAGACTTAATCTGGCCCTTGTGCAAACGTGCTTGATGACCCCTGCCCTAGATGGACAAACATACAGAATGATGTGTGCAGATTATCTGACAACCGGAACAAAATACCTCCAGCAAAGGCAGAAACCATTAATTCAACCTGAAGCTAAACTTTGATAAACAGTCCAACTTAACTCTTCCTCTTCTCAGTCTAAAGCAGCTACAGTAGCATGTCAGCACAAAGCCAGGGTCACCCACTGACTCCAATTACATTCAGTTCTTTCACTCCTTTATCCATTTTAGTAGCTGAGCCGAGATGAAGGCCAAACAAACTAAACAGGTAGATTAACACATAAACAGATTCACATTCAGGAGAAACGGAATTTGTGTCCTCATGGCGAACTTTTACAATATTAGAGCCATAAGTACGTTAATGAGCTTATTCCATTAGGAAACAAAAAATAACATTTTAAATTAAAAATTTCATTCTCTCCTTTGTTGCAATTTTAGCATATATATCTCATAGAAATAATGCAGTTGAAGTCCAAAAATCTCCAGTAGGCCATAGCAACAGATTCTGACATTACCTGTTTCAACTTTTATGCCACCAGAGGGTTGTCAGGACAAAATAAAAGAGGTTTTAGTAAAGACTATCCAGGCGAAGTCCCCTTTTGTGCCATTTTGGCACAATTTGGCATTATCTCTGTCGTTTGAAAATTCTCAGGTATCAAACTTTTTTTTTTTTACTCATATGCCATTATAGGTGGTCAATGCAGCACCGAATTCTTTTTTTCCCCAAAATCAACCAGACCTCCATATTTTTCCCTTTCAAAGAAAGTCTTACAAAGGAATTAAAATTTGACACCAAGAGGAGCAGATTTATTTCCAATGGCACAAAAAACAACCAAAAAAAATAAAGTGCAGAAAACTAAAAGAACTGTTAAACAAATGGAAACTGCACAAATGTGAGTCAAATCTTCAGTAGAGGCTGGGCTTTCATATAAGACCATGTTTGTGTCTGTAGTGCCAGGCACTATCCCGTAGGGGGCACAAGTGTCTGGCTACATAGCACCATGGCTACCTCGGTATGCGGACATCGATTTGATTCCTTTTAGAGTTGTTTGTGGTGTAGGTACAAATGGTTTGTCTGGGCTTGTAGCTGAGCTGCTTGTGTTTAATTTGATATGTAACATGAACATTTTTTTGCAAAACTAGAGTGCTCAAGGAGCAAGTTTTTTTCAGGTCAAGGCGAGCAGGACTAAATGTGGTCCCGCTAGGGCTCAAGACCCCGGAGAAGGCATTTGACCATGTTCCTCGGAGAATCCTGTGAAGGGATTTTATGGACAGAATTTCTAGGCACAGCCAGGGCGTTGAAGGGGTGCAGTTTGGTGGCCTAAGGATCGAGTCTCTGCTTTTTGCAGATGATGTGGTTCTGCTGGCTTCATCAGGCCGTGACCTTCAGCTGTCACCGAAATGGTTCGCAACTATTGAAGCAGCTGGGATGAGAACCAGCAGGTCCAAATCTGAGGCGATGGTCCTTAGTCAAAAAAGGGTGGAATGCCCTCTTCAGGTTGGGAATGAGATTCTGCCCCAAGTGGAGGAGTTCAGGTATCTCGGGGTCTTGTTCATGAGTGAGGGAAGAATGGAGCAGGAGATCAACAGGCGGATCGGTTCGGCGTCGGCAGTGATGTGGCCTCTGCATCGGTCTGTCAGCTGAGTCGAAAGGTGAAGCTCTCAGTTTACTAGTCAATCTATGTTCCTACCCTAACCTATGGGTACGAGCTGTGGGTTGTGACCGAAAGAATGAGATCGCGGATACAGGTGGCTGAAATTAGTTTCCTCTGCAGGGTGTCTGGGCTCTCCCTTAGAGATAGGGGGAGAAGCTGGGCCATCTGGGAAGGACTCGGACTAGAGCATCTGTGTTGAGAGGAACCAGATGAGGTGACTCGGGCATCTGGTCTGGATGCCTCCTGGACACCTCCCTGGTGAGATGTTCTGGGCAGGTCCCACCTGGAGGAGGCCCCGGGGAAGACCCAGAACACGCAGGAGAGATGATATCCCGGCTGGCCTGGGAATGCCTTGGGAAGCCCCGGGAAGAGCTGGATGAAGTGGCCGGGGAAAGGGAAGTCTGGGCTTCTGCTCATGCTGCTCTCCCCGCAACCCGACCTCGGATAAGTGGAGGAAGATGGATGGAGGGCTTGAGACATCAGTACACGCCAGGTTTACAGTAAATTAAATACATTTTAATTGTTTTTTGAATAAAATATAAATATTTAGCACTCGTAGTTCTATAATTAGAAGAAGAAACCGTTTGATGAGATTTATAAATAGTTTGTCTAATCTTTTATCAAGATGTCCCCATCCAGAATAAGAGATTACCATCAGGTTAGAAACCTCCACAAATTTTAAAACCTTCCTGAAATGGCTCCATTCCCTACATTGCACCCCAGCCAACACTCGTTAGCTTGATTATCAGGTGCAGGTGAGGGGAGAGAAATGACCGACTATTGGTGTATATAACAAGAGCAGACACAGTCACCTACAGAGGCACAGCCCCCACACAGGAATACAGATTATCTACTGGGCTCAGGCCTGATTTGTAGCAGCTCACTGTGAACTTGGCTTTTGTAGCTGCCAGCGTTTAGTGTAAGCACAACTAATAGGGATACTGATTATTTATCCTGACCCGTCCAGGCCACACAAAACAGCCATTGTTTGGCGCTGTGTAGTGTACTGTAGTAAACACAATAGGTATTCAGGTTTTACAGACTCTGCTCTGTATTAGCAGCGTGGATGTTTTCCAGCTCCTGACTGTGCTGGGCAGATTGAATATGAAAATATGATTTAGTATACTGTGATTAGACTGGGAAATAGTGATTTTCTGCCTTTGTGGCCTACAAATACATGTAAAAATCATGCAAACTGCTCCATCAGTCACACGTGTCAGTAATGGAAACTGCTCTATGATTTGCATCATCTTTATCTGATAAACTCTGGCATGTCCGGGCTTTTTTTGTCTTGATTGGCAGAAAAAGCAGATTACTGTAATTTCAAAGTATGCCTGCTCGTGATTCAACATGTGCCGCCCTGGTAAGGAGAAGAAAAAAATCACCGTTCTAGAAAAGGACAGTATTTTTTTCACTGTAGACTTTATTTAACAAAGTAACTTAGGGGTTAAATCTATTATTAACAGTGTGAAAACCAGATTTGTGCATAATTTACTTTCTGCCTCGGAGCAAGCATTTAGCTCTGTTGATTGCTCTGCAGTCAAGCCAGAATGGAGTTAATTTTTGTTGCAATAATGTGAATTTACTGTGACACCGCTTCGCCTTCTGCTAACAGATCCAGAGCAGAAAATGAGAAGTGTAATAATGAAAGCGAGCCTAGATCTGGAGGATGTTTTCTGTACCTTTTTGATACTTTTGTAGCCTTAGGGTAGCAGCCTGGTGCTCAAAATTAACACAGGGGGATGAGTGAGCAAACAAAGGCTTTTAGTTTTGCCTTCTGGGAAAACCGAACCCAAAGAAAGTTACAGATTGTGCCCATCCATCACAATCATTTCTACAATCATATGAAACATCTTCATGCAAGAGAGCACACATTTGCATCAGGAAAAATCATGCATTTAAAAAAAAAATGCCCCATATGTTCCTAAAAAGATTGCAAACACCCACGGATCATACACTTCTCGTATACCGAACGTATGTGTGTTCATCTACGTCTCTGCCTCCTTTTTATAGCAAACAAAGACACATGTATTCCCCAAGGGTTCGGATCTTTCCCTGGATCTATTATCTTGTTCAGTGAGCTCCAGAGCACAGCTTCTTAAAAAGACTTCAGTTTTGTTCCACACGTCACGAGTCATGTTCCAGCGCAGCCTCTCTTCCTTTCTGATCACATGAAGTTACTCAGCAGTCCCTGAAGAGTTGGAGTGAGCGTGTGCAGAGGCATGTCGTGTCTTGGATGTCTCTGTTCGGAGTGTTAGACTTTTTTGTGTTATTTATTTCTGCTGTCTATCCACGAGGATTGATAAGTTGTACAATGGGAGAACTCTTAGCTCCTATGTGTGGCTCAAAACAGGCATTGATAGAGCTAAGAGCTAGTTTTTATTTCAAGCAAAGACAGATGTTAACCATCACACAAACACCTTTATGACCTACTAGTACCAATATCCCCAGTATTCATTCTTCAGATCCTAAAGGGCTCAGGGGTGTGGTTCTGGATGATGGTCTTGAAGAACTGTGGTTTTCAATCAGTATTGATTTTAATTACAATTGTTTCACAGATAAAGCCCAAAGAAGAAAGATCTACCCATGTCATCTAGAGCCACACTGACCACAGAACAGTTTTCCATTTTGCCTCAGTCCATTTAAAGTGAGCTTTGGTCCAGATTCCCTGACACCCCCATGGCAAGGAAGCAGCTGCAGACCCTTAACCACTGACTGCCACTCTCACAGTCTCATCTAAGACACCATGTATCTCAGAAAGGAAGTGCTTTAATTTGCCAGAACAAGGAATTTCCATTTGTAGAGTTTATTAAAAAAATTCAACTAGATCATAAATAAAATTCTGGCAGTTAAATTTGTGAAAACCCTGCATTGCAAACATGACAGACTAAGCAACATTTCATGAATAAAATAGAGAAAAAGGTCAGAGGTCAAATCCGGGATTAAATTGTAAAGACCTGTTTTAGAAGTAATTGGCTCACTTTAGCTTTGTTACCTTTAACTACAGCTAACATAGATGCACTAGCTACATAATGTTATTACATAAGCCAGTGTAGCTACATTAGCTTTAGCAATGTGAGCTTTAGCAAACATAGCTTACAAAGCTGCTTTGTGAGCTTAGCTTTAGCGACACTAGCTACTTTATCAGTCACTAAGTTTGCCTTAGATAAATAAGCTCAGGAAAACTAGCTGAAGCTAATTTAGATATGCAGATAACGTAGAAATGAGGCACATGTTGCTGTTTTGTATGCTTAGCTTTGGCTACATTAGTTACACAGCTATGTTATCTGTAGCTAAGTAAGCCCAAGAAATGTTAGTTATAAGAAATGTAGCTAAAGCTTATTAAGACATGTAGATAGCATAGATATGTAGCATATATCACTATTTTGTGAGTTTAGCTTGAGCTACATTTGCATGGTAGCTCTGTTTTTTTTAGCTAAGTTAGCCTTAGAAAAGTGAGCTTCAAGAAAAGGTAGCTGAGACTCATCTCTAAAGGTAATTAATGTAGATATGTAGCATATATCACTGCTTTGCGAGCTTAACTTTAGCTACATTGGCTACATAGCTCCATTGTATGTAGCTTCATCAGCCTTAGAAATGTGAGCTTTGGGAAACATATTTACATATGTGGATAATGTAGATATATAGCATACTGTATATTGCTACTTTGTGAGCTTAGCTGTAGCTACATTAGCTTTGTAGCTCTGTTATCTGTAGCTAAGTTAGTCTTAGAAATGTGAGCTTTAGGAAACATAACTGAAACTATTTACATTAGGTAAGTAGATTTGTAGCATATATTGTTGCTTTGTGAGCTTAGCTTTGGCTTCATTAACTACGTAGCTTCATTATCTTTATAACAAGCAACATATAAGGTACATAATCTTTGCTTACTGGGTTGGAATAATTTTATTTCAAAGGTTTTAGCTTGTATTTCTGTCCTGACATATAAGGTGCCACTGATAAGCTCTCTGAGTGAGTGGCTGTCAGAGATGAATGGTGTGCAGCCAGGTTGTCTTGAGTACCTTATACAAGCCAACTTCAAAAGTATTGAAATATCCCTTTAATGTTAGCCTTGGGTTGATTTAAAGCTATTTTTCAGTATCAATGCAGGGTAACCACACCATGGTGAAAGCGTGTTAAGAATTAAAGGGAAAACTGTTATTAGACTAGTCAGGGTTGAAGGGTTTGTAGAAAAAAATTGAAAAAGTCCAGAGTGCTTCCTGGTCATCTGCATTCATTTGCTGCTCCTTCCTTCTATGCTCATTTCCCTCTAAGTCATACAACAGGTTTCCTCTATTAAACTTGTATTTAGAGTTTCAGGGAGTGTGGTGGCGTGTGTGCGTGTCAACCCTTCAGCAGAGGGCCTTCATCATGAACACCTGTGACACCTGCACAGTGACAGGGAAAGAGTCCCTGTCAGAATAAATTATAGGCATGGGGAACACTGGTGTATGTGTGAGAGATATGCTGATGTGATATGGCCATACTGGGTGATGAAGGAAGTGTATTTTCCTGTGACTTTATGACATTTACAGTCCCTTATCAAGGGCTCGGCATGAGAGAGTATTGACTTTTCTAGAAGGGCATGAAAACACAAAGCTGTACCAGATAAACAGCAAATATACAGTAGCACTACAGGTTTTCATGAGAGTCAGTTATCTTCAGTTTTTATATGTTTTGAAATTGGTTTAAATGGTTCTGTGATAAATACAAGTCAACATTTGGTGCACTTATTGTTTTTAAATCATTATTAACTGCATTATTTATTTATTTTAGCACACTTTGGTTAAGCCACAATAGCCACAGTGAGGAGAAATAAGTCCACCATTCGCTGGTGTCAGGCAAAAACCTCCTATCTCCATTTTTCATTTTTTTCACTTTCTTTCCATAAATCTGTATAGTTGAGCACCTTTTGCATCTATCAGTGGGTTTTACACAGTGTTAACCGATAAAAAGATGTTGGCTATGACCAATCAGTGTTAAATTGTTGAAAAATGCAGCCCTAACCCTAACTTTGTGCTCAAAGGAAACATGATAATGCAGCTAACATAGCTAAAGCTAAAATATAGCTACATTAGTTATGGTAGTCTGAGTGGGCAATATAGCTGAGGACTTTACCCCTTATGCAGTTTTGCAAAACTCAAAAACCCATATTTCATTAACATAAAATAGTGACCTAACTAATGTGGACAAAGATACATTGGTGACATTTGCTTATGCTACATTTGCTAAAGCTAACTGAGCTACATAAGCATAGCTAAGGTAGCTATGTTAACATTTGCTTTTTTTGCTAAAGCCAAAGTAGCTACATTGGCTTATGTAGTTATGTTAACTATGCAGATAGCATAGCTATGTTAGCTTTAAAGCTAACAGAGCTAAAGCAAGCCATGTAGCTACTTCTTAAACGAAGCTATAGCCTTCATAATCTAATCCCGTTTTAGACCTCTTATCTTCTTTTCTTAAATGTTGCTTAGTAAAGTTTGCACTGGTTGTGTCAGAGTTACTGCTAGACTTTGTATGAAAACAAATATTTTGAAAAAAAAAAAACAACAACAACTTGTTAGATAGCAAATATGTAAAAAAAAATTGTTATTTCCAACCCAATGATTTCCAACCCAAATTTTGGTCAATCAGATGTTTTTAATAAAAAATAGAAGAGTTTGGGCCTAAGACAGTAGTATGTAACAAAAACAATGAAATAAAACAGAACACTCATGCTTTATAGAGTCTCATAGACAATTTGGCACAATTTTTTTCCCAGGCAAACATCCGTGACCCACTGAAAAGGGCTTTGTGACCCACTTTTGGGTCCCGACCCAACAGTTGAGAACCACTGGCTTAAACAATAGAATGGGCGGTCGATGGCAGTGTTTATTTAAGTGACAGTAGTTTTTGTTTTATTTAATATTGTTTGTGATATTATGCACTGTTACTGCATTTGCATGCTATGTAAACATCTATTTATGAATATAGGATGCTCAGAATAGAGAAGAAGTGATTTTTCTCTGAAAAGATTGAATGAGAAGAAAACACGCCGAGAAAAAGTAGGAGCTTGAGACAGTGAGGGAGAGAGAGTAAAACAGAAGGAGACAGGCTAAAAATGGGTATTATGAAAAGTGGAAAAGAGAGAGAGGGAGGGATGGAGAAAGTGAGAGAGAGAGGTGGGAATGCAGCCAAAATCAGACTTGACTTTTATCTGCTGCAGATATGAAATAAAGAGCAAAAGGAGAGAAACTACAGAGACACACTGACACAAAGAGGAAGTAACGCTGGGGGTTTCACAATTGCACTTTTAAAAGCTAAGTACTTAACCCCTCACAGACACCTCCCTCACACACGCTCATTTAAACAGGGTGACTTGACATGACAGTAAAAGGCAGGCGGAGGATGTCTTTGTTGCATAACATAATGTCTCACTTGTATGAACACGCTGCTTTTGGTCACAAATCTGCTTCTCCGTGTAAATTCCATCATCTGACGGTGATGCGGCTCACCGTTCACGTCTGCTGGCTTTAAGTGCAGGCGACGTGCGAGGCTACTGTAGGGCCACAGCACCATCTGTTGACTGAAACTGGTAACTGCAAGTGAGTGCAGCAGCAATGCAGAGCTGTGCAACAAAACAAAGAAAGCCCTTCTTGGTGGAGTACCACTAGCGCCAGCCTCATGCTGGCTTCTCATTCTTTAACATAGACCCTTTAGACTTGTGGATTAGGCTTGTATTCATTACATATACCACAGGGAGCATTTTATATTCAGGTACCATCCTGCCCGCATTTACATGACCCTTCTCTTTCATCCCAAACACCCCCTCCTCTCTCACTTCCACTGCCTTTTGCACTCCAAAGTAAAGAGTCTGCCACACTCAGTGCTATCTAAATCGACTATGTGGAGAGTAGATTGAGAGCATTATTCACTGCACTGCTAAGGCTGCACTAATGCTGACTTGCTGAGCATGTGCAGTGCACTGTTGCTTTTGTGGTAGAAAAAAAAACTCCTGAAAAAGAAGTTATTACCCATGCCAAATGGATAATAAAATTTGTGTTTTTTACCATAAAAAATACCAGTGACATGGTGTACAATAACTGGCATAAGAAGGATGTAACATTGAATTTTTGTTTGTTTGTTTGTTCGTTTTTTTGTGGTCAGGGTTGAAGCTGTTGAAGAGATTTGAAGCAGTGAAAATAAAAAAAAGTTGAAAAAGATTATTTTATTAACAGTTTTCTGTGTGTCCAGAATATGGACAAACAAGGACAGATGGAGTTAAAAATTACAAGGGAGCGAGGGTTAAGAAATATACATTTAAAAGACCTTTAACCTGCACCCATTGCACCTTTACTAAGACCTACCCCTGGATTTTTGCACTGAGGTATTTGGGTGGGGTGTCCCGATTGTAGTCGGACTGGAGCTGACTACAATCCAAATTCCAGAGGCAAATGGGATAAGCGGTGTTGAAAAATATGGATGGATGGAGTTAGGAACATCAGCTAAGTCTGTGCTTAGCTGCAGCTTCCCTAAAATTTGTCATGTTTTACAGAAGCCCAGTGCGGCTACACGAGAACTCTCCCTGCCCCACCCCAGCAGCACCTGCCCCGGCAGCCCAGGCCCTACAGCCAGCTTACTCCTGGAATACTGGGGGGAATCGGGATGCACTGGGATGATACGAGGGATCATTGTTGGAAAGCTGGACTTAAAGCCACAAGACGCTAATACAGGACTTAAAACCAGAAGAATTTCAAAAGTAAGGTTTTATTGCAGTATTCTTTTGGTTTCACTGTTGTGGGTTGTGTCAGTTTTGTTTTCGACACAGAGGCTTAACAAGTATGTTAAATAATGCCAATGTCTTAAAGTTAGTTCTAACCAGTCATGGCTGATTCACTTCTGATGAAGTGTAAGCCCCCAGGTCCAACATTGCTTTAATGCACCCGTGGTTACATGTGGGGTTTAGTTGTACTGTAAGCTAGTGTAGCAATTAGTTTGGATGTTGCTATAGTGTAGCAGAACTTTTTTACATTTCTTTATTTTAAAAAAAACCCACATAGGAAAGCTTTTCTTTCCAAAGAAGATGTGTTTGCACTTCTCTCAAGCAGCCTCGGCATGAGTTTCATCCACAATCAGGCTCCACCATTGGCAGTGGTTTTCTGTCGCGCTCAGGTTACTAATGGAGCTGCGCATGTCTACTGCCTCATTTGGTCTTGTCGCTGATTGGCTCGTAATGAATGTGACGGAGAGACCATTTGTCCAATCACCTTCCGGGAACTTTTTGAAATGGGAAATATATGCATGCATTAGCGATATGAAACAGAGTTTGATCTCAAGAGGAGAACCAACAAACCAAAGAAATAGTAGAAATATTTAAATAAAAAGTGCTGTGTTTGACATGTTCTTCCTTTCTTAATGCAATAGGATTTCTGTCTCTCAATCTGTTTCTCCATCTCACTGTCTCCTCTATCTTTAATGATACAGTGTAGCTCATTCCACATCTCATCTATCTCCCTCTTTCCCAACTTCAATCTTCAAACCCCAACTCCATTCCTGTTGTCTCATTTCCTGTTTGTTGCTCCCGCAGTCTCTCCCTCTAATCTTCATCCTTACATCGTTTATCTCGGTGTTTCATTCCCCACTCCCTGAGGCTCTGACAGCGTGAAGGATTTATCAGGGGACACAACAGACTGCCTGAGAGGAGGTGCACGTCCATCAACAAAGTGACACAAGGAAAAACACATAGCAACATATAAAGAACAGGAACATGGCAGCGCACACAAATAATGATATCAACATCTTTAGCTGTTAGGGAGAAGAAATGAAGTGTGTTAGGGAGGTTTTACACCCAAAGAATGAACATTCTAAAAACCTCCATAATTCTAATTGTTACCATATAGTTCCCACTATGTATGTATGTATTATAAGAAAATCACATTCTTTGCACAACCCACTGTACCTGTATTAATCTGAACCAGGGAAAGTGTGGATTTATAATTAGACACATGGTGAGAACCAAGGCTGTTCTGCTCTGCAGAGCCAGGGAAGTTTGCTCATTAGCATTTTTTATCTGAGGGCAGAGACAGTGAGCAGCGGTTTTCTTCTCTTGCAGCCTTATCTATGCTTTTGGATCGTCCTGTTCAGCAGGAGTGTGGGATAAAGTCTGTTCAGGCAGCCAGGTGTGCAACAGCAGAAACAGATGCAAATGACTCATGTGAAGTGGCTCTTCCAACAGAGCAACAGTGTAAGTGAAGGTAATCACGTCTTTAATTCAACTGCCAACTGCAGACTCACTGCTGTTCTGGTATGATATGACGGACCAATCAGAGGCATTCTTAGCCTTTACAAAACACTTTATTATTATCATTATTATTATTGTTCCAGACCCTTGTTTTTCATTCATAGTTAAATATTATTGTAAGTTTTTTATTCCTAGCAGGCTCTTGAAAAAACAGAAGTTACCATGGAAGTGCAAAAAAAAACCTGCACCACTTCAAATGTCCACTTGAGGCTGGCAATGAAAACCAAGTAAACCCCATTAGATTCCATATTAAACTGCTTATCTTTACAACAGAAATAAACGTGTTAACAGCCTCGTTAGAAAAACATATTTTGGATCAATATATCGTGGTTTATCGGTACATTCTGTACAGGTGGTGAATACGACTGAAAGTTTTTCATAAATTTAAGCCTGGTACACAAAAAAACCTGAAAATCTGAACAGATCTAAAAATATGAGCGACCACACGCGAACTACACACAAACAAATTCATTCACAAATAACAAGAGTCTCGACTCTCAAAATTCAAAATGTGGCTAGCTGTTAGCTACCTGCTACATCCATTGCAGTTAGAATTTTGGTCCAACCCCCAGTTTGAATTTTTTACAGGACAAACTGTATAAACACTGAGGTCTTCCATTTCTGACATCCATCTAATTTTATGCTTTGCATTTACTATCAACACCATGACTGTGTTTGTTGTGCTTCCCTCTTCAGTTAGCTTTCCTCCTGATTGGCTGTCGTTCCGTTCCATGTTACAATCCACAAAGTTGCATACTTGGAGTTTCCCTAAACAGTGAACATGTCTTTTAACTAATGTTTTAAATCAGGTTGGCCTGGTCATCTTACAAATGGCTGGGGGAGGGTAAAATCACTCTTAACACATTACATATGACAGGAAAATCTGGACAGACAATCTTTAGAATCATATGGCAATCAGGCCTTGGCTGATGTGCACTATATGAACAAAAGTATTGGGCCACACCTGCTAATTATTGAATTCAGGTGTTTCAGTCAGACCCGTTGCCACAGTTTTAATAAAGTATGCACCAAGCCATGCAGCCTCTATTTGCAAACATTTGCAATATGACATGGGTCGTTCTGAAGAGCTCAGTGACTTCAAGTATGGTGCTGTGATGGATGCCACCTTTGCATCAAGACGGTTGTCTTGATGCAACCGCTGGATACTCCACAGTCGACTGTAAGTAATTTATAATGTGGATGCGTTTAGGAACAACGGCAACTCAGCCATGCTCTGCTGATTCCATAGCTGAAAAGTTCTGAAATTCCACTTGGATTAATGTAAACCCAAAAATCGTGGGTGGGAGCTTCATGGAATGGGTTTAAATGGCCAGACAGCTGAATGCATGCCTCACATCACCAAGTCCAATGTCAAGCGTCAGATGGAGTGGTGTAAAGCACACTGACACACAACTATGGAGCAGTGGAAATGTCTTTTGCGGAGTGACGAATCAAGGCCGTCTCATCCAACATCAGTGCCTGACCTGCATAAATGCTCAGAATGATTGGGCACAAATTCCCACAGAAACACTTAAATCTTGTGGAAAGTCTTTCAATAAGAGTGGAGGCTGTTATAGCTGCAAAAGAGAGGCCAACTCTGTTTTAAAGGACATGCATTTGAAAACAATGTCATTACAGTCTCTGCTGATGTACTGGTCAGGCAGCTGAATACTTTTGTCCATATAGAGTATGATGGGAGGGGTAATTTTGCCCAAATTGGCCAGATTTGTGGATGTCAGCATTTCCAGTATGGCATCTATAGTCAGCATGTGCCAGTCTTTTTTATCTAAAATTCCCACTATGAAATGTACATTCTCACCATGTTCCAACAGACCTATACTCTCCATGTTTTGATCAACAGCACTGATTGATAAAGGAGTCATGAAATATTTTTCTGCTGGAAGGAAGGGAAATTAGTACATGCGTATGAAAGCAGAGTCCCGTACACAGGTGCAATGAGCCACACAGTACTCTTGCCATCACAGTGAGTCATTCCCTCTTTGGTCAGCTGCAGAATGAGCACGGTAATGTGCAGAAATTATTGATCCAACAAAAGGACCTGACAACCTCATCTGGTCTGAAACAAAAAAAGGAATCAATGGTTATTTTGCCCGCTGGACCACACACAAAAAACAGCAACCCACATTTTTCACATTAACAACTCACCTTCTCCCACCTGCTGCACTTTACACACATGTATACTGTATATTCTCTATTGTATCACACTTAAAAAAGCTCTAAATCAGTAAATCCATCACTTTTCTGTGGCTTTAAAACTTCAAAACTACAACTGTAGTCATCTTAGGAGTGGCAAGATACACACAAAGTAAAATAGGACCTATTTTTTCTTCTCCCTTCTGTTTTTGTTTATTTCTAAAGGTTCAGATTATCACCTTCACATTTTAGAGACTAGCCTCCCATCCAAACAAATTCAAGTCAAATGTTACCACTTCATATTTCACCTCCTCTAAACTGTAAACACAGATAAGAAGTTAATCAATCCTAGCACTTAAAAAAATCACTTCACTTTTCCCTTTTCTGTACTTTTCCGTGCCTCATCTATTGTTCCATTTATTGCATTTTGCTGAATGCTCTTCCAGCACGCCCAAGAATGAGGGCGTTATCTTTTGTATTGACCTGAAGTTCATCAAATCCAAGAGTTTTTCTCTTGCAGTCTTTTTTCCAGATATCTCTGTCTATTTTATTGTTGTTTCCTCAAATTTGTATTTTCCCATATTTCTGGATTGCAAGAGACAATTGTAGATACAGCCTTACATATTCTTTTAAAGATGGACGTATGTGTCCAC
Source organism: Cheilinus undulatus (assembly GCF_018320785.1). Classification (NCBI taxonomy): domain Eukaryota; kingdom Metazoa; phylum Chordata; class Actinopteri; order Labriformes; family Labridae; genus Cheilinus; species Cheilinus undulatus. The sequence goes on along the minus strand of NC_054887.1, from coordinate 20,051,171 downwards.
CATATGTGTCTGCCAACTGAACGAAAGAGAGGCCAAAATCTTATGTTGTTTATGTCATTTTGAAGCCAAAGCTTTCATATTAGGCGAGGTCTAGCACTGCAGTTTTGAAGGCCCTTCTCCTCTGCCATAAAAACACGCATACCTTAACATTGTAAGCCCGGATAAGAAGAGTTTACTTCAAAGAATTGAGCCAACTGGCTGCCTTAAAAAAAGAGCAATAGAAAAAGAAAACTTGAGTTCAATAAATCTGTCATTCTGAGCTCACTTTTACATATTTACCAGATTTCTTTTCAAGTGAACCCTATGTAAACAGCCTTATAGTTCAGACGTGACAAAGCCTGTGGAGTGGCAATTTTAGGTACAATCGCATTTTATGGATGGCTTTGAATCACCAGTGAAATAACTGAAAATGTTCACAGACATCCAAACAGACCTTGACAGGGCATTCTTTTTCTGTAGGCAGCCTATTGACTGGGACCGATGTAGCTACAGGTAGCTAAGATTTGACTTCTTGAAACTAGACACTGACTGGGAAAGACGCAGAAAAAGTACGCAGACTGTTGACCGCTGAATTGAACTTTAAAGCACAGTTTCCATAGTGCACAAAGACCGTCCAATGAAGAACAGGATGGCACTGGATGATAGACGTCCAACGTTAGCCTCAGTCAGCTATCCTTCTGTTCTCCATCTACCTTGTAAAGTCAGACATGAAATAATTCATTCATGTCCATTGAAGTTAACTTTGGTAGGTATCTTAACAGGAAATTTCGGGATTTTTGAAGTTGAGTTGAGAAACTTGGCAGTAGTAGTGGTGTACCCCTCATGTGATTTCTGTGAAAGTTGCTCCTATGGTTATTCAGGCTCAGAGAGATCCATGGTGTAATGGCTATAGATGGAAAGTTTTATCTGTGTAGTTTAACAAGTTTGAAATAAAAATGGGCCGAGAAAATATGTTGGCTCGCTGTGTCGAAAAGCATATAAAGCACTTTATTTTGACCAAAAATCCCCTCTGTGTGAGGCACTAATTTATGATGCAGCTTTTGGCATTTTGTCTCCTTTCGCAGTGCACTGTTATCCTCTGATCAGCTGTGTGGGTCTGCAGGCTTCTACAGGAATAATAACACCACACCAAGCTAAAACAATAATAATATGAGCGATTTCGATTCGAGTGATGATGATGTGCCATTTACTGTGGATACAAGAGGATATTTATATGAACCCTAGTACACCAAAGAAGAATTTCTACAGATGGAGAGTCAGTGGCTGAAAGAGAGAGCAGAGAAACTCCATTTGAAAGTTTTGAGCATGGCATTTTCCACACCTCCACCACCAGGTAACTCGGGATCTCTCCTGATTTATCATTTAGATTTAATGGTACTGCATTTAGATTATAATATAGATTATGAAATAGATGGAAACTTGACTTCTCCATGGCGTACAGCAGTAAGGAGCCTTTCTTGCCTGCCATTGGGTGGTTCTATGAGCATGTGACATCATTTGAAAGCTATATATGAAACATATGATGCATGGATGTAAACAAAGGGATGAAACTGTCCGAGCATGTCTACAGTTAACTATCTTTAAAGAGTGAAAACAACTCATGTCTAAATGCACACAGATAAACTTAAGACATAAACAGACATGAAGGTGAAGTTCAGGTCTGAGTTGACACAAAAACACTCATATGTAGGGGTAATTGGCAACAGGTTTCAATGGACTTATTTCATCTGCCAGTGTATTGAATTTCTCTCCTTTCCTTATTAAGAAAGGGGATTGAAAGCTCAGATATAAAGGCTTAACTACACTCTCTGATTGTCTCAGGCTCTTAATGGAAGCTTTACTCTCCATCGTACTTTAAAGATTTTTTCTCTTTCTGACAGACTAGTGAGGTCCGAGGACCAAGGCCAAGAAGCAGAGAGACACTGTTATTAAAATTATGCTTTGCACATGTTCACGTTTTTTTTTTTTTCCTAATCAAAGGATTTGATGTTTTTCTGTTTAAGATAAAACCACAAAGAGCATAAGGTTTTACAGGTAGTGAAAGCACTATCACATCTCTCAAGTTATTGACACTTGAGGATGACACACATCTCTGAAGGCGCTTTTTCAGAGTGTCTCTTCAGTACCATCGTCAGTGAAGAGAAGAGAGCTTTCAAGATCAATAATTGAGAAAGATTCTGTTTAATATTTTGTAGGGTTTTGGGCTCCTTTTTCAAAAGTAGTAACATATTACCAAGGGTTCTTTGTATTATTTTGATAGTTTTCCTTTGAACACAGTTGGTGTGTTTGAAGAAAGCTTATTTAGATGAGGTACTCCACCACTATGAGCCCATTTCAGCTGAAAAAATCTGTTTACACGTATTTATTCGTACTGTTGATGAGGAAGGATCCAGATCTCAACATTTCAGTTCAAAATATTTTAATTCTACATTTTGTTTGGCTCATATGCGTAGCAACTGCTCTCTACAGGTTAATATACAGCTACTGCAATTAATTTTTCTCCATTGGTTTATCTGATGCCAGCTTTCATCACCACAGAGCACTGCAGTGACCATTGCAGAGCATTCTAACAGCGAGTTTCACCAAACAATGACATTTTGTCAACGATGTGATCAACTCTTGGGGACTTCAGACCTATGACAGGTCAGATCAGGTATAGGAGCATATGCTGATTCGGCACTTTGCCGTGTCAGATTTGGTCCTTGGTACTGCTCTGGTGTCCTGATGGCAATCGTCCAGGCCTGTGCCAGGTCCATGCCCCATCACTCCAGGTATCCTCCCAGCTGACCCTTCCACAACTCACCTGGTCGCCCATGGTGCTGGGCACACAGTATGGGGTGAGCTGAATCAGTCCTGGGAAAGCACAGCTACCACTATCTGGCAGCTGATCCTCTCCACTTTCGCCTGCTGAGTACGTCAGCATTAGACACACGGTCTTGCCAAAGATACCCAAAAATGCACTGAAGAGGTGTTGTCACAAAAGAGTCAAGCCAGCACCTCTGGCCATCAGTCAACGTCCAGACAGCACAAGGGTATAGAGAGACTGGAAGGACCAAGGACAAACCACTCTGACTTTCATCTACATGCTCAGATACCGGAAACGCCACACTGTTTGGCTCAGTGATCCCATCACCCCAAGCATGAGTCCAAGAAACCTACTGTAGCTACGTAAGATCAGTGATCTGGACATCACAAAATGACACTCCACAGTTCGCTGCACCTGTTACCCGCTCCTTTATCCAGTCCATACAGGTACTGAAGAGTACAGGGGCTAAGATGCACCCCAGCCTCATCCCAGAATCAACCGGGAAGGAGTCTCTGTACCACACGTGGGAACTCCATTAAGCTCCAGAATCCTCTAGAGGGTGTCCCTACTCGTCAAATCAGATGTCTATTGGATGCTTCAAGCAACACTATTGAATTCCAGAGAGTTCTTAGTGAGGACCTGAAGAGCCAGGAGTAGGTAACGTAGACCTCTTAGGTGTAAAGCTTGACTATTCAGGCTGCAAGTGTTGGAGCAATGGATCACAAATCCTGCTCAACAGTATCAGTGAAAGGACCTTTCCTGGCACTGAAAGAAGGGTAGAACCCATGTGATACCCCTCTCACATCACCCTTTCTCTTCCAGATTGGAAAAACAATGCCCCTCATCCAGCCGGTAGGGATGATGCCTGTTCTCCTAACAGAGCAGGTGGGAGGGAGGTTTTACCACCTACATTGAGCATCTCAGCCTGTGCTTTCCTGGCCTTCAGCTCATTCACAGCTTGTCAAGTCTCCTTGAATAGTTGGCTTACAGGTGAGTCCACACTCACTGTGTCTGCTGTCCTCTTTCCTGGAGATTGCGAATAAACCATGTTTTTCTTAGAAGGTGGTTGATAGCATACAAATGTTACCATCGGTAGCTCGTGGTAGGACAACCTTAGATAGTTACGCCATTATTCCTGGCAATCAGATCTGCAAAAGTGGCATAGACTGTACTGACTGATGGAGACTATAAGATGACATAGCTTGGCTTTTCATATGCCTTCCTCCTCACATCCCTATCCATGTCCTTCTAAAAGGTCTTTCTCCTTTATTCCAGAGTAGATGCACCCCTGCCAAACTGTGCGGTTTAGATACTCTTTAATCTAGTCACCTTGGTTTGTGTGTGAGAGAGAAAGTGTGGTTTGGTATATGTGTGTGTGAGTATGCATGGCCTGCAGCAACTAATAATCTTTCTAGTCTCAAATGTCACCTGGTCATCAGACACAGCGACGTGATAGGGCAACACCTTAGTTTCATCCCCCTCTCAGAGGCACACTCACACACTGGGGAATAAGTCCTGTAAAATTCATATCTGAAAACACAAAGCCATCAGTTCTAAAAACATAACAACAAAGTATAGGCTAATATATATTGTGTTTATATATATATATATTGAATTTATATTGTGTGTTATTCCACTTACAAAATGTGAGATTTACATGTCATTTTTGGTATAAATGGCTCAAGGGCAGCCTCTCTCAGGTATAGCACATACAGTCAACAGGCAGCCATAATGCTTTATCAGTTTGAGAGACTAGGGATGTTCCTAGGTGTCTATGGCCCTATTCGGCTAAACACCAAATCAAATTCTGTTAAACCGCATGTCTAAAGAGAAGGAAATACTCAGTCAAATTCATCACTCAAATTCAGATTATACTGTGTTGAGCATAGCTAACATTAGCAGCTAGCACCAACATCTTTCATATGTCTTTGCAGATTGATATCGTGCTTTTATATGTGGCCTCTTTTCGGTTGAGTAGTAATAATTACGTTCAACCCTCGGCAGCCTACATACTACTTTATTTTCATTTATTGCTTAGGTTGTTTTCACACCTGATAGTTCAGGGCACTCGGTCCGTTTTGGAATTGTAACACTGTTGCACTTTCATGTGGTTTGTTTCGCATTCACATTACCCTTGGTCAAATAAACCAAACCATAAGTTTGTGGCACTGTCGTTCCAAACAAAGGGCAGAAAAGAAGATAAGGAGACGTAGCAGAAGACGAAATCGGAAATCCATCTCCTTCGACTGTCTTTTTTTCCACATAAACCATGAAAAAACACCAAATTTATGCTGTCTTGGGATTTCTGCTTTTGTTTTAGAGCGTTATGAGCAGTCAGTGAAGCAGCAAGCTGTCCAGCATGTCGCTCTTAGAATGTGACAAATGAATCGGTACTGAAGAAGAAGGTGAGCCAACATGTGAGCAAGAGACTACGACGTATTGCTATGGCTACACAGACACAGAGCAAGGTACTGACATGTAAATAAAATCACATATATAAATCCATAAATTATTACATTTTGTGTCACCTTGTGCTTTTGGTTCATAAGTTGGTCCACTTTGCTTTCACACCTCAAACAAACTGCACCAGGGTTCGTTTGTAAGCGAACCGAGACCCCCTGTTTTCAAGAGGACCAAAGTCCACTTGTTTGGTCAACACCTGAGTTCGTATGAGCTTTCACACCACTCCAAATGAACTGGACTATCCGGGAAAACAGACCAGAGTTCATTTAAAGCGGACCGAACAGCTCTGGTGTGAATGTGCCCTTAATTAGCTGTCATACCGTGCTGTTCCTACATGCTAACTGCTTAGCTTCTCATATTTACATTCAGTGAAGCCCAAGGGCAAAGCTCAGACAGGAAGGCAGCGGCCATTAACTGAGGCTACATCGGCTTCTAGTGGCGGGAGGTTCTCTACAGTTCAAAAGGGCATTATAGACCAGGTTTCCAAGCTCAGAATTATATAAAAAAAATAAACATTTGCTAAAGCTAGCGTAGCTACATTACCCTTCTGAGACCAACGCTGTCTTATATAACAAGAAGAGACACAAGTTACTAAAAGTTAAATTACTTCTGAACCATAAATCATAACTACTTACTTTTGCCCCCTCTTGCAGCCCTCTGTTGTGCTGTTCTAATGACACTACCCATGCCTTGGTTTGCTCTTACGAAGGCTTATCTGGGAAGCCTGGAACTTTAGTGACTTTTTTGGTATTTCAAAGATTAAATCTACATAAATCCACCATGCTTTGTCAAACTGTGTATGTCTTTACGCTTAGCTCATACAGGAGATGGCCTGAACAACTCATAATGGAGAGAGAGAGACAGAGAGAAATCCTATGTACTGTACCTCCAGGCTTTAAGTGAAAAAGCATACAAAAAATTAAAAATATTGAACTGTGTCAAACTTCAATGCCGCATACTTTACTTTTTAAACTAATCAGGAGGAAAAAAATGAATTTCTAAGCAGTAAACACAGGAACAGACAAACACATGGCAACCAAAAAAGTACACACAAACAGTAGAAGGACTGCTCAAGTTGGTGTATTTAATTTCACCTAAACTCAGTGTAACCTGTATTTGGAGAAATGACTCATACATACACAAAGTGATCCATTAAGGAGGTCTAGCTGACCTTTCCTGTGTCACTGAATGGGATCCCATTAGCAATGCTTAGCAATCATGACTGGAAAATACACTGCCAATTACTGATTAGGATTTGTCCTCTGGCTGTATCAGATCAACAAGTATAATGCAAAGTGGCCTCAGGGGCCTTAATTTCACTCCACTCATAACAAACAAGCTATACTTCAACTAATCATATCAAACTTTTGTTGCAGTCATGCCCAAAATCACTGCACATCTAATAACCAAACATTGATGTGTAGAAAATGGCCCATCCATTTAACACTGCATAATTACCACTTAGAATTAAATGGCTTTTGGCAGAAACACATCCATGCTGAGAATGAGGTCGATGCAGCCAATCACAGTGAGTCTAACACCACTCATGCCATGACATGCAGCTGTACTCACAAATGGCATTGATTGTAGGGCAAAGGCAAGTCGACACCCACTGTTACAATAATCACACCCTACTGTCGGTGGTTCTGTCAACATTATAAATACAGTACGATGGAAATAGGATCTTTTGTGCCAGTCTGGGAAAAAATACTTGATTCTGATTAGCTGTAGGGTTTAAATTTTCCAGTTTAGCACACCAATGTGATTGGGGAAACTGTCTCTTGTCAAGGCTAGGCTAATATGCTATGTAAATATTAGTCAGATAAAACAACCTTATTTTTCACTATTTTTCTGTGTTGATTTGTGAACAAGAAGAAGAGGCCAACCAGCTACCTGCAGCTCTATTTGTTTTGGCTTCCGTACTTCCTGAAGCCATGACTAATACACAATCCTGCCATATGTTGACTTACAGAAGACTTTTGACTCAGTGAGTACAGATTCACTCTGGAGGATTCTGGAACTGATGTCTGCCTTATATTCTGGTACAGACAGTGCTGTGAAGTGTGGTGGCTCCACCTTTGACTTCTTCCCAGTTGATTCTGGGGTGAGACATGGGTGCATCTTAGCCCCTTTGCTCTTCAGTACCAGTATGGACTGGATAACAGGGCGGGCAACAGGAACAGCGAACCGTGGAGTGGCATATGGCAATATACAGATCAACAATGTGGACTTTGCTAATGATGCTGTGATCCTTGCTGAGACTGTTAATGCTCTTGTGGGGACTCTTGAGTGAGGAAGCTGAAGCGTTGGGACTGCAGGTCTCCTGAGTCAAAACAAAGATCGAGGCATTTGCAGATGCCTTGGATGCTGCCATGGAATCTTTTTCTGTGAATGGTGAGATCGTGGAAGTTGTAGAGCAGTTCACCAGTTCGCCATTGTCTTGCTGGGCAAGGCATTCCCAGTATCTGAGCATGCTGACGAAAATCAGAGTCTTTTGGTCCTTGGTTCTTCCTGTTGGTAGTCTTATGAGGCCTGGATGTTGACTGATGGCCAGAGGAGCCGACTTGTCTCCTTTTTGACAACACCTCTCCAGCGCATTTTTGGGTATCTTTGGCAAGACTGTGGTCTAATGCTGACGTACTCAGGAGGATGAAAATGGGAAGGATCAGCCGCCTGATAGTGGTAGCTGTGCTTTCCCAGGACTGATCCAGCTCAACGCATACTGTGTGCCCAGGACCATGAGTGTCTGGGTGAGTTATGGAAGAGGCAGCTGGGAGGATACCTGGAGAGATGGGGCATGGGCCTGGCACAGGCCTGGATGATTGCCATCAGGACGCCAGAGCAGTACTGCTTGACACGGCAAGTGCCAAATCTACATATGCTCCAATAGCTGATCTGACCTTCCATACTGCTGATTTCAGCTTTCAGTAGCTCTAAAGTCCCCAAGAGTAGGCTTGATGACATGAACGTTGATCAAATGAATAATCACTTCCTAAATCAGCCATGTGCTGTGTTACATACGTACTAAAACTCATTAATCGTTGGCATGTTTTTCAGCAGCAGCAACATTTTGGCCTCTCATATTCTGATCTGCCTGCCTTTTCCATGTAAATATTGGAAACTGATTTTGAGTGAAGACACGCTTTAAAATAAATTGAAATAACTTCCTGTAAATGTCTGAAGGGATTTAGAGGTGAAAACATTTAAAGGATGCTTCTAATAAGCCTCATAGAGGGACATGAACACTTAAACTAAATGAGAGACAGGCAGCACTAAGCATAATGATCACTTATACTTAATTATTCCACCGTTTGGCACAAAACCACAATGTGAATGTGTTTAATTTAGTCACTGATATTCAGCATCAGCACTTGTGATATCTCCTTAATGATCAGCCATTACAGGAGTGGACGTAAATGCCAAAGACAGTTACGTGTTGTGTCTGTAATGACTCCTTCATTATCAGGTGAGCTGCTTAGGGACACAGGATGAATATTTAGATCCTATTTGCACACATACAAATCACATCCAGGCTGAAGGATTGAGACTTTGAGAGTAGGTCATATACTTACTTCATTTCAGGGTTAAATCTAGGAGGGAAATGCTTTGGAGAAACCCAAAGGCTGCAAAGATCTGAACCAGCACTACCTCACTTATCCCTAACTGCCTGGCCACGAATCTGACCTTTTCTAAAACCATTTCACAATCAGTACAAGATGTTACAGGCCGATCTACAATTTTCTGAATGTCTTGTCTCTATCATCTTGTTTAATAAAGCTAATTCCCCTCCTGTTTCAGTGTTCATGGCTTTATCATCAGCTTTATCCCATTGTTGTTCCTGTCACTGATTTCTCATTCATTTCCTTTGTCATCTCCTGTTCACCTCAAACTTTAAAGCTTTCTTTTTTTGTAGTCTCTCTCTCTCCTGCTTTTATTCTAATGCCCCAAGTGCTTCTGTGCAATTTGCTGACATTCGATTGCCAGATGAGCACTTGTTCAAAACTGCCCAATTTGACCTTATTTTGGTGTGAGTAGAAAATAGCTTTCTCTGATACATCTATTCTCCCTTGTTATTCTAACATCTTCAAGTCTCCCATACCTCTTTGTGTCGGTGAGTACTCCAAAAACTGTCAGTCATATTGCAAAGGTCTGCATTCCTCTTCCCTGCACAAATCTTTAACTTGAGACTTGTTGCATTGATTTATTTTAGTGTTCTCAATATGCAGCTCTCAAAGAGCCAGCTGTCTTCCAGTGTAGATGTACAGCTCATTAAATTACACCAACAATATCATGCACAATCTGCAGTCATATGATTTGTGTTTTGATATTGCCCGAACAAGAGAGGGCATAAAATCTAAATATTCATACCAATCCTGCTTTCAGGATCCACTGATAGATTTATATGATAATATGAAAGGGCTTAGGTGTGACTTGACAAGCCTATGAGATTACTTTGCATAAACTTTCATCCAAAATTCATGCAGTGTTGTTTTGGTTTGAATAAATATAAGCCAAAGTCTAAAACTATGCAAGTAAAGCAGCCCAGTGTCCCATGCCCGAGTAAAGCAACAGCCCATAATGTCTCATACACTCAAAAACAGTATCATAAACATTTAAATGCAACAAAAAGGGGCTTAAACTAACTTGCATACAGAACAATGGCGGTGATACTGGAGGCTGAGTGACTACACCCATTAACAAAGAGTGGAGATTGAAAAGGTAAGCCTGGGTTAGTGGTATGGCCTAAAAAATGAAGGAATTTCTTCCAGGATAGTAGGATTTGAGTTCTGTGGGGAACACAAGACAGAATTATATTGTTTAAATTCCATCACGTAATTTTTGAAAATAAATCTCTGTTATGTGTATGATGCAAGCAACTCAAAACAATTGTCCTCCAGGGTTTTACTATATTTTCCGCACTCAATTTACCCTCTACCTGTATAAAGCCTGATTTATGCTTCTGCGTCACATCGACGGCGTAGCTATGCATAGCCCTCTGCGTCAATGCGGACCCCTATGCCGTAGCCTGACGCGCGCATCCAAAAAATTCTAACAATGCGTCACGGCGATGCGGACCGTAAGGGCTGTGATTGGTCCGCTCAAAACGTCATTTCTTCATCCAGGTCCCTCAGTGGTCGAGCTAGTGTGGTATATTCACCTGTTCTCAGACTCAACTCGTTTAGTGGTCGTACAGACCACCTCCACAAACGTCTTCCCTGTTGCCTGCCCTTCAACATTTGCAACAAAAGAATTTGTTTGTCGATATCGATGAGCTCCAACTCCAAACACACCTGCTCCACCTCGGTTGCCATGACCGGAAGATGAACAAGGTTTTGGATGTGACCCCTCTAATACCACACATGGAAAGCCACACCTTCCTGGCGGCATGGTGGTGAATTGCAGACATGCTCCCTCGACGTAGAACTTTGAATGGTCAATGACGGCATTGCGTTACCAGTGTACCTACGCCATCGACGCGACGCAGAAGCATTAATCAGCATTAATCTTCAACAGTGGCTTTCTCTTTGCCACTCTTCCATAAAGCTTTAGAGGGGAAGAACCCAGGCAACAGCTATTGCATGCAGAGTCTCTCCCATCTCAGCTGCCGAAGCTTGTAACTCCTTCAGATTAATCATAGGTGTCTTGATGGCCTCTCTCACTAGTCTCCTTCTTGCACAGTCGCTCAGTTCGTGAGGACAGCCTGATCTATGCAGATGTGGCATATTCCTTTCATTTCTTGACGATGGATTCAACTGACCTCCGATGGATGTTAAGTGCCTTGGAATTGTTTTTGTATCCATCCCCAGACTTATACTTTTCAATAGCCTTTTCTCTGAGTTGCTTGGGGTGTTCTTTTGTCTTCATGATGTAATGGTAGCCATGAATACTGATGAACAGTGACTGGAGTTTTTTGTTAGAAAAACAGATACTGTAGATGCAGTAATGTTTTGGTTTCACATACTAATACACTGCTCACTTTCTCTCTGAATGCTTGGTCAGACCTCATGACAAACCTCATCCTTTGCCTCCCTCTCATTGCTCTTTCTATGTTGTTCTTTTAAACTCGACACCTCGATCTGACCTTTGATCCATTTCAAATGTTCGCTCTGTTAAAGCTACAAAGCCTCCACCTCACTCTCCTTCTGGTTTTATCATCCTCTGACCCCCAAGCCTGACCTCGATGATGTATAAAATATGTGTTAACATTCTGATGCCATGGAAACCCTTGACTTTTGAAATCCTTCCCTTTCCTCATCTTTTCTGCCCTCTTTTGAAGTTTCCCTTTTATGTACAGACCTGTAAACCTGACCTCTACTCTCTCTCAGATGTAAACATTACACTTTCTGTCATAATGAAAGCTTCTGACTTCCTCTCCGCTCTTTTTCCCTCCCCCATCCGTTAGCTCTCTACCTCCTACTCTCAATTTTCTCCCTGTCCGTCTCACGCTGCGTGTCTTCCTCCCTCTCTGTCTTTTTTCAGTCTTCCTCTTTGAAATCCCGGCCTCAGAATCTGACCTCGAGCATCTTCCGTCCATCAAGGCACCCAACCTCTGCACTTTTGTTTCAACTCTATTTATCTCAACAAAATAACTCCTGTGAGCTCGAAAATAAATGCTCTTTTTCCATCTGCCTTCCTACAGTCTCTGCAATGCAGTAGCAGATGTTTCACAGAGGGGTGAGTGTTAACTACAGCTGAAGCCCGTTCATTTGTAAGGACTAATGTGTGTAACTGTGAGTGTGTTTGCTGGTTGGAGAGGAGATTAACAAAGTGACTGAGAGCCTCGTGTCTTGTCTTGCTAAATATTTTAGCAGCATTGGAGGTTTTCCTTGATCTTTTTCATGGAGCAATACCAAAAGCATTGATTTTTTTTATCTCTACTACTTTGATTCTAATGTTACATACTGTACCTAATTCCACTCATTCCTTTCATTTTGCAGATGTTTGAAGAAGCTTTCTGTCTCCAGGGTCAAAACCTTGAGCTCTTCTTCTTCAATATCTAAAGATTTTTTAGGGGTTTGAGAGGAATAAAGGGGTGGATTTAGGATCTAACTACACCATGTGGACAAGATTTTGGAGTGATTTGTGACCACTCACTCTGTAGATTATTTATGAGGTCAGCACTGATGCTGGCTCATTCCAGTTCATCCCATAGGTGCTCAATGGGGTTGAGGTCAGGGCTCTCTGCGTGCCATTCAAGTTCTTCTACACCAAGGATCAACGAGTACATTTGCACAAGGGCCAGATTTATTCTTGACAAAGTCTCTGGGGGCCGGACTTCCAAATAAAAAAAAATGTAATCAACATTTTGTTCAGAGTAACATTATTTTATTAGTATTTGTATTTTTGTTCAAAACACAGGACATTTTTAGGCATTACCAGTGAGATCTATCCCAATATACAATGCCGTAGACCACAAGGAGACAGGCCTGTCCACACAATTGGCTGGGCTCCTGAAAATCCCAGAGAACAGGCCCTCAACAATTATGATTTAGCACCAATATGAACTCATGTTAAACACTTTTCACTGCTTCATTCTGCCATTTCTGCAACATTTTGTGCCACTTTTAATCCATTTTTGCTATTTTATCACTCTTTAACCCACTTTCCTGCCGTTTCACTACTTTGCCATAGGCTATTTTTGCACCATTTAGCCACTTTTAACCCATTTTGATACTTTATGCCCATTCTGCCTCTTTAACCCAACTTTTTTTCATTCTTTAACTCCTTTAAACCACTTTCCTTGCCTATCTTATCCCTCCTTTTTCCATTTTTGCCCCTTTTTGTCTATTTTTGCCACTTTTCAGTGCTTTTTTCATGATTTTTGCCACTTGTCACCCAATTTTGTTATACTTTTTGCCCCTTTTTTCATTTATACGAATGGTTTGCCACATTTTAACCTCTTCTCACCACTTCTCCTGCAAGTTTTTGTCTCTGTGCCACTCCACAACCCATTTGAATCATATCGCCTATTTTTGCCACTCTCTAACCCCTTTTCACCACTTTATCTGGACGTTTTTGCCAGTTTTAACACATTTTTTTAATATTTACTGATAATGGCTGACAAGTGAATTTCTGTAGAAACAGATCAAATGTGAAGTCATTCTAAAACCAATTTAATATTAATTATTTTGGAGGTGGATTTAACATCTGCAGATATTTAAAGCCAAAATATACTCTTAAAACCACAACATTTTCTTTTCCTGCTTTTCTGAATTTAACGATCTTCTGGGGGCCAGACAGGAAGCTTTGGGGGGCCTGTTTTGGCCCCTGGGCCACCAGTTGATGATCAGTGTCCCACACCAAACTTATCAAACCATGCTTTTATTGTCCTTCCTTTGTGCACAGTCATGTTGGAATAGAAAAGGACCTTCCTCAAACTGTTGCCACACAGTTGAAGCATAGCATTGTCCAGAATGTCTTGGTCTGCTGAAGCATTAAGTTTAACTCAATGGAGATAAGGGGCTGAGCCCAAACCCTGAAAACCAGCCCCATACCATTATCCCCCTGCCAAACTTCTCAGTTGGCACAATGCAGTCAGGCAGGTAACATTCTCAGGCATCCACCAAACCCAGACAATCTCAGAAAAGCATCAGTCGTCAGAACATGTTTGCAATGCATGACAGTCCAGTGTTGGTGTGCATGGATACCTTATATCTTACTCCATTTTCCTAATTGAGCATGAACATTCTGGGGATTTTTTCAGGGAATTATCTTATTTTGGGAAAGCTAGCTTTGTTATTCTGAGGAAGGGAGATAAATTAAAATATTTGAAAAATGACCAACATTTGCTTGTTATCATAGGAAAATCTAATTTACAGATGTATGCCAACTTAGCACTTCCATACATCACAGACTTTTTCCCCGATTTTTTTTTCCAAGGCACACCTTCAGGACCCACTGGAAACAGCTTTGCAACCCACTTTTGGGTCCCAACCCACCAGTTGAAAACCACTGCTTTACACCCCTCCAGCCAAAGCATGCATGCAGCTGCTTGACCATGGAAAAACATTCCATGAAGCTCACCTTGGAGTTTTTTGTGCTTACATTAATGTCAGTGGAACCTTGTTGCTGTTGTTCCTAAATGCTTCCACTTTCTAATGATATCGCTCACAGCTGACTGTGGAATATCCAGGCTTTCGATGGAGCCTTTTTTAATCCATGCCTGCTGCCATTTCTCATTAGTTTTTCTGCCTATTTCACTACTTTTGAGACACAAAAGTAGCTTAAGAATTACAAGAGAGATTTCCTTTGCTGCAACATGAATTTGATTTGTATACTTGTTGAAAAAATCTAGTGTATAGCGTTGATTCAGGCAGGTCACGGAGTCTGATGACCAGATGATTTGCTCTAAGCACACTATTGGCTTATCGCTATCATACTGCCCTATTTAAACTGCTCCTACCTGGCTACGCTCTGCTGCTCTCTCTGCAAGCTGCTTTGCAACCCTCCTCCACCCCAGCTCCTCCTTCAATCTGCCTCTGACTTAATCAATGTCATTCTGTTGTCTACTCTGGGTTTATTGCTGCCTTTCTCCCTGCCCCTATGCTGTTACAAAATAATAAGACCTGATTCTTCTTCAGTGCTTCTTGCATTTCAGATGCCATTTGACATGTGTCCTCTATCTGTGATCCAAGCTCAAGCAGAATTTCTGTTTTGGTCAACATGTTTTTGCTTTGTGTCCCAAATTGATGCCAAGCTCTACATTGGATGCAGATTTCCTCAGGCTCCAGTAAAGAGGGATGTGTGATCTGAGAGAGAGAGGAGGCCAAACAGAACAGCAGCCAAAGCAAAGAGAGATAGAAAGAGATAGAGGAGGGAGATAAAGGGAGGAACTGGAGAAAGCCAATACAGGAGAAATGGGGAGAACGAAAAGGGAAGACAGGCAAACAAGATAACACAAGATACAAAGACTTACAGAGAGGAAAAACTCTGGAGAAGGAATGAGATGCAGACAGGGCTTACAGCTGTTCTTGCCACTATGGAGAATAAATGGACTCTCCTCAACATCTAGTCATATTTGATTCCATCACACTCAGTGATGTTTTGATGATGGCCTGACCTCAGCAGCAGCCTTGTTGGAGTCCCCATTAAGACTTGAATTTCTGGAGATTCTTGTGGTTTTAGGGACCAACCCCACCCCTGCTGTGACCATCAACCTTCATTAGAAAACGTCTTTTAAAACTCCATCAGCAGTGTACAGTAGAAGATCAGTGGATTTCTGGACTTCCATAATGGTGCTGAAAGTGGTGTCGCTGTTTTGCTGTTGTACTTGTGTGAATGACTGTAGATTCCTGATAGCCTTGGAAAGCCATTTCTACTGTAGTTCAAACTCAAAAATAGCTTCTTGTTTTAATTCTGAACTAGATGAACACCAGTTTCTTTGGTTGTCTTTGCACATTATTCTGTCTATTGATCGAAATATGTGTAATATACGTAAAAAAAACAACAACACCTGATGTATTTAGCACTGCAGAAAGGGAGCAGTTCTTGCTGTTACTTCAGATTCAACAATGCAGTTGCAGCTCAAGTCCAAGACATGTTCTGTATTTTGAATTGGACTGGAAAAGTAGCATCCACTGCTAGGCAGAAGAGCTCCAGCCACACTCCCTCCTTTTGCAACATCCTACCAGTGTGAGTTGAGTTTTTCTGCTGCTGCCTCAATCAAGACAAAATGCAGATTAAAGCTGGACACTGAAAATAAACCAAGAGTGGCATTCTCACAGCTGCATCCAGATCCAGACAAGATATCTCAAAACATGCCCACAATAGTCATTGAAATTATTGCAGGACTTTAAGTATAAATCTAGAAAAAAAACAACACCAAGTTTTTATTTTCAACCTCCCAATCCTCAATTATGGTCATGAACTCTGGGTAATGACCGAAAGAATGAGATCGCAGATACAAGCAGTGAAATGAGTTTCCTCTCGAGGGTGGCCGGGCTCAGCCTTAGAGATAGGGTAAGGAGCTCAGACACCCGGAAGGAGCTAGGAGTAGAGCCGCTGCTCCTTTGTTCAGAACGAGCAAGTTGAGGTGGTTCGGGCATCTGATCAGGATGCCCCCTGGCCGCCTCCCTATGGAGGTGTTCCGGGCACGTCTGGCTGGTAGGAGACCCAGAACTAGCTGGAGGGATTACATATCCTGTCTAGTCTGGGAACGCCTCTTGATCCCTCAGCAAGAGTTGGAAAGTGTCGCTGGAAAGGGACGTCTGGGTGGACTTGCTTAGCCTGTTACCCCGGCGACCCGGCTCCAGATAAGTAGATGAAGATGGATGGATGGTTTTTATTTTCAAGGAATTGTTTAACCTTACAGTCAGATTTTTAAAACTCTGTTTAAGGTGAAGGTTGTTGCCTTCTACAAAAATTTACAGTTTTATGTTACGGTAAATTAAGAAAACAGGATTGGCAGTGTGTTTTTTCTTTTGTTAACATATTTTTACATGTTGATTGGTATGGCTGGGGGAGAAAATATTGTCATCTGCCGAAGGGGGGCCCCGCAGAAAAAGTTTGGGAATCACTGCTGTATGTATTGTATCGTATTGTTTTGTATTGTGTCATTTTGTATATCATCATATCGTTTCATACCGTATGGTGGTGTATCACATTGTAATGCTTTGTATCATTTCGTATCCTATCCTATCCTATGGGATACTATCGTATCGTATCGTATCGTATCGTGTTGTATTCTATCCTATTCTATTGTGTCGTATCATGTCGTATCATGTCCTATCCTATGGTATGGTATGGTATCGGATACTATCGTATCGTACTGTTTCATATCGTATTGTATTGTATTGTATTGTATCATATCCTATCCTATCCTATCCTATACTATCCTATCCCAACCTAACCTATCCTATCCTATCATATGGTATGGTATGGTATCGGATACTATCATAGCGTATCGTATCATATCTTGTCGTATCCTATCCTATCCTGTCATATCCTAACATATCCTATTGTAGCTTATCTTATCTTATGGTATCTTATCCTAAAGTATCATATCATATCATTTGATATTTGTATTGTATCTGCTGTCTGCTCCTATCCTATCATTAAGTTTCATAGCCTATTATATATCATCATGTTGTTGTATTTTTTCTATTGTAGCAGTTTAAACTGTCCTATCCTATCTTTCTATTATTTTGTACTGTACAGTGCCCTTTCATATTAGGGAACATGGAGGAATAGTTAAATGTACATATAAAGGTAGTTTTAACATTTTGCCAAGCACTGGGATCAGTTGACCTGTCAAGGTCTGAGTTTCATCCTCCCTGTCTGATGAGTGTGCCTGAAGACATAAAAGTTGGCAGCTTCATTCAGAACTTCCAAACACCAAGACTTATTTCAAAGTTCTCATCCCTGGCTGCTGTTATATAATGGGGATTTGCAGTTGTTTAAGCTTTAGTATTGATTTTGTAAACTCTTTCTCTTTTCAGAAAAAGGCTCAACTGAAGAGGCAACAAAAAGTGAAGAAGACAGACATGTATCAGACATTTGTTGGCAGACAGCCTCTGAAATAGAACAGAGAACAACCAGAATATTTCAGGGGTCTACTTGGATTCAACTGACTCTGTTTAGTCTGAGAGTCTCTCCAGGCAACATCTCCTCAAAGTTTCAAAACTTCCAAAAGAGCATAAAATTATGTGTAGAGAGTTGCTGACAGGTTGGAGCTGTGTTTGTGAGCTGTGTTGGACATCATTATACCTTTAAATTCTTTTGAAAGCATCCTTTTTGTTACGAATGTGATGGCACGTTGTCCGTACAGACGTTCACCCATCATATTTCATATTTCATCTGTGCTCATTTCTGCCACACTAGCATGTGTGGTCATTCTTTCTTTATTTGTTGAAAAGAGGTTTACACATTTGTCAGTTTCACGTTGAGAATTGAGGATGATTGGCGCTTCTCATGTTGCTCATTTCTTCCGTCTTCCTCCCTCGTTCCATGTAAACAGTTTGATGAATTTAATCCATTCTTCAGAGGTCTTCGCTGGCGTGTTTCGCATCAGAAAGACTGCATTCTTGCCATGCCACTCAGAAGTTTGTGTTGTGACAAATCTGACAAGTTGGCTGAACACTGGACGGGCTTGCTGCCTGTCATTTGACTTGGTGAGTGACTGATTTGTGGACGGCTGAATGACTGGCTAGTTTTCAGAGCGGGCATCAGACTGATTGACTGGATGTGGATTTGAATGACTAACTGTCAGTCTTAAGTCATTTATCGGCTGTTCAGCAGGCCGTGGCTGGTAATGTAGATGTTCCACTTTAATGTGGCTGGTTGTTTTTTTGGAAACAGAAGTTAAATTATTACATTTATATTATTAGTTGGACAGGCTTGTATGGACATATCAGTGATAGACCTCCTTCTGATTTTCTTGATATTTTTGCATATTTCTCCCAGTTAAATGTTTCAGATCAGATCGTAGTGGAGTAGGCTAGAAGATCTTAAACAGCAATGCATGATTCCTCAAGAAATTCAAGAGCAGATGAGAGGCAAAGTCATCGACATCCATCAGTCTTGGAAGGGTTACAATGTCATTGCTAAGGCTTTGAGACTCCAGCAAACCATGGTAAGAGCCATTACCCACAAATGGAGAAAACTTGGAAAAGAGGCGAACCCTCTCAGGAGTGGCCAGTGCCATCTGGTTATTGGAACAATGAGTAACTGTTTTTGGATGGGGATGGACTCAACAGTCAGTCAAAGGCTACCCATCTCTAAGGCTCATCCTGATTTATCCTCCAACTAGAAAGTAGACAAAAAAATACTTTTCTATGGTACAAAATGTGAGAGGGATTTGGCTGCAGACCATCGACCTACGCTCTTGCAGGCCACCGCTGTGAGATGCCGCCTCTGGTAGGACAAAAGCTTTGTAATTTAGTGGTACAATGTATTTCCAGTGTTTGATTCTTTCCCTTCAAACATTGCAGACTAAACAATATTTCATAAATGAAATAGAATTAAGATCAGAGGCCTTATCTGGGTTTAAAAATATGTACATATAGACTCGTTTTAGAAGTAGTTGTGCTAGTGTTGGCTGGTTGTAGATTGTTAGCTTTAGCTAAAGCTTACGTTGCTTTGCTACTCACATAGTTAACATTACTATGATGCCAATGTAGTGACATTATCTGTAGCAACATGAGCTTTAGCAAATGTAGCTAAAGCTGAAATAGCTGCAGAGCAAACATAGCTGCAAAGCTAACGTTAATAACTTAACCCCTTAAAGCCTGTTGTAACATATTTGATACATACTTTTATGATACCTCCATCTAATCAATATGATCAATAAAAAAATGCCCTCAAGTGGATTATCAGTTACAAAAAAACCCTAATGTATGAAATGAGATACAAAAAATATATATGTTACAGTTTATGGAAATTTTATTTTTTTGGGGGGGGTTCAGTAGAAAGTGAAATAGACATTTCATTTCAAAAAAGGAGAATTTTCTGGCTTTAATCTGTGTATTCAGGCTTTAAAGGGTTAAGCTACCCAGCTATGTTAGCTTTAACAAACATAGCATAATAAAACCTATTTAGCATATCTTTGTTAGCGTTAGCTACATTTGCTAAATAGTAACATTAACTTTGTAGCTTACATGGCTACATAGCTTCATTATACTTAGCCTTAGCGGTGTTAGCTGCATTAGCTTAAGCTAACATACCTTCGCTAGCTACTTAGATAATGTAGCTTTACAAGCCAATGTAGCTACATGAGCCTACCAACCTACTTCAAGATCGCATCAACAACCCATCCATGAGGTCAGAAAAGAACCCAGAATATCTTAAAACCTGCAGGCATCACACTTCTAAATTCCCTTGCACCTACTGATCACTTCATTAGGTACACCTGTTCAACTACAGATCAAGCAAATATCTAATCAGCCAATTACATGGCAGCAAATGATATATGTAGGCATGCAGGCACGGTCAAGACAATCCACTGAAGGTCAAACCGAACATCAGAATGTTGAAGGAAAGTTTTAAATGGCATTAAATGTGGCATGGCAACATAAACATCAACTTTACAGAAATATCAACCTCATCTAATTTTCTTGTTTGCTTTTTAGGTCCTAATGCAGTATCACTCTTAATTTCAGTTTGTTTCAAAACCAGTTAAAAACTCTTCACAGGAGCTTTAATTTTGATGTCAAAAAGACACTTTTAACACCTTTTCTACATCTTTATATGAAAAATTCTGATTTATTGTTAAGTAAGAGAGTGCAGTTTTTGTTCAAACTACCCCTGAATTCAGATTAACAAGAAAGCGGCAGAGATGGGTGGAGCCAAGCAGCGAGTCAGCACAGTTTGACGTGCCATCCACAAATGTCAGTTAAGGCTGTATCATGTAAAGAAGAAGCCATATGTGAACACAATCCAGGAATGCTGCCCTTCTTCTCTGGGCCAAAGCTCATTTCAAATGCACTGAGGCAAAATGGAAAACTGTGGTCACATGAGTCATAATTTGAAATTATTTTTGAAAACCAAGGATGCTGTGTCCTGTGAACTAAAGAGGAGAGGGACCATCCAGCTTGTTATCAGTTCAAAAGATGATGCATTAGAGCCTATGGTGTAGGCAGCTTGCACATCTGGAAAGGCACTATCAATGCTGAAAGGTATACAGATGTTTAAAGCAACATATGCTCCCATCCAGACAATGACTTTTTTTCAGGGAGGGTCTTGAGTGATCCAGCAAGGCAATGCTAAACCACATACCACATCCTTTTCATCCCTTTTTTATTTAAAATTTATACTGCGCCCCAAGTTTTTTGGAATTGGGGTTGTATGTGGGATTTTAAAGATTATAGAAGAGTGCGGGTGAAATCTCTCGTATGAAATAACCAAACTAGTACCATGGAATTAGCATGATGATGTATTCTTTCTTTTAGCTGTCTGTAACAGACAAAGGTTTTTGGTTTTAGATTGATGTTAGAGCGCCTCTGCTGTTTGTAATCTCTTCATTTGCCCAGGTCAAAGCAGATGAGTGATACTTTCTCTGAAGCCAAAGAAAGATAGCAATCAACTTCATCATTTCCTCTCACCTCTACAGTCAATGTCAAGATGCTCCCCCGGCATCTCCTTCTCCCTCCCGTCATCTGCATCTGTATTCTCCTCAGCCTCTATCCTTAGAAGCCCTGCCTTCCACACTCTCTTTATAGTACTCCCCTTTCCTAAATTTATTTTGGTCTACGCTCTGCCAACTTTTAGCCTACTGTATCTTTTATTCACACATTAGTCCCTGTGCTATCTCTGTTTGTTCACCCTTCTTCCTTACTCTTTTGCATTCAGATTATCCCTGCTCTTCTACTCTCTTCTTGGGTGAGGTTTAAGCAGAGAGGTGGGAGAGGTAGAGAAGGTCACTGAGGAGATGAATGTAGCTTGTATCAGTCTGGCATCTCCTCCCCTTCAGATTGGTTTCCTCCTGCCCTCTAGTCACACGATGCATAATTCATCTCACTCTCACTCCTTGTCTTTAATTGTCGATTTTTGTTGCCCTCTTCTCCTCTTTCTCCAATCTTCCTCCTGTTTTTGCTCTCTTCTTTTCATACTTTCCTTTCCCACAGATTTATATTTGTCTCCGTCTGTTTTATCGGCTATCTCTAGGTCAAGTCGTTAGCAGCATAGAACAAGAGTGGCTGAGAAGTCAGTACACAAAGTTTTGTGAATAAGTGCTTGCTTAAAGATGTGGGGGTGTGTGAGTTTGCAGAAACCAGCTCATAAAAACAAAGCATACTCAGTCCAAATCATACATATATATGCTTTATTGTTTCAATTTTCTTCTGCCATCTTGTTTATTGGAACAATGAGTGACTGTTTGTGGATTGGGATGGACTCGGTAGTCAGTCAAAGGCAGCCCATCTCTAAGGCTTATCCTGATTTATCCTCCAATATAATATAAATGGGACTGCTGTATACAAACATGACAACATGCTGTTTTAAAGAAGACTCAAACTATTCATTAAGACTAGAAACTAGTATGAAAAATACTTGGTAAGGTTTAAAATTGGAGAGGGGTCTGATCTCATCTTCACCAGACCACCACTGTGAGTCGCTGCCTCTGGTAGGACAAAGGTTACGTAATTTACTGGTACAACATACTTCCAGTGTTAGATTTTTTTTTCCTTCCAACGTTGCAAACTAAACAATATTTCACAAGTAAAACAGAATCAGAGGTCTAACCTGGGATTCAAAATATGTTAAACTTGTTTTAGAAGAAACTACGCTAACAGTGGCTGGCTGTAGATTGTTTTAGTTCAAGCTTACATAGCTATGCTACCCACATAGTTAACATTACTATGACGCCAATGTAGTGATATTATCTGCAGCAACATGAGCTTTAGCAAATGTAGCTAAAGCTGACATAGCTGCATTACTACCTTAAGCTACCTGGCTATGTTAGCTTTAGCAAACATAGCACAAGATAATCTATTTAACATAGCTTCCTTAACTTAAGCTACATTGGCTACATAGCTATGTTAAAATTTGTAGCTTACATGGCTAAGATTGCTTCATTATCAGCCTTAGCTGTATTAGCATACCTTCGCTAACTACTTAGATAATGTATTTATGTAAGCCAATGTAACTACAAAAGCTTTAGCTGAATCTGAATCGAGCCCCCATTCGCAAAACTACTTGTAAATGGGTCTAGTTTAAGGAGCTCTGACGTAAGATGTGTGTGTTTGGGGGGCTGCTGGGGAGTGGTTTTCGTTCGTTCTTTACTGTTATTGTTTTCTTTGTGTGTCATTTGTACACCTAAAGTATAACATGAGCATTTTTTAAAAAGTAAAAAAATAAATAAAATAAAATTGGCTACCTTTAGCAAATGTAGCATAATGCAACATAGCTAACAAAGCTTTGTTTGCTTTAGCTTTAGCTATGTTAGTTATGTAGCCACAGAGCTAACATAGCTTTGTTTGCTTTAGAATTAACTGCATTATCTACTGTATCTATGTAGCTTTTATAGCTAATGTAGCTTTGTTAGCTTTAGCTTTAGCTTTAGCCTTAGCTACGCTAGTTGATTAACAGTGTTTAAAAGGAGGGCAAGAGTTTCCAATAAGCAGACAATTTAGTCAGCATTTTATAATTTTTAACTTTTAACTTCTGGTCCAACCCTTCCCTTACCCTAGCCTTGACCAAAGATTTTATCTGAAGTTATATTGAGTATTTCTGTCCTGACAGAGGCAGCATCTCACAGTAGAAGTCTGTAGGAGCAGTTGTCTGCAGCCAGACTGTCTTGTTGATTTCACTTAGAATTTACTAAAAGGTTTTAGCTGCTTTTATCAGTGAAGCACTGGGCTAATTTCTTTTAAAGTTAACCACAGGAAAAGTTCACCATGACAAATAAAAGAGTGCACATGCTCTGACATATAGAGCAATGGAGCTAGCATAATGCTTATTAGTGACTATGTCCTTATCCGGCTAAACTCACAATAAAATTGTGTTTAACTGACTAGCCTTAAGTGGAGAAGATGCATTCTTCTCCACTTAAGGCTGGTGTCAGTGGGTGTATGGTTTGAGGTTGGATTGCTGAGTAGAGTGTGGCTAAAGTTAGCAGCTAGCACCACCAGCTTTTGTTCCTTTCATGCAGATAGATATCACACTTAAATGGTAAAATGTCTCAGTTTCAACACCTGACACCTGTTGTGTATGTTCAAATATGAATCAGTGAATTTCATTTTTTTGTTTGTTTTTACATTTTACACAGTGCCCCAACTTTTTTAGAATTGGAGTTGTACATTACTTGTAAGTACAAGGCACTACAGGCCTGTAAAGCTGTGGCAGCTGACTGATGGTATTCTTTATTTCTGTGTAGATATTAGTGTGGTCAGTCCAAAGCTTTATTACTTGTTTCAACATGGCGATTCCTCTCATTTACAGTAATCATCCACTTTCAAAGCCAGACTTTATTGCAGCTTAAAGTTTGCTTTTCTTCATATAAAACATGGCACTAGCACTCTGCAGCTTACAGAGTGAACTGTCTCTCTAGCTCTACAATGCACCACACACTTTACACACCAACCGAGCACACAACTGAGCGTTTCACCTCCTCAATTGCTCCTAACAAATGAGTGTAAATAAGGCCGTTTAGGTGTAAGTGCGGTACTTCATCATTTCTCTGCTGCAATAATTATTGGACTCTTGCTTTTTTTCCTCTCATTTCCACTCAATGTGGAAGCGGCTGGCTGCTTGAATTATGCATGTTTGTTTGTTGGTTTCATTGCAGAAGCAGATGTCTCAGCTGGAATAATGGAGGATTTTAGAGAGTTATTATGTTGTCGGGTGTTTTTTTCCCCTCGTGCTCTCCTCTCTGGTTGGAAAGATGATGAGCACTTTGGGGTCTTTGGGCTCAATGGGAATGAAATCTTCAGACACGACTGCGTATATTTGATTATACTTCTAAATTCTACCGAGCACGGGGTCAGGGATGGGTTTGTTGCTGGCAGACAATGTGATTCCTGCCTCATTTGCGTGTTTTTGCTTTCTAATTCTGTGTGTCATATTATCACTGAGCTTTTAGCTATCCAGAATTTAATATCAGCATCACGGTCCTCATTTCTCTGCTCACACATAATTCAAATAGGTGTTTGGGGCTGAAATGCAAATGAAACACAACTGCTGTACATCATGCATTCTGCATCACAAACAAAATCGTCTAAAAACCAACTACTCAATACTCAACAGAGATAACCTGAAAGCACGATATATCAGACTTTATGTGTATTGCTGACCATATCTAATGCATACAGTGCCTGCACAATCCTGCGCATTTGGCTGTGTGACATATTCCATGTGCACCTGCTTCTTTTTTCAGGTTAATTTTGCTAGATTTGAGAGTAAACAAAGTAGTTTTATCTATGATTTATGGTTTTATATGTGGTCAAATAACTTTGAAATAAAATACTTTTGTTATACTAAGATGAATGAAACAACAGCCACCCAGGAGTGAAGCCAAAAGCTTTAACGCTCCAGCTGCTGACTGGCTGTAGTTTAGCTTATAAAACCAGCTTCCTCCATATTAACAGATGGGACCCAGGTAAAAGTAAAAAGTAAAATAGAGGATCAAACATTTTTTGTCAAACTCTGATTCAGTCATGATACCTAGTTATTAATATTCTAACTAATGTCCAAATATCTTTTTTTTTTCTCAGTAGGTTTTTAAATTAGGTTGTTGATGCAGAAAAGAGATCAGTAAGTCAAATGGGTGCTTCTATTTGCAAAGGGGGCATGGTGTCAGATCACCTATCACCAAGCTCCCCCAACTAGTACCCAGGGCCAATCACACTCCTTGCAGATATTCAGTGCACTCAATCATCAAGCTCATGGACCATCTCATTGAAATGTAAACAGTTAAATAGTGAATAGCTAAAGACCTCGCTGGGCTCAGTAGGTCGTCCCTCAATCGGTAGGTTGTGGGTTTAATCCTTAGCCCCTTCAGCCGCATGCCAATGCATCCTAGGGCAAGACACTTAACCTAAATTTTCTCCCACTGCTTCGTCTGTGGCGTTTGAATGAGTATGGAAGCGTTTGAATGGGATTAGCTAATACTGATGGCCAATTCTCCATAGCAACCTCTGCCATCAGCACCTTTAGCAGTCAAATAGCTAGAAAAGTGTTGCACAGACTCAAGTCCATTTACCACTAAGTCCATTCACATAAACACAGCAAAATGCTTCCTTTGGATTAAGTTGCAAGGCAGACCACACAGTCAGGTTGATGCAAAGAAGGATGGCAACATTTGTTCTAAGGTAGGGCAATACAGTGTTAGCAATGTTTGCCGGAAAGCAGCAAATGTACAGTCCTGTGCATAAGGATTCACCATGGGGTCTGCCATGCCACAACCCGGGGTTGGATAGGGGGAAAGAACAGAGTCAAGCTCAACACATGTGCATAACTTGACAGCTTCTCTTTCATCTGTGCCTTTTTACCCCTGGTAGTATGTCTGGACTGCTGGTGGTTTAAAGGCCACAGGATGTCCACAGGACAACCAGCAACTCATGGCAACCCTGCTACCTGGCTGGATGTATCATAGACAGTGTTTACTCGCCAGCTCCAACCCATACTGTGCCCTAACAGTCTTTGTGTTTTTAACGGGATACTTGCCACATCTACACCTTACTGTGGCTCACTAGGTAGACTTGGTTGTCCTACAGGTTGTGGGTTTGATCCCCAGCTCCTGCAGGCACATGTCAATGTATCCTTGGACAAAACATCCTCTTGGGGTGTATAGGGGTATGGATGTGTATGAATGGGATTGGTTTACTGATGGCATCTCCATCTGCCATCAGTTTGAGATAGGGTGTGAATGGGTAGGTGTGGCAGCACCTACGTCCAATTGGATTTTAAGCATTTTGGCAAAAGCATCTGCTGAATGACATTGTAACATTGTCACCATATGTTATGTCAAGTATAGCATCACCTTACAGCAGACTTTGCTCCATCACATTACCGTAAGTTAGCTAATCTCTGCTTACATTGTAGCGCACTTTAGCTCAGTAATGCTAGCTCTTCATATCATCTGATAACCAGTCAGTGTCTAACCTGACACACCCGATGGATGTGTTTCACACATCCATCTGGGAAAGCTTCAATAGGAAAGTTTGAGAAAAGGCAGAGGCTTTGAAATAAAACTCAGTGTGATTGGGCGAACGTTCTGTCTGTCACGTCTCTACGGGCCAATCAGAGCAACAAAACACATGACGTAGCCACTATCAAGCTGCACGTGCACAGCTACTAAGGAATAATGCAAAACATGGTGACTATAGACATGTAAGTACTCGACTTTTGTCATTTTTGAAAAGAAGACAACTCACTGCTGTTCTTTGTTCCTCTTTTAACAAAGAAATGTTGTCAAGTTCTAATAAAACTGGTGCTTTAGCAGCATCCACACTAAACTCTTCCTCCATAACTGCACCAGCTCCTGCTGCTGCTTGTTTACATCACGACTCTACTGCACCTGAAAGTACTGCCCCTCTTCGCTGATTGGTCCTGTCACTTTCTAACTGGGCCCAAATGGTTTAGATGGGAGCTTTGAAAGATGGATTCACCAGTGAAAAACAAAGAAAAGGGTGTATCCATCTGCTTTGCAAGGCTAGTCAGTGTCAACTGTAGAGAAAGTTGTAGTTAAAGCTCACACAACTGCTAACATTAGCTTAGACAGCCTGTCGATTGTTTTAAAGTAAGCTAATGGGGTGGGTTTAGCGATAGATCAGATCTGCCAGCCATATCCAATCTGTGCATTTTGACAAGAAGTTAAGTCACTAGCGTACTGTGCCAGTTCCTGCTGTGAGGGTATTTTGGCTTCACTTTTGTTTTTCAGAAGATTCAGAAGAGATGTGATGTCCATATTAATATGCATTCAATCTATAATGCACAGCCTGGTTGATGGGCTTGTCTGATGCTCGCTTATTCAATATAGGCTGAAGTGGAGATAAATCATTAATTAAGTCAATAATGCCTCATCTAGAATTTATAATCTCCATGTGGGTCCAGATTTCTTAACACTAACACATAATTTAACATCATGGTGGAGGATGAAGCATGATGAAAAACAAAGCTGTCATTCATCTCTTAAATATCAATATATTGCTTAAACTATTGACTTTGTATCAGACTTAACCCTTGTATCGACTGTTACTACATATTCTAGTGATCACTGTAGGTCAAAAACAAGGGCTTTTATGATTTATTACTTTATATGAGAGTTTACAACCCCACTGAGGATTTCTTTTCCACTTCTGTATAAGTGATGCAACGAGGCCTTAGTGGCCTTGTAGAACCGCTCTCTTACTCCTTCAAATCTTGTTAAACAGGGATTGTATTTCTGTCGTTCATGCCCGGCCAATGAGGAAATTTGTATGCTAAAGTAAAAACACACTGACTGTTCAGAATCTCCCCAATATTGAGTTGTAGCCTTTCACATCCCAACTGGCTGGGTGCATTAACAAGCTCTCTCTATCGTGTCTGTCTCCATCTGCTCTTTGGTACTACTGCTCTCACTTTCTCCTCCAAGTTGCCTGGAGGCTTAAAAGACCTTTTTCGACCTGACTCTTGATCATCACCACCTCCCGCAGGCCAAACTGAGGCCGAAAGTATGTTTGAATGTTGCTTTTTGCTTGATAGTTTTACAAGGCACGTAAAACATATGCTTAAAAATGTCTCCAATAGGTAACAGTTTGCTTTAGGCAGTGACGCTGCAGAAAGAGGATTAAAGTGAAATGTCTGATTTGTGGGAGATACACTAAACAGATGCATTTGGAAGCAGAAAGGGCTCTTATCTTAACAAAAAGGATGTTTTGTAAGAAAGAAACACACTTTGCGTTGCTTTTTTAACCATCCTAACCATGAAAAGTTCCTACAAACATGTGAAAATGAGGATTTTGATTCTCCAAGATCTTAGAACTGAGAGATTCACAATCATAAATACCTGTTTTGTTATTGTGACTCACATCTTAGTAGAAAAGCACTCCTAATAGAGCACGATTAAAGTGTCGGCATGTTTTCCCACAGCTGCTAATGCTCCCGTTCCACTATTTGTGGCTCCTCGTACTGATAATTGTGTGCTTTGAAATGAAATGTAGCCTGAGGACGGATATTAAAGACAGTCAACGTACTGTAGCTTGGATGAAATGTGTTGTTAAGATCAAAAAACAAAACCTAAGCTAAACAAAAGATTACATACAATGAGATGGATTTCCTTTGTGCCTGCTTCAGGTTCAGAAATGAAACCTATCAAGCTGTTATCAAGTTATTATATTATGTTGTATATTAAAATAAAAAAACTTCTCTGGCGTGGTGAGTGGTGAGAGCTAGCGTGGAGGGCGCTGGCTGAGGGACAGTGGAGATCACTGTTTAGCCCTCTGGAGGTGTCATGGGACGAACTGAACGAATCACTGGCAAAGAGTAGTTCCCACTGGACAACCCTGGTGGCTATTTGTGGCTCATCTGTCAAATCTCACAGTGCATCAGGGCCCCATATGGGTCAAAGGCAGGCTTCAAATAAAGGTCCCAAGTGCTTTTGCCCGCAGGTTCCATGGTGGCCCCACCTGTGAGCGTTCATGTGGGCTGTTCCACAGATGGGGCTTATATGGGTCTCATATAGCTAGAAGTCCACATGGACAATCTCAAATGGGGCCACCATGGAAGCTGTGGACAAACCCACTTGTGACTTAAATGCAGGCCTGCCCACAGAATTGGCTGAGTCTTTGATAAACCCAGTGCATGGACCCTCCCCAGCTGTGATTTATGGATGATACTGATGTATGTAAGGATTAGCACTAGTGCTAGCATCCTGGCTAACAGTTACTTCATTCTGGAGCTGAAAAGTGTGTTAAGAAAAGGTTTGTAATGTTCAAATGCCACTTTCTTTACCCTTTTCATTGCTTTATCCACACATTTTTCCACTTTTTACCAATTTTTTGCCTGTTTTTACCAATTATTCCCCACTTTTTAACAGCTTTTCCCCATTTTGCCACCAATGTTGTCACTTTTTCCCCTTTTGCTGCCTAGTAACCATTTTTTATCACTTTTTATTGCCAATTTCTTTTAATCCATTTTGCCAACTTTCATCTTCATTTCTTTATGCATTTATTTACTTATTTTTTCCCCCTTAAAATTATTTCAGTTCCTTCTACTCGATTCTCTGGCACACATTTTTACACTTTTGCTGACCATGGCTTAGCTCTGAAGTCTGGTATTACTTTCCAAATGGTTTAGTCAATGGGCCTATCCACACAATGGGAAAATAAAATAATAATAATCTGTTTTCAAAAAAGGGGGTTGTTTCTTTGATAAGAGATGTTATTGTTCACGTTAAATGTAAAATATGGTTATCACAGATACATTAAATAATTACAAAAATAAATAAAGGCAACAATAGGCTAAAAATGTACAAAATTGGCCAAGAAAAGGTGATGAAGGGAGCTTACAGAGTAGCAACAAAAGGGGCAAAAATAGGTAGAAAGATGCAATAATTTGATAAAGGAAAGTGCTGAATGGTGAAAAAAATAGAAAAAGTAACAAGTGGCAAAACTGGTTAAAAAGCAGCACAAATTGGAAAAATATGGTGAAAAGTGGTAACAGACAGGCAAAAATTGGTTAAAAGTGGCAGAAAAATTAGTTAAAAGAGGCAAAAATTGAAGACATGCAAGAAATAATGACTAAGATGGGAATAAAGCAGTAAAAATGGATGGAAATTTTTGAAAAGTGGTTATAAAGTGGCAAAACTATGTTAAAAGTGGCAAAAAAAAATAATGATAATTGCCAAAAGGGTTTAAGAAATGAAACGTGGGCTGAAAGTGGTGAAAAGCTGTTGAAAGTGGCACAAATGGGTTCTCAATGGAAAAAATTTGATTGGTTTGCCGGTTAAGATGTTTTTGTTTTTGTATTGTTTTTTGCCAAAAAGCCAAACTATATCCACCATTACTGATCAAAAAAAAAAAAAAGAAAGAAAAAAGAAAAAAAAACAATAAAAGGGTAATTCTTGGTCAGACTTGAACCTGGACAACCTGCTTTTTGAGCTGTAGCCCTGACCGAACCACAAGGCCACTGCCAGTCCTATTTTCCCCTTTAAATTGCATTTCCATTGTTGGACATCTGTGTGCTTTTTTGAATTTGCTTCCTTTTTTTTTATTTCTAGTACCTTTCCTCAACTAAATATATCAATGCCTGATTTACCATTATTGGCCACTTTCTGCACTCATATGCTTACTAAAGCCTGAAAGACTGATTTCCCCCCTGGTCATACTGTAAATACATATCAGCATATCGTTTCCATGTTTTATTGTGTTATTTGATGGCACTCCATGACCAAAATCTAATAATACAAAGATTATCCCTGCTTACACTAAAACCCCTTCAAAGACCACAGAAAGTTGAAATGTATAATAGAGTAAAACTACAGTATAAGAGCAGTATTAAATATTCATGATATCTAACCCTTATAGCAGCTCTACATGAGCACAGAGTGCGGTAGAAGTGCAGGGATAGCAGCTTGAAGCTGTCAGGCAGTAGACAGTGTGCCCAGCGGGATCCCGGTAGAGCTAGCTCCTCCATCCCAGAGTCTTCCTTTATGTCTGGGTCACGGACTTGTACTCCTCCTCCTCCTGCTTCTTGTGAGATGGAGGCCACAGGACTCCCTGGTGGTCTGTAATGAGCTGCAAAGTCAGCACCTATATCACACAAACATACAGAAATGTGTATGGTCGCTGACATGCTTCTGTTTGTGTGAGGAAAGGCTAACACTGCTTAAGCTACAGTAAAACCAACACATAAATGTAACATGGAGCATTATGTCTTAGACACAGACAGCCTTACTATTAAAACTGAAGTCTGAATACTGTGTAAGCACGTCTGCACACACCTGCAAAGGCAGGGCCGCTCTTTAGACACAGGATTAATGAATCAACAAACAAGGCCACACGGAGCCACGGTCTGCTAGAGCTCTTCTGTTTCTTTACTTCACTTCTGAAACACTTTGTCTGTTGTTCGACATCATTTATCTGTCTCTGTGAGATAGCCTATACCTCTCTTTGTAGTGTTGTAATTTAGCTTGTTCCACCTTCTGTTTAAACAGCTTAGTGGAGGGATTGGAGAAGCGATTGCTCAAAACAGTGGGCTTATTAAAGTAGTTACAACCATCCTCTGTCTTCATAGCCTGTTTATAGCACTCCATGTACATGTGTACATATTATTTATACTAAAAGCTAACAAAATAGCTATCATACCTGATGCCTACTCAGATAAGGGAAGTTAATAATAGACAGATAATGTTTGCCATCTAGTGACACTACCTGAAATTAACAATGAATTCCCGTTAAAACATTTCCTTAAACCAGCTAGCTTGAGTACCTAGCTAGCTGTTGTAAGGAAACATAACAACAGCTAGCATGAGTACCTAGCTAGCTGTTGTAATGTGAGAGTACCTCGGCTGTGCTAAACTTACCCTGAAATTCCACATACTCCTGCGCTGAGTTCTGTGCATGCAGCGGCTTCACTCCAACCAAGGTGCATAACCTGGAAATGTTCCAGCAAAGCAGTCCAAGACAGTCTGGCTCAAAGCAGCTATGGTTAAGACATTCTATCAAGTCCCATCTGTTTGGTTTGCAATACAATGTCAAAAATTAAGAGGAACCTGGGGCGCAGATGGCTTAGCAGTTAAGTTCAAGACATATGCTGTACCTGTCAGAATGGAGGTAACTGATTATATGAATATGATGTGAGTAAATAAACAGAAAATGACTAAATGTGATATTAAAGAAATGATGCTAACCTAGTTTGATGGAGAGTGGATGATTTGAGAATGAAGACAAACATAGTTAACGGCATAGAATTTGGAATATAAGTTTGGAAGAAATTAGATCTGAATTAATCGCTGGTTTTAACGGAACTTTTGGAGACACCATCACCTGGAAGAGTTGAAACGGGTTTGCCATAGAAGGAGGGCGAGGAGAGGAGCTGTCTGAGGAGATTCTTGAGTCCGGGGGCTACTGTTAGTATCAGCTTAGTCGGATTTTTGATCGTTGAGCTGGTTCGTTCAGCCACGGCACCAAAGTGGATCCCTCAGAAAGACAGTCTCATGAACACAGCAAGCACCTTCTCCACGGACTAGTCTCGTTCCAAAAACAGTTCTTACTTCGTCCAAATAATATCAAATTACTGTCTCAGGATGGTTGACATCACTTTGATTATGGAATCACAGTGAAGTCTGGGACATGTGAGGAAAAGAAAACCTGCATTGGCTACAAAAATTAATGCACAGGCTATAAAAGATTAAAGAATTTGTGCTGGATCAAAACAAAGTTTCAAAGTCTCAGAGGACTTGGCTCAAACTTGAAGAAAGAACTGGTTTCACGGAGAAGATTTAGAAAAAAAAAATAAAAGTTGCTTAGATAACTTAACAAGGCCAGACGAACAAAAAAAACTTGAAGAAAAAGGCAAACTCTCTTCTACAAGAAGATTAGAGAAAACTCCAGAAATGACAGGAAAAGATTTTAAGACAAAGCTTGAACAAAAAGACTGAAGACACAAGTGGAGTCTGTGAGTTCTAATGTCCACTCTTAAAGAGGAAGAAAGGAGAGGTCACCATACCAGTTCCTAGCTAGCTTTTGAAATGTTTCCTTCCAAGAGCTAGCTTGAGTACCAGGGAAGAGAGGTAACTGCCAGTACAATGGATTTTTTCCCATTATAGATTTTTTTTTTTTTTTTTTTTAATTGAACTTTATTCATAAACAACGTCTGACAGTTGCATTTATGAAGTAACCACATTGCAAAAATTAGAGAGACTCAGAAACATTTCTTAAATAACAGAAAAAATGTCAGCAGTCCAGTTGGGATTGAATTATGTACAGACCCCTTTTAGAAGTACTTTCACAAATGGTGTCTCACCTCAGCTTCATTAGCTTTAGCTAAAGCTGACATAGCTACACTAGCTTTGTAATTAACATTACTATGTAAGCCAATGTAGCTAAGTAAGCTTTAGCAAACATGACTATAGTTATTTATGTAGCTATGTAGATAAGCTACATAGTTTATGAACCTAATTTTAGCTGACTCCTATTTAATGGGAGGAGGATCAAACAATAAAAACAGAGAAGGTAAAGTCACACTTTCCACACAAGAGCTCTGATTTAGATGGAAATTTCCAGCAGTTTTGTCCAGCCAGATATGTTCGAAAACAGCAGAAACGTGTTTTTTCTTTTTATTCTCAATGAAATGCCAGCTTAAACTAGATTATAGTCTGTTTTCCCTCATATCCTATCCTCATAGCAAGATGAGTTGACTTAAAAAAGAAAAACAGAAAAACTCATTCTTGTGAGTCATGGTCCAACTCTCCCCAACAGGCTGTCAAATTGCTCCCCGCTCTGCCTTAACTAGACCTGGATGTAACTGTTGTAGAGCCATGATTCCCGGACGGGTCTAAACTCTCCTAAATCCTGTCTTGGCCTGAGGATTTCATAAACCTGCACCCTCTACTTCTCCACTGCTCTTCTCCTCCTCAGCTGAATAAATTCCAGGGCTTTCCTCTAATAAGTGGACACATACATGTATATTCAAAATAATATTCTTAAACATATCTGCTTTTACTGAAAATGTCTATTTCCCCACTATTATTTCTGTCAACTAGCAAATTGTGCTTTATTACCTGCTTTGCACCCAGTTCCCAGCAGCAAGCATGGCACACACCTTATCCAATCCAATTATTCAGTCTGACTTGTAATTGAGGCAGGCCATCTAGAGTTGCAGCTTAACAACTGGCTAGTCAGACAACTGAAACAAATAGTTCAGAAACAGATTATTTTGCCTGCTACTAATTTTTTATGACTTTTCTGAGTGACATTTTATATACCAATCCAGTTAAATAAGCTCTTTAACAAGTGCTATCCAAAGCTAGCTTAAAAATAAAACTGCCTGATCCACACTGAGGAAATATTTGACTATCTACAGAGCACAACCTCGCCATTGAGAGAGGACGCCACAGATAAAGCCAGATCTCTAAAGTAGAATGCACCCACTGCTGCCAACGGGAGGTGGACACAGAGCTGCACTTTCTAACCATCTGTCCTTTATAGAAGTACGTCAGAGACATGTTTTCTGCACTTTTAACCAGTAAACAAAAACAATTCACCAGCATGAACAATGAACACAGAAGCTATATTCTGGTCGAAGTGCAACAGCGTGCAAATGTTTCAGCACATTACCCGAGCTGTCACAAGCTGCATTTGATTTTAAAATATATATTTATTACATAATTTCTACATTTTTTAACTATAAAGCCAGATTTATGAAACACTTTCTGATTTTTTTTTCTGTAATTAACATAATTATAAATGTGTATATTGCTCTGGCAATGAGAGTGGAGATGTTTTCCATGTCAATAAAGCCAACTGGGTTTAACTGGATTGTTTTTTTGTTTTTTTTCAGGCAACTATTTTTTCATCTAACTAAACTTGCATTTAAAGTGCATTTGATCAACTAGTCAAAAGAGAGAAAATGCCAGAAAAACAGTCAAATTCACCACAGAGTCAGCGTGTGTGTATATGAAGTGAGGCTGATATGGTGAGTAGAGTGTGGCTAAAGTTAGCTGCTGGCTCCACCAGCTTTCATTCCTCTTTGCAGGTTAATAACATGCTTAATGTGGTTGCTGATCATTTAAGTTGCGCAGTTACACTTCAATAAATATCCTTAACAGTCTAGATACAACTTTAGATAGGTAAGTAGGTAGGTAGGTCTGCTTCTTTTCGTCCTCTTACATTACAGCAAGTACAAATGCATTTATTGAGTGGGTGCATATTACCAGATCCCACATGGTTAAGTTGAATGCCAGGGATATTAGGTATCCTCCCTCTGACCTCAATACTGAAATAGTATCATACATAAGGTAAGGAATCAGATTAACTCAGAAACAGGCAGAATAAATAATTTGTATGTAACTGGCTTAGCTAAAAGCCAGAGTTGTTGTATCTTCACTATGACACCTTGCTTTTTTAAATCCTCTCCAACCACTGCAGCATTTGTTTCTCTGTCTGGGGGCAGGAAGCTGAATATGGCTGAAATATGAATGTCAGCTGACGCATTTATATCAGCCAACAATCATAATGTAAAGATGTTAAAAACCAGCACTGTGCTGTATAATCTACCTCCCTTTCTCTCTTTTTATGTGGCACAGTGACACCTGCTGGCCATGTATTGAACTACACACAGGTGGTTTTCTTCAAGAATAATCATACGCCAGACAATATTCCATCATCCCCCCCACACTCAAAGTACACACTCCCATGCAGATATGTACACACAAGGAGAGACTCCACACTACCTTAAGACAAAAACAAATTTATCTTTCTGAGACTTCCATTAAAAAAAATATGCTGAAGATAAGAAATCGGGTTGCATTTGGTGCTTCTGTTTACCTCCTCCAACTGAGCAGGAAATGTAATTCCCACTGTGTTTGAAAAGCCAGAATATGAAATCTCCTCCATCTGTGCTCTGTTGAATTATGGCAAAAACTGAGCAGCGCTCCTTCAGTGTCAGGCAGACCTTTGGGTGACAGAATGGAGAAGATGAAAAGGCAGAGGGTGAGCATCAGGTGGCTGTCATGGTGGCCTGGGGTGCTTTAAATGTCACCTTTTGGAAACTTGAATGCATGGAAAATGATTGGATTTATATAGGATTTGTGCCAGATGGCTGCACTGTAAAGGCAGCAGACAGGCATTAGCATACATTTGAAAATCACATCAGCAGCTTCAAAATAATAAGAACCAATTATTCCATTAAAATACCCTGTTGGTGTCACTCCACATTTTCAGTGTAGTCTGAGGAAAATTTAGAAATAATTTTCTACTTGCTAATCAGATTTTAGTCACGGAACAGCTAAAACAGCTATATTAGGTTATAAAAAAACAAAGAATAAAGCCTATAAAAATAGAAGTAGTGAACTTGAAAGTAGTACAATGTATCTGCTTCTAAAGATAATGCTTTTATCTAGGAAATATGAAATTGTGGTAGACACTGGTGGGTGTATCTAGGCCTGTGTTCTACCCTAAAGGAAGACCTGCAGTCCTCTTCTGTGGCACTTGTCTCTGGGTTAGCTCCTCCCAGATGCCTTCCTGGATGGCGCCATTGCTGTTACCCCATACCCCCACACCGCTGCCACCCCCAGTCCAGCACCCTGAAGCAAAACTACTCAAGGTCTGCCAGGTTGCACAGGGATCAGGCTTCTCTATTGGATTGAGGTCTGGGCTTTGACTCGGCCACTCCAGAACATTCACCTAGTTGTCTTTGAGCCATAGCCTCTCAAAGTCTGAATAAGATTGTCCTCCAGGGTTTTCCTATTTTGCTGCATTCATTTTACCCTCTACCTTTACCAGCCCTCCTGGGTCAACTGCCATGAAGCATCCCTACAGCATGATGCTGCCATGATGTTTGTTGTTCATCAAACCTAACGTCTCATCTGATGGCCAAAAAGCACAACTTTGGTCTCATCAGTGCAAAGAACTTTCTTCCACTTGACCATGGAGTCTCCGACATGCCTTGAGGATAAATGGTAAATGACAAGAAATAGGAACATTTCTGCACCGACAGGTTGTTTGCTAAATGACCACTTTTGCACCATAATTCAGTCACATTGATAAAGTCCTGAAAACCCAACTGTTCACTCACAATAGAACAAAAGAGGCTTACGAGAACCACTCATTTAACAGTGAGATATTGTCTGCTTTAGACTACTTTTCGTTGATTTTGACTCTGTTTTCATTGCCATTCTGTGTCATCTTGAGGCTTTAAACCACTTCAAAGTTTTAGCATTCTCTCTTTTTGTGAACAGCAGTACAGATTGATGACAACATCCAAAGCCACTCTCATGAACCCACACTGACCGCCGGGCCTATTTCTTTTCAATCTCTGCATAAAAAGACCTATCACCAACTAAAAGGCAGCACAGTCAATCGATAGTTTCCAGTCTACTTCATTTTTTAGTGTCCCTTTTATGCACTTAGCTTAAAATTCAAGATACAACCACGTATTGATTCACTTAAACCATTGACTCTTCACCAACCAGCACTTAAAAGCATTCTCTATTTTAACCCAAACTTCAACCCACTGATACAGATGCCAACTCCTGACGTTTACCCTCCTGCTGGCACCGACATCACACCTCATTCAAGTGGAGCCAAGAGTAAGATGTTGTTAGCCTGCTTTTAGACTTCATCTCTGTCATCGTCCATCAAAGAAACTGTTGAAAATGGTATTTCTTGATTTTATCCAGACAGATGAGGAGATCAATGTCATTTTTGTTGGTCCAGGATCTGTACCCTGTGTAAGACTGTATCTGTATGCTAATCTTTGCCAGGAAAGTTCTAGTGATCTCTCCTAACAGCTTCTAAATTTACTTTACTGTCCCCATTATACACAACAACACTATAACAAATTCAAAAAAGATGCACCAATGTAGGCTAGGTACACTGGAATATCTGGGGAGTCATTTTTCCAGAGTTAAAAATATTTCTTAAATAGTCAGTGTGCCCTTCTTTGAGTGATTTTATTACAAGCCACTGACAGAGTTGGAGCAAAAACATGGATGAAACCCTGCTGGATTAATACTTTAACCACACATTTCTGAAGTTTGATTCAGCTGCTATCACGTAAGAAAGAGCTGGCTGCAGAACTATAGAGGTTAGTGACTTTTCATTATCTAATTTGGAATAAAAATGTTAGTTAAGTTTAAAATATAATGCAAACAAAGTGTATGAATTAGTGTCAGGTTTACATTAAGCCAGAGCCAAAAGGCTAACTTTCCAAATAGTTTATTGCACAGTCAAATAATGTTTCTGTCACTCTCTGTGTTTAAATTTTAATTTTTGTTGGAGATGTCTCTCTCACTGGTGAGGGCAGGAGCACTGGGCAGTCACAGCTGCAACTCGTTACTTCCAATTTCCACATACAGCAACCGTGCAAGGATCCACCGGCAAATCGTACTGTGGAGTAAATCGCTCCCTCTTTAGTCTATCAGAGCAGTTTTTGAGGACATTAGAGCCAAAGAATTTGGCAAAGTTTTTGTATGTCAAAATTGCGGGTTAGGTGTCACAGCTGCAGTTAATCCTTGCCCTTCAAAATCCCTTCGTAATCACCTTATGTTGAACCGTCAGACAGAGTATACTACAGCTTCCAGTGTGGTAACCCAGCTCCTTTTCAGCCTTTGATTCTAGTGAAATTACTAGGGAGTTTTTTGCGAGTTGTTGCCTTGTCTAACACCTTTTTATCCTCTTTTGTAGCGCCTCTATCTCTTTGCCAGTGCTTCTGCCATACCAGCCAGTACAGACAAAGTTATTCTCAGTTTTCTTTTTCTCTCTGTAGACTCAAATTTTATATTTTTAAGAGTACATATTGTTCATTTTGAGTAAAATTAGAGCACCAACCTTATGCTAATCAGTATCATTTCATTTCAAGTCAGAGGTTTCCAGCAAGTCAGCAGTAAGCTTCTGGTACTGTAGCTCCTAAAGGTTTTGAAAGACTTTGAAAGACAGCCTAAGTACCCCCTCTATTTTACTGTGAAGCCATGCTGTTGTAACTTATGCAGACTGTGGTATGGCATTG
Organism: Cheilinus undulatus; assembly: GCF_018320785.1. NCBI lineage: Eukaryota > Metazoa > Chordata > Actinopteri > Labriformes > Labridae > Cheilinus > Cheilinus undulatus. Next base: position 20,011,822 of record NC_054887.1, on the reverse strand, counting down.
TCCGTCATGAATTTACATTTAGACATTTTTGCTTTAATTTTCTGGTAGTTCCTGTTGTGTCTTTTGTTTTATCTTATCCTTCTGTTGTGTTTTGTACAAATTCTAGTGTGCATTTTATGTTAAGATCAGCCTTTTGTGTTTCTTGTTTTATTTTTAGGGCTCTTATGTTTCATGTCTTTCTACTTCCTTTGTAGTCCTACTGATAATCATTCCCTAGTTTTAGCTCCCTTTGTTTTCTATTTCTTTTGAGCTTTTCATGCCTTGTGTGATTTTGTATTTGAGTCAGAAAGTTCTAGTGTTTTCTGTTTTTATATTGTCTTCTACTTCCTTGTCTGATATAGTATTTCCCTGGCTTCTTGTCTTCTATTTTATGTTATTTGGTCTTGTGTATTTCCCTCCACTGGGATTGTGTCGTTAGTCTCACCTGCGTCTGATTATCTCTGTGCTCCTGCCCCTCTGTATCAGTTTGTCCTACCGTTTGGCTTTGTTGATGATTCTCCTGTGGTCCCTCCTAGTGTTTTTCTGGTATTTGAACTTGGTGTTTTTAGATTTCCTGAAGGTTTTTTGCCAGTCTTGACATTGTCTTGCTGAAATAAACAGGAATATCCCAGTAAAAGACATCATCTGGATGGAAGCATGTGCAGTACAGCCCAAGACCTGTATGTACCTCTCAGTATCAACGGTACCCATGCCATAGGCACAAATATGCCCACATATCATTGCAAATTCTGACTTTTAAAGTTTGCGTTAATAGCAATCTGGATGGTCCTTTTCCTCTTTAGCCTGCAAGACTCGACAACCATTATTTCCTTAATCACTTTAAAAAGTGGACCCGTCATACCACAGCACCCTTTTCCACTTTAGATCAGTTCATCTCAGATGAAATGGGCCCAGAAAAGTTGGCAGTGCTTCAGGATGATGCTTGCAATCATAATGTAAAGATGTTAAGACTCTTAACTGACAGTGGTTTTCTTAGGTGTTCTCCAGTCTGTGTTGTAATATCATCACAAAATGACAGTTATCAATGCAGCGGCACCTAAAGGGTCACAGATCATGGGTATTCAGTGTTTGTTTTTGGCCTTGCTTCTTACATGCAGAGATTTTTCCAGGTTTTCTGTATCTTTGGATCATATTATGGTCTGTCGATGGTGGAATGTCTTTGTTACTTAATATCGCACATTGACAGACACTTTTCATTAACTTTCAGGGTGTTTGCCTGGGCAGTATTTGACAAAATGGTGAACCTTGAACCCACCATATTACTATGAATGACTGAGACTTTCAGGAGGCCTTCTTTTAAACCCAATGGTACTCTTAACTGTTACCAATAAGGCTATTAATTTGTCTTTTTTTGCCCCTGTCCTAACTTTTTGGGAACATGATGCAGACATCCATTTCAGAATGCTTATTTATTTCTCATGAAACAGGGGTGTCCAAACTTTTTGCACTGAGGGCTACATACAGAAAAATTGCAAAGATGATGGGACCACTTTCATACCTCAACTCCATGATACTGAAGACAGTAAATTCAGCCTAATTTAGGTAAAAATGTATACCTCGTGATTGGATATGCTAAAGCGGCTAGTTTATTGCTGAGAATGAGAATGGCACCAGAGAATTTACAGCATTGTCTCAGCTTAAGTCATGAAAAAGTACATCAATAAATTGTCCCATCAAAATGTTTGTTTACAGAATCAGCACAGTAGCACTGCCTAGTGCTGAATCTAAAATTATTCCAGATAAATTCATACCGTCTTTGCAAATCATAATTTTTCTTATTGGCAGGAGAGTATAGTTTTGTGTTTTCTTCCTGGACGAGCCCCCAAGGGAATACAAAATAATACTCATCTGTCATTGAGCTAAAATATATACTACAGTCAGGCACAGGCTTCATGTTCTAATGTGGACCATTTTTACCCACGCCGATGAAATCGGCAGGTGGTTATGTAAAGGGTTGATAGTAATCAATGGGAGCGTGAGTTCCTCGGTGGCGCTGCTTAGGCGTGGGTCTGCCGCCTCAGACGGCCATTCTAGTTCATATATGTTGTAGAATTTTCTGTGGGCCAATAAAAAATGGGCCAAGGGCTGCATTCGGCCCCCAGGCCATAAGTTGGACATCCCCACCATAAAAAAATAAAGATTATCAGTTTGAATGTAAAATGTATTGTCTTTGTGTTGTAATTTACTGAATAAACACTGAGAAAGATTTGTAAATCACTGTATTCTATTAACAGTAACATCCCAACTTTTCCGAAATTGTGGTTAGTAGTTTGGTCCCTTTACATATTTGAAGTGTGACTTTTACATAAACTGAGCAGAAATGTCAAAGTTTGATTAAGTTAAAGAAACAAAACTACTTGTTTGGTTCAGGAGAAGGTGATGATTTTGACTATAATAATTGTCAGGCCAGAAGTCACTGAATTTTGATTTAAATTTAATCTTTTTTGTATCAATTTTATCTATGGGTACAGGTGAACTGATAACAAAGACTTTCAAATACTTCTTCAAATATTCCTTTCTGTCTTCTGTCATTTACCACTAGATGGCAGCATTGTGCTTTGAATTGTCCTCCAGTGATCCTGTCTGAGTAAGTCATCTCATTCTAATGCCTGCAGCATGGCAGGAATGATCACTGAAAGCATCCTGATGCTGACTCTATTGAGAGATAATTCTCTTCATCATAAAGGCATGCAGCTTAGAGGATAACAATGACTTTGGGTGAAAAGCTCTCAGAACAACAGGCCATTGTGCTGGATTGTAAGCAGCGTGTTGAGAGGCTCATCATGCCCCACAGCAGATTAAATGAACTTTGGTGAGACAAAAATATAAATCTAGAGGTCTCATTGATATGCCAGCTGTGTAAATGCAAAAAGAACAGCCAATGGCTGTGATACCAGACTCAGTGTTAGCATTGCAGTTTCAGTAAGAGTCTATTTTCTACTTTAATCCAAAGTTTATGAGGAAAGTCTGAAGAACTGCAGCTACAGGCCTAACAAGGCTTTTTCCCCCTAAATCTTCTCTTGTAATGGGTTTACAGCTGAAACAGACTGAAAGTTCGGTAACACTGATGTCTCTATCTGACCCTCAAAAGCAAACAAGATCATCAGCAATAAAACGCATGTTTTCTTTGTTGAAACTGTTATGCCTTGAATCACAGCCACACAGCACAACAAAAAGGGATGAAAACAGATATGTTTAACTGTTTTTTTACAAAGCACTTCCTGGTTGGTGGTTGCCTTACAGCAAGAAGGTTCCTGGTTTAGATCCTGGTCAGACAGGGCCTTTCTGTGTGAGGAGTGCATGTGTTGGTTCTCACTGGGTACCTCCTAACTTTACAAAGCAGATGGATTTGCCTGATGACAGTCTTGATAAACTCCAATCCACAACATTTGTGCAGAGCAAAAAATGATTCTGACCTGTCGGTGTCATTTAAGGAGTAGCAAGGCAGTAGTTCCGATCAGGGTTCAGCTGTACTGTGAGGCGTTGGTAGTCTACAGACCAGTCTTTCCCATACTTAAGTATGTGACTAGATTTTTATTTTATTCAAGAAGTTCCATGGAAGTGCTTATTTTTGTACAGAGACATTAACATTACTTGAAAAAAGGCTGTGATTATATTTCTTCTGATCAGGCATCTGCAAAGTCCCCTATTTTGTCTTTTCCAGGGGTGTCCCAACTATGGCCAAGGGGCCAAATGCAGCCTGCAATCCATTTTTGATTGGCCCTCAGCAAGTTCTAGAAGAAAAAAAATATGGCCCACATTTGAACATGAAGCTTGTGCTTGATTGTATTGTACTTTTTGCTTTCAGCACAAGGCAGTGCCTCCATGCTAATTCTGTAAACAAACATTTTGACTCGAAGAATTAATTGATTCGAGTTTTTAGTGACTAAATGAAGACGACACTGTGAATGGGAAGCATATTGGCAACCAATATGATAACAATATTTTGATTTATAATGCCCTGATGGATTATAAAGGCTAACAGCAATATTGATGGTGTTTTAGAGGCAGAGCCAGCAGGAGCTAGGGCTGACCAGGGCCCCCTGAAATCTGATTGGCCATCATTGTACCACATTTGAAGTCACTGAGCTGTTCAGAATGACCTATTTAGTACCACCAATATTTGCTGCATGGCTAGGTGCTTGATTTTATACACCTGTTGCTATGGGTCTGATTGAAACACCTGAATTCAGCGGTTAACAGGTTTGGCCAAGCACTTTTGTCTGTATGGTGTACATCATAAACATGTTTCTAAAACTGGAGTCTCAAATCCTGGAATCTGATTGATTTATTCTTTTATTTTGAAGCTCTCTCAGCTTTGTTCCTGTCTTTATGTGCATGAAGTTTTCTGCTTTGTTTACCCTTTGTCAGTAACTAATCGTTTGGTTTCTAAACATCACAGCATTTGTTTCTGTAATTTTCATGTATTTCTGTGCGTGCATGATCCATTTTCAACACACATAGCGAGGTCATGAAATCTTCATGGTCCTTGCATGTTCTCCTTGCAGCCTGCATGCCCTACTAACCTCACTCTGTGTTGTGTGCGTGTGCTCCTGCTATGCATGCATCGACTCCATTATTTGTGTTTCAAGTGCGTGCGCGCCTGGTGTGTGCCCTTGATGTCCCTCAGCGTCTGAACCGTCGAGTGTTTCCATGCATGAGTACATCTGCGAGAGAGAAAAACCTCTTCTTCTTTTATCTCCACCCACACACGCACACTCCAACAAGCAGCAGAGTCACCATGGGACCACACACACTAACACACACACAATAGTCATGATAATTACATGTGAAGTGTTGCCCTGTGCCTTCACAGCTGATTAAAACCATGTGGGAAGTTGTTGTGATGGTATTTTCAAGGTCAGATAAACAGTGGGAAATGAAGTATTTAACCTGTAACATTAACTGAGTCATTAGGGTTGCCAGGTTTGACAAATATACCCTTTAACGTTAATTTAAATGAAGCTACTTACTTTGTCACTTCAAAGTAAAATTAACTGCTGGAAAATGAATTAAAAGCCTCTATCTGAGAATTTCCAATTCATCCCAAAGCATTCTGGGAAAATTCTCAGTGCTTTACATGAAGAAGTTTTTCCCTTGAAGTCAGGTCCAGATGAAGATTTTGGCATGAGTTATCTATCTTCAGTACCCTCATCCCCCATGCAACTTGGCTGCATAGGAATGTGCAATGCTTGTGTTTGCCTCCCTGGATGGATTTGGCTCCAGTCACCTATTTGATGTAGAAGGTCACCAGCTAGCCGTCTGCTAATGTTTGCCAATTCTCTCCCCCCTCTCTGTGGGTCTCTCTGCATGACTGCATATATTTTTCAGAAAACACACATGTCTGCACTTGTGTTTGCATACTTTATGAATGATTTTTACATTTCTATAAGCTTTAATGTTTCATTCATGTGCATGTTTGCCCTGTCAGTGATTTGTCTATTTGACTTTTTCTGTACTTTCCCTTTAACCTGACATAGTTTGATGTAATGTTTGTGGTCTGATACTAAGCGGTGTGAGAGGTCCATTTACAGCACTCAGAACACTTGAGACATAATGTGCCCATTTCATTTACTCCTGAGAGGCTCTTGAATTATTGACCGAGCTACTGTACTGGTTGTGGGTTGTGTTTGTGTGTGTTTTTTGGGATGTAGTTAATCACTGTAGCCTGATAGCCTCGAGTTGTGCATTGTGTAGCTAAGAATCTGTGTCTACTGACACTTTTCTCAGTTATTTATGAGCTTTACCAGCATATTGTGGCTTCTAACTTATTAGTTATGTTGGGAACCTACCATGAGTGAAATAAAATATCTCAAAGACCTGAGGAGACCCTGCAGGGGGTCCAAGGTGATAAAAAGTCTCTCATCTGAGGCCTTTCCATGGTCTACTAGCAGCTTTGTACAACATCTGCCTTCCACTCAGTGCTCAATGCTCCCAGCTTCACCTGAAAGGTCAGAACAGTCAGCCACCAGGCAGGTCTAGTAGAAAGGGTTTCTCCTCATTGAGACACCCCGGCAGTAGTGCTGCAGGTATCCAAAGAAGGACATGCAACTCATCTCCCTCCTCCCGAAGGACGTTACAAGCCCTACTCTTATCCTCGAGCTGATTCTTGATGCCAAAAGACTATTAACTTGCTGGAACCCTGGAGGACTTTCAACTTGCTGGAACTGTGGAGGACTTTCAACTTGCTGGAACCGTCAATGACTTTTTAACTTGCTGGAACTGTGGAAGAGTTTTAACTTGCTGTAACTGTGGAAGACTGAACTTGCTGGAACCGTGGAAGACTTTTAACTTGCTGGAACTGAGGAATACTTTTAATTTGCTAGAATCGTGGAAGACTTTTAACTTGCTGGAACCGTGGAAGACTTTTAACTTGCTGGAACTGTGGAAGACTGAACTTGCTGGAACCATGGAAGACTTTTAATTTGCTGGAACTGTGGAAGGAACCCTAATGAAAGCATTTCATATGCATTGTCTGCTTTTGTGTTGTAGTTTGCTCTGCTGGGTAAAAAGTTTATTGTAGTTCAGTTTCATAACAGTTATTTGTTTTATTTGTTTGAGTGTCATTGATTCTGCTTTATTAAATAAATTCTATCACACGAAAAGAAGTAGTCTGTGATTATTGTCCATATACACTGTAATAATATGCTACACTGTGAGACCAAACAGTTAAAGGTTGTTAAAAAAATGAGTTGCGTTGACTTAAAAAATCCAAAATAGCTAATTTATCTCTATTTTTCTGAGTTGACTGAACTTGTTTTTAGTTTTAAATAAACTGTACTCAATAATTTTAAGTATTTTTTTGTCATCGTAGTCAAATTATTTGACGATCATCCCTAAATCTACACAGTTTTCCCAGAATGCCTTTGGAGCATTAGGCACTTTGCACCATGAGTGAAGTTACTGACTCAGTTAGTGAAGAGACACCTGTAGGGAGCAGCTACGTAAACGACACTGGCTCTGGTCCCACATTGGGTTTAGGAACTTGCTATCTTCAAAACCTCTTATCAAAAATAACAGATATTGTGGCAGTTAATTTATAAAGCTAGTTTGAAATAGAGTCATAACACACTTTTCTGCAATTACACTTGAACCCACTCCCTCACACTTCTATAAAAGCAGCCATCCTGCTTTCATCATCATTGTTTCCCATAAACATGCCCGTAAAATCATCTCCAACACTTTATGTACATGTGTAATGCAATCACAGTACGGAAACGGCAAGATTATTTACCTCAGTGGGAGGGGAAGGAGAGAAGAATGGAGGAAATTAGTTTGATGGAAGACCTTGTGGTGAAAAATAGCAGCACTTCTGCCATTTGGATGTACTGTGTATCAGAACAGATGGCTTGTTACTCAGTAAAGCATTCAAACAGTAGAAAGAACCAAATACTTAGATCATAGCTGAAATGTAAGCTAAAATGATTGCTTATTTTTTACTCATTGTAAAACATTACTGAGCATTTTTCTCTTATCATACAGGCATTAATGTAGAACAGGAGACCACTGAAGATCTGCAGGTGTATTTCATATTCACCATTTAATAAAGTCTCAAAATAAGAGTTTCAATCAATGTTATAGGCCTTAGATCACTTCAAAGCCTCCTTTTATGTGAGAGTGGACTTTATGGAGAAATGATTCACTTATTGATTCATGCAGATGTAAAACAAGTCACAATCAATGTTCACACCCCTACAGTTTTATCAAACAGAAAGTAGATGAAGATCACTTTTCATGGCTAACAGCTACTTCACTTCAGAGCTGAAATGTGTGTGACGCAGTTCTGATGGGTTCTGATGTTCAGATTCACTCATTCACTTCATTCACTTTACTCAGAATTACTTATTCAGTCCACTTTAAAACCCATTGTTGCCACCCATTTTTCCACATTTGTCCCACTTTTAACCCATTTTTTTCTTCTTTCACCATTTTCTGACACTTTGAGTCAGTTTATTCCTTCAGGTTTTGCCCCATTTTTTGCCTTTCTCAGCCCATTTATACACCTTGTATCCACATTTTAAAAAACTAAATTTTGCCAATTAAAACAAATTTTGCCACTTTGTACCTGACTTCATTACCTTTTTCCACCAGTTTTGTCCCTTTTTAGCCAATTTTTGTCACTTTTTAACTGCGTTTCACCAATTTTTTGCCTCTTTCAGCCTTTTTTAACGCAGTTTTGCTACCTTTACCCTTTTTGCCTCTATGTACACAATTTCACCACTTTTTTCCTTCTAACTTTAACCCATTTTAATCAATTTTTTGCACGTCTTGCCTTATTTGTAAATTATTTCATTATTATTTTAGTTATTTGAGTTGCCACTGCTTTTTTTCTAGCACCATGGCATTTGTGCAAACCATGGCTTAGCTATGAAGTCTGACATTACTTTCAAATGGTTTAGTCAGTGTGCCCATCCACATCGTTGTTAATATTACAAAAAAAAAAGAAGTTATTCTATTTTCAGAAAAAGGCTTTACATTTTAAAAAAGGCTATGTTGTACTACATCATTTATAAATAAAATTCATTTTTTGTTTCTTTGATAAGAGTGGTTATTTTTCAGGTTTAATATAGAATATGGTTATCACAGATTAACTTTACAATGGACCATGATTTCCCTAGCTATGCTAGCTACAAAGTTAATGTAACAATGCAAGCCAATGTACAGTGCTCAACAAAATTATTAGACCATCACCCAAAGTAAGCTTTATGCCACAACTGACCTAAATTAACAGCATTGGTAATTACCAAAATCATTTGTAATGTTTCTGCAATGGTTAATACACCAATATGTAGAAGCTCTTTAACCCAAATGATATTTTTAATGCTAAAATATCATTATTATTGTTATCCATGAATTTTCAAATTTACTGATTTACATAAAAACTGAAAAAATAGTAAAGCACATTAATATTTCTTGATTAATTTGTCAAATTATAGTTATTTACTTGCATTCCTGAACAGAAAAAAAATAATGTTTTAGTGGTTGAGTGTTATGCTTGATTCATTTCTGACTTCTCAGAGAAGCCCAGTGAGCCGGCTCAAATTTGGGTATAAAAAGGTGAATTCAATTTGAAATTCCTCATTCCTGTTCAAAATGGTAAAACATGGAGTGCTCACTGAAAATGAAAGAGTCCGCATTAAATCACTTCATGATGCTGGATGATCTCTGAGACAAATATGACAGGTGGTCTAATAAATTTGTTAAGCACTGTAACTATGTAAGCTTTAGCTTTTTGCAACATGAGCTTAGGCAAACAGCTCATTGCCAATGCATCTAAAGCTGAGCAAATATAGAATCAGCTAACATAGGTAATACTCCTCTAGCTTTAGCTATGTTACGTTTTTGCATGAATAAAATATGGGTTTATGAAGTTTGCAAAACTGCAAAATGTGTACAGCCTTCAGCTATGTTACCTACAAAGCCCACATAGCTTATGTAGCTTACATAGTTATCGTAGCTAATGTAGCTCTTCTAGCTTTAGCTATGTAGCTGTTTTGCATGAATAAAATATGAGTTTATGAGATTTGCAAAACTGCAAACTGTGTACAGCCTTCAGCTATGTTACCATACATAGCTCACATAGCTTATGTAGCTACATAGCTAGCGTAGCTTCTCAAGCTTCTCTAGCTGAAGCTATGTAGCTCTTTTGCATTGACAAAATAAGGGTTCATGATGTTTGCAAAACTATGGAATGTGTAGTCCTCAGCTATGTTACCATACGTAGCTCAAATAGCTTATGTAGCTTACATGGTTATTGTAGCTAATGTAGCTCCTCTAGCTTTAGCTATGAAGCTGTTTTGCATTGACAAAATATGGGTTTATGAAATTTGCAAAACTGTAAACTGTGTATAGCATTCAGCTATGTTACCTACGTAGCCCACATAGCTTTTGTAGCTTACATAGTTATTGTAGCTCCTCAAGCATCTCTAGCTTAAGCAATGTAGCTGTTTTGCATTGACAAAATAAAGGTTCATGAGGTTTGCAACACTCTGGAATGTGTACAGTCCTAGTCTATGTTACCATATGTAGCTCACATAGTTAATGTAGCTTACATAGCTAGCGTAACTTCTCAAGCTTCTCTAGCTGAAGCTGTGTAGCTCTTTTGCATTGACAAAATAAGGCTTCATAAGGTTTGCAAAACTATGGAATGTGTAGTCCTCAGCTATGTAACCATACATAGCTCACATAGCTTATGTAGCTTACATAGTTATTTTAGCTAATGTAGCTCCTCTAGCTTTGGCTATGAAGCTGTTTTGCATGAATAAAATATGAGTTTATGAGATTTGTAAAACTGCAAACTGTGTACAGCCTTCAGCTATGTTACCTGCGTAGCTCACATAGCTTATGTTGCTTACATAGCTAGCGTAGCTGCTCAAGCTTCTCTAGCTTAAGCTATGTAGCTGTTTTGCATTGAGAAAATAAGGGTTCATGATGTTTGCAAAACTATGGAATGTGTACAGTCCTCAGCTATGTTATCATACGTAGCTCACATAGCTTATGTACCTAATGTAGCTATTGTAGCTAATGTAGCTTCATTAGCTTTAGCCTGTTTGGACTGTTTACAAATCTTTTTTAAAAGTTAGTTAGGTTTTTCAGTTAAGTTTTTTTGACATTTCACCTTGGTATCCTTACTGTTGCCTTAATGCTAACCAACAAATGTGATCAGATTTTATTTAAAAGGTTTTGGTGTGTATTTCCATCCACTCAAGGAAGAGGTCTGCAGCAACACTGTCTTATGAAATAGCCATACAAAAAATTGTGGTCTCAAAATCTCATCCTGCTTTCTTGCGGTATCCAATACTAAACTATCTATATCTTTACTTAAAATATTGAAAAAAGTCTTATTTGAAGCTGTTAAATCTTCGCTGACACCTATCAGCTGGCATAAAAAAGAACTTTTAGGGGAAGTACGTTCTTATTTGCTTTCAAAGGTCATAAAGAAGCTTCAGTATTTGTTTCAGTCTGTTTCATATCAGTGAAAAACTCCAAACTGGAGCTGGAACACAGATCAGAATTTCTTCTGGTTTTCAGAGTCCTTGTTTTAGCCACACAGATCACATCAGGATGATTATCCTACAATAAATAGTTTATCTGTTCAGAGTTGTCTTCGGTTTGAATCAGATGGATCTATCTCCCCCTTCTGTCAGTTTTCTCTCTCAACAAATCAGATGAGAAGATGAAAAGGCACGATTCACTTTTTGTCCAACTCCATCGATATCACAGCGCCGCCTGTGCGTAAAAACTCAGAGCTTGGTAATATATTTATTAGCACGTCTGTCGGGCGTGGCTGGCTTGTCTGCCTGGAGGGGGGGAGAGGACCGTAGCCGTATAGTCTGCTCTGGGGGCTGCTGGATGCTCCGTGATGGATGAAGAGTGACAGATCGGGGTTAGCCGCCAGGGGAGCACCATTTTCTTCCAGCGCACGGTCTTCAAAAAAGGAGGTATAAAGACGCTGGACGCGGAGGGAGGAAGGGACAAGAAACAGACCCATCTCCACCCCTCCTCTTCCTCCCTCTCTCTCTCTCTGACTCTCTCTCTCCTCGTCCTCTCGTGCATCACAACATAGTGGGCTTTACCAGGACTGCACCGCATTGACGCTTCTGCTGTTGCCGCGACCCAACCCACCAAACTAACGCAGCCTCAGGCAGAGAGAATCGCCTTTTAGGAGGCTGGAAGCTGTGCGTTTTTGCAGACTCTGTGCCTGGATATGCAGCGTTTCCCCCTTCTCCTTTCTGTGATTCTTTCTGCGTGGATTCGCCGTCCTGTTCGGTGATGTCAAGACTTTTAAAGCAGGAGTGAATCTTGGAGGTGGGGGCGTTTTTTTTTTTTGTTTTTTTTTTTGCAACTACTGCATAGTGCACAGCAACAAATTTGGATCTAACTTGCAAGTTTGCAGGGCTCACATCATGGATGCAGCTGGTTTCTTGCAAGAGTGAGCCCCTTCTCTTTGCTGCCTCCAGAATGGGTGTTGACTGAGGTACGAGGATGCACTTGTAAGGATTAAAAACTGCGCGCAATCATTCCTGGATCATGCAGATTCTGCAGCCTAGGACGTTATTTGTGTTGTTAGCACATGCATATGTAATATTACCGCTGAGATATAATGGGGAAGCACGGAGCAACAGCAGCACATACTCTTCCAGGAGTTTGCATGGGTCACTCCGCGAGAGTCATCAAATTAAAGCACGGGACCGTGCGCTCTCGCCGGGGTACGCCACAGGTGCGTCCCCGGCGGAGGGCGCGATAATCCGGGGGACTCTTAACTCCACTCACCCCTGGAAGAAGGTGGTGGCAGAGGAAACGTGGCGGATTGGACACAACAAACGCGACTTTAGTAGGACTGTGACACCCGCGGAGGATCCCAACGCGGGCTCACATTGGGGCCTGACGCGCCACCATAATAGGAGGATAAAGTTGAATGGCACGGGGACGCCAGCAGGTGGACACTACAATGCGGCTAAGCTCTCTTCAATGGGAAGGGGAGATGGAGGAGGGGGACCCGAGGAGGGCGACAGGCACAAGAGAGGCACAAAAGACGAGCAGAAGAAAGCCTGGAAGAGGTGGGGGAGAAACCGCCAGAATAAAAGCGCGGCGGCTTTGGCTCAACCTCACGCGTCACCCTGGGAACCCGTCCCCAAGCCGGTGGCCCTCACCTCCACCGATCTGCCCTTTGATCTCTTCACCAGGAGGCCGGAGTTCTTCACTTTCAGGGAGGAGAACCCCTGGGACGCCACGCCGATTACCCCACCAAACTCCAACGACTTCGGGGACGAGATCAAGAACCCCTTCTACCCTGTGACGAGTGAGACTTATGGCGCGTACGCAATCACGTGCGTCTCTGGGGTTATCTTCCTGGTTGGGATAGCGGGGAACATCGCCATCCTGTGCATCGTGTGCCAGAACTACTACATGAAGAGCATCTCAAACTCGCTGCTGGCTAATTTGGCTGTGTGGGATTTTGTCCTCATCCTCTTCTGCCTGCCTATGGTGGTGTTTCATGAGCTGACCAAGTCCTGGCTGCTGGGGGAGTTCACCTGCAAAGTTGTGCCATATGTGGAGGTAAACTGACTTTATATGCTATCCTTCGATTGTAGCCTACCTGTAATATGTCATGAACTATTACAGCTCTTTTACCAGGGGCACAACTAGAAGGTTGACCAGGGGGGCCTGGGCCCCAAAATCTGATGGCCACCTCAAAATCCTTTAATTTGCTATTTCTCTCTCAGAGTTGTGTTCAAATATCTTTTAGGGCCATGCTGCAATGGTCTGCCAGTGTTGCTTGAATTGCAGTGCAGTACATTTACTTTTATTTCTGCTATAAATCATAAAAAGCTATACTTCAAACACCTATTTCAGGTTCTGCGAGGTTGAACAGGGATCACATGTGAACAGTCCTTTTCAATTCCAGCCACATATTCTCTATTGGATTGAGGTCTGGGCTTTGACTCGGCCACTCCAGGACATTGACCTTGTTGTCTTTACAACATTTCTGTGTAGCTTTTGCTAGTAGTCAGGTCATTGTCTTGCTGGAAAATTAATCTTCTCCCAAGCCATTGTTCTCTTGCAGACTAAATATGATTTTCCTGTAGTTTGCAGCATTCATTTTACCCTCCACCTGTATAAGTCTTCCAGGGCTGGCTGCTGAGAAGCATCCCCACAGCATGATGCTGCCACCACCATGCTTCACAGTGGGGATGGTGTGTTTGTGGTGATGTGCAGTGTTTGCCAAACATAGCATCTTGTCTGACGGCAAAAAAAGCACCATTTTGGTCTCATCAGACCAAAGAACTCTCTTCCACTTGACCATGGAGTCTCCCACATGAACTCTGGTCGGGATTTGATTTGAGTTTGTTTTTTTTTTTTGTTTTCAACTGGGGCTTTCTGTTTGCCACTCTGTAGAGCTTTGACTTGGTTTCCATCCCCTGTCTTCTACTTTTCAATATAATTTCTCTTAGTTGCTTGGGGTGTTCTTTTGTCTTCATGGTGTAATAGTTGCCAGGTAGACTGATTATCCAGTGACTGGACCTTCTAGACACATCTCCATCCATATGTGGGTTCTCTCCATGTCCTCTAGCTCCCTCCTACAGTTCAAAAACATACTTTAGCACACTGGTTCCCAACCTGGGGTCTGGGACCCCTTTGGGGGGGTGCCAGAGATTTCGTACTAACTAAAATCATGATAAAACACTTCTGAATAGTTAATGCAAAGATCTCTTGATAAGAGAACCTTTGTATGGGGCTATGTTATACAGATTTGAACAATGAATAATTGTAGATTTTATGTTAATTTTTGACATCCATGTATCCCCGTTATTTGTGTGGGTCCTGGGGGTCCTCTACGATACAATTAAAACGGGGCTCATAGGAAAAAAGGTTGGGAACCACTGCTCTAGCAGGTTAATCTGTGAGTCTAAATTGCCCATACGTGTGTGTGAGCTTTAGTGGCTGTTCGTGTTAATCTTTAAGCCCTATCATTAACTGGTGACCCTTCCAGGATGTACTCCACCTCTTGCCTATGACAGCTGGGATCAACTTCAGCTCCCCATGACCCCTAAGGGATCAGTGGTATAGGTGATGGATGGATGGAGAAAAGGGTGAATCCGTGCTTTTTGTCAGCTATACTGTGTACACAAGTGCCCTGATAGGGCCGCCCCAGTTAGAACATGCCCCTTATGAAGTTGTTGTTAAAGTTTGTAGAGGCGCCTGCAGGTTTGCCATTTGACAGATGGAAACTGAAGCTCAACTAGTATCATTTACATGTCAACATCTTTGTCTGAATGTGACTGCACCTCAAGAGTAAAAACAGACAGAATCTGTTGGGGTAAAATGAAACTCATTCAGTTAAAAACCTCTGACTGGCCAGTAGGTAAACAAGCTATAGGGTATCACTTTAGCTGATAACAAGGGGACTCTGTTTGACACTTATACACCTGTTTGAGAGGAGGAAGCCTCACCCAGGCCTGGAGGCACATTCACAAACATGCAGACATGAATGCACACCGAGCTGTAAGGTAATATCCCCTGTCCACTTTGACTTCTACTCACTCTCTCACTCTGTCTCTTCTTGCTTTTGTCTCCTGTAAATCTGTGTTTGAAGATGCTGCACGGATTATTTACACTAACCTTCCCTTTGTGTGCTCGCTGCAGCTACACCAGTGTCACATTCACCCACAAGGTGCTGCGGTCTAAAAGGGGGTCTTAAGCTTGTTTTGAATGGCTGCATTGTCACAACCTGGCTTAAGGAAAAACACAAAGGGGGATTTGAAAGCTTTATCTTAACCCAAATGCATCTTAAATGAAAGAAAACTGAATGCGGTGGAGTTATGGGTGGCGCCTGAGGTGCATGAGTAAGTGCTAGATTTGCTGTGTGCTGCAGCAAAAATAAGGAGGGCAGAAAAATGTAACCAAACTCCAAAAAAGAGTAGATTAGAGGAGAGATAGTTGCTTTAGCTTCTGTAGCGAGGCAGGCCTCGCCCTCCAGAGAGTCCAGACAGGCTGTTACATCTTGCAGTGATGATACAAGCAGGTGAAAGGTGTTTTATTACCTTCATCTGGCTTCCAGGATAGACAATTGGCTTTTTCATGAGTGTTTTCACACATGGGAAGACATTTTTAGGTATTCAGTGACAGAAAGAGGACGCATTTCTCCGGTGTTTTGAAAGCAGGTGTGCAGCCTCTTGATTTAAGAATAATTGCTCTCACAGTTCTGCAAGAAAATACTTCACTTCAAGAGGGATATAAATATGATTTGGGACATGGCTCATGCACATTTTTGTTTTCAGCTCTTTTTATAGATTAGCCGCACACTGGGTAATTTTCAAATCATTATAGGTTTCAAAAACATGGAGAACAGACACACATGGACAGTATCAACTGATATTTAATGACATAATCCTGAAAATGCATGCACTAGATCAGGGTTTCCCAAACTTTGTCAAGGCCAGACTGCAAGCTACATGGCTCACTTTTCATGCAGCTACACAGCTCTAGCTACATTTTCTTAAGCTCACATTGCTAAAGCTAACTATGTTTGGCTACATTAGCTACATAAGATAAGAAAAGATCATACAGGATAAGATTGAGAGGAGAATCAGCCTGATAACTCACTGAGTGTTAGTCAATCACTGCACCACCAGTTGTGTTTGTGGCTGTTTGCCACTGATTGGGGCCAGGTGTGGCAAAGTTATATATAGTCCTGGGCTGCAGCACTCTGTGCTGACTCATTATCTCACCATTAGAGGTATTGAGACAATCTCCTTGTGTTTCTTCGTGTGAGTGTGAAAGTTAAAGGTCACATAAGCATTGTCTAATATATTTCTTGATTACATTCTATGAGAATAACTAGTTGCCTAGGATTAAAGATTATTGGGGCTGGGAAGCATTAACCAGTGTTTTGGGTTCTCCTTTTCACACCAGTCTGGTGATCTTTGCTTTCTTATCCAAAGATACATCAGTCTCCCTAGAAGCTTGCATTCCCTTCAGCTGCACAGCAGCAGTGGTTTAGTTTCCCCTTTTCTCAGTATTGTCAGGAACTGGAGTTTTCAGCTTTGGGCTAGTTTTCTTGAGCTTTTTGTTTTCCCCCTTTTCCCATTTATCACTTGCGATTTAGTGGTTATCCTTCTGGGATAACTTTTAGAAACCTGTTGTCTGCAGTTGTGTCCCACTGCCCCTCCCACCTGACAAAGATAGGGTAACGTAGACTTTGATGTCCCCAGAGGTAAATTTGTCATCGTCCCACAGTTACAAAATCAATAAACTCATAAAGTTAATACAAATGACATACCATTTCATCCTGTAGCAGCAGCAATTTTCCACATGTAAATAAGAAAACATCTGGCAGCAGTGACATACTATTGCACAACTCTTTGGCACATCTTACATTGCCTGTTATTCAATAATGTTCTGGACGTGGGCACAAATGCATGTTTGTATTAGTTCAGTCTGGTTTGAGGGGCCCTCAGTCTTCTTCCTGAAGGTAAGAGCTGAAATTCAGAATAGAGAATGTGGGTTGGATCAGATACGATTATCTGGGCTCATAGAGTGGTTGTAGAGATGGGTACCTGTTATTTCATGCTATCTGTGATTTCAGCTGAATAGATAACAACCATGGCAGGCTGTTGTCTTGTATCTAATGATGCTTTCCAGGACAGCAGAATAAAATAACATTAGCTTCTGCTACACAGCTAACATAGCGAAGGCTAAGCTCACAAAGCAGCAACATTAGCTATTTGGCTACAGTCTCTACGTACCTACATTAGCTCTAGTTTCATTGCTGAAGCTCACAGTGCTAAAGCTAACTTATCTACATTCGCTTGTGTAGTAAGGTTAATTACGTAGCTAGCGTAGCTATGTTAGCTTAAGCCAACAAAGCTCGTTTCACTATTTTCAAAGTATGACATTGTTGACAGCACCAGACATTTTTGAATAATATGAACAACCCCACCCACCACCCCTGCCTTTCCACTTCAGCTAACAAAGCTCACGAAGCTAAAGCTAGCTACAGTTCATGTAGTTACCGTTGAAACCGTATACATCATTTAATCCAAGATTAGACCTCTGACTTTTTTCTGTTTTATTCATGAAATATTGCTTAGTCTGTGATGTCTGTGGTGCAGAATGTAACTGCCCTATCTAAATCTAAATGTAAATCTACGTGTATATGAAGCAAGACTGTCTTGAAAATGATTGGCTATCTGCCTTGTCAGCCGTTAATTAGCCATCTAAGCATACCCAAATGCTGAGCATGTCTTAACCTACTTTGATTGGTTTTACAAACTTTAATATCCTTAAAGTGAGGTATGTGAAAGTGCCACACCACCGTTATATATTTTCTATTTGGCCCTCAGTGGAAAAAGTTTGGACCCCCCTAATTTAGGATTTAGACACCCTTAACCGGAGCCAAATCACCTTTAAAAGTTCCTCCTGCATACATTTATATGCAGCATTAACTTGCTTGCATTTGCACCGTCTTATCGTCACTCTTCGTCAGCAATATTCCTCCAGCTCCCTCTCGCTGACCACATACTGTAATACATGTACAGTATCTCATTTCATTTGCAAACACCTTGTGAGTGCATGTGTTTTAATTAATGGGGGATCAGAGAGACTCAGCCCCCTCTGTGTTATTTCAGATGAGCTACCCAAGAACCGCAGGATGTTTTTTAATAACTTGCAGCACAAATGACAACTTTGAAAGCAGCGCATGTGTAAGGGGATGTACATTTTGTGGAGCATATCTATCAGTATGTTAGTGGGTTCGGTGTGTTTGTGTGTGTGTGTGTGTGTGTGTGTGTGTTTTAAAACAGGCTGTGAGTAATGCTGCCCAGGGCTCACTCTCTCCCAGTGGAACATTCAGGGAAGCACACAGACATGCACATACTTTCACCCTATGGAGTGACTTTATTCCTCACTTAACCTAAATTCACTCACTAGGGACGTGAACATTTGGCCTGAAAAAAAGACACAAACTCAGTCGCACATGCTTTAAAGGTACACAAAACACTGTCACACACAGGCACATCCATGCAAACATTAACCAGACTTCACATGTGCATTCATGCATAAATAGAAGGTGGTATAGATATAATATCAGAGCCTCCCATGGCGATGCCTTCAGTAAACCTTGTTCTATTCAGTGTTTAGTAGAGCGTGACATTTTCCAAACATCAAAAAGAAAGCAATTTTTAGGTGTAAGATGAAGCAGGAAAACTAAGGATGCTGCACAAAATAGAGATGTGGGCTGCAGCCAGACTGTCAGACACGCTTCTGTTTTATGCTGCAGATGACTCCTCTAGGAAGTGATGCTCAGAGCAGCAAAAACAAGCGAAACAAATGTGCAATAATTTGCTTTACACCTGCTGGCCGCTTAGGAGGAGCCTTGAAAGTAGGCTAAAGTAGAAAATAACAAGTGCAGTAAGCATTTTATAAGCTGGAGGGAGGACTGAGTCATTTTCCAAGGTTCATTTAGAATCACCGTAATGAAGAGATTGTAAGAACTTTTTGTCTCATAAACTCTAAAGGAAGACGTGCTAACCAGTGCTGGGAAATTAAACCTGGTTCAAAGTCTCAAAGTCATGGAGAAGATAATTGCGATGGAATAATTAATTTGTCACATGATTTGTAGCACACATTTTTTCATCTGGTGCATATTTTAGTGTTTTCAGGGGTTTTTTGCTCATTTATTTCTATTTTTCAAATGTGTTAAGAGTGTTGAAGTTTGATGAATACATGCGATGCAGATGTATCAAAATTAATGAGTATTATTGTTCAATAATCGTGATCTGAGTACCAATTTAAGATTATCATGATTATAACTTGTGCCATAATTTCTGCAGCCCTATTGGTTAACCAGATGTTAGCTGATGTTTAGCAGCATAAAATCATAGTAACAGACAACATCTACAGCCCCAATAACAATAAAGTTGGTGCATGCTGTAGAATATAAATAACAACACAATGCAAATCTAATAAACCCATATTTTATTCACAATAGAACATAAACAACACATCAGTAGTTGACGTTAAGACATTTTTCCATTTTATAATGGTATTTTAAATTGTGATGGCAGCAAAAACACATCTAAAAAAAGTTGGGATGGGGCAACTGAAGGCTGGAAAAGTGAGAGGTACTGATGAAAAACAGCTGAAGGAACATTTTGCAACTTATTTGGTAACTGGCAACAGGTCAGTAACATGACTGGGTATAAAAGAAGCATTCTAGAGAGGCAGCGTCTACAAGAAGTAAAGATGGACAGATGTTCACCAGTCTGCAAAAAACTGCATCTAAATATTGTGGAACAATTTCAGAAAATGTTCCTCAGCGTGAAATTATTAAGACTGAGAATATTCCACAATCTGCAGTATGTAATATCATCAAAAGAGTCAGAGAATCTGGAGAAATCTCGGTACACAAGGGACAAGGCCAAAGGTCAGTATTGGATGCTTGAGACAAAATGGAAAACTGTTCTGTGGTCAGATGAATTATCATTTGAAATCCTTTTGGAAAGTACGGACACAGTACTGCAGACTTAAAAGGAGTGACCATCCAGCTTATTACCAAAATCCCGCATTTCTGATGGTATGTGGTTGCATTAGTGCCTATGGTGTGGGCAGCTTGCACATCTGGAAAGGAACTATCAATGCTGACAGTATATAGAAGTTATAGGGCAACATGTGCTCTCATCCAGACAACATATCTTTCAGGGAAGGCCTTTCATATTTCAGCAAGACCAAGCTAAACCATATACCACATCCTTCACAACAGCATGGCTTCACAGTAGAAGAGTCCAGGTGCTGAAGTGGCCTGCCTGCAGTCCAAACCTTTCACCAATAGATAATATACTGCGATGAAAAATCCAGCAAAGAACACACAGGACTATTGAGCAGCTAGATATCTACATTAGACAAGAATGGGACAACATTCCTCTCTCAAAACTCCAGAAACTGGTCTCCTCACTTTCCAGGTGTCAGACTAAAAGAAGAGGTGATGCTACACAATTATAAACACAGTCCTGTCCCTACTTTTTTGAGGCATGTTGCTGCCATCAGATTCAAAATGAGCTCATACTTTTCACTCAACAGTAAAATGTCTTGGTTTTAACATCCGATATGTTTTTATGCTCTATTGTGAATAAAATATGGGTTTATGAGAATCATTTACAAAGGGATAATATGCTGTTATGTTACCATCATGGTGTATTTCTGTTTATATGGTAATCATCCATGCTATTATTGATCTAGTGACCGCTCCCATTAGTAGGACGTACCAGCTTTGTTTTTTCCTAACCCTGATTTACAGCTAACAACGTCCATCCCATCGCCGGACATAAATCTTTCAACTCTCTCAAGGCTCATTCAGTCCTTGGTGGTGTATTGGCCTTTACACTAACAGGCCATCTATCATTGTTACCGTTTGCTGTGTAGTATGAGGCATAAGGCAAGTATTAGTGGATTTAGAAGTCTCAAAAAAGTGTTTTCTAGTGGCAGAATATAGTACAACCTTAGGGAATTTTCATGCCCCTAATTGTAGATAAAAAGGATGATATCATCTGCATAAAAGCGTATTTGGGATGTGAAATTGAGTCTTGATCTGCTAAAATGGTGCACTAAAAGTTCCACAGCTCAAATATTTCCCTCAAATTCTCCCTCTGCATTTCTCTGTAATGCTCTATCATGTCACACTCAACTCTGTGGTGAATCCTCCGGTTTATTTTCCACACACTTATCTGGCTGCTGCTGTGCTGTACAATACTGTAGGCCGTCTTTGCCATGGTACAGTGGGCTTCAGCATGCGGAGGGGGAGAAACAGATTATTGAGGCAGAACAGGAAATAGGCTGAGGAAAAGTGAGAAAGTGATAGATTGGGAAAGAGGGGGGAAAGAGAGTGAGCTGCATGGAGCCACACAGGGCCAGAGGTAGACCCATGTATTGTGCTGGAATTGGCGGTAATGGCAGGACATACATCAGCTTGACACGTTCACATTTAACTCTCTCAACTCACAGGAATTTGGTTTCTCTCCACGGCTGGGTGAAGTCCTGGAATATGTGGTCATTTCACAGTGACCAGGAGAGCTCAGGTTCCTTTGATTTGTTACCTTATTCTAAATTTTAATCATCAAGTAGTAGCTGAAAAAAGGCCTGGTATATAGCAGTCACAGTCTGTCCAGACTTGTCATACAATATGGCAGCTTGGTCTGTGCTCCTATACTTCAAAGTATGATGATGTAGATTATTCACTGAAGTCTTGATAGGACTTTACATCAGGATTTTAAATTTTTAGTCTTCGGACTGATGCAATGATAATTAACACTTGACTGGTATTGATACCAATACCAGGATCTATACCAATCTCCAGTACTGTCTTAACTAGGAATTAGGCATTGGCGAGTATGCTTGTCAGAGCAATCCATACCATGACAAATTGGTGTCCCTAAAGACTGTCCCACATGCAATGGACCGGGTGACTATGTCCACCAAGTCCAGAGCTGCAAAATAGATTGCAATTTCATGGTAACTGCAATATAAGCACTAAAAATAAACACATTTTCAAGTTATACTGAGACCTGGATACAATAGTGTTCATTCTATATCAATGCAGGTGGATAAAACTAAAGCCAGCTATCAGCCACCCCTAAGATTAAGACCCTGTGTCCTTTGATGGCTTTTTTAGCTCTGGTTGAGCCCATGACATCAATTTCAGACCACATCTCACTGGTGCTTACTGTTTCTAGGTCACACATATTGGCTCACAGCACTTCCACTTTCCTTTGCCGTGACCTTTGGGTCACTTTTAAAGTGCTCCTTGTGGTAAATACTTGTTTTTATTCAAGAAAGGTTTACAAGAAAACGTGTCCTGGCATTAGCATTAGCATAGCAGCAGATTTGAAATGAAGGCTGTACCCTTAAAAAAATCAAGCAAAATCAATTTGTCCTTTACCTTTTTGTTGCAAAGTTGATATTGTAATGATATTGTAATGTAAATTAAGTGACTGCATAAATTTTCACCCCCTTCAAGTCAGTATTGAGTAGACTTTTGGCTATAATCACAGCACTGAGTCTGTGTGGATCAGTCTCAATCAGTCTTGCACATCAGGACACCACAATTTTACTCCATTCTTCTTTGTAAAGCTGCTCAAGCTCTGTCAGGTTGCACAGGGATGGAGTAGGAAAAGCCCTTTTCAAGTCCAGCCACAAGTTCTCTATTGGACTGAGTTCTGATCTTTGACTCGGCCACTCCAGAACATTCACCTTGTTGTCTTTAACCATTTCTGCGTAGCTTTTGCTGTACACTTTCAGTCATTGTCTTGCTGGAAAAAATTAATCTCCCTGGCTAAAATTCTTTTGCAGACTGAATAAGAATGTCCTTCAGGATTTTCCATACTGTGGCATTCATTTCAAGCCTTCTGCCAAGAAGCACCCCCACATTATGATGCTGCCACCACCATGCTTCACAGTGGGAATGATGTGTTTGTGGTGATGTGCAGCATCTTGTCCAGTGGCCAAAAAGCCCCATTTTGGTTTCATCAGATCAAATAACTTTCTTCAACTTGACCATGGAGTCTCCCACATGCCTTTTGGCGAACTCTTGTCAAGATTGGATATGAAATTTCCTCAACATTTGGCTAGTGGAGAACCCAGGCAACAGTTGTTGTAAGCAGAGTCTCTCCCATCTCAGCTGCTGAAGCTTGTAACTCCTTCAGAGTAGTCATGGTATCTTGGTGGCCTCTCTCACTAGTCTCCTTCTTGGATGGCCACTCAGTTCGTAAGGACGGCCTTGCACGTGTATCATATTCCTTCCGTTTCTTGATAATGGATTTAACTGAACTCAGTGCCTTTGATTTTTATTTTTCCATTCTCAGACTTAAATTTTCAGTAACCTTATCTCTGAGTTTCTTGGAGTGTTCTATTGTCTTCATGGTGTAATGGTTGCCAGGAACACTGATTAACCTGTGACTGGACCTTCAAGACACAGGTGTTTGTATACTACAGGCAACACTACTGTTTGGGCCAGTCAAGTTCTTCCACACTGAACTAATCAAATCATGTCTTTAGAGCCTTCCCCAAACTGTTGCCACAAAGTTGGAAGCACAGCATTGTCCAAAATGTCTTACTATGCTAAAGCATTATGATTTCCCTTTACTGGAGATAAGTTGCCTAGCCCAAAACCCTGGAAACAGTCCCATACCATTACTACTCCTCCACCAAATTTCACAGTTGGCACAATGTAGTCAGGCAGGTAATGTTCCAAGCATCCACCAAACCCAGACTCGCTCATCTGACTGCCAAACAGAGAAGCATGATTCGTCACTCCACAGAACACTTTTCCGCTGCCCCACAGTCCAGTGTCAGTGTGCTTTACACCACTCAATCAGCACATTCAAACAGAAATGACACTAGAGGGGTATTTTTAATATTTTGATTCACAGGGCACTGTCCAAGCTGCAATTTCTAAGAAGTTGGGAGAAACAATCTCTGGATTATCCACATCCGTTCCCATGTCTATCTGTCCTTCTGTCTCTATAAATCTAGCCTGTAGACACACACACCACACACACATGCATAAAGTCACTAGAGTGTGCTGATCTTCCAGATGGGTGGGATGGCCTTCCCTGTTCTGATCACTGCCCACGGCTCTTGTCCCTCTCTCTCTCTCTCTCTCTCTCTCTCTCTCTGCATCAGCTATCAGTGATTAGAAGCAGGCCTCAGGGGGAAACACACACACACTTACATACATAGAGTATGAGAGCTGTGGACACTCACTGACACATTTGTGCATACTGGCTGACTACACAGATACAGTATCAGAATAGACACTGGATGCACACAGTTTAGTACCACGCACTGGGTCTCATTCCTGCTTCTGCCGTCTATTAGGAACGCGAATCGCAGCTAATTGGAAGATATGTAAATTATTCAGGGTATATAATTAGCAGCAGCTCTACATAATACATGATGGTGAGTCTATTCAGCCAGCTCGTTGTCCATGGATCACTACATATTGTGTTTTATATGATGAGACAAGTCCACACAACAACACAAGCGAAGATTAAGATTGCTTGTTAGTTGCGATTAGCTAAACTGATAATTACCCATGTTAATTAATATTCATGTAAATATGTCCAGGATAAATTGGAGATGTTGGTGAAATTGAGAGAACAGCAGATCAGTTTCAAATCAACATGTCCCAGGTTGGCGTGCAGCCAGATGTCATAGAAAAGAATAGAAGGGAATATGAAGGCTACTGGATTTTGTCTAGCCTCAAACATAACACTCCTAGACAGGGATCAATGACCTGGAACTGGACTTTTCCAGCAGCTACAGCACACTGAGAGCTGAATAAATTCTTAATGTCCAGGGGAAATCTGCCACAAGTCAGGATTTAATTTAATGGAGGAGAAATGTATTGTTTGGAAGTGGGAGAAGACCAGCTTTAAAATTATAAAAGGCAGAGAGCAACAGCAAATACTATATCGGCTTCTTGGATAGAATTGAATTGATGCATGAAGACGGTATATTAGAGCCTGCTGTTCTTGCTCATGAATTTTATTGGATTTACGTTCCAGCTGGTGAGACTGCTTCTTGTATCGATGGATTTAAACAGAGTGAAAGTGACTGAAAGTTAATTTTTCTCTTTGAAAGAAAAAAAGTGTTACTATCAAGGCCAGTTCAGACTTTTCATTTGAATCAGTCTTTCTCAGATGGTTGTGTGGCAACATAATTGGTAGGACTTGACCTAAAATGAACTACTTCTCTCTGTAGTTCAGTGGTAGTGTCCTTGTTTTCAGAATAAAATACACTCTCAATGTGCTTTCAGGAGTTTTTTCAATCAAAGTCCAAAAGGTTTATATACCTAACAGTACCCCCCCCCCCCCATGCATGATAATGACTAGGGCTGAACGATTTGGGAAAATAATCTAATTGCAAATTTTTTTTTCCCAGTATTGTGATTTTATGTGTGATCATTCCTTATGTTCCTCATCTAATTTATTTTACAACAAACACAATCAATATGTTATTCTTTATTATAACCAACACAATATTTGATTAAATAAGGGCTTATTTTTACTCTTATTGTTGTGTTGAAGGAGGGAATTTTTGTCATTCTCATATTTAATGAGAAAAAACTGCAAAAATGAAGAAGGTACAACATTTTGTATAATATTCTAAAATAATGTCACTTGAATGGTTGCATGATATTTAATGCATAACATCTCTGCAGAAAAAAAAGTGTTTTATACTGGCTTTTTGGCACAAATTTCAGGTAACAGAAGTATTGCACCTTCTGCGATTTGAAGATTGCAGGAGGCCCTAATTATGATCTAGTGAGGGAGAAACTATGGTGAAAAGTGGCACCTACCTAACCTTGCAAGGCCAGTGGATTAGCCAGACTATGTCTGTCATCAAGCAGATCTAGCTTGCAAAGCTTCAGTCTGGAACAACTGTGCCAGGTCTGAGAATAAACCCGGCCCAATAAGTGACGTTTAATGTGAATAAGGCACTAGCTACAGGCGTGGTTCAGTTGTACTGGTAGTCAATGGCTGCCACTGGTGTAATAATTAACTTAGATGTAGCTTTAGCATGGTGGTAGCTTCAGCAGAATTGGACCACGTTTCTTTATCAAAACAAGAGCAAACGAAGAACTGGATGTCCTATAAGTTGAACTAAGTTCAACAGAGAGGGCTGTGAGTGAAGGAACAAACAAAAAAAGCTGATGTCCTTTAGATGGTGAGGGCTGAAGACACTGGACTCAATCAGTTTCAGACTGAAAATGAGCACTGCCAGCTATGTGGATGCAGAGCTTAAATTAACCTGACATTATATTTCTTAAGGTGTGAAAATAGATGGTTCACCAACACATACTCTGCAAACTAGTTTTTTTTTTTTTGGGGGGGGGGGGGATTTTGTGCCTTTATTAGATAGAGGAGGACAGTGGATAGAGTTGGAAACAGGGTCAAGAGTTGGGGAGAGACATGCGGTAAAGAGCCTCAGGCCGGATTCGAACCCAGGCCGCCCGCGTACATGGGGAGCACCTTTAACCAGTAGGCCACCTGCTCCCTTGCAAACTAGTTTTTGCTTAGAATTTAAACATTGAACAGCCTCGACTGAGTAAGCTAATTGTTGTTATGGTAGTTTAGCTTTCAGTTTGTCTCTATTGGAGCTTGTCAACCCTTTGTTAAACCCCTGTTATACCCAGGACTTTGCACCAATGTAACAAATATAAAGCTTAAATTAAGGAGATTTAGAGGTGCAGGGCTTTTTGTTCTGTTCTGCGCTGAGCAAGCTTTTTTCCTTTGTTTTCTGTCCTTTTGCCAAGCTAGGCTAAGCAAATCTAATCATATGGGTACAGTTAACAACATTTCCTCGTGTATTTATTACACACATGTTGTAATACAGTCACGCCCACATGAAATCAAATTTAGTTGCTCCGCATGAATGTGGATATGCACAGACACACATTCGGGCGCATACCCACCAGTTTCCTGTCCCTGCCCAGCTGTGAGACGGATGGCTGCTGTCAGGAGCTCTGTCTCTGGTCAGAGTTATGGTCTGCTGGAGCCTGCACTAGGTCACACACACCACCTAGAAACAGGTCTGCAGATGGAGTAACCCTTTGTCTCTGTTCCTCATTACGATCAGACTGTAGGCCTGTGCGTGTGCGTGTTGTTGTGTTTCCCCGCATTAGCCCATTCATCTCCTGATATCACCCATTATCCCTGACAGTGGCTGAAGTCACATTGCGGCCACACAAGCTCCACCAGCCCTTGTTAGACACAATTAATAACACAAGGCCTTTGTGCCACCAGCTTACAGGACCTTTAATCAGGGAGTTAATGGGCCGTTATTAAAAACAGCACTCAGGAAAATGTCTTTCTCACCTGCTGTGCAGCTTGACATCAGAACCTGGGAAATGTTTTGTGGATGAAAGACCTTTTTTGTTCTTTATTTTGAGCCCTTGAAGTCCAAGCCTGAAAGGAAATGGATTACAGGGAGTGAAATACTGTCTAGACGAACCCAATTTATGATAGACTTTTTTTAATTGAAGAGGTCAAAGAATATAGTTACAGTGATAACAGAACCAACTAAAAACACAAAATTGTATCTTGAAAAAAAATCTTCAATCAATTTGTTAAATATACCAGAGATGCGTGCAGTTAGCTGGCTATGAGTTGGTTAAATTTTCTATCATTTTTTTTAAAACACAGGCCTGAGGCCAAGGTCTAAGGCTGTTTTAAAGTTGCAATGAAGCCTCCTGCCACAAGTAGCCACCATAGCTTCAGTTAATAGCTTCTGCCTTCCTGCCAGAGCTTTCGCCTGGCTCTTCACCGAACATAAACATAAGAAGCTTAGCATTTAGCGTGTTTTAGATACTGCAGTATTTTGAACTAGGAAATGGATATAAAGTCGTATGAAGGCTGTTGAAGGTTATATTAACCAAAGTGACGAGTGACCACATTAAGCAAGATATTAATCTGCAAAGAGAAACGAAGGCTGGTGGAGTTAGCTAGCCAGTTAGCAAGATAGCCACTGATAAATTTAGCTAGCTGGTTCCTGTGATTTATTTGGTTTGCAGATACAAAAGAGGTATCAATCTTACTCTCTAACTTTGGGTTGCAAGCAAAAATTGTGTTTTTTGTTTGTTTGTTTGTTTGTTTTTTTTAGTTAAGAAAAAACAGCCTTGTGCCAAAGTAACAAAATAATGATACTAGTTAATGTGTTAACAAGGGGCTACATGACAGACTCCTCAACTGAACACATGATTTAGAAACACAGCAATAATAGGCTATAATGTATATTTGATGAAGCTTCTGCTAATGTAAGATAGCTAGAAAGTCAATGTGCTACTGGTAACCTATGCTAGGTGGCTAATTTGCTTTATTGCTTATAGACACAAACAGGAAGACTATCAATCATAGCTTCAGACAAGAATCTAACATGAAAAGTTAGCAAATCTTGTTTGCTCTTGAAAAATGCATTTACCCATAGTGACATAAGGACGAAAAAAACACAAGTATTCAAATTTTCAAGGGAATACACAGCAGACTGCTATTTTGCTTGATACAAAATGTAAAACCATAAGCTACTGCTAATTCAAGCTAACTAGTTAGTAGGTGTGCTACTGGTTAACCAAGCTAGGGGGATCATTAGCGTTATCACTTATGGACATAAGAAGGTAGCCTATCAATCAAACATCAGGCAGGAATCTAACAAGAAAAGTTAGACAAGCTTGCTAACTCAAGAAAAAAACAAAGTAGCATTTTTTTAATCTAGCATATATGTTCAAGGGAATATACAACAGACTGCTGCTTTGCTAGATACAAAATGAAAACTACTAACTAATTCCCAAAGCTAGCCTACCTAGCCTAGGAGGTTTTGATCAAAACATTGGGCAAGAATATAATTGATAATTAGCAATTCTGCTTCACCAAAGAAAAGATTGTTTAGCCAGAGTAACAAAATGAAAAAATACAGCTAGCATTCACAGTTTTCAGATAAAAATATAGCATACTGCTTCTTAGCTGGGTTCAAACCCATAACATGCACATCATATGACAGAGAATTAAATAAACTTTTGCTAATTTGAGCTAGTCAGCCAATAAGCAAGCTAATGGTATACAAGCTAAGTGGACCATGCGCTTTAGTATGCCCATTTCCGTGTTTCTCATGAATCCATCTTGCAAAAGTCCCCTCTGTACAGTTTGGGCCCGGTTAGAAAGTGACAGGACCAATCAGCGACGAGGGGCAGTACTTTCAGGCATGGCGGAGTCGTGACGTAAGCAAACAGCAACAAGAGACCTGTGCAATTATGGCGGAAAACATTAGCGTGGATGCTGCTAAAGTGCCAGTCTTATCAGAACTTGACAACATTTCTTCGTTAAAAGAAGAACAAAAAACAGCAGTGAGTTGGTTTTTTTTTCAAAAACAAAAGTTGTGTACTTACATGTCTATAGTCGCCATGGTTCGCGTTGTGTGTCTATATGGAGTTTACTCCTTCAGTAGGGGCTACGTCACGTGTTTTGTTGCTCTAATTGGCCCATAAAAGGTGTGACAGACAGAACGTTCATCCAGTCACACTCTGTTTTTTTTAAGCCTCTGCCCTTTCCCAAATGCTGTCTATGAGTGGTTTTCCAGATGGATTACTTTGTTAAGCCTTCAGACACAAATAAGAAATTTGTGTCAACTTAAGAAAAATGGGTTTTAACAAATTTGAAGCAGGCTACATTGTTTTAAAAGAAACAGACAGCTTACAACTTGTCAACTTGATACACATCATAAAACATAAAAAAATCAGGGAGTGGCATCAAATAAACTATAGTTATTGCTAATTTAGGCTAGCTATTAATTAAGTGGAGAGGCATCTGGCTGCAGCCCTCTGGCAAACCTCTACACTGGGGCGTTCGGCTTGAGACCTCTATGGTGGGGCGAAACCTCTCTGCTGGGGCGTGACGTATATTACCTGTGATGAAATTTCAGCTCTATCCGCTTGCCGACAGGCTGACCCTAAATCTAACCAGTCGGATTTAAATGCCTAAACCGAACCAGTCGGGTTTTAAAAGAAATGTTTGAATGTTAAAGGGGATACATTTATAACCCTTACTCATCAAGAAACACTACATTAAAATAAACCCCCTAAAAACAGGAGATGGCATGTAAATAAATAAGCTACTAATACTAATTTAAACCAGCTTAAATAGGGAGTGAGCTACTGATAAACTAATCGTGTAAGAAGCTGATAGCAATGCTTTAAAATGCTTTTAAATGAGCAGTAAGATTTGAGCAATAATATTTAAAAACATAACTGAGCCTAAGGTGACAAGGCCTGTCATCACTGCAGCAGGTTAAATGATCATGAACATGACAGGGTCAAGCCCCCATTGTGAAAAAATGTCACATTAACATTGTTAACCATTCTGAAGATTGCCTGTTGCTCTCTTCCTGTCACTTTAAACTGTCTCTAACTCACGTGACATGTCCCCTTGCTATTGTCTTTTATCCTTCTCTCTCCTTTTCTCCCACTCCTCTTCCTTTTTCCATTCTTCTGCCCTTTTTTTTCACTCTCTGATTTGCATAACCCCCTTCCACAAACACAGCTTCCATCACCCCACCAGGCCTGACTCTTGGACTCTCTATCTGTCATCTCTCTTCCAGCACAAAGCTTCACTTGTTCACCCCGGGCTCGCTCTCCACCCCAGACATGCTGATCAAAGCTGGCTCTCCTGGTTCTCCATGACAGCCTTTAAAGCCATTCCAGCCCTGTTGTTTAAACCATGAAATATTCAGCATGTGCAGGCACCTGTTCATGTGTGCTGGATGGGTATTTGTGTACCTTTGAGTGTTTGTTCACTTAAAGCCACCACATGGAGAGACGGCTGTGTTTGCCTGTTGTGCATGTGTATAAAGAAAGAAGGAGGTCTGAGATATAGATTTAAAGGATCTCTTCCTAACTTTTTGAACAACAAGAAGAAATCTTATTGGATGTTGGGCCAAGCTTCTGGCACAAGTGATTGAAAGCTAGTCCTCCAAACCACCAGGTCTCAGAAGTGTCCCTCGCAGGCAACATTGTAGTAGTGAGATGGTAGTCTAAATAACAGAGCAATTTCAGTGAATGGTATCAACATTTCTGGACTGTAGACAGAATCCAGTGAGCACAGGCGCTATGTATCTGTTTCAGCAACAGAATCGCTGGTGGGATATATTTTTATTATTGTTTTCTCAGAGAAGGGAGGAGAGAACATATGTCAAAATCCTTTTTCAATTTCAGGGGCCAAAACTGCTCCAGAGTGCCACTCATCTCTTCACTGATATTGCCTTGAGTACACAAGAGCACAACAATCTTTATCTCTTTATTACAGAGCGGATTTGATGTTGTTAATATTCCCCCAGAATAAAGTAACATCAATTTTAGGGGCAATTTAAAACTTTGTTTTTGTTCAACAATTCACCTCCATGCCAGATAGTGGTTTAACAAGCTTGTTTACTGTAATGAATTTATGCCCCAGTTTATGCTAATTCACAAGGATTTTTGCAGGGCTGTTCTAAAACATTTTAATTTTTCAGAGTGCAACTAACACCAGACAAAATGAAGCTCTAGATATGGGCAAATGTGCCAGCGGTGGACCAAGAGCACGACTTCATTACTTGAGATACAGTATAGATACTCCTGATCAAATACCACTCCAATATAAGTGAAAGTTGCTCAGTCAAATCATTACTTGAGGCAAAGTAGAGTACTTTCTTTCCTTTATCTTAAAACATACAGTCATGGGTGCAACCTTCAAGACAATCAGGTCTATTTTTGGCCCAACTTCCTCTTCAGAAAAGTCAGCAAAGGCCCAATTATGACAAGGTTGGTAAGATTATCTTACCATATTTTCCTGTGATGTTTTGGTGTTAAGAGGGAGTTTTACTCTCCCTGATCTGCTCAGAGAATGATTGGGCTCAATCCAAATTGAAATCATCAAATTATATGTATATGTATATATACGTAGAGGAAAAAGCTATGTAGATTACGTGTCTGCTTTGTGAGCTTAGATTTTGCTAAATTAGCTACGTAGCTACATCAAATTCATCACAGGGTCGTTGTACCAAGGTTGTAATAGTTTTCAGATTTTTCATTGTTTCTACTTGTATTTTGTTTTCACTTTCTGTGCTCGATTTTAGTTAAGTTTTAATTCATTTTTACTGATGGTTTTTCAGTTAAGTCCAGTTTTTATTTCGCAAAAATGCAAAATATTAATTTTAGTGTTAGTTTCAGTTTTTTCTGGATAGATGTCGGGGATAAATGAATTTCATACATTTTTAAAAACATATTCAAACAGGCTACTCTTCACTTTTCATTTTATTTACTTAAAGATGATGTTAGAATACAACTCCAGACATAAAACTACCACTGTGTCAAGTCTTAACCAATCAATTAGGGCACTTTAACACTCCCCATCTTTGGGTGTAGGTGCCAGTCGGTATTGACGTGTCAAAGACTAAAACTAAGGATATTTTGTCTCTTTTTTAATTTCATTTTAGTTAGTTTTGTAAGCGCACAATTCAGATTTAATTAGTTTTGGGGGGTTTTGTAAAGCTTAGTTTTATTTCAGTTTCAGTTAACTAAAATGATTTTAGATGAGTTTTAGTTATTTAGTTAGCTTTAGTTAACTATAATAACCTTGGTATGTAATGTGTGGCTAATAAGCTGAGTAGATTGAGGCTAAAGTTAGCAGTTAGCTTCGCCAGCTTCACTCCTATTTGCAGGTTATATTGTGCTTAAGTGATTGCTCTTCACTTCAGTTAAACCTTCAACACATACAATGTTATTTCTATTTTCAAGTTCAAAACACTGCCATGCTAATTCTGGTTCTGCAAGGTGCAAACCACTATATCTCATGTTAACATCCAGTTTGAAGCTGCAGCAGGAAGGCAGGATGCTACTTCAGCTGCTAGTGGTGGGAGGCGTCATTGCAGTTTTAAAAGAGTGTTTGCTAGGGATTATAGGATATTTTAAAAAGGATATGTAATTAGTTTATGCAACTTGTAAATCATACCCAGCTATGTTGATTTCCAAATTTTGCCATTTAGCAAGCTAACTGCACTCATCCCCAGTGTGGTGTGACTCGGAAGAACAAATGGTTGAATCTGTCAGTACTTGTTGTCAAGTGTAGGGTCTTACATTTTAAAAGATTTTGCATTTTTAAATCTTTTAATAAGTGCCAAGTTTAGACCAGTGGTTCCCATCTGTTTTCACCTTTTGCTGTCAAAACTTAGTATAACTAGAAAGCACTCGGAGAGCGCAGACCTCCACCATTAGCCCTATCTCACAATAGTAAAGAATCTTTTAAAAAATTCCTGGATCCAAATGGTGATCCAGATCACTTCAAAAATCTAATCAGTTCTTCCTTATGCCATTTCTGACATTTCCTGAAAATTTCATCAAAATCCGTCTATAACTTTTTGAGTTATGTTGCTAACAAACTAACAAACCCTGCCTCCTTGGCGGAGGTAAATATCACTGTGTTCTTGATAAAATCTCAACAGATTGGGACAGTACACAGTTGCTCTAGTGACTGTGTTGTTTGCAGTGACTTTGGTGTCCTTATTTTAGTACAGACCTCAGGCAGGGAACCAATACTTTCAACAAACCACACAAAGACCTCACAAGTACAGTTTGGATTTTAGAAAAGACATGATAATTCATAAGCTGACTTCAGAGCAAAAGCAGCAAATAATGAGAACATTAAAAGAAATGTGGTCGAATCAATAGCACAGTATTTGTTCTTGAAATGTTGACAAGTCAAAGAAATGTTTCCCTCCGATGTGATACTCAAGTAAAGTACAGATATTTAAAAATGTCAGTACAGTGAGGTACAGTACTGAAATAAATTTACTTTGTTACTGTCCGCTATTGTAGTCAACCAATCAGAGAAGTAAAGTTTGTCAGTAGAAAAATGGTTTCAGAAAGTTCAATTTTTGCTTCTGGTTCAGTTTAAAGATCCAAATCATACTTGCAGATTTACATCATTAATATTTCTGAGGTATTAATGCCTTACTCCTTCCCTTTTTTAAGGTTCTTACTTACCTGACATGAATGAAAATTAGCCTTCAACTCCAAACTGCTTCTCTGGCATTTCTCTGATTTTGGCTGTCTAGCCTCCTGAGCATGCATAACTTACTTTAACAGGATGACATCAGCCAATTTTACTTAAATCCTGACAGCTGCCCGAATTCTCATAAAAGATTAATCTTCCCAGAGTGTGAATAAACTACTCGGATAAACATGCTTGGCTTAAATCTACACCTAGTAGCTTTGGAGGAAAAGATACCTGAAGTTAATGCTCACTGAAAGATCATTGTTCTACTTTAGCTTAATGTCAGAACAATTTTTCTACCATAACGGTGACAAATATGCAGCTTTATACAGGTGATAAACTCCCAACACACCCATAGAGTTCTGTGTGATCTTACTGATTTTTTACATTTTTGCATTTTTGTCACTATAAATGATTCAGATCTTCATCAGTTTTTAAATAATGATTTCATTTATTAAGATAAAAAATCCATATGAACCTAAAACATATCACACCTTAAACCTAATAACTGGTTGAGCCAGTTGCAAGCAAGCGTTTGGGATATTTGGAAATGAGTCTCAAAATTGTTTTTGAGCCATTCAAAGGTAGAGTTGCTGGTGTGTTTTGTATCATTGTCCCCCTGAATTACCCAAGTGCACTTGAGCTTTATGCCACAAACTAATGGCCAGATATTCTCCTTCAGGATTTTCTGGTAGAGAGAAGAATTCATGGTTCCATCATTTACGGCAAGTCTTCCAGGTCTTGAAGCAGCAAAGCAGCCCCAGACCATCACACTACCATCGTCATGTTTGACTGTTGGAATGAGTTTCTTTTCATGAAATGCTGTGTAAGTTTTCACCAGATGTAATGACTTCCAGAAAGTTCTAATTTTATCTCATCAGAAGAATATTGTCCTAAAAGTCTTGGGGATC
The DNA here is from genome assembly GCF_018320785.1 of Cheilinus undulatus. Taxonomy (NCBI): domain Eukaryota; kingdom Metazoa; phylum Chordata; class Actinopteri; order Labriformes; family Labridae; genus Cheilinus; species Cheilinus undulatus. The sequence continues at coordinate 19,976,838 of NC_054887.1, read as the reverse complement.
GTCAAGATGTTTTTGTAGAGTTGTTCCAATGCCAGAATCATTCTTGGAGTTTGTAGGTCAGCCATTCCTGGGAATGTTCACCATTGCTACAAGTTTTCTCCATTTGTGGATAATGGCTCTCACCATGGTTTTCTGGAGTCCAAAAGCCTTAGAAATGGCTTTATATCTTCCACAAAGTTCAACTTTTGTCTCATCAGTCCACAGAATATTTTTCCAAAAATCTTTGGGTTCATTAAGATGTTTTCTAGAGTTGTTCTGATTCTGGTACCAGTATCCAAAATGTATGTTCAGTTCTGATGAAAATACAGGTATTGATAACGGCAGGTACAGCTGTTAATGCAACGTTTTGATATTAATATCAATATTAATTCTTATTTTTATTCAGAGAAGCACCATTCTTATATGACTTTCGTATACCACAAAAAATGAAACGTTATCAAAAGTTCAATAAACTTTGAACCATAAATCACAGCTTTTTACTTTTTTTTCCTCTTGAAACTAGAAATTGCTGCCCCATTGATGCTATCCAAGCCTTCATAGTCCTCACAGAAGATTTTCTAGCGAGCCTGAAACTTGGATGACTTTTCAGGGATGTTAAAGATCAAATCCACACTGGTAGATCTGATGTTGAGTGACTTTTTATCCATTCTTACCTATTTGCTATCATTTATTGCTGCTAGCTTGAAAGCTAAAAGGCATATTGTTTACCTTTTTTTAGAGGGGCTGTCAACCAATTGCAGGCTGTTTCGGTTATCACATCATGCTTCATGAAACTGTGATGCTGAAACATGTAGGTTATGATGGAGGAGCAGAATCGGCCCACAAAGTTTACAGCGGTATTGGATCACTTCTACATATCAGACGATAACCAACGCGCTGGTATTGGGAAGGAAAAAAGAGGTATTGGAACATCTCCAGTTTTTGTCGAATGTGAGATTAGTCTTTAAGCTCCTTTTTGGTAAGCAGTGGTTTTTGCCTTGGAAATCTCCCGTGGCTGCCATTTTTGCCCAGTCTCTTTATTATTGTTGAATCATGACCACTGACCTTTACGGAGTCAAGTGTGGCCCGCAGGTATTTAGATGTTCCGAGTTCTTGTATGACCACCTTCCCCATTTGTGGATAACGGCTCTTATCATGATTTAATGGAGTCCAAAAGCCTTAGAAATGGCTTTGCAACCCTTTCCAAACTAATAGATGTTACTGACTTTATTTCTCACCTGTTCTTGAGTTTCTTGTTGCTTTTGAGATCTTTTTGAGAGCTTGGCAGTAATCAGGCCTGGGTTTGGCTGGATAATTGAGCTCAGCTTTCCAAAACATGTGGTTAATCACAGTTTATTCATGATTAAATTGGGGCGGCTTCTTCTTCTAATAGGGCCATGATTGTTAAATGATCTGACACATTTAAGTGTGACAGTTATGCAAAAAGTAAGACATCAGGATGGAGAAAAATGCTAATCCACAGCACTGTAGTTTGTAGTTATAGTGTGGGGTGCTGGAGCCTGTTGTTTCTTCGTCTTCCCTCTTTCCTCTCTCTGCCTTGCATGGTCGCTCTTCATTAGCCTGGTTAGGACATCCATGTATGTCAGGAGGTCAGTGTTTGTGAGTGTGTTTCCGGCCTAGATACACAGAACATCTTGCAGTTTGAGAACATCTATATCTGTCCAGGAAGAATGTGTTTGGAGCTCTAAAGCCGAGGCTCACTGAGGCCATCTGGGAAACTGGCTGTTGTAATTAAATCTGATATGAAGGGAGGAGAGAGGGAAGGAGGGAGAGATGTATAAAGGGAAACAAAGCATGAGGAGAGAAAGGAGACATAAGGGAGAAAAGGTAAGCGAAGGTAAGGCAGGACGGAGCGTCAATGCTGGAGGCGAAATCACAGAAGGAGCTGGTTCATGCAGGGACACACGCATGCACACGCTCCAGCTGCAGAGCAGTGCTTTGCAGGGTGCCCACTCTGCCAAAATGGCTGTTAATCCAACAGATGCTTTCCCATGCTGCGGAAATTTACGAGCTCTCTGACATTTTTTTGCAGAGTGAATTCGATAGCAATGCTGTCTAATTAGCTGTAGAAAAGGAAAATTTGAGCGTCACATTAACAGGAAAACAATGGACTGTTTGGGAAGTCCGCTAATTAGTATGTCTCCCATTGAAGAAGGGGTGTGAAAACACATCTGAATGAATGAATGCGGTGACGACAGCTCTTAATCCTCCATGTAACTCGCTGGCTGTGTCTCTATTTCTGTCTCCTTTCCTTTCTCTCTCTCTCACATTTAGCGATGCTCCACAGTGTTAATAGCAGCTTACAGCTTTCCATTGTCCTCCTGTTGCTCCACTGCTTGTAATTACACAAGTGTCAGGTGCACCTAAAGGCCAATACCATTACAGTGTGTCCAGTTGTTTATTATTTTTGCCGGCGGCCGGCTTGTCAGCTGGCAGAGGGGCCTTTATTTGTGTGTCAGGCAAGTGTATCTACTTGTTTACTTCACTGGCAGCTTTTCTTTAAGATTCTGCAAGATAACGTCAGACTCTTTCTATTCTGGAGCTACATCTGTCAGTTCCTTGTCATCCTTTTATTCATTAAAGACTGACGGCCTGACAAGTATGGCTTCAGTATTACACGCAGATCAGCCCATCTGTCAGTTGGAAAATAATAGCAGATTTTATGCTGTTAGAACAAACTCCGAGGTGTTTATTAAAATATTTCCCCTTCTGTCATTTGTGTTGAGTTTTAAGTTTTCAGCCTAGGGGTTAAAGACCCTGTAAAGTGAAAATACATCTGTATTTAAGTTTGTTGTATGACAGGTCACTGTGTTATGAACCCCAGGTCAAATTTCAGTCAAATAAAACATCTCCACATTTATAAAATTAAGCTTCAAAATCATGAAAATGAGGCAGTGAAATCTGCTCCAGGATGGTGTGTCACGCCACACCCACTCAGGAGAAATACAAGCCTCTCAAATTAAAAAAAGCTACAATCTGAATAGACGAAAAATAGACTGTAGAAAGAATTGGACAAAGCCTGTGTGACGTCAGCTGTCTGCTTACAATAGGCGGAATCGAACAGCTCTTGAAGCCAATCCGCGGAGGCTTCCACATTGAAATCGCATGGATTTTGGATCAACCTAACGGCCTGCCCACTAAGCACGACTTCCTGCCAGCTAGCTAGCTAGCATTCTGGTTGACAGAAACGTAGCCTCTGCCTGTCGAGCTATCTGTCAATCAAATGAGGCGTGCCAATCAGCATGAAATCACTCCCTATTCACTATATAGTGCACTATATAGTGAATACGCCATTTTGTCGTGGTGTCTGAATTCTGATTGAGCATTGTTATTCACTATATAGTACACTCATTCTATCCCACAATGTATTTTGAAAAGTAGTGAACAAGCAATGCTCACTAGCTCAGCAATATTTACCATCATGACGACAGGAGGAGCACAGGAACACATATAAAAACTTTTTTTAAATACTTTTTTGTTGGTTGGCTTTAACCAAATCTGTAAGAAAATGTTAAGGATTTCAAATGGAGTAAGTCCGAGGATTACAAGACATGAGACCGTCATCTTTATGCAAAAATAAGTTACATTATACACAAAAATGTAAACTATTTTGCCACTAAAGACACAAGATTTTTATTTATTAGTATTTTTATTTTTGGGGGCAAAGTACTTCACATTTAGCGTCAGTTTTCAGTAAAGTTCTACCGTTAATTTCGATCCTCAGCCGGTGTCATCACATTATACGAGCCGTTGTTGTTAATCGTTTTAAATGTGAGACGGCGATGATGTCATTAACCGCGGCCGGAGTAGTTTCCGAAATCGTTTTTTTTGTATTTTGCAGTTGAGTCCACTATATTGTCCATTTTATGCTGCTCACTATATAGTGGATAGGGAGTAGGGAATGAGTGTGTGGTTTCAGACACAGCCTCAGTCTGTTTTCTGGGTCAAATCTTTGTTATCATGCTTTTAATGGTCCGTAGACCACTGTGGCTGGTAGATTTGGCAAATTTACCTCATAGTGAAAAAAAAACCCAGCATTTTTCTGGCTTTTAATTTTCAAAAAAGGCAGTGACATCAGCTAACAGCAGACTGTACTGAGATTACTTCTATTGTAGTGTTAGAGGGGCGGGATCATTACCCGCCCATATTGGCCCCACCCAAATTAAACCCAGCCATGAAAGAGGTGAAAAACTTTCACGTGTTTACAGCAACCGTATTCCAACATATCTAGTGTGTTAAGACACAGCTCTTATATTCCACTTTACAGGCTCTTTAATGTACTGATTTATGTTTTGCATTGGCTTGTTCTTTAAGATCTAGCTTTGGGCAATTTTAGCTGTTATTAGATTGGATTGAATACAATATCAAGGAAACTGAGAGAGGAAAAAGTGAAAGAAAATACAAACACTAATACTTTAATACGTTCATACTATACAATCTGTTAAGACTAAATCTAGCCTTTGTACAAATGTAGATGAAGACCCCAGCCATCATAAATTGGGGATGACCTTACCACAAGGTCATCTAAGCAATAACAATTAAGTACTTAGTACTTAGTATTTAAGTACCTCCTCCTCTGCTGGTTTTCTGAATATATAGCAAGTTCTTGACCAATCTAAAATAGCCAGCATGTCTGTTTTTAGCCCTGTGTTTTTGGAAAGTACAAGTCCTTGAGCAGAGACCTATTATAGGAAAATGTTTGAGGAATTAACCTAGCTTATGCTGGAAACACAAAAAGTTATCTCTGTCGTTTTTAACTCTGATGACTGACATTTGATTTCTGTTTGTCTCCTCAGGTGGCCTCCCTCGGTGTCACCACCTTCACCCTCTGCGCTCTGTGCATCGACCGCTTCCGTGCGGCCACAAACGTCCAGATGTACTACGAGATGATCGAGAACTGTACCTCCACCACTGCTAAGCTAGCCGTCATCTGGATCGGCGCTCTCCTATTGGCCCTCCCAGAACTCCTCATCCGACAGCTGGTAACTGAAGACACTGGGATGCCGGACGAGCCTCCTGTTGAACGGTGCATCATCAGGATATCCACTTCCCTCCCGGACATGCTCTACGTGCTTGGGCTAACCTACGAGGGTGCTCGACTTTGGTGGTGCTTCGGCTGCTACTTTTGCCTCCCTACTCTTTTTACAATCGGGTGCTCGCTGGTGACCGCGCGCAAGATCCGACGTGCCGAGCAGGCGAGCGTGCGCAGCAACAAGAAGCAGATACGACTCGAGAGCCAGATGAACTGCACCGTCGTGGCGCTAGCGATCGTGTATGGTGCTTGTGTGGTGCCTGAGAACATCTGCAACATAGTTTCTGCGTACATGGCGGCAGGTGTGCCCGAGCACACCATGTCCGTGCTCCACCTTCTCTCCCAGCTGCTGCTCTTCTGTCGGGCTGCTGTTACCCCTGCACTGCTGCTACTCCTTTGTCGCCCACTCGGCAGGGCCTTCCTGGACTGCTGCTGTTGCTGCTGCTGCTGTAACCACGCCCCATCCTCGGCGACGGCCAGTGATGATAACGAACACGAGTGCACCACCGAGCTGGAGCTGTCACCGTTCAGCACCATCCGCAGGGAGCTCAGTAATTACACACCGGCGGGCTCCAACTGTTAAGCAGACTAATGAAGGATGGGTATTTCACCAGTGTGCTATTAGCATTTGGCTAGCATTTCTCAGACTTGGCTTGGAGAGATTTGCCTTACCTGGTTGGATTACACTTTAAAAAGGGAGCACGTCGGACACTGAATCATCATATTCAGCCAGTGTTTTACATCCTCAGTGTTTATTCCTCACACTAAGACTGTACATTTACAGTAACTGTATAACACTTATTTTACAGGAAAGCTAACAAAAGCAGAAGCCTCACTCTCACGCCCTGGGGTGCTCTCAAAACAGGGTCAGTACATATTTTTAGCAATTCTGCCAGAAACCTTTAAAACACAAACCTCCCTGCTGTAGACCATGTATGCCTAAATATTTTTGACAGATGGAGTGGCCTTTTAACCCGTCTGATGTTTGGATATTTTCAGGGGATTTCAACCAGGGGAGTTTATCTAGATTACCTTTCTCTAAAGCAGAAACTACATGCTATACAGAGCCTATAAAAAGTATTTACCTCCTTAGATGTTTTAGCCTTTTACTGATTTTATAAATCAGTCGTGATCAATATAATTTGTCTTTTTTGACCAAGAAAATTGTAAAAAAAAAAAAAAAAAAAAAAAACTCTCGAAGGTCAAACTGAAGACAGATTTCTACAAAGTAAAGTCAATTAAATAAATATATGCAAGTTAAAATAAGTGATTGCATACATTTTCTCCCCCTTTAAAGTGACTTACCTAATTCAAACAGAGGTCCAGCCAATTGGTGCTAGGAGCCTCACAATTAGTGAGATGAGGATCACCTGGGTGCAGTCAATGTGTCTCAAGTGTGGTATAAAGGGAGGTCCGGTTACTGGCCAATCAGTATCCCTGGCTACCATTACACCATGAAGACAAAAGAACACTCCAAACAACTCAGAGGAAATGTCAGGGAATCAAAACAAAAAATTCAGAGGCATTGAACATCCCCCGGAGTTCAGTTAAATCTATCTTCAAGAAATGGAAGGAATATGGCACATGTGTAAATCTGCCTAGATCAGGCCGACCTCACAAACTGAGTGACCGTGCTAGAAGGAGACTAGTGAGAGAGGCCACCAAGACACCTTTGACTACTCTGAAGGAGTTACGAGCTTCAGTAGCTGAGAAGGGAGGTTCTTTACCAGTCAAAGCTTTATGGGAGAGTGGCAAAGAGAAAGCCACTGTTGAAGAAAACTCATTATCTGAATTAAAGCTCTCCAAAAGACAGGAGGGCAACTCTATGGTTCTTTGGTCTGATGAGGCCAAATCGGTGTTTTTTGGCCATCAGACAAGACCCTTTCTGGCAGACACCAAACACTGCACATCACTTAAAACACACCATCACACTGGTGGCAGCATCATGCTGTGGAAGTGCTTCTCAACAGCTGGCCCTGGAAGGCTACTAAAGGTCGAGGGTTAAATGAATGCAGCAAAATATAGGAAAATCCTGAAGAAAAATTTTACTCAGTCTGCAAGAGAACTTGGGAGAAGATTTATTTTCCAGCAAGACAATGGCCTGAAGCATACAGCAAAAGCTACACAGAAATGGTTTAAAGACAACAAGGTGATTGTTGTTGAGTTGCCAAGACAAAGCCCAGACCTCGATCTAATAGAGAATTTGTGGCTGGACTTGAAAAGGGCTGTTCACTCCTGATCCCTGTGCCACCTGAAGAAGAAGAATGGAGTAAAATTGCGGTCTAGATGTGCAAGCCTGATTGAGACCTATCCACACAGACTGTGATTGCAGTCAAAAGGGCATCTACTAAATACTGACAGGAGATGAATATTTATGCAGTCACTTATTTTACATTACATATTTTATTAAATTGACTTTACTTTGAAGAAATCTGATTTCACTTTGACATCAAAGAAGTGTTTAAAAAGTTTTTTGGTCAGAAAGCTAAGTTATATTGACCATGTTTGATGAATACAATCAACAAAAGTGTAAAACATCCAAGGGGGTGATACTTTTTATAGGCACTGTAACTGACAGGTAGAGGTAATAATGGGTTTCTAGGCTGTGCAGGATAAATACCACAATAAGGTCTAATTAGAATGAGTCAGTCTTCTCTTAATTATAAATGTATTCCACCACAATTAATGCGAAAAACTCTGCATAAGTGAGGTGAGGAATAGCCAATGCGAATCACCTTAATGATATGTCCATTTACAATGATGAGGTTGGATTATTAATGGAATTCAGAGTTGAATAATAACAGCATTCAGCTAAACATGTGGGCTGACACTGCCTATAGACCTACAGGACCCATTGTACAGACTATACAGCTGTAAATGTACAGTTCATACAATGCAGCACACATGGGAGCAAGGCTTATGGTAATTAAACTAGTGCAGGGCGTCTCTGCAGTAATGACAGTTTGCAGAAGGAAAACTCAAAGAGAACAATGGATTCCCCATGTACACAACACTTACACTGTATATTGAATAATATCAAGCAGACTCAAACACAACTGGGCTGGTCTCAGAGATACTTCAGTGAGGAATTAAGATGTTTGGGATGGACTAAATGGAATTAAGAGTTAAATAAAGTGGACTGGAATCAAATTACAAACAGATTCAGTTGAATAAAGTGGATGGGACATAACTGAAAGGGATGGACTGAGCATGGACTGGACTGAAAATAAATATCTGCACTACACTGTTGTATCATGTTACGCCTTACACGTTGGGCTGTATATAAACTGTACACTTTCTTTGGTGCTCTTATGATGAATGCGCTGTAAACAACAAATCCATTGGTTCGACTTAGAATAGCAAGTAATTGAGCTGGGGACTGTGTTTTTGGTCAAGAAGACAGATTACAGTTATCTGTGACTCTGGGATAAATGAACTATAGCGAGGTATGAGAGGGGAAAAAAATCAATGTAGAGTTCCACAGAGCTGCCATAGACACAGTGATGGGATATCAGCTGAATCTCAGTGTATATACTGCTTTTGTTTCCAACTTTTCAAAGGGTCTATGTCCATAGTTTCCCATTTGCACCACGTTTTTTTCTTTGATTGATGATGCAGTTTTATTTTGAAATTAGGTGTAAAAAAAATGGTAAATTAGCATACAAACAAACATTCTTTTGGCTAAAAAAGTATGTCTTTTAATTAAATATTTCTCAAAATGTACTATGTTCCAGGCAGGCCAACTTCTTCTCTTATTTTCTGACATGTAGCATTAGTCTCAGCAGTCCACTGACCACATGGTCCAAGCCATTAAATAGCAAAAAACGGACAAAAAAATATCCTCTTCCTATGACTTTATGGAGTTTAAACAGGTTTCTAACCAACCACAAATAATTGCTTTTCCTTATGTTGGATGCTTGAAGACATGATCCATATATTAACACATGTACAGGCTTTTGTCAAATACATATGTGGATATGAGGGCTGACTTCTACTGGAAGCAGACTCCACTGAAAAAGATTTGGTACTAATCTTGAGCGGAGCACGGTGGAATGCTACATCTGGCACATGCCAGATGCAGTAGAAGCCGTGGAAACCCAAAGCATTTGGACTTGGAAGGGAGCAATTTGCTAGCTTGGGGGTTCGAGTGACCTTTGAGTGACACCAAGGCAGCAACAGTTGCAGCTCTTTGTTTTACAGTTCAGTAATTACTTAGTGTTGAAGGTCACCGATATACAAGAAAAGCTTATTTCTTATTGTAAAGACTTCAGAAAATGCAATAAATAATAAATAATAATAAATTGGTATGTACATATCTACCACTATCTTTCTATAGAATCATAATTTAGCATAGCTGCTTCTGTTATGATGTTGAAACCAGCACTTATTAACCACTTATTAGGTAGGCTGGTCACTAAATATTAATTATTATTAAAAAAAAGTGCCAATCCCACATACGTACATTGTAGATACAATTGATGGAATGTTAATATAAGTGGGACTTTTATATTTGTAGCAATAATTACTTACAGTTTTGCTGTTTAAATTGACTGTTAAAACCAAACAGGATTTTCTTTTACAGGATTTTTTAAATAAAATAATGTCAAATTATTGTGTGAGTCTGACTAAAACTGGACTTGTAAGTAGACACGTTAGTCCAAATGAAATTTTAGTGAGGCAGTTTTTCAGACTACAAACCTAGCATTAATGCTAAGCATAGCAGAAATTTTGTCGCTGTTTGCCTCCATAAGCTGCGATAATGTTCAATACATTTGTACTAAAGGTGAAGCTTAGAGCATGTATACAATGTAGCTCTGAATTTCGTCCACGTCTTCACTCTTTGATATACAGCCAGTAAGCTGTTTGCTAGCTTGTTAGCACGGACATGTGGAAGAAGGTTAACAAGGGGAGAGATAACACCCCACCATAGCTGCATGCTACAGGCAGTAAATTGATTTTCTTGCTATGTATTTATACTAGGACAGAACGGTAGTCCAGTTTAACAGCCTTGTCAATCTAGTAAAAGTAGCTTGAATGTACTACATAAACGCACCTGACTCAGTCTACTCACTGCTTTTAGCTTGGTTAAGCTAGCTAGCTAAAGCTGTTTAAAGCAGTTATTTTAGATCGTACAATATGCCGTTTTCAGGAGAAATCCAAAAACCTACATGTGTCTACTACTATTTGCCAAAATTAATATTCTAGTGTGGCAAATCAACCTTTTATTGTTACTCTTAATATCATTTATATGCTGAAACAGACAACTATATGTTAATAGCAACAGTTGCAAGTGCATGAGGCTTTACAGAGTCTTTACCAAGTGTAAAAAGTCTGACTTCTTGACCATTAACGCTCTTTGCAGTTGAATTACTTGGGTTTTTAGGGAGAACCAATGAAATGTTTTTCACAGTGTATGAATTTACAAATGTATTGTACTGTAAATCTGTTTTCTGAATCCTATCATATCGGGGTCAAAACAAGGTTCAAATCAGTTGTTACAACCTATGTACAAGCAGGTTAATTGAAGTTATGATAAACTGAACAGCCCAAATATTTAGCTCATATGCCAAAAAAAAGCCCTTTCTCTGCTAATTTATTAGAACTGGATTGAACCCTGTTATGACCCAGCTGTGATGCCCATTGTTATATATTGCGATGAATCTTTTGCATATGATTCTGCACTGCCAAACACCTTCTCTGTCTGTCTCTCGTGCTCTTGTGGTAGTAACACACTATCTCTGGGTGTCTCTTTTAGCGTGGAGGTCTGTTTACTCTCACCTGCATCAATACAGAAGGAGGTATATTACTTCACAATATAAATCAGGAGCAGTTTAAAAGCATCCAAGGCACAACAAACTCTAAGTAAAAGCTATTTTTACCTGCAGTGGCTGGAGGCAGCAACCCTTTGGCTTTAATGAAATCCACTTTATGAGCTCCAAGAGATCCATGTGGATGTAGCCTGGCGTTGGTGTTGTCTTCAGTTTTTTATTTGATCGAGGAAGTGGACAGGAATTCAGCAACTCTGCAACACAATGCCCTGCAGCATGTTTGGCCTATGTTTTTATGACCATTACCATCAGCGTATTTTGAACCTATGTGAATCTGTCCAGTGAGTTTATTCCTTTGCTCCTGTCCAGTTTCTACCTATAAATCACTTGTAGTTTTTTGTGTTTATTTCCCACAATTCCCCCGTCTGTTTTTTAATGCAACCCAAGTGTAAACTGACCTCCTGCATCTGATTCTCTTTTTCTGCATATTTCTGGGAGCATAGCTCGTTCTAAATGGCTCAGTGTGTAGTAACGTGGTTCAAACTATTGATGAAGTGATTCTTGTAAATCAGTCAGTGAGACATTTCTTCTGAGTTTTGTGAATATCCTCTTCACTCTGAGAAAATTGTGTCTGTATTTGATACCTAAAAATGTAAGCACACAACCACTATTGTCTCTGAAGTCTAGTTCACTGGTTTCTAAATAGCTTTTTATATAGCAAAAAACTGTCCCTTTGTTTATCAAAGAACTTTATCTTTAAAAAACTGTATATTAAAATCCTAAATGTACAAGTACTGTTGTGTTGGTGTATTTTCTAGCACTGGCTATTTGTGTGAGATGTGTGCATTGATACAGTGCTTTCAGAAAGTCTTCAGTACTAAACATTATGCAAGGAGGAAACCAGGCACTGCTAATCATCTGACCAATACCATCCCAACAGGGAAGCATGGTGGTGGCAGCATCATGCTGTGGGGGTGTTTCAGCAGCAGGGACTAGGAGACTGATCAGGGTTGAGGGAAAGTTAAATGGAGCAAAGTACAGATATGTTTAATGAAAACCTGTTCTGCATTACTCACACCTCAGACTTGGACTAAGACTCACCTTCCAGTATTGGCAGTGACCCTAAACACACAGCCAAGACAACACATGAGCGGCTTATTCTGATGGAAATGCCAGTTTAGACTGGCTTCAACAGATGATTTTAAACCTGATTTTTGCAAGACAATCTGACTGCTGACCATAGATCTCAGACACCCCCTCTTGAAGACTGTTGATGTGAGAAGCCATCTCTGTCAGAATGGAAAAACATACAAAAACTTTTGAAATAAAATCAGATAAAACTTCTTTATAAGGTTAAAATAGGGTGAAGGTAAGGGTTAGAAAACAAAAAGTTAAAAGGCTGAAATCTGACCAGCAAAACCTAACTGTTCTGCTTACAGGATAAAATATTTTACTCCGTAAAAGCTAATGTAGTTAATGTTGCTTTGTTAGCTATGTAAGCTATATAGATAACATAGATACATCGCTAACATTACTAAGGCTAAGCTCAAAGAGCACATGGATATCTATACAAACAAATCTACAACATTTACTTTAATTATATATGGTTTGTAGCCACTTTGGCTTAAGCTACATTTACTAAAGCTATGTTTGCTAAAGCTCATGCTGCTTAAACTAACTTAGCTACATTGGCTTAAGTAGCAATGTTAACTATAGTTACTGTAGATATGTTAGTTTTAGCTAAAGCTAGCGGAGCTAAAGCAAGACACCATTCATAACTACTTATAAACTAAATTTTAATGCCAGATTAGACCTCTGCTCTTTCTCTGTTTTATTTATGAACTGTTGCATACTCTGTAATGTCTGCAATTTTATGAATGTAACTGCCAAACTCTGTTCATGAATTAAGTTGAGTAAAAAACTTTTAAATAATCTCTGCAAATTACAGCTCTTCTGTTCTGACAGAAACGGCATCTCACATTTACGATCTGCGAGAAGGGCCGTCTAAGATTTATGGTAATACAGACCTGTTTTGAGGGGAGAAGGAGGGCCATAGGTACTAAAATACATTTGCATTGTACGTAAAGCATGCATGCATGTTCTTTTAGGGCTTCTGTCATGTAGACTGTTGCTGTTTCCATTAGATTTTATATGATAGCCTCATTTGGGCTGTGTGCAGAGCTGATGCCATATTCTGGACACATTATTGCTGTTGGTGCCGTGGCTGTACAGTGTGCTTTTCTTGTTTTGGTAAAGATTTTGTAATTTTTTATGAACCATGCCTTAATTCTGAGCCAGAATTTTGTCCTCGATGTTCTTTCCTTTGGCAAGCATTATGTACCAAAGCACCTCTGCTGCTCTCAGATTTGGTTCAGTCTGTGTCAGTATAGATAAATCAGTCAGAGCAGTGATAATAGTGTCTGTCATTTACATGTCTGCTCTATAATAAAAGTCAGTTTTGTCTCAAACTTTATCAGTTTAAACCATTTGGTGGAACCAATTTTAGGTTTGAAAAGAAGCAGTGCTTCCAGTGCTGGATGTGGCACTGGTCCTAACAGAAGAAGCAGAGAATCATTTCCATAAATGTGGGGTCAGATGCATGTACAGTATTGCTTTAATCTTGTATCAAAGTCCAGATTCTTAACTAGAGAAATGAAAGCGTAACATTGTGAAAAACATTCTTAAGTCTGTTCCTCCATGGAAACGAGTCTCAGTAGGTGTCCTCATGTCCTGATTTCTTTAAGATCCTCCTGTGTCTTCATTTTTCTTCCTCTTCACATTTAAAATATTCATCAGCCATGTATCACTGTTCTCCCAACACATCCTACACACCCTCTCCTTTTCTGTTTCATCCAAAATATTATACAACCATGACTACGTCCTGGCTCTGTGATTGTGATACAGAGCAGAACTGTTTATTCCTCCTGAAACAGAATAAGATGTCATGTTGTAACACCCAGAAAATGCCAGAAATCTCCTGCAATCTCCAAAGATGTCATACTGGGTTCCCTCAGAGGACAGCGCTCACTCCCACTGTGTTGAGGAGGTGGTCTCTTTCATGTCTCTGTCGCTTGCTCTGTCCTATGTTAAGACAGAATGTGAGAGTTGGAGCAGTGCAGGGGGGGAGTGAGGAAAACACAGGCCAGAGGAGGAACAGAGATGTAGTAGGCTATGCCTGATCTTTACTTACATAGGGTGCACAAATTAACCACACTAGAAAAAAGGGCAGTTTTGAACATTAAATAACCCATAATAAGAACCATTTAAACATTTAAAAATCCTGTTCTTTTGCACTTGAAAACTAAGATTGTTGTCTTCTATCATTATCAAGTTGTACTTTTATTGCTGAAGTAGTGGCTGGAGCCTATCCTAGCTGGCATTGTGCGAGAGGTGGGGTACACCCTGGACTGGTCAGTCTTGCTTTCAGATGAAAGTAAATTTTGCATTTCATTTGGAAATCAAGGCCCCAGTCTGGAGAAGCACAAAATCCAGGGTGCTCGAGGTCCAGTGTTTTCAGTTTCCACACTCAGTGATGGTCAGCCATTTACCAGGAGATTTTAGAGCACTTCATGCTTCCATCTGCTGAGAAGCTTTATGTAAATATTGATTTCCTTTTCCAGCAGGACTTGGCACCTGCCCACAGCGAGGACAGAACTACCAGAAACTGGTTTGATGACCATGGTATTTCTGTGTTTGATTGGCCAGCCAACTGTCCTGACCTGAATCCCAGAGAGAATCTCTGGGGTATTGTCAGGGGAAGATGAGAGACACCAGACTCAACAATACAGAACAGCTTAAGGCTGCTTTCAGGGCAACCTGGGCTTGTAACACCCCAGCAGTGCCATGGACTGATCGCCTCAATGTCACATTGCATAGATGCAGCAATTTATGCAAAACGGACTTTGTCTCTTCTTCGAAGGTCAACAAAAGGTCAAGAGATAGGCTAATGGCATGGGGGCTTTCCTCCATTCAGATTGTAGCATTTTTTTAATTTGAGGGGATTTCTCCTGAGTGGGCGTGGCCTCAGCTCTTTTTTCTCAGAATTCTGACTTGAATCTCAGAATTCTGACTTTTTTCTCATGAGTAAAAAACATTTTGCATCTCAAAATGTAATTTTTTTTCAGTGGCCCTTATCCTCTTCTATAGTGAGTTGATGTGGCATCACGGCAGGAAATGTGCAATGTCAAAAGAGAAACCTGCACAAAATCAGACATTACAATCCAGTTTTTCCCTTCTACATGTAAATGTTTCTAATCTCTACACTGGAAAGAGTTTTCTAAATGGTGGATTTTCAGTGACCTGGAACACTGCGATCAGAATGCACAGGAATCTTCTAAAATACCCAACTACCTGTGGACGAGACCTGTGAGTACTCCTGCTTCCTCCAACACTCCAAAGCTCCTAAGGTTAACTGCTGACTCATAGTCTATTGGTGTGAATGTCAGCGTGACTGTTTGTTTGTCTGTGACTGACTGTCGACCAGTCCAGGGTGCACCCCCCCTCTCGCCCAGTGACAGATGGGAATTGGCTCCAACCTCCTGCCATCCTGAAAATGATAAGCAGTATAGATAATGGACTGATTGTCAGACATCATGGTATTAAAACAAACAGTTTTTGCATAACCATTATGTGGCAAGTAATATTTATAGTTCATTACTGTCACATCAGTGTCTCACGAGGCACTTTGAATCAAATCTTTGTGTTATTTGTCTCTCAGATAGAAATGAGTAAGCCCAATTATGAAGCGTCTGATGAAAAAAGAGGAATTGTTCACTTTGAAAAGCATCGCAACTGAAGCTTTTATCAGTTCTCCCTCCTATCTCCTCTCTCCTGTCGCAAAAGCAGGACTGTGTGTCTGTGTGTGTGTTGCACGGTATCTCATCCCAAAAAAGCTGACAGGCAGTGTGCCACTCATCTCTGTAATTTCCCCAAAACAGTTGGCCTCCCGCCTGTGCACTCAATCAGCCTCAATCAGCCACAGACTTGCTAAAGTGTCTGCAGCCCAGACAGTGACTGTCTTTGTGTTTCTTCTTCCTGTGATTCTCCTCCCATTTTAGCCTTCTATTGTAACAAAGTCTACCTCTGATCAAATGCAGAGACACTGATCCACTTTTTTCACCATCACTTTTTAATCTCTTTTATTGTGTTTCTATTTTTAGACTCTGACGGACCAGTTTATTTTAGCATCATAACAATGCAGCAGTATGGAACCAGTATTCACAAGGCAAGGACAGCTTTGAATGTTTGGTTTACACTTTATTTCTGTAAAAAATATATATATAATAAATATGAGTGGCAACATACCACTACATCTTGCAAAAAAAGGGGTCACCGTTGTTTACAAGGGGTTCAAACTGTGGCAGCATGGCATTACAGTCAAGACAGAACCTGATCTGAATTATGGGCATGAACGGATTTTAAAAATATCGTAACTGACTTGTAAATCTGTTACCAACCCTGCAACAATGTTGGTCAGACCAGCATTTTTTGTGTTTTGCTGCTGGGAGTAGCATGACAAGCATTGACCAGGCTAAAACCAATCTAGAAAAAAGTCCTACTAGCTTTTAACAACAATAAACCAACATAGACAACCATTAAACCAGCATAGACCAGTATTAAACCAACATAGACAACCATTAAACCAGCATAGAACACTATAAAACCTAGACAGAGCAGCATTTAACCAACGTAGGCCAGTATTAACCCAACACAGACCTGTACTAAACCAGCATTGATGAGCATTAAAACAACACACCCAGTATTAAAGGTGCAGTGTGTAAAACTGAATATCATCATCTAGAAGTGGGTTCTATTGCATTTCTCTGCTGGAAACTGTGGCAACCAGTTGAATTTAATGTGTATCTGTAATGTGAATACAATACAATACAATAACTTTATTTATCCTTTTTTTCTTCTATGCTACCATGGAAACATGTAAAAATCCAAGATGGCGGCATCCATGGAGGGGACCCTCCCTATGTATGAATTAAAGGTTTATTCTGAGTTGTTTTTTTTTTGTTTGTTTTTTTTTTCAAAATAGCTATTTTTGATGATGACCAAACACTTATTTCGATAGACCGTCTTAGAAACGTTTTGCTTTATTTTACCAAGTTTGTTCAGATAAATGCTACTAGGCTAAATATTACACACTGCACCTTTAAACCAACATAGACCACTATCAAACCAACATAGGACACTGTTAAACCAACATAGACTCTATTAAACCAACATAGGACACTATCAAACCAACATAGACCACTATTAAACCAACATAGGACTCCATTAAACCAACATAGACCACTATCAAACCAACATAGAACACTGTTAAACCAACATAGGACTCTATTAAACCAACATAGAACTCTATTAAACCAACATAGGACACTATCAAACCAACATAGAACACTATTAAACCAACATAGAACTCTATTAAACCAACACAGGACTCTATTAAACCAACATAGAACTCTATTAAACCAACATAGGACACTATTAAACCAACACAGGACTCTATTAAACCAACATAGAACACTGATAAACCAAGATAGCTCAGCATTAAACCAACACTGACCACTATTAACCCAACATAGACCACTAATAAACCAACACTGACCAAAATTAACCCAATATAGACCAGCAATAAAACAACAGACCACTACCAAACAGCACTGACCAGTATTAAACCGCCGTAGACTAGCATTGACCAATGTAGACCAGCATTTAACCAACATAGACCAGCATTAAACCAATAGACTGCTATTTAACCAACACAGACCACTATGGACATTGACCAGCATCAGACTATAGCTAACCAATATCAAACCAAAATGACCAGCATCAAACCAACATCAAGCACCTCAAACCAGCACTGACCAAATCATGCTGAATTTTTTAAGTAGTGGGAGAAAATGCTTTTCACTGTTTGGCTGGCTTTTTGGACTTATCCCTATTTGCATCCTAGTTAAAAAAACTTAGCCTCCTGGTTATTCTGGGTAAGTTAGGTTACTTTTATTTGCACTTTGTTATTTTAGATAGTCCCGCTGATTCTCTGCAGCTGTCTGTGGTACAGGCATTGAAGTTGAATATTTAAGAATTTGATTCAGCCAATGATGCAAAAGATTCTGAAATAATATTGTTAAATATGACCATCCCTGTGTTAAAACGAAATGAGAGGACAGTTTTCTCAAGCAGAACAAGTGCTGGTGTTTACACAGCATCACAGTTTGCTTCAAAGTTCAGTTAATAAATGGTTAGCGTTTAAAGGCTTCTGTACTGTACTCCATTGGTTTGAGCCTATTGTCTAAGTTGAGTGACTGAGAAAAAAGCTGATGAAGCCATTGTTAGTCATGATCTCACTTGATCTTCCTGTCCTCCTGTTTCTGTTTTCTTCAAGAGGGTGCTTGGAGTGTGCCACAAGAAGTTTTTTTTTTTTTTTTTACTTTTCTCACTGACAAATCTATTTAGCTTCTTTGTTTAAGGTGAGACAGTGGTGCATATCCATTTATGTGGTTACCATGTTCTTACTTGAGTTAACAGAGGTGAAATTACACCGCTAACCACTGTCAAAGCTTGTCAGCACAAAGCACCAGTCCCGTTTCTCCACTGTCAAAATAAAAGGGCTAGATGTCATAGGAATAAAATGAATCAGGAGTGAAGGTTTCAGTAAGGTGGCAAAATGTTGTCAGCATCAGCTGCTGAGAAGTCATGGTGTCAAACGGCAGATAGGGTTACCATGATGAGGCTCTTTCCAGTAGATGGAATACATCATTTATTTTTATCTATCATCAGAAATCCCTGGATGTTTCTATTTGACCTATGAGACATCAGATCTGTTGAAGTCGGACATCGAACTTATATAATATGAAGTTTTAAAGTGGAGACTGTAATGAGCAGTTACATTTTCATGAAGTCTAAATTAGCAGAATGACTTTGAAATTGGTGAAGAGCCAACTCCAGTACCCGTGTCACAGTATGGTTCGACTGCAGCTGGAGCATATAGTATACAGTCTAAGTACAGAGGAAAGATGGCTGCCATTGTTTCTGATAACGTGTGATTATCTACCCAGGTGTCTCGGTGAATACAGTATTTTTGGGTGTACTCAACATCAAAGACATCCGAGCCCTTCTATCCTCGGACCCACCCAACATCCCCGTGTAAGCTTTGTTGTCTTCAGTCCAATCCATAGAGAAAAAACAACAACATAAAGACTATTTTGAGGCCTCTGTTCAGAGAGTCTTCTTTATCCCTGCTGGGTTTGGTGTTTGTTCACACACACTCCCACCTTTCTGCTTTTTCCAAGTGAAACTGGGCATTCATTAAAAACAGGAAGTTCCAGCCAAGCGATCCGACTGTGCTGAGGTTTTTCTGGCTAGGGCTTTATGAATGGTTGCTAGGTAACTATGGAGTTAAGTTACCATCTTTCTAACTTTCTCCTATTTTACTTTTGTGTTGAGTTTCCTTCATTGAAAGAGACAAGCCATACAAGAGCTGTGTTTGGTAAGCATGTATGAAAGGAGGAAATAAGTGTGAGCCACAGCTGTAACAGGGAAAATCCAGACATTGTGCAAATTTGCATGTGTAAATTGCTCTTTCAATTTTTTAAACAATATGCCAGCAACATTTTGACATTGACATAAATATTCAGACCTTTTACTCAGTACGTACTTGAAGCTCCTTTGGCAACAGTTACAGCCTCGAGTCATTTATAATACAACAGAATTTGCAAGCTTTGATTGTGGGACTTTCTGTCATTCTTCTTTGCAAATCCTCTCAGGTTGGATGGGGACCGGCAGCTGGTTTTAGGGCTATACGGAGATGTTCGAAAGGGTCCAAGTAAGGGGTCTGGCTGGGCAACTCTAGGCCAGAGTTGTCCCTAAGCCACTCTGCTGTTGTCATTTTGGAAGGAAAACCTTTGGCCCAGTTTGAGGTCCTGAGTACTGCAGAAGAGGTTTTCATTGAGGATATCTCTGTACTTTGCTCCATTCAGCCTTCCCCTGCTGAAAAACACCCCCACAGCATGATGCTGCCATCACCATGCTTCACTGTTGGGATGGTACTGGGCAGGTGATGAGCGGTGCCTGGTTTTCTCCAGATATGTCTAGAATTGAGGCCAAGCAGTTCAATCTTGGTTTCATCAGACATGAAAATCTTGTTTCTCAAAGTCTGAAGCCCAAAACACACCAGTGCCAGGCTGTCACATCACGTCGGCTCAATTGCCATCCCCAACACACAGCGACAGCAGCGTTTTAACAGTCAGACTCCCCACAAGCCAATGCTGGGTTGAGTGCCTGATGCAAGAGCCTAAAGCCCGGTCGGGGATCGCCTCACCGCCATACTGGGTTCATCAATCTTTTTAAGTTCGCAAACAGAGCTGCTACTACAGCAGTCTAGATGGACAAAGCAGCTGTTCTCTCTGGGAAACACTCCACCAGCCATCACTGGTGTGAGTTTGTTCATAGAAAATAATCGTTATGATGCATGTGAGACTGCATAGGTGTGTTTTTGAGAGTTGTTCAGGTGCTTTTTGGCAAACTACAAGAGGGATTTCACATGTTTTGCACTGAAACATGGAGCACTGCAGTGATGGTTGTCCTTCTGGAAATTTGTCCCATCACCATACAGCACTGATCATCAACTGGCGGCCATCAGGTCCCCCAAAGCTTCATGTCCAGATCATTAAATTCAGAAAATGAGTAAAAGAAGATGTTGTGGTTTTAAGGGTTTCCTTTGGCTTTAAATGTCTGCAGCTGTTAAATCCATCCCACAAACAATTAATATTAAATAGTTTTAGAATGACTTCACATTTTATCTGTTTTTACTGAAATTTACTGTCATAACTAGTAGATATTTTAAAAAGGGTTAAGGTTGGCAGAAGTGCTGCAAAAATGACCAGATAAAGTGGTGAAAAGGAGTAAAAGAGTGGCAAAATGGGTTGTGGAGTGGCAAAAAGTGGCAGAAAAAAATGTTAAAAAGAGGTTAAAATGTGGCAAAAATTGGTAAAAGAGGAAAAATTTGGCAAAGGTTTAAAAAATCAGTTATGAATGACAAAAAATAGTGCAAAAAAGTAATGAAAAGGGGGTTAAATCTGGCAAAAATAGAAGAAGAGTGGCAAAAACAGATAAATGAGTGGCACTAAAGGGATAAAACATGCAGGAAAAGGAGGTGAAAAGTTTCAAAAATGGGTTAGAATTGGTTTTAAAGTTGCAAAAATTGTTAAAAATGGAATGAAAAGAGGTTAAAAAGTGACAAAAATAGAAGAAAAGTGGCGAAAATGGGAGTGGCACAAAGGGGATCGAACATACAGGAAAAGTGGTTCAAAAGGGATTAAAATCTTGCAGAAAATTGGGTTAAAGAGGCAAAAAGGGGTTTAAAGTATAAAAAATGAGTAAATACAAGTACTGAATCACAATTGTGGAGGGCCCATATTCTGGGATTTCTAGGGGTCCAGCCAATTCTGTTGTCAGAAATGCATGCATAAATACTACAACTATAATATTTCAGTCAGACCAAAATATGTGTTTACTTTTTGTGTTATTAAAAGCCTGGCCCCAAGAGTTTCTGTTGAGACTAAATCAGACCCTCGTGCAAATGTACTTGATGACCCTGCCATACAGGATCTCTGGAGCTCAGTCAGAGTAACCATCAGGTTCTTGGTTATCTTTCTTACTAAGGCCCATTCCCCCAGTTGCTCAGTTTGGCGACCAGCTCTTGGACGAGCCTTGGTTTTGCCAAACATCATGGAGACCACTGTGCTTTTGAGAACCTTCAGAGCAACAGAAATGTTTTTGCAGCCTTCCCCAGATCTGTGCCTTCCAACAATCCTGTCTCTGAGCTCTGCAGGCAGTTCCTTTCATCTCATGGATTGGTTTTGTTGTGAGGCCTTCTATTGAGAGGTGTGTGTCTTTCAATTTAGTTGACCACAGGTGGACTTCTATCAACATCTCAGCAATGATAGAAAAAAGTGAAAGGGATATGAAAACTTTCTAAATAAATTGTAAGTCAGCAATTAAAGGAACAACTAACTTTGCAGTGAAACCAGGCTAGAGCAGGGCAACCTGTTCCTCCAGATCAGCTTCACATGCTCAGGTGTGCACACAGAGACGGCAGGGTGACCAGGCAAACATGACTGCACTGATATTACATTTCAGTATTTACTAAGTGAGACTTCTCATTTCTGAAGCTCATGTCATATTGAAGATATATTAAGATCATCCATTGGGAGCCGCTCAGTAACACCTCCTCCTTCTATAACCCTCTCTTCTTCTGCCTCTCCATCCTCTCCTTTGTCACCTCGTCTGAGCTCCATCCTGCTCTCATACATTTTAATAGCAGCAGTTTGATCCGAATGGGCAAAAAAACATTCAACTACATCCATTGGTGTTGAATAAATACATAATTTAGCAACACAAGTCAACTTCTGCCCAGTGTTGTGGAAAAGACAAGATAAATATTTCACTTTCTGAAGACTGGGTAGAATGGGATCTGGTTAGATATGTGGTGCTGATGTGTGTCTGGCTGGAGCCGACACTGAGAGCTGTGTATTAGATTCTTTATAGGCTGTTTTTTTTTAATGCAACAGAGAAACATCACAAATCTCATGCATACCATTTTACCTTGCAGGCTTAAGGAAATAGGTTTGAAATAACCATATGGTAGATGGAAACTAGGCTTTTCAGCAAGTAAATACACCACTAAGATAACTAAATGTGCACATATCAGCTACAGAAAAGCCTTAAATTTAAATAATATTTAAATTTGATAACAGAATTATGCTTTGTGTGTGAATTCTGCCCACACATCCATCGGTCTCTCCATTTTCTCTCTACAAAAGCGAGTAGAGCTGAACACATGACCTTTATCTTTCTTCCTGTCACTTCTAGCTTCTTCTAGGGGATCCCAAGGCATTCCCTGGATGGATGGAAGAGATAACAACCAGAGTGTGCTGTCCTTAAGTCTCCCTGACCTTGTCTGAAATATCTGCAAAGAAGAGCTGACAATTTTTAAGGCTTATGTGAGACATTTTCTGCTGTTTATTAAAAAACTAAAACTAAAATTCAAAGCCAGGTTGTGACTGCTGGCACTGGTAGATGAGGCCAGAGTTGGGTGTCGGGCCTCTCTCATGGGAATAAGGTTTAGACAGTCTTCCTGCTTGATGAATTCATTAGCAAAGTCTATGACGTGCAGTTTCTTTGCAGCTCTGCAGCATTTTTACAGCCATCTGTTTTACCGTAAGAGTTTGCATCTCTGTCTTTAACTGAGCATTTCTTTCATCAAACTTCCTCGGATCAGAGAATCTTCTTTCTCAATTTCTGAGAGTCTACACAGGGTACACACTGTACGATTTCAAGACAACTGTATGACAGTCATGGCAGAATTTCAACTCATACTGTGCATTTGGATTGCTTACAACACACAACCATCGTGCACTATTTATATGGTCACACTATACGGTCCGATGGTCGGGCCCGACCTGAGTGCTCACACTGTATGAGTGAAGTCGGGACGGACTGTCAGAGAAATCCGCAGAGTTTCAGAAAGTCATTCCATCTGTTGTCATGGTAATTTAGGGCATTGTCTGACAGTTTACAAAGGAAAACAATACCCCAAAGTTTCTTTATTTTGCCTGCGTTTCTGCTCTCACTGTGAAGTGTCTGGAGTCGTACAGCCAAAATATCAAAAATGCCAGAAATCCATCCAACCAGTTGGGAGCAACTCGTCGTAGTTGGGCTGTGGTCAGCCCGACTTCAAAGTGAGTTGTGCGACTCAAAATTCATAGCTGAATCAGACGAAAATTGCACGATGTATACCTGGCTTTATAGGTGCTTTGTTGCAAACTCCAAGTTGGCTTTCATGTGTTTTGCACTGAGGATAGGCTTCTGTCTAGCCTCTCTGCCATAAGTGCAGATCAATGGAGGGCCTCAGCGATGGTTGTCCTTCTGGAACTTTGTCCCATTTCCACACAGAATCTTTGGAGCTCAGTCAGAGTGACCACAATCTTGTGATCTCGAGTATCGAGCTACCCAGTGTGCAAGGTCGCGCTTCTTTAATCAGAGCGAAGTGCTGTGCATCTGGAACACGACGCAAGTGGAGTATGTGAAAATTTTAGGTTCAGGGTGATAACATATAAGTATTTTGTCTTGCTACTCCTCTACGTTTTTTGTTCTGTCCAAATAGTTTTAAGTGTTTCCTGTTCAGGTTTTCATGGTTGTGCTGTAGGTGGTGATAATGCTTGCCATGCTTCCTCTGGAAGTAGCCACAACTGTTTTACACAGCAACTTCGTTTATAGCACACCATCACTCCTCAATTAATTCATCCCCTCTCAGACATTATTTGTGATGGTTATCATTCATTTACATATTGCAGTGGCAGTGAAAATGCAGTTAATTGTTCAGCCCTAATGCTGGCTTGAATTAGCATTTACCTAGAAAGCTGCCAATGATGGAGTCTAGCAGACAGGTTTATCAAATACTTTCAAAATGTAACATGTATTGCATAATTAACTTCTTAAAAATGTGGACCACAAATTAAAAAGATGAAAAGATCTGTTTAAAACAAGCATTTCAAATCTGTCTTTTAAAAAGCCTTTAAAACCTTCATTGTGTGGAGTGCAGTGTGCACAGACATGGCTGAGCTTGAACCCACTTGCTGCTCATCATGTTTATGTATAAGACAGAACAAGTTGAGATGTGACTCAGTGGGTCGGAACCTCATCTGCTGCTCATTTCCAGTCTGTGTCAGTCGACATGTCAGTCAGATGTAAGTTAACACGGATGAGAGCGAGGCCACTCTGTGTCACTCCACACTGTGTGTCCTTAGATTGTCTCCAGTTTTCAGCTCAAAACAATCTTCCTGTCCTCACACTCAGCCTTTTGCTATTTGTCCAGCATTGCATGATATTTGGAAAACAATGAAGAGGTGTGGTTATCATGTTTTTGACTTGATTCCATTAATGCATTTTGTCTTTAGTGTGCAAAGACTAACATAAAAGCCTGCAGAGAAAAATGTGCAAAAGAGCCTGTGCTGCAGTCATTAATTTTGAAATGGTGTAGACGGGTCATAATCATCATACTTCATGTGCACAGTCACCTACTTTTCCAGGGCACCTGATTACCCTTGTTGCCATGGATACCATTCAACACATCTCGTGACAATAAAGGATGTATTCAAGTTAGCTCCACTAAAAGCAGGCTGCATCTTTCTTCTGTATTTACTGTACCACAGCATGGTGCTAATAACAGCTCCTGTTAGACACAGGCATACAATCAGCAAAGGCAGTGGCTTGGTTTAGTTTCTTTACCTCTATTTCTTATCTTTGTGTCAGATCCAGAACAAAGGTTTTACTAGCAATGGCTGTGAATTACATCCACATTGTGTCTTTTGCTTCCTTAAGGCATTTTTCAGCATGCTTATCTCTAAGACTGTGTCAAAGACAAGCAGAAAACACCTATTCAACTATTTATTGATAGGACAAGGAAGGCGCGAGTTATCCTAGCAGATAATTTACTTCTTTCTCTGCCCCTTTCAGTGGACAACAAAGAGTTATGCAATTTGTTTCACGAACACAGGTGATATGTGCAGTGAGCTGCGAAGATAAAATTGGGATGTATTTAAAGAAATTCAAGAACCTTAAGAACCTGGAGGCCTTGGGACTCCAACAAACCACGGTGAGAGCCATTAGCCACAAATGGAGAAAACCTAAAGCAGTGGTGAACCTTCCCATCACTATAGCCAGAGCCTCCCAGTGTTTAACCTGAAGCTACTCTAAAGATGATGAAGAAGAAGAAGATGTGGCCAGTGTGTAGCCAATGCCACAGTTTGATTTATGGACCATGCTTTCAAAGCCTTGACGTTTTGGCATTTTGGCCACTTGCCATCTTGATTTTTGGAACCACAAGCATGGCCATATTTGGATATCATCATGGGCAAGCTGTCAGTCAATATGGAACCAATCTGTAATCACAGGGAGCCACAAACTGAAACCTTACATTATTATTTCCCCTCTAAAAAGGACCATATTTTTGCAGCCAGTGCTGCAGAACTGTGACGCTGATCCGCAACCAGTGAAGCCACCCCATGCTGCCAGTTGAAAAGAGAGATTTAAGGGCCTTCTGCATTCATTTAAACTTTAACATCCTAGGTTTTTCCATTCTCTCTCTGACCAGTTTCTGTGCTATGGAGGTGGTTTTCAAATGACTGTGAAAGCTGCAAAGACTTCTGGTGGACTGACAGGTGTCCATCATCTGACATGCTCTGGATTTTCACATATTAATGTAAGGCACTGTTTGAAATAAAGATCTCTTTGAACACATGTCAAACAGCAGCTCTCAGCAGTAGTTAACTTGCTTACTATATATTTCTTGAAAAAGAGATACAAACTGAAGTGCTTCAGGTGTCCCTCAACACACTGCTGCTCAGGGAGGGGATAGAAAAAACACTGGCAGATATAATCCAGGTTTAGGCATTCAAGATGACTTGAAAAATGTAAAAGGTCTTTAATTCATAGAGCTAAATACACCAACCTATACTAGATGTGCCTACAGACTGTGAGAAACAAGATTCTCTGGTCTGATGAAACCAAGATGAAACTGTTTGCCTCAATATTAAATGTTATGTCTGGAGGAAACCAGGCAACACTGATCACCTGCTCAGTACCATCTGATCAGCAAAGTATGGCAGTGGCAGCATCATGCTGGGGGGTGCTTCTCAGCAGCAAAGGAGCAGAGTGCAAAGATATCCTGAATGAAAACCTGTTCCACAGTGCTCAGGACCTCAGACTGGGATGAAGGTTGACCTCCCAGTGACCATGACCCTTAGCAGACAGCCAAGACGACACAGGAGGAGTGGCTTGGAGTGGCCTAGCCAGAGCCCTGATTGAACCCTGTTGAACATCTTTCGAGAAAGACCTGAAAATGGCTGTCGACTGACGGTCCCTTCTTGTTCTACAGAGTTACCCACCATGCCTTTAATCCATAACAGGTTTAGTGAGAATGAGACATCCCTGATAGGCCTTATTGTTTGTCATTAAGCCTTTCAAGCTGCCTTTTTACTTCTGATGAATATTTAACATGATGACCTCCATCTTTGAATACCTAGTGGAGGTCAGTCTGACCAACATACTGAATAGAAAAAACATGAAATAACCCAGTACACAGCAAGGCAGCATTCAGGGTTAGAGCAAGGTTGAACCTCTAATTTGTTTGCTGTAATGTAACAACATACTCTCTGACATTGGTCCTTTTCAAGGAGCATAAAGCCTTTAACTATGTCACATTCATTCAAACTGACTGGAGTTGTAGGTTGATCATGATTTCTGTTTAAATGAAAACTTTTCTGAGGTTCCCCTGACCCTTTTATTCTAGTGTTCAAAAAGCCTCATTGTAAGAAGCATAATGTTTTAATACCTTCTAGATTTGTTTCTGACAGATAGAAACTTCCTCGCTCGATGACATATTTCATGAACCTTGGGGAAACGAGTGGAGCTACTGCAGCTTTTGTTTGCAGTGTCATTCATTTCTAGGTCACTGGGATGACTGAATGCTTGGCTGAGCTTGAGACGTGCTCAATGAAGGATCTCCACATCACCATTCCCGTGTGTGTGTGGATGTATGTGCAGTCATGCAAAAGACCTTCACCCTAAAACCCCCCAAAAAGGCGCATGCACTCCACTCTTCTGCTTGAAACACACACACCACCTTTAAAATTTTCTCTACCTGCTCCCTGTCCATCTCGGAGCTGCGACTTTGTTAAAGCGCTGAGGCTGACGGGGATCCGTTTCACTTCAAAGATTTTTTCTTCCTTCTTCCTCCTCCTGAGGCTGGACTGCAGGTCAGCACATCAGGGACAGCCTGTTAGAGATATGCTATAAGGAAGAAAGAGTCACAGTCATATAACTTGTAAAGATCTCCTAGCTGGCATTTTATTGCTTTTGCTGTGAACATACATGATTCTGCTAGAAAGCCTCCAAAGCAGGAAAATTAAGGCGCTGAGTGTGCTGGAGCTTCCAATGACTCAGCAGTTATTGAAATAACACATGAAAAGTAACATCTGTTGGGGATCAGGAATAATGCTGGCAAGCTTAGCAAACGATCTCCCACTTTTTTGACAGAAATATGGCCTCAAAAGCACAGTCCTCGAGGGACAATTTCACAAAAATCATTCTGCTTTCTGGAAATTTGAGTTCCCACCATACGGTGCTTTCATACTTGAACATAACACTGGTGAGTGGACTTTTAACCTCATGATCACTGGGCCACATTATACCCTAAAGCTCATACAGTGGGAACATAAATGTTTAGCACCAATTATTAGTTCAAAGTAAGTCCAGATTAGGGGGACCATATGTCTTTATTTAACTGGGACAGTCTCATTTTCAGACTCTGTGTCCCAACAAAAATCTTAAAACACTAATATGTCCTATTTTTGAACAACCCCCGTCCCAGTATTTCCCAGAAGAAATATAGAAAATATGCACCATGCCTGCAACACTTGATCTGTATTTGGATGTATATCAATGCTAATGTACAGACTATTGCAATTTAAATATGGTAACCCTACACCAGAAACTTCTGCAGATTTGGAATTGACAAAGAAAATGTTATCTAGTTATACCCCCCACCCGCCCACATCAGAAGAAGAATACATGCTACAACCTTCAAAACAAAATCAAATTTAACTTCCTGTTAGGGTTAGGATACCAAAAGTTAAAAGCCAACAACATGACCTTCAAAACCAGATAACAAAGTCATGTAAACAGTCTGCTTATGGGGAAAAAGCTTGTCCTCCATGAAAACACCCTTACACAGCTAACATGGCAAAGACTTAAGCTAACAAAGCTATGTTAGCTATGTAGATGATGTAGCTTCATAGCTTAAGTAGCTAAATTAAAAGTAAACTATTAACCTACATACCTTACAAAGACAATCAACATAGCTACATAGGTATTGTAGCTAAATATAAAGCTAGCAAAGCTATGTTGGCTTTGTTATTTATGTAGCTACGTTATCTACATAGCTATGTTATCAATGTAGATACATTATCTACATTGTTACATGGTCAGCTGTAACATACATCCCTACAAAGATAATGTAAGGCTAACTAAGTTATGTTATCACTGTTAGGTACGTAGCTACATAATCTATGTAGCTATGTTATCTACGTTACTTCGTTATCTACGTACCTTGCAAGGACAACGAAGCTATGTAGCTCAATCTAAATCTACTAAAGCTGTGTTAGCTTTGTTATCTACATAGCCAGGTTATCTACATGGTATGTTATAGTATGCTATTCATACCTTACAAAGACAATGTAGCTATGTAACCCATCTAAAGGTAATGAAGCTATGTGAGCATTGTTAGTAGCTACATGATCTACTTAGATCTACGTAGCAAGGTTATCTATGTAGCTACATTAGCTACGTACCTTACAAAGACTGCATAGCTTTATAGCTTACATAGCTAAATCTAAAGGTAATGAAGCTACATTGGCTTTGTTAGCTTCATTTCCTTCAGTTTTGCTTGCTTAAGCTCATGTTGCTACATTGGCTTATGAAGTAATATTAACTACTTAGCTACATTAGCTTCAGTACAGCTAACAAAGCTTAAAGTTGCCACTGTTTGCATAACTACTTCTTCAACAGGTCTCCATAAATAAATCCTGTAGATTCACTGAACTGTATATTTTCCTAGAAATCCTCCCTGAAAATTTCCCACAATTTGCTATCAGTGCAAAACAGTACAATTTGCTTCATTCCATACTGGCTCTTTATTTGTAAGAATAAATCTCCATCGACAGGTTTAGGCAAGGGCCACACAAGATAAAGGTTCAAAAAGTTTTGTCTTTATAATACACAAGGTCTTTACACGTCTTCACACAGCTCTATGGTGGAAAGAACAAATTTATGAAATGTGCTGTGCAAAAAGAGGGCAAAGGTTGCAGTCTTTATAAAGTTTCTTGGATTTAAAGTATGTAGAATAAACTTTGTCAGACTCCTAATGTTTATTCATAAAGACATTTCTTTTCCTGCAGAGTTTCTGCTCCTTCATACATACATTATAAAAACAGAGGACCCACTGTGTTTTCCACATTAAATCCTGAAGTCTTCAGCTTGAGAAGCAGGAAAAGTGTTTCAGATTTTATATCAGTATATTTTTACAGTGTGTTCCTATGCATTATTAAGTGGAAGAACATTTGCCTATTTCAGTTTGGGATGGGAAAATATGTTTTATTCCTCCAGCAAGGCGCAGCACTGTGTTGAAATTCTGGCTGCAAATGAATGAATGCCTGTGAGTAAGTTAAGCATGCAAGCCTTCTGCAGAAAATAGGTTGGTAGTTCTCTTGCAGACTGAATAAGATTGTCCTTCAGGATTTCTTATATTTTACAGCATTTTTCCCCTCTAAGTTTACAAGCCTTCCAGGGCCGTCTGCTGAGGAGCATCCCCACAACATGATGCTGCCACTACTGTTCTTCAAAGTGGGGAGAAGTGTTAAACCCTGTTAAAATCAAAACAAGCAAGCATACTGGGTAAAAGCTGATGCAAGCAAACTTTCTTGAAGTTTTATTCCTTCAACAGATTATCCTTGTTTGGCCTGCAAAGCCAGAATGAGAGCTTTATCCGGTTTAGCTCCAATTACTCCTTCCTCTATGAGATTAAAAGATTAATGAGAAATTCCCACAAGTATTCCCTAATTTGAACTCCTGAGACCTGAGACTCCTGGGTGTATGTAAGAGGACATCACATTTTGGCCTTCCTACAACATTCAAATAATTTCTGCTACTAGAAGTTCCGAGATTATTGCCCAGAATGTCTGTCCATCAAAGTTTAAGAAATTTGCTTAAATTGTTGGAAGAATTTGCTTTGAATTTTCATGGTAAATTTAGGGAATTTGTTTGTGTATACTGGGAATTTACCTGGAAATTTTTAAGTGTTTTCATGGATATTTTTGGGTTGTATATTTAGGAGAGTTTCATTGGAGGTTTTGGAGGTAAATTTCCAAGCATTTTCAAGGAAATTAGGGAAATGTATTTGTAATTTTTGGTAGCTTGCTTTAAAATTTTAAGTATTGTTATGGAAATTTAGGAAATGTATTTGTAAAATTGTACCAATTGGGAAGGCATTTTAAAAGAATTTTGAAGAATTTCCTAGAAATTTTAGGGAAATTGAATGCTGGGGGAATGTCTTTTTTGAATGTAATTTGGTTACATTTGTTCTGTTGTTTCAGAATTTGCTAAGAATTTTTTGGTTGAATTTACTTCAAAATTTTGGGGAGTTTGCTTAAAATTCTTCTTGAATCGACATGAAAATTGTAACATGGATGTTAGGCTTTATGATCATTTTTGCCAAAAAAGGAGAATATTTGAAGAAATTTTGCTGAACTTGGGAATATGGGGAATTTTTCAATATTTTATTTTAGAAATTAGAATTTGATTGGGAAAGGCTTTGACACCAAAACATCTTGGCAATAACTGAGGAAATTTTGAGGTACTCTTTATTGCATACTTAAAAAAAATGTTCATAGAAATTTAAGGGAATTTTTTGAGTGTTTGCAGGATGGTTCTATTATTTTCATGGAATTTGGGGATTTTAAAAAAATATTTAGAATTTTACTATTTTTTTTAATGGTGAAATTTACTTTGAATTTTTTTTAGGAATTTATATGGAAAGTTGGGGAAAACCTTGCTTGGAATGTTTGGGCTTTATGGTAAAGGTTTATTGAATTTCCGGGTGATATTTCAAGAGATGTTGGGGTTAATTTTTATGGCATACTTTTAAAAAAAAAAATTATGAATTTTCTAGAAATTTTGAATAATTTTCTAAAAAAATTTAGCAGATCTGTGTGGATTTTGGAAAGGACTAATTCCAATAAATTCAGAATTTTCGTGACATTTGTCCATGCTTTGCCTTTAGAAGTCCTGGCGGTCCATCATCAAAATAACTCCCCCATCCCTCTCCCAATGACTGACACCATTTTTTACTGAAGACCCCAAATAACTGACCAACTGGCCGACACACGGCCAAAATATCTGCTCTCAAACTGATCCAGTGCTGTATTTCTGTAAAACAGGACCTCAGGAGATTTGAGGACATCATTTTTTGTCAATACTTGTTCCTGTTCAAAGATGAGGCCGAGCTTTTAAACTAATCAGGTCCTTCTAATCCAAAATAAGTTGGAGAAACTAAAAATGCAATCCAAACTAAAGCTCAGGTCTCCAGAGGTAAATGTCAGTGCCTCACTACGTTTTTCAAAAAGTTGACCATGAAACACTTCTGTGGCAAAAGACAGCAAAGATTTGTTCTCAACAGCTTTTGGTGTTTTCAGTTAGTACCCTACATGCTTCGCCATATGCAATGTTAAGATACACAGCTCATCTAGCTGAGCTTTTGTTGATCTTCAGAGTTACACCTGTTCATTTCATCACCATGACAACATCCATCAGTGTGGCACAGGCCATCAGGCAGCTTGGCTGCAGCACACCACCTGCTAACATTAAATAATCTAATAATGCATGAACAGTCACCTCTTTTCTAATGAACTAGCTGTAATCAGCTTCAGTCTTCAGCTTGAACTCCATCCATAGATGAGATAAAAAGTTGCATCCTTTGTTTTGTGGTTAGCTTTGGATGCTAAGGTAGCTTACATAATACATTTGTAAGCAAAAACGCTCCAAATTGGCTCCAAACCTCAGCATTTACCTCATTATCTCAACATTTAAATACTGCAGAGCAACTGTTAGATAAGCAGCCA
Source organism: Cheilinus undulatus (assembly GCF_018320785.1). Lineage (NCBI taxonomy): Eukaryota > Metazoa > Chordata > Actinopteri > Labriformes > Labridae > Cheilinus > Cheilinus undulatus. The sequence goes on along the minus strand of NC_054887.1, from coordinate 19,944,295 downwards.
GCAGATGCTGCTTCCAAAAGCTGTCAGGCAACTTTTTTGCTCCACAATTAGAGGAGAATCTCCAGGGAAATTAATATATGCATTAACTATGCTTAAAGGAAAATAGCATTCACTGTGCAGCAGCTAGTATAGAGTGGGTGGGGGCAGGAGCAGCATTATTAACCCTTTGATTTGCTACATATTACATAATCTATACTAGATGTGCATTAGAATAAAGGGTTATGCATATACTCTCATATATTGATAAACTGAGATTTACAAGCGGCTGGACAATAACTAACTTTGAGTATCAACGTCTTGAGATCAGCTCTGGTGTTTGCATACTTTCTGCAGCCTCCACCTCGTATAATGACTTTCTCCCAGCCAGCAGGGAAACTCACAAGCATGCACTATAAAACAGAAATGCATGAAAGCACATTGACATCACAAAGCACGCTGTACACACCGACACAGACACACACTGTAGCAGCAGGCGTCCCAGGAGTTACAATTACACAGTTAGACTACACACTCATCTCTGAGAGGTAATTACTTTACTCGCCACTGTCATCTTAGCCTTTGAGCCTTAATGTAAAACTCCTCACTCTGACAAACTACCGTATTTATTGTTTAAGGCATCCCAGCTCTGATGTATAAGAGCTATATGTGAGAGGCTGGAAATTATGCCGGCACTGTGCTGCAAACACTTAAACTGCCTTAATATTGTGATATAGAGTGGCTTTCTAATCCCTGAAGACATGTGCTCATAGCTTTCTGCTATTCTGTCACTGCTAAATCAATGCAGTGTTAGTCATTACAGAGAAGACAGCAGCTGCTTACAGGAGAAACTAAATTATCCCAGCAGTTAATACTGTGGTTTATATAAAGTACGCCGTATACTTTAAAAGGGTTGTCTTTGGTGAATTGTGCCTTTAAATGGATTAAATTTGATGCACCTGAGGAAGTAGACAGCTGCAACCAGTGTGGTATGTGGTAGTGTACTGGTCACTTACAGGGACAGAGCATGATTTTCTATCAACAAATAATTTGGCTTTTTGACACAAAAAATTTACAAAAAAATGTCTTTAATGTCAAAGTCAAAACAGATTTTTACAAATTTAAATCAATTAAACAAAAATATGTTATATAAAATAAGTGACTGCATAAATATTCGCCCCTTCCAAAGTGTCTGACCAAATTCAACAGAGGTCCAGTAGTTGTACAGATTGACTGTAGTAGAAAGACACCTGTGTCTGGAAGGTCCAGTCACTGCTAGCACTAACTTTGCATCTCTTCAGGGGATGTTTCTGTATTTTGAAGTTGGGTTATATAAAGTACTTGGCAATAGGTTGGTTGGAATCATGTTATCTCAAAAGCCTGATGGGGAGCAGTAAGTGTGGGACAGCCAATAGGAATGAATGGGAATGGAGGAGAGTTAGTACTTTACAGCTCTAAATAGACCTCTACGCTGCAATTATCATCAGAATGTGTTTTCATACATAGAGTATGATCCCTGCACTTTACAAAAAAAAAATCCACAGTTTATTTAGCATAGAGGCAATCAATATTGCTGCAGAAATTCTAGCATCTAGCATTGTCTTGTTAGATGAAGGAAGACAAGAGTCTAGAGGAGGCTAGAAGAGGCTAGAAAAAACATTTAACCTTGTGGGGTAAGCGTCCGAGAGATGATGAGCTGTTCACAAGCGAGCCTGTGATTCAAAATGGCTCTTTTATGTTGCTCCCATTTGAGTGCCATTTTCCCTTTCTCCATCCTTTATAGTCCTCTGATCCACATTTTAAAAAGCCAGACTGATACCAAATAAAGAGCCATTTGGAAGCCAAACAACCAGCTCTACTGAGCTGAGCCAAATGATGAATGCTGCAGCTCCACATAGTGGTCAACAGTTGCAGCTGTTATACACTCTCTTTGCCCTCCAGGCCTTCTTGTTGAGTTAGACGTTTTGTACTTAGATAGTTAGATATTCACATATTCAGTCTGTGTTGTTAAAGTATTTTTTTTTTCTTTCTTCACAACAAAAAACACTCTTTGAAAATACAAAGGGGAAAATCCAGTTTTAAGTGTCAGTGTTTGACACCTGTTTGCTCTGAATTCAGGTGTTTGTTTCATTATTTAGTAGTTTTAGATCAAGAAGATGCAAGTGGGAGCAGAGAAAACTCCAGGGCCCTTTAAAGCAAGAAATGAACTCTACAAAGCTGGGAGTATACAATACAGTATATTTAAACAAGTGTGATGTCTTTACACTGTGTTTGTATTGCTGGCACATTAATGTTTAATGTATTCAACCCAACAAATCCAGACAATCAAGCATCTCTTATTAAAGGTTACATTGGAAAATGGAAAAGTAAAACTAGTGCAAGATGGAGGCACTGATAGCAAGCTATAGTTATGATTTGGTTATGGTTAGCTGACATGGTCTGTATTAGAATAAGCAACAATGGTGAATCATTATTACATGAAAATGTATACGATAAATACTGATCTAGCTCAGGGGCGTCCAAACTTATAAGGATTACAGGGACCTCACCCTTAGTGTAATTAAGTTAGGGGCATCCATCACAGTAGTCAGACTGGCATTGACAGTGAAGCCACTGGCAATGCAAATTAATGGTGCCAGATTAGCCTTGAGTTAAGAAGCTAGCGATACCTTTTTAACAGCTTTTCTCCATCGTTTAAATGGAACTGTGACAGATCATGTGGCACATAAATCTTGTGGGGTAATGGTTATATTAAAATGACATTTCATTTCAATATGAAGAGTTAAGAGAGGGCTGTGATGTGTCATTTGCCAACTAGCTGGTTTCGGGTTCTTTTTGAAAGACCTTATATTCTATTTTTGTTGTTTTGAATCATTAAAGGATAAAATGGGACTGAATGAAGCCCAAGCCAAAAGTCTGGCTTGTATTACTTATCTGAGACAAATGATACTAATGGGGATGCATCTCCTGTCACTCTAAGCAAGGCTGAATAGGAATAAATGAAGTCAGGATTTGGTTTACTGGCAGATTTCTGAAGTTTACATCAGCTGACAGGGAGATCTTTGATGCATGCCAGTACATGTTGCATCTACACAACCAAGGGGATCCCTTACCACCTTCATATGCAGTCTGAGCCATCAGATATCAAACTGTTAACAGTATGCATTGAGGTACATCCACAAAATGCATTTAGGATTGGTATGCCCAAAAAGGATATAAATCCTTCTTAATGGCTATGTCTAAATGGGGCTTCTGTCACATCCCCTCGGCTTCTACATTCACCCCACCAATCATGTACACTCTGCATCTTGTGCTCATGCTATCTTCATGTTTGAAGAAATGCATGACTGGCTCACTTAATAGATGCAGAGTACGTGTAGCAGTCACGCTGCATATGCAGATATATGCTCTGACCTTTGTGGGAGTTTGGCCACATAAAAATGCCATGTCATTGCCCAAGCTAGCATAATAATCCGATCAACAACAGTTAAAACATTAAACCTAATTGTTACCTTTAAGTGGCAAGCTACTTGTTCTGCACCATCTTTTACACACTACATGGATAAAAGTATTAACAGGTATTTGGCCACACCTGTTAATTATTGAATCTACGTGTTTCCCAGGTGTGTTAAACCGAGCGCAAATTCCCACCGAAAATCTTATGGAAAGTCTTCGAGGAAGAGTGGCCAACTCCACTTTAAAGTACATGTATTATAATATAGTCTCATTACAGTCGTCCAAATACTTGTATCCATATTTTTACTCTCACAGAGTACTGGTGAGCTTATTTGTTGCATGAGGCACCATCAACCCTTCAAAATATTGTCAGTGCTAGAAGGCGGTAAGCTTTCTTGAGTCTGTTCCCCCAGCAGGACGTCGGCACTAACTACTGAGCTGCCATACTGAAGACTTCTGTCAGACTGCTCTGATGGAGCTCATCTCACACATCATTAACTGAGAAATGGTTTGACTGAACTAGTGTTAGATGTATTCATCACAGACTGCACTTTTATCGTTTATTGACAATATTAAGATTCAGGTTGTGATAGTGAAGCGTGTTAAAGATTAACTTTTCCCTCCATGTGTTCCTTTATTGATTCTGGTGGTTTGGAGTGATGGCTGAGCAGCCTCAGCGCCTCTGCTGTGGCTCAGTTATCCCGGCCGGCAGTGGCAGAGGGGATTTGGGGAAAGTGCAGTGATGTCTTTTATGAATTAACACATGCCTGCACCTATCAGTGGATCCTATTTTTATGCACTGAGAATCTAGTTTACAGTTTTTTCCTTTTCTCTTCTGCTTTTAACGGATGAGCAACTTTCATGGCAGTCTTGTCCCCCATTAAACATTGATTTATATATGTGTGGGTGTTTGTGTGTCTGGGCCACAGACGGACACCTGCTGCTCAATCCTTGACGGACGGCCTCTAACGAGCTGCGCTTATCTCCATGGCAACCCCCCACACACATACAGAGAAGCTCAGAGACCGATCATTAGAGTCTAGTGATCTTTCTCCTCTGTGTCCTCTTCTCCCCCATCGGACCTTCCTTTGAGATCCAAGCAAATTGCAACCCGTCCCTCTTTTTTTACGCCCTTCCTCTCCACCTCCATCCCTCCTTACCCTTCATCATCTTCCATATTCACTCGAAATGGCCCCTTCATCCCCTCCTTCTCATTCTTCATTTTATCTCATCTTTCACACTTCCATTCTTCCTCCATCCATCCTCCTCCCACTGTACTCCATCCATCCCTTTCCTTCATGTCCCCTCTTTTCTACCCATCCATCTCCGACAATAATTACCCGGTTTGAGGTTTTAATTAGAGATGGAGGAGGAGCTGTCTGGCACTGCAGAGCCCTAATTGAAACCCCAATTAGTCTCATCTGGTTGTCGATACGCTGAGGGAGCCACCAGTCTGACCAAATCTGATTTTCATCAGGAGGTGAAATCTGAAATGATTACTTTAAATTGTAATAAAAAAGAATTAGCATGGTACATCAGAAATATCAGATTCCTTATTACTTTCTTCATAATTGCCTCGAGCAATCCTCTTCAGTCTGCTCTGGAAATTAGCCCCGGGAAGTTGAGGAGATTTGGTGCAGGAAACAGAGCAACAAAAAAGTCACTGAGGTAGCTTGTTGCCTTAGTGGCTTCAATTTTGCTGTGTGGGGGTCTACGTGTATTTTCAGGCCCTAACCTTACCCTCTGCATCCATTATTGTTTGGATTTGTAATCAGCCAGTTGGCTCAAAGCCTAAGTGGAATGATTACACACATTGTTTATTCATTCATTTCTCTCCTTTCTACAGTTGTACAATCATCATCCCTTGAATTTGCATGTGCAAACCCAGTTGGCAGTTAATCAAACCTTTCTTTGCAATCACATTCAGATTGGATCTTAGTTGCCTCAATACTTTGTCTATCATGCTGTAGAAAGAAGAACAGAAAGAGTGCTATAAATGGTTTTAAATCACTATTTAGTGAGCTTTCTCCCAAAAATGAAGTCAAACTGATTTACTTTGCATGGTGCACTGCAGGGCAACTTGGTGCATTTTTATAGGGTTTCATCATTATCACCTTATACTCCAACAGCACAAATAGAAATCTACATAAAGTGGACTACACAGCTGGTAGTCTGTCCCTCTTTTTTACAGCTCTAACAGCATCACCTCTTCTTGGAAGGTTTTCCATGAGATTTTGGAGTATTAAGCCCGCCCTTAAAAGTAGACAGGGTATCTGCCTTTAGACCTTGACCTACATGATTACATAGGAGAAGGGCCTGAGAGCTGAAGGGCCCTACCTCCCATACTACTTTTAAATGTGATAGTGCCCTATACTCAGAGAGACAGCAGGGTTGAAGATAGCCTGTAGGTGAAATTATGTTTTTTCATTCATTTTTCTTCTGTTTTTTAGTGCAGAGCTCATATGGAGTTGTATAGCTTTCTAAATTTTTAGCTGGTCCAAGCTTTAGCCGTCTGTAACGGTCCAAAACATTCATTTTAAAAATTAAAGTTTTAAGCTAACTCTAAAAAGTAGAGAGTGTATCTGCCTAAAGACAATGAGTGGTGGATGATTCTGAAGGAGAAGGCTCCACCTCCCATACTACTTTTAGATGTGATAGTGCCTTATCACTCAGAGGGACAACAGGTGTGTAGATTGTAAGTAAGATGATGGTTTTTACGTATTAGTTCTGTTCTTCTCCAGTTAAGAGACACAAGGGACAGGTATGATATATTTTATGATGACTGGCTGCTCTAAGCTTTAGCCATCTTTAACTATGATCTTTTTAAAAACTGTGATTTTACGCCTACTCTAAAAGTAGAGACCCCTCTGCCTTTAGACCAGGGGTGTCGAACTCAATCACAGCAGGGGCCTGATTCTGGATTCAGCACTTACCTGAGGGCCTAACAGCGTCACCTTTTTAACCATAAACTGTCAACCTTGTTTCACCAGAAATAAAATACATAAGTAAAAAACCTCTGTTTATAAACGATTTTGACATGTAAAAAGTTAAACAGATAAGTTTAAAGGCTCACAATCTGAGAAAAGTAAATTTATTAGTTCAAAAAGTTCAAAACATGAAATTGAAAAGTGATTTTTTTATGGCAATTATATTAGAAAGAAAGTCAAAATTATGAGTTTAAAAGGTCAAAATATGAAATAAAATTTGTAATCAGAAAATTTAAAGTCAAAATAAGATTCAAAATTTTGAATTGTGAGTCTGAAAGGTCAAACTATGGGATTATGAAGTCAAAGTTTGGAGTTGAAAATATGAGGTAAAATACAAAATAACTGGTTAAAAGGGTCAAAATGTCACTTGAAAATTGGAATTATGAATCTTAAAGCACAAAATATCATATGAGAAGACAAAATTATGAGTTGAAATGCTCAAAGTGTGAAATTAAATGTCAAAATCCTAAGTTTGAGACCTAATTGTGGGATGCAACATTGAAAATGTGAAATCCAAACAAATTAATTTCTATTCCCACATTCCTGACTTCTTATCTATTTATTTTTACTCCTTATTTTTCAGATTTTGTGACTTAACAAGGATTTCTTAAATCATCAAGGATAAGGTCACATTTTTAGACTTGAGGGAATCTGCAGACCTCATGCTGATGGGCCAGTTATAACAGAAATATGACATCATGTTGTGGGCCAGATTTGGCCCCCGGGCCTTGAGTTTGACGCCTGTGCTTTAGACCCTGACTGGTGGATGATTCCAAAGGAGCAGGATCTGATAGCTGAAGGCTCCAACTCCAATAAAGAGTGGTATATTTTCCATTTATGAGCTTGATAGTGCACATGCAGCGGCTTTGGACCAGATAATTAGCTTTTACCGTGCTCCACTGCAGATCAGTTTTTACTCTATATACTTCATACAATGCCTTTAAAAAACAAGACAAGAAAGAAAAAAAATCTCACACCAGTCAGCAAGAATGCTGTTTTTAGATTTATATTTAATGGAATGGACATGTATTTGGTCAAAAAAACAAAAATCATCTTAGTCTTATTTAAAAACTAGGCAACTTTAGATCCACAAACTCCCCAAATAAACGCTCCATCTGATTGATGCAAGGACAAACCCACTGTTCACTCTGTCCTCCTCTCTGACATCCAGCAGCACACATTTGGATGAATGCACACACGCACACACTTGTTAAGCTTTCCCTCTTCCACCCCCTGTTGAGTCCAGCCCAGACAGACCCGGCTCAGTCCTATCTGCCTCTGGACTCGGCTGCAGACAGCCGCAGAGCACAGCACAGCACATCCTGATAAGCGCCCATTGATTGGCTCCAGACCGACTGAAAGGCTGAACAAATTGTCGCCTCTTTCTTTTTCTCATACACACACACATATTCACAGGGGGTAAGGGGGAGGAAAGGAAAGGGGAGGGGAAGGGGGAGAGAGGAGTGATGGAAACGAAACAAAATTCACAACGACAAAAGCGAGACAAATCAAGAATAAGGGGCAGGCCGACTTGTTTGGGCAGATATCACTGCTGGAAAGAACACAAGAGTGAGGAATGCAAATCTGCAGGTAGAGGAGAGAGGGATAAGAACGTTTCAGAGAAAGAGAAGAGACAGGGCGCTAACAGGCTGATGGACAGCTAATCAGGCAGGTAGACAGTCAAAGAAGAAGAAATGTAAAACCTATTATACAGACACAAAATAAGATGAAACGACCTAATGGTAGCTTCACAGCTGAACCCCTGGATTTGTCTTCAATACAAATTTAAATCTGACACATAAGAGTCCTTTATTGCCTTTAAATTTTGAGTTTTGATCATTATTCACTTTCACATAAAAGGGAAATCAACAAAACAAGTCCAGATTTGAATCCAGAGCCCTGTGAAAGTGCATTCTCACCCCGCTGTGTCACAAGGACACCTCCGAATGGAAAGATGGTTCTGCAGAGGGAGTGGGCCCCTTCTGTACCCGAGGTGTGACTGTGTGATTGTTCCACTCGGCTGCAAGCTGTGGCAGTCAGAGTCCTCCTGGGGAGATGGCAGCTGATGGAAGGAAGAACTGTAATTTTGGGGTTGACAAGAGAGGACAAAGGAAAAACTGAGGAAAAAGGGTCAAATCTAGTACTTGGAGGTCCATCTTATTGTCAGGATGAACCCAGATTCTGTAGTTTTGTAACTGCAGAGGCCCAATCTGAAACAAACACAAAGATTAACTAAGATGTACAAAAGTATGAACAGTCAATGAATGGGATGTTTTCAGTATTAAACACATTGTATGTGATTGAAAAAGGGAAGGATAAAGCTTCCACTATTCCTTCCCCTTGTCTTCTGGGGGAAAACTGAACGTTTTCCAGTTTTATCTGGTGTTCCCAAAGGTTTTGTATCACATTTAACTCTGGAAGGTCCAGTCACTGGCTCATCAGTATTCCTTGCTACTATTACACCATGAAGACAAAAGAACACTCCAAGCAACTCAGAGAAGTGATTACTTAAAAGAATAAGTCAGGGGATGGATACAAAAAGAATTCCAAGGCACTGAACATCCCCAGAGTTCAGTTAAATCCATCAAGAAATAAAGGAACATGGCACATGTGTAGATCTGCTTAGATCGGACCGTCCTGACAAACTGAGTAACCGTGCAAAATGGAGACATGTGAGGGAGTCCACCAAGACACCTATGTTGGTGGCAGCATCATGCTGTGGGGATGCTTTTTGGCAGCTGGTCCTAGAAGACTTGTAAAGGTACACAGTTAATTTAGCCAAGTAAATTTAGCTCAAATTGAATACAATTTTAATCTGAAAAATATAACATTTGGTCCCAGTCTATTTGGAGTAGGGCTAAATGATTTGTGAATATAATGTAATTGCGATTTTTCCGCCAATATTGCGATTTAAAATGCAATTATCTTTAGGTTCCTCATCTTACATATTTTTCAATAAATTAAAGCAATAAGTTTCTATATTATAACCTTCACAATATTATATAGAATATACTATAGCAAAATAATAGCTACTTGGGATTTTATGGTTCATATTGCAAATTTAATATCAATTGCTATATTGAAGGGACGATCATTTTTATGCCATCTCATTTTTAAATAAGTATAATAAGACTTGAATGTTTATTATATCCTGCAAAAAAAAGTATTACACTTGTATTTTGACACATTTTAAGTTTAAGAAATATAGCAAGTTTCGTGATTTGTAAATTGCAGCAGGCCATATTGCGATTTGATGTAATTTGTAATTATCGCTCAGCCCTTATTTGGAGTAAAATTTACTCTGCTTGAGTAATGTTTTCAGAGTTATTATTTCTCTGAAAGGTGTTTTTATCTAACTCTAAATGATGATTATGTACGCCACAATGAACAAAATAAAAACAACTCTACAGTGACTGTACTCAGTGCAGAGTAATACAGAATGGTTTTCTCATTGTAGGGCTGTTTTTATTTTATACAGTGATGTTTAATCCTTTCTGAGCTGTTTTTCATTCATTGTAGAAATGTTTCCTACTCATGGAAAAATTTCTTCTTCTGGACATATGTTGAGAGTAGGAGCAGAGCATGAGATGAGGTAGTGAGGTTAAAGAAGTTTATTTGACAACAATAGTGCAAATGACGGTGAGCTGGTCGGTGGTTGGCAGCATTACTGGCAGAGAGAAAAAGAGGACCAAATAGAGTTAACAAGGCAAAAATTCTCACTGAAAAAATCACAAGATTGAACAGTTGAAGATGAGCCAGGTAACCTGACTAGTAGCTGTAGCAGACTGGTGTCTGATAGTTCAAAACAAGGTGAGGAGATCTTGATTGCCAAGGATTAGCTGCAGCTTGGACGACCAACGAGCTGCAGCCGTGCCTGTCCACGAGTGACGGCAGCTCAAAGTTTTACTCCAGCAGAATTTGATCTGTTTTTACTTCAACTCTGGGGAAGGCTGGCAATAAATACACTCAATAAAAAGAGTAAATTTGACTATTTTTGAGTCAAATATTTTTAACTCTGGAAAAATTCCTCCCCAGATTTTCTTATGTAGAGGGTAAAATCAATGCGGCAAATAAAGGAAAATCCTTGAGGACAATCCTCTTCAGTCTGAAAGAGAACTACGGCTTAGGAGAAGATTTCCAGCAAGAGGACGGCCCAAAGTTAAAAAGATGAATGTTCTGGAGTGGACGAGTCAAAGTGCTGTGATTGCAGCCGAAGGTGCATCTACTAAATACTGTCTTGTAGTGGTTGAATATTTATGCATTTTCTTAATTAACATTACATTTTTTATTTAATTGACATTACTTTGTAGAAATTTGTTTTCACTTGGACATTAAAGAGTCTTTTTTGTAAAATTATTTAGTAATAAAAGCCAAATTATGTTGGCCACGACTGATTTATAAAGTCAATAAAAAGTTAAAACATCCAAAAGGGTGAAAATTTTTTACACAGGCCCTGCATGAATCATGTTCAGCACTAAACTGCATTCAGGAAAGTTTTGTTTACCTGCCCTCAAAACAACATCCCACTGTGCACACCAGTTAGCATCCTTTTCCTAAAATGCACCCACTCTCTTCCGTCCTGACTGAAACACTGTCTTCAGTTACAGTATGGAAATGTCTCCATTGTGTACTTTACAGTCAATAATTCAGGTTAGTGAAGCTTCCAGGGGAATCACTGTTCAAAGTCTGTATGTGTGAGTGTTACCGAGAGGAAGTGTAGCTGTGCCCTCTAGTCAGCGAAACCAGCAGGGTACCTGCACATCACCTTTTTCTTTCTTTGCCTTTCCTCCCCAGAAGACTTTCTCTCTCTTCTTCTTCCATATCGCTCTAGCCTTTCTTCTCACACTCGCATATTCACACACTCTTGTTGATTTTTCTGGCATACAGTATTCCTAACCTGCCCAAAGGTATGAAGAAAAAAAAAAAAACTTAGAGCACAATCGATGTAAGCAACAGACCTGCTGTGTTTCACTGAATGCAATTCTCTGCTGCACTGCACTGTGTTGTTTTTTCCACCGTCACGTTGTGTAGCGGTCATGGTTTGAGGGTTGCATTCGATTATCCTTGACTGTCCCTGTTGTGGCGCCGGTGCAGCCTTCAGGGTTTTTTTTATCACAGATTTCTTTAGCTGATTTTATATTAAATGACTGTTATGATCTTTCATGTCTGTCCTCTTTGTTATCCTTTTCTGAAGGCTTTAACATGAAGGTGTTCCAGGAGGAAACTGGCTACTGGAACCAGACACCCCCCAGAATTCATTACAGTTCCCCTTGAAGCTCTCCACCATATTGTGATGTGTTATATGCAGTGTCAGGCATCACAGGACACTTCAATTCAGATAAGTGCCTCTTAATCCACTCAAACTTGTAAATCAATCATAAAACTCAATATCTGGAGCTGCTGCTCTGACTTGACCGCCTTTTTGTGTGATTTGGCTGCATGTGACTTCTGCAAGAATGTGGTTGTTTCTCTCCGCTCGCTTGTTGAGGTGATCCTGACCTCTTTCTGCTGCTTTTAATTCTCCTTTTATTCCTCGTCCTTCTTCACTGTTTTCTTCTTGTTTTCATATTTTCCCTATTTTCTCCTTTTCCCTTCCCCCTCCTCCCTCTTCATTTATCAGTGTTGCCCTGGATCCTTGAAAAGACTTAAAATGTAAGGCCATTAAAGGCCATTCTTTTATGTGTACATGCTTGTCCACATTATAATCAATGGTATTTACTGCAGAGCTGACTGTACAGAGCCTATGCAAGACAGTCTGGCTGAAGCCCACATCTCTCTGACACCAGCTCTTGCAGACCACTACTGTGAGACATGGCCTCAGTCAGGAGGGAAATACAGTATATGCTCAAACTTTTCAAATTAAAATCAGATTATACTTACAGATAGGGTTAGAGTAAGGTCAAAAACCAGACCTGCAAAACATGATTACAAAACGTTTAATAAAACACCCTTTACAGTCTACTTAAAGGAGAAAAACCTTGTCCTCCATGAAAACACTCTAACTCAGTTAACAATGCTAAGGCTAAAGCTAATGAAGCTATGTCAGCTACATTAGCTATAAAGGTAACGCAGCTATGTAGGTAACATTGCTACATAAATAATATAGCTACACAGCTAACACAGCTTAAGCTGAAGCAAATTAAGATATTTTAGTTATCCATGTCCAAATCAAAGTTAACAAAGCTACATAAGTAAGGTAGCTATACAGCTAATGTAGCCAAATTTAGAGCAAATGAAGCTACATCACCCCTTCCTCCAAAACCTCCACTGGCTCCCTGTCTTCTACATCCAATTCAAAATCCTCCTCCTCACCCACAAAGCCCTAAACCAACAGCTCCCCCTGCTGACCTACACCATCACACCCCCTCCTGTACCCTCCACCCACCAATCCTCAATCTCCTCTCTCCCTCAATAAGAACCGAGCACCGAACCTGGGGGGACAGAGCCTTCTCCATAGCCGCCCCGTCCCTCTGGAACGCACTCCCTAAACATATCCAAGACTGTACGGACTCATCCACATTCAACTCACTGCTCAAAACCCAGCTTTTTAAACTGGCTTTTAATGTTTGATTCTACTGCCATCTTGTCACTTTGTTTAGCTGCTTGTTTGTTTCTTTGCTTGGCTGGGATGTTGTCATTTTCTGTCTTTTTCTTTTTTTGTCAAATATTTTTTATTATTGTTGTACAGTGACTTTGAGTTTCTTTAAATTTTGTTATTATTATTAATATTATTATGTTACAAAGATAATGTAATTACATAGGTAGTGTAGCTACACAGCTAAGGCTAATGAGGCCATAATAGCTTCATAAGTTACAAAGTTAACATAGCTACATAGGTAAAGTAGCTACACAGCTATCCTAGCCAAAGCTAAAGCAAATGAAACTACAGAAGTTACAAAGATAACTTAGTTACAAAGGTAATGTAGCTATGCAGCTAACGTAGTAAGCTAAAGCTAATGAGGCTATATTACCTTCATAAGTTACAAAGTTAACATAGCTCAATAAGTAATGTAGCTACACAGCTTGTGTAACCAAAGCTAAAGCAGATGATGCTACATAAGTTACACAGATAACTTAGTTACATAGGTAATGCAGCTATGCAGCTAATGTAGTAAAAGCTAAAGCTAATGAAGCTTGTTAACTTCATAAGTTAAAAAGGTAACATACATTTGCTACATTAGTTATCAAGGTATTGTAGTTGCATAAGTAACATAGCTATGCTGCTAATGTGCTAAAGTCAGAGCTATTAAAGCTACATTAGTTACATAAGCTACATGTAACAGAGCTATAAAGCTTACTTGGCAAAAGCTAATGAAGCTATATTTTTTACCTGCTGTTAACTGTTATTTTAAACTTTATACTGTTTTCAATAAATCTTTGATTTAAAAAAATGAAACTACGTTATTTACATTGGTTTATGCTGTTTGCTAAAGCTAACCTAGCTACGATATCTATGTTAACATTAGCTACTCACTTAGCTAATATAGCTACATTAAATTCATTTGTTAAAGCTCACGTTGCCAAAGCAATGTAGCTATACTTGCTTATGTTGGAACATGAACTACGTAGCTAAAGTGAGCCACTCTTTGCATAATTAAGCTACTAAGCTACATAATTTATTCCTGAATTAACCCTTTTTTTCTGTTATTTTATGAAATGTATCTTGTTCTATAATGTTAACGATGTGGTTATTTCATGAAATCAGTGGCCAGACTGTGTTTATGAACAAAGAAATTCAGTCCTGGTCCGGTTTGCAGAGAAATCATGCGTTTCATTTTTGACCATTGATGTGGGGAAAAGTGGTACTAATTTTTCTCAGTTTGAGTCTTAAGAATCTTACATTTGATTTTTAAAAGTGTGTAGGATCCCTTTTTAATTCTTCATCTACCTCCCCCTTTATCTTCTTTTTCCCTTTTCCTCCCTTTGTTCTCATCTTCCTACTTCTTCTGCTCCCTTTTCTTCTCCTTCTCTTTTGAACTTTTTAGTCTTATGATGATTCATCCAAAGAGATATTGATGTCCTCTGCCTTGCTTTGTCCCCACGTCCAGACATGGTAATCTGTATTGATATCTGCTGCCGTCATAGCAGAAGTGAGAGTGCTCTAATAATGCTAATGATAGAGATTACAGTGACAGTGTAATATTGGTCTGGCTGAATTGAAGTCAATATAATCAGAAGAGCCTCGGATCTTTTTCTATTCCTATTCAGAACACAGGACAACAGTCTTAGTTAAAATCAATGTTGTTGGCAAGGGAGGAATGTCTGGTCTTGAATGACCCAGATAGATCTCAAACTTTCTCAACTTTAGTGTCCTCTATGAATACGTCAGGAAATCAAAAAGTTGTTCACGTTAACTTCCTTTATGTATTAATGCTCTATGTGTGCAGTGACACATCTGGTGGTATGTATGACCTATGTTATAGCACTGAAAATTCTGATTTGTTAATGTGAGATTGTTATTTTCTCAAAAACATAACAAGCCAGATCGCGAAATATCAATTTTTTTAAAGTAATAATTTAACATCAAAGTACATCGGTCTACAGAGAGGAAAAGAGATGCTGACATGGGAGAGTTAGCATAAAAATGTCATGGTCATGAAATAACCACATTGTAAACATTACAGACTAAGCAACATTAAAACTGAAAAGATCAGAAGTCCAATCCTGGATTAAATTATGCATAAGCCCATTTTAGAAATGCAAACAGTGGCATGCTTAAGGTCCTTTAGCTAAAGCTAACATAGCCTTCTAGCCACATAGTTAACATTCCTAGGTAAGCCAAAGTAGCTACATGAGCTTTAGCATCGTGAGCTGTAGCAAACATAACTTTTGCTGTTAAGTTGCAAACATGGAAGCTAAGTTAGCTTTAGTAAATAAAGCACAAGCTAACATTGCTAACAGATTCCTTTTTTTAAAATCAGATCTTTATTGAAGATTGCAAAGTGTATAGAAGGACAGTATACGCTAGGTAACTAATGTGACTTCATTAGCTTTAGCTTCATAAGCTGCTTGGGTATCTTACCGCTGTAGCTTCATTTACCTATGTTACTTATGTGAGTGGATAATGTAGCTTTATAAGCTTTAGCTTTGGCTATGTTACCTATGTAGCTGCATTTCATTTGTTACTTATGTAACTAACGTAGCTTTATTTGCTTAAGCTACATTAGGGTAGCTTGGTACCTATGTAGCTTTATAAGCCTATGTAGCTACAATACCTTTTTTACTTATGTAGCCAATGTAGCTTCATAAGCTTTGGCTACATTACCTATGTAGCTATGATACCTTTGTAACTTACATAGCTAATGTAGCTTCATAAGCTTTAGCTACATTACCTATGTAGCTACATTATCTTTGTAACTTACATAGCAAACATATCTGTGTAAGCTTAGCTTTAGCTACATGACCTATGGCGCTACATTACTGTTGTAACTTACATAGCTACCGTAGCTTCATTAGTGTTGGCTAAGGGCCAAGAAAATTAAGATTGGTTAAATACCCATCTAGGTCAAATTGTGCTCCAAAATTTAAGACTTCACAATTGAAGTGTTTTTATATATACCTTAAACTTCTTACACACTGATAAAATGTGCTCTTTTGAAGAGGATGAGTATAAAAATAGCAACATGTAGCGAGTGTTCCTGCTTTGCACAGTGTCTTGTGTTGAACAACTAATTGGGTTTCAATTATGATTTTAGATTCCCACAATCATGAAAACAGGATAATAATAAGGTTTGGTGATTTTCATAGAACATCA
The DNA here is from genome assembly GCF_018320785.1 of Cheilinus undulatus. Lineage (NCBI taxonomy): Eukaryota > Metazoa > Chordata > Actinopteri > Labriformes > Labridae > Cheilinus > Cheilinus undulatus. The sequence continues at coordinate 19,928,122 of NC_054887.1, read as the reverse complement.
GACTTGTACTACACACTGAGATCCGTCCTGGCTATAGAGTGGCTATCCTTGCCCTGGGATATCACAGGAGAAAGGTGACTATGTTGTTTGGGGAAAAGATATTGTGAAAAAGGGTTCGAGTGCCAAATTAACATTACATTATCAAGTCTCTATTTATTCACATATCTTCCCTGGATTTTCATGGAGATTCACTTTGAGTCCCACTGATGTCTGGGTTTCCAAACATTCAGGCAGGACCATGAAGGCAGCATGTATAAGCTCTTAAATTGTCCAGTTGGAGTCTGCAAAGTGGGACGATAGCTTCATCTTTCAGACAGCAGGATGTTTATGCCTCAAATCTCGTCTGCTTTATCTTCCCCCTCTTTGCTCTTTCTTCTGTGTAGCTCCCAGCTCTGTTTCTCACGCGACACACATATAAGCACACACTCTCCGAGCACAAATGTCAGCCAATATTTCACATTCTCCTCCCCAAAATGTCAGTGCCTTGGCAGATCGTGTCTGCCTTCCTGCCTTGCTGGCTGTCAGCCTGCCTGCGTCCCACCTTAATCCGTTGTCACCGCCTGACAGCTCACAAGCTCGAGGTCACAGGACGAACTCACCGGCTGAATATCTCCGAGGTGTGTCACAGAAGGTAACGTCAGGTGGACTAAGGCATGAAAGTCAAATGCTCTGAATGCATAAAACATACGGATAGGTCTTACGAGTTGCGTGATGTGCATTGATGTGAAGAATCCTTGATCTTCAGGTGAAATCCTTTTACTTCAAAGAAGTAAAAAAAAAAAAAGTGATTTGAGAGATATCTGCAAGCATGCCTTAAGAGGGCTTTAAACATGTTGACAGGTAGGCTCTTGGATTAGCTGAGAGGACACAAAATAAGACTTGGCTTCAGGTTAGCTATGCAGTTTTAATGTTGTGGATTGTAAAGGTTTCCTGTATCATGTTTATATTCTTTCCCCAAAGTTGTCAAATACAGCAGCCTGTTTCAAAGGGTCCAAACCGTGCTATAGACTGTACAGCTTCATGTTTGGATGCCATCCTCTAGGCTGATGTTCTGATTTAAGTCTAATAACTGACTGTACTTTGAGGAGCAATTAAGGCTGGTGACTAATTAGAAACCCAGGCCTGGATCCAAAAACACTTGACCCCGAAGCCGAGATTTTGGCATCATGCCCAAGCCTGTTTGAAAAGAAGGTCTCAAGTGCAATTGATGTGTTGACCAGTAGATGTGAACGCAACCATGCTCAAGTACCAAGCTCTTGTCAACGAGGTGAGTTGTATACGCACTTCTAAAACTGTCGAACTGGCACAACATGGGCTAATTTCTTCCCCTGAGCTGCATGGAAGACGTGTCAGTAGAAAAAGGGTTGTTGTTGGCGCCTACAAAATAGTAAACCCCTCCTATGTTGTAGGATTAGCTCCATTGTCCTGATAGGACATAAAAAAATGTGACCAAAGCCAGCTAAAGTTCCTAAAGAAATAAAGAAAAATGGATACAAAGTCTTTTTCTTCCAAATGATCTTTTTTGTTTTTTTTCTCATTTTATGCAAGTTCGACATTTAAACTACTCATCCGATTAAAAAAGTAACACAAATGTGATATTTAAAAGTGTTAATTTTGTGTTTTAAAATGCCCTGTTTTCTGAGTTTCTGCGGGGAGATTGAGGGAAGGGTAAAGCAAAACTGCTGGGTAACAATTGGCCACTCAGCCTGCCATTGTTCCCAGTTTAGCCCATTGAGATGGACAATAACAAACACCGCATGGCTCAAATGCCACCCCTCCCCTGGCACGTAAATACAGCTGTTTCTAGTTATCACCTTTATCAACAAGCCTCAAGATGCATCCTGCAGCAAAGAAAAGTAGAGGAGACGATGAAGAAGTGGCAAGAATTATCAACAGACTTGGGACAACTTCAGGATCACTCGACAGTGAAAGTTTGATGAAAGCAGATTTCCTATGGGAATATTTTGGTGAGCGTCACCAGTCCGATTCATAACCTTGGTTTGGGTGGACTTTATGTAAATGTGGCCCTGTCCATGCCCATTACCTGGCCTGCCTGAAGGTATGAAGAGTTCTGAAACTTTGAGCCTGGTTTTCTCAGAACAAACAGAAACTAGAAGTTAACATTAAAATGAGCATAAATTTGTAAAATATGCTCAGATTTAGGTGTATGATACACCATTTGAACGCTTGGAATCTACACTTTGACCTCAGACAACTTGCAGGAGTTTTTACCAGTTTTGGTCACAAATACCAACATGCCTGCAGACATGGCTGTTGCTTCTTCTTTCTTCTTCAAGGCAGATTTTTAAACTGCAACTACTTACATATATCCACCTACTGTTTTGGACTTTGTTCATACACAAGAGTGCTGGACATGAAACAGTGTTACTAATGAAGAAGACAGTACGGTACAAATGAGTCGTGCTTAGTTTGAATTCCCAAGTCTACTTGAGGAGGTGGTCCTGGTTGATGGATGAGTTATGGTGAGAGAAGTCTAGCTGCAGACTGCAGATCTCTGACACCCCCTCTTGCAGAGCACTACAATGAGACTTTACATCTGTCAGAACAAAAGGGACGTATTTGCAATAAAACATTTTAGAAGATTTTTCAAATTCAATCTTACTCGTGAACAAGGTCTACTTGTTACATTCAGAAAATATTCAACACAGACTAAGCAACATTTCATAAATTAAAACAGAATAAAAGGTATGTTGTCTAATCTGTGATTTAAATTATGTGTCAACCAATTTAAGGGGCAGTTATGCCAGTGGTTGCTCACGTTAGCTATGTTAGCTTTAGCAAAAGCTAATGAAGCTAAAGTGTGCCAACATTTGTAGAACTACCTCTAAAACAGGTCTAGCTTTACCAAATGTAGCATGATTTAATATAGCTAATGTAGCTGTTTGTTCTTTAGCTTTGTTAGTTATGTAGCTACACTACTTATTTAGCTAACATAGCTTTGTTAGCTTAATAATGATAGTAATGATAAAACTTATTTCTGCACCACTTTTCTTTTCTTTTCTTAGTACAGAGAATATAAAATCTAATGTATATATGCATAAAAAAATGTTTAAAAATGCAGACAGAAATTGCACGCCGTATTTCAGTGCCGAGGTCATTCCAGAGTTTTGGAGCTCGGACCGCAAAGCCCTACAGCCCTATGTCTTCAAACAGGCCCTGAGGACAACCAGTAATCCCTGATAAGCCGATGTGAGGGAGAGCCGTGGCTTATAAGGGGTGAATAAATCAGTGATATAACTAGGAGCCTGGCCAAGCAAGGCTTTACAAGGTTAGCGAAAGGATTATAAAATCAATACAGAAGTTTAGCCAATGAAATGAGGCAGGAATTGGTGTAATATGGTGATGTTGTCTTGAACCAGTTATCAGCCTCACTGCAGCATTGTGAAATAACCTACGTAGCTTATGCAGATAATTTAGCTTTGTTTGCTTTAGATTAAGCTACGTTAGATATGTAAGCTACATAGTTATGTTATCTACATAGCTAACATGATGTCACTTCCTGGTGGACAAGCTTTTTTCCCTGTAAGATGATCATTTACTTGTCTTTATTAAACATTTTCAATCAGGTTTTACAGGTCAGATTTCTGACTTTCAACTTACCTCACTTCTTACCCAAACCTGAATGTATTTTTAAAGTTTTAGTGAGTATTTCTGTTTTGACAGATTGGCGCCTCACAGTAATGGCCTGCAAGGGGAGCATCTGAGATCTACATTTAATGTGGGGAAGTGTTCTTCTTTTAAAGTTGCATGGAGTATGTTTGCTATACGAAGTACACACCGTACATCAATTACGGTTATGTAGTTAGCATACCAACCTCAGAACTTTTTCAGACACAAATCATACATTTTTGCCTGTCTAACAAATAGTAGCCTAAAATAACTGACTAGATCTGATGAGACCATTTAATGAATTAAACAGACAAAGCTGCTAAGTAACAACTCAGGCCCGTTGCTAAGATACATATCATAACCAAGAAGTTTGGAGCAACCTAGAAATAGTGCCACCTTTCAATAACAAAGTATTACGCTGTAGTTTTTTCAGTGTCCATACCTCTTAAAAGGGACTCTGGTTTCATAAAATGAAACACACATTTTTTGAAGTAGTACTAAATTAACTTCTTCATCCTATTTGCCACCTCTGGGTTATAATGAAGGAATGAAACATTGTAGACTCTGAGTGCAAAACTGATCCAATTATCAGCATCCTTCTGACATCCATTTCCACTCCTCTGCCAATCAGCATTAAGCCTTATAATTGGATGAGGAGGGCTGAAATGCACTGAGAAAAATGGTGACAGGTTAACGTGCTAAAACATTACTGGCATTTCCATATGTATGGTGAAAAGGTTATTGCTGTGGGTAATTGCTAGGTTTGGTCTTACTGGCAGCAGGTAATGGGGTGATAGGGAGCAAAATCAAATGCTTTGTAGATCCCAGTTAAGAATGCATGCATCTTCGGCCTTTTTGCTCTAACAGTTCTTCCTATAAGCCTGCAGTTCTTGAAGAGGATTTCCAGGTCTTCAACCTCATTGATTTTCCTCTCAGGTCATGATGATGAACGGCTATTTATACTCCAAACGCAGACAGAACATTTCTTACGTCTGTATTTGTCAAAACTGTTATGACACAAAGAAGAGGAATCTTTCCCCTTTATATTTTCCCTTCCTTGCTCTGCTTTGTTTCAGCCTTGCCATACCAAACGCCCACATCCTTTGTGTGCAGTGAGTGCCGCAGTTTCTCGTCCTGATTTGGACACTGATTTCTACTTGAATACATCCCTGTTTGATTTAAATATAGCTGAGAGATGCATGACCCAACTTCTGCCTGCAGACATTGTTTGGCCTCGAAAGGAATTCTACTGGTTTCTTGTTTTTACTGCTTGTTTCTCTCCACTCCCAACCTGCACATTTAATGTCTGTGTTTGTGTCCTTTTAATGTCTACTTCTTCATTTTTAAGATATTTCTACTCTCTAAAGTGGTGGAAAAGATGACACAAAGTGATATCCTGAGTGGGACGTTCATTTTAAGCTTCAAAATGTTGGAATTATTTGGATTGTTGTTCATTATGTGTTTGTTCAACCAAGATATTTGAATACAGACTCTTCATTCATCATTTATGACAATGCATCCATCCATCCAAAAGCAATTAATCCATAGCAGCATGAATATGAGGGTGCAACAAGCTTTATGCTATAAAGGAGGAGGCTGGGGTGGAGGAGGTTAAGCTTCAAAAGCTGAAGTTAAAGCTGTATCATGCAAAGTAGAGGCCTTACGTGAACACGTTCCAGAAATGATGCCATCTTCTGGGCCAAAGCTCTTTTAAAACCCTTATTTGTCACCGATGACACGTTTGGACAAGCACACTTTGCATTACCATGATTACAGCTCGTGCTATCCGAAAAATTCAAATGGTTTCAGAAAACTGAGAAGTTGCATTTTACGGCCAACATGACAGTAATCTGCTGTGACAAGGAACAATGTGCTAGCATGCAGCAGAAGCCTATGACCCACCAGTGTTTCCAGGAGGAGCTTGCTGCATACTTCCTTGGACCTTCCCTGAAAAAGGTCCCTCAGAAGACCCCAGGTGATAAACACCTTCCTGTCCCCACAAGTGGCAGACAGACCAGAGCTTAGACAGCCAACATGGAGGGACGTCGCTGCAAACTCTGCGAGAGGAGCACTGCCCAGAAGTGTGAGGACTGTAAATCAGGCCTGTGCCTGCTGCCAGACAGGGAGTGTCACTGGCAGTGCCACAAAGACCTCTGAATGTGGAGGGACTGGGTCCACAGCCAGAGAGAAGAGAGTTGGAAAAAAATGATTGTACATAGTTTCCAATTTTTGGCTTGTTTTTGCACATTGAGAGACAAAGACTCAAAAAAAAAATCTTTGTAAATGTGTTTTACTGTTCAAGTTTCAAATTTAGCGTGCAATCAAATTAGTTTTTTTTATGTTTTTGTCATTTTAAACTGTTAATACACTCTAACATGCAGTAAACTGTAAATAGCTGCCAGATTTTGAAAGTTCAGAGTATTCTGGAAAAATGGGCAAAAGCACTTACTTACAGGACATTTTCTGACCCTTTTATGGCTTAAAAAAAAAAAAAAAAAAGACAGTCCAGACAGACATTTTTAGGCTTAGGTGTAAATTGGACTGAGGCAAATGGAAAACTGTTCTGTGGTCACATGAATCAAAATATAAAATTCCTTTTGGAAACTAAGGATGCTGAGTCTTGTGGACAAAAGAGAGGTTTTTACCAGCGTACATTTCAAAAGTCTGTATCTCTGATAGTGTGGTGTTGCCTTAATGCCTGTGGCATGGGTAGATTACACATCTGGAAAGGCATTTTCAATGCTGAAAAGTATCACATATGCTCCAGAGTCCGGGTGCTGAACTGGCCCACCCACAGTCCAGACCTTTCACCAACGGAAACTATTAGGAGCAGCATGAACTAAAAAGTCTTTCAAAGAAGACCCAGGACAGTTTAGCAGCAAGAACCATACGTCAGACAAGAATGGGACAACATTCCTCTCCAAAAACTCCAGTTCTGGTCTTCTCACTTCCCAGATGTTTACAGACTGTTGTTAAAAGAAGAGGGGATGCGACACAACGATAAGCTTTGCCCTGTCCCTATGTTTTTGAGATGTGTTGCTGCCATCGCATTCAAAATTAGCTAATATTTTTCAGGAAATGATAAAATGTCTGAGTTTCAACATCAGCTACTTTGAATAAAATATACTGTTTTAATCCACATTTCACATAGTGCCCCAACTTTTTTGGAATTTGGGTTGTACATTTCAGAGTAATATATTGTGATACTACCATGGCACACCAGACGGATTTGCTCCACACGTCCACCTGGAAAACCTTCAATACTAAGAGTTTGGGAAAGGGCAGAGCCTTCGAAAAAACTCGGAGTGTGATTGGATGAACGTTCTGTCTGTCACATCTTTACAGGCCATTCAGAGCAACAAAACATGTGAGGTAGCCACAGTTGAGGTGCACGTGCGTAGCTACAGAGGAATAATGCGAACCATGGCCACTATAGACATGTCAGTACACGACTTTTGTTGTTTTTGAAAAGAAAACAACTCACTGCTGTTCTTTGTTCTTAACGAAGAAATGTCATCAAGTTCTGATAAAACTGGCACTTTAGCAGCATCCATGTTTAGCTCTTCCTTACATCATGACTCCACCGTGCCTGAACGTACTTCCCCTTGTCACTGATTGGTCCTGTCACTTTCTAACTGGGCCCAAACTATTCAGACAGGAGCTTTGTAAGATGGATTCGCCAGTGAGAAACAAGGAAACAGGCGTATCCATCTGCTTTGCAAGGTTATTGTGATAATGGATCATCAATGCGTGAATCAGCTAGTGTTCTGTGAGCCAGATGTCATGAGCCGGGCCTGGCCTGGGTTATAGTTCGTGTTGTGTGAGCCAGATGTGTCACTCATTCCTGCAGCCAAACATCACTGAGATTTATCAAGGCAATAAACAACTCGCACATCAAAACCACAATGGGGGTCAAATCAAAAGTCTTCTCATGAGTTTATTGCTAACTACAACACTGTGTGCTCTTCATTAGGTTTTTGAGTCCATACTGAAATAATCTGGATAATCAGAAAAAAACACTTAAAAGAAAAAGCAGCTTCTCAGTGCCAGGCACACTGAGGGGAAATGGCTGAATCAGCTTGTGCCTTTGAAGAAGGTGCCATCTTTGCATGGCTGACATAAGAGCCAATTAAACCTGAGGGTTTTAGCATTGTCATTCTGTTAGTGCAATCCAAATAAAAATAAATGAGGTAAATATAGGATTAAGCATTTGGAAAGACCATAATAAAAGGATTATTCACAGATGTATATTGATTAAAAATGACCTCTCATATGATAAATAATTTTTATGATCACATAAAAGCATTACCACCTGATAATGCTGCACCCCTCTGGGGGGTTCTTAGCCTCATTTAAAAAAAAAAAAAAAAAAAACACTTTAAATTGATGGTTTAAGCCATGGCTCATCCTCCATCTGTGTTTAAGTCTCAGGTTTCCAAATCACTATTTTTCAGATTAGTCTAATACAGACGCACACCTGCAACACCCACTTATTAAAACACCACAACACGCATCTCCCTGCACACACACACCCACACATTAGTCTAATCCTCCGTTCATACCTGGCAGTGACTCACCCAAAATGGATCTGGGAGTGAGAGCCTTTCTTATTCCCTCAGTGGCAGACCAATAAAAAACACTTTTACCACAGAAGCACACACCAGCTCAGCAAGTCAAATACATATCCATTTTTAATGATGCACAGACAGCTTGACCTAGTAACGCTGGGATGTGTGCATGTTTGTGTGTTTGCTGTACAGTAGTCTGAGTTTAGTACAAGTGGTTGTGTTTTTGTCGTGTGTATCTTACTGTATGTCCATGGCGCTCATTAGCAGCAGAGCTCCCTAGTTATCTACAGCATCCCCACACAGAGGTCAAACTTTCCCTGATGCTCAGACCTCCATTCTATTAGTTATTCATCCATGTGCTCTCACACACTTTTCTCTCCGTGCCCTCTATGCGACCTCAGACTCTGTCCTCCCTCTGGGCAAGCATCCATCCGTCTCGCCCTTCTTCTGCTGTCCAAAAGCATGCCAGCTGTTTCAGTGGCAGAGGAGGTCAGACAACGCTGTTCTTTCTCAAATTCTTTATTTGAATTGATAACATTTATGAATTTCAATGTAGCAGTGTAGCACAATACTAAGCAAAATACAATTTGATTATCCTCAGGCAGTTTTCTTTCCCATTTATACTTTTGAGTTATAATTGCTTCTCAATGTCTGCACTATTATAGCAAAATCAAGTGTTTTTTGTACCTACTGTGGCAAGTGATGCAGTTTTTTAATACTGATAAGTTCAAGTTTCTCACTTAAACCCACATTTCCTTTCTTTAAATACAATTAACAAACTATGAGGACTTTACCCACACCTAAAAGTAATTTTACTGACTAGACAGGATGTCAGCTAAAGCCTGGTACATTCTAAAACATTTGAGGTGGCACATTATTTTAGTGGGCCCTTATTACGCAGTAATTTTATAGTGATAATTATCTAATAATTTGTCAAGAATAAGGTGGTAAGTACCCAGTAATAAGTTGGCATTTAACAAATAATAACTCTTAAAATTTAAAGAACCATTTCCCAGGTAATTATGTATCAATTTTCAAGTGATTCCTCATAAAATTGCGGCAATTTCCTGGTAATTAGGTGGTATTCTTCCCTAACCCTCTAACCCTTAACCAAATCCAACCCTTGAAGTATTGTGGTAATTCTCTGATAAATAGGTGGTGTTTTACCTTAAACCTAACCCTTGAACAACTGTGGTAATTTCCTGGTAATTAGGTGTTTTAACCGAATCCTAAACCTTGTAATATTGGGTCAATTCCCTGGTAATGTGATAAAATTTCCCACTAACCCGTTCACTCTAACCCTTACCCTAATCCTTACCCTTGTATTACTGTGGTAACGTCTCCTGAAAAAAGCAAAAGTGACTGATTAAAAAAAAATATACATATTATTACTGGTACCATTATTCTTGAGAAATCACTATATAATTGCCACTTAATACCAGAAATACCTTGAAAATTAGATCCCATTTATATCAGCAATGGTTGATTTATAAAATCGATTAAAGGATAAAACATTCAAGGGGGTGAATATTTTGTATAGTCACTGAATGATGTGAAGCTGGAATGCTGAGTAGAGTGTGGCTAAAGTTAGCAGATAGCTCGTCTTTGCAGATTATTATGGTGCTTAATATGGTCACTCATCTCTTCAGTTGAGTGATTATAAAACTTTATTTCCATTTTCTAGATCAAAATACTGCCATACCATGCTAATCCTACAAGATGCTAACTGCTAAGCATCTGGTGGAAAGCTCTGGCTTCATTACAGTTCTAAAAGAGCATTTGACCAGGATTTCAGCCCTGTGTCTATAAACAAAATGATAGATAATTAGAATCATAGACTTGTAAATCTTGTGGTGGCTAATTTGGTATACATGTTAAAATATTTTGTCAGCTAAATGCATTCTTACCTGGCCAGAAGAGGGATATCAAGCCCAAAATTAACAAAGTTATTTTGTAGAAAGTCCCCCGCTTAACATACATACATTAAACAGCTAATGGCTAAGCTTTTTAGCTAACAGGTTTACGTCTGCTGGTATCAACAGAGATATTAATACAGATTTCCTCACCAGATTAACATTTTTTAAACTTCAACACAGTTGCTTCAAGCAAAAGACTAACCAGGTAATCACACCTATGACTCCAAGATATTTTAATTGTGTATTTTGATAAACTTCAGATGAAAATGATTGGTTGCTCATCAGTCAGGATATGATATTGTGTCTTTTAACTTATCCAATGAAAAAGTCATTGTACTCTAGTAAATTTTCCCCCTCATTCTTTATCGCAGGACCAGCTCTTGACAGGATTTCAGACTTTTGACTAGCTAAATATGAGTTCCACTTGAACACACTGAAGGAGATAACTGCAGAATTAAAAAGTAGGACACTCAGAAGGCTCCTGCTGTAGTTAGGTATCATTAGTCATAAAAGCATTCCTCACAGCGATGTTAAGCTTTTGAAGTGAGAGTCATCTGTGGATCATATTAATGCCACAATATCAGGCATTTAGGCCACTGTGACACATTCCTCACATTTCACTCATTGGATTTTTATAGAAGGCGGGAAAAAATGAATGAATGCAAAATTATTTGAATGAGAGCCCTTCATATGTGTGTCAGTCAATTAAAAGAGTAGTCCTAACACACATGGGAGAAGACAAACGTTGCGTTCAGATTGTGTGTCACAGTACAAGGTTACTTGGCGGTTTAGCCTCGTACAGTATGCACATCAAAAGACTGTATTTGCACACAGATTGTGGCCATGTGTGTGTGGGTTTTTGTGTTTGTGTGTAGCTTAAGCCACAGGAAAAATGACTCACTGTTGTCATGGGGAAAGAGGAGCACTGAGTCGGGAGGGATTTACTGAACCATGTAAGACACACAGCCACATGTGCGCACAGTCACACACAACTTAGATTGAGTGAATCGGCCCATTAATTAAACTACATTACCCGTACTTAAGTCCTGTTACTGTACTGCTGCAGCAGGGTAAATGTGCAATCTGGAAACACGTACATATGCATTAAAAGGATCAATAGAGAGAGTACACAAAGGCGTGTTTAGACCTGTAAATAACACACAGACTGAGCATGTGGAGCAGCAGTGAGTAGATCAGAGACACAGATGCACTCAAACACGAACTAAAATAGCACATACACAAACACACACACATGCTAGCATTCCAGAAAACAATTTTCTCTCTCTCTATCACACGCTTGCACACACAACACGTTGCAAACTGAGTTCAAAAATACACGCTGTATAATAGCTCACATGTTGTATGAAGGAATCAGAGAGATCATTAGTAAGGGTTGCCAGTAGCAGACCAAAAATAAATAAATAAATAAAAAATCTAGTTATTCTACTTTGGTGGTAGTTTTTCATGAGCTGAAAGATAACTGGATCTACTCTACTTTATGAAAAAGACTCTAAAATGATAGATCAATAACTTAAAATCAGAAGTAATATGTTGTTGTTTTTTTCTAATTCTGTTTTTCACATTTTTGTCAAAATAAAATTAAAAAACATCACAGATATAAAAATGTTGCCTTTTATGTTTCTGATTAATAGCACCCAACAGTGGTGCTATTTGCAGAGTAACACACAATACAAAATGATAGATGATTTAATTCATTACAGTACATAAAACACTGTTAAGATATGAAAAGGCATGGTACAATACAATACAGTAAGATATGGTATGATGCAATATGGTGTGGTATAACAAAATACAGTATTCTATGAGATGATATGATAAGATATGACACAATATGATAAGACTTATCACGTATGATACTATAAAATGATTCAATATGGTATGATATGAGATATATATATACAATATTGCACACCATGGTACTGTGTTACAAAATGGTACAATACAATACAATACAGTATGACATGGCACAATAAGGTACAATATGAAACATTTCAGTTTGTTCTGATATGATAAGATATAGTACAATATAATACAATATGGCACAATACTTTACAGTGTTACAATATGGTACAGCACGGTAGAATATGATATGCTTCATTATGGTGTATTTTGATAAGATACAAAACAATATGGTACAATGAAGTATGATGTTACAATATGGCCTTCAAACAATGCAATACAACACAAGACAATACAGTACGAAAAGATACAGTAAAATACGATATGATACAATGCAATGAGATGCAATAAGATATGCTGCAAAAGATATGGTACTGTACAATATGATATGGTACTTTACAACATGTAATGCGATGCGATGCAATATGCTACGTAATGCTACTACACGATGCAGACCTGTACAATATGTTACTGTACTGTATGATACCATACTGTACGATATGACACGGCACTGTGCAATGCAATATGCTAAGTTACATTACGCTACTTTAAAGGTACAGTGTGTAATATTTAGCCTAGTAGCATTTAGCAAAACAAGCTTGGTTAAAATGAAACATAACATTTATAAGTAGATTGATCTAAATTAGTGTTGACATCTGATAACACATTTTTTAAATTTATGTTTTAAATTAACTCAGAATAAGCCTTTTATTCATACATAGGGAGGGTCCCCTCTAAGGACGCCGCCATCTTGGATTTTTGCATTTTGCCTGTTTCTATGGCACCATAGAAGGAACCAAATAACAGTTAAGCATGTACTGATTTTTAAACTTCACTGGTTCCCACAGTTATCACCAGAGAAATATGCATCACACTCCAGAATTGACTGTTAGATGTTGACAGTCCCAATTTTACACACTGCACCTTTAAATGACACTGCGTTACATTACGTTATGTTACAAAATGTTACGTTGCATTACACTACGCTAGGCTACAGTATGTTACATTATAATACGATGGGGTACTGTACGATATGGTTCTGTACTGTATGATACCATGCAGTACGATATGATGTGGAACTGTAAAATGTGATACGCTACGTTGAGACACTATGTTACGTTACACTATGTTACGTTACACCACATTACATTACACCACATTACGTTACATTAAGCTCTGTTACAACATTATGTTACATTACGTCATTTTACATTACATTGTTACATTACACTATGCTACGTAACGTTACACCACGTTATGTTACACTGTTACATTACACTTCGTTACGCTACGCAACATTATGTTACTCTACGTCATTTTACACTACATTACGTTACATTATGTAGGGTTATGATAAGTTATATTAGGCTACGTTACGTGGCACTACAATACGATGCGGTACTGCACGATATGGTACTGTACTGTAGGATACAGTGCTGTATATGTTGTTGTACTGTACAAAACAATACAAAACAGTCCGATATGTTCGAATACAATACAATCCAGTACTGTACGATACGATATGATTCAAAACAGTATGATATGCAAGCCAGTAAACAATGGCTGCTGCAGGTGTAGCAATTCGCCACACTGAAAGCCTTCCTTGGCAGCGATGTTTTTGCACTTCTCCTGACCAGCCTTGAAATGAGTTTGATCCACCAACTAGCTCATAAACTATCATGGCACCTGTCTCAGGATACTACAGGAGCTGTGCATGCCTACTTCCTCATTTTGTCTTGTTGCTCTGATTGGCCTGTAATGAATGTGACAGAAGGTTTGTCTAATCACCTACTGAGAATTTTTCTCACAAGTTCCACCCTTGCAAACTGCTTTGTATGGGAAATTTCCCAGATGAACATGAAATACATCCATGCAGTGGATATATGAAACAGTCTATCTGGCATGTCAGGAATACATCAGTTCTGCTAATATTAATAGATATTGTAGGAAAAATGATACAATCATTTATCAGGATATCTGATTAATAAAGACTGTGAAATTCCCCTTTGAAGGTAAAGTGCAGAATTGCTCACTTTTTCTCTTCTTCCTCTTTGATACCATATCAATTCAATATCATCCTACCAATTTGCTGTTAGTTATTTCCTCATTTGTGTCCACAGGGAGGGAGACAGATGGATTGATGGAGACGAACACAGAGGCGACAGAGAGTGTGATTTAGAGTGGTGGATAACACACAAAAGAGTGTTGAATCAGAGGGACAGAAGAGCTTATTGTCAGACATTTTGATGGGAACATAGATATCAGAAGGAGAGGTGGATAACAAAGGGTAGAGAGATGAATTATGTAGCATTGTTTCTACAAGTTACATTGCTTCTATATTTATGAAAGTCTTGATCTTCTGTACAGTATTTTAAGACTTATAGCCCTCTCTTTGTCCAGCAGAAACAATGCAGAACACTACAACCATATATTTTTACAGTTTCAGCCAATCTAGTGACTTTCACCATCATAACTCTCCAGATATGGGACCCAAGGGAGCGGGACACTCCCCGCCTGGAGCCTAGAGTGCAGCAGGAGAGAGATGTGTGATGATGGTCAAAGACAAAGCACTGCGGTACAATGCACACACAGGGTGCTTATTGTACAACTCTGTGTGAAGTGTTTGTGTGCAAAAGCTAACAGGGGAAGAGAGAGGGATGGAGAGAGAGAGAGAGAATGGAAGTGTAACCGTTCACTGTCATCTCTGCTGTTTGTGAGTGTGTGCTGTGAATGGTCTAATAGTGTCAACGGGTAAGGGGAAGAATGAAAGAAAGAAAGAAAAGGGTGTGGTCAAAAGGGTTGGTCTCTCTGGGTGTCATCATTCATGTGTAATAAGATGTTGAGAGGTCTTACTCACTGTAACAGGCTGTTACTCTGCTTGTGGCGTACGAATCAGGCAACATCAGTTCAACATCACAGTAGTAGTGTATCTATTCTGTTTTATTTCTCACTACAGCTGAAGAGGTTGGGATAGTTGTCCTAAATCAAGGCTGAAAAAATAAGTTATTTAAAAACATCAAGTAGCATTGATCTTAAAACAAGATAAATTATGAATAAGTTGAGGGAAACATAGAAAAATTAATGGTTGTATGCCAAGGACAGTTATAGAACAGATGAAAGACACATCTGTAGAAAATATAAAATGTATTCACACATTTTATTAATGTTTTATGAGATTTCTGGTTCCTTTGTCGGCAAAATGAGGCCAAACAGAGAGTAAAATTCTGGGGGTAAAAAGTGAAATCTTAAGTTTAAAATGAAGAGTCACTAGTCGGTCTTCAAGTATGCTAACTTTTTTCTATCCCTGGCTGTAATGAGTGGCAGTCCCCAAGAATTACGAACATTTGCTTTGGATAGCCATGTGACAGATAAGCTGCATTTAACAGCAATAAAACATATAAAAACAGAGACACTGTGATAAGGCTTCATGCCATGCTAGAGCAGTTCTGGGGACACATTTTTCTATCCAAACCTGGCCCAAGACCAAGACAGTAGAAACTGTGCCTGACAGTAAACTGAGGTGCCTAAACAAATGCGATGACAGCCCTTAGCTTAACATTCGCACCGTTACCTCTAGGTTAGCCCAATAGCACATAAGCTGCTACCAAGACCTAGCAGCCAATAGCAGCCAAATACCATGCCCAACAACAAATCATTCCAACAAATAGCTAAACAGTGGGCCATTAACTAGAAACCACCTTACCATCAACTGTCCAATAGTATTCCTCCCTGAATTCAACTGTAACCTCTGCTAAAAACAGTAAAATCATGGTTTATTTGGAAAAGTTCTGGAGAAAGACAAAGGCATCCTCTGTGTATAGTTCAGTACAGTCCTCCTCTCATCTATGGTTCTTCCCACACTACTGCTGCTGATTGGCCAGGACGCCCCAAGCATGAACATCCGGCTAAGGGGAAGTGAGATGGTGCTCTTGCCATTGGCCCCCTATGATCCACGCTTTTCTGCAGGACCTGAATCCATGTTGACAGCTTAACTTTGTCCGAGGTTTTGTTCATAGTTAGAGTTACCCACTCAGTGAGGCCCACTACAACTCTCTGCTGGCCCAGGCCAGACCTCGTCCCAGCCGCTGATGTCCCTCAGCTATCTGGAATTCCCATTGTTTTGGCTTTATTAGTACCTGCAGCAAGGACCAACTAAAAATCCTTCAACACCACTGATTTCCCTGCATAATTCAAACTTCCCCAGAGGTAAGTTTTCATCATCCACGTTGATCACGTGAATATTCACCATTTGAATTAGCCATGTGCTGTTTCATACATACGCTAACAACCCAAGCCCTGCACAGGAAGGTCATATTAGAATTACTTTGAGTTTATGTCAAAGGATTCTTGACAAAATATCTCCTATGAAACACGATCCCCTTCTTTTAACACATTAACAGCAGCACTTAGCTCCCCATTAGAACGTTAGCTCCAAGTTAGCCCATCACTACACTAGCTGCTACTAAAACATAGCAGCTAACAACAGCCAAATAACATCCCACATTGAAAACACCAACAAATTGTCCCAACAAATAACTAACCAGTACTCCATTAACTAGACACCATATTAAAATTTAGTTTTACCATCAATTGTCCAATATGAGTCGTTATAAACTGATGATCTCAACTGTAACCTCACCATCGTGGTTTGTTTGGAGTAGTCTCAGAGAAAGACAAAAGCCAAACAAAATCAATTCAGTGGCAGAAATTAAAACCAGTATTGATAGGGTTTCGCCCATCACTAATTGGCACTGATTAATTAATTAATGGATTAATAAATGGCACCTGGGTTTTCTTTGGCTGTTCTGGGGCATGCTATTCCTATAGCCATGCATCCAGGTATCAAAGTATCAATTCAAATATTCAAGATATTCCAAATCTTTCAGTTTGGACATGGAAACCATCAGTGACCTTTTGTGCTGACCTACTCTGTATAAGTTTCTGTTTAATTTGATGTTGATTTTAAAAAAAGCAAATGAAAGACCCATAAATTTAACAGAGAATGTACTTTCCTATTGATCCTTTGTGAAGGAACATTACGTACCATCTCCTAGTCTGTGATGGTCTTTGTAATGTGTCAGAACAGAGTGGCAGATGGGGAACAGAGCCTGGAAGTAATTATATTAATAGACAAGAATCTCACTCTTCCTGCTTTATGGGGGATGAGTATGATGAAGACACATTTCCCCAGTGTTAACTGGTATTTAAAAAAAGTAATGCAGTAATTTAGGATGGAAACCTTTAAAGCCTGTTTTTTGGGATGCTGTTAGTCCTATGCAACCCCACCTAGCATGCAGGAAACATGATTGTAAGTATTGAAATCAGCCTAAATTACAATTGGCATGCATGCAAAAAAGTGAAAGCATGCTTTTAACTGCAGTGTATGATGACTTTGACTCCAAACATACAGAATTTAAAGATATTCAGTCTTGCAAGAGCCAAAGTGGTGCAAGAGGCCCTCCATGTGAGTTAACACTGGCTGGCTGCAGCTTTTTCTTAAGGTGCCTAGAAAAGGCGTCATTTCCACAGTCACATGGCCAGCTTGGAACAATAACCGCAGTGTATGTGTGAGTGTTTGCGTTGCCTTGGTGGTGTGATGCTGTGTGGGAGTGAGCAGAATGGACCGGCCGGCTCCGTGTGGCAGCGTCCATGCTGACGTCTGTCAGGGCAGCTCACCCACCTACACAGGCAGGCATGTGAACACACAACACGTACAGATTTTCAAAGTGAACACCGTGTGAAGGAAGTACACGCAAAAAGACACACAAAACAGAGAAAAAGGCAAAGACAAACAGGAAGGAAGTGAGGAAAGTTGGAGCATTCAGTTTAGGTTTGGCTTTCTGACAACAGCTCCTTTATTAGCGGTCCTCAGTCCAGCCTTGTGTCCTGTGAACGTCAGTGTGAATAGCTGAATGGAGGAGGTGAAACCAGGGTCAGAGGAGGTGGCGTCTGACATACTACAGCACCTCCTTTCCCTCTCTCTCTCACTCTCTATCCCAGTTTCTCTTGCCACCTTCAACTGGGGTTTTCCATCCAAATGTATAGTATCACAAAAATGAACAGATTTATATGAAGCCATGTCAGTCATATACAAACAAGCAAACCAGCCCCTTTCAAGTCCAGCTACAACTCTCTATTGGACTGAGCTCTAGATTTTGAATTGGCCACCCAAGACCATTCACCTCGTTGACACCCTTCCCATGCAGCTGCCTAGAAGCACCCCCACAGCATTATGCTGCCACCACTATGCATCACAGTCATTAAATGATTTAAAATAATTTTTGTTTCTCTCTGTATTGAAAAAGGGGTTAAAGAGGGCAGACAATTGGTGGTTGCCTAAATGACACACTTAAAAAAGATGCAGCATATTAAAAAATACTGCAAATTTAAAACAAACCCAAACAAATTCAACAACTGAAAAGAGCAGCAAATCGGACAACATAAAACACACTGCAAAGAAACAATACAAAGTCAAGGAACACTTACAACCAATAAAAACATGCTCTTTATGCTGAGTATTCATCTACATTTTTTTAATTGTTTCTGCTGATGCCAGTCACTTGTATCACTTTGTATCTGAATACTCAGCACTGATGCTAATGCAAGGTGTAAACAGGGTCTTAATGTCCCTCTTACTCGCGTCCTTCCCCTCCCCTGTTTCTTTCTCTGCCTTTTATCTCTCTATTTCTCTCCTTTAGCTTGTCCTCCCTTTTGTTGTTCCCTTCCTGATCTCGGTGGTCGCTCTGTTTCAGTCAGGATTTCTACTCCCTCTGAGACTACAAATGGCCAAAGTCTATTTCAGCAGCCAGCAGCCCTTTAGAGAAACGCCTGCAGCATGCAAGCACTGCCAGCAGACACTTACAAAGATGTTTCTAGGGGAACCATGTTGGTTTCTTGTAGCTTTTCCTTTTATTCAAAGGTAAAAATGACCTATATCTATGGTTATAACTCCCAGACAGAGTTATGTGAGTCATCCTCATCTATAAAGCACATAAGAAAAGTGGCCTTTATTAGCAAATGTGGCTTGCTTCCAGACTATTATTAAAATGTAAGATTTCACTAGTCAGTCAAAGACACCCTCTATTGTTATTTTAATTGGTTTTGTATGCTTGTTCTTATTGAGAATACCATTTGAACTGTTATTAGCATTCTTCACCACAGCCGTCTTTATCAAAATACAATTTGTTGCCTAACATATTACTCCTCGCACACTTAATCTCCCAAAATATTGAGTCTTTATTGTAAAAATCCAATTTCCAAACTAAAAGCCCTTCCTGTCACACTGGTTAGCGTCTACCAAACATGAACTGCTTATTAATGTAGAGAGCAAATGACAGAAAGTTCAGCAGATGTTCTGTACACACGTAAGGAGATGTAGTCATGCGTGTCTGTACATGTGAAGCTCCAGAGTAAACACACAAAGCTTTTATTGTGCTAATTTGAATACAGAACTTGAGGTTTCTCTCTCATTAGACCATTGGATGTGTGAAGACATATGGTCCTCCCAGATGGTCTCAAACGAACTGTTCAAGGTGAAAGACAAATTTGTCTGACACTCATGCACAGGCAAGACAACCGATCTAAAAGGCGGTAGTCTTTTGATATTTTAAGAGAAGATGGTGGTGATTTTTCATCAGTTTAAAGGCATCATGTTTTTATAGAAGTAGTAAGCTGCGAGTGAGAGATGCTGAAGAGGCAGGAGGCCAAACATTGCAGTAACTGATGATTTCAGTGTGGAAAAACTTGGCTGAGTCTTGACCTCAACCCCATCAAGCTCTTTTGGGATAAACAGAAACAGAGGTTGCATGCCAGGCCTTCTCATCCAGTGTCTGACCTCATAACACTCTACAGAATGAATGGACTCAAATTCCCACAAAAAACACTCTAACAGCTTGTGGAAAGCCTTCCAAGAGGAGTAGAGGCTGTTATAGTCGCAAAGGAGGGGACATCATAGTAGTGGTATTTGAATACAGTGTCACTACAGTCCCTGTTAGTGTAATGGTCAGATGTCCGAATACTTTTGTTTATATAGCAAATATAGTTTACTTTGAAAACGCCATTGCCATGCTAAACATGGGAAGCATGAATCCTCTTTAAATGTTTTACTTTCATGTTCCATGATAGAAGACATATGAATATAGGGATGTCTGATAAAACATTACAAGACACAATTCCAAAAAGGTTGGGACAAAAAAAATAGAACAGACTAAAATGATTTTCAAATCCTTATATACTGTACATCAACCTATATCTATTTGACTAAAAGATATTTATTGCCCAAACTGATTTACTTTTCATAAACATATTTAAACACATTTCAATTTGAAGTTCTCTGGCGAGAATGTGGCAGAAAGATTGTTATACAGATATGTGAGTTATTTGATAAGCAATTAAGTGCAATTTGCCAGGTGCAAGCTTAATAGGGAGTTCAATCCTCAGTAAACGTGATAGTTACTAGACAGTGGTAAATGTGCAGCCTACTATTGTTAGGACAGTCTGGCTGCAGACCCCAGCTCTCACACGCCCCCTCTTGCAGACCACTACTATGGGACGCTGCCTCATTTAGAGCAGAAATACTCAGATTAAACAGATTAAACTTCCAGTTAGGGTTGAGGTAAAGGTTAGGATACCATAGTCAAGTTCAGTCGGAGACCTTACCCGCACAACCAAATTACAAAAAATTTACTGAGCTTACAGGAAAATAGCTTTTCCTCTATGAAAACACAAATGCAGCTAAAGTAGCTAAGGCTAAAGCTAATGAAGCAACATTAGCTATGCAGGTAATCTAGCTGAAGATTGTCCACCTTTTACAGTTTTGCAAATCTCATAAACCCCTCTTTTTTCTTGTAAAATACCTGCGTAGCTATTGTAGCTTAAGCTAACAAAGCTATGCAAGCTAATGCTTCATTTTCCAAAGCTACTTCAGCATTGTAGCTAACATAGCTATGTTATTATTAAATGTGCTTGCTAAAGCAAAGATTATGCAACATCATTAGCTTACATAGTAACATTAATTATGTAACCAGCATAGCTATATTAGATTGAGCTAAAGCTGCCAGAGCCAAAGAAAGCCACTATTCACATACCTACTTCTAAAACTGGTCCACACAAATTTATCCCAGACTAACCCCAGACCTTTCTGTCATGTTTTATTCATGAAATGTTTTATAAAGTAAACAGTCTGCTGTTTAATTGTCCTCCATTAAAACACATTAACACAGCTAAGATTGTTAAGGCTAAAGCTAACAAAGCTACATTAGCTACATCGATAACATAGCTAGATAGCTAAAACCAACGCTAATGAAGGCAGCGTTGGATAAAGCAATCCCTTTTAGCTTTAGCTATTTCTTTAGCTTTGTTAGCTTTAGCTCACGCTAACATAGCTACAGTGGATTACATAGTAAGAAGAATTTCGCTAGTGTAGCTATGTTAGCTTTAGCTAAAGTTTGGCAGGTCAGCATTTGTGTAAAAAAAAACTTAAAAGGGAAATAAGTTGTACCTGCAAATTACAAAATTACATCTCTTCTGTCCTGACAGTAGTGGTGTGCAAGAGGGCCGTCTTACATATGCAGTGTGCAACCAGGCCCCTCTAACTATAGCTGCCCTCTAACTTTAGGAGGGGACTTCAGATCCTTAATTTGCTTTGAAATAAAGCCTTATGTCTTCAAGATTTTATAGAGTGACCTTCATAGCAGTTTCTTATGGATCAAATTGTGAAATGAAAATAATTTGGATTCTCCTTTAATTAAGTACAGCCTGGAATTCAGAGGTAATTCATTATGTACCCTTTCAGCATTTTGAAAAAAGCCATGGTAAATTATCTACAGTACAACCCTACAGATTGATATTGTAATTATCTAGGCTTTCCACAGTCTTATACTGCTGTCTGTTATGCCCAGTGGCACCCTAGTAGTAGCCACGTGTATTGCATCAATTTGTACACAAGAGTTAAATGCACCGCCCTCCTTTTAGACTGATTATGTCAGAGCTTCAGGGCTGCATAGTCAAGCTACTTCACCAAACAGAGGCTGCCCGAGCAGAGTGCTGCTTTGCCTCCAGTTCATCTCATACTGAAGTTAATTACAGGGATGCTTTTCAGGATGGATGACATCCCATCTCAAGCGTCCTCCAAATCTGCCTCTGGCTAACTGGTTATGTTCCATGGAGCCTCTTCTAGGTAAACAAAAGGTCCTCAGAAGTGAAAAGTTTTTAATATTAAAGCAGAGCTATTCCTAGAGTAAAATTGGAACAAATTGTAAGCTGCTGATAGATTTATGAGCCATCTTATGGATACAAAACCTTGTTGCTGTGAGAATCATTCCGTTTCTGAAATATAAATAAAGTCCTCAGGCTAATCTGAGGTTCCAGACATTCATCAGGTACTCAAATACCATTTTCATCTGAGTCGTGCTCAAAATGTCTACAGGAGGCTGGCGGTAGAGGTTTCTCTGTCCAACATGTGCTCTATTTGTGTAATAGTCCACCTGGGGATGGCCCACACATGACACAGGAGCTCCTTCTCATCCCCACTGTAAAAGTATGTTCTGTCTAGAAAGGCAAACTATCATACCCACAAAGATTTCTTTGCACTAGTGTCTCTTTGCATCATTACTTGGTCGTAGCAACTGTCAGACAAAGAAAGAAACTCCTCTGGGATTTTCAGTGGTCCTCTATTTCTGCCATCGCTGAGTGCTTGAGTCAGAAAGAGAGCATCTATTCGGGGACAGGTGTATTTGTGTCAGCTAAAGCCTTTCTCCTACATGCACTGCGGAATTTTTTTGACTTTGTCCAGGAGGGGCTGCATGTGTGAAGTTAACTGTCTGCATCAATCGAGCCAAACAGTCTGATGTTTTCCTTACAGGACATCCAGCATCAGCAAGTGGGCCAGCTGATGATCCCATTTACGTCGAGCATTTACGGCATTTGTCCAGTTAAAGCAACCAGGTGGTTTAGCACTATTTTGATTAAGAAAATGGGGATAACATTTTCTGGAGACTGTTAAATTCAGCCACTATTCAAATATGATAACATTCGTGGAACGTAGACAGTAACATGCAAGAAAGAGCAAAGGCTGGCATTATCAGCACCGCTAACTTTAGCCACATTCTGCAGACCAACTCTATTGTGTTTGTCAAATGCTGCAGTGATCATGTCCCTAAATAAATAGGGCTCAATTTGTCTATCTTTGACATAACCAAACAGATCACAACCATGCCAAGCAAGGTAGGCAGAGAGGGGCAGGAGCCAGCCAGCAGCAGCCATGCTAAAGCTTTATAAATAAAATAGAATTAAACTTACAGAAAGGGTTAGGGTAAGGGTTAGGATACGAAAAGTCAAAAACCTGACCTGCAAAACCTAATTACAGGACATTTATTACAGCTGAGTAAACAGTTTTTTAATAGGGAAAAAAGCTAGTCCTCCATGAGAACATTCTGACACAGCAAGTGTAGCCTAAGTAGCTCTGTTAGCTGTGAAAGCTACAAAGGATAACTATATAGCTAACATAGCTAAAGCTAAGCTCCCAAAGCAGCTACATAAGCCATCTATCTACATATCTAAGTTAGCTTAAGCTACATTTACTAAAGCTTATGTAGCTAAACCTAAGCTCCCAAAGCAGCTATCTAGGCTATGCATCTACGTATGTAAGTTAGCTTTAGCTACATTTGCTGAAGCTTATGTAACTAAACCTAAGTTCCCAAAGCAGCTATCTAGGCTATGCATCTATGTATGTAAGTTAGCTTTAGCTACATTTGCTGAAGCTCACGTAGCTAACATAGCTAAAGCTAAGCTCACAAAGCAGCTACATAAAAAAATGATCTATGCTGCCACATGAGCTTTAGCTAGGTTTGCTAAAGTTCACATTGCTAAAGCTCACTTAGCTACATAGACTCATGTAGTGACAATAATAACCTAAACAGCATAGCTTTGTTAGCTTCAGCTAAAGCTAATGAAGCTAAAGCAAGCCAGCATTTGTTTAACTACTTCTAAAGCATTTTTATACATAAATATATTCCAGAGTTGACCTATGACCCTCTATATTTTATTTATGTATTGTTTCAAGTGAGTAATGTTAGCAATGTTTTTTTACATCTATGTAACTGTCAGACTTTGTTTATGAATAAAGTTGAATAATAAAAAAATCTAAAACTGGAAATATGTTGTAATTGGAAATTATGGCAATTCTGTTCTGGCATGTACAGCGTCTGTGAGAGAGGCTTTCAGGGATGTATACGGTCAAACCCCTCTCCATTCTACTGAGATCTTTTGAAGATAATTCTCTGAATCATTTATAATACTGACACAGCTTTCCATCACCTGTTGACTTTTAACACACCATTTCTACCATATAAATACCAATTAAGGCACTGTTTAGGCACCAGCACCAATGAAAATCTATCCATTTATAACGATCCATGCATTTTCTACACCGCTTATCCCATTCGGTGTCACTGGGGGGACTGGAGCCTATCCCAGCTGTCATTGGGCGAGAGGTGGGGTACACCCTTGACTGATCGCCAGTCCATCTCAGGGCCAATTTAGAACCAATATCGGAAAAAATACAACCAATACCTAACCCTAATAATCACCAACCTTAACTGAGTCATGTGAGGCCTGCAGGTCTTTAGATGTTCTTCTGGGTTCTTCTGTGACTTCCTGGATGAGTCATTGATGTTCTCTGAGAGTAAGAGAAGTCTGGCCACTCCTGGGAAGCTTCACCGCTGTTCCAAGTTTTCTCCATTTGTGGATAATGGCTCTCACCATGGTTCCCTGGTATCCCAAAGCCTTTAAATGGCTTTTTAGTCCTTTCCAGACTGATAGACTGAATAAATGACGTTATTCTGAAAACATGCCAGGCCCTTGTGTTTTGCATTACTAACGTCACCAGATTGCATGCCATGGCCTTTATCAAAATTAGATTCTGTCCGGGTTTAGGCAAGGGTTTGGTATGTCTTCCAAATTCTGTTAGCAAGCTTGTATGTGTGTTTGAGGGAAATAAACAACAGACTTAAACAACATATTTTGACTAAAGGTCACTAGCAATTCATTTTTGAGGTTGTCTTCATTTTGCTTACGGTACGATCATTTCTACAGTGGTGTTCTGTTTGTGTCTGTGTGTTAGAGCAGCTCACAGGCATTGGAAATGTCAGTGTGTGTTAAAATGTGTATTTCTGCACATGGATTTGAAGTGAGCTCTCCACCTAGGTATAATTACACGGAGATGTGCTCAATCTGACTGCATTTATGAGCAACCTGTCACATTCATATCGCTGTATTGCCATAGTAACCAAAAGGTCTCTTTTTGAATATCACTCTTCAGAAGCTTTGCCGAAACCAACGTCATCAGACCAGTAACATGGTGCACGCTCGTTTGTATGTGCGCTGGTATACCTGCATGTGAGCATGTAAATTCATTCCCACTATTCCCAGTCACAGCATGAGATGGGGGAGTTGAAAGAGAGAGTGGGAATTAGAGAGGAGAGCAGGCTGAAAGAGAGAAAAAAAGAGAGCGGGTGTGCATGTGAAGGGTGCAGGCTGTTGCTAGGTGGAGCAGGTTTGATGCTAAAAAGAAAAGATGTCTGTATGTACACTTCTGACACCTCTTTCTCCCTTGCAAGTGCATCAAACCTGCACACAGATGTAGAAAATATGATAGCATACATACAGTGGGCCTATATGGAGCACACTAAACACAGCGCGGCCTTGTGACACAAACAGAACTGCAGAAACCCACGCAGCGAGGAGATAGAGCAAGCCGAGGCCACGAGAAATACAGGAAAAAAGTCAAAAGAAGGAGCAGATAAAAGAGTGCGAGACAGCAATAAGAAGAGATAGCAAGGAAGGTGAAGAAGATAAAGTGAGGGGATGGAAAGAAGAGGGAGATAGCAGCTTAGCAGAGAGGAGAAAATGAAAAAGGACGGAGAAAAGGATGTGGCCGAGAGATGGAGAACAGCACCTAGAGTTAAGTGAGAATTAAAGAAGAAGAAATGAGGAGTATTAGTGAAAAGTAGAAAAAGAGAAGAGACGATTAAAATCAAGCTTTAAAGAAAAGACAGAAGGTGAAAAAGACAGATATTCACAGCAGCAGAGATGACACAGAGCTCAATCTGCTGCAAGAAAATAGCCTGAGGAGAAGTGTAAAACTGCTCCCTATTACTGTTATTACAAAGCAGGGAATCAATTGTCTTAATCTGTAATTAAATCTATAGATAGTGGACGTGAAAACATACCACGTCTAAGAAACGCTACATACAAAGGAAAACCATTTTCAGCCCTCTAATTTAGTTTTTTTCTTTCTTTGTGGTGTGACATGTTTGGTGAACACCATTGTCTTGTCAATCATACTACAATGACAAAACATGAAGCTTCCTTCCAAAGCAAAAGTGTAAATGTAGAATGTGAGTATGTTAAAGTACTTCTTAAGCTGTGTTTCCACTGAGGAGTCTTGTTCAGATCAGTCCAGTATGGTACGCCATTTTTCTGTCAAAAGGGGATCTCTTCTCTTTTGGCACATTTCTGTTGAGGCATCAAGCATACCAACCCCACCCTGAAGGGTGGAGTGGAGTTAAGCTGCGTTTTTACCAGGTGGTCCTGTTTGACGGAGTACGGTTTGGTATGGTGAACCCAAAGATGGTGTGTGCTTCCACCAAGCGGCAACCTCCGGTCCTGAAAAATGAAGCCAATGCAGAAGTGCAAAAAACTGCTATACCATGAGTGTCCACTTGAGGCTGGCTGCAGGAACACTGGAAGTCCCATCTGGACACTTGTTAAACAGCCAGTTTTGACACTAGAAATAAACTGGTTTACAGCATGGTTCAAAACACCAAACGTGTCTCATTAGCTAGTGTCTTATTGTGCTCCCACTGTACGGGGGGTGAATTTTTTTGTACCATGATCATTTGGATTATATTTAGGATGAAAGCTGATTGGTGCATTTCATTTGATTGACAGATAGCTTGGCAGGCAGAGGCTCCGTTTCTGTCAACCAGAATGCTAGCGAGCAGGCTGACAGGAGGTCACACTTAGTGGGCAGGCTGTTAGGTTGATCCAAAGTTCGGTTGAGAGCGCAATTTCAATATGGAAGCCTCCATGGATTGGCCTCAAGAGCCGTTTGAGTCCGCCTATTGTAAGCAGATGATTGACGTCACATGGGGTTTGTCCAATTCCTTCTACAGTCTACAGCTTCCACCAAGACCTGTACCCTCACTTGGTAGGTGGTGTCAGGACCAGCTGGAAGGTCCGTGGGATGCTAAAATATGGCAGGTTCGGTGTTTGTGTTTATCACCACTGTGGTGTTGAAGATGATATTTCTTTCAACCAATCAGCGAACTGCAGTCTGTTTATTGTGTGCATAATTCCACTTCTTAGGGACAGATAGGTAAGCCTGGCACCCCTTTGAAAGAGTGCCAACAAAGCAGGATGGTACCAGTTGGTTATGTAGGATCCTTCCCAACTTTTGATAATGGAAGCCCTAATAGACGGCAAAGCGTGCCGTACCAAACTGAAAAGGCCCACTCTGTGGAAACCCCCCATTAAACTCAAAGGATTTTTTGGGGTTAGGAGTTGTCAAAGATACAATAAATCCCCCCCTGCGACCCAACTGTGTTTCGATTTAAAAAAAAAAAAAAAAAAAAGATTTTTCTGGCAAAGTGACTTATAGCTGAGGTTAAACCCAGCAGTCAAAAAGACTAATATTTTTGCACCAGATTGAAAACATTTTAATTCTATTGTAAAGCTCTGATTTTTAATATAGGACTTATTTGGGATTGACTCACTTTTAGAGCAAGTCTCAAGTGGCCACTTTAGGAACTGCAGTTTTTGGCACAATCATTCTTTAGCCCCAAATAGTTGTTGCTTTACTCAGACATGGCTGGATTGTTAGTTTTAGTTGGTATAGTTTTAAACCCTGCAGTCATCTTTGTTTCTATGACAAACATTTTTCACTTTTCAGTGGGATGTCTTTCCAGTTATATTTGCTACTGTGGCATTTCCAATCAATAGTACTGACACTGCCATGCTTGTCCTTATGACAACTTCCTGAAAAGCTAAGTTTGTCCAACATAATTGCTTATTGATTGTGTCAAGGATTAGTAAGACATCATTCAACAGCCTGTTTATTAAACTAAGATGATGCTGGCTCTGTCCGCTGCAGTCTGCAATCAATTTAGCTCTTTGTGCCTTCTACAAAGCCAGACTTATAAAACAAGTAGGTGAAAAGAGAAGATGAGAGAGTGAAACAAGTAAAAGAGGACAAGGGCTTCTTCCTCCCACTACTCTGAGTCATCACACCCCTGCTCCTACTTCTGTCTCAATGCTTTACAGCACAAGCAACCAGATAAAACACAGGCTGACATGCAAACATACACAAACACATGTGCATGCATCTACACAGGCATGCATAAATGTAGACACACGTGAAAAGCACAACATGAAGTTGCACACATGAATGGTTGCACGCACACACCTGTGCACTTGCTCGAGGCCAAAGAGAGTTCACCATGGCAACAGGAGAGTGGGGCAGCAGGATGCAGGCACAGGCTGACACAGGTGTGTGCACAAATAACACTTAGACCTGTATAGACACAGACGCAGGAACACACCAGTAAAAACAGAGTCTAAACTTAACCTGCAGCATCAGCTGATAGTGTCAGGAAGTGTGCTGTGTTCTTTGTTTGATGTCAGTTGAAGGTGTGTTTAGAAACTGGATAATAAATGAATTGAGGAAAAAGTCACTAAACTATTGCAGGTCTCACCTAACCATTCATACTCTTTGACTAACAAACTATGCCCTAAGGACTTCTTGAACCTTAATCAGAGGAGAGGTGACCAAGAAGCTGATGGTCACACTGACTGATCTCCAGAGATCCTGTGTGGAGATGGGACAAAGTTCTAACCATCATGGCAGTCCTCCACTGATCTGGACTTTATGGCAGTGGATGGACAGAAGCCTCTCCTCAGTGCAAAACACATGAAAGCCCACTTGGAGTTCGCAAAAAGCACATGAAGGACTCTGAAGTGGCCTCAGTTATTAATGTTATGTCTGGAGGAAACAAGGCATCATTCATTACCTTCCCAATACCAACAGTGAAGCATGGTGGCAGCATCATGCTGTGGGGGTGTCTTTCAGCAGTAGGCCCGGAGACTGGTCAGGGCTGAGCAGCTTAGCTCTACTTGGTTTGACTCGGCACAGCAACCCAGCTTGTTTTTCCACCACAACCAAGCGACCCATTTGAGGGGACATCTAGATCTGATGACGAGTCTATGGCGTTGAATAGCTGCGATTCAGTAAGCACTGATTTGTTCATATCACATCATGCTTGTCTAAGCTGTTATCCTGAGGTATTTCAAAGTTTGGTGCAGCGGTTGCTACTTAAACATGTCATCAAGGCGTCCCTGAATGATGACGAACCAATGTGACATCAATGTGGCCAGTTGGAAGCCAAGCAGTCACGCTTTAGCCCTACTCTAGAACAGGACCATTCTGGGTGCAGTCATGCTTGACTTGGCATTGCCCAGAGCAGTCCAACTGGTCATAGAATAGTAAATCAGCATGGCTTGGTTTGGATCTGCAAGGCCAATAGTCATCGTAGAAAAGCCCCAAAAGTTCAGATACACCTTCAATGAAAACCTGTTCTGTAGCACTCAGAACCTCAGGTTTCCAACAGGATAATGACCATAAGCACACAGCCAAGACAACACAGGAGTGGGCTTAGGGAGTGTGGATGTCCTTAAGTAGCCCAGCCAGAGCCCTGACTTGAACCCTATTGGACATCTCTTGAGAGACCTGAAAATGCCTGTCCACCGACGGTCTCCATCCAACCTGACTGAGCTTTAGAGGGTTTGCAAAATGAGTGGCAGATTATCCCCCAGTCCAAGTGTGCAAAGCTTGTTGCATCATATTCAAAGTACTAAGTCCTGGGTAAAGGATCTGGATACTGATGTCAATAAGTTTTCAGACCCTGGTATGCACAAAAAAATGTGCATGCCTGAATGAAAATGAGGCAGTCACACAGGTGGTGTGTAACCACCACGCAACCAGTCTGAAATGGCCCTGACATATCGAGCTGGTTTTAAGCTGCAATTGTCACATTATCTCCAATGGAAGCTGGATGTCATGATCATGGATTATGATCTGCTGCCTTTGCCCTCCATACTGACTGACGCCAAAGCCTGCCATTACATGACTGGTAACACCCCAAGAATACAGCAGAGCACACAGAGGAGCCTATAGGAGCTTGGATGGTGCCATCTTCCTTTGATAGACCAGAATGTCTCAGATTTGTGACAGAGCAATATGATAGCAGCATCCAAAATAATCCGGCTGAATTGAATGCTTCGCCACTTCTGACCATCAATCTATTTGACAGAAGACTCTCCTGGATGTGAGCCAGTTTTGTACGAAACCGACAGAATAACAAGGAGAAAATGTGTGACAGAAATATCTGTTATGAAGTGCCATGATTTGAAATGAGGTGCTACATTTCTCAGATTTAAGGACACCCATCTGTCACAGATTTAAAGTGCAGCTGTAAATGCAGACTTCTGTGAAACAAAATCAAGAGAATAAAATCACCACTACTGATATATGGGTGTTTCTTTAGGCGAGCTTCAAGAAAAGTGTGTAGGAGTAGTGTGTGGGAAAATTACACTGGACATGATGCTGACTTCAGCTCCCTTTTGGCTGACTTGCTGACTTTCCACAGGCAGATAAGGAGGTGGTTAGGGATTGAAAAGCATTTCAGGTGTCTTTATTCTAAGGATAGAGATGAGATATACACTAAAAAAAACATGTCAGACATTTCACACCAGTATCGATGTCAGCACAGTTGCAGAGTTGTTGTGTTTTGCTGTATGTGCATCATAAGTCCAGCACAGCCTTAAAAATGTAAGATTCAAGTTATTTTTGAGACAATTCCCATTGCAGAAATGTTCTTACCTATAACTTGCCAAGAGTAGGAAGACAGTACTTATGCTACTCAAACCATATGATATGTTGTATGTTAACTGGAGACTTTTAGCCAAAAGCACAGATGAAAAACTTAACCAATACAAAGTCACTGAGTGACTAGAACGAAAGTCACCAGTTTACGGGATCACTCATTGAACTGATACCTCGGGGGGGAAGTTAAATCCAGTTATCATGTTATCATTTTGTTTCTTTAATATTTTCCCCCATGCATAGATGTAGAGTACAGTTCTTTAAGAAATGTTTGGGCCTGAAATTGAGTCTGAACTAAGGTGTGTATTGGCAAGTAAGCTTGCTTTATGGTACCATAAGGCGAGAAGGAGGATTGACATATCCCAGGTAGTGCTCTGGATGTCCTTACATATTACCAGGGGCATGGGAAAATAATCTGTTGAAAAAATAAAGTCAACATCTAGTAACAGAGTAACATGCGACTGTGGCAAGTAAGCACAGCCAAGAGTCCCAGGTCATGCTGTGGATGTCTCAAAAATGCTGGCGGTCTCTAGGCGTATTACCAGGGTGAAAAGGCCTAGAAATACTGTTGAGCTTGAACTTTGCTGCCATTTGCCATTTAGTTTTCCGTGACTACACCTGAAAAGGAACTTATCAGTTGCCATTTATTTTGAAAGGCATGTATTTCACTGTGCAGTAGCATTGATAGATCATATAGGAGTTTGAAAAAGCTTTAAGATGCAAAGCAGTTGTCTTACCCCCATATTCCACTTAAGGCCGGCTCAGGCCACACAATTTTTTGGTCATTCATGACAGCACCATGTCAGACTATGCAACAAAAATCCCATCTTGGCTGGCTTCCTGGCCACACCACAAGAGTGATCCTGACCGCTCACTGTATGCTGATGTCACCACTGTCTGAGTGCAAGTTCACAGGTTGGGGGGGGGGGTCAAAGAGTGTCAGTCACTCTATAACAGAAGAAGTTTTTTTAGCAGTCTTTTGCTCATAAAAAAAGGGGAAATAAGACACAATTATGGATTGAATTATGCATAACAGTTATGAATGTCTCAAGAGGAGGACAGTATGGACTGGCTCTCCCTCAGATGGAACTTAAGGTATGCATGTGATAGCGTAAATAAAATAAAATAAAATGTACACATTACTTGTAGGGAATAAAAGGGGATCAAAAGTGGTAAGTCTTGTAAATGATGATGCAAAGATAAGGAGAAAATGCCCTCCTGTTGGTAGGCGTCAGGATTGATGTCGCTGAGGTCGGGTCAGGGTGTCAAACTAGACGACAATGTGAGAAAAATTCTGCTTATGCTAGTCTTGTTGAATCGTGGTTATGGGGCGTCTTGGACGCGTCGTTAATTGTGTCACACTACAAGACTGTTAGTCGTTCCCGACTCTCTAAATCGGGCCCGAGTTTTGACAATGAGCTGCGACGTTGCAGTCGGGATTAAATCTGGCTGAATTCTTGTAGACTGAGCCGGCCTTTACTCTGCCTGCAGCGCCTCAATCTGCACAGTGGAGCAGAGCACAGCTCCACGCAGCTGGAGGCTCGAAATCACAAGATCATTGGAGAGCAACCACTTCACATGGGCAGAGTACTTTAACTGATGTTTTTAAGCCTTTCTGGAGTTGATTTGCCATTCATTTTGATATTATTCCATGATTTTCTTTCTTCTGCCATGGGTGAGTACATAAGGAACTTAAAAGATTTGTTTTTTTCTTTGAAAGATTTGTGTTTTTTTATGTAAAATTCTGTGGTTTTGCACCTTGAGAGTTAACTTTCGGGGTGCAGATGGCCTAGTGGTTTACACGGGCAGCCCGGGTTCCAATCCGACCTGTGGCCATTTCCCGCATGTCTTTCCCCACTGTCTTGTTCCTGTTTCCAACTCTATCCTCCTAAAAGCCCAAAAGTAAAAAAAAAAAAAGGTATCTTTCTCTGTGTTGTATTAATGTTTATTCTTATGACAGTCAGCTGGTAACCTACCGACCTTATAGGATTCTTTCCATTCCTACTACTACCCTACCTCACTGCAAATGGCCTGAAAAGGCAAACCTGCCATTATCTGAAGGTAAAAAATTAACATCAATAACATTAAATGTCAACACAGCTCACTTAATGATTCAGAGTATGGTGAGCAGTCTGTTTGACTCTGCATCCCAGTGGTCACACCAACCAGTGGAACAACGTAAGACTAATTAGACAGATAGTGAAGATGACCAGTCAGACAGAGATAACTGCTGCCATTCACACTTTTAGATAATCTCACCACTAAGCATATCAGTGTCAGCTGACATCTCCCACTTGTAGATCCTGATAAAATCCCACATTTGTGTTGAGCAAATTCTGCGCTTTAAGAGAGGAGAGTGAGCGTGGGTCAAGTCTGCAGATATTGATTGAACTGTCCTTGGTTTAGAGGAGCATCATGTGCGAGTTAAATTGAGTGCTGTAATGCAGACGGAGGAGATTGGATATGATGATAGAGTGAATTCATTACAACCGCAGAAAGAGTCGCAGACAGCCAGAGAGAATTGGGTCACTGGCTAATTGGACAGAAATACATCAGCCCGCCCGCCCGATGAGTACACACATACTGGACACACTACTGGCACGCCTTTACAGTCAGACTTGCATGAATACACATGCAATTTACAGTATGCTAACATGCAAATTATACCATTTGTACAAACCTACATGTGTACACAGAGCAAACATAGCAAGCAATTACACTATACAGTATGTATAATGGTAGATTAGCATATAATAAGCATTTAATCAATTATATTTTATCTCAGTGGGGCTGCCCAGACAAGACCAGGGGATTTGCATTATGCATGACCAAGTCTGGCTTACAGAAACCCACCCACCCACATTTCCACCATCACTCACTTTGATTAGATCCATATATACAGCATGTATGATCTCATGCACGAACACACATGCATGACGTTTCTATGCACCCTGATTTACTGTACGCTAAGTGAGGGGGCTATAAATAGGGTGCAGCTAACATTATTCTGAATATATCGGAGAGGAGCGAGGAAGTAGAGCAGAGAAACAGGGGGAGAAAGAAGAAATACTGCCAGGAATAAAAAGGAAAAAGAGAAGAGGTTTATTATTCCGCCTGGAGCCATCGTGTGTCTGAATTTTAAAGGAGAGAAGGAAACAATAACAGCCGTTTTACTTATTCAAGGTGTTTTGCATTTTGCTGCATCATGCTACCGTCAAGCAGCTCAGAGCAGAGGAAGGAGGAGGAGGAGGAGAGAGAAAAGGGGGTGCACACTCACACATATATACAAGCTCATGCACACGGACTCCCCCTTGAGCCTTGATGTATTTCATCTCAGAGGTTTTTGAAGGAGTGATACTTTGATCCGGCAGATTTCGGAGGGTTGTAAGATTATAAAGGTTGTTAGCTGGAGATTCAGTGAAAAAGAGATCATTGAAAATGACTTGCTGAGCCTTTTCTTTCCGTATCGTGTGTCTCGTTATTTTGCTTTGCAATTGCATTGTTTGGTTGATTTGTTGTCTTTCCTCTTTTTTCCCCATCATTTTTTACTTTGCACTTTTCTAATAACATCTGCTGCACTAAGTCAGCTACCATCAAAATGATGTTCATGATTTATAAAATACTTACACACGATTGTATCATTATTCTCTTTGTTCCAAGAATCAAAAGGAGCACGAAGATGATCTAACAACGAAACCAAAATTCAAAATCAGTCTGTCAGTTTGTTCGAGTGCTTGATGCAGAGTACAAAAGGACAAATATGTCTCTTCCAAAAAAATCACATATGATTGAATTAAATCCAATTTAAAAGGCTGCACAATTAGTTGCAACAGCATCTACACTAACCATCCACTTTATTAGGTACACCTTGCTAGAACCGTGTTTGACCCCCTTTTGCCTTTAGAACTGCCTTAATTATTTGTAGCATAGTTTCAACAAGGTGTTGGAAACATTTCTCAGAGATTTTGGTCCATATTGACATGATGCAGATTTGTTGGCTGCTCATCCATGGTACGAATCTCCCGTTCCAACACATCCCAAAGGTGCTCTATCGGATTGAGATCATCAGTACTCAAGTAGGCTATGGTGTTTAAACAATGCTCAATTGGTACTTTGGGGCCCAAAGTGTGGCAAGAAAATATCACCTATATCATTATACCACCACCACCAGCCCAAACCACTAATTCAAGGCATGATGGATCCATGCTTTCATTGTTCACGCCAAGTTCTAACCCTACTATCTGAATTTCACAGCTTAAATCAAGACTCATTAGAGCAGGCAACATCTTCCCAATCTTCTATTGGTGAGCCCATGCAAAGTGTAGCCTCAGCTTCCTGTTCTTAGCCGACAAAAATGGCCCCGGTGTGGTCTTCTGCTGCTGTAGCCCATCTGCTTCAAGGACTGAAAGACTTGAATGCTGAGATACTGTGAGCACCATACCGCCTCATCCAGTGAACCAGTCGCCCCATGCACAGGTCCAAGTCTGTGGTTGATCTCAGCCTTGTGGTAAGCAACTTGATAGATTCCGCTGCCAAGGTAGGAACCAATCACAGACATAGACCTGATGGCAGAATCCAAGGCATCCCAGAAAGCCTGGATCTTTGTTTTGGCTCAAGAGATGAGCATCCCCACTCAAGAGATGAGCATCCCCACTCAAGACCCCCCCAAAGGAAATCTACGTAGGGATAAAAGAATCATCAGGAAAGTCTAGATCAATGATCTGGACATCACCGAATAACACCCCACAGTTTGCTACCCCTGTCACCCAGCTCATTCTCTGGCCCTTACAGATTTAACCAACAGGCTAAAACATTAGCTTAACTGTGAGGTAGTATGCTAGCTTATTTAGCTGAGCTAAGTTCTCCTATCTAGTAGTTTTACCGAGCAAAATATTGGTCAGTGGAAATACAAAACGATGTCTTCTACAGTTAGTAGGAATTGCTACTGCTAGCCTGCTAGGTGCTAGCATCAGCTAGCCCTAGAAGTAGTCACTGTCATATAAATCAGAGGTTATTCATTACTTTGACTGTCTGAGGTGCCCTGGCTTTTGTTCTTTGTTTCTCACTTTCCCATCTACTTAATTATGCATCGATAAAAGCTCAGAAGAAGAACTTTGGAAGTGAGAGGACGTGTTTCCCTGCCTTTCATTTACTTATGCATGAGAAAGAGAGAGAGAGTCAGATGGCGGGCAGACGGAGGAGATGAAAGATGTGGAGGGAGATAAAGTAGAAAATGAGGAGGGAGAGATAGCAACGCTAAGAAAGATGAGGGTCAAAGACACAGGAGGGAAGAAAATGAGGAACCATAATGGAGAAGACAAAAGGGCAGAAAAGGGATATTTAAATGTTTTTTTTCCTCATGTTTCTGGTAGAAATTAACAGCAGGGGTGACAGCACAGCCTCTGGGATGGCAGAGCGTGTGCGTGTTTGAACCAGACTGAATAATTCAGAGACAAGCTGGGACTGGCTGAGTAAACATTAAGTTGACATAAAGATGCACCCTCACACACTCACTGCGGCTCCCCCCGGTGTTCAGGGGGTTTCTCTCCTCCTCTGGGTCGGCAGACAGATGGGACAGGAAACGTGTCACTGGGTCAAACTCTGACAGCAGCGGCAGCCATCTTGGCACCGCGAAGACAACTGTCACCTCTATTAACCCTGGAGAGAAAGAGAGGCTTTTTTGGCGATGAAGACCATTAAAGTGCTGCCAGAGAAATCTGATTTTACACATCCGTGTGAGACTGAGTGTTGACGGTTTGATTTGATAAAACGTGTAAAAGAGAGAGTTCAGTGTTTGCTATTGAGAATGATTTGCATTTAAGTGGAAAAGTCTCGATGGAGTGAATAAAAATGAATTGAAGGTGAGTGGAATAAATCAGAAATTAGTATTTAGAAAGGAGAAGTAAAATTGTCGTTCAGTCTGCACTCTCCGATGAGTTTAAATGTTAATATGGTACTTACAGCTTCTTCAAGCAGATGAAAAATGTCCTTAAAGGCTCTCCAGGAGTTTACAGGCCCAAGGTGATGTCAAACAACAGTCCACCACAGTGGCTTGTGGGGCTGGCTGCCGTTGAAGCCACTGCTAAGCGGTGTTATCTCCCACCTGGTTTCCATACACTTTTGTGCACTTTTAAATAAATGTTACAAAAGGTTTCCACACTAACTGGTATTCTTGGCTGTGTTTATTACCCCCTTTCCCCTATAACAATCACAAACTCATGCCAAAGCAGCTTGGCAGGGGAGTGAAAACATCTTTCACTTCATGAAAACCTTTTAGTGCTGTTCTTTGCCCTTTATTTTATAAAGAAGTATGGTCCAGTTCTGATAAAACTGCTACTATAATGAAGCTACATAGCTAACAGCTACACTAAGCGGAAGCCATTGCTATCGCTCTCAGTACAACTAAACCCCACCTGTAGCTACCACCTCGTTCTCACCTTAAATGACGCTGATTGGCTGTTGTGGAATGGAGCTTTTCAAGATGGACTTGCCTGATAACATGCATGGAGTCGTCCAAGTTCATCAGCTTTGCAAGGTTAGCTTGAAGGTGCCTATTCTGCAGAAGTTTTCTTGGTCTGTAACCTGGCAGTCCATTCCTGTGCAGGGCTTTAGTGATTGTCTTCTTTGCAACTACAATTCCTGACTTGGCTAAGTAATTTAGAAGTGTTTTTGCAGTTGTTTTAGAGTCTTTAGGGGAGGAGCAGCTGGAAAATGATATGGCTGCCTTTTCCAATCAGTGCATGTCAAGTGCAACTTCATTAGACTGAACTATGTTTGCCCCTTTTATCATTTTTACC
Organism: Cheilinus undulatus; assembly: GCF_018320785.1. Lineage (NCBI taxonomy): Eukaryota > Metazoa > Chordata > Actinopteri > Labriformes > Labridae > Cheilinus > Cheilinus undulatus. The sequence goes on along the minus strand of NC_054887.1, from coordinate 19,890,354 downwards.
CACAACGCACAATTTTAGACACTTAATTCAAATGTAATATCACTGTTTACATTGAAGCTTATCATTGCAGTTCAAACATTAATCTCTTATACGGGAGTCTCAGCTGTTTACATACACATGTTCCTCCTACATAATCCCCATGTAGAGGCAGTGAATCGCTTACAGTCATAGAAAATGACAAAACTAAACAAAGCTTTTATCCATATTTTATTCTTTAAGCATGAGTGACATACAGTGAAGCTTTAAGGCTCATTTTTGGAGCTTCAAACTAATTAGATGAGTAAATGAACATAGTGTGTATGCTTACCAACCCAGAAGCAATCTCTTTGTCTCCTTTGTCGCCTTATTCAAACATAAACATAATTTGACTTCTCTGCATCCTAGTTTTTCTTTGTCTGCTTGTTAATTTCACTTTATTGTATTAATTTCACCAGGGTTTCTTTGTTTTCCACCTTTTTTTTTCCTACCAAGTGTTTCTCGCTCTCTACTTCTCCTGCATGTTCGTTCTCTGCGCTCCGTTGCTAAAGCAGTGGAACATGGGATAGCTGTCTAACCCCCCGTCACCTGTCGAGATATGCCGGATGGGTGCACCCTGCGGAAATTAACGCCAAGATTATGCAAATCCAAATTGAACTGTGAAGTTAAGAGGCTCGGCCCAGTGACCCCGTCGTCACACACAGGAAGGGAGCAGGCGTTCAGACGGATCTATGTACAGTACTCACATACATACACACATTCACTCCTAAGTACCCAAAACTCACACCTACACACGAGGATTTATTCGTGCACGTGCACGAAGACACGAGCACAGAGATGCAACTACAAATCACTGCCTCCTTCATGCTGCTAATTGTGTGCGCGTGCATGTGTGTACACTTCTCTGCCTGTGTGCATGAGCTGAATGATAATTTTGTCATTAGTGCCGAGTCCCAAATTACCTCGCATAGACACAGACATGAGTGCACAGGCCACTGGGTCCAGCTGTGACTGCAGAAGAAACTGACATTTATAAATACATATGTAAAAAAAAAAAAACCTTTTAATGAGGCACAACTGTGGATATCAGCAGCTCAGATTTTGTTTTTTCTTGCTTTATGAGGGATTTTGGTCTTAGTTGGGAAACACTCAAACCTCCTGCAGGACAACAGGTTGATGATGAGTCACTTTGGAACAAAATGATCAAGGTCTTCAATTCAGTGCTTTGATACTTTTGATTACCCTGTGTTTTAAAATGATACAATTGCTGATAATTTCATGATTTTACTCTTCTATATAAAACTGCTCATCTCTGTCAAGTTGCAATGTCATTGTCTCACTGAAAAATAAATATTCTCCCAAGCCATAATTTTCTTGCAGACTGAATGAAATTGCTCTCCAGGATTTTCCTATATTGCCATGTTCATTTTACCCTCTACCTTTACAAACCTTCCAGGGCTGACTGCCTAGAAGCATCCCCACAGCATGATACAGCCACCATCATGCTTCACAGTGGGAATGGTGTGTTTGTGGTAATGTGTGGTGTCTGCCAAACATACAGTAGTTTCTTTTCTAGTAGTGGTCTCACAGACCAAAGAACTTTCTTCCACTTGACCATGGAGTCAACCACATGCCTTTTGGCGAACTCTTTTGTGTGTTTTTTCTCTTTGCTACTCTCCTATAAATCGTTGGTGAAAAACGCGGGCTGCAGTTGTACGCACAGTCTCTTCCATCTCAGCTGCTGAAGCTTGTAACTCTTTCAGAGTAGTCTTGGTGGCCTCTCTCACTAGTCTCTGTCTTGCATGGTCACTCAGTTCATGAGGACGGCCTGATAGAGGCAGCTTTGCACATGTGTACTGAGTAGCTTGGAGTGTTCTTTTGTCTTCATGGTGAAATGGTAGCAAGGAAAACTCAGACATTAGTGACTGGATCTTCCAGACACAGATGTCTTTATATTGCAATCACTTGAGACACATTCACCGCACTCAGGTGATCCCCATTTCACTAATTGTGAGACCAGTTGGCTAGACCTTTGTTGGATTGGGTCAGTCATTTTTAAGGGAGTGAATATTTATGCATTCACTTATTTTACAATAAAATACGTATTTTTATTTTTTAAAAAGCCAAATTATATCGACCATGATTTATTTATAAAATCAGTTAAAGGGTAAAACATCCAAGGGGGTGAATACTTTTATCTTTTCTGATGTTGTGGGAATGCGCCAGTCGGATAGACTGTAAATCCTTCCACAGCAGGAGAGAAGTTTGAAGAGCTGAATGGATGTTCAGTCTATTTAAGAATAAAGACTAAAATCTGCAGTGTAAATACCAACACACCCCCCTGCTGGTGCACCTGGATCTTAAAGGGAATGGAAGCTGAGGCTGTGATTAGAGTGATGTTATACCCAGAACATACCTATATTTAAGGGATATAATCCATACTCTTTGCCCTGTGTAGCTAGGTTTGCACCAAGATTGTGCACCATCTAGCAGATAAAATGCAGACAAATGCCCAAATTTATTTAGTGCCATTAGAGGTGACACTCACCATCAAAGTAGGGAACTCTGATTTCTTTGAGTTTGCAGCATCTATTGGCCTGGGCCTAAGCTCTATTAAAGTCCAGACACACATCAAAAAGCTTGAAAATATATCAAAAGATCCAGAATTATTGATGAAATATTTCACATTACTCTAAATGTAGAGCATTTTAGAGTATCAATCCTCCAAAGAAAGAACAAAAATGTCTGGTAATAGTGATCTGAGTGAGCTGAAAAGGGCAAATGCAACCCAGTGGCCCAGAAAAAAATCACTCAGAAAGGGGCTGTATGTAGTCTGACATGTGAACATATGAATATAGGAACGAGGGAGTGAAACAAATAGAAAGTGATGGGTTAAAGAGCAGATATACGAGGTAAGTCCTCCATCTTTCGTATTTCCATTCTCCATCCTGTCATTCTGCCTCCATCCATGTCAGATACCCGATGATGATTGATGACAGATGACAGATATTAACGCAAGCACGCAGATACATTCACATCAGGGCTAAAATAACTCTCATACTCACACGTGCTCACACACAGCTCGCATATCCTTATCATAATCAAGCTTATGTGCTCACAGACTGCCAGATTTGAAAAGCGGCTAGAATCTAATGGTTGGCATTAGCTTAGCGTTCCCCTGACATTTAGCTGGAAAGGGCTTCAGCTCGTGTGTGACAGTGAGAGAGAGAAAAGAGGAGAGAGAGAGAGGTGGTACAGATGGAGATAGCGATGAAGACAATAAGGGGGACGGTTAGAAAGAAGTGAAGAGCAAAGGTGGGTCATATTGAAGTCCAGACGGAAGAAGAGAGAGAGAGAGAGAGGTGGGACAATGTGAGAAAGAGAGAGAAGTCTCCACAGTTCCTATTTCAACTCCCAGAAGCAGATTGTGAGCAGAAATGGAGCCAGCATGCTAATGTTATTTCAATCATCACTCATGGCTTAAATATTAATGTTTCTCCTTCTGTGGTTTGACCATGTTTTCCAAAAATATTGATTCATTTTATGTTAATCTAATGATTTTTTTCCCTAAACTCTAAAGGTGGATAAATAAACTGGTTTACAGCCTGGTTCAAAACACCAAACGTGTCTCATTAGCTAGCGTCTTGTTGTGCTTCCACTGTACGGGGGGGGATTTTTTTTTTGTACAACGATCATTTGGATTATATTTAGGGTGAAAGCTGATTGGCGCGTCTCATTTGATTGACAGATAGCTCAGCAGGCAGAGGCTTCATTTCTGTCAACCAGAATGCTAGCTAGCAGGCTGACAGGAAGTCGCGCTTAGTGGGCGGGCCTTTAGGTTGATCCAAAGTTCGGTTAAGACAGTGATTTCAATATGGAAGCCTCCACAGATTGGCTTCAAGAGCCGTTTGAGTCCGCCTATTGTAAGCAGGTGACTGACGTCACACGGGGTTGGTCCAATTTTTTCTACAGTCTGTGGGAGAGCCACATCCACTTCCTGAGAGGGGCGGAGTCAGACAGCTCAGTTATATTTAAAGCCACTCAGTCATCAGAGTGCAGTGAATGTGTCTTAATTGATTGTTGTATAAAGAAACTGGAAGGTCCAGTTACTGGTTGATCAGTATTCCTGACTACCATTACACCATGAAAACAAAAGAACATTACAAGCAACTCAGAGAAAAGTTATTGAAAAGTAGGAGTCAGGGGATGGATACAAAAAAAATCCAAGGCACTAAAGATCCCCTGGAGTTCAGTTAAATCCATCATCAAGAAATGGAAGGAATCTGCCTAGATCAGGCCATCCTCACAAACTGAGTGACCTTGCTAAACAGAGACTAATGACAGAGGCCACCTCCACACCTATGACTACTCTGAAGGAGTTACAAGCTTCAGCAGCAGAGTTGGATAGACTCTGGATGCAGCAACTGTTTCCCAGATTCTTAACCATTGAAAGCTTGTGACAAAGAGAAAGCCACTGTTGGAGGAAACTCATGAAATCTGGACTAGAGTTCACCAAAAGGCATGTGGGTGATTCTGTGGTCAAGTCAAGGAAAGTCCTTTGGTCTGATGAGACTAAAACAGTGCTTTTAAGCCATCAGACAAGACACTATGTCTGGTGGACACCAAACACTGTGAAGCATTTGGGTGGCAGCATCATGCTGTGGGGATGCTTCTAGTCAGCCAGCCCTTGAAGGCTTGTCAAGCCTTAGGCTAGGTTAGCTAAACTATAGTAAGACTGAATTGTAAAGTTTGCTACAAGGTAATGTTACTCATGCTGTTAATGACATAATGTGTGAGGTTATAAAAACAAAAAGTAAGGAAATTTGTGTTTGGTACATTATTTCTTTGTTGTAACAATGCTTCTTGGCAATAAATCTTAAACCGTTGGAAAGCCTGTTTATTACCCTTTCAAATGGTGCCACATTTGTAAGGATCATGCATTTGTGGGCTGAGCAGCAGAGCTGAGTATGTGGGTTGCACCCCTGAAAAATGTGCCAAATCTCTTCTGCCAATGCCAAACAGCTGATTCTGCCACTTACTCTTGTTTGGTGTTTGGTGGATTGGATGATTGAAGAAACAAGACATATTGACAATTTAACAAACAGGAGCCTCAATAGTGTGTGGAAGAACCATACACAGCCACAACAGCCTGGCACCTCCTACTTATGCAGGTCACCAGCCTGGTCACATACTGCTGTGGGATGGCATCCCATTCTTCAACCAGCATTTGTCGCAAGTCAGCCAACATGGTTGTATTGGTCACTTTGGCACAAACAGCATGCCCAAGCTGATCCCACAAGTGTTCAATGGGGTTAAGGTCAGGATTCCTGGCAGGCCGTTCCATCCTCTCCACTCCCAAATTCTGGAGGTAGTCTCTGATAAACCCCGCTCTGTGGGGGCGAGTGTTGTCATCTTGGAGGATAGAGTTCTTGCTGACAGGGTGAGAAAACAGTATTCTTGGGGTGTTGTCTTCTTGGGACGCCCACTTCGCAGCCTGTCTCTGACATTCCCAGTTATATGGAACTTGGCCTTCAGTGTGGAGATGGTACCAGGGTTCACTCCAAACAATGCCGCAACTTGGTTTTGAGGAACACCAGCTTGAAGTTGCCCAACCAACGGGCCCTATCCAGATCAGTCATGGGGAAGCCGATTCTTGAAGCAGACATCTACTGACCGCTGTAGCAGGGCCCATGCTCACAGGTGGTGCCAATCAGGCACCTGATTGGCAGCACCTGGGGGTACCAGAAGCTCAAAACAAGAGTCAATAGCAACAGCAAAATAAGCTGTTTGTCATTGGCAGAGAGTGTGAAGTGGCTGGGATGAGAATCAGCACCTCCAAATCCGAGGCCATGGTCCTCAGTCGGAAAAGGGTGGCATGCCTTCTCCAGGTTGGGAATGAGATCCTGCCCCAAGTGGAGGAGTTCAAGTATCTTGGGGTCTTGTTCACGAGTGAGGGAAGAGTGGAGCAGGAGATCGACAGGCGGGCCAGTGCGGCGTTAGCAGTGATGCGGTCTCTGCATCGGTCTGTCATGGTGAAGAAAGAGCTGAGTCGAAAGGCGAAGCTCTCGATTTACCGGTCAATCTACGTTCCCACCCTCACCTAGGGTCATGAGCTTTGGGTTGTGACCGAAAGAACAAGATCGCGGATACAGGCAGCTGAAATGAGTTTCCTCCACAGGGTGTCTGGGCTCTCCTGTAGAGATAGGGTGAGAAGCTCGGCCATCCGGGAGAGAGTCGGAGTAGAGCCGCTGCTCCTCCACATTGAGAGGAGCCAGATGAGGTGGCTCAAGCATCTAGTCCGGATGCCTCCTGGACGCCTCCCTGGTAAGGTGTTCCGGGCAAGTCCCACTGGGAGGAGGCCCCGGGGAAGACCTAGGACACGCTGGAGAGACTATGTCGCTTTGCTGGCCTGGGAACACCATGGGATCCCCCGGGGAGAGCTGGACTAAGTGGCCGGAGAGGGAAGTCTGGGCTTCCCTGCTTAGGCTGCTGCCCCCACGACCCGATCTTGGATTAGAGGAAGAAGATGGATGGATGGATGGATGGCATTGGCAGAGAAGATTTGGCACATTTTTCATGGGCGCGACCCACATACTCAGCTCTGCTGCTCATCCCACAAACGCATGATCCTTACAAATGTGGCATCATTTAAAAGGGTAATAAACACAAATTGCCTTACTTTTTGTTTTACGTTTATATACTTGTGACTTTGCAGAAAACTTTGCAACAGTATTTCTCCTTTCTTTAGAACAAATATTGACTCCTTCCTGAGATGACTATATGGTCCGTCACACACAGTATTCTTATCCAAAGGAGACATTTTGATGTTTTTATATGAGCTTTAATGGGTGGCTGGGCGGCGTAGGTGGTAAGCCTTTGCCTCACAGCAAGAAGGTTCCTGGTTTCTAAATCCAGACACAGTCTTTCTGTGCATTTGTGGGTTCTCTGGGGACTCTGGCTTCCCCTCGCAGGTGAATTGGTGACTCTTAATTGTGAGAGAGAAGATGCTTGGTTGTTTGTCTCTCTAAGTCAGCCCTGGCAACCAGTTCAGGGTGCACCCCACCCAATCTCATCTTGTCCAATGACAGCTGGGATAGGCTCCAGCCCCTGGTGATAAGCGGTGTATAAAATGGATGGATGAATGTGAGCTTTAGCTTAGGGGAATGGGTTATGAAACACTTCATTACCTCATATTAGCGCTGTCTTTACCCCTTGCACATTGATTGACATTTCTTTTTTTTTTGGTTTGAACTGTTTTAGTTTGAATAGATTTCAATAAATCAAAATTTCCATTATCATTTAAATCAATGCCATGCTACTTTGAAACATGATGGGTAAACCTTCAATAATCCAACGTAGAGTGGAACAAATTAAAAGGAATCTGTTTCTTCAGACTCTGGGACATAGATTAGAGTCTTTGGTATTTCACCTACATATATGTCAGTCCTCCCATGATCCTCTTCAGGATTTGCCCATGTGCTGTCATAGTCCTCTCTCTCTCTCTCTCTCTTCCTGGACCTCCCCCACTCCTTCCGTTCACCCTCGGTTTTCCAATGACACAGAGGATCAGATCCTCTCTCTGGGGAATACGATGTAACTTAATGCGGGTCAGTGATACACAGAGAAATGCCCTACCACCCTTAACCCAGTTAGTCACTGACAGTGTAGTGAGTGTGCTGCTTGGGGTGTGTGTGTGTGGCTATGAATATAGATACACTGAATCTATACAAGTGTATGTATGTGTGGATTACACCTTCCAACCCCCAGCGTTAGTCATGGAAAGCAGATACTGTCTTCTACAGTGGGTTAAAATAGTCATTATGACCTTTCATTATCTCCATGACCTCTGCATGCTTCATTAACACTAACAGGATGATACTATTAGCTGTAGATGAAGATGCAAGAAGTGTCTTCATCTCTTGCATTGGTGCAAAAGTGAAGCCAAAACAGCATTATGGTGCTATGGGAAATTCTGTTTCAGTCATATATGCCACATTTCCTCTTGCCGTTCTTCCTCTCCCCCCTAGTCTCCCACAATAATATAGAAGCTGCATTACAGTGGCAAGGAAAAACTTCTCTTTTACAGGCAGGAACCTTGAGCATAGGTGTGTGTCACTTGTAAGGAAATTGATCAACCTTGAAGAAAAATATTCCATCTACTATTGATTGTAAGGATGAAGATAATGTGGATGTGAGGCCGTCTATAAGTGGGGATGAAAGGGAGAGCTTTCTGGGTCCCAGCCAAATGAGGGGCCCGTGGAGGTCAGGTCCAGGTCCACAACAATGTGGATGGGCACACTGACTAAAACATTTGGAAAATAATATCGGACTACATAGCTAAGTCATGGTCTGCACAAATATCAGGGGGGCAGGGAACAAAGAAGAAGGAAATGAAATAACTTTAAGAGGAAAAACAATGAAATAACTGCAAAAAGGAAACCAAATTGGTGAAAATTGGCAAACAAAAAAATGCATAGAAAAGCTGTTACAGAGAGGCAAAAATGGGGTTAAAGCTACAATAATGAGTAAAGAAAGACAAAAAAATGGGCTGGAAATGGTGAAAAGCTGTTAAAAAGTGGCAGAAATTGCTGAAAAAGCTGCAAAAATGGGTTAAAATTGGCAAAAAAAGTTAGCAGGAAAATATGAGAAGTGGTTAAATGGCAAAAAAATTGGTTTAAAATAGTAACGTTGAGTTAAGAAAGGTAAAAAAAGAGGCAAAAATGGGCTGGAAAGGGTGAAAGGTATTTCAAAAGTAGAAGAAATGGTTAAAAAATTACAAATGGGTTAAAATTTGCAAGAAGTTCGCGTAAAAAATGAAAGGGGGTTAAGAGTGGGAAAATGGGTTAAAAGTGAAAAATGAGTTAAGAATGAGGCAAAAATGGACAGTAAACGAGTGAAAACCAGTTGAAAAGTGGAAAAATCAACAGGAAGATCAGTTCAAGAGTGTCAGAAGCTGGTTTAAAGTAAAAAAAAAGTGTTTGAAGTGGCAAAATGAGCAGGAAATGTTGAAAAGCAGTTCAAAAGTGGCAAAAGTGGGTTAAAACTGCATAAATGAGTTAAGCAATGCAAGAATGAGGCAAAATGGGCAGGAAATGAGTGAAAAGCAGTTAAAAAGTGGTAAAAGTGTGCAGGAAATTGTTGAGGATTGTTTCAAAATTGGGTTAGAAGTGGAAAAAAATGGTTCAAAAGTGGCAAAATTAGGTTAGAAGTGGAAACAAAATTGTTAGAAGTGAAAAAAATATGGAAACAGTGATGAAAAGGTCTTTAAAAGCGGCACAGATAAGTCATTTGAACATCAAACTGACTCACTTTTTAGCTCCAAAACGAAGTAACTGTGAGCAAGGATGCTAGCACTGATGCTACTGATCCAATACATATGCAGTGATATCATCAGTAAATCTGGGGAGGGCCCATTCACTAGGTTTTTCAGGGTCCCAGCCAACTCTGTGAGCAGGTATGTGAAACAAAAACATCATGTCCTCTTTGCTTGAGAGGGCTTTCATATGTACAAGGACACCGTTCTAGCTCCTTCATTTAAAATAGATAATGTACCGTTTTCAGTAAAGACTGTATTTACTTTTCAGCATGGATTCCTTACTGCAGCAGCATTTTCTGAAGTGCTTCTGGCTGCTTGTGCATTGGAGTTAGCAATCATTATGCTGACCTTGATTGGAGATGACCAGCGTCAATACTCTGTCAGTTGACCAGTCACAGCCTATAATACCACTTTCTCTTCACTGATAGAGGATGAATTAAAAAGAAAGCTAGCTGTGTATTGTTACGTCCTGTTTTTCCTCTCATGACCATGCAGACTATGAGAATGCCAACGATGAAAATCTTAGGGTCGTATTTTGAAGGCATCAAATGCATTGCTGAAGAGCATGGCACAAAGAGATTTGGGCAGTGCTTGTCTACATTTGCTAACCTGATCGCCAACCCAGCGCAGAGAGGATGAGTAAAGTGCCTTGATTATACAAAGGCATGCCTTTTGTGTTTGACATTGGTGTTTTTGTGCCTTTAAACGTAATAAAAAAGAATAAAATGATTTTATCAGGAAATATTTGTCGCTGAGTTCTCATCCACTTGAACAGTGTGCAGTCAGAAGTAGGAGAATAATGAGTGTAATGTGCCTGAGCAGAAAGGTTGAGTGTGTGTGGGTTGCTTGTAATGGGCTAACCACTTGTTCTGGTTGTCTGTGAATCTACAATGCATGATAAATGTGCTGAGTTTGAAACAGGTGAGAGTTTTACTCATGCACTCTGCTAATGTCATTGTTTAGTAAAGAAACTTAGCTCATGAGTTCACTATTGTGCATTAAAATTAACATAAAGTCTTTGATTTTTTTACGTAACACATTTGAGCTAATATTACTCCTGAGTAAAATCTTCTTTGTGTATAATGAGTGTTATGATGAGGCTTATATACTAAACAGATGCTCTTTCTCTTCCTCAAGCATAGCCTGCAGCTCATTTTTGCTGCTGTTAATAGTCCCACAGCCGCTGTACTGCAGCTTCATGAAATTTTTATGACACCCGTGAGGAAAATTGTGTCTTTGTTGTTGCTGCAACATCCATCGGCCTTTGGAAACACGTTTATGTTTACCTGTAGTCAGGAGTGATGGATTCAGAACACGAGTCAGACAACGTTAAGCTGTAATGTCACCCTGTTTCTGCTTTTTGTAACAACACCAAGCATTAAGGATGAAAGGAGTAAAACTTTTTCTTCCAGTGTTCACTAGAGCATATTTTCTCTCTGCTCTGAGTCTTTTTCCTGCTGACCTCTAAAGTCAACCACCAATTAACCTTCAATTAATATGGCCACTCAGCAACCTTTCCCACCTCCATAAACATTGTTAAACAGAGAGAAAACTTATGAAAGTGGCCACCTCCATACTAATTGTATGCAAATAAAGTCAGAGCATCTGCATCCTCCTCAGCATTCAGCAGCTTGCAGGGAGCTGAAATGAAGCAGGAGCTGGATTTTCTATCTGACCCTGAATTATAAAGCTCAAGCAGCTTTGTGGGGCATCAACAGGGAAATTAGACCGGGAGGATTCAAGCAGCAGCCTCAAGTGTGGGATCCAGTACAAAAGTGGATATAATGCAGTTCCTAGATTGGCCACTAGGGATTTTCTCCAAATGTGTGTCAATCCCTATCACACCCCATATTACAAAAAACAATTTTAAAGTTAGTTAAACATGTTCACAGCCAAGTACCAGGGTTTTCCTGGTTTGAATCTGGGCATAGGCGGTACCTTTCCCTGTACCTGAAAAAACGTACGTGTCACACAGTTAAAAGGAAGGAAACAACACTGTTACTAAGATGTGATGACGCTGTATATAAATGAATATTATCAAAATTAGAGATGCACTGATGCGTGTATTTGAGCCGGCATCGGTTAACAAAAATCGTCCATCAGTAAGTAACCTAGCATGAACAGATGTCACTCAGTTGTTATCCGCTGGACAAACTCTAATCTGTTTTCATGGCCAAACACATTCCTGACCAAAGGATTGACCGGGCACCTGAAAAACAGACAAAGGTCCCTCCCTAGTTGTGATTTATTTAAGATATCTTTGCATCTGTGTAAGATTAGTAGCATTTGTGTTAGCATGCTGGCTAACAGTTACCTTATTTTGGAGCTGAAAAGAGTGTCAACCTATTCAAGCTTAGTCAAGCTATTATTGGGGTCTGATGTTGATGTAGAAATTATTTATGTTTGCTACTTTTTAATACCTTTTTCACATTTTCTACCAATTTTTGCTACTTCTTTTACCTCTGTTAGCCCTTTTTTTCCCTCTTTTTTGCCTCTTTTAACTAATTTTTTGTCATGTTTTCTTGGCCCACTTTCACCACTGGTTTTCCCGCATTTAACCCATTTTAGCAGCTTTTGTGCCACATTTTTCATCTTTTAGCCATTTTTGCCACTTTTGTTGCAATATTTGACCCATTTTGCCCATTTTTTTTGGTATATTTTGACACCTTAAACCCATTTTGACATTTGTTTTTCCTTTTTCCCCTTTATCCCATTTTTGTCCGTTTGTGGCTACTTTTAACCTATTTTTGCCATTCTATGCCACTTTTTTGCCACTTAACTCATTTTTTTCCACTTTTGAACCATTTTGTTGTCTCTTTTGAAACATTTTTTGCCTGTTTTTGCCATATTTTTGCCACCTGTGACCCATATTCATCACTTTTGTTTTCACTTTTGTTGTCAGTTTTATTGCCGTTTTTAACCAATTTTTCATCTCGTTAAACCCATTTTTTGACACATTTTTTTGCAACCTTTACCCATTTTTGTTGCTGTTCTTCATTTTTTCCCACTTTTTGCCTCATTTTACCTATTTTATTTCACCTTTTCCCTCTTTCAACCCATTTTGTCACACTTGACCCCGTTTTTCTCCATTTTTGGGCACTTTTTTGCCACTTGTGACCCATTATCAACACATTTTTCCTGCATTTAATTGTTCCTGCTTTTTGCCCTTTTGTGCCGCCTTTTTGCCTTTTTTTTTCAACTTGTTGTCCAATTATGCCACTTCTTTTTGCATCATTTCACCAATTTCTGCCACTTTTTACCCATCTTTGCCATTTTTCACCACTTTTGTCAATTTTTGACATTCTTTTGCCATGTTAACACATTTTAACTTTTTGCCACTGTTCCCCTATTTTTGCCACTTTTGGCTCCTTTATGTCCTTTTTCACGATAATTTTCATTGTTTCCATTAAAGGTTTCTTCAATTTGATTTTCTGGCATCCTGACGTTTGTGCACATTATGGCTTACAAAATCATTTTTAGTGATCTTATGATCAGACATATGCCATTAAAGTCTTGTTTTAGGGGGAGAAGGAGGGCTTTAGCACCTGAATATGCATTTAAATGTATTATTTCTGTCTTTTAGTGGTATTCTGTCACCAAAAAGGCTGTAAAAAAATATGATATGATATAATATGATATGAGTTATAGACCACATTGCCCAGGCCTATTAATCAGCCACTAAAGCTGGCTACTAGGCAATCTTCAATCAGAACTGGTTTCCAAGGCAAGGTACACTATGGACAGAAGGACAGTTTCAGCCAAATCTTAATGTAATATTCCTTAAAATGCCCACACTAAACATTTGGCATTTGCTAACTTTTTGCACCCAAAAATCAAATTTTGTCACCTCTGGCCACAGAAAACCAACATGGCGGCAGCCATATACCAAGCTTGTCTTTACTTTTCCCAGCCAAAAAACGATGGATTGCGTTGCGCTTGCCGTGTCCATTATTTATACATTGCTGACGGGATGTTGGGAGAAAAGGAATGAGGTGTTAGTAGCTAAATAAAAAGGAGAAAAGACAACTCCTTGATGCAAACAGATAGATGACAGACGAGTAAGCTAAAGTCGTAAATGTTTAGTCCTGCAGACATTTCATGCTGGCTATTAATAAAGTGACAGCACGCCTCAAGGAAATCACCTGTAAGAGAGTAGATACAAGACTGGCACTCATTTTAAAACCTTCATTTGAACGGCAGCCATTGTGTTTTCCCAGGGAGTAATGATTTGTCCCACTGATTCAAGACAGAGAAAGAAGTAATTTGGTTATTTGTGAATAATGGTAATACAACGAGTCTCTGCTGGAGTCATGCCTGCAGCCAGTCATTGTTTTAATTCAGACAGGAAGTCAATTTTGATGAATGGGAAGCCTGCAGAGACGAAAAAACACTTGCTATTCTCATTTGTAGATCACAGGAAATGTGTATTGTTATCAGCAATGACCGATTTATAAGCTTTGACCTACAGAATATGCTAAATGTTGCACATTAATATGTATGACTTTTAAACCGAATCACAGCTGTTTTGAATACAAAGCGAAACGTCGAGATCCAGGGTGAAACAATCGTGAAAATCCACCGGAGAGTTTCTGTGTGAACCTGTGTAGGCAGGCTGCCATGGGACCTCATTAGGGGAAAGGTTTTGTTTTGTTTGTTCCCTCATTGAATTTTTCCAATAAGAAGGGAAATGAAGTCATGAAATTTCATCTTTATTTACAGTTGCAACTTTATTTTAGGCCTGTGAGGCATTTTGACACATAAAAGTTGAACTCCTTGTCCTATTTCCATATCCAAGCAGTCGTTCTGCTCGTAAAAGGCACCAGTTGTGCTAAGAATAGGTGTCAGAGAGTGAGAGGAGAGACTTTTTGATTGGGAAATGAAGCTTAATGACAAAAACAGTTGAACTGTTAACGGCTTTGGTGGTATATACTGAAATTTTAAGTTGTTTTTAAGGTTATAGAGGGGGTATTATACTTTTCTGATTTTTTAAAACATAAAGTCACAATGTTGGGCGTCCATACTTCACGTATGCAAGTTTTCAAAGCGCAAGATAAATGTACGTGGGAGTAATCTTAGTATTAGAGTGTAAACTGATGAAAATGGTTTGTTGGGAATCTTTCCAAGATCTTCCCGAAACGAAATTTTGATGGAGTGAACTGATGAGGTCATCGTAATAGGATCTCCTGACTGGTTCGTCTGTGCTGCCGGCAAAGCGGAACAGACCGCCCCCACAAGATGGACAGAGATGAATAAATACACCGCTAAATGCGGCAAGGGATAAGTCCGCCATTATCAAAGCCATTTAGTAACACAGTAATTAAACACTTAGCAAGCAGTTACGTCCTTCTCCATCCTTCGCTGCTGCTGGTTTCTCTCTCCAAACTATCAGGGTCAGACTCCACGTCTAACACGTACGGATGTATATCAAAATTCGCCACATTTTACTCAGTCGGACCGGTTCATTCAAAGTTTGTAAGTACTAGCATAGCAACATAGCCACAATGGAGGGGGCAGGCACAAAACATTGAGTCCCGCCGCCAGCCAGCCTCCAGAAAATCGGCCAATCGGAGGAAAGGCCCGGGGAGGGGGGGTGTTGAAGAGACAGCAGCGACAAAGCGTTTCAGACAGAATTTAAAATAAGGGTTTTTCAGGACGTCAGTGTGAGAAACAAGGAGTTTTTTGAGCTGTAAACCATGTAAAGCTACTACGTGGGTATCAGAGAGATGGTGTAAAGCTTTGAAAAAAGGCATAACACCCCCACTTTACCTTACACATTTAAACAGAACAGAATTGTTTTATCCAGGTACAAAGATCGATGTTCATTAAGAGCTTCAAAACTACAAATTTAAATGGCTAAATCCATGATAATATGACTACCTTTTTCTCTTTTTTTGCAATGAAAAACTTAGCAGTCTTGCTGTCCTCTACTGTTACAATGAAAGCAACAGACAACAACCTTTTGTCAGTCTGACGGACGATCATAATGCTCCTATTCCTTATTCTTTTGTTTTTCTTGGTGGTAGCAACCAATCAGGGCTAGCCAAAGATCTCAAAGAGACAAGATAGATATCTGCCTGTTTGAAAGGTTTAAAGCAGTTCTCTATGGCCCAAATAACAACATGTGCATTTTATATACTGGAATACTAAATACATGCAAAAAGCTTCTGTTGTTTGTTAGAAAGTTATTTTTTCTCCTTCTAGACGAGGCCTGTAGGAACTGAATGGAGATGAAAAAGGGCTTGGAAAAAGGAGTTGGGTGTGGTTTGTATAATAAGATTCAATTTCCGTTTTGTTCTTTTACTTGGTCTTTCTGGCCATATAATATTTGATGCATTCATCTGACATCCTTGCAGGACGAATACTCCAAATAAACAGATATCTAAAACGTGTTAGTGCTTAAAGGGGTTGAGATTCTACAGGTGTTTTAGCATAAACACTACAGGCATACCAAAAGTAGAAAAAGGGCTTGGGGGTTCCAGAGGTTTAAATCAGAACAAAAGCTTGTCCTCCATGAAAACACTCAAACGCTAAAGCTAAAGCTACAGCTACAGCTAACAAAGTTACATTAGCTGCATAAGCCTATGCTATGTTTGCTAAAGCACATGTAGCTATGTTGCTACATTACTTACGTAGCTAATGCAGCTTTGTACATTAGCTTTAACTACATTTGCTAAAGCTCACATTGCTAAAGATAAAGCTAATCTAGCTGTATTAGCCTATGTAGTAATGTTAACTACATAGCTAGCATAGCTAAGTTAGCTCCAGCTTAAGCTAATGAAGCTAAAGTGAGCAAAAATTTTTGGCCTACTCCTAAAATTGGACCTTTAAAGTTTTTCTCTGTTTTATTTATGAAATGCTGCTCAGTTTTAATGTTTCTTTGTGGTTGTTTTGAGAATGTAACAGCCAGACCTTTTTTAGTAAAGTTTAATTTAAAAAAAATTTCTCAAACGTTGCACTCGTATATTATGTCACTTTCATCTCAACAGTAGTGGTCTGTAAGGGGGGCACTCTGAGATCTGAACCCAGAATCCTCTTAAATAGTGTCCCTTTAATAAATGGGAATTAAGTATTTAGTTTCTCATTTGTTTCTTATTTTTCTCTACTGATAATGCCAAATATTTTCCCATTCATCAAAGCCTAAATAACTGACATTTCTCATCTGTTCCCCATTTAAACTTTAACAACTATCCCAAATTTTTGCCATTAAAAATCAGCACATTTATTAAGCAACAAATGAGAAGTAAATGATGGACTCAGTGCTAGTTAACCATCAGTCCATGACAAACTAATTGTTGCCTCAGGGTTAGTTCCTCAATCATCCCTAATTTTCCTCTAGTAACTTTTTCCTTTTCCCAATTAACTGATGTTGAAGTTGTTAGTTCCTCTCTTCTGCTTTATTTTATTCCCGGTAACAAGCGCTCCAGACTCACTTTTTTTTCTCTGAACAGTCCACCTCCCCCACAAAAATTCTAACATCCCAAAGTGAATCTAAATTGCCCCCTCCAAAAACAGAACCTAAAAAATTTACAGTTCAGTGGTGCAGAATAACCTGCTTTGACTGAATTTGGTCACCAGATGTTGCCATGTATGATGGAGCCATTATGGGTGAATTTGGACCATTCTTCAGTTATCTTCTTTAATATTTATAGAGCCTCTACATTTTAGATATTTTAACCCTTCCATGCAGTTAAATATCAGGGATCTTACAGTAAAATCTGAAATCTATAGTAACTATCAGATTGTACATTATTTTAAAAAATTGGCTCATGAGTATTTACTGTTGTTAAACTACCAGACACTGGTTTCCTGACCATGGTGCTACTTTATTTAATTGGCCAGCCAACTGACCTGACCTGAACCCCCTTGCAGAATAATAATGCATTGAATCAACTTAGCATTAGCTCTAGCCAAGCTATTACTAAAAAGAGATTTTAAGAGAGGTCTGGCTGCAGACCTTACATTTCTGATGGCTACTCTCACAGACCAATCATTTGAGACATCTATATCTCAGAATGGAGGGCCATAATTTACAGATTGCAACATATTTCCAGTTATACTTTTTGTTTGTTTGTTTGTTTGTTTTTTGTTTTTTGTTTTTTTTTTGTTTTTTTAAGTTTCAACTTTATTCAACAAAGTCTAGCTGTGACATTCATAAAATAACCACATTAAAACATTACAGGCTAAGAAAGATTTCATAAATAAAACCGATAAAAATGTCAAAGGTCTAATCCAAGATTAAATAATTAATAATGTATAGACCCATTTTAGCAGTAGTTACATGAGCGGTGGCTTGCTTTAGCTTCATAAGCTTTAGCTTAAGCTAACATAGCTACACTAGCTATGGAATAAACATCACTACATAAGTCAATGTAGCTAAAGCTTCTTTATGCAACATAAGCTTTAGCAAATGTAGTTAAAGCAGCATAGCGATAACATTCCTACAGATCTTACATAGCTGCTTTGTGAGCGTAGCTTTAGCTACCTTAGGTGCGTTAGCTACGTAGTTACATATTTAGGTTATCTGCATAACTAAGTTAGCTTTAGCTATGTTTGCTAAAGCTCATATTGCTAGTTTCTATGTAGCTTACATAGCTCCTTAGTGAGCTTAGCATTAGTTATGTTAGAAGCTACATAGCGCTGTTATCTACAGTTCCATTAGAAAGCTAACTCAATTGTAGATTGATCTAGGTAGCTATGTAGCTAACATACCTAACGTAACTAATGTATGTGATCATGTGCAGTACATCAGCACATCAACAGCTTAGCACTACAGCACTTTACCATCTGCTTTATGCACTTTAACACCTTGCGCACCATGACAGCAATGGTCCCATTATTCCTGGTCAGTCTTAAGAAAAGTCATAAGGCCATCTCTTGTATTGTTATATGTGGGTCTTTGTATAGTATTGTACTGTTTATGTTGTTTGGTCTCTGGGTGTTGTCTCTGTGTCTCTGTGCAATAAAAAGATCAATTTAAAAAAGCTATGCTCACAAAGCAGCTTTGTAAGCTAAGTAGGAACGTATCTATGTAGCTAGCTTTAGCAAGCCCAGCTAAAACTAAATTAGTTATGCAGATAATGTAGCTTATGTAGCTGCTTTGTGAACTTAGCTCTAGCTCTGTTATCTACGTAGCCCTGTTAGCTACATAGCTATGTTATCTACATAGCTTACACACTTAACGGAGCCATGTAAGCTACACTAGCTACATTGGAATGTTTTCATGGAGGATGAGGTTTTTTCCCTTTAAGCATACTGTTTACTCTGCATTACTAAACATTTTGTAATCAAAATTTGCAGGTAAGGCTTTTGATTTTAACTTTTGGTATCTTAATCATTACCATAATACTTACCCTAACTGTAAACAGAAGTTTAAATCAATTTTATTCTGAAAGTTTTAGTTTTTGTTCTGTGATGTATGGTGTCTCAGATGAATGGTCACGAGAGTGACTGTCAGAAATGATCGTGCTGCAGCCAAACTGTTTCAGAGATTTTTGGCAGCCCTGTCCAGACTATGTACAGCCGTTAATCATCATAGCCTCACGGCAACTGGGGCATCAATTTAAGATCACCTTAACGTGGCAACAGAGATGCATATCCATGCTTCACTGGGCTATAGAGACATTAAGTGACAGCAGCCCCTACACTGTAAGCATAGCTGGTAGTCAGTTAGGCCTGTGTGGCTCTGCTCAAACAAATCACCCATTAATTTACTATGGATGGCAGGGAGCTGGTAGTTTGCTTTATGGGTAAGACTGGTATAGTAACTAGTCACTTCAAAATGTAAACTTTGAGTATAGAACTGAGTCCATTTATGTTTATATGTGCAACTTTAAGATTATATCTTGAGCAAATCCTCACAGACCTCCAAGTAAATCCTCCAGATATGCTAAAATACCTAAAAGGCTAAAGGTCAGATGGCCAACAGACAAAACTCCCACTGTTATTTTCTCCGTTTCCCTCCTGGCGTCACAGTTGATAGACAACATCCCACGCTCTGCTTTCACTGCATGTCTACGTCTACTCACAGCGCTGACCCGTCACTCTGATATCTCTCAATCTACTTGTTCGCTCACACTCTTTTCTCTTTTCTCGTCACTTGTCTCTGCCTGTCTCTGTCAGACAGACAGCGATTGTACTGTAGAGAACACAGCAGAGAGAAAAACAGGCTGCAGACAAAAGGGAGGCCGAGGGCAGGGAGAGCATCATCATCATCAATGATCCATATCTATATCACCACTGGTCTAATGGCAGGCTGAACCAATCACAGTTTGACACACATTCATAGAGTGTCGTATCCCATGGCTACAATCTCCCAGACCCCCCTTGGGCATACAAAGGCAGTAAACAAAATGGATGGGATGCACAAAGGCTCGAAAATACACAGCCTGTTGTTGTGTCTTTCTGTCATTTTATCCTTTTCTTTATTTTTTTGATACCATTTCTCCTGCAGGATTCTAGTTGCAGTACTCAGCCTTGAGTATCTACAGATAGTGAGTTCCCATCTGATGACATTAGAGCTTAAAAATTTATGAGCTTCAACATTAAACTCTCATCTAGCACTGCAGTGTTGTTACATGTTAGAATCACAAGTTAAATTAACTAAAATATGGATTTTCCAAGTTGCTAATTTAACCCCAATTCCAAAAAAGTTGGGGCGCAGAATGCAATAATTTGCAAATCTCATAAACCCATTATTCATTTACAATAGACCATAAACAATATATCTGACACTGAAGCTTAGATGATTCACCATTTCATGAAAAAATATCAACTTATTTTAAATTTTATAGCAGCAACACATGTCAAAAAAGTAGGGACAGGACCTTGCTTACCATTGTGTAGCATCCCTTCTTCTTTTAATAGCAGCATTTAAACTTCTTGGAAGTGAGGACACCAGTTGCTGGAGTTTTGGGAAAGGAATGTTGTCCCATTCTTGTCTGATGTAAGGACTCTTGCCGGATTTCACGCTTTATGATTATGTAAACAAGCTGGATGGTTCCTCTCCTCTTAAGTGTGTTGGACACGGCATCCATGGTTTCCAAAAAAGAATTTAAAATTTTGATTCATCTGACCACAGAACAGTTTTCCATTTTGCCTCCATCCATTTTAAATGAGCTTTGGCCCGGAGAAGACTTTGGCATTTCTGGATTTTGTTCACATATGGCTTCTTCTTTGCGTGCTTTTGTTGATGGCATGGCAAACTATGTTTCCAGATGGGGATTTCTGGAACTGATCCTGAGTCCATGCAGTGATTTCCAGTACAGAATCATGCCTGTTTTCAACGCAGTGACACCTGAGGGCCGGAAGATCAAAAGCATCCACAAATGACCCTCAGCCTTGTCCCTTGTGCGCAGAGATTTCTCTGAATCTTACAATAATATTGTGTACTTTCAGGCCTGCCTTCATATTGGGCTGGGCCCCTTACAAACCCAGAAAATGGGCCCTCGCTAGCTGTGATTTATTGATGGTATCAATGTATGTATGTTGGTTAACAAATTCTTGATTCTGGAGCTCAAAAGTGTGCGTTTGACTTTCCAGGGAGCACATCGCTGGCAACTCCCATATGGCTACATTAATAGCAATGCCTACTGAATACAATAAAATTAATCCATAGTAGTATGAATCTCAATATGAGGGTGCAACAAGCATTATCCTGTAAAGGAGGCGGCTGGGGTGGAGGAAGTTAAGCTTTACCAGCAGCAGCGTGGTGAGTCAGCATAAATGCAAGTAGGGATTAGTGAGAAGTGCATCATATATAAATACACTGCTGTTTGTATACACCACAGGGATGATCACAGCTGGGCATATAACTACTGCGTCCTGCCTAAATTAATGCTGAGTTTCATTTTTGGCCATATTTAACCCCTTTTCATCACTTTTTTTTCTGTCCAGTTTTGCCACTTTCCACCAATTTTTTGCCACTTCGAAACTCATGTGCCTCTTTCAACCCATTTTTGCCACATCTCAGCCTATTTCACCACCTTTACGGCCCATTATTGCTACTTTTAACCCAATTTTTGCCACTTTAAACCCATTATAACTGTTTTGAGGAAAGAGGTGCACATTTTAAAGGCTATACTCTGTAGCATAAATAAAAATAAAAGAGATTTGTTAATCTTAACAATGTACCATGATTTTGCTGACCTCCAAGGTCCCCCCATCTGCCTGGGATCCAGAAAGCTCTCCCCTTTATCCCCCTTACAGGCAGCCTTGTATACTGTAGATGGTAGGATATTCAAAGTCTCTGCAATCAATGTTGAGGAATTTTTAGACACAGTACTTCACAGATTGGTGAACATCTGCCCATTTTTACTTCTGAGAGACCTTGCCACTCTAAAATGCTCCTTTTATACCCAGTTATGTCGCTGACCTGTTGCTAGTTAACCTAATTAGTTGCGAAACACTTCTCCAGTTGTAAGTGCCACTTTATTTTCTAGCTTTTTTTGCCCGCATTTGCATTTTACAGAGCGTCCCAACTTTTTTGAAAATTAAGTTATCTTGGCAGTCAATTAATTAGTGTACTAGTCATTATCGAAACTATATTCTAAGTGGTACTGGAGGCTGATAAGGATAGGCTACTTTCTTTTTGGCACATCTGGTCACAGGATGAGGTGTTTGTCCAGTTTGACAGAATCTGATCTTGGAAAGTCTACCTCTCTTTTCTATTCCTGCACATTACTGCAGAAATATCCTAACCTTGAACCAGACATTTCTAACCAGAGTCCAAAAACCTCAGGCGAGCAAAATTAAATCATACCAACCTCCTCTGCTGCTGCTTTCACCGTCTAGATGGAGAGAGAGAGAGAGAGACAGGGAGCACCAAAGCAGACAGAGGACAGAGACTGTCTGGCAACAGGTACGCGGAAGGCATGGAGAGTGCTGAGCTGAGCTCACTAACTGAGTTTGCTCTGAGATGATTAAACATGCATAGGAGAGGAGGATATAAAAAAGAGGGAGAGTAATTGGGATGAGCAAAGGCCAAAGGGGAACAAAGGACTTGTATTTGTCAGAGTGAGTCGACAGGACGGTAAGGAGGGGCTGGAGTGTGGAAAGGAGGTCGCACAGGGCTGGAAGATTAAGTTTGGAATACATGTTGAAATCTGTGCCTGACAGAAGAGGAAAAGATAGGTCAGAAGGTAAAATTGGGTTTAGATGAGAGGAAAAATGACACCTTCATATGAGCTTAGACCTTTCCCTCTGTTTCTCCTGGATTAAACCTATGTGGAAAGCTTTTACTCTCATGTATGTAGTCTTTTAACAACCATAAGGGTTCGAATGCTCATGTTTAGCTTTGGCTTGACCTTTGCAGCAGATTTCTCATAAGGAATGTGTTTGGAGCAAACACTGGTGGCATATTAAGTCTGTTATTTCCCAACGACAGTCATTCGGTGTTTATCCAATTGAATGCCTTTAATTTGAAGCAGCAGAGCACTTGTGCCCTGACGGCATCCTAACACAGCTATAGGAGGTGAAAAGTAAACAGACTTCAGTGAAAGCAATCAGAACAGTTACACAGTGTTACAGTGCATGCATTGTTTACAATTATTCTAGATGCATGTAAATGTAATTCTGATCCATTATGAGATTAGCTCACTGAACAGTGGGAGAACAGCACGTAACTGCAGAATGTAAATAACCTCAAGTGTATTTAAAGGAGAAAGGCAAGAATGAATATGTTTAAAAGTTTGAAGAGACTCTCAAGGTCTTCTCTGGAGCTTTTAAATCTCCAGTACTATGTCTGTCTTACTTTAACAAATCAAAGCACTGCCTTATACAAATGCAATTTAAAACATTATAATATGATACATACAGTGCAACCTTGGATTGTTTTCTACCTTTTATTGATTTTATATATCAGCCATGGTCAATATAATTTGGATTTATTGACCAAAAAAATACAAAAAAGAATCTCTTTAATGTCAAAGTGAAAACAGGTTTCTACAAAGAAATGACAATTAAATAAAAATATGTAAAGTAAAATAAATGACTGCAAAAATATTCACCCCTTTAAAGTGACTGACCTAATTCAGCAGAGGTCTGACTGCACTGAATGTGTCTCAAGTGATTGTAGTAAAGACCCCTGTATCTGGAAGGTTCAGTCACTGGTTGATCAGTATTCCTGGCTACCATTACACCCCAAAGACACAAGAACTCTCAAAGCAACTCAGAGAAAAGATTATGAAATAGTTAAAGGCTGGCCATACACTAAACGGTTTTCAAATCTTAAACGATTTTTAAAATGTGGGGGACCACAGATTTAAGGGCAATTACAAATGATTTTTCACCTTATAGTCCTCTGAGCGAACACACTGGACGACTCAGCCAGACTGTGACACCACACACCTGCCGATCATGTGATTTCAGAATAATACCGTTGGCTTGCTGTCCCTGCAATCAGCTTTCCTGTCATGTGTTACAGTTGCAGCTAAAGCCATAAACAAGGAACATAATCAGGCAGGAATGAAGGAACAACTGTGGGTTATGCTTGTCAGTGGTGAAA
The DNA here is from genome assembly GCF_018320785.1 of Cheilinus undulatus. Taxonomy (NCBI): domain Eukaryota; kingdom Metazoa; phylum Chordata; class Actinopteri; order Labriformes; family Labridae; genus Cheilinus; species Cheilinus undulatus. The sequence continues at coordinate 19,866,562 of NC_054887.1, read as the reverse complement.
GTACGTATGATCCAGTGGGTGACGCTACCCAGTCTGCTCACTCTCATTGGTTGTTGTGGATCTTCTGTCAGAAAAAAAAAACATTATGAGACCAAAGTGGGGCTTTTTGGCCATCAGACAAGACGCTATATCACCACAAACACCCCAACTCCCACTGTGAAGCATGGTGGTGGCAGCATCATGCTGATGGGATGTTTCTCAGCAGCCAGGCCTGGAAGGCTTGTAAATGTAAAAGGTAGAATGGATGCAGCAAAATATAGGATAATCTTGGAGGACTATCTTATTCAGTTTGAACTTTGCCCACTTTGCTCAAGCAGAGAAAGTACAGAGGCTCACGAAGACTAAGGGTTAAAGTGTTTGACAAAGGGTAGAAGCATAGAGGGCTAAAGGTTACGCAACTTGGTAGGGGTATGAGTGAATTTAAACAATGAAGAAGACAATACCTATTATTGTGAGTGGTGAAAGGGGGGTTAAGGGGTTGAAAAAAGGAGGAAATGAAGGTTAGAGTGAGGTTGATGGGATGTGAAAGGGAGGAGGTGTTGGTGAAAAGGTTATTTAAGATGACAAGGTTAAAAGGAGGGTCACTAAGGTCACTGAGGAGATGTAACAGGAGAGCGAGCCGTGTGGAGAGGAGAATGGTGGAGGCGGAGCCTTAATCACTCTAGTAGATCCACTGCGGCTCACACAGGAGAGAAGTAGAGGCAAGGTAGAATAGGAAAAAATATGTGAGGATAGGAGCGTTTAGAGGTGAGCATTGACAGGTGAGTCAAAGGGCTGTGTTGCTGAGTTACTGGGTGAGTTCAGGAAGGTCTCAAGGGTTGAGTGGAATTCCTAATGAGGGAGAAACTGCAAACAAGAGCCCGAAGTACTCACGGGAATAACGCAAACCCCATACTGGGGGCAAGTGATCTTTATCCCCTCTTCATCCTCCCTCCTTTTCTTCCTCCTCCTGTCTCAAGAGGTTGTGCACACGCACGCAAGCTCGATGATAAAAGCAACAGGCACAAAAAGATCTGAAACATCAGGAAACAAACAAGGTTAATGTGGAGAAAGAGAGGAATACAAGCACGCGGTGGAGCTTTTAGTCACACACAAACATTACCTTACCTAATGTGACCATGTGAGACAATACAAGAGGCCAGCGCTGCATTCAATAATGGCTCAAATTGGAGGAAATGGCTTCTGAAATTACATTTTCAGAGGTTCTCCTTTTAAGTGCATGAGCGCAGATGCACGTTCATTTCCTGTGGGACTCGGTCAGGCATCACATCGATCAAACATCATGCAACTTCATCTCACAAATCCAAATGCAGATAAAGCAGCCCTGTCTGTCATAAAGGAGAGAAGTCTGGTTAATGACCCTGCAGAATCTACATGACAAATATCTAGATTCAAGGCTTGAAATGGCATTCTAAAAGAATGAAAGCAGCACCAGAGTATGCCTGAATCCTCCACTGTAAACATTTTAATCATGCCGAGTATTGCAAGCCCACATAATGGCTATTCAGGCCACCAGACAGAGCTCTGTCATTTGCATCTCCTGCTGTAATTTGTGCACGCGAATAAACCCCGAACATCAAAATACAGGCATGCAAAGCATTTTCATTTCATTTCTGTGAATGAAAACATCAACAGTCACAGGGGCCCACCCAAGCCATGAGCCACTGTGTTGCACTGCTGCCCTCTAGTGGTCAAACATGGGGAGGCAGAATGTGAAGCAACACAAATGGGATTTATGTCAAAGCAGGTTGAAGTGGTTTAAATCGATTCTATGAAGCATAAATGGGATGATACACTTTCATGGTCTGACGGAACAAATACTCGCTTTTTGGCTACAAACTGATAGCACAGTCGATTCTGCACCATTGTTATCCCCAGTCTCCATCAGTTTAAAAAAAAGCACTATTAGCCCTTTATTTGGTTCTCACTGACATTTTTAGAAATTCAAAATCTAAGCCCTGCAATATTATTGTTGGACATCCCAGGATTTTGTTTTTCTTTTGTTGAATATGTATATTTTTTACATTATTATGGTTAAAATTCAAGGTCAATGAAGTGACCATATATGGTTCCTTGCCTGGTTATGGTTAAAAAATAACATAGAGTGTATGTTAGCTCTCCTCTTTCTCCTCCCCTATGGGCGACCTTGGTGATGAAGCTCACAATGAAAATAAAAACCAATTTATGCCATTTAACTGTCAGAAAACTGTGTTGTAAAACTGACTAAAGTCACATATATTTTACTATTTATTCCATTCATTTTTCTGTATAATTCAGAAAGTGAAACGAAACTAAAACCTCACAAATATTACGTCTGACTTCATTTAAGCAAAAATAAGGCTCAAAGTAAAATAAAAACTGATTTAAACCACCAAAGTGTAATAAATCAGTTTTACGGTTATAAAATTGACCAAAAATCACACCTATTTTACTACCTATACCTTAAAAATGTCTATAAATGAATAAAATGTACCACTGGATTACTCTATGATTTTTTACAAATTCGTGGTAACCATAGAGTACCACTATCCTACAATAAAATAAGTTATTTGTCAAGAAAATAACCTTAATATGATTGAAAGATGAGTTAGCAGTATGTTGTAACATAGACAACATTTTACACCTCATATCAGGTAAATGTCCAAATAAGGTTTCTCAATATTTCATGCAAAAATTTCAGTAACTGGAAGAATTCCTATACAAAAAAAACCTACCATGACATTAAACACTTCTTTAGGCGTTTATTATGTGATAGTTTCATCAGCTTATGCTGGCCTTACACCTGAAGACTCTAAAAAGACTGACATCTGAGACCGTCTCATATCTAAAGACAATTTGTCAGCAAGTTGTTGAGTTTTTGATCCCAGACTAAGATTTTGCAAAGACTGTTGGCCACTAACTACACCACTAGAATACAATTACTTTTGAGATTATTTCCCATCATGCATCTGGTGGAAATACAAAACAACAATTTTTGAGCAGAGAACAAGATGTAGGAGATGGAGATCACATTTGGGTTAATATCTCTCATAATCTGATGTTTTTAAATCATTTACATCGAGTAGAAACGAAAGGAAAGTTCAACACCGAAGCAACTTTGCATGTCACTGCAACAACCGAAGAACAATACCTGAAACGCTTCAGAATAAGAGTTGTCTCACCAAAGAAACAAACTGATCGGGCTTTTACTTTGAAAAATCCCAGTGGCGGTGTTTCGTACCTGTCATGTCAGCCTGCGATGCAGTAAATTGACAGACAGGGAACACAAACACACAGGTGCAGAGATCTGACAGCAGCTCTGAGCAGTAAAGTTTTTCAGTCTCTTGAGTTCTGAGCGGACATTCAGCGGCTCCAGATTGATCTACACTCACATTCATGTTATGAAAAATAAAGTGAATTAATGTGCTTATGCACAACACTGCCTCCTTTGGTCGTAGACAAAGGCCGCATTACTGAGAAACACAATACACATCCGACCAGACTTAAGACTTAAAAACACATTTGATGTTATCGTAACACCAACACTGAAGAAAGACCATCTTAAAACTGCTAAAATCCAGTCTTATGACCACCTTACACCTAACACCTGAGACAACAGGCAAGACAAACATGATATTACTCCAACTTCAGGAGAGAGAAGTCTTTAGGTGTCAGGCTGCCTTAACATGGTTGGTTAAGATTTTTGGGCCATTTCTTTGCGACCACTTTTTTGAGTTCTGGAGGAAACAGGAAGTCTTAGATGCTCCAGGCTGCTCCTGATTGGCTAGACAGTTTGATGCCACTTTCTGTGATGTTGACTGAGAAAAATCATTCTGCTTCTTCTGTATGACAGAGAGTTAGGGGAGAGACCAGGAGGAAATCGACCATATATGGTTCCTTGCCACATAAAGGGTTAAGATGTGTAAAACATGCCTGAGGAGACAAAGAGAACTGGCATTAATTTAAGGTCTGCAGGGTTTTATCTGATTAACATGAACTCTCAAACTCACTCACAAGAAGAAAGGTTTAGTATAAGAGGAAACAAGGTAAAGATTACAGAAACTATCAGCAATTTTTATGATCTCTTCCATTGTTTGAAAGCTTAATTTAAAGTAATGCATTATGCAATCATGTCTGGAAGTCAGCTAAAAAGGAGTGATTTCACTCATTTATTTAAAAAAGGGTTTCAAAAAAGCTCTGCAACATCACAAGCTATTCTCCAACCCTGCAAGACCTGGTTTCATCTCTACGATAAATGTGTTCACATATTGCGTCGTCTCCTTTTACTCGTCTCTCTTATGAAATAATGAACATTTGTCAGATCCTCTTTGTCCTCTGACAAATGAAATGAAACAGTAAAAATAGCTCACAGTAATACAAAGAGATTTAATATGTGAGGCTGCACTGACCTCCTCTATCTCTGCTGCTGACTCAGACTCTGTGCAGAGTGAAGCTGGATGAGTTTTATATTAATGATAATATTCTTAGCAGTGAAGTCGAGCGTTATCTCCTGTATGTGGAAACTTGTTTGTCTTTGTCCGGTCGTAAACACCGAAATACTCCAGACTAATGAAGGTGGGTATGATATTTGCAATATCAACATCTTAGTGGATTTCAAATGTTGAAACATTTCACCATTTCACAAAAAATATTTGAACTTGACACATCTCAAAAAAGTTGGAACAGGGCTATGTTTACCATTGTGTGGCATCCTCTCTTCTTTTAGCAACAGTCTGTAAACGTCTGGGAAGTGAGGAGACTAGTTGCTGATGTTGCTGATGGAAGGAGCGGTGAACTGTGTTGACAGTCAGTGATTCCTGGAAGTGTTCCTGAGCCCAAGCAGTGGTTTCCAGTAGAGAATCATGCTGGTTTTTAATGCAGTGCCTCCTGAAAGCCCAAAAATCATGAGCATCCAACAGCTTTACTTCTGAGAGACTCTGCCTCTCTAAAATTATCCCTTTATGCCCAGTCATGTTACTGACTTAATTAACCTAAATAGCTTCAAATTGCTCCACCAGCTGTTTTCCATCAATACCTCTTACTTTTCCAGCCTTTTGTTAACCTATCCCTATTTTTTTTGAGATATGTTGCTGCCATTAAATTCAAAATTAGATATTTTTCATGCAATGGTAAAATATCTTCATTTTAACATCTGATAGGTTATTTATTGTTAATAAAATGTGGTTTTATGAGATTTTAAAATCATTCTCAATCCATTTATATTTACATTTTACACAGCACCCCAACCTTTTTGTCATTGGGGTTGTACATATCACACAGTGCCTAAACATTTTTGGAACTGGGGATGCATTTCGATATTTTTATTTTCAATGCCAGACACTGTTGATGGATAGGTGTCATATCAAGTTCAATGTTATTGAACATTTTCCTAAGCAAAGATTCTTGAATGTTGAAACAAAGCAAGTGGAGTCTTATGCAAGAATTTGGTTTGGTGCTCTTTGGTCATAACTGACAGTCTCTACCACATAGACTGGTTAATACTGGTTAATATTGAATATATACCATAGCTACACCAAAGTCACCTATGTCTTGGTTACTAACATGGTCCCAAGAGAGGGGACCAAGGGGTTGGGGGGCTTCCAAAATACTATGAACACATTGGACCCCTTGAGAATGGTGGAGGGGTTTGTGTGTCCCACTGAACCTGGTAGTTATGTTGGGAGCCAGACCTGGAGGGTAGCACAATGGCGAGCGTCAGGCGGCCAGGCTTCACTCCATGGGGTCTGGTCAGGCTCAGCCCAGAAAAACAACATGGAGCCACCACCCTGTGAGCCCACCATCAGCAGGGATAGGCATGAGGTTCAGATGCAGTGGAGAACAGGAAGCAGGAAAGGGTTGAGGCCTAGGAGAACTGACCCCAGGTAGCGTAGACTGGTTTTGGGTACGCGGAACATCACCTTATGGTGGAAAAGTAGCCAGAGCTAGTGCAGGAGGAGGAGCATTAGATATAGTTGGGCTCTCCTCCAAGCTCTGGAACCACACTCCTGGAGAGGGGCTGGACACATTTTTATTCTGGAGTTGCCCAGGTTGAGAGGCGTCGGGCGGGTGTGGGGATACTCACAAGCCTCTGGCTGGTGTCTCTGCGGCTCCAGGTTACAGGGAGGACGGCTCTGACTATTGTTGGTGCATATGCACTGAACAGCAGTTAGGAGTACCCGGCCCTCTTGGAGTCTCTGGGTGGTGTCCTGGAAGGGGTGCAGCTAGGGGACTCCATTGTCATACTGGGGGACTACAACACCTATGTGGGCAACAACAGAGAAACCTGCCCGATCTAACCCCCAAGTGGTGCTTTATTATCGGACTTAGACTAGTCATGGACTCTCCATAACGAAAGACATATAAAGATTTGTTCATATAATTTGAGTTATTCTGGAGATTTTCAAGATTAAGTTGATAACTGATAATCAACCACAAAAATTTCATACCAACGACTACAGTGGGCTGCAATACCTCTGACTCTAGCCTCTTCTTTACTTTACACTGAAAAAAGCATAGACTGTAAGGGTGACAGACTCATGAAGAATAATGGCCTGTGACCTGTAGCAGTGCACTCATAGGAGGTAAAAAATGTACAGTTGCAGTATTAGAGGTGTCTGAAATGAAAGCTGTGTTTTTGCTGTCAGTTCTGGGTCACGACTGTGTGGGTTCAGTCAGTGCTGAAGTGATTCTGGTAGTTTTAAAGCTTGCAGAGACACTGTTATCTCTGCAGCCCAGAAGGACCACCTTATATCTCTATTTCCTCTGAGTACATGCACATACACACTCTATTCTTCTGTGTTCACACCCAAATGCACACAGATACTGTACCAAGGCAGAAGCGCTCAATAAGCAGACATGAATGCACACAAACAAAGCAGAGACACACATGCTGACTTCACCTTGTGCTCACATATGCTATCAAATAAATGCATTCTCTAAATTTAAGAGGTCCAATAAAAACACTTATACTCTGAGAGTGGACACACAACACTAATGCATGTTTTCAGCACACTAGAGACACAGTCAGAGCTAAACCAATCACGCACATTTTGAGAGACGCCAGTGATGAAAATGCACTCAGCTCCCCAGGGTGAAATGAGCCTCATCTACAGTATCACTGTCTATTTTGGTCACATGCACACAGCAGTGCCCCCATGTGGTCAGACGAATGTACTGCAAGTCTTTGCATCTGGATTTGAATGTGCTGTGCAGCCTGTGTCTAATTTCTAATGATAAAAACAAGATGAAGAATCTGCTGCTGGTAATAATCCATCCCTTTATGCATTATTTATACTGCTTGTCCTATTCAGGGTCCTGGGGGGCTGGAGCTGATCACAGCTGTCACTGGGTGAGAGGCGTGGTACGCCCTGGACCAGTCAGTCACAGGGCTGACATATAGAGATAAACAACCAGGCACACTTCCATTACCACCTACAGTCAATTAAGAGCCTGAGAATAGCCTAACGAGCATGTCTGACACTGTGGGAAGAAGCTGGAGTACCTGTAGAGAACCAATGCATGAAATGTGCTGTTTTTTCACAACCATCCAAATCATTTGAATGGGTAACTGACTCAGTAAACGCATCAGACTCAGTGTTCAAGGTCTGAGTATGACTTTTTTTATTACAGGTCTGAAAAACACATCCAAAAATAACAGAGCCAGTGTGCAAAGACCTTTACACTGAATATCAGCACATCTTTCATACCTCAGCTGAATCACAGCTGTACCAGTGTTCATTTACAACAGCCCAGCCTCTGTGTACCGCAGCCTGTTTGAACTTGAGCACCTTTAATTTGCTATGTTCATGGATGGATAATAAGATGTATTGTCTGGGCCAAAGGTGACAGAAGTTCAGCTAAAGGGGGAATGTTAAAAGCAACCACTGCTAAAATCAAGAGTTCTAGAGCATATTTAATATTGTTCAGGGTGGTTATTATTTCTGTGAAGCAAATATAATAATTGAGGGCTTATGTCCCACTCCTTATTTATTGAGCCCCTCGTTTTTGATTATGTTATTTTTTCCCCAACTTTAACTGGTGTTTTTTAGGTAAATATATATCGTATATGGTTCCATGGTCTGGTATAGTACATAATGATTTATTTTTTTCAATGTCAAAAGTAGGGAAGGTACCAAAATACAGATCCACACTCTCCTACTTTTAAGCATCCCTATGCTGGGGTACCAAGTGTTTTTTTTCCACAACTGTCTGGCTGCAGACCGTTCATCTCTAACAGCCACTCTCTGTCATCTGAGATGCCGGATATCTCAGAACGGAAGTGCCGCAATATTTCAGTACGATGTTTTAGATTTCATTAACGAAACAGAAAAAGATTTACAGTCTAATCCAGAATTTAAATTCTGTATTGACCCGTTTTAGAAACAGTTACACGAACTGTCTAGCTTTAGCTTCGTTAGCGTAAACTAAAGCTAGCACACCCACTCTAGCTATATAATTAACGTAACTACATAAGCCAATGTAGCTAAGTTAGCTTTAGAAACATGCAAACATAGCTAAAGCAAATGTAGCTAAAGCCAACATAGCTACATAGAGAACAAAGCCACTTTGTGAGTTGAGCTTTTGCTACATTACCTACATAGCCAGCTTATGCAGCTAATAGCGCTGAGAACGTAGCTACATAGTTTACATAGCTTACGTAGCTGATGTAGCCACTTTGTGAGCTGAGCTTTTGCTACATTACCTACATAGCTAGCTTACGCAGCTAATTGAGCTGAGAACATAGCTACATAATTTACATAGCTTACATAGCTAATGGAGCCACTTTGTGAGCTGAGCTCTAGCTACCTTACCTACATAGCTAGCTTACGCAGCTTATTGAGCTGAGAATGTAGCTACATAGCTTACATAGCTTACAATGCTTACGTAGCTGATGTAGCCACTTTGAGAGCTTAGCTCTAGCTACGTTAGCTATGTAGCTAGCTTACACAGCTAATGGAGCTAGCTTTTTTTCCTAAAAGCAGACTGCTTATTCAGCTTTATTTAATGTTTTGTATTTAGGTTCTGTGGGTCAGGTTTTTTACTTTGGACTGTTGGTATCCTTAGCCTGACCTTATTCCTTACAACAGCCCTAAACTGAAGTTGAATTCCAATTTCAATGAAATTTTTAGCATGTATTTATGTTCTGAAAGAAACAGCGACTGATATTAACATCTGCAACCAGACCCTTCTTGTTTTTTTCACCCCTACGGTGGTCAAAAAATATCAGCACTTCCATGGGACAACAGTAATAATAAAGAAATAGCACACCAAGTTTAGATATTGCATGGATTTTGAGTGAATATTTCCAAGAATAAAAATGTAAGATGCCCTCAGATGTCACCCTTTGTTTACCGTGTTGCATTTTTCTTCTTCATCCAACTTTTGGAAAGCTACCCTGTATGGCGCTGCTTTAATGTCACACTATTACCTAACTGGCAGGCCAATCACGAGCCAGCTTACATCACGCCTACTAAGTACAGCTGAAGTCAGGCTAAACATTGTGGCTGCTGTGCCAGATTAGGTAATCACAGAGTCTAATCAGATACATTCATGCTGTGACTTGACAGCAATGACAGACCACGTGGAGGGATCAATCATTGTGACTGTTGCGATGACATCAGAAGGAAGACTGGAAGCATACTGTGTTAACAGTAGTTTACTGTTTTTGTTTGTCTATCCACATATTACAATCAATATAAGCTAGCTTGATGTGAATACGAACAGCACTGGTTGCTATTTCTCTCCAACATTTCTCTTTTTCAGTCTTATGTGGTTGTACCTCTCAGCACATCATGAAGGCTGGGATGCTATAATCAGAGCTCAACAAACTTTTTACCCGTCTCATAGTTTCATCTCACAATTCCAACTTCATCACTCCTCTTTGGCTTTGCCATTTGATTGGTTCACATCTGTGACAGCTGCACAGACAGAGCACTGATCAAGCATTGATTTAAACATCAAATACAGTATACTTTCAATGCATTATCTATTTATAGTTTTTTTTATTTTACAAGTCTCAAGGCAGTAAACAGGAAACCACAAGAGGAAGCAGGCAGAGATACTGTGACTGAACTACTACCACTTCAAGCCGAAAACATCACAGTAAATATTCATACTTTACTCTGCTGTGCAGCTTTCAGTGCACAAGTTTGAACAAATACAGGGCTATCAATCAATCTGTTATTCACATGTCTAGTTACCTATATTAGGATAATCATAAGTCTGACTGAAGATGATTTATCACTCTATTTCTTTAACAGATGAGTTCATAGAGGAGCGATGTTGGGCTGTGGGACCAGCAGACTAATCTGCTGTAATTATCATTAATGACTCGTAATCAAACAGCGTCACAACGTCGCAGAGGAACGTGAGCTCAATTAATTGCCTAGTCAGAGCCAGAGCGTCCTGTCTCCACCACAGGCATAGAGCCACACCACCTCCTCCATCAGAGTCTCTCTTATGCTGCCTTCACATGCAATAGGAAAGTAAGAAACATTGCTAGAATAATGCAAATAAGGCCTAGAGCAAAAGATACTTGTGTGGCTTGTAATATTTTCACTGAACAGACTAAAATTAGATGTGGTAGATAGCATCCACTGAACTCCAGGGGGATGTTCAGTGCCTTAGAATTTTTTTTTTTTCCATATTCGTGACGGCTACTTTTCAATAATCTTTCCTCTGAGTTGCTTTGAGTGTTCTTTTGTCTTTGGGGTGTAATAGTAGCCAGCTGATTAACCAGTGACTGGACCTATTCTACAATCACCTGAGGCACATTTACTGCCCTCAGGAGATCTCCATTTCACTATTTGCCCCAACTGGCTGGAACTAGGTTAGTCACTTGGGGTGAATATTTAAGCAGTCACTTATTTTACCTCACATATTTTTGTTTAATTGACATTACTCTGTAGGAAATCTCTTAAAAAGTAACTGCATCCAAGGGGTTGAATACTGTATTGTTTCGACTCACGTGTGCTGTGCCCCTTTTTTAACCCAACTATATCAGTCTGGCTGCTAGCCCTTCCCCTTTATGTATTCATATTGACTATACTTGTAAATAAAAAAGCATCTAAACCCTGTTATCATTTCTCATTGGGTCGTTTAGAGGTCCCTCGGGGCTTCTGTCAAAGATTTTGCCTTTCAATTTTAATTTTCAAGTTGGTCTTTCCCTTTTGTAGTACAGCTACATGCATTTATGGGTAACTAGCTAGCTAACTAGCTAGTTAGCTTGCTAATGTCTTCACTAATGCAGAGAAAGAAACCCCCCAAACAGGAATGTAAATAAAGTATTCATCAAATTACGAGACCTTGAGTGTAAAAAAAAAATGCCTTGGTCAGAAACGCCCTTTTTTCAGGACTTTTTCAAACTTATCCTACAAGAAAACTTCTAAGTGCATGTTCAACCGTATTAAGCTAGAAGCCGGTTTTCCAAGGCGCCCCTGAACGCCTCAGTCACTCTGCACCGTGCAGGAGATGCTTGCAGCTGCAGCAAAACATAAGAGAGAAAACAATGTGTGGTAAAAGGGCAGCTGGACCTCACCAAACACAGTGACTGAACATGGCCAGCCGGGGCAGAGACGGCCTTCGTGGCCGCTCGGGAGAGCCCGTCGGTTGCCTCAAATCGACGCGAATCTCCTGCCAGGATGAACCGTCCGCAGAGACCGAGGACACCGCGGAGTCGCAGCGGGAGCTGCCGCGCTGGATGCGGCTTTACTTCTACGGTATGCACGGCGTGACTCTGGATGTCCTGCTGTCATCGTTACAGCGGGTTTTAAAATACAGGGACCCTAAACTGGTGGGTTTTTCCTCTCCTTATCTCTGCATTATGCATTCACTAACCCACTTTGCGTTGGAGAAGATCTACTCCCAGAAGAGGTGCTTCCGAGGTCGGCCTGTGGTGTTTCATCTGGTTTTCTATCCGTCTGTGTACATTGGGCTGCAGATCCTGATAGGGAATATCAACACTTTAGCTGAGCAGGTGAGGATGGTGTCTGGGACTCAGCTAGCAGTGCATTACATCCTGGCTCTTTATTTCTCCCAGGTTTTCCACAGAGGGCTTTCAAAGCTGCAGTATCACCCCTCCTCATGCACCTCCGCACCCTCGAGGAAACTGCTCCCGGAGGAGAGCACACATTCCCGGGTGCCTCTCCACGGTCTCCCCGGCTTTGTGCGGTTCTTGTTCTTCGGGATGCACGGCTTCCTGGACGAGGTGCTTTTCACTTCAGTTTTCAACCTCGTGGAGAAGTCCGACCGGACCCTCAGTGGACACACGTCCCTGTGGTCCTTCCTCATGTACGGGAGCTGCAGCTTCGTGGTGGAGAAACTCTACCTCCACCTGCACTTCAGCAGAGGGTGGGGGACGTGCAGGAGGCTCCCCATCTACATCTGCTTCATCTACACCTGGGAGTTCTGCTGGGGGCTCACCCTGAGGCAGTTTGATGCCTGCTCTTGGGACTACTCCCATTACCCTCACAACTTTATGGGACTCATCACCCTCCTTTACCTGCCAGGCTGGGTCTGCCTCAGTTTCTACCAGGACGTCCTGTCCAATGTGCTTCTGAGGATCAAATGCACCAAAGATGCTATTGAAAAAAGTGAAGGGAATGGAGAAGTTAATGGGCAACTGGAGAAAAAACACATCTAATTGATGTTTTTGGACGTTGACCTTCCAAAATTATCTGACGTTAATTCATTATTTATATGTTAATAAACAATTCAGAGGTGTAAAATGAAAATATGGGACCAGTTTGGCTTCAAAACTACAAAAAAAAACCTAGTATAACATATCAGCTAACTTGCCACGTCTCAAAGTATTTAATTGTTTGAGTTTTTTAAAAATTAGAATATACAAAAACACTTGGTGCAATTAATAATTTTAATTAAGTTAAACTGAAGTTATCTTGAGCCTTTGCAGTTGTTACTGGTCCTCAGAAGAGACATTTTTCAGTCAGCTCCGCAAAGTTGGACATTTTGGTCCTGTAAACGCAACTAAAGGACTTCAAACGTTTACCAGATTTGTTTAAATTTTGTTAAAATACTGCCATTTCTATCTATTTAATGTAAAATATAGCTGTAATATTTTACAAAGCCACATGACCTTGGAATTGTGATTATTTTTAATGACTGCAGTTTCAGACTGTGTTGAAACTTTCACATTAAAGCTCCTGTGAGGAATTATTCAACTGGCTATGAAACAGGCTAGAATTAATGCTGAGGCATCTCTTTGATCTGAAAAAGCAAACAAGGTCAACAGCATACAGATTCATTATTTTTAATGAGTTACTTTTTACTGCCTGAAAACAGTGCTGCCAGGGGGTAGGTGTCAAGACAAGAATATAAACAGCTGCTGCAGAAAAAATACTGTTTATATTTAAGAGAGTGGTACGATTGGCTTAAAGGAGAGCAGTTAGAAGTGCTATTTCGCATTAGAAAACAAGATCAGACAACAACAGGGTGTACCTCCTTGTCCCCGGGGTGCCAAAATCAATACCTATTAAAAGTTCCTCACAGGAGCTTTAACCTCCTGAGACTTGGGCTTTTGTTTAGGATGCAATTTCCTTTCAGATTATTAGAGATTCTCAAGACATTACAAATACATTTGCCTCAAATTTCCAAGACATTGCCAGAAATCTCAGTGAAAATTCTCATACATGTTTTTAAAATCCTAAAAACTACCCCAAAATTTCCTCAGACATCCCTTAAATGTTTCAGTGAAAATTCATGATAAAAGCCTGCAGATTTAAATAAGTTTCCCCCCAAAAAATCCATGAATATTCCTAAAATTTTAAGCAATTTCCTCAAAATTTCAAAGCAAAATTCCATTCAAAATGTACATAAAACCAGAGGAAGTTCCCCTCCAAAATTCCATTCAATTTCCCAAAGCATACAAATAAATTCCCCAAATTTAATAAAAATGCCATTAAAAAAACAAAGTAACCCCCCCCCCCCAAAAAAACTCCAGTATTGCAAACATATCCCCCAAATTTTTAGGAAAAGTTCCTGAAAATTAAAGCAAATCCTACAAAATTTCAAAGCATTTTCCATCCAGAATTTCCAATCAAATTCCCAAAGTTTTACAGTTTCCCCTTAAATTTCATGGTAAAGATGGAAAATATTCAAAAGCATTCGCCTGAACATTAAAACAAATTTCCCTAAAAATTAAGAGGAAAATTTCCTCAAAATTTCAGTTCAATTTCGCAAAACAAAACAAATGAATTATATTAAAAATTAAATTCCCAAAATTTCATAAAAATACCTTAAAATTTTTAAATTTTAAAAGAACCCAGTATTGCAAACATATCCCAAGAAATTTTAGGAAAACTGAAGTCTTGAAATGTAAATAATATCCCCCAAAGCAAATTCCCAAAGTTTTACAAGTAATTCTCCCCAAAATGTTGTGGAAAATGGAAAATACCATACAAATTCCCATAAAAATTCAGGAAATTTGAGGAAATGTCTTCTTTGTCCTAAAATTAAACTGATAATAAATGTATGAATAAGTACATTTCACAAATTTTCATAAAAGTATCAAAATGTATAAAACTCAAAATCTCCAAAATTAACAAACGTATACCCAAATTTCTAGTGTAAAAAAAAAAATGTAAATTGAAAGCAGATTCCTCCAACATTCATAGCTTAACTTCTGTGGATATTCCGGACAATTAACTAAAAAATTCTAATAGCAGATATTATGACTTTTTAGTAAGGAAGCCAAATGTAAAGTCCTCATATGTTCATGCAGGGTCTCAGGAGGTTTAAGTCATTTTGGCAAGTGTACTGTATTTTCAGTGTAATTGTTTTCATCATTTATATTTGCACTAGCATGCTTCAGCGATAATCTCTTATATCTGCATGCTCATAAGTATGAAAAAACAACATGTGGAACATTTTGTTTGAAAGTTTCAAGTTTAGTTCAACAAAACATGCGACCAAATATTTTAAAATCAGTATTTTAAACTGGGTAGTGCTGTAGTGTTTTTAAATGGTAGTAACTTTTAAAGATTAAATTACAGATTTTAACTCCCCTTTTGTCAATAAGACCCCAGAAATATGCATGCCAGCTATTAGAGTAGATGAACCCAGCACTAAATGTAGCAGGAGAACATGTAGCTGAAAGAATACATGAGCATAGTGAGATTTTACTGTGATCAGGAACCAAACATTACTGTGCTGGAGTGCCTTCCTGTACATCTCTTCACTTTAGCTTATCAGACTTATGTGCAAACAGGTGCTCATAACAACGTAAAATATCCAACTAATTTAAATTAATCAGTGAAGGTGGCTTTATATCCATGAGGCTGCAGATTCAGATGCCTTGTCCTCTTATTTGGCACACCTTATTATACTCACAAGCTCCTGTTGTAAATAATCATGGTTAAACGGACTTTCAACTGCTCTGAACTTCCCTTTTCAGAATGAGTCAGTGTCTTGTGAAGTCATATTCTCATAAGTGCAAACTGATTTGCCTCAAAATGAAGGTAGTCTTCCCAAAGTGCACGATGTGTTAAGCAGCACAGAGCTGATAGAAAGAGTCAAATAAAATATACTTGGTTAAAATCAGCCCAGTTGTAATATTGTACACAGAAATTATAAACCAAGAAGAATTTGCTATGGATGAGATAAACTGCATCTGCTTACTCTGACTTCCAAATGAGCTTTACATTGTCCGTCAGCCTTATTGAATACCCAATCAAAGTACCTTACACTGTGACTAAACTAATGTTAATAAATCTCATAATGCTAATTTATGAAGCTTCCCTTAAACAATCCTACATAAATAAGGGTGGGATTTTTCTGATCTATTTGATAGGCTTAATATCTACTGGATGTAACGTTTGAATGAATGTTCTGCCTGTTTTAATGGTTCAGTAATCCTTGTAATACATTTTAAAACATATTATGAATAATCTTTGGTGCCCCCATGTATGAGGTTGGGAAATTAAAAGAAAAAACTTGTTTGTGGCTGACTTTTTTTAATCAATAAAACCTTAAATAAAGTCTTGTATGCATGTTATTTAGTTCTTATTGACCCATTTATGTTCAAACGCAGTGCTGTTTTCTGGCAGCTATAGTGAAAATGTGCATAAATTTGTATATTTTGAATATTTATTATAGTCACGTTACTGTATTTTAACCATATTTTGCTCTGTGTTGCTTCATTAGGTTATAAAAGACCAAAGTGCTTTCAGAAAATTTGACTGTCATTTTTGAAAATGAGAAACAAAAGGTCACCTATTTCCAATGGCATGCACTGTATGACTTAAAATTTGTATTAAATATGAGGGGTTTTTTGCTGCTGTACTTGCATTTGTGCATAATTACATTAGCAGAGTTAAATGTGCGACGGCTTTCCTAGAGAGGAGTATAAAGCATAAGCAAGGCTTGGAGAGTTTGTAATTAGGTTTCTTTGCTCTTTCTCTTCTTTGTAGCCCTCAGGTCTGTTTTTCCCTCTGCAGAAACCTCACTTTCATAGTCTACCAGCAGAAAAAAAAGTCTGCAACTCATTTCCAAGCTGACTCATAATTCTGACATGTTTTTGCCTACTGTAAGCAGCAGTTTCTTGTTTGCTATCTCCGTTGTGAAACATGTCTAAGCAAAGTCCACCTCTAAACGTCACCCAAAGACAAGAGCAGCAGATTGTAATAGGTCGCACTGGCTTTATAGCTTTAAAGTTCCTGTTTCCACACCAGTTCCTGGCACATGTAAAACCTAATCTTGTCTTTATTGCTCTGGGATATTGTTGTTTAAAAAGTACCTCAATGCAGATCAAAGAAGTAAAAGAAATTCTCAAACTTTTACTTTATGCATGTGGTTCTTTTGATGCTTTCTGCTGTAGTTTATAAGAGTGGAACATCGTCAAGGCAACATGTGTTTGTGTTTGGGGTTTGTTGGTTGCATGGATTAGACAAATATAGCAATGACCTGTTTCATACTTTTCCTACCAAGCAAATTGCACATGTAGGACATGTGCAATTTGCTTGGTTGTCACAGGGAATAATCACAACAACAGTAAATAACTGAGCCATTAAAACCAACGTGTGGCCATACAGTTGGCACACAGGAGTGTAGCACCAACAATGTGTCAAACTGTCGTCCCCCTCTCTCTCTTTCTTTGTGACACCAGCAAACATACCTCACATGCTAATCACCCTGAGGACTCAGTAAATACACCCATGACCGACAGTATCTGCTGACAACACCACAAAGGGAATATAATACACTACTCCCACAGAAAGACTCATTAGCAATAGCTTTGAAAAGCACGCAAGAGTGCTGTGTACAAACATCTTTCACATAGATGAAAACAAGAACTTAGCAGCAGATGTTTCAGTGTTTGTTAGCATAAATATTAGCTTGTATCACTAATACAATGACTTAAAATGAACCTTATGTCAGTTTGCATAGGCTCCATCGTTGAAAATATTAACTGAGAATAAAATTTTAATGTCAGTGAGGTGATCATGTCATTAAAGATCACAGAAACTCTTTGCAGGATCTAAGTTGTGGCTAACGCCAAACTGTGCCAATCTATAGCTTGTTTAAGCTAGCTGTTTAGGGTTTTCACAAATATGTTCTATACAAACATATGTTTCCAAACTCTTGGGAAACCCGTTTCCAGTTGAAACTAGTTGCTATTTTCCAGCTGCAACAAAACAAAGTAAACAAACTGCTTAACACCATGAACAAGGCATCGTTAGCTACTAGCTTGTAAATGCTATTGCTAGGGAAAACAACTCTGCTGCATCCCAGGAGTTAAAGACCAAAAAGCAGAGATAAAAAAATATTTATATTTTGGAGTTTATTTGATAAGGTAAGTACTCGTAGTGACCTGGCATTGACAAGTCCAAGAGTTTGGCTGAAGACCAGACATATCTGACAGCCACTCTGACAGACTGTTAATTGGAGACACTGTCTCTTTGAGAAGAAAGTGCCGTACTTTGCCAGTTAAACATTTTTCATAAATACAACGGACAAAAATGTCACAGGTCTAATTTGGGATGAAAGAATGTATAGACCTGTTTCAGGAGTAGTCATACAAACAATGGCCTTGTTTAACTTGCTTATTTAACATTAGCTAAAGCTAACATTGCTGTGCTAGCTACATAATTAATGTTACATAAGCTAATGTAGCTAAGTTAGCTCCATTGTGAGCTTATCTTTGCGTTAGCTACATAGGCTACATAGCTTAACCAATTAAGCTACATTTGCTGCGTTAGAGTGTTTAATGGAGGATGAGCTTTATTCCTGTAAGCAAACTTTACTCTGCTTTGTTTAATGTTTTGTAATCAGGTTTTGATTAGCTGACTTTTAACTTTTGATATTCTAGCCATTACCTTAACCCTTATCCTAACTCCTAATAGAGGTATAATCTGATTTTATTTTAAAAGCTTTATTTTGTATTTCTGTTCTGACAGTTGTATAAGGTGCAACTGCCAGTCAGTCATTATTTTGCAGTATACTGGACCCAAGCTGGTTTTTCACAAAACATTTTAATAAAGGTGAGTAAACTGTGTCCTTACTGGGAAAAACAGTGTAAAAATTTTAACGTAGCAAACTTACGTAGCTACATAAGTGACCTACATACATTAACGGAGTGACATAGCTAATACTAGAAAAGCACTCTCAGTGCGCAGACCTCCGCCATTAGCCCTATCTCCCAATAGTACAGAATCCTTTGAAAAATTCCTGGATTCAGATTGTGATCCGGATCACCCCCAAAATCAAATCAGTTCTTCCTTATGCCATTTCTGACATTTCCTGAAAATTTTATCAAAATCTGTCCATAACTTTTTGAGTTATGTTGCTAACAAACTAACTAACAAACGAACAAACCCACCCGATCACATAACCTCCTTGGCGGAGGTAATTACAAAAACTAAAGTTCACGTAGCTCATGGAAATCCATAGTAGCAAGCTAACGTTAGCTACATAAACTATGTTGTTTACATAGCTAAATATTGATCATTTTAGCTACATTTGCTAATACTCATGTTGCTAATGCTAACATAGCTGATTTGGCTTACATAGATGCTAAAGCTTATGAAGCTAAAGGGAGCCACCATTTGTGTATCTTCCTCTAAAAAGAGTCTAAACCCCTGGGTCAGACTTGTGACCTTTTTTACTGTTTTATTTTTAAAATGTTGCTTAGTTTGTAACATTTGCAATTTGGTTATTTCATGAATGTAACTGCCAGATAAAGGGTTTTTTTTTTTTATCTGTAACTGGAAATATGTTGTAAGAGCAAATTATGGCACTTATGTTCTGACGGATGCAGCGTCTCACAGTAACGGTCTGCAGGAGGGGTCTCTAAGATCTGTGCTTCTATGGTAAAGCATCCACTTAAAGCAGTGATTCAGTTAGTTTTCATGGTTTTTAAAGAGAATAACATTTACCTGTAGGATATGTAACACCTTATAAAAATTCAAATTTATGGGCTTTTATGCCTTTATTTCTAGAGTACAGAGGATAAAATTATAAACAGGAAAAAGAGAGTAGGGAAGAGACACCGCTGAATCAGTACGACACCTGGGTATTTTTTTGATGCTGCAGACCTTGCACTTTCTTGCATATTACATGCTGCATACTGTATCTCAGCCAAATCAATACAACTTCCAGTGTAGCAGACAGTTCTGAATCAATATTTAAAGCTGTGTACATCCACACAGGTGTTTTAAATTACCTGATTAGCACTCAGCTCAAGTTGCATTTGGGTGTGATTTCTTGTAGACAAAGCTCATGTTAAAATAGACAGCCCTGATATAAATAAAGAAAACAAACCAGTAAAGAGGATTGGGGAGATGTGAGTAAAGACACTTCACACATAAAATATTGAGACATGTTACTGCAGAGAAATAGCTTTTGTCCATGCTAGCTCCCAATAAATGACTTGCAGATTTTTGGCATATGTATTAGTAATCAATAGGCAACATTTTATGTATTGCTGTGCAAACAACCATACTTTTATACCTGTGAAAGAATGAAGCCATGTGATTAAAATGATAGAATAAAGTTAATAGTGTCAGTTCAGTTAATCTGACTGATATATTTTGAAACAGATTTTTGCAGAAACCTTAACTAAGAGAATATGAAGTCATTCTTTTTTATCTGTTTTGTAAAAGTTCAAAGCAATCTCATTAAAACATCCTCATTATTCTTGCTCTCTGACTCTTTTCATTTATTTACATATACAGTCAAATCATATACAAATGACGAATGGGAATAGTATTGCCTTGTAACTTGATACAGAACCATATTTGTTTGGTTAAGGTATGAGCACTGTGGATGATGTGATGCTTTCTGAGTCATCATCTCTCTCTGACCAGCTGTTCAGAGTCATATGAAGATTGAGAGGCAATACCAATCAAATTTAAAAGAGAAGGATGACAAAGAAATGACCAAAAGTGCACACAGCTGGTAAATTCAATAATCTGATCTTAAGTGTTTTTGGCTTAAGTGGTAGCACTCCTGAAACAACAAAATAGGATAACTTTGACCAGATGTGTCTTTTCAGACCAAAACTTTAAATTTCCTTTTTGCTTTGGTTAAACTGGCTTGCGGTGTGTCCTCCATCATGGCTTTATTCAGAGTGTGAGCCTTAAGGTGCAGCCACTGCTTCACACTGAACTTCAGAGCCTTGGCTAGCTCTTTGTATGTCCTGGGAGAGCAGTTGAGTCCTTCATAGCATTGACAGGTAAACCGCTTGCTAAAAATCTTAAGGTCCGTCAAGGTGGGTCTCCCAAGGACCAGGTAGCGATTCTGCACATATAAGACCTTGAAGTTCTCTGGATTTAGGTGGAGGTAGTAGTTTGAATTGTAGTTTTTGCGGACACAGCGGCCATTCCCTCGGCACAGGAAGTTGCTGCAGAGCTGAGCGGCCAAAGTCACGTTAGTGATGTAGGGGTTGAGGGTGGAGGAGAGGTAGGATGAGAGCGCTTCACAAGAGTTCTACAAAGGAAAGAGAAGCAAAATTAAAATCTGTTGTCTCTCGCGCCAAGTTAGAAATGTTAATTAATGCTTTCATTTCTTCATGTCTAGACTACTGTAATTCCCTCTTTACCTGCCTCAATAAATCATCTCTTGTCAGCCTACAGCTGATACAGAATGCTGCTGCTAGATTAACCAGGTCCAGCAGATCAACCCACATGACACCCATTTTATATTCTCTACACTGGCTTCCAGTGAAATTCAGAATTCACTTTAAGACCCTTGTGTTTGTTTATAAAGCCCTTCATAATCAGGCACCTGAATATACTGCTGACCTGCTCCATTCTTATGTCCCCAGCAGAACCCTCAGGTCCTCAGATCAGGGTCTATTTGTTGTCCCTCGGGTACGACTTAAAACCAAAGGGGATCAAGCCTTTGAGGTTGTTGCCCCGACTCTTTGGAAGCAAATGAAAACACATCTCTTTAAACTGGCTTTTGATCTCTTGATGTAAACTTGTATGCTTGTACTTATTTTGTCTTTTATTCTTGCTCTTTGTATGTATTTTTGCTGTATTATTTATTTTTTTGTTATGTAAAGCATTTTGTGACTTGCTCTGTGAAAGTGCTATATCAAATAAATTTTACCTACTTAATAAATACCACCCAATGTTCATCTACCTGTAATTTTAAGCTAATGTTAAAGTGGTTTGTCTGCATGTATAAAACAATGTAAAGGGTCAGGGGTCTACCCCTGGTTTAAATTATGTATAGACCCATTTTACTAGTTACACAAACAGTGGCCTGCTTTAGTATTTTTATCTTTAGCCAAAGCTAGCATAGCTACATTGACTTTTGTAGTCTATTTATGTAACTACATAAGTCAATGTAGCTAAGTTAGCTTTAGCAATATGAGTTTTAGCAAGCATAGCTAAAGCTAATGTAGCAACATAGCTTACATAGCTGCTTTATTATCTTAGCTTTAAACATAGATAAAGCTAACTTAGTTATAGATAAGCAACTGTTTTGTGAGCTGAACTCTAGCTACATAGCTACATTATCAATATAGTTTATGCAGCTAACAGCGCTACATAAGCTACACTGGCTGTGTTAGAGTTTTTTCATGGAGGACAAGCTTTATCCAGTACGCAGGTTGTGTTCAGCTTTTTTTTCCAGTATAAGGTTTTTTAACTTTTGTCATAACTCTTACCCAAACCCTAAACAAACGTTTAAGACGATTTTATTTCGAAAGTTTTTGCATGGTCTTATATATGGTTCTCAGAAACCAGTCTATGAGAGTGGCCATCAGAAATGAACAGTCTCTAGCCTGGCTGTCTTGAACAAATAGAAATTTTAAAATATCAATTTACAGTTTTAAAGGGATACTTCAACATTTTGGCAAATTCGCCCATTGCCATAATTCCTATAGTCTTAGTAATAGGTTTATTTCCTTTAGTTGTCGGTGCAAGCTGTTTTAGATCTGGGAGGACTGACATATATATATATATATATATATATATATATATATATATATATATATATATGGTATTTTTTGCCTTCCCTCATCAAACTCATCAAATACACAATCCAAAAACTCCAAAAATCCCTTGTGGACAAGTTGTGGCCTGCACATTCACCACACTATGAAATAATCATGGAACATTACTAGACGGAGATGTTTTAAAGTTAAATGCAAAGCCAGAACTACACTCCAGACATGGCTGCTGCACTGTGTCACTCCGCCCAGTGGTTTACTCAAGAAATAGTTTTGTTTCATGTGTCGTAATGTTACATAATTAGACGTTATTATTTCATAGCGTGGTGAATGTGCAGGTCACAACTTGTCCACGAGAGGGTTTTTGAGTTGGTGGATTGTGTATTTGATGAGTTTGATGAGGGAAAGCAAAAAATACCATCTGCTTACATAGCGTTAGCTGTGCAGCTGGTATATCGGTCCCCCCAGATCTAAAAACAGCTTGCACTGACAACTAAAGGAAACGAACATATTACTAAGACTACAGGAATTATGGCAATGGGCGAATTTGCCAAAATGTTGAAGTATCTCTTTAAAATTTGTCCTGCACTATTTCTAAAAGAAGTTGTTGCTCACAGATAAGAAGTAGGCTAGTCCTGCGAGAAGCTAAACCAAAACCAACCCACAACTTGTTTATTCTTAGTTTTTTATGTAGCTTTAGCACATTAGCTTAAGAAAACATAGCTATGTAGGTAAAGTAGCCAGCCTTACCAACATGAGCTTTAGCTATGTAAGCTAGCATAGCTAGCTAGCTGTTTCTGAAAGCAGACTGTTTAGTTGGCTGCAGTAAGCAACTTGTAATCAGGTTTCGCAGGTCAGGGCTTTAACTCTTAAATTTGGGGTCCCAGCTTCCTCTCTAACTCTCACAGGAAGTTTGGCTGAATTTTATTTTGAGTTTTTTGGGGGGTATTTCCATCTTGATTTTGGGGGTGTCTGGGCCAGGCTGTAGCCCTTTATTGAATGTACAGGCATTATAATGGTATCAAACATCTATCTAACTATGTCATGTGTTATTTAAGTAAATATAGACAAGTCTGGGAAAAACAGAATTTTTGTTGGTAAAATAACATCTTGTGCTAATTATTACACAATAAACATGTAACTACATGAAGAATTTTAACTGTAGTGTATAAGTAAGGTAGACTGAGCCGCTGATGTATTGTCAGCCTCATCAAGACCACTCCAATATCATCTACCTGAGCACACTGTCTCCAGTAAGACTACCTGCCACCAGTGCTCTGTCGTGTCTTTCAGCTGTCCAGTGGAGGTCTGCGGTGTGATGTTACCTGGTCATTGAAGTCAGCGCTGGCCCCCCACATCACCGCTCCAGAGGCCCCCACTGCTGCACTCTCACCAATGGTTCTGACCAAGTCTACCTGTATGTAAAGGGTAAAATATGTTATTATTATCTTCGTTTGTCATTTAAAATCAACAGCAGTGATGTGCACTCTCATGCAGCACAGACATTTATTCTCATTGCCCAAAAATGCTCATCGTACAAGGTGACAAAGAGGATCAGGGTTACAACATTAGCAGAAACCAAACTCCTCTTAAAACTGGACCTCAGGCCGGAAACACCACACTACTCAAATGAAGAAGTAACTTAAGATATATCTAATTTAGACGAGTGGTCACTGGGTAATGAGTTAGATGTATTCTTAATGGTGGACTTAATTATTGATTGAGCAGTCAGGGGTTCTGGGTTGGTAATTTAAGTTTCCCAAAGAGATGCCTCCGTTGCATGATAAATCTTTGAATGCAATTTGCATTTATCAAATCAGAGCCTAGATTGCTCTTATTCACCTGGCTGAGGAAGCGCCTATGGTGGTCGACAAAGACAGGTCTCATGTAGACAAACACGGGTGCAGTGGCACTCCTTCTGGGCTGGGCTGCTACTCTCAAAGATTCCTGGACACGGTTTCTCACCATCAGGCTGGCTTTGGGATTGTCTGCTAGAGAAACCTGAAACATTGAAACAGGAAGTAAGGATAAACCCAACTCAAAATATCATACGCATCATAATTCTGGTGGTGAATGTAAAGAAATAATATTGAATTCAAATTAAATAATGTCACTATTTAATTTCTATGGGTCGAAAGTAAAATGCAAGTCATATAATTACCTATTTTTCTTTGTAAATATTAGTAAATCCTTTTGGAATTTTAGGTTTTATAGTTACAAAAAATGCCAGTTTTCTTCAATCCTTGCACAACATCCATCTTGACTTAGGGATGAACTGTTTAGAATTTGGAGGTCAGGACCAAGGTCACTGGTAGAGATACAGGATCAGCTGGCTAAATGATAGTTGGCAGCAGAATTGCAAGTTGGTTAAACTAATTATGAATAATAATTTATTGGTTCAGGTCCACAACCCTGGACAAATGCTCAATCTAAACTGTAGCAAAGCCACCCATGACTACTGCCATGCTGCCACAATGCTCTGTAACTCAGTGTAAACAACTGTGAGATGATAGTATTGATAGCAACTTATAGGAACAGCATGGTTTAGACTATTTTGACCTAAAATACAGCCATATTGTGTTTTAATGTGCGATTGCAATATACTGGACAATATTGCGAATTTAAGATGCAAATATTAAGTAGCATAAAAATAAAAAAGCGGAAGTTTTTATTGTAGTGCTTTCAAAATAATACTTTCCAAAAAAAACTCCTTAATGTCAAAGTGAAAAAGATTTCTACAAAGTGGGTCAATTAAATAATAATCTGTTATATTAAATAAATGACTGCATAAATATTCACCCCCTTCAAGGCAGTATTTAGTCATTAGTTTAGTTTGCCAGTCCTACAGGGCCAGCTGCAAAGAAGCATCCCCACAGCATGATGCTGCCACCACTGTCCACCATTTTGGTCTCATCAGTACAAAGAATCTTTTGGCGAACTCTAGTCGAGATTTTATGAGTTTTCTTCAACAGCGGCTTTCTCTTTGCCCCTGTCTCATAAAGCTTTGACTGGTAAATAACATTTTCTCTGAGTAGCTTGGAGTGTTCTTTTTTCTTCATGGTGTAATGGTAGCCAGGGATACTGATCAACCAGTGACTGGACCTTCCAGACACAGGTGTCTTTACACTACAGTCCCTTAAGGCACATTCTACCTTTTCACTAATTGGCTGGACGTGTTTTCAGATGACAGAAACTAGAAACAAATCTCATCCTCTGCTGATTAAAGAAGATTATTCCTTTGTTTATCTTACTGATTTAAATTGTCCCTAATTTGGTTTCACTTGTATTGCAAGATAAGTTGACATCCCCTACATTAGTTGTAGTCTGCATGACTAGACAGAATCTTTACATTTCATTAAAACATATAATAAGGGGGTAACTTGACTCTAACCTGCAGGTAGACAGAGGGGAAGAGAGCCGTGCTGGACTCCCACAGCCAGAGCAGCTCATCATTCTGCTTCTTGACCTCCTCAGAGCATTGTCCTGTGTAGTCTGGATGTTCCCAGCCATGGTTGTAGCAGTTAGGAAAGAGGTAGAAGCCCCACAGATAATTTGGCCTCATTGCTCTGCCCAGTGTTAACACCCCCAACATGAAATTCTTTGCTGCCACCTAAAAAGATGATTAAAAGAAAGCTCTGAAAATAAATACTGTATGTAGATGAACAGTAGTTAAGATGAACGTCTCTGTGGTGCCGGTTCTGACCTGGAACTGTTGTTTGGCTATTTCTGTGGCCTCCTCCTCTGTCAGAGAGAGGTTTTTCTGCATCACAAGAGCCACTGATAAAGTTTGGTAGATTCTCTTAGTGCCCCAGTTTCTGTCCCACAGAGGGCGCCATTCTTCCCAGTCTATCACAGCCAAGCCAGGACGTATCCTGAGGAATAAAGAAGAGGTTAGAGGTCACAGTCACAAATGCCAAGAGGGTAGGGTTATAAATGCTGAAGGCTCACTTGGATGGGATGTAGTAGTTAATATCCGCCTTAGCTTTGATCGTACTGGCTTTCAGGTTACCCCTCTGTGGAATCCCACCGTTAAGCAGTTTTCTGCTTTTGAAGTCTACATGTGGGTAAAGACCCAGGCGGTCTGTGTAGAACAGGGTCAGAAACTGATCTGGGACCTGAAGCAGAAACAAGGACTAGTGACATTATGGCTCTTAAAAATGTGTAAATGAATGGGATTTTTTTCTGTTGAGTGTTTTTCTTGCCTTTGCAGGTGTGCTCACTCCATAAAAGGGGGATGTGTCCAGTGAGATGTTGTGCTTCCTACACACCTGATCGGGGATGTTCCACGTCACAAAGAAGGGCTGGTGCTCAAACAGCGGGCTTGTGGTGTCAGGAAGAGGAGCTTTGGCAGAGTGGGGTGGCCATGTTTTAGAGATTAAAGCTTTGGGAAAGGATGGTGTTGAGACTGGAGGGGAACGCTGGCGTGAAGCGGTTCGAGATGGAGAAGAAGGTGAAGATTTAAAGCGGACTCTGACTGACACTGGAACTGGTGATTTGGATGGGACTGAATTTGTGTGATGGTTCTCTGATGAAGACTCTGGCCTCATGTTGGATGAACTTCCTAATTCAGTGGATTCAGGTAGAGAACTCCCAGTAGGACGGGTCATTGCTCCTGATTGGAGGACAGAGATGGGCAGTGAGAGAAGCAGCAGCACACAGCTTCTGCCCACCCACATGACTGAAAACATCCTTTCTTCTGCCTGATAAAAGCCGGGGACACAAAGAGAAGTCATTAAACTCCATATTTATAGGAAATCCAAACAACATACTCTAATGCTCTGTGTTTTTGCACTGAAAGTTTTTGAGGTCTTGGAAAATTTTCTTTGAAATTATGAGAGATTTCTAATACCAAAAAATCCCCTAAAATTTATGAAAATCTCCAGGAAATTACTTGATATTTCTGTGAAAATCCCATAAAATTCATATTAAAAAGGCCTTGAACATTTACCATATGTTTCAGTAAAAACTTTATGAAAATAAAACAAAATATTTCAGTTTTTTAAAAATCCCCCCCAAAAAAGTGGAAATTTAAAAAAAAAAAAAAAAAAAAGTCAAGTAAGTTTTCAAAAATTCCAAAGCAAGTTCCACCCAAAAAATTATAATCAAATCCACAAATACAGATAAATTTCCGCAAAATCCATGGGAAATTGTGGTAAATTTACAAACAAAATCCCCAAATTTCCATGAAAATGAAGGCAATATTTGAAGAAAATTCTCCCCAACTGTCCAAGTAAATTTCCAAAAGAAATTGCAAAAATAAATTCAAACAAGTTTTGCAAAAAATTCAAAGCAAATGTCATCCCAAAATTTATAATCCAATCCTCAAAAAATTATGAATAAATTTCTCCAAAATCCATGGGAAATTGTGGAAAATTTACAAAATAATTGCCCCGACAAATTCCCCAAACTTCCATGAAAATGTAAACAAAATTTGAAATACATTCTCCTCTATTTTCCAACTAAATTTTTCAAAAGATTTTTTTTCAAAAAGAAAATTCAAGCAAGTTTCTAGAAATTTAAAAGAAAATTCCACCCAAAAATTCATTGTCAAATATTTGCAACTAAATTTACCCCAAATTCATGGAAAATTTACAAACATTCCCCCAAACAATTTTTTTTCTAGAAAATGTAAGCATTCCCCAACATCCGAATAAAACTACTTAAATTTCTATGTAAATTCTAATAGCAGAATTTATCACTGTGTTGTAGGAAAGCTTAAATGTAACGACCTCATATTTACATGCAGGGTCACATGAGGTTAAAGTGAAGCTTCAGGACATGCGAAATAAACATTTATCATGTTGTGTGAATTTAACCCAAAAATTGAGAACTGCTGATTTAAAGGATTTAATCTGGATAAGCATGATTGTAATCAGGGATTTTTTAAAGATGGAACTGTAAGGAATCACCCTGATCTGATGCAGATTTTAAGGATTAATCGATCACATATTAGTGCTTTAAGAGGAGCTCTAGTATTTATATATTTTGTCCACGGGGGGCAGAATTCTCACAAACTTGAAGAACCTCACAGATTCTTCAAATCACATGTATTTTGATGACTTATTTTTGGATTTTATTTATTGTGAATGATACTATATTCAAGTTTTAAATATGAGAAATAATACAAATATATAAATATGCAATATTGCTGAGTATTTATTGTTGAATTTTATGTATTTTTAAAGGCCAGCTAAAGACAGGCATTGCAAATTAGCTCAGGCTATAGATGCTGGAGAGTGAGGTAATGTTTGATTGTCTCATACTTGTCCTTATACAAATAAACTTTTTCTAAATAAAGAAATGTTCTGATAAAGCTGCAGCCACGCTTATCTCACAAATGCAAGCTAGTTCAGGCCGTCAGCTGGAGCTGCTCTGATATCAAACATGCACCATCAGCTGCAATGAAGCTTCAAGATTCCCCATCACTCCCTCTGCTCTGTTTGCTCTAGCCTACATCAGCACTGCTTTCAGCCTCAACACCAACCCAGTATCCACCTGAAGGCTCAGACCTGAGGGGCTGAGATACTGCATCATCACTCCACACACACAAACAGGTTCTATTTAAGGGTTTTTTTATTCAACAGGTCCAGCAGTAATCAGGCTTTTATCTAAGTTTGAACAACCTGTTTTCAAGAAGATATAAAAAGACACATTACCTGGACATGCCGTCAGTGGAAGCGTCTCACCTTCACATGTGCTGAGCGTCTCCCAGGGCGAGTCCACAGAGAAATGACTCTGATATAGGTGGGACAGGAGACGCATGGTGGGCAGAGCTGTGTACGAGGATGCACTCCTCTTGTTTTGATTGCTCTGTGCCAAGTTTGGGCTGGAGCCGGGGAGGACGGCACACCTGGGTGTGAGGTCATGAAGCATACATACTGGGACACAATGAGTGGGGCATCCGTGAATCATGAGTGGGGCATCAGTGTGGGGCTGAGGCTGTAATTGCCGTGGGGCTGATGATGGTATTTGTCACCTGGGGAGGGATTTACTACATGCACTGCTGATGTCATGGACTTAAGACGGTAATGGCATACAATTAGAGTTTGATTCTGAGGGCTGTGGGGATAATATTTTAGCGTTTTAGAGCATGTACAACCCTGAGAATTCAAGAAATGCTTACATGGAAAGGGCTTGCGTAACATGCTGTCAAGCTGCAGTCAGATCTTTACATGTGTTTCCCCGGTACAGCAAGGAGACAGGGAGATTTGACACCTAGGTGGCAGGAGAGGAGCTAAACACTGACAGAATTAAGAACGTCATGTCTATTTTGAGTCAATTTTGGGTGTTTAAGGAAGGAAATCTGACATTCAGACTGGGATTAAAAGACACAACTATCCAAACTACATCTGTTAGTAGCACTTAAATGTTAAAGTAATGGTATCCAGTGTTATTTATGCAGGACTGTTTACTCTATGTGTTTATGAGTCTGGTCAGGAGCTTGTCATACCAAATGGTGGTGGTTGCTTCACAGGTTAGTGACATGGTGAGCAATCAGATGACCGTTGACCCTAAACGCTGTTTTTAGTGAGATGGTTATGAATAACAATGATAGGAAAATACAGAATTTAAAGTTCATCTGAGGCGGCTTTAAACAGATTTTAGAGTAGCTAAACCTCAGCTGAGGTGTATCTACAACACCGATTCCAAAAAAGCTGGGGCGCTGAGCTGAATGTGAATAAAGACAGAGTGAAAAGTTTAGCAAATCTCATAAACCCAAATCAGAATAGAACATTAATAACATAACAGATGTTGAACACAGACATTTGACTATTTCATGAAATATATGCTCATTTTGAATTTGATGGCCACAGAGGGTTTGTGGGCTTTGTCAGAGTAAACAACAACGTTAAAACACAACAAAAATGTGCAACTTCAGCACGAGTGGTGATGACGTGAGGTTTACTGTGGACAAGAGTTG
Source organism: Cheilinus undulatus (assembly GCF_018320785.1). Taxonomy (NCBI): domain Eukaryota; kingdom Metazoa; phylum Chordata; class Actinopteri; order Labriformes; family Labridae; genus Cheilinus; species Cheilinus undulatus. Next base: position 19,836,251 of record NC_054887.1, on the reverse strand, counting down.
GCCAAGCCCCTGAAAAACCCCTGGCATATCACTACTTCTCCACCCATTTTGTTACTTCTTTTGTCACTCTTCAAACATTTTGTCCTGATTTGTTACCACTTTTTTGTTATATTTGACCCCCTTTTGAACTATGATGCCTGTTTTTGCCACTTTTGTCCTCTTTTCACCGATGTCTGCCACTTCAAGCCATTTTTTCCACCTTTTTGCCTATTTTTTTAGTTTTTTGCCCCGTCTCTCTGATCTCGTCCACGTAGCCGCCTCCTCCTGCTGCCTCAGGTCCTCCTCCTCCATCCAACTCACTGTGTCCTCTGCCCGTCTCACCACCATGGGGAGTAGAGCTTTCAGCCGCCCAACTCTGGAACTCACTTCCACCAGACATCCAGAACATTGACTCTCTCCCTCTCTTTAAGTCTCGACTCAAAACCCACCTGTTCAGGATTGCCTGCTCTTTGTAAGTTCTTTGTCTCATTTCATACTGTTTGCTTTTATCTATTGTTTATCCTGTACTGTTTTATCTGTTAAGTGACCTTGAGTGTTCAGAAAGGCGCTTATAAATGAAATGTGTTATTATTATTAATTTCCAACCATTATTGCCACTTTCACCCATTTCTGCCACTTCCCACCAATATTTTCCGATGTTTTGCCCCTTTTCTCCTCTTTTCAGCCATTTCTGCCGCTATTTGCCCGTTCTTTTCTAATTTTCTTTTGCCACTTTTCACTCATTTTTGCCACTTCATTATATTTTTGGCCACTTTTTTGTCTTTTCACCAATTTCTGCTACTTTCCATCAATTTTATTTCCACATTTCGCCCCTTTTCAACAATTTTTTCCACATCATACCACTTTTTTCCTATTTTTTTTTTCACTTTTTGCCCATTTCTCTCCACTGTTTGCCCCTTTTCACCCATTTTGGCCACTTTCCATTGTTTTGGCCGCTTTTTTCTTATTATTTCCACTTTTTGCCCATATCTGACACTTTTTTGCTTCCTTTCACCAATTTTTTGCCACTTTTCACCCAGTTTTGCCACTTCACACCGTCTTTTGCTCCTATTTTTTCCACTTTTTTGTCATTTCTCTCCACTTTTTGCCCCCTTTTTGCTGATTTTTTCCATTTTTTGCCACCTTTCACTCATTTCTTTCAATTTTTACCACTTTTTGCCATTTTCAGCCACTTTTTCACCCATTTTTACCAATTTTTGCCTAATTTTTTCCACTTATTATCTAATTAAGCCATTTCATGCCACTTTTTCCTATTTTTCCCCATTTGCCCATTTCTTTCCACTTTTTGCCCCTTTTTTCCATTTTTGCCACTTTATTCAATTTTTTCCCCACTTTTTGCAGATGTCCACCACTTTTTCCCTCTTTTTGCTACTGTTCTCCACTTTTCCATTTTTTTGCTGCTTTCTGCCCATTTTTGTCACTATTTTTGCCACATTTTTGCAAGTTCTATCAACTGTACCTTTTCACCCATTTTGTCACCACTTTCCACAGACCAAAACAGACCCAAACTGCTGAGCAGAAACTCTGCGGTGCAAGAGCACTTAGCCATGAGCTGAAGCTTGGATTGCAAAATAGCACCAAACACAGAGGCTTTCTGGGTAAAAAATTAAGTGCTTCAGAAAAACTTTTGTTATTGCTTACAATTGGACAGTATTGTTTTTGACACATTTTACCTGAAACTTAGTTTACACTGAGCTTCTGTAACCATCTCTATAGCCCAGTTTCCCTAAGCACGTCATGTTTAAAGGGCCAATGCTCATTAAAATCACTGGATGCTAATGCCACTAATATTGCCAAGTACCTTATACAACACAACACAAAAAATACCAAAATAATTATAAATATATAAGAAACAGAGCAAAAACAAACCCTCAACAACTGAACTGACAATAAAACAAGACAAGTCACAAACCAAATCCTGTAAAATAACAAACACATCATGCATGACTTAGGCCTGAGCTGATGTTGTCCAGTGAAAACTGAGCCCCTCTGTAAGCCATACAACATCAGTGATAGAAAGAAAGACACAAGTATGTCTTCTCCTGCTTAGTATGAGCTGCGTTGAGCTTTTTGCAAACATGACAATGCTTTACAGCAAGTCAGGAAAACTTTGTCAGTTAAAATTTGAACTTTAAAGCCCAACTATGTTTTTGAGAGATTTACCAAGATAACATATGTATAACTCACATCCTCCCTGTTGGTCATAATGTATCTGGATACACAGTCACCAAGGAGCTGAGTGCATCAAACAGAGAGACAGTTAATTCACTATTTTAGCTTGTGAAATGCTGCCATCTTGTGGTCAAAGCGCAGACATGGTACAAGATTTCACACGTCAATAATATACATGGACGAAAGTATTGGCACCCCTGGAATTTTTCCAGAAAATACACCATTTCTCCCAGAAATTGTTGCAATTACAAATGTTTTTGGTTTACACATGTTTATTTCCTTTATGTGCATTGGAACAACACAAAAAATTAAAAGAAAACAGACAAAACTGGCATAATTTTAAAGAAAACTCAAAAAATGGGCCGGACCAAATCATTGGCACCCTTTTAAAACTGTGGGTAAATCATTTCATTTCAAGCATGTGATGCTCATTTAAACTCACCTGTGGCAGTAACAGGTGCTGGCAATCTAGAAATCCCTCCTGAAGCCAGTTAGAATGCATAAAAGCTGACTCAGCCTTTGTGTTGTGTGCCTGTGTGTGTCACACCAAGCATGGAGAAGAGAAAGAAGAGCCCAGAATTGTCTGAAGACTTAAGAAGCAAAATTGTGGAAAAATACGAACAACCTCAAGGTTACAAACCATCTCCAGAGATCTTGAAATTCCTTTGTCCACTGTGCTTAATATAATCAAGAAGTTTATAACCCATGGGACTGTGGCTAACCTCCCTGGATGTGGACGGAAGAGAAAAATTGACCAAAAAAATGCAACACATGATAGTTGGAATGGTGGATAAACATCCTCAGTCAATTTCCACACAAATTCAGGCTGTCCTGCAGACTCGGGGTGAAAAAGTGTCAGCTCGGACCATACGTGGTCATCTGTGGCAGGAGACCGAGGAGAACCCCACTGCTGACAAAGAGACATAAAAAAGCCAGACTGGAGTTTGCAAAAATGTACCTGAGTAAGCCTCAATCCTTCTGGGAGAACATTTTGTGGACAGATGAGACTAAGGTAGAGCTTTGTGGAAAAGCACGTCATTCTACTGTTTACAGAAAATGGAATGAGGCCTACAAAGAAAAGAACACAGTACCTACAGTCAAACATGGTGGAGGTTCAAAGATATTTGGGGTTATTTTGCAGCCTCTGGCACTGGGTGCCTTGACTGTGTGCAAGGAATCATGAAATCTGGAGACTATCAAAAGATTTTGGCCCGCAATGTAGGGCCTAGTGTCAGAAAGCTGGGTCTGCATCAGAGGTCATGGGTGTTCCAGCAGGACAATGACCCCAAACATACCTCAAAAAGCACCAAGAAATGGTTGGAGACAAAGCGCTGGAGAGTTCTGAAGTGGCCAGCAATGAGTCCAGATCTAAATCCCATTGAACACCTATGAAGAGATCTTAAAACTGCTGTTGAAAGAAGGCACCCTTCAAATCTGAGAGACCTGGAGTAGTTTGCAAAAGAAGACTGGTCCAAAAATCCAGTTTAGAGGTGTAAGAAGCTTGTTGATGGTTATAGGAAGTGATTGGTTTCAGTTTTTTTTTTTTCCAAGGGTGTGCAACCAGATGTTAAATTGAGGGTGCCAACAATTTTGTCTGGCCCATTTATTGAGTTTTGTGTAAATTTATGTCAATTTTGGTCTTTTTTCTTCTGCTTTTTTGAGTTGTTCCAATGCACATAAAGGAAATAAACATGTGTATACCAAAAACATTTGTAATTGCTACAATTTCTGGGAGAAATGATGTATTTTCTGGAAAAATTCCAGAGGTGCCAAAACTTTCGTCCATGACTGTACTTACTCTAACCCTATATAGTCTAATATATAAAAATATTTGCTGTTCCACATTTGGCACCATCAGGTAAGGAGGGTCTTTGGTACCAGAGTATATTTCAAGCATCAGATATTTATTTACCTTCATACTGATCTTATTAAACCAATCAGTGCATTTTCTTCACCACTTTATACATTTAATTTTGATTTTGTGTTCTCGTCTGTGCCTTTAAATCTCTTCTAGTATTCATCAGGAAAAGTTTCCCACAGCCTATAAAAAGTATGCTTTACCCTTTTTATTGATTTTAAATCGATAGCAGTCAGTATATTGACCTTTTTTACAAAAAAAAAAATACAAAAGAGCCCCTCTATAATTCTGTCTTCTGTATCAGAGCAGCCTTGTCAGCCTTATAGTTTCCAGATGTGGCCCTCAGTGAACACGCTTGGACATCCTTGAGTTAAGAGATAACTGGAATGAATAGCAGTGATTGTTTTATAATAACAAAGTAAATCAAATATTTGAGTAAAACATAAAGTATTTTTGCGAACCTGTGTACGTATTTAATCTTTATTCATGATGAGGGCGAGGGCGACCCACATTATGAAATTTGCACAAATCCACACTGTTAAACAAGCTGAGGAGACACACAAAGGCCAAAAGTATGAAATATTCATCCAGCAGCCTGAAGGGGAAGTCTTCCTCCAGAATATCAAATCTAATATTCATGTTGTCCTCTTCCTCCCCTCTCTCATAACCTCCATTTCTCCTTTTGTTGTTGAAAATGGGTCAAATGAATCTTTCACAAGGGCGAAACCCCAAGAGGTGTCTTCACCTCCAAAACACTGTGAGCGTCTTCATTCAGATAACACACACTTTTCTATTCTTTATGAGACAATACAAATACATATTTAGATTTATTACAGAGGCTTCCCTACAGCTCACGCCTCACATTCTTACTGGCGTTGCTGTATGACAGTGAGGTTTCTGTTCCCAGGTCAGTCGTGTTGTCATTGTGTGAATGAGTGCATACCAGACTGTCTTAGCTGTCAGTATCATTGGACTTCACTGAACAGAGCATCTTTGTCCTGCTTAATACGTCAACTGATGAACAAATCACTTCCTTATTTACGTAATTGCTACCTTACGCTATGACAGCTGGGTGGAATTTTCAGTTTCATGCTTACATTGAGAACGTCACATCCACACAGCTGTCAGCTCTTTCACACACAGAAAGAAACTTTCTACCCTCCAGTTTTCTCCTTCCAATTCTTCTTTCTCACATTCCTTATGACATAAAAAGCCGACTTTTTCAAGTTTCTGCATGACTTAGGTGCAAGTATTGATGAGTCATCTCTAACTGTTCTATAACTCCATGAACCGAGGCTAGGTGGAGCAGTGCACAGTTATCCTCAGGTGTTTCTCTGCTTGTTGGTCGGGTTTTTCAGGTCGGGCGAGATTCGGCTAGAGAGCTAGCAGGGAATTTGGTTAAAGCAGGTGGAAGGAAGTGGACGGTAGGGTATGTGGTGGGCAGTGCTGAAACAAAGGTCTTATAAAAGCACTCAGAGGTACTGCTTTATTCACCTGGGCATATGAATCAATGAGACTAACTGTGACCTTTAAATCTGCTTTATTTTGAAAGGTCAGTCTTAAATGTACTGCAGAAGCCCTTGGTATTTGAATATCGTGTGAAAGATAATCATGATTATCATCATCCTTATCATCATATTAACTAATCTCCTAAAACGTATGTTTACAGAGCTGCCACATAATAATATAAGGGTGGCTTTTATTTAGGTAAAAGCTTGCTAGTGTTTACACCACATCAGGATCTATAATTCAGCAAAATATGCCAAAATTACCTGGAAAAGGAAGATTCAGATTTGTGTAAGTAGACATGGCCTAGCATCCATGTAATTCATCCAACATGTGATACAAAATGGGTTATTCTGAAGAGCTCAGTTACTTCAAATGTGTTACATAAGCTGTAAGCGATAGTATTAGAAAGTGGAAGTGTTTAGGAGCAACAGCAACTCAGCCATAATTCGCCAACACTCTGCTGATTCCATAGTTAAAGAGTTCTGAACTGCCACCACTTCTCTGTTTGTTGGTCAGATCGGTGAGTCTGGGTTTGGTGGATGCCGGGAAAATGTACCTGACTGCATCATGCCAACTGGAGGAGCCAACTGGTTGGCGGAGAGATAATGGCAGGGATATGCTTCAGAAGACCAAGACATTTTGGACAATGTTATGCTTCCAACTGTGTGGCAACAGTTTGGGGAAGGCCCCTCTCTGTTCCAACATGACTGTGCCCCAGAGCACAAAGCCAGGACTATGAAGACATGGTTTACACATGTGCTATACCCCTTTCATTCCTTAAAGATGGATTTAACTGACCTCTCCGGGGTGGTCAGTGCCTTGGAATTCTTTTCTTTTTTATTCCATCCCCTGACTTACACTTTAAGGTAACATTCTCTCTGAGTTGCTTGGAGTGTTCTTTTGTCTTTCTGGTGTAATGTAGCCAGGAATGCTGCAGTGACTAGACCTTCTAGACACAGTTGTCTTTATACTACAATCACTGCACTCAGGTGATCCCCATTTCATTAACTGTGAGACTACTAGCACCAATTGGCAGGAACTTTATTGAATTAAGTCAGTCCTATTAAAACATGTTAATATTTATGGAGTCACATTTCTGCAATTTACCTTACATGTTTTACTTATTATAATAAGAAATTATACAGATCATGATTGATTTATAAAATCAATAAATGGGTAAAACATCCAAGAGATAAAATGTATAGCATTAAGTTAAAGTTAAAGCTACTGTGAATACCTTTAAGTTTGTGCGAATGTTGGCGCCCCCTATGGACAATCACAATGTCTTAATGCTTTGCTAATTTTTTCCTGTGTGCATACGAGTTGAGTCTTCTGATTCAAATGTCTTGTTTTTGTTTCTTTCAACAGTAAAACAAGCAGTATTTATTTGGAAAATGTCTATTCCTTTGTGTTTTTTTGTCATCTTGTCAACACCTACCCCGTGGCACACAGTTAAAGACATTAAAAATGACAATATTGATGCTGCCAGTCTTGTCATTGGTGGTCTTATTTTGCTTTTGCTGATCATATAGAGGCATCTGTATAAACTTAAGCCTGTTTCATAATTATATAAAAACACTTCATGGGAGCTTTAAAACCTGACTGTGAATAATTGAAATCAATCTTAGGCTGTATTTGCAGCAAAATGTTGCATTTGCGTCATGCATAATGTTATATCTTGCAAATATTTTGTGAAGCATTATACAGTGTTTCCTCTGTAAGCCCAGTTGGTAGTCTTCTACCCTCAAAGTGACCTGGCAAGGGGCAGGAAAAAGCTTTTAGAACACTCTTGCGTTCATGATACATACAAAAATACATACCGACAGCATGCGTATTTTTGTGTTTACATGCAAAACATCATATCAGAAATCCAGAAGGTTGTCTCTTATTCAGAGGGAGTCTGAGATAAATCACAAGTTGACTGACAGCTTCAATGCAATTTTAATGAAATTTGTGCTTGAATAATTAAGCATCAGTTGACATTTCACACCAGTCTGATGGTTTACACAGCATCATTTGATAACATTAACAATGATATAAATGTATGCACTTATTAGACTTACAAAGCTAGCATTTAAATATGGGGTCTACACAGAGTAGGACTGTGGTGTAATTTTAATTCTCACATCTCATGCCAACTTTGAATTTATCAGAGTCAAACAAAGCTTCTAATTTGGGTCATGAAGATTATAGGAGGGCTTCTTTCAAGTCCAAGCTCTGCAAAAATCTATGCAAATCATAATCGCTTTGTTCATCAGCCACTTAAGGAAGGAGATTTGACTTTTTAAAGTCTGTTATATAATTTGCATATTATATAACTTTAATGTACCTTTTCTAACAATGGTTGCATGCCTTTGCACCAGTAGTCATGCCAAAGTCCTTCTATGATGCACTGTGCTCATTAAGCGAATTGAAAAAAGTACTTCTTATTTCTTCTTAGAGATGTACATCCTGCAAACAACATCCATTTATGAGCATGATGGAGCACATTGCAGGCTCTGCAAACACCCTACAGCACAATATTAAAATAAGCTGCCCTTGTTCTAGGCTTCACACAGAAGCTTCCTAATATTTTTTGTCTGAGTGTCATTTGGGGAGTAAAATGTCTTGTGCAAAACAGCCAGGGTATGCTTTAGTTTATGTTATGAAAGATTCTGGAGAAACACAATTAGACACATATGTAAGACCAAGCTGCTTCAGGCTATGATTGGTAATTGGAGCAGTCTTAATTCTACTATTCTACTTTATAGGCTATTTATAGTTTATTGCAATAAAGGAGGCAATTTGTCCGTGACTTTAAAGCTAAGTTTAACATATTTTAAATAAATAATATTTTCTTGGTTCTTTTATCACATCAGTTTTATCCTGGAGGTGGTAATTTAAAGCAAAAGCTTATCTTTGCATTAATTTTCAGTTCAATACTTCATCTCAGAAGGAGCCTTGTATGCTATTATCTTGGCAACTTGCACCTTATTTCTTATCTCCTCCCATTCTGCTCTCGCTCACATTCCTGTCATAAAAGCCACGGGAGGACTGGACTAAACCATCTACATGGTGAGAGTGCTAAGAAAAGTGATTTAAATAAGCAGAGTTTATTTCCAAAGTGGTGTTATCAAAGTGCGCTTTCCTACAAAAATCTGTGAATTTTAAATTCACGTATTTGTAAGGCCAAAATTCCGTCGTGGTGATTGCGTTTCACAACGCTTGAAAACGCGCATCCCCCATTCCCAGATAATGGACTCGTCCTGACTCTGCCATGTTGGATGGAACTGGCTCTGGGCTCTCTGGCGGTCGGACTTCCCAGGAAAGTTTTTGCCGTTTTCCTTCGCAGTCCTGTCGCTGCAGTTTTGACCTTATTTCAGAGTGAAGCGGGAGGTCTCATTGCATACATAAGCGGGGTACATTTTTGGCACCCCGGTGTTGAGGACCCCCGGGATAAAGTGATCCGGTGCGAGGGGGTCGGAGGAAGGCCACGGATGACCAAGGGATTGTTTATGTATCTTTCTGGATCTGAAATAACGAGTAACAGTCGGTGCATACTTTATAAATTGACCACCAATTATGAGTGGACATCCGCCGCAACGGCGGATAGCAAACGTCGGTTCCATACTACTGACACCACAGGAAAATGAGGCGCTTTTCAACCACCTTGGCAGGAAATGCATTGTAAGTTTGTTCCCTTCAAATTGTTTGATAGCAGGCTAAGAGAAAAGCTAATATAGCTAACTTAGTGTTTCCTGTCTCGCGACGGGAGTTGCAGCTAGCTGTGAGGTGTTGTGGCCTGTAGGTTTTTCTTGTTGTGGTTTTAGGGTTTAACGTGTTCATGTGGGGAAAAGACTTCAAACTGAAGTGGTCGGTTTCTTTCTGACAGCAGCGTTGAGGGAAGAGTGATTGTGTTCAGCGTCCCATTTGAGACGGTGACAGTTGGGTGAAGAGAGTAACGCCTTGAACTTAAAGCCTGACACACCTGAATCATCCAGGAAACCCTGAAGTTCCGCTCCCACCTAGCATAAACGCACCCAGCCTAGCATTGTCAGGGGTGGCTTTAACACTCCGGGGTTGTGGGGCTGTTAAAGCCATTAGCAGAGAGCAGGGCAAAGCAGTGATTTTCTACTGACATTACATAACATAGCTAGCTGAACCTTGGTTGTTTTCAGGAAGTGTATCCACAGAGAAGAATGTGCCGAGCTGACTTGTGAGGACAGAGCTGAAAGTCCTCCCTAATGCAAGAACAGCCAGGATCAGAGCTGCTCTTTCACTGTTATATTAGGCTAAATCAGCAGAGAAATGTCACGACTCTATATTGTGAGATAGTCATGCATTACATAATACGTTTAGCATTCAGCTGACTCATTTTGATGTGTCTTACATGTGCACTGTGCCTGTTGTCAGCCTCATATACCAAACTGACCTCTGCTACATTAATTTTGCAGCTTCATCACAAACTTGCACATTTCTTCTCTATATTGACTTTTCCTACTTGCAATCTTGCAGGACAGGTTTCCCCTTTCTATTAGTCATTCATGCCCACTGGCTCGTGTATCTGCATAGTAATCATCTGAATAAACACTGTTGGGATGACTAATATTGTAAGTCTCTCGCATCAAATATCCTTTGAAAACGGCTCTACTTTTAGAGTCAGATGTCAAAAGCGACAAGCTTGTGGTTGCATCATGACTATAAGGGAAACATGGAAGAACTCAGGATGTATTTGGAATACAGTCGTGCACACTTAGATGCACTGATGCTGATAAAATGATAATTAAAAACATTTAGATGACACCTTTCATACAAGGAGATGAGCCAGGATGCGTCATTATATCGCAAAGAAAAAGGGAAATAAGAAAAAGAATAACAAAGGCAGTTATTGGCACCATACCTAGCTACAATAAACATGTTTAAGTCTTCTCTCTTGTGTCAAAAAACTATGATATTACAGTAAGTGAACGTTATGATCAATAAGACTTTAAAAGTGACAGCTTTAAAGAAAATATGCATGAGTAAATTTAGCAGACCTTGAAAATGCACTTTTAAGTTGTTGCTTACCTATAGCAAGGGCAACAACTGTAAAAACTATTAAAACTTAACTTGAAACAAATGACTGGAAGTATGTTTAAGGTATGGCAATAAAGCAAAGTATAAGTGATAAGATAAGTTTAAAAAATAGTATGGGTGGAGGTTAATTATGGAAATGTCAAATTAATAAAAAGTAAGTATAAGTTAAGTGTCTGAATAGCCAACAGGAGCTCAACCAGGTTAGTTAAACCTGCCTTTCCAATCATGTTTGATTTGAATTCACTACAAATCTTATCCAAGACAAAAAAGCAGGTCAACCAAGTACTCCTTGTATTAATTACAAAGACCCTGCATTTATCCCCCATGAGCACAGCACTAAGAATGTTTTAGCAAAGTCAGAAACTTCCTTTTAACAGGTGAGCAAAACCAACAGCCATCTGCTGAAGCTGGAGTGTGAAGGAATCGAGGATGATGCAGAAAGAAAAGAGAGAGAGACAAACGATAAGAGCAATAGCAATTAAAAGGTAAATGCATGGCTGCCACGGCCATAAATACATCTTTATCTTGTTTATATGGTCACAGTGCCAGTCTAGCATTTATGGTATGTGTGGTACTATACTGATAATTCCAGTGTGAACATTAATAGTTGTAATGATAGTGAAAAGGATAGGACTCTTTCAAAGGGCTTGGCATCATTGGGTTATTCAATATATGAGTGGAATATATAAGCAATATGCAAAACTGTGACTGTGTTTATGGCTTTATTGTAAAACAGTCATACATTCCAATATTTTCTTAATGTTCAACTTTAAGTGCAGGATTATTGCAGTTATTATGATTTATCTTAACTTCTTTTCACCAGGGTTAAGGCCAGAAAACTGATGAGAGCACAACATGTTTTTATAGTTAAATCCTGATACTGGGCGTTTGGATGATTGTATCACAAAAGGCTCAAAAATCATAATTTGTCTTCCATGCCTGCAGGGTTTACCGGGCTTTTAACGAAGGGTCAATGTCCAATATCAGATCAATAACCTTTATTTGGAACTGATATGCATTTAAGAAAGAAAAAATGAGTCGTTAGTTTCAGTTATTTAGGTCTACTACATGGGATGTGAATGGACCATTCAAAGCCCTTGCCTCCAAAGCTAGAAGAAATACACAATTTCTTATTGCATAATGATAAAGTATAAATGCATAGCAGCCAAATAACAGCAGTGATCAAAACGCAAAGTAAACCGAACAATTTAGGAAGTGATGCAAAGTGCTCACTGTGCCAGGCTTCTGTGTTGATTGGCTGTTTAGACAGGACACTAGGTTAGACTGTGGAGTATGAAAACAACCAGAGGATGAGGCAATTACTGATCGGCGCTAAAGTAGCACACTTTATTCAGTTTTATCAGTAAGCTGTGAAATAAAATGCGTATAAGTTATTGCATTTAACTGACTAGTCTAAAGCGGAGAAATTGCTCATAAACAGTCAAATTCATCACAAGGTCATTGTGTCTGTAGGTGTGTGATGTGAGGCTATTATGCTGAGTAGAGTGTGGCTAAAGTTAGCAGCCAGCTCTGCAAGCTTTTGTTCCTTTTTGCATATTAATATTGCGCTTAATGTGCTAACTCATCACTTCGGTTGAGGGGTTATATGTGAATTTAACCCTAATCTTATTTTCATTTCTAGTTCAAATTATTGCCGTACTTTACCACAAAGCTCCTTATGTGTACATCGGGTTGAGAGCCGGTGGAAAGCTCTGGCAGGACGGCAGTGACCGTTAACTGAAGTTACAGCGGCTACTAGTGGCAGGAGGTTTCGTTACTGTTCTGAAAGAGTATTTGACCAGGATTTCAGGCCAAAACCTATTGATAATTAGTTTAACTGACTTGTGAATCTTGCACAGGCTAGTTTGATATTCAAATTCAACTGTTTAGGCAGCATGCACCCGTAATGCCATTTCCACAAAATGCCAAATATCACTTCAATAATCAGTCTACCACTGCTCAAAATGAGGCAGTGGTGGTTCCTGTCTTCCTGTGCATGCCTTGCATGTGCACTTTTACAAACAACTTTAGGGAAACTTACCTTATTGAGAAAAGACTATCCTTTTAAAAAATACAAACTAATCTGCCGCAACCACACACTGTGTAAAGTTAGAGAAGTCAAACCCATTGACTGTTGCCTTTGGAAGATGATATTCTCTGTGAAAGAATATGTCTGACTCTGACAACATGTGGTGGTGCTGCAAAATTAGGCCATGGACGCCACCACCAAATTTTGAATGCAGCAAAACCCTGCCCTTCTTTGTTGTGTTTCTAATTCTAAAAATGATTGGCAGCGTATCAAAAGTGCTCTCCTTTTGCCAAATTTAAACCCAATAACCGTCTGCATCTCAATCATATCATGGGCAGTGATTTACTTGGAAGTTTTCTGACTATTAAAGAGAATATTACATCAGTTCTTCCCCTGACTATCATGCTTAGGAGTTCAATTAACCGTATTTATATAGCACCTTTCAAATTCGATTGCAGCCCAAAATGCAGACAAAGGGTTAGGATGTGAAAAAGGATTTAGAGACTAATGCACAGTTTATGTCTTGTTAATGCCATTCACCTGGAAAAAATGTTGCACTGTCACCTGCTATCAGCAGCCTATAGGTCCGCTTTCTAAAGACAGTGTCAGTTTATTATTAACTGTGTTGAGTTTTTAGCGCAGCATGATCACGTTAGCCCTGCAGATGTGGGTCACTGAAAATGAAGAAAGGTGCATTTAGCATGCAGGTGAGATAAATACAAATAGCAGGCTGTCACGTTGCTGGCTCCCTGTTACTTCCTCATAGTGATCATAACTTCCTGGAATTGTTATGAAGTAAAGCTGATTGCTTATGAAGTATAGCTCTTCCTCATTGTCAGTAAAGCTCACCTTATGCCATAAACCTGTCATGCTCACTGCGCATGAGGCTACACTTCCTGTCCCATGACACAGCATAGGCATGGTAATGTGTGGTCACATGGTAGGATGGTCCGCCCCTTCCTTTCTCACTTGCACACACAGGTTTGTTTGGCGTAAACCTTTTGTAACCTGTTTGAGCGAGCAAAAACAGTCCAATGACGACACTCCTGTGGCATTCTGGCTGTCTTGTCACTCAGCATGTGACGGAGAATCAGGAACATTCCTCAAAGTCCTACGCTGTTGTGTGCCTGTATGAGTATTGACATGCAGGGAGAGTGAGACGGGAAGAGACTAGAAGACCCTGACATTGTGTCTATCTGACCAATCTAATTAAAATGCCCTGCAGTGATTTATTGGCTCTCCTTACTTGTAGTCTTGGCAGTATAGACTGAGATTTTATGTCCAAAAGTGATTCAAAGGGCCTCTTTTTTACTTGGATCATAATTTAGATTCCAGCCTGCTTCCTGCACATCTCATACAAACATTAAGGTACATGCACAGAGGCTTCACTCATTGGTTTTAAGCATTAGTATTCCTTCTGCTGTTTTCACCATCAGCAACTCTGTCTGACTGGGCAAAAGGTGGAAGGAGTCCAATTCACAGTGTGTGGTGTGTGTACAGACTGCCTGATCAGCAGTCCTATCCTACAGGAAGTCCCGTGGTCGGCCTCCTCTGGCGATTTGTGCCAGAGAAGTGGAACACAACTCCTAGTTTTTCCCCGTTTTCTCTGCTTCCTTGTTCATTTTTAGTCCTGCTTTAACCCCCTTTGAGTCATCCACTCTAATTATCCTCTTTCTTTGTCATTCATACTTTTTGTCCTCCCCCATCCTTTTTGCAAGCTTGTTTTTAAAGTCCCTCCTTCAGCTATTTTTTTTGTCCAAAAATTGGGATGCTTCATAAAATAGAAATTGAATGCAATGATTTGCACATTTCATAAACCCATAATTTATTCACAATGAAAAACAAACAACATATCCGATGTTGAAACTCAGCAAAATATTCACTCATTTTGAGTTTGATGGCAGCAACACGTCTGAAAAACAAAGGACATGGACTATAGCTGCTCAGCAGTGCTGGGCCTTCTTTGCTAGATTTTTCATTTTATGATGCTCCAAATGTTTTCTGTTGGTGAAAGGTCTGGACTGCAGGCAGGCCAGGTTGGCAACCAGCTCTTCTAATATGAAGTCATGCTGTTGTTATGGTTGTGGTGTATGGCTTAGCTTTGTTTTGCTTAAATATGCAAGGTCTTCCCAGAAAGAGTCTGGATGGGAGCATATGCTTTAAAACTGTACATTTTAAGCATTGATGGTGTCTTTCCAGAATACCATGCCAGAGGAACTAATGCAGCCCATACCATCAGAGATGCATGCTTTTGAACTGTGCATGATAAAAAGTTGAATGGTCCTTCTCCCCATTAGTCCACAGGACTCTGTGTCTGGGGTTTTCAAAAAGAATTTCAAATTTTGATTCATCTGACCACAGAACAGTTTTCTATTTTGCCTCAGTCCGTTGTAAATGAGCCTTGCCCATAAATGAGCTTAGGGTAATGACTGAAACAATAAGATCACAGGTTCAAGCGATCAAAATGAAATTTCTCAGGAGGGGGGCTGGGCTCAGCCTTAGAGATAGGGTGAGGAGCTCGGAATCCTGGAGCCTGAGGTAGAGCTCCCTCAAGAGGAGCCACTTGAGATGGTTCGGGCATCTGATCATGATGCCTCCTGGAACTGGAAGGAGACTTCAGGGTAAATCCAGGACTCGGTGGAGAGATGATCTCATCTGACCTAGTAAACATCTGAGAATCCCCCAGGAAGAGCTGGAAAATGTTGCTTGGGAAATGGATGTTTGTGTGGACTTGCTCGGCCTGCTGCCATGACCCTGCCCCGAATAAGTGAAAGAAAATGGATGGGACTTTTTTCTGAAATTGTCCCACAAAATTTAGGCACAGTTTCTTTGCAGATTGGTTAACCTCTGGCAAACTTTACTTCTGAGAGACTCTGCCTCTCTAAAATCCTCCTTTTAAACTAGGGCTGGGCAATTAATCGCAAATTAGATTAAATATTAATATGAACTGCTGCAATTTACAAATTGCAGAAGTTGTACTATTTCTTTAACCTGAAATGTGTCAAAATACCGGTTTAATATTCTCTTTTGCAGCAGAGATTTTATGCACATTATGTAAACACTCAAGTGTCATTTTTTTAAAGAATGTTTTACAAAAATCCTCCTTTTTGTGTTTTATGTAGGTTTTTCTTGATTAAAACAAGCGATGTAAAAATGACAATCCTCTTCAATAAAGCGATTGATAACAAATTTGCAATAAGTCCAAAAAAATTGCAATAAGATATTTTTTTTATTGTTCTGCCTAGTTCATTCTGTCTTATACTGATGAAGCTTGGCGTTAATTCACAGAAGTCGTACCTCCCGACGTGATCAGCTGAACACCCAGGTATTGTCTATGTGTGGTGAACCTCTGGAAGCCTAATCAGGCTTTAAGGCCATACTTTTAAAGCTATATGTTGAGTCAGTTACATGTTCTTGCTGCCACCAGCACTGTCGCCTCACAGCTAAAATGTTCCTGGTTCACATTCCCCACTAGACTGGGCCCTTTTCTGTGGACTTTGCATGTTATCCCCATGTATGCGTATTCTCTCCCAGATATTCCCACTTCTCCCACACACGAAAGATGTGATCATTAGGTTGATTGGTGACTCTAAATTGCCCATAGATGTGAATGTGACTTGTTCTTTGTCCTTGTATGTCAGCCCTATGATTGACTGGCAGCCAGTCCAGGGCATACCCCCCCTCTTGCCCAGTGCTTGGAAAAAATATGTGGCAAAACTGCTGTGATGATGTGCTTTTATTTTGAAAGATATGCCTCCATCTCTTTGTTCAGTCACATCTTTTATTCTGTCTCAAGATCAAACCACTCCATTAGGTAATGATTGAAATTTTCATCATCTTTCAGTCATTTCCTCAGAAATATTCCTCAGTCTTTCTATTGGATGATCTTCTGTTTCTCCAAGCTGTACTAAAAACTGTCCATGTTTGAGTGAGATCATATAGCCATTTTCATTTTTACGTGTTAGAGTGGTGAGCCTTTTTGGCCTGTTTTGATGACGTAAGAGACCTAGCTCTGATTCCTGCAGCCCTTTCAGCCTTGTCAGGAGCAATCAGCACTCCAGAGGGAGATGAAACCCCGAGGGCCTCAGGGCCCCGACCCTATTACAGTCAGTCATTGCACAGAGAAGCCAAATTCATTTTATTCTTTTGATCCTAGGTATAACTCATCCAAATCCAGACAATCAAACAGTGTAATGCTGCCAAGGGACTGATATTTATTTATATGAGCAAAAATATCTTGCTGGAAAAAGCCTTCTGGATGACATAAATTTGCACTGTAGATGCAGAATTAGTGGAAAAATAAGAGTTTGGCAAGCAAAAACAACCACATATAGAGCTGATATCAGTTTATGAGGATGGTAGTTGATGTTTTATTTAAGGCTTGGGTAGCAACTATTCTAGGATTTCCTACTAATAATATTTTAAACTCTTCTTGTACTTCGACAGCATTTTATAGACCAAATGCTTTGACTCCCCTGAGGGAAATAATTCCGATGTGGCTTGCACAGAAGGTTGATCAGCCTGTTTAGCTCACCACCCTAATGTGCCATATTGACACGAGTTAACTAGTGAAATCTTTGCGAAACTTCTCAGGGTGGGCTTCATGTTTGAAACCAAAGGGCCTTTTTTTACTCCATCTTCTTATTAACCTCTTCTTCGTCCTAATGATGTGTCTGTGTGAAGTTGATGTGAAAACACAGCTGATAGAATTCAGGAATTTTCATCACAATAGGCAGGCGGGGATGATGTTTACATCAAGCAACCTTTGAGTGAAATGAGTTGACAGGTATGTGAAAAGATGCTTATACACTCCCATTCTTTTTCATGTGTCAGCGGAGATTCATGACTGAAAAGAAAGGGAAAGTCTTTTAAAAGAACTCTAGCTCAGCTATGTTGAACTGCGCACTGTCTTTCTTAACTGTACATCAGTCATGGGTCGGAGCATTGCTTAATTTTGTCAATTTGATTAAAGCTAAAATGATAGCCTACCAGATGAAGAGCTGTTAGGGAGCTGAAAGAATTGACTCTTACTGAGCAAAGTCAAATGATCTGAGAAGACAAAGTAAAAAACGTAGATCCTCATGGTATAAATTCAGTTCGAGCCTCTGCATTAATTTTAACATCACATTCACTAGACACTTAAGTACAAAGAGAAACACATGTACGCCGTCTTAAAGTGCGCCATAATTCCTGCAACCACCGAGTTAAAATGGTCCCAAAAATCAGCAGGCATTTCCCGTGTTGATGCTCATGCTTTCATGTGTGTGGTAATGATGGCTGTGAACCTGGACCCCTCATGGAGAGAAAATCCCTGCAGCCACCTGTAAAAACCTGTAGGAGTCTAATCTGCTCTTATGATCATGGATGTCTCTCTCTCTCTGTGTTACAGGCATGCTAGTCTCTGTTATGATTAAAGACTTGGACTGAAAACACTTTAAAAAAAAGCCTAACGTTTCAGGTTATGTGGAGGAAGACAAAAATATCATAAATTAGACAAATTCCTGGATTGCTGTTGCTTTAAAAGACCCATATAGTATTGCATTCATTGGGTTAAATCTAAAACTGTTACTAACTGAATGGGAAAGTAGTTCGTGGAAGGGGCTCGGTCTTAACATAGCTTATTAGTCTTATCATGGAGCTTTAATGGATTTAAAGCTCCTGTAAGGAGGTTTTAACAAGTTATGGAACAAGCTGAAATAACTGCTTATGCCTATATACAACCTACAAAAGCAAACAAAGCCATCGGTGATAAATCTGTCTATAACGCTGTAGTCTTTGATGATTGAAATTGCTGCCACTGGTTAGATGTCAAAGTGATTAAATTAGATTAAAAGTAAGACAGTTCAGATTGGATTTGTTGGTACTTGTCCCAATTTTTACAGTGGAATCCGATTGATTGCACACTGAACCGAACCAAAACAGTTGGTGGAAAGATAGCGCCTTGTAATGTTGTTAACTCGATTCATAACCAGAGTTTAAACCCTGCTTGTATCTGTTGATGAGAATCAATTGTATCTTTTGTGTTGAGCAAAATAAGACTTTCCTCAAATCAGACTTTTTTACTCTTATTTTCTATACAAAATTAATTGAAGGTTATCTTCCTGCAGGTGGGGAGTGAGTCTTTTCCCCAAGTGAAGGAGTTTAAGTATCTTGGGGTCTTGTTCACGAGTGAGGGAGCGTGAGATTGACAGGCAGATGGGCGCAGCATCGGCAGTACTGCAGGCATTGTGCCCAACCATTGTGTTAAAGAGGGAGCTGAATCGGAAGGCAAAGATCTCAATTTACCAGTTGATCTACCCCTCAACCGAGAAGTGTCATGCATCACATCAAACAAGAATGTAGCTTTAACTGTTGGCTTGAGGAAAAAGACACTGCCCGTAAGTCGCATGCTATCATATCCAGTGGTGGGAGTAACAGGCTCATATCCCTCACTTAAGCTGCCTCAGGACAGTTTTCTTCTTCAGTTGCTCTGATAAATGCTGATAAATGCTCCAAAACTTTTAGCAAGTCCTGTTTGTTTACAATATTAATCCAGTGTAGAAATCTGCAGTGGAATTGGCAGAATTGAAGTTAATTAGCGAACTTTATGAGCTGAAGACAGAAAATATGATGCCTTCAAGTAACCTCAGTAAATTAGACAACTGTAGTCTATATGTTATGATGTGTTCAAATGCCAACTAAAAATGGGAAAATTTAGTTTTTGATGAGAAACTTTAATGAATACAGTTGTGAATATGAAGAATGTGTTTATATTTGAGGGATATAAAATAGATGTGATGGACTGAATTATAGCTTTTTAACTTAAACACTGCTTAGCTAAGACCACTCAAGTGGTCCATCCAAATGGGATTATTATCATTTTTCTTGTAATTGTTGGTTACTTTACATTGTTGATATATTTTGTTATGAGAGCATCCTAAGATGGAAATTATTAAAATACAAGACCTATAAGGAGTGTTCATGTGATTTTACTTATTCATGGTAGTGTGAAATTGATTAATGCAAAAATAATCGTGATAATTGTTAAATCGCAATTGTTTCTCTGACAATAATCGCACCAAGAAAATCTGTAATTGTGACATCCCTAGCTAGGAGTAGAGCCAATTCCGTGCATGTCCGGGTGAAGGAGACCTCGGGGAAGACCCAGAATGCGCTGGAGGGATTACCTGTCTGGTCTGGGGATGCCTTGGGATCCCCCAGCAGGAGTTGGAAAGTGTGGCTGGGGAAAGGGATGTCTGGGTGGACTTGCTTAGCCTGTTACCCCTGCAACCCAGCCCCAGATAGGCGGATGAAGATGGATGGATGGTTCCTGCCTCTTTAGCCTCATTCTTCTCTAGTTCTTAGTTCATATGTCTCTTTTCAGTCATATTAATAAGTAGCTGGTAAGATGTGGCATTGGCGGACCATACTGGGACACAGTTTGACCCTCACATCAGTCAGTCAGTCTGTGGTTATTTCATCATGATTTTAAGCTTTCGTTCAAGCATCTAAATGTCAGGATTTGAACGGACAAAATTAAAGACAGATCTTAAAAAGTGTCAGACTAACTAGGCCAATATGCATAGCATAGCGCAGCGAACAAGTCTTCTGCGTTTCTTGCACCTCTAGTCCACAGTCAACTGTAAGTGATATTAGATAGTGGAGGCGTGTAGGAGCAACAGCAGCTCAGCCATGCAAAATCACAGAGTAGAGTCAATGACTGCTAGGGCACATGGTGCTTAGAAGTGGCCCACCCTCTGCTGATTCCATAGCTGAAGAGTTCGGAACTTCCACAGGCATTGAAGTCCCTGTAAAGTGAAATTTAAAGTTTAGGATGAACTGGAGTGGAGACTGGGAGCAAGGCCTTCTTGTCCCAACATCAGCTGGCATTTGTAGGGTTTTGAAAACATGAGCTTTATTGATAAAGATCAAGTTCACTGGGCCATTGAAGCCAACATTACTATTAACCTTAAGGGCGTTTTAACCCATGGCATGATTACTGCTTTATATATGCTATGTATGTAACATGAAGTCCATCCTGTAGGCTACTATGGAGTTTTTGATTATTTTTTGTGACACCAGCAATGACCCTGTTCCTACTTCCACTCATACTGTTCAACTCAGAGGAGGGCATGGGCCCATGCCATGTGGATACAACAGTTGTTAAAGAGTCAAGAGACATTTAGAATTGCTTTACTACTCAACTCACTGATGAGTGTCCTGTTCTCGAGCATGGTTTCATTCATAGCTCTCGTGGACCATGCTTGAGTACATGCATATCATGCTCGTGAGCAACCCCTTTTGGTTGAATCCAGAAGGGTACTCGAGTGTGGTGTGCTTGTATTCAAAAGAACTGGGTTTAGGGGTCAAGTTTGCTCAGATCCAGGCCAGATCCCTCATACGAAACCATATTAAACCATAAGTTCATTATCTTTATACATATCATATAAATCCATGTAGGGTGCAATTTTGTGGTAACAGAAAACCTTAATGTGATGTACGTGATGAAACAGAGTAATAAGTGCTACTCTCACCCTCTCTCTGTCTCTCTCCAGACGTTGTCTTCAGCAGTGGTCCAAGTGTTCACAGCAGACAGGAACTCAAGCTGGAACAAGAGATGCTGCGGTGTGGCCTGTCTGGTCAAAGACAACCCCCAACGATCCTACTTCATCAGGGTCTTTGACATCAAGGTAAGACTAAAGCAGTTATGCACATTAATGCTTCACCGTGTGGCTTGGAGATAATAGCACTCAAATCGATTAATATCCAGAGGCTCTGTCCCATTTCAGCGAAGGCAATACATATCAAAAGCTTTATTGTTCAGTTAAGATCTTCAGCATTCACCCTTTGTCCTTAAAAGGCCTGTGTTTTCTTTCAACAGGACGGTAAGATGACGTTTGAACAGGAGCTGTACAACAACTTCAGCATCTACCTCTCCAGACCTTACTTCATCACATTTGCTGGAGATGTGAGTCTCTCTACACCATTTCCCACAATTTTTTTTTCTGACCCTTGCTATTCTAGGCTAGTGCCCACATTTGGTCACAAGCAAAATTCGTGTCTGTATTATTAGTTCCTTATTCTTTTTCCATTAATGAGTTAAAATGCAGCAAAGACGAGGAATAAGACCAATGTCTGCCTCACATACAAACGAGCTGTTTACATCAGAGGCAGGCTAGGTTTGTGTAGCTTTTAACCTATACAGAGGCCTTTGCAGCTAGCCTGATATGCAACTCCTCAAAAATGTAACTGTGTTGGAACAGCACAATTTTTGACAAGCTCTGTGATTGATCCATTGGTTAGCATCAGGTGACTGACAGTTCTTGACAAATGTCCACAGATATATTATGTATACTCTAGGAATGTGGTGTTCCTAGGGATTTAACTTCTCACAAGATTAAATGCAAAATATGATATGTTTAGCTGACATGTCTAAACTCGAATACATTCTGTAAAACAACATTCTGTATATCAGTGTAACAAAGTAACAATTTGACGGTTTGAAGAATATCACAGCTACTTACAGTCTTCAATCCTTTTTGCAGGTCATGTCCACATTCCTGAGCTGAATATTGCTGCTCATTGCTTTAGTAATACTTGATAATGTAGCTATGTAGCTAATGTTGCTAAAGCTAATGAAGCTACATTAACTGTATTGATATTGTAGCTACGTAGCTAATGTTGCTAAATCTAAAGCAAATGAATCTATGTTAACTACATAGATAATGTAGGTATGTAGCTAATATAGCTAGATCTAACAAAGCCACATTAACTATGTAGATAATCTATCTACGTAGCTAATGCACTTAATCTTAAGCTAACGAAGCCATGGTAACTACGTAGATAATGTAGGTATGTAGCTAATGTAGCTAAATTTTGAGCTAACAAAGCTACATTAGCTATGTAGATAATAAAGAAACGTTGCCTATGCCACTTAAGCTAATGAAGCTATGTTAACTATGAAGATAATGTAGCTACATAGCTAATGTCGCTTAATCTAAAGCTGATGAAGCTATGGTTTGTATGTAGATAATTTAGGTATGTAGCTAATATAGCTAAATGTAGAGCTAACAAAGCTACATTAGCTATGTAGATAATAAAGCTACATAGCTTATGTCACTAAAAGTAAAGCTAACAAAGCTACAACAGCTTTGTAAACTACATCAGTAACTTAGCGACATAACTTATATAGGTAGAGCTAAAGCAAACAAAGCTATGTTAGATTATGCTAACCTGATAGACCTGGTTTAGAATTAGTTACGCAAACAGTGGCCCTCTTTAGCATTATTAGCTATAGCTAAAGCTTACATCCACATTGGCTTAATTTTTGAATAGTAACATTTACTACGTAGCTAGTGAAGCTATGTTTTAGCTGTGATGGGAGCAGGAATTGGGAATAACAGTAACTAGCATAGAAATCATACTGCTGTGTAGTGCTTAAGCAGTGTATTGCAGAGCTATGCAGCAGATCAATGCACAAGTCTGTAGCACTCATGACGGCGGAGGCTGCTATGGTTTAGATTTGACACAGAAATATAAACCAGGCTTTAAACAGTAAGGAAGAAATGAACCTGTTTTACAAGCTGTCACTTGGCCCAAACAAAGCGCTCCTGTCTGCCATATCGTAAATGCTTCATTCACACATTTATAATGTCTAACCTGAGAAAAAGTACCCCTTTCTGCTGTTAAAGACATACCAACTACACAATATGGACTAAACAGGAACAGCAAAGAAACTCATCCCTACATAATCCTTTGATCCTTGTTGGTACCAGCTGAATCATTTTTTAGACTACATAAAACACAGTTTTTTATTAAAGGTCTGATTAATAAAAATAAGTCAAAAAGAGTGGATTTATTGCAGCTAAATCGTATCTGTCCAGAATCTTTTCAAACACACTTCCTCTGTCTTCTTTATAAAATATCAGCTGCTTCAGGTATAAAGTGCCCACTATTTCTAACACACATACATCTTCCATTCCCTAAAGATGACTTTATTTGCAATGATCATTCCAAACAAAGCAGCTCTTAAATAGTACTTAAAGGCGGAGGACAGTAGGTTTTAGCTCAGGATCTGAGTGGTTTGGGTTACAAACAATTTCCAGAAGCTTCAGAGAACTGTATACAGACAGTACATGATGTACATTTTAAAGGTGTACATCAGCTCTTCCAGTGTCTACACCCATTATGATAAACTTACCGCATGTCAAAACCCAAGGTTTTGTGTCACCTTAAACCATTGCTGTGTCTAGATATATTTATTTATGGAGCAAACATCTTAGCTGGTGACTTAGACCGCAGCAGACCATGAGGTATGAAAGGACGCTGATGGTGGTGATAAGACTCAACATGGGAATATGTTATAGAAGTTTGATCATAGAAGTTACAGCTGCTCTAAAAAAAAGCTCTAAAACTTTCTGACACAAAAACACTATGCCAAGGTTTTTTAATTTCGGAACTTTACCAACTTCAGTGTAACTTGTAACACATACATATCAACCGAAGAACAAATAAGATCTTTTAGGAGGGATTAATAAAAATAAAAAATCAGGAAAAGCCTGCATGTGCACAGACTAATATTTGAGAAAAACTGAGAGGAGGGTCACAGGATGCCTTCCATAAAACAAAATACTTTCTCAAATGGTTTTGAATTTTATATTTTACCCATTGTAGTAAACAATATATGCACACGATTAGATCAATTTTGAAATAAAGCTGTAGACATAAGGTGAGATTCGTACTAAAATCAAAGTAATGTTTGTCTAAACACAACTATTCTTAAATGTGCATGGTTGTGAGGAAGTATGCTTTAACCACCTCCGGAGTCAGAGGGGGGTCCCCAGGTCTGGCATTGTTATTTTGAGGGTTGTGGGTTAAAAAGTTTGTGAACCTCTGCTCCAGCAGACGACTGAATGTTTTTGCAACTGTTCATAATTCCCTCCATTTTATCTAAAACTTCACTCCCAGTAGAAGAAAAACAGCTCCAAAACACGATGCTGCTCCTACTGTGCTTCTCTGTGGGTTTGGTGTTCTTTTGGTGATGTGCAGTTTTGTTTTTGTGTTGAACAGATTGGCAAAAAGTTCAACGTTAGTCCCTCGCACCGTAACACATATATACCAGGATCTTCTGGGGGACTTCTGCAAAATTTAGCTAGTTTTAGGTGGTGTTCTTAATAAGAAAAGGCGTCCATTTGTGAAAAAATGCACCATACTCATGGTGAAGCATGGTGAGAGCAGTATCATGCTTTGGTGCAGCTTTTTTTCAGTAGTGTTAATTTCATGGACTAAAATTATGACTAGGAATATTGTTCACTGCCTTTTTCATGAGAAAGACAAGACTTAGACCAGCTAAAAATGGATCTTTGATGACTAAAACAGTGGGGAAATGTGTCAAAACACAACATATCTGTAGCTGTTCTGCCTCTAAGCTGTAGAAAGCCGGGATCCCAGGTTTGACAGCGTGCATAGATCACGCCAACATGTTTGGGTTCCAGTTTAAGGCAAGAGAATAAATGAAAGTAAAGACTGAAATGTAACCACTTTCTGACTAAAACTGGACAAAAACATAGGACAGAAATGTGGCCTCACCACAACTGGTCCTGAAGTCCCACTGAAATTCTGTTGGCTGACCCAAAGAAGGCGACAGGAAATGCCCTCGTAATCGCACTGATTCCTAGCACTTTTGCACATAAGAGTGGGCAAATATTGCCATGTTGAAAAAGGTTACTCTATGAGACCCCCAATCAAAGGACTGAATGTTGAAATCAAAAGGTGCTTCAGTGAAGTATTAGCCCAGGGGTGTGCACATTTCTGCAACCAGAAAAGGTTCTGAAATGATATACAGTGCTTAACAAATTTATTAGACCACCACCCAAAGTCAGGTTTATGCCACAGCTGCCCTAAATTAACAGCATTGGTAATTACCAAAATCATTTTTTATGTTTCTGCAATGGTTAATACACCAATATGTAGAAGCTCTTTAACCAAAATGATATTTTTAATGCTAGAATATAATTATTATTGTTATCCATGAAATTTCAAATTTACTGATTTACAAAAAAACTGAAAAAAATTAGTAAAGCTCATTATTTTTTCTTGAGTAATATGTCAAATTCTAGTTATTTACTTGCATTCCTGAACAGAAAAAATAGTTTTAGTGGTTGACTGTTAAGCTTGATTCATATCTGACTTCTGAGAGAAGCCCAAATTTGAGTGAATTCAGTTTGAAATTCCTCATTCCTGTTCAAAATGGTAAAATGTGGAGAGCTCACTGAAGATGAAAGAGTCCACATTAAAGCACTTCATGATGCTGGATGATCTCTGAGACAAATATGACAGGTGGTCTAATAAATCTGTTAAGCACTGTATCTTGGCATTAATGTGGGTTTTTACACGGTTGTGTCAACTTTTTATAGCCAGTGCATCTTGGTTGAGTAGGTCATTGACAACAATAAATTGAATTTATTGACTTATTGGAGTGTTGCTGTTCTTTGCATGTTTTCACAGACATGCCAAGTGGGTCTCAACTTTGCCAGTGAGGAGGAGACGAAGCGTTTCCGTGCTCAAATCCAGGAGCTGATGAGCAAACGACAGAGGAAAACTGGTACCAACTCACTGCTGCTCTGAAAACTCAGCCGCTCACCTATCTTACTGAAAAAAATGACAAGTTTAGCTCATTTAAAGCTGTGTTAAAAGAAATCTCAGCTGTAGCCCTGACCCTCACATTTGGCTCCTAATGATCTGCTGGGCTTGTTGACATTATTGGATAAACTTGTCATTTTTTTCAGTGCTTGATGCAAAAAGAGATCTAAATTTCAACACATGGACATCTTTAGTTAAAGATATTGACAGTTTAGGTTTATTTGATGGTGTCATGTATTGAAATTAGATCCTTTACCTTGTGATGGTCATTAAATTATTCAACCTTCTTCTTTCTAACAGCTGCAATCTCCTTATTCTTGATAACTCATCACCTTTTTAAAGTACAAACCTGCACATCACAAACAGAGGACTCAACCATTCTGTCTTTGAATAGAAAGTCATGTAACTACAAGATGTTCCTGTTAAACATCGAAGCATGATTTTTTTTAATCAAGTTTGGTGCTATAAGAAATCTCTCAGGCAGTTGGCTGCTCAGAAGTCATATGCTGAGTGGCCCGAGGGGGGAGCTACAGATTCACTTTGAAGCAAACAAATAGTCAGCTACGAGGAGGACTCATTCATTGAGGAGCATAATAAGTCTGGTTAGTTTCTGTTTGACCATCCTCCCCTTAACCTCCTGAGACCCGAGCTTTTGTTTGGAATGCATTTTTAGTTCCTTCCACTTACTCAGGATCATTAAGACCTAATAAGTTTAAGAAAGCTCTGCCTTGCCTTTTACCAGGAATTGATTTGGACAAAAATTGATGTCCAATATCAACACAAATTCTCTAGAACTACAAAGAAACTGCCAAAATTTCAGTGAAAAATTCTTAATCATATTTTAAAAATTCCCATAAAAAGTAACCCCAAATATCTTCACGTATTCCTCAAATGTTTCAACTAAACTTTATTATAAAGCTTGAATTTCTATTAAAAACTCAATTTAAATCCTGAAAATGTTCAAAAAAAGATTCCCAAAATCCCAAAGCAAATTGGTTCCATGAAAAATGTCAGAAAATTCTCCCAAACATGCCAACAATTTCCTCTGAAAATCCCATTACATTCTAGCAATATCAAAGGATACACTGCCCCCCTATTCCTTATCAGCTTCACAGAGTAAAAAGATAAAATTCCCAATCTTTGGTGAGCATAACTTAAAAGTTGCAAAGCAAATCATTCAAAAAATCAAATAAAATTCCCCTCAAATACAAACACATTTCCCAAATGAACACAAAAATGACACACTCTCCAAGTCTTCTAAACTTTAAGATTTTCATACAAATACTCAACTATTTTACTGCAATAAAACTTACACTGAAACCATCAAAAATATACAAAATACTAAGCAAAATATACAAAAAATTCCATAAAACTTCCAAGAAATAATCCCAAAGTTATCCATGGAAATCCCTGAAATTTTCATTAAAATTCTCCCAGCGTTTCACGTAAATTACTAATACTTCAGTGGACAGTCCAGTTTTCTCAAAAATTCTAATAGTAGAAAGTATTACTGTGGTATGTTGTGGGAAAGCCAGGGTTTAATGTCTTTATATGTGCACACAGGGTCTTAGGAAGTTAAGATATGGCTTCATTCCTTAAAATACAAAATATAAAGTACATGACCTGACTGTTTTCGTTTGGCGCCAACAGTTCAACTTTAAACCTGCAAACGTAGAAGGCAATTTTAGAAACTTTTGTTTGTTCTTCATAACTTTAAATGAGCTTTAAATGTTTTGCTCAACTGCGCAGACTCATAACCTGATAATAAAACAGATTGTTTATTCAAAGCTGCACATTCCTATCAGCACTCCAGTCTTCAGCTTTCATCACCACTTGCCTGATTAAGACCGTCCTTCTTCCCTCTCTACGGGTCATTTCCTGACCCTTCAAATGGATCCTCCTTTCATCTTTTCCTCTTCAGCTCTCCTCATTTAATCTACTTTTGACCTCCAGCCTTCAAACTCAAGACATCAGTAGCAGGAAGAGTGTGTGTGTGTGTGTGTCTTCCAAAGAGTTTAGTATTTTGATTAACTAGCCTTCTGTGTCTCTCTTCCGTCTGCTAACCGAACACTTTGCTTGGCAGTTTTTTCCGAACAACTTTTCATTCCGTGCACATGCACAACACCGCCGAGCCCTCCTCTAAAAAAACCCAACAAACTCTTGTCTTAGTACATCAGACGCCCTTACTCGTATTCGCTTCTTCTCACTAACACGACACTCCACTGAGTGCAGGTTTGTAATGATTTTATTTGTCTGTGTTCACAGAGAAGAGACGCGACCCTCCAAATGGTATGTTTTCAACTGTTTCCTTTCAATAAGTTCAGAAGTACACAGAAAAACAGTCCTGAAACAGACAGGCGTGAGTCAGATGGCAGTAGCAACCATGGGTCCTTCTGCTTGTTATGTCAGCGGGGTGGAGTAACAGGATCATTCATATATTTATGTTACTTGGCAGCAAACAGAGGAACTTTTCTTTTACATTTCCTGTTCTTAAGAGGATGCCAACGCCTGCCATTTATGGAGAGCAAACTGACAAGCACAGTTGTGTCTATAATCGGCTACATAAACAGCTATCAAGAAAGAATGCGTTTAGGACAACATTCTGTTACTAGCTGTTTGATCTTTCACTCAAAAATAATGCCATGTTTTAAAAAGTGTTTGCAAAATAGCACACATGCTCTTTGGAAACATTTGTGATACAAAATGTGTTGTTCTGAGGAGTTCAGTGATTTCAAGCATGGTACTGTGATGATGCTATCTTTGCAATAGGACAGTTTAGGAAGTTTCATCCCTGCTGGATAATTCGCAGCCAGCTGTAAGTTATGAGAAAGTGGAGGCGTTTAGGAACAACAGCAACTTAGCCACAAAGCTGAAGACCGAGCAGGGCACAAAAACAGTGTGAAGGGAGCTTCATGGAATGGGTTTCCGTAGCTGAGCAGCTGAATGCAAACCTGATATCACCAAGTCCAATGCTGAGCTTCAAATGAAGTGGTGTAAAACAGGGTTTGGGCTAGGCCCCTTATCGCTAGTGATGGCCAGTCTTAATGCTTCAGCAATCCAAGACATTTTGGACAATGCTTTACTTCGAAATTTGTGGCAACAGTTTGGGAAATGCCCTTTTCTAATCCAACTATGATTGTGCCCCAGTGCACAAAGCAAGGACTATAAAGACATGGTTTGATGAGGCTGGTGTGGATTAACTTGACTGTCCTGCATGGAGCTCTGACCTCAACCCCATCAAGCACCTTTGGTTGAACTGGAACAGAGATTGCAAGCCAGGCCATCAGTGCCTGACCTCATAAATGCTCAACAGAATGATTGGGTACAAATTTCCACAGAAAATTTCCTTCAAAATCTTGTGGAAAGACTTCAAGAAGAGTGGAGGCTGTTACAGCTGCAAAAGGGAAGGGCAACTTCATATGAAAGAATTGAATATAATGTCGTTCAAGCCGTAGTTCTCTTGCACACTGAATAAGATTGTCCTCCAGGACTTTCCAATATTTCGCCGTATTCATTTACTCCCTACCTTTACAAATGCTCCAGGGCAGGCTGCCGAGAAGTATCCCCACAGAATGATGCTGCCACCACCATGCTTCACAGTGGGGATGATGTGTCTGTGGTGATGTGCAGCATCATAGTATCTTGCCTGATGGCCAAAAAGCACCATCTTGGTCTCATCAGACCAAAGACCTTTCTTCCACTTGAAGAAAGGAATCTCCCACATGCCTCTTGGCCACCTCTAGTCAAAATTTAATCAAGAGTGGCTTTCTCGTTGCCACTCTCCCATAAAGCTTTGGCTGATGAGTTGTTGTATGCAGAGTCTCTCCCATCTCAGCTGCTAAAGCTTGTAGCCCCGTCAGAGTAGTCATAGGTGTCTTAGTGGCCTCTCTCACTAGTCTCCCTCTTGCACCATCACTCAGTTTGTAAGGACTTCCTGATCTAGGCAGATTCACACATGTGCCATATTCCTTTCATTTCTTGATGATGTTTTTAACTGGACTTCAGGGGGTATTCAGTACCTTGGATTTATTTTTGTATCCATCCCCTGACTGACTTGGAGTGTTCTTTTGTCTTCATGGTGTAATGGTAGCCAGGAATACTGACTGCTGATCACTTTAAAGGGGATGATTATAGATGCACTCACTCCTCACTTCTACCTAACACATTTTTATTTAATTGACACTTAGAAGTCTGGTGAATACCTTCTAAAGGCACTGTGGATAATTTCTATCCAGCCGTCCTCTTGACAGAATAAATTTCCAATATAAATCAAAATAAAACAGATAAGCTCAATACTTAAACATATACTCTTAAATGGAATTAAACTAGCTTCCCCTTCCTGCAGACTTGGTCTGCAGAGTTTATGACCTGACCTTCATTCACTATGGTCTGATGATAAAACAGATGGGAGACATTTATGATCATGCACACATTTGTGCATCCGGGCATACAGACAAAAGCCTGCTTCTGCACAGAAGGGAACCAGTTTTGGACTGACAGGCAGCACGATTTGACCTAGCTGGCCTATTAATATATCTGTGTGTGCGTGTCTTTACTACACGAATGGCACATTTACTCAATCAGCCGATGCTCGTGTTCAGAGCAGCTTAAAGGCATACTGCCTGTAGGCGCTCTATTTGGGTTGTCAAATGCCTTTTATGGGGGTATGACGTAGTCAGAGCTGCATGGTTAATCACTTGTTTTTGACTTTGTGCAGCTGAGTTGTATTTTTTCCTTATAGCTTGTACTACCTGATGGAAAAGAGATTTTAAAACACCCTTTTCACCTGATAAAGCTGCCATGCATAACTATAATTACAAGTGTTTATCAGGGATTTGTTGCACATGGTTTCACTCTCTGAATCAGAGCATATTGTGTGTGAATTGGTTCAGCTCCAAAAGAAGTCATCCTCGTTCTCCCTGATGACTTTCTTTCCCTTCTTACCTTTCCAGCTCCCCTTTTCACCTTTTTTGTCCTCATCTGCCCCCTCTTCTCTGTTTTTCCTCTCCTCTGCTCTTCTCCACCTTCCTTGCTGTCTCTCCCGAGCTGCAGCTTCATCATGTCGTAGAGACCCCTGAGATTAACGTGGGATTATGCATGGATGGGGTTTTAATGGTTATGTAAAAACCCAGCACTAAATCCAGAATGATTTGCTGGGATTAGATCCATTTGTGTGTTTTGCGAGGAGAGGGAGTAGACGGCGGCAGCGGCGGTGGGTGGAGACATGATAACAGCAAACCAATCCGAGCTTGATAATCTCACGGTGCACCCTGCTGAGATGGAAAGGCATAAGAATAAAGAAAAACGATGGAAAATAGATGGGATATATGCAGACAGGGGCAGGGAAACTGGAATTTGGTGAAAATTTTACAAAAGAAGAAAACTTTCTGTGATGGAAGGAATTTAAGAGGAAGAGCCACTTTGGCGAGCTAAGTGTTGGCGGCTTCATGGCTCTCCTGATGGCATTGTTGGACGTCTGCCTTCACAGCTCAGACAGTTTATGAGTGGACTACAACAGATGTCTGATGAGGATAGTATTTCAGTGAATGCAGGCTGTTCCATCTAGTTAGTAACAAGTGGGCTTTTTTCTCGGATTTCCTTCTTTTGGTCGAGTTTTGGGAACTTTTTTTTGGAAAACTTTCTCTTCAGAATCCTTGAACATTCATGCACAAGACAGTAACTCAGTTGTGCTTTAAGCCTCAGGTTGAAGAGAATGTTTCCCTTTTTTTAGCATGAGAACTTCTTCAATGAAAAGAGCTTTCTTTCTAAGCTGAGAAATAAAACCTCAGATCAATCCGGCACCTACAACCCACTCAGGATCCTCCCTGGTGTCCCTGTTTTACTGTGTTGCTCATGCCAAAGCAGCTGCCACGATGATGTTCTGCACCACCTTCCTCTCCGCTCCCTCCGAGGAGCTAAACTGTGAGGTCAGCACAGGAGAAAGAGTGGGAGAACCAGTTGCAGGAGGTGGGAGTTTGGGCCCAGGGAGCTGCCTGTCGTCTTTACACTGCCTGGTTCTCCCACAGGACGAGCTCTACCCGTGTCTCTCTGACCCGACTGCTCGCCTCTCTATTTGTCCCAAAGAGCAAGCTCACACTTTGATGGGCAAAATGCTTCTGGACGTGGGTATGAGCGCCTATGGGGAGAGTGACGGCGGATGTATATGGGACAGGATGAGGAGGAGACGTAGCAGATCAGCCTCGCCTTCCCCGAGTAAAACTCGCAAAAGTCCTTATAATGACAGCGTGAAAGGTATGTGCTGCAGACAAGGCCCAGCTAAGTAATGCTTGTCAAAGCTAAAACAGAATATATCTGACCTATCCGTGCATAGTCCTGCTAAATAGACATTATTGCATTAAAAATACTAAGAAATTTTTAAAGTCCAGAGTTTTTGTGGAATTTTTGGTTGTCAAGTAGAAAGTTCAGTTACACTTAATACAAGAGACTACAGACTGAAGTGATACGATATAAAATGAGACAGGGCACAAAAAGTGCTGATTGTTGCTGTGAAAATGAACAGAAATGTATACCGTGGTTCAAAGATCTTTGGGTTGTCAAAGAAGTGCGTCCATGAGAAAGTTAGGTAGCACACAGTATGTTAGGATGGAAAAAAATTATCTATTATTGCATTTTAAATTAAGATAAATGTGTTTTTTGGTCCAGCGATCCTAGAAATTTTCCAGTTGTCCATGTTTAAATTGTGAGTTTAAGTATGAAATAATACAATGTGCTATGATGCAAAACATGTTTATTGCAGTGAAAATGGAAGAAGAAATATGTGGTCCAAATATCTTGTCACATTTGTGGTTTTTCCAATTTTGATTGTTACTTCTTAAAAGATATAATGCGGTACAATTTGATATAATATGGTACATTACCATTGACCCCCAAGTCCTACACACTGATGATGCGATACAATGCAATATGATGAGGTAAAAAAAATGTCCATTACTGCAGTTTAGGTGGAAAGCAATAGATGTTTACGGTCCAAGTGCCTTATGACCTTTTTTCATTGTCCATGTATTAAAGTTGTTAGTTTAGTTATTTTGTTATTTATGGTATGATACAGTATATCATATGATATGATAGGGTACAATGCAATACAATACTGTACAATAGGAAAAATTAAGAAATAATTTGGTATAGTACAGTACAGTAGGATATTTTAGGCTACGATATGAAATGATACATTACTGTATGGCACATTAAGATACTGTACGGTACAGTGTGATACAGTATCATACAATACTGCAGATAGGATACTGTACAGCATAACAGGATACAATACTGTTTGATACGCTGCTCTTCAATAGGATGCAGTTTGATATGATACCATACTGTATGGTACAGATTCTGTACAATAAGATACTATACAATACATTCTAATATGGTACGCTGCGATGTAAAGACAATGTGATACAGTTCGATATGATTCTGTACAGTAAGATAAGATACAATACAATCAGGTTTGATATGAAACTGTATTATACAGTACTGCTCGGTATGATGCAATTTGATGTGATGCAATCTGAGCCGGGTCTTGAGGGTGTGACCTGGCCCCGGTAAAGCAGAAGAAGATGGAAGGATGGGCTAAACAGTATGTTATGGTATGAAATTACATGGTACAGTCTGATACAACACGGTATGTTAAGATACTTCACAGTACTTTAAGGCAGAGGTTCTCAAACGTTTCAGCCTGTGACCACCAAAAGACCTGGAGACCCCCTCTGTACCTGAACATAGTTAAAGCATAGTTGAACACAGCTGTACACATTCTAGAATAGTCTTGTGCAGACTTACATTCAAAGGATTGTTCAAACATTACTTTGATTTTCAGCATAAATCTCACTAACCACCATGCTTTTTCATACGTTTAACTCATTTTAGGCATAAACTTTTATAAGAGTGGGTGAAACATACAAGTTGAAATCATACAAAATTATTCTTTACTTTGGCGAAGACATCTGGTGACCCTCTCTCAGTATCTCACGACTCCAGAGGGGGTCTCAACCCACATGTTGAGAATCACTGTAAGATACTGTAGGGTACAATACAGTACAGTGCAATACAATACAATGCTTAAGAAACAATACCATACCAAACAAGACGATATGACAAGAAATGACATAGTTTTCAACACGATACTTTTCTATACAATACAATTTAATACAATATGGTACCATATGATACAATACATGGATATGACTCACTGTCCCTTTGGGGAAATTTTGGGCTCCAAGCACCACACACACGGAGAATGGATGTGATGTGATGTGGTGTGGTACAGAGTTTGTCTATTATGACAGTTAAAATGGGTAGAAAGGCGTGTTTATGGTCCAAACATCTCAGGACTTTTTTCATTGCCATGGTGAAATTGATCGGTTGATATCTTCTTCTTTTAGTCATCCACACTGTATCAATAGAGTTTAACTTTTAAGTTTAGTTACATAATTATGATCAAGGACACCATACACTTTTAAAAAGTACAATGTGAAATGTATGTTTATGGTCCTTTAGATGTTGTGGTATTTTTAGTTGTTCATGTTTTAGTTTTGAGTTTATTAGACAGTATGATGTGGAAAGATTTGATTTGATGCAATATGGTGAGGTACTATACAGATACGGCACGATCAGGTTTGATTTAATAAACGTTTATACTAAAATTTAAAACTTCTAGAGAAGGGAAACATCCCTTGATTTCTATTGTGGCACACATGCAGCCGCCTTCACTGTAGCTCAATAAATGAAAACAATAGAAAGAAACAGCATCCACATGTAGACAGAGAAGCATATAGCAATGAAAACTACAAACACTGTATTTGGCTCAGTAATAGCAGAAACAAACATCTGTTTACAAAGCTAACTGTAAATGGCTTTGACATGCAACATCTGCAAAAGTGAATGTTTTCAGTGTTTAGTTCAGATCTGGTTTCAGTTTCAACCTGTTTTATTCATTTAGTGGGTCTGAGATTAATAAGATGATGCTCTAATCCCTTTTCACACCCACAAACTAAAAAACAACTGCCAAACTTCACCTTTAAAACTCATTTAATGGAGAATTATATAATCACAGGAAACCTGCTGGCTCTAAAAGTCCCCATACTTGGGCTTCATGTTGAACTCTGTGTCATATTTATTGTTATTTTGATTTTTATAATGTTCACTTGTGTTTTTTAAATCAGCATTAACATAATTTTGGTACTCATGTCATTTGTAGCCCATAATAAACATAAAAGGTCTCCATATTCTTTAAATCTGTGGGAAAGCCTTCGTACATGTTCTGTGACTGTTTTATAAAGCTGTCATCCTCCATGTCTTCCACCTGCTGTGTTATATAAACTTACTTTGTTGTGTCTGTCTTTTCTTAGGCCCCACGTTGCCCATGGCCACAGTCGACATCAAAAACCCAGAGATAAGCAACGTGCACCGCTACCATAACAACTCTCAGGTGAACAACATCGTGCACTCCTCCTTCCAAAAGAGGGAGAAAAAAGGCAAAGGGAAGAAGAAGAGGCTGACCAAGGCGGACATCGGTACACCCAGCAACTTCCAGTGAGTCAGCACAGGCATGAGCAAGGGAACTAAACACCTCATTATCTGTCCTTTACAATTATCAAAAAAGGCATATTTTCTGATATAATAATACTTAAAGAAACACATCTACACATGATTTTGACAGGTATGACACAAGTCTGACATTTAGGGATATTTTTTAATTTGATTTCTTTTAGTATTTTTATGTTAAATGTGTAGGAGTGCTGGAATTTTAAACATCAAAAAGACAAAATAATATCAGTACTCTCTGATACCAAAGCAATTAAAAATCCTGGGCATTTAAAACTAAAAAATTTCTTGATCCAAATCACTGAACATACCATTTCATGAGATATATGAAAAACAGGAACATATGGCATTATGTGTTAGATTTCCTCCCCATGAAAGTGGTTTTTAACTTCTATACATTTTGATACAGCATCATTGGAATGTTACAGTGTTGTATTGATTAAAAACGTAGCTTTTGTAGGCATAATTCATCAACAAAGGTGTGAGATCGGCTCACAAGATTAATGCTGATTTATGAAAGACTGCTGTTCCACCCCTGGGCTGTCACTATGCCTACTCCTCCTTTTCAAAAACATTTGTTGCATTTAAATGTGATGCCATACGTTGCTAGATATGTAGGATTCTTGTGATTTTGACCATTTCAGGATCCAGCCAACACAACAGCTATAATCCCCCCATCTGTCAGACCACCAACTGGTAAAAATATTTTTTTAGAGTCATTAAACTTACCATTTGGAGCTCCACTGTTCTCTCCTGATTTTAATATTCCATCAAAAACAGCGCTGCTACATCAGAAATTGTCTCCAAAATCCAAGGGCAGGAAAAAGGTTTAATCCAAACATCCATAAAGGCCCACAGATTGCTTCACATCTACAAATACTAGAAACTTTTTTTGATTCACTCTAGTGAACCTCCAGCAGTTTGTACAGCTTTTCACAATAAAAGCCCATGGGTCATTCCGGCTGGTTACTGTGAGCTCTCCAAAGTACGTGAGGCTGTATGCTCTCACTTTGAAAACTGGTGTTAACAGAAACTGTTATTAAAAGTTATTATTGTTTAGATTTAAAACACAAATGTCAAGTGGTCATGAGTTTACTGCATTGGGGTTTCCTATTCCACATATGGACCAACACATGTACTATACTGTGCCTATAATAAGTATTCACCCCCTTGGTTGTATTACCCTTTTATTGATTTTATAAATCAATCACAGTCAGTATCATCTGACAAAAAAAAACAAACAAAAAACTTTCTCCCTCTTTAAAGTAACTGACCTGATTCAACAGAGGTCCAGCCAGTTGCTAATAGTAGTCTGAGTAGTCCAGTCACTAGTTAATTTGTATTCCTGGCTACCATTACACCATGAAGACAAAAGAACACTCCAAGCAACTCAGAGAAAGTTATTGAAAAGTAGACGTCAGGGGATGGATACAAAAAAAATCCAGGAGTTGAGTTAAACACATCATTAAGAAATGGACGGAATATGGCACATGTGTAACTGCCTAGATCAGGAAGTCCTCACAAATGGAGTGACTGTGCGAGAAGGAGACTAGTGAGAGAGGCCACCAAGACACATATGGCTACTCTGAAGGAGGTACAAGCTTCAGCAGCAGAGATAGAAGAGGCTCTGCATACAACAACACTTGCCCAGGTTACTCGACAACTTATTATATTGCACAGGATTGTTTTATAAAATCAATCGAAAGGGTAAAACAACCAATGATTGAAAACTTTTTATGGGCACTGTATACCTCTGGTCCACTTGAACATTGCTGGTGAATTAGAGAAATGTAATAATCCAAGCATTTTTTAATTCAGTCATCTAACTCTAAAGGGTGTAATATGATAGACAAAGACAGGTTGGTCCTTGCTGTGTTTTCAGGGATGGTCAGTGGCAGCTGTCATAGTCATTATCTGTCATAGAAACATTATCATTCAGAATTTCTCAGCAATATCAACAAGCTCTTTCAGCATTCCTTCTGTTTGCATTTCTACCACTCTCTCCTCTGTTTTTGTTTTCCATGT
The DNA here is from genome assembly GCF_018320785.1 of Cheilinus undulatus. NCBI lineage: Eukaryota > Metazoa > Chordata > Actinopteri > Labriformes > Labridae > Cheilinus > Cheilinus undulatus. The sequence continues at coordinate 19,798,419 of NC_054887.1, read as the reverse complement.
GATCTCACGTGCTCTCGCTCTCTCTGTCACAGGCACATCGGACATGTAGGCTGGGATCCAAACACGGGCTTTGATGTAAGTGCATTAAAAGAACATTAATGTGCTCGCTTGCTTGTGTACTCGTCTCTCTGCACGTTGGAACTATGACCTCTAAATGTTCTTAAACCTCGCCCCATAGTTTATCTGTTTATCAGCCACGTAGCCCTCCTCCAGACAGATTTTTCACATTTTTAATATCAGCTCTGAAATATTAAGCCGAGCCGCGTGGCCAAGTCATCAGGAGAGTTACACAAGAAGATTTTGGAAAGGAGAAAAGAATCAACCTGCATCTGCATAATCCATGGACTCGTTCCCAAAAAGCGTCGTCAGTAATTATAGCGGAGGATGAGGATGAGATCACGCAGGTCAAAGGACTCACTCGGTCAGAAAATGACAAAGATAAAATCAGGTGTTACAGTTTCATAAGTCAGTGCTTTCAAGGACTTAAAATGATTTGAATAGAATGACGTCAGCTGAATAAATCTCCCTCGGCTCTAAAGGCTTTAAAGTGGAGGTAAAATGAGCAAAGGTTTATCTTAACGTCTTCTTAAATCGTTACATTTCAGCTCTTTTCTATCCTTACACCTTAGAATTATGATCCAACCTCAAACATGGCTGAAAAGGTTAAGCCCTCTTACAGCATGCACACGGCTCTTCAGTTCATGCTGGCTAGTAATGGGAAAATTCATGTTTATTTATTTGGCACTGTTGATAACAGCTTAAAGGATTTTTTGCAATAGATGATAAGAATCTAACTAAACTTACTGAAAACAGGAAGTTGTAACCCCATGCCACCAGAGGGCATCATTGTGCCTGATATTATTGTCCAATTTGGGCCATTTTCTGTGATCTGCTTCAGCAAATGAGAACTTAACATCACTAATACAAATGTCCATACAACGTTCATGTCATCCCTGAACCAGTCCAGTGTCAAACATGGTGATTCTGCTCTTTCAGATGTCACTTTATTTTAATCCTAACTTGAGAAAGCACAGCTCTTGATATGGCAGTCACATTATGTGTGACTGAGCTGTAAAGCTTAGAAAAACAGATTATTAACCAGTGAAACAGCACCACAGATGTGAAGATATAGAATATGTGATAATGCATGTGCAGGAGAGCGGTTAAGAGAGAAACTGTGACACCACTCTGATAAAGTATACTTAACATGTACTCTAGATTATGTTTAATCAAAGAATGAAAACATGTATAATAGAGAAGAGCTACACATGTGTGAGCTCACACAGTATTATGCTGTTTCAGAGAACATTCTTCCATTATTATTGAATAAATCAAACATGATAGATCCATTTTCAGGAAGAATTGCACTACTGTTCTGGTAAACTTCATCTGCTTTTTCTTTCTTTGCAATGGGGGATTTTTTTAATGAAAGGAAAGTGGATATAATAGAAATCAGTGGGGAGAGAGTTGGAGCCACAGGTCAGACTCGAGGACTATAGCCTTTGTGCTAGAAAAACAAAAATTTCCTCACAGTAATCACACTGTTCATATTTCGTTATCATGAAAACCATTAGTGATAACTTAAACGTCACGGTAAATGATGTCCAGATGGCAAGCTGCGTATGTTGATTTACTGAGATGAATGGGGACAAAACATCCACATGCTGACCAAAGATGTAAAACACGTCAGGAAGGAGAAGGTTTCCTGTGTCTCCTCTCTCTCGCCTGCACCTCTCACTGTGACTGTCTGTCAGAGTTCAGAGAAACAGTCAGACATGTAGGTCTAAGGAGTACTTTAGCTGTGGGTTAATTCAAAACACATCTGCATTGTGGAGCAAAATAAACCAAAATGCTGGAGCTTACCATAGACTGTCGGATTGAAGAAAGAAAACCCTAAACAAACTGAAACTGTAGTAATAGTTTGCACTCACACTCTTTAGAAGCTCCTTTCCTGCTCAAAAAGTCTGTGGAAAGTTCTCCCAAGCTTTGGAGCAGCTCCTGTTAGTTAAATTGATCCAATATTTAAATCTGCAAATCTGATAAATAGAATTTAATTTGCTCATTTAAGGAGTTGTCCAATGGTAATATTAAGATTCCTTCAAGGACAGTGAAAAAAAAATATGATTCAGCATATGAATCTTATACCTATACAAAATGAATATAGGCTAGTCCCCTTGCTGTATTTGATATATAGTTTTTTTATCAAACTTGTTGAAATAATTGATGAATCAAAAAGTAATGAATCTATACTTGTCGAAGAAAATATTGTACCTTGTTATGATGGTTTGGTCAGGCTAATGGTCTCTTTCTATGGTGAAATAATTTCTGTGGTAAAATGGATGGTATTTAAAGCAGCAGTAACATCTACAGTAACTTTTATTGATACAGTGGGGGGAACACCAGCAGCTTGATATTCTTGACACATTTTGGCCCTCAGGATAAGCTAAATATGGAACTGTTTAATAGACTCCTACCTTATCTTTCTCTGTTTTCTTCCTCCAGTTGAATAATTTGGACCCTGAGCTGAAGAACCTGTTCGACATGTGCGGCATCTCTGAGGCTCAGCTGAAGGACAAGGAGACCTCGAAGGTCATCTACGACTTCATCGAGAAGAAAGGGGGCGTAGAAGCTGTCAAAAACGAGCTACGGAGACAAGGTAAGATCGATCAGAAAATCTATTATCAGTATTTTGATTACTTGTATTATTTGTGGTACTGAAGTGGCTTCAGTGGAGAGTTTTGGCACCATTCTGTCAGGGTGGCTACTTCATAAATAAGACAATCTAACTGGTGTGGTGGTTCTGTCCCCAGGTCCGCCCAGGTGGAGCGGTAGGTTTTTTCTGATGCATGACCTGCTGTGACAGCTCATGACTGCATGTCGAGTTGGACTGCGAAATAATGAAATTAAAGTGTGCAGAACTTGCAGATTCTGAATTTAACTGTTTGCTGTTGTTTGTATTTGAGTTGAATGTTTCTCTGAGATGTTATGAGTCTAATTTAAACACTAAGATCTAAAAAATCTCTACAGGAGACTAAAAAAATATTTATTATTGTGAAAAAGGGATTAACATCTGTCTAGACAGAACATGCTGCAGTTGTCCGTCTACATGTATCCTGCCAGAACGCTGCCCCCGGTGGCTTCAAAATGCAACTGCATGGTGCACCAATGCTAGCAGGAATCAGGAAATCGAATGCATTTTTCATATGCAGTGATATCTTTGAGTGAACCTTCATGAACTTAACATGCATATTTGTCGAATTCAGTGGTTTGTTTCCTCATTAACTTCTGTCTAAGCTACACTTGTCATATCTTCCTTTTCTGGACAGTCTAATGGATCCTTTTGCAACTGTTCTGCACGTGCAATTATGCATCCATCACCATTAAAGCACTCTACTAGTTTTCATAAATCAATAAGCAAAATGAAAAAGGGTGTCTCTAAATAATAACCTTCTACTTAGAAATAAGGAAAATGGTTCAGAATCAGGTTCACAAATCAGAAACATCTCCTCTTCATCATGGTCAAAAGATTAATTATTAATAAAATTAACAAGTTTTAATAAGAAAAATAAGACTATAAAGAGAGACAGTGCTGAATCTATCTATGCACGTCTAACTATTTGTAGTGAAATGTAAGAACTCCATTAAATAAATCTGTTTCCTGAGGCTGCCGTGTGACTGATCCATGATGATGATTACAACTTCTTATATTCTGTATTTTCTAATTCTTCCAGCACCTCCTCCTCCTCCATCCAGAGGTGGCCCTCCTCCACCTCCACCACACCACAGCTCAGCCCCCCCTCCTCCTCCTCCAGCCAGGGGCCGAGGTGCCCCTCCACCTCCTCCACCCTCCAGAGCTCCCGTCTCTGCACCTCCTCCTCCTCCTCCATCCCGACCTGGCATGTCCGCTCCACCGCCTCCCCCGCCCAGCCGAGGCTCCCTTCCTCCTCCCCCTCCACCGGCCCACGCTTCGATTCCCGTGGCGCCTCCCCCTCCGCCTCCTCCCCCTTCATCCTCGATTCCATCCAGCGGCGGAGCCCCGCCTCCTCCCCCTCCTCCTCCACCACCTCCCGGCCCTCCACCTCCAGCTCCTCCGCTGTCCATGGAGGCTAACGGAGGGGATGGCGGGCAGCCCGGGAAGTCTGCGCTGCTGAGTCAGATCCGAGAGGGCACCCAGCTAAAGAAGGTGGAGCAGAGGGAGAGGCCGGTGTCCAGCACTGGCAGAGATGCACTTCTGGACCAAATCAGACAAGGAATCCAACTGAAATCTGTCAGTAGTCACACAACTTCTACATGAATCTACTCTTTTAATCTTAAATCTGTGCTTTAACTTTAACTGCTCATTTCTTTACAGAGGGATGACAACACAGACTCATCCCCTCCTACCCCGGCCCCCTCAGCAGGCATTGTTGGGGCTCTAATGGAGGTGATGCAGAAAAGGAGCAAGGCTATTCACTCCTCAGGTACTTAAAGATGAATTAACAATCACTTCCTCTATACTTCCTTTTTGATCATCAATGGGAACTTATTGGAGGAGTATTTGAAAACCTCCCCCATGTGTGCAAACACAAGCAGAACAACAAGCATCTATCAGTTTTATTTTCATGTTAAAAGGGCAAACAGAGAACCCCCAAAAACCTATAATTGCTGTAGTATTACCCTTAATGCCGTGGAAAAAAACACTTTTTAGTATTTTTGCACATACAATCGAGTATCTAACGACACAAAAAATGTGAATAAAGCCAACAGTTCCTTCTGCGTGGTACTCCTACATCTGAAAACCCCAAATCTGACAGTCTGTCTGGAATCTGTGACATCACAGTGAGTCTTTATTATAATACCTGCCCCTCACCTGGTAACTCCACCCAGAGCCATGGAAGCACACAGTTGTACCTGTGTCAGAACACCCTCAAAAAGAAAAGAACAGGGTGAGGGGGCCTGTTTTGCATTTGAAGAGACACACTAAATCAAGTCTTCTAACAAAGGCTTTTAAGAGCGTGGTTATTACCTCCTTCATCGCTACGCTTCATCTGACCAAACCACAACACTGATTTTCTTTAGACCACAGGGAACTGTGTTAAAGATGGAAAAGAGGTATGATAACCCCCCTTTAATAGTGATTGTCCAACAGTTTCAGATGCTTACCACCACCATGTAATGCTAATACTATATAACAACCAGATGCTGGGAAATACCATGGAAAATAATTTAATCATACAATTGGTTTTCCTTGACTTAAGAGAGAGATGCTTCACTACTCTGAGGAAGCGTTTGACTCTTCATCCTTAGATGATTGAAGAGTTCATTGACACCAGCTTCAGCAGCCAGACTTTCAATCATTCATTGTGTCAGATGACACTCTGTCAGCAAGAAGTAAATAAAACTGAGACTTGTTCCTCCTTTGTTTTCCAACCACCATGTGATTCCTTTTGTTTCCATTTGAAACATCTGAATGGAGGGCTAATTCTTCCCTAAAAGAAAGTTATTTAAAGTTCCCTTTCAGAATACACTTACTTTATTTAGAGAGCCCTCCCTGCTTTAACTGCTATCACATATATTTTTTTCTTTCATTTTTTCACAGTCATATGACAAGCACATTTCATTCCACTGTCTAGAAAAGGGGACAAGAGTAATGAGAGTCAAATATCTCTTTGCAATATCAATCTGCAATAACTCTGCAAAGTGCTTCCTGATAGGGACCTCAAACAGATCTGAATTCCTTTACATTATTATTAATTCTGTAAATTATCACTACCATATTTTCATTGAGCTTTACAGTGACTTTAAAAGGGCCTCACCCCCCTAGATGTTTTTCCCCTTAAATTGATTTTTAAATAAAAAATTTGGCTTTTTTAAACCCAAATTGAAAACAGATTTCTATAACCTTATGTCAGTTTGATAAAAATATTTTTTTTGTAATTTTTTTTGTCAAAAAAGTCAAATTATAGTGACCATGATTCATTTGATAAATCTAACAAATCAAGTTTTTTCACTACTCTTCATGTTTCTTCTTTTCCACAGACGAGGATGATGAAGATGACGAAGATGAGGACTTTGAGGATGATGATGAATGGGAGGACTAGCGATATTCTCTTTCTTCCCTTCCTCAGCCCCAGGATGATCATGACACTAAAATCGTTCTTGTCTTTCTAAAAAAGAAATCTTTAATTTCACAAGTATAAATGTAAATGTTCTATCAAGTTGCTGTATATTTTTGTTGCCTTTATGCTTTTTTATTAATCTGTGCAATACCTCATTTAATCTGTAAATGTTTGTCATTCTCATATCTTAGGTTGTTGTTTCTTTGTCCTCGTCATGTCTGTCTCAGTCGGCTCCATCTTCTGTCTCTTGATAGCAATATCTCACATATCTGGTGAAAACTTTGTTGGGATTTTTTCCATCTCTATGCATCTCTTTCTCCTCCCACGTCCCCAACTCTTTGACCTCCATCTGTCTCTCAGACATCGTTCCTATATCTGCTGCCTCCTATCAAACCATCGCACATTTTCTCTCCCTGTCACTCTCCAGTGTTCCTACTTCTCTGATTAACATGTGCAATTTAACATCAAGCTGTTTCTTGAAGCATAGAGTTGAATGTTTTTTCTTTTCTTTTGGTCAGTCGTCGAAGGAGAAGGCTTCCAAAATAAGGAGCCGTGAATCCTTCATCAATCATGTGTCATCGTTGTTTGTCAGGAGAAGAAAAAGAAATTGAACTATTTTCATACCCTATTGCTCTGTAGTTTATTTTTACTTATTAAATGATCTTAGTTTAGAACTCATATTTTCTTAAAACAATGAAAAAGGAAAGGCTCTTTTTGGAAACTTTAGCTTCATTTGCTGTTGACTGTAAATTTGCTCCAGAGTTTGAGTCTTGTTATATTTTTGCACAGAAAGAGAAGACTTGCTGCATGAGTACAAGACATTTTCAGGTCTGTATTATTAAGGAACATACGTACGCTTCACTAAAAGAGGATAAACACTTGGTTTCTAAGCATATTAAGCATTTTAAATGGTTAACTCATCACTACATACAGTACATACATGGAGGTATCCATCAGCTGGCTATCTGTTGTGAATTTTAGTTCTTTATTTTGTCACTCTTACACTACAGACTGTTGAAATTGTATTTTTCTTTTTCTTTCTTTTTTTACAGTAGCCAACATTAATAAATGCCTGTTTGTTGGAATCAGGTCATTGATCATGTAAAGCTTGAGGAATAAAGACATTTTAGTTTTACCCACCTGATGTTTAGAATTGATCCTTATCCTGACAGAAACTGTCTGACTAAAGCAGGGTCCTTTTGGTGTGGAAAGTTCTGCCTTAACACTGGGAGGTATTGGTGTCATGACATTTTTAGAAAGTATTGACTGTCTAATAGAATATTAGGTGTACAATAGAAATAGCTTTTGCAGAGAGAAATTGTTCCTTATTAAAATAATTATAAAATACATTATGAATGCGAAATTGTTTAATATTTCTTGATTTACATTAACTTAAAGGTGGGTTATTCAGAAAAGGACAACACATTAAATGCCAAATGGTTCTTCCAATTAATAATAAAGTAAATGGACAATTGCTATGGCATGACTTGTGCTCAAACATGCTTGTATTTTTGCACAGTTTGCAAAATAACCAAAACACTTTCTTTAAATTAGGTCCAAAAGAACTGGACTTCACTACAGTTGAAAAATCATCAAGTACTGAGTAAAAGGACAACCAAAACCAAAACAAGAAACTTTTAGCTAGTCTTGTCTGTCAATGGTATGAAACTGCCAGTAGTTTTGTTTTGATTACACATGACCATGAGTAACACATAGTGAGAGAATGATTCACCACATTTCAAAACAGCTTTTGCGTGTTACTCAGAGGTGGAAAAAGTACTCAACTAAGGTTTACTTCAAGTACTGAGTAGCTACTGAAGAGTTGTACAGTAAAATAGTATCTCTCCTTATTGGCAAGAACAACAACAGAACAGATCTTCAACCAGGTTGTTGAGGTAGCCACACCTCTATAATTAAGTTAAATACACAGCAAAATTGACAGTGTTAATATTGGTCCACTCAACATAAAGTTAAACTACACTTTTGAAAGTCTTAATATTTTAAATTATGACAAAAGTGCAGTAGCCGTTGCAAGGCAATGCAAAGTAATAAAGAATACACACTATAAGTCCTTTAGGGAACACCAAAATCACCTGCAGCAACTCTAACCCAGTGGATAACTTCACTCATGGTGCAAATGTGCCTCACAGCAAAAAGGAAAACAGTCCACTAGATATATGAATAAAAACATCCCAGCAGAGATCACTGTGCAACAGGCAATATCCAAACACAAAATAAAATGCATCTATGCGCTGCCCAAGGACATGATGGGAAACGCCACCCACACATAACCAGATTTGAAATTGCAGAGGGCAGAGCTCAGATCAATTGACTCTTAACTAAGCTGAACTAACACTGGTAGATCATCTCTGTCAAAATAAATCCAACATTGAAGACCATATCATTCAGAATGAAGTTAAATTTACACTTGGGGAGTAAAAATCAACTGGTAAATCCCTATAAACACTCCAGTTTTTACTGTGTACAACAAATGTTAGGGATGTGATGTGGAATCATTATTTTGCTATGTGCTAAAGTAGTCAACAGAGGTGGAAAAAACAAGACTATTTTACTCAGGTAAAAATACAGCTTCTCTGGTTAAGATGTACTTATGTAGTAAAAGTACTTATTTCTAAATGTATTAAAAAAAACTAATTTCTTGTAATTTGAGTAAATGTAATTAGTAACTTACACCCCTGAACTCTTTTTATTACAGCGGTGTGACTTGACTTAACCTGGTTGAAGATTCATTCTCTCATGTTATTGCCAATAAGGGAAGACAATATTTTACTGTACAAGTCTGCTTTAGGTAAACTTGAAATTAAATACTTTTTACTTTTATTTAAGTAGATTTATTGGCCAGTAATTTTATATGACTTCAGTAAATTTGAACACAAATAATTGTGCTTTTACTTGAGGACAGTGGTCTTGTACTTCTATTTCTTCTATTTCAGTCCAAAAAAAAGGAGTATAAAAATGAGCAGTATTTCTTAAAGTTTGTGAACATTAGCTAGCATATGGTAACTGGAAATCAGACCAGCATTAACAGCGAACCCCAAAAGAATAAGTTAAAGTGAAAAATAAAAATAGTACATCATGTTAAATTAATTTGTCGATTAAAAAAATAAAATATTGTTCTAATATGTCAAATGCACCCTTAATATTTCATGGGGAAGATTAACCTGCTCTCGTTTAGTATTTTGCCACCATGTTAACTTCATATCAGGAGCTGTGGCCCTTGTTTATTCCCAGTGAAGGCATTTGCCTGTAGATTTGGCAATGAGTGCATTGTTTTAGCCGCAGTCAGTTTTTGAAATTGACGCATGGACTGAAAAGGGTAAGTTGACTTGAAATTATTCTCCGTAAGCATTAATAATAGCATTAAAATGGCACTTTCATGGGTCAAAACGGTATTTGAAGAATGAACAACTTCTGGGAACGTAAACACGGTTAGCAAGCTAATGAGCTACCTCAACTGTCGCATCAACGGTCAATAACGGTAGCATCAGTTTCACGAATGCTAACTATGCACCTGCTAATAAGTAGCATGCTAATATTGCTAACATAATGAACGACAGGAGAGGCAGGCCAGAAACATATTTACAGCAAGTGTTAGAAATAAATAGAAAAACAAAATAACGCAACAAATCGTTGAAATGGTTTAAGACACCATTGTTTCTTTGATTTTTTTTTTCCACTACAAGCCAATATGCAAAAGAACAATACTAAATTCCTCCTATGAGAGACAAATTGCTGTTTGTTTCCTCTCAAATATTTAAATACTTCGGTGGGAAAGCATGGCAATGTGTCTACTGATGTTAGCTTTTGTTGGTAACTCTGTCAATAAGTCTTAACTATGAAGGCTTGACATTAATGACTTTGTATATCTCAATAAAGATGGATATCAATATTTTTGGTATTTTAGCTTTTTTCACACTTACAGCCTATCCTATGTATCTACTGTATTATTTTTTGTTTTAAGCAGTTTAATTTCTTACTCAATATTTTTTAATCTATCAAGACACCCTATAAAATGCTTAAACATCTCAAGTCATCCCAGTTAAAATGTATTGATAAAAACTTACATTTTACATTCCTGTGACTGCAGATGGGCTAATGTAGTAACAGGATTAAACAAGATAAATCTCTTAAGCACTCTCTTAAAACAATTAAAGTGTATAATTTTACAGAATTGTCATCTGGACCTTAAAACCACATCAATCTTATTTATTCTCTGACCCTAATGCTGATGTGATTTCAGGAAAAAGACATAATTTGATAGCTAATGATTTGCACATTCAGAGTAATTTTGCAGCATTTTGAAGCCCCCTGGCAGTGCAATGGCACCCTAGTTGAGACTGCTGGTCTAACTGATATTGATTCAAGTTTTTGCACTGGTTTGCACTTACTTGTCCATGTGCATGAATGTGTCTATGTGTGTGTGTGTGCATGATAAATACAGGCTTCATCACCTGCAGTAGACATCCTGACACAGAGCTGGACTGATCTGCTAACAGCTGAGGAGAGGATTATCACAACCTTATCGTTACCATTTCAACCACTGAGCCTGGTAGAAAAGAAATCTGGGTGAGTGATGGACAACATGTGCAACTGTCAAATCTCAGCAGCAATTTGTTCAAGCGTGTAGCACAACAGACCTGATCATAAACCCAAAACAGCTTAAAACGTCAGTGTGAGAATGGGATCGAGTGTGTGCAACACAATAATGACCGCACCAATCCAGCGTCTTTGGTATTTATTTTTAGTTTATGTGCACATCAGCTGACACCACACTGACCCTGTATCAGTTCTCTCTGCTGCAGAGTTTAGAGGAAGGATTAGAACAAGTATGGCACTTTCCACGAGCGGGGCAGCTCTGTTTGGATATGCTGCTGCCATAGAAACCCTTCAGACACACACAGGACAACAGGGTACTCTCTATCTTTTGGCTTGGGATGATATTACTATCAGTTTTTGATGTGTGGCTCATACATGCTTAAAATGTGTTGAACAATATGGAAGAATTGCAAAATTATAAAGATCATTATCATCAAATTGTCAAAAAAAAAATTAATATATCAGGATTTTGTCTTTTTTACCACATCATATAGATTTCCCAGAGTTGTAAAGGGAATATTGCCCCAACTCTTTGAATTTTCTTTTATTGAAGTCGAATAGTACATTTACAGGCATTGGTATATTTTTGAGAGAAACTAAAATTAGACTTCTAAAATGCATGTTAACCATGTTAGTCTGACAGAAATTCTCATATTAGATGAAGTTACTCAAATTAGGAGTGGAGCTGAGGTCAGACTACAGGTTTTCAGCATGATTTCTGGCTGGCCCAACAGTTTCAGGGATTCAGAACCCATCAGCCCTGATACCCTAGAAAGCGTCTAAGACATCTAACAACCTCTTGACAGGAAGTCTAGTATTTTTACCTGCTGTCTCTGATTTATTTTGTGATGTCAGTTACATTAACTATTAAGAGCCAGAGCACCCTGTGTTTACAGAAGTCACAGATGTAAACAAACTAAATGGCAAAGTGAAAGAAAAATGATGAAGTTGGTGCTGTGAGATGCTAAAGTGAGACAGACAAAAATGTGTTGAGCTCTGACTACAACACCCCAGCCTGCTGTTAGCATTAGCATCAGGCTGGTGTATCATTCATTGTAACATTTTGGATGGACAAACAAATACTATGTTGCATGTTCCATCGTTTCCACACAATTTGACCCAAAAATTGAATTGCATAAATTCTGAGCATAGCAAGAGTCACACTGTTGTCTGCCATAAACAAGAGGTACAGTGTGTATCAAATTTGAACCAAAGTAAAGTAGAGTCTGTTCAGAATATACAGAGCTTTGACTCACAATCAGTTAGCTGCTTGCTAACTTGTTCAAGGTCAAAAAGACGAATGTTCAGTGTTACTCGCTGAAAAGGGACATAATTTCCTCTACTGTAGCCGAGACAGAGATGGACATGCTTCCGTCAGTAATCGATTCTCCCGCTGTCCATGTATAGACATTTTGCTTATGATATCGCACAATCCGTCCCGCTCTGTCCCATCCCTGCCTGGTCAGCAAAAGGAACATGTAACTTCTTGAATACCAGTGCTAAATGAACACACTTATCCATGAATTTGCCAAGGCAATTTTTGTAGTGCACATTTTGTTCAAGGAAAGTTTGAAATTTCAGAGTAAAATACACGCATATCATTTTATGAAGTGTTAAAACAGCATTTTCAAGAGCACCCCCTCATTTGTAACAAGCAACAAGGCCTCTCTGTGTAATCTGTTGACAATATTTTGACGTTTTAATTTTAAAAAACCACACAAGGAGGTTTTCACGTGGGCAGAAATGTTGACATCAAGGCCTTGGTATGCTTTAGGATCACTGCCTGTGTATGGAAAAACATCTCTTTCCATCTCATCTCAGCTCATTTGGCAGAGTCACTGACATTTGAGATTTGCATTGTGGTTGTTCAGTCAGATCAGTTTTAATCTTTAAAGCAGCAAAAGTGTATGCATACTGTAGGGGAGAAAGGTGAGGTTAGTTTGTGACTCAAAGGCTTTATGATACTCCCTTGCTTACAACTTTTGTTCAGATACTGGGGTTAAATTTCCTTGAAAACCCCCTATCCATCCTGAAAATGATCCTGAATTCCATTTGAGTGAATCCAGCCGCATGGACTTAATTTACAAGCAGGAAGTCTTTACATTTTATAGATGAATTTCATGGAAGGATCCCCTTGTTGACAGTTTGACAGATATGACAAAGTGCTGTGCTTGAGCTGAGGAAGTTTTATTCTTAGGACACTTCCCCTAAGGAATGCATTGTGCATACTGAGCCGCTATGCTTGGCAGGGCTGTAGAGCAGACAGATTTTTCAGCATGGGGGTTGCAATCTGTGCTGGTATTGCTTTATCCATTGTTAGGTTTGATTTTCTTCTAAATGCTCTTTGTTCATTCAATTAGCCAAGACATACATGTGCTTTGCACTACTGCCCCGTATTTTCATCAGGGGAAGGACAAGATATCAGTATGGCAGTATACTGTCTTTCTGAAAACTTTACTGCATTGCTGGTGCTGAATATAGATGTTTTAATGTTGAAGAATGCAGTCTCTAAACAGTTTACCTTGCCAGTTTGACTCATTGTGTCACCACAGCAGGACTCTAGAAAGAAGGAGAAATGTCTGCAGACTGCTGCTCAGCTCCCAGTGGGCAATATTATTTTTTTAACCAGGGCAAAGTTCGGTCTAAAAGATCTGAAGGTCTTGTACATTGAAATGTTGCTCTGTTTCACTAAAAAGTCCATTGGGAGAAAAACAGCAGTGGGAAGACCTTTTCCCTCCTTTTTCTGCAGTAGTACTTTTTATGCTGCACCTGCAGACATTCTGCCTGGATGTTCGCACTTAAGTTATCTCTTTACCACTGCTTGTCTCCCCATGGTAGTGCTTACAATATGAATCAGGGTAATATAAACAGAAATTAGTTGATTAAAGAAGACAACAGTGAAATAAAAGACTAGGAACACAGTGTGATAATGCAACACGCTAGTGAAGGAAGTTCATGGATGAACGCATGAAAATTGGTGAAACTGATGCCAGATTTTGGTGAACAAATACATAAAGGAACATTTTATTCACTTTAGTTAATCATAAACTGGGATGTCTCAAAATATGATTGTTCTGCAATACAGAAGTTATTACCTTATCCTGATATTATTTTCATAGTTGGCAAGGCTGCCCATAAGAAGGGATAAAAGAGAGAGCTTTCTGGAGCCCTGCCAATGAGGGGCCCATGGAGGTCAGTATAATCAGGGTCTATTGTCAAGTTAAGCTGTGATAACCATATCTTATTTTTAACCTGAATGATATCCACTCTTATCAAAGCAGCAAACTATAAATTCTATTTTTTGTATTTTTTATTATTGTGCTGCAGTACAATATGGCCTTTTTCCAAATGTAAACCTCTTTTCTGGAAACAGAATTACCTTTTATTGGTAATGTTAGCAATGTGAATAGGCACAGTGAACTAAACGATAAGGATAGTAATGTCAGTCTTCATAGCTAAGCTTGATGTGCACAAATATCAGAAAATAAAAGTAGTACAAGAAATTAAGACAAATATGGGGGGAAATGATGAAATAATTGCAAAAAATTGGCAATAAGAGTTTAAAGTGTTAAAAAAAAGTGGTGAAAAGAGGTTAAAAAGTGTGTGTGTGTGTGGGGGCAGTGGAAAGTGGTTTAAAAGGGCAAAAAATGTTTAGAAGTGGCAAAATGGGCATAAAAATGTTTTAAAAAAGGTTAATAGTGGCAAAAGTGGGGCAGGTAGTAAAATAGTAAATAGGGGTTAAAAAGGCAAAATTGGTAACAAAACAGTTGCATGAATGGGTGGAAAATGGTGAAAAGTGGTTAAAAAGTTACCCCAAATCGTCCTAATGTTTGTCCAAACATGGGCATAGAGTGTCAAAATCAGTTATAGAAGCAGAAGTGGGCAAAAAGGTTAACAGTAGCAAAAAAGTTGCATAAATGGCCATAGAAGGTAGTTAAAATGGACAAAACTGAATTTAGGGCAGAAAAAAATTGGCTGAAAGTGGGAAAAATGAAAGTGAACAGTTGTGAACAGTGGCAAAATGGGTTCAAGAGGCAAAGAATAGGCAACAAAAGGGTTAAAAGTGGCAAAAATGTTACATAAATGGACAGATAAGGTATTAAGAAGGAGTTAAAAAGTGGCAGAATTAATTAAAGTGGAAAAAAATGACAGTAACCAGTGGTTAAAAGCATTAAAAAGTGGCATGAATTAACATCAGAACCCAAAAATATAGCTCGGCACAGCTCCAGAATGAGGAATGGTTAGCCAGGATGCTAACACTAATGTCACTGATCCAACACATGTGCATTGATATAATCAATAAATCATGACTGGGGAGGGCCCGTTCTCTGGCATTTTCAGGGGGCCAGTCATTTCTGTGGGCAGGCCTGATAGTGGGCCATGTATTGTGCATTATTATTGTATTATATAATGAGTTACCACAGAATTCACCCCAGAATTTCCATGTTTATATGATACTATGTAGACAAAGTTATTTTTAATGGAGTTTTTACCAAGCTGCAAGATAGCTAAGGCAAGAAGATATGGATATGTTTCAGTGTATGCTACTGTTGTTAAAATAAGCATTCAAATTTCAGGTCTTAAATATTAAAAATCTGCTCGAGCATTCAAACACATTATAAAACAAGAATGAAAAATAACCTGTGTATGCTCTCAGTTCCACTTTGATTCCATTAAACTCAGACAACTTTAATAATCCCTCCAGGCCATTTTGTTTGAAGAAGCTTTTGTAAAAAAGATAGTCAAAAACAACAAATACATGGAATAGGACCTCAAAGGAATACAGTATTCAAATTGTTTAGTTTGTCTTTTAACACAGGCTGCTTTTGAAAATTGGTGCTTGTAAATGTTTTGCATTGATGTCATTAGTAGTTTTCGTGTTGCTATCCCTGAGCCCTATGCGTGTCATCTTTGAACAGCTGCAGTGTGGATTTAGGAACCAGGGAACTCTTCCAAGACACATAAACAAATACAGGACCAGAATTAATTTGAGCAATACTTATAGCCCACATCACTCAGTCACTCCATCCTGCAGTCATTTGCTTTGACTCTCTCGTCTGTCACCTCTCCTCTCACATGCTCTTTGGTCTCCTCTTCCAGACTTGTCACCCCTCTTTTTTATCTGGAGTGGGCTGGTCATCATCTCTGTCACTTGGTTCCTCCCTCCCTTTCTTTCATGTCAGTGTTTTCATCCTGACTGAACATCAAAGTTTTTAATCAGGTGAATCTCGCAGCTCTTTGGTCTTGTCCTTTTTAAAGTAATCTCCCTGACCCAAGAAAAAGAGTTGAGCAGTTTTGAACAGTACCCCAAAATTATGACATAAATAAGTTAGAGATCACAAGAGAATAGCTGATGTTTGCATGTTATCACAGCAAAATTGGGTGTCATCCAATCTATAGATGTAAATCCACTCACTGCTGCTGTACATTATGGGCTTTTTGCCACAGCTTTTTTCCCAGGCAGACTTTTGTGACCCACTGGAAAAAGCTCTGCAACCCTTCCAATCCACCAGTTGAGAACTACTGAATAGATCTATTATGAAGCAGACTTTATGAAAAGAAATAAGGGATAAAAGTCAATAAGTCAGCCATGACAGTGTTGGTTAACATTTCTTATTCAGCTAAACTACTGGTCATAAACTGCTCTTTAAGGTTGTAACTAAATTCCCTGAGTGCAAAGAGAGCTTTTAAAATGGTTTGCCTCTTTCCTGATTTCTTATATTTAGCATATTTGTCACACTTAAATGGTTCAGATCATCTAATAAATTTAGATATTTGACAAAGATACCAAAATACAAAATGCACATTTATTAAGGAAAAAGTCATCCAAACCTGCCAGGCCCTTTTTGACCCCCCCCCCCCGTGTGAAATCGTAAATTAGCTGTAATCAACCACATTTTTGGAAAGCAGAGCTCAATTTCTCTAGCCACACCCAGGCCCAATTACTGCCAAACTTTCTGAATGAAGAAGTCACTTCAATAGAACCAGTAAATTGAGAGCTTTGCCTCTCAGCTCAGCTCCCTCTTCACCACAACAGTCCAGCACAATGCCCGCAATACTGCTGATACTGCACCAATCCGCCTGTCAAGCTCATGCTCTCTTTTACCCTCACTCATGAACAAGACCCAAAGATACTTGAACTCCTTCACTTGGGGCCAACACTCACTCCCCACCCGGAGGGGGCAATCCACCGTTTTCCAGCAGAGAACTATGGCCTCCGATTTGGAGGTGCTGACTCTTATCCTGACCACTGCACAGTCAACCGAACCGTTTTAATGCCTGCTGTAGATCCCCTGCTGAGGAAGCCAACAGAACCACATCATCAAAAAACAGAGATGAAATTCTGAGGTCCCCAAACAGGAAACCCTCCTCTCCCCTGGCTGCGCCTTGAGGTCCCATCCATGAAAATCACAAACAGAATCGGAGACAAGGGGCAACCTTGGCGGAGGCCAACACGCACCGGGAATGTCCCCAACCTCGTACTGACGATGCGGACACAACTCTCACTTTGGTCATACAGGGAACCGATGGCTTGCCTCAGTGACCCCCGGGACCCATATTCCCGCAGTACCCCCCACATAACCCCATGACGGACATAATCATAGGCCTTCTCTAAGTCCACAAAACACATGTAGACTGGATGAGCAAACTCTCAGGCTCCCTCAAGAAGTCCTGCAAGGGTAAAGAGCTGGTCTACTGTCCCACAGTCAGGACAGAATGCGCATTGTTCCTCCTGACTCCGAGGTTCAACAATCAGCTGGAGCCTCCTTTCCAGCACCCTAGAGTAAACTTTTCCAGGGAGGCTTAGGAGTGTGATACCCCGATAATTTGAGCACACCCTCCGGTCCCCTTTTTTTTAAAAACAGGAACCACCACCCCAGTCTGCCACTCCATAGGCACTGATCTAGACCTCCATGCTACATTGAAGAGGACTCTGCTTCGTCCTCGGAGGATGCATCGGCCGGATTAAGGAGTTCCTCAAAGTGTTCCTTCCACCACCCGACAACATCCCCAGTCCGGGTCAGCAGTTCTCCACTCCTGAGAACAGCCTGAGAGGAGCCCTGCTTTCGCCTCCTGAGTTGTCGGATGGACGGAAGGAAAAACTGAAGTAGTATTTTATAAAAAGAGCATCATACCAACAGTTAAACATGGTAGTGAGATGGTCTGGGGCTGCTTTGATGCTTCAGGACCTGAATGACTGATTGAACCATGAGTTCTGCTGTCTACCAGAAAATCCTGAAGAAAGTCTAGCCATCAGTTTATGACCTCACACTCAAGCACGCTTTGGTTATGCAGCAGGACAATGATCTGAAACACACCAGCAAGTCCATCTTTGAATAGCTTGAAAAACACGAGTCTAGTCAAAGTCTGGACTTAAATTCGATTGAGATGCTGTGGTGTGGCCTTAAACAGGCCTTTCATACTCAAAAACCCTCCATTGTGGCTGATTTAAAATAATTCTGCAAAGAAAAGTGGGTATAAATTCTTCCACGGCAATGTGAAAGACTTATTGCCAGTTATAGCAAGCGCTTGCTTGCAGTTGCCACCAAGGGTGGCACAACCAATAATTAGGTTTAGGGGCAACTACTTTTTCACATTGGGTCAGATAGTTTTGGATGGCTTTTTTCTCTTAATAAATGAAATCATTATTGAAAACTGCATTTTGTATTTACTCTGGTAATCTTGTTTGTCTCATACTAAAATTTGTTTGATTATCTAAAATTTTTATATGTGTGACAAACATGCAAAAATGAATATGAATAGGGGGGCGGGGGTCATTTTCACAGCAGTATGTAACTTCAGGTATAAATAAAGTATGTTATTCAACAGTAGACTGTGTTAATAACCACCAGGCAAAATTTTGGTCAATAAAAACACTACACTTTGGTTTTGATTGTGTGATTTTACTTTAAATTATATGTCTGGATTGTGATGTGTTCTGTGATGTGCCAGCAGTGAGTCTCTATACTTGTCATGCTTTGTGAATTGTTCCAACAAAGTGCGCAAAAGCCGTGCTCTCATACGTGCTAACTGGAGTGGGTGTACTGTGAGTGTGTCTGAGTGGGAATATGCATCAGCGGTGCAGTGCTTGACCGGTTAAATGACTCACTGATAAAAACAATGGCTTTGTTTGCTTCCTATTCTGCTGCATAACAGCTGACCCTATTCTTTAAATGGATCTCATCCAGTAACTGAAGAAGAAGAAGAAAACAGTCTGCATGCTTAGACAAGCGGCATTGTAAACACCAAATGGCTATATTTAGAAATTAACACATAAGTCAACCAAAACAGATCATATTTACAATTTTACAAGAAAACAGTGAATTAGAAAACTCATCAGTAAACAGCTTGTTTTCAAAATAGAATAGAAACAGCGTCTTCACTTTGGCAAAAATTCTTTTAAGAAGAACATGTAAAGCTTTTATTGCAGTGCAAATTTCCAGTATATTTCCAAAAATTCAGTTCTTGCTTCTTTAGCATCCCAACATGTTTTCACCTTGTGCTCACATTGTTGATGCTCACTCCTTCATCAGTATGTAGACTTTTCTCAGTCTCAATGGCAGCAAACGTGTTTCTTATGTTGTATTATCGTAGATGAAATGGGATTTCCACCTGGAAAATGACATAAAAAAGAGTTACAAGCCATCAATGCTCTGTGGGAAATGGGATGGTAATGGCAGGATGGGAATGAATGGCATGCACAGGGGTCAGGGGTCATGACTGAGTGACATCAGTGTTAGCAATTATGACTTCTGAAGTGGTTGGACCAAAAAGACAAAATCCATGAAACAGCTTCTTCTTTGAGCTGATTGTAATGAACTCCCGCTACATTATAACACAGGCCAACTTGTCAAATATTTATTTTACATACAAGTAAAAAAAAAAACTATAAACTTCCTTAGAAAGAAATATATGATTGAATTATGTAATAGAAATACCTAGTTTCCCTCGCCACTTCATTAAGTATACCCGTTCAACGGCCCATTAACACAGATGTCAGCCAATCACATGACAGCCACCAATGCATTTAGGTCTATAGCAGGGGTGTCAAACTCAAGGCCTGGGGGCCAAATCTGACCCGTGGGACAACTTAATCTGGCCTGCAAGATCAAATGATATTTCTGACATAACTGGCTCATCAGTATGCAGATTTCCTCAAGTATAAATATGTCAAGGTATCCTTGATTATTTAAGATATCCTTGTGAAGTCATAAAATCTGAAAAAGTAGGAGTAAAAATAATCAGATAAAAAGTCAGGAATGTGGGAAAATAAATTTATTTGTGTTTTAATTTCAGATTTTTAATTTTGCATCTCACAATTAAGATTCAAACTTGGGATTTTGACTTTTTATTTCGTACTTTGAGCATTTAAACTTGTAATTTTGATTTCTTATATAATATTTTGAGCTTTACGATTCACAAGGTTGGCAGTTGAAAAGGTAAGCCTGTTAGGCCCTCAGGTTAGACCTGAATCCACAATCCGGCCCCTGCTGTATTTGAGTTTGACACCCCTGGTCTATAGTCATGGTCAAGATGATGTGCTGAAGTTGAAACTGAGTATCACAATGAGGAAGAAAGGTGATTTAAGTGAGCTTGAAAGTGTCACTGAAATAATTTTTCATCTCCATTCTGCAGCTTTTT
Organism: Cheilinus undulatus; assembly: GCF_018320785.1. Lineage (NCBI taxonomy): Eukaryota > Metazoa > Chordata > Actinopteri > Labriformes > Labridae > Cheilinus > Cheilinus undulatus. Next base: position 19,778,062 of record NC_054887.1, on the reverse strand, counting down.
GGACCGTGATTTTTCACTGCTTTGATGCCTTTCACAACACAAGATTGCAGTATGTTTTTCAAAATCCTCTTGTCATTGGCCAGTCATGTTTTTATATGTTACCAAACAGGGCTTGACATTAACTTTTTCTTCACCAGCCACTCTGAAGAAGAGGAGAGAGTGTTTATCTTCCAGAATGGACTCCTCACATTCACACTGCCGATATGTTGGCATGTGTACAACTTGAAAGCTGTGGTGTCTTTGCGCAAAGTCACACAAGCACACAGTGAGGCCAAGCCACTTTGCAGACATTTGATGGAGAATTCCCTCAAACTTTCCTTGTTGCAATATGCATCAAATTCACAAACACTTGGGCTAGCTGCCAAGCACAGTTAGAGTGAAGCACAGATTATGACACTGATAAATCCAACCTGCCAATGTGGGCAGTTAGAGTCACTCTGATACCTGCCAAAGCTAAAATTTAACTGCATTTGGCTGGTTGGCAAGTGTCGATGTCAAGCCCTGCTAGCAAACACTGGCTATTACATTAGAAGTGTCATCAATACCAGATTTTATAACTTTGATTAGATATGATATGATTCTGATAAGAATCAAACAATTTTGATACCGGTTGCACATAAACATTGGCAACATTTCCTTATGTGATGTTGTGATGTTGCCAGGTCACTTACAGAGTTTATCATTTTAAAATATTCTGTCTTAAGCTATCAAGGTATTGGACATTTTAGCAATCACACACTGCATCTCAATCGTGTACATATGTAATGTCCTCAGTTGCGTCAACAGATGAAGTGTTTGTGGGCTGTTTTGTTGAATGATTGTTGATTGTTGTTGGTGCTTGCTGTGGTAACGTGTCATATCTGACTTTATCAAAGCTCCCCTGAAGAGCTTCTATAAATACGTGCGCTAAGTGGCTGGAATTTCACAGCTAGGAGACCCCGCCATCAGAGGGCAGAGCTGATTTTCCACTCTAACAATGTAACAAGCTGTGCTAACACTTCAGCCGACATAACATTTTTCCCTCTTCTGAGGAAAAAAATGAGACCATGCTCATTTTTATGTCTTTATCTTTTGTATGTGTTCATTTTCTTCATACTAATTTTTTTCTTTCTTTTTATGCATCCCAACTTGCTTCAGTTGTTTTATTATTAGCTACATTTGAGCTTTTCTGTATCTGCTTTTACGGCTTTACAAACATTGTGATCATACCTCAGTGCTGGCTGGTGATAATCAGCCTTTTGCTTGCCTGCCCCAGTGTAGAGAGACGGCATACCATGTCAGCTCCAGAGATGACTCAGACACCCCTCTGGCTCTGTGTCATCGTCATCTAAATTAAACTTGTTCACTTTGCCTCTAGAGGCACTTTGCAATTTTGCAATAAGTGCTTTGTTGACTGCTTGTGGGGGAGGGGTGTTTTTACTTGTCACCAGCTTCACTTTCATGATGCAGGAGACCACAGCAACGTCAAAGATGATGACAAGTGAAAATAGTTCGCAGAACATTTTGACCATAAACTTAAAAAATCGTAGTTTAGTTGTCCCTAATTGTTCTTTCAACTCACCCGTCTCAGGTTGCGGATGCTGCTGGAACGGATGGACTCCATCAGCTGGTCGTGAGCTGACCTCATTGGCGTAGAAGGCCTGCTGCCCTCCCCTTCCCTCCTTTCCACTGACACAGGCCTTAAGGCGTTCTTCAGCTCTTTCAGGATGCTGCTCGTCTCATCTGTCCCAGAATTCTTCTCCTTCCCCTTCTTTCCCTTCTTACCTTTTGTCTTTTTCATCTTCTGGCTGCCTGCCTCATGGGCCTTGATGACCTCTGCTATCATCCTGGTGGGCTTCTTCTTCTCTCGTGGAGGGGGAGGTGGAGGAGGAGGAGGTGGGGGAGGCGGAGGTGGTGGAGGGGGAGGAGGAGGTGGAGCAGGAGGAGTCTGTTTTTTAGCTAGGTCTGTCCGTGGGAGTTTTGGCGAGGACCAGGGTGAGACTCTAGGTGAGCTGTATGGTGATGAGCGAGGAGTTCCTTTCTAGAGACAGAGAAGAAGTTTGATGTTTACAAACAAACTAGGAAAGTCAACTCTACTTTCATTTGGTGGAAGTCTAAAAACAGTCCAGTTGGCAGGTAGTTGAACACTGTCCAAACCTATCAGTGAACATCAGATCTTCTTAGCATCTCATAATGAAGCAGAATTACACACCAGTGCATTAGTTCTGGGGTTGACAGCTCCCTCTGGTGCCCCCTGTTGGCCCTTCTGTTGCTGCTGTCTCTGCTCCTGCAGTCGTTTCTGTCTCTGGCGGTCCTGGTTTCGGGTCAGGATCCCTGTCATGCTCATCCTAGGACCAGGCAAGTTAAACTGGTAGCCCAGTTTGATCAATGTGTGGTTTTCCCTCAGGATCTTCACCATCTCCATCTCCACCTATTGGGCAAAGTTTGTGGAAGTTACACACTCTGACTAATAGTAGAAACAACTTAACCAGATTGGGGTTGTTGAGTAAGGATGTCTTTTGGCGCACCAACCTGTCCTCCACACATGTGTCTCTGGTTATGGAAACGAAGCTCTGTCAGGGTGTTGTTCCCTGGCAGTGCTTGAACCAACGCCATCACGCCCTTTCCAGTCACATAGTTGGACTCTATATTCAGACTGACGATGGATGAATTCTCCTTTAGCATCTTAGCTATGGCCAGAGCAACAGGGTCGTCTGCTTTGGTGTTTGCAAGGCTGAAGACCTTTACATAGGAGTTGGACCTCAGTGCTTCAGCAAACCGAATTAGGGTTTCCTGAGAATAAAATCAGTATGGTAATACAGACTTCTACATGAACAACAACTTTCTAATAGAATGCTTTATGAAAATCCTGTCACAACTATTACAAATGACTTCTACATTAAAATATATGGTTTTTCAACTGGATGATCCAACCACTAGAGCATTCTTTTGACAAACAGCCAATGTTTGCCATGAAAACACAATGGATTGAGCTCAATTATTTGAATTGAATTTATTCTACAGAATGATTAAAACAAAACTACTACTTGCCATTAAGTACACTAACATATGAAGAAACCTTGTCAAAAATGTTACTTACAAACGTTTGTTCATTTCCAATCATGGCTTGTGTTTGTTCTAAATTTGTAACTGTGTACTCATTACATAACAATGGCAAGTTGCCTGGTTAAAAAATAGACTCTAAGACCATCAAGAGTTACCCAACAGCAGGCAGAAGATGCTAATGAATGTCTGCCACAAAGGGCAAACCTCAGACCAGTGTTAATCTTGGCAGCTATTTTAAATTTAGTCTTAGTTCAAGTCTTTAGTTAAAATGTTATTTAGTTTTAGTCACATTTAAGTCATTCTTATCCTTAACAGTTTTAGTAGAGAAAAAAATTGAAGTCAAGTTTTAGACTTTAAATCAAGGTATGTATTTTCCTTTAACTTAATTAATCATCCAAATCGTACAGTTAATATGAATGTAAAATACTTAATGCACTATCAATACTACCAACAGATTTTAAATGTGCTCATAGAAACACTGACATATCTTATAGGCACAGTGGAGAAATATCATGGATTTTCAATGTTCAACAGACCAGCACTAACAGTTTAGGCTTATTTTAGTCCCCTTCATAAAAACGAAACTTACTTTCTTTTTAGAATTTTTATCACCAAATATCTAGTTTTAGTCATAGTTTTAGTTGAAAAAATTAACACTGCTTGAGACTATTTTTCTAAACTTAGAATTAATCTATTGTCAGGGGAAATGGTAGAATTTCAATAAAAGTATAGCATTTAGGTGAAACTGTTGTGAGTGAGCTGCTTGGGTACTAATATTTCACACCTATAATTAATGGAAACCAGCTAGTTTTGTGTTCATTTGACAGCTGTTTACTTTAGTAATAGTCTTTACACTGAAATGCTTTTAGTTTGAGTAATATTTAGTAATTTCTACCCTTTATAATTTTAGTTGAAAACTACAAAACAATTTGATTTGTTTTGGGGTTTTTTTTGTTTTTGTTTTTGTTTTGTTTTTTTTGCAAATTATGTTTATTCAACAGAATAACCTTTGAAAACTATACAAAGGTAGAACAAGTACATTTTTTACTCCAGTGACAGTCATAACAAAACTAAAAAATCAATTTGGTCCAGTTTTTCCAAAAAAAGTTTTTACATTTTAGTCTTAGTCAAAACAATCATTCTCTTTGCCTGAATCTGGTGCCAAACCATACATGTATGCATGGTGCAAAACGTGAGACTGCCTTTTGCTTTTTTGTGTCTATTTAACTATTCCTTTCTAACTAACTTCTCTCTGTGCCACGATACTAAAGAAAATCTCCAGGTTTAAAATTGAAATGGTCCTAAACTGGTTTAGCTCAGAAGACTCCTTCTCCTTGGGAATCAGGATTTCCACTGCTCTACAGCAGGCTCTAGGGGTAGCTTGTTTTTCCCATACTAACCTTAGCAGCTGCCACAGAAATCTTTGGACATCAGGTGTGCTTTTATAGGTGTGGTCATAGATTCCATTTGGCACTGGGGCTGAAAAAGCCTTTGCTGGCCTTACCACAGCCTGCATTTCCTTCCGCTTTGGTAGTCTTACATCCATACTAAACTCTATCTCTCCTAAAGATGGCATGTCGGTCAGAGGCCTAACTCTCTATTCTCCCCTGGATCTGAATGAGTCTTTCTTAACTTCTCTACCCCTTTCTGTCATCTAGATCCAACTAGCTGTGTTTTCTTAACTCCAAATCTTGAGTAACTCCAAATGTCAATTCTACATCCATGATTAATGGAAATCAGTTAGTTTTGTATTGGTACCTGTGTTTATTTTGGCAGCTATTTTGAATTAAGTTTCAGTCTTTAGATTGAAATGCTATTTAGTTTCAGTTACATTTTATTCATTTCTACTTTTAGTAAAAAAAAAAAAAAAAAAACATTTTGGCCCAGTTTTAGTTCATAAAAATTATTACATTATAGTCAAAACAATTCTCTTAACCTGAATCTAGTGCCAAATCATACTTCTAATTTCTATGCACACTTCAAAACGTGAGATCCCTGCTTTCTACAGCCTCTCAGCTGATGGGCATTCACCCTACCTAACAGCCTGTGCTCTCTTATATCATGGATTTTTAATGTCAGATATAAACGTAATTACATTTCAGTGTTGTTTTAGTCTCCTTTAAAAAAAACTTAACTGACTTTCGTCTTCAAAGATCTATTTTTTTGCTAGTCTTAGTGTCATCTGTCTCATGTAAAAAAGGCAGTTAACTAACATTTTTAGTTGTGTCTTAGTTGATGAAATGAACACAGTTTCATACCTGTGAGATGTCGTCAATGTTGTTGAGGTTAACCTCTGTGAGTTCAGGATCATTGTCTAAAGCTCTTTGGAGGGCTTCGTCCACAACTGTCGGGTTTCCGGTTGCGTTAGGGTCAGCAGGTGGAGGTGGAGGAGTCAGTCTCATAGGCTCAACCCTCTGTGGCTTCAGTAGCATTGGGGTGTTGGCTCGTGGCGTCAGCCCTCCAGAATCCCTGAAGGGCTCAGGTTTTAATCTATTATCTTGTTCCTCCTCTTCCTCCTCATCTTCCTCCTCCTCTGTTACAGCTTCCTCCTCTTCTTCACTTTCCTCCTCTTCTTCTTGTTCTTCTTCCTCCTCCTCATCTTCATCTTCCATTTCCTTTAGCTCTTCTTGCTTCTTCTGTTCTTTTTCATTCTCAACATCTTTTTCTTCATCTTCTCCACTGCTTTCCTCAGTCACACACTCCTCTTGATCTTCATCCTGTATTTCAAAAAAAAAAAGATCTGTGATTGACATACAAAGCCTTATTTTCTTTAAAACGTTTGAACATGAACATGGCAAAGCTAACACAGATGTATCATTTTGTCACAGTCTTTTCTCTTATTAGTACTTCAAATGACTTCTTAATTTGCTTTATTAGGTAATCTGTCTCCTGAAAGAGGCTTTTTGTGCCTCTGGCACATTACCCAAATGCCAAGTAAATCTAATTAAATACCACTGACCGTTTTCAGGCTTCCTGCACCTATCTCGTCCTCCAGCAATCTACGCGTCTCATTTTCCCAATACTTCGCGAGAGCCTCTCTGCTGAAGGTGCCTGTTGGGCTCTTGTCTGTCTGGTCTCTCTGTCTGAGTCCTATAGGAACGTTGGCGTCAGGGTCAATGTCCGCCAGCTCCTTTTCCAGCTCAGCCAGCTCTTCAGGGCTGAGGGAAGCCAAAAGCTCGTCCTCATCCACATCTTCATACTTACTCAGCTCTCGGCGGTATCCAAAGAAGCTCATGGCCAAAACGTGTTGGAAGACACCAGTCAGTATGAGCTGAAACTACCACATAAAGACCGCTTACTGAGTAGCATAGATGAGTCAAATGAAAAGGCTGTGTAGGGAAATGCGTTTCAAGAACAGTCCACTCTTAGTTTGCCAGAGATCCAGAGGCATTAAGGCTTTTGAAGACTTAAGAATCCAGCTGATGTAGATATTGTCCGTTAAGGTGATTGGAAGTTATAGATCCAGTGAAAAGGTGTTAAGGACAAGAGTTTCAACTCCAGTCTGAACCAGATCTATCCTCCAAATGGTGTTGCTGTGAGAAAGCCCATATGCATGTGCGCTGGTGTCCTCTCCTCTCTAATCTCACCAGCTGCTGTTTAGGCCTTAAGAGAGGGATCAGAGGGGAGAGTACCAAAGTGTGGGCCCCATGATGCTGTGTCTTTTTTGGGAGGCACTGCTCAGAGAAACACAGCCACAAAAAGCATGTGAGCTCAGAGACTGGGACCTGTCAGCGTAACAATCTGTCACCAGTGGCTTTGTTCATGGCCAAAAAAGACCAACTGGACCCAACATAGATGGACAAGAACGATGAACAGAGATAATATATCACCCAAAAAACAGCGCACGACTCATCGCTGCATGTTCATTAGCAGAGATGTGTAAGCACTTTGTTGTTGTCAGTTGATCTGGATGATCTTCAAACTCCAATAACATGAAAGTGATATGTATGAAGGCAGTGCCAAAGCAGATAGCTTTGAGTTGATAGGTTTATGGATGTGTTGTGGTGATTATTCTGTGCAACAACTTTTCATGGTTATCTAACTTCAGGAAAAAGATACAGGCACTATATGTTAAGCCTCTTTATGTTGGCTCACCTGAAAACTCAGTTGATTCTGAGTTTTTACAAAGAATCCAGCTGACTGGGGTAATAGTGTAATAACTCATACTATTAATAATGCCTTTGTTAGCACCAGAATAACCCAGGCAACACAAGAGTCTCAACTATAGAAATTAAGACCTAAAATGAGACTTAAGGACCAATAATGTAAGAACATAACCAAAAACAGATAGAACTGATAAGAAAATAAATCAATAAGAAAGGATAAAAACACTCTGAAGGAATGGGGGGTTGGATCTGATATTTTCATTCTTGCTTTAAAATAAAAGCGAAAACTTTATTAGCAGTTAGGCTTTGAGGGTCCTCAGGTTCAGGTATATCTGTGAGTCGTCTGCATAGCGATGAAAAGAGAATTTATGGAACTGAATTATTTGGCCAAGGGCCATCATATAAATAGACAACAAGATTGGGCCCAAAACCACACCTTGTGGTACACCAAAGGTAATGGTAAATGTAGAGAAGTGATTACCTAAGTTGACCACAAAGGCTTCCTCTAAAAGATATAAATAAAACCAACAGTGCCAATGTAGGATGTGGCCACTTCGATGTCGACCACTGGTTTGTGAACTCTTATTCTTAAAAAGTGGAAATTCATGTAAAATTATTCGGGAATTGTAAGATTGGTGGATATAGGAACTAAATCAGTTCTACAGCCAGGCAAAAATATTCAGCTGTGTGGTAGTTTTGGTCAAGACTGAATTTAATAAAATAGATAATCCAAAAAAACAATGTTTTTTTTTTTTTTTAATATTTATGTAATATTTTTTAAGTAATGTTTTTCACAGGCAAAATTTTTGTCCTGAATAGCTTATTATGGCTTATCAAAAAGGTCCTTTAAATCACTTGGATTGGAATTTCAAAAATTATGAAGAACCTTCCTACAAAAAATCCTGCCATTTGTGGTGACACAGACAAAATGATCACAAAATAAAACTGTGTTTAGCAATAATCTGACTGTCATGCCCATCAGCCGTAGTCGTACTTTGTTTTGAACAAATATTCCATTTTCCAACAATGGTAAAGTAGCAAACATTAGACCTACTTAAAATCAGTGTGCCAGCATCTTTATCATACTGCTGTTTGCCTTCACCATGACAGAGCTGATAGCATAGCTGTGGACCCTGTTTGACCTTTCAATGGACCTTTCAAATGTAAAGAATAGTTGCATCACATGATTTCTGTTGTAGAAGACACTTGAGCTCAGAATCCAATTGGTTGATTTTTTTTTACCATGTTTATATTTCTATCTGAGAGGACTTTTTTATGTTTACCTCAGAGATACTTCCACTACTTAAACATTTAAGTAGCTGTCTATCACAACTGTCACTCCATCTATTTGATTCTAAAGCACTGAACAAAATGAATGTTGTTTGAGACAGGTATTGTTTATTATGAAATTTAAAAACTTTCTCACAAACACTGGTAAAATAAGTAGGAATAATTTTATTTTTTAATTGTCAAACCTTGCATTGACTACACAAATGTTCACACTGAATGCCAGCATAAAGGGAGAACAATGTGTTCCACCCACACCGTTGTTTCCACTCAACCTGACCTCTGCTAAGGACTGTGTGGGCATGAACACGCTGTGCTTGATTGGCTCTTCTCAAACATGTTTGACATGTTAGGGTGGGACAACTTACACTTGAGTCTTTTTGATTGGTTGGTGTAGTTTGATAACCTTTTACTCTCTCTAAACTTCTCATTGAGTGGTGTTTCAATTAGCAGGAAGTTCAAACATCTTTGTGGGTGTAGAGTGGATTTAAGGTTTGTGATGCTTTCCCTATAGATATTTAGCTTTATTTTTTGTTTTTCCTACTCTGTATGCAGGTTAGGTGTTAAGTGCTATATGGCTACATACAAGAGGGAGAGCGCGTCTATTCAGGGATTTCAAAACTGCCAAGTATTGATGAGAAAAAGGAGATGTTTTAATAGGTGCAATACACTTCAGCTGTTCAAGCTTCTTTTGTGCTAATCACAAGCACACAGCAAGGCACTCCAGCTCATAATATACACAACTAGAATTAAATACAAAAGGTTTTCACGAAGAAATATATTCTCATTTGTTTTTTTTTTTAAAGTGTGGCCTTGCAGATACAAGATATAGCTTTTACACCGAGGATAGGTCACTACACAAGTCCCTGTAGGTGAGGTAGTTCTTCAGTCTTGGAGGAAAAGGGATAGCAGCCATGGCTTTCGGGTTATTCAGCGTCTTAAGGCTCATGTGACGTCTGATTAGCAGTCGACACAAGTGCTGCAGAGACCGTGGTTTGCCTAGGTACACACAAACAAAAAAAAAAATCAATTTACGTAAAGTAAAAAAAATTCAAAAGATGTTTGTTGAAAATATACAATAATGGCATTGGAATGTTACTCAGTGTGTCTGAAATCTCATCCCACTCAAGGCTTTTCTCCAGGATGCGTTTGAGGTTGGGACAGATGCTGACGTGACTGACGTAATCCAGGAGCATCCTTACAACACCGCCAACCAGATGTGTCAGCCAGGATACTGAGACGTACTCACAGAACTGGAAGACAGAAATAATGTGAGATCAATCCAACACACAAAATACACTCCATGTGTATATACAGGCACATCTAAAAAAATACAATATCATAAAAAAGCTTTTTTTTCCCTATCATTCCATTCAAAAAGTGAAATTTCCATATTTTCTGGATACAGCTTAAAAAGTTAAAAATCCACTATCTCAAAATATTAGAATATTGTAAAACAGCAATGAAAAATTGATTTACAGTACATAAATATCCACCTTATAAAAATTTCCTATGTTCATTTAAGCAGTCAGTAGTTTGTTGGGATTGTTTTTGCACAAATTTCTGCATCAATGCAACATGTTATGGTGGCAATCAGTCCGTGGCACTACAGAGGGAACAGGCTACCCTTTCAGCAATAACCTTCTGTGGCTTATCCTCCTTGTGGAGGTTGACAATGATGGTCTCATTGACAACTAATATTTTTGTTAAACAAAAATGCCTTTGAATTATTTACTTTTTTAGTGATGAATCAAGAATATATGAAAGTTTGACTTTTTGTATTAAAGTAAAAGAATGAACATTTTCATGACAATCTAGTTTTATGAGAAGCATCTGTATATATACATAGGTGAATTGGCTCTTACTGAGATAGCATTAGGTTGACTGTAGATCCGGTATGCTTGGCTGTGAAGCTCCGCCCAGGTATTGTCCGTTTCTTCACAGATACCATGACAACACTGGAAACACCTACAAAGGATGTGTAGCAGATATAAGAGTAAACACACTTCTTTAAAGCTCCTGTCAAGAACTTTATATTGATCAACTTTATGTTGATTTTGGTACGATCTACAATTTCCCAGTCCTATACTACTCTACTCTATTTCTCTAAAAATCAATCATATTAGAACTTCTTTTTTTATAGTCTCTTGACTTACTTGTAAGCGTGATATCCACTGTTGAGCAGCAGCCGCAGCATCACTAGATCCTTCAGACTGTACTGCAGTGCTGTTGGGAATATTGTGTTGCAAATAACAGTGAAGTAACAGTTCACTTCTGCTCCATAGGACAGCAGCAGTTGAACCAGCTCATACCTAAATAGACCGAACAGAGGCATTACAACCTCAACACATCCCTGTAACTACCACTATGGGATTTGTTTTACATGTTAACAGCACACCTCTCAGCACGTACGGCGACCAAGATGCACTGCAGTGGATCCAAATCAGTTCTTGCACCTGCTGCGAGCAACATCTCTGCACAGGTTACATCACCATTGGAGACGGCAAAGTAAAGAGGGGACTTTCTCAGGTCCCCGTAGTTTTCTGCAACAAGATTTAATTACAGTCATGGGATGAGCTGCATAAAGCCAGATTTAAAGATAAATGGGGTTTAAAGAAATAATTTGTGACTGTCAGAGAGGATGTCCACTGGATGTCACAGTTTAGCAGCAGTCTGTTCCCTTAGCACACCGCCTCCCCTCCTTCCCTTTCCCAGCTAAGTGCAACCATTTAAGGCTAATATTCCAGTCAGATAGCCACACACCACACCCCAAAACTGATTCAGTTCCTGTTTCTCTTTTGCAGCATTACTTTTAAAAAGTGACTCATTTCTTTACGTTGTCACAAAAGCCAAATTATAGTGAGAATGATTAATTTATAAAATCAATATAAGGGTACATCCAAGGGGGTGAATACTTGTTATGGGCACTGTACTTTATTGGGAAGTTTGTTTTGGACCCTAATGCTGCACACAATAAGAACAATTTAATAAATAACAATGTAATGTAATAATGCAGTTTATCCTTTTCCTTGGTTCTCACCTGATGGGCCAGGACTCTAAAGGGGGCTATAAAGTGGTTTTCAGTGAGTCCCAAATGTGTGCCTTTAAAAATCTTTTGTTCCATCTCAAGTCCAAACTGTCCCATTTTCCATTAGATTTATTGATTATAATTGAAAATGTTAAGAAATTTGGGCTGTGATTTGTTTTTAAGGAGGTGGTGGTGGGTCCTGAGACTAGACCAGTTGAGAGCCAATGATCTTGATGAGGCACACTTTTAGAAAAAAAGTAGAAAAATAATCATATACACAACACACTCCTAAAATTTCCCAGCATTGTCCAGTTCAGCTGCGAGAGTGCATGCGAACAGCCAAATCTGAATGCCAAGTGAATGCAAACATTTCTCTGTTAGCCAGTTTGTATAATGAGGATGAGATAAGCAAACGTGTGAACGCAGCAGGTAAAAGTCTGGAACATTGACCCTATGCATGTGGGTGTTGACACTGTGAATGTTGAGAAGAGTTTGCACTCTTTAATGCTCTCCTCAGTTGTAAGTATCATGTTATCTACTCTTGCAGTTGTATTAGAGATATGTCCCTATAGATGTCCTGTGATATCAACCCAAAACAGGAGATTTAGCCATGTCAGCCTGTAGCATTTTACAATATAGAATATCAGGATGAAAAGTGCCTAAAATTCTCCAAATGTTAAGGATTTGAAGGGGGCTTTTAGACATTTAAAACCTTGAAAACCTGTCACATTTATGATCTTTTCTTATGGCCAAAGTTGCCCTCATGATCTAAAACAAATGTATTTAAGGGAATCATAGTATAAAATGTATATATTTTTCAACGAGTATGTTAGGAAGATTAGCACCCTGCAAATCTTACCAGAAATATGCATGCCTAGCAATGCATTGACATCGTATCCCTTCTGCAGAAGCAGCTCCAAACACTGGGGCTGTCCACCGTCTGCAGCTGAGTGGACAGGGCTGTGGCCTGCTAGACGGATCGCTCTCTTTGTGGTGATGGGGATGAGAGTCTTCAGGGCTCTGCAGAAAGAGAGAGACAAACAGGAAGGCAATAGAAACAGTGAAAAACAAATGCTAAAAGAAGAAAACAGCACAGGGAGAAAAATGTTCAATAGATTGTGGTTTGAGAGCAACAGAAGTGAAAAACAGCGATCAACAGAAGGCTCTTTGTGGAAATGAGCAGAGTGAAAACACTGCAGAGCTGTAAGTTGCAAATAGAGGCATGTTTCTACAGTTTGGTCAATTTGGCTGCAGAACTGGAGAAGAAGAATGTTGATTTGTCTCTAATAATGCCTCTCTGCCTGAAACTGGGTTATCATTTGAAACTCAGATCTTCTCAAGCTGTTGGTATGAGAGTGTTGCCATATCTAAGGACTCAGTCTTACAGCTTGAGAACACAAAGTTTTAGCTCACAGTATGTGTCCCTCGTATGCGGCTCTGTGGATGGGCAGCTGGCAAGCATAGCTTGCTACATTCGGGTTGGCTCCGTGCTTCAGGAGCAATTGGACACAGTCCAGGTTTCCGTTTCCAGCTGCATCATACAGGACTGTGTCTCCATTGCTGGCCTGAGCATTTACGTCACCACCTGGTGGAGCACAGGGAGAATACAACGAGGGCAAAGTGTGAAAAATGATCATTCTGGTCTCTCAATGTAAAACATAACATATTTACAGTGTTTAACAGCACTTTAGTGATTTACCATGCTGAATGAGGATTTCTAAAACTTCAGTGTTGCCAAATTCAGCTGCAATCCCAAGAGGAGTTACACCATGAGCATCTTTGGCAGCTACCTTTGCTCCATGGCGAAGAAGCAGCATCACAACAGCAGGGCAACCCATCTGTAGCAAGAGTAAAGAGGCAAAGACAGGAAGAGGAAGACAAAGTTGCAGAAAAGAAGAAAGAAGGACGTTTGGATTGTTAAAGTTTTACAACCAGCATTGATGCCGCTGTTCACCTTTGCTGCTTCATGAAGTGCGGTCCGCTTAGTGAGACACACCTGCTCCACAAAGGCTCCACCCATGATGAGGGATAAAACCATGTCATATGATTTCTGTCTCACAGCTGCAACACAAAGAAGATACAACAACATAACGGTAAACTTAACCAACCATATTAAAGCAGTAAAGCTCCTCTGAGGAACTGCTGAGTGCCCCCTCTGGACAAAGTATCACCAACAAATTTAACAAATATCTCTGACTGCTTTCTTATAAAGGCACAAAATGTGAAGTCTACCACTAGGGGGCTCTCAATCAAAACAACAACAAAAGATGTGGAATAGGGATGTAGGGCTTGCAGTTGCTCCACCAACCACTGTGGTTACCATAGTTTTAAAATCATGACTGGTCAGTGTGACTTGGAGTGTAAAAAGCACTCTGACTCATCAGACAACTGGAAAGCACTTTACAAGCTCAAGCCCAATCTATTAAATAGCATTTAAGAAAGACCAGGATATGAGCTAAATGCTAACATTAGCCTGCCAAAATACTCGTAATGATACCATGATATTGTTAAGCAGTATCATGTTTAAATTCTTTATTGTGTTAGCATGTCAGATGTCAAATGTACCATAACAGATAGCAAAAAGTCCTTATGTGCATCACTCATTATTTGTCCTGTTCAAACATAAGCATACAGTGTAGCAGCACTAGTGATTGTATACTAACTTTCTCTGTTTCGTATGAGCTGTTTATCAGGGACTATGTTTCTGGCCTGTGTTTTGTGTTGAGCTTGTGTGTGTTTTTGTGCTACCGATCAGCAGAGGAGACTCATTCCTGCTGTTTGTGTTGTGCGGTGAGGCTCCATGCTGCAGAAGCATCTTGATGTTTTCTACCAGGCCGGCTTCTGCTGCCAGAGTCATACATGTGTCCCCGTCCTCTGTCTGCTCCTCCAGGGTCAGGCCTGTGGATGTCAGTACAACTACAAAAACACCAACAGCCATGAGTCAAAGCAAAAAGTGCATTCACTCTACCCATGCATGGTTTAAAACTTTTCTGTCTTCCTGTGTAAATAGCTTCCTTAATTCTACTCTTTTCTCGTTTGTTTGGATGTTACACCCCGCTGCGACCCTAAGCTCTCACCCTGCAGCACCACAAGCAGGCTCTCTTGATGCGGTTGTACAGCTGCTGCGTGCAGAGGCAGCCGACCCCTGCTGTCCCTCTCCTTGAAGGCTGATGTACAACCTGACAACACCTGCAGCGCACAGACATCACCTGCAGAGACACAAGCAGGGCTCTCCCAGGTAAAACAGAGAACATCAATACTCATGCAGTTAGTAGAGTTTGAACAGACAGAAACACAACAAAACAAACATTCAGTACATTTACCAGCAGGATTAAGTCAACAGCAATACAGTCGTCGCTCGGTTGGAAATTTAAGATTTCAAATGAACAAACACGTTGGCATGCATTTTTAAAGTCCAGTTTTAGTTGGAGTTTAATTAATAATTTTACCTCTTCTAACTGCAATACTGCATACTGAGTTAAACTTGGCTGTAGGTGCCTCCGCCATGTCCACTCTAGGTTTTGTATAAACGTAGTTACTCTGCAAACACAGATGCTTGTATTTAAACAATGACATAGGGTTAGATAGAAGCCTTACCTTTGTGAATGGCTGTCATTATTTTCACAAATTCTTCACTGTTTGATTCTTTTCTATTTGAGAAGAATACAAGATTATGAAAATTACAACAGAAACACCACTAATCAGCTTCACACCAGTTTTATTCACACCAGGAATCCACACATTTTTTGTAAAATTGCAATATCATTAAATTGTTGTAAGTAATAGTAAATGTAATTAACAAATGAAAGAATCATGGAGGAGTAGACAATTGTGACTCAAACCTGTGTATCTGTGTTGAACATGATAGTTTGTAGGCATCTTGCATGCTCTCTTGGATTGCAAACTCAATTAACTCCTCATTTATGCCCTCTCGCTCAAAGTCGTCCATTTCTGTATCAGGTAACACAACAAAAAAGGCATAGATAATATGCATTAAAGCAGATAACAAAAAGCTTTTTTCACTCAACAGATCTAAGAGTTGTACAGCAGTTTGTGCTCAGCTCAGTCATGGAGCTTGTTGATCAGTAGAGGGCTGGTGGCTCAGCGTCGCTCTTTGCATGCTTAACATGGTGTCATATGTTGGAATATTAGCATGAGAAGGGACACAAAATTAAGTCATTATATGCGTTAGTCACATCGATCCGTCTCACCTGTTGATCTGAACAAGTGCCCTCCAGCACCGCCGCTCGCAGCCCGTGTGTTTTTGTTTTGCGTGGTCTGGGTTTGTCTGGGTTATATTTAGATTTGACCTGCAAAGATGACCCAGCTCTACTGAGAGTGTGCCTATCACATTTTCACTTTGAGCTCCACAGAACAAAGTATTTAGGCTGGTAGCACTTATTTTCTTACATTGTACTTATTTAGTTTCACATCATGTGTGGGCTTTTGGTATGCTTTTCTTTGTCGAGAATCAGGTACTATAAGGTCACGCTTTTTTGTTATTCTCTTAACTAATAAAGTGAAAGAACAGCAGCAATTACTGACAAAAACCAAAAGCTATAGGCAAAAAACATTGCTTTCTATGCCGTGGATTTATTCAGTCACTTTATTTAGTCCATAGTTTGAATTATTAGGGAGCTAGGGGGGCGCTCAGCTCCCCTGAAAGCCTCCAATGAGATGTTTAGGGTGCACTCTAAAAAGCTGTAAATATGGAGGTCATTATTTGACTAGATGTACATTATGATCCCTGAAATTAAAAACCAATAGTTCTAATATCTCAATGTTGTTAATTTACTTGTTCATAACATACAAAATTAAAATTTCAACCATCTGCCCCCTGCGGTGGACATGCTTGTGTGGCAGCGCTCTACTGATATCAGGCCCAGAATGACGCAGGTACCTGAACTTATCAGTGAGTTGGCATTTATTTCTCAAGAATTATGTAGGAATAACAACGTGTTTCCTGTGATTGTCTGAATTTTGAGTATTTTTTTGCTCTGATTTTTTCAAATTAAACTTGTTGCGCGATACTTAAGTAGTGGTTATTGTGCCTAAACAGCAGGTTACTGACAGCATTAACTCCTTTCAGCAGAAGTGGCAGAATGACTGTTAACTCTGATGTTGACCATGCTGCACTCACATATGTATGTGCAGTGCATGTGACTTGGAGCCCCATGGTGCACATTGAAAAATGGGGCTCCCCTGACTTAGCCATGTTAGCTATGTTGATAATATAGTTACGTAGCTAAATGTCAAGCTAAAGAAGCTAGGCTAGCTATGTAGGAAATGTAGCTATATAACTAACGTAGCTAAAGCTAAAGCAAATAAAGCTTCATTACATACATTAGATGATGCTATGTTTGCTAAAGCTGGACTTATCAGCAGTAGTTACGCAAACAGCGACTCGCTTTGAGAAGGGTCTAGCTGCAGTTGTAGCAGCTACAAACCACACTCCGTACAAAACACACCCCATCGATCCATAAAAAATAAATTAACCGCGGCTGCAGTTGGGTATTATTGCTCGCTTTTGCTTCGTTAGCTTAAGCCAACATAGCTACATTGGCTTATGTAGCAACGGTAACTCCAAAGCTAGTGAAGCTATGTCAGCTTTAACTAAAGCAAAGCTGTTCGCGTAACTACCTCTCAAACTGGTCTAAACATAATTTAATCCCAGATTAGACATACAGTACAGTATATTTATGAAATGTTGCTTTGTTTGTAATATTTGCAACTTGGTCATTTAAAAAGCAAATGTTGTATTAGCAAATTGTGTCCCTTCACCTCTGACAGATGCAGGGTCTCACAGTTTGGTCAGTTTAATATTTAAAAGAAAGCAAGCCATATCCAGGGATGCACTGGCTCTGGTATTGGTGCCAAAAACCAAGCCTAAGTACTTTAATAGGGCTTTTCCACTATGACTTTTGGCCACGCCGAGTCCAACCAAGCCATGCCAATTACTTTTTCATCACCAGTTTGGCTGCACTGATTTGCCAGAGGCAATTACCCCTTCTGCTTTTGACATCCTTCCCTCTGATGGTACATTTTCAGCCCACAGGAAGATACACGTCTCTGCTCAGGCTGACTACAACTCTTTAACAGTGGTGGTATAATGTCAACACTGGCTGTGTGACTGAAACGTTTAAGACGCAAGACCAAAACTCCAAATTTTATGTGCAGAAAATGTGGAAAGCATGCCATTCCATGTCAAACCAAGATGGGCCAAGCTGCTCCTTGTAATTTGAAAAGCCCCATTACTCATTAAAAACCACAGATTCTGTCTTATTTTACAGCATTATTTTATCCTCTCATTATTTGAATTGGAAGAAAAAGCTGGAGCTATCTCTGCTGTTTGGAGATATTTTCACATGAATATGGATGACTAAAGTACAGCAGACTGCAAACTTTGCACTGATATTATGTAATGATGAGGGGCTTGGAACATCTGATAAAAATAAAACAAACTTTAAAATAATTTTAGGAATTATAAAGGTATTTTTTTAAGTATTTACATTTGTACTCTGTATCAGTGTGTACCCAAATATAAGAATTTAATTGGTCTCATAAATGTGTTATTGGTGCATCCCATAGCAGACAAGCTCTTTGACGTCAGGTGTGGTTAACCATCGCTCAGCCTAAAGAATAAATGTCCACAAAAATGTACACCACGATGGAGCCAGACTTCTTGGTTAGGGTGGCCCACCTGGAGCTATGACTTATGCAGGAGTAGCTTAAGGAATTTGTGAGAAAACATATAACTGGTTTGCCTTCATGTGAGGATACTCACTCCTGCAGCTCATTGAGGCAGGTGATGCAATCATTCAACTCACCTGCAGAGTCAGGTGTGTGGCTGATTAGCCTTGATGATGACCAGGTGTGGGAAGCTTATATATGCTCCTGAGCTCCAGCTCTCCTTGCTGACTCATTGTCTCACCTTCAGAGATTCTGAGAGCATCTCCCTGGGTTTTCTCGTGTGTGTTTTGCATGAAAGAGTTTTCACAAGCATTTATAAACCTTTCTAAAGGAAGACTTAGTTTACTGGTCACTGAAAGTTCATTGAGTATCAGTGCTGAGGGTTTTTACTCAGCCATTTTTGGTTTCCTTGTTTAAGCTGATCTAGTTGCCTTTGCATGTCATTTGAGTTTACTCAATCTCCCAAGTTGTTTCAGTTTGTTGTCAGCTGCTTGGCAGCAGTGGTTTAGTTTCTTGTTTGCACTTTGAACGGGAGCTTTTAGGTTATTTCTTACCAGCATATAGCTTTTGTTTTCTTTCCCCGCTTCCTATTGATCGCCTACGATCTTAGTGGTTATCCTTTTAGGATAACTTAAAGAACCCCACCCCCTGCCTTATCCGCAATTGTGTCCTAACTCCCCTCGTCCTGACAGAATGAGTCAGCCAATTGTGGACACAGTGGACCACGGTGTTGGGGTTGACCTAACAAGTGACTGGAATGAAAAAATTGCCTTACATGGGCAAGCAATCTCTGCTCAGGGGGCTTTACTAGGCTCCCATGAACATATGCTCCAGTCAATTACGGACCAACAAGCGAAGCATAATATTATGTTAAAAGAGATACTGGGCCATTTACAAACACCAGTGCAAGCAGCAACTGACGTACAAGCACCGACATTAACCCTAACTCCAAACCCTAACCCAGTTCCAACTTGTAGTCCTTTTGCCATACAAGAAACCAAGTTGTCAACTCCAGCCCGCTATGATGGGCATCCAGGGAGGTGTAAGGGATTTATCACTCAGTGTAGTCTGGTGTTTGAGTTACAGCCCTCCATGTTTAGCACGGAACGAGCCAGAGTAGCTTATATAATTTCCTTGCTTTCAGACAAAGCATTGTCCTGGGCTACAGCCATGTGGGAGAGACAAACTCTGATATGTTGTGATTCAGCTCTCTTCATGGCAGAAATGAAGAGAGTTTTTGACCATGATGTTAGTGGCCAAGAGGCAGCCAAACGGCTAATTATGTTACGCCAGGGCTCCAACTGTGTTGCAGAATTTTCTATTGAATTTCGAACCTTAGCTACAGAGTCGGGGTGGAACAGGGAAGCTCTGACAACCACTTTCATCAATGCCTTGTCGGAAAAAGTAAAAGACGAGCTAGCCTCCCGCGATGTTCCTGGTTCACTTGAGGAACTAATATCCTTGGCAATAAGGATTGACAACCGAATCCGTGAGCGCAACAGAGAGAGGGGACAAGCTAATATTAGAGCAGGGGTGAGAAAGAAGGCTCACAACTCTCCCGAAGCCCTGCCCTGGGAGCCTAATGTTGACGAGCCCATGCAAATCGGACATACACGGCTCACACCTCAAGAAAGAGAGAGGCGCATAAGCAGTGGGCTCTGTCTGTACTGTGGAAAAGCTGGCCACTATCTTAAGAAATGTCCTTTAACGCAGAGAAGATACGCTCAGGGAAACGAACAGACTCGCCAGAAGGTGGGGAATTTCTGCCGAGTCTGAATAACATTCCCCAGGTAGCCAATGACCACACCTTCCTGTCCCTTGAATTATCCTGGGGCAACAATGAGTGCCACCTCAAAGCGTTTGTTGATTCAGGAGCAGCTGGTAGTTTTATGGATATAACCCTGGCCAGAAATCTTAAACTGCCCATGTCTACTCTTCCCTATCCTCTTGCCATTACAGCTGTGGATGAGAGACCTTTGGGGACTGGAAGGGTTGAAAAATTACAGGTGAGATCTTGGTCCGTATTGGTAATCATATGACTAAAATGCAGTTCTTTCTGATCGATGCACCTAAACTATCACTTATTCTGGGACACCCATGGCTAGAAGTACATAACCCCCATATCAACTGGAAGTCTGGGGAAGTGATGAGTTGGGGTCCTGACTGTAAAACTCACTTGGTTGAATCCAGTTTAGTGCAACTCAGTCCTTTAAGACCGGAGTCTCCTAATGCTCAAACTTCTGCCCCTAAGTCTCCCCTCCGGATGAATGAAATCCCTTTTGATTCCCTGCTTTCTATAGACCTCACTCCACCCAAATCCTGTAATACAGTGGAGGCCCCTAAACCTATCAACACTTCGTGTTCCTCCTCCGAGTCTGTGTGTTCTCCCCTTCCCAAGGGGGTCCCCACTGAGTATACAGAATTAGGTGAGGTGTTCAGTAAACAGAAGGCCTCAGTTCTGCCTCCCCACAGGTCATACGATTGTGCCATTGAGCTCTTACCTGGCACTACACCCCCCAGGGGGCGGTTATATTCATTATCAGGACCTGAAACAGTAGCTATGAACACCTATATCGATGAAGCAGGTTTCATCCGGCCCTCTACGTCACCAGCTGGGGCTGGGTTTTTCTTTGTAGGGAAGAAGGACGGGGGACTCAGACCCTGCATTGATTACAGGGGTCTGAACAAGATCACCATTAAGAACCGCTACCCACTCCCTCTCATGTCTACTGCATTCGAGCGGCTGCAGGGTGCTGCCTATTTTACTCAGTTGGACCTGAGAAATGCGCATAATCTGGCACGATACGAGAAGGAGATGAGTGGAAAACTGCGGTCAACACTCCACGGGGGCACTATGAATATCTGGTGATGCCCTTTGGACTGGCCAATGCTCCAGCTGTTTTTCAGGCGTTTGTTAACGATGTCCTTAGGGACATGCTTGAAATATTTGTGTACGTGTACCTGGATGACATCCTGATTTTTTCAAAGTCCTATGAGGAGCATGTGACCCATGTGAAAATGGTTCTCCAACGGTTGTTGGAGAATCACCTCTTCGTAAAGGCGGAGAAATGTGCCTTTCATGCCCCTACAGTCAAGTTTCTAGGGTACATTGTGTCACCGGGCAACATCAGCATGGACCCAAGCAAGGTCAAGGCAGTTCTTGAGTGGCCACAACCTGACTCCATCAAGAAAGTTCAGCGTTTTTTGGGCTTTGCCAATTTTTATCGGCGGTTCATTAGGGGTTTTAGTTCTATTGCTGCCCCCATTTCAGCACTGACTAAGGGGGGCACCTCACAGCTCAAATGGACTTCACAGGCTGAAGAGGCCTTTACTGAGCTCAAGAAGAGGTTTGCTGCGGCACCTATTCTCATTCATCCTGATCCAGCTTTACCATTTATTGTTGAGGTTGACGCCTCCGATGTAGGAGTTGGGGCTGTTTTGTCCCAGCGCTCCCCTAAGGACCAAAAGCTGCACCCTTGCGCCTTTTTCTCTCGGCGTCTCTCGCCAGCCGAGGGAAATTATGATGTAGGTGATAAGGAGCTTCTAGCAGTAAAGTTGGCCTTGGAGGAGTGTCGCCATTGGCTTGAGTGTGCGGCACATCCATTTCAGGTGTGGACAGACCATAAAAACCTAACCTATATCCAGCAGGCTAAGCGGCTAAACCCTCGTCAGGCCCGATGGGCCCTCTTCTTCAATAGGTTCGACTTCACCCTGTCTTACCGTCCGGGTTCTAAGAATTTAAAGCCTGATGCTCTCTCTCGCCAGTTTGACCATCCAGACAGTAACAGCCCCAGTGAGCCTATTATACCCCTGACCCGCATCCTTGCACCCCTAACATGGGAGATTGATGCTGTGGTGCAGGGGGCTCAGCAGCAGGAGCCAGGTCAAGGAGGAGGGCCTGCAGGCTGTCAGTATGTGCCCACCACTGTACGATCCCAGGTGCTCCAGTGGGGCCATTCGTCTCGACTTACTAATCACCCTGGTGTCCGGCGAACTCTTAATTTCCTCAAAAGGCGATTTTGGTGGCCCCAGATGGAAAAGGATGTACGTGAATTTGTGGCAGCTTGCACGGTGTGTGCCCAAAATAAGACAGCCCAACAACCCCCTGCGGGGCTTCTCCAGCCGCTGCCTGTCCCACATCGTCCTTGGTCCCATGTGGCCCTGGATTTTATAACTGGACTACCACCATCAAAGGGATTTACTGTCATTATGGTGGTAGTAGATAGATTCTCGAAGGCAGCCCACTTCATTCCCTTACCGAAGCTTCCTCTGCCATAGAGACTGCTCGGCTTGTGGTCCAGTATGTCTTTTGCCACCATGGCCTCCCCTAGATGTTGTATCGGACCGGGTCCACAATTTGCTTCCGCTTTTGGAAAGCATTCTGTTCTCTCCTTGGGGCGCCCACTAGTCTGTCCTCGGGGTTTCACCCTGAAACTAATGGCCAGACTGAACGCACAAACCAGTCGCTGGAAAGAACGCTCCGTTGTTTGGTTTCATCAAACCCAACCACTTGGTGTGATCAACTTATCTGGGCAGAGTATGCATACAACACCTTGCAGAATGCATCAACTGGTCTATCTCCTTTGAGTGCCAGTTTGGGTATAAACCGCCATTGTTCCCAGACCAGGAAAAGGATGTGGGGTACCCTCTGCGACACAGTTCATTCAGAGGTGTCGGGCCACTTGGAGACGTGTTCGCACGCCCTTCTGCGCTCTGTAGCACGGCAGAAACACTATGCTGATCAGCATCGACGCCTGGCCCCACGCTATAAGGTCGGTCAGAGGGTGTGGCTTTCTACCAGAGACCTTCCCCTGCGTGTAGAGTCACGCAAGTTGGCACCACGCTTTATCGGGCCCTTTCAGATCATTCGGAGGATTAACCCAGTCACATTTCGCCTCCTGCTTCCTCGGTCTATGAGGATTCACCCCACCTTCCATGTTTCCCGTGCCTGAAACCAGTTTGCTCAAGTCCTCTTGTGCCAGCAATGAGGCCTCCACCCCACCCGTATGGTTGGAGGTCAACCAGCCTATACCGCTCGACGTATTTTAAAAAGTCGAAGAGTCGGACGCGAATGCAATACCTGGTTGACTGGGAGGGCTACGGCCCTGAGGAACGTGCCTGGGTCCCAGCTAGGAACATCCTGGACCCAGGGCTTATCCAGGAATTCCGTCGCCGTTGCTCAGGCGGCGGGCTGGAACGTCAGGGGCCGTTCCTTAAAGGGGGGGTTCTGTGAGGATACTCACTCCTGCAGCTCATTGAGGCAGGTGATGCAATCATTCAACTCACCTGCAGAGTCAGGTGTGTGGCTGATTAGCCTTGATGATGACCAGGTGTGGGAAGCTTATATATGCTCCTGAGCTCCAGCTCTCCTTGCTGACTCATTGTCTCACCTTCAGAGATTCTGAGAGCATCTCCCTGGGTTTTCTCGTGTGTGTTTTGCATGAAAGAGTTTTCACAAGCATTTATAAACCTTTCTAAAGGAAGACTTAGTTTACTGGTCACTGAAAGTTCATTGAGTATCAGTGCTGAGGGTTTTTACTCAGCCATTTTTGGTTTCCTTGTTTAAGCTGATCTAGTTGCCTTTGCATGTCATTTGAGTTTACTCAATCTCCCAAGTTGTTTCAGTTTGTTGTCAGCTGCTTGGCAGCAGTGGTTTAGTTTCTTGTTTGCACTTTGAACGGGAGCTTTTAGGTTATTTCTTACCAGCATATAGCTTTTGTTTTCTTTCCCCGCTTCCTATTGATCGCCTACGATCTTAGTGGTTATCCTTTTAGGATAACTTAAAGAACCCCACCCCCTGCCTTATCCGCAATTGTGTCCTAACTCCCCTCGTCCTGACACCTTCATTAACCCTTTATATCCTTTATATCTTCAAAAGTGCCTAAACTACAAACATTTATATGTCCAAACAATGTCACTTCATGTAATTTTAATCTTTAAAAGTTTCACAACAGAGCAGCAACATTTAAATTTTCTGAGCTTAGGGCTTGAAGAATTCAAAAAGTCACTTTTTAAAGTACTAACAAAAGAATATGTGACGATATGAAATGCAAGAAAGCTAATAGCAGCCTGTAACACTGTCCAAATTGTTGATTTATGCATGTCATGCCCCTGCCAGGGCTAATTGCCAATCATGTTTTTGAATTTTTGGGCAGCTACTGGAGTGGCCAATCAGATAACACACGAGGTCTTGGCCTACTCCTGGATCCACCCTTGCATGTATGAAAAAAACAAATCGACTGTGTAATTGCTTCACTTGAAAAAATTTATTTGAAATCCCTGAAAAATGCTCATACATTAGAGTTTAAAGTTAAAGGGGTAGACAGGAAAAAGTTTCATTACTTTAAAATATTGTTTATGTATTGTTATTTAATAAAAAATAAAAATTGATTAAATCCATATCAGGCAATAGTCCTTTTAATCAACTAAAATAACAGAAAAAATGTAAATAATGTTTGAATAATTTAAGATAAACTTTGTTACAGTGAAATGTGTAAGTACAGTACCCTCATTTTTTAGCTACAGCTCTCAAACAAGCCATCTAAGATTTAACAAAGACCATTAATAACCATTTTTTTACTGTCTAAACAACAGCTTTAGGGAATAACCTTGACATATTTCTAAGCGAAATATTCCCTAGAGAGAACAAGCGCCCACTTTCTCCCCTGACGAACAAAATTGATATGTGGGAGTTTATGGAAAAGTCTCAGACAGCGTCAGTGTGTGACACAGTGACTCAGCCTGTAGGCGGCCTCTCCACCGCGTCAAAAAAGACTTCACCAATCTGTCTGGAGTGAAAGCAGACTGCCGGCCCGTCCTCAAGTTTCACTGCACGCTCGCTCGGACATCACACACATGCACACAATGAGCCCTGTCTTTGAACTGAAAACACTTAATTTCCTGCACTGGATTTAAGAAACCACAAATTCTTGCTCCATATGAGGAAGAAAGTAAGTAGAAGGATTTACTTTTTTCTTTTATTTTACTAAAATAATTGTTATAATTGTATGCTGTTAAAATACATTGTCTTATACTCTAATGCAGCTCTGTCCTGTTGCTTCATCTTCTCATGCTGTGCTTTTTAATGAGAGTCTTTGTAATGTGTAATATTTTTTATATTTTTATTCTTTAAATCAAAAAATTATCACACTGTGAGAACTTTTTCTAAGTGTTAAAAAATCCTTTCTGGACACATTCTTTCATTAAACATTGAAACTAGGACTAAATATTACCCCTTTGGTGTTTAATTATGTAGTTTGGTATGAAGTAAATTGTGCTTGTGTTTCATTTAAGAGAGGCATTCATGTTTTTTTATTTAACCTTTATTTAACCACATAAGACCCATTGAGATTGAGATCTCTTTTACAATGGCAGAGAGGCTTCCCTAAAAACAGGCATTATCTTTGCATTAAGTCATCATAATGTGTTAAGAGCTGTGTTGTAATTGCTTCTCATAGTGCTGCTGTTGCAGTCTTTAAAAGGGGGGGTGAAGTGAAAGAACACATGGACGCTGTTTGCTTTCACTCAATATATTGAACCACGAAGATCAGCATGTGTTCTCCATGAAGTACTTCCTCTTTTTTTCTCTGCTCGATAATATTTTAAAAGATGAATCATTAAGCATAAACCACAATAAGCCAGTCAATGGCCGCTGATCATTCCTCCCTTTAAGCTCTTTGTATATTCTGAATTAAAACCTTATATCTATAGAGAAAAGGAGCCCTTAATGTTGTCAGATAGATGTTAGGGACTCTGCTTTTGTGTGCATTTGGTAGAATTCAAATGCTGCAGTGAGTCTTTTTAAAAGAAAAAATAAATCATATGCATCTGCTGTGCAGATAAATGTCTACACATGACCATAACTTTTATACTCAAGTATTAATTTTTATACAATAAAATAGTGAAGTATCACATTCTCCCAGAGTCAGTTTTCTTGTTTTGTCTTAATGACAGTCTAAACCAGAATCAGTGTAGGTTCTCATTCAGCCAGGTCATGGTTATCCAAATCTTCATTAAGGGGGCAACTGGACTTCTGAGTCCAATCAAGTCCGGCCTCCTGAATGAAGATTTGGATATTCTAAACCAGTGATACTCAACTCTGCTCAACTGAAGAATAAGATTGTTGAAAAGTAGCTTTGCAAGAGGGGGGTCCAGCAAGTACTAAATAAATGAATATTAATCAGAGTATGCAGAGAGTTTGGTTTCACCATCATTTTTCTTTTATCTATAGCCAATTAAGGTCATTATTTTGGTTAAAAAGCTAGTTTAAGACATTACTTTTCATCCCCATAAACAACTCCATCAGATGGTTTTATTCATTTGATAAAACCGCTTTATCTTCTCTTCAAAAGGTCAGATTTTGGAAAAAATGTCAAATTTAAAATCTGTTCCTTTAAACAACTTCTAGTTGACACCTCAAAATGTTTTCCCTTTTCTCAAGAGTCAGTGTTATTTATCTTGCTTGTTCTTTCTGCATATAACTATAGAAGCCCATTTCTGCCACTTAAAAAAGAAAAGCATGGAAGTTAGGCAATTAAAATAAAGGATCCTAATTCATGATTATGAGATAAAAAGTCGAAATTATGGGATGAAAGTCAAAATTATGAGATAAAAAGTCATAATAACGAGATAAAAAATCATAACTATGAGATAAAAAGTCGAAATTATGGGATGAAAGTCAAAATTACGAGATAAAAAGTCATAATAACGAGATAAAAAATCATAACTATGAGATAAAAAGTCGAAATTATGAGCTAAAAACACACAGAATAATGGGAATACACAGACCTAAATATAAAGGTTGTTTGTTGAATTTGACAATTAAAGCCTACTGTATAAATGTGGGAAACAAACTTATTGATGTGACTTGCAATGGATAATTTCTGAGGTCAAAATTTCTCCTTTTTTAAGTTTTTTTGCGGTAATTATTTTTTGAAGTAAAACTTAAAAGAGCCGCAAGTCATCACAAAAGACCCATGCACTGAGCGTCACCGGTCTAAACCTTTAAACTGACTGATGTAGCAAGAAAAACTGTGAATATTCTCATTCCAGAAGCCGATCACTAAATATGATATCAACCATAATTTAAACAGTATTTAGAGACTGACTACTTAATTTATAGTACTTTAAATTCAACCTTTTGTTGAAGAAATATATCTCTGAATGTATTCTTTGATAAGAAACTCATATGGCTTCCTTGTGCTTGAATGCTAACCTTTTAATGTGTCATATCTTCACACATACATCTACAGCACTATACTATATCAGTCCTCTTCCTCCCTTTTACAACCCAACGGATGCGCATTAAACACGCTGAGTATGAGAAGATTCACACAGCTGCATGAATGACAAAAGGTTTCTCTGAGGCCGCATGGAGGGAGCGCCAGGAAAACCACAAATTGCCTGCAATCAGGAAATGGGTTTAGTAAAAGTGAGAGTCACTTTTGGTTTTACTGGTCATTTTTTTCTCCCAAAGGTGAACAGTTAAACATTGCTGTTATTGCACAGACTTAGAGACAGATTTATGTAACTGCAAAAACACTGTTTTAATGTTTCATCTTTTTTGCAGATTTTGAAAGCACCTTGTCTCCTCTTGAGTGTGTTCACAACTTTGAATCTGTGCTCTGGAAAATTTGGGACACCGATAACTGATGATGTGAGCAAGCTGACGTTATTGGTGAGGTTAATTTGAGTTGCTATAGACTATATTTCCTCTGTAATTTTCTTTTTAATTTTTTAGATCTTGATATTCTGTCACTGTAATCTGTCATTTTATCCATTGCAGAAACAGAATATCCCCTCTGATTATGAGATTCCTGTTAGTTTCATCCCCAAAGAAGTGGTATGTATAAAGAAAAATGGGGTGATAGAAATAAATGGAAGAAACATGATTCAACCATTGAACTCTGGATGTTTCTTTTCTTCGCCTCCATGTCCAGGCTGGCACGTGTTGGGTGGTGTTGAATATCTATCCTTTGGAGCAAAGTCTTCGCAAGCTGGCGAACATGTTTGGTGCCATCTCCTCCAATAAAGAGAACATAATTGTCTTCATTGCCATGCTGAAGAGTTTACGCTTCACTTTTGACCATGAGGAACTGGTAAGTAACATGCTAAAAAGTGCTAAATGCTTCATTTAGCATAGCTGCTTTGAAATACAAGAAAAAACATGGAGCATTTCAGACATATCAGGCCTCTCTTGCACATAAAATACCTCCTTGTGTTATTTCAAGATTGCTTCTTGGTGTCTGATCCTCCAGGAAACAGCAATGCAAGTCTTCCAGTGTCACTACCAAGAAGGCAGCTTTATGTCTGGTCTTTACTTTGACTACATTAAAGACGTCCTACACGCCGCTTCTCAGGGAACATCCGGCTTCTCATGTAAGCCGCCACCGTGCCTTAATCCCCAACAAACTCCAGGTACATCAGTCATTCATTTGCATGTTAATTTCTAATGGATGCCTCAAAAGCTGAAGCAGCTTAGAAGCCTGTGGATATTGATTTAGGGTTGGGTATGCACAGCTGGGGTCAGGAATCAGATATGTAACCTTGAACCCACAGTCAATACAGACAGTTAAAGGAATAATATGATTAAAAGCTTACTGCAGTTCATACCATTAAACTCCTCTTAGTTAAGGTGCTTGATGTCTCAAAGGGGAATCAAATCATGGGATGGGAATCCAATGTTAAATATCCATACATTATGTCAGCTAATTCAACAAATGAACATCAACAGGATTAGCTGAGCTGCTATCAGATTTCTACAGTGTGATTGATGTCGGGAAAACTTCCAATAATCTTTCCCTCTTCCAGGCGGTCAGAAGAAGGGGCGCGAATACAGCTGGTGGAATAGAACTCCTTTGCTCCTGGCTCTCATCCCCTTCACAGCTTGTGTCGTTATGTTAGTGTGGCTGGTAAGTAAGAGAACCGACTCAATGGAGACTTTTTTCATCATCAGATCTTCTACAAATGGTCATTTTTGTAGCATGCGACCAGTGTCTCTCTATAAGACGTAAATCAACTGTGACAAAACTCAGTTTTTAAGCCTCAACTTGCGCATTTCTGCCTTTTTTGCCAGAAGTGACCAGGAAGAGGCAATATGTCAGATACACATTGTTCCATCTCTATTGAACTGGCAGACCCCTGCTGTAGCTACTCGACAGTTACAGTTGGCCATCGCCTAAATCATACCCTGTTTTATCGTCTCTTTTACTATAATTTTTTCTACAATTTAATAAAAACATTTCATACTTTGTTGAGGAAGACTTAAACTGGGTATTGAGACCAGAAGGTTCTTTGGGAACAGAATTACTTAGGTGATATATCAACTGAGAAACAGGGTGTTGAAGGTCTCTTCTGAGTTGGCTTTATTTTCAAAGGCTTATACATCCATTCTTCGTATCTACTGCTCAGAAAAAGTCTTATGTCACTTAAATGAACATTTCTTTTTAACTGTATACACCATTTTATAATGTATAATTAAACATTTCATTTGGAAAAAATAAAAGACCATCTGTAGAGAAAAGCTGCAGTGTTTTTCAGACCATGTTTGACTAAAATAAAAAGAAGTTCCTTTTCTTTTAACAACAGAGCACTTATGTTCTAAAGAGTAACTAAACCTCAGAGGTTTTGCTGAGGTGTGTCCACCCTCGAAATTTAAAAAAAAATGCCTTTAGATCACCATGGTAGGCGCTCAGAGGGAGGCAGGCATGAATACGCCCACTCCCTTCTTTCTGCTGTTTCTAATCAGTCACATCGTTCAGTCTGCTTTTCAGATGGGATTATTAGCCTTAATATTATAATCATTCAACGTAGACTTACCACAAGCTACCTGAATGTGAAATGATGATATATGGACGTGTGAAAGACACAACTTCATATATTAGCCATTTCATTTTTTTTTTTTTTTACGTGTTTATTCAGGTTTTCATCTTCCACTTTACAAACAGTACAAATAAAAAGAGCAGAAAAGTTAACCAAATAAAACAGAACACTATAAAGCTCAGCCTGGTCTTTGAAAAGGGAGAGAAAAAAAGCACATTCATTGCACATTTCATAATCTCTGAGATATGATTTGACAGAGATCCTTATAGTTGGGTCCTAATATCTGGCATACCGTATATAGCCCTAGGAAGAATAGAGACAAATTCACATTTACAGGGCCTATAAAAAGGTTTTACCCCCTCGGATGTTTTACCCTTTTATTGATTTTATAAATCAGGCGTGGTCAATATAATTTTGCATTTTTGTGAAAGAAAAAAAACCCTCTTTAATGTCAAAGTGAAAACAGATTTTTACAATGTCAATTAAATAAAAATACATAAGGTAAAATAAGTGACTGCATAAATATTCACCCCCTTTAAAGTGACTGACCTAATTCAACAGAAGTCCAGCCGATTGGTGCTAGCAGTCTAAAGTCTAGTGAAATGGGGATCACCTGGGAGCAGTAAATGTGTCTCAAGTAACTGTAGTATAAAGACCCCTGTGTCTGGAAGGTCCGGTCACTGGTTAATCAGTTTTCTTGGCTACCATTACACCACAAAGACAAAAAAAACACTCTAAGCAACTCAGAGAAAGATTATTGAAAAGTAGAAGTCAGAAACCTTGCAAAGCAGATGGATACGCCCATTTCCTTGTTTTTCACTGGCGAATCCATCTTGTTAACCTCCCATCTGAACCGTTTGGGCCCAGTTAGAAAGTGGCAGGACCAATCAGCGACTAGGGGCAGTACTTTCAAGCGCAGCAGAGTCGTGACGTAAACAAGCAGCAGCACGAGCTGGTGCAGTTATGGAGGTAGAGATTAGCGTGGATGCTGCTAAAGTGCCAGTTTTATCAGAACTTGACGACATTTCTTCGTTGAAAGAAGAACAAATAACAGCAGTGAGTTGTTTTCTTTTCAAAAACGACAAAAGTGGAGTACTTACATGTCCATACTCCCCATGTTTCGCGTTATTCCTCAGTAGCTGCACACACACAGCTTGCTTACGGCTATGTCACGTGCTTTGTTGCTCTGATTGGCCCATAGCGATGTGACGGACAGAACGTTCACCCAATCATACTCTGAGGATTTTTCAAAGCCTCTGCCTTTTCTCAAACATTTCCTATTGAAGCTTTCCCAGATGGATGTGTTTCACACATCCATCTGGCATGTCAGGTTAAGAAGTCAGTAGATGGATACAAAAAGAAATCCAAGGCACTGAACATCCCCTGGAGTTCAGTTTAAATCCATCATCAAGAAATGGGTGAAATATGGCACATGTGTAAATCTGCCTAGATCAGGCCGTTCTCATAAACAATGACTACTCTGAAGGAGTTACAAGCTTCAGTAGCTGAGATGGGAGAGACTCTGCATACAACTGTTGCCCAGGTTTTTTTTTGCCAGTCAAAGCTTTATGAGAGAGTGTCAAAGAGAAAGCCACTGTTAGAGGAAAAGCTCACATTAAATCTCAGCTAAAGTTGGCACCATGTATGCTACTTGCCACCAGATCAGCCAGGAGAAAAATTTCATAAGAATCCAGTTGCTATTTGTGGTTTCAACCAGTGGAGGGCAGTTGCCATGGACATTTCCAATGCAAGATTCAGAATTTAAATACTTTGTGCTCAAAAGTCAAGATTTGGCCCCTTACTAATCAACAGCATTACTAAATAAGAGGTTTTAGTTACTCTTTTAACATTTTAAG
Source organism: Cheilinus undulatus (assembly GCF_018320785.1). Lineage (NCBI taxonomy): Eukaryota > Metazoa > Chordata > Actinopteri > Labriformes > Labridae > Cheilinus > Cheilinus undulatus. The sequence goes on along the minus strand of NC_054887.1, from coordinate 19,746,230 downwards.
AGCTCTGAAGTTAATACTTTGTAGAATTACTCTGATTCTTAATCACAACTTTCATGCTATATCACATGTTCTTCATCAGTCTTCCACCTTTATGTTGTTTCATCTACTCCTTGCCTGAAAATTCAAGCAGCTCCGCTTTGATCAAAAGCTTTTCAGGTGATCACCAAATCAGTCTGTCATGAAGTAGACTGAGATGTGCTCATGTTAAAATCAATGACATGATTACAGAACTGCTGATTTAAGGAAAATTTGGAGATGTCTCTTAATTTTCCATAAGTGCTGTTTATTCTCTGATCAGATTTTCTGTGTTAATGATTATCCTTATTGTCCTTAACAAACAGTGCTAATTTTCCATTACACTAGATAAGACCAAATGTTTGCTGTGCCACTTACATTCACATTGACGTCAGCTCTACAGCAGACAAGAGTAGCATACTTCACCAAGATGATTTTCATATCAATGGTCTTGTTGGCTGACTTGGGATAAAAAAAAAAATTGGATATTTCTACAGGAATAAATTAAACTTCCTCATGTTGTCTAGTAAGAGGTTTGTGGTGGTTGATTGATTGATTGATAAACAGACCTAGAAAGTATCATGCTAGAATTGTTGAACTTAGATTGCTGATGAAGTTAGCTTCTTGTTTCTCCCAGAGCTGCTAACATGGGGAAACACCTCTGTAATAAAGTGAAATACACTGGAAAATTGACAGTGTCAGTTGAACTCACACAAAGTTGAATGTAACACTTCAAAAGTATTTATTTGGGTCCACAATATATTTTGTTAAATTACACTTTTGAAAGTCTGAAATATTTTACAATGACAGAGCTACAGTAACTCTTAAAAATATGGGGATTCGTGGGTCTCCACTGGCAAGAACAAATCAGAGAGTTAACCTCACAGGAAGGCAATGCATATTGAAAAAGACTACACACCATGAGTCCTTGAAGAAACAGTCGGGGGCTCTAACTCAGTGGATAACTTCACACATGGTGCAAATGTCTCTCACATCAAAAACAACAACAATCCACTTGAAAAGAACCCCAACAGGGATCACTGTAAAACACACAACATCCAAACACAGCTAAACGCATATACAACACATCTAAACACTCTGCCCAAGGGCATGATGGGAAACTCTGCATTAATCTTCACAGCTATCGTGCATAAAGAGACATGATTTTTTGCTTTGCTGTTCTCCTTTACATGAGTCTTTTCACATAAAATGAAAACAAAGGCACCCCCCCTTTCAGCATAATTTGTCAGTTTTAAAACTAACCTGTTGACAGCTAGGAAAATATTTTGTAGAAATATTTAATCTTATCAGTGATGACTGCTTTTCTGTTTGCATTTGGAGGTCGTAAAGAGTCATCAATGTTATTTTTTGTGCAGTTCATAACAGACTCAAAAGTCCTCACAGTAGTTTTTAAAGGCTTCTTTTTGCCTTTTTACTGCCTAAACTGGAACAAATTTATTGCTCAATTCAGACTTAATAGCTGCATGTATGCATAAAAGGTTACTTATGTGGGCCAAGTGCATGGATAGTTTCTGTACCACAATAAGCACTTGCTGCAATTTTTAAGACTTCCTATTTCTAACATGGTGTTTGTTTCCTGTCTCTTTACAAATGAATATTCTACTGGGAGCCTTTTCACAGTGCTTTACACAGATAGAATATATTCTGGTGTGTACAGGCAGTATAACACAAATGAAAGTGGTTCCAGTGGCTTTTTAATATTATGAGAAAAGTGCGCCAATCTAAATACAACTTACTTGGTGGTCATTTTTTCCATCAAGAACAGTGACTCTTTAGCTTTTTGGTCTCATGGGTTGGTCTAATTCATGATAATGCCTTCATTTTCATGAGCACTTCCTGGAAGGCAGTTCTTGGAAAGTTAACAACTGCTCATCAAATATTCAGTGGTACTTTAAGGCTCTGTTACTACCTAATGCAGTGATTTCCGCTTTGGAGATTTATTATCTGTCATGAGTTCAGAATAGAACATAGAATAAGAGAGCTTTGTTCAGGTTATGTGTGATTTTATAACTGTCTTTTTAATTTTAGGTCAAATCTGGAAGGCATAGACCGGTCTGCCGCACTGAAAATAGCCCAATGGCACCTCCTGACCAGATCCCTAGTGTGTCTGTCTCCATCCCACTTCAAACATTCACCCACGCCGCTGACTCTCAGCCAGCGGGGGAGGTGATCCCAGAACACGAGAGTGGATGAGCTTTGATTAATAACAAAGAGAAATCTCTAACGCGGTGGTGTTAACATGCTGCACGTTGTTCAAGATCCAAGTGTGGTGCGACACTCTTCTTCTGCTTTCTCTTACCTGAGTGCATGGACTCAAGCTACGAGGGAAATCTCATCTGGTGTAAAGGCAGGTGGTATACTGAATTCTTCTAGCACGACCATCCTAAGAGGTTTGTGGGACCAGAGGAAGAACTCTTGACATCATGGCTGGTTTATCTGCAGTAGATGGTGTCATCTTGGTCAGTAGGTTTATTTTTGCAGTCCTGCGTCTCTACGTATTTGTCATTCAGGGTGCTGTGTGCCAATTAAAACTTTTGTTCAAGTCTCAACATAAAATGGTCCTACACTGTCTGAAACCCTTCATTTTGAGATGCAACCCTTTATACCAACTGGTTAGCTGTGTCTCAGTGGTTACAGATGGTTCTTTGACGGCTGTATTAGGAATCTTTCAGAGTTAATGCAGAGAAGTACATTTCTATTGATACAGCAGAACTACATCCAAATTTGGAGGCTAACTGAAGAAGCGCCAGCCGCTCTTCTGCATTCTGTCTTCTGCATCAATTTGATCTGTGATCTGTCACCAGATCCAAACCTGCTAGTTGCAAACAACACGCCGAGAAGTTCAACAAGCGACCTACTTTATGTATCAAAGATCAGACCAGATGGCAGATAGCCATGGCCGGAGGCACTTTGAATCCCCTCATTGTATTTCAAAGCTGTTGCCCAGTGATCTATAGCTGCTGCACAGGCCACAGTGAGTGTGTTAGAGTTTTTAATGCCTCATTCACTGAGTCAATCATGTTCAGTCATGAGAACATGACTCCTCTACCAGTGCGAGCGCTCTTGCACTGCATGTGTCAGAGGGAGGGAGGGTGGGAGAGACAGGACAGACAGGACGAGGGGAAAGTGAGGGAGATGGGGAAGGATGGATGGATGGACGGATGAGCTCAGTGAGGAGCATAAGGAAGGCTTGTTCTCGTCACAAAAGGACTGGCCGTAGGCTGGAGGAAATACCAGTTACAAACACGACTGATGTCGGCAGATCACTATGAATCAACAGGCAAGGAATCTTTCCAGACCGCAGGCTACACTAGCCTTATCTACAGAAGACTGTTAGTATTTCAGCAGCAGTTCTGATGATTTACTTCCAAAACACACCATCAAAATATGGAAAAGCATACTTTCATTTGTTCATTTGCTGTTGGAGAGAAGTCTTCAACTTTTGTGTTTTAGTGCATATCTGGTGAAGATTTGTCTTTTTTTTATATTTGTGTTGTATTGATTGTGAGATGTTTAAGTTATTCTATACAAGGTAAAGCACTTACAATTTCTTATTTACTTTTTTTTATAGTTGTATTGCTTCAAAGAAAAGAAAATATCACATTCACAAATATGAATGTACTGGTGGGAGTAAATTACTCAGAACTTTCTTAGAAAGCAGGAACTCCGTCAACAATACAAAGCAATGTTTATTTTAGAATGAGTTTGTTTCCCTGTTTTACATGGGATATTTTTCCTCTTAGACTCATCTGCCAAACCTGTTGTTTGTTTGACTGAACCTCAAAGTTTGGCATTTGAGAAGTCACATTTACAAGCGCTGTGTAAAAAATGTCTCATGTGTGGCTAATTTATTCAAATGTATTCCATTTGACCTACATTTGCAGCTGTTTATGATGACAATTTGGTCTGTGTCTTCTTTAATACAATGTCAACATTATTTTGTTCAACGCTTGCATATGAATTATAAAAAATGTTATTATATATGCATATTTTGATTGTATTTGTCAGAATGTAAGGACCTGTATTTGTAACTATTTTTGTTGTTGGTGAAATTATGAAGGACCAAGTCGACATACAGATCTTTTCATTAAAGGAAAAGAATAGCAGTGTCAGTATTACTTTATTATAAAGATGCAGAGCTCCCCTGATGCTGACAAAAAAAGGCTGTTTTTGTCCCTGCATTGACTTACACATAAGGATCAGAACTTAATAACCACTTTAATGTAGGATGGTCACAATATCAATCTTTGATTAAGATAAGATCTTGTGGTATGACACAGTATGATGTGATATGTTTAAAAAAAAAAAAAAAAAAGTCTTCATGTTTGGAGACCACGCATTGAATATTGAGATCCTAGGCACTCAATATTAAGTAATTTCATATCATAAATGAAAGAAATGGCAGAAAGTCTCCTACATAACATCAGAATTGCACAGATTTATTGGAAACACACCTATGTTTCCAATCAAAGCAATACCCCTTTTCCTCCATACACAGCACCTTTTGATTTTGAAAAATAAAACTGATGATCTTTACTTTTCCTATAAAGCTTCTGTTTTTCTAATGTGATTAGTTAGTAAAATATTGGTGGTTGAATCTAAAGCATATGGTAATAAATGGTATTTAAAATGTTTACAGCCTTATAATAATGAATACTGTCAGATTATAATCTTAAATAAACAGTTTATCTGAAGAGAATGTGTGGTGAATTTAATTTATTGCTATTCAAAAAAGATGTCAACTCCATTTTACTTTAATTCCTATAAAAATTATTTAGTGTAAGGTTAAATGGGTGTTTTACTATTTTTAATTTTAGTTCTAGCAGATGGAAACATAATTTAAGGTTATTCTGAAGTAAGAAATCATCAGTAATCATGGCTAACGGCTTCTCATTTCTTCCTGAAGTAGATCGTGCTTTTATTTTGAATAGCAACATCCGCCGGACAGTCGGACTTTTGTTTTGGAAAGCCTCTGCGCAGCGGTCGCCATTATTCTTCCTGGCTTGACGTTGACGAAAAGACGGTTAAATACTTAAAACATAATATTGGGGCGTAAAGTGCAAGACTGTTGCCTTTATATGCACTGTTTGTTGTTTGACTCATGAATTAGCGACACAGCCTGAGCACAGGATGGAGAAACAGTCCGGCACTTCAGGTAAGTTGCTAAGCTAACGTTAGCATGCTAACTGTAGCTGCTGCTGAGAATGATGGTCTGAAAATGTGAGGCGACGTAAGCGTTCAGTTAACAGAGGATGACTTCTTCCATTTAATCTCACGGTAATGTGTGCAGAGATCGCTTTCGCAGCTATCTTGGTGATGTTTGGAGGTTTTGCTCGCTAACAGGCGTGGACTGTAGAGGTTCCCCGATTCTAAATGAAACCATCATCCCCTCCGGATGCTGAAATCAGCCACTGCAACGTGTAAAGTCGACTACGATCATTCATGTGGGTCACACCATTCTGACCACAGCATTAGCTAAAGTTTGAATGTAACTCTGCAGCAGTTTGGCGCTCATTCCCCACACAGTTACACATGCACACGCAAACGTGCACACCGTTTCAAACCCTCTGCTGTTAACTGCAATGGTCAATGCGTGTCGTTGGCTCTGCTGCGCCCCCTATAGGTCCTACAGGCTCCACCTGTTTAAACTAGTCCTGCTGATTGAAGACTGACAGTTAAAACATGTACGAGTATAAACAGGAAAAATCTTAGTACGTCCTTCTTCTGCTGCAGCCTTTTCCTGACAGCTCAGATTAGAGGTTGTATACAATGAAAAAAATAAAATAAAGAATCAATCTTACACTAGTTTATCTTGACGATGAATTGAACACATGGCCCATAGAGGTCTGCTAAATCATGGTCCATTCAAAAGATAAGCTGTGATAACCACATTTTATTTTTAACCTGAATAAAAACCGGAAATTATCAAAGAAACAGAATTACCCTTTTATTGGTAACAATTGGTACAATTAAATGAAACTATTGGGAAAGTAATGACAGACTTCAAAGCCCAGGGATGATATGCACAAATGTCAGGATGCCAAAAAATAAAGTAGCGAAATGGAGACAATTTTAATGGAAAAAATTAAGTAATTGTGAAGGAGGCAAAAAGTTACAAAATGGGTAGAAGGTGCTTTAGAGAAGTGGCAAAACATTGATGTAAAGTAACAAAAATGGATAAAAATCCAAAATAAGAGGCAAAATTAGCAAAAATGGGTTAAAGTGGAAAAAATAGCAGAAGCAGGCAAAAACAGAAAGAAAGCAAACCACAAAAAGACACAAATTGGCAACAAGCTGCAAAGGTGTGATAAAAGTCCCTAAAAGAAGTGGCCAAATATTTGCCAAAATGGGCACATGTGGGCAAATCTGGGTTTTAAGTGGCAAAAATGGGTTTTTAAAAATGGTCAAAAAGAAGTATCAAGAATGGATGAAAAGTATTAAAAATCAGGGGGAAGCTGCAAAAATTGGAAAAAAAAATAGCAACCAAAAAAAAAAGACTAAAACAAGCAAAGAGTGGCAAAAATGTGATAAAATCACAAAAACATGTAGAAAATTATTTGTGAAAATGTCAACAAATATGGGTTTTAAGTGGCAAAAATGGGGTAAAAAGGCAAAAAAAAGTAGGAAGAATGGATGAAAAGTAGGAAAAATTGGGGTGACGCAGCAAAAATGGGTAAAAATAGGCAATTGGCAAAAAGCAGCAAAAATTGTTAAAAGTAGCAACAAAAAAAGACTTAAATGGACAAAGAGTGGCAAAAGTGTGGTAAAAATACGAAAAATAAGTGGCAACATTTGCAAAAATGGGTTTATAGTGGAAAATGGGTAAAATCCAGTGTAAATGAGTAAAAAATAAAGGCAAAAAGTAGTAGTAAAATGGAAAAAAAATTTAGCAAAAATGACTGTAAAGTAGAAAAAATGTCTTAAAGTGGCAAAAAATAGCAGAACGCAGCAAAAAGGGTTTAAAGTAGCAACAAAAAATTGGCAAAAAAGCATCAAAAGTGAAATTAATGTGCTAAAAAGGTGCATGGTAAAAGTGTGGCAAAAGGAAAGTGGCAAAAATAGGCAGAAAACATAGGTGAAAGGGGTTAAAAGTAGCAAAAATAAACTGACAGGATGCTAACACTAGTCCAACTTAACCTGATTACAGCTGGAGAGGGCCCATTCTCTGTTTTTTTCAGGGTCTCAGCCAATTCTGTGTGCATGCCTGCATTAGTTGTAAAATTCAAACCGTATCACCACCTGCTTCAATTTTATGAGAATAGCAGAAGCAAAGCTATAAGTCATAAACGTCAGGCTTATTCCAAGCACAGGAGGGTTCAGGGGTAATTAAATGTAAATTTTACTCCCATAAGGAGTGTTTGATGCCAAGAAATCTGTACATCTTTTGGTAAAAAAAAAAGAAAACTGCATTTAGATAAAACATTTTGGCATGCCAGCATTTTTTAAAATCTTGAAATGTATTTAAACTGTCTTTATCAGTCTAAAATTATTATATAGCATGTTAAATATCAGTGATTTTTGACTCATGCCTCGCAAAAATGGGCAAAAACTGCCAATTAATTTTCCTTTGGTTCTTTTGAATTAGAAAACATTACATAGGTAGTGTTACGATTTAGTGTAAAAGTTGCAGTTGTTTATATTAATGGCAATTTGACTTTAAAATTTAGATTTGAAAGGTCCATTTAATTGTCATCCACTCATTTTCTATTTTTGGAGAAAACATAAGGGGCTTTAGCCTTGTAAGCCGCCCTTTGGCTCTGCCCATGAGAACCAGAATAACCAGGAACCTGCTGTTTAGTAGGGACTTGTTTTTTTTTTTAATCAGTAAAAATTAAGAAAGATGAACTCCTGCCCACATTATCTATTTACTCAATGTACAGGGATTTTTGGTCGAAAACATACCTGTCTTCTAACTTTATGTTTTGTTATTTACAGGTGCCATCCCCCTGGCCTCCCTTCGCCTCATGGCGTCCCCTCTGCAGCTGACGTACTCGTTCATATGGCAGGTGTTACGGCAGAGAAAGGTGAAGCTGTACGGGAAAGTGGAGGAGTTTGTGAACATGGTTACGCAGACTGTTCCTGAGCTTATGAGCGTCAAGCAGACTGCTCAGCTACTCTTGGGCTTGAGAGCAAGGGTGAGCGTTTATCAGCTACTCTGTGTGTATCAAACGTATGACTGTGATGCTGGTCAGTTTTTGTGAGGATGCTGGCTCAGTGTCGTCTACAAAGCTGAGAGGTGCTCTAGCTGTGGTCTGTTTTGAACTCTTCAGCTACCAGCTGGTGTTTGTGGCCACATACCTTCATCACACAGAGCCTGTGATGTGTGCCCTTCAGGCTTTCATTTAATTACATTTGTCCCTGTGTTTCTGAAGGTTACTTACTATCAAAGCTGGGATCACACCCATCTGTGTAGGTTACCTTTTGCTAGTTTTCCTATTGCAAATCCAACACCTCCAGAAAGAAAGAATCTAGTACTAGTACTACTTTAAAAAGGTCTTTTTTGATTTTGTGTGTAAAGAAAGGAATTGCTGCTCTTTTAAAAGGCTTAACAGTGTGGCCAGAAACACCACCAGTCTGGAAAAAAAAGGATTACTCTTATTGATGATCACATTTTTTTGTTTTAACTATGATCTGCTTTATTGTACTGTAGATCATTTTGGATTTGCTCAACAAGGAAGGTGGGCCGGATACCAGGGCGATCCAGACTCACATTAACAAGTTGAAGGTCTCTGCATCTTTAGGGGTAAGACAGACGCATACACATTTACCCCGTCCCTTTAAATATGTCTTGTTCAATTTTATTCATAAGCTGAATGTAATGTTTTTTACATTGCAGAAGGACCCAGAAGTGGAGAAATCTCAAACAAACTTTATGGTGCTGGTTCAGAATCTGCTCAAAAATACTGCAGAGAGGAAGCGCTTCTTCCAGGTATTCACATCTGCCTCTAAACTGACTTAGATTGCAGTGGATAGCAGTGCAACACAGCAGTTTCTACTACTCTAGATTTGGTTTGTGACTATTAGATCTATCAAATTTGATGGAAATTTGACGAAAAGAGAAAAATGTGTGGACAAACATCCTGTTCCACAAATTCAGAAGCTTAAGACACTTTGCATGTGAAGATCTTATGTATGAAGTTTATACATCTCTCTTTTGGCCATTATAAATTCAGATTCACATTGTATTAATGCTCAAACATATTCTTCCGTACAGGATGTTTTCCCTGTGCAATATGGCGCAAAGTTCGATACAGCACTGCAAGCTCTGACTGCAGGTCTGGTGTGCAAGTTGGAGCAACTACTTCCTGTTCCCAATCTCACCCAGGTATGCTCTATGGGTGTGGGTGTCAACCTTTATTATTTGTTTTTTCTATTCTATGGTCGATGAATAACACACTGTAGCTTATGGTCACATTATAGGGTGGATGCAAAAGTGCTAAAATTAAACATCATGCATCCCTATACACATAAAGCCTTGTTGTTTTTGCAAGAGTTCAAATGAGTCGCTGCAGGAATCTATATAAAGAAACTCTAGAGGCGGACACTCTGTAGAAAATGTTGGTCTGATGAAGAAGAATCATGTTTGAACCTCTAAAATCTAAACTGCAAATTCTTTATTTACATTTTCTCTGTCCCTTAGCTTGGTTCCATGATCTCAACAGAGCCCACTGTCCTTGAGGCATGTGGAGGCTTCATCCCCACTCATGGGGACCTGAAGACTCTTCTCCTGCACCAGCAAGCAAAAGGACTCATTGGTGTTAAAGGTACACTTGAAGATATTTTATGAGCATAAGGAGAAACTCAAATGGGAAAACAAATGATTACACTAACAATTTAAAAGTGTGAAAATGAATCTGACTAAGGTTTTTTCTTTGTGTAGCAACGGTCTCGTCATCTGTTGGTGACTGTGTACTCACTTCACTCGCCTTCAGACCCAAACCAGTAGAACCACCAACTCCTCCTCCGCCGCCTCCACCACCAAAAGAACCACCAAAACCAGCAGAAGCCAACCTGAACCAAACTAGCCCAGCCTCTTTAAGTGACACAGAAGATATGGGAATGATGTCAGATGACTCTGACAGCCCACCAGTCGATGCCACTGGACCACAGAGTCAAGAACCAAACAGCCATAAAAGTGCTGAAGTTAGTGCCTCTAAGGAAAAGAGTGTTACAACAGCTCAGAGCGAGAGTTCAGTGCAAGAGAAGAGGTCAACACAGGAGCAGTCTGCACCGACTCAAAAGAACAGAGAGGAAGGAACACCTGAAAAACCTGAAGCACAGCGTGTCATCGATATAAAATCTATCCCTTTTCGGGTAGTCAAAGTGCCGGTCAAAACTTCTCCCTTACCAAAAGCAACAGACAGCCAAAAGGCCCAGACTCAGCGAGTCACGCTGCATCAGTGGGTGTCACACATAGCCACCAACTCACTCTCACTCCCCGCCTTGCCACCTCTTCCTCCACCTAAGTTTGGCCTTGAAGATGACATAAGGCCAAGCATCAGAAGAAAGAAACATATCCGGCCTCCAGCTGACAGATATAACTGCAGCGTGTGCGATAAGAGCTTCCCATATCAGTCAAAGCTGATCGACCACGAGCGAATTCACACAGGAGAGAAGCCTTATGTTTGCACTGCGTGCAACAAAAGCTTTAGAACCCAGGCGTTCCTCAACAACCATCTGAAGACCCACAGCACGGTGCGTCCATACGCCTGTGGCCAGTGCGGCAAGTGTTTCACCAAACTACCAAGTTTGACCAAGCACATGCTGGCCCACAGCGGCCAGAAGCCCTTCTACTGCGACATCTGCAACAAGGGCTTCACACAGTCCACCTACTTCAGACGGCACATGGAGTGCCACACAAGCCAGATGACCTTCCCCTGCAAGCAGTGCAACAAAAGCTTCCCAACAGCTTTCAAGCTGTCCAACCACGAGCGCTGGCACACCAGAGATCGCCCTCACATGTGCGAGCGTTGTGGAAAGAGATTCCTCGTCCCCAGCCTGTTGAAGAGACACATGGGCTATCACATCGGCGACCGCCAGTATCTCTGCTCTCAGTGCGGAAAGACATTTGTCTATTTGTCTGACCTTAAGAGGCATCAGCAAGACCACGTGCCCAAAGCGAAGATCCCCTGCCCTATTTGCCAAAAGAAGTTCTCCAGCAAGTACTGCCTGAGGGTTCACCTGAGGATCCACACTAGAGAGCGACCCTACCGCTGCTCCATCTGCGAGAAGACCTTCACGCAGGTAGGAAACCTGAAGGTCCACATCAGGCTACACACCAATGAGCGCCCATTCAGCTGCGACGTGTGCGGGAAGACCTACAAGTTGGCATCCCATCTCAACGTCCACAAGAGGACTCACACATGCAAGAAGCCCTGGACCTGTGAAACCTGCGGAAAGGGATTCTCCGTCCCTGGCCTTCTCAAGAAGCATGAGCAGTTACACACTAGGGATGCTAACCCCGACTTCTCTGGTAAACGGAGACACAGGGGTAAGCACAAGAACCACGCTCTGAAGAGAAAGTATGACGAAGAAGAGGAGGGCAGCGATGACTATTGATTAAAAAAGATGTTTTTGTAGTAAAAAGACATGCTTCGGCTAAAATCAGCAGATCATCTGAAATTGAATTTGGCTTATTTTGGAAGCTGTTGTATAGACGACCTTGCCCCTAATCATGTAATGTGTACATTTTTAAGGTGAATGGCTTTAGGGAGAGAATTGGACAACAATAATGGTTCGCAAAATTAGAATAATGTAAGGATTTTTGTTTTGTGATCAAGACTATTATTTGAGCCATAATATGTGTTAGCTGGCTCAAATCGTAGCCCAGCCTGTTGGAACAATCCCTGTCAAAGCTGTAGTTAAACTGAACAGTGTTGCTTTTTTCATATACAAAGAAGATGTAACAAAGTGGGTTTAAGAGATGAAGTTACCTTGAATATACTCATTTTAAAAAGTGTATGGTAGCAAAACACATCTTTCTGATCTGTATTGGAGGTTTAGTGTTTAGTATATGTAAGATACACAGCAACATTTAAGAGAAAAGCATCATCTAAACATTAAGAAAGTGTTTTTTTCAAATTGAGTCAGTGTAGATAGCTTTTCTTCTATGTCACATGTGGTAGTATCACTACTAGGAAGCATTTTATATCCATTTCTGTATCTTTGCGGATATGATCGTAGCTCATTCTACTTCTGCTTAACACATTATCTAACCATGTGCTGTCAATACTTTTTGTTTTTGGTTGTTGTGCTTGTAGTTTAAAACAGGAGTTGGGTTTTTTGTTTCTCATTTTGTTGGATGAATCCAAGAAAATGTCAGGATTTGTTTAAATGTAGATAGGACACAATAAAGATCCTTAACATGATGCAAATAAGCCACAAGGTTGTGTTTGGATTTGTGTGTGAGCAGCACTGTATATAAGTCATCAGGCAATTTCGCCATCATCATATTTTTGTTTTTGATGGAAAATAAATAAAATTTGATAAATTACTGTTGTCTAACTGGTGTCGTGAAAAATAATTTAATCTCAATATTCTCTGATGACCACTCGAGAGTCACTGGTAAGCCTTTCAGACTGGCAGGGCTACGTGTCGGTTCCGGTTCCTGAACATAATTTTGAACCGTCTGGCGTGCTCAAGCTGAGAAAAAAAATGGTTCTGACCCTAAAAAGTTGGTTCTTCCTTGGGATACATGAAATCAACAGGGGTGTATCACATTGTAGGTTGTGAAGACGAGCAGAAAATTGAGAAAAAGTGGTCTGCTGAGGAGACAAAATGTTTGGTAGTGATATAGGCATCAACAGAATTCCAGGTAAAGGTGGAGAGTAGAAGAAAGAGGGGCAAGTTCTACGCCAAACTCGCAGAAGAGATGGCGAATGCTGGGTTCATCTGAACACCAGACCAAATAATTAACTTAAGAAACTGAAGAAAGAATGCTGGGACAGCAGGAAAGACGTGGTGATACATGTCAGGTATGTTCTCCCACTTTGGCTCTGCTTAAACTGGTGTGAACTTGGGCTGGTTCCCAGAGAGCACCAGTTTTCTGAGAGAACAGAACCAGAACCGTTTGTCTGAAAGCACTAACAGTGTCAGAAAATAGAACTGTCATTTAACAAGCACCTTGCCCTGCTTAATGTAAAACGTCTGCACTGTCTTGTATTGCTTTACTGTATCTCAAATAGAGTACAAAAGCTCACCATAGTAAAAGCATCACCTTGAGTGCACATTTGCACTCCCTAATCTATTAACTGCAATTTAAATCACTGCAGTAAAATGCCCCACCTCAGATGCATATTTGCACTAAATGATCTTCTTAGAGTACAGTTTACTAATTTAGTTCAATCTATTTACCATACTCAAATGCTGCAAGTAATTAGTCAATTCACTGTATCTCAAATGCTGTAAGAAGGCCCTCTGTGGTAAAATGCCTTACCCCAAAAGCGTATTGGCATTAATAATCTACTAGCCGTACTAATTATGGTTTTAATTTATTTACCATACTCAAATGTTGCAAGCAGGAAATGTATTCCCTGTAAGTAAGATGCTTTAAGAAGGCTCTCTGTGGTAAAATGCTTCAGTTCTTATGCATATTGCATGAATCAACTGTCTTATATTATCTCACTTACCTCATGTAAATCTGCCCACATCCTAGTATGTAAATATTCATCGTCCTTGCAATCATACCATCAATGCACATAGACTTGTACAAGAAAAAAACCTACAAGAGCTTGAACATATTCAAATCTTAAATTTTAAATACTTTGTAGTTTATTTTCTGTACACTAAGAGCAAAGCAGACCGGAGTTAAATTCCTTGAGTAAGCATACATGAAAACTAAAGCTTATTCTGATTATCTTGTTCACTCTGAGAGCTTAAATTATAGTGTATTTGCATCTTATTGCACTTTAAATGTCTAAAAAGTGATTCGCGTAATGACGCCTCTCATAGCAGTGTTAACGAGTCTGTTTCACATGAGCCTTCTTTTGTATTGGCAAGTATTTTAAGAAGCACTGAGAGAACCATGTCGTCAAGATACAGACTGCATCGTGGGATTCCACTTCGAGATATAATAGCACGTTTGCACTGGCACAGAACGGCACGGCTTTACCCCGCTTAGCGAGCCAAACCGCCATCCGAACATCGTCAACCGCCGTCTCCGCCTTCAACCGTGTCATACGCGAACGTAACGGCTGTCTGATTGGCTCAAGTAACGCGACGTCACTCAAGCGACAAGAGGAAGGAGCGCCATTTTGAAAAGAAAAAAAAATAACACTTAACCAGCTACCTCTAGTGTAGTTGTTTCTGTTTTAAAACAAATAGGAATAAAAGGACATGAACACCCACGTGAACTGGACTCATGAGGAGACTAGGGCACTCATCTCTGTGTGGTCTGAGAAGAAAATTCAGTTCGGACTTGGAGAATCTGTCAGAAATGAGAGAGTCTATGGAGAAGTGTCTAACCGACTGGCTGCCATGGGGATGTCTCGCTCTGCTAAACAATGTAGAGACAAGATAAAGAAGCTAAAACTAGAATACAGGAGAATAAGGAAACAAGGTGAAGAAACTGGAGATTTCACAAATTACTTCAGGTGGTACGATGCTTTGGATTCTATCTTGGGTGAAAACAGACTCAAAAGAGAAGATGCTGAGCAGACAGCTACCATAATACAGAAAATCAGGATTTCTGATGTGGAAACAGGTAAGTTATCGTATTTTTCATAGAAGAAAAAAATATTTAATCTATTTAATGGTTTGTATAAGAAGGCTGTGTGTCTCAACTTGACTTTCCTATTAGTTTCTAAGTAATGAACTTGACATGCCCATTACAGAAGATTATTGTAATATATAGGGAATGAGTGAGTCCTGTTGCCTTGCATAGTTGAAAAAAATTAAAGTTAAACTAAATCAATTATGATGGGAGTTTCCGTCAAAGAAAAATTAGGGCTGTAGTGTTTGTTGTGGAGAGGATTTTCTTCAGTGCATGTGAAACTGCAAATCTTCTCTATGAAGACCTCTTACGAAGAACTTTATTCTTCTATTTCAGATTCAACCCTAACAACAGAAACTCCTGGACGCTACAGCAACGCCGCCATGACTTGCAATGAAACACCTTCACCCACAAACAGTCAACAAGACTCAGGTTTTTACTCCATTCAAGCAAATGTTTTAGACGGTCCGTCTGCAAGTGCATCAGTGATGTCCACTGCCATGAAAACATCACTCAGAGGCGAGTTAAGTCTATAAAATGTATGACTATTTGAATTCATGAAATGGACTGAAATTAATACTGACTGAAAGAAATGAACTCCCTTTTTGAAATGAACTAATTACATTTACTCAAATGTCTGTAACTGAGCAGCTTCTTTTTTCGCATGGTTGTTCATTTTTTGAGTACCTTTTAAAATCAGAACTTTTATTTGGATTGAAGCATATTTTGGGGAAGTATTGTACTTCTCTACATTTTTAAAAGCATCAAGTACTGAGTAGAAAAATAAACACTAAAAGCCTAAATGAGGAGGTTCAAGCTTTCTTGCAACAACATAAATCTGGCCGGTAGTTCGGCTGTGACTACACATGATGGTCAGTAGCACACAGAGAGGGAATGATCCCACATTTCATCCCAACCAGTGCTTTTACTTCTACCTAAATAAATTTGAACCAAAGTACCTTTACTTTTACTTAAACAAAAGTCTAGTGCTTTTTCCACTTTTGATCAAAGGGCACAAGTGTTTTTTTAATCCTCCTGACTAACACACATTTTCATTTTGCACATAAAAACCTGACTAGAGATGATGCAAATTGGAAAACACGGAAATATTGCCATAAACAGTTTTAAACCTGGAGTAGACAGAGGATTTGGCATGCAGTGTTTTACAGTGGAAACTCATTTAATGACTAAATGAGAATGTCTCTTGATTAACAGCAAGCGGCAACCTCCAGTCCTGAAAAATGAAGCCAATGCAGAAGTGCAAAAAATTGCAATATGGTGAATGTCCACTTGAGTTTGGCTGCAGGAACACTGGAAGTCCCATACACGGCACATGTGAAAAAGCAGTTTTTTTACACTAAAAGTGAACTGGTTTACAGCCTGGTTCAGAAAACAAAGCATGTCTCATTAGTTAATGCCTTCATGTGCTCTCACTGTATGGGGGGTGAATTTTTTTGTACCACAATCGTTTGGATTACGTTGAGGAAAAACCTTACTGCGCACTGATTGGCGCGTCTCATTTGATTGACAGATAGCTTGACAGGCAGATGCTACCTCCAGAAGGCTAGCTTTAGTGATAGCTTAGCTGACAGGGAGTCCAGCTCAGCAGGCTCTTGTCAGTTAGGTTGATATAAAGTTCGGTTGAGACAGCGATTTCAATATGGAGGCCACCATGGAGTGGCTTCGAAAGCTGTTTGAGTCAGCCTATTGTAATCAAATGGCTGACGTCACACGGGACTTGTCCAAACTGTTTTTACAGTCTATGATTAACACACTGGCCTAACACGCACCCAGTGCTGTTACTAAAACTCTTCAAGGGCACACAGGGTCAGAAAATGCTGTTCAAAACTCTCATTTTACTCAGATGAAAAATTCCTTCCTTTTCTTCATCCCAACTTTCTACAACCATAAGTGAATGCTATGTTGTAGCGACTTTAACCTTTAGCTCGGCTATTGTCAACTTTCATTCTAAGACCAGCAACCAGCTAACATTGGGGAAACGCTTTGTGATTTCAAGCTGACTTTGTAGGGCTGGTAGCTCAGACTGAATAATTCACAATGTTTAACCATTGCTTACTATTTATGTGCTTGGCCCAAAGGTCATGCACAATCCTAGTGAAGTCACCATGTCACGCTCTTAAAAGGCATTGCCAGCAAACACAACAAGCAGCTAAATTTAACAAATATATTTGTGTTAGCTGGAGGTTTCCAGAAGGCCTATTTTCAGCACATTTCTTTCCTTTATTTAAGTCAAGGAAGGCACATCAAAAAGGCCTTCATATCATTTTTATGGTGATTTATTATGCTGTCTGACATGTTGCAAAGGAAAAAAATGCCCCAGAGTTGGGGATTCTGCTCAATCATCTGCTCAGACTTTGTAGTCGTACGACGATATATAGAAAACACACCAGAAATCCCTCCTGCAGTCGGGAGCAGCTGGTCGTGCCATGGTCGAATGTAGTCTTCCGTTGTACAGTGCACAACAAATGGCACTTAATCAGGATTAAAGTTGGCCTGACTTCCAAGTGATTTATGTGACACTAACACAAATTTGCATTTAAATCAGCTGGAAATTGCACCGTTTATGCTCGGCTTAGGCAAGATATTTTCTATAAATAACCACTGACTAGCAGCCAACCCTCATTATACAGTACATATGCAGTATGAAGTAGATGGTTTCCAAAATTCAGCAGCTTCCAAGATAGCAGATAAGATAGGACAGTGTTGAGCACTCTTCTCCTGCATTGTGTATTTTTCCCAAGTAGCACCACCTGTTGACTCCTAATATTCAATTACCAGTAATAGATAAAAACATACAGTTAGCATTTTCTTTTGAGGAATTTCTAAAAATGAGTTGAATTAATTTAATAATTTTGGAAACCCCACCTTGATCACTGTGCAAGTGTGTCAGCATGGCTGTAAGACCACTGTTAAACTTTGAACCCATTTCATTAAAATGTTAATGCATCTCATCCTCAAAAGAAATGTCTGATTTAGTCATCTGCATGATTTAATAAATGACTGTATCTTGTTTTAACAGATTCACGCTGGTGCTCCTGGTCAAAAAGAGAGGTCCAAGCTTTGTTGACACTCTGGGCCAATCCTGCTGTTCAAGAAGAACTCCTCCTCAATGTGAGGAATAACCAGGTTTATACTCGCCTCAGTGCTGCACTGGAGTCCCTTGGGTTCAGTAAAACCCCTCAAAAGTGCAGGGAGAAAATCAAAAAACTAAAGCAGGATTATAAAAGACTGAAAACCAGTGAAGGCATTGGGAAGCAGAGAACCCGGACTGTTTGGTTTTCCATCATGGATGATGTTCTCGGCTCCAAGGCTGGTGCTTCAAGATTTTTAGATACAACAGAGGGCTTGCTGCTTCGCCAGACACATCCTCCAATGGATGTAAACAATACAGGTGAGTAGGATCATAAAATAACATCCAAATGCTGGTAAGCAGGAGTCCACATAAGGGGATTGCTTTCTGTTTTGCTCTCATCAGTTCAGTTTATCATTTATGCAATTTCAGGTGAGATACAGCAGGTGTTGCTAGAGAACAAGTCGGCTGAAAAGTGAGGCATTGTTTGAACAGTACAGTGCAGGAGACAAAAGGAGGAACTTTCACTTCCCCTTGTCTGTCAGTAGTTCATAAACTACAGGGATAAAGTGATACAGGTCATTGTTCATGGCTGATGGTGAAATTAGAAATAGCCATGTCATAATTCATCCGAAATCTAACCATTTAAGCTTTTTAATCACTGGTGATCTGTGGTTACAAGGAAGCAAAGTCATCATAATTTGCTTTTGTCCTGCCTGAAGTTCTAACTCTCTGTCCACTTAGAGGTAATGAATATACACTATATGGACAAAAGTATTTGGTCACCTGATCATTACACATTATCCATCCATCCATTTTCTTTTTTTATTTTTATTTTTTATTAAGGAAAAGCACTTTCAAATGACAACATTGCTTATTCAGTTGGGGGTCATGGGGGTGCTGTAGCCTATCCCAGCTGTCATTGGGCAAGAGGCAGGGTACACCCTGGACTGGTCACCAATAAATCACAGCATTACACATTAGTACTAATTCCTTTCTGCCAGTTTGATTCCAGCTGCGATGACTCAGTTCACACAGCTCCTCTGTAATGTGGTCTCATTGTGTCATGATCCTCTGGTCTGAACTGGGCTTTTTAGGCAGTAAAAAAGATATTTGAGGAATACTGGGTAAAGCAGATATTCTACGTTTCCTCAAGAAGCCCTTCTTATGGTATAGATAATTTTATTTGATTATGAATACCTGTTACAGTTTTTTCTAATTGCTAACACACTAAAATGACATGCATAGCACAATTATTTAAACCAACATACAGAGAGCAAAACCTCTAAACTCTAAACACATTTTCTGCTTTACACACATCTTGCAATTTAAAATGGCACTTTTTAAATGCACTGAACATGGCTCTCTGCATAAGACACAACAATCTGACATAAAGTCACATGTTTGCCATTTCGAAACCCTGCCATTCACAATGACACTACATGAGCTAATTGGCTAATATATGTGCCACCTGAGGAAGAGGGAGGGTGAGAATGAGAGGGGGAGAAAGAGTGAGAGGTAGGGGTAGAGCTGGTAGATGAGTTCATGGCCAAAGAAGACAACAACTTTCAAATGAAATCAGAGCAACCTTAGTTGGCTTCTGCAGACTATGGAAGAGGCATGTGATGAAATTGATGTTGGTGCAATTCAGGGATGGATAAGGCACTCAAGGCGCTTCTTCCCTCGACGTCTGGCAAGGGAAGATATTGCCTGTGATGTGGACAAGGCATTGTGGCAAGACCCAGCTGTGCGGCGAGATGCTGCCTAATTATTTTTCTTGCCTCTTTTTTTTCTATATATTTTTTCTGCACATTTTTTCTAAAATTTTCTTTTTCAGATTACTGTTTTTTTTGTGAGCATATTTTTGTTCACCCCAGTGTAAATATATCTGCTGTGCAGATGTTGCACTGACTTGTTTGGTGGAAAATAGAAAAATAAATGTTTCAACAGCATGTGTGTATCTGCAAATATTTCTGTGCTAGTGAACAATCTGAAGAATTTTCTACAATTTGAACTATTTTAGTATTATGGCAAGGCATACTAAAGATGAGAGTGCTTTTCATTGTGCCCAACAGTGTGTAGTTGGTTAGACAAAAATCTAGTAATATGACTAAAGTGTGTGCCATTTGGTTCAAAAGTTTGATTTTGATAATGCTATATGTAGTTTGGGTTGCAGTGCTTCATTTTGCAGGATATATGAGGTATTTTGCAGTTTGAGTGTGTGGTTTTGTGAATTGTGTTGAGTATTTTGATAAAACCAGCCTAGTTTGCAAAATTGTGTTTTAGCAATTGGAAAAAAACTGTAATACCTGCGAAAGTCTTCTCACTTTTATTTTAAAATAAAAAAAAAAACATCTAGCATTTTCTCTTTCTGTTTGTTCTGGTTTTGTTTTAACTTCAAATTCATTTTTAATTCTTTTGCAGATGACACCACGTGGCTGCCCGATGAAGTCCAAGTGCTGCTTACCCTCTGGGCTCAACCCAACATTCAAAAACAGCTTCTTAACACAGCAAATAACGCTCAAGTCTTCACGTACCTCAGCAGTGAACTTGCATTGGTAGGCTTTAACAAGACACCACATCAGTGCAGTGTTAAAGTGAATCAACTTAAAGAGGAGTACAGACAAATCAAAGACACTGAATCAGATGGGGACAATAAAGGCAACTGGTTTGTTATTTTGGATGGTGTCCTCGGCCCAGGCAGAGGAGCTTCTGAAGAGGATTCATCTGCTGTGCTGAAACAAACTACATCATCACAACAAGAGAAAGGTTTTTTTTTCTTTTTTTTTCAAGTACTGTGACTTAATCTTTTCGTGACTGTGTTTTAACACGTGACTTTCCTTTTAACAGTGTCAACCCAGGCTGTCTGGACATCAGATGAGGTCAAAGTGCTGCTCACTCGCTGGGCAGGGGAGAGCATCCAGGAGCAGCTCAGATCTGATCCAACAACTGAGAGAGTGTTTGCTCAGCTGAGCTCCGACCTTGCCACGCAGGGTTTTGATAAGACCACCAGCCAATGCAGGTCAAAGATAGGACTGTTGAAAGAAAAGTACAGGAGAGTTAAGGAACACAAGGACTCCAAAACACAAAAAGGAGGATGGTTTTCCGTCATGGATAAAGTCCTTGGTCGTGGAATGTCAGAGGATGAGACCAAACAAGCAGAAGTCAGACATTCGGACACATTTCAGCAGACTTCACATGGAGAGATTTCTGATACAGAGAGACAAGTCTTAGGTAAAAAAGGTTGTTTTCAACTTTACTCTAAGCCTATAGATTGAAAAATATCCTAGTAATGTTGCCATAACGGGTTCAACGGGATTCCATGGTAATTGAGAGATTATCATAGCAAAGAAACAACATTTTCTGCATTTCCCTTCATCCTAAGTACAAAGAATCAAAGAGGTTCTTTGTTGAGCATCTCACAAAAACCATCACAAATTGAGATTTTAGTGATTCTCATTCAAGTGGAATCTTCTTGGCTCTCAAATATTTATTTAATGTGGCTGTATGTAAGAGGAGACGTGTCTTTCTCTCTTTGAGTCTCTTTAAAGTTGCAGTCGTGGTGGATTTATTGATTACATGATGCAAAAGTAATCTCCCACTGAAAACTCAGAAGTCTTTGCTGGTACATTTGTCATTGTTGAGAGCTTATAGAGACAGGCAGCTGGAGTAAAAAGTGTTGAGGAGTAGTTCCCACTCCAGCCTTTCTGCAGAAGTACAGCAGGGATTAAACATTTAGGCAGAGAGTATTGCAACTACATGGCACTTGAGTTATACCTCGGTATTACATTAGGTTTTTTTTCCAATTTGCAGATCACAGCTTGTCCGTCTCATCACTGTGTCTCCTGGTTCCCTCTCTGCGTCTGATGTGCGCCTTCGCCTGGCAGGTCATCCAGTGTTGTAATGTGATGCATTATGGGAAGGTAGAGGAGCTGGTGAGGGTGGTAGCAGAGCTGGCTCCAGAGCTGCTGACACCTAGAGAGAAAGCACAAATCCTGCTTCGACTAAGGGCTCGGGTAAGACACATCACATCAGACATATTTACTTTCACCATCGTTTTGTCCTGCTTGATTTGATTTCCACAATATAAGTTGCTTTCAGTTATTCTTTTTAATTATTTATACAGTAACTTGGCAGGAGATTTGTTTTCAGACCTCAGTTGCACACATTAAATGACACAATGTACAGCAATGTTAAAGCCCTGTTAATGGTCTATGCTCCAGACGGTGTTGGAATTGTGTCGTAAGGACAGCACAGCCAACCCGTTGAGGATCCAGCCCCACCTGACGGTCATTAAGAACCTCACAACTGGCTGCATGTGTGATCAGGAGGTAAGTCTGCAGAGGAGCTTGAATATTAAAGGGGACATATAATGCAAAATACACTTTTCCAGGCGTTTGTAGAGAAAAATATGTGCCCCTGGCCTGTCTACAATCCCTCTAGTAAGAAAAATCTATTCCTTCCTCCCTTCCTCCCCTCTCTTTCTCCACCTTTTAGAACCTTTCTCAGATTTTTCCCCTCATGATGTCACGTAGGGAGTTAGTGCCACCCCCAGGTTTGGATGGCCCTCCCCACTCGGAAGAAAGTTCCGCCTTGTTAAGCCACATCCATTTCCTGAGAGGGGTGTGGTCAGAGGTGGAGTCAGACAGCGCAGTAACATTGAAAGCTACTGACACAGAAACAGCTTGTTCTGAGCAGGGCTGAAACAGAGGGGTTAACAATATTAGATCACAATACCAATATTTAAACGTAACATGTTGCATATATTTTTATTTTATACATTAGTAGGTCAGTAGGTGTTCTTTGGTGGAATTTACATTCCCCTTTAGTCTTTTCTCTTATTTATTCTTACGTCACGACCCAGACTGCATTGAACAACAATGCTAGCCTTCATTTGAGTCTGTTTTCTTATTTTCTCAAAATGTGGAAATCTACTGTGTTAAAAGGCAATATTGTTGATCTGGTAAAGCCAATGTGGGCTAAACATAAAGGGTTCCCTTTAACACGTGGACAAGTACATAAAACATGTATTTAGTACGAAGAAACGGCTCCACATTTCATCAGGTAGAAATACTGTGAACCACTTAATTTGGACTTTTAATTGGAGGTAATGTTGTTCTAGTTTTGTTTTTGTTGTAAGGTAACAAAGGTTTACCTGGAGCCAGGCCATGCAGCACAATGGTAGCAATCATATCACAACCATAAAGCCATAAAGCTATCTTTCACTTTGGACCCTTGGTTCCCAACCTGGGGGTCTGGGACCCCTGGAGGGGGAGGCACCAAAGATCTCGGAGCGGCATGAGGCTTTGCCAACTCTGAGGTTGTCAAAATTAGATTTGCATAGATTAGGCAAGATCATGGCAAAGCTCTACTTAAATAGCTGATTATAATAATAATCATGATAAAACCTGGGATTTGTATAGCGCCTTTTAGAGGAGCCAAAGTAATAAATACAACATACAAGATACAACACAAAGACAGACACTGAGTTGAGTGTTTGTAGGGGGGTCAGATTTAGGAGGCTGTAGGCTGTGGTATGATAAACATGTTGTCTTAGGGTTTTGTCAATGAAACAATTAAGATTGATGTCAACTTTTGACCTTAATCCATCACTTTTTTATTTGTGTGGGGTTTTTTTGGTAACCTGACACGCCTGACACATGATTTGTTTCACATATCCATCTGGAAAACCTCTCATACACAGAGTTTGGGAAAGGGCAGAGCCTTTGAAAAAATTCTCGGAGGGTGATTGGATGAATGTTCTGTCACCTTTACGGGCCAATAAGAGCAATAAAACATGCAATGTAGCCACTACCAAGAAGTAAATCCATAAAGAACTGCATAACTTGAACCATGACGTCTGTGGACATGTCAGTGCACGACTTCTGTCATTTTTGAAAAGAAAACAACTCAATGCTGTTCTTTGTTCTTCTTTTAATGGAGAAATATCGTCAAGTTCTGATAAAACTGGCGCTTTGGCAGGATCCACGCTGAGCTCTCCTGCCATAACTGCACCGGCCTCTTGTTGCTGCTTGCTTATGTCACGACTACAAAAGTACTGCCCCTCGACGCTGATTGGTCCTGTCACTTTCTAATCGGGCCCAAACGGTTCAGACAGGAGCTTTGCAAGATGGATTCGCCAGTAAGAAAAACAGAAACAGACGTATCCATCTGCTTTGCAAGGTTAGGTTTTTGGGGAGTCTTGGCCTTTCTTAAAGGTGGGAAACCACTGCATTAGACTAACACCCAGCTGTAGAATCAGTCCTCAGTATCAGCCTTGATCATCAAATTCAAGAGTCTGAATGATGGAAAATTGTAATAAGGCATTTACCAATAAAGTGTGCCGTTGATTCTCCACCTTGTTTTTGTAGAATAGCACTGCTTAAACAGTATGAGCTCTTAAAGGAGCCTTTAGTCATTTATTTGGTATTTTGTACAAGGAATAGACACAGAAAACTAAAATAATTGTTAAATAGGTCATCCTTCAGCCAAGGTCACAGATTTGGAAAAATATTTTTAGTGCCTCCTCTGTGAGGTTTTTCTGACCAGATACTCTGATACTGTCAGATGAGAGGACAAACTTTGTTTCTTCTTTAGAAAACAGAAGGAAAGGTTGCTGAATGCTGCAAGGTCAGAGAAAGGGGGGTGAAAGAGCATTCCTCTTTTAACCTTTTTAAAAGTTCACTAAGGACATGTCCACTCTGCCTGAGGCTGTGAAGAGTCCCTCAGTTGTTTAGTCTTTATGACTGCACTTAGTCATCGTACTTTGATTTTTCACTCCCTTCCTCTTTATTCCCAAAGGATTTCAGTCCAGACAGATTTAAGCCCTTGATGTTTAATTGATGTTTCCTTACATCTGCTCTTCAGTGAAGATGCAGGAAGAGATAGTTTTGGAGTCATCTCTGTAGAAATGTGTCATTCACACAGATCTTAAACTTAATTTCCTGTTAGTGAACCTTTAGATTTAAGGCATGTTGCTCTTTTGTTTTTGTTATCAGTTTAGGTTCTCTGCAAGTGGCAGCAGTAGTCACATCTGGTAGCTGACCTCTACAAACGGCTCCTTAGCAGCTCTTAATCTCAATATTCATCATTTATTTTGATAGTTTATTATAATAATTTGTCATTTTATTTTCTCCAGTTAATCAGATTTCATGATTTATCATTCTATGGTTGTCTTACGGTCGAGTGTGAAAAGAGGCACTGACTTTATCTTAAAAAGCGAACGTGTTTTTTGTGATCTGTTTGATTTGGACAACACCCAACAGGAGCGGGAGGAGCTGGAAAATTCCAAGTCAAATTTTGTGGAGGTCATTCAGAGACTGCTAGAAGACACAGAGGAAAGGAGGATATTTTTCAAGGTTTGACACACATGATACTGTTAAAATATTTAAATTCCTGCTTAGAGCTGATAAGTGGTTGGGAATGCAGCTGGCTCTACACTGATTTTTCACCCACTTTTTATTCCAGGAAGTCTTTCCGGTCTATTATGGTCACCAATATGAAGCCATATTACAGACATTAGTCTGGAAGTTCATCTCTAGACTTGATAACCTGCTGCCTGTTCCCGATATAAAACAGGTACACTCTCAAATAATCACACAATCATGTGTTTGACTCTGGGTTTGTTATTCGTACATTGTAGCTCAGCAGTCACTGGACATTACTGTAAAAAGAGCCAGAAATAAAGACTCTGGTGCTGTTGTTGTCTTTGCATCACGTTTAAAATGTATACATTCTTTGAAGACTGCAGAGTGGCTCAGCTCTGTCCCCTCTGTCATGGAGGAATGTGGACGTCTGGTGTTGGACTCTGATCAGCTGAAGGCCCTCCTGAATTTTCACCAGCAACAATCAGGAGTCACAACAACATGTGAGTAATAACGTATGACAGGCTGTGTGCTCAAAGAAAGCTAGAAAGATTTTAAATGTACAGCACAAGCTAAGTAAAGCATTTTCAGATTTAGGAAATTTAGCCAAAGAACTTTACATAAAACCACAGGTCCTTTAAGCGAACATTAACCTTTTAATTTCCTCATGTGTCCACCTAATGGCAGAAACAATAATATCAATGACTTATTACAGAACAGATGATAAGTTAACCCTAAAAGGTAAAATCATCTGCTGTTGACATACTGTTCCTGCGTGAACTCGCAGTTCTCCTGTGATCTCTGCCCGCTGATCAGGGCTGCGTGCTGCAGCGCAGTGCTCTAGACTCGCTTCCATTGGGCAAGGTTGTTTGCCTTCGATCAGAGCAAACCCACGGCGCTTCAGTGTGCAGCACAGTTGTCCTATGTGGAAATTGCGGGTCAAAGGACGTTTAACTCATTAAAACACAAAACTTGTCAATCTAGTGCTTTAAACAACATACTAAACAAAAACAGGCTGTCTGATGTCTGATATGGGATACTAGCCGCTCAAACAGTCCTGGGTCTTCTTTTTTGTGCTGACTCAGTCATATCCCCTCTACCTCAACTCTAACCACCTGGTCATTTGTGTGCTGCATCTTACATCAATATTTGAGAACCTGTACAGTAATATCAGACTGCTATTATGCTTATATGCACATGTACTGTACTTAAAGGCAAGTATGTCTCCACTGTAAGCATCAGATGTACATTTTATCACATGAATTTTTGAAGTGGGTAACTCTGGCACAATTTCACCAACTTCCAAGGTGAATGAACGATGAAGAAAGTCTTTAAGAGAACAGAAATCTCCAGCAACACTTGTAGTTTAGAGAGCAACTTTATTAGACCGACGTGTTTCGGCATCTAGCCTTCATCAGGGTCATCATGAAGGCAACATGCCGAAACCTGTCAGTCGAATAAAGTTGTTCTCTAAACTACAAGTGTTGCTGGAGATTTCTGTTCTCTTCATCACATGAAGTTTTGGCATCTCCAACTATTTTTCACATTTCCTTTTTCTGTCTTCTTACAGCCTACTTCCAAAATCAAAACCTGTTTTTGCCAAGACTTTGTCTTCCTCCAAAACCAAACAAAAAACTTCCCACGGAGCAACAGGAGTTTTCTGCAGGTGGCGAGGATGGAAGACCCTTTTATTGTAGTGAGGACGAGGAAGCTGGAGAGAGAAACCAAACGTATTTTCCACCAACTTTGGAAGGTCATGACAAAGAAGATGAAGGGACAGAGATGAAAGATGAGCAAATGGAAGACCTCACTAGGGGTAATTAATCAGTCTGAGACACCATTTTTTTCTGTATTGACATGAATATTCATGTTGTTTGTTTACTTTGATTAATTTTCAAGGATTCTGCATGGAAAAATCTGCAGTCTTCTTTCCAATACATATTTTAAACTGTCATTTTTGTAGATTCAGCTAAAACTCTCTTTGGTTTGTCTTTTTCAGATTTCTTCAATCATTCGACTTTAAAACTGCAGACCTGCTCTCTGTGTTCCTACTCACACGGCAAAGTGTCAGGTCTACTGCAGCACATCAGAGAGGTTCATCTCAATCAGGAACCCAGCAGCCTTCAGTCAAAAGAAGCCGATACGGATCAATCAAAGCCTGAAGCCGGCTCTTCTGAGATCAAATGCAGGGGAAACACTTGTGAGTTCTGCGGGAAGGTCTTCAAGTTTGTGTCCACTCTGCAGAGCCACATGAAAACTCACACGTTGCCGTTCTGCTGCGACAAATGTGACAAAAAATACGCATCTATGGCGTCCCTGTATGTGCACCAGCGGAATCACACGGGTGAGACGCCGTATCTGTGCTCCCATTGTGGTCGAGGCTTCAAGACTTCACACAGCCTCAGCTCACACATCAGTATTCATACAGGAGAGAGACGCTACAAGTGCCACATCTGTGGGAAGACTTCCATCCAGCATCTCACCAGGCACATGCGCATGCACCGCGGGGAGAAGAACTTCCTGTGCACAGAATGTGGGAAAGCTTTTCTCTCCTCTGGAGAACTGAGGCTGCACACGAGGTATCACACCGGCGAGCGTCCGTACAAATGCAAATACTGCGAGAAAAGATTCGTAGCTAAGTGCTTTTTGACGGTTCACATGCGCAGTCATACGGGGGAGTGTCCCTATAAGTGTACAATGTGTCCAAAAGCTTTTCACACTTTGAGAGCGCAGAAAAAACACATGAAGATACACTCAGACTCAAAGTCTTTCCAGTGTTTGAAGTGTGGTAAGATATTCAGGCAAAAGGACACTTATAAAATGCACCTTCAAACACATGAAAAAGAGTGAGTCTTAGTCTTGTTTCCAGTGTTTGAATTTGGTTGGTTGGTCCATCCAAAAGCTTTTTTATCTTCACTAGACAAAAACATGGGTATAAATGGTTAACTTTTGCATCTAAGTATGAGTTTGTGTATAATACTATCTACACAAAGCTATAGTTTCACCCATTTATACAAGAGTCAAGCATGGCGCTTTAAGGGGGTGTGTGATTTTAACTAGAAGGTTCAGCTACATCATTAACAGCTCACTTTCAATAGGAAGAAGTAAGAATACTGAGCATTCTCAGTTCTGACCCCTGGATGCTCACAGAGAGGATTGTTACCCAATGACAAATAACTCAGGTAGATCCTCAGAAGCCATTGGTGCTACGAGGTGAGACACAAGTGCAGCAGCCTCCACTTATTGAGGAGAAAATTCTCCCCACTTCATGGTGTTTTAAAACATGAGCTACACAAACATAGTCACATAGGCCTGCAGGGGAAAGCTCCCACAGCTCTTCTCCCTCATTAGGTCATAATCCTGCATGTAAAGAAAACAGGTGGTTTATGTTTAAATGAATAAACCTCGTGGACCGCTTTCATTGAAAAGACTCCTCCGTCAAAGACAACACGTGACCAGCAGAGATGGCCAGCATGACTAGAATAGTTTTGCCTAAACAGCTTGTGTATCTCTGGTCTACATCAGAAAAATCACAGAAGAATGAGAGTGCCAACTCTTCATGGTGAAAACCAGTGGTGCTAAAAGAGAGACACACCTGCAATAGAAATAATCCTTCAGTTCCTCTGGGAACTTTATTAAACATAAGCCATTGTGACTCACAGTGCAGATTTTACAGTCCTTTTGGTGGACACTGTCATTTTATCTGTATAAGAGATGTTACCTGACAATGTGTAAGAATGTGTGATCTTGCGATGGAGAGAATTCTCACTAGACGTTTTAGCAAAACATCTTTAAATAGTCATTGAATTTACTGAAGCTGGTGGTTTGATAGACAAATTATTCTAATCTGTCTGGTAGATTGAGCAGATATGATGCTCTAAAAACATTTTTCTTTGCTGAATATATGTAAAATATATCACTTCATAAATACAGTAGGTCTGTTAATGAGCAGCTTTATTTTAAATTTTGGCCAAGTAGTGCAAATCTTTTCTTTCAAAACAGCAGATAATCTATCAGTTTATTCAATCCACAGATGTAACAAAAGGTGTTAAATCTTGATTGAAATTGTTGGTTTTTAATTGCAAAAAGTAAATTAAAAGTTGTGAAAAAGGTTTGTCTAAAGACTGTCTTTTATTCAGGGTACAGTTTTTAAAGGGATGGTTCGTTCTTTAAAACTCTTAAAATTCAATCTTATACTCTTTTCAGGTTTTATTCTCACTTTGTGAATTATTATTGATAGGGCGCATATTTTACATTATGAATGTATCTATCATGATTAAATCTTGAATGCATCCTATTATGAATCAAGGCTGAGCTTCACATGAAGATGTTCCAAAATAGATTGACACTTTTCTGATTGCCAAACAGAAAATTCATTTTTCACATCAGTTTATGTGCTGTACAAATGCCAGTGGAAGTTTAGAAATTTTCAGCTATGGAATCAGCACCATGTGCCTTAGCAGTCGTTGACCCCACACTGTGAGTTGCTGTTGTTCCTAAATGCTTCCACTTTCTAATAAAATCACAGCTGACTGTAAAATTTGCTGCTGGGAAGAAGGTGGCATCCTTAGCTGTACCATGCTCAAAGTCAATAGAAGAAAATTACAGCTCAGTTAATCTGGGCTGTAATTTTGGTGGACCCCAAGGCTCAACCAGTTGAGATCTACTTATTACAACACACAAGAAAAATACAATCCAGCAAAAACAATTTTATTAACATTTCAATCAAACATTAGTTTCATTTTACAGTACAAGTATCCATATGTTAATAAAATATTAAACACCTTTGCTCTTAGAGCATGAGTCCTCAGAAGTTGTTATACTTCCCCTTTACCTTTCATTAAAAAAATCCACTTGCAGTTACAAAATGTCATAAAAGTCCTCAACATTTGTCCGTGTGCTCATTGCTTCCTTGAGAGGGCAAGCTTGTCTGTTCTTTATTCAGTCTCTCCTGCTCCTCCACATCAGTTTGAAGTGCGGCCATGTAGTGTAAATTTTTGTCAGCGTCAGCTTCACTGTTTCTTCTCCTCTCAGACACAAAAACAGCAAGGCGTGATACTAGTAAAATAGTCCCGGTGGTAATAAGCATGATGGCAGTACGAAAAGGGAACAAGCGATATCGGTGTCCGTCTTCCTGTATTTTATCCCACGGCAGAGGAAGAATGTCAGGAAGGCCGATGACGGGTTCCCCAACCAGAACTCTTAGTAATATAGCTAACACAAGGCCAGAACAGGCCCCGTATCCATTCACCCATTTTTTCAAGTAGAAGATGCATGCCACCTGAGGGGTCATCATCGAATACAAAACATCTGCACTGACAATCCAGAACAGGTGGATGGATCTTGTAGTCATGGCAAGGCCTGCTCCCATCAGCCCACACAGGAAGACTGATACTTTCACCACCACAATAATCATTTTCTCTGTTGCCTGAAAAAGAGGAAAAATGTATGCAGTCATTCCAAGTGAACAAAAGTATTATACACATTTGATTTATGAAAATCTAAAGTAACATGAGCTAATGCCAAGACAGTCCGGCTGCAGGGCGTTCATCTCTGACAGCCACTCTCACAGATGGTTCATCTGAGACGCCGTGTATCTCAGAAAGGAAATACACGCTTGAACTTAAGAAATAAAAGTTTGATTGAACTTCCTCTTTGTCACAGTAAGGGTTAAGGTAACGGTTAAGACACCTAAAGTTAACCTGTGAAACCTCATCACAAAACAGTCTGCTTACAGGAAGAGCTCATCCTCCATGAAAACATTCTTGCACAAGTGTAGCTTCTGTAGCTCTGTTAGCTGCCAGAGCTCTATAGATAACACAGCTAAAGCTAAGCTCACAAGGCAGCCATATAAGCTCCATATCTGTTATCTATGAAGCTAAGTTAGCTCAGGCAGCAACCTCCGGTCCTCAAAAATGAAACCAATGTGGAAGTGCAAAAAATGCAATACCACGAGTGTCCACTTGAGGCTGGCTGCAGAAACACTGGAAGTCCCCGTACACAACACGTTACTAGGCCGTTTTTTACAGTCGGAAATAACTGGTTAATAGCCTGGTTCAAAAAACCAAACAAGTCTCATTAGCTAATGTCTTCATGTGCTCTCACTGTACGGGGTTGATTTTTTGGTACCACAATCGTTTCGATTAAATTCAGGAAAAACCTCACTGCACACCGATTGGCGCTTCTCATTTGATTGACTGATAGCTTGACAGGCAGAAGCGACGTTTCTACCAACCAGAATGCTAGCTAGCTACCTGACAGGAAGTCCAGTTAGTGGGCGGGCTGTTAGGTTGATCCAAAGTTTGGTTGAGACAGCTTCAATGTGGAAGCTGCCATGGAATGGCTTCAAAAGCTTTTTGGGTCCGCCTATTGTAAGCAGACGGCTGACGTCACAGAGGCTTTGTCCAATTCTTTTTACAGTTAGCTTTAGCTATGGCTAAAAGCTAACATGGCTAAAACTTTCTTGACTATAGATAGCCAAGCTACATAGCAAACCTAGCTAAAGCTAAGCACACAAATAAATTGTGAGCTAAGCTTAAGCTAGGTTGAGATTGGATGGACAGACAATACAAGAATATAATGTCTCTTGCCTTGGCTATCATTAGCATGGAGGCTTGAAAATGACTGGTGCTGGTTAGCCTAGTTGTTCTGCTGATTCTCATGTACAGAAGCTAATGTCCCTGAAACAGTTGGCTTCATTTCAACCTCCATCTTCACTGTTTTCCTGCATGTCATTTTACACTCCCGATTCCCCGGTCTATCCACTTTCCTGTCCTCTGAAATAAAGGTATTAAAACCCTAAGAAAATAATAACAATAACAACAATAATAATAATAATGAGACTGATATGAACCCAAAATACAAAAAAAGCTTAAAATATGTAATTTAGCAATTTGTGAAGTCTTAACTCAAACCTTTTAGGGAAAAATGAACATAATGTGAGTTGTTAGAAGCTATAGTATAGCTGCTGTTTTATCAGAAATTGATTATGTTTCTGTATGAAATAAAGAGCAAAGGGCGGCACCTGAAAGCTTTTCATGACGGAAAGGATGTTTGTTTGGAGTGGAGTTCGCCGGTAGCAATAGTTGCCATGGTAGCTGTTAGCTTGGGTATAGCTGTAGGAAAAGTGGCAGTTTTGTCAGTACTGGGCCACATTTATTTATTAAAACAAGAGCGATGAGCCACACCAAAAGCTTGGCTGAGAAGATGTTTTTGCAAGTCTCCCGAACAGCATTAATTTTTATTCACCAAGAAGCTCTGCCGCTCACACACTATGGCAGCATTAGTCTATAGAGCTCAAGGTAGCTCAATGAGCTGCACATGTCTACTATCTCATTTTTTCTTGCTGCTTTGCTCTTGGCAAACTGACTGAAAACTGTGGGTCTGTACTTTGCAACTATCAATGTTACCAGAAGCTTAAGACTTTACTACCATACTGCTATTTGACTGGATTGCTAACTCTGTGTTATGAAAACTAGAAAGAGCTACACAGCTGTGCAAAGACAGTTCTTAATAATGACACCACTGCACCAAAAGAATCGATTTTTCTTTGCTGTGATCACTCATTTTGTGCACAGCCAAAATGCTGAGCAGCTGTTTTGACAAAAATAAACCTCAAAATTTGTGACTATTTTAGGCCAAAGCATAGCAACATAGGGTAGTCTCAGTTGCTTTTTTGTGACTATGTTATATAATTCCCCCACTATCCCCACTAATCCCTCCTGAGGTATAGTTAGTATAAATTCTAATCATACCTGTTTGTAGACGATGTTCTTAAAGATGTTTCGACCCAGCTGGGATGCCGCAGACAAAAGTGCAGAGTCCACTGATGACATCACAGAGGCAGCAAGCGCTCCCATCCCAATCAGTGAAACGAAGAAGGGGCAAAGATGCTGGAGGGCAATCGGCAAGATCATACCAGATTTACCCTGTTCATACGGGCTCGGTGTACCAAAGGTGGTCTGGTTCCAATCTGACAGATATTAATCACATGTAAAGAAAAAAATATGAGTTATAGGGTAATGTTAGAGAGGGATTTCATCAGAGATTATTAGGAATACCTTAACTGCAAAATAAACCTAATAGTAAGAAGATAGTTAAAACTTGGTACTGGTAGATGCTGCTGCTGCCCCAATAATAATGGATGGGATGCCGAGGATTGGACATAACACTGCTCCAGCATAGCAAGTGAGCTTAGCTTGGGAATCCGTGGCTGTAGACAGGACTCTCTGGTAGAAGGCTTGGTAGCAGATCCCTCCAAAGGCCTAGGATAGAAATAAAGACGGGACATTTTAAGAAAGTAAGCGTACGGGATTCGGCTATCCTTTCTTGGATATTTTCTTAAGGGATGTTAAGTTTGTCCATTACTATAAGCAGTACGTCGTCTATCCATCGACCTGATTGTTCCAGCTCTAGCGTGCCAAGCCATGGTTCCTGGTACACCTTGGTGACTGCAGCAACAGTGAAGTTGGCAGAGCTGGGGCTTGTCAAGATAAAAGGCACACAGAGCCACTGATAAAAGGAGGGAAACAAGATACGAGTTACAAATATAAACAGTGGTGCGTTGAGCCAAGTGTTCACGTCATGGTAACGATGCTAATGCCAACAAGCTGATGTTTTGCAGCCTAGTAGGCAGAGCAACCACTCCTTCCCCTCCCCCGTGTTTCAACCAGGCAGGGCTAACAGTTGAAGAAAGACAGGAAAAGGAAACCGAAAAGGAAAAATAAAAATTAAATAAAAATGTGAAACATGTTTGAGCCTTAGCAGTAAAAGCTGTAGCTGCGACAAAAATAACTTACATTTATTGTCTGTTTACAGACCAACGCTCATGCTAGCTTAATGCTTCTTTAGCCAATGTAGCTCAGACCAAAAATATGTCAATGATAAAGCCAAGTGATGCTATAGCCAATGTAAGTATTGTGGAAAGACATATGGCGTGTCCCAAATGGCATATTTCTGTACTAACTACTACATATGTTCAATGCTGAGGGTGTTAACACTGAGAAGTATACTCAAAAACAGTTTACTACTGGCGCCACCTAAGAACTGGCAAAATAGCGACTATTGTACTGTTAGCATGCTAGCAGCACACTAGCTGAGGCTAGCATCAACTAGCGAGCTAACGTGTCTTCAGCAACTTCAGCACATTTTAACACAGAAAAAAGCATTTAAGGTAAAATTAGTTAATTTACTTTAAGCAAAAAGTTTTGAGATAAAATACAAGATACTAGCATTTAGTAGAGGAAAAATAGCCGACAATTTTCAGGGAGAATCGCCTAAAGCCTGTTTGGGGATTTTGCAAGCAAGTAGCCCCCAGGTGGACACCTGAGGAATTGCAGTTTTCATGCTGACTTTATTTTTAAACACCAAAGGTTGCTGCATTATCAAGTTTGAAATCATCGTATGAAGACAGTGGATCTCTACTTTAAATTCCCTGCTAAGCTATTGAACCATTTTCCAGAAAAACAAATGTCTGCTTCAAATGAATGTTATGTACAATTTTTCTCACTGCAACGTCTACATTGATTTTTTTTAAACAGACTACTTCATTGTTTAATATAATCACATTAATTTAAAAAATTCCAACAGATTTTAAATAAAGGGAATTCTTGATTTATACAGGATCACCATGACAACCAGGACTTGTTATGTCAAAAGCTCTTGTACAAGGAAGGTTGAACTGCAACTTAAAGCTGCCGCTCTGTTGCCGTATCTCAGTCATGTTTTCTGCTGTTTACTCGAGGTGAACCGTGATTATTTTTTTCCATCAGCTTTCCATTTAAGCTCCCCAAACAATGCAAACCTTCATCCTCCCCCCAGGCCACATACCAGAGATGGGTTGTTTAGTTTTGACCACTTCTGCTGCTTACTTGCTTGCTATTTTGAGTTCCACATGATGAGGGGGAAAAACTGTTAAAAGTGGCTTCCCTGGTTAATGCTGTGAGCAGTCCCTGAATGCTTTGGCAGCAGCTCACAAGTCCACTTTTAACAGCTTTTCTCCCTCCTTGTATGCAACCAATCAGTGAAATAAAAGAGGTGATTTACTGTTTGAATAAACCTTATGAATAGCAGTTTGATGGCAATGCATCCCATAGTAAATGAGCGATTAAAGCTATGAATTTCCCCAAAAATATAGGGTATCTACCAAGCCAAGGAGCATGAGCAAAAGCTGGATGACATCGGTGTACGCCACAGAGTACAGTCCTCCCATTAACGTATAGATGATTGCCACAGCAGCAGAGATGCTCACAGCCAGTGGGGAGGAGATATCCATGACTACGCTAACTGTTCCTCCTGTAACCACAAACATAAAAAAGGCTATACACCCACAAATATATCCAAACTTAAAGACAGCTGCTGGAAAAAAACTGAAAAATGCACTTGGCAACACAACGAAGAGAAACAATTCCCAACTTACCCAGTGCACCAAGGATGCATGCTATCCACAAGATATCACCAATGAGAGCTGGAATGAATAGAAAGGCAGCGACGGTGTTGCCATATTTCTCTTGAAACGGGTCCATGAGGGTGACGTAGTTCTTGGACCGGATTGGTGTGACAAAGAAGAGTGCACCTGCAGTCACACAAAAACAACAAGGACAAAGAAAGCCCTTTAAAATATAGACTACAGTAAATGTGAGCGGGCAGAAAATAGTCCTAGAGTAAATATCCTCAATTACAGTGGACAAAAGTTATAGACAAAATACAAGGAAATAATTAAAATATGGCAGCAAGCCTAGTAAGAAGGGCTTCACTTCACCATTTAATAACCAAAAAAGAACTTATGACTGTACTCACCCACAACCATGTTGATGGCGAAGGCAATGGGTCCAGTTGCCCACACTAACCCTTTAGTTGGATCATAGACCACTTCAGCATTACCCAAAATGTAGCCTCCTCCCACCCAGGTGGCTGCAAAACATCAAGAGACAAGAATAGAAATCTGTTTACAGAGGAGCAGAGCAACTATAATAACAGTAACAAGGAAAGGAAACAAGCTCATACATCCAAGCAACGCTTGTCTTCGGTGAATCGACTTGAGCTTTAGCAGGGCTTCTCTAGTCGTCTGACTCTCAGAGCTTTTTACACCACAATCATACATGGATGACAAAGGCTTTGCATCAAAGCATCATTTAAATGGAATGAGGGCAGGGTTTAGTTGAACTGGAAGAGGGTCGCAGTGACTGCCATCACTGTGTAGCGTTTTGCTTGAACATAGCTATAGTATAACGCCAGTTTTATCAGAACTTGGCCACATTGCTTTACTAAAGCAAGAGCAAACATCCACACTGAAACCTTTTATTGGCAGAGGAATTTTTGTGTTACTTCTCCCGACTGGCCTCAGCATGAGTTTTATCCACAAACAAGCTCCACCATCCATAAACTACGACAGCCCCTGTTTGTTGAGCTCAGGTTACAGTCGGAGCTGTGCATGCCTAGAACCTCATTTTTTCTTGTCGCTCTGATTGGCCTGTAATGAATGTGACAGACAGAGCCTTCATCCAATCACCTTCTGAGAATGCTTTGAAAAGTCCTGCCCTTCCCAAACACTTTCTATGGGAGGTTTCCCTTATAAATGTGAAATACATCCATGCAATGATATATAAAACAGTTTATCTGACATGTCAGATTAGGTTTAAGACAAAAAAAAAAAAATTGGTTAAAAAATCTTACTCATTTGACAGCCCAGTATTAACCAATCCCATTCATACACAGTCACACACCACTGAGGCAGCAAATCGAGGTGAAGTGTCTTGTCTAAAGACTCGTCAGCATGCCATTGTAGAAGATGGAGATTGCCTTATTGGTTTATTCTGTTATTACCACTATTAAAGATAATAGTGTTCATTTTGACGCCTAGTTTTTTTTTTTTTGTTTGTTTGTTTTTTTCAGTTTAAAGAATAAAACGTTCATTAGTTTTGGTTACATTTAAGTCATTTTTGACCTTCATCTTTTAGTCCAGTTTTAGTCCATTAAAAGTGCTAACGTTTTAGTCAAAATATTTTGTCATTGCCCGAATCTGGTGCCAAATCATTATTGTGTTCTATGCAGCCTTATTTTTATTTTTAGTCTTTGTCTGAATATAAAATGTTAATAAAATGTTCCAGTCTGTTTAAAAAAATATCAGTGAACACTCATCAGTAACACATTTAGGTCCTGCAATCACAATAATAATGGAAGACAGCAAATGACTCAACATTCACCCATTGTAAATACATGGAATGACATGCATTCCTCTAAAAACCTTACAACCTTTCCCCTCCAGCCATTGATAAACCACGAGGACTGATGTGGCTAACCTGACACATTCTTATTTATCACTGTTGTAATTCTACCTGTCATAGTAAAGATGCTGACCCAGATGTTAAGGTTCCGCCCTCCAACCATGGTAACTTCACTGCGGTTCCCGCTGCACTTCTTCTCCTCTCGTTTGGACTTCCTGGATGCCCAGATACCTGTGCCCAGTACGATCAGGTAAAACACTCCTATGGACAACAGTCCTGGCCAGTTCACCGCCATCCTCAGTGTCTGCAGGGTAAAGACAAGGTACACACAGAAGTTTCATTTCCCCCTTTAAATCAAATATTATACATTGATTTCATGTAGGTTGGCCGATGATGTCAGGAATTTACCACAGAAACAGCATTAAAGCAGCTAAAATAAGTCAATGACACATTAAAACTGCAGGAAAACACTTTAACAGCTGTTATGGGATAATAATACCAATTATAGCTACATGGTAGTAGAAAACTGTCAATAATACAATTATGTAAATGTGTTTGAACACTAACTAGAATGGTAAAGTTTGTTTTTCTTAGCATAAATGCATTTTC
This sequence comes from Cheilinus undulatus, assembly GCF_018320785.1. NCBI lineage: Eukaryota > Metazoa > Chordata > Actinopteri > Labriformes > Labridae > Cheilinus > Cheilinus undulatus. Next base: position 19,708,196 of record NC_054887.1, on the reverse strand, counting down.
AATATACAAAGTTTTTTTTTTCACTGAATTATGCAACATAAAAACCTCCCCACTTAACCCAAAAATCATTGTATACCACTTGTTGCAAACAAATCAAATTCTGATGAATATTTTTAAATGTATTTTAAGTAATTCCAAATATTTTCCCCTCTGGCATCAATAAAGTCTTATCTTATCCTATATTTATGTGTGATTGCCCTCTATTAATAAACCAAACTTTATTGAGCATCAAAAAAGCTTTCAATACATAGTAACAATAATAACAACACTGCCTGAAACATGAAAATATACCTGATAGTTACTAAATAATGTGTTTTTATTAGATCCATCTCTTGGACTGTAAAATGAAAACCAAACTAATGCACTTAACGAATTTACATGTGGATCTATTAGCTTGTTTTGATATTTTCCGTCCCTTTAATAGATAATATAATGATAAGTGAAGCTTTATTTTGAGAAGTCAGAGAGCCAAATCATTCCTGCTGTGATAATCTGTATTAGTGCAAAAGCTGCTAGATGCTGGATCAGCATGAGAAATCCTGCAGCTGAATCGTTTGAAAAAGCAAAAGAAAGAGCCAAAATTAGAATAGAGAGTTTTGAAACTCTACCTTAGCTGTGTCTGTCTCAGATACCCTCTGACAACCTGCTTCGACCACATGAAAATGTTCCCTGGCTTGACCTTAGCTGTATTCCCATGACAGAAAACATTCCTGAATATTCAGTACCAGTCAGCCCAGTGTCTTATCTGCAACTGCAAAAGTTTCCTCTGTGGCTTAAAATAGATTCAAACTAGTTTATGTCAACTGCCGCTGAAACCAATCTAAGGGCATTTTAACAGAAAATTAAAGGGACAGTAGGCACATAATGTCGAAGTCAATTATGCATCCACAAACATGTATGCATATGAGGCCACATTTTAACTACTGACCACTAAAGTTGAGAAATTAATAATTCTTAGTATAGCAGATTATTTACTAAGTAGTTTTGTGTCATCAGTCTGAGCTCATGGCACGAGAATAAAAAAAAAACATTTTAAAGTAACAGTACAAAGAGGTAAAAATAAATAAATAAAAAAAGATTTCATTCATACCTTCTATATTGTCTTATCACCCTTCATATTAAGAAAAATCTTTAATAATACCATGGAATATTTTGTTACCTGTGTTGGTCTTGGATGATGTTAAGATGGGTTAAAGTGTGCACAGAGATCCTCTAAGCCAGCTGTCTCAACAATGAGGAGGGACGCCTACTTGTCCTCTGTGAGTGTGGGAGCCTAGGAAAACTTTTTAACCCTTTTGCTCAACAGGAAGTGAATGCTGTATTCTATACTTTCTCTAACCACCCCTTTTTCATTTCTTTACACACCCATTGCTGTTCTTCAGTTTTCTTCAGATTCCCACCATATTCTTTTGTTACGTAACACTTTTAATTACCTTTGGTGGAAATTTACAGCATTTACTTTGAGGTGCCTAACCCACATCTTCTCTACATTTCTTGTTTCTTGTCTCGCCCCACTAACTGCTGGTCGACTCTTTCTTTCTTTATTATTCATATGTTAACGCTCCCCCACCTTTATTTATTTTAGACTAAGCAAAACATTTACATCTGTGGGACCTCCATCAGAATCTTAGCTGAAAAACAGCAGAAAAGTTTCTGCTAAAAGCTTGTTGCACTAGAAACGCTTGTTTGTTTGGGAGCTGTCCTTCAGCTTCAGGTGTCAATGTTTTTTTTGACAACAGAGGTTATACTCACTGTGGATACTGATTTGCATCGTCTTGACTTCTTGTACTTTTAGCCAGATGTTTGTTTTGCCTTAGGGGCTTTGTCTGGTTTTTCTCCCACACAGTACAGGTTTGATTAGTAGAGACTGCCTTAGACAAAAGGTGATGCCTGCTAAGAATCTGCAATACGACAGTACCATGAATGTCATTTATTGTCATGTTCAGGACTCTGTTAGTTTGAGGCCTGCTGTCCCTACAATCAATCTGTATACCTCTACACAGCCGAGGCCAGAGGCATCATGTTTTTTCTGGTTCTGCCTCTAAGTACATGCACCATTCATTTTAATGTAGTGTCAAGAACACTTTAAGAGATTTTTTTAACACAAATTTCTGCTCTGACTCATTGATGATCTAATTCAATTTTGGAGGCCACAAATTTCTAGAACTCAGACTATAAAAGAGACCAACGATGCCTTTCTTCTAGACCAAATGTACAGTGCCCATAACAGTATTCCCCCTGCATTATTTCTACGATGATAGTTGATATAATTCGCTGTATGCTTCAGAAAATAAATCCTCCTCCAAGCTGTAGTTCTCTTGCAGACTGAATAGCATTGTCCCCCAGGATTCCTATATTTTGTCGCTCTCATTTTACCCTCTAGCTTTACAAGCCTTTCAGGGCTGGCTGCTGAGAAGCACCCCTGCAACATGATGCTGCCAGCAACATGAAAAATTTTTTTGTATCCATCCCATGAATTATACTTTTCATAACCTTTCCTCTGATTTGCTTCTGTTATGTTCATGGTAGCCAGCAATGCTGATAAACCAATGACTGAACATCCCAGACACATATGTTTTTATACTACAGTTGCTTTACACACATTCACTGAACTCAGGTGATCCCTATTTCACTACTTGTCAACTATCCATTTACATTTAGCCACAGAGGAAATGCTAACATACAAAGCCAGTAGGTTCAGGCTATACAGTCATGGGGTATTGGCACCCCTTGAATTTTTCCAGAAAATACACCATTTCTCCCAGAAATTGTTGCAATTACAAATGTTTTTGGTTTACACGTGTTTATTTCCTTTATGTGCATTGGAACAACATGAAAAAATCAGAAGAAAAAAGACAAAATTGACATAATTTTACGCAAAACTCAAAAAATGGGCTGGACCTATTCATTGGCACCCTTTTAAAACTGTGGGTAAATCATTTTATTTCAAGCATGTGATGCTCATTTAAACTCACCTGTGGCAGTAACAGGTGCTGGCAATCTAGAAATCCCTCCTGAAGCCAGTTAGAATGCATAAAAGCTGACTCAGCCTTTGTGCTGTGTGCCTGTGTGTGTCACACCAAGCATGGAGAAGAGAAAGAAGAGCCAAGAACCGTCTGAGGACTTAGGAAGCAAAATTGTGGAAAAATATGAACAACCTCAAGGTTTCAAGACCATCTCCAGAGATCTTTAAATTCCTTTGTCCACTGTGCGTAATATAATCAAGAAGTTTATAACCCATGGGACTGTGGCTAACCTCCCTGGATGTGGACGGAAGAGAACAACTGACAAAAGAATGCAACGCAGGATAGTTAGAATGGTGGATAAACATCCTCAGTCAACTTCCACACAAATTCAGGCTGTCCTGCAGACTCAGGGTGCAAAAGTGTCAGCTCGGACCATACGTCATAATCTGAATGAGAGAAAGCACTATGGCAGGAGACTGAGGAGAACCCCACTGTTGACAAAGAGACATAAAAAAGCCAGACTGGAGTTTGCAAAAATGTACCTGAGTAAGCCTCAATCCTTCTGGGAGAACATTTTGTGGACAGATGAGACTAAGGTAGAGCTTTGTGGAAAAGCACGTCATTCTACTGTTTACAGAAAATGGAATGAGGCCAACAAAGAAAAGAACACAGTACCTACAGTCAAACATGGTGGAGGTTCAAGGATGTTTTGGGGTTATTTTGTTGCCTCTCGCACTGGGTGCCTTGACTGTGTGCAAGGAATCAAGAAATCTGGAGATTATCAAAAAATTTTGGCCCGCAATGTAGGGACTAGTGTCAGAAAGCTGGGTCTGCATCAGAGGTCATGGGTGTTCCAGCAGGACAATGACCTGAAACATACCTCAAAAAGCACCAAGAAATGGTTGGAGACAAAGCGCTGGAGAGTTCTGAAGTGGCCAGCAATGAGTCCAGATCTAAATCCCATTGAACACCTATGAAGAGATCTCAAAACTGCTGTTGCAAGAAGGCACCCTTCAAATCTGAGAGACCTGGAGTAGTTTGCAAAAGAAGACTGGTCCAAAAATCCAGTTTAGAAGTGAAGGGAAGCTTGTTGATGGTTATAGGAAGTGATTGGTTTCAGTTATTTTTTTCCAAGGGTGTGCAACCAAGTATTAAGTTGAGGGTGCCAATAATTTTGTCTGGCCCATTTTTTGATTTTTGTGTAAAATTATGTCAATTTTGTCTTTTTTTCAAATTTTTTGTGTTGTTCCAATGCACATAAATGAAATAAACACATGTATACCAAAAACATTTGTAATTGCAACAATTTCTGGGAGAAATGGTGTATTTTCTGGAAAAATTCCAGGGGTGCCAATACTTTCGTCCATGACTGTAAGTAGCACTGTTACGACCTGTTCAATGAGGTATTTTCCATGGTGTTTAAAGGTGAACTGATCAAAAAAATCCAATAGCAACATGATGCTCATATACAATGCAGTGAAAAAGTTTGTGCCTCATTTCTGAGTCCTGATTTTTTTTTTTTTTTTTTTTTTTTTTGCATATTTATCACACTTAAATGTTTGGATCATCAAACCAATTTTAATCTCTCACAAAGAGAGAAATGCAATTTCTAAATGATGATTCTATTTATTTAGGGGAAAAAAATCCAAATCTATCTGACCCCCCGATAGTTTGATGATGTAATTGCTTACATTTTCTACATACCTGACATTTTAAACACATTTTTTAGATCAGCAAGATAAAAAGACCACATTCAGACGTGGTATAGTCAGGTTCCCTATTCTCTCTCAGTACCAAAGGTAAAACATTTTGTTTGCTACTAAAATACAAGGACATCAAGTATCAACAAGTATCAAAAGAGTCCCTTTCCTACAAGGGCAGCCAGGATAACAAGTGAAGGTTGAATTCAGTGAGCCAGACAAGACAAACTAAAATCTGCTCAGACTTGGCGAGGAACACTGTGGTCCTGGTCTCACACAAGGACTGTGTCCAGTTTCAGTGGTTTTTAACCATTCATGTTCATTTTCACTACTAAATTTCCTCAAAAGTTACTACATTGTGTAAAATATGAACGAAAACAGAATGTGATGAATTCAAAAACACTGAAACATGCTTAATTGAAAATCGTACAAAGACAGCATTTCTAATGTTAAAACTAAGAAAATGTATCAAATTTTGAATTTGCTGCCTTTATCCTGATTCAAATAGATTGGGGCAGGGTCGTGTTTACAACTTGGTTGCCTCGCATTGTTCTCCTAACATTTTGTGCTTCAGGAACAAGGCAGACCGGTTTGCGTAGTTCTTGAAGCGGGCGTTTGACCATTCTTGCTTAATTTAGGGTTTCAGCTATTCTCCTCAGGATCTCCTCTGTTGCATTCTGTTTCACATTGTTATAAACACTTTTACTGTGTAGCCATACTGTTGAAATGCATGCAGAATGTGGTTTAACACTGAGGTCTTACCAAGTGACGACTGAGCTACGTTCAAGCGTCCCATCACCAAGTCCAGTGCTAAGCGTCAGAAGTTTGGTGGAGAAGGGATAATGGTATGGGGCTGTTTTCAGAGTTTGGACTAGACCCCTTATCTTCAGTGAAGACCAATCTGAATGCTTCAGCAATGCAAGACATTCTGGACAATGCTATGCTTTTAACTTTGACTGTGCCCCAGTATAAAAAGCAAGGACTGTAAAAACTGTAAAGACATGGTTTGATGAGTTTGGTGTGGAAGAACCTGACTGACCTTAACCCCACCGAGCACCTTTGGGATGAACTAGAATGGAGATTGTGAGCCAGGCCTTCTCAACCAGCGTCAGTGCCTGACCTCACAATTGCTCTACAGAATGAATGGCCACAAATTCCCACATAAACACTCCAAAATCTTGTACAAAGAGGGCCAACTCCATATTCTAATCTGTATATTTTACATCCTGCCAAGAAAAGTGGTAACACAAGCAAGATCAGGTTTTACTGTAACAGAATGTACTGAACATACTGGACTGGTTGGTGGAAACACATACATTGCTCCAGGTCCTCTACATATGGTTCAGCATTCATAATGCCTTTACAGCTGTGCAGGTTGCCAAGCCCATGTGCACTAAGCACCCCTACACTAACACATACTCTCCTCTTTACCACAGAGAATAGGGTGTCCATGATTTCTAGACATAAAGTCAAATTTTGACCCGTAACCCCACAGGATAGTGTTCCACTTTGTTGCAGCCCATTTAGTTTGACGATGGACCAAGAAAAGACAGCAGAATTTCTGGAATTGCTTTTATAAGGTTCCTTCTGTCATGGTCGAGTTTTTGTCAGACAAACACCTCTGAAAGTAGTCTATCATGTCTTCTTTGAATGCTGGGAAATATTTTTAAATATTTTTAGTTACATAGCTAAAGCTAAGTTTATTAACCAGCTATGTAAGCTATGTATCTAAGTTATCTGTGTACACTGTAAACCCTGATTTTTTTTCTAATAAAACTTTTGAACAATCATTAATTATTCTTTCTTGTTTTTAAAAAAAAACATTGACATTACTAAATCAAATCAGTCGTCTGTATTATTCAGCTGAAAGATGCAATGCAATGATCATGTTAAGCTGAGATAACTTAGTATGCTTAGTTCTTTAAGAGGGGGGAGGGGGCCTTTCTCAAAATTTTCAAAAACCATGGGTGAGACTGTCAGTGCATCTGTTGGCACCAGCAGGCAACGCTTCCACCATGACTGTCCACATGTAGCAAAGCCAATGCTTTGCCTCACCTTGTCTCCGCCCCACCAGGGAGGGAGTAATCAGCAAATTAGATTTTGGAAATGATCCGGATCACTGTCTGGATCCAGGAATGTTTTTGAAGAATTCTTCACTGTTGGGGGTAGGGCTAATGGTGGAGGTCTGTGCTTTCTGAGTGCTTTTCTAGTTTCATATATTTTTATGTAAGTTAAACTTAGCATTGTTATTTCATACAACTTAGACTTCATTTATGTGAACTAATGATTTTAGTAAAGACTACTAATATACACTTAATATGCCTACTGCATAAAATTAGGGTTCTATGTTAATACAACTTGACATCTTTAGTATCAGCTTGTGTAAAAACTAAAGTGGCATAAGGCAATCGGTTTACTCATGCTTATTAGTAATGTTAACTAATTCGGGTTCAGAGTGTAGCCTAGTAAGCTTTAGCTACAGTTGCAAGAGCTTAGGTTGCTAAAGCTAACCTAGCTAAAGATAACATAGCTATGTAGTTGAAGCTAAACTCACAAAGCAGCTATGTAAGCTACATAGGTATGCTATCTAGGTTGCTATGTTAGCTATGTTAGCCAAGGCTCATGTTGTTAAAGCTAACTAAGCTACACTGGATTATGTAGTAACATTAATTATGTAGCTAGAAGAGATATTTTACCTTTAGCTAAAGCTAATATAGCTAAAGTAGGCCAGCATTTATGTTACTACTTTTAAAGGGGTTTATACATAATTTAGTCACGGATGAGACCCCTGACCTTTTTCTCTGTTTTATTTATGAATTGTTGCTTAGTCTGCTTGCAATTTGGTTATTTAATGACTTTAACTGCTAAGCTTTGTTTATGAATAAACTGAAATGTTTATTTTGAAAATCTAAAACAAGAAATATGTTATTGCGACATTATGGCACTTCCTTTCTGAGATATATCATGTCTTAGCTAGGATGTAGCTTTAGCGGCAGTTTAAATCAGTTCTGGACAGCACTTCTTTCATAAAGAGAAGCAAAGAACCACACTGAATGCTTCTCCCAGCCAGCCTCGGCATGAGTTTTATCCAACAACAAGCTCCACTGTTAATACAATACGGCAGCCCCAGCCTGCAGTGCTCACATTACTTATTTGAACTCTGGATGCCTACTACCTAAAGGTGTAAAAAATTCACTGCTATTGTGCTCATGTAAAAGTGCAGTTACTTTGGTTAAAATACTTAAGTAAATGTCAAAGTACTGGTCTATACGTATAAAGTAAAAAGTATTTAATTTAAAGTTTACTTTAGCTACTGAGGAGTTGTACAGTAAGATCAGTTCTAAATCGGAATCGGAGTTAAATTTAAAGTTTCTATGTTGGTCCTCTCTGCATATAGTTAAACTACAATTTGAAAGCCTCCTCTGGCCAGCAGAGACTCAACTTCATAGCAAAGCAATCCGTGCATCCTTCACCAACACCTTAAGTCACAGGCGGCAACTCTAACTCAGTGGATAGTTTCACTCAGGGTGCAAATGTGTCTCACATCAAAAACAACAACAATCCACCAGAAGCATGCGCAAAGAAACCCCAGCAGGGATCACTGTACAACAGGCAACATCTAAACACAACTAAACACAGATACACAGTTGCCCAAGGGCATGATGGGGAACTTCACCCACACATCGCCCCAGATTTGAATTTGCAGTGACCGAAGCTAAGTTCAGTTGACTCTAGAGTTGAACCCACACTGGTGTATAAACACTGCCAAATAACTAATTTCACACACCCCCACACACACATACATATATATATATATATATATACACCTTATTTTGTCGTTGCTCTGACTGGTCCATTATGAATGAGGCAGACAGAATGTTCATCAAATCACCATTCAAGATTTTTTCTAAAGTTCTGTCATTCCCAAACACTTTGCATGAGAGGTTTCCCAGATGAAGATGAAATATACCCATTATGAAGCAGTCTAGCTGGCATGTTACGTAGATATTCAATTTAATACAGGCTGAAAACTATCTACAATTCACAGTATTCTGATTTTAATTCACATTTTACACAATGTCCCAACCTTTTTGGATCTAGGTTTGTAGCTGGACACTGCAATACAAGCTGCTGTTCACTCTCCTGAGCAGCGACTCGTGCTGAATAAGAGATAAGATGCATAACTTCAGTCAAAGAGGCCAAAATCAACCCAATCTTACAGTTTCTCGCTCTGACTCTAGAACACAGAGAACAACACAAAGTGCATCTTAACATGTAAAGGACCACTCCGCAGATTTAGCTTTGCATCTAAAACTTGAGATAACACGAAAAAAACAGCCACTGTCTACATTTGCTATTGTAAAGACTCACAATTACACGTGTTAAAAGAAAGCAGCATGACACTTGGCACCAGAAAAGTCTACTCACACATGCACAAGATGAGATCAGCAGAGTGAAAACACATACCTCTTTGTCCACAGGGGCTGCAAGGTTTGACAGAAAAAGAAAGTTTCTCACAGCAGCTTCAAGTGATCAGTGCTGCATCGAGCATAAGAATACTTCAGAGGAACACTTGAGTGAATTTAACGGCATGATTTGAAATCTCATCTCTTTTAAATGCCTGAGTGCCGGTTCTGCTACCATCACAGAAAAGAAGTCTCTTATCTGATGCTACAAAGAGGCTTGAAAAGATCAGCAATCTGTGACCTAAAAGTAGTTGAGTCTTGCAGGTTTCCTAGTAACCACTGACTTGTAATTGGACCTGCAGCAACGTAAAGAGCCGGCAGAGAAAGATCTCTCTTTGTGGCTGCTTAGAGGATCAGGTTCTGTTCTGTGAAAAGACACTGGCTCAAAGCTGTTGGCTCTACAGGGTGCTTCGCTGTGCAATGTGTTTATGTCGAAATGTCCCTGCTGAGTCACACACATCATGTCGGATGCATTGATCTCTAATGCTATCAGTAGGTGAAGGAGACTGGGTGCACCTCAGAATAGAATAACGGAACCAAAGGATGCAGGCATAACTGAGTCAAGTGGACGGAACAAGGGGAAACAACTTCAGAAATGTGCATGGCAAGTTGGTGTTTTTTATATGGATATATGCCAGAATGCAGAATAATTTTTTAACTGTTTTATCTTCCTGCCATCTTGTAAAGCTCACAAGAGAGTGCGAGGTGAACTACAAGCAACAGGTGATGACACTTCTATCTTGCGACAGACAGACATGTGGTGTGATCTTGGTTCAGATAAAGAAACTTCCACATTCTGTTCACCACAATTTTCCTCTCTGCTCTTTTGTTAAAGCTATGAATGTGTCAAACCACACACTGCATTGAAATGAAGGCAAAATTTTGCCTCCTGAAACTTTTAAGAGTACATACATACTTGAAAACAGAACAGAGCCTCTCAATGAAGCACCATAGGCCTTTTAACCAAATGATGACTCTTTCCTATAAAACCCTGGATTTTTGCCTCATATTGTCCCTGCTGCTGGAGAGTGTGGAGCACAGTCAAAGCTCAGTTCAACATTGTCCCCTAAGGAATGATGCGGGTCAGCTCCCCAACTTCAAGTCAGAGGCCGGGTTACCTTTCTACTATAAGCTGCCCATTCCTGCAACATCCGGACCCACACGGCACTACCAGGTGAGCTGAGCATCAGTAGAAGCAAACATTTGGTACATTTTCACACAGTCTCTTTGAGCTTAAGAAACAAAGGGATGATAAGTTTACTCTTTCAGAAATGGGAGCAGTGCAGTTTAAGTTAGCCATTCAGAAATTTCCACTGGAAGGTAAAACCCCAGATCACATTTGGTCTGATTTCTGTGCCTCCCTTACGAGCTTTATTTTATGCTGTTGCAGAGTTGTTTCTTATTTTTCATAGTTGTAACAGTTTGTGTCTTTGTCATGGTGGCTGCCACGATTGAGCTGCCATTACAGACACATGTTTACTGTTCCGAAGAAAACACTTGATGTTAAGCCAGACTGCTACTAACTGCATCTGGAACCTGCTGTATTTTATCCATGTTTTGTGCTTCTTACTAGTGATAGACCATGGTTATTCCCCACCATCATGTCCTCTTTTGCCCTGCACCACACTCCATCCCCTCTAGCCCTGATCCCTGAAAGATTGTGGCCCCACTAGACATTGCCTCACTAGACATGGCCCCACCATGTCAAGTAGAGATGTGCTGCTTGACTCCACCCAGCATCACTGCCTTCTCCTCATTTTGAACTGAGGACTTTTTCCAAGGTGATAATTCTAAACAGTAACTGCTGTTTTTGATTCACATAAAAAGTTAGACCAGTAAAAAATGGCCTTCAAGGCCAATGCTGTGGGAAATCCTCAGATGATTTGCAAGTACCTGGTGAAATTTATCATTGAAACAAAAGCAGTGATTTACTGTTTAATGCATACATCTAATGGATTGCAACAGAGATTTGCAGAGCTGACAAATGTAGAGAGTTGAAATCAGTTGACTATAGAAATGAATCTGGACCAAGTTAAACTAGGAGACTAAAACTGATAAAAACAGACACCCCTATTATTTATTTTTGTTTATATCTATTCTCCTTAGTTTAAACATTTCTATGATTTCACAGCAGTTTCCGTTTCTGTGTAGCTATTCCATATCCATCGACTAGAGGGCGCAGTGGCGCTGGTGGCATAGAGTAGCATTTGAGCACAGAGGAAGAATAAACCTTCCATCTGAGAAAGATAACATCAGCTCAACGTGTGTCTCTCCTATTCTTGCCACAGCACGTCACCACACGTTGAGAGATTCAGAAAAATCCAGTTGCCCTTCTCACTATCAAGGACTGGGGCAACAGTAACATGTCTCAACCTGTCATCTTTTGTTACTGTTTAGCTGGCTAAATGGTTAAAGTTAGATCCCTTTGTAGTCAGCACCAGAATTAAGAGGCAGTTAGTGTATTTGTTCACATTTTTATGATTTCAGGCCCACAATCCTGGTCCAAAGCTTCGTCTAAACTGCAACACAGACACCCTCCACTAGTAGCCACTGCAGTTCTTATTAAGGACTACTGCCTTTCTGCCACTGTGCTCCTTACTCTTTTAAAAACAACGACTAACTGTTAGCACTGATAGCACTGATAGCATCTTGTGTGGACAGTTTGGTTTAGCACTATTTTGATCTAGGAAATGTAGGTAAAGTTGTATGTAGGCTGTATCAGGTTATACTCATATAACCAAAGCACCGAGTGACAATTTCTGTGCAGGAATGTTGAGGTTAACCTGCAAAGAGGAGCCCTGCTAACATTAGCTACAGTCCATAAACCATCTTGTAAAGGTGGTTTACAGAATGTATTGACATGACTTCAGACTAGTCTGTTAAACAATTATAATTTGTGAGAACTGGTAAGATCAGCAAACTAATAACTTATAATTTAAAATTTTAAAAAGTGCAAATAATGTATGTTTCTTGGCAAAGTGGTCCTGACTGAAATGGCTCCTCATATTATCCTGGATGTGCATATTGATACAACTTAAACGACTAATAGACCTTTACTTTTTTACAGCTCTCCCTGGTGGATGGAGACAGCACTTTGCCACACTGGATGGAGTTCAGTCCAGAGACCTGCAGTTTATCTGGTCTTGCTCAGGCTGAGGATTGTGGGGTATACCACCTCAAAGTATCTGTTATTGGAGATGAGTGTGCAGCTTGCTTTTACCTCCACATCTTGGACACCACGTGGGCTGTCAATGGTCTTACAAGGTAAGGGGGGGGGGATTTTAAATGCCCAATCCAAAAAACGTTGGGACGTTGTGTAAAATGCAATTAAAAACAGAATACAGTGATTAGTAATTCCTTTTCAACCTGCATTCAGATATTAACAGGACAAAGACAGGATATTCAATGTTTAAAATGATCAACTCTGGGAGGAGTTTGGAATTACACAAATTCCGCATTTGAAACATGCAACTTGGGACTAAAAAGTCAGGACAGGAGCATGTTTACCACTGTGTTACATCTCCTATTCTTCTAACAGCCCCCTGTTAAGGTCTGGGGGCTGAAGACACTAATTGTTGAAGTTTTGACAGTGAGATTCTTTAAAGTTGCTCACCGGTGCAGGGTTTCCTGCCCTTCATAATATGCAATACATTGTCAGTTGGAGACAGGTCTGGACTGCATGCAGGCCAGACTATTACTTGTTTACAGCAAAATCAAGCTGTTGTAACTGGTGCAGGATACTGCTTGGCATTGCCATTCCTGAAAAAGATGTTGTCTCGGTTTCTACAAAACTTATATGCACCTTTCAGTATTAATTGTGCATTCACAGATGTGCATGTAACCCATGCCATTGGCACTAATACACCCTCATACCATTAGAGATGCTGGATTTACAACTTTCATTAATAATAATAAGGATGGTCCTTTTTTCCATTTTCCCTTGGGGACTTGACAGCCATTATTTCAAAAAAAAAAAAAAAAAAAAGATGAAATGTGGACTTTTCAGACCATGGCATACATTTCTACTTTAGGCTAGTCCATTTCAGATGAGCTTGCACCCAGAAAAGCTGGCTACACTTCTGGAATTTGATATTTGGCTTTCATTGTGAATGCTGGTTTTCTACCATATCTTACTTACAAAGGTTTCTCCAGATCTTTCAATGACGTTATGGGCTGTAGAAATTGAATACTTGTGAGTGGCAACCTTTAATCTGTCATTGATATCTGAAGAGTTCATTCACAAAAGCAGATAATTCAGTTTTTTTCATGTTGTTTTTTTTCATGGGGCATGGCTTCTGCCACAAAACATGAACTGGGTTTAGTGTCCCACAGGCTTGATCGGATTTTGCACCAAAACGGATTCAATTGAAAATGTTAATTTAAACTCTCAGCTCATTATTTACCAGAATGGCGTTAAACTGTTTTTGCAAATGAACTCTTCATTCATATCTAAAGTATGCATCTATAAAGAACATCCCCACAAAGCCATGCACGTGTAGATGGACTGGTACTGTACACCTGCCAGCCCGGTGTCTGACAAACAAGTTCGAAATGTTCACGTTTGCTGTGTAGGGTTTATGAGGCTCTCTGTGCTGTCCTCAGGGCAACTTGCTACTGCAGAAACATGTTCTTAACACATGCTCATAGGGGACAGCATTGTTGAGATATTTCCTTTTGGCCTCACTGCTTTCTTCATGACACCTGTCAGGATGCTGTAGACCGCATTAAATCATCTTAAGCATGTTAAATCCTCCCCATTTAAATGGAGTTCAAAAGTTCTGCTAAATGATCAGGGGTATTCAGTCGTTTTGTTGCTCAAGCCCTTGGATCAGTTTGGTGTTGGTTATTTTTATGTGACTCATGAGTGTTATCCAGTTAATAAATGAAATCTAACATAGCCATGTCTCCTTCCAGGGATGTCATGTCCTGCTCTGAAGGGAAATCCTCTGTCTGGGTGAGCCTTTTACTCAAACTAAACCCTGCAACTCTCAATGCCACCCAACGTGTCCGTCTGACCAACAGCATGGCTGACTACCTGCACCTGCCTCAAGGCTTTGTCTACCTGCTTTCGAGGCAGAAGACATTCTCACAACAACAAAAGAAGCTTAGACATACACCAGGATGGAAAAGTACTAGCAGTAATGACAAAGTCAATGCCTCAGGGGATGTGGCTGAGCTTTCGTGGCCTCTAAGTTGTCGCGGGGAAAAACAGCGGTCAGATTTCGCTAAGAAACTGGAAAATGATGTGTGTGGAGGAGAGCTGATGAGGTTGCTTGAAGATCAAGTTTTGGGATGGAGGTTGCTTTGTGCTCCTGAAGGTGCCAGATATAAAGTCAAAAGATGCTTGAAAAGACTCAGAGTTACGTCAACCCCTGCAAGGATTGTACCAACACAATCTCAGGTGCACTTGCACGTGCTTTCTGTTGGTTTCACGAACCTTGAACCAAGTTTTGCAACAAACTTTAACCACTTGAAAAGGCATGAGCAAACACATGCAAAATATTCGAATGAACAAAGTGTAAAGGATTTATTTCAGCCATTTGGTGGACAAGCTGGTACCTTTCTCAACAAGGCCAAGAAAACCTTTCAACTTTCATCAGACATGCTCCATTTTAACGGTCTAATATTTCACTCTGACATTCATTATCTTCAGAATATGCAGGCCTCCTCAGATTCTGTTATCACCGTCGAGGGTTCAGCTGTGTTTTCATACAGAAAAAACATAAACCCCGTCCTAGAGCAGCAAGTGTTCTCTGGCCAAGTTTCAACTTTGCCTCTGTCATCGTGCATTAAATCTGCTTGCAGTCATCCATATTTGTTCACACTTCCAAGTTCTCAGAATAATATCGAACTAAAACCTCTCATAAGAGCAACTAGCTGCTGTGAACACAATCAAGAGATCCAATCAGCTAGTATTCTGGAGTATTTCTCAACCAAAGATATATTCCCAATTACCTGTTTTCAAACATCTACAGCCAGGACTATCCCAGCGGACCCTGCTCTCTCACAGTCACCATCATCCCCTCTGCACAGTATTTACCCCTCACTGCAGCTGACCCCAGCCTTGAACAGTGCCATTACGCTCCCCGCTCGTGTGACCTTTCAACTCCAACCGAAGGAAAACCCCCTCTGGACCGGATCGTATACAGGCCGGGTCGGTGACTCAGAAAGTCGGCCCACAGTGAGCTCATTGGGTAAGTCTGCTGCTGTTGACTGCAATATGACTATCTGGGATTGTTCTGGGTGCTTACTCATTCAAGTCATATGTTATAATGACTTGACCTTGCTTGAAAGGGGGCGCACAGCTGAATGAATGGAGGAGCATATGGGCTAATGTAGTGGTGGAAATATGAGAAGCATGAATGAGAGAGAAAAATGACTATATTACAGCTGTTTTACACTGAGAAAGTCATGAATATCTGTATAAGAGGGTAAAATGTGCTTTTATATTTGTGTGAATTGATAATAACTTATTTGTACAGATATAAATTCAAGCCATGTATTTTGGCCAAAACACACTCTTGTTAGAGAGATTCTTTATCTCAGAGAAGTTAAATGCATATTACATTTAAATTTCAAAAAATTCCAGGATTGTTCTATTGATCTTGGTGAAGAAAATGGCAAAAAAATGTTACCTGTGGTTTCTGTGCTGGTAGAAAATGTAGCAGCAGCAGTTAACATGAGGCCAAGTGACCTTGACCTATGGCTTCCAAAATCTAATTAGTTTATCATTGAATCAGAAGGGATATTTGTGTTATATTAGGAGAAAAAACTCTCAGGGCATTCTTAGGATATCACATTCACAAAAGGGATCAATATGGAGCCAAATGACTTAAGTCTCTCACCCGTGACCTCTAAATTCTACCCAATTTATCCTCGAGTTAGCGTTCAAAGTTTGGTGTAACAAGAATGGCTTGGATGGATGGAAAGAACGAAAATACAAAACTCGATGCCTCAGGCTTGAAAGTTGAATACAAATGCAATACATTACCATACATAAGTTAAAGTATGGTATGATGTGATAAAATACATACATCCATACATACAGATAGTAAATGATGCAATACAGTATGCAAAGATACTCTGAAGACCATACCATATATTACAGAGCAATATGCTATGGTACGACGCATTGCAGTACCATACTATACCATACCATGTGCTTTAACACAATGTGATGCAAAGCGATAGGATAGGAAATGATGTGGTACAATGAGATAGAATGCCATACAGTGCAATATTATGCAACATTATTTGACAAGATAAGATACGGTATGATATGAATGCCAACATACACACTTACAGTCTCACCCATGGTCTCACTGGACGGCTGGAAGTCATGGCAGAGAGTGAGTATTCGTCTATTCCTCCCAGCATTGCGAGTATTCTCGCTACAATTCGCTGTCTTTCTCTCTGTTATGCTCCAACTCGTCTCCTCGACCGGGCGTGCGTCTTTCAAACTCTATAAACTTCAAAAACTTTGAATAGTAAGACACCCAAAATGCTGCTGGGATTGAAGTTACTCATGTCCGCCATCTCCTGGTGTAAAGTGGTAAGAGTGTAGACCTCCGCCATTAGCCCTATCTCCCAATAGTACAGAATCCTTTAAAAAAATCCTGAATCCAGATGGTGATCCGGATCACTCCCAAAATCTAATCAGTTCTTCCTTATGCCATTTCTGACATTTCCTGAAAATGTCTTGAAAATGTCAAAAACTTTTTGAGTTATGTTGCTAACAAACTAACAAACTAACTAACAAACTAACTAACAAACCCACCCAATCACATAACCTCCTTGGCAGAAGTAACAATTCAACACAATACAACTCGATATGATGTGAGACCAATATGATACAATGGGAAAAGTTTTGATATGATATGCTAACAATAAGATATGACGTAATATGACACGATATAAGATATAACATACGATATGACCCAATACAACACATTTTGGTACGATACAACATGATACAGTACATGACGACATGATTTGATATGATGACAATATGATACGGCACAAAATGGCCTGATATGACACAATAAAACATGATTTGATACAATAACGATACAATACAACATGATCTGACACAACACAGCACAATATGACACAATACGACTCAATACGACACAATTTGATATGATAACGATAAAATATGATACGATACGGTACAATACAACATGATTTGATCCTATAACTAAACAATACAACATAATACCAACCGATACGATGCAATACAACACAATACAATCCAATTTGATCTGAGAACTAAACAATACAACATGATACGACACAATATGACCCGACACAACAAAATTCGATAATGATACGATATGATTCAAGAAGATATGATACGATACAACATAATACAACTGGATACAACACAATTTGATACGATAATGATACGATACGATTCAAGAAGATATGACACGATATGACATAATACAACCGGATACAACACAATGCAGCCTGACACAACAAAATACGTCACAATTTGATATGATAACGATATGATAGGACACAATACAACCCGATACGGCACAATACAACATGATTTGATCCAATAACTAAACAATATGACATGATACGACACAGTATGAAGCGACACAACACAATTGGATACGATAACGTTACGATACAACGAGATATGACACGATATGACCTGGTACGACACAATACATTAGATTTGATCCAAGAACTAAACAATACGATGTGATACGACACAATACGACCCGACACAACACAATACTACATAATATGATACAATACAAGCTATGACACGATTCAACACAATACGACCCGGTACAACACAATATGACAAGATTTGATACGATAACGATATGACACAATATGACACTATAAAAATATGACACAATGCAACATGATATGATAGACAACAATTCAGTGAGACATGGCATAATGCGACCAATACGATACTACATGGTATGATACAATAACGATACAATACGCAGCAATATGATAACTATATGACACAATACCACGATACGGCACGATTTATGATACGATACAACACAATACGACAAGATATGAAGCAATGCAATATAATATGATACAACAACAAGATGATGCAACATAATACAGCACAATACTTTAAATGATACAGTATGGCACATTACGATACAGTACGGTACAATACTGTATGATACATAATAAATTACTAAGGATTTTAAAACTGCATGCCATTGATATAAAGGCTGTTGACCAAACAAATTCAATTATTTGCTTTGGTTTGAAAGTTTTTGTCGTTTTCGAGGCACACTTAGTTTAGTTAGATTCAAATTTTAGGTGTTGATGGTGGTTGTGAGTGGTAGTAATGGAGTAGGGATGAATTTTTATGTGTTTTATTTTATTTAACTTGTGTGGAATATTTGCATGTGATCTGCTTCATTGTGTTGCAGAACTAAGACTGGCGTTGGCCTTGTGCCAAAGCTAACTGGAATCCAAGTGAACAATAAACAATTAATTCTGCACAGTAAATGCCATTTCATTTAACCCCCCATTCCAGGAAATAATATTGTCTCTTGTTGCATTTCTCTGCCATAGGTCCCATTATCTACAACAAAGGGACTATTAAAGACCTCAATGATGGTAGACCAACACTGACTGACCTCCCATCTGTTTCTCATCAACCCCCAACAGAGTGGTATACTGCCGTCCAGGAATCAAACTCCAGATTGAACACAAAACAGTCACTGCCACCATCAAACAAAACACCATCTACTCAGCTACTTTTAGATGTGTCACCAACCTCACATTTAATGACCGGGCATTTATCAAAACCTCACTCTCACTCTGAAACAATCCAACATCTGTCCTTGGTTTCCAAGGAGGCTGTGATGTCTCAGCTAAATGTTACTACTCAGGATGTGTCATCGGCCACATGGATGGGTCAGCTGATACTGTCTGGACAAACTGTACTGGAGTCATCGCTCACAGTGTCGTTTTTTGAGCCTTCTTTGTTGACATTCACACCAGCTTTACCCTCAGAGGGTGATTACTTTAGAACACAACTTGAGACAATGAACGTGCTACGCTCAGATAATTTATTCATGTCCCTTCCATCAGCTCTTCAAATGAACCCCCCTTTGACTAAAACCCACCCTGTGTCTTTGAACACATCATCTATATTTAAAGACAAGCCTTCGGAAGAACAACCACTGATCATATCGGATGATGACATTATGCAACTTCAGCCATCAATACATCAAACAGTCCCTGCACAGCTATTTACAGAAACTGATATGTTCTCTCACATATCTTTGGTCACTGGAAAGTCATCAAGCCAAACTGAGACCTATCCAGCTCATTTTTCAACATTTGAGAGCGTTGGACTTGTCTATATAGGCCATTTTGATCCAAGTACCCCCCCTACTGTTCAGTCATACACTACAACCCCAATTAGTCAAATGCAAACCCTTGATCCTTCATTCCCTTTTTATGGCCAGTCAGCAAATGATGGCAACCAGACAACCCAAAGTGGCTACCCTGAGAAGACACTGGACTTTTTGACAATTTATTCACAAGACAAGAAACACAGGACTGACTGTGCTGCTCTTGATTCAAGTGGACGATACCTATCAACACTTCCCTACAGTCTCCCTTCAGTTTTACAGGAACAAACAGAGTCAAGCAAATTCATGTCTTTGTTGTTTTCACCAACATTTAATCTGTATGCACATCCAGACACTAACTACATAACAACTACTTCACCAATGCATGTTTCAGACAGCAGTAACTCCTTAGCACCATTAGAGCCAGAAACATCTGCCTTCAGTGCAGACTGCACCAGTAAACAGAACTCTTTGTTAATCTGCAAATCGTTTACTACAGACAGCAGTGGGACCATCACAAATGGACGTCCCACTCAGCAGATTCCAAGCACATTTTTGAGTCAATTTGATGGGATATTAACCACATTATTATCCTCATTACAGACTGCTGACCTTTCTTTTTTAGGAGGACAGAGCTCAGTCATGCCATCACCACCCTCTGCTTCAGTCTCAAGTAAGTACCATATAAATACCAGTAAATACATCGCTGTGCTGTTCCCTTCCTGAGTCCTTATTTTTTCATATTTGTCACACTAAATGTTTCAATTTATACAGATAAGACACAGATAACCCAAGTTAATACAAAATGCAGTTTTTAAATCCACACCCACGCTTGATAACAGCCAGACCTGCTGAATCAAGAAATTCCTTAAATAGAACTTGTTTGAAAAAGTGAAGTAGACTACAAGATTTCAAAAGCACTAAGCCATGCCACGAGCCAAAGACATTCAAGAACAGATGAGAAACAAACTCATTGCTATCCATTAGTTTGAAAAGGGTTACAAAGCCATTCCTAAGGTGGTGAAACTTAAAGCGGTCCAAAAATACTCCAGAAATACTCCAGTATAGATATAAAAACCCTCTGTGTCAATCCTGCTCAGAACGAACTGTTTCTGTGTCTGTGGCTTTAAATGTTAATGAGCTGTCTGACTCCGCCCCTCTCAGGAAATGGATGTTGCTCAATGGGTGTGGCTCTTCTGGTGTCCTTTCAGCAAAGAGGGCAGAACTTTCTTCCAAGCAGGGAGGGCCAACTGAACCTGGGGGCGGGGCTTACTCCCCACATGACATCATGAGGGGAAATCTGAGAACAGCTTGTTTCAGCACACATTTTTTGAAAGGTGGATAAAGACAGGCCAGGGGCACATACTTTTGTTACAAAAGCCTGAAAAAGTGATTTTTGCATCATATGCCCGCTTTAAGCAAACCCTATTGAGAGCCATTCTCCACAAATGGAGAAAACTTGTAACACTAGTGAATAGAGTGATTGGCCTACCACGGTTTTTCCTAGAGCACATCAACAACTCATCCAGGAGGTCACAAAAAAAAAAAAAAAACAGAACAACATCTAAAGACCATCTTCTGGTTGAGGCAAAACAACTCTTTAGGAAAGCATGTTGGCTTGACTCATGAAAACATCACTTCACTGTCTTTAAGAATGTTAAACATTTGTGATTTATGGGCATATCGACCTTCTTGCCTTGCAGGTGTCTGTCTGCAACTGCATTCCTCATGTGTTTTTACATTTTTTTGCTGCATTACACCACCATAAACTGTCAGTCAGTTTAAGTTTGGGGGAAACCTGTGGTTGACAAATGTTTCACATTTGTTTGTCTGTGTCTTACACTCTGGGTGCTCAGTGCTGATAATAAAATTCTGTTTGGTAATGTTAAATAAGCTGGTTCAGTTTTAAATTAAGAAATTTAGAAGGTCAAAAACTGTGAATGTAACACATTCATATAATGAACATTCTCCTAACTAGAAACATAAAAACGGATGTCTTCAAAGTAACTACAACTACATATTTAAATCAGTATTTTAAATCCATGTGTATTTATGGAAAGAATGGATGCATCGTAATACGTCTGGACCATGCAACAAGTATTCAAAATGTCAATGGACACCTTAATAATCCATTATTTAAAGGCAAATACACAGGGGTTAATCATCAAAATAAGCACGTTTTTGGCTGCAGACTTGTCTATTAAAAATAACATTCGACTGTTCATTTTGTTTGTTTCAACCTCTTTCACTATCCCACCAAAAGTGTTACAACCTCTTCCAGTCTTGGTGGCGACCGTTGGCTTCCCCTTCCACTTTCTAATCCCTGTGAGGACCTTCTTAGACCAAGACGACGGCCATGCAGACACCCTTTCCCTGGAAACTGAGTTGATTGATGGTCCTCCTGATAGCATCGGTACCTGGTTGATGCTGAACGGCCTTGAGCTTCATGGCATCCCTCTGGAGGTAGACCTGCAGTTTGCTCCTCTGGATTTCCTCCTTGTCGCTCAAGATAAAGGCGGACTGAGCGTACGGCTGCCTCTGACTGTAGATCTGCATCGCAGCATTGTCGTCCCTTGTCATGTTTACACTCTGATCATCCAACGCAGTCTTCACTCCATCCTCCGCCAGCGCCACAGGGTAGAACTTCTGCTCAGAAAACTGTCCCGCTTCTTCAACAGCTCCAGCGACCATCTTGTTATTGATTCTGTGAGGCCTGGGTCCACCGTTGTGTCCTGGTACAACCACAGCTTGTGCAATGCTGGACAATGTGATGTTGATCAGATACGAAGCATATGGATGGGAATGAGGTCTAGAGATGGATCAGTAAACCCTGCATTTAGAGAGGCAATGCACCCAGAGTTCCCAATCAGTAAAGTTGGACCTGTGAGCCAGCAATGTTTCTCAATGACTACAACTTCCATACTTGATGGATCTACACCTGCTTTTCATCCTACCTTAAAGCCAAATTTAGGCACCGGCATTTCCCAAAATTCCACCCCTAGCACCTGCAGCCTTCCATCTCCAGTCACCTCCAATCAAAGAGACCACTATAAATGGATGGCTGCCATGTTAACAGCCCTCCTTGTTGTCTGCCTACTAATCCTTACCATCCTCCTCATTGCTATCATTCTCTATTTTTGCAAAGGTAGCCGAAGGTCAAGATCGTTCGCCATTTGGCCTGCAGGCAGAGTCTTAGAGTTTCAAAGCATAGACCAGAGTGCCATAAAACCAAGGAGGCCTCCAATATTCCAACCTGAGCTACCTCCTCCACCTCTGAAACTGTGGATTAACTTCTCAGAAGATGATGTGGGACAACTCCCATCTAACTGGGAGCAAGAGAGAAAAAGTCCAGACAAGGAACTAAAGCTTTGTCCTTCAAGGTATGACTTCTCAAGTTAAGAGGAAGATAAAGAAAAAGGACCCATTTGTGATTGGTAAACAAAAGTCTTAATATTCCAGTTCAACAGATGAATATGTGATTGAGATTCATGACTGCTAGATGAGGGTCAGCCTTTTTTCAATGTAAGATGAAGAAGCAACAGCATTTCTCTTAAAATGAAGAAGGTGATCTCTTCATGGACAAGTTTCCCTTTGCTAAGGAATAAAATGTGACTCATGTTCCTCCCATTCCCCTTGATCGTCTTTTGATGTTTCTACGCCTTGATTGGCTTACCCTCGTGGTGACTTCAACTGATTTAAGGAAACAAGATTTTCCCGTTTTCAATGCAAATCCAAAAGAGCACAAGGAAAGAGGAGGTCAAAGGAGAAGATTCTTTTGTCCAGGGATCTGTTGACTTGTTTCTCCAGTCTAATGAAAGGAAGCAAATGATACTTATTAAAACAGTAAGATGTGGTGGTGGCATCATCATGCTGGGGTGAAATTAGGGGTGAAAAGAGTGAACCTTCATGAAACAAGGGCAAGAGAGCACCTAGGACTCTTAACTGGACCAAAAGTTTGATTCCCAATGACCAGAGCCAGACTGATGTTGTCTTGGGCACAGTTGTTGTGTTCTGTCAGAGATATGACATGAACCCAGGACGACACCAGTGGAGAGAACTTCTTCATCCAATCTGGCAGGTCAGTAGCAAGTAACGTAAGAACGTACAATACGGGTAGGTCAATATTTTCTTGTCCTGTCATTGTCATATCTTTATTAGAAAGTGTTTGATGGAAAAGAAATGAACAATTAAAACTCAAGAATAATGGTGGATTGTTCCCTCCTGGTGGGGAGGGAGTCTCTGCCTCAGGTGAAGGAGTTCCAGTATCTCAGGGTCTTGGTGGGGAAGAGGGGGCTGAGCCAAAAGGCAAAGCTTTCGATTTACCGGTCGATCTACTTCCCAACCCTCACCTATGGCCATGAAGCTGGAAAGTGTCACTGTGGAGAGGGATGTCTGGGTTGACTTACTCAACCTGCTACCACTACAACCTGGTCCCAGATAAGCGGGAGAACATTGATGGATGGTCTAAGTTACTTAATATGGCAGAATAGTTACCCTTGACCTGATCTATGTGTGGGAAACAAATCAACAATGAAACTACTTTCTTGAAGTGCAATGTTTGAGTGTCTGAGAAAATATACAACTAGTCTTAAAGGCATGAGATATGGAAACATGAGTACATAGAGAAAGTAGAACTACCACCTCACAGGTGAATGCCTCTGTGAGGTAGTGATGGGTCAAGAGGAAGGGTTGGGGTGTTTTCAATGGCAGTGTGATTTGTAGAAATGTTATAAGTGAGGGCTGACCATGAGTGACTTTGACCTCCAAAATCAGTCTCCCCATTGACTCCTTTTGACGGAGCAGAGCATCAGTATCGCTAGCTAAGCCTTAATTTCTGCAATGACAAACCACAGAGGATAGTAACGTAATGGATAATGTCAATTTAATGGATTGTACTTTCTTCAGTTCCATAATCCAGATTGAACAGTAAGCTCGATGGGCAAATAAGATTAAAATAATCACTTCAGTATTCAATGTGCTTTATGCAAAAGCCAACAACAAATTTGTTTATTGACAGCTATTATTGTTACACAATATGTAACAGCGTATCTACAAAATGAGGGGTTAAAAAATTATAAATTCATCTTTACAGTTCACTGATTTGATGTCTTTGACGCTCAAGTCTGAAAAAACACTACTGTGGTCCACAATCTCATCCTTGGCAGCGGGAAAACCAAATCACAGAAACATCATCTGGTTGCTTTTCCATTTTCATGAACTTCCATCCTGAAAAAGAGTAAAAATCAAGATGAATGCAAAAATTAGATCAGGTGGGAATAGTAACTGACAGATAATTGTTATATATTACAGCAACACACCCGTTCTCCTCTTTGAGCTGCTGGTACAGCTCAAACTTGTTGTTGATGGAGCTCACTCTTCCGACAAACTCTTGGTGCTTCCTGGAATTGGCCGTGGTGATGCGATTGGTCCACATGGTGAGGAGCGACACAGGACCTGCAGTGACAATGAGGCAACGCCACAAGTAAAAACAGATGTCCAGTATGATCCCTGTGTCTTCAGATACAGGCATAAACAGGCTATGGAAGTCCAGACTTACTCACATGCACACAAAAATGAAAATAATTCATCACAGTCATTAGTTTTTTTTTTCTGGGGAGTCAGGGTTGAGGGTGGGGGGTATTTCTAGTAGAAAAACTGTCTGTACCTTTTGCTCTCTCTGGAGGCTGAATGTCATCTGTGGTCAGGCGGGGCTTCTTAATGAGCGGCTCTGGAGAATCTGGAGAATCCTTGATCACCTCAGCTTCTTGATCATCTTTATCCAGCAAACCCTTTAGCCTTCATTTAAAAACAAAAAGAGGTTGTACCTTAAGAAAGTTTAGGAACCTCAATATCGAGCTACCTTTGAAAGTCAATACTCACCTCTCAGAGTCCTGCCAGCTTTTGTCCTCTGTGTCCTTGCTGCCATTTTTCTCTGTCTTGTCCTCCCTCTCCTCCCTCTTCCTGCCTCTTTTCTTCCTCTCTTCCTCCTCAGGAGGTTTGCTGCGGCAGGCGATGATGCAGTCCAGTACCCGCTGGTGTCTGTCTGTGGCTCCAGCGTGAGCTTTGACCAATGTTTCCAGCTCGTTCCACATGATGCGATACTGTTCATCTCTGGAGAGGAAAGCAAAGCAAACACCTTAGTAATTATGCTGAATTTAAAATGGTTGATCTCATAAGAATTAATTTTGTTTGATACATAAATACCTCTTAGGTCCTTTGCCCCTTGATCCCACAGTGGAAATAGGAAGAGGGTCATTCTTCCTTTCCATGTCTACCAGGTTGTACACCGTTTTCTGGCAGGTCAGAACATCTTCCTCAGACAGAGTCTCCTTCACTATCAGGTTAGCTAAAGGCACCACCTAGTGGAGGAAAACAAATACAGCAACTCAGTGGCTGAAGCAAGAAAAAAAGAAACTCTCAGGAATAACTTAAGCATTTCTCATTGATGCTCACTGCCTGCATGTTAAAGATGGTGGTCTGGGAGATAATCATAGGCCAGTATCGAGTATGGCGCTCCAGCTGAGCTTTAGCCCTCTCAGCTGGCAGTTTCCCAGAGGGATCATGGGAAGACTCTGACACTGGAGCGAGCCTGTTCTCCCTCATGAATTCACCAAAGTCCTGAAACAGAAATAAACAGTTATTATTTGTGGACTTTTCACATATAACGTCACCCAGCTGCTGCAAGCTGAACTCACAGTGATGCGGTAATCTGTCACTCGTCCTCCGCAGCCCTCGCTGATTGAGGGCGGGTCCTCCAGGGTGGAGCGGTTGCTGTTTAACACATGCAGAAAGATCTCGCCTCCGTGGCTGCTCAGCATGTGGCTGATGACTTTGGAGCCAGACTTCCTCGGCTGCTCCAGGAGCACAGAGCGACCTGTGGTGAATCAGGAAGAGAAGTGGTTCACTCCAGGAGTTTGTAGATCAATTTGAGGACAGGATAGATCAGGTAGAAAAAAGGATTGATCCAGCTTACCGTTGAGGAGAAAGTTTGTCAAACATGACGAGGGACGACTGTTCACGTCTGTGGGGGAGATGCGATAGGCTCCAGTGCAGTAATGCAGTTCTGTGATGGGAGAAAAATCTAAAATAAATACAACTACTTCTTTGGCAAAATTTAAAACTAAATGCAGCATCTGACAGTTTCTCTGTGTTAGGAATGGATGCCATTCTTTTGTATAAGTCGTGCTAAACTTTTATAGTTTATGTTTTAGTTTAAAACACTGTCAATAATGTAACAGATCAGAAGAACATTGTTGAGCACTTTCTCAAAAGCATAACAAGACTAGAGTAGTGGTTCGCAACTTGGAGTCCAGGCACCCTGCAAAGATCTCAAGGGGGGCACAGGGTCCAGTCTGCTCTGATGTTGTCAAAACGTGACGTGCAAATATACATACATTTTTTAAATCACAATTAGAGACATTATGACAACGCTGTATTAGGGCCACCCTAAAAGATAAAGTGAAAGAGGATCTCTTCCTTTTTTTTTAGTTAATTTGTTTTTATTAAAAAAATCCATTTTTTTAAGATTGCAGTAATATAGTTAAATAAAAAAAACCTCAGAATTTCTGATTTGAAAAAGTTGTAAATTTACAAAAAATAAATAGAAATGTCCTTATTTTAAAAAATGATACCCTGTTGATACCCTAAACTCAAATGTCATATTTTTAAAGTCTAAATTTACAGCAAACCATGATCAGGCTCTCAACTGCATGGCTTGTTCAATGAAAATAATTTAATCTGGTCTGATGTTCTTCAACACAATCAGCTATTTTTGACTTTATAATCTTTCAAATTCAAAATTTTAATTTACATAAATTTATGATTTTAAAGTTTAAAAAAAATCATGTTTTTTCCATGTAAATCTAGACTTTTTTTTTTACCTGGAAATGTCTTTTTCTTTTCTTTTTGTTTTTTTTTTTTCCCCAGAGTGGCCCTTATACACTGTTGTAACAGTGGATAGTTTATGCATGGATCCCTTAGCAGGGACAAGTGTATGTAGGCCAGTTATGTTGGGATTTTGTCAGTGAAAACAAAATGGAAGTTTAATTTTTCCAAGTGGGTCCTGGAAGGTGCTGCTTAGCATTTTTTTAGGGATGAATGACAGGAGCCCTTAGGAAAATAAAAATGAGAGCCACTGCTCGAGAGGGAATATGTCACTGATTCAACATAAACACTAAGTATTTCAGGCATAAATCAAAGTGGATCCTTAATTTTGATAAATAAGATTGTGCTGTAAATATTGATTTTAATCATACAAGACTTTATAAGCTAGCTGGGCTATTGTCTTTAAATATTTACAAGAAATGTGTACATTAAAATATCTTTAAGGATGTAATGTAATGAGATGGAAAATAACTGAGCATTTTTCCAGCTGACTTTGCCCACCTATGCTGTTGGTTCTTGGAGTGCACCATTTCAGCGTTATCGTCTCTTTTAGTCCATTTTCTCGAGTGCTAGTGCCGGCCATGTGCAAGTCTCCTGCACAAGACAAACAAACAGAATTATCAGACGAATGACCGATTTAAAATATTTCCACACACAGACTTATCAATACAGTCAATGAAAACTTGCAGATTTCCTCAAATTGTTTTTTACATTTTTTCACTTCTTTGAGAATAATTTTGCTTTTCTTTTTGAAAACTTTTCAGACAAAAGCGTGCACCCACCACTTTTAAAGAACTCCAAGTGTGCGTCTCGGTGATGCAGGAGCTCAACGTCGTAGTTTGCTGATGTGTTAGCGTGCTGCTCTTCCTAATCATCCGTACAAACAGTGACAAATTCAGGTCAGTGTGAAGCCAGGTCTTAAAATGTCTGGACTCACATACAGACACAAACACACTTTAACACTGCTGATTTCATGTTCCAAAGGGTAAATGACAATGAAGAAAGTTAAAAAAAAGAAAAAAAAAACAGATCTGCTCTCTGGGTGACTCAAGAAAATAATTTGTTTTCAAATTAGAGCCCAATTCTTTGGTCTGAATTTCCTTAAAATGCATGAAAAATGTCACTTCCTTTGTGTGACAAATCAGCGATAAAACAAATCATTTATGCCAGAATAAAAACTGAAACCTGGAAATTGCTCATCTAAGATCAACTCTTTGATCACAGGCTTTCTACACTTGGGGAAAGACGTAATTTTGAGGTGACTAAAGGTGGCATTTAAGGTTATGTTTCAAAAACTAGATATCCAGACAGCACAATGGGTCACAACAAAACTCTAAAAAGGGGAAATGAGTGGGACCTGATGGGGAAAAACAGAGACCAGGGAAAGATCGGACAACTTTTAACACCTGACAGACACTGGAGCATTAAATAACTCAGAAGAGGCAACACTGGTCACAAATGTTTCAATTTTAAAAACAGTTGTTAGAATTTTTTAACATAAACTTAATCGTCAAAAATTGTCGTAGAAATACAACAAAGGAATATCAAATTAATGTTCAGTTGAATGTAGTTAGGATATAAATTTAGTATGAATGCTGATTTTAGGTTTGTAACATGAGACTAGAGTTGCCCGTCCTTCTCTTGAGCCTCATCAGAAAATCAGTGGACTAACTGTCACATTAAAAATGAATGAAGAACAGTGTAAGCCTGTTGCAACAGCAGAGCTCAAAACACATAAAGTACACACTATGTGATGTAAAGTCTGAGCCTTCCTCACTTTGATGTGTGTGTGATAAGAGTACTAACCTGGTCGCAAACATTTAATGTGGGCTAGCAAAACAGAAAATACAGCATGAAACCAGCAGCAGATTCACAGTCATATCAACATGCAGATGACATAAATAACTAAAAAAGGTGGTAATGTAAGAAAATCAAAAGTGATAAAGGCTTTTACATAAAGATTAAGCAAAGGATGAAGGCTGTGAGAGAAAATAAAAAGAAAATACAAAAATAGGGCAAAAGTGAGAGCATGCCAGCATGACTACATCTGTGTGCTAGCAAAGAAAAATGGTTTGCGATTTTTAATTTTCGACGACGTATGTGCAAGTTCAGAGGAAGGGTAAGAGTCCTCTTACCTTCATAGGGATGTTTGTTATAGTGGTGGAGGCTAAGTCAAAGTGCTGCTGGACCAGAATGTTGAGTTTGGTGGCCAGGTGTCGCCCTGCACGGACACTGTGGACTTCGCTGGTAAGCAGAGGGGAGATCTGAGGAAACAAAAATACAGTAAGGAACAACCTGGGGGACAAGTGCTAAATACAGCATCTAGCTTATCCTGCAATAAGACGTTCTTCCAGTGTCATTAACAAAAAGTGTGATTTTCGTACTTTTTTTTTTTTTTTTTTAAAGCACCCACCTCTTTCTTGGGTCTGTCAGACACCAGCGTGTCTTCCCCCTGGGGGTAAATGTGAACAAGTACCAGTTCACACTGCTGGATGGCCATCAGCCTGAAAATATACAACAGTGATGTCAAAATGAGAAACAATGCCACTGAATTATTTGCTTTCCTCAAGTTTAGAATTGCTGAAAAAAATAGTTTCAGCATTTTCAGCCATATTTAAATTATTTTAACTTGTTAGTAAGTGCATTTAGTACATTTAGTTAGTACATCATGACACTGACCTGTCTGAGCCTGCTGCCAGCTTATTTTGTTCTAATATCGTCTCCTGGATGCAATCTTCTAACATGCGCACATGAGTATCACTGTGTAACAAAAAGAGAACAGCATTAGCACAATGTTAAAAAATGTCAATTTTTTATACCTGTTATAAATGTCATTTTTTCAATGATTATCAGTAAAGACTAAGGAAGTACTGATGGATTAAAATAAAAACATATTCCAATTTTCCAGTGTTTTCCTTACCTCCCCCATGGCGTCTACAAATGAGAGGCATGAATGAAAGGTGCCTCTGATGCAGTGTCATGTTAATAATTTTGCATTAGCCACCTACATAAAGAAATCATGGCAGTCTCTGTTTCTTATACAATATTCAAATGTTTTTTTTTTTCACAGATGTTTCTCTAACACATTTATGGTATCGAGACAGCTTTCATTCACCTGCTGACTTTTAATATTTTAATTACCTCTGCCAAGGAGGTTATGTGATCGGCAGGGTTTGTTTGTTAGTTTGTTAGCAACATAACTCAAAAAGTTATGGATGGATTTTGATGACATTTTCAGGAAATGTCAGAAATGGCATACGGAAGAACTGATTAGATTTTGGGAGTGATCCGGATTACTGTCTGGATCCAGGAATTTTTCAAAGGATCCTGTACTATTGGGAGATAGGGCTAATGGCGGAGGTCTATGCTCTCTGAGTACTCTTCTAGTTGACATATGTGAGTAAAGTATGCTATTGTAAACACAGTAGGCTAGAAATGGTGTTGACCAGCTTTTCCCAAACTTAAGCATGCCACAGCAGTTTTAAAGCTCAAAATATTCAGCCAAAACTGCCTTACAACCATAACGTTAGACTCAAACTCTTGACCTCCATATTTTCACATTGTAAACAGAGAATTTCAATGCAAATGCTTGATTTTCAGAGACATTAATGTTACTGTAAGCATTTGTGGAGTCACTAAGTGTATTTAATGAGTCATTATTTATTTTTTCTTCTCTCTTCATATGCATTTTGTGACTCCACAAATTCTTTCCTAGTAACGTGAATCTCTCCATTGATCAAGTCTTCTAATCAGAAGGCAGTAGATTGTCTTACAGATTGTCACCAATGAGAGCAAGACACCGGTCTCACGTCAAACAAAACAAGGGAAAAAAAGTTTAATGTGTGTAATCAAGTATTTTGTGACTTTTAAGATAAAGTTTTGATTTTGAAAAGACTGTTTATGGTATAGCACCTCTGGGGCTCACCAGAGGGCCACAACCCACAAACACTGATGCAGACCAGTAAATCTAGTTACAAAACACTAATATTTAAATTCTGTTTAAAAAATACCCTCTTTTTAGTGACTGGGTTGATTATTAATGCTTTATATTAATAGCAGACAGAAGATATTGTCAATGGATGATTTAGCTTGACTGAGAATGACTGAGAGAGACCGCTGCACATTGCTGACTAAATGAGCTTGCCTCATCGGTGAGGGCAAGACAGTTAGGCAAGCACATGTCACTGTCCCACTTGAACACAGGTAAATTTTAGAAAGTAAATCTACTTTTAAAGAATATACCAAAAAAATCTTGCAAACATTATCTTTCTTTTGATTAGGCTGGCCAAGCCACCAATCCTAAAAGTCAAAGTCATACGCTTTACCCCAGGCTATCTCAGCAGTAAGAAAGTGCATGCTGCATTGAGTGTCATTTGTAAATCTAGACATTGGTTTATTGTTTTCCTGCAATTTCAGCAATTTAAAAAAACATTTCATTGCCTAAGATTCCACTTCAAAGCCTTATCTTCTAATGCTACTGAGTAACAGAGGTATTTTATTTTCATAAGATTCAAATGTATAATTATAGAGTTGTGAAAGGACAACATGAGGCTAATGCAGTCCTTTTAATAATATTATATTTGTAAAATAAAACATTTTAATTCTGCTTTATGGTTACATTTCAAGAAGTTTTACTATTGAAATGTATCCTTTTATTAAGTCTATAGTATAATTTAGTAGTATAGTATTAAGTGTGGCTGATTCTCTGTTATACTGATAACACTCTGTGTACCTTTTAGCATTGGTGAGGCAGATAATACGCCCCCTGTTCGCAACTCTCTCTGCTGTGTCCATCAGAGCGATGCGCTTCTCATGCTGCAGCTCTGTGATCTTGCACAAAGACTCAACCGCTGAGACGAGCCCATGAAGGATGCTGCAACACTCGGGGTCCTCACGTGGGTTAGGTGGCCCAACAGCTGCCAAGGCTGACATGAGCTGCTCAGAGAGGAGGAGAAAATACAGAACTGTATTACAGGTCCAATTCTGAGGAAACCTTTTTAACACTGTGGGATATAGTATTTAATGTAAATGTTGCACTTATCCAACATGTGGCGGGAAATGCTGATCTCACACTTAAAATCACTCTCATTTTGATGTTATACTGACTGTTTTTACATGCACTGGAGTACCTCATGAGTGCTCTGATCTTCTCGTCTCCAGCTATTCAAGATGTGGAACTCTGAGTCACTAACAATGTAATTAACCTGTTGAAGAAAAGGAAAAGGTGCAAAATGTTAATGGTAGTGTTGATGTCATTGATGTTCTTAAAATTGGAATAAATCAAATGGTCTGTGCACATTTTGCTATCTTATATTCCCCTCTTTGAAAACTAAACTGCTCTCCATAGTATGATTGTGCTCTCCTGTAGTTCAACACCTGAGGTCAAACCAACTGTTGGTAAACAGTAGCAATTCTATCGGGGCACAAACAAATAAAAGGCAGCTCACAAGTTTGTCCTTTGGATAAATATCGTAGAGAATCCGGCAGTACTCCATGGAGCACTCCACAGCACACGTCCACAAGGACTTGGACACAGGAGCCAAGGGAATGACCCCATGTGCCCGACTCTTTGTAAGCACGTCACACTCCACCTGCTGACGACTTGACTCTGCCATGTAGGGGCAGTGGTCCACCACAAAGACAGTCTTGTGAGCCACTGAGAACATCTTCATTTTGCAGATCTGAAAAGGTGGAAAAATACACAAAGGTAAAAACCCTAGATAATGTGTCTTTCATCATAAGTTCATTTGCTACACAGATTACCATGCCTGATTCTATTTAAAAACTTCTGTTTTGATAAGTGAAAATCTAGATTTAATCATTACTGCCTTGTGTCCTGTCAAGTGTATAATTACTTACATCAGACTTTGCAAAAATATTGACCCTTCAGGTTTAAAAATAAATAACCAATAGGTTTCAGTTTTCTATCTTGTCACAAAGAGACAATTTTGCTTACACTTAGGGATGCACAACATTATATTTTTGTCGAAAGTTATATTATATTTCATCAACTTATCTACTGTGACCATATCTATATTGGCTGTAAATATCAGCAGAAATGTTCACATCTGCCAATCTGCGTACATAATATTGTGCATCCTTAACTGTACTGTGAAACTAAAGACGCTTAATCAGCAATAAAATAAAGGTCTGACATGCATTCAACAGGATACCAAAGTACGATACAAGCGTATAAAAATACAGACAGCCTTCATTAAGTTTGAGAACCAAACGGATTTTCATTTCATAAATAAAATAAAGAAAAAGAACAACCTTATTTAATGATACATCTATGTAAATAACATCAAACCCTGTAAGCAGGCGGTACGGATAGTTTTAAGTAAAATTTCGTGGCAGTAGTGCCATTTGAATTAGTTAGCACAGGAACAACAACATTTAAAATACTTTAATGAATCAACAAACTTATTTCAGTCATTACAATATCCCTTTTGGTATTATAGTCATTTTCTGACGTGGATGTACTGGATATGCCAATCCCCTTTAATAAACAGAATTTCAACGTTCAGCATTTCTAACTGCTGCCTGTCTGTCAGTGAATGTTAACGGTAACTCACCTTGACAATACCTTTTCAGTCCAACGTTTCTTGGTCAGGAAATGATCTGATATGTTTGAAAACTGCGTTTGCCTTCTTTAGTCAGAGAAAATGACCGTGTCACCACCAAACCAGTGACACGGTCAGCCTCTGTGTCAGTCCCGATTTGCTAACAAGCTAACATGGCTACATGCTAAAGGAGCATGTCAAAACGCCGCATTAGCCCTTTAGCTAACTCTAGTCAGAATCATTTGTTTTCGTGTTATCTATGGTAATTAACACGATATTTCCGCTATGAGACTTGTGCAACACGTTGCACGTTGGCTTTAGCCCATATTACTTCAAAACGACCATTACTTTGACATTTTACACACATTTGAAATAACAAGTGCAAACAATACAGTCTACGCCTCCGCCAGCTAGCAGGTTTGTTATTGGCGGAAATAGACCAGTGGCGGTGCTGCACTGATTTATGCCCCTGGTTGATGCGTCGCCGGATAAAAAGTTCCTAGCATCAGTAGAAGTCAAGTCCGCATCCTGTAACGTTATTATTCCATAAAAACACCGATATAGTTTTCAAAACTATTAAAACACAATACCCTACCATTTACACAAATACGGGCCAATATTTTAGAGAAACTGTATTCAAGTCGGGATTTTGTTATGTTTGAGTGTGCTAAAATTTATGATTCAATGCAACTTTTCCCGCTATGCGTTCTGTTGCGACAGGTAAGGTACCTTTGTAAATATTGGATGTACATTTCAACGAAGCCAAAGTCAAAGTTGGATTCGCATATTAAGACAGAAGACGACACAGAAACAACGAAAAGTTATACGTAAGGGTTTTCATGACAGTCTCCAACAGTAGATATCGTGTAACGGTTAATTTTACTTCAGATTTACCTTCCAAACATTAACGTACGTAAACTAGAAACGGAATGACGTCGTGAGCCAAAGCTAGTTATAAACCTCTTGAACAAGAGAGATACGTTAACTTTTTAATACTCAATTTATGTCCACAAAACAATTTAAACGTGTTTTTTTTATGTATTTCTTTGCGTTAAACTCAACAGCCCTTTATGAGAATGAGAAGTGGGCGTACCTTTATCTGTCAAATGTGGCTGAACAACAGCTACAGCAGCCTCCTCCTCCTCTTTCAGCCCCACCCTTTTTATTTCCTTCAAGTCACAACTTGAAGGGAAACTTTATCCGTCTAAATCGATGTTGAGAAACGAAGACAGAAAGAGCGGGGGACGGGGCTTTCCTCTGAAATCAATATGATGCACAGTCGTCTTTCAGGATTTTAAAACGTTTTCTTCTTCAGTGATGTGACTTGATCTCTCCGATTAGGACTATGAGCGCCAACGACATCTTTGAGATGGACTCCGTGACAGAGACAGAGGAGATGGAGGGTGAAGTTGAAGAGGGCATGATAGACGAAGGATTAGGTAAGAGAGCTGACTTCTATAGTATAGGTGTCCTGACTTTATAAACTTATCATTAATGCTTTAAAGTTGGTACAAACAAGCTTAGCCATCTCTGGGGTAAGAAGCAGCAATATATTTAACCCTTCTCTGATCAGTATCAGGGATGCTTTAAAGGTGTATTTTTCCCTAACACCTTTTAAAACTTGCTAATAAGAGTGTAACCATAAATCAGGCTGAAAGTAGCCTATGTTTTTAGACAGATCTGATTTGGTCCACTCCCCATCCTACTTTTATAACACTCTTGATTCTGCCTCATTGAGTACAAAAAAAATTTGATGATTGTATAAAAAATAACCCACTTGTGCAGCAAAATTTAAAGGCTTAATACATTACAGACACTTGTAAGATACTCCATTTAAGATTCAGATGATGCACATGACATGTGAAGCAAAAAAACTCAGCTCCAGTGGGGGTGTGGCACACTTACTGAAGAGGAAACTAGCTCACATCTCATACCACTGTATTTGATAAGAAATAAGATATTGAGCAATCATTCTTTCTTTAAAATTAACCTAAAGAACAGCTAAAGTTGCTGCACATTTCATAGATGCCTGGTACATGTCAGGCTGCATGAATAGAGGCTTACACTGATTGTACCTTTCCTCACCCTTTATTATTGTTTTGCATGTTTTAAATTCCTGAAGCTGCAGACTGAAACCTCTGGTTAACTTTGGATGAGAGTGATAAAAAGCTACAGTAGAGTTATTGTGTGTTTGCACAGCTGTTAACTAACATGTCTGCATTCATGGCCATATCCATGATGATTTATTATGCTGTAGCAGTATTATTTCTTAATCACCTCAATAGACGTATTCTCATTTTGTAAATACTTGCCCATAATGGAATGTGTATGGATCTATCTCATATTAAAATGATAAATGCTTTTCACACTATCACAACAGGGCATAGCACTCTGTTTAGACCCTTGAACCACTTATCATGAATTATTAACATCTAGTGTTTTCAGATGTTATCACAGGTTCATATGCTGCAATGACTGATACTTTTGTAGTTGTAGCTCAACAATGTAGCTTTTCTCTGCAAGAGGAAGTAAGTTATTAACATGCACCAACATGGCAGGGTTGCGTCAACTAAAAAGTGCATCTTTATGGTGCACATAAAAGGCAGATTTTTATCACAGACGCTTCTGTGAAGGCAGAATGTGGATATAGATAAAAGGTGAAAGGATGGATGTTTTTCTGTTTGTTTGGTCTGCTTTTGTTTTTGCGTGTTGTTAAGGAGGATGTCCTCTAGAGAGGAAGTCGGGTGGTGGGTGGGTGGGTTGTGGCAAGAAAGCAGATTTAACAGCAGACAGCTTGTGGGCATCGACTCAACATGCTTTTCGTAAGACTCAGACACATGCTCTGACTCATTTAAGTTTGCAGAGGTTTTGTCATGACTGTTTCTCTTTGGGAGAATGACTCAGTAGCATGTGTGCATTTTTGAAATTTAACAAATAATAAAATGGGGATAAAATTAGAATTTAGATACAAGTTTTTTTGTATATTCTTTTCCTTCAGTAAGACGAGTCACATATTTTAAAACATGGCTTCACATTACAGGCAGTTACTAACAAGCCCTTATTAAGGTAATAATAGCCTAAAGGAGCAGTTATTAAGGATTAGCAGCTTATTTGTTACAGGCTTACCAGCATATCTGATGTCTAAACACCAAGTGTTACAAGCTTTGTTAGAGTTCAGGCTGTAAGGGTGGTGAGAAACTCTGCCAGAGGAAAGTATAATTTGATTATTTTCAGAGTGATTCCACGGTTAAGTTTCCCAGAGGGTTACTAAGGCCAGTGTTTGGAAAACAACATCTGTGTTCAGGGAGTTTTGTCACAGAGCTCCGGCTTATATGGAAAGACTGGAGGATTTTCCACATTACATGACAGTGGCATGAATTCCCGCAGATGGGGAAACACCACAGTTCATGCTTTTGAGGCCACTGTGGTGACGTATTTCTTTTCTTTTCCAGAGAGTCATAACATTGTGGTATGTAGACAAGAGTATAAAAAAAGAGCAAAAATAGCATTGAGTTTTGCGGGACAATAGGGGAGTAAAGGCTTCAAACTCAAAGACTGTTACTGAAATAAGTCACACATCAGCTAAATGTGAGTACAAGTATGCCAAGAATAAGCGTTGAATTGCTAACATGCTAATACTGTTCATCATAGTGTTGCTTGTTAGCATGCTAACACTTGCTAAGTACAAGCTACAGAAAATTAGTGTCATGGAGTTTGTAAGTATTTGGTCACAAACCAAGTGCTGTACAAGATAACAGTTTGAGTTTGAAGTTTCTGACCTTCCAAGTAAGGTTGTTTTCACACCCGATAGTCCGGGGGACTCGGTCTGTTTTGGAACAGAAATTGCAACAATGTTGCACTTTCCTTTGGTTTGGTTTGCATTCACATGCATGCTCTTGGTCCAAGGGACCAAACCGTCTGAACACCTACAACCTCTGCCTGCTTCTTCTACATGAACAATGAAAAAACACCAAATTTACGCTGTCTTGGGGTTCCTGCTTTTGCATTTGGGCATAATGAGCAGCCAGTGAGGCAGTGAACCGTCCAGCATTTCGTTCTTTACACAAGACGAATAAATCAGCACCAGCTACACTATGGCTACACACACACCAAGCGATGTACCGACACGTATTTGAGTGTATTAAATCACATATAAATCTGTATACCATTACACCTTATGCCTCTTCCTGCCTTTGGTTCACAAGTTGGTCCGCTTTGCTTTCACACCTCAAACAAACCACACCAGGGTTTGTTTGAAAGCGGACCAAGACCCCCTGTTTTTAGGCCGCACCAGAGTCCTTGTGAGCTTTCACACCACTCCAAATGAACCGGACTTTCCAGGAAAACGGGCCAGAGTTTGTTTAAAGCGGATCAAACAGCTCTGGTGTGAATACGCCATGAGCAATATTGCTAACCAAACCTATGCTAGCATTACTTTGTAACATAAAAAGCTAAAATTATACTTAAAGGTGGCATATTATGCAAAATACACTTTTTCAGGCTTTTCTAACAAAAATATGTGCCCCTGGCCTGATCACAATACCCCCAAGAATCAGAAAAAGCCCCCCCCCCCCTTCAGAAAATGTGTGCTGAAACAAGTCGTTCTCAGATTTTCCCCTCATGATGTCATGTGGGGAGTTAGCACCAACCCCTGGGTTCACTTTGTCCTCCCCGCTTTGAGGTAAACACATTTATTTATTGAATTAGGACAGCGCACATTTATCAACACATCTCTACACATGTAAATACAAATATGCCATAATTAGCCCAATAGCTTAATTTCATCTGTAGTCCTAGATGTATCCATGATACTTTTGACCTCCTAAAATGCTAAACACTCAGTGAAAAAATCTATAAATTCAAACATGCCCTTAATTTTGGCTTCCACAAGTCAACTGTATTGACAGCAAGAAGCCAGCACTCTAAGTGGGAAACCCCCTTCATTGGTGTTTTATCGTGCTAGTCCCACAGCACCTCAGGGGGGCTGAACAGTCATCTCTGGCGTCCCACTGCCCTCCATGCCAACACACATGTTCTTTATTTCACCTGTTCTACTGCTTTAAGACCCTCACAGCCCAGTCAGCACCACAAACAGATCCAGCATCAATAGATAAATAAAAATAATTGTAGAATTTTCACTTTAATAAAGCAGCTGATGTACAAACTATAACAGGTAGTTCTTAATAACACTGGAAGGAATAAACTGTAAGCAGCTCTACTATCTAAAGAAAGGTATAAAGAAATATACGAGTGGAACATAGCATTAAAAATTTAAGACTTGACCTGTTTCAACTGGTGACCCTTAAACCAAACTGAGACCACACAGTAATTTAAAAATGAGCTGAGCTATTTCAGATCTACTTCTCTGCATTGATAGAACACATTTCTCAAGTATTTTTTTTGTCATTTTACTCAAATTATTTGAAAGTCATTCGTTAATCTGCATAGTTTTCCCAGCATGCCTTTTGGCCTTAGACACTTTTGCACCATGAGTGAAGTTACCCACCGAGTTGAAGAAGTCCGGCCCGTGGGGACCAAATACAACATAGCAGGGATGATCTCCTGAACTCTGTGGAAGAGCACTTTCTGGGTCAAAGTGCACCTTTCAGTCTTTGTTGCTGGTAGTCAATCAAATTAGCTTTACCTTGTGTGGCATGATTTTTCCAAATTAAAATATATGAAAGACATAAAGGAAGATTGCAATGGATGAGAAACATGCAAGTTATATATTTGAACTTGAGTCACACTCAAAAAATGTATTCCCACTACTTAAAAACTTTAACGTAATTAGTTACCTATTATTAGTTTTACCTTTTATTATTAGCTAATGAGTATTAGCTCATCATGTTATTACATTCTCATGAAGGGACCTAGAAACAACTCTAGAAATGTTTGATCAGTTCTAGATTACATTTAAATCCTTAGTTTCTTTAAAATTTGTTTATGTTGGTTTATTCTTTAAATACGCACCATATTATAGGACAACATTCTGTAGAGCAGGTGTCCTTCTGTACAGAATAATGTATGTGTTTTTGTGTTTCTGATCCATATACCCTCAGGTGACTAAACAGTATACAGGTAGCTCTGCTGCCTGTACTATCAACAAACATTGGCTGACCTTTTTTTGTCATTTCTGTGGTTTGTCAGTAATCCATCAATTCACATAACTTAAAATAATGCGTAACCTGGTGATTTAGCACTTGATAAAGTTGCCTTTGTAAGAGCACACAATGAGATTGTTTATTACCATTTTTTTAAATTAATACATGATTAGATCTACATTAATCTGCAGCCAAGCTGATGTGAGACACAAGCAGTAAAGACAAAATGTTGGGCCATTACATTCATTTTCATGCGGTATAGTAGGACAAAAAGTAAGACATGAATTATTTTGAAACCATTTGTTTCTGGTTAGTTTTGCATGCATGAACATACTTATCAATAGCAATATAACAAAAAATATCTTTCCTTCTTTGTCATGCCTTCATTATATTCAATGTGCATTTATTTTTATTTTGTATGTTTTTTTTTACAGTTTACCCTGAGGAGTTTTTACCAACATATCACAGTATTAAAGAAGGAACAATAGTTGCCAAAGCACAACAGGTAAGTAGAAACAATTATGTTGATGCCAGTAATAGATGCAAAAGCACAAATGTAATAACCAGAGTGATGTGAGTACTTACATGTGGTTGAAAGAGCTTTAGTAAATCCCAGCGGTGTCACAAGTCTGATTGTAAGGAAAGAAAGAGAGGTAGGCATGAAGGGCGGGTGTCATGTTTGTTGACTCTTCCCACTTCTCCTGCATGGCCTGCATCACATGTTAAAAAGGCTGGTCAAGGTCGGTGTTATTTAGAAGTACTTGCACATACACACGGACACAAACGCACACACTCAGGCCTTTTTACCTGAGTATCATGTACAACATCATGGAGGAAGAGGAGTATGAATTTCAGGCCATGGAGTTACCTGATGAGCCTTGTTTTTGCCTTCAGGCAGAGTTTAACGACAAGCCTGACTCCTTGTTCTTTAATGACGGCGTCCGGAG
This sequence comes from Cheilinus undulatus, assembly GCF_018320785.1. Classification (NCBI taxonomy): domain Eukaryota; kingdom Metazoa; phylum Chordata; class Actinopteri; order Labriformes; family Labridae; genus Cheilinus; species Cheilinus undulatus. The sequence goes on along the minus strand of NC_054887.1, from coordinate 19,667,217 downwards.
GATCGACTTCATCCTGGTCTACGAGGATGAGGAGAAGAAGGAATTTGAGAAGAGGCACCAGAGTCAGAGACGCAAGGTGAATTTGTGGAGTTTAATCTCTTTGAGCTGCTTGGTTTTAATCAGTCTATCAAATCAAACTTTTAAGCGTCAGAAATATAGCTTCATCTACACACAAAAAAAGGTTTTATGTTTGCTCATTCCTTGTATTTCAAACCTTTTTTGCATCTATAAGATAGCATTTAAAGAGAAATTTTCAAAATGAGAAAGGAGGAACTCCTATATGATGAAAAATTATAATAAGACATTGCTGACGAGGGCTGGTTCTTAAATGTAGAAATCGTAGAAAATCATTTGTGTTGATGATAAAAATAAACCTTTTGCAATTGAGGTGGAATTTTTTTGCACCAAAACTTTGATGCAGGCACACAAAGATCTAAGCCAGTGCAAAACATAAGTTTAATGCAGAGCAGATAAGTGCAGATAAAAAGTTATAAAATGGGGTTTAACTAGAGAAATATGCTTTTAGTCTTATGAAGATGTAAATTCAAATTAGATATTCCTTTTATGTTCAAGTACCAGCGATACTGACTCGATCCTATTTGTTAAGGGAGGTTTTATTGACAGAGTTGCTGCATTATTTGACTTAAAAGACCTCTTTAATCATCCAGGAAGGGGAACAGCTGTGCGTATAATGTGTTTCTTTTAGTTCCTTTGTGCCGTACTTCATGTTCATTCAGCACGATTTTCAATGATGGATTGTTCAGTTCAGCTTCTGTTTAGGTTTTCTAGGGGGAAGTTGTGCAAACAAAGACCATCACTCTCTCCTTTATAGTACAGATTTTAAATCAGAAAATCAAATCAGATTAGTCTCTTTATCTTTTTGTTTCTCTTCTTTTTCTTAAGATTTATTTTGGGATTTTTATGCCAGAACTAGATAGGAGAGTTGTTCGAGTTGGAAGCTAAGAGAGAGTGAGTGAGGAATAGATACAGTAGATACAGTCAGGTCATAGCTGGGAGCAGGGCATCCTGCGGGGTAAAAGATCATTTCCCCCAGCCTACATTGCTGCAAATGTGCTGATTTTAAACACAGATGCTAAAGCTAACATGCTGTCATGTTCTGCATTGAGTGACTGATAAATTAATCTACTTAAAGGTGCAATGTGTAATATTTAACCTTGTAGCATTTTTTGCAAAAATGGAATATAATATTTATAAATAGGCCTCTCTAAATAAGTGTTTAATCACCGGAATATAATATTGTTATTTGGCCCCTTCTGTAGTGCTGTTTGAATGCAAGATGCAAAAATCCAAGATGGCGGAGTCCACGGAGGGGGCCCTCCCCATGTAAAAAGTTAAAGGCTTATTTGAAGTTCATGAAAAATGGAACAATTGTATATATTCAGGTGATAAAATACAAATGTAGAGAGGCCTACTTATAAATAATGTTGTATTTTATTTATTTTTTTACCAAGTTATGTTCATTAAATGCTACTAGGCTAAATATTACACACTGTCCCTTTAATATATTTGGAACAGGATGTTGTCTACACATTCAGAAACTGCTAGGAATCATGGACCCTATGGAAACGTATCAGTGATGGCCATGCCTCTATAGCCAAAAACCAATCCTGCACAAGCTCCAGCTCCATCGTGCAAAGAAGGCTCTGTTGTCACTCTTGATCTTTTCAACCAATCACAAAAGACCATACTTCATGAATCTGTTTTAGTGTTTTAATGACTCTATCATGTTTTAATGTGTTATAGTAAAGAGTGGCTTATATAAGAATGACTAATCCTCTAGGAAAGAATACATTTAGTATTTGGTATCTTCTTCAATCTAAATGTTATTTTATTTGTTAGTTTTTAAATAAAAATGTAAATTTCCATTTATTAGACTGAAAATTAGTGGATAGTCTCACCTGTCTAAAAACATGTGCTTAAAGGAAGAAGCAGGTTAAGTTTGATGCTAGTGCAACATCCATGGTATCATATGAATCTGTAGATTACAATGAAACTGTTGATATCAAACATGTGGTTTAGGTGCAAAATAGATCCAAAGTTGATTGTTTTTACTGTGAGCGATTATTAGGAAAATAATGTCCAGTGAGGTTGTGCCTATGGCGCTGATTTATTTCTGAAATTGGTACTTTGTTGTTAGCAGACACTTTAGGTTATGGCAATAAATTAATAATTTATTTGGAAATAAAAGATGTAATATTTTTAGGGCCCCTGTGAGTCACTGGCCCCTAGAATTGTTCCAACTTTTCTCCCCCAGCATACATAATAAAAGATGGGGACAAAAGGAAACAAATCTAACTGTGAAGTTCTTCTATGGTTATCATCACGGTCAAAAAATCTGCACAAAACAAATGTGACATTGATGGTTCATGATTAAATATAGGAAATCCAAGAACAAACAGCTGTTCCGGGTTCCTCAGAGAAGCCGGATACTTAATGTTAGCTGGGCATTTAGATGCCATACAAGCTTTGAGCACCAGAAAGTGAGAAACTGAAATCAAAGATACCCATGTGTCTGTCGCTGCAGGCGTCTTTCACAATAGGCTACTGTAACCATTGTGTTATCCAATACGTAGGAGTACTGTATACCCACGCTTAGTAGATACCAGTGTTGCAATCAAACCCCAAATGTGTTCTAATCCTAACCTGTTGCTTTTCTGCAGACATGAGTAACTCAATGTGTGCTGACAGATTACATCTGTGATAACACTTGCAAGAGCTGATAAGCCAGTTTTGGCCAGTTCCCTCAAATAAAGCGAGCTGCTACAGCTGTTGCAAGTCAAGGCTCATGAGCTTTATCACTACAGGCTGGAGGAGGAGTGGTTCAATCCCTCATTTAGAGTAATCCTAAAGCAAACTAAATCCACACAAACAAGACTAGGTAAAAACCTAGTTTGTGGCTGACTGCAACTATCTGGGATGCTTGTTGAAATGCCTCACTGAAACGTGTGTTCTGGCAGTGATTTTGTCATGATTGTTAGTAGTTTACGCGCCGTGAGACTGGTGACATCACCTCCTCCTGCAGGTCTTTTTGTTGGGCAGCTGTCCCAGCCTTCAACTTTTCAATGCTCCATTTCTCCATGGCGCGTCCTCTGATTGGTGCCCCGTTAGTGGCCATTATTAGCTAGACCAGTATGGATTGTGATTTTGTACACCTGATTACGGTGCAGCACCGGGATCTGAGGTGTTTTGGGGTCTTTTTTACACTTAAATTTTATGTTCACATAGCGGCGGCCATGACACCTGTGGAGACCGATATTACCTGCCCATGGATCTCCTGTGTTTTCCTCGGGGCATACTGTTTCCCTTTAATGACCACCCTCAGCTGTTCTGACCACAGTGGATGTGTTTGATCCTCATACCAGCTCTGCTTCCTGCTGTCACATCCGCTGGCTTTAAACACTGTTCTCTGACACTGCAGACTCTGTGTTGGTACATGTGAATAGCTATTCTTAGCCTGCGGTGCCAATTAGTACTTTTCTCTCCAAAATCATAACTTATCAGCCCCACACTGCTGTGTTACGCTCTGACAGCATAGGATCATCTGATTATGCCCTCTGATCGCTGTTTTTGGGGACAATTGCATAGTTTGAATGCTTTAAAGTGAGGCTACTGATAGCCTAGCAGCGGCAGTCTGCTAGCTTCGCCTATTACATTACTGAACATTTCCTCATCATTTTCCGCTATATGGCCATAACTCCCCAGGTCATTGGTTTAGCTAGCTGGATGTGGGTGTTATCTTCGAAATGAGCCATTCTGATCGCTCTGATATGTCTTGAATTCTTTATTAGATGAGATTGTGTGGGCTCCCCATTAACCCTTTGTGGTAGCCACATGCTAACTCTTCATCAGTGTGTGCTCCCAACAGCGGTCGAGGTCGTTGAAAGCTGTGCCGAATCAGACCGAGAGTGGAGAGAAAACTTTTTTTTGTCACAGAAAGCTTTCAGTGTTGCTCTCTGCTCTTGTTTGGATTCAGACACGTTGTCTGGTTCAGACAGAAGCTTCGCTGCGCTCAGTCCCCGCTAATGACAAGCCTGCTGGTCGTTAGCTGGGACACAAAAACTCATTAGCTGTATATAACAACTAACCCCATAACTGTCACATTGTAATGCCAAAGCGGGGGGCAGAAGAGCAGCATCCTCATTTTCTTTTGCAGAAAGCTTTCTGTGTTGCTGTCAGCGCTAGCTGTGATGCAGAAATGTATTGTTCTGGCTAAGGCTGAGCTAACGTTCGGCTAGTCCACAAGCATTCACACAACAAGTTCCCTTTTCCCACTCAACTGTCACATAATCATACCAGAGCAGCTCAGCAGAGGAGTAAAAAGATCTTTCCCGACATGAAAAGCTCATAGGGTTGTTTTATGCTTTGTCATACAGAAATGTGGCCCAGTTCTGGTGAAATGGAGGCTATAGCTATATCTGACTCTTCAGAGCAGTGGAGGCAGCCATTAGAGGGCTTTCAGCACGAGTAAACCCCGCCCATAGAGCAACTCTGTATGGATGAGCCATACATAAATGATGACTCGAGCCTAGTTACCTGAGGCAGCCATTAGTGACAGCATTCAGTCCAAGCAAACGCAACTCTGTAGTATATGGCTCATACAAAAGCATCACTCACTTAGTTACTTACCGACAGACAGACAGACATACTCAGACACAGACATTGCCATATGTAGGGCTGCCCTCAGGGGTCAGCCAAAAAAGTCTCCACAAGTTACTCCCTTTAGTTGCAAAACTGTTTTCTACCCTGACTGTAGCTACTGTGGGTTGTGTCAGATATATTTTTACCTTTAAATAGTGTATAATTAGCCTCAAGATGTTTACATTAGACAAAATCTTCATGAATGGAGTTCCTTTCTGACATAGGTTAAGGCTCCCATGAGGAGTTTAGCTGGGTGTGAAACAGACTGAAATTAAAACTGAAGCCTCTTTTGACCTGCAACAGCAAATAAAAGCATTTGGCTTAGGACTGATCATTTCTAGATTTTAGTTTTTGATTTCTGAAACTGCTGCTAAGGAGTAGGGTTAGGGCTTGATAATGTGGGTAATATGGACCTGAGGCAACAAATCTATATGGCACACCTGAATTCAATAATTAACAGGTGTGGCCAAATACTTTTGTCCATATAGTTTATCAAATAGACTACCTAGTGGTCAGTAAGCATGATACTGTCAGTGGTTCTTACTCAGATTTAAGCCTGGTTTCTCTGATTTACAAACCTAAAGTCCATAAAAGTTGGGATGTTGTGTAATAAATAAAAACAATAAAGTCCTCTATAAATCCTTTTCAATCTATAGTTGAATACAGTACAAAGACAACGAATTTAAAGTCAAACTGATTTACCTTCTTGTGTTTTTTTTTCTTTGTTTAAACATACATACTGACTTTGAAGCTTGCAACATCTGCCAAAAAAGCTGGGACAGTAGCCTGTTTACATGCTTAGATCATCTTTTCGTGTTTTTGGAATATGTAACAGGCGTGAAATTCAGAATGTTTTTTTTCTAAGATAATAATCAAGAAGTTTAACAGTTTGACTTTAATTTGTGTTTGGGTTTTGTTCTGTATAAAGTTGAATATAGGCTGAAAAGGGTTTGCAGATCAATGTATTCGGTTTTTATTCACACTCTATATAATGTGAGAACCTTTTGAATAAAGGTTTGTATTTTTATCAGTTAATTTGACATTTTTTTCACCAATGACCTGATGAAGTCAGAAGTGTTTTCCATCAGTAGAAATATAATATAGAGAGTGGCATTATTGTCTTAGCCGATATCTTGTTTTAAGTCTATATATCAGACAGAGAATTCACATCATGCTGCAATATAAAGCTTTTTTTTGGACATTTTGTATCATAACAAGTAAAGCATTTAACTGTTAAAATGAGACAGTCTGGTCCTTTAAAAATACACCTTTCATGTTAACAGGACATATCAGAAGAGATTACAAGGAGTGTTAAAATCGGCACAGACGAAAAGTTCCTCACTGGAGCTTTAAAATAAACACTGTTTGACTTCTGCATTTTTTTTATTTAAAAGTGCTCAAAAGAATGAAAGCAACATAATAAGGTTCACTGAAAATACAAATTTGTGTTTGCACTCTTTAAGACTGTATGTCTTAGAGTGCACTCAGCATTGACTTCACTAGAGCACCATATTTGATTGCATAAAACCAACAAAAACCTGCTCCAGCTTGCACATGGTGTCGTCACGCTTCGCCTCTATGTACACTGTAAATAAAGACTATGTTATGGAAATGGAACGTGCCCAAGCGAGTAAGTTGTCAACTGTGCTTTAAATAACAACAATTAAAGGTCACATTCAAGTAGCAATAATGACAGAAGTGGATCAAATAAAGGTTGACAAGGTGATAATATGTCTGATACTTGCAGATTTATTCAAATAAATGTTGTAAATAAAAGATTCTGCATCCTTCTCTTTAGAGACGGCGAGAGTACTTTGAAGCCAGCCTGATGAAGATGGGAATGGAGCTGGAGGCGACAAAATCAGTCAGCATATTATCTCTGGCACCTTTATCAGAATGTGTCTTGTGCATAATTCCTCATTCAAAAAAACATCTCCTTTTGTCTTCTGCAGGTAATAGATGATAAAGTGATATTTGTCAAAATCCATATGCCGTGGGATGTGCTGTGCACCTACGCCGAAGTCCTGCACATCAAGCTTCCCATCCAGCCCAACGACCTCGCCTGCCAGCCCTCCCCATGGTGCTTTTTCTCCTTCATCACAAAATACTTCTACCCCAGTGAGAAGCTGATTACCAAGGAGACCGAGTACTTCACCGCCCCCTTTGAGAAAGACCGGCTGGAGTATTTCCACGTGAGGGACAAAGACTTGTTCTTCACTCCGTCCATGAGGAGCAGGATGGTAAGTAAAAGCATCTTAACAATCATGTTTCGTTGTCTGATTCTCTCTGTTTGGCTTACAGCTGAAGTACACAGATTTAAGGTATAAATTCCTCCCTCAGGCTTATTACATCCTGAGTCGTGCTCCCTATGAAATACGAGGCAGCCTAAAGAAGTTTGGCATCACCAAGCTGCTGGATGGTGGAGTGTACAAAGCTGCCTATCCACTCCATGACGTAAGTCATTTACAGTCTATTTTGTTTATTGAAAGCCACATGGAAGATCATTTTATGCAGTTAAAATGCTAAAAATGTTTGTATTATTTCCCTGTTTGCTATTTCAGTGCAGGTTCAACGTCAAGTCCAAAGAGGAGGGCTGCCCCAATGAGCGATATCTGCTCTATGAAGAATGGGCTCATCCCAAAAGCTTTTACAAGATGCAACCACTCGACCTCATAAGGCAATCTTTAACCCCTTTTACACAAAAAAAACTATTATTTAACTCATGAAAGCTCTAGACATTGTTATAAAAACATTTCTGTCTTCCTCAGGAAGTATTACGGGGAGAAGATTGGCATTTACTTTGCCTGGTTGGGTTTCTACACAATCATGCTCGCTATTGCTGCTGTCGTTGGACTTAGCTGCTTCATTTACGGATACAAGACTCAAGAAACCAGCACGTGGAGGTACCCTCTCTAGAACAGGATTTTTTTTAAATTATGAGCTTAAAATGATAAATTTTAATGTGATGTTTAAAGATAATCAGTTGTAGTGATTTGTTAAAAATCTTGCAGCAAAGAGGTGTGTGACCCTGAAATTGGAGGAAGAATCATGATGTGTCCACAGTGTGACAGAGAATGCAAATACTGGAGGTTGAACATCACCTGTGAAGCCTCAAAAGTAAGTTTAATTTTATATTAAACGTTCATTATCAGTTGTTCCTTGTTGAATTCCCTTTTGATTTTATTACAGCATTTAGTCTTCTTAGGTAGAAGTCTATATGCATAATCTCTCTCGATGGCCACTTTTCCTTTCATAAGCACTCAGAATCTGTCAGATTACCTCAGGTGAACCGTGGTTGGGGCATGATGTTCAGTATGCAGTCTACAAAAATCTATTATTCAGTCTTTTCATATCCCCTAAAGCAGGGGTTCTCAACGTTTGGGTCAGGACCCTGTTGGGGTTTGCGAGTCACTGAGAGGGGGTCTCCAGATGCCTTAAAAAACTTTTAAAAATATTATTAAAATTACACTGTTGCCATTTTACACCAACTTTTTTTTTCTTTTTTGTTTAAAGATTCATTTTTGGGGCTTTTCATGCCTTTATTAGATAGCGGAGGACAGTGGATAGATAGATAGACTCAGATAGACTCAGAAACAGGGATGAGAGAGACGGGAGAGACAAGCAGCAATGGGCCACAAGCCAGATTTGAACCTGTTCTGCCCGCATACAAGGTGCACACCTTAAACCACCTGACCATTTGTGCACCCCAGACACTTTACACCAATTTTGCCAAATTTTATTCTGTTTTCATCACTTTTTCCACCAATTTTTGCCCATTTTAACACATTTTTGGCACTTAAACCCTTTATTTGTCCATTTTAAACCCTTTCCACCACTTTTTTCCTGCCTGTTTTTGCCACTTCTAAACCAAATCTTGCCATTCTCCGCCTATTGTTGGCTCTATTGACCAATTATTGCCAATATTAACCCCTCTTTACCTCTTTTTAATCCACATTTCACTGTTTAATTTGCCCATTTTTTTGCCAGTTTAACGAATTTCTGCCTAAGCTAACCCTTTTTTGCCAGTTAATATCAGTTTTTCATCCCATTTCACCAAATTCCCACTTATTTTTGCCACTTTAACGCAATTTCAGCCACTTTTTAATCCCCTTTTATCGCTTAATATGCCCTTTTTGTCACTTTAACCCATTTTTTGCCATTTTGTGGTTGTTTTTTGCCACTTTAATGTATTTTTTGGTACTTCTAACCCATTTCTGCTACTTTTAAAATCCAATTTCACCACATTTCCCACCATTTTTGCCATTATTAACCCATTTAGCTATTTTAAATGTATTTAATTCTTTTTTAACAAAAGGATTTACAGCTTTAAGAGGGCTACTTAATACACAAATGAATTAAAGCAATATTTGTTTCTTTGAAAAGAGTGGTTATTATTCAGGTTAAATATAAAATACCACAGCTTAATTTTACAATACACCATGGTTTTGCTGGCCCCCAGTTTGGCTGGGCCCCAGAAAGCTCTCCCATTGTCCCCCCTAATTTTTCCTCCCACATGACTATTCTTGATTGTGCATGGCTGTGTTCAACCACCTTCAGGTACAGTGGGGGTCCCCGGTCTCTGGCACCTTTATTTTGGGGGTTGCAGGCTGAAAAGGTTGAGAACCACTTCCCTAAAGGAACAACAGAAGTAGCGTCAGCAACATTGGTTCTCTTGGTTGTTAAAACATTCTGATAGTATGAGTTTTACCTTTGTGCCAGCAAATATGATATAGCGCTGTGTTAATCAGGATTAATTGCATCCTTTTTGTTGCTTTTAAAGATGCCACTATTTTGCATTTAAACCGATTTTTTTTTATTATTTTGAATTTTTGTACTCTATTAAACTAGGGGTAACTGACTTCCTGTTTGGATACAGACATGCTTTTATAGGTAGATTGGAGATTATGCCATGAACTTAACCACTGGAAAAAGGAGCTTGTCATGGATTGAAAAGGAAATCAGGGAACAGTGAAAGATGAATGTTTGATAATACGATGTGCTGATGACTTTTTACTCTTTCACTGAGCTGTCTGTAAGCTTTTTAAAGTGAAAGACGAACCATAAAAACCTATCTCTGCTACCCTGTAATATATTATTATCTCTAATGTAGCTATTTAACCAATGACTATAGACATTATGGCAACAACTGAACGTTTATGCATAACAGTCAATTATTTAGAGTACATTGCTGAATTTGATAGCTCTCAGTGAAGGATTACACAGATGTTTAGAGGCGGTAAGTCCAAGGCCAGACAGAGCATGTGACACTCAGATGGGGGGAGTTGTACATTCTAATAGCCACAGGCAGGAACAATGTCCTGTGGTGCACTGTGGGGAATGAGTCTTCATTAATGTCTTATCCTAATTATTTCTCCAGTATTGTGAGTCTTTAGGATCCTGTTTACATGTATTTCATCCTGTGTGTTTGTAGCATGTTCAGCAAGTGTTAACAATTGAATTTCCTCTTGAGGTAAAGTAAAGTAAAGTATTTCTTCTTCTATAACTAAAAAGGAGTTTAGAAACAGACAGCTATCTGCTGTTGCTCTGAACTTTTAAGGTAAGACTTTGTGTCTTTTATATAGACAAAAACCCCTCTTTAATTCTGTCCTTCAAGAATGCTTCAATTCAATAGTGATACAATGGGCCCTTTCTCATTCCCCCCTCTCACTCAGGGGGTTTCTGCTGCAGCTTGATTCAGTCTGGTATGGCCATTAGCTTTGTGGCTAATGCCTGCTATTATAAAAAGAAAGTATTACTTTATCATGAACCTCAGGATATTCATCTGCTCGTGCAACTGTCAACATACTGTACGTCAGCATCTTATTTCCATAGCTATCACACAAGGCCACAGTTGTGGCCCTCATGTTATAAACGCAGATCTCAACAGCCTCAACACAGCACAGTTACAGTTTCCGTTCTGAAATGTCTGCAGCTGCTTTTATTCCCTGTGGCTCAGTGACCAATGTGTTATTAACCAACTCACATAAAAGCAGGATATAACTGTGATGACTTTAACCTCCTTGTTTCTCTTTTTCTTGTAGAGACTTTGTATATTTGATAACTTTGGAACACTGGTGTTTGCAGTTTTCATGTCAATCTGGGGTACGTTTTTTCACAATCCCTTGAATATCAGTTTACATTTCTTTTAACTAATTTCACATAACAGTGTGGTTTTATCTCCTTGTCTCTCATCATTGCCCATCTTGTTTATTTCCTGCTCCTGTTTATTTCCTGGCTGCAGTGACTTTGTTCCTGGAGTTTTGGAAGCGCTACCAGGCGGAGCTGGAGTACGAGTGGGACACTGTGGAGTTTCTGGAACAGGAAGAGCCAGCCCGGCCAGAATATGAAGCCAAGTGTATCTATGAGCGAAAAAATCCTGTCACTGGGGTAACTTTCACACACAGACAGACATCAGACATCATTTTACTCCTATTCTGTATTTAATACTGTTTATTTTTGATTTAGGTAAAAGAAAAAGTGCCTTACACAGCCTGTGGACGATGTGTTCGGGTGTCAATAGGAATCGGGACTGTCTTATTCTGGGTACTGTAAAGGAATTAGATTTTATTTCAGTACAACTATCTTGCCAACATGTTTTATCCCTGTACAATTAAATAAAAAATCCTTAATTCCTGTTTTTAAAGAGAATATAGAAAGAAAATAATCAGACCTTTGAGTCAAAGCCTTGCCTAATTTTTTCTCTCAGCTTATTTTACAAATGCTGCTTGGTCTTCTAGATTCTGTTGATCCTGGCGTCCATTGTGGCCATTACTGTCTACCGCCTCGCCGCCTTTTTTGCCTTCTCCACCAGACTCAGAGCTCAGGACCTGAAGGAGCTGGAGCCCTTAAAGGAGTATGTGACTCCTCAGATGGCCACTGCCGTCACGGCTTCCCTCATCAGCTTTGTTGTCATCATGATTCTTAACATTCTCTATGAGCGTGTCGCCATCTGGATCACAGACTTTGGTGTGTTTAAATCATGCTTCTTCTCTGTTCTTAGTCTTTGCATGTACTTGCCGATCAGAGGTTTGAACCTTTTCTTATCTTGTGCGCAATCACAGAGCTTCCCAGGACTAAGACAGACTACGAGAACAGCTTGACTCTGAAGATGTTCCTCTTTCAGTTCGTCAACTATTACTCCTCCTGTTTCTACATTGCCTTTGCCAAAGGGAAAGCGGTTGGCTATCCTGGACAGCCTGTCTATCTTTTGGGAAGATACCGGAACGAGGAGGTATTTTCTGTCAGTCTAACTGTGCATGTAATTCACTCTCTTCTTACTCCTGACTCTTGCTTTTTTCATCATTGTTCTCCTGTAGTGTGATCCTGGTGGTTGTCTCATTGAGCTGACAACACAGCTCTCGATCATCATGGGTGGAAAAGCCATCTGGAACAACATCCAAGAGGTCTTGCTACCGTAAGACATCAGAATGTGTAACCAATTTTTAGTTAAATATAAAAACAATAACTACTTTAACCTCCTGAGACCAGAGCTTTTGTTTGGAATGCATTTTTAGTTTCTCCCGCTCAAGTGACCTGATTAAAATCTCTGCCATGTGTTTGAAAAGGATTTTTTTTTTTTCAATCTTTGAAAATTCTTTGATATATTTTGTAATTGTCCCATAAAAAAGTGTCCGAAATTCCCCAAATGTTTCAGAGATACTTTTTCATAAAGCTTCAACATTCTAATCAAAATTTCCCTTCAAAAAAATCCATGAAAATTCTTGAAAACTTTCAGGCAAATTTCCCAAAATGTGAAAATAAATTTCTCCTAAAATGTATTTTCAAATTTGCAAAATATTTCTTTCATGAAGATGATAAAACATTTCCCCAAGTATCCAAAAACAATTCTCTTAAATTTCCTTTCAAATTCTTGAAAATTTCAAGGGACACACCAACCCTGATTCCCAATTAAAATTCCCAGCAGATCAAAACTAAATTTCCAGAATTTTCCAGGAAAAAATCAAAGCAAATTCCCCTCAAAAAATTCAAATAAAATTTACCAAATTTACAAATTATTTCCTGAATTGCCATGAAAATGCCAGAGATTTTCCAAACAAATTTCCCCCTTAACATCCAAACAAATATCTCAAATTCCCTTGAAAATGCCTAAAAAAATAAAAGCAAATTTCTCCCAAAATCTCCAATGAAATATCCAGAATGTCTCCATGAATATTCAAATTCCCTAAAATGTCAATCAATTTCCAGGCGCACCCCAAATCCCAATCAAAATTACCAACAAATTAAACTAAATTTTCAAGAAAAAAAATCTAAGAAATTTCCTCCCCACAAAGGCAACACAAATTCCTATAAAAATGACAAAAAAAAAAGTTCAATGAAAAATTCCCCAGAAATCTCCAATGAACCTATTCAGAATATCCCCATGAATATCCAAATTCCCTAAAATATCTATAAAAATTTAAAAAAGAATTACCCCGAAAAATGCAAATCAAATTCACAAAATGTATAAATTAATTTCCCAGTTTGACAGAATATTTCTTAACACGCCCCCAAACATCCAAACAAATTTCCCAAATACCCATGAAAATGCCAAAACATTTCAAAGCCATATGCCCCCGAAAATCGAAAAAAAAAAACCCAAACCTCTCCAGAATTTACAAACATGTCCCAGAAATGTCCATGAAAATACTTGAAAGATTCCAAGCAAATCACCTTAAGTATCCAAACAAATTCCCCATTAAAAATTTCCATTAAAATTCCTTACATTTTTGGAGCAGATTCTACAAACATTTCAAGCAAATTACTGAAATTTGAATGGTCATTCTGAATAATTACCATAAAGATTCTAACAGCAGAAACTATTACTATGTAGTTGGATATCCTAAATGTAATGTCCTCATATGAGCATGCAGGGTCTTAGGAGGATAAGGTAAAATACAGCTGCTCATAAATACAGAGCGTCTCTAGCAAACAAACATAAAACTGCTGCTTTACAAACTCCATAGAATCTCAGTTATCATGCTGTTACTGACACGTATCACTTTCAACCCTCCACAGCTGGTTGAAGAATCTGATATCCCGTTACTGCACCCGTGTGGATCCAGAGAAGGTGATCCCTCGCTGGGAGCAAGACTATCAGCTTCAGTCCATTTCAAAGCTTGGACTCTTCTATGAATATCTTGAGATGGGTAAGAGGAAAGGAATAATACTTCTTCAGCCACTTTACTGGCCACATATTAAAGGTGCACACCTGGGACTGATTGCACAAGCTGCTCTTAAGGGTACTTATACAGCAGCGGTTTACTGATTGTAGGTGTAGGAGTCCTAATGTAAAAATAGATTGCATCACACCTCTGCCACGAGCACACTAATACCTAATACTTTGGCCTTAAGAAAAAGAACCTAAAACTGTGGGAAGCATGGTCTAACACATGTATCTTGTCTCTCAGTTATTCAGTTTGGCTTTGTGACCCTGTTCGTGGCCTCCTTCCCTCTGGCTCCAGTCCTGGCTCTGGTCAACAACTTGTTTGAGATCCGGGTTGATGCTTGGAAAATTACCACTCAATTCCGCCGCGTCGTGCCAGAGAAAGCCCAGGATATCGGCGCCTGGCAGCCCATTCTTCAAGGCATTGCTATACTTGCTGTTGCAACAAATGTAAGTCACTATTTACACTGGTTACAGCTATGCCAAGTAGTCATGATTCCACCTAAACAAAAACCATAATCTGTTTTCTGCTTCTGCTACATTAACTCTTTTTCCTGGTTTCTCTTAACAGGCCATGATCATCGCTTTTACATCAGACATGATCCCACGCTTGGTCTACTACTGGTCTTTCTCTGTGTACCCGTACCAAGAGCATGGGAATCACACAATGGCGGGCTACATCAACACATCACTGTCTATATTCAACATCAAAGATTTCTCAAACTATAGCAGGCCACTGAGCACTCCTTACAACATCACAACATGCAGGTACAAGAATTCACCTCACACTGTACGCTGAGATTTTCTATTGTCTGATCATAAAAAAAAAAAAAAAAAACAGAGTGCTGCTAAATTTAGTGACAGTACTTCACTCCACTTACATTAATAACTGACAACACGCACATGATACATGATATATTCCTAAGTTTAAAAGTAAAATATGTACATACTTTCTTCTTTTAGATATCGAGATTTCCGGTATCCTCCTGGGCATCCCAGAGAGTATGAGTTCACTGTCTACTACTGGCATGTGATCGCTGCCAAAATGGCTTTTATAATTGTTGTGGAGGTGAGTATGAACTATTGACTGCTCATAAAGATGGACATCATGTCTCCACCTCTTCCTTTTGTACACATATGAAGCCAAAATACCCCTGTGATGTTATATGATAATGTAAACTAAAAAACATTCAATGTCGGTGCTTGGTTTGTAACACGTACTATAAGAAACACCACCACCTATGGCAACTGACTTCCTGTTCCTGTGACCTGAAATGCACCTGATCTTACTACCATCTGACCAGTTAACCCTCATGACATTTTAATCACCATCTAGTGTCCATTTTAATTATATCAATTAAAAAAACTGAGTTGTCGTTTGTAGCTATGTATCTCACTATAGAGTACATTAAATACACCTTAAGACATTTTTTCAAAGACTGGCAGTCACCTGAAGCTATCAAGCAGACCAATCACAGGGCTGCTTAGTTACATTTTTTAGAAGTAGCATATCAGGCTACATGTGTAGGTGTCTACCTAGGTTCAGGGCTGTGTGAACCTGTAGAGTATGCTGTAGGGTAGATTCAGTGCAGAAGTTTAAATCAGACTTTTGTGCACCCTAGGAACCAGAGTTCACACAACAAGAATCAGCTTAAGGAGCCACAGTGTTAACAAGAATACATTAAAGTTACCTTACCTGACATACTATACAGCTAAATACATTCTTGTGTTGGTCTGAAGCAGACACTCCCTGATCTGGGTTTCTGAGCTCCACAGAAAGGATAAGCTCTAAGTGAAGAAGTCCCTTAACCCAGTTAAATCCTAGCTGTTCACCTTCACAAATCAACAGTGCTGACCAATAGGCAGCAAGAAGCTAGCGCTTTGCCAGGTTGTTGAGTGGGAACCCCCTTTAGCCAGTGTTTCATTCATTTAGTCCCACAACACCTCCAGAGGTCTGAACGGTGATTTCCAGCATCACCTCTCTCCATGCTAGCTGTCACCAGCCACCATGCCAACACTGAGACACTCTGCTCCATACCTACCCTACCTCATGGCTATCACAGACCAAACAGCAATGCTATCTTCAACAGATCCAGGCTTAGCATAAGGTGCCCTGACCAGAGCTAGCACTCGCCCTCTCCAGACTAGGCTGGCACAGTCGTTGGAAACCACTGCTCTAATCTGCATTACAGTGCTGCATGTCAGTACAGCAGTACAGCTGCCAATTATGGTGTTCAAGTCTTTTTTTTGCATTCAGTATCTAATTTAAACTCAGCTTCTTAGAAAAATGGCAACTTGGACACAAATCAGAAAATTTTCTAACATTAATGACAGAAGCCATGTTTGAGAAAAATGTATTGAACATGTATTTTGAATTTAAAGATTGACTTGTGTCCCCTCTGTTTACATGGACGAAGCAGAACTTCTGACCTATTCTGCAGTCAGTCAACAGATGGGGCTTTAACTGTTTTGACTTCATCCATCTTTTTATATGGTCTATCAATGGGTTTGAAAATGATGACAAATCTGCCATGGGCTTGAGATGCTTGATGGCTGCTACATGTCCCTTCGGTTTGACAACAATAGTTTAAAAGACAAACTGATAAACTGAGGTCACAACTGTCTACATGTGTATGATTTGTTATAGTGAACACAGAGATGAACATGTCTGTTAAGCTAGATGGTGACAGAAAAGTTGATGTTTAGACCTGTAAAAATACTGAAAATGAGGTTGCTGTCTCAGTTCAGTTATTGGCGGTTTAACCTGGTGACTTTTGACCAAATTTGGCTATTTCTATTGCCTCAGTTTTTCATTAAATGCATATCTGATGAGCAGATTTGGCCAATTTTTTTGTCTCTAACATATCCAAAAGAAAAGAATAGTTTGCAAGAAGTACAACATTCCCTTTAAAGTCAATGCATTTTATAGTCTATGTTTAGAAAAGCACAAATGAAGTGTTAGAAAAGCTGCCATGACAGTGACATCTATGAACACTCTCACAGGCTGAAAGTCACCAGTTAACACGGTCACAAGTCAAACCAATACACCAGGAGCTTTAAATGTTGTAGAAACAAAGTGCAGACGGTCATCAGTCTGAGCTGATCTGATGCTACTATTGATTACTGATGCTAATGTAAGGTGAGTCCAGATCTCAGAATTAACACAAGTTCTTCAAGTGTTGTCATGTTTGTAGTTTACATCCCACACATCAGGTAGTTGTATATAGCTTCCACTCTAGAGTATCCTCCATTAACACAGGTCAAGTATTACGCTCATGACACAGCCAGATGCATCAAACTCAGGGTGAGACAGCAAGTATAACTCCAGCCTTCTCTCACAAATTGATTGTGAAAACATGAATTATTAAAACCTACTAATGGGCGTGCCTTTCTTACCTTTCAGCACATTGTTTACCTTACGAAGTTCATCCTGTCCTATATGATCCCGGATGTCCCGTACACTGTCAAAGAGCAGATCAGACGGGAGAAATACTTGACTCAGATGATCCTCCACGAGACCAACCTGAAGCTGGTGAGCAAACGTTTGAAACCCGCCAATGACGAGAGTGTGAACGACACAGAGATGGTGGAGGTGAAGGACGAGCTGGAACTTTCTTTGGATTTCTGACAGTAGACACACGATGGACGGATGGAAGATGGGATACAGAACGGATACTCATCTGTAAATACATGACTATCCAGTGTTCAACAGGATGTAATCACATCTTTAGTATTGACCAACACCTTAAGAACTGGAAACTATTATGTATTTGTTGCAGAAAATGTTCACCAAAAAGTGAAAACGAAGACATCTGAAGCTTCTTACAGGGCTGTTGGAAACCGAAAGGGGGAACCACCGTTATACTTTAAATTCTGGACTTTGTCAAAAGCATATTAAAGCAAATGAACAGTGCATCTGTCCTCTTCCGCAGCTTTGAATGTTTTTTTTCCCCAGTGAAACTAGACGATCTTCCTTTTTGCAGTCTGGTTTCGATATTGGAGAAAAACAGAAGCAGGGGTGTAAATCAGACTGAATGGCACAAACTGTTTCTGGAATATGTATGAAAAACAACAGAAAATTCCGAATACAGTGTCCTTTTGCTTCTTTTTTTCAAGTGTTAAACTCATTATATGGTCTTTACCATCTGATGGAAATACACGGTCATTATTACAGAGACTGGTCAGTTAATGTAATGAAATGTAGGCCCTTTATAAGAGCTTGATGTTTAGCTAAAAGCTAAAAAAGGAATTTTGTGTCGTCATAAGCTTATATTTTTTCCTGATAGATACTTTGTGCCAAACCACCACCATTACACTGTCTTAAGTTGCCCATTGCCCATCATTCTAGTTGCAAACTAGTGCCATTGCTTCATTGATTGCCATAAACTAATGCTCTTATGAAGTGTCAGTATTATCAAATACATTATTGCAACACTTTTTAATGCAAGGAGGGCAATCAAGAGTTTTTGTGTGTTCTTCCATGTCTGTTACCAAAGAGTTGTAGCGATCTACTGCAACACAAGTGAGTTGTCAAAGACATTGCCTTAAAAATGGAGCTTAAGCCATGTTTACAAGTTTACAGACTCATAAAACTGAAAGCTTCTACAGTTGTGTAGTTTAGTTTAGCTGTTACTTTGAATGAAATGTTTTATCCCTGTGAAGAGGTTCAGCTGAGGATGTATCCTCAGTGTGTGATTCCTTTGCCTGTATATAGACAATGCCATCCTGTGCCTCGACCTTTGCACAGCTTTGTGACTGCATGTAAAGCCCTGTGATTATTGAGTCTTTCCTGTGTCAATGCTGAAATCAATACCTCTGCTGTATTTTTGCCTAACAATGGTACCATAACCGCCATGTATGTAAACAGCATTATATACTAGCAGTATCTGACCATGTTTCTGTCTTGTCTTTTCAATATTAAGAATTGAATTAAATTGTTTTATACAAACTTTTTCCTCTTTATTCTAAAAAAGAAATTTTTGATAATATGTGTTTAATAATGCTGAAAAGTACCAATGGCTATCAAAGAACTTAAGCTCTTCAGTCCTATTTTCAACCCGCAGCTGGAAAAAGAGAGAGAGCAACAGTGGTCTGTTCTATCTGGACACAGTTAAACTGGAGTATGAGCGATAACGCTCAAACACTGTTGTTTTCATGTATTTTTGAAACATAGATGGTGCTGAGCAGAAGTTTCATCCATGTTTGGGCCAAAAATTGAGGCTGAAGTAATGCATGCAATGACAAATAAGACCACCTGAGGGCACCATTGAGCAAGAAGGAGGAATGACACAGTCCAAGTCATGGTCTGGACATCTTTGCATCTTACCAGGGGCACAGTAAATATTGGTTGAAAAAAATAACAAGGCCCATGTCTTTAGTCAGGAGTAGGGGATGGATGTGAAGAGAAACATGGCCTAGGGCAGTGGTTCCCAAAGTGGGGGATGGGACCCACTGATGGGATCGCTTGACACCCTAGGAAGGTTGTGAGAGGCCCTCCAAAAAGCAAAGAATATTTCTAAATGGTTTTAAATAGCATATTTTACCAATTTTGTAGAAATATATGCATGAAATGAGTTCAAAACATGGTCATTTGATGAACACGGCTGTGTTCAACTATTCCTCAACCACCCTCAGTGACAGTGGAGGTCCCAAGTCCCCGTCACCATTATTCTATGGGTCGCAAGCTGCAAAGTTTGGTAAGCCCTGGCCTTGTGTACCATTCAGGGGGGTAGAAGGGTTGTTATGATACCCTGGTCATGCTATGGATGTCCCAAGGGCCTGCAAACAGCCTGCAGAAAGCCCTGGGCATTTTACCAGGGGTGAAAAGGCCCGGACAAAAAAGATGCTATTGACCTTGACCTTGGCTGCCAAGCAAAACGTATGTCAACAAGTGTCGAGCTTGACTGTGGCTGATGTCAGATGATGTCACTTTGACCAGCCTTGTCCTTGACATGCATAGCTGTAGGACATCAAAGTTTCACAAAGTGAACATATACTTCAGGGCCTGCTTTTGATTCATTTTGCAGAGATGCATGAGAATGTTAACCATTTAAAATAGTGTTCACCCTCCTGCATGTATCCTTGTTATGAATACAATCTCAGTCCATAAAGTTAATAACACTGAAAGATGTGAAGGAACCTGAAAAACCAGCTGAACCACTTTTTTATGAGCTCAACGAGACTGTTAAATGACATTTTCTCAAGTAAATTCATAAAACTACTGCTAAACTTAAAATCACAGGCAACTGACAAGAGGAAAGAAATCTCCACCTGACAGGTCAAAGGATGAGCTGGTCAGCTATTACAGTACAGGTTTTTAAATGAATTCCTGGGATAGTCATCATCTGGGGGGATTTTTAGAATTTATCCC
This sequence comes from Cheilinus undulatus, assembly GCF_018320785.1. Taxonomy (NCBI): domain Eukaryota; kingdom Metazoa; phylum Chordata; class Actinopteri; order Labriformes; family Labridae; genus Cheilinus; species Cheilinus undulatus. Next base: position 19,647,025 of record NC_054887.1, on the reverse strand, counting down.
AATAAAAGACAAAGAAGCATTTTCTACAGTGTTACTCTGGTGTTGTACTAGCAAATGTATATGCTTCTAAAATCAAAATATACAATAAAATATAAGAATTAGAGAAAAGACAGAGGATTTCATCTTTTCTCTTACCTTGAAACAGGGAGTTCTTTATCAATGAGCAGGCAGTTGTTTCCACCGCTCTGTTGACGTCATCTAGATGCGACGCGGGGTCTTTTTTCGCTCACGTGTGTTTACAGCACATAGGAGGAGCAGTTTTGACAACTGATTCACGTTTGTATATTTTATTGAGCTTAATTCATCAGCCTCTTTTCCCAGTATGAGCTCCCAGATAACGTGTGTCGGATGGGTGAAGAGGGGCGTCGCAAAGGAAACCCCGGACAAAGTGAGTGACGGTTAGGCTAGCTAACATTAGCAGAACTGTGGCTAATTTGTCAACAGGGCAGGTAAAATGCGTCAACACGTCAGTTTAAACGACGAAGGTTTTTCTTACCGATCTGTATGGCTGTTTACAGCATTGCTGTAATAATACAAAACTGTTATGTTATACAACATAGAAGTTCCTGTGTCATGACGGCAGTTTTTTTTCCCTTTAAATAAACTTTGGTACCGGTGTAATGGTTCAAACAGTGACCGTGTCTACAGGCGACTTTCAACATTTTTAACGCCTGTAAAATGTAAAAAAAATGAAATATCCATTACTTTTTTACAGGCACTGTATGTGATGAATAAAGGTCTTACATCTTTCAGGTTGAGCTGAGCCAAGAGGAGCTTCAACGCATCATTACTGAAGCTAAAGAAGAGCTGGGGTATGTCAGGCTTAAACTCATATTATTACACCGTTCACCTCTATTTTCTCCCTAGTCAAATGTATAAAATATACACATTTCCAGCCAGAAAAATGTATCATTTGTTTCCTCTTTCCTAAATCAGGGAACTAGCTGAGGATGAAGAGGACGAGGATGATGAAGGCATTTCTTCAGATCCTAACAGTAACATCACAGAAGCTGCAGAAGCTCCAAAGGATGGGATCGAAGTAGAGAATGAGGAAGATGATGAGCTAGCGGAGTACGGCTTGGATAAATATGATGAAGAGGATACAGGTACAGAAAGTAGAGGCTTTGTTTAAAGTAGCAGGGACAGAATAATTTGTTGTATGTACGTATCTAATGTTTCTTTTTCTTCTATTAAGAGACGGCTAATCTGGGCGATAGTCTGGCTGGGCTCACAGTGTTCAGCTCGAATGAAGAGGATCCTTACATCACTATCAAAGACACAGTGAGTGCCCTCAAGCCTGCACTCAACCACAAACATGCAACTTTCAAAATCCTGACAACCAAAACAGGGTTGAAATTCTAACTGATGCTCAGAATACCACTTGATGAAAATTCAGATCAAGTTTGTCCTGCATTGGTTTGGAGATTTGAAGTAAGATCAACAAGTAATGCTTGATATCTTAACTGTAAAAATGCATTTGTTTCTTTTAGGACCAGTATGAGAGAGAAGACTTCCAGATCAAGCCGAGTGACAATCTCATCCTGACTGGCAGGGCAGAGAAGGACTGCTGTAACCTGGAGATCCACGGTAAATATTCTGTCTACTCTTGCTATAGTTTATAAAAGAAGCTGAATGGATTTGTTGGTGTAAACATATTAAAATGACCATTATCCCCATGGCTGGACCTGATGCTACCTTCTCTTGCATTGCAGTTTATAACTCAGAAGAGGACTCTCTTTATGTGCATCATGATATCCTGCTGCCAGCTTACCCTCTGTGTGTGGAGTGGCTAAACTTTGATCCCAACCCTGCAGAAGCCACTGGTGAGAACGTCTAATCAAAAGAGGAGAACTAAAAAGTGTCTTACTGTATCAGATTAATGAAGGCTCACCTGACCACGTCCTGCTCTGTCTGTCTTTACCATAGCTAACTATGCTGCTGTGGGCAACATGACTCCACAGATTGATGTGTGGGACCTGGATGTGGTGGACTGTTTGGAACCGGTCTTCTCTTTGGGGAGTAAAAAGGCTTCCAAGAAGAAGAAAAAGAAGAGCAAGAAGGTACAGCTCAGAAATCATACTGTCTTATGTAAGCACAAGAGAGCAGGCTCAGGTAAAGTTAAACAAGGTGAGACAGTGCTTATTAAGTATGATTTTTTGTAAACTCAGGTCAATTTAACTCCCCACAAAAACAACATAAATATGTGTATGTATATGAAACTAAGTTTCAAAATCATTTAAAATGAAGTGGTTTAATCTGCCCTAGGATGCTGTGGGCGTGTTGGTTTCATGTCCATTCAAAGTAAAGATGAGCTTCTGTTAACGTTTAAAAAGAGCTACAACCTGACATAAGAGGACTCATTTATTGACTCTACTGAATCTGAACTACTCTGTGTATGAGCCTCAGGAATCACAATCAGATTTATGTCATCACAGACAGATAGTTCAAGACTTTTCTAAGACATATGGAGCTGACAGCCTTTGGGAAAAAGGATACAGAAAAGGGGGTTCAAAAGCTGTTGTAAGCTGTTTGTTCTTTATAAATTAAAGCTTCATGTACGAAGCACTTTTCTATGCTGCTGTCGTTTACAGTAGAATGTGAATGTCTTTGTTGGTCAATATTTTCTGCCTTATGAGATGTTATTCACATTTTTTCTCCCGTTTTCTCTGATGTCAGGGGGCAGCAGCAGCAGAACCCATCGAAGGACACACGGATGCAGTTCTGGATTTATCCTGGAACAAACTGGTCAGGTTAGTATCTCTTTTTATTTTTTTCCACAATTAAACCATATCTGTGGCTTGGTCCATTCATTGAGTAAATCCTCTCTTTTGATTAGAAATGTGTTAGCCAGTGGATCAGCAGACGACACGGTCATCTTGTGGGATCTTACACAAGGCAAGCCGGCTACAACTCTGTGCAGGCACACTGACAAGGTATCAATAAAAAAAATTAACTTGATGTATTCACATTCAGATTTTACAGGTGGGGGTTTCTGTTGAACCTCATATTCTGTCTTTCAGGTTCAGACATTATCCTTTCACCCATTTGAGGCACAGACTCTGTTATCAGGATCATACGACAAGTCAGTTATCTACTCTTGATCTTAGTTTTCTAACAGACTGAGATTAAAAACAGAAGATATATGAAGAAAACTTTACTCCTCTGAGGTTAAGGCTAACATGTTCTTCCTTACAGGACTGCAGTCCTGTACGACTGCCGCAGTCCAGACAACAGCTATCGCACCTGGAGGTTCAGTGGTCAAGTGGAGCGTCTCACCTGGAACCACTTTTCACCGTGCAACTTCCTGGTGGGTGCTTCTAGAAATAACATACAGTATGAACAATTAACAGCAGTTTTTTTTCACGACAAAAAAAAAAACAGACTGGCATAAATCACCCAGCCATCACATGAGCCATCGTAAGAATGATAGTAAGAACCCAGGCAACACAGAAACTCCGTACAGCAATCAATAACAAACTATTACTTTAAACATTTTTGCCCTTGTGAGGGGTCCTCTGAGTACATTTCTAGGAACAGATGAGATGGTAGCATGCCTCTGCGTTTAAGACCTGATGCCATGCCAGCACATTAAAAATGTCTTTAGCCTTCATACAAAAAAGTTGATAGATCAACCCAAACAAAGTCCTCCAGCTTAGAGCCAGAATAAAGATTTGAGTAAATGTTAAAATTCTAGGAAAGAGGCAGGTTTTTAGAGAACCCTCATCAGGTTTGTATTCAAACAATGTTTAGGTTTTAGAGGATTTTTCCTTGGGCAGCCCTATAACTAAACGGGTTAACTTGATTATGGTTTCATTTTTCAGGCCAGCACCGAGGATGGATTTGTCTACTGTCTTGATGCACGCTCAGATAAACCTGTTTTCACTCTGAGAGCTCACGATGAAGAAGTTTCAGGTTAGTAGAAGCATTTGTGTTCATTAAACTAAAAGTAAAAGAATAGTCCAGCATCCAAAAAAGGAATAAAAATTACCTGTGTTTGATTGAGAATGATGTTTATAAGATAAAAACGTAGGCTAGCTCTCCTAGTACAAATGCCTGAAAAATGAGAAATTTGCAGCTGCTTTACATTGCAATTTCCATGTATTTTCACAAGTGTCTGATTTAAGTGTTTTAGGTTTTAGCTGTGTCCCTCACTCAGGGTCAGTTATCATGATGTGATAGAATTTGGTATTTTGGGGCTATGAATGCAAAAAAAGTGAGTCTAAAAAGGAAAAAATATAAGAATGAAGACATTTCTTCCTGGAATTTTGAATATACCTGCTCATATTCAAGATTCAGGATTCTTTTTTGTCATTGTCATATTGTATAATGGTACACAAAGCAATTTGCTCATGTGCCACTAGATTTCTGCGTCTGGTTCCTGTACTGGGGCTTTTAAGATGATATATAACCTTCCTGCAGGTTTGGACCTAAGCAGCCAGATTAAAGGATGTCTGGTCACAGCATCAGCTGACAAACACGTGAAAATTTGGGACATTTTGGGCAACAAACCCAACCTAGTGCACTCACGGGACATGAAAATGGTAAGAAGTTGCATACAAACACTCAAACTTTTGAGAAAGCCATTAAAGTTGGATCAATTTACACATTTGTTGAAGTAAGATGTTGTCAAAGGTGATATGCATTTTTCTCCTTCTGTGAACAGGGAGTGCTCTTCTGTGCTTCATGTTGTCCTGATCTGCCCTTTGTCTACGCCTTTGGTGGACAGAGGGATGGCTTACGTGTTTGGGATATAAGCGATGTAGCAGCAGGTACTGTTCTGTCCTTCTCAATATTTACTGATCACTAAAATCACAACAAAGATTAAACGAGTCTTGGAGAAACATGTCTGAAATGTATCTACGGGGTCACTTGTTAAATCGGAGCTCATGTGTTTTTTTAATGTTTTTGTTTAGTGGCTGAAGTGTTCGGCAGTCGAGAGCGCCTGGTGGTGAACGCAGGCTCACAGGCATCAACCTCAGCAGCTACAGCAGACATGGAAACCTCCTAGTGACGTCGTGGACACATCAGCTAACTGTATGAATGATTCCCTGGAAACTCTGAGGCTGCTCTGCCTGCTGGTTCCCTCCTCGAAGTTCTGCTCATGGGAAAAAAGGGTGGAAATAAAAGCAAAGGGAAGCTGCATTCATGAAGGATATGAAAGATTTGCCAGAGTGCCAACTGAACTACAACAGCGGAAAAACTTGTTCAACTTGTCTTGCTGCAGAAAAGAGGAGATGCACACTGATAGAAGAGTGGAGATGTTTCTTATATTTATGTAAGGAAATACTAACAGGAGTTTGTTTTGATTGAGGGATTCGGATTTGTGTACAGAAAAGCATCGCTTTTACTCTGGTCTTGTTCCAAAATAATTGCATAACTGTGATGTTAATTGAAAAAAAAAACAGTAAATGCAATAACCTTGAAAGGACTTTATTCTTTTCTTTTTTGTTACCTTAAGATTTGTTCCATTTGGCCTTTCCTCTTACGTTTCTAGATATTTTGAAGGGTAATTGATGATTTGTGGGACTTTGCTACATTTACATACCTGGGTTTCCAGGTAGTCATCGATGATGTGAGTTAATGAATTAAGCCTGTGCACTCACATCTGGCCAAAGTATAAACAAATAATATACTCTGTTAAATGTACATCTTCAATAAATCTATATTGATGATAACCTTGAAGTTCTTCTCTTTTTTGGGGTCTGCAGCTCTAAAGGTTTCCATATGCCTCTTTTAAAAACAAAGTTAAACATTTTCAGGATATTTTTGTTTTCATCTTGATTACAGCTTACAGCTCAAAATTAAAAAATACACTATCTCAAAATAATAGAATATCACAAGTACCAGTCCTTAAAAGGGACTTAGATAATACATAAATGTGGACCTTTTGGAAAATGATGCTCATTTGTGCACTCAGTAAATTGCTGAATCAATGCAACATGGCATGGAGGCAATTAGTCCGTGGCACAGCTTGGATGTTAAGAAGTTCAGGCAGCCTTCAGCTCGCCTGTATTGTTGAGTCTGGTGTCTCATCTTTCTCTGGACATTTCCTCGACAGTTCTCTACAGGGTTCAGGTCAGACTAGTTGGCTGGCCAAACAATCACAGTAATACCATGGTCATCAAACAAGTTTCTGGTAGTTTTGGCTTCACTCTTGGCAGGAGCAAAGTCCTACTGGAAAATGAAATTGATATCTCCATAAAGCTTCTCAGCAGGCAGGAGCATGGTGCTCCAAAATCTCCTGGTAGACGGCTGACACCTTCAACTCTGGACTTGATAAAGCACAGTGGACCAACAGTGGCAGATGGCATGGGAAACCATCACTGACTGTGGAAACTGAAAACACTGGACCTCAGGCACCTTAGATTCTGTGTCTCTATGGTGAAAACAGGACTTTGGACCACTGAGCATCACTCCAGTTCTTTTTCTCCTTAGTCCATGACGCTTAAAACATCTTTAGTTTAGGATTGGCTTGACACTTGGGATAAGACACTTGTAGCCCATTTCCTAGACCTGTCTGTGTGTGGTGGCTCCTACACTGACTCCAGTCTCTGTCAACTCCTTGTCAGGCTCCCCTCAGTTCTTGAACCCACTGTGTGACAACCCTCCGAGGGTTGCGCTCATCCCTGTTGCTTGAGCACCTTTTCTTACCACACTTTGGTCAACTTTTCATGCATATGCTTTCATACACCTCTGAGAACAGCCTGCCCTTTCAGCAATGACCTTCTGTGGCCTACCTCCCGTGTGGAGGGTGTCAATGATTGTCCCCCTGGGCCAGTGTTTCCCAACCATTTTTCCTTGGAGCCCCCCCCCCCCGTACCTAAGAAAAGTGTAGCCCCCCCAGGACCCAAGAGAGAAGAAAAAGTGACACACTGCTGCCACAAAGCATAGACTTCAATTGTTTCACTGACAAAACCCTCAAAAAGACCCGTGCATGCTTGTATAAACTAATTAATAACTGTTTTATTATTGGGATAAGTCAGAATTTGCTAATCTAATTTTGGCAGCCTTAAAGCAGACAAAGCCTCATGCCCCCCCTCAGACCATGGGGCCACCCCCTGAGGGGTCTCTGGGGGGACCTCACGTTGGGAACCAGTGCGCTGGGCAATAGTCAAGTCTGCAGTCTTCCCCCTTGGTTGTGGTTGTGTGAACTGAACCTGAGTGAGAATGAAGGCTTAGGAAACCTTCGCAAGTAATACTTTTTCACAATATTCTAATATTTTGAGGTAGTGGATTTTTGATTTCCACCAGCTGTAAGCTGCAACCATCAAGACTGAAATAAAAAGAAAAGTCTTGAAATATAACACTTTGTATGAGATGAACCTAGAATTATAAAAGGTTAACTATTTGAAGTTAATCACAGGAAAAGATGAACTTTTGCATGATATTCTATTTTTTAGATGTACCTGTGCACTATAGCTAAACGTATTGTCATTGGTCCATTAAATCATAGTTTTAAATGTGGCATATGTCGAGTTACTAATCCATGCAAAATGAGAAAAGAAAAAAATCATGTATTTTTACTTTTTAAAAATATATTAAGTAGGATTAATAAGTGTTAAATGATTTCAAGTGTTTTAGTGGAATTTTAGAATCTATAGAACGAGCGGGGGTTAGTGTGGGTCGTTTAAAGCGGAACAAATGTTGACGGAACTACACGGAAAGTAAGGAGTGATGCACCACCACTAAATAAAGAACAGAGCATGGCGTCGGGTCATCTTTGCAAGCTACACAGTTTACTGACGCGACTTTCTGTCGGCAGCACTTTACGACATGCACAAGGTATGCCGTGTTTGTACTCGTAATCCAAATGGCATTTTAAATATTTGTCATTTATCAGTTTAGATCCGTAACGTTACGCTTGTGTGCGGTAAAAGCTAACAGATGCTAACCTTGAGAATACCCTGCATTTAGCTAGTATTTAGTATGTGACGGCTGTCACTAACATATTTCTCTTTCAGCCTTTCAGCCAACAAAAGGACATCTCTATTTACAACAAGACTAACTTCTTACCCTAATAGATGATTGTAAATGTGAATTAATCTGGCAGTTTGAAGAGTGCTTCTCTAATGGTCATTTTTGGGTCAGAGGTGTTATGGTGACAGTAGTCAGTCCCTGAAAAGTAGCCAGCTAGGGGAGTCCACCCAGGACATTAAGACCATCTTAATGGTCCTAGTTCCGTGTAATCTAAGGAAGCAGTTCTTTGTGGTGGGGATTAAATTATGTAAAAAGAAAACATACTTGTTTACAAAAAAATAGCTATTTTCTGCATGAAGCACACTTTGTTGCAATATTTGTAATTTTGGTCATTTTAAAAATGATTGGTTTAATGTACAAAACTTATGAATTCTTGTATGAAAAATTCTTGATGTGATTAATTGTTTAGCTCTTCAGGCATTTTGCATTTACTCCAAGTGGACAGGACAGAAGACAGTGCAGGAAATCAGGGAGAAATAATGGGGAATGACATGTGGTAAGGGGGCCACGGGACCCAAGAAAGTGCTTGCTATCTGTTAGACCAGCAACTGTAAATTGAGCACAATCTTCACCTGAAATGTCTTATTAAATCCACAATAGAAGGAAAAAGTTGACAGCTGTAATTGAGTAGTTGGATGTTTGGCTGGCAGCTTATGGAGAGCCTCAGTAGTGACCATACTAACTTACGACTTTCAGCTACAGCAGTTGCTGCTAAGTTCGTGTTAGTTTCTGTCCTACCAAACATGTATCTAATAATGAGTCAAACAAGGTAGGGCTCCTCTAGTTTACCACATCTTTTCTAATCCCTGATGCATACAGCTGAAGGCTACCAGTTCACACGAACAGTTAACCTCTGTAAAATAGTTCTCTTTTGAATTATCACATTCCAGTAATATATGTGTGCCTCACTTGTTTGATTTTCTGTTGCAGCTGTGCCAGTGCGACAGAAGTCCAGCGTCCATGTTCCTCCACTTGATAGCCCTGAATGGTATGTTAAAGATTTGAATTTAGAATACACACACTTTATTTAATAATGAAAATGGTTTTAAAGTTTAAGGCAGCTGATTGCAGCTTTTTCCCCTCATTGGGCTGCTACAAATGCCGTATTGTGCATTTGGTTGTTCTGTGTGAATGAAGCCAGATAGGATGAACCAATGGTCATTTTATGCATTAAAGATGGAAGCCATTATAATATGTTAAATATGAACTAAATGCATTTAGAACAAGCTTTTGGCTCTAAAAGTAAATTAAATCAATCTTATCGCTTACTGTGAATATGAATGGAAAATTGTTCTTTTTTTGCAGCACACTGTTGATCTTTGACACCTTACCAGTGCTGGTGATAACATGTAAACATAAATTGAAATGTAGTATGAAGAAAAAGTCACTGATTCACACTTAGGGTAGGGTTGAGGAAAGGTCTCATGGTAGTTGTTTCCCCCTTTTTTAACAAAGTTTTGACCATTGGTCTCCTAGCCAGATATTAGATTGTGATCTTAACACAAACTTCCTTTTTTTGCCTCTAGTAACGTGGAAATTGGTGTAACTACAGATGGAAAAACGGTAGTGTGCTACCATCCGACTGTCGACATTCCCTATGAGCTCACCCAGGTAAGAGAAAGCTTTTGGATCAAATGAATATTAACTTTTAGCTTGTTTGATGACAAAGTCTAATACAGTTATTCCATAGTACAGGATATTTTCCACCATTTATATTTCCAGAAGAACCCTGCTTACTAACTTTTTTCAGACCAGCATATGTTTAATGCTTGATTTGAAGATCTGGCACATGGTGAAGCAATGCAGAGCTACAAATGAATTTTATTGACAATAAATGTTACATTGTGCTGCTACCCAAGATGTACACTACATAAAATTGATCAATTATTATAAGCAACTAAAATACTGAAGGACATTGTTTTATGATGCTCTAAATCTTTGCAGCCTATAGAGCGGCCAGACCCCCTGACCAACCCGCCTGAGACCCACGACCAGATCTTAAAGGCTCACCTCAGCAAGGAGGTTCTGAAGGGCAAACGGGGTCCAACTATAGAGGAACTTAGCAAGATGTTTTTCACCACCAAACACCGCTGGTATCCAAAGGGACAGTAAGTTCACACAGCAATGATTCACACCACTGTTTGCTTAAAGGTTAGCTTCATAATACAGCAAACTCTGAACAGCATTCAGTTTTTCACTAATTCAGCATTACAAATTAATTTCAACTGTTTACAACTTTAAGTGGAGCAAGGTAGATGCTTGGTTTAATGAAGCTGCTGTATAAATTGAGCATAAATATGCTTGTTTGATTGATCTGCCTTGTTGTTTTCTTCTGTTGTACAAGAAAAGTTAGTACCTCAGACTGAATTTGCCTGTTCTGCCTTTCACAGGTACCACATGAGGCGCATAAAGAAAAACCCACCAAAGGACAGATAATCTCAGTCGCAAAATGATTGATGACTTTTGTTTGTATTATTGTCACTGTAATATATAATAAACTGCGAAATAATATATCAGCTCTGATGACTTTTTGATGCTTTTTTGTTTGTTCATAATTTTCATGCTGCAGAAATTAAATTTGCACCCAAAGAAAGAGTGATCCAGTGCCAAATCAAAAGCATCTTGGAGTCCATAGATACTTTTTTTCATACTTGCTTTACTTTAATATTTATATGAAATAAAAAAACGCTCTGATTTCAATTTTAGAATGTAATTAAAAGATGCTCGTTATCACCTGCAACCATTTTTTTCGCATAAGCAGCAGGTCAAACTGAGGGGGCTGTATGAGCACAGATCCTCACTGGAAATGCAGAATTTATAATGTAATACTTAAACCCACCGGTTATCTATCCATGATGCTCCAGAAAGCTTTTACTGAAGGGGTAATTCTTATGTTTTTACAAAATACAGTGCATTCAGAAAGTATTAGACCCACTTTGTCAATTTTTAAACATTGCAGCCTTATGCTACAGTTGTTTAAATTCATTTTTATTCTTGTTAATCTACTCTCAGCACCCTATCATGACCAAGTAAAAACAGAACTTTGCCACTTCGTTGAAAAAAAACATCACATTTTCATAAGTATTCAGACCCCTTGCAATTTAGCTCAGGTTGTCTCATTATGCTGAGCTGTTTCTACACCTTGCTTGGAATCCACCTGTGGTAAATTATATTGGCTGGCCATGATTTGGAAAGGCACAGGCCTTACAGCTGACAATGCATATCAGAGCAGAAACCAAGTCATGATGTCTAAGGGACTGCCTGTAGGTTTCAAGGACAGGATTGTTGCAAGGCACAGATACGGGGAAGGCTACAAATAATTCTGCTGCTGTGAGGATTCCCAAGAACACAGTGGCATCTGTAATTTTCAAACGGAATTTGTTTTGCACAACAAGAACTCTTCTAAGAGCTGGTCACCTGGCCAAACAGAGCAATCAGGAGAAAGGGGACTTGGCGAGAGAGATGACCAAGAACCCAGTGGTCACTCTGCGTTCCAGAGATTCTGTATGGAGTGGCTAGATGTAAGCCTCACACCAGTGCACAAATACATTCATGTGATTTTTACCACAGAGAGCCTTCTTTCAGCATTTCAGCTGCAGTGAACAGATTAAATACTTGCAGCATTTATGTTAGGAAAAAATTTTAGTATTAGTATTGTAAGTAGATTATCAATGCATATGAGGTTGAGGTGTTTTCCACAGAGTGCCTTCTTATAGCATTTAAATTACAGTGAACAATTATTTTCAGCATTTAAGTGCGGTACGACTGCATTCGTTTTTAGTAAATAAACCGTAAGTAGATTTTTTCGTGTATATAATATGCATGAGGTGAGGCAGATGTAGCTGTTTTTACAACAGTTATTATCTGTGTTCTCCCATATGATAGTAATGTGTGGGGATAAGTTAAAATGCAGCATAGTTTACATACAAAGTGAGTGTTTCTGTAAATTATAGGTAGTTTCACATTTATTTTCACAGGCCGGTTTGAGCACGAGCATAATTTCTTGCGTCAACTGCCGTGTTTCTCCGCCCCGCCCCGGCAGCTCAGTCAATCCAACCTTAAGAGAAGGCGAGTCCACGGCTAAAAATATCATAGCTAACAGAAGATGGCCGGTTTGCCTCGTAGGATTATTAAGGTACACTTTCCACCGGGCATTGTAAATATATATATAATAGCATTTATTTTATTATCTCAAAGTCTCATATGTGCAAACAGCGACGCACTATTTCTTGTATCTAGCGTGTCCTAACGTTAGCTTGGCTAACACAATTAGCTCCTACCTAGCTAGTTAATAAGCTAGCTCACTCGTCCGTGATTTCTATTTCCGTTATCTGTCGCTTTATTTTTGTTTAGTCTGTTATTTCTTTAATTTTGTCAGACTTATCTTGTAGTTTGCACCGCAGCATGTCCCCCATATGCGGTATGAATCAACAAAATATGTCAATCCAGTTCCAGTGCCATATGAATGGAGTCGTTAAGTTAGCACGGCTAGCAGCTGTAACTCAAGTTATTGTTCAACACGTCCAGCACTTGTGTTGTTGGCACCCCTTTTGGTATCAGTAAAATTCCGAATGCTCGTAGATAATCTAAAACGTAAGCATTCATTTTCCTGTGTGAAATGAATTGTATAACTTAATGTACTCTTAAGGCCTGTTGCGTTGCGGACCCCTCAGGGCCAGGCCCAAGAGTGGGCGCGATCAGCCTTTTCCGCCACATTTACCAGCTTTTCTTCTATTAAGTTTTCACAGTACGACCAAGCTGTCATTTAGAAACCCGCAGGTTGTTTGTTACAGGAGTCAGTGGTGTATGTTGCTCGCTTGAATCGCGTTTCTTCCTGTTGACTGCAGATGTTTTGCTGCACCTGCTTGAAAAAAATGCAAAAATATGACAATAATGTTCCGCTTCCTCCTTTTAACTTCCGTTGTCGATGTTCTCTAGTGTGGCACAATATTTATCTAATCAGTTAAAACAGAAAATAATGTGGCATCGTTTTAATTAACACGTATTTTAGTGAAGGGGTTGCCTTAGCAAAACTGATTTCCGAAAAGACTGTAACCAGCCTTCGAGGAAAGACTGGAGGATTTGTATGGAAATAAAACTCCTGTATTTATATGCTGTATTATGTTTCAAGATATGTTGTCATATAAAGGCCTATTGATTTCATTCAAATCCCAAAGGCTGCTTTGGACTGTTTAAAAGACAGTTGCAGTTTATATGTTGTAATTGAATTAATTCTTTAAAGCATAACTAACCTAAAGCACCCTTCAAGTAACTGTAAGAGATTACTGCAGAGACCATGCAGTGCTTTAGTTCCTTTATTTTTGCATTTATTTAAGTATTTAAAGTAAAAAAAATGCTCGAAGTGGAGGAGTTACAGTCGCTTTGTTTGTGTCAGTGTTTTTTTTTTACTTTTTTGTCTGATTTCTACCTAAGATAAAGCCAAAATCTCAAGGCATACCACATTCATATCCATAAGAGACAACCACTTCACCATTAATACAGATTCACGACTTAGGATTTTTGCCAATATACCAGTTTATTAGAGATTAATTTTTGCTCAAACTAATATTACATGTATAAGTAAGATGTAAAACTTCAGTCCTTATAACACCCTTGAAGTTTAAGGAATGATCATAAACAATAATAACTTATGCTGTTGGTCCTGACTAAAAATCCACAAACTTATTTGGATGTACAGACAATATTTACTGCAGATATAGGCCGAAATTTACAGTGATTTAGGCAGATATTGACAGCTGATATAGGGCCATATTTACGGCCATTATTGTACAATATCAACAGCCACAATAGGAGAAAATTTATAACTGATATGCTGTTATTTACAGCAGATACATGCTAATGTTTACAGCAGACATGGACGAAATTTACAGATGATAAAGGCTGATATTAACAGTTAATATAAGTCGATATTTACACCCTATATAGACTGATTTTTACAGCCTTTAAAGGACAATATTTACATTTGATATAGGCCAATGTATTCACAGCCAGTGTTTACAGCTGTTAGGGCTTATATTTACAACTGATGTAGGCTGATGTTTATAGCCAATATAGGCCTATATTTACAGCCATTATAAGGACAATATTAACAGCTGGTAAAAACTGATCTTTACAGCAGATATAGGCGGACATTTACTGCAAAGTAGACTGATATTGACAATATTGGCTGATGTGTAGAGCCCTTTTGGGCTGATTATTACATTGGTATAGGCCAACATTTACTTCAAATGTAGGCGAATTTTTACAGTCAACACAAGCCGATATTTACAGCCGATATAGGCTGATATTTAAAGCCCTTTTAGGCTGATTTACAGTTGATATAAGGCTATATTTACAGCCAGTATTGGATGATATAGGCCAACGTTTACAGCACATATAGACTGACACAGACAATATATTAGTTGTAAATATCTGCAGAAATTTTCGTATCTGCTTTTACTGATCATTAACTTTTCTCATTAACTTTATGCAAATGGTATTATGCATTCCTAATCTCTAGTTGTATAGTTATTGCACTGACATGTGGTTTTGAAATTTCCCACAGCACACCTAATCTTGTGCCTTGCCACACCAGTGAAAACCACTGGTCTATATGACTCATTACTGGTTGGGTTAGTGTCATGTCATAAAAAACAAATGAGCAGTATTGTGCTGATGGCTGTAGAGGTTAAAGTTAGGAAGTTATGGGAACATTTATGTTGTTAAGAAACCAAATTACTTGTTGATTGTTTCCTTAAATCAGATTTCCAACATAGAAAAGTCATTCACAGTGTCATTACTTATCCCCCATTCTGACCACGCTCAGGAGACACAGCGGTTGATGGCAGAGCCTGTTCCAGGGATCACAGCTACACCGGATGAAGAAAATGCACGTTACTTCCATGTGATCATTGCAGGGCCTCAAGACTCCCCCTTTGAAGGAGGCACATTCAAACTTGAACTATTTCTTCCAGAAGAGTATCCCATGGCAGCTCCCAAAGTGCGATTCATGACCAAAATCTACCACCCCAATGTTGACAAACTGGGAAGAATATGTTTAGACATTTTGAAAGGTAAGTGAACTCGATAGCAGCCAAGTAATTGCAAGACTTTTGATTTTTTTTTTTTTTTTTTTTCTATTGTCAGCCCCAATGTCCAACCATACTCGCATCATATGTGGTATTTTTTTCTTTGTTTTCTAAGTTTCAGACCTAGAAAAAAGCACAAATTATCAACAGTAGAAATTGCAGTTAGTGACTTCTGACTATTACAAGAAAAAACCTGTTTATATTACTGTCAATCAAAGGTGACTAAATTATTATGTATGCCTACCTACCTAATCCTTAGACAAAAGTATAGTGAGTACCCAGTAGAAGCCTCATAATTGGCAGTCCATATTGTTCCCAAGCATGTTTAACCCTCAAGGTCCAGTTTGTTTGACAAGTTAAGTGCTCCACTTCCCTTTCCCTGGCATGGATGGAGGAGGTGGGCTTTGGCACGGTACGGTTGCTCATGCAAATGGACCGTAGGAGAAGGAAAAAAAGTTTGGGAGCCACTGTTGCAGAGGGACCAGAAGGTATCTGGTTGATTATCAGTAGCTAACGTGCCACCGAGACTCAACAATCAAAGTGAAACATTGAAATATGACTTCTGTGGTTTACTCTCTCAGAGACTTAGCTGGGGCATTTATCGTCTGTCAAACATTCAAGTGGAGACAATAAAACAGATATCCAACACCCACAAACATCTAAATTACTTACAGAAAACATTGAGGGTAAGGAATAAAGTGACTTATTTTCAGCAATGGCTGAAAAGCAGTTGCTTGATATTTGCAGAGGGTGGTCTTGTGAGGCAGATACTCAGAGCTGATATGCTTACATCCATTAAATAGAGCTTGGAGGTAAACAGCTCAAGCTCTTGTTTATCGGCAGGAGCAGAACAGACAACAGCACAGGGGCTGCCAAACTTACCAATGCAGTAATTAAGAAAATATGACATCATATTTTTTATGCTCATTATTATTGTTTCTCTTAATCATGTAGCCTTAGGACAGCGTGGATTGCTTGGCGTCATTTTCATTAATGTATTGTGGCAGGATGCCCTTACTACACACTAATGGTTATGCCCTGTCACTTTAAAATCTTTTTTATTTGCAGACCTAACCCTCTATTTTTGTCTTCCTTTTCCTT
This sequence comes from Cheilinus undulatus, assembly GCF_018320785.1. Taxonomy (NCBI): domain Eukaryota; kingdom Metazoa; phylum Chordata; class Actinopteri; order Labriformes; family Labridae; genus Cheilinus; species Cheilinus undulatus. Next base: position 19,630,859 of record NC_054887.1, on the reverse strand, counting down.
CTTTCTCTGAACTTCCCCCCTGCAGATAAGTGGTCTCCAGCCTTGCAGATCCGTACAGTGTTGCTATCTATTCAGGCGTTATTAAGTGCCCCCAATCCAGACGACCCTCTGGCAAATGACGTCGCAGAGCAGTGGAAGAAAAATGAAAGCAATGCCATAGAAACAGGTGAGGATATGCGTATGCTTTTTTAACTTTTATGTAGTGAACTAAATTTAGATCATCATGTGTTTGCAAATGTCTCGGTTTTAAAACTGTTGGAGAGCAGGGATGATTAGCCTGTGACCATTGAGTGTTTTTAGTTTCTGTCTCTTGAATGGAGTTTAAATAGGTGCCAACTTGGTCTTTAAGTCATTAGGAAAATAGCAAAACCATTTACATGTTTTAACTGATAGGGTATAGTTGGTTTGAGACACTTGTCCTTTTGTCTTCCTAAGTGGGACATGTTGCCTGTTATTCCTCATGTAAACACTCTGGTGTACTACATTTATGTACATCAGTTGGGACACAGAGACAGCGCTAAAGTGTGCTCAAGAACAATCTGGGTTGTTCTGGTTTTGTGGAAGAATTATTTCTTTAATCTGTCTATTTTCAAAGCAAAGATAATTGGATAAAAATGTGAAATAAGCCAAACAGTCTCTGAGCGCCCTTATGATATGATAGCTCTATAGCTCTAAGTTACAAATCAAGTTAGTGCTAACAATAAATGAGATGTTTATCAAGTTAAATCAAATGATCTGTAACTGTGCAAAGCAAACACTCGCCTCATGTTGCTGACATCAAACTTTAGGAGGAGAGAACATATCTGTTACCTCATTACTGGGCTTCACAGACACAAATGGGTTTGATTGGCTTGTCATCTGTCTAGCCTTTAGTGTCAAAGTAAAACATGCTGATGACTGGACTCAGACTGAGCTGCTGTCCGTCACAAATCACTTTGTTATGCTAACTGCAGCATTGTTTGTGCACCACAACACACCATGAGTGTTTAAACCACTGATGACGGTGTTGCAAACATCCGCACCATGTCAGAAATTTTTGCTGGTGACGGTGTTTATATCGGTTTACTGCCCACCACTACAATAAATATACCAGTATAAAGTGCTTAGAAAAGCAACACTGACTGGGGCTGGCGCTACTTTTTCCCTTTTTTTGGTCACTTGGTCATAATCCCAGTGTAATAACAACCCCAAAGGTAAACTGATAAATATATAAACCTTGTAGAGCGCTGGTTTTTAATTAAAAAGACTCCTCAGTTAAAGAAAGCAAATGACCAGTAGTGATGGCAGTGCAATTCATAGATCGCATGTCGACTTTACAGCCACAAGCTGAGAGCTTAGCTATCATATAAAAGCAGAGGTGCAAACTCTTTATGTCATAAACAGGTGGCACTAAAAGATGTAGAGCTGTAGAGAAACTGCACATCATGGACTTTACTGAACTTGATAGGAATAGTCACATGGGGCAAAAGTTTAAACCTTTTTCCTTCTAGGAGAGTCAGAAAAAACCAAGTGTCTTGTATACTGGCGCAACCTAGTATCAACAACATTTTACTGTAGAATGTAGCGTAAATTTAAATAGTCGTCTAGTAAAGCAAATGCCTAAAATCTGCCTTTTGGTTTTAATCATTGTAATGAACAAATAGTTACATTATTTCTTCTTTGGCTTAGAAAAAACTATTTTCTCAGAATTAAATACCAACAAGTAAGTCCATTATTTGATTAAATAAATAGCTTATTTAGTGTAATCTTTAGTTTCTTGCAAAACATTAGCTTATTTGCCTGATAAACCTTTAACTGATCATTGTAGTAATCTGTTAAACGTTGTTTGAGTAAAGCAGGGCACACATTTCAGCGCTTTTTCACATTTGTACTCTTAATTCTCGTTTGAACTTACATTTGAGAATCAGGTTTGTGGTTGTTCCTGAATCAAACTATACCAAAAAAGTTAGATATTTGATTATTTGTCACCATGAGAAGAGTTTATTAGATCTTCAAGATGTCAAAGTTTTTTTCTGTGTGCTGGACTTAATTGAGTCACCGTTTTGAATTCTTATTTAGAAATATGGATTTATGAGAGTAACTTCATACTGCCAGATGTTGGAGTTTGTTTCCATCTGTTTAAAGTCTGCAACACTTTTCTGCTATCTGTCCTGCTCAGTATCTCCCTCTTCACCCTCCCTTACATAAATACCTTCTCACCATTTTTTTATCTCTCTGCCCCCCCACAGCCCGAGCATGGACCAGGACCTACGCAGGCGAGGGCAATTAAAGAAGAGAGACCAGGCGACTGAATGTGATCCATAAAATGTACTTCTACTCTGTCAACATTTGAATTTAACGGACACAGAAAAGAGAAAAAAAATTAAGGATTATAAGTCAAAAGCTATTTGAAAGACGAGTTTTACTGCTGCAGACCTCTGGGTGACTTATTTTCCTCTCTGAGAAGCGTTATATGTGTGTTAGCTTTTTTTTTTTTTTTTTTTTTTTTTCTCCTATGTTGCTATTTAAATGCATGGACTCAGAATGACACCCTCCCCACTACAGTCTTAAAAATAACATGTTGTCCTGAACTAGGCGCACACTGGTACGTTTGCAAACTATACATTCATACATTAAAGCTGTTCTTATTTCAACACATGTATTTTTTTGTCCACACATCTGTATGTCTCTGATCAGAGATGGTTTATTTCATCACATAGAGGTCTTCTTCTTTTGGAATGCTTAAGTTTGTGTCTACTCTTTTTGGGGTATAAGATGAGTTTTTGGAGAGTAGCCCTTACAGTAGACAAGGTTAGTTGGGTTTGTACTCCTGTGTTGCAAAACAAAGATACTGGTGATTGCAAGCTAATCTGATGTAGATCACACAGGGCACTTCATATGCACACAGGGATGAAACACTTGACCTTGTTTTATGAGAAGAGTTTAAAGAGTTCCCACAATCATTAAAAATCCACTCCAAAAATTGTTTAAAATTTTAAAAAGCTTAACAAATGGCAAGGCATTTTCTTCTTCTGAAAACTGAGGATGGTTAAATCCAAAATATTTAAAGTGTAATTAGCTCTTATGCACTTGAGGTGGATGCACGGGAAACACTTGTCTGAAAATCCTAAGCTAACTGTATATCAAGAAGCATCTAGTCCATTGATTACATTGCCGTTTTCCACCATTTTTACTCTCATTTTTTCTTTTGCATTGGTAAAAAAGCCAGAACTGTTAGCGACAGAAGCCACCCAGGTGAAGACTTTCCTCTCAGTAGTCCAAAATCTGCCCCTTTGATGCAACAGTTTGCCCCTTTGAAAGGCCTGTAGGGCCAGAGATCTCCCTCCTTAAAGTTTGAAAGGAAAGTAGTGGTTGTGTTGCACTGATTTTCAGTCAGACAGTTTGGGGAGGGTGTGCAGATTACTTCCAAATGCTTAAATAAAGCCATTTGCAGCACATCCATCAAGGCAGAGCATGAATTCTTGTGCTCTCTCTTAAGGGTGTCAGCCTCTGAGCTGTTTCTGTTTTTATGTTATTTTTAACTGTCCACGCTCTCTGTGTCGCCTGTTTATTTTATTTCAGTGTTAAAGGCGTGTACCATAATCCAACTGATGTCAGGAGACTGGAAACTGGTTTTCTTTAGAATGCGTATGGGAGTCAGGCTATTGAGTCGACTTAAAGGGAAAGTAAAGGCTCTCTTTTGTACTGTTTTGTCATTAATACGTGTTTCACCACTGTTCTTGCTCAGTCTGAGGTACTTTAGTGTGATGAATGGTTTGGGGGTTGGAAGCAGGAAAAGTGATACTGCAAATAAAGTATTCAAAGTTGAAGATCTTTTGTGCTATCACTTTTTATTTGCTGCTAACTGAAGAAAAGCCTTTAAATTTTTTCTTTTAAAATGTACTGTAATGACGCTTTAGAGTAACCTGTCTGCCATCAGATGAATGCTCATCAGCTCATTGGAGGGGTGGTGTTTTGTAGTGAAGCTATTGTCATTCAGCCTTTATTTTTTTGGGTTGATCTCTGCTCTTGCTTGCCGTTGGATTATCACAGGCTTTGTGTTGCTTAGATTTGTTTGTTTCCTGTCCTCACCCAGAGTTATTAACTGTTTCTGACTGCTATATTTACTCGAGTCTGAGAGATGGAGTACGACTTAAATACCCAGTTAATTTATTGTTTTACTCTTGGGACTGTGACAGCTATCAGAAAATCAAGAAACAGTCACTCACTGGATTTTGAAAGCATTTAGATCAAAAGATTGAGAGATCAAACTGTTGAATCTGCTCCCCATGTGTAAAAAAAAAGAAGAGTTCTGTTGGTAATTTCAGTACATTTGCATACACGGCTCTTCAACTACTCTGTAAATAAACTGAGTTGAGTAAGTAAGAAGAGGCGTGTCTTGTTTGTTGTGTTTGTGTTCTAGAAGCTTTCATTCTGCAAAATCATTGTTGTGGATTGTGTTTAAAAGGGCAAGCAAATGGAGGTTTTGCACAAGTAGTTTTCAGAAGCATCCTTGAGACAGCCGCGGAAAGACAAAACATTCAGGTATCTGCAGAAAGTAGAGCGATTGACGCCCTGCTAAGGAGCGGATCAGAAACAGGCAGAGAGTCACAAATACACAGTATGTAATACCCATAGGAGCAGTTTATCATGAAGAACACGGCACAAAGACACTGGAGCTTCATCCAAGGTGAAGCTCTGAAAAGTATAAAAATGGAAACAGTGCATACAAGACTGAAAGAAATACACATGAAATAGCAAAATCTACCAGAATTATTAAAAAGTTAAGGATTGCAAATCAAAGGAAAACATAATTTATAACAATTTAAGAAACAAACGTTCAAAATTACAGTGTCTTTTAAAAATATTCCCGCCTTGGACCCTTTCTTTGATTTTATAAATCAATCAAGGCCGATTTAAAACAGACTGCTCAGGATCTGTCAGTTCACACAGAGATGGGGTGTGAACAGCTCTTCTCAAGTCTAGCCACAAATTCTCTGTTGGATTGAGGTCTGGTCTTTGACTGGACCATTGTCTCGCTGGAAAATAAATTTCCCAAGCTGGTACTCTCTTGCAGACTGTGTAAGATTGTCTATGATTTTCCTATATTTTGCTGCATTCATTTTCCCCTTTACCTTCACAAGCCTTCGAGGGCCGGCTGCTGAGAAGCATCCCCACAGCATGATGCTGCCGCCGGGGATGGAGTGTTTGTGGCGTAGTGCAATGTTTGGTGTCGGCCAAACATTGCTGATGGCCAAAAAGCACCATTTTGATCTCAGACCAAAGAACTTTCTCCCACATGACCATGGAGTCTCCCACATGCCTTTTGGCAAACTCTAGTCCTGATATGAGTTTTCTTCACCAGTGGCTTCCTCTTTGCCGCTCCCCCATAAAGCCTTGACCGGCAAAGAACCCAGGCAACAGTTGTTGCAGAGTATGCAGAGTCCCTCCCATCTCAGCCACTGAAGCTTGCCAAGATTGCTGATTAACCAGTTACCCAGCCTTCCAAACAGGTGTCTTTATACTGCAATCACTGAACTCAGGTGATCCCATTTTAATTAATTGAGACACTATTGGCACCAATTGGCTGGACCTCTGTTGAATTAGGCCACTCACTTCAAAGTGGGTGAATTTTTGTGCAATCACTTATTTTAAATTGCATGTTTTTGTTTTATTAACATAACTTTGTAGAAATCTGTTTTCACTTTGATATTCAAGAGGGGTTCATGCATTTTTTTTCTTGTCAAAAAAGCCAGATTGTTTTGAACATGGCTGATTTATAAAACCAGTAAAAAGGTAAAACATCCAATACTTTTTATAGGCACTGTAAATTCTCAGAACTGAGAATCTATGAATAAAGATCTACACGAATATATACAGAAGTTTTGAAGATGTGAAAAAATACAGAAATATACTATTCTTGAATACTTTCAAGAAATCTAAACCATCAATCTTCATTTTTCTAGTGCCAAATAGAGCAGGTGGAGTCTCCCATGTGTGATATTACACTGATTATTCTAATATTGCCAACTATAATGAAAAATAAATGGGAGGTTTTTAAAGTCACTTAAGTTTGGCTGCTCCCACATTCATTTTAACATTTCTAATAACGTAATAGATGCAAGGCTCACACTAGTAGAGGTCAGGCGGGTTCACAGCAGCAGGCCATCCACACCAACAGTCCAGAAGAACCAGTCAGACAAGAGAAAGAGAGCAAGGAGATCAGAGCCAGTTCCCTTGGCAGTCTAAGCCTATAGCAGCATATCTAAAACATAACTTTAGGACTACTTTTAACTGATTGGATCCTGTTTTTATTTCTTTTATTTCTCATAGCCTATGGTAACTTAAATTGAACAACTATCCTTTATTGCTCATTGCTGAACCTGAGTACAAGTCGTGTTTTTTTCATGTGTCAAATATCCGGAATGACACTAAAATCAGCCTTCAGCCAAGTCAGAACCAGCTCTAATATAAAAACTTTTGAAAAGTTAAGTTTTAAGCCTCTGCTTAAAAGTAGAAAGGGAGCTGTCCACCTGGACTCTGGTAGGAAGATGATTCAAAAGGACAGGCTTGCTGAAGGCTCTACCTCCCTTTAGAGACTGAAGGCACCAGGAGCAGACCTGCATTCTGGGAGTGTAATGTTCCAGAGGGATAGTAGGGTAATATACGATCTTTAAGATATATTGGTGCCTGACCAGCTTTGAACATGAAGAGACGTATTTTAAATTCTTTTCTCAGTTTTCTAAAGAGAACGTGCAGAGATGCTAGGACAGGAATAATGTTATTTCTTAGTTCTAGTCATTACATGTGCTGCAGCAAATTAGACCAAGAGACTTTAGAGACAGGTAAGAAATTGTTTTTCTGCATAATTCTGAGACATATTATTTCTGATTTTTGCATCATAAAGAAGCAAAAAAATTGTGTGCATTCAAACATAATTTATGTCAATATTGAGTATACAGTATGTGCTGTGAAAATGAGCTGTTGCAATCCTCCACGCCACGTCCCTCCTGCAGTTCCATTTTAGTCCACATGGTGGAGCTACAAACAAATCTACTTGGCCCTGGCCTGACTTCACATCCTTTGGTTGACTTGACATCTTCAGAGCAGTAACCCACGAAGTCACAGACAAGTATTTGTCAGTGTGTGTTTGGATAAAAGAATTCATACAAAGATGTGAATTGAACTGATATTGTCATTTTTACTAATACATTGGGATCAGTGTGCTTTGTTCCTACAGTCAGGTTCATAAATTTAAAAAATAGGAAAAAGGGACTCAGGCACACCAAAAACAAATAAATAATAACTGCAGAGACATAATGATTTTTTTTTTGTTGTTGTTGCAATTTTGCAGTTTTGCACATGAAAAAATGACATATACATCACATTACAATATAAATTAGCACGTTAAAAAAGGACACAGTAAATACAAGGGATTATAGTGCGAAATGTGCACTCTAGTCTTGAGAATTTCAAACCTCTATGGTTGCACATGGACACTTTGCTCATCTTTGATTGCTCATTATGTTGTAAAATTTTGCAGACTTTATTTATTGATAACATCTGTCTTTGCCAAAGCAGAGGCGCCAGTCCTGGTGCTCTGTGTTTTTATGCTCCTCAGCCAGGTTTACAATGTTTTATGATCATGGATTGGCTTGTATGGTGACATTGAGTCATTCTGGCTGATATGCAGCCGCTCTTTGAGTAGAATTGCAGGAAATGATTCCCTTCAGTATCAGCAAAATATCTGACCAAACATTAACCAGACCTGGAGGCTTTTATCTGTGGGAGAAGGGGTTGTTATGGTGCTAGAAGAATTGTGGTTAAGTGATATTTTTAGAACATAATAATAATTTTAAAAAAGATCTAGTAAACTGTCATGCTCAGCAACTTGCAGAAAAATGTCAATTCATTGACCCTGATTTTATACCCAAATAGAAAAAATGTCCAAGTTCATCAAACACATATTAGATTGTAAATAAATTATGGTGAATTATACTTGTAACTGCTACAGTTGCATATAAATAAGAAAAGTATAACTTGTATTCTGTCTCATATTTCTAACTTATTTTCGACTAATTTTGCTGACCGTTTGATTTTTTGATAAAAAGCTTCTTTTCCAAGTTTTAATGTATTTTATGGTGTAGAAAAAACGGAAATTGGTTAATATTCAGCTGTTATGTCTGCAAGCAACTGGAAAGGAAGGACGTTTTATGTTTCTATCATAATAACAGAAATGGACATAAGAATTCAGATTTGTGATTGGTGGAAATTAATTCAAAAACGCGCTCATTCCATCTGCAGGGTAAAAACAGAGGTTAAAAAACGACGGGGTTTCCTTTGTCACCAAGACACTTGGAGAGGTACGTTCATTCTGAGCAAGCAAGCTAGGCTGAAAAGTTTAAGCTAGCTAAGCTTTGTCTTTTTATGTTTTTTCTTTTCCATTTGTTAATAAATAAATCATGCTGGGTCAGAAAATATATACATAGATCTAATATATGATATATATCCATGACTAAAAAGTAAGTTTTACGCAGGCCTTGAAGAACCTGCTGTAAGAGATAGAGAAGAGCAAACACTAATCTTTAATGGAGCCCAGTTTGCGTTGATGAGGTTAGAAGAAGACTCCCCAGTCTGCAGCTCTTTGGGGTTTGTCCATTCTTTTTATAACCTGACACATCAGATGGATGTGTGAAACACAAAACCACTCATACACAGCATCTGGGAAAAGGCAGACCCTTTGAAAAAAATCTCGGAGGATGATTGGATGAACGTTCTGTCTGTCACATCTTTACGGGCCAATCAGAGCAACAAAACATTGACGTAGCCGCTGCTGAGCTGCGCCACTACTGAAGCTAGTATAGGAGTAAACTCTGCAAACCATGGCGACTGTAAACATGTCAGTACACAACTTTTGTTATTTTTGAAAACAAAACAACTCACTGCAGTTCTTTGTTCTTCTTTTAACGAAGAAATGTCATCAAGTTCTGATAAAACTGGCGCTTTAGCAGCATCCACGCTAATGTGTTCTGCCATAAATACACCGGCCTCTTGTCGCTGCTAGCTTACGTCACCACTCTGCCACGCTGTAAGTACTGCCCCTCATTGCTGATTGGTCCTGTCACTTTCTAACCGGGCCCAAACGGTTCAGATGGGAGCTTTGCAAAATGGATTCGCCAGTGAGAAACACAGAAACGGGCGTATCCATGTGCTTTGCAAGGTTATTCTTTTCAAGGATAACTGAGAAAACCTGATTGAAGATGTTAAATGGGATACTTGCACTGTTGCTTCAGGGGCTGTTGTTTATTGTTTATGACTTTTTGTCCTCCACAAAGGGAAGAGATGGGCAATATTAAAAAAAAAAAAAAAACTGATTTTTATGAGGCACTGATTTTGTCAGCATGTTTCTATTCAGGATTCTTGCAGATCTTTAAATAAATTAGTATTAAAAAGTTTTAAGTTGGACTCTGATTCCAGATGCCACTTTGACTATGATTTTTCTAGCCAATTTTATTCAATGTTAGTTACTCTTTTGTGTCTTCACTCGTTCATGTGACAGCATTGTGCCACACTGCACTGCATAGCTTGTCTGCTGTCAGGATACTACAGTAGGATTCAGTGTAACCAGGTTGATGTTGTCACTGATGCTTGCTTCTTTACGTTCAATTAGAACTCCATGGAAGGTCTTTAAACTTGAAGTATATCAATTAAAAAATGATTAAAAGTCTGTGTGACATAAACAAGTTGACCCCCTTATTTTGGGGGACTTCCCTCTTGATTTTTTTGTACAGAACTACTCATTTTGGGCATTTGAAAAAGAACATGTCCAAGTTTCTTTGACTAACACAGTTACCATTCAGTATTTTGGTACCAGTTTGACTGCATCTGCTCTGTGCTTTGAAGATTGACTGAATTTACGTCTTATTCTTGTTTGTTTTAGCCTGCAGCGCTGCGGGGCAGATAGATGAACTTTAAACAAGATAGCACAGAAGACGAGGCAGCGGATGAGATGGCCACTTCAAAACAAAAGTATGTGGTAAATTTCCTTTTCCTTAAACCCAAAGCAAATAAAGGCTTCTCAAAGATGGGCAATAACCCAATAATGTTTGACCCAAGTCCCTCAGCACAATAACTAAACACTGGTGTTAGGACGTTTTACTGTGCTATGCCTCTTAAAGAGAGATAGGACAGTACTTTTTTTTGTTGTTTTTTTGACAACAGCTTCAGTTCATGGTACGTTAAACTGTTCCAAAGTTGCTTCTTTAAAATTATTGCAACTTAATGCTTAAATTTCATAGTTTCACTAATTATGGGAAGATTGACACCGGTCAGTAGGTCGCTTGTTTGATTTATAGACAAGCAAAAAGTCCAAACTTTTGGCGGGCTTTGTAAATAACAAAGTAAAAACAGCGAAAAGTTAGATTTGATTTAGGAAAGTGTACTATTTATTGAGATAAGCACTGCTAAATGTAAATTTCCTGATCCTACTTTACTGTAGTAATATTTTTATGTGTTTAGCTGTGTTTTATTTTGGTGAGGGCAGGATCAGGTATTTTGTGTAGGTGAGATAAACGATATGTTGTAACTGATCTTATCTTTAAAACAGATTTAATAAGTAATACCATCTTGTCTGATTTTTTCTGTTCTTATATAAGTAAAAGGGTCATGATCATTGAAATATTGAAGCAAGTTTCCCTCTCAGTATTCAAGGTATAGATTTTGCTATTTTTTTGGGACTGATTAGAAATGTCTGTGTAGGTGCTTTTATTTCTTATTGCTGCTTTTTGGTTAGATGTCAGACAGAGTGACCTATTTCATCATTTAAAGTTTATTCCACTCAGCGATCTAGCAAAACAACTAAATACAAACATAACACACATGGCCTCAAATGAAAAGAAAGAAAACACAGAGTGATTTCCAATGTGAGCATGTGAATATACAGATCTGCTAAACATGACGCAGAGACAGCGTGCTAATCTTAGCCCTGCCGCTCACACAGATCATCTCTCGCTGTGATTGCTGATTGCAGGTGAAAACATTCTGGTCACATGTCAAACTGACTGTTGATGATAAACATCCTGTTTGGGCCGCCGGGTGTCATCTACATAAGCGAATATCTGAAACCTGGGAGCTCTGCTGGTCAGTAGTTGTTGAAATGATCATTTAAGGTTGAGATAAAGGGGGAGAAATTTGTTGGTTTTTTGAGGTGATGATGGTGTTTTTTTATTCATTTGTTTGCTTTTCTTTATTCCGCTGTACTCTCCTTCACTACCTTATCTTATCTCACTTCTCCTTCATCTCATCTCATTTCCTTTTCAGCGCTGGGTTACACCAGCTCTTCATACGTTTAAATGTAGCTTTGTTGAATGTGTTTTATAATACAGGACTGAGTTTATGCATATGTATATTTAAATATTATAGGCACACTTTCTCTCTACCTTTTACTTTATGTATTGCTAGTTACTCATGCCCTCTACTAAGAGCTGCTGTATTAACTAAACATCCCCCGATGGGGGATCAGAGAAGGGTTTATCTTATTTCCTCCTAATCAGGACACAGGCTGTCTTACATCATGAGAGGTCTGCTTGTTTGGTCGAGGAGCAGCGCTGAAAGGTGTTTGAAATTACAGAGGCCAAGTTCATGGTGCATGCAGGGATGTTAGAGGGATTCTGATAGATGGACATGCAAAAAACAACTGTAGGGGCTCATACGTGATTCTTTCCTCTTCAAAATCCAAGGGCAAACTGGCAGATACTTTTAAAAATGTTCCGTTATCTATAAAATGACTGTTCATAAGTCTACCACATGCTACAAACAGAAAGCTCTTGCATTTGTCAGGCTACAAACAACCAATAATAAAAGTGACACAGCTCACCATCAGAAGCTCTCCTGATCAAAATATTTCATTAAAACAGTCCTGCTCTATCTGTCTAAGTCCAGTCAAATGTTTCGTCCAAAAACATGATTACATTCATAGAAATCCATTGACTGGTTTTGCATAATTTCAAATTAGCCTCTATTGTCCTCAGTAGTCCCTGGCTAATCCTTGATAGATGTTTTTGACTCGTTTTACCCAGAATTCTAAGGGGTTGATGTTGAGTTTTGACTCAGCAGGAGGAAATTATAAGAGCTGATCAGGCTGCCCAGTATCACACAGGTGAGGGATAAATGTCCTTCATGAACATAACATCTCTCTCTGATCTCTCTGTATGCTTAGAATGAAAATTCAAGTTGTGTAAATTCATCATCAGTGGAAGCTAAAAAATAAATAATCTGAAACAGGTATTTTTGCTCCATAAAGCAAAAATATCATGCTCCAAATCTGGAGAATAATATTTGACACCCCTGGTTCTGATTGAGAGCCCCCTTGTGGCAGAATTGACATACTGCATTTTAAATGACCTGTTCAGTTAAAGATTTAACTTGGCATCACTTTATTTCCCAGAAGCCCTACTGTAGCTCAAAGCAGTAGTCTTTAGTTATCGCCTAACCATAATGCTTTGCAGTATTTTACGTATTCTATTTGGTGATTGCAGATTAACAGCAATTAATGGAAGTTATTTCCAGCTATTAGGTAGGAAACAGAAACAAACGCTGCACCCCTGCAACAGTCCGTCTTTTCTGTCTTTCTCATCTTCATTCCTTTTTTTTACACTTCCCTTGTTCTCATATCCCTTTGTTTTCTTCTCCTTTGCCTCACAGTCTTTATTTTTTGTTTTCTTACATACCATTTTTCATTTTTCTCTTCCTCCGTAACCCTCTTTACATGACTTTTCTCCCTTTCCTTATCTCTTCCCTTCTTTCTCCCCTCCTCTCCTTTATTTCCTCTCACTCACATCCTCCCCACTTTCCCTTCTAACATCTCACTCGTACCTTCCACTCTCTCCCTTGCTTACTTTCAGCCCTTTCTTTCCCTCCTTACCCTTTCTTTCCTCTCCCCTCCCTTTACCCTCTGTTATCCTTCTTTTTTCTCACCTCTCCTTTCCCACACTTCCCTGCCTCATCTCCTCTCCTTTTGCTTTTTCTCCTCTGTTCTCCTATCTCGTTCCCCTTCTCCTTTCTTTATGCCTCTGCGCCTTCATCTTTCGTCTCACTCCTCTTACCCTCCTCCTCTTCCTCCCTGTCCCACTGCAGATGAAGTGGAGAGGGGGCTGCAGTCAGAACCCTCTAACCTCTATATTGATGTTACATAACTATCCTTATTACTCCTCCATGCATAAAAACCAAAGTCAGCGAGCCAAAAGGGAATTCCAGCCTCAGCCACTGCAGGTACCTGGGCTGACTTCAGTCTCAGTTTGCATCTTTATTCGTCTTTTTTAGTGTTTCTGTCAGTAAAAGATGCTCTTCGTCACAGATGTTACACAAATCAGCTGCAGAGGAATACTGATGCAGGCAGAACTTAGCTGTAAATGTAAATTAGTCACAGGTTAAGCAGTAAGAGTTGGCTGATGGAGCTGCAGAACTGACGTCTGACCCGATCGATAAACCGGCAAAGGTCATACCAATACGGATGGTTTAGTGCCAATTTGTGGATTATGTCTTGCTATTACTCAATCATGGTTCATTGTCCTATTATATGAGATGAAGCAAGGGAGCATGCTATCATGTTGATCTCAGCTTTTAGCTACCCAGTGCAGCATAAAACCTCACTTAAAGACAACTCTAGCAAATGTATACAGCTGCAGATTTTATCATACACTAACCTGTGATGCATTTTACACATATACTCCACCTTTTCTTGCAAAATTGTTATAGCCTTACATTGTTTACTTAGGGTACTTTCACATACAACCTGTATGGTTCCATTGACGCAATCTTGAGTTAGTTTGCAGCGTTAGTTCGGTTTGTTTGCGCTGATGTGAAAGATGACCACCGAACTCTGGTGCAGATCAAACAATTGGACCAAGACCGTTTGAAAAGGTAGGCCTTAGTCTCCCTCCATTCGCCCCCTCTGTTGTTTGTGGTGAGAACACCAACCATGTTCTTGTCTAACTCAGGAAACACTGAGCTGTTCTGGATTGAATCCGCTACTGTAGCATGTAGAATAAAGGAACATGTTTTAAAAACTAGACAGACCTGGAAGAGCTTCATAAACAACTGCGCAAGTGTTTTTTTTCTTCCTCATTCCTCATGCCTGGATGCTTGTTATTGGTTTATTTCTGGAGAAATAATGCCATCCAAGATGAGTTAATGAACGGACACTGAGTTTGCTTTGCCCCTTTGATACACACAATAACAGATGCACACACGTGCTATCTTTGGTGCTGAAGGTCTCATCTAGTGATGCACCAATTTTGAAAATCAGGGTTGATGCCGATACCGACGTTTACTGATAAGGTAGCAGTGCAAAAAGGTGGATCATACAGTTGTAATCTTTTGCAAACGGACAAACAAAGTAGTCCTTATTAGTAGTTAAGTGTTGTTTTTACACTGTGATCAGAGTCTGTCTCCATGTGTAAAAAGATGTTTCAGGGCTCTTACTGAGGGGATCACGTCAGCAGCAGATGAATCCGATGCACAGGCTTCTCTTGTCAGCTATTCAGATGGAGGCAGAAGTGTGATGACGTGATGGGTGGCAAGTGAGTCTTTGTTCCAGGAGGTTTTGCATCATGTTTGAAACGAGCTATAACCGGGTTGAGACGTCCTGTTGCAGTCTTTATGGCTTCATTTCCAACTGTATCTGCACAGCCTGCTGGCGTGAGCCAACAACGGGAAAACATTTAAAGTGTTACACTGTTTTTCAGCTAATTTTCACCTTTTCAACAGAGATGCAACACGCTCCATCTGAGCTGGAGAGACAGCTGGATGGTGCATGCATTAACAATATATCAGACTGCTGTCCATCACTGTTTTTCTCTTACAGCAGCATGCACTTCAGATTTGTCTGTTCCACGTTAGACAAACATTGGCGACTGTCATTGGCCCGATGAGGGTTCACAAGTCCACCATCGGCTGATGCAAACAAACAACAAACTCTACCGATGCATTGATGCATCACTAGTCTCATCCTGTCATGGCTTTTACCTTTCCAGAGGGACAGATGTCTCTGATTTTTGAGCCATCACTCCCAAGAAGGCTATGAGCACCTGATTAATTGATGTATTATTGGAAAATAACAGGATTTGTGAGCAATTACTAACACTTACCATGGGCTGACACACACACACTTTGGCAGACACAAGCACACACTGTGCTGTGGTGCACGCTCTTTTAAAGTAGCTGGTTGTTTTTGGATTTACTCTGTTGAAATCGTCTTCTGCTGTTGTGTTTATTGTGTGTTTGTGATTATTTTGGTACTTTGTATTAAACAAAGTTCGATCCTTACATTATTTTTAAAAATTATTTATTCAAGATTTATGTGTAACTCTGAAATATTTCTTTCAAATATATTTATTTCAGGTCAAAGTGCCAGCTTTTTTTTTTTTACCTTTATTTAACCAGATGATCCCGTTGAGATCAGGATCTCATTTACAAGGGCGACCTGGCCAAGAGGTCAGCAGCACACGTCAAATATCAATACAAATACAGCTTTTATGTCTGTATAGGTGTATTCACAACCCACAAGAAATCGACCAATCAGAGAGCGTTCTCCTCGCCTATCACAGGTTTTGGTCCTTTTGTAAATTCCCCAGTGTGAGCACAGACCAAAGATGATCCCACATGCAACATCTAGTCCTTGATTTGGACCAGATCAACCTAACTAGAGGTGTAAAAACATCCTTAGATTAAAATAGTTCCTCATGTGTTTGCTTTAGTGTGGTTTCCTCTTCTGCTGTCATGTTCCAGGCCGTCTTTCCTCTTCTCTGCTCTGCGTTCAGCCATAGAAAAGTGTTTGTATGCTTGTAACTGATGTATGCCTTAATGTCCTTGTAGAAGTTTCTAAATCTTTGGATTGAAGCAGCCACTCTTTTTCATCTTATTAACAACATAACTGCACAGGTTGACCTTTGCCCTTTGTGCATCCTTTTACTTCTAGAATTGACTGATGCATAAAAGTCTGGATACCAAAGTGAATACACGTGATTCTGTCCTCTCTTTCCTCTGCCTCTCTTTGCCAATTAAAACATTTGGAAATCAGTCTGAGCCTGTTTAGGAGCCTCTTCTTCTCATCTTTTATTCCCTTATCCCCCTCCTCTCATTATGCAAAGATTGAGAAGATTTTACGTAACAAAATCAATGTGCAGTTTCAGGAAGGAATTAACAATTATGGCAAGGGTACGTGCTAAGAAAGAAAGTTTTCAAAGCTGCAGGTGGAAATGGATATTAGATGCTACACAGCTTCACTTTATTTCATGCGTAAAAGTATGCAGCTCCATTGAGTAACAAAGAGGAGAAATGGACAACAATTATTAGAATAATAAAAAACACAAACAAGAAAGAAGCTATCAATACAAAAATTTTAAAGAGTTACATGATTCATAAACTTATTAGTCATGTCTAAGAGCTTATAAAGGCACACACATGGCAACGACACACCCAAACACACACATGCTATCAGACATGGTCATAGTCTCGCCCAGCTGTTTCATGTAAATAATTAACAGTCTTCATTCATGAAGTTTCTTTATGAGGCCCAGGTAGGGAAACCTCCATCCAGACAAGAAAATAACCTGAAGTTTGCACATGTTACGCTGTCAGGAGTCATGCTGGTGCTCACAATGCTAATCAGTAACCTCTTTAACAATGTTCTGATAATGAGTTGTCCTTGAGTGGGTTTCCACACAGAGTTTAGATTAGGACAGACAAGTGATTGGTTGATTATTTGGACACTGAGTTGCAACAGTTTAAACCTGTAAACAAGCTATCATTGCAGCATTTTAAATAAACACAAGTTTTCGTTAAGCAAACTGGATTGATTTTCAATGTATGTAAAGCTTGGCTTCAAACAGCCTTACTCAGCAGTCTCTTTCAGAGCTTCAGGAGACCCAGAGAACATTTTCTACTGACCCTTCATCAAGCCCTTTCCTCCTTGGTTACTCTTACAAGGTCTGACAAAATTTTGTTGGCGCCTTTCTCCCCCTGGCATTATTATGTGTCAGAATGCACTTTTAAAGTAAATCTCCTGGATTTAAAGGGGGAGAATGATTGCTCAGTCAGGAGCTGACATTTCTTGCTGCCAATTTTATCCTCATGCCACCAGAAGTCCCGATTTTTTGAGTGTTTTTAACATTATCTTGCCAGATCCTGTTATCCTGTTAGATGTGTTAAGAGTGAAGCAAGCTGACTGAAGGAGGAAGACAACGGCAGTGATTTAAAATGCAACAAAAAGCATTAAGTTAGATGGGTGTCAGAAATTAAGGAGAAACTTGTTGATTTTGTGGCAACAAAACAAGTGTTTAACAACGTGTATTTTAAAACATACCACAGACAAACTGACAAGCTGGACTGAAATTGCAGTTGCGATAGACTTAGCATGTGGCTAACATCTAACCACAGTAGCTTCTTCAATCGTAAGTCACATCTGAACGTGCAGTATTTGGCGTTTTGAGAGACCAGGCAGAGACTCTGGTAGTCCGTGTACAGACAAACAAAACAGTTAAACCTGTGATTAGTCGCCATATGTGGGGTCCCACATTGAAAAATCTGCAAAGAATTTAAAAATCTTTAAGTGTGTGGCACGCTTTCATAACTAGAAGCTGCCCAGCAACAGCTGCTTTGAAAGGAGGCTCTCTGATTGGTGAGTTTGGATGAATCAGAGAAGAACAAAAGGTCAGTTTTTGTTTTTCATTTTACAGGACGTGCTATTCTAAGATTATACCTAGTGACTGAGTGTGCTGAAAGAATAAGATGGCAGATGGCAGAGCAAATGAGTGCTACCTATGCTGCTATATGCTGCCATAATTCTTTTGTCTTTGTTCATCAGGGTCACATCAGCAAATTCTAATTTTTAAAATGTTTGTTTACAGAATAAACACAACAGCTTAAACACAATTTTAAAATGGGCCAGAGGCCATAGTTGATCAGCAGGCCATAGTTTGGATACCTCTGCTATGGTTGTACTTGTGCGAAGGACATAAAAAGGAAATGAACGATCAATTATTTAATTTGTTTGGGCCATGGTGATCGTATGTTGCCGATAAGCCCATTTAAAAACCAAGTATGTCTGATTAACTCATCAGTTGCAATGACTGCATGAGATTTTTTTCTACATAAAGAAAACAGCTAATCCTGAGTTACAAGCAAGCAGCGGCCTCCAGCGCCGACACATTTAGCCTGTGAAGAAGCTTGAAAAAATGGCTGTCCCTGGAGTTTCCACTTCAAACTTGCAGCAAAAAACACAGGAATACTCATAAAATGCAAGTTTTTATAGCAGAAATCAACGTTTACAGCCTTGGTCAGTATAGCAAAATTTATGTATTGATTTAAACTGTATGAGGGGGGATTTTTTCCTCTAACTCAACTGGTTAGACTGTAGTAGTAGACTAAGAATTATATTTTATCAATACTTAAGCAGATTTCACTTACAGGTGGCTGCATTGTAGCAGCCTAAAACCTCACCTCCATTCCCCTCTTTCCTGTTACTAGGTTGAGACAGTTTTATCAGTGTGGAAGCCCCCATTGTTGGGCTTTGAAAATGCCTCCTCAGATACCAACTGGGGACATCACTAAGACCTCCTCCATTTTTTTTTAACAGTTGAGGGCCACCACAAACCAGAGAAAGAGAAATGTTAGGCTTAGTTAGGCAGCAGACATAAAAAGAACTCAACTCAATGCAGGTGGTTCTTTGTGCTCAAATATTCTGCAAAACCAACACACTCTCACCCTCTCTCAGTCTAATCAGCCTCAGAGAGGAGGGAAAAATCTGCTTTTGGCAAAGGTGTAAGCTTAAGTGGATTTTCTCTTCAAAACTGCACACAAAGCTCAAGCGATACATTAATAGGTGAAGAATAGTTTGGCACGCTGGTAGAGACTTTAGATACTACAAGTCTGTGCTGGATATTACCGTGTTATTTAGATGACTGTATCTTTAACGTCTTTATAAACACCAGTAAAAGTCCAACTCTTCTAAATACAACATGAATTTCTAAAGGCACCTGGTGTGACTAATCCACAGCAGATGTCTTTCAGGAACAAAGCACCACAACAGAGATTCCACATGTTATTTGGGAATTTTTTCTTTAACAGCACAGTGACGTTGCTTGTGTTGCAGCCTTACAGTCATCCCTCCCTCCCTCTCCCTGTGTGTGTGTGTGTGTCTGTATTCAGGTCGCCTTTTCTTGCATAAGAGCTCATTCATAAAACAGCACCACACCTCAGGGAAGGGATGAGAAAAAGGCTGCAGACAGCTGATGAGACATATATAGAGTCTGCACTGGGAAGATTTTGCTGCAGTATTGAACAGTTATGTGAGGTTAAGTGAGACTGTGGTACAGTGTACCTACTGTACCACAGCAGCACTTTAGCTTTCATGAGCTCATTTTTATAATCTTAATATTTTTGCCAACTCTACATTTTGGTAGAGTGGCTGATCTGGTGTGGATAGGAATTTCTGACCGTAAGATATAAAACTGTATTAATATTTGATCCGTTAATAAGATTTTATACTTTTTTGAATTGAGGACTCTATTCAATAAAAACAGCACTCAATGAGGTGTATTTACTTGATGGTAAATCACTGTTTTTGTTTCATAGGTTGTTTGCAATCATGTGATCCTGTTGGATGTCAGGAAGTGAGGAATGTCAGTAGGAATGAATGGGAAAGGAGGAAAGTAAGTACCTTATAGCTCTTATAAATCCTGTAGGCTGCAGTTATCTTCAGAAAATTTCTACATACATTGAGTAAAATCTCTGCTCTTTACAAAAAAGTATTTTTTTTCCCACAGTTTAACTGATTTACTCAGTCCCGACTCTTTTATTGAGCTAAGAGGTTAGCTGCACCCTTTCAACATACAAAAAAATTCTCATTTTGTCACAAAAATGCATTCAATTTAAACGTGACGCACTATCAACCAAATAAATCTTGTGGGGTCAACGACAGAGTGATAATGTGCCGTTTGTGAATGAGCGTGTGCTATGAAATCTCTTTAATGTGTGCCACAGTAGCTAGCTTTTGTTTGAGTGCCAGTTTCCTTTCCTCTGACCCTTGTCATTATTTAATCCACATTTAAAAGCCAAACTGGTACCAAATGAAGAGCCACTGGGGGGCCAAACAACCAGCTTTACTGAGCTGAGCCAAATGATCCAGTTCTCTTAAAAGAGACTGGTTAATATTTAATATTTTATTACTTTTAGGACACAAAAGTAGCCTGAAAATGTTACTTTTGCCCTTTGAGTGCTTGGCATAGTGTTAAACAGCTCAAAGCATGGCCTGTTTCGTAGTTTCTCTTTGCAGAAATCACTACTTTCCCCCCAAGGGGTGTTCTCTGCTGTTGCAGGTTCTGCAAAGAACCTACAGATACATTTCACATAATGAGGGAGAAAAGCTGTTAACAGTGGCCTTCCTGGTTGGCATGACAGGAGTGCCTAGGCGGCACAACGCTCAGCCAATCATAGAACATAGTTGGGGTCCATCACAAGTTATGAAAAGAATGGATGGAGATAGAGTTTCACTGAAAGCCAATACTATACCCAGTGTCACAAAAATAACTTTATTCAGGAACATTCTCATCATAAATTTAACCATTTTATTGCAAAATGTATTTACAGATTTACCCCGCAGAGACGGCTCTGCTCAAAAAAAGCTCCCGCATGCTTTGACTTACCAGGGAGCGCATGGCTAGAAATCCCCATATGGATAGATACATTTATGACAGTGAGTATTGAATACAGTCAGGAGCAATCAATCCATAGCAGCATGAATCTGAATAAGAGGGTGCAACAAGTGTGATGCTGTAAAGGAGGAGGCTGGGGTGGAGGAGGTTAAGCTTCGCCAGCAGAGGCAGCGTGGTGCATCAGCTTTAATGCAAGCAGGAATTAGTGAGAAGTATGTCATATTTAAATACACCGCTGTTTTGAGAGAAAGAGCTGTGATTGGGAGCAGGGAGGCAATAATTAGGACCAGCTGACTGTCAGCTGATCATGGCTGGACATGTGACTACCGTGTCCTGCATGAACTAATGCCATGCCTCGTGAAATAAAATGACAAATCAATGAAATGTTCAGTTTTTATTCTAGAGTAAATATCCCCTTTAAAAGTCTTGTCTGACATTTCACAAAATGCTAACATCTTTATTATAATCCAGGAAACCAAGCCAACTAACCTGCTGAATACTGGAGACTTTAAGACATTTGATTTGGCGATGAAAAGAAAAAGAAAAACATACAAGACAGACTGTAATATATTTCACTTAATGTAAATACATTACAGCGGCTAATGGCGTTTTTTTTTCTTTTGTCTGAGATCACAAATAAATCATGTTTCCTCAAAATAAAGCTGCTATCACTTAAGCTCAGTCTTCTACAGTAGAATAACCCACAGTTTCTATCGTTAAGGCCATATTATGATGACTTTCTTGTAGACGAAGTTACCATCACACCTTGAGTTTTAACCTACTTCTTCAGGTGACCTGCATCATTCTTTTAGCTCACGTGTCATCATCCTCGTGGGATTTTTTTTCTCAGATAACTTTCCCACATTCTAGCCACAACACTGTCATTGTCTGGCATTGTTTATGCCTTTTAAAGCCTAATCTTTACATGATTATACGGTGCCAGTATTTTTGCTCTACCTCAGTGAGACAGAAGCATTATTGTGAGGGAACATTTGGCCTCAACAGTACTGCACTCAATAATGAAGTCTTGAGGTCATTGTAAAGTCACACATCCAAAATAGGTGAACACTTAACTCCTTTAAATGTTATTTATTTTACTTTCCTTTAACGTTAATCTATTGATAGAAAAAAACATCAGCCATGACCCCACCCTTGCCATCCTTGTCCCCCTGATTCATCATCTCTAAGTGATGTTTGTGCTGTTGAGTCTATTTCATCCGCAGCTATCATTATGACAGGCTTTAATATGCACCAACAAACCCGCATTGTGTCCTTCAGGCCTCACAAACAGCTTATTGTCATTCTTTCTATGCAGCCTTGAGACATGTTATTTATTCTGTTGTATAAACTGTAGGGAGATGTTTATGTGAGTTGTTCTCTACCGGACCACAGACTGGGAGGAAAACAGTGCCAGTCTGACCTTTTCAGTACATCTACATATAAGTTTATGATTGTTAATCCTACTGTCAAAGACTTAGATCCATTCTAAGCAGCTGGAATGTACAGGTAATCTGTCAGCCAGGCTAGTATATTTCATAAATAATAATCGCAACAAAGCTAGCAAATGTTAGGCTGCTGCCTTGGCTTTAGGCAACGTTAGCCCTTAGTAAGATTAATAAGCCTTTAGGATTTACGGATACAGCTTAACAAAATGTTCAAGCTTGAATCATTTAAAGTCATTTAAATATTTTAATGTGAAAATTTCAAATATTTTAGCTTTAACCATTCCTTAACCAGCTGATTTTAAACGTACTAGAATTTTCAATCTACAAGGTTTTTTCAGCCACATAGGAAACAGTTCAACAGAATAATTTAAAGGCGTAGTTGACAATTGAATGGGAACATATAGCATATTAAACTTTTAATCTACACATACACTATATGGACAAAAGTATTTGGCCGCCTGACCGTTACACCAGCAGGGACTGTAATGACATTGTATTTAAATACGCGTACTTGAATATGGAGTTGGCCCCCCTTTTCAGCTCTTACAGTCTGCACTCTTCTTTGAAGACTTTCCACAAGATTTTGGAGTGTTTTTGTGTGAATTTGTGCCCATTCATTCTTTACAGAATGTATAAGGTCAGGCACTGGTGTTGGATGAGAAGGCCTGGCTCACAATCTACGCTCCAGTTCATCTCAGGGGGGCTCGATGGGGTTGTGGTCATGGCTCTGTGTGGGCCAGTCAAGTTCTTCCACATCGAGCTCATCAAACCATGTCTTTATAGTCCTTGCACTTGGGCACAGTCATGATGGGATGAAAAAATGGACCTTCCCCCAACTGTTTCCACAAAGTTGGACGCATAGCATTATCCAATATGTCTTGGTATGATGAAGTAATAAGATTTGACCAAACTTCACAGTTGGCACAAGCAGTCAGCCAGGTTACGACTCGCGCATTAGGCTGCCAAAACCAATCCATGCAACACTTGGTGTTGGACTTGGTGATGTGAGGCTTGCATACAGCTGCTTGGCCTTTGAAACCCATTCTATGAAGCTCCCGCTGTACAGTTTTTGTTATTAATGCCAGTGGAAGTTCAGAACTCTTCAGCTAAGGAATGGAGTGTTGGCAACTTTCATGCACCTTTGCAGCCATTGACCCCGCGCTGTGATCTTCTGTGGTGTTCCACTTTGTGGCTGAGTTGCTGTTGTTCCTAAACGCTTCCTCTTTCTGATAACACCACGGACAGTCGACAACAGGGATGAAGTTTCACAGACCGTCTTATTACAGGGTGGCATCAATCTCTGTGCCTCACTTGAAGTCACTGAGCGCTCCAGAACGACCCATTTTGTTAGGTTCATGTTATGTTATAAAAGTATGCAAATTGTCACATATAATATCACTCTATAATAAGCTAATGCCAAGCTAACTGCTTCGCCTTTAGCAAGTAAATGCCATTGAAGAGCTATTTCAGCCCTAATGATAAAGAAAACTGCTAAAAGAAAGAACAAGCTTATGTGACATGTAGGTTTTGGGTTCGCCAGTTTCACCTGCTGTCTTAGAGTGTAATATTTGAACTGTGATGAAGTATGGTGGAGTGCGACTGAGAAGGCAAACTCCAGGGTCAGGAACCGGCAAGAAGTCTCTGGATCTTTTAGCAGTTGTTACCTTGGCGTATCAACAGCTTTATGGTGGACATAGATCCTTTTACTGAGGTGTCACAGGCTCTATAATCAACAGTGACTGCAGCACACATTCATCTTTGCAGCCTTGGCCGCCTGTCAGGATTTGTGTTCATCAGCAGATGAAGAGCATCCCATGGAAACATTCACACCACGCTGAGTACCTGAAAACAGATGCCCCACTGTTGTTTATCACATAAATATGTAATGTGGGACTTTGCTGAAGCTTAATTTTAAGCTAAACATTATGGGAAAACAGATGGCCCAGTCTAAAATTAGCTTGTGAGCTAGAGTGTGCTCTTAATTTAGGAGTGACTAAATGATGCATCAGAATTTTTTGTTAGAAGGCATATCAGCATTGGTGCTCTATTTTTTCTCATCTGGCCAGAAGCCACCCTCTCACATGCTTCACGGCTGAAGGCTCGACACTGAAGTCCAAGAAGAGACTTAAGGATGAGCTAATCAGCTCAGGATTTATACTGTAATCGGTGCTGGCTGCTAACACTGAGAGGATCACAGGAGAATGAAAGAGCAGATTAGACCGCATGGGTTTGAAATTTTCTTGACTTTATATATACTAGGCAATATATCTTTACCATTACATGTTGAATATGTGTAACATATGAGTTTGTATATGTGAGTCTATATGTTAGTGCGTCTACTTTTAGTCTGATGTGTTGACAGAGCGCAGATGTCCTTTGGCTCTCCTGACACAGTGAGGACCAGGATAGGCAGACGTTCATTTCTAGCTCCTTCGCCCCTCCATCTGTCAAGATGTAAGCCAGGAGAAACCAGATCCATCTATTCCCCTCGCACCTCGACTAAAAGAGGGCCTCTTTAATTACTTTCCTTTGCTATTCTGGAAGATGATGAAAAACCACTTTAAGTAGGACGATGACAGAAAGATTTACTTACCTCTGAGGTGACTGATGCCATTAAGATGATAACATTACTGCATTAGCGGCTGTTGTTATATTAGGAACTAGAATCTAACTTTAGCCAATTATACATTCATTTAGTCCATTGTAGATCATTTAACACCACATAAACATTCATTTCAAACAAAAACACTGTTTAATAACACATTTCCCTCATCCTTGTATCCATACAGAATAAAAAATTGTTCTAATCTTGTAGAAATCCTCCAAAAATGTCATTTCTGTTATCTTTAGCGTCAGTTATATACACTTTTCTTATAACTTTTTTTATTCCCATATTTAAATTTCTGTTTTTGTTATTCCTCACAAGTACCTCAACAAAGCATCTGATATTTAGAGCAGTGGTTTTCAAACTTTTCAAACTCAAAGTCCCAAGACACACGACACTCATATCCATGCAAAATACTCTTTTCAGTTCTTGTTGTAGTATCTTAAGTCATTATATAGTTGTAGTAAAAATGTATGGTTTTACAAATTCCCATGGCACACATGGACCTCAAGACGCACCAGTGTGTCTTGTCACACCATTAGAGAACCACTGATTTAAAGTTCTTAACTTGTTTATACTTTTACAGTATGAGGTAAGAGCTGCAATGATGCAGAAAGTAATCACATTGTTATTATACAGCTTCATGCCCTTATAACCTGCTAAATCAAGACCATGATACTGTACAACTCACAGGAACATGATGACCTGCAAGAGCATTGTATTTATGTCATATTATGGTGATAACAGCTGTTAAGTGATAGCTTGTCTTCTGCATATACTGATTTTTTTTTCATTTCATCAGTCCTTAGGGATTCCAGGGTTATCTGCAGAGTGATTATCTCCTGCATTTACACAAGATACGTGAGCAACCAAAGGGGCACACAAAAGATCTTTAGGGTCAGTTTTTTGCTCAAGTGAGTCCCATGAAAACACTGGTGAGCTCATCATTTAGTTCTGAGAACCACTCCAATGACGTTATGAAAATTAGGGATGTGCTATCAGCTGGCTAAACGGTTAAATTTGGGTACCTATGTTGTCAGCACCAGAATATGTGTCAGTTAAACTAATTACTAACATTTTTTTAATCTCTCAGGCCTACAGTCCCGGTCAAACACAGCCACTTGTAGCCACTGTAATCGTTCTTAGTACCTAGCTGCCACATTGTTCTTTAATCCAATACAAACAACCACTAACTACTGTTGCACCAATAGCATCTCGTAGGAATACTGCAGTTTAGCACTATGTTGATGAAGAAAATCAGGTTAGAATTGTCCAAAGGCTGTGTCAGGTTCTACCCACATTAAACCAAAGCATTGACTGGCAATATTAAGCTCAGGAATGGAGACGCTAACATGCAAAGAGGATCAAAGGCCGGCGGTGCTAGCACTGCTAACTTTAGCCACATTCTACAGACTACTCTGCACAGTTACAGTGTAACATTTTACCATTACAGTGTGACGTTGGTTTGAAAAATGAATTTGTTTGAGTTTAGACTAGTCAGCTAAATGCAATTATATTTTGCATTTAGTCAGATGGGAAACTTTATGCCCAGGAACATCACTAACGTAAATAATTTAAATTCTAAATATAAAGGGTGGTGGATATAACTACGCTAAGATAGTACTTTGCTTTGGACTAAATTCTTAGGGTGCTTGATAATGTGCTCGTGATCTCCGTCTGAAGGTGCTGTGGTTTAGCGCTGATGTTTACCATCTTAGTTTAGTTATAGCATGCACATATTTATGAAGGGCAAAAATACAGTAATACTGAGGGTGATGGGAACATCTTTGTATACATCTAAAGTGAGGGGGGGCAAAAATTTAGGTAAAATGTAACCAGGATCAGATGCTCTTCAGGATTGATGGGCAAACTTTAAACAGCAAAAATAAAAGTGACTTGCCTGATTATTTAAAAAAAAAAAAGTCCACAGTATAAATGGCAGCCAAAACTGAAAATCTGAGGCACTCTGATGTGATAAAAATCTGTTTTTAACCAGGATGTCTATGTGTTTCGACTTGCTTTTTACAGTGAGGCTGCCAGGGGACTGTGTGATCAATACTAATAATCCATCCATCCATTTTCTTCCACTTATCCGGGGTCTGGCCACAGTGGCAGCAGGATAAGTAATTCAACCCAGACATCTCTCTTCCCAGGCACATTTTCCAATTTCTCATGCGGAATTCCAAGCCATTCCCAGGCCAGATGAGATATATAATCCCTCCAGTGAGTTCTGGGTCTACCCTGGGGTCTTCTTCCAGTTGGACGTACCTGAAAGACCTCCACAAGGAGGTGACCAGGAGGCATCCTGATCAGATGCCTGAACCACCTCAACTGGCTACTTTCGACGCAAAGGAGCAGCGGCTCTACTTTGAGATCCTTCTGGATATCCAAGGCAGGAATGGATTAATCATGAGTCTTCACTGAGTTCATAATCAATGCTTCTAATACTTATGATTTTTGAAATATAACATATAAACAGTAATCCACTGGAAACGTCGAAAAAAGTCAGGAGATCATAGAGGAAAAATGGATCATCCTCATGAATCTTTGATGTATACTTGTCAGTAAGACATTAAATAACCTGTGAGATTTTTCAAGTAAGAAAACACAAATAGAAATTAAGAACCACCATGAATCCATTAACTAAGTTTGCCAGTACCATGTCTACTAGAAATAAACAGACATAACTTTTTGTTGGTGCTTGAGAAAGAAATAAGATGACAACAGTAAAAGGAGTATCCTCAGGCAGTCATGGAACTCCACCCGTATTAGTCAGTAAACATCCAGTAAAACTTGAACATTAAAAAAAAAACATGTAGAAATGTTGAGTGGCACAAGAGGAAACACAATGAGATTACAAAAATAAAAGGGATCATCCTCAGGTGATCATAAAATCCAACTGGTTTATCAAGAAAACATCCAGTTATCCTTGAAAATTGAAAGGAAATAGCAAGTAGAAATCTTATGTTGGAGCTTGGGTAAAAGAAATGGGATGGCAAAAGTAAAATGGATATCCTCAGGTGATTCTGAATCTATAAATTATAAATGCTGGTAAGAAAAAAATACATTAATTCTTCAAACTTTTCCATGAAAAAGACAAGTAAGAATATCAAGGTGGCTCAAGAAGAAAAGTGAGAGGATCCCAACACTTAGTAGGATCATCCTCAAGGGATAATGAATGGACCAGATTTCATGTTGAGTTCATGTGGATATTTAAGTTGTCCATGATGTGTGTTTTTGTCTGAGTTGACATGTCTCAGACCCTCAGCAGTGTTAATTGTTAAGCCCATCTTTTTGTGAGAGGCTACATTTTTACCGATAAGATAAGGAATCTCTATCAACAGTCCATGAACAAGTGGACTGTCTCACTCTTTGACCCACTCTGATCAATCTCATTTTGATCAATCTTTGTCGCTTGTTTGGCTTTTGAAGTTATCCGGTGAGTTACGACATGTGGCTCATCCTCAGGCTGCAGGTCGAGGGTGAACTGAGGGATTTAAAACAGCACACAGATTTCAGCTACACTTCCTGCTGTTAAACATTCATCTATGAACAGTCGTTTCTCAAACCAAATATAATATGGTTTGAATAAGTTGCTTCTGCTAACAAACAATTCAGACATCTTACAGCATAAATAATTCACTTTATTTAACAGAAATGCACCTAAAAACATTGGCGTACAATCAGACTTGATTTCAGACAGATGACTTATGTGCATAGTGAGGAGGGGTTGTAAGGTGTGTCGAGTATTATTCACAGGGACACCTCCAGTCTTACAACACAGTGACCTTTGACCTTACACTAAAACACCAAATTACTACAAATGTTTCTTTCATACTATGCTTTAACAATTCTGTAAATACCTTTGATATGATTAAATGATTAGATCAGGTGTTTAAATCATATGAACTATTGAAGATTTAAAGGTACAATTACTTAATTTTCATAGTAGTATTGGGATGTGTCTAGCTACTGTGACAGGCATGGCATGCTTACTGTTGCTGTGGACATGTTGGATGTGACATCAAAGATTGCTAGGCCTACATCAGAAACTAGGAACTACTGCTAGAAGCTGCCATTCTGTTGCTGTGATGGACCTCTATTATTCCCTGCCGTCTGCTGTGCATTAGAGGGTTCTGGCTGCAGACTGAACATTTTGGACGGCCACTCTCACAGACTGTTCATCTGAAACGTGGTATATCTCAGGAGGGAAGTGCCATAATTTGTTGGAACAATGTATTTCCATTTTTAGGTGTTTTTTTTTTTTTTAATTCAACTGTATTGACAAAAGTCAAAGGTCTAATCTGGGATTAAATTATGTATAGACCTGTTTTAGAAGTAGTCCTACTTTGCCCATCTTCATTGCTTACTTTATGATCTGAATTGAGGACTTTTCTCAATACAAAATTCATAATAGTAAACAACTATTTTTATTTCATGGATGAACTTCACACGGTGAGAGGGTAAGGCTGTTAGAAGTGGCCTTGTCAACACTGCAAGCGATCCAAGAATGCTTTGTGAGTAGCTCACAGCAAACCAGGTAAGCCACTTTTAACAGCTTTACAGTCTTATTTTGTGAAATTTATCAGCTGAAGAAAAATAGTGACTGCAGTTTGATAAATACACCTCAGTGAGTGCAGTTGCCATCCAACAGAATCCTGAATTAAAAACAAGAAGTAAGAGAGGTGAGCAAAGCAGGGCGTCTCTACTTATCAATTATAACTACTTTGAATGACAGCCCATAGTTGTGGTGATGAAAGCTTCACATAAAGTATAAAGAAGTTGGAAATAAAGCTACAATTACCAGCTTTACCACTGACTTGCTTGAAGATGTACACACCTCTACACTTTTAGATTGCTCTAGAATAGCTTTTTTAGTGATTTTACTTGAATGTAAGCAGAATTGTATGCGAAATACTGAATGTGGGAAATAAAAACTGTTGTTAAAGTTGAGTTTTATGAGCTAGTTGTCGTTCTACAACAGTGGAACTTCAAAACATGTTGTAACATCTACTTTATGGCATTCCCTAAGCAAACAAAAGGGAAGCAAATGAACCACTGCTTGTGTTTGCAGCAGAAGGAACTGTAAAACATGGAACTCTCAAACAAAAACTCTCATAAAAAAAAAATGCAATAAAAATATCAGGGCTGATTTTATATTGACGCATACAGCGTTGGTTTTATATGGGTATGGCATAACACTGAGCTGAGCCCGAGGTTAATAACTCAAGAGATTGGCCTGGTTATAACTGATATAGCAATCTTAACATATTTGTGGATTTTAGAGCTTTGATTTAGGGTTAAATGCTTTAAATGAAGCCGGTTTACAGCAAACATTAGGTTGATATTGACTGATATTGCCATTTTTGTCACAACTTTATAGATCCAGAAAATATTCCTTACTGACTGAACTACTGAAAGCTTTCTAGACAAGATGAATGTTTTTGGACTTTTCTTGTTCATCTAAACTTAAAAACTTAAAAGGCCATGCTTAGACTGTGGATTAAGATGGAAGGAGCAACAGCCACCTGGAAGAGAAAGCATAAAATTTAGACCCCTTCTGGCTGGCTTCCAGATAGGTCATAACCCCACTTTCTCCATGTTAACAGATGGGATATGGATCAAACTATGAACTTAAAATTCATGTCAAATAAATTTCTGTCAAAGTTTGATCCTGTCATGTTAGCTAGTTGCCATACTGTGTTGTGTTTACATGATCCTTCATCTGAGTAGTTTTGTTTTTGCCTGTAATTTGACTCTAAAAGAGCAGCTGTAATATCTTGATCTGTTGACCAATGTGGCTGTGGTTGGAAGATGAAGCAAAAACGTCAGTACTACAAGAAGTCGCATAGATGTCGCATGTAAAAATGCCTGATTTCACATGAGAAATAAACATGCTTACAGCCTAGTTCAAATAAAAGTTTAGGCTGGAATACAGTTAATTGAAGACCTTGTTTCAATATGGATGCTGCCCTGGATTGGACTAAAAAGTCCGTAACCAAAAGGCTGAAGTCACTCAGGCTTTGTCTAATGAAGCATAAGTTCAAGCAAGAAGACTATTTCTTCTGCATTCATCCTTTCATTCATTGATAATCACTCACGTGTCTCCCCTTTCCTCCTCTGGTAATCAGCTGATATGGGTATCTCCTGTCTTAAAATCTGAGTCAGTCCCTTTCTGCCTTGACCCCTCTCAATCCAATCATACTGCAGCTGTCATATTTCAAAATCTGTTTTCTCCACAGTCAGTCTGTTGGTCTCAGTGCAACTGCTGCAACCCTCCTCCACCCCAGCCACCTCCATTACATCTTGTCAGTGTTCAGGTCCAGCTCCTGCCTGCCATTCTGCATCCCTTCATCGCCACTGCCGAGTCATCTCCTCCATGCATGGGCCAAGCTCTGAGAAGTCCATTCCTCATCTAATCCCACTCCTTCCATTCATCCACCAGTGTCTAGACCCCAAAGGGGGGCATCCTACCTGGCTGTTGGCCTCACTTCCCCTCGAAGTTCATAAAGACATCACGATGGTGTCTATAGACCAAGGACATTTCACAGTTTCAAACATTTTCATACTTGTGAATTAAATCATTGTTAAACCCTTAGTCTCTCTTGAGTAATGTGGTTTTGCAGTCCCATAAACATGAGTGTCTGATTCAAACCAACACAAAAATCTGTTTTGTGATGGATTGTAGTGACCTGAGGGTTCTTGGATATATTGATAGCTTTGATAACTTTTAGTTTGATTTTTTAATTCCAGTTTTCGGCCAGCTCCCTTTGTGTCTTGACTCCAGATTAAATCACCAGCACAAGATGGAAGTACCCAACATAGATTTGTATTCCGGCTTCACCATTGTACAACCAATGGAAGCAGAGACATGCTGTCCATCTTAATATACTGTATAGTTAATGGCCATGACAGTGTGGCTGTGCCATATTTTACTAATAGTATCTTTTTTGGGGGGGGGGGTCTAGACCATCCATCAGAAGACTTCAATTTCCATACACCAGTGCATTAGAAGGGGCTTTATATTATATAATTTAATTATATAGGACAATCACGTCTTTACATTGGATGGTTTTAAGTTGTTTAACATTCCTTTGCAGTCTAGAGAATGTGTGTAAAACCATAAGAGAATAATGTTGGTGGATAAGATGCTATCATGCAGTAGACAGAGTGCACAAGAATCTTTTGTCTTTAGATGGACATCCTCACCTTGACTGCACTCTCTGAAAACCAAGAGGTTAATTTGCCAAGTTGCCCCCTGTTCAGCAGCACCATAATCTGGTGTAAATCAGCACAAATTACGCATTTGTTTATTGTTGCTGTTTTGACCAGAAGTGTAGCCCCTCCCTCTGAGACTAGTCCCAACCAATGAGCTCATTCCTGCCTTAGAGGAGTGATCTGTTTAACTAAAACTCCAGTCTGTCCGTTCATTGTACTGAGTCAGCGGCCATGCGCAAATGGACCCAGAGGAGGGCTGTGCTGTGTAGGCTGGTGTCTACATAAGATCCCTCTGCCTGCGGGACCGCACACACAACGCCGACTGGAAATCACAGACAAGACTGGAACCCCCACTTGGATTTGATTTTAATCCACCGCGGTGATTTTATGGGGAAAACATAAATCAAGATTGACTGACGGGTACCTTGGGATCTCCCACCTCCTCCTTATTTCTGACCAGCTCGGACCGCGGATGTAAAGAGCAATAACGATGCGGCGGCTCTGCTGTTAACTCGTTTCATCCTCCTGTTTGCTCTTTTTATTCGCCGGTTCTATCTTCAGGAGGCAGAATAAATCCACAATGAAGCTCAAGCCGAACCAGACCAGGACATACGATGGCGAGGGCTTCAAAAAACGAGCAGCATGTCTGTGCTTCAAGAACGAACGTGAAGAAGAGGTAAGAGGTTCCGCAGTCTAACGTTATCCTTAACTGAAACACATTAAATACACATAGGACGAGTTATGTCGGACTTTGTGGCCTAGTCATCCCCTAGTCATTCAAAAACAGAGGGCTGTTTATGGATAAAAAGGGCGATATGATTTATTAATGTCAATGGGATTTGATTAGTGGCTCGCCCCTCTCTGTAAAACTATATTTACAGTGACATTTCTCTCTGTTTATGTCAGTGTTTTGGTTTGTGATTCCTTGATACTGCTGCTGCTGTTGATGCGCCTTGGGCCATCCAGTTTAGGCTAGTTTGAGAAGCACGTCGAGAAAAGACTTGTTGTCAAGGAAACTGACATTGGCAACAGACGATTACCGGCGAGGAATGTCAAAATAAAACTACTTTGGCCGAGTAGCACATTCGAAGGTTATTGGAATTCACAGCAATGCTTTTATTTTGAAAGCGGGCGCGCTGACTTCCTGTTAGCTTCTTGCAACCTTGAAGTAGCTCAGAGGGGGCGAGGTTCTCTGCTGCATGTTTCTTTAAATAGCGGATTTCACAGTAGCTCGTGCCGGGTGATAACACAAGAATTTCAATTTCATTATTTAACATAATCGTCAAATGTGGCGTGCCCCAGTTTTACTTCAAAGCAGGCTATGCATCTATGACCACGTAGCAGCCATTCATTATCATGCTGCATCCCGCCAGCCCTGAGCGGGCAGCTGCGTAGCACTAAAGTGAATGAAGATTTAAAGGGACCATTACTAAGTAAATAATGAATAAGGAGTGACGGACTTTATTGTTGTGGCGTCTGAAAGACTTGTACAGTGCGGTAGAATTACTTAGAAGGAGATTACTTTATCATTCAGCAGTGTTCCTACCATTTATCTTATTAAGAATACAGAGACATGTATGATATCGCCTTTGAGTTACGTTTTTCAAAACGTAAGGTTACACTGGATGGGACAACAGGAAACGAACAATAGGCCTTAAAAACGAAACTGTAAGAGTCAAATTAAATTAACAGAAAAATACCCATATCTAGCCAAATAATTACATGTTGACACGCACTCAGTCTTCAAAATTTAAAGGAAAAAAATCTACAAAACCTAAAAAAAAAGAGAAAGTGACCAACCTGATTGTTTAACTAAAAATGGCTGTCTCGAGTGAGTTTGTCAGTTTTTTGATGCTGCATAGCTAAGAAATATCCAGTCTACATTACATTAGCCAGGGTATCCACCAGGTCTTAAAAAGTATCAACAATTATTAGATTAATTTAGCCAGTATAAAGGCTTTTTAAAAGTATTTAGAAAGTCTTAAATGCAAGACTATATTTGTTGTTTTTCTATATTTTCAGAGTAAATTAAAGAGCCTTTAGACGTTAAATGCTTTAAAAATCAGAATTGAAGAGTATTTAAAGTATCCTGAAATAGGCAATTATACCTTGTATTTGTTTGTTCTTTAAACCTTGTATGCCGTTCATTTTTTTAAGCTTAAAGTGCCGTGAAAAATATGTAAATCAGTGCCTCTACATTGTGGTTAAACTACTTTTATGCAGTTCAAGTGAAAAATAAGACCCTCCACTGTCAGCTACCTAATGACAGGTTTTAATTCTCATGCTCTAGTCTAAAAAGAATCACAAAAGGCCTAATTTTCTTTCTATAATAATAAATATAATTGACATTTGAGTTTCTTTGTTGACACATTTATATATTACTATTGGCACAAAACATATACAAAACTTGTTTATGCAACAGTTTAGAAATTGAAAATGTAGTAGTTTTAACATTTATGAAGATGGTCTTGAAAAAGGTCTTAAAAAGTATTAAACTTAATGTCAGATTTTTATGTAAAGTAAAAGACTTAATCTGCAAAGGTCTGTTGGTACAGCCCATTTGTTCGTACAGTCAATATTTACAGCTGATGAAAGCAGATTTTAAAGCAAAATTATCAGTTCTAAATATTGGCAGAATTTTTTATATCTTCCAATAGCTATAACTGAATTTTTATGCTAGTATCTGCCATTAGTGATATCATGCTGATAATGTTGTGCATCCCTAACTGATTTCCAAGGCTGCCATAAACAAAAGTGAAATTGAAATTGTTCCCAATGTATATGTGCAATTTAGGCAATGTGCAGAGGTTAACTTGCAAATTTTGATCAGTAAAAACAGTAAAAATAGGGACTTCTTTTGTTGCCCCTGTTTTCTTCAAACAAGTATTACCATGATTTGAAGTTTACTAGTATTGTATCAAAATTTTTAAATCCGGTCTTGTAACATCCCAAACCTCAAGATGTGCAGTTTTTAACATGCTTAAGATTAGCTATGGATGATGCTAAACTGTCCCCTTTTGCAGAAAATGAACATTATTAGCAAAATTCATGGTGACATATGCTGTAAACACTCAGCCTAGACAGGCTAGGTTTAAGGACTACTGCTGTGTTTTGTCTCTTCACTGGTTATCCACATATATTTATGTCCCAGGAGTTACTGGGTTTTCATGTGGGACTAATAATAGCCATTCCCCCTTGTTAAGTCATATTTATACCCAAACATCAGGTCCACATCTCTATTATTGTGTCATATTCTTGCAAGTCTAAAATAAGCCTCCTCTTTGAGCTTGGCATAAACAAAGTGTTACACAATATTCTGTAAAAGCAGTCCAGTCTGGTGTCTGTAGACTGGCAGAGTGCTCTGCCTGAGCTCCCTGGTGTTTGGCTGAATAACACATACAGTAGATATGAAGCTTTAAACAAGCACACGGCAACATATCCTCTCACTTAGACATGCGTAAATGTTATGTCATCCTTGTGGTTGAGTTTTAACTGTAACCATGAAAGAGCTGCTCTTGCGTAATTTTTTCTCAGAACGTGCTGTACACTGGGAATCTTTTCGTATAACTTGTAGTCACAGGGAAGGACGGACGGAATATTGTGACAACAAAAGTGTTAAGGTGTGACCACAGACCTCAGGATTTTCAAGCTTTGAAAGGCAAGTCTATTCATGCAATCAGAGATGAGTGTGCTTGAAGGCGGAAAAACAATCTGGGGCTCTGATTTCAATATTTGGTGCCAACAATGGCAATTTTCTGTCTAAAAAGGCATGAACCATGGGCCATTGTGTTATCAATACTTTCCTTAAACACATGCCCGTGCACACATAATCAGTCGGTAGACACAGGACACCTGACTTTGGTGAAATAAGAACCGTACATCATGCTAGACTGTTTTGTTTTGCAGAGGAGAGGAGAAAGCTGAGCTCTCAGGGTAAGGCACTCAATGACAGCAATTAAACTCACAACAGGGGAAAATAGGAACCTGACAGAGGTGCAGCGGCATGCTAGTGATAGCTGAGCATGTCATCTGAGTTAAACAGCATATGAAGGGCTTGGGGCTTGTCTGCCAAGATAAGTTGTAGATACTCTTGATTTTTTAATCAGCCAATACAGTGACTAGAATGTGAAATGGCTTGTTCTTGGTGACTGCAGTTTCTCTTAGCTCTACTCACAGACTGTATAAAACATGGATGTGGTCTCAGTAATGGCCCCAGTGGTTCTGAAGAGGCGTGATGAAGCCTGTTGATGGTGGTGGCCATGTTAGAATCTCCTTATTTTTGATCAGCCTTGTAAAAGGGAACAAGGGATGGCTGCGGTGGGCATTAAGCCTCCCAACATACTGTTACAATTCATCAGCCACATCCCTAATTATATAGATTTAAGGGTAGCTTTAAGGCTTAATAACAGTAACAGTGTGCATTGGCAGTGAAATAAGCTATTGATACCAAATTCTTCTGCCTTAATTTTCATCTATTAAAAACACTGTATAAACCATCTATATTCCTACTGCTGAGTGGATGTGATGTAGCACTTAGCTGCCAAAAAGCCAAAAAGAATTCCCTTTGGAAGTTGCTTTTCCTCTTGATGCCTAAATAAGACACTGTTGACTAACAAGTGCAGCATATCAAATTACAAGGTGATAATATTCAGTGATTTGTTCACAGCTTTTCCCCTTTGCTCCAGTGATGTGTTCCCAGTGTACCATCCGTCTGAGAGGCAAACAGACAGCATATTGTGTCTATCTGTGTTTCGTGGTGTTGAGGCTTTATTAAAATAAACCTTATATAACACCAGAAGTTCATGCGTCATTAAGAGTGAAGGAGAAATTCTCTGATCGACCTGCAGTAAGCTCCGTGTTTATCAGATTGTAACCTGGAGGCTACATATTGAAGGCGCTGCAGCAGATTGTAAATATTGTTGCACTGGAAATGGGAGGAGGCGGTTATCAGTTTTAGTGGATCCTGTATCATAAAGTCAGAAATGTGGGTGTTCACCCTCTCTGTCTTTGCCTCTCCTGCTTTTGCCTTTGCTTCGACTGTTTACGACTCCTCTTACCTGTAATGCTGTGACTATATTACTGTCTTAGCACTATTGATTCCACCCCCTGCTCTTGCGTGCTTATGTGTCTGAGACTTTCCATCATTCTCTCCGTCCAGCACCCGGTCTGACCTGGCATTTGGAGCCTTCTTTATTTGACAGCTACAGGCGTTCCTCCTTGGGGAGGTGGTGTTAATGTACTCTAGAATATCTCTGCCTGCTGTCCCTGTTTGAAACCATGCCAGACTCACTGTCAGAGCCTCTGTTTTACTTGTTCATGTAGTTTAAATTGAGAATATGAGTAAAGACTGACCACCTCTATTTGCTCTTACTGTAAACATGGATGGTTGCTACAGATTTTTGGATAAGAGACCATCACAAGTCTGATATTTGTCCGTCCTGTTTTTGTTGAGGAGATTTATTATGTTTGCCCCAGAATTTGCCCAACTCCTTTTTCACATAGGAGCACCTCAGCAAGTGCTGTGAGTTGCAAAACGGTTAAATGTCACTGGGAAAAACTACAGTTTCCCTTTGGGGGTTGGGGGGCTTCTCTTTCACTCTGTCCCTTTCCAAATATTAGTGGGGTTTCTGTGCTCACACCACCACCATTTAGGCCTAAATGCTTTACTTTTACTGTTGCTTTACTGTTAGCTAAAGGCAATTTGTTAGCTGTTACTAGGTAGCTAAAAGCAGTGTAAATAATTCATAGAACAATATCTAGCTGAATAAAGCAACAGCTAAACTACTGATAGCCTATTTAGCCTAAGCTAATTGAAAAAAAATTAAGTAATTAAGTGCTAGCTAGTTTACAAAAAGAAATATCAATGGTAAAATGCTTGATAGCTTAAGCTAATACATGACTGCTTCATAGTTTGCTGGTGGTATTACATACTTGTGTCATAGTTGGCTAGAGGTAATGGATAGAAAGTTGAAGTGACGGATGAGTTCTATTTAGCTTGAAAGATGTAGCTAAGGGATCTAAAAAGACGCCTGTATACTTGACATAAAGCCAGAGGTTTTGATTAAATGCTTCATTGTACTCTGAAAGTACCATGTTAAGAATTTAATGACACTATAAAGTGAAATCCAAAATTTGTGTCTTAACACCCTAGATATGTTGGAATATGGTTGCTGTAGGGGTCACTGGTGAATGCGTCATATTAGGAAAGAAAAACAGATGCATGTTTGACATGTGCTGTAGTCTGGATTAAAATTTAAAAAGTTGAGTTCAAAGTGGTAAAGTAGTTGTGGATAAGTAGCAGTGAAAAGATTTAGATTTTTTAAGCACCACATGAAAGTAACTTCTCTATACCGATCACACACAGTGGTAAATAACATCAAATTTGAATTCATTGTGAAAGAACATATTTGTCACACAGCGACGGTGTCAAATGGTCGCTTTAGTACATCTGGCTGGACTGAATAGTTGGAAATAATTGTTTTAAGTTGCAATGCAGTCTATGTGGATAGACACTTAAGGAACTTGCTTTTCAGGTAGTTTTCAAAGTTTCCAAAACCTGTCCCAGTGACTGTAGTCTGTACTCAGTGAGATAAGTAGAAGCTCGCAGCCATGGTTTTGTTTTGATGACAAATGCATCTTTCAAGTGTTTCTTTAGAGGCAACACCCAACCCCTTGCTGCTCCTTCTTCTGAACATGTTGGTGTATTCATCTCATGGGCACATGTGAAGAAACAACTCTTAATTAAGTCCACTTTGTAATATGTCGATTCAGGGCTCTACATTCCTGAATCCATTGAAGCAAAACTAAATGCAGCCTGCACTGTATTCTGAGGAGTTCCTCTGGCACAGCAACAAAAAGATAAAAATGGAACCAGAGCAAAAATCTGCTCTGTCCTTGCTGCCCCGGAAGCTCTGCGGCTTTTGTTTTGTATACATCTCACGCTGTTGGCTTAGGACACGTTGACACCAGTGATCTCCGGTTAAGCCTCGCTGGCTGCAGCTCAACACATAGGCACACAGAGTCAGACAGTGATTGCCTGACTGGAGTGCTCTGGAATATCCAACACATCCAAAACACAAAGAAACAAATGGGTCCTTTAAATTTTTTTTCACCACTTAAAAGCCTTTACTGTGTGAACTGTTGTGATATCACACTGCCCAGCTATAGAAATAACTTTCTGAGATGACACTCAGTTTAAGAAGCTTGATAAAAAAATTTTTCTATGACACAAATTCCTTGACAAAACCTAAATCTACCAAAATTAGACCATAAGTTCTTGAGAGAAACTATTGTTTTGGCATCATCTTTGGTACCTTTTAATCTCTTTTCTTATTATCTCTTCATTGTTTTTCAACAACAGTTTGCACTCCTCTGAGAAAATGTTGTATTTGTATTGTCCCTACATTCTAGCAAATGCCACTTACTGTACTCTTCAGAACAAACACCTGCTTTACAACGTTGACGTGGGTTTTTTTTCGTATACCCTGACATCTCCAAAAAAATTTACTGAGCTTTCACTTGCCGCATGTTTGTCATTCATGCTGTACCGTATAGCTCTTCGCATGTAGCCCCGTCCCCTCCTGCCCTTCATCTTAACCTATATCTGTCTGAGAATAAGCAGGTGGCTCAGCTGAGCAAACGTGGCACGTGAGGGAGAAGGGCAACCGACAGTACTCATCGCCAATTACGATGCCCCGAGCATGTGCCGGCCAATCGGTTTTGCCCCAGAGCCTCGTCCCTCAGCAGATCCTCAAAAGGCCTCTGGCCGGTGCAGCCGTAATCCAGTTAGAGCGCGTAAGGGAAGATATAAGAAAGCTAAGTTTGGATTAAGTGACAGACTGACTCCTCTGGCAGATTACTGGTCGTGGCGATCAGATTGTTGGCAGGAGTGAACGCTTCACCATATGTTGTACAGGCTGCTCAACATGTCTGTGGTTGATGCATGTATTTGTATATTTTTGAAGTAACACAGAAATGACAATCACAACACTTTATCTTATCCTGTTTATTTGTGGAAGAAATAAAAATGGCGCAACACTCATTGAAAACGTGTAAATGTTTACAGCAGCTGTGCATACGTCTGTTGTAGCTGCCATATAGATACTGCGGGAAAACTGCAGACACAGGCACATCTGATCCATGCATATCAGACTTCACTGCAACTGTAGTGTAATTCAAGCAATGCAGGGTACTCAGGGGAGTGCTGACAGAATTTTAATGGTTCATGCTTGGTTTAAACTCATTGTTTGCAGAGGTTGGGTTGTTTTGGAACCATTTCAACACCACATCACAATGCTGAAAAAATCCCCAAAATGCCTCTTGCATGCAGAAAAAAACCTATTAGAAAGTACCAGGATACAGGAGTTGAAAGTTTGACACAGTTCTAGTAAAATCAGTGTAATTTCTAATACCACGGGACAAAAATAGAGGTCAATGTTTGGTCATTTCTGGTCTTTAATTACGAAACTCTGGCACATTATCAATGCTGTTGTGCAAGCTAGGCAGCTATCAGGTTTGCTTGCATTTTTTCATAGAAGCACTAGCAAAAATATCACCTAAATTATGAAAAGGATGTAGTTTTTTACCTAAACTTTAATATATTTTGATACTATTGATCAATCATTGAAATAACAGATTGTATGTTTCAAAACGTGACATCAGAAAGTATGAAAGTTCCACGTTTTGACAACCTTATATCTAATGACTGGGCAAAAAGAGAAGCCAAAACTAGTTGAAAAATTCAACAGTTTACTCTAAAAGAGTCTGCTCTCCTGCTGTTTTCATGTGATCCTTCTTTTTAAAAGTATGAGTCATTCTGTTTGTAACAAGTATTGTATCAAAATAGAGTCTCTGAGCTCTCAGGGCTGTGGTTGGTTTAGAATCAGTTAGCAACAACATAGAAGAAACAGCAGCAGCTGCAGCAACCCATGATCAATCATGCTATGTCCCTGAGACCTGAGTCAAAGCGGTCAGAGGTCAAGCCTCATGTTGAGTCCTCAGTTTAAATGTGACAATGTCAAGGCTGCTGAAAAGAGGAAACAAGTCAAGCAAGTAGTATTAGCTTGGGTGCAGGAAAAAGGTGTTCTGCATGATGCACATTTGAACTCCAGTGTCTTTTGGGTGACTTTTATTCCACAGCAAAGAAATGATCGTGCTCTTAAACTTGTGCTTTCTTTTTCAGGTTTTGCTTGTCAGCAGCAGTCGGCACCCAGACCAGTGGATCGTCCCCGGAGGTGGGATGGAGCCAGAAGAGGAGCCGTGTGGAGCGGCAGTACGAGAGGTGTTTGAGGAGGTGAGTAAACCAAAGAATTCAGCTCGTTTTCAATATCACATGAAGCTGAGCCTCGACTCCAAGGTGAGGTCATTATGAGGTAAATAAAAACTCGATGAGGAACACATGGGAGGTTGAACACAGCAGTTTTTAAAGGAAAAGTAGCATGTAATGGTTTAATTTTTTTTCTTATATCTATAGTATTAGACAGGGTATGAACATAATTTGTAGTCAAACATGACAGGGACTTAACAGGAAAAATCAAAGAACAGGGCTGTTTTTGTTGTAAACAAGAAACCTAAGGTCTAAATAAAGGCCAAGTTTTGATATTTATCTTCCTTCAGTTCAATTTAACCACAATGAATTAAGATAGGAATAGGAACGGTCATGTGACAATGAAGAAAAACTAAACAACTGTCTGGAAAAAAGGCCCAGAGGAAATAGTCTGACATCTTTAAATCAGTTCCCTATCCTTCTCACAGTTAGCATGAATACAATACTGGAGATGCCTCTGATTATTCCACAATTTAGCTAAAACATTTAATTATCTCTGTGTAATGTAAGCTTCTTTCATATTGCAGAATAAACTCTCTTTGGCGATCTTCAGTCGCTCTGTACTCATGGCCTGAAATAGTTCACCTAAATTGGCATAATTGCCTGTAAATCTAAGGCTTAATATGAACAGTTGTACAGCTGCCAAGTCACTATTTCTCTGACTGGTTTGCAGAATGTATCGTACACTTTATTTAATATCTGAGCACACCCACATCCAGATAAATCCAAAGACCAGAACAGCTCTTTAAACTTGAATAATGTATTCAGAATTTGGAATAAACCTATTTGTAATACTTTAAATGCCTACACTCAGGGTTCCTGCAGATCCCTGAAAAGTAGTCTAGAATATGGACATTTGAAATTTAAGGGCCTTATAAACTCCTAAAAATGTCTTTATTTTCCTCTTAAGAGATCTTACATTTTAGAGAACACATTGATTAAGATGGGTTTTTTTTATCCAACTTGAGCCTCCTAGCTGACATGATTTTAATGATTCTTTTTGCTTATATGCTTGTCAAAGTTACAATTAGCATCTTTTACTGCAGTGCTGCCTGGTAAATGCCAGAGAACGCAGTGATCTCACGTTAGAAAATCAGCATTTTAGAGCGTTATTTAAAAAAGTCGGACAAACTGTGAAACAAATCTGAGTGCATTATAGACCAGTTTGTAAAAACAGATCAATAATTGGACGGCAAAAACAAGACACACATCTAGAGAGTTTAAATGCTACAGTCAGTGTTGCTAAGGTTGCAAAACTTTAAAAAATGTTTAAAGTATTTTTGCAAAACATTAATAAGTTAACCCTCTTATTTTGGTTGTTTATACTATTTCATGTTTCAGGTTAGCTTTAGACGGTCTTTATTTTTCAGTCGATACAACAGTAAACAGGACTCTGTCATGTGATATGTGATTTATATGAAACTACTCAGTTTAAAAGGACCATGTGAAAAATGAAAAATTCAAGCTAACTAGGACATTAGTTTTAAAAAGGAAATAGTGTTCTTTTTTATTAATAATACACAATTTTGTATTTCTAAATGTATTTATTCAACATATTGTGCATAAATATTCTCCAGAATTCAGGGAATTTAGTGTTGGCTGCTCAAAATTTCCTGGGGGAGGACCCCTCTCCTATTTTATACTACTTGTTATGATTTAATAAAGTCCGTATTGTTGTAAAACACGAGTCTAGACCTCTAAAATCTGGGGTACCAAGTAAAATTCTTGCAACCCACCCTTATTTTAAAAGCTCTGCCCAGACAAAAGCATTATTCTGCTTTCACATAAACTCGATCACCTTAGCACACCTGCTGAAATTTGTTATGATAATTATTAGCATTTTCACAGAATCATCAAATACTGGCATTTACGACCAAAAAAATGTATTTGTCCCATACCATCTGACATTTCATAAACAGTCCATTCAATCAGAAAATTGAGAACTCTTTGACTTTTTGTTTTTGACAGTTTGCCACACCAAAGAGTTCATTTTTCTCAGTTCAGGTCTTAAAAAGTCTTCAATTTGATTTGTAAAAGTGTGTAGGAACCCTATGCTATAATATGTCATAAACCTCACATAACATATGGTGCTTACACTCATTGTCATTTAAAGGAGGAATACTTGCGATTCCTGTATTGCCTCATGGGCTAATGCACATAGGGGGAATGGTTTGGTGAAGCATAAGGTATTATGTCATGCTTCTCCTCCACTGTAGGACACCAACATTACTCAGCTGCAGATGGAATTTGCAAGTTTTGAGACAGAACAACAGCAGAACTTTGTTTCAGCACCACATGTTAATTGCTACAGTCACAAGGCTGTTGTGGGTTTGGGTTTCACATGGCTTTATGTTCCTCCAACTGTCTAGATTCAGAGTTCAAGTTCTAAAAATGTCAGGACAGACTCGTGGAATGAGATTTTTTCCCCAAGTGATGGTGTGGTGTTCCTGGGAGGCAAAAAGAAGTAAAAGGGGTCTGTTACAACATTTTCAAGATGGTGGACAAGCAGCAAAGTCGTACACTGTCATGTCATTGCTACGTGCATTTGCATCAACGTTCAGTGGTGAGCAGAAAAGACTTGAAGCAGCTTAATTACAACACAAAGATCCCACCATGAGACGCAGTTCACCTAGAAAAGTTTAGGGAAATTTCCTGTGGTGAAGGGCATGTGTGAAAGGGGCGACTGTCAAATTTTTATATCAAATGCATTTAACACATTTACTGTTACAGCTAAAGTTTCAAACAAATGTGACTAAAGGGTAGTCCAATACACTGACTATTTAAGTCGCGTTTACATCAAGTTTGATTAAGATAACATACGGGTGTTCAGGACATCACGCATGTCTTAGTTTAGAGTAGGTCAATCCAGTCATTATGATTATTATTAGAAATCCTGTAAAATGTTGTGAGTCCACATCTGTGCATCCTAAAGGCTAAACATCTCTCACATCATCATTCCTTTCCAGTAAATAAAGAGTTGGAATAACCAGAAGTAGGGTTCAAAATAGTCGTCTGAGATTCCCCAAGGGCCACTGTGTCCGTAGTTCAGTGCCTGAGGTGTCCACTGGTATCCAGAGGTCCCCCTCTAAGCCACGTCAGTGGTCTAAACTTGGCTCCTGGCTGGATTCCTGTGCATTCACACATCCTGCAGTCCATCCCGCTGGACACATCAGCAGGGCAGAGTGACACTTGTGAAGTATGCTGAGCAGGGGAGACTAGAGAAGGAGAAAGGACAGATGTCTTATGTCGTTACAAGTAATCTGATTCGTGTGAAGTGCATCCGA
Organism: Cheilinus undulatus; assembly: GCF_018320785.1. Taxonomy (NCBI): domain Eukaryota; kingdom Metazoa; phylum Chordata; class Actinopteri; order Labriformes; family Labridae; genus Cheilinus; species Cheilinus undulatus. The sequence continues at coordinate 19,586,292 of NC_054887.1, read as the reverse complement.
ATTCATAAAGCAACTGTTAAGTGTTATGAAAGAGACATTATGACATTTTGGTTGTAATGCTCTCTTAGGGTTCGTGTTGGGTTTTTCTTTCAGGTAAGAGGACCTCACTAAAAAAAAGCCATTAGAAGAAGCACAGCAGCATTAATGTCCTCGAGTCCATCCTAAAGACTTTATATAACCTGTATATCCCTGCAACGCACACCTAATTATGCATAAATTATAAGAGAAACAATGATTGCAACAAACCTGAAGAATCTGCAAAAACAGATAGCAAAAATCTAAAAGTAAGTTTATCAAGCTTTTCTTTACCAAACTAGAGCCTGCAAGGTTACAGAAGGGTTCAGTACATGGAGGCGTACCTGAAAACATTGAAATATTGTGCATAATACCCATTGTTTGAAAAAGAGGAATAAATCTTTGGTTCCACAGCTGTTTTTCAAATGTTTTTGACCTTTATTACTCTGTCCCTGACTTTAAAAATAGTCTGAAAAAGAATATTTTTAATGCTTTTCTTTGTTTCTTCCTCAGGCTGGTGTAAAGGGCAAGCTAGGACGTCTGCTTGGTGTGTTTGAGGTAAGCATTCATGACTGCCACCTACTCAGGCTGTTAATTATGCCTATCCTTAGATGAGTTTAAGAGAGCTAAGGGTGGCAAATTGCACCTTTTTGCAAAACATCCTTTCTCTGAGGACAATTACACTTCTTAATACTGACTCTCCTTTTCTCCTTTCCCCTCCGGTTAGCAAAACCAGGATCGGAAACACCGGACGTACGTCTACGTGTTGACCGTCACAGAAACACTGGAGGCCTGGGAAGACTCTGTCAACATAGGTACGCTTCTCCCTTCACCTTGCTTTCCCTCCAGTGTGGGCTGATACTATAGGAGGATTACGTTTCATAATACGCTGTCTTTTAATTTATGTGAACGTCAGTGGACTGCGGGGATGCTATACGGGCACTGGGGTATGTGGTGACAAGAGGGAACCATAAATCGAGGCTTCTGGTGTTAGCTGCAGACGATCCTAGCTGCAATATATTACAGCTGTCATTGGGCTGGATATCAGGACCCATATCCACACAGCTTTCCCAAAAATTTGCCCTTTCAATCACCTTGACTAGATCCTGGTCAAGATGAAAGTTATTAACAAATCTTAGATCAGTGATACTCAATGAGTTGCTCTTGAGCCACATGTGGCTCTTTTATGTCTTAATTTGAATTATTCTCCCAGAAGACCTTTAAAAAAGTGGACTTTGACCTCAGAAATCACCCATTGCAAGTTACATTGATCAGTTCATTCCTACACTTATACAGTTGGCTTTAATTGCCAACCTTTATTTTTGTCTGTATACTTTCATTGCCCATATTTGCAATCTTTGCCGCTTTTTCTTTTTTGCCACTTTAAATCGATTTTTGCTGCTTTTAGCCTGTTTGTGCCACTTTTTTTGCTACTATTTGCCCATTTTTGCCACTTTTATCCTGTTTTTGCTGTCTTTGCCCACTTTTTCCCACTTTTTTGCGTTTTTTTTTCTGCCCAGTCCCTTTTCATTCATTTTTGCCATGTTTTGGCTGCTTTTGGACTATTTTTTGCCAACTGTAACCCATTCTTTTTTCACCTTCACCCATTTTTCCACTTTCTGCCCCCTTTTCCCACTTTTCTCCCATTTCTGCCACTTGTCACCCATTTTTTTCCCATTTTATGCCCACCTTGCCCCTTTTCACCCATTTTTTGCCATCTCTTTTGATTGCTTTGCCACCTTTAACTTATGTTTATTGCCACTTAGACCTGACTTTGCCACTTTTCACCACTTAGATTGTGGCTCTTACAAAGGTTTTTTCAACAATTTGGGTCTTTGGTTGAGTAACACTGTGTTAAACTGTTAGGAGTAGTGAGGAGGACCTTTAAGAAGCTGGGGAGGAAATGGTGGAGAGACAGAGACTCTGTGAAGACTTTGCATCAACCTGGATTAACATTCATTTTGGACATTTGGAAACTAAATATGTTACCTCTTTTAAAAAAAATACCTTATTGCAGGTTTTTGCATACGCCATAAAATTTCAGACATTATTTCTTTCATCCTGCCATATTAATACCTTTCAAACCCTTAAACATATTAAAGAAGAGTAAGGGATAAAATTAGAAAAAAAAGAGTGAGTAAGAAAAAAAAAAGGAAAACCCACAAATTAAAAATAAATAAAATGAAAGAGTTAGCTTACTGTTCTCTACAATTCATCCAACAAGCAAAGCTACCTAATAAATTGTATTTTGATGGGATTTTTGGTGTTATGAAAACCCTCATTGAGTTTCTAGGTAAATCCTATCCATGTGTGAATCCTTAATGCGAGGTTTGAACTCACCTTGATGTGTACCGGTGGTCTGGGATGCCATCATCCAGATGGATTGGTAGTGTAGCCAGTGTTAAGAGTGCTGGCATGCATTGAGGACAGCTCTGCCAATTCATGTAATCTGCTGAAGTCTGCCAGTAAGTAAAAAAATGTAGTTCAGTCAGGAACGCTCTCATCACAGTTTTACTTGGCAGAGAAGGCTCTGCTCAAAAGCTGCTCCATGGGTTAGTCAAGCAGCATGCTTTGACTTTCTAGGGAGCGTACAGCTAGAAACCTCTCATATAGATACAAACATTTATGATAAAGCATACTGAATACGATAAAATTAGTTCAAAAGCAGTTACTCCATAGTAGCATGAATCTGAATATGAGGGTGCAACAAGCTTTATGCTATAAAGGAGGAGGCTGGGGTGGAGGAGGTGAAGCTTTGCCAGCAACAGCAGCAGCGTGGTCAATCAGCATTAATGCAGGGATTAGTGGGACGTCAATGTCATATTTAAATGCATAAGAGAAAGTGCTGTGATTGGCTGTTTGAGCTGGGAGCTTATTTACATTGGTGCAACTTCATGTGCCAGTATTTACAAAATCTGTTTTAGCTGATACAGATATCAACACAGATACATAAGTGTAGTTCAGACTGTTAGACAAGTTCTTGAAATGCACCTGGAAGTTAAGTGATAAAGAAAGAACTTACGTCCTTAGAAGATGCTCTAAAGTTTAATGGTGATTTCAGACTGGCTGCGTGTTTTGTAATCCGGTCTGGCTCCTTGAAATGTGTTTTCATTTCAATCTAGCTAGAACCCTACAAGGGTTATTTTCTTAATAGTATATCACTGTTTCCTATAAAAGCATGTTTATGACAAAATGAGGGAGAAAAGCTGTTAAAGAGGAACTGCTAAACTCTTAGCTCATGGCTAATTCACCCCCATTCATTTGCATTGCTAGCAGCTTCACTGTTTATTATCGTGTGCAGGGAAACCTAGATGCAAAAGAGGCAGACAAGTAAGAATTCCGATTGCAGGTCATCACTGCTGGTACTGCATAGTGTGGACACTCAATAAGTAAATAAGTAAACTATAGACATGATACTGATAGAAATCAAATCATATTGATATCTGTTTGGATACGACAGCAACAAAAATGGAAGTCCTTTGGATTCAATATTGGTTGAATTCTTTTCTGTATTTATTCTAAAGCCTTAGTAATGTTCAACCATTAAAATGGGGGTATTGTTTTAAAACACCTGGTATCATTGAAATACACGCTGTATGTTGTCATGCTAAATATGTCCGTCCTTTGTTGACTCGTACTTCCTAATTCCTGTTAGAACTGAGAAATATTTCTTCCCATTAAAAATAAAAAATAAACGTATCGCGGCTATTAAATTTTACAACTTCCCTCCATGGTTTTGCTATGGAGCAGAAGAAATAGTCAAGTTAAAAGTAGAGACAATATTTGTTGAGTGTTTCAAGGACAACAATGACAGTCCCTGTTCATTCATACATGGTGCTCTGTCTCCCCCTGCAGGCCGAAAGCGGGAGTGGTTCACCGTGGACGAGGCCATCAAAGTGCTGCAGAGCCACAAACCTGTCCATGCAGAGTACCTTAGGAGGCTTCAGCTTAGCTGCTCTCCAACCAATGGAAACTCCATCCTCCCCAGCCCCCCACCCAACGATAACTACCCCCATTACAGCGCTACAGCCACCACCACCTCAACGGGCGCCGTGTTGGGCACCTCCTGCAGATAGGACTGCACCTGAACGTCGAGTCCCGTCAAGCAGGGACAGCTGACTGAAAGTCTGTACAGTCTTGCATGAATCTAATGACTCTTCAGAGTAACGGCTTTCCCTTGTCTATAATTTCCCATTTTAGCTGCAGGACAGACCAAAGCCGTGGCTAGAACTGTTAAAGACTCCTGGTGGAGCTGACTAAAAACTCTTGACAGGAAAACTGTGGATATAAATATTTCAAGAACACTTTTTCTTTTGCTGACAAACACCAGACAGATGACCTGCGGCTTGAGAACGCTAAGCTTCAGTCGTCTCTTCTGGTTTGAATGCCGTCATGAAAGAATGCCTTACAATAACTCTGTTTGAATGTTATTTTTGAGTTGTTTTATTTCACTGACAGTTTTTTATTTCATTTTTAACAGAATGGATTTGCTTTTTAGTCAATAAAAGAGAAATTGACCACAAAGCACATCCATATGGGGAATGTTTCCAGGTTTTCCAATGCCATAGTCTTTAACCCATGATATTAACAAATAATTTCATATTACATAACATAAATCCAATTCTAAATGAAGGAATCCACTTCTGATACATGTCAAGGCTCTCTGTTGCATTTAATTTATGTTACACCATGTTATCAATATTGTCATTTTTATGTAGCATAAGAAAATCAAAGCAGCCTTTAATATTTGTTTCCCAGAATATCAATAATGGCATTAAAGTAGAAGTAACTAAAGCGAAAACATCTTTAAACTTCTGTGAGGAGTTTTTAGCCTGTTGTGACACAGACTGAAATTATTATCAACACCTCTGTATGAGCAACAAAAACAAATGAGACTATGTGGGTAACAGTTGAGAATTTCTAGATTATTTTGAATATTTGAAACCACAGGGTAGGTGTCAGAGAAAAGCAGACTTTTCCTTTTTACATTTTCCACAACAAATTCCCAGTATAAGTTAAAAGTTTGACTGTAAAATCAAAGCAGTTTTCTATGTGGAAAATGGTATCACTTTGTCAACAGGGGGCACCAGATCAACACAAGCTAAAAGTTCCTCACAGGAGCTTTAAACAGTCAACTATAAGGGGGTAAAAACGCTAAATGGCACAACAGAAATGGATTTTAACTCTTTACGTCAGGCTTGAAGGTCATAGATGCTCATATCTGACACCACAGCTGTGAGCGAGTTGATACCTCAGTAAATGAAAACTGGATCTAAGTAAAGACACTGTGTTTGTTAGCCTTTGACACGACACCACTGTGTTTATAGTTAAACTTCAACCAACGCCTATGACCATACGAGTCTGCTAGCCTTGACCGATCCAACGAACCTGTCTGTTGTCCATTCGAGCCACATGCCATTCACACCTTTCCCAGGCTGTTAAAGTGTTTCATGGCGTAACTTCCATCTCTGCCTTAGGTACTGCATGCTGCTAGGGTCAGTTGAGTTTATCTCAACTCTGGTACTCAAAAAAGTTTTTTTTATCACATTATTTAAAACTGTTCTACAAAAGAAATGTTGAGCAGGTTTTTTTGTCTCATGGTGCTGCATGGCTAAGATAAAATTAGCCATCTAGGAGCTTAAAATCCACATACTGCATAACTGTTCTGACTTATTTGCAACCAAGAGGGCACATTTCTTCTTGGGCTGGGTTGAACATTTTTATTTGTGTAGCCTTTAAATTTGCCCACGATAGTTTAAGATTGCCCTTTAAAGCCCCCGGTATAAAGTTTTAACTGGATTTTGAAGCAGGCTGAATGAAATGTTAATGCTTTCTTATGAGCTACAAAATTAAGGTCCACAATTAGTGCTCTAATTTTTCTAACTGTGATTAATCACATGCTTTATTGTCCCTTTCAGCACGTTGGTTAAGACATATCAGTGCCTCCCTGCAGCCACAGTGATGTGAAATAAGTCCAACACTGCTTCTTAAAGTGTCATTTTGCTTTAAAAACTCACAGACTGCTCAGTGGACAAGTCCAAAGTCATCTGAACCTTTTTGAATGATCTCTTATTTCATTTTCAATCCATAACAAGTTCTCTTTTCCATGGTCCAGTTTAAATCTTCAATCTACCTCTAGGAGCAGGTCTGTATCCAAAAAGGAAGTCAGTCACCCTTAATTTAAGACAGTAGAACAATCCAAAATGACAACATTAAATAGATAAAATGCAAGAGTGGACTTTTAAAATGTGGAAAAAAGGGTGTGATTAATTGCGATTAACTAAAGAATTTTCTGCGATTAACATGTTTAATCTTTTGACAGCCCTATTATTTTTTTAGAGCTAATGTTCACATTAATTGAAACAACTAAATGTTACTTTTCTTTCCCAGAAGTCATTTTGTAAGCAGAAACAGGACTACATTGTTAAATGTAACACCTGTCCACAGGGGGGCGCCACATTGATTCAAACCAAGAGCTCCTCACAGGATCTTTAATTAAAGGCCAGCTCAGATTACACAAACTAAGCCAGATTTTGCCCCAACTGCATTGTCACAGCTGATTCGATTTGACAAGACTAGCATATCAGAATTTTTGTTGCAGTGTCGTCTAGTTCAGTGCTTCTCAACTGGCCGTGCAGAAGGACCCACCAACACCTCCTTACGGGATACTCTGACCCAATTTTTTCAAAATATTCAAACTCTTAAATTTTTTTAAATGGAAATGTTACAGTTTGGATCATAAGCAGAACAAAACAGTAGAAGGACAACTATGCATACATTTTAGTTTATTCCTTTTTTCCCAATAAATCATGGAAATTTGGTAATTTCTCTAGAAATACCCTGATTAGCTTGGGAGATCCAACCTTGTTATCCAGAATTAGGAGATAAATAAGTTAAAATCTTGAGAAAAATAATGGAATTTCCTTGTCATCACAAGAAAACCTAAGAAAAAAATGTACTGTATGTCCACTTAGGGCTTTTATACATCATATACTTCTTGCCGCATATTTTTTTTCCTGGCATACATTTGCAACCCACTTTTGGGTCCCGGCCCACTAGTTGAGAACCACTGGTCAGGTATGTGCATCCTTATGCGTACCAATAGGAGACCAAAGCGAATCCCTTCTTTTCTCCCTCCGCGGGTTTTATGTATATCTACAATTTAAACCTTAAGTGTTAGCAAGGCTAATTAGGCCATATTTCTTTAAGTTATCACATTCATACCTCACGTTCTGTCTAAAAGCTATCCGGTCCATATTGTCGTCCTCCATAATTGTTTTGCATGAAAAAGCTAGCATCACAGAGCTCTTCTGTTGTAGCGGTGATTGCTACTTTTCAACCCGCCTCCTTGATAACCTGTGAACTGTGGGATCACACTTGTAATGTGGCCAGGCTGTCAGCCAAGACGGGACAAGATTTAAGTCGCACAGTCTGACATGGTACCGTCATAAAAAAAACAAAAGAATTGTGCAGTCTGAGCCGCCCTTAAGTCTAAAGAGTCCCTGATCCAAGTTTTGTGTTCAAACTGCAACCTGTACCAGAAAATCGGATTATAATAATTTAAACAATCATACATAACTTTATTTGTACTTTTTGAATGTTTCAAAGGTGAAACAGACTCATCCATGTCTCTGGTTCAAATGCTCTCTCCATGTGACTCCAACTACACACTATGATGCAAATATAGACAGAAATCCAAAGAGAAATGGATTCAATCCAATAGCAGTTCCAATGTTACATTTCAAATATTTATTTTTCTTATCTAGCCGTTCTCACTGAAAAGAGGCGCCCTCTCACTCCTGTTCTATCAGCTGAATGACGACTAGTAACCACACAGATTTGTAAATAGCTTTGAAGAGCCACATTGTGTTTTTAACTTGAACGGACATGTAAATTTTCTCTTAATATTTTATATTTTTTCTAAAAATGTATGAATGGCAGGAAAAAAAAACCCACCAAGAACAGTATGTACAGTATGTTTGTATCAACGACCATGTGCCACAGGTTTAGGATGCTGGTATGGAGTTTGTTTGTCTTTGACAAAGTTAAACATACAGACAGTTAAAACTTTAAACTGAATTTTGCAAATGTTTGCCCATTGAAGTCCCTGTAAAGTTGAATCTAAACTTTGTGTCTTAACACACTAGATGTGTTGGAATGAGGTTGTGTTAACATGTGGAAACAGATCTACATGCGACTGAATTTTGGAATTAGACCATTAGAAAGTTGTTCACCCTTTTCCTGGCTTGGTTTTATTTGAGCAGGACGAAAAATGTGAGCCCATGACATCACCGTTCTTGATTGGGATTTACCCTAACGCTACAATGAAATAAAATCACAGAGCAGTTCATCACAGTACAGTGTGTTGTTATGTGATGTCACTGCCTTTATTGAAAGTTAACAGTCGACTACATGCTCTTTTTGTTCACTGTGAGGTAAATTTCCCAAATCAGCCACAGTGGCCCACAGATCATTGAAAGTATCATAACGAGAGATCTGTGCCAGAAAACAGTACATTTAATCCCAAACTTCTGTCTCTCCACACTGGCACAGAGCCAGGCAAGAATACAGGACTGTATTCCTTGTGAGTGGGTGTGGCTTCAGCTCATTCTGACACGCCCACACCACTAGAGCAGATTTTACTGTCTTGTTTTTCATGTTTTGAAGCTTAATTTGATCAACTTAGAGATGTTTTTTCGTGACTGAAATTTGGCCTGGTGGTTCATAACATGGTGGCCTGTCATACAGCAAACCTAAAATAAAGTTTTTTTGTATCACTTTACAGGGACTTTAATAATGCCCTTTAGAATGAGACACTGAACAATCCAGCACAAAATGAGGATTTAAAGATTGAATCTTGAAGATTTAAAAGTGCTTGTACTATCTCGTCTTTTTACAAACTACATAGCTTCTTACTAATCGTTTTGTGTCAGACACATATTTGTGTAATAATGATTATTGACAATTCACGAAATTGGGATTTTATAACTTTTTAGGAGGAAGAAATGCAATTTTGGAAAACAAAAGCAGGATGTGTTGACCAGAGGAAGCTTTATATTTAATATATCAAATAATTTAATGCTTGTCAAAGCTTTTTTGTTAGTGTAAAATCTTATCTCCTCACTTACACCTCTACCGACTACTGTAGAACTTTGATCTCTTTAAGCTGCTCCACGATAAAGTCCCATCTGCAGACATCACAAATCAGCAATCATAAATGATGAGCCTTGTCTGGAGAATCCAGCGACCTTAAAGCTCTATGAGTGTTAATGTGTATTCATGAATGTGAATTAATGTGCCAAATTGAAAATTATGTAAGTGTTCAGGTGGTAAAGTCATTTTAAAGAGATTTTTAGACTAACTGCTTTGTGGAAAAGTCATTAAAAAAATTATTTGATAAACTTAATTGTCATATTAGAATAAACTCTTTTAAAATGTGCTAGTTTTTAGTGATTATGTAATTATTATTGTTGAATTTATGACTACTAAACCACTGGCACTTACTTTTTACTTAATAATGATTCTAAAATCCACTTGGCAATCTTTTACTACAATCCAGATCATTATTGATTAACCCATTTATGCTGAGTCTTTGCAGATCAATAATGCCATCAAACACCTTCTCATCCACATGCTGGATTCTATGTTTGGATCTATGTTGATCTGTGAATGCCCATTTTATGGATGAATCATGACCATAGGGATACAAACCCCTGAATGAAATGTATGTGCTCAGGTACAAAATGACACAAGCATCCACTAAATGAGCGCTGTTATGTGAATTAAAGACAGCATGATTGTTTGCTCAACACACTTTTAATGTTGCATGATGTATCCAGTACATTTTTAATCAAAAGTTTTGTCTCCATTTTGTCATGAATATTATTCACAGAAACTTTAAATGTGAAAACCTGGACTGGAAAGATTGTTTTTGAGAAAAGATTGCATTAAAGGGGAGAAATTGTAACTGTCGTTGCTTCTTCTTTTCATGTAAAAGCAGCTGTGAGGCAAAATTAGGATGAAATAAATGTTGTCGTCGGGCCCCACTGTAAAAATTTGAGCTACCTCCCACCCTTACCCTCTATTCTCAGCAGGGATTAACATCTCCATGTGCCTTGTTTATTGGCTGACATTTTTGGGTTACTGTATTAGATGACGGCGGCTAACACTTCAAACACACTGACCGTGAGCCTCCAGGACAGTGTAACCTAGTGATCAAGGCTTGTTTGAGAGCAACAATAGAGCAGAATATAATATCAGTCTCACTTGGGGAAGAAACAGGTCAACAAGATGACACAGCCAAATGTCGGTACAGAAAAGAAGAAGTCACCGACCTTTGGTCAAATAAAATTTCACTGCCAAAAATGTACTACTATCCTTGTTTGCATGGCTATTAACTACACAAGTTGGTCATAACTTCCAGGCACAGACATCAGCTCTATTCCCTGGAAAGACACCTGTCCCTTGTGTCTGGCTTTGGTTTCCCATTACAACTGAAGCCAAAAAGAGGGTGTTGCTGTGGTTCTGTGTCAGAAACAGATCACATCTTCCTACTCATAAAAACTCGTTACTAGCATACTGATCCCTAGGTGGTTAAACAGCTCACATTGTAGAGTATATTGGCTCTTGTATCCAGAGGTGGAAAGTAACTGATCACATTTACACAGATTACTATATTTGAGTAGTTTGTGTGTACTTTTACTTTTTGGCGACATTTACACTGCAGTTAAAAGTCACCCAAATCTGTTTGTTTGTAACCCTAACCAGAAATCAGATACAGAACAACCAAACAAAAAGTCGGAATTACGCATTAAGGCCTGCAGTGTGAACATAGCCTTTGAAATCAATTATTTTTACTTCTATTTAAGTAAAATTTAACCAGAGTAACTGTACTTTTACTTGAGCACAATAATCTTGTACCTCCACCTCTGTTGACTACATACTAGTACTTAGTGAGTACAGATGGAAGATGTTAGCTTAAAAAAGGAACTATTGGCATCAGCAGATATGAACACTACCGCTGATATTTACAACTGATATTTTGGCTATAAAAATCTGCCCATATCAGCTTACTGGCTTTAGAAAAAAACAAGTTAGTTAAGTTTTATGCAGGATCAACAGAGCTATTTCAGCTGAAGTCGTTCTCTTTCCTTACATTCGTAATTTGATAAAGGCTAGTCAATTGCAGTGTGTCTCAAATCAATTAAATACTAAACATTCTTGAGTGCATACATGTGCATAATGGTTTCACACTGAGAAGTATTGTCAAGTGTGCTACTGGCACATTCAAAACAAGTCCAAGAATTGAGCGTGGACACTTCTCACTCTCAATAAACGCCATTTTGATGTAGGGGTTTTGTACTGTTAGCATGCTAACGCGCTAGCTAACGTTAGCATATGCGCAGCAGTGTCCAGTTTAGATAAGGACACTTAAAGCAGAATAAGTTCATATTCTTTAAGTGAGCAATGTTGACATAAAATATAACTTACATAAATTTAATAGTGAGTGAAAATAGCTGTTACATTTCAATTATAATTGCCCAACACCTATTTATAGCTTGCTGTTAAAAAAGAAGGGTTTTTTTGTTTTGTTTTTTATTGGTAACAAGTTAGCAGTTACAACACATTAAGTAAAAGTGCAACATATGTCATATGAGATACAAAAGTGTACATCTATACAGATAAAGTCAGTGAAGCAAAAGAAAAAAAAAGAAAAGAACACACAAAAGCAGAACAAAACAAACAAACAAACAAACAAAAAAGAAGTAGACGAAGAAAACGGTTAAACCGTCGTCACTTCCAGAAAACGGGATGTACGATTTGAGGCAATATCCCGCATTTAAGTACCTGTACAGTGTGCTCTATTACAATATACCAACAGAAGTATGCGATTTGGGACACACTGGGGGAAAACAGACTCAGTGAAACACTCTTAAGCACCTCTTATGTGCTTAAACATAAGCATTCATCGCTAAACGTAGCGTTGCAGGAAGGAACTTTTGTTTTGACATAACTGTTTGTGGTTTGCTTGGTGTCACCAAGGCCAACAGGCTATCCTAGCATATTCAAAAGGTCTGAGCTACATATTTTCCAGATTCTTTTTGACTATTCTTGTTTCCTGGGTGAGTTATTTCGCTTTTATATTAATATCAAAGATTTTACATTGTACAAAGTACAGCCCCAGCATTAAAACAGTTGCAGTTAGAGTCCTGACTCTTTAAAGCTGTGTGTAATGGCCAAGGTTCCCTTTATAAAGCACTTTAGTAACATAATTAGAATTGGGAGTCACAGTTGTGTGCTTCTTCACAGGGCTTGTTCAAGTTCCACTCCTACAATATTATTGAACTGGAGTTAACTGACACCCCCATGCAGCGACACCTGACACCTCAGGTGCGTCGCCTCTGGCCCCGCCCTTTCTCAGTGTCAGTCTGTCGATTCACCTGAGCGGGACAATAAAGCATTAAACCAGGAATTACCCTTATCTTTTGGAATGAAGGCACCGATTTAACCTCACCGTGTCTCTTCTCACAATGGACGAGGTGTTTTTTAAATCTGCCTTACCTGTGCAGGAGTCCTTCGTGCTGGATGACACCAGCCTGGCTCTGCCGACCGAGCCGAATCCAAGATCCTCGACGTGGGTGACTTCAAACGACCGGAGCCTCCGCGTTCACCAGCAGGTTCAGCTCACCTTGGCTCGGAAGGCGAAAAAAAGTGTGTCAAATGGTAATGTAGATTTTATTTACAGATATGTTGAAGGTAGTGGTGGAACACAGAACCGCAGTTTCAAGACTCCAGAGACATTTTTAAAAAGTTGAACATTTGGCCACTCCTACGTGTAGCTTTGTACACCTGGAAGGCTCATTTGTAATAACCATTCTGACGGAAATAAGCTTTTATTTTGAAGCACAGCATTTTTGGCGCTTGTGTATGAAGCATATGTTACACAGCTACACCCTGTAGTACACCATTAATCTCTTCAAAGGAGCCTTGATGCTGATTTGACCAATTGAAAGTGACTTTGCACGTTTCATGGGCACTGAGCACTTCAATCTAAGATGGATTTATTTATTTAAGATACCAATAAGATGAGAAATTCTTACAAAGTAACATTAGATCGAATTTTGTAAAAGTAGTTAGCAGGGAAATCTTTAAGCCTCTGGCTATGTCCAAAGTGAAGAGCTTCTGCTGTAGGCTACCAAACCCTGTAACTGTAAGATGCATTTTGCAGCAAGAGAGCATGCTGTACCTGTGTGTGTAGCTTACTCGGGATTTACTATCATTTGGACATGGCTGAGGTATATTTTTGAGACTGGAATGCATTTGGCATGGTAGTTTGCCTGTTCAACAGGTTTCTGCAGTTTCATTTATCAGCTTAAAGGGAGATGGAAGTGACAGCTGACAAGGCTTGAGTTCAATATCTCACTCACTCGTCTGTTTTACAGGGGTTATGTTCTAGTTTATCATGCACTGGTGACCTTAATTAATCTGCTGTTGGGTCGACTCTGTAACTAATTCTGTCATCAATCACAAATACTGTTATATATATTTAACAAGGATTTTTTTTCTGTATGAGACCACCACTGATATTTATAGGGTCCTTTACCAATAATGACTCATCATCTCCATTTTTTGAATGTCAGAGTTATTTATTCCATGTACCTATTTCTTTATTCCACTCCTCTGTTTTCCTGTTTAGATTCACCCATGCAAATAAAGAAATTTGGTTTGCATAAGTTAACAAAGATGCTTGCAGCAACATGAGTGTTTACTTAATTCTGTACTCTTTAAGCTCAGGCACATGGGTGGGGACTTACCTCTCTAAGCTGGGGACGTTTCACCATTGCTATGCGTTCCAGTTGTTACAGTGTGAAATTTTACACTCTCACAAAACCTCATTGACTTGTTTCAGGTGGTGTCCATTTACAGAAAAACACAACAAAGAGCTTTGATGCTGCAGACGGATCTTTACCGAACATGAAGGTAAGGAAAAGTTTAACCACACAGTCATCCGAGTTTCACATGCTCTCTTTGGCCTTTAAAGTACTCAGATTTTATGTCATATGGCCATCCATTCAACTCCTGGTGTGTATCTGTTTCCCTCTTTTACGTTGATGCTTGACAGTATCAAAGAACTGGATGGATTTGTAGATGCATATCAAGCTGCAATGAAAATATTGTACACCAGAATTCAAATGTAGTCAAATGATATGCTGCATTATGTAAGGAGCCACCAGACATTCTGACAAATCATTTTTAACTCAACATTATGATGAACTTGTAACATTTTTGCCATGTTTGTGACAGATTTATTAAACCTAGAACCTTGATGAACACAATAAATGAAGCTTTATTTGATCTTGCACAATGAAATTTAGTGAATAAATACTTCTAACAAAAATGTATTTTATCAACCACTTAGCAAATTGGGAAAAAAAAGTTTTTAAAAAATATTTTCCACAACCCGCACTTGTATGTTTATTATATATTTATATCTTACTTGTAGAGTTTAACCTCATTTTGTCTTTGCTATGGTGGCCGAGAAGTGCAACACAAAATTACAAAGTCCACAACACTTTTACTAAGCTTGAGAAGCTTGAGACAAATTTACATTGACCAAAATACTTTTAGATTTCATAAAACACATTAACATGAGCAAAACACTTTTAAAAATGATAAAACAATTAAACATTTTACAAAACAAAGGTGCAAATAACCAAATACAAAATAAAGTCTGAAACACTTTGACAAAACTTGAAGCAAACTGACAAAGTTGACAAAATTTCAAATTTGAGAGACTGGGGGTTCAAATCCCAGGGGGGCACCAGTGTAGGTACATTGGAGCTCAGTGGAAGTTCAAGCAGGAAGAGTTTTTTTAGTCGCTTGTTCATATTTCTCGCTTCTTTCTCATTTCCCGTTGTTTCGATGTGAATGCTATCACCCTTCTCTACCCCAGCCACCTCCATTCAGTTCATCAGCATCTAGTCCAGATCTTAACATGTCTTTTGCTCATCAAGGTCCCTAATGCCACATCATAGCCCAGTTTTATAACACCTGAAAGCTACAGAACTTTTCCAACATGTTTCCGACATCCCCTTGTAGATGAGTTTTTGAGTTTGTTGTGGTTGAGTTATAAATACAAGAAGACTGAATGAGCATCCACTGACTTTGATTAGCTATGCTAAGCTCAGAACAACATACACTATATAGCCTAGGCATGCAGACTGTTTCTACAAACATTTGTGATAGAATGGGTCGCTCTCAGGAGCTCAGTGAATTCCAGCGTAGTACTGTAATAGGATGCCACCTGTGCAACAAGTACAGTCGTGAAATTTCCTCGCTCCTAAATATTCCACAGTCAACTGTCAGTATAACAAAGTGGAAGCGATTGGGAACGACAGCAACTCAGCCATGAAGTGGTAGGCCACGTAAAATGATAGAGCTGGGTCAGCGGATGCTGAGGTGGATAGTTCATATGCAAGTCAAGGCAGGTGAGCGAATACTTTTGGCAATGTAGTGTATCCTGACATCATAAATTATTTTTTATAAGCCTCTTGGCTACAATCAATGTAGTGTCTGCTTTTATCAGTAATCTCTATTAATCTTTTATATGGGATCATATAATGAATTGATTTGTTGAATCCTCTGCGTGCATCAACCCGGCATGGCCACACCTTCACAAAAAGCAAAAAATACTTTGTAATTATCTTTGCTTAAATACCTAAGTTAATTTAAACACTATACCTTACAATTAGGGCTATTTTTCAATTTTGGGTGAATTTAAGGACCCTGTCTTCAATATAAACTGGTTACTGTATGTTTAAATTAGGGCTTTTGAAATAACGTTTCAATTTTGATTGGTCAACAACAGAAAAGAATTAATGCATTCAGAAATTTGACATGGACTAACCTCACTTTGGTGTCAAACGTACACGATTGCTCATATAATCAACCAAAGCAGCGTTGTTAATTTGATGAAAGACAGCAATTTAATTTGAGTTTAGTTTTTATCATTAAATACATCAGAAACTCCACCCAGGATTGATTAATGGGCTGACAAGTGCCCTTGATTTCATTTCCTTTTGGCGCCTGTCTGCCCTAGACGAGAAGAGCTCACACATACAAACACAGGGGCGTGTGAAAGTATGTCCAGACTTTACAACTATTGACATACTTTATAACAGTGGTACTCAACCTTATTCTACCCAAGAGCCACATTGTCATAGAAATACTATTGCGAGAGCCACAATCAAAAACCAGAGATGTGATAATCAATCTATCCATAGTTGATATGAAACAGTGAATTGGTAGATTATTGTGTTGTTAAATGAGATGAAATAGGCTAAATAAGAATGTCTGTATAGTGTCAGAAGAAAGGATATTTCACCTATATTAAGCATATGTTTTTATTTATGTAACTTCCACCTGGATTAAAGTATTTTAAAATATCAGAATGTGCCGACCTGGAGCTATGAGAAGCTTTTCAAAGAGCTGATGAATCATGTACTGTACTGTAGTTCTGGGACTCTGTTAACTTAAAGGGATCTTTCTATTTTTTCCCTCTCATTATTATTGCTTTTAGCTAAAGGGGGAGGGTCCCCATATTGGTCTCTGCACTGTGCCTCAAAATGGCTAAAACCAGCCCTGCCTCACACCTGCAGCTCCCCCTGACAAACCATTCTGCCCTGCCAGTTTGTTGCTTTCATTTCGCTGTTTCTGCCCTTTTGACAGTATTTATCATTAGTACGTTTGAGATCAAATAAAACACCCATGTTTGGAAAAGTTTTACTCAGTTTTACATTATTTCAAAATGTGACCCCTGTGTGTTTGGCTCGTTGATGATGATGCGCATTGCAAAACTTAAAATCAAATACGAGTATGGGAGAGCATTGGCAGGAAGTGACTGAAGAAATTTGTTAAAACGAGGGCATTAGAGGCTTCACTTTGAACACAAGACAGCACACCTCAATGAATGAACTTACTGAAGAGATGCACCACCAGCAGACTTCCTCTGCGCTCTTTTATGCATGTTCCTCCGTCCATTGTGCGTCCGATGGTGAAAATCACAAGTTCACAAATCACAAATCAACAAGTTTTCATTTAAATTGGGCAGTTAAAGTCTGTCTTCTTTGTATGGAATTAGATGTATTTATATAACTTATTGCAATGAGTCTTTACTGTTGACAGTTTTCACCTTTATAAAGGATTTCGGGAGGATTTTTTAAAAGAGCCACAACTGGTCACTAAAGAGCCACATGCGGCTTGAGAGCCGCGGGTTGAGTATCCCTGCTTTATATGATCAGAAGTATTTGGCTTCACCTGTTAATTATTGAATTTAGGTGTTTAATCAGACCCTTCGCCATAGTATACACCCATGGCAAATCAAGCACCTAGCCATGAAGTCCCCATTTGCAAATACCTGTGAAAACAGAGGAGCAGGGTGTGCATGTGCTTGGCGGTAGGCATAGAGAGAGCCACATGACTGCATCAAAGTAGTTTGTGAATAAACTTAATAAGGCAAGGAATAGTGCAAGATTAAAGAGTGGAAGTCAGAAATAACCAGATAGAAAAAAGGTGATGCAGTAAGTCTGCTGGTAATGCAGTCCATCTTTAAGTATTCTCAAAGGAGGTGGCCAGCTTTCAGTTCTGGCCTGTGGCTCCTCTCCTGCTTGTCATTCCCCAATCTCTCTCTCCCTGGTTTCTGGCCCTATTCACTGTCCTTTCTAAATAGAGGCACAAATGCCCCCCCAAAAATGGATTGAAAGTACTTTTTAAGATATAAATTGTGTTTGATTTTCACAGGTTAATGGGAACAGCTTCACCAACCATGTGAGGAGGCCATCCAGGAGAGTGGAAGTCTCTCCACCCTCGAGCCCAGCGATACCCCGCAACCGCTTTGCAACCCACCGTTTTGCGACATACACCCATCCTGGGCCGGGTCAGTCACACAGAATGGGCCCCAAGATGGACTACACGCTTGGTCCTGATTCATTCCGTCGCTATGCCTTCTCAGAGGCTCCCTGCATGAGACGGCCGCCGGCGTCCATATCCACGCAAGGGAGCTTCCGCGGGAGGTCACTTAGACAGACCCCAGCTCCGCAGCCTGTGTTTGCAAATGCAGCATTCCAACAAAGTGGTGATCAAGGCTCCCGCTGGAGTCATACCCAAACTATTGTCAATCAGGGTAAACAAACAGTGAAGGGACAGAGCAGGAATATGATGCTGGGTGCTAACCAGCCTGATGAAGGACTCACCTGGCTAAGTCAGGTCAGGAGGGATGGTCAGAGGCCCAACAGACTGAATTCTTATCCCCCATCGGTCATAAGCATGGAGGTGGACATGGGAAGGCAGACTGACGTAGAACCCCATATTCAACAGATTCAAGCACAGAACATCACAACACTGTAAGATTTTATTTATCCTTAACCTTTTTGTCTATAAATTGTTCTTATGTTTGATCCAGGCCAACAAATGTATTTTTAGACATTTGGAGTTGATGTATTTTTCCATTCATGTCTGTTTTTATACACAGGAAGTCAAAGAAGCCTCCAGAGATGACAATAGAGAGGGCTGTGAAGCTGTTGGAGGAGGGAAACGAGGAAACCCTCATCTGTGCAGCCAGTTATATACAAAGTCAATGTTTCAAAAGTGCAGAAGCAAAGAAGATGGTATGTTTATTTACGCTATGTGCATAAAATATTTAAAACTCCTTCCAAAGGGTAGAAGTGCATCGCTATTTTGATGGATGTTTGTTTCAGTCACAAAGGCAATTGCTAGCTTTAATGCTGCCCAGGGATTCTCTTGATTTCTTATTTCCTGGTTTAAAAAACAGTAAAAGAGATGTATGTTACATAATATTCCGAATTTACAGTACTGTGAAAAAGTATTTTTTTAATATTTGTCTCATTTAAATGTTTCAAGTCATCAAAAAAAATGTAATATTAGACAAAGATAACCTGAGTAAATAATGATGCAGTTTTTGAATGAGTCCCAAAGCATTTCAAAGGCTTTGAGACTCCAGCCAACCACAGTGGGAGCCATTATCCACAAATGGAGAAAACTTTGAACATCTGTGAACCGTCCCATGAGAGGCTAGCCTACCAAAATAACTCCAAGAGCCCAATGAAGACTAATCTAGGAGGTCACAAAAGAACCCAGAACAATATTTAAAGATCTGAAGGCCTCAAGGGAAGTGTTCATGATTCAACAGCAAGAAAGAGAATGGGCAAAAATGGCATCCATGGGAGAATTCCAAGGCCAAAACCAACCACATTCAAGGGAGTGTTGTGTGGCCATCCAAGTTTGTCTAGGTTGATTAAACCAGTTATTTTATTGCATTGGCCAAACAGACGTTGCCTAGCATGAAGGTGTTGTTGCACTTCAACATACAGTAGCTTGAGGTTTCCTTGCACCTAAGTCTTTTTGCTTGTATTTTACTATTTTTTGTCCTGAGCTAATCACATGCATGCTAGCTCTGGAAGTGGAAGTGACATCAGCCATTAGTGTTGTTGATGAATGTGTCAAAACAAGTTTTAAGGCTCTGCTCCAACTTTTGGAATGTCATGATTTATTGAAGCTCTGCTTCTTTCTGCAGGTTCCCTGTCAACAATGAATAATTTTCTCTTTTTCTAGGTGTTTTATCTCCGCGGGATCGGAAAGCTGCTGCAGCTACTTGGCAGTGACAACGAGGAGGTACAGTGTGTCGGCGCTGGAGCTCTGCGTAACGTTGTTTACCAGAGTGCTGAAAACAAGATGGAGGTGAAGGAAAATAACGGCCTGGCCACCATTCTAAGAGCTTTGAAGACCAGCCGTGACGTTGAGACCAGACGAGAACTTACTGGTAAGTTTTTATATCCCTTGTAAAATGGAACTCAGATATTTTAAACCAGTTGTTTTCATTTCAATATACACTATATGGACAAAAGTATTTGGGCACACATGTTAATTTCTTGATCCACGTATTTCAATCAGACCTGTTGCCACAAGTGTATAAAATCAAGCACCAAGCCATGCAGTATGCAAACGTTTGTGATACAAAACAGGTCGTTCAGAAGACTACAGTGTCTTTAAGCATGGTACTCTGATTGATACATCCTGTACTAAGACGGTTTGTCCTTGCTTGATATTCCACAGTCGACTGTGATATTATTAGAAAGTGGAAGTGTTTAGGAATAACAGCAACTCAACCATATAGCCGAAGACAAAATTATAAGTCATATGTTTTCTGAATTCTGAAGTATTTTCCCATTCCTGTCTTAGGTCTTTTGTGGAACCTCTCCTCTCATGACCTTCTGAAGGAGCGTCTCTCCAGAGAGGCTTTATCCATCCTCACTCAATCAGTCCTTGTGCCCAGTTCTGGCATTTCTGAAGGCGAGAACCCAAAAGATGAGCTCCTAGCTGATGAAGATGTTTTCCACAATGCTACTGGCTGCCTGCGGTAGGCCTCTTTGTTAGATCTGAAACAAGATACTCAGAAGGCTTTTGCAGTGTTGGTTTGTGTTTGGTGTAATCAGATCCTGCCAGTGGTGTCAGATAATCCCCCGATATCAAACAAAAGGAGAAATTTAAAGCTCCTGTGAGAGGTTTTTAGTTGGTTGTGAAACAGATTTAAATTAAAATTGTAACCTCTTTACTAGGTAGATAAGCAAATGAGATAACTTGGATAAAGACTGGTTGTTTGTAGATTTGTATTTTTCATATTTGAAACTGCTGCAGGGTAGGTATCACACAAGGCATGCTGCTTATACTGCCCTTTTTACCATGCAAAGATTATCAGATAGTGATAGCATTTGAATGTTGAAATGACACGAGGTTACGTCTGTGTAAAAAAAAAAAACACACTTGTAACTTAGACTGCAGATGAGATAAAGGGGCGGGGAAAGAGCTCCTCATGTACTTGAAGGGGTAGTGAGGCAGACGGCAGGAATAGGATAACCCCTCATGGAGTCTAGACACTGGTGGTGATGATGAGGGATGCAGGATCAGATCAAGAGTGGACTTTTGAGAAGCTGCCCTGGACACCAATGAGATGGCTTGGAAGAGGAGGAGATGTAGGTATGCAGGATAAGATCAGAAGACTTGTTAAGATCTGGACTAGATGCTGATGAACTGAATGGAGGTGGCTGGGGGGGAGGAGGGTTGCAGAGTTAATTGAAATGACAGGCTGACTGTGGAAGAGAAAACAGAAGGTTTATATATGACATGTGCATGATGATTGGTCAAACAAGGTTCTGGTTGAATCTGATCAGCTTAGTATTTAAGAGAGTGAGTGCCCATAATCAGCTGATCAGAGTGGGGAGAGGAAGAATGGATAGATATGAATAAGTGGTGACTAAAACAGTCTTCCTATTTGAACTTCCATTGAGCTCCATTCAATTGCTAGCAGCAACATGCTAACACAGTCACGATCATGATGCTAATATGCTGTTGTTCAGCAGGTATTGCATTTGATATTTGATATTTTCATAAGAGGCCCTAACCCTAACCCTAACCCTAACCCAAAGTAAAGATGAGGCAGATTGGAATTATTGTTTTAGCTGTAGACTGCTCAAACTGAATTTGATCTGCTGTGGTCTTTGCTTATGTAACATACCCCTAGCTTACTATTTTAGTCATATATTATTGTTTACAAAGCAGGTGATACCAGATACACAGCCCTCAGGCAACGGCAGCCATATCAAATGAGTAAGAGACTGAAATATTCATGGTGCGCTCTCTTCTCTCTGCACTGCTGAGCTAAAATCACTCAGTCCTCTGGGCTCTAATGTTAAGTTCTCCTTCATGTTCTCAGACCTTTAGACCTCCCCATGACTGAGAGTGATGTGTTCCTCTCTGATTCATGTTTCATGACGCCATAAAGAACCTTCTTTGTGAAGCCAGCGCTCATAATTGGCTGAATAGTTAGAGCTGGGCTCATTTGTTTTTCAGGTTATATCTGTTATATCCCCTGCTACAGTATTATTGTATGTTTACAAATTCATGCAACAAATCAGAAGTCACATTATTCAAAAGTGAAAGTGAATAGTGATTATCATAACTAGTCTAAGAAAATGACACCAAAAGTTCAATGTGTATTTTATTACTCATCCATGTCATTTTTGCACTACAGGATGGTCTGGAGCACTGTTTATAGAAAGATGTCCATTTTAGGTGACCTGTCCAGAAAATGTTTCTTTCTTGTTCTTGAAAACTCTGTTGTTTGCGTTCACACACGCAGCTCACCTGGGTAAATTCAGTAGATATTGAGGAGTTTTGCACATACATGAACTGGACTTACCAATCAATCCATGTCTTTTTTTTAACCACCGTATTGCCCACAGTACATAAGAATGTCAGAAACTACAAAATAGTTGTCCTATCTCCAACCAAAACCTATTTTTAAACCAAATCTTGACTATGACACTTGAACAATGGCAACTACTTTAAAAACAGGCACTTTAAACATTGGTTGTACAAACCTACATCTCTAATTTCACAAAGATTCAGTTTTAATTTTACATTGATTACTACCATGCAGCAATTGTTATTGTTACCTCTGCCAAGGAGGTTATGTGACCGGCAGGGTTTGTTAGTTAGTTTGTTTGTTAGTTTGTTGGCAACATAACTCAGAAAGTTATGGACGTATTTTGATGAAATTTTCAGGAAATGTCAGAAATGGCAAAAGGAAGAACTGATTAGATTTTGGGAGTGATCCAGATCACCGTCTGGATCCGGGACATTTTTTAGGGACTCTTTACTATTTGGAGATAAAGCTAATGGCGGAGGTCTGCGGTCTCCGAGTGCTTTTCTACTTGTCTTTGTTTTCCAATTATCTGAGGCAAGTACATTGTGTGTTCAATAAATCAAACTTGTTTTTTTTCTTTGTCAAATAAATATTGGTCATGATTGGTGTTGGCCTTTCTAAAGAACTGAAATCTAAAGTAGTTCATACATTAAATATCCTTTTTTAGAATAGCAAAAATTGCAATAATATTGGATTTTGGGTGGTGGTGTTATGTTTTTGATTATCTCTCTCACTCTCTCCGTCTTTCTCTTTCTCAATCCAATTCATTGAGCTTTATAGGGATGGAAAACGTCAGTTAGCATTGCCAAAGCCATATAGGAACAAACTAACAATGTTTCTCTCTTACAGAATCTTGAATTTTGCAAAACAGGCATCTTAAACACAGTTGTGTCCATGACAGAACATTAAATCAATGTAACAATAAGAAACAGATATATCTAATTTGTTTAAATGAAATAAACAAAATCTCATTTTTTTCCTAGGTATCTACTGTTTAACAGCTGTTGGCGTTATGTTTTGTTCATTTGTTTTGTTTTGTTTCCAGAAATCTGAGCTCTGCTGGTCCAGACAGCAGGAAGGACATGAGAGACTGTGAGAATCTCATCGACTCCCTGGTCTACTACGTCCGCGGGGCAATAGCTGACTATAAGACGGACGACAAGGTGAAATGAAATGACAAACCTATTAGAGAAAGCTTTTATTTATCTGCAACTTCAAAAAAATCAGAATTTTCATCAGTACATATATATATATATATATATATATATATATATATATATATATATATACAGCAGGTTATAGGCTTTTCTAAATCTGCAACATTCTGCCATTATTTTCAACCATATGTGCATGTATGGAAGCTCAACTGCATGCACATTTTGTGTTGTGATGCACCATACACTTCCAGTCATTAATCCTGATGCTTCTTATTAAATTTAAAGAAGTCACTGTCTAAAGTACTAATAACCTCGCCTGTATTACTCTCATTTAGGCTTCAGTATATTGTATTTATTATGTAATTGAGTAGCCTAGTATTCTGTGTTTAACTTTATATTTACTTGCTCTGAAGTCCACAGAGAACTGTGTCTGCATTCTGCACAACCTGTCCTATCAGATGGAGGCGGAGCTTCCTAAGAAGTACACCAGAGATCTCAGAGAATCTCGACAAAACTTGGCTCCTCAGCCAAAGCCGGTCGGCTGCTTTGCTTACCGCAGTGCCAAGATCACAGAGGTAATCCCCTCAGACAAATATCAGCACTGACATTACAAAAGGTTCTGCTGATGTAATATTTAAGAGCCTTAACCCAGGAAAATGCTGGAGAACTGCAGGTTTTATCACACATTTATCAGCCTTTTAGATTAAACCTTATATTAAATGAATGTGTTTATTCCTCTTCACAGTCCTTTTGAATCAGCCTTTCTCAGGCACAGTAAATTACTTTTAATCCTGTGAATTTTTCAGCATGATGATAAACATTAGCTGCCTGTTGTTTTCAGTATAAATCAGAGGGGTGTTTCCATGAAGATAGATTAAGAGTTAAGCCTGGCTTACTTCAGTGAGGACTCCATCCCATCATGCCTTATTGACCTCTTGTAGTCACGCGACTACCATGCTGTAGTCAGTGCAGTGCATCAGAGTCATGTTAGTGAAACACGCTGAGAGTGAAAGTTGAAGGTTATTTCTGCCAGCCCAGTTTAAGTAATCTCAGCCTTCATTAGCTATTTCGATGGAGTACCTCACCTGGTGATCAAACTCATCCAAACTCAGCTGCCGCCTGTCATGTTTACCTTCCAGCATCTGGAGAAACAGAGCCCCCTGCTGGAGGAGAATGCAAACCCTCATGGCATAGAGTGGTTGTGGAGCACCATCACCATCAGGATGTACCTGTCACTGATCGCCCGAAGCGTGCGTCACCAGACACAGGAGGCCGCCATCGGAGCTCTGCAGAACATCACAGTGGGGAGTGGACCGGTAAAATGGAGCACATGTAGAGTCATGATCTGTACACATAAGATTATGATGAGCACAAAGCCTTCATTAGACATTTATGCATCATTTCCTGGATTTGATTACCTTTTAGGATACATGAGGTTCAGATGGTGGATGATAGTTATGTTTCCAGTATGGGATACTATTTTGATTTTGCTGCAAAAATGCTATTCCAATCTGCCTCATATATCAGGGTTGGTCATACTTGAGGCTCTTGAAGATTTTTTTGCTGATAATGAAATGGACTGAAATTGATACTGATGCCTCTTTATGGGCTGCAAAAAACAATCAAGAGCATTCGTTTAAAGATTTGTGAATCATAGAATTAAATTTTAACTCCAGAGACTGCTGCTGCTGCTGTAGGGTAGGTGTCAGACAAAGTGATAAACAGAATCATGCAGTAACAAACATATTTTGGGAATTCTTGAGAAGTGAAGCATTAAAACTTGCACGTAACCTTCTGTGACCCTGCATGTACGTCTGAGGCATTATATTTTCGCTTTCCTACAACACAGTTACAGATTCTTTTAGAAATGTAAGATAATTTTCCAGAATGTCCATCAAAGTTTAGGTAATTTGCTAGAAAGTTTTGGAACATTGGTGATGAAACTTTCAGTCAGTTCCATAAAAAATATTATAAATTTGGTTTGGATATTTTAAGGAACTGGCTTTGAAATTTTCTAGTATTCTCATGGAAATTTAATTTAATTTTTGTTTGGATATTTCTGGGGAACTGGAGAATTTTTTCAGGCATTTTTACCAAAATTTGAGAAATATATTGGTAAACTGGGGGAATTCAATTGAATGTGTTTTGCTTTAAATTTTGGGGTATATATCTAGAAGTTTAGTAGTAGTTTTTTGGCAATTTGATTGTATTTTTAATGAGGTGTTTTACTGAAAATTTTAGGGAATTTGCTTGAAATGTTGGAAGAATTCACTATGAAATTTTCAGGAAAATATTAGCGAATTTGTTTGGGTATTTTGGGAAGCTTGGGAAATTTGTGAGGATTTTGGAAAGGAAAATTGCAGAACTTTAGGTAGAAATGAAGCTATAAAAATTAATCAGTGCTGCATTTTCCTTCAGGAGATTAACAGACATCATTTTTGGTAAAAAAAAAAAAAACAACTACTTCTCATCCAAAGGCATGGGGGAACTTTTAAACTTATCTGGTCATTTTAATCCCAAATAAACAGGAGAAACTACAGAAAATGAAATCCAGAATAAACCTCAGGTCTCAGGAGGATATATAGGACAAAATGAATAAAGAGATAAAATGTTCCACTTTGTCCACATGGGGGCACCAAAGTGAACACAAACCAAAAATTTCTTACAGGAGCTTTAAAACAAACTAGTCTCTGCAGTTATTCCTCTGTTCTATTCATTTTTATTGTTGTTTTTCTCTGTAAAGTCATGTAACGCAATTAAAGTAATATTTTCTGCAGAATGACGTTTTTTTGCCCAACAGGTATCTGAAGCCATCACTTTCACTATCGTTCAGCGGGAAAATGGCCTTCAACACATCAAGAAGGTGTTAGAGGAAGGAGAGAGTGACGTGAAGAGAACAGCCATATCTTTAATACAAAACCTGTCGCGCTACCAGGAGCTACATCCTGACATCGGTAACTGCTACCTTTAGGTTTATAGAATAATTAACAATGGATGTTTCTTGTCTATTTTCTCACTCCTGACTTGTCTCTTATTTGCTGCCCTGAAGTGAATCAGGTGTTGCCAGAGGTGGTGCGGATGCTGCCCCACGATGACACAGATATTGACCTGCCTTCAGAGTGTACAATGTCCCTGTTGCACATCCTGATCAACCTGAGTCAGAGCAACACTCAGCACGTCAGAGCCATCGTCAATCAGGGAGCCCTCCCAAGGATCATTGCCATCAGCAGCAAAGACAATGGGTGAGTGTTTATGGTGAACAGGTAGCAAAAGATCTGAGCTTTTTACTGATTAGAGCACCTCTTGTCTGATTGAGTATTAATAAAAGTTGTTGGGGCAGTAGGGACTTACAAAACCAATGTCAAGCTACCACCAAACTGTCCTTTGACTGTATATTAATATGGACAACATGTCTCCAACCCCTTCTGCTGTGCGACAGTGAAGCGATGTAGTGCATGTTATCTCTTATAGCAATCTGGATTCTTTATACCAGCATGTGATGTTTGATTTGTTGTAAAGCTTTTTCATGTGCAAAAATGATGCAAGTAGATTAAAATGATTTTAACTTTTAATTTCCAAGTTTTGGACCAAGCAGAGCAGGACAGGCAGCATGCGTCCTGCTGCACACCATGTGGAAACACACTGATCTCCATGGAGCCTACAAGAAGGTGAGCTGCAGTCCACATGGAAGTATAAGACAGGAACTGACAGGGAAAACTGCTGCGTCTGTGTCATTGGGGGTTTATCAGCTGAGTTATGTTTCCTGATGTTGTCTGTGTACAGTAATGAGATAATTGTTTATTTATGGAACATATTATTGATTATACAGTACATTCACCAACATAAGTAAAATAAATATGTAAGCACGTAAACAAAGCAAAGGCTTTTAACATAAAACATCTGCCCCATAACAGAATATTTGGCATCGTAAAAAAAAAAAACCCTAAAGAACAATAAAATGATAACTTCTCACGATTATATATAGACTTTGAATATCCCACCGTCTACAGTACATGATATTATCAAAGATTCAGAAAATGTGGACAAATCTTTATGCACAAGGGGCAAGGCTGAAGGTCAATATTGGGTTCTCATGATTTTGGGTCTTGCATTAAAAAAAAAGGGCACGATTCTGAACATGAAATCACTGCATGGGCTCAGGTACACTTCCAGAAAGTTCACTGTGTCATGCAATGCAAGTTAAAGCAGTATCATGCAAAGAAGAAGTCATATTTGAGAACAATCCAGAAACGCCACCATCTTTTCTGAGCCTAAGCTCATTTAAACTGGACTGAGGCAGAATGGAAAACTGTTCTGTGGTCAAATGAATCAAAATTTGAAATTCTCTTTTGAAACCACGGACGCCATGTCCTACAGATTAAAGAGAAGAGAACCCATCCAACTTTTTATCAGCGCACAGATCATAAGCCTGCATCTCTGATGGCAGCTTACACATCCGGAAAGGCACTGTCAATGCTGAAAAGTATATAAAGGACTAAAAACAACATTGTGCTCCCATCCAGACATCTCTTGCAGGGAATGCCTTGAATATTTCAGCAAGACAATGCTAAACCACATCCATCACAACATCATAGCTTCACGGTAGAAGAGTCCAGGGGCTGAACTGGCCTGGAATGGGACAACATTCCTCTCACAAAGCTTCAGCAACTGGTCTCCTCACTTCCCAGACGTTTACAGAATGTTAACAAAAGAAGAGAGCATGCTACACAATGTAAACATGGCCCTGTCCCTACTTTTTTAAATGTGTTGCTGCCATCAAATTCAAAAGGAGCTAATATTTTTCATGAAATGGTAAAATTTCTTTTTCAACATCTGATATGTTGTTTATGTTCTACTGTGAGTAAAATTTGGGTTTATGAGGTTTGAAAATCATTGCATTCTGTTTTCATCTACATTTTACACAACGCCTGAACTTTTTTGGAATTGGAGTTGCATAATAAATTGCAAAGTAGAGC
Organism: Cheilinus undulatus; assembly: GCF_018320785.1. Classification (NCBI taxonomy): domain Eukaryota; kingdom Metazoa; phylum Chordata; class Actinopteri; order Labriformes; family Labridae; genus Cheilinus; species Cheilinus undulatus. The sequence continues at coordinate 19,557,865 of NC_054887.1, read as the reverse complement.
AGCAAATATCTTAAGTTTTTGTATTAAAAATGCCACAATATGCAACTGATTCCTTATGATTTTTGAATAAATTCATCAAAATAGTTTGCAGTTTCTTGTTATTCATCAGCCTGTCAGATGTCTTGTAGTTGTAGTTTCAGGAGACCCTTTTTTCAACTTCACCTGAAATTAAACTTCCTAAACCCTGAATGTCTCTTTTTTTCTACACTGGTGGGCAGAAAAGTGACAATAAAAATCAAATATAAATGAACTAGGCAGTCAGTAACCAATATGTCTTTTCTCAACAGTGTGGATTCAGAAAAACTGACTTCATCAACCAAAGGACAACTAAGGCTGTGAACTCCAGATGAGACTGAGGATCAGATCAAGATATCCAGAGCAAAGATTGTACTTTTAAACAGTAATCACCAAATTATTCAATGCACTGCAACTCATCATGGACCATTTTTTTAATGTCACAATAAAAGGTGATTTCTGCTGAAGGCTGAAGCAGACATGCACACAGATATTTTAGTTATTTCTCTCCCTGTCAGGGCGTACACAGGTTTGTAGCAGCTGGCAGTGGGATATTTTCGGCGTCCTTCTTAGTTGATGTGTGTTGTAGTTTGAGAATTTGTATTGCTGCATTGTGTTGTTTTTTATCTTTGGAATGAGAAATCTCCAGTCTTCACACCAAATTTACCTTTGCAGAAGTCTTTCTAGTAAAGAAACTTTTAATGTCTAACCTTACTCCTAACTCAAAGTAGAATCACTGGGAAAAAGTGGCCCCCAAGAAATAGAGACAAAACAAGATCTTTAGAAAATGACTGGAATTTACTCAGAATGAAATGAAGAGAAAAAATAAAATGTTTTCATGTCTGCTTGGTGCTTCTATTGAAAGAAAAATGAGTTTTAGTTTTTCATAAATGCATGTAAATTATTGTTTAAAAAATTTGCTACATTTCCCACAGGAATCCCCAGAAATTGCTTTTAAAATTGCAGTTATTTATAATAATATATTATGTGTGAATTTAAGCTTGGACGTCCAGTTTTTCTCTTAAAAGACATACAATTTGAGCACCGTTAACATGTAACATACATGTAAGACATGACAGAACATCACATTTGTATTTTACAGGACTTAAAGCACTTTTAAGTTTTATTGACATCAATCCTGTTGGTCCTGGTGAGAAAATATGTTGTAGAGGCAGCTTAACTGTTTACTTTCTCTTGTGTTTTGTTGATGTAGTTGAAAAAAGAACCACAATGGAAAAACAAGCTGATCTCATGCTCTCTGCTTTCATTTTTTAATACAAATAAATGAATAGTTTGAAACCAACCATTGTCATGTTGAACCCATTTTTTCTTGGCTACGTTCTGGGTCCTTGCTGGATTTTTTCTTATGAGCCAAATGTTCTCCATTGGTGAAAGGTCTGGACTGCAGGCAGGCCAGTTCAGCCCTTCTACCCCCTATTCTCTACTATTGCTGAAATATCCAAGGCCTCTACAGCCTGTATATACTTTTCAGCATTGATAGTGCCTTTGCAGATGTTCAAGGTGCCTGTGCCACTAACGCAACCCCATACCATCAGAGATGCAGGCTTTTTATCTGTGCACTGGTAACAAGTTGGATGGATTCTCTCCTCTTTAATCTGTAGGACATGGTGTCTCTATGGTTTCACAGCGTCCCTGGTTTCCAAAAAGAATGTCAAATTTTGATTTGTGTGACCACAGAACAGTTTTCCATTATAATGAGCTTTTGGCCCAGAGAAGACAGCAGTTTCTCAGGACAGTGTTCACATATGGAGTCTTCATTGCAGGATACAGCTTTAACTTGCATTTGAGAATTGGCACATCGATTTCTGCAAGTGTTTCTGAGTTCATGCAGTGATTTCCAGTAGAGAATCTTGTCTGTTTTTAAAGTAGTGCCACATGAGGACCCGAAGATCACATGCATCCAATGTTGACCCTTAGCCTTGACCTTTGTGCAGAGATTTCTCCATGTTCCCTGAATCTGTTGATGACAATATGCACTGTAGATGCTGGCTTATTCAAAGTCTTCACAATTTTACATCCAGAAAAATTATTCACAAGTTTTTGACAGTTTTTCATGGATTTGTGGACCTCTGCTGATCTCTACTTCTCAGAGACTCTGCCTCTCTGCTTCTTTCATACCCAGTCATGTTACTGACCTGTTGCCAATTACCAAATTTTTCATGAAATGGTAAAATGTCTCAGTTTCAACATCTGATATGTTGTTTATGTTCTATTCTGAATAAAGTATGGCTTCATGAGATTTGCAAATGTTGCATGCTGTTTTTATTTACATTTTACTCAACGCCCGAACTTTTTTGGAATTGGGATTGTAAATAGCATATAGACTTTCACACTGAAATGTCAACATTAATTTAAAAACTCTAAAAGAATACCCCTATTAGTTGAGTATACGGTGACTTTTTCACTGTGATAAATGGCTTTTTCATAGTGCTTTTTAAAGGTCATGAGTGTGAGTGAATATTTGCTCTGTTTTGTGAAGTGATGAGTAAATATGCTCTTTAATAACAGGTACAACAAGATGAGAGTGATTAATCTCTCTGTTGCCACAGCAAAGGCATTCAGAACAGATCAATAACTATTATCTCAGAGATCATCCATTTACCTTTGAAAAGCCTCATTTCGCACATAGAGCATGACTCAGACAAACATGTTAGACAGTTTTAAAAATCCTCATGTGGGAGATAGGATCTTAGCCTGTAGGTGCTCAAATGTCTGGCTTCAATAGTCCATCCTCTGGGTGACTTTGAGGCCCTGAAGCTGTGATAACCTTGCAGGCCTGGCAGGGCGAGCTGCACTGCAGTAAAGCAGAGTGGAGGGGGGAGTGTGGAGTTTCTGCACCCTCCCTCCTGATTAGACCTTTAACGGGGGGGTGGGACTTTAATTGAAAATTGTGTCTCATATCCTCCTTTTGCAGCACAGTTCAGGTGTAGGAGTTAAAAGAAGTAATTTAAATTCCGCCTCAGAGCTTTCGTGGTCAGACGCTTTTTATTTGAACAGCCAAATGTACTCAGAAATCCATTTCCTCTAATCAAGCCAACTAGGAGATTCACAGAGGCTACCATTGATTTTAGGAAGCAGCTGAATTTTCTAAATCAGATATTCCTTTAGGAAGTTACAGCTTGATATCAATGATTTATCTTCCTAAATAAAACCCAAGCTACAGAGCGAGGAGGTATGATGTAGAAGTATAGAAAGTTCATAGTGAGGCTTGACATGACAGGAAATATCTTCAGATTTATGCCGTCCTGATTATTAACTACTAAAGTTTTTATACATCTGCAACGTAGTGATTTAACCTTCTGCATGAACATATGAGGACAGTACATCTATGCTTTCCTACAACAAATTAATCATTTCTGCTATCAGAAATGCAGTTTGAGTAATTAGCATGGAATGTTGGGGGAAATTTACTTTAAATTTTTCAGGAAATTTGATGATTTTTGGGGGATATGTTGTATATTCTGGAGGGTTTGATTTAAAGTTTGAAGCTCAGGAACTTTGATGGGATATTTATTTATTTGTATTTTGTATTTATTTTGCGTTTGGGGTAAATTTCCTACAAATTGTTTTCTTGAATTTTGTAGAAATTTTAGGGAATCTTTTTGGATGTTTGGGTCTAAGTGGAATTTTTCCATATTTTTCCATGTATTTTGGGCAAATTTACTTGTTAATTTTTCAGAATTTGATTTGAAATTTCAGCTGGGGTTTGCTTTAAACTTTGGGAATCTTAGTTGAAAATTTTCAGAAACATTCAGTGATTTTGGGGGAGAAATGTTTTGGCTTAAGAAGAAGGTTTGATCTCTCATAGGAGTTTAGGGAAATTATTTGTTTTGTTTTTTTTTTATTTGATTGTAAAGTTTGGGGTTGAATTTCCCTCAAAATTTTCCTGAATTTCATGAAAATTTCGGGGAATCTGTTTGGATCTTTAAATGTATTTTCCTGGAAAAAATTCCTTCCTTTTCCATGGAATTTATTTTTGAAAGTTATTTGGACATTTCAATGGGAAATTGGGGTGGATTTTTCCTCAAATATTAATAAAAAAATTAAAGGAATATTCTATTATTTTTGGAAACACTTTATTGGCATTGTAATTTTGGGGGAATTTCCTTCAAGAATTTTCCTGAATTGTGGAAATTTTAGGGAATCCATTTGGAGGTTTTGGTGTATTTGTTTTACAAAAATTTTGCATGGATTTGGGGGAAAATATATTTGTAAATTTTTGGGAATCTGATTGGAAAGACTGGCTGGGATTTAAACTTTGGGAGCCTTGCTTGACATTTTTAAGAATATTCTTTTTTTTCCAGAAAGTTTGATTTTTCATGGGAATTTGGGAAATTTCGTTGTGATTCTTATCATTGAAATTTCAGTGTGTGTGTTTGGATATTTGGGTGTATATGTTTAAAAAATTTCCATAATTTTCCATGAATGTTAGTGATTTAGTGTTTCTGGAAACTTTTTGGTTATTAATTAAAGAGTTTGGGTGACCTCTGCTTTTATTTTTATGGAACCTTGTTTGAAATTTTCAGGAATATTCACTGATTTTTTGGGATTCTTTTATTTGTGTGTGATGTTTTAGAAAAATATTTCATGAAAATTTAAGGGAATTTGTTTGGATGTTCAAGGGTATTTATTTTGACATTTTCCATATTTTTTTTAATGAATTTTAGAGAAATTTATGTGTAGAGTTTTGGTAATTTGATGGAGGTTTGAGTGGGAGTTGCTTTTAAATTTTGTAAACATAGTTTGAAATTTTTTAGGATTATCATTTTTTTATTTGCTTTTCCAGAAATTTTTTTAATGAAAGATTTGGGGAATGTTAATGGATTTTTTAATCGGATAAGAAAACTTGAAATATTGGAAGGATGTTCAAGAATGTTCACAGAAATTTTTGGTAATATCTTAGAATTTTTTGGAAATTTGAAGGGATTTTGTTTCAGAAATCTAAACATTTTTCAGGAAATTTCCAGGACCTCCAGAACTTTGAGTGGAAAGAACATCTTCATTGTCAAAATGACTTCCTCCAAATAAAGGAATAACTTTGTTGTTGTGCACTACAATAAGTCTATTCTCCCCATGCAGGCATCATGTTCGGTGGAAACCACTTCCTGTTTAAAGACAAGGCTATGGTTTTATATTTATCAGGTCCCACAAACTAAAAATCCCTTCCAAACAGAAGCACACATCTCAGGAAGTTAAACATGATTTAATCTTATTTTATTAACAGAAGACATGGGGTATTATATTTAATTTACTTTTCTTGCAGATGACCTTTTTTAGGTCCATTAGGGAGAAATGTTAGTTTTGTTCTGATTATCCAGCAGAGGGCAGTGTTGCAGCATGAATGCCACATTCTGCTCAATAAGAAGCAGAAAGAAGACTTGTATTAAAAATGTCCTCGAGAGACACTTTGTCCCTAAATAACTTTCATATTCATGAACTCTAGATCCCACATGTTTAAAGTGGTTCAGATTAAACCCTAAGCCTTTCTATTTGAGGAACTCAACCATGCACTTTTCCTGTTTTGTCATTCCTAATCTCTATTTCACCCACTTTGTGAACTATTTTGGGGACAACGTGTGATTTTCAGGCGCTGGGTTTGTCACAGGGGTGAGGTAAAAAGCTATGGAGGAGCCAAATCCTGTAACAATAGCTCACTTGTTTCCATGCTGCTTTGAGGATTCCTCTGATTTCTTATTAACAAGAAGAGCCCCATTCTCTCTTTTTAATTAGGCGACCAGACTTAAAGACAAAGGGATTACTTGATGAAAATAGTCCAAATCTACATGAAGATTTCCCCTCAGTGTTACTCTGTTACTATAAACCCCGAACAATGACGTTTAAGGACCCAACATACATCCAAGACACCAAAATAGCCTGAAGAAACAGGTGCACAGACACAGGAGAGTGGGTTTGTTGAGTGCTGGCTGGACCAGTGCTGTCAAATTACATGTTAGATTCAGAGATCAGACATGGAAAGAGAGGATTCTTTCACTGGAGGAAATAGACTAGAAAGAAGCCAATGATTTCCCTTTACACTGACGCCATTGTCAGAGGGAGCTGAATTTACAGGGCAAATTGCTTCACGCTGACGTAATCACTCAAGGAAATTTGGGATCCGACTTAAAGTCCCTCGTTCTTCAGCAGCTCAGTATTTCATGGGTTTTAAGTGGACTTCATGTGCTTTTCCTCTGCCCTGATCTGTTTGGAATGTCTACAGTGAATGCCACCCTGCAGACACAGGTGTTTGAAGTCAAAGCCAGACTGTTTTAAGTCATTAAATTCAAATCAAATAAAAGAGGACATTTTAGATCATGAAACTGCTGTCACCTAAGACCACAACACTTCAACAAGAGGACAATTTAGTCCATCTTAATGACTTAGAAGTGATAAATTATTGATTGATTCCTGTTTAATGTGTAAAGCAGGGATGCAGATGAAAATGGCCACTGGTTTTAAAAAAATACACCTTTAAAGGTTTAAAAATGTGAACAACATAGTTTCTCTTTACAAGGAGTGATTGTTGAAGAGCTCAGCTGTGGCCTGCCCCTTATGAGTCATTCATCCTGTTTATAGAACGCATTAAGAGGGATGTCATTTGCCACTACGTTTTAGAAGTGGTTTTTTAATCAACTTTATTCATACATGAAGTCTGGCGGTTCTGGCATTTCTTAAATGAAACTGAAAATTAAAAGGTCAGAGGTCTAATACAGGATTAAAGTAGGTATAGACTTGTTTTAATAGTTACGCAAAACAGTGGCTCACTTTAGCATTGTTAGCTTTAGCTAAAGCTAAAGTAGCCTTGCTTGCCACAGAGTTAACGTTAATATGTTAGCCAATGTAGCTTTGTTAACTTTAGCTAACGAAGCTAAAGTGAGCCACAGTTTGCCTAAGTTCTTCTCAAACGGGTCTAGCTTTAGCAAATAAGCTATCGTGGCTTTGTTTGCTTTTTCGGTTGGCTACATTAGTTATGCAGCCATGTTACTAACATAGCTTTGTTAGCTTTAGATATACATACATAGTTTAAAACCTACGTAGCTTTAGATGTAGCCACGTTAGCTACATTATTTATTGGCCTTAGCTTAGTTAGCTGCATTCAGGTGTATTTATGGAGGACAAGCCTTTTTCTTGTAAGGCTGTTTTGTAATCAGGTTTTGCAGGTCAGGATTTTGACTTTTAACTTTTGGTGGACCAACCCTTACCTCAACCCTGACTGTAAGTTTAATCTGATATTATTTTTGAAAGATTTAGAATGTATTTTACATTCTGTATTCAATAGCACATACCGAGATGGATGCCTTCATCCAGATTGGATTGGTGGTATAAATGCATCACTTTAATAACCTTTAAATGCAGATGGATTGGCCAGATTCCATGTCATTAGGCAGATCTCCTATCTGAATGTTTGTGCCCTGTCTGAAAAATTATCGGACCAATCAGTGTTGTTTGAGGAGAATGAGGTGGTAGCTACGTGTGGGGTTTAGTTTTATTTTCAAAAATAAAATTGGATTAAACATCTTGGTTGGGTTTAAGGTGAAGATAAGGGTTATGATATCAAAAGTTGAAACTCAAAAACCTGACCTGCAAGACCTAAATACAAAATGTTTAATAAAACCAACTAAACAGTCTGTTTATGGAAAAAGCTTGCCCTCATCGAGAACACTCAAATGCAGCTAACATAGCTATGACTACAGCTAATGGAGCTACCACAGCTATGTTAGCTGCGTAAGCTACGTAGGTAACGTGCAATAAGCTACATAGGTAAGGTAGCCATGCAGCAAAGCCCTAAGCTAAAAAAGCTACAATAGTTTATGCTACGTTTGTCCAAGCGAGCCACTGTCGTAGTTACACTGTTAGCTTTAGCTAAAGCTAGCATAACTACATTGGCATATGTAGTAATGTTAACTCAGAGCCAGCATAGATAGCTTTAGAAAAGCTAATGGAGCTAAAGCAAGCCACTGTTCGCGTATCTACTTCTAGAAAGTGCTTAGTATACATAACACAGCCTCTTACCTTCTGCTTGTTTTGTTTATGAAATGTCGCTTAGTCTGTAAAGAGTAGTGTCGCTATTTCATGAATGTCACTGCCAGACTTTGTTCATGAATAAAGTTGAATTAAGAAAAAACAATCTAAAATGGGATTTACTCTTTACTAGCAAATTATGTCATTTCCATTTTGACAGTGGTGGTCTGAGATCTGTGGTCTGTAGTAAAACCCCTTTAGACTAGACTGGTCAAAGTAAAGTCTAGACCTGTCTATCTTTATGGCTTTGTATTTTTTTACACAAACGTATGACCCAAGCTGACCAGTCCCACTTCCCCTCCAATGACTTTGCCCATGGCTAGGAGTGAAATCAATGGTGTTCAAAGATTTAGCCTGTGACATAAAATAATGAGTGAATGTTGAGTTAGAGAGAGGGGAATCCAATCTTAAATTCTACTTAAGGAGAGAATATTAGTCTGCTACTTGGAAAGCATGAAGAGGAGCGAGTCTTGGAGAGCACTTTAGTGGGATGCCTGAAATTAAATGATAGATGTAGTCAGCAGGTAGAAAGAGACTACATAGATTCTCAGATCTGAGGGTCTGCAGTGATGAAAAGGAGCACCTGGTGGCTGACCGTGCCAAACTCAGCAGGCAGGTCAAGAAGAGAGCATGAGTGTAGAGTCCTTTAGAAATTCACAGAGCTTTGCTGGACTTGTGGCTGATCACGGGGTCAAGGAGGTCGTGTTGTGACAAGTGCAGAGAAAGCTGGTTAGAGGAGGCTTGTTGAGTAATTTGAGAAAAGGATTAAAAGAGTTATTTAGACTGTAGGATCTGACAACAGATGCACCGCATGCAGGCATCTTGACCTGATGCAGTTTCAAATCTGAAGAAAACAAGAGGCTGTGCAGGGTTATGGTGAGGCTGACATAAAACAGAAACCCCCCTGCTGGTTTGGCATCCTCATACAGTTCAACAGCCCTGACTCACTGTAACAACACTGATGCCAAAAGGCCAAGTTTCCTCTCCTGGCTTCAGGAAAATACTTTTACATGATTGCTCCTTTGTGTTTAAACACCACACAGGAGAACATGAGACAAAACAAATGATAATCTACAGATCCCCCAATCAAAAAAATGTTGAGTAAAATATCAACTTAACAGAAAACAGTGATTTGCAAATCCTTTTCAACCACTTTATTCATTATTCAAGCCGATATTTTTTTGGAAACACACACATATTCTGAACTTGACACTGAGGCCTTGTGTAAAGGACAGGTAGTTAGAAAGTGCAACTCTGTTTCCACCTCCTGTTTGCTGCAGTGGGTGCACAGTCTTTTGGGATCCAGCTTTATCTGTGGTGTCTCCTCTCAATAGTGAGGTTGTGCTCACTGAGTCTGTGCATACTCAAACATTGCCTTAATCATGGATCAAAACGTAATGTACCTGTGGAAAATACCTGGTGTTTTTTAAACCTTTTCTTGCCCCTGCCCTAACTTTTTTGGAGTGAGTTACAGGCATCAAATTCAGAATGTGTGTATCTTGAAAAACAATATGGTTAATCAGGTTGAACATTAAACGTCTTGTCTAAGTGCTGTGTTCAAGTAAAAAGGGATCTGTATTCTGTTTTTATTCACATTTTATGTTGTCTCAACTTTTTTGGAATTGAGGTTTGAAAAAGGTAAACACAACCCATCTGGAGGCACAAAATGCCTTCTTTTTGTTTGTTTGATTTTTCCTCCTTTAAGTGAAAAAAAAAAAAAACAGATACTGGAAAGCTAATGTTAGATTTGTCTATGAGCTAACCTAGCTAAAGTACTGAGTACAGTTATACCAGGCCGTTATTTACAGTGATATGCCAAATCCTTTGGTAAAAAAGCAGTGTGTGGTGATACCTGTAATATGCCTTCTTTTTGTTTGTTTGTTATTTTACCTTCGAGTGGTAAAAATAGATATTGGTGAGCTTATTTTTAGAATAGTCTGTGAGCAAACCTAGCTAAACTAATAAAGTTATACTGGGCAGTTATTTACAGTCATACACCAAATCATGTGGTAAAAAAAAGCACTTTGTGGTGAAACCTCTAATATGCTATCTTTTTGTTTGGTTCTTTTTTTCCTTTAAGTGAAAAAACAGATACTGGAGAGCTAATGTTAGATTTGTCTGTTAGCTGAGCTAGCTAAACTGCATACAATTGCACTGGGTCATTGTTTACAGTGATAAACCAAATCCTTTGGTAATAAAGCACTTTGTGATGGTGATATGCCTTTCTTTTCTTTGTTTGTCTTTCCTTCAAGTAGAAAAAAACAGATATTGTTGAGTTAATGTTAGATTTGTCTGTTAGCTAACCTAGCTAAACTGCGTACAGTTATACCAGGCAGGTATTTACAGTGGTACGCCAAATCCTTTAGTAAAAAAGCAGTTTGTGGTGATACCTGTGATATGCCACCTTTTTGTTTTTCCTTATTTTTGTTTTGTTTTTTGTTTGTTTCTTTTCCTTAAGTGGAAAAAACTATATTGGTGAGCTAAGGTTAGATTTGTCTGTTAGCTGAGCTAGCTAAACTGCATAGAGTAATACCAGACAGTTATTTAAAGTAAACCACAAAATGCTTGGGGAAAAAAGCAGTTTGTGGTGATACCTGTAATATACCTTTTTTTGGTTGTTTTTTTTTTCCTTTAAGTGAAAAAAAAAAAAACATATTGATGAGCTAATGTTAGATTTGTCTGTAGGCTGAGCTTGCTAGTGCAGTTATACCAGTTCATTGTTTACAGTGATTTGCCAAATCCTTTGGTTCAAAAAAAAGCACTTTGCAGTGAAACCTGTGTCAGTTTAGCTTTATTGAAGCGTTTTTGTGTTTTCACATCATACACATTTCTAACGGTATCTTAACCTTCACAACAAAAGTGCTTATAGATGCTGACAATGAGTCTTCCCCAGGCTTTCAGAGGCCTGACTGTGAAAAGCTTTAAAGTTGGCAGATTGACTCTAAATCCTGAAAGCATCTGTCAAACCTCATCATCTCTGTCAGCAAAAAAACATCAATCACACATGGCTTGATTGTCACAACAGCTGAACCATATGCTCAGGATTAATTGCAGTGCGTAGCCCTACAACACTGGAGCGAATGAGTGCTGTTTAAAACCAAAAGAGGAAAAAGGAGAACCATGATTTGTTGGCTTCAGCATGGTTTGTGCTCATGTTAAGACATATTCTGACAGAATGGATGATTGAGAGACAGCTCAACTGACTAAGGAATACACTATACAAGATAGGGTCAACACAAAATCATTGCTTTAGTTTCAGCGGTTGTGCACCAGAACATCAGGGCTGAATTTACAGTAGAGTGAAAAGCTGAAGGTCATTTGTGATTCTGCCTGATCAGCAACATAGGAAGCTGTCATGATTAATAGTGTAGGACATGAAGACATCAGAGTGTTGACTGGAATTTAAATAAGGACACAGTCCTTTATAAAAGTAGAATTTCCACAATTCAAACATATCTGTCTAATGCTGCAGCTCACTCATTTCTTCTTAAACTCTGCCTAAACCTGTGTGTCCATCTATGTGCTGCTCAAAGCCACTGAAGTGTGCTTAAATTATAGTGGAGATCCCCAAGATACCTATTATGTCAAACTCTATTTTAGGAGACTTGTGTGTGAAATGATGTTCAGGACATCCAGACTATCTCCATCAAAACAAACCGTCTTCTGGTTGAAAAGTTCACTGCTATGAAAAGATGAGACACCCAAAAACTATCAGAAGAATTGGGACGCACTTTTGCTGAATCTTAAGAAGATAAAAAGTTAAAAAGAGGAAATTTCTTGCAGAGTTGAGCACCATTTTGACAACAATAGTAAAAAAACAACAGAGGTATGAGTGAGCTATTTATTATGAAGGTCTTATTTGGCAGTGCTTCATGTTTTCTCCACCTCAAGGGCACCCTTTCAGCCCCTTTATCACATTTTCTTTGACTTTGGGGCGTTGTAGAGGGCACTTAATCATGTTAGATCTGCTGTAGAGGTTATCAAGAGGGCACTTATGCTACATGTTTCTCACACTCAAAGCACCAGTGCTCCTCTGATATACTTAGAAATGTTTTTTATACTTGGTGATGAGAGAGATGTTGTTTTTGTGACTCCATGTCAAAGTCAAATTTCAAAGAACAAATTTTACTTGTGCATAAACATGACCTATATTCACACTCCCTTAAGGAGATGGTTTTTTTTTGTTGCTACTTGATGTTTGAGCATTGATGTGCAGAAATATGTTTATACGTGGCTTGACACCACAGATAGATGCTGTTATAACACTCATTTGCTATGTTAAGTCTGGTCTGACCTTTAAGTTCTCAGTCTGAGGATGTGGATGTACAACCCCAATTCCAAAAGAAGCTGGGCTACTGTGGAAAATGTAAATAAAAACAAAATTTAATTATTTGCAAATCTTATAAACCCACATTTTATTTATCTAGAACATTTTTGGTCAATTTGACCACAGAACAGTTTTCCATGTTGCCTTAGTGCATTTTAAATGAACGTAGGCCCAGAGAAGTGGCTCCTGTTCACGTATGGCTTCTTATTTGGATTATACAGCTTTAACTCACATCTGGAAGAGTTCCTGAGCCCATGCAGTGATTTCTAGTACAGAATCATGCTTGTTTTTAATGCAGTGCTACCTGAGGGCCTGAAGATCACGAGCATGAGCAGAGATATCTCAAGTCTCTCTGAGTGTTTTGATGATATTATGTACTGATATTGTGTAGATGTTGGGATATTCAGAGTCTTTGCAATTTTAAATTGAGGAACATTTCTCTGAAATTGTTTCACAAGCAGCCGGACTACAACAGCAATGGTGGATTCCTAAGTTTTGTTTGTGCTGTTCACTCCCAGATGATATTTTCTTGGAATTAGTCCACTCTAATTTCATCCATCCCCACAGACATCATTACTGTATGTGTATACCCCCTGCTCTGTCAAGGGACATCTTCTTACTCATGAGCATGTTGTTACACCACAAAGTCACACTGCCAGCTACAGTATACTAATATACTTTTGTCTGTGTCTGTGGATCCATGTGCACGGTGGTTGTTATCAAAATGATGTTTTCTACTGCTGATCTGCTTGAAAATGAAAATGAACAACATTTCTAATTTCAGTGGATGGTTTTCATGAAAACATGGCCTGGTCTTCAGCTTTTTAAAACTCATGTGAGTATCCAAATGTTTAAATAAGAAAAAAGATGACAAGTTTCAAATGTTTTCCAAAACCTGTATGTATCTGTCTGCTGTCAAAAGGATTTTCTCATGTGGACTGGAAACCCTCAGATTAATTACAGTTGAACTCAGTCTATCTAAAAATGAATGGCCACCAGCAGACTGAAAATCTACGACACCAACACACTAAGGACATGCAGTTTTTTCTTTTTTCCTCTTTTTTTTTTTTTTTTTTTTTAAATCTTAATCGCTTTAGTTAATGTGTCAATTTATCTTTGGGTTAATGTAATTGTGTGATACGATCTTTGAAAAATTTAATAAAACATATAAATAAATATTTTTTTAAATGTTAGCAAAATAACTCAAAATACTGACAAAAAAGAAAAAAATGAAAAAAGTACAATATTCCAAAATTTTAAAAATTAATAAAGAAATTTGAATATTTCAAAAAAAAAAAAAAAAGTCCCAGAGTCAAAAGGTCAAAAAAGATTAAAAATGTCGACCGTAAGTTGAACTTTAAAAAAAAAAGTCAAAATATTTAAAAAAAAAAAAAAATAATAATAATAACATTTTGTTAAAAAAAAGTATTTTGGAAAAAATCTAATTGCTGAAAGAAAGCAAAATATAAATAAAAGACAATTTGCTCAGAATAAAACCTCTGTTTGTAAGAAATAGTTGATATAATGAAAAAAGTTGAAATGTCAACAAAAACTTCATAATTCTTAAAAAGTTAATTTGTCAAGAAAATGTCTACCAAAAAATCTAAAGGTTAAGAAAGTAAAAATATAGAGAAACAAAATTTGACAAAGTATTTAAAGCATCAAGAAAAAAATCAAATTGTTCTGAAAACAAATCAAAATAATGAAAGTAAAAAATTCCAAAATATAAATTTAAATAATATTGAAATGGCTAGAAAAAAATGAAGTGTAGACAAAAAAAAGTCAAAATGATGCAAATTTTGAAATAAAAAAGTTGACAGACCAGCTAAAAAAACACAAAAGGTCCAAATCTTTGGAAAAAGTCAAAATGCTGACAAAGCAAAATAAAAAAACAGAATATAGCAAATGTTCAGAAAATAATTGAAATATATATAGAGAAATTGGAAATATTCAAGGAGGTCAAGAAAAGATTTCAAATGTCAACCAAATGTTGAACTGAAAAGTCATAATATTGAAAAAAACAAACAAATTAAAATGTTCTAATGAAATGAAAACAATCTAAATGTCAGAAAAAAAAAACTCAAATGTGTAGATAAAAAATAAAATAAAAAAAATCAAAATGTCCTGAAACAAAGTCAAGATACAAATCAAAAAGTCAAATTCTTAAAAAAAAAACATCCCAAATGTCAGTAAGAAAAAATGACGAGGAAAAAGTTGAAATATCAAAAAAATGCAAAATGAAAAAAGCTGAAATGTAACGAAAATTTGACTAAAAAAATCTAAATGTGAAGAAAAGTCAAGAACAATTTCAAAATGAAGACAACGTACATTGAGGGGGGAAATAAAAGGTTCTGACAACAAATCAAAATGTGAATTTAGAGGAAACGTCAGAAAAAGTTGAGAGACAAGCCGAAATATCATAAAAAGGTCCAAAAGTTGAGGGAAAAAGTCCAGATGTTGACAAATAGCAGAAATGTGGAATTGTCGGGAAGAAAAACGTAAAAGTTGAAAAAAGTTGTCAATGAAGTCAACTTGAAATTGTTTTTCTACTTTATTCTCGACCTATTAAGTTTCCTCTAATCCACTTTTTAGACGTAAATAATAAAAACACCTCACTTCAGTTTTCTTATATCTTATCCTAACAGACTAGTCTTTCTTACGTTACTGTCCATCGCATTAAAACGCTGACTATTTCTCATTATATTAAAGCAGCTCCGGTTCTCACGTGAAAGAAATACGTCGGAGCTGAGCGGGTCCGTTTGCGTCGCTAGTGCATTGCGGCTTTAACGTTCCATGATGCCTTGCGGTGTCCCAGTTCAGTTCAGTTCAGACGTAATTTACAGCCCGTTCTGAGGTCTGTCTCTCCCCCTCTTCAGTGACAGGCAGAGCAGCAGGCTAGCAAACAGAGCAGCAGATGCTGTAAAAGGCTCCCGTGTCGAGTGTCCAATAACCGGACGGGACAGGACGCATGTTTACATCCACGCGGCTTTCAGAGGCGGGGATGTGCGCGCGCCGTTCACTCTGCTGCGGGCGCGTGAGCAGCTCGGGATAAAACGGGATCCTCCAGCAAGTGGCCCGCTAAACATGCAGCGGAAAGTACCGGATTGTGTTCCTGACAGACGTACCGAGGCAACAATTCGACAGGAGAGCTTCAGATGCCAAGAAGCGGAGTGATTCGCTGCGGAAAAGAGGTATGTTTAGTCTACACGGAGCTGCCTGAGGCGTCCACCGTCTGTCTCCTCACTAGGCTGAATGCGTCAATCACGGAGCCAACATTTAAAAGCTGCCGCTACATAAACGAGATTAATATGGCATCACATTATACACAGACAACAGCAAAGCTCACTAAAGAGCTAATAGAGACTGTTAAGCTGTAGTTCCACAACTTTACTGACCAGATTTACTCACATTCCTCCCTCCATATAATCCATTTAAAGCCCTCTGTTAGCCTACATGAATTAGTTTGTTTATCCCGCGTTATATTCCATATTAGAAATCACCCTTAAGTTGAGTGACGCTGGTTTTACCTCATGCTAACATGCCTGATGCATGAGCCAGCAGGAAATAAGTGAGGGTCTAAGTGTTTGTGTGCTGAGCCCTGCAATGATGAATCTCTTAATAGAGTTTGGCTATAAGCGCCCACTCAGCAGAGGTTTTAATCAGAGCTCCTTCAACTGTACAGCTACAGTCAAGACTGGAAATAAGTCCTTGAAGAGCACGCGGGATAAAGCAAGGGCAAAACTCATTCAGTTATTTGTTGTGTTTGAAGTAGGGATCTATGCAACACAAAAACAATGACGCTTTCTTTGCCTGTGGACTGGAAAATTGGCTGCAGAAGGAAGGCTTTGTTGCAGTAGTCTCAAAAGTTATGAATGCAGCAGATAGCTGTCCATCAGATATTTTCTTCAGTACTTGTATCACCTCAAATACTTCAAGTTTCAAAGCGATAGCAGTCTTTCATAGTTGTTTAGGTCTGTGTCTTGTGGTAACCACCATGACAGATCCTCTGTGACAGCTATGACATGTTAATTGTTGCTGTGGAGACATGGGTTGGCTACTTATGATCGACCACGATTGTCCTCTGTGTGCTGCTGTCCACAATCCCCCCTGTAATGTGGAACTCTGTGGAGAAAAGTTGTTAAAAGTGGCCTTCGTGATTCACGCTCAAAATGCTTGCAAGTAGTTCCCAGGGGGACTGCTTTTTAAGAAGGATTTTTGGGCTTTTTTGCCTTTATTTCAGAGATGGGACAGTGGATAGATAAATGGAGACATGCAGTGAAAGAGCCACAGGCCGCCCGCATACTTGAGCCATGACCCAACCACTAAGCCACCTGTGCCTAGAGGGCCTAAAAGTGGGCAACTCATCAAATTTTGTCCATTTAGAACAGTGGTTCTTAATTGGCCTGGGGTCAAGACCAGTGTTGATTTCGTCGACTAAAACTATGACTACAAATGTTAATCGACAGCCTTTTCTCCATGAGAAAGACTAGACTAAAGCCTGTTTTATGCTTGACACAGCCGCAAGGTTGCGAGAGTCCACATGTCAAATGTGACGTCATATATTAAGACACGCCCCTTCGTGGGGGTCCCATGCGTCCAATTTTTGTCTGGCCGTGCACATCCCCGACATTTTTACATGCGCAGCAGATGTCAGAATGGACGATTTTGTGGAGCTTTCGGTGACAGAAGTCAGAAAATATAAACACCTGTATGATTCTTCTTTGAAAGATCACAGAGACTGCCATGTACTTTCTCACCTATCTCTCGTATTAGCCGTACAAGACTATTGTACTCCCCCTAGTCCTTCCTCTCTTGATTGAGTGGCCGTATGGACCATCTCTTCTGTCTTTGATGCTGTAACAACAGCAGTAAAGCTCCTCTTCGCGGTTCTCCATGATGTAAACAACAAATCTTCCTCTATGACTTGCATTAAACACACTACAGACGTGTTTCTTGAAGACACTGCCCCTGAGCTTTTGGGAGTATCAGTTTGCGGCGAAGAGGAAGTCGGCACTAGGTATAAATGCACCAGACGTTTCCGCATCATGATTCCGAATTAGTTTTTGTCCGTGCCGCTGTCCATGCGGAAAGCATAGCCGAGCCTTAAGACTTGCCAAAAATAGATCTTTGATGACTTAAGATAGACTAAAATGTAATTTAGTTTGCATCAGAAATTCAAAATCTATTATATTTCTCCACTGTGGGTAAATCTGTAAAAATACATCTGTAGCTATTGTGCCTCTCAGCTGTAGAAAGCAGGGACCCCAGGTTTGGTAGAGTGCTTAGAGCACACTACCATAATTTGGTACCAGCTTCATACAAGAGATTAAATGCTTGGACTAAAAGTTAAGATTAAAATGTGAGGACTTTTTAAGGACCAAATCTGAACTGAAATGTTTTTGAGTTTTCGTCGACTAAAACTAGACTAAAATTATAAAGGGTAGAAATGACTGAAATGCATAATAACATAATTTAATTGAAAGAGTAAGACTGAGACTAAATTAGAAATAGCTGACAAAATTAACAGTGGTCAGGACAAACTGACACCTCTTTGTTGACCAATTGTGCCCCAAATTTCAGAGTTTTTTTAAACCATACCCAAATGTTTTAACGTGGTATTTTGGACTTGGAAAAAAAACAATGCGACAAAACAAAGATGGAGACGTTTCCTTCAAAATAAAGTTTTTTGCCACTGTGTCTTTTTTCCACACATACATTCGCAATCCACTGAAAATGGCTTCCTGTCTCTCTTTTGGGTCCTGACCAACCAGTTAAGAACCAAGGAGAGGACACCAAAGAAGGCAAACTGTCAAATTTGTCCATTTAGGCCCCGTCCACACGGAGACGAATTCAGGAGTATACGCAAAAGTTTTTTGTTGTATCGGCGTTTCATCCACACGGAAACGGCGCTTTGGGTGACTGTAAATGATACTTTTTGAAAATGGGTCCCAGAGTGCATAAATCTGTAAACGACTACCGTTTCGCCTACGTGTGGACGGCTATCTGCATCTTTCTTGAAATAACTGCGTAACACACAGTGTAGCTCTCTTCAGATGCCTGCGTGGGTCCGATCAAAACACTGATGGCTGATTACAGGGTGGTGTTCGTGCTGCAGAAGCTGAGCTTGTTATGGATTTTACTGCAAAATCTGACGCTCCTTTACAACCACTGCAAAACACATACACTATATGTTCTTAAATTCAACGCGGAGAATAACCAGAAGGGCAACTAGAAGAAAGTTTGTGTCAGTTTTCTGTAATCTTCTTCTTCTCTTCTGGTGCATTTCCGTGGCAGCAATACAGCGCCACATACAGGCTTGGCATATACACTACAGCGTTTTCAGTCGTTTTCAGTGGCTCCGCGTTTACGCTGATATTTCCTGAAACTATCCCGTCTTTACGGAAAACTTTTTCAAAACAAAACGGCAATATATCGTTTTGGTCTCCATGTGGACAGGGCCTTAGAAAGCCTCAAAGAAACCATTTTTTGAACATATAGAGGGAAGCCAAAAGGCATCAAAAGGGCACTTTTGGTGATTTTTTTTTCAAACTTTACTGCATCAGAAGGGGCGATTGCACCCCTTGCCCCTGTCTAAATCCACCAGTGTATCCCAAGTAAACTCCTCTACTAAACTTTGTTTAAACTGAACACATATTTTGGAGTTTTCCTGCATTTTCTCTAAATAAAAACAACAAATTACTCAATATTGGGTGCCTTTGACTTCTATTTTCTTTGCCATGGTATCAAAAACAGAAATCAGTATTGGTTGATTTTTACTAATGCCATAATAATGTTTATAATCCTGGTATAGTGTCAACCCCACAAGTAAAAATATCCTTCAGTCGCTTTTTATTAGACACTTGGGTTTTATAAGCAGAAAGAAACCTCTAATTTAACTTTCCATGCTCATTCAGTCAAGTTTATTTGAACAGACCCTCCAACCACTTCATGTTCAGCTTAGCTCTCAGTCTTACAGGGTCAAAGGTTTAATGTCACTACCAAGCTGATTAGTTTGAACTTTTCAAACTGCACCGTGGCATTTCTTTAAACCATACTTCAACATGAGAAAAACTAGGGGAAATAAAATGTTGCTACTATTAAAAGAAAGGATGCAGAAGAACCACATAACATGCTCATTGCTTCTTCATGTGTTCTACTTAGATTCAGTCTGCCACCACATGGAATCATTGCACCCATGTGCAGTAAAACACCAAAGCTTTTCTAGTTCCTAACAGGAAAGATTATTTCTGTCTGAAGCGTTTCCCTTCATTCCAGCATGTGTGACACCTGCAGGACCTGCTGTCCCCTTAGCTGACAAAATTCATGTAGATGTCATCTCTAAAAAGCATTTAAGAACAATGCGTCATGTAGCAAAGAGATTTAAGTGATGGTTTTGGCAATGAGGCTCATCTTCCTTTTAAATCCAGAGAGAAATATTCGTTGTGAAGCCATGCTGTTGTAACGTACGCAGACTGTGGCTTAAGATTGTCTTGCTGAAATAAGCAAGGACGTGCTGACGCCATCTGGACAGAAGCAGATTTTTGGAGAATTTAATTGGAAGCTTCTGTGGAAATTTGCTTTTTTGTGAAAGTGGGAAATTTGTTGGATGGTTTGGGGAATTCGATTGGGAACTTTCAGGTATTGTCATGGAAATTGAGAGGATATTAAGTAAATTTTGAAGCACTTCATTTGAAGTTTTTGGGGAAATTTGCTTTGAATTTTGTAAAAATTATTTTCAAACGAAATAGGGAAATTTGTTTGGATGTTTTGGGGAATTTTTAAAGTATTCTAATGTAAATTAAGGGATAGGTTTCTATGTTTTTAAGAGTTTCATTAAATATTTGGGGGAAATTTTCTTTATTTTCTGTTTTCATGGAAATTTGAGAAATTTGGATGTTTTGGTAGTTTGACTGGGAAATTTAAAGCAGTGTCATGGAAATTTAGGGGATGGATTTCTTTATCTTGGAGGGTTTAATTGAAAATCTTTGGGGCATTTGCTTTGAATGTATTTATTTATTAGATTTTCATGGAAATTTGAGAAATGTTGATGTTTCTGGGGAATTTGACTGGGGATTTTAAATATTGCCGTGGAAATTTGGTGGTTAATGGAAATTTTGATAATTTGTTTTGATTTTTCCATCGTTCATGTTACTTAGGAGAATACATTTTTGGGAATCTGCCAATAACTTTTAAGAGAATTCACATTAAATTGGGGAATTTTCTTGAAAATTTTAGGGAATTTGCTTGGAATTTGGGGGAAAATTTTATTGGAATGTTTTGGCTGTATGATAACATTTCACTCAAACATTTGGGGGCTATTTACAGAGATTTTGGGGTACCTTTATGAGATACCTTAATTTCTATTCAGTAATTGTCACATATCGTTGGTAGTTTCTTTGAAATCCTTTGGAATTTGTGTGTATTTTTGGACAGGAACGTTTCAAAGAAATTCCTGTTTAAAGACAAGGCTGATGTTTTAACTTATCAGGTCCTACTTATCCCGAATAAGAGAGTAAAATGCATTCCAAACAAAAGCTCAGGTCTCAGAAGGGTTAACAAAGCTTTTAGCCTTATAGTAGACTGTTGCTGCTGTGAAGCTAAAGCATGGCCTTATAAGAGTATATTTAATGAGTTAGACTTGTGTATGACTGACTTTGAAAGACTTGCTCTAAATGCTAAGCATTAACTTTTGTAGAAAGAAGAACATTTGTATTGTACCTACACCAGGCCTCTGTAGAGTGATGTTTTTGTATAAACGGTGTGTCGTTGGTCTAGTTAAATCTGTGTGCTCTCTGTCCACCAGCAGAACAGTTGAGACCTTTCAGTGTCAGCCTTTTTAAACCCTGAGTTCGAGAACCCTGTGCTGCAACACACACCTCCATGTTTTCTCGCAGCCCGCAGTAGAAAGAAAAACAAAGAGGAAGTGACAGGAAAGCACGGGCTGCTTTCTTAATTGTTACTGATTGTTTGGTCTACTTTCCCAGTCCGTGCCCTCCAATCAATCCAGTCATCTGTGTAAGGCCCGGACAAAGCCGGAGCTGTGTCTCCATGGTGAGGGATTGTTTGCATCCAGTCATGCCCCTGAGCCATGTGGGCTCCCACAAACACACACCACACTGTGCAGCATGCTCTTTTGTCTGTGCACCACTTGTTTCCGCGGACCCCCTCCTGCAGCCTCAAGCCTCCTTGTCGCTTTAAAAATTGGTTCCTGATTGCGTCATTGCTTGTTGTTGATCTACTCAGTACAGCTGCAGCCTTTAAATGTTACGTCTTACTGCAACTACAGATCACGTCAGGATATTAGATGAAAAATAATGGTACTGTGATGTGCTGTAACTTCTGTACCATTACAACTGAGCTGTTTTTAACATGCTAACATTATATTTAGAGACCCAGAATCAGCATTATGCAAAAATATAATCAGACCTTGAAATTAGGGATGCTCAAGGGATGTTTATTTTATTTTGCCACTGACCGATCATCTATGAGTGACGATAATGGATGAGTCACTGATGGCTCTTGGAGTAATTTTGCAATCGTGGGAAGGTTTGCCACTGTTCCAAGTTTTCTCCATTTGTGGGTAATGGCTCTAACTGTGGTTCGCTCAAGTCCAAAAGCCTAAGAAATGGCTTTGTAACCTTTTCCAGACTGATATCAATGAGTTTGTTTCTCACCAGGACTGAAAAGTATGAGGGAAATACTGTCATTTCTTCCACAGACTCCATCCATCCATCCGTCCATCCATCCATTCATCCATCCGTCCATCATGATCGGGAGCCTATTGATCAGTGTATCATCATAAGTGCCGATGCGAGAATAGTAAGTAAAGTTAAATTAAGATTAATCGAGAGTCATTTTCACAAGTTTTTCCCCTTAAATCCAGTTTTACAGTTACGTGTGCTATTATAAACTTTCTGCAGGGTTAAAAAAACAGTTTAATTGTAACTAATGAGAAAATGACTCTGTTGTGCTTGTTGTTGGCAGGGAAATTCACGAGGGTCAGGAGTTCAGACCTAATCAATGAGTTTGTTAAAGTTTAATTAAAAGATGGACCGAGACAGCACCGGGCTCAAACAGGAGAGGAAATGAACTCTTTGGTTGGAATTTTAAAATTAAACCCAAACTTGTCTGTGAGACATTAAATAGTGTATTTTAACCTTTAACGCACATTTCAGGGATATTAAAGGAGCTTTCAGTGTCTTTTTGTGCTGATCCAGCTTATGAATTACCTTCCATGTTTAAGGAAATACATGTAAGAAGGACTGATCTGCTCCTCTGAGTCCCTCCCAGACTCTGCCTTCTTGTGGCATCCTGAGAATGAAACTTCAGCGGAGGCTGGCTGAAGTCACTACTAAGTTTAGCCCAACGGTTCACAGTCCAGACGACACGGTATTCTTCATGTCTGAAACCAAACGGCTGCAGCAATAGCACAAAAAAACCCACATCCTTTCTTCATGATGTTCTCTCTTCCTTGTCAGTTATTTAAAACACTGAGACTTTTTGAAACCAATGTGTTTACAAGATCTTCAGTGGAGATTTATGAGCAAAAGGGTATGCGCAATTGAGTTTGCATGAAAGCTATGTTAAACATGCTAATATGCTTACTTTGCTTTGTAAGAAAGGTCTGTTTTTACATTTAGCAAAAGAAAAAGAGGTCTCTAATGATTGAAATTTTTTTATTGCAGTTAACATCATATTTCCTGTAGTTCAGTCAGGAACACTCTTAAATTTAACCATTTTATTGCAAAATGGATTGACAGTTTTACTTGGTGGAGAAGACTCGGGGTTAGTCAAGCAGCATGCTCTGACTTTCCAGGGAACAAATGGCTAGAAACCTCCATATAAATGAATAAGGATATGGATTTATGGCAATACGTATTAAATAACATAAAATTACTTCATAAGCAATCCATAGTAGTATAAATCTGAATGAGGGTGCAACAAGCTTTATGCTATAAAGGAGGAGGCTGGGGTGGAGGAGGTTAAGCTTTGCCAGCAGCAGCAGCAGTGTGGTGCATCAGCATTAATGCAAGCAGGGATTAGTGAGAAGTACATCATATTTAAATACACCGCTGTGTTGAGAGAAAGTGCTGTGATTGGCTGTGGGAGCTGGGAGATAATAATTGGGATCAGCTAGCCGTCAGCTGATCACCTGCATGAACTAAGGCTAACATCCTCTAAGCTAGGCTTCATTAAACAAGCAAGATGAATTCTAAAGTAAATGGGAAGGCAGTGGAAGGAAGACAGGATCTTTGATGTAATAGCAACATTTTGGACTGACTGTAAATGTTCCAGAGAGGCCTGATTAACTCCAACTGAAAGTGTGTTACAGTTGCCCATAGAGCTCAACTGATTGATCAGCAGGCCGATTATAGTGTATCACAGATTAATCAACATCGGCCAATATGTAGCCGATATATTAGCTTTGTGCTGCGCGGGAATTCTGTTGCTGTGCTCCTGTTGCTCTGCTCCTGTGTGTCCCTGCTGAACTCAGCCTGGCCCCTCCCCCTCACACTCAAGCAGCAGCAGCTCTCCCCCACTCAGTCACTCGGCTGCAGCAGAGAAGAGGACTAAGACCAGAGAAATGGCAAGAGAAACTGCATTTTTTTACTCCATGGTAAGCCGTGACGTTATAAAACAATATCACGCTACACTTTAGTGCCCCGTGACAAAAACGTCCTCGCAGAAACACGCTGTTAGGGCACGGAGAGCATGTTAGTTTTTTCACATAAGTTTTAGAGCGTGTATTGTAGCGTTTCAACGTCGTCTAAGTTGCATCTTTGTGAAATCAACAAAGATAAATGCATCTGTTAATTCGCATGATATATAACAGATATATCAGTTATTGGCCAATATATTGGATATCGCCTTTTTTAGCCCCCTATGTCAGTATCAGCATCCGCCCCAAAATCCCATATCAGTCGGGCTCTAGTTGCCCAAACATGTTGAATTAAGCAGGGGGTCCAGGTCCCAGAGGGGTGCATCCCAGTCTCCAATGGGGCCAATAACTATCAGTTTAGTTTGTTTTAATTAAAATGTATAAAACTCAGGGTTTCACAGAGCTGCCCATAATTAATTTTTATAGACAGGTAAGTTTGAGTGTGGTCTGCATAAGGATGGAAAGATATTCCATGCACACCATCCATAGTTGCACACTGAGCTATTCACAAACAAAACTACACTTCATGTGCGACATGAGGACTGACGTTTTCAAAGCCCAGACAATAAGTGTTTGAATAAAGAGTTTAACAGCATATTTGGTGGTGAAAGAGGCTGGATCCACACGTAGGGACTCTGCTTTTCCCGGTGCTTTGGGATAAATTATGAAACTTAACTGTGCAGTGATGCTCCAGCTGGTTTATATGTGAAGGATTTGTCACACAGTTGGAATGTGGAGCATTCAGTCTGATTGTTTATTAAACTGTGACCAATGGAAGAGGAAATTCCAGCATCTGTGGAAGCACCTTTCCCACAGGTCCTGAGGTTTCTCCCTGAGGATCCATACATGTCTGTTTAACCTAGAGCTCAGTGTGATGCTAAAAAAAGACGAATATATTTACAACCAAAGCTGAAGCAAAAATAGAAACAAAGGCGTTGCAGCATGCTAATTTGTATACTCTCACCATGCAGCCTGTATGATTAATTTATTCTCGCTCTGGCAGAGTGGGGCTTCAAAGCGACTATAATTTACTTCAAAGGCTTAACCAGAGAGAAAATAGAAAAAGTTTCACACAAAAAAAATCATAAAAGTAACAGCTGCTGAGAGAGAATCATAGATTTGGCGATTCAAGTGTTGGAAGTTATTAGCAGAGAGAGGAAAATCAAAGGTCTGCGGCGGTCTTACTGTTAGAAGTGGTGTGCAAAGCATTCGATTAGTTTGCTATTGATGAGTCTGGAGCTGGTGCAGCGTTCCATTTCCAGGTCGAAGCCTCCAAATTCAGTGCGCTTCAGCTCTAGAGTAGGAGATTTTGAGTTCATCTGAGTGGTGATGAAAAGTTTCATCTTGAAGGATCAAAGTAGAGGCCCACTCAGGTGGACGGAAAAAAAACACCTGAACATCTGTTTTGGCACAGCTGCTTGCTCCTGTGCTGCTGAAGATAAAAGCAAACACCTGGCTGAGTGTGATGAGATATTTGTGTCAGAGGGCCAGCAGGAGCTCATACTGTATGTTGAGAGCATTTTCAACCAAAAAACAACAAGAAAAACATGTTGTTTGGTCAGCTTTTGATTGGTTCTAGTTTTGGTGGTAACATTTAATAATTTGACGAGTTTGGTTCAGCACAGTTTTGTATGGTATACCCTGATTTTACTTGCATTTTCATAGCTAACTTGTTATAAAAAATAAAGCAGTCTGTTATTTTTAAATGATTGCTTATAATGAAAAAAAATCTACAGCTTTAATGAAACTACTGGCCTTCAGTCCTTATTTTTTACAGCAGCTACAGCAGGGGTTCTTGACCTTTTCAGCCTTCGACTCCCAAAATATAGGTGCCAGTGAACAGGGACCCCCACTGTACTTGAAGGTTGTTAAACATTCTGACTTCTTTTTGCTTCAAAAGCAAAAAACGTCAGAAATAGGTTGAAGTGGCAAAAATGTGTGGAAAATCTGGCGAAATGGGATTTTAAAGTGAGAAAAAGTGGTTCAAACTGGCAAAAATGGGCTGACTCAGGCAGGAATTGGGGTAAATTGGCAAAAAACGGGCATAGAAGACAGTGAAATGTAGTAAAAATGGACAAAAATTGTTGAAGAGTGGCAAAAATGTGTTAAAATTGGTGGGAAAAAGTGATGAAAATGGGTTAAAAATTTTGCAAAGTTGCTGTACTGTGGCAAAAATAGGTCCAAATTGTGCAGGAATTAAAGAAAAGTGGCAGGAATTAAAGAAAAGTGGCAAATAGTAACAAAATTGGATGGGAAGAAAATTTTTGAAAAGAATTCTTTGTTTTTTTTTTTTTTTTAGGGCATCTGGTGACCCCCTCTAAGTGTCTTGCGACCCTCAAGGGGGTCCCAACCCCAACGTTGAGAACTACTGCTCTACAGAATGAATGGACACAGATTCCCATAAAAACACTCCAAAATCTTGTGGAAAGCCTCCAAGAAGAGAGGAGGCTGTTATAGCTACATAAGAGGACAACTCCATGTTAAAGTACGTGTATTTGAATACAATGTCAGTAGAATCCCTGTTGGTGTAATGGCCAGGTGGACAAATACTATTGTCCATGTAGCATATTAATAGCAGAGCACATGGGGTGTGGTGGTGCTGCAGGCTAGGTTGTGCCCCATGTGTGGAGGCTAACACCCTCTAAGCAGGCATCCTGGGTTTGATAAAGGCATATAAGGTCCAAAAATAAATATAATGTAAAATAAAAAAAAAAAAATAAAAAAAAAAGAATATAAATATAAAGTACAGATGAATGACCTTTTTTAAAAGTTGTTTCTGTTGTTATAACCTGATATCTTTGACATGTTTTACAGACATTTTATTTGTGGATTAATGGCTGTTAACTGAAGATACAGCTGAAAAGCTGTTAGCCTGTTTGAAGACACGTTAGCGTAATCCTCTTGGATTTTATACTGTTGTATCATGTGTATCATTTCTTAAAAGCCTAACCAGGGACAAAGACTACAAATAAGCCATGGCTAGAAGTCTTTTAAACATTGCATCAGTTGCACTGTGATTAAATGCAGCAATGCCTATGTATTGTCCCTGCCAAATAAATGGATAAATAAATAAACAAATGAATTGGGAATCATAAGTCTTAAAAAAAAGCAGGATAGCTGAAATTTTGAAATGGCTTTAAGGACTAAAGATATTTTCAAAACAAGACTGATGCTGGTCCTATGAATGCATCTTGTGCAAAATATTCTAAGAATAATCCAAAATGTAGAAGTTAATCTCATCAAAGCTCCTATGAGGAACTTTTGGTATTGTTGAATTTTTGTAAAAAAGACTCAATCTACTTTATTGACAGTCAGCTATAATGCTCATCACTTCTTGACTTCTCTTTAATAAAGAAATCATCTTTATTTTTTCATCTTGTACCCTCAACAGCAGCTTCAGGTGTTAAAAATGACAATCTAGTCATAATCTTTATGCTAAAGCTCCTGTTTGCTTTGTAGCTCACATAGATGCTTTAACTTTAATGTCTCTCTGTTTAATAAGCAGCTAACACTCCTCACAGAAACTTTAAATCCATTTTGACTCCTATTACTATTTCATGGATGCTGCTCTTCATTGTCACAAAGTTCTGCAAGGTAAGGTACTTGACAAAATTGGTTCATGGAGGGCTGAAAGGTTTGGTAACCTCGGTCTAAGTGGGCCGCAGCCTGCCTGTACTTCAAGTCAAAAATATCTCCAAGAATTTGAATCATCGTTTTAATTAAATATAACTGTTACTTCAGTCTGAAATTTGACTTCTAGTCCTGAAATGACAGGCTGTCCTCATGTGGCACTCTGCCCCACCACCACTCATCTGTTAGTTTTGCTCTTTCCTTTAACAGCAGGAGGTCTTGTTTTAAAATATCCAGTTTTTCATACCTTGTTCTATCACCTTTAAGTTGCAATAATCAGCATGTTCAGGCCCTCATTATACCTTTTTATTCCACCTTGAATGAAATAATGAGTTCTCTGCAGCTGTTTTTACTCTCTGTTTAGATGGAAGCTTTATGATAATTGTAACACATATGTGAGAGAGACTCCAGCAGGACTTTTCACACAGGGGTTTACAAGCTTGTGTGAACTGGCTCTTCCTCCAGGATTAAACTTCCGTGTGATTTCAGCATCATCCCTCCTTGCATTAGCGTTGTATGACAAGATTTGAAACTCAGCTGTGAAAAGTTTAGGACACAAATCACATAATTTTTAACTCAACTGTTTGTTATGCAACCATCTCAGATACATTTTCTAAGATTAATGCAGCAGTTTAAACCTTTTTTTTAAATCTCAACCTAAAAAAAGCAATACTTTCTTAGTTTGTTTATTAGAGAAATGTTTTGCTGTTTATGCATAATACCTCCAAAATCAAAGGGATAGCTTATCAATAGTAAATACAGTCCCAATAAAAATTACTCGCACTTGGATGTTTTCCCCTTTATTCATTTTATAAATCAATAATGGTCAATATAATTTGACTTTTTTGACAAAAAATAACTAACGTCAAAGTGAAAACAGATTTTTACAAAGGGATGTCAATTAGATAAAAACATGTAATGTAAAATAATGCTGGTGAGAAGCATCCCCACAGCATGATGCTGCCACCACCATGCATCACCATGGTCATAATGTTTGTGGTGATGTGCTGTACTTTGTCTAATGGACAAAAAGAACCATTTTGGTCTCCTCAGACCAAAGAACTTTCTTCCACTTGACCATGGAGTCTCCCACATGCCTTTTGGCAAACTCTATTCCAGATTTATGGAGTTTTCTTCAACAGTGGCTTTCTCTTTCCACTCTCCCATAAAGCTTTGACTGGTGAATGACCTGGGCAACAGTTGTTGTATGCAGAGTCTCTCTCAGCTCAGCTGCTGAAGCTTGTAACTCCATCAGAGTAGTCATAGGTGTCTTGGTGGCCTCTCTCACTAGTCTCCTTCTTGCACAGTCACTCAGTTTGTGAGGATGGCCTGATCTAGGCAGATTTACACATGTGGCATATTCCTTCCATTTCTTGATGATATATTTAACTGAACTCTGGTGAATGTCCAGTGCCTTGGGATTTTTTTTTTTTTTTTGCATACATCCCCTGACTTCTACTTTTCATTAACCTTTTCTCTGCATTGCTTGGAGTGTTCTTTTGTCTTTATGGTGTAATGTTAGCCATTAATACTGATGAACCAGTGACTGGGCCTTCCAGACACAGGTGTCTTTATACTAAAATCACTTGAGACACATTCACTCTACTCAGGTGATCCCTATTTCACTTATTCTGAGACTACAAGCACTAGTTGGTTGGACCTTTGTTGAATTAGGCCAACCATTATTTTACATCACATATTTTTATTTAATTGACATGACTTTGTAGAAATCTGTTTTCGATTTGATATTAAAGATAATTTTTGTTGACATTTTCTGGTCAAAAAATCCAACTTAAATTCACCATGACTGATTTATAAAACCAATCATTTCAATAAAATAATAGGTACTGTAGTTAAAATTGAGTCACTGGCATGTGACCTGTAGCACTGCACCGTACTGGACGCCATAGCTCCAGCTTTTCTCGCATTAACTCTGCTCAAAATACATCCGTGTAGATGCTAGGCCTTTAGAGAGTATTTATGTGTTGAATTTTACCATGGTTTCAAGTGTTGTGTCACTTTCAACCCATCACTGGAAGTTCCCCCAGCTTAATGGCTTTGTTTCATGTTGTTTAATCTTCATTCCTTGGTTCTTTAAACGTGGTAAAACTTCCACATGACTGTGCTGAAATTGCTTCTAATCTTAGAAGTTGATGGTGTAACAAGCATGAAATACATCCTAACTGGTTAGCTTTTGTTGTTAGTTTCCTCCATGCTACAGTGATGTTGCACACCATGTGCTTGCCATACACAGTATTAGATAGGACAGTGGATAGAGTTGGATACTTGGAAAAGAGAATGGGGGGGGGCATGCAGTACATGTTTGAACCCAGGCCTCTGCACATGTGCGAACACAACCACCTGTAACCAAATTGTCTTCAAGCTTGTGTTGCTCTTAATTATCACCCCAAAACTGTTTGCACTCTTTTATTACAGCCACAAATCTTCCTCTTTTGTTTTTATTTTTCTTCAGCTTCTTTGCTTTATTTGTCCATCTGTTGCCTTACTTCCACACCTTCACTCCTCTCATTTTCTTACTTTTACTGCTCCCTTTTGCTGTATTTCCTATTCCGCTGAGCTGTGCTCAAGCCTCATTTACTTGGCTGGGTTCAGATGCAGTGTCTGTCTGCAGTTACAAATCATCCTGCCTTCTACCAGAGGCAGGCTCTACCTTTACCAAATGCCCTCAGTGCAGAGATGTGTGCATGTGATGTCTCGGCAGAAAAGACCTCTAAGGGGACCAGTAGCTAAGTAGCAGGAGGAATGGGGGTCCCACTCCAGCTGCGATGAAGATGGAAGGTGTCTAAATTGTAAAAGGAAGCCTCAAGCGATTGGGAAGTCAGAGATTAGAGCTGAGTTGATGGCCCAGTCAGGAAAAAAGGAGGGCTGCTGCACAGTGGGGCTGCAGAACTCTGAGCATTAGGCAGCAGCTCCTTCACTGCTCCGCTGCACCGGCCTGCTGTCGTGGCCTTGCCAGGTTTCTAATGACTGACTCGCTGCCGAGGCGCTTGTGTCAGCAGTTTCAAATGGCTTTCGTTCTGCGTGCATGCGGCCGCTGAAAGCTTTCCTGCACCGACACTGGCAAATGAAAAATATATTGGAGGAGGCCTGTTAGACGGTCACAATTGCTGCACCACAAGTGTGTTCTTGCAGCAATTTATCAGCAGCCTTACAGGAAACTACTTAAAAGAACAGGTGTTGTATGTTGCAGCTGTCTGCTCAGAGAAGGCCGGTATCACTCTGAACAACCATGCAGGGCTTGTTCCATTGATTGAATAGGTCTTTCCTGCATATTACAATTAGAGTGTCATTTTAAAGTCATGTTAAGAAGTGTAGGGACAATATATGGACACATAAAGGGGCGGCAAGAAAAGACAAGGACAACTGAGCTTTAATGTAATCTTGTTGAGTAATTATTCTACAAATGTCAGCCACAGTGATGGTGTCAAGCAAACATCAATGTTTTTTTTTTTTTTTAATTTGCATTTTTTTTTTTTTTTTTTTATGCCACCAGGGAAAAGCGCAACAAGATAGAAACACATAACTGACATGTTGCCACCATTTAAAGTTGATAAGGCTGCCTGGCAGGTAATATACAGAGACAGTTTTTCTAACAGCCTTTCACTTAAAACAGCTGAATGCAGCAGAAAATCTGAGATGAAATCCACAGGTTACTAAACTTTAAAAAAGGAAATTATAAAGGCCAAAAAAACAGTAAGATTTCTTTCACTTAAAACAGCTGCATGCAACAGAAAATCTGAGAGTCCAATTAAATGCAACCATATCTAACTCACTTCAGTCCAATTAAATTCAGTCCTCTCCAATTCAAACTAATCCACTTCAGTCATATCCAGTCCAATCAAATGTAGTCCTATCCAGTCCAGTGTAATCCAATCAAATCCAGCACATTCCACTCCAGTCAGTAATCCAGTCCAGTCAAAGTAGTTCAGTCTAATTGTCTCTTATCCAATTAAATTCTGTCCAGTCAACTCAAATCCAATCAAATCCAGTCAAAACCAATCCAGTCCTGTCTGTCCCAGTCCAATCTAGTCTAATCAGATCTACTTCAGTCCAATCCAATCTAATACAGTCCAATCAAGTGCAATCCAATCCAGTCAAATCCAATCAGTCTGATCTATTCCAGACCAACCACTCCAATTCAGTCTAATCTAATCCAAACCAGTCCAGTCCAATCAATTCTAATCCAATCTGAACGAAATATGGAATACAGTCCAATCTAATGTAATCTAATCCAATCCAGTTAAATCTACTCCAGTTCAATCCAATCAAGTCCAGTGCATTCCACTCCATTCAAATCCAATCCAGTCCTTTCCATTCTGATCCAAACCAATCCAATCCACTCTAATATAATATAGTCCAGTCGAATCCAGTTTTATTTGATCCCATGCAATCCAGTGCAGTTCCATCTAGTCAAATCCAATCTAGTCTAATCTATTTAAATCCAGATCACTCCAATTCAGTGTAATCTAATCCAGTACAGTCCATTCTAGTCTATTCTAATGAAATCCTATCCAGTCCAGTGCAGTCCAATCTAATCCAGTCCAATTTAGTCTTATACAATCTCATGTCTGTCATTGACCCCAGACACAACACAAGCATGGCGAAAAAGCTGACTTCAGAAACTGAAATTGCTGTGATATGTTTCAGCAAACAGTCAGAAGGATCTCACCCCGTAACATGGTGTGATTTGATTTGAACAAATAAATTTCACACAAATTCACTCCCTGAACTGTTACTGTAAGATTAGAAATGATTTATAGACTAACACCATTTAAGGAGCTAATGTGGGTTTTTCAACTTTGGCAGCCTGGCCCAAGTTTTGTTGCAGAGAAAGTAACAGGTTTTTTATTTCTCTCTCTCTCTCTCTCTCTCTCTCTCTCTCTCTCTACTAGATGGACAGTAAAAACCTTGCTACTGCCCCCGTGTGGTGTGGAGGAATGAAGGACTCTGGATGAAGGCCATGGAGCTGAAAGTGTGGGTGGACGGAGTGCAGCGCATCGTGTGCGGGGTCACAGAGTTCACCACATGCCAGGAGGTGGTCATTGCTTTGGCTCAGGCCATCGGTAAGCTCAAAACTACCTAGAACAATATGAGGAAAGTGTGCTAATCTTTGGTTTGCAGATGGATCTTACACAAGATGATTATAAATACACAAAGACTACATGAAACATGGCAAAGAAAACAAACTAGACCCAGAAGAGCAAATTTAACCTCTTGCTGAAAACCTGAAAGAGGTGTTGATGTCTAACCCAAATCCCCATGGGCATTATATGTGATGTGGGTTGCGTCCAATAATGGCCAGGCAGGATGTCAGACTCACTGGAGATGATAAATTGCAGCACAATGAGAAGTGACTTGAGGGCACAAAGAGATTTTCACCATAAATGGGCTGCACAAAGCAAGATGAGTCATGCTGCAGACTGGTTTTATTGACGCGCCGAACACTTGCAGAGAAGTTAGTTGGCACTTTGTCTTTGTTTGTCATTGCATGGATTCTATTGGACATCTAGCTTTGTGAATCCATTATAATGATTTCTTTTACTTGAGATCCATGTGCTGTTTTCAAAAAGAAACGATCTTTTCTGGAATTTCTCACCAACCTCAATAGATTTTTAGTTACAGCATGGATGTCTTTGACAGTGTCAGAGTAGCAGGAGTTATGGCGTTCACTGTCTTTTGTGTCCTTTGTGCTTTTTGTCCAGGCCGGGGTACTTTGAAGTGAATGGCTGTAGTGATGAATGCACTTCTTTTACAAGGACCCTAACTGTGTAGGAAGAGAGTGAGGGTTGGTAAATGGACAGAACTTTTATAGCACATTTCCAGTCTTCCCACTCACAAGATTTTACTCCATCTACCATTTAGACATCGGCACAAACTTTCACACACTGATGGCAGAGGATAAAACGTGGGTGCCAAACTGCTCTGGATATAACAGTTTCTAAGGGGAGACACAAACCAATCCATGTTATCCTTTTCACAACACAGTTACTTATCTGTTTAGCTCAATGTTATCATCGTAAAGCACAAAATCATTTCAGGATGCAGGAAGAATTCAGTGAAACGTTCATTACCCCCTCCAGTTTAATTTCTCAAAGGCATTGTACTGGATTGTAAATCAGACCATGCTTGGTGTTAAAATGCTCAAAGTTTTTTTCATGGGCTGTACAAAGAAAGTCAATCATGTTGACTATTGCTGAGTTGTATTGGGGGCCAAGAATAGGTCTCTGGGGAACACCTCGGGCCAAACAGACCTCCCAGGGGGAAAGCAATAACAATTCTAGCAACAAAAAGCTACAAACATCAGTGGAACTATTTTAAGGTTGTCATCCCTGTTTAAACCCATACCTTTTAGCATTTAAAGTTGTATTTTTCAACTACTTATTGGGCTTTTTTGCCTTTATTTAGACAGGGTAGCTGTAGAGAGACAATTGACAGCAGAATTAGTATTTTTAAAGTGTAATACAAATGACAATACGTTACAATGCGATACACTACAACAAGATACGATACAATATGATTCGATACAAAACAATATGAAATGACAACATAATACGATGGGAAACGATGTGATACACTAAGATACAATATTATGCAATACAATTCAATGTGATTTAATGCAAAACTAAATGATATATGATATGATTCATTGTGATACAGCCCGATATGATGGGATATGATGCAATACATTGTTATGCAATACAATACGATACAATGCAGTATAATGAGATACACGAGATACCCTCTGATACAGTTTGATATAATATAAGCTATGATACGATACGATGTGAGACTGTATGATTCCATATGATACGCTTAGATGTGATATGATATGATGCAATTCGATTAAATTCGAAACTATGCATTAAGATATGATGCAGTAAGTTGTGATATGATACAATGCAAGCGATATGATGCGATGATGTAAGATGCTATCCAATATGATGCAATATGGTGCAGTATGATGTGTTATGATGCAATATATACTGCGACACAATACACAATACATATGCAATGCAATTTGATATGATACAATGGGATTTAATATGATTTGATTGGATGCACTATGATATGATGCGATGCAATCTAATGCGTTATAATGAGAGAATACAATACGATGCGATGCGAAACATTGCGCTCCGAAACAATGTGATGCGACATATACAATACAATGCACTACGATACAAGGAAATATGAAATGATAACATGCACTGATATGATATGATACATAGCACAGTGGCCTGGCAGAAAAAACAGTTTATCCCTTTGATTGTGTTGATTTAAATGTTGTGTAAATTAACTGATGCAGTTGTTTTCAACTAAGCCTGAGCCTCCTAAAACAAGAAGAAGATGTAAAATTACTGAGTCTGATTAGATTTTTGAAAGTTAGTTTGTGTTCATCAGGGTTCTATCATTCATAATTGGAAACCTGTTGAGAACATTTTATCAGAAATTTCTGTAATTTGGTCTCACATGTATTAAATGTGTTATTTATTCTAGGACGCACTGGCAGGTACACCCTGATCGAAAAATGGCGTGAAACAGAACGTCACCTGGCCCCCCATGAGAACCCTGTGGTATCCCTCAACAAGTGGGGTCAGTATGCCAGCGACGTCCAGCTCATCCTCCAACGAACCGGCCCGTCTATTAGCGAGCGGCCAACATCTGACGGGCAGGCTCGTGTTCCAGAGCGGGGCTTCTACCGGCAGAGCCTGCCCCCTCTGGCCAAGCTCCGCCCGTCAGGGACTGACCGCTCGCTCAAAAGAAGGGAACCCAAACGCAAATCTCTGACCTTCACTGGAGGGGCAAAGGGTCTGAGGGACATATTTGGGAGGAGCAGAGATGCTGAAGGTACATTTTTATTGTTATAGGTGTGTACACTCTGAAAATGTAGATTTTTTCCTCTTTTTATGCTTTTATATCTTATCACCCATCCAGCCAAACAGACTCAGCAGCGAGGTGTGAGCCTGAATCTGAACAGGGTTTGTGGTGTTGGAGCATCATCTGTACCTGGGAGTCCAGCCAGAGAGCTGGGCCGGCTAGTGCAGCTGCAGAGAGACAAACTCCAAGCCCTAGAGAGCCGTCTGCTGGGCTGCAAGGCTGAGCTGCAAGACTGGGAGGAGGCTGCTGGCGAGACCAGTGAAGTGAGTAAAACCACACTGTTACCTAACTTCAAAAGATGTGTGCTGAAAGGCTATTTACTCCTTCCAGCATCTTTTTCTCCATTTACATTGATTTGGGTGCTATATTCTGTTTCATTTTCTCTTACCAGGAGGCAAATTTAGAGGAAGAGCTGCTGCTTTTAGAGCAGCAGGTGAGGAGGAACGATGCAGAGATGGAGGAGGAAGAATTCTGGCAGAACGAGCTTCAGATTGAGCAAGAGAGTGAGCGGCAACTCCGGCAGCAGCTAGTGGAGCTGCAGGGTGGCGTACGTGACTGTGAGGCCAAGCTTTCAGAGTACTTATCACGCATACAGGTCAGCTACAGATCATAAGAATCCATTAAGATTGCATTTTTGAACAGCATATAAAGTATTTTTGTCTTTGCTGTCAGTTATAGCTGACTTGAGGACTGTTTGCATTTTATTTACTATCATAATGTCATGTAGATTATGGAAGCAAGCCTGGAGCAGGAGCGACAGCAGCAGGAGGCTGAGCTCAACCAGAAGGTCAATGAGGAGGAGGTAAAGTCTGGTCAAATTTAGTTTTTAAAGTAATAACAAGGCAGTATACAAACAGAGAGTTTGAGAGAGCAGGAAGTATCATGGCGAAATACTGCATTTAAAGAGGAGTTTTTAGCTGGTTATAAAACAGACTGAAATAAACGGGTAACTTTTTGTGGACCACAAAAGCAAACAAGAGCAGCTGGATTAAGATCATTTTTTCTACATTGTTGTTTAATATCTTAAACTGCTGCTGTGGCAGATTAGATGTCAGACAGCATTATTATGTAAGCATGCTGCAAAAAAAGTCACTTTTTGACATTTTCCAAAGCAAATATATCTTTTATACGTCTAACTGTTCAAATAAAGCAGCGTGATGATATTTGTTTCAAAAATGAAGAAAAAAGATGAAAGGCAACGTCAGCTAAAGATACCACTTTGTAGATTAAAGGTTTCACAAACTGTCATTTCCTAACATGAGCTTTTATCCCCACCTTATGGCCAAATAACCCCAAAACCGAAATTTATTCAGTCTCAACTGTAACATATCAGTTACAGTTAGCATTTTTGAAGTAAGATGGTGGACATCATCACTTATGCTACTTAACAAAATCCCTTCAGACATTGGACTTCAGGGCGTAGCTGTAGATCATAAGATTTGTTTGGCTTTAGCGTTTATCTCTCCTGTTAAAATATTGTCCATTTTATTCAGTGATGAGTAACCCTTTGGAGTAGGAAGTAAAATTTGTTTTTCAAATCCCTTGTAGACATTTCACAAATCCTTATTACAGCGATTAATGAATCAACCAAGCTATTTAGCCACCTGAGTACTCATGACTATAAAACACTTGATTTGATGCAAGACTGGTCTTCAAGAACGGCAACACAGGTACATAATTCTTTACAAGGAGGAAG
Source organism: Cheilinus undulatus (assembly GCF_018320785.1). NCBI lineage: Eukaryota > Metazoa > Chordata > Actinopteri > Labriformes > Labridae > Cheilinus > Cheilinus undulatus. The sequence continues at coordinate 19,520,599 of NC_054887.1, read as the reverse complement.
GATCTACGTGTCCCACAATCCTTTGCAATTTATTTTATATGTTGTTAGAGGGGTCGTATTATGCAAAAATAACTTTTTCAGGCTTTTCTAACAAAAATATGTGCCCCTGGCCTGTCCACAATCCCTCCAAGTACCAGAACTCCCCCCGCCTCCACCTTTCAGAAACTGTGCGCTAAAACAAGCAGCTCTCAGATTATCCCCTCATGACCTTATGTGGGGAGTTAGCACCACCCCCAGGTTCGGTTGGCCCTCCCCGCTTGGAAGAAAGTTCTGCCCTCCTCTCCTGATCGTCCTCTCAGGGGAGCCACATCCATTTTCTGGGAGGGGTGGCGTCAGGTGTGGAGTCAGACAGCTCATTAACATTTAAAGCCACAGACACAGAAACACCTCGTTCTGAGAAGGGCTGAAACAGAGAGGGTTTTTTAGACATCTGTAGAAAGTGCTTTAAAACCACACCCACTTTTACGAGTGACACCTCTCACAACCCTGAAAAATTGCAATTCGAAGTGGACATGTCAAGAAAAACTAAATTTTTTAGTATTTTCAACATTTGTTTGACTGTCCGGAGTATCTGCCGAACCTCTGAAGGTGAAATCAAGACCATGAAGTTTCACAGTGATCCTCCACTGTCTGAGCATAAAATATGACAGCTGAAATTGGCTTTGGCCTCACACCTGGTGTCTCCACCCAGTGCCATGGAAGTAGACAGCTATGCTCATATCAGCAACTCCACAGGAGAGAGGGGTGGGGTGAAGAAGGCGCGGATTTGGATTTGATGAGACTCACGCCAAAACTAGGCATTCTGAGAAAGAGATCGCTCACACAGTGTCAAAACCCCTTCTCTGGTACTTGATGAGTATTTTGACCTAAAATGACACAGATGTTTCATCTAGACAACAGGGGGCTGTGTTAAAAGGTGAAATGGGGTATGATGTGCCACCTTTAAATTCTGGGTAGGATTATGTTCAAGAGTTTTCATTTGGCCCTGCCCAAAAAAGCTAGAATCTAGAAGAGATTAGAAACATTTTAACTGTCCAAACCCCTGTATCAGTAAGAAAGAAGGCTGTCTTTTCATGTGTTCACAGCACCAACCAATTTCTGACTTTGCTATCCGTACACTTGATGAAACCTTCTACTCCTTTTCTATGAGGATGAATGACTTTTGCCCATCTCTTCTGATGAGTTCTCTGGCTTTCTCTCTGATTTTCAGGTGCAGGAGCAGCTGGAGAAAATGAGTGCAGAACTTGAAAAGCAAAGCCAACACACCGCTCTGCTGGAAAGCAGTTGCAAGGCATTGGAACGTTCACTTGGCCAGTCCAGCAAGAGATTACAGGTCAGATCAGCTCCTACTTTTTTTTTCTTGTCTATTTTTTAACTCTATAGCTTCAACATGTTCAAATATTTGAAGCACGATTGGCAGTGTGCACTTGAGTATATCAGGAGGGTGCTGTGGGAGTTTTATTTGAGGGTATGTTTTTGAAAATACTCATTAAAAAGTTGCCGTTTTTGGCACCCGATGCACACAGGTGGAATCATAGAAATCTATGCTTCTTTAGCTGTGCAAAGCAAGTTTTAATCTCTAGCTTTGCAGAGATTCACAGTGGATCTTTGGCTGAATGAATCCTCGCATGCAGCAAATACTCTCTGCACAGGCAAGGTCCAGCAGGGTGTGGGTAGCATGAAGTAATGAGAAGGGGAAGGGAGGGAGGGTATTACAGCATTCTTCGTCTGATTAGAGAGGGGCCTCAATAAGAACACAATCCCTCGCCTGTAGTTGTGTAATCATCTGGGAGCTTCTTTTTAGCTGCGTCATTTGGTTATGACTTCTGGAGAGATACTGAGCAGGGTCTGATCTATTGTTTTTCAAGCAGATTATAAAGGAAATACATAAAATCAGAGGTAAGAAAGGAAAAAGATGAACATTTTGCATTAAAGTTGTGTCCAAGTCTGTCTTTCCACACCAGTGTGTCCATGTTTTAATGCACATTAGTCACTGTGATGTTTTTTTCCATGACAGGAGAAAGAGCAGGAGCTGGAGCAGCTGACGAAAGAGCTCCGACAGGTCAACCTGCAGCAGTTCATCCAGCAGACCGGCACCAAGGTCACTGTGCTGCCTGCAGGAGAAAACAACAACAACGGCACGTCTAGACACTCCTAGAAACATAACCAAGCATGCACACACTAACAGAGACTCCATTACTCCCTAAATCACTGCGTTAAAATGCCCAAAAAGTCCAATTTCATGCCTAAAGACATCATTTATAAACAAAGTTGTTTCCACATTTGTTTGTGCACAGTGCCGCCATGTGGTCATCCTTGAAATGACACATAAGATAGTGCATTTGCGCAGCTGAAGCGAGACTGCTGTGCCATAGCAGCTTAAGTCTTTAACCCCATTACACGGACTGAATCAATAGCAGTCCCAAAAATGCTGCAGAAGTATAACAATGAGTCAGAAGGAAAATCCTTTTTGTGTACTCAAAAGATTAAACCTTCAGGGAACTATGCTTTCCAATGCTGGGAGTGAGTGAGTTTATACCAGAGAAGAGTTTAGGGTTAAATCAAATTGTGGGTTGTGTCCTTAATTGTTGTGAGTGCTGAGTCAGTATTCCCAGTGTTTTTCTCGTCTGCCTTTTTTCCCCTTTTTTTTTTTGTTTTTTGTTTCTTCTTTTACAAAATTCAACCCATTTAAACCATTCAAATGTCAAAATATTCCGCCAATTAGGACATTATTGTAATGAATTTTTGTAGACATGTCATCCAAACCTCCAAAGATGTTTCACTATTTCCAGAACAGTTCGGACTATAAAAACAAACTGGTAGAATGTTAAAAACTGTCTTTTTCTAACATTGCTTGACCCTCAGCCCTTAGAACTCTTTTTTAGCTCCACTGAGAAACTTCATTCGACCTTTAAAATCTTCACAAGAAATAAGGTTATGTCAGTGTTTTTCCGCTATTTCATATCTTACAGCATTTCCTCACAGCGACCTTTCAAAGTCGGCTCACGTTTTTCAGCTATTTAAACTATCTTCCATTCATTTCAATGGCATATGTTCAGATGTTAGAGTGAGGAGGCTGCTGTGAGTAATCAGTAACCTTCCTCAAGAAATTGCGACCAAACCACAAATTTAACGCCACAAACATAAAAAAATACATCATAACAAAGCTGATGTTGTCTTTCTTGTTTATAACTAGTAACCAAAGCCATAAAATGTACCCTTTAGCCAGTAGACATCCAACTATCACAAGAAAACCACCAGCTTCACTATATACTCTGATGTCAAATTTCGTACGAGAGTTCGGAGGGACACCAGAAGACAAGACTTTTTAAAATTGTCTCCCTGGCTTCATTTCTCACACTATTTGCATGAAATTAACCCAACTGCTTCATCAAAGCCTTGTGATGCTCAGGGAGTAATCTGTTTATGACAGCTGTTATGGCGTTTGCACACTGACAGAAGTTTTCCAGGCTGTCTTCAAGTGAAATCCCACTGAAATCAGCTTCTTTTGTTGATAATATGATTCGAACATTTTTAGTCATAGCATTAGCAGTTCAGCCATTCAGCATGCAGCATTCTCTAGCTTTAACATTTTTCTCCTGTTTCTGTCCACAGAAGTTGAATCTGGCTCACTGAAACGGCTTGGCTCTTCCCGTCTCTTACCCAGCGACCTCCGCGCTCTTCAAAACACCGTCTCCTCCAGCCTGAACCCTGAGGGCATCTATGTTTGACTCCAAAAACCTTCAAAAATTGCTTCTTTGCCCACCACAGATGTTACCAGGACCTGAAAATTAACTGCTGAAACAGCAGGAAGATGTTGCAAAAGACATCACACAGAGGATGAAAACCAATCTGAGAGAAAACTTTACCACATTTTGCATCCTCTTCCATCCTCGAAGACTCAAAGTGATGTCAGCATCCATTTGCAAATGTACTGTTCAAGTCTACAAATCTCCATTTTCAGAGTGAAGAAAGAACTACCAGCCAGCAGATGTATTTTTGTTGATAGACTTTATTTTTATGTTGTGAATCATCATTCAAGGAATCAAAATGTCGACATTTGTAAATGTACTCCATTGCACGAGCATGCACAAACACAGACACCACACCTGTGCTATAAGCATTGCCATATCTGATTGCCTTACTCTGGTGTTGTAAAGCCAGGTGTCAATAATGTTAAAAAGAACTCAAGGAAGATACTGAACTATGCGCCATATTAGATAGATGGAATACTTCCAAGCACCTATTCAGGTTGTCATTGTAACTGATGTCAGCATTACTCAGCACTGGCTCCTTTTCTTTCACACAAGGTTTAATTCAGTTTATGCTGCCTTCAAATGGTGAAGTTGAGTAGAGGAGAGACTGTCCTAAAAGTGGTTACTGAATGGGAACATTGTTGCTGGACAAGAAGAAGATGGCTACTCCTGACTTTCTACATGGAAATGCTCCTAATACTTTATTTATTTTCTTGTAAACAACACAAGGAGGCGTAAGACATGAGGGCAAAGATCATGTCATACTGATGGCATACTTGTCATATCTCCGTATGGGCCTATAAAAACTGAAGTCCATGGGCTCCATCATGTCTAAAAATGTCACAGCTTGTGACACTGATGATTTCAGAAAGTTAAGCTGCGTATCAGAAAAAGGGGACGTTCAAAGGGTCACGTCTTGTGAACAGGACCTCATTTGAAGGCATTGTTAATCCTACTTGAGAGATATGGGCTTTTTGTGTTGTTCAAAAATTGGTTAAGGAAATGATTATGAAGAAATGAAAGATAAATGGAGCAGCTTGAGAAAAATGACATTTTCTTTGAATATTTGTGGTTAATTTTATTTTTTTTCTGATGAAGAGCAATCAGTTTTGTCTTTGTTTTATCTGATAACTTCCCTAAAACCACATCCAGCCTAGAAGGCATGCCAACAGTAACGTTTTATTCTCAATCTGACCACTAGGTGGCAGCAAATCCTATATTATCCAGAAAGTTAACTTTGTGAAAGTTACTCCTGCCTTGTTTTATCTCTCTTCATGGCTGAAATATGTCTTTGCATATGATTTTGTAACAATGCCTCCAAAAAAGGGGACTTGACTTTTTAATCCGAGGTTCCGCTGAGATTGTAGGCCTGACATGTTTCACTGTCTTCATCCATCATCTTTTTGATATAACAAACTGAAGATGTCTCATATGAACCAAAGCTAGTGTTAAAAATATACATAGTGAGATGAATGTACCTTTCATGTGTTTCCAGCTCACACCCATGAACTAAAATGGTAATCATGAATGTTGAGATGGTTTAAGATGGAACAGGAAGTTTCATATGAAAGGATAAAATGTGACAAAGAGGGAGTTAAAGGCAAATATAAGACACCTTTTTCTTCACAGTTTATATTTTTTTACTACGATTCCACAAGTATTTGGATATTGTGTTTAGTCAAACTAGGATTTGCAGCCTTTTTTTTTAACCATATCTAACCATAGCCGGTTGTTAAAATGATTGATCCTAAAATTCAACTCAATTTTAGGAGCAATTTCTGCTTTGACACCAGAAAACTTTTGAATACAGATGAAGAATTGGTGTAATTTTAAACACCTCTGTGCTTTTATTTACTATTATCTCTTTTGTGTTTCATGGCTGTATTCAGAACTGCCTAATACACACTATTGTGAAATAGTAGTATACAGTATGACTGCTCCTGTATGGAAGTAAAGAAGTAATGGCCAACAGCCATTTCAGACTGGGTGTGGCGACTACAGAACAGTTGGGTCACAGCTTGATTTTCATTTCAGCATCCATTACAATGCATTAACAAGTCAAGGCTTTCAGACTGCCCAAGTGAGCACCCCGCCTCTCATGAGATCCAAGTGGGGTCTGGCTGCAGACCACGAATCTCAGACGCCCTCTCGCATGCCACCACTGTGAGATGCTGCATCTGTCAGAACAGAGAGGATGTAATTTGTTGGTACTATGTTTTAGAGTTTTTCAAAATTCTACTTCATCCATTAACAAAGCCTGACATTCATGTAACAACCACATCACAAACATTACAGGCTAAGCAACCTTTCATAAATAAAATAAAAGCTAATCTGGTCTGGTCTAATCTGGGATTAAATAAAGTAGACCCGTTTTAGTAGTTACACAAATGATGACCCACTTAAGCTTCATTAGCTTTAGCTAAAGCTAACATAGCTTTGCCAGGTATGTAGTTTACGTTACTATGTAAGCCAGTGAAGCTTCTTCTAAAGCTAACGACGCTAAAGCAAGCCAGATTTGCATACACATAAACAGGTCTAGCTTTAGCAAACATCGCATAATCTGACAGTTTATGTAACTAAGTTACCAATTTAGTTTACGTAGCTTCTCAGCTTTACATTTAGCCTTTTAGCTATGTAATCTACGTAGCTTACGTAGCTTCATTAGTGTTAGATTGAGCTACCTTATTTATGTAGCTACATTATCTACATAGCTAACACAGCTTTGTTAATTTTAGCCTTAGCTACATTAGCTATATTAGAGTGTTCTGATGGAGGACAACCTTTTTTCCTGTAAGCAGAATGTTTACTCAGCTTTGTTAAATGTTTTGTAAGTAGGTTCTTCAGGTGAGGGTTTTGACAGTTAACTTTTGGTATCCTAATACTTACTGAAGCCGTAACCCAAACCCTAGCAGGAGGTATTTTCCGATTTTATTTTGAAATTTTTAGCATCTATTTTGGTTCTGACAAATGCAGCTTCTCCAGTAAAGGTGTGCAAGTTTTCTGCAGCCAGACTGTCTTGGAGAATCTGAGAAAATCCTTTTTCAGAGCAACATGAAAAAGTGACGACCTTAATGAAGCCACAAGCCAAGGAGTCTGATGAAGATGTTCTGTATTTTTTCCACCCCTTCACCTAGGTAGAATGTGTCATGGTGGATCAAAAATTGTCAGATTACATTTCTGGTTTGTACTTTAAAAAGTAAAAGCCTCGGATAGAATGCTTTTATTCTGAAATTTTCCAGGCACAGTTAGGCTATACGATGACTCAAGTTACTTATATAGTGGTTTATTCACTATTAGGGAGACACATCCTACATGTCTGGACACCACAGCGTCACGCTGCAAACACACACCCAGTCTGAAATGGAAGTCACACTGCTACAGTGTGGCATCCATGCATGATCTGTCAATAGCTTACAAGTCATTCATTTGGATTTTCATGTTTTTTTTCAAAGAGTTAAACACTTACATGTTCAACCTTTTAACAACTCAGATAAAGTAAATTCACTGGCATATTACGTGTCACTACACTATAAATGTAAATATAACAGAGTAAAAGCTAATGCTAATAATGATAATACTGTTGTTATGTGTACACACTTACTGCCTGGCATTTCAACTCCTGACCAGTTGGCACTTTGAATTTTGGCAAACAGGTAGATTGGCCCTGTGCATACTGGAGATTGTTTTGGGGTATTTTTGGCAAACTGTGGATCTCACATTTTTTCCCATTCTGCAAACAGAAGATGGCATTTTGGCCAAATTAGTACATACTTCTAGCATAGGAGGCAATTTTGAATACAGTCACATTGTACCAATCACTCCACATTATTTACTATAGCTGCAGTTACTCTCAGTCTCCTGTGTGGAACAATAAGTGTTAAGTGTGTTGATTCTGGCACCATAAAGAGTTATTTTCAGTCTGTTCCATAACTGAAAACTCCTTATTAGAGCTTTAAAGAGTCAATTACTACATGATTTGTGAAGAAATCAGAATGTGTAATTATAAGAAGTCTTACACTTACATCAGTTTAAATAATGCTTTGGCCAACATTAAAATACACCAGTATTTTCATTCAATCACATTCTGAATAAAATTGTTTTATCAAGAGGGTACTTTAACTTTTTATACCTGTTTTTTTCCCTCAAGTATTTTTTTTTACTAAGTATTAATTAATTGATGCATTTCTACTTATTTATTTACTTTAGCACTGTCATTTCTCCAACTTTGACACTTATTTTCTTCCGCATTTGCTAATTTTGTCCTACTATTTCTGTTTTCAAAGTAAAGGTGTCACAGGCTGGCTTTTAGACAGTAACAAAAACAGGAGACAGACAGATGAACCAGAGCTTTTAAATGATTGTCAAGGTAACCTTATTGACCCTTTTTGAGTCCACGGGAATCAGTACTGTGGGATCTTTCTTCCATATTTGCTCTGCAGTTCAAGGATGACCAGAGGAATTCACATAACTGTGCAAACTATCATCAGATATGTTTTTGAGACAGAAGTTGCTCTATAACAGTCATTTCGACATCTGGAGTCTTGATGTTTCTCTGTCTGACTGAGACGTTTGAGTCATGGCATGCATTACTGATCATGTAAATACGGTCTACATATCACATCAGTCTATGGACGTTATTTTTTTAAGTAGATTGGAGCCTGAAATATGCAGAGTGCTAGAGAGGATAGATTTTAATGTTGCCGTTCAATAGGTAGCTCAGTGTGCATGCAGTAATGTGTGACTGGTCTTATTTTGACTCCCAATTAGAGGCCACTGAGGGTGTGGAGATTAATTTTATTTTGGGTTTGTTGTGTCCCTTTCTGCCTTGTTGACATTTACACTGATGGGGATTTGAGCTTTGGTAAAGAGCAGGCCAACAGGTCAGTGTATGGCATTAACATTTTAGCAAAAGCAGCATATCATTGTCTAGATGTTTTTTTTTTTTTTTTTAATTTAAAGCTCCTGTGTGGAACTTTTGGTTTGTGATGTTTGGCGCCCCCTGTGGACGAAGTAATGCCTCTTGTTACTTTACTTATCTTGACCTGCATGTGTCCTCTTTCTGTGAATCTCTCCTTCTTATAAAATATGCAGTCCTTTTCTTTAGTGGCGTTTGACACCTACCCCCTGGCAGCAGTTTCAGGGCTTCAGGAAAAGCCTCACAGAAATAATCAGTCTGCATATGAAGTGGCTTGTTTGTTTTTGTAGGTCATAAAGGCACATTATTATAAATTTCAGTCTGATTCACAGACAGCTGAAACCCTTCACAGGAGCTTTAAGTTTGCTTTGGGCAATGTACACTTACAGGTCATTTCATTAGGTACACCTGTTCAAAGGCTCACTATCCAGCCAATCACATGGCAGCAACCAATGCATTTAGGCATGTAGAAATGGTCAAGACAATGTGCTGAAGTTCAAACTGAGCATCAGAACGGAGAAAAAAGTTGATTTAAGTGAACTAATGCTAATGGACCAGCTGAGTAAGTGTATCTAATAAATTGGTCTTTAAGTGGATGTTAAAGACATCCATGTGGCTTTTAACCTAGCAAAAGTTTACAGACATTTTTAGCTACATCTTACTCCTGCTTTTGTCTTTGAGACATTGCCAATTTCTGTTGTGCCATCAATGACATTTTTTTTTAACATACAAATGCAATAATGGAGCAATTGTGAAAAGAGCCATGAAGTGGTTTTGAAAGTAATTTCAGAAATGTGTGGCTCAGGGATGTTACAAAATGGAATATTATCCAGACAAGAATGGGCTGAAAGTAATTATGGATAAATGCTGTTCATGATGTCTCAAGCCATTTGACAAGTTAAATCCTTTATTTCCTCACACAGGAACTTGAGCGGCTGTTTGACAAGTTTAACATGTAGCATTGGCTCTGAAACAACACAACAAGCGTTGAGTGAAGTCATAATTTGGCTCTGGGAGAATTGTAGCTTTTGTCTGAAAAGGAAAGTGTTTCTGTTGGCTCGTGATCACGCATTTTTTGCCTTCCATGGATAAAGAGAGAAAATATTGAATGGCAATCCTCATTAAACTTGTTTACATGACGTTACACTTCACACAGCCTGCTGGTTAGTACTCTGTGCTAGGCTAACATCACTGACTTCTATTAACTCAACACTTAGACGAGAGAAATGATTGTGTATGAAAATGTTATGGTTTTGTATTGTTTACTTACAAATGTACCTACTTTGTTTTTAGCTTTCAGAATGTAACAGATTTTATTCTTTGAGTCAGCCATTATGTATAAAAGAGGGGAAAATACCATCAAAGAGCAATGTAAATTAACAAATAAATGAATAAAATATATTTAAAGCAAATGTGAAGAAGTTTGATTTTGAGCTGAATTTTGTTGACTTCATTTTTTGGATAGCTGACTTCATTTTCACTATCCACACTCAGGTCTGACTACTGCTAGAACTGTTGAATCCAGAAATCCCCTAAATAGAGCCTGACAAAGTCAAGTAGGCTTAAAGATCTCAAAGTCACACAACATCTAAAGAAATTCAAGAACATATGAGAAATAAAGCCATTGACATCTATCAGTCTGGGAAGGGTTACAAAGCCATGGTGAGAGCTACTGCCCACAAATGGAACTTGTAACAGTGCTGAATCTTCCTAAGAGTGGCCTGCCTACCAAAATTACTCCAAGAGCACATTGATGACTCATCCAGGAGGTCACAAAAGAACCCAGAACAACATCTGGAGAACTGCAGGCCTCAGAAAGAGACTAGGCAAAACTGGCATTCTCTTGCCAACAAACTGTATTTTGGGGCTTTTATGCCATTATTGGAGGACAAAACCACTGGCACCCTGACCAGCTGTTATTTTAGCCCGCCCTGGTCTTTCCAAAGTCCTGATGACTTTCAGACACATACAGTACTGGGCAGAACTTTTAGGCATGTTTGAGCCAAAAATTGAGGCTGATATAAGGTGTAGATGAAGAAGGCCACCTGAGGGCACTATTTGGCAGTAAGGAGGATTCACACAACCCTGGTTGTGCTCTGGATGTCCTTGTAGATTACCAGGGGCTTGGGAAAATAATCGGTTAAAAGTCCACACCTTAATGTGTTGAATGTGAAGAATGACGTAGGGCAGAGCCTCTCAAACTTTCCAGCCCGTGACCCCAAAAATAAAGATGTCAAAGACTGGGGACCCCACTGTACCTTAAGGTGGTTGAAGCATAGTTGAACACAGCCATGTTTTTAAGAACAGTCATGTTTAGACTTACATTACTTTGATTTCAGCATAAATCTCCCCAAATGACCGTTATTTTATATTTTGCTGGCATCGAGCCAAAACCTTGTATCTCCAAAATCCCTCCTTTTCAGGGAATGATTAATTGATTTAATACCAAATGGTCATAGTCAGCATCTTTCAACACTTTTTGCTTTAAAATTGGTGAAAATCAGGCAAAAAGAAAGAAAGAGAGAGATACAAGGTTTTGGCCCGACTTCATCAAACCGTATGCATATATTTTTCATTTTAAAAATGGGTAAAATACACAATTTGAAATCATTCTAAAATATTCTTCATATTTGGGGAGGCATCTGGTGACCTGACCACTTCTCAGTATCTCAAGACCTCCGGGGGGTCCTGACCCCCACGTTGAGAACCACTGGCCTAAGCTACTGCCTGGCTTGGTAGTAGGGTTGCCACAAGCCCCTGGTATCGTTCTGGATGTCCTAGTGACCTGATAAACACAGGCTGTCTCTGGGCATTTTACCAGAGGCCCAGACAAAAGAGCTTGACCTTGGCTGCTGAGCAAAGGTAGTCAAGGTCATGCTAACAATACATATTTGTTTACATCCAAGGCTAGTCAATCCTTCCCACTTGGGATATTGCAGATTCAGTTGTTGAGAGGATTTTAAACACTGTCTCTAACTACCTAGAAAAAGACAGAAAGATGGACCTGAGATGGGCCTTCGGCTCCCTGCTGAGAGGCTATAACATGCTTGTTTGTAGTCATATCGGCCTTACCCTTATTTATGCACAACTCATAGCCTTCATAAAAGGAAAAAAAGGGTGCCTCAGCAGACAGTCTCAAGGAACTGCTGTTTTTTTCTTTGCAGCTCTGCTGTAGCTTCATTTTTCAACCATCGAGTCGCCGCTTAGATTCCCCTCATTGTTGGTCTGCCAGAGGAGTAAATGACAGAGAAAAGGAAACTGTTCCTGAGCAGACAGTCCCATTATATCACCCAAATCAAAATACTATAACAATTCAACTACTGGTAATATCAGAAAATCTAGGTGCCATTCATCTGACAATAAAAGGTTATTTTTTTTTAGATTCTTTACAGCAGAAACAGCTGCAGCTGAATCCTGAGCGAGCTGGAGACGTGTGGCTGACTTCTGCAGTTGTCTAAATGTGGCGAGATAAAAGCGCCGATGACCTTCCATAAATCTGCCAAGGATAAAAACAACTTAATTTTTAATATGTTTTCTGAATAGCAGGAAGTGGAGTTGCAGCAGCCTCTTTTACCTGCACTTCAGAAGTCAAGTAGCTGTCAGAATCACTTGCAGCTCTCCGGCCGGTTGGTTCTGTGTTTGAATCTGCAGAGAGCGACTGGAGAAAAAGTTTCTCCAAATACCAACCGATTCTAAATTCATTTTCAACTCTTTCATCTCTGGAGGAACACTTTTGATACTTCGCAGAGTTTTGAAACTAGGGTTATCACCAGGTTTTTTTTGTGGGAAATGTCATTGTCCCTCAGCGCCTCCCTTGTGTATTACTGCTTTAATACTTTAAATGGAGCTCAACAGCTGGGTCAGAGGGGCTCTTATTACATCTGTGACCCTCTCACACCAGAGGATTCTTGAAGATTTGTCACCTTAAATGCTCTTAAATTCATCCAACCTTCATTGTTTTAACCACTTTTTTCTCTTGTCATTCTATTTAACCATTTGTAATTCTCAGCATCACGTTTGAAGGCGTCTACAGTGTAGCTCATTAGGGAGTAAATATAGTAAACATAAGTGATTGATGCTCTCAGTATGCAGAAACAGAGACACCTCTAGCCATTACAAGTCTACTGTAGCTTAAATTCACTTTAAACAGTTGTTTTTTATACAATTAGACCATTTTTAGGTGGAGGGAGAATGATTGGATTTTTTAGTCCATAACAGTGTTATGATAAACATTATACATTGTGAGAATCTTTAATGTACTTGTAGCTAGGGACGGTAATTTTGGAAAAAAAAAAAAAGTTCCCATCTGATACAGATGCAAACCACATTCTATGTTTGATGATGCTGATATGAAAAAAAGAGTACAAGTCACCATTATTCAGTCAACAACATGCTTTTATTTACTTTGTTCAACAGAGCAGCACAAAAGCAATGTAACAAGTATTCTACAGAAAGGACGACTGAATTACATAAGATGGTTCTTAAACTAAATGTGTAAATTTCTAAGCCTGTTCAATAAGATAAATAATACAAACACTCCAAGACTTGCAAGTCTTGCAGACCACTACTGAGATGTCACCTCTGTCAGACAGGAAAACATAGTAAAACTGTCAAATTAAAAGCTGATTAAACTTACAATTAGGGTTAGGGTTAAGGTTAGGTTATATCAAAATAAATAAGTCAAAGGCAGACATGCAAAACTGGATCAGAATATGTTTAATAAAGCTGAATAAACAGGTGAAAAGCTTGTCCTCCATGAAAACACTAACACAACTACTGCGGCTAAAGCTAAAGCTAATGAAGCTACATCAGCTGTGAAGGGTATGTAGGTATTGCAGCTAGATAGCTGATGTAGCTAAAGATAAAGAAGCTAGTTAGCTCTGGCTATGTTTGCTTAAGCTAATGTAGCACTGTATCTTTAGCTTTAGCTATGTTACCTATGTAGCTGTTAGCTTTAGCTATGTCTGCTAAAGCTAATGTAGTACTGTATATTTATTTTTAACCATGTTACCTATTTAGCTATGTTAGCTTAAGCTATGTCAGCTAAAGCTAATGTAGTGCTGTATCTTTTGTTTTAGCCATGTTACCTACGTAGCTATTTTTGCTTAAGCTAATATAGCGCCGTATCTTTAGTTTTAGCTATGATACTCATGTAGCTATGTTGATTTTAGCTGTGTTTGCTAAAGCTAAAAGAGCACTATATCTTTAGTTTTAGCTATGTTACCTATGTAGCTATGTTAGCTTTAGCTATGTCTGCTAAAGCTAATACAGCACTTTATTTTTACTTTCAGCCTCTAACCTATATAGCTAAGTTAGCTTTACCTGTGTTTGCCTAAACTCAAATTGCCAAAGCTACCATAGCTACATTGGCTTATGTAGTCACATTAACTACATAGCTGCCATTGCTATTTTTTGCATTAGAGAAGCTAATGAAGTTAAAGCTAGCCACAGTTTTTGTTACTACTTCTGTTTTCATGAATGTAACTGCCAGACTTTGTTCATGAATGAAACAGAATGGGTTTTTTTAGAAATAAAAACCTACCGCCAAATTACGTCACTTCTGTCCTGATAGGTGCGGTGTCTTAAAGTAGTGGTCTGTAAGAGGTGACTGGTGGTCTGTAGCCAGACCCCTCTCAAATACTCTGATAAATAGAAGGCAATAAGTCACAGAAACTTAACTCACTTTCGTTAAGGGAAAGCATTAGGTTGGTAAAATATAAGACAGGTGTATAAGCATCAGTATCAGGAAAAAAATCAGGAAGAATATTACCATATCTGCAAATCCCGGTACCATGCATCCCTACTATTAGAGAAGATTTGCCATCATTACCAACATCTTCTCTTTAAACCTTAATATGAAAATGAGCCATTTCATGTAGCTTTAAGAACACCAAAAATGCTGCAACTATTCTCGCAAATTCACTTTATAATGTGATTAATTGGCCAGTAATATCAGAAAGACAGCCTTCAACACTCTGGTAGAACTATTTAAGTTTTAACTGGTAAAGTTTTCACTTGATCTCATTTCCCTGAATTTCTTCAGTTCAATACAGAACTGTTTGACTGCTGCAGAAGTCTCTGAATTTTAAGGCACCTCAGCAGCACCTGGAACTGAAGCTTTCTTCTTCTATTATTCAACAGCAGTAGGGGCTGCACAATATTGGCAAAGCTGCCATTGGGATATCTCTTCCTCCTGTGATATATTCTGCTGTGTTTTTACTCATATTTCAGGTCTGCGAGTTATGACAAAAATGTACAATGTGTGATAACTTTAATAATCTGTCGATAAAATAACATGCAGTAAATTAAAAAATATATTAAGGTAACTCTAAGTCAGTTTCTCATGTTTCTTATGGTTTGCAGCATGTCTCTCGTGAAGCCAAAAAAAAAAAATTCTTTTAACCACAAAATTGGCACCAATTAATATGAGGTTAGCCAGAGTGTTATTCATTGACACACCACTGGTGTGAAAGCAGCCGTTACACCTGGACCATCCAGCAGATAACATGCTCATACTGAGTGATAGATAATGTCTTTGTTAGATAAAGTAAATATTATAGTTTTCTGCTTCAAACTGAAGCAATCTGTTAATTGTGATTACTCATTTAGTGATAATGATGCCATTGTGATTTATTGTGCAGCCCTAGTAGCGCTTAGCAAACAGCTCTCAGATGTGCTAAAGCAACCATCTGGTATGAGCACCACAAGATGACAGTTAAAACAACAGAAAAAACATTGTTTTTGATTTTTTTCATTAACTGTTGATTTAAAAATAAGACTAACTAGTGACTCAGAAGCCCCTCTTGATGCCCTAATGTTTAAAAAAAACACCACAAAATCCCTCTTGGATGCTCTTACAGTAGATAAACATGATAATGCGCCCTACAGGGTGCCTCTGAAGTAAGAAAAAATTGACAAAGCACCCTTTTGGTGCGAACTTATTAGGAAAAAACTGACAAAGGGCCCTTGAAGATATGGTCCTAATAGGCAAAATTTGACAAAGTGCATTCTAAGGTGCACTTCAAGGGGGCAGAATTTGAAAAAGGACTCTATTTGATGTTTTGTATGTAAGTAAAAAAACAAAAAGTGCCTGCTAGTGTGCCCTCTTAGTGGGGAAAAATGGACAAAGTGCTTTAAAGGCTGCCCTCTAAATGGGCAAAATTGGACCACCCTGGTGCCCCTTTAGTTTGGAAACAGGTAAAGTGTCCTTTAGGGCGATGTCCAATCTGAAAATTTGACAAACTGCATTGTAGGGTGCCATCTTAGTTGGCAAAATTCGAAATGTTCCTTTCAGGATGCTGACAAAGTGGACAAAAATGGACAAAGTTCCCTTTTGGGCACAATGAAGTGCATTCTAGGATGCTTTTCAAGTTGTCAAAATCTGACAAGGGAACCTCTCTGGTGCTCTGTAAGAAAGCAAAATTGGACAAAGCTTCCGCTTTGGTGCCTCCTCAGAGGAAAAATCTTGCAAAGGGTCTTCGTCCAAGTGGACAAAATTGAACAAAGTGTCCTTTAGGGTGCAGTGAAAGTGGACAAAGTTGACAAAGTGCCACCTTGGGTGTGCTCTTCATTCATTCAACCTTTATATAATCTCAAGATGCCACTGAGAGCATGCTCTCATTTGTAATGACGTCGAGGGTACATTAAAACAATAAATACAAGACAATAAATAAGCAGTTACAATCATGTACATAGTAGTTCCTTATCATGTCTTGAAACTGTCCTATGCTAATTACTGAACTTAGTTTTAGTGCTTGCTGTACAGTATTCCAGGTGTGGATAACATTTGACAGAGTCCTCTTTGGTCTGTGATTGATTGGGGACCAGTCCAGAGAGAACTCTGCCCCCCACCCAGTGACAGCTGGGATAGGCCCCAGCCCCACCACAAAAAGGATCAGCGGTGTAGAAATGGATGGTCCTCTTTGGTGCTCTATTTGTGGGCAACAGAAGATAAAGTTCTCTCTCTGATGATGAAATCTGATGAAGTGGCCTCTAGCCAAGAAGCAGGGAAAATGCAATTAAGTGCTGTAAAGTTAATTTTTACTGATGTCCATGTATTTTTGTGAAATAAATGGTAAGATAGTTAATATTGTCTGTTTTAATACAGTAGTAGATAAAATTATAATGAAAATGGGGTTGCTAACTATTTCACTGTAAATGCATGAAGACTTTCGTGCGCTGGTGCACCGCTAGGGCCTTCTTCTTTTTTTTTTTTTTTTTTAAATCATTTTCACCCCTCATCCTGAGTCTGCCACTAACACAACTAGTTAAATTGTTTTGTTTTTTTGTTTTTTTTTTTGCACTTGACAACTGCCAATAAGGGACATGACTGCAGCTGATGATTATCTAAGGACATAAAAGCTGATCTAGTTTCATCTCCAATGTCAGCTTTGGTCACAACATTGGATCCAAACTAAGAATATGCAATAGTTTTAACATAAATGATTCAACAAATGATTTCATTACAATACAAACACTGCAAGTCCCTACATTTTTCATGTCTTTTGCCTTGTAATTATATTTCTCATTTGATGTTTTAATAATTAATAGCCAGAGAATTGAAACAACCTCTTCCCACGTCTTCCCACACTCCTACTCCCTTACATCTCGCCTACTCGTTTTACCGTCACATTAAAACAGCTGCAAGTCTTTTATTGATCCCAAATATTACCACTGAAAACATTTTAAATGTACCTAAATGATCCTGAAACAGGGAACAAACATCTTTTTACTGCTTCTACACCAGACCACGTCAGAGGAGGAGAGAGATTTGGTTTTTTATTGCCTCCTGTAGAGCTGAACTGTTTGTAAAATGAGAATTTATCCTCGATTCAACCAACAAATCCACTTCTCTTTAAGCAATATTGGCTTCTTTCTCTATCCTGAGCCTGGCTGATTCAATCAAACAGCCACCTCAGTGCTTGCAATAACATCCTAGTAGTTTGATGTTATCAGAAGAAAAGCTGTACAGTGCTGCGGCGTGACGAGCCTTTAGTGAGAGTCTGCATTAAGATCAGAAATTTTATGCGAGTTATCAGAAGCAGTGTGATAGGGATGAGTTATAGTCTGACTCTTATGTTGCCTAATTAGTTAACCTCAATTTGCAAATCATGATGCAAATGTTGCACCTTAGATGGATTAAACAATTGTGTTAAGGATGAGTTATAGTAAGGTTGGGTGATTGATTACACTATGTTTCTGTGCACTCTGCTGTGTGTATGCGTTGATATTTGCAGAAGCCATGGCTGATGCTGTCATTAAATAGCCCCTTGGCCCCTTTCCGGAATTTGTTTATTCTACACTGGGCATGGGAGTAGGTGGCAAACAGATGGGCATCCATGAATTATGGAAATGATGGGCTTTGATTAACCACCACACACTCTGCTGGATAAAAGTAACTCCAGGGTTGCCAAGTTCTGTGGTGCACCGGGCTGTGCCGTCAGTCAGTTAGTCAGCGCTGGGATGGACCTGATGCTTGATTGATGTTGTTTACAGCTCAGCCATTAAAAAACCAACAACAAAACAGTTGTCTCTACCTCCATGGACATTTTGGTCCATGGTTAACAACTTTTAAAAGCAATTTGACATAAACTCTTAATTTCTGTCTCATTTTCTTTGTAAAGTGAGGATTATCTGGTCATTGTGGGAAAAAGCTTTATCCACAGTTTTGCCAACACTCGGATGAAATGATAATTAAACTCCCAGGTCTCTGTATTGAATCTGAAGCTGCAGCCAACAGCCGCGTAGCATAAATACTGAAAAACGGGGTAACAGCTTGCCTGAGTCAGTGTGTTAAAATTAACATAAAAACATTCACCACAACCTCTTAAACTCATCCAAAACATTTTTAATCATGTTAGGGAAATCTGTACAAAAATAGCTGAATAAAGTTCAGCATTTATTCTGCAATTTTGTTGCCTTAGGATCAGCAACGTTTGGTCATCACTGTGCAAGTAGGGCTCAACAGTGCCGGCACAATTTTTCTGCAGCTCTGGTTCCGGATGTAAAATTTGCCACTCAAATCCCCCATAGATGTTTCTTAAACTCCTTTTTACAACACTTTCATAGCATGAAGCAAGCAAACCAGCTACCCGCATACTCATGACTATAAAATATTTCATTCAGCAAGTCTTCAAAGACAGAGAAAAAGGCAAAAGCTACAAGACTGTACATATTATTTCTCTATGAGGCAGAGGGAACTACGTGTCCCACAATCCACTGCGACTCACTTTGTTCATCTCTTAGGATAGTTTTTCATCCATAGCATTAGCTAATGTAGCATCATTCATTTTAGTCTTGCTACATTAGCTGTGTCGGCTAACAGTACCTCTATCACTGCTTATCTTTACTGTAATGTTTACTTTTAGCAAATGTAGCATAATCTAGCGAAGCCACCGTAGCTTATTTTGCAGTTATGTAGCTATGTTACCTATGTAGTTTTTTGTGGCTATTGTCGCTTTGTTAGCTCTAGATTTAGCTATGTAGCTATGTTATTGGAGCTAATGTAGCCTCATTCGCTTTAGCCTAGCTACATTAGCTGTGTTGGATAACACTACCTTTATCAGTGCTTTTTTTATTGTAGTGTTTGCATTTTAAATGATAATGTTATAATATATTTTAATTTCTATATTTATTGTTTCATGCTACAATGGCACTGTAATGTACCCATCAACAGTTGGCAGTATTTGTTCGTGGGCATGGTAGACATTTGTTACTGGAGGCCCGACCAATCAGAGACATCCCTGTTACACTTTAGGATTGTGGGTATTGTATTGTTTTTGGCTGAGAACATGAACAAAGACCATTATTGTGAGAGGCAGCATCTGTCTGAGCTGAACTACTAAAACTTTCAAAAAAAAAAGTCAGATTAATTTTTCAGTTAGGTTAGGTAAAGGACGAAGGTAAGGGTAGGGATACCTAAAGTTAAAAATCTGAGCTACAAAGCCTAAATACAAAAAGTTAAATAAAGCTCAGTAAACAGTCTGCTTACAGGAAGAAAGCTCACCCTTCATGGAAACATTCTTACTTAGCAAATGTAGCTTACACAGCTCCGTAAGCCATGTAAGCTATTGTAGCTAACATAGCTACTAAAGCTCACAAAGCTCATGGATCTACACTAAGCTACAAAGCTAACATTAGCTATGATGGCTATGTTATCTGCATAAGTTACATTATTATGTTAGTTTTAGCAAAAGCTCACATTGCTTAAGCTAACTTAGCTACATATGCGTCTGTAGTAACGTTAACTACATAGCTAGCTTAGCTATGTTGGCATTATCTAAAGCTAAAGAAGCCAAAACAAGCCACCGTTCGCGTATCTACTTCTGAAGACAGGTCTATGCATAATTTACCCCAGGGTCGATCACTGACCTTTTTCTTTTTTATAATGAAATGTTGCCTAGTGATGTTGCCTGTAATGTTTGCAATGCAGTAATTTAATGAATGTAACTTTCAGACTCTGCTCATGAATAAAGATAAATCTTTGAAAAGAGAGAGGGGTCTGGCTGCAGACTGCATTTCTCAGACACCCCCTTTCGCAGACAGCTGCTAAGTGAGGCCACCACATTCAGAATGGAAGGGATGTAATTTGCTGGTACGATGTTGTGGAGGTTTTTTTTTGTAAATCAACTTTATTCAAAGACAAACTGACAGATACATTAATAAAATGACCACATAAGCTAGCTTCACTAGCTAAATAGTTAACTTTACTGGTGAGGTGTAAGATGTGAGCTTAAGCCAATGAGTCTACTTTTAGCAAATGTAGCATAATCTAGTGAAGCCGATGTAGCTTATTTTGCGTAGTTATGCTACTTATGTGGTTTTTTGGGGGGGCTATCATCACTTGGTTAGCTCTAGATTTAACTACGTAGCTATGTTATCTATGTAGCTTACAGAGCTAATGTAGCTTCAATCGCTTTAGCCTAGCTACATTAGCTGTGTTGGAGGGTTTTTATGGAGTATGTTTTTTCCTGTGAGCAGACTGTTTACTCTTTATGCTTAATAAAATGTTTTGTAGGTCAGGTTTTCACTGCTAACTTTTCGGTATCCTAACCCTTACACTTACCCTGATCAGAAGTTTGATTCTATTTTATTTTGAAAGTTTTATTGTGTATTTTCATTCTGACAGATGTAGCGTCTCAGCCTGAAAGGGATCTAAAATCAGAAATCTGTGGTCTGCGGTCAGACTGTCTTGGAGAACTAAAGGAAGTAGAATTCAGCATACTGTAAGGGACGTTGTTTACAGGGTTTTAACTAAGCACTTAGTGTTTGTGGCAGCACTCCTCTTGAAGGTAGCATCCCAGGTGGATACCTGGATTCTGAATCAGCCCAGGCTGTGGCAGCTGCAGGTAATGAGCTCACCATCCAATCACCTGTGGAGTGTGGCTGCTCATGTTGCAGCTGCAGAGGGTGATGCATGATTTGAGGGAGACATTCAGCTCATTTTGATAATGCTGCAGATATCCAGAATAAAATGACTGGCCTTAATTTCAAACTTTGAGTCCAAGTCTAAAGGACAAGTGCAGATTGAGTCTCAAGCAGCAGTAGGAGTCCGAGAAAAGTCACAGTAAAAAGGAGTAGGCTTATATTAAAAGATCGGTGAAACCTAATTAGAAAATAATATAAAATTAATCATAGAAATTATTTTTTAATCCCCTTTGTTTTAAAAATGTTGACAACCTCAGCCTTGTCTGTGAGGCTTAAAGTTACAAAAGCATACATGTGTTTTTTTATTGAAAGTTATACTCAAAGCATGCCTAAAGGAAACTCTCAGGACAGCTTTTTCCATCTGCCTCCCACTTCTTCATGCTAAGCTAACTGACTCCTGGCTTTAGCTGACATGAGTGTCATCAGTAAATCAGGCTTCTTGTTTCTCAGTTGCACAGCAATCCACAGTTTAATTATTTAAAACTGATGAATGCATTCATTCGGCAGCACTGCAGGATAATTAATCATGTGGCTTTATCATAATGAATACATTTCTACTGTGATTTTCATCAGAGTCAGATTTCTAAAGTTTTGATCAAAGCTCTTTTTAGAATTATTGGATTTGTGTGAAACAGGCTCCAATTATCCCAGTATTGGCCTTACAGCCAACCTCCCCCCCCCCCCACCTCCTCTGACACCTTTACTAAATGCTCCCCCTCTCCCCCAAACACACCACTGTCCTCGTCTCCTCACTTTCATAAATGAAGAGAGACAGCCTTATCCCGGAACCAACACGGGAAAGCAATTAAAAAGGAATTAAGGGTGTGCAGGGAGGAATTGGATATGATATCCGACGCCTATTGTAAATGTCAACGTTATTACTGTGTTGTTGTTTCCCATTCCTTTGGCCACCTTGCCCATTTCCAGGAGTGACAGCCCATAGTCTGCCGAGCTTAATGAAGCCGTCGCAGCGGCCAGGGTCTGGGTATGTAAGGTGAAGAGTGCTGCTTATCCTCCTCTGCATGCAGCTCTCATTAAGATCCGTTTTAGCAGTGAATAGTAACAACCTCCACTTGTCTTCTTTCTTTGTCCTCGAGCAAATATCTGTTAAACTTATTTAACACTGCAGCCCTAATGCTATGTGAATTGTTTCAGAGCTATAGGTTTATCTAATTGTGGTTTTTAGCTTAGCTCACTGTGAGGAGGAGCAGGGACTGCCTCAGGCATCAACCAATGAGGTCTGAGATTAAAAAAAAGTTAGACAAACACATGAAAAACCAAATTTCCTCACTTCTCATTAACAAGATTTTGTTCTTTAAAAAGCATCTAACCTAGATGTTCAGTTGATACAGTTAATGCACAGTGATAGAGGAGTTCAGTCTCTTTGAAGTGCACTGGTTCCCAATATGGGGTGCAGGACCCCTAGGAGGGGGCATAAGGAGGTCATAAAGGGGGTCGATCTGACTCTTTATGGAGAGTCGGTACCTTAACACTAATGAAGTCTGGAGTTAAAAACTGGCATTACATTTTTCAATTATTGGCGTATTTCAGTCTACTTTCCATAACTTTCCATAACCATAAGGTTTCTAAAACAAAACTGGAGCTCTCTGTGCTCTACTTCTTCTAAGTACACAGTGTTTAATAGCCTGTCACGCTCACTAAATCAGTGGGTGGGTAGTGCTGTATAATCAGTTTATTTGTTTTTTAAGTCAATATGTCTGCAAGGTAAATTGGACACTTTCTGCATCTGACAAATCAGAATTCCTGATTAAATTCAGCCCTTGAGAGAGAATCTACCTGGAAATGGGAGTTTTGCAGAAAGTGAAAAGCTATTTCAGATTCCTCTCCTCTCTGCTGCTGCTGTCTGAGCTGTCACTAAAAACATAAGAAGTGAATTTGATAGGAGAGAGTGAAGGGTATTACACCGCGGTCTGGGGTCTCCAAGGTCAACACGGTTAGCTGTATTACTGTAATGTGTGAACGTCCTGTTTTATCACACTTTAATTCCTCTGAGGGACTTTTATTTTACACCACGTAGCCTTGGCTAAAATGAATTGATATTCCCCTGAGTGCTGCTTGGATTCAGATTTTTTTCATATATATCCTCAGAGGGCTTTGCCGGCTGCTTTTTTGTGCTGCAGATTCATGCAGGCTTGTGGCCACAGTCTGCTGCTGTCGGCCGCTGAGCGGCTTCAGTGGAGCGAGCTGAGGTTTAAGTGGCTTCCTCAAGGGCACCACAGCGTGTTTGTGGAGGGAGCTGAGAGCGTTGCTCGTTCATTTTCCACACCTTCATATCCCCCAAGATAATCTGTCCTCAGATCTAACAGTCCAGAATTATTTCTTTCTGTGTTTCTGTGATTATGTGAGCCTTACTGGCCCAACGCGTGCGTGTCTGCGTGCATTAGTGTGTGTGTGAGGCGTTTCTCTCAGCTTCCTTTGTTCTCACTCTCCCGTCTAACTCTCTATCTTGTGCGTCCCACTTCATCTCACCGTATAATGGAAGTGTGTGACAGTCACATCTGAAATCAAAAGATGAAAGACATCATTTACAAGTAGGTGTCTGCTCCCCTCTGTGTGTCTTTCTTGCACAAACGTACACACATACACTCACTATTCTGCACGGTGTATTAAGCAACAGATCACAGAATTATTATTCAGAAGAAAAAGTTTCTTTCTGCTAAATCTGGCTGTGTTAAATAAGGGTTAGTTATAATTTTACAATTTTATTGGTTTTAGGATAGGAGCAATGGCTACAAAAAACATGTAGAATTTTATTTATTTATTACAAGGGACAATGCACATTAATGAACATGGACATGTATGTTAAATAAATGCAATATTGGCGATATTGAATGCAATAAATGCAGTGTTTCCCACAATATTACAACCATAATTCCAAAAAGTCAGGAGTCTGTGTAAAATGTAAGTAAAAACAGAATGCAGTGATTTGTAAAATCTCATAAACCCATAATATATTCCCATAGAGCAAAAACAATATATCAGACATTGAGACTGAGACATTTACCATTTCATGAAAAATATGAGCTCACTTTGAATTTGATGGCATCCACATCTCAATAAAGTAGGGACAGAACAACAAATGTTTGGAAAGGAAAATTGGTATAAAAGAAAAACAGCTGGAGGAGCGTTTTGCAACCAATTACGTTAACTGGAAACAGGTCAGTAACATGACTGGGTATAAAAGGAACATTTTAGAGAGAAAGAGCCTTGTAAAGATTAGCAGAGGTAGGACCATTTCAGAAAAATGTTCCTAAATATAAAATTACTAATAGTTTGAATAACCCACCATCTACAGTACATGATATCATCAAACGATTCAGAGAATCTGGAGAAATCTCTGTGCACAAGGGACAAGAACGAATGTCAGTATAAGATGGTCATGATCCTGAGGCCTGAAGGTGGCCCTGTATTAAAAACAGGCATGATTCTGTCCTCTGAATCACTGCATGGGCTCAGGAACACTTCAGGAAATCACCGCCTGTCAACACAGTTCACCGTGCCATCCATAAATGCAATCTAAAGCTGTATCGAGCAAAGAAGACACCATATGTGAAAACAATACTGAAACGGCGCCATCTTCAAGAATAAACCGAGTCAAAACGGAAAACTGTTCTGTGGTCACAAATCCAAATTTGAACTTGTGAACTAAAGAGCAGAAGGACTATGTAGCTTGTTATCAGCACACAGTTCAAAAGCCTGCATCTCTGATGGTATGGGGTTGCGTTAGTGCCTATGGCGTGGGCAGCTTACACACCTGGGAAGGCACTATCAATGCTGAAAAGTGTAGAGATTTTAGAGCATCATGCTCCCATACAGGCAATGTCTATTTCAGGGAGGGCCTTGCATGTTTCAATGAGACAATGCTAAACCATATCCATAACAACAGCATGGCTTCACAGTAGAAGAGTCTGGGACGTCATGGGACAAGAATGGGACTATTACATTCACATTTTAATATGCAAACGCTTCATTTTTTTCCACTATAGGCAAGAAACCATATACGGTCACATCATTAAACTTGGCTTTCACTACGTTAATGAAAAATGTATAAGTGACAAAAGTTCAGAAGTCTTGGGACAGGGTTATCCAAACTTTTTCCTTTAGGGGGCAACATGCAGAAATATATAAGGATGGTGGGGCCACTTTTAGAGTTAGTAAAACCAATCTAATGTTGGTTAAAATATGCTCAGTGATTGGGAATGCTTAAACAGCTAGTTGATGGCTGACAAGCCGAACAGCCAATCATTTTAAGGCTTTTGGGAGTCCGTCTCAGTGTGCCTTGCTTCCTGTTTTAATTGCGGGCCACCAGAAATGTTTCTGTGGGCCACCATTGGCTCGCAGGCTGCACTTTGAGAACCTATGCATTAGGGTGTTATAAATCAAGGTATTTTTTATTATTTTAGTTCCCATTATTTTTATATTTTTACTGTAGTGTCATCTAAATTTAGTCCTAACAAAACAGCAGTAAACCCTTCTTGTCAGAATGTTTGTAACCATATTTGCATGGTAGCACTGCCTTGTGCTGAAACTAATAAGAATAATACAGTGTAGCACAAGCTTCATTCTCTATTGAGGGCCATTTTTTATTTAATTTAGTTTAAAAAATGTTGGGGGGCTAGTCAAAAATGGGCCCCGGGCCATAGTTTGGACACCACTGTCTTGAGATGTCCACCAATCATGCTCTAGGGTCAAAATTTAGAATTTCCAAATATTGCAATGAGCACCTAATAAAGGGTTAATATATTGATATTTGGCACCAGTGATTGACACCTAAACAATATTTGTCCTGTTTCCAATACACACCATTTGATTTCAGTTGTGTTACGTTTCCCACCCAAGAAAACACAATTTTTATAACAAAGGGTGCTACTGGGGAAACAAAACAAACTGCATGAACAAACCAAAAATGGGTCTTGGGTTTCTGAAAGGTGGCAGGGGATTATGTCTCCACACTGCCACCCAATAAGTCTATCAAAATGATAGAAGAACTCAAAATATGACCCATAAACAAAAAAGGTGGGAATCATTGAAGTAAGGGGAAAGTGAAATAATATTTTTGTTCTTTCTCCCACACACACAAAGGCACTCAAAACAAATTTTCTTTTTACTCAAACACAAAGAGAGAACCAACTGATGGTGTTGACCCTCACACACTCACAACCCAACTGAGCAGCAACCTGCTCCCTGTATAGCCTCCCAGCCCTGCTGATTACCAACAGCTCTCAGCTGGGAGCAGCCACCTCAGGTGCACCAAGTTTGCCTAAACGAGCAGGGTGCATTTTCACTGAGTTTTTGTGGGGAAAATCAAGTACAAATCTAACTGTCCATAACAGTAGCTACTCAATTTAATGCAAAATGAATCAAACTCACTTAAATTTACTCTTAAAAGCATGCCTGTTTTGTTTCTGGTAGAGCAAAACCCACAGATAGATTTGAAATTCATCTCAAGGCCTTCATCCATTTATGCTTTTTATGACCTTTATCTACCAGGAAAAGCTTGGTGAAATTAAAAATCTCCTTTTTCAAGAATGCTGTGATCAAGATAGGCAGCAGCATGAAATATAAATGGAAAGAAAAAAACCACAACAGAGGAAAATCAATCTCTCAAGGAACCATCTGATAAGATTCTGGATATTTAAAGTTATTGACTTCTACTGAAATGTAAGAATAGATGATTTGTGGGCCATACTGGGATAAAATCTCTAGGAGGAAGTGAGTTGTATCATGGAAAGAGGAATCTCTAAGAGCCGCTCAGAGAAAGCCCATTATCTAGCTTTAAGTATACAGACAATAACTGACAATGACACGTTCTTGTCATCCTCCTCCTTCTTCTTCTTTTGTTTCTATCGCTCATGAGAGAACGCTTTTTTTCTTCCAATTACAAGAAACATAACCTGCCAGGTCTGATTGTGTTCTCCTAATCTCTGCTGCTCCTTTCCTCCTGCATCCTGCCGTACCCTCTGGCATTGCACAAGTGCCGCGAGGGGTTAGAGTACAACCTGCTCTGGCGTCAACCCCTCTGCACCTTGTCTTGATGCCCTTGAGCGGTAATTGGTGGAATCCCTGCAGAATCTGACTTGAGGGCACAGAAATCCACAGCTCCCCAATCAGCCGGCTGTCAATCATTCTGCCAACTAAACTAAAGCCGGGGATAACTAACAGGCTGAGATTGGAATTTAGAGTTAGAGAGACATAAATCTTTCAGACAAGTTTGTTCTTGGCCAGGTAGGCCATCGCCAAACTGAATGATAGCGATGTTGCCAACATGGTGGTTAGAATGAAGCCTAACATCCAATTTAGCTTTCGCAGCCAGGGAGAGGATGTGCAGCTTTCCTGTACATATATTTAAAAGGGGCAATACTGACATGGCTATGACACAGGTAATCAATGAAAATGTAGAGATTCACATACCACAGTTAACCCTTCAATGGTTTGTTAGACAACTCTTTAAAACTGTGATATCTTTGTTGGCCTAAACTGAATCTGACTGAGCCATCCTTGGCATTCATCTGAAGTTTTTTTTAACACTTCGGGTGGCTTTCTTCCAGGAAGTTAGTGGCAGATAGATCACTCTTGGCATAAGTCTTGTTTATGCTCCATGGGAGTTTAATGAACAGAATAGTGTGAAATGATATCTGACGTTGTAATTACTGTCCACAAACAAGAAAGAGTCAAAAACAGAAAATTGTATATTTCCCTGGTTAAAAATAGAATTGATATTGAATCTCAAATCAATCCCTTAAATACAACCTATCCAAAAAAGTGAAGTAAGCTAAAAGATCTCAAAAATCATCGGGACTCCAGTGAACCATAGTGAGGGCCATTATCCACAAATGGGGAAAACTTGGAACAATGGTGAACCTTCCCAGGAGTGGCTAGTCTACCAAAATTACTTCAAGAGCACATTGATGACTCACCCAGGAGGTCACAAAAGAACCAAGGACATCTAAAGACCTGCAGGCCTTACTGGCCTCAATTAAGTGTTCATGATTCAACAAGAAGAAAGAGACTGGGCAAAAATGGCCTCTGTGGGAGAGTCCCAAGGCCAAAACCACTGCTGATCAAAAAGAGCACAAAGAATCATCTCACATTTGCCAAAAATTTTGATGGTCCCCAAGACTTTCGGGGAAATATTCTGTGGACTGATGAGACAAAAGTTGAAGTTACAGCATTCATTGAAAGAGCATCAAACCAACAGTCAAACATGGTGGTGGTAGTGTGGTGCTCCAGTGCTGCTTCAGGACCTGGACGACACTTTATACTTGATTGAACCATGATTTCTGCTCTCTACCAGAAAATCTTTAAGGAAAATGTCTGACCATCAGTTCATGACTTTAAGCTTAAGCACACTTGGGTTATGCAGCAGGACAATGATCCAAAACACACCAGCAAGTCCACCTCTGAATGGCTGAAAACAACACAACATAACATGTCTGGGGTGGCCTAGTCAAAGTCTGGACTTAGTCCAGTTGA
Organism: Cheilinus undulatus; assembly: GCF_018320785.1. Taxonomy (NCBI): domain Eukaryota; kingdom Metazoa; phylum Chordata; class Actinopteri; order Labriformes; family Labridae; genus Cheilinus; species Cheilinus undulatus. The sequence continues at coordinate 19,492,009 of NC_054887.1, read as the reverse complement.
GATGTTGTGGCATGACCTTAAACAGGCCAGTCATGCTCCAAAACCCTCCAATGTGGCTGAAATGAAACAATTCTGTAAAGAAGAGTGGGACAAAATTCCTCCACGGTGATTAAATGCTTGCTTGCAGTTGCTAGTGTCAAGGGTGGCACAACCAGTTATTGGGTTTAGGGGGCTATAACTTTTCACACAAGTCCAGATAAGTGTGACAAATATGGGGAAAATGAAATTGGGAAGGGGACCAATACTCCAACCCCCCCAACAGGATAAGCAGTATAAAAATGGATGGATGGCAAATACTTGAATGCCAATGCCATGCCAATTGATTATAATAAGTAGAGAGCAGACTGTTTTTAGCATGACATTTATACCAGGCAGTACAGTGAACTCATATTTGGAGAGAAAAAGTGCTGATAAAATACTGACAGTCAGGTCAGAGGCCTGAGATGAATATTTAAGAGGCAGTGTGGGATCACCTGGACAGAGAAAGAAGCCTGAATCTAAAGAGGAGCTGTGGAAAGTGCTAAATGAATTCTGGGATGCGATACCAAAAAATTGCCTCATAAAAATTTAAGAAAATCACACCAAAAGAGTTCAAGATGTGCTCAGGCCAAATGGAGGTCACAGTGAATGCTGACTTTTGCCTGAAGAAGACATTTTCTTCAAGATTATTCTCCTGTATTTTCTGCATGTATTCATAGAAAATACTGGATAAAGCCTGAGTGGTGTCGGCTGTTTGGTTAAGGGGGCTTACGAGGGCAATCTGCGACATCTGCCATATTTAAAAAACACTGTCTCTTTTGATTATTATCAGGCTAGTCCTGCTGTAGTGTTTGAATGGTGGAGCTTATTGGTAGCTAAAATTCATGCCGAAGCCTATCAGGAGACATGCAAAAACATCTTCTCTGCTAGGAGAAGCTTTAAGTGTTGCTCTTTGCTCTTGTTTTAATAACAAAACGTGGTCCAGGTCTGATAACACTGCTACTTTTCAACAGCTACTGTACAGCCAAGCTAATGGCTACCACCTTACAGTACAACTCACCCCCACTGCTTGTTTAATAAAGAAATGTGGTTCAGTGATAAAACTGGTGCTTTACTTAGCTACATCCAAGCTAAACTCATCACTGAAGGCAGCCATTGCTATCAGATCACAGTTCGGCAAAACCCTGCCTTGTAGCTCCTGCCTCGTCTTCCTCAGATTGCGCTGATTGGTCAGAAAAGTTCTGGCACAAACTATGTGAATTGGAGCTACTCAAGATGGATTGCCTGATGACAGAAATGGCATCTGGCCAGTCCATTGGCTTTTCAAGGTTAGAAGGAGGGTTGTATCACCCTACAGTGATATAACAATATTACCGTAAAGGGTTAAAATAAAAATACAATGATTTGAATTTAAGGCTTTCCCATCCAGCTTTAGTACCCATGAAGACATGAGCTTTACAACCCCCAAAATTATTATGAAACCAGACAGTAAACCTGTATTTATGCTGTTAAATGGATATTAACATGGGCTTCACTTGAAGAATGCAGTTTTTACACTTCCACACTGGCTTCATTTTTTAACCATGGAGGTTTCTGCATGTGAGAAGAGAGTACCAATTAATATATCTGGCCATTAAAGCATAGCAAAACAAAACAAAAAAAGGTCAGCTCAGGACTTTGCCTTTTTATATCAAGAGTTCCATTAATTCAGAAGCTGAAGCCAAAATTGTCAAAAGTAGTACATATATGAATAAAAGCATGAGTAGTTAATGTGGATAGTGAAGAATTTAATTTGATTTTCTTAAGGCACAAACACAGTTACATTTGTGACAAAAAAATATGGATCTATATTTAATTGTTCTGTATAATTACAAGAAACTACACCCCATAGTTTCAGCTGAGGTGCATCTACCCTGAATTAAAGACCTCGGAGGAGTGAGGAGAAGACCAGTCTCCTCCATCCTGCTGTCCCTAATCAGCCACAACATCATTTAGTTTACACTGCTTTTCCAATTAGATGATGATCCATGTTGTTTGACATGGTTCGTACACACTTTTAAGACTCAAACGTAAGACTTTTAAGACTTTCTTAAGGCTGAAGCTGAGAGAAATTAATATGTGAATTGAAAAAAAATTTAAAAGTTTTGAAATTTTTTGAAAATTGAAATTGAAAAAAAAAAAAAACAGTGGTCAGAATCAAGTTGAGCTCATTGGAGGATGAGGTGGAGAGATACACAATGAAGAAGGTGGAGGCCATTCTGAGGAACACGGATCATCCACTTCATATCTCCCTAAAAGACCAAAGAAACAACGGTGGTGGACGGCTCCTCTCTCTTCGCTGCAGGACAGAAAGATTTAGAAGATCTTTCATACCATCAGCAATAAGACTATATAATTCTACCGTAAACAGATGAGACTCCAGACAAATGAATTTCCCTTCGGGGATAAACAAAGTTATGGGTTGTATTGTATTGTATTGTATTGAAGCAAATCAACTACCTTACAGACAGAACTCAATGTGTCCAAGCAGATGGTTGCACCTCTGCCTCTCTTCCTGTAACCAAAGAAGTGCCTCAAGGCTCGGTTTTGGGGCCACTCCTGTTCATTCTTTATATCAGTGGTATTGATCAGAATGTTACCAACGCAGATTTTCATTTCAATGCTGACGACGCTGTCATGTATTGCTCAGCACCCACCCCAGACCAAGCTCTTACGCAGTTACAACTTGCTATTGACTGTGTTCAGCAGAATTTTTATGATGTAAAACTTGTGTTGAATGCCGACAAGACTAAGGTCATGCTGTTCTCAAACACTAAATCTAAGTCCCTAAACCTGCCTTCGATCATTACTTCTCAGGGTTCTAAGATTGAGTTTGTTTCGAGCTACAGATACCTTGGTATTTTGATTGATGAGTCCCTGTCACTTACTCTTCATATTCAGGAGCTGGTAAAAAGGCTAAAACTGAAGCTGGGATTTTACTTTAGGATCAAATCCTGCCTGTCTTTTGAATCAAAAAAGAAACTTGTTAGTGCCACTTTTATGTCAGTGTTGGATTATGTTGATGTTTTGTACAGCAAGCTTCGTCTGAGAGTTTACATCTAGACACAGTGTATCATGGAGCTCTGAGGTTCATAACCAACTTTAAATCCCTCACTCATCACTGTTTGTTCTATGATCGTGTGGGATGGTCTTCACTGTCTATACGTAGACTAAAACACCAGCACATTCTTATCTACAAGGTTATTCTTGGCCTTCTACCCTCCTACCCTCAGACCTACATCATTCAGAAGAGTGCAGGATCTTATAATCTTCGTTCCCAGGATTTTTACTTGCTGTCCATCCCAAAGGCCAGAACTGATCTGGGAAAAAAGGCATTTAAATTTGCTGCTCCCTCTGCCTGGAATGGTTTACAAAAACAGGTGAAAGTCAATGAACTGATCTCATTGGACACTTTTAAGAGAAGGTTGAAAGATTTGGAAGCAGACACTTCTGGACGCATATGCTTTGATTCATTCTGGCTGATTCTGGTAAATAGCTGCTGCTTAAATTCTTGTGTTTTTTTTTTTTTTTTTTTTTGCATATGGACTACATACCTTGTATTATGTTGTATGACTGTTTTTAAGTATGTCTGAAACTCTGTTCACTGCTGCCGTCTTGGCCAGGACACGCTTGAAAAAGAGATTTTTAATCTTAATGAGGTTTTCTCCTGGTTAAATAAAGGTTAAATAATTTTTTTTTTTTTAAAAAGTCAAAAATTAAAGGCATGTGAGATTTCTTGGTATACTGGCTGAAGCTGAATTATCCAGTTTAATTCACTGTCAATGAAATGTCAATTGATATAGAATGAAGAGGTTTTTTAATACATAGACATCAAAATCCTATGATTTGTAGCACATAACTTGCCTCTTTTTTGTCAATTTACGGCATACTGATAATTATATACAAAAAGCATATAACGAATGAATAACAATCAAATAAATATAGGCAGACAGAGTCCAACTCAGTCCTGAGGAAGCCTGGTTATAACTCTTCAAGGTAGACTTACCATGAGCTACATCACTGTAAAGTAATGGTATTTTGTACCCAATCCCCATAAACATTAAGTGTTCTGAAGGTTTAGCCTCTTTAAAGTCTTAAATCTAGTACTAATTTTGTAATAAGTGTATGTTTTTGTGGCCGTGTAAGATGCTTTAGTTCTCCAAATTGCTGTTGTTGGATTAAAAAATGATTGGAAGGATTATCTTTACATTCCAGCAAGAACCTGGGTAGAGACACCGAAAGCGACATGCAAGCAATAAAACAAAATGAATGATTTTTTTCTTGGTCAGACCATAAAGGGACTAAGATATTCTCCAAAGTGGTAGCACACCACCCCGCTCATCTCCTCAGAGCATTAATAAAAAGATATTTATTTTCATTTGGCGCTGCAGGTGTGAATGCATCTTCTGTTTCCTCGAGCGAAACAGCAGCATCCTTGTGGTCAGAGAATCCATCCTCAAAGCCATAAAAGCCTATATTCGATCCTCATAACCCCCAGCATCCACCCAGCAGAAACGTCCTTTTAATCACAGCTCTAAATCTGCACCGGGTCCTCGAGCCGCTGACCCTGCAATCTGACCTTCCTGATGGTGCTGCTGGTGGTTGTGGAGAGTCGGGCGGCAACACAACAGCTCGACAATCAATAAAGAATCAGAAAGTTCACCAGCCATTTTGCCTCCATTCGTTGATCACACAAGAAGGACAGCAGTCGATGGTGATCCCATTCAACATGGATCAATACGGCAAAACAATGATCTGCAGCAGCACCATCATTCCTGTGACTCATTGGGTCTCACGCTGGTTCTTCATTTATTTCTGGTTGTCATTTTTGCCCTCCATTAAGAGTCGGCTACCAATACACTCAATATTCCTCATCACGATGTCATATGAAGAAAAACATCAAATCTGGGTAACTGCAATGTACCTATTGCTTTTTACGTGTAATCCAGAAAAAAATTATGTGCTAATATTGGGTGTGAAAAGAGGGTTATATTGCACATATTCTCTACTGCACCCAAATAGAAGATACAAGATTTTGTGTATTCCAGAAACAATTTTTTCTTTTAATCTGTGCCCATTCATTCTGCAGATCATTTATGAGGTCAGACACTGATGTTGGATGAGATGGCCTGGCTCACAACCTCCATTCCATTTCATCCCAAAGGTGCCCTATGGTGTTGAGGTCAGGGCTCTGTGCAGGCCAGGGAAGTTCTTCCACACCAAACTCGTCAAACCACGTCTTTATAGTCCTTGCTTTGTGCACTGGGGTACAGTCATGTTGGAATAGAAAAGAACCTTCCCAAAACTGGCCCTCACATTGGCCTTCACTGGAGATCACTAGAGAGGGGGTGTGGCCTAGCCCATTATCCCGCCTTAACCTAACTGAATGACATTTCACGAACTGTCTTATTGCAAAAATGGCATCCATCATAATCCCAGTACCACACTTGAAGTCACTGAGCTCTTCAAAATGAAAAAATGTTTGTAAAAATTTTCCTGACAATAGTGTCAAAGGTGTTGAGATTTGTTTTGGACCAAATTTGTCGACTGAGTTGCAGATAGCTGTGCTGTTAACAGTTGCTAAATAGTTACTGCAGACTTGTTGCAAGATAAAATCTTGCATTCACTGTGGTTTTTATGTGCAAATCTAATGTTGACAGCCCCAAAGAAGACCAAGCCTCACGCCCCCCTCGAGGTCTTTGGTGCCCCCTTGGAACCACTGGCTTACACCATCTTAGTCTGGCATTGTACAGCAGACCGTTGTTAAGCACCACTTCCATTAAAATTCAGATTGATCAACTCTTTCCCATAATTCATTTCTGCACTGGTGGGAGCATTGTCACAAAGCACAAGTGGCCATCCAGTTGTTTGATAAGCATGATAATTATTTCAGCCATATGCCAAAGCTTTCTAAAGCACCTGCTTGTACCAAACATCCGGCAGAGATGGACTGGAGCCTAAGGCGCTGTTTGCCATCGACAAACCATCGTTATTGACATTCTCTTTATTCATTATTTGCCAGTTTATCCCTCGCTGTTTGCCCCTTTTTATCATTCTCATCTTGGCCATTCCTTCAATACCCCCCTCTCCCCTCCACATTCCCAGTTTCCTCTCTCGCCCCCAACCCCCACCCCATCCCGTTCATTTGATTATGTGGAGCCGGAGTCGGGGAAAGTGTCACTATGGAAACAGGGGCAGAGGCAGCAGCGGAGGGCTCTCTGTGGGAGTGGAGGTGGGGGGGAGGAAAAAAGCCTGAGAACTGGCCAGTGCTGAGGAATCCATGAGTGGTTATCGGACACAGGTCTGATGCAAGGGAAACCAGGTACTGAAAGCATAAATAGTAGTTTACCTTAAAAGCTGGATTATGTATTCCCTTTAACGGCACCTGAATGAATCATAAGTGCCTGTGTCTTATCATCCTGGCTTTATCTTTGCAGTTTCTAAGATAGCTAGAAACCTATGACTAAAGCAGCAAATGATTCAATAACTGAATGTACAACATCCCTCTGATATCAAGTTTCAGCATCTATCCTATCTATATCTCCTCTTCTGAGATCGTTATCATTTTAATAATGTAAAAGCAGTAGATTGGATAGATTTTCCCTGTATTGAATACATTTTTATGCAAAAAAACGAGCCACACTTGACCATTATTTGAGCCCCAGTAAAAGTGAATGCTCCTGTACATTATGCAGCTAATCAATTTAAATGAGAAGTCTCTAAATATTAAATAAACTGATTTACAAGGTTTTTTTTTTTTTTTTTTTTTTTAAACCCATTCCAGTCAATTTGGTCATCACGTTTATGTCAAAATGACACAAATTGAAAGGTTCCAGGGTTTGCAAATGTCTCAGTTTGATGCTTTGTTTTATCACACAGTGAGGGTTAGGGTAACCTTAACCCATAGCCCATAACCCCCAACCCTAATCCTAACCCCTATGCCCTTACCTTAGCCCATATTCCCTTACCCTACTCCTACCCCTGATCTCCTTACCTGATCATCCTCTTATCTCAATCCTAAACCCTATCCCCTTACCCTCATCCAAACCACTATCCTAATCCTAACCCCTTTCCCTTTACCTTAATCCAAACTCCTATCCCTTTACCCTCATCCCAACCCCAATCATTTTATCTTTATCCTAACCCCTATCCTCTAATCCTAATCCTAACCCCCTTAACACAAATCCCAACCCCAATCCATGTACCTTTGTGCTAACCCCTATCCTCTAACCCTAATTACCACCCCTATCTCTTTACCCTAATTCCTAACCCATACCCTTTCACTTTAATCCTAACCCCATCCCCTTTCCCTCATCCAAACGACTTTCCTCTTAACCTAATCCTAACCCAAAGTGTTCTAGGATGGTTTTCCACTAAAAAACAATCAATGTGGATGCATCCTTATATGATCTTTTAAGTAAACATGTTAATTTCTTCTTTTTTATCTTATCCAGACAAAAATAATAAAACATCACTCAAAAAAGATATAGTCTATACATGTATTCCAAAGATTGCGAATTTCCCAACACACCTTTGAAGGTGATTAGACAATGACATTTGGGATTACTTTAAGCACAACAGTAAGCAAACAGCTGAAAAATGAGCCATAAAGGCTTAATTCTCTTTGTCATCAATGAGTTTGAAGAGTAGGGTGGTGTAGGAGGAAGGAGAGTCAGTGGGGAGCAGTTTATAAAAGGAGGAGGAGTAAAAAAGAGGAGGGGAAAAGAAGAAGAGGGAGGGGAGGGAGGGAGGTATGATAGTGAGAGGGGCTGAGACAGTAGCAGAGCGAGCCAGAGGCGGAGAGGAAGAGGAGGAGGAGGAGGCGGCAGCGGAGGAGCAGCTCTCCTCCCGAGTCTCCATCCCGAAGAAGACGGCAAGGAAGAAGAGATCCACTGTCCAGCCCGCGCGGTGCACCCTGAAGTTGAAGACGTCTGCTGTGAGGTACGTTGTGTGTCACCGTCTCTTGTTTTGCCTCCTTTCATGTCCCTTTTGGTGCTGATCCGGACTGTGAAGCAGCAGCAGACACACTGAGGGAGGGGGGGTAAAAGTGTAAGATCCTGCCAAGTCTGGGGCTTTTTTTTTTCAGCAGCAGGTTGCTTTCCCTGTGTGTGTTGGTGTGTGTGAGGAGATAGGTCTGATTTATCAAAATGTCAGCGGAGATTCTGCTGAGATGTAGTTTCTTTGACATTTGAAGACTGAAAACATTTCCTGCAATCAGACTGATCTTCAGCAAAGTGTGACCTGATGCTGTAAAGGTGCTGAAAATCTTGATTTTTTTTTTTCTTTTACTCACTTTTTTTGCAGAACACATCATCCAGACTTCAAAATTTCTCACATGCATTCGACTTTTTCAACACAGATTCATGCAAATTCTCAAGATTTCATATTCAGTTTGCAAAAGCTCACACTGAAAACTTGGTTTATTTTATAAATCAGCTCTTCTGATTGCAATCTATGAAATGAAATGTCTTAAAACATTCCTACACAGTGAGAATTGACAAATAAACCCACTTCATCATGCACTAGAATGTGACAAAAAAAACATTTTCCATGCTGCAGTGACTCTGTGGTTAACACTCTTTCTCTGACCTAAGTCCCCCCTGAGTATCCGTCAACCACTCTCTTCATTAGTGCCATTAAGGACACTTTAATGTTATCAGGCACATCGGCTGTATCGATCTCCTAACCTTCTCCCCAGGGTGCTATAGCCCAGACAAGCTCACCTATAGTCTTAATTTGTAGCTGTGCTCTTTAGGAGACAGTGTTTCAGAGCAGAGTGGAGAATTATTGAGTGCACTAGCGCAGGGACGGTCTTTGTGCAGATGTCATGATGTCATACCGAGAGGCTGCACAGAGGAAAATGTCTTAACATTAGAAAGTAACAGAACTCTCCGATTGTGAAAAAATAGATCATACAGGAATGGTGGTAATTGAGGTCTTAGTTTTGAAAGACCAGCGGTAAAAAATGTCATTTTTGCATAAAATTCACATAAAAATGCAACAATTGTGGCTGCATAACTATGATGTCATGTCATTTCGGTTGATTTCCCTCATTTTTCATGTCAAACTGGTGAGAATTTGTAATATGAGCATGCTAAAAAGAAGGACAAAACATTCATTGCCTAAAAAAATTGGATTTTCCCAAAATAAATCTCAGCTTTTCACTAAAGGGGAGCAGTTTCTGAAGGGTTTTCTGCTTTGTTCTGGTCACAGGGGTTCTGCATCTCACGTCTTTGGAAAAATTAAGCTAAAAAGGTCCTAATCTGAAGATTTATCCAATGAAAAAGTCATAATTGGTCGATTTTCACAATACCTGTTGAATATGTAGATGGAGCAAAAGACAATCCTCATACATTCTTTCATCCTGATGACGTATGGTTGTAATATTTCCCCCGTCATTGAACGGATCTGTCTCATTATCTTGCTAATTATTAATCGTCTGGTGAGGATTATCACATAGAGCCATTTACATTTTAATTTGTATTTCTATGGCTGCAACTAATCATGATTTTCATCATCCATTATCTGCTGATTATCTCTTTAATTGATTAATGAATCTTTTAGTGTCACATCTGAGAAAGAAAAAAATATTTCAAGGCTTTATCTCAGATGTTTACTATCAAAGGTGCCAAAAAAGCAGCAAATATGGAAATTTGGGATGCTGGAAACACCACATTTAAAGCAACACAATATAATTATTTTTCCCAATTATCCACTTATCATTCATGTTTTTATGTGAAAAATGAAAATATCAGTATTATAAAAGGCTACATAAGACTGATATTTAAGATAGTTGAATTTGCAATGCTCAGTTACCCAATGTCTGTATTCAGCTCTACTTTTTCTCTGACATGCTATCCAGCCGTATCCATCCTGATCCTCTTGTAGCAGTCACAGCGTCGGGGTCACACCGCGCTCACATCAGTCCTACAGTAGATGCATGTATTCATGTGCCTGTGGGCAGCATCTGTGTTTGTGTGGACCAGCGTGAGGATGGCAAAGAAAGTATATGGAGATCAATGCAAGCAGCTGTTCTCTCTGCACTTCAAACGCAGCTCTGTTGTTGGCGCATCAACGCTCCGACAGGCCTCGCGCAAGGGGATCAAAGGCTAATGAGACAGCCATCGCACAAACGCACCCGGCAGACCTATGAATATTGATACTGAGAGGGAGAGAGATGGAGGCAGGGTGTCTTCACTCGCTCAACTGCAGCCTGATAAATTTAAAAAAAAATGGAGGGGGGGGCTGTACGACGGGGGGACTCTAAAGTATCACCAGAATGTGGACAGGAGCTCAAAACACTGGGCTGATCACAGATTTCAGTTTTACCTCATAATGTGCTTCAAACACCAATTTTCTTCCATAATACAGATTTAGATACTTCTCTGATGTTGACACTGTGATTCAAATTACTCAGTAAACGTCGACAACAGTCAGTGCAACATTAATGGAGAGTGTTAGCCTACATCAAAACTAGGGGAATACCGATACACAATTTAAACTGATACACAAATGGAGAATCAAACTAATCTGACCATTTGGTTACTGCAGTCCCCTAATGCTATGGATGTATTTCTTTGCTTTAGGATTTGTTTTACGATTTTAAAATTTGATTTCAAACAGGCCTTTATAGTATATAGCCTACAGTGCTTAACAAATTCATTAGACCACCTGTCATATTTGTCTCAGAGACCATCCAGCATCATGAAGTGCTTTAATGCACACTCTTTCATTTTCACTGAGCTCTCCACGTTTTACCATTTTGAACAGGAATGAGGAATTTCAAACTGAATTCACCCAAATTTGAGCCGGCTCACTGGGCTTCTCTGAGATCACAGAAATTAATCAAGCATAACATTCAACCACTAACTAACTCATTTTTCTGTTCAGGGATGCAAGTAAATAACTATAATTTGACATATTAATTGAGAAATATTAATGTGCTCTACAATTTTTTTTTTTTTTTTTTTTTGGTAAATCAGCACATTTTAAAATTCATGGATAACAATACTAATTATAGTTCAGCATTAAAAATATCATTTGGGTTAAAGAGCTTCTACATATTGGTGTATTAACCATTGCAGAAACATAAAAAATGATTTTGGTAATTACCAATGCTGTTAATTTAGGGCAGCTGTGGCATAAACCTTATTTCTGGTGGTGGTCTAATAAATTTGCTAAGCACTGTGTATATATATATATATATATATATACAGTGGATTGAGCAAAAAATTACATCCCATTCAAAACTGTAACAAAGACTCCTTCACCAAAAACATAAAGCTTACAGGGGGCTTTTAAAAAGTCCAAGTCAAGCTCTAAAATGTATTTATCGCAACTCTTTATGATAACTGGCATCATCTATTCAACGAAATACCAGAAGGCCCTAAAATGTAACTTGGTTTCTCTTCAACCGACAATTCAGTGATAAAAATCAACAATTTATGTCAAAAATGAAAAAAAAATACTTTTGTAGATTTCTGTAGGTTGTATCCATTAAAAACATCTGTAATCTTTGGTAACACTTTATTTTAGTGGGCTGATTACCCAGTAACTTTATAGTACTAGCTGTAACTACCTAGTAATTTCTCAAGAATAAGGTGGTAATTACCTGGTAATAAGTTGGCTCTTTACCAAGTTATAACTCAGAAATATTAGGATGCTTTTACCCAGTAATAATGAATAAATTATCAAGTAGTTCCTCATAGTACTGTGGAAATTCTCTGGACATTATGTGGTATTTAACCCTAACCCTCTGACCCCAATCCTTGTAATATTGTGGCAGTTCTCTGGTAATTGGGTAGTTTTTGCCCTAACTCTTTAAACCCTACCCCAAACCTAATCCTTGTAATATTGTAGCAATTCTGTGGTGATTTGTTGGTAATTGGTAATACCAATATTTGTTGGTTTAGAAATAAGATGATAATTTTCAATACAAATTGCTTGATAATTCCAAGGTAAAGTTTTCATGCTGGCCCACTAAATTAAAGCGAGTCATTCCTGAATAATTCTGAGGTATTTTTAGGGTTAGGGGTGAGGATTATGGTTAGGGTTAGGGGTTAGGGCAAAATACCACCTAATTATCAGAGAATCACCCCAATATTACAAGACTTTAATTGCAAATTAATCATTGCTGGATAAATACTTAAAATAAATGAGTCATAACTTGGTAAAATGTCATTACTGGGTAATTACCACCTTGCTCTCAATAAATTACTAGATAATTACCACTTTTTACTGTGAAATTACCCAGTAATTAATACCCACTCAAATTAAGTGCTATCAAAAATTACATCTAAGTTTAAGGGGAACAATATACTCAGGAAAGTTTTGTTGTCCAGCTTTAATATAAATTGTTGAACTTTTTACTAAACATTGTCTGTTGAAACAATTTAAATTTCAGGGCCTTCTGATATTTTGTTGAAAAGATGACACCAGTTATCAGAGGTTTCATTAATAAGTTTAAGATCTTGACGTGGATCTTTTCAAAGCCCCTGTTAATTTGTAGACTTGGTTGTTTTTGGTGAGGGAGTCTTTATAACAGTTTTGACTGTGGTGTAAGTTTGCACTCAATCCAACATTCAATTGGTATCACAATAGAATTTATTAAAAGTTTATATATATATATATATATATATATATATTTTTTTTTTTTTTTTTTTTCAAAATTTAATTATTTTAAATAAGAAAGAAACACATTTATGAATAAATGAAGCTCTTTTTAAACCTTTCTGAGATCAATGTGTTTAACATCACTTTCCCTAATATTCTATACTAATTTTCAGGTTAAGTTGTTACTAAAAAAACATTTTTTTCTATTACACAAGGAATTACATGACAATTGATTTGTCATTACTGGGTAGATACTTCCTTAATATTCAAAGTTATTACTTGGTAAAATGCAAACTTATTACATGGTAATTACCACCTTATCTTGACAAATTATTAGATAATTACCACTCATTACTAATCATCTTACTAGACGAATTCACTGTTAATCAGATTGATTGTTCCCGATTGGTGCTAAATCCTGACGTAAAATCCCCTTTCATAGCAGAGCCCCGCCCACTTTTATACTAGGAGGAAATAAAAATTCAAAATTTTGCGTAGAACAGCCTAAACTGACAAAACATTGTCAGGAACTTGGAGTTTCGTGTTTTGTAGCATCGCTAAATGTAGAATGTTATTTGATAAAATATGTTCATCCTTTCTGTTAACTTAAAAAAAAAAATATGCGTTCTGCTTTTGTTTTATATGTAGTTATAGTTTTAGATTGTTGGAAATAGAATATCCTTGAATTTGAGGATTGTATATCAGTTTATATAAGTTTCAATAAGTGAATTTAAAAAATCAGGACTAATTCGCGAATAACTGATATAGAAAATAATAGCTAGTTGCCACCTATCAGTTCATACTTTACTGAAGGCATTTTGTCATGTAAATACTAAACTATCTTTCTCTCCTTTTGAATTCAGCTTTTCTCTTTAATCAACGGAAATAAGAGCACAAGAAACATTTCCACAGCGAGCTTCGCCACTTTACCTGCTCCAGCAGTTACACTTCAGCCCGTCATGATTTTGTATCATCACAATAAAGCTTGTTAGATATTTGTCTTCTATGCCCAATAGCTCCAAGCATAGACTCACGTTAGGTCGCTACGCCACTTAGAAAACAATGCAAATCAATGCATCACTGATATTGATAGTCTTTATTACTCTACTTTTACTCATAAATTGTTGAACTCAATCATGAAAAGTATTCCCTCTTCTGTTTCAATGTGATTCCATCCTCCCAAAAACTAGCGAAGATGACACAAATAAATGTCAGGGCACATTTCGCCATTTTTGTAAGCAAACAAGTAACAGAATCTCTACAACACTTTTTAACAATCTGTACCATCAGGAGGAGACTAGTTCGACATTCGTCTTGTGTGACAGATCTCTCTGTGCACGATGTCTTTAGGGGATGCTCCCTCCACAAAATAATGCGTTGCGTCTCTTACCTCAGGGTGGTTGTAATGTCTCGCAGCAAAGTTTACCTTCTGTATTTCAGCGGTTTGTTCTTTCACTAGTCGATGGCATGATATGTCAGAATTAACTCTATTTTTGAATTAGTCATCTAAACATCAGACCTCCAGCATCATCCTCCCTCTGGTAAAGTTTGTAAAAAATGACTTAGACAAGCTAAAGGTGACATTTAGCATTTCACCAACCAGGAGATTCAACTGAAGGTAAAGAACACAATGAAATGTTTCTCTGGGTGGTATGTCATCTCCGCTCAGTCCTGCTGTCAACAGGCGGGCAAATAGATGCTGGAAGGAGCACGAGTCAAGCGAGGCAGCGGCAGGCAGGCAGGCAGGGAGAGGGAGATGGATGCTTCAGGAAGGCCGTCTCCAGCGCGTGGGCGACCGTGCCTCTGTCTTGACTCGGGCTCGTAAATCAAGCCTCCCCTGCGGGGCCTATCTTCCATCCTCAGACCTTCACAACAGCTTGTTCTGCAGCCTGTGACGAGAGGGGCTGTTGTCATAGGAGCTATCGATCGTGTGGGATGAGTTTGTCGGGCTGGGGGATTTCACCCATCTGAGCGTGGTCACTGAAGTGTCCCATCTTGTCTCGGTGTCTGTCTGCGGGCTACATGTTCTGTCGAATGCCAAGTTGCTACCAGCTGCTGTCAGCTCCATATATCACATAGTTTCCCTCCCAAAAAAAGATCTCAGGGACTCCAAAAAGTCTTTCTAGAACTTCAAAGAAGTGTTGTTGGCTGTCTGAATGTGGAAATACTTCTTAGAATGATTAAAGCACAATAAATATTAGTGAAACTGGATCTATTTAAAATGTAATGACTTGTGTTTGTTAGAAGTGCGAATACTGGCAACTGGTACTGGATGTTCCCATCAAACAGAGCATGCTGGGATTAGTTCCAGACCCAACTGGCACTAAACAGAAATAAAATGCATGAAATGGTGAACATTTAAGGGGAAAATCTGGGAAAAATTACAGAGAAGTACACTGAAACTAAACTCATGTTTTTTGGAAGCAATTCCTGTTTGCTGGTTAGCATAGCTTAGCATACGTTTTACAAATAGGGAGATGGCTGGCCTCGATCTTTTCATTGTTATTGCTCAAGCTAGGTTTGTTTATTTCAGGAGCAAATAAAATATGTTGGCAATTTTTTATTGGAGTATTTGTTAGCCCAGAATCCCCATTTTTTTACAGCTTTAGTGCCATACAAAGACAATATAATATGGTATAAGTCCTTACAGTTGCTGGTAGGATGTTTATTCACGTCAATCAGATCAAGGGTAGACATTTTTTTCTTCTTCTAGATATTAAGCTAAAGAAACAGACTGATAAATCAGTCAAACATCATTATTGGCCCTGTGAAAGATTGTGGCGCATTATGCAATGTACCACTGTTTGTTACTGGTGTTCACCTTTTTTTCCAGAACATTTTAGTCCATCTTAGTCAATGAAAGTCATTACTTTTAGCTATTATTTTTCATTACAATTTCCTCGCCTTAAACCAACTCAGTTAGATAAATTGCAAACTTAATTCTGGAGAATACTGTTAAAAATTAGCCTGTAAAACAGTTTGACACGTGTATGTTCTGTTTATCAAGATTATCTTCAAAA
Organism: Cheilinus undulatus; assembly: GCF_018320785.1. Taxonomy (NCBI): domain Eukaryota; kingdom Metazoa; phylum Chordata; class Actinopteri; order Labriformes; family Labridae; genus Cheilinus; species Cheilinus undulatus. Next base: position 19,476,359 of record NC_054887.1, on the reverse strand, counting down.
AGAACAATATTTGTATAATTTTCGAAGTGAAAATGCAATAAAAAAGCTCATGTTAGGACTTCAACAACACCAACACTGAGCTCCCAACTTTATTTGGCGCATCTCTTTTTAAGATTGTCCTCTTAGTGTGACCAACAAATTGCAAAGCTTGAGTCAGAGTAGGTAAGCGAGTGAAAGGTAGTGGTAGATTAGGTTTACGTGTCTGGTGTGATTTCGTTTTGTATCCACTGCCAAGTCAGTAGTCCTACGTAGCCTTTTGTAAGCAACCAGGGGTATAGGTTCTTTGCAGATGACGTCACGTGGCAGCAGAGAACTCTTCATGGGGGGCAAGTCGTGATTTCTGCATAGAGAAATGCCAACAAAATGACATGTTTTGAGCTTTTTATAACTATGCCAAATGTTCAAAGTGGGAAAATATGAAGATGCTTTGTTATAAAGTTACTTTTGTGTCCCAAAAATAGTGAAGTATTCTAGCAAAAAAAAAAAAAAAAAAAAAAATTCGCAGGAAAACAGCAGCAAGCAGGAATTAAAAAGCCTCTGTCTAAAGCCTGGATTAATGGTCTGTTTCCTAAAAGTGGTCCAGCTTGGTTCAGTACAGTCTATCCATGGTTTAGAAGAGTGGTTCTCAACTGCTATAGTAACAGGGCCCACCATTACCTCCTTAATGCATATCAAGAACTAAATTTCCAATCCAAATCCAGATCTAAATCTTAAAATTTTCAATCATAATCAACATTTTTAAATGAAAACTGGCTGTAAGGAGCTTGAGCTACAACAAAAGATGTGAAAAGTGAAGTACCACCATCCACGACCCACAGAGATGGGTTTGCAAACCACTATTTGGTCCCGACTCAACACTTGTATGGCTCATATTTAATGTAGAAATTTTCTGAGTGTAAGTGCAGTGTACAGGTCCATGTAGAGCTTTAAAGCGCTTACTTTCCTCTCCCCCACTTCCCATCATCTAAGGGACATGTGCACATCATTAGAATCACATGACTGCAAAGATCTTGTTTTATATTGTAGAAAATTTCATAAGCATGTTTTAAGGCCTTATTGGGATATCTAACCCAAAACTAATTCGAAATTCCAATAGACTTAGATGACAGAACTGGACTTGCTAAAATGCTAATTCATTTGTGGGTTTTTGGACTCATTATTACAGCACAGAGGTAAAATATCACGGGTGTTGAATGACTGAGTTCCTACCACTAGCATCTTAGTCTTATCTCTTTTTTTATTAATGAAAACTAAATGTCCAGTTTGTGTGAGTTCATGTTATCAACAGTCTACTTTTAACTGGTCATTGCCTTGTCTTTGTCATAAAAAGGTTGATGTCAAACGTGTGCAGTCAGAGTTTTGTCAGTGAAATGAATACTGATTTCAGTAAAGGTAAGCTAGTTTATCTAAATACAGATTCAGTGAGAGAGTTAATATCGGGAAGAAGAAGCTGGACAAACTGATTTCTTTTCAAGTTTACAACAATCTGAGGCAAAGATCAGCAGTTTGAAAGACGTACTCCCAGGGACTAATTACAGAATATCACAATCACAAAAACAAGTTTGAGAAACAGACAAAGATCGTTTCATATTGAATATCAATAAATTTATTAAAGAATTTCTACTGCTGACCATTTGCGATATCTGCAAGTGCAAATAAGACAAAGCAGGCTAAAGCAATGGCAAGAAACGAAACACGCTTTCACTCTGTCCATCCATCCATTTTCTTCCACATACCTGGGGCCTGGTTGCAGTAGCAGCCAAAGCAAGTCCACCTAGTCATCACTCTTTGCATCACGTTTTCCAGCTCCTCCTGGGGGAGCCTGGGGCATTCCCTGGCCAAGTGGGATATCTGATCCCTCAAGCGAGTTCTGGGCCTGCCCCGAGGTCTTCTCCCTGGAGGAACTCCACCAGGAGGCCAGCTGTAGGCATCTTGATGAAATGCTGGAACCACCTTAACTGACTCTTTTCAATGTAAAGGAGCAGCAACTCTTCTCTTTTGCTCCTGCCTGCTGTCCAAGCTTCTCACCCTGTCCCTGAGGCTGAGTCCAGCCACCCTCCCTCCTGACCAATGCAAACTGAGGACCACTTGTATCCATGATTTCCTTCTGTTGGTCACTACCCAAACTCATGACCATAGGAGTGGTTTCGAATGAGGATCCACTGGTGGATTTAAAGTTGGCTCCCTCTTAACTACAATTGTGAAGACCATGCTGATTCTGCACCAATCTGCCTGTCAATCTCACAGTCCATTCTGCCCTGCAGACCTCTATGGTGGGGCATTTTGGGCTCATCTGTTGCAGACCTCTACAATGGGGTGACCTCAACCATGGGGCAAGTGGCAGACTATCTTGGGTTTTTCCTTGGTTTGTAGTGTATTATTCTCAATTTTATCCTCTTACCCTGAACTTTAGGGTTCAGGTGCCTAACCCTAGCCCTCTTTGGGTTTCCCTTTTTTATAGTGTGTTGAATTCAAACTTATCCCCCTTTGTAACTTTTCATTTTTTTTTACATAAAATTCTGCTGTTGTGAAAAATAGCCACTTAACCTCTGACAGCGATAAGAAAATAGACGTCATTAGTGCGTCATTCTGGTACCGGCTTAGGTCACTTTCTGCCCTGTGGTTGGGATCACCCCATCTTAGAGGTCTGCGACAGATGAGCCCAAAACGCCCCACCATAGAGGTCTGCAGCTAGATCCTTTCGTCACTTAGACTCCCCAGAAAACATGGCCTCAGGTTTGGAAGTGCTGACCCTTGTCGCAGCTGCCTTGTACTCAGTGCCAGTTGCAGGTCCAGCAGAAGCCAAGAACAGAACTACATCATCTGCAAAAAGTAACAATACAAATCTGAGGCACTTTCCAACTCATTATCTCTTTATATAACTAATTTAGAAGTAGTTTCATCACTCTGGGTCTGTTGTTTACTTCACTACAATGTAGAACACGTACGAATGAATATGCAGTGATGAGCTATTATGAGCAAACATGTTTACACAGTGTTCTAAAAGATTAGTGTGCATGAAAGTAAGTCCAATTAGTAGGAGATTCTTAGCAGTTTGTTTGACCTGCTTAGGCAGACACACCAAGAATAACATGCTGGAAGACAACATTGAACAATCGGATTTTATTGAACATATCATCATTTCAAGAATTTCGAGAGTAGCTGCACCATTATTGCAGCATCTGTATGTTACACATGACCAGACTGATACTATCGTTTAATGAGTTCCTAGATGAGGAAGTAAATTAAAATCAAATGAAAATTAAATTTCAACATAGCGCCTGTTAAAACAAAGTTTAACCCTGTGCGGAAATGGATTTCCAATATTATTCTCCCCAAAGTCAGACTGTTTTAAAAACCAAGATTTTAAATTATTCACTAGCACTCACCCCACCCTTTAAAAGCCAATTAGGTGAACACTTCATGGAAATCAGGGACTGCATTTGATCTCCTGATGTCATTTTCAATTCAAGAGGGGAATAAATTACACAAATTTGACAGCTCCAAAATTAAAGACCCCATCCATCTGACACTGCTGTCAGGTGAATACTTAACAAGCTTAAATCCACAATTGTGTGTTTAGAATTTTCACTCTTTTCCATGCCTTTAGGGTGATTTTATTGGGCATATTCTTTCCTCTTTTGTTTCAATGAGATGTAACGTATTCAAATTACTCAAAAGATTTATTTTGATTATGTAAACAAAAAATTAAAGTATGGTTTAATCATCCAACTAAAGAGTTATGTTACACAGCAACCCTTGCGCCTTTCATCACACGGCGACAGTGAAAATAAGAACAATCATTTCTGAAACAGAAATGAATTTCATCTCGCCGCTCTCAGAAGTGTATGCAAATGAAATCGTATTGAAAATGATAATCGTGGTAATATTGCGGCACCATGTCACCAGTGCCTCCACACTCTTTGTCCTCCGGCGGTTTCACTGCATTTCTTCATCTTGTTTCCTCACCCTGAGAGCCTAGTTTGTGAAACTCCACACAAGAGCACTCCCACTCAACCTCCCAGCCTGCTGAGAGCACTTGAAAGCAATTTTCTTTTAATCAAGTTCACTATAAAGGCCCCTCTGATGCCAACCTCAGCAACACTACCATTTTGTTTTTTTTATTTTTTCAGCGCCCGCTCTCTCTGCATTATATTGATTTCTTCATGAGCACTATGAAATAGTGTTTACTGACATAATGAGAATTCTACTGGAGTTTATTGCTCTTTCAGGACAGGCACAAATATCAGAGCGCTCTTAAGTCGAGATGTAATTTTTCAAATATCTGCAGCAGCTCAACAAACATTTCAGACAAAAGGCCATGCCTCGAAAATGAATACGATTTTAACTCAAATATAAAGAAAGATACAGAACTTTACTCAGCAAAAACATCAATATAACTACAAACCCAATTCCAAATAAGTTGGGACGCTGTGTAAACAACTGAAAACAGAATGCAATGATTTTCAAACCTCATAAACCCATATTTTATTCACAACAGAACATAAACAAAGCAGATGTTGAAACTGAGGCATTTTACCATTTCATCAAATGTATTAGCTCACTCCTAATCTGATTGCAGCAACACAAAAGTAGGGACAGGGTAACAGAAGGCTGGAAAAGTAAGTAGTACCAATGAAAAACAGCTGGAGGAGCATTTTGCAACTAATTAGGTTAATTAGCAACAGGTCAGTAACATGACAGGGTATATCCATCTACAGTACATATCATCATAAGATTCAGAGAATCTGGAGAAATCTCTGCACAGGGAACAAGGCCAAAGGTCAAATCGGATGGCCATGATCTTCAGGCCCTCAGGCACAATTCTGTGTAGGAAATCACTGCATGGGTTAAGGAACACTTTAAAAAAATCACTGTCTGTGAACAAAGTTCAACATACAAATGCAAATCAAAGCTATATCATGCAAGGAAGAAGTCGTATGTGAACACCATCTAGAAATACTACCATTTTCTCTGAGCCAAAGCTCATTTAAAATGGACTGAGCAAAATGGAAAACTGTTCTGTGGGTGGATAAAAAAAATTAGATCTTTTGTTTCTTATGAAATGGCCTCAGTTTCAACATTTGATATGCTTTTTTTGATTGTGAATAAAATATGGGTTTATGAGATTTAAAAATACTTGCATTCCATTTTTGTTTGTATTTAACACAGTGCCCCAACTTTTCTGGAATTGACATGTACGAAATATTCCACAGTAGGGAAAGTTTCATATATAGATACATATATATATATATATATATATATGTGCAGTTGCCCAGCTAGTATCCTAGGCTGTGGTTATTCGCCACATCCACCCTTTACTCCAGCCTAAAGGTGTGGACTTTGATATTTTTTGACCAGATTATTTTTCCATGCCTTTGGTAATGTGCAAGGTCACCCAGAGCACGACAGGGGTTGTGTTGATCCTCCTTCCTGCCTGATGGTACCCTAAGGCAGCTTACTTGCCACATCGCTGCCTTACAGCCTTAATTTTTGGCCCCAACATGCCTAAAAGCTCTGCACAGTACCGAGTAAATCCACCCTTTGAAGAGAGTTAACGACTAAAGAGATTAACTACTGCTACCAATGTTTTGTGCAATGATGTGGCTTGTGCTTACTTCTGCTGTAAAAATCTGTATTTTAAAATGGGACTAAATGGAGATTCCTTGTCAACATTTTCCCCTATGGCTTAGCCCTATTTCTACATTTTGGGCTTTCACAAAGAGGAATAGAGTGTCCCAATTCTTGTCGGGATAGGAAGAAGTGTTGGCAATACATGGCCCTTCAGGATTTTCCAAAGGCGCAATCCAGACCAAGTGTTATGGGAAATGTCCCGTATCATCAGCAAGATGGCTGCATCAAAGACATAAAGTTGTTTTTTCATAAGTAAGATTTTAAATTCTGACAACCATCTTATATCTTCATTTAACGTTGCTTCAATGCATTCCTGTCCTTTGTAGTTCTTACTGGCATTACAGAAATCACTCCTAGAGAATATATCTGCTCCCCCGTTGTGCCTGTTTGCATAAATGCTGTTGAACAGTTTTTTATTGCATGACAAGTTTTGGGTGTACCAGTGATGGCTGTGACTGTCCTTGTACCCCCAAAAAGGACAAGCGGTAAAGATAATGAATGGCTGGAAGTATAAACCATATATCAGCTGCCAAATTGATTTAATAGACCTCAGAAATTACTACGAGCTATGAAATCTGCAAAGTGATGAGGAGTTCTGCACTGATCTTTGAAAGAAGTCATTAAGTTCGGAGAGCACTTTATTATTTTAAAGTTCTCCGTGGGTTTTCAATGTCAAATGTTATTCTTTTAAGCACTCTGTGGTAGTTCTGGCTGTCAGAAAAAATGTAAGTACTGGTAATACCCTGTGAAATGTGCTGAAAAGCTCATAATGAAAATATTTAAGTTCGGAATCTAAACTTCAGAACTCGGCTGTGTAAGAGTGCTTGAGCTGGAGCACTTGTTAAAACCCTGTCCTTTGCAGACAGGTGTTATAAGGTTTTTTTTTTTTTCCCTGGCTCAGTATGAGCTCACCTCCTGCGCTGATATCTATTCCCATCGATGTCCTCAGGCAAAGAAGTTTCTGCTGTATCATATTAATGAAGGACATTTTTTATAACCACTTAATAGTCAGCGACCTTGGAGTGATGCTCCAAAGTGGATATGAATGTTGTTCTGCTGCATTTTTAATTCAGGAAGTGTTTAAATAAGATCACCTTGTTTGATAGTTTGTGGCTGCAGACTTTATCTAATAGTGCTGCAGTGAGGCTGGAAGATGTCTCATACCAAGGGTGGGAAATGTGGCATGAAATGATATCCTTTATATGTGATTCTTGCACAGTTCCCACCAAGCAGCAATAAGCCCTTTCCGCTTAAAGACCAGAATTATCCTAGCTGTGATCAAGCAAAGCCACTGAGGTCACATTAAATCTCTCATAAGTGTAGGTCACAAGGTTAAATCTAACTGTAGGAAAGTAAGAATGAAGCATATCTAATATTACTTTCACTGTACAGTTTACCAGTAACCTTGCAAAGCAGATGGATACCCCCGTTTCCTTGTTTTTCACTGGTGAATCTATCTTGCAAAGCTCCCGTCTGAACCGTTTGGGCCCGGTTAGAAAGTGACAGGACCAATCAGCGATGAGGGACAGTACTTTCAGGTGCAGCAGAGTCGTGACGTAAACAAGCAGCAGAAAGAGCTGGTGCAGTTATGGAGGAAGAAATTAGCATGGATGCTGCTAAAGCGCCAGTTTTATCAGAACTTGACATTCCTTCATTTAAAGAAGAACAAAGAACAGCAGTGAGTTGTTTTCTTTTCAAAAACGACAAAAGTCAAGTAGTTACATGTCTATAGTCGCCATGTCTCGCGTTAGCCTGGCTATGCTTTGCTGCACCCTCTTCAAGCTGCTTTTTGCAACCCTCCTCCACCCCAGCTCCTCCTTTATGCTTTACCTGACTCAGTCAATGTTATTCTATTGTCATTGATAACAATACCACAACAGTATGACGGCTGTACAACAACAAAAAAGCTTTTGGAAAAGCTGACAAAAACAATGAGGAGATTGTCCACAACTAAAAAGACAAAGAAAAAAATGATAAAAACACTGACAAAATGACAACAAGTACAATGACGAAAACAACTGTGAAATTGACACAAAAACAATGCCAAAAAGCAACAGTCAAAATGACAATGAAGATGGCATCAAACTTTACGATGGGAATGCCAAAAAGAAATGATTAAAATGTCAACAAACACATGTAAATTGTTGTCTGGAGGTCTTGAGGAACTAACAGAAATATTGGGAAAAAACTGCCAGAGGAAAAAATTATTAAAGACCCTGTAAAGTGAAATCCATAATTTGTCTTAACACTCTAGATATGTTGGAACATGGCTGCTGTAAACATGTAAAAACACTGAGCTCTACATGTGACTGAATTCTGGATTGAGACCATCAAAAGTTTTTCCCCTCTTTCCTGGCTTGGTTTAATTTAGACGGGGCAAACATGTGGGCTCGTGATGTCACTAAGCTCAACTAAAGGTCAAGTGGCAGGCTAATGGCGTGAGTACTTTCCTCCATTCAGATTGTAGCATTTTTTTAATTTGAGAGATCATATTTCTCACATTTCCCCCGAATGGGTGTGGCTTCAGCTCATTGAATGGACACACCCACACCATCCTGGAGCAGATTTTACTGCCTCCTTTTTCATGATTTTGAGGATTAATTTTAAAAACTTAGAAATGTTTTATTTGACCGAAATTTAACCTGGGGGTTCATAACACAGTGAGCTATCATACAAGAAACCTAAATAAAGATTTATTTTCACTTTACAGGGTCTTTAAGTCAAGATCTTGGGAAAACAACCAAAATGTATCTGTTATAATTGACTTAAATAAGCTATGTAGATGTGACTGCATTGGGCTTCCATACATTTATATACTTTTGCCACCATTATTTCCAGGCGACCCACTGACAACAGCTCCACGACTCACTTTTGGGCCCTGACCCACCTGTTGAGTGTCCCACTGCTGTGTATTATTGTTGATGCTATGAAGGGTTTTTCTGAATGAGTTGTTTTTCAGCTGGGGTAGTAGCTCACCGTATAGCCCATAAATATTTGCTAAAACTATGAAAATTGTGTTCTTACATGATTCATCTGAATAGAAGGATGTTGCTTCACCACAACATTTCTCACTGTTTTCTCCTGAACATCTTATCAGGTTGAGACGACATGATGTGCTGTGAAGATTGTTAGCGGTGACTGAACCTGAAAACTTTTCAGAAGACTGATCACAGAGGTGAGTGTCACTTTTTCTTTCTGTCTCCTGCCAAAGATTAATATCAAAGATCCTTGAGATGATGGATGTAAGGCTTCAAGTGTAGAGCAGCCTTTATGTGATTTGTTGGGAATGACAAGTTCCCTCAGTGTATTTTTGGTGTTTTATGACAGCAGTGTTCACATCAGAATTTCAAGGTTTCAACTCACAACTAACTCCAGCTACTGCAGAAAAATGAGTCAGTGGTCAAAGTTATAAACTTAAAAGACTTCACTCCTTGTTTGATTTAGTGAGAGTAAATCTAGTGTGACACTACATCAGTCAGTGTTAAGTGTTGAGCAGCTACTTAAACCAGGAAAGCAGCTGGTGCTTCTGTTAACAACCCAGCTAGGGAAACTCATGTGGTTTTGATAAAGAGGTCAGTCAATAAAAGCGGCAACCACAATCTGATTTCATGCTGCACCCGGCAGGTGAAATTTCTCATTCCACCAGCAGGAAACAGAAAATTTGGTTACCTCGCTGAGGAGTCTGCAATGGTTACTTCTTTTCTTATTTCCATTTTAAATATATGAACTGACTATCTTACAGAACAATGACAGAAACAGCAATTAGCTCATACATTACACTCAAACATGTATTAAGACCATTAAACAGATATGTCCTTCTCAATCATGATTCCTGGTGGCAAGTTATGGTATTGCAGCTAAAATTTCCACTTGCAGCCCTTAAAGTGTTTTCCTCATCAGCCAACTACATCAATCTTTCAGCTTTACCTGTAGAAAGTGTTGCAATGATTTTTTTTTTTATGCTGGAAAGTGTATGGACTGAATTATGCCAAGCAGGAGAAATGCTGCTGTGAATGTAAAAGGTCTAGATTCTCTAAAATGTAAACTTAGATGCTAAAATCTTAAAGGAAAGCAGTTTTCATTTCAACCAAAAAGATGCCAACTTTTGTTCCATCACGCTGGCTAAAATGATATGACAATAGTAAGGCTCATGCTCTCTATCATGTATCCCAACAGTGCCCGCCATATTTTTCTAAGGTTTTGGAGTTTGAGATAGCAGAGTAACAAAGCTACGATACAGGGTTGTGTTGGGATGCAATGTCATACAACACGGCACTACAAAGTATAATACCACAATATGATGTGATACAATACGATAAGATAGGGCATGATAAGAAACAATAGTATAAGACACAATATGATATGATACTATAACATACAATAAAAAAAGAAACAATAAGACACGGTACAGTTCAATACAATTAGATACAATAAGGCCATGCCAAAATAATAGGACCATATGAAAACACAAGATAAGATACAAAGACACAATACGATATGATGAGCTACAACACAATAGAGTATGATCATTTAGAAATGATACAGTACGATCTGATAAGACATAATACGATACAACACGATGCTATACAACATGACATAAGATACTATACGACACAATACAAAAAGACAATACCATATGTATGATACGGTTTAATAAGACACGAAACTAAACTATATGATATGAATTGACAAGATATGACACAAAATGGTACCATGAGACAAACAATATAAGACACAGTACTATACAGCAAGATATAAGATACTATGTAATATGATACCATAAGACAGAAGGTCATACAACATGATATAAGACACTGAACATATGATACAAAATGATACTTAAAGACACAATATGCTATAATATAATATAATACAATAAGATAAGACACAATACGGTATGATACAAAATGATACAATAAGACATGATACAAAATAATATGACAAGAAATGGTACGCTATGATATGATACAGTAAGATGTGAGTAGACATGATATGATATGATACAACATCACAGAGGTTCCCAAACTTTTCAGCCCACCACCACCAAAATAACAGAGACCGGGGATCCCCACTGTCCCGAAGATTGGTTGTCGCATAGTTGAACACAGCCATGCACATCAAGAATCGTCATGTGCAGGACTTTTTAAACAATGCTTTGATTTCAGCATAAATCTCAACAAATGTTTTTTTCTTTTTTTAATTGAACTAATTTTATGCATATATTTCTACAGAAATGCGCAAAATATACAATTTAAAACTATTAATAAATACTCTGTTTCTTGGAAGGCATCTCACTACGCCTCAGCGGGTCCCCAACTTTGGGAACCACTACAGTAAGATACGATAAGATAGGATACGATACACTACAATGTGATTAGACATGATATGAAATAACACTATATAATATGATATAAGACACAATATGCCATGACACGATGTAAGACACAGTACAACAATGTTACGTTATGATACTCTAAGATACAATTAGACATGATACAATACAATACGGTAAGACAAGATATGATACAAGACCGTAGAAAACAATATGATAAGACACAATATGCAATGATCCAATGTGATGCAATAAGATACAATAGGAAACTGCATTACAGTTTAGACCAGTGGACATGAGATTTTTTGTAATATACTGTGGTCAAAATTAACCTCAACTTTATTTCTTTTGTTGTTTAAATCCCAAAGAAAAGGCCTTAAACACAAATGTTCCTTCCCAAACACCATTACTAAATTATATGTTATATCATGATTTTAGATATGTGCTAATAAGATTTTAATAACCTGAGAGCAGATAGAGCTTTGTGCAGTTTGATTAGTTACCCAGAACAACTCACTGGATATCTTATTGAGATGTTTGTTCATTATAACGCGTACAAATATGCTTCCTCTCTCAAAAATATCAGACTTCAATCGGCCACACCCACTCATGTTCTAGAAAAAGTAAACTAAAATTTCTGACAGAACTGCGTCATTTTTTTTTCTATTTGGGTCCTTGGAGGACTCAGCTATTTTATAATGATGGGGGCTTCAAGGAAAAAGGCTGAGAATCACTGCTGCAGCATTTGGGTTTTTTTTTTTTTTCTGGCAAAAGAACATCAACTAAATGGGAAAGGACAGAAACGGAGAGACTGACAATCAGACAATCAATACTCCAAAACTGTAATCCTCCCAGAAGACTTAGCTGGACTCCTCTTTCTATGAATTTTAAAGTGGTACACATGCTCTTCTTTTTGCTCCCCTGCTGCTGCATTGATCCCCAAGAGAAAAAACTTGAGTGCATGTAGAGGATTAAATGCAGCTTCAGCAGAGTAGTTTCTGTCTGGAAAGAATGACATTTCCAACTGTTCTTTATAAAGCATTTTCAAGTAAAGTTTACGATGCAGCTTTAACATAATGAAGAAACTAAACAATTATGTAGCTTTAATATAAGCTGCAAAAAAGGAAGATGGATTATCCAATGTGCAAAAAATGAATTAAATTAAATCAAAAGCCTCCATAACTAGATAGATTTTATAAAAAGGTTAAATCCGCTGACACCCAGCAGAACAATATATAATCTTTTAATAAGGAGGTAATAGTTCAAACAGCGCTTTTGTCACATACATCAAGAATGAAAATTACATCTAGCCAGCTACCGAATGGCTTTTAATGAAACTTCAAAACTAATCTCTTTAAACTGGTGGCACTTTAACCAATAAAAATGAAAAATGAGATATCCTTATAGCAGAAATTAAAGTATGGCTGAACTTTGGGGAAATTGTAAGTGAGAAGAGACAGTAATAGGTGCTGTTTCATTGACTTTTCCATTTTCAGCTCTCATCTCACATTTCTATTTTCTTGGCCCACTTTGTTTTAGGGAGAAAACTTGCAGCACTGCAGAAAACAAAACTTGCACAATGGGTTTGTTACTTTCACTTTCTGTTTGTATCTACTTGTGGTAATGATGATATCCAGAGCTGCGTGAAGTAAATGCAGAGCTGTGCAGAGTTCACCCTCCAATATGTGTTAATGAGATGACTCCTGGGTCCGCATGTAGCCGTTTAATTTACCTGCAGACCTGCAAACCTGCTGTGGGAAGGCTAAAAATGCAATCACAGTGTGCATTCAGGCAGCGTATCTATCTGCAGAGGCTTGAGAGTGTCCAGCAGTGCCCTGAGGTAGTTATACAGAAAAAGGATGATGTCAGTGCGAAATAGTATTTGCATTCGAGAAAATGGCCTTAAATCGTGTGTTTTGTCACCGTTTTAATGATGGCGTCCTCACTTAGCTCAGGTTACAGCGGTACCAGCGCTGACCCTCGTGGACTGGGTTCCGGGGACACCTTCCAATCTGTGTTAATGAGATGACTCCTCTCTGTCTATGGGTCACGGTGATATTTACTGAAAGCGTCGTAGCAGCAGAGATCCACGCCTCCCTGTGGCGCTCCCTCACCTCATTTGCATAGCTTTCAGACTTCCCTTTCCCTCGCTCTCCCTCTTCCAGCGCTCTCGCCGCGCTCCTCCGTGATCGACAGGCTCCTTCGCACTTCTCTCCAGTTTGTGTCGCACATGTTAATTAAAGCCTCTAATTAGCTTTCCCCACTAAAAGGCCGCATTAAATCAGAGTTGGAATGGCAAATGATTCCTGGCATTAGCATAATTGTGTTTTTGAAGTGTAAAGATTCGGGCATTAGGGATGCTAGCACGCTTTTTTGTTTCAGTGATTTGTTGTGTTTGGGGCGCGTGGCTCAGGGGGCCACTGGAGGTTGGCTGTGCGGGTCCGGGATGCCCTGGGACACTACAGGGGCCACACACTAATGAGGCCTGCTCCTCTCTGATGGAGCAGATACAGGAAAAACAAAGCTGTGATGTAGTACCCTCAGGTGGTCCTGAGAGCCAAGCAGAGCGGAACAGGACACTGGTGGAATGTGAGTGTCAGTGTGAGAGAGAGAGACGGGGGGGATAAGACATTACCATTTTAATTATCATTATCAGTGATCACTGTTTTCTCTGTCTCTGGCACAGTTTATGGATAAAAGAGTCACTATTTCATTTTACCTTGTGAAAATCCTTAATTAAATCCCCTAAACGGGTACTGAACAGTGCACCTTCTCACTGAAAAATACTAATATTCAATTTCATAGATGTTCTCTTCAGTTATACAGGATAAAGTGAAGCCTTTAGCCTTTCTCATCACATGCATGAGTTGGCCAGGCTGATCAGTGGCAAACAGGATGACACAGTACTTCACCGCTGCCTCTCTGAGGCAGAGAAAGAATTCGTCTGAACTGCAGACTATAGGTTGTGTTTAAATGACACAGCAAAGAACTCCAGATGGCGGGCAGAAAGTGATTTCTGCATGGAGAAGCAGTATCAAAATGCCAAAGTGTTGTGCTGTTTACAGCTGTGCCAATCATTCAAACTGCAAAAAAACAAACAAACAAAAAAACAAAAAACACAAGAACAAAACTGAGTCCAGAAAGTAGTGACACATTCAGGCAAAATAAATTAATAAAAAGGCCCAGATTAAAAGTTTGGTTAAGTACAGTTTGTCATGGTAAACCCTGATCTGGCTTCTGTTTCCATAGCTGATGTCCATCCAGTCTTGCTTGTTGTGAAATCTGTCTCTTTTTATAGATCTGGATGATTTGACTTAGCTCAGTAAAGAGCCGGTCCTTTGTCTACCAAACAGCTCCTTATTTACCGCTTTGGCTTTTTAAATCTGTATTAAATAATAACAAAAATTGGAGGAAAGAAAACTGGTAATCAGATAGGAGCTTGCCACTGTGGTACACGTGAGACTAGTTCGTGAACATCATTACTCTGTCGCTTATGGCATACGCTTTATTAGGTTGATAGTATATCACCGTTTCAAGTAAAAGCATGTTTATGACAAATAACTGTTAAAGGATGTAGCTAGTTAGCTCCTCAAGACCCTTGTCTCTCTTCATGTGGCTATGGCAATATTTGATATCTTTTGGGAAAAGTCACTTTTTAGGTAATTAAAGGGGTCATACTCAATGTATATAGAAAATTTCTGATGACAACGGCATTGTGAAGCTCCATTTAGAGCTTAAAGTACTTTCCCCTTTCCCATTTATTCAACTAGTGTTCTTCACTTCCTGCCCCCTATTTGACATTCCCACATCATTGGGATCATGTGACTGCAAACAACCTATTACACTGGCTGTGTCCGAAATCACTCCCTATTCAGTATTTAGTGCACTATATAGTAAATACGCCATTTTGTAGTGGTGTCTGAATTCTGAGTGAGCAGTGTTATAGGCAAGAAAATCTCAGAGGATGCTGAGCTAATAGATGGCTGGCCTAGACTGGTGTTATACTGATGCAAAAAAAAATGGAGCTATGGACACTAAAACATCTTGAACAACAATAATACAAGGTCATGATTAAAAACATGGCTTTATGAAGTAGGGATGTGCATATCAAGGGAGAAAAGGAACAATTATTCAAGAAAATCTGTCAGATGGACCAGGATGGGCAGTATGTCTTAGTTTGTAAGTCTGTAATTTCCATTACTGGGCTAACAGATTTAGCATTTAAGCAATTTATTTAACTCATTTGTACACAGAAAATAGATTATTTAAGTAAAGATGAGCAAAATAGGTCATTTCTTGAGTTTACAGGTGCAAAGTTACATTCTTAGCATCTTACAAGTCTGTAACATGACAGTCATCACCTGGCACTGCTGCCTTCTTCTTCTTTTATTATTCAGTATTGGCTAGGTAATAGCTTTTAGTCTATGTCTGGTGGAAGTAGCACATTACAGCCAGACATGATTAAAAAAAATGAAAATTATACATTTTTAATTAGATAAAAGTTGCATGAAAAGTTTGATTTTTCATTTATTAAAGACTATTTGAATTTCACAATTCATTTCCCATCCCTGTTATGTAGACAGATGTGCAGCTGCAATGAGTAAAATCATTTATCTTTAACCCCGGTGTTCACAGAGTCCTGCAGAGATATTTTGTGTATCTTCTTTGAATTTTCTCTGTCCGTCACCTGCCATCCAGGTGTAGCGATCATTTCAGACTCCATTTTCTCATAAATGTTAGAGTTCCCAAAGGGACTCTCACAGCTGGTTCATGTCCTCTATTACAGAGAGATATACCAGGATTTAATAGTAACCAGCAGAGTACGTTTCCTCAACTATAAAACATGACTGAAGCTGTCACCATCCAGCCATTCGTGCCGCGGGGCAGTAGTACTTTTCAAGAGCTTCCTCTGGGCACAAACTTCCTTACTGACTTCTGTGGCTAAATTATTCAGGGCGAGCTCGTCAACCCAAAGGCACAGCAGTGGAGCAGTGACAGTTTGGTGGTTGGGGGGGGGGAGGTTGTGTGATCGCTGCGAGTGTTGTCATATGAGTTATTATTGAACCAGCCACATATACCACAATGTTGCAGATTCCTTGCTCGGGCCTTGAATCTGCTTCAGGCACAAAAATCCATTAAGATGCATTGGAGGAGAGCTGAGGAGATGATGTAAGGAGGAGAGGGAGAGTGCAGACAGAATTATCAGCACTTCTACACCAGGCTACTTTTAATTTGAAGAATTCTAATTAAACGGTTTTTGTGTCAGCAGTCAAATCATTTCCGTTTCTTTGAAAGACTCTGCTTGATTACATAAGGACATGCTGCCATGTTCCTGATGTGACAGATTTAATTATGTGGAATAAAATTTTAATGGTACTGAAAGCACTGTGTGCAGTAATATGTGCTTTAACATGGAAGAGGACAGTGCAGGGAGATGGAGCATAAAAACACAAATAAAAAAGCAAGAGAGGAGGAAGTGAAAGTGGGAGGAATATGGAGACTGCGAGCAGCGGCATACCCTGTGTTGAAGTCTAACATTCATTATGTCTGTTTCATTGTTGCTGCTAGTCAGAACACAGTAGGAGATCTCAGCCAGTCAGCAGAGAAACCAAGGGCACTGCCAGAGGCTTGATTTACACAACAAAAACACATTTCACCGTATGTGACCTGTGCAAGACTTTTTCTCTGTTTGTCAAACTTTTGCCAAGTTTATAGAGCTCCCGCGGCCAAAAAGAAATGTTTTCCTGCAGTTCTCGCTGCGATTGTTGGCCGATGAACTCCCTCTTTATCGCTCAGTGCTTCTTGGCTGGTTTTGAACCGACTTGTGATGTCAACAAGTGTGGAGTTATGAGCTCAACTAAAGCAGAAATGAAAAGTTGAGGTCTAGAGTTTGAAAAAAGAAGAATTCTTAACCAGTCTTGTGCAAAGCAGAAAATAGCAGCAAATTAGAGCATTAGTGGAGAAAAAAACAAAGCAAAAATGGCGTATTTTTATCAGCACAACTCTAATGGACTCTAACAGTGTCAGTTTCCCTAAAAGCACGGACATTGTCATGATGTCTTCCTGCTCCGTTCAAAGCAGGAAGTCACGTAAACCTCAACATCTACAACCCCAATTCCAAAAAAGTTGGGGCACTGTGTAAATGTAAATGAAAATAGAATGCAGTGATTTGAATATCTTATAAACCCACATTGTATTCTCAATAAAACGTAAACAACATATCTGATGATGATAAAAATGAGCAATATGTGCTCATTTTGAATCTGATGACAGCAACACATCCCAGAAAAGTAGGGACAGGACAACAAAAGCCTAAGTGGTACTAATGAAAATCAGCTGGAGGGGCATTTTGCAATTTTTTGGGTTAACTGGCTACAGTTCTGTGGCATGACTGGGTTTAAAAGGAGCATTTTAGAGAGGTAGAGCCACTTAAAGATGGGCAGAAGTTCACCAATCTGCAAAAAGCTATGTCAAAAGATTGTGGAACAATTTCAGAAAACATTCCTCAATATAAAAATGCAAAGACTTTGAATATCCCACCATCTACAGTACATAAAATCATTAAAACATTGTGAGATTCTTGAGAAATTTTTGTGCAGCAGGGACAAGGCCAAAGCCCACATTGGAGGCTTGTTTATTTCAGTTCCTCAGAGGGCATGATTCTGTACTAGAAATCCCTGCATGGGCTCAGGAACACTTCCAAAAATCGTCCGTCAAGTGCCATCCACGAATGCAAGTTAAAGTTGTACCATGCAAAGAAGAAGCCATACGTAAAAACAATCAAGAAACGCTGGTGTCTTCTTTGGGCCAAAGCTCATTTAAAACGAACTGTGGCAAAACCCAAAACTGTTCTGTTCAGTTCAAAAGCCTGCATCTCTGATAGTAACGGGTTGCATTAGTGTAGCGGTTCTCCAGCTTTTCAGCTTGCAACCACCAAAATAACAATGCAAGAGACTGGGGACCCCAATGGTACCTGGAGGTGGTTAAACTATAATTGAACACAGTTGTGCACATTCAAGAAAAAGTCATGTGCAGACCTTATGGATATTTTTTTAGCATGATTCTGATTTTAGCCTAAATCTTACCAAATGATCATGTTTTTATTTAACACTTAACTAATTTTTGCATATGTTTTAGTTAATAATAGGTAAACTATACAATTTGAAATCATTTATATATCTGTTTTTTAAAAGGTATCTGGTGACCCCATCTTGGTGTCTCGTGACACCCAAGGGGGACCTGACCCCCAGGTTGAGAACCATTGCATTAGTGTCCATGGCATGGTCAGCTTACACATCTGGCAAGGCACTATCAATGCTGAAAAGTATATAGAGGTTTAGAGCGGACGTCTCTTTCAGAGAAGGCTCTTCATATTTCATGCTAAACCACGACATCCTTCACAACAGCATGGCTTCACAATAGGAGAGGTCAGGTGCTGAACTGGCCTGTATGCAGTCCAGACCTTTCACCAATAGAAAACACTGGGCGCATCATAAAACAAAAAAAATTCAATGAAGATGACCCAGGATCCATGAGCAGCTAGAATCCTACATAAGACAAGAATGAGACAACATTCCTCCCCAAAACTCAAGCAACAAGTCTCCTTACCTCCCAGACTTTTATAGAAAAGAAAAGGGGATGCTGCATAGTGGTAAACATGGCCCTGTCCCTATTTTTTGAGTTGTGTTGCTGCCATCAAATTAAAGCGAGCTAATATTCTCAAATTAGTAAAATGTCTCTTTTGACAAAACATCCAATGCTTCCATGGCAAGCATTGACCGTTATTTTTAAAATAAATATAGACGTTTTAGTGCAAAAGTTCTACAAAATGCACCTTTAATGATTAATAAATCCTAATTTAAAATTAGTGTCCTCGTTTTCTGCTCTGGGTTAGAAGGGAGAGTGTTACACAGTTGCAGGCCTGTGTTTCAACATGAGATCATTAGACTTTAAATGAGCCATGCTGTGCTTACAGGTGGGCCTTTATTAGCTCATTCACAGCAGTTTGGAAAATGACTCAGCTGGACCAGAACTGAGAACAGAAGTGCTATGCTCAAAGTAAAAAGTACTGAAACTTCCAGCAGACTGAGATTTAGCCCACTTTTATGCTGTTGTTAAAGATTAAATCCATAAACCTATTACCTGAAGTTCACCTTACAGGCCGTTTCTGTTTATTAATGACCACTTTATCAATCACAGACCACTGACCTTTAAAGGTGCGCTCATTTATTTTGTACCGCTAATTCTAAATCGAGTAAAAACAGAGGGGCTCATCATATTGCCTCTAAAGATGAAAAATAACGTGCTTATGTTTAAAATTAAAGTCTGCGCGCTCACCTTTAAGAGCTTATCCTCAAAGGAACAAGCCTGTAACAAGATGACAGGAGAAAAAATACTCTGATATTTTCATTTTCAAATCCTTGAGCCTCTTCTAGAGGAGGGGGCTCCAAATATCACAAATATGACGAGTAAACACACAAAAGTATAACACACATACGCACACTCTGCAGCCCTGATTGAGTGTAAGTGTCTGCGTTGGCGGTCAAGGTCAGCTGATAATGGGAGAGATTGAGGACAGGGTGAGGCGGTGGGGGGGGGGGGGTCGGCAGCAGTCTCAGGTAATGAGATTTACGACCCTGAGCTTTCGCTGCCCCCCACCCTTCTCCTAACATGATTTATAGATCTAATAGACGTCATCGCTCCCGCCTCAGATAGAGGCTTCACATTATCACTGAGGGAAAGTCATCGGCTCAACAGGGCAGAATACAGAGATAGAGATATCACTGCCAGGTTATGTTCAGGCTTTAATACGAGCCGGAAACTTTTACATGCTCACAATATGGACACCATTTATGCATTTTCATTTAATATTTCATTTCGTGGAAAGCTACTTTAGAATACAAAAGAATTATTTACAATAAAATCCTTTGATAGGTTGAGAATATCAGTATGTCTAGTCACAAATTCTCTTCTGGATTGAGGTCTGGGCTTTGACTCGGCCACTCCAGATCATTCTCCTTGTTGACCTTAAAGCATTTCTGTGTGGCTTTTGCTGTTTGCCTCAGGTCATTATCATGCCAGAAGATAAATCATCTCCCAACTGTAGTTCTCTTACAGACTGAATAAGATCTTCCTTCAGGATTTTCCAATATTTTGCTGCATTCATTCCACCCTTTACAAGCCTTCCAGGGCTGGCTGCCAAGAAGTATCCCCACAGCATGATGCTGCCACCACTGTGCTTCACAGTGAGGATGGTGTGTTTGTGGTGATGTGCAGTGTTTGGTGCACATAGCAGCCTGTCATTTTGGTCTCATCAGACCACTCTCCTGTAAAGTTGACTGATGAAGAATCCGGGCAACTGGGTTGCAACAGCTTGTAGCTCCTTCAAAGTAGTCATAGGCATCTTGGCCTCACTCACTAGTCTCCTTGTTGCATCGTCGTTTAGTTTGTGAGGACGGCCTGATCTAGGCAGATTTACACTTGCACCACCTCAAAATGTTCAAAGAAAATGTCTGTGTCCCTTTTGACCAAACTGGCTCATTGCATATCTCAGGCGGTTGGTTCCCAACCTGGGGTTTAGGACCCCCTTGGGGGGCACCAGAGATTTCAGTGGGGGCATGATGACCCCCTTGAACCCAAGCCAAGTCATGAACCCCTTTGAATAGTTCATACAGAGGTCTTTTGCTAGTAACACTTGTGGTTTGGGAAGTTTTGTTTGCAATAAAAGGTTGGGAACCACTGTATTAGGCTATAAAACTGCCATAAATTCAGTTACATTTCACATTTCACAAAATACTAGAAAGAAAAAATCCCCAGCATTTATTGCATGCATGTTTTTATGTTCTAATGGCTCCAGGATCAAAAAATGAAATTATAATGGGAGTAAATTGGACCAAAATGGACACAAGGGACCCAAACATCATTTTTGTACACAGTGCATTATAGGCATGGTGTATGAGTTAGGACAATTTTTTTTTTAAAATGCCATAAAAATACCCAAAACTGCCAAAGCTCATGTCTGAGCCTCGAAAACTCATAAAATGGTAATGAGACGAAAATAAAAATGTCCCAAAATGGTGCAAAGGGACACATGAGGGGTAATTTGATTGGCTTTGCATTTGAAAAAAAAACAGGTAAATTATGTCTAAAGATATCACAATTTTTCTTAAAAATCGACAATAATTCATTTTTAAGTTCCCTATGTTGTCTGACATGCTGTGGTTTCATTCATGGTAGGGACTATTGCCTATGATTTTAAAATTTAAAGCCTGATGATTGATTTTTAAGTGTTGAAATCTCACACTATTGATGTTTTCTTTGTTTGGTGCTACTGACAGACACTAATCTAACCTAATCTAACCCAATTTCAGATGTAATCTCTCTTAACTGTACATTTCGTTTGCAAAATGTGAAAAATCTACAGATATTGCCGTCTAATTTAAAGCTGCAACCACGAACAGATTGCAGGAAATAGAACAAACATAAAGGATAAAAGGGAAAGGATTCTGCCTCACAGAAGTAATGGGATTAGTCCAACATGCCACCGTCCATGCTGTTCAACACTCCAAACAAAATGACATTCAACTGAAACAACACACAAATGATGCTATTGTTCCAGTATGCTGCACAAGCCGACCGAGGCACAGCGGCTGTGGATGGAAGCTGCTGAACTTACCGCTCATTACCGAAACCTCTCCTAGAGCAGCAAAACAACAGAGGCAACATCCAGAGTCTGTTCAGCTCTGTTTACTTATGCCTCTTCAAAAAAAAAAAAAAAAAGCTCCCCAAAAACCCCCACAACAATATGGTGACAGCCAGATTGCCTCCCAATAGATGCTGCGCTAATATTTGCACTAGGCCTGCTGTACGTGTTGAAAAAGATGGTAGATTGGATTTGGAGCACAAGCTTACACACATAAACACACACAAACACCCCCCGTCAGTTGTTTGTTCTCATGCAGCCTGCCATCTCAGTGTATTTTGAGAATTAAACCAATAAGCCCCCCTGCTAAGCCCAGCCTAGCAGTTATTGATGTGCTGCCTTTTTATTGTCTGGAGTTCATTCTGCTCATATTCACTGAGGCTGCCTTTGTGCCAACAAACAGCTACTCTAAACACACTGACACTGTCGGACTCACACACAAAGCAGCCCAGGAATTTGAGGCAAAATATGTCAAAGAAATGTCATCATTGCTCTGACACCTGTTTAGCAAGAAAGTTATTCAGTTACCTAAAAGGCTGTATTATTTTATTATCATCTAATGACACAAAGTTGAAATAAAGGTAATATATAAAACCGGGAGAATGTGTGACTTGTAAACAGTTGTGTGTATATGTTTATATGTGTGTATAACAAAAAAAAAAAATTCTATTTGTTTATCTATGCAAATAAGCCTTTTCAAAATGTAAACCCCTTTTCTTAAAGCAGAATTACTTTTGTTGTAATGTTAACAATGTGGATGGGCACATTGAACTAAACCATTAGGAAAATAATGACACAAACTAAAACAGCTTAACGGGGAAAATAAATGAAATATTTGCACAAAAAAAAAAAAAGAAAAAAAGCTTAAAATTGACCCAAAAAAGGGGGGGGGGGGGGGTTCAGCAGGAAAAAAAGTGGTGAAAGAGAGGCAAAATAGGTTCAGAAAGACAATAATGACATCAGAGCTGCAAAAATGGGCTAAGAAAGGCAAAGAAAAGGTAAAAATGGTGGAAAATGGTTAAAAAGTGAATTAAAAAGAGGGTTAAAAACAGACAAAAAATGGATACCGTTGGCAAAAATCATCTAGGGAAGGCAAAATGGGTTAAAAGTGGCAATAAAGTGGCAAAAACCAGCGTTCAAAGTAGTGAAGAGGTGTTAAAAAATAGTAAAAAAATAGGATAAATGTGGCAAAATTTGCTTTTAGGAGGCAAAAATTGAAAAAATGTGGCATGAACATCAGAACCGAATAATACCTTGACACATCTTTCAGCTCCGAAATGAAGTAACTGTTAGCCAGGATGCGAGAACCAGTGCTACCTAATCAGTACATGCATTGATATAAAAAAAACACAACTGGGGAGGGCCATTCACTGGGCTTTTCAGGGGCCCAGCCAAATTCTGTGGGTAGGTCTGGATATGACACAGTATATTATAATATAATATAACAGTATGACACAACAGAATTGATACAGTATAATGCAAAACAAGACAACATGACATACAATACCTTATGATATAATATCATGATATCATGATAGACTCTCCAATAATGCTGAACTGAAAGTCAAGACCATACAAAACAACATGATATGATATAACCTGATCTGACACAATACAACACAACACAAAATTATGTGATACAATACAACATGATATGGTACAATGTAGAGATGCACAGATTGTAAAAATACAGGACAGTGCAGATACCGATGTTTCAAAATAACATATTAGCCGGTATACTTTCATGACTTTGCTGGGGAAAAATTCCCACAATTCTAACATTATCAATCATGTTTTATGATGAAAACATTTCAGAGGTCAAACATTTTGGACAATGATAAATCTTTTCTCTAAATCAGCAGTAAGATGTTAAAGCCAGCATTAAAGAGTTAGGACACAACCTGATAAACATCTGGAGATGAGTGCACCAGCTGGTCGTACACCTTTGCCTAACATTACGCCAGACTAAGAGCTGAATGTTAGACTGGTTTAAAGTTCTACTCTTCACGTCAGCTGGACTTAAGCTCTGTTTGAGTTACGCTGGAGTCTAACTTTACGCCTGGGACGGAGCAGGCATAACTCTAAGAGGTTGGACTTAAGCAGTGTATTGTTAACTGCACCACAATGGTCTTAAAATGTAAGAAGAACAATTGAAGCATATAATGTTAATGGATTTATCAATGAAAAGACATGGAGACAAGAGACAGAGTCATCTGTGATGGGTATGTGAACCAGTAAGTTTACATGGACAGTCAGCTGATAGAAAGCTTGGTCTGAGCAGATGAACTCCCTTTGAATAACAGATGAGTCCTAATATACCCTAAATACACTATGAGATGTGTCACAGAGGTGACGTGAAATGGAGCTGTCCACGCCCTGCAGGTGCTGATTCCTTGTGTGTGTGCCAACTTTTTTCTGTCAGTAAGCTGTGTCATAATCCTTCATTTAGAAAAATAGTGTCATACTATTTAGTAAATAAGCATGTGGGGTGTAAATTTAATGGAAAAGACTCCATAAATCAAGACAGTGGAGCACAGCAGGCCAAAGGGTTGTTTTAAACTCTGACATGAGACATCTCTTACATTTAACCCCCCCTCAGAAAAACCCACAAACTTCTACACAGAAGTGGGAGAAGTTTGTATCAAATTAGAGTTATACTTAAAATGTAAAATTGAAAATTATACTTTGATCAAACTGATTGCAAGCTGGCAAAGGGTGCAAGGATTCTGACTTTCAATAACAAATACACAATATGTAAGGATGAGGCCAGATTTACATTAGGTAACATGATGTAAGATAGTTGATTTGTACAAAGTGTATGAAGGGCCGAAATTGGCTGAAACCGTGGTTGAACCGATGCATCTGTGAATCCCTACATGAAACAGTATGATCCAACACAAGATGACATGACAAAAGCGTATGCCACTTTTGATACAATGGAACAGATACAGTCTTAAAATTGTACATCATAGTTTCTGATCATTGAAGATCAGTCTTACCACAAATGCACCAACATGATCTGGGTGCATTTCAAAAGCTGAATAAAAATGTGGCTAAAATTCTTTACTTACACTAATGATAATCACTTGAGGTTTTTTCTTTGTTAAAAAAATGTTGATGTAGCCTCCGCTTCTTCTCTTTTTACGGTACCACAGCTGTGCTGAAAGGGTTTCATGGAAAACAGTCAGCTTTCATTCTTTCCTTGTGTCCCCCGACATCCAAAAGTTAAATTCACCAGTCAGTTGAATGGACACGCATGTTAACTATATAATTCTTATGCAGGGATGTCATCATAGCGATTGCCTCCTAATTTCCAGCATTAGAATCTAACTTTATTTGCACCATTTAAATGAACAGAAGAAGCTCAGAACTCAATGTAAGACTATTAGAAGGATTGAGCAGTTTCAGTGCAGAAGCACATTTAAACAGCCTTGTACTACATTACATTTCACTGCAAACAGCTTGTAAAATCAATATTTACTTCCATCCTAAGGTTAAACCTCACAAATTCAACTGAAAGTGTATCATTTTGCAATTTTTTGAGATATAACTGGCCAATACCAAACATCAGATGCCTTCAAATGCATTTAGTATGTTGTTTCTGACGTTAAATTAAGAGGGTTCTGGTGTCCTATAGGCTTAAACCATGTAAATGACTGGTTTAACTGGGTCTTTGTGCATCATTCCTCTGCCTTCCTTTCAGCCTTTTTACCATACGATCATCAGTACAAAATAAAGGCCCAAACTTTTGCTCTGCTGCTTCTCTTATACCCAGAAATGCCCCAAAGCACTTTTAAAATTAATATTTAACATACTGGCATTTTAAGTCTTCAATGTGAGGCTAAAAATGGCCGTATGAATAAACTTTCCTTGTAATTTGTATTACAAAATTTAATTCAAAACACATTTTACATGTATTTATGTAAATATCATTTATCCGTGTGAATTTTTAAATTCTCATTAACATAGAGTTGCCGTAAAATTAGCAAGTGGCCAGAAAAGCAGCAGAAATCTTAAAGAGTATCCACCGTAGAAAGTATAAATCCCCCAAACACTAACATTTTTATGAAAAAGCTGTCCTTTAAAGAGATTATTTGATGGCACTCTTCTTTTAGAGGGGATAACAACATAAAAAGTTCTGCTCCTCTAACTCTACATTTACATACTCGACGCCTCAGTAAGCCGAGTCACCTGAAGCTGCTCCCCTCTGCATGCCTCTGAATTCATTATGCTTCATCTTTCCTATCATAATTTATCTCATCACATCCAGTGTCTCTGAGCGGGCGTACGCCAGTGCTCAAGCCCACCGGGAAGTTTGTCACTTTGAAAACAGGTGGGATACGACGAGCAGCCAGGCAGAGACACAAAACTGCTACCAAAGAGCAAAGTTTTAGAAGGAATTAAACACAACAGCGCTTCATTTCTTCTGAGATTTCAATAAAATGTTATTTGAAACAGGCGCACTCCGAATAAGGTCGGATACTCTTATTAATTTTCTTTATTTGTCCGCTCCTCAGCTCTTTTCACCAGAGGTAGCATTCTCGGCAGCGAGGACAATAAATAGTGCTGTTCAAGTGCCTCCACAATTTTCAGCTCAATAGAGGAAATGCACAGTTGATTTCTCTGCGGTGTCTCAGCTGCTTTATTAGCACAGAAACTAAAGGAGCTTTTTATCCTCTTGTTTATACCGTGTTGGTGAAAGCAACAGAGTCTCCTGAGTTCCATATTGAGAAGAAACATCTGGGGGTTACAGAAGTAATCAACGTGGAGTCCAGAAGGGAGAAAAATAGGAAAACTTTAAGGTGATGCAGAGGACGGCTTTCAGCAGGAAAGCAGAATGCTGTTTACTTGTGTTTCTAGTTTTAGTTTTTTATCCAGTGTTTGTTAAACTGGATTTCTTCTATTGAAAGAAGATGAATATTTAGTTTGGGCATAAGCAAGTAGTAACGCTAGGTATAACTGGAAATGGTTAAGTATCTGATCCTTCAGACCGCTTTCAGTGGTCGTCTGGGATGGCTTCTTCTAGGTTGTTTTCGGATTATAAACCCAACGAGAAATGGCACACATTAAAAGCTAGCAATATGAGCGATTATTGCTTTTACTAGTCAGTCAAAGCAATAATTTAGATTTTTACCAGTAAGAGCTCAGCAGAGCCCGCCCACTTGTTAAATGGCTCTGGTTCCAGAAGTAAATTTCCCACTTTCTCCCCCATTGACATCTCTAAATTCTTTACATATTCAATCCATTAATCAAACCAACAAGCCACCCAATATGTGTGACAATTAAACATTTTAAGCATAAAAGCAGCATTCAAAAAACAGTAGAAAGGCCCCACTTATCAAAGACATTGCTGTGACCCTCTAGAATTTTGGGTATTGTAGTATTTTTGGCCAACCTGTCACACCAGATAGACTGTTTTATAAATTCATTCCAGGGGAAACTTCCATTCGTAAGTGTTTGGGAAGGGCAGAACTTTTCAAAAATACCTGGAAGGTGATTGGACGGATGTTCTGTGTGTCACATTCATTATGGGCCAATCAGAGCAACAGGACAAAATGAGGTGGTAGACATTCCCAGCTCTGGTACCTTAGCTCTACAGGCTAGCACTGTTTGAACTGTCATGGAAACATCTTTTCTGTCATGGAAAGCTTTCAGTGTTTATTTCTTACAGAAAGGTGGTCCAGTTCTGATAAAGCTGTACTACAGCTATATCCCAGCTCATCACTGCACTAGCAGCAGCCATTGCGACTGGCTTTCAATATAACTAAACCCTGCTGGTAGCCATGGACTCGAATGGTGTTGGTCGGTCTGAACATTGTCCAGTTTGGCAGAAACATTGTAGATTGGAGCTTTTCAAGATGGATGTACCTGATAATAGACGTGGAGACTGGAAAATCCATTTGATTGCAAGGTTAATTTTTGGCTGAGATTGCAAACTACTGTCTTCTACAAAAGCACGTACCACGAAGAAAATCATCAACGAAATAGGGATAAAGTTGCATGTAGGTTGAATCAGGCTACACTTACATATAACTTAAACACTGAAGACATTCAGCACACATATTTATGAGCCAATCAGAGCAACAAAACATGTGACGTAGCCTGCGCAGCTACCGAGGAATAACTCGAACCATGGCGACCATAGACATGTCGGTACATGACTTTTGTCGTTTCTGAAAAGAAAACAACTCAATGCTTCTTTGTTCTTTTAATGAAGAAATGTCATCAAGTTCTGATAAAACTGGCGCTTTAGCAGCATCTACGCTAAGCTCTTCCGCCATAATTGCATCGGGCTCTTGTTGCTGCTTGCTTACGTCACCACTCTGCAGCGCCTGAAAGTACTGCCCCTTGTCGCTGAGTGGTCCTGTCACTTTCTAACCGGACCCAAATGGTTCAGACGGGAGCTTTGCAAGATGGATTCGCCAGTAAGAAACACAGAAACGGGCATATCCATCTGCTCTACAAGGTTAAGGAATTGCAGTATTTTAAGAGATTCTGATCATTTGGTTCTTCATTTGGTACAATTTTGCCATTCTTTATCTTTAAAACAACAAAAATGGAAAAAAAGGAAACTGACTACTGTTGTTCATAAAAAGAGCCCGCTCTTAGAACTGAGTTGTTAGTTCAAACTAACTAGTCAACCACAAGTAAATAATATCACCCTGCCCTGCATGTTTATGATAAAATGGGAGAGAAAAGCTGTTAAAGATGCACTAGCCTCTTAGCTCATGGCTAGATGCCCCTGTTTATTCTTATTTCCATTGGCTTCCATGTACACAACATGAAGGGATACCAAGTCACAATAACAGAGCAACAGAAATAATGCGTAGTATGGATGCAAGTATAAACTAAAGTGCAGTCACTTGATTCCCCAAAATGCAAAATGTTAACAGGGCCTAAAAACAACCAGATGAATAGACCAACACCCACTAAAAACTACAGCCCTCTTTCTAAACATGCATTCAAACAAGTACAGTAGCAACACTTCAATGCTACAACATCAGAGCTTTGTTTTCAGCTCAGAGGAGGGCAATTGTGTTGCCAGATAGAGCTTAAAATGGCTGCTGAAAGTCAGAATACTGGAGCCGAACCAAGCCCAGCAGACGGTGGACAGGCTTGCGGTTGGATGGCTGGGTTCGAAGGCAGCAGCTTGTTAGGGTGGAAATGGATTAACGCGAGGCACAATGGGAGTCTTAGGCGTGTCTGCCGTGTTGTGTAAAAGCCCTGCCTACGTTGCCCGGGCTGCTAGACTCATTTATGCCCAGCGGTGCATGCAGCAGCCAGCTCTCTCTCTCTCACAGACACATACACAGACGCACCGGGCTGTTCTAATTGCCGTGGTCTCTTCTGTGCTCACAGCGACAGCCTTGATTCGGCATCCATCAAAACCGCAAATTAACCTGCAGCACCTCGCTATTGTTCTGTTTGTCACATGCAGCTGGTAGTGGAATTATTGCTCTAACTCTGTTGCGTTACGCAGTGGGAGACCCTGAAGAGAGTTTTGAAATTGGACAGAATTTCTGAACAGTGTGCAGAATCCTTTCACCTGCAGACACAAACACAACACGGATGTTTAGCTCTCAAAATCTGTGAAAGCAAAATTTTAAAGTTGCATCTATGCTTTCTGACATGCTGGCTGCAGCATTGCTCTAGATGTAACAAAATTCTCACATATATTATGTAAAAGAAGCTTTTATGACCACTGTGTACTCTGGTGTGAAGGCACTTTACGCCTTTTCCACCCCTCAGTTTACCTCAACTGTTCTGAGCCTTCGAATTAATTATTTTGGATGCTGCCATCTTGTTTTTGTTCGGCCAGAAGACCTCAATAATTGTTCTCCTTTGGTTTGGTTTGTTTCAAATCCTCCATTCTGGCATTTTCCATGCAGCCATTTTGTCTCCTAAAGCAAAGGCTGCCACACTGGTATGAGATCACCATGGAAGGGAATGTCCTTTATGCCCCTTGTGCTTTGTTTTTAAGGTGGGCCGAGAAGCAGCAAAATCCAGATCAGATCAATAGCGCACTTAGAGCAAACCAGCTGGTGGTCAGCTGATGAGGGCTTGCGTGAGATCATCCGATCTCAATTATAGCAGTGTTAAGCCAGCCTACACTAATAATATATAATCAATTTCTGGTCATTTAGAAGCTGCCATCTTGTATTTTGTCCCATAGGTGTATTTGGGAGTCAGGGTAAATGATCATTGGATAGTTCTACCTTGAATGGAAAGCCCCATTGGAAGTCCAACACTTTGAAGACTCAAGGGAGACATTTTGAAGACTGTCATCTTGTTTGAGTCAGAAGTTACAGTATCTGGAATACAGGGTGATAAAATTACATCCAACCTCAATCACTGTGGTTATAAAGCTGGTGGTTACCATATTTGTACCTCAAGCATTGTCAGACACTGCCATATTGTCTCTTTAAAGCATGGTGTTTCCTACTTTCTGGGATATGTGGCATTTATTCCAGTGCTCTTTCCAGGTTGACAGGCCACCATGGTAGTGACTTGTCAATTACATCATCTTAGGTTTTAACTGAAGTTTCTAAAGTCACTTGCAAATCCCGTTATGCTTTTGGATTACAACTTCTGATTGGGAGCCTCAAGTGAGAGCTTCTGTATGCCTTTCTCTTGTTTTCTTCAAGTCTGAAGTGTCAAGCTTTTACCTAATTTTAAGCCTTTCACTCTGGGCGACATTGTATTTCCTTGGAGCCAGGTACCATGACTGGAAAAAAAGAAAGAGTAGTCACTTAATATGGCACTGTTTTCATTTGACTTCATGCTGCTATATTTGGACAACAGGGTGGAAACTTGACAAATTATTTTCCACAAAACTTACTAGATAATTTTTTACGAAACATACAAATGCATTTTGCACGAAACTTACCAATGCGTTTTGCACAAGACTTATAAATTCATTTTGCACAAAACTTACAAATGCATTTTGCCCAAGACATACAAATGCATTTTGCACAAAACTTACCAATGCATTTTGCACAAAACTTACCAATGCATTTTGCACAAAACGTACCAATGCATTTTGTGTGGAAATTACTAATGCATTTTGCACAAAACTTACCATTGCATTTTGCGCAAGACTTACCAATGCATTTTGCACAAAACTTACCAATGCATTTTGCACAAGACTTAAAAATGCATTTTACACGAAACTTACAAATGCATTTTGCACAAAACTTACCAATGCATTTTGCACAAGTCTTAAAAATGCATTTTGCACAAGACTTAAAAATGCATTTTGCACGAAACTTACAAATGCATTTTGCACAAAACTTACCAATGCATTTTGCACGAAACTTACAAATGCATTTTGCATAAAATTTACCAATGTATTTTGCAGGGCACCATCTTCTTGTTTGGAGCCAGAAGTGACACAATGCTATGTCTCTGTTACATTTTCGGTAGCTGGTTGCAGATTACAGGTAGACACACCACAATAATTCACAACATAAAATCATGCTGTCTTGGAAGACACCTGAAATTAGCAACTGAGACCATAAATTGCAAAAGTTTGTTAAAAAAAAAAAAAAAAGGTTTATTTGCAACCTTGGGGAAAGGAACTACGCTACCCTCAAGCTCACTGTTACATACAAATTTTGGGTGAGACTATTTCAGTTACCAGTCACTGTAAAGGTCAGTGGTAACCTATGAGAAAGTTGGCACCACATAATTTAACTGCCAGATCAGCCAATAGTAAAATTCTATTGCAGTAGCCAGGTTTCAACCTGTAGAGGGCAGTTGCAATGCAGATTTGTGACAGAAAATCTAGGATTTGAGTGCTTTGTACTCAAGTGGAGACATTTGTAGCCTAATTGATCAAGAGCAGTTATAAGTATCTTAAAGGTGGTCTAAGTATTTAGTTCTGTCTCAGTTTTCTCTTGTTGTTCTTTATGCCATTTTAAACAGTTCACTGGAGAGATGACAGAAAAAGAAGGTAGAATAACAAAGTGGCAAAAAGCGAGCAACAAAGCCCTTCAGAAGAAAAAGAATCAGGTTGAAATCCTCAGGTGTGAGTGATAATGAATCATGGCTGGGTTGCATTTAGCTGCTCCAGCTTCATTGTCGTGTCTTACTGGGACACTTGAATTGAGCCGAGCCATCATTGATGTTATTAGTAACACCTGTGCTTTTCCTGCCACGGCTAATCAAAATGTCTGCCATGAAACTTCACACCTGCAGGCAATTTAGAGTCTCCAAATAACCTCACCTTTATATCTTTGAACTTAGAGAGAAAAAAAACAGCAGCACCAGGAGGAAAACTCCACATGGAAAGTTCATCAAAAGGAAAAATCCAAAAAGGAAAAAGACAGGATATAATGGAGGCACTGTTTGATTGACAGGTGCTCTCCGGGAAGAGAGTTAAAAAGACACCATAACAAAGAGACTACAACAAAAGAGAAATGCTGGATGATGCTAAGCTAATGGTCCCAAAAATATGCCTCTAACAGTTTCATTTTTGTCAGGATACATTTGGTGTCATTCTTAAAAAAAGACCAAAACCAAAGCTGGATTATCTTGTCCTAACAAGTTTTTCCTGTTTAACTACAGCCTGAACTATTTAACTTCAAAAACTATTGAAAAAGACACATTAAGTTTCTCTTGTGTTGACATGTTCCTTTCATATAGAACTGTTTTATACCGATGCATGTGTTTGTAACCTCTGATGATGCCTCAAATGAGATTCTTTAAGAAAAGGGCATAGTTAACATAGTTTATATGCTTCAGTTCCTACCATATTATGATAATGAAGCTAAAAAAACCCCGTCATGGGTTAGAGTTAGGTGGTTGATCTGCTGCAGAATCACTGTACCACCCATCAGCTAAAGAAACTTATTGATAAAATGGAAGATCCGGCAGGTCAGTACAGTCCTCAACAGAACAGACAGAAAGGTTACAGCACACAACATTGACTTTAAGCTACTTTTTTAAAGGTGCCAGTGCCTTAACAGTGCCTGAATCAATACTTTTAAGAGAAGGGACGAAAAGCTGTCTCAGTATCATGAAAGATTTAGAAATAAGAAGCCAATATAACATACTCTACTGTTCAGAACTTTGGCTAAAAATTGAGGCTGATGTAAGGTGTTTATGTGGTGAGTAACCTGCCTGAGGCAACCATCAGGTAGAGAGGAGGACCAACACAACCCAAGTCATGCTCTAAATGCCTTTGGATATTACCAGGTGCATGGAGAAATAATCTGTTGAAAAAATATGTCCACATCTTTCACACGGAGTAAGGCATGGATGTGGCGAGTAAGCACAGCTTAGTGCACCGTCTGGGCAAGTAGTAGGGTTTCCATGAGGCCCTGGCTGTTAGGGATGGGTATCATTTGAATTATTCCCTATACCAGTGCTAAATCGTTACTTTTTATAAATGGTGCTGTTGCCAAACTGGTGCCTGAATCCATACTCTTGAGATGAAGAAAAAGTGTGCTGAAATGATTTTTTTAACCTTTCATTTGGGGGTGGTGGGGTATTGAAATGAAGTATCAATATCAGTGTTGTAATCTGGTGCGGTGGGTATCTGAATGCGTTGGTACCCATCCCATGTTGGTACCAGATTTTGTTACTCATCCCTACTGGTCGTGCGATAGATCTCCCAAGGGACCGCTGATGGCCTCTGGGTGTATTACCAGGTGTGGACAAAAGCAATGCTGTCAAGCTTGACCTTGGCTGCCCAGCGGCACACGTTTAAGTTGACATGAGTTGACCTTGACTCTGGCCGCCTTCCACCCATCTCCAGCCCCAAGTCATGGCACATCGAGCCCCATGATAAATCCTTAGTGCTCTACATGCCTAAAACTCACGCACATGACCGTACAAGTAAAAGAAATTGGTATAACTGCTTCAAAAGAGTGTTTTTTTTTTAGCACTGGTAAGTTACATGTTCCATCGGTTAAAGTGAAGCTTGTGACATGGACTTTATCCAGGCAGCAGGAAAGATTGACGTATTTTGGCTTCAGTTTCAGGGAGCAGTTATGCTGTCCATCTTTCTACTATGCAACCAGTTTCTTCTACAAAGAAATGTACATTTGAGACTAGAAGGAGTATTTGCTATCTGGTATGCCTGAAGTGTAGTATTCAAATCTGAGCCAGAAGACAAAATTGGGACTTGAACATTCTTTTTCATGTGGTGAACATGCACTCTAGTTGAAGTCAATGGACATTTCTTCGCTTTTTCCAGAGTTGTACATTTTCTCATGCGCTGCAAAATAGTCTCTAAGAATATTTTCTCCAGCCTGGGTGAAGTTTAATACAAAATACAGTGCTGGCTATTTTAGGAATGTATTTATACTTCTTGGAGATCATCCATTTTTAGAAGTAAAAGTCTGCTTTAGTTTAAATCAGACAGTCTTGAGGCTTTCACACTGATGGTTTTCTTTATTTTTAAGCAGTTGTTGGCATTGAAAAAATTGGAAAAACATCCATCTTATCCCTAAATCTCTTAATCAGTGGTGCATATCTGTCGCTGGATTAAGACAAATCACCATGAGGAAAGAAGCAGGAAATATATCGAGTTTTGCTTGAACAAATCTCAAACTGGCTCATTTAAAGTCTTACTCTTTCAGAGTCGCCTTGCTAAAAACAGCCACCGCCAAATGTGTGTGCGGTCATGGCTGCATTTTTTTGGTGCAAACGCCGCCTGGGTAAATGAGGATTGACAGGCCCCTAATGCCCTCTGCAGCGAATAAATGGATAATCGAGAATCCTGTTGTGCCGCCCCCCGTCCTGTGTCTGAGATGAGCCACACAGCCATCTGAGCACCGCCATGACACAGCCGCAGATTGATTCTGTGTGTGAGAGAGTGACAGAAAGATGAATTTATTCTCTGACTTTTCATAGTATCAGTCACGCTATTTACATATTCATTCCTCATAACATAATGCAGTGACAGTGATGTTATTCTGCTGCTGCCTCCATGGTGTCACTTTTCCATTTGTGTGTTTATTTTTTTTAGTTTACGGTTGACGTGTGAAGAGCAGGCAGCGACACACGTCACGAGATGTGGCTCCAGCTACACTTTCTGTCATCTCTCCTCTCCCACCCACTCAAAACAAGATTGATATCCTGAGGACAAACTTTAACAGAGCGGCAACTCCTGATTAACGTGAATTACAGTTAACAGGAAATTTTAATAAGGAATAAAGTGTTTGCCTACTTCACAATTACGCCAACAAGGACTGTAATGACATTACATTCAAATACAGGTACTTCAATATGGAGTTGGCCCCCTTTTGCAGCTATAACAGCCTCCACTTATCTTGGAAGGCTTTCCATAAGATTTTTGAGTATTTCTTTGGAAATTTGTGCCCAGTCATTCTGTGGAGCATTGATGAGATCGGGCACCGATGTTGGATGAGAAGGCCTGACCTGCAATATCTGTTCCAGTTCATCCCAAAGGTGCTCAATAAGCTCTTCTACAGAACATCAAACCATGTTTTTGTAGTCCTTGCTTTGTGCACTGAGGCACAGACATGTTGGAACAGAAAAGGGACTTTATCCAAAGTTTTGCCACAAAGTTGGAAGCACAGCATTGTCCAAAACGTCTTGGTATGCCGAGGCATTAAGATTGGCCTTCACTCGAGAGAAGGGGCCGAGCCCAAACCTTGGAAAACAGCCCCATATATACATACATAGCCATGGAAACCCTGTCCATGAAGCTCCAGCCACACAGTTTTTGTGCTGCCAGTTGAAGTTCAGAACTCCTCAGTTGTGGAATCAGCAGTCACTGACCCTGCTCTGTGATTTTACGCGGTCCCCACTTCATGGCTGTTGTTCCTAAACTCTTCCACCTTCTAATAATATCACTAACTAGTGGCAGTGGAATATCCAGCAGAGATGAAATCTCTTTTTAAATGTTGAGAGATGACTGCCACTGACCCACAGTTGCATGGTTAAAATGGACTCAAGCTTGTATAGCCCTTTTTAGTTGTGTGACTACTTGAAGAGTTTTTATAATCTTGCAAAGCCAGTGGATTTGCCAGATTCCACGTCTATCATCAGGTGGATCCATCTTGCAAAGCCCCGATCTGAAACACTTGTGAGTGGTCTTAGATTTGACGTACTAATCAATGTCCTTTGAGTAGAGTGAGGTGGTAGTGACTAGTCTAGTAGAATTACAAGCCGATGAAAAATCACTGCCAGTGACAGACCAGCTCTACTGCTGCTATGGCAGAAGTTTTAATCAGCAACAGTTTTTATCAAAAGAAGAGCAAAGAACCACTCTGAAAGCTTTTACAGATGCCATAGGTTTGCAGTAATCATGGTCGAGGATTAGTTCTACTGTCTGTCAACACCTATTAAGCAGTTAGCTTGGATGTAGCTCTGACAAAAGTTTTATCAGAACTAAAAGAAGAGAAGAGGACTGCACTGAAAGCATGTCTTGGCAGAACATTTTTTGCTCTTTTCCCAACCCACTGCCCACTACATCATATGTCTTGTAGCTTTGATTGGATCCGTGATGAATGGGAGAATGTTCCTCCAATCAACCTTCCAAAACTTTTTCGAGGGTTTTGCCCTTCCCAGGGCACAGATTATGGACGGTTTCCCAGATAAATGTGAAATACATCCCAAGCAAAAATGAAACTGTCTATCTGGAGTGAAACATCTACCTGGTCTCCCTCTGATGGCTGCTATGTAAAGTGTTGATCAATACTAGTCAGAGGTCTGTGAAAGTCTTACTTATGCATTTGAGTGGTCTTAGATATTAGATTTGGCTGAAACATGTCTGAGTCTGTGAAATATCCATGGTCTTGTTAGCATCATACAAAAATTGTATACTCTTTTTTGTAGATTTGCTTGTTCACTAGACAATTCATGGCTTTTTAGGCAGTGTATTATGTCCACAGTCATAAACCATGAACGGAAAAGAGACAGAGAAATGTACTTTACGGAAACTTGCATATAAAAATGACTGGGAATGGCTGGCAGGGAAATCCAAAATGCATATGGGGTGAAAGTTGCATTAATTTACTCTTGTTGTCTTACATTTAATGTCACAAGATGTTCAGCAACCCTGCACATTAACATTGATTTGTACAGTTTCAACCACCCTTATATGTAATCTAGCAAAAAAAAGTCAAATCCAAGCCAGCGAGTTTTTCACTGTTGGCTTTAAATCATGTTTTTAAATGTGGATATGCAGCTAATTGAGAAAAATGAATCTTAAATGCCAACAGTTTATTAATAGCACACTGTATCATCGAAATTTTACTCATTTGTCTGCCTGTAAATTGCAGGAAAGCATTTAACAGAATCAGACTGCAACAACACAGACATAAAATACCTGAGAAGTTGAAGGTATTGTATCTTAAAAAGTCATTTAATTTTTTAAATCATTTAAATGTCTGAGGTTTATTGTCTCAGTCCTGAGATGGAAAGGGATAAAAAAGTCTAATGAAATAAAAGCCATGCGGGCAGAGGAGATAGACTGCTGGCTGAGTCACGTCCGTCCGTGCTGCACTTATCAGGTGGGGATTTTCTGGAAGTGTCAGGCGGCGTACGAAGCCTTCAAGGCTCTCGGGGAAAGGGGGATGCTGCGGTAGTGACAGGGCTATCTGCCTCTGACAGCCCAAAGACCTAAAACCGGATGGCTGGTGGAGATAAGGCTCTGTCGGCACTGGACACACACAAACACACCATCCGCGCACACGCACGGTCCATGTTTGTGTGCAGGCCGGTCCACCAACACATGAGCACACAGCCAAACACTGGCATTCACTTTGCATTTACAAATTCCCCATTGCCTGACCACTCGCTCATTCATTCACTCATGTGCACTGACATACACATACACAGATGCCGGCTCCCTGTCTGCCAGCCAGCGAGGCTTCCCATTAGCCGTGGTGCAGTGTGCTGGGTGAGGAGCGCTGGGGCGAGAGACATCAATTTGCTTCCTCTAATGCGCTCGCTGCCCCCACAAGACATATTGATTATTTCTTCCCCGCAAAGCGACAAATAGCAATTTCGGGGGCATAATGGAGATAGATGGTTGGTTTATAAGAAGCCCCCAAAGAAAAGTTGTAAGGGGGGTTGCTGAGGGGGGAGAACCGGGGGGGAGGGTGCTCTTCCTCCCCACAAGTCTCCCATTCTGTCTCTTTTTCTTGAGCTCAGTTTCAACAACTATCACATTGTACAAATATGTAAAAATAAAGATTCAACATTAGAACTTTTATTCTAAAGGAAATTGAGTAGCGGTGTTGGTCATTTGGAGGCCCCGGGCAAAGACCAATACTAGGCCCTTGCCAAATTTTCCGAAAGCAAGTTTGCAAGTGAGCAACAAATTTCAAACATTTTTTAAAGCCACAGAACCAACAGATGTATACAAATCTCTGTTATAAAGAAACTTAAATGTATATGTATGCACATGACTGGGGCAAAACTGCACACAAAATTATGAAAAATGTCTGGAACAATTTATTCAAAAGTTATTGGTGAAATAAAAAATAACTTTGCTGATGACCATGAGCCTTATTAGGCCAATTTATTTATGCAGTAAGATTGTACAGGGAAATTAATATGATGTTGGATGATTACTTTAAAAGTGGTACCGGAAGGAAATACGTAGAAATGTGTCACATATTTAAAGTAATACTGGAAATTACAAGGTAACTTGCATTTGGCATAAAGCATACCATTGCATATTTAAATGACCTTAATGGTAGCTTATTCATTTTTATATGCTTTGAAAAATATTATTGAATATGATACTGAATACAATGTTGATTGCACAATGTTCAAGTTGTTTTTTCCCAACCTTATCCTTTGGAGCTCTCCTGGACTTTGAAAGAAAGCTGAGCCCCCTCCAATTGGACCTGATATCCCAGTTAAATTTTTGACAAGCAGTTTCATCATAACCTAAACTTCAAGTGGGCTAACCAAGGAGCCTGATATGGAAACAACATTTATCTAAAATCCTTGAACTATCCACCAAGCTTTTGTAATGTTTTTTAATATGTGTTTATCAAATTTGGACAACCTTGTGCCTCCTACAACTTTTACTGGTGACGGCATTTACACCTGTATAAACCCCAACACTTATTCACATGATGTTAGATGCAATGTTGCACATGACATTACAAGTAAAATCACAGATAAAATTGTTATATTGCACATGAAATAAAAAGTTATGCATATTATGATTATTCTAGTATATGCTGATTTACTTAAATGCTGTAAATATATGAATAAAAGATATTGCACATTGCATGATATTGAATGTAATGCTGCACATGACATTTAAAGAAAAACACAAATAAATAAGTTATATTGCAAATGAAAAAGGGAAAGTTATCTATATAATGATGAGTCTAATAAATGCTGATTAACTTTACTACTGCATTCCTATGACTAAAATATATTGCATGATATTAAATGTTATGTTGCACATGACATTAAGAGTAAAAACAGATAAATATATTGCACATAATAGGCAAAGTTATATTTATTCTGATTAGTCTAAAAAATCCTGATTCTCTTAAATACTCTGAATTATATGACTAAAATATATTGCACATTACAGGAAAAGTAACACTGTTAATGATATTAAATGTAATGTTGCACGTGTAGCAAAAAAAAAAAGATAAACAAGTTATATTGCACATGAAATGAAAAGTTCTGCATATTAGGATGAGTCTAATATATGTCGATTTACTAAAATACTGCATGAATAAAAGACCTTGTATGATATTACATATAATGTTGCACATGACATTAAAATAATAACATAGACAAAGTTATATTGCACATGATATGGAAAGTTATCTTTATTAGGATTAATCTAATATATAGATGATATAGATAATATGATTATCTTAAATAATGTGAATTATATGACTAAAATATTTTTGCACATTACAGGAAAAGTTACACTGTTTATGATATTAAAAGTAATATTGCACATTCGACAACAAATAGCGATAAACAAGTTATTTTTCACATGAATTGTTTTGCATATTATGATGAGTCTAAAATATGCTGATTTACTAAAATACTGAATGTTATATGAATAAAAGACATTGCAAGA
This sequence comes from Cheilinus undulatus, assembly GCF_018320785.1. Taxonomy (NCBI): domain Eukaryota; kingdom Metazoa; phylum Chordata; class Actinopteri; order Labriformes; family Labridae; genus Cheilinus; species Cheilinus undulatus. The sequence continues at coordinate 19,436,651 of NC_054887.1, read as the reverse complement.
TATTACATGTAATGTTGCATGTTATGGAAAGTTATCTATATCATGATGAATCTGATATGCTGATTATCTTAAATACTGTGAATTATATGACTAAAATATAATGCACATCACAGGAAAGTTACACTGTTTATGATATTAAATGTAATTATTTAGATGCAGTAAATATAATAAAGATAAATAAGTTATATTCCACATGGTGTGAAGATTGATGTTAGTTATAATGAACCTATTATGATTGATTTTGAGCAGATGATATACAAAGAAATACTGTTCTTTCTTTAGAAGTATTGTTAAAAAATCTTAAAATAAGGCTGAGATGGGTGTAGAGGTATTTCAGGGCCCCAGGCTGAACAGATGTTTAGGCGCGACACCAGCTCACATTCATTACGCGCCTCCTCCTCAGAGCGAAGCCTCCTCCCATCTTAATGGTTGTACTGCGGAGAGCAGCTGCCGCCGCTGCGTTTGCTCTGCCTCGCCCTCCGTCTGTTACATCCTCCTCATATCCCCCTTGTTAGCATCAGGTAGCTCTTATGGCTCTGGATTATGTATGTTTGAATGTGCAGGTTCACTCCCCGGGTTCATTTAAAGTTTTGGGATAAGTTTGTTTTGGATTGATTGATAGCCGGATAGTTATTGATTCATACTTTTAGGGGTTTTTTTGTTTTATCCTTTCTCGCCCACAGGCTTTTCTCACTACATCAATTGTTAAGATGAAATCTTGAAATGAAGACTGTTTTTCATTTTTGCTCTTTTCACTCTTGACAAGAAGGCGGCTGCTTTTAAATCCTTCGACAGCTGAGCCTCATAAATTTAGAAAAAAATGGACTTCAGTGTCATCATGTAGTCTGTTTGCTTTGAAATATTGGCTTCAGAGCTGCCAAAAAGTCCAAATAAATCCTCAAATTCATGTTGTTAACATCCGTATGCATCCGTATCTGCCTTCATTTATTTCCAGAAGTTTTCTTGTCTCTTTATCCACCTGCTATTCTTCTCAAACTTCCACTGCAGACTCGAACACTTCTCCTCCTCCTCCAGACAGCTACGGTGTTCACGCTGTTATATAATGTGCTGGCTGATTGGAGGTATAGCTGATAGCTGCCAACTGTAGAAGTCAGTGCTGCTGCAGACTCCAGGCGGTAAATGAGCTGGTGTATGTGTTCGTGCTGCTCATCACATGATGGACTGATGGGAAGTGCTGCTCAATAGTTGAGCTGCAGACAACTTTTCTCCCAGAGCTGATTCCTACCTGTAATAACTCAACATCCACTATCTAGTAGGAAATTAATGGGAGAAGCCGTGGCTCATGATGAACAGAGAGGCTGCTACGGTCCACTCTGTTCTTATTATTGAAGCAGACAGCAGGAGTAGAAGCTGTGTGTTTTATGAACAGATGGTTCAAGTTCAGGCATTTTCACCCTGATGAGACAAGTTTGTAAATATCTGAATGCTGATACTCTTAATGGAGTTCTGACTCATTCAGTCTGCACAAAGGCAAACCTATATGCTAGTGTAATACTGATTAAAAAACACGCTACATTATTTCTAATACAAACACAGAGAGTAGGTACTAAGAAGGTGTATTGAAAAATAACTTTCCTTATTGGTAAGAACAAAAGAATAAATATTCAACCAGGTTGTTCAGGAAAAGTAACACCTCTATAGTAAATTTTAAAATAAGGCAGTGTTAATTAAACTAATGTAGAGTTGAATTTAACACTTTAAAAGTGTCTATTGGTCCACACTACATATAGTTAAACTACAATGTTCCTTTAAGAGCACTGAAAGTCACAGGTGGGATGTCTAACTCGGTGGATAACTTCACTCATGGTGCAAATGTGTCTCAAATCAACAACAATCCACCAGAAACATGAGCAAAATCACTGTACACCAAGCAGCATCCAAGCACAACTAAACCCTCTGCCCAAGGGCATGATGGGAAACTCTGCCCACACATCACCTCAGATTTGAAATCCCAGAGGGTGGAGCTTTGATCAGTTGGCTCTTTACAGAGCTCGAGTTAAACACTTTGAAAGTTAAAACCTGCTCTGAAGCATTAAACTCTGATAATTCAGCACTCCAGAAAAAGCTAGAAAAGTGTAAGTATAGTGCTCAAGTAAAAGTCACGAGTTGACTGGAATTTGATTATGTTTCAAACCAATTAACAACACATTTCCTATTTGTTTGGAGGAGATTATTAAGGATTAACTGTAGTCCACCGTGCACTAAGCAGCTGAAAATTATCTTGACATTAAAAAGCACAAAAAGACAACATGATTTTTTCAGTCTGATTGGTTGGTCCCTGTCAGATTAGATAATTACAGAGCTGTAAATTTGTGCCGTGACTTGACCAACAGGCTAGACAAAGGAGACTAACCATCAAACATGCTGTATTTATTATATTATATTCTATATATTTGTTTGTCTATCTCAGGGGTGTCCAAAGTATGGCCTGGGGGTCAAATGCAGCCTGCTGTTCATTTTTGATTGACCCGCAGCAGCTAGGAATAAAATGAAATATGCCTCACATAAGATGAAGAAGCTTGTGCTCAACTGTATTGTACTTTTAGTTTTGGCACTTGGCTGTGCCACATGATCCTGTAGACAAACCTTTTGACAAGAAGATATCTTGATTAATACAGTTATGGTAGATTATTGCAGCAAATGGCAGCACCAAAAGCATTTCAAGGGCAGAGCCAATGGCTGCCAGGGCCAAACAGGTCCCCCTGGAACCTGATTGGCTTCCCCAAATCCTAAAAATGACTGTCAGGTTGCTGAAGTGTGTCTACTCTTTCTTACCAACATTTCTCTCTTTTTCAGTCAGCCGTGGTCATCCCTCTACATAAAGGTAGGGATGTTATTCCAAAGCATGACAAACTTTCACTGTCTCATAGTTTCATCTCACAGTTTCAGCTTCATCACCCCTCTTCCACTTTGCTGTTTGGTTTGTTTACATTTGTGACAGCTGTGCATGCCAAGAAAAAACTCATAGAAGGCAGGAACAAAAATAAAACATGCTCCAGTTTCTGTCAGGGGTTTTCTGAGGTGTCTCAGACGTGTCAATGATTGTTGCTCACTATGACACACCACAAAGGATGAAATGACAGAATGAATGTTTTTCTGGGCCCACAGGTTCCAAAACCCTACAAGTGTCAACTCTGGCTAAAATCATGCTGGAAATGTGTTTAAGATAACAGAGCACCATGTATGTCGTTTCTGAAGCCAGCACTACCAGGATGAGTGATGCTATTCAATTTATGTGTCTGTAGCACTTGTTAAATATCACTTTCCGGCACTAAATATATAATCTGATCAACCTTACACTGTTTCATTACAAGTAGTACTTTACAAATCTGTATTTCTATCAATCAATCTATTACTGAAGCCAGAAATTAATTGTACAGATATCATAATGTCATTTCAATACCCCAATAGCAAGAAAATCGCTATGGAATTTGGGAAATTTATGTAAGTTACACGGGTTTCCTATTCTTATCCCATATTCAACTGGCATCTTATAAAGATGTTTTGCAAATCATTTATACCCAGACAGCTTTTAGTCGCCCTCTGACTTTCAACACAATTTTTTCCTGTCAAAAGTATTGATTCAGGCACCATTTAGGCATTGGCGCTGTATAAGAAAGTATTGATTTAGCACGGGTATCAGAATAAAACAAAACAAAACAACCCCATCCCTATTTGCACTTCATAAATGTAAGAAAAATAAGATGTTTTCATGATTTCCTAGATTCCTCTTTGAGAAGTGACAACAAAATTAAAGACAGTTGAGAAAAGGAGAGACATAAGGCCTTTGTGAAGCTATGAAATTATTACAGTATCATAGATACCCTTCCTTTAATGAGTAGAAACCAGAATTAAAGCAATATAACATCATAACAGAAGTAGAACTACCCCTATTGAATAAGGCACTAGAGGAATATGGCTGTCTTAAGATTACACTGGGGTGAAATTTGTTTTTGAAGCTGGTAAATCTTTATGTAACAAACCAATGGTGCAAAATTTTTGTCATAGTCACCATTCACTTCAGAAAAAGAATATTTTACTAGGAGTCCTGTGCACAAATTTTTTTATACTTAATTTCAATTTACGTTACTGAACCCTGTTCTTCTGAACCCTCTGAGACCAGTGTTGTCATATATGACACACGTTATGCATTGTTAAATAACTTTTGAACCATAAATTGTAGCCACTTCTTTTGCACTGAAAGCCCATTCAGTGTGCCGTTCTAATGACGCTATCCGCTCCTTCGTAGCTCTCACAGAACATTTTCAAGTGAGCCTAGAACTCTTTAAAGATTAAATCCACACCAGTAACACAGATACTGAACTTTTTTTAATCCATCAATAATCCTTTTTCTGATCGATCTTACAATTAGCAACTAAGGCTATTGCCATATTGTCTGTTTGTATCCCAGGATGTATTACAGAATGCTTTACAGAACAGCACATGTGCACAAACTTAGAAATTGGAGAAGACAGCCTGAATTCTCATCATAGAGAGAAAGAGACACAGAGAGGCCGTGATGTGTCAGTCAGAGTCACTGCAGACAGGAACTGCTTTGAATAATGACTCAAGTTCACAAAAGCGCAAGGACTTCTTTTGTGAAAATGTGACTATTTTGAAGGCTTTTTGCCACAGAATGATTGTTTTAACCTCTCAGTCCAAAAGATACTGGAGAACAAGTTTGTGCAAAAAAAATCCTTCGTCATTAAAGTAGTGAACACTTGAACATTTTTTTTTTCGGCTGTAAACTGAGGTGTCTGACTGAATTATGATAAAACAAATCAATGCTGGTGTTATTTCTGACATTTGCGCCAAACAAAAATCTGCATTGTATGACTTTTAATTAGCTCAAATGGACATCTGCTCTGAAAAATCTTTTCTTAGATGGTGGTACTTATGTGACAACTGTATATAAGAGGTGGAACATTACTGCCTCTAACTGACTTTCCCATTCAGAGACTACTCCCATTCTCTCCTGCCTGCGTCTGTACTGCTTCAGCTCCTAGAGCTCCGGCTTTACTAACGCCGCTGCTGGAGCAAATGGCCCAAACAGGTAATGCTCAGGACCGCAACCGTCCACCACCACACTATAGCCTCCACCTCTTAAGATCGCTCTGAGGCAGCAGTGCTGCAGGACTCTGTGTCACTTTCTGGCAAGGGGGGTCACTGTCACTTCCGCTTCATCTGGGAAACCCCGTCCTTTAAAAAAAAAAAAAAAAAAAAAAAAGTCCTTTCCCCTCCCTCCTCTCAGTACCAAGCTGCTCACTTTCTGTGCATTATTTTAAACCTTGAAGTGGGCGGAGTTAGCTCTGAGCTGGGGCTTCACTTACACTTTAATATATACCATGTTTTTAGTTTTTTACTTTTGGCTTTATAGTCCTTTTTTAAAATTTAAGTGACATTGCTGCAGCACACATATTCTTAAAGCCCAGGTTGTCCTAAGTTTGACTGTGCAGCACAAGGTTGATGTTTTACAAGCTTTTTAAGACAAAAAGTCCAGGAGAGACAAAATAATATCCGAGGGCTCAGAGGTTTAATTTGGCTTTCTCCAAGAAACTGAGCAACTTCTTTCTCCACATTTGAGTAACAATCAGCAGCATTCATGTTGAGGAGCTCATTTTCCTTTTATGTAATATATATTTCATATTAAAAATGCGGCATGCTCTAAATACCAAAGGCAATTAAAAGATGATTAACCATATTATTGAGGTAATATTTCTCTCAGACAGGCACGCTGCTCAGCTTTTAAGTCGCAGCAGAAACTCTCCTCCTTTAAACTCAAAATATCTTCACTCATCGGTTCATTATCGAGATTTCTATCACATAATTATTATTACAGAGCAAAGGTGATTAATAACTCCAGATTGACATTTACGTCCAGGTTTCCAGATATTGGATAACATCTCAAATTTTTCAATTAGGCGAGCTATCTATTCCCGCTCTCTCTCTCTCCTCTGCATGTCTGTCTCACCTTTGATCTGAGATATTTCTCAGAGAGCTATCTCCCTCGCTCGAGCTTCACGTTATCACAGTTGCTTTGAATATTTCATGCATCTTTTTCTCGCTTTTGACACCACTGTAACCAGAAAATCTTGCAAATCAGGCTCTTGTTTGAAACATAATTATTAATAATTTAATGTTTTTTGGAGTATGCGGTTTGACTGACGGGGGAAAGTGAAGTTTCTTACTTTCTGTTAAAGACGCAGACATGAAGTAAGCATTTTTATATTTTGTTATAGCTTAAAGTGCTTATGTTATACATCTGTTTCACCAGAAAATAGGCTGCTTTGGTGCTTTTAAAAGCCACGCTTTGTGGCTTTTGTGGGTAAAAGTGATGCACTAGTGCTGCTAAATCTGTTGTTAAATATCCTAAAACAAAAGTCTGAGTAAAAAAGTCATCAATTTTCTAACAGTTTCAGCTTATAGCAATAAGGGCACCAAGTTCAACCTCTTGAATGTGAATAGAGCAAGCACGACAGGCCATTTTGTTGTTTCTTAGCTGTAATGGATCACAGCTTTAATTGTATGCAACAAGCCTGAAGTGGGCCATTAAGCACAATAAATTATTTCCAAAGCTAGTTTGAAGAAATGCAAAAACTTTGACCACTCCAGCGACTTTTATACCCCTCTGCTGGCTATCAATTTAGTCTGTTAAATGAAGGTAATGCAGCCATTACTGAGTGTAACAGCGGCACGTTCCTGGATATAAACTGACACTCTTAACCAAATGGAATCTTTAAACACTTCAGCCGATCCTCTGAGGACTAATAACGCCACCACCTTCCCCAGGGGGAACGCAGGGGACCTAAATTATAGGAAGCAGCCCAGACAGACAGAAGTGACATGGAAACGCATGCAGAAGGGGCTTATTATCCGTGTTACTGTCAATGCTGCACGGCCAAGCCGCCTGTGATCACAACAGACATGTTTTACACCGCAGCGGTAATATGAGGGCCGTGCCTGATAGGAGGACCGATCCACAGGGGTGATGAAAACAGACAGGTGGGATGGAGAAGAAAGATGGGACGGGTAGAGGGGTGATGTGAGGACAGAAAGAAAAAAGATTGCAGATGTAGACGTAAGGAAAATGGTGGTGAAGATGGAGGTAAGAGGGGGTGGGGATGGATGGCGGAGGGAGAGGCGGAGGGATGCGGGTGCTGCCTATTATCCTGCATCGATTTACTCCAGTCAGGGATGGCTGGACGCGTAATGAAGTGTGGGATCTGGGGGTGTCCACGTGCGCTCGTCTGCGCCTTATAGCTTCTGGATGCCTTGTGGGATGATGTGTCACCTGTGTTTTACATGCAGATGGTGAGGTCTAACCTGCTGTGGTTAAACATGAAAGTAGGTGGATGCTTTGCTTAAATTAATGGACTGAATGAAAGGCTAAAAATTCCACCTACACATGTAGTACGGCCTTTACTCGTCCTGTAACCTTGGCATTATGCTAAAGACATTCAGAGTAGCCCTCTAACCTCGACTCATAAAAAACCTCAAAGAACATTCTCAAATTGAATTTGAATGCTGCACATTAAAAAGTAAAAATCCCCAAAGTCCAATTTTAAATTCAGATTGCACACTTGGTCAGCATCAGGTTGAATATTAGCCAATAAAAAACCCTCATTTGTGGAGCCTTCATCATTAAAAGGAATGTATAATCATAATCTATCTGCCCCCTCTGGAGTACATCAGTTAAAAGGCTCAGCTTACTAGAGACAGAGCCGAATAGCCCTGCTTTTCAATTGACATTAACTGTTTTCATTATCCGTCCTTCATCATTTTTTTGGCTGAAATGCCAAAAAAGTTATAGGCAGAAGTTATCTTCTAGCTCCATTATCATATCTGATATTTTTCCTGATTATTAACAATTATAAATTGAACATAACTGGGTTTGCATTTGAAGGCCGAAGTGTTAAAGGCTGTCCCATCCCAAAGGCTCCTCCAATTGTAGCCAACAATGGAGGATCCATCCTGTGAGTCCTCAATGGCCAAATACATTTCAAGATTTACTGCACTCATGGAGAAGCGGGTCGAACTGAAACAGAAAACTTATGGAGTTGTTTATCTTGCAAACTAGTTATAAACTTAACATTGAGGGAAACCGTTGTCAACAGATCAACAAATTTGATGCTCCGCCAAGCCGCTCACTCTATGACGAGGTACACTGAAAAAAGTAAAACATTGGTTGAACTTAAAAACAATGAATTAATCAATCACATGAAACATTTTGAACTGAATCAATTACATTTTTTTAATTAGGTAAAAGTACATTTTTTAAGTTCATAGAAACTGTTTAAAGGTTTAGCAAACCTAATTATTTTAGATTGTCCTAAACTAAAAATAAAAATTTCCCTTAACCAATTAACCTAATGAGCATTTTTTTGGAGGTCGGAGGAGGCCGGAGTACCCACACGTCCACAGGGGGAACATGCAAACTCCGCACAGAAAGGCCCTGACTGGGAAGCGAACCAGCAACCTTCTTGTGAGGAAATAGCGAAAACCCCTGCGCCGCCGTGCTTCCCGCAAGTCCTGAAAGTCAACTCAGCACATTTTTCCTGAAAACTCCTGCTACTTTGGCCCGTTGGGAGAGCAGAAATGTATTAGAGGGGACATACTTTTGCCCTTTAAGACAAGTTTATTTTGGTCTCAGAGGTCCCCAAAATATCCCTGAGAAGTTTATTGCTGAAAAAACAGTAGTATAGGATTCTTGAAGGAAATAAGTGTCACTCTCCTGATGTTTCAAGCATTTCTATCCAAAGTTTAAGTCCTGACTGGGTTTTGAACCATCAATCTCTCAATCAAAAGTCAGCAGGGTAACCCATTGAGCTATCCAGCATCACTGCCTGTTACTGAGAGGGGGATCAAGACACTTCACATATTTTTGTTAGAAAAACCTGAAAAAGTGATTTTTGCATATTAAGTCCCATTTAAAACACTGCAGTGAAATTGCAACCATGTAAGAACAAGAACATCTCAGAAAACGAGAAGCTGATGGTCTCTGAGCTTTGGCTGTCATATTTGTAACCTCTGGAGATAAAACTCAGCAATAAGTGCAGTCTCTTAGAGGGAGCCATGAAGTCTAAGGATAAATTATATTTGGATTAATTCAACTGCACACAAAGCTCATGTTTTTCCTTTCCGTTACCAACTTGGCACTTTCTTCTCAGTCGAAGCCGGTTCGCTGGATGCCTGTGCTGGAGTGTAGAGGGAGAGCCACTCAGAAAGTGACGGCTTGCTGTTGCATCGAGTGTTTTTTGAATCCACTCAGGACCTACGGGATGTTGTTACGAATGCACACATCAGCCTTAATGCAATAAAAATAAATTGATCGGATGACAGAATTTAATTTTGTGTCCAGCTGCCAGTTTAAATAAAAAAATATAGGTTCAACCATTAAGATAATTTAGATTTAATGAACAAATCAATGATTTAAGGCTGTTTAAAACAAAAAATTACATCAATCCAACAACAACATTGTTGTTATTGTTTTTTCAGAGTAAGTTTGGGGCGTGTGACATGGGAGGAGTCAGAGCGTCCTCTACTGGATAAATAATAGAACAAGGACATCATGTTCAAGTAAAACAAAGTCATACTCGTTGCACTTTATTGGTGAAAATACAAATGTTAACATCAGCATCTATCGGCTGACTTTTAGCTGATTATTGATTATTCAGTCAAGAACACTCTCGTCATACTTTTTACCATTTTATTTCAAAATGAATATACAGTTTTACTTGACAGAGAAGGCTCTGCTCAAAAGATGCTCCCTGGGTTAGCACAATGAAATTAGATCAGAGCCAATAAATACATAGTAGCATAAATCTCAATAAGAAGGTGCAACAAGCTTTATGCTATGAAGGAGGAGGCTGGGGTGGAGGAGGTTAAGCTTTGCTAGCAGCAGCAGCGTGGTGCATCAGTTTAAAGGCAAGCAGGGATTAGTGAGAGGTATGTCATATTTAAATGGACCGCTGTGTTGAGAGAAAGAGCTGTGATTGGCTGTGGGAGCTGAGAGGCGATAATTGGGTTCTCTTTCACAAGGGTGACCTGACCAGGAGGTCAGCAGCACATGATACATAGTCAAAAGACAGATAGTACAGATAGGTTTAGAAAGTGCAAAACTAGTTTGCAGTTAAAGTGCAGGAACTGAAGTCACAGTAACAATTTAAAAACAGACTGGTATCGTGTCATTCAAGACTGAACGAACGGCCTCAAGTGAAGTAAGTCCTGACAGTTTCAGATCAGTCTGGAGATTATGCCATGCAGAGGGGGCAGCAAAACTATTCACCCTTTTCCCCAGTTCAGTCTTACCATGAAGTCAAAGTCCGATCACGAATCAAGATATTAAGACCATATCTTTTTTAATCATTTAGTTTGAACACATTTTAGGATTTTTGAGGTTTTATTTATAAAGATAAAGAGCAGCAATCTGCTGCTCATAAATCTACATTTGTGGATGAATGGTTTGACAATAATAATAAGGCTTTTTTTAATCAGGTAGTTATAGTGCAGCTGTTGAAGCTGGGACTCCAGTGAACCACAGTGAGAGTCATTATCCACAAATGGAGAAAACTTTTTTCAAGGGAAGTTAACTCTAAGGCAGTGGTTCCCAAACTTTTCAGCATGTGACCCCCAAAATGACAGCGCCAGAGACCAGGGACCCCCACTGTCCTTGGAGCATCATGTAGAAATTTACAGTTTTAGTTTTTGTATGCATTATAAGACCAGATCTCAAAAGCTTAACTTTTTTCAACAGAAAGCACTGAGACAGCTGAGACCAAGATTTTGGACATTTTGTAAAGAGCATTTTTTTCTTCTTCTTCTTTTTGTTTTCAGACATAGCCATTCATTTTGTGATTTTCAGTCTGACAAAAATGAATTAGCAACAGCTTATTTTCTGTGAATATTTGATGTTCTTAAATAACTTTTAACAGAAATAAACTGAATATAATTTAATTTTATGACCTGAAGCAGACCTCAGGGCATCTTGTAATTGTAGCTAACTAATAAATGTTTTTTTTTTTTTCTTCAAACCCAATTATCATTGTACAAAAAAGAAAATAAGCAGCAGGATAATCAATTTATGAACAATGCCAATAAACAAAGCCCCTTTGAAAGCCTTTGTAAGAAATATTTTGTCACTTTAGTCTTCTTTAGACTAAAAGGCAGAAAAAAGAGGAGGTAGATCACAAAGAGTTCCTCATTTCACTTCATAAATTGCCCTGTACGTTCTTTATTCTTCCTTTCATGGTTCGGCACATCTTCTTCCTTTGCTCAGTGTCAGCCATCCTCCTGTGATGCACAAATCAAAACAAGCAGTATCCACTGAGGACAAAGAGAATTGAAAGAAAAACACCAATTTTCCTCACGGGGTTTTGTATGTAACATTTAAATGTTACCCAAAAGGAACAAAGGAGAAACATTACAGCTGTGAAAAAAAAAGAAACAAGCTGTCCCTCTGTCTCCTTCACTTCTCACATCCCTCATGTTCCCTGTCCTCCTGCATCCCCCTGTTTCCTTGATTTTCCCTCCCCTGAAGCCCCACACTTGCTCCGCCGGTCTAATCCGCTGCTCGACATGCTCCCTCTTTGTTCTGCGACCCTGACAAGTCGTCTCGTTCGCCTGCTCCGAGGACAGCCGCGGTGTGCTCGGGATAATGGAATGAATGCTGGAATGATAAACCCCCGAGGATGCCTGGAGAAAACACAGGAGTGTGTCGAGCAGGGTGATAACACTCTTATTCTCCCTTGCATCTGTCGGAGGAACAGGGATTATGGTTTTACAGACAGGCTTTGCCGATTTGCAGCTCCCCTGTTCTGCGGGCTGGGATGTTTACATTGGAAGGTGTCACGGGGCACCCAAGGGATATTTTCACATCTGTCTCAGACAAAGGTCTTCATTAGTTTGGAGCATTGCTTCATGTTGCACGATCACAGCTTTCTTGGCAGCTAATTTTAAAGTAAAGTTTCCTGCACTCTTAGTTAAAGGTAGATTGCACCACTTTCAGAGCAGATGTCCAGAAGATGTGACCCTTTAGCATCAGTCTGTCTGCCTCAGCTGTTTTAAGGACCATTCTCCAATCAGGTGTGCCAACCAAAGATGGTTTGGCTATTGGTTTGGGAAGTCTGTTGGTTCTCCTTGAATTGTACTCGTGCAACAAACTCACTCCCTTTGCCTGTACATACAGCATCCATGAATGGGCGAGGCCCTAATGAGGGGAAAGGGATAACTGTTGGACAGGGAGGTGTTCACATGGAGGAAAAAAAACACATAAACAAGCTGAAGGAAGTTCTATCCCATCAGTTTAAATTTTCACCTTACAAAGCAGATGGATATGCCCGTTTCCTTGTTTTTCACTGGCGAATCCATCTTGCATAGCTCCCATCTGAACCGTTTGGGCCCGGTTAGAAAGTGACAGGACCAATCAGCAACGAGGGGCAGTACTTTCAGGCGCAGCAGAGTCGTGACGTAAACAAGCAGCAGCAAGAGCTGGTACAGTTATGGAGGTAGAGATTAGCGTGGATGCTGCTAAAGCGCCAGTTTTATCAGAACTTGACGACATTTCTTCATTAAAAAAAGAACAAAGAACAGCAGTGAGTTGTTTTCTTTTCAAACACGACAAAAGTTGAGCACTTACATGTCTATAGTCGCCATGTTTCGCGTTATTCCTCAGCAGCTGCGCACGCGCAGCTTGCTAGCGGCTACGTCACGTGCTTTGTTGCTCTGATTGGCCTGTAGAGATGTGACGAACAGAACGTTCACCCAATCATACTCCAAGGATTTTTCAAAGCCTCTGCCTTTCCCAAACATTTCCTATTGAAGCCTTCCCAGATGGATGTGTGAAACACATCCATCTGGCGTGTCAGGTTATGTAAACATAGATCTGAGAACTATAAAACCAGAGGGATTTTGCCTTCATTCTTTCTTTAGAACGTCTGTTCTCAGTGATAAATTGAGCATTTATTTGATATCTCTTATGTTGTTGTATAAAATTGTTGTATAATATACCTTTAAAGAAATGTATCTGCATTTCAGATGAGGTTTCGATTTGTTTGTCTAATACGTTCAAGGTTTCACATTTACTTGCAGTTATGTTATGGTGTGACATTTAAAGGATAAACCAGAGTTATTCTAAATTGGGGTTGCACTGGCAGACATGTTTTTTCTTTCTATAATGAGCATGCATCGTAAAGTTTATTTAGAAATAATTCAAAAACATAGATTTAATATACATCTTGTAATAATTTGTATCAGTCAGCATCCAAATATTCTCTTCTACCCTTTTTCTTTCGTTTCAAACATTTTCCATAACTAACAGTCCCCATAGTTTCAAAGGATTATTGAGACTTTTTTTTCCTTTTTTTTTTGTTAAATAAGGTATGTATTCATGTTTTTTGTTGCAATATTTACATCCCAAGTAGTAAACAAATTGCCTTTGGGTGTTCAGTTGGGTGACAAAGCCCACAATCCTGGTCAAGTGTTGTGTCCAAACTGTAATACAGCAGCCTGCCACTAGAAGGTACTGTGGCCCTGTTTAATGACTACTTCCACAATGCTCTACTATGTTGATATTAAGAGCAGGTCCCAATCACGTGATTCTAAACATCCACTGGGGGACAGGAAATAGGGATGAATGGACAGTCGGTACTATACAGCTCTAAATGGACCTCTACATGACAATTGCATACAGAGTACAATCCTCGCACTTTAAACAACTGATAGTTTCCACAAATAACAGATTAACCTGGCCTAAAGGCCAAAAAAAAAACGCCCTTTGATACTAGCCGCGGTGACTAGCTCCTGTTTGAGCACCAGTTTTCTTTGTCGTAATTTAATCCTTATTAAAAACTTGAAAAGTGCCCCACCTTTGAGTTGTGTATCTTTTTATGTCTTATTAAAGGCAGTTGCTAAAGAACAGCTAGCTAGGACTACAGCGTTGTGTGGACCATATACATCATCACCCCAAGGGTGGCAACTGAGCCTGAGGCTAGGTCAGTATAGCACAACATCAGCGTTTTACTTTCTTCAGTTATATTTACAGACCAAATATGTTGCTTATATTATTAACCTGTGAAGATTATCTTTATGAACAAAATGCTTAAGTTTCATAAACTTCTGTTGTTTGCCGCCTAGGGAACACATGCAACGCTAACTTGTTTTGCCTACAAAATTACGTCATGACTGCACCACTCTATGGTGAGTTAAAATAGCTGTCAAATTCCAGTTAGAATTATGCAATTTGAGACATGCTAACAGTTAGCAGTTAGCATTGAAAGCATCTTGTTTGTTGTATTTTGCACAAGGAAAGACAGGAAAGAGACATTTCAAGTCCAAAGGCCTAAACTTTATTTCAAGTCTTTAAATGGTCACTAGCACCAAATTAAGTCAACATTGCTTATGCCTCCTTAGCTTTCCCCTTTATTTTAGCTAACAACTACAAAGTCGTAGGTTCTAGCCTCATAGTTTAAACTAGCGAATATCTAAGATTAGCCTACTTAAGTTAGCTGTCATCTAGAGCAGCGGATCCCCCCAAAGTGGAACATTTTGATTGATTCCAAATCATACATTTCATTATTTATTGAAAAAAGATTGTTAAAATGAGTTCAATTTAAATATAAACGCCGTTATCTAGATATATTTGTGATAAAATGTCAGTATGAGTTAGAAAAACTACCTAATATGCAAGTTTCGTACATGATGCTTTGAGCAACATTGTGCACTTAATTCTCCTTAAGGGAAGGTGGGGGTCCCCGATCTCTGACTCTGTTATTTTTGGGTTCAGGGGCTTAGAAGTTTGGGAACCCCTGATCTAAAGCATTACCTCGCAGAAAATATTAGCCATGACTTTTTGTTCTATCCAACAAATTGATTCAGAAGACTTGATTCATGGTTCTTTTGAAATGACATATACACTTAAATCTCACGTATCCTGGAGTGGCGGCATTAGTCACTAGTGATAAAGTAAAACGCCCTAAATCACCGAATCTGTGACAGAATCTGACTTGAGTCCAGATCATGTGACTAGAGTGCTACTACTTTCATTAGCAACAACCAGCTAAGCTATTTCACATAACTTACCTGCAGAGCCGTGATCCACGCAAAACATCATGTCCAGTCATTGTGCTCCGTTGTGCACATTTGTGTTTTCTTAACATTAGACGAGTCGGTTGAGTGCATTTAAATTTGCGTTTAATCAGATGTGAGATAAGCTGTTTAGGAACTTCTCTAGTCAGAACAGGGCAAAGCAGCTGAATTTATGGATAAAATTAGAAAAGTTAGTAATGGAGGGATGTGGATGTAAATTACATCCACACGGCTGATCTCTGCACCCTTACATTCTTCCAAGAGGACCAGTCAGACCTTGAATTCAGCCTGAAATATGCAATTACTGAAGTGTAAATGCAAAAGGTGAGAGGGATTCGCTGGACTTTGCAGGGATTAACATTTATTGATGTTTTTTTTTCACCACTACTGGCTCAGTTTGACTGCCAGACCAGTCAGAACTTTTTACTTTCAAGTCAGAAATTCACACTTTTTGAAGAGTTTCAGAGATGTAATATCTGTTTAAATAACCCTGTCAGTTACTGAGAGAAGGAGAGAGTAGTTTAAACACTCTCCATCTGCAGCGTTTGATTGGAGAAAAGATTATTTCATGTTAGATTTAAGCCAGTGCACGGACAATACTGAATCTATTTCAGCAGGCTCTCTGGTCATTATCAGACATGAAATAGGACTCAGTGGAATCAGAGGATGTCCAGGCACTTTCTACAGTGAGATAGTAAGGTGAGGAATCAATAAAAAACTGATGCTGCTTCAAAACAATTATCAGCCTTTGAAGCAATCTGTAAAGTTCAAGAGACGAAACTTGGCTATTTCTAGAAACATTCTGTCCTGTTATTACCCGGCAGTCCACCTACTCTTGACCCCAATCTCCCAGATACCCATCCTCAATGTAACCTTCCACAAAAACCTTTTGACTCGACGTCAGCCCGTCTGACAATCGAATCTTCTCCATACTGACCTTGACCACAGAAGAAGAAAAAAAAGAATCCAAGATGTGGGGGTGGGGAGCCTCGTAAGAAAACCTCCCACCCTAAAAATAGAAAAAGTGGCAATTAAGTGCCAATCTAATCATGCCTCGAGTAAACGAGCCCTGAAGATTCCGCCCTCATATCCCCCAAGGCTTTTTTTCCCCTCTTCACACTACTTCCTCATCATCATCGCCGGCTATCGGCTTAATTACGCCCCCGCCATCCTCAGATAAGAGAGTGATAGCCTTATCACCACGGCTCATTTCCAAATCCATGAAATTAATAAAGTCTACCTCCCTGTCTCAGTTCTGGGGCCAAACTTATATGAGCTGTCACGTAGGAGAAGTCAATGAAGTACTGCTTCACCGCTTCCTACAGCTGGCGAAGAGAAGCTACCGGAAATCATCCTCGAGGAGATTAGAAGACAAGGCTTTTTTGTGTTTAACGCAAATTTTTTCGCCTGTACTTTTTCTCCCTGATGAGGATTATGTCTGCGTGTTAGTTTTATGATTCCTCTGGTTTCATTTATCATCCGCACAGTAGCCGGATTGTCCATTTGGTGCCGTTAGGTATTTAATTTTCCTTAATCTCCACCTTGGGAGCACTGCTAAATCACACTGTTTTGTTTCACTCACATTTCTTTGCATGCGTGTAAAATATCAATTAGAAAGAATCTGTTGGAGTAAAAGCGCTACCTGGAGGCAGATCATAAACTCCCAGCTTGTTATAAATAAGAATGTCTTATTTGGAGATCATCAGTAAGCCTCTAATGAAATAAACCAAAGTTTGAAGGTGCTTCCAGCCGATTCTTCCAGCTCTCCATGTTGGCTGCTGTAATCAGCAGGGAGACAGCTGCTTTCACCACGCTGTTCCACCTGCCCGCTCCCCTGAGTAAAGGGCCGTGCTTCGCCGACCAAATCCACTCCAAGTCTCTCTCCGAGGCCTGCTCCAGCATGACTGGCAGGGGTCTCACACAAAGATTTCAGGAAGGGGGGAAAAAAAAGCGGGAAGGTTGGGCGGACCCGTCACCGCACCGACGCTGGCAGCGGAATGAGACGGGCTCCCACTAGGTTTGGGGCCTGTCATTTATTTCTAAACGACGGCAGATGGTGGGCTTGGCGCTTGCACCATCCTCTCAATCTCCCAAGGTGCACTTCTGTGATGGATGTGGCGAATGGGAGCGCTGCGGAGAAGGCTGAGGCACATCTGCGCCAGCCGATAACGGGGGGCAAAGTATGTCTGGGCTTTTCTAGCCGTGGACTCACTTTCTCATATTACTCATTCCTGCACAAACCCCTCTTGAGGACTCAAATCTTTCGGAGTTTATTTGCCTCTCACTTTCAGAGCGCTGCTTTTGGCTGCTCTTATCAGCAGGACACCTTTCTGTTTACCGTGCAGGTGCACCTTTAAGTTGGACATTGCTACCTGGCAGGAAAAGTATAAGAGATACCCTTTTTGAAAAATTATTGAAGGGGCGATTAATCATCACAGAGTTGTATTAACTGTAGCCATCAAGGGGCCTTATGGCACCTCACAAAGTCTTAGCTTACAGGAAAACTTTGAGAAACCTGTCCAAAGTTGCCAACAACTTCGAACAAACAATAGTGTAGTAGTAAAGCTTCTAGGGCCTTCGTATTAAAAATCCTTGATCGTGATTTATTGCTGAATTTCAATACTTGATTGTGATTAATAGCAGCCTTAATTGCTTAAAACAAATTATTCTGCTTTTCAAATATTTTTTCCTTATCCTTGTCCATATTGACTATTTGAAGCCATCTCTACCAATGTATTGATTCTGGAATCAAATGAATGCAATGAGATGTGTTTTATTATCCTGACTTTTAGCTTTAACATTCAAATGAATTACACTGCAACACCAGTGATGTCTGAAACCATGAGTTAGAAAAAGTTTTAAAGTGCTTATTCTGCTTAACACCATCAAACATGAAGAAAGGAGCGCATGTACAAAATGACATAGTATAATGATCCCTAGATAATGCTATAGCAGTTGCAGGTTAGTTGCTCTCTTTGTGCAAGGGATTTTTTTAAGATCCCAGGATTTTTTTGTTACATTTCGTCTTTTTATTAGTACACTAAGGGTCGACAAATGTTGATTTTTCAGAGCTGATATTAATACCGATTGTTAGTGAAGCATGTGACCGATAACCCATATCTCAAATTTGTATGCATTTGTTTTGAGAAACAAAATGTACTTAATGTGGAAAAAGACAAACTGCAAGTTAAGAGATTAAAGAAAAGGAACAGTTTAACACTAGCTCTGTCAACGTGAGAAACAGGAAGTACACTCCCAGTGTTAACACCACCCAGTGTTGATTGACATCAAGCCAGTCAGATAGTGTTGAGACTGAAGAGAGTGAAAACAAAAGCAGAGGGGAAGACTCATCTTGCAGTGGAGGCAAAGTAGCACACCTTTGGATAAACTGATTTTGGACAATTATCAGTAAAATGAAATGCTTTTACCAATAATCAGCTAAAAAACAAATATCAGCATCAAAACTGTGCCAGGCTGATGAATGCTTTACTTCTGAACAGGGAGTGCATTTCTTTTAGCTGTATTATCTTTACAAAATGCAAATGCAGTTTTTAAAAGATGATTTCATTTATTAAAGGAGAAAGCCACACAAACCTACCCGGCCCAATATGAAAAGGTAGTTGGCCTCCTTGTTGAATCATGAATTAACTTTGATTACCCACATTTTTCGGAGAGCTAGAGTTCAATTTCACTATCCACACCCAGGCCTGACTACTGCAAAACCAGTTGGATCAAGAAATCTTGAAGTCGGAATGGGTTTAAAAGCAATTTCTGAGGCTTTGGGACTCCAATGAACCATGGTGAGGGCCATTATCCACAAATGGGGAAAAATTGGAACAGTGACGAACCTTCCCAGGAGGGGCTGGCCTACCAAAATGATTCCAAGAGCGCATTGACGACTCATCCATGAAGTCGCAAAAGAACCCAGAACAACATCTAAAGACCTGCAGGCCTCAGTCGACTCAGTTAAGGTCAGTGTTCATTATTCAACAATAAGAAAGCGACTGGGCGAAAAATGGCATCCATGGGAGAGTTCTAACGTGAAAACCACTGCTGACCAAAATGAAACAAAGGCTCGTCTTACATTGCCCCCCCCCAAAAAAAACATTGATGATCCCGAAGACTTTCGGGAAATACTCCATAAACTGACAAGGTAAATGTTGAACTTTTTGGAAGGTGATGCCCCGTTATATCTGGCATAACACTAACAGTAGTAGTGATGGTCTGGGGTGGCTTCAAGATCTGGACTACTCGCTGTAATTAATGGAACCATGAATTCTCCTGGCTAGCAGAAAACTCAGAGGGGGAATGTTCGGCTATAAGTCAATGACCTCAAGCTCAAGCACACTTCAGTTATGCAGCAGGACAATGATCTGAAACACACCAGGAAGTCCACCTCTGAATGGCTTAAAAACAAAAGTTTGGATGGCTTCTTTCCCTTATGGAATGACCTCATCATTTAAAGTTGCATTTTTGTGTCTATTAGCCATCTAAATCAAAGACTGTCATGCATATCTTCATTGTCTCATCTTATCCATCTTAAAGGTTTTTGTGATTGCAGAGTTGAAAATAGTAAAGTTAAATGTTCATATTTTTGCTATGCATGTAAAAGATGAACCCAGAGTATCAGGTTGCCTTTTATCTTTATATCCACAGGTGCTTTTACCCAGAAATTTCAGTTTTATTCTTCATTTTTACCTTCAGTAAGCTATTAGGGCCCACCTATCACTCTTGTCAAGATCCACTGACTCTATCTGTGCCTGGAACAGTTGACAAACACGTCTACATCCTGACACACTAGATTCAAAGACACATTAAAGTGAGCAATCGCCGCCTAACAACACCCTTGCAAAGGTCACGTCAGCTTCATCATCCTAATCATCGAACACCATCGCTCCCCATGATTTAGGGTTGCAGTAAAAGCATCACAGCCTGCCCAGCCACATCCCTGCCCATAAACGTATCCATGGCAACAGGGACGTCGGGCTGCCCTCCGACGGTGCATCTTTGGGATTCTCCGCGCGTCGCTGCAGGGTGACGAGTCAGGCGTAAAGAGTCGATTTAGCTGCGGCATCGGGGAGGCTCGCACATTAGCAGAGAGGAAATAGGAGCCAGCAAATACTTAGTGGGTGATTGGCTCCGCAATAACAGAACACCCCCTTTGGCAGCTCGTCAAGCGCTGCGATACGGATGCCATTACAAACAGGGGGCCATTAGCAGGCGGCGAGGCTTTGTGAGGCATGTCGCTGCTTTCACATCTTCAACCCTCCAGGGCTGGTTTAAAGATGTGTATGATCAGCTGAGGGGCTGCTGTGTTTTAAAGGAGGGTTGGCATTTAGGGAATATGAGATTTTTATCTAACAAAACCTAGTTCTGTAAGAAAAATTCATGTAACAAGGTAAAACATGTAGCAGATTCCTCCACAGGCCTTGTTCAGCAAATCCCAGAGCAAAACGAAGCAATTTAGGTCAAACTACGTTTGTACACATCATCTCTGAGGATCAGACCCAGATCTGACTCTCACACAAAACCTTAATGTTGCCTTCATACACAAGGAGTTTAAGCTGCTCTTTCAGTTTCATATACTGTTAACATTATGGTTTATTAGCAGCCTAATAGCAGCTATTTCAGATGAAGATTTTAAAGCATTCTGTTGCTGTAGGCAGCAATGAAAACTTGAGCTGCATTATAATGACTCCTTCACTGTAGAGAAAGAAAATGCTTTGTGATTTTTATGCCTCACACAGCGTGGAGGAGCTCTCTATGCAAGTTTGCTGGATCTGCACAGAATCTGTGCTATTAATATGCAGCAAAAATGAAACTTAACCAGTGCCGGGATGAATTTTTTATCAGCACAGGGTTGCGGAGATGTTTCTCTCCATATTTCTTCCTCCTGTGGGGTGAAAAGGCTGTCAAATGCAATCTAGATGTTCTAGTTTTGATATCAACACAAAACGCCTAAGGTCACTTTCAGAGAACGTGTTTTTAAGTGTTAATGCCAATGTCATACTCTCATTGATTAACTCATCACATCTGCTATAGCTTTATGAATGAAATAATAATAAGCTGATTGGATATGAATGAAATCAGACCATTAGTAAGCCGAGAAAGTCAAAGCCCATACCTGGAATACAGCACGCTGCATAAACAGGATCTGATTGTAAATTCAAATAAGATGCAAATAAATAAGGGAAGGAGGATATGGAAACACATTTCTAGCACTCAGCTCTGATCGGTTTGTGCTTCGCTGCACCGTCAAAATGAAAGAGAGGGAAAAATCCTTCTCAGCTCCAGTTTGCTTCTGACACACTGTATTTTACATGCTGAGTTCATACCTTTTGGAAAACAAGTGAAACATCTGAACACTTGAAAGGCTCCCCAAGCTCGTTCCCACAGCAGATGCACGCTCACGCTCATCTCCAGGGATGTGGTAGAAAAGTACCAGAGACAATGTGTGCAAATGATATAAAACAACACAACCTTCCCTACAAATGAACAGCTATTTCACTTTGCATGTTTCACTGATTTAATTTAGTTTTTGTGGCCAAAAGCCCAACAAATCTTCTAGTCTATGAGGAAGACTTCATTAACGACTAGATGTTAGATGTTGGAGGACCTAAAACAAAAGCCAAAGTTATCAGGGAAACCTAATTTCCCTGTAGACAATGAGGCAGGATGCACAGCTGCAGCAATTGTGCATCAGATCAAAATAAAGTCCCCCCTCAACAATATGAGTAAAAGTAAGACTTGCGACATCCAATCATAACATTGAAAAGATGTATGTCACCATGTAACAAAGGAAGGACAATTTGTGGGATTATGGGGCCTATTTTGGTGGTGGTATTAGCACCACAATATTCACCTTGAAAGTTTACTTTCCTTTATGTTTCCTATAGCCCATAATCAAGTGTTTTGGTTATTAATAGGGCTGTACAAAAATGATACCGCAAAATACCATGATATTTGTTGTCAGGACACCAATCATCCCCCCAACACCCACATCGATCCACTAAATGGATGATAAATGTCCTTTTTGGAACAGTAATACAGTGAAAATACATGATGATGGTGCTGCGTAATGAGCGCAGGTTTATAATAAATAAACTAATAATGTGTCTGTTTCCACCAGCAGCACCACTGCCAGTGTGTAGTGCTTTAAACATGATAAATGAAGTCCTGCTAATGATTTCAGCCCAATTTGTATATACATATATACTTTGGATATACCTATTATACTGGTGCATATAGACTTACGTGTGGAGCGTCATGGTCTGGCACATCGCTTTAAACTGTTAAATGTGCACTGCTGGTTGTGATCCACAGCAATATGAGTTAAAAATGTTTATTCTTCTTTCTGTGTGTAAATCAGTGCTAAAAAATGATGATGTTTATGCTATTAATAACTACAGGTGCTTTGCGCTATGGCGCCAAAGTCAAGCACAATTAAACCATCAACAGTTTTTAAAAAAGACTCAGAATTAACTCCTTTTTATGTGAAATGTAGATGAAATTAATTGGTGCATGTTGATTATTTTAGGCTCTAAAGTAGTCCTGGAGGTATAACTGTATACCTCTTTAAAATTTGGGGAGGGTTGATGGCATTAAAAACACATTTTATATGTTGCACTTTTTTCTTTTACTTTAACTTCTTGAGGAAGTTGTAGCATGAATTAGTGCTCCAACTGTCCAAATGAATCCATGTCGACCAGACCATCCCATTTCACTTTGGCTCATGTGTCCATACAGGACCTTAAGGTTGGATGCAATGAAGGATGCTTCTCCTGATTTGGGACTGAACAATCTTTATGGAACAACTGCACCCATGGCTCATGGGAAGTGTTGCAACTAGAGCTAACTAAAGATTAGGGCCCCGTCCACACGGAGATGAATTCAGGAGTACACGCAAACGTTTTTTGTCGTATCCGCATTTCAAAACACACACGGAAAACACAGTTTTCTGACATTTTCAGTGGTTCCATGCTTACGCGGACATTTACGCGGAAAACGTTTTCAAAAGGAAACGGAAATATAGCGTTTTCGTCTCTTGTTGGACAAGTCCTAGATATATGCCTGAGTCAGGCATTGGCTTTAAGAAGAGGTTTAATTGCAGCTACTTCAAGAGACTGTGGCACGTGCTAACAAGAGGAAAAACTGTCTTAACCAGCTTGGTTGCAGTTGGATCTAAAAGACATATTGATGTTTAGATGAAGAGATAATTGATCTGATCTATAAAAGGGAAAGTTTGTGTTGTCACTGTGACAGGTCTAAATCCTACTAGTGGTGTACTCATGGTGATGACGCTGGTCTTTATTGTAATATCAAGAATTAGCACTGATCTATCATAAAAGCCACAACAGACAGTAAAGTCTAGCCCTGCCCCCTTCGTAAAGTGTCTTGAAATAACATTGGTCATGGATTTACACTATCAAAAAAGGATTGATTAATCTGCTTTTCTGAACCAGTGCAAAGACTTTATATAAAGTTGAAAAATCAGAATTTGACCTGAAATTTGAAAGTGGTGAAATAAGAAGCAGCTTTTCCAACTTTACAATTCTATTGGCTGCTCTCTGTGCTTACTGACGCTTCATTCACCAACCCTTTCACAATTCAGTGAATAATAGTATCTCCCCCTCCAGTGGGGTCCTGTTTAAAGAAAGCACTAGCTAAGACCAGGCTACACAACACCTTCTGGGGCTACTCATGCTAAAAATGAATTCACGATAGAGCAGAGCCCCAAGATTTAGATGAAAACGTCCAGCAAATAGTGTGTGCTATGTTAAATTAGCCGTCTGCCCTGCATGGTCCAGCTGCACGCACTTCAATCGTCTCCTCTACCACCCATGATGTGATGCACGAACCCCCCAGGAGAGTTTCCTTTCCCCCCACTTTCACAGTTCTGCAGGCACTCTCGCTGACTGGCATCTCATTAGACGAGCAGGGTGCTGTGCTCGTGCACTCGCCGCCAGACAGGCCACGCCATGGGCTGCATGCTAATTGCAGAGGCGTAGCCGGCATGAAACGACCTTGTATGGTTAAAAAGAGGAAGGGAGGCAGGGAAGTGGTTGTGTTTAGCGTCTGGTGGGCAGGGGTGCTCGGCTCCACAAACCTCTTTAGTCCCGACCTTGTGCGGGAAAGTCAGCCAAGTCTGACCACTCACTGGAGGAGGATCAAAATTTGAACGTCTCATTAAAAAAACATAAGCGGTGCAGGCTGTAATGAAACAAGAAGTAAGCTATTCATTTATTGCACTGTTATATAACAGCTTATAATGAATAAAGCATCTCAGTGAGTGACATTAATTTGCCACTTATCATAAATTTACTACAGTTTCAAAGCTTGTTTTCCTGCTTGACAACTCATTAGATTCAAAGCTTCAAGAAAAAGTCAAATTTATGAAACATTCTCACCATAATTTAGTCCATCTTGGTTGTAATTTATACACTTTCACCTTTGGTGACATTAATTTACAACATCCCTCAGCTATGTTACGGTGTTAAGACTTGGTCACACTTTAAAAGGACGTCTTATCTCAATTTAAGTGACATAAGAAGCTACTTTATAGACAGTGGATCACACAGAGGATATAGAAGGCTTTTTTCTGCTACTAGGCTTCTCACAAGTCATTTCTTTTATAATGCACCATGATATTTTACATACAAAACAAGTCTAATATGTAATTTTTGTCATTGCATTTGGCTAGAACTGCACAATTTATCATTTTTGCAGTGGCACACAAAGGATGTTTGAGGATCAGGGGCGAAAAATCATAAAAAGGGCACCTGTTGTGTGCAGTGGGGCACTATAGTTCAAAAATATTGTCATTTATAATTTAAGTTGTAGTGAAATAGTTAGGAAATCTGTTACGATCTGTTATCATGAAGTGGCCATTTATAAGGAAACACAGACACACTTTGTCATAAATTGTCCACTTAGAGGGCAATTTGCCAAATTTAGTCCATTTAGAGAGCACCAATTTGGACACTTAGCCAAATTTTGTCCACTGAGTGAGCACCAAAGAGGGCACTTTAATTGTGTTTATCTACCATAGGGGCATACAAGAGGGCACATTTTGCTATGTTTTTAAAATATTAGGGCACCAAGGGGGGTGAGTCCACCAGTGCATGTACAGAGTTTAGTCCTTGAAGCAAGCGACCCAGATTAAACTCTGACCCTCTGCACTTTATCACATCTTTCCCCTTTCTCTCATCCCTGTTTCTGACTCTATCGTCTCTTGCCTTTGCATATAAAACCATAAAAGCCTCCAAAAAATGTGCTTTGCAACGGTTACATCCCAGAATGTGTACTGTCTAGCACCTCATATACTTCATGGTGCATGTTGTTAGTTCAGAGAGGGAAACAAAAATATCTCCTGTTTTTCTCCTTTCATGAACTGACCACTTTGCTTTCAAATTCTGTATGTGAAATGACCGTACTCAAGTTTTGAATGCATACACCTGCAGTATCCTGTGAGTCACAGGCAAAACAAGATGATGAGCTTTAGTCCGAAACAAGTTGCTGTCACAGGGCTAGAGACGTTTTTTTAAGGCTCATTGACATGCCATTCATGTATGGTAATAGATGTATAGTTTTAAAACCATAGTACCGTATTTTCCTGACTATAAGTCGCCCCGGAGTATGAGTTGCATCAGACAAAAAATGTGTCATGAAGTCGCACTGGACTATAAGTCACATTTATTTAGAAAATGACACACCATTGTCCGTGCTCTGATAGAGAGGCGGCTGCGTTGCATAAAGCAGTAACGCCAAGAAGGCCCACCTGCAAAGTCATTTATATTCATCTCCTTGGCAACTACCAGGGCTTGGAGAAGTAACTGCACCGTTGGCAAGCCTCTCCCGGCAGCACGTTGTTCAAGCACCCATCTGTTGATTCGTTCCTCCAGCTCTGGCCATCTTGCTTTCAGCCTGCGATTAGCTTTCTTTGTTTTCCTCATTGCAGTAAGAGTAACCTCTGCTTTTCGCCAGTCCCTCACAAGTTTCTCACTCACTCCAAACTTTCTTTCTGCTGCTCGATTCCCTTTTTCGTTAATTTTTTTCAGTGATACAGGAGCAGCATATAGTTGTCACAAGCCTAGAGCGCCCTCTCACGGCTGTAGATGGTAATGTTTACTCCTTATGTATGTCAGTCAGCATGAATTAACATTCAAAAACATGTTAAATTATATATATTTTGATATATAAGTCACACCTGACTATAAGTTGCAGGACCAGCCAAACTATGAAAAAAAGTGCGACCTAAAGTCTGGAAAATACAGTGCTTTTATACTCGTACACTTCCTTTAGGTTACAGTGGACTTTAAAAAAATGCATTCATTAGAGACCACAGGTGTTTCAATCAGACCTGTTGCCACAGGTGTATAAAATCAAGCACCTAACCATGCAACCTCACACGCCACATGAATTTGTTTCACACATCCATCTGGAAAACCACTCATACACAGCGTTTGGGAAAGGGCAGAGCCTTTGAAAAAAAACTCGGAGGGTGACTGGATGAACGCTCTGTCTGTCACATGTTAACGGGCCAATCAGAGCAACAAAATATGTGACATAACCGCTACCAAGCTGCGCGCCTGCGCCTCTACTAACGCTGCAAACCATGGCAACTGTAGACATGTCAGTACACGACTTTTGTCATTTTTGAAAAGAAAACAACTCAATGCTGTTCTTTGTTCTTCTTTTACGAAGAAATGTCGTCAAGTTCTGATAAAACTGGCGCTTTAGCAGCATCTGCGCTAATGTCTTCCGCCACAGTTGCACCGGCCTCTTGGCGCTGCTTGCTTACGTCATGACTCCACCGCACCCGAAAGTACTGCCCCTCATCACTGATTGGTCCTGTCACTTTCTAACCAGGCCCAAACGGTTCAGACGGGAGCTTTGCAAGATGGTTTCACCAGTGAGCAACACGGAAACGGGCGTATCCATCTGCTTTGCAAGGTTATGCAGTCTCCATTTGCAAACATTTCAAGTCTTACATCACCAAGGCTAATGCCAAGCATAAGATGGAGTGGTGCAAAGCACACTGACACTGGACTGTGGAGCAGTGGAAACGTGTTCTGCAGAGTGACGAATCACGCGTCTCTGTTAGGCAGTCCAATTGCCCCCTTATCCACTGAAGGGAAATCTTAATACTTTGGCATACCAAGACATTTTGGACAATGCTGTGCTTCCAACTTTGTGGCAACAGTTTGGGCTGGGCCCTTTTCCAGCATGACTGCAGCAAGGGCAAGGACTATGAAGGCATGATTTGATGAGTTTGGTCTAGAAGAACTTGGCTGGCCTTGACCTCAAACTCACTTCCATAAACTGGAATGAAGACTGCGAGCCAGGCCTTCTCATCATACATCAGTACCTTACCTCACTAACGCTCTACAGATTGAATGGGCACAAATTCCCATAAAAACACTCCAAAATCTTGTGGAAAGCCTTCCAAGAAGAGTGGACGCTGTTGTAGCCACCTCCATATTAAAGTAGATGCATTT
Organism: Cheilinus undulatus; assembly: GCF_018320785.1. NCBI lineage: Eukaryota > Metazoa > Chordata > Actinopteri > Labriformes > Labridae > Cheilinus > Cheilinus undulatus. The sequence continues at coordinate 19,409,052 of NC_054887.1, read as the reverse complement.
GAATACAACGTCATAACAGTCCCTGCTGGCGTAATGGTCAGGTGGCTGAATTTAACTGATGCTGATTAGATTTGGAGCTAAAAGGTCAAAATCTTCAGAAATCATGTTCATACCTTGCTTGTAAAGAGCATTTTTAGGGACTTGCTAAAAAATAAGTCCTACTTTGACTCAAGAAGAAACTCGTTGGATTTTTGGGGTCATAGGTGTAAGGTCAAGGTTATCAGGTGTCATGTTCACCCTGGGACATCTCTAGAACACTGTTACCCTTCAGACTTTGATTCAAGGATGGATTTATTAGGTTTTAGAGTTCTTAAGTGATAGGTCAGGATCACTGGGCCTTATGCTCTTGGCTGTGCACTTTGTCAGGCTGGAAGGTGTACCTTTGACCCAGACTGAGGTCCTGAGCACTGTGGAACAGGTTTTCATTGAGGATACATCCGGACTTTGCTCCATCAGTAACCCTGACCAGTCTTCTAGTCCCTGCTGCTAAAAAACACCCCCACAACATGATGCTGCCACCACCATGCTTCACTACTTATTTGAGGATGGATTAGAAAGATTTTGGAGGTTTTAAGTGAAAGGTCAGGATCACTGGGTCTTATGGCCATCCTTTGCTGGGGAACACAATATCTCAAGATGCCTTTCACGTTTTTTTGAGGGGACTGTCCACTCTTTTGGAGTTTGACTTAAAGATATCACAGTATCACCTTTTCTCCAGTTTTTTGCACCCTCTTATTTACAAAAGCCACTAATGTATCTGCACACCTCAAACAAAACTGGACTCAGCTGTGGATGGCCAATCTGCTGCAGCTGGCTGGTCTGAGAAAATAGGATAGATAGAGCAGCCCAGTGCTGCTCTTGACTTGTTTATTTCAAAGTCTGGCTCTATCTGTTATTTCATCATAACCTCTCCAGTCCAATAACATGACCTTTTCTTTGGCAGAGCACTCCCATCTGACAGGTTTCTCTCAAGCAGCTAAACTGGAAAAGCCCTGCAGATTAAGTTCCATTCAATGGCAGGACACGTTAACACTTGGACGGAGAAAGAGAAGGACAGAAAGGTTTTAGAAAAAAGGTCAAAAATGGCCCACACAGTTTATCCAGTAAACGTGATGGGTGGCCTGTCAGAAGAAACAATGCTCTTGTCTTTCTAATACCTGAAACTTAATTTAGTCCCTTCCAATAAAGAGTATAAAGCCTGTATTGTGTGCGAGAGAGAGGCATAGATACACAGTGAGAGAGCGAGAGAGAGTGTGGCGTGCGGTCTGTTTTAGTGCCATTAGTTCCTCCCTGCCACTCATTGATAAAGAGGCGCTGCCATCAGCCAAACCAGCCATCTCCTTCAGTCCTCATTAAAATGTCGTCATATTAAAAAATAATTTCAGGGCCTTTGCTGATGAGCGTTTTATTGCCTTCATGAAAATGTTCTCACTTCGAAGTCGACGGGAGAGAGAAAGGCTTCGGTGAGTAATGAAAGCAGGGGAGGAGAGGAAGAGGAAGGACAGAGGAGATAAGGGTGATGGGTTGCATACTTGGGAGGACGGTTTCGATATTTAGACGATTAATAATTTCTTTTCTTCACTGCCCTACATAAACAAGCTTGCTTTACAGTCGAGTATGTACACAAGCAAGGGGAAAAAATGAGCCTTTATCTTGCTCAGTGACCTGAAAAAGAGATTATATAATCTTTATTATAAGCAGCTTTGAGAAAGTGTTCAATGTCAGACGTGTAATGTAAGTTCTGGAGTCAGGAGAAAAGAAAGTGAAACTCTTATCTCTCTGAATGCCATGAAATCAGGAGCCGGCTTTTAAAAAATACTAGTCTGGGACATGGAAAACAATATTTACCATGTGCAGTGGATCATTACTGCACTTTTACCACATTTGGGCAACATTTTAACAATTTTTGTTGCAAATTCTTTCAAAACATATACAACTTTAATGGTCTAGGATTCTAGTTGGTACTGGGTTTTTTTTTTTGTTTGTTTGTTTGTTTGTTTGTTTTAAAACAGACTGGAAAATATTTTTTAAAATCTCATTATTTAAGTGTGTTCGCAGTTCGAACAAATTTAACCAGGATTTTTTTTTAAAAAAAAAACCTTCTACATACAGACCCTCAGGCCCCTGCCAACAGAAGTACATGCTAGGTCTTTCAAAATAAAATATGATTAAACTTCTGGTAAGGGTTACGGTACAGCTTAAGGAAATAGTTAGGCTACCAAAACTTAAAGTCAAAAACTTGACCTGCAAAACCTGACTAATCAATGTTTAATTAAGCAGAGTAAACGATCTGCAGCAGGAAAACACTGTAATGAGGCTAACTAGGCTAAGGCTAAAGCTAACAAGCTATGTTAGCAACATAGATAATGTCATGCCACTTAGGTATCTAAGCTAACTAAATCTAAAGCTAAATAAGCAATGTTTGCTATGTTAACTCTGAGGTTACAGAGCTACATAACTAATGTGTTAAAGCTAACTAAGCTAAGTTTGCTATCTTAACTCTGAGGTTACAGAGCTACATAACTAATGTACTAAAGCTAACTAAGCTACGTTTGCTATGTTAATGCTGAGGTTACAGAGCTACATGACTAATGTGCTAAAGCTAATGAAGCTATGTTTGCTATGCTAACTCTGAGGTTACCGAGCTACATAACTAATGTACTAAAGCTAACTAAGCTACGTTTGCTGAGTTAACTCTGAGGTTACAGAGCTACATGACTAATGTGCTAAAGCTAAGCTACGTTTGCTATGTTAACGCTGAGGTTACAGAGCTACATAACTAATGTACTAAAGCTAACTAAGCTACGTTTGCTATGTTAACTCTGAGGTTACAGAGCTACATGACTAATGTGCTAAAGCTAACTAAGCTACGTTTGCTATGTTAACTCTGAGGTTACAGAGCTACATAACTAATGTACTAAAGCTAACTAAGCTACGTTTGCTATGTTAACTCTGAGGTTACAGAGCTACATAACTAATTTGCTAAAGCTAAGCTACGTTTGCTGAGTTAACGCTGAGGTTACAGAGCTACATAACTAATGTACTAAAGCTAACTAAGCTACGTTTGCTATGTTAACTCTGAGGTTACAGAGCTACATGACTAATGTGCTAAAGCTAACTAAGCTACGTTTGCTATGTTAACGCTGAGGTTACGGAGCTACATAACTAATGTGCTAAAAGTAACCAAGCTACATTTGCTCTGTTGACTCTGAGGTTACAGAGCTACATAACCAATGTGCTAAAGCAAAATACATACAGCTACATATAGCTACATTAGCTATCTTAGATTATGCCAGTGCTAAAGCTGGACCCATTTCAGAAAAATGTTACATGAACAGTGGCTTGCTTTGGCTTTGTTAGCTTTTGCTAAAGCTATCATAGTTACACTGGTTTGCGTCCTAACATCTCACAAGAAGTAATATTAACTATGTAGCTAGCAAAGCTAAAGCAAGCCACTGTGGGGTACAACTTTTAAAATGAGTCTATGCATAATTTAAACCGAGATAGGACATCGGACCCCTTTTTCTGTTTTATTTATGAAATGTTGCTTAGTCTGTCATTACATCCCTTCTGCTCTGACCGATGCAACGCTTCAATGGGTTGCTATGCAATCAGCTACCAGCACAACTAAACCCCGCCCATAGCTGCCACCCCATTCTTTTTAAATGGCGCTAAATGGACAGATCTATTTTCAGACCTAGCAAAAACCATGTTGATTAATGCTAATGACAATAACTTCAATATTAGGCAGGCTTCTAGTGATTGTTTTACACCCCAACGTAATAATGCTGATTGAAGGAAATGCACAGGTCTATATGGAGGCATGGATATGTGGAATGAGCTGCAATCAGCCCTTACAAATAAAATAAAACCTGGATTTAAAGAGTTTGAAGCAGGATCTAATGTAACAGAGATCCTCCTTATAAAATGATATTATTTCCTGCACAATCTGGTGACTCAGCAGTAATCATTTGTCAGACAATGATAAATGCCTCTGAAAATTGATGCCAGTTTTGCAGTAATTTCAGCAAAGCTGAAAACTGAATGACTTCCAGCCATCTCCACCTTTCAGGTTTAAGTGGCGTTCTTGCTTGATCTGCACTGTGGCTCACATATGCAGCATGAACATGAAAAAAACAGATTTTTCATGAATGACTTGGGGGACGATCTGGTAGCAGAGTTCTAGGGTGGGGTGGTTTGGGCCCGTCTGATGCAGGCCTCTACAATGGGGCGACCTCAACCATGGGGCAGGAGGTAACCTGCATTACCCAAGCTAGAAAGACATTCTGAATGAAGTATAGTTTCTGCTTGCTGTTAGAGGTTACAGTAAGTGGCTATTTCTCACAACAGCTGAAATTTTATGAATAAGAGGGGAAAAATGTAGATTTATCACACCACAAACTAAGGCAACCCCAAAGAGGGTTAGGGTTAGGTACCTGAACCCTAAAGGTTAGGATAAGGGGAAGGGGAATCAAATTTTAAAAAACACATCACAAACTAAGGAAAACCCAAAGAGGGAACCCGAACCCTATAGGTTAGGGAAAGAGGGATCAGATTAAAAATAACACATTGCAAACTAAGGAAAACCCCAAATAGAGTTAGTCTGTCACTTCCTGCCCCACGGTCAAGGCCACCCCATTGGAGAAGTCTGCAACAGATGAGCCCAAAACACCCCACCATAGAGGACTACAGTCTCTCAAAATAACATCTTGATGCCTACAAACTAAAAGTCTGTCCTCATGATAAGAGGAGCCTTTTAAAAAGGTAATTAGATGCAGGAAGGATCGATCATTTCTGATGCATTACAGGTAAACACTCAGGACTTGATGTTAAGTAAATTTGCCACTGGTCCTCTGGGCAGCTAGTTTTTCAAGATCACTGGCCTGACTATTGTAACCAGAAGCACAACTTTTGATTCAGAAAATAGGCTGAGTTTTTCCTCATATTCCATATTTTATATTCCTGCAATACCCTAGCAAACCACCATATTTTCTATATTCAACCTTGCATACTTGTCTGCATAATAGGTCGACAATGATTGGCACATTCGGAAAAAGATTCAGCTTTTTGCTGCATCGTGTATGAGCCAACTCTAGCAGGGGCTGGATTTTTCTCTTCCTTCTGCTTTTACAGTCTCTCACATCCAACTCTTTTGTTATTTCCCTCTTTCAAATACTGATTTTTTTTAGCTTTTTTTTTTTTTTACCACAATCATTTATGTACACATTCAGCTGAGTCAAACCTATTTTAGTGTGGAATAAAACTCTAAGATTAACAAGTAGTGGTGTCATTAACAGGATACATACAATACAACTATCATAATCATTTTAAACTTGCAATATATACAAAAAAAAGTGCAACAGTTTGCAGAAAGCACAAATATCTGGTGTTGTTAACAGCCCCCGTCACCTTTCAGATTAGTCACATGTTGCACTTGAAAGCGAGCTTGAAGTTAATTTTCCACTCGCTCCAAAAATGCTTCTACAAGCACTTTTTTCTTCATAGAGATGTGTGGAATGGAAAAAGCAATCTTCCAATATACCGCTGCATTGGAAGAACAGCAGAGGCAGAAACACTGGGGGAGTAAAAGGAGTAAATTTTATACTTTAAGAATAACCTCATGAACACTTAGAAATTGCAGCAGGACCCATATATTGTGTCTCTTGCATAAATACAGCTAAATCAAAGCTAATAGGAGGGAAATCAGGAGCACAGTATTGTATGAAATGGTCATTGATTCATCCTCCAGTCCTTATTGTCTTTCTCAGTTTGATTTTCAGCATTTCCATTTTGCTGATTTGTCTCTTAGATAATGAGAAACCATGCAACAATGGTAGCATGCATGAAGAGATTACTGATGGTTTGAAGTGCACACCCTCCTGCTGCACATCCATCCGGGATGTAAATTTAATGCCACCATATGCTGATGTTTTCAGGCTGCAGCCTTGATTAAGTGACTCCGTTGTGTCTGATGAAGAAGCAAAAGTTTTGCACCATTTGTTATCTCGGCACTCTCTCGCTCAAACTGATAATCGAGTTTCTATTCAAAAGGGAGCAAAAATAACATTAGCTCAGTGTAGATTCTGTGTTATTTCCCTGAGCTGTGTGTTTTCCTTATGAGATATTTTAATTGTAAATAGAAACTCAATCTATTAATGTGAGGGGGAAAAAAATTAAGAGAGGAAATTAAACTACACATGAACAGACTGAGCACACAGTCCTATGAGTACATTAACGTCCCAGCAGAATATACGCATAACTACTTGATTGGCCTCCAGGGATGTAATATCTACGCTTTAATTTCAGATAGCAAGTAAGCATATCCTGTTACAAGCCATTACAAGAGTTTAATGCCAGCCACTGTGTTTGTTATGCTCTCATTTTACATCCTCGCTTCCCAGGATTTGGCTCTGTTTAAGTTGAGATGAAAAGATTTCTGCTATTTGGGTTACAGCAAGAGTTTCATGTCTTGCAAAATTTACTCGCATAATTAAAAGTAATCAGATAAAAATAACCGCACTGCTTATTCAATGATTTAGAAGAAAAGTTCCAGAGACATAATGTAGATGTAACTAATTGCTTGAAGTGTTAAACTGTATTTTTGGATGCTTTCTCTCGCACCACTGTGGCTGCTGGACAGAAGCATCAGTTTCCTGCCCTGCATGGCTCCGGGCTCATTCTTTCTCACCACTCAGCTAGTTGCTTGTGGCTCAGAGTTTTGTGGTTGTAATACAGACAGAAGGTGCCAAACTGATGCATAGTCATTACTCATGCTGTAGCACACTGAGAGCTGGGCTGAATTAGAAAGGGAGCTGAAATGTGCCTGTTTAGACAAGGTAGGGGTGGAAAAAAATACCTTTTTAGTCAAGTAAAATGACCAAATGCAGCAAAATGCACATGTTATGGAAGCTTTGACACATTTGTTGCCAAATAAACATCACTGTTTTATAGGAAAAAGTCAGCTTTGACCAAGTAATGCACCATTTGTTAGTGTTAACTGTTTTAATGCAGTTAGATTATTATGAGGGGTTCCTAATTTGGGGATCTAGTCCTCCAGAGGTTTACATGGAGCTATTATTGTTACAAAATTATTCACAAATTAATACACAGATCATTCCCATGTTTCTTATTGAAGCTCTTTTGATAATTAAGTAGGCATTTACTCCTTGTAGATCTGTGTGCATGATTGAGCATCAGCTTGCACATCCGTTATTCTGTGTGCTCATTTAAATATTTATTTGCCCATTTACAGATCTATGTCTGCATTTCTTGATATGTGTGCACAGTATAAATCTGTGTGCACATCAAGAATCAAGTGCGCATCAAAAAGATCAATGTTTGCATGTATAGATCTCTTTGCACATGCATAATTGTCAATGTGCATTTATAGATCTGTGAGTGCATCACAAATTTCTGTGTTGACATTTATAAACTTCATGCACATGTATCAATTATGCACATTTTATAGATCTGCCTGCACATTTGTCTAATCTATGTTCACATTTAAAGATCTGTGTGTAAATTTAAAGATCTATGTGCAAATTTATATGACCTGTGTTCACATTTATGGATCTCTTTGCACATTTTTTAGATTTTGTGCAGATTTATATGATCTGTGTTTATATTTATAAACCACTGTGTGTATTTACAGATCTTTTTTTGTGCATTCATAAGATCTGTGATCACATTTCTAGATTTGTGTGCACATTGATATAATCTTTTTTCACATCAATAAAATCTTGGTGTGCATTTATATGATCTTTGTTTACATTTATAACATCCCTGTGTACATTTATAACATCTGTATGTGCATTCAAAATCTGTGTGCACATTGATCTGTGTTCACATTTATAGATCGTTTTGCACATTTTTAGATTTGTCTGCAGATTTACATGATCTTTGTTCATATTTACACATCACTGTGTGTATTTATAGATTTTTGTGTGCTTTCATAAGCTCTGTGATCACATATTTAGATCTGTGTGCATATTTATATGATTTTTGTTCACATTAATAAGATCCGTGTGTGCATTTATATGATCTCTGTTTACATTTATAACATCCCTGTGTACATTTATAAGATTTGTATGTTCATTCAAGATCTGTGTTTACATTTATAGAAATCTGTGTGCATTTATAAATCAGTTTGCACATTTGTGGTATTCTGCCAGCGTTTGTAGATCTGGTATGGATTTGTAGTTCAGTTGCTACATTTCTAATTCTCCCTAAGTATTTGTGTGCACATTTGTACACCTGCATACGCGTTGTGGATTCATGTCGCTTGTGATGTTACAATACCAATATTTAACTTTAATACATTCCAAGTTTATTAGCAATACATTCACAGAAACAGTACTTGAAACTGAAACGATACGTTTGATATTCCATATCTAACTGATGAGAAACAGGATGTCCACATGGGTTGGGATTGTCCATCTGTTTATTCAGTTGCTATAGCACCACCATAGTATGAATGACATGTAACATAGCTAGTGTCCCTATACTATTTAGCTATTTAGTCATTTCATAAAGTGCATATACCAAGACACCAATAAGCTTTGGCATACATGATACATTTGTTTTTGTAAGTTGTGTGTTGTGATATGTCTACCATGCCAATTATGACACAGGAGAACTTGTCATGTTTTGTTAACCTTGTAGAGGTCTTAATGTTTGAGCTGCTTGTTTGCTGGCCAACAAACAGTACCAAATGGTTGGAAAATTCTAGTACCGGAACGTTTACAATAAAGGGATCAAAAAAGTACCAACAATGTGGTACATATTGAAATACTACATTGCACATTTAAAGATCTGTGAACACATTTGCAGAGCCGTTTGCACATTTGTAGATCCTGGTGCACATATGTATATCCATGTGCACATTTGTAGAATCTTTATCACTCTAGCAGAAACTTTTGCAACAGTAGGGTTAAAAGATAAACCAAAACTTGTTCATTGTTGAGCTTTTCTCCTTATCTTTGCTGGTATTGGAAATTTTCAGAAATCTTTTTGACTTGAAAGAAAATGAAGGCACAGCAGGTTGCTTTTTTAACATGTCTCAGCCTGTTGTTTTGTTTTCTACATCACTATCTTTTCACAAGAAAGCAAGCTTTGTGATCTTAAGAAAATAAGATAAATTAATGTGATTAAATTGGAAATTTTTTTATTGGCTGGAAATAACAAGAAAATATGTTGATAATCAGCAAAAAAAGCGTGTACTTTGCTCACTTTGTTAAAAATTAGACCAAATAAAACATGTAAGTTCATGTCTGCTTAGTCTTATGATGTGTAAAATGGTTATAAAAAGTAAATGGACCTTGAATTTTGAGAGCAGTATACAAGTTGATATACTTAACTTTCCATAACCAAATGAGGGATGACTTTTTCAGCTACTCAAGCAGGTGGAAGAACATTAACAGCAGTAAAGATGGCTAAAGTTTAACTTTGCTGGTAATGTAGCCTGATAAATACGGCGTTCCAGGAGGGGATGATGTTCATTTGTGACATCCTCATTTCATATTCTCACCAGTTGGCCATTGCCTCAGATTTGAGGTGTAATATGGGCCTGCCAAATCAGCGGTAGCCCCATTACTCATCCCCCTCTGCGCTGTCTCCTGGCTTGTGCTCCGGCGCTAATGCAGATTACAGGGATATATGAGGGCTATTTTGTTCGCTGCAGGGTGGAAACGATCACAGGCAACCCCATCCCTCTCTGATGCTCGCCTCTACATCTGTTCCCCCCCTATGTAAGCATATCTGGGGATCCATCAGAGCCCCCCCCCCCCCCCCCGCCTGGCCTTATCAGATCTGAGGCAGACTAATCTATCGCACATCAATTATAGATGCTATGTGTAAAAAATTGGGTCACTATATCAACAGAGCTCTGGATCCTTGGAGACATTGTTTAGTTAAGTGATTAGTGGCTTTAGTTTAGATACAGTGTGCATGCTTTATAAGTGTTAAATGGTCCATTTATGATACATGAGCATAGCCCTCCATTAGAGAAGAATTATTATTATTATTATATAATTCTTGATAATGACTTTCTTTGTGCACACAAGTAGAGCAAATTCCTCAAACTTTTTACGACCTTAGTGTGTATTTTGCAGGTGGAAATCCACACAGGTGTCAACCCTCATAATCGATAACCAATTTTTATCCTGCTGTGAGACAATCAAACATGATAAACGAGCCTGAGCTGCATTATTCGCACTCGAAAATCCCCTCGCACCTTAAATTCATTTCCAGCATGCTCCCTGACAGAGAAGCACAGACGTATTATTCAGATATCTAATCTATTCTACGACCAGGACACGTCGAAAATATGAAAAACCCTCACACATTTAATCTTTATGCAAGTCTCTCCTCATGTGTTGGGTAAATAGACCATTCATCATATTATTGGGCTTTTTACAGCTTGACTGTTTGAGCGATCTGTCTCTCAAACCGCCTCTCTCCCCGGCGGCCCCATCAATCACTTTTCAATGAAGATGTCACAGCTCATTGTGTGGAGAGTTATCCCAAACACTTTCAGATGATGAATTAAAAGCTAAACTTTATTTTGTTGTGGCTGATCCTCTTTCCAAAATGTGTAGAATCCACGCCGACAGCCGAGTGCTTCATTTAGGTTTTCCACCTACTGTCAACAATTTTCACCTCAGCGGAGATGTTAGCAGGTGCAGAAATGAGCTCGCTATTAACTTTTCATTAAGCAAAGTAAACCGCACTAGTCATCACAAGTAGCTGCTGCACAACATGAGACATAATTGGTGTGAGGTTAATGGCCAATTTAAGCTGCATGTAAAAACTTTTTGTATGACTGACACCTCTCTGAGATTGACAGCAAGAAGTTTGAAATCTACAAACAAAAGATAATCACCCTTTATTAATAATAAAGCCATACGATTGGCTCATTAAACAGCTTGTTTGGATTCTTAATATTCATCCTCATGTCTCGCTCTTCTTCTCTTCTGTTTTTGTCGCAGGATCCTCACAGGACTGGATGCACCGACTGATCTGCAGCACCAGGAGTCTGAAAGTTGCCTCAGCTGACACGCCATGTGTTTCAGAGTGCAGACAAAAGATGCCGAGATTCCCGTTTGATCCCACACACAATTGCACAAACGCTCGCTCATCACACTTGTTTCTGTAAGGAAACCTCTTTTTCATCATTTCTCTCTTTCATAAGTGTATGCATCACACCGAATCATTGTATAAGGAAACTAAACAATAAAAACCTCTGAGTTTAATCATTTGAAGGTAAGATTACCTCATAAACCTGAGAAAAAAACTGCGTCTCTGCTCAAATGTCTAGTGGGGCCACATCCATCTGGGATGTTGGGGTGGAGTTATACTTTTTAGGGAGAGTTTGGGTGACACAATGTACACCAGATGGCAGAGAATAATTTAGTTGATTGATTGAAATGTTTTTTTATGAACATGTAAAAATCATGATCTAACCCAAGTAAGCAGCACAAAATATGAATACAAAATATGAGATACAGCATTCTGCATATTGTGCCTTTAAAGCTTATTGCTGCATGGACGGATTTTTGTTTCATTCTTTTTTAATTTAAAAAGTTGACATATTTGTGATAATTACAATACAGTCACATATTGAAAATGCTGGACTAAAGTAGGTACTATTCATATTGTTAATTCTGCATCATTAGTGAGGCTTATATCCAAATGTCTCAAACATTATTAACATTTTTCCTAAATAGGTAAAAGAAAAAGTAAATTCATGAGTGTTTCAGTCCACTACTGTTATGTGAGTACTGAGCAATAGGTGGCTAATCGGACACTTTTTATATCTATTAAATGAATATATTTCACATTCATCTGGGAAACCGCCCAGTGTTTAGGAAGGGCAGGACTTATCAAAAAATTCTCAGAAGGTGACTGGACAAACATTCTGTCTGTCAAATTCATTAAGAGTGATTCAGACGAAATAAGGTGGTATGCATGCACAGCTCCAGTAGTAACCTGAGCTCAACAGGAAAAAGCCGCCATAGTTTATGAACACTGGAGCTTGTTGGTGGATATAACTCAAGTTGAGGTCAGTCAGGTGCAGCTCTTTACTCTTGTATGAATAAATGAATGTGACCAAGTTCTGATAAAACTGCTATACTAAAGCCACATCTGAGGTAATCACTACACCCACGGACGTCATTTTTTATATCGTCTTACAGTACAACTAAACCCCCCATAACTATGGCAAACTCAGGCCAAAGCAGGTCAGAAGAAGAGCGTCATGAAAAGCTTTCAGTGCTCTTTATTCAGTAAAGAAATGTGGTCCAGTTATATTGAAACTGCTGCTATACCAAAGCTACTTCCAAAGTAATTGCCACATTGGTGGCAGCCATTGCTATTGGCTGCCAGTACAACTAAAATCTACCAAGCTACCCCCTTGTTCTCCTTAAATAACCCTGATTGGTCAGATCCATTTTCAGACTTGGCACAATTGTTTCAGATTGGAGCTTTGCAAGAAAGACTTGCCTGATGACAGACATGGAATCCGGCCGAAACATTTGCTTTGCAAAGAAAAGTTGACACTACCAGAAACACAAATTCTTGACAATCTCCATGGAAAAAAACACAAATTTCAACCCAATTTTTTTTTTACAATTTTTTAGCAAATTACTGTGAAAATGTTGGAAACATCCAAAAAATTCTCTGAAATTTCCATGAAAATTCTTACAAATTTTATCATCACCCCACCCCAAATTTCCCAATCAAATACCTAGAAATCTACACAAAAATTTCCAAAATTTTCATGGACAGGCATACATCCCAAAAAACTGTCCCAAATTCCCATTAAAAGGCCAAAAAAACATTCAAAGCAAATTTCCCCAAACTTGAAATGAAAAAATTAAAACATATCCCCTAAATTTTTATGAAAATACTTAAAAATTTCCAAGTAAATTCCCTGAAATATCCAAACAGCCAATTCTTCCAGCATTTGAGGCAAATTATTTAAACTTTGATGAGACCTGAAACTGAAAACAAGAGAAAAAAGGTTATTCTGAGATAGATTCTCTTCTTTATTGTCTCATTCTTGGCATAAGAAATCTGCTGTCGTATTAGTCCATACACAGGAGAGATCCTATATATCTCTCAGTTTGGCATCTTGAGATAGTGGATTTGTGTTTCTCTCCTGACCTGTGAGCTCCTCCCTTAGGGTCGGAGGAGCCGGTCACTGAAGTTGGATTCGAGCAACTTTCTGTTGAAGCACAGACACAGTTGAGTGCTTCTTTCTGCTTAAGTGCACAATCTGAGAGTGTAGGGAGCCTCTTGGTGCTGTGAGCACCTCAGTCCAACTATAGGATTTTACTGCTTTAAAGAAACTGAAGCATCTGGCTATGAATGGGTGATTTTAAAAGGTAAAATCTTAATCTAAGCTGCATTATTCTGGCATCCTAATCTGCATCCTTTGATAACACACAACAAAGAAAGCAGAAATCCTCTCCCTGACTTCCACTGCTTTTTAGGTTTCTATTTTAAAGGACCAAAACTGGCTTGAAGTGTGGCTTCCTGTGTAGATATCTAGGATTAAACAAAACATTAACAGTCACCACAACCTGCGCATGTAAATCCAACCTTTTCCCTTCTAATTAGTCCGATTAAATGTAATCTGTTACCTCACTGCTTCCTCCTCTCACAAGGCTGCATGGTGGATTTGTGAGGATGTGCAGGTCTGTGTCAGCCCACCACCTTCCTCCTCCACCTCCCCACCCTCAGTGCACCACAGTTGCATTATTAAACTTGCATAAGATCATTAGCATACAAAGCAGGAAACCTACCGCGGCGGAGTCATACATATTTATCTGCCTGACTTGTGCGTACGTATGCCTGTACTGTAACCCCTTTACACAAAGGCGTGACTGCCTTTCTATCGCAGAAAGCACCATTTTACCAGAAGTTCGTTTCATTTCAAAGGGTTAGATATTTATTGGTGCAACATCTGAAGAAAGAGCAGCTTGTATTTGCCTTAAACTACACATTAGAAACATGCACGGCTGCCTGTACGACTAAAATATGTGCGTGTTTGGAGACAGAGCAGATGGAGTTTGGTTAGGTTCATCAGAGCAGTTTGCTTCCAGCATATCAAATATTTTCTGCACACAGAGGGATTTCAGAGGCTGCCAATGCCTGCAATACATATTCATCTGCTGCACACAGCAGCACATAATCAAACAGAGGGGAAGACAAACAGAGAGCATGGTCTTATAAATACTTGTATCACCTGTGGGCTACCTCTGCTTTGTGAATGGCTGTGAAATCACCTCCTTTTTCTTTCTCCTTCCACTCTTTTCCCTAGCTTCTCGCCCTCTCAGAGATCACTCCTTTCCTTCCTGGTGAGAGCACAACCTCTCCTTTACTTCCATGCAGCACGGGACTTCTCTGTTAATATCCCTGCCTCCTTTTCTTCTTCACTACTTCCCCTCCTCCTCCTCCTTGTGAGATTGCTGTTGTGTCTTATGGCTTTTTATTCCTACGTGATTGGTAGATGGGTTCATGTAGGAGTAGAAGCCACTAAACACACGGCAAGTGCTCAACGTGCTGGCCAGCCCTCCTGTGGATATGACAGCTGCCATGTTCACATCAGTGTCCTGCCCGTTATCAGGAACAAGCCCACAATAGAAGCAGCACAGAGTAATCACTGCAGAGTTGGCTACTGTTTCTTTTCAGAGACCATTTTAAAAGGACTTGATTAAATGCTTATTTTACTTCACTGAACAATAGGTTGCAGGACAATACAACAGAATGGACATCATTTCTTGGGGCTGGCAAGTCCTAAATTTCGAACAGACCTGCTTTTCACAACCATTTCCCACCAGCATGCTGGCTGCGCTGAATTTCACCCTCATTTCTGCACTCCTCTGCCCCGGGGTCGTAGCACAAAAGTGGAGCTGGAAAGTTCTTAAAATAGAGATTGGGAGGAAATGAAATAACTCTCAGTGGAAGGTCATCAGTGTGGTGAAATATGTGCAGAATATGTGCAAAATACTGCAAGGTAACGGGTCAGAATATAAAAATGGCTGTCACTTTTACACTTTAACAGCCTATAAAAGACCAGATTTGAAAAACTGCATGGAAAGTTTAACAGTTATTCTGCAGGGATGTAACGAAACACAACTTAACATATGATGCATGTCTTTGTACTGGATTCATAGTGTGATTTGATCAGGATTTATGAGAGGGGTCTGGCTGCAGTCTGCAGATTTGGACATAGAGATGCTACTTCTGTCAGAACAGAAGTGACACTGGTACACAGATTTCCCGCTTTTTTTTTTTTTTTAAATTATTTAACTTTATTCATAAGCAAAGTTACATTCATCAAAATACAACCAAAAAACATTTTATAGATAAAACATTAAAAAGGTCAGAGGTCAAATTATGCATTGGCCCATTTTAGAAGTAGTTACGCAAATGGTGGCTCGCTTTAACTTTGTTAGCTAAATCTAACGTAGCAATGCTAGCTATGCAGTTACTTCCTTAGCCAATGTAGCAAGCCACCATGCTTATCTACTTCTAAAATAGTCCTAGCTTTATCCAACATAGCATAAGCTAACATAGCTTCATTTGCTTTAGCTACACTAGCTTTGTTACCTTTGTTACCTAAGTTTCCTATATTGTTTAAGAAAAAGAAATACAAAGCTCACATAAATAATATCTTTGTTAACCGTAACCTTAGCTACATCACCTACATAGCTCATGAAAAACCCTAAGTAGCTTGCAATGATTAGGCAACTAACTAGGCTTTGTAAGCTTCAGCTTTGTTAGCTTTCTTAACCTTTATTACCTATGTTTCTACATTGAAAAAACTGCAGCTTACATAGTTAACATATCTTTGTTAGCTACAACCTTCACTACATTACTTACCAAGCTTATGAAAAAACCCTAAAAAAGCTTATGAGATTTATGTAGCTAATGTAGTTACATTTGCTTTATCTTTAGCTATGTTAG
This sequence comes from Cheilinus undulatus, assembly GCF_018320785.1. Taxonomy (NCBI): domain Eukaryota; kingdom Metazoa; phylum Chordata; class Actinopteri; order Labriformes; family Labridae; genus Cheilinus; species Cheilinus undulatus. The sequence goes on along the minus strand of NC_054887.1, from coordinate 19,393,083 downwards.
ATCCATTGCCTGTTTTTCAGATAGTTAAAGAAAAAAACTGTGTAGCCAACATAGTTAACGTACCTTTGTTAGCTATAGCCTTAACTACATTAGCTGCATTACCAACGTAGTTTATGAAACAAAACCTAAGTAGTTTACAATGCTCACGTAGCAAAGGTAGCTTTAATAGTTTTAGCTATGTGAGCTTCATTACCTATGTCACCTATGTTTCCTTCATAGCTTACAAAAAACTATGCATCTTATGTAGTTAGGGGATCTTTGTTAGCATTTCCTTCTTAGCTTATGAAAAACCTAAGTAGCTTATAAAGCTTAAACAGCTAATGTAACTTTGTTAGCTTTGGCTGCATAGCCTTATTATCTGTGAAGCTCATGGAGCTAACAGCTTTATTAGCTTGAATGTTAGCTATGTTGTCTACGTAGTTAACATAGCTTAGGTAGCATACATATCTTCATTATCTTTAGCCTTAGCTACATTACCTCCACTTTTGTGTTTTTAATGGACACAAGGTTTGTACACAGACTATTTCCTCTGCTTTATTAAACCTTTTTGGAGTAGGTAATTCTCCAACAACGGAAATACAAAATATGCCATTACTTATTCTCATTTATTAAAATGTTCTCTGTTGTTGTTACTCATGAAATGATACATTTTTTCCTTAATAAAAATGATAAAAGGCATTTTGTAGTAAATATTTTGTTTTAAGGGTTTGAATTCTCCCTTATTTGTAGTGTATTGTATGATGAAGCATGGATACATCATAATTCATATGTGGAATAGACCATTTTAAATGTGAAATTGTCCAATAAGAATAAAGTTGCCCATTTCTTGCTTTTTTGCTCGGTATTCACTTGTTTTGTTTGTCCTCTTGCAATTTTAAGTGGCTTCAAGCTCCACTAGCTCAAGTAGATATTTCTAAACAACTCCCATATGAAATTTTTGAATAATTTCTTGTTAGCAAACATGTTTCTTCTTTTCCCCCCATTTTGATTTTTATCAACATCTGAGAAAATATCTCACTGATAAGCTTCAAAATATTTCAACATGTTTATCAGATTGTTATTGGCACCCTTTCCTATTTGAGTATGTTTTGTGTTTTATGGATAAAAAAGGTCACCAAGAGTGGTGTGAGTGACAAAAAAACAGTTGAGCTGTGGATGATAAATCAAACCAAAAAGCTAATGGATGCTAAAACAAAGAGAATAATTCAGAAGAGACAGCTATTTTTTGGAATATCACCTGAATATGAGCAACTCCTCTTACATTAGTATTATGTGATTCGATGCATTGATGGTGCTGTTGATGGATCCAGTATGTGGTTTAGCATTGTCTTGATGAAATATGCAAAGCCTTCTCTGAAAGTGACATTGGCTGTGTCCGAAATCACTCCGTATTCACTATATAGTAAATACGCCATTTTGTAGTGGTGTCCGAATTTTGAGTGAGCATTTTTATTCACTATTAAATGCACTCATTCTATCCCACAATGTATTTTTAAAAGTAGTGAACAAGCGATGCTCACTAGCCCAGCAATATTTACCATCATGCATCGCGGCTGCTGCTCTCAAACATGACGGACGAATGAGAGGAGCACAGGCACACATATAAAAACTTTATTTAGCCTAATACTTTTTTGTTTGTTGGCTTTAGCCAAATCTGTGAGAAAATGTTAAGGATTTAAAACAGAGTCACTCTGAGGATTACATGACATGAGACCACTATCTTTATGCAGAAATAAGTTACATTACACACAAAATGTAAACTATTTTGCCACAAAAGACACAAGCTTTTATTTGTATCAGTATTTTTATTTTGGGGGGTGGGGGATACATCACATTTAGTATCAGTTTTCAGGTGAAATTCTACCATTAATTTTGATCCTCAGTCGTCGTCAACGAAATCTACGCGCCGTTGTTGCTAAACATTTTAATTGTGAGACGGTGATGACATCCGAAATCATTTTTGTGTTTTGTAGTTGAGTCCACTATATAGTCCACTGTACGCTGTTCCCTATAAAGTGGATAGGGAGTGGGGAATGTGGTTTCGGACACAGCCACTGTCTAGATGGAGCTGTTGTTCTAAAACTTCTAGAACCTTTTCAGCATTGATAGTGCCTTTCCAGATGTGTAAGCTGCCCATGTCATACGCACTAATGCAACCCCATACCATCAGAGATGCAGGTTTATGAACTGTGGGCTGTGTTCATGTTTTCCAAAAACAATTTCAAATTTTAAGAATATGACCACAGAACAGTTTTCCATTTTGCCTAAAGGAGCTTTGGCCCAGAGGAGATGACGGCATTTCTGGATCGTGACCAACTATGTGGAAAGACTTAGTTTTTTGATTGTTAAACCTTCGCCCTTCTTTTCTTCTGAGATTCTGCCTCAATGATGTTCCTTTTATCTGTCAACTAAATAGAACAATCAAACATTACAACGGAAGAATTAGGAAGGTCTGAATAGTGTGACAGTATGCAGTTTTTGCCACAGCTGTGGTTTTTACTTTAAAAATCCCTTTCATTATAAATTTGCTCTTTTTGTAGAAGCAGTGAAACTGTCCCTTTAAACCTCTCTGCACCAAACCTGAAAAGCATATCTAAGCCCAGAGCTACCCTCATAAATTCCCGTTCACTCACAAATGAGGTCTGGGACATTTTGGCCATCTCAAAGTGCTTAATAACAGTAACTTTCTGCCTGAAGTGAACTCAGTGTCAACCAATTAAGCAGGACATTCAAATTACGCGGCTCCTGTTGGGTCCACTTTGGGCGCTCTGGGGGTTTTGGTTTAAATGTCAACCTTGTGTTTGTGTTTGCTGTAAAGTAAGCGGCTCACTCCTCTCCTCCCAAATAGAATCTTAATAAAGCCTAAATGTGCTGTTATCAGAAACCAAAAACTGAATTATTAATCCCTGGATATTACAAGAATTTGACACATGCTTGCAATTGTGTGACATTACTTCTGAGGCGGATAATTATTCAAGTCGAAATTGGAATAGATACGGTCTGCTGGGGTTTAATGATTAATTCAAGGCTGTAAGTTGTTGTGATCTAATATTCAGTGGGCGGGATGGGAAGTTTCTTTAGCTTGCATTATGGGTTTAATTTATTTTTCAGGTTCCCACTCCTACGTGGAGGTTTTTTTCTCATTTTTATAGAGACACGAGGCGGTCTGAGAGAATAGCAGAGCAGCGGAGACAATTTAGAGGAAGCTGAGAGAGGATTCGATCCACGGGCCAGCAGGGGTTCATGGGAATCTAAAGGTGGGAATAAACTAACAAGAGGTTTGAATTATTAAAGATAGCACTAGCACATGAAGGGGGGAGTTGTGTTTGAATAGATTCTTGCCATGCTCTGTTTTGCCTGAGGGTTTCGTACGAATTTTCCCTGCTAAAAAACCCTACATGTGCTCATTTCCTCTTCGCATTTTGTCAAATAAAGCAGCAATTTTTGTGTATCCTCGGGTTGTCAAGGTCACAAAACTGTCAAGTTCAGCTGAAAGCCATTGAATGGGATTTTCTGACAGCGGTGTACAGTAGGTTTAATGTACATTTGTTGTGCTACTGTATCCGACCCCCCTCAGGCTACACTTTTTCCCCCTCCTGTAATAAATAATGCTCTTTTGTGTTCTCCGTTTCATTTGTTCCCCTGTTGTAACGTCTGCTCAATAAATTATGAATCAACCTGCTGCATATCTCTTGTTTCATTTGTCTGTCAAACACTTTTTTGTTGTTGGAGCTTTGAACGCCACACACATGCACTCCCACACATACAGATTAGTACAGTTTAACTTAAATCTCTCATTAGATTTGGTTAAAACAAGCAAGCGAAAGCAAAGGGTTTTTGTGCACGACGTGATGCTAAATAAGACGCAACACAAGCAGTAAGATAGCAGCAGGAAAACAGCAGGAAGCATGCTAAATTATTAGACATTAAATAAGCTTCAGTAGGTAGTAATTGGGCTGTGTCTGTCAGTCATAGAAGCAACGTACTGAAATACCAATTAAGTGCAATTAAAACTGCCTATCACTCTCATAATTGACCGTATTAAATCTGATATAAGGCATGAAATTGCCATACATAACATGCCATTGCATACTGATAAGAAAAGAATAACATGTCTTACTTTAGCACCATGCTATCCCACAAAATGTGCGTGTGATCTGAAGGATTGTTTAGGACTGATGCAGACGATGAAATACAGAGGCACAGCGTGAGTCTTTCACTTTCTTTTTCGACAAGATTTCGGGCAGCAGCGCTCCCTCACTCGCTTGCTCGCCTACACACACCAGCTGGCTGTTGTCTGGGGGAATCGCCTCAGCCATCTTTTTTTCTGATGAAATCAGAGGAAATCCAACAGCAGCCGAAGGCAGACCACATATCCTCTCTCTTTTTTTTAACTCCTACTCTATTCAATAATTCTCAGTGATGGGCCTCTCCTTTGAGCGCTGGCACCACTCCTCATTCCAATTAGTGAAAGGCAAAGAGGCCCTCTTGTTTGTCGGCACGCAGGCGGTAATTGGATAATCCCTGAAATTTGGGCAAGTGCACAAAAGGGAATCTGTAATTAAACCAGAAAGTCTGTCAAATATTGACATAGATGAGTCCTGCAAAGTATAGATATAGAGAATGAGTCAACAAAACAAGGCGGTATAAAATTCCTCAGAGTTTTATCCACAAGGGCAACACTGCTGATAAAGTTTAGCTTCTCTTTTAAAAATTGACAAAACCATCTGAATATTAATATGAACTATTTTAGCATAATCCCTTTGTTTAATTAGCTTTAAATCCAACTTTAACTTGTATCCTCATGTTCGTTTATGTCTCCCTTCATAAGCTCAGTGGATTTACAACTTCTCTTAGCTTTCAGATAGGGTGACAAAGCTCAGAAAGCAACTTTTCAAGTGTCTCATTGCATATGATTGCATGGTTTGGTTCCAAAATGGATCAGACAAAAGCAACAGCTGGTCCTAGAACCTATAGATCCAACAACACTACTGTGTCATTTCATTTTGAGAATCAAGAGCTTTTCTAGTGACAATAACGGCAAAATGTAACCCACACTGAGTGCCCAGATGGTGAGCTCCGAAGTGAAGTATGGAGTGCTGCAACCCTCATACCCTCAATGGCTGCCATTTTGGCTGCAAAGCAAAGACAAAGGACCCGACAGCAGCGAACACTGTGGCACACTTTCCACCTGGCTAAATTACAGGCAAAGTTTGGCGAAAAGTCTCTATGCTGTTAGATTTGACATAAAAGAAGAGGCATAAAAAAGAACCCTGCATATAAAGACACACTGACCTTAGCATGTTTTAGAAGAATGTTGCACAAACACACACCACATTTCTAATTTTTTCCAAATTTATGACATAGATGTGGTGTCAAATAGCTGCATTGTTCATCCCAAATTTTTCTGACTGTACCCAGGGTGCATCGCATAACTTTATCCTTAATGGCCTGGCAGTAAAACTGCACTTGGTTTAAAATTAATAAGGTTATTTGAGTGATGCTCCAAAGGAAGATTGTGAAAATTAGCGCCAGTGTGATATTGAAAATAATGTAGATGGTTGATGATGACACCGATGCTTTTTTCACCACTTCTTTGTCACCATTCCCATAATGCTGACCTTTCCCACTTTTGACCATGAAAACAGATCAGATTTTGTTCAAAAGGTGGCGTCTTCTGCCCTGTAAAAAATTTCATTTGATTTAGTGGTTAAGTGCAAGCATTAAAATGATCGGACATAACAGATAACACTTGGTTACTGATATCTGTTGTGTCACATCATTTGGTGATGGCTGTCAACAAGGCCAATATCAGTTGATACAGATATTAACAGTGCATCTCAGCTTAATGCTGGTGTCAGGCAAAAACCTTGTATCTCCCTCTTGCATGATTTTATTTTATTTTTTTCATAAATTAGTACTTTTTGTTACCCTTAAATCTGTCAGTGGGTTTTAACCAATTTTAAAGTAATAAGAACCACATTTTTTCATCCCCTGAAAAGGGGGGATTTAGGAGATACAAGATTTTGGCCGGACCATAATATAGTATCTAACAAAAGCTGGTACAAATTTTTAATTTTATTGGTAAGACCCCAATAGAAAGGGGCCTAATAATCTTAGCAAAAATCTTTGCAAAACTACTAAATGCGTTACCAATATCCATGTAGATTGTGCTTGTGCAAAATGATTTTTAATCTAATCTCAGCTATACAGGTTAGAGCTGCCGTGGTGTTTGACTGTGCAGAGCTAAAATTCATGCTAAAGCCTATCAGGAGACAGGTTTCTTTGCTAAGAGAAGCTTTGCCTCGTTTTAATAAAGAAATGTTGTCGAGGTCTGACTAAACTGCTGCTTTTCTACGGCTACATCCAAGCTAATGGCTGCCAGCTGACAGTACAAACTCAACCCCCCTGAAACAGATGCAAAGTCATGCCGATGCAGGTCTAGAGAAGACGGGAAACATCATTTCTGTCATGAAAAGCTTTCAGTGCTGTTCTTTGCTATTTATTTAATAAAGAAATGTGCTCCAGCTCTAAAAACACTGCCGCTATACTATACTACTTAGAGTTTAATATTCCATTCTCACATCTCTAGGAAATGTCACATTTTTCATCATTATTTTCTTGGATGTGCACCGTCCATAATGTGTGAAAAAGTAGCACATCAAAACATAGTTGCATACTATACTAGAGATCAAAAGATTCAAATTCAAAGAGAACATAAGGATTTGTGAGGCTGCACTAGGGCTTGTTTTTTTTTTTATATTTTAAGGTTAAGTTTTAAGGTTTTTAAGGTTAAGTTTTGGGGTTTTTATGCCTTCATTTATAAAGGGGGACAGTGGTTAGAGTTGTAAACAGAAACTGAAAGAGTGTGGTATGACAGCCAGGGGCTGAACTTGAACCCAGGCCACCTGTGTGCCACCAAACCACCAGGCCATCTGCACCCAAGGAAAAGTAATCCTCAAAACTAAACACTGACTTTGGTATGCTAATAGTAGCAATGGATTAGCTAAAATCTAGCATAACTGTACACTGTCCCATTAATGTGATGAGCTGTATATCAATCGTAGTGGTGGTTTTTTGGTTCTTTTAGAGACCTGGATCATTCGGCTCAGTTCAGTAATAAGACTCGGTCTGTCCGTTCTCCTGTGGCTCTTCATCTGAAATAATTTTGCCTTTTTATGCCTGTAAAACAAGAACAAAAGTGGGAAAATGAAACCCTCTCTGTTCTCATCACTTTCAAAAGGAGCCACCTCTCAGAACCGGTTTGTCCACAAACGGCATATCATGACTCCCTGGTCCCTCCCCATCTTGAATTGAGTTGTAATTCCAATCTAACCAGTACCCTACAACATTTATGATTAATAGTAGACCACAGTGTCACATGTTCAAGACAACATGAGGGATAAAAGCTGTTAAAGATGCACTCCAAGCCCCTTAGCTTGCGGCTAATTCATCTTTTTGTATTGCCGGCTTCACAACATGCCTTGGCTAAACGTGCCTAATAATAATAATATGGATGTACTAAAGTGCAGTCACTTGGTATCCATTGCTGATGCTGAATATAAACAGAGCCCATTTGTTCAAGCTTTATTTGTCTTATCTGTTACTGATGATTGAAAGTGTTGCAAAAAACTACTGTCATTTTATGAGATGCGTATGTCTGAAAGTAACTGATTAGTCACAAATGTCAGGAAAACTTCTGCACACTGGCCAAACTGTGCAAAAACTTTAGCTCTTTGTGCACTGCTTTGGTATTTGTGCAGTTACAACAGTGTACAGGAGTTTTACTGCAATTTATGGATGGATGAAATCAAGAAACTACTCATATTGGATGCCCTACTGTTTTTGGTGCCATGGTATCAAACAAGCATGGATATTGTTTGATTTTTACCATCATATCACAGTTTTAATATCTGGTATCATAAAAACCTCAGCCATGAATGGAGTCCTGTTCTCTTCTTGGCTGTTCACACAGTAGTAGTAGAGATATCTCAGAGTGAACCACAGTGATTCGACCACCTGCACATCAACACTGCCATCCACAGAGCCATGCTGCCAATATGGCTAAAAACCTGCACAGCTAACAAACTTAAACCCTTGATTTTGCAACTCCAGACGCCTCAACAGAAGCCTGCATGGCATTTCAGAAACGATCTCTGCTCACGCTATGACCTGTGGACGTCCCATTGTTGCACCAGTGTGCTGACTTCCACAAATTTTTCTCGACATCTCACTAAAAACCATCACAATGAGACGTCTCCTTTCACAGAGTCCACTTAATGAGAGTGTAGCGTCAGCGTTCTGGCTGCAATTACAGTGCTTAGGACTCTTTAATGATATGTTAATGGCTTGGCTGTATTACCTCTCAGCTGCCCAAACAACATTAAATACCCTGCGGCTGATTAATCCAGCATCCACAAAAACACCCAATTAGAGGGAAAATGTTTGAACCAAGTTCTGCCAACAACTTAAGAGCAAAATAGACATGCAATAAAAGAAATGCAACATTATGTTCTCCACTGATCAGAATGAATGCAGATGATAGCTGAAGCTTCAAGATCAATTTGTTTCTGTGTTACACTGAAAACAAATGAATATTTATTATCACTTAGGCGAGAGGGATGGAGCTTTTATGTAAGACTGGAAATCTGATTTCAAGGAAAATTTCTCAGTTACATGATAATTACTGAAATACAGAAAGCACTGAGCTGTCCTAGTTCCTAGTTTTCTATTTAAAATGCTACACTTAATTTTTCTTCAACATGGCCAAGGATAAAAGGGGATAATGGGGGACAATTTTGTCATGTAAACAGAGGTACAGGTGGTCTAGTGGAAAGGCTGTGCCCCCTTTACGTTGGTGGCCTGCGTTGACGTCCAACCAGTGGCTTCTTCGCTACATGTCATGTCCTCTTTCTCCAGTTCAGACTGACTAATGCTGGCAACACACTACACAATTTTAAGCCCGCTTTAGGCCAGATCTGCTCCCTGTGATGATCAGAGTCCTGAGTTGAGGTTCATTGCAACAACTATTTGTCTGAAAACTTCTCAAGTCTGTGGTTTCCACGTCAATTCTACCACTCTCTGTCGCACTGGAGCCTCCTGCCCTAGAATTGTAACTATTCACCATGTTTTATATAAGGTTGTTTAGGATTCTACATAAATAAAACAGAAGGTACAAGGTCTAATCTGGGATTTGATTATGTATAAACCCACTTAAGAAGTAGTTATGCAAGTAGTGGCTCTCTTTAGCTTCATTAGCTTTAGCTAAAGCTAATGTAGGTACGCCAGCTACACAGTGAATATTACACAGTAAGCCAAAGCTATGGTTGTCTCTACTTTAGCAACATGAACTTTATCTTATGTAGCTTTGTAGGCAATGTAGCTAGGTAGCCAGCTATACAGTTAATGTTACAAAGTGAGTCAAAGTAGCTACATTTGCTTTTGCTTTAGCAACATGAACTTTAGCATATGTAGGTAATGTAGCTACATAGCTAAAGCAATTGTAGCATAAGCTAGCGAAGCTAATGTAGCTTCATTAACTTCATATTTGGTAACATTGGCTAGCTATATTATCTGCATAGCTCATGTAACTTGCATTGTTTTGTTAGCCTAAGATTTAGCTGAGTTAGCCATGTGATTACATTATCTAAGTAGCTTAAGTAGTTTGATAAGATTATGTCTTTTACATCATGATTATATTTTTTTACATTTATAATTTGTTTTGCAGATAAACACTGTAATTTGGTTGTTCCAGTTATTGAGCCAGTTTATCCTGATACAGGCTGCATCCATTTATAAAGATAAAGCCACTGAGTTAGGGTTACATGCAAACTCCGAATTTGTACTCCTTTATAGCAGATTTCTCCGCTAAATAAGGTCAATTATGAGCAGTAGGCGCCTACAAAAGTTCAAGTGATACAAGCAAGTCACAGTTAAACCAAACAAGCTTCAGGTCTTCTCAAGTGACTCTCTGCCATTGTTCTCAGTTGTAGGTCCAGTAACACTGCTGCTGCATAACTTCAGAGAAGTTTGAGTTACTTTGCTCAAGGGCACAGTGCCAACTCACACAGCTGTTGATGAACACTGAGCGTTAACCTGCGACCTCTCTGTTACATAATGCTCTGTGTAAGCAGCAGGCTGCTCTGCCTACTCACGGCTGCATCAAAGTCAGACACGAAGAAGCTGCAAAAAAAAAACACTAATTAAGAGCAAGTCATCTTTTTGTTCTTACTGTAAAACACTGAAATACATCTCAGTATAATTTAAGTCAAATTAACAAAAAAAATCTCCTGACAGAGAAGCACTTTAAAGGAAATATCAAAGCAATGACACATTTATTTAAAATTAATGCTTGGAATTGCAGCGTAGTCATTTTAAAAGCATTTGTCTCTCTTCTCCGTTACCTCTGAGTCAACTGCAGTGAATAGAAAATGCATTAAAAACAACTCCCAGCTCTCGTCAGCATGATCGCTGTCAACACAGGGATGTAGTTGTTATGAATGAGCAACATCTGAAGTCAAACTCAAGAGAAGGGAACTCATTTTCTAGGATTGCCTTTTCAAACACATTGGATGTTGACAAAGAGTCGCTGAATCCATAGAGGAGCGTTAATCCTATTCCTGATAGAAAACATACAGGGAACTCCAGCATCAGCAGTGTAGGAGGAAGAGGAGGAATAAAAAGTACAGTTTGTCTTCACTCAAGTTCTGAGTTGTTCTCCCTTGGGTATACTACTTTTTCTGAATTATACACAGATGGGTAAGAAATTCAAGAAAAGCAAGAATTTTGCAAGTCTGTTTTCGAAGGAGTGAAACAATTCTTAGGCAAGATATTCTTTTATTAGGTGTTTTGGGGATCATTGTAGAGACATAATATCCCCTACATGTGCTGTTGAGATTTGCCAGTGTGGTGAATCACACCAAGCTGGATTATACTGTTTAATTTTTTAACTTGTCTCATTCTGTGAAAGTTTTGCACTGAAATGCCTACATTATTTCATATGACTACTCCTGTGCTACATGTTTTTTCTGGAGTTCTTTATATATTTTAACTGTAAATCCTTAATTTTCATAGTTGTAATGGGCCGTGCCACCATGACAGACATGACATGTTTATTGTCACCCTTAAAAATGCCAATGAATGTTAAGCCAAAGACTACATAAAGTGTGAGCTGCCACTGAAAACTGCCTTGCTGTTTATGTTTTTTGCAGCTTACCTGCCATGAACCATGATTATTCTCTGCCATCGACCCATAGCCAAAGTCGACCACAGCATCCCCTGACTCCCATAAAGTTATGACCCCAGGCCTTTCAAAGTCAAGTAGAGATGTGTTTCTCAGCTCTGCCCACCTCCGCTGCATACTTCCTGTTTGAAATGGAGGACTTCGTTCAACAGTACTCCATAAGGCATTTTGACCAAATATTAAACCAACTTTTCTGGGATGAATTTCACACAGTGAATGAGAAAAATGTTGACATTTTTCTTCCTGGTTAATTTTGTGATTGATCCCAGGAGCAGCAGCAAACTAGGAAGGCAACTTTCAACTGATTTTCTCGGTCATAATATCCTCCTCAGAGGGGATGTTTCATTTTAGCTATCCTACAACATAGTTATAAATTTTGCTTTTAGAATTTTTGAGATAGTTGGCTGGAATTTCCGTAGAAGGTTAAGTAAGTTGGAATTTTGGGAGAATATGCTTTCAAAACAGGAATTTTCATGTAATTGTTGGAGGATATTTCGGGATATTTAGTTTCGTGGGGGCTTTGAAATTTTTTTTACTTTTCTGGGAAATGTGAAAATTATTTTCCTGAATTTTCATGGACATTTTAGGATAATTGTTTGGATTTTAAGGCAAATGTGTTTAGACATTTTCCGTTATTTTCCAAGGATTTTAAGGAAATTTATTTATAAATTTGTTTGAATTTGTACATCAAATTTGGGGAATTTTTCAGGAATCTTTGGGGAAAGCCTTGGTTTTATTGGGGATTTTATTTTATTTATAATTTTTTTTTTTAAATGTGTTTCCGAACTTTCATTAAACGATTGTGATAATGTCTTTAAGGGAAAATGCAAACTACTTTTCATGAAATTTTCAGAGACTTTGGTTAAATAATGATTTGTAGAGAAATAGTCTTGTTCTTTATTAGGAATCAAGAAAGGTTTGTATATTTGTAGAATATAGAGAGTTTTTGGAATCTTTGGGAAAACTTTTATGAAAGATTTTAGGCTTTTTTGAAAGTTTCACTGAAAGTTTGGAGGATTCGTTCTCAGAAAATTCTGTTATTGAAAGGAATTTTTTTTCAGAATTCACTCCAAATTTTTGCAATGTTTTGTGTTTTGAAATCTAATTATTTTCACGTAAATTTTCCAAGCCTTAAAGCATCTTTAGTGGTAAAAGAAATGTCTTTGTCAAAATGACTTCCTTCAAGTTAAGGAATGATTGTTTTGTGTGGTGCAGTAGGATAGGTCTATCATCCTCATATGCAGGCATCATGTTTGTTTTTTTTAAAGGTAAAAACACTTCCTGTTCAGAGACAGGACTTTGGTCCCAGTTGTTCCGAATAAGTGGGAGAAACTAAAAATGCATTCCAAACAAATGCACAGGTCTCAAGAGGATATGAAGTTTATCCGTTAAACAAAAACAAGCAGGACTTTTTAGTAAATACATCTTATGGAGTGCAGTTTTATTAAAAGAAGAGGTGGGCAGCATGTCTCTACTTATCATCTTTGGTACTTGTTTTGACTGAGAGCCCTTCAGCTGCTGAATTTACATGCTTTGCATTAACTGGATCATTCCCCCACAAATCCTGAGCAAAATATTTTGAAGCTTTTCTTCCAGTTAAAGCCAGAAATCACCAAACACAGTAGAATTTGAAATACAGATAGCGGAATACGCACCATCAGCTCTTCAGAGAGTATCATTATAACTTAAACTCACCACATCTTAGTGTTTTAACATGTCTCTAGTTCTGGTGGATCTTATGCTCACTATTGACACAATATTCATTCTTCTATCTCAACCTCACTATAATTAACTTGAATTAAAGGCATGAATCCAGTCTGCATTGGGTCATAGTGGGGTCAGGGCACCGAGAATCCTTCGCCCTTGCATGCAACTCTGTAAACGCATAGAAGCTAATACTAACAGGCTGTAATGTCCTATGTAATGGGGCGTTTTGTGAGGCTTGGGCTTTGCTGTTGGAGCTGGGAGTTGATTTAAAGGGCAATCAAAATCTGTTTATATTTTTTTTTTTCACTCTAGGGCCCTTATCACTGCAAGTAATTTTACACTTATACCTTTTATGTCATGCACACCATATAGTGACTATATGTTGAAGCCCCTTGGTGCATAAGACCCCTGGAAGTTGCCTACCTTTACCTAATGGTAAACTGCAGATGAGTATTGCCCATTTCTGTCAATGAAAGTCTTAAGCAAAGGTGGTAGTGCATCATTGGTAGCTGTGTCATGTAGAAGTAGCTGCAGTGATAGCACTTGCTCTGATAAAAGTTACAATTTAAATGCAATCATGCCTGGCTAATAATTTTACAACCTGCATGGCTCTTAGTAGGAGTAATAGTGCTAACAATCATCATTTTCTCCAGCGTGAAAGCCTCTTTCAGAGTGTCAGGCAGGTCTGTGCTTTTAGCTCTATCTCGTCTGTCTGTTATCACCGCTCATCAGTGGGGGAGAGGGGGAGGAGGGGAGGAAAGGAGGGAGGCCGCTCATCCGAGGCGAAGAGGAGAGCCAAAAGGAGGCAGCATCCTTATCAAAGGCCCGGGTGCTGAGCTGCTGTTAAAAATAGAAACTGAGGGAGATTGGCATCGATTTCTGCAGGCGTTGACGGCCCGATTGACAGCAAGCAGCGCTGCGTCGGGTTGTTGAGCCATCGAGGGAATCCGCCAGACTGCCTATGATGAGATGAGATGGGGAGATAACTTCTGACAAGCCCTCCACCCGCCACCCATCTCTAATCACCCCACTGCACGCACGCACACAATCACACGCTGAGAGAAAAAGTAATTACCACATACATGCACGAGCACACACACGCTCACACAGTCATACACTCACACATTTGCTGCCCCCTGAGCAAGTAATGGGACTTTGGCTGGCTGAGCATCCACCTGTCCAGTGTCTCCTGCCAAGTCAAAGCTCAGGCGCTCATACACATACAAAATACCTCTGGATGTCCCTCCACAGCCACCATCCAGCGTCCTTAAGGGTTATCCCTCTAAATTATCCTCCATCAGTAAATAGTGCCTAATATCCATGAGACGTCCCAGACCAGGGGTGTCAGTGACCTTTGTTTTACGGCTGTAAATGAGCTCCACTGAGTGCTTACGGTCATTACGCTGTCTGCTTTAGGCCTGCTGCACTCAGATGTTAATGATAGCTAGCATGCAGAGAGCTAGCTAACTAGAAAACATGCCCATTGTTATGATACTAGTTTATAAAGTACAAAAACCTGAGCTGTGACAAAAAAAATCTATTTTATGTCTACCTATGGACAGTCAGGCTAGCTTTTGTTTCTATTCTTTGTGCTATGCTAATGCTCACAGCTTGAGTCTTATATTGAAATGACATAGAGTAGTCTTCTTAACTAATGCTTGACAATTAAGCAGAAATGTCAACATTTTTGCTGGACATAGGTGTGTTAAATTTACTTCACTTTAAAGTCCAGTACAGTACAGTACAGTGGACGTTTCCCACCCTCAGTGAATGCCATATTAGTGACGTAGCTTGTACCGTTAGCATGCTAGCGCGCTAGCTAATGTTAGCATCCACTAGCTAGCTAGCGTAATTAGCAACAGAAGCACATTTCAATTAAGAAATCGGCATTTAAGGCAAAATAAGTTAATTTCCTTTGAACAAAAAATGTTAACATAAAATACATGTTACATTAATCTAATAGTTAGTGAAAATGGCCATACGTTTTAAACACCTAATGTCTTTTTACAACTTGCTGAAGTAGAAGAAAACAGAGACAATGACGCTTCTATTAAGTGCGACGGCAGCACAATGGG
Organism: Cheilinus undulatus; assembly: GCF_018320785.1. Taxonomy (NCBI): domain Eukaryota; kingdom Metazoa; phylum Chordata; class Actinopteri; order Labriformes; family Labridae; genus Cheilinus; species Cheilinus undulatus. The sequence continues at coordinate 19,378,059 of NC_054887.1, read as the reverse complement.
ACAACACTGACCCGCTGTGCTTAGGTTCTTTGTACTGCATTTTTAGTGTGCTATAAGACAGTATACTAAAAGATATGCGGAATCATAGACTATACTTTATCATAAATTGGACCTACATGTTAGATTTAAACAAATGCTACCAGAAAAAAAAATATGATGGCTGAGTGTAATAACAGTTTTTGTATCTAGTCTAAAGCATAGCAAAATCCTGAAAAATCACTGAAGAGCACACAGCACAGCTATTTCAGTTTTAAACTTAGTGGTCCAATATTTGAACTTAGGGTCTCTTCATGTGGGATATTAAAATGGTCTCGTCTTGGCATGAAAACATAGATACAAACTGATAGGAATGAATATATGGATAAGTTTAAAGAAAAACAGACTCATGCCAGGGACAGTTGCCACACATAATCCACTCTCACACATCATCCCTACACTCTCTGCCGATCATAAAATAAATCCAAAACACTCATCTATAAAAGCCCAAAAGTTTGATTTCCACTTATAATTAGGTGATTTGCAACAATCTGCCACAAGGACTCTGTCAATCTGTCATCGTGATCCTCCTCCTGTTAAAACCACCTCGGAGACAATTACTCTGGGCCCCACCTAATTAGAAACTCATTGAAATTTATGAGTGCCTGCTATGAATTATTGAGCTCTGTTTCCTAGGAGGGATGCCATTGGGGCTGTTTAAGCAAGTGAATTACTTTTAGGCCGCTTGGTAGTTGTGTTTGACCACGTTTGGTTTATAAATGGAAAGGTGTGTGTCTCCCTCTGCTGGTGGGAATTGCACATTTCAGATGGTAAAGGGGGAAATAGGGAAAAAGTCGACATGTTTGTGACTCAAGAAATAAACAAAACACCCACATTTTATCCTTTGTGATACATGTAGATGCCAAGAATGGGCATACACCTTACTTCCTGGTACAACTGCTTCATATATATACTTTTATGGTGATTTTTTTGTATAAAAGGGATATAACAATGGCTCAGAAGTTAACTTTGCAATCAGTGTATTATGGCAATAAAGGCACTGACATGTTTTTGCATGGGGATGGGAGGTCAATATTGAATGAAAAGGTGATGATGCTTTCGTTTTTTCATGTTGTCTTATAGTTGTTCCAGATTGTGGTTCTGCCCTGAGTGGGCTGTAAACAACCAATCACATCCTTTCTCAGTGTCCCCTTGTTATTCTTCTGATCCAGATGTTCTTCACTCATCCCACTGAGCTTTCCGAACATCTGTGCGGTTTGAAGCGACTTCACCAGCTGTTTCTGCAAACAGGAAAAAGGAGAGTTAGAGATGAGCTGACTGAACAAATACGCCATATCCTTTCGAGGAAAAAACAATGCTGAAATATCTGATGGATAGACAGAAAAATACACCAAGTACGTTTTTTAGATCTCTGCTTGAAAACGTCGGATTGCTCCCTCCGGATGAGGGATAAGTCTTTGCCTCACATGTAAAGGACTTTAAGTATCTCAGGGTCTTGTTCATGAGTGAGGGTAGAATGGATCGATCTTTGTTCCAGCCCTCACGTATGGTCATGGACTCTGGGTAATGACCGAAAGAATGAGATTGTGAGTTCAAGTGGTCAAATGAGGGTGACTGAGCTCAGCCTTAGAGATAGGGTGAGGATTTCGGACATCTGGATAGAGCTCGAGGTAGAGCTGCTGCTCTTTTATGTCGAAAGGAGCCAGCTGAGGTGTTTCTGTCATCTGATCAGGATGCCCCAGGGTAGACCCAGGACTCGGTGGAGGGATTATATATCTCATCTAGCCTAGGAACTCCAGGGAATCCCTCAGGAAGAGAGGAAAATGTTGCTTGGGAAAGAGATGTCTGGGTGGACTTGCTTAACCTGCTACCACCCTGGACAAGCAGCAGACAATGGATTGTTTCTTAGATGATTTGTCAACTAGTTAGAAAAGTTACTGATAATTTCCTGTTTTGGCCTCCTTATGTGAGGGTTTGCCACTACTTCTGGTAGTGTTGGATGCATTTTAGCCAAACCAGTAAGCCAAAGACATTTCAACAACAAACTAACAGATTATCATAAGGTCTAGCATTTCTTTTTCACTGAGGGCCACATCAGAGAAGTGTAAGCCACTTTGATTTTGGCTACTAGCTTATGTTTGGCGTATCAGTTAGTTAAACCAGTCCAATCTAAGTTAAGATATGCTCAGTAACAAAAAAGAACCAATCCTAACTGTCTGACTTTTTGGCACCCTTCTGTTGAGGTAGCAGGTGCACCTGTCAAGCCTTGAAAGATGGAGCTTGAATCACTGCAGTCCGTTGACTGGCTGAAAGAATTTCACTTTCCATGTGACAGTGGTAACAATGGAAAAACACAAGACTCACTACAAAGCTATAAGGCTCTTTTCTCCCTCATTTTGTCATAATGTTGACTTACTATTTAGCAAATAAACCTTTTGGCGTGCTGGTTAAGTTGGAATGAATTCAAGACAAGCTGTGAGTGAAGTGATATGCCATTTGTATGCAGGTTCGTTTATGACTGTCTCTCATTGCTGTGCTGAACCAAATCATCTGAATCTCTCAAAAGAGAGATTCCCACCACTATGACCAAGACTGGAAGGACACTGAATGTAGAGACATGAGCAAGATCAGGGTATACTGTGCTAAACTGTACTGAATCAAACTGGACAGCTTTGTGGAAATGCACCAATACTTTCCCAACAGCCACAGATTCACTTGATGGTCTTACCTAATCGAATTCAATTCTGTTTGATGACCCACACCGGAACATCTCTAGGATTTAGCATCACAGTTTGCTGGGCACAGCCCTAAGCTGTCCCAGAACCCCCTTCCCAGGGTGCTGTGGTGGAAAAATCCACTCATGGTCTTTACACCTCAACATTTCTCCAGTTGTAACTGCAATTCTTTAGACATAACTCAGTTTGAGATTGATCAGAATATTCCTGAATGCTTGATTTTAGCAGCTAATTTCTGTGACAGTTAATGATAACTGTAAATGATCAGCCCTGTGTCCTAGTTAAGTAGACATCAGCTTACATAAATGCATGTGAAAGTAAACAGTAGTGGTTGTACAGTCTGGGGTGAAGTTCAGCTTATCTGTCTCTGACCTCGGTCTCCTTGGAGATTGAGCCAGATCAGCGTTATCAGGACAGCTGTAGCTGCAGTCTAGCCTTGGGAAACAGAGGCATGATTGTCTGCTCTGAGAGAGCCAGGCTGTGACCTTCTGCTCACAGGGTCATAGTGCATTATTTAACAGAGCATCAATGACATACATTCCTATACAAAGACAACCAGAGCCATCAAAATACCCCTCTGAACAAACCAACAAAGGTATAATATGAAGTCCAATACAAATGCATTGTCATGCCTTTGTGTACAACATGTCAACCAGTGACATGTCCTATTTTTAGATTCATATTTTCCACTCTCCTGTGGCAGAGAAAGTGATGGTGCACTTTTATTGGAGCCGTCATCAGCCCCTCCATCTTCCTCTCAGCTGTCACATACAGCGCCCTCTCCTCTTTATCTCCTCACAGGGATTTCTCAGTGCTGCATTTGTTCTCATCCATCATACCATCAGTTTGATATTCACCTGCTAAAGTGAGGTTTGTTTACTTGAGTGTGAACAGGATTGTGTTCAACATGAATTGTCCTTACACTCAGGATTCACATCACAACAAGGAGCACATCGTCTTATCTCTTGTTGGCTGGGCTCTTGGTTTAGCCATGTTTCATACTATATTTCATTTCTCATTGTTTTATTGTTGATATATTGTTGCATTAGGAATGCAAAGAAATTCAAGAACAGTGAGGGCCATTATCCACAACTAGAGAAAACTTGAAACAGTGGGGAACCTTCCCAGGAGTGGCTATTCTACCAAAATGACTCCAAGAGCGCATCGATGACTCGGCCAGGTGGTCACAAAAGAACCCAGAATAACATCCAAAGACCTTGAATCAGTTACGGGTTCATGATTCAACAATGAGAAAGAGACTGGGCAAAAATGGCATCTATAGGAGAGTTCCAAGGTCAAAACCGATGCTGACCATAAAGAACAACAAAGTCTCGACTCACACTGCCTAAAAGCATCTTGATGATCCCCAAGACTGACAAATCTAGAGTTGAACTTCCTGGCACATCTGGTGTAAAGCTAACACAGCATTTCATTAAAAAGAACATCCTAACAGTCAAACATGGCGGTGGTAGTGTGATGGTCTGGGGCTGCTTTGCTGCTACCTCATTAAGATGCTGTGGCATGACCTTTAGCAGTCATTCTTAAAAAAAACCTTTCATTGTGGCTGAATATAAACAATTCTGCAAAGAAAAGTGGTCAAAAATTCCTTCAGGGATGTAAAAGACTCATTGCCAGTTATTGTAAATGCTTGCTTGCAGTTGTTGCAGCTAAGGGTGGCACAACCAGTTATTAGATTAAGGGGTTAGTTGCATTTTCACAACGGGCTAGGTAGGTTTGGATGGCTTTTTTTCCTTAATATTCTTAAGCCTGAGAATTTTTAACCTTAAGATATTCCTTTATTAGTCCCACAGGGGGAATTTCCGTACTTATTGTGCTTGTTAATTAACCAGTTTGTAATCTAAAATATAAGAATAGAATTCATTATCGTACATTGTAGCCTACATGCAAATATATCATACATACACTCCTATGCTTCACAGTACTTTTATTAAGGAAAAAGTCAACTTTCTTGCAGAGTCTGTGCAGTAAATCTTACTGGACATACAAAGAAGATTTAACTGAAAAAAAGACTAAAAATAGTATAAAGGTTTTCTGAGGGACTCTTGTTCTACATGCAATAGCACTCTAAAACAAGTGAACAAAACTGTATAAACATGCAGTCGTGCACAGTAACATAAACATTTAGTGAAATAATTAAGAAGACCTAAAGATTCAAGATTTTTAGGAACAATATTTAGAATTTTTGCACTGAAATGTCTTTAATAGAAATTATTAAACCCATGTTTTGTTCTGAGTCAAGTACTCAGAAGGCCTAAAATATTTCCAACCGTTTTCAAAGCCAAAGAAATTTGTTACTTTTGTACTTGTAACAAGACATGTCTTTGATGATGGCCGCCATCATGGCACATTTATCTTTGCAGTGGAAACACTGGATGTTAGTCAGAAGCTACTAACAAAAAAAAGCTGGAAGCTGCCGTTCTGTTGCTGTATCTCATTCATGTCTTGTGCTGCTTATTTGTCACAAACCACAATTATTCTCTTCAGTCAGCTGCTATGATCCCCTTGTTGCTCCAACCACCCACAAATTGTTGTGGATATTTCCAAGTCAAGTAGCGACACTACAAGATGTATCTACTAAAAAGTAAACCACCATTCTCGTTCTATCGATAAATTTAACATAAAGAGGGGAAAAGGGTATTAAAGGTTACCTGACTGGCTCACACAGTGAGTAATCCCAGAATACTGCCTGTGTAATTTAGAATATGATCTCTGTTATTTTATAAATTGGTAGTACTAAAAAGCACTTGTGTTTACAAAAGGGAGAAAGGTCTGCCTTTAACTGACTACACACTACATAACTTTAAACCTGACTTTAGGCCCCCTCTGACGATCAAGGGGGATTGTGTTTCCTAAGTCAAGGTTCACTGCACATTATTATTTGCCCAAGGAATCCTAAAGTGTGTGGTGCCCCACATGATTACTTTCCTACTCCGTACTGCACTGGGGTCTCCTTGACTTTTAATCTTTATATAGGGGATGTTTTGTTGGTCATACTTCCAGCTCAGACTGCCCCTAATGTAACCAGAAACAACCGATAAAAGTAAGAATTCCGGGTAGCTTCACCGACCCGGGATGTAAATTTTTACAGCTCACAAACATTAAACTTGACTTTAATTTCAGCCAGGATTTCAACCTGATACTTCCCTCCCTTTTCTGATTTCTGTTGCAACTGTATTGCATGTCAGGACAGCCCAAGACTGTCTGGCTGCAGACCACCCATCTTAGACGCCCCCCCTTGCAGACCTTTGCGGTAAGCTGCCGCCTCCAGCAGAACAGAAATACACGCTAAAACTTTCTAAATAAAATCACATTGATATTCCAGTTAGGATTAGGGTAAGGGTTAGACTACCAAAAGTTAAAAATGCCATAGCTACATTACTAGCTACTACTACCTTACTAGCAACATTAGATTTAGCTTTAGGAACATGAGCTTTTGTAAACATAGCTAAAGGTAACACATAGCTATGCAGGTAACGTAGCAATGTAGCTAACAAACCTAACTCTAAAGCAAGCATAGCATAAGCTAATGTAGCTTTAGATTTAACTAGCCACGTAGCTACAATCTATATAGCATACGTAGCTAGCATAGCTTTATTAGCCTAGGCCTTAGCCATGTTAGCTGCATAAAAATGTTTTCATGGAGGATACGCTTCTTCTGTAATTAGAAAACTTTACTCTGCGTTATTACACACTTTATCAGGTTTTGCAGATCAGGTTTTTGACTTTTGACTTCTGGTACCCCAACCCTTACCTTAACCTAAACTGGAAGTTTAATCTGATATTTTGAAAGTTTTAGCGTGTATTTCTGTTTTAATGCCGCTGACATAGCTAAGGCTAAAACTAACAAAGTTTTGTGTACCTGCCAGACTCGTTAATGGATAAAGTTGAATAAAAAAATATATATATTTATAATGTTGTAGCAGAAAATCACTTCTGATAGAGCAAGCATCTCAGTAGTGGTCTGGAAGACGGTGTGTCAGGGATCTGCACCCAGACTCCTTGCGGACATTTAGCTGAAGATTTCAATCATCCTCAATGTTTGGTTTTCTTCTGAGCTTTAAAATCATTTGAAACTGTCCTTGTTCATGGTCTCCCACATTTTTGATACTAAGATTTAAAAATCTTCTATCATGTGACCAGCCTTAATTACAGATACATTTGAAACAACTTTGGCTTAGTATATTAACAGTAATTGTACTTAGTTTGTACAGCACTTCTCAATACAAGTCACAAAGTGTGCATGAGTCTGCCTACTTTTTAAGACATTAAAAAGAAGAGTTTTACCAATATTCAGTTTTAGGACTTAACATTGCTGTGGTACTGATATATTTTTTTCTTTTAACTAGAATTGTATTAACATGTGAACTCTGGTATCATGAAAACCCTAATTTCAACAAAAAAATGCAAACACAAACTTGACCTGTTGTCATCTTGAGGGCCCACACTGATGAGATCACTCTGTTGGTGCCTTGGCTTTTTTTGTTGTTTGGTGACTTCTCATATGTATCTTCAGGTTGCTTGCTAGGTTAAATCTCTTTTCACAGATAACACACTGATAAGGCTTCTCCCCACTGTGAATGATCATGTGTTTTGTCAGTCCTGAACTGAGGCGGAAACGCTTTCCACACAGATGGCAGGAGTATGGACGCTCCCCAGTGTGAAGAGTTTGATGGGCTTTGAGTGTTTGCAGTGTTCTGTAACCTTGTCCACATTCCTTGCAGCGATATGGTCTTTCTCCAGTGTGGAGCCGTGTATGCACCATCAAACCACCCTTGGATGAAAATGTTTTACCACAATAGCTGCACAAGAACGGCTTCTCCCCTCTGTGCAATCTGATGTGTGATGTCAGCGTGTACTTCTGGTCAAATTTCTTATTGCAAAACTTGCATGCATACGGGCGCTCCCCAGTGTGAACTCGTATATGAGTTTTCAGCACTTTAGGACATGAGAGTCTTTTGCCACAGTAGGAACAAACATACGGCCTTTCATTGGAGTGAGCTTGAAGATGTGTGACAAGGCGACAGTTTGTTTGGAAAGTTTTGTCACATTTGTTGCAGCGGAACACCTGAGTTGGATGTGCATCTTTTATATGACGTCTTGCCGCGTTTGCTCGGCTGAAAGTCTTGTAACACACAGGACAGGTGCGGTCTTCAATATCCTTTAAAGAGGAGGCTAAGTTCAGCTTGAACCCTCCACTGTCATTTTCCAGGACTCCTGTGCTGCTCACTGCAGGATTTGATGAGTTTTGCTCCTGGAGTGTCACTTGTGTTTCATGCACAACTGGTGGGGAACTTAGGGTGCCTTGAGGGACTAAGTTGTTGCCATCATCTGTGGGTAAAAACAAGGCACAAATATTTGTCTTTTTAGAGTGCATCTGTAAGTAGTTGGTAATACTAATAAATAATTATCTTGTTAATTCAGTGTTTTTTCATTTTCTTAAGTGAATGTTCCAGCCACAAATGCCCAAAAGCTGTTCTTAAATTTGTAGTCAATACTTTTTTTCTTAAATTACAGAGGCTCACCATTATCTCCTGCTGGCCCACCCCTTTCAGAGCATGGAGAGTTTGTCAGTGGTGACAGCCCTCTGTCCTGCCAATGCGAGTCTGAACTGTCATCTGTCTCTTCATCTGTGTCGTCTCCATCTTCACCATCACCTACACCTTCAGTGGGATCTCCTGAATCCACTGATGTCTGCTCGGATGCTAATGTGGACAGGATAATGTCCGACAAGAAGGAGAATTCACCTGAAGGGTAGAATACATCTGTTACGTCAAATCTAACAACTGCATCTTTATGCAGTTAATTTAAAGATGGATTCATATTCAACTGCCAAATGGAAACAGGCCTTTACTTTTAGGCAGCTTTCTTCTCTGCTTTTGATGCTGCAGAATTGTCTTGATATCGTTTTGATCACAGAGAAACTGCTCATATCCGTAGTCAAAAGAGGACAGGTCGATAAAGGAGGACACCTGTAAAATTTTAAAAATCAGTTTCATTGTCAGTGTTGTCTCTGAATTTCAGTCTCAACTTAAATGATCACTCTTGACAGGATTTAAGTGTGTATTATTTTCAAATCAAAAACATAAGTGGCACAAATATATTATACACAGTCTGTATTTTATGGTCTTAAAAGGGAAAAAGGTTGTTAAAATGTCCTTCTAAGTAATGGTTTTCATTGCATTCTGCAAATATGAAATACTTGAAATATGAAGTCTTATGTTTTAAAGGTCAAAGTATGAGATAAACACTGAAACCATGAGTTAAAGGTATACATATGAGATGAAATGGTAAATTATGACTCTAAGAGTTTAAAATGTCGAAATATTAATATTTAAAATTTTGACTCTAAAAGGTCAAAATATAAAATAAAAATTTGAAATCATGAGTTTAAAAGGTTTAAATTTGTATAAAAGTCAAAATTATGAATTTAAAGGACAAAACATGAGATACATTTTTCAGTTATGAGTGTAATTTCTTTTTTTTTATAAGGGATTCAAAGTCAAAGGTTGGAGTTCAAAGGTCAAAATATAAATTAAAATTTAAAAAAGAATAGCATAAGAATAACATGTAAATATGAAAAAAATCAAAAATCATGCATTTAAAAGGTAAAATTGTGAAATATTGAGTTTTAAAGCTCAAAATGTGAGATAAAATTCAAAATCATGAATTAAGATGGTTGAAATATGTGATCAAATTTAAATTATAAGTCTGAAAGGTCAAAATTGGTGATAAAAGTCAAAATCAGAAGTTTTATAGGTCAAAATATGAAATACTGAGTTTTAAAGATCAAAATATGGGATAAAATTCACAAGTTTAAAGGTAAAAAAATGAAATAAAATTTGAAATCATGAGTGTTAATGTCAAAATATGAATTAGTATTTAAAACTGTGACTCTTAAAGTTCAAAATATGAAATAAAAAGTCAAAATAATGAGCTTAAGTGGCAATTTTGAATTGCAAAATTGAATATATGAAATAAAAACACAAATGTATTTCTTTTCCAAAAATTCTGACTAATATCTAAATATTTTTACCCTTTATGTTTTCAGATTTTTCTGACTTAACAAGGATATTTTAAATTATCAAGGATAAATTTTCCTTTTTATACTGGAGGAAACCTGCAGACTTCATACTGGTGGGCCAGTTTTAATAAAAGTATGATATGATCTTGCTGGCCAGTTATAATTGTACCATGGGCCAGATTTAGCCCCTGGGCCTTGAGTGTGACACCCCTGACTTAAGCTTTGAATCTAACAGAACTATGCATCACAATAGAATTTATTTGTAAGTAGTAGAAGACATGTAATCAAGTTCTTTGATTGTTTCTGTTTACCTTTGAGAAACTTGGCACGGGGAGAAACTCCTCCAGTCGGTAGAAGAACTCCCACAGCAGGATCTGTAACACTGTATCAAAGCGGGCTCCATATAGTTCTGGAAACAACTCCTTGGAAAGAAAGCATAAATGGATGGTAGTCAAACTTGCAGCCTGGAGAAACAAATTATTTGTAAATAGATGGACCCAAAAATATCATGGGTGAGGTAAAACTCACTTTGATAAATTTATCCTTTTCAGACTTGTCCTTGAGTAACGTTTGAATCTTCCTCACAAATGCAGATTTTGACATCTTTACCTCTTGATCTTGATCCTGCCATGAAGCCAAGAAGATGTTTAGTTTGTATCATCAGGTTTTCCTCCCTGTCTTATATTATTATATTATATCAGTTACCTCCTCTTGATTGCAGCTTGTTTCACTCTTTTGGAAAATGATGAGATGTTCCTGGACAGCACTGCAGTCAATGGGATCCACTTTTGTTACTAATTCCACAATGATCTGAAAACCACAACATTTGAATCAATGTTTGTTCTTCATCTTTATGTCATAGCAAGATCTACTATCTACATTTACTCACCCGTGCTCGCAGTCCCAAGATGAGCTGAGTCCTTTGCTTGTAGCTCAGAAGATCTGGCACAATCTCCGTCACCAATGAAACAAATTCAGCCAGTTTGTCATACTTGTCTACATTTCGCTCCAGGGCCACCTGCCACAAACAGGCTGACATCAGCCTCAGAGGAGGAATCAGGAGGTTCAGGGATGACAGAGGGAGGTGAGGGTCTAACAGAGAATTACAGTAAATTCAGGAAGTTCACATTTTTCAGCAGCTTTGACAGCTACAATCCAGCATTTACGCCGTTTAAAAAGTATGTAAAGTGTCTTTTGATCAGCGTTACTGTTGATCTTATTATCTCAGATTTTTTGGACTTTACAACTTTAAGGTAACATCTAAGTAAATAAAAGGCGTTCAGTGCATAGCAGCACAGTCCTGGCTACGCCCCCACCATAAAGAGCTAGAAGTGGGTGGATATAACAGCTGATCACTGAGTCTTTGGCCATTTTATTGATGACATTATGAAAATACACATGAATAGGTACAAACCTCTATATCTGGCCATTTTAGTAGTACGTCGATACGCTTAGGGTGCTAGTTATACATGTAAAACTGACTCGAGCTCACTGTTGTGCTAAATTATTTTGCAAGACCACCTATTCATCGGCCAACCAATTATATCCATCATGAATATTCAATTTTAGATAAGCGTGCACTTGCTTGCTAACGGTTATGAGAACTTTCGCTTCCACAGCAACAACAACAGCGACACTTCCGGGTTTTCTTCTTCGGTGGTTACTGTTGTACAACAAATTTAAGGGAACATTCCCCATCTTTCAAAATATTTACTTTTAAAAAATTTTGTGGTTTTGCTTTATCAGTGTGACACCCACCAAATTTGAGTACTTTGGGAGAAGATAATATAATATATGTGCCCTTCTTTCTGACGGAAATCTGGCGTTTACTATGTGAACACAAGCGGCAGAATGAATCTGACTGTACTCTGGGCAAACAACGCTGAAGCTCAGGTACGGTAGCCTGGAAGTGCAATACCAAATGACAAAGTTTGAAACATTTTTCAAAGCTTGAAACAAATTCACGTCAGCAAAAACATTTTTACATTTCATTATACGTATTTGCATTAGCAAAACACTTACAAATGGCGAAACAAATTTATCTTTTACAAACAAATGAATAAACAACAGTATTTTATAGAAATAAACGTACCAAATGCCAGAAATAACCCAAGTTTTGTAAATGTGTTTCAAACTTTGTAATTCATATCAGACTTTGTAAATTTGTTTCAGTATTTGCAAAAGTGTTTCAGACTATATAATTCTTTTTATCAGACTTTGTTTTGTAAAAGTCAAATTTTCCTGGTCACACACTGCTGTGAGACGGCATCCCATTCTTCAACCAGCATGTGTTTCAAGTCAGTCAGTTTGATTGTGTTGGTCACTTGGCGCCTCCAAGCTGATCCAACAAGTGTTCAGTGGGGTTGAGGTTGAGACTGCTGGCAGAGCAGTCCATCCTCTCCACTCCCAAATTCTGGAGGCAGTCTCTGATAAACTCTGCAGTGTGGGGGTAAGTGTTGTCATCTTGGAGGACAGAGTTCAGTCCTAGACTGTGGCAATGTTGGATTGTCACTGGTTGCAGAATACCATCTTGATTTCTCTCTGCATTGAGATTGCTTTATTTTCAGAACATAGGGGTACCAGAAGCTTAAAACAAAAGTCAGTGGCAACCCACATACTCAGCTCTGCTGCTCATCCCAAAAATGCAGATTCCTTACAAAGTGGCACCATCTAAAAGGGTAGTAAACAGACTTCCCAACATTATAAAATTTAGTGCCAAGAGACATTTTTACAACAAAAAATAATCTACACAATGCAAAGTTCCTTATTTTTTGTGCTGTTCATATAGTCTTTCTGACACTGATCTCTTAAGATGATGTTATGACTTTGTAAAACCTTTCCTAGAATAATTAATGCAGAATAGTAGAAAGTTTAATGGAATGATAACAGTGGTCCCAATAAATGGTCCCTAATGTTGAGAAGGTGACATGCAGTTCCAGCTTTTTTTTTTTTTTTGTTACTTATTGGACTTAAAAAAGAATCACATTAACATGTAATGAAGTATTTTATGGTAATTTAAAACTTGATCTCACTTTCCAAAACGATGTGTATGGTTTTTACATGAGATAAAAGGCCTCTTGAGGCCCACCTGAAGTACAGTAGCCCCAGGACCTACCAGTGGGCCCCAGCCCGCTTTGGGAAGCACTGCACTAATGTTTGAATATATTTCAGCCCCTTGCTCATCACCTAAATTTTTGTTCAAACTGATTTTCTATTTATTAGTTTACTTTTGTGTTTTCTGAATTCCGTTATCCTTTTCTTTGAGGTATGTATGACTATTTTGTTCTCTTTTTCTTCACATTGGTCCTACTTGTAATGTAATGGTCCTACTTCTAGTGTAATTTGTCCCCAAGGAGATAACATTTGTTCTGAACAAAATAAATGCTAACAAACAACAGAGACGTCGTCATTGATCCTTTGTTTAAATAAAGTTAGTTCAAAAAGAGAAGGACTTGTCCGAAGGCTAGCAGTTCTTCCTTTGTTAATTTGGTTGGTTTAAGTTAGTTAATTGGTTCGTTTAGTCCGTTTCAGTGGGTTTATTAGTTAGTTTAATTTAGTTATTTAGTTATTTTAGTCAGCTGGTTAATTAATTTGTAGGTTTCGTATTCAAGTAGAACTTTAAGGGCTCGTGGCGTCTCGTAGCTACAACCATTACATCTGTGTACAAGCACTACTCGTCATCTAGATGTTCAACTTGAAGACAGCACGTAAGTAAAGCAAAAAAAATGCGTTGGGCTTCTTTATGTTAAACATAAGACCTACGTTACAATTCAAATACGGGCTCTCTACTTGTAGTATTTCAAAAGTGTAAATTCCTCCTCTGGTAATGAGACTCTTCTCTCGCCACAGCAGACGTTTGCTGAGTATAATCCAATGGCGTCATCTGGCGTTGGAAAGTAGGCATTGCGAGCCTGATCCGGTCTTCGTCAGCCAACCAGGGAAGAGGGTTTGCCGTGATCTGGACTGAAGCGGATGAGACCAGAAACCTTTGTTCTGCCTCTCCTTCTGAAAACCGAAAACGGAATCTAGACCCGTCCAATGCCTCCCAACGAATAGCGACCACGACTAACGAATCCGCGATCTTTGAGGATGCTTTATTGATTAGAAATTAGCAGAATTCATTCATTAGGGGCTTCGTTTTTGTACAACACCGATCGCTACAAGCCAACGGGGACATCTGGACTGGTTTCTCTCCCGTAAGCTGCTAAATGGAAATAAAACACGGAAATGAAAGTGGAAGCAGTCGAGGTGCGTGAACCCTGATGAAAAAAATCACAGTATCGGTGTTTTAACAGTCCTGATTCATGCAAGTTTAACGAGAATATCTGCTTTTATTCTATGTAATATGCCGGTTGGGTTTCTACAAGCAGCAGCTCCACCAGGGACTAGCTTCCTTCCATTATTGATCAGGTCATCATTATAGCTGTTTGGTTCCTGTAGCTTCTCATACTGTGAGTCTATAAAGAAACTCAGTATACTCCTGCAGCATTCAACAAGATGTTTGAGTTTATCTGGAGTTTGATGGATGCTGTTGTTGGACAGCTGCACTGTCATGTCATTATCTCAGCCGGCACATTGCCACTATGAATCATAATCACCAAATGCATGGCTGTGCTCCTCTCCAGCATGTCAACGCCAAGTGTCAGGTGGATGCTGTTTGTGATGCTGCTAGGGCTGGGCAAAGTGGACCAAAAATCCTATCTAAACATTTTAAAGCTACATGCAATTCACAACATTTTTTTTTCTGTAATGGACCAGAATGATAAACCTACTGAAACCTGTTTAAAACAGCAACAAAAATAGAAGTCTTAGACACTCAATTTTGGGTTTTTTTTTTCTAAGAATTTGCTCAAAAGCCTACTCATGGTCTTAATTGTACAGAAACATGGACAAACACATCTGGCCACAACGGTCAAAATGATTGAATTCAGGTATTTAAATCAGGTATATTGTCACGGGTGTATAAAATCAAGCACATAGCCATGCTGTCTTGATTTGCAATCATTTCTGATACTAAAAGGGTCATTCTAAAGACCTCAGTGAATACAAGTGTGCTACTGTAATGGATGCCAACTTTGCAATAAGATGGTTCTTGAAATTTCCTCCCTGCTGGATACTCCACAGTCAACTTTTAGTGATATTACTAGAATTTGGAAGCATTTAGGAACAACAGCAACTCAGCCAGGAAGCAGAAGGCCACATAAAATCACAGAGCGGGGTCAACAACTGCTTTCGCTGGCGTTGTAAGCACAAAAACTATGCAGCTGGAGGTTCGTGGAATGAGTTTCCATCATTGAGCAGCTGCATGCAAGCCTCACATCACCAAGTCGAATGCCAAGCGCCGAATGTAGTGGTGTAACAAACACTGGAATGTGAAGCAGTGGAAACATGTTCTGTGGAGTGGTGAATCATCCCTCTCTGTTTGGCAGTCAGATGGGAGAGTTTGGGTTTGGCAGATGCCAGGAGAACATTTCCTGCATGACTGCATTGTGCCAAATGTGAATTTTGGTGGAGGAGGGATGTGGCTGAAGTGCAGGGCAATCTTTTCATCACCCTTGAGATGAACTGGAATGGAGATTGCAAGCCTAGCCTTCACATCCAACATCAGTGTCTCCCCTCATGAAAGCTCTAGAGAATGAACAGGCCCAAATTCCCACAAAAAAACACTTCAAAATCTTGTGGAAAGCCCTCCAAGAAGAGTGGCATCTGTAATAGCTGCAAAAGGGGGGGCTAACTCCATACTAAAGTCAAGTATTTGAGTATAATATCATTACAATCCCTGTTGGTGTGATGGTAAGTGGCCAAATACTTATGTCCATATAGTGTATTTAAGGTAAATAGCTAAAATTGAAAATGAAACTCAAGAACAATTACCCATCATTAGGTGCCTAGCACTTCTACTTTTGTTGCCATGGCACTGAAACACATCAATAACCTTCTATTTCTAATACGATCATATCAGAGTTAAATATTCTGGTGCCACGGGAATCCCACAACACTCACATGTTGCGATAACAGGATGTTTTATGTGTCTCTCCTCAGGTAATGATCCCCCAGTCCAGTACCTACGCCTCTTGGCCCCGCCCCTGCAGCTCTTATCCGCTGCAGTGTGGCAGGTCGTGCAGCAGGGACTCGTGGACCACTATGGGATGCTGGAGGAGTTTGTAACCATGGTGACCGAGCTGGTCCCAGAGCTGATGAGCTACAGTCAGAGGGCTCAGCTCATCCTGGGACTCAGAGCCAGGGTTTGTAATATTTCTATGAATCATTCTGATGTGATAACAGATTTAAGAGCATTTCCTCTTGTTCGAAAATGTTTAAAATGCCAAATTTAAAAGCAATCTTAAGTAGCTAATGAGGAGAGGAACATTTAAGATAGTGTTTTGCTTTTGAACTGGATTCATTTTTGGTGCAACACAAGCCAATACTCCAGTGCTTCCTACACTTACATCCAGATTTTAGTCTCTTCATGTTTTATTTTTCTATCAGTGTTTGTGGGCCAGATTTTACTGACAGAGTCACTTGAGTGCATAGAAGCAAGAAAAATACTTTCTTCTCAATCCCTTAATTTCAACTTTAGTTCCATTTTCATTCGTCAAAATGAAGGAAAACTTGTGTGGGTGGAGTACAAGTTAACATGGAAAAAACAGACTAGCACTTCAGGCTCTCTGAGCCTCCAAGCAGCAAGAGATCAAAGCTTTTGACACACACTCCCCTATCAACAAAAAAACAGATATTTTAGGGGGAGAGGAGACAGTGGCGCTTTTCTAATCTGCATATTTTCCTTCTTTTTTGTACCACAAATAGAAGTGCATCAAAGCACTGCACTCTTTCATACATTTTTTTAGTTTATTGAAACCTGGTTGCTGAAAATCTAGTCAGCATTTCAACCTGTATTTACATCATTTTTTCTTTAGAGAAGTCAATTTGCATACTCACTGTGTCACATCAAACCTTGTTAGCAGAGTGACATCCTCTTTAGAACTATTTTAAGTGTTACACTTGCAGTCCAGCACAATTGTGTTATATTTCAACAGTTCTCTACCTCTTAGTTTAAACCTATGTGCCCTCTGTGTTTACACACAGCCCTGCAATCTCATGCCCTTATTTTGGCATAAAAGACGTTTTTCCTTGAATGCAAACTAGATAAAAAGGAGGCAATCTTCGGTCTTAGAAGTACACAGCATTCATCAGTTTAAGAACACAGACACAGGCAACTCAGCTGTTTGAAAAGAGCCAGAGATTATTTTAGTCTGTTACAATGGTCACTATGTCAGACGAGGCGATCACAGAGCCATAAATTCATGACATGACCAACAGACATGACAGACTACATGAGATGAAACAACAGACTTTCAGGACTGACAGGTCCTGAAACCCTACGACTGTCAGGCTCAGGCTAAAATTGTGCTGGAAAAGTGTAGCCTGACCTCAGCTCAAGACTTTCATTAGGATCTTGCTGAGAATTAATGTAAGAAAATCTTATGATCATATTGACAAATGGGGCCTTGTATTCCTGTAAACAGTCAAGGAGTAGGGCCAGTCAAGTTCTCCTACACCAAACTCATCAAACCATGTCTTTATAGACCTGGCTTTGTACACTGGGCACAGTCATGTTGGAATATTAAGGGCCTTCCCCAAACTGTTGCCACTAAGTTGGAAGCAGAGCATTGTTCAAAATGTTTTGGTATGTTGAAGCATTAAGATTGGCTTTCACTGGAGATAAGGGGCCTGGCCTAGTCCCTGAAAAACAGCCTCATTACCCCTCCTCCACCAAACCTCACAGCTGGCACAATGCAGTCAGACAAGAACATTCTTCTGGCATCTGCCATCCCAGACTTGTTCGTCTGACTGCCAAACAAGAGAAGTGTAATTCAACACTCCACAGGACAGGTTTCCACTGCTCCACATTCTAGTGTTGGTGTTATGAGGGGTGCATGCAGCTGCTTGGCCATGGAAAAACATTCCATGAAAATCCTGCCACACAGTTTTTGTGCTTACATTAATGCTAGTGGATGTCAAGAACTCTTCAGCTATGGAATCAGCAGAGGTTGTGTGACTTTTATGGGCCACGCATCTTAGCGACCCTGCTCTGTGATTTTACATGGGCTTCTGCTTCATGGTTGGATTGCTGTTGTTCCTAAACGCTTCCACTTTCTAATAATATAACTTACAGTGGACTGTGGAATATCCAGCAGGGATGAAACTTCACAACCTGTCTTATTGCAAAGGTGGCATCTATCACAGTACCACACGTGAAGTCTCTGAGCTCTTCAGAACGATCCATTTAGTGTCACAAATGTTAGCAAATGCAGACCGCATAGCCAGGTGCTTGATTTTATACATCTGTGGCAATGGGTCTGATTTAAACAGCTGAATTCAGTAACTAACTGGTGTTCCCAAATACTTTGTCTGATATGGTGTGTATATGTGGGGACAGGCTGATATTTGAACCTAATATGCCTTGCTCCTTATGACTTGAAAAAAGTTTGTGCATCAGATACACAAGATCGGGGAACATCTGCTACATGCTTCTCTGGTTCTGTCTGGGTAGAGTTTGAAGAGTTTATCTTTGATATAATGGAGTACTTGAAACTGAACAAGAGAGTCTGGCACAAATTGGAAACAGAAGGCCATAGAGGAAGAAAATATGGCCCTTAGGGGAGGTTTTGGACAGAAATCTATGTCAGTGGGGGGGCGAGAGGGTCCTTGCAAAATCACAAAGCTGAACAATACTAAAAAAAAAAATCCCGGCTGTGGAGATTAAATGCTAAAATGATTAAAGTGGTAAAATGTAGGGGCCAGTCTTGGCCGGTGTTTAGAGAAACCTTAAGATTTTTTGGAAGAAAACACTGCCTACACATGTGTAGGTCAAGATTAGCAAAGAGACCAGATGTATCTCTCGTCCACAGGGGGCGCTGAAATCATGTCAGAGTTCTTCCCAGGATCTTTAAGTGGCACGACTAAAGTTTTGTTTTGTTTTTGTGTATACTCAGCTAGTTCTGGAGATGTGTCGGGGTGAGCACCCAGCTGACATGCAGACCATCCAGCCTCATCTGGACAGAATTAAAGCTCCGGTCAGCACCGCCAAGGATCACCATGTAAGTAAACTAGCATGAGGGGAGTGAGCTGGGTCACTGACTGTCATGAAAAGATCATAAATATTAAAATAATGAGAAGGTCAGCTAAAGAGGCTTTTCTTTTTTGGTCTGGATATGGATGAGGGTGTATCAAAGTGATAATTTTACGTGTGTACAACAGGTAACCATCAACCAGGTGGAGGAGTCTGAGGTGAACTTTGTAGAGTTGGTTCATTCATTGCTGGAGGATCCCTCTGAAAGAAATTATTTCTTTGAGGTGAGAAGATGCTGTCACCCTGTTTGCTTTTTCTTTTTTTCTTTTTTTTTTCCTTCAAATCATGCATGTTTAATAATACAAACGTAGGGGACAGAATGAATTTTTTGGGAGTGTTGTGTCAATCAGTACCCTTTTTTTGTTCCAAGGAAACAAAAAGAATTTGTTATAGAATCAAGAAGTTAGTTGGACCTCATTCGATCCAAAGCACTTCTGATTACTATTGCATTAAAGAAGTCTGACACAACAGAGACGCTGAATCCAGGAAAGACAGAGAGAGGAGGGCCAAAAGGAGTCTGTGGACCATCAAGGCTGAGCTGTCACAGAAGCATTAACAGTTCAAGGAAGCTTTTATGGTCTTGGATGTAAACCAGTCTGTGTCTTGTATCTGGTCTCTGTGTCTTTGATCTCAACGGCACCAGAGGAGCAGTACAAGCTCTGTAGGGGCCACATGAGACACACAGTCAAACTGTAGGAAACAAACTGTGCTGTGCAGACAACATCCCACAGTAATTAACATGGCAAATAAATAATAAAAAGTGGCAAATAAATGTGGCAAAAATAGGCAGATAGAGTGGTTAAAATTGGGTAAATAGTTGCAAAAACTGATATTTTCAACACTAGAACGTAATACTAGCTTGACACATTTTTAACTCCAAAATGAAGACATTTTTAGCAATAGTTAGCACTAATGCTACTGATCCAACACTCCCTGATACTATCAATAAATCACACCTGGGGAGGGCCCATTCTCTGGGTTTGACAGGGGTCCAGCCAAATCTGTGGCCAGCCCTGTCTGTATGCAAGTCATCTGGTGCCAAAACTGCTTCTCTTTCTCTCATTCTACTCTGCAGGAAATCTTCCCTGTGTATTTTGGCCCCAAGTATGATGCAGCACTTGAGATGTTGGTGTGGGAGTTCATATCGCGACTGGAGGAGCTGCTGCCGGTTCCAGACTTCACCCAGGTGCAGTGTTTTTTGTAACAGTTGAAAGCTTTGCAGAGCAGAGATTTATGCCTTAACTTCACCTACTTTGAGGATGGTTTCTCCTTTAAGATTATGATGAAGGCAATCATTTATCTGTTATTTATTTATTTATCTCAATCCCATTAATAGATCTGTTAAACAGCTTGCTGTGATGACGTAAAAAATATGCTGGATGCTTTTACACTCAAAACAGGATAACATTTGATTTTGCTTCCCCTGCAAGCGTTCCTCCAGTGCTTCCAGCAGGCAAATTTCAGAGTACTTTCACAGCCGCACTGCAGCTGACCTTCATGTTTATGTAACAGGTCATGAAAATGTACCAGGGGAGGTTACCGTGCTCTCAGAGAGGTGCATGCAAACTTGTTTATCCATTCCCTTTTATTTCATTATCAAAGTAAGCCACATGGACGAAGTCTACCTCACTGAAATAGCTGTGGCCGTTTTCCAAAGTGGATCACTGCTTTTAAAGCAGAATATTGCTCCCAGGCTTAGTGCAGGGACTCATCTGTCTGCACAGCTGACCCAGAGACAGATTTGGAGGAGGGGTAACTGGGCTCAGGTGCAGCACACAGTCCCAGTGGACTGCTTTCACCTCTTTACTCTACCAGGCAGTGGCAGAAGGGCAAAAAATGAAAAAATGATGGTATTAAAAGGAGTCATTAGGCTGAGAAGTTTTTATTTCAGTAAACAGCTTCACACGTAATTACTTTGGGTCAGTTAGCAGTATGAAAATAAACAAGTACATGGATTACTTCACTTATTTTGTACTTGATCTCTATTCTCAGATGGCAGCTTTTCTCAGAGACTCTCCATCTTTCCTCGACGACTGTTTACAAACCTCTTACACGCCAGAAGACATGAAGGCGGTCCTCGAACACCACAGAAACCTTGGGCATTTTAAAGATAAAGGTGCGCAATTTTATGTGCTTTTTGCCTTTATTTTGATAGTGCCTGTGGCGTTCCTCTTGACCCATCGCTTGCTTTCTCTGTTTGGCAATTTTAGACCTTGCAGAGTCAGTGGTCCTAGTTCATTTATGTTTGAGCAAAGCTGTGGTGTAATAATCTACTTTTTCTCTTCTGTAGTTCCCCGATTATTACCTATGGATGACTGCATCCTCTCCTCCCTGTCTCTGCCTCCGGGCTCCAAACCTCCCACAGACATCGGCTCCTGCTCACCTGCGTTCAAAGACGCAAACCCTCCAGAACACCAGGAGCATCTGACAAGGCAACAACTGAAGGAGACGAGAGCCCCCGATTCTCAGGAGAGGGACTCACGAACATGTGATGAAACTATCGACCTCACTACGTCCAATGAGACTGTCGACTCAGACTCAGCAGCCAGTGACAACAGCCACAGCTTGAGAGGAGGGCGGGTTCTCAGGAAGAGGAAAGCAAGTGGGGGTGTGGACATTCCCAGCAAACAGCCAGTGGATGCCGCAGCTTTTCTGTAAGATTAACCTTTTTTCTTTGAATAAACACAAAAACACGAGTACAGTTTTTCTATTGATCACAGAAAATTCTGAAGATCAGTGCACTTTAAGATGGCTCACACTTTGTATGAGGACATTGGGACTTCAACAATGATGACAACTTCCATTTTTAAAAGTCACCAAACCAGAATTACTGGCAACACATACATGACTAACCATCTGCAAAACACCTTGCTGAAACAATCAGGTATTTTAGGGGGGAATTTGTGGAAATTGTCAGGAGTTTTCATTAAAATTTAATGCAGTATGCCTAAGTTAATTTAGGAGTTTGTTTACAAGTTGTTAAGAATTTTCATTGAAAAATTATGAGAAATTTTAGGTAATTTGTTTGGAAATTGCCCACAAATTTTGACAAATTGAAATGAGATTTATTTTAGGAGTTTTCAATTTTGGACGATTTTGCTTTAAAATTTTCTTAATTTTGTAATGAATTTTCATTGACTTTTTTGAAGAATTTTATAGGACTTTTTGAAGAATTTTCATTGAAATTTTAGGGAATCTTTTCTGATATTTTAAGAATATTTTAGATACTTTCACAGAATATTTAGGAATATTGGATCTTGTAGTTTATTGATTTTTGGGGGGGTTGTTTTTTGGTAGGAATTTAATGAAAATTTTTGGGTTACTTCTGAAACGTTCATTATAAAGTCTGGGAATATTTGAGTAAACTGTTCAGAAATAATTTTAAAATGTCTAAGAATTGTCACAGAACTAGTTGGATCACTCTAAGAAGGAATTTTAGGGAATATTTCAGAAATTTTCACTGAAATGTTTGTGAATATTTAAAAAAAAAAACTATGGGCATTTCTTGGACATTTAGGTGAAAATCTTTTAGAATCTCCTCTGAAATTTTTGTAATGTTCTTTAATATTTGGTGTCACTATTACTATTACTTTAACAGTAAGATGTTTGGGTTGTATTTCAAGAAACTTTCGATAAAAAGTTAGAGAATATTTGTGGAAATTTTCTTGAAAATATTAAAGAATTTTCACATAAATATTCGGAACTCTTTTGAATTTGGGGAAAATCTGTATTGAAACGTTTATATTTCAGAAATCTTAATCTTAGCATTATATGGAATATTTGAGAAATTTTGCGTAATTTCCTTGAAGATTTTCTTGAAAATAAAGGAATTTTCACAGATATTTTAGTAAATTTGGGGTGACTTTTTGTCTTTAGGTTCTGATGAAAGCTTAAATATTCTTTAAAGAAATTTTTGTGTATTTTTTTTGTCATACAATGTGTTCTGAAGTAAAATAAATCATTTTTCCTCATATGCAGACATCAATTTATGTGAAAACTACTTCCCATTCAAAGACAAGGCTTAAGTCTAATTCTTATCAGCCCCTAAACAAGGGAGAAACTAAAAAAGGCATTCCAAACAAAAACTTTGTGCACCATTAGATAGTTTTGATCATTCTTGCATTTTTTTCTAATCTGACAGAAATCCATCCTTGGAAGATGAGAATTCAGGTGAATCTCCTCTAATCTCCATATGGGGAGATTATACAGGTTGGTGCTGTCTCTGTTTACATCTGTGGATACATAAGTCAGCGCTAAAGCAGATGAATAACTCCTGCTGTTTGACTTTAGACTCTCAGGAAGGCTCTCTCCCAGTCTTAACCGACTCAAAAGTTCCCTGGTCGGACGAGGAGACTCTCCACCTGCTCGACATCTGGGGCAAAGACTCTATACAGCGAGCTTTGAAGGGCTGCTTGAAAAACCGTCACATCTTCACACAGATCGCACAAAAGATGGCCGAGAGAGGCTACATGAGATCAGTGGAGCAGTGTCAGACCAGGATCAAACGGCTGAAGAAATGCTTCAGACAGAACAATAAGTGGGTCGTTTTTCTCTCCGGTCTTAGCAGTTTAAAGGATTTTTCTTAGACCTTGGAAGCCATAGCTAAACTTCTGTTTCTTTTTTTAACCACCAGGGGAAGCTCCAGGCTGGAGTTTAAGTTTTATGAGCAGCTGCAGAGAATACTAGACTCGACGGCTCCCTCAGCTGTTCCTGAGGTGACCTACGATGTTGAAGAGGTCTATGATGAAGAGCGATCCCTAGATGGAAACGATGACTTGCAGTATGTCAGCCAGACAAGCCGACTGGAAATTGGTACTGTGTCAGGTTTTTCTTCTTCTTAAGTCAAACACTGTTAAATAAGTACAGGTGTCACTGAATACTTCTGTAGATCTACACAAGCAGTAAAAATGAGAAAGAAGAATGATTCTGCTCACAAACTGCTCTGTGTTTCTATCTAAGGGACCAGAAGTGTTCCATGGACGGACTTGGAGACGTTGACCCTCATCAACACATGGAGTGAAGATAGGATGCAGAAGCAGCTAAGAGGAATCCACAGAACTGGTCACATTTTCTCTGTCATCTCCAACAAGATGGCCGCCCAGGGCTTTTCCCGGACACCAGACCAGTGCCAAACCCGGATGAAGAGGCTGAGATCGAGTTTCAGGCAGTGCTACCAAAACAAGTATGTATGCTCAAATGAAAAAATTTAAACAGTGGATGTTTATCATTAACTGTCTATCTTTGCACTTCTCCACTTAGCATTAGTGGACAGGAGCCGGTTTTGTGCAAGTTTTATAACGAGCTGGGGAGTGTTCTGGTGAAGGATTTCCAGTCGGTGCTGCAGATGGAGGAAATGCCTTCAGAAGAACCTGAAGATAACGACACCCCCTCCTTTTCAGAGCCAGATACAGGTAAACCTTCATGTTAAGAAGTAGAAGCAGGAGGCGCTCAGGGATTTTTTAAATCACACTGCATTACCACAACACTGATTAGCTGTTTATTATTGCCACAACACTACATACTGTCCGTGTCAGCAGTCGAATTGTCAGTGTGGTCACCAACAGAGTCAAATCTGAAGAAGGCATTTTTCATAATTAACCTTCACTTTAGGGAAGTAAAAAAATACATTCAGATACAAAGTGGATGTCTTGAATGACTCTTGCAGACACCCTGATCACACCTTAAAAAGTCATGAATTTCACTGAGAGCCATTACCCACAGATGGAGAAAACTTGGAACAATGGTGAACCATCCCAGGAGTTGCTGGAAACATGCTATATGAAGACTGGACTTAAAGTATTCACTTTTGTCATTCTCTGTTTGTTCCTTTTCAGAGTCTGCTGTTGGCGGTCAGGAAGACAGAAAGAAAGTCCCGTGGTCGGACAAGGAGACCATCATCCTTCTGGAGCTATGGGGAGACCAACAGGTAGATTATGACTAGAACATTAAAAAAAGCAATCAGGAGTTACAGAACATGCTAACCATGCTTCGTCTTTCAATATAATTGGGGCTTTTATCATATTAGATGCTAAAGTGCATCATTAGAAACTCTTGAATAAAAAGCTAAGGGAGCATGAACACCATTGCATCATCTTGCTAATGTAAACTTTGTATTTTGAGGATACAGGTGCATAATATCCGCCCCTCTCAGGTTATTAATACAAATTATCATCTACATTTAGGTCCAGCAGAGCATAAGGCGCTACCCACACAATGGTCATCTTTTCACCGAAATATCAGAGAAACTTAATGCTAATGGCTACTCCCGCACTCCAGAACAGTGCCACACCAGGATCAAACGTCTGAAATCAAACTACCGGCAGTGTCGGGAAAATATGAGGTATAAAAATGTTCAGATATTTAATTTAAATCCTCTCCTGTGGGCTTTACCTGGAGCCCACAGGAGAGGATGTTTGGATGTTTGTTGATAAAACTGTCTTTGTACTTGTGCAGCTCATCTGGGCCTGACAGAGTGGACTTCAAATTCTATGACCTGCTGGAACAAATCCTGGAAAAGCAGCCGTCAACATCTTCCATGATGTTAACAGATTCCATTGAAATATCGGAGGACTCTAACAGTGAAGTGGCTGAAGCAGGTACAAGCTCTCTGTGTATTACCAGGGTTAATCCAAAATTATTTAACCTAAAAGAAAATACAACCATCCATGAGAAAATCCTTGTCTTGGTAGGTTTTAGACACAGAAATAAAAGGTATGCAGCAAAACTGGCCTTTTGAAGAAATATGAGATTTTTCTGTTGGGGAAAAAAGACTTAAACATGCACAGGACAAAATCAACCAAAAATGGTTCTTTATTTTTAAGCCTCAAAAGCAAACCTTTAAGTAGTAGTTCCAGAAAAAAATGAAATAGTTTCTTAATTTCTTCCGGGGCTTTATTTATGGTCTTACATCATGAAAAGCATCTGGAATTTGATGCATAACTTATAAGTACTCTTGTGATGTAATATTGACATTTTCAAAACAGAAAAAAACCCAGCAATAGAATACGCATGAGTAATGGAATAAAACAGGAAGACATCAAGAGTAAAAGAGAAACGATTCAATTGAATAACCTCTTAACATAGAACGTCTTACTTGTTGGCTGGCACTTTTATAACATAATCCATTCATACTTTCACCTGTGCAGATACTGACATATGCTGTGTTTCTCCTAAGATGGAGACATCAACATGTCCACAGAGAAACCAGCAACAGGCTCGTGGTCGGACGACGAGACCCTGACACTGATCGAGATCTGGGGCGTTCAGGACGTTCAGAGGGCGCTCAGGGGTTTTGTCCACAACGGGCACGTTTACGCTGAGATTTCTGAGAGGATGCAGGAGCTCGGCTACTTTAAAACACCGGAGCAGTGCCGCTGGAAAGTCAAGTCACTGAGGAACAACTTCAGACAGTGCTATGACAGGAAGAAGTGAGATCTGTATAACCTCAGATTTTCTTTAAGCATCATTAACACAATGACATTTGCCAACTACAGCTCTTTTACTCTTTCTAGATGTGGAAAAAAAGTGGATTATAGATTCTACAACCAAATGGAGCAAATACTCGGACAGGAGGCAGTTTCTATGGATGAGTATGATGAAAGAGATGAACAACCAGACCTGGATCCAGGTATGTATTGTTTTAATTATCGACATAACTTTAGAGAAATGATGTGCAAATAAAAATGAAATCTTTTTGATTGATGTGTCCAACAGAGTCCAGTGCAGATGGTGTGAACACAGCATGGACGGAGCAGGAGACCTGCGCTCTGGTGGAGGTGTGGGCTGCAGATGACGTGCAGTATAGCCTGAAAGCCTGTGTACGAAACGGGCACATATTTGCTGATATAGCTGACAGATTGACCTCCATGGGGTACCCGAGGAATGCAGAGCAGTGTCAGTCTAGAATCAAACGGTTAAAAAAGGCTTACAGGAGATTCTGCAACAGCCGGAGGTAGATGAAAATAATGATTGATCTTCTTCAAGGGATTATTCCAAAAAAGATATCCTTTTAAGCTTGATTTTGTTTTCCTTTCAGAAGTGGACGTCCATCTGCATTTCGATACTTCCACCTTCTTGCTCCCGTGCTCGGAGATAGATCCATGTTTAATGATCAGGACTTGACCCCTGCTGACTCAATCTTGCCACCCATCATGGACATGGATCCAGATATATGTTAGTTCAAATGTTTCTTATATAAGTGTAACACCTTTGTGCAATTTTATTCTCTCTTTTGGTGCAGATACTAAATCAAACTTCAGTGATTATACCAAAACATTAATAAGCTGTTCCTCCACGTAGACGATCAGCCGTCAAGCAGCCAACTCCTGACAGACCTGAGCAAAAAGACACCATGGTCGGAAAAGGAGACTCGCACCCTGCTGGAGATCTGGGGCGATGACGGCGTCCAGATCACCCTGAGGGGCAGCCAGAAGAACCGTCACGTGTTTGAGTACATCTCTGAGAAGATGAGCGACCAAGGATTTATACGCACGTCTGAGCAGTGTTACACCCGCATCAAACGCCTTAAACATGGCTTCCTGCATGAAAGGTGAGTGGGCCTCCTTCACCAATATTTTCTAAAGATTCTTCCTCTTAAACCTAAGTATAGTTTGAAAACAGCCTCCAAAACCCTGATATTCTTGTGAAACCTTTAATTCTCAACATCTTAAGGCATAAACCAGTGACACCCAAGTGGTGGCCGGGGCGCCACATACATCCCTCTTCCTCACTCAGTGGGGCCCTCAAGCTGATTTCAAATACCAAGCAATTAAGGAAAATAAATCAAATAGAACCATTTCTGTAATTATTTTGTTTTTTACTGGTAAATCTTTTATATGCACCATTAAATTCATTTGTTTAAAAATTAGATATGCAAGTAAGAGATACTAAAATAACTTTTAATTATCATGTTCATTGCATTATAAAAACAGCTTGATTTTTTTTTTTTTTTTTTTTTTTTTTGGATGATGTAAGTTTTATGTGCTTTTAGGATGCTATAATTTTTAATGCTCAAACAAGTCTGGTGGTAATTTGATGACTTTTCTCCTTTGAAACCAGGGAGGAGTTTAAATTCTTCCCAGAGATGGATAAAATCTTCAGAAAGGAGCCAGAGGTGGATGAACCACTCGCTGAAACGTCAGTCCCAGATGATATGGAGGACTATGAAGCAGTTTCTAGTCAAAAGAAAGGTATATAATAAGATTGACTTTATAAATAGAATTTAAATAAAAATTCATGATCAATCCAAGATAACCTATGGCATTAGTAAATCGACTCGTTCTTCCACTTTAATGCCACATAATCCACATCTCCTACTAATATCATATGTGTATGGGTATAAACTTCCTCATCATTGTAATGACACTTCATATCTGTTTAGTTCAGTCTCACTCTTCCACTAATTTTCAGGTACTCAGTGGACACCTGAAAGTTCCAAGCTGGTCTGGGGAGACGGAGAGACCGAGGCCCTCCTGGACATCTGGGGGAGCGAAGAGATCCAGGAGGGCCTGAAGAGCTGCACCAAGAACAAACACATCTTCATCCAGATTTCTGAGGTGATGAACAGCCAGGGCTACATGCGCACTCCAGAGCAGTGCCAGACCAGGATTAAAAGACTGAGGGCAAACTTCAGACAGTTCCTCGAAGGCAGAAAGTAAGTAAGGCAGATGTGATTTGGAGTTTTAACCATGCTTTAAACTCTAAATCTAGTTTGTTTACAGCAGTGGGAACATTCAGTCAAAAATGTGTCTTTGTTAATAAAATCCACAAAGGGCAGTTAATCAGTTTATTCCATTTCATTATACTGTTCAAAGTCAACATTAACGTTAGTATTGAAACTGTTTTAAGTCTATTTCATCATCACAACTATTTACGAAATTGCTTTGTACAAGTATCTTGACATACATCAGTGGACAGTTCAGAATCTTGGGATTGGGGGAAAAAGATCTAAACAACAACCAGACCACCAGCACACAAAACAATTTGTAGTCATTTAACTTAAAGGGATATTTCTGTTTTAGAAGTTGGTTTTATGAGGGACTTGGCATCAGTAGTAGCACTGGCTTCCAGGGATTTCATTGAGCATTGCTCCTTCAAACAGGGCACGCTTGGGGAAGCTAGGCTAAACAGCACTACAGATGGTTACTGTCACTCCGCATGAATTTAGCTCTTGAGGTTGGGGTTGGTTTCTTTCATTTATCTTCAGAAAGTCAAAGAAGGTCGGGAAGAAAGCATCTCCAAGCATGTCATTTACAAAGGGGAACGCTCACTGAAATCTCTGTAGGCTAATTCCACTACGATCGCCAGGTACTAAAATATCCCTTTCACAGTTCAAGCTCTACTGAAGTCTTCTCTCCTGATCGTATTTTAACAGGATTCACCTGAAAGGGTCCACTCAACCCAAATCCAGTGAAAGAATTAAGTTTCTGATTATTTTCTTACCATGTTTCAAACTTATAACCTTGGGTCTGTGATTGTGTTTTGTGTTTCTAGAGGAGACAAACAGGAGTGCAAGTACTTCGACCAGTTAGTGCGGGTATTTGGAAGCAAATATGTCATAAACAACGACCCGCTGGCTGACGACATGACTGATGTTTTAGGTAAGAAGTGACAAAACCTTAGCTTAAGCCATGACACATTTAATTCTTTGCTACTGCTAGCTTTTATTATTTCATGTCATGTAAAATTAAGGACACAGCTCCAGATCATTCCTGAAAAAAGCAGAGACTTCTTAGATCATCTGTAACTTTGCTGATAGATTTTGTGAGAGAAAGAAGTGATCAAACAAGAAAAAAGAGAAGCAATTGGTGCTGTGAATAAATAAAACCTCACACAAGTTTTTAAAATTGTCTTTGTTTGATCAGAGACCTGAAGCTGTCCTTCACTGCTGAGTGAAATCAAGAGGAAGCAGTAGCAGTGGATTACCAGAGAAGTGTCCAGAGGAAAAGTGAAATAAAGGGATGCTCATGTAGAAATTATTACATTAAAGGCTGTTGTTGTTTGCAGATGAGGGCCTGCTCATTCTTGCTCCAGTCTTTGCCTCTGTATGATTTATACTTCTACTTTCTTTATAGACATGAGCTAGCTACAGTTTTTTTATGTTCATGAGCTAGCTACAGTGTTTTTATGTTCATGTGAGTCTTTATTCCCTCCACCAGAGTGTCTTTGTAATTAAAACAAGAGCCATGACATTAAACCAGGAAGCTCAGGGCTTGAGGGATTATATTGATTTAAAAAAGGGGTCATGTGAAATGTTGTTCTCCTCCAGAAAAACAATGTTTGTACTTGTATTCAGCCATTTTTTACTTAAAGTGAGGAGCACAAGTGAAAAGAAACGTGCAATGTCTGATGTAATTTTGCTTTTCGTCTTAATTTATGCCTCACTTGTGAATTCTTTTGTTTGATTTGAAAGGTTGAATTTTATTGTGCTCTGTAAGAGTTTCTTTTCCACGTTTATTTATTTAAATTATAATTTGTTACATGTATTAAAATGTTGCAGATAATTTGGAATATGTTACATTTCAAACTTTATTAAAGCACATTTTTTGTACAAAAGTGCCAAGGCTTCATAAAGGCAAAGTCAAATGTTGAATCAAGGGTGATTTTTTCAATCGTCTGTTTTATTTTTTAACAAGGTGACTTTACAGTAAAACTTAATTTAAAACAAAAGCTTGACAATATAGCAAAATTGACATTAAAACTACAATCACCAGGTCAAGTCATAAGGGTTAAAAGGAACCCTGTTCATTAAGACATATCAACCTTATTAGACACTTTTATATTTTTGTTGTAAAAAAAAAAAAACTCAAAATTTATACTTTTTGAAGATATCTAGACATCACTCTGCACAACAGCCCTGTAACAGCTGGCTTTAATGTACAGTATACCCTGAAAAAGCAGGATATCATCTACATATTTACACTAGATAAGTCATCATTTTTTCATGATTTAAAAATGCCATTAGTTTTATGATTGAGAGTATCAAAAAGCACCACAGCTTAAAAACAACAGCCACTTCATGAGACTAGTGTGTATAAGAGCACTGAATCAGTTGGAGATTTCAAGCAAACTATTTAATGTTTTTGAGTGATATAAAGTTTGCAGGAGTTTTCCTCTTATTTTTGCTCATAAAAATGAGAATTTACCCAGTATTGGTTGCTCATTCACTTATCGTAATTAGAATCTTAATAAATGGTTTATCACTGCAAGCTTTATCACCGAAATTAGAAAAAAGTAAGCATGAGCTTCCTAGCTATATAATCGTAGAAATTATAGACAAAATACCTGTCCAGGTGGGTAATTCCAAAATGAGTGTCAGGCTGGTGTTCCACAGGGGTCTGTTCTCAAACCATTACTTTATAACTTACAAAATGCTCCCATTCCATAAAGTGCATAATATATATGTCCTACCACTAATATACTGATGACACACAGCTTTTCATTTCTTTTTCCTCTGGTGATTTCTGTTTGGTAAATAAAGTTCTACATTGCATGCAGGATATCAACATTTGTATTGTTGTATTGTTTTCGAAAAATGTCCTAAAATTGAACTCAGACAAAACTGAAATATTAATTGATGGCCCTAAAAATCAAAGAACACCACTCACATCTGGATTCAACGTCTATAAAATGCAGTGAGCATGTCAGAAATCCTGGCATCCTTTTGTATGCAGAACTTTGAAAACCATATATCCAGTATCACTAAAGCAGCACTGTTATTTGAAAAATATATCCAATCTCAGATCATTCATCACCCAACATGATGCAGAAACATTAATTTTTGCCATCTCCAACAGGTTACATTACTGTAAACTTCTCAATAATATGTGAAACTGTAGTCATAGGAACATCAGGCTTGAAATGGTTGTATAGCCTTTACCTTTAACATGCTTGCCTATAATCTTCTAATCTCCTAGGATAACGCTCTCCTTAGCTTGTGTTGATATCCAAAGACAGACAGCAATATGACTTCTGCCATTTGGAGCATCTCTAATCATCTCCCTACCTGATCTTAAGCTTTATTATCTAGGTGTGTTTGTCCAACTTGAGAAATACTTGTCAGTACAATTTCAGTCAGACTATTAAAAGGCTACATGTATCCTAAAAGTCCAGTTTTAGTCAAGCTAATATATTAATACAATTTTCGTGCATGTAATTTTTAGCAACAGTCGAGACATTCAACTATGCAGATGTTGAAGAGCCATTCAAATGATTAGTGTCAAAGTTACATACTGCTTGATGCATTAATCTAGGTGTTCTACATTGCGACTAAAACTTATAGTTTTGCTGCAGTGCCCAAGTCTCTATCTGTTTCTCTCTAACCCTAACACTGACCGCCTTAGCATGATTTACATCTGTTTACATTCACAGTCAGCCAGAGCTTCCTGCTCTGTGTGTTGGATCATAAAAAAGTCTTACTGGAAATCAGAAGAGGATTGCTTAGCAACACTTTCTAAGTAGGTCAATGTTTCCCGTCATAGGGTCATAAGTTGGCCATGATATTGTTAAGGAATGATAAGAAGTCCCAAGCATAGTCGTTCTCACACTGTAGCATGAAAGTACAAGCCTTCGTCATATTTACGGATAATAAGGATGTCAAACAGAAGGCGGAGCTAAGCGGGAAAACAAGAGCCCTTGTGGTTTGAGTCTTGTTTTGGATCACGGTGTATACTAAACTTTTCAAACCAAATATTAAACCTCTGAACCTTATGTGGGACTCAGTGGCTTTAATTCCCATCTTAATAAATCCCATCAAATTCTTGCTTGCCTCCAACATTTATTCCCCTTTTTATGTGTTACTCCTTTATTTGCTTTTGAGATATTTGTTTTTGAGCTGTTCCACCTCTATTACAACCCTGATTCCAAATAAGTTGGTACATTACATGTAAATAAAAACAGAATGCAATGATTTGCAGGGACAGCATAGATGGATGGATGGAGTTACTTGAATTTAATTCCGTTAGTTTAAAGTAAATTAACTCACTTCAGTTAAGACAGCACAGTAAAACTTTGGTCCAAACTCATGGGGGACAATTACCAGCAGGTGACCTTGGCAGGTAACAGAAGACTTGAAACAGGGCTCTAAATGTTTGTAGCAGTTTCTAAAGCCTGGGGCCCGTTGCAGTAAAAGTAGGATTCAGACATCTAGGAGAAATGACTGAGCTGGGTTCAACGAATCCAAAACAAGAGCGTCCAGGCTTAATTGGTTGCACAAAGACCAAGCCAGGATGAGCAGACACAGATTCATCAAGCCAGGCGAAACCAATCCTGGATTAGTGCGCACATGCGGCTTCATCAAATAGACCCCGCCATCAATCACAGATTCACCATGACAATGAGAGCGGCGTACTTTTCCCGGTTGGAGGCGGAAATCCTCATGTAGACTTACGAGGAGGGAAAGGACCAAATAAAAACGAGAGAAACGAGAGAAAGCGTGGCAAAGTATTGCAGACCACCTGAATGCATAAGTAGTGCGCAAATACACACTCACTGCTCTGCTGAAACCCTCACTATTACAATCCAAATAGTTAATTAACATCTCCAAAAATGTAGTTGTACTCTGGTTATGAAACATTTGAAATTGTAAGTGAAATTGACTGCAGATGTGAGTGAAATTGTGTAAATGTAACTCCATCAGATTGTAAAATCTTATCTTGGCTCATCATGCTCCATGCTCCTCTGCTGTTTCATTAGCCTATATGTATGAAAGTGTGTTTGTTTGTGTGTTTGTACAGATTAAACATGACTGGGCCAAAAGCAAGTCAAGATTAAATACAAGAACATCCTGCAGAATGGTAAGTGCCCTGACTAATACTTAATGCACAAGCGTAGGTTGTACCCAGAGGGTGCCTGCTCACACGTTGTCTGTACTGTTTAAGCAGTCAAAATAAAACCCACAAGTAAGGCACGGGTGATGCCTGGAGGTCTTTCGGACCTCTGGAATCTATCAGCGCCTATCACAAGGTGAGCCACACAACCTCTAATAATAACCACTTTTTACATCATGGCTGTATCAAGAATGTCACTCTGTTATGAGGTTGTGATGATGAGAATTTGTATTGACAGGTGAATTCTCTGGTGTATTGCTGGGGGGACAGGGGGTATGCCTGCTAGCCTTTTCTCCTGACACCATTCACAGACCCCCAGGAAGCACAGCAGGCCTACAACCATGCCCATGCCAGGATTTAAATGATCTTTGGCCTCCTGAAAGCACGCTTTCACTGTCTTCAAGACTTAAGGGTCAGCCCTCTGAGGGCACGTGACATCCCTGTGGCCCGTGCTGTCCTCCACAATGTGGCCTGCCTGAGGAAGGAGAGGGCCCCCAGAGTGCCATCACACATGGACTGGGACAACCTGCCATCTTCCCTGATGACGACAGTGGTTGACTGGTCAAGGACAGTACATGTTAAACTATTTCAATTAACATGCATGCAATTTAAGTTAAATATCTTCTGCAGTGGCAGAGACGCATGCTGTGAATTTTAGTTAAATATGACATGCATTGGCTAAGGACGTTTTTTTTTTAATTCAGTTTAAATTGATTTGGCCTCTTATGTTGTTGGTGTTGTATACTGTGTTTATACAACCTTGCAAGGAGGCTACTGCATCCATTCATTTGTCTGTTCATTTGTTGTGTATGGATTTGTCCTGCACTTATTTCAGTGTGCAGACATGTGGGGTGTATTATACACAGACCTTTGAATATGTATTTATTCTTATGTTTTATGATATGTTTTGATTCCGTGCTTTCTATCTTGTAGAGTCACTGTGTGACTTCAGTTTTGAAAGGAGCTGATGGTTTACTTGCTTTGATTTATCCCTATCCAATAAAGGAACTTCATCATGAAATTTAATATCACAAATGTTTAGATAATGACAGTGGGTCTAGTTGAATGTGAGGTAGAACATTGTGTAATGGGCAGTGGAATAACTATTGGTTTCCATTTGTGGTGACTGCTGACTGAGATAAGGGATGAGATTAAATAGATCCTGGAACTAAGCCTGTTCTGGAGCAGGCTAGCTCCACAGAATAAATCTCCATGGTAACGTATGTCATAACATATCCCGCTTTCCACTATCCCACTTTTGTGCAACCAGTTAAGCCAGGATAACCAAGATATCCCAGCTTAATCCCTTATCCTGGTTTTGTGCAACGGGCCCCTGGTAAGATGTCATCAGAAGGTGGGCAGTTTCCTCGGGTCTTGTTCTCCAAAGGCCCTGAAGAGTGAGAATTCACAAAACAAAACAAAAGAAATGAGCAAATTCCCATGAAAATACAAAAAATAAATAAATAAATAAATCCCAAAACCTTCCTAAAATTTTGGGGAACATTTTGAACAATTTTAGGGTATTCCACAAAAAGTACCCAAGATTTCTTAAAATATCACCTGAATGTTTTTCTGTGAAATTTTATCATAAAGCATTACAATAAAATTTCACTCCTAAATTCCATGTAAATTCCAGAAAAAATTAGGCAAATTCCACAAAATTTCAAAGCAAATTTCAGTAAAATTTCTCATCAAATTCCCATCAAATATAAAAATACATCCCTCAATGACATGAATTCCCTTAAACATGCAAAACAATTCCATGAAGGTTCTTGAAAATTACAAAGGGAGAAATTCCTCCAAAAAATCCAAATAATTTTTTAAAAAATTACAAACTTATTTCCCAATTTACTTGAAGATGCCTGACAATTTCCAAACAACCACCCCATGAACATCCAAACAATTTTCTTAATTCCTTTGACAATACCTTAAAAATTTCAAAGCAAATTTCCCTTGAAACTTCAAACCTCAATTTAAATATACAAAATATACCCAATAACTCCAAGAAGATTTTTTAAAAATTTGTAGCAAATTCTCAAAAATATTTATCAAACTTACACAGCAAATTTTCCCAACTGTTAAAGTTCATTAACTTTAACTTCAATTATTTTTAATCCCAATAGAAATTATTGCTATGTTGTAGCAAAGCGAAGATGAAATGCCCTAATATGTGCATGCAGGGACTTACGAGGTTAAAATATTAGCAATACAGAGTTTGAATTATGACGCAATTTTAAGATGTGAAGAGAAAGTGTTTTTGAGTCATTGGTTTTATACATTTCTGAATTGGGTTTGTCTTGTAGTTTTGGCATTGTTACCTGAAAAATGCTTGTTGATATTTTGTAGGCTATTGCTATAATTACTTTGAGCTAAAGGAGAAAACTCCTCATGTTTGTCTTTGCCTGGGGCTTCCACACTGCTAAAAAAAACACTTCTCAACGGAAGAAGCAGACTGTTGATAGTAAAGTTAGACCGTGGGAATTTAGCAATATATCAGCTACATCTTTAAGATAAATGTAATGTGACCTCGTCTGGAGAATATAATGGGATACAAAGCTCCAAACTGATGTGGGATTATTAATAATTTACCTCTAACTGACTTTGAATATATTTTAAGAGTAGTGAAGAGAAGTAAGACAAAGCGCCTTCACAATTACTTTTAACTTAATCAAACTCAAACTATCTTTGTTGCACACCTGTGTGGGATCCAGCGGGCTGCGAGGGAAACGTCCATAACACGTGCCAAACTTTTCCCTGCTCTCCAAACATCCAGTAAAATTCGCCGTTATCCTTCTCTTCGTCTCCGTTTTGGAAGGCAAGAACAAAGCTGCACAACTCGAAGCTCTATTTTCGTACTTTAATACAAGTTTATCTCAACGTGCCTACCTGGAGGTGCGCTGCATTTTCACCCTGCCTCGTCCCGTCTGCAGGTGAATCTGGGAAACCCGAGATAAGGCATTTCCGCATTGTAAATAAGCGGGAAGGCGCGAAATGATAGCTTCCTGGTTTGAAAAAAATTACTTCTTTTTTGTTCAGTGCATTTTCTTCGCTAGTATGACTTTGTTGTGGACTTAGAATGATAGACAAAGTGTGTTAAATGATTCTGTAGAGTGCTGAGGGGTTTAAAAGGCTTAACTGTGTTTAAATCTTCTTCTTCTTTGGTTTTGGCAGACTAGACGCATCCAAGGCGTATTGCTGCCCTCTACTGTTTCCATGCGATTTCTGTTAATACTTAATCATATTCTGTTGTATATTCCAATGGAGTGCAGATACTGCAGAAGCTTCTTCATATTGTTCCAGTCTTCCAGATTCAGCAGTGTCTGTGTTTAAATGATGAGAAAATCCGTTTTTGACCAAAAAAAAATATATAATAAGAAACTTCCGGTGGGAGGAGTAACAGGATATAAAGGAGGGCTGCTCTGGCCTGCTCAGTCAGTCTGGATCGTGTTGCCCTGCAGGTAAGAGCGTGTTATTTTCCCACTGGTGTTTTGGTGTTGCTGTGAATGTACTGCTCCCTTCATGTGCTGAGAGCCAGAGAAAACAAATTTTACTTGTCACAAGAAATGAGGTAAAATAGCTAAATGGATGTAGTCCCTCAGGCTTCCATACATCTTGACTTCTCGCCAGTTTCTTTTATTCAGACCCAACATGCCTTTTAGTGCTTAGCACTGTGCCTCTTGGGTCTGAAATAAATGTCTTTTCAGTGTGAAAAAGCCTTAATATGTCCTATCAAATTTTTGTATGTCAGCTGGTTACATTTATTGACATCCCTCTTCTTTTCTTAGGGCCTCCAGTCATCAAAGTGAAAGCATCGGTCTTGAAATTATTCTTGACACCAACAACCTGACTATGGACTTCATCGCCTGGAAGGTATGTGACAGCTGTCTTCATCAGTGTCCTGACCCTACCTCAGGTAAGTCCCTTTTATTCATTGGCTGTGAAACACGTTGGAGCAGTCATATCAGCAACAAGGTTGACAAGTGCTTTAATACATCAACAAACCGTTCTATATAAAACAAAAACCATGTAAAAGATTTTTTTAATGATTCAATACAACAATGTTACAAAAACAAGTTAAACTTTCTAACAGTGTGTTCAAACTTTACATTAAAAAGTACATAAACTCAATAAAACAAAGAATGCAAAAACAAACAACAAACTGTAAAATACTGCTAAAACAAACAAACACTGCTACATCAAAGTAAAAAAACCTGCTTAATAAAAAAATGATTTTGCGATGAAAAAAATACAGCTAAAACAAAAACAGTATACCCTTAAGTTTTATATTCTACACAAAGATGTGAAAAAAAAGGTCAAAATCTATTTACTTGCAACGCAAATTTGGAACAACTTTCAACGCCTTAAACCAGAAGTTCACACACTTGCATCTGTAAGACCAAGGCAACCATCCCTGACCCCAGCTGGACCTGTCCACTAACACTGAACACCAAGATGACCATTGACCAAGAATTTATGGTTTTTGATTTTTATTTCTAGAGCTGATTTTTGTCCCTTTTGCTCCTTGCTGATGGTTAAACAAAACAAGCATTCATGCTGAACATGGGCCTTTTTTATTTCACACTGCTAATGCTATTACAAAATGACCATTCATGATGGAAATGGGCCCTTTTGTTTCACACTGCTAATGCTAATACAAAACAAGTGTTCATGATGGAAATAGGCCTTTTTATTTCACTCTGCTAATGCTAATACAAAACAAGTGTTCATGATGGAAATGGGCCTTTTTATTTCACTCTGCTAATGCTAATACAAAACAAGTGTTCATGATGGAAATGGGCCTTTTTATTTCACTCTGCTAATGCTAATACAAGAAAAACGTCCATGTTAGCAATAGGCCTTTTTTATTTCATCCTGCTAACGGTAATAACAAGACAAGAATATATAATGGAAATGGGCCTTTTTATTTCACACTGCTAATGCTAATACAAGGCAAGTGTTCATGCTGAAAATTGTCCTTTTTATTTCACACTGCTAATGGTAATACAAAACAAGCATTCATGCTGAAAAATAGGCCCTTTTTGATTTCACTCAGCTAATGCTAATCCAAAGAAGGTTTTTTGATGAAATGGGATTTTTTGATTTCACCTTGCTAATGCTAATACAAAAAAGTATTTATGATGGCAGTGGGCCTTTATTCATTTCACTTTGCTAATGCTAGAACAAGAAAAAACATCCATGCTGAAAATGAGCCCTTTACTTACTCTGCTAATAATAATCCAAAGAAGTGTTTTTGATGGAATGGGCCTTTTTGATTTTAACTTTGCTAATGCTAAAACAAAACAAGTATTCATGATGGCGATGGTCCTTTTATTTCACTTTGCTAATGGTAACACAAAACAAGCAATCATAATGGAATGGGTCTTTTTATTTCACTCTGCTAATGGTAAAACAAAACAAGTATATATGATGGAATGGGCCCTTTTATTTCACTTTGCTAATGGTAATAAAAAGAAATGGTGGGGCATATTGTTGAGAACTGTCTTCCTAGCAGCTGCACCAAACAAACCCTCAGACTGGCCGACAAGAACACAACGGACCCTTCTCATGTCCTTGATCAGGAGTATCAGCGCTTGCCCTCAGGGAGACATTTGTAATGCTAGTGTAAAATGTTTCACTGTTTTCTGTTTGCAGATGGGCCTTTTATTTCACTCTGCTAATGATAAAACAAAACAAGCATTCATGCTGGCAATGGGCCTTTTTTATTTCACACTGCTAATGATAGAACAAGCATTCATGCTGGCAATGGGCCTTTTTTATTTCCCTATGCTAATGATAAAACAAAACAAGCATTCCTGCTGGCAATGGGCCTTTTATATTTCACTGCTAATGCTAATACAAAATAAGCGTCCATGCTAAAAATGAGTCTTTTATTTCACTCTGCTAATGCTAAGGTTTAATAGTGTTTTCTGAGAATTAAAGCTCGTGACTTGATTGTTAATTTGCCCCCAATCGGAGGGCCCCCACTGGCCAGCCTTGTGTTGGTGTCCAAGTGGATCATTTGACCTGTGGGTCCACTTCCACCCTTCAGAGGGTTTCTTGGCCTTTTGGTCCACTTACCCACTTTAGAGGTTTCCTTGATTTGTGGGTCTACTTCTACCCTTCGGAGGGTTCTTTGGCTTGTTGGTCCACTCCACCCTATAGAGGTTCCTTGGCCTGTTGGCCACCTTTCATCCTAGAGAGGGTTCCTTGATCTTTTGGTCCACCTTCACCCTCAGGAGGTTTCCTTGACTGGAAAGTCCACCTTCACTCCGGTGAGGGTCCCCCAGCCTTCAGCTACACCTTCATCCTGCAGCAGGTAGGTCACCATCACCAGGTGAGTCAAGTTTAATCAGTTCCTAAATCCTGCATGGTTGATCATTTACAACCAGAATAATCAACAGCAACAAAAACCAAACATGCTTTAATGACACAGCACAACAAAATATGAGATAAAGCAGAGTTCAATAGGTTGTTGGTCATTATGGGTAACAAAAGCAAAGTGTGTTCGTTACAACACAAAAGAAAAATCACAATTCACTAAATTCAAATGAAAAACTGTGTTCAAATAAGCCAAACAATGATGTCACAACATGTGTTTACAACAACTAATTAAAAGCATTTTAATCTAACAATCAAACTGTTTCAATCAAAAAACATATCAAACATCACAAAATGCATTTGATAGACAAAATAGTGTGTTTAAGACAAAATAAAAATGTTAAACAAGTTTTTGATGGCATCAGTTAAAAGTGTGCAAAATGCAAGTGCATGGATAACAAAAAAACTGCAAAAATTGAATTCTGTGTAACAAAAATAAAAAAGTCCAAAGGTGTGTAGCTTTAGGAAGTTGTTTGATGTGCATTAAAATTCACTTCCTGATCGACTGGCACTATGACCCGCCATTGGAGGGCCCCTGCCGGCCGGCAGTGTTCTGGTGTTCAGGTGGATGGTTCCTCTGGCCCCCCGGGCCACCCTAAAACGGGTTCCTCTACACTCCAAGTCCTCCTCTCGGTAAAAGTGTGACTTTGGC
The DNA here is from genome assembly GCF_018320785.1 of Cheilinus undulatus. NCBI lineage: Eukaryota > Metazoa > Chordata > Actinopteri > Labriformes > Labridae > Cheilinus > Cheilinus undulatus. Next base: position 19,337,297 of record NC_054887.1, on the reverse strand, counting down.
CTCCGGGTCCTCCTCCACCCTAAAAAGGGTTACTCTGGCCTCTGGGTCCACCTCCACCCCACAGAGGGTTCCTCCGGCCTCCGGGTCCTCCAACCTAAAAAGGTTTCTCCGGCCTCCGGGTCCTCCTCCACCCTAAAAAGAGTTACTCTGGCCTCTGGGTCCACCTCCACCCCACAGAGGGTTCCTTTGGCCTTCAAGTTGTCATCCAACCTAAAAAGGTTTCCTCCGGCCTCCGGGTCCTCCTCTACCCTAAGAAGGGTTTCTCCGGCCTCTGTGCTCTCCTCCTTCCAAAATAGTGTTCCTTCGGCCTCCGGGTCCTCCTCCACCCTAAAAAGGGTTAATCTGGCCTCCGGGTCCTCCTCCACCCTTAAAAGGGTAACTCTGGCCTCTGGGTCCACCTCCACCCCACAGAGGGTTCCACTGGTCTTCAGGTTGTCATCCAACCTAAAAAGGTTTCCTCCGGCCTCCGGGTCCTCCCTTACCCTAAAAAGAGTTCCTACGTTCTCCGGGTCCTCCTCAACCCTTAAAAGTGTTCCTTCGGCCTCCGGGTCCTCCTCCACCCTAAAAAGGGTTAATCTGGCCTCCGGGTCCTCCTCCACCCTTAAAAGGGTAACTCTGGCCTCCGGGTCCACCTCCACCCAACAGAGGGTTCCATTGGTCTTCAGGTTGTCATCCAACCTAAAAAGGTTTCCTCCGGCCTCCGGGTCCTCCCTTACCCTAAAAAGAGTTCCTACGTTCTCCGGGTCCTCCTCAACCCTTAAAAGGGTTTCTCCGGCCTCTGGGTCCTCCTCCGCCCTTGAAAGGGTTTCTCTGGCCTCCGGGTCTTCCTCCACCCTAAAGGGGGTTACCCTGGCCTCTGGGTCCACCTCCACCCCACAGAGGGTTCCTTTGGCCTTCAGGTTGTCATCCAACCTAAAAAGGTTTCTCTGGCCTCAAGGTCCTCCTACACCCTTAAAAGGGTTTCTCCAGCCTCTGGGTCCTCCTCCACCCTAAAAAGGTTTACTCCGGCCTCCAGGTCCTCCCTTACCCTAAGAAGGGTTTCTCCGGCCTCTGGATTCTCCTCCACCCTAAAAAATGTTTCTCTGGCCTCTGGGTCCTCCTCCACCCTTAAAAAGGTTACTCTGGCCTCTAGGTCCTCCTACACCCTACAAAGGGTTCCTCCGACCTTCGGGTCCTCCTACAACCTAAAAAAGGTTTCTCCGGCCTCCAGGTCCTCCTACACACTTAGAAGGGTTTCTCCGGCCTCCGGGTCCTCCTCCACCCTAAAAAGGGTTACTCTGGCCTCCGGGTCCTCCTCCACCTCTACCCCATAGAGAGTTCCTCTGGCCTTCAGGTTGTCCTCCAACCTAAAAAGCTTTTCTCCGGCCTCCAGGTCCTCCCTTACCCTAAGAAGGGTTTCTCCGGCCTCTGGGCTCTCCTCCTTCCTAAAAAGAGTTCCTCCGGCCTCCGGGTCCTCCTCCACCCTTAAAAGGGTTTCTCTGGCCTTCGGGTCCTCCTCCACCCTCCAAAGTTCCTCCGGCCTCCGGGTCCTCCTAAACCCTTAGAAGGGTTCCTCTGTCCTCTGGGTCTTTCTCCCTCCGCCTGTGCTCTTAAAAGCAAATGCAACACAAATTCTGATCAATAAATCTACAATGTACATTCTTGAACAGGTCCTGACGTTATCAGCCCAGACTCCTGAAGGACTGTGCAAAATGCAAGGTGCTGCTGGTCATCTTTAGCCTGAGATGTGGACCTGACCCTCAAGACTGAACACTTAGATGGCCAATGACCAGGTATTGGAGGTTGGTGATTTTTAATGCTAGTATTGATGGGTTTCTGGTTTTTCTATTTGCAGATGGGCCTTTTATTTCACTGCTAATGGTAATACAAAACAAGCATTCATGATGGCAATGGCCCTTTTATTTCACTTTGCTAATGGTAATTCCAAACAAGCATTCATGATGGCGATTGGCCTTTTATTTCACTTTGCTAATGGTAATTCAAAACAAGCATTCATGATGGCAATGGGCTTTTTTTATTTCACTTTGCTAATAGTAATGTTTTTATAGTGTTTGGCTGTGAATTAGACTTTACAGCGTGATTAATTGTTACTTTGACCCACAAAGCCTTGTGTGGCCTTGTGTTGGTGTCCAAGTGGATGCTTCATCTGACCTGTGGGTCCACTTCCACCCCTCAGAGGGTTCCTTGGCCTGTTGGTCGACTACCTCCCTTCAGAGGTTTCCTTGACCTATTGGTCCACTTTTACCCTTCAGAGGGTTCCTTGACCTGTTGGTCCACTTCAAACCTAAAGAGAGTTCCTTGACCTGCGAGTATACCTCCACCCTACTGAGGGCTTTTTTTGTCAGGAGGGTTGACCTCCGCTCTTCAGCAGGTCCCCCCGACTTTTTTCATGCACCAGGTAGGTCACTATCACCAGGTGAGTCAAGTTTATTCAGTTCCTAAATGCTGCATGGTTGGTCACTTACAACCACAATAATCACCAACAAAACCAAAAAAATTAAAGTGCAACACAGAAAATACCTAAATACAATATTAAACTGGGTTCAAAACGGTTGTTCACTATGAGTGAAAAGGCAATGTTTGTTCAATAAAATGCAAAATAAAAGTCACAAAACCACTGAATTTAAATGAAAAAACTCATCTAAATGAAAAAACAAACTTTTTTCAAAGTTCAAAAGGTGTGTTCAATATGAGTGAAAATAGCTGTCCTCAATGAAAGAAAAACCATTCAGACTTGCTCAATATCAAGAAATGCATCTGATACAAAAATGTGTCCAATGCAAAACAAAAAGTGTTTTCAACACAGTTATAGAAAGCATCAAAGGGATAACTGTTCTTCTGAGAGAAACCAACAATTGAACAACAACATTCAAAGTGCTCCTACGTCAATCATGTGGGCAAAATACTTTTAAGGACACAATGGAACAACAGCAAAACAATATTATCGAAGTGCTTTCGAGGAAATTTGGACAGAATATGGACCAATGGTAAAAACAAATAACAAAAAAATATATATTCTCATAGTGCTTTCAAAGAAACTTGGACCAACAGCAAAAAATCCCAATATTCTCAAAGTGCTTTCGAGGAAACTTGGACCAACAATGGACCAACACCAAAAAAAGTCCCAATATTCTCAAAGTGCTTTCAAGGAAACTTAGACCAACGATGGACCAACAGCAAAAAAAACAAACAAAACAAACAATATTCTCAAAGTGCTTTCAAGGAAACTTGGACGAACAATGGAACAACAAAATTCAAGGTGCTCTCAGGAAAATGTCACATCATCATTAATGCTCACGATGTACTTTTTAGGAAACAATGGAAAAAGGGCATGAAATTTATCATCACCAAGTACACTTGGATCAACAACATGAAAACAAAGTTCAGTTCAGTTTTTCAAGGAAACAAAAATGTTCACACATGCTCTCGAATGAACAACAGCCCAACACTGAGGAAGAATTGTGACAACCAGCGAGGCATCAGACCTTGTTTCTATTGCTCCTGCACAGTCACCCAGCAATATGAAGATAACCAAATGATGATAACCTGGATGATGATGAAGACTATGATGAGACCCAGAAGCCATGGCGTAAACTGATAACTTGTCTTGTTTATGTTTGTACTGTACTGGTCATGTTTTAGTCCTTTGTGTGTTTGTATATCTCTGCTGTTCTTATGAAGTTGCCAAAATGCCCATTGCTGCAGCATTAGGCATTTTGGCAAAATTTTCAGGGACACGCTGCTGCTGGTGTACATCATGGCCTCTACAAGGAGATGGTCTTTGGTTCCTCCGTCCACATGAGGATTTGAGCCAGGCCCCTCATGCTGGCAATCACAACCAAAGGTAAGAGGAAGTTGGAACTACACACACCCATGCCATCTTTCACCCAAATAATTTCTAACTTAAGCCCAACTTTGGATGGGTTAGGACCATGATGTACAGATGCTGTAATGATGCACTTTGTAATATCTTTGTTTTCCCCCATTTCCTTGTTTTGTCCAATCTAAGGTCAAAACTACAGCATTTATATGTGTGGTCAAAATTGGAGATGGCGGGTCCTGAGGTTAGAACAGTTGAAAACTACTGGTCCAAAGTTCCCAAAGATTAGGAAAAGGGATGACTTTTTGAGATACTTTTGATACTTGTGGCTATTTTACAACTATCATATAAAATTCTCAGCTGGATCCCAATATTTTCATCTGTCCGTACATCCCATTGTTTCCAAATAACGGCTAACAGGTTGAAACAAAGCAAAATTAGATGGAGCTATAGCTACTATAATGACGGTCTTCCAGGGAGAAAGATTGCATCTACAAGTCAGCCTTTAGTGACTCTTGACTTGTCTCTGGCCATAGGCTGCAGGAGGGTATGAACCCTTGCCTACAACTGAACCTATTTTCTTCTCCTCTCGCCCAGTGTTCATCCAATAAGAAGACCTTGATGCCCTCCATCTCCAAATGGAAGCTGAGCCAGGATTCAGACTGGGTCACCGACTAACCATTGGATACCTGAAGCGATTGGAGGCCAGAGCTGCTCTGACGTGCTCTTCACAGCAACAAGTACTTACAGGTGAGCATCAAGTTCTGATTTTTTAAGTCTTATTGTGAGGCCACCAACCAATACATCATGTTCTTAATGTTGTGACATTTCACTCTTGTTGGGAAACTTGAAATGTTCTTAGGTCATACTGCCATAGTTTAATATCATAACCAAATCTTGAGAATCGCATCGTTATTTTCAATGATTGTTAACATTTTAACCTTCCTTATTAATGGTTGTAATCTTTTTTGGAAGTATTGATTTCAATTAATGTCGTTTGGTAAACTGTAAATTTTAAATGGAACCTTTTAAGGGATCAATAAATCTATAATGTACATTCTTGAACAGATCCTGAAGGTATCAGCCCAGACTCCTGAAGGACTGTGCAAAATCAAGGTGCTTCTGTTCATCTTTAACCTGAGCTTGAGTCTGGAGAGGATCCCGTCTTTGTGAAAGACTTCCTGCGTGGTTCTGATCGCAAAGACTTCAGACCTGTGGCTCTCACCTTTTATCTGATGAAGTCCATGGAGAAGACCAGAGATCAGGGTGGATAATGCCGACATCTACCTGCTGTACAGGTCTGCGGTTCACCTGGAGAACCCTGGCAGCACTGTGAGGGTCCTGTTCTTTTACTTCTCCAGTGCAGGACAGGCAGATTATCATCAGTTTTGTAAGCTGTCAGCTGGCACCCAGACTGCACTGGTGAACATCCAGAGACTGGACATTAAGAGGGCAGAGATATACAAACACCTGGGTGTTCACCTCAACAATAAAGTGGACAGGTCAAACGATACAAGTGTCCAAAGGGGCAAAGTTGTCTGCACCTGCTGAGGTCCTTTGGAGCATGCAGGACTCTGTAAAGGACATTTTACAATGGCATGATGGCATCTGCTTTCTTTTGTGCAGTGGTTGGCTGTGGAGAAATTGGAGCGCAGAGGGCGACAGGAAAAGACTGAATAAGATGGTCAGGAGGGGCAGGTCTGTCCTGGACTATCCCCTGGACTCTAGACTCTGGAGGAAGCGGGCAATAGGAGGATGTTGGCAAAGCTGGCATCCGTCACGGACAACCCCTCTCACCTACTGCATGACACTGTTGGGGCCCTGAGCAGCTCCTTCAGCCTAAGACTGTTGTACTCACCCTGTAAGAGCAAGTGTGACATCAGCCATCCCAGGGATGTCAAGTTTAATTGCCATTAATCTAGATCCATAATTGTTGCATTTTTTTTTAATCCCGATTAATCTCACACTTTGTCTCTTTCAACACTTTGGTAGAGCCACTTCAACCTCTCCCTACAGCCACAGTGATAAAATATAAGTCCGTCACTGATCCTCAATTTTTTACGTTCCTTTTTAAAACTCAGACAGCTCAGTGTACCAGTCAGAAGTCATCTGGACCTTGTGTTATCAAGCATTTACTTTACCTTCACCTTATTTCCAGGTTTAAATGGAATTAATAGATTGAAATTGTGATTAATGCAATTAGAAATGATGCAATAAACTGCAATTAACTACAGGGATTCTGATATTTTTAACAATTAAAAATGTTGATCATTTGACAGCCCCTACTTAACAAATATATTTCATGAAATTTATTAAGCCAGAATTTGTGTTTATAAAGCTCAAATGCAAATAGAAAATCTTAACTTAACATGAAATAAAAATGGATTTAAGTGACTTTTTAAATGGTCTGTAGTTTTACAATATACAAAGTAAACTTTAATTGCTTCTCTCTTTTCCCCAAAATTGCATTTAGTAATTCTTCTTAAAAGAGTTTTACAGAAACACTGTCAGTTCCCTTTGTTAATGTCTTGCAAAGAACAAACATATGACACTATTTCTATTCCATATTTTTTAAACTGTGCATGGTGTTGTGCAGGGGGTTTTACTTCTTGGCTGATTATCTCATGTTTTCTTCATGTTAACAATTTGTTGATACTAGAAATTGTCTCACGCCACAAAGTGCATGTTTGCCACGCCTGAATCATTCCTACTGCAGCCAGACTCTGTTAAACCAGATGTGATGCACATAGATGTGACTATGATTTTATGTCTGTTTGTACAAATATGAATGCTTGTAAAGTCTCCCACTATCCCACAGATGTGACAGCCAGCTATCCAAAAGTGCAACTAAACTACAAGTTAAATTATTGGTAATACTATTTTATCATTTTTAGATGTGTAATGTTACCTGGATATTTGATCCCTCTTTCAAATCAATACCATTCACACTATTTTTCTCGTCTTGATCCTTCCAGAAGTGAAAGTGTACATTTGTAAATGTAAATGAGACTTTTCTACCACTACTTTTTTCATCTTGTATTGAAGTATTGTTGGCACATTTTTCCCAAACCTTTTGGGTTTTTTTGTGTTAATTTCTTAGTTAAATACGGCAAGTTTTACAAACATTCAGTTTCGATTTTGTTTTTGTTCTGTATTTGTTGATTACTTGCCCCTTTGCTTTGAGCTGCTATAGTAACCATATTTACCTCTGTGGAGGATTTATTAAGGTTTGTCTTATCTTTAATAAAATTGTGGTAAATTTGAATTATTTTTACTATAGCTTAAAATAAAATGAACAGATATCTATCCATCTATTCATCCAATTTCCATTTTATCATTTCTGACCAAAAGCAAACAGCACATAAATCAAGCCGTCAACTTCATTTCCATAGAGTTAAATACACTTCAGATAAAAACTATGATGGTACCAGGACCTCAGGTAAAATAAACAAGAAGGATAAAGAAGAATAAACAATCCATTGTTCAAGAACATCTGTATCTAAATTCAGGACAATCCTTTTAGCTGTTGAGATAACTCAGCTAACATTAAAAATGTCATCTTCAGGAAAGAGGAAAAGGTCAAAGTGTAGTCCATATGACAATTCACAGCAGTCTCAACCAGCACTTAATGAGACAGTTGGAACTAAACTGGTAGGCAGACATACATCAAAATAGCATTTAGATGAATCTATGAAAAATTAGCCAATAAGACTTTAACCCAATCCAATTCACTTTATTTCTATAGCACATTTTAGAAATAATGTTTACCAAAGTAAAAACACAAAAATAGAACACAAACGCAGAAATAAAAACATCAGGAGGAAGATATAAAAGCAAATAAAGGACACCATAAAGTCAATAAAAGGAATAAAAAAATACAATTTGTAAACAAATGAGAGCCATAAAAACACAAGGATTAAGAAAATAAAGACATATAAGGACAAAGATCACACAATGCTCACGCTGAATCAAAAGTCAAAACCTAAAAATGAGTTTTAGCTCTATTAAAAATCAGTGTATAATTAAAAGCATGAATCAATTACTCAAAGTCATTAAGAGATAACTGGGGTTTCCTCTTTAGGCCAAACAAACTTTTCAACATCGAAGACATGATGTCTCACCGCCCAAAGACATATTCTGGTGGGTTTGTTTGCATCAACCAGCACAGCACCCTCTGGTAATAGTGGTGAATCTTCATCTATCAGAATCGTGTAGAAGGGCTTGGGTTTACTGGCAATTATACACAAGCATTGGACCTGATGTTGGACAGGAGGGGGATCAAGCTCTTCCTGTAGCTTCCTCAGTTGTGACACAGGAATCATTCTCACTGGATTATCATCATATTCAATCTCCAAGACTACATTTTCCTCCGTGCCTCTTGTTTCAGCTTCTTCTTTATCGCCTTGTTCCTCCTCTATGTCATTGTTATTGTTTTTCCTAATGAACACGACTGGAACCATTTCCTCTCCTCCTCGCATTTTGTAAATGCAGTCGTTTATATCATAGCAACATTCACTGATGCAAGTCTAAAAACAGAAAGAGACATTGTTTTTATGTTACACATATGGCTATAATCATGTTTTAAAGAAATATTAAAGCATATGACAGTCTTACCCAATGACAACACTTACCTCATAAAAAATGTAGCAAAACAAGCCCATGACCATCATCCCCAAGAAGGCAATAGGTAAAGCAGTACAGCAAATCTGGACATATTGTGAAAGCAACAAAATTTATGGCACTTAAAGAACAATTAGGTAGGCAGGAGTATAAGGAATGTTGGCACTTGACTCATTTTTCTGCAAAAGACTTAATTGATCATACTAGGGAATTTCCGAGGGGACAGTTGTCAGACTAAGTATCTCTAGTTACTCTAAATTCAGAATTACCAACAACTAAACTCAATGTCCAAGGGGCTTTGGTTTGCTCAGTTTGGCTAAAGTTAGTTGTTATGTTACTGCGTTATATCCTCTTTTCAATGTGTGAACTCTGTCCTTCTCCAGCCTAAATTAAAACCCACAGTCTGTCACTCTGCAGCCTAATAAAAAACAGCATATGTGATAACCTTTACAGCTCTTTAACATGTTTACAATCTGATGCAGACTGGGCAGAAGCATACTGTATTATATACAGGCTGTGTGTAATACGGCATACCTTACTTAGATGATTGCTCAGCTGTTGAAATTCAATAAAAACTTTTAAACTTATGCTTTGCTCTGATGTTTTCATTCATTTCATCCAAAAATTCCCCATAATGAGAATCATTCCCAAGTATAATGCTGACTTCTCTGCCATCTCAGTAGCTTAGTCTTTTAGCACATATGTGTACACATAACACAGCTGCATTCACCTTCCACTGTCCTTAATTTTGTTTTTTTTTTCCTCATTCACATATTACTTTTACATTGTTAGAACAAAAAGTAAATTGATTTCTCTGATGGATTAATTCGTACTAATACTGGTAATTTGACTCTGATGCCAGTTGATATGACTGACAATCCTTACTTGTTTAACTGGTTAAACACCCACCTCTCTAGTACATACAGTACACCCATACATGTTATTCTGCTCACATTACTTATCTATGTTATCTGTTTTTGTTTTTTTGTTTTTTGTTTTTTTTTGTGACAAGTTGAGTCTCAAGATCTCAGGAAAACACTGGAAATTAAGTTGATCTTTGGAAAACAAAAAGAAACTGAGATGTCCTCCAAGGGCTCCTGAACTTTTCAGACCTTGTAGAATACCTCCCCATCTTGTGTACAATATCTAAGAAAAAAACAGCTGTTTCGACATAAGCAGCTTTCATAAAAATTAGACATTATGAGACAACACCAAAAATATCTGACTTTCACTTCAAGATAATTTGATAGAGAAAGCAATGCAAGGCAATTTGTGTTAGGATACCACTGGATGCAATAATTGTTTCACAAGTAAAGTATGAACTGTGACTTAGGAAGCCTTACCCAAAATATCATGATGATCCAAAAGGTTGAGCTGCGTTTCTTTGCAATGGATAAGACGATTGGGAGACAAGGCTGCATACACAAATACAGAGAATATGTTAAAGATTGTGTTTTACTATTCAAAGTCACTGAAAACTTGTTGGCAAAGCTTTTATCATTATATATAGTATGAATGGTTGTAGTTGTTTTTTGTTATTCAGTACAAATTTAAAATCAATATTTGTGTTTAAGACTCTGAATTCTATAAGATTTCCAAGATAAATGTATATTCTACCTTTTCATACACCAGGCTATCTCCAACTGCAACCTAAAACAGACAGGTAAACATTATTTTTTGTTCCCACCAGTATAAAGTGGACAATATAATATGAAAATGCATTCACTACTACACTACAGTTCTTTATGTCTCTATTATCTTGAATTAATTTGCTTAACAAATGTGTGTTGCAGTCTAATGATGATTTATTGACTCACACATGTTGTGCTGTTGGCCTCTGTGTCACACAAACAGGACTCTGGGATTGATGGTTTCCAGTCTTGGTAGCCTTGGAGTCCACAACACTTAAACTGTAAGCAAGATATGAGGTTGTAAACCTCAGTATGATTCTAGTATAAAATCAAACAACATTGATACCTGTTTATACTGATGCTATGAAAATACAAGTCATTATGGAGACCCTAACCCTAACCCTGGGGGGGGGGGCTCACTGTCTTCATGGAATGTTTTCATGCTATTATTTTGCCAGTGTTTTTAAGCAATTTAGACAGCGTGCTGGAGTTTCTTGCAATTCTGATGGATCCCTTCATGTCAAACCTGCGTAGGCATAATAGATATTATTTTTTTAAGCTCTGGTACTTTTTTGATACTGGTGATCATTAAAAAAGCAGTTGAATCATTTTGAAAACATGGACTCAAAGAGTCTACAAGTATTGGAATGATAAACATTTTGACAACCTGCCAAAAAAAATGGCATGTTGGGAGATCCTTTAGTTACAGAGTAACATTAGCATCCATCGCTAGTAACAATTAGCACCCTGGCTAGCTAGCTATCTAGTCTAATATTTTTTTCTTTTAGCTCTGTTTTTGGTTTCTACCAACTCCTGGGTGAATTTCAGCACTTCAATGCACTATTTTGTTAAATCATAAATCTCTCTAGCCCCAGAACATACTCACTAAGAAGCTCCTTAGAGCTGTGGGAAGCTGAAAATTCAAGTCATAAAGTACCTATTAAACGTTTTAACCCCTTGGATGTTTTACCCATTACTGATTTTAAAAATTTATAATGGTCATTGGTATTTGGCTTTTTTAACAGAAAAAAAGCCACAGAAATCATCTTTAATTAATTTCAAAGCAAAAACAGATTTCTTTAAAGTAATATCTGTTAAATTGAAATGCATAATGTAAGATAAGGCACTGTATAAGTATTTACATGCTTTCAACATTTTTACCTATTTCAGCAGAGGTCCAGCAAATTGGTGCTAGTAGTCTAACAATTGGTGAAATGGTGATCACCTGAGAGCTATGACTGTGTCTCAAGTGACTGTAGTATGGAGGCACCTGTGTCTGGAAGGTCCAGAGACTAGACTATAGTTCACCAAAAGCCATGTGGGAGACTCCATGGTCAAGTGGAAGAAAGTTTTTGTTGATCTGATGGGACTAAAATGGCCATCAGACAAGACTCTATGTTTGGCAGACACCAAAAACTGCACATCGCTACAAACACACCATCTCCACCATGAAGCACGCTACTGGCAGCATCATGTTGTGGGGATGCTTCTCAGCAGCTGACCTTGGAAAGCTTGTAAAGATAGAGGGTAAAATCTCCGAAAGACAAACTACTTTTCCTACCTTAGCCTGCCAGTGGTACACATTGTCTAGTGCATGGCAGGATGTGTCAGCCAACCAGGTTTGTGGGTTACTTTGATTTCCCAGAGGAATTAAGCGCAAGTAGCGTCCCTCTAAGTTTTTTATCTCCTAGAGGGAAAAGTAAAGACAAACACAAGTAAGTTATGTTGCACACCGATACAAGTTAGATGTTAAGACCCAAAGAACCATGTTTACTTGCATGACTATAAAAAAATGTGCAAATATGATTTTGCTAGCGTCTACAGCCAATTGTTTTTAAAATGTTTGCATGTTGAGTATGTGTATGTGAATTCAGTCATTGTTGTAATGTCTGTTGCTAAATTGCTATGGTGGAGAAGGTTTTCAGGGGTCAAAATGGTAAACCAAAACATTAACATCTCTTAGCCTCAGCCATTGCATCAAACGGAACAGAGAAGAGTAATCTGGCTTCTTTTTAGCTGAGGGTGTGTGAGGATTTAAATGTCATATGTACTTCTTGGGAGAACCATAGCCCAATGGAAACATTACATAGTGCTAAAATCAGGCTCTCAGGGCACTCTGTGGAAATGGGATGGACAAAATTCTTCCTGTTGAAAATGACCGTACTATCAGATGGACTCTTAAACAAGTATTTTGAATTGGAACCATACATATGATTACAGGAGTAGGAAGCTCAAGTTAAATTTTTGATCATGTCTGGTAATGATTAATGCATTCAGCGATGCATGAACAGGGGACTTGCCAACCTGAGCCTCTTCTTTCTTCAATACCATCAAAGTTGAGATCATAACCACAAACAGAACAGTGACTGTAGCCATTGTCTAAGAAGAGAAAACAGAGCAGAAATATGAGATTAGCTGATTTTTTGCTTTCTTTACAAATTAACCTTAAATCACAAAGAAAGCCACTTACTGCTGTAAAATAGAAGCCCTTCTTTCTCCAAATTTCCACCAGCAGCAGGATACAGAATGGCAGACTGAGTCCTGACCATATATACACAAGTCTTGCCTCGCTTGTCAGCCTTGATGCAACAAAATTCTACAAGAAGAAAAATCAGAATCATATGAATGTCAATAAAACAAAATAGTGATAGTGACTGGAGCTGCCTTTAAATGACAGTATTATAAATTGGGCTGAAATCTTGCATTGTATTTTTTGTTTCTTAAATCTCTTTTATGCAGATGATACACCTTTATTTGGTGTTACCAGATTTACTTCTCAATCATATTATTATCTTTTATTTATATATTCTAAGTAGTATACATTTTTGTAGATTTTATTATTCTCGATTGATTTTTATTTTTATAGTTCAAGTTAATTTCAGTTCCTCTCTCTCTCTCTCTGGCCCTACTCAGTTCATCCAACTCAAACTGTTTAATCCCACCCTTTTCCAGACACTACCGGTTTTGTCCTTTGCACCCTTCTGTTAACCATGTAATCATTTCCCCTTGGCTATATCTCTGGTAAAGTCAATATTGACTTTCATCGCTTTGCAGATGACACCTAGCTTTACCTTTCCACCAACATTACTCCATCCTCCCACCCACCTCTCTCTCTCTCTGAATGGCTAAAGGGAATCAAAACCTTGTTCTCACACATCTTTGAGCCACACAATGGCACCTTACAAAACATTTTTAGCTTAAACTAATTATAATTTGTTTGTAACCTGAAAAAAAACTGACATACTGAGTGTGTATTTATTTACCTCTTCATTGTCCAAACATTCAAAGTTTTGGCTGTCTAAAAAATGTCCTGTTGCCGTCAAGATGACCAACAATAAACACCAGACCTGAAAATATCAGAAACGTTACTGTTCAACAGCTAATTTCACTCTCTACAAATCAATAAATGAATAACAAAAATTATAAGATTAATATAAAATAATTAGAATAAGAACTAGTTGAAAGGTCACGTTAACACAAGTCTAATGTGCTGTTTTTAAAACTTACCAAACCTAATATTACAACAGATGTTGCAATCCCAAAACACTGATCTGGTTCCCTGAAAACCCCTTTCTTCTTTTCTTCCGTCTCAGCTGTCATGTCTGCACAAATTAGATTTGCAGCTGCTTCAGAAGGAGAAGGACCACTGGAGGATCCTGGGACAGATGTTCTGCTGAGGGAAAAGAGAAGAGGAGGGAGCTGATATCTCTGACTGTCAAGACTCCACCTCGTTATGGAGGGTAAATAATGCCTTAAAAGGTCTGCCTGTAAGGTCTGGTGTTAAGATTCATAATACTTTGAGTGGCTGAAGGATTCCTGGAAGAAATAGGAGGTCAGTTAGAGTCTTCCCATCCCTCCCTTTATATGTGGCTTCACCGTATTTGTTATTTTGTCATATATTTTACAAAGGCATTAAAAAACAGAGTATATTTTAAGATTAGCAAGTTCTAAACACAGTGGTGGACTCAGGATATTTAAGCGGCAGGGGCGAAAAAAAAAAAAGGTACTTGCTGTATTCTGTGAGGCACCAGCACAAAAAGTCATATTTTTATAGTGTAACAGTTAAAAACCATGGTAAAGATTAACATTTACTTGTTATGGGACTCTGTCAGTGCAACTCTGTAAATAAACAGATGATTAATCCTGGCTACCATTACACCATGAAGACAAAAGAACACAGAGAAAAAGGTTTTTGATAAATATAAGTCAGTGGGTGGAAACAAGAGTGCCACATCACTGAACAACCCCTTTAGTTCATCGAGAAATGGAAGGAATATGGCACATGTGTAAATCTGCCTAGATCAGGCTATCTTCGCAAACTGAATTACTGCGCAAGAAGGAAATAGAGAGAGAGGCCACCAAGAAACCACTGACTACTCTGAAGGAGTTACAAGCTTCAGCAGCCTTTTTATAGGCACTGTATCTTGCTTTTTAGTATTGCCCACTAGATGGCACCATTGGATTATCTGTAACTCCATAGTGACTGGCTTTAAAACCATGTTTCCAAACAGTGATTGTTTTTCTTTGTAATGTCCCTGTGCCTGTAGTTTGCAGTCCTGTCTGGAAATTAGCTACTGACTCATTGGACTGCACATCATGCTCTGTTGTCAATTAACAACTGCATGTCAATACGCAACCAGGAGAGTTGACAGTGTCAATGACATCAACACACTCCATGTCAAACACACAGACAGTGTACTCAGACACAAACACACTCAGCTCTGAAAAGCTAGGACAGTAATTACGCGTCTAAATCTGACAGAGCGTCCAACCGCCGATGTCTGGCTGCCTGCCAGTGTGAGTGTGTGTTTATGCACTTGTGCCGTCGTGTGTGTGACACTGGTGAAGACAGAGACAGGCTGGCTGGAATCTGTTTTGGGTTATACTGAGGGTGTTACTGCAGTCCACACACGAGAAGGCAGAGTAGTGCCACATCACCTTCCACACTTGTAGTAGGCCTGAGTGCACTGATTCTGTGTCATGCTGTTGAGCAAATATATATGACTCCAGCTACATAGAGAGGACTTTTTAATGTAACATTAAAAAAGTAGAACCCACTTCCTATAAAAGTTGCAGCACTTTTTAAAAATGTAAATAAAGAATGCAATGATTTTCAAATCTCATAAACCCATATTTTAGTCACAATAGAACATACAAAACTTAATTTGATGGCAGCAACAAGTTAGAAAAACAAAAAAAGGAATGGGGCACCAAAAGGCTGGAAAAGTAAGTGGTACTTATGAAAAACAACTGGAGGGGCATTTTACAGCAACATCCAGAAACGCTACCATCTTCTCTGAGAGAAAGCTCATTTAAAATGCACTGAAGCAAAATGGAAAACTGTTCTGTGGTCAGATGAATCAAAATATGAAATTCCTTTTGAAAAGCATGCATGCCATGTCCTGACTACTTCAGAGAAACGGGGCCATCCAGCTTGTTACAAGCACACAGTTCAAAAGCCTGCCTCACTGATGGTATGGGGTTGCATGAGGGACCTTGGAATGGGCAGCGTACACATCTGGAAAGGTACTATTGTTGCTGAAAAATAAATAGAGGTTTTAGGGACTTTAGATCAGTGGTTCTCAACTGCTCCAGAACCCAAAAGTGGGTCGCGGAGTAGTTTTCCATGGGTCATGATGAGATGTCTGAGAAAAAATGGTAGCAAAAATCCTGAAGTCCTTATTTGCATTTGGTACATTTTGACCAATACTGTTGATATAACAGTGGTCCCAAGACTGAGCCCTGAGGCGCCCCATTTTTAACTTATTAAAAAGTAAATAGTAGTTTGAATGTTTCTTGACTATTGCTTTAGCTGTTAAATAAATTACTATGGTGAACATTGTGTTAGCACAGATTTTACTTTTGTATTGTGTTGCACTACCCAGCATGACAGAAGCTTTTAGCCACTTTCTAGCTAATGGTAAATATACAGTAAGAGGCTAAAGGCTAGCATTAGCTGTCGTCTTACCGCTTATATAAATCTTTTAAACTCTGTCATTTCCCCAAATTTTACTGTACATTGCCTTTGAGTTTGCTATTGGATTGGTTTGACTTTGTAACTACTAACTGCAAAGCTCAGCATGTGGCCTTTCTTGCTAGCGTACTCACGGAACCTTTTAGCGATCCTTTAGAGGCCTATAAATGATGGTTGTGATGGTCAGCAGCATAGTAGGATGTTAGAGTCTCATGCATGGGACAATTTTCATTTCTTCTACTAGTTATGCCTCATTTATTTAGGCTTGTCTCTATGTTAAAGTTGATGCCTGAAACAGAGGGAGGCATAGCAGTGTTGTGTAACATGCTACTGAGTCATTCGTCTACCCTGAGGGCAGACATTTTCCCCCTACTTCATTACTGCAACAGGCAGGCTCACGTTCTGTGCGTGTTTCTGTGTGTACCAAGACCTCATATACTCATCCTGCTGCGATTGCAAGCATGCATCTTCATGCTTTGTCCTCTGCTGCAGCAAGTAGGGAGGTTATCATTAACAGTAAGGTTCGAAAGTCATAGAACAAACGTCATGAAGAGAGAGATAATGTGTGTCGCTGTGTGTTTGTGAAGGGAGCCTCCCTCCCTTGGGGTTGTGTACGGGCTTGTTGCAGCAGCATTCCTCCACTCAGCTGCTTCTGGGCAGCACATACCAGAAAAAGAGGGAAGGGAGAGATAGAAAAAGAGAAAATAGTGTGTGAAAGAGTAAAAGTGGGAGTCAAGGAGTGGAGAAGAATGAGAGCAAGACAAAGGGAATAAAGACTGAAGCCTCTTTAACACATGCTCTCCCATCCTGAATTTGTCAGGACTGCCTGCCCCTGACATTTTCCAGAGTTGCCCTTTCATACATGTCATACGCCACTTGAGATTTCTCCTCCTAGCTAAGAATGGGGCCTAAGCAGGCAAAGAAGCAGAGCTCAGCACAATGGGAAGCTCCCATTTCAAGCATTTATTTGCAACAAGCTAACAAGCAAGCAGATTAAAAACCTGGAATCTGGCCTACCAATTAGCTGTGCATGATTACAAATGTATTGCATTTTAGCTTGATTTGATGCACAAAACTGATGCGCTAGTTGGCAGGAAATTCAGGTTGTTGTTTTTTTTTAAGTTTCAGCAGACCACCTGCAACATTTTGAGAAGGCTCTGGCTGCAGGCCGCAGCTCCCAGACTCCCCCTTTTGCAGTCCACTACTGCAAGATTCCACCTGTCAGATCAGAAGTGACATCATTTGCTGGTACAACATGTTTAGTTTTTGATTTTTAGCTTTGTTTGCTTTAGCGAGATCTAATTTAGCTCTGCAAGCTACATATGTCATAGCTACTACATTAGTACATCAGGCAATGTAGCTACATAAGACTTAGCTTTAGTAACATGAACTTTGGTAAACATAGCTAAAGCTAACATAACTATAGAGCGAACAAGGCTAACAACTAAAACTAAAGCAAGTGTTACATAAGCTAACGCAGCTTCATTAGCTTTAGATTTAACTTCATTAGCCTTGTATCTACTATCTTCAGTACATAGCTTACATAGCTAACATAGGTTCATTCATAGATATATATAGAAGAGTAGATACAACACGCCCCCTTTGAGCTGCGTGCCTACGGCGAGGCTAAGCTAGTGGGGGCAAAAGTGTCAGGGCCATCCATGGTTGTAAATGGCACAAAAACTAAAACAACAAGGATGCCTGCATGTTGTGCTGCATACGGTTGCACACTACACTGTATGGTTGAAACAAGGAAACTGGAAATAACCTTTCATAGTTAAAAATAGTTTTTGGCTCTTTTTTCATTATTAAATCTTGTTGAGAGCTTCAGTGACTACCTGGCTACTAGCAAAACACTAACGCGAGCTAGCAGCTTGACAGCCAAATACCAGATGATTAATAATAGCTGGAGTATAGTTGTACAAGCAGCAGTAGTAGTATTAATAGCCTTTAAAGTCGTAGAAGTAGTATCAGCATTTGTAACAGCATTACCAGTTGTAGTAGCAGTGCCAGTATCAGCAGTAGTAGTTGGTCCAGAAGCGCCAGCATCCCAAAAGTGGCTTTTGGCAGCACAACATTTTCAGTGTATCTGTTTCTAACTTGTACAAATGGCAATAGACTCTACTCTATTCTATCTCCACAGTGTGTTTGTTTCTATAAACATATATATATATAGAGAGAGAGAGAGATAAGGAGGGAGAGAGAGACAAATAAATTAATATTAATGATTATTTGATTACCTTTACAATTAAATCTTTCGATCTAAAAACATATTTTCTATATATGTATATCTTTATCTTTCTATTTTTATACATACAACTATATGTCTATGTATATACATTTATAAATATATAATGGCTGAACATAAAAGATTCCCAGACCTCTGGACTTAAAGAGTAAAATTATAATTGTAGGCTACATTGGTAGAAAGCCCTTTTCCGTTTTTTTTTCCCTTTTTTTTTTAAATCAAATGTTCTGTATTAATATCACATGTTTTGATGTTGACAATAAAGCAAACCGCATGAAAATCGGTTGAGAAATGAGCAAGTTATGATTTATTTTCAATGTATGCATTGCCTCTAATTAGAACGTCGCCCCCGCCAAGATGGCCGCCACGTAGGCACGTCGCCTTGCGGGCTGCTACAGCGCGCTGGCGTGTCTAGTGTTCTATAGATATCTATGAGTTCATTAGCTTTAGCCTTAGCAATGCAAGGTGAGTAAAAATGTTTCCATGGAGGGCGTTTTTGGGTTTGTGTTTTTTTCCTGTAAGTAAAGTGTTTACTCTGCTTTATTTAACGTTTTGTAATCAGGCTTTGTAGGTCTGATTTTGGACTTTTAACTTTTGGTTTCCTAACCCTTATCCCGAACTGGAAGTTTAATCTGATTCTATTTTTGAAAGTTTCAGCACGTATTTCCATTCTGACAGAGACTGTGTCTCATAGTGGTCTGCAAGGGAGGCATTTGAGAGCTGTGGTCTGCAGTTAGTAGCTGAGTTTGCTTTAGATATATAAAGCTCACATTGCTAAAGCTAGCTTAGCTATAGATAGAACTATGTAGTCAACACAGCTAACAAAGCTAAAGCTAAGCTCACAAAGAGGCAATGTAAGCTACACAGGAACATGAGCTTTAGCTGTGTTTGCTGAGCATCACGTTACTAAAGTTAACTTAGCTACACAGGCTTAAGTAGTAGTTTTAATAGCATAGCCACCATAGCTATGTTAGCTGTAGCTAAAGCTAAAGCGAGACACTGTTCATGTAACTACTTCTAAAACGGGTCTAAACATAATTTTATCCTGGATTAGACCTCTGGCGTTTTTGTCTATTTTATCTACAAATGCTTCTTCATCTGTAATGCTTGCAATGTGTTATTTTGAGAATGTTACTGACAGACTTTGTTTATGAATAAAGTTGAATTTCAAAACATTCTGAAACTGGAAGTACACTGTACTGGCTATTAAGGCACTTCCTCGCTGAGATATAGGGTGTCTAGGATGAATGATCTATTAGAGTTGCCATCAGAAATGTGTGGCCTGCCACCACTTCCCTCCTATTTTATCTGATTTCATTTTTTTGGGTCAACGATGCATTTTCTTTTAGCGTGCTATAGCCTCCTCTTCATCATGGATAAAGGTTGTTGATGAACATTTTTACTCATTCATGACATTTTCAGGAGTGCAGTACAAATGTGAGAGGGGCTAAAGAAAGTGAGGACAAAGTGAAAGTATATTAGGGAGAAAAAGGAGAGTACAACATGATATGTGAATGATGTCTGTTGTGACATTTTTGTGAAGAAGATCCATCTCTATTCCATACAGAAGTCAAAGGTCAGGGTCAGATACAGTGCAGAGTAACTAGAACCAGTGCTGAGAAAAGGAAGCAGCAGAGAAAGGGGAGCTTAGGAGGCCACAATCTTAAAATATTATTCCCCATATAACCATAACACACACTTGAACACACACAGAGTAGTGTGAGTTCATTCCTTCAGTCTGCCTGACCTGTTTTCACTGAACTGTGCAGGAAAGAAACCAATCCCACCACAAACACAGACACACATAATGAATCAGCCACATGATTAAACTCCTCCCTAGAGACGGAGTAGATAATCATACCTATGACAGAAAGAGAACCTTCTGTAATTAGTCTGAAAGTTAGGCTTTCACAGAAACAGAAATACAGGCAAACAGCGATCACTACTCAATATACTGGCAGAGTTGCATCGTAATGATAGTCTTTGTGGAATTCTGCCCACATGTGAATTATTTTAATTAATGCATTTCATGCAAAATAACTCCTCATTTTCAAGAACCCAAATTCCAAAGAGAAAATGGATATCAGAGGTTAAAACAGAGACATTGCACCAATTAATGAAACATAACAGTTAATTATAAATTTGATGGCTGCAACACATCTCAAAAAGTAGGGACAGCATATTAAAGCCTGGGAAAATCAGTGGTTCTGATGAAAAAAAAAAAACATGCAGCTGGAGAAACATTTTGCAGCCAATTAGGTTAATTAGCAATATTTTAGACACATTTTGCACATTGGTGAACCTCAGTCCATCTTTACTTCTGAGACACAGTGCTTAATAAAATTTATTAGACCACCCTAACCCTAACCAAAGTAAGGTTTATGCCACAGCTGCCCTCAATTAACAGCATTGGTAATTATCAAAATCATTTTTTATGTTTCTGCAATGGTTAATACACCAATATGTAGAAGCTCTTTAACCCAAAAAATATTTTTAATGCTAAAATATAATTATTATTGTTATCCAGGAATTTTCAAATGTACTGATTTACAAAAAAACTGAAAAAATAGTAAAGCACATTAATATTTCTTGATTAATACGTCAAACAGAAAAATTAGTTTTAGTGTTTGAATGTCATGCTTGATTAATTTCTGACTTCTCAGAGAAGCCCAGTGAGCCGGCTCAAATTTGGGTGAAATCAGTTTGAAATTCCTCATTCCTGTTGAAAATGGTAAAACGTGGAGAGCTCACACAAAATGAAAGAGTCCGCATTAAAGCACTTCATGATGCTGGATGGTCTTTGAGACAACTATGACAGGTGGTCTAATAAATTTGTTAAGCACTGTACTCTGCCTCTCTAAAATGCTCCTTTACCTAGTCATGATAGTCAACACATTTTTGCAGACCAGACAGTTACTGAAGGCCCAAGGGGCCAAAACATGTGATGGAGATGAAGTGGCCCCTTCCAGGCTCATAAAATATAAAGAGCCAGGTCAGGACCAGAGTGAGTCGGGAATTAAAGCTTGCACCAGCCATCAGCTGAAGCAACCAGCACAGAAGGCTGACTTGATAAGCAGTAATGTGCAGAAAACAAAGTTATGATGCTTTTGTCAAAAATAGATCTCATACTGGCCTGTATTATAGATTATACAGTGGTGTCCAAACAGTATTAGAGTGGTCAAAAACATCGATTTGTGCACAATGATTTAAAGACCAGGACAATTTTAATAGCAATAGCACTATAACACTATTTTATGTTATCATATTCTTGTATATTCTATTAATTATGTAGTGTGTTATTGAGGTCCATGCGGTATGCATAGTTTAGAAAAAAAAAAAAAACTCTTGTGTTTACATTGGTATGTGCTTTTCTGTTTACATGGGGCTTGGGTTCGTTTCTGTGTTTTAAATTTATTTTGTAGGGAGAGAAAAATATGTGGAACTTGGAGTCCAAGACAAATTTCTCTATAAAGAAAAATGTGTCATATTGTTTCAGATTAGATTGAATTGGATCAGTTTAGATCTCAGGGCATCATATCTTATCCTGTTCTATCATAGCATGGCAAAGGGTAGTGTTGCAAATCATGTATCATTTTAAATTGTGTCATGTTTTATTAAATCAGATTGCAGCATAGCATAGCATATCGTATCGTATTAAGTTTTACACCCCTTGACCAAACACTTAATTATTAATTTGAGATATTAGTTGGTAGATGAATGGTCCCTAAAACTTATCCTTAATCATATCCGATGCACACAAACAAACATGCTACATTCAACACACAGCCAACAAACTGACTCCAGTTTGACACAAAACTAGGGACTGGATCGGGGTAAAAAAATAGAAAAACAACTACAAAGCACAGGCTCTGTTATCAGACATGAAACTCAATGCTAATCCCTCATGTGTGGGGGGATGGAGAAGAGGACAGAAACACAGAAAAGAAAGCAAAGAAAACATTAAATATTTACTGTGGATAACAGGCAAATAAGTTTAAAGACTGGGGCAACAAAAAGCAGTTTGTGTGCGTGAAAGCTTGTTGGCTGAGCCACAGCGTCCCTTCTCTTTCTCCCGCTCCCTCACACTGAATAGACGGGTTTGTTTGTTGTCGCAAGTAGAACGAAAGGAAAACAAAGTCACTTGATTCCCTTTCTCTCTGCTGTGTGTTTCTGTGAAGACAGTTAATCATGCATAAGTGTCTATTGAGTAACTCAACAACCCTCACCAGAATACAAATTCACCATTTTCTCTCTTTTGTTCTTCTCTCCTCCAAATTTCTCTCCATTTCTTATTTTTTTTAAACTTTAAATATGAATGAACTGGGTCCTCAAAATTTGCATTCCTTAATAATCTTATGCAACACTCATATAATCCAATTACTGCTCCTGCAAGCACCACTTGTGTTGCTCTTCAAAGTAAAATACTACCGAGCCTCCCAGCATTTGCAAAAATATGGTCTCTTTAAGTCTTTAATCATTTAATACAGGTGCTGAATGAAAATTCCTGTTGCATTTTACTGCCTATTTGTGAAAGGTTGTGCTCACTTTATCTACTTTCCATAGCCTTCAGTTTGTTTAATTTTAACGTATGAAAAACACCTCAGTACTTAATCTGTCAAGTATAGTGGAGTCAGAACAAAATATTTGACCCTGAACATGAAAAACATGAATATTTAGTGAGGCACTTAACATTTCTACTTGAATGCAGATTTGAATTCTAAATATGTGATTTTATGTGGTCCTCCATTTAGTGGCTGTGTTGCTGTTGTTCCTAAACGCTTCCACTTTCTTATAGCATCTCTTATAGTCGACTGTGGAATATCCAGCAGGGATGCAATTTCATGAACCGTCTTACTGAAAAGGTGGCATCCATCACAGTACCATGCTTAGAGTCAGGAGGTGTGGCCAAATACTTTTATCCATATAGTTTATACTGCCTTTAAGGCTGCCCTGCAAGTACAGAGTGGTTTTTGTTCCGTTGAATGCATAAAACCCTTACATGAGCTGGTGCCCTCAACCCTACAGTTGCCGCCCTTTCTATTTTGATCGCCCCCTATCCCTCAGAAACCCTGTTACCACCACTGCAGTTACATAAGTTGCTGAAAATGTTCCGTAATATACTTTGGATCCATTAATCTGTTGGCTGTAAGCTGCATCTTCAATCTGTACTCATAATCTTCCATCCATGCATGAATCCATCATCTATCCATCCATTTGTCCTGCCTGTTTCTCCTGTGTGTTGGTTTTGTACATTAACAGCCTGTATGGCTGCACGGCAGGATTAATAGAGCTATTCATTTACAGAGATTAGCCTGCTATAATCTCCTCTCTTCTCTATCCCCCTCGTAGTGTGCATACAGTTGACAGTTGAAGGTACATGTATGACAGTGGATATGTGGAGCATCTCAGTATCTTCCATATGGGACTGTACACATGTGCCTCCCACTGTCACTGTAAGAGGAATTAGACTGAACACCACCTGCACCTCTTATGTAACAGAAATACTGTCACATTGAAGCATTAGCGGTTTAACTGGGGGCGGACCCCGGTAAACATTTGGAATTTTTCATCTCCGGTCTTAAAAAAAGTAACAGTTAGAGTTAGTATCCAACCATCTCTAACTGCTTGGTAAAACCCCAAATATGAATAATGTAATCAAACAGATAGGCCTGCTAAAACCTTTGTACACCCTGGAGCTAATTAACAGAGGATTATAAAACAGTATTTGCTATCTTCTCATAGAATGACCTAACCTGGAATCTTAATGAACACAGAACAGTCTGTGTCTATTCATAGAAAATAAATATGTTTAGAAAGACATTAGGACAATGCAGTGCCATTAAAATAGATAAGATTTTACCACAATGCAAATTCACTGGCCACAAATCCATGGGTGACATTTTGCCCAGCCTTTTTCTTATTGCTGAATCATAAAGACTGACCTTAATTAAGTCAAGTGAGGCCTGCAGCTCTTTCATGACCTCCGGATGAGTTGTTGATGCCCTCTTGGTGTCATTTTGTTAGGCCTGCTACTCCTTGGAAGATTCACAACTATTCCAAGTTTTCTCCATTAGTGGGTAATGGCTCTCATCAGGTTTTTCTGGGTCTCAAAGCCTCGACAATAGCCCTGTGACCCTTTCCAAACTGATACATGTCAGTGACTTTGTTTTTCATCTGTTCTACATCTTTAGGTTGCAGCATGAAGTGATTCTTTTTGAGACCTTTTAATTGACTTTACTTAGTCAGACAGGTTTTATTAAGGAGTTTATTGATTCAACGGGTCTGGCAGGAATCTGGCCAAGGTGTTACTACTGAAATTATCTTAGCTTTCCAAAAAATGTGGTTAATCACAGTTAATTCATGGTTTAAAAAGAGGGACACTTACTTTTTCAAATAGGGCCAAGTAGGATTAGATGTACTTTTCCCCTAAGAAATGAAATAATGATTTAAAAACTGAATTTTGTATTTATTTGGGTTATCCTTGTCTAATATTAAAATGCGTTTGGGGATGTCAAACATTTTAGGTATGACAAATATGTCAAAGAATTGAAATACTTTTTTACAGCAATTCATTGTGCTTTACAGAGAAAAGAAGACATTTAAAACATCAAAACATCAAGTCAAACATGATATAAAGCGACAGCAAGACATAAAAAACACATGTATAAAATCCCAGATAATAATAATAAAAGAATACTTCAAGACAAGTAATTTTTGCTATGAAATAATACGTTAACAACATAACAACGCATGTTGCCATTGTACCTCATTTTTAAGATTTTAATTTTCGTATTTACTTTTTTCACATTGAATTGGTCATTCATGATACCAATGACTACGGCTGTAAGATAGACACAAACTTTGTCGAATCAGACCTGTCGCCTTGGTAGAGTTACACCTACAACGCCCAATGAATTTCTCGCTTCTGGTGTCAGACGTCCAATCACAGAGAGCTATAATCTGGAAGAGGCGGGGCTTTTCCTCTGTTGGCTTTGCCCAGTCCGGATGTTCCCCAGTAGCGAATAACGAGCAGCAGTGTGTGAATGTGGCAACCGAGGTAGACAGGGAGGGGTAGATAGACTGACCAGACCAGGGGCTTTTTTTTGTCTTTTGTCTTAATTCTTCTTTTCTGACGAAGCCTGTGTTTACAACCTATGTTCCGCCACGGTTGTAAACTTGTGTGTGAAGCAGAAAACCGGGCCGCCGCTGCTTTTCTTTGGGACTAACCGTTACCGTTGTGAAAACAGCCCAGAAGAAAGAAGGAAAGGGAGAAACAACATGGGGCGATGATAGAAAAGGAAGGTGTTGTGCTGTGAACCGACGATGACTCTTTGGGAGGATCCGTGAAGCTTATTTATTTTTATTTATTCCTCCCTTTCCCTGCCCTTTTTTTGTTTTATTTTTATATTTTCTCCTCCCTTGCTACTTTGGGGAGGCTGTTTTTAAAGGAAAAGGATACGTTACAAGAGGACTGAAGGATGGACCAAGCCGGCATCCTTAGAAAGTTTATCCAGGGGGTGAAGGCCATGAGCGAGGGGGACGAGGAGAGGGGAGAGGACAACTTCGGCAGCGACTTTATGGTGGGTCAGAATTTACAGGAGCCTTGCCAGCTTCTTTTACCACATGTGTACTGCTGTCTGTCTTCACAATTTCTACCTTTTCCTCCCTGCTGACCCCCCATACCCCCCTCCCCTTCCCGTCTCCTGGTTCCCTGTATCCCCCAGGAGGTGAGGTAGGGGCGGCCACACTGCCCTCTTCCTCTTCCTCCCATTTCCAGGCTTTAGATGGCGGCCTAGCATTGTCTCCCATGCCACAAAGGCTCCTGTTTCTTTAAAATAGGGACACAACAACTGAACAAGACATTTTCACGTCACTTTTTAGCCCTGGGCCAATTTTTTCATGGCATTGTTGGCATAGCTTAGCTTTAGCTTGGTGGTAAAGGCTGGGCTGAAGTGCAGTGTTATGTTGGCCTCCTGCCTGTAAACCATGCATGCTTGTTAGGATACAGCACAATGATTCATTACAGGATACTCAGTAACCAGTGGATAGCCACTTACCACACCAGGCTTTATTGGATGTGTTATCTTAGGAGTACCTGTAGGACTCTAGTACACAGCTGAGCAATAAATAGCCTTTGCTAGTAGGAAAATGAGGATAACTGTAGCTCCTTGTTAGTATGCATTTTAGTGTATACTCACCTAAATATGGCTTGCCAGTTTATTTATTCAAATGTCATAAGTTGGCTTAATCTTATTGATATGGACAGGGGAGGCCAGAATATAAAAGCCAATATAATTTAACATCATTACCAACCATAGCTGAACTATACAGCCTTCATGATCGCTGGATTAAATGAAAGAATACTGAATTAAACAGCACTAGTTTCTGGCTATGTGTGCCTGATATACAGCCACTCAAATGTAGGTATTTAAATTAGAGAAATCAAGTCCCATCATAGGACAGTGATGTGAGGTTTGGGGTTAAAAAGAGTTAAGGTTGTCGAAATTCCAGATAGTTTCTGACCTCACATGCTCCAAAATGCTACATTTTCACTTGTTTTACTGATTAATAGCACATCAAAGTAAAGAAACTTCAGATCTTTGATCATATTTTTACTCAAAGCTGCAGAAAGAAAAAAAGAGAAATAAAAATCACAAGTTGGTATATGTCTGAGTGAAGACCTAATTATTATGTCACGTCTTTTACAAACAGTTCTAGGTATTGAAATGTTACCAATGATTTTGATGAAATTAGGCAGGGTGAAAGGCTTTGCTTGCAGTTTAGGTTAATTAAAAACAAGCAATTATTTCCCACTTTTTACAATGTGATATGATACACTTCATCATCCCCTTAGGGAAATTCATCCCGGACTGTAAGTGCTGCACACAATAAGCTGCCATACAATAACACATAAGTAATAAATAGAACAGTAGCAACAATAATCCACATACACAGAGTTGCACATATCAATGAAAGAGCCAACCACATAACCCACATGCATTGCACATACCCATATTGCACAAGATTCTCATAGAAATGGTAAATGAAAAAGGATCATAAGAAATACCAGTGAGGAAGTTGAAAAATCTGGCAACATTACAACCTGTAAAAGAATACCAGGAAAAGGTGATTGTTAGTGTGTTAAAGCTAATATGCATCATTTTTAACTTGCTGTGGAAGAGATTGAGATTAATACTGATATCTCTTTGTAACCTACAAAAGCAAAAGAGGCCATCAGCTACAGGGTGAAGTATTCCTATGTAGTAATTTTTAATGACTGGGGCTGCTGCAAGGGGGTAGGTGTCAGATAAGGTGTAGAGCTACATGTTGCGAAAACAGCCTTTAAAAATGAATCTGCAAATATTCTTAATGACCAACATATCTGACAATCCAGAGTGGGATTTTCCTAATAACTCCACTCACACATGCACAAGGCAAAATCCCCCACATTAGCGAAAATACTACAAACCGTAACTTCCTCACAGGAGCTTTAAAGGCCTTCATGCACTGAGTCCATTATGGCCAGGTGTGTTTTTGGATTCATAGTTAAGAATGTAACATGCCACACACTCTAACCTAGCACATAGTCTGATCTATTTTTTTTCTACTCATTGTGAAAAATTCTCAATCCTAGAAAAACATTCTGTCTTTCACATTTATTACAGGCCAATCAAAAGGACAAGAAAAAAAAAGGTAGTCAGCATGCACTGCTTTGGGAGTAACCTAAGCTTGACGGGCTGGTTCTACTGTAGTTTCCGTAGCTTGCTGGTGGATAAACTAATCCTGAGGCCAGTTGGGAGAGGCCTTCAGTTTGGCTCTTTGTTCTTGCTTTAATTAAGAAATGTGACCTAGTTCTAATAAAACTGTCACTGTACTACAGCAACACCCAAGCTTATCGCTACACCAGCAGCAGCCATTGTATGTACGGGCTTACAATACAAGCAAACCCCTCCTGTAACTATTCCAAACTTATTCTAAAGCAGATTGAGAGGAGAGCAAAAACACCCTTTCTGTCATGAAACATTTTCAGTGAGTTTTTTTTTTTTTTTTGCTTCTTATTTAATAAAGAAATTTGGTGCATTTCTGATGAAACTGCCTCTATATGATAGCTACGCCCAAGCGTACTGGCTTCCTGTATAACTAAACCCAGCCCTTGACTACCACCTTATTTTCCTCAAATGATGCACAATTGGCGTAGTTGTCTCCGATTGGGCCTTAGCGGGGATGATTTGCCTAATGACAGACATGGAATCTAGCCATTCCTTCTGGTTTGCAAGGTTAAAGTTTCACAGTCAATGTTCCAACATGATTAAGTAATAATAAAGACAATAGACAATATCCATAAATCACAATCTGAACCAGGCGTGCCATTGTAAAATCTTATATTTGTCTTAGCTTTATTTTAGGGTAGTTTGTTTGAGTGTTTTTCTGCTTGCCCATCCCAGTCATGTTAGCCCTCACTTCATCACTTGATGCCATTGTGTTGCAACTAACTCCAAATAGGACTTGTCCCAGTCTTGTGAAATAGCCACGAGTGGAAAGACACATCTGTGATAGCACTCATGTTATTATGTGGGCTTTGTAGCTTATTGGCTTTGATGAGGATACGCCAGGGAATGCAGTGCTCACTAAAGGATATAGTTTTAATTCATGTTACCTTAAGTTACAAAGTGCACAGAGGCTTTCAGGTAGAACAGGCCCCAGCTGAAGTCACGTTTCTATTTCTATTTGACCGAAGTTTGTCAAATAGGCTACCCACTGTCAGAACCTGTCCCCTTTTGCCTACAAGCATACACATAGACACACATTCTCCTTACTTCCCTACTTCATGCAAGCTGCTTGCTGGAGCTTGCAACATTCTTTCTTGGCCTATTTCATAACATTTAGTGCTGGCTTTACAACTGAAGCTTTATCAACACTTGGGCACTAGCTGGATAAAAGCTACAGAATTTATAGTGCCTCTCTTTTGTTGAATAGGTGAATAACAAATTCTGAAATCAGGAAAACTCTTGTGTGCTCTATGTTGTTGCTGCCCTGTCCTTGAGTGTGTGTTTCAGAAAACAGAGGTAGAGGATGTTGCGCAAAATCCCGACTAAAAGGGGCGTTGGGCCATGTGAGAGGCATTTAGGAAGTGCTTTATGGATGAGTTTGAGAGCAAATGAAGCTGAGGCTGCCAGCAATTCATTTCATTACCATAAAATTATCGTCTAAACAGTTTTTGAGTATAATCTGAACAGTTATAGCTCTGTCAGAGTGTATTTTATTGGATGCTGGTTTGTCTTTACCTTAATTCCATGTGTAGAGCCACCAGAGCAAATTAAGGCTCTTCTTTTAGCATCACCACACTTCTCATTCATAACTTTACACACATCCACGCCTTTTCAAGCTGCTTAAAACAACCACAGTCCCCCTGCTGCTGTGCTTGAGAGGATTTGGGGTAGAAAAGAATGATCCATTGGTATTTTTCCCTGTGGTCCTTATGGCTGTGGAAGACAGCACCCAGGAAATCCTTTTCCTGAAGTATGCAGGACACCACTGACTAGTTTTTACAGCCTGAGTCTTCATGTATTTGCTCTTAAGCTAGCGTTTTTGGCATGAAGGACAATTAATTGTATTTCCTGATAGCCTGTTGGCTATCATGCAGCCCTCTAGACGGTAATTCTACAATCAAACAGCCCATATAAACTGTCCTTGTAAGTGCTTTAATTTGAGCAGTTTCTGTAATTTGTGTACTCATGCAAAGTCACTAAATGTCAGCTTTATGGCATGCAAGTAAATGGAGCGTCAAGCCAAATTTCTCTTCGTGAGTCAAGAGATTCGCCTGAATAATTTAGCAGACACAGCACAATTCTTGTTCTGACTTTGCACAAATGAAGCCAGAGGACCAAGTGCAGGTTCAGGCACAGGCTGCGTCTAAGTGCTTCAGCCACCTCTGCTCTGTTGTACCATTTTCCAGGCTGTCATGAGGCGTTCAATTGCTGGAGTCGACCTCACAACACCACAAGACCATGGGATGTGCTGCCTAGCTCCTTGAGTCACCAAAACACCCTGACATAACACCCACTTTAACTGCCCATTGTTGTTTATTTAGAATGTGTTTTATGGGCATAATTACAGTGATCTTGTACGGCAGGGAGTCAGTGATCGTATGCTCTGTTCAGTCCCCTTTTCAGCTGTTTGATGAGACAGGAAGACTTAAAAATCTCCCCTCCCTCTGGTACCAGAATATTCAATCATGTTCTTTTTTAAATATGTTTGTCTGTCTGTTTTGGATGTCAGGATAAACCAAGGTGGTTGTTACTTTCAGGATTTTCTTTATGGGACTTTTTCCATTCATACAAGTAGTCATCTGAAGACATGACTGGTGCTAGTGCATCATCAGCATTAACTCTTATTTATACTTGAGATAATATCAAGGGGCAGCCCTTGATTGCAGTGATGTTGAGTCATTTGCAGAATCTATTAAAAGACATCACCCTTCTAAATGTTACATGGTCGATGTGTGGTGAAACTGCAGCAGCTGTGATTGATTTCACTCTTTCCATATCTCAAGGGAAAGCCTGCTGAAGTTTGCATCCCTTTGTGAAACAAACACTGACAGTCAGCCAATCAGATGAGACCATGATCATGATGCTGCCACACTGTGATTAGTTGGCTTGATGGTTAAGTCAAATCTGAATCTCAAATATGAAAACAAACAAAATCAACCCAGTTGAATCACCTCGGCAAATTAAGAGAAGCCTATTTATTTGATAGGCATCTAGATGCCTTCTAGTATGCTAAGTAAGCTGACTTCAAGGCAGCTAAAGACATGGTAAGGGTCATGTTAATGTCTTCCAGACTGATTATATACTAGTAAGGCAGTCCGTTGGCCCTTTCAGTTACATATAACCTGCTTACAAGGAGAATCTGATCATCTCTACTCCACTTTTTGTATGCATGATTAAGCTCATAGTGCTCAATGATACAGAGATTATATATCAAAGGATTTTATGATGCCACTGATGATAAATGCGAAAACGTTAATAAAAAAAGACTAAAAGCATCAGATCGAGAAAAATTAAACCAACTTGATGAAAACACATTTCAAAAGAGGAAATCAGAAAAGGTCAAATGCATGACATAATATTGAAAATAAACTCAGTAATTCCTTTTTATATCACACAGAAAAAAATAAAGATCATTGAAAAGGTATGCAAGGAAGACAAAATTTTGGTGCACTGAATTACATGTTACCATACAGACCAACAGACATTGATCATTATTGACAGTGTCTGCCCATCAGTGCTGATGTCATGCAGCATGCCATCAGAAAAAAACTATAATTGTTTAAACCAATCTGCGATGATGCAGTCTCTCTTTTACTAAGCCAAACAATGGCAATCTTGTGTGTTTTACAAGGGTAGTTATCAACCGACTCCGTCAACCCACGACTTTCTAAACCAGCTATTAGAGCACTTATGTAAGAGAGTTTTTCATCAAATTGGCAGTTTAGAGATGTTACATTATGGACGCATTTAGAGAAGATGAAAAAGAAACATTAAAGGAACATTTGCTCACTGCAGTGCCAAATATAAATGACTCAAGAGGTGAAAGAAAATGCATCAGCTTATGAAGGCTGGTCAAGACCACATCGTAGCACATTAATAGCTCCTCATTGAAGCCTACATGGATTACATTACTGAAAGTTATCTGCTGTTTGATAAAAAATAAGACAGTCTTAAAGAGCAGAATACCTGTAAGTCAGTCAGCATGTTCTCTTCTTTCTAACTAAAAGCAAAATTAAGAGCAAACGGTGACATTTACAGAGTGCTGATCATGAGTGATCTTCAAGGATTTGGCACTACTATTGTTAGCTTTCTGGAGAGAAGCTGTATGAAATGAAGAAAGCAAATTTTTCATGACTTAATGAGGGGGTAAGATGGCGAAAAGAGGCACCAATCCCTGCCAGTTTTGTCTGCATTTTTATGTTTCTCAGCACGTTGTGAACCCTGAAGCAGTCGCCTGGAGTATGCAATGAATCGAACTATAGGAACAGATTTTTAATAGTGTTAGGTTACGTGCAGAGTGTGATGGTGGTGGCCGATTTTGTTGTCAATACACCGCTTTAAAGCACTTTATACCAGTATGTCTAAGTCCTCCACCTTAAGATAACGTAGTTAAAGCTAAGCTAACAAAGCAGCTAAAATAAACTACACATCTGTGTAGCTAAATTAGCTTTTGCTACGTTTGCTAAAGCTCACATTGCTAAAAATAACATTGGCTTATGTTGTAACGTTTGCATAGCTAGCATAGATGTGTTAGCTTTAGCCAGCACAGACTGAGCTAAAGCACGCCACTTTTCTTGCAACTGCTTCTAAAACTTTAGGCAAACTGTCCAGCCATAGAACCCACCACAGCCTCAGTAATGTGAAACTGCATCCCAAATAAAAAAAAAAATATATATATATATATATATATATTCAAATGAATTTAATTAAAAATGTTGCAGTAAGGATCTTGGATGGAAACATTTGACTGAAAAAAGAGACTTAAGGAGGACACATGCTAACATTTTATTTCACTCCGTTTTGCCGTTATAACGTACATTTTGGTTGTTTTTTAAAGGTCTCAACAATTTAAAACATTTCTTAGAAAAAACAACTTTCTTGAAGACATTTTCATCCATGATGACAGGATACTTGAGTCAAGGTCTGAAGAAACCAACAAGAATTTACTCCTTGCCCAGCAAATCAGATTAAAATACAGTATATGGATACAAGTCTGCCTGTAACGGATAGACTTCCTTATATTCAAAATTTTTTGCCATAGTTTTTTCCTGGAACCCATTGTGATCTCACTGAAAACTGCCCTGCACCCACTATTGGGTCCCGACCCACCGGTTGAGAACCACTGCTCTAGTGCCATCTGTTGCTGCAGGCGGGAAGTCACTAACTCAGTCAGTAACTTCACTCATGATGCAAAAACAACAACCACCAGAAACCTGAGCAAGGGAATCCCAGCACTTATCACTATACAACAGGGATGCTGCGAAATGAAAATTCTTGGCCGAAACTGAAAACCGAAAATGAGGAAACCAAAACCGAAACACTGAAAGAAATTATTATGCCAATTATTAGTACCATTGCATTTATGGCTATGACTGTGTACTAACATCACTAAAATCAATTGCAATTGCAAAAATTAATATTAATGTTTAAAAGAATAAATCAGTTACAAAATTATGTAAATATTTATTAAGTACTTCATTCAACAATACACAATATAAAATAAAATAAATATAAAATTAAAATGTTTAACTTGACCCCACTCATGTATACACTAAATCAGTGGTTCTCAACCTTTTATCAGTCATGAACCCCCCTGTGAAGTATTTTTTCAGCCAAGTACCCCCTAAGCAGCTTAAAGCTTTTTGGCCAAAAAGAAAGACGTTAAAGAGTGCTGTGACAGCCGTCTGATTTATCAAACTTTGTAACTGATAAACACTTTCAAATTACAAATATTGGATTTTTTTCATACATTTTAAATGTTAAAAATCCATGACTAAAGTCATGGCACATCCTCTCATCTCTAAATGTGGGAATTCAAATGAATGTAGCTGTTGAAAACAGTGACTGGAAAGGCTTTAAACCCAGAAGTGTGCAAAACTCTGCTTGGCTGCAGTGGTCTCTCTGGAACAATTTGGAAATAAAAACATAGAGCTAGAAAGAACTAAAAACCTGTAAATAGTAAACTAATTATAAAAAGACTTCTCTCTTCTCAAACTGAAATCAAGAGCTTAGTGATAGATCAGCATTTCTTTACAAAAAATAAATTATAAACCTTTTTATGAATGAGAAATTGTGAAGACAGTGATTGACAGGCATGCTCCAGTGTGGGTCAAACCATTCTGCCATGGGGGAGACTCAGGGGGTTTTAGGGTGATTAAATTTAAGAGCCTACAAAAAATATTACCTCCAGTTTATAAACTTAAGGTCCTTACATGCTATACGCAATTTTTTCGTGCAAATTATTCACACAAAATATTTACATTTAGAACCTGTAGCGAGTCAAAGCAAGTTTCCTCACCTGCAACATCATTTTGCAGCGCGACAATGCTGCGGATGTTCAAGTAGCCCATTTGCGCTCATATGGACATGTGGGGCTGCCTGTTGCCTGTCTCCCTCTCTACCAGGCTAAAAAAAAGAGGCAAAAACACAAGAACTGATACAGACAGATATGAGGCGATATCAAACATCAGGTGGTGTTGGAGAGGAGGACGTTTCTGTTCCTCTGTCTGCCTTAAAAATCGGCACCACCACTATGTGCGCTCTTTGGAGCGAAACTCACACAGCTGGAGCTGTCTCTAAACTAACAGGACTTCAATGAAATATTTACCAACACAGTCTCCTCTGACCTCAGACAAACGACTTATAAATGCTCCGGATCAACCAGCTAAATGACCCCTCTGACCAGTCTGGAACACAAACAGGTGAGCCAGTCTGTGCGCTGTGGAGAGAGTTAACTCCTCTCACCGCGAGCCTCAGCTATGCAATATTATAACTCTGATTGATCATATTTGACATAGAATGGATGAAAAGTCAATCCCTCCTCTTACAAACTTGGCTGGCACAGTGAATGAAACCGTGAAACAAAACGGCAGTGACGTCCTGGCTGTGCGTAAAAGTGCCGCGTTACGCATGCAGTGAAGGACAGAGAGGACACACCTCCTTTTATCTTCTGCTTCAGTAAATATCACTGTTTATCAGAGGACAGAGAAAACAGCAGATGTTCGCAGCACGAATGTGATTTTAGAATGTACGTAATGTACTCGCAAAATCGTGTCACTCCTGATGTGCAAAGAAAGGCGCTATTTTTCTTAAATAGCCGGCATGTATTTTAAAATCCTGCATACCCCCTAGAGTGCCTTCACGTACGCGTACCCCTATTTGAGAACCACTGATCAAAGCGCGTGCTGGCCGTGGTTTTTGCTTGCATCATCACAGCGTCGTGTGAAAATGCACTGCATTGGGCCATTTGGGGCCGAAAATTTTCGGTGGCCGAATTTTTGGTGCATCCCGACTATACAAGCAACATCCAAGTTCAAATAAATACAGGATTAGGGTAAGGGGCCCGGCCCACCACTGCTCTAGGCCATCTTTTGCTGCAGGTGGTAAGGTACTAACTCAGTTGATAACTGCACTCATGGTGCAAAACCAACAATCCACCTGAAACGTGAGCAAGGGAATCCAAGTAGTGATCACTGTACAACAAGCAACATCCAAACTTTATAAAACACAACTAAACACTCTACCCAAGGGCATGATAGGGAAACTGCCCACATATCCTCCAGGATTGTGAAGCTTAGACCTATTCATTCTCTACAGAGTTGGACTAACACTAATGGATCACCACAGTCAGATTTATCAGGGGAAGTTCACAGAGGGTGAGCATTCAGAGATGCATTGTTTACATCATTCAGCAGGTGGGTAAAGCTGGTGGTATCTTTTAAGGTTCATATATGAGGGAAAAAAGGATGTTTTCAAGAAAAGCTCACGAAATTTTCTTGAAAATTTCAAGATTTTATTTTTGAAAAAAGCTGCTGTGTTTGCTGTGCATCTTGCACTATTGCGACGCTGTAACACACCGTGACATTATTCCACTCTGTGATGCCATTATTAAGCTTTTGTGAATGCAAAGGCAATATAACAGTAGAACTTCTTCATGGTGCTGTTGCAGGGATTGCAGTCTTGAAAGGGCTGGAGAGTGAGTTTTCAAACCTGTGACGGTGGTGCGGTGTCAGTAAGTGAGGGAGTAACAGGATGGAGTTTAGCTCAAGGCCAGTTTGATTGAACCCATGGTTGTTGATAGACATATAGTGATTGAGCTTGTGACCCCTGTGTCACTAGGCCAGCACCAGGCCTGAAAGAAAAACAGCAATTACTGTCGCACTCTGATTCAAATGCATCACAGTGTCGTCACAGGCGTGTTAGTAGAGTTTTCTCCTGTGGCAGCAGCTTATTTAAACCCTGCCATTGTGATAGTGACACCATATCAAACTTAAGCTGCTGCTCTTATTTCAGGTGGTCCTTGTGGCACATGAGCAGACGTTTGCATATAACAGATGCCTTATTACTGTAGGCTGTGCATGTGAGGGTGAGACACTCTAATGGAGGTGTAAAGAATCGTTGAAAGGTGTAGGAAATGTAGCGATTTGGTTGAAGCTAGAAATGCGAAGATGCATGAAGAACCTGATGTAGAGACAGGAAATAAACAAACTAGTGTGAAAGGGAAAGAGGTCTGCATGTTAGAACCCTCAGCTGGGTGACTGCTACAATGTTAACATTATTTCTGTAGCTGTTCTGAGGAACATTAGTCTGGACTGGCTTTACTCAGGAGATCTGCTTCTGTATCGTGTTTGTGTGAGCCTGCCCCACCTTTGAAAGCAGATTACTCCCAAGCAGCACATCAAAGAAAGCCCCCAAAAAAGTGCAAACACACACCTCTCTAAGCATGCGTCCTGTCGGGTAGACATAAAACACTCAGGAGGGGGGGAGGGCAAGAAAATGTGACGTGACAATGCCTAATATACCAGTGTGTGTCTGTGAGCGTGTTTGTGTTTGCGTGAAGTAACAATTTCCACTATCACCAGGGGGGCTTCCCCTTCTCCTCTCTGAGATGTGTGTGTGAATTTTAAGTGCCTGCACACATACAGTATCTAAGCCTGCAGCACATGATGTGGAAGCCTTTATGCTGCTGTATTACACAAGCCCACAAACACCTCACTGGTCAGGGAGGCAAGGACCCCATTCCAATGAGCTTGGATGGCTACGTTTAGCTGAGCCAAGATGATTTATATGACTAAATCTGAAGTCTGAGGTTTCCGTTTGCATAGAATATATCAAAGAAATGATGAAAAAGGAAGGAAAAACTCACCCTCAACATCAGCTATTCAAGAAGACCCTGAATCTATTCACATTCTGCTAGACCTTCTGGAATGACCCGTTTTATTCCTGACAAGGCTTTTTCTAGGGAGCCTTAGTATAATTTTCTCCAAAACCCACTTTCCTAATGATTAAAAATGAGAAGGACGTTCAATGAAAATGTGATAAAGGTTGAAGATGTTTGGCAGCAGTTGCACAGGGGGTTGCATGGTTGAACAGTCTTACACCAGTGTTTTTCCTTGACAGACATTTTGGGGGCTGAACTTTCAAAGGAACTAATGAAAACATTTTGGTGTCATTAACATTATATTGTCAGAATAGTATTATTATTTTTAATCTATCTAGCCTTTACCATCTTAATTTAAATGAGTGGCATAAAAATGATAACGCTCTTAAACAAAGTAAATGACATCACATTTGCTATACGAGCAAAAATAGTTAGCTCATTCCATCTAAAGCTGATGAAGCCTAGCGTTACTTCATGAAAGTCATACCCTAGCTGTGATCAGCTGGTAGCCAGCCTCACCTCCCCCATCCCCGCCGCCTCCTTTATCGCTTAAAGCTTGATGCACCCCCATATTCAGATTCATGCTAATATGGATTAATTTCTTCAGAAATAATTTCACTGTTTTCAATACACATGGTCTTATTTATGGACTTATTTATTGCCTGAATTTGCCGCAAAATACACAAGATTAACCCAAGAATAATCTCATGTAAAATCGCAATCGCAATATTTGGGAAAAAAATTGTAATAAGATTATTTTTGCAAATTGTTCAGCCCTACTCATAGGTGGATTTATGTAAAACATATCAAATATTGAGTCATGCTTGGTAAAAGTGTTCAAATTTCCGATGTTTCGGGGCTGGTTTAAAGCTGTGGGATTAAAAAAGATAACCAAAGTACAACAAAATATTTTTTCTCCCCCACATTTTCCACATTTATTAAACTTCTGGGGGCCGGATGGATGGGGGGGGGGGACTGGATGATCACTGTCTTAAACCTTAACCTTAAGTAATTTTTTTCAGCATTCCTGCTGCATTCCTACACAGACTCATCTTGGGTAATTGACATGCCCAAGAGACTGTTCCACGTGTCCATGACATGGGATATATGTCA
This sequence comes from Cheilinus undulatus, assembly GCF_018320785.1. Taxonomy (NCBI): domain Eukaryota; kingdom Metazoa; phylum Chordata; class Actinopteri; order Labriformes; family Labridae; genus Cheilinus; species Cheilinus undulatus. The sequence continues at coordinate 19,298,961 of NC_054887.1, read as the reverse complement.
CATCCATGTGTGCAAAACCTGATAGACGATGTTTGGGAAGGGCAGAGGGTGATCGGACTAACATTCTGTCTGTCACATTCGTTACAGGTCAATCATATGACCTATGAACTAAAAAAATGTGGGCTTGACAGTTCTTTCCTATCAGTAGAGCCAGTCAGTAAATTAAACTCTTGAGTAACATCATCTTCTCCACAAGGAAAAGCTTTCAATGTGTTCTTTGCTCTTCTTTTAATTGAAAAAAAGACAGGGTCTTTAACTTTTTACTGTTTGGCTCTGAAGCTACTAAAATGCCTGTTTATTGAGTGTTTATGCCCTCATTTTTAATCTTAACCACTCAAAGAATTTCAGATGGCTCTGCTGGCTTTGGCAATAAAGTTTTGAGCTAATTCAACAGCAGCTTCAAAGCAGACTTCTTCTTTAATTGGACTTATAGCTGGTAAATCTGACTTTATGGTTCTGCCTTGCCTTGTTCTATCACAAGCTCGAAAATGAGGGCCTGGGCATGTTTTGGCACTGCTTTTATTAGCTTGTTTGTGTGCGTGGGTGCATGGGGGGGGGGCAATACAGGCGTCCGCTTCTGTTTGAGTTTGTGTGTGTGTGTGTGTGTCAACCATTATCAGCTTGCCTCATGTTACTGTAACAAGACTTCCGAATTTCTTCTGGTGTAACAAGCCTTCTTCTTTCTCGCCCACCTCACTCCCTCCCACAGCTTAACCCAGAAACCAGACCTTTTTTTTTCACCCCCTAAGCCGGGTGTTTCACAGAAGAGACGCCATGCAATATTTCCGCTCTGGAGTCATTGTGAGAGCATGTGTGAGGCTTTACATGATGAAAGCGTGGCTGACCCACCAACAAGGCCTAAGAAGTTTATTGATCGAGATAAGGAGGCCAAACAGTCAAACACTCAGGAAATTAGGCAGTAATGCCCCTTTGTGTGTAATGTGTTAGGTGAGAGGAAATGTGTGTGTGGACGAGTCACCGTGGGCATACACGTTAACACAAGCCATCTGAGATTTGTCACCAGATGACAAAAATCTCCTCCATTTGGGTATTAAATTATTCTAAAACCGGTAAATAAACACAAAAATCTCATATTAATTCCCAGAAGCACACAGAACCAGTATGACCCCCCATAAGGACAGAGAATATCAGGGCAGGGGAGTGATTAATACATGAACACGAACACTAAGCACACAATGAGTTCCTGTCCCAGATGATTGGGATTATACGGAGTTTGTCCACATCTGCTTCCTGCTGCAGCCCTACATCCAGAGCGGGAAATTACCACCCGGCAAACACAGATAAATGTTAGCTTTGTTTGATTTCCATGGTGGTGAGTCTGTGCTCCAGCCTTCCCCTTTAATAATATCCATGTATTTTGGAGGTTAAACAATGACTTTTAGAGACTGTGATTCTTCCCAAGCTCATTTTAGAGACACTAATGATAGTGGGGAGGTCATGCTGGTGAAATTATGTTATTCTGATGTTCACAGGGGGAGTCACATGGTGGTCAGCTGCAGGAATAAACTAGTGGGGATTCACAGTCTTGCCCAAGGCTACTTCAACTGTGAATGGAAGCTATACAACACATTTAAGACAGCTTTTGTTGTCTTAAAGGCTTTCTTTGTGTCCTTTAACAGTTCTTGTCTGTCTGATGCCAAATGATAACACCACATCAAAATTTGGTCCTAAACTTCCAGAATGATTTTCAGGGTGCATTTGGGAATGCCACCTAGTATGATTTTGAAAAATAAAAACACTTGGCATTGTTACAGGAAGGCTAGGAGGGATTTAAAGTTGCAGTGTTTCACCAACACTGCAAGAGTGGATGATCAAATTTACCTTCCAAAGCAAGTGGATTGGCGAGATTTCCAGGCGGATGATGGTGACTCACAAAGCTTCAGTCGTATTCCCAGGCATAGGTCATTGTCACACCTTATAGTCCAGGGGACTCGGTCCATTTTGGAACGAAAATTGCGACGTTGTTTACCCTTTCTTTGGTTTGGTTCGCATCATATTGCTCGTGGTAAAATGGACAAAACCATCTGAACACCTACAACCTCTGCCCATTAGGGGCACTGTCATCATAAACAGAAGGCAACCAAGAAGAAAAGATTGCATAGAAGAAGACGAAACCAGAAATCTATCTCCTTTCGCTGGTCTTTTCTTTCACAAAAAAAAAACAAACAAAAAAAAAACAGTTTACGCTGTCTTGGGGTTTCTACCTTTGCATTGGGGCATTACGAGCAGCCAGTGAGGCGGTTAGCTGTCCAGCATGTCACTCTTTACATGAGATGAATAAATCAGCACCGACTACGACGTTTTGCTATGGCCACACAGACGCCAAGCAAGCTACCGACATGTATCCGTATTTGAGCGTATTAAATCACACATAAATCTGTATATCATTACGCTTTATGGCATTGCTTGCGTTTGGTTTACAAGTTGGTCCGCTTTGCTATCACGCCTCAAACGAACCACACCAGGGTTGGTTTTAAAGCGGACCAAGACCCCCTGTTTTCAAGCGGACCAGAGTCTCCAAATGAACCGGACTACCTGGGAAAACGTCCCGAGCCAGAGTTTGTTTAAAGTGGACCAAACAGCTCTGGTGGGAATGCACCCTAAGAATGCCATTGGCATCATTTGCGGAGAAAGACTTTGTAGATTAGCTTAGCAGTAGCTATAGCAGCAGTTTAATCAGAAGTGGACATTCGTTTATTACAAATTGGGCAAAGCATGGCCAAGAAAGCATTTCTTTTTAGAAGAGGTGTTTCTGTTTTTCTCACAACCGGAGCCAGTTGCTGCCAAAGGAAGGTTAACCAACTGGCTCCACTGGTGGTGAACAGTGATAACTGCCTATTGTGGTTGCGTTGCGATGCCTGCAATGCCCTATTCCTTGTTGCTTTGATTGGGCAGTAATGTATGTAAGAGACAGTCTTCATCCAATCATCTGTGGGATTCATTTGAAAGGTTCTGCTCTTCCCAAACACTGTGGATGACCTGTTACCCTGATGGATGGGAAATGTATCCCATGCAATGGAGTGGATACATCTGGCATTTTGGGTTATGATAAAGTTTGTTTCTTTTTTCCTCTCCTTCTTTGCAACATAGCGCACATTTGCTCTCTTTTTCTCTCCTTTTCCTCTCTTGCACAGTTATTGTTTTATAAGTAACAATCAAAACTCATCAGGCAGAAAGTGATTGGCTCAAAAGTGCCAACTAAAGCGATTTTGTTGTACATTAGTTGCATCACAGTGCTGATTTTTCAACAAATGAAGGCGACATCACTAACATGACTTCTATTTTCCCTTTTACAGCATCTTTGAACACAGGCAGTGGTGCCTACTGCTAGAAACACCCATGCACACTCTTAAGGCATTCATTATAAGCATGCACACATTACACAGCAGATTTTTTTCACGACAATAATTAAAGGGTTACCGTGATATTTTTAAATACCCCAGGATACCATGTTACCGCCTGACATTACAGCTTGTATCATTCAGGAAATTCAGGATGAATTTGATCACCATGCACACATGCTATGAAGCTGCTTGAAACTCTTTGTCACTCTTTTGTACATTAATGTAAACCACTGCCAACTTTCCCTGTCCACTCCAACAATATGAAGGCACTAACACTACAGAGAGCAAGCATTACTAAGGGCTTAATGTGTCCATCTTCCTTAGTCTTGGCTTTAGTTTGGTGTGTATAGTGTTAAAAAAGGCTGAGATTTAGAATCGCAAAGGATTTGGCTTGTTAGAAGCAGCACTGATTTTTGATGACTGTTCAAAGCAGGCAGGTGCTTCCTATCCTCTACCACATATACAAAAGGCACAAGATAAAGAGATGACTCATACACAGTTTGCACATCCTAATGCATTAATGACTAACTCCTGTCTATGTTATAGAGCAGAAATGGGTTTCCAGGATTTCCGCTTTGGTGATTAAAGCCTGTTCAGTCCTTTTGGGAAATCTTATTTTTAACATCTGCTTCTTGTTTCATCATTTTCTCACATTGAACCTCTGCCTGTGTGACTCGCATAACAGTCACATACCTGTGTCAGATGATTTATGAGCTCAAAATAATGAAAGTGACAGAGAGAAGGAAAGGGAAGCCTGTTGGCTAATTATAGGAATACAAAATCAGCTTTTTGCCACTGAGTGGTGGGCCGTCCCACTAATACATGTGAGTGTTTGCACCGCTCATGCTATCAGCGCTCCACTGACCTATATTAGCCAGCAGTCATAAAGTGGAAATGGCTGTGCAGCACATGAACGTGCATGCTTGTGGTGCATAAAGTGTGGTGGTGGGGGTGGCAATGGGACATTATCTAAGTCAGGATCTTAAGGACCCCTGAGTCATGCCAGTGGTCAGGGTGTGGTTTCATAACGCTTCCTCAGAGGTTTTGAGCTCAGCCCTGCTCTGTGAAATGATAGTTTCTGTTTTTAATTTGTTGAGAAAACCCTCATTGAAAAGTGAAACACTAGGGGAAGTCTTTTATCATAAATATAAAGCCACAACACAGAATAGAGACTTGAATTATAGCTGTGAAGACGACGTGACTAGTATCAGTTTTACCCTAAAATCACTGTAAAAAGATGGTTAATCTTTTAAATTTTTTTTCTTATTTTGTAGGAACACACATTCCTGATGTCTTGTCTTTTTGCCGAGCAAAGCTGCGTTAACTCAAGCCGTTGCTTCTTAAAAAATGGCCTCATTAATATGTTCTTTAGTGTTCTGTGTTAATAAGTATAAGTGTCAAAAATATAAGAAATAATTGAAATACTCAGTACATTTGCATGCACAGTTATGTCACCAATTTCAGCCTGATCTGCAAGGCTTCCCTCGTGGAAACATCTAAATAGAAAATCTCAGGTTTTATAGTAGTTAGAACCACTTATTTTCACATAGATTTAGCATAGTTTCCTCTTAATTCGACCCTTGTAGGTTGGGGCCTGGTTCCAGCAGATATATTTGTAGCTATAACAAAAAACACAGTTTTAATTACATTTTTTTGCCCTTAGAAGACCCTTTTAAATTTAAGGAATGTGAATGAATGACGAGGAAGACTTCAGCTGGTGTAAATCTTTCCACAAACTTATTTGTACATACATATGGCGGATGTTTACAGTTGATATCAAGGATGCACGTGGTTAGCCAGCTAAACGGTTAAATTCATATAACAAAATAACTAGCCTTAGATCTATGTGCCCGTTAACCCCATAACCTATAATTCTTTTATAACATGGGTCTGAACTCTGGTCAAATTAAAGCTGTAATGAAGCCTCTCTCCACTAGTGGCCACTGTTGCTTCAGTTAATAGCCGCTACCTGCCTGTCAGAGCTGTCTTCATCACTTTGCCAGATGTAAATATGTGGCTTAGTGATAATCATGTCGTAGGAACAGCGCGTTATGTCTGGGTTTTTTTTAACTAGAAAATTTAAGTAAAGTGATACGTAGGCTGTCGAGGGTTATGCTCAAGTATAACTCCGCTAAGAGCAAAGAAGGCTGGCGGGGCTAGCTGCTAATTTTAGCCATGCTCTACTCTGCATAACATTTGGCTTTTCCATTTCATTGAGCTGCTTGGCTCTACTAGCTTCAGTTAGCATGGTTTTGTCCATCCAGAAGAAGCAGTGTTTGGTCTAGCTGTCCAGTCACATCATGCCTGTCCATGCTGTTGTTCCGAGGCACTTCAAAGTTTGGTTCAGCGATTGCTACTGAAACACATCTGCAAAATGTCCTGGGATGATGACAACCAGCTGTGACGTCACCGCAGCATGCTTGAAAGCGTGCCTCAGAGTGAGACCATTCTTGGCACAGCTCAGCCAAACTTGTGATGGATAGATAAATCAGCATGGCTCTGTTTGGATTGGGGTAGCCAAAAGTCATAGTGGAAAAGCCCCATTAGGCTCATATCATACCCACTGACACAATGCAATTTAATGGGTGTTTAGGGGAATAGGGAAATAGACAGGGAGCTAAGCTGGAAGGCAAAACTCTCAATTTACTTGTCAAGCTTTGTTCCAACCCTCACCTATGGCTATGAACTCTGGGTAATGGCCAAAAGAATGAGATCGCAGGTTCAAGCTGTTGAAATGAAATTCCTCATTTTAAATGGTACTAATATCCTCCTTTTCCATGATCTGTTGTTGATGCTTCTGTTTATACCATCACCATGCTCTTTAATGTTTTTTCCACCTCTTTCATTTACTCCTAACATCATCAAAATATTCAGTGTTCTGACATTTTTCTGTCGAAGTCAATATGACTTTGCAGCGTCTTTGCTCATTTGGGACACTAATGCCACACAGAGAGAAAGAAAGCCAATAAGAATGCCAATCTGGATTATTATTAAACCAGCAGAGAGAGAGAGGCCTTTTACTCTCCGTGCTGTAGCGGTGCATCTTTATCCGGCATGCTCACAGTGCAGGAGATGGATTTTTCTAAGAGCATTGTAAAGGGTGACCTATTTTAGTGCGTGTGTGCATGGAAGGTGACCGTCCTCTCTGCTACAAGCGCTAGAACTTCCCAGCTACAACCACAAACCTTTATTTCCCAGCTTCTCTTGGAAGAGCATATTTTCTGCCAATCATTGACGAGCTCAAGAGAAAGAATGTGTTTCTCTGCATGTGTGTGTGTTTGTGAGTGTGTGTGTGTGAATAATTCAGTGTGCCAGGGAAGTACAGCGATGCTGACTTATTCAGCCAAGAGACAGAAAGTAGGTTAGACCTGCTAACAACTACAGCACTCTCTCTTTATACATCTACCTCTCCTGCACTCTCTCTTTCCTCTAATTCTAGTCCTACTTTCTTTAATCTTTTTTTTTATTGTCTCTCCATCTGTCCCCCTCTCTCTCTCTCTCTCTCTCTCTCTCGCTCTCGCTCCCTTTCTCTCTCTCTCTGCCCAGTAACTGCCCTGGCATCCTCCAGTCATTTCAGGCCAAGTCAACTCATTGTGAAGAAATGTGTCTGAGAGCACACATGACTCGGTCGCACCCTGAAGGGGTCCGTGACGGCGGCACTGAGCTTTTTGGGGCCAACGCCCTCAGTGTGCGTGTTGGGCAGTGGACGTTAGAGCATTCACAGGAAGCTGGACAGCTCAGTCATGCTGTTTGAATCCCCTGACTGACAGGAAGTGAGAAAATAGTCAAAATAAAAGTAAATATTCCATGAGCATGGAGCCAGATAAGGGTGAGGAAGATTTTCTATCATTTTTCCAAACATTTCCCCCGAAATTCTTCAGTCGGAAACTTTTTAATAGGTTCTTTGCTCCAGATGAGGGACAGGAAGTGATTTCCGCATATCAAAATAAATCCTGAAGTTGACACAATTTTATCAGAAAAAATGACTAGGGAATTGATTCCCTATAAGGATAGTTTAGGCATATTTTCTCTCAGTAGAATTATTGGCTCATATTTTCTATCATTCCTGTGCATTTTTTTCTAGTGAGTTTTTTTGTTGATGCCTCTCCTTGTACACATTCTCTTATTTTGAGGATGCACAACAAATCTTGTGCAACATATAAAAGAAAAGAATAAGGCTACTCTCAAGTAATAATATAAGGAAGGATATTTACTTTGCTCCGAACCCCCTCCTCTATTCAGAAGCTAGTAGGAAGCGACAGAGTGTGTAAAGAGAGCGTGTGAATGAAAGACAGAAATAAAAGAGCCCATTAGCTTCGTTACCAAGAGCCTCTTAAAAGCCTTGGCTCCCGTGCTTTTCTGCACTCCCGTTTTCATCCTTGTTTTCCTCTGTTTTCATTTTTTCTGCCTCCATTTTTCTCTTTTTCTCCCTGTTTATCTAAAATACTCTTTTCTTCTTGCTCTACTGCTTCCTCTCTCTTTCTCTGTCCCTGAGACTCTCTGTCTCTTGTTTAGTGACGGTACAGAGCAGCAGGGGTGAACTCCTCTCTATGTTCACTGTAGTTCTTTTGCATCCTTCAGGCTTTGACATTATCTGTGAGCACACACACGTGCTAGTTTGTGTTTTGTGTAACAGAGGAAGTATGGGTAATTAGAAACAGGCTCTGTCCGTGGGACAATGGAAGAGTCTGAGAAAAAGGCAAAAGACAGATGGTAGCTGCACCTCTATCAAAGTTTAAATGTATGGGTTTGTCAAAGAGGTTGGTTGTTTTTCAACATTGTTATATCTGGCGTGGCAGATTGTCATTATAAATGCTTGAGATGTCTGTTTCTATAGAAAGAATTGATTTGCAGATATTTGTTATCTTTGAGATATAAAACTGCTACATGCACTTTTTAAAGGATTGAAAATGCTAATTTGATGAGTGGAAATTAAGTCAGTTTGATGCCATATCTAACATTGGGTTGACTTGACTTAATAGTAGATCTCTGAAATTAAATTTAAGCCAAACTACGAAATGTAGAGTGTTTGTTCTTCATATTATCCCTCATAATGTGGGTCACACTTGTACAAATCATAAAGTGGAATCCAAAATTTGTGTCTTAACACACCAGATTTGTTGGAATAAGGTCGCTGTAAACGTGTGAAAGCACTGAGATCAATGTGTGACACAAGTTTTGATCTAGAACGTCAACAAAAGTTGTTCACCTCTTTCCCTGGCTTGGTTTTATTTGAGCAGGGTAAATATCTGAGCCCATGACATCACTAGTGTTGATGGGGAATTACCCCGCCCCCCCAATGCTACAATGATATAAAATTAGTTCATCTCAACACAGTCTGTTGTTAACTGATGTCACTACCTTCATTAAAAGTTAACAACCATCTACATTCTGTGTTTCTGTTCATTGTGTGGTAAATTTCTCAAATGGGTCAGCCACGGTGGCCTACGAGTCACTAAAAGTTTCATAATGGAGAGATTTGTGCCAGAAAACAGTAAATTTAATCTCCAACTTGTGTTTCTGCTCTGGCACAGATCCAGGCAGCTGGGCTCTGATCAGAAGTTTTTTTTTTTTTGTTTTGTTTTTTTTTAGAATCTTCCTGTGTGGGCGGGGCTTCTTCTCTTTCAAGCAACACGCCTATAGCATCCTAGAGCAGATTTCACTGCCTCATTTTCCATGATTTTGAATAATTAATTTTAAAAACTTTGATGTTTTTTCATAACTGAAATTTGGCCTGGTGGTTCAGAACACTGTGGCCTGTCATACAATAACCTAAAATAAATATTTTTTTATCACTGTAAAGGGACTTTTAGGTCTTTTTTCCTAAGTAGCAAATGACTTTCATCATGTTGCTATTAAGGCAAATGATGCAAGGTAAGCTAGGCCCCCAATGTCTAACTGTGTAAGCTCCAGGGAGTTTACACTTTAGATTTTTTTATTTCCTAATGTACCCAAGCATGATTACTCCCCCTCTGCCCAGCTGGTCTGCTTTCATCTTATTAACAATGCTCTACCTATGCACACTATTGGATGCACACAGTTCGATACAGTGGGCGGCAGTATGCACGTAGTTTCCGAAGCCGCCAAGAAGAAGAAATACAAAGAGGCAACCATGTCAGCTACTTGCGTCCATATTTGTTTATAATCCTTATGCACAATGGAGGCTCTCTTGCAGACTACCAAGGATGTTTTCATTACCCTTCATGACCCTCTTCCTACTTCCACAATTTGAGATACGACAGTTTTTGAAGAGACAGGAGAGGTTCTGAACTGCCCTTATAACTCTAGCTGCTGTTGGGTACCTCATACTTGAGCATGGTTTGTTCACACCTCCCACGGACTGTGCCTAGGTACACATGAGCCATGCCCTCTTTAAGCGAGCTTATGCATAGTGTACAAGTCTGGTACGCTCATGTTCACACTGATTAATGCCTGGGTCCTTAATGTTAAACCAGTCATAGTTGGAGAATCTGCCTGTACTTGTACCAGTTTTCCACGAGTGAGGTAAAATAGGCTACTAAGAGAAAATCCCCATCATCATTGCAGTGTTGGGGGGCAGCGTTGTGTTTATGTTTGTCTCCACATTAATGTGTTTTGTGGTTAGGGGAAGGGGGGATCACAAACCATCTCAAATATCCATCTCCTGCCGTCTCTGCTCATTCTGCGCCTGAGCATGTGTACACATGTGTATGTGTATGCTGGCGTGTTAGTTCCCGGGCTCTGGCCCAACACAGGAGCAGACCTCTGTTGGAAATGTAATTCACATGAGGCCAGAGGAGCTCTAATGCTATTACCACACATACAGACACAAGCACAGCTGTGCTGCCGCCCACAGACTGTGTGTACCTCTAAGACTCTTTTCTCTCCCTTGTTTCCTCCTTTTTGGTCTCTGATCGTCAGTCGTTGCGGTTTACCAAGTTGAGTTTTGCAAAATGAAAGGTGAAGAAAAATGCATTTTGTCTTCAGGGTGCTGCTGCGATGCTAGACTACACTGTTTATGAGCGTGTCTGCAGTATTAAGGAAAAAATGTAACAACCAAAGTGAGGCAAGCTTAGGAAGTGATGCCTTGAGGTATGAGTTTGTCAGGAAAACAGAATGTTCAGTGTGCATCCTAACATGAGGAAAGTCTGCTGTGAGAGCCAGAAAGAAGAGTTAGGATCTTTTTTTTTCTTTTTAATTTCCACACGAGGATCCAGCAGCCTAAACGCCCACGCTGACTTTCTCAGAGTGAAACAGAGAGAGACGGGGGGGAGGAGCCGTGGAGTAATGCCTAATTTCCTCACTGTCTCCGAACCAGCTGAGAAAGACCTTGATAGTGGTATCATGTGAACGCTATCAGAGTTAAACAGCAGGAGTTACTGAAGTCTTGCTGTGCTTTTTAAGTTTTCTTCAAAGTGTCATGGTAAAACTTGAGGCAACAGTCAAATTATAGAAAGAAGTGCTGTAAAATTCAGTGGAAGTCTCAGAAAATACCCTCATTTGTGATGCTGCTGCTGTCAGACTAGTCACTGTCTTTACATCTAATGTTTTCATAAAGAATTGGAGTGTGGAGGGAACTGTTCAGCAATATAGATTCAGATTTTCAGAGCTCCAGCTCAAGTCTTTTCACTCCCAAAGGATGCTTGTGATGTTAAGATGAAACCACGTACAGGTACATCTAAAAAAATTAGAATATCATGAAAAATTCAATATTTTTTGTCACTCATTTCAGAAAGTGAAAACCCATATATTATATAGACTCATTACACATAGAGTGAAATATTTCAAGCCTTTATTTCTTGAAATATCGATGATTATGGCTTACAGATTATGAAAACCCAAAATTCAGTGTCTCAGAAAATTTGAATATTACATAAGATCAATAAAAAAAAGGATGTTTTAAACAGAAATGTTAGGCTTCTGAAAAGAATGTTCATTTCTATGCCTTCAATACTTGGTTGGGCCTCCTTTTTCATGAAATACTGCGGCGTGGCGTGGAGGCGATCAGCCTGTGGCACTGCTCAGATTTAATGGAAGCCCAGGTTGCTTTTATAGCAGCCTCCAGGTCATCTGCATTGCTGGGTCTGGTGTCTCATCTTCCTCTGGACAACGCCCCATAGATTCTATATGGGGTTCAGTTTGATGGTCATTGAACCAGCTTTTGGTACCTTTGGCAGTGTGGGCAGGTGCCAAGTCCTGCTGGAAAATGAAATCAGCATCTCCATAGAGTTTGTCAGCAGAAGGAAGCATGAAATGCTCTAAAATGTCCTGGTAGATGGCTGCGTTGACTGTAGACTTCAGAAAACACAGTGCACCAACACCAGCAGATGCCATGGCAGCCCAAATCATCACTGACTGTGGAAACCTCACACTGGACTTCACGCAATGTGGATTCTGTGCCTCCCCACTCTTCCTCCAGACTCTGGGACCTTGATTTCCAAATGACATGCAAATAGACTTTCATCTGAGATGAGGACTTTGGACCACTGAGCAACAGTCCAGTTCTTTTTCTCCACAGCCCAGGTAAGACACTTCTGACGTTGTCTCTGGCGCAGGAGTGGCTTGACACAAGGAATTCCACATTTGTAGCCCATAGGATTCGTCTGTGTGTAGTGGTTCTTGATGCACCGACTCCAGCCTCAGTCCACTCCTTGTGAAGCTCCCCCAAATTCTTGAATGGATTTTGCTTGACAGCCCTCTCAAGGCTGCGGTTATCCCTTATGCTGGTGCACCTTTTACTACCACACTTTTTCCTTCCACTCAACTTTCTTTGAATATGCTTGGATACAGCGCTCTGTGAACAGCCAGCTTCTTTAGCAATGACCTTTTGTGGCTTACCCCCCTTGTGGAGGGTGTCTTCTGGACATCTGTCAAGTCTGCAGTCTTCCCCATGCTTGTATAGCCTACTGACCCAGACTGAGAGACCATTTAAAGGCTCGGGAAACCTTTGCAGGTGTTTTGAGTTGATTAGCTGATTAGGGTGTGACACCATGACCTTCCAATATTGAACTCTTTCACAATATTTAAATTTCTGAGACACTGAATTTTGGGTTTTCATTATCTGTAAGCCATAACCATCAAATTTTCCAAAAATAAAGGCTTAAAATATTTAACTATGTGTAATGAGTCTATATGATATATGGGTTTCATTTTCTGAAATGAGTGACAAAAAACATTGAATTTTTTCACGATGTTTTAATTTTTTGAGATGTACCTTTATATGCTTGTAAAAAGAGAGTTTTCACTGATGACTTAAGCAGTGGTACATGTTTGTGTTCCCTGGTTTCAGTATAACATTTCTGTGCTTGTATACTGGTATATGTTAGTTTATATCACAGTGTAAAGGTTCTGACACAAAGATGTTGTAATTGTTCTCTTCCCATCGTCTGAATGTGTCTTCATTAGTGTCAGCTGTTATTACATTTGACCACTTAACTCTACTGAGTGTCTCCCAAAGAGGAAAGGGAGTAATTGTTTGAGTCCATGTGGCTGTTAGGAAAGTAGCTGTGTTGTTAATGTTGAAGGATGGATATGTTATGTGTGTTGAAAGAGTTAAACCATTGTTTGCGATACTTTATGGTAGATCCTCAGCTTAAAAGCTTCCACCATTCTGTGAAATTCTATTATATAGCTCTCTCTCTCTCAGGTTTGACCATGTTTTACCTACATTTACAGCAATCATGTTTTCTTTTTTTTTTGTTTCTAGGCCCATTTTTGATCAAACAAACCATATCATCCCCTTGGGTTAGACAGTAGGAAAGAAACATAATCTATGACTTTATATTAATGTTTTTTCTCTTTTTTTTATTCCAGCGGTTACGAAGATTATCAACCAAATACCGGACGGAAAAAATCTACCCCACCAACGTAGGAGAGCGGGAGGAGAATGTGAAGAAGAACAGATACAAAGACATACTGCCATGTAAGCTCCACACTTCAGATATTTTCTCCATTATCTTTGACAACAAAGGATGTCCAGTCTACATATTGATGTGCATGCTTGGTACGTCCAGCTTCTATACAGATGAATCAAGGGAATTATTTTTGCTGCTTTTATGCTTATAAAGTATTTACATACTGAGCTGTTAGATGAAGAAACAAAGGATAAGAAACAAGGGATGCAATGTCCAATATTATCAAGACAACCTGGCTGCAGACTGCGGATCTCAGATGCACCCCCTTGCAGACTGTGAGACACGGAATCTGTCAGAACAGAAATCTACACTGACATTTTCAAAATAAAATCAATTGGGTTATGGTAAAGGTTAGGCCAGTGGTTGTCACCCTTTTTCTCTGGAGCCCCCCTACTTTTACCTAAAAAAACCTGAAGCCCAAACAGACCCATATGAAGTTAGAAAATGATAGATTGCTGTCAAAAATCAACACCAGTTCCCCCCATGAAAACACTCTTAACACAGCTAATGTAGGTAAGGTTAAAGCTGACGAAGCTACATTAACGTTTTAGATAAAATAGCTACATTGCTAAATCTAAAGTTAACAAAGCCATGTTAGCTACTTAAGCTACAGAGGTTTTTTAGCTACATAGCTAAAGGTAACAAAGCAATGTTAGGTACACAACTAATATAGATAAGGCTAAAGCTAATGAAACTACATTCGCTATGTAGACAAAGTAGCTAAATTGCTGAATCAAAAGCCAACAAAGCTATGTTGTCTGTGTAAGCTATGTGGGTAAAAGTAGCTACATAGCTAAAGCTGAAGCTAATGATGCTTCATTAACTACTTTACTCATGTAGCTTAAGCTAAAGCAAACAAAACTACATAAGCTACATTAGACTATGCCTAGTTGCTAAAACTAGACCTGTTTTTAGAAGTAGTTACACAAACTGTGGCTCAATTAGCTTGATTTGCTTTAGCTAAAGCTATTGTAGCTACATTGGCTTAGGTATTATGTCTGTCTCACTAGTAGTAACGTCAGCTACATAGCAAGTGAAGCAATGGTAGCTTTAGCTTAAGCTAACAGAGCTGAAGTGAGCCACCCTTTGCGTAACTTGTTCTAAAATGGGTCTTGACATAATTTAATCCCTGATTACACATGAGACCTTTTTTCTGTTTTATGTAATGTTACAGGGTCTGTAATGTTTGCAGTGTTTTTTCTGTCATGAATGTAAGTGGTAGACTACATAAAGTTGAATTTAAAAAAAAAAAAAACCTTCGCAAACTTTGTACCAGCAAATAATGGCTTTTCCGTTCTGACAGATGCTGCGTCTCACAGTAGTGGTGTGCAGTCTGCAGCTAGACTCCTCTTGAGTTTCTGTTGATGATGCCACCCTTAACGTGAACAGCTTCATATTAAACAACACTGTTGGCAGGTTTGCAAATATTATGCAAGGCTTAGGTGCTCCTGCCAAGTTTTAACTTAAAGTAACTCCTTTTTAAGTTTTTAATTGAACTTCAGATTCATTTGTAGGGTGGTATTTGAACTTTTGTTGACCTTTATTTGTTGGGCTATGCTTATATTTTGTCTGTTTTTATGAACCTGAAACCTCTCAGACATTTTTATGAATAAGTTGAACATGATCACCTTCATGAAAGTAGTATGTTTTTTTTATAGTTATTGTGAGATGTACCTGAAAATAGCTCGCAGCTGCAATTTTAACTTCTCATTTGAACTCACACTACATATTGCTTACTACTTGCCTGCTTAATGTAACATACAGAGGAACTGCAGGGGTGTACAATCTCACATTGCATGTCTTGATATCTATGACATGTTTCAAATACCATCCAGTAGCACTATTTGAGCCGGTATAGCTCTCAGGTATCTTGTTCCACTCCTACCGTATTTTTCCATCTTGTTAAGTCTTTCTCATCCACCATTCTGATCACCTCACAGACAAGAATTAGGCCAAATCTTTTAAATTTAGAACAAATATAATAAAGCACAGACCTGGTCCTCTGAGGTTTCTGCTAGCTGACACATATTAGAGCAGAGTCTGAAGGAAATCCCTCAAAGTGTTCTAAAAATAGTTTTCAAGGATGGTCTGGAGAGCAAGGGATGAATATGATACCAAATAACATTGACCTTTGACCTAAATAATCTGATCAGTTGATCAGTGGTCATTGGTGAGCGTTTGTGCTGAGTATGAAGATGATGAATAAATACATTGCACTTGCACTTTCATTTTATGTTCTTCAGATAATCAGATATTATGATGTGTCAACATCAGGCTGTCTTGTGTTATATCAGTCATTGCAGCAGCCAGTGTTGTGATATCATCATAACCACAGTCCACATATTGCATCATGCTTTCCTGTATTATTTCTGTATGATACTGTATTGTATCATGGAGTACCCTGCGATTCCCAAAGATGTTGGGACAGCCATTCTGTTCCATGTCATATCACGTCTTCAGTAGCCCTTCAGACTTTCACATCACGTATGTATGAAACTGTACATACGTGGATTTAGAACACAAAGGCGGTATGTCATTATAGGTCATGTTTTAGTCTCTGTCTCATGTACGCACAAAGCTCGCTCGGTACTTAATGACCCCAGGCAAGGCTCCCATGACCCGACATCTGTCCTACTTTTTTATACCTTTATCCTCTTTTTCTTTTCTGTCTGTCCATCCATTCATTCTTTCATTCATTAAGGCTTTTAGGGAATGAGCTGCTGATAAGGCACAGGGAGAGCTGGTTCATCCGTGACAGATGTGTACACGCATACATGCATAGGAATAAGGGTTTTGCAACATGTCCATTGACCTCTTTGCACGTCCTTGTTTGCCCTTAGTCTTTGCTCCTCTCTTTATCCTACTCTGACCATTTTATCCACTATTTTTCCTTCTCCTATTTCGCCAAATGATTCTGGAAATGTTGAAAGCTATGAATTGAACCTTACCCTCTTTATCTCCCTAGTTGATCACAGCAGGGTGAAGCTGACGTTAAAAACGACCAATCAAGACACTGATTATGTCAATGCAAACTTCATTAAGGTAAATTTGCCACAAAACCTTTTATTTTCTTTGTTTTTTGGTTGGACTGCAACGTTGATGCACTAGATTAGTGACTAGATTTTCACGTTACTTCCTTTATTCTTCCTCCTGTCAGGGTATGGATGGCCCAGAAGCCTACATCGCCACTCAGGGTCCACTGCCAAACACTGTCATCGACTTCTGGAGGATGAACTGGGAGTACAATGTAGCTGTGAGTATGACAGAAGAGAATGAATCGAATGAGAATACTCAAACTTTAACAAAAGTGTTACCTAAAGTAGTTGAAATAAATATTTAACATTGTTTTAAGCAATTAAGAAGCGCATTGGGACTGCTTATGCTTGAACAGATGTATATGTATGAAGAGGAGGGAGCGACAGAGCTGTACTTAGGTTTAACTAGCACTTACAAAGCTTGAGATTGCAGCTGGGATGATAACTTTTGTAGGATCAAAGAGACTTACATGAGATATGGATGTAAGAGTAAAGGGACTGCTACTGTCAGAACACAAGCAACGATAGTGAGCCTTTTTGTTTTAATTTGAAATGTTCATACTCGACAGGTTACTCCTCATCCTTTGAGCCTTTTTTCTACTACAGCAGAAACCATGAGTCAGTAGATCTGGAAATGTTTTAGTCATGAGAGCGTAAATATTGATTTCAATCCTCCTCATTGTCTTTGCAGGTTATTGTTATGGCTTGTCGAGAGTTTGAGATGGGAAGGGTAAGGCTGACAAACTTAATTTCATCACGTATTTTTACTTGTTTGTACTATAACAAGTGATTGAAATTCTTTGTCTACAATAAAATACTGAAATACTGGTAACAAATGTTGATGTCCGAAAAGAAAATATGCCACTCAGAACAGATTTTCCAGTCAGTTTTACTCACAGCATCACACCAACATAACTTTTCATGGTTGTGCTTTTAAAATGAAAGGCCCAAGGCTTTGACAGAATGATTGATGCAAAGTTAAAGAATGAAGCACATAAAGTAGAAGGAAATAAATAAATTGATCCTGCACATCACCATCTAAGGCTAATTTTGTAGTCTTTAGTTCCTTAGATATCAGGACGTGCTATTAAGTATTGTCTTGCAATGCATCACAGAATTTCTGTGTTGTAGTATTATTGTTTTCATAGGCCAATTGTTAGTACCTCATGGTATTATTTCATAATGCATCATTTTATATGCTATCACACTGCATAACACTGTTGTATCATAGTGTAGCATATGATGTGGTACTGTAAAATGCTCATAACTTCTTAACCTGATTCTTAAAGCTAACATTAAAAATCAGTTATTCCAGAATTGCTGTACCATGATTTAATCATTTTTGTTGGTCAGTTACATACAGTATCATAGCATATTGTATTGCACCACACCAACCTCACAGCACTGGACTGTATCTTATTTTATTCTAACGTATGTTGTATCAGATTGTATCACAACATCTCAATGGATAGTATTGTATTTTGTCACATCACAGTGTTTCATATCAAATTATATTATATTACTACATTTCAAATTATATACTATCGTATCAAACCTTAACACATAGTATCAATTTATATCCCATCGTACTGCTATTGTACCAAACTATACCATAAAATATTATATTGCATTGTGTTGTATCTTATCACATTGCATCGAATCATATCACATCATGTTGTGTTACCATGTTTTATCGTTTCGTACATAATGGCATTGTATCATACAGTGTCGTATCATATTGCATGGTGTCGTGTCTTATTGTAACGTATATCGTATAAAATTTTATCTGAACATATTGCAGTGGTTAGTCATGACTAACTGTATTGTGCCATATCTTGTTCTATTGTACTGCACTGCACTTCGTCACACTATGTTTCCCATTGCACTGTAAAGCACTGTATTGTGATTTCTCTTATAATTCCCATCTCTACTGTACACTTGTCTTATTCATCTGCAGAAAAAGTGAATAATGATGAACTACATGTGAGGTAGCAACCCACTGTGGCTTCATTTCAAAACCTCATCTAAAGAGATGAACAAATTAAAAAGAAATTAAAAAGCTATCAACTTAGACCTTAACCTTATCAAAAATGTAAACAAGCATTGAAAATTCAGATGGGGGACATGAACTGTATGTACTGGATATTAAGTAAACCATAAGTGAAATATGTTTAGTCCTTGTCATTTCACATTAGTTTAATGTTTATTTCAATCCAGAAAGTGTGTGTGTTGGTGTGTATGTGTGTACAGGAAGCTGCGGTGTTTCTCTGGTGTTCTCATCGCAGCCAAAGCTAACTCCTGTTCTTCTTCTCTACTCAGAAAAAGTGTGAGCGCTATTTCCCGCTGCTTGGGGAGGAGCCCATGAGTTTTGGCCCTTTCCGAATCTCCTGTGTAAGTAGACAAATCCGTAATATCACAGCTGTGTGTAATTGGGGATGAAGGGGGGTAGTCTTGTTTTTTTAGACTCCTGCATTTCTCACATTTTGTTCTTATGACCATTTTAGTCATGGATTGTGAAGAAGTTCTGTTTTTGTGTGTGTTTCTAGGATTCAGAGCAGGCCAGGACAGACTACTTTATCAGGTCACTGATGGTGGAATATGAGAATGTAAGTTTTCTGATCTATTGCTCACTGTGTTCTCTCTTGACTTTTAGCATTTTGGGTTTTCTTAGTTTTTTTATTCATGTAGAAAAATATCCTCTCCTGCTCCCAGCCAAAATCTTTTTTCTAGTTTTTCTGTGAAAAACTTTTGAGTTCTGTCTGTTTTGTTGCTCCCTGTAGACATACAGGATGAATGTGTAACTACAGTTGTCAAAACCTCAAAGTGTGATCCAGTTCTTTTTTGATACCATGGGAACAAAACAAGAAGCATGGTCTTAATGCATATGTACACATATATTTTCTGTGTTCATCCAAATATCCATCCATATTCTTCCATCTAATGTTAAACTACCAACTTTCATGGCACTTCCCATCAGCACTTGTTGATGCTAGGTTTTTAAATTAGACTGCTTACCTTAGTAGTTTCCATAGTGTTGTTCCGAAATATCTTTGTACACTTAATATTTACCTTCAAGGAGCAAGCACCAAGAAAACAAGAAAACCAGTGGTTCTCAAGTGGTGGGTAGGGACCCAAAAGTGGGTCGCGAAGCTCTTTCTAGTGGGTAGCTAATGTATGCCAGGGAAAAAGGTGACAAAAACTCTATGTATGGAAGCCCTAAGTGGACATACAGTAATTAGGAGTTGCAGTCTTTTTTAGGTTTTACTATGATTACGAGTGAAATTCAGTGTTTTTCTTCAAGATTTTTACCTTTTTATCTCCTTTTTGTTGAGAAATAAAGCTGCTTTACCTAAGATAACAAGGAAATTCTTCGAGGATTACCAAACTTCCATGCTATCTCGGGAAAATGGATTAAAACAAGACGTGTGCAGGCAAATCCTTCAGTAATAATGTGCTTTTAGTGTGTTTGCTTTGTCCCATTTCTTTGTTAAATAAGTTTTTCTATGTAGAGTCCAAACTTCAACATTTTTTGGGGTGTTCTTATGTCTTCATGGTGTTATGGTAGCCAAGAATACCGATTAACCAGTGACTACCAACATTCATGAAATAAATGAAGATTGTTTTTAAATTTGGGTCATGATCTCTCTTTAGGAGAAGGTGGTGGGTCCTGATGTCTGACCAGTTTAGAGCCACTGATGAAGACATTACAAAATAATTCTCTTGTGGCGTTAGCAGCAGCTGTAGACTTAGAAACGTATACCTCAACTAGATGATTCAGATCAGTTTTACCTCTATCATTTTATAGAATATCTCACAATTTGTACAAATCTGGTCCTCTGGCAGTGAGAATAAAATGAATATGGCCATCTTGGTAACCAAAGAGGCCCATCCCTAATATAGAGGGCATCAGTATTATTTTTAGTCGGTTCTATCAACATCTAAAATCTCTTTACATGACTATTGATTTATCTTGTATGATTGTTTGAGTATGTTAAATAACAAATAAAACACACACTTTAAACTGCATTGCTTTCACTGAACCCTCCAAAAATGTATCTCTGCTTCTCTCTCTGCAGGAGACCCGGAGAATAACACAGTTCCATTATATAAACTGGCCCGATCATGACGTCCCATCCTCGTTTGACTCCATATTGGACATGATTGGACTAATGAGAGAATACCAAGAGCATGATGATGTCCCTATTTGTGTACACTGCAGGTACTAATACTATCGATCCATGTGTGATCACTACAGCAACATGCATTTAGGAGGAGACATAATGATTCCAGTGTATGCTTAAAATGATAGCTTTCTGACTTGGGCTGTGAGACTGTTGGTGGTTTCTCTGTGAGAAGGTGTTAAGATTGTGCAACAGGTGGAAGCCAGTTTGGTTTTGTGTGTTTTTGAAATCAGCTTTCAAAAAAGCAGAGAAATGTTGCGAAAATAAACATCTACTCCTTGCTGAAGCTAGGTTTAATCTTTAATAATGCAGGTGGATTTATATGAAAGTTTTTGTCTAACATTTTATGGGGTTTCTTCTCTAATTTTATTCAAGCTCTGCTTTAGACAGTCTTACAATCAGACAGGCTTAAATGGAAATTAAGGTCTATTTTACTATATTTTAAGACCTCACTGGATTAAGGCATTCATGATATACTGTAGCTTTGGTTTTAAAGAATCTCTTAACACCTGTAGTCTCTGTTTATATGCACTCAGTTTATTGCAGCTGTAGTGATGATATAAGGTAGTTAAAAAGGAAAGAATCCCAAAGATAACAGCCAATTTCTTGTGTTGGAAAATAATGCAGAAATAACCAAAAAAAAACAAAAAAAAAAAAACATACGGACTGACTCGACTAAAGATTTGAGTCTCCTGCTGTACACTTGCGTGGGTTTTTGCACACTCAGTCACACACACACGGTCTCCATGTGTGTGTAATCAGCTCTAATGAGCAGCCCGAGGACACTTCCTGGTTCCTCTGTTACACAGCAGGACTTAAAACTGTGTCTGTGCATCTGTAAAGAAGCTTTGTGTGGGTTGTAGCGTGCTCACTGTACTGTATGTGTGTGTGTGAGGAAACTGTGCTTGTTAGAGCAGCAGAAGTTCTGACAGCATGAGATAAAGTTTATGATTGAATGTGTCAGAGCTGATGCCATATAATGCCGGTGTTTGTGTAGCTTCTGTCTCCATCCTGTCTGGAACAAGGTTTTTTTGTGCATGCAAGCATTCATACATGTGATTAAGGAGTGTGTTTTAGATCATATAGGTTTGCCACAGTGTGTGTCTGTGTCGTTACCTGTTTGCTTCTGCTCAGTCTTGTGTTTGACGTTACAGTGCAGGCTGTGGGAGGACGGGCGCTATCTGTGCTATCGACTACACCTGGAACCTCCTCAAAGCTGGGGTATGTGAGCACAAACACCTACCTTTTTCTGAAATATATCCCTATTAATACAGCCATATTTAATGTTAATATTCAAGTACATTTGAACTAATCATTCCCTATTGTTTGTTTTGTTTTCTCAGAAAATACCAGAAGATTTTAATGTTTTTCGGTTAATCCAAGAGATGAGGACACAACGGCACTCTGCAGTACAGACCAAGGTTCGCTTTGCTTTTTTTTAAAGTTTTGTTTTGTGCTTTTATGCCTTTAATCAAGTTGGAAAGTGAGAGAAAGAGTGAGGACTGTCATGTAGGAAGGGAGCCACAATCCAGATTGGAACCTGGGCCACAGGATATAAACTAATTTACTACCAATGATCTGTCTTTGCTGTTAATAACGTTCTCCTTACTCAAAACTGAATAAAGGACTGAGGATGTCTTTATTATCCCAGAGGGGTAATTTGCTTCACAGCCAACAGCACCATACAAACCATTCCTCAAACCTTAGGAATAAATAGAAAAAGTATGAACACAAAGACACAATAATAATGACAGTGCATAATTAAATCCCTGATAAATGAATTGTACATAGGCTAAAAAACAGCTAATGGCAGTCCAGATAAAGGAATTTTTCTGTTTTTCTGTCTTCCATGACATAAGGACATATCTGCGACTAGATGGATGCTCCAAAAAAGTCTTTTGAAAGTGGATTTTCTGGTTCATCCAAGATCAAATTGGCGTGAACAAATCAGTCAAATCACTCAGGGTGATGCCTGCAATTTTGAAGCTCGTTTTGACTACGCCCTGTAGCCGCTTCCTTGTGTACTTGCTGCAGTGAAGTTTTTCCTTTTTTCAAATTTTTGTTTTGGTTTCAAACTTTAACATATAACAGGCCAAGTCAATAAACAGATAAAAAGGTAAGAACTGCATTAATTGGGTTAATAAAAGGAAATGAAATTGTCCTTGCAACATGTTTTTTCTCTCTATACAAGTCTGAAATACATCTAGCTCTGCAGTTAGTACAGTCAGAAATCTATAAAAGCTTCTATATTGTCAAAAAAGACATCCCAGTTATCTTTGAAGTAATACATCTGCTGTTCCAAAAGTAAAGTTTGTTCAAAAATGTATTTGAACCAGTTAAATGCTGGAGCGCTTTGCTGGTTCCAATTGAGAAGAATGCATTTGTTTGCTATAGCCTTAAATCCAGGGTACACGCTGCACATTTAAGACCTTTAAAATTTTAATTTTTATTGAAATAAACTGCAAAAATTATCAGAAGTTGTCACACTTATTCATTTATCACAGAACAAATCTATTCTCTGTGAAGAAATGTATCAGACCTCTTTCAACCATAGTCTCTTAAGTTTGTCTTCCATATTCTCATGTTGTTACTGCTAATAAGGAAATATACTGTACAACCCTACAAAACGGGATTAAAGCCATGATGAAGGAAAAAATAGTACTGGTCACTTCAAGAATGATGCTGAAATGTTAAGAATAAAGTTGAAGTGTTGAGAGTTTTTCTCCCTGACTTTTCCCTGAAATATCCAAGCTAGCCCTCTAGTGTTTCCCCCTTCCCTGCTTCCCGCTGACTGAAAGGTAAAATGAGTAAAAGTTGCTGCCATTAGGGATAAGTGTGGAGTCAAGTCAGGGAATTCTCTGGTAAGGAAAACCTGAAATTCCCTGGAAATTTTAGAGTTGCAGTTATGAAAATGGCTTTAGACAGGACAGGAGAGTAGGACTGTAGCCTCTGTGTATCCGTGCCTGTTTTACCTGCCAAGCCGACAAGAACATTTGAATTTATTTTTCACAGATTTAAGATGACTGATTGCTCTTGGGAAGTCCTTTTAAGTCATCCATCTTAGTAAACAATGTAGTTACTACCAATGTATTTATTCAGCTTTGTTTTGGGAGTAAATCAACAGAATTTATGAGGTTTACGTAATCATAATTATAAATCTGTGACTACCCTGAGTTTTTCATGACACCCCTTTAGAATATTTCTTAGTATAAATTTCAAACCTCTGCAATCCTGTTAAACTTGCTGTACACTTTGTTAAAAATGGAGCCTATTTAGCAGAGCTCTTCACATTCCTGTCATTATTTACAACAGGTTAAGTTTGCTTCTCTGCAGTTCTCTCTTGAGCGTGTTTTCTTTCTCAATTTGCTGCCTTATGATTTTCTTCTGTGCTTTACTTTTAATTTTCAGACACATTTGCATACATTTTGAAAAAAATCAAAGTGCCTTAGCTTAAAAAGCAGCCAGCATACTCTGACTTTTTGTTGCTGTTTTTGCGCTCCCTCCCACGCACATGCCCTGACATTGAGAGGCCTGTTAGATAAGTCATAGAATTAACCTGACATGGTTTAAATTCTGCTGGAAGAGATTAACTGTAATGTTATTCCTGAACGGTCTAATACACTTACTGCAGGAAAATCATTTTAATTAAATCCGGGTACATCAGCCTTCTAGTGTTTTTAATCAGCATGAACCTTACAAACCTTGTAGAAATAATGTGTTTTAGGTGACATTGAATTTAATTTAGCTGTTTGACTGATTTGCTAAAACTCTGTGTTTTTTCTGCTCCTTCTGTCCGTCTCTTCCAGGAGCAGTATGAGCTGGTTCACAAAGCGATCGCTCAGCTCTTTCAGAGGCAACTGCAGCTACTGGAGAGCCCCACCAACACGCAGATACACGATGGCATGGTATGACACACACATATTGTGCTTGCCGCCTGGTGTTAAAGAAAGACAGGATGTCGCTGAGTAACACGCTCAGAGTGAGGAAAAAAACACAAATAATTAGTCACAGGGGAGGGTGAAGGAGGAAAGGCCTTCAGTAAACTTTATACAGAGTCAACGAGGTTGAGCCAAAAGAGAGCGATCTCTCTTAAGCAGAGACGTCTCAGTGGACCACATACTGTCAGACCTGTTTGAAAAAGAGCCTAAAAACCTTTTCTCTGCCAGTCAGCACTGTCCTCATTCTGAGTTGCTTTACACTGTCCTCCTTTGCCCCCAAACACAATTACAAATGCACCACATACAGTGTCCTTAATTACCCCTGCTCTCCTGTTTAGTGCATTTCAAGTGCAAAAAAGTCCTAAAAGTTAACTCACTATTCACAAACCACCTATTCAGAAAAGCTGAGACCCAGTTAAAGCAGCTGGGGGACACTGGTGTGTTTTGAGGGAATTGTACAACTAAAGACACCCTAACTTATGTTCCAGAGGCTTTTTGGGATGGATATGAAGTGGATGTGTGTTGAAATTTTGGCTTGATCCTTGGTGTGGGTCTGGCAAAAAACATTTTGAAAACCCCAGAGATAAAGAATAGTTTTTGGTGCTTGAGTACTCCCTTGCTGGAGTTGTAAATGAAAGACAGAGCACCTTTTTTAAAAATCCAGTCTTGTGCTTGAATAGCAGGTGGCAGATGTTAAAAATGTGTAAATCGTTGCTTTTGAAGCTAAAAGGCTCAAACTGTTGGTTACAGTTACAATCCAGGCTACTATAAAAGAAAGAAGCTTATAAAACTGTTTTCCTTCAGTTGTGGGACGATGCATATTATTGATGTAGTAAATTAAATATCCATAATGTTCTATAGATGTCATATGTATAGGTAAAATGAAACCAAGATTCTCACAGCAGCTATCAGCCTGCTGCTTTTTTAACTGGTCTGCTTGATTAATGTTCCCCTAAAACAAAAGTAACTCCAGCTTGACATTAACACCACATTCACACACTAATGGTGGAGCCTGCTCTGTAGTGTGTTCATCAGTATTTACTAATTAACTGTACATTCACTCTGTACTGAGGCAGCAGCAGGCAATATTACAAATCTGCAGGCTTGTAGGCTGCAGTTTCAGGACTGCAGATTCAGGACCATAGAACTGGGACCCATGGCTTTTCACAACAGCACAACCCAGCGAAGTGGGGGAGCGTTGATATCAAACAAGTTGCTGCAGTTTCAGGTGGACTGCAGATTCAGGACCAAAGAACTAGGACATGTTTTTCACAACAGCACCAGCTAGCAAAGTGAATGAGCATTACAATTAAACAAGTTGCTTGAGTTGACACAACTTTGATAGGCAGGAATTTAAAGTTACCTTGAAGTACTTTATGTGATGTTACAAGTGTTTTCCTTTCATTTTATGCAACTGTTGTATACATGTTAAGCCATTTCACCCCAAAGTCTTTGATCCCCGTTAAATTCACAAACTTTGTATGGGTATAGTTGCTCTGCATAATTTAGTGAGTTTTTGGGGGAAAACTAGTTTGCTTAATTGTGCGCTATATTGAAAAAAGTTGAAGCAGTTTATTTTTTAACCAGAAAGCCCCCGAGTTTGGCACGATTTTGTGAGGCAACCTTCAGAAGAGGTTGCCTCACAAAACTGTGCCAAACTCAGGGGCTTTAAGGTTGAAATATACAAGTCTTCAAATGTGTTTTTTGTAGCATACAATTGAGCTAACATTATTTTTTGACCCATTGTTACCTAAAACTCAATAAATTATGAGGGGCAGCTGTACCTGTCTGTAGTGCTGTATAGCCTACCTTCCTTGGTGGTGACCCTATACGGTGAGGGGATTTCAGTACCACTGAATATTTTGTGAAGCTTGGTGTTTGATTAAGAGTTTTACATTAAAAACACAGATTTTGCAACAAACAGTATGGACAGTACAATACAGCTTTATTACAAGGAAAAAAAACTCATTTTAGTACGGCTGTTTTATGGTACATTCTTGTTAATTGTTTGCAACAAACAAAAAAACCCTTTTTTTATTGTAAAAATTCATATAGAGTAAAATTTGTTAGCAAACACAAACCTTAACTGCATCAGTGGTGCTGATGATTTCGTATCGTTATTGTATGAAAACATGTATCATTATTTTTTGCTGTAATGCTTTGGCAACCACAGCGGTTAGTAATTTACCATAAAAAATACATTTTAATTTTACAGTGTTGCCCGATCTGCTCAAAGGGATGATGTACACTGAAAACTCCAGAGAATACTGCCACGACTACTGCCTTATACAACCTAACTTAAAAAATACAGAAATATCCCTTTAAGCAATTACCAGCATGCAGAAAAAAAGAAAATGATAAAGATTAATATTTGTGCTATGAAACACCACTTACTAATTGAAAGGACTGAATAAACAACAAGATCAGATGGTACTGCTTTGTCTACAGGGGGTGCCAAAAATAAAAACAAGCCAAGACTTCTTCACAGTAGCTTTAGAAATAGCATTAATTAGCAGATTCTTGCAGTTGGTTTGTATTCCCTGCCTACTTGCTAAAGGAAAAAGTGTTTTCTGTTGGAAAGGTAGTTTAACGGCTGTAATCCTCAACATTATTCTGTAAACATGAGAAAGGCAGAAAAGAGAGAGATCAATGAGATAGTGTTTCAATCTGACTAACCCCAAAGACACAAAGGACACAGGGATGATGTGAGAGCCCATTGGCAGCAGTCCAGGAGTTGACTTCCTGCTTAGGAAGCTCTGATGACATCACCCCATTTTTCCCAGAATGCACTTGGAGTCTGAGAATAGACATGCATCCGTTGGGATAGGGAGACCCTAGTGAGGGTCAATCACACAAACACACGCAACCGTGTTTACATCAGAAGAGACCTAGAAATCCTGCTCTGTTCCAGTTAACCTGAGCGCTCAGAATTACGTAGAAGGAGATAAAGTGAACACAACTTTTTGCTTTTGTCATCATCTGTCAGAAAAGTCTGATCAGATTTCTGCTCTGACTCAGTCCATACACTGACTCACGTCCAGTCAGCCATTGTTACTGACTCCAACTCCCACATAGGTGCTCTCAATGGCAGAATGAACAATAAACCTCCACATACACGCATCCCACATCATGTTCTCTTCACACGCAGGCGCCATTGTTCGTCTGAGGTTTTCCCAACCAAGTTTTTTTCTCACAATACACATCAATGTACAGCTCTGTGTGCTTAAGCTAGCTTCCTATACGGATACATGAAGCTGAAGTGGCCTGATTCGCCCCCTCTTCACAGCTGAAACTGTCCCGTCATCTTCTCATTATCAGAGTTGAGAGGGAGTTGAATTAATGAGTCACGGGGGAGAGAGAAGGAGGAGGAGGGCCGAGAGGAAGAGAGGATGGAGGAGAGCTCCGTTCAGAAACGATTTAGATCCTTCAGTGAAGGTTCTGGTGCAACAGTGGATGGAGAATTATGAAGGAGAGAAGAAAGGGTTAGCAGAGCGGAGAAAGATGAGCCTCAAGTTTTTGGGGGATGAGCCTTCAAAGCATACATGGAAAATAATGTTGCATTGAAACTGGCTTTTTTTTTTTTTGGCGTTCATGAAAATCCCAGGATATATATAAAAAACCCACTGAATTAGTGAATCTGTATTAGTGCATGTTTTGGTGCACAGAAGCAGATACGGCTCAAAGCAAAAAGAAAATTGTATTTGGAATTCTGTCAGACTAGAAATACCAGTCTGATCACTAAAGTAGGAGTAGTCTCAAAGGATAATTTTATTGCAGCTGAACACAGAGCTAACATAAGACTATGGATGGAGATTATGTAAATGTGGCCTGCACGTATTTTAAAGTTAGTCAGCATTTGTTAAATCCATAAGATCTCTGTTTAGCAGTCTGATAGTTGTTTAGAGTTACCAGTCATGAGGCTACTTCATTATATAAAAGATCAGTATACCTACAGGAGCATGCCATTCAATCAGTCAGTCTTTATTTCTTCTATATGGCTACAATGCAAGTAATAATAGTAACAATATATGTGGTTAGCAGTATTATCCATGTATGCTAATATATATACATACACACCAACATTTCAAGGTTTGCATTCGCACAAAGATTATAATAAAATAGACAGGGCCATGTTTACCATTGTATAGCATCCCCTCTTCCTTTAACAAAATTCTGTAAACATCTGCTAAGTGAGGAGACCACTTGCTTGAGTTTTGTTAGAGGAGTGTTGTCCCATTCTTGTCTGATGTAGGATTCTCGCTGCTCAACAGTCCTGGGTCTTCTTTGCCGAATTTTTCGTTTCATGAATGTTTTGTATCGGTGAAAGTAGTTCAGCGCTCGGACTCTTTTACTGTGAAGCCATGCTGTTGTGATGGATGCAGTATGTGGTTTAGCATTGCAAGGCCTTCCCTGAATGGGAGCGTATGTTGCTCTAAAATCTCTCTTTACTTTTCAGCATTGATAGTGCCTTTCCATCCGTGTAAGCTGCGCATACCATATAGGCACTGATGCAACAATCAGGGATACAGGCTTCTAATTGTGCGCTGATTACAAGCTGGATGGTCCCTCAGAATTTCAAAAATGTCATTCATGTGACCACAGAACAGTTTTCCATTTTGCCTCAGTTCATTTAAAAATAGCTTTGGATGATGCAGCTTTGACTTATATTTGTGGATGTCGCTGCAGCTGTGTTGACAGGCTGATTTCAGAAAGTTTTCCTGAGCTCATGCAGTGATTTCCAGTACAGAGTCATACCTGTTCTTAAAGCAGTGTCACCTGAGGGCCTGAGGATCACCAGCATCCAATATTGTCCCTTGCAAACAGAGATTTCTCTGAATCTTTTGATGATATTATGTACTGTCAATGGAGGAATATTCAAAGTCATCACAATTTTGCATTTAGGAACAGCTTTCTGAAATTGTTCCACAACTTTTAGATGCAGGTTTTCACATATTGGTGAACTTCTGTCTGTCTTTACTTCTGAGAGCCCCTGCCCCTCTAAAATGCTCCTTTTATACCCCGTCATGTTACTGACCTGTTGTCAATTAAACAAATTAGTTGCAAAGTGCAAATCCAACTGTTTTTCATTAGTAATTACTTTTCCAGCCTTTTGTTGCCCTGTCCCAACTTTTTTGAGATGTGTTGCTGCCATTGCTGTTTCTTTCTCAGTTTTTGTTTATTTTCTACTGACAATAAAATGGGTTTTACGAGGTTTGAAAATCATTGCAATCTGTTTTTATTTACATTTTACGCAGTGTCCCTACTTTTTTGGAATTGGGGTTGCAATTATGGGTATTTTATTTAGGTTTAAAATAAAGTTATTAATTTCTTCAATTTAGGATGGACCGTGTCTTTGCTAACCTTCATTGATCTCCCCATGACTCGTTCCTAGAAAGCGTCCTTCATTTTGGATTCATATCAGTTAATACTGATGGCCACTCTACATAGCAGCCTTCACCATCAGTGTGTGAATGTGGAGTAAACAGATGTGAATATTGAAAAAAATTGAAACACTTTGATTTTGACAGATGACCAGAAAAGTGCTACACAAGCTCAAATCCATTTACCATTTATTTTTCTCTTTGTACCACCAGGAGGAAAGCAGTCCAGACAAAGCCAGCCACCAATCAGATGATGAGAGATGGGACACGCCTCCTCCCAAACCTCCCCGCATTCGAAGGTAAGGGATCCCTTTCTCTTTCCTACAAGTTTGCTGCCTTAAACTCCACAAAAGATTGTATAAAAGTTGAAAACTAAAACACCCTGCGCTCATCCTCCACACAGATGAATGAACAGACTCCACAGGAGTGAGCCGTAGGTGTGAAGTGGCCCATCACTGATCACAGTGGGCGTTTTGTTGTATTGTAGGAGGAGTGGTTACAACAGTTTGTGTGAAACTCGCAATGGAAACATATTAGACTTACCAAACAAAGGCAGCAGGCGTTAAGGCTTAACCTTGAACACACCACAGCTTTTTTCACACGTTAGCTCCGTTTCAGCCCACAGATCCAGCCGGCCTCCACTTTACTGAAGTTAACTTCTGTTTCGCTGCTAACAACTGCTGTGGCCCGAGGACGCGCTGTATTTATAGATGTTTTTGCACCACTTAACATTATTCTGCAACACTGTGTAGTGTTGCATGTACCACCACCCAAGGGTGAGCTACAGAAGAGCTGTTACATCTTTCATCTCACCCTCTTTGAGAACAAATACATGCTCTTTTACTCTTGAAGGCATGTGGGTTAAACGCAAACACACCCTGTATCTTTAATATACATAAAAACATAGAGACACTCTCTCTTCACTGTAACTCATCCTCCCTCTCCTCTCATTTTTAATTTTACTCTGTGCTGAGCAGCATTTGTGCTCTGCTTTCTCTTGGCCCGTTCATCTTTTAGTCCATCTTTCTCTGTTCTTACTATGCATCCTCTCTCAGCATGGCTCTCCTTTTCTCATAACAAAGTGACACTTGACAACATTTGAAGCAGTCATGATGATAGATGCTCATAGAGCTGCCTCAGTGCTGCAGCTTCAATGGCAAAAAGGGCGTCCTGTCGTAGAAGTATAGTGCAAGCTAGCCTTTTTGAAGCCTCAAAGTGGTTTACCTAATGATTTACTTTTGGGCCTTTGCCTTTATTTTAGATAGGACAGCAGATAGAGACAGAACTGTGGCGGGAGTTGAGGGGGTTGACTTTTAGAAAAGGGACTGCAGGTCAGATTTGAACCCAAGCTGCCCACTTGAAAAACCAGACCTTGTATACATGTGGAGTGACATAAATGCTAAGCTATCTATGCCAAAAATACTAGATTTTTTTGTGGTCCTGATATCGCAACTGTTGAGCAATCATTGTCTGTCTCCGTCTGACATTATAATATGCATAACTCAGGTGAAACCAGCAGTTGGCGTTTAATGACTCCCTTTTTAGTGTGGCATTAACGTCCACATCTTCAAAAGTGTCTTTTCTTGGGTCTTAATATCTTACCCCTAATTAACGCATACTCCTTTTGAAGACAAGCTTACTCTGGAGAAAATCACTCCCTTGTCAATCTTTGCAGTTCCACAACTGCACTCTGGTCCGTCCGGTGCATGCCAGAAGCACCACTCCACTCTTATCCACTCAAGATATGCATGACTGTCTTTGTCTTTGTCTTTGTGATATGTTAAAATTGGTTGGATAATCCGAAACATTTACGTGTGATATATATGCGAAAAAATCAGGAATCAGAAAGGGGGCAAATACTTTTTCATGACACTTTACTTGCAATTATTTAAGGTTAACTTTGCCAAAGTAATATGATGATGCAGATTTGTAAAAAAGTACTGTAAAATCTGATCTATATATCGCTTCTGTGTTTTGGGACTCTCCTTAAGAAAGGAAAGACTTTAACTGTCCTATTGCATGACATTTCCAATTTACTCAGCAATGTAGTGTCTGTGCAGCTGTGTTGCTCTTTTAATACCCTGTTTTCACTATATTGAGTTTGTGTATCTATGAGCCAAAGAGCAGTAATTTAGCTCTCAGCCTGAGGATGTGGGACAGACTTACAGCTCGTTGGTCGCGTTGCCCTCATCCACCTGTCACTTACTTTCCTTACTGAGGGGGGTTTTCAGTGAAACAACCTCAGTAAGT
This sequence comes from Cheilinus undulatus, assembly GCF_018320785.1. Lineage (NCBI taxonomy): Eukaryota > Metazoa > Chordata > Actinopteri > Labriformes > Labridae > Cheilinus > Cheilinus undulatus. The sequence goes on along the minus strand of NC_054887.1, from coordinate 19,266,918 downwards.
CCATTTTTACTCACCTCAAAGTTGCGCTTTTAACATGCAGCCAATTTTCGTGCCATCTTCAGGAATTTCTTTTTCTTTGTGAATTCCAAGTAAAAAGTAGTCGACAAACTACTGCCTAGTCTCCCAGTCCATGGTCCACAGTGTTTCCTACTCATAAGTCACATTTGACCTTGAAATGTTCTGCAATATTTCCTGTTTTGAGAATCAGGACTGTAAGAAAATGTAGACATTTTCTCAGACTTCTGGACATAATACATTACACATTCACCCCCTGACAGCCATCAGAAAGATTGTAGCTTTTAGGCACTCCAGTCAATACTCTCTCTGGTCTTAATCTGTCTCCTGAAGAAGCCGGTTTGATGGGAAACCAAACATTTTTAGAGCTCCTTATTTTTGGATTCAGCTGCAAGTGCTATGTTTACTGAAACTTTCTTTCCTGCTCAAAGTCAAACTTGAACTGTGGCCAAATTAGGAAGCTTTCCTGGAAGTGGGGCAGAGCCCGATAATCAGGAATACATTTTTCTCTCTTACTCTTAAATCTCAGCTTCTGTCTTTCAGTCTCTCTGTGTCATCCCTCTATTTCATCAAGAAATAACGCCAAGGCCTACTTTAAGCCTGAGAGTATTCCAGGGATGGTTCGAGCTATTTTTACCAACATAGTCCACATTCTGCCGACCACACTGACTCCCCCTGGGTCACTTCAGCAGTGCAAGTGTGTGGGGGAAAATTTTCTTGTGTGTGCTTGAGAGAAAGAGAAAAATATAGAAGGACCTGCAGTGAGGCTGGCACAAAACCTGAATCAGAGCTTCTACCAACACATTTATAGACGGACCCTGAAGAGTCATGCCCTCCTCATTTGTGATCTAACAATGTGTTGTTCTATAGTAGTTCTGCACTACTTCTCTTTGTCGTTTATGAATCCATCCTCAGCAAAACCTGGAAATGTTTATTAAAAAATGATCAAATTCCTCTGTTTTAACCCATGCAAATCAACCTGCACTCTCATTAAGGATGCACCACGCTCCCCCTGGACTACATATGTGTGGAGGGCGCAGTGTTGCTGTTGTGGGTGGTACTGATGCATGAGTTTTAAAGTTCTTATGAGGACATGTGCCTACATGTGTGTTTGTGTGTAGGAGTTTAGCTTCTATGTATGCAGTAAGCAAAGTTAACTCCTCAGTGAGTCAACAGCATTTCTAAAACAGTCTGGATGATGAGATTGTTTTAACCTTCAGGGCAAAAGTGGAGGACTTCAGAGTTCATGGTTAGTTAGCGAGATGTTCTTTAAAGCATGTTTGAGATTTTCAAATAGACTTTTTTTGCTTCTCTTTTTTTCTCACTGAAGCAAAATTAAGAAAAATATGACTAAAACTGCAAAATCAGTGGGTAAAATAAAATATGCAATCCATTGATGACCAATCTGATAGATTAAAACTAAAGATACAAAATTGCTGCAACTGAATTTAATAGTTCTTCAAGACTTTAATTATATGATAAAAATTTAGAGAACTAAAAAGCTACAGCCTTAGTTTTCACCAGACTGAAGGAAATACTGATGCATCTGTCTGACAAACAAATCAAACAAGAGCATCAGGGATGAGATGAATGATTTTGTATAAACATGCTTTTATTGTCTGAATCTGAAGCGATTAGGGAGACTGTTTACCTTTGATTACCTTTACTGGACAAAGCCTCAACTAGTGATACTTATCAAAGTGAGACAGTAAAAGTCTTACTTAGTTTGTACAGTGTACCTATCTGTATATACTTACTGACAAAGATGAAAAAGGACTATTTTTTTCACAGGAAAAATAGAAAGAATGGCTTTTTGGTTTCTGTGGAAGTGTTAAACATTGAAATCTTATAGTCAAAGGATGGTCATGAGGCTAATTTACCTAGTCCTTTAATCTCCACAATGTCATCAATCCATCTGTGCATCACAGTGGAAATGTCTGCCAAATTTGAAGAAATCGCTAAAATCATTCCCATTCACAAGGCAGGCATGAACATGGGGGCAAACAACTTTGACCTTAAAAATCGAATCAGATCACGCAAGAGTCAGAGTGGGCATTTGTGCAAAGTTTGGAGAAAATATCTCAAGGCATTCTTGATATCCCAGTCACAATCAAGGAATGAACACCAGGGCTAATAACTTTGACCTATGACCTTTAAAATGTAATCAGTTTATGCTGGAGTCAGTGTATATTTGTGTAAAAATGAATCCAAAGTGATATCGAGATATTCTATTCACAAGAAGGGGTGACCACAAGGTCGAACAACCTCCACGTTTGCTACACGGAATCAGATCAGATCAGTAAGAATGGACATTTTTCTATTTGTGCAAAATCTTTAAAATCATTTTTGAGATAACCCATTTACAGGCCATGTAAACTTTAGGGCCAACAACTTTACACTGATAATTTATGTTCTAAAATCTTCTTGAGTTCATGCTTGAGTCAGAGTGGACATTTGTGCAAAGTTAGGAGAAAATCTCTCAAGGCATTCCTGAGATATCCTATTCACAAACAAGGGGTGAACATGAGGTCCAGTGACTTCCACCTTTGACCAGTGGCCTCAAAATCTATTCAGATCATGCTTGAGTCAGAGTGGTTATTTGTGCAAACTTAGGAGAAAATCTCTCAAGGCAACCTGGAGATACAATATTCACAGGTAAGGGCTAAATGTCCTTGACCTTTGTCCTCCAAAATCAAATCATGTCATGCCAGAGTATAAAGAATATCCCTCCAAGCATTCTTGAGATATTGCATTCACAAGAAAGGGTTGAGCACAAGGTCAAATGACCTTGACCTTTGTAGAACATCTCTCAAAGCATTCTGGAGTTATCCCATTCCTAAGCCAGAGATTAACATTATAGCAACATTTGACCTCGAGAGTCTTAAAGGTAACTTGAGTCAGAGTGGACATTTGTTAGTACAAAACTCCTCAAATTATTCACTCTATTCCACAAGCCAGAGATGAACATGAACATTGAACATTTATCTTTGACCTCCAAAATCCAGATGGAAATAGATGGATGACCAGCAGACCTAACAGATCCTAAAACCATAACACCTCTTGGCTTTGCTATCCCTGGTTTAAAACTAAACTCAACTCACCCATATTGAGTAATTCCATGCCATTTATCTCAGAAAAAACTCAGTAAAACTCTTACACATTGTCCAAATTGTCCAAATTCCTCTGGAGTGTTTTGGTAAAGATTCTTCTCCTACATGCCTGTCCTATACAGAGATGTAGTTTTTACAATTATTGATTGTTAAAATTACAGGAAATGTCTTGGTGGATGACATGATGCTGCAGGTCTCTTTCTGCCTTTGACTGCAATTTCCTTTTTTCCCCTCCTTGATATTTGGTTTCGTTATGATTTATCCTTAATGTTTGCTCTTGTAATAGCTCAGCTTACCCTCAGGGATCATTTAAAGCTTCATCTTATTTTATCACAGGGAGAGATGGGGCCTGATTCAGCTGAATGATTCATATCCCAGTGGAAATAATCAGCACCAGGGGGAATAATCTGTTATTATGAAGTTAATCTGCTCGCTCAGGGAGAAGAAGACAGTATAGAAGAAATGGGTGAACTCCAGTGGAATAATAATGTTTTTGATAAGGAAACTATGCTAAAGTTTGTCAGTGGAAATTGGTAAAATATGCATTTGTTATGTCTACATAATCAAGCAAACCTATAAAATGTAGCTCCACGTTTATTGAGACAAAGAAAATCCCCTCTTGTTGCAGCTTCTCTCAGTCATTGCACACGATCACATGCAGTCCTATGTTAGCTCTGGCTGCGGTCATGTGCTCCTCATTTAGCACAGCACCACATCTTTTCACTGCTTTTTTGTTCTTGTGTCTGTGTATAGCTGTATGCATATGCAATATATTACATGATGTGGAGTGGAACAATGTCTTAATGTTAAACTTTCTGTGGGTGTGTGGTAAAGTTGTTCCCAACCTCAGCATCCTGTTTATAATTCACATACACCCACACTTAGTTTATCTATAGGTGTGTCGATGGGCATTACACAGTAAATACAGGGCTACATTAACTCTTACATGCACCTAACTAGCTAGCTGATGACTAATTGCACACTTTGGAGGCCTTAAAGAAAATTAAAAGCGTTTTGTGATGCTGAAAATCTACAAAACAAGATTAAAACTATATGACAGTGCAAGCCTAAAGAACTAGTAGAGTTTTTGGTTTTATTTCTGCCATCTAGTGGTGGAAACTAGCCTCTACAAGCTAATTTCATCATTTTCATTCCACTTTTGTAAGACAGAATAATTTAAGTGCATACGTCTAAATCTCTTGGAAGTGTCTGAACAGCATGATGAAACTCTTGCCTTTTCATCATTTTCACTCCATGAATCTTCATAAAACTCTTTCATTTGAAGCAAATAGGTCACATTTCATTCACATTAGCATTAAAGTTTCTTGTATAATATGTGGGTTTAAATGATCTTCGCTATGAACGCACAGCTCTGGTTCTGAGCTTGATGTTTTAATTAAAGTGCTACATTCTGGGCTCTGTGGGACGCAGATGTCTCATTAAAGAACATCAGATGTCGTAACATCCTTCCAATAAAACCGTCTGGTTCCAGCTCTTTCTGGCTGTTGAATAATCTCTCCCTTTTCCTCTTTCTCTGTTTTAGTTCCCAGGCTGAAGGTGACGTAAAAGAGGAGATCCTGCAGCCACCAGAACCTCACCCTGTACCCCCCATCCTGACCCCGTCTCCCCCCTCAGCCTTTCCCACTGTCACCAACGTACGGCAGGACAACGACCGCTACCACCCCAAACCTGTCATCCACGTGCTCGCCACCACACAGACACAGGTTAGCTTATTTAGAAAAAATAAGACTTTACTCCTGTCTTCTGGATTTTGAATTTCCACTCTTGAGCTGCACAACACTTCCTATTACTGTGCCCATTTTCAGTTTTATGCACAGAATTTTTTTCAAAGATAAGAAAAAAAGCCAATTGACTCAGCCTCCATTTGCACTTGAGTAATTGGTGTGTTTTACCATAAAAAAAGGTGTGAATATATCGGTATCAGCTACTAGAAACAATCCAATATCATGCATCCCTATGTCAGCGAGATTTCTTTCGAATGATTATATCCTTCTGAGGCCTGAACTTTTGTTTGGAGTGGGTTGGAAGTTTCTCCTACTTATTTGGAATAAGTCAAACCTGATGAGTTTAAAAGCTCAGCCTTGTCTTTGAACAGGTATTAATTTTGAAAAATTAAAAAATTCCCATGAAAATGCCCCAGAAAATTCAGTGGAAATTGTATTAATATTTCAAAATTTCCAAGCAAGTTTCCCAAAATATCCAAACAAATTCCCTTCAAAATTTACAACTTTAATAGACATTGTGGACATCTACCTCAAACATTCTAACAGAGAATCTCTAACTATGTTGTAGTTAAGCCAAAATGTAAAGTCCTCATGCATGCAGTGTTTTAGGAAGATATTAGAGGTTGCTAATTGAAACAGCTTCTACCAGTGACTACATATTCAGACAGATGACCTGTGTGCTAAGCTAACGGTTAGTTTTCTGTTCCATCATATTTAAAGGTCTGTCATTTCTGCATCATGCGACTTTATTGTTGAGGTATTTCTGGGCCATTTCTTTATTGCTAAGCTTGCAGATTTAGCGTTGTAAATGCTGTTGTGTTATTAGAAAGTAGCAAACATATTTCATCTCCTCATTTCCTGTCCTTTCAGAATAAAGAAGCAGATAAGCAGCAGAACCAGACAGAAACCAGTCCAAACAAGCAGACGAGTCCAGCAGAGCAGAAAGATCAGGATCTACAAAGTCTAAAACAGCAAACTCAAGTCTCCAATCTAGATCTGAACGACAACTATAACAACAAAACGTCATCTACGTCGACAAAAACAGAGTCAGGCCAAAGTCAAACTCCCTCCTCGCCCCTCTCCCCAGTTGTTGAATGTTCCGGCGTTCCTCGGATTGAGAGGAAGTTGAGTATCGAGATCAAAAAGGTCCCGCTGCAGGAGGGACCTCGTAGTTTTGACACTTCCTCCTCCATGAGTGTAGCGGGAGGAATAAGCAGCAGCTCATCCAATAATGTGGGAATGCTTCAGAGAAGCCACGCCTTCAAAGCCAGAGCCGGCCAATCGCTGCTGACGTCGAGCTCCTCGCTGTCAGAGGACTCGGGCACAGAGGGAGGAGCAAGCGGGGAGAGTAACACAGACGGGGGCGTCCTTACGAGGCCGAACCACCTCCCTGTGAAGAGCGAGAAGGTGGAGACGACGGGAGGGGAGAAAGCGGAGGCGAAAGGCGGCCACGCGGCGTGGAGTCAACCCTGCAACAGCCCAGAGAAACACTTCCTGAAAACCACCTCCTCCTCCTCCTCTTCCTCAGAACGCGTCGCCCCATCCTCTTCCTCCTCCTCCCACCTGTCCTCCTCCTCTTCCTCCTCCTCCTCCACCCCTGTTAGGACTGCTCTGAGCTTCACCAACCCCCTGCATTCTGATAACTCAGAGGAAGAAGGGGATGGGGAGATGTCCGGAGGGAAGGAGGGGTATCGTACAAATGTATCCACAGCGACCGCTGTGGTGACCACTTCGCTTCAACAGGGAGACCAGCAGCCAATGAGGAAGGTGTCGCCCATGTCGATTGCAGGACAGAGCACTCCATCACCCTCAGCAAGTACGTCAATGAATCAGACACTATTGAATAAATGAAGCTGATGTATGTAACTAACCTGCTGCTCCTCCTTCAGAGTCTATTAACAATAATATTAGTTAACACAGGGAAAAAAACTTACCTCACATATAGACCAGACACTAAGAAAATATTGAATGTGAAGGAATTAATCATATTACAAATTCACTGTTCACCCATAGAAAGTTCCTGGGAAGAGTTTGCTTTAATTTTTTTAATTACAGATGGAAATGAATTCTGATGCCTCATTATGACCAACAGAAACAAGCTTTACTACTTCTTTGTTGTCATTTTTAATGCCTTAAATTGCCACCATGGGGTAGAGGTCACAATTTGTACACAGATACCAACAGAGGTCATACCATTACAGATTTGAAAAAAGCAATTTTGTTGATGCTGAGGTTTTATTCCACTACTGCTTTTGGTGTAAGACTCCCACGAGGCTAACATTTTCTCTCATGTTTGACTACGAAGACAGATCAGTTTGTCCAACAGGTGTCTTCTGCCTGATTTAATGAAAGCCAATGTGTATTAAAAACATTAAATTTGGCCACTGGAATCTGTTTTTTGCCACATTATTGGCAGTCTTTTTTAACAGGGCTGAAATCGACTATTACAGATATTAAACCAATGTATCCCTACTCTTTTGCTTTTGTAGGGCATAACGAGGCTTCAGTGTTGTTTTCATAACATCTTAAAACTAAAAGGAGCTTTAAATATAAAACAAATTCCATAAATAATTTATATTAGAAAAAAAGAACTCTTTATAAAAAAAAGAACTCTGCTTCCAGTGAAAAACTGAAAAAAAAATAAAGAAATTTAGTGCCTTTACAGGAATTTACTAAATCAGATGGATTTGGGGCAACACATTTAAAAGCTAGTCATACTGAAGATATGTTCCTTTTAGTCATATATCTGTATTGTAATGAATTATGGGAAAATTGATCAGTCAGGTGCATTTGTTAGTTTTTATTTAACCCTAAGATGTTGTAAAAGAAATTCTTACACTCTTGGTGTTCGTGTCCAAAAAATGGCAGCATACATCAAAAACAAAAAAAATAATAGATATTTTATTTTATCCCACTTCTTTTGCTCCTTGATTTTTTTAAATCAAGACCAGACCTGATCGTAAATATCAGACATACATGTATTTGGGGGAATTTAATGCTTAAAATGCCAGTTTCAGAGAAAAAAAAAAAAATCCTGATGTTTGCGATGTGAAAAACAAAAAAAATATATATTTTTCTTAGTTTACATGCAAATTTAATTTTCGTGAAAGGGATTTTCACAGCCTTGAGTATTTTAATAATAAGGAACAACTTTAATTTTTGTGCATTTTTTTAAATTTAAAGATTTGAGTAAATTTTTTCTCATGGTGTTCTTTGCCACAAATGGATACCACACATAGAAATCAATAAAAACACTATACCTAAAACAGTCCACTATTTTTTGCATACATTCTTCAATCAAGATCAGACCTGTTCATAAAAATCATAGTGATTGATTTTTAGGAATTTAACCTTTTCAATGCCCATTTAAGTGTAAAAACCTCTGTTTGTAATGTAAAAAACATTAAAATATATATATATATGTATATTTCATATGCTACATGCAAATTGGATTTCCTTTGTCACTGCCTTGAATATGTTAATAATGGGCAATAACAGGTTTCTATGCATATTTGTTTTGTTAAATTTTAAAAGTTGTCACAACCGTGCCCTTATAGGTAACCAGGAAAAAAAGCATGCAATTGCCCCTCATGCCAAATAAGGGAAAATGGCTGACATTTGGTGACTAATAGGAATAACTGCAAATTTGAATGGCACCAGAATAAAAGCCTAATATCATAAAATGCATGTTTTTACCAGGATGGCTGAGGAATCATAACTTGGGTTTTAAATGGGTTTCAATTGAGCATTTTTGGTCACAAACACCCTGAGTGTATACAAGATGTGAACAGTGCTTATCATTGACCTGCTGCTGGTTCTGATGTTAAAATTTTAAAGTTCTATTTGAAATGAAGTCTCCCCCACAAAAAATATGTGCTATAAGTATTAACACACTCAAAATAATTTAAAAAAGGAAGCTACAAATTGGCATCAATGCCCTCTAAAGGGTTATGTCCCTCTGCTAGTATTGTACCATTATTACAGAAATGTTTAATTGAACAATCTTTAAACTTCAAGCAAATGGAGTTTCCCTTTAGTTTGACCTTTTTCAATGTAGCAAAAAAAAGACTAACAACAGTAGCAAAGGCACCTAGAGTAACTCTGACAACCTGTCTTTATAATAACAGCCCACACTCAGGGAAAACACCTGGTTGAGTCATTGTCAGGGTCAGATAGGAGGCATGTTTCACACATGCTAATAAGACGTACTACATCTTCACCGCAATCTACTGTTCTCTCTGAGAGGAAGAGAGAGGAACAACAAGAAAAACCAAGCAGAGTGAGATAGTTCCACATGAAGCATGGCTGTAAGACTAATTGGTTGGTTTGTGAGGAATGCTGCAAATGTTAACAGGCCAACATCTGTCACGACATCTCCACTGTCTCTTTCAGCTCTTGTGTTTGTCTGTGTGAGTGAATTTACCGAGGGGAGAAAGAAACTGTGTTTTGTGTGTGTGTTTTTTTGTTTCCCTCGGCAGAGGAACTGTGTGTGCATGTTGGATGGTGGATCAACACTGCATGATGCTGATAAACACACAACGCTGTGCACGTTGGGTTGAACAGAGCGATGTCATGCTGTCCGTGCATCGGTACGGCCTCACTGTCTTGATCGCAGTGTGTTGTGATTAATTTAATCCTCAGAGGAATGAGATACTTGGCCTCATCCTCTTTGTTGATTTCAAAATCATGAGATTCTGAAATCAGATTCTTGCTGGGATGGTTTTGACTGAATGGTTTGATCTGGACTTTGGCTGGAATGGGTTCAAGACTTGATGAGTTGAGACCTGGCTGCATTTTTAAATATAAGGATTTAACTGTGAGAGTGCATGATGGAATTCCTTTTGCAGGTGGATAATTATCTTAGATATCAAACTGTAAATGCTCCATTAAAAACTATGTAAGACCTGGGGAATGTGTACAGTACAGTACGATACAATACAATACAACAGGATCTAATACGATAAGGTACTATACAATGTGATACGATACACTATAATACAACATCATCTGATACAATACGATACAACATGATACAATAGCATACTTTAAATTCTTTAAGTCAGATAATATGCTTGGTATCATTTTCTTTACTTCTTTACTTATAATTCATTTCTCTAAAACGTATGCCACCAAACACCATGCACTCCCAAGTTATCCTTGATATTTTAAACCTAATGCAGAGATCTTTGCCTCTCCGCTCTGCGGAGGACTGACTTGCAGTTTGTTCTGCTTGGCTTTTTGGCACTTTGTTTATTTGGGCTGTGTGAAAGCGCTTCGTAATCGGTTCTGATGGCTGCTGTTTGTTTGGGTTGCAAGAATGTAACGGCATTGTGCAAATGGCTGCTTTGAGGTTGGTAAAAAGGAAGCTGGTGGCTGCTTGTTTCCTGGGTGCACTATTAATGGATCGAACAAACTATATTCTTACTGCATGTTTTATACAAGATACTGAAAGTTTTTTAGCAGTCTGTAACAATTAATGACACCAAAGAAATAAAAAATCAACAATGGGGTCTTGGAATTAAATATGAAATAGACATGATGGACACAAAATACTACAGGAATAAAACTTAAGAATGAATAAAGGATTTTCTCTGGTGTATTTAATGTTTTAACGATCAGAGATCATTCATTATTAAAGGTCACATGTTATGTAAAATACACTTAAGGTATTTCTAACAAAAGTATGTGCCCCTTGCCTGTCCACAGTTCCCCCAAGAATCAGAAAAGGCCATTCTCTGCCCCCTTCTCTCTCTCCACCTTTCAGAAAATATGTGCTGAAACAAGCCGTTCTCAGATTTTGCCCTCATGATGTCATGTGGGGGGTTAGCGCCACCCCCAGGTTCGGTTGGAAGAAAGTCCCGCCCTACTCCCCTGATCCTCCTCCCTGCTGCCAGCTGAGACGAGGATCAGAAGAGCCGCATCCATTAAGCTGTGTCCTTTTCCTGAGAGGGGTGGAGTCAGGGGCGGAGTCAGACTGCTCAGTAACATTTAAAGTTACAGACACAGAAGCAGCTCGTTCTGAAACAGTGTGGGTTTTTAGACATGCAAAAATCCAATCCTGGAGGATTTTTTCAGCAACAAACTTCACAGGCATGTTTTGGGGGGCTCTGAGACAAATATTAAGTTGTCTTAAATGAATAAAATATGTGATCTTTAATAGTGTGACAGATCAAATCACAAGTTATTCTAACAAACCAGCTGAACTTAAGTCTTAGTATTTTGTCTTTGGATGTGGAGTTTATAACTTTATATTTCTAAATACTAAATTTAGACTAGGAACAACATTATTATGTAGCCCTACTTATCGTTTTAGTTCAACTAAAGTTAAGCTATTGGTTAAATTACTACTAGTATCCTGTAAACAAACAAGCAGAAAATGTGGCAGCAGGACCGGGGACCAGTCACAGTATTGCACAGCAACGGGACACACCAGAGCACAAGTATGCAGAACTCACCATGGTCATAATGGAGGGGTTTTTGCACAACTTTTGTGTTAGACCGCTTTCAATTTAGCTGAACAAAAAAGGGCTAACATAATTATCCCAGAACAGCATATAATCATCACAGCTTGATTGACTGACTCAGGATCAGTAAAGGAGCCACAGATGAGGCATTTTTGCAGTCAGCACATCTTTTTATACATAGATGAAGCCAATATGTTTTAATAAGAATGTTAAAGTAAAAAACTATTTAAAGTTAATACTGAGACCCTCCAGAGTCTAAGAGTAATTTTCAGTGACCCTCCTCTCCTCCAGTTGAAAAGGACACAGTATAATTAAAAGGTCATGCTTCTCTGAAAATCTAACTTAATTCTACTATAAAGAGTCACTCACTCCACTGTTCAGTCACTAATAGAGCCATTAATACTGAATGACTTCTTGGATATTGGCCTTGAATTAATAAGAGAGTTATTTCAGACAGACAGTTATAGTTTTATGTCAAGCAGAAAAGCCCCCGAAAGAGTGTGAGAGAGAGTGTGAAGCAGTTCTCACACTTAAACTTTTGCACTGTGCTACATAGACCTGAAACTAGCAGATGTGAACCACTGCTAATTAAAGTGCCAGTATGAGAGTTGATGCAGTCCTAAAGATAAAAAGCCTCAGTGACATTTTCCAGTACCCTTAGCACATTATGGCTTTGTGGTTCAGTCTTACATTAAAATCGATGACACTGAGAAGATGTAGATTATCATAGATTTTAATACTCCATGTGTCAATTGATGGGTATTTATAACAATGTCTTAACAGACATGCAACATTTCCTGTAGAATTAACACCTTTTGTGCAGAAAATTAGAGTTCTGTAAGATTAGTTAGCTGTACGAATTAATTTAACAATTAATAATATGAAAAATAGGATTAGAAAGGAAAAACTAAATAAAAAAGTTAAGCATGCACTATCCAACTTTTTCCTTTTATTTTACCTTCACTTTACCAGTATGTACTGTTGATTTTTAAGGCTAATTTATATGCTCCCTTTTTACGATTCACTGTGTCAATCCCCCTAAAATCACGTGCGTGGGTTCATCCACTAGAGGGCGCAGACTAGCAGTCTCCTTTACTGCCGTCCAACTGACATTCAGTTACCGTCTGATCTCTGCCAAGTTTTTCTGTTAACCATCTCTGTCCACAAATGCTAACATCACATATGTTGGTGCTTTTTGACCAAAAACATCTGGAACTTTTAGATTCAGAAACTTCTCTTCAAGGAACTAGATGGATCCTGTGGTCCACCAGGGTCTAAAGTACCAGGGAGATTATGCAAATCAGGTAGAGAAGCAGCAAAGAATGTAGGGCAGAGCAGGCATCAGTGACTACAGAATGACACTGATAAAGTCAGAAGCAGCGTAAAGGAGGAGCTGGGGTGGAGGAGGGTTGCAAAAGCAGCTTGCAGAGGGAGCAGTAAAGCGTAGCCATGCTAAATATGTCAGCATGAGTGCAGTTAGCCAAGAGCGCGCTTAGTGCAATCAGCTGACCGTCAGCTGATGAGGGCTTGTGTGATCTCATTAATATATCAGTGCTCGACTCCATGGCCTGACTGAACTAACGCTGTAGCTCAATTAAATGTCTGTCTAGTGTGTCAGTCATCCAGGTTCTCCAAAGCGTAAACTGTTTCAGGCAACCGGACTTGATTAGTTGTTGAAGACATTTCTGAAAGGTCCAAAAAGAGATGTTAGTCAACCACTAGAATGATAATAATCTCAGTAGAAGAGTTACTGACCAAGTAGCCCTCAGCACTGCAGCGCCCCATCACTCATAGTCCATGTGCTTTTGGAAAGTGCCAACCCCTGAGATAGGTTTTGTAAATTTAGATCCTTGTTCTTGCAGTCAGAAGCACAGTTCCCCAAAAGGCCCCCTTCCTGGGGAAGTTCCTTGTGTTTGTAGTTCCTAACCAAATGGCAAAATCTCGCCACAAAAAGTTCCAGTATCTTCCCAAGTATTCTTCTCCGTTTTTTCACTCACCTGGCTTGAGCTGTTGGCTACACTGCTCAACACTGCCCCCATGATACCAATGGTACCGCAATATTTGGTCTGTATTAGTAAGCTTCCAGAGAAGAAAATGTGCAGAAATACTGACAGAAGGGTCACTGAGTACCAACAGAATGCTCTGTCCGCATATCAAGACTAGAGCGTACCTGGCCCCCAAATAAAAGTAGCAGAAAATCTAGCTTCAACAACACAACACGGAAAAATTGACACAATTTTAAACAAAGACAACAAAGAAATCTGAATAATGACAATAATTAAACATAGAACTCAGGAATAATAAACCTTTTAAGCAAATGTGTCCATCTATGTTATTTTAATTGTATTTTAAAAGATGACTCAGGAAACTGGCTGAACAGAGAACAGAATTGTATCGCATTTCAGAAATACAAGGAATCAAGGACACAATATGAGTCAGCTTTTGTGTTGCATTGTTTACATGACTTTGGATATCTTCTCTGTCTCCTCAGCAACTTATTAATGTTGCTTTTCATTTAAACTTTTTAACCCAGACTGCTGGGACAGCGACGACTCCCCTCCCCCTCTCCCTGCCAGAACCCCCGAGTCCTTCATACTGGCCACAGGTGCGTTTGTACTGGTCAAGATTCACAGGTTTGTCTGCGGTGCTGTGAAATCCACTGGGTTGAGAACATCCTGATAGATCTGCTGTGTTTCTTATAACAGCTGGACATAAGTGGTGGGTTCAGTGAAGTAGGAATGGTTTTTTTGTGATCCAGATAAGCAGTGTGCTGGGAGCCTCTTATGGTTGAAAGAGGGAAGGGATCGGATTTTCTTTTCTTCTTCATCTTTCATCTGTATCTATTTTCTGCTACCTTACATTGTCTGTATGACCATGCTGAGCCTCAGTCTCTCATGGGGCTGGGCAGTGTTAAGACTTATTTATGTGGTTTAAAATGAAATATAGGGTAAGACATTTTCAGTTATATTGATTTAGGTTATGCTAATGTTAGATATGACATAAACACTAGACTGTTGTGCCCTACTTCATTCAGCTTAGATTTATCCAAACATGATTTTTGTTCTATATAGCCTAATTCTACTGTAAACACTGGAGGGTACATGTGCAGGTATCACAGCTTGTCTGGCTTTGCTCTCACAGGATGCTCTCTTTAATAACTGGGCTAACGCCACTGCCTCCTGCTGTTTTTATTATCCTGTGTTATTCTCTGTTATCAGAGGAGAAGAGCATTAAATGTTGTGAATGCCTTAAATACTTCTCAACACTAGAGGGCACCAGTGTTGCAGTATTTTAGACCACTACTGCAACAGACTGCTCAGTGAGCAGCTGTGTCCTAGTCTGAACAATTTACACAAGAAACATGACAAAATAAAAGTCGTGTTTGTTTTTATGTGAGTTATGTAAATAGTTTGAACTTGATTTTTGAGGGGATTTTGTGTACTTAAATTAAAAATTTATAAAAAGTGCATCAGAATTTGACAATAGCTCCTTCCTTTTGCAAAATTCCTTTAATTCCCTGTACCTCCTTCTTACTATTCCTATTGCTCAGTATGTCTTTTTGTGTTTTTTTTTATTATTTATTTGTCTGGTCGTTTTTATTTAGCAGAGAAAAAGAGCGCATAGATTTTGTTATGCAGTGATTTATAACAAAAGATGTTGACATTTTTAGCTGTGGATAATGTTAGATATTTTTCATTTATTATTTTTTTTCTATTTTATTTCATTGATTTTAGTTTATTTTTTCCCTCTTCCCTTCATGTTTCCACAGCCCCACTAGCAGCCCTACCTCCTGATGACTCAGACTTTTAAAATCACTGGTATCTTAAATATCTTATAAAGCTGTTGTGGATTAGGACACAGCAGTATTATTGAAGTGGGAAGCCACAGGGCTATTTTTAGCCACTCTTAGCAGAGAGTGTTGTTAAAATGCCTTTATTCAATCAGGGCATTGATTGTAAAAAATAAATAAATAAATGTTCATCACACAAGGTCCTTTGTAGTGTGGGACTTGGAAGTGTCAAGATGCCGTAAAAACAAAAAAGTTTGAAATCAGTTCTTCTCAGCTGATTTAGCTGTCTTAAAAAAACACATCATTACAGAAGCCCTGGAATGACTTGCACAGATACATTTTATTCAGCCCTTTTTGCCAAATCCTGAAAAACAGCCCCGTACCATTATCCCTCCTCCACTAAACTCGCATGCATACTGCATAGCTATGTGCCATGCCACCTGTGGCAACAGGTGTGATTGCAATACGTGATATTCAACAATTAACAGGTATGGCCAAATACTTTTGTCCATATAGTGTATGTTGATTTAAGGATGTCTCCGTAGGACTTTATAGAGTTTTTGTCACCGTTTTTTTTTTTTCACCAACAAACATTCGTGACCCACTCACAAGAGCTCACCGACCCACTGCTGGGTCCTAACCCACCAGTTGAGAACCACTGGTTTACATGAATTCTTACAAAACAATCAGTGGCCCTCAGTTCTTGACAGTTTCTCACACCACCCTGAGGGGCCTTTGTGGTTGAAACCCGTTAGCCGTCTTCCTGGTTTCCCTTCCTGTTCTTAATTATTTCTTCATCTTCAAGAGCACCTGGCTCTCAGCTGAACTATCTGTACCTTTATATTGGGGAATAAATGGATGAATATAGATAGAAGGTTGTAGTATGGGCAGAGTGTCCAGTAGGAAGTAAGAGCAGTGTCTTTGAGATTTGATGTTGTACTAGCTTTAGTTTGTGATGTGTGATTGTTGATCCAAAGGCCTTTTGTGTGTTTACACTGAGAAGCTGCAACATCAAGGTTAGATGCTCAAACTGAGGAATATACTTTGAGGAATAGTGAGTTTGAAAAGATCAAATGTGTGTGAATGTGAGTGAGTTTGTGCTTAGTGTCTGTAAATCTTTATGTTCTCATTAAAATGTCATCAGCTGTGTCTCTTTTTAAAGTCTCCCTCTCTGTGGCTCTCTCCATCAGACCCTCTGGAGGTGAAGACGTCAGCCTCAGCAGAGTGGAGCAGTTCACACAAAGGTAAGAACCCACACATTGTTACTCGTCTGTTTATCAGTGAAGAGGAGTCTCTGCATGTTTATGTTTTGTCACAGAGTGGAGAGAAAACAGACCTTCAATGTTTTACAAATTAGTCAGTGCACGATAAGACTGACAGCATTTGTCAAAAGGGCAGCTGTAGCAGTGAGAGTGAGTTATAACAAGAGGGAAAGAGATACAGAAAAAGAGAGAAGAGGAGAAAAGATAAAAACCCGTCCATGGAGAGTGAAATGGAAAATGTGTGTACGCCTTATCGGCGCTTTGAGGAGTGAATGATGATGGTTACTGCCAATTTATCGCTTCAGTAGTTTCAGTGTGTGACAGAAGGAACAACCGAAAAGACGAAAAAAAATTCAACATAAATTTTGTTATGATTTATTTAATAGCAGTGAATATTATCAAAAAGAAAGAGTAGAAAGGCTGTGATTTCATTTAAGTTCCTACTCGTCAGTCGCCCTTCAAATATCAGGAACTGTGAAGAGTCTTGGTAGTGTCACAATAAAAGCTTGCAAATATTCATGTTTTTATAATAATTATTTGTTCATTAGAAATTTCCCACACTCTTTGATATTCTCCAATCATGACCTTAAAAGTCTTTAATTTGATTTGATAAAGGTTTTAATCCAATATTATTCAACAGGAATAAGTACTGCCTTCTCTAGTATTGACATGACGTGGGCCTTTCACATTACTTCGTCTTGAAAATGTCTTAAATCGATCTATAGAAAATCCTGGGTGTATCTTGTTCCTAGATTTTTTGTGCACTCTTGGTTAAAGTTGCGATTCAAGCTCAAATTAGTCTGTTTGATCCTGACTCTAAACATGTAGTACATCAATACTTTGTACTCCTATTGCTAATGACATGAATTTGAACAGAAGTTAAGTGGTTAAAGTAGTAGCTGACAGTAGCATTAAAAGAAAAGAAGGTGAAAGCAGGATAACTTTAGACCACGAGCCATCAACTCCATTCACACAAGGGCCAGCTTTATCTTGACAGACACTTGAAATAGCTAAACATTGAAATAAACTAAACTAAAATCAATATTTTGGTCAAATTAACATATTCTTGTAATTATAATGCCATTTTTTTTTAAAATGAATGGAACTTTATGAGGCAATATTCCTAACACCTCTTATATACTTATCACTTACACTGAAGCCAGCCACAAGGGGGCGATTGAGATATTTTAGCTGCATATTTCTGGAGCCCTCTTGATGTCTATCACTGAGTTTGAATTTATTTTATATTATATATTACATTTTACATAAGCTGTGTCATGATTGGTCAAATACACATGCAGGAAACAGATCTTTTCTGTATATTCTCAAAAAGGAAAACTGCACTCTTAAACAGCCTTAAAAAGTTCAGCATGACCCATGTACGCAGGTGGCCCGGGTTTGAATTCAGCCTGTGGCCCTTTGCTACATGTCTTTCCCCACTCTCATCCCATTTCCAATTCTATCCACTGTCCTCCTCTGTCAATAAAGGCCCAAAATAAATCTTTAAAAAAGAAACTTTAATCATGACAGGAATGCTAAGTATTTTTTACCATGCCAAATAACAGAAATACAATACCTGTTTGCTTCTTGTTTGAAAAGCTGCTAAGTTGAAGGTTTTATTTAAACGTTGAGAAAGAAGGTCAAACAATAGCATGCCATATTTTTTCCTTCTGAAATTTTATGAATTATTACCCCCTGGAGGCCAGATTGGAAGCCATGAGGGGTCTGATGTGGCCCATAGGCCTCCAGTTGATGATCACAGCCTTAGACTGAGGTAATTGTAGTTTATAAATGAAGTGTGATGAGAAATAAAACTGACAACAAAAATTTATGAATGAAAAAACAAATAATATACAACGCCTTTTAGGGGTTTTTTATATTCTTCAGTTCATCGGGTATTGAATACCAGGTTTAAAGGTGCGTCTCAGATTTATTTCATGTCAGTTCTATCCACTGTCCTATCTCTGTAATGAAAAATAAAATAAATTGAATCTTAAAAAACAAACAAACTTGGGCTTAACTAGTTAACTGATTCAAAAACAGCTGATCTTTGTGTGTGGATATAAAATCAGCAGCCCAGTTGTCAGCACCACTCTGACACTCTTACCGAGTAGTTGTATGGTAGATTTACAGGAGAACCTTGGTAATATTATTTATCATACAAACACCAGTCTGGAAAAAAAAACCTGACAGGTGATGAGGCTGCGTTCTGTGCGTGATCTGCCTATAGTAATAAATAGCACCTCTGGAGCACATAAAACCACTGATATCTGCGCAAGCCGTCCACCTCATTAACTTGTATGTGTCTGTGTTTGTGTGTAGATGTGTCAGATTGTGTTAAGAAGACATCTCCAGCAGACCCTGAATCAGCTGGAAGCACAACAGCAGACAGCAAGGCAGACCTTGGTGGGTAAGTCTGCTGCCCTTACATGCTTCTAAGGAAATAAAGCCGCAGTGTTTGTGTGGTTTCCACCTTTCAACCCTCCAAAATTCTTGCACTCGCACAGATTTTCTAGTCTCTGCTGCAAACTGTGCTGACAAACCTGCTTTCTATGAAGTCATCATTTTTTTGATTTGCTGTTGATGATTGGAAAGCTAGCTAAGGGGCTGCATGTGCAGAAAATATTTGATGGTTTTAAGACCAGGCAGGGATTTTTTTTCCTCAAGGGAATATATTTTTAGATGGGTTTTTTTTGAATGAGAAACAAACAAAGCTAAGAACCTCTTCTCTCTCTCTTTTCAGGGTTCGGTAACCGCTGCCTTCATCCCAAAGGCCCTCGAGACCCCCCTGTAGAGTGGACATGATGGAACAGTCCGTCTGTGCCGTCCACCAACAAGCATCCTCCTTCTTCGTCAGGAGATGGACTCTATCGATCTCACCTGGCTGGTCCAAAAAAAAAAAAAAAAAAAAAAGAAAAGTTCATAGATAATAGAAAGACATAAATCCCCATTTTACATAGAAGCACCTTCTGTGTAACTGTGCAAACACATCCTCCACTCGAGCTGTTCTTTCAAAGCAGAACACTTACCGGTCCAGTGGCTTGTCCATCGTTGAACAAAGCCCATACTTTCCTGTTTGAAATGTAACCGTGCTTAAAGATGGCTTGGGATCAGTCCTGTTAATGGTTAAAGGATAACTCCTGCTTTTTCTGCTGTTTTTGATGACTAGCGAGTAGAATCATCGTTTTCCTCTCTGAGCTGTAGACACATCATGAAAATCTGATCATCCTGAGGCTAGGAAAAGACACTTTGAGGTGTCTACAAAAAAGTGGTCACCTTGAAATAACAGGGAGCTGATTTTCTGCCAAACCAAATAAGATTTTTTTTTTTTTTTTTTTGAATCAGGATTGATCCTTAATCGGGCGAGCTGATTCCTGAGGTTTAACTGAACTCCCAGAAGCTGTCTCGCTTCTTCCTACTGAATGAACAACAATCTTCAAAGCGAACCTAGATAATCTGTTACCCATGATGCAACCTTTTCTGTTGGGTATGTACAGGTTGCCAGGGTGCTCTTTCTCTCTCTTTCTCTCTCTCTCCCTCTCCCTCTTTCTTTCCGTGTGCTGGTGCTACATTATAAAAGATCAGCATAGAAACAGAAGCACTCGAGCTGACTGATCTCAACCTTCGTTTACGTACTTGCATCCTCGTTTCCTGTAGGATTACTCCTGTTAGCTGCAGTAATGTTAGCTCGAGTGCTTTATGCTTTCATGCTGACCTTCCTGTTTACCAGAGTCAGAGATTTACACAGTTTGGTCATTTCAGTGGTCGATGAGTCCTGCTTTGCAGCTGTTGGAAGAGGAATTCTACATTATTTGGAAATATGCTTTTTCACTTTGCTACGTCGTTCACCTTGCATGTCTGTGCAGTAAATAATGGAGAAAGCAGTTTAACTTGGCTTGGCATTATTACAGAAAATGCTTGCAGTCAGTTCAGCCATGCTTTTGAAGCGTATTGGTAAACAGGTGTTTTATTTGTTTAATCTAGACACAGACTTAGTCTTAAAACAAAGATGCTGTGTACTGAACAAGGCAGCCTTGATGCTAAGCTGTGCTAACAAGCCCATATCCTCGACCTTTGACTGTAACCTACAGACAAGAGAATAGTGTGAATGCAGTACATTTTTGCATGGCCCGCAGTAAAATCTAAAGATAAAGTGAAATTGTCAACATTAGAAAGTTAAGCTTGTGATTGGTTGATTATGTACCTCTTAGTTTCAGCACAAGGCAGTGCTACCATGCTTGTTCAGTAAACAAACATTTGACAAGAAGAATTTATAGATTTTTTTAAAAATTTGTGACTTAACTGAGACAACAATGTAAATTGCAAACATATTAGCAATCAAAATATTAACAGTATCATGATTTACATCACCCAGATGTCTAATGGCAGCAAATGGTAGTACCATGGCGTTCAGGGCTGGCTGAGCTTCCTGAAATCTGATTGGCCTCCCCAAAATCCTTTAAATGATATTCTATTTCTTTATCAGCCTAAAACTATTGATTCAAGCATACACAATCACCAAGCATGTCTTTACCTTCATTTGATTGATCTTACTAATTTTAATGTCTTCGAGGTGAAGTATAAGGAAGTGGTCCCACCATCCCATATTTTCCTGTATGTAGCCCTCAGTGGAAAAAGTTTGGACACCCCTGCCTTAGAGTATTCCCTTCTCAAAATCCCCTTTCTTAGGATGGCAAAGGCAAAAAAGTAATCTTGAGCCCTCTAGTGCATTGCTTTTTAATAGATTACCCCATGCTCTCTGGAGCAATATGGAATAGTTTCCTCCAAATATGGCTGTTTATTTTATTATGATCCTACATATACCACAGGGTAGTTATCCTGGGCTGCTTGGAAAATGTCGGGGATGAATGAAGAGCACCCACTACAGCTGTAGTTCCCAACCTTTTTTCCTTAGGGCCCCCTTACTTATGTCTAAGAAACACTAAGCCCCCCCTGGGACCCAGCTGGAAATGTTAAAACATCAATTTTGATTGTTTTCATTGACAAAATCCCAACATAATAGGCCTGCATACACTTGTTCTTGACAAAAGAGCCATGTGTAAACTATCCATTATTACAACAGAGTATTATGGCTCTTTTGGAGAAAATAATAGTAACGAGTATCTGTTAATTTCAAGGAAAAAATCTCAAGTTAAAAGGTCATTAATTTATGAGGATTTTCTTTTTTTTCACCTCAAAAGTTGTAAGTGTGCGTGAACCAAATCGTAAAATTTTCGGGACTATAAAGTCGAAGCTCAAACCACTGTTTTCAGTCTGGTTCCTCATAAATTCTAGTTTCTAGTGACAAAATGTAAGACTTTTCAGACTTGAAAATTTCTATTTTTTCTCGTAAACTTCTGACTTTCTAAACTCTATAATTCTGAGTTTGATTTCTTGTAAATATACAACTTTATAATCTCAAAATGATTAATATTATTATTATTTCCCTATAAATTTTGACCTATTTTGCACATAAATTAACAGATATCCCCAGGGGTGGTACTGCACAACTGGCAATACCTTGCAAAATAATCCAATATGTAAACATATGTAGAAAATTAAAATCAATTTGACAAAAGATTGATTTATAGTGCCGTTTCAGGTTGTGATATTAATGCCTCTTTGATGGGGGCATAAAGTACATGAAGCTCCCTCTGTGTTGTGCTCTGTCACACTTTCACAACACTGTAGTGCAATGCTGATTAACAGACAGAGTCAGGAAATATCAAGCCATTGTGAAATCACTATGAATGTCTTTAGGAGCTTTCTTTATGGCCCTAGTGCTGTTTCAAAAAGTGATATTCAAACTCTGTGATGTTTTATAGTGTAGTTAGGATTCAGACAGAGCAAAATATATGACGGAGCAAAGATTCAGAGCAAATCAAATACGCCTCATGGACTTCTTGATGCAGTCTTTTGCCTGACAAATTTCTAGGACCCACTGAAACATTACTTTGCCACCCATTTTGGGTCCCAGTTGAGAATCACTGCTAACAATTGAAATTGGCCTTGTCTATTTATGATGGGAGTTTGTGATTTGCTAAATGAAGAGACAAATTCACAATTAAGTACAAAAGTTAGTCTGTAAGGAAGCAGAGGTATGTCAGAGTACATTGGAAGTGAGATTTCCAGACACTCAAGAGTTAAACCACATTAAAATCCACCCTGTAATGACCAAACTCGTCCACTCCATGACTCTGGCCCTCACTGCTGGGACCATGAGCCTGCCTTAGTCCGCCTCTCAGAGAAGACAGCCAATGACAGTCCTCCTTTATTCGTCTTCTCTCTTTTCTTCATTTCTCTGTGAGTGTTTCTGTCTTTCCAGCTTCTCTCGTTCTTTATTTGGGACTCAAATTCCCTTTTCTGTCTGCGCCGTCTTCGTCTTGTGTTGTCAGTTTTCTGTTCTCATTTTCCTCCTGCTGGCGAGGCCTTGAGATGAGAACAGCCGCACAAGTCGTCTTCTTTCTCCGTCATTTTACTTACAATAAACCTCAGTAGGAATGTTACACATCTTGAACTCTTACAAGCCTTGACAGATTTAATATAAAGTCTCCTTTTCCTAAACGACTTGTGCGTTTTCTTATCTGATGGCTGAATTTTAAACCGATACTGTAGCTGCTTCTGTGTTTGTGAATATCCAATAACAATAGCAGCCGGGGACCCAGGACTACTGTTTATTTCCTCCTGATTTTTAGCGCACTCTGCTAATTTCTCCTTGTTTGCTACCACGACTCTACAGTATATGCATTGTTTTATAAAGATAAAGAACTGTACAGGGCAGTTTAGGTATATAATATTTCAGATTTTTGTTATCTCTTAAATATTCTTATTAACAGAAGATGTAAGAAAGTCCATGCATAATGATAATGATGGTTCCTCCCTTACACCATGTTTCCCCTTATACTGTAAATTATTCTGCTGCCCTCTTGTTTTGCTCCTGGCAAATATTTCAGGGTTATTTCTATGTTTGAATTATATGATTTCTTTTTTTTTTTTTTTGTTAAATTGGTTGGCAGAGGAAAAAGTGGCGCCCCCTCCTGATAGCTACAGCGGGCTTTCGAATAAGATTGTAATAATAATATTAATGATGATAATAATAATAATGGTTGTTCTTTTTTTTTCTTTTTGTAAATGGTATTTTAAAAGTTATTTTTGTATACGCTGTTGTTTGTTGCATCACAAGTCCACTGCCACACACCAAAACCCCTCCTTCTCTTATTTCCTACCATTTTTGAAATGCTCCTTTAATGTAAAACATGCAGCAGACATGGACCGACAAGGAGCGTCTCATTATTTCTCTCTTCTTCCCCCTCCTTGGTACTTCCCCCTGCTGTTTCCCCCCCTTTCATCCCCCTCCTTCACACCCCTGTTTCCGCCTTTTTAATTTTTAAAAGGCTGTCATTTTCAACATGTCTGCACACCCAGCTGATCAGTTCAAGCATCTCCAGCTTAATGGTGCATTAAATTAGGAAAACGCCAAAAAGACGTGTGGAGAAGCAGCTTTTCAAACTCCCCCCTTTACTTGGTCTTCATTTAGCACATGTTAGCCATGCACACTAGCCTCGATCTCAGACAAGAGCCCACCTGTGCCTTTAAGTGAGAGCCCGCCCACTTCTCCTTTTTCTTTTCCTCCTTTTTCCTCCAATCGTAATTAACGGCTTGAGCTTGAGCGATTGTGATTCGCTGCTGCTTGCTCATGCCTCCTGTGGGACTCTCGTTCAATACCCCCCAACCACAAACACCACCACAAACACATGAACACATACACCCAAAATGTTTGTATGTTGCAGAAATCAATCAGTAAAAATGAACATTAAGTAAAAATGTCTCCTTGTTTTTGTTAGTTGTATTTACAGTATTGTGTTATGTCTCCTCCAGTCTGATCACTGCTGATATAATCCAATCATGTCAATCATTGTGTTGTTTTGTGTGTGTTTAGGGGAAAGTCACAGCAGGATCTCCTCGCTCACACCTGGACGATCTGCCAAGACGAATGTATGCGCACGCACATGATCTAATACAGCGATTAATTAATCACAGCAGGTGGTATAAACAGCGTCTTGCACGGAGACCTTGAGGGCTGCACATTTGTATTCACTTTACAAACACTGAGGCTCAGCGGGTGGGAGGACATACTGTGATTATTTGCTCCTGCTCCGTGCAGCCAAAGCTCATTTAAGAATAATTATACAGTACATTACACTACATTATTTCATGTTACAGCTGAAGAGATTCAGCCTGCTTTGATCCAGGCTTCTGATGGCTTATAAATACACTTGTTAGAGCCGTATAGCACATGTAAGCCTTGATCAAAGTAACACTAAAGCACTGGTCATGTGTGTTTGATGGATTTTAGTTTACTCTTGCACCAGAAAAGATGACTTTATGAAAATAAAAACTGCCTACTTTCCTCTCTCATGTTAAACATAATTACTACCTTGCAATTTGATGTACTAATAGGGATATTATACCTAATATTTACCGTTACATTTTGGAGAATCTTTCCAATTCAGAGCTTTACACTGCCTCGACAACATCTTAAATAAGCAAAAGAATATGGTAACACTTCATTATAGCGGGCCCAAGAAATAAGTGGTAATTACCAAGTATTAAGTTGGTATTTTACAAGGTAATAACTAATTTTATTTAATCTTTATTTAACCAGATGAAAAACCCATTGAGATCGAGATCTCTTTTACAAGGGTGACCTGGCCAAGAGGTCAGCAGGTCTCAGAAGTTTGTAAATATTTTGGAAGTGTTTACCTTGTATTAAAAAATAGCATCTTATTTCCTAGAAATTACATAGCAAAATACCATCTAATTACCAGAGAATTGCCACAATATTATAAGTGTTATGGTAAGGGTAAAATGCCACCTACTTACCAGAGAATTGCCATAATATTACAAATGTTACAGTTAGGATAAAATACCATCTAATTACCAGAGAATTGCCACAATATTACAAAGGTTATGGTAAGGGTAAAATATCACCTAATTACCAGAGAACTGACACAATAATATAAACATTACAGTAAGGGTAAAATGCCACCTACTTACCAGAGAATTGCCACAGTATTACAAAGGTAACGGTTAAGGTAAAATACCACCTTAACACCAGAGAACTGCCAAAATATTACAATCTATTGAATCTGTAGATGTAATAAAATATTGAAGGAAGCTTCAGGTACATCAGCCATTTGGTTGCTGAACTAAGGGCATTTGGAACTAATCCATTGCAGTCACCATATTGAAAATAATGTCTCAAGCTAATTTTTGATCAACAGAGAAGCAAACAGGTCTTTCTCTCAAATTCCACATACTTCATTTGCACAGCAATCCGTATGTGAAGCGCATCGACCCACGTAGAGCAGATGGACCTAAACAGGAGGAAGAACATGCAAGCACCTAGTCAACTTTAAAACAATACAAAGCACAGACTCAGGATTATCATCACATCACTATATCAACATTACAGTACTGTGCAGAACTTTGAGGCATGTTTGGGCCAAAACTCGAGGCTAATAATTAAGTCTGCACTTGTAGGGCTGAGTAAAGTGTAGATGTGGTGAGTAAGCATGGCCTAAGGTACTGTCTACTTGGATACTAGGGTTACCATGAGATCCTGGTTGTGCTGTGGATGCCTCAAGGACCCAAAAACTGCTGGCAGGCTCTTGCATAATACCAGGGATGAAAAGGCTCGGACTAAAGAAAAGCTGTCGAGCTTGACCTTGGCAGCTGAGCATCACGTGTTTAGCGACCTACATGCTTTAAACATATGCACATGACTATATGTCTCTTTCTGTGGCACAAGAGTTCATATACCAGTCAATCAGAGGGTCACAGAGGTACAACACTAGGATTAAAGGGAAATTAATTTTTGAGGTGGAAAAACCACAGAATTTTACATGAATCCTCACATCCTTAGTTGAAGAAATTATTATTATTATTATTTCCTAATGTACTGTCCCATAATAGAAGCAAATTAATTACAGAATAATATCAAAGTGAACAGCAGATGAACTTCATAAAAGTGAGGTTATCTGTTGTTTACATATGGTTCTAGTGTGAACATGTAGTTGCTCAGGGCTGTGCTCCACTGCGATTCACTGAAGGAACACACCCAGTGGGCAAGGGTGCACGCCCACCTGGAGTGCGGCACAGGTGGAGTATGTGTAAATTGAGGGTTGAGCCTTCTGATGAACCAGCTAAAGTTTTTTTTTTTTTAAAGTTCACCCTCCTGTTCAGCATTTTTCAACAATTGAGGTTGTGGCTTGATTAGAGCAGCACAAAATTAGCAAAGAGGGAAAAAATCTGCTTTGTCCAGAGGGGGCGCCAAATTCAACACAATCCAAAAGTTCCTTATAGGAGCTCTACGTGAAAATTAAGGTGCATACTTGGAGTGATGCTGTCATTAAATATTCTGTAATGTGTTTTGAATCAGGACAAGACAAAATCTTAGAAAAATCTTCTTTCTAATGCTGCTTTTATTTTAATGGACACACTTAATGCCTATTGCATTCACTATAAATGTATGCACTGCACCATAAGAAATAAGTAAGTACCTTCCAGAGCTCTCCTCAATCCTCTTGCATAGCTCCTTTCTTCTAACCTGCACAGCTGATAATCAATGCAGTGTTTCCCACAGTGTAGCACACTTGTAGCACAGTATGAATACACACTCGATTTCACACAGTCTCTCTCTCTCTCTCTCTGTTGTATAAATTAAGCCAGGTTGCTATCTTAACTGGGTCACCTCAGTTTTCCCATGGAGCAGTTTAACATGTTATGTAATGGCTTATAAATATAGCCAATCAGTGTTGAGTATATGTGAGCAGAAGCAGCAGGCTGCCATTGGAAGACATTGAAACTGTGTCAGCTCTGTTCAGAAGCCTGAAACGTACAGTATAATGTATCCACTCAGATTATGTTAAAGACGTGGTGTTCTCCCCAGCTGTTACAATGCACACCAACATTCATCAGATTACCACTCCAAGCCTGTAACGTCTAATAATCTTGTCACAATGTTTACGGCCAGTTGTAACTTTACAGCTCACTAATCATGTTTAGTATTCACGCTCTGCTGTCACACACTGGCAGGCCTCGAACCAAGAGCTCTGCCAATCAGACTGTGTGAGGAGAATGTTTTCATCTCAATAAATCAAAGTGAAAACAGGCGCCGGAGGATTCACGACACTCTGTAATGATGCGGTCTGAGTGCCATAGACTCGTTATGAAGAGGAGATGAAAGGGAGCGAATTTATTCCTTTGATTCAAACATTTCAATCACAAGAAAAATGCATGCTTGGTAAACTTCATACATTTTAGTGATGGGCAGTGTGCTGACTCTCAGGGGTCGTGTTCTGCAGAGAAAATGTAAAAAAGATTAAACAAACAGGTGAAAGTGGATATCCATTTGGAGTGGACACTGGAGTAAAATGCACAATCAGCAAGCGGACACTAAGATCATTTTCAGCCATTACTAAAGCACTTTTATCTCAACTGTTTTTATACAGCCAATTGCAAGCGTCAAGCCTCAAACCAAGACCTTAAGCCTCATGAACCCAATATTTTAGAGTTTATCTTCAGAAAAGAGGGCACAGTTTCAAGCTTTTTAAATAACTTAAACTATGTCTAATAATTATAGTCTAAATTCAGTAATTGTTTAGTTGTAAGGGATGTTTTCAAACATCAATTTTTTAATAGGAGTAAACAAAAAAAAAAAGGAGTTGGAACTAGGATATTGAATTTTCTTTTTTGAAGGGAAAATTTTAATTGGCAAAAATTTGCTGAAAACTGTTGCCAATAATTTTGTGTCAATCATATGGAGGCCCAAAGAGGACATAGCATGCATTTTGTTTTACTCAGATTTACAACAAAGGAATCTTTATTTTAATTTTATCATATACAGTGCTTAACAAATTTATTAGACCACCACCCAAAGTAATGTTTATGCCACCGCTGCCCTAAATTAACAGCATTGGTAATTACCAAAATCATTTTTTATGTTTCTGCAGTGGTTAATACACCAATATGGAGAAGCTCTTTAACCGAAATGATATTTTTAATGCTGAAACATAATTACTATTGTTATCCATGAATTTTCAAATTTACTGATTTACAAAAAAACTGAAAAAATAGTAAAGCACATTATTATTTCTTGATTAATATGTCAAATTACAGTTATTTACTTGCATTCCTGAACAGAAAAAATAGTTTTAGTGGTTGAATGTTATGCTTGATTAATTTTTTAATTCTCAGAGAAGCCCAGTGAGCCGGCTCAAATTTGGGTATAAAAAGGTGAATTCAGTTTGAAATTCCTCATTCCTGTTCAAAACGGTAAAACGTGGAGAGTTCACTGAAAATAAAAGAGTCCGCATTAAAGCACTTCATGATGCTGGATGGTCTCTGAGACAAATATGACAGGTGGTCTAATAAATTTGTTAAGCACTGTATATGAAACAATGAAGAAAAAATATTTGTGCATAAGTTTTAGACATATAGGATTCTTCAAGGGGCATGGTGAGCCACAACCCGGGGCTGGGGAGGGAGGAGAATACTAGGGGTGAGAAAAAAAATATCGATACAGCATAGTATCGTGATATTTTGTCTGTTGATATATTCTATCGTCTCGTCCACCAAGTATTGATTTTTTCAAATTAATTGCTAATATGAACTGAAGTCTATGATAATGGAAAAATAAAATTGTTTGTCCAGTGAGGTCAGCAGAGGTGACGGTCATAGACAAGGAGAAAGTTAGAACAACAAACATGGCAGCACCAGGGAAAGGACATTAGGAATGAAAGCAGTGCACAAATGAGATGGACATGACACATGAGGTTTGCAAGAAGTGCTACATGAGAATAAAATACTGTGGAAATATGACAAACATGACGGAAAGACTAATGCAAAATCAGCTAAACAGTTGAAAAAATGGTACGGATCACAATATATGGTATCACAATACTTTGTGTATTGCAAAATGTTTAAAATCGCAACAATATCGTCTTGTCACCCAAATATCCTGATAATATCGTATTGTGGGGCCACTAGTGATTCCCACCCCTAGAGAATACGGTCAGAGTCAAGCTCGACACATGTCGACATGTGTGTTGCTTGGCAGCCAAGGTCAAGCTGGTCAGCATCTCTTTTGTCTGGGCTTTTTTACCCCTAGAGATACGCAACAAGGGGCAAGGGGCTTGTAACAACCCTGGCACCCAACCTAGCTGTACCTACTCCACATCCAAACCTTTGCTTCAAATGTGGACGGAGTCATTCTTATACAGATTATTTTCCCATGTCCCTGATGTTATACAAGGACATCCAGAGCACAAGTACGCTTGTGTCAGTCCTCATTCCTGCCTTGTGGTGCCCTCAGGCAAACTTGAGGCTCATTGATGCTCTTAATTACAGTCTATGTACCTAGTAAGTACTAAGTAAAATTAATGTATGCTTGTCCTCTTTGGCCTTCCATATAATTGACTTCTACACAATTTAGAAATTAGTTTACATATTTCAGTTCTTAAGAAAACTGAAATTTTGTTCATTGTATAAATTTGCATACAAGAGGTTCTGTTAATTTTTTTTTATGCCAAAGTATTTTTTTGTATATGTCATTAAAGTTGCAAAACAAAAAAGGGAAAAAAGTTAATTCTTGGGGCAAATACTTGAATTTATTCATCTAATAACTGCAATCTGTTTCGTGGTCCTCAGTAAAGCAAGAGTGGAAAAAAATCAGTTTATGAAAATTAGGATTCTGGTTACTTTAACCATTTTTAACTCTTAATTAAAATATCCATTTCATTATTCGCTTTACATTTTTTTTATCAATTACATAATAACTACTCGATGCTTTAAATGGAGATGAGGAGGAAGACAGTTCGTGTTAATGAGTGATTAATAAATTATTTTTGACCAATAAAAACACAGTTGATTCAGCCAGGTCCCGCCTCCAGTTTCTCGCTCCCTGCCTGTCAGTCACGGCTTAGTCCCGCCCCCTCTCTGCCTGCTTGCACGTCGTGCAAAAAAACAGCAGCGGAGCGGCGGCCGTTGGGGAAAGAGAGTAAATAGAGAGACAAGCCTCAAGATGGCTGACTCGCTGGGCTCCGTCCACCTCACCGGAGCCACTGCTGTTGCTACTGCGGTAGCCCCTGTGGCCGCCTCCGCGAAAAGCCCGCTCGTCAAGCCCACCGAGGCGAAGGGAGCCCCTGACAACCGCTCTCAGTCTTCCCGGGATTTCAATCCGCCGCCGCCCAAGAAGGTCCGAGTCGAGGAGAAGACCGTGAAACCCAAGAAACTCAGCAGGGACGGGGGAGTGGGAGGCGACGGTAGCGGCAAAGAGAAAGTCCAGCAGCCCACGAAGCAGCAGAGTTATGGCAGCAGCCCGGGTTCGTGGAGCTTCAGCCCGGTCAAGACGGGCAGCAGCAACCCTCCGCTGCCTGCTACTGGTGGATCCCAACCACCGACAAACATCCATAAAGTCTTCAAACAGAGCGATTTCTTCCTCCACAAAGCGCCTTCCTCCTCCAAACCCAAAAAACCTAATAAAGATAAACAGCGGGAGAAAGAGAGGGATAAGGAGAAAGGAGGCGGAGAGGAGAAAAAGAAACATAAACTGTTGGTGACCTCCGGACATGGGACTAATGTTAGTAACAACAACAACAACGAAAACAGCAGATTTAACAACACTTCAGCAGTGAAGAGAGAAAATGGGGAGGTCACGTTGCCACCCAAAGGTAGGCCAATAGTATTTTATTTCTTTAGTAGAAATTTGATTAAAGATAATCCACAAAGTTTTATTTTTATGCATTAAACAGCCTTGAGTTCTGCCCTTTTATAGTTACTTGGCTCAGCGTTTATTCTGCCACTTGGGATATGAACATGTGGCCCGGAGTGTGCAGTTGACTGCCTTCTAATTTGTCTGGACAGTCCCGTTTTCGGACTCGCCACCACTCTAGAGCGCTTTTAAATGATATTAGGAACCAGTACTGTGCTCCAGAGTTACTCTTGCTTACGAATGAGCGTCATAAACTAGGTTAACATCGAGGTAAATGGCAGTAAAGCCCAGTTTAATCGATGTTTCTAGGGGCTATGGCTGCCAGCTTTAGTCGCTTGTTCACCCGCTCGTGAACCCTCGAGCTCTTCATCAGCGTTCCAGGAGCAGTAGTCGCGCGACCTGTTTGTTCGATTGTAACCAGCTGCTCTCGTGCTCTTGCGGAATTGTTACGTAGTTACGTCGTATTGACTAAATATAAACAGTTTAATTCGTTTAACAGTAATGTAATAGTCGAATTTAAACCGTATAGGCGAGCTATAATCCTGGTCGTGCCAGCGTTACCGTTGAGGTCAGTTGTTATTTATTCTCTAACATCAGTGATGTGTGTGTATTGATAGTATTTTCCAGAAAGCGGGTTGTATTAAACTACACGCTACTGTCATAACAATATGACAGCCGCCCGCCATTATGGGGTAAGTGTTGTTTTGGTAGAGCACCACGCCCCCCTCTGTAACCTCCGGCTGTATGGGAAACAGACACGGAGCTCCACAGCTTGTTGTTACTCCATGTTCTTCAGTTGTACAAGCAGAACATGCTGTAATAATTCCCCCAATCCTCCAATAATCTAGTTTTACTGCTATAAACGTCATATTACGCCGATGCAAATACACTTAAATGAACCCAAGTGTGGAAACGAGTACAGGCAGCTTTTAATTTGAATTCTTTCAACATTTAACTCTAGTGGATATTTGAATAAAGAAAATAGAAACTAAACCGTTTCTTAACGACATATCTGAAGAATATAACACAACTATTATCAGCTGTTGATTTCACAGCTGTTTTAATGTGTTTACATGATAATGATTTCAAAATAAAAGATATAAACACTGGAGTTAGCGCCAATTTACAATAACTAAATATAAAAATATCTTTGTAAAAGTAAAAAAAATGTACAGTACCAAAAACTGAAAATACATTAAAATTTTTTATACTACTTTATAATAGTGTTAAAATTATCTAGCTTAAATTAATGCTTGTAATGAATGCACAATGTACACATAGGCTATATTTTTGCTTTAAACCATTCATGGGTTGTATTAGCTTCAAATAGCTGAAACCTAAAGCATATTTTTATTTTTACTACATCATTCAAAAAGTGGTTATAATCAACCTTTAATCTATACCATAGCTTTGCTGATATAGCAAAAAGTCTATATCACTTGTAAATATTGGCAGATTAAACAAATAAGTTAGAGTTTTTGGCTGGACCCACAGACCTACATCAGTTTAAGTCTTTTTCTCATTTGTCAGCATTCCTTACATTTTAAAGTGTTTTGTAAAGTCTAAAATTTGTAAATTAGTTCATTCTTAAGCTTTAAATTGTGCATTTTAATAACTGAAGTCTTAGATCTGAACTACATTTAAATATCAGCATTGATATCAGCTTAAGTTAATCTCTGAATATTGACATATTGGATATCTGCAAAAATGAAATATTGTGTGTCCCTAAGAATAATTATTTCGGCATCAGTTTTCCTCTCCTTGTTTATGTGATCTGTTCTCCTACTCTTTAATGAAGCAGTACTGCTATACTGTGTCTAGGTTTGTGCACGATTTTCCGAAGATAGCGCCTGCAGCCCAACCTATAACGCAACACTTCATTCTCCATTCTCCGCCTTAATGCTTATTGGCAGTGTGATTGCTATGCTATACCAAAGGCTTCTAGCCCTGCAACATATTTTCTGCTCGTTTGTGTACAGGAAACCATGGCAGAGGAAAATTAAGTGTATAAATATTGAACTGATTCTATTGCAGCTGTTGCAAAGACGAAAAGAAAGGAGACAGAGGAGGAGTCGGGTATTTTCAGGGAAGCGTGTGTTTATCTGACACATTAGTTTGTCTGTCTGCAGCCACTTATATCCCACTAGAGTGCACACAATATGATTGTAGAAATTTCTGCAGTGGACCAATCACATGACCTGTAGTTTGCATTGTTTTGATGTGTAGTTCCATTTTGGTTGCTCACCAAGGCTTTTGCGCAATTTCAGAATACATCAGGTACTGATATGTATGAATTCTTTCTTTGGTCTAAATGGGGTAAAACGGTAATCACAGTTGACAGTATTACACGCCAGTCTAGGTGGCGAAACGCTCATGACTGTTTGCTAACCACTATTAAACATGCACTGAAGAAGAGGAAGAAGCAGGCAAAACAAAAACACGAAGAAGAATAACTACAAGACCCATTGGCTTCCTCTGCTCACAAACTTGTCTGCGCTGTTTATAAAAAGAACCTCTGGACATTAAAGCTGGTGGTAGAGGACATTAGCGACGTAGTACTTTTAAAGGCAATACATGGACATGCAGAAGTAGAGAATTGCAGCTACAAGCACATAAATCATAACTGTAATACCATGAAAAGACTGAAATACATATTTTATTTTCATCATGATGTTCTACAAATTTTATCATTCTCATGAGATATTAGACTATTCATTCCTATGTTGCTTTTTACTAGGGATGCACCAATACAACAAGTATGAGCAAATCTACTTACATTTAGGTAAGGCATTTAGCCGATCATCAGTATTGGCATTTTTATTTTATCAATAACACTAATTCATCAAAAAGTGCTCTACTTTGGCTGCATTCCCCTCTAGCTTTATTTCACTCTTCCTTGTCTCACATAATGTCCTAAATATAACACAGTCTGATTGGTTAGGTGTCATATAAGTCCAGCCAATCAACGCTTCAGACTGGTACCACTGACACAGCGTATCGCTTCCTTATTACCTGTTGCTACTGTGCTGTTTTCGATGCTGAAAGAGCTAGCGCCAAGATGGTTATTTCCCACAACGTTTTGATAATGCAGTTTTACTTTTGCCACATTATTATCATTATTTTGCATATTGCAGTAAATGCATATCGGCTCCAACTTTGACTGCGTTATAACATAATGAGAGGCTAACATTGTGCTTTAAAATGATACTAAGTACAGAATCTGCTGTGTTTTATAAATATGAGCTGGCCTGGTATCGGCTCTGTGCATCCCTTCTTTTATTTTGCATCTTTTTTGCCTGTTTTCCCTCTTTTTTCATGTTTGATACACCGCAGGCTGTACCAACTATCACAGGTAATTCTCAGTAACACAAGAAGGATCAAACTGTAAGCCTCACTACTGTCAACTTAAAGGAGGGAAAATTAGTATTATGCTTTTAAATTCAGGCCTCTGTTTCTTTTCTACTGATGAACCGACCCTGTACTAAACCATGACCCCATAACTGAGCTACAAATCGAGCTGTGGCCTCTGAACCATTACACCCCTATCACAGACATGAATAATGTCAGCCAGTAAAACTACCAATATGCTCTTTAAACTACTCTGTTCCATAAATTCTAATCATGAGACTCCATGAGGATAAATTATTACATTCAGTTCATTACTAAGGTAACAAATTTTGATGCAGGTAATGCATGGATACACACAGGAAAAAATATGTGGATGCATGATGTCATCCCTTTTCCAGTTGGGTTGTTTAAGAGGTCACACACTCTGAACAGCCACCAGGACGAGACGTGTCACTGGCCTGTCGCCCTAACATGCTTTCAGAAACACACAGAGTCTCGTAAACAGGCAGTGGCGGATGTGACTGCGTGCTGTTGGAGTCCTGGGAACACAAAAGGGTGGAGAGAGAGAGAGAGAGATGCAAAACACAAGAGTGGAATCTCAAAACTAATGAGTACCTTTTATACGAGCAATCAGAAAGGCTTTATTACACTTGTAAGAGCTTCATTTGATGCTTTTTTATACTCCTCTTTGTATTTAACAAGGGAATGTTAACAATCATCTCCTTTGATAATCCCGCTGAGGTGCTTTTGAGCCGTAATCTCTTAGTTGCTGTATTTAGCTGCTGTATGGCCAGCAGTGGGATGCTGTAATTATTTTAAGCAGTTTAAAGACAAGGAAGAGAAATGACTGTATGTAGAGCAGGTGACTGCTGGGACATTAAAGCTCCTGTGAGGGGTTTTTAACTTGTTTTAAAACAGACTGAAATTATCACTGATGCTTCTGCCTGACCCTCAAAAGCAAACCAGACCATCAGTACAAAGATTTATTATCACTATGATAGCATTATAAATGTCAGAAACTGCTGCTGGGGAAGGGGTAGATGTCATATGAATGCAAAATAAGGTTTTTGGTGTTGTTAAAAGCACTCCTAATTAGGGGTGTTTTGGCAAGAATCTGGAGATACGGTATGTATCCCGATACAGGGGTACCGATATTGATATATTGCAATATTTATATGTATATGTGTGTGCGTTATTTTTATATGTATATATACATATGTAACAACTATGCAATTTTAAGTTAATATGGACTTTAACAGAATTAATCTATTAACAAAGATGTATTAAAATTATATGTATAGTATATAAATAAATATATATATATAGGCTAGTGTATTATAAAATATATGGTCCTGCATGCAATCTGAAGATGAGGATTTTCCCATTTTTTGTAGTGAATTAAAATGCTTTCAGGATTTTTATGAGAAATAAATAAACCAGTATAGAGTGTATGTACTGAAATCTTTTATATTTCACGGTATATCAGCTTGTATGTCTTTACGTAATGACACGGTGCTTTTGGAGGGAGTCCACATATTATATCTTACACCCCTACTACTGATGCATTAATAGATCAAGATCAGCAATGAATTTACATCACTCTGGCCACAGGGGTCACAAAAACTGACACAAAAGGGAAAGTTTCTCACGGTAGCTTTAATTCAAGCCAGTCTGATTCACGCTAGCTGTAAAAAGTTTTTTAAAATTTTTCTTCCTTGAATTTTGCAAAGCTGCAGTTTACACGGTCTCAGTTTGACACAAAAACAATGTCCAATCCCTTTTTTCTAACACGTGCTGAATAGGGGTGTAACCATCCATTGATGTATATTGATACATCGATTGAGTCAATTAATAACCCAATCAGATTGATGAAAAGATCGATCTAAATCGATGCTTCGAGCTACTCTTTTATTTTGAAAGTATCCCCGCAACAGTTTTTTTCTGTGAAATTTGTGCTTAAAATCACCTGGCATCTATCGTAGGCTCCTATACTGAATCCAATCAAAAGAATATGGTGGCAGATTTTGTGATATGGGAAAATATTGTATCGTCCAAAATATCGTTATCATATTGTATTGTGATGAAACTGGTGATTTTTCCCTCTTTGTGTTGAATAGCTGGCCAAGTGTTTTTTGGTGAGTGAGACGTGAGTTTTTGGGCCCGGTGCTTTAAAGTGTCCTTGAGCCAGAGAAAGCGGGTCCTGCTGCCAGCTTCAGAAACTTGGCTCTGAATCCGACTGGTTTGTGTGACCTTCACGGGAGAGGAGACTTCTCCTGCTGGGATCAAAAGAGTATCACATCATCACTGTAATATTATTAGAGCTTGGTCTGCTGTTGGAGCGAGGTTGGAGGGCGTGACTCTGGGTTACATTAGGTTTTAAAATGAGAAAGTCTGTAGACAAGGGAGCGTAGCTGAATTATACACAATAGTTTTGTGTGAAAGAAAATGTTTCAACTAAGAGGATGCCAAAAACCCAGCTGAATGACCTACTCTTGTTACCCACTGTATTTACATAGTCTGCTATTACAGTATACTAACAGCTAAATGCAGGCTGTTTTGGATGATCCTGCTTCAAAGAAAACACCCAAAATATGAGCTGCTGATGGAAAACCACTTATTGTACAAGTTTTCAAATGGCACATGACTTCTCATGCGTTGTGCTGGAGATCATTCTGGCCATCAAACAAGTCAGAAAAACAATTTTATTCTTGCAAAAGCAGGGATTTTTGTGTGCAAGTGTTTGTGAGAGAAAACGAAGCTTAGCTGCAGTCAGCACCCAGTAATGCTACATTGCTGTCAGCAGGATCATTCCTTAAAAACTATGAAATACCTCACTCTGCTGTCTGTAATTGTTTAGGAGAATAAGAGACGGTCTGAATCATATTGTGTAATTATTTTGTATGGAGCTGGGCTGGTGAAGTGTGGGTTTAAATCACTAACAGGCAGGCTGACCGTGTGGAGAGCAGGAGAATTCTTTTTGGGGCGAGGTATTCTCGTGTAGTTTTAGAGTTTATTAACACTGACGTGAAAATACCTCAGGCCGTTTTGTGCTGTAGGCTTTCTGTCAAGCATCATCTTTCCTTACCTGTCACATTCACACACCTGTGTCATCGCTTTGTTTTGTCACTGTTTGCCTCAGTGAGTTTAATCATGGCTGAAAAAAATGGCTGTCCACTGATCATCATGTTACAATAAAGTTCCATTCAATCAATTAGACAAAGAAGATCTTTATTAACTGAGAAACTGTTCAGATCTTTTGTTGAGGAGATCCTGTTCACTGTCACAGGAGGCTGGATTATATCCCAGCATGCATTTGATGAGAGGCAGGGGAAGCCCTGGACAGGGTTCCCGTTTAATCACATTACGTAACACATTTACACCTTGCTGGAGAAACAAAGTTGATAATATTCTAAAGGATAGATCAATCACACGAAGGCTGGCAACACACCAGATGATTTTAGCCCCCGAGTCTCTGATGGAATAACCACATTAGTAGTAGTGTCACCAGCTAGAAGTTTCATACTTTTAACCTCCTAAGACCCGTCATGTACATATGAGGACATTACATTCTGACTTTGCTGCAAAACAGCAATAATTTCAGCAATTAGAATTTTTAAATAGAATTTGCCATAGAATTTTGGGATATGTAAGTATATTTTAAAGAGTTTCATTGGAAATTTTCTTGATTTTTTTTATTTAGCATAGATTTTTTTTGTTGCATTTTCATGAAATTTAGGAAAATGTTTGGAGTTCTAGAGGAATTTGGATATTTTCAGGCATTTTCATGGATATTCGGAAAATATTTTGGGGCATTT
Source organism: Cheilinus undulatus (assembly GCF_018320785.1). Lineage (NCBI taxonomy): Eukaryota > Metazoa > Chordata > Actinopteri > Labriformes > Labridae > Cheilinus > Cheilinus undulatus. Next base: position 19,228,596 of record NC_054887.1, on the reverse strand, counting down.
TATTTACCTTTTTTAAGAGAATATCCTTGAAAATTCTTTGGTACTTCCACAAAAACTAAGGAAAGATGTAAATTTGGGGAATACGTTTTGGAATTTTGGGGGGCGTCCTTTGAAATTATATATTTGTTTTAATGTTTGGAGGAATTTTTGTCATTTTATGGAATTTTCCAGAACGCATAGGTACATTGTTGCGAATTTGATGAGAAAATTTAGGATTAGTTTGCTTTGAAAGTCTGAGGAATTTGCTTGAAAATTGTCTGGGGTTTTTTTTTTGGGGGGGGGGTAATTTTGTGGGTAAATTTCAATTGCTATAGTATGTTTTAGATTTAATGATGAAGTTCCACTGGAACATTTAGGGAATATTTGAAGATATTTTGGGGTACTTTTAATGGGATACTTTAAAAATGTATTCAAGAATTTTCACTGAAATTTTAAGTAGGGATATTGGATTTTTGTGGTTATCCATATGCCAATATATACAGATTCATTTAAGCCTGTAGTGATATTGATACTGATATTGATATATTTTTTGAACATTCTGTTTATTGATTTTTATTTATTTATTTATTTTTAGCATATAAAAACAAAAGGACTCAGTTCCATAGTTCAACTTATCGTTCATCTAACAGTCAAACAGTTAGACAAACAACAACATACAGAACAAATCCCCCTCTCATGGAACCTATTCCCATCCAGATTATAGGGAAAAAATAAAAAATAAAAGTACAAAATTCTGATACTGATATTTAAATAAATATTTCAGATTTAGAAATTCAGTCCTTTGAACAAGGTTTGAAGTTGAAGGTTTAAGTCCTTAAGGCACACTTTAAAATGTAAGGAATGAGGACAAAGAAAAGGAGCTGTTGGCCTGTTGGTCCAGCCTAAAACTCCACAAACTTGTTGGTTTATTTGGCCAAAATTTATAATCAAAATGTTCTGATATTCATGACCAAAATAGCGATTGTAAATACAGCATTGCAGAAATTTTGATATCTGCCGGTACCAATATCAGGCTGAGAATATCCTGCATCCCTATTTTTAGGTTGATATATATATATATATATATTTTTTTTTTTTTCAGAAGGAAAATTTTCAAGAAATTCAGAACATTAGCAGAAATTTTGTTAATGCTTAACAAGTCTTAGTGATCCATCATCAAAATGCCATCACCATGCCTCTCTCAATGACTGACACCATTGCTACTAATCCCAAATAAGTAAGAGAAACTAAAAATGCAAAGAAAAGCTCAGGTTTCAGGAGGTTAATGCTGACAAACATAAACGCAACCATGTTGTCTTCTTAGCCAGCGGTTCTCTGATATCCTTTTTTTCAGTTTTTTCACTGTGAAACAGATCAGAGCAAGATGAAGACGTTGATGCTCCTCCATGTTTGTTGTGGTTACAATTTGATACCCATCTAGTGTGAAGCCAGCTAAAGTTAAATTTCAGGAAAGGTAATTAGAGATGTGGTTCTCTGCTGGTTTAGCATTAGAAAGCCCCTCTAAAATACCAAACAACTTCTAAACATGTTCAAAGAATGCTTCTAAAATTAAACGATAACTGAAAAACATCATTCCAGTTATCCAGTGGGCAGATGCCGTTTACACTCTGCATTATTGCTGCCCATTCTGCTCATGTGTCAATTACAGCATTATTACTGTATTATTGTTATAAACAAAAATAATCATATTGTTTCTGTAGGAGTTGTGACAGTCCTAACATTGACCCTCTGAATTTTGGATTCTGCTGCCCATCTTTAAATGTCGGTGAAAAGCTGGGTGTACTTGAGTTTTCCTCACCGGCTGCCTCTGGCCCCTCCATCTTTCAAAGTGATTTCTCTCCTGTGATCATCCTCACTGAAAACCACCTGCTGTTTCCCCTTCAAACCCGTCTGCTGCAGGAAAGTCAGAAAACAAAACTGGAAAAAAGATCAGCTACGTGTATCTCATTAATTTCTCATTCATTTACATTTCCAGTTTGGAGCCGTGTCGCACCGCCAAACACTGAACTTGTGACCCTGCAGCCCTGTGACGGCCTCCTCTCTACTTAAAGGGGCAGTCTGTTCTCTCAAACTGTGTTTAAACAGCATGTCAGCCTACTGGGCTAATTTGTCTCCTGTTGCTACTGAATTTAAAGTTTATGATTGTTACGCTGCAGCATGGCCCCGACATGTTTTTATAAATCTGGCAGCAGATCTGAGCGAGCCCTTCTTTATCAGCAGCTTCCTGTGGAGCTAAATTGATGTTTTGAAACACACTGTTTTTTCTCCAGCATGCAGCTTAACACCCATCTGGTAATTTTACAGCATTTATTTTGCATCGTTCTTTACATGGTTTGTTAGCATTCTTGGCATTCCTCCATTCAACCACAGGATACGAGGGGCACGACAACCTGCATGTTAAGCAGCAAAGAAACACAACTGCAGAATGCCACAGCATTTATTGAAACACAATCATTAAAAAGGAGTGTATGGATGTAGCTGCACCTTTAAGCTGCTTTTTTTAACTTTCAAAGCTTTTTCTCTTTTGATCCTGCAAACAGTGAGTCCCTACCCCATCGTGCTGACTTTCTCCCACTCCCCACATCCACAGGAGAGTCTGAAAACACAGCTTCCTTTAAAAAAACGGCTCCGGCTGAGTTCAAAGGAGAAACTTCTGGTGAAAAGGGAAAGAATAAACAGAAGATGGATGTAGAATAAATAGAGCAGCTCTCTTTTAATGAAAAATTGAAAGAAAATAAAGGATAAAAGGAGAGGTGTAAAAGATTTGATCAGATTTTCTTAGAAAGGTTAGGTTTTCTTAGCCATTATTTGCACACTTCAACACTTGACACATTTGCTGCTATGATATTTACATTTTAAACTCTCTTTCAGATCGATCTGCAATGATTGCAGCGTTCGAGCGCAGTCCAATTCCTGGATGTGTAATATTCCTCAGACGATTCTGTCAAGCTGAAGAGGCAATAAAACGAACAAGAACGTGAAGGGAGGATTTAAGACTTTTAAAACAGGAGAATATTGAAGCAAGGCTGAGTAAAGGGATAGAGACGTGAACTTTATCTCAATGAGATGCTGCTGGAAGGTTAGGAGTGAACTTACTGCAGTGTTAAAGGGAATTGTGAGGTTATTACAGCGCTGAAAAACATAAGAGAGATAAAAAAAAGAGGTTTGGTGAGGGGTGGATTTGTTGCAGCAGGAAAAAAAGCCAAAAATGTCAAAGAGGATGGCCGAGGTGAGGCACTTGGCAGGAGTTTTATGAAAGGACTAGACCAAAAAAATAAATAAAAAAATAAATCGAAGGGCACGGATTCGAGCAAGCCAATATGGTTGACACGCTAATTTTTTGTAGGGCCCTATGAAATCTGCTTTAGTTTTTGCCAAATTCCATTTTAATTTTTTGTAATTCCGTTTTTTAAAATGTCCACAAATTTCACCATAAAAAAGAGTGTCTTGTTGATGTAAATGAATCAAATCTTAACTAATTCAATACAAATAACATTAAATTTATTGGAAAAGGGGCTACAGTTGGCCCAGGAGCCACAGTTTTGATAACCCTGATATAAAATTAATATAATCAGTGTAACAGTCAGATATTTCCAACATTTTAAGACACATCCACAGGTATAATCACACTGGGTTGTAACTGATGTTTGTGATGTAAATGAAGAAATCCTTCTGTTCTCTCAAACGCAGAGTGATAGTAACTGAATAAGAAGGTCACATTTAAGATGAATGGTTAAAAGAAAAACAGTTACCTAAACTTTTTTTTACTCTCACAGTCTGTAACAGTGCATGCAGTTTGATGCTGCATTGTTCCTAACTAACGGTTCTCTCCTCATCTCTCTCCATACATTGCTGTCTGTCTGTCTGCCTCATATCAGACTGGTTCATTAATGCAGACACGTATTGTCTCGTCATCATTTAGATAACGGGACCTCATAAAATCTCGAGTCCATTTGAATCGAGTTTGAAGCCTTCAAGAGGTGAGCAGGTCCTCAAGTTGTGACTTCAGCTGTGTGCCTCGCACTCAGACACTCCTCTCTCTCCATGACTCTTTGGTGTGGTGAGGTAAAATAACTCAAAGCACGGATGAGTTTTCTTTAAGGTGCAACACTGTCGCACTGTGGTGCCCCATGTTGAGCTGCATGATGTTTACCGGTGTTCCAAGCAGCTGCTTTGACATGCTGTTATTGTTTAGGAGGGGTCGAGTTGTGCCACACTTTAGTGATCCCCCCCAGAACATATTCCTCATAAACGTTTCTCTTTGTAAAAAAACATAGCATTTTCAGTCAAATTCATTCAATTTCCACGTTAAACTGTAAATTCCGTTTTAATCGGCCAATTCCGCCAACGCAGAAATCATAGGGCCCTAATTTTGCTACCACTGAGGTCTTGAAAACCCTCTTTTCTGCCTTCACAGAGCACTCCAACAAGGACAACAAGGCGAAGGAGAGGGAGCGAGAGGAGAGGGAGAAGAAGAAGGTCAAAGACAGAGAGAGGGAGAAGAAGAAGCACAAAGTGATCAACGAGATCAAGCGGGAGAACGGAGAAGTCAAGCAGCCCATTAAAGGTTGGTGGAACATGTGCAACACTTGAAAGTGAAGGCTTTGATCGATTAAAACAGCTGTCATGGACTCCTGTCTGTTTTTTGTTTTTTGTTTTTTTCCAAATCAACAGTTAAAAGATGAAGAGCAATGAATGTCTAATCCTACTGAATGAGAAAGCAGATGTCTGCATATTCAGTAAATCCTTTTTTTAATAGTAAATGCTATCTCAAGACCCCTTTAAAAAGGGCAGATCTAAACTAAACTCTGTAGTACAAAGACCCAACATTAATCCAACATGAGCAGAGCTCTTAGCAACATTTTTTAAAGTAACAATAGCAAGGAAAAACCTCCCTTTACCAGGCGGAAACTGAGCAGAAGCACACTTGTGTTTAACAGACATCTCCTGAGAGACAGAGAAACAACATATAAAACAGAGCTATGTTGTCAGTAATAACGCTAAAAGTATGCATGTTATAAGCAGGTGCTGCCAAGTATGATAATCTACCATTTATTCCATTATTTACAACTATAATGACGTTCAAATGGATGTGATAATGTTAATTATAAAGTTAATTAGAGCAGATGGAGTCTGACAGCTCTAACATTCAAGAGAACAAGACTTCAACCACATTTCATGGCACTCCATCTACATATCCATGGAAAAACTGCCTCTTTAGATTGTCTTACAGTGTCTTCAGTTGATGTAGAGTAATTGTAATAATGCATGGTTGTTCAAATTGACACTGCTGCACCATTTGGGAACAACTAAATTAAAAATGCATGCTAAAATGTATATTTTCGCAGTATGGATTGGAGCCTTATTAACCGTTGATCAAAGCAATCTGCTGTAGCAGATCCCAAAATTTTGTGCCTTTTATTTGTCATTTTTAAGCTAAATTATCAAAAAATGTGCACATGAACTCAAGGCGTAGTAAGAAAATACCACAAATACTACACAACCTTTACTTTTCTAAGCGGTTGTCCAATTTTTGAGAGGCATCTGGCTGCAGCCCTCTATGGTGGGGCGTTCAGCAGCGGACCTCTACACTGGGGTGATGACGTACACTGCTCGAGCCAGGGACCTCTACACTGGGACGATGACGGTTGCTGCTCTCATATTTGACGGACGAACGAGAGGAGCACAGGAACACATATCAAAACTTTTTAAAAGTTGGTTTTAACCAAAGTATTAAATATGTAAGAAAATGATAAGGATTCAAAATGGAGTAACTTTTCCTCCTATGAGGATTACAAGACATGAGACCATCGTCTTTATGCAAAAATAAGTGATAATACACACAAAAATGTAGACTATTTTACCACTGAAGACACAAAAATCAGTTTTCAGTGAAATTCTACCGTTAATTTTGATTCTCAGCCATTGTCATAGAAATCTACGAGTCGTTGTTGCTATATGTTTTAATTGTGAGACGGCGATGACGCCATCGCCCGCAGCCAGAGGAGTGTCTGAAATCATTTTTGTGTTTTGCAGTTGAGTCCACTATATAGTCTACTTTATGCTGCTCACTATGTAGTGGATAGGGAGTAGGGAATGAGTGTGTGGGTTTGGACAGAACTGTTAAGTGGCTGTTTTACACAACAGCACAGTTTTATGAAAAAAAAAAAAAAGATTGAAAGTCTACCAAGTCTTCAAATTTCAGCTTTGGTAATGTAGCCTACGTCATCGCCCCAGTGTAGAGGTCTGCTGCTGGTACGCCATACCATAGAGGTCTGCTGCCAGATCCTCTTGCGATTTTTAGATAGTAGTACAGTCGTAGTAATTCAGAATGTTTGATGCCTCACCTAAACTTGCCCTAAGTCACACCAGAGCGCCTCGCAACCGAGTTAAAGCGACACCTCGCGGGAATTTGATGTAGTCATCGGCACCATCCAGTGGTCTTCTTGTTGACATTTGTTCAAGACCTGAGGCTTTTGAAGCTTCGATGACATGTGAAGCCATAGAGCCATGTTGACTGATGAGTACTCTCACAGGGTGATATTGCAGGTTTTTGTGTAAATATGACTCTGCTAGTGTCTACAGCCATTGCTTGCAAACTGTTTGCATGTGGAGTATGTTTATTTAACTGTTGCCATGACGTCTGTAGCCCCTGGCTAGATGGCTACATTGGAGAGGCTAATTTATTAAATGCTAGTTGAAATAAGCTGAGATGCTGGACAGCTCAGTGGGTTACCCTGATGACTTTTATATGGGAGATTGATGGTTCGAATACCAGTCAGCCCCTTTAAGGATGAAGCTCAAAGCTAGCATGCAGACTACTGCCATAAAGTTGTATACACTTCCCATTGATAGGATTACATAGAAGTTAGATCGTGTAGAGGTAAAACTTGATGTTGAATTATTTAAGGCATCAGTATGACAGGGCATCTGTAGGTCTGGGAAGACATTATGTTTGTTACACAATATGTTTGGGGTTGTTTTTGTAGGGTTTTCACATTTTAAATCAGAAGTAGGATGGCCATGCTAGTGATAATTTCACTTAGATAACCATCAAATCCACAGTTCCCACTGTCCTTTCTGATAGCTACAGTCAAAAGGAAACTTTCAAAAAGAATCATTTTTGACTGGTTAATCTAAAATGTTATGCCACTCATTTGGTTTAATGTCACTTAATTATGATATTCAAACGTTACTGTTACACATCGCCAGAGAGTACAAAAAATAGATGTAATAATACATTTTTCTAGGGCATATTGTCCCAAATGGTTTTCAATTTAATGATTTTGATTGTTATAAAGTTAGTTAAATGGCTTTATTGTGGTATGAGAAAAGACTTGAAAGTCTTAAATAATGTCAGCCTGTAGGATCACCGTTATGTTTAGTACAAAATACATAATAAAGATTGTGAAGTAGATCGTGTCGTGGGATTTAAGTTTCTTTTTTTCCCAGACAGAGAGACTGATTGGTTAGTTTCAGTTTGCTGGTGTGAGAATGAGGGGAAATCAGATGTGTTGCTAATTCTATAATAAAAAACAAAAGATGTTTCGATACTCTGATGTTTTTCACTATTTATATGCTGTTACACATCATCAGCATTTGGCTTTGACCCACTTTCACTGGCCACTCGACAGTAAACCATCGTTATGTCCCAACATTCAAGCTGCACACACTGCTGTGTACCCCAGCGTGTGTTCAAAATGTTAATACCATGGGTCATAAAAGGCCAGATATATTAAGTTAACATTACAGTTAATGTCTTGTAGGCATTACGTTTCTATTTTCTCGTTGTGAATTTGATCGCAGGTATTTTGTTTATCTTTTATGGTGCAGCTCCAAACAGGTGTTGTGGCTTCTCTCTCTACTCTTTGTTGTCTTTAAATACTTTTTAATATGATTCTTACCAAAAATGTATGATTAACAGTAGGAAAATTATTGAATAGGAAGATCTTAGGTAAAGACTAAAGTAGACTTTTAATAAAAAAGTGTTGATAGGTGCAAATATTCAACAAAATAATTTACTTTGAGTTTGTCCAAGAGAAGCAAAACAACAGCAAAATCAGCTTTTTTCTATTAATATAATATAATATATATAGTTTTGATGCATAAAACATTTGGCTATAGGAAGTTGCCTCTACATTTTTTTACTTTTAAGGCCAAAGGTCATGTGAATTGCGATCCAGAATAGGTCATCGCCATTTTATTTTGGCTAATAGTTTCAACCAGTTTTATGTTTTTCTCTGTCTTATTATGTGACTTAGGTCTCGCCCACATGTGCATGGCATTTTAAGTCAATGCTAACTCGTTTAGTGGTTTCGATTTGGCCCGGGCAAGAGGGGATTTCTGCAGAGAAAAATGCTACCTAAACAGCCATGTTTTGTGCTGTTTACAACAATGCAAAAATATAAACGTTCTTAATTCTTCAGCTACATTTATCCTGAAAGTAGTGAAATATTAAGGCACACAACATTTTAAAAAGTCAAGGAGAAATGGCAGCAGGCATGGATTAAAATATCTTAAAAGCCTGGATGAACGGTGTTACACAACACTCACGTATGGTGTGTTTCCACAAAGCGGTTCAGTTTAGTTCAGTACAGTTTTCTGTACAGTTTTCTTCCCTGTGTTTCCTTAGCTGATGTCTGTCCAGTCTCGCTCCTTGTGGTGGGAAATTCATCTCTTTTAAGCGATCAAGACAACTCGGCTCAGTAGAGCCGGTAGCTTGGCTCCCAAATTGCTCTTTATCTTTTAACAGTTTGGCTTTTAAAATCTGGATTGAATAACAGCAAAGGATGGAGGAAAATAAAGGAGCTAGCCACTCTATGTCACATTAAAGGGCAATTTCAAAGAACAGGCTCGTTCCTGAACGGCACATTATTATGAAGAGGTCTATTTTTGTTGATCATATATCGCTGTTTCAATTAAAAGCGTGTTTGTGACAAAATCAGGATTTTCTCTATGTTAAAGGGGCTCAGCAAACCCCTTATATCAGTACAAGACTCCTCTAGACTCTCCCATCATCTGACAAGACAACGCTAGACTAGCAAGTCTGCAGGACTGAGTAAATTATGATATTGATTACCGCCACGCCAAATAAATCGGAAATTTACACCAGAGGATAAAACTGTATAAGAGGTGAAACTGAGAGCACATTGCTAAGAATACAAAAATAGTCTCCCTGTTAAAATATCAGACTCTGCTGTGTATTAAATCTTCATAATAACTACAGAAAAGGATTTTTAACATTGCAGAAAATAAAGCTCAAAGAACTATAAACTGTAGCCTTATAAATATTAAATTCAACTCTAAAACAAAAGCATGTCTGAAAAGTCTACTAGTAGCCTAAAGGTGTGTGAGTCATCTGAGGTCTGCTGTGTGAACTAGACAGTGTTCTCTTTATGAATGAGTGAATTATTGCAGAGCTGTGTTATGTAACATCCGTCTGCCTCTGTGAACTTGACCTTTTTTGACACACAAACACACCACATCACACACTGACATGTATTCATGGCTGCCTTTTTCGTTCTTTAATTTGTCCTAAAGCTCCAGTCAGACCACGGGGCCACACTGTGACATTTAAAGGATGCCTCAAAAACCTAACGGGATATTGTCTCCATTTAAAATTACAGATGTAAATTTAGTTAAATCTGAAAAGTCACCAGGAAGGTGAAATGACTGAAACAGAGTAAAAACAGCCATTATGTCCTTAGTCTGGTTTTATTAGGGTGTTTTTACAGTAATGGAGACACAATGGGATAAAAGACTGGGCTTTGAATCTGAGTCAATGAGAGAGAGAGAGACGTCCACCCCACCAGAAATCGAGTTTTTTGTTTCTGTATTTAATCCTGGTTTGTTAAGTTTGGTTCTGACAGAGTAAAGGAGACGAAGTTAGAAATGCAATCAGTGAGAGAGCGGTTATGTTTACAATTGAAAAGAGAGAGAGGCAGCCAGAGGAAGCGTGGATTGGAAATCAATAAGCTGCAAACAGCTCCACTGACAGCAAGGCTGCTTTACTGCCTCTGAGCCTGTGTGTGTAGATGCGTTTGTGCTTATCTGACCTTAAACGGATCGTGACCGGTGAGCAAAGTGGACTACATCAATTTTAATATGTTTAAGCAAAAGCCAGAGATCTTAGATCAGCCACTCATCTGTGCTAGTTAATATTTTTTCAATACTCACGACGACCAACAGCCAGGGTGCTTTATTTGGGCTAAAGGCTCTCCATTAGAATAGGGTTATTGGGCCCTGTGTAAATGCAGTTAGTCAGTGAAGATGAATCGTTAATTGATGGTGTGGGACAGATGTGCCGTGTGCAGTCAACTTGGTGCCCAAAAAACAAGCATTTAATGCAAGGAGTGAATTACTCTTTTCATTCTCTGACAATAAAGCTCATTTCTTCTCTTTGATTTTGGTTAAGTTGAATATCTACTAATCCTGGATATCTTTCTTTTACGGCATTGTAAGGATCAATATAATCTGACCCCCCCCCCCCCTCCAGCTTTCAGAAAATGTGTGCTGAAACCAGCCGTTCTCAGATGTTCCCCTCATGATGTCATATGGGGAGTTAGCCCCGCCCCCAGGTTCGGTTGGCCCTCCCTGCTTACAAGAAAGTTCTGCCCTCCTCTCCTGATCCTTCTCTCAGCTGGGAGAACCACATCTGTTAAGCCACATCCATTTGCTGAGAGGGGCGGAGTCAGACGGCCCACTAACATTTAAAGCCACAGACACAGAAACAGCTCATTCTGAGCAGGGCTGAAACAGAGGGGTTTTTTTAGACATGCAAAAGTCCAGTAGTGGAGTTTTTTTCACCAACAGACTTCACAGGCATGTTTCGGGGACCTCTGAGACCAGTATAACCTCATCGTAAAGGAGTAAAATATGTGACCTTTAAAAAAATAGACAATTTTACAAATTATTGAACATATTTTAGTGTTGTTTTCCTTCTGCATCAACACACCGCTGCATTCCGGTCTTCCACTGATCGAAGCACTGTCTTCAGACACCTGTTTCAGAAATCCGTTGTTCTTTTCTTAACTTCTGACACAGATTCAAAACGTGTTCCCCTGAGCACAGATTTGATCTAAGAGAAAAAGGAAAAAGTCACACAGTGCTACATCAGGTGAATAGGGAGGGTCATCAAGCACTGTGATTTGTTTTTGGATCAGAAACTGCCTTTCTGAGCACAGTGTGAGCTAGTGTGTTGTCCTGATGAAGAATGAAACTATTTTTCCACAGTTATTGTCTCTTTCTTCAGACTTTTTCACTCAGATTTTCTAGAACCTGTTAATAGTGTTAATTCATTGTTGACTTTTGTGGAACCCAGTCCAAAATTTCACCCTCAATGTGAAAGAAAATATCAACATGGTCTTGAATTTGGACTTTCTTTGTTGTGCTTTCTTCATCCTCAGTTACGATGGTGTTTTCCAGTGCATTTGTCTCAGGATCTTGTTGGAGATCAATTTTTCATCACATGTAATCGTTCCTTCTAAAACATCCGGGTTTCATTCAGTTTCTTCCAAAAGTTTCCATATTTAAATGTTCATGCAAAATTTCTCAAACTGTCTGTCAGAGGAGACCGTTTCTACTATCATTCTTATACTGAGTTTGGATCACATTTGACTAGGGGAGGACTTCTTCTCTTATTCGGATTACATGAAGATTTTAAAAATGTTTTGTTTTAGTCCTCAGCGTTTGAGGCACCAGTTTAGCTCCATGGTTAAATCCTGCAGAGGCTTTAGCAGCAGATTTTGGTTTAATTCTTCCCTCCTGGCCATTCACCTCTTTGACAAATCTGAACAATTTTTGGTCTGACAAATGAGCTTTTTAATAAGCACAAAATTTTCGTTTTGTTGTTAAAAGAGGACTTTGACATCTTTCTTTCTTCAAAAATAAGAGCATTTATTCCCAGCATCCATATCTTACATCTGAACAAACATGACAATGTAACGGTTTACTTTATCTGCTCATTTTATTTCCCTTCACTGTCACAATTTACTACACATTTATCTCACCTTACAGTTTCTCTGTATCAGTTTGCTGTTAATGGAGTGGTGTGTGTGTGTTTAAAGAGAGTGTGAGTAAGAGAGAGAATGGGGGGAGGGGTTAAAGAGCTTTTGGATTAGTAGTGTGGGCATTGTAGAGCAAATACCTTCTTGCTGTTACTCTAATACACAAACATGCACACACAATGTTTCTATCTCTCTCCTTCTTTGCTGTTTTTCTTATCTGACATTGAACGTGCACGGGCAACAAACTCACCAAAAGGATGTGTGTGTTGTGAGTGTGTGAATGAGATGATTGCTGATATTTGAATTACGCTGAGGCAGCAGCACCTCTATCAAAGTGACTCACATGTGCACGCACACAGAAAGACACACACATACAGTCCATGTATAAATGTCCACTTGTTTACACAACCGCTGGACTGGGATGAAGCCGCGAACAGCACATTAGGAAACAGAAGTGAGGAGCTCTCACACGTCCGTACAGTAGCTGTGTGCATAAATTTGCATGTTCCACTTTGTCCTGCCTGCAGCAGAGTAGAGACCACGGGGTACACTATCATCTCTGTTTAGATAAAATGCTGCTTGAAAGCTTGTTTCCTGTTTGAGTCATCTCTGCCGCTATCAAGGGATTTCAATGCAGGACTGGTGAATTTATTTTGTGCATACACCCTGAGAGCAGCACACCATCTGGGGAAAGCTATGAGTCATCTGTCTACAACTCCTTAAAATAGTTAGGACTCATTATTTTCTCTTGTGTTGCTTTTTAAACGGGGAATTAATTTGCTATCAGTTTGTTTTGTCTATTAAAAACAGTGATAATAAATAATGCAACATTCTGAGCGATCCTGTGTTTGGATTTAGCTTTTTATTTTTATCCTCGTTTACAATTTTCCTACATTTTTTTTACCTTCAGCTGCAGCTGTTTCTGAGCTTCACCAGTATGAGATGATTCATCGTAAAGCAGGGGAAAAAAGGGACTGCATTTGTTAATCCATCAGACATTATACAGCATACTTAGATAGATCTTTTCTTAAGTCTTCCAGGAGTGCACAAAAATGTTGTAATATTTGTTATTCAACCTCCTGAGATGAGAGCTTTTGTTGGAATGCATTTTTATTGCTCCCACTTATTTTGGATAAACAGAAGAAAAATAAGTTTAAAAACTCTGCCTGGTCTTTGAATAGGAACTAGTTTTTACCAAAAATGGTGTCCATAAATCCATAAATATTCTGCAATTGCAGAAAATAAAGCACTGGAGCTTTTTTTATATAACATTGGGAAAGAGATAGGAGGAAGACATGCTCCATACATGCACCGAGACCCGGAATCAATCATATGTTTTGGCTGAGTGTCGGCTGTTCAGTTATTAGGGGTCTTCAGTCATTAAGAGGGGGCTGGTGGAGTCATTTTTCCTGTTAATTTGATGATGGACCACAAGGACTGGAAAAGGCCAAACAAGGCCAAATTTCCCCTTAGTATCTCAGAAATTTCCATTTCCAAAATCCACACCAGTTCCCAGTAAATTCGAAGAAATTCTCTAAAATGTATGTGAAAACTCTTTAACCTATTTTTTTTAAGTATGCCATAAGTAGTATCCCCAAAATTCTTTAAATATTCCCCAAATATTCAAGTAAAACTACATCATAAAGCCTTAACATTCCAACAGAAAAATCTCCACAAATTGCATGTAAATTCTCAAAAATGTAAAATAAATTCCCACCTAAAAATTTTAATCAAATTTAAAAAAAATTATAAATTCCTTCTCCAAAATTCCATGAAAATGTACTGTAAGGTTCCCCAAAAGATCCAGCCAAATTTCCTGAAAATTATGAAAAATGTCAAGTGATAGTTCCCTACCAAATGCCCAATCAAATTTTCCCAAATTTCCATCAAAATACCTAACAATTTCAAATCAATTTCCCACCAAAAATTAGGAACAATTTCCCCAAAATTACAAATATGTTTTTCAGATTCCATGGGAATACCTGAAAATGTTCATATAAATTCCCTAAAACAATAAAACCAATTTACAAAATCTTGTGAAAATTCTCAAACTATTTTCCCCATACAAATACCCCAAATTTCTTCAAGTATTCCCCAAATATTTCAGTGAAGCTTATCATAAAGCCTGTACATTCTGATTAAAAAAATCCCCTAAAATAACATATGAATTCCTGAAATTTTCAGTCAAATCCTACAAAATTTCAAGGCAAATTTCCCCTAAACTCTCTGATCAAATCCCCCCCCAAAATGTACAAATAAGCTCCACTAAATTACATTAAAACAATGTAAAATTCCCAAAAAGAATCTAGCAACTTAATCATCAAAAAATTCAATTCAGATTTCCCCAAATCCTGTGAAAATTACTAAAACTTATGAAGCAAATTTTTTTCAAATTTCCTAACATTTCCATGGGAATTCTGGAAAATTAATAGCAATTTTTGTCAACATTTCAAGCAAATTACTTAAACTTCAAAGGACATTCTGGACACTTACATTCGAGCAGCAGAAATTATTAATATAGGAAAACCAAAATGTGATGTCCTCATATGTATGTGCAGAGTCTTAGGAGGTTAAGATGCACTTTTAGCACAAATTATGCAGGGGTGCTTTGCAACACAGACCATTCTCGTGGCACCACTTTTTTGCAGCTTTTTTCCTCATTAGCTCTTAATCATGCATTTAAAGAAAATAGTGTGGCTAAAGAAAATATAATGAGTGACACTTGAGTCAGGAAGAGGCTATCAAAGCCCCCAGGGCTTCTATAACACCTCACTGCATAATCAGACATCCATTTTATTTGTCTTGCATAATATTTGAAAGTTGTGATACTGGATATTTGATTTTGAAAAGCTGGATGCTTAAGTCATCAAAATAAAAACATGAAAAGCTTCTTGAAATCTTTAACTTTGTGTATTAAACTTCTTTTGAGTTGGATTGTGGGGGGAAGTGAGCTGTTCCACAATATTCCCGTTTTTAAATGCACTTGTGTAGTTCTGGTTTATGGTAATAAAGATTTCCTCTCTGTCTGTGTTTCCTGTCCAGATGAAAAAGAGAAAGCCAAGATAAACTCTGAGGAGCTGCAAATCAAAAAAGTGAAGAAGAAAAAGAAGAAGAAACACAAAGAAGGCGAGAAACACAAACGAGTGAAGATGTACCACCGCTCCTGCCAGACCATTTGTGCCGGCCTGCTCCTCAGCCCTCCATCCTCCCCGCCTCCCAACAACTCCTCCCTGTCTCCATTTAAGTCCCCCCTCCCTGTTTACACCCCACCTAACAACAAAACGCACCCACTGCCTTCGTCCCCTCTGAACGCCTCCTCTCTACACGACTCTCTCAAGACAGCACAGCCTTCCCCGACGAAACACCTGCCTCAGTGCTCTTATCCTGGCATGGCAGGGCTGGAGTTCGCCCCATACATCCACATCGAGAACCAGCCTAACGGAGGCGCCCTGGTGGCTCACGCCTACACCTCCCAGCTCTCCTCTCTCACCGAGGGACAGAGGCAGAGATTCGCCCAGGAGTTTGTTACCCTGTCTTTCAGCGAGGACTCATCCCAGGTACAGCACTCTTATTAGTCAGATTTCTGCATGTTTATTTTTTAAATGCTGGTGCTCTTTGATAAAAACTTTATTCAACTGTTTTCCAGGCAGCTCATTACGTCATGGGGATCATCCACGGAGAAGCAGGATACCTGCCTGACTTTTTGGATTACTTCTCAACCAAGTTTCCATCAGCTCCAGTCAAAATGGAAATACTGGGAAAGAAGGACATAGAAACAACCACGATGGCTAATTTCTACTCTCAGGTCAGTCAGAATTAATCACACATAAACTCAGAAATATTAGATTTGAGGAGAATCTGTGTGGGTCTTTGGTGGGACAGGTGCACACAACGCTGCAACTATTGCTCATCGTAAAAACTGATTACACAGGTTTTTTTCTTTTGGTTATTCAGCTGGGGAATGAAGAGAGCTTAGAGCAGATGGTGAGCTCAGACAGAAGAAGCGAAAAAATAAAAAGTATGGAGTCCAAAATAGCTCGAGCCAAGTGCTTCTAAATAGGGGTTTCATCAGAGGAAATTTTCCCTTTGGTTAATAAACGTCTGACAACACTGTTAGACGAATTGCTGACAGATAATCAGATGTCATTTAACCGGTATGGCACGCTCATTGAAAGCACTATTCATGCATAGAGACATTCAAAGAACTTTACAGAGCTGACAATCATAAAGAAAACAAAACATTCATCAAAAATAAGGACACTGAAGCTCCCGTGAGGCGTTTTTATCAGGTTATGCAACTGACTTAAATGTTGCTTGAACACATTTACACACATGCAGACTTGAAAAGTTCTTTGCTCTTCTCGGCCCTTCATACTTTACAGAGGTGGGCTACTAATGTGGCGTACAGTTCAATTATAGTTTTGTAGTACATTATGAGATTTTATTAGATTAAATCTGGCATATGATGCTGATGTTACAGTGATGAACTGATGTTACTTTTGATTTACTGCAAACTTGATTTTGATAAATAGAGGAGTTGAGACAAAGTTTTAGCCCATTTCACCGGATGATTACTCTGGTTATGAGCGGCCTTATAATCTGTGTATAAAGGGGGCAGAAGGGTGGTGTTTATCTGTAAACAATCTCATAAAGCATTTGTGTACAGATGTAAAATTGCAGACATTTCAAAATAAAAGTGTAGCTTAAAGGTGACGACTAGGTCAGTGTTTGTCTTTCTAGCGATCTGATTCAATCATTTGTCAACTAAGTTATTTTATATGTTATATCCTTACTTCCATGTCGCCGTAATGCTCATTAAACTGAATGTAAACAACTGTGAACTGATAGCACTGATAGCATCTCCTTAAAACAGCATGGTTTAGCTTTAATTTGATCTACAGAATGTGGATAAAGTTGTACTAGGCTGTGTTGGTTATATTATATTTCACAGGAATGTTTGAAGGCAAGTGATGCTAGCTCTGTTAGTGAAAGTTAGCCGCCTTCTGCAAACCAAATTAGCATCATTTACCTGCTAATGGCTGTGATTTCATACTAAGGCCGGCCACACACTAGACGATTTCTGAATCTGAAACAATTTTAAAAACGCAGGAGACCACAGACTTTAGGACATTTCAAATGATTTCTCATCTTTAATCCTCTGAATGCACACCCAAGCCAACTAAGACAGACTGTCAGATCTCTGGAGACCACACACCTGCCAACCTTCCTGCGACCTTGGATGATCACGTGACTTCAGAAAAAAAATACAAGGTTGTGTGTAGATACCATCTTGCTGTTCCGCCACAACAGGCTGTCCTGGCATGCTTTACAGGTGCAGCAAAAATCATAAAACAAGGAAAAGACTCAGGATGAAATCCTGGCTGGAATTAAGTTGCAGTTGTGTTTATGGTTGTGAAAGGTGAGAGTGGCGCTACCTGGTCTGCTCGCTCTTATTGGTTGTTGTGGATACTCCGTCTGAGGCACTACGACCTGGGTCAGGAAGGCTACAACAGTATTTGGAGAAGTAAAACAATCGTGTTGACACCTGACCAGCACATTCAGATAGAAACAGTGATAGGAGATGTGAGCAAGTAAAGAGATCTGAAACAACAGAACAACACAACTGTCCATTAACACAAAACCTCCGCTGTTAACGTCACACTGGAGGTTTTCTGATCTCTAAGTTTGTCCAGAAGATTAGCCCTTTTCTGTTAAAATCACATGATTTACTGAGTTGAATTTGAAGTCATGTGGTTTTAAGGGTGAGTGGAGTTTAACAGGAATATATCAGAGATAGCTATGCTTTCTTTGTTTTTATACGTTCTCACAGGGAAAGGTGGAGACAGACCAAGAACTACAAATTAGATTTTGTGTTTTTTAGTGCTTTCACAAAGACAGCAACCTAAACACATGAACATTAGCTCTTATTTATTGTGTTTTCTTGGTGGCTGCATGAAAAGTTTTACCCACACTGTGCTGGTTTGTAGATTCTAGGTGATATAATAAATGGAGAGGTCATTAAGCTTATAAATGTTGTATTTCGGATCTGTACAGTGAATATAAATCACGCAGATTGATTTTCAGTACTACTTTAAAACAAAGGGCTTTTAAGAAACATTTATGTAAAGTTCACATTTGCTTGTGAAAGTCATACATCACCTCCTAGCCTCCACACTTGTCACATCACTTCATTTCCCCAAAGACAAAGATTAATGAGAGTAGAAGGCTAATGGGAGAGACATGAAGTGAGGATAAAATGATTTTTAAAAATCAGGAGAGGAATGAAGAGACAGATGACACAGGATGGAGGCTTTAACGCTCTAAGATACACTTAGATTTATGGGAGGAATAAAGTGAAACTACAGGGAAGTAAGAGATTTCTTGAAGAAAAGATTAGCTTACTGCTGCATGCAGATAAAAAAGTTGTGTTGTTGAGACTTTCACCATCTGGTTGAAGCATCTGCCTCCATCTGTCCAGCGTTACACAGCTTTTGGCGTCGATACAGATGCCTGATTTCTCCCACGAAATAAAGACGGCTGAGTCGTGTGCAGGTGGCGACTGCTCTTATTCTCATGCGACTTTTTCTTACATAGTTTAAGTCGGGGGAAAAGAGGATAAGGCTTTTAAAAGTAAGGAAGGAGGGCTAAAAGGGTGACTACAAAGAAGTGGAGGAATTAAGAAAAAAGAGGTTGATAGTAGGAATGCTCGGATATGTTCCAGTGTCTGCTTATACTTGCCCCATTGACAGATATTGGATTTTCTACTATAGGATAACAATCAAAGATGCAGTAGCCTCATAAGTTGATTAGCCACATGTTTTAGTTGTGCAAGGTTTTTGCTTTTTAAAGAAAAAATGTAATTTTTTCAATTACAAAATCCTGGTAAATGATTACCATATTTATATCTATAATGATGCATTATTTATATTTTAGAGTTACTGCTTTTCTAATCAATTTGATTTTAATTGGTTTTCATTTAACAGTGAAGTGTTTTTGAAGGAATGTGTAGGTTCTGAAAACTGTCTTCTATTGAGTTTATGACTGTATATTAGGCTAAAAACCTGTCAGAGAGATCTCAAAGTGTTTTCTTTAACAATGTGTTTTCAGAGTCCTATGCTGTTAGGCATGGGGTACCACAGGGTTCTGTACTGGGTCCGCTGTTGTTTTCTTTCTGTCTGACACCTTTGGGTCAAATTTTGCGTTCTTTTGGGATCTCTCTTTACTGTTACACAGATGAGCTACAGCTATACATGCCTTTGGTCCTTCAAAGTGGATCTGACACTAATAAACTTCAGGCCTGTCTTTCATCTATTAGGAGCTGGTTATCAACAAATTCCCTGCTTCTGAACTCTGCTAAGACAGAAATGATGGTTATTGGACCTGCGAGACTTAATCATCTGTTTGATAATTTCACTCTGAGTGACTGTGTTATTTGTTGTAAAGACAGAGTCAAGAATCTTGGTGTGCTCTTTGATCAAACTCTTGCGTTCGAGTTTCATGTAAGGGAGGTGACAAGAGTGGCCTTTTTTCACCTCAGTAATATCACCAAGATTGGACCAGTTCCGTCATTTCAGGATGCTGAGGTCCTTATTCATGCTTCTGTTTCGTCACGTTTAGATTATTGTAATGTCCTTCTGACAGGTTTGCCAAAAAAGAGTCTTTGTGGTCTGTAGATGGTCCAGAACGCACCAGTATGAGCATATTACTCCTGTTCAGGATAGAGCAGAGTTTAAGGTGCTGCTGCTAATGTATAAAATTGTAAATGGCATTTCCCCATTGTACCTGTCAAATTTGGTGAACCCGTATGTCCCTACTCATGTTCTGCGTTCCCAGAGGACTGGGCTTATAGCGTCCCAAAGGTCCATAAAAAGACGGTTGGGGAACAGGCTTTCTCCTTCCATGCACCGACATTGTGGCACAGTCTACCTGTTGAAATCAGCCAGGCATCTTCCATTGATGTATTTAAAGCAAAGCTGAAGACCCACTTGTTTACTGCTGCATATGAGTCTTAAATTGTTTGTTTTACAGGTGTCCTTTTTATTGTTTCAGTTTATTTGTATATGTTTGGGGATTCTCTGATGTTTTTATTGTCAGGTTGAGTTTATCTCTATAAGCACTTTGACTGAAAGCACTTTATAAATAGATTTTTTTATTATTACCTCCGCCAAGGAGGTTATGTGATCGGCAGGGTTTGTTTGTTTGTTAGTTTGTTTGTTAGCAATATAACTCAAAAAGTTAAGGACGAATTTTGATGAAATTTTCAGGAAATTTCAGAAATGGCATGAGGACGAACTGATTGGATTTTGGGACTGATCTAGATCACCATCTGGATCCAGGAATTTTTTTTAAGGATTCTTTACTATTGGGAGATAGGGCTAACGGCAGAGGTCTGCGCTCTCCGAGTGCTTTTCTAGTTATTATTATTATTATTATTATTATTATTATTATTGTGAGGCTAATTTGCACGGAAAGGGGTGTATTTTCCCCAGTTATCTGCATAATGGCTCAGCGTCTCTGTACGCAGGTACGTATGTGTGGTGACAGGCCAACAACACAGTCAGGGGAGTGTTAAAGCTTTGCCTTTTGACTTACTTACAAAGTTTTAGTGCACACACTTTTCTGTGGAGCTTTAACATCACTCCCAGCTTCGACATCTGAGGTAAATGGAATGCGTAAGTCCCACAATGATGACTCAGCACAACATTATAATTTTTTTTTTTCACACCACCAGTTTTGAACCAGAACACACAATACGTCTTCTGAGAGGAAGGTGTGGTGTGCAAATCAACACAGACATGCTGCCATTTATAGTAGTAAGATTATCTTTGCCTTCAGAGACTTGAATTACCTGGAAAGAGTTTGCTTGGCCAAAAATAACATTTACAGATTTACATTTTTAGAAAATAAAATTTAAGTTACTGTGTAGATGCCTGATTAAGACAAAATAAATGACAGCAGCTCTTTAGTTGTACTTGGTGACCCCACAAACAATTAAATAGATAAATATCTGAGTCTCATGTAATGGTTGTAAAATGATTTTGGTGGTCCCAAGGGTGGGAAAGGCTGTTATAGAGAATAAAATGTTGCAGCATGCTAACTACCTTTTGAGAAAACTTGAAAACATTAAATCTTTGTGTTTGTGTTGCCTATGTGGATTCTCTCTGAGCACAGCGACACGGTCAGACCTCTTTATTTACAGTCTGTAGTTCACGAATGAAAAGCCTTTGTCGCCTCAAACCTCCTGAGTGGCTTTGTGTGGAGATACCGCCTGCTCTTTTCAGCCCCAGCTACCACACTTGTGTGAAAGTGCGTGTGTGTGGTACTGCAGGGGGTAGAATAGTTTATGCTCTCTATCTATCGCTCTCCTCCTGGCTATTTCTCCTTGTTATGAAATATTCATGAAGCGATCTTGTGTGTTTGTCTCGTCCAGCCCTGCTATAACAAACGCATCCTTGATATCGACATCTTTCTGAATAAATTACATTCATAATCTCAAATTATTATGAGTAAATTAAACTTCTACACAGGTCATTGTCTTAATTGAGTTTTTTCCCCTTGCAAACCTGTCTCTCCTGCGCTGTCCCTTTAAGAGTAGCATTCCTCACAGGGCTAACGTCATTGTCCACTGGTCTTGTTAATTTTTTCTCCCTCCCTCCCAGCTCTCAGCAGTGACCTTGGGAAGTAGACATACAGTCCACACTTCTAGAGCAGGCTCTCTGATATAGAGAGCACAGGTGTGCACAGCCACACAAGCAGATTTCCTCTCTCTCTTTTTTATCCCAGCCCTAACACTTCTGACTGCCGCTGTTTGTCTTGTTTCTCATGTTTGTATTGTTTTTCCCCTCACACTTCTCCATGTGGATATTATATTTGTAAAAAGAAAGAAATGGGGATTTGAGTGCAGGTATCAGAGTTGCTTTGCCACTGCTCAGGCTCTGAGAGTATTTTGTATTCAGTACCTGACTGAAGGCATTTTCAGTGGTGCTAAGGATTATAGAAGATTACAGCACTCCATTTTCTCAGGGCAAGCACAGCCGACAGTCGATACATGATGTGCCTCACAGTGAGGTAAATTTGGTCTTTCCTGTTTAGTCATAGAGTGTATTAATATGTTTGAATGGCAGAAAATTAGGATAAAAACAAGCAAATATTGAACAGATTCTTCATGTTGATCTACGTTCAAGAGTACAGGAAGTAGGAGAAATTAGATGCCAGTTTAATCTTTGATCTGTTTAATGATTTGATAAAGTTATCGAGTTTCCCTTACATCAATGATTCAACTTGGTTTGATGCAGGGAAGGACATTTCAAGCTAAGTTAATGTTCATTTGTCACTGGCAATTTAAAAAAGAAATCCAATTACACTCCCACACAAACACTATCTTGCCTCTTATGTAAAAACCCAGAGCTTCATTGACCTTAATTAGTCTTTTAAAACACTAAATGATGATAACAGATGTGAAGCAGCACAGACAGAAGAGAAATACTCTAATGTGGATGAGTGCCAAAAAGGCAGAAATTTTCCTGGGCGAGCTGCATGTGTGAACACAAACGGCAGAGATTTCTCCCTAACTTTTACTCTGAAATTTCTCCATTAGCCCTCTAGTATCAAACTTAAGTGTGACCAATAAGGTCAGTAAATTTTTAAACTTGATTCTTGCACCTAATTTAATTACCATTAACAGGCTAACAAATTTAGCATTGGATCTTAGCAATTTTAGCTTAAGAAAAAAATCACTTTTAACCCAAAAATGCCAAGTAGAAAGATAGTTTTTATTATTTCAGAGATTACTAAAGTTTTATTTTTGGTGGGAGGGGGCTCGGCAAGACTACACAATAAATGTCAATGTTTTGCACTGCCAGCAAAGCATGGGAAATTTTATGTGAGTGCTTCCAGGAAAACATTGCAATCAATGAATCAACACGAGACATCATGACTAAAACGGAGACAAGAAAATTTAAAGGGTTATAGCTCGACGCCGGCGTGACCTGTACAGTCATGGTAGTGCAGCACAATTACTCTAATTTCAACTGCAATCACAGTTTCAAGCTGTGCAGTTAAATAATCACATAAAAGTCTGCATTATTTTTTCTTTAAGTCATACTTGAAAGGTTCAGAAAATGCCTGTAGAAGGGCCACTGTTGTTTTTTTGTTGAAGTACCATTGTTTTCAAAAAGGTGATATTTGTGGAAAACCTTTTAGTTTTTTTTTTTTTGTTTGTTTTGTTTTGTTTTTTTTTTTTGCTACTTAATATTTGTATGTTTTTGGTTGAGAAATACACACTTCAGAACTATCTTTATGTGTATTTTCATTGATAACCAAGCAAGTACACTCATGACACCATTTATGTGTTACATCATAATCGCAATCACAAATTGCAGAATTGTCCAGTATAATTGCAGTCACACATTATTACCAAATAATGCAGCAGTAAGTGATTGGTATTAATGAGAAGGCTAGCCTCCTTCTGCCACATCCTACCTGTGTGAGATAGGTTTGTTTGTATATGTCAGTACATGTTTATGTGTTGAGGTGGGCTGGAACATATTTTCATCAGACAAAGTGGGCCAAAAGTTTGCTAACTACTGGTTTATCATTTACTTAACAGTATGCCAATTTAAGTATTTTTATTTTCATTATCCACATAAAAAAGTCAGCTGTGATGAATATACTAGATGACAATATCAGTTCTCTCCTAAACATGTATTCCTCTCATACATGTTGCAGACCTAAAGCAGGAGAGGAAGTTGAATAAATCCTAAATCAGATTTAGTGTAAAAAATCAGAGATTTAAATTTTTAGGTCATATTGCCCAGCCCTGACTCTACCTGATATTTTTTCTTGGTGTGGTGGCAGCATCATGCTGTGGGGATGCTTTTTGGCAGCTGCCCAATAAAACCACATGCAACCTGACAGCGCTTGAGCAGTTTTGCAGAGAAAGAATGGAGTAAAATTGGAATGTCCAGATGTGCAAGCATGGATGAGACCTATCCACACAGACTCAGCGCTTTGATTGCAGCCAAAGGTGCTTCTGCTAAATACTGACTTGAAAGGGGTGAATATTTATGCATTTGCATTACATATTTTTTATGTAATTGAAATTTATTTGTAGGAGTCTGTTTTCACTTTGACATTAAGGAGGTTTTTATGGGTTTTTTGTCCAAAAAGCTGAGCTACATTGACTATAATTGATTTATAAAATCAGTTAAAGGGTAAAACATCCAAGGGGGTGAATATTTTTTCTAGACGCTGTACTTAACATTTTTGTTAATGGTCTGGTTTTCTTCTGTAGGTAATAAAAAATGTTACTGAAACTTTCATGCAAATACAGCTGTAGTTTTAACGTATGTTTTTTACAGCTCAGGTCATCAGGTGAGATAGAAAGTTGATTTCGAGCTTGACCCATCTGATCTACTGTAGCCAAAACAAGCGTGCACACTAGCCTCAGAGCTAAAGCCGTGGCACATCGCCGCTGTGAACTTGGGCTTACATAAAGTTGTAAAGCAAAGATTACATTAAACTCAAAGTGTGCCTGTGTGTTTGTGGCTGAGCCGGGGGACAGATTATGTAAGGAACGTTTGTGAATTTGGCACCAGTCAGCAGCTTTGTTGTGACGCAGGCGCTGTAATAGACTTAGAGCTCTGAAGACTGACCAGACTTAATGACTCAGAGAGAGAGGATGAAGGCCGAGGGTGAGGAGAGGTCAGATAGAGCGGCGGCTACATGACCTCCTGACATGGAATCAGACAGAGAGAGTGAAAGATGTGTTGCGGGAGAGAAGTTGCAACAGAATTAACAAGTAGATACAGCTGCTGGAACAGAGACGGAAAATAGCACAGGAAAGAGATTAAAAAGACTTCCCACCCGAGGGTATGGAGTATTATGAAGGAGACAGGAGACAGAGACATGAAATAATGGATAATTTAAAGAGAAAGAGGATCTTTTAGATTTAAAGATTTGCTGCTTTTAGCTGAAGAGAGAGATAGCAGGGGAAGATGACAGTGATCTTGAGTGTGTAAGAATGTAAAAGAACCATGAATGCAAAATAAGATGCAGTAACTTTATGTATCAAAACTCAGAGGTAAAGGGGTATTTTATTGTTTTGTTGGTTTATTTGTATTTGTCATCCATGGTTTTTATTTCAATAACCCAGCAAGAAACTTTCCATTCAACAATGTTTAAAGCTCCTCCTTAAACTTTTGTTTTGTTAGAAGTTTGGTGCACCCTTGGATAAAGCTGTCCCTCAGGGATCTGACTGATTGATGATTGAACTAAAGATGTCTGAAATATCCGAAGAACGTCCTTTCAAATTTTACCATCTTTTTAGCATTATATGATATTTCACTTTTGCAAATTTGGCTCATCCAGGTGGCATTTATTGCCGTTTACTGCAGCACAGTTTCTCCACGTTCACAAAACCACCAACAAAAAAGAGAGAAGAAGAAGATGGGGAAAATAGCTCAGTGTGTTACCCTGCTGGCTTTAGTCTGGGAGATTGGTGGTTTGAATCCCAGTTAGGTCCTTGACTTTGGATAAAAGTGTCTGTAACTTTGTAACATCAGGAGTGCCACATCTGTTTCTTGAGAGGGGGTGTGGTCAGGGGCGGAGTCAGACAGCTCTTTAACACTTAAAGCCACAGACACAGAAACGGCTCGTTCTGAGAAGGGCTGAAACAGAGGGCTCTTTAGACATGCAAAAATCCAATACTGGAGTGTTTTTCAGCAACAAACTTCACAGGCATGATTTAGGGACCTCTGAGGTCTTAAAATAGTATAATTTGTCCTCTTTAAATAAAAATGTTGCAGTTTTTAACTTAGAAGGCACAAAGAAACAGGACAGAAAAATAAGAAAAAATAGGGATGAACATGATTATCCAGCTCAACAGGTAAAGTCAGATCCATTTGTAGTCAGGAAAGGAATTTAATCAGTTAAACTCCATCTATGCTTTATGGCAGCCACTAGTACCCACTGAAGTTTTTCTCAATGACTACTGCCATGCTGCCACAGTGCTCTTTAATCCAATGTAAACAACTGCTAACTGGTAGCACTGAGAGCATCTTGGAGGAACAGCGTAGTTTAGCACTATCTAGAACAGTAGTTCTCACCCGCCACCATACCCAAATGTGGGTCGCAAAGCTGTTTCCAGTGAGTCGCAAATGTCTGCTGTGATAAGGGGTAACTTGCTGTCTTTTTACTTAAGATTTCAACTTAGTTATATCCTTCCCCCCACATAACAAAGTTGATCCTCCCAAGCTGTCAAGAACAATCCTTGACAAATTACCAAATTTCCATGCTGTCTCATGGAAATGGAGTAAGATCAAATGTTCATGCGTGTCCTCCTGTACTGCGGGATGTGGACATTAACCTGCAAAGAGGATCGAAAGGTTGCTAAGCTAATATTAGCCACATTCTGCAAGCCAGCTCTGCACTGTTATGGTGTGAAGTTTTTTTTACAAAATGAGTTTACTTGCTTAAGACTAGTCGGCTGAACACAAGTTAATTTAATCAGATTGGAAATGATTTGCCTAGGAACATCCCAGGTTTAATAAAGTGCATCATGACAAAAGCACTGGAAGACATGCATGAGTGCTATTTATTTTATTCCACTTCCAATGATGGTACATAAATTGTGATTTTTTTTTTAGATATCTGGAGAAATTAGAAATTATTATAATATTTAGAAATTAGTTAAAGGTGAAGATCTCAAGAAAACAACCAACATTTTATCATTACTTTTATCATTATTACAAACTGTTGCCACAAAGTTGGAAACATAGCTTTGTCCAAAATGTCTTCACTGGAGTTAGGGGCCAAGATAAGTTAGCTAAAGGCTAGTTGTTTTCACCATATTTTTAACCATATTAATGTTAGTGTCAATTATTGCTCACTGAAAAGTCTGTTTTTAAATTCAGCAGTAAAAGACAAGAAAATCTGTTTTTTTTAACACATTCAGACCCTAGATTGAGAGGAGCATCTCAAACAGTAGCACTTAGAGGAAGTGTCACATTTCCGGTTTCCTTCTCTTAGATGAGCTAAAAGTGTGTGAGTGTGTGTTTGAGTCACTGACTGTTAAATTTATCCGTTTTATTCGTGGCGGTGTGTTTTCGAGTCTTCCTCCTGTGATACTGAGAGGCTGTTCTCTTTGTTGAAACACAGGGCGGGCAGGGGGGGGGTTATTCTGCTGTTAAATTATGCATCATGTAAACACACTCACAGAAAATAAATGCACGCACAATTAAAAGCAAGCAGAAAGATGAACACATGCATATACTCATAAACACAAACGGTGGCTGTGGAAGCACACACATGCTTGTAAGGCTCTTGGATCCACACAAACACATCCTCCTCTCAGTATCTAGGTCATTGACTCAGTGCGACTATTTAAAGTTGTGATGTGTTTACGTGTGCGGAGTGAGTATTTCAGGCTTTTAGTCATCGTCATCTTCTTAGTGGGATATTACACGGTGTCAGGGGAACGTTGCAGGGAAATGAAGCGAATAAACAAGCAGGACCACGTGGCTCAGCCTGTCCATGCATGATAATTTATTTAGTTAATTTATCATAGATTAAAAAAACACCAATAGGCTGTGCTTTGACGCATGAAATTAGAGCTATTAGCACACAGGTATTATTCTTTTTAGTGTTTACAATATGTCGACTTTAAAGGTCACCTACTGTGTGTCCTGAACCTGCTGCATGGACATTAGAAGTGGAATAACAGGATTACTTAGACTACATTGTGATATGTCGGCCTGTGATAACAGTTATAACATGACGCAGAGATTCGGCAATGATAGATGTACAGTATTGCAAGATCTTCATTTAATGATATTTCACAATATCAAATGTGGGACTGCTATGCAGTTTGGTGTCAGTTTCATCTTTTATCATCATAAAATAACTTTATTTGTCTTTTAGGAACCTCATTTGTGCACACAAGCATGCCCATCACATTCAGCATCCATAGAGCCATCAACAGTGGCGTGTGAGTTTGGTAGCTACAATGCATTACAAACAAGCAAAACATAATGCTAAGTATTAGGGCCTGACCAATATGGAGGCTGATACCAAAAATTTCAATTACTAATATATCAGTGGCTTAATTTTATAACATAATGTTTTTCATTAATTAAACAAAAAGCTGCTTCTGAGCCATGAATATAGGTCAAAGTAAATTTGTTTTATAAAGATATAAAGTAAAGGCAGAACATTTACTATTTTCCATTACCTTTATTATCAAAAAGATAACCATCATGACCAAAATGCTGTGCAAAAAGGCAATAACCGTGAAGTCATTATGAATCAAACTCCGACCAGAAACACCGGTCGTGTTACTCTGATTTGCTCTGGTCTTATCTGGCAGCATGCACCTGCCTGAGTAAGCGTAATATTACCAAGGGTAGGGCTGAACAATTTGGAAACATAATCGAATTGTGATCATTTTTTCCAATATTGCAATGGTGATTTAATGTGCGATTATTTTTTAAGTTCCACATCTTATGTATTGTCAGCAAACATGAGCTGTAAATCCTGCTATGTTTAAACCAACACAACATTAAATAGATGAAACTAGGGCTGAATGATTCTGAAAAAAAAATATTTAATTGCAATTATTTTTACTCATATTGCAAATTCAATATGAATTGTTGTGTTGAAAGGAATGATCACTTTCATGTCTTTCTCATCTTGAGTTAGAAAAACTTAGAAAAATAAGGAAAGTAGGATTTTTGCAAACTATTCTAAAAATACTGACACTTAGATGTTTGCATGATGGGTGGAACATATCTCTGCTACATAAGAAAAAAATATAAACTGATATTTAACAAATTTTTAATTTCAAAGAAATATTGCACCTTCTGCAATTTGAAAATTGCAGTAGGACATATTGCAATTTCATCTAAATTTCGATTAATTATCCAGCCCTAACCAAGATATTGCACCATTACGTTTATTGTGCCATTACTGACTCAGCTTAAGTTTATCACTAGCTAATGTTGAGCTAGGTTACCCTAACTTAAACTTACAAACATAAACAGATAAACGTGACTGACAAAACGAGACACATCTGACAAGCAGGTTGAATTGAAACACTAGTTATGAACCTACCATCGAGGGGCTCTAGTTCACTCTGCTGTAAGGAGGTACATATGGAAATATAGAGCTTATGACTTGTAAGGCGTCCTCTACAGGATAAGTAATAGAACAAGAACCAAGTCATAATCCCTGCACTTCATTGGTGAAAATACAAGTGTTAACATTTGCATCTTCGGCCAAGTTTTAGCAGATAAATGATTATTTTGAATAGGCTATAATTGGCTTATTTATCAGTGGACTCCTGCTAAACATACTAATTGTTTAAAACGAATATCCATTCATAAGTCAACTTGTAAAACATATTTAAAGCATAATAAATAAGTAATGAATGATGTTAGAAAGTTAGAAGTAAAGTAAAAGTAGTGGTAGTAGTAAAAATAATGAGTTATCAAGTAAACACACTCTTTACACTGTCTTAAGTAACACATTTGGCAAAGTTTTGGAACAGAAACATTGCTATGTCTCCTCTCTTATTAACTTTTGTTTCGTAAAAATGGCTGAAGATTGCATTCAAATATCTAGGGCTGAAGTCAACCAAAGAAAAACTTGGTCAACTAAAATTGCACCAGATCATCAATTAATCGATTGGTTGTGGGACGGACCAAAATCATCCTTTTTAACAAAATGTTGCCACACCGCTGACTTTTTCGACATGTTATCAATTAATGGGAAACTGAGTATTAACGTGCTTCACGGGCTTTGCTCGGTGGGAGGGTCCTAGTGACGTTGTTTTGACTTTATGGGTATTTAACCTGTAATAAATGACCCTTAAGGGCACGAGTAAATTAAATTTGAATATTTCTATTCATAGTAATTTTTTTTTTGTAAATTATATTTTTGTAACACCAGATAACTGAAAAAATAAAAACACATTACATCTCCCTTCTCACCCCTGCAAAAAATGGATTCTGCCAATTAAAGTAGCATGTACGATTGTTTGACCAATTGGATTTTGGTCGAACATGAGGTCTTTGACCAATTAATCGACCAATCGACTTGAGGCTATCAGCCCTACAAATAACAAGTATCTTTGAAAATACATCGACAAATTTGAAGGCCCTGTTTTGATCTTTACTAGCCACTCTGGCCAATATAAATATGTATTGTTGAAAAGAATTCCTGATAGTTACCATCACATTCTTTACAACTTTAAAACTAAATTGTCATAATTTACCATTTAAAAACAATTAAATCAAGGTTGCAAAAATCCTATATTGTGCGTCCCTACCATTTTCCAAATATTTCAGTCTGCAGCACATTTCAGCAAGTATATCTGCAACATTTGCTCTATAAACACCTGAGAGCTGCCCTCTCTTGCATGATGTTGCCTCTTAGCTGCTATTTGAAGATTCAGTGCCTTGCTAAAGGGCACCCCTGGGAGCTGCTGAGCACCTTCCTCTGAAGTCACCTCTTCTTTTCCTCTCCTTCTTGCCTCTTTAACATATTCACCTTTTATTTAATCTTATCCAGTATCATTCTTCCCTACTGTCCTTATCTTCTCCATGTTTCTCTGTCCTCACCCTCTCTTACGCTCTCTCAGTCTTCCGTTCATTTCTTTTCTCTCCCTCACAGCTTGTCTTTCTTAACTTTCTCTCCATCTGTCTCCCTCCACCTCTTTTTTCTCTCTCCCATGAATCCTCACTCTCTTCCTCCCCCTTCTGGTCCTTCTCCTCTCTCTCTCTCGCTCCCTCTTTATCTCTCCCCGGTTGTCAAGTGGTGACTCACTGGAGGCGAGCAGCCAAGGATCTAGCCTGCGCACACACACACACACACTTAAACGCTCAAACACACACACATCCTGATCAGCAGAGAGTACACCATGCAGCCACATGCTGCACGTACTGCACACACTCTCTCACACACAAAGACGCTGTTGAGGGCCAAGGGTACTGGAGACGGGGTAGGCGCACACTCACACACAAGCCACGCTCTGTCAGCCAAGTGAAGAGCAGCAAACAGTGTGTGGAGTCACACCGCTGAAGCAGAAACATCAAATTAAACCGCCAACACACTCTCAGGTTCTGTTTGACACCCTCTAGTGATTAACAGCTTCCATGTCAGTGTGGAGTTTGTGTTCTCATCGCTTGTATTGCAGTCAAACAACATTCAATAAATAAACTTGATATTGTATGGCATTTTTCTTTACACTGCAACCTGTTGGTCCAGGCTGTTTGAGGACATATAAAACCATCTATTCACACAACTCATGAGCATTCACCATACATAGATGTAGCTGATATACTAGTATCAGTGATGTACTGGGCTATGCAGAGTTTGCTGATACCAGTGTTTAAATCAGAGTTGATCCAATACCAGTAGCAGAAATACGTCCGATACTGCTTAAGACGCAGGTATTTGTATCGGCGAGTACACATGTTTATGTACTGATCTGATACTATTTTATTTAACTTTGTATTTTGCTTCATTTAGCCATGCTAAATGTTAGCGTTATAAGCCAGAAATCAACTCTTCTTCGTCACCTGTAAACACCGCATGCAGGAGCTACTGTTTTCAGAGCAGTGAAGAAGAACCAAAGGACCCACTGCAGCAGCAGATATTGAATTAAAATTTATAATCCATTTTCAGTCATTTATTACGGCTAGCTTGAATGCTAACCATCGTGTTGTTTTCCATTTTTGAAAGTGTCGGCCAACGGCAGGCTTTTCCATCATCATGTCGTGCTGCCTGAATAGAGCATGATGGAGAGAAACCCTGTGATGTGAACCCAGTGTTACTGTTATTTTGATATTTAGCAGTAAAACTCACAATAATCACCAGAAAAACTATTTTAAAGGTTACAGAGAGGCTATACATTATGATTGTATTTGTTGAGCCATGTTCTGAGTCAAATATAGAGCTAAGATGATTTGCTAGTCTTCTACAGCACAGTCAGTCCAGGAAGTTTACACCGGTATCGGTACTTTGTATCGGTGATACCCAACACTCTGGTTTGGGAATCTGTATTGGGAAGGAAAAAATGGTATTGAAACATCCCTAGTTCAAGCAGCCCCATCTCCATCACTAGTGGCAGGCATGCCAACCAGGTGTGCGGAAAGATGAACTTGAAGCTTGTACTGGGATCTAATAAGGTATGATGCAAAAAAAAAATTATCCAACTCTATTTGTTATAATGTTTTACTAACAACCACTAATAAAGTAGTCTTTGTTGTTTTACCACCATGATAAGTGGCTGCCTCCGTGCTTTAAAGTCGTTTTAGGGCTCTTACTGAGGGGATCGTGTCAGCAGCCAGTGAATCCAACATGCCAGCTCATGTTGTTGACTGTTAAAGAGAGAAGTGTGATAAAGCTCTCAAACATTCAGACATGGCAGCGAAGCCAAAGTGGTGAACCTTTCAGTTAACTAATCTTAACACTGGTTGGTGAATTAAAAGGCAAATTCAGTTGCTTTGTTGTGGCAGAAGCTCAGTGTGGAAGGACCTTGGCTGGGAATCGGAGGGTTGCCTGACATCTCTCAATTAGTGCATGTACATGGGGATCCTGTTTGTGTGTGTGTGTATTTGCATGTAAGTCAGCCTATATGTGTGTAGCATCAATAACAATAGAGTGTAAACTGTGAATTTCCCTTCAGGGTTTAATAAAGTATGACTAACTTTAAATGCCTGATAACCAGTCAGACTGATGAGTCAGAATTATAGATTTATGACTGCCTTATGTCATCTGTTTTTAATGAACTTTTAGGGTCGCTCGAGGACTTGAGTGGAAAACTGGTTCAAGTCGCAAAGCATTGAAGTGCTCAAGTTACCAGAGAGGTTTAGATGAGATGACCTTGGACAAAGCACTAAACACCCAACTGCTGGGGCCTCTTCTGTGTGCAGTTCTGTCACTCTGGCATATTTGGATTAGTGCTTGACCATAGGATCCTGTTTATGCATGCGTGTGTATTCCTGGTCTATGTGTGTGTAGCATCTTTTTAAAAAGAGTGTAATAATTAAAGTCCCTTCAGTGAATCATAAAGGGCAGTTAATAAAGTATATCTTCTTGATCTTCTGTGATCATATCTCATTGAAATCTTCTTTAGCATGTATTTTATTTTGGTGATGAAGAAAGGAAGTGTGGGGTTTTGTATTGACGTGTATCGACTCTGTAAATGTAATGATGCTGATTTTGTTATGATGCTTGCTTGGATCGCTGTTAAGATATGGCGTAAAAAATGCCTGAACTTTTTCTCTCATAAAAGCTCTTTTACAGTGACTCCAGGAGGAAAACTAAAGGTTTTTTTTTTAACTCAGAGGTCCACCCCAACTTTTTGGTGTTGAAACAGGGTTTCCTACAAAGGGTCCTAAAACACATGAAACATTTTGTTCCCCTGAATAGAGTTCAGAAAATTGCTTAAAAATAAATTCAGCATCTAGGGTTAAAAATCTAGACATGTCAGGTAGGGCCTGAACAGCATTTTGGTGGGATGTAACTGTGCCAATTAGACTTGAAAGCTTTTGTCATTGAGCAAAAATTGTAGGAAACAATGCTGAGAGTTCTTTAAATAATGGTGCCATTATGTAGTTTTTGCCACCAGAGGGTGCTCCAGCTGAGCAGACACTCTACTGGTGGTCTCACTTGTCTGACAAATTATAATATATTTAAAGTTATACAATAAAGCTTTCTTTTTAATAAAGCAACTTACCTTTGCATAGTAATATTAAAGCTGAATGAGAATACAATCAATACTACACTGTATAGACTTCAAATAACTGTATAGGCTTTAAAATAAGCCAATCATTTAGGCTCTTATTGTTGGCAAGCAAGTTGTATTACAGAGTTTCCAGTTATTTAAGGATATGGAAATACAGCAGTTTAAATGTTCTTATCTTAACAAAAAGGTTGTAATAAAGGTGTGTTTCTGTATCTGAACCATCTCGTCTACACATCATAGTTAAATTTAAAGTCACTATCTAATGTCTCTTTGTCTCCTGGTGTCTCTGCAGGTGAAGAGGACATACAGTAACGGCACATACAGAGCCGGGGCAATGAGACAGATCAGCCTGGTGGGAGCAGTGGACGAGGAGGTCGGGGATTATTTTCCGGAGTTCCTTGGCATGCTGGAGGAGTCGCCCTTCTTGAAGGTGAGTCTGAAGACAATGAATGACAGTAGCGCTGAACAGAATGACTGAATAGAAGAGAGAGCGATCAAGTGTGGCGTTCATGGAAGAACGAAATCTTGCATAAAAGGAAGTTATAGCTGTCCAAAGAAGATTGAAAAAAAAAAAACAGCTGGAGAAGCCCATGAGGCAGTGAATATCTCTGTGCTTAGACTTAGATTAGAAAATATTTTTTCGTGATAGTCAATAAAGCTTGTGAAAGCTAGCAGCCATCCTGTGGCTTTCGGACTGGAGTTTTTTGACTTGGAGCAGGACACATAAATCTAAAGAAGCAGAGTCTCAAAATAAAAAACTCCCAGATCTACAAATCTGTGATGTTACTGTTAAGCTGTTAAGCACATTTCCTGATGTGGGTGTTCACAAAAAGAAAGCATTTAAGAAAAAGAATATTAACTGACTTTTATTGTGAAGAACTTGACATAAGCTGCGTGTTTCCTAAAATGATACATATTGCAATACATAGGCCACTAAACTATATGTATCACAATACGAAGACTACAGCGGTGTTAATTTTGACAGTAATTTTAAATTTTAGTCTTTTGATTACATCTGAGTTTTAGTCACATTTTAGTCATTTCTACCTTTTTTAGTTTTAGTCTAGTTTTAGTTGACAAAGACTCTTCACATTTTAGTCTCAACTTTCAGTCCAAGCATTTATTTTCTTGCCTATATCTGGTACCAAACCATGGTAGTGTGTTCTCTGCACCCTGCCAAACCTGGGGTCCCTGCCTTCTACTTTTAAGAGGCAGAAGAAATACAGGTGCATTGTTTTTTGACAAATTTACCCACAGTGGAGAAGTGTCATGGATTTTTAATGTATGTTTAACGAAAACTAAATTACATTTTAGTCTAGTTTTGATCAGCTTGATGAAAACTAAACTTACTTTTTGTCAGTTTTAGTTCATAGTTTTAGTCGAACACTAGACTACAATGCAATAAGAATCATGATACAGAAGCCATGATCGCTATCTCAATACAGAGGCTACAACACGATAAATATCATGATGCAGAGCCCCTGATACGATACGTATCATGATACAGATGTCACGATACAATACGTATCACAATACAGAGGCTACATTACAATACAATACCTTTCCCTGGTACAGAGGCCTAGATACTATTTGTATCACAATACTGAAGCTAAGACACTGTAGGTATCACGATACAGATCCCCTGAAACGATAGGTATCGTGATACAGAGCCCCTGATACAATATGTATTGCGATGCTGAAGCCATGATAACTGTCTCAATACAGAGGCTACAACATGATAAGTTTCGGGATACAGAGGCTATGATACGTACATATCATGAAACAAATGTCACAATATCATACCTAGGGGGATACAGAGGCTACGTTATGAAGCACATCATTATACAGATTCCATGATATGATACGAATCATACTGTGGACTTACCTCGCAGTGGAGACAAGCACATTTTTCAGCTGAAAAACAGTGGAGGTCCTTAGTGCTCTAGTGGCAGGATTGACAGCCTCTGCACATGGGTGTCTGCTCCACCAGCTGAGCCAAATCAGCCTCAGGTTGATTATTCTGTTGATGATTGGTAAAATAAAATGCTGTTACAAATGATTGGCCAAATATCTAATATTGATCTGATTAGCTTCTAATTTTGACCATCCTCTGCTGTACTTGGTTTCTTTTATTAGACTTAAGTCTAGCAAAAATAAGACAGACTATCTCTCTGACTGATTCAGTACTAATATGAACGTGTTCAGCTTGCAGATATGTCACACACCATCATTTTTTCTGATATATCAAGTGTGCCATGTCTAATCCAGTCTTTATTTACTCTCTTTCCCCTCATAAAAAGTCTGTTTATTCTAAATGTCCTGTAATGCAGCTTTAAACCAGATCCCCTCCCCAAACATTGTGATGCATTTACACCACTGATTATTTGGAAATGCTACAAATTGAGCAGATGGAGAGACACTGAGAGACACAAACATTAACAACACACCTAATATTCTCAGTGGTGGCTGGCAGAGAGGAGGCGTTAAGTGGTGTGTCAGACTGATTAGCTCCAGTTCAGGGTGTTAGCTCTCTATTTTTAAAAAGCCTGTGTGGGAACAGACCACCGAAACACTTCTGTTTACTTCTGTCCTCAAAGAGTGACAAGCTTTTTTTTGTGTATGCTATTCTGTGATGACACTTCAAATCTCTGCTGCATGCAGCGTGGAGGAGCGGCGATGTACGCTGAATATTAAAAGGCACGCATCCTCTGGCAATTCCTATCTGTTGAGGGAGGCTGGCTCTGATTCAGCACCCTCTCAAAAGCAGCTCGGGTGCCAGTGACATGTTTTGCCACGGGGGCAAGGATCTCTCTCTCTCTATGAAAAAATGAAATACTCACCAAGAATTGGCTGAAGGATTTGCCGCGGACATGCTGCTTTGATTGTTTTCCCTCACCTTTTCTTTTTCTCTTTGTCTGCAGCGGACTCTCCCGTGGGGGACGTTCTCCAGTCTGAGGCACATGAGTCCCACAGAGAGCGACGACGGGCCTATTATGTGGGTCAGACCCGGAGAGCAGATGATACCTGTTGCTGATATACCAAAGTCCCCTTTTAAAAGGAAACGGTGAGTCCATGAATGAGCAGGACACAGGAAATTAGTAGATATTCATCCTCCCTAAGCTCCACATTGACACAGAATTAACACAGATTTCTGTGTTTATACTGGCTTCAAGTCTCAGCGGTGCATGTTTCTCATCGAACCAGCTTGCCTCTGCACCCCCCACACAGCCCACAAGGATGTGATTATAAAAAAACACAACATAAACACAGTCACACATTTGAAGCAGCAGCCGTGTTAGCAGCGTGAAGCTTTGTTATAGCCGAGCACCGCAGGACGAGGCAATTACAGCCGCTCTGTTTGTCTCTGCCACAGTGTCATTGTTCACACAAAAACACGCATGATTCCTGTGACCATGAGGGAGACTGGTGTGTGATGTGAGCAGTTTGTGGGCCCGCACTCACATGAGATCATCGCTAATATGCTAATAGAGTGGAGATCAGACACTACTTCACATGGCAGCCGGCCAAACACAGACGCTCACCATCTTTAATGCAGCAGTAACTTCTCTCTTTCTCTGCTGATTGTTGGTCACATCAACAGAACTACACATTTATTTTTAACTTACTTTATTATTTAACAAAATCAAGCCATTTAGCATCTTTTTCTGCTTTGCTCTTGGTCTAGATAATTTGTTTCACATAGAAATCCTGTAAGTTGATTTAATTAAAGCAGCCTCCAAATTAACCAAGATATAAATGTAAAAAATTTGCTGAATCTAAATGAACATTTAGCAGTATTAATTCTTTGTGGATTGCACTGCTGGTGGCACAAGGAAATAGGCCTCCCCAATTGGCTTTTAGCACATTTAGATTATAGCCTAAACAAACAAAACGATGATTAGGAATAGTTGTCAGTGAAGGACTAGTAGATTTTTCCCCCAAGTCATTCATTTACATAAGCTTTTTTAGTCTTACTCTAAGGATGTGTATCATGGATTATATAGAGAAAGCACAGTTTTGGGGGTGGGAATAAAAATAGTTACAATAGTTACAAAATTAAAATAGATGATACATTTTAATGCATCTTCAGGTGCTACAGACCCCCTCCTCCCCCTAAAACAAAGCCGTGATGGCAGACTCAACTCATGTTTAATTTTAAGATCACAGAAAAATAATTTATTAAATTGTTCATTTCTTTGTCACTGTTACTACTTTCCTGACTTTGTTTTATTTGAGCAGGGCAAATATAGGAGCCGTGACATCACCAGTCTTGATGTGGAATTACCCCGCCTCCTTAATGCTGCAATGACATGAAATCAACAAGCAGTCCGTCTCGGTGCAGTCTGTTGTTAGCTGATGTTGTTGCTTTCATTGAAAGTGAAACGCCTAATTTTGCTGATTTTTTTCATTGTGGGGTAAATTTCCCACATCTATTAGCAACGGTGGCCTACAGGTCATTAAATGTATCATAGAGAGATTTGTGCCAGAAAACAGTAAATTTAATTCCCAACTTCTGTCTCTCTGCTCTGACACAGAGCCAGGCAGCTGCACTCTGATCAGAAGCATTTTTTTGAATTTGAGAGGATTGTATTTCTCCTTAGTGGGCATGGCTTCAGCTCATTCACACCCACAATATCCTAGAGCGGATTTTACTGCCCCATTTTTCATGATTTTGAAGCTTAATTTTATTAACTTAGAGATGTTTTTTATGACTGAAATTTGGCCTGGTGGTTTATAACACCTGTCATTCAACAAACCTTTTTTTAAATCACTTTACAGGGACTTTAAGCCCTGTGTGGGCACTACAACACAAAGCATGCATTAAAATGGTGATAATGGTGTTAAAAAATCCATTCTGTTGCAGAAATTTTACTGGTTTACTGCCTTGTTCACGGCCCATGACACCTTGGATGGGGGGGGGGGGGGGGGGTGTTGGCTAGGCTAAAAACATATTGCATTGCATTTTCTTTTTGTTGTTGTTGTTCTATTTTAGCAGGGAGAGCCTACCTCGACCAAGGTCTCTTTTACAGTGGTTGCCCTGCACCAATACTATAAAATACAGACCAGGACAAAACATTATAACATGTTTTAGATAATTAAAATTACATTCATTAACACATATCCATATTTGAAAACCCGTGCCCTGGTTAATAAAACACATTTTAAAGCAGTTGCAATCACCTTCGTTATATAGTTCAGGCACAACCTCTTTAAAAATGGCATGTAATACCGGATAAAACTATCTACTTTTCATTTGGAAGTTTTCACATCATAGTTGCAGCAACATTAAAACAGTCCTACCCCATTCAGCTTTAAACTTTGGTGTTTTTAAGCTTCAAGTATATCTTTCCTCCTCTCTGTGTCCTTCCTTGTTTCCTCACTTTATCATAATTAACTAAAGATACCGACAGAAGAAACGAAATGACATCAACAAATCTGAAACTTTTCCTTCATTTTTTTCCTTCTGATTGCTGCTCAGTCTCTTTCTTCAGACTCTTACTCCTTCCTCTTCTCTCTCATTTCTCTGTCCTTGTCCCCCTCTAACCTCTATCTTCCTGCCGCGTCTCTCTTTCTAAATTTCTTTAACAATCCATCTTCTGTTCGCCGTTTCCTCTTCTTGACCTCGCTTCTTTAAGTTGATTTATTGCAGTTACCATGCTGTTATTTTCAGAGACTCAAAAAGTAATTTAAGTAAGGACAAAATGTTTTTGTTTGGTTTGGTTTCATAAAGAATAGACATGAAGAAACTGAGAAATACTGTGAAGTGTTAAAGCTGTGTTTTAAAAGGAGTGGTGATGATTGTGTACAGGGAACATCCTCTTTTTTCTGTGGTTTTAGAGAAAAGGTCAAGCTGTTAAACATTTCTGACAGCAGTGAGACTCTCAGTCTGAGAATTCAGTTTGATTATAGTGGCCGGACGATGAAAACAAACCAAAGTATTTCAGCTTTTAGTAGAAGATTGCCATGCTATGCAGAAGCTTACAATAATTGCAGAGTAACAGACACAACCCTGTCCAGCAGAGGAAGCGAACTGGACTGAGGCCTGACTCTAAAACACTTGTCAGAGGCTGCAGAGAGCTGCATCTGTCAGTGAGATGTCAAATCCGTGCCTGCTAAATGTCGAGGAGAGTGAATATGATAAGGCTATTAATCGTTCAGAGAAACTACTCAGCAGCTGCTCTATGATCAGTCAAAAGCAAAATCTTAGCTTCTCCACTGGAGGACATTCAGCCACTCTCATTTTTTAGAGTTACATACATACTTTGATATTTTAGGTTGGTTTTGCTGGTTAGATGGTTAGACATGATAATTACTTTCCACTTCCTGTTTTTCTTATTATTTACTAAGATATTTTCACTTCCCTGAAAGAACGACGACTGAATCCACTAAAAATGGAACATTTTCTTTTTTTATCCTTCAACCAATGTTTTTGTTTTGAGCCAACTAAACAAGGCTTATACTGTATATTTAGGACACTTTGTTTGAATTCAAAGCAGTATATTGTATAGCTGGTGTAACAATGTAGTTTGATAATAAACCCTCTTTTTCAAATACATCAAGATAAATGTCTTCATAATCATGCAAGACAATACAGTCGTTTTCAAAAGAAGATAAAGAAACATAAAGACGTATAGTACAGTCTTGAGCCATCACTGTGTAAAAACAAGCATAAAGATGTCTTTATCCAGACAGACCTGGCCACAGAGGTGGCTAAGCCCCTGAAAAACCATCAAATGGGCCCCTGTCCCAGTTGAGATTTATTGATGAGATCAATTCAAGTGTGTGGAACCAGTAGCATTGGAGCTAGTGTCCTGGCTAAAACTTGACAGTAAAACAAAACACTAAAAACATGTGAAAACCATAACTTAACAGAATGTAATAACACTTGTTGCAGCAGTTGACACTGAAGAGTATTCAATGTCATTATTAAGAGAACTACACTTGACTTTTTTTTATCCAAATAGCACTCTTTAAAAATCTAATATACCTCTTAGAGTTATCCCTATGGGTATTTTAGCACTTTAGGTACTTTGTTTTGAGCACAGTAAAAGCCACAATTTTGACCTGTTGGCCCTAAACATCCCATGTAGTGGCATCTTAATGAGTATCATGATTTCTCAACAGAAAGTCAAGCATGTCTAGCTTTCTTTAAAAGATTTATCTTTGGGCTTTTTATGCCTCCATTTATAGAGGAAGACAGTGGATGGAATCACAAACAAGGATAAGAGAATAGGGTGATATGTGGGACAGAAACCACAGGCTGGCCTTGAACCCAGGCCACCCACGTTAACAGGCCACCACCTAACTGCCAGGCCATTGGCATCCCAGAGGGTTTAGCATGTTTGCTTATTTTTCTTTCTGCCTCCTAAGACTTGTTCCAACATGGAAGTTGAAGTCACAAATGTAAACAAACCAAATAGCACAGTGATCAAAGAATAAAGACGTTGGTGCTGTGGGATGGAACTACAGGACAGGAAAAGTTTAACTCTGGATTAGCATCCCTGCCTTTATGGTTTCTTAGAGGGATATTAGCTTCAAGTTAGCATATCACTCATCAGTGATGGATAGGCTTTTACTTTCCAGTGTCTTCATGTCATTTTGATGTTTGGTCGTGTACCACTGTGTGGTCCATCGTGTCTGTCAGTCGAGATGTGGCTTTAATTTATGGCTCTACAGTGTCCTAATCTGACATAGTGGCCATCATAACATCGTCTGACCTCAGCTTGACATGTCATAGTGATGTAACATCTGCTTTAGATGTATGTGCTGCAGCTTTAACAAGTATGGTGATTGTGTTTGTTTTCTAATTGTGCCTCTTATGTTTCTTTAAAGTAAGGGTGGGCGATATGGAAAAAATTAAATATCGATTTTTTTATGGCCAGATGACAACCTCGATTTTATCACGATTTTTTTCATTAAATTTCTAAGACAAATTTGCAAGTTAGTGACCAGAAAAACAACATTTTCTCTGTTTTTTCTGTATTTCTTCTGAACCATCCTGTTGGCAATTTTGATTTAAATTTTAAAAAGGTTATGTATACTTTGATTTACTGCTCTGAATAAGGCTATGATGAGCAGTGAAATAAAGGTGACACACTGGCACCTGTCTGCTGCTTACAATGAAGGAGAGAAGAGGAGGCAGGATTACGTGCTATTATGACTGCAGGCAAAAGAAATGCATTTTAATCAATGATTTTACTGTTTAAAACATTTTCTAATAATGATCCATGTCTGGATGTTGCGGACATCACCGCCTCTGCTGATATTATATTCACCCGTGACTGCGTTATCCTGACGTTTACTTGCCAGATAGAAAGGCTTGTAAATAACTCTGAAAATAATAATTGAAAGCAAAACAATGTTGGTTGTAACAGTTACAACAGTAAGCTACCTACCTCAGACACACTTTACCATGCTGAACCGCGGTATGCAGACGGCAGACCAGAGGACGCTGTCTTTAGAGCTCATCAAAAAACATTGATAAGCTTTGTGCAGATTGTGCAAATAAATATTTTTTTGCACACTGATGGTTCAGAAAACCAAGACAAAGCTTCGTATAAGAGTTAGAGATCGTCTTGAGAACTAAATCTTAAGTGTGACTTTCACTCGTGGCGTGAGTCGCCGCTGAATCAGGGAGCAGAAGGGGGGGGGCAAAGAGCAAGAAGTAGTAGAGCCGATCCTACGATAAAACAGATTAAGCAGATCACCAATACATTCTATTTCTTCACGATCTGAGATCGTCTTATCGCGCACCCCTACTTTAAAGAGCTCTTTTTTTTTAGTACATTATTTCTCCAGTCCCCACCTCTCCTCTTCTTTATCTTTTATCATCTTCTCTCTCTCCCTGACAGTCCTCTTCTCCTCCTCTTCCTCCTTTGTTTATCCATAAATACACAGGAATCTGACCTGACAGCTCTATGTATCACACCCTTACTCACTGCAGGCTGACGTACAAACAGAACCTTTTATACCGAGGACAGTAAAGGAGTTGTGGTCGACTTCACAGATCACTCTGGATGTGCATGTTCAGCACTCCTCCTCTTTCTGCTCTCCTCTTTTCAGTGTTTCACTTACCAGCTTTCCTGGTTTTACATTCATTACTGTCAGCCTGCAGTCAGCTAAGACGCACTGAGCTCTGTGTGTTTTCATACCCCCCTACTCTCACTTCTGTGTTTTCCTCTGCTTCTTTCTTCCCCTTTCTCTATCTCCTTCCTCCCTCCTCTTATCTCCCAATGAATGAAGGCACAATTAAGTGTTCAGCTTGCGTAGTCTCTGGTGTGTGCGCTGCTCTCGAAGGAGTCTCTCTCAGACTCTGCGTGCGTGTTTATACTCTTCTTGTTTGAATCAGACTGCAGCTTCAGTGTGAGTCACTGATCCAGTTGTGAGCTGACTGCAGTACTTCTATTGTTTGGCAGCACGGCTCATTTTTATGCTTTTACTGCTCTGCTTTTCTGTCTGAGTGTATAAAGCCAGCCGAGCACATACTGTATGTGCGTACAAATTCACTCCATTTTTTACTTTATCTAAAATGTGACTTGTTTTTCACGGCATGAAAATATTTCTAAGTGAGCATCACTATTTTTGAACTTGTCAACACTGTTCTAGTGCTGGCCATTTAATCAAATTCTGATTTCAGTCACCATCTGCCTTTGTTGTGTCCAAAGATTCTGTCATGTTTTGTAAACACAACACACCCTTTCTTTCTTTACAGCGGTGTATGCTTTGCTCCTCCCACCAAAACAGCTCTTACTTCAATTTAAGTAAAGAGCAAAGAGTCCCACAGCATATCCATTAGATAGAACACCAAGAGGTAAAAGAAAATTTAAAGATTCAGACCTGAAATGACGCCTTGTTTCAGGGCTTCTAGTTATTTGCTTTGTTTTCATAATATGCCATAATTGACAAATCCATATAGTATAATTTTTTCATCTCACAGAGTGATTTTGTGATGGGAAACAATATAAATTGAGTCCTAGTTTTTGCTTGTTTCTTATATCTTTGTCAATCCTTTCTAATTAAATTCAAAAGACCCCAAATAATCTTAAAAAAAACCCAAGATGCCTGCATTTCATGTCTTCTTTTGCTTTGCTTTGTCTCTTTGTGTCTATAGATCGCCCACAAGAAATGTCAGGATGTTAGTCTGATTTTGTTAGTACTGTCAAGTGAGTGCTTCTGTTTTCTGGTCTTTTATGTATAAAGGATAGTTCTTGTAAGCTTTTTTAGGTTTAAAGTTTTTTTTTATTACATTTAAATTCATAGTTTCAGTGTTGCTGTGCTGTGAAACATCTGGTTAAGATTGCTTTACAGCAGGGATAAATTAATAAAACTTGAATAATTATATGACTGTTAAGATTATTGAATGATCTAACCTAAACTTAAATGTTCCAGTGTATAAAAGGTACAGTTCGCCTACTTTCTGTAGAACTATGCAGCTGATGCTCTGAATAAAAAGAGCTTAAATCCTTCTGTTTTCTCTCTGTAGTTCTAATTCAACTTATTTTGTTGACTTTATTCACTCTTTATTTACAGCTTCTTACCTTTATCTGATAATGACACCAAGCTGAAGCCCTACTGAAGGTGCTTCACCATTGAAAGTACACATCAGTTCTTTATTGTGCCCAAACTGATGCCAGTTTTCTGCTCTCTAACATCCTCTCTGCTTCTTGTGTTACACTGCGGTGCACACACTGGATTTCATCAATGAGCAAGT
The DNA here is from genome assembly GCF_018320785.1 of Cheilinus undulatus. NCBI lineage: Eukaryota > Metazoa > Chordata > Actinopteri > Labriformes > Labridae > Cheilinus > Cheilinus undulatus. Next base: position 19,184,135 of record NC_054887.1, on the reverse strand, counting down.
CAAACAATATACCGACAACAATAGCAGCAGATAAAGCCTGTCTGGTGCTTTTATTTTCCACAGCAGACAGGAAACACAAAGAGACGAAGGCAGCCCACTCGCCTTTAGTCATTTTCTTCTTTATTTAGACAGCAGAGAAGTCTCTTTGTGGACTCTTTTGTGCTCACTTTTCTGTTCCTGTCCTCTCATAGCTCCACCAACGAGGTGAAAAACCTGCTGCAGTCACTGCCCAGGACAAGCGAGCCCAGAGAGATGCTGTTTGAGGATCGGACCAGAGCTCACGCAGATCACATCGGGCAGGGCTTCGAGCGTAAAACCACAGCGGCTGTGGGTGTTCTGAAGGCCATTCGGTCTATCGACAGGTAGGCTATAACAACAGTTTATGATTTAGTGTTTAAAGCAACAAAATACTCCATACTTATTTTCCTTTACTGTTTTCAGCTCGGACCCTCCTCGTGTTACCAAAGACGTCGTGTGTTTCCATGCTGGTGATTTCCCTCATGTGGTTCAGAGGCTGCAGCTGGATCTCCATGAACCTCCACTATCTCAGGTTTGACACACAAACATACTTATAAATACAAAAATATCCTGAATCAGTCCACAGTGTACCTTAACACCATGAATACTGTCCATCTCTGGATGAGCTGAGGATCAGATAATGTCATGATGTATGCTGCCACCTGGTGGAGGAAAGAATAAAAAGTGATTTGTTTAATTATTTTACTTATTTAACAAGTGGAGTCCACCTTGCAGCAATATAGCTTCCCAGGGATCACTGGATAATTGGTATTTATGTCATGTTGTATTTGTTTGCATTATTTGTGACAATCACTTATGTAAAAATAGCCACAAACATGAATCTACTGCTTTAGATCTCATTATCACACAAACTCAAATTAAACTGCTGCAGAGAAATCTTCTGTTCAAGAGCTGTTTTGCTTATCGAGGAAATAAATCTGTGTAAACAAGATACTTAAAGAAATGATCAAACAGGGTGCATGTTTGAGAGAGATAGAAAATAGCAGAGAAAGAGGAAGGTAAGGTAGAGGGGGAGTTTTTAAAGCACTGTCTATATTGCACAATGTGTCTGTACGTTTTTTAGAACTTATTCAGATCAGGGCTTTGACACATGTCGCAAGTAAATAATAATCATTTTATGGTTGCATGCATCAACTCTACTAAGCGTTGGTGCCAGGCGCTTCATTTTCCATTACAGTTCATGTGATAAGACTTCCTCAGTGAAGGCTTTCCCCAGACATATGGAGTTGTCAGCCCGTCAGCTTAAGGGGGTCTGAAAGCTATTAACAACCCCCACCACTGCCACCATTACACAAAGTGATGCACAACTAACAACAGGGAATCTGGGGGTCTTCCTCCAGGAAAAAAATTAACTTTCAGCACTTCATTCCCTGTAATCTGGTAAATATTTAAGCACTAACTTATGTAAGGAAAACATAGGGTTATTAACCATTTATTAATAGAAGAGATCTGCTGTTTCATGCATGCAGTTCATGTTGCTGCTAGATTTGATCTGTTGAGTTCACCAGTGCCTTATAATGTCAATGATAAACCATTTAGTTTAAAACCACTTTTCACGGCCAATCCTGATACAGATTATTCATAATTCATGAGACCAATAACTGATATGTTTTTAACTGATATGCATTAATATGATTATGCATTTTATGCACAGAATGCAGCAAAAGTATAATTCGATCAAAAGAAATAAAGAAATGAATAAACAGTATAGCCCTGCCTGTATCAGCACAAGAAACATAGCAGCAGCAGGAAAACAGAAAGTGATTCCATACACTTTCTGTGTCAGTGGCACCCAGGCCTGAGTGCTGATTGGCTACTAATGTGACATCTAGCCAACCAGATTGTGTTGTATGCATGTTATTTTGGGAGACTTTGGAGAGTGAAATTTAAGCCAGAGGGAAAGACACACCTCGCAGTGGAATCAAAGTATCGCACTTATTGATTTATTTATTTCCTTGATTCTGGGAAAATAAATTGCACATCCCGTTAATTGGCCAAATGCCAAATATTGGAATCAGTAATGGTCAGGCTGATAATTAGTTGACCCTTATTTTACAACCTATGTTATTTCCTTTTATATCAGCCAAACAAAATATGTCAGAGTGATTTGGTCACATAAGAAGATTAGGTAAGGATGTAAGATTCCTTTATTAAAGTTGATAGAAGGTTAAAATTGATTTAAAATTGTACAGAAAAAGTGAGTCATAACTGTTGAGGGTATTCATGTGACCACACAGACAGCTGGAGCCGTTCCAGCTGCTGTGTGGCAGGAAGCACGTTCTGGTGACGGGAATCAGGAGGGAGTAAGCAGGAAATTTCAGCTGAAAAGTGCCGTCATTTTGATAATGACATCTTAATGATGCTCACCTTGGTGAGCCTCAGCTGATGTAAAATGCTTATAGAAATGTTTTTGGCTGTAATGTTAAATAAGATTTGAGATCAAGCTTATGGTGAAATAATATCTCAGGTGATGAGTAGGGCTGGGTATTGTTAAGAACCTCATGATTCGATTCGATATTGATTTAAATGCTTCGATGTCGATTCAGTAAGATGTAGAAATACACAAATAACCTGTTAACAATTTTTTAATAATTATTTTCATGCCCACGTGAACATATGTGGCCAGTCACCTCACATTTTTGAGCAATAAAACATCTGAAGACATAAATTTGCACAATAATTATTTGTGCATACAAAGTACAAAAGTAAAAAACATGACATTTCTGTATAAACACTGAAAAAGTTAAGTGCATGTTAACTTAAATAATAATTCTTTCCTCTTGGAAATTGTGATAAACCTCACATAACATGGTTAAGGTTGGTTGTTGTTTGGTCGAGTGCGGCCTCCGTCCATACAACGCAAATTACACACAGCACAGTGACCCCCACTGGCCAGGAGGTGAATTGATATTGAAATTGGGGGGGGTATAGCGATGCAGTGATTAATCAATATTTTTACCCCCCCCCCCCCAGTGATGAGGCATCTAAGGACAATAGATTTTTTCTTAATAACTGTAAATGTAGTCCTGTGATGTCTGGCTGGTTTTATAGGGGAAAGACCAAAATTAGATTTGATATTCATCACAGAATAAATATAGTAGCCTTTATAAATTAATCAGATCTGGATTTAGTTTAATACTGACGTTATTTCTGCGAACGCTTCATGAAGTGAATGTAACCGATGCTTTAACAGTTTATATAAGATAAGGGTTGAGAGTTCTACCATGAGAATTTGTCACGTTAAGAATCAGATTTATCAACCACAGATCAATCTTTTTACCTATTAGCTGTAGTAAAAAGAAGTTAATCCCTGAAATACATAGGAAACAAAAAAACTGATCTAAAGCTATATATTAACAAAACTTGAACAATAATTCCGTTTCACACCCATCATTGATGAACCGGGCTGATGTGTGCTTTCAGACTCTGCTTTGTGTACTTGAAATCAGGTCTACAGAAATGTCAGGAACCCCAATTTGTAGCCACATATCAATAACCCTGGTCCAGGAAACAGTATGGATCTCCAGATATCCCCAATTTAAGCGAGTATTGAGCTGTTTTTTCTTCCATTCACATCTGTTCCCCATTGAACAAACGGCTGTGTTTCAGAGTTTAACCCGGCTGAGCAGTTGTGTCGCACACTGAAAGTGACGCCAGTGCAAACCCTCTAATGAGAATTTCTATGTTATTATGTACCTGGATCTCTGTCACAACAAGGAGGCAAGTTTTGCTCCAGATACAGTTACAAGAAGCAAGATAAAATACTACTGAGAGCACAGGAGAATTACTATGGAAACATATTCTTTGTCTGCAGAGATGTCCATGAAGTGTGTGCGCCATCCTTGCCTCCAAAATAAAGCACAACAGGGATCAAAAAATGGCAATAACTTAGATGCTTTAATTGTTCAGTCCAGAGAGGGAAGTGGAGACTCTGTATTATCCGCCACATGATAAGCAATATTTGCCCTTGTCCAATAAACAGACTAATTTTTGCATTGTGTAAGAAATAAGCTCTGTAACCTTTATGAGCATCAACTTTTTGGTAATTATTTTGTCTTAGCAAATTAAGTTTAGCCCTTAACTGATAACTAAATCAGCCTGATGTCAACTTTAAAAGACGTATGTTTCACTCTAGAGCCCACTTGTTCATGATCTCCTCCCGTCCTCTCTCTTCACAGTGTGTGCAATGGGTGGACGACGCCAAACTTAACCAGCTGCGCCGCGAGGGCATCCGCTACGCCCGTATCCGCCTGTGCCACAACGACATCTACTTCATACCTCGCAACGTGGTCCATCAGTTTAAGACCGTGTCGTCAGTCTGCAGCCTGGCCTGGCACGTTCGCTTACAACAATACCACCGAGGAGAGGGAGAAGAGGAAGTCGAGGAGGAAGAGGAGGTGGTGAAGGAGGAAGAGGAGGAGGTGGAGCTGAAGGAGAAGGAGATAGAAGAAGTAGAGGAGGAGAAGGAGGAGGAGGAGGAATTGAGAAGAGCAAAGAAAAGTGAGAAATGCACAAAGCAGAGGATAAAGGAGGAGGTTGACTTGGAGGAGAAAAGGACGTTGGGGGAGCCTCCTAAGCCTTCGTCTGTTCTGTCCGCTCCTCCTCTTCCTCCTTCCATGGACTCTAAAAGTAGAGAAAAAGAGGAGGAGAAGGAGACGAAGAAGGTGAAAGGCATCAAACCCAAACATCAGGATTCACCTCCCACTAAAGAGAAAACAGAACCGCCTTCTCCTTTAAAAAATAAACCAGCTGCATGTCTTCCTCCTCCTTCTGCTCCTCATCAAGACTCAAAACCCAAAGCGTCATCGTCTAAGCACCTTCATCACCACCACCATCATCATCATCACTCGGACAGCAGGACGTCTTCCAGTAAAAGCTCCTCCTCCTCTTCGGTGTCTCATTCAGCTTCTAAATCACCCGTCTCAAAGTCAAAGTCTTCCTCTTCTTCTTCATCGTCTTCATCCTCTGTTACCGCTACGTCATCCTCAATATCGACCTTCGCCACTTCCTCCCAAATACATCTTAAACCCACAGTTTCTCCCAGTGCCTCCTCCTCCTCATCCTTCTCCTCCTCTCAACTGGAAACAGACAAAGACTCCCCTCGCCTGATATCAGACGTTGCCTCAGACACTCGGACTCACAAACCCGTGGCGGACTCACAACAAACACAAACATCCTCCGGTTTGGCGGCGGACACACGGACTCACACGGCGCCTCGAGCGTCGGCGGATTCGCGGACATACACGCTCCAGGAGAAATGGACTCGCCCTTCTGACTCCAGGACGCCGACTATGGATCCACAGAGGCCGGGGAGCTATTTACAGCAATACACCCCCAAGCACCTCTCCCCTCCTCCCCCTCTCCCCCACATGCTCCCTCCATCTTACCCTCCTCACCTTCCTCCCAGACCACTCATGCTCCCCCCAAACCCACCCCCAAACCCCACTCAGCCTCAAACTATGAACTCTTTCCTCCCCCCGGCCCCCCCGCCTCAGCCGTACTACCACCCTCCCCTCCCCACTTCGCAGTCTCTCCCTCCTCCTCCTCTCCCCCACCATCACCAGTACCCTCAGCACGCCAAACCCTACTACCCTCACTTCCCCTCTCACCCCTTCCTCCCCCCACAGTCTTTCCTCCCTCAGCCGCCTTCTCCTTACCCGCTTCAACCGCCATACCAAACGCCACCACCAGCGCAGCATTTCCCTCACCCGCCTCCGCCTCCTACCTCCACGCCGCCTCCCCTGCCTCCTTCTCTTCCTCCCCCTCCTCCTCCCCCAAAGCATGAAGAGCAGATTTTATAGTTTTTGTACATAATGACGCTGTTTTTAACGACTCTGTATGTACAACACGGTTTTCTTTGGGCTGTGTTGTTGTAATAAGGAAACAAGGAAGAAGACAAGGACAGTGTGGACACGTTGTTGTCGTTTTTAACAGATTTGGATTTTATTTATCCCAGTTGTGCTTGGGTTCAAACATATTGAGTACTGATTGGATTTACTTGTAGTTTCGGCCTTCGTTGTTGTATGGCTGCACCAATTTATGGAAGACATTTTCAGCCTCAAGGTTTGAGAAAACTACTGTCTGGTTCTGTTTTGTCTTCAGATATCCAAAAATCCTCGATCTATCATGCATAGGAAGGAAAAAGGATCAAGTTCTCCTGAATTTACAGGGCCTAGATTTACCCCATTGGATGTTTTACCCTTTTATTGATTTTATAAATCAGTCATGGTCAATAAGACACCTGTGTTGGGAAGGTTAACCAGTAGTCATTGCTACCATTACACCATAAAGATAAAAGAACACTTCAAGCAACTCAAAGAAAAGGCTACATAAAAGAGGCGTTTCTGTATTGTCAAATAATATTGACCAGAATTGATTCATAAAATCAATAAAATGATAAAATATCCGAGGGGTGAATACTTTCATAGGCACTGTATCTCTGATATTTACAGGAAACTGTCTTTATGACAAACTTCTTTATGAGACTTGCAGCTACTGCTTCCATTTTTGTGGCTTTTTCTAGTGTTTTATTTGTGCCCAAGACTGTATCTGGAATAACCATGGGTCAAAATGTGACAGTATATGATACACTCTCGTATTGATATTGCTACATTTCCTCTACTTTATTGTACCTTAAATTAACATCACAGGACTTTTCCATAATATTGTATTTAGAGCAATTTTGCTCTGCAATAATCTGCTGAATATAAATGCATTTCCTTATTATTGCCATGGTGACAGGAAGGATCCAGATTTTTAGACTGATTTTAAAGCTCTTGATAAAAGCCAGTGCATCCTGATGGATCATGAATCACAGTGAGGAGTGTTTAAATCCTCTCTAACCAGTTTAACTGACCAAGAATATTATTAGTGAAGATATTTGTGCCAAGAAAGTAAAGACAAAACCCAAAGACAACTTACAGTCAGTGTACAGTGGCAATGTTTTGCCATAATTTTAAGGAAAAGTGTCACATTTGAGGCAACTACTTGTGAAGAAGATTGTTACAAAATTGGATTGTGCTCCAAATGTTTAATATTTAGCAGCAAGTTAGCATATTTTAGCACAATGACTGGAAACACAGTAGCTATACTTTAACTTTTTTTAGCAGCCAGATAACCAGCAAAAAGTTAATACTCCTGGCCAAGAAATAAAATGACATTATGCTAGTTAACACACTTATTAACTTCCTTTTTTCTTGTAAACTACATATGATGATTGATTAGCTAGCCTGTGACAAGGCTAAGCTAGCTGTTTGTCTCTGTTTTCAGGCTTTGTGCTAAGATCAGCTAATTTGCTGCTACAAGAGATCAGAGTGGGATCAATGCATTCCTTTTCTAATGATCATATTTCCCGAAAATGTCTAAGAATTATTTAACATTTTCTTTTAAATTGAACTGAGGCAGCAGCAAAACTCTTCGTGTAATTCAGATGATTTTTTTTCTAATCTGATTTTATTGAACATAAAATTTATTGTCTGGATTGTTAAACTTGTAAAACATATTCAAAGTGTAAGAGATACACCAAAGTGGTGTTTCCACCAAGCAGGTTTGGTTTGGATCGGTACGGTATGAAGTCTTTTATTAGCAGTTTAACCAGCTGAAAGTCTGATAAGTGTAGACTTTGAATAAAAACATTTTCGAAACAGGAAAAAAACAAGCTCTTAAATGGCAGAAAAAAAATATTACACTATGGGTGTTTGTGACCAAAAATGGCAGCATACATATATAACATCAGTTTTAGGAGTTTGCCAGTCCTTTGTCTTTCTAAGCAAAAACCTCTAAAATTTGTAATATTAAAAACACAAAAAAACTGAAATAACATTCTTATACAACATGCAAATTGGATTTCCTTGAAAGAGATCATCAAAGCCTCGAATGTGTTAGTAATGAGCACCCACTTTGATTTTTTTTTTTTTAATGTTCTTTATTTTATATTTTAAGGTTTTAATAAATTGTTACATTCAGGTCGTTCATGACCAAAAATGGACACCATACATTATTAGCAATAAAAATACCAAAATAAAAAAGAAATGACATTTTACAGATTAATTTTTCAGTCAAGGTAAGTCCTGATCATAGATACTCAGTATTGATTAATTCTTAGAAATGTAACCCTTTCAATGCCAGTTTAGTGCAACAAAACCTGTTGTTTGTAAAGTAAAATTCACAAAAAAATTGCCATTATTTCTAATACTACATGCAAATATTATTACCTTGAAGGGGACGATCACAACCTTGAATATGTTAATAATGAGCAACAACTTTGGTTTTTCTTCACTATTTTTGTGTTTTATTGTTTTTTTGTAAATTGTTACAATATTGCCTATGGAGCCCCTTAAGGGACATGGGGGAAAAAATTTAAAATGATGATGGAAATGTTTCTTTTTTTTTTTTTTTTTTAATGATGATGGGGAAATTTATTTTTGGAAACAATTTGCGAGATCTCGCAGAAAAAAAATCCATCATCTTTTTTTTTGTTTTTTCAATGGGTTTCAATGGGGGATTTTTGGTCACAAACAACCTGAGTGTATACAACAAGTGTACAGAGCTTATTATTGACCAGTTACAAATTCAAAAATATTCAGCTAATTGTTGCTCACTTACATGGAAAGACTTAGGAAGTAATTTTTAGTCTTTTTGAACAGACCCAGGGTTTACTGCGGTGTTAATTTTGTTGACTGAAACATGACCAAAAAAATGCTCTTCATCAAGCTTTTTCCATGAGGAAGATGAGACTCAGACTAGCTTTTGTCAAGGTGACTGAATGATATTAAAATGTTAATGTGACTAAAACCAATGAACATTTTAATCTAAAGACTAAGACTAAATCTGAAATAGCTTCCTAGCTTACTGTACCAAATCGTACAAACTGGACCGAACCAAACTGGACCGCTTGGTGGCACCAGAAGTGCTTGCAATGCATTTCTTTCAGCTCTTACAACATCCAGACACGAGTAATAGAACAATCAGAGCAATATCCCACAGATGCAGCTGTTCAAGACCTCCTATATGTGACTCATTTTAGCACTTTTTTAAGACACTTGACATTATTGAGTATGCTTACTTAAACTAATAAATCCCAGACTACCAACAGGGCATTTTAAGGTTCTTCCAAGGCGTTGTGTTACTCAGAACATCTTTGATAGTTGTTTTATACTATCCAAGGCAAACAAAAGGTACACTGTTACAGAGTTCTTTCCCAAAGCACTATTTAAAGATTTACCTGAGGTTTTTTACACTTAAAAATGTTTTATCTATCAACCAGAGACTGGAGTGCCCTGTTGTGTTGTAAGAAGAACATTAAATTATTAGTATTCTGTTTTAGAAGCAACTATAAAAAATATTCTGTCTCACCCAGCAGCTGTTGAATTGTGGTGTTGAGAATATTTGTTTTTGATGTCTTGATTTTAATATGAATATTGGAGTAAAGCCCACTTGCTAATGTAGCCCATAACATTTCCCCAGTGCCTGTCCTTTACTGTGAACTACTAAATGGTCCAGAGCTGTGTAGAGAGGAGTTCTGTCATTTCATGGAGGTTTTTATGAGCCTCAGTTTTAAGTTTTCACTGGAGAGAGAGTGAAAAGCTTAAAATTGGTCTTGTGAAAACTCTCCAAACGTCTGCGGTCTGAATCTGGGATGAGTCAAACTTTGTGGGTTGTCCTTATTTTGGAAACAGTTTTAAAGCAGACATAAACTTTCAGCTCTCTTCAGGAAATGATTTCACCAACAGAACTCTTCTCTGTGTGGCTCTGGGAGAGCGAAGTGATAATGAAGCACTTGATGCCAGTCACGAGGGGCTCTGCAGCTCTTTTTAAGCTTTTTTTTTTTTTCGGGTTTCAGATGTTACAAAAGAAACTGACAGGAACTTCTATATTTTTTGTACAAATGTGAGAAAATTATGGTTGAAAACAACACAAGTCTTCAGGGGCTCCTGCTGTTTTCATCCCTTTATTCATCTTAAGTTTTTTTGTTATTTCTATTTTGTTTTTGTGATTATCTGTCAGCACTGTAGTGTACATAAGACATTTTGTAAAGAGGAAAAAAATTGTAGTGTGGTTTCTACTTTAAATATGAGCCTAGCTAATAAAAGGTTCAATGTATGGAAAGAAATGAGTTTGAACTGATGCTTTCTCAACTGTCGATTAAAAACTTTTAATGTACAATATGGAAAAAAAATAAGAAAATGTGTGTAAATGTAAAAAGAAGATATATGTCATACAATATGAGGAAAACTGATGAAACCTTTTGGTGATCAAGTGCCAAAAGGGGCAAGGAAAGTCTGAGGTTTAAAGGTGCTCTGCTGAACGTTTGGCAACCAGTAGCACTGCATTTTCTGTTTTTAAAGATTTTCTTTTGCCTTTTTTGTGAGCACAAAGTCTTTGCAATTCAAAATTTGTTTTTTTTTCATTATTCCAATTGTTGGCTGAATTTGCTGGAGTCAAGATGTTAATTTTGTTATTTCAAATGTTTTGTAACCTAATGAGACCTGAGCTGTGAAACTTGATCGTAAAACCTCAACATTACAATAAAAAGTTTCCTCTAAAATTCCACATATATTTTGTAAAATTTGAGGCACATTCCCCTTAATTTTTTCTGTGTTCACTTCCCCAAAAATATTGATGCATTTCTCAAAAATTCTATGAAAATGTTGGAAAATTTCCCCAAACACCTGAACAAATTCCATAAAATTTCCATGAAATTTTTGCAAATTCCACCCCCCCAACAAAATTCCCACCCAAATTCCTAAACAGTAATGATTCAGTTTCATAAATTTCCATAAAATACCTTAACATTCCCTAGAAAAATTTCCCCAAAACATTCCAGTCAAATTCCCTGAAATTATCATGAAATTCTTGCATATTTCACAGGACCCCTTAACCCCCCCCCCCCCCCCCCCCCAAAAAAAAGTATATAATTTGAAATGAAAATGACAAAAAAATTTAAAGCAATATTTTCCTAAAACTTCAATGAAACTCATAAAATATACAAACATATCCCTTAAATTTCCTTAAATATTCTAGAAAAATATCTGCAAAATCCCCAAAAAATCTAAACAAATTTCCTAGAATTTCCATAAGAATTCTAACCAAAAAAAAACAAACAAACAAACAAACATCCAAAATTCTCCCAACATTTCATTGTTTGATAGATGTCAAGAAACACAATGGTTATAAAGCACACTTTATAACTGTTATTTGTTTACTTACGTTCATTTTTTACTGCTAGTAGTGCCGTTAAGCAAATTGGTAAGATGCTGGTGAATAAAGCCCAGTGTTCACAAAATTTACAGAGAAATGTATCCATGCTTTGAAAATGCTGCATAAAAAACATTACTAGCAAGCAAACATGATTGCAAAACAGATTAAGATATTGATCTCATGTTTGTTGGGTTGTTCTACGAAATCCCAGTGGGGCCATGTCTCTCTAGTTAATATGGAAGAAACAAACCATCCCACAAGCCTGGAGTAGAGCGTGAGAATCCTGATTCCCAAGGAGAAGGAGTCCTCTAGTCTCGAACAAGTTTCCAACCATTGTACTCCTGAATGGGGGAGGGAGGGTTTTATAGTTTCATGGCACAGAGGTGAGCTAGTCACTTAGAATTTTTTTTTTTATGTTACACTGCAGAAAGCTGAGATCCAGGTCAGTGCAAAATGTGTGAAAGAATTTGCTCTTGTTGTTCACTCTCAGATAGTATTTTCTTGGAAATACTATGTAACTGTTTGTTTACAGGAAAACTACAGTGTGCAGCAGTGTGTAAGAGTTGATTTTGGCAACTGGGAGCAGCTGAAAGCAACAATGACAGATTAACACCTTTTGATGTGATTAAGCAGTTTCAAAAACAAAGCCAGGAAATGAGACTGGTAAAAGCCCTGAGGAGGTAAGTAATACAAAAACATAGCCATTTTTTCCTACTTGAATATGAGTGTAAAGTCTGTTTTAAATTGTAGAAATTATGCTGCTATTGTATTGAATATTCCCAGAAGACTTTAGGATTATTTATAGATGTATTTGCCACTGTGTTCTTGTTTCCATACCGGCTTCACCTGTCCTAGTCTCCCTTTTCTTCCACTTACTCTTCCTCTCACAAACCAAACATCAACTTTAGTCTGCTGTACACCTTCCTTTATTTGTCCTCTCTAGATTAGTGTTATGAAAGCCACCTACTCAGTGCAGCCTGTAAAAATGAGCTCAGCACTTTCACCAGGCCAGATCTGAGAAGAAACATCATCCACACTACAGGGCTGGTGTGTGTCAGGTCAAATATAATTCAAAACAGCCTCTTCTCATCCTTTCACGCTCTCTCAGACACAGCAGGAATGCCAGAAGAGCTCAGCTGACCTTTACAGTGAGTGGAGGCGGAGAGGAGGAGGGAGGCAGGAAGCTGGAGCTGAGACAAAGAAGGGATTTTGGAAGGGAATACTTGGAAAAACCTTGTTGAACCGCGTGAGTGTAGCTAACACAGAGCATACAGTGTTTGAGCTTACATTAGTCACTCCTCAAGGTCAAGTGCAAGGCTTCTGATCAGTTAGAAACAGTTTTAGTTCAAGCTTCTGTGTGGGAGTTTTTGGCCTGTTATTACAGGGATGTAAATTAATATTGATGCCACTTTATGGCCTACAAAACCAAACGAGATCATCAGCATAAAGACTGATTAATTCTAGATATTATTTTCAATACTAAAATCTGCTGCCACAGGGTAGGTGTCAGATAACAAGATTATCAGAACTCTTCCGAAGCAGAACTTTTATGTCTTTCTACTAAGGAATCATCTTCAAACTTTGTCCAAATTTTCTCTGATCAAATTTTGGAGGTGAAAGGTCAACATCATTTTTGGCACAAATGTCCATTCTGACTCAAGGATGAACTTTCGGGGGTCAGCATTGTCGGGCCTCATTATCATCCTTTGCTTGTTACTATAATATCTCAAGAATTTTTTGGTGGAATTTTTTCAAACTGCAAGAATAAATAGGTCAAATCCTCTTTGGCGAGACTCAGACAGTTGTTAAACTGAAACCAAGCCAAAATCTCAAGGTACATCGTGTTAAAATCCATGCAAAATAGCCTCTTTGATTCATGTAAGTATGCTTTTAGTTATTGCAAAGCTATAGTTATGATTTATGGTTGTCCATATTCCCAGGGCACACCTAAACTTGGCTCAAAGCACACTGAGAACCAGTAGTTTCAATCTGCTTAAAACTCAAGAATACCTGAAACTAACAGGGCTAATAAGACTGGACAAACAGCTACTTTTATATTATACTGTACCCTACTTCATTAGGTATACCTGTTCAGCTGCTCATTATTGCAAGTATCTAATCAGCTAATTACATGGCAGCAGCCATGCATTTAGGTATGTAGACATGATCAAAAATCAAGAGGACATGATGGAGTTCAACCTCAGCATCAGGACAGAGGAGAAGGGTGATATAAGAAGCACTGTGAACAAGCCATGCCATGGTTTACAAGCTTCAAATTGCTGTGGAGGAATTTTGACCCACTCTTCTCTACAGATAATGCCACAGCATCTCAATCACATTTAGGTCAAGGCCACTCCAAAACCTTCAAGAGGGTCTGTTTTTCTTTAAGCCATTCAGAGGTGGACTTGCTGGTGAGTTTTGGATCATTGTCCTGCTGCACAACCCAGTTGCTTGAGCTTGAGATCATGAACTGATGGCTGAACATTCTCCTTCAGGATTTTCTAGTAGAGAGCAGAATTAATGGTTCCATCAATTACAGCGAATCGTCCAGGTCCTGAAGCTGCATAGCAGCCCGTAACAGTGACACTAGCACAATGTTTGACTGGTGGTATGATGTTCTTTTTATGAAATGCTGTTAGTTTTAAACCAGATGTAATGGGATGCACACCTTCCAAAAAGCTCAACTTTTAAGTTGGTGCTAGTTCTCTCCATTTGTGGTTAATGGCTCTCACCATGGTTGTCTGGAGTCCCAAAGCCTTTGAAATGACCATTCCAGACGGATAAGATGTCGGTGACTTTGTTACTCATCTGTTCTTGAATTTCTTTAGATGGTGGCATGATGTGTTGCTTTTTGAGATATTTTAGCCTACTTCACTGTCGGACAAGTTCTACTTAAGTGATGGGTTTGGATGGCTTTTCCCATAATAAATGAAATCATTTAAAACTATGTTTTGTATTTACTCTTCAAATGTGTTTGATGATCTGAAACATTTAAGTGTGACAAATATGGAAATAAAAAATCCAGAAGGGGGCAAATACTTTTTTCACAGCACTGTGTGTGTTTTCCTTTGCTTTTTGAATCTGTTCTCTTTCGTCTTTTTCCTCCTTTCCTGCAGCAGAAATTTTCCTACTCCACCCTTAAACCAATTTCCCCACATAATACTGTACACTCTCACATCTGTACCTCCAGTGATTACTGGTGTTAAAGGTGCGGTGTCTGGCTCTAAGTGTATCTAATTTGAAAACTGGCTCAGGCTACAGGGTCTCAAAGCCCTCTGAAAGTGTGCCTGGTGCTGTGCTTTTCCACTAGATGCAAGAGACTTGATTCAAAACTGGAAACATGAATCTAAATACACCTAAATAAATCAACAGTGTAAAAATGCACCAATACACAAGTAGCATGAAATATTGCAGCATACTGTGTCTTTTTTTAGAGGAGTTTCAGTATCCATAGAAAGGCAGAAAGTAAACACAAACTTACATAGACTTGCATTTATTTCCTGGAGACCTATACTAACCCTCAACACAACTTCCCTGACCTTTACCACGGACCCCATTAACTCCATGTTAAGCCATGGCTTTTTGTTCCTATTTGGACAGACTTATTCAGCATTCTTTCAGGGACACATTCAGAATACAAACCAGTTAAGGACCCCACACAAACACTCCTTTTGGCTCTGTAGTTGCTTCATAGTTCATTCCAGGTAACCTCTCTAACAGTTATCCTGGCAACATCATCTTCTGCACAGTCACGACTCATGCAGTCCTTTCTTAACATTTGAATGTGTACTGGTATGATCTAAAACTTCATCTTATATCAATATGAGTACTATCCCCACAGTTCAATGCACAGGAACAACTTATTTTTACAAGACATGCTTTTAATATCAAACACTTTTGACCTCAAATAGCCCACTCATTTACAACACAGTGCAAAATAATGCAGATTAAATACTTATTACAATTAAATGGCACAAAACAAATTTCTCAGTGTCAGCAGTACCATGAACAGGAAATATCAAACCATAAAATGTGCAGGTAGAAAACATTCTAATAGGCTCAAGGTACACCTTCATAGCTTCCCATACTTCCCTGCCTGTTTCTCACCTTGATCAACAAGCATGCCAGGTTTTGTTTCCCATCAACCTTAGACCTTTGTACCTAATATCAGCTAACACAGGGCACATGATGAGCTACGTGGTACAAAAGAAACTTTGTATGAAGCAGAGGAGGAAGTCTGTGGAGGAAAATATGAGCATCACAAGTTGTTTGAAAATGCTTTTGTGTCACCAGCAAGTTTTTAAGATTATCTTTAGTTTTTGTCCTTATTTGTCAGGAGAAAATCCACACTGTTTGTAAAAGTTAAATTCTAGCTTGTGAAATAATAGTCTGCCATCGTTTCTCCACAGTCAAGGAATGAAAATGAGAAGACTTTGCGTGTTAAAACAGCAGTGTGATGTCCAAAAACGTGGAGAATTTCCACCGTTGTTATTTTAGAACTAATAAAGGGTAGATAAAGTAATGCAGCAGAATGTGCCAGTTCTTCTTCTGCTAGCTTATTTACAGTGGAAATAAACTCAGTAAAACAATACTGAATATCTAAAGTTAAAAAGAAAAGCAGAGGATATTAAATTTTTTCTCCAGTGTAGAATTCACAGTATTCTTGTACATTTTATGTACACGGTGCCATCTTTTCTAGCCATTTGGAAAATCAGATTACCTTATGAGTATTTTTACACAAATGTCTGAGATGATCATTTGACTCCTTTGTCAGTGTCAGTCCTTTCTGGAAAACAAAAGCTCAAGTTTTCAAGAAGAAATAGTGCGACGTATCTTTCCTCAATAAATTCTTGAATCCCTTTTATGCTTCCCTTCTTTCAGGAAAGATGTTCAACCCCAGCTCTACCAGCGCCCCCAGCAACATGGTCCACAAAGGTATGCACACAAATGTCAGCTTTACATCCGCCAGCTTCTCCAGCTTGGCGCACAGTGTCAGGCAGAAGCCCAGCTTGAGCAGCATGGCTGTCAGGTACCAGGCACGCAGGCGCAGGTCTGGAGAGCCATTGCGAGGGTCGTACCCAGGCTTGCAGCGGCCGGCCATCTTGATGGCCAGCATGAGGATGAGGATGCCGTCAAAGACCCAGACGGGGAGGAAGATGAGGAACCAGTTCCACTGCACCTAGAGGGGGAAGAGGACATAGATTGTGTTAACTGTATTATTAACCCATTGATAATTACAAGATGTGGGACTCAATTCCATTAACTTTATTTGTCCACAGGGGGTAAAATCTGTGAAACAATCTATACAGATAGAATAAAAATTAGACGACAAGATTACAACAGGAAATAAATATATAAACCGAGCTCTATAAAATCTACCAGTACTAAATGTCAAATATAGTTAAAGTGCAGTAAAAACAAAAAATGATCATGGAAAATTATGTGTGGCTGAGCTATATGAGATTATAAATACTGACTGATACTGACTGGAAAAGCTCTATAAGGATGCAATGGAAAATCACAGTTAATTCTCTATGTTAGAGAAGAAAACACAATTTCCAATAAATGTACAGACATTTATCTATACAAACATCATTTCAGGTTTTTTTTTAATACAAACAATGCCTCAATTATGCATCTTTTTGTTGGTTTTGTTTTCTAAAACGGCAAAAGCTATAGACAGAAATTAAGCTTGTTTATTTGAAATACTAAATATGTCCAAGTAACACTTAATCAAGCACTAACATCTGTGATAGCTAAGACTTGA
Organism: Cheilinus undulatus; assembly: GCF_018320785.1. Taxonomy (NCBI): domain Eukaryota; kingdom Metazoa; phylum Chordata; class Actinopteri; order Labriformes; family Labridae; genus Cheilinus; species Cheilinus undulatus. Next base: position 19,167,130 of record NC_054887.1, on the reverse strand, counting down.
TTTTCCTCCTTGTATTGTTTGGGAATGACACATTTTTGTCACACTTTCTTCACAAGGGGTTAGTATTTTTCTATTTCCACCTTTATACAAATAACAATAGAAATACAGGTAATTTGGCCTCATTTGATTATTTCCACAACTGTGAAGGATCAAATTCAAGTTTTCATAGAACATAAATAGGCCTGAATATTTAAGCCTGTGTAACTGGAAGTGTTGCTGATAAGATTCACAACACAGTAGGACAGTGGTATTAGAAAGAAGAGACTGACTATTGTCAAGACATAAAATCTCTACCTTCCCGTCCAGTTTGAGTACCAGCATGATGAGGAAGACCAGGGTGAAGACCCAGGTCAACAAAACCCTCTGTGCCAGGGACATCTCAGTGACTAGAGACCGCTCAGACGTGAAAAACAGACAAATACACACTAGAAGACAGGAGGCAGTCATGATTATGATGGACATCTACGTCTGTGATGTGTTTTAGCATTGAATCAGACATGTTTGGATAGACAGCGCCGTTAGAAAAGCTGCAGCAGCTATTATAAAAGTAGTATTTGTAGCAAGTCCAAGAAAATGCCTTAAACATAAGCAAGTGTGGATTTTGTATAACATTTTAATGCACCGGTGTTTAGCTAACGTTACAGAGACAGCTAGCTTTAATAGCAATAGCACTTAGCCACACGGTTGTTTTTAATTTGGGGAACAATCCAACTTACCTCAGTGTGTTTCTACACTCGTGTGCAGCATTGTCGTCTCTTCTTACGCACACACTGAAATTTAGCAGTGATATTTCATATAATTATTAGCAGGCGTGCCCCTCAACGATAACAAACAGATAGAGGAAATTCTGGTCCGTTATCTCTGTTGCCCCCGCCTGTACTGGAAGCTGATTGGCTCTTGTCTTGCTACGTCACGTTTGTCCAACGTCTATCACAGTGGATTTCAAATCGTAATGTGTTAAAAAACGCGCAAGAATGTTATAACATTTCCTGTAGGGAGGTTTAACGTCCACTAGAGGTAAGTAGAGTTCTCTTTATAACACCGAGTGGTTTTGTTGACATGTCTTTTATCGTGCAGTTACATAAAATTCGACCACTTATGTTATTAATTTTCTGTTTTGCTGTTTATTTCTGAAGTAATTGTAAGGCTGCTGTTATTCTCTTATTGCGAACCGTTGGTTGTGACGTTTTGTGGCTTAAAATGTAAGGGCGCATTTACATAGTGGTTTACGGGAAAGGGCTGAAGTTGTATTTTTACAGTGAGACGCTGAAAGGGAAAAGCTACAGCTTCAAACATCGATGAGCAGACACTCAGCATCTCCTGTAGACAGTGGAGAAGGTTAGCTCTCTCCGTGTAGTGTTAAAAAACGTCTTGAACGCGCAGTACAAGTCAGCGTGTAGTGGACTGGACGCTGTCAAGGAGGTAAGAATGAGCTCGTGTATGTTGTGTTTGGACAGCAGCAATCAGGATTTCAGTTATTAGGGTCAGCTGTGAGGTCTCTTTGTGCCTACCGGTAGCTTAGCTAAGTAGGTAGCATGAAATAAGCTAGCAGCAGAGAAAGGAGGAGGAGGAGGAGAAGGAGGAAGACAAGTCTGTGTGAAGTGAACCACGAAGACTTGTCTGAAAACACCGTGGCTACATTTACATGGAGGCTAGCCACAACATTAGCTACACTAAAACTGATTTACAACGCTGCACGGGTCATGCCCTGTGAAGGAGAGAAAACACAGAACAGCGTTTGCTTTATTTACTCCAATGTTTACGACTTAAATAGGACTCAACCCTTTATAATAACATACTATATTTAGTTAGCGTCCTCTCCTATCCTCTTTTGAATCTGTAGTGCACATTTTTGTCTACCTTATATGCTACTTGAGATGAAAATAACCCTTCAGTAATGGGTTTCCCTAGTGCTTTGTAGCATGACAGTAAATGTAACGTTTTCTCTAATACCAAACATTGATCTTAAGGCAAAGGGCAAGTGGTTCTTAAGAGTAGCGAGGAATTTTTGAACCCTTGCGAACAAAAGCTAAACTGACCAGGACACTAGAGTAACTCCCTGGGGTTCCGTTATAAGAAACTGCACGGTTTAAAGATGTTTCTGCACATTGCTTGGCTCTTACAGAGCAGCTAGGATCTGGGAAAGCCTACATTATCAAAATCAGAAATATTTCTGAATATTAGTGGGTTTTTCAGGATTCAATAGGCATGACATGTATTTTATTTATTTTATTGTATTTAAAAGTTATTTAACCAGGAAAGCCTCATTGAGATTAAAAATCTCCTTTACAAGAGTGTCCTGGCCAAGACAGCAGCACGTCAAAGAACACATTTACAGACAAAGATACAAAACAATGACAAAAGCAGATCACCATATCCAGTTTAACATCAGAAGAGAAATAAATCAACCATTAAAGCATTTACAAACTGATGCATCCTCCTCCAACAACTTCAGTCTACTTTTAAAAAGGTTCAAAGAGACCTGCTCCCTCAGGCCCGACTCCTCCTGCAAGAGGTTCCATGTAGCAGGAGCCACATATCTAAAACTCCTTTTTCCCATTTCAAGTCGTACTTAAGGAACAGACAGCAAGAATAGGTCTTGAGAATGGGAGACAGAGCGAAGACTGTAAGTTCCAACATTTCTCAACTTGATATAATCACATAAGTAAGAGGGAAGCAGATTAAGAATAGCCTTATAAATGAGGACATACCAATGATTTTGTCAGCGAACAGACAACGCAGGCCAACCAACTCGAGAATACAGGTCATAATGATGAGTTAGGGCCTTAAGATTTGATTTGATGTATAAAATATGTCAATTTTTCATAGTCTAAATATATAACAAAACATATATGTAGAGAGAGGAATAGCCTAAGTAATAAATATGATGTGTAAGAAATGTGCAGATATATGGTTCCAAAACAATAACTTATAAAAATGTTAAGTGCACTCTATAAAGGCAGTTTTAATGTACTGTTAAGTTATTCCACATGATCATATGTCAGCCAGTTAAATCCTTTTTGTCCTTTGATTGCAACTGCACCCTAAAATGTGAACCATATGAGACCTAGAAAATGTCTCCTCTTGAAGTTCTTAAGCCTGCTGTTTTTGCTAGAAAGCTATTTTAGTGATCCGTTACCAAAACAATCAGGATTTGCCTCCTAGCAATTGACACCTACCCCACGGTAGCAGCCGTTTCAGGCATTGAAATAGCAATGTAGACAAAATCTGTCTTTATCCAATGCTCTTGTTTTCTTTTTTAGTCCACAACAAAGCTTTGATACTGATTTTAGTTTGTTCGATAACCAGCTTTAAAACTTCTCACTGGAGCTTTAAATTCCCCCTTTCCCCACTAATATAGCCATAACTTTAACCTGCAGCCATTATAAATAAACAGGCTCTGCATTGCTAACATATTTAGGAGTTGTATCAGTCATCCTGTAGCTTGTAAATGAATATGCATTTCTTGTAAATCAGAACAGGTCATTTCAGGCGGAATATTTTTAGTAGTAAATCCGGTTATTAAAGGATGCAGTTTCACCTTCAGGTGCAGCTGTGAGACATGAACTTGTTTGGACTGTTGCCAGTCATTTAGAGCATTTGTTACACCTGCAGGTGCTCGGATACACAGGGCTACACATGTATGCCCATGCGTGATGTGGAATTTGAATTTTGCAATAAGTGCTTGAATGTTTCTGAATCATTTGTGCCATGTTATGTAACAACAATAGAAGTCCTTTTTTGATTTAGGCTTATTGCACTGTGAATGCGTTATAGCCACATTACAGCATGTTACAATAGTTGAGCTGTCAGTATTTTATATAAAAAATAATTGTTATCAGAGTTCAGTGTTTTCAGTCATGTAGAAGAAGCCTTGAGTAAGACACTTTACATGCAAAACAGTAGGAAGTTTTTAAACAGATATTTTTCTTTATTACTTGTTGACAGATTGAGAAGGAGCGATGAAATCATTGTGTCACACCCAGCTGACTTCTTACGCACCTAGGATCCCCGGGACACTCTTAACACTAACGTGCACATACACATATTCACTGTGGATGGGACTAAAGAGTGCTTAAACCACCTTGTGTCTTGGCATATTGATTCATTGAGAATCAGGAGGGTGGAAAGTACCTGTCAGTCCATGCAGCTGTGCAGCAGGTTGGAGTGCGGTGTGTTTTTATGTCAAACTTTATGAATTTTAGTTGGTTGATGTTTGTGTGTATTTTCAGGATCCTCACAGGCCCCCACTGTGGTGCATTGTCCAACCAGCATGTTTCTTTGTATTCTTTTTCTCCCCCTCTCTGGCTGTCTGTCTCCCTCAGACGATGCTGTGTCTATTGTGCAGCATGAACCTGCCTGCAGAGCCTGTTACATCACCAGCTGCAATGTAGTTACATCACGCACTAGACTGTCCCATCATCTTATATTACAGCTGCAGAATGGCTTGTGCGGCGGTGATATAATTCGTAGAAATAGTCGTTGCAGGATTGAGAGCGGGCAGAAAAGGTTGGAGAGGAAAGGTCAAGTGGCTTTGCAGAGGAGTGCGTCGTTACGGGCTCGACTGTGCTGCAGGAGAGTGACAGGTTATGTTAATGATCAGGTGGGAGATGTTTGGTTAGGATGAGCTATTGCGCTCAGGTTGAGTTTTTGAAATAATAGATGTGAGGGAATATACACCCGCAGCTTTTTGATCTATGAAATGAACAGTCTTTCTATATTAAACGAGGAATTGCATCAGAAACTCATACCAATATATCCCATGAGATCCAACTGACTTAGACTTTTTCCTCTGAAGATATTTTCACATGGCTTACAGAGACTTGAATAGCACACAGCCATCCTTGATGTTATTAGAAACGCCTGCATTCTTTCTAATGTGTTGAATTAAAATGCCTGCTTTTGAGACAGCCTTTGGCTGCAATTTTGTAGATGTACACCTAAATGCCAAGTACAAGTATGTAGGTGTAGATGCACCTGCATGAAGACTTTGTAATGATTTTGTTTATCTCCTTGTCAATCATACAGCCTGCATGTGCTTACAAAGTCCTGAGAAGAGAATTCATTTAGCTGAAATGAATCTCCCTCCTCTGTTGCGTCGTGGGTGTTCAGGACCCTTTATCTTTGGTTGATTATCACTTCAATTAAGGCCTTATTGCTTTAGTTTTTTCCATTGAAATGCTCTCAAAGTTTGGTCACTCAGTATAATTTGCTACATCATACACAGCCCATGAAAATGATAGCAGGATATAGCGCTTCTGCTACAAATGATTTATTGCTAGACAGTCATATGATACTTTAGATAGCCGAAGAACTGAATAATAAAAAATGAAACTAAGATGGTAATGTACAGGATTTATGGCTCTATTCAATACATTTCAGTGTCAAGTTCACCTCTTACTTTGCCTCTTCTTTAACTTAGTGTCACCACTGTCTAACATTGTAATAACTTTAATTTTATTTATATAGCACATTTCATACAAAATGGACCAAAATTACAAAGGATTGTAAAATCATCCTGCTGTGAACGGTTCCACTGCAAGGATTGATGGGATGGTGATGCTGTGAGTAAAACTGGCAGGCTAAATTATAAAGAACCTTTTTTAATTGAAAAATCAACATTTGGGACAGGCAATTCTATAATTATATCACATAAGTTAAGATGTCATATTGCTATATTGATCTTTTGTTCTCCTCTAAGTCGAGTTGTGAATGTGCACAGCATTAATTCTTTAATAAATAAGGCAGTCATCATTTTGATTAAAGCTTTATTTATCTGGTGTTCACCCCCTCAAAGTCTATCAAGCTCTTATCATAAAGATGTTTTTTCCTTATTGAATTGGATTAAATAGATATATGTCTTTACTACAACCTTGAAAATGATTTTTGATGCAACACCATCTCACAGTAAGCAGAGTAATAAGGTTTATGTCTGTAACAACAGCAGTATGAAGCGAGTGTTAGCTTTGCACAGCGTCTGTCTGGGGCTTTAATACGAGCTGGACTCAAGATGGTTCATCTTTCCCCAGCACTGCAGCAACTCATACTACAACAGCTTAAATATCTGTTAAAGTATGTATTTAAACTGACGATGAGCTTGTTCAAAAAAGCAGGCTGTGGCACCAAACAAGGCCAAAGAAGCAATTTGTAGACTCTGGAGTAGTGTAAACTCATTGTTCCTGCTGCTAAAGTAAACTTAAATCACTTATAAACATGGTACCACTGACATATCCTTCAAAATAAAGGTCGCACTTGTTGATCCCGAGTACTTTTATTGTGAATGGCCACATCGGGAGGCAGCTTGACAGCAGCAGAGAAATGAAACTTAAAACTACAGGTTCATTTATAATGAAGTGAACAAAGAGAGACTTATGAATATTTTTCTTTGATCTTGTGCTCAGGTAGCATGCCATCACAGGTTTGTTTTGGGGGAGAGGGGGGGTTTAATATGCATTCATATGTATCGTATTGTATCATACCATTGTGGTATGGTATGGTATCATATCTTTTAAGGTTGTTTTAGCTGTCTATCTGACACTGATTTAGATCATCCAGCTGCACAAAAAGGCCAGCCTTCATCTGATTTGTGTGATGCAAAGCTTATTCAGCCACAGAGGAGTGTATATATCTCATAAGCTTGAAATAAATTACAAAAAGTCTTGAAATGAATGAGCTGATATCATTGGACGCTTTTAAAAGGAAGCTAAATGACTTGGAGGCAGATGCATGTGGATGCTTTGATTACATACAAATATGGTCGATTTAGGCAAATATTTGCTTTTTACATTTTTTATTCGTGTCTCTTAATGTATTTGGATTACATATATTGTGTTATGTTAGCTGCTTGTGACTGCTCTTTGTTTCAAACCCTATTAACTGCTGCAGTCTTGGCCAGAACTCTTGAAAAAGAGACTTTTCATTTAACATGGTTTTCCTGGTAAAATGCAGTCTGACGTGAATGCCAGAGGAAGATCCATTTAAGTAGAACTATTGTTTTCTTATTTAGTTTTGTGACTTCTTGTGTGTTTAACTGATTTTTCAAACTGAGGATCATTTAGCGCTTGTTTGCCCAGGGGCTTGACTTACAGGTGGCATGTACTGTAAGTTTAAGTAGCATGTTGCCTGTCAGGATAACTGATGGTGACACAATGTTTTGGGACGATTATGAAGATGAAAGGGGAAGATAATGATAGTGTTTTCCTAGAGAACTCCACTGTTGGCTAAAGTTGACTGCAAGGACAATCTCCTGCCTGTTATTCATTACTGTTTCTAAGAAATCTTTGTGTGTACAGAGGCAAAGCAGGCTGTGTGTGGGTTTGTAGATCAGTAAGAGACACACTGCTCTTAAGCTTCATCATGTGAACATGAGAAAGGCTGAATTACACACATACAACCACAGATGAACTGCTCTTTGAAACAGAAATAAGATGCCGTTTTCAGTCAGATCAGCAGAAAGGAAGCCTCTTTTTCTTGACTGATTTTATCCACCACATAGACACTAACATGCACATGCACTCTGTTGCTTTGAATCTCAAATCATCCCAGGCAGTCTTGACCATCTCTCTCTCTCTCTCTCTCTCTCTCTCTCTCTCTCTCTCTCTCTCTCTCTCTGTCTCTCTGTCTCTCTGTCTCTGCTTCATAAATGTCCAGCAGCTCCTGTCCTAATTTGGCTGTGAGGACCAAACACCAGTCAGCTGCACAGCCACACTAGAGGTGAGTGCTGTGGATTTTCATGTGTTTACTAGTGTACACACCCCTTGTTTTTGTGTTGGTGCTGCATGCTTTAACAACCCCTTTTCTGTTGCTGTGAGGGTGTCCGCAGTCCACACAGACACAAACCCTGTCAGACAGTACTAGTAGTTCATGAGCACTGTTCGTTTTGCTCTGAAAGAGCAACAGATGGAAAAAATAGGAAGTACTGCCTTTTTCACATTTTTCTGTCTGAGGAGGCAAACACAGGGCCTTTGTAGTGTAAATGCAGCAGGCAGTGCAGTATAGTATGTGCTAAAGTTTGCATTTATCTGACTCAGATCGTTGTTCAGTCTGTCTCAAAATGCCCGATCATTTCTGATGTGATTTTTATGCATTTTAGCTGTATTTTTAAGCAAGGAAAGTTAGAGCAAAAATACATGTTAAAGGCTCATTTATGCTACCTTTATGTATAGAAATAGTTTCACAGAAGTTTTGTACAAACTCATGAGCATTTGACACATTTGAGTGGACATTAAAAAAATGGAATCCACTTGTGATTGCCCTTTCACACTGATCTATACCTCTTCTAGACTGCTGCCCTGTCTGATCTTCACCCAGCTGTTCTGTTGTACAGGCCAGCTAACTTCATATATTCATCATATTCATCTTGAAAATCCTGACACAAAGCTTTTGGGAAGAGCAGGACTTTTCAAAAGGTCCTTGGAAGGTGCCTTGACAACCGTTCTGTCACATTCATGAGGGCCAATCAGAGAACAAGACAAAATGAGATGGTTGCTTCCTTGCCAAAGCCTTTTGGGAATTTTTGTGCATTTTTTTAAATTTGGCAGTGATTTCCCTCGCCACTTTCCTAAAGTAAGTTTAAGCAGCAGGGAGATTGCTCAAATATTGTTGCAGTATTACTTTACATGTTGTGATAAGATGAGATAAGGTAAGGTATACTTTATTGTCCTCCGAGAGAAATTTGTCTTGGACCCTGTCCTACAGCAACAAAGAAAAATAAAAAAAAACACATTATTATACATGATTTAACAGTTTATTGCATATATACACACTTTGTAAAGGCAGTGACATATTACACAACCCCTCTGTACATCGTGCAATACCATTCATACAAAATCTAAATGTACATGGGCACAACTGGATGTTTATAGAGGTTCATCCAGGTCTGAACCCAGCAGGTAAAGGCTGAAACTACTGAGTGAAGAGTTTTGGTCTGATCAGTCTCTATTTCTGTCTAAAAGGGAGAAATTTGTAAGCTGTAAAACTTTGCTTTTTCCAAATCAGACACCATATTGTGTGCATCTTTGCAGCCATCTGCCACTCCATATTTTCTCTAATTTGTTCAAAGTAAACCTCCGCAAACGAACACCGTTTGTAAGGATGCAGTCATGTTCTCGAGATAAACTTTCTTGAAAATGGTAATTGGCACATTATCTTGTTCTAGGACGGTTTTCTGTTACAACAATATTTTGTAGTTCTCTTTTTTTTTTTTCCAATGGAGCTTGGCCTGTTAAATAACTAATAAGCCTTCTTACTGTACAGTGTGTGTTGCTATATAATCAAGCCCTGTATAGGTCAAGTGTAGTGTCATTTTTTGTCACCTGAGATTGTCAGGAATTCACCCTACATGACGGAAAACATGATCTGCACCCCCCAACGCCCCTCGGTTACTCACATCCACAAACACATCCACAGACTGTCAGAATCCCCTCACAGCAGCGTCATGTTTCCTGTAGGCTTGCACGCTTACTTAAACTCACACGTGCCCCCCTCAGCCCTGCTCAGGGATGTAACCTGCACCCGTCATGAAATATAAAGCACCCAAAGAGAGAGAGAGAGAGAGAAGCTAGGGTTACACATCACGAGTTACCCGACTCATGAAGGAGGTCTCCTCGTGTGCTCATGTTTTCATGAGACACTTTACACAGGCCTGTGTAAACCTGCGGTCAGGAGCATTTCTTTGAAAATCTTCTCTTTTCTATTGTGTTCTTTGATTGTGCTGCACCATTTAAAATTTGTACTCAATATTTTGTGATCTAAACAAGCTTTGTGGTCAACTTTGATGCAGATCAAAGCAATAGGATTCTGAAAGAGGGCTTCTTTTATCCTAATTTTTTCAACTTCTCTCCTCGAAAGGAAAATTTCTATTCCTTCTGGCCACAACTACCAGCTTTGTCTTAGGTATGATGCATAAACAAGCCAAAATTCTGTTCATGTTTGTGATTTAGATAACGTCATGCTTACCCTCAGAGCACCTTTAATTTATAATCTGACACATTTCAAAGTTAATCCACCTTGTAAAACATCTGATGCCTCTGCAAGCAACGGAGGCATGAACTATATATAAGGTTACACAACACAGAGTCAAGGGAGACTCATGCTGCACTGTCTGACCTTAATGAGCTTCTCCTCAGCTCTGCTGCCCCACAATCTCACCTTTTAAGGTAAAATTAGGGCAAAGCAAGAAAAATACCAAAAATGTACAGTCAAACATCTGAAGGTCATGAACGCTGATGTTTGTGACTCAGAGTCACACACATGGCTGCTGTTTAATTGTATCAGATCAGAATCTTGCTGCAGATCCTCTTATCTCCCTGCAGTTCTTATCAGATCTTAAAGTTTAACATTTAATAATTGCAACAGGATTGCAGCAGGAAATTTTCTTGCACAGGGTTTTCATTACACACCAGTTAATCCAGACATGGTTTTTCCTCTCCCTGCATCAGGGCATCCTGTTCAGATTAAATTAAGTGAAGTGAATGCACGATGTGATCAATCAGGCACATGATAGATCCTGATGCATCTAATTTTGTTGACATCTATTTAAGCAGCTGCTTCATTCATAAAATAGATAGCCTTTTGCTACAAGCTGCAACTTTATGCAAAGCTTTGCTGAGATTGGGTAAATTAACAATCTAGTTTGAAAAGAATGTTAAGCATTTATTGAGGGGAAAGAAAAACCTCTAAAAACTTTGAGTCAGAGCTTAATACGTGAGCTAGTTATAAACAGAAGTCAAAATGATGGTACCAGTTTCTGTAAATCAGTCAGTTACTTGTAATTATGCCACACATCTAAAGATACTATGTCTGTTCTTGATTATGGCAAAAATCATAATCACATCTACTTTGATTGAGGTATTAAACTTACCTTCTCACTGATTTCACAAGATCTGAGTTCACACACGTGAGCTTAAACACTCTTAACACATCAAAAAGCAAACAATAAATTCAAGTTAATGAGTTAACTATATATATATGTTAAGAAAATAATACATGTTATTAGAATTAATAACAAAAAACTTTTAAACCTTTTGACCTTGCAAAGCACATGGATTGATCAGATTCCACCTCTGTCCATCTTGCAAAGCTCCAATCTGAAACAGCTGTGCCAGGTCTGAGACCGGACCAGATCAGCCAAAGGTGGTAGCTATGGACGAGGTTTAGTTGCACTGGAAGTAGGTAGCAGTAGCTGCCGTTGGCTTGGATAAAGTTGTAGTATAGTGGCAGTTTTATCAGAACTGGGTCACATTTCTTTATTGAAATGAGAGCAGAGAGCCATACTGAGAGCAACACTAGGCTGAGGAGATGCTTTTGCACTGCCATGAGTTTTATGCACCAACAAGCTCTACAGTGAGCTTGGGGTTACGGCCGGAGCGCTGCATGTCTACTACCTAATTTGGTCTTGTTGCTCTGATGAATCTGACGGACAGAATGTCCGTCCAATCACTATCCAAGCATTTTCTTTTTAAGTCCGACCCTTCCAAACACTTTGTATGGGGAGTTTCCAAGATGAAGGTCAAATATGCCCCATGCAATGGATATATGAAACAGTCTATCTGGTGTGTCAGAGTAGCAACCTTTACCACACATGAGATAACTTGTGGACAAAACAATGTATCAAACAGCACAGTAATGGTTTGATCTTTATTATGTTGCTTTCTTGGTTGTGAGAAGTCAAAATCGTGGTTGAATTTGAAACTGGATTAATTACCCAGCACCACTGTGGGCCTACGTGGAAGGAGTCAACTCAGAATATCTGAAGATGGCACTTGTTGCATAACTAACAACATGAATGTTCTGAGAGTGATTACAAATGTTCCTACTCATCAAAATCATCCACATACACGCCCGCTTTCCATTAGACACACGAAGAAACACACATGCACTCTGCACCACACCCTCACTCTCAGCACTAGTGTGTGGCTGTGCTTGTTTGTTTGTTTACCAGGTTGCCGGTGTACTTTGTGACTACATGTACACACAAAGACATTCTTTATAAATCTATGCAAGATTCCCTAAGTGACTCTCCTTTAAACATCTGATTGCTGAACAATGAGCTGCTTAGATTAATAGTTGTCTTGCATTTTTACCTGTTTTTGCATCAGTGTTATCAGCTTCTTTTGATTAAACATAGACAGAGGGCTATCATCAGGAGCATAAAAATATTAACTGTTTAAAAACATACATTTACAATAAGTAAATGTTTTCATTTGCTACACTATCAAGGTTCGAACAGAATGTGTAAAGTTTGTAAAATAGCTTTTTATGCATTGGTTATTTTTTTGTAGAAAATTAATTACAAAAATTGCCCTCTGCCACCACATTCATTGATTGACTTGTATTTTATTTGTATATCTGCACAAAAAGAGCAGAGTCCTCAAGGATTTAGACAATACAAGTAATAGAGTTGAAGCAGTCAAACATTTCATTTCATTAAAAGCCGCTACGAAGCTTTAGGTTCCTTAAAATTTCTTCCTCAAGAAAAAGTCCCTTTTTTAAGTACAACTTAAATTTTTCAGAATCACCCAACCAGGAAAAATCAAAATTTTTCTAAAGAAATAGCATTTTGTACATCATCATGGAAAGACAGTACGAGATGCTATTTCTACGAGGGATTTTCATCTGTCAGTTGGACTACACTTAACATAGGATGCTATTGTTTATGAGACAATAAGTTTTTGTCCACACCATAAATCAACAGACCACTCTTAGCTGTAAATTATAAATATGTAGAGGCTTTGTGGCCTGTGTGGCTAGTGTTAACCCTTAGAACGGTCAAAAGAGAAGACACCCAGGAGGAGTGACAGAGCAGGGATGCAGTAATGCTGCATGCACAGAAAAGACACGACACTACAGTATACAATCATGATAACAAAATTACATATATTTCTAAATACACATGAGGAATGGTGATGAATAGACAAGTTAGGAGTAGATGTTCTGGTTACATTGCAGCAGTTGTCAGTCCTCTCAATTTCATTATCGTCTTAGCTACTAATGCTGACATACAGTGGCAAGAAAGAGCAGGGGAACCCTTTGAGATGATCTAGTTTATCTGGTAGATTTAAAGTTTTTGTTGAACACAGCCATTAAACATTCACAGTGCTGCTGGAAAGAGTAAGTGGATTTAATATCTGGTTGAACCTCCTTTGGCAGCGATGACTTCTACCAAGCGTTTGTTGTAGCTGCTGATCAGACCAACGGAGGAATTTTTGACCATTCTGCCTTACAGAACTGCTTCAGCTCACCCATATTCTTAGGCTGTCTGGTGTGAACAGCTCTCTTGAGGTCTTTCCACAGCATCTCTATCGGATTTAGGTCTGGGCTCTAGGGTCATTGTCCTGCTGCATCAACCAACTTCTTCTTAGCTTCAGCTGATGGACAGCCACCCTGACATTGTCCTGTAGGATACCGGGATAAACCTGGGAATTAATTTTCCCCTCTATGATGGCAAGCGGCCCAGGCCCTGAGGCAACAAAGCAGCCCCAAATCATGATGCTCCCTCCACTGTAAGTTTCTGATACAAAAACATTTTAGAGTTTGATTCTTAAATGAAATTCCCAACATTCACTCCTTTTTGAAATAAAGTTCTATGTTTCATTGCTGCGTTTCAGTCAGGAAGGCACATGGACATCAAATGATCACACAGAAAACATTCAGATATCGTCCTCTACTGATGTTCATTCACATCAACATTTACAGTAGCTGGAGGAGGCACACGGCAAATTTAACTCAACCATTTCCTGCTCACACAGTCGCACAAAAAGAGCCCTCATATAAACTATGGCCTACATAATACAGACAGCCTCACTTGACCACCCTCTCTCTTTCTGTCTCTGTCTGTAAATGGGTCAGTACAGACAGACGAATGGGTCACACTGACTTGGCAAAGGGTCTCTGCTGTGTGCATGTGTGTGCGAGTTATTCATGTTGTTGAATTCTTTGAGGGCTTTGTAATGGGGTGCGTTTGTGAATGAAGCTTCTTGTTGAAAAGACTGTGTTGTAAACAGATTTTTTGTATGACGTTTTGTATGAATCCTGTGAGCAGCATATTCGTAAATGTGTTTGTTGTCTGGGCTCTTTTCCTGAGACACCCCTAACTGGACCACAGTGTGTTTTAGGAACTCTGTGAATGTGCGGTTATGGAAAAAGAAGTGCCAGCTCATTTCTTCCAGCGTAAATAAAAACCCAGCAGTTGACAGTTAATACTTCCTATGAAGCAGAATGAGGCAACACTGTCTGTGTGTGTGTTTCTGTCTGATAAAGTGTGCGTGAATCACTGCTGGCATCACACTGGGGTGTCACAGAGGGATTTTGAGGCTTTGAGCAGGGAGGATCTGTCTGTTTTTCTTCCCTGGATAGAGAGGATTTCTTGTCCTAAAGCTGTCACCGAGTTAAAAACAGAAACGCCACTCTTTGTGGTCCGTCCTATAATGACAGGGTGTTGTTTCTGTCTGTTTTAAAACTTTCGTCATGCTTGCTGTTTTTGTGGAGCGATTGTTCTGACAATCATTCAGTCACAGCAGGAGTTATTAGCACTTGTTGCTCTGCAGTAATTAGACACTAAGCCATTTCAGCGATGGTGCTGATTTCAAAACATGATGTTGCATCAGTCCTGCAAGAGTAAATTATATAACAGTTTAATCAGAAATTAGTTTTCTAATGTTCATATACAAACATGCCTTTAGCAAAAAATAATGGGACATATCAGTTACCCAGCAGCACATTAATTACCAGTCTGTCTTCTATAAAAACACTGCACTTTTTTGGAACTATCTCTTTTAGTCTTCAGATTTTCTGTTGTTCTGTTTTATTATAAAACTGAATTGTTCCATCTGATCTCTGAAGTCAGAAAATCCAAGATACCAGACGGAAACATGATCCCAAAGCCCTCCATGAACTACGAATTCTGACTTGTGAACTCAGAGGGACTTCAGTAACCCCTAGTTACAGCCTCATTACTGGAACGCTCTCAGCTGGGATGTGGTGTCTTTCCTTGCATCGGACTTATGAGGTAGATGGAATGCACCATTGAACTAGTGTTTATTGGCTTTTTCAAAATATTTTCAGGCTTTTTGCCTTTATTTTGTGGTGTGCATTGCAATTTAAATGACATAAGCCCACAGATGCCCCTATTTGTTTTTGCCATTTTTAAATAGGTCCATGAAACAAGTAGGACATTATGTTCTGAAAAAGGTTTTTTTTGGGGGGGTTTCATCACAAGATTCATCACAAAACAGTAACCTGTTTTTTTCTATTACAAAACAGTAGTTGTTGATATTCTAAAGTGAGCACTGATTAAGTTTTGGTCAGATTAGATCTAGAGCCCTGAATCGGTTCAAGACAGTAGGCCCATTTAAAGATTCTGTGAGAACTTTTTGGCTGGTTATGAAACAGACTGGAATGAATCCTGATGCTTCTTTACGGCATTCAAAATTAAACAGGAGCATCTGAGAGGAGATTGTTGTTTTGAACAAAGTCGCTTTATAGTTGTAGTAGTGGTTTATTTTATATGGGTGTTAGATGAGGCAATGAACTGCACTCTCCTTAATCAGCTTATTTTAAGAAAGATTCATTGTTGGTTGCATTTAAAGTATTTGTAACAAAAAACAATGAGATTTATACCATAAAACACAAATTACATTTACAAGACAAGACCACTAAAGAGATGAGTCATCTTACTTTGTCCACTGGGGGCTCCAAAAGCAACACTACCAAAATTTTCCTCACAGGAGCTTTAACCAAAAAAACTTAGTATTCCACTGACTTTAACTCTAAAAAAATACTTCTTGGGTCTAGTTACGTCAAGATGTGGATTTGCAAATCTTTGTTATTTATTACTGAGAATTAAAAGTACATTTTTGTGCTGTTTTTCAGATAAATCCCTAAAACAAGCAACCTGTTATGTTCTACGAAAGCTGTTCCTAGGGGTCCAAACTGCAAGATTCATGGCATTTCAGCCTTCTATAAGGAAAATTTGTTGGTTTGCAAAGTTGGTCCTGATACAACCTTGATCTGATTCAATTCAGAGACTTGACTCATTACAAGATCCCAGGCCCAGTTAAAGCTCCTGTGAGGACTTCCTGATGCCTCTTTCTGACTCACTGTACTAAACAAAAGCATCAGGAAGATGATTGGTTTATATTCCCCTAAAGTTCTTGTAAAACGTGAAATCTGTGCAGCCAGGTAGATGTCAGTCCATATGGTTTACTACAAACTGGAGAAAAAAAGGGTTTTGACTGATATGTTGAACTACTGAAATAATTAAGGATGAATATTTTATTTAAAAAAAAAAAAAAAAAAACACGTCTTGGGGCCGAGTGGCCTAGTGGTTTAAGGTGCGTCCCGTGTACAGTCAGTCCGGGTTCAAATCTGGCCGATGGCTCTTTCCCACATGTCACTTCCCAGCTCTCTCATCCTTGTTTCTGATTCTGTCCACTTTGCTCCTCCGTCAGTAAAGACATTAAAAGCCCAAAAATAAATCTGAAGATGAAAAAAAAAACCCTTCTTAAACAATGATGTACCACTCGTTTCTGGGGGGCACCAAAATCAACACGATCTTAAAGTTCCTCACAGGAGCTTTAACCCAACTAGTAACACTGGAAGCACTTGGGAAACTGTAAAAATGTTTTCATTACCTTTTTATTTTTTTCCCCCAGATAGAAATGATACCTAACTTGTCAGATCTGGAACCTTCTGTAATGACTTCTGGAAACAGTCTCAATACAATACCGATGCTCTTTATGACTTGGAACAGAAAACCAGACAATCAGATTTATTGTGAATGCTTTCTATGTAGTTATTATTTGTATGCCCGACTCAGGCCAGATTCTGAATGAACAACATGAAAAGAGCCTTTGTTTACATGATCAGTGCAACAGTGAGTAATATCTCAGTCAGTTAAAGGAAGCAGGAAGAGATTTTCTAACTACTTGTCACTCGAGTACAGAACAAGATCAGAGAAGAGCTAGGATGTAGCATTTGGTCCACAAAATTTAATCTGGTCTAAAACACTAATATAGGTCTGTTCTCATTGCAATCATGTTGAATATTTGTGAGACAAAATACTGATATGAATGTCCTGCTGTTTATCAGTTGTTGTGGAATCACTTTATTGTGTTGTCAGTATTGTGGGTCACATATAATATGCTTGGTTGTAACAAGTTGTAATGTTGCACAGTGTATTGTATCATATGTTCAATCCCATCATATCATTGCATCATATCCTATTCTGTCCTTCCCTATTGTGTCATGTTTTGAAGTATCATATTGTTAGGATCATTTCATATTTGTTTGTGAGTTCCCAGCAGTTCCTGCCCCTAATATTGGATTACTTATCACCAGCCCTTCATAAGGTATACCTCATCCACTTCTCATAAATGCAAATGTCTAATCAGCCAATCACATGGCTGCAAACAGTGTATTCAAGCATTTAGACAGTGTCAAGATGATCTGCATAAGTTCAACCTGTGATTTAATTCACATTGAACATGCCATGGCTGTATGGCTGGCTGTCATGGTTTTCAAATTCTGACCCTATTATTCAGACTCACAGCAAAAATCAAGATTCATCAGACCAGGATGTTTTCTATTCCAGTCTGTGTGAATTGTAGCCTCAGTTGCCAGAACTGCTGATCACTGGACATTAAATCCCAGAGATGGCTGGATGAAAATCCGGGCAGATTAGCTGTTTATGATTACTCATGCCAGCCTGTGTGGCACAAACAACCACGGCACGCTCAGTCGCTTTCTCTACATCCTGATGCTTAAATTAAACTTCAGTAGATCATCTCTACCATGTCTAAATGCATAAATACTATGGCTGCTGCTATGTGATTTGCTGGTTCGACATTTTTGTTAATGAGCAGTTGAACAGGTGTACCTAATGTAGCGGCTGTTGAGTGTATATCCATTTTGATGTGTTAACATATTTTATTGCACCCCGTTTTTAAAAATAGAAGTTATTGAGTGAAATCTAAAACATAGTAAACACACAAGAATGAGGTATAGCACTGGATGAATTTCTCTACCTCACTTCTGTACATTTGTGTACTTTAGGCTTTTAGGCTTCGTAGCATGCTAAGCCAACATGTCCTGTGAGAGGAATATTTAAATTCCTCTTTATTCTCAGTGAAGCGCTGAATAGTTTGCTGTCAGAGCAGCAAGAAAAACGTGTGAAAGTGAGTAAAGGACGGGTGTGTAGCTCTCACATGTGAAGAGAAAAAAAAGTTCTTGTCACTGTGTTTATGTTAACAGAGGAGCTGAACATACTTTCTTCTTCTCTCACCCTTGATACCGTGTTTGCTCTACATACACTCCTCCTCTCTTCTATGTATCATTTCTCTCTTTCACTGCCTCTATCACTTCTCTGTCCGTCTCACCATTTTAGTTTTAATATGAAGGCCTGTAATGAAACTGTAAACACATTGATGGGTGAACACACTGCATATAAAACAGGCTTTTCAAATAAAAGTTGCTTCTATCTAAAATTATGGATGAAGTTAAGTGTATGTAAGGATGAGTGAGTGTGGTGCGGCCTTGAAAGATGGAGGGAGGAGTAAAGATCGCAGTTGTGACAACAGCAAGCAAGAGCCTTTCTTCCTGTTGCTATAAATGTCTGTGGCATTCTGGGGCAAAAGTGCACTGATGCACAGACCTGCAGAAACGTGCACGTATCTACAGCTTTACAGGCAGCATGCAGCATTTATGGTTATAGAGGAACTGAATCTTGTGCATAAGTCAGTTGCTATGTCTGTCTCTATGTTACTAGCAGAATATCTGATAGAAGCTGCTTGTATTTAGCACAAGCATGAACATATTTTCTCCTTCCTGCTTTTTTTAAACTTCACATTCTTGACACGCTGAGCTTCGACTCGCTCTAACACCACTTTGAACACAAGGACTTTGACACACCCACACATCAGTACCACTCAGTTTGAGGTGGAGGTTTTACCACACATATAAATACTAATAGCTGTGGTTGGGTCGTTGGCACATAAACTATGAAGCTGTCAAACTGTAGCTGTGGTATGACCCATCAGCACATTTCTGTCTCTGACTAACAAAACTGAATCAACACATTTTTTTTTAATCCTTACAAGTAGCAACATTTCTTGTATACACAATGAAGCATCTAATGCAACTTCACTGGAAATGGATGACACACAGCTCAGAGGAGATGCAGCACAGTCAAACAAGCTTTCACATGCAAAGCAGGGTGTTTCCACAGTACTGTCAAACTCAAAGTTCAACACACCAGCCTTAAGCCTGGCATACACCAAAAGATATTTTAAATCTCACCCAAATTTTTGAATGTAATGACATACAGTGCTGTGAAAAAGTATTTGTCCCCTGCCTCAGTTGACTCAGTTAAGGTCAGTGTTCATGATTCAGCAATAAGAATGAGACTGGGCAACAGTGGCATCCATAGGAGAGTTCCAAGGCAAGAACTACAGCTCACCTAAAAGAACACAACGGCTTATGTTATCACATAGACGTTGGGGAAAATATTATGTGGACTGACAAGACAAAAGTTGCACTTTTTGGAAAGTGTGTGTTGAACCTGGTACATTGGCATAAAACTAACACAGCATTTCATGAGAAGAACACACCAACAGTCAAACATGGTGGTGGCAGTGTGGTGGTCCGGGGCTGCTTTGCTCAAACAAAGATCTCAAAAAAGCAACACATTATGCCGCGATCTAAAGAATAGATGAGAAACAAAGTCTGGAAAGGGTTACAGCCTTGGGACTCAGGCTTTTGAACTCCAGCCAATCACAATGAGAGCCATTATCCACAAATAGAGTAAACTTGGACCAGTGGTGGTCCTTCCCAGGAGTGGCTGGACAAACAAAATGACTCTATGAGGGCATAAGAAACCCATCCAGGAGGTCACAAAAGAATGCACAACATCTAAAGACCTGTAGGCCTCACTTGACTCAGTTAAAGTCAGTGCAGCAGGACAATGATCTGGAAAGCACCAGCTAGTCCGCCTCTGAATGGCTTTAAAAACACAAAATAAAGGTTTTGGAGTGGCCTAGTCAAAGTCTGGACTTAAAGCTGATTGAGATCCTGTGACATAACGTTAAACAGGCCATTCATAATCGAAAACCCCCCAGTTTGGCTGAATTATAGCAATTCTGCTAAAAAGAGTGGGCCGAAATTCCTCTACAGTGACGTGAAAGACTCATTGCCAGTTATCACAAATGCTTGCTGCAGAGGTTTGCATAACCCGCTATTAGGTTAGGGGTCAGTTACTCTTTCACATAGGGCCAGGTATGTTTGGATGGCTTTTCCCCTTAATAAATGAAATCATCATTTAAAAACGACCTTTGGTATTTACTCAGGTTATCTTTGTCTACTATTGAAATTTGTTCTATGATCTAAAACATTTAAGTGTGACAAAAACTCCTTTATTACTTTAGTGTAAACAAGCTAATGTGGCTAGCTTTTAACTAATTGCTAAATAAATTTTGGTCGTTAATTCGGTCCAACTTCCTCCTTTGTCCGTGTGATTGTTTTATGCTTTACAGGGCACTTTGTATCAACACTTGTGCTGATGACACAAATCAAAAAGTTGGGCCTCTATTTCTGGTGGAGGTTGATGAGGCCACTTTGATATGCTTAGTAAGTGAATAAGCTTTAAAATTGCATCTATTGCTGCTTTCCATTAGAGGCTGACAAGGGGAATTGCCAATCATTGATAAGGATTTTGTGGTGGCCAATCAGATTTCAGGGATACCCTTGTTGACCCCCACTACAACGGGCTTGGCACCTGGTCAGGAGAACAATGCTCTGTGTGATATGCTTTTTAAACTTGACCTTGAGATAAAAGAGATAGAGGAGCAGAGAGTATGATTTGTGCTACTATTTGTATTGCATTATAATGTCTGTTTATAGAATGAACACAGCAGCTGAGTGTTGACACTAAAAAGAGCCTTACATTCAAGCACAAGCTTCATGTTCAAATTAAGATTCTTATTAGTATTTGCACTAATGTGTTTTTAAATTGTTTTTATTGAGTTATACTCCTTGATGGACAAAACAGAAAAGCTCCCACTGCCTCCTGAGTCAGCCTGGCCTGCAGCCACCACCATCACTCTCCATCTCTTCGCTCCTCCATTCCTCCCACCCAGCCAGCAGGGAAACACTACACTTATGTAACACAGAAACAGAAAAGAGATAAAATGACACTAAACGGAGGAGAAAGAAGGAAGAGCGGTAGAGAGGGTCTTCATCTTCCTCTCCCCCTGCAGCAACTGGAAGAGGTTTGCTTTTAAGTTTAAACATTCATTAAGAATCTGCCCTCTTCTAGTCCTTTTTTGTCAGACAGGGTTTCGTCACTTCTAGATTTTGTTACAAACACTACTCACTGTAATAACACACTGACTGTAACACCGTCACTGCAGGAGTAATTTACACTGTGTACACGCTGAACAACATGACGGATGAACCCTGGCGCCCTGTCTCTTCAGCTACCCATCATTATACTCATAATTATGGTTATAAATAATACAGTTTGCTGTGGCCACTCATGATATTGTTATGAAATATTCTATATTTGAGTCTCTGTTTTTTTACATAATAATGAAACAACAGGTGCATATTAAAAAAGTAGAAAATCAAAGTTCGTTTTTTCCTGTAATTTGATTAAATGAGTTAAACTTGCATATTTTCTAGATTCACACAGATTAAAATATTTCAACTTTTTTGCTGTTTTCATTTAGATTATTATGGTTTACAGCTCACAAATAATATCTCAAAATATAAAAGTCCAATTTCTTGTCAGTTATTTCAGTCCTGAAAAGAGCACTAATCAGATAATTAACTCAAAACACCTGCAAATGTTTCCTGAGCCTCTATTTTCCGACTGTGGTTCAGTACACACAACCACAGTCTTGAGGAAGACTGCTGATTTGAAAGTTGTCAAAAGGACGGTTACTGAGCCACAGAAGGTCATTGCTAGAAGGGCCGGATGTGTTGAAGCATAAGTGTGGTGAAATAGGTACACAAGCAACACGGATGGCCACCACCTTAAGAGGATTGTCAAACAAAGCACAGACGTGTCCATGAAATGGGCTACAAGTGTCATGTTCCTACTGTCGAGCCACTAGAACTGGACCATTGCTTAGTCATCCAAAGTCCTGTTTTTGAATTAAAGTACTTTTTGCATTTTTTTTGGAAATCAAGGTCCTGGAGTCTGGCATCGGAGTAGCACAGAATCCAACATGAATGAAATCCAGTGTTTTCAGTTTCCACAGTCATAAGCCAATGTTCCCTCTAATTTTCAAAACAGACTATGATGAAACTATGATTAAATACAATAAAGATATGAGCAATATGATGATACAATACAAAACAACATGACGATACCATATGGTATTACAATATGATGATACAATACAATGATACAATGTAATTACAAGTCATAAG
This sequence comes from Cheilinus undulatus, assembly GCF_018320785.1. Lineage (NCBI taxonomy): Eukaryota > Metazoa > Chordata > Actinopteri > Labriformes > Labridae > Cheilinus > Cheilinus undulatus. Next base: position 19,144,705 of record NC_054887.1, on the reverse strand, counting down.
CCAATTACTGTTAGCCGCTAGTTAGTTGCTATAATGATGACAAACACACTCCTTAATACAAACTGATAGTTTGTTTGGGGGTTTGGGTACTTCACTGCTAACCTTGAGCTAGCTCTTGTGTCATTTTAAGGTGTGTTTATGCATGCTTTATTTTGTGTTGCATTAGCCTGTCTATCATCTGCAACTGCTCACATGCCCAAACTCCTGCAAGGAATCCAACAGCCAATCCCAAATATTTCCAGTAATGTTTGTGTACGTGTCAGAATATGATTCATTTGGAATATCCTGCTCTAGCCAGCACTATTTCAGCCAACAAGTAGAAATACTCCTTTTTTTAAAATCATGATGTAGAAACCAGTGACGGTGACATGGAGTTTTGACTGGTCATATGTTTAATGTCTGTTTGTGTAATAAAGTTTGAGTCTGTTATGTATTAATAGCAGAATGAACATGTTTAGCCAATCCTGCATAATGAGACGTCTGTTGGTGTATTTATGAGTGTATGAACGTCTTCCCCGCCCTCTCTGCTCCGTCATGGCACACCTTCCTGTCAGGTATATAGACCTCAGTTGTCCTCTCTCTCTCTTCATTACTCCGTCACTCACGCTCCTCTCTCTCTCTGTCCTTCTGTGTTTTCAGTCTAAGATGCCCTAGGCGGAGAGCAAGGAAATGTAAATGGCTTCCAAAGTAAAAGATGCTGTGGTGTGGTACCAGAAAAAGGTAAGTCACTCTTTATTTTTTACTGCTTATTTTGTTGGATGCCACAAAAAGAAAAGACAAAAACTTCATTTAAATGTGTTGTTATTTCAATGTTTTTTTATTTTTTTTAAGTTGATATTCTTTAAAAATTCATTATCCATGAGAAATGTAATTGGGTAACAGGAGATGGTAGAGTCCTTATGGCTGCTTTTGCTCTTTAATATTTTAGCTCAGCATTTCTGAAGGGCTTTGGGAAGTAGAGGGCAAATAGAGAGCAAGGAGAGAGCCTTGTCTCTTAGATGGAAGTGAAGTTTACTTTTTAACCTAAGTTAATTTTATACAATAAACAGTCTCTTCCTGCTGGCAGTCCATAACTGTGAACTATGTTCAGATGAACGGTCTGTGCATTTGTTTTACATGATATAGTTGGATGTTTAGATGTGCATCATTTTAGAAGCACGTAAAAGAAAAAGTATCCAAAAACTGTTTCAAGATTTACTATGTGAAAAAGGGGGGCATTGAGGGTTCAATTGAAACATTTTTATTAGTGTATATCTGGTCCAGATTTTACTTTCTGTTAATAATATAAACCCCTGCCTTAAGAAAATGCAATACAGAATCTATCCTTGTGATATAGGACCTGCCTGGTTTCCTTGTGTAAAGAATTAGTGAGGAACTTTTAAGTTTCACTGCCTTTTCACCAAGCAGTCTTGTTCAGTTTTGTATGGTATGAGAGTGTTTGTTTCTGTGGCCAAAAATTGGAGAAGGTGGGGTCAGATGCGCCCCATGCATTCAGGCAGCCCAGGTTCAAGTCCGGCCTATGGCTCTTTCACTGCATGTCATTACCTGCTTTCTCATTCTTGTTTCTGACTATCCACTGTCCTATCGCTACAAAATAATAAAGGGGAAAGGTACTAAAGTAACCAATCTGTACCATCCATGTTTCCCCCCAGTGACTGGTTGAAAGAACCGTCACTTCCTGCGCAACAGTGTTAACAATGGACAAATGCAAAATATGCCATTTTTAAATATCCCATGAATTTTGAAAGGAATTTTACATTTTTTGGGAATAACTTCAGTGTGCTGCACTGTTTCAAGGCAGACCTTTGGGGTGCAGAACTCCCTAGGGATCATTAGAGAAGAGGAGGTGGGAACCAAACCATACAAATATTTAAATATATTTCAGACCAAAATTTAAGTCATTAAAACACACTTTAAAGTAGGGATGCATGATATTATCAGCATGATATCCACATTGGCAGGTATGAAAATCAAAATATTGCCAGAAATGTTCATATCTGCTGATAATTACAGACAATATTGGGGCTAGAAAAATCTTCCTATATCAACTTTAAATATTGGCCTTATGGATAAAAATTAATGGAGTTTTTAGGCTGGATCAACAACAGCTAGTCTGTTTCTTTGTTCATCCTGATTCATGAAACTTATAAGTGTGTTTAAAGGGCTGAAATTTGTTATTTTGTTCATCCAAAAACTTTAATTTGTGTGCTTGAAGGACTGACATTTTAGGTCTGAACTACATTTAAATGTCAGTATTGGTATTGGCTAGAATTATTTTGTAAATATCGGTGTATCGAATATCGGCAAAGTCCAATAGCATGCATCCCTACTCCAAAGTTTAAGGAATAGAGATGAGCAAAGAAAGCTAGTATCTGCTGATACCTATATCATGCCGATCATACCGCTCATCCCTAAAATAAACCATTTGTGTTAATTTGGTTGCCACCTAGGACATAGCAGTTACCTCTCTGCTGATTTGTCCTGTACATGCAGGTAGTGTTCATTAACAAAAGACAACCCCTTTAAAACCTCTCACCCTGCTGTTTTTCCATATTAAAATATGTCAATCATTGAGTATCTCTGCCATCCTCAAAAAGGTGGTTTCAGAGGTTAATCACTTCATCTAACGCTTGCCACCCAAAGAAGTGTTTACAGGCATTAAAGTTGACGGTTAAAGAATAATATACCTTGATACAGTCCTGTTTGCTTCTGTAGCTTACAAAGACACGTCAGTATTTATTTCAGTTTCATTTCCTGCCAATTTAAAACTGATTACAGGAGCTTTAAGTTAAATAAAAAGAGGAAAAAAAGCCTTTCTTTTAAGAATTTAAAGGAAATCTGAGAGCAAATAACTCGCCTAACTGTTAATTCTTTTATAATACACTGTAGCTGATGATGATGCTACACTGTATGTATGGGCCAATGGTCATTTTGATAAGGATTTATAACAAGTATGACTTAAACCCTTTAGTTTCTATTTGTTTATGTAAATGATCCGACATAAAACTAATGTGAACCTCTTGGTCTGAATGTCAAATCTCCCTTAACTAAAGACACTGAAGATAAAGAGTAAGATTAAAATGCCCATGACTGTTTTGATGCACACAGTTTTGGCGGTGATCACTGCACGGTGTTGTGTGTCTTCTTGTTCCATGGTTTCAGATATCAGATCCTCTGCTGGACAGCAGCTCTGCTCCCCTCCTGCAGCTCTCAGCTTACACACACCCATCTGCCTCTCAGTGCTGTCTGTCTTCACAAACCTGTCTGTCACTACGACCCTGTCTTCCTCCCCTTTGACCGCCTCGGCCTGTCATTACCCCCTCGCGACCTTTCTGTCTCCTTATCTGTCTTTTTATGTCTTTCATGTGTCTCTCATGTCGACACAGCCTGTCTGTGTCTCTCTGATGTTCTGCTCACACCTGGCAGATGTATCGCCAGCGTGAGCTTTCACTAGAATCACATCACACTGAAGATGACTCATATGAGAAGTTTAAAGCTTTAATTAAAGGTCTGAGAGCTGCTATATGAATGGCTATTATTAGTGAGCCACTTTCCCAGCGTTGCTTTTAAATTTTAGTCCTTAAACTGATCATAAATTTATTTGCATTTTACTAAGGTTAGTAAAATTAACAATCAAAGGTTACATTAAGGACTGATAGCATCCAAAAGTCTCAACAGAAAGCTGATAAAGAAGAAGGAAGAGTGCACTACAATATCTAAACTCCACAATTACACTGGCAATGTTGTGATATTGAAATGCTGCCAATAGACTTTTGCAATTTAGACAGTGTGCAGAAGTTTGCCTGCAATTTGTGATAGTTAGAACTAAGACATGACCAAATACTGGATGCTTTTGATTTTGTTGCGGTGTCATCAAAAAACAGGAACATTGAAAATGTTAAAAACATTCAAGTTGAAAATTCTGGTAATGTGCCAACCCTGCAATTATTGTAAAAAGGTTTAAATCATCTAATTATGCCTTTTTTGAAACTATGGGTCCTTTAACTGGAAGAGCAGAAAAATCACTGCTTCCTGTTAATAATTGAAGCTTTATTGCTGTCTCTGAGCGTACATAGGTGAGTGTCTGTAGCCAAGCTTGTCTGGGCAGAGGAGCACCAGTGACTGCAGCCGCTGAGTCATGAATGAATAAAGCAGGAGCAGATCACACCTGTCTGGCTGCCTTCAGGGCTCCCTAATCACTGACAGTACTTTTAGACAAGTTAAGCGTTTTTCTCTCTTCATACTGCCTGAATGTAAACAAGTTTATGCAACAGATAATACAGATAGTGTTATGACAAAAAGGCTTTCTTATAGTCTGTGAGTCACCCCGACAGGATGAGTTCGTTTACCTCCAATGATTCAAATATCCCTATTAGTTCTGCTATTCATAGGCTGACTTGTAACACAACACTTATGCGAGTCTCGGAGGTCAGACACTGTGCTATCACAGATATTTTAATCCATCAGATTCAGCTTTGATTGATGCCAAACCACAGTCTATCTCCAGCCCTCCCTTGTATTTTTAGAGAGTACTTTGAAATCCTGCCAAACAAACAAACACTGCCCTCAGGAGAGAATTAAGGTGTGTGTGTGTGTGTGTGTGTGTATTTCTAAGTAAGTCTGCAGCTCTTAAGAAGGCTCACGTGGTGGAAAAACCCTGCTGTGTTTGTCGCCTCATCTTTTATAAGTGTCGTATCGCCAAATTTAGACTTTTTCTGTTTTTGTTTATGTTTAGAATACAGCTTCAGTGAGTTTCCTCTAACTGTCCAACTTTTTTAGATGTTATTCTCTGAACTTATTGCTTCCAGCTCATTACAGAAGCACTGCTGGCATTGTTGTTGTGTAGAGCATATGATCTTTAAAACATTCAAAAGCATTGGTCCTTTGGAAAAACAACATCCCTGTTACTGCTGGGAGATTTTAGCTACTATGTTCAGTATAGTGTTATCTTTGGCTTGACTCAAAGTAACCCTGCTTCAGTCAAGACTTTGAATTATGTTTGTTGAAGCCATGCAGAAGTTATGCAGAAGTTTTCTTGTTGTTCTTACCTCTATCACTCATGTTTCAATGCCTGACATTTGTAATGAAAGCAATGTGCAGTTAATGTTGTCAGTGGTTTTCTATGGCATAAGCTTGTTTGTCTCATGTGGATTGTTTTGATTGTTTCATTGTGTGCAGCTCTTTAGTTAAAAATGAATTTGCGCAAGAGGACAGTATCAAACTGCATCATATCATATCATATGATACCTTTTTGTATCATGCTGTATCCCCTTGTATGGTCTGGTATTGGATGTTGCCAATCATATGGTGTGGTATGGTATCGATCATATTGATCTTTTCTTTTATCTTATTTTTTCACATATAGTATAGTTCATTGTTTCCTATTGTATTGATTTGTTTTATTTGATGTTGTTTTGTTATGTTGTATCGTATCATCATTTTAATCCTATCATAATGTTGTATCATATAGTGTTGTCAAATTGTAACATATCGTCATATCGATAGAAATGCTGTATCATTGTCATATTGTATCTTTGTATTGTGGTTATATCTTTTTGTATCATTCAGTATATCAAGCACATAATTTGACTCACCTCCTCTTTCTTAGTAAGGTATAAAACACTGACAGTAAAAATAAACTATCTACAGAATGAGATTTAACTTAAAATCACGAGAACATTTTTTAAATTCTTTTTGGGGGAGTTTTATGTCTTTATTTTTAAATGGAGGGAGATAGTATAGAATTACATGTGAGCCACGGGTCAAACTAGGATCTGGCTCACAGTTAAGGGGACTTTTGCCTCCTTACATGGGGCACAACCTAAATATCAGGCTGCCCAGCACCCCGAGAAAACATACTTTTTGTTCTTTTAAGATTTGACCCTTTTTTTCAGCTACTCTTTGTAGCATTTCTATTCATGTTTTACTCATAAGGGTAAAGGACCATTCTAAAAGAAATAAGGTGGAGGAAATCTTTCAAACTAGAAAAAAAAATCAGATTTAAAGAGGTGCAGATTACCAAACAGGTCCTTGAACCTCTCATTGCCACCCTCACCTCTGCAGCCTCAGCCGCCCCCGGGCAGCAGCTTGTATGACACACGCTGTATTTCTGTCTGCACCATGTCTGCAGACATGCTGCAAATAGACTCACTGTTGTGTGAGCTAGCTGCCATTTCTGTCTCACCACAGTGCCATGCCAGAGCCCATGTAAGCATGGAGTCTATATCTGTCACAGCAGCAGCAGCAGCAGGCACACTTCCGTGTTTTATTTTCTGTAATGTCTGACACATTCAGCTTGCTTTTGCCCAGCACGAGGCTAACTGCCAGCTACTTTTGGCATGTCAGTGAAATATTGGAGCTTAAAAAGTTGTACTGTTATAAATCAGCTTACTGCCTATTTGTGTGTTGGCTTTAAGGCTTATTTAAGGACAAGTGACACAGTTCTTAGTCTGGTATGTGGCCGAGATTTATGGATTTTCAAGACGTCGGTTGGGTCTCATATGAAGTTCACGACTACGTTTGAATGACACAACAAATACATATACATTTAGCTTTAAGTCTCACTGATGAGGGTTATCACTGTTAATTGCTCTTAAACATGGTTCAGAAGAAGACATATAGCAATAGAATTAGAATTGGGGATAAAAGTGAAAAATATCTATTAATACCACAAGTCATGAAGAGTATTAAAGAATCAAGAATATCTTGAATTCCAGGATTGAAAGAAAAAATCAGCCTGAATTTAGGAAAAATGCTGTTGTGATTGCAGCGTCTCAGATACACAAAATCAAAACGATGGGATCAAACCTATCGAGTTCTACTTGAAATCCAAGAGGCACCAATACTATGTAAAACTTGCATTAATTTACTTTAAGTCCTAAAAAGGCCTTAAAAGGTCTTATATTTAAATTCAATCAGGAGCGACTTAATAGGAGTTTAACAATAATTTATTTTACAAATTTTAATGAGAGAGAAATGTTAGACTCCATCATGATGACTTCATGTTCTTGAGGAGGTAGTGAGGCAAACGACAGGAATAGGATACCCCCCTTTGGAGTCTAGACACTGGTGGAGGGGTTGATGTGGGGAAAAAGACCTGTGAGGATTGACTGAATGCTGATGAGCTGAATGGAGGTGGCTGGGGTGGAGGAGGGTTGCAGCATCCACACTGAAATGACTGGCTGACAATGAAAGGGACAATGACATATTTAAAATATGACAGATGCATGATGGTTGGTCAGACGAGGTTGAGTTAAACAGGATGGACTGGTTCATATTAAAACAATGGCAGTTGATAAATAATGAAGATGGTCATTACAGGCCTAAATTGGGTCAATCATATCATTTAGAATGTTTTTGGTTTAGGAAATATTAATTCATTCATTCTGTTCTGTCTGAAACTTTCCATTAGCTGAGCTCCACTCTTTATTTTAAACTAACTTCTTACAGACAACACAGAGCCTGTATGAGTTTGTACCTGTGGTTAATCAGTGTTTGTCAAAGCTGTCCACACCCACACAGTCATATGTAAACAGGTGATTCCCTCAAACAGCTGAGGGATTTTCTCACACAGCTGGTTCTCAGTGGAGATGACTGAGGTACTTGAACGAAGCAGGAAAATATAGATGAATGGATTCTTGTGTTTATTTCCCGTAAACAGCCCCTTTAGCAGGTTTTTCCAGATGATCCTAATTAGAACTCACAGCCAAACTTGAAAACACCATACTACTTTAAGAACATTTTTATTTTGAGTAAATCAGTAAATATTATTCAGAAGGAAAGATGGTGGAACACCACGTTTGGAAGCAAAAGCTATGACAAGTTCCCAGATTTCAAGGTGGCAAAGATGAATAACAATGAGAAAAGCAGCAAATACTTGTTTTCATGAGTGATAAAAGGCATTAATAGAAGCTGATTAGATATAGTGGTTTAGTATTCAGTGGTAAAAGACACTTTCTACACCAGCTTTTTGTGATGGAAGAATAATGCTATAAGAATCATGCCCTATGTCATTTACAATACAATACAATATAATACAAGACCTTTATTTATCCCCGAAGGGAAATTCAATCGTCTGGGATTCTCATCTGTTTACTGTAGAATTATAAAGTCTAATAGCTGATGGTATGAAAGATTTTCTAAACCTTTTTATGTATTATAAATATAATTTAATTTAATTATAATATGATTATAATTATAAAAAATAATAATTATAATATAATTATAATTTATGTAAAAAATAAACAATTTTCAATCATTTTTTCCAGTCACCTGGAATAATGACAGTCTAGTAAGAGAAGAAATTAAGAATTTTCCTGTCTGTGAAAATTTTAGGAAACACTTAGGTTACTACAGCTGGGATAGGTTCCAGCCCCCTGCAACCCCAACTAGGATAAGCAGTGTAGAAACTGGATGGATGGATGGTTTTGAGATACTGTAAGACCTTCAATCAAGAAGAAAAAGATACAAAGTCATAAAAAATAAACAAGGAAAACATTTTTTAAAAATGGTCCATTTTGTTGTTGTTGTTTTTTTTTCAATTCCTTAATTTTGGTTTCAGGTTAAAATGAAATACTTGAGGAAAAGGGAAATCATGTGACCCAATGGGACAGGTGAACATTTCAAAATTAAAGCCCTCGCATCAAAATTAAAGCCTTCATAGATATTCACTGCCCACTATTCAAAACAGCTCAGTTTTATTTTTGTTTTTCCTTGTTCTGTCATAAGCAAAAACGGGACAACAAAAAATTACTCTTTATTTCGGAGCCTTGTTTTAACCAGGACATGGAACTGCCTGAAAATACACTGACCCCATACATGTCTCCTAGCTTTTCTTTCTTAATATAATCATTGGTAAATCAACTGCAGCTCAATATTTATCATCTTTAAGCAGTGTAGGTCACTGCAGTGATGCTATGGCATAGATTCACTGAAGTATAAATCAGGCTTAACAGCAAAGGAACACATACATAATGATAAAAAGCATATACTGTAAATATAACCTATGAATAAATATAACCAGCCTTTATTTTAAAGTGACATCTTCCACAGAACCAGGTTATTTGATCTATTGCTGTTATAAAAATATCAACAAAGGCTCCTTTCGAGGAAAAATATTAGTAAGTTGTGCGTGTTCTGCTCCTCTTGTATCAGTTCATCAGGTGTTAACCTAAAGCCTTGTCTGAGCCCAGTGATTCTATACAGCATCAAATAGAAGCTGTATTATTCACGGCTCGTATGTGTGTTAATGTGTTAAACCTGGTGAATATCTGTCTACTGTACACACCTCCCCCTCACATCTCCTCAAACCTGCATCTATTGTATCTATCAGACTCCCGCTCCACTGCAGAGGCGGTTGTTACATAACTGCTTCGCCAACATAATCCCCATCCCTCTTTCTCTCCTTTCCCTTCATCCGTCGTCATGGTGACCCCAGCACTGCCGCAGCGGCACACTTGGCATAGTCATCTCTCCTTCTGGTGCTCTCTCAACGCTTTACTTGATTTGCTTGTCAAATCACTGAAGGCTGTGACTTTTCTTAGTGAAATCAGTGCAGGTTCAGAAGCTGTTTGATGAAAACAAATAAACCTTCAACAGTTAAAAGAGCAAAAGTATATTTTATGTCAATTTATCATGTACTGCATTTTGATAAATCAGCTGTGATTTGTTTTCTGTGTAGTGTTTTTCTAATAACCCCTATATTTGATAGGAGAGGATCATATTTATAGATGAGTCTGTGTGGAGATAAGAGGATTTCCACTGCTGTTAATTCCACTCTTTCACCTCTCAGTCACCTCATTACTCCATGATGTAACAACGGGTGTGTGAGTGAAATTTATCCTGCTTTCCATACCTGCCCACCTCCTTATCTCTACCTCTCTCCTGCTTTATCGCTCTGCTCTGTAGTCTGGTTGTGTTTGCCCTCTAGCCGTCCTCCACACACACTCCCATCATCCTCTCCATTCTGTGTGCGTGTATTTTTAATAGGTTGAGTGATGTGGAAAATTAGCTGTCAGCCCCAATGTCACACAGTAAATCAGACATCAGATTTAATGCTATCCACTGCTTGGATTAAAGCTTTTGTTCTCCACTGGTAGAGCCTCAGCAGTGTCTGCATTAGTCATAAATTGAGTCATTGAGTCACATGTACAGAATTGTGATTTATTTTGCTCAATCAGCAGAAGACTCATCAATAAAGACTCATCTTAAAGGACCTTTAAGAGAACTGATTCCAACAAAACAAAACAAATCTCTGACTTTGAGAAGGAGAATGTGACTTTTTGTGTTGCAACAAGTAAGGCAGCTTTCTTTTTTATCACCCCCTTTTTAGTTTAGTTTTATTACTCTTTAGGTTGTCACAATACCTGATTTTTCAGCTTTGAAGTAATATTAGTAAGAATCAAACAATAATGATTCATGGCTCAACACCACAGCAACACAAATGGAAGTCAAAGGCAATCAGGATTAGTTAGGATCATGCCTTTATTAACAAAACTATAAGCAAGCCACTGCAAACTGTCAATTATACACACATTTTGGCAACAGTTGTAGACCATAATACTGCTAAAACTCTCATGAAATTTACATGAGAATTTCCTTTTCCTTTTCCCTTGCTGCAAATTTTAGCAGAAAATATTTACAGATATGGGCAGATATATAGGCTGTTAGTTACAGCTGATATAGGCTGATTTTCACAGGCTGGTATTTATAGTTAATAAAGGCTGAAATTTACAGCTGATATGGCTAGGTATTTACAGCTGATAAAGGTTGATATTTACAGATGATGTAGGCTGATATTTTTAGCTGACATGAGCTGATATTAGCACAGGATATGATTAAATTTACATTGAATATAGGCTGATATTTTCAGATGATATAGGCTGATATATACAGCTGATTTAGGCTGATATTTAAGCTGAAAAAGGCTGATATTTATGATTAATATAGGCCAAAATTTACTAGCTTATAAAGGCGGGAATTTACAGGGGTTACAGGCCAATATTTACTGATGATAAAGGCCAATTTTTCCAGCTGATATTTGCTGATATTTTCAGCTAATATAAGCTAATATTTACAGCTGATATAAGCAAATACTTACTGCTGATATTGGCCTATATTTACAGCTGATATGTGCTGATATTTACAGCTGATGAAGGCTAATATTTTCAGCCAATTTATCATTTATAACTATCTTTAGATATCTTCATCTCTGATTATACCAATATCATGCTGACAACATTGTGCATCCTTAAATGAAATGTAACTACATTATCAAAAGAGATTGAGCTCATAATCATCAAAACTAATCTCCTAAACTTTTTAAAAACAGAGGAAAACAGAGTGTCAGCCTCTGTTTTTTAATATAATTTTGAAGTCAAACAATGGTGGCAGACCTTACCTCCTGATGAACAGCTACAACATGCTCACCTGTGAGTCAACTCAGCTCAGCTCATGCCTCAAATTATGCATATTTATGAATAATGAATAACGCTGAGGCTTAATGATATCAGAACAGATGCATTATGAAGTATTTACCCCACATGCAGTTTTTACCATCAAAGAAATTAATTATTAAAGCCAGATTACTTTTGAACCAAGCTGTAAATATGTTCATTTCTCAAATAAATATTGGTACTTTGTCACTGGTATGGGTAATTGTTAGTCTTTCCTGTTGCTCGACACTTGAGGGTACTTTTTAGACTTTCACATGGGCTTTGTTGTTCAACACCAAAGGTTACTGAATGTTTAGAATAAAAGTCTGTAGTCACGCAGGATGACCTGATCTTCAGATCAGGGTCAGTCATTGGTGTTGAATGTGGGAAGAGCATGATGTGACACACTTGATGACCCACATCTCCGGCTGGTGTCCGATGACAGCACTGGAATATCAGGAATGGGCCAGAGAGCCGAGAATGAGCAGAAATTCAGAGAACTATTCTGTAAAATCAGCAGTTTTTTTTTTTGGCTGCCTAGAAGCCAAATTTAAGGAACAGAAATAGAAATGTAGAAGGAAAGGAAGTGTAAAAAATGTCAGTCTGCTGTCCTAATAATGGGGCTTTTTAATATTGTGGCTAGAGATTTTCTACTCTGTCTTCTCTTCCTTAAGCCCTTCTTTCCTTCTCTTTGACCTCTCTCTTCCTCCCTCTCTATCCATGTTTAATGAAGTCTCATTAAAGATGCAGAGTTTCCACTGGCAAGCTCACGAGGTGACCCAGACTCTGTGCCTCACACGCTGGCATGAATACACTGATGTGCTGAGGTGGAATTATCAGCTCTGAAGTCTCTGAAACACATGCTGGTTGAAAAGAGACAAATAGTGTGACTTCTAATCTCCATATGTCCCTTTTCTCCTTCACTGTGAGCAGCCAAAGCTGAGTTTATCTGTGGAAGGAGATACAGAGACATAAATGATAGTTTCAGGGTGAAGCTGGTACAGTTCATTGATTGTTTGTCTTGTTTGTATGAACGTCCTGAGGTCAGATGTCTGGGGATAAAAAAATATCTTGTTCCTGCTGTAACAACTCTCCTTATCCATCTGTTCTCTCTGTTAGATTTTATTCAAACAAACACACAATGCAGTTATGATGGCTCTTCTGAAGTTGCCTTCCCACCAAGCTGTCCCATTTGATTTAGTACATTCTGGTACAGTTAAACATGATCTTGATATTGTCTGACTGGCCTTGTGCAAAATGATGTGAATTCCAGTTCTTTTAAGAGATTTGGACCATTTGTCTCAGCTCAGACATAAGAAAAGGTCTTTCAGCATCCAAGCAGCTCTTCTTTGGTATCCTTTTTGCTTTCTGATGTAGCTTACAAACAACAGCAAATATGGAAAAAGGAAACTGGCTCTCAAATGGAAACCTAAAAGAGCCAGCTCTTAAAACCAGCTTGGACTGAACTGGACTGCTTGGTGGAAAAACATCTTTACATCTGCTTGCATGTATTTCCCCTGAGTCACACCCTCTCCACCTTTGTGTCGTGACATTGATTGATAGTATCCATAGTACCAGATAATACTGACACAGGACACTTCTTGTAAATTCCTCTCCTGTTAAACCTGACCCTATTGGACCAGTTTCATGGGCTCTCTTTAGACAACAAAGAAACAAGTAAGACTGAGATTTAGAGAGTAAATAAGAGACAAGGAGGCAGTGAAAGAGGCCCATAATAAAGAACAGTGATGTTCATTTGTTTTATTTGAGGATTTGACGACATGAAGAGCACCCTTTTGAACTCATTAAAACATAATGAATAGCAAGATCAACAAACCTCTGCTCATCTAACAATATGGCCTCAAAAATACATTTTCACTTACCTTAATTGATGTATTTATCCAGCAGGGGGCGACTCCACTTGTGGCTAATAGAAGTTAGAATATATTACTGTTACAAGAAGAAGAAAAAAACCTAAGGATGCACAATATTTTCGTTATTGGTAGATCATTGCTTAAATAGGCAATTATCTGTATTGGCAGATAGCAACATTTCTGCTGATATTTACAACCAATATTTTGGCTGTGAATATCAGCATGTATCGAATGCACATTTCAGCTTTATATACTATTAAGTTTGTGGAGCTTTAGGCTGGACCAACAAACCAACGTTAGTGGGATCTTTATGTTGTTCGTCCTCATTCTTATGTTAAAACTACTCCAACAACCTACTTTTTCTAGAAATGCACATCCATAGTTCTAAACTGTTAAAATAAAGGTCATTTCAGGCTTCAACAAACAAGCAAATAAAAGCAGAAGAAGAAATGGTCATGTACAAAGTTGTGTTGGCTAGATTAATAGTTTAGTGGTAATTTGGTTTTTTGGTGAGACATAAGGAAAATGCTAAACATTACTTCTAATTTGGAGCACTTTCTGAGTCCATCGTTATCATTCAAACACATTTTCTCACAGAAGTTTAACCATTTTGGTTTGATGAAGCAGTTTCAACCTTTAAAATGATATCTGTGGTTTCAGGTGGGCAGGGCTTACAATGTGGGTCAGCTTCGAGCGCTCTCGTTAACCTGTTTGGCTTGTCATTTTGGTTAATCAGTAACCCCATTTTAACACTTTCTCATAGCTCAACATGTAGACTAAAGGATGAAAAAACAGAAAGGATTAGGCCACAGGTGATTGACAGAACGTGTTTGATTGACACGTTTGCAGACATGTTTTTTTTCCATGCAGACGTCAGGCCTCACACCCTCAGGCTTTAGAAATCTTCATTTATCTTGACAAGTCTTATCAGCATGCATGAGACATCTTGCAGTTGTTTTAATAGTTTAACATTTATGGGTGCATGACAGCTCCATTTGTGATATAACAGCTTTAAAAAAACAAAAACAAAAGAAATTGATGATCTGTTTTAGCAGACCTGACAATCAGTTCTGGTAATGATGCACAAGAGAAAATTAGGGAGTGTTGGCAGTACATTTTGTTTTTCTGGAGGCATTTTTACCTCATTTAAGCCTCATAAATCATTCAATGGGCAGATTATGATTGTTAGGGAATCTTTTTGAGTGATTCTGATGTTTTTTCATTATGATTCTTTCAGTTAAATGCATCTTGGAGCTAGATTCTTGTGACTAGCTCCTGTTTTCTTTCTCTTTTATGCCTTATTGTGCACAGGATTCTTGATAGGGTAGAAATGAAGAGAGCGGGAAATAGGGTTTGGGTGCACGGACATAAGCTAAGCTGCTGTCGCCCCTTGGTTACTGTTTTCTGCTCTCTATAATAATTCATTCTTCCTTTTTCTGTTAATTTTCCAGATTGGCGCCTATGACCAGCAGATATGGGAGAAATCAGTGGAGCAGAGAGAAATAAAGGTATGTTTGTTTTATTTTTTGTTTGCACCACACTTTAATTTCTTGTGTTATTTCACCATTCAGGCTTTTTCCTTTTTGATTTTCCATGCTGAGCTCGAATGTCTCTCCTCATTTGTTCCTTTTGTCAAGCATCTTCTTCTATTCCTCTTGACTGTCACTTCTTCATTTTCCTTTTCCCCTCCTTTTATTCAGTTTTATTCAGTTTCTCACCATGCTGCCAGTTCTTTTCCAGTATTTTTCTTTTTAACTCTTTCCTCTCTGCCCTCCTGGCTGGGTGTCACCTCCTCCATCTTCTCCTCTCCTTCTCCATTTTCATCCGTCTCTTTCCTCCCCCTCTTCAGTTTATTTCTCTGGTAAGTACACAGCGCAGGGGAGGATTCCCCTCTCCATATCCCACAGTGCACGTCTGCTCACCCAAGCTGTAGACTGCTAGACTGTGATTGGCTGGGTTGACAGTGTCAGATCTTGGTGTGTTTATTAACCCCACGCTGTGTTCACACTTAAGCAGCACTGCTCCGTGATTGGCTGCAGGAAGAAATGTCTTTTAACAATTACACAGAGAGATGAGCTGTAGCCTCAGCAGTCGCTTTGGTGTGAACAAACAGCTGGATTAGCATGAGTCATGTGATCAGTGTTTGGTAGATGGTTTGCAATTTTTGAACTCCTAACAGAAATCTTAACTCAGAGTGACTTTTTGAAGGTCAGAGTCACAAACGAACGAACACATGTGTTAAGGTCAGAGCTGCATTTCTGAGACCAGTCAGCTTCTTTTTTCCCTCTGGGAATAGAAATAAAACATTCAGGTTGAATGATACGGTTTCAGCCTTTGGTTCAATCAGAAATGTGCAAATCGTGCCCAAAATCTTCCCAGAATTTCATTTTGACATCAACAGCATCTGTCTGTCTTCTTAACATATGACTATGCTAGAAAAACACATTCATCGTGTGTAGATTTAGACAAAACAGCAATTCTAGCATTGTTAGAAGAAAAAAAAGTCTCTGGAATCACTCCAATGAGTTAGCATCTTAGCTAACCCTCCTAGACTCACGATAAGCAGTTTAAGATGAATATGAGATCCAGTCATTTATTTTCTCCTTTTTTCCCTGTTAAACCTTGGACCAACATTACCCACAATCAGCGATCCAATACTCAAACCTGCCAAAGCCAAAGACAGATTTTCTATTTGAGAGTTCCTCTTAGAGGGCTATCTGCCACATGGCAGTTGAATGTTTTTACCCAGATAGCCATGAAATTAAAAACAACAGCAACTAAACTATGCTGAGTGTTCTCTGCTTTTTGTGAAGCTCAAGCTGCAGCTTCTTTCTTCTGTTGCTCTGCTGTCTACATGTGAGTTTGTGGGGTTTAGCTCAAATACACAAACATAACACTGATGCACACAGGAAGACCAACACCCATGCACTGCCAACATCCACGCACCACTGTTTACTGCAACTGGTCCAGTGCTAGCAACTCAGAGGTGCATGTAATTATAATTCTTTTAGTAATTAGGACTTTTCAGTTATATTCAAGCTTGCACTGATAAACAAAGGTATTACTTTAAATTTTGTTGCAGTATCTTCTTTAAGATTGTATTTTACTTGATATTCTGTCATCTCAATAAAATGTGCTTAAACATATGAGTATGTGACACAAAAAGTATATTAATTTGGATGATAAGGGTCCCTGGGGGGGGGGTGCTCAAGACTTTGTTCTGAGGTTGGCAAATTAGATTGGCCTGTATTACCTAAGGTCATGGCAAAACTTTACTTAAAGTCCCTGTAAAGTGATAAAAAAATCTTTATTTAGGTTTGTTGTATGACAGGTCACTGTGTTATGAACCACCAGGCCAAATGTCAGTTATGAAAAACATCTGAGTGTATAAAATTAAGCTTCAAAATCATGAAAATGAGGTAGTAATATCTGCTCAAGGATGTGTGAGAGATGGCTGTGCAATTACATAACTGCATAAAAGTCGGCAACTATTTTTATATCAAGTAATACTTGAAAGGTTTACAAAATTGCCTGCAGAAAGGCCTTTAGGGATACAATAGTGCCACTGTTTGACTTTGTAAAAGTACCTTTATCATTAAAAAAAAGGGAAAAAATTATTATTTTTTTTTAAATGTTATTTTGAAAGCAGTACAGTAAAAACTATTTTTCCCTTCAACTTAATACTAGTATGTTTTGAGCTAAGAAATGTACACTATAAAACTATCATTATTCTCTGCATTTCCCATTATAACCAAGCAAGTAGACTCATATTATTATTTCTGTATTATATCGTAATCACAAATTACGAATTGTTGTTTTGTCCAGCATAATTGCACATTATTACCGAATCATGAAGCACTACCATTCAGTTAACAGCCAGTGTAGCCTCAAGCTGCTAGCTCGTATAGCGGCCCATCTGGCAAACTCATCACCTCTGACATCACACCTGTTGACATTTCTCATTGTAAAACTTTGCCCAAACTAAGCCTGACTCAAGTGACATTACATGAGGCATATCATCAGCTGCTTTAGTGGCCACTAAAGGTTTTGTGCCACTTTGACATAATCACAGACAGTTTACAAATTATTGAGAAGATTTGCATAAAACTCAGTCTCTGTAGTATTGCTTCATGCTCTGCTTTCTCAGTTCAAAATAAGAGGTCAATGAGGGCGTTAGGCTGGTGGGTGAGAGCTGCCATAACAGGAGCCTCTGCACCTGTCGGCTTTGACCTCTGCGCTCTTTGACCCTTTATGAGAGCAGCTTCATCTCTGATTTAAAGATAGTTTATAAATCAAACCTTCCTGTGGTTGGGTTCAAAGACCTGGTTAGGTTTATAAAGGCAGGATTATATTTGATTCTAGATAAACTTTATTTGTTTTGGTGACAGAAGACATAAAAAGTGTGTGACATCTAAGTCTAATTAGCTTCCTCTGACCCACCTCCACTCTCAGTCCCTTCTTCCTTCATACTCCTGTAAACAGAGAAGCGAGAGTCACTCTCTTTAATGAGCTCAAAGTCCACACTCACACAGAGCACTGAGACCTTGGCTTCTTGTCTGTCACATAATTGGTTTCCCAGGGTTTGTATCTACAGCAGACAGCCCTGAGTTTATTATTGTGCAGTATAGATAGAGGGGGCATCCCAGCCTCAATCCTCCTACAGGTAATTATAAAGTTTATAGCCTCATAACATGTCAGATCAGGAAATGAATAAATTCACATGAGGCATGAGAAAGTCCTGTTTTCGCATGGTAGTGGTGACTTCTTTTAAGCCTATAGATTTGTTTTGTTTAGAGGAAATACAGCTGCTCCTCTACATCCTCATCACATCCTTTTAACTATTTTTAAAATTTTAGAACAGAAAAGACAAGGAGCAATAATACTCTGTTTAATTTTGCCATTAAGCACTAAAGCCTTTATATCAGCTGATTTTGAAGGGTAATGTGGATGAAGACGGTATTTTTTAGCTGCTACCTCATCTACTTTGAAGATGTTCAAAAATGAATTGTAGTTTATAGAATATATGCATATTTGAATTTAACCTCTAAAACAAACCAAACATAACCCCTATCACTCCTGTAGGAGAGTGATTTCAGTAAAGGACAAGATCTGCAATGAAATACCAGTCTCCACCTGCTGGTGTAAAAGGGGAGCTACAACAAATTCTGCTGTATTTTTAGTTTTAAACTGCATTTTTAAAAATGCATTTAAACATTTATGTTATTTGCAGTTTAGCAAATAGTGTAGCAAAGATGAAAGCCACACATGTAAATGAAAGGCATTCAAACATGTTTGACCAGTTGGTAAAAAGGCTGCAGTGATGGTTTGTCAGATGAAGAGGTAGTGTATATGTAGATGTGGGCTATGAATAGCACAGAGATAAGAGAGCCCTGGCCTGGAGAGAGGTCTGAAGGACTTTACTGTTGCAGTAAATCTACTGCTAACAGGAAGCAATCGATCAGTTTCTCTCAGCTCTGCAGCAACACACACACAGTAACATCTAGCCTACTGTCTCACATTTTCCCCTCCGTCTCACACACAGAGAGCGTATGAGCTTGTTAGTTGTGGTATTTGAAGATAAGAGCACCCATCAAGCGTTCTTATCAAACTGCTGACTGATAACAGAATTGGATTGGCCTGTATGTAAATATTAGCTGGTCACATCACGTAGACTGACCTCTCAGGCTCCTGAAGTATGAGAACATTTATAATCACAATTGCTTTGGTTTTTGTTAAGATCACAATGATTAAACATGATTACTAATTGCTATTAAAACAAATGCATGACACATTAGCATGATACAAACTGTAAAATAAAAGAGGGTGATTAACAAAAATAAATCATTAAAGATAACTAGGGATGCCCTATACTACTGGCATGATATCAACATGAGCTTAAAAAGTGAATATTTGGTATCGACACATATGAAAATTGATGCCGGTATTTTGTGGCAGATGTTTTAGCTGTTAAAATCTGCTGTTAAAATCTGCTTGCATCAGCTATTGTTGCAGCAGAATGTTGTTTGTGTTTGGTATCTAGGCTCCGACCTCAGCACTCCTTGCAGTTTTATTTTACACACAGAACTTAAGTAGCGATGAGATAGCATCTTAAACTCTCCGCCTGAGCCTGCAGGTGGATGCCTGGGTGGTGAAGGCAGTAGTGCAGTACTGATGCAGAAGGTGTGACTGACAAAATTTAAATAGACCCCTAATTCAGTTGTCCTCCTGAACTTGCTCATAGCTGTCCATTAAGAGTTACAACTAAGGAAAGATCAATTATTCATGAAATAATTGGACCTCAGAAAAAAGGAAAAAATGTAAACACCTACCTTTAATTGAAGGTAGAAAAATGCTTTGGTTGGCAACAAAAGAGTCATGTTAAACTTAAATACCTTGATCAGACAAAAGTGAAAACATAATTCAGGAAATGTATCACACCCAGGTGACATGAGATCAAAAAAGACAGATTTTACACATAACAATAGCCCAGTTATGAAATAGGTACAAAAATGTTACATAAATTGCAAAATAATACATTAAAAACTTTAATATAGAATTATTTTGGAACATTACAAAACTGCAATGTTGTCAATGAAGTGTTTGTTTGAGATTTATTTCATGTGACTTTCTTTTTGCTCTGTTACACACTGCACACACATAAACACAGTTTGAATAGGAGAATGTTAATGGAGTCTGTGGTTGGCTTTTGTTCAGATGTGTGTTTAGCAGCTCACTGTGGTCAATATGGTGTTTACCCAGAGTCACTAAATCAAACCTCCATTAAGCTGCTGGTCATCTGGTCATTCTATGTCAGCAATGTTGTGTGCAATGCCAGACACACAATCCTTTAAATACCCTCTTATAAATATTGTGTTTTGTTGTATTTAATGTTTTATACATACAGAAGTTTGGTCTTCCTTTGCAATAAGGTTGTTTACAAAGTTAATGTTTTGTTATTTTTTTAAGACCATGTGATTTTTTAACATACTATGTAGACTTTCTACATTCAACAATGCAATCCTGCTTCTAAAAAAACCTGGGACAAATGTTAATACAAACAAAGTGGCATGAACTGTGAAATGTGGAAATGTCACGCTCAAAGTAGGATGGCACAAAGACAACATAGGCCCTGTTTACAAGACAAGGCAGGAAGTACACAGGAAGTACAGGGAACAGTCAGGGATGTGGTGAGCAAGAACAGCCTTGGGTACTCTAGGTTGCCACGGGCAGTAGGGTCAACACAAGCCTCTGGTCGTGTCGTGGATGTTCCAAAGGCCTGAAAACAGCTGGCAGTCTCAGGGTGTATTACCGAGTGTGTAAAGGCCTGGACAAAAGAGATGCCATCAAGCTTGACTTTGGCTCCTGAGCGACACGTGTGTTGACATCTGTCAGGCTTGACTCTAGCTGCCCTCCTCCCTTGTCCCCAGCCATGGGTCATGGCGCAACAAGCCCTGCAGTTAATACTTAGGGCCCTGCATGCCTAGAACTTATGCACGGTACTCTATGTAATGAGTAAAATCTTAAAAATATGGCATCTGCAACCAGGAAAACACCTGACACTCTTTGGGGCTGGTTTGATTTTGTCTTCAGGGATTTTTTTTTTTTTCTTAAATTGCTAATCACCCCCGTAGAGCAGGAGCAGCAGCCCATTGGTTGTTTTCTTTTATTACCCTCATGTCTCATACAGATCCAACTAAACCCAATGCCCTTCCCTTTCTTGTTGCTCTTTTTTAGAAAAAGAGTGTCTGGAGGAAGTGAAACATTTGTGTGGTCACTAGCAGTTGAAGCAGACAAAAAAGTAGTGAATCAAAACCATTTTGATCAGAGTGCTTAAAAAAGTAGAGACTGCAGACTCTGCAGAAAATTTCATCCATTTCTGTATGTGCCAAAAGGTGGAAGAGGATAAGTCTGTGACAGGGAAGAGGAAGCATATCATGAGTGCAAAGAGGGTCTTTTTTACTTTTTTCTGTACTCGAGAAAGGATATTTTGTCCAACATGCTCACCTGTGAGCGTAGGGTGAAAACAGAATGAAAACACACCATAAAATGCATCTTTGGCAATTACTACCCAGCTCTGTAAGAGTTAGAGAGTAGACCTATTAAAGAGGGCAAAGAGGAAGTGATGAAGTACCAGCCCAAGCAAAAAAAAGAAAAAAAGATATCTTGCTGCCCACACACTTATACACAACATAATGTATCATGTTGTATTTAAATCTTGTGATGTGTTTAGATGCTTTGGTAGTGAACCAGAGAACAGCGCCAGTAGCTGTGTGAGCCCAAGAGCATAGTTTGTCTCCTCCAACACTGATTGTGTGTGTGCTTTTTAAGGTATAAACTGCACGAGAAGCCTCCTGTAGACGAGTTGATCCTTTTTGTTTGAGTTTTGTTAGGTAATAATTCTGGCTGTGTTTCTCACTTTGCATTGATGATTATGCGTCTCTTTTCCACCCCCCTGCAGGGCTTGAGGAACAAGCCAAAGAAGACGGGACATGTCAAACCAGACCTGATTGACGTGGACTTGGTTAGAGGTGAGAGAAAAGTGTGTGCGCTTGAATGAACTTCTTCTCACACAGGTTTTTTGTTCAGGCAAAAACCATCACACAGCCTGTCTCAGTCAGTGTAAAACCTGAGATGGCAGTGTCGCTGGACCAGTATCCAACCTGTCACAGCCTGTCCTTTTCTTTCTCTTCTCATGTCTCTATCAAGCCCTCTTATCTTCCCACTTCTCTCTCACATTCAACAGGTTTTTAATAATTCATCAAATCAGTCAAATTTATCCTCGTTGTTAATTTACAGCACAGCTCTGAGATAATCAAGAAAAGGCAGAGGCAGGAGGTAGAGGATCAAACACTGAGATGAAAAAACAAAAACAGAAGAGGGAGAAGCATAAGATTAAGATTTAAAATGCTGATATAATGTGACTTCAGTATGTCTTAAGTGAATGAGTTTTCCTCATAGTGTGTATTTCCCTCTTCCCTTTAGGTTCGGCGTTTGCCAAAGCCAAACCAGAGAGTCCGTGGACATCGCTCACCAGAAAAGGCATCGTCAGGGTTGTCTTCTTCCCTTTCTTTTACAGATGGTGGATCCAGGTCACCTCCAGAGCAATTTTCCTGTTACTCCTGGCTCTCTATTTGCTGCAAGGTTGGCATTATGTAAAACTTTTTCTTAATGAAGCAAGAAAAATTCATCAATGATAGATCAAGGCTGAATGCCCAGATTCCTGCAAACACCCATTCGAAAAAGACGTGGAAAAACACTTAATATTTGTGGTAATCCAGCACAAGTTTCAAAAAAATTCAAAAAGGGTTTTGGGAAATGTTTCCAAAATTATTGGTGAAAATTCCCAGGAAATTTTGCCAAGTTTCCTGGAAAAAGTCCTGTTTAGTACATGATAAAAATCAGGACAATTTACCTCCCATATCAAAAAAGTTTCACAGAATTCTGCCAGAAAAGGTCTGAGAATTTCCTCAAGAATCTCCTGAAATTCTGTTGGGGAAAAAACTCCTGAAAATTCCCCACAAAGTTTCCCCTTAAATTTCCAGAGTATATCCCTAAACATTTTAAGAAAAGTGTCTGAAAATTCCTTGGGAAATTTTCCTAGAATTGCTGGAGAAATTCCTTGGAAATTCTCTCAAGTTTCTCAGAGTTTATCGTAGAGTCAGTTCTAGAAAATTCCCTGCAAAGTTTCCAAAAAAAAAAAAAAATCCAAGAAACTTTCCAAGATTCCCTGGGGAAAAATTCTGACTTTGTGTCTAAGAACTCCTGGAAAAGCTACCAACAAAATTCCTGGAAATTTTCCAAATTCCAGACATGTTTGAGAAATACTTATTTTGCCTTTATTCTGATGGGACAACTGAAGAGAGACAGGCGATATGTGGAGAGAGGAGGGAGGAAGACATGCATCAAAATAGTGTATCGAGGACTATAGCCTCTGTATTTCTTAAGAGAGTTTTCAAAAATTCCATCAGAAAATTGACATAACCTATCTGAAAATTCCCAAAGAAGATTTTCTAAAATTGCTTGGGAAATTTACAACAAATTTTGCAGACAAAAAAAAAAACAGTATGAAAAGTTCCTGAAAAGCTGTTTGTAAATTGAACCAGTGAGCTAATGCTAATATTTAGTCTCTGCTGAGGCTGTTGTATGAAATGGTTTATTCTCTCTCATCCTCAGTTGGAGCAGCAATCCTGTATGTGAGCATCCCTCAGCCTCATGGGATACCAGCCACTGAAGTGTTTGGAGCCATCTGGCTCATGTTATTGCTGGGCACCGTCCACTGTCAGATCGTCTCCACCAGAACACCAAAACCTGCCTCCAGCAGCGGGGGGAAGAGACGCAGGTAAGCACAGGGTAAAACAAGAGGGAGTGAAAGCCAGAAAACAGAGGAAACAGGGAAGTAACGTGCTGTCTTTCTATATTAGGTGTGTTTTATCTGGACCTTAAGTCTGAAGTACAGTTGTAGTAGTAATAGTAGTAATAGTAGTAGAAGATAACTGAGTCCGGGGTAAATCTTCCGATAAATTCAATGAAAGGATTCACAGTGTATGACAGTAGACAGTAGCTCTATCAGTGTGTCTTGTAGTTTTTAGACAAGCAGCTTGTGTGTGTTTTTTTTATTTTTGGTTTGAAGTTTTTCAGTGTGTGGCTGCTGTTTGTGCTTCAAACACAGAGACATTTTACAATTGCTGTAATATCCCACTAAACTATGGTTTATGAGAAGGGTTTTGGGATGGGATGGCTGCGAGGGATAACTGAATCTACCTTGATTCTCTCTCAGGGTTTACTTGAAGTCATGGCGAGGGTACATCTCTTATTAAACAAAAAGTGGCCTATTCTGAGCTCACCTCTCTTTCTCTTTTCTGATTAACATTTCATCTCATAGACACAAAGCAGCATCAGTTTCTAGGGCGGTACGTGCAGCCATGTGGCCCTTTTACTTTATTCAGAAGAGAGAAAACAAACTTTGATGATATTCAGGGGCTTAAAAAGTGTATATATTTAAAAATATAGGCATTGTTCCTGTTTTAAAACCTTATCAAAATGTAATTATGCAGAATCTAAATTTGAATGAATAATCCTAAAATAATTAACACCCAAATGCTTCTTTTTCTTTGTAAACAGTGGATAAATGATGAAAACAAATGCACCTTACAATCTGGGAAGTTTGTTCAGAAGACTTTTAGAGTCCTTCAGTAAATAATCATTGCCTTATTTATACAAGACCTTTTTTGAAGTCTTTTTTCAGTAACATTTCTTTGGTCAAATGCAGCCAGGTGAAGCACTGCTGTAGTTTAAAACCTTGTTAGCCTGCAGGTCCTCTCTCTAAGTCTCTCTCCACCCTCTATTCTTTCCAAACTAAAGGAAGTTGAGGAAAGCATCTCAGATGGAGGTGCATAGGGAAGGCGACGGGTCTAGCACTACCGATAACACACAGGAGGGGGCGCCACACTCCCACTCAGCCAGCACCACATACAGCCTGGGCACTTTCTTCCAAGATTTCTGGCATGATATCTGTAAAGCTGGGTGTGTATTTTTTGTTTTCCATCTTCCTAAGATTGGACAATGTTCAAAGACGGGCTGGGCTTCAGTTTACTGAATCATTCAGGTTTTTGTCAAAGTAAAACTGATAAAATCCCAATCTGAAGCTTTGATTAATCTGACAGATTTGTCTTGTGTGATTGATTTTATCATCAGCAATGTTTTCACTAAGACAGAAACTGAATCCCAGCCTTTGCGTTCTTCAGCTGCAACATCACTTCCTCCCTTCATCACACTTTTACCTTTGGTCTCTCCACAAAATTAATCATTTGTCAAACAGGGTGTCCACATGGTCTTAAAAAGGTGTTTAAAGTTGGTGAATCAATTTAGGGAAAATTAAAGCTTTTTAAAAGAATTAAAGTCTTACCTGCAAGTCTATAAGGTCTTACAATTTGTAGCATTTAATTTGTATATTCATCAAATGAGGTTGTATGGTAGTTTTTCAGCTATTGTTTTGTTTTTTTATATGCATACTTATGACACATGATTAATGCATTTAGATGCACCAGTATTTCTTCATTGTATGTTGGAAGAATTCACAGCCAATCTAGCGAGCTGTAGCTTATCATCTGCAACAGTGAAGGGACTATAAATACTTTCAGGCTGCTTTAAGACGAAAATTACTCCTTCCATTGATAGCTACTTTATGGTATTAAACTAAGGTGTAAGAAATTTAAGAAGCAATTGTGTCTTAGAATGTATGAAGAGACTTAGAAAAGGTCTTAAAAGTATCACATTTAATGTCAGATTTTGTATATACCCTAGTTAAAGGTTGTGGAATTTTTGTAGTATTTGGAAAGCTCATACTTGACTCTCCCTCTCTGAGTGCTAAAGTAAATTTGAATCAGAGTAACTGTTCTTGTCCTTGAGATCAACATTTTTGTACTTTTTCCACCCCTGCTTAAACCTCAGCATTCACTCATGTGGTTTGCTGTTATCCATAAAGCTAGTTTGTTCAAACACAAATGGTTTCTCATTTGAAAACACAGCATTCAGAGTAATCTTTGGTCACTGCTTCCTGTGAGGGAGGAGGGACGTTGCAGCTGACTCTAATATGCATGACTTAAGAAGCTGCTTGAAAAAAAACCTTGAGGAGAGATTTTCCCCTCTACACACACAACTTTATGAAAGATCTGTGGAAAACAAATTGATTATTTAAACTACACTTCTACTGTCTCAAACTTCTCAAGGTTTTTCTAGCAGCTTCTACAACATTGTGGAACATTTTGAGCACTAAATGACTTTAGATTTCGGTACTTAATTGATTGATTGTCTTGCAACAGTCAATAAACACATCTAACTCTGTCAGTACAATATTTTCAGTGCTGCATTCATTATTCCTGTCTTCTATTTGCCTGTTTACACCTCTAACCTCCACATAGGACTATTTAAACTCCTATGTACAGCCTGGATTGGAAGCAAATTTCCTCTAATTGATCCATCCTTTTAAAACGTGGTTGTCCCCTTATTCTAATCCATTTATTTATTAATGTGTCAGTTCAGCAGCAGATACTTCCCCCTCTAAAGTGGGTGTTTATTTGTGTAAATGTTCCACAGTGCTGTCTTCAGTGCGTCTTTCTAGTGTGTTTATTCCTCTGCATGTTTCCTCCTAACACTAAACTTTAAATCTGATTCTGATTTCTATCAAAAAAATCTGTCTTAAACTCTTTCTTGTCACTCTCTTCTGCTCCTCTCCTCTGTCATCAGATCCAAGAAGTCCAAGCTGTCCATCGACAAATCCACAGAGACCGACAACGGCTACGTGTCTCTGGACGGCCGGGTGACCAATCGCAGCAGCGAGGAGGGGCTTCAGCTCCACGAGCAGCGCTGCGATTCGCTGAACAGAGCTGACGAGGTGTGCTGGAACTCACACATCCAGCCCACACACACTCACACACCCCGCAGCACGGGACTGATGCTGGCAGGCGGCAATAAGGTGATCAATCAAACCAGAGACGGCCTGACTGGGAACTCGTTTATCAAAACACTTATTGATGCTTCACCCAATCATTTAGCCTGACAGAGTCATAAAATGTGTCTGTGTGTTTTAGGAGCCGGCATCAGATGAGGCGTCCAGTGAGGAGGACCCTGAAGCATCCTATAGCGCCCTCCGCAGGGGAGTTGAGAGAATGAACAGTGACTGTATACTTCGAAACCGCAAAAATACACACCACTACAAGAAACACTACGCTGTGGAGGTGAGTACACATGTACTTTAACTCTTCAAAGCAGTTTGCACAGTATAAAAAAACAGTTCCAAAAAAGTTGGGGCGCAGTGTAAAATTAAAAGAGAATGCAATGATTTGCAAATCTCACAAACCCATATTTTACTCACAATAGAACATAAACAACGTATCAGATGATAAAACAGAGACATTTTACTATTTCATGAAAAATATTAGCTCATTTTGAATTTGATAGTAGCAACACATCTCAAAAAAGTAGGGACAGGGCAACAAAAGGCTGGAGAAGTAAGTAGTATTAGTGAGAAAAAAACAGCTGAATGTGCATTTTGCAACTAATTAGGTTAATGGGCAAAAGGTCAGTAACGTGACTGTATATAAAAGGAGCATTTTCAGATAGGCAGAGTCTTTCAGAAGTAAAGTTGGGCAGAAGTTCACCAATCTGCAAAAAGTTGCATCGAAAAAATGTGGTACAGTTTCAGAAAAATGTTCGTCAATGTAAAATAGTCAAGGCTATGAATATCCCTCCATCTACAAAACATAATATCATCAAAAAATTCAGAGAATCTGGAAAATCTGCATTAAAAACAGGCTTGATTCTGTACAGGAAATCACTGCATGATGTCAGGAACACTTCTACAAATCATTGTCGTCACAGTTTGCTGTGCCATCCACACATGCAAGTTGAAGCTTTATCATGCAAAGAAGAGACCATATTTAAACACGCTGCAGAAATGCTGTCTTTTCTTGGCCCAAGCTCTTTTAAATGGACTGAGGCAAAATGGAAAACTGTTCTGTGGTGAGATGAATCAAATCGGAAATTCTTTTTGAAAACCAAGGATGCTGTGTCCTGCAGACTAAAGTGGAGTGGGACCATCCAGCTTGTTATCAGTGCACAGTTCAGAAGCCTGCATCTCTGATGGTGTGGGGTTGCAGACTGTTGTGAAAAGAAGAGGGGATGCGACACAACAGTAAACATTCTCCTGTCCCTACTTTTTTGAGATGTATTGCTGCAGTCAAATTCAAAGTGAGCTAATATTTTTCATGAAATGGTGAAATGTCTCAGTTCCAACATCTGATATGTTGATGATGTTCTATTGTGAATAAGATACAGGATTATGAGGTTCGCAAATCATTACATTCTGTTTTTATTTACATTTTGCATAACGCCCCAACGTTTTTGGTACTGGGGTTGTAGATCAGAAAATGAAATCAAGACATAGATGTAAATATTTATTCTTCCACAGAGTTATAATCCTTTCTTCTGTATCTCAGGATGTCCCAAAGTCCGGCACCAGCTGCAGCTCCAGGTGTTCCAGTCTGAGGACTCAGGACTCAGAGAGCACTCGACATGAGTCAGAGACGGAGGACCTGATGTGGGAGGACTTCCTTCACTGTGCCGAGTGCAGATCATCCTGCACCTCAGAGACAGGTCAGAAAAAGAAAGAAGTTTAGCATAGAAACAAATGTATGGTATGTAGCCAGAAGCAGAAGAGGATTTGCAACTTATTTCATGTGTTTGGGTCAAAACTAACACTGTTTCACTTTTACCTCACAGAGGGAGAAGGAGGAGGGGCGCCTGTTTGTCCTCCTGCTAAAAAAGAATACAGAGATGACCCCTTTCATCAGGTCAGTGACACAAACCTTCTGATTTGAAGTTGAGTTTTTGTGTTTGTGTAAAAGTATTTTTAGACCTTTACAAGAATCTGTCAAAGTTTTGCAACTTTTGCGGGTTTTGTATTAATATTTATATCAAGTTTGAACTGAGCTTAGCTGTGGTAGCACATACCGAGAAAGTCTGCTGTTGCGTGGGGGGAATAACCAGGTCCTCTAGGCTTGAAAAGCTGTCACCTTTGGGGATTTCTGTAGACTTATATTGCTCTGATACTTCATCACAAAGTAGCTGGCTGCTGCCTTCTGCTTTAGCACAAATACTAGCAGTGCTAACATTAGCAGACTGAGCTAGGAAAAACTTGTAAATGGCACTACTTGATGGTGTTGTAACTACTTGAATGACTCCTATACATAAATACACATTATGCATATACAATAACATGTAAATAAATGTTACATAATTAGAAACTTTTGAAGAGATTCTTTATAAAGGTCTTTAAAAGTATTAAATGTAATGTTAAATGTTCTATATACTCTGAAAATATGGGTTTAGTTTTGTCCATTAAAGTATTAACACAGATCAGAGTGATTTCAACAAATGCAGAAGTCAGTAATTTTGTGATGTTTTTATGCTCCCTACCTCAGGGTCACGTTCCCTGGCTGCACAGCTCAAACCCCGGTCTGGAGAGAGTGAGCGCCATCGTGTGGGAGGGGAATGAGTGTAAGAAGGCCGACATGTCCGTCCTAGAGATCAGTGGCATGATCATGAACAGAGTGAGCAGCTGAAGGAGTGCATACTCATTGAGATTTACCAGAATGTTATTAAAGAAAGTGAAAGTGTAACTTTGTTTTGTTGTGCACAGGTGAATCTCTACACTCCTGGTATTGGGTATCAGGTGTTTGGGAACCTGGTTTCAGTCACGCTGGGCCTCACTCCCTTTGCATACAGGTGACACTGACTATCAAAACTCCTCACTTTGTAAACATTGAAAATACTTGCTTTAATATTTAAAAAAAACATTTTAAGTAGTTGTGAAAAAATGATTAAAAGTAGATACAGCTGTTTTTACCAACAAGTTTTTTTTCTGCAGGCTGGCTCAGTACCGAGACGTGGATCAGCTGACCACGCTCTCAGCCAATGAGCTGCTGTCTGTGGCGCTAGGAGGCGGGTCTGGTTCAGATGCCTTGGTCATCACGATGGTAACACTCAGTTTCCTGGTGCGTGTTTGCCTTATATGGCTCTTCTTCTTCCTGCTCAGCGTAGCAGAGAGGACCTACAAACAGGTGAGACACTGCAGGTCTGAATTATTGTTTTGTTAACTGAAGCATATGGAAGTTTTAACCATATATGTTCCTCTGTGCGTGTTTCAGAGGCTGCTGTTTGCCAAGCTGTTTGGTCACCTGACTTCAGCACGCAGAGCAAGGAAATCTGAAGTCCCTCATTTTAGACTGAAGAAAGTTCAAAACATCAAGATGTGGCTGTCGCTACGCTCCTACCTCAAGGTAAAATGCACTTTGTTTGCTTTTATTTGTTTGTTGCTCTTCTTTTCTTCTGAGTTCACCGCTGTTATTAATTCAGGATTAAATTAGAAACAAACCAAAAAGAATAACCTAATCAATGTTCTGTGGTTTGCAGAGACGGGGTCCTCAACGTTCAGTGGATGTAATCGTGTCGTCTGCCTTCCTGCTCACTTTGTCTGTGGTCTTCATCTGCTGTGCCCAGGTAGATACAAAAACTAACATATGGAGGGGTTACAGAGTCATGGGACAAGCTGTTTATACTCGATCTCTAACTCTATAAGCCAAATTATAATGTTAACAACAGTTGCCTAGATTTTAGATTAAAGTAACTGAGTGAATTAGGAGTTTGTTTATACAAGCACTTTAGAATGTTTGAATTTCTTTCTCGTGTTATCTTAAGATGAGAAAGCCCTTATTATATGTTTAGGATTCAATAAAATGTAATGTAATGTATTCACCTCTCTCTGTATAGCTGCTCCACGTCCATGAGACGTTCCTGGAGTGTCACTATAACTGGGAGCTGGTGATCTGGTGTTCCAGTCTGTCTCTGTTCCTGCTCCGCTTCGTCACTCTGGGCTCTGAGACCAGCAAGAAGTACAGCAACACCTCCATCCTGCTCACTGAACAGGTAGACAGTGAAAATACATAAGGGACCTACATAAGGTAGACATGTTTTTAACACAGACATGGATCCTTTTCACAGATTAACCTGTATCTGAAGATGGAGAAGAAGCCAAACAAGAAAGAGGAGCTGACGCTGGTCAACAACGTCTTAAAATTGGCGACTAAACTACTCAAGGTAAAAACTGTTGCCTTATCTCCATATCAGGACTCTGAGGCCTCTTTTGGACCTGATTTAACAGTATTTAGATAAAATCTTAAGCTTTTTCTTATCCCATACTCTCTCTGTGCAGGAGTTGGACACTCCCTTCAGGCTGTACGGTTTGACGATGAACCCCCTGCTCTACAACATCACACAGGTGGTCATCCTGTCTGCTGTGTCAGGAGTCATATCAGACCTGTTAGGATTTAACCTCAAGGTGAGTGCTGCTGTATGTGTGACACATGTCTGCAATAGGTGCAACACATGCTTTGTCTAACCCTGTCTTCTGACTGATGGTTGATTTGTAGACGCTTTTAAAACCATGTCAGAGTTACAAAAACAGGTGGTGTAAAACAGCCACTATTGAAGTTAACTCCCTCTGCCAGGTCAGCAATGTCAAGTTGGTTTTCTGTTGATTGATGGCACAAATTTATGTGTTAAATCACTGCAGTTAAACTGCATACTGTACATTATTGCACCTCCTTGAGCAAAATGTTGCACTACAACTGATCATTTTAAGAATTTTGCTTTTTAAAACCGCAGCAAAGTGAATGAGGAATAAACAGGGTTCCTGGAATACAGTTGAAAAAGTTTCCAATCATATAAAACAAACAGAAAATGATCAATTTTGTGCTGTCCTGGAAGAATATTTAAATATCTTAATTTCACATCAGCATTTCCAGAACTGTTGACCCATTCATTCTGTAGAGTGTTTGTGAGGTCACGCACTGATGTTGGATGAGAAGGCCTGGCTCTCAGTCACCACTCTAATTCATCCCAAAGGTGTTCAGTCGGGTTGAGGTCAGGACTCAGTGCAGGCCAGTCAAGTTCATCCACATCAAACTCTTTCATCCATGTCTTTATGGACCTTGCTTTGTGCACTTCCACCAAACTTCACACTTGGCACAATCCAGTCAGACAAGTATCATTCTCCTGGCAACCAACAAACCCAGACTTGTCCATCAGATTGCCAGATGGAGAAGCGCAATTCATTACTCAAGAGAACGCGTCTCCACTGCTCTAGAGTCCAGTGGCGGTGTACTTTACACCACTGCATCCGATGCTTTGCATTGCACTTGGTGATGTATGGCTTGGATGCAGCTGCTCGGCCATGGAAACCCATTCCATGAAGCTCTCTACGCACTGTTCTTGAGCTAATCTGAAGGCCACATGAAGTTTGGAGGTCTGTAGCTGAGGTCTGATTGACTCTGCAGAAAGTTGGTGACCTCTGCACACTATGTGCCTCAGCATCTGCTGACCCTGCTCCATCATTTTACATGGCCTACCACTTTGTGGCTGAGTTGCTGTCATTCCCAATCATTTCCACTTTGTTATGATACCACTGACAGTTGACTGTGGAATGTTTAGGAATGAGGAAATTTCACGACTGGACTTGTTGCACAGGTGGCATCCTGTCACAGTACCACGCTGGAATTCACTGAGCTCCTGAGAGCGACCCATTCTTTCACAAATGTTTGTAGAAACAGTTTGCACGCCTAGGTGCTTGATTTTATACACCTGTGGCCATGGAAGTGATTGGAGCCCCTGATTTCAATTATTTGGATGGGTGAGTGAATACCTTTGGCTATATAGTGTATGTGTGGGAAATTGCTATTTAGAGCACCTCATATTGGCTCTACTTCCCCCTCCCTCTTTCTAAGCGCTCTCAGACTTTTCTCTGTGTTTTTCAATCTTCCCGCTCTTTGCCATGAGTAATCTTTCCATCGGGAGTAAGGTCTTTTGTTTGTTGGGGGCCATGAGGACCCATATGGAGAGATGGGAAGTACTGATGCCATGTACGGAGCCTGGGTCTGTTGAGGATGGCTATGTGGCAGAATATGTCAGATAAAGAACATTCATGTGTGGATATTTGGGCAATGAGAGAGGCACAGGTTCTGCGGCACCTAAGCTCACCATCGGGGTGTCATGTGACCATTTGAGTGAAACATCGGTGAGCAGATGTTCCCTCCTTACAGCCATGGTCATGGTTGTAGTTTGCTCCAGAGGTCTCCTTACTAAATGGTATCTTGTGTTTACTTCCAAATAATCTCAGTCAAAGCAAGCAGCGGTGAGAGGAAAATTGCACTTTGATGAGTATGCTGAAAAATCATTGCATTTTAGAGAACAGCCAGTGCTTTGTGTATTTATCCTGTGTCTCTGTGTTTCTCTTCACAGCTGTGGAAGATCAAATCGTGACATTAAACTGGGAAACGGCGTGGACCTCCACCCT
Source organism: Cheilinus undulatus (assembly GCF_018320785.1). Classification (NCBI taxonomy): domain Eukaryota; kingdom Metazoa; phylum Chordata; class Actinopteri; order Labriformes; family Labridae; genus Cheilinus; species Cheilinus undulatus. The sequence goes on along the minus strand of NC_054887.1, from coordinate 19,111,490 downwards.
CACTGACTGACTCACTGAAACCCGTTTGACTGAAAGAAGAACGTCGGCCTCGACATATCAGAGTGCTACCAACGTTCACACTTTGTGCAATTCACAAACTATTTATTTACCCACTCAGTGTTTTTACTTAGGGTTTTTTGAATTGTAGTTTGTTTCATTTTTGTGTTCTTTGACACAAAGCGATGCTATATTTTACCTGTCTACAAGAAGTGTTAGTATTATTATTCAAAGCATAAATTATTATGTTTAACGGGATGGTTCATGTTCTCAGCTGCATTTGCAATGATTCATAAATCTGAAAGCAAAGTATTGATGAGGTAAAAAATTTTTTATTGTAATTTGTTTCACTTAAAGTTGTCATTATTTAAATGTAAAGTAAGTTTGAAAACAAAATTTAAGCTATGTTACATCTTTAGACATGGTATACAATAGTGTTTTTCTTCTAATTATGGGATGGTTCAAACCCTGAACATTTTCAAGTAAGGTTCAGAAAATGCTTTAAATCTCGTAGTATTTTATGGTCAAACTACAGACACAAGCATAACATATTATCTTAGAAATGACTGATTTGCTCCAATAAAATGAAAATCAATCAAATTAGATTGTAAACAAACTGAATTTCTAGCTTCTACGCATCTAAGTGTGACAAAATCAATATTCAAACAACTTCTATTCTCTCCAGCTCCCAGACTACAGCAGATTTTAACCTATTTAGACCAGATAAAACCTTCACATGTATACCTTTATGTTTCATAGCTCTTATTTTTTTAAGGGATGTGGCTGATGAACTACAACATTGGTTTTGGCCTCCTTAGCCTTTCTCACTTTAGGGAAGTGACATAGAGGCCGACAACTGCAGCATTTCAGATGAAACCCAGGAAAGGATGCGGAGCATTCTGATTTGATTGATTGACAACTTTAAAAAAATGTCAACTAACTTCAAGGCAAAGGCAGTTTTTCTCAGTTAAACCAAGCGTATATGTTTCATGTCTCCTTCAGAGGCTGAGAAAGATTTTAGCACAGGTTGAAAATCTGGGCAGGTTTTTTCAGATACCCTTAGGTTTTTGGAGGCTGTTTTCAAATGCTACTTTACTTTGGTTTATTTTTAGGTGGACTCCTGTCTACATGTGTTAAAGTTGCATAAAGAAAGCTGTTTAATCAAGTCAGCACTACAGATTAAGGTTGGCAAATTGCTGTCCAGCCTGAAGGAATGGCCTCCAGGTTTTGGTCTGACTGGGAGGGAAAACATCAGCACTGAAAAGAAACTATCCTGCAGTTACTAGTTCAGTTCAGTTTGGTACACATTTACCTTTCCAAAAGTTGAGAAAGGTACCGTAATAACCGATCTGTACCACCCTACTTTTTCGGCACCCTTCTGTTGGGATATAAAGAGTACCTATCCGACCCTAAAGGGTGAAGCTAGACTCAACTAGTGAGGATAAACGAAAAAAAAACCTGTGAAAGCACCCCATGGATTATGAGACTAATTTCAAGGCTGTTTTTTTTTTCTTTTTGCAAATAATGCCAGCTTGCACTGCTCCATTGACGACTTTAGATGTGCAGAGACATCTGGATGATTCCTTTAGAAATGAGAAAGTGTGAACCAAACCTGACTGTTTGCTGGAAGTGTGTCCTCAAAGATAAAGCAACCTGGCAGTAGACTTGTAAAGAACATTTTTGTTTGTTTGTTTTGGGGGGAGTTTAATTTGCGTCCAGGCATCCAGTTTGAAATAATTTCCATCAACCCCTCTCAGTTGCTTTGACAGTATTATCGGCAATATCTGACAAGGTAGAGCGACGATCAGGACCCCGGCCTGTTGCCTGCCACTGAACTTCTGTTCACGCTGAAATTTGAAAAAATTCACAGGAATATTTCTTAAAATCTTCAATTTACCTTGGCAGGAACATCCGAGTGTCACAAAGAAAGCTGTAAATAAGAAACAATACAGACTGAGTGTCGTCTAGAATTTTGGTTTTTGGAAATGTGCTGCATTTTAGGAATAGTAATTGGTCCGTTTTTGGAGCTCTCCTTTAGAAAAATAACAAAACGGAGAGGATTTTTAGCATCTTTAGACATCTTTGCAACATCCTTGTTTTGTTGAAAACCTTCAAATTTAACTCATTAAATGTTACAGCAGGCATAATTACTCTAACCTACATATCACAACTGCATGAACTGTTTTTTTTCTGATGGTTTATGTGAGGACCACTCCACCACTCATCCATTTATGAAGTTATCTCATGAACTCTACAACTTAAGACTTTTTGAACATGAGTGAATATATGCACTTTAAAAATTTGAGTTTAAATTGAAGAAAACAAGTCCCATCTTAGATCAGTGTAAAAAGGTTTTTTTCATACCTCATCTGTTTGGTACAGCGTGTCTGCTACAGATCGAGCTGATTCTTGCTCCTGTTTCTGAAATCACACAATACTCTCTGAAGTAAACCATCCATGGTACATGAAGTTATCAAGCCCACTGAAAACATCTTCGATGTGACACAAGCTGTAAAAGAGTTAGCATGTTGCTAACGGGAACTAAACTCATTCATATAGATACTAGCATAATCATCTTCAGTGTGTCTGAGGAAGAAGACCAAAGTGCTTATTTTACTGTTTGTTTGTTTGTTTGTTTGACTCTGCTGGAAAAAGAATGTATTTGCAGCATTATGCTTTAAATCTATTTGTTTCCCTTCGGAAATACTTTTAAGATGTATTTTTGTTCTTTGATTGTGCATTTGTAAAGTTTGTTCTCAAGTTTGTTTGAAAGATGAGGCATGTTTTACTGTTTTTAAAGAACAAAGGACTTTGAATTGTATGTATGAACATAAGTTTGGAGAAAAAAGGACTCTATCTTGTGATTCTGTTTTCAAAGAGTCTGAATATTTAGATTTAGATTTTTTTTGTGAACTGGTCTGTCCACAAGGTCTACATTTTTATAAGAAAAATAAAAAGAAATTGATGTTCAGGTATTGATTCTTTTTTGTACCAATACAGCATGTTTTAAAAAGTACATTCCTGTCATACTTCAGAAACTTAATATACCATGATTGATATAAAGCTTAAAACACATACTTGGGAGTAAAGTTAATAATGTTGAGTTATACAACAGCAAATGAATATAAATTAATCAATAGACATGGAAAAATAATAAATCTCATAACTAGGACCATTTACACTAAAATTACTTTTTTCACTTGCCTGATTTTCAAATTGATATCCACAACTTTTCTGAACATTTGGATTTTTTATTAGCAAGTCAGAGCGTCTTTTTTTGTTAGAGCTTATTTATGCCATATTAAACCTGTAGGTTTAGAGAAAACCAAAGAAAAACTCACACAGTATTAAGAAGTTTAATTACAATAGTTAAAAGCAACAGACTCTCCCCTCTAAAAATATTGGAACAGCAAGGCCACTTCTTTTATTTTTGCTGTACACTGAAAACGTTTAGGTGTGACATCAAAAGATGAATATGAGACAACATCAACATTTCAGCTTTTATTTCCTGCTATTTAAATCTGGATCTGATACACAACTTAGAAGATTGCACTCTTTGTTTAAACCCAACCATTTTTCATGTGATCAAAAGTATTGGATCATGCGACTGTCGTGTGTTTTTTTTTTGCACAGGTGTGTCCTATTACATTGATTATTCACACACTAAATATCGCTGAATGTCTACAATCAGTTTCAGATTTGGGTTTGCCTGAATGCATTTATAGTTAGAGGTGTCTATGGGAGAAATACAAGCGATTGTGAAGCTGAGAGATGTAAAATCAATCTGAGCCATTGCACAAACATTGGACAACCATAAGGAATGACCTGAAGAAGAAAGAAACCACTGGTGTACACAGTAACAGATGTCTAATGCTTAGACCAAGGAAAACAGCATCAGTTGATGACAGAAACATTGTAAGAGCTGTAAAGAAAGACCGTAAAACAACTGTTAGTGACATCAGCAAAAACCTCCAGAGGGCAGGAGTGAAGATATCACCATCTACTCTTCACAGAAGACGTCATGAAGTAAAGTACAGTGGCTACACCAGAAGACGCAAACCACTCATTAACAAGAAGAACAAAAGTAGTAGTATGTTGAGATGAGCCTCAGACATTCTGGGACAAAGTTCTAAGGACTGATGAGACAAAGATGAACCTTTACTAAAGTGATGAAAAGACTAAAGTCTGGAGAAAGAAAGGATCCGCTCATGATCCCAAACATACAAGCTCATCTGTGAAACACAGTGGAGGTAACGTCATGGCTTGGGCTTGCATGGCTTCTTCTAGGACTGGCTCTTTAATATTCACTGATGATGTAACACATCATGGCAGCATCAAAATGAACTCAAAAGTCTACAGAAACATTTTGTCTCCCAATTTAAAGAAAGATGCAACCAAACTGATTGGGAGATCCTTCATCATGCACCAAGATAATGACCCAAAACACACTGCAAAACAACAAAGGAGTTCATCGGGGCAAGAAGTGAAAGGTTTCAGACTGGCCAAGTCAGTCTCCAGACATTTAACCTGCTGAAGAGGAGACTGAAGGAAGTAAACCCCCAAAACAAACAACAACTGAAAGAGGCTGAGGTGAAAGCCTGGAATAGCATCACAAAAGAAGAAAGTAAAAGTTTGGTGATGTCAGTGAGTCACAGGCTTGATGCAGTTACTGCAAGCAAAGGATTGTTAACTAAATATAAAGTCTTGTTCACTTTAACATGTTAAGTCTATCTGTTCCAATACTTTTGCTCACCTAAAAAGGCTGTGTTCCATTTATAAAGCTATCTTCTAAGTCGTGTATCAGATCCAGATGTAAATTCCTGGAAATAAAAGCTGAAATGTTGATCTGTTGTCTTATATTCATCTTTTTACATATCTACTGTTTATTTTTTTCTCCCGACAGATTTAGCTACAAAAGTCTTTTATTTCTTACACATTAGCACTTAAAGCAGAACACATCCTGCTTATGTAAACATCTGCTGGAGGGGACAGGAGAGTTTATCAGGCTGAAGTTCACATCATGATTTTATTAAAATTATATAGTCTGCTTTGAGAAATATTTGTTGGCCTCAGTAATTCATCAGTAGGAGATTTTTATGTACATGTATACAATTTGACAAACTGAATCACAGGCAAACTTATCAACCAAGTGTGACGGCTCAGTTCATGCTGCTGGGCTTTTGCTGCAAACAAGATCAGTGAGGGTTCAGAAAAACTCGTCATAATATTCTTTGATTTAAATGCAGCTTATTTTTAGAATCACATTTAACTGATAAATGCAGGTAACTTCGTTTCAAATGGTCAATTTTTAAGCAGAGAGAAAAAGTAGGATAAATGAATTAGTAATGCATTTATACTTGTTGCAATGCCCACGTGTAACCACGAGATGGCAGTGTTGTTCTACCAGTGTTTATATCTGTTTTTACTGCCTCCGCCGTAAGGTGAAGAAGACGTGCTTTATTGATGCTTACGGGGAAAACAAGCAAGTTTTTATTTGCTTGTTTGAAAGGAAAATACACTTTTTTCATTTACAGTATTCCTTTGTGGGTTACTTTACATTTATACACAAAATTATTTAGAGACTAGACCTAAAATAGACATTCCTGTCCAGTCATAGTGATGAGTGTATGATGTAGCATGGGCTTCCCCAGAGAGTAAACTACATATTTAAGCTGTTGTGCATCAGTGGAGCAAACTGGTGAATCAAACTCTCTCTGAAGTTGGTCAGGATCTTTTCCATGAAGAAAAACTTGTCTGATAAAGCTGCTGCTATAGCTGCATCCATACTGATCTCTTCACCATTAGCATAGTTCACAGGCTTGCAGAACAACTAAACTACAATTATAACTAGTGTGGTCCTCCTATAATGATGCTAAGTTTCAGATTGAAGCTTTGCAGGATGGATCCACCTGATGATAGACATGAAATCTGGCTAATCCAACCCTTGGTTAAAATAGAAGTTCATGTTCTAAAATCATACCTCTGTTCTTTTTTCTCTTTCCTCAGATTAACATGATATACAGGCCTATGCTATTCATGTGAAAAGCAGGGGTCCATTCATTCTACCTTTCGATTAATAGCCACCTTAAAGTTGACCTGATCAGGTCAGTAGAGACGATTCAGAAGAGAGCTCTGGTCCATCGCTCCTGGAGCGTTTCTCTCCAGGGGAACTTTAGCCTGCACACTATTTATACCTCAGCTGTCTGACTGCATGGCGCCCAGGGAACTGTGACAGTGTGTGTGGGGGTGTGTGTATCATTGGACATTGTCTATTGGAGAGTTTTCTGTAGGGTGATGTGTAATGATGTGAAAGAGACAGACAGGGGAATAAACTTGTGGGGTCAGGCTGAGCAGTTTTAAAATATGCCACATATTCAGTCAGATAGGCCGCACTGAATGTAGGTCAGTCACTCAACACGCACACGGACTCCTGAGTGTCAACAAGCCAGGCCTGATACATGGATGAAACAACACTTTGTAGGTGTGATCGTCCTGAAAACATGAGGGTTGTCTTCTGAAAAAGTAGGGAAATTGAATTACATTTTGGATTTTTTAGTTATTTTAAAAATAACTTCAGAGTTGAGGCTTCTTCTCTTCTGGGGCACTTAATAGAACATTATAAATATTGCAGCCCTACAGCTGCACACTGCTCATCAAAGGTAACCAGAGTTTCTTGGTTAAGACTGAAATCTGCCTCATCATCTTCTTCTTGTGGCCATCTAGCTGGAAAGTTAACAGAATAACAATGCACAATCCAGTATATGAGAGAAATGTTATTATCATTACTATTGAGTTCCAGTGTAATTGTGTGTAATACACAATATTCTATCTGGATCTGCCCATGCTTATAAATGCAGGATACCTGTGTACTTATTTCTGTTTTAGAAATAAGTATCAAATATCAAATATCAGCCCCACCTTAACCGTTTACAACAGTGAAATGTTTCTTGTAAATATTCATTTATAGAGATAGTTTCATAATTGTTGCAGTCACACGGGCGGTGGAGTTAGTCATTTGGAGGCCCACGTGACGAGCAATATGAGACACTTCTGCTTTCTGTTTAAAGCGATCATAACTAGAGAAAAACAGTATTCTTAAACATTTCTTTTCTATTAAAGTCCCTGTAAAAGGTAATCCAACCTCTGTGTCTTAACACACTAGCTATGTTGGAATAAGTTTGCTGTAAACTTGTACAAACACTGAGATCTATGAGTGAATGAATTTTTGATTTAGACCATTAGAAAGTTGTTCACCTCATTCCCTGCGACAATGATATTTTAAAACTCTGCAGTTTATCTCAGTACAGTGTATCTCAGTTAGCTGATGTCACTGCCTTTATTGAGACAGCTGCATGCTGTGTTTTTGTTCATTGTGTGGTAAATTTCACAAATCTATGAATATCATAACAGAGAGATTTGTGCCAGAAAACAGTAAATTTAACCCCCAAATGATGTCTCTGCTCTGGCACAGAGCCAGAAGCATTTTTTACCTGTAAGAGGATTTTATTTCTTGAGAGTGGGTGTGACTTCAGCTCATTCAATCGACACGCCCACACAAGCAGATTTTACTGCTTCATTTTCCATGATTTTGAAGCTTAATTTTTTCAACTTAGAGATGTTTTTAATTACTGAAATTTGTCCTGGTTGAACAGAATTGCCTATCATACAAAAAACCTAAAATAAAGATACTTTTATCACTTTACAGGGACTTTAATGAGGCCAATATACAAACAACAGGTAAAAAATAATATTGTATTTATTGATGCTTATTTACTACACAAAATCTGCTTTTTTAAACATTTATTTGATGATTTTATATGATCCAATCTGCTATAATTTGCCTGTTATAAAGGCATAGATGGTCTTTTTAGGGGCTTGAATGGAAGATCCTTTCCTAGTGGTTTTTTTTTTTTTTTTTTTTTTGGACTCTAAAACTCTGTTTGGATGTTTTATGCAGTCTTAATCCTCATCTTAATTATTCCTGAAATGATTTTGATACCTCACATTTGATGCAAATCTTTGTCTACATGTCTTGAGGCCCCTTGGTGCCTCTCTGAACCTTAAATAGCCAATTAATCAGTTACACCTAAGTATTTTTTCAGCTTGGTATGCTTTAACTGTCACTGAACAGTGATGGTAGTAACAGTACAAAAATATTTGATATTTTTAAATAGACATGATGAGATTCCCTTTATTGTCTCTTCGGACTCTAAGTACTGCCACACATTCAGCTGAGTAGTAAAAAAAGCCATCCATCCTTATCCACATGCACAAAAACGACACATTATAATGAACACATTTTCATGCACGCGACTCAGCTGGGAGAGAGAGAGGGGGGGGTGCGTCTCGGGGGCGCGCGCTCCACCGTCTTGACGTCACGGGAGCGCCCGAGCGGTGGGGAAGCCACCAGTGGTGGAGCAGGCGAAGACGGAAAGGAGGGAAAGATAGACGGTGGAGAAAGACAGGAGGCAGGGAGACAGACGCAAGAAGGGGAGACAGTCCCCCCGAAAAGAGCGTTTCACCTCGGCTGACCGTCTGTTACGTTACGAAAACGTCACTTCGAGACACAAAAGCAGCCGGGTAACTGAGGAGGATATTTTACTGGCCTTTCTTCTTCCACGGAGCGTATTTCACAACCGAAGGAAGCAACGTAAACACAGCCGCAGTGAGTACTGGAAGTTAGCTGGCAGTGTGACTGTGTGCACATGTATGTTTTATTACACGGGCCTAAATGTAGGCTATGTCTCTGTGTATTGTAGAAATACTCGCCACTTTCCGTTAACCTCACATATGTGTCGTCTGTGTTAATTTAAGTCGACGTGGCTGCATTAGCAAGAAACATGATTAAAATTTGATGGCAGCTTTGAGGTGCAGCAGTTTCAGGTCAGCTGTGAGACCTACAGGCAGCACCCACACTGTCATTGTGATACATTTCGTGTTATTTTTTTGTGCTTGTTCAACAAGGCTTTCTCTCGTTTGGTTCAATAAACCAATTGTAGCTGTATAGCCAGAGGCTTTCCGCACAATATCAGGCTAATAACACTGTCTCCTCTCTGTACCGCCAAATGCGATTATCAATCTGTTCTCTGTATCGCTCCCTGCAGAAGAAGAGCCGCTGACAGCTTTATAAAACCACATAATTGTTATTTTCTTCTTATAATATTCACTTACAGCCACCTTTTTGCACTTTGAATTGCCCCTAGTAGTATCTGTAATATCCCCTTAGGGACTCCAAGTGCTCCTGTGATAGTCAATATTAAGTTACCACAATGTCCCCATGAGAGCTGTAAGTTTTTCTAAAGGCCTCCCTCCTCTCTTTCGAGGTAGAAATCTGCCCTTCTCTAAAACGATGTTTTCACTGCTGCCATAGTTGCACAGGACTGTCAACAGCCATGCCTTGTCAGCTGACAGAACAGATGCAAAGCCACCGAGTGGACTAGATGGAGCAACTTGCACAGAAGTGGGTTATAACACCTTTAGAGAGCTGAGAAAATCCCACGGAAACTATGATTTAATGAAAGTGGGGATGTGAAATCAGCTAAGTGTGTGTTTTGCAACGTCCCAGGGAGAAATCGGGGTGGGTAGAAGAGGGAACGCCGAGATTTCCTCTATGTTCCGCCCACAGCCCTATTTCTTTGCACCGCCCCTCCTCCGGGAGCACCGAGTCAGGGAACTGAGCAGCTTCCTTCGACTCAGACTTTTGTAAACACGAGACATTTTTAAATGTCCAGACTCTTTAAGCCTTTTCATGTAATTTCATAGAACTTTCGTTTATCATAACACCATAATGCCTCTTTGTTATTAATTTCAGATAGTAATGCACCATGTTATTGATGTAATATATCAGTATTGGCAGCTTAAAAGTCAATCATAGGTCTTAAAAAGGCACATTATGTACAACTCTTCTAAATATTTTCTTCATTTTTCAATATTGAATGCCCATATTTGATTCATTTATCGCACATGATGGACTTGATATGGTTTGTCGTATTTTATGCCAGTTTCTAAAACATATATTGTCACATTAAGAGTAACAAATCGGTTATAGTGCAGGGAAAACTCTGTAATTGATGATGAAAAATGGTGTTTATATATCTGTGTCCTATCTCTATCACCTACAGTGAGTTTGGAAATAATGGCATGTTGGATATTGACAATATTGCGCATCCCCAATTCCAGACTATTATCTGTGAGTCAGAGGTATTTATTCCAACCACCCTGTTTAGATAGAAAGATAATAAATGGATGGAGAGACTGAAAGCAGTGTATTGCTGCTGATAGTGAACCCTATTACTGACGTCTGTGGTTTTTAGGGCTGGGTATCGCCATTGATTGCCTGAATCAATTCGATTCACATGGTCCCAAATTCAGATTCAATTTGAGTCATGATTCGATCCGATTCAGTATCGATACAAACCTGTTTTGCTTCAATATTAAAGAGATTCTCAGAGAACAAAAGGCAGAAATAGTACAACGAATGTTTCAACCAGACATGTTATTAAAAATATGGCTAAGCCATATATAAAGGTTTGCATTAAAAAATGACCCCATGCTTGTAGTATTAGTATTATATTTTACATCCATATGTCACATCTTGCATATGCATATCCAGCTCATATTGGGAACATGCAATAGATATCCAAAATAAAAGAATTTGGCAGAAAATACTAACCTCAAGTCTGAGTCCATAGGCTTTTAGAGGCAAGTTTCAAGCTCTACATAAAGCAGAGACTGGCCAGGCCTTTATTTAAAGGTATATTTCTGGATTAGATGAATTAATATAATTAAAAAATGAGAATCGATTGTGATCGGAGACTCAATCTTTTGAACCCAGTCCTAGTGGTTTTGGTTGACCTGTATCAGAAACTGTCTACTGAATCAAGAGTCTGGAGTCTCATCTGTACCGTGTCGAATGATTTGGCTTAATCAAAACACCTCTTGAATTTAAGCACCATCAAGGTGGTGCATCTCCTCAGAAGACACCTGCCAGGGTGTCACACACTGAACAGAGCTGTCTCTGCTTTTTCTTTTTTTTTACACCAGTGATCATCCAACGGTGGCCCGGGGGCCACATCAGGCCCGTCACAGCTTCCCATCTGGCCCCCAGAAGATTTTTAAGACCAGTAAATGTGCAGAGGAAAAATATGTTGTGGTATTTAGGCTATGTTATTTAAAAAAATCTCAATAGGCTTAAATGTTGGCTTAATATTTGATCCATTTTACAGACTCGTCACTCGTCAGTCATTAGTAGTGAACATGATGCATGATAAAGACATACTCATGAATTCGTTGTCGATTGGAGCGGTTGTTTTTTCCATGTCAGCTTTTCAATTCAGGTACTTTGAGTGTTCAGTTTTTCCTCCCACAGGACCACCACAGTAGACTGGTTTCCCCACCAATCACAACACAGCATTTTCGCATCAAAACCAGTGATGACAACATGCCGGCTCCAGGAATGTATAGGCTAGCCAAAATATTGCAATTGCCCCCTAGTGGCAGCTGCAGTTTAGGCCATTGGCACTGACTGATGTCACTGCCAGGGGCAAAAAATTATTTACATTTTTAAAGGAAAATAAAATAATGAAGAATTATATGATAATTTGGCCAAAATATTTAGTGGAATTTATTTTTTTTTGGAAGTCATGCCCCTTCAGTGTCTTCCAAGTAAAAACTGGCCCTTGTACAAATGTAGTTGATGACCCATGACCTTCACTATCCATTAGACAGGAACAGGTAACGTTTTTTTACAGGAGGACCACATTGACTTGTCACTGCCAGAGGGCCAAACTCCTGCTACTTTTACATTTGTCTCCTTTAACAGCTACACTGTCATAAAACAGCTAAATCAATAGTTTTGTCATTTTAGAAATTAAAATAGTCATGGTTTAAAAATACAACAAGCAAAGCATTGACTGGATATTAAAGTACAGTTTCATTTTACAGAATAAGTTACAGAAATTTAATCTACTAATTTCTTGTGAATAACAAGTTAAAAACAAATGCTTCAAGATCAGGTCATGCTTTCTTCATATTCACAATCTTCTGATGTTTAAATCAACTTGCAGGTCACATCGAGTGAAGAAGAGAGCCAGACATGGGCCCTGGGCAGCCAGTTGTTCATGCCAGCATCGGACTGTAACGTCTTGTACTTTAATATTTAAGATGCGATAGCAGGCCCACTTTATTCATCGTGTTAGTTTTTCATTAGTTCTTGAATTGCTTTAAAGTCCACAGCTGTGGCAGCTTTGAATAATGTTTTTTTCTTAATTTTCTCCAGAGTCAGTTTGAAACATCTGGGGCTGCAGCTGAGATCATTTCCAAATTGAGAGAATAAACAGAAAGTAGTCCTGCCAGAGCGACTCGTTCCTCGATGAAGGATTTTATCAGTCTTAAAAGAAGAGTCACATATTCTTCCTATAACTGATATGACATACTTATGTCTGGCAGTTGTGTTGCAGCTTGATTATATGTTAAACTTGTCCTGTCTTTTCTATGTACCTTAGTTTATGGATAATCAGTGTTTGTGATTGCTAATATGCTAACAACATCCCTTTATGTGACCTGTTGAAACCTCTGACTGACTTATCCAGTTGATAATCTTCAGGGTTAGTGAGGTCAGATAGTCAAATGATAGTGCGGTTGGGTGGGTAGAGAGGTGCGAAGGTGCAAGTGTGGTTATTTCTATTTATTTATTAACTTAAAATATGAACGGGGTGCACCGGTAGTCGAGTGTTTAAGGCGTGCACCATGTACGCGGGCAGCCCGGGTGCGAATCTGGCCCGACCCTCTTTGCCGCATGTCTCTCCCCCACTCTCATCCCTCTTTCCGAGTCGATCCACTATCCTCCTCTCTACAATAAAGGCCCAAAAACAAATCTTTAAACTTAAAATATGAACAATGCACTTTAATAAACTTCGATGTGTAAATAGGACAGATGGCAAAACTGTGCATGAGACACTAAAAAAATAAAGTGCATAAGGTGCCACAGACCCTGAAAGTATAGTGCTGAAGTGCTGTTGTGATTGCAAATAGCCCTACAGTACAGAAATTTGCATGTATAAACATATTTGTGCAAAGGGTAAGAACACATGCATGTGTTTATGTATGCAATATTTCCCTGGAGTCACATATAGAGGTAAAAACAGTGTGTTACTTTACCAGACATGGTCACAACTCAGTTATGATGAACTTGCTTCATAATACAGGCCCATAATAGGGGGCTCCATTCAGGAGCATGGTGACTTCTAAGAAAGCACGCAACAATTTCTCTGAGTTATAAATGAATATTTGCAGTCAATATTTAGGATGCAAGCATTGTCATTATCTGACGAGCCTGGGGAAGTTCCTCGCTCACCTTCTCCTCCACGGCACTCCAACCGCAGTTTAGCGCTGCTTCCTTGCCTTTGTGTTAATTTCTAAATCTCATCAATAGTTTTCCGTATTCATACAGTAGGCAGCAGCAGAGATTAGATAGGTTTCTACGTGAGCACAACATCAATGCTCTTTTCTTGCATCCGTGGGTTTGTGCGTAACGATTGTGTGTGAGTCACAAAGTGTATGGGTGGTTTGTTTGCCCAGCCTGCATCACGGATTAATTTCCTGTGGCACACAATAGACCAGAGCTGATGTTATCTGTCTTTTATCAGCGTTGTGCTTTCCAGTGTCTGAGCCATACTCTGTGTCTTATCGCTGATAGGACTGGTGAAGTTACAAGTAGCACAGTCACTCTGCTGTGCCAAAATCTCTATCATATCCAGACATCTTCTGGCTTACATTCAGTCCCATGTGTAATTTGGCTGTTCAGTTAATTGAAAAGTCTCTCTCAGTTTGACTTTTCCAGTACTGTCTGTGCAGGATTAATTCATTACTATTTAAGTGTGAGACACACAGTCTAAAAAAAGCCAAACTCCCTGAATCACTTGTATTTTTCTACACAAGATCTTGTAAATCTTTTCTGGAGAAGTTACTGCTCAGTTAAAAACACATAAATCACAGAACTGCCATCTTGACCCATCGTTGTTAACATTTGTGCCCTTATGTGAAGACTGTACTGTGCATGTATGTGGTGAGGAGCCAAACCACTAATGATGCGTTACTTAAAACCATGCCGCAGCATTACATGAAGCATGTATTGCACATAAATGCTGAATGTGACCTTAAAATGAAGTGTAATATGAAGCAGTGAGACTTTATTTATTAGTAGGACCATGAACAGTATTCAGTATAAGTGTTGTGTTTTCCCTAACCCTAACCCTTCAGAGATAGTTTAATGCTTATTTACATCTTTTTAACAGCTGAACGTAAAGCGTTTGCACTTTAGTGCAGAGATGTACTGATTCATCTATTCAACATCTATATCAGCAATAACATTCATGTGTAAGGACATCTGCATGTCTGCACATTTGCAAATAATGTGGCATGAACAGATGCTGGTGGCGGATTTTATCTGTTGTCAATGCCAGCATCTAGTTCACCTAACTGTTGATTTAAAGGAATATTTCAGTGTTTTTGAAGTTGGGTCATATGAGGTATGTAGCAGTTGAAGTGGCATTAGCCTCCAGGGGTTTCAGTGAGCATTGCTCCTTTAAGAAGGACTCACTGCTTGTACTGGCAAGGAAGCTAGGCTATACAGTGTAACAGATGTATGCCTCAACTCCAACTTACTGAGAGAAATTGAGTTGGCGCCTGTTTGACAAAAAATAGATATCATCACCAGCCAGTATTGGGTAGTTTACAGTTATAATCCTGCTGCTTCTGCACTGTGTGAAATGTGCAAACTTATTTGCAATGTTACAGTTCCAAAAATGTTGCTAACAGATTCATGCAGATTAGACAGTTTTCTTTTGCTCCTAGCAGCTTTTTGTTTGAATTTGACTAGAGATATGAAGCTTAGCATTAGTTCATGCAGGACATGGTAGTCATATGCCTAGTGATGATCAGCTGATGGCCAGCTGATGCCAATTATTGCCTCCCAGCTCCCACAGCCAATCACAGCTCTTTCTCTCAACACGGCGGTGTATTTAAAAATACAATATACTTCTCACTAATCCCTACTTGCATTAATGATGATGCACCACGCTGCTGCTGCTGGCAGCACTTCACCTCCTCCACCCCAGCCTCCTCCTTTATAGCATAAAGCTTGTGACACCTTCATATTCAGATTCATGCTACTATGGATTAATTACTTTTGTACAAATGTTATTGTATTCAGTGTGCATTGACATAAATTTATCTATCCATATGGGGCCATGCACTCCCTGAAAGGCCAAAGCACGCTTGACTAACTCAGGGAGTCTCTTTTGAGCAGAACCCTCTGCGCCAAGTAAAACTGTACAGCCATTTTGCAATAAAATAGGGACATTTAGAAAGATGTAGAGATTGTATCCTTGAAAAAAAGTGAAAAAAAGTATCCAAGTATCAGAAAATTTGACGAGCTAAGACATTAAAAACAGCCTCCTTAGGTCTCTAAAGCAGGTTCAAAGCTGATCCTAGATCACTTGTAAGGAAAATACATGATTTTGAGTGAATTCACAGATTTTTCTACTGCATTATAAAAAGAAGCAGTATGCATGCTGCAGAACTCAATGGTGAGAGTATCACCTTTCATTAATATTATTAATGAAAATTATTGAAGAAATTACTGCAGCAATAGAAAAAAAGAAATATACTGTTGGTGTATGTATTGGTTTAAAGAAAGCGTTTGACACCAACACTGGTTAGGTAGTTTAGTTAAAAGACAACAATACATTTTCTGGTTTCAATTCTGAGTGTCTCCATATAGAATATGGAGTTCCACAAGGTTCAGTATTGGGACCTAAACATTTTAGCTTGTATATAAATGATTTATGTGAAGACATAATAATGACGTTGGCAATAAGAGTAGAAAATGACATGGACAAACTGAAAAAATGGTTTGATGAAAACAAGTTGTCTTTAAATCAAAATAAAAAAAAGTTTATGGTTTTTACAAATAAAAGAAAAGATGAAGATATCTCACTGACCATAGATGATGTTAACATTGAAAGAGTGTCTGAATTTCATTCATGGATGTAATTATTGATGATATACTGACATGGAAAGCTCATATTGCTCACGTAAAAAAGAAGGTGTCTAAGAATATTTTTATTCTAAACAAAGCAAAGTTTCTGTTAAACTGTAAGGTCATGAGAATGCTGTATTGCTCTCTTATTCTGCCATATCTTTGTCACTGTGTGGCAATCTGGGGAAATACGTACATAAGCAACATAAATTCATTATTTTTATTAAACAGAAAATGTACAAAAGTTGTTTGTTTTTAGTTTAAAAGATGAGAACCATAGAAGGAAATTTAATTTCAAACATCAATATGCACGGACAACCTTAAAACAGATGTGTATTTCTGTGGTTGGAATCAAAATGTGCAGTTCTTTACAGAGTGATATGAAGAGCTGTTTTAATATATTTCAGTTCAAGAGAATGTTTAAAGAGAGACTCATAAGACATTATGAGCATGGCGAATAGGGTGTTGTTTTGTTTTCCTATTTTTCTGTCGAGGGTAGGTATTGTTAGAGTCTTTGGAAATGTTACTGTATCTTTTTTGAATGTTGCTGTAATATCATTCTTTCAGGTATTGTAAACTTGGCAGACCAACTGTTGAACATTGGTGTTTGAGTGAGGGGCAGGCTAAATAATAATTTTCTTCTCCCTGCTCCTTTCTGGCCATGGAATGGAATGAGGTTGAATGTTTCTTTGTGGAGAAATGTAAACTTTACCATGACTAGAATAAATGAAATGAAATATTTAGTAGCAAGCCATGCATATTAAAAGCATTTTGACTTATATTTTAAGTGCAGAATACATATATCATTGTAGACAGCACAGTGGGTAGAGTTTAAAACTGAAAAGCTGTGATTGACTCAGTGGAAAGGAGCCACTGGCCGGAATTGAACCCGTGCTGCCCGCACTGAAGACAACAGCCTCTGTGCATGGGGCGCGGCAGACATAACCACTAGGTTACCAGCGTCCCATGTCTGACTGTCACTTTAATGTGCCACATACGCAGCATAAGCAGCAGTGAGTTTTGCTAGATTAGTTTTTCTTTCTGTTTCACCAAGTTTTTTCCGAAAAATATACCTTCTCTGGAAGATTTATTCACCCTCCCTGCCCTCAGATTGGAGAAGTGCTCCATTGGTTTGGGATTAGATTCACTTTGCACAGTAAGATTTTAAGGAAAAGGAAAAAGGGCTCCTAAAAGTAGCTTTATGCCCGAAAAAATATTTGCATTTTCCTCTTTTTACATGTTTTCATAATAAAGAAAAATGATTGAAAAATAATTAACCTTTTAAAAACAAAAAAATGCAGAGAAGTCTGTTTTCACCATTCAAAAACACAGAGATCGAATCCTCGTCTCTGATTTGCTTTTCCTGGTTAATTACTTGGTCATTTAAGAGTTCCTTGTATAAAAGCTCTTACAGAAAGTTATCTTTGACGTCCTGTTGCTCCAGCTTAGTACCCAGATCTGGCTCTTTAAATCATCCTTTAGTAGTTCTTTGAATTCTTAATCACTAAGAATTAATAGTAATGCTAATTCACATTACTAACACACTTTTTAGATCGTTTTATGAGAACTTATGCTGTTACACTCACTGTACAGAAGCTGTGAAGGTTAAAAAAAACCAATGTGCTGAATGCCCAGTCATCCCCTTAAATCTCCGCTCAGATTAGGTGCTGAAAGAGTACGACTATCCCCCTCAGCCGGCCTGTCGAGTTAACTTTGAGGAGGATGTGTAAACCCAGACTGCACCAGTGAGTCCTCTCCAGCCTCATCATATCACAGCGAGCCTGACAGGAACAGAGAGTAAAAGGAGGATAATAATATTCAACACGATGTGATTTTTATGAGTCCCCATCCCCGGGCAGAGACAAACTTCGTCTAAATCAGCTCCCACGCTGAAACACCAGCTGGCTAAGTATAGGTTGAGTGGTGTATGCGATGCATTTTGCAGTGTGACAGATGCATATGTGTGTGTGGCGGTAGCATAAATAGAACATGAGGAACACCTTCAGGAATGCCGTGGAGAAAATGAGGAAGTGAAAGGATTGATGAGAGGGAGAGAGAGGGATTAGATGGAGAAGAAAGATGACGCTAACTTGCAGCCACAACAAAATAGATCAGGGTTTTCTTTTAGGGACGAAGAGAGATATAATCCCAAACTTACTATGCTGTTCTTTCATAGCACTTATTGTTGCTTGAACTTTCCAGTCAGCAACATTTAACTCAGTCATTTTAGTTACATCAGCAAGGAATCCCTTAAAATTCCCTGAAAAGGCCACTTGACAAGCCTGGAACTATAAAAGGTTTAAAAGTTAAGCAGCAACTGTGTAGCTCGATACTTCTCTCAGAAGCAGGTAGATGCCGAATACAGAGAAGAAGATAAAAAGAAGACAAAAGCACAGCTCAGAATAGAAGAAAGTAATCTGCTGTTAACCTGATGCAGCATTATCTTGCAATTCCTGCATGAACTTGCAGCTCAGGGCTGCATTAGGCTTCAGAAATGGATCCTGTGGGCGAGGGTGCAAAACCGCTGTGTGCACAGTAGAGCCCCGCAAGGGATTCTTTTCTTAATCTTGCCCTCACCTAACCTGACACGCCAGATGGATTTGTTTCAACCATCCATCTGGAAAACCTTCCATAGACGGTGGAGGATGATTGGATGAACGTTCTGCGTGTCAGAGCAACAAAACACGTGATGATGACACCTGATTAGACTTGCCAAATCCAGTCGAGAGAAAGGCAGAAACATCGTTTCCACAAAGAAAAGACCTCAGTGCTGTTCTTTGTTCTTCTTTTATGAAGAAATGTCACTGAGTGCTGATAAAACTAACACTATAGCAGCATCCACGCTAATCTCCTCCACCATAATTGCACTGACCTCTTGTTGCTGCTTGCTTACGTCACAACTCCGCCGCACCCGAAAGTTCTGCCTCTTACTCCTGATTGGTCCTGTCACTTTCTTACAGGGCCCAGTCTGTTCAGATGGGAGCTTTGCAAGATGGATTCGCCCGTGAGAAACACGGAAAAGGGCGAATCCATCTGCTTTGCAAGGTTGGCTCCTGCCTGCTCTCCCTGGATTTCTTACCATAACTGCCCACTCCTGCAGTGCATGCTGTCCTCTCCCACCCACACCTGCATCAGGCGTGTCCAATCCTGCTTGCATCCTGAATGGATTATGACAGTCCATGTCAAATATTCAGAATAACCTACAGTATTTTTACCTAAAGATATGGGTGTATTAATGTGTTCACTGAAACACCAGCTTTACAAGTTTCCCCCCTGAATGAAGGAGAAAACAACCGCAACACTAACATCTTTGTCATGTGTAAAGGTGTCACACATCAATAAAAGAGCAGCTCAGCCTGATTTCACTCTTGGTTATGGCTCAGTTATAGTAATGTCAAAGGAATATTTACAGACCTTATTTACACATAATTTATTTTTAAGTCATACAGAATTGTTTCTTAATCCCTGGAAAAACCAAAGTGTCAGCACTTCCACCAGCTCTCGCAGACAGCAGGTTGATCTTTACTCTATTAATACTGTGCCATCCTTACCATCCTAATTGTTTAAAGATTAATGCAGTAAGGCCAGTTTGCATGGAAAGCACCAGTGCTCTGTTTTTGTGCACACTTCAGCATTAAAGCTGTGCCTTTTGACTCATTTACAAAGTTTTAGTGTGTGCACTTTATTGTGGAGCTTTAAAACAGCATCACACCGTTTCAGGCGTGCCAAATACGTTTCCTTGTGGGCGTGTTTCAACAAAGTCCAGTTTTTTTCCCAGCTCTGACAGTTATTCTTTTGAAAAGTTATTCACAGACTGGCATTGCTGTGTTTTTATTGTAAAAGAACATCATATTAATCCTCTTTTCTATTTCGATTGCTTTATTCAATCATACTAAACACTTGCTTTTCTTACAAAAATTGAATTTTTGGGATCTGCAGCCATTTTTTTGTCAGCCTGATCCCACCTGCAGTGACTGGACTCCTATTTTTGTTGGAATGGTAAAGAAACAGTTATTTATGCATTTTTCAGTCTTTACTATGGTAGTTAGGAATTCTGCTATCATCCCAATCCTAGCTGCTTATTGCCTGAAATGTAAATAATAGCTTTCTGCTAACAAGTTGGCTCTTAAAGTTACAAATATGACAACGTTAATGTGTAGCAGTATAGGGAAAACAAATGCACAGTGTGTTCTTTGCTGTGCACAGTAAGCACAGCACTTAGCATTCAACCACAGAGACGCTCTTGGTATCCTGGTGTGATATTCTTGGATTTTATGAGGCCTAAGACAACACTGTGAGTGTGTGAGGAGGCAGTGTGTGGAGAAAAATGAGACATCCAGAAAGTGCTGTTAGTCAGGACAGGGAGGCAGAGGATGAAGCACAGGCAGTGTGTGTTTGGGTGTGTGTGTATGGGGGTTTCCTGTAGAGTGTTTTGTGAACATGAAGGGGATGGGGTTATTTTAGTTCTCAGGTTCACTCCCGGGGCTGTTTCAGGATCTGTTCCAGGAAGTATTGTGGTTCTCGCAAGGCATTTTGTGGCTGGATTTTTACACCGGAGTGTAAAAAGTGGCTAGGCTGAGATTGCAATTCTAGAAGTTCTGATGTGAAAAGTTTACAGTTCTGACAAAGAGTCTGAGTAATGATTAGAGTAACTCTCACAGCACCGGCTGATGGAAACTTAATCAGTAGCACTTTGTATATATTACTATAGATTAGGTTTTAAGACTGCTGTTAGGATAAAAGCTAAAAAAATATTACACGTTACAGGTTTAAAATGTACATGCCTATCTTTCAGGGTCAATTGTTAAATCTACTGAACATTATTGATTATTTTTTCTCTATTCCATTTGTTTAACATGGCTCTGTATGGGGTGGGAATTGCATGGTAACAAACGTATATATTATATATCATAAGTCAATATGATGCACCAGGGCTTTTGCCATATGATTGTATAGAATTAAAAAGTTCATGCCTCCAAATGAGTTTTTGTCCCGATAATCACACAGGAGAGCTCTTGAACGAGGTCTAAAGACGCTCTTATGTCATTGAACTGGTCAGAAACTGGTCCAGTGTGCACCAGCACAGATAACAGGACTAATGTGAGCAAAGCTGTGATCCTGAATGTGCGGACTAGACTGCACTGTTTGGGACATCGGCTGCTTCTTGTGATTGGTGAGATTTTGTGTTGGTTTGCTTCACCTTTAATGAGGAAAATAGTCTTCACTTTACAATCATAAATAGTTAACATAACAGAGGAAACACTTCATCACTTACAGGGGGTTGGATGTCCTGGTTCTAGTTGGAATGGAGGGGCAGATGCGAGGGGTGCATGGCCCTTCAAAGATTTTTCAGACGCACACTCCAAACTGAATGTTATGGAAAATCTTCCACCAAAGATTCTACAAAAAAATCTAACCCTATTTGTAAATAGCAAAATACAAATCACATCAACTAGTATCTTGATTTAATGTTGTTTGATCAATTAAATTAATAGGACAAGCTTTAAAAATTGCTTGCTGGAATATCTTGCATTACAACCACCGTTGTGGACTACTGATGAAGTATTAGGAAGTTTAAAGGATGTCCCATTTCATTAGGAGATTTCACCCCTACTCCTTCTGATCTGTTTAAAGAGGTAAAAATTAGAAATGCAACTGAGCTTCAGTCAGTTTATAACATCTGTCAAATTAGGTTGAAAGCTCTTAAAGTCAAGAATTTATCAACTCTCAGTGTTACACCAACCATAGCACTTCCTCACATTTGTGTATAAAGGCAGGGGGGTTGCTCAGCTCATTAACAGATGGTCTCGGACAGTCATGTGCTGAGTCTGACAGTACCTGGATATCTGCTTTGTCTTAATAGCGTTGCTATGGTACAGTTATTATTGTTTCTTTATGGAAAATCTGCAGAAATGGAAATTGACACCTGTTGTTGAATTAAAAACTTTATTATTTATTGTTTTAGTCATTTATTCATGCTGCCTTGGTCGTGAACTGCAATAAACCCAACATAGTGTGTCCCAATATAATTAAAATAAATGTTACCCTTAGTGGGAGGAGTCTGATTGATTGACAACCTATGCAGGATTTGCAATAACAGGCCTCTGCCCCAAAATTGAATATCGTATCTGCAGATGTGAACATTTCTGATGTTGTGTCGGCTGTTACTATCGGCCTATATCGGAAGTAGATATTGTTCATATGTACAAATGATACTTGTAGAGTTTTAGGCTAGATGCTCATCCTCATTCCTTAAGTTTTAAAATATACTTTAAACACTGAAGTTTTAGGTCTGACCTACATTTCGGCAAAAATCCAGCATTATGCTTCCCTACCTGCAACCATAAACAACGTATTGAGACAAAAGGTGCCTTGGTATGTTTTCCTGAATATCTTTTCGAACATTGGTTCTTGACCTGGGGTTGGGGGTGTGCCAAATGCTTTGTCTGCTCTGAGTTTGTCAAAATTAGATTGGCATTTATTAGAAATATACTTTTGGGGTCATGGCGAAACTTTCCTTAGGGTTTGACTATGAAACACCCTAGACTGATGCTGGTTTTGTCAGCCATCTATCACCGTTTTATTGGGGGAACTTGGCTTTTCTTAAAAAGGCTCAAAGGAAAAAAGGTTGGGAGCCACTGTTTTAGAGTAAAGAAATGACAAGGAGGAAAAGTGCTTATATTGCTAATGTGTGACCATTTGTTGCTTTGACAGTTGGAAGTAGCTTTTATTGTTTTTACAGCAAAGCAGAAATGCAACTCAGGAAGGCTCCTAACCCTCGGTACGTGCCAAACATAACCAAGCAGACTTGGATTGTTGCTAAAAAAGAACAATGTGTGTTCAGTTAATGCTTAAATAGAGAATCAGAAAGAGGCTAGACCCTGAAAATGTTTTGCATTACGGGCAGAATGAGGGCATGAGCATATACATTATCTACAGGTCAGCAGGTCCAGAGGGGAGGAGGAGAAAGGCCCCACTCTCACTTCACTCTGTCCCTGCAGTCTCATCACATTGGCCTCAAATGAGGCATTTGATGTGAGTGTGTTGTTGACCTGATCCCTCATGGCCACTGAGCTGATGTGCTTGTGTGTTCATCTGTAAATATTTGCATTTTGTGGATTTATATGAAAAGTCTGATTGTGTTCGTTTTCACTGGCTTCATACATCTCCACATGTGCACACTTTTTGCTCTCCATGCTTGTGTAAGGACTTCCACGCTACACTAGTGTGTGTGCTTGAGGCGGGGTCCTGGCCCGTTTCTGTCCAGGTGTGTGTTTTTGGCCTGGGGGGAAGTTTAAGCAGATGGTTCCCTTTTGGAGGGAGAATGTGTAGCTGTAACTGGATGGTTTTCAGTCTCATCTCCCCGGCCAAAGATTTGTGCTTCACAGAGCAGCAGTTACTGCAGGGCTGCTAAAGACATGAGACGGGACACAAAGAAGGGTTGACAAAAGGGCTGCACGGTTAATCACAGCCACCATAAAATGCACAGTCAGATATTTGCAGGATGCTACATGTCAAAGCAAACACATTTCAGAATGACTGCAGAATGCTGTGCAAGCAAAGTACCAGTTTAAAATGCTATTTCCTAGTAAACCTTGGCTAAATGCATCTTTCTTTTGCAGCGTGCACATTTATAGTCTATAATAGGCTGGGCGGTATAGCCTAAGAGTATTTTTCTCCTTATTTTTCACCCCTCCTATATTTCGATATTATAAAATTAAAAGAGATAACTAATTTTAAATGCGTGCTCAGGTGTTACAATCCCCCTTCTCCCCCTAAGATAACCCTGTGATGGCTTACTCAACTCATAAGATCATAGAAAAAATACTTAAAGTTACTCCATTCACTTCTTTGTAACTGCACCAGTAGTTTTTAGTTTCATTTCGCTCCTGCTGAGGTGTCAAGTTTCCACTCCAGACATCACATTTCCTGATATGGAAATTCACAATAAAAGTACTCAAACAAAATAACAACCGCAGATTATTACTGCTTATTGCTTGTGTAGAGCTGCTAGTGAGTGTACGGAGCAACTGTGTTTACAGCTGCTACTCTGACCTCATTTACTTTGCGAGCAATTATGGATACCTTTCAGTACTGTGCAGCATTAGCAAGTTTTTCTTAACCCCAGAGCCCGGTGTTGTTGTATGCGACAAGTAGATAGATGTGCTATTCAAAGTTAAATAACTTTTGAACCATAAATCATAGCCCCTCACTGTTTTCCCTCTTTAAGCTTGCCATTGAGCCATACCATTGATGTCTTTGTAGCCCTCATGGAAGCTTTTCTAGTGAGCCTGGAACTCAGGTGACTTTTCAGGGACTTTAAAGATTAAATCCGCACTAGAAACTCCCATAATGGACGTCTTTTTATCCATTATTTAATTAATTTCCAATCATCTCTGCAGTTAGCTTTGCATTAGCCACAATTTTGAGTCCCCAAAACAGACGTGACAACCAATGGCAGGCTGCTTCGTAGTCACGTCATGCTTTGCCAAACAGCGCATGTGCAAATACTTTGAAACTGCCTGAATGAGAAAGAGAAAGAGACACAGAAAGGCTGTGACGTGTCCCTCTGTGTCACTGCAGACAAGAATGGCTTCGAATAATGACTCAGAAGAAGCCATTTCCATAAAGCACAAGGACTGTTTTTTTTTTTTTTTTTTTTTTTTGCAAATATGTGAATATTTTAAAGACTTTTTGTAACAGAATAATTATTTTTTCACTTTTTGGTACCCAACAGATAGGAGAACACGTTTGTGCAAAAAAGTCTTGGTCATTATTGTTTACTGTGTGTAATACATGATAAGCTTTGAGTTTTAATTTCTGTTTAGTTTTTCTTTTTTCTTTATAGTCCCGTAACTTTTTTAAAAGTCAAGTGAAATTACTGCAGTGCACTTATTCATAAGGCCCAGGTCGTTGTGAAGAAATGGATGTTTAGAGCTTGACAATGCACCACAGGGTTGAGATTTTTGCTTTTTAAAAAATAACTACATCTTAATTATGTTAACTGCTGTCAGTAAAGATCCTCAGCTGATAGAATACATGTACAGAAACGTTTAGAGTCATAACGGTATGTTAATATGTGAATATATCTAGCCTAGAACAGTTCATATGACAAAATAAGAAAGTTTAGAGCTGTATTGTTACAGTTCGCCACATTAAAAATAAGGTGAAAGTTCAGCTGGTGTTAAAAACAAACTAGATTAAGTCAGAAATCCTGGGTACGCTGATCTCGTTTTATAATAGGCTGCAGCCTGAAGTTTTACAAATACGTTCAATGAGCACAGAGCCATCTTTTCAGAAGTTACCTAAAGTAAGAGGTAGATGAATATCTAGTTACAGTGCTGAGAATCAACTGATCTAACGCTTCGTATCCACAAAACTTAAGCATTTATTTAGTTTCACATCCATCACGGATAGACCAGGCTGATGTGAGCCTTCAGGCTCTGCTTTGTGCTCTTAAAATCAGGTCCAGATAAACGTCAGGAAACTTGATTTGTGGCCAGGTATCATTGACTCATAATGAAGTGTAGTTTAGTTCACTTAGGTTGTTGCTGTAAGGGGAGAGTGTGGATCAGATGTTCAGCTCTGTGTGTCCACTGGGTCATGTGCCCACTGACCTGAGGATTACATCACTGTCTCCACGGATACCCAGATGACTAAAATGATGACTGTTGACCAGCAGGGTTAATTTTCTACAGCTGTAACTTCACTTCCTTTATCTCATACAGTGGTAAATTACAGGAATTTGAGTAAATCCACCACAAGTTTCTAAATTCTCCACCTCTGCATATTTTTTCTTCTTCTATTTAAAGGGATTTGCATGTTTACATGAAAACAAATTGACATTAAGATCTTGTTTAATGAGGGCTCATTAAAAGGCCTGGGGTATTTAAGCATTTGGAACGGGCATTTATTAGAAACATGTGTCGGCCCAAGTTTAATAACATTTTTGGCTGAAATGAGTTAAATGTTGTGGGATATTCTCACAGCAAGGAGGGAAAGGAATCCCATTTAAATTTAAATCTATCTGCAGCAGACCTGATTTAATCAGGTTATAATATTTATGTTATTTACTTATCCAACACACACCAATACACACACAGAAACACTGTTACAAGGATGTAAAAGCATGTCTAAACCCAATTTCACTGTGCTATATTTGAAATGTAGCAGTTTACAGATTGGGCATCTCCCTGTATTGGCCCAATAACTAATGCAGCTCATAAAACCCAGTGTGCACATATGACTTTTGTTGTTATCTTAATGTTTGTAATTTATCCAGCAGGAACTCAAATTATATGCCTAAATAAATGCCACATCAGCTGATTGCATGTTATCTGCCTTCACCCTGTTTTTGTATGCCTGATGTAACCAGAGGGGTTAGGTCAGACATGGTGGTGTGGTGCCTGGTGAACAGACAAAGCAGCCTGTGTGATCATATGAACCGACTGATTAGGAGTCACTTTCTTGTGCCAGTGGCAGAGGTTGCTGATGATACCAAAGCTCTTTGTCTGCAGTCAGCATATCAGCCATGCATTTATCTCATCTACTGTATTTATAAGCGGAAAATACATACATGAGGGCAGATATAGTTTGGAAGTTTTAAATAGTCCCCCAGGGAGTGATTTAAAAAGTGATACAAGTGCTGTAGACTACTCTGGGTGACTGAAATCTCTCTCAAGGGTGTTGAAAATAATCTTTACCTGCAGACTTGGGCGATTCTATATCGATGCACAGGCAGCACTTTATTGATGTAGATGGACGCTGCTTGTGTATTTTCGCCCTGTGTGATATGGACTTACAACGACTTGTTGGCCTGATAATCAAACCATAAGTATCTAAACCTGTTGTGACATGGTACCAGTACCAACACATCCGATACCTACCAGACTGGAATACAACACAGATATCGATGCTTCATTTCAGCTGAGCATAAATGTGTTTTATGTTTTGCTGTCTGGAGGGATGGCTCTACTCTACTTGTGTTTTCCTACTGAGAACACAGTCACAATTACTGACAGATTTAATTTATTGTTTCTGATGCAATGCCAGTAAATTAATTTTGTTTGGGCCTTTTTCAGAGAGACTTTGCATCTGCATCTGCTTCTTTTCTCATCCCATGTTCTAGTGGCATCTTTAAAAGACATTTCTCAGAATTATTTGCAATAGCAAGACAGTTTTATTCCCATGCTGACTTTCAAAACACTTGTTTTCTCTTGAAAGTCTTGAACTAAGCACCGTTTATAACCTTGCAAAGCAGATGGATTTGCCAGCCTTCATCTCTGTCATCAGGCAAATCCTACTTGAAAAGCTCCGATCACGACGTTTGTGTTGAACTGAACAATGTTTGGACCAATCGGCATCGTTTGAGCAGAACGAGGCTGTAGCTATGGGCGGGGTTTAGTTGGACTCAAAGCCGTAAACAATGGTTTCTGCTTAGTGTCGCAGTTAGCTTGCAGATTTATCAGAACTGGACCACATTTCTTTATTAAATAAAGACCAAAGAACAGTGGCAGCGCTTGCCTGTCAGTTTGCAGAGCTGTACATGCGTACAACCTTTTGATATTGATATCTATTAGATTAGCAGGCAGCCAATAATAATGATTTGATTTTAGTCAATCTAAAAGAAGAAAATGAGCCAAATCTCTGAATCTGACACATTTTGGCAGCAAATGTTTGATTCCTTTTGTTGAATAAATACTGAAATGTCATCCACTAGTAGATGAGACCAGTTATTTCTCAAAGTAGGGTAATAAAACCCATCATCTAGTTAAAATCCAGTGTATTCCTTTGTACCTTAAGTGCAGTTTTCTGTATGGCACTGATTACTAAGTTCTCTTTCACCCTGTCTTTTTAGGTGATCCCATCATCCTGGGCTGTGTGGATAATCTGGCTGCTTTTATCTGAAGGGATGCCCTATTGATTTGTGCTTTCCAACAAAGCTCGGTGATTACAGCGAAGATGTTGAAAAGGCCTTGATCACCGCTATGTCAACACTTCATGAGGATAGTTCAATTCAGGAAGGACTACAGTAGCGGACTGACAGATTTATTTTCAGGTGTTACCGTCAGGGGAACTTCAGCCTTTCTTTTTTGCTCTTTCTAGTCTGAGTTTTTCTGCATTTTTGAGCATGCATTTTTGATGAACTCATCTGAACCAGACACTCTTTCAGCTCTACTGCATCCACTGCAAATTGTCTCAACATGTACGGAAGCTCCCGCTCTGTCTCCAAGCTCGATGTTATTGGATCAAATGGAAATGGATCGATGTCAGGAAGCCCCGGCCGCTCCCCTCGCCTTCCTCGCTCACCGCGCCTCGGACACCGCCGAAACAGCAGCAGCAGCTCCACGGGTGGACTCACCGGCTCCGGAAAAACCCTCTCCATGGAAAACATTCAGTCTATTAATGCTGCCTACGCTACAGGCGGTCCGATGTACTTCACTGACACAGCTGAAGATCCGGTTGGAATCGGGAGCCTGGGCAGCGGGTTGAATCCCTCGATCCCCAAAAACACCATGACACTGGGCAGGGCTGGGGCCAGGGTGCCCTATGGGGTGAGAGCGGCCGTTATGGGTAGCAGTCCTAACATTAACAGTGGAGGGGGAGGGGGAGGGGGAGTCAGCGGAGCGCTCATGCCAAGTGATGCCATTGCATTTGGTGGGGATATGCAGAACCAGCCTCCACAGGCGGCAACTGTGCCCCACTCCATGAGACAGGTGAGACATGGAGGTTTTTTTTTTCTTATAGATGAGTTTGGTGGTTTATCATTGTGTATACATTTTGCATTGTTCTTTTCTCTTAAAATGTTATTTAAAATGCAGTTAACAGTAGACTGAAAATATCAAACACTTCAGCTTTTCCCCTTCTTTCAGAGTCTAAAATGATGAATCTGAGGCTCTTTTCTATTCACACAAAAAGCTGCAGTTCTCTAGTTGACTGCCGTTGCATATCAAGATGCTAATTACCCAGCATGATTATATCGCAGGTGTTTTGGACAGATGTTGGAAGTTTTGGGGGAGGCTGTAATTGGCATTTTGAAAGCATGAACATCCCTGTGAGGTGTTGCATGTAGGTCTAATGTTTTTCTCTTATCGTACCAAGCTCTTCAATGTTGTGCTTGAGAATTTAGCAAGATATCCAACTTAAGAAATGGCCTTTTAATGTGAGATGAAGTTACACCTTTCTATAAACATGCGGTTTAAACATCATCTATGTGTCACATCTGTAAGGAGCTTTGATTATTTAGACGGCAAAGCCATGGTGCATATTTGTCTACAGTTTAATGGACAGACAAGTCTGGGACCTTTACTTTAAATCATAAAATGCAAGAAAAAAATACATTTTTGCTTAAAGATTTAGTTTGGTGTACAGCAGAATCACTATAAACTCATCTCAGCTTGTCCTTATTTGAAGATTCTGAACTTGTCTGAACTCTTAAACTCAAAATAACTTTTGCCTCCCAAGATTCACCAAATAAATAGAAGAAAAGGAACAGTTCGTATTTTTTAAGAAAAAGCTTGTATAAATGTCATCCTAAGAGTTAAATCAGCAGATCAATAATGATCAAACTTTATTGGTCATTTTGTTAAAGTGTCTTAAGTATTTTATGTTTTTTGGGGTTAATTGCTAGTCGAAACTCTTTTACTTGCAAAATTATTTTTAAGTCTCCTTCTTGGAACAAAAACACTTTTGAAACTCTCAGCCCTCGGCAGGGAAACAGTGCAATACAAGACAGAAAATAAGGAGATATTGTAGGTGCAGTATTCATTCATTATGTTTGAATAATGCCCTCCCACTCCCTCTGCAACATTAGTCAGAACCTCAAAGCTCTTCTTTCCAAGAATTAGCCTCCCTCCGCTCCAATGCCTCCCTCCTCTGCTTGTTTCAGCTCATCTCCTTTTAACTTCCTCATGCCTCCGTTTATTGTAAATAACATTCATACATGTGCATGTCCATTTTCAGGATGATGTTATAGCAAATCATTAACATTGTATATGTAACATAATCAACATACTCATGTCTTTGACTCGTTCTTCTGTTAAATACCTGGACTTAGTTTTTCTACAATCAGAGAAGCTTCTGTTTTTCTTTTAAGATGAACCTAAAAAGATAAAGAAAGTAATATTTTGCTGCTCCAACATCATATTGTATACACTTTTTTCAAAAGAATAATCAGAGTTTCAGCTGAGGTGTATCTACATTAAAATTTCAAAAATGCCTTTAGAACTTTATGGACAAGGCTGGGAGAGGGGAGGGATAAGACATCAGCTCTCAAACCCTCATACCATTCCCATCGGCAACAACATCTTAAAGTTTATGCTGCTTTTGTCGGTTTGGTAATTAGCCATATTGTCATATATTTATGTCGTACATTTATGTCTGCAGTACACATTAGAGCCACATCGGGGGCTCCACCATGTAACGCTAACCCTCTCCACCATAATAAAACACGGAAAAAGGCTCTACCAGCTACTGGATGGTGTCAGAGCCAAAGTCACAGTTATTGATGCCTGGCTAATAAAAGAGAAACGTATAATTCCAGACCAGACAGCTGCTGACGGCCCAAAGGGTTGAGCGTTCAAAGTAAGCATACGTGGCTGAGGTGAAGTGGTTTCTTGTAGGCCTGGAGAACACAAAGCGCCAAGTCAAGATCAGATTGAGATTATCCAAGCTAGCACCAGCTTTCAGCAGTCTGGATAAGAAGAAACCTACAGAACGTTGTTGGGTCATGATGGCCTATACTTTATAAAAAGTGGGTCACTGGAAAAAAGTGTGGGTAACACTGCTGTAGAAGACACAAGAAGACACCCGGTTTTAAGAAAAGCATGGTTAATTTGTGATCTCGGGGGGTAGAACTACACTACCCACAGTCCTAGAGTATCACAGCAATGTCTCTGATTGGTGGAGCCTGTTGTTACCCACCAGATACTACTAAAGTAAATGGTCATGGAACAGTGGGCGATCCTTGTTGATCTCTTTGGTGTCAAAAGCTGGCACCTTTATCTCACCTGCAACCAAATTAGTGACTACAAAATTCATTTGCACGAGCTGGGGTTCAATCTGTCGAGGACAGTTGCTATGCATAAATCTTTTTTTGTCATTCAATAAACCAAACCAAACAAAATTAAAATCCATTCAACATAAAATATTCAACTTAACACGTAAAGGAGCAGAAAGAAGAATATTTTTGTGTATTTCTAACACAAATTGTAAAACTTAAATATTAAGTGTTAGGTAATGTTACTCTTTCACCTTAATGTGCACCATATGAAAAAATAGCGATTTAAATCCCAGCTTAGAGACATGGTTTGCTTTTATATACTCTCTTTGCATAAAATCTAGAAATCTGTAAGGGCATCTGTTGTTCTGAAACACAAAAGCAGCACAAAAAGGCATCAGAACTGTGTTTGAGTTTATCTTATTATATTCAATTTGTCATATTTGCATAAAATAGCACATTTTTTCTGCTTTTAGGGAGGAGCTGCAAAAATACATGTCATTTTAAAATCAAATATTGTTGCCTGAGTCATACATTTTTAAATTGGACTATATGTTGTTGTTATTACCAGGTGAGAGAAGGTGCAATGACGGACCTTCAGACACAACTGCGTGAAGTGCTCAGAGAGAATGAACTACTACGCAGAGAGGTAAGGACACTTGCAGACGTGCAATTACCTCTTTGAAGATAAATCCATGCATTGACATTTTTGGTATCTTATTTGGCTGATTTTTTTTAAAAGCATGACTAAAGCTTTTTGTCTGGTTAGAATATATTATCCATTAGCAATCTCAGATTTTTAACATCCTCTTAACCATAAACAAGTTTAATGTAAACAAAGATATGATGTATGATGTTTATTTTTTCTAGCTGGAGGCCAAAGAGTCCAAGCTGAGCTCCTCTATGAACTCCATTAAGACGTTTTGGAGTCCAGAGCTGAAGAAAGAGCGAGCACTGAGGAAGGATGAAGCCACAAAGATGACAGTGTGGAAGGAGCAATACAGAGTGGTGCAGGAGGAGACACAGGTAGGAAAAGAAGCATCTTTCTTTGTGTGCAAAATCTGTAACAAATGAACAGAGATGGAAAGATCAGAACATCAGTACAAACCTCCTGAGCAAAGTTTGGTAAATTTGCAGCAAACGACGACCTAGATTTCCTCCAAAATCTTGAAAAGTCTGCAATAAAGTCATCACACTCGGTTCTTTCACACGTAAAAATGTATGCTCTGGCAAAAAGTGGGGCATCCCCGTGATCACTTCTTGGCTTGCTCTGGTGGATTTGTCTCGCTGCTGTAAGACGGCCTTGAAGACGGGTAAACGGATGAAGCAGGCCGCCTGGTTGGGGACTCCCAGCTGTCTGTTGGTTCAGGAGCCATCTGGATGAGACGCAGCTAAGTCTGGCAGGAGGCCGGGATATTATACAAGAGATGACTTGCACACATGCAGGCTGGCAGTCATGCGCTTACTAACAGTGAGTCATTTCACACGCTGTCATCTTGAAAGCAGTGCACAAAGCGCTCGCTGCATTGGTCACTACTGTTGCTCTAATAGTTTTAATCTAAAGATTCTTGCTTGTCAAATTACATCACAAGATAGTTATCACTCTAAGAAATATAGATTTAGTTTGGTTTTTGTGTGAGCATGTGCAGTGCGTGCCTGTGTTTGAGCATCCATAAATCTCTGGACGTGGACTTGTGTTCAAAGTGAGGCTGTGTGAGAGAAAGAACAAAGGAGCAGATGATCTATCTATCATGCTTTCACACTTCTCTCTCTCATCTTGACTTGTGTGCGCTGTTATAGTGAGAGTGTACACACACGTTGTGACATGTAAGGATATGTTCTGATCTCTTATGCTGGGAAATACATGATGTACTCGCTATTTCTCTCTGAAGCTCTTCCACTTTCATTCCCTTTCTTTCCTCCAGACAAATCATACCCATTTAACCTGAGTCGCCCTTTTATTTCCTGTTCTATTATCCTGCCACCTTCTTTTTCCTCTCTCTCTCTCTTTTCTTCTCCTTTTGCTCTATTTTCTCTTCTTCTTCTTCTTCTTCTCTCTTTCTATTTCTGCACATGGTGAGTCAGCTCCTGCTTTCCTCCCTCCCACCTTTACTCCTCCCTTTCTCTTTTTTTTGCCATCATCTTTGTGTTAAAAATTGAATTAACTCACCCCCCAGTAATTTCTCGGGTATGTGTGTACATGCACACTGTGTCACGCCCCTGCTGAGGAATGCACATCTCGTCCCCACCCTCCTCCCTTCTTCTTTCCTCCACACTTCCTCACTTATTCACCTCCTGCTTCATGCTCGGCCCACTCTCTCTCTCCTTCAACCTCTCCTCCTTCTGCCTCGCTCTCACCCTGCATTAATCCTCTCCTCTCATATTAACTGTACAATGTGTCACTGTAAATTCAAATGAGAGACGTTTACAATCCTATGTGTGTACCTGTTACTAGATCCTGTAAGTCGCTGGTTCTCAGCTGGTAGAGCTGGACCCGGAAGTGGGTCTCAGAGCTGTTTTTAGTTTGTTGTGAAATGTGCCTCGTAAAAAATGGGCAAAGAGCTTATGACTTATGAAACCCTAAAGGGTTCACAGACATCCACATATGAAACATGATGCTTTGCTGTGATAATGAGTGAATATTAGTTGTTTTCTTGAGGTCTAGACTTATTTATTACATTATCTTGGAATTTCAAAGCTAGTTTTTCCCATGATAATGAATCAGGATTCTTTTTAGATCTCTGGAAAGCAGTCAAAACCTAGAACTCATCACAGGACAATTGAGTCAAATAATTGTATGACTGCATGCCTTTCAGAGCTTCTGTAATTATGTGCTTTCTAATATGTTTGATTTGTCTTTGGATGGTGGGAAATATAAACCTCAGTTGCTCATTAAGGGGATAGGGGTAGGTGGGTGGTGGTCCTGTGGCTAGAACTGTTGAACCGATGCCATAAATAATAATCTATAATATTGTTGTTGTTTAGAAATGTGCTTGCATAAAGAAAAATACCTTACATTTTCACTTTAATTAAGAAAAAATGAAAAATGGCTTGTATTAAAAAAGTAACATTACAAGTACTACGACAGATTAAGTAAGCACTGCTAAGCAGGGTTGCTCTGAATCCGATACCAGTATCGGAAATACATCCGATACTGCTAAAAATGCAGGTACTGGTATCAGCGAGTACACGAGTTTATGCACCGTTCCGATACTGTTTGGTTTAGCTTTATATTTAGCTTCATTCAGCAATGCTAACTGTCAGCGCTATAAACCAGAAATCCATTCTTCTTCGCTGCCAGAAAGCACTGCATGCACGGGCAACTGTTTTTAGAGCAGCAAAGAATGGGGGCTGTGTGACAGTTTTTCTCTGAACGTGATCGTTAAAAGGCCTTCCAGACTGGCGCTGTCGTACACGTCAAGAAGTGACACAGTTTAAAAAGTTAAATGACTTTTGACCTATAAATCCCTGCCTCTTACTTGTTCTTCCTGTTGAAGCTAGCCGTTGTGCCTTCCCATTGCACTACTGATGCCTTTGAATCCTGTAGACAGCGTTTTCAGTGAGCCTGGAACTCGTGTGACTTTTGGGGACTTTAATGATTAAATCCACACCAGTAAACCCGATATTGAAATATCAAATTACGATTATTTATTCACCCACCAGGGTTAGCTCAAATGCTAACTTGAATGCTCACTGCCATGTTGTTTACCCTTTGTGAGGGTCTGTCAGCCAAATAGCAGGCTGTTCCATAATCACATCATGCTGAGTAGAGCATAAAGGAGAGAGAGACAGAGAGAGCCTGTGATGCAGCCCCCTGTATTATTGCTATTTTAATATTTAGCAGTAAAACTCAATAATCAGCAGAAAAACAACTTTAGGTTGTTGCAGAGATGCTGTACATTATGATTCTAATTGTTGAGCCATGTTCTGAGTCAAATATAGGTGTAAAATAGTTTGCTAGTCTGCAGCTAGTTCAGAAAGTTCACACTGGTATCGGATCAGTTCTTGGTATTGGCCGGTACCCAACACCTTGGTACCGGAATCGTATCAGGAAGGAAGGAAAAAAGGTATCAGAACATTCTTACTGCTAAGACGTCCTGTGCCTGGTCTTAAGACTAAAATTATCTAAGCATTTATCAAAGCATTGTTTTATAGTATCAAACTTATCTGATCAGTATGCTTGTTATTCACTTGTGGGCTGCTGGCCTGATAGAAAACAGTAGGTGGAAAACAGCTGCTTGCTATTATTGAAAACACTGTGTGGTTTGAGGGTGATGAAAATAAATCAAATAGTGAGCCAGAGAAGCAAGATATATGAGCTAAAACGTGTTAAAAGGTTGTGAAAGGCTAAAGGTGATTGCAGAGTTAAGATAGTGGTCTTTGTTGTTGTTTCACGCATACAGATGCTTAATTTACAGTTGATTTGATATTGGAGTGGTAAAAACTACAGTATTGCTGTCCTGAAACATTTGATACAATTATTGAATTAAGTGCTAAATATTTAAAAGAAAAATACAGCACTTTCAACTGGTTTCTGCAGTACTGTGATGATATCATTATCATGGGCAACAGCTACCATGTCCTATTGTATAATGACCTATGGTTTTTTATTGTAATTTTCCTATTTAAAGATGGTCAGTAATGCAGCGTTTCTTGTTATACCAATCAGCTGTACAAATAGGCTGCTTGTGAAGGCAGTGAGACCACTCAGTACAAAAATATCGTTACGTGTTAAAGTCAGCTTGTTCCTGTTAGCAGCCTGGTGGGTGTCTGATGATTTCTTTAAGGATAGAATTAAGATTGAGAAAATGGAAGTTTTATCATCATGGAAAGCTCTCGCACAGATTGGAAAAGATAAACTCCAGAAAATTGAAAATAAACACCTTCATTTGTCAGATTGGATTCAAGCTTTTTTGTTGTATTGCCTTTCCCTCTCTGCCACTTGCTTTCTCTCGTTTCGCTTCCCACGTCTACTAATTTTCTCTTCCCACAGCATCCACTCTGTCACCGCGCTCTCCATCACTTCCTCACTGCCCTCTCTCTCTCTCTCTTTTTTTTCTCTGCGTCAACATTTCACTCCCACTTTCAGATTCCCTCCTTCCCTTTCCCTCTCCTCACCCTCCATCTGTGCCTGTGGAGCTGCACAGAAGTGGATTCAATAGAAGGGACACACCCTTGTCTAACAAATCTGATGATATGAACAGGGATGCCTTCTTTCTTTTCCAGCCTAATTGTCACTTTTATTCGCCTCCTTTGTCATTTTTAGTCCACCATCTTGCTTTGTTGTGTGTGAGAGTGTGTTCAACCAATTTGTTTCGCCTCTTTGATCACAGCAGGTACATATTATGTTTCTAGGAGGAAAAGAGAAGCAAAGAAAAAAAAAGATGAAGGAATGTCAGGAATGCAAAAAAAAAAGCTTTACTTTTGACAGTTCCTACGTCAAACATAATACACTTTAGTCTCATTTCAGGCCTGATTTTCTCTTCCTCACTCCTCCCAGTAGCAATTAGTAAATATGCACTAGCTTGGCAGCTCACTCTCATGTAAATGGATCAGTTTAGTTAAGCAAAATGCAACGCTAAACGCTAACGCAGTTGTTAAATAAGGTGTAATATGACATGCATACTGTGAGCTTGAGTCTCCCTCCTCTACGTGGTCTGTCCCAACTCTGGATCTCACCATCTGAACAATAACCACTCTGTCCGTCTGTTTCTGGGCCTGCTTGTTCAATCTATCATCTACTGTACTCCAGGCGAGCTGTGTGACGTCAGCACCGGCCTGTGTGTGCCAGAGAAAGATGGAGACTGTGTGAAAAGGGGGGTTGTATGGTGACTAGTGTAGACAGCAGTCTCATGCAGGTATGTTTGAGACTCACAGGTACTCATGTGTCTCTGCACATGCGTGTTTCCTTGTTAGACATTAGACATGTATGCATTTTTGTAGGAAGCTGTTGCCAGTTTTGTTTGTGTGTCTGTGGTTGTGTTTGTTTGTGACAGAGAGAGCCATACACAGAGGGACAGCACAGTACCAGGAGGGAGTCTGTGTCCTTGCGTGTTGGCAGCCTTATGTGTGTGTCAGGACAATCAGGCCTTTTGTAAACACAAGTCTGTCAGCTGAAGTCGCCTGCATGTTTATTATTATTTATTTAAGTGCATGTGTGTGTTACTGTGTGCTCATAGAGACAGAAATGTATGCAGGCTTTTGTGCATTGTCTCTATTTTTATCAAGACAAAGACAATTTGTTTCATTGAAACAGAAAGTACTTTGCAGGGCTGTGATGTCAGAAGTTTTGTGTCTGTGTGCACAGAAAGTGAAGCAGCCAGTTGTTGGTGTGCCTTTGTTGCTGCACTGTTTTGATTCTCTTCAATTATTTAATCTGATACTCAAGGTGCTGCATTAGAGGTGTATGAGTCTGTACGTTCCAGCTTAAGAGGAAGTAGACATTACTTCTTGTTCCAACACATGTACCGTATTTCCTCTAAGAAAGACCAGGACCTGGCATTAGTTCTTGCAGGACATGGTAGTCATAAGCCAAGCTGGGATCAGCTGACTCCTATTATCGCCTCCAAGCTTCCACAGCCAATCACAGCTTTCTCTCAACACAGCAGCGTAATCGAATATGACGCACTTCTCATCCCTGCTTGCTTTAATGCTGATGCACCAGGCTGCTGCTGCTGCTCCACCCCAGCCTCCTCCTTTATAGCATAAAGCTTGTTGCATCCTCATATTCAGATTCATGCAACTATGGATTAATTGCTTTTGTACTAATTTTATTGCATTCAGTATGCATTGATATGAATGCATCCATCCATATGGGGGTTTCTAGCCATGCGCTCCCTACATTCATATTTGTTTGCTGAGTCACCTTCTCAGGCAGAGTTTAAGAAGTATGCCTACAAGCTACTTAGACCCGTATTAAATGACGGTCTGTAGATTCATCAGCTGTTTTCTCACTGTGTCTGTGTGTTTTTAAGGATCTTAATCCAGACAGACAGACAGACAAACACAGTTCCCGTTACACCTGGGTGCCGCTCTTCCTTTCAGGGGGAGAGGTAGGATGACAAAGATGACAAGATGAGACAGGGATGGAGAGATTTCCTCTCCTCTCTTCTTCTCCTCCTTATCCCACCATCCTTTTTCCTCATCTCTGAGCATCAGAGTTGGAGAGACAGAGAGAGGGAGACACAGACTGGCACTTGAATACTTTCCACTCGATGAGCACGGCAGTAAATCAGGCCTTCAGGTTTGTGTTTTAAAGTGGGCAACTTCTTAAAAGGGTGGAAATGTTCAAAACATCTTAAACAAGTTAAAGAACCACAAAAGGAAAGGAAAATAAATAAAATATTTAAAGGTTATTTAAAGGTTGCTATCACTTAAATTAGATCGTTCAAGTCAACCCAGATATACAGTTTTATCTTAAAAACGTACGTACAGTAAAGTGGCAATGACATGTAGTTTGAATTAAAGAAAACACAAGTTAAATTTTGAGTTTTCTGTGCAGCTATGCCAAAGCATAAAGATATACCAGAATACCAAGAACTAAAAATGAACTATCACTATATCTATGAAAACAAACCTTTCAAATAAATCACTGCACTAATGCCAAGCTATCAAAATGTTTTCTTGGTCTGTGAAAGATGCAGGGGATCATTCATCCTGCAAAATAAAATAAAAATGCCCTTAAGTTAACACAGAAAAGTTTAAAGTGATAAAAAAAATCTGGCTTCAAAACAATTGAAAATAAGGCAGTAGTATCTGCTCTAGGATGAGTGTGTCTGTTGAATGAGCCTAAGCCACGCCCACTCGCGAGAAATACGATCCTATCACAAAGGAATCAGTTTATGGAATAATCTTGACAGAGAAACCAAAGAGTCTAAGTCAAACATTGTGTTTAAAAGAAATATTAAAGCTAGTATGATGAGAGAGTCGTAGAAACAAGGTAATATTTGTTTTGGGCCGTGGCGACATAATCTTGATTTTGCGATTGGCATTTTAACTTATGAACTGATACCAGGATTTGAGCAGCTGCTTTGGCCTGCAGCTTGTTTGTTCTATTTTAGATTTTTTATGCATTTATATGGTTTGTTGATTAATGTTTTGAGAAAATGGGGAAGATATTATAAGGTTATTCTTCTTTCTACTCCTTTTCATTCAAAGTGGAAGACTTTGCATTGGATATGAATTGTTTTGTTTTATTGAATGAAATAAACAGAAATAAACACACCTTCAGCAGGTAAGATGTTATTTCCTGCCACATCTGGTTCAAGTGAAATATAGACAAGCTCTTCAGCAATTAGCCTGTCTCCTTGACCTACGTAGAACTACGGCTGCATGGCTCTGTGCCAGGTAGCTCAGAAGTCTAGGATTAAATGTACTGTTTTCTGGCACAAATCTCAGTGACCTGTGGGCTGATAGAATTGGGAAATTTACCTCAAGTTTCACTAGTCCACCAGAGAGCTTCCTTTTGCACATGTCTCAGCTCAAAATAACATCATTAGATAAATATGGATCTTTATGATTGTTTTGATTTTGGTGCACCATGTGGACAAAGCTATGTATCTCTTTGCTGATTTTGCCTTTTGTGTATCTGTTTTTTGAACAAAAAAAATCTCATTCCGCTTTCTTCCAACAGAAAAAACGTGTCATCTGACCCTGCCTCATAGCTTAGGTAACCTGCATTAAGATGTGGATTTAGAAAAAGCCAGTCTTGCCTCTGATAGTCTGGTTTGCTGTTGTGCATCATAAAGAAACATCCATTTAATTCAGTCTGTTTTATAACCAGCTAAAGACTCCCTACAGCAGCTTTAAAGACAAAAGACAGCTCTGAAGCACACAACAGACCGTTTACTGTAAATATTCTGTAAATGCAGCTCGGACCGGTTGATGTGCTGACTGAGTAAAGGATTATAATCACCGCTCAGCACTTAATGTTATTACACCTGGATTCAACTGAGCAACTGATGCATTTCTAATTTCATTACTCAAACTTGGCGTCAGCCCTGTCCTGATGGGTCGAGATTAGTCAGAGTCCAATAAAAAAGTGCGGTGCCAAGTGTTTCCTGTGCGAGATTTTCATTTACTGTATAGGAGTAAAAAAATGCAAGCAAGAGTTTTTGTGCCAGCTGGCTGCAAAAAACCCACTTCCCCCTGCAATCCCAGCGTGTACGTGAGAGAAAAAGTGGGAGTGAGGGGTGAAATGGATCACCAAGACGGATTGATACATAAAGATGTGTAAAACGTTGAGTGGGAGATGGAGGAAATCTGGAAAGTGGGTAAGAAGGATGGATCGAGCCGGAGCACCGGGAGAGGGCCAGGAGGCGAGGAAGGGAGGAGAGATGGATGGATTGAGCTGAAACCAGCAGATGCAGAGTAGAGAAATGAAAAAACTGATGGAGGCTGATGTGACCGGGATGAGATGGATGAAAAAATAAGGAGGACGGATGGAGACTTAGAAATGAGAGATTGTATAAAAAAGAAAATTAGAGATGAAGAAGGAAGATATTAACTTGATGCTTGGTTAAAATGCTTTCTTCTCTTTCTAGGAATCATTTTTGAGTACTAACCACAGCAGGCGGATACCAGGTATAACATTAAAGAGGATAGATCACAATTTAGAGGTTTAATCTAAATATACTGGTTTAAATTCTGCATTTTTCAACAAGGCTACTTCTGGGTTTTCGTGTAAAAAAGTCTTGGATGTAAATCTCTTGGAAGGGAGCTGCAGAGGAAGGGGAGGAGAAGGATTTATGGAAAGAGACTCAAAGAGAAAAAGCTGCACATGCACACGCTCACACAGATTCTGCAAACATTTGGAGCATTTCTCCGGAGTCACGCTTCTCAGCTGCAGATCTCTGCAAACTCTGCTGTATTTTCTCTGTTTTCTGATGAAATCAGAGTCATTGGATGGATAGTTATGTGTGTAGTTGACCTGGCTTCATACTGAACCAATGATGAAACAATCACCATGTTTGCTGAAATCCTTTTTGTCTGTCTGGCTGACCAGATGTATGATTGCACAAATAACAAAAATATCCTGATGACTTTATCTTAGAATCATGATGTTTAGACGTTTGAAACAGCTGTTAATGGCATAGACTCAAGTGGAGGGAGCTCCTGCAGACTCTACGTTTGAACTGCATACGGACCTTTCTGTCCATACTCTGCATTCATTTTGTCGTTTCTTTTTGTCCATTCTCTCGAAACTTATGGATACGGATCAAATGTTGCAATACCGCCACCAATTGTGGGGCATTGTTGAGCAATGCCACCACCAGTTCAACCCAGAATAGCAAACACAGCAAAAGGAAACATTTAAAAGAACATATCAAGCTTTCTGAGGAAACAGAAATTAATAAGTGGGTGAGTTATTAAAAAAATACAAACATATCAATGATGTTTAGCAGAGGACAGACCGTTCTTTCTTCACTCTATAGGGCGGATGGAGCTGCATCAAAGTAGCTCTGAGAGATGACAACCTCTGGTGTATCAGTTTTTCAATGTCCACTGTGACATAACAGACGCACATCAGTATGAGAGTAGTGAAGGTTGTAATAATGACCCTTTAGCACTGTGGTTCCCAAAGTGGGGGTCAGGACCCCGAGGAGGGTCTTGAGACAGTGAAAGGGGGTCATGGGAGGCTTTCCAAAAACAAAAAGAAATTTAATATGAATTAAAATCATGAATTTTATTGTATTATTGTAAAAAATATTGTTATAAAGAGTTCGATTTCAACTGAAATCCTAGTTATCAAGTAATATTTGTGCTTAAATGTAAGTAAAAGTTATAAAAACTACCTCAAATGCAGGTTTTGTGCAACATTGTGCACTTTATCCCCCATGGATGGTGGGAGTCCCCAATCTCTGACACCGTTATTTTGGGGCTGAAAAGTTCGGGAAAACCTTTAGCCGATAGCTATTATTAGGACACTTTTCAGGAGGCAGATTTCTATTATAGTGGATTTGGGCGACTCTAGCTGTGTCTCAATTCAGGGATGACATTTTTTGATAGACCAACCTATGACAAATTTAGCCTTTGTAGCCTTCATAGACTGCTCAGGCTGATATGAAATAAAGCAGTCTAGTCTTCATTTTAAAAGTTTCGCCTCTGTCGCCTAACAGCAGCATTAGCTTCACAAACATACAGAGCATCACATAGCTTAGCCTATAATTTTGGAGATAAGTTGGAGTTTTGAGGCCCTCTTTTCAATTTTTGCCCCCTTAGATTAGCACTAGTAGCAATTTGATTGAGTAGAAAGAATCGATCTTAGTTGAACTGACATGCAGTAAATCCTTGCCCATGTAGGATGCACCAAAAGGAGCCTTAGTAATGGGACAGCCCTTAAGGCATCGCTGAGACATAAACCATCTTTAGTGGATGAAGCCCCTGAAATCTGACATTTATCTGTTTATTGGGGGCATGACTTCTTAAAATACAGGAGGAAATACGACTCAAACTCTCAGCATTCTGCACATTAAGCTAACAACTTGCCAACTGGTGATTTGCTGAGCCAGGAAACTGATGAATTGCTGCAGAAGACTGGGAGGATGGAATCAACAAAGAGAAATATCATGTTCCCTGTTTACAGCATTTATTTTGATGTTTTCCTGAAACAAAAAAAAATTCACAGCTCCCAACCCTTAAAAATGGCTTGAAATATCGTGTCAGATTTGAAACCACAACCTTAATTGGCTTTCCTCGACAGAAACGAGGAAAATTCAGGATCCAATCCCTTAAAAGCACATTGG
This sequence comes from Cheilinus undulatus, assembly GCF_018320785.1. Lineage (NCBI taxonomy): Eukaryota > Metazoa > Chordata > Actinopteri > Labriformes > Labridae > Cheilinus > Cheilinus undulatus. The sequence continues at coordinate 19,068,712 of NC_054887.1, read as the reverse complement.
ATAATATGACAGGTTGTGCAGACTCAGCTAATTTAAAGAGATAACCAAATAAACAGAAGAACCTGCTTACATGCACCAGTTTTCCTTTCAATTCCTGCTGATCTACAGTCAGCGGGGAGAGAAGTGAAGCTGTACTGGGCTTGTAAATGTCTTTGACTTTTGATGCATGATGGTCCTTGGCATGACAGCATGCAGGGTCAGCAAGGTTTTTAAAGACTATTTCATCAAAAAGACGGTGTTTAATACATGATTCAACGCTTTAGAAAACACAATCATCTCTCCACTTGGCTGTGCCTACCTTGTCTTCCTCCGTCTGTTCTCTTCAGCCTGCACCACGTCAACCTCTGACTCATTATTCCTCTGTGTGTGTGCTTATGTCAGCGGACTGTATGTGTGTCAGAGTTAATGTACATTTTTGCCACTCTTTCTCTTTAGAAATCAAAACTAGAGGTTAAAAACCTCATGAAGACTGCAACGTTACCTCTGCATTCACGTGCTTTTTACACATGAACGCTCATCGCTAACAGATGGTCCTCAGACCTGTGTGTTTATTTAGACAGGACAGAGGGATAGGTGAGAGAGAGAGAGAGGGAGGGAGCTAGAGGAGGGGGTAAGGTAAGGTAAATACAGGGAATCATAGCAGGGGAGCAAAAAGGCAGATGGACAGAGGAAAAGAAGGAAGAATGAGAGGACTAGAAAGAGCAAGGAGATTTGAAGGGAGATATCAGAGAAAATGAGAGAAATTTCTACTCTCTGGTGTCTTATAAAAGTTTAACTTCAGTGCAAAGAAAGCTCAATTTTCCCCCATGCTTACAGAGCCACTGTGTACATTTTACAGTGGAAAGAAAGAGAGAGAGTGAGTTCTCTCTTTTTCTACCAGGCTGTGATATGTGAGCTTTCTCTCACTTTCACTCACTTTCTCTTTTCTGTGCTGAGGCCTGGTAGCCATGTCTGTCCTTATAAGGAGAGCGTTTGGGAAGAGTTAGTGAGGAATGAGCAGAATTACAGTGTAGTCCACTCCCCCTCCTCCTCCTCCTCCCTCTCTACGTCTCTAAAATCTGTCCATACGCTGCACAGTTTATCCTGTTTCAAAGAGCATTTCATCCCTATTGTGTAATATGTTAAATACATGTTAAAAGTGCCGTGTTTTCCCTCCTTGACCCTGATGTCACTTCTCAAACTGACTGATTAAGGTCAACATTTCTCTCTGACCCTCTCGGCTATTTGTATTCATCCCTCCCCTCATTTAATTCCACACCTCTTCCTCCCTTTTTCTTGTCTTCCTCTTTATTTTCCAACACAATCTGATGCTATTTTCTCCAGTCAGCCCATCGGGAATACAAGGGAATTTCTTGTTTAGTTTTTATTGTATTTCCTCGTCTTTATTGCGTTTCATCCTCAGAGAAATAAGAGCCAGCCCGTTAATCTGCTTGTTGTCTGATGTCTGAGTGGGCGACGGTTTCCGAGCTGGCGGTCGTTTCATACGCACATACAGAATTATCACTGCCACTTACATTTAAGCCAGCATGCAGTATGTGTGAGCACATATGCTATGGTCCATCATCAGCATTTTCTGTCACAGTGTGTCTGTTTATAGGGGGAAGTGAGTCACCCTGAGAGCAAAGAATAAACGATGGATGAGACAGAGGAATAATAACGAAGCGAAGGTTAATATTGAAGGACAGATGAGGCCTGGCCTGAGGGAGGGTGCATGACAAGCAGACGGTAAATTGTCACACTATTCATGGCAGATTTACTCTTTTTTCTTGTTTTTTTCTCTTCTAAATATGGAGAGCTGTGTGGATCCTTAAGTGCTGTCATGATACCTGAAATCCAAACTTCAGTATGATGTGGATAAAAATTAAGTATTGCCAATACCTGGTGGGCTGGCAAATTATAACTATTCAGTTATTCACAAGATAACGGTTTACAAGCATAGAACATGTTATAGGTACTAGAAAGTGCTGATTCTCAGGATATTGACCATGTTAACCATTCCAGGAAAAAAACAGTTTACCATTAGAAGCCCTCTTGATCATAATAATTCCTAAAAAACAGTCCTGCATCAAAAAGAGTCCACACAATCTAAATCCGGTCAAATTTTTTAATCAAAAAACAGGATTAAATCCATAAAGATCCATGGACTGGTCTTTGAAATTTGCCATTGTTGTTCACATTAGTCCTGTATATTTGCTAATAATGTGTTTGTTCCAGGCCATTAACAACTCTATATAGAAAAATGTCTTTAGTCTGAAATGCATCTAAAATACTAATTTTTTCTGTTCTATTGTTACCAAGTTTGAACCTAAGCTAGCTAAGGCTTCATAGTTTAATCCAGTCATCTACAGCTACAGCCATCTACAAGCCTCTCTTTCACATACAAATTCAGGTGGGAAAGAAATGGTGTTTTTTTGTTGTATGTCTTAAAAAAAACAGTCGCAGCTGCAGTGAGTCTGAGTTTGGGAAGAAACTTCAGAGTGTTACCTTTCTAAAGACACCTTGTTTGTGCTTAGACTCCAAATGGTTCAAACACAGCATTCGGTTTAATTCCTGGATAGGCATTTTTGACTTATTTTACCCAGAATTCTATGGGGTAAAAGGTAAAAAGTGTAGTTGGGAACCAGGCCATTTTGAGAGCTATAAAAGTTATCAGTAAAATATTTTCTAAGACATTCTAGAAAATGTGTTTTTACTTTATTACTTTTCTTTGCTATTAATCTTTAACATATCCGTTGGAAATATTTTTCAAAAGCAGTTAGAGTATGGGATATTTTGACAACCTTTATTCATCATTGGACAACAGAAATACATCCTACTTCCAATTATTCATTAAGAAAAAATCCATAATAAACATCCAAAATCCATCCAGTATAACTGAATTGTATTGCATCAGATCATTGCAATCTAAGTAATGTGGACCCCATATCATATTATATTGCATTGTTAATGCTACATAGACTACGTATCATATTGTATGGTGTTGCATTATTGTGATTAAGGATGTTCCTAAACATCTATTTCCCCATTTGGTTAAACACTCATTTAAATTTCGTTTAACCGACTAGTCTAAAGAGGAGAAAATACTTAGAAAACAGTCAAATTCCTCACAGGGTCATTGTGTCAGTGGAAATGATGTGAGCCTGATATACTCTCTACAGCGTGGCTAACATTACAGGCTAGCTCTGCCAGCCTTTGTACCTCTTTGCAGATCAATATTATGCTTTGATTTGAACCCTCTATTCACTTCGGTTGAGTAGTTATTCCTGGGTTCAACCCTTGACAGCCTACATACCACTTTATTTCCATTTACTGCTTATAAAACTGTCTGCGCTGTTACTACCGGTAAGCTATCACCAAGTTTCTCATATTATGTCTGCTGACGTGCCGTGGGAAAGCTCAGACAGGAAGGCAGCAGCCATCCACTGAAGTTACAGTGGCCTCTGAGGTGAGAGGTTCATTACAGTTTAAAAGAGCATTACAGACCGGGATTTCAAGCCAATGTTTATTAAAAAAATGATAGGTTATTAGTTTAACCTCCTCGTAAATCTCATGCCAGCTTATTTGATAAACAAAGTTAACAGTGCATCTCTAGTTGTGATGCTTTGGTTATATTTCGCCATGTATCGTATTGGACAGCGGATTGCTGTTATTGTTACTGTGGGCCACATATCTTATCAATTTGTATCATATTACCATGTAATGTAATTAATAGAATTAAAACAAAATGTATTTTTCCTTCATGAAGATGCAGCATTTTCACATCTAACTACAGGACAGCCTCAGAAATATGTTGCCTAAATATCTCAAACGCCCCCTTGTGGCTTGCTGCGGGATAGGGATTAAACTCTGTGAAGAGGGACTGAATTCACTGCTTAAGGCTAAAATTAAGATACATTTCAAATAAAAAACAGATATTTAGCCAAATTGTGTATTTTATTTAGTTCATTTAACCTGCTGGCCCGATGTCAATGTCACAATGTCTGCAAAGATATAAGCTGGTCCTTGTACAAATGTAGTTGATGACCCCTGTTGTATAGTGTCTGTCTCTGAAGCTGTAGTATACGTGGACTTTTAAATCCTCCTTGTGATTTTAAATGACTACAGTTGTTACTGTACTCTGGCTCTTACAAAGTTAATGCAGGGCCTCCTTATAAACACTTTTAAGGCTTCTGCTTCTGGTTAGAGCTTTCTTTACATTATATTTTCAGATTCTATTTCCAGCATTTTCTGCTTTGTCCCCCACCTACAGAAACCCAGGAGGGTGCAGCTTGATAAAATGATATGCTGAAAAATTATATGATCATTTATGTCCATGGTTACCTTTGCTGCTGAGATAAGCTTGGTGAAAACTCTAGTACATGTATTCATCATCTCCAATCAGTTTGACAAAAATACAGATTATAATGGCTGTTATTAATGGCTTGTTGTTGCATCTTTTTAAAATTTGCATTAAATGATTTCACAACAAGAGTGGCCTTTAACTTTGGAATTTGCAAGTGAGACTGAGAGAGAACAGAAGGTATGCAGCCAATTTGATGTCACAATCGCATTTTTTAATCACAGCTGAGTGCATAAAGTAGATAAATATTACTTTACTGATCATTCAGTACAGAAATGTCTGCATATACAAAAGCATAATTTGATATGCATTTGCAGGAAAATGATTTCAACATGCTCTTACTAGAAATAATGAGGAGGGTTCATTCAGTATTTCTGTTCTGGTTCGTTTGATGTTGGCGGAATCAGATAATTTCCCATCTCACACTTGCTTGATGAATAATTTGCCTTAGGAAATATTTGTCATGCTGATTTGTCATCTTGTTCATCTCAGCCATACTCCGCTCATATTTGTCTCTCTTTAAGTGCAGAAAACGAAGTGCAAACTTTCATACTAATGCAGAAAATGAAAATGAAGATTTTAAATTGACTTTAAGTAATGTAGCATGAGTTTTGGGAGTTTTATTTCTTAGCATGTCTCTACATTTGAGTGTGCATTCCTGGAGGCTTGTGGGTTTGCATTCCTCTGATGGAAGTTGTGGCCCACCTCTGAGGCCCCCCTGCAAAAACACGTGTATGACGGTGTTGTCAAAGATGACGCAGCAGAAGCTGGAAAGAAATAACGGCTTAACCTTCTTTACTCCTTTTACCTTCTCTTTTCATCCCGTCTTGTTTTTTCTGCTTGGCACAGTTAACTTTCTGTTTTCTCAAACTTTCCTCGCTGCCGTCTCCTTATCTGCCTCTCTGTTTTTGTTTCCTCCTGCTGTCTTCCTTTTTAAAATTCACTCCCTCTTTTCCTTCCCTCTCTCTTGTGGTCTGGCATTTCTCTGCTCTACATTCCAGCTGTGTTTGTGTGAGTGTGTGTGTTGTGCGGAGTGCTGGCACACGCATATGTCTGTGAGTGATGCTGAATTCTTTCTATGTAACCCTTTGAAGCTGCATATGTGTGTATGTATTCATACTATATTTGCTTTACCTCATGCAGAAGAACACGTTCTGTTTCTGTGAGCAACATTATTTGAAGCTTTATGTGTGTGTGTTTATGTGTGTAGGATTTCTGCAACCTGACACACTTCTGCACGCTTGATGTGAGCATACGTGTGCATATGTGTGTTTCCTGATGGATGCTTGCATGCATGTTCTTTTCTTTAATGCATAAATAACATGCAGTATACTAAGCATGTTTGTTTAATGAGTAATGTATTTTTCTTAATGTGTATTCTTTTTGCACACATACAATCTGCATTTGTCTTTGTGCACTCTCACACAATTCTACAAACCAGAGTTCTTTATATCAGTTAATCCACTGTTTGTCTTTTGGCAAGCTTAGTCATTGTATGGTACATCTGCATATGGAATTAGGGTGTGCAAAAGATCCTTTAGATCATGAAGGATTAGAATATGTCAGTGATTCACCAAAGCAGAGAGATCATAGTAATAGGCCACAATGCAAACTCTATCCCTTTCAGCTCTATGCCTCTAAATGAATGTTTCCAGGGTTTTTTCTTCAGCCAAATCTGCAGACTGTAAAAAGAATTGGATGAAGTCTAAATAACATCGACCATTTGGTGTCTGAAGCTATCTTTAGAAGCCAGTCTGTGGCAGTTACCATATTTAAGACACTGTCCTTATTTTTTTGATTAGACTACAAGCAAAGAGGTGGTGCTATGGTCAGACCTGCTAGCTTGTAGTCATATCAGCCATGTCTCTAAGAAGGCATAACCTGTGTCCTTTTTACAACCACCAATTTATAAAAAACATCTCACCCTGCAAATTTTGTGCAGATAAGATCATAAGCCATTCTGATCAAAATCTTTTTTTTTTTAACCAGCCTGTAAACATGTTTATATCCACAGTAAAATTGGGCATTTTCACACAAGGTGTGTATGTGACTTATGGTGCTACTGCAGCCAGCCTCGAGTGGACTCTCGAGGAGCGGCAGCTTTTCCACTTCTGTATTGCCTTCATTTTTTAGGAAGCTGCCACTTTACCAAATGCTACCACGTACACTCTATGGTAGGGCTGGGCAATTAATTGAAAAGTAGATTAAATCGCATTATGGCCTGCTTCAATTTTCAAAGGTGCAATTGCACCTCACAAAAGGTGCAATATTTCTATAACCTGAAATTTGTGTTCAAATAACAGTTTTAAACATTTTTTTTTGCAGCAGAGATGTTATTCATGACATATACAATCATTAAAGTGCTGTTTTTTTTTTAGAATAGTAAACAAAAAATCCTACTTTCTTAATTTTTGTAGTTTTTTTGTATTAAATATGAAAATGACAAAACCCCTTCAATGCAACAATTAATATCCAATTGGCAAAACAAGTCAAAATCATCAGAATGTGTTATTTTTAAAGGGGGGGGGGGGGATGCCACCTTTGCTATAACATGTTAAGTGGAATTTCACTCCTGCTAGTTCTTCCACAGTCAACTCTAAGTGATATCAGAAAGTGGAAGCGTTTAGGAACAACAGCAACTCAGTAACAAAACAGAAGACCACATAAAATCACAGAGCGGGGTCAACAATTACTGAAGCGCATGGTGAGTAAAAGTCACCAATGCTCTGCTGAAGAGTTTCAAACTTCCACTGGCATTAATATGAGCATGGAAACTGTGGTGGGAGCTTCATGGAATGGGTTTCCTTGGCCAAGCAACTGTGTGCAAGCCTATCATCACCAAGTCTTTTGCAAAGCATCAGATGAAGTGGTGTAAAGCACACAGACTGCGGAGCAGTGAAAATGTTGCCGGCCAGACTGCATTGCCCTAACTGTGAAGTTTGGTGGAGGAGGGATAATGGGACTGTTTTTCAGAGTTTGGGCTAGGCCCTTTATGTCTGTTGACTCCCTGGCCTTCACAGGGCCCTGACCTCAACCACATCGAGCATCTTTGAGATGAACTGGAACAGAGATGGCAAGTCAGGCCTTCTTGTCCAACATCAGTGCCTGACCTCATAAATGCTCTACAGAATGAATTGGCACAAATACCCATAAAAACACTCCAAAATCTTGTAGAAACCTTCAAAGAAGAGTAGAGGCTGCTAATGTGTTTCACACCTTCATGATAGGCACCCAAAACTTAAGACTTAGTCCTCACAAAGAACTCTGTCTCAGAGTTTTAGAACTGTTCTGGATTTATCTAAAGCAGCAGGGAGTAAAAACTGGTTAATTGCACAGTCGAAGTTCAAACTTTGGATGCCAACACAACAAATCGTCTTCATGTCCTTCAGAGACATAATCCTAAACAGAATGCTGAGAGTAAAACTGTGAGGAGATCAGCCTCACTGTCGTCAGCAGGGGCAGATCTAATCCTGTTGTTTTAATTGTTGCAAGTGGCATTCTGCTCTCATTAACAAGCTTCTTTACTGCTTCACACGAAGTTCACCAGCCGTGTTAACAGAATCATGAGTGAAACTTTTGAAGGGAAGGCTTTACTGTATGTCTGTAAACATCGCCCCAATCCATCTAGCAATAACTATCACTATTCTTGTGATGTTTTAGAAAGAAATAGAAACTTTGTTTTTAAAGGCCGATTTTTGTTTTTCTCACTAAAGTTTACATTTTGTCCATGTAGGAAGTATCTGAGAAACGTGATTGAAATTGTTTGAATACATCTTGTCACCTTAAACTTCAACAATGCATCATGCAAACTAAGGGACATTAGAGATTTTTATGCAGATTCTTTCATGATTTCCTCATATGGGTGGATCAGTGTTTGAATGTCTGAGAGAAGAATCACAGTTGGAATGGAGACAGGGGGATTAGACCACAAAAAGAATATTTAAAAGGGGAAATGATGCTGCCTCTTCAGGAAAGTCCTATAAATGTCAGTTAGCCTTCAGCATGTGTGTATGAGGAGCTATTATATGAGCCAGCAGACACGCACAGGCACACAGTTATACAATAAGGAATGAAAAAGACTAGATATAAAAATGTAATGTTTGTTATGTTTTTTCTACATTTTGTTCATTTGTCTTTATAGAAATACTCTGACAAGACAAAGCAGAAGATATAGTGGCTATTCAGAGACATAAAACAGACTAATAAAAGACAGCAGCTTTGATTTATCCTAAAAATGTCATCCTGTTCCTCCTGAGTTTCCATGCACTCTCTTTTATATTCTCAGATTTAATATCTTATACTTGCTTTTCTTTCCCTATGTCTGTCTGCCTCTTTAGTTTCTTTTGAAAAGCACAGAATACGCCACCAGGGGGCTCTCAATCAAAACAATAACCAAAAATGGCATGTAAAAAAATGCTGCTCAGCTCCGTCATCCTCCACTGCCTGCTTCTTGGTCGAACTGAGGACTCTGCAACAGAAACTGCCCTCCATAAGGTGTATTTACTATAAATCCATCCATTTTCTTCCGCTTATCTGGGGTTCATTTCCCGGTGGCAGCCGGCTAAGCAAGTCCACCTAGATATCTCTCACCCCAGCCACGTTTTCCAGCTCTTCCACAGGGAGGCGATCAGGAGGCATCATGATCAGATGGCAAACCACCTCAACAGTGGCTAAGCTTAGAGCTCCTTCCGAATGTACAAGCTCCTCACCCTATCTCTAGGGTTGAGCCCAGCCACTCTCCTGAGGAATCTCATTTCAACTGCTTGAACCCGCAATCTCGTTATTTTGGTCATTACCCAGAGTTCATCACCATAGATGAGGGTTGGAATAAAGATTGAACCATAAATTTAGAGTTTTGCCTTGTGGCTAAGCTCCCTCTTCACCAAGACAGTACGTCTGCAATACTGCTAATGTTGGACCAATCTGCCTGTCAATTTCACGGTCCATTCTACCCTTACACATGAACAAGACCCCGAAATACTTGAAGTCCTTTACTTAGGCCAATGACACCCTCCCCACCTGGGGACAGCACACAACACCGTTCCCTCACAGCAAGAGGATTCCTTGTTCACTACGATGTTTTTGTTTCATGGATGAATTTCATTTGCAGAAAAGCGGTTAAAAGTGGCCAAACTGGTTTGTGCTGTAGCCTATGCACAAAACTTTAACCAGCTTTTCTCCTACATTAAGTGAAATTCACCCTTTAGATATAAACAGTGTTTCACTGTTTAGTAAATGCACCTTATGGACTGCAGGTTTTATTGAACAAAGTCAATCCAGAACAATCTGTAAGCAACAGAAGTGGATGTAGGTGAGCAGTGTCTCTCAGAAATGTCTAGTGGGGCCACTAGACATTTCTGAGAGGCACTGATTGGAAAGGATTGGGCAGCATAACATGAAGCCAGTCTATCTCAGGTAAACATGAAACATGAATGAGATACAGCAACAGAGTGGCAACTTGCAGTAGTAGGGTTTCCACTGCAACGCTATGCATGCTGTACAGAATATTAGTTCAGTCATTTCATTTTTTAATGAATATGGATATTTCAGTGCATATTTGAATCTTCTCCTTCCTTCAAATAGCGTCTTTTTCTTTTTACTTTCTGACTTTCTTTGCTCTCTTCTCTTTCATTTCAGTCTTTTGTTTACAAGCATCATCTCCCTCACCTCTTCGCTACCTGTGTTATTTCTATCACTGTGAATGCTCTGTGACTCATGTAGCGATGACCGGGCTGTTGTTAGGGCTACATGTGACGCATTTATAAGAACCCTGGGACATCGTAGTGACAACACACAAGCACACACATATGTATATACACTCAGTTTAAACTCTTCTTTGGTCTGAGTCAGGTGGAGTCGTGTCATGTTGTCTTCCTTCAGCCACGAAGGTAGCGGTACATACCTGCCAAAACGCTTTTATAACATGCTCACTCTCTCAGGACGACATACACCTACTGCATGCTGTCTGAGTTAGCCAGTCACTCACTCACACATTCATCCCAGTACAAATGGTCAGACTCTTATTTTTAACAGTAGGACTGATCTACAGGTCATGAAGCTTGGGACATTGGAATCATTTTATAAAGGTAACAGGAGGTCAAGGTTAGCTTTAGCATTACCAACAACTAAAGGAGCCATGCTGCATTTGGCCAATTGAGTAACCTTCCACATTGTCTGGAATTTGCACATTTATCACACACATTTTTTACATCACAAGTAAAACGTTGAGACATTATTAAAGCTTGAGCATCTTTCCTAAGGACTCTCGTATATGTGTAATAACGATGTAGGGGATTTACCATGGTATTTCTAAAACATGGACACAATCTCAGAGACATTACTCACTGGATTCATGGGAGGTTTTAAGCCCAACAATGGCAGGCTATTGTAAATGATGTCTCAAGCTAACATTCAAACCAGTCTGGCAAAAAAATGGAGTTGATGCAGGTGTGGTGGCTATTTGACCAAAATACAAACAAATTAAAACAAAGCAAAGATAACCAAATGGTCTATGCAGACAAAATATCCATTCTCCATGAAAAAGCTCTGTCTTTTTGATAGTTATCTTTCAGATGGCTAGCAAGGAAATATAAGAATGAAGAAACTCATGGCTCCTGTCACTCTTGGTAAAAACATAAACCCACCTAGGTGCATGCTTGCCCTCTACTTGCCCACGTACCAACATACTTCGGATATCACATCAGGTTCCCCCAGTGTTTCCTCAGTACGAAGAAGTTCCTGTTCTTACAGAATATTTTATTTATGACATATTTGCCAATGTTGTGTACGCACTATGGAACTGGGGAGAGGGATGGGATTATAACTTATTTATTTTACTTATGTAAATCAATTTGTGCTACATTGTTTTGTATGATAAGTGCTATACACATAAAGATTGGTTGTTTGTTTGATGTCAGCAATGTGATTGACTGGCGCTCAATCCAGAGTAAATTCCACCTCTCGTCAATGACAGTGGGGTGCCCTTTGACTCTGAATGGGTTAAGCGGTATAGATAATGGATTGATGGATTTGGGCTGTTAAAAAGGGAGCTTTTGATAAGACTATTAATGAGACTTCTGGGTCTTTGAAACCAGCCTCAAGTGAAGGTTTGGGAAAGTGCGGTTATGTACAGTTCACTCTAGATTTAATTTTTCAACAATGGAGGTTGCTGCTTGCGGTTGACCAACTGATCCTGGACCTTTGTTCTACTGCTTGAACCACTGCAAGCGTTCAATAAAAAAAAAGAAGTACTCATTATCTTATCAAGGTTTTTCAAATTTTACCTCTTACTGACTTTAAGCTTCTTCTGCTTATCACCATGTGCTGCCATGTAAATATAGGAAATATAGTACACACTACATGATGGATTTGCCATGATTGTGAAACATCTTGTTGAAACTAAACCAGCATTTTTGAAGAAAGAAAGAATTTTGGACAGTTTCTTCCATTACCTGGCCAGTAATCTTCCTTTCACTCTGCCATAAACTTCAAAAAGTTCAAATCTCAGCTCCTGGCACAAATGGTTAAGACAATAGTACTGAAAACCCCATACAAACCCTGCAAAAAGTTCTGTTGTGCAATGAACAGGGAAAATTCTGACTTTCTCCTCCTTCCACCGCTCCATTAAAACATTCAACCCCTCTAATTTCTCTCATTTCTAACTCTGTATTAAACTTTTTCCTCCCCTTCAGCATCTCCAGTGCACCATCCAGGCGCTACAAGATGAGCTCCGAATCCAGCGAGATCTCAACCAACTTTTCCAGTCCGATTACTCCGAGACCGGCCTCTTCGGAAACCAGCCAATCACCCCTCAGGAAATGACGGAGGAGAACTTCCTGCGTCTGCACGGCGAGTATGAGCGACAGGTGAAGGAGCTGTTTCTCCTGAGGAAGACTCTGGAAGAAATGGAGCTGAGGATAGACACACAGAAACACACATTAAATGCAAGGTAATTGTTATTTTAAAAGATGAGAGTTTTTACCGTACCTGTCGACATGAAAATTGCTTTAATGCTGTATTGTTCTTCCAACAGGGATGAATCGATAAAGAAGTTGCTGGAAATGTTACAGAGTAAAGGCCTGTCAGCGAGACAAACCGAAGAAGACCACGAAAGAACCAGGCGACTCGCAGATGCTGAGATGACGATCCACCAGCTGGAGGGTCTGCTGGAGCAAAAAGACAAGGAGATGCTACAACTCAGAGAGGTGTGTGAGCATTCAGTTATTCCCACGTGTGTGGGTGTGTGTGTGCGCTTGGTTACAGCCAGATGTGAGTGTGTGCAAATCAAGCCATGTCATAGCCAAGCACGTTTCTTGGCTGCCTTGACTTCTGTCTCATAATTCAGCTTTAATTTAAGTCAGAAACATTAACACCAGAATGCACAAATACACAGGGAGGTACACTTAATCCTTTCTGTCCGCTTTCTCCAGCACAGTTAGGCTCTTCTCTAACAGCTCACTCTTTTTATAGAGTGAGTTTGTCATACAACAGCGCCCTCTAGTGGGGGAACAATGCTCAGGAACAACATACTCGCCAGTCTCTAGGTGTTGTAACCTTTTTTTTTTGTCTTAAAAAAAGACTTGTGAATGAACAAATATGTAAGAGGAATACTGAAAAAGTCAGAACTGCCCTGCAAAAGCACTTCAGATTAGTGTGGAAATCAACAAAAATGAAAGAATTCTTTTCACAATCTAGTTGAAATTGCACAAGATAGAAATACAAATGCTTTACTTTTACTTTACAATACTTTTATGACTTTTTTAGGGGAAACGTGATCTTTTTTGCGGATACAGAGAAGTTTTTCAAGGACAAACATTGTATTTCTGATAATGATTTTCACCTTTAACCTCCGTGTTGTCTTCCTCCAGGTTAAGAGCTGTTCATAGTTAGACTGAAAAGTAAAAAACGTATTAAAAAGCAACAGATCTCAAATCAATCTATCATGATCAGCTCCAAATGCATCATGGGCCACAGCTGTGAGTGGGAAACCAAACCAAATCCAATGATGCATCATTTCCTGTTTCACAGGTGGCAGATGACTAAGAAACAGAAGGTGCATTTCTGGGATAGTGCTGTAACAAAGCTTTGCTGTCATTATGCCTTTAGACAGTCATACCAATACCACAACGGCATGATAAGACTTGTTGCCATCTGTTCCATTCATTGTTGGTTTTGGTTTAGTGGGATTGCAAGAAAGCATGGCACAGTAGGAGCTCCACATACAGACAGAGTAAAGAGGCAAGCAAATCAACATATGAAAGTCATACTTATACCAGGGTTATACAGACAAACATCCAAACAGTACACGTAAAAGCAAACAAAAAAATCTCCAACCAGCATGCATTCATAACACAGGCACTGGCCGTGTTTTATAAATGTGCTGATCTGTTTAAAAGAAACAATGTAATCTGCGAACATGATATTCTGGGGAAGAGAACATCACCTCTTTTAAGTCTTTGTTGCTCCCTCTGAAAATGGTGGCTTAACTTGGCCCCCTTTATGCCTACGTGATATCCATTTTGAACATGAAATGTCAGAAACAGAAATACCCTTAACTTTCAAAGGCACTGTGAATTGGGCTAGAGTCAAGAAGCAGTTTTAAACATGAAGTCTTCTTGTCCATAATGCTTCTCATTACATTAGTGTCTGTTTTTCAACAACACTTGACATGAGACGTTATTATTAAAGTCTCTGTAAAGTGAAATCCAAACTTTGTGTCTTAACACACTAGATATGTTGGAATAAAGTTGCTGTAAACATGTTAAAACACTCTGTGGCTTAATTTTTGATTTAGACAATCAGAAAATTGGTCATATCTTTCCTGGCTTGGTTTTATTTGGGCAGGGCAAATATAGGAGCCCATGACATCACCAGTTATTACAAGGAATTATCCCACCACTTAACGCTACAATGATATAAAGAGCGAGCAGTTCATCTCAGTATAGACTGATGTTAGCTGATGTCACAACCTTTATTGAAAGTGAACAGCCAGCTCTATGCTGTGTTTTTCTTCTTTGTGAGGTAAAAATCCTAAACCCATCAGTCACGGTGGCCTACTGCTCATCAAAAGTGTCATTACAGAGAGATTTCTACCAGAAATCAGTAAATATGATCCCAAACTTCTGTGTCTCAGCTCTGGTACAGAGCCAGGCAGCTGCACTGTGATCAGAAGCATTTTTTAAAATATGAGATCGTATTTCTTGTGAGTGGGCGTGGCTTCAGCTCATTCAACCAACACGCCCACACCATCCTAGAGCAGATTTTACTGCCTGATATTTCCTGATTTTGAAGCTTAATTTTAAACTCAGAGATGTTTTTCATGACTGAAATTTGGCCTGGTGGTTCATAACACAGATGCCTGTCACACAACAAACTTAAACAACAGGGTTTTGTAATCACTTTATAGGAACTTTAAAGTTCATATTACAAAATTACATTTGAAACAAAATTACATAGATTTTGGAAAGTAGTTTGAGTCCCAGTTAAAATAAAGGTCACAACAGAAAATAATGTAGAAGTGTCTTTCTTGCAATAGCTTGCAGACTTCCTGTTGCACTGCTGACATTTCTTTTTTGTTCATTAATTTTAATTTTACTAATTAATAGACCAGCCCTGCTACTTCCTCCTGCTAAAAAGGCTGTGAGTCTGAAGATTATTAAATCATGTCCCTTGTGAGGATGGAGATGAGGTGCTTCAGTGAGCAACTTCTGTAAGGAAGCATAGAAAGATTTTTAAATCGAGGCTACTCAAGTAACCTATTATAAATTTACATCATAGACTTATTTCTTGTGTATAAGTCTGGTAGCATGTCTACAAAACTGCACAAAAACACTGCAGTGTCCATGTTCCTTGAAACTGTCTGTGTACTTTATGTACTGTTCTTTTGGGTTGGAAAGAGACATTTAATAAGTGAGTGGACAAACTTCAACACAGCCGGACATCTCCTTTAAAAATTCCATGAAGCTGCCAACATGCCTGGACATGTGATGCTTACTGTGGGCTAATAGAAATCCTAAATTTGTAGAATTCTGTTTTCATTTCAAAATCTTATAAAAAGAGTAGAGTATGGATACGGGAATGTATAAACTGCTACAGAGGGGATTCCAAAATTAAACAGGAAACTTCCGGAGTTATTGTTTATTTCACAAACTAGCTATCAACTTACTAGGGCTGCAGCAATAGATTATTTTTGTAGTCGAGTATTCTATAGATTCTTCTTATGATTAATCGAGTACTCTAATAAGAAAGATTGCATTTTTTTAATCACTCACTTTTGCTTTTTTCAAGAGAAGTGGTACTAGACAAATGAGAAAAGAAGTTTGGTCTCTTAAATGAACTGCCTCTATATTAAAAATTGGTATTAACAGGTTCTCTAAAGAAAATATATTTAGCAAAGTGCAATGAAGTTCTGATGACAGTTTACATTTCTTAAAGTTACAAGGAAGTTAAATAATTACATTAGATTAGGCCATATTTAGGGATTTAGGGATCCTTTACAAGGAAATGTTTGGTGCCAACACTTTATTTCTTTCATTGTAGATTATTTCTATTCTCCAAGTTGTCATTAAAGTAAAGGAACACTTAATCATTTTAAAATCCTCTATTTTATGCATGAATGTAATATTTCACATTATAGCTAGAATAAAGCTCCATCATTCACACAGTGGTCTGATGATGGCCAATAGGTGAACCTTTAGATTACAGGAATAAAGTCTATTTTTCAAAAGGGTGTTCACTTTCAATTTTTGCACTTTTTTTTGTGAGTTCATCCACCATAAAACAAAAATATGACCTTTTAAGATCATCCACTAACATGGAGAACACACATTTTAAGGGATAAAGCTGCCTCTATGACCTGTTGAATCCTGACTGTATGATGTTGGGTCAATCAGAGAAGTTTATGAAATTCCCTGAAGTCTGCAGACACAAAAGGAGCACTGCCAGTCACGCAGGCAGCGCGTAAACTCAAAGGTCTGCGCAGATTTACAGGTGCAGGCGTAGTGCTGCATCTGCCATGAAGCCACAACCAGCGGCTGCGTAAAAAAGCAGGGCGAGTAGCCTACCTGTAAACATCACTGCATCAACTTCTCTTCCCTTGTGATTTTCACGCCACATATCATGCATGTTATGTTATAGTAACAGTGAAAACAAGGTTTGTGCCACACAAATAGCTGTCCGTGCGAAACACAGGTGATGTCCAGGCTACAGCTGGACATATAAAATGCAAATCACAGGCACTGTAGTCTTTTTTTGTACTTTTACTGTTTCATTGTACTGTTTTTTTCTTCAATTCTTATTGTTTTTATTGTTATCTATTTATCTACTTCTTTTTATGTATTCTATGTACAGCACTTTGATGGACTGCTGTCTTCTTGAAGATGCTTTATAAATAAATTTGACTTGACTTGACTTGACTTGACATATATGGATACAGGACTGATTTAAGCGAAGCCTCGAGGCAGATAATTTGCCTTGAGAAATCTTTTGAATCGAATTACCTGAATAATTCGAGGAATCGTTTCTGCCCTAAAACTTACCTTTGAGGGGCTCTAGTTCACTCTGCTGTCAGGAGGTAAATATGGAGCGTTCAATGTGAAAGTAGTCAGAGTGTAACCTGACACGCCAGATGGATGTGTTTCACACATCCATCTGAAAAAAAACAGAGGCTTTGAAAAAAGTGTGATTGGGTGAACATTCTGTCTGTCACATTTCTATGGGCCAATCAGAGCAACAGAACACAGGACGTAGTAGCTATCGAGCTGGGCTACTTAGGAATAACGCGAAACGTGGCGACTATAGACAAGTTAGTACTCGACTTTTGTCATTTTTGAAAAGAAAACAACTCACTGCTGTTCTTTGTTCTTCTTTTAATAAAGAAATGTTGTCAAGCTCTGATTAAACTTATGCTTTAGCAGCATCCTCGCTAAGCTCTTCCTCCATAACTGCACCAGCTCTTGCTGATGCTTGTTTACGTCACGACTCTGCTGCGCCTGAAAGTACTTCCCCTCGTTGCTGATTGGTCCTGTCACTTTCGAACTGGGCCTAAACGGTTCAGATGGGAGCTTTGGAAGATGGATTCACTAGTGAAAAACAAGGAAACGGGCGTATCCATCTGCTTTGCAAGGTTAGTCAGAGTGCCCTCTACTGGATGAATTATAGAACACAGACATCAGGCCTAGGTAAAACAAAGTCATATTCTCTGCACCTTATTTGTGAAAATACAAGTGTTAACTAGGGATGTGCGGATTTAATGGTTAGATTCGTTTATCAAATTAGCCAGTGCAAGATTTACAAGTTGGTTAAATCATCTATAATTTTTTATAAACATGGGCTTGAAATCCCAGTCAATAATGCTTTTTTAAACTGATGAACCTCCCGCAACTAGAAGCTGCTGTGGCTGCGATAAATGGTTACTGCCTTCCTGTCTGAGCTTTCGCTTGGCTCTTCACTGGAATTAATATGAGAAGCTAGTGTTAGAGTGTTGCAGAAACAACGCGGTATGACATTTTTTAGAGTAATGAATGGAAATAAAGTGGTATGCAGACTTGCAGACCGTCGAGGGTTGAACTCGCATATAAAAAATCAACCAAAGTGAAAAGGCCACGTATGATAGCACGATAATAACCTGCAAAGAGGAGCGAAGGCTGACGGAGCTAGCTGCTAATGTTTGCAAGTGTGATGTGCTCTGTACAATGTGGCTAACACAGTGACACTGTGATGAATTTGACTGTTTTCTCAGTATTTTCCTTTCTTTAGACTAGTTGGTAAAGTGTAATTTAAATGAGTGTTTAGGAACATCCCTGGTGTTAACATTGGCATCTAGTGGCCAACTTTTGGCTGTTTAATGATTATTTTTAATAGGCTGTAATCAACCAATTAAATCAGTCCGCTGACTTATCTGTCAGGCTCTAATCGCAACCCAATAATTAAGTGAGGAAGAGTATACTTTTCTACATAAATTAAACAGCATAGAATGAAAACCAAAACCACAATACTATACTGTAAGACTAAACTTTGTATGGTAGAGACCTGTTATTGGATGCTTTAGTCTCATAGCTGGCTTCATTTATCTGGTTCAATCCTCTGGACTACAGCAAGGAGAAAGGTGAGTTTTATGGTTGGTTTGGTTCCATAATGAGCTACAAGATTAGATGAGAGACTTGATAAATAAATACATGAGAACTTGAAGAGAAGAATTTCTAAAAAGAAAAAAAAATCTAAGTGATAAATTTTGATATTAAAAACTCTAAGCTTTAGTATAAAAATTAACATTATGTATACATTTCAGTCACCTGGCTGGAGAATGTCCCACTTCTATATCTAACCTTCACCTTTGCAACCCCTCTGAGAATCAACAAAGGCTTATCATATTCAGTAATGATCACTTTGGAGAAGGATTACAGCTTTTCTGCATCCCTTCTAAGATTACCTCTGATGCTTCTCCAAGGAAATTAACAGCCAAGAAATGTATTCTAGAGTAATATCTAAGTGCATGTGTGTGTCTTTTATTGAGTGTGTGGGTGCTGCTATGAGCATTCACAGCATTCATACCAGCGCCCTGAGCCATGGCACCCGACCAGCCCTTTCTTTTCACATGTGTGTGTTTTTGTGCTCCCTGGCTCGTGCATTAACCGTCTTTGTGAGAGTGTTTCCTACAAAGAAAGGCAGCGATGCATAAACTGCCCTCTGCTTTCATTCCCTCTCTCTCTCCTTCTCTTTCTGCCCCTTTTTCTTACCTTTATTGTTCCTTTACAAGTAAAACTACACTCCCCCTTCTTTGTGTCCCCCTTTTGCTCTTACTCCATTTGACTTGTGAGTTATGATGTGGAGACATGGGCTGTGTGTATAGGAACCTTTTGCATGTATTACAGTAAAATAGGAAAATTTGCATGCTGTATTTTCAAGAATTTTATGCAAGAAGACTGGATTTCTTTGATTTATATTGATTTTTTTTGTTTCATTTTTGAGATTATTTTTGATGTTTGAATGAAGATGCTTCTACGCTCAGTACAATAACTGATGAAGCATCATTTCAGGCTTCCAGATCAGACATTTTTATTTACTTTTGAGGGTAAAAAGTTGTTAGCTTAGCTTTCATCACAGTCCCCAGGATGTGGGATGGACGGATTGACCCAAGGAGGATAAAAGCAAGCAGCTCCACAACAAGAGGAAAACACCTCATTCCTGCTTCCCCCTCTATCCCCATCTCTCCCTCTTTCCCTGTGTCTCCCTCCATCCCTATTCCAGCTACTTTCCATGTGTCTCCCATATTTCAACCCTGTCCTCCTCGTTCCCCCTCACACCGCCCCCAGCTTAGTCCCTCTCCTTCTTTCCCTGCACCATCCCCTCGTTCCCATCGCCTCTCCGTCCACCCTGCTCTCCCTTCGTCCTGCCCTCCTCACCATCCCTCCTTCGTCGTCGCCTCCTCGGCCCATCCCTCTATCCATCACTCTCCGTCCTTCCCTGCTCCGGCTCCACGGCCCACACCAGCCGTCCAGCCTTCTCGCCATCCCTTTCCTCCAGTTGCTAAAGCTTCCAGTCCTAGCTCACGACCTCCTCCTCCCTCTTTTCATCCGTCTGTCCCTGTGTCTCTGCCGCCTGCTGACCACCGTGGTGTCTGTGTCCCTCAGGAGCTGCACCGGAGATACGAAGCAGCTCCAGAGTCAACGAAGACCAAGGCCCTGCAGACCGTCATCGAAATGAAGGTAAAAGTTTTGTTTATTACTTCTTGTTATAATCTTTGCTTTAGCTTAAACACTACATACTCTTTCTAAACTTAAAACAAAAAGTAAGGCAATTTGTGTTTGGTACATTATTTCTTTGTTGTAACAATGCTTCTTGGTAATAAATCTTATACTGTTGAAAAGTCTGTTTATTACCCTTTTAAATGATGCCACATTTGTAAGGATCATGCATTTGTGGGATGAACAGCAGAGCTGAGTATGTGGGTTGCGCCCATGAAAAATGTGCCAAATCTTCTCTGCCAGTGCCAAACAGCTTATCTTGCTGTTGCTATTGACTCTTGTTTTGAGCTTCTGGTACCCCCAGGTGCTGCCAATCAGGTGCCTAATAGGCAGCACCTGTGAGCTTGGGCCCTGCTACAATGGTCAGTAGATGTCTGCTTCAAGAATCGGCGTGCCTCGTTTGACTGATCTGGATAGGGCCTGTCGGTTGGGCAACGTCACCAAACACTCATCAAGAATTAATGGCAGAATCAGCTGTTTGGCATTGGCAGAGAAGATTTGGCACATTTTTCATGGGCGCAACCCACATACTCTGCTCTGCTGCTCATCCCACAAATGCATGATCCTTACAAATGTGGCATCATTTAAAAGGGTAAAAAACAGGCTTTCCAACTGTATAAGATTTATTACCAAGAAGCATTGTTACAACAAAGAAATAATGTACCAAACACAAATTGCCTTACTTTTTGTTTTAAGTTTATGTCATATGGGAATAAGATTATCTTAGGAAAACAAGTTATACTAAAGATTTTTTTAGCACTTTACAGGAACTTTCAGTTTTGCAGGTGGTAATGATAGAGCTCATCTAGATTCCTTTTACACTTCTGTCTGACTGCAGACAGTAACCCACCCAGTGCCTTTCATATAGCATTTCAGGTCACTGAAAATGCACTTTTTGGAAAACTTCCAGGGGGGGAAGATTTTTAGAATCTCTGTTTGCTACATTTATGTGAAGACAGGGAAAACAGAGGTTTTGGCTTGTAACATCACACTGTGCGCCAGTTTCTCCTCTATTTGATATCAATGGTGTGCAGCGTTATTACATCTGTTTACATGGCAACGGTAGATGCTAAACTTGTGCTGGTGTTACTTTACTATTTTTACTTTTTACACATAGAGAAGGAAAACCTCTGTTTTCAAAAATACCCGCCTATGTGTAGAATTCCAGTCAGAGTTTCCTTATGGGTATTTTGGATGGTTTTCGTTTGTTTGAGGGGTTGCTATGACAAGCTCAACACAAACTACACATTAGAGGTTATTTTATCAACTGGTTAGATTTCCTGAGCATAGTAGAAATTGAACATACAACAAGAAAATGCTAGCAAGCCATCTTCTTGAACAGTTAGCTGCTCTGCTGCTGTACTCTGTATATTTTTGATATAATAGATTATTTGTGGTCCTTCCAGTAGTCTTTCCCATCTTCCTTTACCTGCCTAAATACCTTCATACATGCATATTTGATCACATGTATTTTCTTAGTGTGCAGATAAATAATCTGCTCAGCTGTAAAGCTTCAGGCAAAAAGTCAAACTTTTTGAAATTTCAAATCAAAGCCAACAACTGTATTTTTTTCTTTGAAATTGCATCAAGCAATATTGCTTATAGTCTACAATTTTCTGTCGTAGTACAAGTGTAGCTCAAGTTAAATGATGGCTTAAAAAGAGTATGAAATTTGTAGTCTTTATAGAATCACTTTGTAGCTCATAAAACTGTAGATTGCTCCCTCTAATGGAAAGACACCCTCTTAAATGTGCTGAGAGTTCAGACAGGTCAAATCTGACAAATATAAAGCTACACCTAAAATACTGAAGGAATTGAATGAATTATTAAGACAAATTGATTTCATGTTGTTAATGTTTGTTTTTAGCTGCGTCATAAGTGAATTTGGCATAAATAGTCCATATAATCGCTTTTCCAACTGCCAGGAGCCAAAGCTACCTACTGTGTCATCATATATTCCCTTTTCTTTGACTTGAGCTGAACTAGCTCAGCTTATCTGTCAAAGATTCCAGGATATTTCTGTTTCTTTTTGGATGATTTTATGGCCACGGCCCACTACATCACACCTGGTCTTTTCTCTTAACGTGGTTGCGTTGATGTCCTGCCAGGATGCCAAGATCAGCTCACTGGAGCGTGCTATGAGAGAGCTGGAGGAGGAGGTGAATATGCTCAAGTCCAACGGAGCTCTGAGCAGCGAGGAGAGGGAGGAGGAGATCAAACAGATGGAGGTCTACAGATCCCACTCCAAGTTCATGAAGAACAAGGTGAAACATTCACGCACACACTTTCTCTGCTGGCTTTCTTTTCATATTCTGCGGATTTTGTCTTGCTGGAGAATAAATCTTAGAAGTGATGTAACAACTTTATAGACAAGAACTGAGAGGGTTGCTGTTTGAGTCCTATTTGGGAAGAGGAGACAGTTTAGAAATTTTGTGTTTTTCTTCTGTTTTCTACAGTTAACAAGTTCCCTTGCCTATCATCATTATTAGGTTGCATCATTAGATGTTTGTAGCATTAATCATCTACAACTTCATAAGTGTGTTTGATATCTCTAAGAGCTAGGCTTTCCTGTATTTTATATTTTCACACAGTATCTTTAAAAATAGCCATTAGCCAAAAAATGCTATTAAGAAAAAATTTCACCCTCTAATAATATTATCAGTTTGTTTGGTTTGGTTGTTTATGTAACCAACCACTGTAATGCTGCAGCTATGAGTGTATAGTCTGGGATTTCTTTGCATTATTTCAGCATGTGAGATGTGTGTTGTCTGGGCGGCCAGTGAAAGTGGCAGCTGGTTTGTTGTGGTCATGGTGACGCCCTCCTCTCCTGCCAGGTTGAGCAGCTGAAGGAAGAGCTAACTCAAAGCCAATCAGAGAACGAGGAGCTAAAGCAACGAGCCAATGAGCTTCAGCAGGAGATGTCTGCAGTAAGAGACACGCCTCTGTGTCTGTGTGGGCTTTTCTTTTCTTACTTCTCTCTTTCCTGACCTCACGCTGTTTCTGCCCTACAGGTCGGCTAAAAGCTGCTGCATGAGTAGATTCAACTCCCAGTAGTCTTACTGTGTTACAGTACTGTGTGTTCAGACAGCAGTTAACAACTACAACTCTCAATAGACACTAAATGCCCCAACATTTCAAGGGTGAAAAATGTTATGGGTAAATCTGATTCCTAAGTCATGATTTTTGAAATTCAGTTACAGGTTACCCAGCCTTAATCTATTTGTTAAAGGTACAATATATAGAATTTTTGCACTGAACTGTCAACTTTAATTATAAACGACCACTCCTATTATATATATTTTCAGTTGACAACTCAAATTACCTTTAGGAAAGGTGGTTATACGCACATCACGTATAAGGTAACCTAACACGCCAGATAGACTGTTTCATAAAGCCATTGCATAGGATAGAAACCTACCATACAAAGTGTTTTGAAAGAGCAGGACTTCTTGAAAAGTTCTTAGAAGGTGATTGGACAAAAGTTCTGTCTGTCTCGTGCATTACAGGCCAATCAGAGCAGAAAGACCAAATGAGATAGTCAGGCTCCAGTAGTAACCTGAGCTCACCAGACAGGTGCTGCTGTAGTTTATGAACAGTGGAGCTTATCAGTGGATAAAACTCATGCCGAGGCTGGTTGAGAGAGGTGCAAAAACATCTTCTCTGCAAAGAGAGGCTTTCTTTTTGGTTCTTCTTTTAATAAAGAAATGTGGGCCAGTTCTGATAAAACAGCTGCTATAATATAGCTACATCTAAGCTAATCGCTACATGTTAGCAGCAAGCCATGTTGTGTACTAGCTTACAGTACGACTAAACCCCTCCTGTAACTATTGCAAACTCATGCAAAGCAGGTCGGGAGAAGAGTGAAAACATCTTTTCCATCATGAACAGCTTTCAGTGCTGTTTGCTCTTTATTTTATAAAGAAATGTGGTCTAGTTTTGTTAAAACTGCCGCTATACTATAGCCACAATCAAGCTAAATGCTACACCAGTGGCAGCCATTGCTGCCATCACCCAGTACAACTAAATCCCACTTGTAGCCATGGCCTCATTCTCCTTAAATGATGCTGATTGGTTAGGTCTGTTTTCAGACCTGGCACAATTGTTTCAAACTAGAGCTTTGCCTGATGACAGTCATGGAATCTGGCCAATCCATCAGCTTTGCAAGGTTAGCAAATTAAAGACAGCAGCGGGAGAAAGAGACATATGCCCACACAGTTGTCCAATTTTACAAGAAAATTATTCAGTTATAAATAAAGCTTTTTTGTGGCATGATGCAAGTGCATCGTGACATTACCTCAGATATTTCCAACAGTAAAGCCAGAGAAGTTCTCCATTTTTATAGTTTTGAAGGTCCTTGTCTTGCCATGACAAAAGCAGTACACAAAAATATTTACCTCTCCCATACTCCCAACCACAAAAAATGAAAAACAGAACTACGTCTCCCCCAAAATGCTAATATTTTGTATTTTTAGTTGGCTTCAAAGACAGAAGTGGAATGTTATGTCATGAGCCAAAACTGGAGTAAAATTGGAGCCTATCCAGAATGTAGGGACCTTGCAATGGGTTTATTAATTTAATATGAAGAGTTTGGGTCTTTTTCAAACTCTCAATGGCTGTTGGGAAATGTAGTTGTTTGAAGCAGTCTGTACTGTACTTTAACAGACTTGAACTGAGAGTCCAGCTGTGCTGTGCTGCTGTATGCACATATCTAACCTGCTCCTTTTTCTTCTTGCATGAAGGTTGCCTTCGAGTAGTGGCTTCAGTTAGTCTGCTGGGGTTTTACATTTCCTGTGTGGTTTATTTGCAATGACCTTAATTAGTATTCTACTGTTTTTTTTTTTGCTTTCCATGAGAGAAATTAGAAACAAAGTCAAAGTGTCCAGAGTATACCTCATCAAGTTCCCGAGTATGAACTAACACAGTAGAAGCCTCCCCCCTCCCCCCCCCACCCCAGCCATGCACATTATTCCTTCTGCTAGTCACATTCCTCAAAACTAGCACCTAGAATGAGTTCTCAGCTAGTGAAGCTTGTAGTGGATTGTTTTATAAAAAGTTGACCATGTAATCTTCTTTAGTATGTACTCTTAACTCAGTCTTTCTTCTGTCTATCCCCCACTCTCTGCATGTCGTATGTTTGTTTCTCAGATGGATCAGGCAAAGCAGGAGCTGAGCCGTAAGGACAGCGAGCTGCTGGCTTTCAGGACCAAACTGGACACTTTAGCCAATCAGTTTTCTGACAGTAAACAACATGTGGACGTCCTCAAGGAGTCCCTCACTGCCAAGGAACAGAGAGCTGCTATACTGCAGACTGAGGTAGTGCAGCTACTCCTCTCTTAGTAGATGCCACTATATATGACGGCACTATTACATATGAAAGGAAATTTTCTGAGTTCTACTAACGTTGGTATTTGTGTGTGTGCTCAGGTGGATGCTCTGCGTCTGCGTCTAGAGGAAAAAGAGTCGCTCCTTTCTAAAAAGACTCAACAGATATCAGAGTTGACAGAGGAGAAAAGCACTCAGAATGGAGAGATCACCGACCTCAAAGACATGCTGGACGTTAAGGAGCGCAAAGTTAATGTGCTGCAGAAAAAGGTACGAAAACAGCAGATCATTATTAGATTTCCAGATATTAAAGCTTGATATAAATGCACAAGGAGAAAATGAACTGATTTGGAACAAGCAGAGGTGGCAGATGCGTGTAGGGCAAATTTAATTTCTCTGTACTGCTTATGTTTCAATTTGCCATCCTAATTTGTTTCTTTTTTAGCAACATTTTAGCTTCTTCCCGTTTGAATATACATACAGCTTGGTGGGCTACTGAAGCAAACTAGCTGTACTTCTAATCTTTATTTAAAAAAAAAACAAAATCACCACTGTTGAAAACTTTAAACTCATCATTTTATTTGGCAAAGTGGCAGGAAGCAGCGTTTTTTTTCCAGTAGGAAAGTATCACCGATTGGTTGTTTGATTCCCACCTGATAACTCTTAATGAAGTAAGAATAAAAGAAGCTGCTCAGAGATGCAGATCAGAAACTTCTATTTGAAAGAACAACTCATCTTATTATTTTTATGGGCATCTAGTGATCAAATTATATTATTTCAACTAAGAAAATGTAGAGCATGAGACACAACTTACTAATACCAAGTTTTATATCCTGACAATCTGGCTGCATCCTCCTTACCTGTGCAACTAATAAACTAGTGTAAAATGCACACAGGCCAGTGATGGCACACACCATAATTTCTGCAGGTGCAGCCGACACAGATTTCACGCAAACTTTCATTATTGAAAATTCAATCCAATTTATTTTGTATTTCAAGTAGCCTCTTCACATGGCAGAATTTTTGAGCAACTTTGCTTCCTTATAAAGTTGTAATACTGCATTCAAAGAAAACAGTGGTATACTTTGATTAAAAAAAAGAAGAAAAAAGGTGGGGGAGCACAGCTCACAGACTTTGGATCTGTGCCTCACAACTATCACCACAGGCTGAAAGCTCAACCATAGGGAGTGAAGACTCTGTAGATAACACTGCTGCTCAGAAACTGCGTCTTGTATACCGATGTGACTTATATTTTGGATTTTAGGGTAATTAACAGTTGTGAATCTTAAAGTATCTCACGATTCCATTCCAATTCCAGAGTTTAAGTCTTTTCTAATAGTGATTTTTCAAACAGTATAACAGTGAAAACCTCTGTTTTTCAGTCTATAAATAAAAGACTGAATATCAATATCTCATAGAAGCTTTCAGAGCTTTAATTGAGAAGAAATTTATGTTATTTTGGAAAAAATGATGGACAAACTACATGTAAACATTGTTTTACTGGGATCTGCACATTTCCAGCACAAGCAGTTCTCATGTATCACTTGAGCCACTAGATGGGGCTGTGAGAAAGTGAATAGTTGAGGTACTGATTCAGACAAATCAACGGAGAGAAAGAGCCTCAAGGATAGAGAGATAGTCAGCGATGAGTTCCTGTTATATTTTACATCAATGTATTTGATTTTTTTTATAGTTTAATCACAAAACAAAAAGGAAGCTGCCATTGAACAAAACTGTCCACTAACAAAGACTGAAAAATAATCATTTAAACAAACCAATACTCAGACATAAAGGCTTCTTTTTCAGAGACATAAATCTAAACCACATGAAAAATTCAAGGTGTTGATTGATTTTGTACGTCTGAGCTCAATGTAACTATAATGTGAGGTTTTGCTGTTATGGTGTGTTTTTCTATGTTAATGTAGTCACTTAGATGGATCAGCAGCAATGACCTTGTGTTTCTGATGTGTTGCACATTCACACAAGTTTTTCGAGAAAGGGTTGGGCTAATTTGAGCAGCAAAAATCATACTAATTAAGGGTTAAAACAAAAATTCTTTAACAGCTAATTTACCAAATTAAGAGTTTTTTCACCCCTTGTCTTAGAAACTCAACCTCTTCTCCTTTCCCCTCGTCCCTTCTGTTGTCGATGCAGATTGTGAGCGGATAATTGATAGAGACAATCAAGCAGACAGACATAAAGCAGGACGGGGAGGGGGGAGGAGAGAGACAGAGCGCGTTTGAAATCAGATGCATACTAATGAGTTCCTCCTGTTCAATAAATTATGACCTCTGCCGCCTTCAAATAGAATACAGTCCGGCGTCTGAGAGGGAGACGCTGCTGACTCCTCGTTTGTCTCATCTGCACTTTTGATTTCATCTTTACTTCATGTTCTGCATGTGGAAAAACACTAAAAATGCTGTCTTTCTCTTCTTCCTCTTCGTGTTTTTAACCTGTCATTGTATGTTAGCAGAGAAGAGATTCACCACAAGTGCATGGCATTAATTGTGAAGCTATTCGTCTGATCTCCCGACATCCTCTGCTCTTTGTTCATGAACGTAATTTCCTGTAATATGTGGCAAAGATGCAATGCCAACGAGGAGAATCACCAGCTGCTCATTGTTTTGTCAACATATTCACGCTCATTATCACATGATGTGAGATTTTCGAGGCTAAAATAAGACGAGACAAGCTGAGAGGGTGTGTAAACAGCGTGAATGTATGTGCGTGTGCATGCGTCAGCTGTCAGTTTCAGGAAGTGCAGGCGGGATCAAAGAGCCTCTCTGCCTGTCAGTGTCGAGCGTGTGTGTCCACGTGTGTGCGTGAGGAGGAGGTGTCAGTCAAGCTGTCAGCTGAACGCTTGATTAATGAGGCGATGGGAATGTTTTACTGTCTGAACTCACCTGCAGCGGAGTCAGAGGTTACATACCAATCTGACTGTTTTTTTAATTCTACGACGGGTTGTCAGATGTTTGATTTCCTTCCTCTCTTACAAACAAAAGCTGAAAATGTATGATTTTTCACCACCCAAATCCTTCTTAACACCACATTACATAAGCTCTCCATCTCAGGCCGCTCTTTAATCCTCCATTTGTTATTTCTTTGCCAGTCAACCTTTTGTTCCATCCGTTTTTTAATGAATACCGCAAAGTTGACATAACTCCTTATCTTTGTCTGTGATCTCCCCTAATACACACATCCACAGAACATTTCACACATGCAGATACGGACGCTCGCTCTGGGAGTGAAGGAGTCGTTGAGTCATTTCTGCTGATTTTGTGTTTTAACTAAAAATTAATCTGCAGCCAATCACTCTGAGAGGGAGAGGAGGAGGCAGGACAAAGGGGGAGAGAGAGAAGCAGGGGTTAAAGGTTGCAGACCTTAGGAAGAAAGTGTAGATTTGACAGCACAGTGCTGCTCAGGCTTTTTTTAATACTTTATTTATAGATTTATCAAAGATAGATGGAACATTCAGGCAGTCAGTAAGAACACTGATCGCCTCCCCTCCAATTCCTACATTTCTAGAAAAGAAAAAACGAAAGGATTAGGGCCGGAGGTGAAAGAAAAGATAACGGTGTGCACTTTGAGATTAAGTTTGAAATGTCGAGAATAAAGTTGAATCACAATTTCAGGGAAAAAAGTCAAAATTTTGAGAATAAAGTCAAAGCTTATTACTTTAACAAACAAGAAGGAATTTCATTGAATTTCTTTGTTTCTTTCTTTAGAAGAATTTTTTACCTGAGACAGTCAAGACTCATCGTTTCTTATGGTCCTAAATACTCGGAGGGGACATAACAGCGCTCATCTCTCTTTCCTCTTCCTCTCTGTCTGATGCGTACAGATGCCGGACTCAACCTTGATGCTTAATGGGAGATTGATAACTCATTTATTGATCAGAGTCAGCTTGCTGCAAATTATAAAATGTGCAAAAAAGCAAAAAACACTGTTGCACATGTTGTCTATTGGGAACTCAAGTTAATAGTGTGTGTAGGATAAATGAGGGCAATGTTACATGCAAAATCTGATGGGTAATACATTGCATTTTTGTATGGAATATATAAGTAAAAAATCATCATGTATTTTCATTGCTGCTGTCATGCATCACCGTCATACTTTCCTTCAGGAATGTCAGTGAACTGCTAGGAACCTTACATTGGGAAATTGTTTTAAATTTTTCTGCAGAATGAGGTTGTAAAAATGTTCCTTACTTTGGAAAATGTGATTAGAAGTGATAAAATCTCCATTATTTTAAAGATTGGTGGTATCAGATGATACAGTAACGTGATGATCTTCAGTCATGTTTTTAACCAATAGGGGGAGAGTACAATCTATTTTGTACAAATGGGTAGAAAAATTGGGGGAATTGATGAGGAGCAAGGGAAGCCTAAATTTGCATACAATTAAACTGAAATTAGTATAATGGATATTTTTTTCTATTGGAAAAAAATTGTGTTAATAACTTAGGTTTAAAGTAGTTATAACTGAACATTTTCTGTTAACAAACACTGAATGATTAAAATTCTATCAGCAAAGATGCTATCAGAAAGATAGTAGTATGCAAAAATTCATTATCGTCTGAGCTATTTACTAACAGCTGCCCAAATTTTTTTTTGGCAAGTCTGAGAGCTGCCATCACATTAGTGAAGCAATAACTCTGCATAAAAAACAGCACCATTTATGTGTTTCTCTCTCTTTCTTCCAGATCGAGAACCTCCAGGATCAGCTGAGGGACAAAGAGAAGCAACTGAGCGGCCTGAAAGACCGAGTCAAATCTTTACAGACAGACACGTCGAACACAGACACAGCGCTGGGAACACTGGAGGAGGCTCTGGCTGAGAAGGTACGCACACGCGGACACGCATTTGTACGAAGCTGGTCAACCTCAGGTCAGCTCTGGAGCCGGGTTACACTAATAAAACCGCTGTGAATAAAGCTGCCGACCACCCACGCCATGACCAAATGAGTCTGGATTGATGGAAATGAACCAATAATCACATTGGCTGTTTCATTAAATCATCTGTGTTCATAAAAGGTTAGGAAACAACCAGCATGACTTGGAGAATTTGGAATAAAACCAACAGCTACACTATCAGAGTTTAGGTTTAAATATTCAGGTATTATAGCCATAAAACAGTTCTAAGCCAAGCAATCACAGGAACCGAACCACCAACCAACCAACCACCCGTTCTCTGATCTGTTTTTCTACATTGAGGACTTGACCCTGATTCCGGGAAAGGAACCAGTGACACTTTCACCAGCCGAACACTTCAAGAGTTTGATGAGAATATTTCTGTGCTGTTCAGTGCGATTCTATTTCAGTCTCAATTGCCTCCACACACAAGAAACGGGGCGATTAATTGTCCCATGACTAATATTCAGGGTGTCAAATAGACGTGTTAGAGTTGGCGGGTGAAGGTGGCCGACGACTTTCACAGTGTCTTTTTCTTCTACTGTTTTTGTGACTTAGGATAACTTTTCTTTTTCCTATTTTTCCATCTCTCACTTTCTTTAGTGTTGCCTCTAGACCTAATTTCAAATTAGAATAAAAACAATTTTACCTTAAAATAGCTTTACCCCCAGCCCCAGCTGAGTTGTATGCAGCTTTTTTGTTATTGCAAATAGAACAGATCAATCAAACACCACTAAATACCTAGAAGTTAAACATTTTAAATCCCTTCTTTGTGTTTGTAAGTATTTGTGAGGAGTCTTTAACAAGATACATTTTTAAATGCATTTTTTCAACTTATATTTTATTTTAGTTTGGAAGTAAACAGTAAAACAGCATAAAATGTGAATCTTTCCATTTCATAGATCTCATCTATGAATTTCATCCAGAGTCTCAAAGAAGGAGGATCTTCTTTGCACCATTTCCTTGTAACTGCTTTTTTTGGCTGCTGCCAGTAAAATTTTAACCAGATATCTGTCCTCACATTGCACATTAGTCATTGTCAGATTACCAAGATATAACATAGTAAACTTCTTTGGTAATTCATAACCCAACATTTCCCTCAGCTCCTTCCCATGTCATCCCAGTACCTTTCAATTTTCATACATTCTAAGAAAATATGAATATGGTTTACATTTATATCTCCACACAGTCTCCAGCACATTTGTCCTGTATTCAAGAAAATACTTTTGACCTTTGGTGTAACAAAATTTTTCCTGTATTTTAACTGTGAGTTTCATTAGTTTTGCTTTTTTTACAAGAGACATATTAATAAACATATGATTTGAAATAAATGCAAGCTATGCGCTGAGTACAGAACTACATAGACCAAATTTTACCATGATTGTTGGTGCCACAAGCCAGCCATGTTGTAAACCGCAGCAGAGTGCGTTGTCTGTCAGCCTGCCTGGGGCTTAAACACAAGCTGCGTACCACTTTGGCAGGTCTCCATTTGGCTAGAGTCCAGCGGTGCAGTTCTTCATCTTATGACGGCTAAAAACCTGTTTAAAGGTGTGTTTTAACGTATCACTTTCTTTTCTAAGTCCATGATGAGCCAACGATTCAGGCTGCGTCGTTAAAATGAAGTCAGAGAAACAGCTTCAAACTAGGCGGTACGGCAGCTGAAGCTGAGCTAAATCAACTCTAAACATACTACTTCTGTCAGTCTCTTCACAATAAAAGTCCACGGCTGTTATTTTTCTGAAACGCCTTTATTTTGGACACCCTCATCAGGAAATGTGCTCAAGTCATTAGCAGGAGAGATAAAACGTAAAAAGTGGAGCGTTGTTAGAAAGAAGTAAACATAGAGAGACATTAAAAAAACATTTTTTTTTTTTAATATCCAATTCTTAGATATGAATTAAATATACAACCAAAGGCTTGTTTCAAGGGTAGAAGAGAGTTCATGACACTTGAATTTGGATTTTAAAGCATTATCTCTTTTGTAATACCACGTTATTACTGTTACTGTCAAAGGCAAGAAAAACAACGTGATATCATTTCAAGGCCATATCACCCAGGCCTACTTCTAAGTGAATGGTGTCTGAATTGGCTTAAAATCGCAGTGTTTCCCTAGCTTTACTCACAATATGATGTGAAGCGATATGATATGATACAACCCAGTTTACCGTGATGCAAGGCATTATGAGGTGACATAATACAATACGATACAATCATAATTCCTCATTCCGGCTGGAAAATCTGTTCAGAACATTAATTTTTAATAATTCTGAAATTAATATTCTTGGTACCAGGAATTCAACAAAATGTATCACATGAATTAGTAGGATGATATATCCCCCGATTGAAATGTCCTCACTTTGATGAAGTTATCACTCTAAATGAAGTGACCCTAGTCCATCTTCACAGATAGAACTGAAGGAACAGACACAGCTTAGCCATGTGGAATTTTCCTCTTGTTTTTTGTATGAACTTTAATGCCTTTGCTTGAACTGGCCGCTGTTTTGATCCATGGCTGGAGAGTGTCTGTAGTGTTTTAGTAGATGTGAATATTACATCTTGTGCCAGAACATACTAGGTGTCTAAAATCACTGTTGGCTGTTAGATCCTGTCAAAGCTGCCATGTACATAAAGTTTAATGTGGCTGTTATTAGTATAGAAACTTGATATTGGGTGACTGTGAAAAGCTGCTGGAACATAGTCTACCTCTTTATTTCCTTTCTCCATTCATCCTTTCATTATTCTTCCTTTTTCCTCCTCTTCTCGATGCCCAGGAGCGAATCATCGAGCGGCTGAAGGAGCAGCGGGAGAGGGAGGAGAGAGAAAAGGGGGAGGAGGTGGAGACCAGCAAGAAGGAGCTGAAGGAGTTGAGGGAGAAAGTCTCGCAGCTGCAGGCTGACCTCGCCGACCGTGAGGTAGAAGCGCACACGCGCAGACACACTCATCCATGTCGGAGCTATAAGTCAGAAAATCACACACACACACTCCCTCCCTGTTCTTTTGATTGATCTGTCACTGTAGAGCAGACCTCGCTCTGAAGGACAACAGCGTTACACAGGCACATTTCCTTGACAACAACAAGCTGCACGACCAATGAAAACAGAGACTGGAGATTAATTCTTTAAGCTGTGTGATTCATACTGAACTAAACAGCAGAGACAGAGCATGATGAAGCATTTTTAGCACTGTCATCCTGCAGTGGTTTGACAGCACATTTAGAAAAAAACATAATTAACCTTTTCAGGGAAACAAACAATTTCTAGAAAATATTCCTGCAAGAGAGTCTTCATGTAGTATGCAACAACACCAAGGGTTTGGAAGAAACCAACTCATAGAAGTTAGTTTTTAGAAATGATGTTAAAAATGACACTGATGCCATTTTTTACAGGGAAATGTTGAATTAAAGTCAGATTTTTTTCTCCAGTTTTCTAAAAGTTCTGTGTTCAAGAGACATTTTGATGAAAACTGACATGCACATGGATCCACACAAATGCTGTAGCACACATGCCAGGCCTGTGGTTGGTGGCGTAACTTTGTAATGAAAAAACATGCACATGAACGTACAAAGATAGCTAAGAAACAAACATTTGTGGACGATAAGGTGTGGTTGCTACTCCAAGTGACCCAAAACTACAAAGGGAGTAAATGTCAAGACAATTTTGCCTGGGAGTGAGCAGAAAAAACAGAACTCAAGAGTCCTTCTTTGCTTTGTAGTCACACATGGCTATTGACTGGAATTTAGTTTGCATGTCTGAGATCTCGGGGCAGGGAGTTCCACAGCTGAGGGGGCAGACCTGCAAACGCTCAGTCATGTTTTGTAAGCAGTCATGTTTCAGACCCCTGCTGGAGGATTTCAGGCTGCCGTCAGGCTCATAGGGCGTTAGCAAATCCCAGACAGAGAATCTAAGCCTGGCCAGTTCAGGCTTTATAAAACTGAGAAAATCAATTCTAAAAACTGACTGGTAGCCAGTAGCGTCAAAACCTCACAGTACCATAATACCTCAATAACAAGTCCACAGTTCTGGATTTATTGGGGTATTAAAAAAAACAACAACAAATGAACACTTGAAAGAAAAAGTGACATTGGCATTTATTAAACAACAGTTGCACTTTGAATATTACAGTATGTGCAAAAAACTGCAACAGGTGTGCACTAGGCTTAAAGATATGTATTTCTTCTTTGGCTCCAGTGTGTTAACTAACCCTCTAAAACCTTCGTTGTCCACCCATATTACAGCAGTAGGTCTTTGGCAAGATATTCACCAATATAGTCCATCTCCAGCATGTCCCAGACGAGCCACTCCATTCTGCTTTGCTGGAGTTATGCGCCTGGCCTATATTCAGTGCTGCCAAAAAGTGGCAGTCCATTTAGAGCAGATCAATACAAACAGCTGGAGAAAACGTGTCAAGTATCCTGTCAACTTCAAAATACAACACAATGCACAGACTACCCGTTGTAAATCATCCCTGTATAAGTGTAACATCTCATCCCGTGTCATGAGCAACAAGTCAGCGGAGGGTCAGTGGTCACAGAGCAACAACGGTGCTGTTGACATGGAAAAGTAACTTTTGAAGTGGAAAACCACAGGATTTTAGATGAAACTGCACATCCTTTCTAGCAAATATAAACCTTTTAATTTCATAATGTACTCACCCATGGCAGAATCAGTAAAATCATAGAATCATGTTGAAATGCATGACACATTGACCCCAAAAAGGCAAAAATAATTCACTGTAGACGTAGTACTATCCAGTGAACTTATAGTTCTCCTGTGATCTTGTGCCCTCTCATACCAAGGTGATCAGGGCTGTGTAGCATTGCGCAGTGCTCTAGACATGCTTCCAGAGTACAAGGTTGCTCACCTTTGGTCTGAGCATTGCTTAACCGACTTATGTGGAAATTGGAGGCAAGCCTCCTTTACCAGACAATAGATACCAGATTTCAAGTTATGAAAGTGTAAATACTTAATTGAACGAGATGTGACCATACTAAGGAATAACTAATGATTTCTCACAGTGAGTGCTGACTTTTCGAGTCTATTTCTTGCACACACAGAGGGACGAACAGGGATTGATTGAATAAACATTCATTTATTGAGACACATGACAGATGATTCAGCATCTTACCAGAAACTTTATCCCATGTCATAACTTTGCTCAAAGACAACAAAAATTATGGAGAGTATCCAACTTTTTCTGCACATTTCAATTGTCATACAACAAATGAATAATTGGAAGATCAGCATCACATTTAGAGTGCATCATAGTCAGATCAGTTTCATAAGTGTGGATTTGTGCTATATTGAAATTTGTGGAGTAAAACAAAACAACAGGCAAAAGTGTGATGTCTGGCCTGAATAAGTGAGAGACCGAGCAACATGGGGGTTTGTGTCCTGAGACCACCAGGCCAAGGTGTCCTGAATCAGAGTGGCTGATTTCTCAGTGGAAATAAGGAAGAAATGTTAGAAAAGTCTGTCTAAGGCAGGTGAGGTAGTGGCCTCCAGAACCATTGTTGAAGACAAGAAAAAGGCTGGTACATTATCACTGTGAGAGTCTTTGTACCGTTTCGGACACGCTTTGAATTAGGACCACTGACTGACTCAGGCAGATTTTCCACTTACTCAATTTTATTGCACAACGCAGTATAAAACACAAAACGTTTATTAAACAGTGTCTCCAGGAAGAAAATAAATTGCTGTGTCAAGAGAAAAACAAACAGAAAATGTGGTTTCAGGTGCATTTAATCTTCAAATCATAAAGAGGAACAGTCTTTCAGAGAGTTAGATAAAAAGATTGATGCTACTGTCATTTCTGTATGGAAAATTTGAAGCTAGATCCTGCTGGAGTTTCCCATAAAACCACAAATTGACTTTTTCACATTTGGGTTTTAATGGTTTACACAGAACAGAGCAGATTGTCTATTAATCTCTGAGTGTTTTAGAGCATGGTGTGCAGAAATCAGTACGTCACTCAATCTTTATTCTAAGCTAAGTGCCTGCTCGCTCCCGGTTTATATTCAGCGCACAGACATGACAGACGTATTGATCCCCTCCTTTAACTTTTGGCTGAACTTATTTAAAAGAAGAAAAACGGCCTAAAATAAAATGCACACATGTCGCTGCAGTAAAACGTCCTTCATGTCTTTTTTGACATGGGCTCCTCAGTGATTGTCGGCTCATAAAACCTGTTTGAGTCTCTTTATATCATTTAAAAAACTACATGGGAACCCTCAGGGAGAAAACACGCATTCCTTTCTACACTGCTAAACACAGATGTGGGCTTTGTCTGACAACAGTAATATATATATGTCTCTATATATAATCAGAGTAAGCAGAAAGGTTTTCTGACCAAAGCCCAGTCAAACATGAGGATCTGTAGTCTGGAGTTGGTATTGTCAGTCATGGGTGAAATTACACGTCTGAGTGTCTCTCCCTCTGGTTTCACGGGCCCTACCAAAAGAGGAAAAGACGAGAAAAGACGGGGAGAGTTTTTCACGGATGGAGGGACAGAGCTGGAAGAGTGAGAGGAGAGACGAGTCATGGGAAAAATGTTTGGAGGGCAAAATATACACCCAGATTGTTACATTTTTAATAGATAGTGGCTTGGTTAAACAGGGCCAGAATGGTTTCATGTTTTTTTGCATGGCTTAATGTCTTTATTTTAAAAGCTGTGACAAACAAACTTTGCAGCAACCCAAAAAGAAAGAGAACAGTTATAGTATTGCCCAGAGTTAGTTGAAAATTTCGTAGTTTTGCAGCTTTATTTTCTTGTGGGCTGATGCTCATACAGGACCTGCATTACGTTGTTATTCTTACTGGTAGAACAGATTGCCAAACTACTAAACTGAAGGTCAAAATTCCCTGAAGTCCAAATTATTTTGAAGTGATCATGTTTGTTTTATTGATTTATGATAATTGTAGTTGTGGAACAGGTCAGTAATCTTCCATGTCAGTGGAGAAGTTCATTATACATACTTGTCTATTTTAATTCTCTTTTTTAATGTTTTATTTTTTTAGACGGCAGTGTTGGATCTGAAGGAGAAGGCGTCCTCTCTGGCATCGTCCACTCTGAAGAAGGATAACCGGCTGAAGAGTCTGGAGATCGGCCTCGAGCAGAAGAAAGAGGAGTGTATCAAACTGGAGAACCAGCTCAAGAAGGTCAGAATCAACAACAAAGCAGCAAAGCAACTCCCTGAACTAGAACTATAAATATATTCTGAAAGATGATAGATAAAAATAGCATCAAATGGTAATTAAAAAAAGACTAAATTGAACTGAAATTACAAGTAAAAATAAGTGAAATGGGTACTTAGATAATCACCGCTGAAGACAATCAATCAGTCGGTCATCTTTATCTCAATGTTCAAGATCTTTGATATCTTGCAGAATTTTGCATGATCAAATGTGACTTTAGAAGAAAAACAAACATGGCGGATGATCAAAATCCTTGGCTTGCTATCCTGATGTGGGTAATGAACTCCTCCTAAAAGTTTGGAAACATTATTATTATCATTATTTCAGTGTGTTTTATATTGATGGAAAGCCTGATTGGCAACGAAGTGTAATTTGTAAGGATGGTGCATTTGTGGAATGAGCAACCCAGCTAAATGAGAGAACAGTGCCCCCCAAAAATGTGCGACAATCCCCCTCTCCTGTTGGTATTCATTCTTGTTTTGAGCTTTAAGTGCTGCCAGGTGTGTGCCAGTCACAGGTGGCACTGATTGGCACCTAATTGACAGCACTTGTGTGCATGGGTCCTGCATCTTTGTGGAATTTGTGTGTGATCCAAGCATCCACATGCCACGTTTGTCCCTTGAGGATAAGGCCTGTGCAATGGTGTTCTGGTACGCAGAGTGGCAGCATTATTTAGTGTCAGCCCTCGTACCATTTCCAAACTTAGGACTAAGTTCTGTAAGACTGGTGAAGTAAAAGACAGACTGTAAAGTGTGCGTCCCAGGAAGACAACTCCCCAAGAAGACTGGTTTCTCACCCTTGCTTCACTGAGGAACTATAGGCTTTTTTCAAGAGATTTAAGATTTAAGATTTGCACAGCTGTTTCACAGACAGACCACTGATCAGACGGTGAGGAACAGACTGCCCGTGGCCAGTCTTTATGCTTATAAGGTTTCCAGGGAGTCTTCAGTGACTGCCCTTCACCATCAGGCCTGTTTGCGCTGGTGTTTACAGTGGAACTTAAGAATGTGGGGAAACGTCATGTTCAGGGATGAATCAAGGTTCTGTCTGTGGAAGTTGGATGGCAGGATCAAAGTATGGAGATGGTGTGGAGAATGTTTTGCAGATTGCTGCACAGATCGTGTGACATCTTTCATAGGGGCAGTGTGATGGTGTGGGGTGGTATCTCTCTCACAGGCTAAACAGAAGTTGTCATCATAAAGGCAATCTCAATGCAGTAAGATATCAGAATGAGATTTTGGAGCCAGTGGCACTCCTGTATCACCAGAATCTGGGGCCTAACTCCATCCTCCAGGATGACAACGCTCACCCCCAAAGATGACTTTTAATACGAAATGGGTCTGTTAGGGTGGGTTTTGTTAGGCAGAAATTGTGTGAAATAACCTAAAAAGGAATCATTAAAGTATGGCAAGTAAAAGAAATGTTCACATGGATGAGAAAATTTGTAAACAAACCATCACACAGATAAAGGATATTAAACTTAAGAACCTTAGGTCTCTTTCTCTCCTTTTTGTGTTCCTTTAACTGTTTTTCAAGACAGATGATAGTGTGTGTGAGTGTGAAGGAGAAAGTGTGTATCACATATTCTCTCCTACACAGCAGCCCATAAAACGCTGCATATATGTGAGTGTGACGGCTTGCTGACAGTCTTGCAGTCATTTTCACATAGTGGAGAAGACAGCAGCAGCACCTCTCCCTGAACGTGTGAATGTGTATAAAGGTGTCAGTGGATCTCTGGTGTTTCTCTCATCAGAGTTTATTTCTGAGTCTCTTTCTGTTACCACTGAATGGAAAAAAAGACTTGACAGCGTGTGTGTGAAAGGACTGACACTGTGCGTGTGACACTGTGTGATTTAAAAAAGACATTTTTTTGTCTTTCTCTCCCTCGCCGCCTTTCTTCTCTCCTATGATCCTCTTATAATATTGTGAGACACCCAAGCATTTCCTCTCCACATAAAGACTTACAAAACTCTTTTGCTCTTCCAAAACTAATATGGTTATGTGTTCTCTGACCGAGGCGTGCACGCTCATACACTCAAAGTCAATCCAACCCAAGAGCAACATTTGCTTCTGGGAAACATACACAGCTGTTCTAACCTCTAAGATCATTATACCTTGTTTATTTTTCTCTGTTTTCTCTCCTTTTAAATGTCTGTCTTTTTCTTGTTATTGGCAAATTTTGTACTGCTTTGCATAGAAGCAGAAAGACCGATGACTCTTGTTCTAACTTTAATTTGATTTAACTTTATTGATATGCTTATGCTCATGCTAATCTTTTCATAAATCATCATAAATGAGTGTGTGGAAGGAAAAACAAACCAAAGGCAGCATCAGCGAGCTGGACTTAAATGCTAAGACTCCCTAAAAACATGATTTAGCTGTGTAAAGCACGCATTGGCAGCTATATAATAAAGGATTACCTCAAAAACTTTCCCATTAACTTCAGCTGTACTTATTCTGCACTGATCATCACATTTTTGCTTTTTTATATGTTTACCTTGGTTACCATCTAGCATATTTTCATTATTACAGCAGAATCACAGTGCTGTGAAAATGTATTGGTCCTATTACTGATTTCTTTTTTTTTATTTTGCATGTTTGTCACGTTTTAATGTTTCAGATCATCAAACAAATTTTAATGTTAGACAAAGATAGCTCAAGGAAATAAAAAATGCAATCTTTAAATTACAATCTGTTTCATTGAGAGAAAAAAGCGACCCAGATTAAGTAAGCTGAAAGATCTCCAAAAGCAATGCAGCATGCTACCATCTGACATCTTGAAGTCTGGAAAGGATTACAAAGCCATTTCTAAGGCTTTGGGACTCCAGCGAAGCATGGTGAGAGCCATTATCCACAAATGGCGAAAACTTTGAACGGTGGAGAACCTTCCCAGGAGAGGCTGGCCTACCAAAATGACTCCCAAGAGTGCATTGACGACTCATGCAGGAGGTCACAAAAGAACCCAGAACAACATATAAAGACTCACAGGCCTCATTTGACTCAGTTAAGGTCAGTTTTTGTGATTCAACAATAAGAAAGAGACCGGGCAACAGTGGCATCAATGGGAGAGTTCCAAGGCAAAAATCACTACTGACGTAAAAAGAACACCAAGACTTTTCTCATGTTTGAAAAAAACTTCAATGATCCCCAAGACTTTTGGGAAAAAGTTCTGTGGACTTACAAGACAAAAGTTGAACTTTTTTGTTAGGCCCAGTGTAAAACTAACCAAGAATTTCATGAAAAAACCATCATACCAACAGTCAAACATGGTGGTGGTAGTGTGATGGTCTGGAGCTGCTTTGCTGCTTCAGGACCTGGATGACTTGCCACCATGATGGAACCATTCTGCTTTCTACAAGAAAATCCTGTAGGAGAATGTCAGGCCATCAGCTTGTGACCTCAAGCTCACTTGGGTTATACGGCAGGATAATGATCTGAAACACACCAGCAAGCCCACTTTTGAATGGCTTAAAAATAAGCAAAGTGCTTATGTAAAGAGGAGAGGAACAAAATTCCTCCATAGTTATGTGAAAGAGTCACTGCCAGTTATCATGACCGGCCAGGTAGGTTTGGATTGCTCTTTCCCTTAATAAATGAAATCATCATTTAAAACTTTAAAACATTTAAAACATTCTTCTGTTTACTCTGGTTTGATGATCTAAAACATTTAAGTCTGACAAATATGCAAAAAAAATATTTAATCAGGAAGGTAGTGAGCACATTTTCCCAGCACTGTTGCACAAAAACCATTGTGCTGGAATACTCATGTTGCTGCTTTCAGGGTTGTTAGCCTGATGCCTTGTTAGCTTTGTACTGAGAAAATGAGCTGCTGAGTTTTCCCCTCTTAATTGGCTGAAATAAGCCAGGATTAATGAATATTTGTTTGATCATTATTACATACATGCATTTACGTTATTAACTTATTTTGTGTTTTACAAGATCAAAAGCAAATTACAACCTTTGGAAAAAAAAATGGAAATGGGGGTATTAAATATATTGCAAGATGTTACCTCCTTGCATCCACCAGACAGGACCCTATGATCACACACTAATGATGACCAAGGGAGAGGGCTACATCTTTAAGGGGTGTTTTATCTGGATTTTAGTCACTTTTAGCAAATCTAGTTGACAACCACAGAGCCTCATGCCTCCTCTGAGATCTGTGGCGCCCTCCTCGAGGGGTCCTGGAACCCATGACCTAAGTATTATTCTCTTAAAGTCATAACTGGCTGCTACCCGTAGGGCTTTTCTGGTCATGTCATTTTATCAACCACAGGCCAAGTGTAGATTAATCATACTTTGTTATCGTTGTTTCTGGCATGTCCTTATTTTGACTATATGGTGGTCACCTCATTTTAAAGCTCACCCTCAGTTTATTTATAATTAATTTTCTCTTGCAGGCTCAGAGCGCAGCAGCAGATTCCCAGGCCAGCGCTGAACTCGCCGAACGCATCTCCTGTCTGGAGAAGGAAGTGTCCCAGCACAAAGAGGATGCTGGGAAGGCTCAATCCGAGGTCGAAAGACTTCTGGAGATCCTGAGGGAGATGGAGAACGAAAAGAATGACAAGGAGAAAAAGATCCACGAGTTAGAGAGGTGAGAACAGAGTGGGGGCTGAGATAAATGGTGAACTTAGATGAAAATTCTAACTTTCTGCAACATCTGTGTCTGTATTTATTTATTCTTTTAACCTAATCTACTTAAACACATCTAAGACTGTCCCAACAGGGTTTATTTTCCAGTTTTCACCTCTGTGTTGTTCATTTTCCACTCAATTTCAAGCTACAAACTGTTGGAGTTTATTGTAATCTTTCCTCCAGAACTAATCCATTAGCTGTCCCTTTTTCTTACCCCTTCCTTCCCACTTTCCTCTTTCCATTTTGGCTTTTTCATCTGTACTCCCTCGTCCTTTCCTCTTATCCCTCTTTGTTTTAACTCGTTCTTCATCTGTGTGAGAGCGTTTTTGTCTATTTCATTGCGTTTGCCCATCAAACCCCAGAAACCCCTCTTCTCCTCATCTCTGGCATTCTCAGCAGTCACGAAAAGAAGCCCCTCCCTCCGCTGCTTCTCAGCAGCCAATGGGGGGGCTAGTGTGGGACTACCTGGGCACGTGAGTGGCTGGTGGCTCCTGTCAGTCAGATGCACGACAAAAACTCACTCTGCTTGCCCAAGGACAGGATATTAAAGCACTGTGAAAGCAACCGGTCCCATGTGGAAAAGTGATGTGGAAATAAATGCTTCAGAAATAAATTGACGGACCATTATATCCAAAGTGGGTCGGTTTTTCTCATTCGGAAGTAAACGTCAAGCAACCTCAGAACCACAAGTTGAGTCAGAGGTTCTTCCATTGAAGCGAAATTGTTGTCTGACACATCCAATATGAAGAAGTAGTGTCTTGAACTAAATTTTTATAATTCTAGATTTCCATTAAAAATGTGTTTTGAATACCTCATCTTGGATTCTTCAAAATTTTGTTCTTTCTGACATCTGCAAAGACAAAAGAGTACCTTTTTTGCAGTGTATCACTACAGAAAACAATTAAAAGCTCCAGAGATTTCTCATGTTTGCGAGCCTTTTTCACATGGAACCAGAGTATGTTCACTAATATTCACAATCAAAGAGTTGCAGCATTAGTAGCATGTTTTGCCTGTTTTTTAAGACCTCTCAGGACCGTCTGCAGACTGAATAAAGGAAAAAATCCCTTTTTCAGTTCTGTTATCGTTGCTAATAGTATATGCTTCTGGAGAAGTGTTTGTCCTCTTGTTAGTCTGCAGTGAGGCGAGTTGAACTGCTGTCTAAAGTTTGTAAAACAAGAACTCAGTACGGCACCCGAGTCTCTGCTGTACGACTCTTTGAGCCTCTGCTCCTGTCAATGATGCAACTCTTTCATTTAGTGGCTCTGTCTTCACTTTTGTTTTACTTTCAGCCAAGGATGCCTGACTCAAAAGTTTAACACTGTCTTATTCCTTCATTAGGATACCGGAAAGCTCACTTTTTATTTTCACTTTAAGCTAATAGGAATGATTTGTCTGTTTCTAACTACTTCTCTACCTGCTAACT
The DNA here is from genome assembly GCF_018320785.1 of Cheilinus undulatus. NCBI lineage: Eukaryota > Metazoa > Chordata > Actinopteri > Labriformes > Labridae > Cheilinus > Cheilinus undulatus. Next base: position 19,025,151 of record NC_054887.1, on the reverse strand, counting down.
TATGTACTCTCTATCTACCTCTTAACTACTTTTAATCTCAATCTGTGTTTTCTGTCTATACATTTAAATTTATGTCACCTGCATGCCAGCCTGCCTGTCTCTCTGTTTTTTCTGTTTTTTAGTATTCTTGAAGGTGTTTCAGGTTAGTGAAGCAGGGTCAGGCACATTTAGCTCTTGAAAAACATGAAAAACAGGGTTTAAAATTCATTTGCAGTGTAAAAAATGTGATATTTTAGCTAAAATGTGTGAGTAAAATTTATCTTTGAGGATTAAAAGGATCAGAGCTGTCTGTTCTTCTGAAAACTGCCCCCTCTGTCTGTCTGAATGCTTTTTGACGCCTTTGATTTCTGATTTATTTTCTCTTCACTCCCTTTTTCTCCCTCTCTTTGCATCTGTGTTTTTAGTTGTTTGACTGAAAGACTAATGGGTGTTAATGATATTTTTGGGAGAATCACTATTTCCTCACGGGCCAGTAAAAATAGACTAAAGAATTAATAATTTAGCACCCGCTGACTTCAAACTGGTGAATTTTAACCGTGAATTAACAGCAGTACCATCCAGAGCTATCAGATCATTGTTTACTACAGTTCGTTTGACCACAGCGTCCTGTAACCGTAAAATTAAGACTAATGCATGTTTTATTAGGACTTTCCTTTGCAGTCATTACTGTGAAGAAAATGGTTACATAAGAGAGTTTCATGATGTATGATCTTTTTTATGTTTTCACATTTTGTGGTTCCATTGGGCTGATAGATTTATAATGAAGGGAAAATCCCATCCTTACTCCAAGTTCTGGCTGAATTTTTGCAGAGTGATGAAGAAAAAAAAAGGGACAGTGTTAAGCCACTCCTCCTTTGCAACCATAAATGCCTTACAGGCTGTCCTCACTATCAGTGTTAATGTTTTAAAAAGTATCAATCAAAAGAAATACACATAGATCCTGGGTCTCAACCAACAGTAGAAAACAGCAGGCTTTTTCCTTTTTTAATTTTACATGACTACTGTTAATTTCACAGGATAAAAAGACAGCTGTTGCTGACAGATTTTATAAGCTTGATAGCTAATAAAGTTAATCTTAGCTCCTAAAATAACCTCATAAAACCAATAAATGGTTTAACACTCCCAAAGTAAAATCTGGAGTACAAGTTGCTCCGATAAGTAAGATGCTCTTTGTTTTAAGGGTCTCCCTGTGTGTTGATTTCTATTGCAGAGTCCACAATATGCAGCTTCTGTGCTGCTGTGTAGCATTTATTGGTGCCGCCTGTATTCAACATGTGGAGTTTGCAATTCTGATAGCGACTGGTTTGGAAACTGAGCTCTCAAACGTGATTTATACTTCTGCATCAAATGGATGCCACAGCATACAATGAAGGTCCAAACCCATGCAAAGGCTTACGTGCAGCACCTCCTCAAAATATATATACACGGCCAAATGAGTGAAACATATATCCCCATCACTCAGCACCCGTACTTTCCAGTTCAATCAACTGCTGCTTAATATTTATCAGCTTCAACTCCAACACGATCAGTTGGTTTCAGTTGCTATGATTTCGTGTACATGAACAAGCAGGAAAGATGGCATCAGAATAGGGAACTGGCAGTTACACTGTGGGTCTAGCTTCGGCGCATCCTTGAAAGCAAAAAGTCATCAGGAAGTCAGTTGATTACAGGGCAAAGCCATTGACAAGGGAAAGTAAACTTTTGAGGTAAAAAGCCACAGAATTTTTCATTAAAACCACAGATTCTTTGTAGTAGATGCTCACCAATTGCAGAAGCAATAAAATCATGGAATCATGTGGAAATGTACACCAAATCAACCCAGCAAAGACAAATAATTCTGCTGTTGACTTTCTATTTGTGTGAACTCACAGTCCCCCCATGACCTCTGCACTCTTGTCTCAAACTGATCAGAGCTGCTCTGGGGTAAAGACAAGCTTCTAGTGTGTGGGGTTGCTTGCCTTCAGTCTGACCACTCTTTGGTCTTAAATTGAGGAGACTTCACAGTTAAACCAGAAGTCCACAAAGTTTGTTAACAGAACAGTAGACCCGTTTTCATTTAAAGCAGGATTATGACATAATGAGGGAGAAAAAGTGCTAAAAAGTGGCACCACCAGCCTGGTTCGCGTTGACATGTTTGCCAACATTATTTGCACTAACTGGCTGTTTAAAATAAATAATGATTGGGGGTGAATTTTCAATCATGTCAGATCAGGTAGAAGTGGGATGGTGGCAGCTGCAATTGTAATGTCAGGACATACCTCAGCACTTTACAGCAGTATATTGGTTGCACCAGTATGTAGGACGCAGGTGGCTTTATAGATGAATAAATAGGTATTAAATGTGCATCTTATGCCCAAGATTTTACAATACATATAACTGTTAGGTAACTCTAATGATTTGAGTTTAATGAAAATAAAACTAACATTTGTAGATGCAAATAAAGAGCTCTTTAGCCCATGTTTATGTTGTAAGTAGTCTACAGTTGCTCGTTATGCTTGCTAAACTTTAATGGAACAACTGATGTCGGAGTTATATTTGTAAGAAATACTGAATTTTGTTGTCTTTATTGTACATGAAGTTTTATTTCTATTCCCTGCCTCAACAAACTACAGACTGTAGAACTAATATAAACTGTTTTAAATCCATAGATAAACTCACATCCTCTATGGATTAACATAATCTAACCAGCAAGAAAGAGCTGCCAGCAGTGACCCTGTAACATGAATTGTAGTAACACTGACTTTATCCCAGGGCTACCTCACCCTGCTGTGAATTATAATACGTAGCCTGGAGCTAACAGGTACGTCAGAGGGAGATACATTAGCCTGTGGCCAACTCTTAGCTTTGCAACAAGGCTAACCTTGGGCGACAAGTGAACAGAGGGAACATCCCGCTTAAAAAGATCATGTGTAGGTTAAACAAGGTTTAAAAATCAACCCTCTCTTTCCCCTCTGGTGTAAATGCAGCTGTTATGTTAGCAGGTTATTTATTTCTGTAACTAGGATAGTAATTGGAGCAGACTTTGTGACTTCACACTGAGGGGAAATGGAGCTGAAAATCTGCCATGATGGCCAAAATAAAGGATTTGGACAGAGGAGTGGAAAACGGAGAAAGAGGAAAAGGGGAAAAGAAGGTGGTGGAGGGAGGAAAAACAACAAGACAGAAAGCAAACATCGGATGGAGACAGAGAGAGAGGAAAGAAAAGACAGCAGAGTGGAGAGAGGAGAACAGAAAAATGAAACTGACAGAAAAGACTGTAGAGGGAAGGAGCAGAGAGAAAAAATGAAGGTGGTTTACAGAGATGAAGAGTATAAACCTGAGTAATGGGAAATTAGAGAAGTTTATTGCGTGTTATATTGTTCTGCAATGGACAATTTGTCTTTGGCACGGTGTCGTTAGCGTGCGTTCCCAGGCATAAGCTCACCCCGGAGTTTCGTGCTTTGCCAGTTCAACCAAACATACGAGGAGCGATTGTGTGGAAAAAACTTTTGAGGTCAACCAATTTAGGAAGCAAATTTTCTTCAGATTTCATATCATTATGATAACATGCTGTAGGCCCTTTTGGTTCTCCACAAATCCAACAAGCTGTGTGCTTCTCAAGTGTCCCCCGGCGGGAGGTGAAGGAAGTCGTCTGTGATTTCAAAAACCAATGAAGAAGAAATAATTCATAATGAGCAGGCTTGCAGCTCATGCTTTGATTGGCTAAATGCTCATTTTCTATGGTTTGTGTGCCGTTTTCTTTGTGTATGTTCCCAAAGAGGTTATGTGAGGTGAGGGGGGCCTTTTTTAACTCTTATGACTGGACTGAAAAGCCTGCTTTTAACCTGTCTATGTGCCTGTCTGCCTGCCTGCAATGCTTGCTAATGCCTCTCTCTCTGCGTGTTGTTCTGTCGTCAATTCTTTCTTTCTCTCTTTGAATTGTGCTCAAACTGGCTTAGCTAGCATTAAACTCTCTCACCTTTCCCTCTCCTTCTCTGTCTCCCTTTCCCTTCTTTTATCTTTACAATGCAACACTGTCTCCCGCTCTACTCAGTCTTGCCTCAAGGTTAGTACTGCATGTCTATTTTTCTTCTTCCTCCTCTCTCTCTCATCACGCTCTCCTTCATTGTCACACTTCTTGTCCTTGCATCGAGGCGCTCTCTTATCTCCACTGCTCTGTCATAAACTCTGTTTTTAATCATTCCTGTCGTGTCTGTCCGTCTGTCTTTGAAGGAGACACCTTGACTTTCACTCTTTCTCTCTCTGACACATCGCTGCATCTTTGAAGAGGAAGCATCACTGTTGCCTTCTTGCGTCTACCGTGCTACTCTTGTCACAATATATGCACTACGTTCAAATTTCAGGCTAATGCAGCAAACAAGAAGAATGTTTAAGGAACAGTTGGTACTGTAAACTTGTACAACTGGGCATTTTTGTCAAGATTCACCCCAACTTAAGTTTCTCTTTTGTGGTTTTGCCAGATCAGTCCACATTTTGTTTTGCCTTTTGGTAAATAAGAGCATTTTCTTTACTGCCTAGAGGATATTTGGAAAAGGAATGATGCCTCTCTCACATACTTTAGGAGTGGAGCTGTGTCCACTTAAGCTGTTTTTGCACCGACAGTTTTCATTTTCTAAACAAAGCCAAAGAAATTTAGTGCAAACACCCCCTTTGTCAGCTGCATCAGTCAGACACAAGCCAAACAAGGCATTCTGCACATGCTCCAATGTCCAGTTATTGATCCGGTTATTGAATAGCATAGATGCATTGATAACACCAACCCAGCCAGGTATGGCTGCAGCGTGGGTGAAGAACCTAAGACAGATACCTCACAAAAAGTTTATCTTATCTTACTTATCTTATCTTTTATGTCAGTTATCTCCATAAGCTAGAGAGATAGGTAACGTGGATCGTATTAGCATTGAAAGTGAAGCATTAAATATGGACGCTATGCACTAAGCTATAAAGTTTGTCCATGTTTTCTCTATTCCCAGTGAGTTTACTGCTTGCTAACTAAACTTAGCACAAAAAGTAAGGACATTTGTGTATCTTGGAAATAAATCTCATACAGTTGGAAAGCCTGTTTTTTCCTTGTAAATGGTGCCACATTTGTAAGGAACATGCATTTTTAGGATGAGCAGCAGAGCTGAGCATGTGGGTTGCGCCCATGAAAAACGTTCCAGATCTTCTCTGACAGTGCAACCAGCTTGTTCTCCTGTTGCTATTGACTCTTGTTTTGAGCTTCTGGTACCCCCAAGTCCTCTCAATAAGGTCCCTGACTGTCATCATTGGAGGCAATCTCAATGCAGAGAAATATCGAAATGAGATTCTGCAACCAGTTGCAATCCCATATCACCACATTCAGGTACCGAACTATCTGCCAAGATGATGACACCTGTCCCACAGAATTGGGTTTATCAGAGACTACCTCCAGAATTTGGGAGTGGAGAGGATGGAATGGCCTGCCAGCTGTCCTGACCTCAACCCCATTGAACACTGGAATGGGATGCCATCCCACAGCTGTGTGTGACCACGCTGGTGACCAGCATGAGGAGGTGGTGCAAAGCTGTTGTGGCTTTGTATGGTTCACCCATATGCTACTGAGGCTCCTGTTTATCAAATTAATTAATTGTTAAATTGCCAGTATGTCTTTATTTCATCTTCAATCTACCAAACAAGAGTCAAGTTTGTGTTAAGTTTAGTAAGTAAGGTCAACCAACCAGAGAAAAGGGTCCAGTAGCATCCAGCTGAAAGGTAGAATTTTGCAGTCTGATGTAGCAGAGTTGGACAAACTTCCATCAGTAAGTTGATTCTCCCTGAATGCTTTACAAAGGTGGTAGTCCAGTTAAATTGCCTCATATCGTTACAGCCAGAGCTTAACTGAACTTAGCTGTCCAGGTCAATTTACCTGCTCAACTACAGCTCAGTCATAAATATGTTACATCCCATTCTCATCACCATGAGGTTGCAAGACAGTTTGCAGACACTTCAGGATGTTGCATATCCTCGTCAAGAAGTAGTGTCACAAATGACCAACTACCGCAGTACAACATGCAGGTACTACACTGAACTTTTTTTATGGATTAGAAAGGGGATATTGGTTAGTTACAGTTGTTGGTAGGCAGACTTTTTTACCCTCAACAGGCTAGTTTTTTCTTTATGCTAAGCTAAGCTAAGCTAACTACCTCCCTGCTGTAGCTTCAATAAAGAAGATATTACTTTATTCCTGGCATAACTGAGCATCAAACATGCCCATGCATTAAAAACCTTCTCCCCTTTTTCCACTTAAAATATCCCTATCTCTACCCAGTAGGTAAGTCTGTAATGAGATTTCAGCATGCAAGGCCTGAAATCGCTCTTTTATAACAGACATATCACAGTCATATTAAAATTTCTCTGACCTACACATTACAATCGACCACATAATAACCACTTATTTCTTCTGTTTCCTGCATAAATCTGGTGGTCTGAGTGTTCTGTGCGCTCGGCTTTGCTGTAAAGGTCTCGGCAGTGCCAGCTCTCGTTCTGCTCTTTCTTTCTCTTTTAACATCCAGAGCCACCGTTTCCCCTGTCGTCTTGTCAGCTTTTTCATCGCTGTTGTTCTGGTATTTTTTGATTCAACTCTAGAGGGGGAGAAACGAAAGGAAAAGTTAGCGCTGCAATGGCGTCTGGTAGGCGACAGAAGACTTCTTTTTCTTCAGTCCCCTTTTTTCTTGCTTTGCTTTTTTTTTCTGGTTGTTTTGATCTTGAGCTTAGGAACTCCTCATCCACTGCCAAATGTCTGACATCAAGGTTTCTGTAGCTTTAAAGGGAATTGCATTGTTTCTCACTGTGTGTGTGTTATTCCTTTGAGGTTGTGTGTGACTTTGAGCATTGAGGTGCAGGGATTTGTCAGCTAATGGGTGACAACAAGCAGACAAGCATAGACTCACATTCATGCACATTGTTTTTCTGTATCCCACATAGGCAGACACATAGAGAAGGACTTTTCCAGCTAAAAGGTGACAGTGCTGCCATGAGAATCACTGCAGAGAGTTTTCTAATTAAAACACCCACATAAATAAAAACTAAACATCCTGAGAACTAAGCATTAAGTGAAGAGTTTTTAGACAGATCTTCAGAACAGTTTCACTATAACCAATAGATATTTGGCTTTGTTTTGTTCCATTAATCCTTGCTTTATGTAACTTAACCACCTAATTATGTGCATTTCTGGCTTCAAATGCAACCATTTGTTTTCTTTTTGAATGCTGTTGTCTATCCACCAACCTCATTAAGGCAAAATAAGTAGAAAAGCATTAATTGGTTAGCATTTGCTTTACCACAAAATGAGCCTACACATTTCATAAATAGAGCTGCGATGCTCAACATGTAGCTTCTGAGCCACATGCTGCTCCTTTTCTCAACTTGTAGCTCTTTGAAGTCTGAAAAAAATAGAAAAGAAGGAAAACAGTGTTACTAGAAATGATTAATTGTAGGTCACATCAGTCCTACAAACAGTCAGTAGTTGGTGGTCTGCTCAAGTATAAATACAGATCTATTTATCTGATATTACCACCAATGTGTTTGCACCTGAGAGCAAGAGAGAAGTCTGCCGCAGCATCTCTCCAGTATGTGCACCTATTGGGGTGCAATGTCTCATGTTAAAACTGAAGCTTCTCATGACTTTGTTTCAACATTTTTCTGCAGCTAGCACTGCTGTCCAGCACTCATAGTTTAGTTGATGATTGTTGTGATACACACCATCATCAAAAGCCTCCACTCAAGTGAATCAACGGTGGCAATAATGGAATATCAAGGGAAATATTTCAAGATGCAGGTAATCTAAACTATTTATGAGGTCAGGCACTGATATTGGACAAGACGGCCTGGCACGCAATCTCAGTCCATCCCAAAGGTGCTCATTGAGGTTGAGGTCAGGACTCTATGCTGGCCAGTCAGGTTCTTCCACAACAAACTCATCAAACCACATCTTTGTAGTCCTTGCTTAGTGCACTCAATCATGTTGGAATAGAAAAGGACAAAAGGACAAATTCTAAGAAAGAACAGTTTTTCTACCATGAAAAGGAGGTGGACCATTTTTCTTTTTTATTGGCTCATTATCACAGCTAACTAAATAAGATAAAACACATCATAGACTTTTTGCCACAATTTTTCCAAAGCACACATCTGCGTCCAACTCTTGGGTCCCGACTCAGCAGTTGAAGACCAATGCTTTACACCATCATCCAATGCTTGGCATTGGACTTGGTAATGTGAGGCTTGCATGCAGCTGCTTGGCCATGGAAACCCCTTTCATGAAGCTCCTGCCTCAGTTTTTGTGCTACATTAAGGCCAGTGGAAGTTCAGGACTCTTCAGGGATGGAATCAGCAGATCTTTGGCAACTTGATCTGCTCTGGGATTTTCCGCTTCGTGGCTGATTTGCTGTTGTTCCTAAACACTTCCACTCTCTAATAATATGACTTACAGTCAACTGTGGAATTTCATGAACTGTCTTATTGCAACGGTAGCATCCATCACAGCACCATGCTAGAGACTGATCTCTTCAGAAAGACCTGTTTTTTATCACAAATGTCTGCAAATGCAGCATGCATGGCTAGATTTTGTAAAACTGAAGAAAGAATCTGCAAATCTGCACACAATCTTGTCATGTTTTTCTTTTCTTTCTCTGTTTTTAAAAGCTCTTTTTGTGCCATATTAAACATTTGATTGTAGCGAGTATTCAGGTAGTTGTTTGGCCTGATTCCTAGATTTAAAATGTTGATTTAAGGATTTTGTGAAATGTCAACGGAGGATTTGAATGGGGAGCAGCAAGATCTGATCCAGAGATGATAATGAGGCTAAAAGAACCAAGTGCTGCTGTTTTCCATGTTAAACAGACACGATTTCAACTCCAACTCTCCGCCACATGCTTCTTCTCTTACTGTAATCTAAAGAGCTTAACCTATAGCTTAATAGCTTGTTGTTTCATATGCATAAATGCTAGTGACAAGCACCATAAGGTATTTTACTCTTGGTGTTACAGAGCTTTTATGACTGGTTTTATGCACTTAAAGCTGTTTTTCTTTTTCCTTACAAATTTACTTTTAATTGCTGTAAAATTCTCCACAGTCGGGATGCCCTTTTTTGATTTCTATTCATTTTTTTGACTGAAATCTTTTCAGGGCCAACAAACGGCAACACCAAAGTAATATTTTGATACTTTTTTTTATTAGCTGTTATAGGCTTAGTCAACCAAAAGTAACATTTCCTGTATTTTCAAAAGAAATACTGAATTCCGACTGTTTTAGAAGAAATCCTTGATGTTAATGTTGGGTGAACTATGTGCAGTAAACATACATGAGGCCCTGGAGCATTTCTAATCAAATATTTATACAGGACTCCAAATGTAATATTAATATTACCTTAATGTGGCTCCCGGAATATCAGCTGCATGCTAATGAGGGAGGTTAAAAAGTCGAGTGTTAGGTTGTGTTTATGTGTCATTTTTACTGCTAGTTTCCAGCAGTTTTAACTCTTTTTTTGCATCTTTAACATTTAATGAACGCTGCCCTATGTTCATACGTTTTAGCTTTTTAATGTGCTATATATAACTTATAGGAGCGTGTTTGAGGTTAGGGTATTTTTGAAGCTTTGCAAAGTTTAGGAGGTTCAAAAGCGTGTTAGCATATGTTTGCTGTATGTTATGATACGTGCCGATGCATTCGCACATACACTAGTTGTGTGTGGTCCGACTCTGACACAAAGCAGGTTGTGTTTGAAACAGCTGACAGCACTGGCTCTCTTTATGAGTGTGTCCCTTGCTTTCATCACAGTTTTGGCCAAATTTTGCCTTTAGTTGAACTCATCCCAAGTGTCAATGAGTGTGTGTAGTTTTTTTTTGCCTGGATGTGGTTTCACTGCTCTTTTAAATGTGGTGTTTACAGCATGAACTCTCCTGTGATTCTGCTTCCTCCAGTGGTTTGTGCAGCAGTTGTTGAAAGTGATTTCGCAGGAATCACGAAGGAAGTATTTTACATATTAAACAGCTTCAAGTGGCACTTTGCCTGCGCTGAGCTGAGCCATCGAGTTCAACAAGCAACTAATGCTCCTTTAAGTGAAGCTTGTACAGAAAGTGATTCAGTATTTAATTAAATATGTGTATATACGCAACATAAACTTTTAAAAGTGTATGTATGTCTAATTTTGATTAATTTAGATAAACAAGGATGTTTCCAGCTGTCAGTAGCTTAAAGCTCCTGTCAGCACTTTTTAGATGTTAATTTAAGGGACTGAAATTAATACTGATGCCTCCTCATGACCTACAGAAGCAAATAAGACAATCGTCTAAAAGACTGATTATTCCCACACAGTGATTTTATTACTATTAGACACTATGGGGGTGGGGGTAGGTGTCAGACGAGGGGGCGAACAGCACATTACTGAAACAGCCTTTTTCATTGTGAGTTAGACGTTTACAATAAAGAGAGCTGAGGTTTTTTTTTGTCATACATCAGTAGTTACACGTGTACAAAACTAGTTAATCAAAGAGGTAGATAGCCTCACTTTGCCCACAGGGGGCACCAAAACCAACACAACTCAAAGTTCCTCTCAGGAGCTTAAAGTTTCTAGCCTCCTGTCAAGGCAAGGCGAGTTTATTTGTACTGCTCATCTCATACACAAAGGCAGCTTTATGTGCTTTATACAAATAAGAGAAACAGCCAAAAAGAGATAAACATAACATTTTTTTTTTAACAAATTAAATAATGAAATATTAAATAAAGTTATGATACTGAGTGCAGGCTGTAAGAATTAATCCAAAATAGGCAAATGAATGTTTTTCTTGACGTTTTAGAGTCAGTTAGAGAGAGTCTAAAAAGCATACTTTTTTCTTTAAGTTCATACATCATTAGAGAACCGTCACAATACCTGATTTTAACACTTTTATGTGAAATTAATAAAAACAAAATCAACAATAATATCTGTTTCCATGCCACAGCAAGTAAAAGAAGTCTGCGTCTCCCTATATTTGGTCATTTTCTTGTTATTTGATAAATGAAAAGTTGCAGGCAAACTCCTACACATGGTCTGTATTGCACAAATATGCTGGCAATGGTTCATTACTGCCAGTTTAAAGAAGAGTTTTGAAAGTGAACAAGGTTAAATTGATTCATTTCTCTTTTACACATCTGTCTGCTGGCAGGTGTCATCAGATGTTAGTTACTTTTTGATTTCTTTTGAATTATATTTTATTGAGATTTTTATACAGGATGAGCAAATAAAATATATATTTTTAAAAAAAAGTAAGAAAAAAACAAAACAAAAACCTGTTTGCACAGTAATGTGTATCTCAAGACCAAGGTTTTTAGAGAAAGTAAGCAGTTAACTATAACATCAGTTACTGTCCAGGATCTCTGTCATATAGACCAAAATGATCGAAAAATGTCTGCCAGATACTGAAAAATTTGTGTAGGCAGTCCATCATGACATACCTCATCTTCTCCATGTGTAGTACACAATTACTGCTCCATACTCTGTATCCCATGGTAGTTTATGACTGGATGGAGAGTATCCAAATAATACTATCTCTGGGTCAGTTATGATCACACAAACATACATTCCAGAAAACCAGTTGAATATCTCACACCAATAATTATACAATCTTGGACATGTGTTAAAAAGATGGGACAGAGAGCCCCAAGTAGAAATTACAGCACAGCATTCATCACATAAAGAAGAAATGGTAGGAAAAATGTTGTGCAATTAGATTTTGAATAATGAAACCTGTGCATCCATTTTAATTAATCAGCTGATGTCTAGCATTAATGGAGCATGATCAGATTCTGCTAAGGCTCTCCTCCCAAACATCCTCATCCATATTTATCCCCAGAGCTTCCTCCCAAGCACTTTTCTAGGAGAGTGTGGCAAATTTTCAAAATTTTCTAAATCACACAAATCCATTATCAACCTTTTGGTCAACAAAAGGCCAACAGATATGACGGAGGTGATCATTAAAATAATGGAGATTGTATCATTTTTAAACATGGTATGAAAAAGTATAACTTCTGACAACGCTTTGTCATTATATGAAACCAGTTAATTACAGAAGGGGTCGATTAAATTAACTTCTGTATCACAGATGGTTGCAATCTTGTTAAAATGAACTCATATGCAGATGACAAACTGTTATGGAGGGGATGGAAAACACCTAAAAACATTTGTGATTGTTTGGGGGAGTCAGGGGAAAGTTAAGCAGAGGAGATGGAAGTGACAAAAGAGGGAGTGGAGGGAATCAGGGAGAGGAAATGAGAGAAGAAGTGCGCCATGGTCTGATGAGAATATTTCATCCAAAGGAAAGAGTAATGTTGCATTTGAAGAGAGAGTGAGTATGGAAAAATGGGAGGGGAGCGATGAGGCGAAGTACATTTGTCCTCCTGAGTTGGAGATAAATGATAACTTTTCAGTCGTATCATCATTTATAAAGCACTGTGCAAAAAAAGAGCAGGTTTGAGCTGAACTAATGTTAGCAAAGAATGGAGGAAGGGGAGTGTAAGTGTTGAGTCTAAAGGAAGCTTGGCAATCTTAAAGCCTATTCTTAATGCACATACGTTCAGTAAATGTAGCATGAAGGAGGGAAACCTCAGAGAGCTTACCAGATGCTTCCTGGATATCATCCAATAGGAACATTCCTGCATGTTTATGACCTGTTACACACTCACACAGGGCTTGGAGCACAAAATTAATCCCAAATATTCAAACAACTTTCCCACATTCAGGGTGCAAACAAAGGAAATTTGAAAAAATGATGCATCTAACTCAACGCTTACTTCATCTGCTTTCCTGTTTCACATTTGATCCCCATTTTAACGGAAAATGATGCAATATGTAAGGATTTTTTTTGTATTCACAGTACAATACAGCTGAAAAACCAAACATGTGCACATGCATCTTAACCCTCTGATTATTATTCTGTAAGCTTTGAGCAGCCAGGTGCTACAGAGCGGTTTTGGCTCCCTCTTTGCATTTCAAGTTTTCTTCCAGCTTCCCATATTTCTCTGGACGCTCTGGAATTGGGCCCCCTGGACCTTTTAGCGAACACATTTAGGATTTTATTCTACCATTCTCTGCCAATATCATTTCTCAACTTTCTGGAGGTGATACTGATGTTAAAAACACTTTAAGGACATTTTTTAAAGGTTAGTCTAGCAGCTAGTTGCCTCAGGTCATCAGGAGAAGAGAGATGGAGAATGTCATTAAACAGTGAAACACTAGATAAGTATATGTAAACAATAAACTTTATACCTGTGTGAATTTCAACAGAGAATAGCACTCAAAGGAGTGAAGCAGTGGAAATAAAATAAGTGAAACAGCATGCGCTGAGATTGTGGGAATTCAAATAAAGGCTGGACTCAAACTAGGATTAGTCAGTCAAATTGAATATGGCTCCTCAGGATGAATAAATATAAAGAAAATACCTACATGAGTCCTATGTTTACATGAGATCTTGCCATTTTATATCAACAGCATTTTTCATCATACATTCACTGGCCACTTTATTAGGTACACCTGTTCAGTTGCTTGTTAACACAAATGGCTAATCAGCCAATCACATGGCAGCAACTCAATGCATTTAGGCGTGTAGACATGGTCAAGATGACCCGCTGAAGTTCAACTGGGCATCAGAATGGGGAAGAAAGGGGCTTCAAATGAAAAGTGACTTTGGATGTGGCATGGTTGTTGGTGCCAGACTTGTTGGTCTGAATATTTCAGAAACTGCTGATCAACTAGGATTCTCATGCACAACCATCTCTAGGGTTTACAGAGAATGGACAGAAAAATGGAAAATCTCCAGTGTGTGGACAAAACTGCCTTGTTGATGTCAGAGGAGAATGAGCAGACTTGTTTGAGATGAAAGGCACCAGTAACTCAACCAAGGTATGCAGAATACCACCTCTGAAAGCACAACACATCAAATCTTGAAGCAGGTTGGCTACAGCAGCAGAAGACCACACCAGGTGCCACTCCTGTCATCTAGGAACAGGAAGCAGAGGCTACAGTTCACACTGGCTCACCAAAACTGGACAATAGAAGATTGGAAAAACATTGCCTGATCTGATGAGTCTCAATTTCATTCAGATGGTGGGGTCAGAATTTGGCACCCACAACATGAAAGCATTAATCCATCCTGCCTTGTATCAACGGTTCAGGCTAATGCTGGTGTAATGCAGTGGGGGATATTTTCTTGGCACACTTTGGGCCCCCTACTACTAATCAAGCATTGTTTAAACACCACAGCCTACCTGACTATTGTTCTTTTGTTTAAATGTTTCATTAACCTTGCAAAGCAGATGGTACGCCTGTTTCCGTGTTTCTCACTGGCAAATCCATCTTGCAAAGCTCTCATCTTAACCGTTTGGGCCTGGTTAGAAAGTGACAGGACCAATTAGCAACGAGGGGCAGTACTATCAGGCATGGCAGAGTCGTGGTGTAAACAAGCAACAGGAAGAGGCCGATGCAGTTATGGAGGAAGAGATTAGCGTGGATGCTGCTAAAGCGCCAGTTTTATCAGAATTTGACAACAATGCTTCGTTTAAAGAAGAACAAAGAACAGCAGTGAGTTGCTTCCTTTTCAAAAATGACAAAAGTTAAGTACTTACATGTCTATTGTCACCATGTTTCACGTTATTCCTCCATAGCTGCGCACGTGCAGCTCGATAGCAGTTCTGTCACGTGTTTTGTTGCTTTGATTGGCCTGTAGAGATATGACAGACAGAACGTTTATCCAGTCACACTCCTGAGTTGTTTTCAAAGCCTCTGCTTTTTCTCAAACATTTCCTATTGAAGCTTTCCCAGATGGATGTGTGAAACAAATCCATCTGGCGTGTCAGGTTAATGTTTCATACTGTCACACCCCTACTTGCCTAGTGGCAAACAACCCCAAGAATCCTTGGAGGGATTTCTGTCAAACTTTGGACTTATGCAGAAGATGTAATTTTGATACCAGTGATCAGTTAGCGTGATACTGCTTTTGCATTGCTTTGAAAGTAAAGATGCATTAATAGGAACTACATTGCCTTTTTTCTGACAAAATGCAGCCTAACTCTTGACTAGTGGCTGGATATTTTTATGGGGCAGGCCTCGCTTTAAATCCACTAACCCACTTGGTGGCCTGTTTGGTTTACTATCAAGTCATGAAGACTTACAGGTAATTGAGCTCTTGCAATAATCAATAAATGATTAAACTGATGCCTCTACTTTTCCCCTGTATCATTCTGCATGTAATGACTCAGCAAAACAGTGAAGAAATACACTTGACTCTTGGTCTTTGTAGCATGTAAAACAATACTCTGACTTTTAAAGGGCAACCCTTTTTCAGATGCATAGATTTAAACTCAGCTTTTGAGTATACAGACCAGGGTCAAATGTCAGGATTCAAAGGAACCTGTTTATACATCAGGAAACAAATCGTGCAGCTCTGCGGCTCGTAAAAAGGCTTTCCCATGAGTGCACATGCTCTGGAGTTTGCCGTTATTTCCCATCACTGGAGGTCATCTCTTTTACTGGCAATTGCAGTAACAGAAGCCATGAAAATGGAATTGTGTGCAAGCCTGTAAAAGTCTAAGCAAACAGGAATGCCTGCACATATGTACAATGTAAATGTATTTTAAAAAATGCAAACATACAGAAGACTCACAGACTCACAAGGTGAAAGGAATTACTTTAATTAAGTTAGCCTAATTTCTAACATGTTAGTCAGGAGTTTAGTTTTGTCTATGTTGGATGTGTATATGCACATTCATCCCTTTTGTTTGGCTTATCTTTCATCTGTGTCATGATTCAGTAGACGCTGTTAAACCTTCCTGGCATTAGCTTGGGTTAGCTGACATCTGTGCGTGTGTTAGAGGTATGAAAGGTCCGGCTGAAGTGAGGCCACTGTGATAGCTGATAGGTCTGTGACAGAGACTCGATGGCCTCCAGACGGCTTAAACTTGGATTAAAACATTTCCCCAACTTCCTGCTCTCATGAGGAATCTCTCTCTATGTCCTTCTTTTCCTCTCTCTTTCTCCCTCCTTCATTCCCAACGTGATGATTTAGACTCAGCTTCCCGACACTCAGTAATCCCTCCGTGAAAAGACCCCCATACCTCCCACCACGGAGAAAATCTCAAATGTCATGTAGTCATTAATTCATTGCTTTTTATTGAATTCCTGTACCGATCTTTACATTATGTCAGCCCTGAAGGATTTCATTACACAGTGTGTTGCAAAGCATTATTAATCAGATTTCACTGTCATCTTAATGGAAATAACAGACGGCGTGTCCTGAATATGTTCAGTTGTGCTTTGTGCCTTCATGTGGGGTCAGTGAAGGGAATGAATGTAGTTAAAACAGGAACATAATGCTTGTCATAGCCAATTAAATGGCAGATCTATCAAAACTGGGGATATGTGGCTTTTAACTCAAGATATAGTTGCACCCTCTCCAAGTCTGACTACAGTTTGGCTTAGAAGAAGAAGAAGAAGAAGAAAGGGAAACAGAATGATTTACCAACACTGACACCAGCAGTTTAGATGATAGCCCCCATAATAAGATGGACAGTGCACCTCAACCCCCTCCAACTGAACAAAAGTGATGCAGAAACACACCAGTGATGGGCTTGGGCACCGACATACTGGAGCAGTTTTGATGCCATGCCAGAAGAAGCCTAAATGACATCACCCACCTTTGAAAATTCGCTATATATTCAGTTATCATAGCAGATGAGCTGCTTTTAAAGGTGTATTGATGATGAGATAACGTATCACAGCCATCATCCTATAGTGCAGGACCACTGTAGCAGGGCTCACAGGTACTCATAATCAGGTGTCAAGGTAGGAGTTTGGCACTGGCAGAGAAGATTTGTCAAATTTTTCATGAGCGCAACCCATATACTCGGCTCTGCTGCTCATCCCACAAATGCATGTTCCTTACAAATGTAGCACCATTTAAAAGTGAAATAAACAGGTTTTCTAACGATATAAGATTTATTACCAAGAAGCATTGTTATAACAAAGAAATGATCTACCAAAGTTTATATGAATCAAATATGTGAGAAAATACAGCTGAAAAATACATTAAAGAAACTAGAGGTTTGTTTTTTTCTTGGACATCCAGATTTCTGTCATTAACTCGGGAATAACAAGCTGTCAACACAAAGCTAGTGGAAGAAAGATTTCTGAATGTTTGCATCATTTAGCATACATCATGCACTCCTGGAGCGTCTTGAGTTGCATACTAAACATCATATCGACTCTTTTTGTGTCATGTCTCTCTGTGTGCAGGCAAATGAAGGACCAGTCGAAGAAGGTGGCCAACATGAAGCACAAAGAGCAGCTGGAGAAGAACAGAAACGCCCAGCTTATGGAAGAGGCCAAGAAGAGGGAGGACAATATGAACGAGAGCTCCCAGCAGTTTAAGGTGAGGAAGAGGAAGGTGCTACTAAAACATAAGTTAGGGCTATAAGGAAAGGAGAAGTCTCCCTCCTCCATTGTGTCCTACCTTGAATTTAGTCTGCTATCACAACAATGCTTCATTGCAACGTGACAATTGTGACAGGGAGCGGCCTCAGGCAATGTCAAACACACTCTCTCTCTCTTTCACACACACACACACACACACACACACAAAAGGAAAATCTTATTCAGGGAGTGTGTGAAAGTGTTAAAATAAAAAGGATGATTGGCAGGGAGCACAGATGGAAGATGGAGAAAAATTGTAGGAGAAGTGAAGGAGAGAAGAGAGATAATTAGAGGAGACGTAAAGGAACCAAACGTGAACTATGAAGTGAATGCTGTGGGTTTTAAAATGCTTCCTGTGGCGTGGGAGCATCTCCTAATTGTCCACTAGGGTGTCATGTAACCACATGACGAACGACAGTGTGTGGTTTTCTCTGTATTCCTTCATTTTAGCAGCTATCTTTCACTTCTACCTTTAATTTCACCCTTTTTGACCCTAATTTCCTGACTTTCCTCCTTTTATTTTCTTTGTCTCTCTTCTCTTCCAGTAATCGTTAACCTCAGTGGCCTCTCTGATTAGAGGCAGATGAAAACTTTCTTTGTGCACATTTAAGTGTATTCTCCCTCTCGCTTTGATTGATCTCTGGTTTACGGAGCTTAGACCTTGTCATTTCTGTGAAAGCATGCGGTTGGGAGATGAGCTGATGAGCTGTGTGAGTCACTGGGACTTAAGAGACCGCAGCGGTTACAACCATAACTAGATTGTGTGTCGAATGTAAGCCATTCTGTGAAGTTTAACCAGCCTTGAGGCCTGCAGATGGAATGCCAGTAACCGTAAATTCGATTCAATACAATAAGCAATCTTAAGCCAATTAGAGCCAGTCTTAGTCTGCATAGTCAGACACACAGTAATGTTGGATCTAGAGTGGGTGCAGATTCACAGCACGTGGTTGAAATGTCCGGGAGGTTTGGTCACGGCCACTGTAATGTGTCACTCTGTCTTTCTCATCTTTTCTACATCAGTTTTTCATTCAGCTTAATTCACCCAAGAACTGATTCTGCTCTGGAAAGGGAAATATAGCTCTTTTGTGGGCTCATGGTATTGTTTAAGCAGCTCCATGTGTGATCGAGAATTCTTAAGAATTCTCAGAGACAGATGGAGATTTTCTTATTTGTGAGTCTTTTGCAGCTTAATCCAATAAGCGGAATAAAGAGCATCCAAGGTTTCCTCCTGTGGACATGATATAAGCAGGATCTGACAGGGAAATATGCTGTAATGAGGAGCTGATGTGATCAAGTAAAACACGGTGTAATGTGACAGATATGAAGGATGTTTATTCAAAGACAATTCTGAACTATCTGAGGGTATGCAGTTAAAACTTTGGCCAGCATAAATTTTAATTGAAGCATCCCTAAAATAATAGCTGCAAGACCCAAAGGGAGACTTTGATGAATTAGGCGAAGAAAACTAATAAAAAACAGATCAATTCTAATCAGAAGTATCTGCAAATGTAGTAGAAAACAATTAGTTTAGTCATCAAATGTAACCAGACATGAATTGCTGGAGTAGAGCCTGGAGGGTTAGTCGGACAAATTAGAAATCTGATCGGCAAACCCATTGGCCACCCCAGAATCCTTAACCATGATTGACTATTTGAGACCTTGGCAGAGGTCGAACTTGTGTCAAAACCAAATATTTGGCCTGTTTTATCACAGGCTGCTTCTAGCAATCCTTGTTTTTTGAGTAGAGATGCATGATTCTGGATTTTTACCAATATTTTCAATTTGATTTTAGCTGATACTGATACAAATATATAAAGTTTTTGTTGTCTGTCAAGAACATCAAGTTTCCTGTTGCAGAACTGATCTTTTTCTCTTATTGGGAAAGATTGACCATAAAACAAGAGTAACAGCATTAACTTTTACAATTAAATATATTTTTTCCACATTAAGAAATGAAAAACTCAAAGCAATGGCTTTGGATTACTTGTACACTATACGTACAGTCAGTGTTTATTTGACAGTGAGCTTTTTAGCACTGTAAAAATAAAAATGTGCCACATTTAAATGGCCCTTAAACTTTTAATTTAAAACAATTTGGCAACACAGATGGCCTAGTTATAGGCACGCCTCATGTATGCTGAAGTCCAGTCGGTGGGTACATTCTTGGATGTCTCTTCCCCGCTCTCTCATCCCTGTTTCCAACTCTATCCACTGTTGTCCTCAATGAATAAAGGCATAAAATGCCCAGAGATATATACAGTATGCATTGTAATATATTTAACAGCAGAGTGTTTCACTTAGGCAATCTTGACAGAGTGCTTGAAATGACACAAAAATGCTTTCTTTCTTCAAGTGTAAAAAAATAAAACTAAGTGGGGCGATTTGCGCTCCTCTGTTGCAGACCTCTACAATGGGGTGACCTCAACCGTGGGCCAGGAAGTGACCCACTAACCCTTGTTGGATTTTCCTTAGTTTGTGGTGTGTTTTGTTTAATTTTATCCCCGTTAACCTAACCTGTAGGGTTCAGGTACCTAACCCTAACCTTCTTTGGATTTTCCTTAGTTTGTGGTGTGTTAAATTGAAATTTATCCCCCTCAGTAAATTTTCAATTTTTATTCATAAAATTCTGCTGTTGTGAAACTAGCCTCTTACTGTAACTTCTGACTTCAGCAGAAAATATACATTATTCAATACGTCATTCTCTCTGGCTTGTGTAATGTTTAATGTACGTCTTTTTCCACCCCACGGTCGAGGTGGGCCCGTTGTAGAGGCCTGCTACAGATGAGCCCAAAACACCCCATCATAGAGGTCTACAGCCAGATCCTCTTGGGAAAATTGTGTCACACCCTTTATTTTATTTGGCTATCTATTGTGTAAGATCATATATTTGCATAATATGTGATCTAATTTTTGGGTTAAGTTCACATCCTAGATGGATTAACACTCTTTTTATCCATCTTTGTTTAATACAACTCTGAGAAATAAAATCAATAAAATAAAACTGAGAAGTTTCCTGCAGCTGTAGCTCCTGACAGGAGGAATAAAAAAAATTCCAACTTAAATACCTTCAATCAGCAACCATTTCATTCAGCTGTTGCTTCATTTACCTGACTGCCTCTCCCTTTCTGCCTTAAACAGGGTTTGTGGGTGCAATGAGTTTGTGTAATCACACACTCACACAGAGGCCTATCAAGATACAGTGTGTAATATTTAGCCTAGTAGCATTAAACAAACTTCTATAGCACCACAGAAGGAACCAAATACACTTTTTTTTTTTTAACTCCACTGGTTGGCAAAGTTATGTCCAGAGAAATGAGCGTCACATTCTAGAACTGACTGTTAGATTTGATATTCCCAATTTTGCTCCTGTAAGACAAAGGATATTACTGAAATATCTATAAAATAAACGTAGCATGCTAACCAGCCTGGGCTTGCATGGCAGACTGAGAAGCATGCATATATGCCGTTCCTACAGCATTAGGTGGAGAGGAAAAAGTGCGTTTATCCACATTGTCAGCAAATACAAAAAAAATAGAGCTTTGAGAGCTGGGGGCAGCATGAAATTTTCTGAAGGTGACCGACTCATATGCAGGCAAAACCCTGGTTGAAGTGACATGGCTTATGGAGACTGAAAGGGCAAATAGATGCTATTCATTTCTGCATGTACTTCACACTTCAGGCCACCTCTTCACCAGTCAGTGCTCTAGTTAGGCCACCCCAGGCGAGAAAGCCTGGGTCTGCCTCTGTTAAATTGCTTGCTATGTTACAGACTTTACAAATCCAGATGGCTTGCAGCTCTAGAGATGGATGTCCACCACTTATTTCCAAACAGTGTCATATTTCAACTATGAGGAGACAAATTGTGTGCAGAGCCTCATTTTCCTGGTATCATGACATCTGGTTACTTTGTGGTTTTGAGTAGATTTGTCTGCATAGCTTTTGGATCAGTTTGCAGAAAACTTTAACATTCATCTCACTCTGACCTATTATAACACTTGGGTTCCCTTAATTTCCACATTAAGACATCATAAAGTCCATTTTTTTTCATGTGGTGTATTTTGGTGTGTTACCAGATGCCTGTTAGTGCACTAACATTCTCAACATCCTTCGAAATACTTTGTTTTCTGTGCTAATCTGCAGATTTTAGCATGCCAACACACTATTCTTAGAGGAGAGAAACTTATTGTAAGCGTGAATATAATCGCTCATGTTCCCAGCATTGCATCAGTTGTTTTTTTTTTTATAATAGTGCTCTCTCTCTGTAGGACTCCCTCCGTCAGAAGGAGGAGCGCATCGAGGAGCTGGAGGAGGCGCTGAGGGAAAGCGTTCAGATCACGGCTGAGAGGGAGGTGGTGCTCGCCCAGGAGGAGCAGGCACGTGTACAGTCTGAGAAACAGGTACCGTCATTCTCATACGAACAAAAGAGCGTCCTGCATGTCTGAGGAGTAACCCAAACCCCCAACCAGTGAATGTTTGACCCAACCCTCCCCCCTAATATCAACCCCTATCAGTTATTTACACAAACATCCTCACCACAGGGGATTTCCTTCATTTTTCTGTTTTGGACGCACAAGAAAACACACAGGGATCTTTATAAGCCAACATAGAAATTCTTTCTGACGTGGCTAAACATCCCCATGCTAATAGTGGCTAATGGCAGTGGCAGCACACTCTTCCCTGTGCCAACTGAGCTCACTCAGGTGTGGCTCTATGTGTTTATGTTTATCCAGTCACTGCTCATTTGGTGGAGAGGTAAATACATCCTTATTTAAAGAACAGTGTTTATTTTGTCTGCTTCAGCCAGCAAACACACTAACAGCCTCTTCTCAAATGCAGCAGGAGGCGACCACTCCAATCTGTAAACTTTTTTTTTTATCTTTAAGGAGACAGCAGGGAAGCTCAGAGGGGGAGGGTTCAGTGGATTCAACCTCAAACCAGTCCGAGTGTCTGTGTGAGGAGTGTGTGTGAAGTTTCCCTGGGTACCAATGACTCAACCAGGGCATAGAGATGGGAAATGTTCCTCAGAGCTTGGATTGGTTTTGACAAGCAGGGAAAAAACAGCGTGGGCTGTGAGGATGAAAACTGCCTTGAGAAAACACGAAGCGGCTGTAGCTGTTGGCAAAACGGCTGGACTCTATTGTTGTTGCTACGTCTGAATGCAGGCCGTTCTCTCTGACCTTCTCTTACCGGACTGCTTCTGGATGGACATGTAGAGACAGGCGTGCTAACACAGATTTCACTGCTGACATCCTAATTGAAGGTTGTTCTTTATGGGTAAAACTCAGCTTGAGAGAGACAGAAATAAATAGAAAATGAGCAAAGAGGAACAGACCATTTTACAGACCAGTTATGGGCAGACATTTGATGATGGATTCTTCACACTAATTTTCAAAAAAAGGAGAAATAGACAGAAATTTCATGTCTAGGACTTTGTCTAGGTTATTTGAATGGGAATTAATATTGTTTGATTTTTATTAGTATAGTAAAAAAGGGCACATCCAGACTAGGCAATCTATACCTTGCCCAAGCATGCTTGAGCCCTCCTGTCCGCTTTTTTTGACTTTGTGAGTGCTTCATGCCACGTTCAGGCACAGTACACTTCTCTGGCATTGGTGGAGAGCCTAGGCTTCAGCAGATTATGATTGCTCATGCATGCGCACAAGCTGTACAAGCATGAAACAGATGTAAAACTGATACGAATGTTCCTCTTGACATCATTTTGAAAAATGGCAGACTGTTAGGTTTCCATATCTGACCAAAACGACTCAAAATAAGCCACAAATTAGTAAAAGCTGCTTCCACATTGTCTCTATATTAATCTCAAAGTGAAAATAGATTTCTACAAAGTAATGTAAATTAAATAATAAAATGTAAAGTAAAATCAGTGACTGCATAAATATTCCTTTGGCTGTAATCACAGCACTGAGTCTTTGTGGATCTTAGGCTTGCACATCTTCTTTGTAAAACTGCTCAAGCTCTGTCAGGGGATCAGGCATGAACAGCCCTTTTCAAGCCCAGCTGCATACTCTCTATTAGACTGAGGTCTGAGTTTTGACTCGGCCACCCCAAAACATTCACCTTGTTGTCTTTAAACCATTTACATGTAGCTTTCGCTGTATGCTTCGGTTCATTGTCTTGCAGGCAAAGAAACCTTCTCCCAAGCTTCAGTCAGAACAAGATTGTCCTCCAGGATTTTTCTATATTTTGCCGCATTCATTTTACCGTCTACCTTTACAAGCCTTCCAGGACCAGCTGCCGAGAAGCATCCCCACAGCATGATGCTGCCACCAGCATGTTCTACAGTGGGGATGGTGTGTTTGTGGTGTTGTGCAGTGTTTGGCAACCTGAGAGCCCAGACAACAGTTGTTGTATGCAGAGTCTCTCCCATCTCAGCTGCTGAAGCTTGTAACTCCTTCAGAGTAGTCATAGGTGTCTTGGTGGTCTATCTCACTAGTCTCCTTCTTGCACGGTCACTCAGGTTGTGAGAATGGCCTGATCTAGGCAGATTTTTTTGGTACAAATCCCCTGACTTGTACTTTTCAATATAACTTATCTTAGTTGCTTGGGGTGTTCTGTTGTCTTCATGGTGTAATGATAGCCAGGAATACTGATTAACCAGAGACTGGGCCTTCAGATGAAAATCGTTGAAGTGGCACGTCTAGTGAGTCAGAACTAAGGCCAGGAGCAGGTGCTGGAGAACGTCCTCGAGTTTGAAGGAAGACTGAGAAGAAAAACTTCAGCATGCGGTGAATGAGTGAAGAAGAAAGCCAAACTCTCAGTACAGTCCTCACCCAACATCAACAGCACTAAATCTGCCTTTTCAGTGCTCACACACACCGAACAGGATAGTAAGACACAACATGCACACCTAAACATGGCAAAAAAGAAGTGCTAACTGCTATTTAAACAGCACAGCAGCACAACATTACATTCATGTGGAGCCAGACTTTGGTTTTCTTACTGGAAATGTGTCTTTATATACATGAGAAAATTGTAAATAAATATTTTTGTGTT
This sequence comes from Cheilinus undulatus, assembly GCF_018320785.1. Classification (NCBI taxonomy): domain Eukaryota; kingdom Metazoa; phylum Chordata; class Actinopteri; order Labriformes; family Labridae; genus Cheilinus; species Cheilinus undulatus. Next base: position 19,000,679 of record NC_054887.1, on the reverse strand, counting down.
CCCGTTTTACAACTGCGTCACTGCAATTACCCTTTCACATAGTTATTTATAAAACGATGACAGAGGGAGACAATTTCCTCCTTTAATGAGGACAGCCTGTTCAAAGGCACATGTTGCTTATTAAAGCTCGGGCACACGCTGATGCAAACGTTGTCAAAGCAGCCACATTTTCACACTAACCCTGACTATATGTTAATGCACAAACACCTCTTGAGCTTTAACACGCAGCCTTGCATTGAAAACTCGTGTAAATGTGTTTGGAGAAGGATTTCAAGCAGCAGAATCAACGACATGAAACTTTTCTTAACCTTCTCTGTAAGACATGAGTCACTTTTTTGTGTGGAGAAAAGTGTGTTTTAGAGAGAGACAGGGAAATTAGTCAGCAGTATGACACACTCAATCTGTCCCTGCAGACACCAAAACTGAAGACAGACGTCCTTCCCCCTGACTTTTACGTCTTACATTAACCATACAATTCCTATTCTCCAACTTAATACGCAAATCTAAAACTTGAAGGGGTTGCTGTCCTCATCCCTGCCTTGCTCTCACACAGCCGGGCCTTGTCACTCCTCACCCCTCCCTGCATCCCTGCATCCCAGCATCCTTCAATCGCTGCATCTGATGTCAGCCAAAGGTCTTTCTCCTCCTTTTGTGCTCCTTTTTCTGTCCTTATTTTACCGTCATTTGTTCCCTCTTTCCTTTTTCTGTCTGAACTGCATTTTTTACGCCGCCTTCATCTCTTTACTGTTCGGTATTTTGCGCTCTGTCTGCACTTTCTTTTATCTTATCTCACTTTCATGTGTATCGCATTTGTTTCTTTTGCTTCCTCCGTCTCCCAGTGTGCTTTGCAGTTTACCTGTTCACTTCAGCGTTTTTACAACTTTTCTCTCTCCTCTCTCTCCCCTCTCTTCTCTGCTCCCCCTTTTCACATGCCTGTTTATTCATTTTGATTCCTTTTTTGTACCACACTGTTTCCAACCCTTGATTTCCCTCTTCTACTCCTCTCTCTTGCGTTCATACTGCCCTCTCTTCCTTTTGCTTTCTTCCCTCCAATTTTTCTTCTCTTCCTTATCCCTCATTTTATTCTTTCCCCCTTTACTTTCTCTGTTTTCTCTCTACCATCCCATGTCTTTTTTCTCTTTCTCTCTCTGCTCTTTTTGTACGCAGCTCTCTCATATTCCACTGCATGAGTTCACCACAGCCGGCTTTAGGTGGTCAAAGGTAACAAACAACCATCACAAACATCACTCACCTGTGTTGTAATGTGAAACTCATCATCCATTAATCTTGTTTTTTATTCCTGCTTTGTCACAAGAGTTAGGGTTTTTTCACTTGTGTGAACAGCATGTTGGGAAATTAAAAGCACACCTGTATTTACTACTTCTGTAATGTGTCACATACAGTAACAAAGAGCCTCCTTCTCTAAGCTATCAAAGTAGAAATGGGTAGTGATATGGCAATACTGTATCCGGGTATTCAAAAATAGCTACGGTATTGCTTTAATTACCCTCTTGAAGATGGTGCTGTGTAATGAGTGCATGTTTATGATAAATACCTTTAGAATATGTGTCTGTATCCACCAGCAGCACCACTGCCTGTGTGTTAACCCTCTGAGACCTTTGATATTTTTTTAACCATTGTGTCGCACCTGGACTTTTTGTCTTGAAAGCTTGTAAAACATCAACCCTGTGGTGCAAAGTAAAGCTCTAAACATCCTTTCTTTTAAGCAATGTCACCTGAATTTTTAAAAGGTTATGGGACTACAATGACAACAGAATAAAACTAAATGGAAAATAAGACTGTACATTATGAGTCATTCAGGTTCTCTTCTCCAGTTTCAAGGTGTCTGCACATGCCCCGTTTGCCAAAGTACGGTGTGACTTCAGAACAGCACGCCATGGGTTGTCTCAGCGCAGTCCCAATGCATTGCGGGATACAGACACAGTACAGCAACAGTATTAACAGCAGGGATGATCGAAAACTGGATCCTAAAATGGATAAAAAGACATTCAATATCAGAGTTACTGATGTGGATTTAGTCTTCAAAGACCCTGGAAAGTTACCTGAGTTCCAGGTTAACTAGAAAACGTTCTGTAAAAGCTACAAAGGCATGGATAGCTTCATTAGAACAGCTCAGCAGAGGGCTTTCAGAAGACAAAACAATTAAGTGGTTACGATTTATGGTTCAAAAGTTATTTAACTTTGAAAAATGTGTCTTTTCTTGTCATATACAACATTGTTGGTCTCAGAGGGTTAAGATGCTTTTAAAGTGATGAATGAAATCCTACAAATAATTTTGGACCAATTTGGCAAACGATGAATGTGCACATAAATACAGGTGCATACTATATACTTACGCAGTGCATGGCCTCACATGGTGCTGGGTCTTCTCTAAAATCAAACTACCACCACCATTTGTAATGTGATCCACGACAATGTGAGTTAAAACATACCGTAATTCTTATTTCTGCATGTAGATCAGTGATGACAAAGGATGAAGTTTATGCTTTAATGACCACAGGTGCTTTGTGCTGCAGTGGCAAAGTCAAGAACAATTAAACCATCAAAAGTTTTTAACATTAAAACTTATCTTAATCCCTTTTTATGTGAAATGTAGATGAAGTTAATCAGTGCTTGTTGGTTATTTTAGGCTCTAAAATATTGTGTAGCTTCTGTTGCATTTCCTACAATATGAGTCATTCAGACTCTCTTCTCCAGTTTCAAGGTGTTTGGACATCCATCATTCGGCAAAGCATGATGTGACAACAGAACAGCCAACCATTGGTTGTCACAGCCCAGTCCCAATGCATTGCAGGATACAGACAGAAAATATGGCAACAGTATTAGTGCACACATTATGCTGGTTTATGAACACGTGGTGGTTAGACTTTGTACCCTGCTAAAATAAGGGGAAGATCTGACCGCATTAGAAAATTAATACTGACCAATCCTATAGGCTATCTAAGCTTATTTTTTGCAGCCCAAGCATTGTGGCATTCTCTTCCACAGCCCCCCTGATTTGCTTTCATGTTGGCCGAATGAATTTAACCCACAGGCCACTGACTTATGACCATAGCTTAAAAGTCACATTAAAGAATGAAGAGATGAAAAAAAAAAGTTCCATGGGAATTTATACTATTATAACTCTATTTAAAAATAGAATTTATTGAGTTAAAATTTCAGTCATTGCAATGCTTTTTCTGTTTAGCCTGTTAACAGAAACTTTCAAGATGCACCCCAGTCCATCTGTGAGGAACTGCTCCTCCCCTGCAGAAAAATGTAACAGTAGCCACTGATTATCTTCGTCCCTTCCCTCATCTATGTTTACATATTACAATTTTCACTAGTCTTACTTTCTAACTGAGAGAAAATCCAGTCGGAAAATAGCTACAATCTTTTTTCAAAAGGTAAGGCAAGAGACTCCATTGTGACTTTTAAGTGCTGGTTTGCTTTTGTCTGCACTGAAATGCAGATATCTGTTTATAGAGATAAATCAGCCTGTTTCTTATAACCTCTGATGGGAGTTTTGACAGCAGATACCAGTCAGCCAGAAGGTGTCATTTTTGTAATTTCACAGTCCAGATTTCTAAAGATAACTGTGCTAAAGAAGGAGGTGAAGTTGCCCAATATATTGACAATGACATCAAAAAAAATAAACTACAAAACATGACAGAAAACTTCTCATTTTGTCATTTTTGTCATTCACTGGAGTGTTGAAAAAAAAAAAAGATTTTGATTTTGTCTTATTTCCTTTTGATCAAGAGTTATATTCAGATTCAGCTTATTTCTTTTATTTCTGCTGACAACATCTGTTTTCTGGCAGAAATAAATGTATCTTATCTTCTTGTCTTACTTTTGTCCGTCTTTCTTTCTCTTCTTTCTTGTTACTTCAGCACTTTTTAAAGAAAGAAGTATGTAAAGAGAAAACACATGTGCTGCTGTTTTTTGTTGGTACATTTGTTCAGTGGTTGATTCGTGTGTTTTTGCACATGTTTATTCTAGAAGGTTAAAATGTCATCTTGCTGGGAAAAAGAGCACAGACACTTGGACCTCACAGACTGACAAACTGATGTACATCCAGAGACAGAGAGTCAGATTAAATATATATCAGAGAAGAGAAAGAAGCAACATAAAGAGAGAAAAAGAAAACACTGAGAACAGTGACATGTTTGAAGTTCTGTAGTAGAGCTTTTCATGTTAAAACTGAGAAATTATTATATGACATATCAAAGCACAGAGGCTGTCAGACGCACAGATAGAGTGAGAAAGGCGCAACACCACCCCACACGTACATAAAGGATAAAATATGAGAAAAGAAGCACATGAAAAAAGTTTAATAGAAAAGAGAAATCAGATGGAGACAGAAAAGCAGGAACAACACGAGTTTAAATGTCTTAAAATGTGCATCTGTTTGTGCATGTCAGGTGGAGGACCTGCTCGTCGCCATGGAGAAAGTGAAGCAGGAACTGGAGGTGATGAAAGCCAAGCTGTCGTCGACTCAACTCTCACTGGCTGAAAAGGAAGGTCACCTGACCGCCCTGCGAGCTGAGAGGCGGAAACACCTGGAGGAGGTCCTGGAGATGAAGTAAGAAAGCGCACTCATTTTATCACTCTTATTTATGGTCAACGTTTACTCTGGATGATGCAAACTCTGTGGGAGTCCTGCGTCATTTGTCATTTCTCCACAGGCACATTACCAGCAATGTGTAAGAAATGTCCTTCTTAAGGATCTTGCTGCATACTACAGTGTCCCTGATTTGTTGGGCAATATTTTCTGTATTAAAAACACACAAATATGCAGAAATGAAAGCAAGGCTACATGTCTATCCCAACATTTTGTGAACTGAGGACATTTCTGGCCAGTCTTTTAGTTGCAGTACTGATTTTGAAGTCACTTTGAATTTCAGCTTGAAGGGATACTTCAGTATTTTTGAAGCTGGGTTGTATAAGGTACTTGGCAATAGTAGTAGCATTAGCCTCGGGAGATTTCAGTGAGTGTTGCCCCTTTAAACAGACTGCACTGTGGGCACCAACCAGGAAGCTACAGTGCTACAGACGGCTACAGTTGCTCAGCGTAATTTAGCAAATTTCAGGTAAGAATAGGCCAAAAACTAATGTTGGCTCAAATGTCCACTATATGAAATATTTTAGAAGCGTTTCATTTTTCCCCCAGAAGGCCTCTGTGTTTGGCACTATTTTACAATGCAAGTGTTCTTCTGCCTCAGCATACCATCATCTCTTGATCAGCTATTTTGGTCTGCAGCTCTGTCAGAGCAAACAACAACAAACTAACCAAAAAAAAAACAAAAACAAAATGAGTGATTTTGACTCAGGTGTATATGATGTGCTGTTTACTGTGGACACAAGGGGATGCTTTTATGAGCCGCAGTTCACAGAGGAACAACTGCTACAGATGGAGACTCAGCGGGAAGAAGGAGAGGGGAGAAACTTTAGTTGAAACTGGTGAGCAGGATCCTAAGTTACCTGATGGTGCAGGTGCAAACTGTGAGCCCACAAACACTCAGAGTAACTGCTGTCATAAGTGGGACCTCATAAAACTTCCTCATTGTCTTTCTGATCATGGGATAGCGGCTCACAGACACCTGCAGCCTACATCACTCCCCATCCAGAGTTCCCTGCCTTAATGAGCATCAGTGTTTTAACAAGCTTCTTGAACTTTTAGGACAAACTGGCCCAAACCAGAAGAGCTGAACGGAAATTTGTTTTCCTAGTAAGTTTATAGCTGTTGCTTTATTCCTCTGATAACTAGACAAGCGACAGTCAGTGCAAAATGGTTACCTAATGGAAACATAGTATCATCAGTTGCAGTAGAAAATGAGCTGTATTTTATTTTTAGTATAATTTGCCATTTTCCTCTCTGTTGAAGCCTGCAGACCCAAACAGCTGATCAGTTAGCATTACTCTGAGGTGGAAGAACACATGGCTGAAGCTTGCATTTAAAAATAATGCTAAACACAGAGGCTTTCCCTATAAAAAGTCAACCGCTTCAAACATTTTTGATATGGCATACAGTTGAGCCAACATTGTGTTTTGGCCCATTTTTACCCAAAACTTTTTTGCACAGAGCAACTGTACCCATCTGTAGGGCTCTATAGCCTAGCTTCCTGGCTGGTTCCCACAGCATGACCTCATACAACCCATCTCCAAAAATACCAAAAGATCCCTTTAACATGAGTATTTCTTCCATTAAGCTCGTTGACATATGTGTGTGGCAGATAGGATTAGTCCTTTCTATTAGTATTAGTCTTGATGCAGAATCAGCTGTTTTAAAAAAGTTGTGAATGATGACCACAATGTTGATTTTTAGAAATCAGGAGTGACATTTTGGTTGAGAGGGTGGAGCTGAAGATTTGTGAGAAGTTAGCAAAAGTAACTCACCAGTTTTTAACCTATGGGGAGCATGCATTCTTGCAAAATGTAACAATATCCGTTGATTATTTTTAAAATATTTCACTCTATTACAAAGAAAAATAAATCCAAATCATGGTGGTCTGAAAGGGAAGATATAGGGATCAAAAATAGATCGGATTTATTCTTTTTAGCAAGCATGAAGTTTTAATGCAGCTCTACCAACAGACTTGTCTTGCTCTCTAGAGACATTTTGCAACCCTGGCTTACAATAATATGAGATTTTACAGCAAAAGTAGCAAATTATCCCATAAAACTCTCTTATGTGTTTTTCTGTTTTAACTGTTTAACCCCCTCTCACTGTACTACACATACAGTATGAGGTTTCCCTACCGCTGTCAGTTACTCCTTTTCTTAAAACGCCAAAACGACCTTCAACACTTCCCCTGAAATTAGCAGCCCTTATGGTATCTCCAGTCGTTCCCATGATGCTTCAGCATTCCAGGAAGGTGGCCGTGGGTCACAGTGACGTGAACTTCACCTGACACCTCATCAGCTCTCTCTTTTCCTCTTAACTTCCTAGCTTTACTTCTCTCTCTTCCCTTTCTTCTTTTATCTCCCCTCTCTTTCTTTCTGCACTCTAAAGCCATGGAAGTTAAGTGGTATGTTAATGCAATAACCATGTACCGCTGCCCTGCTCTTCATATGATTGATTACATACACAGATACACGCACACACTGGTGCTCGAGCTGTAGCGCGGTGTAAATTCTGATGTTGTTTTAATAGATGGGTTTGCACTTTAAGAGCAGCTGAGAGGAGTCCAGCAGACGGAGGATTCTCTGTATTTTCTGCTGTTTTACATCCTCACTGAGACCTTACAACCAGCTCTAATTTAGTGGAACGACGCTTTGGGCTGAAATAGAAGCCAAGGATAATGTCCGTATTAGCGTGTCCTGCGAGTTTAAACACGCTGAGGGACTATCTTTTACTGAGGCATCATGGGAAAATGAGGGTATGCACTCTGATTTAGCTTTCCCTGCAATCTGCTTCAAAAATTTCATACCAACTTTGCATTTTTCTGCTTACAGGAAAGAGTATGTGTTTGTCTCTGTGTGTAACAAACCACAGGTCCATTCACAGGCCAGGTGAGCGAGTTATTGGCCGTTTAATGGCCATAATAACGACCCGTGTGATTATTATAGGCATCAGCGCTCCAGAATGCATGGCCATGTTTTCACATGTGATTTTGAATGTGTGAGTGTGCACTTGTGAAAGCATACTGTGATGGATTTATTGATGTCTGACTTGTCCAACGCTCCTTTTAGAGAATGTTGAATATTTATGAATATTTATGCAGTAGACACCCATAGACACACATGCATCTGTACTGTATGTACACTCGTGCAGCAGATGCACAGTAATATACAAACAGAGCTCATCCTACAAGATTGAAGGCTCTCTGTGATTCACATTTTTGATCATGTGGCAAAAACCAGTGTCTTGGGCATATTTTTTGCAATTATTCTTGATTTTTTGCACCATCTCAATATGGAAGTTGCATTTTAGGCATCATTGAAACCCAATTTTTACCACTTAATGATAAAAAATGTTGGGCCCACATACTGACACAGTGGTTGGAGAATTAACTAGGGTCGGGAATTTTTAGTATTTCGGTGTTTGAATGACCTGTTGATAACTTGCCATTGTTTTATTATTGTGAGAAAAATATACTGTGGGCATGGTGTCAACAGACCCACCAATCATCTCGATTATGTTTCAGAGTTTCCTTGTTTTTGATGAGCTGGATGGATGATCATTGATTTATTATTGGTGTAATATTTATTTATTCTACCTAAGTTGTGTGCATTAGTGTCAGAGCAGGGGTGAATCCCGACCTTTTGGTTGGGGGGCCTGGGCACTGATTTGTGCAGTCTGGAAAATGAAGTTTGTGTCCATACAGACAATGGATTATCGTGAACTACTAAAATATTTAACTTTAAAATTCACATGTTCACTTAAGAACGATCAAAAATAATACATTCATAAATAATAAGTGGTTGTAGAAATGAAGAAAAAGTTTCTAATTCCTTTAGGACTAACATTTATAATTCAGTAAAAAACTTAAGTCATTAGAAAATTTAGTTAAGACTGGAGACTGGGGTTGGAGGTAGAAAATATGATATTTTCAGTGTTTGATAAGGTTTTGTTAATCAGTAATGTGAATTTGTTTGTATTTTTTATTTTAAGATTAAATGTATTGCTCAATTTGTAGTTTAGAGGTGCTTTTGCAGTTATAAAAGTATGCACTATAATAATCTTCTTTCCTCCCAAAAGTATAGATTCAGGTACCTTTTAGGCACTGGTAGTGTTTAAAAAGTAGCAATTTAAAAGAGTAAGTGGACTTAATCTGGTTAGTACTTGTCTAGTCATCCTACTAGTCAAAGTGCTTTAAACGTCTTCCCATTCACACTCATTCATTTACTGATGGCAGAGGTTGCTATGGAGAATTGGCCATCAGTATTCACTTTAGTATTAGTATTAGCTAGCCATTCACTTACTTTCATACCCATTTACATGCCACTGATGCAGCAGTGGGAGCAAATTGGGGTTGCCCAAGGACATGTGACTGCAGGAGCAGGGGATCAAACCACCAACCCTCTGATTGTGAGACGACTGACTCTACCTTCTGAGCCACAGTTGCCCCAAATTCAGTACCGATATCATAAAAACCTCAAACGATACCCAACCCTACACTTGACTAATCTCCTCTGTTCTAGTATCACAGTGACGTGTGCCTACAGGGCTAGAATATAAACTGACTTAAGTCTGTTCTCTCTCTGCCCATCTCGTCTGTTCTTTGAGCCCATGTGGTTAAGCACTGAGATGATAATTGTATAAGTACGCTTAATAAAGCCACATGCATTGCACTGCAGCTTATAGTTCTCCCAGACATCACTCCTGCTTGTGGCTGACTTGGTGCACGCAAGGCTAACTAAGTTGAACTGCTGTAGCCTAAAGAAACTTGTGCACACCTGTGCAGGCACTTACTCAATATTGACATCAACAAAAAAATAAGCACTACTGTCTTTTGCAGTTGAAGTGTTAAAACCCAACAGTTTGACTTGGTTCTCATTTCTTCCTCCCGTGTTTGAACTCTTATATAATTTCTTCCACAGTATTTATGTTTTAGTATTTTCATTGCTGCCAGAGTTTGTAATTCTATTCAGTTCCACAACCACATCCAAACCTGTGTTTTTCTGCATATAAACTCTTTCTGCAGGATCAAATGCACCAAAACAAACAGAAAATTCCTTCTTGAGAGCCGTCCAAGTATTGCTGGTAGGCCTCATAAAGAATTGTAGTGTTCTTGTGTGATTTTTTCACTATTCATTGAAAAATCACAACATTTTCAAGCCTTTCTTTTTAGTAATACATGATACTATTTTGTCTGCAGTGACACACTCTTCCTACATATTCGGGATATTATGTATTTCTGTGTTTTCCCCATCTGTGGAAAGTTTAGATGTTTCAGGTAGCTGCTAGTTGTCTCTCTCTGAGTTATTCACATTACGCCACCGCTCGTATTTTTCACAAGACATTAGGGTTTGGTCAGCGTATACGTCATTTGATTCTGGCTTTCTCCCACATGTAAAACACGAGCTGTTTAAGGTGGCTACGTCCCACGTGCATATATATCTTAGTGTAATGCACATGAAACCGTCCGTGCACGCACAGGACGCTGTAACTCTTCAGGGTTTGATGTCTGATTTGTTGCCCAGTTTTACATCGCTGTACGGTTTAATGTGACTGTAAGACATGATATATGATACTGAATGTTGCAGAGGTTTCTGGGACAGACATGGAATATATTAACACGCACACATGCAGAAATATACCAACTACAGCTGGAATATGACAGTCTGTCTCGCTTTCTCACCTTCTCCTGTTTCCTCCCTCCACTCATTTTTTTTACACACACACACACAAACACACTCACTCTAATGCTTTGAGTGCCTATCTGTCTTTGTGCCACAGTTTTCACCAGCTGCTTGTGTATGTCCTCTTTACTCCAACACTTTGCTAACCTTCCCTCCACGATGTATATTGTTTAAACACAACCTGATATAAGAAGAAGGACACCACATTCTCATGTCTAATAAAACCATGTGCAACTTGAAAATACACTCTTTTAAAATGTACAGGCATGGGCACACACAACTAATCCAGAAAAAAAGCACACAACGTGAACTCCACACAGACACACACACCTGCCCTGCAGGGCTCCCTCATGCATCTTTTCCACTGATAAATCATCCGCCACGACCTTCACACAGAGACACACATATTTTCTTTGTGATGCACGTTAAATATGCACATGCTCTCTTTCTTCCCGGCCTCATGTGGGCATGTGTGCTGTCATGTGTTTCTGCAGTTTAGAGTAGGCAGGTGTGTGTGGCTGGCAGCGTGAGGAATGTGCTGACAGTGTATGTGGAGCAGCAGGGCTTCATGTCTGAAATCTCTATCAGGATAAATTAGACCATTTTACTCTCTCTGCTGTTGTGCTGTTTTGAGTTCAAGTCATTTCTTCTTTCTGCTGCTTTCAGACTCTCCTCTTAGCTCATACATATATGTCTTGCTCCTTTAGATTTCAGTTTTGGACAGTTTCAAGAATCGCTGATGGCACCCGCTGATGGTCATTCTGTTAACTTTTACTGGCCCATCAGTGAATAATGCATCATACGCTGATGACCGTTGCCGATGTACATCAAACATGGAAAATAGACAAATCCAAGTGCATGATGCTGAAAGCAATAATGTTAAAAATATGACAAAAGTAATGACAGACGGCAATCTGAATCTTTGCTGTGTTGCTTACACCCTCCGGTTGGCTGTCCACAAAGATGTTTTCTACCAGTAAAGCATCTTAGATAAGGCTGCAGTTGGCCAAAAAAGGTGGGACTCTTTGATCATTTGAGATGAACGGTCTGGCTACAGAGCATTCATCTTGGCTAGATTAGACTTCTGTTTAGGGTTAGGGTAACGGTTAGGATACCAAAAGTTAAAAGTCAGAAACCTGACCTGCAAAACCTGATTTAAAAACATTTAGTAAGGTCCAGGAAACAATCTGCTTATTGGAAGAAAATCTCATCCTCCATGAAAACACCAACAGAGCCAGCAAAGCTTACATAGTTCGGTAAGCTGCATAAGTTATGTAGGTAGCAGAGCTTTATAGTTAATGCAGCCAAAACTAAGCCCACAAAGCAGCTACATTAGCTACATTTGATACCTACGTAGGCAAGCTTTATCAGTGTTTGCCAAGGCTCAAGTTGCTAAAGCTAACTTAACTATAGATAAAGGAGCTATATAGCTAACATAGCTAAAGCCAAGTAGACATATCTACGTAGCTTTTATAGACACCGTATATCTCAGAATGGAGATACACTGTTAAACATCTCAAAATAAAATCAGATTAAACTTCTGTCTAGGGTTAGGGTAACGGGTAAAGTTAAAAATCAAAACTCTGACCTTGTAAAACCTGATAACAAAATGTTTAGTAAGGTCAAGAAAACAGTCTGCTTACAGGAAAAAAGCTCATCCTCCATGAAAACAGTCTTAACATGGCCAGCACAACTTACGTAGCTCCATTAGCTGTGTAAACTATGTAGAAAATGTAGCTACGTAGTTGAAGTAGCTAAAACGAAGCTCACAAAGCAGCTATGGTAGATATGCATCCACTATATCGGTGCAGCTAAGTTAGTGTTTGCTCTGTTTGTTAAGGCTCATGTTGCTAAAGCTAACTTAGCTATAAATAATAGAGTTAGGTGGCTAATGTAGCTAAAGCTAGGCTCACAAAGCAGCTATGCAAACTATGTAAACTACATGTTTTATTTTTTAAATGTTGCCAAGTGTGTTATGTTTGCAATGTTTGTATTGTGTTAACGTAACTAAGTCTTTGTTTATGAATGGAGTTGAATTTTAAAAAATCAGTTAGAAATACATTGTAAAAGCAAATACACCACTTCCTCTTTGAGATAAAAGGTGTATCAGATGAACGGTCTGTGAGAATGGCAGTCAGAAATGTACAGTCTGCAGCCAGCACGTGATCCCCTTCTTTAATTTTATGAAAGATCCAATAGAAAGGTCTGCTTTGATCCTCATGGTATCATTTCATGCATCAAAGGGCTGAATTAAAGATTTATACAGTAATTTAGCAGAGATTACAATGCATTACAATATGTATTGTGTATGGTGATGTAGTCTAAAAATATTGCAATATCAGTTTTAGGCCAAATTGCCCAGCCCTAGTATCAAGGTGTAACACTGCCCACTATGCATGTCCAAAAGTATTTGATACAAGTAAGCCATACTGAACATTTTCCTAAAAACATTGCCTTAATAGGCAGAGTCTGTTTAAATGTAATTGCATGCATTTTTTCTAAACTTTGCACAAATGTCCACACTGAATCAAATTTGCCAAAAACCTACACTTGGACTTGATAGACAAGAGATAAGGTCAAAAGTCTCTGCCACCATACATACTGTGAGGCTGCAGAGGCATATACAGTCACTAGAAAAAGTATGTGAACCCTTTGAGATTTCTTGGATTTCTGCATGAATTGGTCATCAAATGTGCTCCGATCTTCATCTAATTCACAACAATAGACAAACACAGTCTGCTTAAACTAATACTGCACAAAAAAATGATGTTTTATTGAACAAACCATGTAAACATTCACAGTGCAGGGTGGAAAACGTATGTGAACCCCTAGGCTTATAACTTGTTGACCCTCTGTTGGCAGCAATAACCTCGACCAAATGTTTCCTGTAGTTGCAGATCAGACCTGCACAACGGTCAGGAGGAATTTTGGACCATTCCTCTTTACAAAACTGTTTCAGTTCAGCAATATTATTTGGGTGTCTGGTGTGCATCGCTCTCTTGAGGTCATGCCACAGCTTCTCAGTCAAGTTGAGGTCAGCACTCTGACTGGGCCACTCCAGAAGTCATATTTTCTTGTGTTCAATCCATTCTGTTGTTGATTTACTTCTATGCTTTGGGTCGTTGTCCTGTTGCATCACCCATCCTCTGTTGAGCTTTAGTTGGCGGACAGATGGTCTTAAGATTTCCTGTAAAATGTCTCGATAAAATTTGGAATTCATTTTTCCATCAATGACAGCAATCCGTCCAGGCCCTGAGGCAGCAAAGCAGCCCCAAACCATGATGGCCCCTCCACCATATTTCACAGTTGAGATGAGGTTTTGATGTTGGTGTTCAGTGCCTGTCCACACATAGTGTTGTGTGTTCCTTCCAAACAACTCAATTTTGGTTTCATCTATGGACAGAATATTTTGCCAGTAGTGCTGTGGAACATGGAGGTGCTCTCTTGTAAACTTCAAATGTGCAGCAATGTTTTGTTTGGACAGCAGTGGCTTCCTCCGTGGTATCCTCCCATGAACGCCATTCTTGTTTAATGTTTTACTTATTGTAGATTTGTCAACACAAATGTTGGCATGTGCCAGAGACTTCTGTAAGTCTTTAGCTGACACTCTAGGATTCTTCTCATTCACCTCATTGAGCATTTTGTGCTATGCTCTTGCAGTCATCTTTACAGCACGACCACTCCTAGGGGGAGTAGCAACAGTGCTGAACCTTCTCCATTTGTAGACAGTCTGCTTTAACGTGGACACATGAACATCAAGGCTTTTAAAGATACTTTTGTAACCCTTTCCAGCTTCATGCAAGTTAACAATTTTTGATCATAGGTCTTCTGAGAGCTCTTTTGTGCCAGACATGGTTCACATCAGGCAATGCTTCTTGAGAAGAGCAAACTCAAAACTGGTGTGTGTTTTTTATAGGGCAGGGCAGCTTTAACCAACACAGCCAATCTCATCACATTGATTGGACTCCAGGTTGGCTGACTCCTGGCTCCAGTTAGCTCTTGGAGAAGTCATTAGCCTAGGGGTTCACATACTTTTTCCACCCTGCACTGTGAATGTTTACATGTTTTGTTCAATAAAAACATGAAAACATATAATTTTTGTGCAGTATTAGTTTAAGCAGGCTGTGTTTGTCTGTTGTTGTGAATTAGATGAAGATCGGAGCACATTTGATGACCAATTTATGCAGAAATCCAAGAAATCTCAAAGGGTTCACATACTTTTTCTAGCGACTGTAACCTCCAGGTGGTCGTTCTAGTCTCTCTTCATAGCAGCTTTGCCATGTAGCTTCACTTGAGAACCACAGCTCAGGGCATAAAGATCCCTTTTAAAGAAGGTGCACTAGGTAATAAAAGCATACAGGTTTTCAAAGGTATGGTTTTGTCTGCAGAAATTGAGTTCACATTTTTAGAAAGATTTGTTAAAGCAGCACTGTCAGAGGCTGTCCTTGAACAGCACTCAAAAGTTTTCAGTTCTAAAAGTTCTTTAAGGATAGGCGGCAAAAGCAAAAAATTTCTTATTCTAAAAGTGGTATTCATATGAGATCCAAAACTATTTTGATACATTGAATCAAAATGATGTACAGCTTTCACACTTTTTGAATAGTCGGTTGATTTAGTGTAATATCATTTAAAGTTTGAATGTGGTATCAAGTCATCGCCGAAAAGGAGAGGACACAATAGGAGACAAGAGGGAAACGAGTGAATAACCAACAAAACACAGAGAAGAAAGTGGTCAGAGAGGTCAGGGAAGGAGTTATAAATCTTTATTTTTCAGTTTGGGGGGGAATAGGTAGGATAATAAAATGAAAGGACAGAGGAAGAAATGTTTTTACAGCAGAGAGAAAAGAAGAGGAGAAAGACAGCTGTCCAACAAAAACTGAGTGGAGCCAACAAAACTGTATGGTACCCTGGACAAATTATATTTCCTTCAGGCCTGCCCCTTTCAATCCTAAAAGACATCCATCAGTGTTTCACACTACACTGTATACGTACAAAGAGTGTCACTGCATTTTTTATGTTATTTCCCAAACAATTGCTGGAAGACCTTTCTTGCTGCGTGCACTTAACTGTAGCTGAACGAGAGACAAATTAGACACATTTGCATCTTTTCAAACAGCATGAAACCTTATTGCAGCTTATTTACAGGCTTGCTTTGCATGTTTTAATGAAAATTATAAAAGCCAATTCATAATATAATAAATCAATACAACTGCACAGTAAAGACCCAGAAAAATAAGGGTTGTGATGCTCTTGAGACACTTTTTTCATGCAGAATAGTCAAAGCTTCCAAAAACAGGCAACACAATGAATCCACTTACCTCTATTTGCTTTAGTAGAGAAATAAAACATATTTTGGTTGTTTTCTCTCTCCATGTGGAGGAGCCTGCTTCAGGCTGTGACAAATCAGGTGTTAAATAGTGATTCACTGAAATTTTTATGGGTGAAACTGCCAGCAATGCCAGAATCTATTAAGATTTACTGGAACATGATCTTCTGTTTGCTAAAAAGAATTTAAAATTAATCTTTTAGTGGATTTAGCATCTAGAATTAGAGTCTGTTTACACATAAACCCTGTTTTGGCCCACATGTACAATACGACCATAAAGAAAGTGTGCAAAGTCAGTGAGCCGCCTTGAGCCTCCTGCAGAGAGAAGTATGCCTGATGCCTCAAGGTGAATGCTATAAATTCAATTTATTCCCCCTCTGCTGCTCTGCTCTTTGTTTTATCTCCCACACAGCCTCCAAACCGGACTCCCTGCATCCCTCCCTTCATTCCTGACATCCCTCCTTTCTCTCCATCATTCCTCCCAAAATCCTCATTCCTTGCATCCTTCCTGTCTTCTCTTCCTCCTTACCACTTTGCATATATTTCTTTTTTTCTAAGTGTCTGGAAAAGTCATTATTCCCTGATTTCTGTCTGGCAGTATGTTTTTCTATACCTGTCTGTCTACGTACTGCAACTTAGTTGAGTTTGTTTGAATTAAAACAATCATGATATTTGATTCAATTCATTTATTGTAGGGATTTTCCCTGATGATCAAACATAAACTTAAATTCAGACTCGTCATAGTCTAAAATTAAGAAAACATTCAAAATTCAGTGGGAGCGATATGTGACTGAACTTTAAAAAAAAAACAGGGCTGCAAGTAGCATCCTCACACCCTGGTACACCACCTACTGAGAGAAGCCAGTAACACCTCGAAAATAAAATGTCCAATCTTCCATCAGTTTTTCCCCATTGCCAGAAAGCTTCAACTTACCACAGGACTGCATGTGTAAAAACACACAAACCCACACACTAACACCACCAATCCAATCAGTGAAATAAGAAGGACATGCTGACTTAAAAATTAGACAAACACACACGGACACGAGTCACATACAAAATGAGATGAGACAGCATGACTGCTTAGAAGCTTTCAGTCCCAGAGTGTTGAGACGTACACACATCCACACGCATGCACACATATGCATAAAAATACATCCTCCCACACAGATGCATGTACACATGCTTATGGTACGCTGCCATAAGCCAGAGACAAGCACTTTGATCCTGTCAGACAGCAATGAGATTAATCCAGAGTGTGCCAAAGCGTGTCTGTGTGTGTGTGTGTGACAGACATGTTGAGAGCTTAGTATGACAAAAAGGGGCGCACAGTTCTGACACTTAGTCTTACAAGCTCAAATCAGGGCACCGCGCTCTGCATTTCTCTCCATTTTTCTTCTTGTACTATCTGTACTTGCCTTTCTTTTCCTTTTCTCTTTTACTTTATCTCTCTTATTCTTTCTTTTTTGCCTGATTTTAGGGGAAAATGAGCTTGAAACTGGAAAACAGAGGCAGTAAAATGCATGTGTTAGTTAGAGGTTGTAATGAAAAAGGGTTTTCTGCAAGTCTTGGAAGCCAGTGATTTCTGTCTGAACATACAGTGGAGAAAAAGTAAGGTTTTTGTAGTGCTTCTTGATGTAATTTTACGTATAATCTATGTTGTAGAGATCCAACACATTTAAAATCACTGAATTAAGTCAAATATAAGTGGAAATAAAGAGGGACTCAAACAAGAACAGGAGGCAGAGAACAAGAGATGGATGGAAGAGAACCAAACAAATCTGACAAAAAGAAGCAAGTAGAGGGAAAGAAAACAGATAAAGGGGGAAAAAGATGTAGCAGGAACCTAAACTGGCTGGTTTTTCTGGCTGATTACAGGTTGTCCATGCCAGGCCATCGAACAGATCATTAAACAGCAATTAAAGAGGCAGAGGGTGCAACGAGGAGGAAAAACATATCAAGAAGGAGAAAACAAAACATGCTTTCTTTTTAAAAGCCTCTGATTGTATGTTAGGACAGCCAAACGATTATATTTCTATTCTGGAAATAATAAAACTGTAGTAGATGAACAGGGAATAGAGAACAGAACAGGATATTCACTGAGTTAAAATTAAGTGCTCTTTAAAGAAAGACAAAATTAAGAAAAACAAAACAGATGAAGTTAGAAAAGAAAAGCCATAACCTGGCATAATCTGTACAACCACAGTCATTAATAAATGTACGCTTACAGCGTCGAGATGACAGCCCATTTAAGGCATTATCCTCCTTAATGGGGGAGTTGGCTCACAGTGCATTCAAGCCTTTAGTGTCTGTCTTCATTTAAAACCCCAAAACTGCTGTTGTTGTTTATGATTCTAAAATTTTCTAAAGATTAAACTTAAAGATGGAATTAGTTAGATTGGCCAGATTCAATGTCTGTCATATCGTCAGGCAGAGCTATCTTGTAATGCTCCAATCTGAAACTATTGTACCGATCTGAAATCAGACAGACCTTCCAGCATCATTACAGGAGAAAGAGGCCATAGCCACAGGCATGGTGGCAGATTTTAATCAAAACTGGGCAGCATTTCTTTATTTAAAGAAGAGCAGAACTGCTCTGAAAGCTTTTTGGGGTGGAAAAGATGTTTTTTTTTGCTCTTCTCCTGACCAGCCTCAACAGGATTTTGCTGTATCTATGGGTGTGGTTTAGATTTACAGCAAGCCAATATACAAAGGACAAGAGCCATGAGCGGGACTTTTTCTAAACCCCCTCCACTGGACTTCTGACCGCTACCGCCTGCTCCCACAGCACGTACCATCCTCCCCCACCTGCATCAGCAAAAGGTGTCATACAGAGGTGAAATTGCTTCTTGATCTCTGGAAAGACTGCAGTGCACTTACTTACAAAATTTTCATGCACATACTTTTTTGTGGATCTTTTACAAAGCATCACAAGGCCTACCAGCAATATGATGATGCTAGGATATGAGACAGGCCCATATTTAAACAAGTTTATGCATCACCGGTGACTACAGCTAACGAAGTAGCAATTAATACATTATTTCTGAGTGAGTGATTCTAACAGCAATGTGTGACACATCTCCTGTCTGACCACATTAAATATGACCAAGAAGAATTGCTTATTTTAAAGTCATACAGATGTGGAATTGTTTCCTGATCTCTGAAAAGTTTGTGTTTGACAAAAATGCAGTGCACCTGCATCAGCTCTCACAGACAGTAACCAAAACTTACTCTGTGTATCCCGATCTATTGTCATCCTCATCATTAGATGCTTAATGCATTGAGGCCAATTTGCATGGAAAGGGGTGTTTTTCCCCAGATAACTGCATAATGGCCCAGTGTCTCTGCATGCTGCTATAATATGAGCAGAGAAGTGCTTTAAAGAGACCTAACTTTGATTTGGGTTCACAGAGCGGGTTTATCATCTAAATACATTTCCTTGTGAGCATGTTTCAAGAAAGTACAGTTGTTTCTGCCTCTGTCACTTACTTTTAGAGCTTGTAGCAGATGGAACATATTTAACTTGGGTGTGATGTAATTCCCAACTCAGACTTCGGAGGTAAGTGGAATGCAGCAGAAGTCCCTGAAAGATGACTCTGCAACATTATGGATTTTAAAGAAAATTTGTACATATCTATGATTTTTTTTTCCTGGCACCAGTTTCAAAGCAGTACATCCAAGAAGTCTTCTGATAGGAATCAAGGACAATTTGAGCAACAGTGCGGTGTGGAAATCTACACAGACGGACAGACATGCCGCCAGTTACAGTTGTAAGATCTAAAGCATCAGCTCTGTCAGAAAAGAACATTTCTTTATTAGAAGAAGAGCAAATGAACACATTGAAAAGATTTCTTGGCAGGGAAGATGTTTTTGCTCTTCTTCCAACTGGCTTCAGCATGAGTTTGTGTGACGAACTAGTCTATCTACATCCTCGTTTCTCTCGTGAAGGAAAATATTTCCTGAGCTTAGAAAAAAATCGTGTTGGGTAAGGTAATTTCTCATATACTTCTTTGAAATCGTGTTTCACTTAAGGACACTTCCACTTTAGATAATACTGGCGCAATCTGACCAGTAGCGCTAGAGTACAGCTGAGCCTCAGGGAGCATCTATAGTTACAACAGAGGCACTGAGGTGTATTTTTCAGTCTCACCTTGTCAAATAAAGTCATAAAAAGATAAAAATCTTCTTTCAAACACGCAGGAGTCGCAGGTGTCCGTTACTGTGACTGGTTAGTGTTACAGGAGTGAGTTAGTGCTGACAGATTGTAAGCAGATGTCTTGGTCTCTGTGGCACAGCGTAGAAATGGATTCACTGTAAAAAAAAAAAAAAAAAAAAAAAAAAAAAAAAAAACCTGAGTGAAGACAAAGCTGCATCTTTAGTCACACTTCTCACCCTGTGTGTGTGTTTGTGTGTGGTCCAATCAAAAGAGCACACTCCTGCAGACCGTGGATAATGCATTTTTACACCTTTCTTATTAGTCACAGTGTGTGTGTAAAGAAAGTGTGTGAGGCAGAGAAGAGAGAGGGGAAAGTGTTTTTTTTTATTTTAAAGAGAAAAAAGAAGCGGGAAAAAGGGGAAATGTGTCAAGAACAGATCCTCATTCTGTCATGCAATAGTCCCACCTGCCCTTCTCTCGCTTTCTCTCTCTCTCTCTTTCCCCCCCTCTTCTCGCCTTTGTCTCTCTACCTCCCCTCTCGCCTCTCTTCGCTCTCTCTCCCTCTCCACATCTCTTTGATTTGTTTTTCCTCCAAATCCTCCAGTTATTTTATTCCCTTCCCTGTCAATGTTTCTCTCTGCGTGTGTGTGTGTGGTGTAAGTGTGTAAGCCTTCTCGCTGTCTTTCTTTAAGCCTCTCTGATGTACAACAGCTCCTTGAGGGGAGATTTTCTCTCCCTCTCAAACACACACGCTCACACACTTTCTTATCCTATGCACCAGCTTTAACCTATTTTCCGAACGCTCTCTTTCTCGCTCTTTTTCACTTTTTCTTATTCTCTCTGATGGTCTCTCGTCCTGTCTTCTCTCTCTTCACTAAATCATTCATATCCAGTGTCTCTGACCCACTTCCACTATAGTTTAACACACACAGCTTGCTAAAAGATCCCACCGAAAATCCTGCTGGTCTCAGTGAGTTGTTGTTCATTATACAGAGGGCTGCTTTAATCAAAGCAAAATATATATTTTTTCTGTCCTAACCACCTCCAGCACTCAATTTTACACACCTCTGGTGAATACAACCTTAATTAACAAGTAATCTTTCCAGCAGGGGTGGAAAGTAACTAATTACAGTTACACAAATTACTTAATCTGAGTAGGTTTTTGGGTACTTATAAAATCAGTATCTATACTTCTACTGAAGTAAATTAAGGCTAAGGAACTGCACTTTTACCTGAATACAATAGTCTTTCACTTTTCCAACTTTGTTGGCTACACAGTAGCACAGAACGAGAGACTGGCTCCACATCACATCCTAAAACTGCAAAAAACTGGAGTGTTGATATCTCGGTGTTAAACAATTCATAGTTGATTTTAACTTAATTCTGAGTAAAATGACCTTTAGTGTTGGAGATATTTGAAGTTTTGCCCCACCAGTGTTGTTAAAATCAGTAAAGGGTCAGGTGAACTAAGGTTTACCCACTGCCATTTCAAATCTGAGTTCCCCATCATGCCCTTGGGCAGTGTTTTGATGTGATTTATATGTTTTCAGTTGTGTTTAGATGTTGCCTGTTGTACAGTGATCCCTGCTGGTGTTCTGTTGCTCATGTTTCTTGTGGATTGTCGTTGTTTTTAATGTGAGACACATTTGCACCATGAGGGAAGTGATCCACTGAGTTAGAGTTCCAGCCTGTGACTTTAGGTGCTCCTAAAGGACATGTGCATATTCTTCACCAGCGTGCATTACCTTACTTTGCCGTTGACTCTGCTTTGTTCTTGCCAGAGAAGACCCACCTTTCTAATTATATGTAGTGTGGACTAATGTAGACACTTTTAAAATGTCAAATTAAACTCTGTGTTCTGTCATTAAAACAAAAGTCTGTCTATTCTAACTGGTCACATCTACTGCCCTCCAAATAGTTTATTGTGCTGGTGAGTTTACTTTGTAGTCCACATCAGACTGCTTGATTTATAGGGAGAAAGGAATGATTTTGTGATTTTAGACCTGACAGTTGTTTACCCAAAGATGCTGTAATCTTTTGTTTAGATGTGCTTGATAAATTGCACTCACTTTAACCGTTGTTTTGTGTTTTCTTGCCTTTATTCTAGCTGCCTTGTCTGAATTTGAATTTACGTTTGATAGACTTTCAAATTAGCCACCTTGGAGCATCTCTTCTGTAAACACATTTTTGTTTTTTAGCTTGAATAAAAGCAGGGCATCCTTAAAAGTAATACCCTATGATCAGTTTTATCATTATACTCGTCTTTTTGCCTGCCATTATCCCTTTGATGTGTTTGGCTTAATGTCGCTCCTCTGGAACAATTTCAAAGTTTTCAGTGCAAAAACAATCGTACTGGCGTCGATCATTTTCTTTTATAACTTCTGTCATCATGTAGTAAAGTATTTGTGTTGCCAGATTTGCTGGAGAGAAAGCAGCAGTAAATGGCTTTCTATAAACCAAAGCTTTATTGGCCGTCTAAGCTTTGATGCTGCACACATGGCAGGCCAGCACCAACAAATATTTCATAGCACTGCTCTGATGTGTGCGTCTGTCATCTGTGTTTTCTTTCTTAGGGCTATGAAACAGCAAGTGTGTGCTTTTGGATTGTGTGTGTATAGACAGGAGAGTCTTAAAACCAAGATCATAGTGAAGGATCACATGTCAGACGTACAGAGCTGTGAAAAAGTATTTGCCCCCTTCCTGATTTATTTTATTTGACTTTTTTAATTACATGTTTCAAACCATCAAACAAGTGTTGATATTAGACAATGAATTAACTGTGATCACCCACATTTTTTGGAAAGCTGAGTACAATTTCACTAGCCACACTCAGGCCGGATTACTGCCAGACCTGTTGAATCAAGAAATCCCTTAAATAGAACCTGTGTGGCAAAGTGAAGTAGGCTAAAATAGATCTCAAGAAGCAACACGTGTTGCGATCTAAATAAATTATCTGTCAGTCTGGAAAGGGTTAAAAAGCCCTGTCTAAGCTTTGGGAATACAGCAAACTGTGTTAAGAACCATTATCCACAAATGGGGAAAACTTGGAACAATGGTGAACCCCTCAGGAGTGGCCAGCCTACATAAAGTACTCCCAAAAGCACATGGAAGACTCGTCCAGGAGATGACTTAAGAAACCAGAACATCTTAAGACCTGCAGGCATAACTTGACTCATTTAGGGTCAGTGTTCGTGATTCAACATTTAGAAAGACACTGGGTAAAAATGCCTCCCTATGAGAGAGTTCCAAGTCCAAAACCACTGCTGACCAAAAAGAACACAAAGGTTCATCTCACATTTGCCAGAACCATCTTCACAAGACTTTAGGGAAAATATTCTGTGGACTGACGAGGCAAAAGTTCAGCTTTTCCGAAGGTGGCGTCCTGTCACATCTGGTGTAAAACTACCACAGCATTTCATGAAAAGAACCACATACCAACAGTCAAACATGGTCTGAGGCTGCTTTGTTGCTTCAGGACCTAGACGACTTGCCATAATTGATGGAACCATGAATTCTGCTCTCTGCCAGAAAATCCTGGAGGAGAATGTCCGGCCATCAGACCTCAAGCTCAAACGCACTTGCAGAAGGGCAGTGATCCGAAACACTGGCTATCTTTGTCTAGTAATAAAATTTGTTTGATCTAAAACATTTAAGTGCAGAAAAAAGCAATCAGAAAGGGAGCAAAAACTTTCTCACATGACTGTATATAAGTTACGTGTATGTATCTTATAGGCATGTGTGTGAAACTTAAAAGAAGAGCCCTCTGGCTTCACGTTTTTTCTCCTTACTTCACTTTTTCTTTCTTCGGTTCTTTCAGCTGCTATGAAATGCAGGAGTTCATACCTCAGACCTCCGAGTATGTGTGTAAAAGAGAGAGAGAGGGATAGAGTCAACATGGAGCAGATGAGAATAGGAGGCCTAGCGCTTGTCCGCCCCAGGACAGAAGCTGTCAGCTGGGAGAGAAATACTACACTGCAGGGCCCCACTCTGGAGACTCACAGACTAAACTAGTAGCTGTGCGGAGTTTGTGTGTGTACGGGAAAGAGAGGGAGAGAGAGGAAAGCACAGGGAGAGGCAAAGACAGAGGGAGAAATTAGAAGTGGATTTAATTTTATGTCCATGCGTAGAGGAACATTATGCACAGTCATGATCACAGGAGCCAGCCACAGTCGGGTGTGTTTGGTTTGATGCGAGTGTGTGCGTGTGCCCCAAGGCTGCATTAGCTACCACTCCAAACCAGCTGTGCCCTCCTGTAAGACATTCCTCCAATTTGTCTTCTGTGCTGTTCCCTCTTTAAAATCCTAAGTAAGTTTTTCTATATGTTTAGATGTGTTTACAACATACAGAACAGTTAAAAATGGTGAATAAGATTCAAAATCTAAATATATAAACATTTTGATCAAAAGTAGCATGAACTTTTTATAGACAGGAACAGTAAATGGTTCCCATCATGCAGCTGAAACGCAGGAGACTCCTGCGTCAGTATAAGGAATATATTTAAAACATAAAATGGCAGTTTTTAATTATTTTAATGTGAAATGTGACATATAAACCTTGGTACGTATTTCTCATAATTACATAAATGATTATCACATTTTTCTAAGTCCTCGGTCTCAAGCGTGGAGAATGTGCTGATTTAATTTGCCATGGTAGTCTTTCAGTTTCTCAGAATTGGTCATTAAGGGGGAGTATGTTTTGGAAAAATCTTTGGAAATGTGTAGTTAGCTTCAAAAAGTCTTCTCATATCTTGTCATTCTCTGAGGCCCAGCATGTAGAGGAAACCTCCCCTCACAGAAACAAGGTCGAGCTTGACACGCACCAAGTCGTGTAGGGGTTAAAGTTTGAGCTGTGGCGTCCTCTGAGCAGCCTGCTGTGTAACCAGAGCAGACAGAGTCACACCAAACAATGGAGAGCCGCTTTGTTCACTCGGAAACAGAGAGCAGAGAGAGGGGATTATTTCTAAAATAGCTCTGTGTTTGTCTTAGGCAGAGGCTGGACAGTGTCACATCAGACTTCATTCTTATACACACTTAAAGCCCTGCATGCACACAGACAACCTGCGAACATGAGCACACGCTGGAATACTCCATAGTTTATCCACATACAGGAAGATATGCTGTCATGAACAGAGACGTACAACTGTTTCTTCAGCGCATGCAGACTGCAGAAGGTGACAGCATGGAGGAGATAATGCAGCACAAACAGAAATGCTGCTTTGGTGTTTGTGTAGAAAAATGCGTGTGATCTTAGACCAGGCATTCTTGTGTGTGATAAAGTGAGGGGCCGTAAGTGGTTTGAGGAAGGCGAGAGATCACATGTGCGTCTCTGTGTGCCAGGGTTGGGGTCAGGTGCCTGGTGCGTTTGCATGCATCTGCTTACTGTCTGCCTTGTCGCCACAGCGATGACATCATGGCACACGACCGCCAAACGACGGAAAGAATGCCTCCCGTCTTCTTTACAGTCGGAGAGAGAGGAGAGGAGAAGGAGTGATGAAGGTCTGAGGAGGAGAGGAGAAGTGCCAGAGGGGGGAAGAGAAATTTCTGAATAACTATTTAGATAGACTGTTTAGAGGTTTTTCTTATTACATTTAAAACAGGAAGATAAAAAATGCAGAAATAAAGGGATAATATGAAGCTGTTCATATCAGCATGAAAATAGGTTGTTTGCAATCATTTGATCCAGGATGTCCATTGAGGTTTAGGAAGTGGGGGACAGCCATTAGGAGTGAATGGGAATGGAGAAATGTGAGTACTTAACAGCTCTAAATGGACCTGTACACTGCAATTATCATCAGAAAGTTTCTACATACACTGAATATGATCCCTACACTTTACCAATAAGATTTTTACCTCAATTTAACTGATTTACCTGCTGTGGAGGCAATCAAAGTGGGCCTTCTAAAACAGTGATCATCAACTGGCAGCGGAGGGCCACATCAGGCCCTCCATGTCTTCCCATCCAGACCCCCAGAATATTATTGATTTTGGGAAAAAAAGGACAAAAAATCTTATATATATATATGAAATAAATTCTGGAAAAAAGAAGTTCACAAAAAATGTTGTAAAGCTGTTGAAAATAATAATTGAAAAAATTGAGATTGTAGAAAAAATATCTGGATTGGTTAAATGCTGATCCATTTTTTACTTGAGACCTTTTTCTATCTGAGAATCAAAACCAAAGACCTGCTTCTTGCATTGATTGTTCACATCAGGACACATATTAGCGTCAAACTCAGTGATGGAGAACATGACAGCCCCAGGAATATTCAGCTAAAATATCTCAACTGCCCCCTTGTGGCTGGCTATGATATAGGAACTGATCTCACTTTTTAAAGCTAAAAATGGCACGCATTTTAAAGGAAAAAATATTTCAAAAACATGTTAGTTAGAACAAAATGTCTTTATTTTAGTTTATTTGAAAGTCTAGCCCAAAAATGTCCATTGAGGAAAAAGCTTGCCTTTGTTCAAATGTAGCTGATGACCCCTGTTCTAGAGTCTAGCATCGTCTAGCCAGACAAGGCTTGTTCTGAGCTAAGAGGCTAGCTGAGCCCCTTTAACATATAAAAAATACATGCAAAAAATTGTCTTTTGTCACAAAAATGCTTAAAACAGAAAGGGGGATAGACTATCAACCAAATAAACCTTGTGGGGTAAGAGACAGAGAGATGATGAGCTGTGCATGAATGAGCCTATGCAACAAAATGGCCCTTTTAAGTTAGCTAAGGTAGCTAGCTTCCATCTGACAGCCAGTTTTCTTTCCTCCATCCTTTGTCTGTATTTATTCCACATTTTAAAAAGCCAAACTGTAACCAATTCGAAGAGCCATTTTGGAGCCAAACAACCAGCTCTTCTGAGCCGAGCCAAATGATCTGGATCTCTTAAGAGAGACCAGTTACCCAGCAAGAGAGGTTGGTGAGACAGACATCAGCCAGCTAGAGGTAAGATCAGAATTTAATGTGCTACACCATGATAAAACTGTACTTGTGGAAACAGATCATCTACAAGTGGTGTGTGACACCACTTGTCCAGGCTTTAGACGGAGGCCTTTTTAATTCCTACCTGCTGCCGTTTCTCTGTGAGCTCTTTAAACCTTTTTTTGTCTGAATTTTGCTTTCAGGACACAAAAGTAGCTTAATAATTAAAAGTATATTTATACTTTAACACTTGGCATACTTGGCATAATCATAACCAGCTGAAAACATGGCCTTTTTGATAAGCTTTAAAAAACCTTTTTGACAACAAAATACTGAAATAGACCAAGTAAAATGATTCAACACAACAGCATTTTAAAACTCCTTAATTTAATCACTGCAGTATTTACTTCATGTATCCTATCTATTGTGCAAACTTTCAAAAATAATCCAGTGGGAATGTGGCCTTGCACATGTTTGAGTCATCCCAGCTCTGCAGTGCAGGACAGTGTTGTAATGTCTACGACACAATTTTGGTCAACATTGTTTTGCTGGGCAATCCTGCAGTTTTTATTCTTGTGCTTTAAGACCCATCTGTGCCACACATTTGTTTTTTTAAGTGTTGTTTTTGGCTTACATGCAAGTTAACAGCAGATGTCATCGCTGATAAGTCAAAGAACAGATTTAGACCCATACTTTTCTTCATTTCAGACCAAAAAGATACAAGGATGTGGAGTGCAAAGGTCCCAAAACTTTTTAAGACAGAAGTTGCCGAGAGAGAAAGTATGAATATTTGAGAAGTAACCTTTGTGACAAACTGATTCTTCCCTTCCGTCTTTCCTTTATCTCACTGTGCCCTCCTTATTGCTGCAGAGAGGAAAGACTTGAAAGGAAAGTTCCAGATCTGAGGCTGCAGCTCTACTGGGAACCTTTCCTCCTCACCGCGCTGGCTGCTGTCGTCTTTTTAAGTTCCAATAGTAAAGACACACTGCCAGCAGAGCGGAGATCATACTGTGTTTTTAAAGCGCCCTCTGACAGAAGAATTATCCAAAGATTGAAAAAAGAGCTCCGCTCTTGAAACAGATTGTAATGATCACATGGTAACAGCAGCAACCACATCCAGCACTTGTCACAAGCATGTGTTTAGCTCTGAGTGTTTGAGAGAGAGAGGGGGAGAGATGAAGGACCCAGAGGCCAAGAATGAGACGGGTGCATCTGGAATAAATATCATTTTATCACCAGGGTTTACAAGTGCCATGTGCTGGCAGGTAACCCTCAGATATGGTATAAAACTAAACGCACTGTTAGCTTTAACAAGACTAATGTTCCATTAGCCTCCTTCACATGTGTGTGAGTGTGTGTGGGTGCTAATAAACGGAAAGGCTGGGACAGAGTTCCAGTGTCTTAAAATGTGGAACAAAGAAAATTCTCTGATAGCATAAAAGAGTCCAAAAAGTGTTAAAGTTTAAAAGACGGAGCATTGAGATCACTGGTTTGTGGCAGATATAAATGAATTAAAACTACATTACTCAAAAATGCCGCTCCTTATGAAAGTCCATTAATACACTAATAATAAATAAAGTTGACTAGAAAGTTCCTTTTGGGAAGTTGAAATGTCTCTCTTGCATCAAGGCAACAAAAATGACTTTTTTGATTGAATATTGTGAACATAACTGCTCCTAATTCTTTGACTGGATAGTCATAGTATGAGAATTCTGTTTGAAATTATATCCAAACTAGGGCTGTTAGCACTGAAGCATTGATCGAGATGCTTTTAGTATCCATAAGGATTGCATTAATTTCTTTCAATTGCAATAACTGCTTGCTTTATTGTCCTTTTCATCTCACTTTGGTTTAGTATTCCTGCAGTCACAGTGGTGTAAAGTCATCTGCTTCTTGTGTTATCAAGCATTTCACTTTTTTACCGCTCCCTCATTTCATTAAAAAATACTTTCTATGTTCAAGTTCATGTTGTTATCTTAAATCTTCCCAAAGTCCTTTACGTACTTTCAAAATTAAAGCATATCCAAACAGGAAGGCAATTACCCTTTGTGTAAGAAAATAAAACAAAAACAGTTTGAAGTGCAAAATTGTGGCGTTTTAAATTGCAGAAAATAAAGAGTATTAATTATGATTACCTATAGAAATTCTGAGATTAATCCTGATTTTTAAAATCAATCATTTGTTTAAACTTGAATTGTTGCTAAGGTTAACCATGTAAAGTGTTGCATAAGGCTTGTTTTTGTTGAAAATTTGGCAGAAATATAAAACTTTTTGAAAACTTCCCAGGACTCAGTATGAATGTATCCATGTTTTTAGGCTTGTAAAAATCAGCTTCTCCAATTGATCCAAAGATAAAATCAGTCATGGACAAATGTGAGCAATTGGCTGTGTGTGAAATCACAGTCATTCACTACTCCCTGCCTCCTACACAGGGAGTTGTAGAGCTGTTGAGGGCTTCAAAGTAGGATCACTGGCACAATTAAATAAACACTGCTGCACGCTGCTCAGTGTCTGTCCAGTAATGGCATTATTGCTGTAACACAATAGAAATAGGCAGTAATGTTTGCTGGGGATCAGTAATAAATATGAATGCATCAATTTTGTATCTAATATTAAGGGTTTGTATGGGTGTATGAAAATGGTTCCTGCAGGTCCTTGAAAGGCTTAGAGTCTTCAATTGCTCATTTGATATTTAAGGGCTTTAAAGGTCATATTTTTACCAGTTGGAGGTCTTGGAGTTTAGAAGGCACACTGACTAAGACAGTGGATCGCAAACTTTTTCTGCCGGGCCCCCCTTTAGCAGTTAAAAGTATTTTCAGGTCCCTGTACCCCTTACGTTTTTTGCTATCAAATTCCTGTTTTAATTTACATTTACCACAGCATAAAAACTCAAAATTTTGTAGAAATAACAACTATAAATTAGAACAGAGCTTTAAAAATCTAACTCTCTGTTTTGAATTACCTGAAAATAAAAACTTAGCAAACATTTTTCAAGAAACATGCTTCCAGTCCTGCTGTTATTTCATTGACAACTGTTGGCTTGTCTTGTGCTACACATCTCCTCAGGTCCTGGGTGAACTTGTGAGAATGCTTCTCTCAGTTTATTGTAGATGTCTAGCTTTTCTGTGTTTTTTTTTTCTTTTGATTGAGGTAACAACAGAAAAAAAAACTATCTCCCACAGGTAGGATGTGGCAAAGTGGATTCCACTCCAATCCAAAATGCAGACATGGCTCTGACTTGATCTGCAACTAAAATGCTGAATCTGAAGGGACATCGATAATTTGCTCCTCTTCTGCAGTGCTGAAGTCTTCAGCTGGTGTTCCTTAGCCCAGCCTTGCCGCACCCCCCATGTCATGTCATCACTTTAGGAACATGGCCCACTTTAGGAACCACTGGATCCACCAATTCCTCCTCTCTTTATTGTAAACAGCTTTTAGATGTTGGTAACAATGTCACTGAATGCTAACTTCTCTGTTTTTACACTGGTTTGACTCCTTTTGTCTGTCCTCAATCAATGAGAGCAATCAATTCACTTCCTAACTGCAGAACTTTACTCCTCAGTACATGGAATTAAATGCTTGGTTGATGACCATCAGTTGTACACACACTTCATGATGCATTGTGTAATGAAATGAGTTCATGATATTGGTAATGAGATTTTCACTCTTATTTTAGAAAGCTCTACTAAATGCCAAATTCACTACTTTGTGTACTTTATTGTGAAAAGGCGGTGGTTTCGAATACATTTTAAATTATATGATAATCATTATGGATCCAATAATCTTGCTTCCATATTCATAACCTCTAGAAGTCTTCATATGATAAACACTGAGGTGTTTTAATGACTATAAATATCCTGGGAATCAGTCCCCCTCAACCCCTTGAGCTCCTGCTCCTGTCAGACTGCAGCAGCCCAGATGCATGATGGGACACTTGTACACTGACAGTGCGGTTTGTGAGGTTACCCAAAGAATCTGTGGGTGTTCTCACAGTCCAAACATGTAATCTGTCTTCATTTAGACACTCATCACTGCATTCCTCAGTGCACCGCTGTATCTCTCTAAGTGTGTGTGAAAGTGTGTTCGACTGTGTGTCGGAGAGAAATAACCTCATACACGCTTATCTGGAGTTACTGTGGTTCTGCTCAGGGGGACGATATGCCCATCTGTTATCCTGAATGTTTCTTTCCTGCATCTTTTGGCTGGATTTTACATTTTGATGAAGAATCAGAAGCTTAATCATTTTCATATTCTCTCATGGGTGATTACAGAAAAACAGTTTATCTAAGATGCACATGCAAGTTTGCATCTTTGTGCTCATTTGCATGTGTAATTGCATGTGGCTACTCTTTTAGACATGTGGGATTGCGGAAAACTCATGATTTCGATTTCCAAGAAATCAGACCCTTGGGTGTCCTCCATTGGGTCTGGGGCAGATTTGTGGCGGATGGGATGGATGGAATGGGGCTAGTTGCTTCCCGGCCACATGGAATGTTATTTATCTGTGAGCTCCACTGTCCGGACACAGGGAGAGAGGAGGGACAAGAGGGCTGGAGAGATAGGCAGAGACCAGACTCCCATTTGAAAATATGTGTTAATACCGCTTAATAATGTTTAAGTTAGTGAGACAATTTTTAGATAATTGCTGTGTAACCAAAATCACTCTTTTGGAAGCATTTCAAAAAAAGAGCCAAAGATAACACGCTCCTATGTAAGACTGCATGATTTACAACCAAAGAACTCTATATTTTTGCTGAACAACCCTAAACTCATCCTCCTTAATCCTAAAGTGGTGCAACAACTGAGCTAAAACTTCCCCCCACTTGTTGACATCCCTTGGGCTCACTATGACATTAGCGTACACCTAAATTAGCATCTAGGCATGCAGATAGTTTTGGGTTCTTTTGTTCAGATTTTTGCTTTTCCATCTTTGGGATTTTTGTCTTTACCTCAATACAAGGGAGGCAACTGGAAACTTCTTTGCGGCGCTCTTAAAGCTGTGCAAATGACATTTTTAAATATTTTACAGGAACATCTTG
Organism: Cheilinus undulatus; assembly: GCF_018320785.1. Classification (NCBI taxonomy): domain Eukaryota; kingdom Metazoa; phylum Chordata; class Actinopteri; order Labriformes; family Labridae; genus Cheilinus; species Cheilinus undulatus. The sequence continues at coordinate 18,968,937 of NC_054887.1, read as the reverse complement.
CGTCCTTGTCACTTGAAATATTCCACAGAACATTTTTTTGTAGATTTCAGGATAAAGATGTTACTATTAAATAGTTTAAATGCCATTTTTACCAGGTTGAAGGGGGAATTCTGGCTAAAATGGCTAAAAGAACATGTAAAAAAATGTGTTTTTTGCCATTCTGACTCACTAGTCCTTCATAATATTACTTTGATATTCATGATTTGTCCAAGGGAAAGCAGAGACTGCTCTTGTGCCTTAAAGTTACCTTTAATTCCCTGTTATGACATCAGTGTAAAATATCAGCCATGATAATTTATTAAGATGATTTCTACTGTCTCTAACAGAATTTATGACTGTTCTTTGTGCAGGCAAGAGGCGTTACTGGCAGCCATAAGTGAGAAAGACGCCAACATTGCCCTGCTGGAGCTCTCCTCGTCCAAGAAGAAGAAAACTCAGGAGGAGGTGGCAGCACTGAAGAGGGAGAAGGACGGTCTGGTTCACCAGCTCAAACAGCAGGTAGGAATACTGTAGACGCACACACGCTTTGACATCCAAGTTGACAACAGGAAATATTTGTGGTTGCTTATTTAAATGAGAGACGAGGAATGGAGTGTAAAAAAGGAAGGACAGGTGAGGTGGTGCTGACGAGTGGAGAGAAGAAAAAAAGGAGATGCAGAGAGAAACTGAGTCCAGATGTGACCACAGTCCTCCGACCACCCTGGGTAAATTTAGGAATAACCGACCCCTCCTTCACTCACCACACACAAACACATACACAGTTCAAATCCTCAGCAAATCTCTGCTGACAACACCTTTATATAAATCTGTTTTTATTTACATTCTCCCTCCACAGATACACAACCGTACACGTCACCTCTCTGGTATGGATACACCTTCACTGAGCTCACACACACAAATCTAGACACATACCGAGTGTACTCAGTCACCCGGGCCAAAAACAAGGATATAAACATGACCAAATGCCTCTGTGGTTCCACACAGAGGTCTATTCACACATACTCAGAGGCACACTCCCACACAGTAAAGGTCCTCGTGGGTCTAGTGAATTAACCAACTCCTCAGTGGATGTGCCTACTGAGAGTTTGATGGATTTCCTCTTCACTGTTTTATCTGTCTGCCTGGTATCTTTTCACTTTATACTTTCTACTGGTTTCTGTGCCCATGAAGCATTAATTTTGTGCTTTGATTCACAAAAGCTTAGAGTGCCATAGAAGACAGTTTTCCAAATCAATAATATTTATTAACACATGTAGAGAAGTTTCACAATAGCTGAAGTGATTAAAACTCCTTGTGGGCTATAAAGGCACACAAAAATGCCATTAATGTGCATTTAGGTTTTAACGTTCATTATGAGAATGTGGATACCAGACGGTAAACCTTAATTCTAGGTGTGGGCACACCTCGTTTAATATCAGATAGCTCAGACTGCATGGTGGTCTGGGATGGCTTCATCCCAGTTGGTTTAGTAAACTGGCTCATATTAATCGGGAATAGTTAATTTTATTGAAAGGAATACCCTTATTAATCCAAGTGTTTATTAATACAACTATCAATCCTTATTCAAGTTTGTCATCAAAAACAGGTTTTTTTTTTCTTTATGTGACATTTGAGCACTAATGACACTGTATTTACATACGCCAGACCTTTAGGATGTCATAATTTAACCATCCTTCTGCTTGTTAAGTCCACTAATGAACTTTTACTCTGCCAATTTCACCACCAATTTCGACACTGGATTAATGCTTTTAACTAACTTTACTTGCTTCAAAGTTTTCACAGCATTTTGGTTAGATTTCATGCACAATGCTGCTTTGTTTTGTGCTAATGTTTCCCCTTGCAAAAACTAAGCTGATGTATGTTTTTGCCCAAGTGATAATATAAGTTTACATTACACTCCATAGCAGTATCAATAATCTAAAATGTTATGGATTCCTGGGTTTCGGATAAAAAATACAGAGCTGGGCTTTTGATTTACCAAACTTTTGATTTCCATCACTTTATCCCTCCTCTTAACTGACATGATCTGCGGTAGTCTGCCAGTTAACAAAAATACAGTGTTGTTTAGTCCATCCAGTCTTACTCGTAGTAACTGGAATTCCAGCTCCTTTTAGTGATCTGGATCATTTGGCTCAGCTTAGCAATAAGCACTGGCCCTTTGTCTGCCAAAGACTCTTTATTTGGTATCATTTGGCTTTTATTACATCTATCAAGTAACAAAAAAAGGGACGAGCTGGCTCTCATCATTCACAGAAAGGAGCTGGCTTGTTTGCACATCACTATTGGCTTCTAGCTTGTCTTTTGGCTTATTTTAACCCGCGATCTTCTCCAGTGTGGTGTCACATAGCTGAAAAAGTCTGTGACTCAGAACTGTCTGTTGTGGCCCGTAAACTGCTTTGCCAAGAAATTAGATAACCTTAAAGGGCACTTTTCCAGTTTTTTGTCAGCCTTTTTGGTCGTGCCTTAAGAAGTTGACTTGTTCAAGTTTGCTTCTTTTTTTGCCCTCTTGGTATTCTTTAAAAAGACAAAATTAGTGAGAAAAGCTGATAAAGATGCACTTCTGGCCTCTTGCTCATAGCTAATTCACCCCTGTTCTTTCACATAGCCATCAGTGACAGCAGTAAGCCTAAAAGCCATGAAAATCATGTGTGGGCTGAGATTTGCATAAGAGGCGGGCAAGTGAGTTCTGATTGCAGGTCGTCACCAAAGACGTATTATCAATGCATTGCGTGGGCGCACATTTGTAGCGCTGTCAAATAAATATCCAATACCTAAAACTGATGGATAATGTGAGAAATAAGCAACCTGAGAAACACATTTTATTGGATTTTAAATCAGAGACCGTAGGATTCATGTTCACTGTGAGACAGAAAATCAAAATGAGTTATTTTAACCAAAAAGCTACTTCAGGTACATGATGCATCTTCAGTGGCTTCTTTGATTTTTTTTTTCTTTCATAGTACCATTATTTGGTCATGATAATGTAACTTTAAGCCTCATGATAGTTTGACTTTGCGCTTTTCTTGGCTTCACAAGGGTGGTGAAAAAAGTGCTAACTGGACATTTTATAAATGTTTAGTGTTTGAAAGCACTGTGATTTTTAAAGCTGTCTGCTGCCTCTTAAAAAAGAGCCTTCTCTTTCTTAAGCTTCTCTTCCATTGCTTCTGAGCTGTAATACTAAAGGAGAAAGGGTCAGAGTAACCATACACCCACCTTCCCAGTAGCTGACGAGATGCTTTTAAACAATTAACCCACCTGTTTCTGCATAAATGGGTCATTGAGCATTCACCACACACAAATGATGAAGACACCTTACGTATAAGCTCAAAACCAAGATTGTTGCGTATTGTTTTTCCCTCCATTTCTCTTGATTCACAAACTGTGACACTAAACTACAATACAGAGGACTAATGGAGTTATAATCCAAAAAATGGCTCAGATAGACACAATTTTACATTTCAGTCATTGCAAGAGCTACTGAATATTGCCAAAAATCCACTTTATGGATAAAAAGAGCTCAAAGGATTCACAGAGAAGGATGTTTTATGCAGAAGGAGTAAAATTGTACGCATGTGAGTCAAAGAGTTTTTGAATTGGTGTTAAAGTGAACGTTAGGGAGTGTGTGAGACACCGTGTCAAATGAAGTCATTATAACACACACATCACTCCCGCCTCTCTTCCTCCCTCATCCCTCCGTCTCTCTCTGTCCTATTTGAAGTCATTTATGACACCTCGAGGTCTTGAAGGTGGTTACTGACAACACAGAGACTCCACTGTCTGGTGCTGTGAGTGTCTACTCAATGGTGTGAGCGGTTGTACCTCCTCCTGGTCTCTCTCTCACTTTCTCTTTGTGGTGTCATAATTTTCAGTCCCTCAAAGACAGATCACAGCCAAGACTTCCTCAACATTCCCATACGTCTGTTAGCTGTGTTTCCATCCAGTAAAGGAAGGCTGTCGTATTTTTAGCCCGCTCCTTCACACACACAGACTCACACTTTGACACTGATAACCTGCCTGACAGATTGGACAGACACCGAGCAGCTGCATGAAATTTGAAGTTAGACTCAATCTGAGATGATGGAAATGATTTGATGAGAGATGAAATTTTGGCAGGTGTAAACAAAGTATTTCTAAACTTGTATATGGTTCAAAATAACAAGCTAAGTTTGCGATAAACTTTGGCTTTGGCTGAAGTGTGTGGTTCACTTTCATCTGTGTGATGGAGAAGTTCGCATGAGTGATTATGACAGGCATCAGTCAGAGCTTTGAGTTGGCTGGCCTTCATTCACTTAACATTTTCATGTAGAAATTTCACTTATTCAGTCCTCCAAAAGCTTCTGACATTCTCAAAAGCCTTTTTTAGTTAGGATTTGTTCATCAATCTTCCTTGGACTTATGTTATGAAATTGATTATCAAAATGCAGCAAAAACAAGAAAAAAAATAAGGAAAATGCTGTTGTTCTTGGAAGGACCAAGTAGCAAAAGACTCTGACTTACGTCTGCAAACTCAGATACTGGGAATGCCTCACTGTCTTGCTCAGCAAACTCACCCCTGAGCGAGGAGACCATGGTGTGCTACTGTGTCATTTCCCTGACTTGCATCTCCACAGCTGAAGCAGTAGAAGGCATCAAGGCAATCAGAGTCCCAATGAAGGAGGATAAAAGCCTCAGAGTCAAGCATGCAGGAAACCAACCCATACAGACCAGTACCTACTGTTTGATTCCCACCATCCACTGGAACATAAGTTAGGTGTCATCAGAACTCTACAACATAGGGCAGAGAATATACCTACAAAGATGAGAGGTAAGAAGAAGGACCACCAAAATCTCAGGGAAGCCCTTAAAACTTATAGGTACCCTAATTTGGTCTTCATCAAGTCCTCAGAGAAACACCATATTTACAGGAGAAGAGGACGACAAGCCTCACAGCATTGTTATTCCCTACTTGTCTGGAGTAGCTGGAAAAACTCAAGAGGATTTTCCAAAAGCACAACATTCTAGTAAACTTCAGATTCACCGACACGCTGAGACAGAGGCTGGTTCATCCTAAGGACGAAACACCTAGGCACAAACAAAGTAATGTAGTGTATGCCTTAAAATGATCTGAGGAATGCAGGGACTGTGATACTAGAGAAACCAAAGAACCCTTACATGAAAGCATGGCCCAGCACAGGATCATCTGGTCAAGACTTGGCTGTTCACTGATATCTGAAGGATACAAGACATTCCTTTGAGGTCAGAGAGGATTGCTGGTTTGAGGGAGGTGTCTATGTCAAACTGGAAAACCCATCTTTGAACAGAGGTGGGGGACTATGACATTTCTTATCCCCTATGATGAAGCCTTGGATCCCCTTCAACAGCAATTCAAACAACACATTTACAGCTGATCACATGATCAAACATCGCCCTGGTAAACCTGAAGAGGCCCGGGTGGACATGCCTTCAGATGAAACTGGGTCAATGATTCTTCTAACGATTCTCAGGTGACCATCAAGATTATTAGCATATGAATGGTCAACAGAGGCTGTATTTTTTCTGGTTCTGGCCCAGGTCACTTTAGAACTAAAGAAGCCTTTTGGAGGAGAGGCAAGAACCTCAATCAAGACCAGTTGCCTCCTTGACCAAGATTTGGATGCCAACAATATGAGCAGAGTATAGAAAAGGTACGCTGGTTTTCCTTGGCAATCAAAAGCAGTTTTACAATCGTGGGGCCATTCCTGTCTGTTTAACAAAATAAGGTCCAAGTGTATAGTGAGCCATCTTAATTTAATCTTCGATATAGTCCTCTGGCTCTGGGTAATTCTGGATCTGTTCTGGGGTCTCCTCCCAGTTCGACGTACCCAGAAGACTTTTAAGGGAATGTGCCCAGAAGGGATTAAATGCCATTACCCCCTCAACTGGCTCCTTTCTATGCAAAGGAGCAGCAGCTCTACTCCAGATGTGTGAACTCCTCATCTTATTTCTAAGACTAGGCCCAGACACCCTCAAGAGGAAACTCATTTCAGTTGCTGTGTATCTGAGATCTCACTCTTTCAGCCATTACCTGAAGCCCATGACTACAGGTGAGGGTTGGAACATAGATGTACTGTTATATTGAAAGCTTTGCCTTTGGCTCGGCTCTGTGTTCAGCCTGATGGTCCGGTACAATTCTCACAATACTGCTGACACTTCCTAATCTTAAATATCCCTTCTGGCATGTGAACACCTCAGGATCCCCCAGTAGGACTTGGAAAATGATGCTGGAGAGAAGGATGTCTGGGGCAACTTACTTAGCTTCCAGCCACTATGGCCCAGCCTTGGATGAGCAGAAGGGAAAAAAGCATACAGTCCTTCTGGGAAATAGCATTGCTGTACTTCCAGGGTCTATAATCATCAAAATCTATACTAATCAAACAAATGAAAGCAAAAAATTTTTACAATAATAAATTGTATAACATTATATTTAGTTAGATGTATAAATCTTTTTATCTGAGAAAAACTTATGACTTTGATATGTTGTTGAAGGTAAGAAATACAGTGAAAAGGACCACATTAGGTCAGAATATGAAACATAAAATCTGATGGATACAAAAGGTAAAAAGATATAAAAGATGAAAAGAAAAACCACGTGTTTGAGTAAAGGATTTATGCATGTGTCCCTGAAAGTTTTTTCCTTTGTTTTGCCCTTTGGCCTTCAGCTGCAGTGTAGGCAGGAGGCTGTAGATCAAGGTGACCTCAGCTTTCTTCACTATTCATCCCCTCCTCTCTTTCTCACAGTCTTTTTTTTTTCTTCTCACTTTTATTCACATTTTTTATTTCTTTTAGCGGTGTGGTGGGCCATGAGAAAAATATAGAGGGAAAAGTTATGATGAAGAGTGTGTGAAGGCAAAGAGGAGAGGGGAGGGGTCGTAATATTTTATGAAATGGAACAAGAGGGAGAAGGTGAGGAATATACCACCATCTGCCCCTGTGAGAGACACATGTGGTTAGCATTTACAGGTGGGTTATGTGTGGCCCCAGCTTTCACCATTGTCCTCATTCTGTGTGGCTAAAACTCCCTTCTTTTATGTACATTTTTCATACTTTGGCTCTTCATATCAGTGGCTTTGGGACACTCTCCAAGATAGTGGTTTGGTATTCAGGGCTCTTATTAGGTGATATTTTTGACCTAAACTTAAATGATATTGCAGAAACACTCACACAGCTTAAGTTTAAAGAACAATAGTTTAACAGTGATAAACCTTTGATTTATCACAGATCCAAACCAAAGCAAATAACATGTTCAAATCTGAAGACTAAAACCAGTTACCTTTATGTTGATGTGAATATAATAGCTTAGAAAGTAAGATGTATGTTGTTTTGATGTGGTGTTGGAGAGATTTTTTTTCTTGAGAAAAGCAAAAGATTCCTACCATCCAAAGATTTCTACAACATGGCTAGATGTAGCAGAGAGAAACAAGGAAAAGGGTAAAAGTGATCAATAACAGATAGATGATAAAAGAGATGATAGGGCAAAATCATATAAAGAAAAAATTAAAAAACGGAAATAAAAGCTAAAAAAGAGAAAAAAAGAAATCACCTACTAGTGGTGTGAACAGCCTGTTTCTCACTTAACTTTCTGTATGACATAGTTATATGAATCATGACTTCTCTGTTACTGCCTAAAGTGAAAAATGAGTGTCCAATCTAATTAATTCCTTCGTAAAGACTTATCAGAATGAAATTATTCCCTTGTGCTTGACTCGGCCACTTTCCATTGTCATTTGTAATTTTCCACTTATCAACAACTCTCTCTTCTTGATAGAGAAATGAGAAGAGGAAAATTATAATCTATTTTCTCATCTTGATGAAATAGTTCTTATCCAAGCATGACTCAGCAACTTTTCATTTTTTGATAATTGCCAAGATAACAACAAAGGCTCTTCTTTCACTGCAGCAGGGAAACAATAATCCAATCTAATATTCCCCCGAGCCTTATCACAATGAATTTATTTTCTGCCAAGCATGACTCAGCAGATTTCTCCCCTCACTTCACTCATGTTCATTTGTTTCTCATTCTGTTCACGGTCAGCAGGTTACAGTGGAGACAGAGGCAAGGAGCAGAAGACAAGGGAGGAGGACGGGACAATAGGGGGAGAGGAGGAGTGAAATAATGGAGTGATGATTAGATAAAGTGAGAAAGAGAGCTGGCCGAGAAACAAGTGAGCTGAGGTCAGCATTCCTAACAATTAGAGAAAAGGGGAAGATGTTAAAAAAAAAGGCGAGAGGAGTAATGGGGAGGGTGTTAATTTCCTTCTTTCCTGCATTGGTCTTTGTTCTCCTTCCCTCTCTTTCCCTCTCACCTTTACTCACCCTTTTCTCACCTAATTTACACCTCCTTTTCCTTCTCGGTCCTCTTTCTTTTTTGTTCTTGCCTTGACTCTATTTCTCTGAGTTAAGGTACAATATTTAAATGTAGATATGATTGAATAAAAATATGAAAGGTAAAATAAATTATTGCAGTGATTCACTCCCTTCAAGTCAGTATTTAGTAGAGCACCTTTGGCTGCAATCACAGCTCTGCATACAGCCCTTTTTTAAGTCCTGCAACAACTTCTCTATTGGATTGAGGTCTGGGCTTAGACTCAGCCAATCAACTTCTTGTTGTCTTGAAATCATTTCTGTGTAGCTGTCTTTCTGGAATATGAATCTTCCCCAAAGCCAGTTCTCTTGCAGACTGAATAGGATTGTCCTCAACGATTTTCCAATATTTAACGCATTAATTTCACCCTCTATCTTTACAAGCCTTCCAGGGCCAGCTACCAAGAAGCACCCCCACAGCATGATGCTGACACCACCATGCTTCACAGTGGGGATGATGTGTTTGTGGTGATATGCACATGTGGTGATGCAGACACTACTTATGCTAGTCTCTCTGTATTATCTGTCTTTAGCTGTCCACAAAGTAGTTTTTTGCACTCTGGTTTTTGAATCACCTAATTCAGAGTTCTATAAAGATGGAATAAAATCACCACAAGCTAATTAGCTAACAAAAAGCTACATAATCATGACTGAGTAAGTTTATTTGCATGATCCAGTCACATAACTTCAACTGTAATACACTCCTACAAGGGAGGTTAAATAAAACTGAGTGATAGCAATGATATGTGAATTTTGAAGTAAAAAAATAAAGAAAACTGAGACTTTGATTACCTTTTCAAAACAGTCAAGCTGCAGGTGAGTTTACATTTGAAAGAACTGGTTTTGCTGCCAAATTTCACCGATCTAAATTCTGGTATAACCAAAAAAAGTCACTTGTTTCAGCTCTGATTCAAACCAAGAGCCTTTGTTTTAGAATGTTGATTTCAGTGCAAAATTGAAGGCAAAAAAGCGAGACGATCAAAAGAAAAGAAAATCCCAACAAAGGACACATTTCAGAAAGAAGATAAGTTGTGGTAAAACTGCATGCCAAGATTTTTAAAGCCAAGAGGGGGAAAAAGTGAGAGGAGGAAGAAACTGTCTATTACAGAAAGAAAGAGTTTAATAAATTAAATAAAACCCTAAGATCATTAACCAAAGAAGGAAACAGAGGAAGTACTCTGTACATTTTGTGATAGGATAGAGAGACCTAATTTTAAAAATCCCAACCTATAAAAGACGAGCAAAGAGGTAGAATGGGAGAAACTTTGGGGATTACTTGTGTTCAGAAAGTTGCAGGATAAGAAGAGAGAATGAGGTGGGTGAAGAAAGATACAGTCAATGTGCAGAAAGGTAAGAAGATTTGATCATCGAAGAAGCCAACCTTAGTGGGAACAGAGATCAGGGGACCTCTCAAGGCAGCTTATCCTGTTCGATTAAAGTGTATAGTTCCCCATCCTTCATTCTTCTTTGTTGATACCTAAGTCTTTGTTTTCCAATTGTTGAAGAAGCAGGTTCATTTGTAAACTCACCACCCTTTTCTTTAAGTAAATCGCTCAGAATCAAAATGATCAATAAAAACATGCAGGAACAGAATGAGACGACCAGAATTCATAAACCAAGAGAAGAGAGGTATTAAAAGGATTAGAATATCACTAATAAATGGAGATAAACAGAGGAAAGAAACAGGCAAGACATAAGAAATAAAAAAAACATGTTAGTGAGGAATAAGGTTTAAAAGAATTGCATGGATGTTAGCTAGTTCTAGTCTTCTTTATTTGTTTATATTGGTGTGAGAGAGACATATCCCTGCCCTTCAGACCCAGAGTACAGGCAGTCGCAGAAATTTGACCAATTTTCTCTATTTGGTAGGCCCGGCTAGCTCAGTCGGTAGAGCATGAGACTCTTAATCTCAGGGTCGTGGGTTCGAGCCCCACGTTGGGCGAAGTGGTTTTGTACTGCAGGATATTTCAGTTTCTACTTAGACTACCCTACACAGAAGCCACCTGCATCTCCTTAAAATGGCAACTATAAATCAAAACAATGTAGACTACAAGCCTTGTGATTGGTCTGCTTGGTAGAATGAGTGACCGTCTACAGGTATATTGTGTGAGAGAACTGACTGCACACACAATACGATATCAGAAGTGCATTTTCTTTGTCTTACTGTGGCCAGACAAGCTAGCTCCTGATGTAGCAGCCATACTTTCAGCACCTCTTTTCTTCTTTTCAGTAAGTACAGTATAACAAACAGTAGTAACAAACTACGGCTTGGTAAATATCAGCTCCAACATAAAACATTTTTTTTTTAATAGTCATAGTTCCCTATAAAAACAAACAGGAAATGTGGCAGTAGAACCAGACATTAGCATAAAAACTGCACTGCCGACTAGTGTTTATGCAGAGTAATGCAGAATAAAGCAGACACGCCAACATACAAGTGTGTCGTGTTCAAAACTTGGTAGGCTTTGCATGGATTCAAGCAGAAGTACAAACCAGGCTTTAAAGTGAGGTGCGTTATCAGTTGGGCACAAATTCAGCTGACGCTTTCTTGGTATTCTCAGGCCCTCTTGGTCTAAATGCAGCTCTGAAATCTGACCTGTTTCTTTGAGAAAGGAGCTCAGCTAGCTTAGTCGGTAAAGCATGAAACCCTTAATCTTAGGGTCGTGGGTTTGAATCCCACATTGGACTTATTGGTTTTGTACTGCTGACTCTGCAGATATCACATGGGACATCCATGTAAACTTGTAGCTGACGTCTGACCTGCAATGTGTTGTCACAAGAAAAAAGGTCTAATTTAAAGCCATGATAACCTATCATGATCCTCCCATGTCCAACAAGTACCCTGCCTCCACACTCTAGAGTTCAAAGGTATACATGCATCGTCCGAATAGGACCCCCCCATCTTTCCATGTTGCCCGGCTAGCTCAGTCGGTAGAGCATGAGACTCTTAATCTCAGGGTCGTGGGTTCGAGCCCCACGTTGGGCGAAGTTGTTTTGTATTAAGGGCCAATGCTTGGTCAAAGTTTACTTTCACATCATGGGCACACTGTTGTAGTGTGTTAACATTGATGTGCAGTTAAAACCAAGAATGATGTTGGAGATTTGTTCTTTCAAGGAAAGTTTTATACACCACAAAATATGCTGCATGTAAAAATCCTCTATCCTCCAAAAAATTCTGTACATACCAAGTGTCTTTTTGATATATAATTCGACACCAGTTAGCAGTCCTAAGGAGTTTGTGAAGAGGAGATAGACAAGGAAATAAATACCACTCTCAAGCTTTCAGTGCTGTGTATATATGACAGCATCTACAGGTAAAGTGTAGACCTTCTGTTCAGCACTTATGTGGTTTCAAGATGAACTGTTTACTCTCTGTGTTTGTTTTAAATATATGTGTGTTTATTTTAAAGCAGTCTTGAGAAAACAAGGAAATGAATAATATGAGCACACACCGGGGGTGAACGTCTTCAACTTGACTTATGCACGCAGACTCACATAGTTTCATATCATCCTGCACATGCACAGTTTAGCACAACTATCTCCTATTCTCACACAGACACTCAAAAAATGCAGTCTTTCATTTAGCTTTCAAACAAACACACACAAAATTTGGCGTTTGCGTATTTCTTCAGCTTCTGTCGAACGCACACAGAAACTAACACACTTCACACAAACTTCAGTCTGGCCTGCTTAAGCCCCTGTTCCTTGTGGGGCTCAGCGAGAGGCTAAGGGGATTTAGATTGTACAAGACTGACAGATTTAGACTGACTCCCTCCCTCGCTTTCTCTCTCACTCCCTCGCTCTTTTCCGGGCCTACTGTAAGTCTTAACTGTAACATGTGAAAGAGATGGATTAGCAAGGGAGGAGGAAGAAGGAGAGGAAAGGAGGAGTAGATTTAAGAGAGAAGGGTGAGAGAGATGAGAGGATGTAGGAAAGAAAGAGAAGGAAAATGGAAAAACAATTGAACAAAAGTGCATTATGTGCATTTTTACATAGAGGACGTCTTGTGAGTGTAAAATTTGTCTCATTCTTTTTATGGATGTGTGCCCAAGTGGCAAATTAGAAAGCCTGTTATTTTTTCTGCCACAGTTAACAAGCTGCACAACAGGTGGCATGTCAAAGGTTGTATTTGTGTTGGAGTGTGTGTGCAGGCGGTTTAAAATTAGCAAAGTTCAGGATTTCTTCATTGTACAGGCAACAAAAACTCAAACACCAAGACAGATTTTGAAGTTTACCCCCTTTAACCGTTCCTTCCTCTCCATTTTAACTCCCTCTGTCTCTGTCTTTCTCTAGCACACACACTCACATGTAAAAAGTGTTAAAGTCAAAGATCGTGGCAGACGTCCAACCCTGTCTTCTCCTTTTCTTCTCTGCAAATTAACTCCCTAAAGGAATTTGAGGCTATGGTTACCCTCTTATCACACGTGCATGCACTACTTTGTGGTGTTACTCTGATTATATTTTTCCTCAGAATCATGTTACAAATCATCTTCACTTTTAACTACTTTGTGGAAAAAATTCATCTCTATAGACAATGAAATAACACAGCTTACGTTTTAACAGTTCAACTCATGATTCCTTTATAACATGGTCCAAAACAGATAAAACTTTTCACTTTTTCGATTGTCTTGCTGTAATTAAGTTGTGGTTTATCTGGAAACCAGAAGTTCTCTCGTCTTTCAAAATAAGAGCATTTTCCAAATAAGTAAACATGGCATAATACATGTAAAAGACCATTGTAACATATAAATGACAAATAAAGGCCAAGCAAAGAATAGTTTGCTAAGAAAAATCTCTCAATTTAACCATCATTAACTAAATTACTTCCCAGTCATGTTAAGCTAAAATATTAAGTCCTTTATGATAAAAAACATATTTAGATGAGTATTTATACTGAGCATTAGGTCTAATTCTTTGACATTCACTCCTTGCTTAATCTACTTTTCAGTACAAACATTGTGTAGACTGTCAGTGAAGAAGCTGGTGCATTTAAGGCCCGCTGCTGTGCCACAATACAAGTTTTAAGGTAGATGTTAGGGGTTAAAATACCATAGCAAATTTTTTTCTCAGTCTAGTCTTGGAAAGAGGTTAGTAGCAAGATATAAGGGTGTCATAATTAAAATAAGTAGTGAAAAAGAATCCTGTAAAATTAGACAATATTTGTGATCTCAATATTGATCAAATGCTCATGATTATCATTTTGGGTAAATCTTGCAGAACTACCATTAAGGCCGCCATTCATCACCATTTTTCTTTTTCTGGGCTATGAAACTACAAAGCCATATCATTTGGGTCTTGCCCTCCCTTTTATAGTGTCATTTGTAATAGAGTGGAAAATCAACTGTTATTGTATGCAGACGATACCTTGGTTTATTGGACTGACCATGTATTTTGTTGTCTGGGGTGTACTGAAATAATCCAACAGGATTACAGCTATCAATAAACGATAAAATCAATACACAATAAAACAATAAAAATCTAATTATCTAGATTGTTCAAAAGCAGATAAAAGGATTACATAAGATAGCCAGCAATTCAATCCTGGTCTTTATTTGGATGAAAATTCCAGTTGTGTTGATCCAGATTTTTGGGTTGGACTAGGATTACTTTGATCCATAAAAGTCAGGATTATTCTGACCCAGGCAGAGGGTTGGTTTCAAAATGGATTACAGGGAAATTGTAAGAAAACTTTTATTGGTCCCATAACATTTTGAAGGGTAGTTGATATTTCAAGACATTTTAGTGTTTTGTTTTGCACATGAATACTCAGTGACTGTTGAATAAGCAAGCAGCTGTGAAGATCTTTCTGTTTGTGCATATTCTATTGACAACGTATGTCATGTAAAGTTACCTTAAAAGCACTTTTAATCTAGATTTGGTGATCCTTAAATGCCTATACCTGGATTAGGTTGATTGTTGAAAAACTGGAAAAGTGAGCAGGACTACGTGCCCTTTGGTGGAAAAATGGATCACCAAATAAAAGCCAAAAGAACCAAACCCAGATCATTCTTGTCTGAATAAAACCTCTTAAACATCCAGGTGTGGGGATTTTTTCTTTGCTGGATACCTTTAGTTCTTTTGCAGACTTAAACTAAATCTTCAAAGGTCTTTTGATCATAAAAGCAAAGATCTAAACTCAGGGGTTGTTCTGCATTACCAACCTTATAATTCTATCTCTGGGCTGTAAGTATCCATAATACACGCTGTTAGGTTGAAAAGTCTAACACATTCTGACCTTCTTTCTCTTTTTGCAGACTCAAAACCGGATGAAGCTAATGGCCGACAACTATGAGGATGACCACCTGAAGGTCGCCTCCCCAAACTCAGAGCAGCCCAACAATCACAAGCCCTCCCCAGACCAGGTAAGATCTTCACCTGGGACAGGGTTCTTACACCAGGGCTAAACTGAATGCATGCTTTAAAATGACATTTTTATTTCTTCCTATTATTAATATTAACACATTTCTGTAAAAAGCATACTAGCGGCTTGGAAACTTCAAATTAGATCAAACCCAAGAGTTTAACTTAGAGCTTGCGTTCACCTTGTTTGTCCTCAAACTTTCTGCTTCGACAAACTAACTTCTGCTTTCTCCAAACTCACGCTGCGATGGGACTGAACTAACCGATAGGACGATGAGGAGGGCATTTGGGCCTAGCAAACCACATGCCTTCTTTCTCAGTCTCGGTCCGCCATTTTGTACAGAAGGGTGAGCGTCTCCTTTACCTGGATATGAATCAAACTTGAATGTAATCATTAATCTCTCATCATTCTTACTTCTTTCCATCCATGAGTTTGTGATCTGGCTCTGGTGTTGTGATTCTGTCATTTCACTTCATTTGTTGATTCATATCCATTATTGTGAGCTCATTTCTTCCATTCTTTCATCGTCATTTGCTCTTCAATCTCTCCTTTTACCCTCTGATTTTCTTACCGCAACTAATTTTTTTGATTTTGTGCGGCCTTTTATTAACCTGGAATGAAATCCATTTAATTCCTGAATAAAAATCTGCTCTTGAAATTTACTTTTCATCTGTCCAGCATCTCATTCCATCCTTTTATTTTTCTTCTTCGTCTTGTGATGATCATTTCTTCTTTTCTTAATTTTCTGAACTTCATTTTCATCTTGTTGTCAGATGTCTGTGAATCACCGTTTGATATCATTGCTTCTTTCTACCTTCTCCTCCCAGAGCATGTGCATTTCCTCTTACATTTGGCATTCTACCATCATTTTCTACATTTCCTATTGATTATTAGATCAATGCTGCATAAAACTCTTTCCGACGCATCACGCATTTATCTTTGTGTATTAACATCTGCTGTGTTACAGCCGTCTCTAAGTGGAACCTGTTCTATGTGTGGGTTGTAGTCCATGATCTATGAAAGCTGCTGCTTTGCCAGAATACTCCATAGAAGGTTTTAGCTTTGTAGCAATTTTGAAAGGAAACCTTTTTCCCTTGCTCTAGCCTTTGTAATGTCTCCTTTTAATCCTACACTAGGGCAGTTTGGGTTCTTTGAGGCTAAAGGGTCACTGATTGCTCATTAATGAAAACCTTAAGGTCAAACAAGAACTAAAAAACATCTTTTCACATGTATTTTAACACATCTAGTGTAAAGTAGTCTTTCTTGTTGCCTTTTAAACACAGTCCCACATGCTTTCTCTAATGATTCAAAGTGAACCCCTGCTAAAGATCTGATGAACAAAAATGCATCTTGTAATATAAGTAAAATAAGTGATCTGCCGTAGGTGTAGAATGTTCAAAAGTGGCTCTTTTGACTGATTTTTTGCCCATTTGACTTACTCTGTCACTACTACTGTACATAAATCCTCATGTTGCCAATTGTGCGGGGAGTGAGGATAATATGAATCGAAAGTAACTGGATAAAGAAAATAAAACAAAAGAAAAACAGGTAGAAGAAAGAAGAGTGAAATGCATCATAACACATTGTTTCATATCCTATCTTAATGTATCCTACCGTAACGTATAGCATGGTAACATACTGTATGGTAGCATAACGTGTTGCAATGTATTGCATCATATTGTATTGTAACACATCGTATCGTAATGTATTAAAATGCATTGTAACATATCGTTACATAATTAAATGTATCCTATCATATCATAATGTGTCATAACATCTATCCTATCTTACCGTAATGCATCATAACATATCCTGTTGTATCGTCGTGTAATGTAACATATCGTAACATCCAATTGCATACAGTTTTGTAGTGTATCCTAATGTATCGTAACATATCGTATCATAACATAAAGTATCATAACTTATTGTAACAAAACGTATCGTTTTTCGTAACATATCCTTTTATTATGTTTCCTATCATTACATATAGCATGGTAACATATCGTATGGTAACGTTTCGCATTGCAATATATCATAACATGTCATTACATATTGAAACGTATCCTATCATATTATGTGTCATAACATAAGGTATTGTATCGTAGTGCATTGTAACATACCGCAACAAACAATTACATGTAGTTTTGTAGCGTATCATAATGTATTGTAACGTATCCTATCCTAATGTATCACAACAGATCGAAACATATCGTATCATGTTCCGTTACATAATGTATCATATTGTTAACATTTGGTAAAATATCAGATCGTAATGTATTGTAACAACATGTCGTATTGTAACATATGCTTTTGCATTGTAACATACCGTAACATACCGTAACATACTGTAACATCGTATCCTAGCATATCCTATTGTATATTGTAATGTATTGTATCAGTTGTATCATAATGTAGCAATATGTACCATATTGTATCGTTTTGAATCATATATTGTGTCTGATTGATTTGAGCACAGCTGCTAAAATTTCCCCTTTAGAAAATCTACGTGTGTATTTTAATGCTGTGATAGATTTTTTTTTCTAATACTCTAATAATAAAAGAGGTCATGTTTTTAATTATAGATTAAAATAATAGATAGTTCTAGTATTTCAGGGTCTTGTTCCTGATTCAGGGTAGAATGGGCCGTGAGATTAACAGGCAGATTTGTGTAGCATCAGTAGTATTTCAGACATTGTACCTGACCGTCCCGAAGAGGAAGTTGAGCCGGAGGGCAAAGTTCTTAATTTACCAGTCAGTCTTCGTTCCAACCCTCACCTGTGGTCATGAGTTCTAGGTAAAGTATTAAGAGCATGAGATCACATTTTCAAGCAGTCAAAATGAGATTTCTCAGCAGGGTGGCAGCCTTGGAGATAGGGCGAGGAGCTTAGACATCCAGAAGGAGCTTGAAGTAGAGCTGCTGCTCCTTCATCTCAAATGGAGCTGGTTGAGGTGGTTTGGGCATCTAAACAGGATGCCTCCTGGTCGCCTCCCCGTGGAGGTCTTGCAGGCATGTCCATCTGGGAGGAGACCCCGAAGGATTATATGTCTTATCTGGCCTGGGAATCCACCAGGAAGCGCTGGAAAATGTTGCTGAAGAGAGGGATGTCTGGGCTGATTTGCTAAGCCTGCTGCCACAGCGACCTGGTTGAGGAAAGTTGAAGAAAATGGATGGACAGATTTTGAATATTTTTGAATATTAGATATCATATAGCAATACCAAACAGCCTTGTCAGCCTTGTTACATACATTAAGTCCGAATAGCTAGTCTTATTTTGTCCCATGCCTAAAAAGTTGTTGTTTGGAGTGTGCTGCCTTTTTCCATTGCATTGTATCACATGTGTGATACGTGTCAGGCTGTGTTGCATTGTTAATTATTTTGAAGACTGTCTTGGTGAGTTTGCCCTCACATTGGTAAAAGGTGGTGTTGCTTTGACTTACTAGCAGTACAGTGAAGGCAGCACCACATATGAGTAGCACATGCTCCTTTAACACCACTCAGTTCCTCCGTTGGGATTTCCCGTTGGGATGCTAAAAGCCCAAAGGTTCAGTGAGGGATCTAACTTTGACCCTGGTTATTAATTAGCGGTAGCACCTCCCTGCTGAGAGAGGCAGGCCAGTCAGCACGCACACTGCTGGAACTCAGTCTGTCTCTATGAACAGTTACACACACACACGTACAGTGTGTACACACTTTTCAGTGTGTAAGGCAGGTAATTCGCCATAGCGCATTACATCAGAACAGTGAGTGATTGTGTCTCTATCAATAAGGGAATTCTGAACTACTGCTGGAGAGTGAAATGCGTCGTAACAGCTGAAGCAGAGAAACTCAGGAGAGACTTCTGAACACACTAGGCATTGTTAAGGACATCTTAATGGTATTTTTCATTTTTATGGTCTTCATTGGAATAAGATGCATCAGTGACAAAAGACAGGGGGATGTGTTAATGTTTATTTCTATAAGGTAGGTAGGAGTTTTGGTTTAAAACTTTTTAATTATTAAAAAAATTCTTAATGAAAATGATTCAAAGTTCTTTGTTTCATATCACAGAAAAATTATGTTTGTACATATTAAAATCCCAAGATGAGAAGTAAAAACAAAGTATTTGAATTTGACAATATATTACTGCCCAAAATAGAGGAAACTCTCAAGACCTTATTAAAACTAAATTGATATAGAAAGTCTTTACGCAAATGGTTCCATGGATTTCACATAATGAGGAAGAAAAGCTGTCAAAGGTGGCCTTTCCTGGTTAATGCTGTGAGCAGTCACAGAATGCTTTGGAAGTAGCTTGCATGTGTTGTATGTCACAGTTGCTGAAGGCATGGACAACTTGAAAATATAGAATTTCTGCAGCTTTGAAAACTGTTGAAAATATCTGAGTTATTGTTAGGACTCAACTAATTCACATATTCACATAGTTGTCATTTTTTAAGTAGTAGTAGTAGTAGTAGTAGTAGTTTGATGAAATATTTCCAGATTCAACTTCAGTCACTTCAGCTAATTACAGTGCCTATAAAAGTATTCACTCTCATTCTTTTGTTTATTTTATAAATCAATCATGGTCAATATAATTAGGCTTTATGGCCAAAAAAAAATCTTCTCCCAAGCTGTAGTTCTCTTTCAGACTGAATAAGATTGTCCTATAGGGTTTTCCTATATTTTTCCATGTTTTTTTTTTTTTTAACCCTTTACAAACCTTCCAGGGCCAGCTGCCAAGAAGCATCTCCACAGCATGATGCTGGCAACAGTTGTTTGCAGAGTCTACCATATTAGCTGCTGAAGCTTAAAACTGCTTCAGAGTAGTCATAAAGCAGGCCAGCCCCACCTTCAAGCGCGCCGAGCTGATGCCGAAGCGCTTCGCGAGATCCAATTTGCTGGGGGGATTACCCCCCCTGCTACTGATAACCCCTCCATGATCAATTTTCACCCCACGGGGAGACGGGGGAGATAGGTTTCATCCCTGCCTCTGCTCCAGCTTCCTGTAACTCTGTTACAGTGGTGTCAGTGTTCACTGTATGACTTAGCCTAAATATTTATGACGATTGAGATTTGCTGGAGATGTTCAAAACATTTCGCCAATGACGGAGTCCGTCTTTAATTCATTAACTGGCGCTAGTAAAGCATGCCGTTCTCACCGCCCAATCCAAAAATATGATTGCATTCATTTTCTGCTCTTTAGAGACCCACAAATCAATAATAAGGAGACTGTTCTTTAACTTACATGCAGGAAAATCCTCTCCTTTTGATGATGAGCGTGAATTATTGCTTGTTTACTAAATGCAGATAGAGAGAGAGAGAGAGACGGAGAGGGGGAGAGAGAAAGAGGGAGAGAAAGTAAAAAGGTCTACAGTTTGAATTTTGCTTTTAAATGATGTAAAGTCATTCAGATCAGACTATCGTAGAGAGATCGAGGAGGGCTCAAAACACTGCGTCATCAGCTCTAGAAGCATCCTCAAACAGGTAGCTCAGTTGTGGTGGAAAAACAAACCCCTTGCTGCGCTGGGCTGCTGTGCCGAGTCAGCCGAGTCAAGCTGAGCCGCGCGTAATGGAAAAGCCCCAATAGGTGTCTTGGTGGCCTCTCTCACTAGTCTCCTTCTACTTTGTGAGGACGGCCTAATCTAGACAGATTTACATATGTAACATAAGCCTTCTGTTTCTTGATGATTAGGGATGTACGAAATTATCAACCTGATATCGGTATCAGCAGTTATCAAAAATTATGCCGATATTTACATCTGAAATTTTTGCCATGAATATCAGCATTTATCACTTGTAAAATGTGGACATATGTACTAATAAAGTAGTGGATTTTTAGGCTGGACCAACAGACCTATGTAAATTCTTTTTTTTCTTTATTCATACTCTTTCTTTAAACTTTAAAGTGTGTTTTAAGAAAAAGTGTTTGTTTCCTTGTTCATTCTCAAAACTTAAGTTGTGTTCAAAGGACTGCATTTTTAGTTAATAAAATATTTTTAGATATCGATATCGGTAATCGGCTAAAATGAATCTGTAAATATCGGCAAATCGGCAAAAAATCCAATGTCGTGCATCCCTATTGATGATGGATTATCTGAACTCCCAGGAATGTTTAGTGCCTTGAAATTTTATTGTATCCATCCCCTGACTTATGCTTTTCAATAACCTTTTCTCTGAGTTGTATGGAGTGTTCTTTTGTCCTCATGGTGTAATGGTAGCCAGGAATAGTGATTAACCAGTGGCTGGACCTTCCAGACACAGTTGTCTTTATACTGCAGTCACTTGAGCTCACTGCACTTAGGTGATCCCCATTTTTATGCCCTTTTTTTGTCAAAAAGCCTAATTATACTGACCATGATTTATTTATAAAAGTCAATTAAAGAGTTAAACATCCGAGGAGGACATAGTTTTTATAAGCGCTGTATCAAACAGTTGTAACAATACCAACAACGGAAGCCATTCTTCCATCCTTCAAATTATAACCCACCTCCTCATTAGTTTCTACTTCATATCAAATAATTGTCATCGCGCTTGTGTCCATATATGTGTGTCTCAGAGAGATTTCTCTGTGTAGCGTGATCAAAGGTGTTTTTTCAAACTTGTAGCCAGTGAGTGAGGTGAGCTGAATGTCTCTCTTTGGAGTTGTTTCATAGCACAGTAACACACTGGACAGCAGGCATTAGAGGTTAAGAAAAAGGAACAAACACAGACAGTGCAGTATAAAACGATAGCTCTGCTGGGATTATTTCTTTCTACGGTAAGACGCTGGAAAGCACAGTGGAGACATTAAACACACACACTGCATAGGTTGTGTAAAACAATAAAACCATGGGGACTCATGCACACTGAAATAAAATCAGTAAATTTAGAGACTTCAAGAGCTTCAGCCATTCAGAGATCAGTATTCTGCTCGTATTTCATATTTTATTACAGTGTCCAATATTTGTAAAACAGATACTTAAGATGCTTGAAAATAATTGTGTTATTTCTCTCTAAATATCTTCCTTTTATCACCACCATTCCTTCCATCCATACAGCCTGTTTCTCATTTGTCTCGTATTTGATCCCGGAGCTCTGCTGCAGGTCTGGAAAGTGTGGCGAGTCTTCTTTTTTTTTTTTTTTTTTTTTTCTAACTTTCTGACAGAAGAGTCAAGATTAGAAAGTGCAAGTGAACAGCTGTTGAACACATGTTGGGTCTGTTTTTTTAAGGCAAAAAGGCTGCAGTTTTACAAGATCTGTTCACATATTGTCATATATGATACAAACGACCTGGAGCTGCATCAAAACACAGCAGTGATGTTTTTGAAGCGCAGAAAGCGTCGAATCCCTGCAGCTTTTAACACCATCATTTTCTCTTAGCTTGTCTTTCTTGTGTTTTATAAAATACTTTAAGCTTGTTTAAGGAGGCCCTCACTGGAAAATGTTGTAAGCGCTGCTATTTACAACTCTGATATCGTCCATGTATGAGTGTGCGTCTGTGTATAGTTACGCATAGTACTTAAAAGAGCGTGTATACTATGAGGATCTGGAAGACACAAATGGAAAAGCTCTGGAAAAACAGCAAAAATAACTCCTTGTTTGTGTCGTATTTGTAGTAAATAAGGTGAGGACTCCAAATCAGAAGTGACAGTTACTTTGATTTACTGTCAGCTTTCATTGTTGCAGTGATGCTGCTGGAAAAGAGCGTGCAATGAGATTTTTTTATCCCACAAAAACACCCACATCTAGTGCTTTGATTTGTTTGCCAGGATGCTCAAACACATGAAGTTATTGAATAATGAATGTTGCATATATAGAGGAGAGTTTTTTTTTTATTTATAATGTGTTTTATTCATTATCAGTGTCCCAAAATCTGCCTGTCTGGAGTTTGTTTTTCACTGTTTTGACGACAGAGGCTGGATCAGATTTAGACAACATGTCAGTGTTGTCTGGGACGGATAAATATTCAGTTTTTGTTTTGTTCTTTTCTTGTTTTGTTTTAAACACAACATCATGCAAGCAAGGAGACGGCATCAAAACAGCTTTATTTCATGCAGAAGTGTCAAATTACAAGACGCCCTTGTTAGAAAAGATGGATGATGAAAAGATGGAGTGGAATTGTTTCTTGCGGTTTTGTATTTTGTTGTATTCCAAAACAGAAAAGACACATTACACTAAATTGACCAAGTCTGAAGGAAAAACTTTTGATTTTTCCAATAAATCTACATTGCAAACCCTCACCTTGGCTTTTGGTAACCACTTGAAGAATAAGATCACAGATAGGATGGCTGAAGAGAATTTCCTTT
Source organism: Cheilinus undulatus (assembly GCF_018320785.1). Classification (NCBI taxonomy): domain Eukaryota; kingdom Metazoa; phylum Chordata; class Actinopteri; order Labriformes; family Labridae; genus Cheilinus; species Cheilinus undulatus. Next base: position 18,945,935 of record NC_054887.1, on the reverse strand, counting down.
AAAGGGGAGCCAGTAGGGTGACCGGCTCAGACATTAGGAGAGAGCTCAGAGGAGAGCAGCTACTCTTTCACAGTGAAAGGAGACAGCTTTGGTGGTGAGGGCTTCTGAATGTGATGCCTCTTGGTCACTTTATTTTGGAAGGATTTCCAGGCATGTAAAACTGGGAGAAGACCACAGGTGGGCTCGATGCTGCTTGATTTAGTAATAATGTGTGACTGTGATTTTACTGGACATATTGCAATTGTGATTATGATAAAATACATAAATAATGTCATGAGTGGTCTTGCTTGATCGAATAATAATAATTTTTAATAGGGTATTTCTCAGCTCAGATCCTACAAATATCAAGTAGCATAGAAAATATACAAAACCTTAAGTCTCATAGTACTGCTTTCAAAATAAAACCAAACAATTTTACCTCTTTTGAAAATAAAGATACCTTAACAAAGTGCAACAGTAGTGCTGTTGTGAATTTAAAGGCCTTTCTGCAGGCATTTTAATAAGAAAAATAATAATAATACATTTATTTGTATAGCACTTTTAAAAACAAGAGTTTATAAAGTGCCTTGATGTGCAGAAGCAATCAGAGGAACAAAGCAACAAAACCCAAAGACAAACATAAGAGAACAATGACACCAATATCAGCAGAGGCCAAACAGTCCAAGAACCTAAAAAAGTGAGCAAGATAATGACTCATCTGCTTCATAAGACTTCGAGACCCAGACGTCATGAGACTGCATACAAACTAAGAAATCACAGGATATCATTAGAGCACGGCTTCACATTGACATTATAGGTACTATACAGACCATAGGAACCCAAGTAACAAAGGGGCCCAGCTACACAGGCTGAGACAGAGTGGACCAAAAATTAAGATGTGAGAAATTAAATGAGGAACACAGAGAAATAAAACCAGAAAGAGACAAAAATAATAATAGGCAATAAAATGTGACAAAGGAAGTCAGTAAAGCATGAAAATATGAAGTGAAGAATCAAGATAAAATAAGCTCTATTAATATAAAATCAGTAACAATAATAAATTTAATAGCAAAGGTACAGTGAAGAAAAATATTAGGGTAAGACTACAATAACAATTAAAAATTAAAAACAGCCAAAATGGCAATGAAATAAACTGAGATTAACAAGGAATAAAAGCAAGTGAAATATTAAGAGTATTTAAAATATGCTTAAAAATCTTGGAAAATAGAAGATAAAAACCAAATAAGAAGATATCAAATAAAAGCAAGTCTATAAAAATTAGTTTTAAGAAGTGATTTAAAAGATGTCACTGGTTCTTCACGCCTTATCTCCTCTGGCAGGTCGTTCCAAAGTCGAGAGGGCCCTGACAGAAAATGCTCGGCCTCCTTTGAATTAAGTCTTGACTTTGGATTGACCAGGAGCCCCCCCCCCGCCTGAGGATCTAATGCTGCAGTCTGGCCTGTAGGTTTTGCAAACCTTTCAATCACTACTTAGAACAAAAACAATCACATCCTATTATACGATTATGTCATTGCACAGCCTAACATTGTGATCGCAATTAGATTAATTCTGCAGCACTAGGTGGAAAATCCCATCACTGGTATTAGTTAGTTAGTTAACAACAGATTTTAAACTGATTTAATACCGTGGTCACTAGTTTTATCCACACATTCATACATGAAGCAATTCAATGTGCTTTACAGAGATAACAACAGAACATTTGTAGCATGAATAGTGTTAAAAGACATTATGCATTTAACAAATAGATACTGTAAAACCAAATGTATCAAGATACAAGATCAAGTGAAATAATAAGATAGACAGAAATAGGGAAACTTTCAGATCAACCAAAAATAACAATAAGAAATACCAAACTTATTAAAATATCTTCAAATTGGGTATATTTTCTATATGCAAAACAGTGCCATATTGCTCTACACTGCCTGAGTACAAAGTCTGTGAACTGTAACTCCATACTTGCTGCTAATTGTAATTTGCCAAAGCTCACATAAGCCAGTAAAACAGTTTTATTATCTGTCAGTCTTCCCAACAATAATCCTTGTTTCCTCTGTTGTTGAAATGCTTTTTATCATGAAATAGCCATATCAGGAAGTGTGGTGTTTTCAGTAGCTGCTACAGTTCTGCATGTTTAACTACATGTTAATAGTTGTTGCATGTCCAAAGGTCATAAATTTGAACTCTGTGTTGCTTTCTTGACCAATGAAGATCACACCTGCTAAAATTACACTTAAAGGCTTCCTAGATGTTCATGTTCAGAAGCTGAGGGCTAAGCTTCTGTATTTGATGAGCTGGGAGTGTAAATGTGTTGTCACCCTAAACACAGTGTCAGCTTATTCGAGTCTACATCTTGTCTGAGTTAAACGCTCTGAGAATAAATCACAATGTGAGAAGACATAACATAAATATTTTCAATTCTTGTTCTAATTGGTTAAGAGAGAACCATATGAAAAAGCTGAGATGGAGCACAAATGGAGAGAAAAATGATGTTACTTTTCTCAGTGAAAGTATTCTGCTGTTGAAACTTGATAACTCGCCGTTTGCTGAGTGATGATGTGCATGCAGCGTAAGGTGAAGACAGACGCCACTAGGATTGAATACACATCACCAGCACACACACTAACAGGCCTCTTAACATGCTTCCTCTACACTTAAATCTTTCTTTTCCCTGAAGAGAAGAGTGAGTCTGTGTGGGTTATCTGCGTATCTTTGTGTATGCGTCTCTTGGGGGGTCTTGTCTTGTACCCCTAAAATGTGTGTTGGGCTCCTCATTCCCACACTCGCACACTGACGCATTAGTCACAGCCACCGTGAAACAAATGTTGCTGTTAAACAAGCGTATCAGATTTGTATGCTACTTTGGTTGATCTAAACTGATAGCCTTGTATCTGGATAAATTCTGCACAAACAAAATGGATAAATCAGCTTGTGTAGCAGTGATATATTTTGCCTTTAGTATGAAGCAGTTATGCACAGCGCAACAAAACAAGACTATTCCGAAAACTAATGGCAGCTTTTAATATTCTTTCTTATATAATTAGAGAAAAGATCATTATTAAGGCTTTAGTTTAATCAAACTTAATTGTCAGTTTTGATGTCTGCTATGCGCATGAAATTATAAAAACACTAATTTTTGGTCCTCATCGACACCTCTTTCTGTTTTCATGCGTGTTTCTGTCTCTCATCACCACTGCCCTTCTTTAGATGTCATCGGTGATGTTGCATGCTCTTTATACGTTGAGTTTGATATGCATTGCTGTCCAGGCTTAGAGACCTTTGCAGATGTTTTGCTGGACAAAAATGCGCTGATAGTGTCTGAAATTGTGTCCTTTTTTCTATTTAATTTACTTTAGTTACTTTCCTCTGTTATATTTAAGTTTTTTAAGGTCAGGTTGGTGGATATAAGAATACAGTGGCTATCGTGAGTACTCTACTTTCTGCTCACAAGTTCACAATGAAATTATTTGTGTTTTATTGAGTTGAAATTGCTGCAATTTTCTGTGAAGACCAAGTTGCAACTCACTGTTGAAAAGTAAAACCAAAGCAGACATGAAAAAAATGCAGTTCCTCAAGTGTCCACTTGATGCTGACTGCAACAGCCAAGGAATCCCCATTAGATCCTAAAACAAAATGTCTTTTCATTGGGGGCGCAGATAGCCTAGCAGTTAGGTCGCTTCCATGCAAGCGGATGACCTGGTTCAAGTCCAGTCTGTGGTCTCCTTTCCCTCATGTCTCTCCCTGACTCTATTTCCCACTCTATTCACTGTCTTCCTCTATCAAAGGCCTGAAAACCCTCAAAAACAATCTATAAATAATGTCTATTCCAGTTTGACTGAGAGGTGGGAATATTGAAACTATTTGCCAGGAAGCTTAAGTCCCACCTCAGTTCCACCAACTATTTCTCTGACATCTAAAGGTTAGCTAGAGTCTGCAATATGGCTACCGCCATCGTTGAGCTTCATAATGCATCTACAAAAACCAGTGGATGATGTCTTTAGGACTAGGTCCGTGTTTATAAAGTGTAGGGCAGTGGTTTTCAACTGGTCTAACCATAGGAACGACCTCTATGAAACAAAATCCTGACCCACATTTTTCAAGCACTAAAATTAATCACATAAAAATGTCAGTTTGGATTTTAGATGGAACAAAACTTGATTAAATACAGAGGCCAACCTTCAATTTAATTCTGTTCACCATTAAAAATTCTTTTTCTTTTTTGTTTTTTTATAAGTCTTAATAAATTCAGACATTATCATAGGGAAACCACACTCTTTGAAGTATTTCTATCCAAGATAAAACCACCACAATATACTCTTTGTTCTGCAAAATGGAGAATTATAGAATATATGCCTAAGGCTTCAGTACATCCTAGATATTTTGTCATAATCTTTTCCCCATGCACCAGCCGGTGATCCACTGAAAACAGCCCCGCACCTCACTTTTGGTTCCCAACCCACCAGTTGAGAACCACTGGTCTAGGGTGAAGATGTAAATAGCTGGTAATATCTGAATATCTGAAAAGCTGAATTCACAAGGTACCAGAGGTTAAACAAATGAATGGCTTTGAAGTTGTTGCAAACTACCCAACATTCCTGTAAGGTCGAGTGTACAAGACGCACCTTTTATACCTGCATTTTCCTCTAAAAAGCTAGCCGTGTGTTGAGCTGCGTTCACACGGAAGTTCAATTTTTTTTGCTCAGATATGTTTGTTGTTTTTTTAACATTCACACTTCTTTTCAAAATGTGGCCTGTATCGGACTTAGCCATTCACCTCAATAAAGCAACATATCAGTGGCATCGGGCCAAAACCTTGTTTTTTTAAGATCTCTACTTCTCAGGGAAAAAAATACAGCATTTTTCAATTAATATAATAATGAATGGTCATAGTCAGCCCCTTTTAGACACCTTGTATTGTAACCCTAACCCTAATCCTACTTTGTATTGCTTTAAAATTTGTTGAAATCCACTGACAGATGTAAAGGGTGACCAATAGCACTGATTTATGGGTGAAAAAAATCATGAAAAATGGAGATACTAGGTTTTGGTCTGATGTCAGCAATATGGATGTATTTTTAAAAAAAAAACAAAAAAACAAAAAACAGAAAAAAAGAATAGACTTGAAGAAAAATAATAAATTCAGATCACTTTGGCCTGTTACGTAGATGCAGCCTTGCATACCTATGCTGTAGTGTATAATTAGAAAAGGCATGTACCATCATTACCACAATTACCGGCATCACCCACTGAATACAAACTGATGTGATTCAAACTTCCTCCCAACTCATTTGTGTTTTCAAAGTGCTGGGACATATAGAGGCACAGGGCAGACTGCAAGTAATCATTGCCACTTTTAACAGCTTTTCTCCATTATTCCAGATTCTACAGTATTTAATGTCTTTGTATGTTTATGGAGGGATGCATAATGGCCAAGGGGTTAGCCTCACAGTAAGAAGGTTCCTGGTTTGAATCCCAGTCGTACAGGGTGGTTTTGTGTGTAGTTTGCAGTTTTTCCCCGTGCATGCAGGAACTCTAACTTTTTTCCCACAGTCCTATAGCATGCTTGTTAGGTTATCTGGTGGCTCTAAATTGCCTGCAGGTATGAGTGTGCCTGGTTGTTTGTCAGCCCTGCGATTGACTGGCAGCCAGACCAGGGTGTACCTCGCCTCTCGCCCAGTGACAACTGGGATTGGCACCAGCCTCCAGTGATCTTGAATGGGAGAAGCAGTGTGGATAATGGATGGATTCTTCCGATCTCTGTTTGCTCTCTATGCCAGCATGTGACTGAGAGCTTACATAGGATATGCCGATTTTTCTGCTTCACATCCAGTCCATTCATCACTAAAAATAACAAAGAAAAAGAAATGAGTAACTGCATTAATTGCCCAAAGAAACCCTCTTTATTGATGTTTTTTTATCTGTATTACAGCTTGTCTTGATTAGTTTATATTTAAAAAAGCTAGGCATGCATCACAATTATTTTCTTTCCAATAGCATGCATCATTGTTCTGTTTCTTAAATACTTAAATAATTTATCCATTTCCCTTTTTCTCCTCCAGATTCTCTCTCCTCTCCTGGATCTCAATCAGAACCGCAGCAAACTGAAGCTGTACATCAGTCACCTGACCTCACTGTGTCAGGAGCGAGACCCAATCATATTGCAGGACTTTGCCCCGCCCCCTGCCTATCACCGCTCTGACTCTGCCTCCTGGCATACGCAGCTTCACAGCATGACGCAGGAACAGGTGAGATGATTCATACACACATGTGTGAGCAGTCCTGAAAAAACGTGGGAAAACATCAACTAAAGTGGCGACATTCGTCAGTCCTCAGTGACAGCTCAATGCGTGTTTCTGTGCCCTTGCTTCGCTGTAGTGATGACGTCTGTGAGTTTGTGTGATTGTTCTCCCTGTGCGTGTTTTTTTTATAGCTGTGTGGACGTGTGTGTAGGAGTCGGGCACACACTGGTTCACTTGGCAGTTTTTTGGCGCCGTCCTTGACATTAATGAAAAAGATTTACTCCAACGGGTCACCTGACGACAAGCTCCTGGCTGCGAAACAAAATCTTTTTAGACGTTTTATTTTACGGGGAGTAAACTCAGCTTGGAGCTTTTGGCAGCAGGAGGAGAGGTTGTTCAAAAATGGAGCAAGAAGTGGAGAAAAGACTATATTTATTAAACTGTCGAGAGGGATGTCATCTGAGAATGGGAGGAGAGCAAAGAAAAGGGAAATGAGGATAAAGACAGAGAAGGTGAGGCTTAGGAAAAGATTAACAAAGATTGGCTAATGGTACTGCCTTTCTGCAGCTCTACTGTCATGGCAACCAGTACTGTTGTCAGACACTGAATATAAACAGTATATTATTAAATTTAATTATTTTGTAGCTCTCTAGCTTCCTCCATCTCCTTTCTGCCTTTTTCGCCATATTGAGAACATATCAGGCGATAGTTGCTACATATGGTATACATTGAGAAACGGTAACTCTAGACACAGACATTTACAGAGCAGAGTGACAGAGTGTGTGGTTAGCATACAGTAGGACCAGTTTCCTCATGAAAGCCCTATTGTACCTCTTAATGCAGGGAAATGTCTCTGTTTAGCTCGAGTGCTTTAGATAGCATGGCAAAGCATGATGTGGTGTCACTTTAAATAAACTTTAGATATACCGAATTATTTAGTCAGTGTGTACATTAAAGTCACAGAGAAATGGTCCATGCTACTTTCAAAGACAGACAATTACTGTATGATTTTTTTTCACCATCAGCCTGTTTTCAATGGCCTTAACTTGGTCTACATTTAAAACTGATTTTATAGGCTGCTGTGAAATCCTATACAACCAGACTGAACACACTCTTTGAAGGCCAGGTCAGTGCAAACTCTTATTGTTGTGTGTGTAGCTCCACCTTTTTGGGACAGATAGTAAGTTTGGTTCCCCTCTGGAAGGGAATCAAAAAAGTGGGACGGTACAGGGTGTTTTTTTTGAGACCCTTTCCAACTTTTGCTAAATGGAAATGCAAAAAAACAGAACCATCCTGTACTGAACCAGCCTTCTACTAGTCTGACAGACATACAGACAGTTCAGTGCAGACAGATGCAGTAGAGGAGGTAGACAGTGATGTCTCCTCATCCTTAAAAATTTTTAAGTACGTAATATTCTAACTTGCAGACTTATTTTCAATTAATCTCTGTAACAAACCCATGTTGCATGATATCTCATCATTATTTATCATAATATTAAAGCTTGGTTATTAAAAACAGTTTTAATGGTGACTAAAATTTATCATCTCTTCCATCCTTGACCAGAAATGTCTTCTGACAACATGCAAAGGTGTTCTTGGACTGATTCAGTTGCAGAAGCCTATGTTTTAAAACATGTCAGCAGAGGCTAAAGACACATATCACTATGTGCGAACAAACCACTTATTTGAAGAGATACTGGTTACAAAGAGTCAAATTACTTTTGTACCATAAATCATAGCAACTTCCTTTTTTTCCCTCTGCAAGCCCTCAATTGTGCCGTTCTAATGAGAGAGGCCTTCCAAAAAGCAAAAAACATTTGTGAATGCTTTCAAATTGCATATTTTACCCATTGTTCAAAAATATATTCATAAAATGAGTACAATTTAAAATAAAACTATCATCCGGTGTGATTTATACTGAAATAAATGTGTTTAAAATTTTTAAAAATGTACATCTGCACACAACTGTTCTTGAATACGCACACTTGTATGCAACTCTTTATTTCCCAGTCTCACAACGTAATTTTAGGAGTTTCGGGCTTAAAAGTTTGAGAAGACTCCTGTGAATTTAATTTTTTCTCATCAAAAGATGAGGCATTTAAGATTTAATAGTATTGTTTGATTTGATTGAAACAAAGGCAAAACAGGTCATGCTGCTGGCATATAAAGACGCACAAAACATTTTATCTTCCTTTAAGGTTTTTGTAGGTTAATGTCCAAAGTTGGCCTTAAACCAGTTTTAGCTCATGTGAAGTCATCTCTAAGTACAAAATTAGAAATGAAACCAACAGAGTAATTTCAGAGAACACTCATTTTGTATTTGGTCAAAGTTGGGGTGAATAAAAAGCTGTTAATTACATTTTTACTTTAAAATTATATACTTTGAAAGGGCGAGGATGCTTCTTTTATCATGTGGCTTTGGTTTTTGGGTGAGATTTTTTCATTCTTTGAATTTTTTTTTCTTTCCCATTTTAACATCTCTCCTTGAACTTCTGTCTTCGTTGGGGGATTAGTTTTACCTTCTTTTCTGAAGGAGCGCCATTTTTCGACCTTACATTTCTTTGAAAGTCTCTTACTGTTGCTCCTGCTTGCTCCATGTCAGTGACAGTGTACAGGCAAGGGAGTTTTAAAATGCAAGGTTTTTTCACTTTCTCTTCCCTGTTTTTGTAAAATGTTTCCCTTAACAACATCACAGTTTGAATCTTTCTGCCTCTCCGTCCAAACCCACTCGTACCCGGGCTGTGCCACTTGGCGCCACGAGTCTGCATCAGACCCCGACCCTGCCTACACACAATCGACAGACGCACACTGCCCGTCTTTCATTGAGGCCCGTGTTTCTCGTTTTCCTTCATCATGTGTCACCATCACCCTGGCTGACCCTCTTAATGCGCTCACACGCTCTCCCCCCTGACGACCATGTTCCAGTGTGCCAGCCTCGGTGCTCTGTCTTGTGGTGAGTGTGTGTGTTTTACAAGCCTCCTCCTGGCTCTGTTAAAATGCCTGGCACTCTGTAAAGCCATTAGGATCATACTAAAATAGCATGTAAAACACACACGGGCAGACACACAAACACAGAGAAACCAAAATCACGCCTACACTCTCACTAACATGTGGTCACAACAATCATGAATGACTCCTGGAGTCAGCTTCTGTTACCTGCTCTAACACTTTGCTGACACACTTCTGTTTAACTGGACTCAGAGCCAAAAAAGAAACCTGGCTGGCACTTAAGAGGAAAGGGTGGTGGGTGAGAAAATTCAGTCTTTAGGGGTTTATCAACTGGGCAGCTCCCAGTTCAGATAACGGGGTCCATTAAGAGCAAAAAAACCCACAAGGAGCCTCTTTCTGGTTTTACAGAACTAAAGCTCTGCTTTATGTGCTGATAAGCTCAACAAATTAGCTACTTTATAGGAAAAAAAGCAGAAAGTCCTGAAGATAATTCAAAAATTCAAACAGAAAAACATCCCAAAAGATACACATGACGTGCCTTTATCATAAAAGCTAATATTCTTTAACTTAGGCTGGCAGTGTTATTTTGTTGGGTTGTTGGTCTGTCCAACTGTCTGTCCAAGCCATCCTTGTGAGTGCGATATCTCAAGAACGCTTTGAGGGATCTTCCTCAAACTTTGCACAAATATCCACTCTGAGCCAAGGGTGATCTGCTAAGATTTTGGAAGTCTAAGGTCACATATAAGGTCATCAGGTGTCATATTCTACAAATCACTCTACCGCAGATTCCACCACTGCCCTTCTTCCTTACCCGCCACTGGTGTGAGGCTGAAATGGCAACATTGTTGCCACTCATGTGGTTTGGTTTGCTTTCGCATTCCACTTGGTCCAACAAACCAAACCGTCTGGATAATGTCAAGCAGCTATACATTTTTGGCGCTACCATCCCAAACAGACAGCAGTGATGGAGAAAAGAAGATTCCATATCCTCCTCATCTCCTCTCAATGTTTTTTTTTACCACATAAACAATAAAAAAACATCAAGTTTATGCTGTCTTGAGATTTCTGCTTTGGCTTCAGTTTTCATTATAAGAAGCATGACGTTCCTTTCATGAGACAAATAAAGCAGTACTTTTGGCAAGTCAAAATAAGAGCTAGAGACTTCAACACATTACCATGGTTACACAGATGCAGAGGGAAATCCTTCTGTCCATCCTCTTCTGCTTATCCAGGGTCGGGTCTCCGTGGTAGCAGGCTAAGCAAGTCAACCCAGACATCCCTTTCCCCAGCGATACTTTCCAACTCCTTCTGGGGGATCCCGAGGCGCTCCTAGACCAGACAGAATGTAGAATCCCTCCAGCACATTCTGGGTCTTCCCTGGGGTCTCCTCCCAGCCACATGTACCCAGAAAACCTCCACAGGGAGGCGCCCAGGAGGCATCCTGATCAGATACACAAACCTTCCCAACGTCTCCTTTTGATGTGAAGGAGCAGCAGCTCTACTCTTAGTTCCCTCTTGATGTCTGAACTCCTCATCCTATCTCTAAGGCTGAGCCCAGCCACCCTCTACAATCTGATTCTTTCAGTCATTACCCAGAGTTCATGACCATCGGTGAGGGTTGGAACATAGATCCATCAATAAATTGAGAGCTTTGCCTTTTGGCTCAGTTTCCTCTCAACCACATTGGTCTTGCACAATGCCCGCAGTACTGCTGACATTTCACCAGTCCGCCTGTCAATCTCACACTCCCTTTTACCCTAGAGCAAGACCCAAAGATACTTGAACTTCACCTGAAGCAGAGACTCACTTCCCACCCAGAGAGAGCAATCCAAAGCCTCAGACTTAAAGGTGCTGACTCTCATCCCGTACAGATGAGGGAGATCTCAACCTGCATTTGAAGGTAGTAAATGACATAAATAGATCCTTAAACCATGACGCTTTATGCCACTTCCTACCTTTGGTTCACAAGTTGCTCTGCTTTGCTTTCACAACACAAACGAACCACAACAGGTTCATTTGGAAGCAAACTGAGACCCCCATTTTTAAGCAGACCAGAGCTCACTTGTTTGTCCCACACCAGAGTTTGAATGAGCTTTCACACCACTCCAAATGAACTGGTCTATCCAGGGACAGAGTTTGTTTAAGGTGGACCAAACAGCTCGGGTGTTCGGAGACCTAAAACTATCTGAATTGCAACAATGTCAGCCAGCCTGATTTGAGCTGCAATGGCTGATTTCACACAGCTGCAACTTTCCTCTGCAACGCTCTAAAACATTCTCATTGTGTTGGGAATTTTCAGTCCATACTGTACTGTACTAGTGGACATCATTGGATGCTACTGCTATGGCAACATAACATTTAACTAGTCATCAACTAACAGTCTGAAATTTGAATATCCTTCTTTTTTTGTACTGACTTTAACCTAGATTGACCTCAGAGAAAGTACTAGAATAGCATTCAATTCAGCCGTCCTTTACATGGCCAGGACGGATCAGGACTGTAGCACGGTGTTGGCATCATTAGCGAAAGGTACAAACGCTTTCAAAAATAAATTTGCTTGAGCTTATTTTCCCCTTCAGTTCCTGTGTGTTTGTTTCCATGTCTCTGTTTAACCTCGGCTGAACTACAAAAGTAACACTGACTCCAAATGTGAGGTTTGACTAAAAGACCTATTTTCTGTGCCATACTCATAATAATAACCTCTATGGCTCAATGATGTCTCTAATGAGCACTGAAGAGAACTGGCACATGCTCACACAGGAAGTCTCTCTCTCATTGGCCTGAAGTGTGAAGTCATAATAATAGGCATATGTGTGACTATCTGTTCATATTTCATTATATAGAAAAGGTAATAAGGGTTGTTTTAAACATTGTGTTTCTTCGCATTATCTCAGAAAAATGTGTTTCTATGAGTCGATTTAAGTTTTTATGCATGTACGTTTGCTCATGTAGCAAAATTGTATGAAGTGTTATTGGCTGACTGTGACATTATATCGCTGCTCTTATGAATCCGCTATGATTTCTAAGCCTATGAGTCTCTATCTGCTGAAACTAAAACAGCTCCCAGTGAGTGACTGTGAGCGTTTCTGATCCAACTTAAACTGGAGAAACCTCAGAGAAAACGCAGTCCACATATTTACAACTCGGCAGGTCACTTTAATAAAGGAAAATACTGCACAATTGCAGACTTCAAAAAACCTTGTTTTTATATGGTAATCGGCAAGGTTTCTTCTTGGCTTACAGTACATGTTTTTGAGGTTTCCGAGGCCTGTTTTCAAGACGTATGAAGGAAAGTAAATAGACTTTAGAACAAACTTCCAGTGCAGGAAAACAACACCAGTATGCTCCTGCTGCTGCACCACCAGCCTCCTAAAACTCTGCAACACTCTATAACACTATAAAAACCATTAAACAAACAGTATATAATGTCAGCTTACCCCACCTCTGTTGTTTACTTCTTGTTTCAAATTGAGGACTGAGCCACTGTTTTTGTTTCATAGATGAATTTCACATTATGAGGGAGAAAAGCTGTAAAAAGTGCCCTCCTGGTTAGCACTGCATGTATCTTCCCAAAAAATTGTTATATGCTCACATTATTAACCTGCAAGGCCACTCTCCCTCATATTATGAAATTCATCCATGAAACAAACACAGTAGTTTACTGTTCTGTAAATGAACCTAATGAAGCGTAGATTCCATTGAACAAAATCCTCAGTTCAAAACAAGAAGTAAGCAACAGAGTTAAGCAGAGTTATCTACGTGCCTTGGAAATGTCTGGTGGGACAAAAATTACAGGGGTGGGGTCAGTTAAGTGTTATGAGGGGTGCTAGGGGAAATAGAATACACAGCAGAAGGAAGAGAATAATCATGGTCTATCACAAGTAAGCAGCACAAAACATGAAGGAGATAATTTAAGTACTCAGCTAATTAATATATTTAACATAGGAGCTGTCATTTTTAACTAATGTGGACATTTCAGTTAAAAATAATCTGCATACTGGGGTGGCAGATGTCCTAGTACTTATTTGCAGCCCTTGCATACAGACAAGACCACCCATAAGGGTGGATAAATGGGGGAGCTGGCTGGGGCCCAGCCAAATGGGGGGTCCATGGAGGTCAGCAAAATCATATTTAAAAACTTTTTTTTTTTTTTTTTTTTTTTTTTTTACATGAATAGTAACCACTCCTATCAAAGTAACAAGTATTTTTGTATTAATTTATGGTATAGTATATAGCCTTCCTCGGATATAAACCCCTTTTTATTAAGACAGTGAAAATAGGTTAAAGTGTCAAAAATGCATAGTAGTATAAGAAAGGCAAAAAATAGGCTGAAAGCGGCAAAAATGCAGAAAATAGGGATGGAAAGAGTTTTAAATGTGGTAAAAATTCATTAAAAGTGGCAAAAACCAGGGTAAAAAAAAAGCAGAAAGTAGTAGAAATGGGTCAAAAGATGCAATAAACGGGCGTGAAAAGTGATGAGGTGTTAAAAGTGACTAAAAAAAGTTTGAAGTGGCAAGGATGGGTGGAAAAGGTAGTGAATGTGACTTTAAAGTAGCACAAATGATTGAAAGCAAAATATGTTAAGAAGCAAAAATGGGTGTATCAAATAGAGAAATGTTAAAATTGTCAAAAATGGGGCTTAAGAAGTAGTAACAAGGGGTTAATAGTGGCGAGACAACAGAAGGTGGAAAGTGGCAATAATAATTGATTTATGGTGGCAAAAAAGGAAGAAAAAGTTATGGAAAGGTCATGAATGTGACTTTAAAAGTAGCAAAAGTGGCAAGTATGTATTTACAGTGGCAAAAATAGGAGGGAAAAAGTGATGGAAGGGGTTAAAATATGACACAATGGGTAAAAAAAGAGGTTAAATAAAAAAGCTTGAAGGAGCATTTGAAGTGGTGAATAATATTGGGAAATGGTACCACTGTAATGGTAAAAAGCAGTAATAGAAGCTAAAATAGTCGAAGTTTAACCATTCTGTTTTCCATGCAAATTCAACTGTTTCATTTATTGCTACCGTGACTGCTGCACTGACAAAATCACAAAAACGTCAAGAAATCATACACAAATAAAGCTTTTGTGCAACCCTTTAGTTTTCTGATGCAGGCAATCATTGTTGTTTCAGCTCTGCAGCCTGATGCCCCATAACGAACTGATGCCCTCTGCACACACTGGCACGCCAGTTAAAAATGTGGGCGTCCAACTCGGTGTGTTTTTATGTCTGTGTGTGGGTTCAAGGTCACTGATTGGGTGAAAATTGATTGACAGGGGATACAAAAACAGGAAGGGGCGGAGCTGGAACAAAAACATCAGAGCTGATAATGTAAAGGCTGACTGAAGCATTGCAAATGTCACCATTTGGTTGTCAGCTGTGATGGTGTGTATTAGTGTGTGTCTGGGTATGTGGAACTAGACCAGTGATTTTAAAAAAGTGTTTTTCTTGTTTTTTTAACAGTCTGTGTGTGACAGAAAGTATTGATAAAAATTCTGGAGCTGTCATTGCTTTGACTGCGTTTGATAACAGCATGTTGACCTGGTTTCTTGTCTGGATGTAATGGCAGTGTCTTTCTGGGGTAACCTCAGTAGAGTTGAGTTGTAAAGTAAATTTAGAGTGTTACTAAATGTATTTCATGATGTATGTATTTTTCAATACCAAATAGTTCTGCAATTAACATTATTATTTGGGATTGTTTTATTATTATGTACCCAGGTAGTCTGGATTTTTATATACAAAGTCTTTTGGTTTCCATTCGCTTGGTTATTGTTTGGGTGGAGTCCAAAACCACCAGTAACATCTCAGCAGATGTTAATGTATGGAAAGCAAATTAATTATAATGCAACATAATAACATCTTGATTCTCTTCAGAGCTGATCTAGTGATATTTCCCACATATAGGCGATACTTGGGCGGCAACACCTTAGAGAGTAAAGCACAGTTAATTACACTCACCCATCACTTTATTAAGCATACTATTTAATTGCTCATTAGCACATTATCTAATCTGCCAATTACATGACAGCAACCAATGAATTTAGGCATAAAGAAATGGTCAAGATGATCCACTGGAGTTTAAACCAAGCATAAGAATGGAAAACAGAGGTGATTTAAGCGACTTCTAATCCCTCATGTGCTCAGACTTCAGCGAGACTTGACTTGCAGACAGAATTCTGATTGTTCTTGATTACTTTAATCCCTTAAAACTAGACAGAAAACAACCTTTACAGCTAGTAAATTACAGCAGGACTTGCATGTCTGCCTAGCCGGAGTATTCACTAATAGGGCCTCTGAATTGAAGCGTTTTTTGTCTGTTAGGTAGTGACTTGCAGATTACTTGCAAAGACATTAGACTTGCTAATATTTGCCACAAAACAACCAAAAATCTGTTACTTTCACTTGAAAGTATTGCAAGTGAAAACGGGTTTTTGCTTGCGTGCTAATGAAATTTAAAGACTTAAGTGTACCAAAGTAAAAACAGGGGGTGGAGGAGGTGGAGTGGAGGGGTTTGGGGGAATTCAGACCCATCCATTTGTTCTGTTTTGTGCTTCGGTCTCTCCAGGCTTTCATTAGGCAGCCCTGCTTCCTGCTCCAAGGATGATTGTTTTCTCTCTTAATACGACGCAGAGGTCCTCAACTGCCATTAGACACTCGAACACGGACAAAAGGAGAGACAGTCAGACGTACCGACACACACTCAGGGGCCTTCACCGGTCATTACAGACTAACTGCAGAATATTTATGCAGATTTATTGAACCCAGGCTTAATGGCTTTAACAGTCTACCTTTATTTTACATGAATTTGTCTTCTTTTCTGTCCCCTTTTCCTTCTGTTTCGCGGTATCACTCCTTCACTCCCCTCCATTGGATTTCTGTCCTTTCCCACTCTCTTGTCATTTTCTTTACTCTTACAAATCTCTCTATCCTGACCAGTTTTTCTAAATTTTCACACATTTTCTTTCTCTTGTGCTTTCATCAGTCACTCTTTATCCCTCTATTTCTCTTGCTCCCACTTGCATCTCTGCAAAGTTCAATGAATCAATTTTTATGGGACATTATAATGTGCAAAAATATCATGCATATTGCATACACTGTGTTTAGTGGCACGGGATGAGAAATGATAGAAAATCAGCATGTCGGGGAAATTTAATAAGAATTCAGAGAAAATGTTGAGGGTATAGGCTCTTGTTTTAACTTTAGGTCAACTGTATTTAGCTGGTCGTCTTTGATTTTCTTCTCTTATAATTATTTTTCAATACAGATTTATTTGAAAATATATTTTTAATGATTGTATAAGAGATTAAGGCCTCCTAAGCCATAACAACATTCATTATTCATTGCTTATATAATTACTGTATTATTCAAAACAGCATTTGCATTAAGCCTCTTTCTCATCAATTCATAAATTATATGTAAATTATATATAAGGAGATAGCTTAACAGTCTGCCTCATCCTAAAGAAGCTTAACTTTTCTAGTGTAGCAGACATTTACCATTGAAAAGAAAGAAAATTTAAATTAAAAAAACTGCATTGGGTCTTATTTTGTCTGGTTTTTGCAAGATTGAATGGGAAATGTTTAGAGTGAGACTGAAGCTTGACTTGTGAATATTTATTGCAGGATTTTAGGGAGTGGAAATGTAAAGGGAAGAGCCAGCTGAGCTGGATGAAACAAAGCCAAGCAGAGGAACAAGGAGAGGGGAAACAGGATTAGTTTTAGGTAAATTAACTACAAGCAAATTCAAATTAGAGAGGCAAGAAGTGAAATGCAGTCCGAACATAAACCAATCTGGCATGGGCAGTATTGCTGAGCAGAGTCTTTGTTGAGTCTTGATTACAGGAAAGTTTACTGCTGGCAGTACTTCACTTTGAACTCTGCACACCTGAATCTTCTCAAGTACTCAGACCAACACAGACACACTAGGGTTGTATTAAAAACGGCCTATTATACTGGCAGTGCATACTGATTGGGCCAGTATGTTGTACTGAATGCAGTATGTGAACAAATGCAAGACCTCCCATATGCCAAATACTGATTTGTTAAAAATCTCCAGTATGCATTGGATCAGTCTACCTTGCATACTGGTCCAATGCCAGTCAAAGGATGAAATGGCTGACAGTTATAGCATGTATCTACAGTATGGCAAGAGCATTAGTGTTACTAACATTAACTTTGTTACAGTGCTTTTTAACTCAGTCATAAAAAATCTCCTAACACTGTATAGGCATAAAATCAATAGTCATGTATTGAGTCATGACTGAAAAGGTTTATGCAGCATGCTTACCAAATCAAGCTACCATCTACCACAAATGCACTGAAAATCCTCTACCTCTGCGCCCCGCAACAGGTTTGTCAAATCCTGCCCATATCCAACACAGATTCTGGCTATCCATCCATGTGTAATGAGGCCACACACAGATACCAAAAAACAGCTGGGATTCTTAGACTGATTTAACTCCTGGTTATGGCTCAGAAATAGTCAAAGTGGTTTTACCAACCTTATTGGCACATCATTTATCATCAGTTATTCTAAAGTCACACAGAGTTGAAATTGTTTCCTGATCCCTGGAAAGTTGATGTGTAATAAAAACTGAAGTGCAGTTCCATCCACTCTCACAGATAGTAGGCTAATCTTTACTCTATGCTGTGCTATTACTGTCCTCATCATTAGAAGCTTATTGCAATAAGGCCAGTTTGCATGGAAAGGGGTGTTTTTCTCCCCAAAAACTGCATAATGGCTCAGCGTCTCTGCACACCTGTGCGTATGTGATAGGCCAACAACAATAAGGGGGGCATTAAAGCTGTACCTTTTGACTTTTTACAAAGTTTAAGAGCGCACACTTTTTTGTGGAGCTTCAACAAAGCATCGCACAGCTCAACTGCCATGTGAGGCTGGCTCTGCGGAGACAGACCCATATTCGTGTTACGCAGCACCAGCGACTACAGCCGACAAAACAGCAATTAAACTGGGATTTCTCTGTGAATGATTCTAACAGCAATGTGTAGTTTCTATGTTAACTTATGGTCTCACATACCCTATGGAATTTAGTCTGGAACTCGTTCAATGTCAACATTGCAAATTTTTAATATAATAGAAACAGGGCAGTGATGTGAAACAAATATCAGTGAGTTGCTGTTTAAGTCTTTTCATAAATGTTACACATCTCACAGGTACATTTTCATTGCTATGAAATACATAAAGATCCCAAGGAATCATTGATAAACTTCTTGCAGTGGATGCTAACACTTTTAGCAGTGTTAGCCATTTTCACAGCTGTTGTTTTTCTGTTTTTCAAAACCTGAAACCAGCTGAACTAGGCATAGTGTAGTGCAAAATAATGACCAGCTTCAGCAATAGTTTGCTGTTGGCAGTTCTGAAAATATATTAACACTATGGTAGCATGCTCCTCATATGGTCCTTTTTCCTAAATACTCTATGATAGGAACTTCTGATAGTGTGAGCACAAAATAACAAATGTGAAAATGTAATAAAGTAAAAATAAAAACTTTTCTCCTGCTCTTTAAAGTTTTTTCATGACTTTTTGCTGCGATTGGACTAATTTTCCAGTTATTTGGACACCGCATACATGCAGAAGTGAGGGGCATGTCACAAAATCTGTTTTATTTTGTGCAGGTAGAGGTGTTTTCTGTACTTCATTTACCCTCAGTTACTCCACTTTTTCTCTTAAATTTCATCTTTAAGCACTGACTTTTCTTGGTGTTGATGAAAGGGATAGTTTGAGTTTTGAAGTGAGATTATATGAGGTACATGTCAGGTTTATTAGCCACAGGAAATGCAGGACAGCGGGACCCCTTTTAGGAGACACTAGCCGAGGTGCAGGCTTGGAAGTTGGGCTGAACATGGCTACAGATAGGCCCATTTGTTATTTAACCAGTTTTGAAGACAAAATGACAGAAAAAAGCAATGTAGGAGTAAATGTAAAAAATTCTCTGTGCTTTTCTTCCAACAAAATTCAACCTAATTTTAGCATTATTTCCTCTGCCTGCAGCATGCTTGTTTAGCCCAAGTTAAACACAACTAGGTTTAATTGTAATGCTTATGTGAAAGCTTTTGGACTCTCCCTACAAGTAGTTTGATTCAGCTTAAGCCAAATGAATGTCTCTTATACTGAATTTAAAGCATCATTGCCATTCGAGTAAGCAAACCAGACCTAAAAATCTCCCTGACAGCCTTAACACTGTGAATCAGTTTGAATTAAATTACTTGTATTTTTCAGACAGGCCTGCTGGGAGTTCACACCTTCACATAGTCAATGCTGGAGTCTGTTTCTGCTGTTTATTTCTGCAGCCATTAGTGCTGTAAGTCCTGCCCTGTATAGTAACTCCTAAAGGACCAGTTCAAGGTTTTTTATACGCTTAATAAACCCTGTGATGGTATTCCACTATGGATACCGCACTCACATTTACAACTCCACCTTTATTTGTAGCTTCAAGTGCATTAGTAGTCTAAAGTGAATGTTTTTAGGATTAAACTAACAGATTTAAGTCTGCAGACTTAATAAAATGTTGTATTGGGAGTTGCAGTCAATTGAGAGGCCTCCAGATTTGAGGCTGCGTTAAATCCTCTTCCCTTCTCCTCCCAGAGGCCGAGCCTGTAAATATGAATATGTTCCTACAGTCAATTGGGCTGATTAAATAACCAGTTAAAATGAAATAACCAAATGATGTTGAACCACTTTCTTGAAGGAGTGCCGTGTTTGTAGTCCTCCAGGAGCAGTTTTTTGGTACAAGTCCTCCAGCTCTATTCCCTCTGCAGCTCGTTAGCTCAGCTGTCTGGACGACAACTGTACCACACTGCAATACACACATTTTGTCACACAGCTCGGAAGCTTTCGGGCTTGGCACAGCTAAGGCAGCCAATATACAAAGCAGTGTGCACACAGTGTAAGCTCATATGGAATCTTATGGTTTAAAAGAGACAGACAGAGAGACGGGGATTATCATAGACAGTATAGGACTGTTTTACTTTATCCCACTGCTCTAACCCTTAATGGTGTTTTTATGCCATCGCTCAGGAGTCTGGAGCCTTTTTAAACCTCCTGATTGTATCTGCACAAACTCTGCCCTCCAGACTCATTCTGCATCCTACGTCCGCCTTCTCTTTCCCATACACTAACCTGCTGTTTTGGTTTTAATATCAGTTGTAAATGCTTTTAAATACAGTACAGTAGATCTCAGGTTTTATAATGACCTTCCCTGTAAATGGGTTGGGGTGGGGTGGGGGAGGGTTATTTAATAAATGATCTATTTATCTGAATGTAGGTAACTAGATCAACAAGTGAAGTCTTTAAATGATAAAATAGTTTCTTAGGATCTCTGCACCCTGCAGTTTTACAGTTGTGTTGTCACTCAAAAATGAGGCTTAGTTTTTAATGACAGTATTAACTTTGATAGTACCTCCTCAACATAGGCAAGGTTGTCAGACTGCTGTGATGTTGACACAAAAACTGTGGAGGACATCTAGAAGATGGTCTACCTGGTTCACTGCTTATCCCATTTGGGCTTTTGGAGCCAAATCCAGCTGTCATTATGCAAGAGGTAGGGTACACCCTTGACCGGCACAGGAGGGAACGTGCAAACTCTATACAGAAACGCCCTGTCCAATGGGGATTTAAGCCAGGAACCTTCTTGCTGCAAGGTAACAGCACTAACCCCAGTGCCACCATGCAGCCTCGGTTGCAAACAGCAAAGCAAAGTACTGTTGAAAAATACAGGAGAGCTTGGGAAGTTACACTGCCACATGAAGCCAATGGTTTGATTCCCCAGTGTTTCCCATGCATTGACAGTACCAGAGAGAGAGAGAGAGAGAGAGAGAGAGAGAGCGAGAGAGAGAGAGAGAGAATGTAGCTCAGCTTCAACAAAACCAGCATGAAGCTCTGCAGCCCATGGAGAATCCCCGCTCCACTTGAAAGGAAAACTGTCTTATTGATCCTGTTATTGGACATTTTAAAATGATTCCATAGTCTAATTATATCAAATTTTCTCCAGGAATCCAATCTTAAGCAGCCAAGATAGAAGAAAATGTATGAATACCCAGAGATGAGTTTTATGACAGTATGGGAACATATGAAGGTTCGGCACTTCGCCATGTCAGTCTTGGTCCTGTACTCCAGGCCTGCGCCAGGCCCATGCCCCATCTCTCCAGGTATCCTCCCAGCTCCACCCTCCACAGCGCATGCAGTTGCCTCCAACATCTAGACCAGCCCTAAGTCCTGGGCACCTTGTATGCAGTGAGCTGGATCAGGCCAGTAAAAGCACAGCTGCTGTTCCCGTATCAAGCAACTGACCTTTCCCATCCCCGCTCTCCTGAGCATGTCGGCATTAGAAACACGGTCCAAAAATACGCAATTTTTTCACAATCTGATTACATTTATTCTGATAAGAGATTTAATCTTCTTTGTTCACATGGACGATGAAACGTGATCTGATTCAGATTTGTCTTGTATCATACATTTGATCTGAATAAATCTGCTCTGATGTGCACAGTATCGTCCCCCCAATCAAATCTACCGCAAATTAGCTGTAAAAGAAAAGATTTTCTGCGCCTTTGATGTAAATAAACCACTTCATGTGCTTGTTTATTTCAACTCCTTCCAGTGTAAAAATATTGCATTGTTCTACTATTGCATAGTCTAGACAAATCAAGTAGATGCAACATCATGGCAAATCACTATTGATTGAGATGCTACTTTTTTTTTGTATAGGCTTTTTCGCTACTCAAAAAATGTTAAGATTTGAACAATCTGTTGCACTCTAATTAAAGAAGAAATTTCTCCTCTTTTTGTGCAGAAAAGGAGGGCTTAGCCCTATGAGCCCATTTCTAAAAGTTTTTTTCCTCTTAGATATTTTTGTGTCAAACAAACCGAATCTAGAAGTTTCTCCTTTATTTGTTCAGCACATGATCCCTTCTTTTAGGTAAAGTGAGCCAGAGGGTCTGACTGTAATAAGCCATCATCATGTTGGCTTAGATTTCCTGTAACACAGATTATGATTCCCCTTAAACTATTGAAATAAAATTGGAGTTAATTACTAAGACTGCAGTGGGGGGGGCGTTATTTGTTTAAAAATCTGTCATAAAAAAAGAAAAACTGATCTCATGTAACTTTGAAGATGTGAGTCTGCAGCAGAGCGACTGATCTACTGCAGTCAGGGTGTTAATCTGTGAGTCTCTATCTCTCTCTGCTGAGTTATGGTTTCTTTAGAAAACATTAGCATTCCTCTGCAAAGAGGTTCAAGCCCTGTAATGTGTGTCAAGGGGTCACACAGACACACGCGTACACCTTGTACCATCACCTCACTCTCACGCTGATAACCTGTGTGCTCGCACACATGTGCAACGATGTGTTTTTTTGTGTGTGTGTGCTTGAGTGTGGATGTTGGTGTGTCTCCAGGCCTCCTGATAAGGCAGATAATGATCCATCACGATAATGGAGCTTTAATGGCTGCAGTAAAAATCATCTTCAACAAACCTTTTTCTCACTCACAGCCATTTTTAACTCCTCTCTGTTTGTTCCCACAATCCTCTCTGCCACTCACTAAATTAGAACTTAAGATTGCAGCTCACACGTTAGCCTCATGCTGTGCCATTTAACCACTGCCGAGTCAAACATCCAATCAGACGGTAGCATCCATAAACAGACAGCAACATCTCTGAGAAACTCTGACACGCTCACTAGGAGTTGAACATTTTTCCCAAAGAAACACGGAGACTTTTCTTTCCCCTGTGGAGGATTAAATCTGACTCCTTCCTCTGTTACTGAGCAGGTTAATTGTAGTGATTTAAGGATGTGGTTTTATTAAAGCAAACAGGCCGTCAGCTTTTAAACATGTCCTCGGCTCAACCACAAAACATGAAAACCTTTAAAGGAAAATTTGCAGATTACTCTGTGGTCCGGCCACTGACTGCAGCACAAGTTTTTACACATGCAACTCAAGATGCATTCAGCATCATTCCTTCTGACAGGAAGGGGGTTTTAATCTGCCGTGTGTCAGTCTAAGGGTCTCGACCTTTTAAAAGGGGCATGATATGAATAGTAGCATTGGAAAAAACTGTCAACAGTTGTAGTGCATAGATTTCTTTTTACTCTTTTTACATTGCTGTACTATTTCCTTTTAAATGGCCACATTTAGAGGTATTCAGACCTTTTCAGTTTGAGAGATTCTGTTCAAAAAACTGTTTTACTGCTTATATTTTAGTATCACATCACTGAAATAACATCAGATACAGCAGTACCACTGCCAACATTTTCAATTTACAATCATAAAGTTATTGGCAAATGGGAGAGTTATACTACTTTTAGAGAGGATTATGAAGGGAGACTGATATATTAACATTGTGTATAATGATGAGGTAAGTCAGACAGGAGCAATTATACCTTATCTCCTTTAAACAGTTGACTACACTGTAAAAGTCCACTTACGAAAGTCAAGGGATGTTCCTGGTAACTTATTTCCAGTTCAATAAGAAATAGTTTTATACTTAGACAAGTCAACTAGTCTGACGGTAGGAGGTAGGATTTGAAATGCTGCTTGTGACGTTCATTATGACATGACTAACACAGAACATGACTGCAAATATTAAAAATAAAAGTACATTAACATTTTGAAAGAGGTTATCACCACTAAAATGTTCCAAACATGCATAATCTCTTATTTACCTTAAAAGCAAATAATTAAAAGTCAATACATAACATTTAAAATACTTAAAATACATTTAGAAATTATTTTCATTTAAACCAACATTAAGGGGCCTACAAAATGATAAAAGTAACGTCTAAATTTACATATACACTGTTTAAGAAAAAAACAACAATAAGTAACACCTTAAAAACACATTTGGAACTCATTATCAGTTAAAGAACTGATGATAATAAAACTACAAAATGATCATAGTTTTGTTGAAATGGTGTAGATTTTAGGTCTGCACAGATATATTTAGATGCACAGAGATAGCTACTTTAAGGGTGTATAACAAGGGTGTCCAAACTTTTTCCACTGAGGGGCACACATTGAAATATATAAGAATGATGGGGCCATTTCCATACCTCGCCTTGAGGTTATTGAAGTTATAAACCAGTCTAATGTAGATTACGATATTCTTAGTGATTGAGTGTGCTCACGTGGCTAGTTAGTGGTTGAAAAGGCAAATAGCCAATCAATTTGGCCCACGGGCCATAGTTAGGACACCCTAGGTGCATAATATCGGAAGGCAGCATGGTAAACTTGCATTTATAAAAATCATAATAGTTTGTCTGAATGAGTCATATTTCTGGCTGACAAGGTTCACAGCAATTAGATTAGATAAGATTAGTTAACTTTTAACCTTGTCAGGTTTATACAGTTTTTGCAATTGCAGTTGTAGATTCTGTAACAGAAGAATAGAATAGCATTATGTACAGGATAAATGAATTAATAGGTAAAGTAATGTTGGAGTCAGACCACATATCCAAGACCCAGACATGCCTGAGACCAGAGTGCACCAAGACCAAGACTTTTGGGGGTCATGATCGAGACCATGGCTATAAACATCAATTATAAAAAAATCTTCACGAGGTTGAACAGTAATGAGCACTCCCTCTTTAATTTTAGTTTGATTTTGAATAAATCTGACAGCAAAAAACAAGGTGTCTGCTACTCTGTTTTCAAAGCTCCAGAAGGCAAAAATCTCAAATCTTAGCAGATTTTGTTCAACTAAGGTCTCGTCAAAAATAAATCCTTGAATGTATTAAAAAGCCACTGACAAGTCTGGAATTGTTTCAAGTATTTGAAAATTAGATGTTTATCTAGATTTGTCAGATGATTTAGACCTAAAATAAGCATTAAGAGGTATTTCTGACTAGTTTGTTAAGATCAGAGTTTTTGCAGGTGCCTGACACATAAGGCTCTTAAATAGATTTCTAAGGAGGCGTAACAATCAATCATCAAAAGAGAGCACATCAGTAGAGCTTGGTGTCTCCCAAACTGAAGGTCTGGGGTCACACTTATGAGTCACATACCGTAAAATCCCCAGTATAAGTTGCTGAGGTATTTAAGCCACAGTCTGTTAATCTCCCAAGGAGAAAACTGTTTAAACCGTCCTCCTGTGTGGGGTTTTCCCTTTCATTTAGTAGGGTCCACAATGAGCAGTCTCTGTGCAGCCATGTCCCTCATCTAGTAACATGGGTTTGTGCCGTATGTTTGTTTGGGCATCTACTAGCTTCTGTACGGTAGTTGAGCTCTTACTGTGAAATAAACTCAGCCATGTTGAGGACTTCCTGCCACTGCCTTCCTCCTTCTGTCACTTGTTGTCCTCACTGAGGAGTGTTTCCAGTCTAAACAGCTCTCAGCAGTAACAGTAACACTAACAGTATAATTCACATTTTCTTTAATTGCACAATTATGACCTAACGAGGAAGAAAGCCAAACCCTGACGGTCTGGTCAATGTTGTTATTTGTTCCAGCACCTTCTGTGGAGGGAATTATCCCATTTTCACTGAGTTAGGTCTCATGCAGCATGTGACAAAGGCAGCTGCACGTGCTTGCAATGATGACATTGGATGTCTTAGCATTTCATACTGGTGTATGAATTGCCCCTGCATATAAGCCACAGCCAACTGTAGATGAAAAATTTGTATTAAAAGTTCAGATTGCATACTGGATTTTACAGCCCTATTTATTTTATTTACTGCCCTAATACAGGCAGTGGCTTAACTTTCCATAACACATTATGTTTCATGTTTTTATTTTCTAAGATCATAATTTAGGCATGAGTCTATGAGGCCTGAGTTTGACCCATTTGCTCCTGATTTTATAACACCTCTAGAGCGTCTGGTGTAGGTCAAGGCTGAATGAGTCAGAGAGCAGAGGAGCAGACAAACACTAAACCATTTATCTCCTCTTCAGTTGTCTCCCAGTCTTATCTTTACAGCCATGTTTTTCTGGGGGATTGCAGCTGAAATGCAAAGCCGTTAAGTTAAATTATCTGCAAACACACAAAAACCAACATGTGGGAAATGTGTCATATATGTGTGTATAATTAACAAAAATGTGAAGAGGGGATTAGGCCAAACTATGCCTGTCTTTGCACACATGAACACGAGAAATTAGCCTCAATTATCGAAATCTTTCATACTTCATACTCAGTGGTTGAAAAACAGTTTTTTGGGATGGATCCGTTATATTCATGCTCTAAATTTCTATTAAACATCATGAAAAAGTAATATTGCTGAGTAAATGTGTTAGAATTGGCCAAAACCTCTTTTATATTTACAGCACTGAAGAAAAAATGGTCACTACACTCCAATAAAAGTAACAACATCATAATATATGGATTAAAGCTGCAGTTGTGTGATTTATTAGGCATATTTCATTAATCCTTTTACAGCATTAGTCCTTACTGGAGATTTGCACATGAATAAAGCCTCTGTAGCATAAAATGCCACTGAGGTTTGCTGGCGTAGAGATGAGAGCAGAGGGAAGAGGTTAAGACTTAACGAGGAACTGTTTTGCCAATATCTGACCTGGGCCCTCCGCACACATCAGTGTGGGCTTGTGTTACACGAGTGTTTGAGCGTGGCTCTTATTGATACAGATGTATTGGTCATTAAGTCAGTTAGGTTTGACGGCTCAGCTCGACTGCAGCCAAAGAAAATAACATCAGTGCGCTCTCACAGAAACTTTCCACTTTGTACGAGCAGAAAGAACGACACGGCGGTGTTTTCAGATTAGTCTGATATGCTTCAGCGTGTGTGTCCATTAAGACATGTTTCTTTATTACCATATGCTTGTTTTTGTTTGATTTACTAAAATTTATATTTAAATTCTCTTTCCTGTGTGTCAACATGAGAGAACTACTTCTTCTGAGGGGATTTCAAGGAGTATGTGTTCATTTGCAGGAATGTGTTTATTTTACCCATGAGTGAGATGAGAAGATTGATGCAGACTAATGTTTCCTCATTTCAGGTAAACGATAGGTGGAGACTAGTTATCTTTACATAAAACTGAAAAACGATGGTGCTCTGCGATGGGTGTCCTACTAAACAAAAAGCAAGTCAAGAACTAGCTTCATCCAACCACCATTCAATGAGTGAGAGGTCTCCTGGATGGTCATAGCCACTCTTGTGTATGTACAGTGGCTGTAGTCCTTGATGGGGGCAGCTGTGGTTCATATTCAGCCTTTGGCTCATTTCCCTACTCTGGGTATGTCCCATTTAAGAGGCCGCAGATGACGTAGTGCACATTTGAAGGCTGATTACATCCCAACAGAGACTGTCCCACTCCGATGGTTCCTACATTTGTGGCCGATTGTGGCTTCTTACGCCGTCCAGCAGAGGATCCACTCGGTGAATCTTCCATGGCTAAATATCCCAAAATTGATTACATGGCATTTTTCTCAATGTTTTTTAATTCTTTTTTTTTTGTAAACTTATTTATAATCAAGTCTGACTTTGCAGCTACAAATAAGTAGTAACATTTTACTTTATTGGGCCCTAACTACCAAGTAATTACCTTGTCATTTCTGAGTAATTTCTTAACATTTACCTAGCAATTCCTGAGTAATTACCTAGTAATTTCAGAGTAATTACCTTGTAATTTTTTTTAACCTAATAACTTTATAGTAATAAGTGTAATTACCTTGTAATTTCAGAGTTATTACCTAGTAATTGTATAGTAAGTGTATAGTAATATGTATAATCATTTAGTGATTTCTTACAAATAAGGTGGTAAATACCTAGTGATAATTCTGGAGTGTTATAAGTAATTACTCAGAAATGTGATAATATTAAGGAAGTGTTTTCTAGTTATTATGCATTAAATTTTAAGCAATTCCTCATAATATTGATGCAATTTTCTTGTAATTAGGCAGTATTTTACCTAGCAGTTTCTTAGAAAAAAGATCATACTTTTCTCTAATAAGCCGCTTGCTAATTTCTTGGTAATTTCTTTATTTTGGCACACTAGATTGAGGCATTCCTGACTAATTTTCATATAACTTTTAGGTAATTTCTGAATGCCTTCATTCATAATTTCTAATTTTTTTTCTAGCAATTACTGCATACCAGCCCACTAAATAAAAGAGAGTCCTTCCCCCATTCATGTAATTTTTAGGTAAATATCACCACCATATTTTTGAGAAAATACTAGATAATTATGATTATTACTATTAAAATTGTACTTGTAATTACTCTACAATTATTAGCTAATTACAAGGTAATTAGGGCCCACTGAAATAAAGTGTTACCAAACTAGCATACAGAACCCAGTCAGAGACTAAGGCTATGTCAATACTGCAGTTAAAAGCGACCCAAAACTTATGTTTTTTTATTCATATTTGACTCCAATTTCTTCTGACAGTGTAAACAGCACAAGTTGTATTGAATCTGACATTTTAGATCAGATTCAGGCCACTTTCATATCTGGTACCTAATCAGACACTTACTTGATCTTTTGAAATTCAATTGCAGTGTGAACAGCCAAAAACATCTGAGCAAAATATCAGAGTTGAGCAAATTAGCATTCACTATAAACACTACGATACTTGCATGGGCTGGCTGTTCTCATTTGTCTGTGTATACTGGATCTGTCCCTAACAGATAAACTATAATTAGATACAATTAATGCCAGAAGTGTGAGCATAACCTTAGTCTGAATTAATAAAAGAAACAAAACATGACAAAATTGAGGTAGAAATATTACAGAGAGCAAGAAAAGATCTAACTTCTAATCAGAAATCACGATGATTAGCCAGTAGTTTTGTAAATCACAAACATTTCTGGATTTTCATGGAGATTGTGGCTCATTTAAACTGAAATAGTTTGATGTAATTCAGCTGATGAGGTTGCAAGGTGGCATCGACAGATCTTTGATGCGCAACAGTAAGGGTGGGGTCAGCTGATGACGTAGATGGCCAGTCCTTCAAAGCCCAGGCTGTCTGGTTTCAGTTTTATTTGAAATGGAGGCTGGGTCTTCTGCAGACTGGACCCTTTCAGTGAAGACTCTCCTTCTCACCTGTGTCTGATTCTTCCCACCTTCCTGTCTCTGTCATCAGATCTAGCAATTGAAAAAGCCCCAAATTGTCTTTAAAACATCAAGTATTTTAATGGAGATATTGAGACGCTATCTAAAGTCTGCCTTCTCCTTCTCTATTTATCTCTCTCAGTTGGAAGCGGAGTTGGCGCAGTGCGAGAGGGAGGGGGCGGAGCTCCAGGAGTATGCCAACCAGGTCCTGCAGCAGATCGCCGACCGATGCCCCGACATTTTGGAACAAGTCGTCAATGCTCTGGAGGACAGCTGCTGACACACAGATGAACACACATACATCAACATGAAACCCTGATGGTATTGGACGTGAGGATGAAGACTTTCTTCCTCATATGCACTCATTTCATTTCCTCAGAAAGGACGGCCATCTGTGGGGAAAAAAATCACAACATTATCAAAATAAAATCCCCCACTGTGTTGTTAATCCCTGTCATTTTGAACAACTCCAGCTGTGGGGAATATTGTCCATGTTTTCAGCTTAGAGTGCTCTGTTGGCATGCAGATTTATTGGGATTAGTCAGACATTAAACCTTGTTTTCTTTACTACTTTCAAACAGAGGGAACCTGCACTGCACTTGCTACCATGGCCATCTTCAGTCCACTGAGGCCATCAGAAGTTGGACTTGTCATCGTTATTTCATTTATTTTACAGAGCAGAAAGATGTTCAAACTTTACAAAGAAAGTGAAAGTGACTCTGAGCTCACCAGGTAGTTTCTGATGCCAGACTTACATGCTGTTACCACATCATTATTTGATTGGTTCAGATACAAGCGTGTGTTTATTTCAGCTGCCTTTGATTCTTTACATCATTTGCTGCTATCTTTTTAACTTTTAGTTTCTTTTTTTCCTGCCTGATATCTGATGAAACGTCCCCACCTGTCGTTCTCTCCCTAATCTCTACATAGTTGTGTAAATTGTACAGCTCTCATCAGGGGAACACGGCACCTCTCCTTTTTTTCCTTTTCTGATGAATGGCACAAATCGCAATACTCCCTTTATTAACACACACCGGTGTAGATGTTTTGTGTTAAAAGCAGGAATTGCTCTGTTTTGCTTTCCAGATAATCCCTCACTTACCGCTTTTGTGACAATCCCTTCAGAGATTTTGTGGAGGAACCTGACTTTTTGGATTTTCCTGTTTTAAAACTTTTTTTTCTTGGTAGGGAGGGAATAAAAAGGATAACTATATATTTTTGCCTTTGGTAATATATATAAAACACTAATCTTGTTTAATTGAAAGTATTGTCATGTATTGGTTGTTTTGTTGCATAATGTGTCAAAGGCTTTGTCTGTGTGAGTTAGAGTAACCACAACTTTGTTGCATTATCAGGCAGACTGTTCATGGGAACTTCAATGCACATTTTTCTCATTTTTTCTTGTTTTTTTGCCGTGGAAATGACACTGATGCATGCCCAGACAGCCTTAGCATGAATTCAACGCCAACAGCTCTGAGCTCTTGAGGTTCAACGATTTCAAATTCAATTTAAAGCTCCTCTTATGCTTCATTTTAGCAGAAGTGGGTGAACACGGACTTGGACGTACCTGATGGACACAAAGACGGAGGTCCTCACTGCAGACTGGTTTCACCCTCTCATAAGACTCTAACAGGCACTTTATCTGTTCATTAAAATACCACATGGGTGTAAATGAGGAGTTTCAGTCTAAAACATTAACATTGTTTGCCACTTTTTCAAATGTCAGCAGTTTCAAGTTTCTTAAAGCTTTAACGATCATTTAAAGTCCCTGAAACATTTCAAAGGTCCTGATTTTGGAATTTAACAGTGTATTTTCTCACAGTTCCATTTTTTTTTTCAAATAATGGGTGGAAAACAAAAAAACTGAGTTGTTTTTCTTTTTTTTTTTAATTCTAAAAATTTAAAGCGTTAAAAATCTTTTCTGTTTGTTTGTTTTTTGTTTCTGGAAAAAAAAAACAGAAAAGCAGACCACTTTCCTGTCTATTGTTTCTAAGAGAATTCAGGAAAAAAAGCCATTTTTCTGAGATGTTTTTTGTTTTTGTTTTGTTTCTGAAAAAAAACACTGAGAAACAAACTATTTCCCAGTTTTTTGTTTCTGAAAAAAATTGACAAAACCAAAAAAACAGAGCCATTTTTCTGTTTTTGTTTCAGAAAAAAATGAAATAATAAAAAAAAAGAACAATTTTTTGCTGTTTTTTGTTTTTGAAGAAATTGACAAAGAGGGCAATCAAATTTTAAAAATGGTTTGTCCAATTTTTCTCTTTCTTTTTGTTCAATTCCATTTTTATTTTAGTCTTGTTTTAAGGAAATACTTGGGAAAAAGGAAAATCCTCACCCAATGGAAAGGTGAACATTTCAAAGTAAAAGCCCTCATGTCAAAATTTAATCCTACATAGCCATCGGCTGTGTTTTACAGTTTAATGATAGGAGTTTTTGCTCTAAACAATATATAAAAAATGTCAGTGGTAATAATCCTGGTGATTTAATGGACTTTATTAATATAAGGAGGAAAATTAATCATCATTAATAAGCAAACCTGGACTTCTTCAGGTATTTATCCATGTACACAGCAGGAGTCAAATTTTCAATCTGTGATTTTGTTGTTTGATGGAAAGGTTCATCATTGTGTGTAATTAATAATCAGAGAGATAAACAAGGTGAAACACTGGAAAATGACTCAGTTTTTTTGTTTTTTCCATTTTCTGTCAAACCAGAATAACAGGAGTTTCTCCCAATATTTGAGGCTCATTTCAAACAGGAAATGGAACTGCCTGACAATGCACTATCCTGGTGAAACTCCATCCAGTTTGAACTTGTGTTTGAAATTCTGTATTTCATTGTTACTGATAACGTTTTGTCATTTGGAATGGTGATGACCGGGGCTTATGTCACTTTGTTCTGGATTATATTTGGGAATGAAGAGAATGGAATAAAATATGGATTTATCTTTATTTTATTGTGAGAAGGGAGGCTGTGTCTGTCATTTCAGGTCAGATTTTGGCAGATGAGCGCTGCAGCTGTGGTCGGAGAAATTGTATACTTTCAACCATTCAGCTTCTGCATTCATGTTAAGGTGTGAGTAGTAACACCTTTGGATGATTTGGTGATTTTCACAAAACTGGCCCACTTTTCCATTTTAAGTTCAATTTTGTCTTGTTTTCCAGCTTTTTCTGACCCTCCTGGTCCTGTCTATATCCTTCTGGCTCTGTCCCCCTCTCTCACCCACAGACTAAACTGTGCCTCTTATCTTGTCACTTCTGGTTTATTTTCCTATCCGCCCACAATAGTGACATTATTCCACAGCCCAGGCCTCATCCTGTTCCACTTATACACCACACACAAACCGCCTAGCCGCACCACCACTATTGTCCTGGGAGGCTAAAACTCATCCAGACGTTCATTGTTAACAGTAACCTGGAGTAAGGTCAGATTATTGTGTGGACTGATATGAACTTGACCTATTAGATAACTAGTGGTAGTAAATATCAGTGACAGGACTGTTAGTAAAAGTGCTTAATAGTGTGTTAATCATTCACTACAATAATTCAAAGCATTGCTTTAGAGAAAGTTCAGCAAAATTTACTTAAGGAAATGTAACTAATTTGAAATAAAATTGTCCTTTTTAACAATAATATTACAGTCTAGAAAAAGTTTTTCAAATTCTTTTGTACTCAGATTATCTTGGGATCACACAACTCAGCCTCTAGGGGAAAATTTTACTTCAGGGTGCTAGAAAGGAGGCTCCAGCAGATTGTCAAACCTTGGGTACTGGAGGAACTATGCAGACATTTTGGGGGAGTATGAGAAATTTCTCATCCAGTCTACATGTGTTTTGCAGTCTTGGAGAAAGCTTACGATCATGTCATGTGCGGGATACTGCAGGAATATGGAACCCTGCGGGGCCGTTGCAGCAAGCCATCAGGTCCCTGTACAGCCAAAGTGAGACTTGTGTCTACAATCTTGGCACAAAGTTGGACATGTTCCCGGTGCGTGTTGGCCTCCAATGGGGCTGCCCCTTCTGATTCTGTTTGTGATTTTCATGGACAGGATCTCGAGGTGCAGCTGCTGGGAGGAGGGTCCCTGGTTCGGGGACCTCAGAATTCCATTTCTGTTTTTTGCAGATGATGTGGTTCTGTTGGCTTGCATCGCTCACAACATTAACCAGGAAGCTCACTTTTAACCACTTTTCTATTTCATTATGTGAAATTAAGCCATGGAACTAAAGCTGAAACCAAACACAGCTGATGGATTGCAGTTTTATTGAACAGTCCTGATTCCAAAACAAGAAGTAAACAGTAGAGATGAGTAGAACTGCATTTTAAAATCCTTCAAATTTGAAAGGTGACTGTTTCCCTCTGTGGTGTGGTCTAGTAAAAGTCAAATACATTAACAGCACAAAGAGGATAATAACTAAACATACACAATCACTCACTTAGTCTTTGCATCCTGCATATGTCAGCAGCCCACTCTCAAACTTTGGATCATTCAACTGTAAAATCGGCTCTAACAGATCCACCCAGCTGCACTGACCTTGAACCCTTAACCCTGACCCCCTTTGTGAAGAATTCCCAAACAGAGTGAAAACATCATCAGGCCGTTCAGGTCATCCTGTTAGTTTCATGCACACAAAAACACACATCACACATGCTGTGAGAAAAAGCCCCTCGCTAGTCTGTAAATGTAGTGTACGTTGGTGTTTACATCACATATGGTAACGCTTTGTGTCGCTACCTGGGTTTGTCTCTGCTTTCTCCATCTAGCGTCCCAATAAAAACCAGTGAAGGGAGACAAGAGGGGATGGACGGAGTGAGAACGGAGGAGGAGGAAGATACACGCATGTATGACTCCCTGATTTATGTGATGGAGACTGAGAGCGAGGCTGAGAGATAGAGGGAAAAGTAGAGGTTACAACTCACCCAGTACCAGACATCATTTCATCCTCCTGTCTCGACTATAACTCAAACAGATCTTAGGTTTCTGGCAAAAGCATGAAATATGCATACTACTTATTTAAAGAACTACAAATTTGTCCAAAAAAGAATAGCAATGTAAAAGATGTGCAAGTCTTTGATTTCAATTACTGTAATCAGCTGCATCATTTCAATGATATTCAGTGTCCCAATGTTGTCCTTTGTATTTAAATACTGTAAAATAAGCGCGTTTGATACTTTTTAAGGATGCTTTCACACCTGAATTTTTTAGAGGTTATTCCAGAACAAGTGGGTGCTCCTTTTTGGCCTGGTTTGTCTGGACATTTGTAAACATGACTATTCAACGCCATATGTACACAACAAGCCAGCCAAGGGTGTTTGGATAGGTGGTCTCAGCATGCTACCAGTCAAACTCTGGCACGGTTTGTCTGCAGTGAGAACGTAATTGATGCAGCAACTGGAATTTATAACTGGTTGTCATTGCTCTCCAGTAGCTAGTTCAATCAGAAGAGCTTTAATACCAGTAAAATTTTCATTTGGAAATGTTTGAAAACAGGAAGTGTCTTTGGCAAATAGACTCAATTGTGATGCCTTCATGCACTTGAAAGAAGCTGGACCTGGACCTCGATGAGATGACTTGGAATTGGTGACGACGAGTTATGTAGTGGACTTCTGAGGACCTGGACCTAGGGACAGATTGGATGTAATTGAGGTGGCTGGGGTGGAGGAGAGTTGCAACAGTCACACTGAACTGATTTCTAAACGTGACAGCAGTAGGATGATTGGAGCGACTCATGAATTGAAGCAATTTGTTTTAGCAAGGGCTTTTCCTTCTTATCACATTAATGCCATTGAAGAATGGTCTTGATGGAAAATCCAGAGTCCAGCCAATCTGAAACCAAAGCAAGACCGTGTAGGAATGCTCTTGATTCCGAGACAAACCCAAGAAATTCAAAACGCGGTCTCGAGATCAAGACCGTTCTTGAGTACTACAACACTATGCGTGCATACTCATATACACTTCCTTCTACAGAACAACGATGCTCGAACGTACAAAAATAGCGATCACAAGAACATTTGACATGAATAAATTTCAAGAAAATGTTGTCTGGGTGTGAGCAGCATAAATCATCTAAACCCTTGGTTCTCAGCTGGTCCAGCCTCAGGACCCACCAGTTTCTTCAATGACAAATCGCAGCCCAATTTTCTAAAAATATTCAACATTGTATGTTTATTTTAATGAATAATGTTGCACATTTCACACCCCATTTCCCCACAATTACCAGTAAACATTTGCCTATATTCAGAAATCTCACAAAATTATCTCACAAGAGTGGGAAGAGCAGTTTTGTTATTTACCTAGAGTAAAAATCATGTGTAGATGCATGTCCTCCAAGGACTTTTCATAGACTTTTTGCCTCTTTTTCCCCCAGACACACATTTGCAACCCACTGAAACAGCTCCACGACCCACTTTTGGGTCCTGATGCACCAGCTGAGAACACTCCAAATCCAACTGTGGATCATACTGAAACAAAGAAAAATGTTTTTTTGCAGTGTACTTGATCCTAAATTTCCAGTTACAGCATTAGCATATGTCCAAATATAAAGTGCCTCTTATTTCCTCTAAGTACACTTCCCATGTCCCGTTTCCTTTCTTTCACTTTGTTTGTGTAATAAATGGTCTGAAACGTGCCGGTGCTGTCAACAAGTACCAATGCCCTACATGTTTAATCATTGACAGACCTGCTTCACACTCAAAACAATGAATGTATGAAAACAGAATGGAAAGTACATGTATGTCTTTGTATAGTAGCTGCCAAAACAGTTCACTATGAAAATAAGGACGCATATCCCAGTGTAGAATCAGGACAGCACTTGTTTTATCTGGCGAGGCGCTCCAGATGGGAGATTTCCACATATGGTATTATACTGCATCCAGACTCATTTTATTTATTTATTGAATTAGAGCCAGTGCACATAAATTAACATATCAGCAGTATGTGTTTATGTTATTATGCCTGAATAATAAAATTTATCCACAGCCCCAGTGCAAGTTCTTACAAAGTGTATCACAGATTTTAGAATAATAAAAAATCTCAAAGATTTATGTGCAAAATGGACAATTATGTTTTATTACCATCAACAGAGGACATAAAAATGATTTCTGGATTTTAATCCTTTGACCTAATTCTACATGTTCCTGGATCTAAATTACCAAAAGGTGCAGTAGATTACATCAGCCGGCAACAACAAAACAGGCTGCATCTAAATACATGGGGAAAACTGCATCCTTATTAAGTATTTCTGTTCTAAATGTTTTTTATTACTACTGGCATGCTGAGATAAAGATTTCTGAGTGTCTAAAATCATTAGGGAAAGGACCCCTACAGAAAGCAGGGACAGCTGTAACAAACCTCTCTTGAACGACACCAGACTATTCTGACATTATTATTAAAACAAACCTAATCTTCCACTTTGGCCTTGATTTGTTGTGTTTTTCTCTTATCGTGTCTTACAGATGTGTTGCGTTAGCCATTTTAAACAATAAAGGCACACAATAGCTCGCAAATGAGGCAACATTTGACCAACAACTCCTGGGTTATGCAAGGAAAAATGACTTTTTGTTTAATGAGTTTGGTAGTCTTGTGGATCTTTATATTGCAGCTGTTTCCTGGTTTAAAATCATCAAAGGACCACATTTAGACCCCCAATAAACGTGAAAATAAAAAAATGATGAAAAGCCGTGATAGTCTGTTCCCTGACTAATGGGAGAGAAGGTTTACTGGTTTGGTTCCAAAACTTTTCCTCCTTTGAGTCATTACGGCCACAGATTGCTCCCATTAAGACCCCAATTTATGCTATGTATTTTAAAAATAGATATACAGAGCAGTGGTTCACAACCTTTTTTCCTAAGGGACCCTCCTACTCTGATCTGAGAAAACCTCAGAACCCACTTGGACCCACTTTTAATTGTTTTTCATTGACAAAGTCCGAACATAATAAGCCCACATACACTTGTTCTTGACAAAAATCAATGTATAAACTATGCATTATTACTAGTGTATTAGGACCACTCTTGAAAACTACAATAAAGAGGATTTGTTAATTTTAAGGAAAATCTCTAATTTCTGAAGTTTAAAAAGTTGATAATTTACATGAAACATGTAGACATTTTTTACCTTAAAAGTTGTAAATGTAAGTGAAGCAAAACTTAATGTTTTTGAGATTACAAAGGGAAAAAATCCAACCAATATTTTCAGTTTGGTTTCTTGTACATTTTTGGCCTAACACTACTGTAAATATAGGATTTTAAAAATTTGACATTTTGAGTTTCTATCGTAAAGATTTAAGACTTAAGAAAATCAGAAATTTCAAGTTTTTCTTGTTAATATCCTACTATTTAAACTCTGGAATACTGAGTTTTTTTCTTGTAAATAAACAGCTTTATACCCCTAAAATGTTAACTTTTTTGCTTAAAAATTAACAGATTCTCTTCATATAAAAATAAACTTTAAGGTTGGTCTTAATATATTACGTTGGTAATCAGGATTCAATAAAAAATATATATGCACATCTAATTTTGACAACCCCAAGACAAGCAAGGTCCGGTGCCCTCCCCCAGGGGTGCCTGGACCCCAGGTTGGGAACCAGTGGTACAGAATACTCGATCCAAGTGATTGCCCCCAAAAAATGCATTTCAGCCATTATAGCCTGTTTTGTGGCAGCCAGTGAAGAACCTACTGGTTTGATACCAAAACTTCTCAGTACCCCTAGTCATTTAGATCTCACTAAAATCCCACAGTATGAAAGCTTAGCACATTTATCCAACTGAATGCCCCAGTGGACTGCATTACAGCCACCACAACCTGTTTCCTGGCTGCTGGTAGAGTAAGTCTCCTGTTTGGAACACATCTTTTTCTTCCTTCTTCTGTCAGAATAACCCCAAAAACTGCATTAAACACAATCATGTAATGTGTCATTCTAGTTGTTGATTGCTGGGCTTGCGCATGCAGGTTAAGAGGGCTATGATGTATGACGTTCGTTCACTCTGGGACCCGGTTTCAAAAACTAGCCTTATCTGGCTCTTAAAATGCCTGTTCCATACGGATGAAATGCCGATACGATAGAATATGTTTGTGAATACTCCTACACTTGTCACCGTGTGGACGGCCCTGAGTCATTCAGACCCCATTAATATTCTATAACATGTAAGGACAGCACATTGATCCAACTCAACGCTGCAGCTGTCACAGCCTGTTTCCTGGCTGCCAGCGTAGAAACCTCCTGGTTTGGTACCAGAACTTTTTAGCCGCTCAGACCCCATTAAGATCCCATAATATGTAAGCACAGCACACTGATTCAACTGAATGCCCAAAAGGATTACACTGCAGCCATTAGGGCCTGTTTCCAGGCTGCTGGCAGAACAAATCTACTGGTTGGGCAGTCAGCACACTGATCCAAAGGATTACATTGCAGCCATGACAGCCTGATTTGTTACTACTTGCAGAACCAGAACTACTTTTTTAACCTTTAGTCCCAATTAACCCTTCAAGACCCTAAAACATATCAACATAGTGCTTTAATCCCATTGATTTCCCCAAAGGATTGCATTGCAGCATGACTGTCTATTTCCTGGCTGTTGGCAGAGGAAATCTGTTGTTTTGGTTTCGAAACTTTTCTACCTTCCAGACTCCAAGAAAAGTGTTAAGATCCCAAATATGTAAACCCAACATGGTGATCCAACTGAATGCCCAAAAGGATTGCAATGAAGCCATAACAGCCCAGTTTGTTCTGACTTTAAGAAGCAATCTTTTGATTCGGCACTTAAACCTTTAGTACCTTTTTAGTCATCATGGCCAATCACGACCCTGAGACCCCATTAAGACCCTAAAATAACTAAACACATTAGGATGATCCAAAAGGATGATACTGCAGACATGACAGCCCGTTCCCTTCCTTCAACTGCAAACATTTTAGATATGTAGAACCCAGAATATACTGGATAAAAGCCCAGCTTCAAAAGTAGTGTAATTCCCCTTGAATCCAGAAAGGTGTTGATTGGCCTGACACAGTTTAAACCTGAAAGGTTACGGTTTCCCTCTCTCTATCTCTTAAACACACCTTTCTTTGCTGAGATAGGTGTTGATAAGATCTCCTGATATCACAGGTTTACCACACACAAAAACACAGATGTCCTTGAGATAACGTTTAAACATGTGTGCAGTAAAGCACAGATCCACTTACAGTCTTTTCCATATATACTGTATATAGAGTCTGTATAGTGGAGCAGTGAGACACATGAGAGAGCGGGAGGACGAATAAAAAGTGAGTGACTGCAGAGGAAGCAGGGAGGGCTTGCGTTGGCTTCGGGTAGATGTGGTTTCAATCATCACACATCACATCACACATGAGTGAGAAGAAAAAAGAGGGAGAGGGTGATGGAGAGAGAGAGAAAACAGAGAGAGAGAGGACAGGAGGGGGGAGGGAGAGAGGAGACCAAAACAAACAGACTTGAAACGCACTCACATGTTTCATGATTTCACTTGTGGTCTGAAGGCTTTAACTTGTTGCTTGTTAGTTTTGGATGTTTGGTTTTTGCAAACAACTCTGACATTATTTCCCTGTAATACAGGGTTTGTAGAGTAAATGAGCTGTAGGTGGTACGGCGGAGGGAAGAGATGGAGAGAACAGGGGAGACAGAAGGGACAGGAGGAGGCAGAGAGTGAGCGGTAGGAAAAACTTTGGAGAGGAAATAAAAACAATGTGAGAGGAGTGGAGCTGCTAAAATAAGCTGTTAGCCGCTGACAGTCCAAACATACAGCAAAACTGAAGACTTTTTCCTAATCTCCTTTTCATCCGTCCGTCTGTCCACTCCGTCTGACTTTTATTGCCTCCACAGGAAAATTCTTCCATGATGTTTTGTGTGGACAAATGACAAGGACAGATAAGATTCGGGAATATATTCACTTAATATGACTCTTTACTGTAAAACAACCCATTAGGGCTGAAATTTGACTCTTTTCCTCATTTTCTCACATTGAGTGGTCAGGGTGGCTGAGCGGTCTACGGCGCCAGACTCAAGCAGCGACTCCTTCCTGAATTAAAGGGACTTCTGGTCTCCACATGAAGGCAAGGGCTCCAATCCCAGTCCTGACAATGGCTTTACAGGTGTATTCTATGAACTTGATTCAAAAATAAGGTATAAAACAAGTTTCACCTGTAAAAAATTGTCCCGAATCTGCACACCTCCTATGCTCTTTCTGTCAGTGGTATGATATCCATTTTAGATGCTCCACAACTTGTGCAAAATAATTTTCAAGTATACATTGCATGGTAACTCTACACAAAAGACTCTTTAGTGGAAGCCAGATGTGCATTTAAGTCAACAAACAACAAACTTTATAACCCTCTATGTTTGTCCCATGTCAGGATGGCCGAGCGGTCTAAGGCGCCAGACTCAAGGACTGACTCCTTCCTGAGTTAAAGGGACTTCTGGTCTCCACATGGAGGCGTGGGTTCAAATCCCACTCCTGACACAGATTTTTAGCAGAAGCTTCCAGAGTACATGCATGGCTTAATGCAGTGGTTGTTTCAGATGCTTTCAAAAACTAATGAGAAATTAAAGTTGTTATATTTTATTCAATTTTGTAAGAAAAAATACTCTGGCTGAAAAGTTTGGGAACCCCTGATTCATATGAAAAATATTCCCTGATTTTACATTCCAATGGAGATCATTCTAATGTGAATAATTCATTATTACTGTCCTTAATGGTGGCTTTAAACTGATGTGGACGCTCTCCATTGTCTTAACTCCTAACTAGCCAAGGTTCTAGTCATGTAACGTGAAATTTCCCTGATTGGTGCATCTCTTCCCCCACTCTCCTTCCCCATATTTCCTGTCTCTACTCCGCTGTCCTGTCTGAGTAAAGGCCAAAACAGTAATTTCGTTGAACTCTGAACAGATTTTAAAGCAACCCACAACGTTTTCACAGCTCCTGGTGAGTTGGAAGAAGAAGTTTTGTAACAACTTTGTTTTGTCATTTTGCCTAAAGACCAGAAACAAAAGAGCTGCTCAAGTTCAGAGTACGTGTGTCTGAGTCCTGTGGCGGGACAGCTCTGCTCTGATGTGGAAATGTGTTCTCCAGCCTTCCCACCACTGGAGACTCAGAGAGATGTTTCTCTAGGTCATTTTAAAAGCTAATAGGGATTTATTCTGAGGTTAAAACTCATGTCAGGAGTGGGATTTGAACCCACGCCTCCATGTGGAGACCAGAAGTCCCTTTAACTCAGGAAGGAGTCAGTCCTTGAGTCTGGCGCCTTAGACCGCTCGGCCATCCTGACTGATACACTATTTTGCATTGAGTTGTAATAAAAAGAGTCACTCAAATGTGCTAACTGACAGTTTGATCAATCTCAGATTGAAGTTTTTCTTCTCCTTAAGGGTTAGAAAGTATGTTTGTGTCTTCCTTTTTATATTTAGTTACCATAGGATAGTTTTCATACTTGGCCCAGAAAAATATTTGCACCAGTAAAGGCGCATTCAACAGCTTCTCAGCGGTGCAGATTTGAGACAACAATTTCAAAAAGAAATGTGTTTTATACAAAAGTTTTTAATTGGAAGTGTAACGAATATATCCAAAAGTTATTCTGTCAGGAGTGGGATTTGAACCCACGCCTCCAATTGGAGACCAGAAGTCCCTTTAATCCAGGAAGGAGTCAGTCCTTGAGTCTGGCGCCTTAGACCACTCTGCCATCCTGACCAGTAGCCCCCTGAATTGACAGAGGGATTAGAATTTCAACCGGCAGTGGCAGGCCCCCCCACAGAGTGGGCTGGGCCCCTGAAAATCTCAGAGAATTGGCCCTCACCAGTTGTGATTTATTGATGATGTCAAAACATGAGTGTTGGATCTGTAACATTGGAGCAGCATCCTGGCTAACAGTTACTTCATGTTGGAGCTGAAAACTCTGTCAACCTATTGTTGAGTTCTGACGTTGGAATTATTTATCTCTGCTACTTTTTGACCTGTTTAATCTCTTTTTTCTCCATTTTTGCCATTTCTTTTTGCCACTTTGAGCCCATTTTTACAGCTTCTCATCAATTTTTGGCACTTTTATTTGAACTTTGTATGCAACGTTTATCCCATTCCCCCCCTTTTTCACTCATTCAAACCACTTTTTTTTTTTTACCCATATTTGTATTTTTTGTCCCTATTTTGCAACTTTTTGCAAATTTAGCTACCTTTTGCCATTTTTGCCCCTTTCACCCATTTTGCTACTTTTTGCTCATTCAGGCAACTTTCAACCAATTTTTGCTTTTTTTCCTCCCATTTTTGCATTGTTTATATCTACTGATTTTTTGCCACTTTTGCCCATTTTCACAACTTCTTTTTGACAACTTTGGCCCGTTTGCCACTTTAAACTTATTATTGCCACTTCTTGTCAGTTTTTCATTTTTTTTGCCACTTTTTTCCCTTTTTACAACTTTTAACTTTTAACCCATTTATACCATTTCTGACTATTTTAACATATTTTTCCCCCTTCCCCTTTTTTTCACCAATTTGTTGTCCCTTTTTCTGCCAGTTTTACTGCTTTTTGTCCATATTAGCAACTTTTAACCATTTTTTAAATCTTTTTGTTTTAATTTTTTCTTTTTTTTTTTGACACTTTTGGCCTATTTTCACAACTTCTTCTGGCCACCTTTTGCCCAAAATTATATGTTTAACCCATTTTTTGTCATTTTGGCAACTTTTTTCCCATTTCTGCATCATCTTTTTGCAACTATTTACCTATTTTCCCTGCCTTTTGCTACTTTTTGCCCATTTTTGCAGCTTTAAACCAATTTTTGCTTTTTTTTTCACCCATTTTGCATTGTTGTTTTCACTGATTTTTGCCACTTTTTGCTCATTTTCACTACTTCTTTTTGCCATCTTTGGCCCGTTTTGCCACCTTTAACCTAAAATTGGCACTTCTTGACAGTTTTTAATTGTTTTTGCCACCTTTTGCACTTTTACCATTTTTTTACTCATTTAAACCCTTTTCACACTATTTTAACCTACCCCCCCACATCTTTTGCCCATATTTGTAATTTTTTCGTTTGTTCTGCCATTTTTTGCCGCTTCTTGACCATTTCTTATTATTTTTGCCACTTTTTGCTACTTTCCATCCATTTTTGCCACCTTTTATTCATATATGTTGCTCTTGACTATTTTAACCTGTTTTTGGTCTCTTTCCATAATTATTGTATTCTTCTCCAAATATGAAATTGTCTCCGTTTCTTTAATTTCTGGCATCCTGACATTCTTGCACTCTTTAGCTTAGCTATGAAGTCTGACATCCCTTTCGTAATAAATTAGTTTAGTGTACACGTCCACGTTGTTAACAGCACTAATATAAAGTTAATTCTGTTTTAAATAAAGGGGTTTGCATTTTGAAAAAGGCTATATTGTT
The DNA here is from genome assembly GCF_018320785.1 of Cheilinus undulatus. Lineage (NCBI taxonomy): Eukaryota > Metazoa > Chordata > Actinopteri > Labriformes > Labridae > Cheilinus > Cheilinus undulatus. The sequence continues at coordinate 18,902,363 of NC_054887.1, read as the reverse complement.
CAGCAGCATAAAAAATAACACTCATGGTTTGTTGCTTTAATAAGACTGGTTATTATCATAGCTTAACTTTACAGTAGGCCATGGTTTTGCTGACCTCCATGGGCCCCAGAAAGTACTTCCTTGGCCATTTGCTGCTACACATATGAGAAGTGTGACTGCTTTTTGTTGAATGGCAGATGTTCATGTCAAACTAACTTTACTGAAAAATATTCAGCACAGTTAAAGGCCATGAATGGCACATTTCACTTTTGCTATTTTTTCATTTTTTGGGACTGACCCTTTATGGTCAGGATTGCTGAGGGTCTGAGGCACCAGACTCAAAGACTAGCTCCTTCCTGTAGTACAAGGACTTCTGGTCTCCACATTGAGGTGTGGGTTTAAATCCCACTCCTGACATGATTTTTCAATTACATATTTAAATTAGAGGGGATTGCTGAAAAATCTACACACAGTAGGCAGCTGAGTAAAGTAACCATGCTGTATCTTGGGCCCAAAAAGAATGAGATACCCCGATCAGCCATATTTCTAAAAAACTTTAACATGTCTAGATGGTTGTATACATTTTTACTCAGATTGAGCCACGACCTTGTTTGTCCAAACATCATGCACCTGTCATACTTTAAATCTGCCATTCTCTCTTTCACAGTCAGCCTGCTGTTTCAGTGTGCCACCCTCCTCCACCCCAGCCACCTCGGTTCACCAGCATCAAGTCCAGATCCTAACAGATCTTCTTCTCATCCTCTTGGAGAAAAGGGGGAAATAATATCCACTATAAAAAGAGGAAACCAGGCACTCCAAACCTCATCAGCCTCATCTTTGGTTTAATTTAGAAAGGCCTTCTGACAGCTGTCAGGATGGCCGAGCGGTCTAAGGCGCCAGACTCAAGGACTGACTCCTTCCTGAGTTAAAGGGACTTCTGGTCTCCACATGGAGGCGTGGGTTCAAATCCCACTCCTGACATGACTTTTCACCTCAAGATTAATCCCCATAGCCTGGTAAACGATCAAGGGAAACACCTCTCCCTCTTTCTCTCTCTCTCTCTCTGTCTCCAGCGGTGGGCAGGCTGGAGCGCACTTTTCCACATCAGAGCAGAGCAGTCCCGTCACACAGCTCAGACACACTCTGAACTTGTGCAGCTCTTTTGTTTCACTCTCTCTCTCTCTCTCTCTGTCTCAACCTCTCAAACTTCTCGCTCGTGTTTCTCGACGCGTAAAAACTTTGGTGAGCACTCTTCCTCCCTCTCTCCCCTCTTCTCCCTCCTTTTCTTTGCGTGCGTAATTAGCCTTTGGAGAGCTTTTGGAAACTTGTGATGGCTGTGAAGAAGTCTCACTTTATTTCTGACACCTGTTGCTGAGGACACAGGCGTACACAGCGAGGAGTGCGTTTGTCTCCACATTTCTGCGTGACAACTTTGGAGTTTTTTCGAGCACTGTCAGCTCCTCTGCTCGCTGGAGGCAGCGTTATACTTTGATACTTTCCCATAAAACCGCCTTTTTGGACTCAAAGCAGGACTTGTCGTGTTTTCTCTCTGACAGGACATTTGAGGTTTGCATCTGTGTTACACAGTGGGATCACTGCAGCAGCCTGGTCTGGGACGTACCTGGAGGTTTCCCCCCTTCTCCATATAATCATCGTATGCAGGATCCAAGCCGGGAAAGAGGCACGTTTTTCGGTCTTGAGCGCGTCGGATGGTGGGAGGAGGAACTTTTGTTACATAGCAGAGCAACAGCAAGGACCCAGGTAGGAACTACATCCATTTGTAGAGAAGTTTGCATGACGATTTCACAAGCTAGCTCACAAATTTATTTAAAAAAGAGCTGGCTACAGCTGCTCTGAATTAAGCTAGCCAAACACGTTAAATCTGAAAGTCACGTGACTTTTACAACCGCATCTTACGTCCAACTTACACAACAAAAGTCAAATAATTTAAGACACGGAAAACTACCTAGACCCGTGACTCCCAACCTTTTTCCTTGGGGAACCCCCTACTTGCATCGTAAAGGATGGTGCCCCCCATGACAACACACTGCTTGCAACTGCTTTCCACTTTACACGAGCCATCCAGTATGTGTGTTACACTGATTTTACTCAAAATATTCAAACCGAATTTTGACAACCTCAGAGCAGGCAATGTCTGCCTCCTAGGGGGGCCTGGACCCCAGGTTGGGAACATATGACCTAGACCAGCCGTTCCCAAACTTCAGTGCTGCCCCCAGTCAGAGACCTGAACGTTTTTCTGGTGCTGCTTGGCTCTCAGATACACTTACATCACTCAAAAACAGTTTTTAGGATCACATACATTTAATGAGCCACTGACATTTATTTAGTTTCTGAAAACGCAACTGCAAAGTCTCTTAAATTTTTCAGAAGATGCTGATGAATTCCTAAAATCAGGGTGAGTGGCATACTAGACTGTCACCAGTTAATCCAGCACCAGTTCAAATGTGACACCGGTTCCAGACAGAATAAATGATCAAAAATGACGTCAGTTCAATCTTCAGTTTTTATGATCATTGGAAGCATGATTTATTTCTTTATTTTTTTGTCAAATAGAAAATGATTAGAACTTTTTCTGCAGATGACCTTATAAGGAAAAATTTAAGAAAGACAAGGCCACTTTGATCTACTTTGTAGTAAAGATACACTGTAAAACCACTCAAGTTGAAAATATTCAAAATGTTTGTCTTAACTGATTATGTAACATTTTTAAAGCAGTGGGGATAGTTTTTATGAGTAGGACTCAAGTTAAAAATTAATGTGAATGTTTCTCATCCACTGGAGTTTACCCTTTTGTCTTTAACATTTTTTTAATTTTGAACAGTTGTTCCACCAGAGTAAGATCATGTGATTGACTACAAGTAAAGACTAAAAGGTGAACTTTGATCCAGAGAGTGCTCTTCCACTGTCATCTTTGCTGTGTGTTGGACCTCATATGGGACTTCTCTAACTGAGTGGGTAACTTCACTCATGCCAAAGGCATGCTGGGAAAAACTTTGCAGATTAAAGGATGATTGTCAAATAATTTAAGTACAATGACTAAACTTAACTAAAAACTAAAAATATCTTCGATCAACTCAGAAAAATAAAGCTCTTATAGCTTTTTAGAATTTTTAAGTGAACACAACTCACTATTTTGTACAAGCTTTTAATCTTCAGCCTCCATTGACATTTTATTGGAGATTAGTTATTTTTGTAGCTATAAATCAGTAATCCCCCTTTTTGCTGAGGGCTGTATAAGAAAAAGTATAATGGAGACAGAGCCCCTTTGAGCTCCTTTGAATTAAAATTACACTATAAATGCAAACAAGTTGTGAAATAATCATAGTATTTTTCAAGATGATTAAAAAAAAGTTTTTAAGTAATGGAAATCATTGTTGAGTTAGATGCAAGTTCAAAAAGTATATTTTACATGTTTCTCATCCACTGCAATTTTCCCTTACATTTTAATTTTTAACAGTCGTGCCACCCAAAGTAAGCTACTGTGATTGACTGCAAGTAAAGAAAAGGTGCACTTTGACCCAGAAAGTGCTCTTCAGCAGAGATCAATGTGCCATTTTTGCTATTTTCTCTAACTTCTCTAACTGAGTGGGTTACTCCACTCATGGTGCAAAAGTGTCTAATGCCCAAGTGCATTCTGGAAAACTCGATCGACCTTACATTGTAGCAAAAGCAAACCTAAGTAAGAAGATCTAGCTTGCATAATTTTGTGGTTTGAGGATTTTTAGGGTGGCTAAGCAGGTACTAGTGGGCCCTTGTTTACCCGGCTACCACAGAGCAGATACCAAAACAAATGAATGTGACTTGTGCTGCTGCTTTTTGCTGCCATAGTCTGTTTGATTTTAGTTACCAGGGCGCTATGACTTGAGATATCATTTTTGTTGTGAGTGTGTTTTAAGTCAATTTAGTCATTAAAAAATGCATTTCTTTGGATTCTTTTGGTCAAAATGTTTGTTTACAGTAGCTGTGCTGAGTGTTGAAACTGATAAGTATGATACAGTCAAGCTCAAGCCTCAACTTTAATCAGGGATACATTTTATTTTATGTTAAGAACGTGCTTTGGGCCAATCGGACACCCCTGCCATAAGTCTTACTTTAAAGTGAAGGTATACATGGGGATGCATCAAACTCTGGCTATCAGCTAAATGAATAAGATTAGTGTTAATAATGTAGATAAGATGCACATCTAGCAGAAAAAGGCTAAAAAATAGAGATTTAAAAATTCCCTGGGAAGGACCCCAGGACCCCCTACAGAGCTCATACCCCTTTAAAGGACCCTCTTTGTCTTCAGTCTTCTTATCAAGCAAATTATAGCGAAGTAGATCTATATAGAAATGTCAACTCCATAAAGTAGTGAAATGTTTGGTTAAATGGAATAAAATACAATTAAGAATCATGATTTGAGCAGAACTGATGCTACATCTGTAGTGTGCATATGTGAAGGAGTTTCATTCCTTCAGACATGTTCAACTGAGATGACTGAGTTATACTGCTACTCCTCTAAGAGCTGATAAGTGAGGACTGCCTGCTCATATTTTGGTGTGTCCAGTCGTTCTGTAGCTCTGTGGCTTTGTTAACTGAAAATGAATATTTCAAAAATATTTGTCTTCTCTAGCTGTGAAAGCTTGAAGAAAAATGAGAAGGGTCTCATATTGCTCTTTGCCTTCGGCCTCCAAATGACTAAAACCGCCCCTGTTTGTGTCTTTAATCAGAAATATAAACGTTTTACAGTCTGAGACATGGGATTTACTGTCACTTATTCACATTTATTATGACTTTATTTCATTTCATAGCTGCTGCTGTTTCTCTTTTAAATATTTTCTGTACTTTTCAGACTCTCCGTCCTCTATGTTGTGATAAGTTTATGAGTTCGCAGGAGTTGTGGGGTTTAAATAGATCTGGAAAAGTTAGTTTGAACTTGGTCAACTTGACGTTCTTTTTTCTTGACTTTCCCCCATGATTTGAACTTGTAGGCGATTTTGTCCCCACAATGTTTCCGTTGTCACAGTCTACTTGCAGAATGGGCTTATTTCATGACTTTGGCTTCCATATGACAGTGGTGAAAGTGTGTGTGTGTGTGTGTGTGCATGTGTGTGATCTGCCAACCCCATCGACCTAAATGAAGGCAGCCTCTCTCGCTCTGCGGTGCAGACCAGGACTATTTTGGTCCAAATGTTGCACAAATGTTTCTCTCAGTGTGGAGAAAGTCACTGCTTTGCCTTCATCTGGGCCACAGGCTCTATCTGGCATCTCTGTCTGCAAATACTGAGACTCTGATACTCGAGTCCACATTTGACCACGATCATGATCGTCTCAGTGATGCTGGAAGAGAGGGACTGCAGATGGAAGGGACTCAATACAACCGTATTGGCCTCTATACCAATAACAGTCATAGCCATAGATAAAGAGCAGTCTGAAGCCTGGGAAATACATGGAAATCCCAAATGTTAAAGAGTGTATTGTCGTTGGTGATGCCAAAATATATGTCTTGTTATGACATTTGTTAAAACATGACAGGAAATGTCAAATGCAATAACTCACATGGTTTCTGGCGAACTCAACTGTTGACTGTTGAGGTATTTTCTGTTGCCATACTCTGTAAAAACCATCATCAAAGTTCATGCTAATATATTTATACACATAGCATGATTATATTCAAATTCCAGTTCAATTCAAGCGTTGTTTCAGACTTTGTGCCCAGACAAAACATCAAAAATGACATATAAAAGAACAGTAAAAATTCATGGTTTACAGTGGAATTTTAGCTGGTTATGACACAGTAAATAATGACTCTATAACTCAAAGGTTAAGTTCTTCACAGGAGCATTAAAATGCACATTTTTGCAAAAATGGTGATATTGAAGAGGTCGATGATTTGATGCTTTAGACCACATGGAGGATGCATGTAGAAGCTGACTACAAAAAGGAATTCCCATCAGAGCCCATATTATAATGCCCATTTTAACAGGTGAATAAACATGTTTACAGCCTTAATCAGGTTAAAAACAATGTCTTTATTGTAAAGGGGTGATTTTTTATTTAATTCATACATTTGGATCTGATAAAAAGCAAGATTTATGATAAAATCTGCATAATTGTTGGCATAGCCGAGCCGACAGGCTGACTGGTTGTAGCATTCTCAAGGAGACTCAAGGCCCGACTCAGCTCCACCTTTTTCCTGCTTCAAGACTGATATATGAAATAAAATGGTAGCAAAATTTCCAATTGGCATGTTTGCAGTCATGTATCCTGATGACACATGAAAGTCAGCTAAGGAGTAGGAAGTGGAAAAGCCAGCTGGCATCCCTTCTTTCCGTTTGGTTGACCAGTTTGCCAGGCATGGAGCCGATCGATACCACGGATTACTAAAGCCAGACGTACACTCTGCAGTATGGAGCTACAACAGTCGTAGTGGCGGGTCAGCTCATACTGTGTGACTGATACCACTTTCCCACTAAAATTAGTGTGTGAAAGCGGGTTTTTAAAACGCGGGTAAACCTGCTAACAATTGGCAAGTGACTCCTTTCCCATTGCCAGCAGACCCGGGTCTAATCGCCAGCAGACAAGACGTGGCTGTTTTTTATTTTTTCCTCTGGTGAGTCAAGATGATGTCATCACGCTGATGACATCATCAGCACGCCGAAACACAGCTAGGTAAACAATGGAAAGGCCTCAACAGCATAAAAAATAACAAAATGGTTGACACCCTAAGAGAGACTCTTGGAAATGAACTGTAACTGGACTTAATGAAGTTATACAAGCTTATTTATACTTTTTTGTATATCCTGACCTATTTTATGTTTAATACCTCTTTTTGTTTGTATATTTATGTTTGAGCACCTGTCTGTTCTTGTTATAAAAAGTATTCAATAAAATTTCTGTAAAAAAAAAAAAAAAAAAGGTAAACAATGGAAAGGAGCATGGAAGGCATGGACACGGTGGTCAACTGTTTTCCGTACTTTGAACTTTTGTAACTCTTTCAAAATATACAAACTCAGCACAGACTGAATGACATTCAAGTGCTGATGATACGAAGGTGGGTGGAATTTCAAAGTCCAAAAAACAACAATGCAGGCAGCTGCCGGCGTTAGGGGCGCATTATTATGACGTGGGCATGTTACGCCAAAGTCATCCCGCGTTCACCCAGGTTTGACGTTCCCGACGCTGGTCTGAATGCCAATTACAGCCTTTCCCACTGCCGACAGGAGCCGATTGTTAGCGTGTTTAAACGGGGTTTTGGCCAGTGGGAAAGGGGTATGAGTCGCTTACAACTCACATCCATCGTGCTTGATTTATGAGCTCACGCTATATGATCTGATGGTCATTCATAACCTGAGTGCTCACACTGTACGAGTGAAGTCGCATCTTTCACAGTATCTCTCTATATAGCATCAGCACCCATGTCAGCTGGAGGTCCATGGGTAGGCATATTTCCTGCTTTTGTATTTACTTTATCATGGGGAGGGCAGTAGAGTCATTCCTGCTGATGTCATGTCGATTCAGGACGTCGTCTGTCAGTATTTCAAAGGTTAAAACCCCCCATAGTTGAGGATTCTGCTCATGGCTCTGCTCTCACTGTTGGACCAAAATATCAAACTCCTCAGAAATCCATCCTATCACTTGGGAGCAGCTGGTCGGGCTGGAGTCGGCTTGTAGTCTGCCATTGTATCCACATGTATGCTGCACGACAAACGGCACAAGATCCAACTTAAGGTCGGTGCAACCTGCGACTCAGCATATGGGTTTTAATCAGATGAAATGCCCACAGTGTACGCTTGGCTCAGTCCAAATCTAGGAATTACAAAATAGAAATGCAAGATATTGGATTTTTGCTGATGTCAGATATGCCTAACCTATATTTACAGATTATTTTAGCTGATACAGATATGAATACCCTACTTTTAACTGTTTCAAATGTGCCTGGATCCATTATCTCAGATCATACAGCAGTATTGCATGTCACCTGTCTTACTTTTGCTCGTGTGGGTTTGTTTGCTTAAGAATTGATATGATTTTTAATTTTCTTATCCAACTTCAAAACTCAAACTGCAAAAGAAGCTCTATTCTACTGAGTGATAAAGTATATTTCTGGCTACTCTGGTGCTGGTTTAGCCCAGTTGGAGGTGCATACTTCCATACACTGAGGCTGCAGTCTTTAATACATAGGTTGCAGGATCATGTCCTGATCCCGGTGTATTTCCTATCTTAAAAAACCCCTTCCGTTCTGGTCCATATTTATTTAGACTACAGCCAGATAAACTTGACTGTAGCCTTACGTTTCATGAATTGATTGCTGTATACTCTAGCATTGTCTGACTCTGCTCCTGCTGACTTTAAACAGAGAGCACTGTTTCTCTGAAAGCTTTTTTTGCGTCACTACTTTCAGGACTCAAAAGTAGCGCTTTTTTCCTCTGATTTGACAGATTGGCAAAGAAACAGCACAAAATCTGGGCATTTTGATTTCTCTTCTCTGTACAGAAATCTCCTTTCCCAGTAGGGTTCTTGTGATGTCAGCTGTATGGGGACCACCATCATCGGACCTGAAAACGCTTCTTAAAGAACCATTTGGTGATGTTAGTGAGACTACAGCCATGTTTTTTATACACTGAATGTTAAAACCATTGGCTAAAATATGGCTAGTCTATTAAGAAAAGCTCCTTCTGCTTATATGTACCACAAATTGCTCTCTGTCATCAGTAAAATGTCCCCAAATTATTAAGTTCAACTCATATCCCTCATTTAATCAAGCACTGTCATTGAGGCTGACATCTTTCTCTAGGGAGCGGGACAAAGGGAATTAAGTGGAAATTAATGTGCACACTTTTACAAATGAAATAACATTTCATTCATTTTTGAGTGGTAAACCTCTGCTACATTCTTGTATCAGTCCCACATAGCAAAGAAAAGCGAGTTTCTTGTAAATTCCTGATGTGGCTGCGGCAGACTGAAGGCTGCAGTCGTCTCCGGCCGTGACGTCTCTGCTTTGCACTTTTCCGAGTCTGAAACCCACCTGAGCTGTGGAGCAGACTGACAGCTGGGCTGATAAAGCCTGTAAGATGAGATAAAGCATGAGAGTGTGTGTGGAGGGCAGATAGTAACGTTAGATTTGTAGATAGAGGTGGTGAAAAGTGTTGCTGTCAACAAGTTAGCCATTAGAGAGCGATAATCTCTCTTCCTCTTCCCTGCCTGTCCACCAAGTCAACTTCTGTTCTTTCTCTTTCCTCCCTCCGGCTGTTTCACTCATGACTTTATTTACCTCTTCCTTTTTCCTTATCCTTATCTCCTTTCTGTTATTTCACCACTCCGATCATTAATTCTAATAAGAATGTAGCCCTATACCAAACAGAAACCAGGGAAATGCATCAAGAATGAGTAAAAACAGTCATCAAATCTGCATTCTGAGCATTTTTTTCATTGCTCTCTTTCATTGCCCTGTCTGTTTCTGTCTGTCTGCTGAGAAAGACCTTTTCTTTGCCCTCACACTGAGGAGCTGCCTGAGAGTCTCGTCCCTGAGGGCTCAGTAATTAGGGAAAAGGGGAGTAAGTGTCTATGAGCGTTCTTCTATGCTAGATATTTGAGAAGATGGGGCGTCTGCGAGCATCAATAGACCCTTCAGGTCCTTCAAGAGTGTTTTTGTGAAGTCTGAGTGTGTGCTACGCATGTTCAGACACAATAGATCTGGAAACAAGGGTTTTTTTTTTTACCCTAAAACACATTTTAAAAAAGTGAAAAATCAGCATATAAATGGTCAGAATGAGCATTTGCATTCTACCCACTGAGGGCTGGGGGTCTTTAATGTGTGACATGATTGTGGTTTTAGCCCAATGGGAGAACTAATGGCTCAACATGGACTCACAGATGGTGGTCCATGTGAAGAGGACGGCCTCTCGAGCTCTCAAGTTGAATTGCGAGCATTATGAATGCTGGTCTCTGGTTGGCTGACTCGAACCCTGGGAATTCCTTCCAGACAGAGGAAATGGCCAAGTCCTCTCCTGGTGTACGTCTGAGTCTTTGTTTGTAACTGTCTGCTCTTTTGGACAATGTTGCAGACATACTAATGAAAATCCCTAAGATGCTCTGCTGTCAAAGCCCCAGTGAAGATTTTAGTCTGTCAATTTGGTGCCCTCTGTGGTCAGGGAGTCTTTTCCTCTACATGCCCTAGGATCAATTTTTGTTCATAAATTTCATCCTGTATTTTTTAACACTTAAGCTTGTAAGCTCTGTAATCTCTGTGGTCAAAGCCGTCCATAAGAGGAGTGAAGGGGAGAGCTCTTTGGGGCCTGAAAAAAAAATTGGGGGCGCATGGAGGTCAGCAAAATCATGGTCTATTGTAAAGTTAAGATGTGATAACCATATTAGACCTACCACTCTTATCAAAGCAACAAACATTTATCATTTTCTTTATTTATTCATTTATGCTGTAGTATATAGCCTTCAGAGAAAAGTAAACTACTTTTCCTAAAACAGTATCAAAATGGGTCAAAATGGCAAGAATAGGCAGAAAAGGTGGTGAAAAGGGATTTTAAAAGATGCAGAAAATTATTAAAAGTGGGGGAAATTTATTGAAAGTGGTAAAATGGGTGAACAGAGGCAAAAAATGGGTGGAAATTTGCAAAAAATGGGCTAAAAGTTGCAAAAACCAAAAGAAAAAAAAATGGTTAAAATTGGTTACAAGCAGCATAAAAGCATCTCAAAGTGACAAAATGGGTGTGATGGGTACTAAAATGTGGTTAAAATTGACAGAATTGGCAAATTGAGATTTTAAAAGAGGTTAAAAGTCTCAAAAATGGGTAAGAAGTGGAAAAAACAGGCAGAAAGGGTTTAAAGTGGCAAAAATTGGTAAAAAGTTGCAAAACAGCTTAAACAGGTGCAAAAAAAGGGTTTAAAGTGTAAAGTTTGGTTAAAAGTGAAAGAAAAACAAAAAAACTCAAAAGGGGTTCAAATGGCTTAAAGGGGTTTAGAGTGGCAAAAATGGGCATGATAAATCATGAAATGTAGTCAACAAGGCAAATATGTCTAAATGGAGTGGTTTAAAAGGGGTTAATACCTGCAAAAATGGCTCAACTTTGGCAACAATAGGCAGAAAGTGGTATGAAAGGCCAGAAAAATAGTTGGAAAGTGTTTAAAAGTGGCAACCATGGCTTTCAAGTGGCAAAAATGTTACTGTACAGGTGGTGTACGTACAAAAAAAAGGTGTGTAAAAAGTGACATATGTTTAAAGAGGCAAACATAGGTTGAATGTGCCATTAAACCACAATACAAGATGGTGAAAAGGGTTTAGGAGTGGGAGCAAGAGGTTTACACTGGCAATAAAAGGGCATGAAGAATAATGAACTGTGATTTAATTGGCAGAGAGGAGTGAAAAGGTGTCAGTGGTGGCAAAAATAGGTTGACAGTTGCAACAACAGGCTGAAGTAGCAAAAAATATGGGCAGAAATTGTAATGGAAAGGGTTTGCATGGTTTAAAAGGGCAGAAATTGGCAGTGCAGGTGGTGCAATGGGATAAAAAAAAGTTTCAAAACAGGTAAAAATGGCAAAAAATAGGCAAGGTAGAAAATTTGGTTAAAAGGATTGACAAGTGGCAAAAAAGAGGTTGAAATTGGCAAAAAATGTGCAAAGAAAGTGGTAAAAAGGGTTAATGGTGGAAACGAAAAAGAACAAGGTGGTGAAATGGCATTAAGAAAAGGCTGGAAATAGTGATGAAAAGAGGTTAAAATATGGAAAAAATAATTAAACCTGCAACAATGGCTTTAAAAAGGCAAAAATGGGCAAATGTGTTGCATCCCAATGTTTAGGTTCTTTTTCTTTCTTAATTTTTAACTTTAGTTTCTCAGTATTGCTCCATTAATTTTGCAGCAGGCCATGGGCATGCAGAATGATGCTGTGCACAAGGACAAAATCATCTGAAAAATCGTAGTTAAGTTAATTTCACAAGAGTAAAATTAAAGGAGAACCTGCTAACTTTCCAAACTAAAGTTACAACAATATGCTGATGATACCCTTATGTCTACTGTTAAAAAACAGATGGCTGAATACTGAGATTTCTTTGTTTTCCTCTCCATATTCACTAGAATGTTTCTTGAAAACAAGCTTTAACACAAGCTGACAACTTAACTCAGGGTCAACATCCTGCACTTATGCTACACTGTGACTGTGTGAGTGTTTATAATGCAGTGCGGCCGTGCAGTAGTCATTATGGTCAAGTGCTCTGAGTGTTCCTGCTCTAAAATGCGACCCTGTGGCGTTCGTTCTAACGGCTCTGCTCTCTGCAGTCTGGATGTATGTGTGGGTCTGTGTGGGTTTCAGGCCTTTCTGGGCCGCTGGTTCGGGGCTATGCAGTGATGTCATCGGGGCTTCAGGGTGGGGTGACATGGGGTTAGAGTTTGGCAGAGGTCCTGACTCCAGCCGACCAGGAAGTGTGTGATGGTCCCTGCTGGTGTGTGTGGGGTTGTGTGAGCCTGTGTGTGTTTGGTCAGTGGTAGCGGTCAGAAGCTTAATGCTAGCAGTGTCCTACACTAATAGTAAAAGTGGTTTATTGGGCGCTTTATAGATCCTGGAGCAGTTTTATAAATCCTACAGGCTGGTTAGAGGACACCACAAAATACACTCCATCTGAACACTGACTTAATTTACTTGAAACATGTGATTCCAGCTCAGTAATGTCAGTCTGAAACCATTAAATAGTTCAAATCACTTGTTCTGCAGTTATTTAATTCAACATTTTATGGGCTTTTTACATAGTACAACCACATTTCCTCAAAACTTTTTCTTTAAATGACACTCTGTAACCCGCAGACCCCACAGTCTCTGTGTACGCCACGTTTAATCTGTGTCATGGCTTTGCTCCATCTGACGGTGGGCGCCTTACCCTAATGGCACCATTTATAAAGAGCAGAGCAGCCCAGGCCAGAGCAGATGGATTCTCAAGTTCACAAGACTGCTCTGTACTAAAGAGAATATCATAATAATGCATTACATTGCTTCTATGGTGTTGATTTGCTATTGGTGCCTGTTTTGACATGGGCTGTGTCCATGATCACGTTTGCATTCCCCACTTGCTTTACCTCTATAGTGACCTGTTTATAGTGGACTCATCAGTACAATTCTAAATGAAAAAAACAACCCTTTAGGGCACTGCTCCAGCTAAAGATAATGATGTTGTTGCTGTCCTTGGAACAAAGGCTTTGACTCAGATGAGCTCTCAATGTTTAGGAATTGACCATTTGATATGAATATTAAAAAAACTGAAAAGTACAAAAATTAGGCATGTACAATCTCTTGCTAGGTATTTTACTAGTATAAACAGTACTCTGCAGGACTTTGATGCACAGTTTGGCCAAAAATTCCTGCTGAGTTTAGGCATGTAATAGCAAGTAAGCCCACCTGAGAGCACCATCGGGTGTAAGGAGGACTGACAAAACCCCATAGGTGCTCTGGATGTCCTTACAAATTACCAGAGGCATAGTAAAATGATCTGTTGAATAAATAACAAAGTACACACCTTAACTCATTGATTGCCAGCCCTTTTATAAAATGGAAAGTGCCTTGTGCCAGCGTTTTTGGCCATTTTGAGTCATCTTTCAAGACCCACAGAATATTTTGTACTATGATTCTGAAAACATCAAATAGCTCAAATGAAAGAAGTAACTCTCTTTTTCATCATGGAAAAACTGTTTGTTTGTAGCTTGTTCTGTTCTTGATTTATCTGAAGTTGAATAGAGCCTAGTTTCACCGGAAAAAAAAAACACTTTTTTTCTAGAAAGCTGAGAAAAATGCATTTTTGTGAAAGAGAGTCTGTCAAACAGAACAGTGATTTGAATGTTATAATTTTGACTTCAATGACATAAAAGACATCTGAAAATTATATAACAAATGTTATTTTATTGTAAAATAAATAACAGTGCTTCCAGTCACTGCTATGCCATTCACACGCTGGAACTGGACGGCCTCCACAGGACTTCCCTATACGCCCACGTCGTCTCCTGCTTGTCGATGTATCCATCCAGGTGGCGAGAGGCTGCCTTATTTCTCCAACGCACAGGGGCGAACCTTGTGGTATTCTTTAGTCTCTTTGCCGGCCGAGGCAGATCAGTAAAAGCGCCGATCCCTGGATTCGCTGTCATTAAGTTCAGTGTCAGTTTCAGTGAGTAAGCGATTTCTCAGGCAAAAGTTTAAAGTTTCTTCCACCGTCTAAGTTCAACTTTTAGCTTAGATTACCTCCGTAATGATCGCTCTGCTCTTTGACCCCAGGGTGTCCACCTCTGACGTTTGATCTACCGTCACTTCCGACTGTAGTGTTCCGACCACGTATCCCAGAAGCCCCAAAATTACTCACAGGGAGCGTGAGAGCGCCCCCTTGTGCCAGCCGCCGAAAAAACACTTTGACGTATAAATACATCAATGGCACTCAAACGTTGGTTTTTAAATGACGCATATACACGTCAGTGGCATTCAATGAGTTAAGCATGGATTGAGGGGTGGCTATATGAAAAAGCCTGGAGAAAAGAAAAGCCACTGAGCTTGACCTTGGCTGCCTGGCCAAGGTCAAAGTCTCCACACATCGGGCCCTGTGATGAATCCTTAGTGACTTATATGCATAAAACTTTGTATGGGAGGTTTCCCTGATGAATGTGAAATATATCCTATATAAAACAGTCTATCTGGTGTGTCAGGTTAATAGTGTACTATGCAGTTAATAAAGTGTGATTTTGGACACAGTAATAATGTTTATACAGTAATGGGATCAGGGCCTTTTATTTTGAAAACAAGCAGATGTTCTATGTATTCCTGTTTTCGTGCTTCCTGTCCTGGTCGGTCTGGTCTGTTCAGCCTTATGCGCACTGGCACCAGAATCTGTGGAGACTAGACTCTGCATGCATTCTGAGTGGCACTTCTGGGTCTGCACAGTGGAACAAGAAGCATTAACTAGAGACGGCACAATCAGTGCAATGTGTTGATTTTCCAGCCTCTGCATATGGACGCCTGCGCTACACACTGAGCTAAACCAGCCCAGTGCTCATTTTTTTAAGGGCTGCGGGAAGGTCAGTCTAGCATCTGGACTCTTGCTACAGAGTCCTGCTGCCATAAACCACAGAATGTGGTCTGAAATTATGTTGCTGAAAGAAGCAAAGCCTTATTAAGAGAAATAGATGGATGGTTCATTGATGGAGCCTTCACAAACGTGCATGTTACTAATGCCATGTGCACTAATGCATTCTCCATACTATCAAGGATGCCGGATTTTGGACTCAACTTTAATTATGGAAGATTTTCTACATCAGTGGTTCTCAGCTGGTGGGTTGAGACCCAAAAGTGGGTCGTGGAGCACTTTTCAGTTGGCCATGAATGTGTGCCTGGGAGATAAAAATGCACCAAATATAATATAAATCTCTTTTAGAACATGCTTTTCTCCTCAGCCTCTCTGTTATGTCATGTTTTCTGTCCAAGGTGAGAAATTTGGGTTGTGATTCCTCATTTACAAATCAGAAAGTAACGCTTATATTGTTTTTTCTTTCCTTGAGTGTTTTTACGTTTTAATCATGTCAAATGGCTTTTTGCTCTTCCAAAAGCACTCTAATATTTAGTCGATTCCACTCTTTCCCATTTCTCTCTTTTCCCCTCTCTGTCTGTCCTTCATGCTCTTTTTCTCCTCTCGTGCCTCCCTTTCCTCTCCTCTGAGTTGCCCCGATCCAGCTCTGATAAAACTATCAACAGCACACCTGCAGCAGGCTGGAGCCGTCTTATACACACACAAACTGTACAGGCTTCTCAGGAACACAAACCCAAACTGACGGGACAGGAATATTTTTTAGCATGTGCTCCCAACAACAAACCCTTTCTCTGCTGTTTCAAACTCTCTTTTTCTTTTGTTCACATTAAATTCAGTTAATTTCCCTTTGCATGGTTATCATTGATATACTAAGACTGACTAATTTTGCCTACAAATGTGGCATAAGAAACTTAACTCTGGGTGTTGGTTCAGTTGAGTCTGCATCTCTTTATTTCCCTGTTCTTACTTTAACAGATTTCAGACTCAGTGTTTTTGCAGCGAGGTTCAGTTGTAAATGTTTCAACACATCCAGAAGAGAAAGTTGAGGTTCAGTTTATGGGCTTGTACTGCAGTCTAGGGCGAGACCTTCAAAATGTCATCAAAATAAACTACATCTGCAGTGATTTCCTGTCGTATGTAAAGAAGTTGGTGCCTTGCTGTAACATAAGTTGTTTCTGTCTGGGTTGTTTTTTATATGTAGCTGTGTGTGTAATTCTCATCAGTGAACAAACAAGTTGTGATTCTAAATTGTGTACAAAAATGATAGAGACAAACCATTTGATGTAAATGCTTTTACTAAGGCGTCATTCAATAATATTTGCTAAGATTTTATCAGATTTCTTCTGAAGTAGTGCAGCATGGAGAAACACCCATATAAGGGTGTGAGGCTGCAGGGCTGTGTGCACACACAGGACTTAAAAGAGAAGTAGAGACACATCAAAGCTCAAATTAAAATCAAGGAGCGGTTACATGCCAAGAATAAGAAATAACTTGAGTAGATAGAGCAGACTGCAGACGCCCCCATTTGCAGACCACAACAGTGAGACGCCGCCTCTGTCAGAGCAGAAGTCCACGCTAGAACTTTCAAAATAAAATCAGAATATTTTCTAGTTAGGGTAATTGTACCAAAACTTACAAGTCATCAACCAGACCTGCAAAACTAATTAAAAAATGTTCAATAAGGGAAAAAAAACTTGTCCTCCCTGAAAACACTCTAATGCAACAAACATAGCTAAGGCTAAAGCTAACACAGCTACATTAGCTACATAGATAAGGCTAATGAAGCTATGTTAGCTGCACAGATAATGTGGCTACGTGGCTTAATTTAAAGCTAACAAAGCAATGTCAGCTATGAGGCCTATGTAGCTTACTTAGCTATATAAATAACGTAGCTAAAGCTATAGCAAACAAAGCCACATTAGTTGCGTTTGACTATGCTATGTTTGCTTAAGTTATAGACTTTGTTTAGAAGTAGTTACACAAACGGTGGCTCACTTTAGCTTCTTTAGCTTTAGCTAAATTGGCTTAGGTCTAGTAACGTT
This sequence comes from Cheilinus undulatus, assembly GCF_018320785.1. Classification (NCBI taxonomy): domain Eukaryota; kingdom Metazoa; phylum Chordata; class Actinopteri; order Labriformes; family Labridae; genus Cheilinus; species Cheilinus undulatus. Next base: position 18,885,275 of record NC_054887.1, on the reverse strand, counting down.
GACTACGTATCTAATGAAGTTAAAGGGAGCCACTGTTTAGCTTCATTAGTATAGATGAACACAAGGTGAAATAACTAGTATATTTCTGGCCTTTCTCTTGTTTTAAGGGCTGGTGCTATATCAGAGGACAGAAGGTGCATCCCAAGTCTCTCAAGTTGAGTCTCTCACTTGAGTCTTTTTCTTGAGTCTTAGTCCCTCCCTCCAAAGGCTCACAGGAGACACAAGGAAACAAAGTGCGGAGAAATTTAAAAAACATGAGATGTCTTATCTCAGTATTTCATTCTTATCGATCATTTCAAGCACTTTTCTTAAATCACAGCTCACCAAATACTGTTTTTTAAAAAACTGATGGTATTCATAATCTGTCTGGTGCCTGTTTTAATATCAGTCCATTCTCTATTTGGAAACTGATGATGTGAAGTTTATGAAGGAACATTGCGCTACGGCATCTAATCAATGATTTTTGTTCAGTGATGAATTGCATCTGTGTGTTCTCATTGCTCTTCAGATGTCCCTCTTTTCATCCAGATCCTCTGTCCTCCAAGCAGTTTCAGAGCATGGGGAGTCAGAAACAACACCAGTTTGACAGAGGGACCCACAAGAGACTTCATATGCACCCAGCGTCTTCAGTCCAAAACCATTGCGCCCAACGTGGGGCTCGAACCCACGACCCTGAGATTAAGAGTCTCATGCTCTACCGACTGAGCTAGCCGGGCTGATGAGTGTAGAAAGTGGCTCTGATTTAACCACTGCAGGGATCAGACTTCAGGGTTACATTACTTGGTTAACTCTCTTCGTGCCCCATGCCAAAAGGTCTTTGAGTGTCCTAGCATCTGGTCTGCTTGATTTCATTACATTGCTCTTGTGATTTGGGAGTTTAAGAGTTTTAAGATAATGTCTCGATTTGGATTCTTCCTCCTCTGTCTGACTTTGTGCCCAGCTCATCTGCTCTGTGCAGCTGGCAGCAGCCAAACTGTGGCAACATCAAAAATAGACAAGTCGCTTATTTTTAGAAGAGCAGAGAGTCACTTCTGTGCAGCTTGGACGGCACATTTGGTTGGTTACAATCATTTACTGGACTCTCCAAGTCTGTCCTGTTGAATTGTTGGGTTTGGACTCATGTTTGCAGACGAACCTAAAATTCATGATCAGAATCATCAGATGACAATCCTGCGAAATATCTGAAGACTTGAACAGTTTGAGTCTAACTTGGTGCAGTAGTGTCTTTTGCCTCTGTTGTAGATGTCAGAAATTGTTATTTTACTTTCTCACCAGATATGATCCAACTTAACCAGTCTTTCTGAGAACTTGTGCATGCTCCATGTCTGTTGCGGTCTGAACTCAGAAAGGACGAGAACACAGTATACATGCATGTTGGATAGCCATGATGTTTTCTTGTTTGAGAGACAAGATCATATATTTAACTGCATGTAGTGCTGAAGTTGAATCCCTTAACTGTGGTCTCTGTCCTTAAAACCACTGCGCCCAACGTGGGGCTCGAACCCACGACCCTGAGATTAAGAGTCTCATGCTCTACCGACTGAGCTAGCCGGGCTGCCTGGCCAGGAATTTTGATCCAAAATGGTTTGTTGAGTATCTCTCAGGAGTGGAAAGGTCCAAAAGGTTGGAGGGTTTGATTTCTCCTTTGCAGCTCCTGTGGAAAACTTTTGGTTTGTGTTGATTTTGGTGCCCCCTATGGGCAAAGCTGTTTTTGTTGCTGAAATAATTTTATTCTGATTAAATGCTTGACGCATCTGTACACATCATAGTTAGATCCCTTTACACAGAATCCATGTAAACAGGGAGTTCAGAATCCCTAGACAGAAGGATTGTAACAGTGGCAGTCCCAGGATGTTTGAGGGGCAGGGGCAAAAATGATTATAAGGGCACCTCATGTGTGCAGTGGGGCACCACTGTTAAAAAAATGTAAAACATCTATAGTGAAACAGTTAAAGACCAGGATTTGCATTAAATTGCAGTTTAAACTTAATTCATCTCTGTGATCACAGGAAAACCCTCTTGAATATTGGACTTGTTTGAAGGACGAGAACATACATTTAGCTGAATGCAGTTCTGCTGATGAACACTTCAGGAGGTGAACCCCTCATCTGTTGTGTTTGTTCTTAAAATCACTTGCGCCCAACGTGGGGCTCGAACCCACGACCCTGAGATTAAGAGTCTCATGCTCTACCGAATGAGCTAGCCGGGCTGCTTCATGGAAAAAATGTATCAAATTTTTTCTCGGCAGTAATTCTCATTAGCCTGCATTTATATCTGCTATACGTCTATAAAAACAGACAAGGAAACAGAAACTGCTGTTGATTTTACAAAGATATATGAAGGAGGGTGTCAGTGGAAATTCATTTTACACCAAGGAGCTTATAGCACTTCATTGTAATTTCTCTACTGTTGGACGTGTGGTTTCATCCACTGAGAGAACTGGCTCTCTGTCCTCTGGAAGACCAAGCTTGAGGGCATTTTATCGCTTATTATCCACGAGAGAGGCAGCATGCATTGTCCATTGAAAGGTAGCCTAGAGACACTTAGTGACGTAGAGGGCACTAAGCCAAATCTTGTCTACATAGAGAGCACCGAAGAGGGCAATCTGTCAAATTTTGCCCTTAGAAGGTAATAAGTCAAATGTCCACAATGAGGGCATTTAAGTGGGTAATTTGTCATATTTTGTCCGCTTAGAGAGCACAAAGCCAAATTTTGTCCTCAAAGAGGACACCTAAAAGAGCACTCTGTCAAATTTTGTCTATTTGGAGAGCACTTTTCCAAATTTTTGTCCACTAAGACCAAATGAGCCAAATTTGGTCCTTTTAGAGAGAGAGCGATTGCCAAAACTTGAGGGCATCAAAGAGGCCAATTTGACAAATTTTGTTCAATTTGAGAATAAGTGCAAATTTTGGCTAGTTAAATAGATAATTAATCCTGAGGGATATTCGAGAAGGCAATAAGCCAAATTTCATCCACTTAAGAGGGCACTTTGCAAATGTTGTCAACTTAGAAGGCACCAAAAAGGGTAATCTGTCAAACGTACACTTGGATGGCCCAATAAGGGCAATCTGTCAAATTCTGGTCAACTTAGGGAGCATGAAGCCAAATTTTGTCAGCATAAAGGGGAAGTGTACTTGGTCAAATTTTGTCCTTTCAGAGGACACTTTAAGGAGAACTTGGTCACATTTTTGTCCTCTCAGAAAGCAAAATTTGTCCACTTGGAGACAGTTTATCAAGTTTTATCCTCATAAAGCACATTTAGCCAAATTATGTCCATTTAGAAGGTATCAATGAGTGCTCATTGTCCAATTTTGTCAAGTTAAAGGGCACCAATAAGGGCAATCTGTCCAATTTCTGTCCACTTAGGTCAACATAAAGGGTACCTGAAAGCTCATTTGGTCTAATTTTGCCTTTTCAGAGGGCAATTGAAGAGGAACATAGTCAAATTTCTGTCCACTTGGAGAACAAAAAGTCTATTTTTCCCACTTAAAAAGGGCAATTTGTCAATTTTTTTTTCAATTAGATAGCACAAAACCAAATTCTGTCCACTTAGAATCAAATACACCACATTTTGTCCACGTGTGGGGAACTTAAGAGGGCATCTGGCAAATATGTGCCCACTAAGAGTGTAATGAGACAAATTTTGTCCAACTTCAAGCACACTTAGTCAAATTTGTTCACTAAGACAGCACTTGAGATGGCAATTTGTCAAATTTAGTCCACGTAGAGGGCACCAAAGAGGGCACTTTACTGTGTTTATCTACCATAGTGGCATACAAGAGGGCACTTTCAGGGGGATTTTCCAAACATTAAGGCACAGTTGGGCAATCACTCTCCTTCCCCTCCTCTGATTTTAATGAGATTGACGAAATATTGCACATGTAAGTCTACATAACAAAACACAGCATTGAGTGAAGCTGTTTAAATCAGCAGGGTGGTCCCCTCTCATGCATGGGTGTACCTGCTGACTCACAGGTGAGTGCAGGGTGACCATGATCACTGCAAAGACAACAGCTGGACAAAAACAGAGAATAACATGCTGTGGTGTAAGAAAGAGGGAAAGAGAGGGTGAAGGGGAGGATAAGAAAAGAAAAAAAGGTCATAAAAGAGTGATAGACATCACTTTTGGTCAGTCAGTTGAGAGGAAACGCTGCCTCCTACTGGTCACTGTGTGGTACTGCAGTACATCAAAGAAAAAAGATAGTGAGGAGAGAAAGTCAGTGAAAATTCAGCTTGTTCTTCAGTGTCATCAGTGCTGCGTGGCTTTTGATCACTCCCGCTAGCTTTTACTCCACTAGACTTTGTGAAAATTAGGAAAAATATCACATTAAGACCTCAGAAATAGGGGCAGTTTAATAAAGAATGTAATCCCAGTCAGATATAAGCAGAGATTTAACTATAAAGGCTCTTTGGGGGTTTATATTTCTATAAATCTTTAGTTTTTTTCTCTCTTTTTATGTGTCTTCTCTCATTTCTTTTCTCCCCATGCTGCGTGTGAGTTGGAGGTCTGCTTATATGATAATGAGTTTCTCAGTGCCCAGGTGCTCTTTCTAGATAATTACTCAGTGTGTTTCCAATCTCAAACTTGAACACACACAGAAAAGAAGAGCATCAAATGAAATCTTTTCCCTACATCTCTTGTTTATGATTGCAACCAAGCCACTCTTCTACCATTTATTTCCAATCCTCTCTCCTCCCATCTGACCATCCTCTCTTTATTATCCATCCCTCATCTCATGTGTGACAAGAATCGACAAACATTAGCCAGTGGTCAGAGAGGCAGACAGCATGATTCACATGTTTTATTGTTTTTAAAGTCCTCCATCTCTGATTGGCTGCAGTGATTTATTAACAAGAGAAGTGAGTGAAGCTGAGCTGTGATAAAGATGGAAGCTGGCTATGGGCCAAAGAAGCTTTCTGGATAACAAGGACACGCCGTAGTTTCACCTCTGACTGTCCTGTTGTTGGGATGAGAAGCTCATTTATGCTGGATGAGGATTTTGAAACACATGCATGGAAATTAGAGCTATGGTTGTAGTTTAACTGGACTGTGCTTGTTTTAGTAGACATGCACAGCAGGAAAACTCTGCTGGTGCTAGAAGACAATATTTCTCCTCTCTGTAAGCTGATGTGAACCTCCTGCTTCAAGAATGAACAAAATTTCCACTCATACTTCTGAATTTGTTGGAAATTTTTCTCTACAAAATCCACAAAAAGTCACTTAAATTTCTAAGAAAATATCTACAATTGTGTGGAAGTTCTAAGGCATATTATTTAGTTTCCCTTAAAAAGTATCTCAAAAATGTCTTCAATTATTACCCAGATGTTTTACAGTGAAACTTTACCGTAAAGCTCAATATTCCAGTAAAAAAGTTCCTGTATAAATCAAGACATTTTCAAGCAAATCCACCCAAATTTAGATTTCTTGAAAATCTCCAAATACATTACCCAAAAATCCATGAAAATGATGTAAAATTCCCTCAAACATCCAAAGAAATTCCTGCAATATTCCAAGACAATTTTTGAAAATTGTAAAGGACACCCCCTTGATTTCCCTCATACAATATCAATACATTTCCCAAATTTCCAATCTACATAAAAATAAAGACCAGTTCCCCACAAAGATTTAAATCAGATTCCCCTAAATTAAAAAGTCAAATTTACATGAGTATACTTTAAAGTTTCCAAACATCCCCTTCCCTTTAAAAAACAAAAATTTACAAAAAGTGTCAATTTAAATCCCCCCAAAATGTTGTAATCTTCTTCTTAACTAAAGAATTTCGCCAAAATACTCAAAATAACAAAAACATTTCACAAATTTAGATAAATTTGCTTGAAATTTTCCAAATATATCCCCACAAACACCAAAAATATTTTCAAAATTCTCATGAAAATACAAAGAATAAAAATGTGAAAATTTCCCCAAAACTTGTAATGAAATTATGCGGGCTTTCATTAAAACACTTCCATGCAAACTCCTGAGAACTTGCAAACAAATTACCTCAAAATTTCAAAGAAAATCATCCCCAAATTTTCTTAGCAAATCCTCAAAAATGTACAAATACTTTTCCAAAATACCATTAAAATGATTTAAGATTCCCCAAACTTACAAACAAATTCCCTAAATTTTCCATGACAATTTTTGACAATCTCTAAGGACAACGACCCCCCAATGAAAACAAAATTCCCCACAAATGACTATCAAATTTCGAAGAAAATTTATATTAAAAAGATCAAAGCCTATGCTCATATATAATAAAAGTATGATTTAAAAAAAAAAAAATCAAATTCCCAAAAATTTTAAATATATTTCACAAATTAACATGACAATGCCTAAAAATGTTCGTACAAAACCCAGAAACATCCAAACAAATTCCCTAAATTATCCTTGAAAAATTCAAAGGATACCCTCCAAATTTCCAATTAAATTCCCCAAAATTTATGAAAAAATTTCCAAAAATGTACAGGGAGATACCTTAGAAAGATTCAAAGCTAATTCCCCCAAATTACACACATTTCACAAATTAACATAACAATGCCTGAAAATTTCCAAACAAACTCCCCCAAACAATTTAATTAGAAATAAGCAAATATCCTCAAAAAGTTTCAAGAGACTATCCAGAATACACAAACATACAATTATCGGAAAATTCTAACAGCAGAAATGATGACTGTTGTAGAAAATCCAAGAGTCTTTGTCCTCTTATGTACATGCAGGGTCTTAGGAGGTCAATGAAGCCAATATAACACCAAATGAAGAGCCGAGCAGTAGCTAGAGGAGCCAGTCCTTCTTACTGAGCTAAGCCAGCTGATATGGATAACTTAAAGATGATATTCATCTTAGCACCACATTGAGACTGTGGATCAGAATGCTTGGTGTTGAGGTGAACACACGTGAGAGAACATTGATGTCCAACTACGTCATCGAGGTGTCAGTCTGACTTTGAGAACTTGGAATTAACACAAATTCAGTCAGACTAACATGCGTAATAAAAGCTTTAGACGGATCTACAGAATAATACGACTTTTGATGATTTAAAGAAAATCATGTTGGTGAAACGTTCTTTGTGTTTGTTCTTTCATGAGTGATTGTTTTGGATAACAATATGGATCGGTCTAACACTTGTGCCTTTTACAAGACAGATTACGGTTTGTATATCAGTCCTGACTGAGGAAGACAATCTTCATTCAGTCTGGTCTGACCAGTTTTCATGTGAGCACCAGAGAGTGTTCCGCGTCTCTGTGAGCCTCAAACAGTCTCTTCATGGAGCAGCTGACTCTCTCTGTCTGCCCGTGTTTGAATCAATGAGAGATGTTTGCACAGAAACAAAATCTGTTTGAGTCAGGGATTCAAAATCTGAGCGCTGAATCAACAATGCTCTCAAATCCTCCAGAAGCTTCTGTCAGACTGAGTCTTCACTGGACAGCTGCTCTGTAAGCTCTCACACTTCGCTGATGTTTGGACAGAAAGGGTTAAAAACACTTCTGCATTTCTCTCTGCATATTTAAAACAAGGAGCAGCAGATATTTCACACAAGTGTCTGCTGCTGCTGCGGCATCGACGTGCTGAATCTGAATCTAGATCAGAATAGTTTTATTCATTACATTCAGTAAATGTATAGACGTCTCTCTGCGTGGCACTGGAGCAAGGAGGACGTGTGGAGAAGCAGCAGAGACGCATGGGACTGTGACAGAGGGACCTTGTGCCGTTTGACTGTCACTCTAAATATATTCATGTAAATCACACAGCAGGTTGTTCAGTTTGGGTATTTTTATCTAAATATACCAGTTAAGTAGTGTGTGATTAATGACTTTATGGTTAAAAAATTACATTTTCAACAAAGGTCTTTAAAGTGAAACACTGAGGATTATTTCATCAAAGGTCATAAAAGGAGTTTTATGCTCTAGAGGGTCATTTTATGCACCAGAACATGTTTAATTTATGTACATATTAAAGAAAATTAAGAACTAAATAAATAAATTCAAGAAATACATTTTCACTTGGAGCTCTGAAAGATTTCTTTCTCTCTGGAAAAGCCTTAAAATTCATATAAAGTTTTCCCCCCAAAAAAACCTATGAAAATTTTCAAGCAAATTTCACCCCAAATTTTGAATGAAATTCCATGAAAAATTTTTACAAGGATATTCCCCATAAAATTTCCAATAAAATTCCTAAGAAGGTGCCAATACATTCCCCATAAATCAAAAATTCTAAAGCAAATTACCCCCAGAACTTTAAGCGAACGCTCCAAAATATACAATAAATCCTCAAATATTTCCTAATAAAACTTTCTAAAAAGGCTGAAGATTCCTATAAAGTTTTTCCCAAAAAAATCTGTATGAAAATTTACAGGCAAATATCCCATAATATCAAAGGAAATTCCTCACAAAAATTCCCAAAAACTGTACAAATAAATACCCCCATGAAAGTTATGAAAAAAAATCCAAATTTCCCCACACAGCTAAATTAATTTTCTAAAATTTTCATGAAAATTCTGGAAAATTTCAAGGATATTCCCCCTAAAATTTCCAATCAAATTCCTAAAAATGTGCTGATAAATTCCCTTTTTTTCCTCCCAGAAGTTCCTAAGCAAATTCCCTCCAAAACCTCAAATCAAACTCTTCAAAATAAACAATAAATCTTCAAATATTTCCCAAAAACTTCAGTGAAACTTTCTGAAAAAAAAAAACCTTGAAGAATTAGATTTAAAAAATTACCAAAACAATTTTCAAGCAAATTCCCCAAAATATCTCAGAAGATTCCCCCCAACATTTTCAAATTGCCTCCAAATTTAATGGAAAATTATGGAAAAATTCCAACAAAATCTTCCAAACAAACAAATTCCCCAACATTTTCATGAAAATTCAGTAAAATTTCAAAGGATATTCCCTCAAAATTTCAGTCAGATTCCCCCCAAAATTGCAGATAAAATCCCCGAATTCCCACTGAAGACCTTAAAATGTATAAAGCCAATCCTCCCAAAAAAATTTAAAACAAATTCTTCAAAATATACAAACACATCCCTAAAATATTCAAAAACACTCCTTATACTCCAACAAAAAATCCCATTACATCCCAAGGTAGTTACATTAACCTCTATAAACATTCCTGAGTATTTTTAAAGAAATTCTTGTTACAGAGATTTTTATTTCTTGTATGAAAGCCTAAACGTCATGTCCTCATATGAACATGCAGAGTCTCAGGGGGTCAAAGTTCAGTGGAGTTGAAAGTCTTAATTGTCTTTGTTACAGATTTGGTAAAGACAAAATGGACCAAAAGAATTAAGAAATATTTTTCTTAAAATGATCTTTTAGCTCTGTTTTTTATCTAAAATCTGACATTATTTTATTTTATTTTCTCCTGAGCTTTAAGCCGTGTCACTGCAGTACAGGCAAACACAGACAGGGGGCGCTGAATCACTGAAACTCACCAGTGACACAGTGAGACACTAAAGTGAGAGGGAAAGAAGGGCTGAGTGAGGGGTTCTGGAGAAGACAGGGATATAAAAGCAGAGAGGTAAGAAGAGGAACAAAAGATTTAATAGAAAATCTTCACGAGGAAGAAGACACTTAGAAGGAAGATGAATTTAGAGATGACTGGCAGGATTTTGAACTCAAGTCTGAACTTTTTCCCTCTTACTTGTTTTTCTCTCCCCCTCTGTTGGACCATTAGGCCCCCCCTCTCATCATGCTTGGTTGGTTATGGACAGTTTCGTCCTCCTCCAGCAGGGCTGCACCATCAGTGAGCAGCATGATGCTGTCTCTGTCACTGTGTGTGTTAATGTGAGTGTGTGTGTATCGACACTCACACAGAAACACACACTGCTGCTTTGATTTCCAACAACTGAACATGATGATTTTGGGTTTATAAAACTTTGTATATGACTTTTGCAGTGCCTGTAAAAAGTATTCACCTACTTTGATGAATTACCTCTGTACTGATTTTATAAACCAGTCATGATCAATATAATTTATCTTTTTAGAGTCAAAGCCCAGATCTGTAAGAGCCAAAGCTAAGATCAGAGTAAAAGCTTTAAGGTTTAAAATATTTTAACGCCCTTTGGGTCAACTGATTGGATGAAAAAGGCTCCTTAAGATGTTCTCATTGGCTGTAGAAACATAAAAAATCTGTCATTTCAGCTCATATCATTACCAATATAAATAAGAACAGCACTGCAAGTACAAGATGTGAGGAAGAAATAGAACAATTATGCTTTTGTCTGCCTGTCACCACAAAGTTTACTGTAATAGAAGAAAAGCAAACACTGGCTGAGTCGCACGCTCACTGTAGCCAACAAAAAGTGACTCAACAGAAATCTGTTTCTCTCCATCAATGTCTCTCTTCTCCTTTCTTTTCATCTCTTTCAGCAAACCCCTTTCTCATCTACTTTGAGTCCCTCCCCTCCCCTTTCCTCTCTGTGTTTTACTCTCTTACCCCCACCCCTCCCTCATCTCTGTACACTCACAGACGCCTCCAGCTTCACCCTCAGTGGGCACCGTGCCCGCAGAGAGGCAGCATGAGCCCAAGGCACAACCCCGCAGCCGTGCCAACACCTGGGGAGTCTAGAAAAAATAATAAAGGAGGGAAGGAGACGAGGAGAGGAGATGTAGGAGGAAAGGAAGGAAGAAGAGGGTGCAGAGAGGGTAGACGTGGAGGAATCGAGTGGAGAGAGGATGAAGAGATAAGACGATGCAAGAGCAACGGAGGATAAGAGCGAGGGGGGAGAGACAAAGGAGATTAGAAAATAGATAGATCGATAGACAGAGAGAAAGAAGAAGAAGAGATACGATAGGAGCAGAAAGTGTGAGGCAGAAAGAGAGGAAAAGAGAGAGCCGGGCGGGCAGACAGCCAGCGCTCCCAGGAAAGAGAGAGAGGTCAGAGCAGTGGACACATCTCTGGAGAGACTGTGTGTTTGTGTGAAAGACAGCAGCAGAGATAAAGGGAGGAGGAGGAGAATACAGAGGAGGAGCAGTGGAGCGCAGAGACAGAGAGGAGGACTTGTATAAGAAACAGACTGAATGCTTGAAATGCGACCTTGGAAATCCATATCTGTGTAGTTTAGTCTGAATGTATGCGCTGCTTTTGCTTTTATGCTCAGTGTTTTACATTTTAAGGAAGAAAATGGCATTTTAGTCTCTTCAATAAAACTCTACAGAGCTGTGAAAAAGTATATGCCCCTTTCTTCTTTCTTTTTTTGCATATTTGTCAACTCAATTTTAATATTAGACAAATATAACCCAAGATGATAGAAAATGCAGTTTTAAAATGATTTCACTTATTAAAGGAAAAAGCCACCCAAACCTACCTGGCCCTGTGCCACCTAAACATAACAACTGGTTGTGTCACCCTTGGGGGAAACAACTGCAAGCAATGAGACTTTTGGCCCACTCTCTTTTGCAGAATTGTTTTAATTCAGACATGTTGGAGTGTTCTTGAGCACAGATGGTTAAGGTACTACCACAGCATCTCAAGCAGATTTAAGCCCAGACTTTGACTAGGCCTCTCCAAAACCTGCTGCAAGCACATTTGAGCTTGAGCTCTCATGGATGGACATTCATTCAGGATTTTCTGGTAGAGAGCAGAATTCATGGTTCCATCAATGGCGACAAGTTGTCCAAGTCCTGAAGCAGCAAGCAACCCTAGACCATCACACTACCACCACCATGCTTGACTGTTGGTATGATGCTCTTTTTGTGAAATGCTGATTTTGTTTTACACCAGATGTAACAGGATGCATCCTGAACTTCCAAAAAGTTCAACTTTCGTCCTGTCAGTCCACAAACAAGCCTTTGTGTTCTTCTTGGTCAGCAGTGGTTTTAGCCTTGGAACTCTCCCATGGATGCCATTTTTGCTCAGTCTCTTTCTTATTGTTGAATCATGAACACACACCTTAACTGAGTCACATGAGTCCAGCAGGTCTTTAGATGTTCTGGGTTATTTTGTGGCCTGGATGAGATTTTGATTTGCTCCTAGGTCGGCCATGCCTGGGAAGGTTCACCACTGTTCCAAATTTTCCCCATTTGTGGATAATGGCTCTCACCTGGGTTGTAAACCTTTCCAGACTTATTGATATTAGTGACTTTGGTTCTTATCTGTTCTATTATTTCAATGGATCATGGCATGTTGTGTTGTTTTTGAGATCTTTCAGACTACTTCACTTTGTCAGGCAGGTGATTTAAGTGAGTTTTGTATTCAACAGTAATTCTGGCAATAATCAGACCTGGATGTGGTGGTGATTCCAGAAAATATAGGTGATCACAGTTAATACATTGTTTAACAAGGAGGTACAAACACTTTTTCTAGCACCTTTGTCCTGTCCATCTGAAAGCGAAATAGCTTTTGCTTAAAGATACATTTTTTAAATGTGTCAAATGTTGAGTTTGGACATCATAATTTCAAACAGATGGATGCTAAAGGTAAAGGTAAGAGTTAGGATAGCAAAGTTGTCCTCCATGAAAACCCTAACACAGCTCACATAGCTAAATCTAAAGCTAACATTGCTAGGTGAGTTATGTAGATAATGCAGTGATGTTGCTAAGGTAGCAAAATCTAAAGCTTCCAAAGCTATGTTAGCTATGTCAACAACATAGCTACATAGGTAATGTAGCTAAATCTAAAGATAACAAAGCTACATCAGCTACTTATATAACGTAGCTATGAAGCTATAGTATATCCTTGCTAATAGATTAAATCTTTCTAAATGTGTTGAACGTTGGGTTTGGACACAATAATATCACTAAAAACTACAGGTTAACAAAAACACTACTAAAGCTAACAAAGCTATTTTAGCTATGTAGATAACAGAGCTACATAGCTAATGTAGCTATATGTAAAGCTAACAGCTATGTTAGCTATGTAGATAACATAGCTAATGTAGCTATATCTGCATGTAGCTATGTTAGCAATGTAAGTTTATTCTTTTTTCTTTAGCTTTAGCTACATTGCAACACTTACATAGCTATGTTAGCCTTAGCTACATTTGCCAAAGCTCATTTTGCTAAAGCTTTGTTTATGCAGCAACATTGGCTTATGTAGTAGCTTATGAAGCAAGCGTAGCTACATGAAATGTATCTTTATTCTTTTTTATTGATAAAATGTTGCTTAATCTATAATGTTTGCAATGTGGTTATTTCATGAACGTAACTGCCAGACATTGTTAATGAATAAAGTTCTAAAACCCTACAAATTAAAGCTGAAAGTCTACACTTCAGTCACATATTAATTATGTTTTTTCAAATACATTTTGCTGGTAGAGGCAAAATAAAAATTGTGGCGCTTTCTAAATCCTTATGGACCTTACTGTTGGTGTGAAAATACCCTTAAAATCCCTCCCACTGTGCCCTGATTGGTCAGCATTTCCCTAACTGTTAGTAACAGCCTTTAACAGTGACATTGGCCTTACAGATAATTTAATCTTATTTTTCATCATCTCATAAGACTAGTTGTCTCTAAAGGAAGATGTCAGCAGCACAAATATCGTATGGTGCATTTCACTCATGTGAACCAGAAAATATCTGTTGTACTGTTTACATTCTTAATAACAGAGGGCATTGTGGGTTGTACGAGGACATCTGTGTTTTGCAGAGCGTGTGTTCATACTAGATTCTGAGTGTGTGAGGGCAGCACAGGTCAAAGAGTGCTCTGCATGTTTGTGCGAGTGTGTGTCAATAACAGTATCTGGAGGCCGCAGGATTACGTGACCTTGCATGCCACATGTGCCGTCTTCCAACTCACTCAAACACAAAGCCCCGTGAAATCCTCGGACTCCTGAGGGTCTTCATGAGGCGCTCACATTGGTCATGGGGAGCAAGGAGGAGGAGGTGTAAGGGAGGAAACGAGGAGGAGGTCAAGAGGAGAGAAAATGTTGATACTGGAAAGAAAAGACAGGAAGAGAAGGGTGAAAGCTTCAGAAATGTGGAGGGAAACCATGCCTACCTAACAGTACATCTACATGCTGTTCAGAGGTTTTGTTAAATATGATGGAGAGAATCAGAATTGGTGGGTTTTTATTGCTTGGCTTGAGTTGCTGCTTAAATGGAGTCTTTTTTTTTTTTTTTATCAGATTTAGGAAGTTTGATATCCATATTTAAGTTTTTAATCACCAGGTTTGTGCAGTCTAGTAAAGTCCTTTTGAAGATTTTAGTATAATGTGCTCCAAGTTGGGGTTTACCTTGACATCCATCTGCAGTGAATATTATTTTTACTGACAGAAAATAACATGTTTTACTTTAAATGTTTTATATTTCTGGTACAAGCATGGCTGGGCCCCTGACAATCCCAGTAAAAACACCCTCCACAGTTCTGATTTGTTGATGATATCAGTGCATGGCTGTTGGATCAGTAGCATTGGTGCTAGCGTCCTGGCTAACAGTTAGTTCATTTTGTAGCTGAAAAGTGCGTCAAGCTATTACCAGGTTCACCCAGTTTTATGCCTAATTTTTCAACTTTTTCCAACTTTTAACCAATTATAGCAATTTTGATGCCCAATTTTGCCACTTTTAACATTTTCTGCCACTTTTCTAGTTTTTTTAACACATCTTTGCCACCTTATTTTGCCACTTTTACCTAATTTTTGCCTTTTTTATGCCCAGTTTTTTCCACTTTTTGCTGCTTGTAAGCCATTTTTGCCATTTTTATTACCAATTTTCCACTTTAATTCCCATTTTCCCCTTGTTTCACAATTATTTGAATATTTTCTTTTAATGTCTCTGTTTCCTCTATTTCTGGCATGCTGATGTTTGTGCACATCATGGATTAGCTCTGAAGTTTGACATTGCTGTCTTTATTTAGTTCGGTGTGTCCATCAACATTGATAACATTACTGGAAAAAGGTAATTCTGTTTCAAGAGAAAGGGTTTTGAATTTACAAAGTCTATATTCTACTACATAAATAAATAATATATGGGCCAATATGGGCCATGGGCCCCCCATATGGCTGGGCCCCAGGAAGCCCTTCCCTTTATCCCCCCTTATTGGCGGCCTTGTTTTGCTGTAAGCAGTGTCATTTAGCTAAAACTTTGCAGGCTTTGAATTAGCGCTCACTTAAAGTTATTGCACACTGAAGTTAAACTTCAGAGATGCCACCCAAGGGTGAAATCTCACTTGGTTATCTGTGGTGTTTCAATGCCAGAAAAACCCTTCAGCTGAATCTGTGAAGTCAAATGAATGAGTTTTCACTCCAACTTTACCCAGAATTGTTCCTGCCAGACTCTTGGTGAATTTTTCATGTGAAGTGGGGTTGAGCTGAAGTGTGAACGCAGCAGGAAGTATTCAGGAAAATTCACTGCAGGCAGCGGGTGGGATGATGATGTTAAATTACGCAACCAGTGCAAATGTGCAAGCAGTGAAGCTGCTTCATTCTCTATATACCACTTATTTGTTGATATTGTGATTACGCTCAATAACATGCAGCATCGGTTCAAAGACTAAAACTCCCATTAACTGTGTTCGTTCATCCAGCTTTACCATGTCAACCTATTTACGTCATGCTGCCTCCTGAGAGCCCCACTCTGATGGTGAAAGTCTCCCACTGTGACATACTGTACATGTTTGAGCAGGAGGAAGAGTTTAGGAGCAGCCTGTCCTCAAATTGTCTCAACATTTCCAGGAGTGCATATGTGAACAAGATTTTTAGAGAAAAATCTTGTCTAAATTTTCAAAACCACATAGATATTGCTTTCACAAGCAAGAGCTGAGCATGAGGCCTAATGATGCTGACCTTTGCCCTACAACTTCTAAAATCTAATCAGTTCATGCTGCTTAAGAGTGGAGGTTATGAAAGGATGAAGAAAGCATTCCTGAGATACTGCATTCACAGGTTTGGCATTAACATGAGGCTCAAAGAACTTTGACCTACAACCTCCAAAAACAAGTCGTTTCATTCTAGAGTCAGACTGAACACTTGTGCAGAGTCTGAAGAAACTCCCTCAAAGCAAGCTTGAGATACGACTTCAACGAGGAAGGGATGAGCATGAGGCACACCGACTTTGACGCCCAAAATCTAATCAGTTCTTCCTTGAGTCAGAGCAGACATTTTCTGTGAAGTTAGAGGAAAAGTATTCTTGAGACATGACATTCACAAGCAGGCGTGCCCACAGGATTGGCTGGGCCCCTGACAAACCCTGAGAATGCCCCCCACCACTCATGATCTACTGATGATGTTAATGCATGTGTGATGGATCAGTAGCATTGGAGCTAGCGTCCTGGCTAACAGTAGCTTCATCTTGGGGCTGTAAAGTGTTTCAAGATATTTTTGGGTACCCCTTCCTGCTAAAATTTTTGCCATGTTAAACCCATTTTTGGCACTTTTTGGCCATTTTTACTGCTTGAAACCCCTTTCCCTACTTGATCTGGCCATTTTTTACATTTTTGGCAACTTTTACAGCATTTTTAAAAATAACTTTTTGCCTCTTTTTGCCACTCTTAACCCATTTTTGGTACTTTTTGCCCTGTTTCGCCAATTTAAACCTAAACCCATTGTTAAAACATTTCCATTTGGCTATTTTCAACCCCTTTTTACTACTCTATTTGGCCATTTATTTTCCACCCATTTTTGGTAGTTTTTTATAACACTTGATTCCACTTTTAACCCATTTAGTTAATTTCTGTCCATTTTTACCACTTTTAACTATTTTTTGCTCCTTATTTTAATACTTTATAACCATTTTTCAACTCATTTATGCCCTCTTTTGCATTATTATTACCCATAATGACACTTTTAGCCAATTTTTGATACTTTTACCACATTTTTGATACTTTTTGCCCATTTTCGCCACTTCTAACACATATTTGCCACTTTGTAAAATCCAATTTCAATCCGATTGTTAAAATAACAAACTCATGCTCTTGCTTTTATCCCATTTTGCCTCTTTCAGCCCATTTTTCTCATTTCTAACACATTTAGACTACTTTTGCTGCCAGTTTTTGCCCATTCTTACCCTTTTATACCATTTAACACATTTCGATGCATTTTATCCAGTGTTGCTACTTCTAACCCATTTCTTGGATTTCTTTGCCTCATGGTAATCCATTTTTCCACCTTTTTCATTTTGCCTCTTTTAACATTTTATCCACTCTTTAACTGCTGGTCACCTTTTTCCTTCCATTTTTTTCTACTTCTTGCCCTTTTAGCCCACTATTTAACCCTTTTTAACCAGTTTTCTCCAACCAAATTTTGCCCTTTTTTGCATTCTAGTAATCCATTTTGACACTTTTTCCCATTTTTGCCAGTTTTAACCCATTTTTGATACTTTCATCACTTTTTTTTGATACCTTTCCCCATTTTACCACTTGTGACACATTTTTGCCACTTTTAAAACCCCTTTTCACCACTTTCACACCATTTTTTGCTTTGTAGCAGCAAATATTTGGCACTTTTATCCCATTTCCTGTCGTTCAACACAGTTTTTCAGCTTCCTACCCATTTAGACTACTTTTCCTGCCAGTTTTTGCCCCTTCCAACCCATTTACTTTTAACCCATTTTTATACTTCCTGTCCAGTGTTGCCATTTAACCCATTTCTTGCATGTCATTGCCGCATTACGATCCATTTTGCTACTTTAATCTTATTGTGCCTTTTTAAACACATTTTTACCACTCTTTAACAGCTTTCCACCACCTTTCCTGCCAGTTTTTGCCACTTCTAATGCATTTCGGTCACTTAGGCCAGTCAGTGTGCCCATCCACCTTGTTAACATTACCAAAAAGGTAATTCTGTTTTAAAAAAAGGGGATTTTTTTACATTTTGAAAAAGTCTGTATGAATGACTAAAGTTTAATTTTTGGATGTGTTTCTACCCTGGTTAAATGTAAAATGTGGTTTTTCACTGATAAACTTTCCAATGAACCCTGCTTTTGCCAACCTCAGTGGGCCCCCATTTGGCCTGGACTCAGACAGTTCTTGATCCCCCTTGTTCACAAACAAGAGATGTACAAGCGGACCTTGACTTAAGTATTCTACCTCCTAAATAAACCACTTCATTGTTGTGTGGATATTCATACAACGTTTTAAGAAAATCCCCCAGGGTACTTGTGATATAACGACCTGGATGTCAATCAAAAAGCCAGCATCAAAGCAGGAGGAGCAGACCAGTTTGAGGAGATCGTTGGAGGAGGCTTGGGCCGTTGAAAGCTGCAGACATTATTTCAGCTGCTGTGTGCGTTCATCTTTGTGTTTGTGCATGTTTTAAAGGGACAGGTGTGCATGCTCCTGTCATCCCTGCCTACATCTCTGTTTCTCTGAATCACTCAGTCTCCCTCCCTCCATCAATCTTGCCTTTAGATCATCGAAGTTTGCACAGAGGAGTTTGTGTGTTAGAACCAAAAAGTGTGTTTGCATGACTGCTTTTGTGTGTTTTAAACAGGATACACTCGCTCTGTGTGTGTCTCTGCATTTTTGCATTTGTTTTAGCGTGTTGGAGTCTTTATATTTGTGAGTCTGTGCCCGTGTTTGGGCTTATGTGTGGGCTCACGTCGCTGTCCCTGGCTGTGTGCGTTTCCCTATCCTTTGCTGTGTGTGTCTGCCACAAGCCCCAGTGAGATCCAGCGAGCATGACGGAGAATGACAGGTTGATTTATGGCGAGGCTATAAGTAGAATGAGGGAGGGAGGGAGAGAAAACACGACAGAGCAGGAGGAAAAAAGAGGGAGAAGAGGGGAAAGAAAGGGGAGAGAAAGAGGGAGAGAAGGTGAATGACAGAGTCTGAGAGAAATTATGGGACAAAGAGGAGAGGAGAGAGGCCGGAGAAGGGGCCTGATTGGGATAGTGGGAGTGGGATTAAGTTGCTTATTTGCATACGAAGAATGACAGAATGAAGAGAGAAAATATGACCGTGATACAAACCGCAAAGATGGATGCATGAAAAAGAGAGAAAGTTGAGTAAATGCATTTGAGCGAGCCCCCATGAACAGCTTTAATGACAAACGGCGACATGATTGTCTCATGTCGTGCCGAGTCTCAAAAGGAAAGTAACATCATCTTCTCAATTACATTTACATTTTTAGACATTTAGCCCACGTTGTTATGCAGGAAACAGACGTACACAGAGTGCAAATGAGCTTCAATTCCCAGAACAGTCGGAACCAAGAGCGAATAATTTCCAGGAGAGCGTTCAAGAGCTCTGATGAACGTCACAGAGCAGAAATTTTGTTTATATACTGGCTCGTTTTATAATTCTTAATAAGCAGTTTGTCACAGCAGCTGTCATACAACCGAGAGAGTTAAAAGTGTATTTTTGAAGAGATAATTCAGGGCTTTAGGTAACCATATTGTCATCTATTTGAAACTTTAATTATGAAGGGCTGAAAAGCAGTTAAAAAGTGGCAAAAATGGCTTAAAAGAAGGAAATTGGGTTGGAAAAAAATTAGAAAAAAGAAAGAAGAAGACAGGCAAAAGGGCAA
This sequence comes from Cheilinus undulatus, assembly GCF_018320785.1. Lineage (NCBI taxonomy): Eukaryota > Metazoa > Chordata > Actinopteri > Labriformes > Labridae > Cheilinus > Cheilinus undulatus. The sequence goes on along the minus strand of NC_054887.1, from coordinate 18,865,878 downwards.
AAATGGGTGGGAAAATGGTGAAAGCAGTTAAGAAGGGGCAAAAAATGGGTGTTAGAAGTGGCAACATTTGTTTTAAAAAGACCTGGTGGTGCACCGGTGGTGAAAAGTGGTTGAGGGGAAAAAATGGCCCAGAAGTCACATAAATGGGCTAGAAAAGGCAAACAGTGGTAAGGAAATGGTGAAAATCAGTTAAAACGTGAGAAAAATGGGTTAAAAGTAGTAAAATGGGATAAAACACGTTTTGTATTTACGATTCTTGGTTATAGTACCCACAACAACCAATGAGAGTGAGCAGACGGGGTAGCGTCACCAGACGGATCATACGTACTTTCACCGCTCACCACCATAAACACAACTGTACCTTAATTTCAGCCATGATTTCATTCTGAGTCTTCCCCTGTTTTATGATTTTTGCTTCACCTGTAACACATGCCAGGACAGCCCGTTGTGGAGAGACAGCAAGACAGTATCGACAGACACTCATGTTTTGTTTTTCTGTCTGAAGTCACGTGATCACGCAAGGTCATAGGCAGGTCGGCAGGTGTGTGGTCTCCAGTGATCTGACAGTCTGGCTGAGTCGTCTAGTGTGTGTGTTCAGAGGATTAAAGATGAAAAATCTTTGGAAATTGTCCTTAAGTCTGTGGTTTCTCACGGTTTTAAAATCGTTTCAGATTTAAAAATCGTTGTGTGTGGCCGGCCTAAGAGAGGCATAAAATCCAAATTAGTGGGAAAATGGGGAAAAGCAGTTAAAAAGTGGCAAAAATTGATTAAAAGTGGCAAAAACAAGTTAAAGGAGCAGAACTGAGTGGCGCTTCTGGCCCGCACCTGAGACGAACTGGAGCATGCATTGGAACTGCAATGGTAGACTGGAAAGAGACCGATTTGCTCTGGATTGTGCTTTACAGTGATTTATAGAATCAGAATATGTTGAAATGAGGGGTTAACAGGGTATTGATTATTGAGCAGCATGATGGGAAATGTTGGATCTGCTGGAGTATTTTTCTAAACATAACAGGAAATTTTTTTTCATTTTATTTATAGCAGAGATTCTCAAAAGTTGACCAGAAAATAAACCACTGGCTCTTTGACAAGAGATGTTTCTGCCAAAGGATGCCTAGAAAAAAGTCATTTTTTTGTTTGAAAGGGTCCACCTAAAACACAGAGTTGGGTCCATAGATGATGGAAAGTTTGAGGACATAATGGCTTGTCCAGAAAGTGAACCGATTAAAAAAAGTAGATGACTCAGATCAAATATTTCCATGTACAATGGTGCTTTATTCTGAAAATGTCAAAGATAAGAGAGTAGGCTTTTAGATAGACATGTATAATTTAGAGCAGGGCTTTTAATTTGAAACAGCAGACATTCAGTATATTTTAATCTGTAAATTTAATCTAAACTAAGCACATGAATCCTAAGTGTTGTCATGAGATTTGTTGCACACAAACACTCACCTGCCAGAACAATTACTCCCATGACTACCTGGCAGCTAAGACGGCTTTGAAGCCCAGGTCACTAGTTTTGTGTTTGTGCGTTTGTGTTGTGTGAGTGTGTTTCATCTTTGCAACCAGCCATTTTTTTACCTTTTTCTTTCATTTTTTCCCTCTTTTTATCACGTTTTGCTTCTTCTTTCTTCCTGTTTTGCATAGGAAACTGTTCTCATCTCAGCCCTCAGGTAAAAAGAAAAAGAAAGAAGTGCAAGAATGTCGAAGAAATCAAGAGCTGCAATAACGAGTGTTTTCAAGGGGTGGGGGGGGGCGAGTGTGAGAAATATGAGCGAGCGAGGTCGATAGAGATGGAGGGGGGAGAGAGAGAGAGCCTTTGATCTCTCTCCTGGTGGGAGCTGGTCTTGGCATGCAGCCAGAAAACCCCACGGCACACACACGCTCACGTACACACTGAGCACACGCACAAGCTTATTTAGGTCTAGCTGGCCTGCTTCAGGGCTTTGTTGATTATTTCTGCTGGGAGGATCAAAGACGTCGAAGCCCCCTCCTTCATCCTCCACCCATCCATCCTTCACCTGTCTGTCTGCTCAGCACTCCAACCGTCCATCCATCAGATAGATAGATAGATAGATAGATAGATAAGAAAGGCTGCATCTTTATCAGAATATTGAAACAGGTGTGGCCAAATACTTTTGTGCATATCAGTGAACATAGATACAGATATTATCATTACAGGCCTCCAGCTAACAAAAATATGTTTACATTGGTTCTGCTAATTTAACAAACCTTACCTATCAGTAGGTAAGGCGCCAGACTCAAGGACTGACTCCTTCCTGGCATTAAATGTCACATATTTTACCCTCTAAGACAATTTTATATTGGTCTCAGAGGTCCCCGAAATATTCCTGTGAAGTTTTTTGCTGAATAAACACTCCAGTATTGGATTTTTGTATGTCTAAAAACCGCCCTGCTAAGAACGAGCTGTTTCCATGTCTGTGGCTTTAAATGTTAGTGAGCTGTCTGACTCCACCCCTGAGCCCGCCCCTTGGCTTAATGGAAGTAGCTCTCCTCCATTAAGAGGAGAGGAGGGCGGAGCTTTCTTCCAAGCAGTGAGGGCAAACTGAGCCCAGCTAACTCCCCACATGACACTTACTGTCAAATACCGATATGAAGCTGATAAAGTTAGCTAAATTTACTAGTGAACCTTAATGGAGATCATTTCTTCATTTTGTCCTGTCCAGTAGAAGGTGGAGGAATAATAATACCATCCTGTTTCAGGTGTAACAGGTGACTTTTACACATTGACTGACTTTTACTACACAAAGTCCCTGTCTGACAGAAGGGACTGGTAGTTGAGCCCACATTTCACACAAAATGTCACAAAGTATATTGGGGTCTAGGATTATGGTGGATATGTTAATACTAGTATCATGATTGATCATTTCCAGAGACTTTTACAGCCTCCACAAAGAAATTTTTCTGATTTCCATATCTGAACAACAAGACAGAGGCAGATAAGGTCAGGAAGAATAAGGAGTTAGGAAACATTTGAAAATACATATGTGTGACTGCTGTGTCCATTCATGAAGTAGGGGGCTATTTTTTCACATGGAAACAGGCAGTTTCACCAGCAACTGCTGGGGGCTTTGTGCTCCAGGAGGCCTCTAAGATGACTTTCATTGTTTAAGATGTGCATTTTAAAGTAAATAAATGGGTTAAGTGTGAATCAAATAGCTTAAAAATAGGTTTTGATGGACTCCTGACCCAAACAGGAAGTTCCTAAAGTCCTAAATTCAAAATCAAGCAGTTATAGTTGGGTCGATCCCTATAGAGATGAATCTCTGTGTGATAGACCTCATTCTGGACTTTACCTGAGGCCTCCAGGTTATTGAAGCCACTGAACATGAAGAGATCCTCTAATGGGATTGACTGCCACATGGGATGTAACAAATATTTGCAGTAAAATGACACCAGATCTGATTGTCTTTAACATTTAACTTTCCTCTCTTCGTCTGTCAGCAAAGCTGTTTCTTATCTGGTTTTGTTTTGATAAGCTCTTCTTCTCTAGAACAGTTAAAAGGACTTTGTAACGTTGTATGACTCTGTTGGTTTGTGAATCCAGAGAGATTTGCAAAGGTTACTTGTCAGGATGGCCGAGCGGTCTAAGGCGCCAGACTCAAGGACTCACTCCTTCCTGGATTAAAGGGATTTCTGGTCTCCACATGGAGGCGTGGGTTCGAATCCCACTTCTGACAAAGATTTTATATGAACATGCTTTTTGTCGATTCTTCATTGTTATGGCTCGTTCATTCGCTCACTCTCTTCCTGGAAGGCTTTCCACAAAATGTTGTAGTGTTTCTGTACGGATTTGCCCAGTAATTTTGTAGAGCATTTATGAAGTAAGGCGCTGATGTTGACTGAGAAGGCCGCACCTGTTTGAGAAGATTGGAACAGGTGTGGCCAAATAATTCTGTGCATATCAGTGAACATAGACACAGATATTATCATTACAGGCCTCCAGCTAGCAAAAATATGTTGACACTGCTTCCACTCATTTTACCAACACTCAGTTGTCAGCAGTCAGGATGGCCGAGCGGTCTAAGGCGCCAGACTCAAGGACTGACTCCTTCCTGAGTTACAGGGACTTCTGGTCTCCAAATGGAGGCGTGGGTTCAAATCCCACTCCTGACACAGATTTTTTTATGAAGATGCCTTTTGTTGATTCTTTGTTGTTATGGCCTGTTCATGTACTCATACAGTCGTGGGCCTTATTATAGTTAAATATATAGGACTTGTGGTTCGTGATTTCTGATTTGTTGGTTGAAGTCCCACATGGCAATGGTTAGAAGTGGTTCGTCAAAATAAGGGTTCCTGTATAAGTTCTTTGCACATAACTTGTAAGCAGTAATGACTCTTAGAAACCAGCTCAGATTTAAGGGAGAAAATTACTGTTGGAACTGTACTTTTTCAGAGCAACTAATTTAAAAGAACTGGTTGAAACCCCAATGAAGATAAACTTTTACACACTTTTTAAGCCTCCTAACTGATTTGATTTAAGATTTTGTGTTTGGATCTTTTCTGCTCCTCAGAGTTACCAATTTTTGCAACAAAAGTATTCTTTTAGACATGGAGCACCTTCCAGATGCTGTAGCACCTACACAGCTTTTATGACTTTGTTGGTCATCAGCAGTCAGGATGGCCGAGCGGTCTAAGGCGCCAGACTCAAGGACTGACTCCTTCCTGAGTTAAAGGGACTTCTGGTCTCCAAATGGATGCGTGGGTTCAAATCCCACTCCTGACAAATACTTTTTTAAAACGAAGCATTACCATTACTAAAGTTGATTTAAATGCGTTCAGCTTTCAGAGAGAATTTTTTTTGCTTTTTTTCCAACAATAATAGAGTCTGGAGGTATTATGCTTTCAGGATGTCCATCCATCAGTCAGAGCTAGTCCTTAGGATGTGACATCTCAAGAATGCTTGGATGGATTTTCATTAAACCTTGCCCAAATGTTCACCCTGACCCAAGAATAACTGTTTAGATTTTGAAGGTCATAGCTAATAGGTCAAGGTCGCTTTGCTTCATAACCCTTGCCTACCAGGTCAGTTATTAAACATAAAATCTTTGAAATGCTTTAAGGGATTTTCTACAAACTTTGCACAAATTTCCACTCTCACTTAAGGATAAGCCAATAAGATTTTTGAGGTCAAAGGTAAAGGTCATCAGGACTCATGTTCATCCCTAGCTTATATTTGTACCATAGAAAACACTACAGTGCTTTCATTTGACCCATCACGGTAACTTCACTGTCTAATCATCATCTTGATTGATGTCTTTGATTTTTACAGCATAAAATTTCAGATCAAAGATTTTCAAAAGCAGAAATCCTGGTCTTTGACAACCCTCTTAAGTGTTATAACACAATCAAATACAGTGGTGATATGTACTCTGTGTGCTGAGTTTCTTATACTCATTCTCAAAAGGGTTTGTAGCCCGGCTAGCTCAGTCGGTAGAGCATGAGACTCTTAATCTCAGGGTCGTGGGTTCGAGCCCCACGTTGGGCGCAGAGATTTTGAAATATATGCAATAGGGTAAGTAAGAAAAAGCTAGTTATGCAGGTTATAGTAGATTGGAATGACTCACCATGAAATATCTAGGTTACTTGAACGCTCCCTAAACAATATCACATAAACATACTGATCAATGTCCCTGCTTATGTCTCTCTCTGTTAATCGCTAACCAGCAGGTTAAGGATGAAGTAGACCCCAAAGCAGATTCTTTTCCTTACACCACTGATAGCATTCCTTGTCTTTAATAGTTTTGGCAAAGTGGTTTCTTTATCAGATTGTGTTTGGGTGTTTAGGTTCTTGAATGGGGCAGAGAGTGACGTCAACAGCTGCCATCAGCAAGGCCACAGTCTGCAGACAGTGAGAGACAGACTGGAGACACAGTAACATCTTCAGCTGTCGCTCCAGCTGTAAAAGAGACGTTATCACTCTCTCAGAGATTTCTTTCTTCCTGGTCTACTCTACTAACATCTTCACAACTTCCCCTGGAAAAAAAAGTTTCTCATTTTGTTCTGTTTTTCCTGGAAATTCTCAGTGTTCCTGAAAGTTCCCTCTTCCTCTTTTCCTTCTGCGTCTGCAGTAATCACGGTCAGTAGCGCGCTGAATCGGCTACTTATGAATTCTCTCTCTCTCTGTTTGAGCTGCGGAGCCTGAAGGTCTAACCTCCAGTTGAACTCCCATAGCTTTGTGTGTTCATGTATGTGTGTTTGTGAGGGCTGTGAACCTTCACCTTTGACCTTTCACTGCATACCTGTCTGAATTTACTGCTCAACTCCCACCTTATCCCCCTCCCCCTCACTATCTATCTATCTTTCTATATTTTTCTCTTTTTTTATCTGCTTTGTTTTCTCTCTCTTTCTCTCTCTCTCTCTCTCGCTCGCTCGCTCGCTCTCTTGTAGGCCCCAGTGCCTAAGGCCGGATGTAAGGGTCATTAAAGGAGCTCCTTGTGTGTGCACGCATTTACTGAAACGAGGGCGCTAGCCATTCCCCCCTGTCGAAAAGCTAAAAAGGAAATACCAAATTACTGAGGGCCTCTCTCTCTCTCTCTCTCTCTCTCTCTCTCTCTCTCTCATTAACGTGTCATATGATCTTTTTGGCAGGTTTGTCAAAACAGTCAAAGGAAAAATCTTCAGTTCATACATTGTGAATGTAAAGTGTTACATATCAAATTAAATATTTTGTCTGCTCTATTATTTTTTCATTGTGAATCTCAAAGTTGAAGCATGTAAAAAAAAGTTTTCTGTATATGAACATACATGCTGGATTTTTCAATCACATAGAACTGGGACCCTTAGTTTAAGACAGTGGAAAAATCCCAAATTACACAAAACAGTGGTATTTTTAAATGTGATAAAAGTTTGCAATTAAAAACTTTTAACTACAAATGTTCTGAGATAAACAGAAGCAACAGAAGTAGAAGAAACTTGTCAGTTTAAAAAACATAAACCTAATGCTTTCACAGTTGACCCTGCAGTAGGAGAGGAGGTGTTGTGGTTCAGTAAGTTACTGTGTAAACTGGTGTTTGTTAGCTGCAAGTGTCAGTAGGTGATGTATTACAACATTTTTAAAACAATGAACATTTCTGTCTTAAATATGCTTAGAGGGTATGAATTTGAAGAAAAACTTTAGTAAAGGACTGTCAAAGTTTTTTTAAATATCTTTTAATATGACAACAATTTACAGACAAGATACAACATTGCGTACAAGACAGTCTGTCAGGATTTAAGTACCCGCTAAAACTTTCAAAGTAAAATTGGTTTAACCTTCAACCTGATTATAATTTCTTTTTCAAATCCAGTAAACAGTATGCTTACAGGATGAAAGCTTGTCCTCCATGGAAACACTCTAACGCAGCTAATGTGGTTAAGGTTAAAGCCAGCAAAGCTACATTAGCTATGTAGGTAGCTAACATAACTAATCTAAAGTTACGCTAGCTACGTAAACTAACGTAGCTACAAAATGAACACAGCTTAAAGCTTGAGCAAACAGAGCTACATTGGCTACATTGGATTTTGTGATGTTTGCTAAAGCTAGACTCCTTTTAGAGGTAGTTACACAAATTTATGCTTGCTCCAGCTTTTTGAGCCCTTGCTAATGTAAACAAAGCTACATTAGCTACGTTAGATTTGAACAAGTTTGATAAAGCTAGAGCCCTTTTAGAAATAGCATGGGGAATGGATGCTCGCTTTGGATTTTTAAATTTAAGCTAAAGCTATCATAACTATATTCGCTTACATCTTACATAACATCTTAACTACGTAGCTAAAGAACTTTAGTTAGCTTAATCTAAAGCTAACAAAGCTACATTAGCTAAGTAAACTATGTAGGTAGCATGGCTACATGAATAACATAGCTAAAGCTAAAGCAAACAAAACCATGTCAGTTACATTAGCCAATACTAATTTTGCAAAAGCTAGCTTAAGAAGTAGTTAGTTTTGTTAACTTTAGCTAAAGCTAGCTACGTTGTTACTATTACTGTGTACATACTTTAATCCCAGCTCAGACACTTGACCTTTTTTCTGCTCATTTTTAAAATGTTACTTGGTCAGTAATGTTTGCAATGTAACTGGTAAACTTTGTGAAGCACATTTGCTAAATAAAAAAAAACTTAAAACGAATGGAAAAATTATGTCCTTCCTGGTCTGACAGATGTGGCGTCTCACAGTAGTGGTCTGCATGAGGGGGCGTCTGAGATATGCGGCCTGCAGCCAGACCCCCCTCACTGCAGACGCATTTGACGCGGTCGACAGTTAACATGGTCACTAGTTTCACCATAACACTTGTCTTGGACATGAAACAGACAATAGATCCTGATACTTTGTTGTCTGTTGTTGACTGATGTTTTTACTTTGTTTAATTTCAGGTGAATTTGTAAGTAAAATGAAAAGCCATTCCTGAAGTAGGCTATATTATTTTAGTTTAGCACACTTAGCATACATGTCAGGTCAGGCTTTATTGAGTTTTAAAACTTTTCATTAGGGTTGATCAATTCACTTTTCCATAGACAGTGTAGACAGTTTGTCAGTATGCCCGTTATGGCAATGTAGACATTATCGAGCTAGTGCTGCTAAAGCTAACAGCAAAGGTAAGGAGGTCATTTCTGCTTATCAGGGAAGGTGGGGATGGAGCATGGAGTGGTTTTACTGTGCTCAGATTGTGTGCTGTTGAAAATGCACTTAGGATGAAAGAAAATATATTCAAAGAAATTGATTTGGGGACTTTTGAAATTGATTTAGAATCACAGAAACACATTTTTGTGATTCTGGTATGAAAAAAAGATGACTGGATTATATGTACCCTGGAAAAAGAGTTTATGATTGTGCTAAATTCAGGTGTTTCAGGTGTTCAAAAATCCAGTAGTCATAGGCCTTTCTTTGTGTGCAGTATTGTGAGATTGGTTTGATTATAAAGAAAGCGCCCTTGTCTCCTTCACAGTAAAGCACTTGTCAACCTTGTGGACGCTTTAATAGCACTAAATAACAAAGATGAACAGCAGACATCTCTAAATTTAGATTTAGATGATAGCAGAAAGAATGCAAAAAGAACAAGGGTTAATAAGAAAAGACTGAACAACAGCTGAGAGAAAGAAGCCAGAAGAGACGGCAAGCAAGCAGGGAAAAAAACGCCAGTGTGTGCGTGCGCCTGTGTTTGTGTGCATGTCTGTGCTGGAGGTGTGCCAAGGAGCCTGCCAGCCAGCAAGACTGAGCTGGAGGGCCCCTGCTGGGGGTGGAGGGTTCAGGCGAGCCCCCTGCCTCCACTGGCCTACTGGAGCATGCTGGGTAAGGGGGAGGGAGGGGAGGAGGGGAGATAGAGACAGAAAGATAGGGATAGTGAGACAGAGGGGAGAGAGCCCAGGAGAAAAGAAGGAAAGGAAGAAGCAATAGAGGTAAAGAGGTGGAGACGGCCTAAGAGGCAGACAGACAGACAGCCATGGGGCGATGAAGAGGAGGAGGAGGTGATATCGAGGTAGAGGAGGTAAACCCGGAGCAGGAATGTGAGAGGAATTCAGGGAATGGAAGAGTTTCCCTCTGGGTGGAAAGAGAGCGAGAGAGAGATGGTGGAGAAAGAGTTGGGAGGGTAGGGGATCCTGGAGAAGCTGCTAAACACTCCACTTATTTACTCCTTCCATCAGGCACTCCTTTACTCTTGCATTGCTATAGACATTCAACAGATCCAAATGTGTAAAATAATTGCTCACCAGGTGCCCAGATAGATCACAAATACTGGCAAAACTTATCATTTCATGTAATTCTTCTTTACAAGTGTTCAGTACAATGAGGCCCTTTTAAAATCACATTCACTCACAAAAATTTGTAGAAAATGAAGTACAGGCTGACTCTGAAATCATACTGGGGGACCCTTTGCTTTATTGCATTTTTTTCCTTTACATTAATGAATCCTGTCATCAAACCTCTGTACAATATTAACAAAACAGCAGAGGAGAGCATGCCATCCAATAGAGAACATAATGAAGCAATATCAGCTCTCAGTCAGCACCCCTGCAGACCACTACTGTGGCATGCCCCCTCTGCTAGGATGGAAACATAAGCTAAAACTTTCAAAATAAAATCGGATTAAACCTCCAATTAGGGTTAGGATAAGCTTTAAGGTAACAGTTAAAAGTTAAAAACCTGACCAGCCAAACTCAACAACAAAACACTTAATGAAATGGAGTAAACATGAACAATCTGCTAACAGGAAAAGGCTTCAACACACACATGAAAACACTCTACACAGCTAATGTAGCTAAGGAGTATGAAGCTATGTTAGCCACTCAAGCCATGTTATAATGTAGCTACCTGGCCAACATAGTTTAGGCTGAAGCTAACAAAGTTTCATTAGCTACATTAGTATGCTACATTTTTGTGCAGATGTAAATTAGCTTTAAGCTAACTCTGGTCAAATGGCAACATATTTATTATTGTGCATGGTCCCTTAACAACTAATACAATAAAATAATAACAACAACTTGCTGAAGCTAATGTAGCTATGTTAGGTATGAAGCAATGTGAATTTTTTGAACATGTAGTTAAGCTCATGTGCTACATTAGCTTAAGCTCATGTTGCTTGTGTAGTAACGTTAACTATGTAGCTAATGTAGCTAAAGCTTTAGCTAAAGCTAATGTTGTTAAAGCTACTTCTAAAACAGGAAATGCGTTGTTCTGGTAAATTACGTCACTTCTGGGGGTTTCTTTAGCCTAAAACACTCTGGTGGTGGACTGTTGTGTTGCACCATATGAAGCACCTGTATTGCCGTCCTTAGGTGAAAAAAAAAACAAAAAAGACGAGAAGCAGTGGTATCAGCATCTGAGGCCTCCCACTTCTTCACCTTGAACAAAAGATGGTGCTTAATTCCTTTTTTCCGTGCTCTCGGACAGGGCTGCTACTACAGCAGCCAAGATGGAAGACAGCTGTTCTCTCAGGAAAACACCCCCCCAGTCATAGAAAATAATGTGAGAGATTGTTTGGACCTGTGTTGACCAATGCCGGAGTACTTTGGCCTTAAGAGCTGTAGTTTACAGCAAGAGCCCGCTTAAATTCTCAGGAATGAGCTGCATGTGTGAAAGGGGCTCTGCACTGCAGCTGTGGTAAAAAAAAAAACTGAGAAAAAATGTCTGTGATTACACAGGGTCAAAAATACTGACTTGCTCCGATTTTGAGTGGACAGTTTAAGGCTGTCCTGAAGTTTTTAAGGCGTTAGGCAAATAAATGTACTTTAACTTGAAGATCTTTCAGTGTAGAAAGACATAAAGCAGCTACAGGATCCAAAGGTTGTCAACATTTTTTAAGCCCTAATGAATTTTTAAGATGTTTTCCTTCCTTTTGGTTGTCTTAATATCATTGCTTTCTCTTATTCTTGTCTTATCTTGGCATGACTATGGAGCATTATAGCCAAATCTTCTGAACACAGCAGGGTTCCTCTGTTCTCTCCTCTACCTCGCTCTCTTGGGGATCAGTGAGACATTCTGTTATTTGCTCTTTTTTTATCTGCGTATGTAGCAGCTCCTGTGTTATATGTGTTTTTTTGTAATGTGTCTGCAATTCCCTTTGCTGTACTGGCAAGACAAAAAGCCTGTGTTCCCCCCAGTGTCTCCCTCCAATCACCGTGTCTCTCATCCTGACTACAAACACTTTAGGAGAAGAAAGACAAAGGTGTAGGGATGGAGCAAAGGAAGGAGGTGAGGAAAAGGCCGAAGAAAGAGAAGAGGAGGGAGCTGAAGCTGAAATGAAGGGAAGAAGGAGGAGAATGGGAAGTCAGGATAGTAATGAGAGACGATAAGAAAGGGGGGAGGTGGCAGAGAGGTGAGAGGAGGTGTCAAGTGTCACATTTACACATGTATGGGAGGAGGAGGGGGAGGGAGGGCAGGTCACGGAGGTAGACTGGCGCTATATGTGGTGACAGGACGGTGTTACCACAGAAATCAATAGGCCTGTCTGCAAGAAGCCTCTCAGTGTTTGTGTGGCCAGTGAGTCAGAGCTTTAATTGAAGTCTTGTGTCAGCGTCATAGCAACACAGACCACGGGATGTTCAGTGGATGTATTAACATTAACTTTCACCTCTGTAACACAGAGCACTCTGTTCTCACTGCCGTTCATGTTTCCCTCCTTTATTATTTTTATCCATTTTTAGCCTGAAGTGTGAAGATCGAGCTGAAAGCAGAAATGTGTAGAGATTAGGAGAGAAAAACTGAACTGAACGATAGTAAAGCACAGTCAAACAGGACTGAGCTGCATTAAATAATTAATACATGATTATGGCCCCATGGTGTTTGTGTCTGTGGAACAGTTGGGTGGTCCTCCTCTTTTGTCTGCTTTCACTAAAGATTGTATAAAAAACAGAAATATTCCTCTTGAACAACTTTAACCCCCTCATGAACATATGAGGTCATTACATTTAAGCTTTTCTACAATATAGCAATCATTTCTGCTACTAGAATTTTTTAGATAATTGCCCAGGATGTTCATTACATGTTGAATAATTTGATATGAAATATTGGGATAATTTGCATCAATTTGAATTTTTCAGGAATTTTCATGGAAAATTATGGTCCATGTCTGTTTATTTTGGAGAGTTTCATTGGCAGTTTTGGGGTAAATTTGCTTAATTTTTTTGGTGGTGGGGTGAAGGGTATTTGGGAAAATGAAACATTTTCTGGACATTTTGGAGGATTTTTGATAGTTTTTATGAAAATTTGGGGAAATTATTCGTAAATTTAGGGAATTTGATTGGGGATTCCACGTGAGAGGGCTTTACAATTTTTTAATATTTTCATGGAAATTTCTGGTTAATGTTTGTAATTTGGAGAGTTTCACTGGGAGTTTGGGGGGGGGGACTGCTTTGATTTTTTTTGGCATTTCTTGGTCATTTGTTTCTTTGTTTGGGGGAATTCTGAAATTTTAAGACATTTTCATGAACATTTGAAAAAACATTTTGTAAATTTTGTGAATTAACTTTGAAGTTTTGGGGTATTTTCATGAAAAGTTGGGGAAATTATTTGTAAATTTGACTGGGAATTTGGCAGAAGGGGCTTTGAAATTTTTAAGATTTTTTTATGGATTTTTGGGAAATATATTTGTGATTTTTATGAATTTGCTTTGAAGCTTTTGGAGTTCATGAAAATGTTTGGGGGGATTTTTGGAATTTGGGGGATCATTTTTGTATATTTTTAAGAATTTAATTAAAAAGTTTGAGTGGGACTTCTCTTGAACATTTTCAGTAAATTTTTTTATTGAAATGTGCAAGCTTTCTGTAACTGATTTTTTGGGGAATATTTGAAGAAATTTTGAGGTATCTCTTACTTTATATGTCAAAGGATTAAAAAAAGGTTAGATAATTTCTTTGTCATTTTAGGAAATTTTTGTGGAAGTTTATGGGAATTTAAAAAAATCAGGCATTTTCATGGAATTTAATTTGTAATTTTTTAAAGGAATATGTTTTGATTTTTTAAAAATATTTTTATGAAACTTTGGGGAAATTGTAGATCTTTTTATGAATTTGGGGGCAGGAGCTCTTAAATCGTCTTGGATTTTGGATATTTCAGGGAATTTGTGATGATGTTTGGGGGAATTTCTGTAATTCTCAATGAATTTGGGGGAATGTATTTGTAATTTTTCGTGAATTTTATAAGACAAATTCAGATTTTAAGTGGGAGTTTTCTTTAGGCTTTATGATTAAGTATCACTGAAACATTATGGGAATACTTGAAGAAATGTTAGGTTGCTACCAACAGGATTCTTCAAAAATATCTTTAAGAATTTTCATAAAAATGTTTGGTAATTTCTTTGACATTCAGGAAATTTCTGTGTGGATTTTGTAGAGAAGATTTCCAGTTTAATTGTAACTTTTAATGTAAATTTTGTTGCTGCCTGGTCTTAACAATTCTTTGTGGTCCGTCACCCAAATGACTCCACCATACCTCTCTAAATGACTGACTCTATTTCTTACTGAGTGAAGACCCCCAATAACTGGCCAACATTGCACCAAAACATGTATCCACTGCTGTATTTTTGCAGAATCAGAACTTTCAGGAGATTTTTGGATTTCATTATTGGTCAAAAGTAGTTCCTGTTCAAAGACTGGGCTTGAATTTATCAGGTCCTACTTATCCCACATAAGTGAGAGGAACTGAAAATGCACTCTAAACAGATGTTTGAAGAAGAAACTCCCATATGGATGGATACACTTATGACAATGCGTATTGAATACAATAAAATTAGTTCAAAAACAATTAATCCATAGTAGCATGAATCTGAATAAGGGTGCAACAAGCTTTGTGCTATAAAGGAGGAGGCTGGGGTGGAGGAGGTTAAGCTTCCCCAACATGGTACATCAGTATTAATACAAGCAGAGATTAGTGAGAAATGTGCCACTGTGCTGAGAGAAAGAGCTGTGATTGGCTGTGGCAGCTGGGAGGCAATGATTAGGATCAGCTGGTCATGGTAGGGTGTATGACTACTGTGTCCTGCATGAACTAACACTAGGCTTCATTTCCTTGAAGGTGTTTAATCCCAGTCATTACATCAATTTAATACCTTTTGTAAACACAAATTCATCTTTTAGGCCTTAGTTTGATTTAAAGACAACAAAGTTCATTCCTCAAACCCCAAAAGGTAACCCCTTATTTCTAAAACATGAGGAGGCAAATATTTTTGACAATTTCATGTCCTCTATTTCCATCTATGTTGCTTTTTGAGCATGTACTAGATCAGACTCTAGCAAAAAGAACAAAACCCCCTTTTTTCCCACAATACCGCTGCATCTGAGGGACGGTGAGGATTAGGCAAATTAGACTAATGATGGATTGGTGAGTGACAGCTTTGTTTGAAGCACAATGTGGCCGTCTTTATAACTTGATGTGAGAGTCAACATGCTTGTCTCCAAATTAGCTATTGTCTCTTGTCTTTTGATTGTTTTGGTTAATATCCTGCCTCGGTATAATACTGCCTTGAAGCAAAAAAAGAAAGAAATAAAGCTTAATTTCTGCTTTCATTCCTTTAACTTTACTTTTGGGAATAAGCTACAAAACACCTAAAATACCATCATTTTACAAGCTATTCCCATCCATAGAATTAGTATTTGTTCTTACAATACCAGTACTTTCATTCCCTCTGAAGCCCTTTCACACGTGGTCATGCAGTATTCTATGCAGTTTAACAAAAATCCACAATGGTGTAATAATGGTGTGCCAGTGTGTGACTGTACAAAGCAAATAAAACCAATATAGAAGCATACAATTTTCTTAAAAGGTGTGCAGGCTAGTTTAAGAAACTCAAAGACTCATTTCTGTATCGACACAAACAATAGGGGGGATTTTTTTTTGTATAACTCAGCTGTTTGATTTTAATCCAAGAGTGAATCATAAATTTGCATAATTAAGAGTGTGGCTAGATTGACTGACAGATGGGCACATTGTAGCTGTTTTTCAGGAGGCTAAAGGTTGGCCCCAACTCCACCTGTTAGTCTCTTACTAGATATGGAGAAAGTGAGGAAGAGTCAGCATTTCCAACGTGGCGACTGCTGTGATTAGGTTTCAGAACGTCACACATGTATGAATGTTACATTGAAGTCTGATTTAAGATGGGAGGTCATGTGTGAGACTTGTTACAGAGCATCATCAAGAACGGTTCCCTCAGCAATGTCTGCAGCAAGCACCCTCTTGTTTAACTTTTTCTTCTTTAGCCCTCAAAGTTGGCATGTTTTCTTTGGCTTACATCTTCTCTTAAGATGATCAATGCCTTTGATGTTTTTCTTACAACTATTACATCATCAGAGGTCTGTTCCGCCTTGCTGCCATCACTGTTTGACATCAGCTGTGTCCCAATGCAGGAGAAGCATCCTATGAAGGATACGCCTTGACAGCCTTTGTAAGAGTGCATAGGCTGAACTGAAATGAAACTTTATGGTTAACAGATGCATTTTTGCTTCACTAGCCGTTCCCGCCCTTATCCCCCAAGTGCTGCTTCTGTTGTCTGTCAACCTTTACAACAAAACTAGCTAACATAAGTAGTTCACGTATCTTAATAAACTATTTTAAAGATGCTTGAAATGTCAAGCTTCCCTAGAAGTAGTGTTGCTCACTATTTGATCAAATTAACCTCAATTGTCTGCATTTGAAAACTTGGTCAGCTACTTGAGAGTCCACTATGCTGTTAGGATTAGTCTGCAAGTAATCCAAGAAGGATCGTTGAGAAGGATGCACTAGGTTGATACTTCATGAAAGGTAGGATGCGTTAGTCAGATGCATATGAAGGAGCCCACAAAATGGGACGCTCTCTGCTACACATCTCTGACACAGTCAGTCTTATAAGCATGAAGCCCCTGAACTGACGCACAGTTCCAGATTCTGTTTCACTCTTTTTACACCTCTGTAGCCACCCCAGATTTTACAACTTGATCCTTACATTATATTTGATGACAGGCTGTAATGGAATAAAAAGCCAGTCATGAAGTGACAATGTGAAAGGTTCTCCTACCACTATGTTTTGAGGTAAACACAAGATTATTGTGCCGATTTCAGGAAAATCTTCCTCAACGTAAAATTCCGAAAACTTTGAATATCCAACCATCTACAGTACATATTATCATAAGATGAGTCAGAAAATCTGGAGAAATCTCTGTGCGTGAGGGACAAGGTCAAAGGTCAATTTTGGATGCTCGTGATCTTCAGGCCCTCAGACAGCACTGCATTAAAAAGAGGCATGATTCTTACTGGAAATCACTGCATGGACTCAGAAACACTTCCAGTAATCATTGTCTGTCATCAACAAATGCGAGTAAAGCTGTATCATGCAAAGAAGAAGTCATAAGTGAATATGATCCAGAAATGCCGCCATACTCTCTGAGCCACGGCTCATTTGAAATGGACTGAGGCAAAATGGAAAACTCTTCTGTGGTCAGATTAATCAAAATTTGAAATTCATTGTGGGAACTGGACTCCACAGATGTGGTGTGATATTTACTTTGGCCACAGGTTGCAACAAGGCATAAAAAGTCCTGTCTTGAACTGACAATGTAAAATGGACTGCTATGTTTATGTAACTATTTGGTGTTTGGTTTTTCAGTAAAAACGTCTTATTACATCTTTGACAGTTTCAGCAGCATGATACAGATGTGGTGTTGCATACCCTTGCTTGTGCATGGGCAAATAAATCCTGCTGTACTCCCGTTCTTCTATCTGTGCCAAGTCAAAAGAAGTGTTTCAGGTTTGAGCACGGTATGAGTGTTCACACTGGACAAACAAACTGGACTCTGGGGGTCAAAAATGCTTGGGAATGGTGCAGATTACTTGGTGTGGGTGTGTCCCATGGTCAAGAATCCAGTGCTAGAACAAGATATGCCTTCTGATAATAAAATGGAAGTTACCTGAGAAGTTATTTGGCCTCTTGAAGATGTTTCTGGGGCAGGAAGTGGTCTGAAAGTTGCCTTTTTCCCTGGTTTTGAGCTGCTGTTTTGTTCTACCTGCTTTGATTGACCAATAGCCCACTTTCCAACTCTATCCTGCTTTGCCCTTCTGAATCTGACAACTGTAAACATGCCCTTTGACAAAGTTAAATCAGTTTTGCTACACCTGCTCTCTCTCCTTCTTTCTCCTGACTCTGCCTTTGGATCTGTATTCAGTCGTTCCAGCCGAGCTCCCCTCGCCTCGCCTTTTCCGTGCTTGTCGATCTTGCATTTTCAGCAGTTATGGAATGAAATATTGATATATTTCCTTCAGGGACACACTTCCGTATTGATGTAACCGTACACCAAGGACACAAAACATGAAACATAAAATACACACAAGGAGAGGGAAGAAAGAGGTGGAGGAGTTTTTCTGCTTAGATGAAGTCTGGAGGAGAGCGTGGTCACGTGTAATGTGTGTGAGGTTGATCAAACTGGTCTATTTGTCAGGAAAGCTCTGGAGAGAGCACTTTTTCTGACAGAAAGAGACAGAGAAAAGGGGGGACAGAAGGAAGAGTTTTGATTTAACATTTATTCTGAGCATACGCTGTTCATATAACATTCATGTCGCAGTGAAGAATGTGAAACATAAATCTGAATAAGAAAGAAAGAGAAGAAGAAAAACTGGCCTTTATTGCTTCAAAGTGTTTTGGATTTCTTTCTTTCTTTACTTTTTCTTCCCAATAACGTAATTTTTCCTTTTTGGGTCTTTTTTTGGCTACTTACACTCCCTTATCACTAATGATGCACCATTGCATCGACCAGTGTTTATCCTGTTAATGCCAGGATGTTATCTGTGTCAAACATGGAAAACAGACTGATCTAAAGAGCATGTTGGGGTGTGTGTGTGTGTGTGTGGGGGGTTTATAAATAATACCAACATCAGAACCCAATAATAACTTAACACACCTTTCAGCTCCAAAATGAGATAACTGTCAGCCAGGACAGTAGCACCAATGCTACTGATCCAACAGGCATGCATTGACATAATCAATAAATCATGACTGGGACGGGCCCATTCTTTGGGTTTTTCAGGGGCCCAGACAAATCTGTGGGCAGACCTGCTGGGTATTATACCAGCATCTTACTAAGAATTAGACTTGGAAGTACAGCTGGAAAATGTACCATTTCTTTATATTTATATATCACTGTATTTTTAAATGAGATATAGGGATAAACATGCTTGTTTATGACAGTATAGTTTACGTCAAGGTTGATTTGAAAAAGCAAGCCATTATTTCGGGTTAAAAAGGCTATGCTGCAGTTATTTTTTGAAATAAGTATCTTTATTTGTGAAGTGAGCTGAAGGAAGAAGCTGTCTATGGTTGAATGTGTTCCCTTGGCTCTTGCACCAATGACTAAAACTTGAGTTTTGTCCTGGTTGAGCTGTAAAAATATCTCTGCCAACCATGATTTCATATCTGAAATACAGTTAAAAGGTCAACAAGTGGCCCTGTGTCATCAGGAGACACAGCGATGTAAAGTTGAGTATCATCAGCATACAGTAGCTGTGGAAACTGATCCATCCTGATGACTTTCCTTGTGGTAACATGTAAAGGTTAAAAAGTGTAGGGCCTAAAAGTGAACATGGGGAACACCACATTTTACTTTATAAGATGTAGTCCCTGGACTAAATGAGGAAGCTAACGCTCACACAAATCAAACAAATAACACCAGTTCATGAAAAGCATCTGTATCTGCCCTGATTTTCACAATCGGTGCATCACTACTTATCACTCATCCTTCCGACTGTCCCTCCACCTCTGTCTCTCTCTGGATCACCCCTTTTCTCCCTTCTGTCACACACACAGCCAGTCATGCTGACACTTAAACTAAGTGCACTCACACTCACCCTATTCCCTTTCTCCTCCTCTTACCACCCACACAGAAACCAGGACACATACAGGCCACAAAACACTCACATACGCAGGATCCCCCCTCCACACACACACACACACACGAGTACTTTCAGCACTTTCTTCTTCACCATACTCAGCAAGATCAGATGTCAACCCAACTGACACTACGCACACAGAGGGCCGTATTTTTCTTTTCACCACGCTCTGTTTCCTCCTCCCTCTTATAGAATATATGCATTTTTAAAAAGCCTTCTTCGCACACACGCAGTGAGAAGTGCTGCGCGGAGGGTTAACCGCTACACACAAGAGTCAGGGGAGGAAAACGATGAGGAGACGGGGATGTTTAAGGGAGCCGGATCAGCCAAGGTTAGAAGGTACAGAGGGTTTTATAGAAGAAGAGAAAGAAAAGTTTGAGAATATCAGTGAAAAGGCTTAACATTTAGCTACACATGTTAGCTAAGAGTTTCTATTAGAGCGTGCGTGTAGGGGACAAATGGCTCTGTATGCAGCGCACACAAACACATTCAGAATGAATGAAACATGAATAAATGATTTTCATGCACTGACAAAGCCACCACAAGCCAGGACCCTCTCTGTACTGGCAGCAAGCGAAGTACACAACACAACACGCACATGCATGTACAATTAAATTACATGCACATTTCCATGCAGACAGCATGCAATGACACGGACACGCTCACAGGAGCACACACTCCTCCTGTAGCTGACATGAGAGATGTTATAACATTATACAGACATGCAGACATGTCACGTGCATATACAGCACAAAATGAAATGACCTGAATAAAAAGGGGATGTAATAAAGTCAGATTTAACATCACCATGTTCAGGCTAGTTCTAATGCTAATCAGCTCTGTAACCTTTCATACAAATTTATAAATTCACAACTTTTTAGTCATTGAAGCGCATACCATTGAAGAAAATAAGGCACAAAAATGGGTTGTGCTGCTAACTGAGGTTAGACATGCTTTTAAAAGGTAATACTGCAATATAGGAGGTTTAAACATACAGTTGACAACATGTTAAAGGTACAATATGTTGAATTTACTCAAGCCAGAGAATTCTTAGTTTCTAAAGTTGTAATAGTTTGTGTTTTGTCTTTGGAGAGTTGCCATGATGGGCATGATTTGTTTATTTTTAAAGTTAAATCTGGATGTTATGTCAAAGACTTCTACTTAAGAAGGCATACCAGAAGGTGCCGCCCTGTTGCTGTACCTGGCTCATGTTTTGTGCTGCTTACTTGTGATGGACCTTAATTATTCTCAGCCATTAGCTGCACATTCTGTTACCCAAGGTCAATGCAGAGGCATTGATCTTGAATCCACACCTACATCTGCCTGCACCCATAGAGCTCAGGACTGAGACCCTGCAGTTTTACCCCCCTATCTAATACCCTGATCTGCCTGAGCTAGTGAGTTACAGAACGCGACCCAACCTGACTTGACTATGTAGGCTATGGCTCAGTAGGCAGAGTTGCTCGTCCACCCAATCAGAAGGTTGTGGATTCAAAGGCTACCTCACATTCTCTGATATTCTCAAGCTTGTGCATGTTAGGCATACTGAGTCCACAGCTGCTGTGTTTGCACTTGCAGAGCCCAGAAATGCTGTTTCAGAGTGCTTTTATTATTGTTAGTTTATAAAAGTTGGCCTTCCCTTCTCTCAGTGTTCATAAATAGATCCATGCACTTGATATCTTTCTTAATTTGAGGAAAAATGACCAGGAAACAGGAACAGATAAGTGCAGCTATCATGTCCTGACATTTGCAGCAGCTGTAGATCTAGGAATTACTCCCTTAAAATGTCGAGTCAGATCAACATTTCCTCTGCCATTGCTGTTCACAAAGCTGATCAAAAGGTCCTCTCCGATTCAATGTTGGTTGGTTAGCAAGGATTTTGACTTTTCTAGAATTTTTAGGGGTGCATGTGTAAAAACAGCTTGTGTTTCATCTGCTTAGTTTTATGGCCTGTGAGTATGGTGTACATTTTAGGACATCCTCAGGTCTCAGAGTAAAGTGTCAGGTGTCATATGAAAAAACATCAGGTCTCAGGAGAAAAGGTTTCAGCAAAAAAGGCATCAGGCAAAAGGGCATTTTCCTGACACCTTTATGTCCTGACACATGATGCCTTTTTCCTGAGACCTGATGCCTGTTACACTGATGCCTTTTTTCCTGACCCCTTTCTTCCTGAGATCTGATGTCCTTTTTCCTGAGACATGATGCCCTTTGTGCAGTAACTGAGGAGGAATAATGCGAAACATGGCGACTTTAGACATGTAAGTACTCGACTTGTGTTTTTGAAAAGAAAACAACTCACTGCTGTTCTTTGTTCTTTTAATGAAGAAATGTTGTGAAGTTCTGATAAAACTGGCGCTTTAGCAGCATCCACACTAATCTGTTCCTCCATAACTGCACCAGCTCTTGCTGCTGCTTGTTTATGTCACGACTCTGCTGCGCCTGACTGTACTACCCCTCGTCGCTGATTAGTCCTGTAACTTTCTAACTGTCCCAAACGGTTCAGATGGGAGCTTTGCAAGATGGATTCGCCAGTAAAAAACAAGGAAATGGGCGTATCCATCTGCTTTACAAGGTTAATAGCTTCCCTGAATGTTATCAGATCAGTATTTGTTCTTCAAATCCTAGCAAGTTAGCCAAAATAAGGGTAATACTACATATTTCCTCCTGATTAGCAATGCTCTGCATATATATTGTGTCTCCTGTATTCATAGAAAGACCCTTATGTTCATGTAGCAGTAGCAGCTGAAGTGCCTTGCTCAGGGGCACATTGACAGGAGCTGGCAGGGGGAGCAGAGTGGTAAGTATCATTCATTGTGCCTTCCAGTGAAACCCAACTCACAACTGTTCTTTGTTCTTTTAATGAAGAAATGCTCCTGATATATATATTTAAGTGCAGGCTGCCTTAAGCATCCACACTAATCTGTTCCTCCATAACACCATGTGTGCTGCTTGTTTATGTCACGACTCTGCAGCGCCTCATGTCTGCCATACGGTTGATTCCTCCCCGCTGTGCACACCCTGCAGGCCAAACACACAGCACTCTGTGTGTGAGAGAGAGGGAACGAGAGGGCAGAAATCAGAAACACATTTTACCAGAACATCATGTTTTGGTTAGAAAAGTGACATTGTTTGCACTCATAAACTACTCTTATAATAATGATGAGTTCCCCAAAATACTGTACCCAGTCTGCAAACTGACTCTGGGCAGAGCAATTTTGTGCTCTTTTGTCCCCTGGCATGTGATTCTATATGTGTTGAGCTTTCTCTGATTTGATGATGGAAAAGGAAAAAGGATAGTAAACGTGAGCGCAGAAAATCAACAATCATCATCATAGCTTTGGAGAGTTGTTTCAGGCTTGGGCACAGTCTACACTTTACTGACACATTCTTGTCATTTTGTGCAACAAATTTAAAGTAGTGTGTGTACCTCCACGTATCTACAGACGTCCTTTTTTATTTGGCTGTTTCTGTCTTCCTCCTCCCTGGACCTGAGCAAATGTGTCAGTCACCTTAAAGATATTATATGTAGAATTTCTGCACTGAAATATCTACATAGATTTTAAAAGTTACCATGTTATATATATTTTTTGATTGAGGTCTTACAGTATATCAAGATTTTTGTAGCCAGAGAAAGGATTAATTTTTATAATTGAAAGAGGCGTGTGTTTTTATGTAGACTGCCATGGGTTGTTAGTACAATCGACCAAACCTACCTCAGCATCATGGCTCCCCTTATAGTCAGTATTTCCTGCCAGTTCACTACCTAACTCTGCCACGCTCTGCTGTTTACTTCTTGTTTTGAATTGAGGACTCTGTTACCAAAAAAACACAAAAGCGTGCATGCACATCCTGGATCCTCACGACAAGGAAATGTTTATTTCCACATGTTTCTCCCTCACTATAAAAATGAGAATAAATGAATAAAAACAAAACATCAGTTTTCTGTTTAGTAAATACACCTTATGATGAGGGTCCTCTATTCAAAACAGGAAGCAAAAACCTTCTAAGCTGGGCGGAGCTGAGCGGTTGTTTTGGTTGAGAGCCCCCTGGTAGCAAAACATTTACAAACTGTCTGTTTAAATAAATTATTTTGATGCAAGCGATGCAGTAAAGGTTCTTGCATAAGCCAGTGTAACTATGTTAGCTTTAGCTTTGAGCTTAGCAAGCATAGTTAACATAAGCTTACCTGGCTATCTTAGTTATGTAGGTAATATAGCTATGTAGCTAACGTGGCTTTAGCTAAAGCTAATGCAGTTATGTTAGCTACACAGTTAACATAGCTACATTAGCTTTAGCATATGTGGATTCATTAGCGTTAGCTACGTAAACTATGTTACCCCAGTATTGAATGTAGCTAATGCAGCTTCATCGCTTAGGCAAATGTAACATATGCTTATGTAGCTAATGTAGCTTCATTAGCTAGTTGCATTAGCATGTTTTCATGAAAGACAATATTCTTTTCCTGTAATCAGACTGGTTAGTCAGTTATATTAGATGTTTAGTAATTCTGTTTTGTTAATTTTTTTTTTTACTTTTATCATTTTGTGTCCTAACACCTTAACCTCAACCCTGACAAAAACCAGAAATTCAATCTAATTTTATTTTAAAAGTTTCAGCATGTGTTCTGTCCTGAAAGTGGTGTCAGTCAGTGCTGGTCTGTAATGTGAGAGCAGCCAAACTGTCTTGGTACAGTCTGTGCCAGTAAAGACATGAACTACTTTAACCAAAATCATTTCCTAAACCAGACTGTAGAAGTGTGCATTTTTGCTGTAAAACTGTCCATTTTAACATGGGTGTGTATGTGACTTCTAGTGTTTCTGCCAAGCGGCAACCTCTGGTCCTGAAAAATGAAGCCAGTGCGGAAGTGCAAAAAATAGCAATACTGCGAGTGTTCACTTGAGGCTGGCTGCAGGAATAACAGAAGTCCCGTCTGGACACCTGTTAAACAGCCGGTTTTTACACTAGAATTAAACTGGTTTACAGCCTGGTTCAAAAAACCAAATGTGTCTCATTAGCTAGTGTCTTATTGTGCTCCCACTCTTACAGGGTGTGAATTTTTTTGTATCACAATCGTTTGGATTATACTTTGGATAAACCTCACTTCACGCTGATTGGTGCGTCTCATTTGATTGGCAGAAAGCTCGTCAGGCAGAGGCTACCAGAATGCTAGCCAGCTAGCTGACAGGAAGTCGTGCTTGGTGGGCAGGCCATTAGGTTGATCCAAAGTTCGGTTGAGACCGCAATTTCAATATGGATGCCGCCACGAATTGGCTTCAAGAGCCGTTCAAGTCCACCTATTGTAAGCAGACGGCTGACGTCACGCAGGCTTTGTCCAATTCTTTCTACAGTCTATGGTTTCTGCACCCAGCCACTAGTGGACAATCAAGGAACTGTAGTTTGGTTGTTTTTTTTTTTTTTATCATTTCCAGATTGGCTTCATGTTTCAACCATGGAGGTTGCTGCTTGATTTAACTTAATTTTTCTGGAATTTAACCTTCCCTCTTGTGAAAACCTTGGTTTAGAGCCACTTTGAACCATAGAAAACAGCTAATGATAGATGTATGTTAAAACAACACACAATAAGGGCTTTTTAAAAATGTGTCCAAAGAAAGAAAGAAAGAAAGAAAGAGTGAGGGTGGATAGACAGCAGTCTCTGTGAACCTGCATAGACAAGCTCAGTCGTGCTGCTTTGTGAGAGAGAGCGAGAGAAAGCTGGGATGTTTTGACAGCTCGGAGCCATCACAGCAGCAGAAGGCAGGCTGTGTGAGTGTGTCTGCAGGTGTTTGTGTGTCTGTGCACGCACTGTATACGTGTCTATGTGTCTGCACACCCACAAAAGACTAAAGGCAGAGACAGACAGTGACGTTTCTTCTGATTTTAGAGACAAAGAGGGAAAAAGAAAGAAAGTCTCTCACAGAGCCTGGATGAAGGACAAGTAAGAGAGCGTGTGAGACTGTATCTGTGTGTGGTGTATAAATGTAAAAAGCTGGTGGTATACATGTTGAAATGTGTCAGGGCCCCTTGCGTCAGGTCCCAGCATGCATCATTCTGGTCACAACATGTAAAAACTCCTTCGCTGATGAGAAATGTGTCAAGTTAATGTCTTTTTTTCTGCCTTATATCCTCACCCTTCTCATTGTAAAGAAAGATAAAGATTACCTACTCCTCATCAGCCCCGCCCTGCTTCACCTTCAGCTCCCTGCAGTCACTCTGGGAGCTGCCCTGCACAAACACGCTCCTCTGCAGCTGCCACTGAGCAGCTCAGGAGCAGTTGGAGGTGAGGCGTCTTTGCTCAAAGGCACCTTGACTCGCCTTTGTGTTGTTTCCACCTTTTATGTGAGAGAAGGGGAGACGCGCTCACCTCACCTGCACTTTTCCAGCCAGTCTGGGGATTTGCACCATTGACCCTCCAGTCAACAACCTGCTACTTTTTTGGCTAATGCCTCCAGGCTGCTCTTGCAAGTAGCATTTGTCTATAATTGACAGCTTGTGTGTTGTCTTTCTCATGCTGAAAATGCTTTGTGACCCAGAACAGCAGCTTAAGGACACCGAAAATATCTTTAAGGGAAAGGCTTGATGAGGATGTTAGAGTGGCAAAAGTCCATCATGTGACCACTTAGGGACAGGGAATAAGCTAAAACACCCAAATGAGAATGGATATTGGTAGCTTATTAGCAAAAACTTACTGACCAACCAGAGCTGATGCAGCGTTAGCAGTTATTTAGAGAGTATCAGTATTATTGAGTCAATCTTAGCACAAGCCACAAGCAAAATGTCAGAGGGTCATAGAGATAATGATATGCCATGAATGGAGACATTAATCTTGGTGGTAAAACCACAGTACAACCTTATAAGGACACAAGAAGCTTTAAGCTGCAACCCCAACTCCTAAAAAGTTGGGACACTTTGTAAAATGTAAATAAAAACTGGATGCAATGACTTGAAAATCTAATAAACCCATATTCTATTCACAATAGAACATAAAGAAGGTATCAGATGATGAAACTGAGATGTTTACCATTTCATGAAAAATATTAGCTCATTTTGAATTGGATAGCGGCAACACGTCTCAAAAAAAGTCAGGACCTGGCAGCACAAGGCAGGAGAAGTAAGTGGTACTAATGAATAACAGCTGAAGGAGCATTTTCCAATTAATAAGGCTAATTAAGAGCAGGTCAGTAACATGACGGGGTATAGAAGGAGCATTTTAAGAGAGGCAGAGTCTCTCAGAAGCAAAGATGGGCAGGGGTTCACCAATCTTCAAAAAAAAAATTGAGGAACGATTTCAGACAGCAGGCATGATTCTGTCCTGGAAATCACTGCATGGGCACCAGAAATCACTGTTTGTCAGCATAGTTTGCTATGCCGACCACAGATGCAAATTAAAACTGTATCATGCAAAGAAGAAGCCGTATGTGAAGACAATCCTGAAACGGCCAAAGCTCATTTAAAGGTCCCATATTGTACCATTTTAAGACAAATATATATTGTTCTTAGAGGTCCCCAAAACATGCCAGTGAAGTTTCTGCTGAAAAAAAAGATTTTTGCATGCTGTTTCTGTGTCTACGGCTTTAAATGTTAATGAGCTGTCTGACTCCGCCCCTCTCAGGAAATGGATGTTGCTCTCCTGATCCTCCTCTCAGCTGGGGGATCAGGAGAGGAGGGCGGAACTTTCTTCCAAGCAGGGAGGGCCAACCAAACCTGGGGGCGGGGCTAACTCCCCACATGACATCATGGTTTGTGGACAGGCCAGGGGCACATATTTTTGTTAGAAAAGCCTGAAAAAGTGTATTTTGCATAATATGTGACCTTTAAAATGGACAAAGGCCAAATGGAAAACTGATCTGTGGTCAAATGAATCATAATTTTAAATTCTTTCTGGAAACCGGGGATGCCCTGCTCTACAGACTTAAGAGGAGAAGGACCCTCCAGCTTGTTATCAGTGCACAGATCAAATGCCTGCATCTCTGATGGTATGGGGCTGTCTATGGCGTGGGCTGCCATCAAATTAAAAATGAGCTTTTATTTTTCATGAAATGGTAAAATGTCTCATGCACGCAGATTTTTAGGCTACAATATTTCAAGCCATTCACTGTTACATTCATAGCTGAACTTTCCTGGTTTGTTTAACTGACTATAATAAAAACTACCAAAATATTTAACTGTAAACTGATGTTGGACTTCTACAGATACAGCTCTGGCTTTATTAGAGTGAGCTAGATAGCAGTAACAAAAATTTAGAATTCAATAATTAACGGCTGTGGCCAAATACTTTCATCTAAATCAAGTCTGCTGTGCTGTATTCAGTTGAATATAGGTTGTAAAGGATGGCAAACTTACTGCATTCTTTTTGGCTACATTTTACACAATTTCACACACTTTTTTGGAATTTGGGGTTTGTAATTTTCATGCCACTGGTTTCTGCTAACTTACAGTACTGTGTTACATGTGGCAGATGGTGAAACCAGCAGATTTATCAGTTTTGAACAGGACACTGAGTTTTCCACTGACAGTCTGTCTCATATATTCTCATTGTTCGTCCTGCCTGCTCGCCAGACAGCCAGCGCACATGAGCAAATAGGCAGACTGACTGTTTGCTGTTTGACGAGTGTGTGTGCTGTGTGTGTGCTATGTGTGTGTCAGAGAGGAGATGGTTGTCATTTTAAGAGGCAGAATAATAGCAGGATTGTGCGTGCATGATTGCATGTGTGTTAACAATATAGCCTCATGTCCCCCTATGTCAGAGCCCGGCTAAATAAAGTCAACCATGCTGTGCTCGTCTAGTAGTGCGTGTGTGCTTGTGAGTATGTGCCAGGCCGATCAATATGAACTAATCAATAGGAGAAGACAGCTAGAAGGACCTTGGGGACGGCAGATACACACCTGGTGTACGCACACTCACACACAGCCCTTCTTTGTATTCTAGCCTCAGTTTCTCTCCACCTCTCATGTCTCTTTCTCCAACCTCTCACTAGTTCTCTCTTTTTCTGTTTTTAACTTCTATTTCCTGTACAGATACACTTATTATTTCTCTTTTTTTATCGGACTAATAGAAACCATAGTTTTATTCACTGCCTAATTTTCTTGTTATTTCTCATTTAATTCATTCTTCTCTTGCCTCTATCTAAAACCAAATTTGTTTTACTGGTTGCATCTAGTCCACGAGGGACCAATTTAATGCTTCTTTCCTTTGTTGTATAAAAAACACAGAGCTGTAAAAAGTATTCCTCCCCTTCCTGATTTCTCTTCTTTTGCACTTTGTCACACTTAAATGTTTTAGATCATCAAACTAATTTTTAAAAATCACCCAAACCTACCTGGCTCTATGTGAAAAAGTTATTCCCCTATATCTAATAACTGGTTGTAACACCCTTGAAGGCAACAACTGCAAGCAAGCATTTATGATGACTAGCAGTGAGTCTGGCAGAATTTTTGCCCACTCTTCTTTGCAGAATTGTTTTAATTCAGCCACATGGGAGGATTTTCGTGCCTGAACAGTCTGTTAAAGGTCATGCCACAGTATCTCAACCAGATTTAAGTCCAGACTTTGACTAGGTCACTCCAAAATCTTCATTTTATCTTCCAAGCCATTCAGAGGTGGACTTGCTGGTGTGTTTTGCATTGTCTTGCTGCATAACCCAAGTGCGCTTGAGCTTGAGGTCACAATTCGATGGAGGGACATTTCCTCCGGGATTTTCTGGTAGACAGCGGGAGACCCAGACCATCACACTACCACCACGTTTGACTGTTTTTATGAAATGCTTTGTAAATTCCACGCCGGGTGTAAGGGGATTTCACCTTCCAAAAAGTTCAACTTTTGTCTCATCAGTCTACAGAATATTTTCCCAAAAGTCTTGGGAATCATAAAGATATTTTTGGCATATGTGAGACGAGACTTTGTGTTCTTTTTGGTCAGCAGTAATTTTGCCTTGGAACTCCCCCATGGATGCCATTTTTGTGAACACTGAACACTGACCTCAACTGAGTCAAGAGAGGCCTGCAGGTCTTTAGATGTTCTGGGTTCTTTTGTGACCTCCTGGATGAGTCGTTGATGCGCTCTTGGAGTAATTTTGGTTGGCCAGCCACTCCTGGGAATGTTTACCACTGTTACAAGTTTTGGTGTTCAAAATTCGAAGTGCGAGAAAAACCGAACGGGTGCACGGATCATCACCAAAATCTAATCGATTCTTCCCTGTCACTATCCCAATATTCCTTGAAAGTTTGGTGAAGATCTGACTTTCCGTTCTCGAGTTATCTTGTACAAATACAAACAAACAAACAAAGAAATGAACAAAGATATGGAACCCTTTACATAACTCCCTGCCGATTTCATCGGCGTGGGTAATAAAGAAGGGGGAAATGCTTTTTAACAGCTCTGTAAAGCAAAACCCTATCTGACTTTCCAACCATGATTTAATATAAGAGACGAGCTGCGAAACAAACCAGACACTGCAGGTTTTTTCAAGTCCAATCACATCTGTAGAAGCAGGGAGGAAAGTTTAACTGGCACAGCTCTGAGAGCAGCTCTCAGCACGTGCCTAAAGGAAATCAAAACTCATGTTCAGGGGCAGTTTTAGGAATTTGGAGGCCTTAGGCAAAGTCGAATGAGAGGCCTTTCTCTATTTAGCTAAAAGAATCATTGCCATTGAACAAGCATCTCCTCAGGTACCAAAGCCTTAAACTACCACACATAACCAAATTCGAAATATAGATATCCAAATTCCTAACATCAGCTCTTAGATAAGCATTATAACTCATAACTTCTGTTACTAATCATACATTTTTATCTGTTGCATTTCATTTTACCACACAGTTATCATTTATAGACATCCATCTATTATTTGGCTTGATACAAGGGCATTTTGGAGCTTTTTTGGGGTGGCTACGACCTTGCTGTCAGGGCCAGGGGTCCTCCACAACGACTTCTATGGATAACTGGATACAAAGGCATTTGTCTCACAGCTGAAATGGTACCAAATGAAGCTGTTTGGGAGCTGAAAGAGCAGAATTATCAATGATATAACCCAAACATTCTAGATCACTAGATAGAGCCAGAATTCTCATCACTGTGAGCAAGACTGGGCAGACTTTCACAGTAAAACACACGTAGAATCAGAGTTGACTGTACCAAACTGTGCCAAACTGCTGGACTGCTTGGTGGAGATATCATTTTTGTATGAAAAGGCTTAGTCAAAAACACCCCAAAATTTCTGACTTTAAAAAGATCCTTTCAAAGATTTTTTAGAGGATATGAAACGTTACACCAATTTGTTGCTTTTATACACACCTCTCCTTTTCTGAATCTTAAACAGGAATAATGCAGTCAGCTAACTTATCTGCTCACCCTCTGTGGTACACATCCCACAGTTACACACTCATGAGCCAGTCACAAATGAGACAGAACATTTAATTTTTACAAAAGTGAAAATCCATCTTTTGCAAAAACCCTGAATTGGCAGCCTGGTTATCAGCAGGCACACCACACTTCTCTTGGCGCTCTGGGTATGAGGCACTTTCAGTTCAGTTCACTCAACATGCAAATTGAAACTGTAATTCATTTACTGGGAGATAAGAGCACCACTCTGTCTCAATAATGCTTTTATAGATTGAATATTAAATAACTGTTCTGATGGGGATTTTCATATGGTTTGAATGTCCACTTCCTGGTTAATTGGATTGAATGAGAAGTTATCTGGCTCTTAACTCTACCTGGTTCACTGCAGGCGATGAGTTCATGGGCAAAGTTTCAGTGAACTTCAGGATCCCTTTTTATTCATCCATAGAGTCTGAAAGTACTTGAATGTGTAGAATGAAAAAATATCTAGTTCATTTCTTTTTACCTTAACGTTCTCCATTTTTTTCAGTATTGTACAAGGACTTGTAATTTTGGTAAATCATATCATAGATCCACTCATTTAATAGAATTACCATAGGCAATTGTATTTTTATGTAATTTTTATAAATCCCATTATTGGGGATTTTAAAAATGTGCTTTAATTTCTGCTGAGATGTTTAAATATTCAAGGCTAACTACCTATAGCCTCATACAGCAGATGGAGTATTGCTCCAGTTTTTACCCTTTTTTCCAACAACCCCACATATTTTCCATTGTTTACCTTTAGGAATTTCATATATCTGTCCTTTCAGAGCATCAAGTATCTATGATATGATATCCTATAATATTGTTAAAGGAATGCTAATTATAGCATCCTTAAACGTGTAGCTTCTAGCTGAAGCTTTCATTGCAAAACAGAGCCAAACAGAGACTTTCTGGGTAAAAAATTAAATGCTTCAAAAGTTTTCAATATAGTGTAAAATTTAGTCAACATTGTTTTTTTGTCCTATTTTAACCTTAAACTGAATAAATCACAAGGAGAAACTGAACCCATCTGTAGCGCTGTATTGGCTAGCTTTCCCCCTTTGCTTAAAGGGGCATTGCTCAACGGAATCTCTGGTGGCTAATGCCACTACTATTGTCAGGTACCTCATGCAACCCAACTTCAAAAATAACAGAAATATCCCTTTAAGTGTGTTCCATTGAGAAATCAGTAGTTTGGCAGTTATGCTAACTATAGCAATTGACCATTGAGTTGAGATTTTATAATTTGAATCACAAAACAGGGTAAACAACGTAAGCTAAGCCAGGCTGTTATCACATACTTTCAATCTTTATGCTTAGCTAACCACCTTTATGCTTTAGCTTCATGTTAAGAGTACAGACGTGAGGTATCAAACTTCTTGTCCAGTTCTTGCAAAAAAAAAAAAGAAAAACAAACAAACTGAGGTACAACTCATGGGGTCCTATCATGTTGTTAAGGTTTGAGTTCCACTGACAAGTCCATAGTTAGCCAGCTTTGCTAACTGGTTAAAGCATAGTGTCCCTCCTCACTTTATCTAGTCTGAGTAATGGCACGTTCAGTTAAAATTTTATCAATGGAATCACAAATCAGGGAAGACGGTGTAAGCAAAGGCACACAAGTTTTAATATACACTTCCTGTTTTTATGCTAAGCTAACAACTTTTTAGTTTAAGCTTAATGTTTTAAGTACAAACATATGAGGTATCAATCTTCTTGTTTAGTTCTTGCCAAAAAACAAACAAACAGAAGTATAGCTCACGAGGTCCTTTAATGTTGGTAAGATTGTGTTCTGTGAGAAATCAGAAGTTAGCTGGCTTTGCTAGCTAGTTAGCACTAACTGTCACCATTCACTTAATCTAGTTTGAGCAATTGCAAATTACTATTCAGTTTAAATTCTATAACTTGATTTGCAAAACAGGTAAACTTTGTAAGATAAGCCAGGCACACTGTTATCCCATACTTTCAGACTTTATACTAAGCTAACCATCTTTTAGCTTTATTTTCAAGTTTTAAGTATAAACATCTGAGGTATCAAACTTTTCATCTGGTTCTTGCCAAGGAAACTAACAGTTACAGCTCAATGTGAAGCCAGATTTTTAAAAACTGTTTGGTCCACAACTCGTGGTCTATGACTCTGCTCAAGTACACGTATATGCTAACCTTGCCAAGTAGAAGGATTGGCCAGATTCAATGTCTGCCTCCAAGAAAATCCATCTTGCAAAGCTCCAGTCTGAAACGACTGTGCCAGGTCTGAAAAGGGAACTGACCAATTTCCTTTTCATTTGAAGAGAACTAGGCGGTAACTACGAATGGCTGCCTCCGCTGTAGCATTTAGCTCAGATCTAGCCACAGTTTCATTAGAACTGGACCACATTTCTTTCTCAAATAAAGAGCAAAGAACACCACTGAAAGCTTTTCATGACAGAAAAGATGTTTTCGCTCGTCTCCCGACCTGCTTTGGTACAAGTTTGCAGTAATAACAGATGGGGTTTTGTTGTACCGTAAGCTGGTATGTACAATGGCTTGTGCTGTTGAAGTGATTAGCTTGGATGTAGCCATAGCCTAGTCACAGTCCACCAACAAGCTCCACCATTACTAAACTACGGCACTGCCAGCCTGTCAAGCTCAGGCTATTACTAGAGCTGAGTATGTCTACTAAGAAATTTTGTCTTGTCACTCTGATTGGCCTATCACTGTTACAGACAGAATGTTCGTCCAGTCACCTTCCAAGAATCTGCTGAAAAGTCCTGCCCTTCCCAAATGCTTTGTATGAGGTATTTCCCAGATGAATGTGAAATATATCCATGCAATGGATATATGAAACTGTCTATCTAGCATGCCAGGTTACATGGATGCTACTTGATCGATCTACTTTCTTCCCTTCTTGCTGTTGTCCACTAAATACTCCTCACACCCACCCATAAAATCCTCTTGTATGAAATCCCTGTTCCATTGCAGTGTTTCCTGTCAAACATGTGAGACCACACCACTCCACTGCTGCTGCAGTTTTTTTGTCTACCCTCCTGCCCGTTTCCTCTGTTTGAGGAAAGCATGACAAATTTTAAACAGAGTAAAGAAAAAGAAAAAGTTTCTCTGCACTGATGCTTGAATGACAAGCTGAACTGACAGGCAGGTAGAGGTAGAGCGCCGGCAGAGATTTGAAGACTGTCTACGTACATGCATTATGCACACAGACTTTCAATTGTATGTGCACAGACAGGAAGCACACACCAGCGCAGCGCACACCTCCCACGCTACCAAAACACTCTCTCACCTGACAAATTAGAATGTGTGTGAGCCCGCCGGAGTTTGACATTGCAGGAATCTGTCACATTTCTGTCAGGGCTTCACGTGGTTTCACATCGAGACAAAGAAATCCAAATGAACCCACATATCATCCCCCTTCTCTCTCTCCCTCCTTGTCTCTTTCTCTCTATGTCCGTCCTCTACGCTGTCTCTCTCCGCTGAGTACTGTCGAACGAAACAGGAATATGGAGCAGAAGTCAACATCACATGCTGCATAATTCTCAGTCTCCCATTATAATTCTCAGGCTATTATAAAAGATTCAGCAACATCGTCCATGGTTTGATTGTGAATGAAGTGAGGTCTTATGGTTTCAAATTAAAGATTTAGGATGTTTTTTCCTCATACAGCTGTTACTTATAACATGGCTGCAAAACTGCTGAGACTTGCTAATTTAGCTGTTTAAAATGCAACAAAATGGACTATTTGAGTAACGTACTGATGCACTGAAGAAAAAGAGGATCACTGTCAGCATGGCTATGCTATCTCTGGTACTAATACAGCCATGATTGCAGAATGAGACGCCGACAATGATTTAATTTATGCATTTGTTGCCTAATGAGCAAAAGACCTACAGCAGTGAATGACCTGATAACAGCATGTGATAAATTAATAAGCAGAAGAACACCCAGATGAGCTAATGAGTGATAGGCTTTCTAGTCTTGATGCTGCAAAAAATGCCAAAGAAGTGATCAAACAATTATGTTATGATCAGTAACTAATCTTTTGACTTATTTTGGGCATCGCCATTAAGGGGAACACATTCAGTGATTCCAGACTCTTAGTTTAACATTAGCAATTTAGTACCTTCTTTTTTGTCTTGTCCAAATACATAAGCATAAGCACAAAGCACCATTGTACCTAAATAAAATGCATATGTCATTTCTAACTAAACACATTTTAGTAAAAGGCTCTTAGCAAGCATGTCCACATGACATTAGCATGTTCTTTAAGTAGCAAGAAAGTCTGGCTGCAGTTCATACATTGCTCATAGCCCCTCTCACAGACCATTAATCTGAGACGCCATCTATTTCAGGAAGAGCTGTAATATGTTCAATACTTGCAGTATTTGTTTGTTTGTTGTTTTTTTTCTCAAATTCAGTTTTTTTCACTAACAAAGTCTGGCTGCTACATTCATGGAATAAAACTAATGCAAATATTACAGACAAAAAACATTCCATAAATAAAACAGAGGAAAAAGGTCAGAGGTCTAATCTGTGATCAAACTGTGTAGACCCGTTTAGAAGTAGTTACACCCATGGTGGCTTCATTAGCTTTAGGCGCTAACATAGCTACTCTAGCTACATAGTTAACATTACATGTCAGCCAGTGTAGTAAAGTTAGCTGTAGCATCATGAGCTTAAGCAACATAGCCTTCAGCTTACATAGTTAAAACTAACATAGCTATGTAAGCTACATAGCAAATGTTGCCACGTAGATTCATTCGTACAGATTTGAATGACCTTAACAAGCTTTAACTTTGTTAGCTATGCAGCTAATACAACCATGTAGCATAAAGCGAACATAGCTTAAACCTACATAGCTACTTTAGCTACATTGATAATGTTGCTATATAGCTAACACTGCTAATGTTGGTTTTGTAGCTTTATTAGCATAGTGATCATGACATTCTTGAGCTTTAGCTTTAGCTATGTTAGCTACACAGCTATGTAGCCACATAGCATTTCACTAACATAGCAAAAAATAACATAGCTACATAGATAATTTTGCCACATAGCTTAAGTTGCTAATGTTGGCTTCATAGCTTCATTAGCATAGACAACCATGACCTGCATGAGCTTTAGCTTTAGCTGTGTTACCTACCTACAAAGCTACCTCAGCTATGTTAGCTACATTTGCTACATGAGAATGTTTTCATGGAGCACACATTTTTTGCCTGTAAGAAGACTGTTTACTCGGCTTTATAAAATGTTTTGTGATCAGGTTTTGCAGGTCAGTTTTCCCTAAAGAATGCTAGCTACACTGCAAAAATAGGGCCTATTGTAGATTGACCTTGTATGTCCACATGATGTTAGCATTAGCTCAACACAACATTGTGCCTGTATATAACGCAAATTTTTAGCAGCATTGACTCTGAAAATATCCAAATGATGTTAGCATCAGAACCATTGTGCCTCAGCATGATGTGAAATAAAGTCTTACTAGTTTAATGTTAAAGTTTTAATATTAGCATTGTGAGCATGCTTACCTGACATTAGCATTAGCTCTAAAGTACCCTGCCTTAATAATGGTAAATGATACTAAACAGGGCTAACTCAAAAAGTAGCATTTAGAACTGTCTCTCATAGGTTTACATAAATTAAAGGTTAAAGGGTAAACTAATGCTATCATTATGACTAAATACCCTATGATGCTTCAGATATGCTAGAATGGCTAGTCTTGTTGGACCTTTTTCTAACATAGAATAAATTGTCAATTGAATAAAAATCAGATTTATTAGTAATGTTGCATTTACATATGGAGTAAAGGGTGATATGACAAGAGGCAGTTTTAAAAGAATGATCATGCTAAATGTCCTTCATGTTTCCAGAAAAATAAAAATCATAGCAGTAACTATTTGTTCTAGTAAAAAGGAGCTATAACTAATCCATCAACAGAGAAATCCTCAATAAGTAATCGCTTTAGGATTAAATAACATCACCTTACCTTTTCCCACAAAGGAAAAACTTAAAAGGGACTGAAAACTGTGTTTCTGACCATCGTCTGAATCCCTACCTTTGTAGAGAAGCAGCTCATTACTTTGTGAGGAATGTGCAGTGGAGGTGTGTGCGCGCCTGACGTCTGACTGAAAATAATTAGCTGGTCTGTTGGGCAGAGAAGTCTGAGAGAGGCTCAGGCAGAAGTTTTGCATAAACTTTTAATGTGCATGTGTAATACCGTCCATTGTTGGATTTTAGGCCAATTTTTGCATTTTGTAAGAGTTTTGCATGCACAAGTGTTTGCGTGCATGTGTGCCCAGACAGTATTTTAACATGGCTTGCCGACTTCTAGCAGCCCACAGTTAAACAGTGACTCACAGATTCCTCTCTCTCTCTCTTTCTTTCCCCCTCTTTCTCACCTACCTCCCCTTTTTTCTCATTTGTTTCAACCTCGATTATTTTTCCTTTCTCTCCTTTTTTTTTGGCTTTTCTTTCTCTGCCTCAGTGCCCTCCTCTCTCTCCAGGTTGTATGCTGACTATTGCAGACTAGGACTGAGGTGCTCTTTCCTCGACTCCACCCAACTGTGCCAGCTTAAAATCCAGTAAGTTAAAAACGATCATAACATTTAGTTCTCCTTAGTGCTGGAAAAAAGTCATGCAACCCCAAATATGTGGTCTTTTATTGTCTTATTTATCTGAAAGTTTACACATCCTTGTGGTTGAATTTCTCAAAAGTTTACTCCCACAAAAATGAAGTAATGTTCCTCTAAAACACCCTGGCGTATCCCTTCAGCTGCCCTTTTCTGATTGGCAGATTAAAGCCCTACAGGAATGGTGATAGCAATTAAAATTCCTCTGCTTTATTACCAGGAAATACACGTACTAACACCTGCACATAGAAGGTCGTTTCAGCGTTAGAGACGTCCGAATCAAAAGCAACACCAAATGTTCTTGACTGGAGCTGCTGATAAAAAAAAGTTTCTTGACACAAAACTCACCCACACATACATAGAGCCCCCCGAGGGCCCCTGGGACTTCAAAGAGCCGTCTACTGTACCTCAGCGGCACCTCAACACCAGGTGCCGCAGAGGGGACGGAGGGAGGGGTGGTTAGAAGGGAAAGAAATGGAAATGGTGTTAGGAGGGGGGAAAGAAGACAGAAGCAGGAGAGGGAGACAAAGATGAAGGCTGAAGACAACTGAGTGGAATCAGAAAGAAAGCGGTGGGAAGAAGGTAAAAAGAGAGGGGAGAAGCTGCTTAAAAATAGGAAGAAACAAGATGAGTAGAGAAAGAGAAGGATGAAAGCAAACCAGACGGCCAGAGACCTAAAACAGGCCAGAAAGACAGGCAGGCAGACAGCAAAGGAGACAAGGAGTCGCAGCCAAAGACAGAGACATGTGGGGGGAGGGCAGTAACACTCTGCTGCTAATATCCCTGCTGCTTTGTTGTGAAGAACCCCAGTTCCCCTTTTAATGGTGAACTATCCCTTTAATGATAGCAGTAAAACACACGCTCACTACTTTTCCTCTCAGCCTGACAGGAAATGCAGTTCAGAGCACAAAGTGACGAGTCGCAGTTCAACTTTTACAACTTACAGGCCGAGAGTACGCCAAACTTCATTTGAAAAAGCAGCGATTATAAGATGAAAACCTTGTCAGTGACCTATATGGCACAGAAACGGGGCTCTTTGTCTAATTTAGGTGCCTGTAAGCTTTTTGAATTAGCTTGTTTAGAGGCTGTCAATCATCCAGACAGGCAGCATGTGTAGGTTTTGAAGAGTGAATCACACCGAGAGCGAGATATATTCTTAACATAAAGCCGTTTGGTGAGGGCTTTGATCCTCGCAGCCTTACAGTGCAAAGAGTGCACTCATTTTTGCATGGCTGCCACAATGAAAAGCTTTTGAGTTAAGTCAGGAAAAATGAGCCCCCGAAACCCGGCAGCACTGGTGCCTGTTACTCAATCTGTTGGGGAGTTTATCGACATGAATGTGGGCCAAGAAGGATAATAGCATCAACAGTTTTCAGTCTGATCCTTAAGTTGTTGTATATGTTTGTTGGCCGTATTATGTCAGAGCATTTAGTTGCATTTGTTTCGGAAACATTGAAACAAGTATGGACCTTTTATTCTGCCTTTTTATAGTACAAAAAACTTTATCTTAAAGGAACCTGCGGTCTGTGTATGTCTTAAGAGATGAGTTGTCAGTGCAGACTAACATGATCAATGCCAAGCTAACATCACATTGACTGTATTTTCAATCCTCCAAATAGGGACACTTAAAATGCATTTCAAACCCACATGTATAAGCTTACGGTATATGATCTTGAAGAATGTAATAAACTAACAACAATAAATGGTACCAAAGGGTTGTTTGGAAAATCAGTTTTAAAGTAGGTATAATCTGCCCGTATTTCCCGATTTCCATCGGCTAAAAATGGGGCAGGGGTGGTTCAAAATTTGGAAATATTGGCATTGGACACAGAGGTTGAAAATGGGACTGTCCCAGGTAAAATGGGACGTATGATGACTCTATTTTACTGGTAAATATGACGGACTGGTTAGCTCAAGACAGTCTGGCTGCAGACTACAGATCTCAAACCATGACTACTCTGAGACGACGACTCTGCCAGAACGGATATACATGCTAAAACTTTCAAAGTAGAATTAAACTTCCGCTTAGGGTTAGGGTTAAGGTATGGTTTAGGATACAAAAAGATAAAAAAACAGAAAACCTGACCTGCAAAATATGATTACAGAAGTTTTATAAAGCCAAGTAAACAGTCTGCTTACAGCAGAAAAGCTTGTCCTCCATGAAAACACTCTAAGGTAGCTTAGGTAGCTAAGGTAGCCTAAGGCAAGAAGCTAGGTCAGATATGTAGGTAAGATAGCTAAATTTTAAGGTATCAGAGCTATGTTAGCTACTTAAACTATATAGATAATGTTGATACGTAGCTTATGTAGCTAAATCTAAAGCTAAAAGAGTTATGTTAGCTATATAAGCTATATAGATAATGTAGTTACATAGCTTATGTAGCTAAATCTAAAGCTAAAAGAGTTATGTTAGCTATATAAGCTATGTAGACAATGTAGCTACATTTATTTATTTATTTTTATTTAACCTTCATATAACCAGGAATATTCCCATTGAGTTACAAATATCTCTTTTACAAGACAGCAGCATAAGTTTCACACATATGACATTAAACAGGACACAAAAAGAAAGGTTACATCAATCAAAAAATCAGCAGCTTTCAGCAGAAAAAAACATGTGCACAAACTGGTCAAATGATCCCTGATTCTAGTGTATACCTTATATAGCTAAATCTAAGGCTACAAGCTATATTAGTTGCATAAGCTATGTAGATGATGTAGCTACATACCTTATGTAGCTAAATCGCAAGCTGGCAAAGTTTTGATAGCTATGTTAGCTACAATGATAATGTAGCTACATACCTTAAGTAGCTAAATCTATGGCTAACAAAGCTATGTTAGCTACATAAGCTATGTGGCTAATGTAGCTATATACTATATGTAGTTTAATGTAACGCTATCAAAGCTACATTAGCTTAAGCTAAGTTTGCATTAGCTTTGTTAGTTATGTAGCCACATTACCTATGGAAGTATGTTAGCTTTAGCTTTATTTGCTGAACATCTCATTGCTAAAGCTAACATACTTACATAGCTACATGGGCTTATGTAGTAACAGTAACTACAAAGCTAACGTAACTACTTTAGCTTTAGCTAAAATTAATGAAGCTTAAGAAAACCACCGTTTATGTATCTACTTCTAAAACTAGTCGTTACATAATTTAATCCCGGATTAGACCTTTGACCTTTTTTTCTGTATTATTAATTAAATGCTGTTAGTCCGCAATGTTAGCATTGTGGTTACTTTATGAATGTAACTGCCAGACTGTGTTTATGAATAAAGTTAAATTTTAAAAAATACTTCTAAAACATTGCACTTGCAAATTACTCCACTTCCGTTCTGACAGAGGCAGCGTCTCAGTTGTGGTCTGAGAACTGCGGTCTGCAGTCAGTTCCTTCTTGGTTAGTTTAGCTTAGCATGAATAATAGAAACATAATGGAAACAGTTAGCTCCAGACCTCACTAATTTGCACACCAAATTATTCTAAATAATTCTTCAAATAAAGGCACACATTTGTTGTTACTCAAGGGAGTTTTATGATGATTTTAACTTATAGTGTAGTTCTGACATCAACAGATGTTACCAAACAAACTGCTAGGAGAAGATTTACTTTTCCACAGGTTAAGCTAGCTGTTTCCCCCAGTGTTCAGTCTAAAAGTTAAGCTAGGCTACAACCAATTCCATGAAAGTCAAAACTACAAATCTTTACCCCTGCAAAAATGAAAATAAAGCAATTTACGCTTTTTTACATCTAGTATTTTAAATAAGATGCATATCTGGACTCATCAGGTTACAATAAGTGTTATGAAATATTTCAACTAAAAACTAAGATGAGTTTTTCAGTATAGATGGAAAAACATCTTCACAAAGAGGGTTATTGAGCTGTGATAATTGGTTTAAATGTTGAAAAAGGGAAGCAGAACTGTGTCAAAGTAGGAAAGGGAGTCATGAAGTGTAAAATTACAATTTGTTTTGCACCAGCATGCTCAAAGCAGCTACTGTGTGCTAATGACTGTGCCCTTTTTAAAATTATGAATATGCAGGGTGCTGGTAGCTTAGTGGTTAGTCCACGCGCCTCATGTACAGAGGCTGTAGGCTGGGAGGTGTGCTCAAATTTGGCCCGTCTTTTCCCACACTCGTTCCCAACTATCTTTCTCACAGTTCAGCATCTGAATGAAGGCATAAAAGCCCCCCCAAAAACCTGCCATTATATTTTCTTGCAAATTCTCTTTTTATGCAACACAACCCTTGGCTGCACTGTTATACAGCCCATAGTTCTTTTCATATGATGCATTTCTCTTTGCACGCTATACAATGGAGTGGTATATTATACTCTGTAACTATATAATGCTGAGCACTCCATTGCTTAATTCACACTCAGCTCTTTCTATTCAAAATGCAAATTGAGACTGCAACTCGTACAATACAGGACAGGCTTGCATTCTCTTCACAGGCTGTTTGAAAAAAGTAAAGAAAGAGGAAGAACTGTAGCTTCACAGGTGGCATACAGAGACGAAAGGTGACCTAATGTAAAAATATGACAACCCTCCTCACGGCTGAAGTGTCCTTGAGCAAGACGCCCAAATCCCTGAGAGCTCCAGCAGTGGGTTTCTGGAGCAGAGGCTGATCCCTGACCTCCCTGTGGATGGCTGCAGACAAAAAGAGATTTTCCCAATGGGGATTAATAAAGTATCACATTATCATGTGAATGCGGCTGATTGTACCTTTGTGAGCCTGCAGACCTTTCAGTTAGAAATGCGTGATATGACCTTGTCATGGTACGTCTCCTGTAGGTGTTGAGAGAGGTCGGCAGACATAAA
Organism: Cheilinus undulatus; assembly: GCF_018320785.1. Lineage (NCBI taxonomy): Eukaryota > Metazoa > Chordata > Actinopteri > Labriformes > Labridae > Cheilinus > Cheilinus undulatus. Next base: position 18,823,740 of record NC_054887.1, on the reverse strand, counting down.
TGTCACCTCCTATCTCGCTAATCATTTATCTGTATTCAAGCTACAATTTACTACGGTGCTACACAACTTTGCTTTTCTCTTCTTTTGGCAGCAAACAACTAAACCCTCTTCAGTTAAGGCAAGATATTGGCAGTCATTATAAAGCAAATCAATCATACTGTACAGGTAAAAACTAGTGTGAAACATGAAGTCTTAAATGATGTTTCTTTCATTCTTTTAAAGAAGATTTGGAGCTTAAAACTTCAGATTTTATATCCCAGTGTTGTGTTCCTGCTTCAGTCAGACTCAAATTCAGCTTAAACCAAACCCCATTCAGTTCTTTTACCATTTTTGGTAGTCATAAGACACAAAATTTGGATCCTTAAGGCAAAATACTTAAAATGGATTGTGGCCTTAAAGTCTTAGCTCTGTTCTATCAGTTCTTTACAATGCAGTAGGGCCCACAGAATTGGCTGGGCCCCTGAACGCCCAGTCAATGGGGCCCTCCCTGAAATCATTGCATGCAAATAGCTTTCATTTGACTCTTTGGCCCATCTCTTTTTCAGCTTTTGAAGCTTATAGTAATCAAGTTATTGTTGGGGTCAAATGCCTAGCTCATTGGTTCTCGGCTGGCCTGGTGTCAGGACCCCCTACCACTTCCTTGTTGACCAGCTGTAGCCCAAATTTCAGATTTTTTTTTTTTTTAACCATACCCAGATGTTTTAATGAAAAATTGGTACAGATGGAGGCATTTCCTTCACCATAAAGAATACTATAGACTTCTTGGCATATATTTTAATCCAGGCATACATCAGTGATTGACTGAAAATAGCTTCACAACCCACTTTTGGGTCCCGGCCCACCATGAGGAATCAAGGCCTTAGCTAACACATTTATTTTCATTTCTTTTTTGGGATGTAAGACTTTTGCGCAAGTCTTGGTATGGCTATCACTCTGGCACAACTAGACTAAAAGTCACATTTAATTGGCCTTCCCATTATTAAATATATAAATAAAGGCCCTTACCAATGCAAGATGAAGTTGAGTGATTTACTTTTTTAAATAGGCAATAATTAATTGAAATTTTGTTTTAAAGCTACATTGTGTAATATTAAGCCATGTAGCATTTAGCGGAATAAACTTGGCAAAAAAATGATATTACTTTATTGTTTTATTATTATTTGGTCCCTTCTTTGGTGCGGCAGAAACATACAAGATGCAAAAATCCAAGATGGAAGAGTCCATAGAGAGGACCCTCCCGATGTATGAATACCAGGATTATTCTAAGTTAATAAAGATAAAACAATTTTATCTATATCCATGTGATTAAAATCTATTTAAGAGAGGCCTGCTTATAAATAAATTCAGTTTTTACCAAGGTTGTTTTGTTCAGTGCTACTAGGCTAAATATGATGTACTTTACCTTTAATAGGCAGAGCTGAATATTTAGGTTATTAGGGGTGTGTATTGGCAAGAATCTGGCAATACAATACATATCGTGATATATATATATATATATGTGTGTGTGTGTGTGAGTGTTTATATATAAATTTATGTTTATTTATATAAATAAATAACAACTGTATGTTAAGTTAATATGGAATATAACAACAGAATTAAGACATAAATAAAAATGTATTAAAATTACATACATAGTATATAAATATAAAATATATGGTGTATTATAAAATATATGGTCCTGCATCATCCACAGTTTTAACTCTTTTGTGCAATTTGAGGATAAGGATTTTTGAATTGAATGAATTGAAATGCTTTCAGGATTTTTAAAAGAGAAGTGGAAAAATAAATCAATATAGAGTAAATCCTTTACATTTCATGGTACATCAGCTTGTATGTCTTAACGTAACGACAAGACGGAGGAATACTTATCTTCATGTCCAGATTTAAGGATTGATGGACTGTGTTGTGAGGAGGGCATGACGTGACAGGCCAGTGTTTTTTTTTTTTGTAATCGTATTACGGAAGCTGTCATTCTTAATGACACTACAATGGCGCAGGTCCTTACAAAAAAACAACGAAGTATTGACTGGGTAATTATGGTAACATGAGTAAAAATCAGCAGTAGCTTCAGCAGGTTTCTTTCACGTTAGCTGTTAGCTGCTAAGCTATCGCTATGATGCTCAGGTTCGTCAGGTTGTCCAAGTATTCTGTGTCATCTTTAATGTTTTGGAATCCAAAACAAGTCCACATACGAATTCAGCAGAAGCTGCACTGCAGCGGTAGGCATAAGCAACCGGCTCGCTCAGATCAGAAGTCTTACGTGACCTTGTTGTCTAAGCAGAGGAGAAGAGGGAAGAGTCAACTACCGCTAACTAGCGGTCAGGAGGTGAAATTACACCACAAACTACCAGACCAACAAAGTAAATTATTTGAAAAAAATATCGATACTGCATTCTAAAATATCGATACAGTATTGCACTATTGTATTAATATTTTTTAACAACACTATAGGACTAATTAATTTTGTTAGCATTGCTGAAAGTTGAGTTGGGTCATGTTTTACTAATCGCTTAGCTTGCTTGGCCCCAGAAAGCTTACCCCCTTCCCCCCCTTAAGGGCGCCCCTGTTGAAGCATAGGCTATGGTATTTTTAACATCAGTACTGAAGCCATAAATTACCACATTTTTACAGCTGTCTCCTATTGGGGTTGCACCTTTGTTGTTTTGTCACCCTTAAGCTGCATTCAGACTAGGCCTAAACTGAACCTTTTACAGTTTTGGTTGTCATATATGCATATAATAGTCGTGCTTTAAAAGAACAAAAACATCCAAAGAATTAATGTAGCTGGAAATCTAAGTGCTGCTCTTTTCATTGTTTTTGAGGGGGTTTTTGGTGTCAGAATGTGAAATTTTACATCTCTTCTTGTGCTGATGCTTCAGTCAAGTTCAGAAGACAACCAAAATCAAACTCCATCTAAGTTTTGGCACATTTTTGGGTCAGTGTGACAAAGCTCAAAAGTTGTACCATCTAAGAAAATAAGTTTAGCAATAGACTGTGGCTTTAAAGTCTTGTTTTTAAGGCAAGGCTGCCCTAGATTTAAAAAGGCAACAATTAATTGAAAGTTTATTTTGTTGCTTAACTAAGTAGAGCTGAATATTTAGATTATACATTAAACATTTGTGGATCATGTTTTACTAACCTCCATGGGCCCCCTTCTTTTACTGGGCCAGGAAAGCTTTACCCCTTTCCCCCCCAATGGGCGGCCCTGTTTAAGGACAGGGTTAGGTATTTTTCAAATCACTATTTAAACTATGAGTTACCACAATGTTACAACACTTTCCTATTGGGTTTGCTCCTTTTTTGGCTGCATTCAGATTTAGGTTAAACTGAATGTTTTACAGTTTTGGTTGTCATTTAGGGCACAAAGGGGGTGATGTCGAAAATTCAAAATTTAAAACTCTTCTTGTGTTGCTGCTTCAGTCTAGTTCAGAAGGCAACCAGAGTCAAGCTCCGTTGAGTTTTGGCACATTTTCTGGTCAGTGTTCCAAGGCTCAAAAGTTGTACTGTTTAGGCGAAATACTGAAGTAAAACTATCTGACTCATTGTTTTAAAGTCTATTCTGCCTTTTGTTTTTAAGTTTTTTGTGATTTAATGGCAAAAGCAGCTCCAAATCTAACATCTCAGTGAGTTCTCCTTTCAGTCTTGTTGCGCAAGACCAAAGGCCATCAAAAGCAAACTCAAGAAACAGCAAACACTGACATTCTCCGTCTCTCTCTCTCTTTCACTGTGTCCTGTTTCTGTCCTTCTGTCCCTGTGGTCAACAATCCCTCCGCTGGCCTTTATCCCTGAAATCCCCATGGACTGAGAGTCGGGAGAGGGAGAATGCTTAAATGCTTTGAATGATGGTGTGGAATGCTAAAAAGTGTGTGTGGCTGCAAGGAGGGGTGGGGGGGGGCATGCAGGATTCAGGGGAGGTGGGTGTCAGGGTGGGGGTGTCCTGACTGGTCTAGGATCTGGTATGCGTGACTGAACAAGAGGAGGAGAAAAAAGGAGGAAAAGAGGGGAAAAAAATCCCCCACAAAAACCTGCCTTCCTAACTTCTAAAGACAGACAATGGCTACTGACTGGTCTGGCAACCCTCTGTGTGTGGTGTCACTTCACTCACAGGACACGTCCTGATGGAAAGCAGAGAGAGGGAAATCTACTCTGAGCAACTTTAGATCTCATTACCCTGCACATGCAGCCACATAGACACAGAAAAAGAAGCAGAATTTCAACTCTCTTTTAGGAAACCTTTAAAGGCTTAAACCGTGATACCAGTTGAGCTTTATACCTTCTTTTTTGCTGCATTTGAGGATGCAAAAACAGACGCTGATGATTAAAAAAGTCAGCAGGGTAGAACAGCTTCCTATAATAAACGCCCTGGCGATAATTAATTACACAGGCACTGCAGCCAAATCAAGACGGCAAGCATCCATTTTGATTCTCCTCGTAAATAATAAAACAACACAACAGAGATTTTTTTAAACAGCTAGACTGGGCTGATCAGGAACAGAATATGTGGGTGGTTATTAGGACTAATGCAAACAATAAAAGCCTGTTAAATGTCATTCAAATTACCTGGAAAATTCACATTGTTATAGAGAAGACATGCAGAAGACACCTACACAAAAGTAGTCCACACGGCTCTTTATGTTCATTATATAAATATCTTTAATTGTTTTAACCGTAAGAATATAAAACAATTTAATTTTGGGATTCTGCATTTTTTCTTCTTCTTTACAAACACATAATATACAGTACATCTTTTTTATTTCCAAAAACACACACAGCTTTGTCAGCAGGACGCACATCCGTATATTAATTTTTCTAGCAGGTCATTGCATTACATTAAGACGTGTGCGCACGCAGGCTCCTGGGTTTGTGCGCGTTCTGTGTTAATGTGTGTGGGAGAGAAAAGGGAAGAGAGAGAGAAGCATTCCTGCTTGTAACCCGAGACGGAGAGAGAAAAAGAGAGAAAAAAAAAATTATTGATCGCTCTTTATTCTAAGCATGTCTTGATATGGATTCAGGGGTATTTTTATTCAGAGAGAGAGAGAGAGACGGAGGAAAAGGAGGAGGAAAAACAGATATCCCTGCCCTCTCTCTCGCTCCTCTTCTTCCTCCCCTCTCTCTTCCTATCTTGCCGGCGAGAGCAGCATGAATATGAATGTGACCTGCGTTGGCATCAACGTGGGAAAATAAAGCCATGAGACAAACCCTGATTCGTTTCGATCAATAAAAAGGGAACGAGACGTAGAAATCACTTCAATTTGAAGTACGGTGCTCTGAACATCCACTGACGTTTATTCCCACCAGATCCATAACAAATATTTCCTATTTACATCCACTCAGCCTGTGTTTTTCAGCCACAATAATCCTATCTCTTCAGTAATATCATCATAGCATGACTGTGGGAATTTCCTCTAAAGATTTCGCCTCTTTAAACATGAGCAAAACATGTCTTTAAGTTGGGTTAATCTCCCTAAATAAACAATAATAAAGAAGGCTTTTGCATATATGCAGCTTTATGATTTATTAAAATACGCCTGTTTGCAATCTCTCTTTTTCTCTCTGGGAATTAGTTGCTGTTTATGGAGCTAAATTAACAAAAGGTAGTTCAGATTGTGTCCTAGTCTCTGCTCATGGAGTAGGGAGGGAGGGAAAGGGGAGAGGGATGGGGGGAGGGGGCAGACACAGTCCCTTTAGGCACATTTTCTCCCAGTCTCTCGTTCTCGCTTTCCTTCTGTTTTTTTTTTTAACAGTATACACCCTTTGAAAACAACCACATACGAGGTAGCCAAATGTTTTTGTAGGCGTGATGGCTGTAGCAGGAGATTAGTCATAAATGTATCAAATCCAGACTCACTGTAAAACTGTAAATCAAAGAGTCATACTGAGAGTTTAAACCCTCGTTTTTGCCTTCATGAGATGCTAAGTAAGTTTTGTGTGAAATCAGCTAATCCGTGTTGAAGTTATTCCAGTCTAACATCAGAATTTGAGACATTAAAACTCAGTATGAGATCAAAACAATTGTTAACAGGGATGTGCATGAGTTCATAAAAAGTAAGATTTAATTGCTTGCTACCAGGCAGAATATTTAGTCATATCAAACACTAATTTAAATCCTGCAAGGCCGACTGAAAGAAAAATTTAACATTTGAACATAAAATTCTTGTCACACAAGCACATAGCAGAAGGAAAGGGAGGTTTTCCCCTGCCCATCTACTCATGCCCCTTCCCATACTAAAACAAAAAGAACCTAAAAAAGAGAACACAACAAATCACTCCCAATCACCTCACTTTCTCACTCTCTGTCATCTGCCAGAGTCCCAGGTTCAACACTTTAAGGCAGGGGAGCTGCGTGATCCTCTCCAGTCCCCTCTTGGTGATCTTGGTACATCCATACAGGTCGATGCCCGCCAGCTGGGTCAGGTGGTCAGCTATGAGCTCCAGCCCTTTGTCCGTGATGCGCACACACTGTCCAATGTTCAGGGTCCTCAGCTCGTGCATCTGCCTCACCATGCGGTTTATCCCGTCGTCCGAGATGTGACACGAGCACAGAGACAGGGACTTGAGCTGGTACAGCCCCTGGGCGATGTACGCCAACGTCTGGTCCCCAATCTTGTCGCAGAACGAAACGTCCAGCCCTGAGAGCCTCAGGGTGCCCATGGCGAGGTGCATGGTCCCTGTGTCGCTGATGTTGTCACAGGAGCGTAGGTTGAGGCTCCACAGGGAGGCCATGTGGGAGAGGTGGATCATCCCTGCGTCCGAGATCCCCCCGCAGAAGCTGAGGTTCAGCACCCGCAGCTTGGTCAGCCCCTTGGAAATGTGTTTGAGTGACAGGTCTGTGAGTTTCTGACAGTCTTGTAGGGTCAGGTACTCCAAGTTCAAGCAGCCCTCTGCTGCACTGCGAGTCATGCCCGCCAAATGTCCAATCCCCACGTCCGAGACATGCCGGCAGGACCTCAGGTTGAGGCTCTTGAGCCTGTGGAGGCCCCAAGCTATCAACAGGAGCCCAGTGTTGGTGATGTTGCTGCAGCCGCCGAGCTCCAGCACCTCCAGGTTCTTCAGATACTGAGCTATCCTGCCCAGACTGGAGTCTGTGATCTGCTTGCAGAGACTCAGGTTCAAAACCCTCAGTGATGGGATCTCCTGCACAAATGCATGACCCAGCCCGTTGTCAGTGAGGTTGTAGCAGCCAGACAGATTGAGGGACTCGATGTTGGGCATCCCCTGGATCACGTAGCTCAAACTGCGGCGCAGGGATAAGATCTGGACCCTCCGGATGCCCCTGGCCTGGAGGCTGGGGAACAAGGAGGGATTGGCCCGGCGGAGGTGCAGCTTGGCCTCCACCCCCCTCCACACTGACTTGTGGTAGGATGCATCCCTCCAAGCTATACACACTTGGGCTACCCTGCCTTTGTCCCTCACGTCCAGATAGCTGAAAATCATGGCCAAAATTTCTGGGAAGAGGCACGAAATGTGCGTCTCCATTGTTTTTCAAACCCCAGGCATATAAGACTCAATACTCCACACCTCCAAGGCTGAAAAAAGAGGCCAGTCAAACACCCCCTTCTCCTCAAATTCTGTAAAAGTATCAACAGTCCAACTTATCCAAAGAAGTGGAATAAAAAGAAACAGGAGTTGTGTCTTTCTTTCTCTTTTTCTCACATTGAACTGTGCAAAATCGATCCAACTCTCTCCAACCCCACGTGATCCGGTCTGGTTGCGCAGTCGGATTCAAATGCATTTAAAAAAGGGGGCAAAAAAGAAAGAAAAACAAAAAAAGCGTTTATTCCTGCCTCAACCCCTCTCTCCGCCAAAAAGAGGAGGAGAGGGGGGCGAAAGGAAGAAGGAGGAGGAGAGGAGGAAAAAGCGTCAATCCTTCCCCCTCTCTCTCCCTCTCTCAGACGACGCTTCCTTGTATTATACCCACAAAAAGCCGTCCTCTCTCGGCCGAGCGGGGATCCAGACGGTCATACATTTCAAAAAAAGAAAGTTAAAATAAAGCCAGCACTCTTACCGTCACTTATTATGAAACATTTCCATGGTATAAAAGCGGTGAAGATAGAGCTAGGTTGGCTTTTGTGGGCAGAGTGTGTGTGAGAGAGGGGCGTCCTGAGCTCAAAGCCTTTGTCTGCTCTTTTCAAACCGACTTGGCAGGGACCCCAGCACTTTAGCTGTACGGGAGGGGTGCAAACACGTATTGATATTCGACGAACGCTTCGAAACCCAGGATTAATAATAAACTATAGTGTTGTTAACGTTGTGTTGATATTATAATCAGCGGGTAAATGTATCTGGAAAATTAATAAGCGACGCGAAGTGGAGTAAATTCAAATTTGTAGCGAGTCCTCCACACCCCCGCCGTGTCAGGCAGTTGGTTTGTTCCGCCTCAGCTGGAACGGTGCGAACAGTTTCCCTTGGAAACCAACTTCTTACAATTCAGTTCACTTTGGGCTTTAACCCTTTGAGCGGACCACACAGGAAACACAGGCAAGCCAAACTGGAGAAAGCCCTTTGAGTCTGATCATTTGTTTTCAACATTTAGAAGTTTTATTGCAATTTTGTGGTTGTTTTTGTTGATGTGGAAAGGGCAGTAGAGTAACGGACACAAAGCAGAATAGAGCTTTGTTCAGTCCCTTGTAGCTTAAACGACCCCTTTCTACAGCATTTCCCCTATTTTACTCACTTTATTACAAAAATCTAAAGTTTAATGTAAGGAAATGGCATCCTAAATTTAGGTTATATGGCGGAAGGAATATGCTAAACCATACAATAAAAACGTCATATTTTCTTTTTTGTAAACAATCAGGGGTGGGTTAAGTCATTTGGAAGCCCCAGGCAAAGAGCAATAAAGAGGCCCCTCTCCATTGCGCTAAGGGAGTGAACACAGTATTTTAAAACATCTCTTTTCAGTGAACAAAACCTATGACTATAGGTCATACATAAATCTGAAAAAGAATAGCCCAGATACCCAACAGGACTTTCTCATTAGTTCTTAGAACAGTGGTTCACAAGTGGTGGGTCAGGACTCAAAAGTGGGTCCTCCTTCCCACCCTCTGACAGGCTTACTCACCACATCTGCGTCTTACTTCAGCCTCAATTTTTATCCCAAACACGCCTAAAGTTCTGCACATCATAGTGGAGTGAAAATGATGCTGCTTTTAATGTATTAGTTTTATCATTGGTTGATTATTATTGGCCGACCCCTGGGTTAAACCTTGCTTATGGGGTTAAAGTTCCTCCCAGAAACCCTTTTAGGATACTAACTGAAAGTAATTTTAGACATAAACTTTATATTAGATTCACAGCTATATCAGTTTTATCTTGAGTCCTTTTGGAGACAAGGCCCTGGCCTTTTTTCTGCCTTTGACTAATAGTAAAACTGCCAGTTTGAATGTACAAAAACTGTTCAAAACCCTCTGTATTCATTGTTTAGTCATTGTGAGTGTATGAATCCCGAAGCACACAATATCTGGGATATGTTAGAGAAAAAACAGCCTGTGTTACATCTGCTACATCTGCCTGTTTTAATACATTGTGTACAAAAAAATAAATGTATTGTCCTTAAATGACTGCGGCGATAAACTAAAATAATCTGTTAAAGGCTTTTACTGTCATGTGTCTCCCATAAAGTTCCAGAATAATCACTTTGAAGCATTTGTCTCACATCTGGTACTGCTTATGTTTTGACTCATTTTAGTTTGAGCCTATTAGACTACGACAATATTACCTATCTATATGCAGTAGATATATTCAAGATTACTTTTTTGAAGTTTTAAAGCCTAAGAATGATCAAATATTGCAGCTAACTAGAGGGGATAAGACTTTTTCTTCTTCTTTTTTTAAGTCCTGAGGAAGTTTCACCCCCTGCAGTGGGCCTCTGTAAACACCAGAGTAGCCTTGGTGTAAGTTTGGCACACGTGTATGTATGTCTGCATGCAGAGCACAGAAAAGAGAGCATATATATGTTCATGTGTCTTTGTGAGTAAACAGTTTCTTTTCTATATCTTGTATCTCTCCCTTGCAGAGTTTGTAGGCATCTGTGTGTCAAGGGTGGTTGTGTGTCTAACATGGGAGTGTGTGCATTGCTGGTTGGTGTGTGCGTGTGAGATAATATGACAGGGGAGCTGTTTGCTGGAGCCAGTGGAGTGTGGCCGAATGGTTGAGAAAGAGAGAGAGGGGAAGAGCTGACGAGAAGCATAGAGCAAGGACGAGAAAGAGAGAGAGAGAGAGCGTTAGGAGGAGAGAGGAATCAGTGATCAGGTGAGGATAACAGAGAGGAAAAGGAGATGCAGAAAAGATGCAGCACAGCACACCTGACAGCAGCTCTCCTTATCTTCCTATCAAGCTTTTCATTTCTGGTTTTAATTTAAAGCCACAATACATAACTTTTCCAGCTTAAGAAAGTAGTGTCAATTTTGGTCTTATAGTCCATGAACTTTAAACAGGGAGAATGTTGTCTGTCCCAACTCCTCACCCTGAACACCTGTCTTGGAAAATCTTGAAAGTAGAAGTCCTGCCTTTTTTTTTTTTTTTACCTCAGGCCATGTGCATTTGTTTGTCAAAACAGTAAAATTCTAAACAAAGAACCATATTTACCTTGTTTTACCTGCTATTTGTGTCCACGTCAGTTGAACATGTCACAGGGAAGATAAATACAGGTTATACCTCCAGTTTGTGCTTTTCAAAGTAAAAGCCATTTGGCATTTATGTGTTGAACTCTGTTAGGCTTTACAGTCTCCTGTAGGGAGATTTATTGAGATAAAAGTTATGAAGAAAGACAAGACTTTGACTGCAGGGAGACGTAGCAAACAAGTAGCACAAACAAGTTATAGCAACTCAATTTTACTCATAGATTTATGTTGGGCTAACAACTTTTTAAGTCAAACTACACCATGGAAACTTTTCTACACTTAAAAATTCAGATTAAATCCAACCCATAACAACATGTTTCAGTACTTTTGTTCTTCCCCCATTGCAATTTTCCCTTATTTCTTTCACATACTTTAATCTTGAAAATTTATACCACTCAAGGTAAGTCAGCTAAAGTGACTGAAAGTGGCAATAGCTGAAAGTTGCACATTGAATCAGGAATTCTTCATCTATCATGTTCAGTTCATCTTGTATTTTGGTTTCTCCTAACAGATGGGACTCTTCTAACAGAGTCAGCAACGTCACTCATGGTGCCAAAGTGTCTAATGCCTTTAGGCATTCTGGGAAATCCTGCAGATTAAGGAATGATTGTCAGATACAGAAAAACATATGGATTATCGCTGTTTACTTGAAACTAAAAATGTTCTGTTGATTTAATTTTGGATTTTTAAGTCAACACAACTCATTTTTTTTAACAACCTCCAACTGTTTGGTTGTGCAGTGTTGTGTTGACACACCACAGCTGTAACACAACCAACATGCACCCAGTGTGAAACATGAGAGACAGAAGAGGATAGTAACAAATGGAGCTATAAGAATAAAGAGGGGCCAAGCAAGAAGCCATACTTTATTTATCTATTATTTATCTAATATTTGATGGGATTTTATATGTTTAATGGCAGTTTTATGAAACATGCGGTGGACATGTTGCAACTGGACAGCTGAGTAAATTCATCAGTGAAGCTCTATAGATACTAGCAGAGTCCTATTTGCACAAAATGTGGTTATGTTATTGCATTTTGTCAGTCAAAATGCAATAACATAACCACAGATCTTCTTTTGATCCTGGTGTCATTGCCCGCCCCACCCTGTCCTGGGTCTTTATCTCTGCTCTATCTTGTCCTTTCTATGTTTAATAATAGGGATAAAAAAGTACATTAGTTATTTAAGTATCGGTGCTATCTCATAGGAATCTTTAATTAATTAAAGCTATTTTTAATCGCATGTAATTACAAAGTATTAAGCTCTATTTTTAAACTGTTAATATAAGATGACTGCTAATTCGGGTCATTATGAAAGCAGCTCCTCACATGGGTCCCATAAGATAGCATTAGTTTTAAGCAGCATACATTTATTTTGTATATATACATGATTCAAATAGATCTAAACTTACCAAAACTGCCCAACACAGTGTTCATAAATGCAAAGCACTTAATAATGTCTGGTGGCTATTTTTAATGTCCCACTGCTTCTTAACTTATATCCTGTAAATTCATCAAGGGCAAAAACAAAGCATTTAGCTGCACTGTCCCCTGTGGCTGCCAGAACCTGCGTCCTTGGTACCCAGGCTGAAGAGTGTGTCATGCATTTTCAAAATAGAGATCCTGACATGAATACCAAGTTTTATAATGATTGTGCAAACACCTTGGGTGATAACACAGAGCTTCCAGCTAAATGTGGCTAAATGGTGACTGTGGCTGTCTCTGCACAAAGACAAGCTGATAAGCTCTGTGATGTAAGGCGTGTTTAACCATCCTAACTGTTAACGGCGGTAAACATACAAAAATAATTATTCATTCTACACAGAAAAGGATGAAGAAATCACATTACAAAAGCTTTATATCAACAGGAGCAAATGAAAAAGCATCACAGTCCATACAATGTAAAAGATGAAATACTATACAATATAATACTAAATAAAACAATACTGTAACAGGACACTTGATATGACGTGATACGATATGATATGATACAATAAGGCAGGGCATGATATAATGGGATGGGATGAGATAAAATATGATATGATACACTATGATACCATGCAGTACAGTATGATACAATACTATATGATGAGTGTGCCACACCACACCATACCATAAGATCTAATCTGACCTGATAGTTTCTAAGACCCACCTCAAGTGTGTCCCTTTTAATTCTGGTTTCTTTGTTACCTTTGAGTTTCTCTCTTTTAAAATTGATAGTGATTGATAGAAAGTCCCAGTGTGTTGTATAGTCGTCTACCGGCCTCCTAGTTCTACCTCAGGTTTTCTGAGTTTCACACTCTTGCTCTCCACTGTTGGTCTTAAATTTGATAGAATTATTATTGTAGGTGAGTTTAACCTTCACATTGATGATTGATGTAACTCAACTGCCTGTGAGTTTTTAAATGTCTGTTCATCCTTTAACTTGGTGCAACATGTTTCAGGTCCCACCCTTAACCATGGACACACTCTGGACCTTGTTTTAACAGCTGGTCTTCTGTTAAATTCCTTACGTATGAGAGACTTAGTTTCTGATCATAAATGTATCATTTTTGATACAGAACTTCAGTCCACAACACCTTCCCAGAAACAAACAAGGCAGTTGCGCATCTTCAGTGAGCACTCTGCAGCTCGATTCTCGGCCATCTTCACGGAAAAGGTAGTTACCATCCCAACATTTTCAAACATTAATGAAGCTGTTTAATGATCAATCAAACAAGTGCTCCCCATCACTTTAACTCCCTGGATAGATGACTCCATCAGAAGCCACAGAGAAGAATGTAGGAGAGCTGAGCGAAGATGGAGAAAAACAAACCTTACTGTTCATTACCTTCAAATGAAGGAATTATTAATGAAGCTGAATCAGCTTATTAAAGATACTAGATCTGCCTATTTTTCCAATCTAATCAACAAAATTAAGCACAATCCTAAATTTTTGTTTCATACTGTTAATCAGCTACTGAATCCCACTCTTCCTGGTTTCACTGCTTCCTCCACTGATAACTGTGAAAAGTTTTTAGACTTCTTTGTTAATAAGATCAGTGGTCTCAGAGCAAATCTCAACCCTATTCATAATTCCTCTAACTGAGTTATCTGCCTGGTTCGTCTTTCAGAGTTCAGCCCAATCACCATGTGTGACCTCTCCAACATTGTCACTCACATGCGCCCGTCTTCTACCCCTGTTGACATAATCCCCATTAAAGTTCTAAAAGATGTCCTCCCTGCACTTTACCCCCGTCATTTCTCCATCATTAACCAGTCTCTCTCTTTAGGCTGCGTTTCTGATTACTTCAAATCAGCCAGTGTTTCTTCTATCCTTAAAAAGCCCTCCGGAGATTCCTCAGACTTTTCTAACTATAGACCGATCTCTAAACTCCCATTTATCTCAATTGATTCTCAGCAGCTTCTCCAAGTTGTAGAAGGTCACAATATCTTTGATAAATTTCAATCAGCATTCCATCAAAAATATAGCACTGAAACGGCACTCCTGAAAGTCTCTAAAAACATTTTAATGCAGACTGACAAAGGTAAAGTTTCCATCTTGGTTCTGTTAAACCTATCAGCAGCCTTCAACACTATTGATCATGCAATTCTACTTGACTGTTTAGCAAAGTGGGTTGGCATCTCAGGTACAGCTCTTAAATGGTTCACCTCCTACCTGTCTGACAGATATTTTAATGTGTACATTACAGTTTTTTTTGACTGTGTAAACACTAAAATCAAAAGTATTACACAATTATCAAAACCTTACACTCAAGGAGCAAAACGTCGGCCCAGATTTGCACCACTATAAGCACACACTTGTATACATTAGACACGGAAGTATATCATGATGTCGCTTCCTTGCAGTTCCAAAGCACTGACTCTCAAATTACCACACCTATGAGTCATTGGTTAAACACAGCCATCAGGGGCGCAAACACATGATTGCTTAATTGTTGACACACACCATTGGGGGTATGTTTGATATGTTTGTTTGCTTATCTGTCTGCCCCTTCTGGGTTTTGTGAAGCACTTTGTGACTGTGTGTTTTAAAAAGTGCTATATAAATAAAGCTATTATTATCATTATTATTATTATTATTATTATATACAATATGATCCAAAATGACAAGATAGGATACAGTATGATATAATACAATACAGTACATTAAGTTACCATACCATAATATACCATACTATAGGTTACTGTGGAAACAATACGTCAGGATATGATAAAATATGTTACAATATAATATGACGCAAAATGTTAGAGACAATATAATACTAGATGAGACAGTATGACGGGATACAATGGAATAGGATGGAAAGAGATTCCATGCCATACCATAGGTTTCAATACGATACATTATGATACGATATATTACATTTAGGTAACATACAATACCATACCATTCCATTGGTCAGTGGTTCCCAAAGTGGGGGTCAGGACCCCCATGGGGGTTGCAAGACAGTGAAGGGGGGTCGTGGGATGCTTTCCAGAAACAAAGATAAAACTAATATGATTTAAAATCATGAATTTTAAAAATTGAAATTGAAACCTGGTTATCAAGTGATATTTGTGTTTAAATTTAAGTAAAAGTTATAAAAACTGCATAAAATGCAAATTTCTACATGATGCTTTGTGCAACATTGTGTACTTTATCCCCCTAAAGAGAAGGTCAGGGTCCCCGATCTCTGAGACCATTATTTTGGGGGTCACACCTGCCATAGGTAATGATACGATATGACACGATTCAACCAATAAAATACGATAAGACAGGATACAATACGATAAAATAGGATATAATACAAAACAATATGATACATTATGATATGTTACATGAAATAACCATACAATAGTATATAATACGATCCTATAGGATAAGATACTTTATGATATGGTACGTTACATTTAGTTACCATACCATACTATTGGTAATTATAAAATACCATACAGCACAAAAGAGATTCTAAACCATACCATACCATAGACTACAACTACATTATAATACATAATATGATACATTATGATCTCCCTACATATACCTAAGAAAAGCTGAGCTTTTTTTTGTCTTTTGCTTGATGAAGATTGAAACTGGATCAACACCTTTATGGTATGATGTTTGTGTGCAGGCTCTCCGTGTTGTTGATGCTGTACTGTACAGATCAACCCTGCTCCTATGAAGTGTGTGTAACTTTTATATGTGACAGTCCAGACATTTTAACCAGCAAGTCCTCTAAAACAAGCATGGTGCTAAACCATTATGGCCTTCATCTCACCCAAATATTCATGCGAAACCAAGCTGTGTATAAATCCTCTGCTCTGTCAGCAGTTTTATTAACAAATCTAAGTGGGTTGGTTCCAAAACAGAAAATAAAAACTCGACAAATTGGCTATAAAACTGCCCGCCAGACTGTTGTGTGGGTGGTTATTAGCAAACTTTCTAATAGCTAAAGTGTGCTTCTCTTGTCCTTGTTTAGTGCTGCCTGTAAAACGCTGTGACCTCAGACAAGAGAAAGAGAAAAAGAATGACAAGGTGGAAGAGAAAAAGATGAATAAAAGCGATGGGAGGAGCGGTAGCTGAATTTCTCTCTGCATGACCTGCCACAATATGTGCGTGTGCTTGCTCAGCAGGCTTTTTTTTCTGTTTTTCTGTCGCTCTCGTATCACAGCTGTGTACAGTGTGTGTGTTTGTGTGTGAGATGTGTCGTACCTCTTGAAGACCCGCTGGGCCCGAGCTAGCACTCAAGCTGTGCAAGAGAGGAGGAAGAGAGGAGGAGAGGAGAGGAAAACGAGGGGGGAAATAGAAGAAATGGGTCGAAGGAAAGGGGGAAGAATGTTCTAGAATGTTCCTAAGATTCTCCTCCGATATGAACCCCCCCTAGTCATGTGTCCATGCGTTTGCCTCCTCCTGTGCACGTGTGTGGGTGTTTGTGCGTCTCTATTTGATGATTCAGGGGAGGGCTCTTACTGGATAATTGCTCGCCTCCACAACATGCTTCATCTGCACCCACAGCAATCGCCGGTTGCCAAGGTTACGTGGGCGTGTGTCAACACATCCCTCTTTCTGAAAGACGACACCTTCCTGGACGGGTATTAGCATGACTCTGTAGATTCTCTCTCTGCCCCTTGTACACATAAAACAGTGAGAAACACAGAAAACTGAAGAGAGCGCAGACAGTAATGAATGAATGGGAGTATGAGAGCACAGGCCCTCACTGTACGCTGTGAGTGATGAATCTTTTATGTTCCTTCAGGTGTTTCCTTGCTTCACCGGGACTTCACCTGCTCAGCACTGAAACATGGTCTGTGTTTGGCTGCCTTCAAAGCTCCCTTGTCTCCTCTTTCTGTCTCTCGGTATGATCAGATTGAAAAAAGTTGGTTTATTGTGTTCATCTGCACTATAAAACACATGTTAATATGCTAGTTCAACTGAATTTTCAAAGCCAAACTTACACAACGAGATAACACAGCTTGGGATCAATTTACTCTTTAATCAGGCTTGCACATCTGGACCATTTTACTCCATTCTTCTTTGCAGGGCGTGAACAACCCTTTTCAAGTCCAGTCACAAGTTCTTGACTTGGCCACTCCAGAACATTCACCTTGTTGTCTTTAAACCATTTCTGTGAAGCTTTCACTGTATGCTTGGGGTCATCGTCAGTAAATCTTCTTCCAAAGTCTTATTTCTATTGCAGTCTTGTTGCGCCACATTCATTTTACCCTCTACCTTTACAAGCCTTCCAGGGCCGGCCAAGAAGCATCCCCACAGCATGATGCTGCCACCACCATGCTCTACAGTGAGGATGGTGTGTTTGTGGCGGTGTGTGTGGTGTCCGCCAAACATAGCGTCTTGTTGGATGGCCAAAAAGCACTATTTTTGGTCTCACCAGAACTTTCTTCCACTTGACCATGGAGTATTCCTCATACCTTTTGGCAAACTCTAGTCAGGAGTTTTCTTCAACCATGACTTTCTTTTTGCCACTCTCCCATAAAGCTTTGACTGGTGAAGAACCAAGGCAAAAGTTGTCTCCCATCTCAGCCTCTGAAGCTTGTAACTCCTTCAGGGTAGTCAAAGGTGTCTCGGTAGCCTCTCTCACTTGTCTCCCTCTTGCAACGTTTGTGAGGACGGCTAACCTTGCAAAGCAGAAGGATATGCCCGTTTCTGTGTTTCTTGCTGGTGAATCCATCTTGCAAAGCTCCCGTCTGAACTGTTTGAGCCCAGTTAGAAAGTGACAGGACCAATCAGCGACGAAGGGCAGTACGTTTGGGCATGGCGGACTCATGGCGTAAGCAAGCAGCAACAAGAGGCCGGTTCCGTTATGGCGGAAGAGATCACCATGGATGCTGCTAAAGCGCCAGTCTTATCAGAACTTGACGACAATTCTTCATTAAAGGAAGAAAAAAAGAACAGCAGTAAGTTGTTTTATTTTCAAAAACGACAAAAGTCGTGTACTGACATGTCTAGAGTTGCCATCGTTTGCGTTATGCAGTTCTATATGGAGTTTATGCCATATAATTTTTTTATCCATCCCAGACTTATACTTTTCATTACCTTTTTCTCTGAGTTGCTTGGAGTGTTCTTTTGTCTTCATGGTGTAATGGTATCCAGGAGTAGTGATGAACCAGTGACTGGACCTTCCAGACACAGGTGTCTTTACACCACAATCACTTTAGACACGGTAGCTGGTTAATCAGTTTTCCTGGCTACCATTACACCACGAAGACAAAAGAACACTCCTGATAACTCAGAGAAAAGGTTATTGAACAATATAAGTCAGGGATGGATACAAAAATTTCCAAGGCTCTGAGTTGCCTGGAGTGTTCTTTTGTCTTCATGATGTAATGATAGCCAGGAATACTGATTAACCAATGACTGGACCTTCCAGACACATGTGTCTTCATACTACAATCACTTGAGACACATTCACTTCACTCGGGTGATCCCCATTTCACTAATTGTGAGACTAGAAGCACCAGTTGGCTGGGCCTCATTTTATATTTAACTTAAGTAAAGTCATGTCATCCAGTTCCCCATGTACTGTATACAGTCATTGTTTACCACGTCTGTCCATTCCCCCCACTTTTTCCTTTTTTTGTTGAAATTCTCCCAAACTCTTAGCCTGCAGGAAACAATTAATAGTATGACATTGGTGCTGAATGCTAAGGCATTAGTCAGCTTGAAGGAAGAAGAAAAAGAGAAGACACAGTATGAAGGACAAGAGAAAAAAAGAAAAGATTGTAGATGATAGAGGGGAAAAAATGAAGGATTGGAGCACATGTGTTCAGAGGGAGATAACAGGAGGTCACTGCCAGGAGATGTACGCCTCCATTTCTCCACATCACTCCCTCTCTCTTATCCTTCTCTGTCTATCTCTTCCACCATTTTCCCATCTTTCCTCTTCTTCCCTCTCCAGCTTTTTCTCCCGTATCGCTGAAACGCCTCATAGCCTGCGTTGTGTGTGTACATGTGTGTTATGCGCTGTTGCCTTGCTCCAGATTTTCACCACACAGGCAGCCTAGGTGCATGTATGTGTGTGTCCTCAACAATGCTTTCTCTTTTCTGCCAGCTCTGCAGTCTGACATGGGAGATTTTTCAGCCGCGTGCTCTCTCTCCCTCAGTAGTCAGCATTTTGGCATTTTCTCAATGCGCTCTGTCATCTGTTGGCATGAATAGGCTGTGTATTGTTGTGTGTGTGTGTGTGTGCGTGCGTGGGTGTGTGGGGGTGTGTGTGTGTGTGCTTAAAAGTGTGTGTGTGTGTTATCTGGCAGGTTGTAACTCCCTGTTGGTCTGTTTGTGTGGCAAAGCACGAAGGTGGAAAACAGCTCATTTCAAGTTTAAAAATTGCTCGAAAGGGTAGATTTTGTCGAGGACATACACGCCAGAATAACTGACTCTATATAAAGATGGACATCGCATCTCCACGTCCTTCCTCTGTACAAACATGAAGCCAAATTACACCTAAACTCAATAGGTGTTTATATCTATAGTGCTGGTTGTGTCTGGAGCCGAAGCGACACAAAAGACCATGTTGCAATTTTGACAACCTGCCTCCTCCAATCAAAGCACTCATTAAACTTCAAATTAAATGGGGACAGTTGCTCAGGTTGGTACGGCCCACAGCTGTTTAGAATCACCAGTTTGGAAAGTTCAATGGCTCTTGTGTTAATGTTTAATATGTCCCCTCTCACTGCTTGTCCTCTATTTTGCTGATCCAGTACAACCCCTGCAAAAGTCCCTGTTTATTAATTAAGGGTTGGGTCCACTCCTTCTCCTTAGCAGACTTAGCTGATAAGGCTGACTTACCAGGAGCAATGTGAGTGTGAAATATAAGGCTGTGTATATTTTCTGCCTTGTTTTAAGACAAACAGGTTAAATGAATTTCAGCCTGGAAGCAACATCCTTTAACTCCAGCTTAATGATTCCAACCTGACATGTATCATAATCTAATCACATGACACCCATCCTCCTAATTCAGCGGCCAGCCCTCCTCCACCCCAGCATCTCATCACTCCTCAAAATCTGCATGTAAAATAAATCTGTGAGGAGTCATGAAGCCGGAGCTATAAACAATGAATGTAAGTTGACTGACTGAATTCACAATCTTGAGCAAAGGCACTACATCACCCACAATTCTAAATCATCAATGCAGCGTTTCCCTTTGGTTGAGCGTGCCTTTATACCGTGAAAGTTCTGCAAGTAGTGAATTTAACATAAAAGTTTCAGATCAATATAATGGTGGTGTTCTCAAATATAGTTGTCTTTAAAAGTGCCTTATGTAGAGTTTTAAAAATGACTACTCTATGTGGTGGCTGCACATTTCTAAGTATAGAAGCTTAGCCAACCTTTGTGACTTCCTTTTTATTCTTAATTGAAGTCTTTTAACACAAACTGCACTCCATAACTTGACTGTCAACGACCATTTTTGAATTCAAAGCTGAATTTCCTCTAATGATGGAGATTACCTTTTAAAAGTGGTTAAAAGTGGTTTATCGTTGGTGCTGCAAGTGATCCCAGGATGCTATGCAAATAGCTCTTGCACCACTCATACCTGGGACATTTTAATACCAGGTGGAATAAACAGAAATGGCATGTTGGGATACATAGTGTATTAGCATTATCTACAGCACTGACTAACCCAGGGAGCATCTTTTCAGCAGAGCTTTCTCCACCATGTAACACTGCACATCCATTTGCAATAAAATGGTTAAAGTAGTGTTCCTGACTAAAATATATGTTTGGTTTTTTTTTTAAAATTGCATTAACACAGATGGCTCTTCAACACCAGTCTGGTTCTGCTCAAGGTTTCTTAAAGGGAAAATTCTTTCTGCAACTGTACCTTTATTTTATATTACATTGAGCTGATCTCATGGTGGATTAAGGTTGGATCTTTGTATAACAAAGACGAAAGTCTAGACCTGCCCACTTAGTAAAGTGTCTTAAGATAACACTGGTCATGACTTGACTCTTTACAAATAAAGATTAATGATGAAGATGATAAAGGTTGTTTGCCAGAGTACTTCATATAAACCAAATCACCTGAAATATTTCTCATAGTGCTAAATGTTTAAGATATTCAAACCCATGCCTGCATGTTCATACTGTTTGTGTTTAAAAGATTATAAGAAAAGAGACAAACTTGTACACACTTTTTCCTGAAGAAAATATGGAAGATGTTTGTAATAATAGAATCAAAGGTAAAGGAAAACAGCTCATGCAGAATTATGAGTGCCTCTCTACTTGTATCTCTTTAAGACTTCAATTTTACACTGTGCGCTTGTGTGTTGTTAAAATGTTTTTTCTCCCCTGAGGCCAAAGAAATTGATTGTGATGTTCGTTTGCTTACTGCAAGCATGTGTTCATGCAAGCATGTGTAGGATGGTGTGTGAGGCAGAGAGCAGAAATGTGTGTCTGTTCCTGGGCTATTCAGCCAATCAGAGTGATTGTGAGTGAGCCAGGGCCTTTCTCTATGCACGCAAATGTGTTTATACATGTTTGAATTTGTGTGTGCCTTCTAATTTCCCCATGGATGGGATCAGCAGCCCAGTGTAGTTTGACCAGCAGAGCTCCAGGGCTTCAGGGGGGAGTCAATAGGATCTTGCCCAGTCTCGGTGGCTTCTCCCTGGGCTTCCTGATCAGGGATTTGGCCTCTCTGAAGGCATCTGTCCAGTGCCAAACTGGGTCCAACAGAGCTTGGGTATTTTCCACAGAAATGCCAAATCAGGCCAGTCAGAGACCATTAAATCAACGTAATGAAATGAAACTGCAGTAAGTACAAATAGATCAGGAATTTAAGGCAGATTTTGCACCTATAGTTTGGTTATATGCACCTTAGTTTTAATCTTGCAAAGCAGATCCATCTTGCAAAGCTCCAATAGTAGTAGTAGTTTAGTTGTAGGTTACTGCAAGCCCATAAACAATCCACTCCACTGGTCATTGTCAATGAACGCTCTTACCACCAGACTGGAGCAAGGAAATTAAATCCACTGCTTCTCCTTTGAGTTTGAAGTTATGTTCAGATCAATTTGAAGACATCTGACTGAATGTCACAGAGACTGTTACTGTAATGCTGAGAAAGGGCCCTCAGTGTTAGATCTTTTGGTGTGGAGTGTGAGGAGAGTCATCCAAGTAATGTGATCCCAAAGACGTCTCAGGGCCGGTGTGAAATCTGAGACAGTTTTTCTTTCTTGCAGGCCCGGCTAGCTCAGTCGGTAGAGCATGAGACTCTTAATCTCAGGGTCGTGGGTTCGAGCCCCACGTTGGGCGTTGATGTTTTGGGGTGCAGGTAGTGACCACTGGGTCCAACTATAATCCTGCTAGAGGAAAGACACCTACTGTAAATTAGCTCCATTATTCCATGTCATGGACACTCTCAAGGTTCTTACAGGCTATTGATATGATAACCAGCATCAGGAGCATCCAAGGAGGCAAGATATGATGAGTAACATTGAAGTGGCAGACAATGTAAGAGTCTGCTGTGCAACCCTCTAATGACACGTTTTTCTTTTATCTATGCTTCCTGCTGTTCAACATGTTTGCTTCATGAAATAAAGAACAAACCCGTAAACAGAAAACATTAAGAAAAAATCATTCCATGTGCAGAGATCTCACATGCCTACAGTTTATGGTCGTGCCTGGGTAGCAGGATATAAACTTCTCACCCCTCCTGCTTACCCACAGTGTATTTCTGATCATTTCCTGCTGTATTCACACATCAGTTCACCCCAAGTTGGAGTAAATGTATTCAGCTGTTTGCATTCATATAACAGGTGACCAGATTCCACGTCAGTCATCAGAGGGATCAGTTCCACAAAGCTTCCATCCGAAACACTTGGCCCCAGTCGCAGAACAACCAGATGAAGATCTTTTTTGAGCACACAGAATCCTTTCCATTGAAAAGATGCCCTGGTCTTTAAGGTGACCTCATTGGTGCCATTTTAGTGGAAAATGCAACATTTCTTTATCAGAAGAAGAACAGAGAACCTCAGTGACAGTGGAAAAGGTGTTTTTGCCCCCAACCAGCTTCAGAAAGAGTTTAATTCACCTACTGGCTCTACTGATAGTGAACAGCAGTAATGACTACATGTTGAGCTCAAGATCTGCAGTTTACTCTTCAAGACCACACATCCACAGTGTGTGATGTGCTCTTTAGAGTGTACTGACAAAGCAACATTTTATTCATAAAACAAACAAACAAAACAGATCAGAGGTCGAATCAAAGATAAAATTATGGATAGACCCATTTTAGAAAAAGCTACACAAACGATGGCTCGCTTTATCTTCACTAACTTTAGCCAAAGCTAAGGTAGCTATGCTAGCTATGTACTTTGCATTACTATGTAAGCCAGTGCAGCTATATTAGCTGTGTAGCTTTAGCAAGTGTAGCTAAAGCTCACCTAGCTATGTTTGCTATGTAGGTACCTACATAGATGACAGAGCTAGCATTAGCCAACATTCTCTACATAGCTCATATTTAGCAAACATAAGTTTAAGATATCAGAGCTTTGTCAGCTATGTTATCTTTTGCTACATTTGCATAAGAAAATCAACCTTTTAAGATAACAAAGACAACATTGTTCTGTTAGCTAAAGCTTTTGCTACATTGTCTATGTAGCCATGTAATCTACATTGCTTATGTAGCTTATATAGCTGTTGTAGCTTTGTTTGTTTAAGCTTTGGCTACACTGGCTATGTAGCTATATTATATAAGAAGCTTACGTAGTTTACATAGCTAACATAGCTCTGTTAGCTAAAGCTTTAGATATGTTGGCTTTGTTATCTATGTAGTTTATATAGCTTACATAGCTAACATAGCTCTGTGAGCTAAAGCTTTAGATATCTTGGCTTTGTTATCTATGTAGTTTATATAGCTTACATAGCTAAAGTAACTCTATTAGCTTCAGCTTTAGCTACATTGGCTATGTAGCTGCAAAATCAAGGTAGCTTACATTGCTTATGTAGCTAACAGAGCTGCATTAGTTTCAGCTTTAGCTAAGTTGTGTATGTAGCTACATTTACTTAGCTTACATAGTTTGCATAGCTAACATAGCTAATATAACTCAGTTAACGTAAGCTTTAGCTACAATCACTATGTTGCTACATTATGTACGTGTATAATGATTGTTGTTAGCTTCTAATCTTAGCTTCATTAGCTGCATAAGTCATGGAGGGCAAGGGTTTTTTTTCTGTAAGCAAACTGTTTACTCAGCTTTACTGACTGTTTTGCAATTAGGTTTTTCAAGTTGGGTTTTTAACTTTTAGAATTCTAATACTAACATCAACCCTAACCCTAACCCTAACTGGTAGTTTAATCTGTTCTTAATTTGAAAGTTTCAGCGTGTGTTTCTGTTCCAACAGCGCCGAAGTCTCTAAGTAGTGATCTGCAACAGAGAGCTTAAGTCACATATTAACTTTGCTGACCTATGCTGAAGTTTTACTAGGAATCTGGCAGGGAAAGTCTGGATAACATAAGGGTGAAAATTGTGTCGCTTTACATTCATACTGGTTGCTGGTTCCTGAAATTTCTGTACATTTTCAGGACTTTTGCGCACGCTTAAAAGGGCAAATACTGACTCATTTATTTAAAAAAAAATCTATGCCATGCATACAATAAAAAGCATAAACATGAAAGCATAAAATATGGCTGTATAATAAGACAATCTATGTATTTACTATGCCTTCATGCTAATTAGAATGTAATGATTCAGTGTAGTATAAACGATAGCAGACATACCCAGACAAATATGAGCATATAGACGCTATATAATTGACTGTATACAGAAAACATGGGGAGAATGAAACAGGATTGTGTGTTCACATCATCTGAGTTAAGAGACGAGGGAGCGTGAGAACAGCTGTGTGCACCGTGGGGGAGAGAAAGAGAGAAATGGAGAGAAAGACAGAAACATAAACGGCTGATGAATCTGAATTTTTCAAAGAGAAATGGAAGTGAGAGTAGAAGAAGAAGGAGGAGGAAAGAGCAACAGAACAAAGCGGAGGGATGTAGAGAAACAGATGGCGGTACGGAGCAGAGGGAAGTGTGAGAGGAGGAGGAGGGAGATGTAGAAAGAGAGGGGAGGAAGAGTATAGAGGAGATATATTTAGAGAGAAAGAGGGGGGGAGAGAGAGGGAGAGTTTGAGCCTCGAAGCGAGAGGCATGACTCATCTTCTGCCAGCTGACAGAAGGATGGATGGAGGGAAGAGGGGAGGAGACAGAGGGAGTCAGGGAGGGGAAAAGAGGAGAGGAGAAGAGAAATAGGGAGGAAAGAGAAGAAGGAAGGAAGTGAGGATGCAGGAAAAGATAGAAATAAAACCCAAGGTCTCCCTGAAGCCCCTCTCAGCTGCGTCCTAGTCCCGCTGCATTTTCCCCAGAGCCTCTGTGTGAGTGAGCACGATACCAGCTGCATTTGGCATCTACTAGAACACGTGTTTATGTGAGGAGTGTCATACATGTGTGTGGAGTTAAGAGCAGATAGAAGTGCATCTATAGTAAGTGGAGCAGGTAGTTTTTCATCCCTCGGGCTTTTTCTCACTGCATTTGTAGTTTTTGAGTTCTTTGGTTCTTACAAATGTGTCCCTGTGTCGACAGTGCTGGCACATATTCCCTCGTCTGCTCAGTTCTGACTTGTTTTTCTTTACAATATCCAAAGTAAAAGCAGTTTGTAAGATAAGAGAAAACTGATAGGAAAATGTGTTAATTGCTGTCACATTAAAGTACAACATAACAGGAAGAGTGGGCGAAACAAACAGGACAGTTCTAAGAGTTTACAGCAGCTTATTAAGAAGAAATGGCATGTTATTTTTCCTCTCGAAAAAACGATTCTGGTTTATAAAGAAGTATGGGATCAGTTTTTTTAGCTGGTGGTTGAGGCGCCTCTCCATACTAACAGCTGTTGTGGTGAAGTGTCCTTGAGCAACACCTTGAGTGCTTGCAAACGTCAGGCTTTGTGTTTCAAACTTAAATCTCCTTGTGGAGGCAGAAAAAGATGAGCTGAGTGGAAACTTACAACACTTAATGTACCTGTGATGTTTACCTCTCATATTTTAAATGTTTCAGCGGTGGTGGGATCAAACAAGTACTTCAAAGACTGTGCTTAGGCTCTAATTTGAGGAATATAACACCATTTCACCAACAGGGGCTGTAATTATATTGTATTCAAATATAAGCACTTTTATATAGAGTTGGCCCCACTTTTGCAGCTCGACTCCTCTTGCTTTCCACAAGATTTCTGAGTGTTTTTGTGTAAATTTTTGCCCATTCATTCTGGTGAGCATTTATGAGGTCAGGCACTGGTGTTGGACAAAAAAGGCCATGGATTGCAATCTCCTTTCCAGTTCATCCCAAAGATGCTCCAGGGGGTTGAGGTCAGGGCTGTGTGTGGATCAGTCAAGTTCTTCCACATCAAACCATGTCTTTATAGTCCTTGCTTTGTGCACAGTCATGTTGGAATAGAAAAGGGCCCTCACCAAACCGTTGCCACATAGTTGGAAGCATAGCATTGTCAAAAATGTCTTGGTATGTTGAAGCATTAAGATCGGCCTTCACTGGAGATAAGAGGCCTAGCCCAAACCCTGAAAAAAGCCCCATACCATTATCCCTCAGCCAAACTTCACAGTTAGCACAGTGCAGTCAGGCTAGTGATGACCTCCTGGCATCGGCCGAACCCAGACTCTACCATCTGACTGCCAAATAGAAAGTGTGAATCATCACTCCACAGAACACGTTTCTACTGCTCCACAATCCACTGATGGTGTGGTCATTGGTACAGAAAGAATAAATAACTTATTTTATTTCGGTTTTAGTGAGTATCAGAATCTAAAAGATTGTTTTATTTTGAAAAATGGTTGGATTCTCCTCTGTTGGCATATGTCAAGACACTTGTCTTGGACACATGACTCCCAAATATTAAGCCTAAGCTAACTAAAATTAGTATAATACAAACTTTATGGAGAGTTTCTTTGCAAACAGAATAATGCTTTGACTGCTTAGGAAAAAAGCTACAGTTAAAAAACAAAACCAGGAGCCCTACTGTAATACAAGTTTATTGTAAAAAGTGATTCATATGTGTCCACTGATTCAGCATTATGTGGAGTTGTATTTTTAGAGCAGTTTTTTTGCTTTTAGAGTCAGCACCTCCAAGTCTGAGGTTCTTTGGTTGATTATGGTTGATTGCCCCCTCCAGGTGGGGAGTGAGTCCCTGCCTCAGGTGAAGGAGTTCAAGTATCTTGGGGTCTTGTTCATGAGTGAGGGTAAAAGGAAGCGTGAGATTGACAGCAGTACTGCTGGCATTGTACCAGACCGTTGTGGCGAAGAGGGAAGGGGAAGCTTTCAATTTATCTCCCTCCCAACCCTCACCTATGGTCATGAACTCTGGGTAATGACTGAAAGAATGAGATTGCGGATACAAGCAGCCAAAATGAGGGAAAGAGGGAAATAGGAGTAGAGCCGCTGCTCCTTCACATGGAAAGGAGGCAGTTGAGGTGGTTCGGGCATCTGATCAAGATGCCTCCTGAACGCCTCCCTTTGGAGGTTTTCTGGACATGTCCAGCTGGAAGGAGACCCAGAATGCGGTGGAGGGATTATATATCCTGTCTGGAATGGGAACACCTCAGAATCCCCAAAGAGGAGTTGGGAGGTGTGGCTTGGGATAAGGATGTCTGGGTTACCACCATGACCTGGCCCCAGATAAGCAGAAGAAGATGGATGGAATTATTTTTTTTTATGCCCTTTGTATAGTTTTATTTCGGCATATTTATCCCCCACACATTGATGGCCGGTCCATAAAAATGTTGTCTTTCATGAAACCAGTCCATGGCACAACAAAAGGTTGCTTTACACCACTCCATCTTCTGCTTGGCATTGGACTTGGTGATGGGAGGCTTGCATGCAGCTGCTCGGCCATGGAAACTCACATTTTTGTGCTTACATTAATGCCAGTGGAACCCTTCAGCCATGGAATCAGCACAACAATTGCGACTTTTATGCACCATGCACCTTAGCAGTCGTTGACCTCACTCTGTGATTTTATGTCTTTGTGGCTGAGCTGATGTTGTTCCTAAACTCTTCCACTTTCTAAGAATATCACATACAGCTGACTGTGGAATATCCAGCAGGAATAAAATTCACAGACTGTTTGCAAAGGTGGTATGCATCACAGTTTAAGAATGGTATTTTGATTTCTAGTATCAGTTTCCCAACCTTAGAGACAGAAATGGTCTATTTCAATGCTGAATCTTTGGAAAACAAGCCCATGAACTGCAGTATGATTTGCATGCATGCTCTCCCCCTAAAAAAGGAGCTTAAAATAAATCAATGTGCCGTAGCTGATAGAGCCTGATTCTACCTTTAATTTTAACATCCAAGCAGAAATAGAACACACTCCCTTAAGGTAGGACAGGCTCTGAATGTCCTGTCAGGTATCTGGAGTGCCATGCATGCCCTTCTTTCTATTCTACCTTATTTTAACCAGAGGGCGATAGGTTTTCAAGTGGCAGTCATTTGTAATAGTTATTTAGCATTTTGGCCCGAGCAGCTTCCAGGAGATCAGCTCAGACCTGATCAGCCCGCTGCAGCTGCGTTCCCTGCAGGAGAGAGCTGGCTGTGTTTCACTCGCTCCACTCTGCCACTGTGGGCTATAAAAAAAAAGAGAGAGAGGGAGAGGGAGGCTGCTGGTAATCCAGAGAGGAGCTGCTGACTTTCTCAAGCGTTGCTCCCTGTTGCACGGCTATTGCTCATATCCTCTGGGGACAAGTCCTCTCTCGCTCCCTCTCTCGCTCGTACTGTGTATCCATTACTTGGACACTCCCTCTCTCTTTCACTCTCTCTTTGTTTTCCCTCCCACCTCCTTTCTTTTCTTCATCTCACTTGCTCAAAGTTTTGTTCCTCTGCTCTTACCCCCTCCCTCTCTCGTCTCCTCTCTCAGTTTGCCCCTCTCTTTGTGCAACTGTGGCTCAACTGCTCCTCCTAGTGTTCAGACAGGCTTAGCACAAGCTGCTTCAGGCAGTGAGGATCTCTGGATCTCCTTGAACTAGAATAAGCTGCAGGCTTTTTTGGGGGGCTTTTTGATCCCTATATAACAAGGATTATTAGGGCCTAAACACCAACCTGAGTGTGAGGACTTAACTTTAATTCTAAAGTTCAAAGGGTTATGACTCTTCTCCTTTTTGTTGTACTTTGGGAACCTCAATATACTCAAAAAGTCAAGAACTTTGCAGATGCATTAGATCTTGCAAAAACTGTGTATACTCATTGTCACATACTCCTAGGTGTATCACGCAAAGTGCAGTATTTAAGAATTTTTGTTCTAACCTTGATGATTATGTTTACAGCTCATGAAAATAAAAAACTGTATCTCAGAATATTAGAATATTGTGGAAAAGTCCACTTTCTTTTCAGTTATTTCAATCCTATTTTAGGCCTGCTGACTAAAGGCCCCCAATAACTGACCCACTGGCACACACTCAGCCAAAGCATACACCTAAAAAGCGATCCAGTGCTGGATTTTATTTCGGAAACAGGCTATTCAGGGCTTTTGTGGATGTCATTTTGGTCAAAAACTGCTTCCTGTTCAAAGATAAGGCTGAGCTGTAAAGGTATCAGATCCCACTGATGCCAAAAAAGTGAGAGAAACCAAAAAATGTTTTGAAAAAAAGCTCAGGTGTCAGGAGGTGGAGTAAACATTAATTGATCACTGAGTATTTTCCATCATTACACTAAAATTGTTTGATAATCATCCCTTAATCTGCAGAGTTTTCCCAGAATGCCTTTGGGCATTGTAATTTTGGACTAAAAGTCAAAGATAACAGTTTAAATGTATTCTGATGTTGCCTGTTGTGCAGTAATCACTGTTAAGATTCTTTTACACATGTCGCTTTTATCATTACACTCTTTGCACCCTGAGTGAAGTTACACACTCATTTAGGCAGGTCCTATTGGTGAGAAGCAAATTTAATGTCCTGGTTCAGGGCGCAACCTCCAGCCATTGTTGCCTGTAGAATTCCAAGCTGACTTGACTACATTGTAAGTAATTCAACAGTTTAAAAGTTAAATGAAAACAGAATCGTTAAGTAAGAGTTTCCAAAGCTTAGTTAAACTTAAAAAGTTAAGTTGAACTAAGATAAATGTACAAATAAAGTTGAGTTGACTTAAAATGGCTAAGTGCCTATGGTGTAACTTTAAAAATACTCTTCTTTCAGTTAGTATTACTTATTTTTTAGGAAACCAGTTTCTGCTAATTGTATTTGATTGCCTTATTGGGTTTTACAGCGTGCTGAGTCAAAGCATATTCATGGAAAGTTGACTAAAAGGGAGATGTGTGGTAAAAGAAGGTGAACTCAAGAAGATATTTTTCAAACTTTGTACACACAGCATGCATTTAAGAGGGCTCTTTATAACATTTCTGTCCAATCAGAAGGCACTTCAGTGGCACTCAGTCAGGTTTTGTCCTAAGAGGACACTTTAGAGGCACTTTGTCAAAATGTGTCTGCATGAAAGACACTAAGCAGGGTACTTGGTTGAATATTGTGAAAATAAAGTGTACTTAAAAGGGCACTTTATCACAATTTGGCCACTTAGACTGCACTTAAGTGGGCACTTTGTCAAATTCTATCCACCCAGAAGGCACTTAAGTTGGTACCTTGTCAAAATTTGTCCACTCAGATCACATTTAGGGAGCACTTTGTCACAATTTGGTCCACTATGAGGACAGCTCAGAGGCACTTAGTCAGCTTGGGCCAAACAAAAGGCACTTTGTTAAATTTTGTCCTAAGAGGACACCTTAGAGGCCATATTTTAATTGGGGCCGAATAAGGGCATGAAACAGGGCACTTTGTCACAATTGATCCACTAAGACGACATTTAAGAGGGCACTTTGTCAAAATGTGTTCACTAAGTGGACACCTCGGAGGCACTTAGTCGACTGGGGCAAAGTAAGGGGCACTTTGTCAAATTTTGTCCACTCAGGTGAACAATCATGTTTTTCTACTTCTAGGGGCATCAGAGGGGCACTTTTGTGGTGATTTTTCAAACATTTCAACAAACCTACTTGGGGTTTGCTCACAGGAATCAATAACTGTGATGTACCAGATGAGGGCGCTGTTGCGGTTGAATTCTCCTCAACATCAGTGGCTCTAGCCAAACAAAGCGTGTTAAATTCTCTGTTGGCAGCAGTTAGGAACAAGAAGAAAAAGGAACATCAGACTGACATCATTTGACTCAGTCTTAGAGTCACTTGGTGATCGGACCAGCTCTAGCTCTTTTTTATATTCTAACGACCTCTCTGTTTCCTAATAGACATCTCAGTGTATCACTGTGGATTCACTCGCTCAACCTGACTTTGACCCAGCACCCTCCCACTGTGAAATATCAGTCACATGTATATTGAAGGCAGCCGGTTAGATCACTTCACAGAACTCTGTGTGCGTGCGTGTGCGCGTGCGCTAGGGGAAGTTTAGGGCCCCCGGGAGATGAAAGGTGTGCGGGCCCCCTTTGCTACGAGATCTATTATCATGCAGAGACGAGTGACATCCGACTTTACACGACGAGAAACACACACGGAAACCCTGCAAAGATGAGTTTGAGTAGAATATTAAATCGATATAAAGTTAACACATTTGTGGTTTAAGAGTGTATTAAAATCATGGTAAAGTGATGAATATGCGTCCTCCGCGGAATAAAATAGATCCTTGCTCTGCATGTTTTTAAAAAGGTCTTCGAGTGGGTTTTACGCACGCAAAAGACTCGTCATTTGAAGCCGTAATGTTTGTTAAAGCAACAAACTTGATCACTTCCATTGTTTTGTTGTCTTTCTGGAAGTGAGTGGGATTCTACCTTCTAATTTAATCTTAAAATAACGTTTTTTTAATTATTAATTTCATGTCATTAAAATCCCAGAGTCCAACTTGAACAATTGTTTTCTGGGAGGTCTGGACTTTACTCCTTCCACCTTCGCTGTTGTAGGCACTTCTTTTTTTAAAAGGAAGTTTGGAGAACCTCTCTGCAGGTTCACCATCGCCTGTGACCGGATAATGAATTGAGAGCTCGCTTCAACACGCCTTTTCTTAACTCCCTGGACTCCGGTGTGTATTTGGTGCGTTTGTGTGGAAGAGGGGTGGTGTGTTGCCTTTTATTTTCGCAGACCAAAGAAGAAGGGATTAGACGATTTTGCGGCATTCACCTTTTGGTCAAACAAATTTTTCACTTGAGCTAATAAAAGGAATTTGACGCGCGTAAATCTCTTGGAACCCGTGGTTTCTTTTACTTACATGGACACCCTTTGATCGATGATATTTGAACGTAATATCTTTTTAAATCTGACCAACTTTAGAGACTTTGATAAGCTTTAAATAAAAACGTACAGAGGTTTTTAATGTTACTTTACTTGAATGAACATTTTACGCATCACTTGTGAGGTCTTGTAAAAAAAAATCTGAATCTTTTTCTATGATTTTTCACTAAACTGCTGATTTTTATTCCAAACTTTGAAAGCAGCACCACAGGTGCCTGTAGTCTTGGGTTGGCAGTGAACGTTTTTGATTGACTCTGCAACCCTCATGCGTAAATGTATATGCCCAAAGAGGGATGGGTAATGGGGTGGGGGGCTTTCTAGGTGAGGTGGGGGTGAGAAGAGGAGGAGTGTAGTCTAGAGAGAGAATGAGGGAGATGCGGAGTTGTCGTAAGGGGACAGGAAGGGAAAGGAACAGTCGCTTTCCTGCTCAATTAGCGTTTTAATCTCCTTGTTAATCTTTCAACAAGACAGCAGCAGGATCACACAATCCAATTTGTCACATTTTTTTTTTTTAAAAGAAACCTATTTTAAGGCAAGGTGAAGAGGGGGAAGTCAACTCGCGCTTTGCGTAAAGCCAAACTAACCCATTTTACGCACGACGTTTGAACTGGTAAACTGGACTAGCATGTTAATACGGAATCCTCGGCTCGTTTTGGGGAATATGCTGCTGTAGTTTAAGCCCTGCCACTCACCGTGAAGCTAACAGGATTTACAAATCTGCCTTTATTGGAGGACTTTCAGTTTCTGTGGTTTAAACACTGTTGACTGGAGAGGAGAGTGTGAAAGACTCAGAGCAAACAGTGTGGCTCAAGTGGTGCAAAAACACACAAGACGCACGCGTGCTGGGCTCGAACCTCCCACTACTGCAGGTTTTGCGTCCAGACCCAGACCCAGAAGCAGCAGCAGGAGTGGGACATCTTAAGCCGGACGCGCCCTGACTTTCTGCCCTCCTCCCATGTCTCCACAGCAGAGCACTTTCTCCAGCTTTTTTGTGGCGTTGACGCGGCGGATCATGGACACCAGGCCTGTCCGGAGAAGGAGAACCGGTGCTGTGCAACATCTGCTGCTGGCAGCCGCTTTCCTCGCCTGCAGCTCCCAGCTGCTGCTGGTGGATGCAAACTCGTGGTGGTGAGTAAATGAGCAAACCATGTGGCGCACTGATTATTTTTGAAAAGTTGATGAACTAAATATAATGACAGCTCTGGGAGAACAGCTGTAAACAGTTTTTCAGATTAAGATTTTCATTGTATAGCTTGTAAATAATAGCATGAAAAGCAGCCTTGACACTTGTTTCTTTTCTTCTTTTTAACTTTTTTCTTTATTATGATGGCAATTGGAAAAATGTGAACTTCTAGTTGCCTCCATTGTTGGTGTGTGTGTGTTTTGGGGGTGATGGTCCAGTCTGTGTGTAGGAGCCCAAACAGTGAGTGGAACAAATGTGAGGGCTCTGTCACAATATTTACCCTGGCTGAGCCCCAAATGGCACTGCATGGCTGCCTGCTGCTGAGCTTATATTGGACCTTACAAGTAGCCAAGCTTGTTCTTGACTTAGATGCAAGTGTGGCTATTTTAGGAACACTGTGCAGGTGATTTTGGCTAAGATTAGCCTTTTCCCTGTAATTAGCTATCCATTTGCAACCAGAAGACAAAGGACATGTTGACTAAATCAGTGACTTTCAACTGGTCTCATCTTGGGACCCTCCGCAGGTTCCAATATGACAAATCATGACCAACATTTCTGACATATTTGACAATCAGGAGGGTTTATTTAATACAATATAATGCTTTTTGGAACCCAGATAGAAATGGGACAGAACAACAAGAGTGAATAAAAGAAGACAATTATTTTATATAAAGAATAAAGAGAGAAAGTTCAAAGGAAATTATCATAAGAGATTTCTGAAAGTTTATGGGAAAAAAATCACGGATAAAATCCAAACACTTTCTGGAAAATATCCCAAAATTCCCAAACATTTCCAGTTGGAAATTGCTGAAATTCTTCTGGAGAAGATCGCTGAAAGTTTCTGGGGAAAGTCCTGAAAGGCCTGTGACGATCTCTTCGATTATGAGGGAAAGTTCCAGAGAAGAGTGACAAAAGTTTCAGAGGATTCCAAAGAAATCTCCAAAAATATTCCAGCAAAAAAATCCCCAAACATTTTTGGGAAAATCACCCTAAGTG
This sequence comes from Cheilinus undulatus, assembly GCF_018320785.1. Classification (NCBI taxonomy): domain Eukaryota; kingdom Metazoa; phylum Chordata; class Actinopteri; order Labriformes; family Labridae; genus Cheilinus; species Cheilinus undulatus. Next base: position 18,789,171 of record NC_054887.1, on the reverse strand, counting down.
TCACAAAAAATTCTTGAATGGTCCAGTGGAAAAAAAAATCTGCAAAGCAATTTTTGTCTTTTCTATTCACAAAAACTTTAACAAAGTAACAAAAGCACTTACAAGACTTTCCGCTGAAAACAGCTCCATGACCCGCTTTTGGGTCCCAAACCACCAGTTGAAAGCCTACATCATGCTTATACTTTAAGATTTGTGTGTAAAATGAAGCATGCCATACCTTGGCAAAACTTTTCTGACTGAATCAGCCTTAACTCTCTTTGTTTTGCAGCTTTTTCTGAACCATTAAGGACAAACATCTCCAATTTTAATTTTGGTTACAGATGATCGTGTTTCAAAAGCAATTTGACTCAAATTTTTTAATTACAGTTCCTTTTTTATGGAGCGAGGGAAACAGGGAAGGAAACACAAGCAGTGTGCTCAGAGTGATGAACACCAGAGGAGTCCATTTATGTGCACTTTATAGGCCAGTTGTTCTAATAAACTTGTGTCTGAACTTTGTCCTCTGCAGCAGCCGCCACCTCTCTCTCAGAGAAAGTCATAGATCACAGAGAACCTCGTCTGTCCCATTTCTCTTTGCAGATAGGGTTTATTGGTTTTAAATTTAGACTTAATATGGCTTTTGTCTCTCAGGTCACTAGCACTGACCCCGATCCAGCGGCCGGAGATGTACATCATCGGAGCTCAGCCTCTCTGCAGTCAGCTGTCTGGGCTCTCCCAGGTAACTCCCTGTCTGTTTCTAATATTAAAAACACATGTCATCACACTTTTATATCACTTTTACATTTATAACACCATTAACAGAGAAGGGGGGGGTTAAAAAGGGGAAAGTATTCTCCCACTAGAACTACCGATATTTCAACCCTGTCAATAAAAGCACCACAACATGAAACCTTTGCTGCTCTGCAGGGCCAGAGGAAGCTTTGCCAGCTCTACCAGGACCACATGATCTACATCGGAGATGGAGCCAAGACAGGCATCAAGGAGTGCCAGTATCAGTTCAGACAGAGGAGGTGGAACTGCAGTACGGTGGACAACACGTCTGTGTTTGGACGGGTCATGCAGATAGGTGAGTTTGGAGGATAAATCAGGAGCAGCTGCTTTAAAGTATAAAACAGCAAAAGAACAGAAAACCCTGAAAACCAAACAGCGTATTCAGTCATGTTATCATGGTAGTCAACCCAGACTATGCACTCCAGAGTAGTATTCTCATTTTTAACACAAGTAGTGTTTAAGCAGGATGTGCACATCCAAATGTTGAGGTTTGACCAGCAGAAAGGGTCACCTGAGGTCAGACAGTCATATATCTGGCTGGAATAACAATACAGTGTGCCACATATCATTGCTTGGACAGGAATATGAGTTGAATGGTGGGTTGGTAGAGACACTAGTGATCCAAAGAGTAGACAGGTCATATGGCCTCAGGGTCTGAAAGACACTTGAAGGGCAGCAGTTCTCAACTGGACTATCTCAAGTTACCAAAAGTATTCAACCATTCAAATTCGATCAGAGATAATGCTGCAGTTTGGACCTTGGATGGAGAAAAAAAAAGATTTGTGAGAGACATACAAGAGAAAGGAAAAAGAAACACTGAAAACAAACTTAAGCTCACAGAAGCCCTAAGAAGCTATGCATACGTAGGCTACATTTCAATTTACTCATTTCCTGTGATAATGTGTAAACTCAGGAAGTTTTCTGGAGATCTGAAGGAGCTGGCACATTTTCCTGGAAAAAACAGCTTTGATATCCCAGTATAACGAGATTAATAAGGCAACTTTCTTAAAGAACAACCACAATTTCTGTTGTCATCAGGCCTGCCCACAGAATTGCCTGAGCCCCTGAAAAAGCCAGGGAATTGCCCCTCCCCATTCTTGATTTATTGATGATAATGTTTGTTGGATCAGTAGCACTGGTGCTAGTGTCCTGGCTAAAAGTTGCAACATTTTGGAGCTGAAAAGTATGTCAAGCTATTATTGAGTTCTGATGTTAAATTATTAATTCGTGCCATTTGTAACTGTTTTTCCCCACTGTTTCTGCTCATTTTTGCCACTTTTAACCCCTTTATGTTACTTGAAACCCATTTTTTAAAATTAATTTTCCCTTAATATTGTCTTAGGTCCTTCTACTTTATTTCCTGGTGTTTGTTCACACCATGGCTTAGCCATGAAGTCTGACATTATTTTCCAATTTGTTTGTCAATGTGCCCATCCACATTATCATTACCAAAAAAGGTCATTTTTGTAGCCTTGATAAAAGTGGTTATTATTTAGGTTATATATAAAATATCATTATTACAGATTAATTTCACAGTGGATCAGGATTTTGCTGACCTTCATGAGCCCCCCCATTTGGCTACGCTCCCTTTGTCTCCCCTTCTTGGTGCCCTTGGTTATCATGAAAAAACAAGTAAATTATTAAATATAGTTTATGGATGTATGTCTGCTTAAGGCTTCCATACATTGTAGACTTTGTGCCACAATTTCTTTTCCAGGCAGACTTTTGCAGCCCACTGACAACAGCTCCATATCCCACTTTTGGGTCCCCACCCTCCCACTGAGAACCACTAATGTAGGGCAACATTATCTGTAGAGCACATCCATCCAACTGTTATAAGTTGCTATATTACCTTTAAGCCTACTATTAGGGAGTTTAATTTACAGTAGGCTAGCTGTTAGGTGTGGCATGATAGGAAAAATACAATTCAGCATTTTCTTGTATTATCAGTCCTCTTAAACTGTGGGTATTTCAGGTTAGAGCTGTCAAAAAAGGCCAGTGTTCACTTTGCTCAACTAAGTTGTGGTTTCCTTGTATTTGTTATCCCAGTCGTTCTTTGCTGCAGTATTTAGGGTTTAAAAGTCCAACATTAAAGTTCAGTTGTCAGCACAAAGCTAAATGCAAAGCATCTTTTGTTACTGAGGGCTACACTTGCTAATTTTACAAGTGGCATGTTGAATTCATCAAAACATCTAGTAGAATTAGGCTATCTTTGTCTTAGCAATTTAGTCATCATTTTCAATTAAAAACACACAAAAAAACAAAGATATGCCCACAAACTTTATTAGAACTGTTATTTTTGAACAATAGATACATTTATTTATTGATTTAAGTTTGAATACAACCGATAAAACGTTTTCATTGCGTAGTTGCTAACAGCGCAGGAGGTTAAGCTAGCTAATGAGTCATTTCAGTTACTCTGCGCAGGCGCAGCAACTCCTGAAACTTTCGTCGCACTTCAGAGGGAAGCGGTTACGAAGGCGCTCAAAATACGGGACAGTTTAGAGTAAAAATCATCTTTGCAGGGTATTTTTGGAAATGACAACAAGTAGCTCAGGTCCAGGATCAGTTTCATGTGCGTCTAATTCCCAGCAGGCGATGTGGGAAACCTCTCATCAACAAGTAAGTGTCAAATCCGCTGCAGGCAGTCAGACGAAGTGTTTGCAGCTCCTCTCTGGCTGCCTGTCTCTCTATTGACAGTCGGTCTATCTCCAGGTTTATACCGAGGTGTTAGCGGCTCCATTGTCCTGCGGCTCTTTCTTTTGAAATGCGCTGATGAGCTGACACGGAGCCGGCAGATCCGGACCCGCTATTTGAAGTCTGGGCTCGGCAGTCTCATAAAGCACTCGGCCTCCTCTCTGTCTCTTTATTCTGCTGCATAATGTGAACGAGCATCCTGACTGACGAGGACCCTGCTCCTAAAACCTGATAGAGGAGATCACACGCCTCACGTTTGTATGCATACCTGCCTGTCTGGCTGATCGGTGTTTATTCAGACCACTATGAGAAAGTATGGGCGATACTAAAGGCTGCAAATAACTCAGCATTCAACTTAGATATGGAACTATAAACCACTGTTATTTTAAAGTTATTAAATTCCACAAAATAATGCATAGCAACTAATATTATTACGTTTTGTTTGTTTATTTAAAAAATGTTTATTTAAAAACTACTATCATACACAATATCAATTAAGTCATTATAGAGTAAGGGCACTACCCACATAGATTAAGAACGCCTATATATGGGAAATTCACCTATATGTAGATTGTGTTTTTGGTAATGCGGTCTCAGCCAAAATTACTACAAGACTCTTTGTTGTTCACATGTAAATGTTCAGTTTCAGAGCACTTAACCTCCTACCTGTTGGGCCATCTACTGTCTTTGTTCTTTTTTCCTTCCATGGTTTGTGTATTAATGCAGAATAGACCTGAAGCTTGTTGTGTGTATTCCACAGTGAATTGTGTTTTAAAACAGTGTTAGAAATGCATATGGACCAGTGGGTTGAATTCAGGATAGTTGTTCTCCTGTTGTTTATTAGAAACGGATCCAGACATTCTAAATAATGATCAGCATTAAAGATAACCTAAACGTTTAAAATGTTGCTTTTCCCTACTACGTGTCACATGTAAAGGATGATTTGCTCTGAAATCCCCTTTTAGCCAAAAATTACTATTTAAATGTGATAAGGATTTCTTAGTTTAGTACCTAAATCACATGAAGTATTTCCAACAGTTTTCAAAACCAGAGAAGTGGTTGATTTTTAGATTTGTGTTTCTTATTGTGGTGGATGTCATGACAGAGCCCTGGAATTGTCTGATGTTGCAGCAAAGGCTGTTGTGTAAGGAAGTGTGAAGTACTACTGGAAGCTGCCGTTCTGTTGCTGTATCTCATTCATGTTTTGTGTTGCTGACGTGTGATGAACCATGACCATTCTCACCACTGATACGTGTCCTAACATCTAAGTGCCCCCTTACACAGAAATCCTTACCCCTACTCCAATACATCTGCAACTTTGTGGCCCTACTAGAAATTTCAAAGTCAAGCAGAGTTGTCCTGATCATCTCCACCCACCTCTTTAGTCAGTTGGTGGTCACTGAATGAAGACCTTCTCATTAGAAATCTGCACTCTTTAAGTTGTATTTGCTAAAAAAAATAAAATAAAATAAAATTACAGATGAATTTCAGATTATGTAGGAGAAAAGTGGTTACAATTGGCCTTCCCAGTTAAAGTTGCAAGGTAGTCACAAAGCATTCTGGGCTCACCTGTACTATTCACCTGAAAGCGCCACTTTTAACAGCTTTTCTCCCTCAAATGTTGTCATTTGATGCATTCTACAAGCGTAAGCTTGAAAATAATTTATGTCTGTAGTTCTATATCACTTTATTTTCCAGGGAAAAATCCATTTAGAAGCAACATATCCTTACAAAAATTATTTCAATTTGTGTTTTTTGTTGGCAAAATACTTTTCAGTGCAGTTTACATTTGTATGTTTTGGGTTTTTCTCACAGGTCTAAGAGAAAGGCCAACAAAACATGAATAGAAAGTTGAAAAAGAAATGAACTTTTGCTTGAAACTATTAAAAAAGGGGACTGTTTAGGATGTAGAAAGTCCTGTAAATACACTGCTTTTTATGTTGTATGTACCATTAAATAAACTCCCGATTCCAGTTAAGTTGTAGCAAGATGAAAACAGAGCTACCAAAGACATTTTATCTAGCGTTAGTGAAGACCTAACCCTGTACATTTTTGGAAAAATCCCCTTTAGTCTAGAATTCCCTTTTTAACTTTCTGACTGACTGGGCAGAATAAATGTAGGTTCACCTGGAGGCTGACAAAAGTGGAAACTGATATGTTTACCTCATTAAAAGCTGCACGTGTATCATGGATGACTGAGCTGGTATTTAAAGTTGTTGAGTTTAACCAGGTACTGAGTTTGAGCCTAAAATCACTTCTATTGTCCATTGTTGGGTCAAGTGGGTGTGGGGCTGTTTGCTGTGAGTGGAGGTGGTGGAGGGGGTGTGTTAACCTGGGCAGTTAGCCATGTTTCCTGTCAGTGAACGCACCTTTACTCTAACCTTGAAAAAAAAAAAAAACCCAATGACAGAAGCACTTATTCATTAATGTTTGAATTAATTGATATCCCTGTAGTAAGTTTGATGTGAAAAAGAAGACTGAAATGCTTATATCTATCCCTCTCTCCATTAGGCTCCAGAGAAACAGCCTTCACGTACTCCATCAGCGCCGCCGGTGTGGTCAATGCCATCAGCCGAGCGTGCCGTGAGGGCGAGCTCTCCACCTGTGGCTGCAGCCGAGCCGCCCGGCCTCGTGACCTGCCGCGTGATTGGCTGTGGGGAGGCTGCGGCGACAACGTGCACTACGGCTACCGATTTGCCCGGGAGTTTGTGGACGCCAGGGAGAGGGAGAAGAATTACCCACGAGGCTCTCCTGAGCATGCTCGCACTCTGATGAACCTGCAGAATAATGAAGCAGGGAGACAGGTAAAGGACTAGAAACACATGTTTTCATTAAAAACCCAGAACAGTCTGGGAGTTTAAATCTGACTTTTAGAGTCCTACGAAGAAAAAGTGAGTGTGTTAATCTTCTTAACATCTCAATATGTCTGTGTGTGTGAGGAATGTGTGTGTGTGAGGTGAAGTGGCCCCTGACTGCCCGACCTGGCAGTATTTGCGAGTGTGTGTGTGCAAGTTATTTATTGGGAGGGTCCAAATGGCATAACTGCTAACGCCCTTGGAGTCTGGCTAGGTCGCTAGGTCAGTGTGCATTCCAGTGTTGTGCCACACACACACTCACACACACATTTAAGGTCAAACACATAAAATATACAGCAGCACAAACACAGTAACATACAGTAACATGCATGACCAAACAATCCAATTAAAGATGTAAACTCTCCTGAACTGTGCAAGAAATAAAGAGAGTAAGGGATGGACAGTTGGAAGATAAATGCAACAATTAAGGGTTTCCAAGATTTTTGGCCCTTTCTAGTAGCCATACAGTAAGTTGTAAAGGCTCAGACTTTTCTACTGGGACTAAAGTTGTGTCAAATTGCTTTTATGTTGGGTGAAAATACACAGTGACACACACACACACACTAAAACGGAGAAATTATACAATAGAAATTTCAAATCTGAAACCTGAAAGAACTGAGCAAATGGAAAGGTTGGATACATAAATGATAGACTAATTCAAGGGCTGTCAAATAATTATTTTTTAATAGTGGTTAATCTTAGGCTATCTATAATTCCTTGTGATTAATCTCCCCATTTGTAAATTCCGCTTTTTGGCGTTTAAACTGTTTTTCTTTAATTTTTGATTTTTGTTCTGTAGTAGACAAATGGTTGTTGACTGTTTGGATACAGACCCACTTTTATTTTGAAATTAAATAAGGAACTTAGGGAAGATCAAAGACTATGACATCAGTTTAACTTCAGAAAAAGGATCTGATATGTATTGAAAAAGAAAAAAGTAAGCACAAAGAACAGATGACTTTTAACTTGTCAACTGAGCTGCCTGAAGGATTTTTACAGTGAAATGAGACATTAAGAAGCAGTGGTGGACTTATTTTACATCACTGTGACTACAGGGAGATGCTGCAGTGGTTCAATGAAAGAGAATTCAAGGGACAATAAAGCATGCGATTAATTGCGATTGAAAAATAAACGCTCTAGGGCGCAGATGGCCTAGTGGTTGGGTCACTTCCCATGTGCGCAGTGGCCCAGGTTTGGGTCCGGCCTGTGGCTGCTTTCCTGCATGTCTTTCCCCCACTCTTTGGTCCCTGCTCTGGATTCTATCCACTGTCACTCCTCATTCCTCCTCACTCATCATTAAGGGCATAAAAAGCAATAGAAATAAATCTTTAGAAAATAATTAAAAAGTTAATGCTCAAATGATGGCTCTCAGTTTGCTACAATTAATGCATTAACCAACTCACCATGTCCCTATCCACTAAGCCTCAGCTAGCCAGGTCAGCTCAGGTCAGCTCAGGTCATCAGCCATCGTTTGGATCTCTGCTCAACTTTAGAAACTTTTTTATGCATTTATATTTCTGTGTGAGACTAAAGAGGCTAAAGCTTAATCATTTTTCTGCCTCCAACAGGCGTATTTTAGCAAATCATTTTGCAGTTCTTCAAGTCGCATGTCTTAAAACAAAGATATAATTCCATCCTCGTTGAGATTGGTTGATTCAAAAATATTTCCAGGGAAAACAGACTTTGTGAGGTGTGTGATTTAGAAGTAGAAAGTGATTCTTTTGCACTGTACCAAATATGATGACCAAAGAGAGTTATCCTTTCATGAAATGACTTGTAAAAACCCTGAACTTGTTAATTTTGTCTCAAAAGCCTTGGAAAGAAGACGGGATACTTTAAATAATCGATTAATCTAATGGGTCAATGCTAATAGTCTCTTTTTTTGTCATTTTGATGAAAACTAAACTTACTTTTTGCCAGTTTTGGTAGTCAAAGATTTATTTTTGGCTAGTTCTAGTCTTGTCTTTCTCATGGAACAAAAGCTGTTGACGAACATTTTTAGTCGACAAAATTAACACTGTTTTGCACTGGAAATATCGGCATACCACCAAAAATCCCATATGACATTCTGGCACCCCAGGCCTGGCATTTAAGCTAAACTGCTTTAAGAACGCCTTCAGTTTTTACTGATTTCAAGTAAAGGCACTTAAAAGAAACTTTAAACTGAGCTGTATGTTAACAGACGCACACATATACACTCTGACACTCGCACACCTTGCTCGTAAAAGGTCCATTTGCTGTGCTGGTACACACTGGATTAGAAGAGAGTGTTTATCTTCAGTTAGAGGAGCTTTGTTCTGGCTGTTTGTAAGACAGAGACTGGCTCTGTGTGTGCATTTGATTTGTGTGAGACAGTGAGCCTGGTTTTTGTGCCTGTGTATCAGGGTTTAAAGGTCAGGGTCTGGAGAGGTTGTGTTTCTGCTGAGGGTCCCGTTGGGGCTGTAGGAGAGCGTTTGAGAGAGGCAGACCTGTGGCTTTGTATGAACACACACAAACGCTGCTGAATGACTTTTCCACCTCTCTTCGTTTGATCCGGGTGTTTCTTTGTCGCCTGTCCATCCGAACGGAAGAGAGGAGGAGAGAGAGATGAAAAGGAGGAGAGCAGGCCAGAGGAAGACGGTTTCTCTCTCTTCCTCTTTATCCCGTCTTCTCGCTTTCTTTGGCGGACACGCCGCTTCGTCCTAAGCGGGATTTGTCTCGCCTGGTTGCACAAGGCAAACCGCGGGGCTTTTGTGGAGGTGACGGGGGCGTGCCGCTCGCTGTTTGTGTGTGCGCGCTTAGCTTCATTTGATTTGTGTGCAAGGCGGATAACGCGCTCGTCTGTGTGTACAAGCGTCTGGAGACAGAGACGCAGGGTGAGGGATGGACCTCCGTCACAGTCCCGCGACTTTGAAAGCCCCACACACACAAATGCACACACTTTTACACAAAAGTACACAGCCACCTAGGTCCACTGTCTTCACCTCGCACAAATCAAATGAGGCAGAGCTCATCACAAAGACCCCAACACAGCTACACGCACATTCCCAGTCTAAGGACAATAACAGACTCCCTCTGCTCTCACACTGAAGTAACTTTCACATTTACCCCGTGAAGTAAAAACAGTTTCACTTTTTACGTGGGAGAATAAAATCTGTCACAACAGAAAAAAGAAGTCTTAAAGAATCTTTAATAAATGATGATATTAGCTGCATCTGCTAATATTTAGTTTAATAGAGCCAGAATGAAACAAATAAATCAAAGCCTCACACTTCAGCATATAGTTTAGCTCACTAAGATACCTGATGTGAAGTTGACATTTCAATACATTGTGATAACCATGCTACAAAAAGGCTGAATCAGCATGATTTTAAAGTGTAACAGTATGAGAAATTACTAAAGCTTTGAGTAAACTACACACCTTCAGCCATATTTTAATCCAAAGCTGCCCTGAAGCAGAGGAGGTGACAGTTAAGGGTGCAGGCACACAAGGCCAAAGCATGCCCCCTCCCCATTTTGCTCATTCTCTAATAGTGTTCATTTCTAATGCTCAGAGAGTTCTTTTTGACACATTTAAGAGTTCTTTTCACATTCAATTATGATGTTGATATCACTGGGGGTATTTTTGGTTGTATTGAACATATCTAAAGCATTACAGTGCATCTCAAAAATCCTTAATTGTTCCCAGAAGTGAGGATACCAAGTCCACATGCAAGAATGGTTCAGACAGGCATGCAATTCATCACAGGTTGTTTATTAATGTAGTGCCAGTGATTGTCTGTACACATGTACCCCACCTCCACTGAAGATGTCACTAACTCAGAGAACAACTTCACTCATGGTGCATAAGCGTTTAACATCAAAAACTACAACAATGAACAAGGAACATGAGCAAATGAATCCTAGTAATGATCACTGTACAGCAGGCAACATTTTAGCACATCTAAACCCTCTGCCCAGGGGCATGATGGGAAAACCCTGCCTACATATCTCCAGATTTGAAACGGCAGCTGGCAGACCTTAGATCAGTTGACTCGCTGCAGAGCTAGATAGAGCAACACTGAAAGCCGTTTCACTCAGAATGGAGTTAAAATTATACTTTGGGAGTTAAAATCAACTCTGAAATGTTTAACACTGAAATACCAACACTCCACTTCTTGATGTGTATGAATGTCATCACAATGGGTACAATAATAATTGTTGCAATCAATATAGCATCTTAGGCTCAAATATTACACTCATTGGAAATGCCATGTGTAATAAAAGAAACCAGCTATGTATTAGATGTTTACATGCAAATTATTTAAAAGCATGTTTTCCCAATTCAGTCTTTTCAGTCTTTAGTGCACAGTTTGTTCCAGTGAAACACTACTATGCAACTTTTGGAAATAACCCTTTTCAAACTGTTTTGAACTTTCAGAGGTGTTTTCTAAGCCTTTCTGAACATTTAACTTTTAAGTCTTTCTCTATAATCAGCCCTGCCCACTGTAGGCAGACACAGACTTTCACTTTAAGCAGATAAAATCCCAAATTTGCAAGCTAACAAGCTGTGAGCTCCTCACAGGAGCTTTTAATACAGCATTTATAACAACACAAGTTATCTAGATTTGCAAATGTATTAAAAGAAAACATTTTTTTAATCATTCCATGTTTCCATTCTCTTAGCTATCTTTTCTCTGGACAAAGGGTGGGCTATTTTCTCTATTTCTCCTCTTTTTACTACAAACTTCAATCCCACTCACACTCACATGCGGCTCCTCACCCCTAACCCTGTCTGAGCAGCAGCTATTGTGCCTGACACAGAGACCGTGTCTCCACCACGGATGACTAACCATGTGTGTATTTCTGTGAGTGTATGATTGTGTGTGTTTTGCCACTTCAGACCCACCAGATAGCTCAGTAGGATGCTGGATGCACAAAGACTAACACTGTATAAGCAGTATTATATTAACTCTAATGACAGTAATGAGCTTTTTAAGTCACTATTTAAAGGATGAAGTGAAAATCAAAGAATAAATGGATGGGAATTCACAGAACAGGGCTGGTAAAAGTGGAAAAATAAAGAACAGGAAGCATGAATATGAAATAAAATCCTTTAAAATATCCATGTCCATAGATTCAAGAGGAGTTGTCTCTATTTTTCTAATTACCGTGTTTCTTAACCGTTAATAAGTCCCACAGTGGGGGATCTGAGTAAACATAGAGGCTCGTAAAACCACAAGGAGCCATAAAATATAAGAATTTCCTCCTGGTGTTGTCAAGTGAAACTAATCCTTGAAGTCCCATCAGCTCAGCTTTCGTTGAAAAATTTGAGAGATAGAAAAAAAGGGTAACAATTTGTCTCTTTTGTCTTTTTTGTTTATACTATCATTATTACTCACTAGAAACCCCTCAGAACAAGGCTTTACCTTCACAGAATGTCATTGTCCCTACGCCCTGTGTCAGTCGGTGGGGGTCAGGGGGGTCGAGTCGCAGGATTGGAGGGTGCCGAGTGCTATGCCTGCTGGGTAGTAAAGTAGAGGATTGGGGGAGCAGAAGGTGGGAGGTGGGGGTCAGGGTTGTGTTTGGGATGCAGGGGTTAACAGAGGTGAGAAGGTAATTGAGATCAGGCTGAGAGGAGACGGAGCGGTGGCTTTCATTTGTGAGAGGGGAAATTAGGAAATCAGGAGTAATTGGCTCAGCAAGAACAGCACGCCAGTGTGAGGGAATTTATCTCAACAACACAATACCTGATTAATGCTGTAAAACATGGACTCATTCATGGATTTGGTGTACTGTACTTGTTTATTTAATGCTGCTCAACAGGCAGGGGTGAAAATATGTGGCTCAAGGGCCCCCCCTACAGGGCAAAAATCATTTTAAAACACCTCTGCAATAAAAAGTGTTAAGTTTAGACCAAGTCAGACAAATTGCAGACTCAGGGGGAAAGATGCATTTAGATAAAGTGGTCCATTTTTCTAAGATCAAGTTACTTGGAGAGGCAATAGTTTGGATGTTGGATCAGTTTTTTAGGCCAAAACAGTGAGTTAAGTTTTAGAAATATGGAAGTATTTTCTGTTAAGAGTTGGCTGAATGCTCTCGTAAAATATGCATTGACATTACAGGATTTGTCTCTTTATCATAAATCACAAAAATAATAAAAATCTGCATCCAAAATGTTAAATCTATATCATAATTAAAATAATATATCTCTTAAAAGCACCTTCCCCGTTATGTATAGTCCTTAAAACTTTTTCAATTTAAACCTGAGTGCAGTTTCAGTGAAGAGCAGGAAGAAGTTACTGTAATGTAGATTGAGGTGAGATGTGGAAAAAGAACAACACAATCCTTTCATACCACTAACCAGGGAACACTGCACAACAGTGGCAGCCTGTGTGAATCTATCTATAAAAAAAACCGTCAAAAATGTGTAAAAGTCATGAGGTTCTTTGTGTAGCATATAAATAAAAGACACCTGTATTGATCTATTAAGATTTATGTCTTGATAGCTATTGCTCTCTTTGTAAGAACCACCTCCTGTATAGGAACTCTGTTGCAAACTGGATACTCAATAACATTTAGCCCTTTTCTCTACTTGTCAGTAAACCTTGTTTCCTCAGTCTTCTGTTGATTTTATTTTAGTAGAGTGATTTTTTCAGCCATCTCATAGAAGGCACAAAACTCACCTTTTTTAGGTTGTTCTTTGAGCTTTTCTTTTTGAATATTTCACCACACATTTGTATGAGAAGCAGGGTTTTTTCCAGCTCACAATGGGGACAACTGCAGATAGCTAGCTAGCCATTTATTTCATCATACTTACTACTGAGAACTTAATGTTTTACGGCTGTTTTCGCTGAGACTCTGACCTATAAAACATACTTGCTGTGTCAGTGCAGACGTCAAAAGTAAGATTGGTGTTCATCTTTCATCTGAACAAACATTCGTGTGTCTATGACTAATCAACATTGAAAGTCTGCCTAATATAACCATCAGTAGTTGGAGAACCAAGCACTGTGCATGCGGAGTGTGTGTACCCTTACATGTACGTTCAGACTACAGGCTACGCTGTCGCTTTCACAGATACATCAGCATGATGCTTGAGGCAGACACTCTGATATGCATGAGCGTATTCCTGCAATCAGCAGCACCTCGTCCCAGGTGCTCCTTAAAGCTCAGGCCACATACAATATAAGGCCCATTAATGGAACAGAAGTGCTGCTGTTTGTTTACTTTACTGTTCCAGATGTGTGCAGCAGTGTGTGACAGTCTCAGCAGCTAAAGATGCTAAGCTTTAGTTTGATTAAAAAACAAAAGTTTAACTTAAGAGGTGATTAAGTACAATGATGTTTTTATAAATGGATGGTGATGTTAAAGTTGTACAAGAACAAAAAGCAAGTTTATTTGTAAAGTTAATGAAGAATCAGGTTTCACCACCCTTACTCCTTCCATATTCCTTCTCCTGTGTGCTCAGGGGAATTATATTTGAAATATTAAAATGATTTTAAGACCCACAGTAAGTCAATATCATTTTTTCCCCAATAATACTCAGCCCTACTCCACCCATTAACTCTGCATTACCTGCTTGCAGTTGAGAGGGTGCGGTTACACCTTTTCACCACTAGATGGCAGCAGGATATAAATAAAGTCAGCCAGCAGCAAAGCAGTCTAGCCTTGAAGTCATATCTAGTACAAGAGTGATTTTAATGACAATTGATTTCTATGTTCAACATGTAAATACATTTTGTTTTACCTACCATTTATATTACAGCTTTTATTTATTTATTTTGTTCTTTTTATTTCAGCTTTATTTTTTTCAGTCATTTGCTACCTTCTTATCATCTTATCTATTTCCATCAATTTCTGCTCTGTCAGTCTATTGTAAAGCATGTTTTATGTATGAAACAGTTATGATTTATTACCCCTTTTATTCTCACAACTAGAGGGCCAATTCTTTACAAATTTCAGGATACCCTCAAGATAGTAAGGATAACAACCTACAATTTGGCAATTGGGACAAATAGATAGCTTTCATCAGAATTCTTCTGGCCATCATTTATATTTGTAAACTTGAACACAAATAATAATTTTATTTTTTCACGGAAGATTTTATCATGCTTGCTTCATATTTACAATTTCTCGATTTTTGAAATTGACTTAAGTGAGGTGGAGGGCCACGTGTGGCCCCTGTGCTTCCAGTTGCCCGCTGCTGGCTTGAAAGCTGATGACATTAAGTTAGAATAAATCTTTCTAACTTTTTTGCCTTTTCCTCTCTCTACCAGGCGGTGTACAACCTGGCAAATGTGGCCTGTAAGTGTCATGGCGTCTCGGGTTCCTGCAGCCTGAAGACCTGTTGGCTCCAGCTGGCCGACTTCAGACGTGTCGGGGAGTTCTTGAAAGAAAAGTACGACAGTGCGGCAGCAATGCGTATTGGACGCAAGGTATTAAACTCTTAACCGAGTTTCACAAACAAGATACTAAACCCTGAAAATAACCCTGAGTCTAACTCTTACTGATTTTTTCTGTTTCTAGGGAAAGCTGGAGCAGGTAGACAAGCGCTTCAACCCTCCGACCCCAGAGGACCTTGTCTACATCGACCCAAGCCCGGACTACTGCCTCCGCAACGAGACCACGGGTTCACTTGGCACGCAGGGTCGCCTCTGCAACAAAACCTCGGAGGGCATGGACGGCTGCGAGCTCATGTGCTGCGGCCGAGGGTACGACCAATTCAAGACCTACAAGCACGAGCGCTGCCACTGCAAATTCCACTGGTGCTGCTACGTTAAGTGCAAGCGCTGCACGTCGCTGGTGGACCAGTTTGTGTGTAAATAGCATGCCGAAAGATGACAGAAGGAGATGACAGAGACAGAGTGGGAGGATGGAGAATTTTCAGAGTTTTGTTCAGGAGAAATGAAGACACATTAAGCTCCGTTTTCAGCCACGTTTTTCTTTTAAAGCTCCTGGTCTCCACAGATGAACAAACCATTTCTTTCTTTCCATGTTACTGGAGAACTCTGGTTCCAGTTTCCCATCAATTCCTGTATGATATGCTGATCAAAACCCTGAAGCAAGAATGGGTGTTAAGAAGGACTAAAAGGACAAATGGACCCAGAACTGGATCCTAAAAAAAAGGGGACTCCAACGACTAGTGTGAGAATATGAAAGATGAAATAAATATATAAATAAATAATAAATAAACATACAGCTCTGATTGTTATTTAAAGAGGCTCAAACAAAGTTAAAAGCACAGTTGGGCCCATGAAAGTCGTGCATTCGGGGGAATCCTTGCAAATCATCACAGCCCTTTTGGAGATTGAGGCCATTTGAACTTCTGACCCTGCAAGAGGAGCCCTCGCATGCATGATTTGTGCTGACATTGCTCATACAACGCACAGAGAAGACCAGAAATGCAGACTGGACAGACGAACAGGAGTGAGCGAATAGAGGGGGATAATTGAGTTAAAGGGGAACTGTCGAACAACAAAATGATGTTGTATTTTGTGCTTATTTTGCAACAAATTATTGGAAAACTCAAGCATTGGAAAATGGTGTAAATGCTCAAAAAAAAAAAAGTGAAAACACTTAATGTCTCAGTCAGAAAGGGCCAGCAGACCTTTCTCTCCATTTGTCTCTTGTGTAATTGCTCCTGTTAGAGCAGATTTACAGCACCTGGGAGATGACAAGTGCGTCTGTTCCGCTTAATGAGGCTCGCCAGTTTTCAGCCATCTTGACAGCAGCGGCCGTTTAAACAAGCAGATCACATCAGCAGGTCCGACTCTACGACCTTCATGTGACAGTGAAGTGAGTGAACCCTCCATTAGCGGGATTAATGTGGCGTATCTGCCTTAATGAAGCCGCACTAAGAGACGCTGAGAGTGGAGCTCCCTGTCTCATGTTATGCAACTTGTTAAGTCAACAAAAAGCCTAAAAAGTGGTGGTAAAAAATTAGCATCGTATAATACTGTTGTACCATGAATTTAGCAATTTGTTGGAGATTATTCTAAGTGTAAAATGTAACAAAAACCATCATGAAGAGGACTGAACATGCTGTGGATTAAGTGAATGTGCGAGTGTGAAAAAACAGAAAGGACTGCAGTAAATTTGAGCTATCAGATCAGAAAATAAGGTATATTTTATTATTGTTATCATTTTGATGTTTTGTATGTTTTATACATGACTATTATTGTGTATTCTTTTGATAAACTAGTCTACAACAACAACATGTCGTCCTGTTTTTGATGCAGTTTTTTGGAAGAAACTTTCCTGAAATCCTTCCAACCACAGAGAAGCCCTTGTCTTATAATGGACGTTTTGGGAAATGATGCTGCGGTTGCTGATAAGGGAAGTGATTTAGTGCAAGAAACAGAAGAACAGTAGTGTTGTTGGCATTAACAATCAAGCATTAATCATGTAGTCATAATTTAAATACACAATGCTGACGACAATAAACAATCACCTTTTCTTCTAACAGCATTGTAACTATCAGGAGACTGAGGACACTAAAAGCTCATTCTTCACTCTTTTTTTAAGATAATTTTTTGGGGCTTTTTGCCTTTTTCAGTGGTAGACATGCAACAAACAATGCCTAGACCTGGAATCAATTCTGCAACCAGATGTACATCCCAAGTTGCTCAACAGTGCAGGACTTCTGTAGTCGTATTTTCTCTTTATAATGCTCTATACATTTTCAGTGGGAGACAGGTACGGACTGCTGACAGGATGCCCTCATTTATTGTGAAGCCATGCTGTTGTAACTCATGCAGAATGTGACTTGGCATTGCTATGCTGAAATAAGCAGGGATGTCTCTGAAAGACGTCTGTATGTACCTCTCAGTAATAATTGTGCCTTTACAGATGTGCAAGTTACCCATGTGCCATTTTTTTCTAAAACAATCTGGATCTTGGACTTTTTAGACCACAGCACACTTTTCCATTTTTGGTCAGGCCCAGAGAAGTAAGCAGCTCCTCTGGATGTTGTTGATTAATGACTTTCACTTTGCATGACAGAGTCATAACTTAGAGATCCAGATGCAGAGACAGTGACATACAGTGTTAACTGACAGTGTTTTTTAATGTGCTCCTGAGCCTACACTGTATTATCCATTAGCTATCATACATCTAATCTCGCATACTTGTACGTATCATCAGTGTTGTTTTCTGAAGCTGAAGGTCTTATAAAACACCCTCAGCCAGAGCCATCTGGAGGCTTTCTCTTCTTCCATGTTGTTAGTGGTGACTCCTCTGTTGGTGCCAGTCATGCCTTGCTGAGGCAGGTGAGCCCCTGCAGCCCACCTCAACTGGCATGCATACGCTCCTCCATCCATTCCTCCAGTCCTCCACCAACTCCTGGTTCTTCGCCTTCTTCTTCTCCTGAGCCTCCTCTATCCTTTCCTTCCAAGGTACAGTGAGGACCAGCTGTCTTGTGGCTTCAGAAATTAAGATGATCCCTAAGCTAAGTGTGATGGGGTTTTAACCAGAATACACTGTTCCACTTGGAAAAACTCACTCTTTCTCAGAATGATATGTGTGTTTCTCAAACACACCTCAGTCAGAAATGCATACACAGATTTAAATTCTCACTTCCTAAACCTCCAATGCTGGCACAGAAGGAGAATCCCTCTCCAGCATTACACCTCCATGATGTTCAAAGTAAAGGTAAAAAGTCATAGGAGCGTGAGCATCACAGCACTGTAAATCCACCTACGGGCAGTGGTGGATTACGGTGGTCATTAACCCCTGTGCTATTCTTTTGGTAGAACCCACCTTACTCATTGTGATCCAACTTGAAAGGTAACTGTGCATAGAATCACACAATGTGTGGTGGCTTTCAGTGCAAACAGGAAAACCCCATTTAAAGTGCATCCTTAAGCTGGCAACAGCTTTCAGCTTTTATTTTCTCTCTGACACATAGGGAATGTGAAAGTGGTGACATCATTTTAACTAAACTGACTTAATGAGCATGGTTACTGGAAGCCAGCTGCTGATTTGGTAGACTACATGTGGTCCATTAGATCTGACCAATCAGGTGCCAATTCAATAAGAAAATTCCTTCTGGACCGAAATGGGTCAACACTATTTATCCCTTTGAAGTAACTTTAAATTATTAACAGTCTAGGGGTCCTAGCACACGTGGGGCCTCTAGACTGAAGCCTCAGCTAGCAGCCTATGGGCTAGTTATTAGGAGATAACACTGCTGATGCATGTCCAAAGGTTGTGATTATTCATTTTAAAGATGTATTCATTAATCATGATCATTCTTTCTTATTCTCTTCACCCTGTGTGCCTCCATCTGTAATCTCTCACACTTCATCGTGACTTTTGAACCCATCAGATGGTGAAGCAGCTTTACTCCTCTGCTCCGTGGCTCCCCAGCTGCTTTTAACTCCTCCTTTTTGCATCTCAAACTACATCCTCCTCTCTGGGCTCTCTTGTGGGTTTCTTAAAGGCACCAACAGTTTAGTTCTATAAAAAGCTCCGGCAGCTTAACAGCCTTTAACAACTTTTAGCACTTAAACGGACAACAGCGACCGTGCCTGTCGGTTCAGCGACCTAACTAACAATCCCATTACTATGAGCTCTTCACAGATAATTCAATTAGACCACTGACCAGAGCGCCATGGCCGACATACACCGCTGTGTATGTGTGTAATCCTACTCACCTGATGCATGTTTGAGTCAGATGGTCCTTCTCATTATAGACACAGCCAGCTGCTGCTGATTATTCCTTCAAAGACAATTTAGTACAAGTCTACAATGATGTTTAATGTGTCTTACAGTGTGAGCGTGTGCACTGCTGCAGATTAGAGCAGTGAAAGTGTAACTGGTGGTTTGTGAAATCCCTGTCACCTGATGGCCATCTGCCTCTTCTCCATCATCGCTTCTTTTTATTTGAGCTTCAGCTCCTTTAAATGACAGCCTTCGACTTTTTTCTTGTCCTAGTTTTTAAAAGCTTTTGAAGAACTTTGGTATGTTTTGATTTGGCGCCTCATGTGGACAAAGCTGTACCTCTGGTTGCAGTCTGTTCATTTTTAAGACATTTTCTGACCAAAAACCTAGCCCTGTCTTGAAAAAGTCAAGTGCATAACTTATTGAACATTTTTGCAGTGGAAAAAGTAAGCATAGGCTGTTTCTCTGAAGTTTCTAAAGTGACTGAATCATTTTTTCCGAGTCTATCAAACAATTAACAGTACTTTTGGTTGTGACAGACTTATTTTCAGTCTATTACAAACTCAATTGTAGGTGTCTATGGCTCTCATGGCAGGTCGTTTGTTTGTATAAAGGTGTCTTGACTTGTTGTACCTTGATGTTACATCCTGTCATCTAGTTCAGTGATCCTCAACTGGTGGGTCTGGACCAAGTCTTGGAACCACTGGGTCATATGTGGGAATGTGTTCTTGGAATAACAAAATGCACCAAAATGTCCACTCTTTTCAAACATCCTTGTTTTGTTCTGTCTCTTTGATTTATCACATGCTTTGTAATGTATGTGATCTAAACTGTACTATTGTTCAAATATTACTGG
The DNA here is from genome assembly GCF_018320785.1 of Cheilinus undulatus. NCBI lineage: Eukaryota > Metazoa > Chordata > Actinopteri > Labriformes > Labridae > Cheilinus > Cheilinus undulatus. The sequence continues at coordinate 18,769,371 of NC_054887.1, read as the reverse complement.
TTGAAAAATATCAGAAATCTGTGCAGTTTTTCATTCAGTAGCTACTGCTGGATCCTGAGAAATCCAGTAAAGGTTAAAGTAAAAACTCTTCTTTGCTGTAGTTTTATGTTGTCTTTTGTATTGCTCAGATTTGGCTAAATGGGGGATGTCAGAATATCTGCATTTATCCTGATGTAATTAAGGTCCATAAATCCCTGGTGGACTCAGGGGGTGAACAGAGGAGACAATGTCCATCTCTGGTACCTGAATGTATGAAAGCACGCTGCAAAAGTGCTCTCATGGATGCTCCTGTGGAAGGTTAATATGATAAAGTGCCCTTTAGGATGCCTTCAATGTGAACAAAATTTGATAAAATGCCATATAAGCAGGCAAAATCCAACAAAGTTCCCTATTTGGAACCTTCTTTGTGAGGCAAATTTGACAAAGTGCCCTTTTGGTGCTCTCTATATGGACACAATTTTGCAAAGTGCCCCTTTTTTTTGGTGCCATCTATATAGACAAAATTTGACAAAGTGCCTTTTTGGATTTCTATTTAAGGACAAAATCTTAAAGAGTGCCCTTTTAAGTGTCCTGTATGTGGACAAAATCTGACAAAGTCTGATTTTTTTGTATTCTTTATGGACAAATCTGACAAAGTGCCTTTTTAGTGCCGTCCATATGGACAAAATTGGACAAAGTGTCTTTTTGGTGCTGTCTAGTTGAACAAAATTTGACCAAGATTCATTTTTGGTGTCCTCCATATGGAGGTTTTTGTACTTTTACATACTATTTTAGGGTAAAAAAGCTTTATACTGTCCTTTCAGCCAATATTGTAAATTTTGTATTTAACCCCTTAAAGTCTGTTGTAACATATTTGATGCATATATTTATGATACCTCTATCTAATCAATATGCTCAATAAATTACTCAAAAAACTTCTGAATACAATCTGATAAATGATAAAAAATGCCCTCAAATGGATTATCAGTTACCAAAAACTTCTAATAAATAAAATGAGATGATAAAAATATAATTGTTAAATTTAATGGTAATTTGGATTTTTTTAAATTTCAGTAGAAAGTTAAATGAACATTTCAGTTCCAAAAAAGTAGAATTTTCTGGCTATTATTTGTGTTTTCAGGCTTTATGGGGTTAATACTAACTTTTCCTCTTCCCGGTATGAGCCAGAATCCCTTAAGAGACACTTAAAAAGACAAATTTCTCTTCTTTCATTCGTCTTTCCTTTTGACTGTCCCCTCAGGTGTTCCCTGATGTAGAGCTCTCCTGAAACTTACTCTTCATTATACACGTCTCTCTTATCTTCCTCTCTCCAGCTTTGACTCTGAGACGCACAAACTTAGCTGTGGGGCTTTTCAAAAGGCCAAAAAGTGTCTCTGTGCATGCATCTGCACGCAAACTTCCCTGGAACATGAGAACAGTGTTTAAAATAGCATAAATGACACATCATCTGAGCCTACCTGCAGGAACTTCAAATATTTGACTGCCAGATGTCAAATAATGAAGCCAAACCTGCTAAGAGGCATGAATTCTTCTTTTGCTGCTTGAAAGAAATTTATCTTCACTTTTTCCTATTTCTGTGATGTTTTTGGCAGCAAGGATGAAGATTATTGCTCTACAACCTGTTCTCTTTATGTTTTATTGCAGGGGAGGTGGAATAGGATGATCTGGTTGTTGCTCCTCTTGTGTCCAGTGGGGGAAGCTGCCAAGCCTGGAGGGCATTCTGGGTAAAACAGGCAACATTGATGTCTGCAGATAAATGAAGCCAAGACATCCAGTCATGCCAGACATGCTGTTACACATAGACCCTCTAAGTATTTGAAAAAATACAATAAAACTATGTGTTTGGGTTAGAGTGAATCATTGAAGCTGGAGCTCTGACTGCACACAAACAGATGGAAGCTATAGGATGAGATCATGCACATGGCGTCTGTGCGTTCATTATCCAGCAGCTGTTAAGACATCCGTAGGCGAACTCTGTGTTCTGGATTAGCTTAAGGGATGCAAACACTTCATTTCTGCTGTCTCAAACAAACACCAGCCTACAGATGTACATTCATAATGTGATTGCTCTCTTTATGTCGTTTTACCCTCAGAGCACATTCATACACATGCTTCTACAAGATCTGGATTCAGGTAAGTAGACATAAAACCAGAATCTCAGTGAGGTGCTGCTTCAGATTCAGTGGGAGTCAGCCTATTTGTATCTGTAAAGTCCATAAACCTTGTCTTGTTACACATGGAGGATGTATCATGCTTAAAATAGATCCCTTTATGCATGCATGGCACCTTTATTCTGTGCGAAAATGTAAATTAAAAGAGAACGCAATTATTTTCAAATCTCATAAATCTATATTGTATTCACAATAGAACATAACAACATATCAGATGTTGAAACAGTCGTTCTCGCTACTCAGCAGTCCTGGATATTCTTTGCTGGATTTTTTGTTTCATAATGCACCAGATGTTTTCTATTTGTGAAAGGTCTGGGCTGCACATGGGCCAATTCAGCACCCAGACTCTTCTACTGTGAAGCCATGCTGTTGTGATGGATATGGTATGTGGTTTAGCACTGTCTTGTTTAGATATGCAAGGCCTTCCCTGAAAGAGACATTGTCCAAATGGTGTCCTTTTGTACCCAGACATATTACTGACCTGTTACCCATTGACCTAATTAGTTGCAAAATGCTCCTCCATCTGTTTTTCATTGGTACCACTTACTTTTCCAGCTTTTTGTTGGCCCCTACTTTTTAGAGATGTGTTACTGCCATCAAATTCAAAATGAGCTAATCATTTTCATTAAGATGGTTATGTCTCAGTTTCTACAGCTGATTATGGATAACAGGGGTTTGCAAATGCTTGCATTCTGTTTTTATTTACTTTTTACACAGTGCCCCATCTTTTTTGGAATTGAGGCTATATTATACTGGCCTTAGAAAATAAATAAATATCAATGAAACTGTTGTCAAACACCTTGTGTTGTGCTGAATGAGGCTCTTTATTGTTGCCTATCATGTTGCATTTCTCATTTATTTTAATTAATTATTGTTTCTACACGCTAGCAACTGTAGTGATTGTATTTTATGTTGTTTGCATGGGGCTGTGTCGCACATTTCTCTGTCGGTTTCAGGCTGTAAAGCTTAAGCTCAATCTGTTAATGCTCACAGTTGAGTTGGTGTTAGTTTTGACAAAACAAGGCCAGTTTTGAATGCAAGGGCTGTTTTTGGACACTAGTAGAGAGAATGAAAAGATTTGATTGTGTGAAAATATGCAAGGAGTCACTTCGGCATCCTTACTCAGTCTTCACTATTTTAGACAAGTTACATATTTAAGTGGGTGAATGTTAATAATATGCATGCTGTAGGGTGTCAAGCTTTAATTGGATCACCACACAGAAAGTAAAATATGACATGCATTGAGTTCTGCTTCACACCATCTGCTACTGTGATTCTTTTTCCATGACCTGTGATTGAGAGAATGAGGTGTGCTGGGTGTGAAACATCATGTAATCTTTCTCTCTGTCACACCCTCTTCATTCACGTTTGTGTAAGTGTGTGAGATCAGGGTGTTTTTTTTAATTATTATGTGAGCTCATGTATGCAACAGTGAAGCTTGTTCCAACACATGCAGTCACTATAGGGCTCTGCATTGTCATGCTAAATGAAAGCTCTTAAGGCCTGAATTGCTAGTGATAAGTAAAAACCAATCTACCAGTAAGGTGAAAAAAAGTGTCTTCAAAAGAGAAATACTGACTAATTTAGATAGACGAAGATACATCAAGACTTTTGATGAGGTTTTCACAGTGCATTTCTGCAACGGAGCTGAAATAAAGTTCCACAGTCCCCGACTTGAAGTCACTGGTGCAGATTGAACTCCCATGTTAGATTCATAGTTGTTTTTTGAACCTTAGCTAATACTATCACCCAAAAGTGGTAGCAGTGGAAAGAGCAAACCCTTTTAATTCACATGTCAGGTGTGGTTTGCCTGTCTGAACTTGTGGATGCCAACGGATGCCCAGCAACGCACATAACCTGTTTACCACACAATGCTGCCAGCTAATGGAAAGCTGCTTTTAAGGCATGGCAAGACAAGGGAAGTGAAACTGATGTACACTGTTAAAACAGTGCACTGAAAACATTATCAAGCAAAAATAAGATGTTAAAGGACCAACAACAGCTGATTTTACCCCCTTTGAATAGTTAGATGCAATGAAGACTCTTGCTTCCATTTGGTATAGAAGGGCCTCAGACCCTGCCTGAATAACTTTAAATATTTATATGTCATATTTTTGGGGCCTTTATAACTAGACACATTGTTTTTATGCTGGCAATAACCTTTAATCCAGCCATTCTTGCAACATGATATCTCAAAAACACTTCAAGGGATTTTCTTAAAACTTTGCACTCATGTCCACTTAAGGGTGAACTGATTAAAAAGTGGAGGTTAGAGGTCAATGTCATCTGGTCTCATGTTTATCCCTTGCCTTCACCACCATATCTCAAGAATTCTTCAAAGGATTGAATGCAAACTCTACACAAATGTCAACTCTGACCCAAGAAAAATGTGATTGGATTTCAAAGATAAAAGGTCAAAAGTAAACATCAGTGGGACTCATGCTCAGCCCTTGTTTGTAAACTAATATCTCAACATTGCTTTGAGGGATTATCTTCAAACACTGCACAGCTGTCAGATCAAGGACCAACAGATTAGGTTTTTGAGGTCTAAGGCTTAATTACTGGGCCTAATTCCTTGCCTGTAAACACAATGTCTCAGAAATATCTGGATGGATTTTCTTTAAAATTTGCACATATGTCCATCCTGACTTTTGAATAAAGTGATTGGCTTTCCAAGTTCAAAGATCAATATCATTGGGCCTCATGTCCTTCCCATATTTTTGTAAATACAAAATCTTAAGGTTACTTTGAGGGATTTTCTTAAAACGTTTCACCAATTGTTGCTCAAGGATAAAATAATTCAATCCGGTTTTAGGGAGCAAGGGTCATCATAATTCAGCCTCATGTTCACCCTTTGCTTGTGCATATGAAACCTCAAATTCCCTTGAAGGATTTTCTTTAAACTTCTCACAATTGTCCACTTTGACTCAGGAATGACATTATCAAATTTTGAAGACCAAAGGTCCAAAGGTCATTTGGCCTCATGCTCATCCCTTGATTCTGAAAGCAGTATCTCAAGAATGCTCTAAGGATTTTCTTCAAACTTCCCACAACAGTTCACTCCGAGTCATTAATGGAGTTATTGGCTAATAACAGTCATGGTTCAAAGGTCAACATCATTGGGCCTCATGTTTATTCCTTGCCTGTAAAAACTAAATCTAAAGATTTCATTGAGGGATTTTCTTTAACCTTTACACATTTCAACTTTTACTTAAGAATAAAGTCATTGTATTTTGGAGATAACTGGTCAGCAGTCAGTGCCCTTGGGCCTCATGTTCATCCCTTTTTTGAAAAGTTGATATAACAAGAATACCCTGTGAGATTTTCTTGCAACTTTGCACTAATGATAACTTAAGGGTGAAATTAGAAGATTTTACAGGACAAGGGTCAACATAATTTGGCCTCATGTTTATTCCTTGTGTGTATCAATGATATCTTACGAGTGCCTTAAGGGATGTTTTTCCACTCTGACTCATCAATAGAGTGATTGGATTTCAAAGGTCAACATTATCGGGCCTCATGTTCATCGCTTGTTAATGCAGTTTCTCAAGAATGCCTTAAGAGATTCTCTTCAGATTTTTCATAAATGTCCACTCTGGCTCATTCATGGAGTTATTAAGTAAAAGGTCAACATCATTGGGCCTCATGTTCATCCCTTGTTTCTATATATATATCTAAAGAATGCATGACGGGATGTTCTTCAAACATTGCATAACTGTCTACTCTGACTAAAGGATCAACTGACTAGATTTAGGAGATCAAAGGCCACGTCATTTGACCTCATGTTCATCCCTTGCCTGTAAAGCTCCTCTGCGAGCTACCAGCGCTGGGCTCCCTACCGCAACTGGGATGATTTGCCACAGGATCCTGAAGGAGGTAGTCACTAGACGCTCGGGGTGTCCCCCTCGAGCAAACACCCCTCTCCGCTAACCCCCTGCCTGCCCTCCAACCACCTGATTCAGCCTGCATCAGCACGGACCGAGAGTCAGTCAGCCAGGTGCAACGGAAGCCCCCACACATCCCCTCACCCCCTCATCTCCCTACCACTTTAATCATTGGAGATTCAATAACCAGGAACATTCGATTTCTCAACTCCATCACTCACTGTTTCCCCAGAGTCACTGTCCCCGTCATCCTGGACAAACTCCTGCATCTCCTCCCCTCACCCCCCCCCTCTGTTACAAAGATTGTAATTCACACTGGCATGAATGACACCACCCACAGGGAATCAGAGCTCACCAAAATGGATTTTAACTTGCTTTTTAACGTTTTAAAGGACACAGGAAAGACTATTTTTATCTTCTGCCTACAGTTAGTTCAGAATGCAGCAGCTAGGCTTCTAACTGGTTTTAACAGACAGCATCACATCACCCCATTTTAGCACCCCTACACTGGCTCCCTGTTAGTTTTAGAATTGATTTTAAAAATTTACTTATCACTTTTAAAGCACTGAAGGGCCTGGCTCCAAACTACCTAACAAAACTTTCGGGCGGGGGCCGTCTTTTATCACCTTTCTCTCTTAGATATACTTCTATGTCAAATTTGACCTTAAAGCCCCTATATCTGCTCGTCTCTGCATTATATTTCATGCTTACTGATTCTTGGTTCTAGAGCCCCCCTTTCTTTTATTGCCTTTTCTGTGTCTCCCTCTTTTTGCTGCTATATTGGTTTTACCAGATTATTATCATTATTATGATTGTGATTAATTTATTTTACTGTCTAGAATTTTAATTTTCTTATGATAACGTATAAATCGCTACACATTTTAACTGTTTTTTTTCTCCTCCTTACCATTTTTCATTTATTTTCCTTTCCGTCTCTTCCTAATATTTTAAATGCTTTTACATTTCTGGTCCTTAGGCCTCTTTTATATGGTTGGTTTCTGTGTTGCCTGGACTGGTCTAGGTTACTCTGGGCTTTTACTTTATTATGGTCTTCATTTCTAAACTGACATCTTTTTCATGTTGAGAATTTTCTGCTAGTTTTTTATGATGTTGGAGTTATATTGCTGGCTGAGTTTTTCATGGGTTCTTCTGTTGTGGGGGTTTTGTCTTTATTGTGATGTTTTGCTGTTTGTGTTTGATGCTTTGTAACTGTGATTCTGCTTATTGTCAAAGCATTTTGTAAACCTCTGTTTTTAAAGGTGCTATACAAATAAAGTTTATTATTATTTATTATTAAACATATCTCAAGAATTACTTTAAGACCTTTATTTAAACTTCACACAAATGTTCACTCTGATATGAGAATGCATTAATTTATCTTGGACTTCAGAGGTCATGGCTTGAAGTCATTGGGCCTTATGTTCATACAGTATATCAAGTTTGTTTTGAGTGTTGTTGTTTAAATGTTGCACAGTTGTCCACTCGGACTCATGGTTTAACTGATCAAAACTTGGAGGTCAAAGGCCTCATCGATTAGCCTCATGTTCATCCCTCGCCTGTTAACATCATATCTCAAGGATTCCAGGAGGGATTTTCTTTAAACTTTACACAAATGTCCACTCTGACTAAGGAATACGGTGATCACATTTTAAAGATATGTCAGAGGTCAGCATCAATGGGTCTCATATTTATCCTTTGATTGTGAATGCAGTATCTCATGAATGCTTTAAGGAATTTTCTTTAAAACTTTCACAAATATCTACTCTGACTCATCAATGAAGTGGTTGGATTTTGAGAGCCAAAGGTCAAAGGTCAGCATCATTTGGCCTCATATTCACCCCTTGATTGTGAATGCAATATCTCATGAATGCTTTAAGGAATTTCCTTTAAAACTTTCACAAATATCTACTCTGACTCATTAATGAAGTGGTTGGATTGAAGGTCAGCATCACTGGGCCTCATATTCATCCCTTGATTGTGAATGCACTATCTCATGAATGCTGTAAGGAATTTTCTTTAAAACTTGCATAAACATCCACTCTGGCACATTAATGGAGTGTTTGGATTTTGAGAGCCATAGGTCAAGGGTCAGCATCATTGGGCCTCATGTTCATCATGTTAATCACCCCAGTTCTTTCTTTTTGACCCACTGCTGTTCTTTCACTGTCTGGATATGGTGTACCTTGCAGAGATGTATAACTACCAGGCGATAGTTCTAGTTAATATTTTTAATGTGAAATGCAAATTAAAAGAAGTTTTTTTCTTTTGTTCATTGTTTATATTTTCAAAATACCTTTCAAAAGATGGATTTTGTTGTCACTGCAGTTCTTTTTAGTGCCTTTCTTTGAACAGCACGTTAGATACCAAGTGTTTGAAAAGGTAGCATTGCAGCTTTCGCAGCATTTAATACCTATTGTAATTTCCTCAGTGAGAAGAGTAACAAGGGTTAACAGTGTCGATTTAATCTCTAACCAAATATAGCCAAGTCTTAAATAACAGTTCTAAAGCAGCCAAGTGTGCTAGTTGCTCAACTTGGTACTGCAGCAAAAGATTATGTTTATGGACATGTTAACCAAGGAGGGGCCCTCACTAGAGTTCCCACATGCACTCAGACAGAACAACAAAGGCACATTAAAATGTTGGATTAGCAATGAGAGTATGGTGCAATCAGGAATCAGGGTTATGCAAACAGACTTCCACCTGCAGTGCATGAGGCCACCACTGTGATTTCACAGGAGGACTGTTATCCACAAGTTTCGGATGTTTAGAGGCAGATCAGTTCATCTGCTAACAAAAACAGAATGAGAAAGAGAAAACATAAGCCTAAAAATGCTGCGCTTTATATTTAAAGCATAAGAGGAAAGAGAAAAATATTTTTTAAAGCATATCCTGTATTTGACCTACTAAAAAGGATGAAAAAATACTGCTTATATTGTTTCCTGTGCTAATACCTGGCTTATTTATACATGTGGTAAGGTTTTTTTATTTTTGTCAGGAAAAAAACTCTGTATTAGCACCAGGCTAAGTTAAAATGACATCCCATAATGCCCCTGCATACAGTGGGTGCAAAGGTCTCAAAAAACATCATTTACATTAAGCATGGAGAGGATGGACTTTGTCTGACAGACAGTCAGAGAGAGAGATGAACTCGGTGTCAGCTGGTTATTTTACTGATTTGCTTTGTCAATATAAGAGGATTTTAAAAATATGTAAAAATCACCTACAAGATTATTTAAGTTGTGTAAGATGCTGAGAGGAAGCAGAAAGTACTTTAAATGACTTGTTTTGTAAAGTGATTCAACCTAACTTTGTACTTATATTCATGATTACATAACTGGGTTTTTGAACCCTGTTGACAACTTTGCTTTAGATTTCCCTCCATAAACTAAAGTACAGTTTAAACTTTTATTGCAAAAGAAATAAAGGTGCAAACTTATCATTGCAATGTATCTTATCAATGATGCAAGATGTGATAGGCGCTCAAGGAGAACGCACAGTAATCAGGACACAGTGCTGATTACTGTACTGTACTGTTGGATGTTTTACCCTTTTATTGATTTTATAAATCAATCATGGATCATATAAGTTGGCTATTTTGACCAAAAAAATCCTCTTCAATGTCAAAGTGAAAACAGATTTCTATGAAGTCATGTCAATTTAACAAAAATATGTAATGTGAAATTAGTGACTACATAAATATTGCAGCCAAAGGTGCATCTACTAAATTCTGACTTGAAGGAGGTGAATATTTATGCAGTCGCTTATTTTACATTACATATTTTTGTATAATTGAACTTACTTTGTGGAAATCTGTTTTCACTTTGACATTAAAGAGTTTTTTTGTAACTTTTTGTCAGAGAAAGCCAACTTATATTGACTATTATTGATTTATACAAACTATTTTTTAGCACAAAAACAGCATTAAGAATTTCCCCTCTGGGAATCAAAAAAGTATTATCTTATCTTATAAAGTGTTTCAACTTTTCAAGTCTTTCACGTGGTATCTATTGTGCTCCCCCTTTGTCACAATCAGGGGTTTCAGCTGAAAAAGTGGCTGAACTTGTTAACATCTAACCTTGTGGACCTGATGAACCAGACTGTGAAAACTGCTCTGAACCGAGCTGATGGTAACAACACACACCCCGCTGCCAGAGCCTTGCATCACAATAAATCCATTTGCACAATAATGCAATCAGAGTCAGCCACAATTTCAGCCCAGCAGGGTGTGTTTTTTTCTGTGTGTGTGTGCGTGTACACCCCAGGCCAAGAGAGCAGAGAGGCCACAGAGCAGGTGATCCAATGGGGTGATTCTCAGTGTGAAGTCATTTTCACATACTCCCAGCAGAGATAGAGGGGTGGAGCTGAACTGTCACACCATCTGCACCTGTTTTTGTTGAACTGATACTTACTCATCACATTTGACTAAGATTTATGATCTCCCCCCAACATTTGGACAAATTAATAGAGTATTTTCTTGTCAGGGAAGGCATTTAGTTATGTACATTTTTCATATAATGACAAGGAAATAAGTATGTCAAGTAATCCAACATCATAACTTATTTAAAAAGTGAAGATTTAGTGTTATTTTCAGGATTCAAATCCAAAATTGAATATACTTTTGTATAAGAAACAGTATGAAAATACTAGTTTGATTTCTGTTTTTAATTCCCCCTGAAATTTTTAGGACAGACAACATTTGAATTGCAAAAGTACTTGATAAAAAACTAATCAATTATAAAAGTAGTCAGTAGCTCCAGCCCAAACATGTGTGTAAATAATATGTAATGTCCTTTCAAGTTTAAGGCTTGAAGGACATTGCATAATAAAGGCTACGGATCTTTGACTGACCACACATTGTTAAAAGTTGCTCAACTTCCACATGGCTGCTACCTGCTAAACACGTTTCTGAATGGAATAACACCGACTATGAAAAAGAAAGCATTTATAGTTAACACAGACCAGCAAACCTCTTTTTATAATCATCACCAATGTTATGCATTTGTTCCAAATCTGAAACTTTGCTAAATGTACTAATTTCTGACTCTTTCTTTGTAAAATTTACCGAAGTACTTTAAAAACTACAACAACGTTAACGAATCCACAGAAACTTTCTTCCTATTCCTGCTCTTCGGTGATTGGTTGTTGTTTTCATCATTGTGAGTTCTCATTGGCTATGAGGTGCTCATGCGAGCGACGTCGCGCACTGATTGCCTCCCTCCAACGGCGCTGGGTCCAGTCTGGTCTAGCGACAGTCAGAAATCGTTCAGAGTAGAAGGGAGCAGAGCAACGACTACAACTCTGTGTGAACTGTGTTACACTACCAAGAAGACGGTTTCCTTTTCACACACCTGGACCAGGTGAGTTATAAAACCCACGCTGGCCTCTGTTGAATGTTACTGTAGTTGTTGTATCTTGTTTGAGACTGTTGAATTCACCCAGGACTTTCTCAGCGCTAACGTCTCTGGATGTAACCTGCCAGCTAGCAGCTTTGCTATCCAGCTAATTCTAGCTGTCAAAACAACAGAGAGAAGCATAATCTGTTAGCACGGGGTCCCTTTCTCTCTACGAGTCATTATCCCCCATATAAAGACAGTGCTAGGTATGTTTAAAGGCAGTTTTTTAAACGTGGGGAGCTGTCAAGATAAAAACACGCTCATTTAAAGAGTTATAAGGCTTTTATTCGGATGTAGCTGCTGCTGTTAGCGGAGCAGCCAGCTCGCTAGCTCGGTGTAAACAAACCCATCATCACAGTCCACTGAGGGGCTGCAGTGGGTTTCTTGTTTTGGCTTTGACAACAAAGCTTGGCTCAGATATGAGGTGGAAATTTTGAGGGTCAGAATTTTAAAAGGCTTAATTGTGTGTCCTGTGTTGAAAGTGGAGGAATTGTCGCTGTCAACAAGAGGGTACTCAGGCAGGAGTTTGGGGTTTCTTTGTCTGCCTGGTCGCCAGTGTTGTTTTGACTCCTCTGTTCAGTGTATGTGTCTGAGTTTGGAGTGTAGTTTTAGGATGCAATTCATGCTTATTTAAGAGTAAATGGAGTAGAGACTCTTTTAAAATCTCAATAACAGCAAGATTCAAGCAGATTCCTTGAATTATTATTCATTTGAATTCACTGACAGTCCCTTTATGGCTCATCTTGGTTCTTATTTCTTACAACAGGTATGCTGCAACATGACTCCTGAGAGCAAGACAGTACCTTTTCTATTACCTACTCTATTAACTAGGTCTGTTACAATACTAGAATTTAAACTAATAAAAATAAAACAATTTTGATACATATTTTTATATAATAGCAATGCAAATAGAAGTCTGGGGTACCTAATACTGGTTAGTTTCTATTTTTTTTTTTTTAACAAAAATGGCAGGGAAAGTTTTTAACACTTTAGAAAATGCACAAATACATTAGCAACATATACCGAGACATCAATAACATTGCAACATTGCTCTGTCTTTCTCACTCATGACAGCTTTGGCACAGATTGGCAACAAAAATACAACTCCTGTGTACCCATTATTTGGTCATTTCCTGCTTTTGATGACCAAAAAAGCAGGCAAACTCCTGCACTTTTTCTAAATTGCACAAATACATTTGACTGATTTAAGTACAAGATGTTGTCAGCATATCTTTGAAAGTTAGACAGTGCTCTCTCTTTCTTTTTTAATTTGAAATATGACTGGAGATCTTAGGTTTGTTGGACGCTGTGATACTTCAGGATGCAATTGATCATTGAAATAACACAGAATGCTTCAATTTAAAACACAAAAACTATCAGGGTATCGCTGTTATGCCATGGCTATTATTTTAGGAGTTCTTTGTATGATTTTAAAATGTTTTGTACATTTACAACAAGCTCCTCATATGAACTTTTCCTCCTCCAAATAATGCATTTCTTTATGCCAAGGCTATCTATGGTGCTCAGTGCATTTGGATACTATTGGTTTCAGCCTGTCTTCTCAACCACACTGGAAGCACATAGAGGATTGCATGTGCACTGTTGTTCTGACTCTTCAGTTTGCCACAAGGCATGAGGTCATTTCATAAATACTTTATGGGCTTGGGTAGCTGATAGCCTATTTGTCTTGAACCAAAACTTTATATGTACAAAAACACTCCCAGCTGTCCCTGAGCTTGAGATTAGTCCATGGATATTTCATGGGGCAGTGTCCCCGCTAGTGAACCTGGTTTGTATTATATCAGTGCAGTCTGATCCAGCAGAGCTTTACAGTGTTGCTATATTTTGTGCAACTTAAATACATCAGAAAGCAGTGCACATTTTTGCTCACTTTGCATAACTTGTGCGTCAAAGCCCATTTACACTAGGATGCAAAGCAGATTTTTGCATCGTGTGTGTACATGCACCATGTTCTTCAGAAAAAAACAGCTTTTGCACAAAGCACAGTACCCCCAGTTCATTTATCTGATTTTCATCTAACCAGGAAATTTGCAGCAATTTCCTGCTCCAAGATATCGATTTGCAATCATACAAAGAATGAATTCAGAACTTCCATTACGTTAGCTGAAAGATGCATGGAGTTTCATCCTGGTAGACATCGCTATTGAGCTATACGTCATGTATTTTTTCTGGAAGTACAGCACTCTAGAGATTTTAATGTATAATGAAGTCATTTTTGACTGTGTGCCAGGCAGGAGAGCAGCTAAACATAGCCTCTAAGAACAGTGGAGAACTTGTCAGTGCAAAATTGATTGATTATATGAAAAGAGTAGCTGCCTCTCTTGCTTTCTTTTATATTTTCCTCGACTGGTCTGTGTGTGATTTCTTTCCTCCCCTCACAAATCTTAAAAACAGGCGGATAGAACAAAAAGAACAAGAGCTTGATGCTCTCTTAGATGCTGATGCCTAATTGTGGACACATAACAAGACTAGTAAAACGCCCAGCTAAATAATCCTGTCAATAATTACTTACTTTGCCTATAGGAACGCTAAGCTTTTAACACTTCAAACTCTGAGCTTAAAACAGTGTTTACATAGAGGCTGTGTCTGCTTCTGTGTGGTAAAGTAAGCATAATTGCTTCTGCAGCTTTTGCACACTCATAACTTTTACATGTGTGTTTATAGCGAGTACTTGAGTGCAAAGGCATAATTGAATAATAATAATATTTACTCAGAAACAGGTGTGATTAGAGTCAAAAAGAGGTCAAATAAAAAGAAAAATTGCAGTTAATCTGTCTTTATTAAAGGCACTAAACTGATCGAACACTTGAGTTAAAAGCTGAAGCGAATCTTGTGATCAGACAGTCACTATTTCGTGCAGCAGAACTCAAAGGCACGAGTTTCTTGATATAGTTTGCAGCTTTAGGTTTCCCTTTCATCAGAACATTTCGGGGGCCTATTTTTATCTCCATGTGACCCACCTTTGGATTACCACCCAGGGCTTGAAAACCGCTGCATTCGATTGCCTCACCACCAGAGCCCACAGCGCACTGACCTTGTTGTGGTCTGTGTCTGCTCTGCTTTATGTTCAGACACAAAAAGCAGCTTCTTAAAATAAATACAGGCAGTAATGTGGACTAAACTGTACATTTTAAGTCCTTAAAGATTTTCAGATTTTTTTAAGAGCAACTCTGGAAAGAAACAGACTCAGCAGATTGATTTTTTTCAGCCTTCACCACCTACAAACAAGAGTTGAAAACTTGGTAAAAGTAGCAGGCAGTGCAAGTCTGTTACATGAATGTTTCATTGGGATGTTTTTTTTGCTTCTGCGTATTGATCTGATGGTAATGTGTCTGTGTGGAAAGTTTGGATTGTAGGTTAAAAATCAGGCCATTTTTTTATTATTTTATTGGCACTTTAGCACCTTCTTTTCTCAATGAATTCACTTGATCTTTTCCAAAATTATTCTTTTGTATAAAACTGCAATTCTGAGGTCAGGAGGTTGAAGATATTGTTGAGATATGAAGCTGTTAAGGTCAATTTTTGGTAAGAGTAAGGGACAGTATAGCTAGACTTGGATGAATGGGAAAATGACACTTATATGTCACCTAACATGCATTTAATCTGATGATTAATCTGATGATTTCTCCTCCTTCAGAGCAGTGTTGTGTGCAGGTCTTTAAGCCTGTAACAGAGTAGTAATGGTTTATTTTTATGGTAAAACGCTTCAATCCTGTCAGTTAATCCTGTGTGTGGAGTCTGTAGTGACTGCAACGTGGCTGCATGTTACGGTGAGCGAGAGAACAAGTCTGTGAGTGTGCGTGCTTCCCCTCACACTGGCTCTCTTTGTTTTTGCCTCTCCATCATAAGACTGCTGGCAGACACATCAGTAACTCAGTGCTGTACCAGGACTGAGTGGTCACCAGGGGACACCCACTTCCCCTGCAGGAGTGTCACGATACCAGACATTGAAACTTTGATGAGATTTTTTTTTACAAATGATAGATGCCTACTTTGATACTGAGGTTGTCAAAATGTTTTGTACATACTATTCAATAATGTGTATTTTAATGATTGATATGCAGAACACCAAAAAACTCCATGACCTTCATATGACAGGTTGGTTAGAGAAACCTACCAAAGCTGATGGATTTGCCACGTGTCATCAGGCAGATCCATCTTGCAAAGCTCCAGTCTGAAACATTTGTATGAAAAATTACTAGAGTAACCAGCGTTGTTGTCTGAGAACAAGGTAGTAGATAAACCATGGTTCAGTTGTGCTGCAAGCTGGTAAACAATGGCTGTAATGGGTGATTCTTGTTTGTCAGTGAACAAAAGGTGCAGGCAGAATCCTGCACACTGGATGAATTGCACCAATACATTGACAACATTTTTGGTACTTTGACGCTGCAAATGTATTTGTGCAATTTAGACAACTCTCTCTTTTGTTGGCTTAAAAATATGGCTGATGATCTGAAGGTTTTTCAAACCTTTGTTTCTTTTAGATACTCTCAGTAAGGGGCATAAAGATATCTTGAGGTACAGTTTAAAATTGATATAGCTAAGGGGGGTTTCACTGTAGGCACTCAGATCAGAGCACACTTGGCCCTAAAGTTTGTTTCCATTTGGTCAGTGTGAACGCAAGTGTGCCGTACTTCGACACTGTCCCGGAGGTGGTCTCCGGCATGATTCATGTGTACTGAGGCATGATATGCTGGAGATGTGACCACAACTGTGTCCGACTACTAGGAACTTGACAGCAAATAGAGTTGCAAACCTAATTCTAAATGTTGTGAAGGAGGAGTTGTTATTCTGAAAATGGCCAAAAAAAATCAACAACAAAAAAACAGACATATTAGCCTGTGGGATGGACTCCTATGTGTGCATGGAGCAGTGGTTACCTTGGCTGGGGAGTAATCGCACCCTGGCACAGTATGAAACAGTTGTGCCTAATCATATTTTGTGAATCTAGTGTCATGAAGGTATTATATCATGAGTTGAGTGTCTCGTGGATAACATAGATCTTGGTGTTTTCACGTTTACACCACCATATTCCAACATATCTAGTGTGTTAAGGCACAAATTTGGGATTTCACTTTACAGTGAGTTAGGTTGTGTTCTTTCAATTGTTAGAATATTTTCAGCAGCTGGATAGGGTTCAAAGAGCACTGTTGGCACTGAAAAACCCCCCAAAACTTTTATGAAATAGAAGCTGAAATGATCAGCTTGCTTATAAAGCAACCCCTCCAAGCTTAATGTGAAAACACAGCTATATGCTCTGACTGAAGCCAGTCAAAGGTTTCAGTAATATGATGTTAGGCTGGGTGTGTGTATATGTGGCTATGTTTAAGTGCAGGTCTCAGTTGGACCACAGAGTTCCAGTGAACAGTCAAAGCAGTCATGTGGTCTTTGACAGCAGGTTTACATCATTGTAAAGCCCTCCTAAATACAAAGGGAGGCCTATTTATCCACCCCATGTCACACACACAGTCAAACACACCACTAAAAAAAAAAAGTTTGACTCCAGACTAATCCAATTTTTGGACAGAAAATGTTGTCAAACTCTGCTTAATAGTTCATGCATAGCAGGTGACCTAGTCGATAAAGTAGAATTAGTATTGCTGTTTAGATATTTTTAAATGTATAGACCTACCCAGCCCCATCTGTTTCTTGGGGCCCTAGCCTGCTTACAGCCTTTTTCATATTCTGCTGCTGCTTTCTCTACCAGTTGAAATTTTAAATTATGCTTCTTAGGCTGAGTGGGTTGTGCAAAAGTGTCATTGTGTTACCTTTCTAAAATTAAGTTCTCTAATTTATGTTGTGTGTTTTTACGCAGCTCTTGAGCAACTGGGTGTATTGTGCAATTTATGTTGTCTATTATTGTCACTGGTCCGAGTGCAATTTTTTTTTGCTCTTATTTTGCACTGGGGCACAAGTTAGATTTCAACAGCGGAAAGATATATTGTATTGAACCTTAGTGTCGTGTCATGTGGTATCATATCCTATAGTGTTGTATCCTATTGCATGGTGTTGTCGCATTATATTGTGTCCTGTCGTATCCTAAGGTATCTTATTGGATGGGATTTTATCATATCACATCACATCATATATCATGTCATGTTGAACTGTATTGTTTTCTATTGTATTGTGTCATTTTGTGTTGTCATGCTGTACCATATAATACTGCATCATATAGTGTTGCATTGCATCATAACATCACATACAATATCATATAAAATCATATCTTACAATGTTATGTAATGGCTTGTATCCTTTCCCATGCTGACATTTATCATTTAGTACAAAATGCAAGTCTCCACGTCATAATTTTAGGTTAAAAATGTTTCAGATTGATTTTGTCTGGGACAAAATCATTCACACACAAAGGAAAAATAAGTTACTGATGTCAGTGCCACTTTTTTCTACCTGACATAGCAAGGTCAGGAGTTTAGATGATACTGACAATTAATAAGAAAAAGTCTTGACCGGTGTTCTACTATCACCCCATACTGGCCTTGATTGTTCCAGGTCTTTATGTTTGCCTTGTAATGATAGCCAAAGGAGGGGCTGAGAAGACAGAAGGTCAGAAGACAAGTGACTTCAGCAGTCTGTTTAAAGAGCAATGTGCAAAACTTGTTGTCAGGGGAAGCTGCTATCTTCTGAAACATCGACTGCTCTTAAGTATGACAAGCCGGTTGACGTGGCGTCTATGGATTAAAGAGTGATTTCACTTACAGAAAAGCTGATGTACTTCAGTGGAAGCACTAAAAGTCAGTTTCATCTGAGAGATGTCGGTAAAATGCTCTCACGAACACTCAGGTTGTGATATGACTTGTTAGCAAAATAATGTAATGAGTAAACAAAAGAGACAGGAGAGTAAACCTGTCTGACTCATTTTAAACTGACAGGCCTGAGTAACCTGTTTAAACGCATGCTGTGCTGCCATACCTGAAAAACCAGGATAGAAACTCAAAGTCATGCCCTAGTAGGTCTGAGATAGTCTGTGACAGCCTGTGACACATGATAGCCTCACTGATTAAGAAACGCTAGGGAAATATGTAATCAGGATGGGTGGTAGACTATTACACATAACTTACATCATGACCCATATATCTAATCTGCTGAAAGGTCATAGGAAAAAAATGTTATTCAAGTCAGATTGACCTCTTGTTTTTTGGCTGTAATGAATATCACAAGTAACGCTGTTGGAGATTTCTTCTCAGCTGTTTTCACTGAGGTACTCCTAGAATATTCAAGGTAGACTGCCTGTGAAATTTTCCATTCCTGACTTGGTTATTCATAAATGCACCTCACAACAGGTAACTGTGTTTAAAGCAAGAGGGAGGTAGTGTGTGACGTAAGGAGAACATAACAAAAATGTCAGAAAAGGCAGTAGCAGGATATAGTCATCATCAGCCAGTCACCCCTGGGAATGTTCTTGAATATTTCTTTCCATATTCACTCATGAGATCACCCTGACTTCACACTGGAACTTTTCAAGGAGGCTAGCAGGAAAAATTCAGGAGCTTTGCCCTGAATTTACAAGTTGCTCTTTCACACTTGTCTCTTAGATTAAGATGTTTTACCTGTCAGGGAGGAGAACATTTACCAGGGATCAAGTAGGAAAAAATCCTGGGTAAAATCAGGGTGCTAAAACTGACAGTTCACATTCACATGTGCAGCACACAAAAAAAAAACATGTTGACAATTTTTATCTGTTTAAATCCCACCATAAACAAGCTGAACAGCACCACTGAGCAGACAGAGTCAGCAGTTAGCCACTGAACAAAGTTTGGCTGCTTTAGTGCAGGATACTATGCTATAACGTGTTGAAACTGAAAAAAAGTTCTTCAAATGGCAAAAAAATGCTGAATGCTGACACCCTGAAATAGAATGATGTGGAAATAAATTAGCATCTGTTTGCTTTCAAATTTGCATGCTCAACTTGAAACATAGTTGGTTTATTTATGGATATCATTCTGTTTGCAGCCCCTAAGGGTCCAAAAAATCAGTTGCTGAAGATGTAAATATTTAGTCATTCAATATAATTATGTGTCGTTATCTTTGCTGTTATGGTTCAATATAGTTCATGCCATCACTATAATAACCATAAATAGAAATTAGAATTAGTTTAGATAAGTGATGGAATTAGAGAAAGGGAAGAGGCATGCCTGCATTTCTTCCGTATGTGACACAATGCTTGTTTTGTAACTTCCCTGTGTGTGTTGTATGTGTGTGTCTATTAGAGAGAGTAATGACAGCAGGAGACAGGCCACAGGCCTTATCTGACAGAGTGACTCAGACAGTGAGCACACATTGTGGGGAAATGTCATGCTGCTTGTCAGATATTCACACAGCAGCAGCAGTCTGGCAGTCTCTAATGAACAGATTTTTACACTAATACTCTCACTTTGTGGTGGATAAACATCTTATAATTGTCGTAAGAGTATGAATATAAAAAGGTAAGAGAAGTACTCGTTCTTTACTGGTGCGGGATAATGATGTGTATTTGACCCATTATAAAGAACATTTAGGAATCGAAATCAGATTTATTGGCCAAGTGTGATTAAGAAGTAAGGCATTATACCACAGTGAGCTTTCTTACCATGAATAGATGAATTACTTGCAGCACTGGAGTACAGTAAATAGATAAACTGATTTATTATTAGGGTAGGTAGATTAATTAGTGTAAATATGCATAACAATTGAGGCATTTTACAACAGAGAGTATTTTACCAACTGCTCAGAACCGATATTAGGGTCTTGTAGTCAAAAGTCTGGTGTTGTCATCTTTGTTCGTCTTCCTGATTTTGAATAAAAAGATATCAGTGAAATCCTGGCAGGAACAGCGAGGAAATATTCAGCAGAAAGCCACAATGGCTAAGGAAAGGTCATGCTGCAAAATGTAATAGCCACACTGATTCTGTCCCCTCAGCCATGACTTGAGTGAGATTGTTTTTCTCTTTTACTTTCTGGTTCAAAACAGCTGATAACATTGGAGCCCTGCATGTTTTTTTTTCCTCCAAAGACATGTTTGATCTTACAAGTTTCTATGAGATTACCTGTTTGAAAATAATTCAGAAGAAGGCACACTTTGTCTTTGTCTCTGTGTGACTTTTATGTAGATATCTCAAAATACTTACATAAGTAGTTATGGTATTAAATTAGATTATTTGTGCTTTGTAGCACACATGACTTTAATAAAGCAAAAGTTAGAGTTCTTTACTTCATCCAAGTGTGCTGCCAGCTGATCTGAATCAACTTCCGGAGACTTAGGACACAGTAGCAGTCAGCTAGAAACAGGTATTTCTTTTCAGTTTCAGTTTTTAAGCGATTTTTCCAGTGTAACAACAAAAACAAATCCTGTTATTGGGTCTCTAGAAAGTTTTGGGCTATGCTTGTCCAAGAAAAATGATACTAGCCCAACGTAAGAGTCCATTTGGCTGTACTGATATGCTTAAAAGTGAATCATCTGTCCCCTTTCTACTTATTAAGCAGGATTGGGACATCGCTTGTAAAAATGTCATAGCTGTTTGGCCTGTGTCCTATATTTGTTCAAGTAAATACTGCTTAAGCAGCAAACAGCCTATAGTTTATGACTTAATCTGTCAGAACTCAAACACACACACAATCATACACCAAGGAGTATTTGCCTGACAGTGACACAACCACATGATGCTCCAGAGCGAGTTTAATGAGTCAGATCTTCTGTCCCTTTTCGTGTACCTCCCCGTCTCTTTCTCCTTCAGTATAGAGAAGTTTTACTTTCACCTACTTCTGTCTGCTGCCTTCACATGCAGTTAACTTCCTCATAAAGCACGTTTTCTCCCTTGGCTCCCTATACTGAATCTATTTACCTCCAACTCAGGCAGCACTCGCTATTATTTAGCTCACCCACTGAATCCCACTCCTCTGTTACACATGATTTATACACAGAGTGGATTTTACAGAGCAGTCACAGTCATGACAAATGGGTCCCTTAGACAGATGTGGGTCCCCAGTCCCCGGTTTAAGAACCAGAAGTGGGTACTTTTTCTTTTTTCTTTCCACTTGCACTTTTTACAGCTTCTACCAAGTTGCCTCTCAATCTTTTCCTTGAGGACAAAAAAGGGAGAACAAATCAATTCCAGTGACATTGATTTTCAGTTTTGGTTGTCATTATGTTTTATTTCTTTCCTCAGTCTTTGTTTTTTCCCCTCCTGTGTTCCTGTTGGGTTTGCCTGTTTGCTGACAGGATTGAGTCTTGAAGCAGGTGTCATGTGGTTCTATGGCACAAATGATCTCTTTAGAGTAAAGTTAGCTGACGGCTTGCGAGAGAATGAGAGGAAGTGAGAGATGGACGAAGAGACAGATGGTGACAATAAGCATGAGGAACTGTAGGCACAAATAAATGACCTTGTGTAGCCTATAGGTTGCAAGCATTCTAATTTTAGCATGTTCTGCTACCTTTAAGTCAAAGTTCATCTTTGGGGCATGCACTTGTAGTAGCTTGAAGACTGTAAAATTTGCAAACTAGCATCTAAAGCAAAGTAATTAAAGTAATAAATAACAAGCTAACGGTTCAATTCAGGGGTGACCTGAAGCGACTAATTTACTATTACACTGAAGTTTAAAATCAAACTGGTTTACTGGTATAAGGGTAAGAAAACCATCAGAATACAGACAAAATTGAGACCAATTAGTTGAACATTAATTTTGCAAAGGTGATTGATTGGCCAGATTTGATGTTTGTCACTTGGCAGAGCCTTATGACAAAGCTCCAGTCTGAAATAATTGTTCCTGGTCTAAGAATGGCCTGACCAATAAGCATCATTTGAGAGGAACAAGGCATTAGCTACAGATGTTGTTTAGTTATATAATAAGCTGGTAAACAATGGTGACTGTCAGTTTATTTGGATGTAGCCATAGTGGCAGTTTTAAGACACGTCTGACTTATTTTTTTACTAACCCTCTAAACCCTAAGCTATTTTAACCATTGTGTCTCACCTGGACTTTTTGTCTTAAAAAGCTTGTAAAACATCAACCCCGTGGTGCAAAGACAAGCTCTAAACACCCTTTTTTCAAAAGATAATTTTGCTGCAGTAATGTCACTTGAATTTTTAAAAAGTTATGGGACTATTAAGACAAATAAACCTAAATAGAAAATTAAACTCAAGTATTTTTATGTTATTACACAGTAAACAATAATGACTTACACCTTTTTTTGAAACACTTTTTGTCCCGTGTCTTTTGGAAGAAAAAGTGACAAAAAGTCTTCAAAATATTCACATATTTACAAAAAAAGTCCTTGCGCTTTTGGGATTTGCTTTCTTTTGAGCCTTTGATCAAAGCATTTCCTGCCAACAGTGACTCAGAGGGACACTTCACGGCCTCTCTGTGTCTCTTTCTCTCCATTGTGAGCTCCCAGGCTGTCTCATCCAGTTTCAAAGTGTGGAGGCATGCACATTTTGGCAAAGCATGATATGACGACAGAACAGCCTGTCATTGGTTGTCACAACCCATCGCAATGCATCATGGGAAGTCAACATGGTGGCTAATGCTGAAGCTAGCAGCAGAAACGATTGAAAAATGGATAAAAAGACTTTCAATGTCAGAGTTACTGTTGTGGATTTGTTTTTTATATGCCCCTGAAAGTCAGCCAGGTTCCAGGCTTGCTAGAAAAGCCTCCTTAAGAGCTACAAAGACATGGATAGTATTATTAGTATGGTGAAACAGTGGGCTTTTCATCCAACTACACTTCTGCTTTTAATGTGTTCCAAATTGTTCATTTAGGATAAGAAAAAAAATTGGTAACTAATTTATGAACCTGTTGTACATGTTACCAGACTAATACTGCTTGTTTAGCTTCATTTTAAACAGATCAAACAGCATCAGGTAATCCCATTGTTGTAACTTGATCTCAGGGGTGAGACAGGCTGTTCTCTGAATTAAAGGTTATGGGTTTGATCCTACAAAAAAAAAACAATTACTGGCCTTCTAGATAAGAGCAGCCTTCAAATGTCACAAACTGCAGGTACTGTAGATGTAAGTACAGACTGTAATGCAGTGACTCAAGCAACCTTAACTCTGCTGCTTTTCTGTCTCAGATGTCCTTGTAGTCGGTACATCAGAGAACGTACTGTGTCATGAAGACAGACTGCATGTTGTGTAAGAACACCGAGGAGTAGAAGATAGAGCTGTAGAATTTTGCATGTGTAGCATTAAAGGGTAAATGCGGTCGACATATATCCACTTTCCTCCTCTGTCCTTGTTTTTCTCACTCCTTACTCTACATACTCCACCCGAAGACGCATGTTAGCTGCAGGCTCACATCAATAGTTTAGGATCAATAATGCCCCCAGTGTCATTACATAGTCACAAAGGTTTTAAAAAACAGCCAACACGCTTGCTGCAGTGGGTGCACACACTGGCTGTATTAGTGGAATTGACCTTTGGGTCAAATCAATACCATTGATATTAAAAGCTCAATAGTATCCATAGTTTAAGGACAATAATACCTATTGACTGTATGCTGTTAGAGCTTCAGAGCTGGTTCATAATGTCAAACAAATATTAGAAAATAACATGGAATTAGTATTTGGGAGGAGTGACAACTATGGATGTGCCTGGTTATTCGGCTAAATGTTCTAATTTGAATATCAAAATAGCTGTCGCAAGATTTAAGAGTTGGTTTAAGTAATTATCTATAATTTCTTACATAAACTGGGCTGAAATCCTGGTCAAATGCTGTTCTGATGCTGCCTGCTACTAGTTCATGGCCACTGCCTTCCTATCAGAGCCTGGCACTCACTGCATGTAAACATGAAAGGTTTCAGGTTCAGCGTTTCTAAGAAGTATGACACTGTTTTGAACAAGGAATGGAAATAAGGTTGTACATAGACTGTTGAGGGTTCATGTATAACTGTTTAACCAAAGTGATGATAAACCACAAAACAAAACATTAATCTGCAAAGAAGAACAAAGACTGGAGGAGCTAACGGCTAACTTTAGCCACACTCTACTGGGCATACTTGCCTCACATCATATACCCACTGACACAGTGACCCTATGATTAATTTGACTGTTTTCTGAACCTTTCCTCTGCTGTAGACTAGTCTCTTACACTCAGTTTAAATAAGCATTGAGCTGAATATACAATTTGCAGTGGAATCAAAGTCGTGGCAATCAGTAAAATGCTGATACACATAGCTTAATCGTCCAAAAGCCTGATGTTGGCACCACTAATCAGACAGATAAAATGATCAACACCTACTTAAACAGCAGTGAAAGTACATTTGATATGACAAATCAACTTTTAAGTCATGAAACTTGTATGCTTTAACACCAAGGATGGGATCAGATAATTTAAACCATGATATTTTATTCATTCGGTCTGCATTAAATCCTTCCTTGTAGTCAAGCATATTAATTACACCTTAGTTGATAGTAGATTAGAAGTGAATGGCAGTTGTAAAATTGACTGGTAGTAACAAACAACACTTTAGCTTAAAGATAGACTACTGATGTAAGTCATATTTAAACCTGAGGCTACAAAAGAGAGACAGTGGCCAATGTGTTGGAAATGGTTCAGTTTGTACAATTTAGACAGTGTGAATAAAAATTAAAAACAAGAATTTGCTCAGCAGTTCAAGACAAAATATGCACAATACTTAATGGTGTCAGTAGAAAGCCTAAGCATGTGCACACATACTCATACAACATGGTAAAGTTCTCTATCAAATTTCAGGATGATGTTAGTCTCATTGTTTGAGCAGGTGAGATTGATGGTGATATTTCAAGATACCAAATGTAGCGCAGACTGCAACCGAGACCAAAACAGGTAAAAGCGTTTTTACGTTTTTGCTAGAATCGTGTAAGAGCTTTTGACAACCCAAGTGCTTAACTGCATTTCCAGCAATCATTCCCTGTAAACTGAAGGAATCTTGTTGACATGTCTCAGGAATGTTTAGTACAATATTGGCCAATGCTGACGTCATGTGGTGGTAATAGAATTTATGTAACAAGAAAAAAATGTGTGTTATCACTGTAATAATCCTGTTTAACCCCAGTCTCTCCTACTTTTTATCCTGTCTTATCTGGACTCTGTGTCATTCTGCAGCAGTTTGATTGTATTTCCTGGGTTTTTCTGACCTGCAGGAAAACTGAGCAGATGGTAAAGCTGTCTTTCTGATTGGTTCGCTCCTTGGAGTTTTAGTGTTTAGAGTAACTTTGTCATACACAGGGGCTGTAACGAAGGGAAAATAGGGTTGTATACAATGTTGTGGAGGCTTTTATGTGCCAAGTGAATACCGATCATACAGTTACCCTGCATGAAAAGTCTTTTATGAGTCATTTTACATCCTGTTGTCGACACACATAATGTGTCAGCTGTTCTCTCAGAGCTCAGAGTTGAACATTTTGGTTTTGGCTCGGACCCCGGGAAGCCCCATTTGGTTTGGGTGTTTGAATCAGATTCTTTCTTCTTTTTCTTTTTTCCCTCTGTTTTATCTGTTCACTCCATCATAATGAGTCTATTTTATCTCAATATGAGGTCGGGCTGTACTGTTCAGACTCCTTTTCTTCTGTGGTTGTCAGGGCAGTGCTTAGAGATGGTGCCAGTGAGTTTGTGTGTTTATGTGTGCAAGCTTTATGTTTTAAATACTCAGTGTGAAAATGCACTGAGAGTAATGCATTATGGCTTGTAAAAGTAAAGAACTAAGCACGTTGCAGACATTTCACAGCTGTCTTTGCATTATCAGTCTGAAAATGGAGGTGATATTTTCCTACAGTGTTGAATAAGTTAAGATGTTCAAGTAAATCTTTAAAATTACTCCAGGTTATCTGCAAATGCAAAGAGAGAAAAGATTTACTATGTCTTATGTGTTTATTATTTTTTACATGGATTGCTTGTTATTATTCTATACCTTAAGAAATCTATTTTGACAATAGAAAAAAAAACCTTTAAAACAGGGAGGAAAATGGGAATTTGGCATCAATTGATAATTTTGCTATTGACACACATTTTCCAGAGTAGGGTGGTGGGATTTTAAATAACTTAGCTGTTTGATTTGATAAAAGATAAAGGTTGCCTAAGCTACGTTGGGAATGTAGCTACATAGATAAAAGAACTACGCACTTAGGGAAGCTAAAGCTAAGCTCACAAAGCATATGTTATCTGCCTAGCTAAGTTAGCATTAGTTACAAGCTCATGAAGCTCATGTTGCTAAAGCCAACATAGCTATAGATAACGGAGCTATGTAGGTAATGTAGCTAAAGCTAAGCTCGCAAAGCATATGTTATCTGCCTAGCTAAGTTAGCATTAGCTACATTTGCTGAAGTGCATGTTGCTAAAGCCAACATAGGTATAGATAACACAGCTATGTAGCTAATGTAGCTAAAGCTAAGCTCACAAAGCAGCTATGCAGGCTACATGTTGGGCGTGTCACATGGGTGACATCAGTGGGACTATGTCCATGCTTTATACATCCTGGGCTCAACAACATAGTGTACTCTTTAAACAGATGATGTAACTGTGTAAAAAAGGACTCCCTATTCAAACCAATTTTTTCAGCACTTTTTTTTTGGTGTAAGACTCCCACTGTGGCAACATTGTCTCTCATGTTTGACCATAAAACAGATCGGAGTTCATCCAACAGATAATTTCCACTACTTAATAAAAAATCTTTTTGATTCAGCAGATAGAAGTACAGTACTGTGCAGAACTTTGAGGGATGTTTGGGCCAAAATTTGAGGCCAAAGTAAGGTGTAGATATGGTGAATCAGCTGCCTGAGGGCACCTTAGCGAGGGAAGGAAGATTAACACAACCCTGATTGTGCTCTGGATGTCCTTGCATATTACCAGGCACATAGGAAACAATAACAAAGGCCTTACCTTACCGTTGAATAAGGGGTGGATTTGGCGAGTAAGCACGGCCTAGGGTACCATTATTGGGGTTGCTGTGAGCCCCTGGTTGGCTGTGGATGTCTGAAGGCCCCAAAAACCAGCGGTGGTCTCTGGGTACCAGGAGTAAAAAGGCCTGAGCAAGAGAGATGCTGTTGAGCTTGACCTTGGCTGTCGAGACACATGTGTCGAGCTTGACTCCAGCCACTGGGATCAAAGTATAGTTTTGCTTATTTTTGTGAACCATAAATATACGCGACATCTGATTGGTGATGCTACCCAGTCTGCTCCCTGTCATTGGCTGTTGTGGGTATTCTGTCGAGGGCAGTCTGTGGGCAAATCTGTCCTAAAAGTCTGCCTTAAAATCATGTGTGGCCAGCCGTAGTTATATGCGTTTTTTCTCTTAAGTTGAAGACTGTTGGTCCTTCATCATGGGCAAGAAAAAGTTTTAATTTAAATGTATAGACAGGGACACATATCATTATCACATACAAAAAAACAAACTAAAAAACTTGCCAAAACATGCTGAAATCAGGGGATTCAGAGGATCAAAGCTTGTTTGTATAATTGTAACTGGACTTTCCTTGACTTTCATAAGTCTTTAACTTGAGATATTTATTTTTGCAAAAGGAGAAATTACAAAGAAATACAGAATTGAATAAAACAAAATAAAACATACAGCAAATTCTCATAGAGAACCAAATGAAACTGCCAGCTTTTCTCTCTTTCTGTAGATATTTAAAGAAAGCAGATCACCCATAAGGTCATCCACACAAGTTTCTTTCATTTTCTTTTTTCTTCTTCCCCTGCTTCCAGACTCTTACCAGACCCAAACAACAAAACTACTCAGCTTTCTCAGCTGTCAGGAGAGCTGTTTGTTCTTGTGCAGCAATCAGGCCACCAGACTGTTATCTTGGGAATCGACTACAGCAGCAAAAAGAGCCCAAAAACATCTTAAGCACTTCATTCCTGTTATTCCCAAGCTAATATAGAGCCAGCATGAAACCTCACTTTTTATCACGACAGAAAATGAGGGTGCAGTTACTCCGAAAGAGTGTCGATATCGTTTTCAAAAATAGTCGATTGGGGAGAAAAGAGGGAGGGGAAGCATGGAGATTGATCGGACAGTCTGCGAGTGTAGAAGTGTTTGATTTCGATGAGGGCTCGTGCCCACAGGCCAGTCATCTCAGCTCAGCTCCGTCTTCTTTCTAATCTTCACAGTGGAGAAAAGATCTACTGTTGGCCGGTCAATGGCATCAGGTTATGAAACTGTATTTTTCCTTTGGCTCTCTTAGTGATTTTCTCTGTTACTTTCTCTTAGTGAAGTCTTTCACTTCTTTTGTTTCTTCTTCTTGTCCTCTATACTTTACTCAGAGGCATATTTCTTACAACACTTACATTAAGGTGAGCCCTTAATGTCAGACTACACTGGCAACTTTTCATTATTTGTAGATTGATTAAATTATTACTATAGAATCATTACCTCCGCCAAAGAGGTTATGTGATCAGGTGGGTTTGTTTGTTTGTTTGTTAGCAACATAACTCAAGAAGTCATGGACGGATTTTCATGAAATTTTCAGGAAATGTCAGAAATGGCAAGGAAGAAGTAATTAGATTTTGGGACTGATCCGGATCACCGTCTATATCCAAGAATTTTTAAAAGGATTCTGTACTATTGGGAGATAAGGCTAATGGCAGAGGTCTGAACTGTTACCACTTTACACCAGGAGATGGTGAACATGATTAACTTCAATCCCAGCAGCATGTTTTTGGTGTGTTTCTATTCAAAGTTTTGGAGTTTATAGAGTTTGAAAGACGCACACCTGGTCAAGGAGAGTCAGAGCGTAACAGAGAGAAAGACAGCAAATTGTACTCACAATGCTGGGAGGAATAGAGGAATATTCACCCTCTGCCATGACTTCCAGTCATCCGGTGAGACCATGGGTGCTTTTGCCATGACAGTCCACATGTGGCGAAGCCAGTGCTTTGCCTCCACCCCACCGGGGAGGGAGTGATCGGCGAATTAGATAGTGGGAGTGATCCGGATCACCGTCTGGATCCAGGAATGTTTTTAAAGGATTATTGATTTTTGGGAAATAGGGCTGATGGCAGAGGTCTGTGCTCTCTGAGTGCTTTTCTAGTTTTAGGTGTTATATTATTTTCTCTTTGCTCTCGAATTCGAGGTCTTTATATAACATTTATTGATATGCTGTTTATAATTGTAGTCCTGCAAAATCAGTACAGTTACAGGATTAACATTGTACATACATTGTATTTGCATTTGTTGACACCTTATGTAATCATTTTGTCGTGGTGGCAGCTTTTACTCCAGCTTGACAAATGCCAATAGCTTAAAGAAGCCTTCTCCTTCCAGACTAATCCTGTCTACTTTGGTTTCATCACGAACAATGTGTGCAAACAGTTGCTAACAGAGCGACTGTTTGTTAGCCTTTTGAGTCATGCATACTATTGGAGTTAACATAGCTGTCGTAAAGCAGGTGTTGTTGATTTAAGCCGGCTTTCTGTGCTAATAAAGCCAGAGGCATGGCAGGAGAACTTATACATCTGTTTACCCTTTAAAAAACAAACCAATGTAAAAATAAAAGATACAGTACTGTGTAGAGCTTTTAGGTATGTTTGGGCAAAAATTGAGGCTGAGATATGGCGAGTAAGCCCAAATGAGGGCACACTCGGGCGGGAAGGAGGATCAACACAACCATGGTCTTGCTCTGGATGTCCTTGCATATTACCAGCGGCATGGGAAAATTACCTGTTGAAAAGATAACAAAGTCTCCCCCTTTAGGGCCGAGTAAGGGGTGGATGTGGGGAGTAAGCACGGTCTAGGGTACTACCTGGGGGGTTGCCATTAGCCCTCTGGTAGCGCTATAGATATCCCAAGGGCCTGAAAACCATCTGCAGTCTCTGGACATATTACCAGGGGTGTTAAGGCCCGGACAAAAAAGATGCCATTGAGCTTGACCATGGCTACTGAGTGACGTCTGTCTACATGTCTCAAACTTGACTCTACACTCTAACTGAAAAAAGGAAATATATATTTCAAAAGGATGTTTGATGTTGGATATTTGTCCCTATCTGAGACTCCTTCAGTATGATGTCCCTGATGGCCAAAGTTTTGGAACCCCTGACTGCATTACTTGGTTTTTACAAAACCAGGTTTTTAATTTTAATATAATTGGGGAAAAAAATCCAACAATAGGGATACCTATTTTGACACTGTTAACAAAAACAGCAGTTCTGGGTGCCCAATATTGGGTAACGTTTTGTTTTTAGTTACCAAAAAATGCAGGCAAACACTGTCTGGATTGCAAAACCACACTGGAACATTTTGGTACTGAAATGTTGCCAATGTTTTTGGACTATTAAGACAGTGCTTTTCTCATCTACTCCTGGCTGCTTATTTTTATTAATAATAACTGAAGATCTGTTGGTATTTTTTTTGTATTATTGATGCGCAGTTAGATGCTAGTCTGGGAGTATAAGCTTTCTGGTGTTTGGTACAGGAATGGAGCTTTACAAGTATGCTTCCTCAGAACTACATGTGTTCAACTTTGATTATGATGAATCATGTGGTCTCTCAGTATACTGCTGTTTGTGTTACCTTGCCCTTTACTTTAGATCTACTGCAGCTCTTTGTTCCCTACATGCTTACTATAACAAATGATGTAGTTAGCAGTCTGAGCGTGTACATGTTTACAAGTCCATGCTCAGGTACTTCTCTCCCCCTGGGTATTCAATCCCCTAATGTATGTTTGTGGTAGATGGTTAAAATTAAGTGGTCCAGTGCTCGAGGGGCCCCTCTGGAGCGCTGCACACAAGGAGAAAACTGATCTCAGCAATGTAAGACATGCTGATACAAATGTGCAGCTGCAGTTCTCATCATTTACAGAACATTAAACGCCTCGGTTGCATGAGTGTTTGGAAACAAGCTGCCTCTATAAACATTCACATATGAAGGTCTCTGGGTCAAGTACACATCAGCATATTCATCCTTATGAAGGCTTAAATGTCTGCACAAAGATAGATGATTCAACCTTCAATACCACCAAGGAGGTTTTTTAGGAGGCCTGTATTAACTGGTCGATGTTTAGGTCATAGTGAAAGGTGTCACATGTTTTTAAATCCTGGTTTCATGAGATTATCTATGTGCTTATATCTGTTCATTCGAGCTATTTTTGATTTAAACTAAGGATGTACCTTGGCGTTTTATTTTATAGTTGATTAAGTGCAAGTTTAAGTTCAGACTAGTTGACTAGTCCTAAGGTATGAGAGGTATCCAGTATCCAGTCAGTGTAGTCATTTGTCAAGAAAAAGGGCTGTGGGGTCTTCTGTGGTAGAGGGATTCATAAAAACATTATAGGTAAAATGGCTTACTGATCACCTCGCCGCACGATATGGTTTGTATTGCGATTCATGTTGATTTGTGATAATAAGCATGTCATAACAAACATATTCTACACTGAATTCACCACAGAGGCTGTTACTTTTCACAGGAGGGAGACCTTGACTATACAGTATCAGTCAGAGTTGGTTGATTAGCCTGGTGAGCCTAGCTTTTGCTTCTAACTGCTAATTAGCCTGGTGTGATGTGTCGATGAAGATTAGTGTTTCTGCAGTGTTTTACCTTCTTACAGCTTGAATGACTCCAATCAAACTCCTGATTTTCTGGTATTTGAAAGAAGCCCAAAATAATACAGTATCTTTGCTTTTAGCCTGCGAGCAGTAGATAAATACTATGAGCCATGTTACCATCATCATGCAGTTTCGCGACTGCTGCCATCTGGTGGCTTTTTTGTTAACTGCACTGCAAAACTGTGGTGACAGCCTCTATGGCCATATCGATTCTGTAAAATCCGTACCGATACGCTTATCAGCAAGATGCATGTGACAATATATTACTACATCGATTTTTTGAGCACAGGCCCACTAGGCAAGGGCCGACTGTGAAGCACAGCAACCTCAAACTTTTACTTTAAAAGTCTAATCAGTTTATCCCTGAGCCATAGTGGACATTTGTGCAAAGTTATCCCTTAACCTTCTGAACCCTGCTGGATCAGTGAAGATCCTAAGAAGTATTGCGGATATGCTGTTTGCAATATCTCAGGAACTGTAAGACGTATTTCTGTGAATTGTGATTGGAAGCTTACCTTTTTGCCAGTCTACAGATGGCTCCTGGCGGTTCCATCCCATCAAAAATCCCATCAAAAATCCTATCCTGAAAAATAGATGTCTATATCTTGATTGTACTTTAAAGAGTTGAGATTCTACATGCACTTGTGCATTGGCATGGGGTTCCAAGGGTCAGAGTATTCTAAGGAGATGTTCACAAGAATGGCCTTGAAAGCAAAGGATAAACATGGAGTCCAATGAAATTTATCTTTCACTTATGACCTCCATAATCTAATCTGATCATCCTTCAGTTAGGGCAAACACTTGTGCTGAGTTTGAAATAAATCCATCAAACTGTTCTTTAGATATCCCATTCACAAGAATGGCCCATATGTGCATAAGGGCATCTGGATTGACTACCTGTGGATATAGAGCCTCCAGCCTTGGCTTTTTGGTTGTTTTGGATGTAACATGAGTTTGACGTCTTTGTGCCATGTTTTCCTGCAAAGCTGTGCAGAGAAACAACAAAGATAAAGACGTTCCAAGATAAATCTCAACAGGGAAAAAAAAAATCTACTTCCTGTGTGTGAATCTCGTGTTCCTGTCCTTGACACCTTTCATTGCTAAGTAACCCATGATGACAGAGAGCTGGCAGCTCCTTATTGGCTGCCTGTGTGCGTAGATCCAGCATGTTAAGACCTTGATACCGTGGGTAACTTTTGAAGTAGTGGAGATAAACCTTAGACAACATGAGTCATCTATGGTCCATGCAGAGCAGCTTTGTATGAATGGACTGCCATGGAGCCGTGATATATTTAACTCTGCAGGGTAGTTTGTTATAAGGGGATTGAACTTGTGGCCTTTTAACTGCCGGATAATGCCTCTACTATAACATATTAGTCTGGACAGTCAGACCCAAATAGAAGACTTCCTTAATGCCTTGGCTGTGATATATATACCACACTTAATTGCTTGGGTAGAAAGCCAAGTTCAACTTGAAATGGTTTTATTTTTCATTGTTTAGAAATGAGCCACTTAGAGCACTGCAGCTGTTTGACTAGATTATGTCTTGCTTTTGTCTTCAGTTTTGTTTTGATTGCATTTTGTTGCTTTAATTTCATATTTTAAGGAATAATTAAATCATGGCCACTAATTTCCTCATTCCCTGCTCCCTCCTGTTTTTTCTCCTTCTATCACTCCTTTCTACCTTTTCCTCCCTTCTTTCTGTGTCTTGTAGATTTCATCCTATTTAAGTGCTGAAGATCTTAGACCAGTCTAAGGACTAGAGCCCCCTCAGTGGAGTACAGGTTGGTCAATATTTATTAAGAGCTGGCTAAGAAATCATATAGTAACGGTGGGTGGGAAAATGACTAAAATAAACTAAAATGTGTCTTTTTTTTAACAGGTTTGTCTTCATCTCATCTGTCTTGAGTCAGCTCTCTCCTCTTCTCACTCTTTTGCCCGCCGAGGCTAGTCCAGCGTTCCAAGCTGGACGGAGGGGAGACGAGTGCGGCCGAGGGCCCGGCCTTCGTGCTGCGACATAGAACTTCCAACCTCATCGAACACACGCCAGAGGGCACGCCTACAGATCCAATGAGTCCCCGGGAGAAGGAAGACACACCCACCTCAGGTTCTTCAACTAGTCACCTCAGCACATCAGAGTGCACGGCACACAATGGGGTGAGTGTCCAGCACACAGAAACAGGCGCAGACACTCATGCTGTCATCTGGTTGGTTCAGAGCCATGTGGCACGGCGTGGGTCGACCGGTCACGCTGTAAAACTACCCCACCAAAACACTCACACCCTTACATTAATTATTAAAGCAGTGTTGAGAATTTAAGCTCCTACCCCAGTTACTCTTAATTTAATCAACGACTAAGTCTTTTTCTAACATATCCATACATCTTTTTTATTCTTTAATAGATAATTAGGAATTTATATTTCTGATTTGCAAAGCAGCTTGCTAAACACATGTACAAACAAAGCTTTGTAGATGTTAGTCAAACACCACACAAACACTTGTGTTAATTTAAAACCAGTAAATAGAACAGTTAATTACTGTACCCTAGTGTGTGAATGCATCATGTTTCAGCATCAGCTTCCCTCTGAAGACCTAATTTCACTAATCAGTGCATCAGATTAAACTCTAAAGTTAATTAAACATAAAAAGTTCTTTAACCTCTGTTTGAAAAGGGGCTATTTAAAGTAAATAGAGCTTTAGATTGTGAGTTTGTTCAGAAAAGTTTTTGAAACAACAAATTTGTGCGCCTTTTAAAGAACTGCAAGGTGCTGCTCAGTCTTACTTTAATTTCTTAACTGATTAGTCATCCTTGGAGCCTTGAGCAAAAAACATAAATCCAAACAAGCGTAAGAAACAGGGAAA
Organism: Cheilinus undulatus; assembly: GCF_018320785.1. Classification (NCBI taxonomy): domain Eukaryota; kingdom Metazoa; phylum Chordata; class Actinopteri; order Labriformes; family Labridae; genus Cheilinus; species Cheilinus undulatus. Next base: position 18,734,531 of record NC_054887.1, on the reverse strand, counting down.
GGTGCAGGTGACACCCTTTGGAGGGAACAGCAGTGAAATGCAAAGAATAACAGATGAATTATAAGCACCAGAGCAGGCATGAAAACCAGTGAGATTTTACAGTTAAAGAGCTTAAAAGATAAGGTAGATGGACAATCTGAGCAAACAAGCAAACCCCTTTAAGGAGAGACTGGCCTGTGTGGATGCTAGGCTGAACAGCTATGCAGATGAGGTTGTTTGCTCTGTGAAATTTAGTGAAATTTAAGGTAAAACAAGGCAACAAGTTTGTGACGTGCTGACATTAAAGTGGCTCTCTCTGAAAAGTAAATCGCTGTGAAGTTTTCTAATATAGCGTACATCTACCTTAACATATTTTGGCTAGTTTTTTCTAAACATTAGTTAATTAAGTGGAGCAAAATGACCCCATCTTCCCAGGATGTCTGTGCAGTCATAGAAAGCATTAAAGTTGGTACATTAATTTAGCAAAATTAAGGCTTTTAAAAAGTCTAATATGCAAAACTATGAAGTCTGTTCTACTTTGAAGTTGAAGTGCAAAACTTGTAAAAGGTACCTCTAGATCAGTGGTTCAGCTGGTCAGGCATCAGGACCCACCACCAATCCCGTAGGAGAAATTGTGACCAAAAAATTAAAACCAAAAAATTTAAAAAAATGTTCAACCATTTAATGAAAAATGTTGCAGTTTGGTCCCCAAATTAAAAAAAAAAAACACAAAGAGACTGGAGAAAATAAACATGTCATTACAGAAGGACATGCGTACATTAATACATTTTATTTCAACACAAGACAAAAGCACTTGGAGAGCACAGACCTCTGCCATTAGCTCTATCTCCCAATAGTAAAGAATCCTTTAAATGATTCCTGAATCCAGACGGTGATCTGGATCACTCCCAAAATCTAATCACTTCTTCCTTATGCCATTTCTGACATTTCCTGAAAATTCCCTGAAAATCTGTCCATAACTTTTTGAGTTATGTTGCTAACAAACAAACTAACTAACTAACAAACCCTGCCGATCACATAACCTCCTTGGCGGAGGTAATTAGGTACTTTCTCAAGGAATTTCCTTTTTGTCTTGGAGAAACAGCTGTGTTATCCAAAGAAAAGTGTGTTAATAAGTAGAAATCTCATGGCAAATACACCAGTTGAGAACCACTGCTCTAGATTGTGGTATGACTACTTACTTTGTCCGCTGCTTCATGGTGTCAAATCAGTCTTTTTTCTCAGTCAAATCTCAAAATGCTCCATGAAGGCTTAATTCACATGCTAGAATAAGAAATAGTTCTACAACTGAATGATATAATGTATTTCTATCACAATGGTGATGTGTGCATGTGCAGTAGTTGCATCAGAAGGATGTGCGATTGTCAGGTGACGTTTAGCGATTTATGATTTAGCCAAAATCGTACATTTATTCATTTCCATGACAGAAGTGCATCAAAGTCTCTCTGAAATGACCATCAGAAGTCATGGAACAGAACTCTGTGTCTCAGATTCTGTGAGTCTTCTACTCACATCAGGCTGCAGGTGATGCTGCATCCTCATCCTGATGATTCAGGCGTATCCTAAGTTACATGAGGCAGATCCTAGGTGATTGATTCCTGCTACAAATGACACCTCGTCCCCATGCATGCTAATTAACGGTCCGTTCACTGACCACAGATCGTCACATTTGTAATATGTAAAAAACATCACTGAGCAATCGAATTTGCCACCATCCTCCTCTAGAAAAACATGTCTCTCATCCCCTTAGCCTTGGCCCTTATAGCCCTATCACATCACAATCCGTCAAGTTTGTTGTTGTTCTCGATGTCTGAAATACTTCTGTATTCTGCCTCAGCTTCCCTGTTTGGTGGCTAAAGAGGCTAAAACAAAACAATTTTTATCCTACATACCTTCAACCTTTTTTATTTGTACTAATCATGTTGCGGTTTGTCAGTTTCATGTCTTAAAAACAAGTTTCTCTAAAATGTGCTGATGTTGCATCAGGTCTTAAAGGTTTATGAACAGGATTGTTGCATACTAAATGGGTTAAAGGCTCATGCAGACCAGACTCCTGTAGCTAATACTTACTGAGAGAATGTGTAGAACCCCATGTCAAAAATACCCAACTGTCCCTTTAACAAGGCTCTGTATCTACAGACACAAAATACAGTCAGGCTTTAGGCTTTATAAGTGCAGCAGAAATTCACATAGCATTGAATAGCTCTCTCACCCCCACCTGCTTCATTTATTATTATCGACACCCTCACCCCCTTCAAGGCTGCTCAGACTGGATGATGACTCATTCTGAGCGTCATTAATTAATGTTGCATTATTATCAGGGTTGTGTTCAGTTTTAGATCCACTCTCCTGTCTACACACAAGTGGATATTGAATGTGTTCCCCTAAAAATAGCCGTGTTATGTCTATATACAGACGTCTTCCTGGAAGAAAAACAAACACGTTGCCAAAAGCTCTGTGTGAAGATCATCCCATGAAGACAACCTATCGAACAGATCAAACAACACTCTTGTTTTACCTTTTGACTCTGTGTGCGTGTGCAGACAAAGCAACCGCTGTGTTGTTCGCTGTAAAAGGCAATCAGCACGGAGCTGTTGAGCTGCAACACAATAGTGTTCGTGTGCATATTGTTCCTGATTGTGTGGGCCTTTTATACCTGCTGAAACACAACGCTGATACCTGAGAGGAAGCTTTGAGGCCCCCTGCCCCAGTCAGAGCCACCGAGCTGTCTTAACACCCCACAGGGCCCCCTTTGAATTTTTTAGCGTTATGGTTGGGTGTTAGTGTTTGTGAGTGTGCGGTTTAGCTTTGGGGTTAGTCTCACACATCCTGTTTGCTGTCAGATTGGATAGTCTGCCTCGTATTCTGGCTGTTTGAGGGTTTTTTCTTTCTAACATTTGTTTTCAAAGCCGCAGGGATGGCTTGTTTTTGTTCTCTTCATGTCTTTAAAAGTTATTTTTTCCCCTTTTTTAACCTTTTCCCTATGCAATCCAGTTTTTCTGATTACACCTAACTTCTACTTCTGATTACTTGGAGAAAACTGAGTGTCAGACAGTGGAAATATTTGATATTTTTAATAGAAATTTGATGCAAAAATATGCCATAATGATGCCTCTAAAATACTCTGTGTTTTGTAGGGGTATTTTAATTCAGTTAAGCCTTTAAACTTGGATACATTTGACAAAAATTGCTGCAAGGCTTGTGCTTTTCCAAGTAATCAAATTAGATTTTCAGGTGAGTGGTAACACGCCAAGAATATTCCCAAAACCAATAATGTCTAGTTCTGTTGCCCCCAGTTTTAACTAACTTTATTCTGCTTCAAGAGAATAAATTGACTGCTGAGTTTTCTAATTTTTCCCAGACAAATGATTCTTTGTTTTAATCCTGCACCTTAATCTCTTACACAAGATCAATACATGCCAAAGAAACAGATGAATGAAGAGGAGAAACCGAGCCAATAACACAAGCTTTGGAATTTTTTTTACACCAAAAACACAACAAGGGAAACATCAATAAGCAAAAAAAAAAAACTCTGAAAAATGCATGAGGCCTCTGCACATCCTCTCTCTTTGTGCCACAGAGTTCTCATCTTTATTTAGATACTTTCAAGCATTGATGTTCAGATTTGGGTGGATCTAACATCCAGTGCTTCTTCCTTCCATTGTACCTGTCAGGTGATATTCTTGCATTATTTTTGTCGTTACAGTATGCTGAGACATTCAGGAAGAAACATCTTAACTCCTAATACTGCCAAACTTTTAAGAGCTACAGTAAAAAAGGAAATATGTTAGCTTTTGAGGAAATCACTCAAACAAAAGCCTAATAACATCATGTGACTGTAAGCCCCTTTTCCTTTATCTTAATAGAACATTTCTGACATTAAAGACATCTCATTAAATCTGAATACGTGGGGCTTTGTCCAAAACACAACAAATCCTAATTGTCATTACTTGTTTTTTCTCAGCGTACAGATGCTGCAGTATAAAAGGTGGCACCAGAGTCAGTTATAGTAGTTATTAATACTTTTTATCAGATCAGGCCCACAATCCCAGTCGAATGCTCTGTGTAAACTGTAATGCATCCACCCACTACTAGTGGCCAGTGTAGCTCCGGTTAAGACAACTGCCATGCAGCCAATGCTCTTTAGCCTGATGTAAACAAAACCTTGTTTACCAACTGCCACCATTGTGCCATCTTATTTAAATAGAGCTCAGTTTATTGAGCATTTCCTTGACTTTAGACTAGTCGACTAAACTAAGTTTTGCACAAACACAGACTTGGACTTGCACATAGGGCAATGGCTTTGCTTTTAGTCCTTGGTCCTTCCAGTCTTGCTATATTCTTGTGATGTCTGGATGTTGACTGATGGCCAAAGGCGCTGGCTGGACTCAATTGTAACAACTTCTCTTCGGTGCATCTTTGGTATTATTGGCAAGACTGACATACTTAAGAGAGTGGGGATGGAAAGGGTCTGCTGCGCTTTTATGGGCACCCGGTGCACTTTCCCAGGCCTTATCCAGCTCACCACATACTGGGCGCCCAGGACCTAGTGGGCTGGTTGAGACACGGGAAAATGTGGCAAGCACCAAACAGCTCCGAGACCGGGGATCGTTCCTGTGACCAGTGTGTTGAGGACTTTAACCTCTGTGTATGGGTGTCTGTTCTACCCACTGAGCCATGCTTGTGCCCTTGAAGCAATTTTTTAGAGTAGTCCAAAAAATTTTTTTTAAAGTAAGCTTTAAGAACAGGTAAAAATGTGTTAATTAATGTTTCTGAGGAGCTATAAGGGGGATTTTGCTAACATTTGCAGAACTAAAGTAGCATTTCCCTCCTTTTAACACTCTAATATTAAGGTAATCTATACTAACTGACTGGTGCATAAAGTCTGATATTTACCACACACAGCTAGACAGCTATGGGTTTCTTTATCCAGAATTTGAAAGAAATTATTAAGGATACGGTACACAATTATTAAAGCCCTGTTGAGGAACTTTGGGGATTGTGTTGATTTTGGCGCCCCCTGTGGGCAAATGAATTATGATTTTTTTTTCCTGAATTTTGGCATGCAGAAGACATGTTCTGTGTCAAAAATCCATACCCTGGTTTAATTTTAATTTCAAACATTTAACTTGCACACAAAACAAAGCTGTTTAATCAGCAGGTACTATGTCACTTAGTCTGAAACCTACCCTGTGGCAGCAGTGACAAATCTATAAAAAAAAAATAAAAATTTAAAATAATAATTTTTAAAAAGTGCTTTTGCAATGGTCAGTTTGCTTTTGTGGGCCTTGAAGTGACACTATTAAAACCAGCCTTTTTAATTACAAACTAAAAGTCCATTAAGGACCTTTAAATATTTTTTTAGTGGATATTCACTGAAGAAAATCAGCAGATAGTTTGTGATCAGCAGTAGTTTGAGGGAAATCACTGAACCAAGATACAGAATTACGAGATTTTTCTCATGGTCTCTTGACTCAAAACATCTCCCCCCACAGTCATACCCTGCTCCATTATCTTATCCATGCCAGAAAAAGACAAAGAGGAACTTTAAGATGCCTCATGAAAAACCTTGACATAGCCATTTTACCAGGAAACCCGTGATTTCCAAATCAGTTATTTTGTTGCCACGCTAACACAGATATTTCATGCCGTCATCATGGTCATGGGTTGAACAGAGTGATCATTTTGTCTCATGGCAGCCTGACAACAGTATCTGCTTTATTTTAAAGGTCTGCCATGTGTGCGTGTTTAGAACGTGCTGTCTGTTTTTGAAGGCCTTGGCATCTTTTCTGAATTGTTACCATCCCTAGAGAGCATTGTGCATTTGTGAGTCACATGTTGAATCCTTCCATCTGTGCTGTGCAGGGGTTACCGTGTACAAGGGTGAGCTTGTCCCTCTTTGGTCAGTTAGAAGTCAAGACTCTGTTCTCATTGGTCCACAGAGTTTCAGCTCAGTTCCTATTGGCTGCTGCCTGTTTCCTGGAATCTGCCCTCCACCAAACTGCCAGCATGTGACTCTGTTTACATTGAGTTAGAAGTTCAGTGTTTCTCTGAAAGATACGACTTTTTCCTTAAAATGGCCCTGCTCAAACGATGGTCTCCCTCTGTGTGCTTCAAACATTCATTAGTCAGTTTAAAGTCATTAGGAAGGTCCACATACTGCGTGGTTAATGAGTCTGAGGGGATATATGTTTTTGTGTAACTGTATGAGACCAAGAGAGATTGGTCCTTAGGGGCCTTTCAGAAAAACTGCCTTGTTTAATCTTGAACAGACTGAGCTCTCAAAGGATTTCCTCACCTCTCTGTTGTTCTTGTTCCTGTGCATCATGCAGGTCTAGCTGCTAAGCTCCTGCATGTTTAAGAAGCGCTCTAAACCTCTGTGCTGTTGTTGTTTATCATGACTTTGTCCTGCAAAACACATTTTTTTAATGGTTTCTAGGGACAGATACTGGACTTTTACTTATTTTTTTTCTTAATCTATTTGCAAATTCATTCTGGTATAATGCTTGTTATCATGCCAAACTTCAACACCACAAAAAATGTTAGAAAAGGAAACCCAGTTTGACTCAAGATCACCATTCATTCTTATTCAGACTTTCTTCTAAAGTTAAAGATAAGTTCTAAGTGATAGATTGTGATGTACTGTACATGTTTATTAGCTTGATGCTAACACATGATGGAAATTGCCATTGAAGGGCTAATATGATTGTTTGATTTATCAAATTTTATTGTGTCATGCATAAACAATATGCCCAGCCCAAGTGGGCGTACAAGACACCATTATCTTTACAGAAAGACCAGAAACCAAAAGTAGATGTTCAATAATATAGTAGACTAGTTAAACAAACCATCCTGCTGCTTCTTCCAGGCTTTTGCAACAAAAGAGGCCGACTTATAAATATTAAAAGTAAACAACCATTCCATCCTGTCATCATCATTGCCCCAGAATATTTCAGGATTTTTTAAGGACATTTCAGTCATCAAACTCAAGAAACAATGTAATTTACTTAACAGTTCTAAGTAAAATAGATTATTCCCAAATGTTTTTGCTGGGTCCCTCTTTGGTAGATGAAAAGAATCAGCCCCCTTATCCCTCACCATATACATCAACATATAAACATTTACACAGAAAAACCCATCTCTGAGAGGTAGGATGTGGTAATAGGCTGGAAAATGGCTCTTTCTTTCATACTCACCTTTGCACAGGTGAGGCTGAGGACTAGGGGTGCACAATGTTATCGACATGATAAGGCACTGGCTAGGAATGCGTGCAGTTGAAGGCTAAACATCTACATTTTGAAAACAAATACGCTGGCACAAGATGTATGAGTCAGTTAAACTAGTTATGCATCATCTTTTTAAAACATCAGCCTGAAATCCCGGTCAAATGTTCTTTTAAAGCTGTAATGAAGCCTCCTGCCACTAGTAGCCGCTGTAGCTTCAGTTGATGCTGCTGTCTTTCTACCAAAAATGCAAACATGAGAAGCTCAGTGGTTAGCATGTTGAAGGAACAAAAGTAGAAAATAGAAATAAAGTTGTATGTAGGCTGTTGAGGGTTACACTCAATTACTCAACCGAAGTGATGAGTGACTGCAATTAACAAAATATTGATCTGCAAAGACAAACAAAGGCAGGCGGAGCTAGCTGCTAACTTTAGCCTCACTGTAATCGACACGGCAGCCACACACCATACCCATTAACACAATGGCCCTGTGATGAATTTGACTGTTTCTGAGCATTTTTTTTCTACTTTAGAGTAGTAGGATAATGCAATTAAAATTCATGTTTTGTTAAATAGCGGCCTGGGAATGTCCTTAATATCAGCAGATATTAGCTTAGAAAGTTAGATATTGGGGCGCAGGTGGAGTAGTGGTTGGAGGCGCGCCCCATGTGCGGATTCCAACTCTATCCACTGTCCTCATCTATCAAATAGAGGCACAAAAATGCCTCGCCTTTTGGGGCTTTCTATGCTTTTTTTTTTTTTTCTCAGAGGAGGACAGTGGATTTAGTCAGAAACAACGATGGGAGAGTGGGGATGATATGTGGGAAAGGAGCCACAAACCAGACTTGAACCTAGGCTCCTCGGGTACATGGGATGTGACCTAATCACTAGGCCCCAATTTATGATTATTATAATATTTGAAAATAAAAACCTATCCCTACTGAATCACATATTTTTAACAATATCATAATACATTACAGGTAAAACATTGCTTCATATTTAAAGTGTCGTCAGATTGATTATTCATGTAATAATCCAGTGTATTATCTTTCGAGACTGAGAACACATATCAGCTTGCCCATGTGGACGCCCTATAATAAGTAGAATCTTAACCTTTTATAGTGGTATCATCCTGTCAGTGAGGGAGTGCCTGCATCACAGTGATAAGGCTATTTACCCTCTTTATCAGATGAACACTGCTAAGGCCAAACAAAACTCCCTAACATGCACACCACTCTCCTCACATACATACAGTAATAAATAAATAAAACGGTGCTTATTTGGAGTTAAACTCATATGCAAGTTAATTTAGTTGTACTTTGCTATGAAAAATTCATAAGAAAAGTGTTTTTTTACTAATCATTTAACATAATAAAATCAGTGATGTTCCTTGTAATTAAATAGAAAATCAGAATAAATCAGCTTGAGCATTTGGAACCATTTATCAGTGGAAATAACCAATATTTACAGATCTAGTTGCCTGTTTTGCTGCTCATTGTGCAGCAGTCTCTAGATTTAAATACGGGTGTGGTATTTAATTCATAACAAACATAAGAGTTTACAGGCCTACAGCAGATCTTCAGCAAGATACTGCAAACTCCCTCTGGAGCCCCATGTTCCCAAATAAATATCTTGGTGTCGAAATGATTCCCTCAGGGGTTTTCCCAGGTTTTCTTTTTCTAGGAAATTCTAAACAGACCTCCGCTGAAGTATGACAACAGTTAGGATGATGATTGCACAAACACACATGGCTGTTAGTGCGCCTAAGATAAGCGGGGCTGTGCTGACCTCCGGACTGTTTTAGTCATTCATGATGAGCTGTTTTACTCCCAGCTCTTTGAACCGACGATGGACACATCCCAGAGGAATGGGATTATATCCTCTCACACACACACAGACACTTTGACACAGAGCGAAATTTGACTCCATAACCTCTGCCATAATGACTTGTGGAAGAGTGGACTGCTGAGGTTCAGTCACGTGTGGTGGACAGACAGCGTTCCTCCAAGAAGTGTGTGTATGTGTGTGTGTGTAAGCATATTAGTGTGTAAGGGATAGCCTTGGTTTCCAAGAAGAAATTTCACCCCATATTAGATATGATTTCAGTAACTGCGGCTTAGGGGTAACCGGCCAAACTGCTCTGCTCACCTGCTGTGAAACCTCAACATCGCGGTTTTCACTATCAGGATTGAGTTAAATGCAGCTGAACAGATGTTTCATAGCAGAAAAATCAGTTTCTTTTCTGTTTCTCAGGCTGCCAGTTGGTTGTTTTCAGAATAATTTTCCACCAAACACCCACAGCTTCCTTTTCACAGCTCAAACCTCTGTGTTTCATGTGATATGGAGGCAGTTAGCACACATATTACCATCCATATTAAGCACAAATATTTGCTTAAACATCATCTTGGTTGGGTGGCTGCTTGTATACATACTAAGACTTAAGTGATGTCATTTGATTCAGTAGTGGTTTAGAGGGGGTATGAGAATGCTTTTCCCACTAAATCGTTACAGAACTATTTAAAGCAGGTAATTTCTTGAACAAGTTGTATTTTTTTTTGTCTTTTTCTGTCTAAAAACGCCAGAGAAAATACAATTATTTTGCTTCTAAAGCTACGAACAATATGACATCTGCCTTAAGTGATGTCACTTAAGTCAATGCTTGGTGGGGGATTAAAAAACAGAAGAAGAAAAAACAGACCACTGTCGTTGGACTCTCATCTCTACTTTACATTTATCCACTCTTGCAGTTACATTACTACAAGACTGTCACATTCACAACTCTGACTGTTGAGATGCATCGTGGGTAGTGTAGGCATTAACCTTTGACAAAAAAGAAGAAATGCAATCATTGTAATCACAATATCTTGTGCTTCTGGTCATGGACTGTATATAAGATAGATGGAGTAGCAGCCTGGGAGTGAAGCCAGAATATTTAGAGCTCCCCTTGCTGACTGGCTGCAGTATAGGTCATAAACCCCGCCTCCTCAATGTTAACAGATGGGACATGGGTCAAACATTAAAGGTAAAATACACACTGAATCATCTTCCTCAATACTGAAGTCTGAGGATTTAAATCCAAGTGTTCTACTCGCTGAGTAGTTTTGTTTTAATTTGTTATTTGATGCAAAAAAGGGTAGATATAATGTTGTGATCAACAGCTCTGTTGACAAACTCTTTGATTTATTGCACTTAATCATTTTTGTCATTTTGACACAACAGACCCACATGGCAAACATAACATCCAGTGAAAGTGGAATTGGATTCCTTTATCGCTACATTTCCTTTTTCCTATCCTCATATATAAATCTTTCCTTAACACTGTGACCTTTTTCAATGGGGTCATCACACCAATGATAGCTGAGGCCAAGAGCATTTTGTTTTCAGGTTGTTTGTTCATCTGTCGGGGTCATCTCAACATCCCAAGAATGCACAGTTTTCATCAGACTTTGCACAAAAGCTCACCCTGACCAAATAATGAACTGATTATATCTTGGAGGTCAAAGGTCACGGTTAATAGGCCTCATGGTCGGCCCTTGCTTATCACATTTGCACATCCCTGCCCTTCCTCTTACTCTCACTCTACTGTAACTGGAAACTTTATAGGCATATAACCGATAAGCATGAATTAAATTGATCCTTAACCTGTTGTGTGGCATGAGTTCTCTTTAAAATCCCACTCCATCCTTGATCTCTTTTCTTACAAATCTGACTTAAAAGAAGGAAACACAGTCTTACTGTAAAAGTGCGCTTTTGCTGTAGGGGTTTAGGAAAAAAGGGGGCTTCCACTGTAAAGGTGACTGGTCATAAATCACCTCAGTGTACAAGGTTGTAAGCTAAACACCTCCTATTTATCTCCAGCTGTCTCTTCCTATTTAAATATATATATTTTTAAAGTGTTAGCTTGGGTAAGTGTTACCCACTGTGCTTGATGCGTTTACTGCTTCCTGCATGCCATGTGTGAAGTAGTTTCATCCATGCAGGTATGAATGTGCCGGCTTTCCAGGGAGGGAGCGCCTATTCAGTGGTCGTACACTTAGAGGACACCCTGCTTACCCTTCCTCCAACCACACACACACACACACACACACACACACACACACACACACACATAAAGGAGTATTCTCACCCTTCAAGAATAACCTCACAGTCACACAGCAAGGCCGGTCACAGCTGGATCAGAGCTTACAACTACATTACATGCATGCATGGACACACATGAGAGGCTATTACTGCCACATACACAAAGACCGCAGAGAACACGTGACTACTTGGCAGTCACCCACATACCCTCTGCTCACATCATGCACTCCATCACTGACGCTTAACCTCACATATACTATCACACAAGCACAACCATTGATGAAAGTGTCGCTGCTATCTCAGCTTTGAACGTGTGTTTATTTCATAAGGCAGATGTGATTTAAAGGTACAGTATGTAGAGTTTTTGCACCAAATGTCTAAATTAATTGATAAATATGGTAGTCATTACAGAGGACTGTATCAGGAAGTGGAAACTGCTACAAAAAGCTGCCATTCTTATGACGGACCATGGTTATTCTCTGCCATCAGCTATGCGTTCTGCCACCCAAGCAGCCCCCATAACATGTGACTCCATCTTCCGACCTTACCCACTTTACTCATATTACAGTGTGGCCCTACTAGACATTTTAAGTTCAAGTAGAGAGGTGCTCTGTTATGACTCATCTTATGGATGGCCACAAGTTTCAAAGGTGTAGCTCAAGCCCATTTAATCCTCTAAGCTGCATGTAGATGTGTAAAGAAAGAGGGACGTTGCTGGCTGCTTAAAAAATGATTTTAAAAAACATCTGTGGTGTCAGAATGGACTCCTTTGCCAGAATAAAACATGCAACAGTGATTGCCTTCTTCTTCTTTGTCCTCTGTGGTGGGTTTGCAAACCAACTATGTGCTTACCGCAACCAGCTATATCAGACTGAATAATTGTGATTTACACACTTTTAAAGAGACACACAGATGCAGATTTCAGTCTCTGTTTTACTCAGATATGTCCAAATAAGAGAATAAGCTCACACAAGCAAAAACAGAAAATCGTGCATGCAGTTGGAGTGTATTTTTCTGTTGGGTATTTAAAAATATGGGTTAGTCATGCATTATATATACAAAAGGACTCCCCGCTCTCTCTTTCTGCTCTTCTTTGGTCTATCTCTGCCTGCTGCTTTCTTTTAATTTCCTCACTATTGTCTATCTTTTGCTCCTTTTTGGGAGTCAACTAAAAACATCTTTCCCTTCAGCAGAACCCCAAGATTGTGTGCCCTTGATGGTGTGAAACAACTATATATCACATTTTTTGTGTTGACTCCCTGAACATCATTTTCATTCCACACACAACTATCAATACTTTTAAGTGCATCAGTGTACGCTCCTCTCTGTTTGTAGGTCTGTGTATGTCACTTATGATAAATGACTGTGTATTTATCACAGAGCACTCGTCATATCACACCGTGCCCAGCTCTCCAGCTGTGACAGCTATTGTGTTAGATTGAATTGACACAGTCTGCTTGATGTTCCATTTATAAACTCTAAATTTGACAGACTGTGTTGACATCTTCTCAATTGAATACTAGGTCCCTTTTTACTCGTATCTACTAGAATTCTTCACAGATCACATAGCTTTAGAAAAAAGTTGTTCGAAATTCAATTTCCACCATATAACTCCTTCTTTGTTTTGTGTCTTTTCACCAGATTCCAAAATAATAGTCTTTGGACCATAATGCAATGCAGGGTCGAGCCCTCTTTTTCTGCAGTGTTTAATTTTTTTCTGTAGTGCCACCTACAGTTCAGCCTGTTGACTTCTCATCCTCACATAACATTAGAAGATGGAAACAAGCATGAATTCACATTATCTTTTGATGAAATTCCAAAAACACATTTAAATTTTTAGACACATTTGAATGGAAATAACCTTGTAAAGCCCATGGATTGACCAGATTCCATCTCTGTCATCAGGCAGATCCATCTTGCAACATTTCATTCTTGAAACAGTTGTACCTGGTCTGAAAACAGACGATGCAATCAGTGTCATTTGAGGAGAAGGAGGCGGTAGCTATGGGTGGAGTTCAGTCGTACTGCAAGCCAGTAAACAATGGCGACATTTCTTATAAAATTAATTATTCAACTTGACTTGTCCACGGTCCTTTCTGCTCCTCTCAGAGTGTAGAACTTATTTTATAGAAAACAATCAAAATAAACAGAACAATATCCATTTTATAGACTTCCCTGTAGTTGCCTCGTTAGGTTTGCCATATGAAGGGAAAGTCAGCCATTATTTGTATTTTATTTAACCTTTATTTTAACAGGGAGGACCCACTGAGACCGAGGCCTCTTTTCCACGGGTGCCCTGCAGTTACACAGAATCAGATCGAATGAAAGCAATATCACAGCAATAACAATATCAATTACATACAAGCTCATACAAAGACACATTTATACTTATAAAACAAAAACAAAAAAAAAAAAATTCAGTTTTGGTGTTAAAACATTTTAAAACAGTCAGTCATTTTCCTTGAGAAGTTCAGACTCTAGCGCTTCAAAAACACCGTAAGAAACAAGAGAGGGCAGCTTAACTGTCAACTGGAAATTGTTCCACATAGATGCAGCAACACTAAAAGCAGTCTTACCCCATTCAGTTCTAAACCTGTTTTTTTTGGGGGGGATCTTGTTGCATGGGTTGAAATGTTTCTAGACAGAAGTGAAGTCAGATAAGGAGGGAGTTTAGCAATGAGTACTCTTTAAATAAATAGAATACTCTGCTGCTTTCTATGCTGACTCAGTGACGGCCAGCCAACAGAACGATACAAGTCACAATGATGAGTTTGAAGTCTGTCACCAGTGATAAATCGAAGAGCACTGTGATACAAAGCATCCAAAGGCTTTAAGACAAGAGCAGTTACATGTGCATAGAGAGTGCCACCATAATCTAAAACTGGCAGAACAGTAGCCTGGACAATCTTTTTTTTCTGTTTGACAATGTCAGACAGATTTTTTCCTATAAAGAAAACCAAGTTGAGGCCTAATTTTCCTTATCAAGCAAGAAATGTGTGATCTAAAAGACAAATCCTGATCCAACCAGATACCCAGGTATTTAAATTTTTGAACACATTCAATGTCTGTATTTTCTAATGTTGACAGTGCAGCAAAGGGTTCAGTGTTTTGTATAGTGAAAAACATTTAGGCCTATTTTGTTTTTTGGGGGGGGTTAAGCATGTGTTTGAGGTGGATAAGGGCTTGTTGGAAAGAATTAAAATCAGTTTGTAGCTGAAACAGGGCTTGGTCATTAGAGGATGCAATAGAGTATAATACTGTGTCATCAGCATACAGATGAATTTTAGAATTTTTTTAATTTTATTTGGGATATCATTCACATAGAAAGTAAATAAAAGTGGCCCAAGGATAGATCTCTGTGGTACACCTTTTCTGATTCACATAAAAGATGACTTGACATTATCTACAACTATAGCTTGAGTTCTATTGGTTAGATAGTTGGAGAACCAGTTATACAGAAGCAGTAACCTGTAACAAATGTAGACTAATTAGGATCACATGAATTACTCTTCTGTAAAATTGATGGTTTTCTTGCCAAACTTTTAGATCAATAATGAAGCCTTAATGTCCTTGCTGGGAAGCAGCAACTTAATATGTTGCTTTTGTTATTCAGTTTTTGAACTTGTTTGTTTTTGAACCCTTTAAAGCATGATTTAACTTAATTGAATCAGTACCGACCATACACTATGGATAAAACTGAGTAATGTCAGCCAGGTCTTATTGAAAACATTATCTCAGACTAAAATCAATCAATCAATTAAGTCCGGGTTGACCAGTTAATGGCCTGACTGTTTATTTATGCCGATATTTGATTATTGGTATCAGCATTTTATTTTAACAATAATTAATAAAGTTAATGAAGCAAAAGGTGCACTACTTTGGTTCCACTGCAAATTGTGTCTTCTCCTCTAGCTTTATTTTCACTCCCCACATGAAAAAATGCCCTGTGTACAACACAATCCGATAGGCTAGATGTCACGTGAGTACTAGCCAATCAACACTTAAGCCTGGATGCCATTGACACAGTGAGCATACAGCATCACTTCCTGTGTTCCTGTTTCTATTGTGTTGCTTTGTGCAGTTTCTAATGCTGATAAAGTTTTGACTAAATTTTTTATTTTAGCTCAGTTTTATGATCATGCAACTTTTCTTTTGCCACGTTAAGTATATTCTGTTTGTCATAATAAACGCATATTTGTTTCGGATATCAGTTATTAGCCTCATGAACAACTTATTATCAAATGGGCCCAGAAAAAAACAATATTGATTGAGTAACAGACAAAGAGGAAGAGTTGGAGAGGTCTTAAACCTCCAGACAAACAGCTACAATATGGTCATATCAACCATACCCCTATATGTGTACTTTAATTCCTTCAGAATTACTAGAAGCTCTTGGTCATTTCTATCAGTTCAGGCCCACATTCCTTGTTAAATGCCTTGTCTAAATTGCAATGCAGTGACTCACCACTAGTGGCCACTAGATCTCCAATTAAAGGCTGCTGCCTTAATGCTCTTTAACCTAAATGTAAACAGTGGTTGACAGCATTGATAGCACCTCACAGGAACAGTGCGATTTAGTACTATTTTGATCTACAAAATGAGGATAAAGTTGTACGTGGAGTGTGTCAGATTTTACTCTTGTATAACTGAGTGATGATTTTCAGCACAGGAATGTAGATGTTAACCCATAAAGATCACAGAGGGCCGGCAGCACCAATACTGCTAACAATAGCCACATTCTGCAAACCACCTTTGCATTGCTCACTCAGTGATGCAAGGATTCTGTCTTCAATTAACAGAGCAATGTTGACCATTTCTCATGAGATTTCTCTTAGCTTTAGACCAGTCAACAAAACACATAATCTTCATTTAACCAGATCTGAAATTCATCGAGGTACATCACTAGAAAAAATGCCATTTTAACAGTATGTTTTTATTGATTTTCCATTTATTGGTTGAATACAGAAAAGGATGATGACACTATAAATGCACAACAAAAAGCCAACTCTCAATTGCATTAAACTGTCCCAGATGAGAATAGTGTCTCTGTAAAACAGGATGTAAAACAGGAGGGAACTGCAGTTTTGTTGCACTTTAGAATTCTTTGTCCACCATGGAGTTTGCCACTTGCTTTTAACCCTACAGTATGCTGAGGTTTTGGATGTACTCCCTTTTGTCTTGTAATTTAGACAACTGACTTGGTAAAGGTTGGTGTAAACTTGCTGTTAAGTGGTTTTACTATGTCTTTGTCTCAAAAAAGTGTCTGACAATAAACAGGTCTAAATTTAGCAGACTCAGGATATTGTGTATGCCTTCTGTAATTGTTTTTATCTTGAAAGCCTGAACGGCTTTCATCTCAGTTCAAAAATAATTAAACACCTCTGCTGCTGTCACTGTGAAGGTGTCTTTGCTGTGGTTTCAAAATGAAATGTGACATGATGATTTACTGATCTACTTCACTGCTCTAAAGAACAGCAGCTGTTTACTACGCACAGGGAAAAAACAACTGTGTTGTCATAAAGACAAACCTGCTATAGTGAGGAACATCACTGGTCAGCAGCGAGTTATGCAAAGTGATCATTGATGAACCTGTAAAGGAAGTTCACTTGTCACATGGAATTTCATTTGCATGTGAGAGCAGGATAATGTAAGCTTGGATCAATGGGGTCACGCACATTTTTAAAGTAGACATCATGTGGTTGAAGCAGACTCAAACTAAAAAGGTCAAACTCTCAATCTTTTATTCACTCTGCATGGAAGGAATGCTCAAGGATGAAAATTCTGAGTTTTTAAGCTTGCAAACATGGTAATAGTTGTCTGTTTCTTTTTCTCTTCAGGATGTCCCCGAGTGTGAAGAGGATAGAAGAAAAAGTGAAGAGGATGAAAGAGGAAGAGAAGGAGAGCAGAAGGAGGAGGATGATGAGAGAAGCAGTGATGAAGGGTTCATGGGGATGACTCCGCTGCTGCAGGCTCACCACGCCATGGAGAGGATGGAGGAGTTTGTACACAAGGTAATAAACAAAAACACACACTCTTCAGCAGCTGTAGGCCTTATCTATTTGTAAGAATGTTATTTCCCTTTTTTTAAAGACATATTCCTCCCTTATCTACACAAACCTTAAATCCCATCGACTACTAAATTTATTCATCTACCCTCGAGCAATGTTTGTTTAACACAGGCGCTTCTACACAGCTACACTCAGTAAAACCATGTAGTAAAAGCAGCCTGTAAAGCCATAAAAGCAATATGAAAACACCGTTTTGTACACTGAGTAAGCCTTATATACTCCAGTTTATTGTTCAGGTTTATTTTGGCTTGTTTACAGTGTAGCTCTGGAGCAGAAAGTTGGTTAATAAACAGCACATTACTGATTCCTGCTTCCTTTTTCTTTGCCACAAACTCTCAGGACAAAATTCTAGTCTTAAGAATTAACTCTAAGAAGCCTGTCTATGAGCTGAATGGCCTATTAAATATATGTCACGATTGTTATTTGTCAGGTAGACCAGAAATAAACATCCGGGCCACTATTTTTTGCCCCTGTTACTTTCTACTTTTCATCAGCTTTGTGCAATTTTCACCAATTTTTGCCTCGTTTTCACATTTTTTCTACTTTGCACTATATTTTGCCTTGTTCTGACACCTTTTGTCAGTTCTTTTCCAACCTATTTTTTCCACTTCTAACACATTTTTTTTCCACTGTTTAACACAATTTCACCACCCAATTATGCCACTTTTCATCAATTTTGAGCAGTTTTCACCCACTTTTCACTTTTAACCAGTTTTTGTTACTTTACACCAGTTTTTGCCTTATGCTAACCTTTTCATCACTTTCTTTTTACTCACATTTTCCACTTTTAACACATTTTTGCCTTTGTAAACCCATTTGCCAATTTTCAAATCTTATTTCATCACTTTTTCTGCCTGTTTTTGCTACTTTAAACCTATTTTGCAACTTTTTTGCTGCCTCTTCTTGCCTGTTACCCTTTATTGCTACTTGTAATGCCTTTTCACAACTTTTTATTCCAATTTTCAACACGTCACTATTTGTAGTGCTATTTTTTTCCACTTCCTCCTACGACATTGTTTGCTGTGTTTTTTTTTTTACACCTTTTCATCACTTTTTAATCCCACTTTTGCCACTTTTTCATTCCATTTCAACATCTTTTCTGTAACATGACACACTACATGGATTTGTTTCACACATCCATCTGGGAAAGCTTCAATAGGAAACGTTTGAGAAACAGCAGAGTTTGAAAAAAAGCTCTGAGTGTGATTGGATGAACGTTCTGTCTGTCACATCTCTATGGGGCAATCAGAGCAACAAAACACGTGACATGGCCGCTATCAAGCTGCGCGTGTGCAGCTACTGAGGAATAACACAAAACATGGCGACTATAGACATGCAAGTACTCGACTTCTGTCGTTTTTGAAAAGAAAACAACTCACTGCTGTTCTTTGTTCTTCTTTTAATGAAGAAATGACATCAAGCTCTGATAAAACTGGTGCTTTAGCAGCATCCACACTAATCTCTTCCTCCATAACTGCACCAGCTCTTGCTGCTGCTTGTTAACGTCACGACTCTTCTGCGCCTGAAAATACTGCCCCTCGATACTGATTGGTCCTGTTATTTTCTAACCGGGCCCAAACGGTTCAGATGGGAGCTTTGCAAGATGGATTCGACAGTGAAAAACAAGGAAACGGGCGTATCCATCTGCTTTGCAAGGTTACTTTTTCTGCCCATTTCTGCCCATTTTAAGTCTTTTTTTGCCACTTTAAAATGCTGTCCACCTATTCTTTTGCCTATTTTGCCACTTTCAGCCTCATCTCTCCTTTGTTGTCCCAATATTGTCTCTTTTAACACCTTTTGCCACTTTTTATGCCCATTTTTACCAATTTTCACCACATTTCACTCTTTGTTACACCCATGTTTGCCACATTTAACAGATTTTTGTCCTCTTTTAAAACATTTTTTCCACTTTTAGTCCCATTTCACCACATTTTCCACTTTTTTTTTTTTTTTTGCAATTTTTACAGCTTTTTGCTCTGCTTTAAAAAAAGGATGTACATTTTTAGGAAAGCTGTATTTCACTGCACAAATTAATAAAATATTTGTTGCTTTGATGAGATTGGTCATTATTCAGATAAAAAAATAAAATAAAATATAGTTGTCATAGATTCTATCCAAGAGTTTGGGCAGATTTTGTCCATTATTGCCGCTGTCACACAGGAAGTGAAGATTGTTTCAACCAATCAGTGAAGTGCAGTGAGTCTAACTCCACTAGTTACATTGGTAGAAGGGTGCCAAAAAAGTAGGACAGTATAGATTGGTTATTTGGTGTCCCTCCCAATTTTGTAACAGAGGAAACCCAAATATTTCATATCATACCAAACCAAACTAAAGCGGCTTCTTACAGGGTTTCGTTTTTGTAAGATTACATTGCCTACTACAATAGATTGGACTCATATTGCCTCACACAGACACACAAGCCACTGAGAGTCTGCTAAAATTGCAGCCAGCAGGTAGTAAATTAGGGAAATGAATCACTGAAGAGAAACTGGCTCTCTGTCTTGTCAATCAGGAGTGTTTACTGTATCAGGCTTCAGTGTATTTATTTACATCACTTGGCTCAGATACTGATCATTTGACACTGATAACCTATGCTACACACACTTGTGATCACATACTGTACTACACCACACACAAAAACACCACATGGATCACGGGAGTTTCAGTAAACAACCAGCTGCCTCTTATCAGGGACATTTGGATTAAATTAGGAGAGATTTTTATTGAAGTCTTTCCACACACACAAGCCTTCACTTTCCAAATATGGTAGTAGTTTATTTGATTAAAATTAACTATTTCTGTCCTGGTTCTTTTACTAATCAATCAGGTATGGGAGGGCAGGTGGCGAGTCATACCTCACGATGTGCTCCCAGATTGGCTGAAGGACAACGACTTCCTGCTCCATGGCCACAGGCCGCCCATGCCTTCATTCCGCGCTTGCTTCAAGAGCATCTTCAGAATCCACACGGAGACGGGGAACATTTGGACACATCTGCTAGGTAGCTAATGCACCACTTTACCTCAATCTGGAAAGTTTAAGACCAGCTTTTAATTTTTAATTTTTATTTTTTTTAACCCAAGAATGTTTTCATGTTAAGAAAATATAATTGAAATTGGGATGTTGAGCGGCAGCTGATCACTGAACGATTTTAATGAAAAAAAAAAAGAATAAAACATTGAAAATAATGCTGAGAGTCATCAATGTGGCTGGCTTCTGCTGCTCCAACTATTGCTGCTCCTCTCCACTTGAAGCAGCTGTTGTTAAAATCCTTTTAGTAAAATAAACCTTAATCCAGTGTTGAAATCCTTTTTGAAATCAGTGGATTAAAGCCTGTTAACTAACCTACATTAGCTGTTAGCAGCTCAGCTGAGAAAAGGGAAGTAAGAGGGCCACATTTATTTTACTCTTACAGCCAGAGGACCAACATTTTACACATTGCAGGAAACTCACACTTTAGAAAATTTGATATGAGGAACAGAATTATAGCTTAATCATAATCTATATCATCTAACACAAAACTTGAGCCAATATAAACTGCTTTTAAATGCATTTAGTACAGTACTTTGTGCTTATGTTATTATTTTTACTTGCATATCTACTTTTTTGTACAAATGCATTTAATAATGCTTATAAAATATTTTTACAGCAATAACTACAGCCAGTTATATCTCTAGTTTTATGTTAAGAACCTAACGTGTGAAAAATCAAATTTAGTTTCAGTTTTTTTTTCCAATTGTCATGTTTCATTTGATAATGTTTTCTTCATGTTTACAAGTTTCCTGATATTTGGAACAGACTTATGGGCCGCATTCAGTGAGATGGAGGGCCACATGTGGCCCTGGGGCCGCCATTTGCCCACTGCAGATTTAGATCCTTGATCACTTGGAGTAATTCGGTTGTTCTTACTGTGGGAGACTTGTTTTATTCCTCTTTGGGAGGTTTTTGTGCTTCTCTGCTATACAGAGTTAAAAATCATGTTGACTGAATATAGATGACTTTTACGCTCCTTTTATCAGGTTACTCTCCCACTTGTTCACCACTTCTGTTCACCACTGAGATAAGTCGAGTGACTGACCTCTAAACTTGCTCTTTTATATCAAAAATGTAAAATATGATCTGTATCGTATCTGTGATTGGTTGCATTAAACCTGATAGGGGATGGGCATCCCTAATGTAAAACAATACAACAAACTCCCACTCCACGAATAACCCTACCTCTATTACATTGTTACAATTAACAATAATAATAACCGACTATCAGCAAACAAGAGGTGCAAATAAGTAAGTTGACTAAAAAGTATAAATGGAAAATAGGAGCATTCACACCATCTTATAAGCCAGACTGGTAAAAGTCTTAAGAAAGAAAAAGTTCAAAGATGGTAGCTCTTTGTTTGTTGTTTGATGTTTGTGTAATGTAATCCTACATTAATCCTCATTACAGAAGCTTGAAAAACAGAGTCTTAATTGAAATTTCCCAACATAAAACCTAAAAACATCCCACTTTGACCTAAATAAGCATTGTGCAAAAAATGAAAGCCCTCAGATCCATCTAATTCCAGGTCAGTATTATTGTTGTTTCTTTATTTGGGCTGAGCACTTTAATTAGAATGAACAGAGCTTGTATTCAATCCAAATCTAGTTTTTAATCTGCTTGTTGTTTCTATGCTTGTTACAGCCAAAGTGTCTTGTAAAAGTATGAGGAGGTCAGAGGCTGCCCAGATGTTTGTTTCTGATGCCATCTAGTGGTTAAACCAAGATACTGCATGTAAATTCCAATATGTGTATAAAAATGCTGTTCATATTGTTTTTTCTTATGTTAGATTTAATCTCATCAGACCTGAGTTTTGTTTGGAATATATTTTTACTTTCACTTGTTTGGGATAAGTAGAACCTGATTAGTGAAAAAGCTCAGCCTGGTCTTTGAACAGGGATTAGTTTTGACCAAAAGTGGTATCCACAAATCTCCTGAAGGTCCTGTTTCTGCAGAAATACAGCACTGGATCAGTTTTAGAGGATATGTTTTGGCCTAGTGCCAGCCAGTTGGTCAGTTGTTGGGGTTCTTCAGTCAATAAGAAATGGTTTCAGTTATTACAGGAGGGATAGTGGAGTCATTTTAATGAGGGATTTCAAGGATTTGTTAAGGCCAAATTTTCCACCAAAAGTTCTGAATTTTTTTGGAAATTTTCCTTTCCAAAATCCACATGAATTCCTGGAAAATACCAAACACTCCAGTGAAACTTCTTAAACATATTTTTATTGTTTGTCTTACTGTTTATTTGTATTTTAAAGTATCCCATACAAAGGAAGCCAAAAACACCTTCATTTTTCCCAGTTGTTTCAGTGTAATTAACTAAATAAAGCCTAAAAATTTCAGGGAATTAATCCCCCAAAATTCCATCTTTTTTTTCCATGTGTTTGTAGTTGTAACTACACGACACATTAATCATTGCCATAAAAAATCCCAGGATGATGCATCAAAGCCTTGTGTGTTGTCTTTTGGAATTTATGTGATTGAGAGCTCCCTGGAGGTAGAATTCACACTCTGAGTAGTTTTAGGTGTTAAGCACTGAAAATCTGTATAACTTAATCCACGTTGATGCTCCGGCTGATATCACCTCAGTGGGGAGCATCATGTCTGATTTTAATCTTGATTGATTTCCCTCCCTTCTCTCTCTCTGCAGGCTGTTTGTTTTTCCTCTGTCTGGGCCTGATGTACATGTTCAGACCAAACATGTCATTCGTGGCTCCCGTCCAGGAGAAGGTGGTGATCGGGATGTTTTTCCTCGGAGCCATCCTCTGCCTCTCCTTCTCCTGGCTCTTCCACACGGTCTACTGCCACTCCGAGGGCGTCTCCAGAGTCTTCTCTAAGTACGACAC
Organism: Cheilinus undulatus; assembly: GCF_018320785.1. Classification (NCBI taxonomy): domain Eukaryota; kingdom Metazoa; phylum Chordata; class Actinopteri; order Labriformes; family Labridae; genus Cheilinus; species Cheilinus undulatus. The sequence continues at coordinate 18,711,283 of NC_054887.1, read as the reverse complement.
AAACAGATTTTACAGTCGAGGTTCTGTTGTAGAGTGAAACCCTTGAAACAAATTAAAACTGTGTTCTCCTGTTTTCAGGTTGGACTACAGTGGAATCGCCTTCCTGATCATGGGATCCTTCGTCCCCTGGTTATACTACTCTTTCTACTGCTCCCCTCAGCCCTGCTTCATCTACCTGATAGTAGTGTGTATATTGGGATTGGCTGCCATCACCGTCTCCCAGTGTGACTTCTTTGCCACACCGCAATACAGAGGAGTTAGAGCAGGTAGAGGGCTATTTCAAAGTCACATTATTTTTTTTTATTTATTATTTGACCTTTGCTTTGTCTCTAGATTTTATGGTCAAGTAGTAAGTGTTTCTCTCTTCCTTTCTGTGTCTAGGAGTTTTTGTGGGTCTCGGTCTGAGTGGCGTGGTTCCCACCCTGCACTTTGTCATCAGCGAGGGTCTGATCAAAGCGACCACCATCGGTCAGATGGGCTGGCTGCTCCTCATGGCGACACTTTACATCACAGGAGCCTGTTTGTACGCTGCTCGCATCCCTGAGAGGTTTTTCCCTGGCAAGTGTGACATCTGGGTAAGCAACTGACAGTCACGCACAGGACAAAGCACTGACACCCACATACCACATTACATTTAATTAACTATTACTTTCTCCTCTTTTGCTCTTTTTCCTAGTTTCACTCCCACCAGCTGTTCCATATCTTGGTGGTCGCAGGGGCCTTCGTTCACTTCCATGGTGTCTCCAACCTGCAGGAGTTTCGCTACACAGTGGGAGCAGGCTGTGCTGAAGATGGCACTCTCTAACCCACGCATAAATCTACAAAGACGCACTCACTCATGCTGACTCACTCATGCAGTCACACATTTTACAGGGAGGCACTGGTTCTGATATTATGCACAGAATTAGAAACACATGCAAATAAAAAAACGCTCTCCCACTGACTGGAAACCGAAGTGGCTTGTCTGGTGTGTGTCTGTGTGTAATACACCGGACGGCCTCCCAGGGGGCGCTACTAAAACCAACTGATGAGGGTTGTTTTGTTCTATTTCTGACCCTCTGTCTGTCTGTTCATCCCCATCGCCTCTGGCTCTGTCACTTCGAATATAAAACACTTCAGCGTTTTATGAAGCAGTTTCTGAGGCGAATTGTTCCTGAATTTCTTCTGTGTTGAGTTCTGACATTTAACAGTTTGATGGTTTGAGCTGAAAACAAAGCATAATTATCACCTACAAGTATAAGGGCAATGTGAAAGAAAAAGAACAATCTGAGATTTTGCATCAAAGTCATAATTTTAGGAGAGTAAAGTTTGAAATTTACGAGAATAAAGTTGAACATTTATGAGATTAAAGTCACAATCTAAGGCCATTATTTAATGTGAAAGGTCTATGGAACAGAGTATAAATGGGGCTCAAGATAATACTCAATTTACCTAATCTGTCCAGATTATCTGCCATGACAAAAGCCTGTCATACAGTCAATGGACTTTCAATAGAAACCACCTGCCCAATAATATCGCCTTTTAAAATACCTTTAGAACAGGTGAGAACAACTCACAATCAACTCTTTAACCATTACAACTTTGTTTTATTTAAATTACAACTTTGGTATTGTAAAATCAAGACTTCATTCTTGTAAATCTGTGGCTTTGATAAATTTACAATTTGCTTGCTTATTTTAGGCGTATTTATGACATAACTTTGTAAACTTACAACGTAAAATCTATCAAATTTGTAATTTCAGTGTCAGAAGTATACTACTTTAAAGTCAGAATATTATGACTTAATAGTTCTGACATTTTCCATCAATACAGAACTTTTTCTGACAAGTGTTGAACCTTAAATGTTAAATTATGACTTTAATCTCTTGCAATATGTTTCTCTTTACAACTTTAATGTCACAACATTACGACTTTGATCCTTTCTGATGTGAACTTAACTTTATGTATTTAATGTTATAATGTTACAACTTTGATCTCTTATGACATTTCTCTTTTTACTACTTTAATGTGACAGTATTACAACTTTGAGTTTTGCAGACTTTTTTCACTAAAATTTGACCTTATTGTCATAATATTACTACTATGATCTCTTACGCTTTTTTTTCTCACAAATTCCCACTTTTTTTCTCTGAAATGTATGACTTTAATCCCAGCATATTGACTTTGATCAATTACATCCTTTTATCTTTATTTCATGCTCTTGATGTTGTGATATTTAAGTTTTTCTTGTAAATTTACTACTTTAATAACATTCTATTTTAATAGCTCTCAATATGACCTTTATCGCAAAACCTTGGATATTTATTGCCCTTATATTTGTCCTAAATAATTATAGCTTTAAAAACATTTTGTTTTTTGCTGTTTTTTCCAGACTGAGAACATTCAACAATGAAAAAAGAAAAATTTAATTCTTGGATTTGTTTGATGGTTGTAAAAGTAGCAGAGGAAGATGTTGGGAAACCGGGGTGGGTCAGGGGTTAATAGCCACTTAAAAAAAAAAAAAAAAAAAAGAACTTTTCCATGTAAATAAGATTTCTAAATTTTGGTTTATAGATTTGTATGAAATATATATGAAAAAGAACAAAAAAATGATGGCAAGCATAAATAAATATGTTAGAAAATAAATCAATGAAAGAGGGGGCAGAGAGGTGTTTTATCTACGCTTGCACCCAGCAGGAGGTGCAGTGATACAATAAGACTGGTTGGAGGGAAGTGCTTCAAACAACTTCATGTAGTCCATTTTTATGCAAAGATGAGAGGTGGAGGTGAGGAAGAAAACTAAGGCACAACATCTAAATCTTATCAAACAGCAGCCTTAAGTCTTGCTGGTATTTTTTCTCCAGTGGCGTTTCTTGAGTCACATTTTTGACTTAAACACTGAAAAAATGGAGGAGACCCTCTTCGACTCATCTTTCTTTAATTTTGTGGAAAAGATCTCAAAACTGGACATGTTAACATTTGTGCTTAAAACCAAAACTCAAACTGCTTTTTCCAATATGTAGGTTTATTTCTTTTCTTTGACCTACACTTTAATAACTTAAAACACTTGAGAGCTGTCTTACTGGTAAAACTGCAGTATTACTGCATGAAAAAGATGCAGTTGATTGTGGTCTTCCTCCTCCGTAACACTTGATAAGATTCACCTCCACACAGAACAACAATACTCCGTCTAAAAAATGTTCTTTTTGATTTGATGTATTTTATTTTATCCACTGCTGTTTCTTTTGATAGTACTATTATAATTGCAAGCTTTAATTTCACTTTTTCTTTCTTATTTGTTTACTGTGGTTTCTTTAAAATCATCAAAGCAGCAAAAACAAAGAGCTACTCAAGTGAAATCCTCTGATTTCATGGAGATAAAAACTTTTCAAGTGTTTCATGGCAATACCAAAACCTCAAACCTGCACAATGGATACACTTCTCTGAACTGATCATAACATGTGTGTCTAATTGAATGAAGGTTTGCAAGTTTCTGATTGCTGGCAGCTTTTTCCTAAATAGGAAGTTGATTTGCTTTTGGAGTGATCAGCAACTCTCCTTTGCATCTTGGTTTTCATTTTCTTTTCTTTATTTCATTTTTCTGTTTATATTTTATCTAATTTATTTCTCTTGGGGAGCGCTACCGTCTGTTGAAGCACACGTTCGGGATGGGAGTGTTTGATTGCAATAGACCTTTATATCTGCTGTATTGTTCTATTAAAAAGGTTTTTTGAATCTGACTCTGGGTGTAAGTGGTGGTTTATTAATGCACAACATTCAGCCATGTTTCTAACTGGGTAATCTTTCTTTAATGGAAAATGTTATAGCTGCCACAAAACCTGGAATTTGTTTCTGGAAAGAGGACAGACAACAACTGGGAGAGATGTTATAGAGATCTGAAATAGATATGTCCACATTAATGAGTCATCTTTCTGAGGTTTTTTTTTTAATGAAGCCTTTGTAAAGTTTGCAAAACAGTATAATAGCAGTCTGCCAAAGAACAGCTGAAAAAGGCACATATTCACAAAGAACTGCTGAGATTTGAATAAAACTACATAAGCAGGATTAACCGAGAAAAGCCAGACATGATGTGATTATAACACTGATGTAGAGACATAGAAAACAGCACTGTGTTGCAAAGAATTCTACTTGACTAAATTTCCATTACATCCTGCATACATACTGGAACATATACAGCCATTTGATACAGGGCCCAGTGTGCCACAACCTGGGACTATGTGCCATGGTGGAGGGCTGTGGTGTTGGTTGTCCATCTGAACCTTTGTCCCATCTCCACACGGGATCTCTGGAGCTGAGTAAGGGTGACCATTGGGTTCTTGGCTTCAGAAGACTTCAGAAGAAAAACAAACATGGATGTCTGTTGATATCCTCGGCATGTCCCTCCACAACAGTCTGTCCTGGCATATTTTACAGCTGCAGCAAAAATTAGTTGTGTTTAAGTTTGTGAGCGGTGAAAGTATGTAAGATCCAGTTGGTGATGCTTCCCGTTCTGCTCACTTTCATTGGTTGTGGGTTTTCCATCTGAGGCACTATGACCTAGAACTGTAAATATCATAATTTGGGGGATAAGCCTCCAGCCCTGTGACTGACTGCCAACCAGTCCAGGGTGTACCTTGCTTCTCGCCCAATGACAGCTGGGATAGGCTCTAGCCCCCTCGCAACCCCCAACGGGATAAGTGGTATAGAAAATGGATGGACGAACCTCAACTTGGTATACGCCCCCAGGATCATTGGGGGAGGCAAATCTGGCCTCAAATTGGGTTTCAAATTGTGTTGTGAATGTCCAGCGTAAAAAGTCAAGTCATTGGGCTATGTTCATCCCTTGCTTTTGAGTGTACTATCTCAAGAATGCTTTGACATATTCTCTTCAAACATTACAGTCCACTCTGATTAACAGACTGACTCACTGCATTATTAGATAAAAGGTCAAGGTCAAGGGCCAACACTGCCCTTCTTTTTGACCAGCCACTGTGCTTTTACTGTCTGGAAATTGGATATTTCCACAGACCTATAGTGCTGGCAGTAGTTTAAATAACCTAGGCATTTGGTTAACACCAGGTGCTGTTTAAAACACAAACTATTATTTTTGACTCTGTATCTTGAAGATCAAATAGGTTTCAGATCCTCCCTAACCTTCAGTGTAATGGGTCAAAAGGATTGATTTCAAGTACGTCATCAGGATTCTCTCCAAAGATACCCAAAATAGGATAAAGCTTTAGAGGCTTGTTTACTGGAGCACCAGCCATGGAATAGAGAAAGGCTTTCAGTGGTGGTGTTGTCTCTGTGAAGTTACAACCTGTGTAGGAGTAGATCTGAGCCCGCGTGTCCATGTCATAGAAGGAAACCTCTCCTTTTTCATAATCCACAAACACGCCAACTCTCTGGGGCTTTACCCTCAGGTAGAAAGAACCAGCAGAGATATCACCACAGTATTTGGCAAAGTGAGACTTGGTGTTTGATCCATGAAATATCCATCCCCCATCCATGCGGAGGGGAAAAGACCGACTCTCTCTATTAAAGGACTCTTTGACCACTCCCAAGAGCCAGCTGTTACAGCCACTGACCTGCACCTCAAAGTAGAACCTTCCTAAAGAGAATCCATCTTTTCCGAGAATAAATTTATGATGTGTAAACCTGTGCCCAAATAAAGCAGGAAAAAACAGTCGACCAGTATGAACTCTCAGCTGTTTCCCATTCTCTGACACCACAAGACGTGAATGGGCTGTGTCGGCATCCAGAGTCACATCCACTGCATCGCACTGTTGGATCATCATCATCTTATCCAGAGGCGGATCCCAAAGTTCATTTATATACCCAGCCAATATTATCTGTCCAGCTGCACCACTTGGTTCAGTCACTTCAGTGCCATCAGAAAGCCTGACCTCATGAATCAGCGTCTCCATATCATTTCTAAACATCTTCTCCATCTGAGCCACAGCCGTTCTCACCATTCCCATATAACTCTGTCCACTTATATCTGAAACCTCAGGCGCTAATGGAGGGTTTAAGTCCATCAGAGGGTCGAATTGGTCCCCTTGATGTCCAGGGAGATCTAGAGGTGGACTGCTCTGCAGTAGTTGAAGGTCGTCCTTTGTTAAAAGCACCTCCATTTTGGTTCTACTTCTCCTCAGGTCAGCAACATCCTGCTCCAGCTTTTTCAGAAGGTCTTCAGCCTGCTTCTCTGCTGCTTCCTGCTTCCCTTTGATCAACTCAACCAGCTCAGCCTGGCACCTTTGAAGGGAGAGAATCAGATCGGTGAAAACTTGAGCGATTTCTTCCATCTCTTTCTCTGACTGTTCCTTGATTTGTGCCAGTGAGTTTTTAATTTCCTCAATGCTCCTGCATTTAGCAGTTTCCATCGCCTTTATCTCTGAAGCTACATCATCCAAGCGGGCCTTTCTCTCTGTGATCTCACGCTCCAGAGGGACAGCTTTGTGCGTCACATGGTCATCTCTCAAGCACATGACACAAACACACGTCTGGTCATCCTGGCAGAAGAGCTCGAATACCTTGTCATGTTTCTTACACACCCTATCCTCCAGGTTCCACACTGGGTCGATGAGCTGGTGCTTCTTACGTGCTGTGACTCCCTGATGCACCTCAAGATGGTTCTGACAGTAAGAGGACAAACACAACAGGCATGTCTTCTGGGCCTTCAATTTCGGTCCACGGCAGACATCACAGGGAACCTCCCCTGGTTGTGCAATGGTGCCATCTTCACCCCTCAGCCTCATGCTGTGAAAACGCTCAACCATGTCTCTGAACTCTGTGTTGACCTGAAGCTGTGGTGGGCTGCAGAACTCTTTCTTACAGAGGGGACACTGCGTCACGTCACTGGTGGACCAGTATCCTGTGATGCAAGCCATGCAGTAGTTGTGTCCACATGGAGTAGAGACAGGATCTGTGAACTCGTGGAGACAGATAGAGCAACAGAGTTGTTCCTCAAATGCGAGGCTGCTGGCTGTGGCCATGTCTGGAAAAGAGGGAAGAATTTAATGTTTAAAACAAGAAGTTGTTTAAGTGTTTGTTCTATGTATCAAAATATCTATGTATGATTACCCCTACTATTGTATTTTTTTTTTATGAAAACAAAAAAGTTAACTTCATTAGTGCATGTTACGTTTTCCAACACTGACACAGCAATGTTAGCTACATAGCTAAGTTACCTGTGTAGCACATGTAGCTACATTTGCTTGAGCTATGTTTGCTCAAACTCATGTTGGTAGCGCTAAAGCGAATGTAGCTATATTTGCTTACATAGTAATATTAACTACATAGTTAGCATAGCTATCTTAGTTTTAGCTTAAGTTAACATAGCTAAAAGAAGCCACTGTTTGCATAACTACTTCTAAAAAGGGGTCTAAAATTAATCCCGGATTAGACCTCTGACTGTTTTTTCCTGCTTTGTTCACTAAATGTTTCTGTGATTTTTGCAATGTAGTTTTTTTCATGACGTGGCACCAGAGATATCCGGTCTGCAGATATCTCAGTCTCCAGTCTCTATTAAGTCTCCAGACTCAATTCAGGCCAAAAATAGTGGTTGGAAAATACGGGTGGTGCAGTCTATTTGATTTGAGCAATTCAACTTTGAAATAGCTATCAAAGATTAGGCTAACTATTTAGTTCATCTGGTATGGTCCAAATTAGCCCAGAAATACACTGTGTTCCAAATTGCATACTTCTGTCCTAAATACTAAACATTTTGAGTGCGTAAATGCGCTTTGAGGGTTCACACTGAGAAGTATATTCAAATCCAGTGTACTACTCGCACGCTCAAGCTATCGTGCAAGCTAACGTTAGCAAGCTAGCACACTAGCAAACATTTGTAGCATTCGCTAGCTAGCTGGGTAATTGGTAACAGCAGAAAATTTCAGTCAAGATAAAAATATTTAAGGAAAAATAAGTTCATTTTTCTTAAGCGAGTAATGTTAACATAAAATACAAATTATATGAATTTAATAGTGAGTGAAAATAGCTGTAAAATTTTGATTATAACCACCCTAACGGCTATAGGTTGCTGTATAAAAGAAGAAAACCGACATTCAAAGTGTTGTCAGTTCTCATTAGCGCAAAACGCTAATGTGTAATTTGAGACAACACCAACCTGCTGTGAGTATATTGCCTTTACCACAATTAAGTGTACTGTAATACATCACACCAACAGAGGCATTCAATTTAAGACATACTGACTTTTGAAAACTGGGCTGTGTTTTGTTTTTTCTACAGGTCCAAATTTAGCCCCAACATAATTGTTGAAAACTGGGCTTTGTTGTGTTCATCTGATACGGTCCACATTAGGCCCAAAAATAGTTGATATCTGGGCTGTATTTAGTCATCTTATTTGGTCCAGAATTAGACCAAAAATAGTCTTTGAAAACTGGACTGTAAGCTGTTTGCTCTGTTATTTCCACGTTTAGCCCAATAATAAATGCTGAATATTCACCTTAGTTTTGTCCATCTGTTTTGGCTGAATTAGTTCAATCTTAGCCCAAAAATAGTGGTTGAAAATCCACTGTGAGGGACATGTTTGACTGCATTTATAAAGAAAACACTTGGCTTTGCAGAGATGTTCCACTTGTAAACATATTTTCTGACCAAGATGTACTAAAGTTCCAGACACTTTATCTAGAATTCAATACTTATTGGTAGCTTTTGCCCCAAGATAGTCTTCAGATAAGGTTGGTTAAACATTTTTAGGTTACTTTTATGAAAACAATCGACTCAAAACAGCAGAGTTACCAAATAAAAGGCGTTCATAACATGTGTGATTAATGCCAGATTGCAGTAAGTATTTTGTGCTACGTGTTTGTTTCACAGACTGTGCCAGAAATCTATTTTTAGTCCAACATTTTTCATCTGAACACACCCTGTTAGATTTCTTTTCTCTCAGAGAAAGAAATCAGGAAATGTCCTTTAATGTCTTGATGTGGTAAAAAGATGAATAAAAGTACTTTACCTGCTGAGTATTCTCTTCAGACAGAAGAAAAATAAAAGCTTCTCTTTAGGGCTGTAGTTTGATTTCTTGAGAAAGACACATGATCTCGCCTCACTGTCCCCTCCTCTTTGTGGAAAATGTTACTAAGTCTGACTAACAGGATGGAGCACTTCCTTCTGCCATTTTTTTCCTCTTTTATATAAAACAGCTGAATGTTTGATCTTTGAATTATTGTTAGATACAGCACTACAGTTAACATATTTTGTAAGACTCCAACTTTGCTTAAACAGCATAGATTGATGCTGCAAAATCACTCACACTAATATAATGCACAGGGTCAAGAATGGTATAAAAACTTAGAGTTCAATGTAGAAACTGGAGTGCTATGTATGTAGATTAAGAAAAGACTTTAAATTTATAAAACTCATGACTCCATATTTTTATTCACAATAGAACATAAACAACATATCACATGTTGAAACTTAGTCTTATCCACCATTACATGAAAAATATTGACTCATTTCTAATTTTATGGCAGCAACACATTTCAAAAAATTAGGCACAGTGCCATGTTTACCATTGTGTAGTATCCCCTCTTCTTTTAACCTCACTCTTTTAATGTCTGTGAAGTGAGGAGACCAGTTCCTGGAGCTTTGTCCCATTCTTGTCTGATGTAGGACTCTAACTGCCTTCTTAGGATTCTGGGCCTTCTTTGCAAGAGTTTTTTTTTTTTTTTTTATGTTGCGGCAAATGTTTTCTCTCAGTGAAAGGTCTGGACTGCAGGCAGGCCAGTTCCGCACCTGGACTCTTCTATTGAGAAGCCATGCCGTTGTGATAGATGTAGTATGTTCCCGAAAAGAGACTTTGTCTGGAGGGGAGCATATGTTGCTCTCAAACCTCTATATAGCATGATAGTGCTTCTCCAGATGTTTCAAGCTGCCCATGCCACAGGCACTAATGCAATGCCATAAGATCGGAGTTGCAGGCTTTTGAACTGTGCACTGATAACAAACTGTATGGTCCCTCTCCTTTTTAGTTCATAGTACACATGTCTATGATCTCAACTTTAAATTTTGACCACAGAACAGTTTTCCATTTTGCCTCAATCCATTTTGAATGAGATCTGGCTCAGAGAAATGGCAGTGTTTATGGCTTCTTCTTTGCATTATAAAGCTTTAACCTGCATTGTGGATAGCACAGCAATCTGTGTTGACAAACAATGATTTATATGTTTTCCTGAGTCCATGCAGTAATTTTCAGTACCTGTAGGTATCCTGAAGGACACTCAACCAAATTTTGTCCACTGAAATGAGACCCAGACGGCAACTTTACCACATGATGTCCACTGAGAGGTTTCCTAGAAGTTACTTGAGCATGTCATAGGTTCCAGAAAGGGCATCCAAAAGTGTACTTTTGCAGTGCTTTTTGAAACATAAGGGCAGGGAAGGTATAAAGTTACTTGCCTTCAAAGTTCGGTGACGTTCTTTACAAAACACTCAAACAATCATTTATTTCATGCCTCAGTTCTAAAACATGTACAGATACACAATACATATCTCAAATAATACTTAAAAATACATGAAAAAAATCCCTATTTGGTTCTATCTCTGCTGTAAAGTTAACCAATAAAGTTCCATTGGCCTACAGCTAAACAAATCCAGAATGAAAAGTAGGCCAGGAACTTTCTCAGTGTAAATTTAAAAACGCCAAACAGCCCATATCCTCAGTGTTTCTTCTTTTTATTTATTGGCTGAACACAGCAGATGTTTTAATAAATGAGGCTGATGTTTCCTGAAGGATGTTTTAGCTGTCTTGGGATTTCTCAGACACCAGATATTGCCATTAGTCACAAATGAGGAAGAAAGCAAACATGCAAATATGAAGAAAATGAGGACAGTCACCGTTCAACATTGTATTGTTATTCATAGGAAACTGCAGTTGCCAGATTTCATTTTGTAAAAAATAGTTACATAAATAGTTCCATCAAACGCAAATTCTAATTTTGTTTTACATCGATTTGTTTAAAGCCAATAAACGTCGTGAAAACAGTCAAGGTGACGCACTATTTTTTGAGGCGGAGTCACAGGCGGATTAACTGTTAAATTGGTTAACTGACGTTGGCTAATGAAGCAGCAGTACTAACGGTGTCACTCTGCCCTCTTTGCAGGTGAACGTCCACATTCAAGTGCTGAATGTTGCTTAATGCTTCGGTTATATGTGAGTATTATTTGTCAAATTCTACATAGAACACTATCCCTGTTTTCTAAGTCATATCATGTTTAATGTAGCTGTTCATATGAGATGCTATTGGTGCTAACAGTTGACTATTGTGGCAGTAAGCTAGTTGCTAGTGGGTTTTAACTGGTGTCGTGGGGCTGCTTCATTATTTACTTTATTACTTAATTAATTTGTTTTTTTACAGGTTTGATAGAGCATTTGGTTGGTGTGTGTTGTGAGGGGTTTCGTTACTAGCCAATTATGTAAGCTTTGAATTTTGCAGTGTTTGTTGGTCTTGTCTGGCGCAGGCGCAGTACCAAAATGTTATTAGCAGCAGTTTTTCGATGTTGCTGTTGTTTACAAGAGCAATACATGGAAGCGGTTCTTGGTTTTCCAGGAGCACAAGTCGTGCGTCATAACATTTACAAGAGTGCATTTTAGCTTATACACGTCAGAGGGTTAGTACTGTCATTTAAGACGTCTGCAGTTCTTCTCACAAATTTATGGCTACAGGAGACGTTTAAGTTGGTTTATCCCCTTTTAATGTAAAAAATGAAGGCATAAAGTCCTCGTGATACTGTTAGTGTGCTAGGAAGTGCAGGTATTGTGTACTTTTATGTAATTATGTCAGTGAACCCGTATCATAAGCCACGGGAAGTGTCCGGTGCGCTGCATGCCGAAGATACTGATGAAGAAGTTGAGCCCTGTGGTGACGAGGACTATGATGGTGGTTACATTGTTCAGGTAATCCAGGCGTTGCTGCAGGGTGGGGTTATTCAGATTCCGACGGCCTGAGACACAATAGAGAAAGAGAGGGTTCAAACTACACTTGGCACTGACAGCCAAGAGAGAAACAGCTAGTTTGGCCTGGATGCAGACCATGCTAAGCTACACTTGTACACTCATGTCCACTGTTTTAAATTACATTAAATCAAGTAGCAAAAATAAACACAATAAGCACACCATTGATTCATCTTAAATTAATACATTTATTCTACTTTTATGCACATATTAAAAGATTATATCACTTTTACCCTGTATCTTAACTGCTATTTCAACAAAATATCTTCAAAACAATTCCTAACATTTTTTTTAAATTAAATGATAGAAAACATGCAAAACATAAGAGAAAACAGTTTGAAAGATACACAATGAAACAAAAATAACTTGTGTCTGGGCACATTATTAAAGCAAATGAAATGAAGCACAATTGGATGGATATTCAGTCGGTTAAAGTGAGTTTTAGTTGGATTACATTGTGAAACTGAAAAGCGTAAATCATGAAAAACATGGCATTTTTGACATGTAAAAGTTTGTGCACTTGTGGGCACTCACTTTTTACTTAATTACAACCTTGAATCAATATTTGTCAGCGAGTGTATTGATGATATACTGTGCAAATGTGTGAGTGTTTGCAGCATCTTCCATCGTGTACATGTTTTTGATAGCTGAGTGTCCGTGTGGTTTTGTGTGGGTCAGAAGTGGAGTCGAGCCAGCAGCCAGCGGAAGAAGCCGGTCCTCTTGGATCCGAAGAAGCTGATGAAGAAGTTGATCACAGTGGTGACGAAGATGATGCCTGTGGCCAGGTTGTTCAGGTAGTCGAGTCGTTTCTGATTGGACACCACGTTCAGATCCCTGCGGGCTTTAACAAGCACACGTACAGGCACACAAACACATGCAGACAGACACACAGACACACAATTTCAAACATTTCGGACTCATCCACACACATACACTCAATTACAGATGAGCCATGCACTCACGCAAACAGAATTTTCTCTAAGAAACATAGTTTCAGTCACGACCCCTCTAGCTTCTGTGTTGACTCTGTGACATCCTGACCTAAATCATTATGACAAAATTACTGTTTGATATGCAAAACCCACTTCCGAAAAGTTGGGGTGCTGTGCAAAATCAAAATAAAAACAGAATGCAATGATTTACAAATCTCATAAACCTGTATTTTATTCAGAGTAGAACATAAAAACATATCAGATGTTGAAACTGGGACATTTTACAATTTTATGAACAATATCAGCTCCTTTTTAATATGATGGCAGCAACACATCTCAAAAAGTAGAGATGGGGCTGCAAAAATCCTGAAAAGCAAATAGTAATGAAAAACAGCTGGAGGAGCATTTGACAACTAATTTAGTTGCTGCCGTCACATTAATAAGCTAACATGTTTTATGAAATGGTAAGAGGTCTCAGTTTCAGTATCTGATATGTTGTTTATCTTCAATTGTAAAAAAAATATGGGTTTGTAAGATTTGAAAATCATTGCATTCTGTTAAAACTTTACATTTTACACAGTGTCCTAGCTTTTTTGGAATTGGGCATGTAATTTAAACAAATTCCCCATGAGGGATAAATGCCTGTTATTGAAACAAAGAGTTATTACCACACCCAAGCAACAAGGATCAACCATCTATTGTAGTTAAACTTTGAATACAGTAAGAACCCTGATAATACTTATGTAATACTGTTATCACTGTGGAATTTTTAGTTTATTGCTTATTTTTTGGCTAGATTAAATCAATTTTGTCTCCCTGTTGAATTAAGGCAAAATAAACAAATAAATGGAGCGATTTGAAACACATTGATCTCGCAAAAAAGAGCTACAACAGCATGGAGTAGTGTGTCCACAAGAAGTCATAACTGTTAAATTACCAACTAGTTTTTAGTTGAAAAAATGCTCAACCTCATGTTTTCAAAAAGTTGAAATACCAACTACATTTATACTCAAAAATCTGTTTTATTAGGATGATTTTGTAAATTGAAACATTGCTTTATTTTGCTTCATTGCTTAATACTGGGAGCTGAACAGTATAGAAACTTATTTTCCTTTTTTTCCAAAGTTATTTATTTTCCTATCCCTGCACTTGATGTATTTTGCCTGGATGTATGCATGCTAGTAATCTCTTCATATATGCTCTGAATAAAGTAACAAGAGATGCTAATGTAACCAAAGGGCTAATAGTTGTGTAAGTGTAAAGAAAACCTCCACAAGGAGCTCTGTGGTATGAAAGAAACAATCAAAATCTAATTCAGCCATCGCAGTCAACTGTTCAGCAGTAGCTGAATGCAAAATAAAGATAGAAGCTGCATATGTGTACACTTTGAACAGCTGGGATTTGTCTCCCTCTGGTGGAAGTTTTTAAGAACAACAGTTTACAAAGAGGCAAGCAGTTTTTAAAGTTTCTACATAAAATTTTCATGACAGTAACTGTGAAAACAATTCTAATTGTTTTTAAATGTACCTAAGTGTGCAGATGTCTGTGCTAAATCAGTTTTATAGGATAAATCGCTGCAGCAGCCACCGCAGTAAGCAGCTACGTTGAGTGCCAAAGGCGGCTTTGATTATGTTGACGATAAAGGTGAGGAAGATGAGCCCCGTGGTCAGATTGTTCAGGAAGTTTAACAAACGCTGATAAGAGGGGAGGAGGGTCATCTCAAAACGAGCTACTCATACATACACAGACATTACACAAACCCAGACATCAAGAGCACAAGCATGCAGAGATACACAGACACACAAAGACACATGGAGTTGGTCCTTGGGCTCGGTCCACTCATACTGAATCAAATCAAAGAATTACTGCAGTTGATTAGTACTTTGAGTAGAAAAATAAGTTAGACTCATGTTTGTTTTTAATTTGTGTGCCCTTTTTTCTGCAAATATCCACGTTTTAGAGGAAGTCCCTACGTCACAGAGTCAGAAATGCATCCTGGCGAAGAGGCCGGTGCGCTCCATCCCCATTACGGAGATGAAGATGTTGGTGACGAAAATGAGAAAGATGAGGATGGTTGCGTAGTTGTTCAGGCTGTCCAGGCGCTTGTGGTTGGCCTCGTCGTTTAGATCTCGCCGAGCTGCAACAAAGACACACGGGTACACACACACACACAAGACAGTAACACACCACACTAAAGCTGAACTTTACAAGACAAATCATGTTTTTTGGATGGACCTCAACCTGCACTGTGCACTTTCACAATAAATCAGTGTATTAGTGTGTTAATATGATTGGTTACAAACATGGAGGGTGGGTTTCTGATATCAACTAATGTTTGAGGTGATTGGCTCACCGATGATGACGATCAAGACTCCAGCTACTATCTGGAGAGCCAGAGAGAAGGAGATGAGTGTCAGGACGGCAGCATAGTACCTGAAGAAAAGAGAGAGAACTTTTCAGACATTGTTTGAAGTTATCATTCAGGTTTCATCTTTTCCTCTCTCACAATAACTGTACCTGTAACCAGCACCCTGCTCGATTACCGTCTTCATGTGTGTGATGTTAGCCAGGAACAGAGCAATGTCCAGCATGCCTTCAGCAGCTGTCTTCTTGGTGGCGTACAGGTTCATGTTCAGATTAGAGTTTGAACCTCCCTAGAAGAGAGACATTCATATTTCTAGTAAATACAGAAAAGAAAGCAATGATAATGTCTGCCTGGCTCTAAAAGTTGTCCTTTACATTCCGACCCTCAGACTGATGACAGCCCCACAGCCCTGCACAAACACTGACACCCATATAATGACCTTAATATGAAAAAATAGAATTTACAGACAGAGCAGAATCACAGGTATTCTAGTCATCAATGATAATTCAGAAGAAATATTGGATTTTCGGTAGGTCATATAGATTACATTTTAGAAAAATATTTTGCTTTTTATGTGGAAGTGTACCAGCAAGTCATTTATTGTTCTTTATGTGCAGACTGCAAAAAAGAAAAAATATGCAGTTTCAGATGTTCAGAAAATATTTATTTTACCATAGAATCCAAGCAGGTATTAATATTGTTTATTTTTGGTTAGGATTGTATGAAAATTCAATACGCAGCTGTTTTAATTGGATAAAAAAAACTTGAATGTAAATGAGCCCCTTCCCTGACTTTGTGTATTTTATTCCAGTGGGAGTTGATGCTGGAGTTGTCACTTCAGCTACAAGTAAATCAAATCCCCACTTCTTTTTACAAAGTTATGTTGGATAGAGGAGATAAAACAGAGAGGACAGAAGTAGAACAAAATACCAATGAAAAGCAGAGTAAAACAAGTTATGACAACACAAGAAAAGTTCAAAACAGAAATCATGTATATAAATTAAATGTTATTTAGTGGGGCTACAAATTTTCTCTGCCAGTCATGATAAAAGTTACCAGAAGAGGGCAGCAAACATCAAGAAAAGTACCAAAGAATCTGTCAGAACGTTCTCTCTGATATAATGAAATGTGCTCATTGTGCGATTTTTCTTTTCCAGCATCAAATCCAAACCAGAAATGTGGTAAATGAGGTCCTTTATGTCCAAATCAAGTAGACACTGATTTCCTCTGACAGTATGCCACATAAATCTAACTTTTGTCAAAGCTTTGTAATTGAACATGACATGCAGAATTCTAATGAAGTAGTTCATCATGCCAGATTGAGTCTCAGGAGCCTCTTCACTGTCCTCCACAAGGGATAGATAGGTGGTGCTCTTATTTTGGCAGCCTGAATACAGACAGTTTCATCATGTTTTTGCTTGTGGTTGATTACATAGAAGCAGCTGAATGACAGTGTTGGAAATAGTTGTTTGTGGTGGATAAAGAGTTGCAATTTGTTGTGCAAGAAATAGGAGTTATTCCTATTCCCTAACAAGTGAATAGGAAGCAAAGAAAGTATTACTTTTAAAGGCAGGCAGCGTGGGTGTGCATCCTCAACCATCATTATATAAAGCCTTAATCTATGACTCATAGCACCTGTCAGGTCCAACCTTTTCTAGATCTAATTATTGTTCTGCTGCAGTGTGCCGACTGCACGTGCACAAGTTGTTTTACTTGATTCTGAGCTTTAGATTGAACTATTTGGCCCACAAATGGGTGGTTTTCCCTTGGCCAATTGCTTTGACTCTGTGCAGTCTGTTTTTCTTTGCACTGCACAGAACTACATGTATTTAAGGAAGACATAGATCACATATATGAAGTCAATTCCATGCATGTTAAGTACACATTGTGCTGCATGACCTCAGACTGCAGCAATGTGCTCTGCTGCTCCAAAATAAACAATGTCCACACTGCACATGGTACTTTGATTTATGAACACTGCAGAGGCTCTTTGTGTGCAGCTTCTATTTATATGTATGGTAACCTGTTAGGCCCAGTACTGATGTTTTCACAGATTTTGTCATTGTGTTTTCAAAATATGTAACCAAATTAACCCAAATCTTAACACATGTCCTGGTTGTGCAAGCCAAAAAAACGTACAGTCTTATAGTGTCAGGACACAATTAATTAAAGGACAGATCATGACAACACATGTGTATCCCTGAGGTGGAAATGCTGAATGTTATGTCAAAAACTGCTGCATAAGGAAGCGAGACCAGCTTATGCAAGCAGCCGTTCTGTAGCTGTATCTCATGCATGTTGTGTTCTAGTTTGTTGCCCATTTCACTTCCCCATCCTGACAGCTATAATTCTGTGGCCCCACTTAACATTTCAAAGTCAGGTTGAGACCCACTTCTCAGTCCTGTCCAGCTCTGTTGCTTACCACTGCTAACATTTTCTCCTTACATTCAGTACTTCACAAATTTATTAGACCACCACCCAAAGTAAGGTTTATGCCGCAGCTGCCCTAAATCAACAGCATTGGTAATTACCAAAATCATTTTTTCTGCAATGGTTAATACACCAATGTGTAGAAGCTCTTTAACCCAAATGATATTTTTAATGCTAAAATATAATTATTAATGTTATCCATGAATTTTCAAATTTACTGATTTACAAAAAACTGAAAAAATATTAAAGCACATGAATAATTCTTGATTAATATGTCAGATTATAGTTATTTACTTGCATTCCTGAACAGAAAACTGAGTTTTAGTGGTTGAATGTTATGCTTGATTAATTTCTGACTTCTCAGAGAAGTCCAGTGAGCTGGCTCAAATTTGGGTATAAAAAGGTGAATTCAGTTTGAAATTCTTCACTCCTGTTCAAAATGGTAAAACATGGAGTGCTCACTGAAAGTATAGTCCGCATTAAAGCACTTCATGATGCTGGATGGTCTCTGAGACAAATAGGGAAAGACATAAAGTGTTCTCACAGTGTGGTCAAGTATGCTTTGGAGTCAATTGCCGAGACTGGTGCTTACAAAATGCGCCAAGGAAGAGGCAGTAAAGGAAAGTTAACTGAAGCAGATGTCAGACACCTCAAGATCTGAAGTACTAGAGACAGAAGGAAGACCACTGCTGATCTTCAGGCAGAGATGAATGCTTCTAGATCAGAGTCTGAGAAAGTCTCCAGAATGACCATAAGCAGACGACTGACGAAACAAGGCTTAAAGGGAAGAATAGCTGCTAAGAAGCCATTATTGAGGCCTGCAAACATCCAGAAACGCCTTAGATTTGCCAGGGAGCACAAACACTGGACTGTTGATGACTGGAAGAAGGTACACTGGATGGACGATTCCAAGTTTGAACTCTTGGGTCAGCATGATTGTGTTTATGTCCGCAGAAAAGCTGGACAATGTTTTGATGCCAGAAGCATTGCACCCACAGTGAAACACGATGGAGATTCCATTATGGTATGGGGTTCCATTTGTGGATACAGCGTGGGCAAATGAGTGAAAATGGATGGTATCATGAACAAGAACGTCTACCACAACATCTTAGTGCATCATGGAATCCCTTCTAGACTGAATCTGATTGGTCGTGGGTTCATATACCTACAAGATAATGACCCCAAGCATACTTCAAAGCTGTACAGAGACTATTTGACCAAGAAAAAGGATCCTGGAGTACTAGAACTGATGGACTGGCCAAGTCAAAGTCCAGATTTGAATCCTATTGAACAAATTTGGGATTTAGTAGATTCAAAGATTGATGGCACAAAAGTTTCATCGAAAGCAAGTCTTTGGGAAAAGCTAGAAACTATTTGGAACTCAATAACAAAAGAGACTGTGGAAAAGTACATAAAAACAATGGCAGCAAGAATGCAAGCTGTTATCAAAGCCAAAGGAGGCCATACCAAATCGGAAATTTTTTGGTTATTATGTGTGAAAAAGGACTATTTAGTTGTTCAGTTTGTTATTTGTCAAATAAATAACAATAACATTTTTAGTTTTAACCAAGGTTTTGAAAGATTTCTAAAATATTTATGTTTTCTTGTTTTTATGACAGGTGGTCTAATATATTTGTTAAGCACTGTATGTGAACTTTTGTCCATGAAACGAAAACAGTTCCTCCCACAAACAAAGACGGCACAAGTCAATGTCCAAATCTGTGGCTTCGAAACAATGGTTGCGAATGAATAGGTGACTTCACAAGGTTTGCATTAGTAAAGGTGTATGGTAAAAGTTAGGGTTAGGATAATGCATAATAGATAACAAGGTAAGTACTGACAAAGTATGTTGTTAATGCTAAAAATGTGTGGTTAAGTGTTATAGATTTCAGTCATATTTTTCAACTGTCCTGTAATTATGCTTTAGAGTATTTTGCTGCAGTTATACAAAAGTGTGACCTGTTTAAACACAGGAAAGGTATTAGTATGCTTCCAATTAGTGACTTACATAACCACCAACTGCATCTTAAAGTCCCTCCTACCACAGCTGTCCAACATCAGAATTTGTGGACCCGGTCCAAGAACATTTTAAAAGATTTCCCGTTCTAGCAATCACCCACCATGGCCATTTTTTAAAGGACTGCCCCAATGTTTGAAAGTAGAGAATTATGTGATAAACTGATGCACTTTTTTTCCTCCCTAATGCAACTTGCTATACAACTTTTATCAAAAATTCTTGGAAACATTTCCTCCTAAATTCAGCAAAATTTCGATCACGATGACAACTTTTTTCTCAGGCTTTTTTGCCTTGGCCTCAAGTATAGCCATGTGTAACATATTTACCTTTCTTTTTAAATCTTGTTTTTGGAAGTTGTACGCTATATGGACAAAAGTATTCAGTAACCTAACCATCACACCAACAGGGACTATAGACATCGTACTTACATACATGAACTTTAATATGGAGTTAGCACTCTTTTGCGGCTGTAACAGCCTCCACTCTTCTTGAAAGGCTTTTACAAGATTTTGGAGTGTTTTTTGGGGAATTTGTGCCCTTTCATTCCGTAGAGCGTTTATGAGGTCAGGCACTGATGTTGGATGAGAATGCCTGGTTAGCAATCTCCAGTCCAGTTCATTCCAAATGTGCTCAATGGGGTTGAGGTCATGGCTGTGTGTAGACCAGTCAAGTTCTTGTAATTGTAACTCAAACCATGTTTTTATAGCCCTTGCTTTGTGCACTGCTGCACGGTCATGTTGGAATAGAAAAAGTACTTCCCCAAACTGTTGCCACAGAGGTGGAAGCATTGCATTGTCCAAAACCCCACTCCACCCAACAGCATAAAATTTGGTGATGTGAGGCTTGCGTGCGGCTGCATGGAAACACATTCCAAGTAGGCTCTGCCACACAATTTTATTAATGCCAGCGGAAGTTCAGGACTCTTCAGCAGAGCATTAGCAACTTGTACAAACTCATCCTTAGCAATCGACATTCATGTTTTTTCTATTTCTTGTACATGCATAAGTAGAAGCAGTCTACTAATGGAAAAAGCCCAACACTGTGGTGCATGTCTACAAAAACGTTTGGTTGAGGTCATGTGTTTTTGTGTCCTTCTTATGCTCTAACATTGCATCTTTTGCAAACTTGTAACTAGCTAACCAACAGCGATAACCAACAGTGCCACAAAATTACAGTTCAGCTCAGCCAGGATGTCCCTCTCTTCCTCTTGTGTCAGCGATTTAGCAAGTGCACTTTGGCAACAAAGAGTACCCCGTTTCAGAGCTCATATGAGGTTGATGCCTTATCATAACTGTGGCGTGATTTCATGAACAAGATGTTGATGTTGTAATTTTTGGATGTAGGCTTTGGACTCTCTGAGCACTGCAAACCCAAACCAAAAGGGGCTGCGTAAAAGGAAAGGCATGTTTTTGGTGGTATTTAAAGATGAAGTGCACCTCGCAGTTTATCCAAATGTTTACCTCTGATAAAACATCTTTCTGTACCTCTCATGATGATGTGAAGCCCATCAAAGTAGCATACGTGTGATATATATTTGTGCTAGAAATCTTGCTACAGTACAGTTTGATCCACACTGGGGTTAACCTCCAAGAATGTATGAAGCAATTCCTAGAAATTGAAGACTCGGTACACTATGAACACATGCAGCACGACTTTTTGTGTGTTTTCCTGAGTGTAAGAGAGAAAGAGGAGAGTCGGGGGGGAGAAAAAGAGAGAGGGAGGTGAGGAAGTAATAAAGAAAAAGGCTGTCTCAGATATACAGAGACATGGGGAGAGTGAGAGAAAGCGTACGTATATATTCACTGGCCCGTCTCCATCTTTTTCTCCACCAGGGACTCATGTGGTCACACTTTATCAACATCGGCCTTGGGCAGGCGGCCAAAACACACACATGTACACACACTTGTGCACACACACCACAATGAAAACACAGAGAATGCCTATGTACAGTTTACGAGCCATGTGTGTTCACTTAGTGTAATGTCTCCTTAAATGTACTGATTTAGACGCTTAATCTGCACTTATCCTGATTTATTAAAATGTGTGCATACATTAGAATTTAACCTTCTGTTTCCAAAGAGGAAAAGGGCAACATTGGATTATAATTTACGGCTTTAGTGTTGAGAAAATTTTGCAAGAGGTCGAGGGTTAAGCACATTTTACCCTCAGAAGCTGTGATTTACAGTTCTTTAACTACCTGGATCCGTTTCTGCTTTTGAAGACTGAGAAACTGTTTCTTTCTCGTTTTGTCAGCTCATCAATTACAACTTTCCAGCAGCAGACAGCTAGAACATGGGATGTCTTATTATTCTGGGCCGGCTGGATGCTGTCCAGTCATATAGTCTCCAGCAGATTTGGAGGATTTTCCCTGAGGACTGATTCTAAGCAACAGTCCATAAAACTACCATCAAATTTGTTTTCATTGCATGTTTCTGAGAGATGAAAAATGTAAGTGCCAAGAACAATCTTGTTTACTCCTTATACAATAAAAGAGGTATAAAGAACGGGAAACTGACAGTTAGCTGCTGCCAAAAATGTAAAGCTGTGCATTTATTTCTTGAGAAAGTAGGTCAGATAGTCAGAATGAGATCCACTATTTAGAAAGGGAGATTTATCATGCAAACGTGTTGAGACATTTTACAGAAAATATGAACTAAAATAGGACTACACCCTGGTGGTTAAATGCTACAGTAAGACATACAACTGCCTGACAGTGAATAAAAAGTGGCCAAAAAAGGCTTGTATGAAATGTTGTTGGCAAGGGATGAACGTGAGGCCCAGTAACCTTGACTTAATAAAACCTAACTGTTTTATTCTCAAGTCAAAATTAAACTTGATGCAAAGTTAAAAAAAAAAATCCTCAAAACATTCTAAAAATATAGCATTCACAAGCAAGAGATGAACAGGAAGCCCAGTTACCTTGTGCTTTGGCCCTACCCACCAATATCTAATCATTTAATTCTAAAGTCAAAGTGAACATTTGTTTGAAGAAAATTTCTTAAAGCATATTTGAGCCCAATGACCTTGGCCTCAGACCTCCAAAAGGTCATTATTTCCATTGAGTCAGAGTAGATGTTAGTTTAAAGTTTGATATTCCCTCAAAGCTCTCTTGAGATGTCATGTTCAAGAAATAAATAAGGGGCCCCCTGACCTTGAAATTTAGACTGAGTTCGGCATAGTAGAAATGTTTGCAAAGTCCAATGACCTTTGACCTCCAATATCTTTGAAGTTGGTCCTTGAATTGGAGTGGACATTTGTGTAAAGTTTGAAGAGAATTCTGGCTGTTCTGGGATCCCCCTGTCTTTCCATGAGCCTATGTGGAAAGCATCAGGCAGGAACAGCACACGTTCCTGCCCTTCCTGTGCCCACAAGGAAAGCCTGAGGCAGGAAGAGAAGCAGCAAAAACCCAGAGCAGGGCAGTCATTAATTACAACAGAATGACATTGATTAAGTCAGATGCAGAATAAAGGAGGAGCTGGGGTGGAGGAGGTTTGCAAAAAGTGAGAGCAGCAAAGAATGCAAGACTAGATTTATCAGCATTTGTGCGATTAGTGTGCCTAGAAGCAAGTCAGCTGGCTGTCAGCTGATGAGGATTTTTGTGAAATCTTGATTATATGGCAGGGCTTGACTCCATGGCCTGCCTGGATGCAATAAACTTGATTAGTGGTAGATTAGAAAACCCTGGTAGCAGCACAATTAAACACTATTGTGTTATGTTTTGTACCTCAAATCATCTTAAGAACAAACTTCATTTTAAGTCTTTCACACTTAAGGACAAAAGAGTGCAAAAGAGGAGCTTTACACCTTTGGGCTGAAGCTAGAGAGAATTAAAGGGGTCAAATGTTGGACTGATGTTGTGTTCCTACTGACTTAAAGCCAGCAATCACTCTGTGACAGCAGGGGCTGTAGTCTGCTCTCCTGTTAACAGATTTTTTTTCACATTCACTAACATAATTTGAACCTAAAAGGAGTGGGGCCGCCATTGTTTGGGCAAAGTACCAGGGTGGATTGCTCTTATCATTTCTGTCACTAGTTCAGTGTGTCAATGCCCGTCGCAGAGGTATTCTGGTTTTATTTTATTGGAAGGAAAAAAGCTAAGAATCGCTGTCTCTTTTGATCTCTAGACATTGGTCAGAACAAGATTTCCAACTATTCTTGCCACGTATTTCAGAATATTTCATCATATTTTGTGGTTAACTGAAAAGCTTAGAGTTTTTCCAAAGTAGAGGAGGATTTGAGCCATATATGTTGATCCTCTGAACACCATTAATGCAAAGTGTCATGACAATTAGTCCAGTGATCTTTTGGACATTTTGGTTTTAAAGAAAATGATAGCCTTGTGTTTGATCAACAAGAACAGTCAAGGTTGCTAATGAGACTGAAGGTCTGTACAAAATGGGTAATAAATAGCCAAACTAGTCAAACTGACATCCATACAGAGAGATTTCTGTTTTTTATGGATTGTATTTCTATAGAAAACTCTTCCTAGAAAGCCAGAGTCCTTGTAAAACCCACATTCCTGAAATTCACTGTTCCACAGTCCTGCATGGGCTCTGGTCCAGGGTACAAAATGTACACATATCCACAGCAGCCTTCAGCCCATACACAAAGCACACAGTCAACGTATACCTGCACAAGCCCCACACAAGATAAGCACATGGACAGCTGTGCACGTGTCACCATTATTTACTAAATGCTTGAAAAAGTGCACGTCTTTACACTGCTAACTTCATATAAACACACACAAACATATGGACCACATGGGAGGCCCCCCCTGGAACTGACAGGAAGTGCTCCACCCCTGGACTCTGATTGGATGACTTTCAGCCAATAGAAGGGAAAGCCCAACTAGGAGTGGAGCTCTGCTTTTCTTTAAATATCTTATTTTAGCTGTCTGTCTTTCCATCGCTCTGTCCGTCTGTCTCACTGCTTCACAGATTTTTTTTTCTGCATTTTTTCCACGGCTTCTGCTCTCTGTGCCTGGAGGCATCATCTTTCTGTTAGGCTTTTATGTAACTGCCATTTAGGGTGAAGGAGTGGGAAGAAAGCAGAAAAAGCAGATGAAGAGAAACAGATAGGGACACAAAGAAGAAGAGTCAGCATGACAAGGGGAAGAGAGGCAGCGACAAAGAGAGGGGTTGTGTCTTCACTCTCTGGCTTATACTGGCAGCAGAGCTCTGAGTTATTACTTAGTGTGAAGATTTTGGCACAGAATTACCCTGTTTTAAGTCTGAAACTTGGAGCAGGCCTGAGAGAAAAGTTTACAGATGAAGCTTTTTTTTCACTTAGTTTGGATTTTTTCAGATCAAACCATACATCAAACAGCCAGTCTTCTTTGGCAGTTTTTATGCTGTTTGAGCATATACTCCCTAAAATTTCTCTGGAATTTAATCAGTTTGTTGTAAAAATAACGATCCAGGCCTATAAAAAGTGCATGCACCCAAACAAATTGGATAAAAAAGCAAGTATAGACATGAAATGATATAAAGACCAAAGTCTGGTGCATGCATTCATTTGAAAATAGATGTTATATAAGAACTGGGTGTAGCTGCTATGATGTCATACATGCGTTTATGGTTTCTAAAGCCTTAAGTTCTACATTTTTGACATCTCCCATATGCCTGTTTTTTTTTACCATAAGCAGCTGATCTTCTAACCCTCACCTATGCTCATGGGCTTTGGACAAGGATGACTGAAAAATTAGATTGCAGATACAAGTGTTCAAAATGAATTTTATCAGGAGGGTGGCTGAGTGCCAGGGTCGGGGACTCCTGGTGGAGGTCCCTCAGGCATGTTCAACTGGGAGGAGACTGTGAGGTAGACCAATCTGGAGGGATTGCATATCCCATTTGGCCTGGGAATGTCCCAGAATCCCCGAGGAGGAGGGAGCGTTGCTGGGGAGAGAGATGTCTGGGTTGACTTGCTTAGTCTGCTGCCACCACAGCCTAACCCTGGATAAGCGAAAGAGGATGGATGAATGGAAGGAACATATTTGGGTGCAAATTTAGGCAAAAATAATCTCATCCATAAAATGCTACATTCTCAAAAACATCTTCGTCCACATGAAATCTCCAAACACACTGTTAGGTGCTGTAATTATTATTTTTTTCTTTACATCTAGAATTATTCTGCAATTAGTGGAGTCGCCCCCTGCTGGGCATTTGAGGCATGAAAAGTTTTAGGCAGTTTTGCACCGGCTATTTTCATTTTTATATAGTCTATGTTTGTGATTTTAATTAAGCTTAGCGCTAATTCATGCAGGACATGGAAGTAATATGTCCAGCTGCAATCAGCTGCCCAGCTGAGTCTCCCAGCTCTTACAGCCAATCACAGCTCGTTCTCCCAATACAGTACTCCATTTAAATATGACGTCTTTGTCACTAATCCCTGCTGCACAAATGCCAATACACTACACTTATGCTGGCAAGGCTTCACCTCCACCACCCCAGCCTCCTCCATTCTTGTCCGTTTTATCTCTCCAGTCTGTAAATTCTATATTAGATGATATCTGACAGTCTTCATTAAAACTGTGAGGTACTTCCAGTTTGTCTTGATTTTGCCGTTGCTTTTGGACAAAATATGTTTAGGTAGGTTTTTGTGGCGAAAACTCATCCAGCCCTCTCAGTAGCATTCATATGTACCACTTGTTAATATTTGCCATGTAAACTGTTCAAAAATAAAGGTGCCAAGGGCTTAGAGGTTAGATTGTGCCCCTTATACAGAAGCTAGGCCTGAGTAGAAAACCAGAATTCAAGCCAGACCTGTTACCCCTTTTCTGCATATCATTGCTCTCTCGTTCTCCTTAATTCTCTACTATTCACTTTTCTATCCTGTCTCTTAGACTGTAGAAAATATTAGATGGAGTCTGAGTAATGTCAGACATTTGTTGCAGAAGAAGAAGCCAATTCCTGTTGGTCACCATATTGAATAAGCTATCTCATGCAAACTTTTCATCAACCAAGAAAAATATACAGTGCTTAACAAATTTATTAGACCACCACCCAAAGTAAGGTTTATCCCACAGCTGCCCTAAATTAACAGCGTTGGTAATTACCAAAATCATTTTTATGTTTCTGCAATGGTTAATACACCAGTATGTAAAAGCTCTTTAACCCAAATGACATTTTTAATGCTAAAATATAATTATTATTGTTATCCATGAATTTTCAAATTTACTGATTTACAAAAAACCTGAAAAATAGTAAAGCACATTATTCTTGATTAATGTGTCCAATTATAGTTATTTACTTGCATTCCTGAACAGAAAAAATGAGTTTTAGTGGTTGAATGTTATGCTTGATTTATTTCTGACTTCTCAGAGAAGTCCAGTGAGCTGGCTCAAATTTGGGTATGAAAAGGTGAATTCAGTTTGAAATTCCTCATTCCTGTTCAAAATGGTAAAACATGGAGAGCTCACTGAAAATGAAAGAGCCTTCATGATGCTGGGTGGTCTCTGAGACAGGTGATCTAATAAATTGGTTAAGCACTGTAAACTATTAGAGAAACTATTAGTCAGCTATTAGAAAAAGATTTGAGCCTTTGGAGAACATCACATACCAGCTTAACATCATCTCTGGACTTCTATGTTTGTCAGTTAAGTGGTCGTGGCAAAAAACCTGCTTCAGGTTATTTGTTTGTCTCTTAATGTGTAACGTGTTTGCTGATGAGGTCACTGAATGCTCTCTTTCTATTTAGAGACAAACAGTTAACAACATATGCACACAGCATTGCATAAACTGAGCTAGCGTTAAACATGTAGAGGGTGAACTTTGACATGGAAAGAAACATAGAGGAGGCTGTTAGGATCACTTCCATACCTGCATATTAAGAGCTACAGAAACGTGATCTTTGGCCTGTGGCTCTTTAACATCCTGCTGATTTTGTGTCTTTCTGTTCATGAAACACATCCTGCATAATTTAACAGTACAGCTTCTTTTTTACATCAGCTATAAAGGTGATGGAATTGTGATCTTGTTTGTTAATATGAGCAAAATATTGCATAGCATTATTGTGAGTCTTTCTAACAAACTTGTTCCCTGTTGTTTCCTACCTAAGTGAACCCACATGTCATTTTAACACACTTCTTCTTTTTTTGATCCTTCCTCTCTTGCTGCTTTCTCTTGTTTCCTCTCCTATTTCCTGTCACATAAAACATCACTTTCTTCCTGACTGGACTTCCTAAATTTAACTTTTAGCAGACTAGTAGAAAAGCATGAAGAGACGCATAAAAACCCAACATGCTAATTAGGGGAGAAGCTAAGTATCAGAGGAAATACTATGTCTTATAATACGAGGATAATAATACTGTGAAAGTAGCTCTGTTTTACATCAACTCAGCAACTGAAATGTAAATAAGACAGGACTGCATTTATGCCAAAGCAGCTCTTTAAACAAAAATTGGTAATGGTGACGACAGTGATCAGAGTGCCATCCTCTTGTTTTCCTTTGGAGGGCGAGCAGTAACACAGCAGGACTGACGCCTCAGTAATTACTTGGCAGGACGTAGAAGGAATCCCGTCAGTGTGTTTGTTTTTGTGTGTGAGAGGCAGTGTGTTTATGAGCCCCAGTTCAAGTTCTATACTTTGAGAGTGTGGTGTTTGAGACGTTTTGTCTTGTTCTCTTCCCTCAGAGATGCATTTGAGAAAATTGCAGGTCAAATTAGATGTGGATGTGTCATATATTCGTGAGTAGGCTTAAACTGTAGCTGTTATGGTAAGAAGGGAACCACATTTTGTCGGTGATGGTTTAGTATTAACGTGTGCCCTTAACTCAGATTTGTGCAATGAAGAACATTTGAATGGATATCAGAATGACGATGAATAATCAAAACTTCGCAAAAAAGTAATGAAATTTATGTTTGGTAGCTGATTTCTTTGTTGTAACAGCGTTTCTTGTCGATAAATCTTACACTGTTGGAAAGCCTTTTTATGTCCCTTTTAAATGGTGCCATATTTGAAAATGCATTTATGGGATGAGCAGCAGAGCTGAGTATGTGTTTTGCACCTATGAAAAATTTGCCAAATAATCCCTGCCAATGCCAAACTGCTTATTCTGCCGTTGCATATTCCTTACAAATGTGGCACAGTTTAAAAGGGAAGTAAACAGGCTTTCCAAAAGTATAAGATTTATTGCCAACCAGCATGGTTACAAACAAGAAATAAGCCACCAAACACAAATTTCTTTACTTTTTTAGCTAAGTTTATACAGAAAAATGTGTACTTATTCTTAAGCCTGCTTTGAATCTATGTCATAACTAAACTACTACTACTTGTGCGATGATGCATCTGCGGCGCTCTGCAACACTCCGACAAAATGCCAGTCAGATGTGTCTGGTTCTATCATATTCTTGGTTTGTTTTCTACAAACCATGTCAACTAAAGCCGCATGATATAGCCTAAAAGTTTATTTCATTGTATTTCATTGTTTTATAAAGTTAAAAGACACACATTTTAATGCATATAGGTGTTACAACCCCCCTTCACCCCCTAAAACAAATCTGATGGCAAAACTCAACTCATGTCTGTGCACAAGATCATAGAATTTTTTTTCCTTTCTGTTTTAATTAATTTGTAACGACACCTGTAGTTCTCTGTTTCATTTCTCTCCTGTTGAGGTGTTGAGCTGCCACTGACACATTACGATAAAAGCAGTAGAGTGAAGTAACAACTACCTACTTTTATAGTGAAGAACTTGTCACAGATAGCACAATTATCGTTGATTTAACTTATAGCTTCAGCTAGGATACTTGTGAGTGTACAGAGCAACCGTGTTTACAGCTGTTTCTCCGATCTCTTTTAATGCCACTGTTCCTCTCTGTGAATCATCGTGGGCTTAAAACAAGTAAGACATGATTTAAAAACATGCCTTCAAACAGTTGTTTAAGCCGTTACATTACAAAATGCTGCAGCGTTGGGCCTATGTCAAACCAAGAGGGATATCAAGATCAGAGGCTTCCCCAAATCCTAAACCTGTGACTGTCTGTTTCCCTTGTCAGAGATTTTTATTGTCCCTGAGGGGCAATTTAGTTTGCAGCAGAAGTCCACACAGGCTATACACATCATAAAAACTGCACAAAGACATGTAAAACATGGGACTTTGACTTATGATGGATTGTTTTGTTTTTTATTCAAAAAACATCATCATAAGCTACTTACAATGTAGAGTTTAATATGTCTAGATAGGGGACAGAGGTAGGGGGGAAAAATTAACAACTCACACCACCATGTTGACATTTGAACCCCCTGCCTCTTTGATGAAACATTCACCCACACATCGACCCACACAGCACCAAATGTCAGCCACCAGCACAGACAATAACTCTGATTCCAGTTGACTCACACAGAAACAAAGTGGCTGCTACTATCTGACCACATGAATGTGCAGTTGTGAGTCCATGTGTGTGTGTTTGTGTGTGCATTTGGGTTCCCATCTGTGTGTAGGAGTGACAGAGGGGCAATGATCTGGTATCAGTTGACTCTGCATTCCTGACTGTAACCACATGGTGTAGCACGGTCTCTGGTATCAGAGAGTCAGCCAACTGGACCCTCCAGACCCGCAGGGACCCCCTAAACAAATCTGACAAAGGGTTGCATATCTAACCCACAAATGTCTAAACATGTTATTAGAAAGTTTTATTGCTAGATTTTCTGCTAAAACTAAGAAAAAACACTGGCTTCTGTTTTTATCTTTAATGTGAATTTTTGAAAAATCATTTTTTTCCCTTTTTAGGCATTAAAAGTATATCTAAAATACTAATACTATATAATAGTGATCCTCAGGCAAATTCATGGAATAACTGATGCAGCAGTATCAGAAAAAATAAGTTAAAGGACCATAGGAGTCAAACATTTTCTTACACATTTTAAACAACTATGCCACAAATTTCAAGCAAATTTATGTCAAATATTGGGTTTGAAATTAACATAAAAACTAATAAATCTGCTATTTCATGCACTCTCTTACCTCTATCTACACCAAGGAAGTGGCAAACACAACCTATTATCTAGCTTAAGGCAGGTTTTAAACATGACTACAGATATTGTAAAGTTAGTTTATAAACAATCAAGATGGCTGCAGCTGGCATTCAACCAGGCGTCAACCTGAAAGATTAATGAAAACGCTGCAGTCCCTTAAGTGTCCACTTGAGGCTGGCTCCCAAAGCCAAGAAAAACCCATCCTCACCAGCATTTGCATTCCCAATTCACAACAGAAATAACATCTTTACCACCTATTTTGAATAACAAGCTTGATCTGAATAGCTCTTGTCTTTATTGGTTCAAGCATAGATGAATTTTTATGACTCATCCATATTGACAATATGAAGGCATAGGGTTATGCATAATTATGGGCGTGGCTGATCTGAACTGTGCACAAGTTTAAATTAAACCCTGTCTTCTTCTACATCTATTTTTCTTCTTCACCGCTCTTTGTTTGGGACAACAGCGCCTCAAACCTAAGGTTTGGTTCGTTTGACCGATGGTAATGTGAATGCGAACCAAACCATAGCAAAGTGCACCTTGGTTCATTTCCTTTCCCAGGTTGTGAGACTTACTAAATGTACTTGAGCTTGTATAACGCTTTTCTAATTGTCAGACTACTTTTACACTGCAGGTCACACCTACCCATTCACACCTATTCACTCCACATTCACACACTGATGGCAGAGGTTGCTATTGAGAATTGTCCATCAGAAATAGCTAATTTCCACTCATACACATTCGTACTTATTTACATGCCACCGATGCAACAGTGGGAGCAAATTTGGGTTGGGTGTTTTGCCAAAGGACAAATGTCAACCAATTGTAAGAGCAGGGGATCGAACCCACAACCTTCCATAACCTTGTCGAACTTGTTTTTTAATTATTAGTGGGTAAAATTAAGTTGTTTTGACTACTTTATCATGTTTTTCTGAAAGTCTGTGAATTATGTTGAAACAAAGCTGTATTAATAAGCCGTAAGAGCTAGCAGCATAAGCAAGTAGCCTACTGTTACATCACGCTGATCTTGTTTCTAGTGTTTTATGTTGTAATTACCAGTGGAAATGATGTTCTTATCTATCAATTAAAGACCAAATCGATAATTATCCAATAATACCGTTTGACAGTAATGGGACTAAGTTGGTTAAAATCATGCAGGTCAGTAGATTAGTCTATGAATGTGTGTAAATGTGTGTGTGAGGATCTCATAAACACCTGGCCATCTCTGACGTCGGCCTTGATGGATTTCTAAGTTGCATAAGAAGCTGACGTATGTTCTGTTCTGTTACAGTACCTTTACAGAGATGTGTGCCAGATGTGTCTAAGTGTCAGGTGGGTATGGTTGTGATTGACATGCCATAAGTGTGTGTGAAGCCTCAATGTGTACTTTAACAGTCTCTTGGCTGTCATGGCAACATTGAACACACACATAAACAGGTATTTTCTTACTGATCAGAGGCTGAACTTGTGTGATGTGGTGACTTGAGTTAACTTCTCTGTTGACAGGCAGGTATGACGAGCATGGACAGCCTGGTGAGCTCGCGGCCTCAGAGCGAGTTTGAATCTCTTGAACATAGTATGGGAGTATGGGAGTAATTCCGATGGTAGAATATTTTCACTCATAGATTTAGTGTATGCCATTCTTTCAACCAAAGCACAGGTGTGCAGTAACGCTGCAGGTTGCATTTAAAAGGGTTGATTTGTAGCAATGTTCAGTAAAAAGAACTGCTTAATGGATGCAGTTAATGCTTATAGTGGTATGAAACTTTAATGGCTGTGTTGTGTGTATTGTTTTTGTATATTTACAACCCTGTTTCCAAAAAAAGTTGGAACACTGTAAATTATAAGTAGAAACAGAAAGCATGGTTTGCAAACATCATTATCGCATATTTCATTCACAATAGAGCATAAACAACATATCAGATGTTAAAATGAGACATTTCACTATTTCATGAAAAATACTATCTCATTTTGAATTTTATGGCAGCATTGCATCTCAGAAAGTAAGGATGGGGTACAAAAGGGCTAGAAAAGGATGTGGCACTAATGAAAACAGCTTGTGGAGCATTTTTCAACTAATTAGATAAACTAGCAACAGGTCAGTAACAAGACTGGGTGTTTAAAAGCCTGCATCTCTGATGGTACGAGGTTGTATTTCTACCTATGGCATGGGTAGCTTACACATCTGGAAAGGCGCTATCAATCCTACATCAGACAAGAACGGGACAACATTCCTTTCCCAAATCTCTAGCAACTGGTCTCCTCACTTCCCAGACATTTACAGACTTGTTAAAAGAAGAGGGGATTTACATTAATTTATTAATGTAAATAGGAACTGCCAACTTTTCTAGTTTTATATAATAAAAGCAATTAAAACAAGTGCATATTTAAAAATCCTAAGTAGGCGCTTCATCCAACCATGCCAGCAACTCTTGTAGAAGATCAGATTTTTTAAATACTCTAAATTAAGAAAATGCTCCACAAAAAATATTTCAAAGGAAGAAAAATAGACAAAATAATTTTTGATTTTAAAACATTTCCATCCACTATGCACAACTTTCTTCTTTGTTTTTAATTGTTTTCAAGATCTAAATGACATTGAGATGTCCCTGGTCCTTTGGAGGTTTTTTTCTCTGCTTATATAAAACCAAAAAATACTCCAACCTCCCTGTTACACCGCACGTTTCACAAAAAAATGTGGTTGAATATATTAACTTTAGCTTAATTTATTGCAGCCAAACACTTTTTTTCTTGTTCCTTCTTGTCCGACACGATTTTTAAATCCTTAACCTGTCTGTTTTCCTCACGTACAGCTCTATTTTCAACCACAAGACGTAACAAAAACTCAAACCTCAGAGCAAACACAAATCACTGGCCCTGCAATTGCCACAGGAAATACACATGTACTTCACACAATGACATATAAAAGGACCTTGGTCTCCAGAGTATGATTTGTGGAGTTGTAAAAATATACTACTCATTGTTGAGTGTTTGCTTGAAGTTTTTATGACAGGGAAGGCATGTTTGGAGAGTGGACGTAGTGCTGTAAAGAGAGGCTGTGTGAGGACAAAGACAGCAGAAATAGGTGGGATTCCTCCTGTTTCTTCGCTGTGTTTGGCCTGCTCTAATTAAAAGCCAGGGGTGTTTCAGCAAAAAGAGGGAATTACAGGAAAAATGCATGCCAGTTATTTTGCATAATAAATAGGACCTTGTTGAACACTTTACCCATCAGTGATGGAGTAGTT
The DNA here is from genome assembly GCF_018320785.1 of Cheilinus undulatus. Lineage (NCBI taxonomy): Eukaryota > Metazoa > Chordata > Actinopteri > Labriformes > Labridae > Cheilinus > Cheilinus undulatus. The sequence goes on along the minus strand of NC_054887.1, from coordinate 18,677,365 downwards.
TGCTCTGCTGGGAGCTGGCAGAAGACGTTCCCTATGAAGGAATGTTGTCTTAACACCACAGAATCCACCTGCTGCAGCTAATCAGCCATGTCAGCGTGAAAAGCTGCATGAAAACACATTCACACAATGAGATAGTTCGACCTTTTAATGTCAAAAATGCTGGTAATAATCTGAAGACTGCCCTCAGCACTTGTAAAACTGCCGTTTATCAGTGGTCTTTACAGCAATGCGGCAGCGCTGCATTCTAGCACATGACGACGGAGGGCAATCACCTGCCAAAGAACCTAACAAGTCAAAGGTTAAGGTTAGGGTTACGTTTTTGGTTTTGTTTTGCATTAAAGTAATTAAAGATAATCCAAAGATTTTTTTTGAATTGTTTCAGACACTGCTTTTACAATCCTACTTTAAATAAAAGCATAAACCCAGCAACAAATAAAAAGAAAGATGTAGAACTTAGTATAACACCTTCATTCATTGACAGATCTCTAAAACACAGACCAACAAAGTAGCAAAACATTACTTCTTTTGCTGTTTTCAGAATAAAAGAGGCAAACTCCATTTTTCCATTCATAAATGGACACATGGTAAAATCTCTTCCCAGCTTGTGTTTATGTGCTTCATAAAGTATAGTTGGTGAGTCTGCAGAAGTGTATCACAATGTATACATTTTCCATACCCATTACATGCATGTGCAGACACCAGGAAGGGCTTAATGCATCATTTGCTTTACAGCTAAACAAAAGTCTGCCCGATTTAACAGACTGAGAGACAAAAGGAGAGAGAAAAAGCAGGAGTGGAGTTGAAGTGGAGGTTATGCTGAAATCACAAATGTTCAAAGGTGCTTAAAATGTTAATCAATCAACCTTTGTACAGTGCCAGTTCATAACCAATGTTATTTCAAGACACAGTACAAAGAGGGCAGGTCTAAACTGTACTGTTTGTTATATTATTTATAAAGTCTCAACATTAATCCACCATGAGCACAGCACTCAGCAACATGTAGCAAAGCAAACGTCTCAGAGGAAAACGTTCCTTAGGCATCGAGCAGAACCAGACTCATGACTATCAGCCTAATTCTGAAGCTGTGTTGGGTTTGAGAGGGGAGGAATTTTCCTCTCTTCTACAAAATTTTTCACTCAGAATTTGTGAATTTGTGTTCCCTTATCGTATTTACAGGCCTCATATCTATTTTGCTCTTGCTAGGGGTGGGAAAAAAATACATATTGAACAACATAGCGGCTACAGTTCTAAAGGCAGTCCTTAACAATTTCAGTCACCACATCCCTACTTCATGACACCTCATGCTTGAGCTTATGCAATAAATGAAGGTACCAATTATGGACTTTAACAGGCCAAAGAAGAACAGTTCTTCAGTTAACCGCACATCAATATGTGTGAAAAAATCTCATGCTCATGTTAATTTGCCAGTTATCGTATATTGTCATGTACTATTGTGCCCTATCATATCATAATGAATTGTATGTTATATTGTGTCCTGTCCTGTCGTATCTTTTCCTGTAATATAGCTCAGCATCATATTGTATTGAAACAAAGAGTATCATATTGTGTCCTGTCGTAAAACATCATATCCTATTATATTATATTGCATTCTGTTGCATTCTGTTGCATTGTATTGCACTGTGTCATATAGTATTGTACATTCCTGACCATTTTTTATTGTACCATGTTGCCATGAACACATCACATCGTATTTTATTGCATAGCATCGCATCGCATCGTATCATATCATATGTTATCATAATGTCTCCCATCATATGTATGGCATCATATCGAGTTGTTTATTACCTGTGATGATAACCCCCATAGTTCAAACCAATATGCAAATCCCATATAGAATTTCATTTCTTGCTGCTATCTTCATCCTTGTTTTCATGCCTTTTTCATATGCATGTATGCATTTATTTAATGAGGCATTAGCACAACTTTTTCTTATTATATATGTCTATAGATGGCATTCGTCACCGGATTTTTTTTGTCGCTGCTATTAAGGACCTTTATGCAGTAACAATGATGTTTCCTGTTATATGCTATTAAAACTAGTGCTGTTACTCGATTAAAAAAATGAATCAAGTCAATCACATCACTATGCTGTGATTATAAGCACACCACATCTTCTGTACATAACTGTTTGTAAATACTATATATAATTTATAAGTCAATGTATATATATTTCATATTTTTGTATTTATTAGTGCTCTTACAATACTGCTTTTATTTGTACTATATTTCTATTGTGTTTCTGTCGCCAATGGCCTGCTTTGTCTAAGATACTTTTTCCCCTTGTGGGACTAATAACGGAATATCTTATCTTATCTTATAATCACAGCGTTTTTTAAAATAGTTGAATTTTTTTTTTTAGATTTTTAAAGGTTGTTATTGTCAAGTGTTTTATTTTTATTCTTTTAATTCTACAGTTAGGTCCATATATCTTTGGACAGAGACACAAGTTTTTTTTACTTTAGCTGTTTACTGAAACATATTCAAGACATAGTTATATGATTAATATGGGCTTAAAGTGCAGACCCTCAGCTGTAATTTGAGGGTATTCACATCCAAGTTGGAGGAAGGGTTATGTAGCTGCCTCTTTTTTTTAAGATTTATTTTTGGCCTTTTTGCCTTTATTTGATAGGACAGTAAATAGAGTCGGAAACAGGAAAGAGAATGGGGAGAGACATGCAGGAAATAGTGCCACGGGCCGGATTCGAACCTGGGTCGCCTGCATATATGGCACGCGCCCTAACCACTCGACTACCGGCGTGCTGCCGCCTCTTTTTTTAAGGGACCAAAAGTAATTGGACAATTAACTCAAAAGCTATTTCATGGGCTGCATGAGCTGTTCCCTCGTTAAGACATCATCAGTTGAGCAGGTACAGGTGTGGACTTGATTCCAGGTGTGGCATTTGCATTTGGAAGCTGTTGCTGTGAACCCACAACATGCGGTCAAAGGAGCTCTCAATGGAAGTCAAACAGACTATCCTTAGGCTGAAAGAAAAAAAAAAAACAAAAAAAAAAAGAAATCCATCTGAGAGATAGCGGAAATATTAGGAGTGGCCAAATCAACAGTTTGGTACATTCTGAGATAAAAAAGAGCACACTGGTGAGCTTGGGAACTCAAAAAGGCCTGGACGTCCAAGGCAGTGCATGGCTTCCACTGGCACTGGGTCAATAGTGTTTATTGATGATAAGACAGAAGCAGTCAGATCAATTCTGAAGTGTATAGGGATATACTTTCTGCTCAGATTCAGCCAAATGCAGCAAAGTTGCTCGAACAGAACTTCACAGTACAGATGGACAATGACCCAAAACATACTGCAAAAGCAACCCAAGAGTTTCTTAAGACAAAGAAGTGGCATATTCTGCAATGGCTGAGTCAATCACCAGATCTCAGTAGTAACTGAAGTAACTGAGCATGCATTTGACTTGCTTAAGACAAAACTTAAGGCAGAAAGGCCCACAAACAAGCAACAACTGAAGACAGCTGCAGTAAAGGCCTGGCAAAGCATCACAAAGGAAGAGACCCAGCGTTTGGTGATGTCCTTGGGTTCCAGACTTCAGGAAGTCATTGCCTGCAAAGGATTCTAAACAAAATATTAGAAACGAACATTTTATTTATGGTAATGTTAATCTGTCCAATTACTTTTGAGCCCCTTAAATGAGGAGAATTTGTATAAGAATGGTCACAATGCCTAAATGTTTAATAGGATATTTTTGTTCAACCCCTTAAATTAAACCTGAAATTCTGCACTTCAATTGCATCTCAGTTGTTTAATTTCAAATTCAATGTGGTGGCATGCAGAGTCAAAATCATGAAGCTTGTGTCACTGTCCAAATATTTCTGGGCCTGACTGTATGTACAGCACATTAAAAGTGCTGATCTAAGTCCTTATTGATGCTTTCTATAGTTTGTATAGAACACATCATAACATAGAGAGTACAAGAGTCAGATTCACTGAGGTTACCTGAATGCGTCATATTTTCTGTCTTCAGCTCGTAAAGTTTGCTAATTAACTTGGATTTTGCCAATTTCACTTACTCAAAGTTTTGGAGCACTTTTCAGTATTTATCTGTGCAGCTGAAGAAGAAAACTGTCCTGAAGCATCTGAAGAGAGTGGTATGACCATGGCTTGATCCCGTGTTGTTGTTTGCGTCTCTGCTAACATTAGCAAAGATGTGCTTTGCCCGAAGGTTGTACTTAAGACTCATTGTGCTTCGGTGTAAAGTCAGTTCATCACTGCAGCATTTACCCACAATTTTGGTTTTATCTTAACTAACATTCGCCAGCTTTTTAAAAAGAAAATTGCCATTAAGCAGACCTGGGTCTGTCTCCTCACTCATCACAAGTAGCTTTGTCTGACCCGCCTCTCACCTCTTCACACCCAGGCACATAAGTATCCGCTCTAGAGGACTATGGGAGTAAGTTGTGGTCAAACTTAGTCATATGATTGAATTGTGTTATTATTTTTTTTGCCACGTTAAGGTTTCAAGATTAACCACTAGTGTTAACGTGTTAATGTTAACATCCTTATTTAAAACCTCAAGCAAACTTTAAAAAAGTGTATAAGGATTTAAATTTAATGTTTGAACGTTTTTTTTTACTGTTTAACAGAAATTGAACAGTTCAAAACATGATTTTTAACACTTTTGCACTACAAACATATTCTACTCTAATGCATTCATGAGGAGTGAAAAAAGTCAACCAAGCTGCATTCAGAGTTGTAGAAGGTGACGGTTATATTTTGATATTTGGTGGGAACATATCCCTCCTTTCTCTGTTTCCACCCTTTTAATAATCCTATTTCCCTTTAAGCTGAAATAATAAAAATGAAATTCATCTGAAAAGCAACAAACAGTTGGAAGTTGAAATACCAATGACTCATGCAGGAAGAGGACCACAACGTTTAATACTACAGTTAACAGCTACTAAAACCAGTATTAACCCCTCATGTTGGAATTATGTAACATTTTTTGCTTCAGTTTGTTGGCATAAGCGTGTGTAGCATGTGTGAGTGAAGCAACATAAACGGCAACAAACTGTTTGAATTGCTTAATTCTTATGTGAGTCATGCTTGCCTCTAGAGTAGAATAACATAACTGTGATTACACAATGTGCACTAACAGTGACTGACAGTGGTGTCATTCTCAGTCACTGACCTGAGAAGTCAGTTTCTAGCTGTGTTATTTTGACTTTCAGCCAGATAAGAATGGGAGGGGCAGGATGTGAGTGTTTACATATTATATACTGTAAAAAACTGTACACTATCATGGATGTGGTGTCCAGGCTTGTATGACATATGTGTGTGTGTGACATCACACGACATTCCTCAAAGCGGCTTCCTGTCTCTAATGGCTCGGCCTTCGTCGCTTACCCACAGCACACGCTTCCTTCCTCCCTCTGTATGTGTGGACTGTTGGTGGGCATTCCCCCTCTTCCCAAGTTCCACGAAGGCTGCTGTTTGTGCCAAAGTTTGCATCCCAAAACTTCAGACATTTAAAGGGACAGTGACCAGTACCAGTAAAGGGAGATACTACCAAAGGTTTGAATGCTTACTTTGTAAAAAAGTATGAATGCGGATGCCAAATTAAAGAAAAAGGAAAGGAATAGAGTTCAGTTCTTAAGTAAAAATGCAATCACTACATTTCAAAGCCTCTGACAGTTTGTTAAATATTTTCTTTGACTTTGAAAGAGTCTAACAGATCTTGTAAATATCACACCAAATGGAAAAAAAACAAACCTTTTGGCTTGGATTAAAAACTTACTTTGAGCAAGATGTCTTGTACAGACTTTTCTAATAAAATTTCTAAATTGGACATGAATTATTGGTGAAGGTAAAGGTAAAGAAGACACTAACAGTTAGATGCACATAGACATTTTTATGTCTTGCCTCTGAAAAAGCAGAAAGATCAATTAAAGTTTAGGGTTTGATGTTGGCTCTTGTACTGGTCTATTTGATCTGATCTGGGGCAGTGCCACCCCTAGTCACCCCCACTCTTAAAAAAGCCCCTGCAAAAGGAGCTTTAACATTGACAACAAAAAAGAGCATACACAAAACAAACTGATAATGAACAGCAGAGCATAGTTATTAGCACTCATATCCAAGAGTGGAGTGGTGAGTTTTCATTGATTTATACTGACTGCAGGGACAAATGTGTTTTAAGTTAAGTTCAAAGTCTTCACGACTCAATTGAGCAAGTCTGAATATGTACAGTAATGTGCTCAAGTTTTAGGCATGCAAGATGCTAAGGGTCATCTTGGGCCTGCAAACCCAGGGCTGGAGAGGGGGCAGCCAAGGTTAAGCTCGACAGCATCTCTTTGGTCTGGCCATTTTCATCCCTGGTGGTTTTCAGACCCTTGGGACATTTGCAGCATAACCAGGGGCTCATGGCAGCCCGACTACCCACCTGGATGGTATCCTTGGCCATGCTTATTCCCCACTACTACATCATGCTCCTCCCTAAGGGTGGAGATTATTTTCCCATGCACAGCTGGGTCTTTGTCAATCCTTCTTCCTGTTTTTATCAGGTTAAATGCATCTGTTAAGCTATAATGATGTGATAAACATTTTTGAATGTCAGAATATCTCTTTACATCCCTTAAAACGCCACCTAGAAGTCTTTAAAAGTACAGAATGTAAGTAATAGCTTTACATGATTGATAGTGACATAAATAGTTACTACACTGTGAATAAGATGAAGAAAGCCAATGGTAGATTCATAAATTTGGAGATCAACTACTTCTCAACCACATTGTTGCATAAGAAGTGTGAAAAGTATTGTGCTGTAATGTGTGTGGGTAATTCCTGTTAATATTTTATTTACCCATGCTGTGATGGATGGCAGAAGTCAAACAGTTTATGACAGCAGTACACACCTCTGCACACAGACCTCTACTTCTACCTGCTCAATCAGTCAGATATGACCAACCATGTAGGGAGGTCAGGTCCTTTTTCCTGTCGTTTCAACACACTCATGAACCTGGACATGACTGTATTCTTATGTTAATGTCTTAGTAACCTGAAACAAATGAAGCACAAGCTGCCTTTTTTTATCATGTAGAACATAAAACATGTAAAAGCATGCATGTTAGTCAGTTTTAGTGTTCATATGACAAGATGTGGGTCAAAGGTACATGTAGGCACATACCTAGAGGAGGTGAAGTGTGACTGTTTGAAGTGTTGTGAAACCTTGCTGTATATGTAAAGAAAGATTATGCAGAAACAAACATTCACTCATATTCCTCATTGCCTACCTGCACAAAACAAGCCCTGATGATGCGACTGTGCACTCCTCTCAGTAAACACACTCGTCACATGTTAGCTCTCACGACTTGATGAGAGAAGGTGAATTACCTCATTTCACACACAGAAAATACAACACATCCTCGGTCCAGAAGCCTGAGTGCACATACAGTTATACTACAGTAATAAAAGCCATGATAATATTCTGTCTGGAATTATGTAACAGCAGTAGAAAGCTTCCTCTGCAGAATTTTTATGACTAGTATTAGGTCATACATGAAGAAAACAGTAGAGTTTCCTAGATACCAAGTTTGCATTGCTGTGGCAATGTGGTAATAATCAACACAGATCTAAGACATCTCTGATCAAAGCTACTGCAACAACCACTCGTGTAATTTCAGATAACCACAAGGCTGTGATGTATGACTGCTGTTGGAAATTAAAGTGTTTAATCGTCATGATGGTAATTTTCCACTGAGACGGACCTCAACAAACAGAGCCACGTCTGCACAGGCTCGCTTTAAGCTCAAATGAACTAATTGAACTCTATGCTTACTTTAGGTGTTTCTAAGATGGAGGCTAAAACAGTGATACATTGTCCCTTTATTTACAACACCTCATGTGGACGTTAATAGATGTAAAATACAAGAAAACATAAGGCCAACATTCAAAAGGCACCAGACATCTCGACATAATAAATCGGCAATCACATTAGCTAACATACCCATGAAGGTAATGTTAGCATATCACTGTTTTAGAACTTTTTACTTTTAATTCATCAAAAGGCACAGAATTTTATCTAAACGTATGGATCTCTGATGGTATGGGGTTGCATTAGTGCTGACACATGGGCAGCTTACACATCAGGAATGGCACTATCAATGCTGAGAAGTATATTGAGGTATTAGAGCACAGGTGTCAAACTCAAGGCCCGGGGGCCAAATCCGGCCCGTGGAACAGTTAAATCTGGCCCGCAAGATGATCTCATCTTATTACTGGCCCCTCAGTATGAGGTCTGCAAATTTCCTCAAGTTTAAAAATTGAACTTATCCTTGATGATTTAAGATATCCTTGTTAAGCCATAAAATCTGAAAAAGTGAGGAGTAAAAATATTGAGATAAGAAGTCAGGAAGGTGGGGGGAAAAATATTTGTGTTTTAATCTCATATTTTCAATGTAGCACCTCACAATTAGGACTCAAACTTGGGATTTTGACTTTTGATTTCATACTTTGAGCATTTCAACTCATAATTTTGACTTCTCATATAATATTGTGAGCTTTAAGATTTAAAATTTCAATTTTTGAGTGATATTTTGACCAGTTATTTTGTATTTTACCTCATATTTTAAACTCCAAACTGACTTCATAATCCCATAGTTTGACCTTTTAGACTCACAGTTTTACATTTTGAATCATATTTTGACTTCAAATTTCATGATTGCAAATTTTATTTCGTATTTTGACCTTTTAAACTCATGATTCTTCCTAATGTATTTGCCATTAAAAAACATTATTTTTCAATTTCAATTTTATGTTTTGACCTTTTTGAACTAAAAAAATTACTTTTCTCAGATTATGAGGCTTCAAACTTATCTTTTCAACTTTTTAAATGCCAGAGTCCTTTATAATCAGTGCTGTGTTTTTTAAAAATCTTTTATTACTGGTGAAATGAGGTTGAAAGGTTAAAAAGGTGATCCTGTTAGGCCCTCAGGTTAGTCTTGAATCCAGAATCCGGCCCCTGCTGTGATTGAGTTTGTTAGGCCTTTATTAGAGCAACATGCTAAACCAGATAAATCCATCACAACAGCATAGCTTCACAGTGGAGGAGTCCGGGTGCTGAACTGGCCTGACTGTAGTCCAGACTTTTCACCAATAGGAAACATTCGGTGCATCATAAAATGAAAAAATCCAGGATATCCAGGACAACATTCCTCTCCCACAGGGTGGACTGTGCGTTTTTGCATTTTTAGTTAAATACTACTTTCACCAAAAAAGAAAAGGAGGTATCTTTTTCCTACTTATGTCCTACCCTCCACCTATCTTATTTTTATTTCAAATAGACATCACTGACAGTGTGTGTGGCACTAAGACGAGATAAATGACTGGCTCATAAAAAATATGGCTGTTTATCTTAAATGATGAGGTCAAAAGTGTAAACGAACATTTCTGAATGAGAAACATACACTCTCTACCCCCCACCCCTCAGTTAAGGTGGCTTAAGTTCAGAGAAGGCATTCATTTTGGTCCATAGAGACTCTTAAACATGATGTATGTGTTTGAACAGAGCAGGCTTATGTAGACAGAAAACTGAGAAAGAAATGCTGTTCAACATGTCATGGGTCGGGTCATGGGAAATGTTAAAAACATGCATGTAAGATTGGAGCTACATCCTTGTTAAAGTTGCTTTTGACCAATAATTTATCTGAATCATGTCATTTTTTGAATATAACATTTTCCCAACATAACCAACTTGTGTCTCTATAATTGAAAAAATCCTCCTCGTCTGAGTAATGATTGCCACAATAGAGAGAGTACTTCCATTAAGACTTGGTTTGTCTTTTCACACAGTGGGTATTAATAACAGAGTTTCCCTTTGTTTCACTTTAAGCGTGATCTCATGGCACTGAAATCAATCAACAATAGTCCCATGAGCACGGCAGGCACCACGGGACATCAGCAACTGAGAGTGGATGAGGTAAGACAGAACCTCACCCACCTCCCATTCTCGCTCCATCACTCCTTCCAGCCTCCCTCGATTTCCCATTAACACAGATTAAGCCACATATGACCTCACTTTGCTGCATCATTTTATTACATTTACCTAATGCTATTGTGTCTTTTTCTTCCACCAGGGGCAGCATAAGCTTACTGTGAACATTTTATGGGACATTATTTTGGTAATGTGTTGAATTTGTTAGCACAAGATGTTTTGTTACACATATAGTAGATACACAGAATTTATACACGTAAGTCCAATATTCAATCTATAAATTACAGCTTCCTCCTCCGTCATCTTTGTTAGGCAATATCTGGAATTTACTTAAATTCTGCAACTTTTCCACAGCAGCCATTTGTCAGCAAACACAGTCGTAGTTTCATATCCTTTAGATTGGCTATAAATGCTATTTTTCAAACTCTGGTTTTGGTCATTTTTTGAAAATCCAAAACTAATTACCAACCCATTAGACATTAAGCACTTTTGCATAAAGTTAAAAGAGTTTTCTTCAGCTCTGATTTAAGTTTCCACCAACTCTTGAAGGCAATAAGTGACTCTGGCGGCTATATAATGGCTACGGCAAACTGTTGACTAGCTAGTGGCAAATTGAACTGCTTATTAATTGCTGTTATTTTTCTAGGATAAACAAGCCTGGTTTAAATGACAGAGATATATGTAGCAAAATTAGCATTCATTATTGTAACTCCAATGTCCTATAGGACTATTTTTAGCTTGGCTTTTGGTCTCCATCGACAAGAAAATACCTGACACCATGGTGACTAATTGTGCCAACATGTTCAGCAGCTGAAGTTAAATGCTGTTTAGTGAGGGCTACAGTTAACAAACTCAAGTTAGTTGTAAATCCAAATGAAGCAACATTAGCAATCATGAAATTGCATCGGATAGCAGATTTTTAGCTCTGGTTTTGGTTCCTACCAACTCTAAGGGTATGAATGGCCTCTTATTGGCTAAATGCCTCTGTGCCTTCACTGCCTAACAGTTAACTTGTCTGTTTGTGATTGGAAGAGTTTGCTAACAAGCACAACTGTAGTTGCATAAAGCAACAAAAGCATTTCTGAATGTGTAGTCAGCTTACTTGGCTCTGTAAGTGAAGAAAATTGCTGGCAAGTCCCACAACCGGGGAAGAAAATGGCTGAAATCTCATTTTGAGCTCCAGTTTTGGTCTCCACCAACTTCCCAAGCTAATAGCGAGCTCTTTAGAAGCTAAAGGCTGTTTGGTCAACACCTAATACATTAAGGTGTTTTCCATATGTGGTATTGGCTCAACTTTGCATGACTGTACTAGGTTGTAGTACCAGGCACTTTGTTTTCCATTACATTCTAAACTTTTATTGACCTCTTTCACATAGTTGGGGTCATCATAGTGTGGTTGTTTGAATCAACTGTGATGTCCAACAACTATGTACGTGATTCTGCTTTTAACTAGTTTGCACAATGTCTAGTTCTACAGTCAAAAGACATAAACATGAGCTTTTATTGGATGTATTGTCACAGATTTACATTCCAGTTTGAGTCTCTACCTTTTACTAAAGTAAAGCTAGCTCTTTACCAGTGAAATGCTTCTAGCACTTTATCTGTAAATACCTATGCACTTTCAAAAGTACTTTGTTTTAACTTATTGTTGTAATCTAGCACTGAAATGTATTATTTATTACGATGTGTGCTGCTGACCTCTTGGCCAGGTCGCCCTTGTAAAAGAGATCTCGATCTCAATGGGTTTTATCTGGTTAAATAAAGGTTAAATAAATAAATATAAGCCCACAAGCTGTTAGCTTACTGTTTGTTGATAGGTAGGTAGTATTAAGTACAGCTCTGTTGAGCTGCCAAAACAAAAACTTAATAATTCTGTTGCTGACCTTCACACACATAACAGACACACCACTATACACATGCTACTGTACATGTGTTAGATGGACAGTTAATACAAACACATGGTGGTTCACCCTCATACTAGATTGACAAGAAACATAAACGTTGAGGATCTTTCCCTCTCACACTCACACACAGCGTATTATTCGATGACCTAACACTCGCAGTGGTGAGAGGGAAAACACAGATAGAGCGAGGCCTGTGTTTACATTCAGATCAACCCTCATCTGACGTATACACAGAGACATATACGCACACTTTATACTGGCCAGCAGCCCGCTGCATAGCAACTCATATCATCAACAAATACAAGAGGTCAGATTCAGGGCGAAATAGTAATGTTTAATACGGCTCAACATTGTGGTAACTACACCTCATTTCCAAGAATCAAGTGTAGAAACTCCTATTGCAAAAAAGCTGGGACGTTATGTAAAAGCTAAACAAAAACCATACAATGAACTAAATCATTTCAACCTGTCGTCAGCTGAAGACAAGATATTTAATTTTCAAACAGACAAGGTCTTAAGTTAATAAAGATTATTTGCAAATATACACACATTCTGAATTTGCTTCCTGAACGTGTTCCAGAAAAGTTAGGACAAAAACATGTTTGCCCCTGTGTTAAATCACCTTTTCTTCCAATGACACTGTAGATTTCTTGGGGCTGAAGACACTGATTACTGAAGTACTGAAAGTGGAATTCTTTCCCAATCCTGCTTGATGTTCATCTTAAGTTGCACAAGGTTTCCATTGTTATATTTTCTCATCATAACATTTTCAATAGGAATGGAAAGCATGCTAGCCATTTTGGTAACAGCACTCTTTTATTGCAAAGCCATGTTGTTGCAGAATTTGACCTGGCATTGTCTCACTGAAATGAGCGGTAACGTCCTTAAAAATGATTGCTCTGAAACCTGTATGTTTTTGTCAGTATTAATGGTGCCTTCACAGATGTGCAAGTTACACAACATCATGGTCTTAAAAATATCAATAAGTTAAAAACATATGATCTACTTTTTGCTCTTTGTCCACATTTGTTCAGCTGAAGCTCTCTTTTCCAAGTAAAGGAAGATGTTTATGAAAATTAAAAAGGCTTAGATTGAAATGGACAATTGTCACTGACTAAAAACATTTGTTTTTGTTTCTGCATCAGGATGCACGAATAAGACAGCAGTGATTTAAAAGGAAAACCAGCAGGAGTCCAAATATGTCACTGGGTGTGTTTTATTGGCTGTTTAACCAAAGACACCATCACAGATGCTAACTTTTGAACCTCGATAATAATCTGAATGGTCCTTTTCCTCTTAGGCACAGAGGTCTTAGCAGTCATTAATCTAAAAACAATTTGAAATGTGGGCTCATCAGACCACAGCACACTTTTCCACCTTGGGTCAGTCTGTCTCAGATGAGCTGAGGTCCAGAGAAGTCAGTAGTGCTTCTGGATATTGTTATTATATGGCTTTTGCTTTCCATGGTAGTCTTTACTTACACTTGTAGATGCAGCGACATACTGTGTTAAAGTCCCTGTCCACTGTGTAAATTTGCCAAATCTATTAGCCACAGTGGTCTGTGGGTCAGTAAAAATGATTTAACAGAGTGATTTGTGACAGAAAACAGTATCCCAGACTTCTTTCTCTGCTCAGGCACACAGGCAGGTAGCTGCGCTTTGGCTATAGTTCTCTATAAGGTCAGGGGGAAGACTAATCGCTGGAGTGCTTGTCTGTTTTTGCACTTAAACCAGGGGCAGCAGAAGCAAACATCTTACCTGCTGAAGATGTGTTTTAATCCATATTTCACTCATCTTTAGTGCTGGATGATTAAAAGAAGTGGTCTTTGGCTTTGACTCTCTCAAAGCAGCAACAGTTAAACCCCCTCTTAGTGCTATAATTCAGTAAAGTATCCAACAACAGACTTATCTATTCCTGCCAAGTCTGTCACCATAAAATCCTCTTATTATAACCATCATTGAAGACTTTTATTTTGAAGAGCAACAACAGGAAATTGAGTGTTATCAACAGCACCTTAACAACAAAGACGCCTCAAACAGGAGAGAGACATAACTACACATCAAACTAAACTTCAAATGAGATATTAGGGATAACTGAAGTGTTGGGTGGGAAAACAAAAAGCATGAGAAAATGAAACTCAGACTTTTTTGCTCTAAACTGTCATGACATGAATGTGATTGTTTCTCTGGGAGCTCAGAAAGAGAGCCTCTGAATCTGTGTATGATCTTAAAAACAAAAGATGGTGAAATCTCAAAATCCTTGGCAACTGCATATTGAGAAATGCACAAAAACAGTTGGACTATTTGCTCATGCAGTGTTTCACAAAGTCAAGAACCTCATGCCATTGTTAAATGAACAGCTGAGTCTTTCAGGAGAGCTCCTTTAATATCTAATAATTATGCTGTTCACCTGTGAACCTGAGGAGGCTCTGGGTATCTTTTTTTTTTCTTTTGTTTGTTTGTTTTTTTTACACATTCAGCAGCTTTTCCAGTCTTTTCTTGCCTCTGTCCTAACTATTTTGGAACAAATTACAAATTACAATGTGTGTGAATTTTCCCAAAACAACAAACTTTAATCAGTTTGAATAGGAACTATTTTTTATTTGCGCTGTTTTCAGTGCGAAAATATTTTGGAAAAAAATTGCGAATCAATGGGTTGATTTTTTCACCCCGTTTTACACGATGTCCCAACTTTTTTGGAATTGGGGTAATGTACAGAAATTTGACAGAATACTTAATTTATACTCCTTCACCTCACAGAGTCTCTGAGGGATTGTATAAATTTACGACATTGTACACATTTATGTCTATTTTTATGGCATGCTTTTCAACAGATGTGTGGCCACATGTGTATGTCTGTGTCTCTATGTGTTTGGCTGTGATCCAACACCTCTAGGTGTAAAAATATAGCATACGGCACCTCCAGCCAATGCAGTAAAACACGTGTGGCTTATATCAGTTCCCAATTTTCTGATAATAAAATAAATCTTTGCAAATTCCAAGAAAAACACCAAACTAAGCTGCATATGTTTTTAATGAGAAGGGCGTGTGCAAGTCTGTGAGTAGCTTGATGTACAGTTGACTCAGAACTATAGGTCTGGTGTGCTTTTGTGATTTATGCATGTCTGTGTGAGTGTATGTGTGGGAGCAGTTAGCCTTAGTGCTGTGGAGTGGGTTTCCTGTTCCTTCACGGCAGATTCAACTGAAGGAAAGTGAATGAGAAACAAAAGTGTGACAACAGCCTTCAATTTAAGTATGATTATTTAGTGAGTCTATTAAAAAAAATCTGTAGAGGCCAGAAAAAGACTTATGTAGATGTCGGATGAAAAAAAATCCTGCCTGTGTGTACACAAAGGTGAAGATTTGTGTGCCCATAATAGAAATGCTGGTGCTTTTTATCTGCTGTGTTTCACTCTGACATAATAATTGTGGATGTGTGAAGGAAACACAGCAGGAGACACAAAGACTGGTCTGTGTGTGATAATCTAATTGTTTATATCTGCTGGGATCTAAAGTTACGTCTGGTATCACTCATCTTGGCTTTGTTTCGCACACACGGCAAATTATTTTTTCATTTGTCTGCCAAGCAGTCATGTATGGCGGATTGAGCCCCTTTCCTGTAAAGCTATTTTCAAATTCAGACTGAGTCAGTTGTCATTTCCTCCCCAAAATGAAAAGAAAACAACGATTTCCTCGAAAAGGGAAGGAGAGGAATAGAGAGACGTGGGAAGAAGAATGGGGTAAAAAAGATAAAAGAGAGAAGAAATAGAGTCCGACTTGGACACAGAACATGAAACACAGGGATGAAAAAGGGCTTAAACAGACAGGAAGATGGAGAGGTACATATGGAAATTTACATTTCAAAATAAGAGTGGGCACATAACCTTACACAAAAACTTGTCCTTAGAAGTACTGATATGTTTAAAACATGGTCTATTTTCCACGCTTTGTCCACATTTGTTCAGCTGAAGCTCACTTTTCCAAGTAAATAAGGATGCATGTGATAAAAGACTTGGCAATGGACAATTTCCGCATTTCCGCAAATCAGCCAGTGAACACTTGTGGCGTGGACATCGAGGTGGTGACATCGTATAAATATTTAGGTGTAAACCTGGATAATAATTTGGACTGGACCAAAAGCATAGACCTCATCTACAAAAAGGGGCAGAGCCGCCTCTTTTGCCAGAGAAGACTCCGATCAATAGACATCTGCAGTAAGATGCTGCAGATGTTTTATCAGTCTGTGGTGGCAAGTGTTCTGTGTTATGCTACAGTCTGCTGGGGAGGCAGTGTAAAACACAAGGATGCAAGGCGTCTGAACAAACTGGTGAAAAAAAAGCTGGCTCTGTGGTCGGAATCAAGTTGAACTCATTGGAGGATGAGGTGGAGAGATGCACAATGAAGAAGGTGGAGGCCATTCTGGGGAACATGGATCATCCACTTCATATCTCCCTAAGAAACAACGATGGTGGACGGCTCCTCTCTCTTCGCTGCAGGACAGAAAGATACAGAGGATCTTTCATACCATCAGCAATAAGACTATATAGTTCTACCATAAACAGATGAGACTCCATACAAATGAATTTTCCTTTGGGGATTAATAAAATGATTGTATTGTATTGTATTGTATTGTGTTGTCACTGACAAAAACGTGTTTTTGTTTCTGCATCAGGATGCATGAATAAGACAGCAGTGATTTAAGAAGAAAACCAGCAGGAGTCCAATATGTCACTGGGCGTGTTTTATTGGATGTTTAACCACAGATTATGACAGTACTTCAGCTTTTTTCGTTGGCCAAGAGCTGTTTATAAAGGTGGAATTGAATAAATTTGATTTTAAAGTTAGAAATGAAAAGTTAAAGTTATAATCGAAACTGATTAAAAAAAAATATAAAAACAGTCAAGCTCTGTTTTGGTCTCACACTGGAGATATTCATACGTTCAACTTACAGTTTTTCTGTCTCCGTCCCTTTTCATTCCAGTAAATATTGTTTCATACTCAGAAAAGTAACTCCAAAGAGTACTTTGTGTTCCCAAAGATTAAAACCCTGAAACCTCGTGTTCCACTTTCTAGTTGTAAAAACAGCCTGTACCCTGAAGCACGTCTGCCTTAGAGTATGCTAACTCTGCTGTCATTTTACATCCCAGTTTACAGCCCATGATCTGTGTCTCTGTAGCCTGATAACATTATACAGTGCTTTGCAGAACTTTTAGGCATGTTTAGGCCAAAAATTGTGACTGAAGTAAGCCGTAGATGTGTTGAGTAAGCTAGTGGGAAGAATTGACGCAACCAGGGACATGGGAAAATAATCTGTTGAAAAAAAATAACCAAGTCCACACCTTTAGGGTGGAGTAGGTGGTGGATGTGGCGAGTTAGCACGGCCTTAGGCACCGTCCATGCAGGTTGTAGGGTTGTCACAAGCCCCTGGTCTTGTAAATGTCCCAAGGGCACGAAAACAACAGGTGGTTTCGGGCGTGTTACCAGGGGTTTAAAGGCCTGTCATAACCATTACAGTTTATCAATATGCTACAAATCTGACTATGAACTGGGCAGGGGCCTACACTGTCTCAGACAATGAAGTACTTTTTCCCTCACTGGAACAGCTGCACAAGAACTGCCATCCTACTGGCTCAATAAGCTAGTAAAGCAAGTGCACTAATACTGCTGATGTTACCTTCCACTGGCATGCATGAACATGCCACCAGATAGGAGAGAAACAGAAACAGTGCACTCAGTCTTTTTTTTTCTCAGTAAGGGTTTTTTTAATAAACGAGTGGTTTACAAATAACTGGTTTCTTGAATTGCAAAATGAACACATTACAGATTACAGTTACAACAAAAAATTAACGGATGACCCCCACCACTGATTCTGATCAGGGAACTTATTTTAGCCAAAACCGATACCGATATATCTACATTCTGTTTTTTTTTATTGTAAAGAACTCCAAGTGTCTCATCTGCAAAGAGAGGCTGATTCAAGCTGCACTGAGAGAGGAGAGAGGAATTAGACAGTTTGGTAGTTGTTTTATGATCAAGGCTTCATTCAAAATGTCATGGGCTCATGATGAGCCTCCTTGAGCGTGTAGTACCCAAGGCAACTACCTTTACCTGATGGTAATCTTGTATTTTTTGCTGATACTTAAGACTGATATATGATATACAGTATACTGCCATGTATGGCTGATATATCAGCTGTCAATATTGCCATTCCTAAATGTAGTGTTATTTTGAAATTTACCAGGTGCCCTGTGCTATCCTACACCTTTGTTCCTGTTTGGGTCTTCTGCTTTGCACAGCAGCAGAATGGAGGCAGGCTTCACTGAAGATAGTGGGCACGTGTCTCAAGTGGAGCAGAAATGTGAGAATTGGACAGATCGGGGCACATGCAATTACAATCCAAAGCTGATTGAAAGCTTCAGATCAAGCAAGTTGAGCATGAGTTGTTGCTGCTTTATTAGAGTACAAGATCCCATGTTGTAGCACCTTAGGGACATAAAGTCCCTAAGGTGCTACAACATGGGATTATCAGCTGAGCTTGATTGGCAACAGAACCATTACTGTGGCATGAAAGAACATTCAGTAATGTACGTTCAGGTATGAAGATGAGTGAAATCTAAAGAAAGTCAGTTGGTTCAGCCTTAAGGCATGTACAAAATAATGAAACATAAAAATGATGACACACTTGCACATAAAGAGCCATAAGTACCATAGCCTGAACATAGAAAACAAATACAATACTGCACACCTGCCTGGGCTGGGTATTGTTTGGATTTTTTCTGATACCAGTACTAAATCGATACTAAAAACCAGAACTGCTGAAATAAAATAACTGCACACAAATTAATTCCATATGGTATTTTGTGTCTTTCGTTTGGATTAGCAGGAGGTCATGTTTGGGTGATGAGGCACTGAAATTGAGCACCAAAATCTGTTTTGATTTGGCTCTGTTGGTATCGGATGCGCTGGCACTGATACCATGTTGGCACCAGATTTTGGTACTCACCCCTGTTGCACAACAGCCAACATTTAAAGATGAGACTCAGTTTGGTCTCAGATGAAAGTTCTCAGAATCAGACACATGCTTACACAGACAGACACACACTTTCTCGTACTTCACACCCACACTTAGAATGTGGCATTTGCCATGTAGGGGCCAAGAAAGGGTTACAAACACATACACACATAATGGCAAAGAGAGACAGCAATGTATTCTGGGAGGTGAGAGAAGTGGGTAGGGGATGAGAGGGACGCTGGTCCACGAGGGATATAAAGGACCATACACGAGAACCAAATATAATACAGTTGTTGGCATGTTTGAGCACATATCATTTTCATCATCTATTTATATGATGTTTGTTTACGTGACATATAAGACCGGCCCTAGAGTGACTCTGCACTTCTGTTTACTGCCAAAGTCTCTGATTGGCCGGTTCAGGCTTGTTCACACGCAGTAAACGACTTAACACATCTCTGGAATATATCTGTCATGCTTGTAGGGTTGCTGTGATTTCATCTTTCATTTTGTACCTCATGCCCTGACACTGAGTCATGATCTCTGTGTTTCTTTATAGACACGGTGGGATCACTGTGGAGCTGCTGAGGTCAAGTGTCACAAAGAGACACATCAGAGTGAGTTAACTATCCAGTGGAAGGAGGTTCATACTGTTGAGTTTCTTTAGAAGGGTTTAACAGCATATTCATTCTCACCATTTAAACACACAGTAAGTAAATTCTGACACCAAAGGTCTCTTGATTAAAACAGTAAAAGACAATGTATGGGGATACACTGCCCATCTGTGCGGCTTATGTCTTGTTTTACATCCAGGACTCAGTTCAATAAAAAACTACACTCTGTACACAACACAACTTAATAAAAAGACAAAACAATAGAATCATATACATTGTAGATGTTTTTGTTATTTTTCCCTGGTACATATTCATGACACACTTGGAAATAGCTTTGCCACCCATTTATGGGTCCCAACCCAACAGTTGAGAACCACTGCCCAAGGCTGTGCTTACTCGCCACATCAACCCCTAAAGTGTAGACTTTAGTTTTTTCAACAGATTGTTTTCCCATGCACCTGGTAATATGCAAGGACATCAGAGCATGACCTGGGTTGTGTCAATCCGTCATTACGCTGAGGGTGCTTACTCACCATTACATGGGTTATTTAAGTAAAATTTTTGGCCCAAACATGCCTCAAAGTTCTGCGCTGTACTGTATGAGATTATCATTCAAATTATTGCAAACATTTCAAGATAGAAATTCTACATTCTGTACCCATCCATTTAATTTAGTTTTATAAGGACTGTAATCAGCAGTTGTATTAAAATGGACTGAACAACTGCCGTCTGGTAGTAAAGCCAAAATATTTAGCGCCCACCCCTGCTGACTGGCTGCAGTATAAATTATAAACCTTGCATTTGGTTAATATACATGTCATATCTTTCCCTAATCAAGGAGGCTGTTGTGGTGGTTTCTTAATATCACGATGATTAATGTCCAAGTGTTAATCTTTCTATATAGTTGCGTTTAAATTAGTACTTTAATATAACAAAAAACTGCCTGCAACGTCATGATAAGCAGGCCTTTTAATAAATTTAGCTTTACAGAATTCTCAACGAAATTAAAAAGTAGAGGAGGAAAAGTCAGAGAAAATGTAATAAAAACTCATATTGCAGTAATTCAGCTTAGGTATTGTTAAGTTTAAAGTGCTTGCTCTGGTTAGTGGAAGGGGCAGGGGTGTCAGTACTGCAGTTTGATCAGCTAACCCCCTTCTGTGCATGACTTGGCTCCACATTGTCTCAGGAGTGCAACATATCAGCACCAGTTACAGGGGAATTATTGCTTCAAGTCAGTTTAATGGCGGGAGACAGAGAAGTGCTGTCCATTCATTGTAATATATTAGAGTGAAGAGTTGAATGATACATTTTATTTTACATTTTGTGGCTTCTTGATTTATTAGTTTTAAACAGTTCCTTAAAACTGTACAGAAAATATGTTACAGAAAGGGAGTGTTCCTACCTTTAAATTACCATTAAACTACTGCTGCCCCCCACCTCTACTAAGAGTATGACCTCTGCCTTTGAAACATGACGGCCATGCTTAGAAAGTCTGTGTGATTCCTCTGAGTGCTGTGACAGAGCTCCACGCCCTGCTGCTGTGCTCTATACATAGAGAGTGACTGAGAGGTGTAAAGACTTCACACCATAGAAATAGATTCATCATGGCAGCTCCACAGAGACACTGCGTGAAAAAGTCATAAATCTAATCCTTGCAAATTACATGCTTCCTTCTGGACTTCATTTGAAACTACTCAAATATATTATGCCCAGATGTGGAAAAATACTGCAGATTCTGCTTAGAAACACATTCAAAGCTGGGAAAATTAAATACAAATCAGTAATAATTTTCATATCAGAAAAGCACACTTACATTTTTATGTTTGTATTTCCTGATACTGTTAAGTAGCAAAAGCTCCTGTTAAGTCTTCTTCCAAAACATGTACTTCAGAAAACACTAAAACACACTTAACATGCCTTACTGAATTGTTGCTTAAACCAGCCAAACTCCCATTGGTTTTTGTGGATTGATGATTGATTGCAGTGATTGAATTTTATTCACAATTAAAAATAATCTTTGCTAATCACCAACACTCCCAGCTGACCTATCACCCAGAAAAGATGTTACATTTTCCTCTTCCTAAACAGCTTCAGGACAGTTACTGCTGAACAACCCTTGCTGTTAGGTCAAGAGTCCTGCTTCTCAGTCCACCCCTTGTTAGGTCCAAAGTTAGGGGTCCATGTCTATGACTTGTTATGTTCATCATCTGAGGTCCCAACCGACAACTTGTCATGTCCAGAGTTCGGGATCCCAGGCTACGACTCGTCAGGTCAAGAGCTGGGGGTCCCATCCTATGACTTGTCATGTCTAGAGTCAGAGGTCCCAGTTGATGACTTATGGGGTCCAGAGTCTGAGTTTCCTGCAGAAAACTTGTCCTGTTGAGAGTTTGGGCTCCCAGCTTACGACTCGTTAGGTCAAGAGCTGGGGGTCCCATCCTATGACTTGTCATGTCTAGAGTCAGAGGTCCCAGTTGATGACTTATGGGGTCCAGAGTCTGAGTTTCCTGCAGAAAACTTGTCCTGTTGAGAGTTTGGGCTCCCAGCTTACGACTCGTTAGGTCAAGAGCTGGGGGTCCCATCCTATGACTTGTCATGTCTAGAGTCAGAGGTCCCAGTTGATGACTTATCCTGCCAGGAGTTGGAGGTCTCAGCCTACATCTTGTCATGTCAAGAGTCCGGGGTCCAAGCCTACAACTTTTCATGTCTACCGTCAGGTTTCCCAGTTGACGACTCATCATGCCAGGATTTGGAAGTCCTGGTTGGAGACCCATGGAGTCCTGAGTCTGAGGTCCCTGCTGACAACGTATCCTATCCAGAGTTAGAGGTTCCAGCTGACGACCTGTCATGTCCAGAGTCCCAGGTCCCTGCCTACAACTCGTCAGGTCAAGAGTTTGTGGTCCCATCCTATGACTTGTCATATCTAGAGTCAGAGATCCCAGTTGACAACTCATCATACCAGGAGTTAAAGGTCCCAGCTGACGACTCATGGGGTCCAGAGCGCGAGGTCCCTGCTGACAACTTGCCCTGTCCAGGGTTAGTAGCCCCAGCTGATGACTTGTCATGTCCAGAGTCACGAGTCCTATCCGACCACTTGTCAGGTCCAGAGTCAAAGGTTTCGGTCTCTGGCTAGTCATGTCCAGAGTCTTAAGTCCCATCAAACTTGTTGTGCCAAGAGTCAGGGGTCCCAGTTGATGACTTGTCTTCTCCAATGTCTGGGGCCTTAGCCGATGACTTGTGTCTGAAGTCCATTGTGCTGGTCGATGACTTGTAACATCCCGAGATGGGGATTCCAAGTAGCTAGTCATGATTCCCATATCTGGGGGCCCCACTTGACAACTGGGCCGTTTTTGGTCAGCGTTTGACCCAACCATTTGACACCCCCTCTGGTTCACCTTTTCCTGATCCCCTTTCAGCATTTGGGCTGACACCTGGTTCTGTGTGAGTGAGCTAGGCCTAATGCATGTTCCAGATTCTCCCAGTCCCCTTCCAGAGAGACACATGCCATTCCTTCAGAGAGACTCCAACCCATCGATTGACCTCCTGCCTTACCTCTGGAAAGGCCCTTTTTATCTTTCTGCCCCCCTGTGCTCCCTGAGTCTGCCTTCTATCCACATGAAGGCCTTTGCTTTGCCCTGTATGGCCCACAGGTAGCTCCAGCAGGACTGTCCTCCCTTAAGTGCCACCCCAGGCAGAGGAGGAAGAGGCTGATGGAATTTTCCATTGAGTAATAGGCCTTCTCAAGGCTCCTTCAATCCACATGATTCAGTTTTGTAGTTGGGACATCGGAAACTGTCCCTTAAGGGGGAGGTTCCGTGACTATCCTGATTCGATGCTCCAGTAATTTTCCACTCTTCCACTGCTCCACTCTACCTCATCAGCTGACTCAACTCACCTTTGCAAGGTGCTGCTTTCTACCTGCAAACCATTCGGTATACAAGCCCCCCTGCTCATTCACTCATTGCCAGATTGTTCTTCGCCATCTCAAGCAAGGCTCGTCATCAGATTGATTCCCCACCGCAGACTCAAACTTCTTTGCTGTATCCCAGAAATCGTCTTCATCTCTGTTCCCGACCAAGACGTTCTGCCTTAGCATTTATAGTTTCTGTATTCCTTTGCCTCTGGCTGTTTTGGTTCTTGAGACAACACAACTTTGTTTGTTTTCCTATTTACTTACTTGTGGATCCCTGTGGCTTTCAGACACCTAAAGTTTCGCCACACTCTTAGATCATTTTGTCACACTTTTAATTGCATGTGTATGCTGATTGCTTACCTGCTGGCACCTTGAACCTCTGCCTGGCACCAGTTCACCTCCCTCCACCCCCTATAACTCCTGATTTTGTTGCCTTTATTTTGACCTGTTTTGTGTGTTTACTGTATATCGGTCAATACACAACCTATTTAATTTGGTTAAATGCATTAATAAAATTTAGATATGTTTCAAGGGGAGGCTACTGGCAGCATTTGCCAGCAAGGTGTCCGTACAAATATATTCATAAGCCGTATGTATCAACAGAGGCTTTACATTACTGGTCTAGGATTGTAAGGAAAACCATATTTAATATAGATGGCACTCTAAAGGAGAATATCCATTACATAATTCTACTCTACACCACTGCACCTGCTGTGTTTTAGACCATGAGTACAGCCATCCATCTGTCTGCATATATAGTGGTGACTAGCCATGCATCTGTCTGTTAAAACAACATGGCAAAGACATATGAGATGCACAGTTTAGGGTGATAGCATCAATCATATACATACTAGCATGAGCTGGTATTGACATACAGGATGTGTATCATGCTGAGAGAGCAATTTCTTCCACACACATGCTTACTTAAACACCCGCATGTGTTCATGTGTATGCTCAATTCTGCTTTTCTCAGGAGCACACGTTTCTTTCTTTACTTCTGTCAGCATATGATTAAACCACCATGGTTGAAGTGAGTAGTTGTGGTCAGGACTTGGCATCTGTTAATGTAAACATTTAGACTTGAGCCACATGATATAAGTAAGAGGGTGAGGCTGATGGTGGCTAAATGTAGCCATACATTCTCAGTTTATCTGTGATTAAGGGTGCTGCTGTAGACTTTCAGCTCTGCCAACAGCCAATAAATGTGTATTTCCATCCAGTGAAAACTGACTTCTGTTGGGTCTAATGAACAGGAGCAGCATTTATAAGTGGTAAATATGGAGGTGGTTGGAAAGCTGCTAAAAAAATGTACTTGTGCTACTATAAATATGTACAAGATGCATCTTTAACTGTTGCCCTGCTGACGAGAATGTAAATGGCTGCTTACTGTTGGGTAAATTAACAAGTAGCCAGAATAGGAAGCAAGTGTGTCCTCTAGGTTTCATAAATGATGTCAATTTGGAAGCTGCACTCTTTCTAATGACTAACAGGAGATGACTACACAGGTTGATATAAGAAAGTCCTAATTCCCACTTTTTATCCATGCAAGTTTTTTTTTATTTAACCAGGTTAGTCCCACTGGGATCAAAGATGTCTTCCAAGGGAGACCTGGCCAAGAACAGCAGCATTCAGATTCACACATTTCACAATAGACAGTAAGTACAGTGATAACAAAACATGAGCTCAAGAGACAGGGACAGTTTTGCTGTTTAAAATCAGTCTGCAGACTTTTCCAAGCAAAATGTGCAGAGAACTGAAAGCCTTCTTTCCCAACTTTGCTTGGATGTTTGGAACAACAAATTGCATAACTTTAAACAAACTCAAGTAAATGGTCTCTTGCAAGTTTGAAGTCTTTCTAAACTGTGCAGAAATAGAATTCATTTAGGAACACTTATCATAGTTTTAACCTTTTAATACTGGGCTGGGCAATTAATCGCACATTAGATTGAATCGCAATATGGCCTGCTGCAATTTTCAAATTGCAGAAGTTGCTATATTTCTTTAACTTGTGCAAACCTTATGCAAACACTGATGAATCCTAGCATTACCTCATGAAACTCATACCCCAGCTGCAATCAGCTGGTAGCCAGCCTCACCTCTTCTACCCCAGCTGCCTCCTTTATAGCTTAAAACTTGTTGCACCCCCCATATTCAGATTCATGTTAATATGGATTAATTGCTTCAGAAATAATTTCATTCTTTTCAATACACATGGTCTTATTTTTAGAATGATCGCGTATTAAATCGCAATATTTGGCAAAAAATCACAATTACATTATTTTTGCAACTCATTCAGCCATACTTAATACCAAATGGATACACAGTTTTTCTTGGTGATGAAATCTCTCCTTAAAGGTGATCCTTTGGTCAGCTAAGCAGCATGTTTTGATTTCCAGGCAGTGAAGTTCTAATGCACCATATGAAAGTGCAACACAAGTTTTAGGCTAGAAAGGAGTAGACTGGGGTGATGGGGACAAAGTTCTGCAACTAGTTATGTGTGTGCTGGTGTAGCAGGGATTAAACCTGGTTTCTACATCTGTGCTACTCAACAGTGCAATTTTTATGCCAGTTCCTTGTCTTGTTGCTTCATTTCTTGCTTGTTTCTCAATTTCAGTTACTGCAGTGAAGGAAAAAAAGGACGTAGAGGAGATGGAAAGTACCTCTGAATCAGGTGAGGCAGAAGACTATAATTTTTTTGCACTCAGCCAGTGAAAGAGACTTGGATAAGGAAATGCATGTCTGATATTTTTAAATGCTGGAATATGGATTTGACTTGTATTGCATACTACAGCCACTTAAAGTGGGATATGCTTGGACAACACTACCTGTGATTGTCAAGCCTCTACCAGAGCACAGTATCAAAGAGGACAAGACATACCAATTTCACTCTCTCCTGAAATATGGCCACTTACTTAAAAATAGGTAAATAAATAAAAACAGACAGTGATGGCTAAAATTCCAAATTACAGGCTTCCAAAATGTAGCTAAAAATCTGGACATTGCTGTGACCATGTAAGAACGCAATCACATCCTACACAAAAAGTAAAGATAATGTCGTGCAGCATGCCACAGTCACAGGTGCCATCTTTAAAGGAATGCCCTCAGTTTGTTGAGTATGGTTACGTGGGACCTTTCATCTGTACTCTATGTGATTTTAAAGGGAAGACATGAAGAAACAAGACGAAAAGGGAAAAGGAATCTATCAGTAAACTGAATTTCAGCATCAAACACAGAGAGAGTCAAAAATGATATACCTATATGAGCTGGCAGCTCAGGACTTTTTTAATGATCCTGATGATGAACCGGTCACATATAGAGACAATGCAACCTCTGTTTGAACTGTGTTCATGCACATTGCATGAGTTTAAATGCTGTTAAAATGTAACTATTCATGAGCAATTTTGCACTGAAGGGGTGTGAGATCGGTAAAACTCACAGGTTTGCTGCAAACTGCAGCCGCTTTGCTGTCCTCACACAGTTAAGGTGACACTCTTTGTAGCTTAAACTAGACAAAATACTAAGTTCTACGAACAAATCTTGCACAGGATAGGCATATTAATATTTAGGTTTATGCTGTATACAGCACAGTAAAAGACAGGATAATCATGTCTGTCTATCTTAAATTCACTTCTACCCAGCTTGATTTTGTAATCTGCTTTGACACTCTGTAATGCCGCAGTCCTCCCATACTATGTTGCCCTTTTTAGTCAAACAAAACAAGCATGATTGTGCATGATCCTTTAGAGATGGCGCAAGAAGCCCAAAACCACACATGGCTCCACATTCTCTGTATACTATTTTATAATGTCAAAAACAATTCACATGAGCACAACACTTCTGAGTTACAGCAAGCTGTGAAAGCACTTACACAATGGCTAGTAAGTTAGGCACGTTGTCAGTCTAAAATGGCCTTTAATTTGTGTAAGCATTAAAATAAAGTTGAAATAAAAGTGTTTTATAGATAAACCCAGTTGTATTTAGGGTGGATGGCCTTGATAAAAAAAGTGTATTTGGCACAATTCCTTTTCTGAAACCTGTAACGGTATTTACACACCAGCCCTCTCATCTTTTTTGGACTCACAGTTATGTGTCTTGAGTAATAGCACTTTGTTCACTGGAGACTGTGTAGCTAAATATATACTAGTAACTGATAGCTCTGCTGGTTGACAGGCAGGAACACTGTTGGGTCTGACACTGATACAGAAGAGCCGCTACAGACATCAGAGAGCATGTTGTTTGTGAGGGTCTGTAGTATTAGTATTAGGCTGTCCACATACATATAAGCATGATAAGCAATGGTTCAGAGAAAATAATACTTAGTTGAACAGTGCAAACAAACTCCAGTTATGGGATTCTTTCAAAATAAGAGTACAAGCAAAAACAAAGTTTTTTGGAAACTATCATATTAGGTCCCTAACCCTACCTTGACCCCTCTTTCTTGGCATTCATGAGTACCTGCTCTGTTGACCTGCTGCTACATTAGTGGACTTTATTAGCCTTTGCACCCAGGCCCTAATTGATATTTGATGGATGTTGCGATCGTAACTTGGTCCCAGAATAGAGTACAGACTCAAAGCCTAACTACACAGAATCCCTCTGATCCTTAACTCTCACGTAGGCGAGACATACCACAGCTCTGTGGCAAATTCAGGGCCACAGATAGACCAGAAAGAGAGATGAAAGAGTGGAGGAAAGGAAAGAGGAAGAAAAAGTGAGAGAGCACTGCAGAACAGACAGGAAGCTGAACATCTTTCTCTCTGTCTGTACATACCCCTGACGCTATTTTTGTCCTGTTTCACTCGATTTTTACCAGATTTTTTTGGGGTTGCACTGACCTGCAAAGGTCCGCTGGCTGGCATGGTGGATCTCAGCGATGTCAGGTCGATGTCTCGGCCTTGATCCCCTCTCTCTGTCTTCCCGAGCCCCTGCATAATTCGTGCCGTAGCGAACAAGCAAGCACACACACACTCGTACACTCAAGTCTTGCCCCCACAGGAGTGAAAATGCTAATGCGAGGATGGCAGTGGTGGTTATGAAAGGAAATGACCCTGGATGCCAGGCACCAAGCACCAGGCAAGGCCAGGGAGGACAGCAGAGAGATGAACAAACGACCTATTCACCCACTCTTGCTCTCTTTTGCCCTCTTGCTGCCTCTCTCTCTTTCTGTTCTCCCAATATAACAAATCTAGTTTGTCAAGATACTGGAATACCAAATAAAGCATCATGCTGAAACCTGGCAAATATTGTCCAGATGTAAAGTTAGTTATGTCCCAAGTTTTTGACTCTATTTGGCTGAAAAACCACTGGAAACAGTGCTCACCAAGTTGAGTCTATTTGTGCTTGTTTGCTCTACAAAAACATTCTGTGGTATTTCTGTTAAGTTAACTGAGGTCAGACATTTTCTCATAAAAGCACTAAGACTCCACTGTTAGCAGTTTACTGCTCTCTAAACCAGGGGACCCCAGGCTTCCAAAGATACTCTGAGCACAAAGGACAAGCTAAGTGATATCAGGAGAGTTTGATTTGGGTATCTCTGAGCCATTTGTATGGCTGTCAATTGAGGTGGGTGACATTCTTGAATAGTCATTTCTATAAAAAGTTTGACAACATAAGATTGATCTAATTTAGCCTAGCTGTGTTTGCTAACAATTATTTTCCTAGATAAACCTCTATATGCTAGTTAATTAACAGTAACAAGCAAACTTTCTAACAAAAGCCTGCATAATAGCATAGATATTTCAAGTAAGGAAACTTAAGCTAATAGCCATTAAAACAGCACCTTTCAGGAGTTAATCTTTGATCAGGGGAAACTGAGGCTAAACTAAATACTTATATTTATAGTAAACTTAAGGTTCAGTCCACAATCGTCTTTCTATGAATTGTCTTACAGATGTCTCGCTCTAAGATCTCAGACAAGAAAAAGTATGAGATGCAGTGAAATTATTTGCCCGCCTGACCATTCCACCAACAGAGACTGTCATTCAAATACATGTGAGCCAGTGACGTTCTTCCAATTGTAACTCATCAAACCATGTCTTTATAGTCCTAACATTGTGCCCTGGGGCCCAGTCATGTTGTAACAGAAAAAAGGGTTTCATTAAACTGTTCCCACAAAGTTGGAAGCATAGCTTTGTCCAAAATGTCTTGGTATGCTGAAGCATTAAGATTGGCTTTCATTGGTGATAAGGGGTCAAACCTTGAAAAACAGCCCCATACCATGACCCCAGTGTTCTGTAACTTCACAGAACACACTTGACATTGGACTTGGTGATATGAGGCTTGAGTGCAGCTTATATTAATGCCAGTGAAAGTTTGAAGCTCTTCAGCGATGGAATCAGCAGAGTCTTAGCATCTTTTACACACCGTGTTTGATCTGGCTCTGTGATTTTACATGGTATTCTGCTGAATTGATGTTGTTTCTAAACACGTCCACTTTCTAAGAACATCACCCACAGTTGACTGTGGAAAAAAATCCAGCATGGATGAAGTTTCACAAACCTTGTGCAAAGGTCAATGAGCTCTTCAGAGCAACCAATTTTATATCATAAATGTTTGCAAATGGAGACTGCATGCTAGATACTTGATTTCAAACACCTCTGGCCAAGTTGTGGCCAAATACTTTAGTCCATATAGTGTATATAAGCTATCATATTTATGTTATATATATATATATATATATATATATATATATATATATATATATCATATGTATATCTCACCTCTTGCCCATTATTGGACTAAGATGATTGATTTATGGTGTTTACAAGATAAAGGTTTTATGTACATGGAGTGTTAGAGGACAGTTTGGAAAAGTACTAAAATAACTGATATGTATTGTCCTACTTTTCTGGCACCATTCTGTGGAGGTACCAAGTGTACCAACCCTAAAGAGTGGAGCTAGACTCACTGCAGTCCACTGATATGTCAAATGAATTGTCACGGTTATGATAGACAAACTCAAAATGTGTGGTGTAAACTTCAAAGCTGAACTGTCTTTCTTTTGAAAGAGGCTCAGGCAGACAGTTGTGACTGTGTTCAATTGTAGGTGAAATAAAAGACTTGTTGTTTGATGTCTGATCTACACCTGCTCTATATGTAAAAGGTCATGAAAGATTTTATTAATAAAAATGATTGATTGACACTAAGCTGCTTTGTGAGGCTTGAAGACCAAAAAATGTTTGAAAGCAAAAATTGTGGTTTATTAAAATGTAAGGCTGACAGGCCTTTTGTAAGACTGAGGAGACACAGGAATGTGCTGCTGTTGACTTTGAAGGGAAAAAACAGAAAAGAGAAGACAGACAAACAAGCGGGTCGACAGACAGGCTCCCATCAAACCCCGAATTAACATGTCACCATGAGTGGAAAGTACAGGGGACTTCGAAAAGGTTCATATTGGAGACACCAAAATTAAACAGTAAACCATAAACACCTACGAAAATGGCATTGCCTTGCTGTTTTCTTTGGCATTTCCTAATGGAGAACAGGCCACCAACATTGTGGAATAAACATCCAAAAAGGGCAACTCTGTTCCCTTTTCTTGCTCAAACACACAGAGAGTCCTCAGGGTGAAGAGGGTTGTCAATAGGGATTAAACACTCTGATGAAAGCTCATAATCCTCCGAAAAATGATCACCTCAATCGCTGGAATTTCATTTGTTTAAGTGTACCTGAACATAACATAACCCTCTCTCTCACACAATGGTGCACAAAGAGTAAAGTAAACATTTAGACCAGTCTATGGAGAGAGTTAAAAAGGATGTTTTCTACTGGTAAACAGGTTAGCTGCTGTTTACTTAAATTTCATTAAATTATTCATACATTCTAAGGACTAGAAAATGATTTCAGAGCCTAGATCCATGTTTTTCTCTTTTAACAAACATGTATCTCGTTAAGCCAAATACCATAGTTAAGATTCCTATGATAAGTATGGTACAAAAGGCCGCTGCATGCACCCATTCTTTTCATTTTAATCCATTTGTCACTATCCGTGTGCGACATTGCACAATAGGACTGGCTGTACATTTCTCTGATAATGCAGCATATACTGATTGGTTGTATGTTGGAGAGTTAGGTGATTTTTTTTTTTCCAATAAAAGGAAAAGAGAAATACATGACAGTGGCAACCCCAGCTGACATAGTTAACTAGTAAAGAGGTCTTGAATATTTACTTTGGGCTTAGATATAAATGCTTGTTGTCCTTGATTGAGAATGTGATACATCATTAAAAAGTCTGTTAGCATGAAGATGAGGTTTTACATACAGTATAAAGTACTAAAGTTAATATTTGGTATAATAAAGGCCTCTCCCAGATTGCAGTAAGAAATTTATGAAGACATGATATTACAACCCAAATTCCAAAAAAGTTCAATAGAACATACATAGATAACAATCTTTCAGTAACAGTCCATAAATGTCTGGGAAGTGAGGAGACCAGTTGCTGAAGTTTTAGGGGAAGAATGTTGTCCCATTCTTGTCTGATATAGGATTATAGCTGCTCAGCATTCCTGGTTGTTTGCCATTTTTTGTTTTATGATGGACCAGTTGTTTTCCATTGATGTGATTTAGCATTGTCTTGCTAAAATATGCAGGGCAGTCCTTGAAAGAGACATTGTCTGGATGGGAGCATATGTTGCTCTAAAACCTCAGTATACTTGTCAGCATTGAGAGTACCTTTCTTAATGTGTAAGCTGTCCATGCCATAGGCACCAATGCAACCCATACCATCAGAGATGCAGGATTTTGAACTGTCCACTGACAATGAGCTGGTTGGTTCCTGTCCTCTTTAGTCCTCAGGACACGGCATCTGTAGTTCCCAAAGAGAATTCCAGTTTTTGATTAATTTGACCACAGAACAGTTTTCCATTTTGCTACAGTCCATTTTGAATGGACCCAGAGAAGATGGTGGGGATTCTGGATCGTGTTCACATATGGCTTTTTTATTTGCACGATACAGCTTTAACTGGCGTTTGTGGATGGCATGCCTAACAGTGTTAATTTTGACAGCACTTTTTAATTTAGTTTTAGTTATGGTCTTTTACCAAAAATATCTTTTAGTTTTAGTCATAATTTAGTCATCTAAATTGTTTTAGTTTTAGTCTAGTTTTAGTTGACGAAACTTCCCAACATTTTAGTCGACGAAATTTACAGTAAATTTAGTCGACTGACTGGATCTCTCCCTAAACTTACCCCACCACCACGCAGCAATAGCAGTTGTGATTGATGTCCCTCGTATCTCATCCCACTTCTCCACACAGCCAAAGTAGCTGTGATTGGATATATGCCTAACTTGCCCCTACTTTCTACACGATGAAATTAGGTCTGATTGGATAAAGTCTCAATCAAACATTTTCGTCTCGTTTTTATTTGTTGACTAAAATGTCAGTTAATTTAGTTTTAGTTTTTGTCCATTTGCACTTGTTTTTATTAGTTACTGTCTCGTTTTCGTCAGGGGAGAAAAGGATACTAACGAAAACTATAACGAAAACTAGCATGGCCGTCTGTGGCGGCAGACCCATGCCTAAGCAGCGCCACCGAGGAACTCACGCTCCCACTGATTACTATGGTGTTCAAAATTTGGTGAAGATACGACTTTCCGTTTGCGAGTTATCTTGTACACATACAAATGAACAAACAAACAAACAAACAAAGACACGGAACCCTTTACATAACGCCCTGCCGATTTCATCGGTGTGGGTAATAATTAGTCAACAAAATTAACACTGATACCTAACTGTGTAGACAGACAGTGATTTCAATGACAATGAATTTGTACCACTTACTTTTCCAGCCTTCTTTGCTCTGTCCCTACTTTTTTGAGATGTGTGGCTGCTAGCAAGTTCAAAATGAGCTAATATTTTTCATAAAATGATGAAATGTCTTAGTTTCAACATCTGATATGATATTATGTTCTATTGTGAATGTATTATGGGTTTATGAGAGTTGCAAATCATTGCATTCTGTTTTTATTTAAATTTTACACAGTGCCCCAACTTTTTTGGAGTTGAAGTTGTATAATATACACCAAAAATGCAAAATAAGTTTACTTCAGTGGCGGTACTTACACTGTCTTCTGTAGTAATTGATGTCTGCAGGTGGTCTATAGTCGTACCCTCTTATCTGTACTCACTAACACACCAGATAAACAACATGATAGGCATATTAAATATAACATCTACAGCAAACAGGGAAATGTACAGAACAACCTCCTTTGGAGCCTTGTTTTCAACATTTTAGCAAAATTACATAATAATGGAGGTCCAGTCCATTGCCTCAAGGTCTAAGCTAACATTTTTCTCACATTGATGGCTAATGTGTTTGTTCTCCTCAGGGGTGTCAAAGCAGAAGCATCTGTCCGTTCACTTCCCTTTTTGTCTCTAAATACATTTGCATTGATATGTTTCCAGGAACTCCCCGCAGTCAGCTGACTTTTCCTTTTGTGGTTTTTCCAGAATTACACCCCAGCTCTCTTTCAGGGGTTGTGGTTTGTATTGTAATACTACACAGTGGCACATAATGGCCTATCCGACTCCTGCTTGGATTATTGTACTATTTGAGCTATAAATTCTAAGCTAATCCCAAAATGAGAGGCTAATAGCAAACCTTCCTCCCCACTGACTTTTTTTTCTGTAACTATTCCTAGAAATTGAAAGTAACATCATGAGAGACATTTGTTGAGCCAGACCTCGTCTTTCTTTGGTTCCTAGAATCACAGAGCCTTTGGCACATGCCAATTTCAGCTTTTCTTAGAAAGAATAACTGCAGTGAAGATTTAGCTATATTGTAAACATTTCACTCCCACTTCAGGTTTAGAGAGACTTGCAGTGTGATGGTTTCAACTTATCCTCCTTTAGAAATGCTTTTTTTCTCATCTGTAAACAGCAAATAAACAGGTAGTTTAGGGTAAAGGCTGTGGTTTTGAAAGGGAGTTCATCAGGGACATTCTTGGCCATGTTTCTCTGTATGTTTGGATCCGTGAAAGTCCAAACAGAAGCCGTAAACCCAAACCTGTAATTTTCTTTAATCACTGATAACATTTCATCTCTCTAAGTGAGGCCTTAGGGGTTTTGTGCTGCTCTTTCTCTCCATGTAACAGTTTTGCTTGACTGTAAACAAAGTTGTGCGAGGGTATTGCGAAACACTAACCAAACCAGCGACACAGGCTTTTGGCATGTGCTTCTCTTTTTTTCCCAAAGTGGGAATAACTTTCTTTTGTGTATTTAAGTTATTAATAGCCTCTCTTTGTGGAGAATGAATGAATTGCCTGTGGTAATTTTTATGAAGTTGCAGGATTTATTTTCCCACAAAGCTGCTGGGGAAGACAGAGTAAAATGATGGAGCTTACATAATAAGCGGATACTTCCAGGACTTCAAAACGTTGTTACTTGAATCCTTATGTGCTGTTTTCTATTTACTTGCACAGCAACTGAAAGCATGGCACTGCTTATGAGGTGATAATGAGGTGAAGATGTCTTAAGGACCATTATGGGAAGGCAAAGGCATTTTAAAGACTACTATCAGTTTGCTTTATAAAAATATATACACTGCATATTTTCTGAAAAAAATGTGGACCCTGTGATTAAGCAGTTAAAGCTATAGCGTGCACATTTTTATCATTATGTACCCTGTGATTTAAGATTTATTGGATGTTTGATTTCCGTGTCAGAATAAAGTGACAGTATGTTTGGAACTCCTCCCCCAAATTGTTACAGTCCAGTCGCAGTTTTACCACCTTAAATTACTTTAAATTTTCTTTTTCTTCAGGAATCTTTTGGGATCTAGTAGGAGCCTAACTCATGGTTCTGCAGATCAATATCAAAAATCATAAGCTGGGGCTGCAACGCTCGCTCACAATGTTCTGAATATTCTTTCTTTGTGTTTGACAGAGCAGTTTGAATGCAGTTTGTGCATGCTAGCACACTTTTTTTTTTTTTTTTTTACATTTGCATAGGTTCATCAGATGCAAAAGCGACACAATCATTTTGTGGAACTGGCCCAAAGTATATTCATAGTACTTACACTAACCCAGTATTACTCAACCCTGCTCAACCAAAGAGCTTAATTGTCGAAAAATACATTTGCAAGAGCCACAATCTAAGTGGTGAAAAGTGGCAATTAAAATGAGTGACAGGAGGCAAAAATGATCAAAAAGCAGCAAACACTGGGAGATAAGTGGAAAAAATGGGCAAAAAGTGGTAAAATGGGTAAGAGGTGAGAATAAGCTACTAAGGGCATTGGAAATATACAGACAAAAAATAAAGGTTAACATTAAAGTTTGGCAATTAAAGCCTAATGTGTAAATGTGGGGAACAAACTGATCAATGTTACTTGCAATGGATAATTTCTGAGGTCAAAGTCTCCATTTTTAGGTTTTCTGGTGGAATAATATTTCAAATTAAGACATGAAAGAGCTACAAATCATTACAACAGAGCCACATGTAGCTGAAGAGCCACGTGTTGAGTATCACTGCATGAACCTAAGATAGTGAAATGTTTCCCTACTTTTGCACATTTTTTCATTTTTTCCCTTTTTGAAATACAGAAAAGCTAGTCTTTGAGCTAAGTATGCTAAGTAGTTATATCTAAACTGTTTTTTTTCTTTTTCTTTCTTTTTCTTTTTTTTTTCTTTTTTTTTTTTTTTAACCAAACCCTCCTCAAAGAAACTGGACCAGCTGGTGGAAAAGCAGCTAAGAGTCTTGGACTTGATGTGAATGTCTCGAGGCTTGACTTGGACCTTCTCCTGAGTGCTTAGAATCAGCTGTGACAATGCACTGTAATGACACTGACTTGGAGATATGCAATTTTCCTGCCGTTGTTGTCAGTGTGTCTCGTTGTTGTGCTGTTAGACTTTGTCTCTCTCGGCTGTTCTCTCTCTCATACTCACAGACACACAATGATAAGGCTTCAGTGGTTGAGTACCAGGCCGTGCTGACCTCCCGCTCTCTACCTCGTCTGTCATGCACACATGCACATACAAGCACACACTAACCAGACAGTGCCAGCCTCTCATTCTGGAGACAATAAAAGGGCCTTTATACTCCATGAATTTTCATCACAGTGATTCAAACACACACACAGGAACACACACTCATTCAACAGGTAACCCACTTCAAAGTAAACGGGGCGACTTTACACATCTAAGCTGAGGGTGTCAGCTGATAACAGTAGATTATCAGACCAAACAATCGCGTGCCATCACACTCTAACAGACATGTGTGTCCGTGTGGTGTGATGACGCCCAAATTTACATGCAAACACAAGTGCAGAACTGGAGCATGCAGGGATGTGGGTCTCAACAGCAGCACACATCAAAGTGTTGGTTTGTATCTGACAGACGAGCAGGTGCACACGTGTCATGTAGTCAGCCTGAGCAATCGTCGTGTGCTTAACAGTTTGTACATTTGTTGGGCTTCCACTCCGACTAAGACCAAAGATCCAACAACTACTCTGTTCATTAAGAATAAATATCCTACATGTAGAGATAAACACGCTTAATGGGTATGTATGCATTTCCATACATTTATATATCCATCCCTGAAGTACTTGCTATTCTGGTTAGCTTCACTGACCATATGAACTGGAAACATGAAAAAAAAAAGTAATGATGTTCTTGGAGGTGTAGTTTCCCGTCCCATTAAATCCAAAATATAATTGAATTTCCTCGACTAGCCTAAAGTCAAGTAAATACATTCTGTCAACCAACTTCCCACTGTAATGGCAGGCCTACCCACAGAATCATCTGGGCCACTGAAAACCCAGAGAATGGGCCCTTCCCATTTGTGATTTATTGATGATATCAATGCATGAGTGTTCAATCATTAGCATTCGTGTTAGCATCCTGGCTAACAGTTATGTCATTTTGGAGCTGAAAGTGTGTCAAACTATAAATGGCTTCTGATAGTACATTATTTATTTCTGGCACTTTTTAACCCCTTTTCACCATTATTTACACTCATTTTTTCCACTTTTTAAACTTATAGCCCATTCTTACACTTTCAACTCATTTTTCCACTTTTATCTACTTGTTATTACTTAATCTTTCCATTTTGCCATTTTTTTGTTAATTTTAACCAATTTTTGACAGTTTTTCACCAACTTCTGCCACTTTCTAACTGTTTTTCACTATTTTGTAACCCAATTTCCACATTTTATCCCATTTTTCTTTTTCAAACCCTTTTCACCACTTTTTTTTTTTAACATTCGCTACTCAGTACCCATTTTTGCCACTTTTAACCCATTTTTATTGCTTTATTGCCCGGTTTTGCCTATTTTAACCCATTTTGCCATGTTTGAATTACTTTTCACCATTTTCCACCCATTTTGCCCCTTTTTGATATAATATAACCCATATCTGCCACGTCTATCCCATACTTTCCTCTTTAAACCCCTTTTCACTACTTTTCAAATTTTTGCCACTCAGTACTAATTTTGGAATTCTTGAACTGCTTTTCACCATTTTCTACCCAAATTGCTTTTGAACTTTAGTAACCCATTTTTGCCACATCCATCCCATTTTTTCCTCTTTGAACTCCTTTTCACTGCTTTTTTGGCTATTTTTTGCAATATTTCACACAATTTTGGCACTTTTTGTCCACTGTTTCATCTTTAACCCATTTTTTGCCACTGTAAACCTCTTTTTACCAATCTGTTTGGCCAATTTTTGCCACTTTCAACCCGTTTTACCAACTTTTGCAATTATTGTTATTTTTGTCTTGAAGTTGTCTCAGTTCCTTATTCTCTATTTCCCGGCTTCCTTATGTTCTTTCAGCATAGCTTGACATTACTTTTTGAATATGCCCATCCACATTGTTATCATTATCAAAAAGGTATTCTGTTTTAGGAAAAGGGGTTTACATTTTGAAAGACTATATTTTACTAAAGCATAGATAAATGAAATTCATTTTTTTGCAGCTTTGTTAAGAGTGGTTATTACTCAGGTTAATTACAGAAATATGGTTATGACAGACGAACTTTACAAAGACCCCCCCCCCCCCCCACCCCCCCACCCCCCCCCAATGGTTGGGTCCCAGAAAGCTCTCCTCTTTAGCCCTTACATGCGGCCTTGTGTAACGGTAAAACAGAATGCATTGCAGAATGTTTCTAACGTTAGCAGGACTAGCACTGCTGGTCTTTCTCTTTGCAGGTCAACTTCCACATTCCTGAGCTTACTATCATCCCTCTCTGCTTAGTATGCTTAGGTTACATGTGAGTGCAACCTGACAGACTTTGGACACCTTTACCCCTGTTTTCTAGATCAAAATATTACTAAACCCCCCTGTTCTTACTAAATACAATCAATGCTAGAGCAGTTAGTGGATGATTATGTCAGAGTAAAAAGCGTTGTGGTGCAGCATCCATCACAACAGCATGATTTCACAGCAGGAGGGTACAAGTGCTTGAATTTCATGTTTTTTTATTCAAATTGGAAAATCTGTACCAACAGTGATAACACTGTATAGTGAGCAGTATGGTTGTAGATATTATATTGTGAGTTAAATGTGCCATTGCATCCATATTGACACCTCATTATTATTCCAAATTCCCTTTTTAGATGCCACCTCATTTTGCCCAAAGGTACAATTTAAATGCCCTCTTCATATTTGTCAAGGCTGTAAAATTGTCATCACAGCACTGGAGGGAACCTACTGTGCCTTGACATGAAAAATAGGACTGCGGCAAAGTGGGTCAGCAGCTGATTCTTACCTGTTTGTGTGTCTCTAATGGATCCTCACAGCTCCTGTTAAACTCTTTTGTAAGATGAGTTATGTCGATGCACCAATTTGTGGAGGCTGGGTGTTGATGAAAGTGGAATTTGAGTGATACAGTCAAAGCAGGAGAAGCTTGGCTTAAAAACTCCTTTGTTGTCCTTAAAGTGACTTGAATTTCAGCATCAGTTTTTGAACTTAACACCACTGACACTTGTGCCCATAAGAAAGGATTAGCGCTCAGGGAAGAGACCCCTTTTCATTATGGCATTATGGCTAAACATACACTTCATTCAGAAAGTATTTAGACTGTGTGAAACAAGAAACTCTGATAGGGGGAAACCAAGATTGAACTGTTTTCCCCCAGTTCTAAAGGTTGTGTCTAGAGGAAACCAGGCACCCCTCATCACCTGCCCAATACCATCCCAGCACTTAAGCATGGGAGTGGCAGCATCATGCTGTGGGGGAGTTTTTCAGCAGCAGGCACTGGGAGACTGGTCAGGGTTGAGGGAAAGCTAAATGGAGCAAAGTACAGAGATATCCTTAATGAAAACCTGTTCTGCAGTGCTCAGGACCTCAAACTAGGCCGAAGGTTCACGTTCTAACATGACAACGACCCTAAACACACAGCCAAGACAACACAGGAGTGACTTCTGGATGACTCTATCAATGTCCTGTGGTGGAAAAGCCAGGGCCCTGACTTGAACCCTATGATATATCTCTGGGGAGACCTGAAAATGGCGGTCCACTGACCGTCTGTATCCAACCTGACTGAGCTTGAGAGGATTTGCAAAGAAGAACGGCATAAAAAATCCCCCAATCCAGGTGAGCAAAGCTTGTTGTGTCAAATTCAAAAAGAGTTGAGGCTGTATTTGCTGCCAAAGGTGCTTCAACAAGGGTCTGGAGACTTAGGTCAATGTGATATTTCAGGGTTTTTAATAGGTTTGCAAAACTTCTAAAATTGTGTTTTCACTTTTTCATTACGAGATACTGAGCGCAGATTAATGAGAACAAAAAAATATAAAGGATTGTAGCATTAGGCTGCAGTATAAATAAAACTGAAAAAGTAAAGGGGGTCTGAATACTGTCTGAGTGTACTTACATTACCGTACGTGGTCATAGCTGCCATAGCATCTCCACCTTCAATAGACCCCGGCTGTACATGCAAGCTTCAGGTAGTGACAACGCTGTATGACCTACATATCCTACCTAACAGCACCCATAGGCCCCCACCACTCACCCGTTTAAATTTGGGCACTTAGAGCCAGGAGATCCCTAAGGTTAATCAACTGGAAGTATTTTATTTTCTCGGGTGCACATCTACTCAGGTCACATTTGTGTAAGTCTCATTGACCTCGACTAGTTTCCTGCAAACAAAGCCTAACCCCAGCCACTTCTTGTCTAACTTTACCCTTAGCCTAACCTCAACCACTGACCCAAAAAACTGCTTTTTATCCAAATGAGGGCACGGCTTTTGTCTCCAATTGGTCAAGGCGTCCCCAATTATCTGCTCTTTAGTCTGAAAAGTGTCCCCGAGAGCAAATTAAGTCATTCCCACACTCCCACACAGACACCAGGGTTTGAAGTTGTTGTTTACTTTTGGTTTTAAAATAATTTCTTCCCAGGAATACATCACTTATATGCCTGAGAAACAGGAAATTTGATTTTTCAGTTGAACTATACATAACAAGGAAATGTTGACCTCTTTTTTC
Organism: Cheilinus undulatus; assembly: GCF_018320785.1. Taxonomy (NCBI): domain Eukaryota; kingdom Metazoa; phylum Chordata; class Actinopteri; order Labriformes; family Labridae; genus Cheilinus; species Cheilinus undulatus. The sequence goes on along the minus strand of NC_054887.1, from coordinate 18,636,547 downwards.
TCTCATTAAATTACACGCTAACATTTCTTATTATTTAGTGCATATGCAGATTTCTTTTTTGCACATTTGTTTTAACAGGATTTAGCCAAGCAGGTTCAAAGTAAGCTGCAGTTTTAGCATGAAAAGGAGCTGGAAGAAACAGCTGCTGGCTTAAGAGTTAAGCATATCCTGTTACTCTACTTTTCAAGGCTCATACAGTACTTGCAACCATTATGGTTTGGACAATGAGTCTTTGTATCAGTGCAAAATGTAGCTCAGAGAGCACATACTGCCCTGCTGCACACATGAAGGTAATGCTGCTGTTACTTTGCTCAGGGAAAAGGAGTGGATTTAGGGAGAAATCCCAGTAAATTCTGGATTAAACCCCCTAAACCATAAAGTATTTGCAAATACTAGGCTTTTACCTGGTTTGGATAATAGTTCTGCATTACAGCTAACTACAATTACAGCATTTAAGCAGCAGTTTAACCCCACCCGTGTGGGATTTCTAGGAGATTAAAACAAACAGAGACTAATAATTTGTGGTGAAAAGCCATTGTAAGAAACCAGTATTTAAAAAAGCTATTTTCCACTTTAGTTTGTGTAATTATTGCCTTTGGTTTTCCCTTTGCTATATTCATGCTCCACTTTTAATCACATTTGTCTTTCCTCTCCTCTCCTTAGACACAGTTCAGACATGAACCCCCGTGCTGTATTCAACATCTTCTAACCCCGCAGGGAGGCAGAGAGAGGGAGAGACCTCATTTATGTTAATTGCCTCTAATTTAGACGACAACCAGGCGGAGTGAGAACATGTGTAGATACATTTAGTTCAGAGTAAGGGCTCCTAAAGTGCCTGGGGGGAGACGAGGTGAAAAATGAAAGATAAGTGTAAAATCAGGTGAAATCAGTCATACTAGATAAAGAGAAGGGCAGATTGGGCACAATAGTGACACTATCTGGTGAACAAGGGTAATGCAGTTTGATTTTAGGATGATTTTCATGCTGCACAAGGCTACAACAGTTAAAAACATAACGCAATTTGACATGATAAGTTGCTTTTTATATCTTGCACATACTCTGGATTACTTTTTTTAATTTAAAGAGGAACATTCCCATATAAAAGTGCCCATATATGGTCATATGACCTGGAATATTGCAAAAAAAAGTACTATACATCCATATCTTGTGAAGCATATCCCTCTTTCTTGGTGTAATTTGCTGTAGCAAGCGGAGTAAGACAGATCTGGTGAGCTTGATACAGTGTTACAGAGAAGGGAAGTGACAGGTTCACTTTTGCAACATGAGATCTTTTAAAGCACATCCTCTGACACACACAGGCACCCGCATATGTTCAGCACATATGCCGAGTTACTGGCATAGCAGTCATAATTCAGAGCAGAAGCAGAAAAGGGAAGCCTCATCTTTTAAATGCATGCAAAGTAGAGGTAAAATGGTGCAAAATAATTCATGTTATTTCTCTTAACTTGAACATTTTTGCTACCGTGTCAAGCAGAAGGTGGTTTATGTAATTCTGCGGCTAATTTGAATTGTTAAATCACCATTTGTTGTTTTTGTGTGTTAGAAATAATGAATGCAATTGCTGATCTCCTCCTACGTGCCACATCTGATTTCTAACTCGTGTCAGAGTCACAAGAAAGTTCCGTTTGTTGACACAAACATTCCTTACATAGGTGATTTAATGTCAGTAGGACTGAGGCATGAGGTTGATGAACAATAAATGACAGGCAGAGATGACTGATTTGTGAAGAAAGAATGACACAAGATAAATTATGTGCATGACATTTAACGTTTTGATTTCTAGGGAGATAACTCTTCTGGTCTTTGAAGAAAGTACCTCAAACAATGCTGAAATTTCTCAAAGTGCTGCCTTATCTTTGGGGAAATAGGACTCTTTTTTTCATAGAGCATGGGCCCAATTTGTCTACTTGCACCAAGTTTTGACAAGCACTCCGACTTGTTGTTGCTCGTTCACATAGACAGATTCCCTCAAACGTTTGTGACAGGGGTCAGCAAAGGTCAGCTCAATTTGTCAGCACACATAGACGTGCACGCTCAAATCTGTGTTTGCAGAAATGTGCAGAAACTGAAACATGTTCAGCGTGCACTGGCAGGTTTTACATACAATCAGAGACGGAGGAATGGCAATAGCAGCATGGCCTTTAGTGAAAATGGAGAAATCTTTATGTTTAAGCCTGACTTAGTTAGCTTCTATAAATAGGTGTTTTTTACGCAACATGGAAATTCACCCATCCACAGTTGATTGATGGCAGCAAAGGTTTGCATGCTTGATAGAGAAGCTACAGGGCAAGAAAGGGAAGAAAAACTGAGTTGACACAAGCTATGTTGCAGATCTTTACATAACTGCAGATTGTAAATGCAAATTAGAAACAGTGTTTGAAAGAGGACCATGTTTCCACACTACAAAGGTCCCAGTGAAACTAATTGAAAAAGAAAATGTGTTGTATTCTTATTACTGAGGCACAAAGATAAAGAGTTAAAACTATTTTTGTCCTCAGCTCTTTGTAGCCAGAAGGGAGGAGAATTAGGGAAAAACTATGTAATTTATAGCTTTAGAAGTTCTTTACTGAAGGATTCTAAAACATGAGCAAATGTGCAAGTTAACAATGCAACTGATAATAAAAGCAATACTGCCTGAGGTTAGCATAGCTTGCATTACATAGCCTGTATTACATAATTTTTCCAAAATGTCAACATAGCTAGTTCTTAGAAACTGTAGAACCTGTTATAGATTTCTTTGGAAACAAAGCTGGAAGATGCTCAACTGTTGAGAGTTTGGATAATAACATTCAAACTCTCACATGACATTTAATATACTTACTAAAATGCTCCTTGGCAAGCAAAAATTGCTTCTTCTGTTTGCTACAGGCAAGTGGGCAGTGGTCAAAACCTACACTATATTGCCAAAAGTATTCACTCACCCATCCAAATAATTGAAATCAGGAGTTTTAACCACTTCCATGGCCACAGGTGTATAAAATCAAGCACCTAGGCATGCAGACTGTTTCTACAAACATTTGTGAAAGAATGGGTCGCTCTCAGGAGCTCAGTGAATTCCAGTGTGGAACTGTGATAGGATGCCACCTGTGCAACAAGTCCAGTCGTGAAATTTCCTCGCTCCTAAATATTCCACATTCAACTGTCAGTGGTATTATAACAAAGTGGAAGTGATTGGGAACAACAACAACTCAGCCATGAAGTGGTAGGCCACTTAAAATGATGGAGCGGGGTCAGCGGATGCTGGGGTGCATAGTGCGCAGAGGTTGCCAACTTTCTGCAGGCTCAATTGCTACAGACCTCCAAACTTCATGTGACCTTCAGATTAGCTCAAGAACAGTGTGTAGAGAGCTTCATGGAATGGGTTTCCATGGCCGAGCAGCTGCATCCAAGCCATACATCACCAAGTGCAATGCAAAGTGCTGGATGCAGTGGTGTGAAGCACGCTGCCACTGGACTCTAGAGCAGTGGAGATGCATTCTCTGGAGTGACGAATCGCGCTTCTCCATCTGGTTATCTGATGGACAAGTCTGGGTTTGGTGGTTGCCAGGAGAATGGTACTTGTCTGACTGCATTGTGACAAGTGTAAAAAGTTTGGTGGAGGGGGGATTATGGTGTGGGGTTGTTTTTCAGGAGCTGGGCTTGACCCCTTAGTTCCAGTGAAAGGAACCCTAAATGCTTCAGCATGCCAAGAGATTTTGGACAATTCCATGCTCCCAACTTTGTGGGAACAGTTTGGGGATGGCCCCTTCCTGGTCCAACATGACTGTGCACCAGTGCACAAAGCAAAGTCCATAAAGACATGGATGAGAGAGTTTGGTGTGGATGAACTTGACTGACCTGCACAGAGTCCTGACCTCAACCCGGTAGAACACCTTTGGGATGAATTAGAGCAGAGACTGAGAGCCAGGCCTTCTCTTTTTTTCATTTTCTGGTCAATCTATGTTCATCCTCACCGGCAGTCATGAACTCTGGGTAATGACCCAAAGAATGAGATCCCGGTCCAAATGAGATTCCTCAAGAGGGTGTCTGGGCTCAGCCTTAGAGATAAAGTAAGGAGCTTGGACATCTGGAGGATCTGGAAGTAGAGATGCTGCTTATTTGCATTGAAAGGAGACAATTGAGGTGGTCCAGGTACCTGATCTGGATATGTCCAGGTCGCCGCCCTGTGGAGGTCTTCCGGTCCTGGAGACCCCAGGGCAGACCCAGAACTTGCTAGAACGGTAACATATCTCATCTGGCCTCGGAGCACCTCTGAATTCCTCATGTGGGGCTGGAGAACATTGCTGGGGAGAAGGGCGTCTGGGTTGACTTACCTCCCCGGCTGCCATCCGACCCCGATAAATGAAAGAAGATGGATGGATGGATGGATAAGTGAAAGACAGTGCTTCGACTGGATCCACTTACCAATAAGGGGACAAGCTATGGCTTTACTTCTACAGAGCGCCACTCTGAGAAAAGAAACCCAGAGAAGGGCAACAAAGGCATTGATGCTGCAAGATTGTCCACTGTTAGTAGCACAACAAACTTCTCCCAGTCCTGCCATCAAATATCCTATTGTGTTAACCTGAGCTGTCTTTAAACTAGCATTAAAAGGCCAGAACACCGACTCAAAGCTGACGGTGATCCTCTGTAATGTGAACTAGCTAATCTTTGCGAATTAACATTAACTAAATCAATAATGCTGCCCTTCCTTGGCAGCAATATTGATCCAAGCACATGTTAGAGACAAACCATGCATACTTTTGTAGACTTTCATCCTGGCAGCCATGTTAAGGAGAAGAATTCTCCACTAGGCCAATGGCAGATATACCTGTAAGCAAACATCACAGATGCTAACTTCTGGCTGACACTTCACTTACAGGAACTATTCATTTTTCAAATATTTATATGCACCAATTTTAATCATATTAAAGCTGAGAGCTATCCATAATTAGGGGCATGGCTGATCTGACTGACAGGTAGGCACACTGTAGCTGTTAGCCTGGAGGCTAAAGGCCAGGCTCAACCTCTGGCTGTTGACTGGGTTAGTTTGTGACAGCGTTGTTGTGCTCTAAAACGTATCTTCAGAAACCAATTAGTTTTATACAGTCTATGATTTTTACCAGCCACCTTTTTCTATTCTTCTATTGCTGATTTGCAGTATTTTAATACATGATATTTATTTATTTATTTTTGTGCCTTTATTTGATAGAGGAGGACAGTGGATAGACTCAGAAACAGGGAAGTTAGCGGGGAGAGACGTGGGAAATGGTGCCACAGGCTGGATTCGAACCCGGCTGCCCACGTACATGGCTCGCCCCTTAACCACTTGACCACCAGCGCGCCCTAATATATGATATTTTAATGTTAAAGAATTTGTTCTACATTTTAAAAAATTAATTTGCTGATTTAAACAGACTCTCTAAAGCCTGTATGCTAAGTAGTAGGCTACAACTGAAGACTGATTAGCTTTGCTAAGCTTGTCTTCGCATATATTTGCCAAGAAACAAATTTAACAAAATATGAAAATATAATACTAAAGAGTGAGCTTTAGGTGTCTTCTACATGATTTATCAAGATACACCTCAGGTCTTGTCACTGTACTGAGGCCTCACGCTTTGCAACCTCTTTGATAGCAGTCCCCCCAGGGAGTTTTGTGTCAGTATGGTGCCCCTTTAAAAAATGAGTTGTAGCATGCAGGATAGCACCCTCTCAACAGGTCAACCGTATATGAACAGGTCAGAACAGAGAAAAAGAAGAATGAATCAATTGTTCTGACAGAGTTATTTTCAAGCAGGGGCAGTTTTACAACTACACGAAGAGGAAAGGTTTCTCAAGATGTAAAGTGTGTGAACAGAAGAACTGCTGAGGGCAAACTCTTACTGTCAGGTGAAAAACCCTCCATGTCCACATCGACTTATCCACACTTAGATTTTAGAGTCAGCAATATTTGGTTCAATTACCAACAAATAAATGCTATTTTATTTTTCCTTTAACTAAAATGTTAAAGACAGTATGCAACAACCAATATGTTTTTAATTTTTCATACAAAAAAACTTAAGTGAAATTATTGTTATTGTTGTAATGTTCTGCCCCTAAGGTTGATAAGCATGATAAAGTGCACCTCTGTAGGTGGCTGTTGAACAATGATAAAGAACCTTTTCAGATGCCCCAGTGGTAGATAAAACATGATAAAGTGACCTCCCTGGGCACAGTGCCCTCTCAAATGCCCCTATGGTACAGACAACACAATTATACGCCCTATTAGAGAGCTCCTGCAGTAGATAAAACATAACTTGCTGTCTCTAAAGCGGTAGATAAAAACATGATATAACACCCTCCTTGCTGAAGCCAGTGCGGTAAATTAAAAGTAATAGATCCCTCTCAGAAGCCAATGCGGTAAGTAAAACATTGTAAGGTGCCCTCTTGGGAGCCTTTATGCGAGATTAAACATGATACAGTGCCCTGTCAGATGCCCCTGTGGTAATAAAATAAGATGAAGTGCCACGTTAGATGCCCCTATGATAAATAAACATGCAAAAGTGCCCTGTCAGATGCCAGTATGGTAGATTAAACATGCTAAATTGCCCTGGAAGATGCCCGTATGATAAATAAAACATGATGAAATGTCCTGTTAGATACCTGTATGGCAGATTAGATATGCTAAATTGCCCTGCAAATGCATGCAAAGTAGAGGTAAAATGGCGCAAAATAATTCATGTTATTTCTCTTAACTTGAACATTTTTGCTACCGTGTCAAGCAGAAGGTGGTTTATGTAATTCTGCGGCTAATTTGAATTGTTAAATCACCATTTGCTGTGAGATACCCATATGGTAGAATTAACATGATGAAGTGCCCTGTAAGATATCTATATGGTAGCTAAAATATGATAGGGTGCCCTGTAAGATATCTGTGTGGAAGCTAAAAAAATGATAAAGTGCCCTGCAAGATATCTGTATGGTGGCTAAAATATAATAAAGTGCACTGCAAGATATCCGTATGGTAGCTAAAAAAATGATAAAGTGCCCTGTAAGATATCCTTACAGTAGCTAAAAAATGATAAAATGTCCTGGAAGATATCCGTATAGTTGCTGAAATATGATAATTTGCTCTGTAAGACATCCTATGGCAGCTAAAATATGGTAATGTGTCCTGCAAGATATCGGTATGGTAGCTAGAATATGATAAAGTGTCCTGGAAGATATCCGTATAGTGGCTAAAATATGATGAAGGGCCCTGTAAGATAAACATGAAGTAGCTGAAATAGGATAAAGTGTCCTGTAAGATATCTGTATGGTAGCTAAAGTATGATGAAGTGCCCTGTTGGCTGTACTTATGGTAGACAAAAAAAATATAAAGGGCCTTGTTAGATGCCTGTATGATGAATAAAATAGGATAAAGTGCCCTGTTAGATGTCTGAATGGTAGAAAAAACACAATAAAATTCACTCACTGAAGCCCCTACAGTAGATACCATTGGACCGCCTTCAGCAGAAGGTAGGGTAAAAATGTGCAGAAACAGGCAGAGGAGCCCCCCGCAAACCACAAATGCACACACTCACACAAAAAAATTAGAACTTAACCTCAGTAATTTTGTCAGTGCTTCAACACACAGGCTAATATTAAACTTGGAGGGACATGTGAAGATCAGCATGTCCATGACCTGGTGACGGTGGGAACAAACGTTGGATTATCTGACAGTCACACGTATGAAAACATTCACAGAGGCTCCTTATCATGTTAAAGTGTTTGCTGATTACTGAGAAGCAATACTAAGCAAATTATCTCACTATTAACAGTGGAGCTTAGATAACGGCTTTATTTGATAAGATATGGTGATGACAACAAAGCCTGCTTTAGTCTCTGAGGTTTACAACCAAAAGGCATGTGGGGATTTTTATGGCATTTTCCTGAAGGTTAAATGAGTCAAAGACCTTTTACATGCCTATACAGAGTAAGTGGAGACTTTATCTTAAGATATGAAGGATGAGTCTATGTAAGAATGTGTGTGTGTGCTTAATTTGAATAGCTGCAAAAGTAAAAACCTTTAGATGACATTAGCCATCATCCTCAACATTCAGGCATTAAAAACAACAATATAGTAGAGGGTATTCAATTCAGTCTGTTTCATAACCAGTTAAAATGTCCTCACAGTAGCTTCAATAGTAGTTGAATTAAAGGATTTTGAAAATGACAGAAAGAAAAGAGCTACAAGAAACATTTAATTAGCCTATTTCATTATACATGAATGAAAAATATTACATGAATACTCTTATCAGGGGAACAATCTTTAGAGTGTTTTCATTCAAAGGGACTGGCTCTCAATAGATTGGGCCCCTGCTGTCAAAAACAAACAGGAAGGCCCACTGAGAAAAATGAACAATAGTGTGTGTGTGATGGTAGGGCTTTGGAAATAGGCCTTCATTATGCCCTAAATCTGCAAAAAAAACAGGAGCTTTTCCCCTTGTTTTTATAAAGTTGGTAGATAAGTGTCAAAACTGTTCTGGTGTTTAAATTATTCATGCCCAAAGTTCAATATCAAGGTGTGTAGATCTAGAGAAAAATGAAAAATGAAAATTCTGTACTGTGGTTAAATACAAAAATATTTGGACTATTGACAGATTTTGAGCACCAAACCAAATGAGATAATAGTAAATCAGCTGAAAGTAGCTCATGTTGACCCTTAGGATGACGGGCCTGTTTTCAAAATTCAGGTTTTTTTTCTCATCAAGCACATCCGTAATAAAGCGTAAGGTTGGCTCAATACATCAAACCCTACGTAAAGTGCTAAGACTATGCCTGATGTACAAACAGAAAATACATTTATGAATCAATGAAAGCTTGATACAAGCATAACAGAGGGATTCTACGGACAGACGCGAGGTCAAAAAGCATCAATCACAAAATCTGACGGCTGTGGCGTCAAACATGACCGAGATATGACATAAAAGCACGCTGAACGACGTGCCTCAGTTTACATTGCAGCTGTTGACTGGCTCGGGATACCGGAGTTTGCCTCTGCTTTGAAGCGTCAAGACCGCTGGCGAAAATAGTACAACTTCCGCTCTGACCTGTCAGTATAAATTCATTCTGACGAACGCGTTGCAGGTAAAGGAGCAAAACTTAAATGCTTTCAGAATTCACTGATCTAACAAGTTGGACTCAGAGCCAGGGGGTTTGAAATTATATCAAAGATATTACAACTTGATTGCACCCTTGGTGTAAACGTGAAAGTAATAAGGATGCAATAAAATAGTAAAGGCTGTTTAAAGGCTGCAAAATTAAAGCAAACAGGTTAACCTTGATGTTTAAAGATCGCCATTCAAACAGATATAATTATTATACTTTAAAAAAAAAACCTCACCGCGGTGATTATTGCATACTGTGGATTGGCAGGCTTTAACTTGTAAATGTGTGAATTTAATGCAGACTAAAATCAAACATTGTTTTGCTCACCTATCCAATAACATTAAAGGAAACTCATAATTACCCACATCAATAAATTAGAGCCACGTTTTACTTCCTTGCACTTTAATTTAACTAACCTACATATTATGGGGCTCGTAATGGATGCAAAAATAAGAACATTAAAGCTGCCAGACAGCTAATACTTCAGAAATTAGTGCAGCAGGGCAGCTGGGTGTGGCAACTGTAGAGTGTCCTTATTTAAACGCGCATAGTCTTAAAAAATTGGATTATGCTCCAAATATAAAAGCCCTGTTGACGAGATTGAAAAGGCTTTGGAGGGTTTATCTGAATTAAATTTTGGTTCTTACGCAACACACACGCAGATCTCATGAAATTTGTTTAAAGGTGATTAAAATGTATTTGTGTTTTATTTTGTTAGAGCCTTTCTTTTCCGGTATCACTCGGGTCACCATTGTGAGCTTGACACGGCTCGTCGGCGTGAAAGCCCTCCCGTCGCCTTGTCGAGTCATCGCCAGAGAAGAGCACGGAGCAGACGGAGCCGCCGTCCGGTGGCTCAAAAACAGGGAATAACTGTGGATTACACTGAATTTATTTTTGACTCACACGCCAAAAGGAGGGAAACGGTGGTTAATGGAGTGAACTGGACGTTGACGCGGATGAGGATACAACATCTTTAAGTGAGACTTTACCGTTTGCAGACCCGGACACAGACAACACGGAGGCAGAAAGAAGTACCAGAGCCTCCGTGACACCAGCGAGCGAACTTGGCTTCTCTGCCCAGTGGGAGGTGTCCGTCTGTCGGCTGTGGCTCCTTGCAAGAACCATTACTCGGACCTTTTTGAATTAAGCCGGTAGTGTGTCTGGCTAAGTTATGTCTTTGTAAATAGCTTCTTTTTGGGGGGGCTTTCGGCAACCAACTGTGGCTTTAATGTGACGCACCACACTGACATTAGTGCCGTGTGTCGGAGCGGACCCCCTCTGCAGAGGAGTTAAAGGCTTTGAAATCAAGTTTTTATCTTCACATTTCTACGCTGCCAACAAAGCCCACACAGATGTGAGAGGTAAATGTGCATTCTTGATTTTATTGCAATGCTGTATCCAAATCGTGACTGCTTGTTGCTTATGTCTGTTTTTGCCTGCAGACAAAGTTAGCTGCATTGCTTCGTTTTTTGAGTTCCTCAACAGGCAGCAGTGAACCCCCTCTCTGCAACAGTTTTTATATGAGGCTAACACTTCAGGACATTTAGCACTGCTTTGCACGCTTTCAGGCTTAGTTAGTGGCCTGAAGATTGTATTTTTCATGCAAGAATAACACTTTAACAGAATTTAAAGATGCAGCTGGTCGTGAATAAGCCCGTGTCAGTTATAAGCTCCTTACTCAGGAGTTTAATTGCTTCAATACTCACTTTAACAAGATGAACATCTTTTTTTCCATTAGGCTTTAACGAGCCGAATTCAACAAATGGATTTCATTTAATTGTTGGCGTGGACTTAAGAATTGTTGACACTACTGATAATGAAGCCACCTACCCTTAATAAAAATGATGTATGTTATAACGGTCAGTTGTGCTGATTTATGTTTAGCTATGCTTTGATGTTAATATTAGCATTACAGTGAAAACACGACCGTTAATTAACTGACGGGAACGTTGGAGCATAAGTAGAATTCAGAAATGTTCTTAGGTGTTATTACTGTATAAATACTTCAAAACAATACATTTACGGTGCTAAATTTTAGCATTTATGAGATTAAATGTGCAAACATACGCTATATTCTGCGTTAGCCAAACCAGTTTTAGCTAGGCTGTACAGGACAATCTTAATTGCTCGCACCTGTGGTAATGAATTTAACCGTCACGCGACACTTGGTTAGTATTTATGCTAGTATGTTTTTAAAGGTGGCGCACTTTGCTTTGAGCTCATAATAAGCTGGTATTGCAGCAATTATACATTTGAATTTACATGTCAAGAGAGTTTATCTTCATGTTTTTATCAAAAAGGTTCAAAAGCTCTTATAAATATGCTCTGCCATGTTAAAAACAATGGCAATTTTCCACTGCCTATAGGCTTGATTTTAGTTAGTGTTAACCCAAATTATAAACAGAAGGATATATCCATGTTAAGGCGTGTCTGCACATGTAAAGAGAATGAGATAATGACTGGAGTTGCATGGGGGCAGTGGTTAGTCCTGTCACCCCACAGCAAGAAGCTTCCTGGTTCAAATTCTGGTCAGACATGGTCTTTCTGTGCAGAGGTGCACGTTCTCTGTGTGCATGTATGCCTTCCTCCCACAGACTAATATGAGCTCCATAGGTTAATTGTTGACTCTAATTTGTCTGTAGTGTCAGGGTTCCTGCAGATCCTGGTCTGAAATTGCACATTTGAAATTTATGGCCATAAACAGTCTTTTTTATTTGTTTATTGTTTTTAAACCAGAAAGAGGTCTTAAATTTTAGCAGGCACTTTGAGTAAGACATGGCCTTATCCAGTCTTTGTTTCTAGCCAACCTTGTGTGATTTTAAGTCATCTTTCCCCACAAATTGTTGCATTAATATTCTCCATAATTCACTGAACTCAGTGTTGAATGGTCTAAATTTCTTGGAGGAAGACCCCAGAAATGCTCTGCCCCAGAAATGCACCAGAAATAATCAAAGATGGGTGTTTATGACCCAAAAAATATTTTACCCTGTACCATTTGACATTTCATTAACATTTCATTACATCATAATATTCAGTCCTGGTCTCGTGTACCAATAAATTGAATGCCTCTCATTTATGACAGTTTATTGTGCAAAATGTAGCATTAATTTTTCTTAATTCATGTCTTTAATTGGATTTTTTTAAAGCGTGTAGGAACCCCAAATGTGAATGTGAGAGTGCCTGGTTGTTAGTCTCTTCATGTAAGCCCTGTGATTGACTGGGGACCAGTCTAGGGTGTACCCCTTCTCTCGCCCAGTGACCGCTGTGACCCTGAATAGGTTAAGTGTTCTAGCTAATGGATGGATATTGATTGGATGAAACACACCCAGCAATGAGCTCTAGATGGATAGCTGTCTCATACTTATGTCATCAGTCTAGACTGTCACTGATCTCATCCTCATACTGCTTACTGTCATTCCTCACAGATCATGTAGGGCTCTCTACACCTGGACATGAACCTAAAAACATCTGGTTGACTCTTCTTACCTGTAGGGTAGCTAGATGCCTTCTAATGTGTACTTACTTACTCTATAGCTCTGTAATCTGAAAGATCATGGCAAAGAATATTTAAAACATGTTCACATGTTGTAGTTGTACAAGTAATGGAATGGTCCAAGACTGACTCCTATGTTATTACAGCTACAAACAAGCATTCATATTCCACCTGGTGGTCTTAAGGCACATACCTCCTGTGACCTCTCTCGTACTAATCCATCACCTACTTACCTTAATTGAGACAATATACTGTTGCCTGTGGGGCAAAGTGAGTGCCTGTTACGTGTATGGTGGTCACTATGTTGAAAAGGTCTCAGTAGGTTTAAATGTAATGAATTGAAATGGCCTTTTTGGACATGTTATGCAGAGATACTTAATTGCAGTATATCTTTTTGGCGCACTTTGTAGCTGCCCTTTGCGTTGAATTGGTCTTGTGATTCTCTGTCAGGGTTTCTAAACACAAGACTGGTTTGCAGCTTCATAACTTTGGTATTTTCCACTTCATTCTGATACTTAAGGAGGTCGCATATTTTAACAAACAATTAAAGGATTTGTAATGATCAGTTATGTTGGAAAAGTACCAAAACTAATAGAAAACAAAACTCTATTTAACCGAAAGTTACTGCAAATGAAAGAAGTTAACACTGCCAAAAATTAACATATTTGTGCAGTTTAGACATTTTTGCAGGAGTTCACTTGCCAGTTTTGGAATTAAAAAGAGAAAAATATTAGTTGCGTAGGATATGTATTTTTGTTGCTGTGATTTTAAGATGCATAGCCATGCTGTTTGATGTCACTGGAATGCTGTCCTTATCTGATATTGGTTTAACCTATACATATGACTAGGCACTCCTTAGATGACCAAACGATACAAGGACAAATATTCTGAGTGGTTTGTTAGTCTGTGTTATTAGGATGTGATAACTTGTTATGGGTTGTTTAAAACACATTTTAACAGCATAACACAGCAGAGCAATAGTTATTGAATCAAAGCTATCTGTAAGAGGGAAAGTTGCAAATTCATCTTTCATATATTCATATTTCTTGCGAGTTAGTAGGTTTTCTGTAAGGATATATGCAGAGTATAATACTTCTATGCTGTCCTCAGGTATGTATACAGTTTCACTGCAGTGGTTTAATCAGTGTGCCCCCTTCCCTCTCATGTTCAGCTGCTGAGTTGCCACAGGGTAGCCGGACCTCGAGGTCAGCCGAGCTGTGGTGACTTTGGGCTAAATTTGGATGGTGGAGCAATTAGACGCACACTCCTCTGCATCACTCCAGTGCATTAGCAACACAGCAGTGATTGCGAGGGAAAGCGTTAGATGGAGATGCAGATCTCTTTCATGCTAACAAGCTTGAGTCGGGGATTAAAGATTTCTGCACGGGTTCAACTGCAGTCCAATGATCACTGAGCCCACTCCCTCAACAAGAGTGAAGGAGTGGGCTCATTTGAATCCATGCTTCTGCATGGGTTAAATAATCAGTGTGTGTTGCATGGTTAAGGTCTCTTTTGCTGGTGACCTAGTTTCTTGATTTTACCAACCAACCAGAAAAATAAGGTCTGAATGAGGCTTTGATCTTTGCTTAGTGGTCAGAGGAGATGACAGATTTGTCAACTACAACCAGATTTGTGGCAGATGTTGGCTGGGGTTCGTTTCCCATCATGCTCCTGTAACTCATGCAAATCATCTCTGGCCAGATTGTGGTAAAAACACTTTATCTGGCAGCTTGTGTTTTCTACCACCAGTTACTTTGGCAGAAAGCCAAGTGTCATTTTGGGGTCCCCTTGTAGCTGGTTGGGCCAGTTATAAGTCAATTGAAAGCAGATGTGCTTAGGATATGTCACAGTGCCAGATTTTAAACTTTAGTACCATAGTATCAGAGAATGAATTATATCAGGACCTGTTTCAGTTGCATTGCAACAACAACAAAAAAGTTGTAGGCATCCAATGTTGGATTATTTGTTAATTGTAACTTCAGAAAATTAGTGGGTAATCTTTTTACACTGTCACAAGTGCAAACATGTATTTGTGCTTTTAAATATTTCGAATCATCTACTCTGCTCTCTATCTATAAGAGATATAGATGCATATCCATGAAATGCCAAATCACATTAGAAACTTCATGTGATCTACATTCAGACCTGTAAAATTGAATAAGCCACATCTGCATTATTTTTCATTCTGACCACTTTTGGGAAAAATATGGCAGAGGAACTGTGTTTTTTTTATTAAAAAAAAAAAGGTTTAGTACTTTACCATGCTATCCAGCATCAAAACAGTGGAGCTCATATCATTGTGTGGTATCATGACATATATAAAATTTAGACAACCTTCATTGCAGAGCGTGGTCATGTATATGAAGAAAAATATGCCTTTATCTCACATATCTCTTCATTCTCTTTTTTGTTTGCAGTGAAGTGGGTTGAAGAAGATTTAGCTGGGCCAGGCTGGGCCTACCTAGCCCTCTGTCTGGCCTTAGCACATGGGTCAGCGACTCCTCCATAGAGACTCCAACCAGTGTCTGACTTCACCACAACTCAAAGTGGAGCCATAACAAACTGGGATTTCAGTCATTTTTTTACCCTCAGGAGGCCGCACTGGTCTGTAAGATCTTCAGTCCTTCCATGTCGTGGTCGTCCCTCTCTGGATGTTGGCAGCAGGATGGATTCGGGTGTTAATTTGACATTTATCACCTCATTGCAGTGTTTGCACCCCCCTTTCTTTGACTGCCTTTCATCCTGCCCTTCCCCAGTCTTGAAGAGAAGGCCCCTTCCTCTCTCTGGGGGCTTCCCTGAGCCCTGTTTGGAAGGGCCTTGTAGGAACTGTGGGCTGTTGTTTTGAAACTGCTGACACTGTAAAGAGGAAGAAGAGTTAAAAATTATTGCAAAAAAACTACAGTACAACATGAAAACTGCTGTATTCAATAGATTTGATTGAGTTCTTTTGTCTTACCCACCCTTTTTTCTGTCCCTGAGTTTGGTCCAAGGTTGGAGAGCTTTTAATTTGACCGATGATTGATAAATTGAAGATTCCCCTCTTAAAGTAAGTCCTTATTTGTACGCAAGATTTCTCTGTGTTGTTCAGAGACTTGAGGAGGAATGTCTGAAAGCAACAGCAGCAGCAAAGCAGTGAAATTCATTGCCCCGGCCCCACCTTCGGCCTCTTCCTCTCCCTGTCCATCACCCCAGTCCACCCACAAAAATGTGAATGGTGCTGCCAGTTCAGACTCGCATGTGGTGGAGAAGCTTGGCGGGCAAGCTGAGGTCCAACGTCGGCGCCACACAATGGATAGAGACTCTAAAACAGCCGAACACCGCTTCTTCCGCCGGAGTGTCATCTGTGACTCCAATGCCACAGCTTTGGACCTGCCCAGCAAGGCAGCAGTTATACTCACTTCACCTCCAGACTGCGAGGGGTCTCCTACCTTCTTCCCTCCACAACCATCTGGTCCTGGTGTAGGAGAAGCTGATGGCAGGGAGGTCCAAAGCACAAACCTTCAGCCTGGTCTTGGGATAAGTGGGGCTGTTTCAGAGGAGGACAAAAGAACTGCTGGGGTAGATTTAGGTGAAGGCAGTAGCGCTGTTTCCACCTGCAGCAGTGTTGAGCACAGTGCAGATGGGGAGGTTAAAGAGCCCAGCCCGACAGCATTGGATGTAACAGACAAAACAGCTGGTAAACAACCTGATGCCTTGTTACATCCTGAGGACTCACAACAGATAGCAAAAGATGGAAAAGAGGCAGACTCTGGAGGCGCCAGCAGCCCAACAGAGGAAAAAGAGAGGGAGCTAGAGGAGGAGAAAGGGCTTGCAAAAGCCCGGGCAGAGCAGAGGGAGGCAGAGAAACGAGTGCAAGAGGACAAAGAAGAGGTTGAAACAAAAGCTGTGGGGACTTCTCCAGACGGACGTTTCCTAAAATTTGACATCGAGATTGGAAGAGGCTCCTTTAAAACCGTGTACAAGGGCCTGGATACGGAGACTACAGTGGAAGTGGCATGGTGTGAACTCCAGGTGAGTACAGGCCTTAAAAGGTTTCACCTCTTCTGCATGTGGGCTATCTATCTCTTCCTCTCTTCCTCCAGGCCTCTAATGAAGAGCCATATTGTAGTTGCGGTTGACCTCAGGGTGACAAAATTCCATCCAGGTGCTGAATTTCTTGCTTCTCCTCTCTAACCTCGAGATAGCTGTTATTTGATAACTTCCCTCTCCCCTAGATACCATCTCTGATAAATGTTGATGAAATGAGATCAGAGTTTGACAAAGCTTTGAATAGTGGTGCAAATAACACCCCGACTCCAGCTGCATGTGCTTTGTACTTGGATTTTTGTTGCTTCTTATGTAAAGCATCCTCCTATCTGGAAGGACCACAGTCTCAGTAGTTAGTTATTTGTTTAAGTTATTTGTCTCTTAAGCTGTGCATCTTGAATTAAGGTTGTGTTAAACTGGCATCACAATGGCTGTCAAACTGTTGTTTACCCCATGAAAGATAGATTCTATCCCTAGGTCAGTCATTAAAATTGCATGATGAGCTTGCTCTCAGTGGAGGACACTGCTTCAGTGTTTTTGGTTGGCTGGTTACTACCTTTGTTGGCAAGGTTCTCGGAAAGTGAAGTCAGCCAAGTCAAGCTGTCTGTTACTATATATTAGATAGATGAAGCTTTGCGACACCTAAGCTACCCCTCAGAGAAATGTAGCAAGCTCAGCTTCACTAACAAGGTAAATTAGTCTTACTACTAGTACATCATTGCCTATTTTTACAGCCAGCCATTACATTGCTGGTGTTTTTATCAAAACCGCTCTTCTCAACCTTAAGAACAAAGCAATGAAGCAGACTGAGCAGCAAATGTTTGTTTTTGTGCAGACTTGATATTTATTCTAGCCTGTTCTTTTACTAGCTACCACACTATTCTATCAATGAAAGAGCACAGCATCTGAAAGCTATTTGCTTTTTAAAAGAAATATTACAGCCTTTCTCCATGTACTAAGAATAATGATTGAGTGATGTGCAGATGGCCTGGCCAGGTTGTTCCCCATTTATGCAGATGGCTTGTGGCTCCTTTCCCACCTGTCTTTCTTCACTCTCTCATCCCTGTTTCTGACTCTATACACTGTCCTCCTCTCTAAATAAAGGCATAAAAAGTCACAAAATAAAATGTTAAATTCATAAAGTAGTTAATTATGTTGCTGCTGGCACATGAATATGCTAACAACCTTTTTACGGTTTTGATCTCCACACTTATCTCTTCTGGGGAATTGTTGTGTCAGCAAAATGCTCTTACACAGTTTTGACGTTGAGATTTTCTCCAATATTTTTTGGAGTCTGTGTTTGCACATAAAAAATCAAACAAACTCAGGAAACAGGGTGCAAATCCTGAATGTCTGTGCGGCTCAGGGGATTCTCTTCCTGTTACTCATGCTTATTCATTGCTGCATTCTTACACTCGTAAGTCTCTGATATTAACGGTTGTTCTTTTAATGTGTGTGAACGGATGCTGTGATGCTTCGCATAACCACTACCACAAGTTTCATAAATGGGCGATGACTGACTAAGAGGATGCCTACCAATCAATATATGTGTAAATGTGGGATTTGATTTCCTGTTTGCTGCATCAGTTTGATCTGCAAGTAATGAGTGTGATGCCTTTTTAGGGCAGCAGTTAAAACAAGTAACCACAGACTAGAGACTTCTTCATTTGAATCTCCTGACTGTCTGGTACAGACTGTGAAAAAGAAACGCTATTGCATCTGTCACCTACTTCTGGTACCCTTGTGCAGGACAGATGACTTCCTGGTTGCAAAGAAGTCTGTTTACAGAAACATGAGACAGGATGGCATACAGTTCACCACAGGATGCTCTTGCTAAATTATGGTGCACTGATGCAACTACTGCAGCGAGTGCATCAGAAAGAAAGGCAGAGAGAGACAGAAAGTGTGTAAAAGGAGATGAAGAAGACAGAGAGTGAAGAGAAGGTTGTTTTTGCAGTTTTTCTTGTTGAAAAGTGAGCACAGTGACACCGAAAGGTGTGTTCAGTAGCTGGAGATGTAGAACAACAGTCTCAGCTGGTCATATGATGATCAGGCCACTGACTGACTTAGCTAAAGGTTTAGTGAGAGAAGAAAACATTGACATAGACTCACGTGGAACTGCTTGGACTGATGAAAAAAGCTTGTTTATGTGAAAAAGATAAAAAATTGTCTTATTATCTGTTTTATTAAGTTCACATGAAAAATGAATGAGTAGGAGCCTTGCATTTTACTGTTAAAATCAAATCTAAATAATGAATTGTTTCTTTTGGCTGTATATTTTCTTCTTTGGCTGATATCTTAATGAATTGTAACCAGAAAAGTCAAATAAGGTGAAGCTGTAAAGTTGAACATTTCCCTTGCAGATTTGCATGTGTTAAAATTCCTCAGTTAAGGTTATTTTCCTGTGAGTGTGTTCTGTTTTTTGTCATCTCCATCACAAGATGCTCCTCAAGGCTTCCTGAATCCCAGGAGCTAAAATCAGCTTCGCCTGATGCCCTGCGTCTAGGAAACGCTGATTTGTTTATCAGAAAACAAACGACAAAAGCCTGTGTCAAGCTTTTCCTCTTTGTCACACATGGGTCTTTCTTCTCTTTCTTGCTGAGATTGTTGGTTGTGTTCTTTGCTGAAGGGGTCTTTCCCAGGTCAGATTCCGACTCCAGATTTATTTTGATGAGGATTTTATAGTAGTCATTTGGTTAAATCATCGGGAACTGGCTGATAGGTGCTGCTTTGATATAAGTATTTGATCTAAAACACACTGGATTACTGGGATAAAATTGTCCATACACATTGTATACTGCATGTGTTATATAAGGGTATTGAAACCCTGTGGTGACCAGACTACATGAATGCAGAGACAAGTACTCCTTTACAGAGCAGGGCTGTAATCCAGTGTGTGTATGTGTGTGTCAAAGATGACTGAGCAGTTGCTGACATGTGGCAGAATGGTCGGAGTAAAGTTACACACACACACAAACACACATGTATGCACACAGAGACACACATGACAGCCAATCACATTCACACACTGGGTGGGCACGGGAACAGGAGATCTGTGGGAGAGGAGGATCATCTGGAACTTGTCGGTTTTCCTTGCACATGTGTGTTTGCGGTGGTTGGAGTGTCTTTCCATCACTTGGGCTTGCGCATATTTAACCCAAGTTGTTTAAACTTGGCTGTCTGTTTGTGTCTGTGTTTCAGAGATGGATATGAGGAGGCTGTATCTGGATTCTTCAGCATCTGATCCGATCTGATGATTATGTTAATGTCTGTTTCCAGGAATTAAAAGATGGATGGGAGCAAAGAGAGAGATGACAGGGATAGCTTGCTTAAGCCATAGTGAGAAAAGAGCGTGATGAATAGTTGGAGAGAGGACAAATGAAGGAGAAAGTCCACTTAATAGCTCATCTAGAGGTGCTCTGTTAGACATTATGGTGGATGATAGGTGTTGATGAAGAGGCTGACATCTGGAATGTTAATAAAAATTCTGGAGAAAAGTTGTTTATAAAAAAATTATTTGAAAAACATGGTGTTGCAATGTTTTTCATTATTATTACCCCCTAGGAAACAACATCACTGGAAACAACTTATTTTTGTAGACAAATTTCCTTATCAAAAGGAGAATATCAAAAAATGTCTTTCCCTTCAATACAACTTACATCAAATTTGCAATATGAATCAAAATAATCACAATTAGATATCAAAATCATTCAGCCATAGTTTAATCTGTCTACTATTGCTGGTAATAACATAGGATTATTTATTCCTGATTTAAGTAAAGAAAAAAAAACCAGGATGAGGAATAATCACATATTAAATTGCAATCACAATATTGTGAGCCCTATGTCAGCCCTACTCGAGAATTAGCCGGTCAGATGAGACCATTGTCATGATGCTGTCACACTATGATTAGTCAGCTCTCTGCCAAGGGAATCTCAAAGCCCTCTGGCTTCTGACTGAAATTAAGAAGTGGAAGTCCGCCCTCAGACTGCCATTAACGACATTAGTGTGGAGGCAGAAGATTTTGAGTTTTTCTTAATTAACAACTCTACTAAATGAAACTAAATGATGAAGGAACAACTTCAACACTAGCTTTATCTCTTGAGCTGGCTACTTTGGCTTTGTGTGAATGTTGTTAGACGTGGTGATGCTGAATTTAATCTTTGTGTGGTTTTACCTGTGTGTGATGATAAGCTTCCTGAAAGTTTATGTGCAGAAATGAACTGATTTAGGTAGAGTTATGATTGCTTATAACCCTTGTATGTACAGTCAGTTACTTTTGGTAATTCTTTAACGTAATATTCAGCCTGCTTTTGAGAATGGAAATTATTATATTGAGTGCTGAAACAGGGTTTTTGTGTTTTGATTGTGAGAGAGAGAGAGAGAGAGAGAGAGAGAGAGAGAGAGAGAGTTAGCATGTAATGTCAGTGTCATAAGTGTAATCTGGTTTTACATATGTATAACTGTGTGAAACAGGAGCTAATAGTGCTTCTATATGAACTGATCTTAAGAGGTAGAAAAGACAAGGAGTTTGGAAGGACTGCAGAGAAGTGAAGTCCTTTTAAGAGGGCAGGAATGGAGGGAGGAGGGGTATCAAAAGGTCAAATAGTTCTGCCCCCCTGTGTCCGAGGCGATCATGGCGAGGCTGTTCTATGTTCAGCTACCTTTGGAAGAGGAGGTAGAGTGAGACATAAGGAGGGAAAGGTGGAAAATTAATTTGCCAAAAAAATCAGAAAAGATTAGGGTTAGAGAATATATGTAGGACAGGCGGTTGAAGGAGATGATGGTAAAAAAGTGTAAAGGTAGTAGGACAAAAGAGTTTAGGAAAGCTGGGCCTGATTGTGGAGAGATTCAACAGGAGAAGAGAAATGGGAAACATGGGGACAAGGGAGGGAGGAAAAGGGGGGAGAAAGGGGAGAAAGACAAAGGGAAATGAAAAGGGGAGAGAAGGGGGAGGGAGAGGAGTATAGAAACTAAGGCTGCAAATAAGAGGGAGCCTATGTGTGTGTGTGTCTGTGTGAGTGTGTGACCTTAGGCTCTTGGCTCCACTGGCAATCAAAGACCCTGAAATTTCTCTCTCTCAACAGAGGAGGATTAGACCCCACCTCACACACACATGCAAGGACACACACACTCTCCTCTGGGGCTTCAAGGCTGTCCTTAAATAACAGTCATTCAATCAGTGCCATTAGAGGGAAAAAGGTCCCAAAAATGCAAGTTTTATACTGATACAGACCGCATGAGTTCCCAATGTAGGTTTCACTGATACAACCTAATATTTTCTTTAAGTCATGCCACTTTCTGCTGGCATTGAATGAAAAAGTTCATCTATTGAGACTGATAATGTGGCTCACAGTGTTCAAATTTAGTAATGCAGCAAGTTGTTTACAACGATGACCCATTTTAACCTGCTGCATGGCCTGAAATCTGTCCATGTGCCGGAAAAAAGCCAGAGGAAGGCAGAGATCATTTCTGGGGGTAGTGGAAGGAAAATTAGGGAGAGGAGGAGGAAGGAAAAGATACTGAGATGAATACTGAGTTTGTTTATCAGGTATTGGAAAAAGTATCAGATCCCAAAGGCAGTTTCACTTCACAATGGATTATCTGTTGCATTTATAATCCGTGCAGAATAGGGGATTCGCCAGAAATGTTGACAAAATAACATTTCCAAAAATGATTGTTTTTAAGGCATAAAGCAGCCTCTTAGGTCAAATGACACTGATGAAAGTAGTAAAATATTACATGTGGGATTAAAGCGGCATCCTTCATTTTACTGAAAGATAAATATCTCCAGATTTCTCCGCTGTAGCAGAGTAGAGGTGAAACGCTGGGCCTCTCCAGAGGTTCAGATATCCCTGACAAAACAGCCAAAAACAGCTGTGTCAAGCCTCCAGTCTGCAAACGTCAGTCCTCAGTGCTGATTGATTCTGATGCTGCTTTTAAATCGTAATTGCTCTCCTCTTCAAACACACAAACCTCCTCCCCACACACCCTAAAAAGAAGAGAAACTATGTCTGCAGGTTTCCCATGGTCTTGTAAAACATAGGCTAATATAGTTTTCCCACTCTTTTTCTTGTGAACATAAAGCTAATACCTATTTGCATAAAGATGTACTGTATGTCTTTACATGAGTTCATGTGCCTTTGCAGTGGGGGTGTGGCGCCGTGTGTGCACATGCAGCTTTCTTCAGGGATTGTTAACTTATTCATTTGGCTGAGCTGAACTGCACATGAGCTCAACTGTTAAATAATAAAACAACCTAAAGTGGGTATGTTTTTTACACTTGCAGGATTTTCTCCGCTATAGTCAGGACTGAGAATCACCTCCAGTAGCTCTGCTGTTGTTAGTATATGGCTTGCAAGTAAACATGCTGTTATCAGCCTTTATGATGGCATCCCTCATAAATCTGTTACCGTCCCTAAATATCTCAAACTGTATAACAGTGGAATGTTGCGTCTCAGTTTGGGAATGTAGCAATCATTGTTGCCAGACAAGTTTGCTCCCTTCCATATAACTGCCAGTTTGAAGCAAATCCAAGAATATAAAGAAGTGTTATGTAAAGAACCTTAAGCCTTGCCTGCTGGATTTATGAGTGATATAAAAATAAAATGCCCTGTGTTTCACATAATCAGGAGATGACTGAGGATAAGAAGAGGGTGCAGTGGAAATCTCCTTTCCCTTCATTTTATTGCTCATTCTCTCGCTAGTAGCACGTGGTCGACCTCTTGCTTTTGTTCGTCCCGCCTCAGATCAAACTCGCGCTGTGTCCTCGCTCGCTCTGTCTTGCTGTCATGTGTGTCAGTGACCAGCTGTGTTCAACAAAGGAAGAGAGACAGAGAGGCTGATACTTCCTCATATGCAAACCATCCACATACTTCCTTCCGTGTAATATGTGACCATGAGTTTCCCAAAATGTTTATTTGTTAGGTAAGGCCACCCTGCTTTTAAGAATTTCATCATTGATTTCATTGATTTCAGTTGAACTTATCAGAAGACTTGTGTGCTGCTTCTGGTTAGAGCGCATAATACCATTAAATACTATTTTAGAGAAGCTAACAGCATGCAGTTATTCAAATACAGTTAAAAATACAGCATGTAGTCAAGACAATCTGCCACCCATGGGAGAGAGGCATTTTATCACACGCAGTAAATCTCACTTGATGGCTTCGAGGCCTTAGATGTGTCTGTGTAACAACAGTGAAAAATGATGGCCCTCTCTTCCTCCCATCTGTGTTTGTTTAGAAATAAAGGAAGTGTGTGGTAAAAGTGAAATCAGACTTGAAATGCTGAAGTGTTCTGGCACCTTTTCTCTAGATAAAACCATCCAACAAATTAAAGAGCTTCAAGACTAAAGAAGATCTATTAGAAGCAGCTGACAGTTACATAACATTGATTGTGAATGTGTTAAAAGTTTGTGTGTTTTATGATAATAACAATGCAGTTTTATTAGAGGCAGGGTGTGTGTATGTGTGTTGACTCATAGAGAGGCATTCTGATGTAGGGATTGTGTGAGGTACAGGGTGAGTCTGGGACATTAAATGCAGCAGGCAGATGTTAGATGACTTGCACAGTTAGTAATGATGACATAGCTTATGCTCCCTCTCTGTTTTTCTACTCTCACACACATTTTTGCTTTTTTTTCTGCCCTCTCTGACCACATTCACTCCTTTTTTTAATCTCCTCCATCAATTCCTGCTCTTCTCATTTTCTCATTTCTCATCTGTTTTCTCTACATCTTAATCCCTTCCCCCTGACATCAGTCTCTATCCTTCACACCTTTTTGCCTGGCCACTCCTCCACTGCCTTTTACTCATTCTCTTCATCATCTTTTGTAGTCTACTCTTTGAAGGATTTTACCAAGGCTCCTCTGATCTGTTATTTGTCATTTTGTGGAAAAACAGGAACTGCAGTTGAACCCTCAACAAAAGCATGGCATCAATTATTATAGCCAGCACTGTCCTCAAGAAAGCCTTGGGTTTGGACATGCTGTTTCAACCCTTAAATCAAAAAACACTCACATAAACGTACATGTGCATAGTGAAAAGAGCTTTTTAGTTTGTTCTCCCTTTTTATGTATCATTTGCCAGGAAACTGCAAAACAATACAGACATTGTAAAGACTAATCACTTCCTGGAAATCTCAAGCCATGATTGGCCGGCAGCTGCAGCACAGAGGCAGGGGATTGGGTCACATTGTTTTAAGCTGAAAATGACAAATCTGGGATCAGATAGGAAGCCTTTAGGCCCCCAGACAGACTGAAACTACAGTGGATTCAGCAAACAAAAGTTGAGGCACCTTATTACACTGGAAATCTACTAATTAGCATGAAACTACTTCATTTTTTTTAGCTTAATTGATAGTAATTTGGTGTTAATCATGTATAACAGTAGCTTAAAACTTAAAACTGTTCCCTCTGACAAGTTAAAGGTTGTACTGGTAAATATCAAATCTCTAACCACTGTAATGAAAGAGAATGACACATTTATACACTTACACAGATGAAATAACAGAGAATTTGTGCCAGATGCATAATCATTAACAAAAGGCCATGTTTTTATGATGTGTGTTTCATCAACACAACATCTGGGTGGCTGCTGACTTGCTTCTCCAGCTGCAATAATGATCCATCAGCAGAAGCACAACGTATGACATCAAGATCCCATTTCCAAGCACCATAGACAAAGTTAACTATGATAAATATTGTCATCATTCAACATTACTGAAATGAGGAGAAGCCAGACGTATTAAATGTCTGGGGTTTTCAGTCTGTTGCTTCCATTTCACTCTCATCTGCCTGTCAGCTCATCCGTTTCTCTATTTTTCACTCAAATGGTTCTGTCCACTCTCTAGATACATTTATTGCATATCTGTCCATCCTCTGCCTTCTCAAGGTTTTTCCTTTTTTTAATCCCCTATTGAGGACTTTCTGTATCCTAAATGAATGTCTAAGAGTGCACTCACTCTAGGCAATCCATATAGTGACCAAGCACATTTGACCCTTTAAGTCCAGTTTGTTAGATGAGGTGTGGGTGCGCTGTACAATACTCAAGCACAGTGCCTCTCCTTGGCCCCGGCACAGATTGGAGAGGTGGCTCCGTCACAGTAGAGTTACATAACATGCAAGTTTAATTGAAGCAAATTGATGCTGTGCCTTGCATAATTGAAATCCAGGAGGGTTAGAGAGCCATATCTGTTCAAAATGACTCAAAGATAAGCCGCAGAGTCAGTAAAGTTTTAGTCATGTTCTCTGTGTTGTTCTCTATTGTGCCTCTTCTGAGACTGTGATTCTGGTAAACTAAGTTGTATTAGGTAGGAAGTGATGACAAATGTATAAGAGGTAATGGCATTCAGGCCTGCTTAAACCAGGAGCAGTGTATGTTCAGGGCAGTGGAACTTGGGAGGGGGGGCAAGCATGCTTTGGCACGGTTTGGGCCTGGTGTGAGTGGGCCCCAAGGGCTCTAAAAAGCCTTGCTGTAGCTTGTAAGTATTGAAGAAAATAAGTCTAAAGAACTGATTCCATCTCTCTTGAATTGTCCTCCATCCCTGCATTAGCATGTTTGCTGAGCTGAGGTGAAACAGCTGCAGCAGTGCTCTCTGCAGTTAGTCTTTTTTTTTTTGGGTTACTTCCTACTGAGAAGATAGTTCTAAGTGGCAAGTCAGATTGATTTATTGGATCATTATATAAATGCATATTTTCCTTTGCTTATTCTATGTATTTTTATATCAAATGCCCTACCCAAAAGTCTTATTGAAGGACTAAGTTTGACATCTCCAGTCCAAAATCCTGATGTCATCCCCAGTTCATCCATAAAAGATTCACTGTAATAATGAGAAAGGATGGGCACACGTCATTTGCCCCAACATGACCTGCTGCTGTTCAGCTACTGATTCTCTGGAAAATGTCTAGAAGTGGTTTTGATTAAATGGTAATCATGGTAATGGTAATGACATCAAACTGACTTGTGAAAAAAAAACATCCAAAAAAAAAGGGAACTGTCCCAGACAGACGAGTGCCTGCAGGGATGAATGCGTGTTCAATAGAGCATCGCAACTTCTGCCTGCAAGAGGTGCATAGGTGACAGTGTGAGCGTGTGCTTCCTGGGTCTAAAATAGATGTGAACTGCAGGTCGTCTGCATCAGCGTAAAGTGACCTGCGCTGCTCATCTAGTCTGCTTGCTCTACAACTTTGTGTGTCTGTTCAACCGTCTTTTCTTTCTGCTTGTGTTTAGTCTGCCCTTGCTTTTGTTTGTGCACTGACTGCACCCGGCTATTTTTCTTTGTGTTTGCTGCTTAGACTGTGTTAGGAATCTGAGTCCACGTGCAAGTGAGTTCCTGTTTCCTCCTTTGTGCTCACTTCTAAGTCTGTGTATGTGTGTAATCTCGGGGGGAGCACCTCCTCGGTTTCGGGTATCCCACATTCCAATGATGAAATGTCATTCTTTAAGGAATGAGGAAGGGGGGCATCATGATGTGGTTCCCTGATGAATGTGTGTGCTGCAGAGAGGGGTTATAGTATGTGTATGGTTATTTTTAAAAAAAAAATTTTCTTATGCTGTTTCAGAGACAACTTTTTAAATCAAGCTGTTTCTTTAGTACTGTAAAATTTTCCAGCTGGTAAAGGGATTCTTGCATTATCATTGTTTATAATAGTTGGAGGCAGGAAAAGAAAGGACAGAGACATAACTAGAGGGTTGCCCTTATCCATTGAGTTTTGACGCATATGTTTCACTAGTTATTTCTCATCATTCCAGGTGTGGCTCCTTGAATAACACTAGTTCCTTGTAACTGAGCTAGTTAGTCTTTTTTGGTAGCCCATGGCTGCCTTTCTCTCATCTTATTTTGTTCTCTTTTAGGGATGCACAAGTGCATCAGTTTAACACCATTATCTGCCACTATCAGCCCTTTTTTGCAAACATTAGCCATTGACAAATAATGTGGCATGAGCAGATGTCAGTAGCAGATGTTTATCTGTTGTGCCAAATCAATTTAATGTGGGTATTTTGCACATCTAACAGCTGATTCAGAGAGGAGATTTATTATTGGGCAGAAGATTTGACCTGTTGGACGAACTCAGTGCTGTTAGTGTTAGTGTTGCACCAAAAGAAGAAATGAAAATTAAATAAATGGACATCTGTATTGACTATAGGCCCTGATTTTTAACAATCAGTACATCCCTACTGTTTTGATAACCTGGCATGTGGTACAGTAATCATACTATATATATATATATATATATATATATATATATATATATATATATATACATACATACAGTGCTAAACAAATTTATGAGATCACCACCCAAAGTAAGGTTTATCAAATTTCAAATTTACTGATTTACAAAAAAAAAATGAAAAAATAGTAAAGCACATTATTATTTCTTGATTAATATGTCAAATTATAGTTATTTACTTGCATTCCTGAAGAGAAAAATGAGTTTTAGTGGTTAAATGTTATTCTTGATTAATCTTTGACTTCTCAGAGAAGCCCAGTGAGCCGGCTCAAATTTGGGTGAATTTTAGTTTGAAATTCCTCATTCCTGTTCAAAATGTTAAGAGCTCACTGAAAATGAAAGAGTCCGCATTAAAGCCCTTCATGATGCTGGATAGTCTTTGAGACAAATATGACAGGTGGTCTAATAAATTTGTTAAGCACTGTATATAACTCTTGTTTGTATGAAATATGCATAAAAACCGTAACTCAGAAGAGACAGCATAGAAACAGCCACAATATACTACATTCATAACAGTCTCTTCTAAGTCCAAAATGATTCCAAATAACGAAATCACTATATTTTTGAAAAGACTTTGTCTTCCACATTTCCCTTGCTTTTTGCTCTTTTCTCAGCATTCCTGCCAGTTTACCTTTCAGTAGCCAACAAATTGACAATAATTAATCTGAGGGTTGCTGCAGGCTAGCTGGTGCCTTATCTCATTGGATAAGTGGTGTGAATGCATGAGTCATGTAAACAAGGCTGCATCTGATATATCAAATGTTGGCATGCATGAGTGGAAATGCTTCACAGGTTTTTTTTTTTTTTAATCAAATATTTCTCTTGTGTTTCATGCTTTCCCTGCTGCTCCCTTGTTGGCTTGACATTAAAAACTGGCCAAGACTTGCACGTATTTAAAGAGACAATTTTAATCTCTGATTTCATTTGTTATAACTTAAAATCTTCCCATATTTTCTCACTGGACTGTCTGCTTCCTGAAAATACAGCATGTACAAGTTGACTGATTGCTTTGTTTTGGGAGTAAAAAAAGAATTTTAGGAAGTTTTGGGTTTAACAAGTTCATTTGCATCTGAAAATAGAACTGAAGAACGGTGAGACAGAAAGAACAAAGTGTCATATTGATGTGCCTGTACAGCTGTGTGTCTGTGTTTGTCTCTTTGTCTGTTTTTTCTCTGCCACTGCCCCCCCTCATTTTGTGTCTCTCTCCCTTTCTTTCTCACTCTCTATGGCTGTCTCTCACCCTCTTGTTTTCCCTCTCCATCCCTCATGACCTGGAGAGAAGAGGAAAGACAGAGAGAGCAAGAAAAGAGAGAGAGAAAGATGAAGAGCAAAGAGAGAGATGAGATTTTTCCCTCTCCTTTTTTCTCCTTTCTGTTCTATAAATAGAAACAGACTGTCATCTGCTCAGCCATAACTAGAGCAGAATGAGTGGGGACTGTGTGTGGCTGCTTGTGTCAATGTGGATATACTATGTGTGTCGTAGACTGTTGTGTCTGGATGTGAAGGGTTTATTTTCAGCACGCTCTTTAAGATTTTACTGATTAGGGGCTGGAGAGATGCTCCTCTACTGTTTGAAAAAAATGCTTTGAATAACCCTACACACTGGGCGCACAGATGATTGAGTGGTTTAAGGTGCTACCCGTGTACACGGGCAGCCCGGGTTCGGATCCAGCCTGTGGCCCTTCACCGCATCTCTCCCCACTCTCTACCCTGTTTCTGAGTCTATCCACTGTCCTTTCTCTATCCAGTAAAGGCCCAAAAATAAATCTTTAGAAAAAAAAAGAATATCCCTACACTAAAGGATTAAAGAGCTTAAATCTGCCTACTAAAATATTCACACTACTTGTTTCTCCCTCCCTAAAATTATTCATGCCTTTTCATGAGTTTTGATAGTGTAGTAAATTTTTGAAGGGCTATTAGTACAATTTTGTATGAAAGTTAGAGAGTTTGATTAAAGATATACTTCACCGAAAACCTCTTTTTACAGCAGTGTAAAACATAGCTGCATTAAAAAGTAAAGAAAAAATCAATTATGATCAATCAAGTTGTAAAATGTATACTGTGATTAACTCTTTTTGCATGACCCCAAAAAAGTATACTATTAGGAGAAAAAGAAGAAAATTGTGATGCTATGCAGAAACCATGCAGCTTTAAATCCAATATTCAGATGAACAGTCATATTCAGGATTACTGCTGCTTACAAATACTTGGCTTATTGATTGTTCTCCTATTGCTCAGAGAACTGGCTATTGTTTTACAGGTTTAGTGTTAGTAAAATGACTAAAATATACTTTTCTAATATAGATTATATTTATAGATAGATATATAAATAGATATAGATTATTTTGAGGGCTTTTTGCCTTTATTATATGGGACAGCCAAAGAGAGACAGGATATATCAGGAAAGAAAACAGGGAAGACATGCACCAAATATTAGCTGGCACTGAGAAACATTAAGGACCACAGCCTTGCCATATGAGTGCTTGCAATACCAGCTGAGCTAAACTGAGCTAATGCATATTGCAAAATAATCTAAATACTATGGGGCATCATTTTTTATCATAATGGCAGATAATTGTTACATTTCATAAGGTTGATCCAAGTTTTATTTTACTAAAAAATAGCCAATAGTTTTTAATATTAAGGGCGAGAATTACAGAGAATTACATATGACCGAATAATCTACTATGTGATACATGATGTGTGATACAATACCATTTGACATGTGGCCTCGAGTCAACTTTGACTAGTCCTTGATGACGTCATGGATAACTCCACAGGAGAAGAGAATAGTTTGCAACAACCAGCACCAAGTTATAACACATATACTGCTAACAACAAGCAGCTTACAGACATTATTTCAGACGAAGTGCAAACAGGTTAATATGCTATATAATAAAGAATTTCTGTACACCTGATGCACCTGCCTTCTTCTTGGTGTCTAAATGCCTGATTATGTAAAGAGCAACT
Source organism: Cheilinus undulatus (assembly GCF_018320785.1). Lineage (NCBI taxonomy): Eukaryota > Metazoa > Chordata > Actinopteri > Labriformes > Labridae > Cheilinus > Cheilinus undulatus. Next base: position 18,605,696 of record NC_054887.1, on the reverse strand, counting down.
GTTCATCCTCAAGCCAAAAGATTCATCACACGGTAGTAAAATCGACTAATCTGTGCAGCACTTACTGGAGATGCACCTGGTTATAAGAAAAATTGGGCGGATACAGATATTTCGAAATTTAATCAATTTCTAATACTGAAAAAAAAAAACCTCCTCACTTGTTTTTGTGTGACACTGTCACTTTGCCAACCTGTTCTCCCATGTTTTACCATGAAAACAGATCAGCTTGTCTTGCAGGTAACTTGTTCTGCCCAGTAAAACATCTCTTACTTGATTCAGCAGTTAAGTAAGATCCGAGCACTGATTTGATTGGGCACAGACGGCTGCTGCTGTCTGTTCATGCCGCATTATTTGCCAGTCGCTAATGTCTGTTAAAAAGGCTGATATCGGCTGATGCCGATGTTGTACCTATGCATCTGTGCATCCCTAAATATCACAGTATGGTAATAGGAAAAATGCAAAACAGTCATCTTAGGATAAATTAGGATATCTGTTTAAAATGAAGAAAATAAAGCCCCTTGAAAAAACAGAGTGAGATTAAAGCATCTATTCACTGAATTTTGGTGTCAGTTACACCTATTATTATGCTTCATCACAGTTAGCGTTGATTGATGTATTTTTTAGTGGTAAATCAGTCTTCTCTCCTTAAGTAATGTCCCGTTTATACCACATCCTTATGAGGCTAAATTAAGTTTAAATCTTTATGATCACTTTCATGGTTGGAGAGTCTGCATGACAAAATGCTGAGTCAATGTTAGCAGCACACACAATCACACAACATCACACGCACTGTGGTCAGTGAGGTAGGAAGTTCTCCTCACCAGATTAGGAGTCAATCCCTCATAAGCCATGGTCTGAATGATGTAATCACCACAGAGCGAGGTCACATGGATGGTATGCAACACTCAATGCCGCTTGAATCAAATGGGAAAGCCCCCCCTGTCCTTTTAATGGTGTGAGGATGAACAGCTGCGTGATTTGCATCTGTCATCTGCCACAAATGGTTTTAATGAGTTACTGCCCTGGAACTGCTGAAGGTGATGAGGTGGTCTAAAAGAGTGAAGTTTTTAACGTTTCAGTAATATAAGGAGATTCTAGATGGAGGAAGAGTTTGGACAGATTCAGTTCATAACAGGGTTTTATATTCCCCTGCAAAGGTGCTGCATTTATCTCAGAAATTAGTTTCTGTGATGAGATAAGACAGGATGTGGAAATATTGCCTGATTGTGTTATTCCAGAACCCAAAGGTCAAATGTTTGATGCCTGCATCAGGCACTATGGCCAGTCAAAGTTTCCTTAAAAGGTAAATTCTCTGTATTTTTAACCTTGATGTAATTTTTTCTGGCAAACAATAACAACTAGATAAGAATGCAGTGTCACTGACTAAAACTGGCTATGAAGCCAGAGATGGATCACTGGGTGAAACATGTAAATCTTTTCTAATAGTTTAGTCATTGTAGTAGATATTCAGAAATTCAGTTGATTGATAATAACTTGAGTGGTTGCTTTCTAAGTCTAAGGAGGAGTTGAGAGCCTCTGAACAACATTAGGACACATTTATCAGTTAGTGGGTCGGCTGGGTCATTTCTTCAGTAAACATCAGGACAGCACTCTTGTGTTAGGCTGCTCCTTGTGATGCACGATATTATTTGCATTATATTGGTATCTGCAGATAAAAGCTAAACAATATAAATATATCGGCAGGAATGAAGATTTTTGCAGATATTTACAGCTGATATATTGACTGTAAATAGTGGCCATGTATATGAATAAGGATTTTATGCAGGACCAGAAAAGCTGTGTCAAGTGAAGTCCTTGTATTTGTTCATCATCATTCCTTAAACCTTAAAGAGCATATTAAAGACTGCTGTTTTGAGTCTGAACTACATGGATAAATATAGGTGTCGATATCTATATCAGCTAAAACAAATGTGCAAATATCGACAAATCTGATCCAATATCTTGCATCCCTTGCTTCTCCTTAGTGGTTGACCATTAACTTTTTCACAACTGTGTGGATAGCCAGGATAAAGCTAGGGTGTGCAGAGTGAGCTAATTGCATTCACACTTGGACCACACATGGACAATATGGCAGAATATTCATGAGTGCATTGAATGTGTAAATGAGAGTTATGCGATACTAGCACAAGTTGACCCTTTTAAAAAAGTTAGCTGACTTTAAAACCTGACATGTTAATAAGTACATTTACTAGTTAGTAAGTTAGCCTGTTGTTTGCCCCAAGCCAGGGTAAAACAACTACAGTTTGGAGGACTAAAGCTTGGCAGGGACAATGATAAACTGGTTTCAAAATAGTGTATTATGGGTATCAGTTTAGCTTAGTGGGTAAAGCAGATGCTCCTATAAGGCTTCAGTTCTCAAAGCACTGGTTGCAGATTTGCAGCCTGATCCTGGCACTGTTTTGTGCACCCATTCCCCTTTATTTTCTGTCCCCTCTTCAGTTGTCCTATCTAATAAAGGCAGAGAGCCACAGAAAATATCTTTGAATAAATAACAAAATAGTGATCAGTCTCTTTTTGGCTGGCATGACACATCTAGAGCAGTGGTTCTCAACTGGTGGGTCAGGACACAAAAGTGGGTTGTGAAGCCATTTTTAGCGGGTCGTGGCTGTGTGCCTGAAAAAAATGTGGAGAAAAATTTAAAACGTGCTCTTATTTTGAAGGATTTGTCTCCATCCCCTTTTTCCATTATACATTTTGGTCCATTTCAAGTCAAAATGCCACATTTTTAATTAAATACATTTGGTTATGATTGCAAAATGAAAGAAATTTGGGTTCCGATATGTTGTTAAGGAGATATTGGTGGGTTGTGATGTTAGACCAGTTGAGAACTACTGATCTAGGGTCATCAAAAGCTTCACTGTTAGCATTTCTTGTCAACAGGAACCATGCTTTGGCAGCTCCATTCTTTTTTAGTCTTGGCCAGAAATGCCTATATTCAGGGGACCCCTGATGCCTTTATATAACCATTACATTACCAAATAGGGACATTCCGTAAGAATAAACCTCACAAGATCTACTTTAGAATACCTGTTCCAGGTGTCATACAGCAAAGTAATCCGGGGTTTTAATCACTAAAGTATCTCACAAAACATCATAGCATGAACATATTTTAGCTCTAAAGCACTATACACATATTTTACAGCTAAAGGCCCACAAGTTGGGCAGTGTCCCACCCATCTTTACAGCTCACACAAACATGTGTGCGACCACACACACTCACTCACAAATTATAGCATAGCAGGGTTGACAGAGAGGTCAGCACTGTTGTGTTTACTGTTGTCCTTCCTTTGTTTGCACGAATGTGTGTGGGTTGTGTTGCGTTGTCTATTCATTTGGTTATGGGTGATAAACAGCTCACCTCTGTCACCCTGTTGTTGACTCTGGCTTAAGAGGGCTGTGCTGAGCGAGCAGGAGACACAAATGCGGGAATAGAAAGGAATATGGAGGAAGTGTAGAAGAGAAAGACGAGCGAGAACTGAAAGATAAAGGGAAATGTGTTAAGGATAAAAAGGGGGACACGTGCTTCTCTTTTGTTTTGTGCTGTACCTTTTTTTTGGAGAAGTGATTGCTTGAGTTGTTTCTATTTTGTGGTGGTGCCTGGGTGTGAGTGTGTTACCGTGACTTCATTGGAAAGTCTGCATTCATTTTCACTTCATAAATATTTGATTTGATCTTTCCTGTTCTTTGTCTTGCACTGAGAGTGTATGTGTTTGCATGTGTCTTTGCAGATTACAGCTAATGGAGTTACATGTAGTAGTCATGCAGGCATGCTTTAACATGCATGCATGTCTGTAAATCAGGTCAGTATTAGGGTCACCCCAACCGTATTAAAGGGGATACATCATTAAAAAAAAACATTTTGTTTGTATTTTCATATGTATATAGAGAACTACACAATGGTAATGATTTAACCCAGCCCTTTGTACGTAGTCTGTCTTAGTCTGAAAACACAAAATCTGATGGTTGTGACATCTCAGCGAGTCGTTACAATAATACCTGCCCCTCACCTGGTATCTCCACTTATAGATCTCCACCTATAGCCATGGAAACATGCAGTTGTACTCGTGACAGCACACCCCATGATAGGGACAGAGTGAGAAGGAGCTCAGCTGCATTTAAAGAAACACGCACCAAAACTGAGAAAAGCTATTAAAAGCTGGTGTATACAGGGTCAAAAACCCCCTCTGGTGCTTGATCCATATTATCTACCTAAGCATGGCACAGATGTTATGTGGACCACAGGGGGCTGTGGTAAAATGTTGCAAAGGGGTGTATTTTAGTTTTAGTTATTTCCTTCATTTTGGTCTAAAAGTTATCAGAAAAGTGCAAAATGTCAAGAATATGCCACATTCCAGATGCTAGATTCCCCCTTTTTTTCTTGTATATGTATGTTTGTGTGTGTTCTGTATGAAGTGTAAATATCTGTCCATTCTTAAAGTAAAAAGTGAATAAGCGACCAAAGACCTCAACATACTCACAAAGAAAGCTGATGATGGTTTGTCGCAAATTGCAGAGAGGGGAAAATATCAGATGAAGACTCTAGCAAAAACTCAGTGAAAGCTGTGCATAGGGAGACAATGAAAGCACCACAATACAAGAGAGAGATACAAGCACAGACGAGGACTGAGACAGCCAGACAATCGAGAGAGACAGAAAATCAACCTGGAAAGAGAGTGTGATGTTAGAGGGATAAATGCAGATAGACAGACTGAGGGAGACAGGAGAGGCAGAGGCAGAGGGTGAGACAGAAAGCTAATGGAGAGCTTAAGAAGGTAATGGACTGTGGATCCCCTGTGGTCTGATGGTCGTCCCATTCAAACCTGTGTACTTTAGGCATTGTCTGCTCCATTGTATATTCAATATCCAGATGCTCCACAGCCCTGGGGCTTTTTGCAAAGAGTACAGCACAGCTCACACTCACACATCCAGGGTAGTGCTGCAGTTTGGAAAGGAACTACTTGATATGTTTGGGTGAAGTTTTGTTTTTCAGCATATTTTAATGCAAAAGTTACTCTGCAAGCTGTCATGCTAAAGAGATTCTGGTGTTGCCATTGCTGTGTGTCATAGTGACATGCCTCACTGAGCCTGTGTGTGTGCTGTTGGTGTGTATGATGATGTGGTTGGCTGTGCATGCAAACATTCGTGCATAGCCATGTGGCTCTGTTTGCAGAAGAACAGGTTAGGGTGTTGATGTATATTTAAATGCAAACCAATAACAGCTTCTGGTTTAAAGAAACATATTCAGTATTCCACTATTGTTAAAACTGAAAGTTTTTTCTTCATAATCTAGAATATGTTCAAGTAGCATTAAAACTTTGAATAGCCTTTGAATAGCGTCACATCTGCATGTTGTGGTCACTTTGCATAGGGCTACTTTGGTATGCTAAGGAGTATACCTTGGATAATGTGGTGAGTTTTTAGCTATCTGTTACCAGTTTTTTTCTTATCTTCATAGCCTAGGTTTACTTTTACAGTGCCCTGTGTCCTTCCTGTAGACTAACTCGGGGCTATTCAACCATAGTTGCCTACTGCAACTGGCACAGTCATGGAAAATTAATACCTTAGGGACATTCCTGACCTGGCGAGGGTTTGATTGATCTTGCTAGATATTGTAGGTACCAGCTACACATGCTAGCATTCTCAGCCAAATATGTAAATCAACAATGCTTGCAACTTGACATTTGAACCATAAAGTTATTAAATCAATTTAAGTTGGATTATGTTCTTATGTTATCTGACAGGTGATGCATGTTATGTACCAGAGAACATGAGGTAACAGGTTAAACTGTTGAAAAATAGGCTTCCCTGCACTTTAAGTAGATTAGATGGGCTGTCATCTGACAAGTGTTGCAGAAATATCAACCAACTCCTTAATACTTTGTATGTAAATACATAACTTCTCCTCATGAGATAAATATCTTGAACCACTTTTCTGCTTTCAATTCATTCCTAACTTGAACAACAGCATATGAAGATCACTCCATGTTTTTTTGACGGTCTTGTGCAACTAATTTTGCACTGGCATTTCTGGTAAGTATCTTTCAGCACATTTGGGGGGGGGGGGGGGGGATTTCACTCTAAACTCTTTAGAGGACTTCCTTTTTGGTAAAACAGAAAAACTGCTCTGACTGCAGCAGTGGGTCATGTCCTTAATTAGCCCAAACATTAGCTCGGTTTCAGCTCAGTAGCTTGAAGCGGGCTAAGGGATGGGGGGATACAGAGATGGGACAGGGGTGAAAAGGGGGAGGAAGAGAGGGAGAAGACCGAACAAAAGAAGACAGCAGTGAAGAAGTACATCTAACAAAAACTGCTTCAAACACCAGTGGGATTAAAGCATTTAAAGGGACGTTTTATCCATTTTCTACTCATGTGCAACATTTTAGCACTTACAAATGTGCCTTTTACATCTTTGCACTGTCTGCTGTGCAGAGAAATGTTTGTGTTTGTTCCAGAGTTTTAAAGCCCATAATACTTCCTTTTGTGCCATTGCCCAAAACAGAGTGACTGTAAATTCTCCTGTCACTCACTGTGTCTCAACATGCCTTTGATTAATTGGTATTTTTATTTGCCATCTTCTCTTGAGTCTAAGACTTTCTCTTATCCAAAGACTCTCAGAGTTATTGGACGCTTTGTTTTGATGCATTTTTGATGAGTTCTTGTTGTACAAATCTATTCTTCATCATCCTTGTAAATACAGTGTTTCACAGTGAGAAGTTTCTCTCAACAAAGACTGGCTCAGCCTGCAAGTATTCCTGCCTTGTCGATAAAATGTTTTAGTAATATTGTCATTAAATGCCACACACACAAACACACACTTGTCTTTGTTAAGGAGGTTTGGCAAACCTGAACACTTGTTTTTCATTATGGTTGTAACTCAAAGACGGATGCAGCATTAGTGGATAATCGGGTGTTTGGAAAAGTGTTGTGTGTCTGAAAGACAATCAGGAAAAGCATTCACGCATTAATTATTGCTTTGTGTTTGAGATAAGTTGAGTTTACTGCCTGAAAATTGTTCAGTATTTCAGACTAACATTGTTAATTGAAAGTTATGACATTAGGATATTGTATTATTTTAACATACACATGTAACATGATAATATTAACTCTCTGAGACATGTTATCTTGTTTAACCATTGTGTCTAGACTTTTTGATTTTTAAAATGTGTGGCCGGCCTTGATGGAATATAGGCAGGTATTGATACATTATATCAGTGATAGATCAATCAATCAATCCTGATTGATCTATCACCTCTAGTTTAATGACAAACTCCATAGTTTGTTCAGTGTGTGAATCAGAAGTTCTCCTGCAGTGAATAGGTCATTACTAGTTCAGCTAAGCCAATCAAAAGAAAGTGCTTTAATAAACAACTGTTTTGAAGCCAAATTCATTTGCTTGGATTTCTTTATCGTGAGGTTTGGCTCAAGTTATGATGGATGTTTATCTGATATTTTTTGGCAAAAGACTAAAGGATTTTAAAATAATACGTTTTTTATAATTTGATCATAAATTACTTTCACAAGTACTTGTTTTGATAATTGCTTGAAAAACAATTAGCCATTGATTCCTTTTTAACCCAGAGGCATTAGAAAATTAAGTGAAAAAAAAATTCTTCTCGCAAGAAAAAATTAGGTGTTGAGGGTTGTGTGATAGTAATATTTCACTCTTTAGGTAAGAAATTGACTTTTCATGCGATCACAATCAGATTTAATCTGACAGGTTTAATATTGACTCATGCTACAGAAGCTCCTCTTCCAAAACAACTTGTTATTTCATGTTTTGTGTTGGCGCTCTGCCTCCTCCCACTGACTCAGCTGAGACTGAGACAGGTTCATACACCTGTCTGAGCACGGAGAATTACGTGCAGTCTCTTCTTTAGGAACAAACTTAACTTTTCCCTATCTTTCTCTCTCTCTTTCTTGTGGTTTTGTCCCTCTGTCCATTCTCTGACGGCTGCAGCTGGACCCTGCTTTTCTCTCAGTCTGGTGCACAGTCATTCGTCCATATCTTTGTTGCTCCATGTCCAACTTTCTCTCTCCATTTCTCATTTTTATGACTTGTTCTTTCCTCAATTCCTTCCTGCTGTCTGCTCTCTGTGTTATGCTGTGTCTCTGATCTTCTCCTCTCTCTTTCTGTCTATAAATAGCAGTCTTGTGGGCTTGAGGTGTTAGCAGCCGCAACAGCAGTGCATGATTCATATTTTAGTTCTGCCTTTTTATTTACCTTTGCTGGTCTCCTCACTACTCTCCCTCTCTCTTCTTTTCTCTTTTCTATTTCCTCCTCCCTTCTTCTCATCTTGTCTCCTCTCACATGAAGGCATCTGGATCATATTCAAATTACTTTCACCCCAATAAACTCATGAGTGCATGTGCAAGCGTGCTTCCTGAATCGAGGCCGTGAACAATCATGGCCTCCATTCATCAAAGCATCTCCTCTTTAAACTCCTCCATAACCTCTGGCTGCTCTCATATGACATTCTGCTACAGCATGGAAGAAAGTGGTTAAACTGAAGTTTGACTTGTGAATGTGAGGCACATATCAGCAAGTTGTTGACTGTATGGTTTAGAGAGAAGGACACAGAGACTTCTGTCAGCAGTGTTTACAGCTGAGTTAAGTTTATCTATTCTACCTCACTGACCAAAAACAAACACAGAGGAGGTATACAGCAGAACGGTATGTCCCTCTAAACCATTCAGAAGTTAACATTTTCTCTCACTGTTCATGTCAGCAACATTAAACCTGAGGAATCTGCCAATAATGTGGCCAGGAAGAAAATAGATGCAGACTAGGCTTTAAATGTATGTCTGCATGCTACAGGAGTGAGCTTTGTCTTCGCAGTCTTGCATTTGTAACACTTTGTAGAAACTTGGCAACTTCAACATGAGAACAAAGCGTGGGAGATTTCTGGGAGACAATTGGATAAACCTTCTAAAAGCATGAAATGAGTTATGTAATGGTCCTTCTTGTATGAATGGTAAAAACCTTCTCAAAAAGTCAAGTAAAAGTTTTGACTAACTGTGTTGGCTGCTCTCCTGTCCAATAAAGCAGCTGGTCTTCCTTTTTAAATGAACTTTAAATATATAAACCAAAGAGTGCCTGCTGTACTTTGTTATGATGGTTACAGGTGCCTGTCGAGTGTCCATGTAAACAATCTAAAGAAGTGTTTACTTTCAGTCTTATTCTTTAAAACATGTTGAGCTCCAACAAATGCACTCCCTTTAAAGAAACATTTACAAAGTTGATTTTTAAAAGCATTGCCAGCCTTGTGTCGTTCACCATCATGTTTTCATGCTAGTTATCTTCTGCATCCTTGTGTCACTGGTACATTGTTGCTTGTTTGGACACTTGATCGCCAACGGTTGATCAGGGACGTATGTTGAGTGTTTTGTTTAATCACATCAGCACCTCATTTTTTGCTACAGCCAATTGTTGCCTAACATTTTCCAAAAACTTCCACTAGTAATAAATCCTATTTCACCGTGCAGTTATTGTTATTGATATTACATTTAAATAACAGAAGCCTAACTCAAACCCCCAAGCAATGTTCATTTTATTTGGATGTTTAAATCAATACATTGTTGTCTGTCATGGTTGAAAACATTTCATATATGGCTTTTTAAAGAATTAATTAACCCCTTTATATAAATTTTAATGTTCATACTTGTCTGTATTTGCACTCCAGACTGCCTGACATTACATTTGTCATTAATAGATGCTTATGATAAAAGATATAGACAAATACAGATGACTTTTAGTGTGTCTGATGATACTCAAAGATATTTACACTTAAGTGTAAATACACATGAATGCAGCTCAAAACACATGCAAACAGAGCATGTCAAAGGCACGTGCAACCACTCCTATCAGTACATCAAACACTGACATGCTTTTAAGAACACATGGGCATCCATATGGTTTGAAAGATTGAGGTTCCCATGTAGAAGTGAGGCCTGAGGTCAGATTTCAAGTCAAATTTGGGCCACTTTGGGGAAGACTCTCTGAATGATGATAGCTTAGAAGAGACAGAATAAAAGAGAAGAAGAAAACAGGGTGGAAAAGTCAGAAAACACATGAATCATATCTGATGTCCTGTGCTGACTTCACAGGATGTGTGTGTAATCACATAGTCATTTCTGGTACGTGAGTCTGTGTGTGTGTGTGTGTGTTTGTGTGTGTGTGCATGCATGCCAGTCCCTCATCACTCTTTATCTCTGTTTGGCCCTGTGATGACCTGATGAGGTAAATGGTGGTTTGGTTTTCATTAAGAGAACGTTAATGCATCAGTAAATTAGTGTCCTGCAACAGACCTTATCTATTGTAGCCTTCTGTGTTATTTAGGGCAGTGTTTTCAAACTCCTGGAGATACTTTATGGTGCAGAATAAAAACTTAAGATAATCTCATATGTTTCAAGGAAACATTAATCTTAATTATTCAGCAAGAAATATACTTAAGAAAAATTAAGAAATGGATGAACCACTTTTAGTAAATTTTCAAAACCAAATGCAGTGTCTCCTTTATTAATGCAGAACACTGGCAACCATTGCAACAAACTCCATCTTATTCCCAGCCTCAATGTTTGTGTGGGAAAACAATAGAAAGGAAGGTAAAACACAGCCTATAAATACCACAAGTATTAAGAAAAGTTTTTATTCTTCCTTCTGGCTTTTTTGTTGGAGAAGAACAGTTAAAAGTTGCAACAGACTGCACACTGTGCTTTATTGTTCAGTTAGAAAGTTGCTGGGCACTTGTTTGGCTTGGTTGGTAGAGTGGGCGCCCGAATGCAGGGAGTCCTTGGGGTACTGGGTACAGGTTCCAGTCTTGATCCTTCCCCATGTTTGGTCTATGTCCTTTCTCACTCTCCCCCTTCATGCTTCCTGTCTCTCTTCAGCTGTCCTGTCAAATAATGGAAAAAAGCCAGAAAATAATCTTAAAATTGTTATCCTATCATAGGTTAGGCACTTACAGTGCAGCTTGTTACTTTTTCCCTTAACCATAATATTTTCAGTTGTCAGTGGAACTTGGCTTTAAATAGATGATCAGTATTGGGGTGAACTATTTTAAAAGGCTTAATAACCACAGTTTTAGTGATTCTGTTTTACTTATATTCTTGTTGGTTGGCATGTAAATTTTCATCTTGAAGTCTTCATTGTGAGTTTGACTGATAGTCTTTTTTCCAGTTGCACTGTTCCACTACTTCCTCTTGTAGTTATGTTTTAAGAAAAAAAAACATTAAAATCCCCTTTCTTTTTGAAAACAGGGAAAAAAAACTATTTTATGTTGGAACTAATAAATGTCAATATCTTAGGAAACATTTTCACATTTTGTATTTGATGCCAATTTGATGTCAATTGCCAATTTGTCTCCTCAGTTCTAAAGCTCTGAAAGAGTGATACTGAAAGGAGGGTTAATGCAATTGGGAGGTAAACATGGCCCTGTCCCACCTTTTTTAAATTTTAGCTGGCATCCAATCTAAAAAGCCCATGGCATTTTTGTTTTTACATTTGTCATGCTCTCTTTAAGCTATATTCAATGTAATGTGCCATCTGAGAGTTTTGAAAATCACCTAAGTCCATTATTATTTACATTAAACGCAGTGTCCCAACTTTTTTGGAAATAATGTCTTCATTTTCCATTTTGTCATACTTCAAGATTAGTCATCAATGTAGAAAAACAAATTTGAGTCTGTATCTTTGAACTCCACGTGCTCCACATCACTGCTCTTCATCTCTTCCTTCTGTATATTTAACCTCTGTTTTGACAGTGCTGTCACCACCATGGCAGCTATTGGCAGCTACACTTGTTATTTGTGACACTTTACACTCTATGTATCTGCAGCAGTTACAGTCGATCACATATATTCAACAAACAGACATTCAGACACGTGCCTGGTCACACCTGAAAATCCTCAGCATCTGAAAGACGTTTTTATGACTGGTTTGTTTATTGGTATGAATGACAGATAATGATAGAGTGCAGAGTCTCACAGCAACATCCATCAGTGAACCGTGCCAGTGCCCAGTAGCAGCATTTTCACCGGCACATTGTGATGGATTTATGAAGATTGGCTACACGCCTCTTTGCATTGTGGTTCTATCAATTTCTCACTCAGCATATCACAGTAATGTCACATTAAAACATATGACTCAGGCAGTTTTCTTGATCAGAAGTCTAGCTTGGCACTTGATCTACAGGTTTGGGTGTTTGATTCCCTTTGCGTCAGGAATTGTACTATAAAAGAGATTTAAAAGCGGTAGAAACGTAGTTAAAGAGTGGGGATTTTCCATGCTCATGATGCAGATACTATTTGTGTATATATTAGACAGAGTGTGTGTTTTTTTAAGTTTTATCAGAGAAATTACTGTTTTACCTTAAAACCCACACACAGAAATCACCTGCTTTGATGCTGCTGTATGCGTTGGCACAGCACTCTGTATGGACAGGTGTGAAGTCTTTTGAAGCTGTAGCTCTGATGGATCCTATCACAGCACAACACCACCCCTCTACTCTGTAAGGGTTAGCACCTGAATGAATCTGTATCCCTGCCAGTCATCACACACTGTACATGGATGTGCTGTCAGAAACTGTTTGAACACAGAGCCAGTACAGAGAAGCTGCAGATGAACAAACTAGCCCAAATAGCCCTTGTACTGTTCATGTTAGCTTCACATGCTGCCCAACTCTGGAACTTTCTTACCATCTTTCTTCCCCTCTCAGACCTCCACCATGTTTTTCTGACCTCTCATAAACTCCAGCAGTGTGATGTAACGTGCGTTTGTGTATGTGTACACGTGTTTTTGTGTGTTTTGATCTCGGTCAGAAAGCCTAGTTGAAACATTTCTGTTGACGTTTTACCCCCCTCCCTCTCTACAATCCCCCCCTCCTCTCCCTCTTGCTGGACAAGTTTTCCAGACTATTCCACAGCCCTCCAGTGTCCCAGTGTGTGCATTCCTGGGTGTATATGAATCACACCGATCTATGCCTTGTATATATTGTGTGTTAATGATATATTTGTATATCTCAAACAGGGGAGTAACCTCTTCCCTCTGCCATAAAAACGTTTAGCACCAGCTCATTTGCACTAACAACTGACTCCAGATGATGTAAGTTACACAAAGTGATACTTTGCCGGCTGTTAAATAAACAAAAGTTTTATATTAGTGAATAGGTATACATTTTAAGGATTTTTAGCTTGTCAGGGTTAATATTTTTTTTTATTTTATTTTGCTTATTTTTGGTACGGTAATTAAAGCGAATAAATAACAAAATTTTTTAAACTTAAAAAAAAAAAATGAAATTGCATTTAAATAAATAGGCTGAATAAATTACATTTAAATGATTAATAATGCTGCAACCTCCTTTCTAAAAGTATGAATAAAAGTATTAACGAATGAATACATTTTTGAATTAGTAGGTTATTTAGATCAATACATTGACATATTTATACCCATTCTTCAAACAGTAAAATTTCCCAGCCAACTTGAACACATCATCATACAACCGTAAGTTAGCTTGTTAAATATGCTAATTAGCATCTATTCTGCCGATTTCAACACGGGCTTCAGCGCTGGATTACTTTTTTAACCAATGGGACCTACTACAAAATTTGGGAGAACTTTTCTCAGCCCATTTTGGTGGATAAAGAGGTTAGAGCCCCTCTCCCCTTGCTCTGAGGCTGACAGTTGAAGGAACACATTTAGAATTATTTTGATTCACAAAACCAGAGCACCATTGTTAAAATGAAAAGCTCTTAAATCACAGGAAATTCATAACCAGCTGGTGAGACGTTTTGTTGCTCCTCCTCATTACAATGATGTTCTTGTTTCAGTGGAGCTTTTTCAAATGCTTTGGTTGATCCGCTGGACGACATGCTGTCAGCGACACACCTGCTGAGTAATGTCAGCGCTACTGTTGTTGTCTTTGCCCACTGTTGTATTTTACAGGTGTAAGTGTTCCTAAACAGGACACTTCTATCTGGGAATACTCAGGCTGTTGCTGCTGTTTGCTGTGGTTGTGTGGTTGCCAGGACAGTGTGACAGTGAGTTGTTCTCTGGTTTTCCATCTGTGTATGAGCTTCGTTCCACATGTATCTGTTCGGTACACGTCTGTACTTTACCGAGAGGCCCATACAGAATGGATACGGTACGAATACACATACCTTCACACCCCTAGTCTAACATAAAAGATTTGGCAGAATTCTGCTGGAAATCAAAAATATTTGACAGCTTATCACACAGCTCCTCTAAATGCCATCTGGGAGAAATTCTAGCAAATTTTTAACCATTATTCCTCCCACAACACACAGTACATTGGAGGAGCCCCTCTACAACCCCTACCTCCAAGTATAGTATCAGTCTGTGTAAAACACTGCAATGCCAAGATGCAAAAAGAGAAAACTCACTCATTTATAGCTTGTTTTGATCTTGTTTTTGCCAGTAAAAACAATTTTCCAGGTAATGATTGTATTACTTATCTGTTATGTTTTTTTTTTTTTTTTTTTTTTACCAAGGCTCAGAGTTATGCATGATAAGGGGCGTGGCTGATATGATCGGCAAACTGGCACAATTTAGCTCTTTACCAGGGGGCCAAATCCCGTGCCACAGCTTCAAATACTGTTTTTTTTTGCCAGGATTTATTAAAGCTAGGTTGGAATAGCATTTCCATTATTTTGACAGCTATCCTGGGCTTCTCGACTGTGCCTCAGAAACTAATTGCAACATCACAGACCACAGCCTTGTTTAATCAATTCACTAACATTGTCGTCATTTCTTGGTAACATTATACAAACACAGAATTCTCTGAGTGATAAAATTGGATAGCTTGTGAAGTTGCTTTACAGTTCAACTTCATCCATAATCCTGTCTGATGCACTATGACAAATGGTGTTGAGTGTAGCCAACTGCAAACAATACATCTTAACAGTACAAATGTCATACCAGTAAATTGCTTTCATGTTTATGTGTATGCTACATCAAGCAGTGGCTAAAAGATAATAAAACAACCATTTTCTATATAATTTTTTAAACTGTCAGTTATATTACTTAATACCAGCTCATAAACAACATAAACGTTTGCTTTCGTTTTGGTGGTTAAAGGGGTAGGGACGGTTACACCCAGTCAGACTGCTGACTGAATGTTGACTATAACTGCAGTTTATAATGTGCCACTCAGAAACTCCCCTGCAGCAGCTGCTCAAACTGTAGCTTGGATTTGATCTCCCATGATTCCCTCACCTCATCTGCTAGAAATTCTAAACCACCAGCATTCATGGTCTTGCTCATTTTACCCACAGGCATTTGCTGCTGTACTTCAAGGAATCTGACACATGAATAAAGAAGAAACAAGTCTTTACATGACACCTTTGTCACCATTTGCTTCACCGAATGGATATTTTAAGATTGCAGGCATAGAAATCATGTTGTCATCATTCATTGTTGTCATTCTTCTTTAGAAAGACATTTTATACCTTCACCATAAATCTGGTATGTGGAAAGTAGGTTATAAACACAATGAAAGTTTTTTGTTGCAGATGACATGTGTGCACCCCAGCCTTTGTGAGACAGCACATTGTGTGGATCCTTAGGATTGTGTGTGCTTTATGTGTGCGCCATGACAGCGATAGCAGCACAGCTATTATACAGCTCATGGTAAAGCTAATCGTAGCCAGATGTATGGCATGATTAATTACAGGCGTTTCTTTCAGAGGCAACAGAGCTGTACATTATTGTAATTATCCAGAATCTCAGAGAGTCTGCCTCCCATTACTCTGAATCAGAGGCAGCTGAAAAAGCGAAACCCAATTTTTTACTTGGGGTCAGGACCAAAAATGGGTCATGGGTTGAATTCTGTTTAGACACTCTGAAAAAAGTTGCTCATAATGTGTGAATTCCTGATTTTTTTTTCACATATTTTTCACACTTACATGTTTGAGCCCAGCAAACAAATTTAAATATTTGACAAAGATTACTAAGCAAATACAAAAAGCAGTTTTTAAATGAACATTTCATTCATTTAGGGAAAAATTATCCAAATATATGTAGCCGTTTGTGAAAAAATAAACGCCCATGTCCTGAAGTAGCAAATCAGCCCCAGACCATCATCCTACCACCACCATGTCTGACTGCTGGTATCATGTTCATATTGTTGAATCATCAGCACTGACCTTAAAGGGATACTTCAACACTTTGGCAAATTCGCTCATTGCCATAATTCCTATAGTCTTAGTAATAGGTTCGTTACCTTCAGTTGTCGGTGTAAGCTATTTTTAGACCGGCGCTGCCGAGTTCGGACCTGCTGTGCCAACTCAATGTAAGCAGATGAAGAAATAGTTCCAAGTATTTGCTTCACGTGTCGTAATGTTACATAATTATACATTATTATTTCATAGTGTGGTGAATGTACAGGTCAAAACTTTTTTTTTTTTTTTATTTCTTGAGTAAACCACTGGGCAGAGTAGCACAGTGCAGCAGCCGCGCCTGGAGTGTAGTTCCAACTTTGCATTTAGCTTCAAAACATCTGTCTCATAACGTTCCGTGATTATTTCATAGCGTGGTGAATGTGCAGGTCACAACTTGTCCACAAGAGCGTTTTGGAGTTGTTGGATTGTGCATTTGATGAGTTTGATGAGGGAAAGCTGGAATACCGTCTGCTTACATTGAGTTGGTACAGCGGGTCCGAACTCAGCAGCGCCGATCTAAAAATAGCTTGCACCGACAAGTGAAGGTAACGAACCTATTACTAAGACTACAGGAATTATGGCAATGGGTGAATTTGCCAAAATGTTGAAGTATCCCTTTAACTGAGTCAAGTGAGGTCTACAGGTTTTTAGATGTTGTTTTGGGTTCTTTTGTGACCTCCTGGATGAGTTGTTGATGCACTCTTTGAGTAATTTTGGTAGGCTGGCCACTTCTTCTGGTTTACCACTGTTCCAAGTTTTTGGAATTTCTCCATTTTTGGATAACGGCTCTCACCCTTGATGACTGTAGTCCCAAAGCCTCAGAAATGGCTTTGTAACCCTTTCAAGACTGATAGATGTCAGTGACTTTTTTTCTCAACTGGTTTTGAATTTCTGTATTGCAGCATGGTGTGTTGCTTTTTGACATTCTTAGAGTGTGGCTGGTGAAACCGAACTCTGCTTTCTAAAAAACATGGTTATTAACAGTAAATTCATGATTTAACAAGGGGGGTTATTAGTTTTTCACACTGGGCCTGGTAGGTTTGGATGGCTTTTTTTCTCTTAATGTATGAAGTCATTGTGTAAAACCATTTTTTTATTTACTCTGGTTATCTTTCTTTTATATTTCGATTTGTTTGATGATCTGAAACATTTAAGTCAGACAAAAAAACTGTAAGAGGGCAAATACTTTAACAGCACTGTAAATCTGAAGTCTTTAAATAAAAAGTTTAATGTCCTGAGCACTGAAAGATTTTGCAGAATAATCTGTGGTGCCTGCAAGCAAAAGAGCCACATTTAACACACCAAATTACCCCTTTTTCTGATATACCTTATTAATACAAAAACTTTGACAAACATACACGCTAAGAGGTGAAAGAGATCTGAAGCAGGCCTAAAATAAGAGTAGATCATTTGAAGTACAAAAAAAGAGAAACTAATTTCATGCCTTATTGTTTCAAACAATGAAAGCCAACCTGGGTGTTTAAACTTTTTGAATAAACCTTTATCTCCTTTGCAAAGCGTCATTAAAGCTTTAAACAGACCTCTTTGTTATCTTAGTCTTACTGCGCAAAAATGGTTTTTGCATTGTGTTTGAATCGGTTTTACACTCTCATTAGCAGAGACTCTGTCATAATGAACTTTTATATATACCTTGAACGAAAGTCATTATGAAGGTTCTGCTTTTGTCTCAGTCCACAGCTCATTATCGGAATCATTCTTCCTCCCACATCCTCCCATCTCCCCCTCTCTCCTCCACAAATATGGCCTTTTCCTTCCTGCTACCTGTGCTCATTTGCCCACTCCTGATTGGTTTTAAACATCTGTTGCTTTACTACTTTTCTTCTCATCTTCCTCTCCTCTTCTGCTTCTTCCATCTGTCCCCTCCTATTTATACTTCAGTAACATATTTCCCTCATTTCTGTCCCTTTCATCCTGCTGCTGTAAACTCTGCCACCTCCTGCTACTCTGCTCTCTCCTCCTTTCTAACTCACCATAAAATCTTAGCAGATCTATTGAAAAACTCCAATCCAGGAAACAGAAAATAACTGTTGTGACTGTTTTCATCCAGGATTGTTCATTCTCCAGTCCAGTGTTTTTCTCCACAAAGGCAGTGTGTCTCTGGTTGATGTAAGTGTTTGAGTGACTCAGTCCTTGTGACATTGACATCTCTGTCTCTTAGCGAGGCATTGCTGAGACAGACAGGCACCTCTGCAGTAACCCTACACCGTATGTGTGTGTGCTTGTGTGTGATCGATGTTCTCACAGTTATTGCATCACTGTGCCACCTAATCCGACCTCCGTTTATGCCTCCTTTGTCTTTTCTCCTCTCCTCTTTTTCTCCCTTTGTGTTCTTCTAGATCTGCTACACTTGGCTGCACTTCTGCTGTCGAGGAAAGTGTTTTTTTATGCTTTATTGCAAGATGTTTCCATGTGAATTTGCAGAATTTTTGTAGCTTTGCTTTTGGTTGATGGCAAAAGATCAGGCACTCAATGGAATACTTTTGCATTGTTAGTAATCCCAACAGGAAAAGTGATCAGAGGACAAATGGGCCCATTTCCTTTTCCCCTAACCTCACTTCCATCTTCTCTTCCTCTCTAACCCCTCCTCTTTGCTTCTTGGCCCTTTGTGTCCGTACGCAAAATGTCTTCATCTACATAAACTGCATAGCTTTTTATGCACTTTGACTTTTTGTGTTCTTGTTAGTAAAAACGAAGAAAATTGTGCCAAAATCTGGATTTTTTAATTCAATTTTCTGATTTTCTTTCTAATCTAAACACTACTTATGTTAAAAAATATATATATCATAAGCCCTCCTTGGTCAGAATTTGCCTCCCTAAATCAACTTTGAGTGTGAATGGAGAAAAACTAAGAGAAAAACTAGGCTAATGTCTTGTAACAGTGTAGGATTTGGCAGTACTGGATCCTCATCTGGAACAAATTAACCCCAAAACCTGCATGTAACAAACCCACACTGACTCTTCAGATAGATCCTCAGTGAAACGTGCACAAACATGATGCTAAACCACTTGCACATTTGGCTGCTTGAGTTTTTAGTGCACTGCTTTATCAGTAGCAAATATCTGATGAACTTCTCTGACTACCCTGTCAGGGCTGCAGCCTAAATCAGTTCCTTTCACTCGTCTCAACTAACCAGCTGCAGAGGAAATATAGGCCAGCATGAGGGGAGGAAAAGGGCAGGGAGGCACAACCAGAATGGGGGCATAATTATATATTTTAGATTTTGTTTTTCATCTTTTCTCCCTTTTTCAGATTCACCCACTTCTCCAGTCATCTCTCTTTTTGTCTCATTTCCTCTCATCTCTTCCCACCCTTTCGTCTTTTCTCACCATGAGCTAATCCCTCTTTTATGTGTACTGTATAGATAAACTTGTGTGTGTTTTGTACAGTGTCTGTGTACGTGTGTGTGTGCCATTTGGGGGTTTCTGTTAATCCGTTAACAACCTCAGGGGGGCTTGTGGAGGAGTCTAAAAACGAGACCACAGCACAGTCTAAGTACAAACACAGCACCATCATGAGTGCGTGTAATATTCTTAGAGTCAGTGTGTGTTTGCGCCAAAGCAACACAGTAAACATGTAAACAGACAGCTGGTTACTCTCTCTGAAATGGTTGTTAAGCTGACAGAGCTTAAATGTGAATGTTTAAAATATTCAGCACATAGCTTTAATTGCCTGCTTTTATTTTCTTCTCCTTGTCTGACCTAAAAATGTCAACCTTTTTTTTTTTGTAAAATTTTGAATTTTGTGTGTTTCTGTGATTAAAGAACAATCCAGAGTATGGCTGTCAATGTAAACACATTTAGTGTGATGAGAGTGAAGTCTTAAATTATGACTTTTAGTTTTTACAACTGACTTAATCATGTGCTTTTTTTGGTCATTTTTGGCACACCATCGTCAAGCGACAGCAGAGTTGCTGCTGGATGCTGCTTTCTTTAGCTTCTCCAGTGGTTTCTTAATGATGGAAATAAAGACAACACTGCTCCTTTGAATGTCTCCTTTCACTTTAAAAATAATCTCCCAGACATCTCAGTGGACAAGTCAGACATAATCTGCAGTTTGTGATATCAGATGACGTCACGCAGCAGTGGAGAGCTACCGGTGGGGGGCAAGCAGTGATTTCTGCATAGAGAAATGCTACTAAAAAAAAGCCATGTTTTTTGACATCTACAAGTATGCCAAGGGTTCAAAGTGCGAAAATTAAAAACATTGCTTACTGTTAAGGTACTTTTGTGTCCTGCAAGTAGTGAAATATCAAGACCAAAAATAAGAAGTGGTGTCGCGCAGTGCTTGTCTGTGGTCTGTTTCCACAAAGTGGTCTGGTTGGTTCAGTACAGTTTTGCTACGGCACATTTACCTCTGATTCTGCCCGTATTTGCTCAACTGCTGTCCATTCAGTCTAACTTGTAGTGATGGGAAATCCATCTCTTTTAAGAGATCCAGATCATTTAGCTCAGCTGAGTAAAGCTGGTTGTTTGGCTCCCAAATGGCTCTTTGTTTGGTATCAGTTTTGCTTTTATATGTTGATTAAATAACAACAAAGGATGTGGAGAAAAAAACTGGCACTCAAACAGGAGCTAGCCACAGTGTCCTAGAACAGACAGGTGAACAGGTGAAAGGCTCGTCATTGATTGGTCACTCACCCCACAAGGATTATTTGGTTGATAACACATCACCATTTCAATTAGAAGCATATTTGTGACAACACAGGAATTTTTTATGTGTGAAAGGGGCTCATTGTTTTTTATTTATTGCAACCTTGATTTTAATAAATGGAGAGTTTAGAAAACAGCAAAGTTTTGTTTCAAAAGACGCTCCTATGATAAGCAGCCTCATAACAAGAGTGAGGGGGTGGGGGTATAAAGACAACAGCTCTCCTGCTTGAACCACGTTAAGTTTGGGCAGCTTACATTTTCATTATAAATCTGACATGAGACAGCAAAATAAAATCAGTGTATCAAAGGAGACATGCAGCAGTGGACTTTTTCTCTCTGTTTATCTGGTGTCTGCAGCATCAGACAGCACTCGTGCTGCCTCAGCCATAATGAATTGAGTGTTTTTATCTGTGAACGATCTCATACGGCGGTTATATACGGATAAAGATGTAGACATATTCAGCGAGCTAAGGGGGGAGACCCATTCTGCAGCAGCGTCTGTCTGAAATATGTCCACAAAGCCAAGAGAGGAGAGGATAGCCTCTTTCCCTCTGCCACAAAACTTTAAGCCACTGCTGCAAGTTAGCTAGCTAACTTGTTGAGGACTCTGCCTGGCATGGGAACTGTCAACAGGCGTGCGGGGGGGGGGTTCAAAATAAAAGTGTAGTTTGAAGCATCGATTTAGATTGATGTTTTGACTTTCCATTGATCTGATTGGATCATCATCAGGCCAGTTGATATATCAATACGCATCAATGAATCGTTACAACTCTAGCAAACAGTGGCAGTGATTTCCCTGTTTATTTTTGTACTTTAGGCTCTTTCTAGTATGCCTCTATTTTCATCTATTACAGTATAGACAAAAACGTGAAACTTTAACCGTAACTGTGAACTAGAATATGAGTAATTACCTAGATTACTGTCCTCTCTAGCCATCTTTTCTGTTTTCATTTCTATATCTGTGAAGTTTGAGTTATTTAGAATGAAAGAAGTAGATAGTATGTCAAACATTAGTTTGTGGATTACCATTCCATTAGCTATTAGCTTAAAAAGATTATCTAGATCTCCTCAGATTTGCTTTACATCCAGGCTAGACTTAAATAAGACTCAGATCCATTATGTGATCATTCATCTCTCATAAAATATGGGAACTGCATGATATTAATTCAGAAATATTTCCTATTAATAGCAGAAACGGTAGAGAAGGTAGCTCTTTATTTTGCAGTGGCCTGTCTCTTGGATCAAACCCATCATGATCTTCTGTTCTGCCTGTTTTATTTCTTCTCCTTCTAAATAGAGAATAACAAATCCAAAGGTGAGGGGCCACAACAACATCATTCTCATCCTAGAAAAACAGAATGCTGGGACGTGATTGGACACTGATTGCTGTTCATGCTCTTTATAGTGAAACATTAGAAGTGCTAAAGTTCATCCTGGGCGTTTACAGCGGAGGCTTACGTTTAAACGGAGTGTAAAGGGATAGTCCTCACTCATTATGTAATAGTTTTATCTGGAACAGCCCTCGCCCTCTCTCCACACAAGCCTGACCCTCTGTCAGATCACCAGTTAGTGTTACAGTGTCAGGGCCTCGCTTTAAGACGTCATTTACACCCTGTGGAATCCAGAGCGACGTGCACACAGACACACAGCAACATGCGAATATGAATATATTAGGTTTCTTTCTAATTAAATCAGTAGCATCTGTTTGTATTTTAGAAAGCTTTGGTGGGGATTTAGACCAGTATCCTTCTTTTCATTTCCTTCATTTTGTCTTTTTACTTCATTCAAATGAAGTAGTTGTAAAAAAAGAGATTTAAAGGTTGTAGCAGTCGACTCTTTAGAATAACTTTAGTCCATTAACACATCAGATTCGATCTGTTTGTTTATGATGTGTTAATGCAGAGGCAGGTGCATGTGCACTATATTAAGCCTGCAACCTTTAGCACACAACTATTTTTTAACCCCCACCCTCTCCTTCAGGCACTTAAAAAGCCTGAAGTTCATATATTTTTACTCATACAGATGCTTTATTCACACTTGACATACAAGATGCATAAGCCTTGCGAGGCCTCTTCTGCTGGGGGGGTCGAATCCTTAGAAAGTTCAAAGACTTCTGTGTCCCCTCAAGGCAGACTGGATTGCTGATATATGACAGCCATTACTCTGAATGTCTCATGTTTCAAATTAATCTTTCTTACAGTTCAAAGAGCATTTCGCTAGCTAATCAATCACAACACACAAACATAGGAATTTAAGGAGATGCCACTAGCATTTCAAGACTTTGACAAGAAAGCTGTATGTTTAGAATACATTTTTAATGCTTTTTAATGTGAAAATTTCTCAATCTTTTTTTTTTGCAGAAGCCCTAAAAAGATTATGATCCATAAATGTTTATATAGTTTTTTTTCTTGTGACATTAAGTAAGTTTAAATTGATTTCTCGAGATCTGCCTTATTTTTCTCATTATCTTGCTGCTGATTTTCTTGTTATTAAGATTTATTGTTTAGTTGTTTATAAAAACTTAAAAAAAAAAAACATTATCAAGGGAAAAACAGATGACAAACTAAAACACCTGTACATTATTTACTATTGCAGACAAACAATGCTTTAAAATGTATAGATGCTTGTTCTCTTCGGGCTTCCCAACTAATTTAATTCAGTTTAATGGCATCCTGTGCATTTCTCCTTATCTTTCAGATTTCACCAGATGCACTTTATCTTGTATGAACAGATATAATTATAGACAAATACTTGGAATCTGTTTGTTCTCTTCTTCTTGGAACTAAGTGCTCAGAAATTGATGTCAGAGGTTGAAAATGTTTAAATTGAGCCCATTTATAACATTAAATCCTCTACATTTTTAAAAAACCTTTTCTATAAGATTTCTGCCAGTTGTTTTCCGTTAATACCAACGTCACAATGAAGCTGACACAAAAATTGTTTATAATGTGATCGCTGTCAACCTTTTGACCGGAAAACTTGGATCCTTGTTTTCTTCATGTGACTTCATTGGATCTTTGTTTCCTGTTTGCTGGACAATGGAGGCTATTGTTTGTTGCTAATTATTTCAACCAAACCACAATCAGTAAAAAGAGCTTTATTGGAGTCTTGGAAGCAGGTTACCTCAGCTGACTCAGGATTGGGGCATTAGATTAGACGTTTATTGGCCTTGGAAAAACCATAACTTCAAAAACATGCTCTTACCAAATCACTGAATCTTATCTTGTGTGGGTTAAAAGGAGATTTAAATGTAATGCCTGATATTTGAGGCGTGTTTATGTCCTCAAGTTGTCTCTGTAAACCCTGAAATCCTGACATGTCATGATTTTTACCATTCTCTTCCAGATTTTGGATAATTTCTTGTATAATGTGAGTCTTTGTGAACGGCACGCTATTCTGCAGAGGATTAACACTTTGGAGGGGCAGATTTAATCAGCAGAAGTTTGAGTCATTATCCTCAGATTTCCTCTAATTATCCTTGGATCAAGACGGCTGAGACGAGAAGGAGAGATGTAGGAGAGAGAGAAAAACATCCTGCTTTTATTTTGGAGGTGAAACCCAATGAATGAAAAAAGATGGGGGGGGGGGTTAAAGGAGGATGAGAGGGGAGACAGGGAGGAGTGGAGGAGATGAGACGTGACCGGCAGAGCAGAGGGTAATGACTGCACAAGCACATGGTGTTTGTGTGTTGGTGTGTGTTGCACAGCCAGGCACAGAGCGATGGGACAATAGGGTGAGCAGTGAGTGGCAGGCTGAGATGGCACCTATTGTTCACACACATGAGTACACAACATGTGCACACTTAGGCACACACTGGGCTTGTTATTGAACCGTCTTGTTGAATGGGTTTATTTGTGATGCCTGTTACTGATCAGAAAAACAATAAAAGAAGAGCAAAATACTCCTCATACCAAAGATTCCAAATTTTAGTTGGTCAATTAGAATTTCCTGCATACAACAGCATGCATGCAGAATTATGTTTTTACTTTATTAAAATGCAGTTCATTTTTATATTTTAGATAATGCTGACAAATCTTGTTCAGTGTTTGTTAAAAGGCCAGGTTAGGATTTTTAAAGTAGTTGCGGGGCAGTTAGAAACAAATCCTCATGTAAAAAGGCTACTTACACCAGTAGAAGGGGCGGAAATTTCTACAAATACAGTTAAACTGTACTTTTAAACAGTAAAAAAGTTAAATATATAAGTTTAATATGAATAATAAATATGAATAATAAAGAGTCTTAGGGTTTTCCACTGTTGTCTTTGAGGAACTGATTCCTTTGGGCTCTTGGACATGAGCATTTCTCTTTTTTGACATGATGAAAACAATCAGTATAGTTTGGAAGCATCCATCTATCCATTATCTATACACTTCATTATATTCAGGGGTCACATCGGGGCTGGATCCAATCCTAGCTTAGGTGAGAGACAAGGCAGTCGATCCCTGGGCTGAAAAACAGGGGTAAACAACCAGTCACACTCCCATTCACACCTAATTAAGAGTCACCACTTAACCTCATTGGATTGTGGAGGAAACTGATGGGCACAGAGTCAAGCCAAGAATAGTGCACCATAGTGCACCCAGTAGAGGAAACACTTGGCAGATTACTTGATAATGAGAACAATTCTTGTTTCCAGACCTATGCTTAAGTGAGTAAAATGACAATACAGTAAAAGTATTTCTCCCAAAGGTGAAAAAGGGGAAATCATAGTGCATGTATATCACCACATTTACTTCAGAAACAACTAATTTTTCAGCCACAAGTAGGTCAGATTAATAGGCACACACATGGCCCTGGTTACTGCAATATGTAGAGCAGTGATTGATGGGGAAACCAAAAACCACCTAAATAGGAGAAGAGAAGGAAGGAGGGGCCGAGTGATGGAGGAACAAAGAGCGAGTGAGGCAGCTGGAAAAGGAAACAGGACGGAGAGAGGGAGAAGATCAAAAGATATAAATAAAAAACACAAGGATTATATATACATATCTTTGTCACACCTTGCCGACACATCACATTAAAGGATGACATCTGTCACTTTCTCTCTCCCCCCTTTTTTGGAGTAAATTCATCCTCTTTTCAATCAGCCTTATTTATAACAGATGCTCTCTCCTTCTCCTTCTCTCTCTCGCTCACTCTTTTTTGGTTAACCATAACAAGCTGTAGTAAAGGTCTTGCAGAGATTTTGGTTTTTGTGCACAAGTAAAAAATTCATGTATGTGTGTGCCTTTTTGTGCAGGTTTATGAAGGTGTGCATGTCTCTGTGTGTGCTTGCAGGAGGTTTGTGGTTCTTTGCAGGAGAGTGTTTCCAGTCTCCAGGGGGTCTAAGAGACATATTTGCTACATGCTTACTAATAAAACACACCGGGCCTTCTTCATGCACTCACACTCCACACGTGAGGCCCAATCCTCCTCCGCTGCTGCTGCTGCTCTGTAGGTCTTTTACTGCCTATAGAAACAAATCAGCTCTTTCAGTCAGCCCAGTGTAATGTAATAAAGATTTACAGGTCCTGATTTTCTTCCCTGTTACTGGGCAGCATTCTTCAAAATTTGGGTCAGGGGCTCAAAGGTTTATCAGATTGAAATCAAAGTGGGTCAACCACACATTTTTAGAGGAACTGGGATGAAGAGTTTATGGGCCACAGAGGTATCCAAAAAAGTTACTGGATTATGGCAGGAAAAATAATGCTGCAGGTTATTTTGAATTAACTAATTTTTTTAGCAATATATTATGTTGTGTTTGTTTTTTAAGAACAAATTTGCAGGATTTTTTTAAAGTGCAAATGGATCTTAGATCATTTCACAGTCTTTATTTGTATTCTACTTAGAAAATTTTATTTTGTGTGCAACTGCAGAACTTGAACAGAGTTTGTGTCTTTTTCATCATCTGGTTTTATACCAAATTGCCTTGAAATGCTCTGAAAAGCTCTCAAACATGACTATTTGTATGTGTAATTTTTCACATGGCTTTAACATTTTTTCATAGAAAACTGGCATAAAGCTGAATTTTATACAATTAGTGCCATTAAAGTTAGTCCTCTGAAGCATTAGTTCTTGTTTAAATCACATGCTCAGAACAGTTATGTTGAAGTTTTTCCATGATTTTTATTTTCAACCCAAACATTACTGTTACAAAGGAAAATTTGAGACTGCATTGGTGGATTTGGGGAATCCATCTCCAGAAATCTCATTTGAATGTCAAAACAACACTCCAGATGCTGTTTACACTTGAAACAAAGCTTGCTGTAATATTCCCATTATTCATCTAGATCTATTTATTGGATTATATGATCATATAAAAGGTTTTTAAGCTCACCCTCCTTTTTTCAAAGCACTATTTTAGATGAGGAAACCACAAAGCCAACCAGAAAAGCTGTTTGATTCACGAATATTCAGTTTTACATCATAGAAGTCACTTGTAGGATTTTCTGAACAGTTGGCATTACATTATTGGTGTTAAAGTAGCACTGAAATAAAAGGGTGTAGCTATTATTGCATGTTACATCATCACTGAGATTATTATTTTCATGGATATTGGGTTGCAGGGCTTGACATTAACTTTTTTGGCTCTCCAGCTACCAAGGACTTTGATTTTGAAAAGTTGCTAGCCTGGGATAAGATGAATCACATTCTCCTTTTTCCCTCATCATCCTGATCAAAATAAGTTCTCCATCAAGCACCTCTCCCTGAATGCAGTAAATAACACATTCATGTCTGATTTTTCCTGATCAGACCTGCTGATACCAGCTTTTTTCCAGATATTTGAGGAAAAATTGCCCCCAAATTGGCCTTGTTGCTATAAACATCAAATTGACATGCAATGGTGCTAATAGCCAAGCACAGTTAGAATGAAGCATCGTTTCTGACAGTGTTGAATTTGTCTTTGTCAAATGTCTTTTATACAACACAATCTGATTGGTCAGATGTCATGAGTAGCCAATGAACCTGTGTCCCCATGCTTTGTGTTATTTCTCATGCTGATAAAGCATTGTTTATTTTCCTTCATATTTTGATCATGCAATTTAACTTTTGCCACATACCAGTAAAATCATACCTGTTCCAAATAGTCATTAGTCGTTAGTCAATAGTCATAAGTCTCATAAATTACGACCCCTAATTTCTATGACCATTTCATGAAAAATTATAGGGGCAAAATGCATCCTTGGCTCAGTAAGAATTGAATACCTTATGCAATTCAGAATTTTGTAAAAAAAAAAAAATCATGCATGTTAAAATTTGTTGAAACATGTGTCTCTTTTTTCCTATTGAACATGAACTGATTTATGTGAGGATTACCAGCAGGAACTGACATATTAAATCCCCATAGATAGCCAAATAAACACCATTTTACAAACCCTTTATCAGGTTGTTTTTGTTACATTATCTCTAAGCTTGCTTTATGCATTGAACTTTTGTTGGAATAATTTGTTCATTCTCTTCCTACTGGTGCTGTAGTATCTGTCTCTCTCTTTCACCCTGTTGTGAATCGTTACTCTTATATAAATAAATCTAATTCACTGTTACATAACAAAAAGCCTTAAAAAGACAGTCTGTGGTTGCAGACAGTTATATGTATTCATTTTTGCTTCCACTACTCTAGAAGAGATTTGACAAGCCATACAATATGGTGAGCTTAACACCCTGGAACTCTAAGCGTACACATTTAGGTTCCAGATATATTTGTTTTGTTACATCCTCCATCCATCTGGAGCTGTTAGTGCTGCTTGCTCACTGGGGGTGAAACCAAAACCAGAGAAGAAGACCAGAGTGGATGATCACTGAGCATTAAAGCACAGCGTGAAGCCCAGACTAGACAAGTCGATCTGAGGGTATCAGCTTACAACTTCTCTGCAGGAAGCTGCATAATGCCTTAACACCACTGATTGGGTTTCTGCCTGCCTGCCTGTCTGGCTGCCTCTCTGGGCGTATGTACAGTTTGGTGTGTTCATGTGTGTGTCCTTGGTTGGCAGAACAGAAATAGGGCAGACATGCTGACGAGGTGTCAGTCACTCAGGGATGTATAGTTAGCTTCTCTGGAAAAGAAGATGGGGCAAAAAGGAAGCAGGGCTCAGATAATGAGAAGTACTCTAGCTGTATGTGTGACAGAAAAGAGGCAGCCGATTAGAGTGTAAATACTCATCCTGCTGAGGTGTTTCCGTGAAACAGAGAGAGAAGGAGAGAGAGGTTATTTTTGAGGATGATAAACTCAAGTCTCATGATGTTTTGAAGCTCAGAAAAGAAAAGAAGAAAACTGATGTCATGCTTCAAATTAATCCTAAAATCTTAACAGCTATTTTGTTTTCCTTCAGATACACATTTGCTGTCTCTTACAGGGCCCCCTCTAAACTTGCAGTTGTGTACACCACCCATTTTGAACACTAGAATGAAAAAGGAAACATTAATAATGTATTAGGACGTCCCTTTTGACTTGCTGTCTGCTCACATCTATGAAGATTCAACATAGAAAGACAAATACACACAGTAAGAGGGAGGAGTAATCTGTTCCCCCAGGAAGGCGTCTGCAGAGATGCGGGTGGTCAGGGTCTTTTCTAAGTGCTGCTGGGAAATCGACTGTTGGTTTCCAGTCAGTCATGTGACCTCCAGTCCACATCATGTGACCACACAGTCATGTGACCATAATACAAAAGTGGGTGAGCACATGCCAGGATGTTTGAGTGTTGCTAATGGGCCATCATCAGTGAAGTGGTTTGTGCAGGATGAAGGGATAAGCTCTCACATACTCACTCATCTACACACATTAATGCACTCAGGCTTTTAGACTCTTACTCTCTGCGTGTCTGTGAGTGCGTGCATGTGTGTGTGTAAGTCATATGATATAGATGAGGCCCAGGGTTATACAATACGACAATATGAGATCATCGTCTTCCTAATCTCCGAAGCTGCTCACAAGGTTTTCTAATAGATTTATAACATTTCAAAAGACTTGAACACCGTGACCTAACATGGCAGGATCTTCACTTGATTGGTTAAGTCTGGATTATACAGTAGGAATGCTACCTGGTGATTTGAGTATCTCCCATATCTTTGATAATAATACCAAAATATCCCTGAATTTTAGGATTTGTTGGCACTGTGTTTTTAACATAGCAGATCTCAGTTTTGTCTCATATTCAAAACATTTAACTGTGAGTGAAAGCTGTGTAACATTTTTGTCTTAGAGAATGAAACATCAGCTCAGTTTAATTCAAAACAAGGTTCCCCTCATTTTGTCCTCTTTTTTTTTATAGCAGCTGGTTGCCATAGTGATAATCCTGATAATATTCCAGGGAGTAGGTGTTTAACCTCCAATGTCCAATCTTGCGTCAATTTAACAATCCTGTTGCTTCTTTAAAATGCTTCTTTAATATCAAACTTGTGTTTCTTGTCCCCTGTTTCTGTAATTTCCATTGTTTTATCCAGTTATTCTGTCATGAATCCTTAAACACTCGCAGCGTCTGTGTCAATCGGGCTGCATCCTGTGTGTGTGACTGCAGAGCAGACTGTAATTACATCCTCTAAAAGGGTCACAGACATTATGAAACACTCAAAATGTGTGTCATGATTTACTCTCAAAACGCGCAGCTCTGATTTATCGGGTTGATTTTGAATATCTGTTACAAATTTATGTTTTTATCCTTGAAACCTAGATGTAACTGGTCATCCTTTGCAGCCATCATCATTTGCACAAACAACTTAATAATTACAAATCACAGAGAAGTTGCCACCATATTTGGGCTTAAATCCTTTGAAATTGAGGTTTTGTCAGTTAATTTCTAACCTGGCACACGAGATAGACTGTTTCATATATCCAAGCTTTCATTCTAATACAGAAATGTGGCCCAGTTCTGATAGAACTGCTGCCATACTATGGCTACATCCGGGTAAATCATTACACTAGCAGCAGCCATTGATAGGGATGGTGTCGTTTTTTCTGATACCGGTGCTAAATTAATACTTTTTATACAGTGCCAGTGCATAAAGGGTGCCTGAATCAGCACTTTTAAGAGGAAACAATTGTGTAGTAAGTCAGTGGGAGCTGTCTAGATATCATACATTGTTAATTTTGTTGACTAAAACTATGACTTAAAATGTTTGTTGACAGCCATTTTTTTCATGAGAAAGACTTGACTAAGACAAGCCAAACATAGATCTTTGATGACTAAAACTGACTAAAAGTAGTTACCTTTTTATAAAGTTGACTAAAACAAGACTAAAATGTAATTTAGGTTTTGTCAGGTGTTTGAAATCCTTGATATTTATCCACTATGAGTAAGCTATCAAAATACGATGCATCTGTAGCTATTCCTCTCAGCTGTAGAAAGCAGGGATCCCAGGTTTGGCAGGGTGCATAGAATATACTATAGGCAAAAGAATAAATGCTTGGACTCAAAGTTAAGACTAAATGTGAGAACTTTTTATGGACTAAAACTGGACTAAAATTTTTTTGAGTTTTTGTCGACTAAAACTATAAAGGGTAGAAATGACTAGAATGTGACTTAAACTAAAAGACATTTCATCTAAAGACTGAGACTGAGACTAAAACTAAAATTAGCTCTCAAAATTAACACTGGTATCATAAACGAATCACAGAAATATATATTCATAAGATGCCAGTCGAAAATGGGATAAGAAAAGGAAGCTGGTGTAACTTAACACTTAAATCACACCAATTCTGTACGATTTTCTTGCCTTTTATTTGGGGTGTCAGGGTATCGAAATTTAGTATCAATATCTGTGTTGTAATTCGGTCCGGTAGGTATGGGATGGGTTGGTACTGGACTTTAATGCTCATCCCTAAACATTGTATATACAGGCCTACAGCACAACTGAAACTCTCCTGTAACTATTGCGAACTGTGTCAAAGCAGATCAGAAGAATATGGAAAACATCTTTTCTGTCATGAAAAGCTTTCGGTGCTGCTCTGTGCTCTTTGTTGTGTAAAGAAATGTGGTCCTGATTTGATAAAACTGCCACGATACATCTGAGCTAAACGCTACACCGGCAGCAGGCATTGCTACCATTTCCCATTACAATTAAACCCCACCTGTAGCTAACGTCTTATTCTCAAATGATGACGATTGGTTGGGTTTGCTCTTAGACCTGGCGCAGTCATTTCAGGCAGGAACTTTGCAAGCTGTATTTGCCTGGGGGTAGACATGGGATCTGGCCAGTCTCGTTCTGAATGTGTTGACTACAGCCAGTTACAAAGCTAATGAAACAGCTACTAAGAGCAAGCACATATTCACACTCTCACTGAAGCTAACAAGTTTGACCACAGAGCTAATTGTTCAAGTGAATGCAAAAAGTGTTGCTTTTTTTCTTTTCTTCAAAATAATGACCTGTGACATGAAAACAAACACACAGGCTTGACATTTCTGAAAGCATGACTCCTTTTCCAAACATGCTCAAGCCCCACACTCAAACTTCTTTACAAGATCTGGCTCGCCCACACTGGCCTTTACATGCATGTTTATTGACATATTAGTGGTGGAGCTGGAATGCCTGTTAAACTTGGTGCAGAGGACTTTTCTTAGACCCAAGTCAGCTGCACAATGGAATAATGTGTATCGTAACTCTCACTGGGTGGCTATGGCCACTGCTACTGTAAAAAAGACTCAGTTAAAAGTTAGTGTCAAAGTTATAGGATATGACTGACAACCAAACATCTCAACTGTGAAGGACATTAGAAGTAGAAGCTGATATTTAGAAGAGATTTTGTCCCTTGGTGGGATGATAGTGAGGGATCTTGTCTTTACTCAGGCATAGTTTGTTGTGATCTAAGTGGAGAAGAATGATTCTCTTCTCATCTTCTTTCATGCTCCACAATAATCCTCTAAATGGAAATTCAGTAAAATATGGACAATTTAAATCCAGTTGGCAGTTCCTTACCAGCAGAGTGAGCAGCAACCAGTGCTTATGAGGCAAGTAAACATGACCAAAGCAATGTGCTGAAGTTTAAACTGAGCATCGGCATGAAGAAGAAAGATGACTGAAGTGACTTTGCACTGTCATGGTTGTTGGTGCCCGATGGGCTGATCTGAGTATTTCATAAACTGCTGAACTACCGAGATTATCAGGTACAACTATCTCAAGGGTTTATGGAGAATGGGGAAAAAAAGAGAAAGCATCCAGTGAGCAGCAGTTCTCTGGCCCAGAGAGGTCAGATGAGAATGAGCAGGCCGGTTCCAGCTGATAGAAGGACAACAATAACCACTCGTTACAACCATGGTATAGAGATGAGCATCTTTGAATGCCCAACATGTCAAACCTTGAAGCAGAACACCAAATTGGGTGTCAGCTTAGGAGAGGAAATTCCAGCTACAGTTCACAGGGCTCAACAAAATATAACCATAGAAGATTGGAAAAACTCTTCTTGGTCTGATGACTCTCTGTTTCTGCTGTGACATTTGAATGGTAGAGTCAGGCAACATAAAAGCCTGCTAACAACCATGGCACATTCAGTCCCTTAGATCATCTTTCTCCCCCATTCTGATGCTTGTTTTAAACTTAAACTGATTGTCTTGACAATGTCTATGTGCCTAAATACATTGGTCGCTGCCATGTGATTGGCTGTTTAGATTATTGTGTTAATGAGCAGTAGAACAGGTAAACCTAAAGACATTATTTCAAAGTCCAAAACTTTGAAATTAAATACACTTTACTGTATTTTCATGAAGAGATTTGTTGGAGGCATATTTATACCAGAGGAAACACATGGCAGAACAGACACATTATTGTCTTGCCTAAATTTACCTCCTGCGCAATGCAAAATCAGTTTATTTATACATGTCTTTTAAAACCTCTTTGTCACAAGGTACAGCTCAGAGAGATAGAGTCTGCAGTGTAGTGATAAAAAGAAACCACATCAAAATTCAGTCTCCGACTCTAATGGATGTTTGTGTCGTCTTTGATTAAAGATGAAAGGACAGTCTTCAGTTTTATCCGTATCCTCCTCAGTGCTGTTTTTTAACGTCATCTAGCACTATTCTCTGAAAGTGCCTGGTTTCATATTTGAGCTGCATTTGTCTTTTAGTGGCATTTTACAAGCAGTTTGACCATGATTGTATGATATGAAAGTGTTCCGCATTTCTCCTCTACCTTCAGCATATCCTGTCGTGTTTGTTTCTTATTTAATTTTCTTGTCTTTTTACTGTTTAGTCCACTTAATTTGATTGCAGTCACATTCACCTTATAAGGATACTATTAATAGAACATGTTTAGTTTCAGGTAATGCTTGTCTCTGTTGATTGCAGACCAACAATGTTTTCTTAGCTGTTTATATGACTAATTGTCCTTTCTGTCCTGGTTTTAGGATCGAAAGCTGTCCAAATCAGAGCGTCAGCGCTTCAAAGAGGAAGCAGGGATGTTGAAGGGTCTCCAGCATCCTAACATTGTCCGCTTCTATGACTCCTGGGAGGGACCGTGCAAAGGAAAGAAATGCATTGTTCTGGTCACTGAGTTAATGACATCTGGCACACTGAAAACGTGAGTACACGAGATAAAATGATTTTTCAAGGTGTATGTTTTGTGTTCTGGGGAAGAAGGTGCTGTATTTACCCGTATGGTGTCTTTTGCACTAGTGTGGCTTGTAAAATCTTAGAGCTGATTTTCTATGATGCCAACACACAACAGAACTTAAGAAGTCCAAGACAAATATCCCTGAGGGCAAGCTCAAGTATTTTACAATGTACTTTACCATGTAAATTGGTATCGTACCTAAACTGTCCTTACAACAAGTTCCTGAAATTTAAAGCAACATAGTCAGCATGAAAACTTGCACAGTATTTTGTTAAACTGCAGCAAAGCACAAATTGCATGCCACATAAAAAACAACAAATAAAAACACCCTCCTTGCATGCTAGCAATGCTTTGAAACAACCATGAAGTGGCAGCTTTAAAACAAACCAAGTTCAATAGTAGGAAATGTATTGTGTCACATCAGTTTCGCAGACTACTGTACCCTGTTATGTTATTTTGGCACCATATCACCATGTGTTGTGATATGTTGCATTCTGCTGTTATCCTATTCCACATACTAAAGCCTATCAAAGCCACTCTTCCAGCCAAAATGTGTCATAATGACAGATGCAGGTTGAGCCTGTTTGCATTAATTCCGACTGGTTGTGGCTCCTATACCGGACCAGACCAGGAGAACTGGAACTACTGCTCCAGTTTACTCGGATACAAAGCTGTTCGTGTGTAGCACTTGTGAACAAAAGCCCTGCTAAACTTCTTTATAAAATGATACAAATGTTTAAAGAGCCATGGTTATAAAAAAGATATCAGCTAAAGCATGCTAAATTTGTCAATACTTTAGTTAAATAATTTGTTGGGGTGTTATTTATGTCTCATGATGGGTTGCACTTTTTACAGTACACATGCATACACCTTAACCTGGGACTCTTACTACATCTTTGCTTTTGAAAAGCTCTGTCATTACCATAGACAAAGAATTGGACAAACGTCAGCTGTCTGCTTACAATAGGCGGACTCAAATGGCTTTTGAAGCCAATCCGTGGAGGCTTCCATATTGAAATCACGGTCTCAATCGAACTTTGGATCAACTTAACGGCCTGCCCACTAAGCGCAACTTCCTGTCAGCTAGCTAGCTAGCTAGCATGCTGGTTGACAGAAACGTAGCCTCTGCCTTTCAAACTATCTGTCAATTAAATGAGACGTGCCAATCAGCGTGTAGTAAGGTTGATGCTAAATATAATCCAAACAATCGCCGTACAAAAAAATTCACCCACCGTATAGTGAGAGCACATTAAGACACTAGCTAATGAGACACGTTTGGTATTTTGAACCAGGCTGTAAACCAGTTTATTTCTAGTGTAAAAACTGGCTGTTCAACAGGTGTCCAGTACGGGACTTCCAGTGTTCCTGCAGCCAGCCTCAAGTGGACACTCGTGGTATTGCAATTTTTTGCACCTCCACTTTGGCTTCATTTTTCAGGACCGGAGGTTGCCGCTTGGTCATTACAGATGATGACACATCTGAAAATCCATTCAAGTTTTCTTTATTCATGTCAAACCAATATGCAGTTTTCCTTTATTTAGTATTGTTAGGACCTCTGTCTCAGCAGGAGATCAGCACTGTGTGCAGCTGTTTGTGGGTCAGCTTGTTCCTCTGACTCATAACCTGTACACTATGTGTCTATGTGTGTGTTATGTGCAGTATGTGAGCAACTGAGTGCCTGCTTCTATGTGTGAATATGTTATCTGCTGTAGAATAAGGTGTTCTACTGTGACTTTAGCTCCAAATACATAACAAATGAGGAAGTCTACTTTCTATCTCTCTCTTGGTATGTGTGGCTAACAGGCTGTTATGTGCACGTGTGTGTTTTACATGTCAGTACCAGAGGCATCTGTTAGCTGACAACTGATGCATCAGTGGCAGTCATTGTCCACGCTGTGACTGCATGACGGTCTTTACAGAATAGATCTGTGTCAGTCTGTGAGCGTGATTGTTGAGCTCCTGAAACAATAAAAGGCTACAGTAAATGTCCGGCATGTGGTGCACGGCCCGTCCCGTGCAGCACATCATGGGGACATTGGCCCACCTGCCAGCTGCTGCTTCTGCTGCAAATTCCTGTCATTCCTGATCCACAGACAGATAGACAGTGGGGGGACTGAAACAGGCATGAGGGGGGCA
The DNA here is from genome assembly GCF_018320785.1 of Cheilinus undulatus. Taxonomy (NCBI): domain Eukaryota; kingdom Metazoa; phylum Chordata; class Actinopteri; order Labriformes; family Labridae; genus Cheilinus; species Cheilinus undulatus. Next base: position 18,569,180 of record NC_054887.1, on the reverse strand, counting down.
GATAAATGGCAAGACTTGTGGTTTTATTCAGAAATTAAAGAGAGAAAGACAGAAAAAGAAGAAGAGAAAACCAGACATGCTGACATATGTCCAGATGAAAGAAAAATACATAGATGGATAAATCATGTCTAAACAAGGAGGCTAATAAACCAATCAACCACCTGTAACCATAGAGTGGGTATAAATCAATCAGCACAGCTCTGCCAAGGTCAGTAGCGCCCTCCCCTGGACCAAAAAAGCTATATACACTTGTTTTAAATGCAGGATCTAAGCAAATCCCTGTCATACTTCATTTGTTCAACCTTCCAGACAAAATTATAAACTGTTAACCACAAAATTTTCACTGCTTTGGCAACCTTTCTTTCAAAAAAAATGGAGGGCAGTTCAGGAAATAAAAATAGCCCTGAGGAATAAAACATGCAATTCAAATATTTAGATAAGACCTTGGATAAAAATGAGTCACCAAAATAAAAGCTTGAAAAAAACTAGCCTTGCATCAGTTATGATAATGCATTCACTGCCTTCCATTTACTTGAATTAAAGTACTGTTATACAAATACTCAGAGTAGCACAACAGACAGTAAGAAAAAAAATCATGAGTAAACCTGAATCATACATTCTTATTGTTTAATAATCAACCCTTCTAGTTTAAAACTGTTCATATCTAGGTATTAAAATTTTCTCCCATGCAGGCACACATGCTTAAACGTGTCTATTGCATGCATGGACATATATGAGAAGGGTCAAAGCTGCAGGGATTTGGCTGTCATCCAGATGAAGCCTGTAAAAGGAGAAGGGGCAGTTGTGCACTGAAGAGGTGGAAAAATGAAAGCGAGATGATGAGAGGGAGGACTGATAGGGAAGGAGGGAGACAGTGAGGATGGAAACACTGACCAGCATGGGCTCAGAGTATTAGGGGCCCCTTATCTATGTGTGGTGGAGACAGACAAAGAGACACAGAGGCATGTGATTGTACTTTTCCTCCTGTGTCTCTGTGTATAAATACTTGCCATTCATGCATGAATGTGTACTGTATGTACTCTGCACACACTGTGCATTCATATATATCTACATGTGTATTTAGGTTTATGTGTTGAAAAGGGAGCATGGTTGACTGACTTTGTGTTGTAGAGGTGCTTTGTGCAGCATCACTGCGACATGGCATGCCACAGGGTTTAACTTTCCTGTCAGCACTGCTCTGACTTCACACACAGAGGGGAAGAGAATAGAGGAGGCAGGCGAAGGAGAGGAGTGTTTTGAGTTCAAGTGAGGAAAGGTAGGACAGGAGACAGAGAAGGAGAGACTGCAGCTTCTTAAGAGACAGGAGAAGAAGATGTGAGTGATATAACAGGGCTGGAGATGAGGGGGAAGGAATCAGTTGTATAATTATTTTGCATAAAAATTGAATTATGAAGCTGAGCATTTTGAGATATCTTTACTTATAGAGACCCTTAAAGATTTTTTTATTCTGTTATGTGATCTGTTCCCTGAAGGCAAACTCCCTGTTAAAATATGTGAATCCACACAGATATTTCTGCCTGATAAACTCTTCTATTAATAATAGCCTACAAGAGAAACGCTCATAGTTTAAGTTGGTCGGTTCTCTGTATAACTAGAAATTAAGAGATACATTTAAAAAAAAAGTTTAACTGTGAAGTAAATCATTTTGATGTACATCAACAAATGATTTGATCTCCCTAAATGTTAATTTTTTTCTCATTTTGGATAGAAAAATGAGAGCCAAAACTGTTTGGAAGGCTGTAATAGTTTCATCATTGTCATCACACTTAAACCACAACACTAAACACTAAAACCTACATCAATCTCTTAACATGAAAACCAGCCATCTCTTCATCCAGCCAGCCTGTTAACCTGCCATCCTGGGTTGCGTCATAGTGACAGCAGCAGAGGAAGCAAGTCAACCCAAACATTCCTCTCCCAGCAACGTTTTCCAGCTCCTCCTGGGGGATCCCATGGGATTCCTAGGCCAGATGGTATATATCATCCCTTCAGCAAGTTCTAGGTCTTCCCTGGGGTCCCTTGGACCTTCCCGGGTGACCCCTAAAGGGAGTTGACCAGGAGTCACCCTAATCAGAGGCCCAAACCACCTCACTGGCTCCTTTTGATGCAAAGAAGCAGCGGCTTTATTCTGAGATCTTTGGGCAGGCCTGCTTCACTGATGTACAAATTATTTATGATAAAACTAACTGTAAGGTCAATACTTGATTTTTAAAGCCTTTTTCTAAAGACAGGGTCATCAGAAGTGTAAGATACTAGCAGTGGAGATCAGGATCAGAGCAGACCCAGATCAGCTCCGTGGGACTCTCAGTCCTGGCTAGTTATTAAAGCAGCTCCTTTTTAAGAGCAGACGGATCTACAGTTCCTGTGCTGTTAGAGCAGCTGTTGACACTCATAATCTGTGCATACAATTAGTGGAATTTTCAGTGATGCAGACTGACTGATTCTGCTTTGCACCAGGTCACCTGTCTAGACTTGGAGATAGTCACTGGTGGAGATAACATTATTTTCTGCATGGTCATCCTAGCTCTGTTGTTGAAAGATGAAGCCAGTGCAAAACGGCAGTTCCTTAAGTTTACACTAGGGGCTGGCTGCAAAGCTGAAGTTGCATACATGTTCCATGTCAAAATGACCATTTAGAAATAAACATGTTTATAGCCTGGATCTACCTTTTGTTAGTTTAAGACGGTGTTTTCAATATAGTGAATGCTGCAGATTGGCTTTAAAAAAAAAACCTTTAGTAACCTGATGGCTGACAATCAGGTTTCGTCCAATGTTTTCCACAATCTAGAGGGTCACCGTGGGGTTCAGAATACTGACAGCATTGTGCCTAAATGAATTTAGGCAAATTAGAAATAAATGAATTAAATTATATTCATTATACATAAAAGGGCAAGTTCATTTTTGAACTCAGAGAAGTTTTTAGAAATAATCACAAAAAGAAGGTCTCTACTCTGATGTCTCTGATATGTTTGATGCAGTCAAATTTGCACAAACAAGCAGAATTTATTTTATCATAAAGATGCTGATAAAGTATTTAATCTCATTTGAATCCTTTTCATCATCAGGGTGTTGGGAGGATGTAGTAGAGGGAATACATTCTACCAACTCTGCCTGTATTTTAGTCTGCACTTGACTTTAGCTGAGTATACAAAGGCAGACATGACTCCAGCTGAGACCGTTTTCTGAAGAATTCAAACAAAGATTTAAAATGAGTTTAAATAAGCAAAAACCACATCTAGATCATTTAACTGAGTAGTTGAAGCTTGTAATTAGAGACTTTGACTGAATCCTGTTTTATCTGATTGCATCTTATCTCATTACTGGTTAATTGACTGAAAGAGACAGAGGTGTTCTGTAAGGAATTATTGATACCCAGCCAAACAAAGCATACACAGTTATGTTCCTGAGGTCACAGAGTTTCCTGCACTTTCTCCTCACATTCCAGTGTCAAACAGACCAGGTGGACTGGAGCTGGAGATCTTTCCACAGGTGTGGATATGCGTGTCACCGGTCAAAAGTGGTCCTGCTGATTTTCACCCTGTGTTATGCTGGGAAATATTCCAGACTCATAACTCAGCTAGTGAGTTGGAAGAGCTCAATGGACCATTCCCAGTCAGAACACACGTTATCTCCACTAGCGATTATGAACAAGACAGTTGTACATTTCATTTTTACAAGTTAAATGGGAGTCATTTGGCTATTTATGCTTAAAGGTTATTTAAATTACAAATATGAATGCTTGGCTGCAGTATTGATTTTGGCACTTTTTGAATTTATTCTCAATCTTTGATTAAAATGCCTTCAAGTTTCAGGCACATTTTAGTCATTTTCACTCTATATTTTTAGTCTAGATTTAGTCGACAGAAACTTAAAAACATTTAGTTAATAGAAAGTTGTAAAATTTTTGTCTTTACTTTAGTCAAAGCAATTATTTCCTTCGAATTAATCTTAACAAAAGTATTTTTCGATACCTGTTAATAATTTAATACAGCTGCTTGAGACCCGTTGCCACAGGTGTATGAAATCAAGTATCTAGCCATGTAGTCTCCATTTGCAAACATTTGTGATACATATGGGTCTTTTTGAGGAGCTCAGTGACTTAAAGCGTGATGGATGCCACCTTTGCAAGCAGAAGCAGAAGCAGAAGACCATATAAAATCACAAAGTGGGGTCAATGACTACTAAGGCACATGGTGGATAAAAGTTGCCAACACTGCTGATTCCATACCTGAAAAGTTCAGAACTCCCACAGGCATTAATGTATGCACAGAAGCTTCATGGAATGGGTTTCCATGGCTGAGCAGCTGCTTGCAAGCCTCACATCACCAAGTCCAATGTCAAGCGTTGGATGGAGTGGTGTGAAGCACACCATCACTGAACTGTGGAGCAGTGGAAACGTGTTCTCTGGAGTGACAAATCATGCTTCTCTGTTTGGCAGTCAGATGGGTTTGGTCTAAGTCAGTCATCTCCAGTAAAGGCCAGTCTTAATGCCCACAAAGACATTGTTTGATGAGTTTGGTGTGGAGGAGCTTGAATGGCCCTCACAGAGCCCTGACCTCAGCCCCCATACCTTTTGGATGAACTGAAACTAGAATTGTGAGCTAGGCCTTTCTGTCCAACATCAGTGCCTGACCTCATAAATGCTGTATAGAATTAATGGGCACAATTCCCACAAAAACACTACAACATCTTGGGGGGAAAACCTTCCAAGAAGAGTGGAGGCTGTTATAGCTGCAAAATGGGGGCCTCATCTTGGAAAATGAATGCGCTATTTATTTTTAAAAACAGGTGCAATCTGTGATCAGTAAAGAAGTTCACACTTGCATACTCTGTCTCTGTCTCTGTCTCTCTCTCTCTCTCTCTCCAAGGTGACACACACATGACTGTGATGGTGATTTAGAGGGCAGTAGTGGAGAGCTTTAACAATAGTGCCTGGGGACTCACTTTGGCCAGAGGCTGGCCTTTTGCATACGTCTTTTTCAAGATGCTTTTCAGCATTCCAGTTGCCGTATTGCTTGTTAATCTTATGGAGACCATCTCTGTCTATTTGTCTGTCTGTGACAACCTGTCTACTTTAGTTTTCTTCTGGGCTCATTGTTATTTGAGTATTTATGAGGCATCGCTATAAGCTAAAATTGTCCCATGGTAATCCACTAAGGCTGTGTTGGCCTTCATCTTTAATTACAGTTTTAATTAAAGGCATTATTTCTGCTTGTGTGGCTGTTGTCTGGCTATTGTCTGTCTTGTGTTGTCTTGTTTTGTAATGAGTTCCTCCTGCAATAACAGTATGGTTGTGTACAATCAAAACAGTTCAGAGTATCACATCAACCTCAAAAAACAAAACTGTTTTATGCAAACAAGATATGAGATCCCCGGTATGACAGATTTGTCTTTGAATCTTTTGTAGCGTGAAAAGGAAACTAGTTGCAGTAATAGTGTCAAACAAAAGGCTACTTGACCTGATTCATGCCTGCTGAAAAGCAGTTTTCTTGTTGAACCTGCTGCTGTATTTATACCATTGTACACTTAATCCTGCTTGACTGAAATCCTCCTTTTCTGTGCCCTCTTCTCTGTCTTGCAGCTACCTGAAGCGTTTCAAGGTTATGAAAATCAAAGTCCTGCGTTCATGGTGCAGACAGATCCTCAAAGGCCTTCACTTTCTGCACACCAGAGCCCCGCCCATCATTCACAGGGACCTGAAATGTGACAACATCTTCATCACAGGGCCCACAGGCTCTGTAAAGATAGGAGATCTGGGTCTAGCCACGCTTAAGAGGGCCTCGTTTGCAAAGAGTGTCATAGGTACAAAAACGGCATCACACTCTTGCACGCAAACATACCGGCCTGCAAACTTGTGAACATTGGAGAAAGTGAAAGAACTGACATAACTTATGTGTTAGCAATAATAACAACTACTTTACACACAAACGCAGGTCCACGCACGCTGGCTCATAAGAGCACAGACATGAACATTTTGTACAACAGCACACGCCTACTGTACATTAAATTTACTGCTCCTAAAGTGTCGGCTTGTAAAAGCAAACCACAGGTATTTCTAAAGTGAAGTGTGCCCCAGCCAGTCTGCTAGGAAGCTAGGATTAAGCTGTCTGGAGTCACGATAAAGAAATACACACCCTGCGTGTACAGTAATGCACACAAAACTTAAGCTGTGCTCCATATATCAACTTGGCTGACACTCAGTAGTCTAGTTTGAAAGCTGACCGCAGATACTCTGGTATTCACACATATTCTCACACTCAATTACATGAAAATGCATTTTCTCATGCACTTGAGGCCAGAGTGCTATGCTTTGTAAATCACACTGCAGCTTTGTAGTAATTAGGCAGACCTCAAGTATTTGGATGCTTACAGAAATTCAAAAACAAACCCACATCACAGGGCACTATAAAAAATAAACATTGAAACTAATGTGTTGCTATTTCTCAGACAAATATGTGAAAAAAGAAACTCTTCATTGTACAAGCTTGTGGATATTAGATATAATACGGTAACTAAATAAGCCAAATGTTTGTTGTTTTTTCCCTTCTTTCCATCAGGAACCCCTGAGTTTATGGCTCCAGAAATGTACGAGGAAAAGTATGACGAATCAGTAGACGTCTACGCCTTCGGGATGTGCATGCTGGAGATGGCGACCTCAGAGTACCCCTACTCTGAATGTCAGAATGCTGCCCAGATCTATAGGCGGGTCACTAGTGTAAGTCTGACTTTCTTACAGTGTGTGTGGCAGAGGGAGACTGTCTTTTTTAATGCATCATCTAATGCCAGAGTGTGGAGACATCAAGCTGTGAGATTTATGTGTTGCATCGTACATTATTGTTTGTCCTCTTAATCTCCATCCTCCTCCAGTAGCTCTCTCTGCCTCCTCCTCTCCACACTCACTTGTTTACTGACTGTATTAATAAGTTTGGCATGAGCTGCAGGAGATCCAGTCATATGACTGTGTTTTTGCTCTCTCCCTCCCAACTTTCTCTCTCTGTCTTTCGCTCTGTAAGCTATAAGTGAATTAAGCAGTAGCACTTTAGGAAGATTATTACGCTTTCTGTGAAATGTTTTTTTTCATTATCACAAGAAAGCAAAAATGCCATATCAGTGCAGAATAAATGTTACCTTGAGGGATGTTACTGAGATTTCGCAAATTCTGTAGCTTTGCTCAGTGCTGTCTGAAATGTCTTGGAGTATCACGCATTTTGTCAACATTTCACATTACAGAAATAGAATATTTTTTAATGTTTCTAAAGGTTGGAAAGGGATTTCCAACTGTAAGCTACATGTACATCTAAAATTGTGCAAGAGACAGTGCCATTTTTATATACAGTGCTTAACAAATTTATTCGACCACCTGTCATATTTGTATCAAAGACCATCCAGCATCATAAAGTGCTTTAATGCAGACTCTTTAATTTTCAGTGAGCTCTCCACGTTTTACAATTTTGAACAGGAATGAGGGATTTCAAACTGAATTCACCCAAATTTGAGCTGGCTCACTGGGCTTCTCTGAGAAGTCAGAAATTAACCAAGCATAACATTCAACCACTTAAACTAATTTTTCTCTTCAGGAATGCAAGTAAATAGCTACAATTTGACATATTAATCAAGAAATAATAATGTGCTTTACTATTTTTTCAGTTTTTTTTGTAAATCAGTGCATTTTAAAATTCATGGATAACAATAATAATTATATTTTAGCATTAAAAATATCATTTGGGTTAAAGAGCTTCTACATATTAGTGTATTAACCATTGCAGAAACATAAAAAAGGATTTTGGTAATTACTAATGCTGTTAATTTAGGGCAGCTGTGGCATAAACCTTACTTTGGCTAGGGTTAGGGTGGTCTAATAAATTAGTTAAGCACTGTAGGTTTACTTTTACACAGACAAAATTAAATGTCAAAAGTACAGCATCTGACTTCCGGGGGTGTCCCCAGTTGATGATTTTTAAAGTTTAAGCTGATTGGTCAGGTTTTGCCAGTAGTCCACTTACTGACATATGCCCTCTTTTTTATTCTTTGAACCATTTTCTCATTCGCAATATGAGAGACAAACCACATAATAAACTTTTCGCCTTCTAGAATCATATTTTGCTGTTACCCACTTCTTCCACTGAGGGTCACAGAGATATATAAGGATGGTCGGGCCACTTCCGCACTTTAAGGATTTTTAAGTTCATGAAACCGATTTAAGTTTTTGATGTAAATCAAGATGTGCCTTGCGATTGAGTACGCTAAAATGGCTAGTTAATGGCTGACAAGGCAAATAGCCAAGAATTATATGGATTTTGGGGAGGCCAGTCAGATTTTAAGGTGCCCTGATGGGCCCTGGCTACCACTGGCTTCCTGGAACGCTATTGGCATTGCTATTTGATCCAGTAATTAATCAGGGCATTATGAATCAAGATATTGTTATTATTTTGGTTGCCAATATGTTTACCATTCACAGTGTTGTCTTCCCATCTAATGGGTAATATTTCATTTTATTTTTAGAATTTGCTGTTGGCTAATCAAAAATGAACTGCGAGCCAAATAGCCGGTAGCCGAAGTTCGGGTTTTAAAATAGTGCCAAGCATAGGCATTGACAATTCATTTAATACAATACTTTGCATACAATTGAGCCTGCGTTGCTTTTTGGCCAATTTTTACCTTAAACTCTGTAAATTACACTGAGTTGCTTCCATTTGTTACGCTGTATAGCCTAGCTTCTCCAAACTTACCATATTTAAAGGGACAGTGCTTTCTGAAGTCACTGGAGGTTGATGGCTCAACTACTGCCATGTACCTTATACAACCCAACTTCAGCATGTACCCAGAGCTGTTGAACACTTACTCGTGGCCATGTTATTTGTTGTCAAGCGGTTTGACCAAATCTCTCGGCTCAGCTTGGGTTTTGCCTTTTTGGAATTGTTAAACTGTTCGGACTACTCCCATGCTCATGAAGTTTCATTTTTAAACATTTTAGAGCTGTTGGTAAGTAAAGGATTTAAAGGCTAGCTGGAAAGTTGCTGCTCCCTAATAGCACAGCAAGATGGAGTAGTCCACCTTAAATGTCTTTATAAACACACTAAGTTGATCGATTGAAAGTCCATAAGTTTGTTGCAAAATTGCCTCAAAAGCATATTTATAAGATGCTATTTATACCAAGATGAGTCATAATTTATTTGGACAAAACAGGCACATCTATTAGTCTGTTATTTCATTTAGACATTGGGCATGCCTATAAAGCTGGAATGGAGTTACTGATGAAATACCCAACATTTACAAAACCTTAACTGACAGGTGGCTGAATTTTCTTTGGAAGTAAAAATAATGAGGCATAGCCCAGACACAGACTGACAGAGAGGATAACGGATGCAATCAGAGGCGGTTTTAAGTTGAGTGCTGCTGAGGTCATCACCAAACACTCTTAAACACTCACACTCACACTCACTCACACACACACACACACACACACACACACACACACTCACAGAGGTAGATGAGTGCTGTCTCCCTCTTCTCCTCACAGGAATGAGCTCAGCTTTGTGGAGGCTGACAGTGATGCTTAATGGACTGGGGGAATTTACTAGAAATCCTTTTCTCCTTCTCCCTCCATCCCCATATTTCTCTTACATTACCTCCCTCTTCTCTCAGCATCAGCAGATATTTATGTAAATTTAGCACAAGAATTCCTAAAAATGTAGAAATACTTGTCACTTTTTTTAAAAATGCAGTTTTTGTTGTAACATTAATTTAACAAGTAAATCTGATTATCTCTGTCATCACCTACTGTCTGGATGTACAACAGACATGCAGTGGCTCATGTATAAGTGATAGCTAAAAACAGTGCTTCTCTTACCTCTGCTGAACATTAAAATTTAATTGAAACTTCAGGAACACACTGGCAGTGATGGGAGGTACTTTTTACTTTATTTTTTTCCTCCAGAAAAAATAATTTTGTGTGCCTTTTTTGCATTTCACTTGCTGTGTTTTGGACAGTTACAGTGCAGATTTTTCAAATATTCTTTAGGCTGAGTTGTTGTTTTTATTTTACCAGTTTGACCAGCAAATTTAAACTGACAGGATTTGGATTAAGATGGCCTCCCCTGCTTCAATCACCACTGAGAGAGAGAAATAGTTGTCTGTCTGCTGTCGTCTTTCTGTCTCTGAATTTCCAAATTTAATTTAAGAAGCTTCACGCACAGAATAAATCCACAGTATATTTCAGTCCTTCTTTTGCGTTTCCTTCTTTTCTCACACAAACTTGATTCACATCCTCCATAACATAGAATGTAATTTGATTAATGTTTTGACCTCAGTTTTTAGGTTCACATATCTATTTGTGTTTTTCAGTGATGGCATTAATCTTGTACACTGAGCACAATGCCATTAGGCCGCTATGTGACAGAAAAACATGTAGTTAAACAACCAGCTAAAGTTGTCCGTGTTTGTTACTGTGACACGTGTACACAAATGCACACAACCTTGTGACAACCGCAGGGTGCCCCAGTCACCTGCTCCCTTTTCATTTCACTGCCTAATCCTCCCTTACAGCTCCCTCTGTGTCCACACAGAGCTAGAAACCTCAGTTAACCTCGCATGGCATAAAAATGACATAGAAAAAGTAAATTTTGATGCATTCCTGCTGATCCATTTCTGTACTCTTCACAGGATTTTTATTTAATCTTGGTCATGATGATGGACTGTTTAAAACATGGATGTAGACTCAGTAACATCACCTACTGGTGTTTGAAGAGGATTATAAAGTCCAAAATTGTGGTCGCCATGTTGGAAATGCTAACTTGAACTTGAGATGAAGAAGACACAAGCAAAGAGGTGGAGCTGAGGTGGGCGAAACAAACATCTTTATCACTGAAACCCACCCATCTAGCTATCACCTAGCTGGCATATTTTAAACTATGAAAATAATACCAACAAAGCCAAAAACCTAAAGTCAATAACAGAATTGAGCAAAAATTGAGTGTATAGCCTGAGTTCAGGCAAGCCATGGGGTTGCCACACAATCCAGATCAACTGACAGCCAGCTGATTTGCTCTAAGCACGCTGTTGGCTAATTGCACTCACGTGGCCATATTTAAACTGCTCTTGTCTGACTATGCTTTGCTGCTCCCTCTACAAGCTGCTTTTTGCATCCCACCTCCACCCCAGCTCCTCCTTTATGCCTTACTATATACTTTATGCTATACTGAAACAATGTCATTCTATTGTCACTAATGCCTGCACTACTCTTGGTTTTTTGCTGCTTCTCTCCCTGCCTCAGGCGTTCCTTGTATGCACAGGAAGAGCAGTTATGTGTGAGGTTCTGCTTGATGCTTTTCATATCAGCTTGAGGAAGGACATGTGGATTCCAGAACAGCCACACCTCCAAATATAATTTAATCAAAACTGATGTGTTAAAAGGCACCTTTTGCAGCTTTGGCTTATAAAGAAATGTGCTGAAGAGACTAGACCAAGTTGTAAAAATGTTTTTTCTGGGATAGTGACAGGTGTTTTGGTATGGGAACCTGAAGGAATTTCTTGAGTTTTGGAGCTAAAATTGAGGAACAAATATACCAAGAAACCAATGCACCATGGCACTTGTGTTTTTTTTTTGTTTTTTTTTTTTTTTTTTGTGAAACAGGCATAATTTGCAGTTCTTCTTTTTTTCAGAATCTCACACATTCCTGCTCTTCCTGTGCCTACAAGTAAAGCCTGAGATAGGGGGAAATGCAGCAATAAAACCAGAGCAGAGCAGGTATCAATGGCCAAGGATGACATTAAGACAGATATAGCATAAAGGAGGAGCTGGGGTGGAGGAGTGTTGTGAAAAGTAGATTGTGGAGGGAGCAGCAAAGCGTAGCCAGGCTAGAGCAGTTTAAATATCGCACTATGGGCCAGATCCTCAAAAGGCGAAAATTGCCCCCTTCCCATGCAAATGAGCCTCATTGCAAATACCACCTAATCCTCAAAGACCAGCGCTAATTGCCACAGGCAGTAAAGCGGTGCTATTTACCGCCAGTGAGACCTGTGTATTAAATCCGCGCAATATCTCTTTCTCCCTCTCTCACTCTCTCTCTCGCTCAAAATGATTGCAAATTGCTCTCAATTGGTGGTAACTGTGGAGCATAGCCTATATAAGGGCTGTCATGCCAGGACTCTGCGGTAATCATGGGAGCAGTGATTGTAGCCAGGCGAAGGCACCATGGCAGGCGAGATGGCAGGCGCACACAAGAAAGGATTTATCGGAGGAGAGTATCACTTTTTGATCTAAGCAACAATGAAATCATCTGCAGATACTGGTTGCCAGGCCGCATGGTCCTTGCGCTACTAGATGCCATGCGGCTTATAGCAATCAGAGGCGCAAATAGCGCTTAGCTGCCAAACTGTGTGGGCGTGTTAGCACCTGCATATTATTAGAGCAAATTCTTTTGAGGATAAGGCGCTAAAACAGGGCAGATTGCGTAAGCTAATTCTACGCAAATAACGGCGCTATTAGCAGGAGCAATCCATTCTTTGTGGATCTGGCCCTATGAGTGCAATTAGCCAATAGAGTGCTTTGAGCAAATCAGCTGGCCATCAGCTGATGAGGGCTTGCATAAAAGCAACATTGACAGTTGCCGCTTGGAAATAACTGTTCACAAATTAAACACTTGCTTTGTTTTTCAGTAGATTTCTGCTGCTTTATCTGTCTCTTGAACTCGAAAGAAACTGACATTAGCAAAATGTTCTCCAGATCATTACTGGTCCCTTTTATACGTTGCATAAAAATAGAACTTTATGACGGTTAATATTTTTTATCTTTTACAGTTATTTTTTTTGTCTGAATAGCTGCTTTGCTGGAAGAAAGGAAGAAAATGCACTGTGGTCGTACCATTTTATTACCACAAAACAACTTTATTTTTAGAAGTCAACTACCAACCATTTGTCTGGTATGCTTTAAAATAGTTTCTTAGTATCACAGTTTGCTTCCTTTATGAATTCCAAATCCTTTAGGACCCTTCACATATGTTGTAGATACTTTACAGTGGGTATTTTAAAACTTTGATGTACAGTGTTGGTTTGGTCCGTCTCCCTCTGGAACATTCCTAACGTCCAATCAGCCTTGTTAAACCTGAAATCTTGAACTCTGTGTCTCTCTTTCTCCTTCATCCTCTGTTCTTCTGTCAGTCTTAATACCATTACTGCCTTCATCAGTCCTAACTTTGTTTGGCCCTGGAATCTCACAGCGATTGTGCGTGTCCATGTGTGTGTGTTGCAGAGATATGGGGGGTTGTTACGTAATGGTGAAATGGGGGGCTGCAGGACAGAAACAAGCCAAGAAAGTAAGTTAGAGAAGAAAGAAAAAGAGAGAGTGACAGGAGTAAGAGAGGACAGGGCAGCAGCAGAAGGAGGTGGTCATTTGCCGGAACAAACAGGAACACAAACATTTCAGTGAGTCTGGCAAGCAGTCAGTCAGAAAGTTAGCCAGAAAGTAAAGCTGTTTGTCAGTCAAGCAGGCCCTTAGTCTGCTCCACTCTGTTTTTAGGTAAGTGGTTTTATCTGGTTAACCTTTGATAATACATCCTTTTCTGTGGTTTTTCTTTCTTGTTTGTTTTTCTGTTTATTGCTTCTAATTTAAGCATTTTAAGTTTATACATTTTCACTAAAGTCATATGTTATATGAGGTAACATGACTGATTTTTGTTATTTTTATCGTTATCATAGTATCCATTTCAATAATTGTATTTCGATGGAATCTGCTAAGCAACTAGACTTTACTGTTTAAAGGAAAGTTTTTTTATAAGCTGTATTGTCATCCATTTAGGTCTCAGGCTGATGGAGAAAATGTCATATTTCCTGATTGACATTCTTTTCTTTTCTGCCTGATATTTATTCATGGTGGGTTCAGCTCCCATCTTGCTCATCTGTGCTTTAGTTCATTCTGTTCCTCCACTGACAGAATTTGAACAAATGCCCTGGTCATTACAACGCCTTCTGGAGAGTCATTTACTAAACTTCTGTTCAGTTTTGGACCCCTTGAAAACTTTTCCTAGGCCTTAAGAGTTTACTTGTTCTGGGTGGCTCGTGAGGGCGCAAATATCCTTTTCACTGACCTTTTTCTGAACATTAAGCGTCGGATGGGTTTTTAATTCAGATGCATGATTTAGGATCTTTGCTGAAATGAAAATATAGTGATGTTCTGAATTCCTTTTAGACAATACTTTTATAGATACCGATTATATACACTTTTTATTGGAAAAATAATGTATATTATTGGGTCTCACTTGTACTAGGACGTCTACTTATTTTGAAACAGATCCAGATCTAGACAAGCAACTTCTGATTTAGCAATAAATGGGAGCAGGATGTCTAAGCTGCTAAATTAATTTAGGGAAACTCAAGGCTTTTAAAAATTATTTTAAAGTCTTATATGTAAGTAGAGATGTACAATATTATCAGTATGATATTGGTGTTGGCAGATTGGTATGAAAATTTCTGCTATTTACTACTTATATTGAGGCTATAAAAATTTACCTATAACAGCTGTAAATATTGGCTGTACAAACAATTAAGTTAGACTTAGATAGATAGGCTTAGATAGGCTGGACTATCAGACCTACACCAGCTGAGGTCTTTCTCTTAATTTGTCTTCATTCATTACTAAAAGGATGTTTTAAAATCTAGAATATGTTAATTTCTCATCCTTAAACTATGATTGTGTGTTTCAAGGACTGAAGTTTTTGGTCTGAACTATATCTAAATATCAGTATCAGCTAAATATGTTTTGTGAATATCGGCATATTGGATACTGGCAAAAGTCCAATATCATGCATCCCTACATGCAAGGCTGTGAAGTCTTAAATTTATAGCATTTTTGTTTAAATAGTTATTAAACAAGGTTGTATGCTATTTTTCCTGCTTTTATTTTTATATATACCTACTTAAGACACATGATTAATGAATTTAGATGGGCCAGTGTCTCTGTATTGTATGCTGGGAGAATTCTCAGCCAATCTAGACATATATTACAACTACCACTATACTATAACTACTCCAAAGCCCGCTTGAGTACAGAAATCAGACCTTCCATTGACAGCTACTTTATGGTTTCAAACTGAGGTGTTTTTTATACTGCACCCAGAAAGTTGAATTTGCATGCTACAACAACAAATACTAAACACTTTTTTTCTTTCTATATTGTCAGATTTTATCAAATGAAAAGCAAAGTAGATTAGGGAATTTGATGGATTTATGTGTAAAATTACACCGGTTTCTTTTTTCTTATCCCATGTCCAATTGTCATCTTATAAAGATACTGTTGTAAATCATTTTCAATGCCCAGACAGCTTTGATTCTTCCGCTGACTTTCTACACTTTTTTCCCTTTTTTCTCTCAAAAGTATTGATTCCTGCACCGTTTATGCACCAGCACTGTATAGAAAATATTGTTTTAACAACGGTATCAGAAAAAACTCAAACAATACCAAACCCCATTCAGAATTGAAACAACTGAAATAATTTCTTTGGGTTACATGCACATGATATGAAAAATGTATTTTTAACAGTAGCTTAATCTACCTCTTTGAGATCTACAAATAGAACTTTACTAACCTGTCAACAGGCTTTAAGATCTGTGGAGTAAATTAAAAATAGGCCTTCTTTTTATTGGGCTTAAGCTTTCAGACTGAAATGAATTATCTTTATCAAACAATAGGATATACAGCTGGATGCTTCAGTGGGACAATCCTTACAAAGTGCTTGTTTTAACACAAAAATGAATTGTTCTGAAAAGCAGAAAACTAAACTAGTTATTGTTCAGACCTAAAACTTCAGTTCTTAGAAGACACTTCATGGTTTAAGGAAAGAGGATGAAACTAAAAAGTCAAACCTTCAGCCTAGCGGTTCTGCTACGCTCCAGTCTGGCACTGACACGTCCCTGAGTCGCCTCTCTGCTGTGCTTCATTGGGGATACGCTGTAAGTCTGTTTTTCAGCACCAGCCACTGCTTAACTGTGTCAATTCCCTTCAATCAGAAAGCTCTGAACAGGAAGTCAAAAGCATAGAAAATCTGGCTTTTTCAAAAGACAACACAATGCACTGACTCCCAGTTGTAAGTCATCACTTTATTAACATTACATCCCAACTTGCAGTGAGAGCAAAGGGTCCTCGGGAGGTCAGTGGGTCACAGAGCTACAACGGTGCCATTGATAAGGAAAAGTTAACTTTTGAGGACATTTAGACAAAGAATTTTATATGAATTGGGTGGAGTTAGCGCTGAGCTGGGGGTTCACTTACACTTTAAGCAAACCTTAACTTTTTAACTTCCTAATATACTCACCCACTGGCAGAAGCATCAATATCATGGACTCATGCCAGAATGGATGACAGATTACTCCCAAAAGGTAAAATAGTTTGCCGTTGACAAAATATTCCTGCGTGAGTTCTTCCCCTGATCTCTGCCCTCCGATCAGGGCTGCGTGCCATGGCGCAGCACTCTAGACACACTTCCAGTGGGCGAGGTCGCTTGCCTCCGTTCGGGGCAAAACTGTGGCGCAGCAGAATGGGCGCAGCTATTCTATGTGGAAATTGTGAGTCATAGTTTTGTAAAGGGTCCCTTCATTCGTTCAAGAGACTTAACCATCAACATGAGCTGTAGTCGTCTTGACTAGCTCTGAACTAATCTACTATTTTGTGTTATTCACAGGATTTCTAGGTTTATGGGACTTTTACTGCTAGACTTTCTTTGCCTTTGAATATATCACCCTCTGAAAACATTTTCAAAAAGCTACATTTGAATTTTCAATATGATTTGCACTTTGTCTTTCTTCAGTCTTAATGTAATGAGCTTGGGTTTTTTTCAGCTGAATGTGAACCACTTTCTGTTTCTCTTTTCAGAGTATTTGCATTACTTGAAGAGGCAAAACAAGACACAATTTCAAGACTTTTATTGGGAACAAATGTTCTTTAATTTGAAGAGATAAAGATGGTACAGCTAATGCATTTACAGTCTGTTTCTGTTGTAAAGGATGACAGTCGAAGGTAAACCATGAGTCAGTTAGAAACTCCAGCAGGTTCCTCTTTGCTTTTATGACCCCCCTGAGTGTGTACATGCGTATTTTTCTGTGTTGTCCAAGCAGTTCATTGACTTCTTGGTTCTCACTGTTCTTTTCTTTGTATGTGCAGGGAGTGAAGCCTGGCAGTTTTGACAAGGTTGCCATTCCTGAGGTGAAGGAAATCATAGAGGGCTGCATCAGGACAAACAAGGATGAGAGGTGAATGATCTTTTTCCTTCAATCCTCTGACTTGATCAAATGAAACAGATCAAACAATCTGATCAAAGATTCCAGAACATTAAAAAGCAAACCCACAGAGAGTATGTGTATGACTTCATCTAATCCTGTTCTGATTCACAGCCTCTTGGTCAGAAAGAAGAAGTCCTCTGTCCTCTCTGTGCTTATGCCAAAACATTCACTGTACCCTCTCCTGCTTTGGAAAAAAATCAAGACTATCTGTCTTTGTATGCTTTTTCTTCCTCTCTCTCCATGGATTTAATTGAAGAGCCCCTAAGTTGGAACATCAGTTTTCATTGCATTAGCGATGTTTCTTTCCTAATCTCATTCTAATTTAAGATCCATTAAAAGGCTCCAGTGCATGATGTGAAATATGTTTATAGATAATGATTGTACCAGGGCTAAATGTTGTCCACATGTTGATACCCAATAAAGAAATTAAAAACCACGTCCGTCCTATTAGCTTATCAGCTGCAGGCCAGCTCACAAGGCACTGCTGAGCTACAGCAAATTTGTATGAGTCACTACTATGAAGTAGTTATGTATATATATTTTATTTCTTTTTTCTTGCAGATATGCTATAAAGGTCCTGCTGAACCATGCATTCTTCCAGGAGGACACAGGCGTCAGGGTTGAACTTGCAGAGGAGGATGATGGGGAAATGATCGCCATTAAGCTGTGGCTTAGAATAGAAGATGTGAAAAAGCTCAAAGGCAAAAATTCATTTGAAAACTTTGTTAATTAATACTACTCTTCACAGTATTTCACTGACACATCCCTGTTTACCCACTATAAGAACTGAGCTTTCGTTATTCACTGAAGACAAATGGGTCAGCAGCTCCCTGACTAGTCATTTGGGTCTTTTTTGCAGGCAAATACAAAGAAAACGAAGCCATCGAGTTCTCCTTTGACCTGAACAAGGACGTCCCTGAAGATGTTGCCCAGGAAATGGTATGGACAATGCAGAGAAAGAAGTGTTTTATGGCTTGACGGATGGTAAAATATGGGTGAAAATTAGGGTTTTGGGAAGAAAGATTAGACAGAAGGGAGGATATTAGAGAGAACGAGCAACGTACTAAGAGGACATACAAAGGGAGGGATTTTTTTTTAAATGATAAGTTGTTAGAAGTTTTTGACAGTATAACTGTGATTTCCCCTAATTTCCCAGGTTGAGTCCGGCTATGTTGCAGAGGCCGACCACAAGACGATGGCTAAAGCAATCAAAGACCGAGCGTCCATGATCCGTAGGAAGAGAGAACAGAGGCAGCTGGTACGAGAGGAGCAAGAGAAGAGAAAACAGGAGAGCGAACAACAACTGCAGCAGCAGCAACAACAACAACAACAACAAGAGGCACTTAAATCAGCACACACACAGGTCTGTTGAGCAGGGAGCAAGTTAGCATAGTGGAAGCTTGCAAGAAATGATGTAACACTGGCAATGTGAAGTGTATTTTCTCGTTTCTGATTAGTTGTAGCAATATGACGCTTTAGGATAATTTTTCAGTTCTTTCCTTGTATTCATCACACAAAAGTGTTTAACATTTTAAACTCACTTCATATTTTATGTTAAAGGATATTTCAACAGAGGACCTTTTCTCAGTCAATTTAAATATTGATCATACTGATGATTGTACACCTAACTTTCATATTTCTTTTTTAAAAGCAAGCTTGTGCTTGTTTCCTGCAGGGAGAGACAGAGGAGACTGAAGTGGAACAACAGCAGCATCATTATCAGCAGACAGGCATCTCACACACATGTAAGAGAAACTACACCCAACAGAAATATATATATATAAGTATTTTGGAGTACAGCTTAATCTCCAAAAAACTCTGTATAACTCTAAATTCTGCCGCACGGAGGCTCTTGTTCAAAAAAAGTAACAAAAGATGATGAGTAGACATGCTGCTCGACTTCACCCAGTTTCTGTTTTTTTTTTTGTTTGGATTTATGGATGAATTTTTTTTTTCCAGAATGCAAACCTTGATTGCTTTGCCAGTAGCCTTCAGTGGCATAAAGGAGGGCCACATGTAGCAGCCCTTTTCCCTCATTATTTGAAATTTAACTATGAATGTGCCTCGAATGGTGTAGACACCTGACTCTGGAAGGTCCAGACACTGTTGAATCAGTATTCCTGGCTGCAATTACACCATGAAGACAAAATAACACTGTAAGCAACTCAAAGAAAATGTTTTGGAAAAGCAAAGTCAGGGGATAGGTACGACAAGCTTCATCCCATGCTACACATCACCACAAACACACCATCCGCACTGTGAAGCATGGTGGTGGCAGCATCATGCTGTGGGGATGCTTCTCAGCAGCCGGCCCCTGAGGGCTTGTAAAGGTAGAGGGTAGAATGAATGTGGCAAAATATTGGAAAATCCTGGAGGACAGTCTTGTTCAGTCTGCAGGAGAACTACAGCTTTGGGAGAAGATTTATTTTCCAGCAAGACAATGACATATAAAGCAAAGACTACACAGAAGTGGTTTAAAGACAACAAAGTGAATGTTCTGGATTGGCAGAGTCCAAGTCCAGACCTCAGTCCAACAGGGTTTTTTGTGACTGGACTGGAATATTTATTTATTTAATTGACATTTCTTTGTAGAAATTTGTTTTCACTTTGACAATAAAGAGGGTTTTTTTTTTTAATATCACAGCCTAATTATGTCAGCCATGGTCGATTTATAAAATCAATAAAAGGATGAAACATCCTAGGGGGTGACAATTTTTATAGGCATTGTATTTACAACATAGGAGAAGTTAGCTGCCAAACAAGCTTTAATGAATTTTATGTATATAGTGCTTTAGTTCTATCTGCCAAACTGAACTGAATGAATCAGAGAGGGCAGAGTAGGAAGTCATTTTTTATTTCATGTAGACATTTTTGTGCAGAAATTTGACATATTGCACATTTATCAGCTGTAAAGTATTACTCAAAATCACTGTGAGATATTATATTTTTTCAGCGCATTCATCTACAAAAATCTGACACAAAATTGCACACCTCTTACATAATATTTGCTTGGTAGACACCCATCATTATCATCTTAAGCCAAGAGGGTGATTCCGGTACCATATTGTCATTGTCTTCCTGGAAAGCAGCAGCAGTCATTGTTGTGCTTTACCTATCCTATTGTTTGGTGAAAACTCTGCTCTGCAGCTATTAATTTTCCCTTCCTGTAATTGTCGGCTACTGAAGTCAGTCAGAAGTTGTCATGCTTTTTATAAACAAAGCATCCTCCCTGTTGGTGCTATAGTCTGCTAAACTCCTCTTACAGAAAATGATTTCAAAGTCAGAGTATGGTTTGTGTGAATCTGTTTTTTGTGAGCTTCTATTAGAGACATTACATTAAAAAAGAGTTTGTTACACATCTAACACCTTGATTCCTTTTTCTCTCCACTCTCAGCTGAGGGAGGTTTGGACAGTGGCCAGGGCTCCTCCGTTTTCTCCTCAGACTCCCCCCACCTGGCTCAGCTGACCATGTCCTACAGCTGCCCCCCCTCCTCCCAGCCCCCTTCTCAACCCCAAACCCCCTACCCTCAAACCCCTTCTGCAACTCCACAGCAGCACCCAGGCTATGCCCAGCCACCGCAGCCAATGGTGAGTGGTCCAAATTACACATACATAGCTTTTACTGCACAAGTGAGTCAAATTCATGTTTAACATGTCTGCAGGAGTGCTGTACAGACACAGACAGTTTGAAGTGAGCACTGCTTTGGATTGAAGTTTGCTGTGTTTTTGAGTAGGTCCCTGTTGAATCTAGTGGATAGAAGCATGGTGCTGATGAATGTTTTTTCTCATGCGGACACAACTTTTCCTACTTGAAGAAGGCAGTTTAAAGGTTCTTTGTCTAGATTAGGGCTTTAGGAGTAAAGCCACATCATGTTACAGTGAGCAGTTCCATAACTTACAATCATTACCTCAATTAGCTGAAGAGTTTCATCTCAGCCAGTCTATTTTAGTCTGATACAACCCCCTACTTTTTATTGTTTAGGCTAAAATTATTTATGTTGTATTTCATCTTCAATTTGTGTAAGTAACTTTGTCTTCAGCATTTCAGATGTCTGCTTTTCTTTCTCCCTCTTTTATATTATTTCTGTATAAATCTATTTTTGTAGTTATCAACCATGTGCATTTGTTTCTTATTTGGTTAACAGTTCCTTCATTGTAGTTGTTGTATTGTGTTGTTCTCATTTTTTCAGTTTGTTTTAGTAGCTATTAGTGTAACACTCTGACCTTGAAACAAAAAAAAAACAATACTTCTTACTAAAGTTACACAGTCTTACCTTATTTAGGGAAAAGGTTTATCAGAAAAGGAGAAAAAAGTATGTTATGTATGAGAATTCTTCTTTAAGACATTTCCCCTCAGACACTACCGATAAAACTTTGAATAGCATTCATTAATCCCTCACAAATATTGCTTAAATTTGATAATTTATTATAAAACAGTAGCTATATTTGGCATAGAAAAAACAGTATATTGAAGATGAATTTTAGTTGGATACATATCTTGTGCATTCCCTTTAAATAGCATTTTTGCACATTTTTCTAAAGATGCAGCTCAAAGTGCATTCAAAGTCTCAGTAATAAGATATAGTTTACACTAAAATTGTGAACTGTAATTGTCGAAAACCTACATTTGATTCCTGAGTTTACTTGCTTGTCTATTGAAACAGTTACAGTTCTTGTGTGTTTCATATAATCACAAAGCAGACTTAGGGTTGATGCTAGGTGTGTAACGGTATTTGTATTAGTCCGAAACAGTCAGGGTTTGGGGTTCACAGCTCTGAGTTCTGAAAACGTCAATCATAGATGATAATATTACCTGCCACTATAGGGGAGAGTAATTCTTATAACTTTTTGCTAAGCTCTTACAATCATCAAATGAAGAAGAGGAGGAAGCAGGCAGTACAAAACACATAAAGAAAAAAAGTTAAATACGTGTGCAGTAGCAGAGGACCGGTGAGACTACTTGCCTCTTTTTCACATCAACTCTGCAGTGTTTTTAAAACCATAAAAAGAGAGAGGATCATGGACTTTAGTGACACTACTAAATTTTAAATGCCATACACAGATATGCAGAAGTAGAGAACAGTGACTAAAAATGTGTTTAGGCACTCTGCTTAGACATGATTTTGCACGAGTAATACACACTTTAGCAAGTGTCCTCTCTCTTTATACATGTCTGAGTGTAGCCTTTAATGTGCTGTTTACCAGAAACTATGCAACAGCATCACGGCACATTACATAAAACCTCAATACGATCCCTTTAAAATCTCTAAAATACCTATATTTTATTTTCATTATCACATTTTATAAAGTTTATCATTTTCAGGCGATATTAGACTATTTATTTCTGTGTACTTTTTATTTTTCATCTTTTATACCTGTTTTTCCTTTTTTTATGCTCAACACAACACAGGCTATACAAACTGTCAAAGGTAGTCCTGATTATTATAAGAGGGATCAAACTGTAGGATTCACTACTGTCAGCTTAAAAGTAATACATGAGGGAAACCTAGAAAGAAAAGTTCCTTTTTTGCCTTTGAACATAACCCATAACGAACCATGACTCCAAAACCAAGGTACAAACAAAACGGGACCCCTCTGAACCATTACACCCCTAGTTGATACTGTTTCTCCCTGGTAGCTTTATTATCTTTCCACCAGTAGCTTTAGATCAGCAAATGGATTAATCCTACTGACTCAATAGAAACTATTTCCTGTTAGATTTTTTCTGCAAACTTTTCTGTCAGGTGTCCTTTAAAAAAAAAAAAAACAACTTTTAGATAAGCTAAGCTAGTGCTGACTTATTTATTGCCAGAGGTCATTTGCTGGACTTTATGGTTTGGTTTATCATCTTAAAAAACTTCATACTATTAAATTCTCATTTTCTGTTTCATTTTGATTTTTTTTTGTTATTGTTTTAAGGTCATTCAACATTTTAAGATTTCTGTATTTATTATTTATTGTTAGTCTGATTTCCATTTGCTTTTACCAAATGTTTGCACAAGATTTATTTCTCTGCAGTTCATATTTCTTTGTGTGATGTATAAGCTTATGTTGTTCGATTAAGTGGCTTTCCAATAATCACAAATTATTTAATTCATTTATCTTCATGGAAATAATTTTAATATTTCTTAATACTTTCTATGCAAAACTCTGATTAAGTTTGCAGTTTGATATTTTTTGCATCATTTAGCTCAGTTTTGAATTGCTATCATCACTTTATCCAAAGTTTTAGTTTTGTTTCTTGTTTTTTAATTTTTTTGTGTTTGTTTTCCATGTCGGTCCCACCCTCCTCCATCACCCTCTTCCCCGGCCCTCAGCCTACGTTGCATCGTCGTCGAAATCGTAGCATGTCTGTTTGTGTACCCCCCTCCTCCTACTCCTTCTCCCATGCTCCGTCACCCCTGGCTGTTCGTCCAAAGCCGCCCTCCACCCCTCCTCCAGACCTGTCCTTCTCCTCCTTGTCCTCCTACACCACCGCCTCCCCCTGCATGCCTCTCACAGCTGAGAGGGATACATTCGCCGGGCGCCTCTCCAAGGCCCTGGAGACAGTCCTCCCCCTTCACTCTACCACCTCCTCACCCAGGGCCAGGCAGCGGAGGGCCAGCCTGCCTGCCCTTTTCTCCAGCCCCGTAGGTTCACAAATCTTAATCTCAAGGGATCACATGGTTGATGACAACCAGAGAGGGGGGAGAGATGAAGGAGATGAGCTGCACTGTCTGAAAGTAAATAAAACTTATGAAGGATTCTTTTGTGTTTTTAAAGACAAGTTTCCTCCTTAAATATGGATGAGGCAGTGGCAAAAGTCAACGTACAAATGCACGTGACTTCTAACTGATCTAGAGGATTATTAATGAAACAGCTTGGATTACTCATGCTGATGCTGCAGTTTTGATTGCAGCTTTGTAAAAACAATTAGAGCCAAAAAACAAATGACTAAACAAAACGTGATTCACAGACTGTTATTCATTAGCTAGTGATCTGATACTTCACATGTCATGAACAGTTTCAGGCCTCTGTGGCCTTTCCATCAGTTTTTACTTAATAAATACAGATGGGTTTACAGTTTCCATCCTTAAAGTCAATGTTTTATAAATATTCCATGATATAATAGTAGCTAAGTATTTATAAAGGGTTGAAATCCAAGCCAATGCTGTACATAGCATTGTAATCACATGTTACATTGTTAGGTTTATAGAAATATGCTGAATGTATTTTACTTCTCAATAGATTTTTGTGGTTGTAGAGTTTGTTTACCCTTTTAGACAAAAGAGTGCCATAAAACACCCTCTGAAACCAACCTCCAAAAATCTCAGTTTTCTGAAAAAACATTTCAGTGTTTACTAAAATCTTTATTTCTTAGCCTTGGCAGCAGATAAGGGAATAAAAAAGATTGTATGAAAGCTAAAATCATTGGCTCTAACTGTAAATAACTGCCTTTGCCCTGAATTATATCAGCATTTTTTAAAATGAAAATCTTCTCTTTATGTGAGGCTTAAACCTGTATGTTGGCATATTATGTTATGCTGTTCTCCAGTGGCGTATCCTTAAACAATAAGATCTTCCAAGTTGCATCCGGGTCTTACAGGTAGAAACACATCACATCTTATCCTAGAGGTGTATATATATGCTCCATCATTGTATTAGGTCCTAATGGGTTGAACTCAGTTTGCTTTCAGACAC
Source organism: Cheilinus undulatus (assembly GCF_018320785.1). NCBI lineage: Eukaryota > Metazoa > Chordata > Actinopteri > Labriformes > Labridae > Cheilinus > Cheilinus undulatus. The sequence goes on along the minus strand of NC_054887.1, from coordinate 18,544,208 downwards.
TGCTGTGAGCGTATTTCTCTATCCATCTAATGCTTTTAGATCTCTCTGTCTTCCCTTTGTCACACCACCATGTGTTTATATAAAGAACAGTTTGCCTGGCTTAAGCTTTAACTTCCTCTATGACACATATATTGTCTATCACATGTTACTGCCTCCAGGAAAACTGATCAGTTGGCAGACGAAATTAAATAAGTGATTATATTGTTTTGTAGTGTATTCTCCTAATATTATTACTATTTTTATATTTATTTGGATTCCCATTGGCCTCTATCAAGGAAGAACTACACCTCCTGGGTCCACACATGCAAACATGACAAAAAAAACACCAAGATGTGTTGTTAAAAATCAAAGGGCTGATGAGATCAAATTAACGTTGAGATGAAAAAATAGACTTATTATAACAATGAGGCAAGGCAAGTTTCATGCACAGAATAATTTGAGGTGCTTAGTAGAGTTGAAAACAGAACATTTTTAACATTAAAAGTATCAAAACACAGCAGAAACACATTAAACATAATAAATATTAAGATAAAAAAATGTATTAAAGAAAATTGCATTTAGCAAAAATAAGTTAAGAAAAAACAAATTATCAGTTGCAAAGTTGATAAAAATTTTAGCTCAGTTAAAAATACACATTTAGATGAGTTAAGGAGCTGTTCAAAAGAAGCTTGGACAAGTTAAAACATATGGAATGCAGCAGTAAATAAAAATGATTTAAGACCTGTTTTTAAGGGCTAACAGATGTAGAAAGCCTTAAGTTCTCTGTTAGTTTGAGGAGAAACTTAAAGCTGCTCAACCCTGCTTGGTTCTTGTTCTAGGGATGGTTATTAATCCTGCCCCAGAAAACCTGAGGGGTCTGAATGCCTCATAGGAGACTAAGAGGGGACAGTAATAATGAGAACAACAACAGTAAAATACAGAGTACAAAACAAAGACACCTTTGAATTGAATACTGATTGTATCATAGTTAACTCTTATCCTCAAACCACTGTCAGAGGATTGAAAGGAAACGAGGGTACAGAATAACTACAAGCCACGCTTAGGGATGAAATTAAGGCAACTACGGTACAATGTACATGAACATCAGCCCTAAATTAATAATCCCTTTCCCTCCCAAAAGATTTGTGTTGGGAGAAAAAAATCCTACTGTATTTTTCAGTTTGTACAGCAATCACATGCTGTAGGATTTCAACAAACCAGCATCTTGAATCAAGAATGCACATTCATTTATCTCAATGATTTTCCCTGGTTCTCTTTAATTATATTTTGCAATGTAAAGTTGCATCTACATAGGAAACCCAGCTAACTGATAAGAAAGATGAGTTTAAGCATGGTTTTCCTGAGTGCATATTCATTGTGATATTATTGAGGCCAGAACAAGCATTTGACCTTTTTTCCCATCACATTTATGACCCAACTGTGCACCTCTACTGTCTTATCTTTTAGCTGTCTGCTTGTCTTTGTGCTGTAGATGTTTGTCTTTGTTTACTGCTGTACTCTTTACTCTACCTCCTCTTATCATCTCATCTTTCCTTTTACAGCTGATTTGTTTTAGTCTGACTTTTTAGCCCCCTTTTTTATGTCACTATGTCTCTTTTCTCTTAGATTTGTTTTAGAAACAATGCATTTAATGCACTTTTTCTTCATTTAATGTTGGAGTTGTTGCTGCGGTTCTCTGAGTCTCATCTTCAAATCCATTATATTTCATTGTCGCAGCAGCATTCAATGCAGCACCCCTACAGCGGTGGAGCAGGAGGAGGATCAGCAGGAGGGAGCATCCCCCTGCCAAATCTCCCAGACCCCTCTACCATTTTCTTCCCCTCCATCCCAGAACGCCCAATTTCCTTCTCACCTCCCCCCATTGGGCCCCCGAAGGCCTACAACACCCAGAGACGCAAGAGCACGTCCATCCTTGAGGCACACACACGGCACTTTCAGCCTGCCTACCCTCGCTACGGGAGCAGCCTGCATCCTTTTTCTGGGATGGAGGGAGTTGAGACCCCCTCTCTCTTTATGGTTAATCCCAGTTTTGCAGCAGCTGCTCAAAGACTTGGCGTTGGGGAGCCACTGCATCTCCCAGGACAGTCTGATCCAAGTTTGTACGGCTATAAAGACATGAGAGCAGAGCACGAGGAAGCAGTGCGGAGATTAAGTCTGAATCAAGCTGCCTTATTGGACCATTATGAAGCGATGGCATATGGAGGATACCCAATGACTGCACACCAGCTCTTCCATCAGCAGAGGCAGGCAGCAGTTGCAGCTGCTAGTCTAGGATATGAACCTGTTCCTGCACCACAACCAGCATTTTTGCACCCACATCTCATGCAAAGAATGAGTGCACATAGCCCCATTCCTCAACCTTTAACACCAATGAGTGCGCCTGCAGGTGGAGCTGTGACTTCTTCATCATCTGATGGATGTTATCCTCCACCACAGTATGCTTCCCCCTCTGCTTTCTCCAATTCGGCACCCCCAGTGATGTCTGACACTCCGCTGCCAACAGGGAGTGTGTTTGAGTTCCATTTAGCTGCAGCTGCTGCAGCTGCTGCTGGAGACCCGAGCATCCTCACATCCAGAATCTACCGGGCCCGGAGAAGCTCCATGGATCTTGCTCTAGAGGAGAACACTGGAACTGGATCAGGAGGTTCAGGCACCTACAGCCGACTCCAACCTGTGACGGAAGAACTGTATTCATATGTCAGTCCTGAGCTCCCCCTACCACCAGGAAGTCTTCTTCTCCACCACCCAGGTGTATCAGCAAAAGACAGAAGTCCTGAACCCTCTAGTGACTCCATGGCCTCCTCTGATGCAGGAGAATTCCAGTCTCCTCCTCCCCCACCGCTTCTCCCATCATATGACTCTTCAGCTGCCCAATCCATCCCTCACTCCTCATCCACATCCCTCTACGACTCATCTGGAGTTTACCCCCTAGACCCCCAGGGCCATCCACCATCCATGCAGAGCTTTCTCCCTCCCACTCCATCCTCTGAGCTTCCGCTGGGGGGACCACCATCGACTCAGCTGGAGTCTCTGATCCAGAGTGCCTGGGCCCGGCATGGAGGGGTGGTTCCAGCTCAGCCTGATATGACGTACCATGAGTCATTGCTGGCCATGCAGGCCGCTAACCCCACTCTGGTACAAAGTTTAGTTCCCCTACACATCGGGTCAATTACTAGTGGAAATTACATCAGTTGCTTTTGTAGTTAAGATCCATAAACCTGCTGGTGCATGGTAATAGTAATAATGTCTTATACATTTCAAAGCAATTCTTTAGTTGGAAATAGTAAATCAACATGTTTTTAATGATTGAAGGTGTATTGAAATGTCAAGGATAGCGGATCTGTCTATGAAAAGCATCTTGTTGTATTTGCATTAGTAATTGGACTCAGAGGTTGACCAATTCCTATTTTTTTGTTTACCCTGCCAACCCAGGAGCCTCCGCTGAAGCTTACTTGTCGTCACATAGTCTTTGGTTGTGATTTTAATCCCCTCCAAAGTGAGTCTCATGCTCTGCTTTCAGAATGTCTTACATTACTCCTCTCTTGACACAGTAACCTTTTAGAAAAATGTAAGTCAAGGGCATAACTTCAGTTAGTTAAGATTTATCCCAGAATACACCGGGGTCTAATGAGGAGAAGAGTGAATCATTCAGAAAGTGTTCTTTGAGACACACTCTGGTGTCTAAGCTTTTTGAGCGAATAGTCTGAGCCTCCTGTTCCTTTTTTTAATGTTGTATATTTATTTATTTGTTATTTTCTGTCAATATCAGTAAGTAGTATTTTGTCTGTATGTTCATATATGAATTTATATGAAAAATGTGTGTTTGTGGGGGTATACTATACTTATGGTATACTTTAACTTTTGCTCATGCAAATCCAAAGTCCTTTTGATCTAAAGAGATTATATTCTGTTAAAAAAGGAATTAGCTTTATTTTCAGGATATGTGCAAAAGAAATTGTGTTATGAATCTAAGAGAATAATGTCTGAAAGATGAATTTGTTGGACTTTGTTGATTTGTGTGGACAAACACACAGAAACATACAACAAACAGAGGAGGCTCAGACAAACCCAGCTGTGTAACCATGCAGATAGACTTTTCCGTTGTATTTTTAGAATCTGTTTTATGTTGTAATCACTAAAGACACTGGCTTTAAGTCAGTTCTTTATCATGGTGTTTTGTGTTGTCATTTCCTGTTTAGACCAAAAAATCAACTTCTTGCACAAGGTTCAACGCTCACATGCCAAAATCATTAAACCCTTAGAGTACTGATATTTTGTGTCACATTTACTTTCTTTATTGTTTACTTTGAACCACTTATGATCACCGGTCGTCTTCTTCACTGCCTATGTTTTTCTTTCATTTTTATTTCCCTTTAGTTTTCTGCTTATTTTTATTTCTTAGATATATGTGCTGTGAAATTGTTGTGTTTATGTAGTTGCCTTTCATAATAGAAAACAAGGTAGGTAGTAGTGTGTTTGATGCAAGAATACTTGTGCAATCTCACACCACACTTTGTAAAGGTGGGCTTTGTTACAAGAAGGAACATAAAAGCAGATTTCTAAGGGTTCAAATTAAGAAAACAGTCATTCAGTCAACAGTTGTCACAACTTCTGCAGATTTATCAAATAATTCAGGAAGGAAGATATGGCAAAACATGTCTTTGTTTCTTGCTTGAATTTTCATAGAATCAGAAAAATCCAAAAAGCAAATAAATCTTTGGATCTGCAACATTTTTTTGTTTCAAGAGGAAAACTCTGAGATATTACTTGAGTTTCTCTAATGCTGAAGTGATTGTGTGTAAAGCTCCACAAAGCTCTCTAAATCAGCAGATTATACTTGATGCCTATCATTAGCAACTGGACAAGCTGGTCACCACAGGCAGTGTCTATCAAAAGTATTCAACCCATTTGGATGTTTTACACTTTTATTGATTTCATAAACTAATCATGGTCAATATAATTTGGCCTTTTTGTTTTTACAAAAGAAAAATGTGGGAATTTTTAGTATCCATCTCCTGCCTTATACTTTCCAATAAAATGTTGTCTGAGTTGCTTGGAGTGTTCTCTTGTCTTCATGGTGTAATGGTAGCCAGGAATACTGATTGACCAGTGACTGGACCTTCCAGACACAAGTGTCTTTATACTACAGTCATTTGAAACACATTCACTGCACTCAGTTGATCCCCGTTTCACTAAGGTTGGGACTAATAGCACCAATTGGCTGGACCTCTGGTGAATTAAGTCTGGTTATGTTTTTTTAATAAAAAAAAAGATAAAACAAGTTATATTGACTATGATTTATGTATAAAGTTCATAAAAGAGTAAAACATCCTATAAAATACTTTCTAGAGGCACTGTTGTACTGTGTATCTTTTACTTTTTCTCTTAAGCAGTAAGCTTCAGGTTAGGTTGTGAGTCAGCTGAAAATCTTAAAGTGAATTATTTAGTTTTAGGAGTCCATATTCCAACTTCTTTGTGCTTCATTGATGTTTTATCACTACCAGTTGCGTAGGATAGGACTTGCATGTGAAAACCCTGTACTTACACCCTGCCTAACCCCAGTGCTGTGCCTGTATTGTACTGTTACATGCTACACTTCTAGCTGTGTACATGTGTTTATCTGTTATATACCTGTGTACAGATTGTTGTATTTGCGAGTGCATGTGTGCATACACAAGACAAAAGGAAGCAAGAGAGCTGCAGATATACCTTGTGTTTGCAGTCATGCACGTTTTCTGGTCTTTAAGCTGCAAACATATTCTGATTATTATTCTTGTTCTCCTTCTCTTGACTCATCCCCCATCTTCTTTTTTATCCTACAACATTGCATCTCTTCCTTCCTCTCTATCTTTCCTTAAATCTGTCTTCAGCAGCAGGTTCAGGCACCTACTCCTCAGCCCTCTCCAGGACCCCCTCTGGTCCCTGCCACCACTCAGCAAGCTCCTCCTGGGACCCCTCAACAAGTAAGCTTTTCATAAAACATCTTCTTCTGCTTTTATTTCATTTTTTTTCTCACACTTTTATTCATACCACATCCCCTTGATGTTCCAACTCCATAAAGATAAAATACCAAAAATAACCGCACCCTGTTCTCATGCTTATACAGTAATAACTCCTATGTCGGCTCTTCTCTCTTTGAAGTTGTTGCTTTAGCTTGAAGGTTACCCCTCCCACTTGGGGAGCTGGCACTTTGCCCGCAGTAATACCACAGTATTTTTGTGTTTGCCCCCAGCACAAAAACACTGTCAGAAACTAATTGCAGCCTTGAATCAATGTGATTGAGCATGAAATTAATAATCAGACATCAAATGTTTGAAATTTATTCAGTTTCCTTATTTGAACCAGCCATTCTTTCCTAATTACATTTATCATGTTTTATGTAAGACACCATTTTGAAGCTGGAAACCTTTGTCACATTTTAGATAAACTATTTTGTAAGCATGCAGTCATGTGTTTTTAGCTTATTAAAGGTTGTTGTATGAGTTAAAAACACTCAGGAAATTAACAATCAATGAGATAAGGTAAAACTCAGGTTAACTAGATTTTCCCAGCTCACTTTTCAATGTATTCTGGTTTCTCATAACTGGGATTTAAAGTTAATCCAGGTTATCCCAAGCCAGACATTACTGTGAAATGAACAAGCTAAAAAAAGTATCAAACCTTTAAAGGATCACAACAGGCATGTGAAATATTTACATTTTACAGATTAAGTAACTCCTTCTCCCCTCTTTTCCTTTGCCCCTCACTCCTTTCTTTCTTTCTGCAGGTGGTTTCATCCAGTCAGAGTGTAGCATCCGTTCAGAGCCCCACACACACGACCCTGCAGCAGGCGCCAGCACAGGTACACAAAGAAGCAACAAATTCAATTTCATATGCAGTACAGTTCTTCATAAATACTTTGTTATGCATGCAAACTGTCACTTGTTCTTGGAAGAGTTGATAAAAGTTCCCATACATGTGCGCATCCATCTTTTAACATGCAGTAATTACACGGATGAACTTTTGCACCCACCTACAACAACCTTATTCATGCAAATACTTATTTATCACATAATACATGAATCCACCTCAGGGTTGGATTAACCTTAAAAAATCTGTGGGAGTTTCGTTTTTCCATGTACTCACATCTAGTGTAAATGTGGCAATAATCTCTCCATTAGATTTAAACTTTGAAGTTCACGTGGTTCAACCATTTAAGTCAAGTCTTTGTGAAGAACAAAGATGAAGCTACTGGAATTTAAAGTTAATTCTATCCATGACTAATCTGGAAAACAATTACATTTCCAAACAGACCATGCACTGCACATTTGAGCTCATTTTATTTGATGTTTCCTTGACATTTCAATCCTGTTATCTGCCAGTCAAGTGACTGCTAGCCACGGGTTAGCTAATATTTTACAAAGCCATCACGTAGGTTATTTTTATGGACTTTAGATTAAATCAATAGTTCTGACATAATGTCATTTTGGTATATTTTGTACTATGGCATGTTTTTCTCTCCTTCCAATGGTTTTTTATGATAAGCTGACTGTAAACTGAACTGCTGTATCAGCTCAGTTTCTTCAGTTTTTCTTTCTGTTCTTTGTCTCTCTCACTTGCATGCCGCCTGTGTGCATCACTGGGTTTGTTTTTGCGTTTCTGTCTAAATGCACGTTTGTCTGTTTGTATGTGTTCAGTTTTGTGACCTCAGTCCTTCTCCAAGTTTAGAACATCTTTATTTTCTGTACCAAGCTGCTCAGCTTGCTATGGTTCAGGTATTATTGTATATTATAGTGAATGTTGGTGGGTGTCTCTTAATGTCTGACCCAATGTTTGTGCTTGTGTGTGTGAAGTTCAGTGAGTTTAGTATAAAGTGTATTTCCTGCTGTTATAAAATATTAAGTGTCCTTTGTTAACCCAACGTTCTTTCTAGTTTGGTGTTAAAGCCTGGGTTGAAAACACATATGCGTATTTGTATGAAAGATTTTCAGTACTATTTCAATCAGAATTGAATGTTTTTACAGGTAAATCTCAACAACATGAATTCAGGAGTCTACGCAAAAGTTTGTAGTTTGTGAGCTTTGAAAGTACATGACATCTAGCTGGTGTTGTTGCCTGGTCCACTCACTGTCATTGGTTGTTGTGGGTATTCCCTCAGAGGAACTATGACCTAAAATTGTAGATATTTACTATTGAAGGTCTGGGAGGCCAACTGTGTTGACACCACACGTGAGAATTATTCTGACAAATAGTCATTTGCAACAGTCATCGGGGAAGGCAAATCTGGTCTCAAATTGGGCTTAAAATCATGAATTGTGTGGCCAGTATAAGGGAGAATGGAAATGGATGAACATGATGCTCTTCCAAAAGTTGATCTGAATGTGCTGTAAGCACAACAAAAAATTGCATCAACAACAAATACAGCTGACACAGAGGACATTTTTGCACTCATTTTAGCAATCTTAAAATTCATGAATTAATCCATGCTGCATACAACCAATCTAAATTGAGCTTTACAAAACATTTGACAATACCAAGTTGTACTTATGTATAACTGGATAACTGGAGGGGGGCATGGCAGAGCCAATGTTGACACATGCGTGTGTGGCTTGGCTGCCAGGGTCAAGCTCAACAGCATTTCTTTTGTCTGGACCTTTTCACCCCTGGTGATAGGCCTAGAGACCTTTAGTGATTTTCGGGCCCTTGGGACATCCACAACATGACCAGGTGCTCATGGCAACCCTACCACCTGCTTGAACAGTACCCAAGGCTGTGCTTATTACCCACATCCACACCTGAATTTGCACTAAAGGCGTGGACTTCATTTTTGTAAGCAGATTATTTTCCCATGCCCCTGGGAATATCCATGGACATCTAGAGTATGGCTGGGGTTGTGTCAGTACTCTTTTCCCCCCTCACCAGATTCCTCGCCATTACAGGCTTTAATCCAGCCCCAACTTTTGGTCCAAACATGCCCTAAAGTTGTGCACAGTACTGTGTGTAAGAAGGTTGAAAAAGAAATAGAATTTTTTGACTCCCAGTACTTCTTTGTGCATATGTTTGTATATTTTGGTGATCTGTTCCATGCATGAGAACACTCCGCCTACCTTTTCCTCTAAATCAGTACATTAAGTGCATCAATTCATAGCTTATTTTTCAAAGCAGTAGAGGTGTATGTATGTCTTGGCATCTTTCCCTTAACATTTTTCTGATATATTACAATGAGGCGACATTTTATTTTATGTTGTAAGAATTTCTGTTCTTTAGTATCCAGACACTTTCTTTGCTGTTCATTACTGAGCTCTGTCTGAAGAGGTCTTACCTGTTCATGGTTGCATGATTCCACTGTACGGTCTTGTTTATTACACATTTGTTCTGTCCCAGAGTTTGTGGTGAAATTGTTGTGGCTAACTGGAATGATCATATTGATTGTCTTTGGAAAGTTGTTGAGCACATCAAAGTTGCATGCTTCAGTAATAGGTCAGTGAGTTATGTTGTTTTTTTTATCAACTTCCAGGTGTTGTCAAGAGTAATAACAGCACAGGCTGGTTTTCTTTCAAGCATTAATTAAGATGAAGTCATTTTATAGTAAAAGAAAAGCAGCATAGCTAGTGATCAGTTACTGAAGCAGTGCTCATCACATCTAACCACCTGCCAGGTTTACCTCCATCCTCCACCTTTCTGTGACTTTACCACCTCCCTTTTTCCTCACCTTTACCATCTTCCCTTCTCCCTCTTATTTCTTCCTTTTTTTCTCCCTTCCTGCCCTCCTTTCTTGCTCCTCCTGTCTCTTCCTCCTCCTCCTCCTCCTCCTCCTCCTCTTTTTAGCCCAGTGTAACACCATCTGCTGTCCCCTTGGTGACCCCGCCCTCTCCACCGTCCCTCCCCAACACCATGCCGACAGCGGCGGTGGCCTCCCCTCCCTCTCCTCTGCCAGCCCCTGTTAGAGTGATGCCTACTACTGTCGTTTCCCCTTCTCCTCCTCCTCCTCCTCCTCCTCCTGTGCCCACACCCGTGCCTCAGCCGTTGGCCACTGTGGTGCCAATCATCAGTGTAGTCACCACCCCGCCTGATACCCCCATGGAAACCCCTCCCCAGGTACTGGACAGTCAGACCCACCAAGTGGATGCCTTGTCCCGTAGCCGAGTGTAGCAGGCTTTTATTGCAGTCTCTCTTGAGATGTATTATTGATTACATTTTAGGATCCCTCATTGTTTAGTTTTTTTTTTTTTGTAGTATAAAATCCTTTTTTTTTCAAGCTCAAATCAAAAAACAATTAATTAAGCTTCAGAGAGTTTTTATATTAGTGAAATAAAAGAAAAAGGTAGTCTGTCTTAGAACAATATGTAATCTGTGAAGCATCACATTGTGTTACTGCACTGGAATAGAACAACAATTATCGGAAAACAAAGAAAACTTTGAGTTTGTTTTAGAAAGAGATGCCATTTTTCATAGTTAAGTATCTTTTAAGATAGACTTTGATGTCTTTCTACTTGTAGTTCTCAAAAATGAAACATATATTCAAAATAAGAACAAGTTAATTCATGCTGGGTTTAAACAGAGAGCCTCATACCTTGCACAGCCTCAATTTGGGTTAAGATAACAGTTAAGCTAAATAAGAGCCGCATTTTTAATAAATATTGTTGATTTCTCATTGCCCTCGTACAAATAGTCTATTATTCCATTGAAAATTATTGATGACTAGGAACCTTATTCAAACTCATTTGGATGTGTTTTAATCTGTATAATCAAGTTTCTATAAAATCATTTATTGCAATCAAGTTTTTTTTCCTTTTTGCTTTTGTCTCACTTTGCTGTATTTCACTCTACTGTTGTATTGTCTTTCCCATGAGAGTGCCCCTACTTTACGCACTGTAACTATGCTGATTGTCTGTGTTTATGTGTTATTCATGTGCCTCTGTGTTTCAGTCTGCCTCTCAGGCTTCAGAGCTGTCCCACTCCCAACTTCAGCCACCTCAGGTTCTTTCATCAATTGAGAGGTAATTAATGAAATGCAGCCACTAATTTGGTGCCACATTCCTGAAATTTCATATTTTACATTCATGATGCTGTTTTTCAATTTGTTGATCTCTTATTAAATGTGCTGTCTGTGTCTCTTCTGTTCGTCAGTGGTCACTCTGAGGCTTCAGGTCTGAGCGACGGAAATGAAGGAGGAGGACGCCATGAAGGCCGGTCCACAAAACGGCATCAGAGACGCTCTGTGCGAAGTCGATCACGCCATGAGAAGATATCCAAGGCCAAACTTAATGTTCTCAATGTAATAGCACATAATTTAAAGTCATAATCACACATTAAATCTTGGAGCAGTTAATCGTTGGTATTTATTGGTTGTAACAGAGTTATGAGAGGCAGTAAAAGTAATGAGAAACATCAAATCAGGGTACTCATGTGTTTGCATTCTGTCGCCTTCTTTCTAATTGTTTTTTTATTGACGTTTGTGTTTTCCTTGGTTGTGTATGTAGATTTCAAACCGTGGAGACAGGGTGGCAGAGTGTCAGCTTGAGACCCACAACAGGAAGATGGTGACTTTTAGGTTTGACCTGGATGGAGACAATCCTGAGGAGATCGCACAGATCATGGTAAACACAACTAGACCTTGTATATCCAAAACTACTGGAGTACTCAGAATTATTGTTGCTCCTGTCTTTGAGCTATAACTGAGGGATTATCCCCACACAAGGCAAAATAACAGCACTCTGGACACGCACTGTACCTTTGTTTCCGTGACAGATTGCAAACATGCTCTCATTCCATCTGTTTTTTTTTTGTGTGTGTCCAGGTCCAGAGTGAATTCATCCTGGAGAGTGAGAGGGAGTCTTTCATTGAGCAGGTCAGAGAGGTGATTGAGAACGCTGATGAGAAGGGTCTGGAGAGGGACACAAGCAGCAAGGTAAAATACAACACTTGAAATATCTTTTTATTGAAGATTATTTTGGGGCATTTATGACTTTGTTGTAGAGATTGGACAGTGGGTAGAGTCAAAAACCAGGGAGAGAGTGTGGGGAATGATACATGGGAAAGGAGACACATTTTGGACTTTAACCAAGGCCATCCGCGCAGAGATCAACAAAATCACCAGGCTTCAGTGCCTGTCACTTTAAATATCTCTACTGTAAATTGCCACTTGATATCTTTTAAGTTCTTGGAGACATTCTGTGTTTCATTTAAAAAGCTTCCTCTGTAAGCAGAGCTAGAATTGTAAAACGGTTAACAGCATAATAATGACCCTTAGAGGCTTCTGTCTGTGAAATAGCCTGACCTTGATGACTGAGAATCTTCTCACACATCTGCCATTGTTGTTTTGAAGACATGTTTTACTTGTGTTTTGTAGTAGTTCTGTGCATGTATTAATGTTTATTTGGTCTGCAGATGGGAGGTGACATGCAGCAGCAGATTCCTGCTATATCTGTTCCAATGCAAGGTAAACTCAACAACAGAGTATAGGAACGGGCAGGGGTTTAAATGCTAATGGGGCAACATGACCTTAAATGTTCATGCTACTGGAGCACATTTTTCAGACCATATTCTCCTTATCTTCTCCATTTAATCTATGAAATTATTTGTAGCTGTAACATAGCTTCCTGATGCTAGTTGTAAGAGGAAAAGTGCAGATTACATCAGTTGGTATTTCCTTAGAAGTCACAATAACATGTGGCTTGAATCTTTCCCCAGATATCCCTCCCAGTGCTACAGCACAGGTGGTCCATTCAGCAGGACGGAGGTTTATCGTCAGCCCCGTGCCTGAAGCCAGGCTGAGGGAACAAATGTTTCCACCCTCTCCATCTCCTTCTCCTGCCCCTGCACCTCCTGTTGAAACGGGTAAGAATGGGAAAACCACAATATTTGCATAAAAAAAGGACATACAAAATGATAAACAAGGTTGATGAAATAAAACAGAACTGCCTTTTAACTTCAAAGGCAGACAACATGCTCAAAAAAGGCAGTGTACTGTGCCACATCCCTGCACTTATCTGATTAGACTGTGTGGCTTTTAGAGGAAATTGTAAAAGTTATCCACTCAAATGCAATATCAGACTGACATTTATTCAAGTTGATACCATCTGGTGAATATTGGAGTACAAAAGCTGCACGTGATCTTCATTTGGATAATGAACCTGGAATTGATTGGCTGTCTGAAAAGACAGATTGTTGATGCAGTGGGATGCCATACCATACAATGCAGTTTGGTGTGATGCTGTGTAATTAAATGTGATGCTATGCTACATTTTGCCATCTCTGTAGGAGAATTTGTCTTGGACTCCTGTGCTTCACTCATTTAGTTGCCCTGAATAAGAACGGTTAAAACGGTTGATGAGTTTAACCATTATTTTAACCATTCACCCTAGAAGATTTAATAGTAACTCAATTTTAATCTTCAAATCAGAAAAAAGCAGATAATGAAAGTATTAACAGGAAGTATGAGATCACAACTTAAACAGTCTCTGTTTTTCCCCCAGTTCCTCCAACACCAGCTCCAGCTCAGCCGCAGCCTCAAGCCCAGGGTTTGCTGTTGTCCCAGTCTGCCGGTGCGATCAGCTTACAACAAGCCTTCTCTGAGCTCAGACAGAACCAGACTCAGTTTGATACTGGACCCAGCACGGCTCCTGCATCTATCCACTCCACCCATCCTCCTTTGCAGCCCACAGCAGCTCCCATCCCCTCACAGCCCAGCTCTGTCACTCCTCCTGTGGATGCTGCTGCTGTGCTTGTCCCTTCAAATCAGATCCAGACACAGGAGCGAGTTCCAGAAACCCCTTCCTCTGTCCCCTCCTTTGTGCCTGCTGTGTGTCTCAGCCCTCCTTGTTCCTCCTCCCCTCCTCCTACTGTGGTGAATCAGTCCGTCCTTCAGTCACAGGTACCTTCACAGGCGGGGATTCAGGCCTTGTCTCAACCCCAGGGACCAGCACAGGTCCAGGTGCAGACACAAATTCAGCCTCAAGCATTCAGCCAGCCTCCGATTCCAACTGTTACTGCTGTCATTGGTGCTCCAGTACCTTCAGCGGTGCTCACCTCCCCTCCTACTGGGCATACTGCTCCCCTTGTATTCTCCCCTCCCTCCTCCACTTTTATACCCAGTGAGGTCTCCTCTGATCACTTGTCAGGCTCCCCCATTACCTCCTCCACTCCCTCACTCTCCTCTACCGTCATCCCCACAACTGCAATTCCAGGCCCACAGCTCGCTCCCTCTGCTGCTGTGTCTTCTCACCCCTCTCCACCTCCTGCCTCTTCCTCCTCCTCTGTTGTGGGGCTGCAGCCAGTGACAACCAACGTTCCTTCAGTCCAGTCAACGTTGGTCCACTCACAGCCGCAAACAACTGCCCTACCTGGGCAGACGCACACACACTGTGGAGAATGTGATGCAAGGTGAGAAGAAGCCAATATATCTTAATTGTTTCCAATATCTTTATTGTGAAGCATTTGTACAGCAGTATGCAGTTTCATACACAATGGGCAAATTGCTTCATTTTAGTTATGAGCCATAGAAAAACTTACACACCAGATGAACATAGAAAATAAAATAACATAGACAACACCATCAGACATTTATATTGCCACCCTTACCAACCCCCAACCCCAACCCAATGTAGTGCTACTTAGGACTGACACAAGGCCAAATAGGAATAGTGCATCTTAACAATCTTGGCTTTTCCATGTATTAGATCATTGGATTCAAGATCTTATCAAAATCTCCCAAGCTTTCACAGAGTATGTTTCTAATCTTCTCCAAGTGGGGATTATCAGTCAGTAGTGTTATCTAGGCTTTAAACTTTGGAGTATCTGTTTTCTTCCAGAGCAAAAGAATTAGTTTCTTAGCACACAGGAGGTGGCACTGTGCACAATTAAGATTTCCAATACTTTCTGATACCCCCAGAACAACTAAAATTGGATCTGGGTTTATTTTAACCCTCACGAACTTTGAGTAGAAAAAAAATATTGTAGCCAAGAATTCCTCTAGTTTGGAGCATAAAACACAAGTATGTAGTAAGTCTGCTTTTGCTTGATTAAACTTGTCACACATTAGTGAAGTTTCTGGGAAGATTTTATGTAGTTTTACCTTTGAGTAATGCAACCTGTGTAAGATTTTAAATTGCATGAGACAGTGTCTGGCTTTAGGGTAAGAGGTGTTCACATATTTCACCTTTCACCTCTGACTTGACAAGTGTTAGCTTAGACCAAAGTGATGCTGTCGCCTACAGCACGATGTTGTAGTATGCATGCTGGTTAGTCTTTCCAGCATTCAATTCCATAGTCAAGCCGGAGGCCTCACCTTTGCCTACTTCTTCGGTCAAGTTGGCTTTAATTCAGCATTTTCCCTGGGTAATTTATTCTGATGAGGACTTTACCTTATCCTCAGATAGCTATCTGACTTCTTTTACTCTTTTGTTTTGGTCTGAATGGTGTTTTAACTTCAAAATATATAGGAGCCACCAGTGAGTGCATCCTATATGCTCATTGCTGGACAGTGCCCCCTCTTTATTTATGTTATAATGCCTTACATAAGTATTCAGTTTCTTTGACTTTCAGTGTGTAATCCTATTACAACTGAAAAGTGACTGTATATGAGCCACAGGTATGAATCATTCATTGATGCGTTTTTAGGTGTGAGGTGTCCACCGAGTCCCAGGGCAAACCAGATGACATCCAAGCCCTGGAGAAGAAGCTGCGCTCTCTCTTCATGGACCTTGGTGGTGGGGTGCCATCAGCAGACATCTTAGCATCTGACCCCTCCTCTGTAGCTCATGCAGCAGGCACTTCATCCCCAATAGGACCCCCCTCTACCTCCAGCACATCTGTCACCACACCTGGCTCAGGCCTGCCAACCAATCCTCCTCAGCCCCCCTCTAGCTTAGCACTGGGGTCACTGGGGTCACCTGCTCCGATTCAGGGCCCAGGGACACCCATCTCCACCCCTGCACAGATTGGTACGTAGATTAATATCATTATGTTATCTGCATAAAGTTTTTTTTTTTCAGCTGATTATCCTGCTAATGCATGCTTTATTATTGCAGTTTCTACAGTCATTCCGGCTTCATCCTTCAGCCAGACCACTCCATCCAAACCCCCTTTAACCAGGGTCCCGGTGAGTGATCCACTACTTTTTATCTTTAGATGTGGTTAAAAAATAGCTTTTTTGTTCTGTCATTGTACAGCAGACACATATTTTAAGGGGAAACTTTCCAAATAATTCAATGTTCTTTCTGTAGATGGCCTTGATTATTTAATCTTTAGAAGTTTTAGATGTTTTAGATGTTTCCACTTGCTTTCCTTGTTCTCATCTGGCATGAAATTATCTTTTAACATTCTCAACAATGACCACCATTCTAACTTATAACTTCTTTCTCCAAATCTTCTCTCCCTCTTTGTCTCTTTCATCATCTCTCTTTCTGTCTTTCTCTGGGATCAGACCAGTTCTCCTACTTCAGAACTCCTGCCATCTTTCCCTGGACCTTGTATAATACAGGTGTTTTTTCACTCCTATTTAGAGTTTATTTGTAAATGTAATGCTATATTCAAACTGTGCCTTTAATGCTTATGGACGCACAGCTCCATGTCCTGTCTGTTTCTGTATAAACAGTGCTTTTGCTGTGGTATTTCTAGATAATTTAACCTTCCTTTCCAACTAAACACACCATGGGGACGCTGTATAACTTTCCTTCCCATTTAGGCTAATCTATCTTATGAATATTAAGAATTGTTCATCATTGACAAATCAGAATAGATAATGAGACAACATGTGAAGACATGATCACCAAAGAGACGCAATTAAAAGACATGCTTTTATGTCAGTATTATTTAAAATTCAGTGTAGATGTAATTTTTCCAAATGGCCTGTCATGTTTGAAAGAAATTCCTTCTCCATTAGTGATGTAATTTGAATCATGCAACCATACTATTAAAGATCAATCTTCAGGATTAGAGAGACTAGTTTACCCTAAATGTGTGACCTCTACACCACTCTACCTGTGTTTTGTGTTTCACTGTTTTTGTCCCGTTTAATGTCAAATTTTTGCATTTTTTCACTATGTGGATCCAGAGATAGTTCTTGCTTACTATTTAAGTGGCTACCTGAGCTTGGCAATTTTTTTAAAGACGTACCTCAACACTAGAGGACATTTTCCTATTTTGATTTCTCATGTTTTTTTTCCTCTTAATGATAGATCCTATTTAGTTGTAATGAATGTCCGCGATTAGTCCAGGGTCTTTACGTAGCAAAAATAAATATTTAAACCAGTAAACTTTTTGACTATCTGAATTATGACTTGATTTGAAAGGTATGCTCCTAGATGCTAAACATATATTTTTATACACTCAAGCTCTAGTAGCCATACTTCTGTGCTTTTGGCTCCTCCGTGCTTGTAACTGAGCTTATCTATGCTAATCAATGCAGCTTTCTTTGCATGTTTTTAAAATTTAATCCTCCTCCCACAGTCCCAGCAGCCTCTGGAGGACCTTGATGCTCAGCTAAGGCGAGCACTGAGCCCAGAGACTGTTCCTGTCAGCACACATACACAGGTGAACACACAGATATTCAATATCAGTCTGTTAATATACCAATCTAATTCAACAAAACTGGTCAAACAACCAATTTCTCTCTCTTATTTTCCAAACTCCAGGCATCTCATGGTGGCATACCTTCAGTGGGACAACCAAGTATGCATAAGTATTACTTATATATTTGTGGGTTTTTTTTTTTCTTTCTGTCTAATGTTTAAACCATCAATCTTTCAGTCCCCTTCTCCCTGGAGGAAGAAACTGCACCTTCTCCTGTTCCTGCACCTCCCTCAGGTGGAGTTAAATTGGGCAGATTTCAGGTGAGACTTCCCATCCATACTCACTTGACAAAGAGAGACATGCTAAAAAAAAAAAAAAGCCAATCATACAAGTTAAGTCAGGAACATTTTGTCAAAAAACACACATGATTTGCGTCTATAAATATTTCTTTATAAGCAGTTATTAATTAGCACTTGTGCTGTTACTTGTATTTGGTGGTGTGGCTGTTCTGGGATCCCCTTTGCTCTTCCACAAGCCTATGTGGAAATCATCAAGCTGGAACAGAACACATTTCTGCTCGTCCTATGCTGTGAAGGAAAGCCTAAGTCAGGGAGAGAAGCAGCAACAACCCAGAGCAGAGCAGGCATCAATGATAACAGAATGACATTGATTAAGTCAGAAGCAGAATTAAGGAGGAGCTGAGGTGGAGGAGTGTTGCAAGAGCAGCATGCAGAGAGAGCAGCAAAGGGGAGCCAGGCAAGAGCAGTGTAAATACGGCAGCATGAGAGTGATTAGCCAATAGTGTGCTTAGAGCAAATCAACTGGCTGTCAGTTACGGCAATGCTTGACTCCCTGGCCTGCCTGAACTAATGCTACATGCTTGAGTTTTGATTTCTATTCTTGTCTTTTTTGAAAGGGTTTCATGCTATAAAACAGCTTTTTAAAACTGTTTGTCCACTCATTTCTCTTCAGGTTTCACTGGCTGCAGAGGAACCTCCCTCCAAACCCCCCGCCTGCACCGAGTCCTCCTCCACTAGTTCTTCCTCCTCGTCTTCTTCTTCCTCATCCTCCTCCAGTCTCTCCAGCCCCGAGAACACGCTGCACAAGGACTCCTCATCTCCTCTGAGAGTGGGAGTAGGAGGAAAAGGTGGGGATGTTGTGGACGGACTCCCGCACAAGACTGTGGGAGGATCCCACCAACCATCCCCCCATGCTTCACCTTGCCCCTCTCCTAAGCCGCCCACCACCATCGGACGCTTCCAGGTATTTTCCTCTTTACTGTGTTTAATCTTTTATTGCAATGAAGGGTTCAGAACTTTCACTCCTTCATATTATAACCAATTTTTTGGTTCTTTTTTCTAAGGTCACGACTAGCACCGAGGCCCGTGTTGGTAGATTCTCAGTCAGCCGAGCCCAGGAGCAGAGCCCCCAGAGCCCCGAGTCCAGACCAACCCCTCCACCAGCTGCAAAGGCTGCTAATGGACCCAGTGATCCTGTGCAGCTTCTGAGCCCAGACTCCACCCATAAAAGCTCACTGCCAAGCCTCAACAACTCCTTCAACAACTCTTACATCAGCAGTGATAATGATTCTGAATTTGAGGATGAGGACTTCAAACGGGAAGTCAGCCGTCTCAAAGAAAAGTAAATAATCACTCAATCTCAGAGGAACTCTCAGAGAAAAAAAAAAAAACTGCTGTCCACTCAACACATTTCTCTCAACTCAGGTTAACTTCTGAGGAAAACTAGATTATTTTTACCTCTGTGCCCCCCAAAATGTCTAAGCTGTCTTCTGCCTCTCCTTTCTCTTTCTTCCTTTTTCCTTGAAGAACAAACTTAACCACCAGTTTTACTTCATTATTTCTTTCTCTATCCTCTTTTCTTGAAAGGATATGTTCAGGGCTTCTTAGAACAGAGCCCCTCCTCTCTCTTTGCTTACTTACCCTTGTTATCTCTTTCTTTCTGAAGTCAATCAGTTTTTCATTTCCTCTTTTTTAATTCTCTTTATCTACCAACAGGCACATGCGTGAGATTCAAGCGCTCCATTCTCGCCAGAGGGAGGAAATAGAAAACCTCTTCACCAAGCTTGGAAAGGTAACTTACTCTACTACACCAGTGTAGATAGCACAGACATAGATAACACATTCAGGGCATAGCTGAAGACTTTTTTTTTGGTCTTGGTGCAGGTTCCTCCAGCAGCAGTGCTCCCTCCAGTTATGAATCTGACTGGCAGACGGAGACGACCAACCAAAAGCAAATCTTCCAAATCGTCCAGAACCAGCTCCACGCATGGCAGTAAGAGCCCTTTACAGCCAGGTACGCTTCGTTTAAAATATTCATATCAAAGAATTGTTTCACAAACAAACACTAGTTTCTTCATATCCAGGAAAAGGTAGTCAGTCAGTGGTTGGTTTAATTAGTCCAGGATTTGTGATACAAAAATGGGAAAACTTCCCCAAATGTAGAAGGTAAGATTATGTTCATGTTGCTTATAGAAAACACATGTCAGGAAGAACAGCAGCAGTATCTAATTTCTGAAGAAGTCCTTCTAAAGAGTAACTTCACCTCAAAATCAGTTGAGGTGCATCTACCCTGGAATTTAAGAAATACAGTAAGAACAGGACTGGAAAGACCAGGAGGAAAGACCCACCCACTCCCCTCTTCCCATTGCCCTTATCAGCCACAACATCACTCAGTCTATGCTGCTTTTCATTTAATAAGCCATACCATCATAACCATTCAAGGTAGACTAACCATGAGCTGAAACAATAATATATGGTCATGCTGACGACTCATGTTAGTATGTTATCAACCTCCTTTCATCTTAGCATAACATGGTTTATTTCTGCTACAGCACTACAATACCCACAATTCAAGAATGTCACAGTGACGTCACTGATTGGCTGAGCCTGCCTTTGCCTGTGAAACTTCCACATTCTGCTGCAACTATTAAATTTAACAGAACTTTGAAACAACAGACAGTTTGAATGGGGGGGCAAAAATATATGATCATGTAGAGGACACAAGCAAGTATATTATCAAACTTGTTTTAAAGGTACAGTTTGTAATACCTAGCTTAGGGGCATTTAGTGGAACAAACTTGATAAGATTCAAACATAATATTTATAAGTCCTGAAAGATGTGATAACATATTTTATTCATTGTTTCCTCTGTAGTTTTATTGGTATTTTTGAGAAAGCTCAGTAAATCCTGAGAATCACAAAAAAACAACCAGTTACCACCAGAAGTGAGCTTTGCAACTAGACCTTGACTGTTAGATGTTTGCTAAAGTTCCCACTTTTATGCATTGTACCTTTAATAAAACACTGTTTACCTAATTTGCAATTTTGGGGAACAGCAGTATATTACCCACTCTCCTGTTGTGTCTCAGTAAAGTCTCTGGTTGTGTAGCCATGAATTTTAGCAGTCTGCTACAAGTGAAGTTAACAATCAGGGAAAGTGTGAGCTGTTGAGCATCACAGGCTACACAGCTGCCAATAGGCATATTTCAAAAAACAATTCAGTTGCTGCAGGCAGTTTCAGCCTTTGAAGGGTAGTCTCTTTGCACATTTCCTCACAAAATTTAGAATTTAAATACTGTGCTAAAATGTAAAGTTTGGACCCCAACTGATCAACAGTATCAATCAGTCTGTTTTTGTTTGCATAGCCCCAATGCATAACCAAAGTTATCTCAAGACACTTTACAAAGAGGGCAGGTCTACACTGTACTCTCTGTTGTGGCCTTTTATAATATAGACCAGTGTTAATCACTGGGCACATCCCTATCTGTATTAAGCCCTGTTAAGGGGTAACAAAAACTTTCCATCAACAGACAGGTCTGTTGAGTAGACCAGACTCATGTTGATAGCCATCTGCTGACGTTGCGCTGGTGTTGGAAAGGACTAGTAGAAGGGGTAGGGGTGGGTGAAAAGCAGGAAGAGGAGAGGGACAACAGAAACAACAAAACACCAAATATATGGGTGTCGTACCCATAAACGTATCTCCCATTTTGTAGGAAATTGCTATGTCTTTATAGCCAGTAGTACTAAATCCCCATATACAAAGATTTTTATAGAAAAAATGGTCTGAGGGTTGAGTTACAATTTTAACACTACTATTGTCCAAAATCAAAAAACTTTGACGAACATCAAATGCAGTCATGCTAACTCGGGTTGTCAATAATACTTTCTAAACCTCAGTGTTTTGGCTACCAGCAAACTGTCAGTTTTTTAAGTGATATGTAATATGTTGACTGAATTTTGAACCATGCACCAAAAACATTACTAATAAAAAACGTCAGCATGATGGCAAAACCCTACATAGTAGTCAGGATTGTAAAAAACATTCACTCTTACTTTACCCCGTCTCTGTGTTTATGCATCTATGTGCACATACATGTGTGTGTGTTAATCTGCTTGGTTACATGTGCATGTTGGTGTGTGCTGGAGCAGGCTCGGAGCTTAAACATTTCTGACTGCTTTCTCCGTCTGTCTCCCTCTCTGTGCTCTCTGTGTGTGTATCGGTGTCTGTGTGATATCTGGGGTGACGGTTGTCTCACGTGTCTGTTATTTTTTGTGTTTCTGTGTGTCGATCTCTGCGTTGTGTCCTCCCTGTCCTGTCCTCTCCTGCCTATGCCTTGTGCTATCTCCAGGCAGCACTTTATCCGCCCAGAGCGTTCCCACCATGTACCCCGGCCAGCTGGCTCTGTTAACCCCGGGAGGATTAGCTGATTCGGGCGGCAGCACAATGCTCCAGCCTCTCAAACCCTCTCCCTCCAGCAACAACCTGTGTTCTGCATACACCAGCGAGGGGGCGCTGTCTGTGCCCAGCCTGTGTGCTCCCACCCCAGGTAGGCATGAGACCATACAGTCTGCAGCAGGCCCCATCACCTTCGCACAATATGAAAAACACTTTGAATGCAAACAAACACAAATGCATGCAGTCTGTTTGTCTTTATCACTCACACAAGACACTTCTCACATCTTGAATTTGTGTCTTCCTTCTGTCTTGTCTGTCTCTTTTTCTGTCTCTTTGTTCCTGTTCTCTCCTCTTATTCTCTCTTTACTCTCTGTTTCTTCATCTCTCCTCCTCTTCCTCCCCTTCTCCCTCTCTTCAGGCTGTGTAAAGTTCAGCTGGGGTTCGGAGCGTTTGGCCTTCAAGCCTGGCGGCAGGAGGACGCGCTTTCTGAGTACGCCCTGCTTGGCTCTTTGTGTGTAACGCTTCCTTTGCTCTTCTCTTTTCACTCCTCATCCTTACTCACTTTGGTTAACTTTTGTTCCTTTAATTTTTTCTACTTTATCTGTCGAGTCATGGTCGTCCTGTCTTCCAATAAGCTTCCTACATTAAAGGAGGATATCACCTGTGATCAACAGCAATTTGTTGTCTTCCAAACAGTTACCTTTACGAAATCAGTTAATAATTTTGACCACCTTTGCAAATTTTAAAACGTATACTTTAGGCCCCTTTAAAGCTGAAAATGTTGTTTAAAGAAATAGATTAACACCAACTTCAGGACGCTTTTTTCTAACAAATCTTTCACTTCTCTCCTAAATCTCTCTTTCTCTTTTGAAAAAGTTAATGCTTTACATAACTTTGCTTTCAGTGCCAACTTTGGTGTGATTTTGGCAGAGAGATAACAGCACTGCTAGAAATAAAATAGTAGCATCATCAAGATGATAGAAAGGCCACAGTTACTGTCTAATGTGACACTTTAAAAGGCTGTTAACAGTCATTTCACTACCATTTAAGCCTGTACCTCTCAGTGCTCAACATGAAGTGTAAAGACCCAAATCACTGGCTAGTTTTCTTTTATTCTGCCCAATAAAATGTCTCATTTCAATCTGGACATCTGTGACAGGAAAGTGAGAGTAACAGTACATTTAATGCTAGAATCCAGTCCTGTTCGCGTGCATACTCTATATGGACAAAAGTAAAGCTGCCTTACACCAACAGGGGCTGTAATGACATTGTATTCAAATACATGTACTTTGATATATTTTCTTGGAAGGCTTTCAAAACAGTTTGGAGTGTTTTGTGCCCATTCATTCTGTAGAGCATCTATGAGGTCAGGCATGGATGTTTTTCCACACCAGATTCATCAAACCATGTCTTTATTGTCCTTGCTTTGTGCACTGGGGCACAGACATGTTGGAATAGGAAAGAGACTTCCCCAAACTGTTGCCACACAGTTGGCAGCATAGCATTGTCCAAAATGTCTTGGTATACAGAAGAATTGAGATTGACTTTCACTAGAGATAAGCAGGCCTACCTGCCAAACCGACACTTGCCCATTTGACTGCCAAACAGAAGCGTGATTCGCCACTCCAAAGAACATGTCTCCACTGCTCCACAGTCCATTGTTTGCTTTATACCACTCCATCTGACACTTGTCGTTGGACTTGATGATATGAGGCTTACATGGTTTTGCTGACATTAATGCTAGAGGAAGTTCAGAACTCTTCAGCTATGGAATCAGCAGAGCATTGGTGACTTTTATGCACCATGTCTCTTAGCAGTTGTTGGCACACTCTCTGATTTTTTGCTTTGTGGCTATGTTGCTGTTTTTCCTAAAAACTTCCAAGTTCTAATAATTTCACTTTCAGCTGACTGTGGAATGTCCAGCTGTGATGACATGTGATGAGCTGTCTTATTGCATCCATCACAGTACCACAACTGGAGTCACTGAGCTCTTCAGAACGACCCATTTTGTATCACAAATGTGTCCAAATGGAGACTGCATGGCTAGGTGCTTGACTTTATGCAGCAACAGGTCTGTTTGAAACTCCTGAATGTAATAATTAACAGGTGTGGCGAAATACTTTTGTCCTTATAGTGTATCTTCAAACAGTTGTGCTTATCCTCTTTGCTGACTTGTTAACTGTCAAACATCTCTTAAAGTAGAGTTTTAAGCAGCTGCTGCATTACAAGCAGAACAACTTCCAGTGAATTTCATGTCTGGTCTGTAAAAGTTAGAGATTCATGACACTGTCGCCACTTCCAATCTCTGGTCAAAAGAAGAAAATGAACAGGAAGACAAGTGAAGACCTGATGACTTGAGATTTCTACTATATATTTTTGTTTTTATAGAAAACATTATTCTTTTTATTCAAATGTAATTAACAGCATTTATTCCTTAGTCAAGCACAGTTCTGCTCAGTACTGTGCATCCATTATTAGTTTTATTTTTTTCATGGTTAAAATACTTTTTCCTCAGATCATATTAAAACATGATATGTAGAGTTGGTTGAATGTTTTGTGCCTGATGTAGAGATGTTTATGAATGCCTCTGAACCCTCTGCAGCTCGAAGCCTTTCTCCCCCTTCCTTCCCTCACTCCCTCTCCTCACCCCTCTTGTCTCTCTCACCTGTTCCCTTAAACACTGCACAGCCAGGAGGGGAGAGAGACAGACCTGGGTCTCATAGATCAGAATTTATTTTTATGATACAGAAAAAGATTACCCTCAAGTTTCATCTAACTCTATTCAGGCCTTGAGCCAAAAAAGAGATGTGGAAACTTTGATGTAGACTGAACATGAATCTTAATTTAGACCCAGTTCTGGTGTGGCCCTGCGAGCTGTGGAGAGGACTCAGAACCCGGGGTTGGTTACCCAAAAACTTAAAGACACAACACAGGCAGAACTTTAAAGGAGTCTGTGAAGACTCTATTAAGTCCAAATCTTCTCTGGTACTGCTGCAGTTGGTGTCAACCAAGAGGGTTGAAAATCTATAAATACCTTGTCAGAGAAAATCATTATTTATTCATATATTTATTTATTCTGCCTTTAACTTTTAATTTTAAACACTTCAAACACATTTAACACCTTCCTCACACTTTACATGTAGAGTATTAATCTTTGCACTGGTTAAAAAGTGCCAAACATGGATGTTATTGGGCAACTCGACCCCAGAATGTCACTTTAAACTCCAGTTACCGTGCTGGGATGCATTGTGTTTGGTTGTCTGGTGTTTGTGGGCGGGGTTTAACTCTGACTCTCTCCCAATCCTCCGATCGTTGTCTTCCGGCCGCACAGGGAAGATGGTGAAAAAAGTCTGCCCCTGCAACCAGCTCTGTAGTAATTATCGCTCTTTTTGGTCCTTCCTCCCTCCGTCCCTCCATCCATCTGTCCTCCATCCTTGCACTTGCTCTCCCACGCTTCCTCCTGTTCTTTTAATTATCACTCCTTAATGTTTAAACATTGATCCTGGGCCAGGTTTCAGTTCAATTCAGTTGTTTCAGTGCACAGACACTGAATAATTTCCCTTTGTGAAATTTTTCTAAATTAAAGGCACAATGATTGACACTGGATAATCAATAACTCCACATTTAAGGATTGGAATGACTGAATTGGGCTGCCATAACAGACTGAAACTCACAGTGCATGCATATGCAAAAACACGCACACACTCTAACATACCTCAACTCCTGTTACCCACTTTACCCTTCCCTTTTTATTTCACCCTTCATCATGACTTCATTTCCCAGAGTTCCATGCTGCTGCAGTCAGTCATGACTCAGCGTCTCCCCATTCTTATTTTCCTCCATTTTATTTAGCATGACATGACAGTTTTTATCAGACCAGCTGTATGATCAGTGCCTGTTGGCTTATCCTACAAATTCTGTTTTCTTGTGTCAAACAGACCTTAGAGAATGTGACTGATGATTTCATTATGTAGAAATTATGGTACAGGCAGGAAATGAATATTCTGCATTTTTCATGAAGGTAAAATATTCTTGATTGATAGGGTTTATGTTCTCTCACCATGGGCTAAAGGATATGTTTAACAGTTCATGTTTAACATCTCCATATCCGTTGTTTTGGGGTTGATTGAGGTGAAACTTTATTTCAGGTGGAAAAGTGAAACCAGCAGAACACATTACAGAGCGCTGTAAGATAATTTAATATTCTTCCTCTGGAGGAATAGATACAAAGGACAAACACATTACAAATATTGGAGACAAAAGGCCACAAACAAACAGAAAGCCAGGTTCAAATAAAACAATAAAAGATATGAATATCAATAAAAAGACAAAATTACTGTTATAAATACACAGAAATACCAGATATAGGCACAGCTTTATTATAAAAAGACACTAATGGACTACAAGAAGACCTACAAAAGATAAACAAACTACAAAATATGCAGAATGACTTTTACAAATGAAGTAGTAAACAGTAATTACAAAAACAACAAAATGACACAAACCAACAGAAAATGACAAAAACAAAGGGAGAAAAACAGAAATAGAGCTAACGACACAAATTAGCAGTAATTAACTAACTATTTGTGCTGTTTATTTTTTACTTTGACCCTAAATTTTGGCAGAAAGCAAACTAGCTGCTCTTTTAGACCTTAATCGCCATCTTGTGGTCAAATGAATAATTACAACAACAACTCTAGTGTTGCAGCATTTCATGAATGAATGCTGCTGGGTGTGCAAAATGGTTCTGAAAGTGCCCGTTTATGTTTACAAAAATATAACTCTTCATAGTGGTACTCAGCATTATCTCCATCTTTACAACTAAACAACTAGACCATGCCATCATGCTGACCCAACTTAAAAAAAAAGCCCCGAGCAGCCTCTGTCGCCATGTAACAGCCCCGCTCATAGTTAGGACAGAAATCACATTTCATGAATTCAGATAAAACACCATCAGCATCTTCTTCTTTCAATAAAATCTCATATTGTCTTGCTCTTCGTCTTCTCTTCCGCTCTGCAGGGACGAACAGCACCAATGCAGTGAGCGGGTCAGGCGTTTTGGGTCAGAGTCAGAGTGGATCTCAGAGTCTGCCTCCTAACATATCAGCCCCCCACCAGAGAAAAGGAACGTTCACAGACGACCTCCATAAACTGGTGGACAACTGGGCCAGAGATGCCATGAACCTCTCACAGGTTTGCTGTTATTTTATTAGCTATTTTACTACTTAGGAGTGTCTGATTCCTTGTTCATTTAACCGATTAAGATGTTTCACTTTTCAGGGGAAGAGGAGTGCCAAACAGCTGCAGCAGGCCCCAGCACAAGGACACAGCTATGAGGTCAGTTTAAAAATGCTTATATCACTACGTGACTGGATTAATCAAAGGGAGGGCTAGGACAAAAATCAACTATGAAATACTTGCCTGTTTACCAAATAACCACTTTGAGAAACAAGTTGAGATAATGGTTCAAAAAGTGTATCTGCAATGTATAGATCAGGGTTCCCCAATTAGTTTTTCCTTGGGGCCAAAATTTTTCAAGGACAGAAAGCCGAGGGCCAGACATGATTTCTTGATTTCTTCACATATATATACACACACAGAGTATGGCTTAATTAGCTACTCTAGACAGAGGATTTATTTGCAAGTAATCTAAACAGGTCGGTCATAAATATGCTGTCCTTGTATCAGGTGGGAATTTTTACACATTTTTAACATTTTTAGGACCCGCTGGAATATGGAAGACTGGAATATTGATTATAAACATTTATTCAGCATGCCTGTTTATGGCTTTAAAATGGCAACCTGTCGTCCACAATATCTGATTAGACACTGAGATTGTTTCAATTGCTACAAACCCTCACCTACTGAGTGAAAACTTGACTTTTACGCACATGTCTGAGCCACAACAGTTGTTCTTCTGCATGCGCGTTCTCTCTGAGTCCCCCTGACTTCCCTGCGCGCGTCATGAAGTGGCGCATCTCCGTGCGTAATTATGTGTGTGAGCTCAGCACCAAGACCAAAAATGCTGATCTTTCATGTCACAGGACAGCCTGTGTCCAGGTTAGGATTACATGTTTAGTTATAAACAATTTGTTTTATTGTTATGAGAGTAATTTTTACCATTTTTTGACGAGACCTGGAGTTAAACACGTAGGACTTATAAACTGTGTCCTCTTTAAATGTAAGTGATCAAGACCATAATTGCACGTCTTGTTGACATAAAATTGAATTGTATGTAAATAAATGTAGTTTATATTAATTTGGCATTACATATTCTTTATGAGGGATTAAATCAGGCTGACATTAAATTGAATCACCAAAGAAAGATATGCTGCGTTTGTGGCTGACGGATAGTTATACAGGGAAAGTGGTTGCTATCCTGAGAGCAGCTGTTTTAATCCCCCACAGGCATAGAAGTTCGGTTTTACATCGCAAAAACATTGTTAAGGCCTGAGATACAGAAAACTAGTCAGATGTGCGGGAAGGGCTGGACTCAGTGAGAGTCTGCAGCTGTGCACAGGGTTAAATTCTTCATCTTCAGCAAAATAATCAATATTAAATTACACGATAAATCCTTCTCCTTCAGTCTAAAAAATCATGCAGTCTGTATCAGCCTCTTTTTGGGCAGCATGTTTGCAGAGTTGAGGTGATGAAGTTGCGCTGCTGCCACTCTGTCATGTGTCTTTTTATGATGCTCCTCCCTGCTCTAAAGAGAGTTCAATGTACCATATCTAACTCATTTATTGCATAGTATTACGACCTTTCCTTGCTATAATTAGAGAAAGATCATGATAAATTAGTGAAAATTTATATTTTTAACACCGAAGAGGGTAAAAATTAAAAATTAATATATTTTTTCAAATTTCCATCTTTTTTCCCAAATGTCTCATGGGCCAGATGACACCTGCTGGCGGGCCTGAAGTGGCCCGTGGGCCAGCATTTGGGATGGCTGGTATAGATAGATATGCTGCAGGTTTAAATATACAGTGCCTTTAAAATGTATTCACCTCCTTGGATGTTCTACCCTTTTATTGATTTTATAAATCAATCAGGGTCAATATTTTGGGGCTTTTTTGACAAAACTGTTAACTAAGAAACCTCCTCCATGTCAAAGACAAAACCGATTTTTACATAACAATGAAGATATGTAATGTAAAATGAAGTGACTGCATAAATAAACCTCCCCCTCAAAGTCAGTATTTAGTAGGTGCACCTTTGGCTGCAATCACAGTACTGAGTCTGTGTAGATAGGTCTCAATCAGTCTTGCACATCTGGACACTGCAATTTTACTCCATTCTTCTCTGCAAAACTGCTCAAGCTCTGTCAGGTTGCACAGGGATTAGGTGTGAACAGCCCTTTTCAAGTCCAGCCACAAATTCTCTACTGGATTGAGGTCTGGGCTTTGACTCAGCCAATCCAGAACATTCATCTAGTTGTCTTTAAACCATTTCTTTGTAGCTTTCCCTGTATGCTTTGGCTCATTGTCTTGCTGGAAAATAAATCTTCTCCCAAGCCATAGTTCTTCTGCAGACTAAATAAGATTTTCCTCCAGGATTTTCCTATATTTTGCTGCATTCATTTTATCCTCTATCTTTACAAACCTTTAAGGCCAGCTGCTGAGAAGCATCCCCACAGCATGATGCTTCCACAACTATGCTTCACATGCAGATTGTGTGTTTGTGGTGATATGCAGTGTTTTGTGTCCACCAAACATAGTATCTTGTCTGATGGCCTAAAGAAACATTTTGGTCTTCTCAGACCAAAGAACTTTCTTCTGCTTGACCATGGACTCACCCACATGTCTTTTGGCGAACTGTGGTTGGGATTTAAAATTAGTTCTCTTCAACGGAGGCTTTCTTTTTGCCACTCTCCCAATGCAACAGTTATTGTTTGCAAAGTGTCCCCCATCTCAGCTGCTGAAGCTTGTAACTCCTTCACAGTAGTCACAAGTGTCTTGGTGGCTTCCCTCACTAGTCTCCTTCTTGCATGGTCCCTCAATTTGTTAGGATGACCTGATCTTGGCAGATTTTCATGTGCCATATTCCTTCTATTTGTTATAATTGATTTAACTGAACTTCAGAGGATGTCCAGTGCCTTGGAGATTTTTTTTGTATCCACCACTGACTTATACCTTTCAGTAACTTTTTCTCTTGCTTTGGGTGTTCTTTTGTGGTCATGATGTAATGGTTGCCAGGAATACTGATTAACCAGCAACTGGACCTTCCAGACACAGGTGTCTTCATACTACAGACACCTGAGACACAATCACTGCACTCAGGTGATCCCTATTTCACTTAGTGTGAGAATGCTAGCACCAGTTGGCTGGACTTTGTTGAATTAAGTCAGTCAATTTAAAGGTAGTGAATATGTATGCAGTTTAATTGATAATACTACTTCACTTTGAAATTGCCGAGGTTTTTTTTGGTGAAATAAACCAGATTATATTGACCGTGATTGATTTATCAAATCAATAAAAGAGTAAAACATCCAAGGGGGTAACACTGTACTTTATTTATGATCTGATGTTTTATTTTGATTTGTTCAAAAAGTTCTTCTAAGGTATTATTATTTTTCCTGTTGATTTTTTTTTTCCAAATTTTAAAACCAAAGTTAAGTATTTCTAGGCAGGAAAATGTATATTTTTATGCTTGATTGAATTAAAATAAAGAAATGCAAAACTAAGGGTAAACAAACTCTTCTCTCTAGGTGATCCAGTCCGCCAATCTGGGCAGGAAGTTCTCTGCCCCCAGCCAGCTGTGTGCCAGCAGCATCGGGGGCTCCGCCCACCTCCCCTCAAACCCCACCACGGCTACCTCTCTGGCTGTCCGTAAAGGCTCCCTGTGCCACCCACCCGCCTCCTCCACTCCACCCCAACCCCAGCCTCCCCAATTCATCCACTACACCCCCACTGCTGCCTACAGTGCACAATGGTCCGGTCCTGCCCATAGCCTCCCCACCCCACATCAGGCCCCCGGACAGCCCGGGCCCCTACTGGTCAGCACCTCCCAGCCCATTGGCCCTTACCCAGCAGTCTCAGTAGGAGGTCAGGGCCAGATCCCAGGGCAGGGTCCGCTCCAGGCTTTCCATCTTGCCAACGCTTTGCAAAAGTCTGTCAGCAACCCTGGAGGGCCCAATCTGAGGACGACGTAGGGCTGGGGGAGAGGGCTGGAGTGAATCACGGCCCGGCTAGACCGAACAGAGCAGCAGAGTGTTATGAGCGTAGAGTCTGAAGTGGCTGCAGGAAACAGAAACAGAAGAGGAGAAATATCCATCCATATGTGTGAGGAGCTGTCACAGATGCAGTCACATAATCTCCCCTCCTGATGTGATCGGCCTGTGACAGCCAGCCAAACGCTCAAAGATGAATTAAAAAGACTCATGAGTGCAATGTAAAAAGGCCAAAGAGGTATTGACAGGGTGCGGTGTCGGTGTTAGTAACTGTTGTTGTGTTGAGGCACTTATTGCTCGATCGCACTTGTTCCATTTCATGCTCAAATCTGTGTGAAGCAGGTCAGTCGACCTCTGAGATACTGTAGGGGAGATGTTAGGTCATTTTGAGGGGGAGGAAACCAAACTTAGTTCTCGTGTCCACACAGCAGCTCTTAATAGCTTGTCAGGCTGAAGTTGCTTGATGGGCTGGATGTTTTAAAAAATTCTTAAGCTTTAAAGAAGATAGAAAGGATGCTGGTGATTCAAATTTGAGAAATTGGTATAAACATAGAGGCAACTTGTGGATTTAGAGATGGGTGTGATAGGCAGAGCAAGCTGCTTAAAAGAGTTGGAGGACGTCTCCAGGACGTGTTTAGAAGCTCAAAAAGAGCTTTTTCCTCAGTATACATGATTTGGATATATTTTTTAACCATTTGAAGCATTAACAAAACCCCTAAAACAAACCAAACACGCATTGAAATGTAAAGGATGTGAGCTGCCTGAAGTGGTTAGAGGTAGTCCAGCACCTGTTAGCTTGAGTAAAAGTCATGACAGCTTGTTACCATCTCTGTCTTGCTCCTTCTGTGTTCTGGCAAAGTGCTCAAGCAGATGGTGAGAGATGGAGGTGAGAAAGAAAAGCAAGAGCAGATGACAGTCAAACACCTCATCTGTTTTTTGATGCTCTCTTTCTCTCTGGCTAAAGTATTGAATGAACGTGACAGCTGCTTCTAAACAGCAAACGCCTCTTCACCATCACGACTCCACCTCTCCCTCCCCTCCCTCCTTCTGTCCGCCTCTCTGTTGCCATTCGAAGCAATAACAGCAGAAACCTTTTAGAGAAAACGTGAGCGGACTCGGCGTGAAACAGTGGCCTTGTTATCAGAGTAATATCGAGTCCTTGTACAGTTTGTGTTTATTTTTTTAGAACGTTAGCTGTTATGATTCCATTTTGTTGTTTTATTTCATTTCATTGGGGTTTATTTGGCTCACTGCACTCACACAAAACATGAGAAAAACACCTGCATACACTCACTCAGACTCCTGTAAATACACGCACACTGTTTGAGGCGTAGCAGCAGTTTAACACATTCACACAGACTCAGTTCTCTTTAGGGTTAGTTTTCTTTCATTATTGTGGCGGATTGATCGCTATGTACATTAATGTCATAATTATTGTTGTTTATGATTATTATTCTATTTAAAAAGAAACAAAAACAAGAACGTGTTCTGTCGACGGACCTGTTATACAAATACACATCGTTGTTCGATGTGGAAACACTGTGATTATTGTCTATTCTTAGCCAATGTTGTTGGACAACATTAGTTTTAGGGTGTAAAGAAAACAAAGCAAACAGAATGGTGTTGGGGTGCATTCACTTTCAGTTCACTGCAAATTCAGCAAACAAAAAAATGTGAAAAACCCTAAAAGAATCCCTCTTATCAGTAACTGATCCGACACCCTGTTTCCAAGGAATTTATTCAAAAAAATGCCTTACTTCATCTTCACTGCAGTTTATGAAATACTGATTGAACCGAAGGTTAACGCACCTCATCGCCCAATCAAAAAAGAAAGAAAAAAAAAAAACAATCGGGGTGAACGGCAGGATAGTTGATATTTAGATAATAAAGGAATGCTAGCTATTTTGTTCTTAATACAGTACTTATATATCAGACACTTTAAATAGCCCTCCTCTTCCCTTTCTCCCCTGGTTCTGTTAGATGAATGTGAATGTATAAACCAATGGTGTCCATTTTAATGTACTTGAAAACTGTCTTTTTTTTCTTTTGCTTCCCCCCGACCCCCCACCACCACCTAGAGCCTCTGGTGAAATCTGGAGGCATCACTAGTGCCTTGCATCTTTCCTTTTGCTTGTTTCATAGGGGGTCGAGGACTTTAGGTTAACGTAAGCACACTTGGCAGCCTTTGTGGAGAGATTTTAGGGGTGTCACTTTGAAGTCAGTTGAGCCTGCAGTAGATGGTTGTAGATGCTGTAATTCCATCTGTTGTTAGCTGCTAATGTGTGTGCTACAGCTGGCTTCTGGTTAATTCTCTTTTTTTTTAACTCAAAGGCCTGAATGGCTCCACAAGTTGGATTCAAAACTCTGCTGCAATTTAAGCCAATGAGATTGACCTCTGCAGAGGCATGACTGTGACTTTGGCCCGGTTACACCACCTACATGATTAAAAGATGGAGATGGAGGGAATGTGGGAGTTTATAAGTGCCATTTTCAGGGTTTTAAATGTAGATATTGGAGGAAAAGAGATGCATTTATTTTTTCAGGAGGGAGTTGTTGAAGATTGTATTTGAAGCTTGGACAACTCTGTACTTTAGAGGCACAAGAGCAAGATTCAGTCAACAGAGGACGCATTGGAAATTACTCCCTTTTTTATGTTTGGTGTGTCTCTCTAGTTGAGTTTCTCTCTTACCAAAAAAATAGTGATGTGGCCTCTGATTAGAATTGGTTGCTCTTGCTTTGAGCACAATTTTACCATTGAGTGACAGTGAGTGCAGACTTTGGCACAAACCTTACAGTAAAGTCACAACAACACAGCAGTTTGAAATTGAACCAAAAACCCCTGAAAACTTTGAGTTTCTGTACTATGTTAACACATTGACAGTAGGCACCAATCAGTGCAGTAACAAACATTTTAAAGCTCCTAAGAGAAGTCTTTGCTGGTTATGAAACAGACTAAAATTAATACTGAGACCTCAGTATGAGCTTTTAAAGCAAACAAGACCATCAGGAAGAAGACTGGACATTTCTGTGTCGTTGTTATTCACATCTAAACATTGCTGAAGGCGGGGTAGGCATCAGATGAAGCAATTAAGTTCAACAGCATGGTCTAATTGGTAAAATCCAGTTCATTCTCTCCATAGTTGATTTAATTTTTAGGCATATTGTCAGAGGTATCCAAGTGACCACAAGTTAGAGTCTGGAAGACTGTTTTATTCTCCTGTAGAAGACAAAAGTTTGCAAAATATCAACCTCTTTAAGAGAAACATATGCTGTGTCCGAAATCACTCACAATTCACTATGAAGTGCGCTCGTTCTGTCCCACAATGCATTGTGTAAAGTAGCGAAAAACCGATGGTCATTAGCCAAGCACTATTTACCATCATGCATCGAGGTTGCTGCTCTCAAGCATGACGGACGAACGAGTTTTGTTTAGTTGGTTTTAACCAAAGTATTCAATCTGTAAGAAAGTGTTAAGGATTCAAAACAAAGTAACTTTTTCCCCCATGATGATTACAAGAATTGAGATCATCATCTACATGCCAAAATAAGAGATAATACACACAAAAATGTATACTATTTTCCCAATCTCTACTATTTTTCCAAGTCACAAAACTTTTTTCTATTAGTATTTTTATTTTTTCTGAAAATACATTACGTTTGATACCAGTTTTAAGTGAAATTCAACCGTTAATTTCAATCCTCAGCTGTTGTCATGGAAACCTACACGCTGTTGTTGCTAAATGTTTTAAATGCAAGACAACGATGACATCATCGCCCGCAGCCAGAGTAGTGTCCAAAATCATTTTTGTGTTTTGCAGTTGAGTCCACAATATAGTCCACTAGCTGCTCATAAATATAGTGGATAGGGAGTGAGTGTGTGGTTTCAGACACAGCCATAGTTTATTCTTGATCTCAGTACAACCACAGTACCCACAATCCTAGACTAATTATGTCTCAGTAGTATGAAGCAATATATAAGCCACCCATGACAAGTTATAAATATGGTTTGAAAGTTTGAAAACTATCCTTAACAACAAATAAAAGGAATTGCAATGGTTTATGGGATATGTAGTTCATTTATCCTCATCAACAAGTGTGTGCACGGTGTTGTGCCTTTGCCTTTTTTCTCCAATTCGAATGCCGTTTTGCGCCAAATTAAATGTTTTAAAATCAATAGAGTGCATAGGTAGCTGGCTAGCTTGGCTCATGCATTAAAGTCCTTATAAAGTAAAATTCAAAATTTGTTTCTTAACATACTAGATATGTTGAAACAAGGTTGATGTAAACATGTGAAAACACTGAGATCAGTTTGTGACTGAATTTTTGATTTAGTCCCTTAGAAAGTTTTTCACCTCTCGTCTAGGGACTCGTCATTCCATCGTGAGGTAAATTTCCCAAATTTATCATCCTACAGCTCATTAAAAGTATCATAACAGAGAGATTTGTGCCAGAAAACAGTCAATCTAATCCCCAACTTTTGTCTGTCTGCTCTGGCACTGAGCCAGGCATCTGCACCCTGATCAGAGTTCACTGTAAGGTTAGGGGGCAGGCTAATTGCTGGAGTGCTAGTCTATTTTTCCTTAAACCAGATGCAGCAGGAAAAAAACATCTTACCTGTTGAAGGTATGTTTTAATCCATGTTATACTTGTCTTTGGTCCTGGACGATTAAAAGAAGCAGACTGCGGCTTTGTCTCTCTCAAAGCATAAACATTTTAATCCCTCATGTCTCTTAGCGTCACAATGCTAAAGTTTAGTAAAGTATCTGATGATAAACACGGTCTATTCCTGCCAAGTCTGTCACAGTAAAAGTCTCCAATGCATTGAAGACTTCTGTTTTTGGAGAGCAGCATCAGGAAATGGAGTGTTTTCAGCAGACGTCTTATAACATGGAGAGAGAACTGTGTCTGTCGTGACATAAATGTGATTGTTTCTCTGGTGGCTTTAAAAGGAGAGTTGTGGCGTAGCAGACAGACGATTTCTCCAGTCAGGTCATAGCTTTTTTTAAATTATTATTATTTATTTGAGAGTATTGTATTTCTTGCAAGCGGTCGTGCTTCAGCTCATACAAGCAACACACCCCCACCATCCCAGAGAAAAAATTACTGCCTTGTTTTTCCTGATTTTGAAGTTTATTTTTATATACTCAGAGATGTTTTTCCTGGCTGAAATTTGGCCTGGTGGTTCATAGCACAGTGGCCTGTCATACTACAAACCTAAAATACATATTTTATTCAGTCACCTCACAGGGACTTTAAAATGTTGATATTAAGATTTCAAAATATCTATGGAGGATTTGAATGGGAAATTTACTTCCAGAAACAGCTGTCAAAAAATGGGCAAGCACTGTTGAGCGCTTTTAGCAACATGCTGCAGAAATGGCCTTTTTTGCATTTTCCACTGAAAACATTCACAACTAATGATACATTTATATTTTTTTTGGTCAGAAAATAAGATTGCCAGGTTCTGATTGCTGCTTGGATGCAGGATTAACCTTTTCAGCCTTTTTACATAAAAACAAACAAATGTCCCTTTTTTGCCAATGGTGGACCCTTAACTCATGGTCAAAAGTTGATGAGTAGTTTGACAAGTTTGACAAGTTTTTAGGGCTTTTTGCATCAAAAGCAGCAAAAGAGATTTGGGTCATCTTGCTAGGTATAACCCACTTTTACCTGAGTTAGAAATATATTTGCTGTCTTATGTTTTAATATCAAAAAGCATTTAAAACCAGCAGGGCTACACTGTCTTTTAACAGATGTCATAGGGAGTGCCTGATCATCTTCTGCTTTTAGGACAAAAACCATGGCATACCATGAAGGTATGACAAATCTTATTCAGTCTGCTCCCGCTGTTTTGTTCTGCAGCTGCACTATTGGGATTTCACTCACAGAGCGAATGTAAAGAAGTGTTTTAAGATGGGGCGTCACAGTGCTAGAGGTGGTGTTGGTGGTGGTTATGATTGTACTGATAGTGATGATGGTTAAGTGATAACGGTGGGTTTAGATTCAAGGCCTTTAACACCCTGTCCTCTTTCATTTTCAGTGTGAATGAAGCATATCTGGTACAAACCTAGACATTCACTTATTTGTTTGTTGTTGTTTGCTGGGAATAGGTGTTACTTTGAACCAAGAGCATAGCTTTCACCTGTTTTCTTTGGCATTTTCCATTTAAATAATAATGCAACGTTTTTACTGCTAGGCAACTTTGGTTGAAGCTGTGAATAATCATTGAGCCACTTTGCTTTGGTTGAGAGCATTCTGTTTATCATGATGTAATAAGAAGTCAAACCTTTAACTCAGTGCCATTTGACTTCAGAGGAATGAAAACATCAGAGGAAGAGTTTTAAAAAAGAGTGTATTTAACTGCTTTTTCTCACTGGAGCTGCTTTGATTGACAGGTAACCGCCTGGATTTTCACTTTGAAACGCTCGAGCCTCTTATGATTTCCACAAGTTTGATGCTGTTTTGCAGTGTTTATACGTCGTTACTTAAGATACATAAAGCAATGCAATATTATTTAAAGTTACATTGGAAGGACTCATGCAGTGTAGCAGTGCTTGTTTTCTTTCTTACTTCATGTTTTACAGTTTTTGCCTGTTTGGGACTCACTTTCCTTCTCTGCTTTTTACTGTTAAAGTGCCCACATGTACAAAATGCCTTTCAGATCAACACAGACTTTCATTCTTTGCCGTTTTTTCACTGCTTGCTCCTGTGGATGATGTCGAGTCTCGAGCAAAGTGACAGTTTCTCCCACAGACTGTTACTGAAAACATGTTGATTATGTTTCTGCTCTCACTGATGTTTTATTTCTCACATTTTATCAGCAGTTTTAATGTCTTTAGTGGCACCTAACTGAATTCAGTGGTTTCATTTGTTTCTGTTTGACATTGTACAAAGTGGTTGAAAATAAAAACACATGGATGAATGAATGAAAGAAAATCAAGAAATACATGTAGGGAGTCATCGGCAGCCTTTAAAGGTATGTTTTGCACTAAGTATAGAGTGTTCAAGCTTCATATTAAAAAAGTTTGCGCTTTGCGCTACAACATAATGAAATTTGTTACTTTATTTGTAAAAACTTAATAAATAAAAGTTGTTTAAATGATTTTGAGTGGACTGGATTTTTAATAGGAGAGACAAAGTCATGTTTCTGTTGATTATGTGTTCGTCTTTTTTACAGGGACAGGATATGAGCCAGGACAGCAGCAAAAAAGAGATGGACAGACAGGTAGCGCTCACACAGACAGTCAGATGTATTGTAATGATTCGGGACATAAAACATTCAGCTCACACATCACATTACAAATCTATTGTTTTTTAGTAAAATTTTTAAAGTCAGAATTATCTTATACAATTTATGAATAAATAAGATTCTTTTTATGCCAATTATCTGAAAGTGAAAATGTAAAACATCCATTTCAAATTCAGCTCAGCGGGTAGAGCAGGCACCCATATAGAGGCTATAGTCCTGGATGCACTTGTCGCAGAATCGATGCCTGGTCTTGGCGCTGAGGTTGTCAAAATCAGATTGGCATATATAAACTGAGATCATGGCAAAAGTCTGTAATCAAATAGCTTATACCAAGGCATAAACATCTGTAGGTGTATTTTTTCAGGGATTTAACGGTTAAAACTGATATTGAGTCTTGGGAGGATTTGGCTTTTGAAGCCTGAAATTTGGGAACCACTGATTTTGTCTTATCCCAGAACTGGGCAACAAGTTTTAGTTTGATTTTTTGTAATAAATAGGTGAGATTACAGCAAATAAACTAAACAACATTTAATGTATTCTCTTGAGAACAATGTTTTGTATGAAATAAACTAAATTGATACATTGAGCTTTTACATTAATATTTGGGTTTAAATGGTTTCAAGAGCCTTTCATTGGATATACTTTATTAGACAAGATGCATCACACCACAAGGCTCATTAAGAAGACACAATAGTTAAGTACTTAAAACAACAGTAAAAGAATGCATTCAGAAAATAATTATTAAGATCTTAAGAATGCACAGTGTGATTCGTAAAGGTGTTTATTTCCACATACCATAGAAATTGTGGCTTTGCATGTTTTAAAAATTGCAGTGCCAGTTTTTGTTTGAGGTAAATAAAATCTCAAAGTGATAGAAAAGGCTCTGTGAGATAAAATGGTGCACGAGTTTATCCTGATCAGCCAATATTAAGTATCGTACTAGTTGTTCCCTGTTGTTGCAGTACCCATCCTCTCCACAAGGCTGCAGCACTGCT
The DNA here is from genome assembly GCF_018320785.1 of Cheilinus undulatus. Lineage (NCBI taxonomy): Eukaryota > Metazoa > Chordata > Actinopteri > Labriformes > Labridae > Cheilinus > Cheilinus undulatus. Next base: position 18,504,607 of record NC_054887.1, on the reverse strand, counting down.
CTTCAATAACTCTTTTACTCCTACTAAACTCTTTCCTGTCATCCAGGCCATTTTAAACAGCTTCTTGCTTCAAAACCAATCAGGAAGCAGCTCGTTGTGAGGTGTGAATCTGCACTTCCTATCTGTCCCCATGGTAACAGTGAAAATAAACAGTCAACCCAGACAACAGGAGGCCTGAGGAAGGAAGGGGGCAAGGAAAATGAGACTTACCGGCATACTGTAACAATAAATTTCCATCATGCAGGTTTTCCTGCTATGATATGAACACTGTGCTGATCATTTTTAATCTGCATAAAGCTTTATGAGGATATTAAGTGATGTAAATGTTGGCTACTGCACAGTCGGTGATGTTTAGTGCTTGTGAGATTGATGAGACTGAATATAAGTTTTCCTCTGACACAGTCATTTTTACAGTGTTATGTTTGATCTGCATGTTTCTCTGAAGCTCAGCCATGTGCAGGGTTATCAGGTGAAGTATAAGTTCTCATGATGCTGTTTATCAAGTGTGACTTGCAAATATTGCCTTTTAGATCATCCCAGTACACTTTTATTCATTTATCTTGTTACTGTGTTTAGTGACTGTTAAAAAGGTGTCTGTTCAAGGTTCTTCAGAAGGTAAAATATCAGAGAGGACACGGAGAAATGTGACAACCATGAGGTGAAACCAAACCCAGAACTTTAAACACAACACTGCCTGCTGCGTGACTTACGAGGTCTCATATCCATCTTTTTATAACTGACCTCCCACATACTTTATATCTGGCTCATATGAACTTCTTCATTGGCAAAATGCATGCTTTCTTTTTCATCACAGCTGATGTGTTTCACATTTGAATTCTCCTATACAGTGAGCAAAAATCTTACTGTACATCCTTGCTATTTCAGATTAACTGTGACTTATGAAAAATGTATTATAATACTTTTCAGATTCAAAAAAGTTTACCTGTTTTACTCCAAATCTTTCAGGAAACTACCAGCACCCAGAGTCCTTTTTGGTGGATGGATTTAAAGACTGACTTTGGCCTGAGGACAAGTGCTACCTTGCTTACACCAAAAACAGAGGTAAATAATTAAAGAACACTCAGTCTAAGCATGATTATTTATGCGAAAGTTGAGTTAAAGAGATGCAAAGTAACATTCAAGTGTAATCTAGAGAAATGAAATACAACATACTCATAGAAATTACACCAAACAGTCCTTAAGTACAACAGCACTGAACAAAAACACAGGAAGTAATCAGCACATAACAATCCACTTATGTAAGGACGGACTGATTCAAGCAGATATGGTAATAAAAAAAATGGATGCAGCTATTTTTAACATTAAAGAGAAGCACATGGAGTAATAAACATGAAATGCATCAGGTTATAAAATCTGTTTTGATAGTCATTTTACTAGTGTACATTAAGTACAGCCTCCTTTTATTCATCCTGTTGTCGTGACCAATTATTCAACTTACATGACAACGGTCTTTTCACTGTGGCAGCATGAAATGAAAGGGCACTCAGAGAGAGATGACGCCAGGGAGAGAGGGTGAGGAAGACGTGGGGGGGGTCTCCAGATGTCACATGTGTGGGTGGTGGTGCAAATGCACAGAATGCAGACAGAAAGAACAGCCTGATGATGCTCCAGTGTATGTATACATGTTAAAAGAATGAACTGTAAAAACTGAGCAGGAAAAATCATGAGATTCAGAATATCTATGAAAAAAAATCTGAAATGTTCAAATTCAGAGTTTGATCTTTGACTTTCAAAGTATTTAAGAGCATGTTTAACATGTCCATGAATACAGAGAGAACACAGTTCTCCTTTAGTTGACACAGTAGAAATGTTTGTTAGTGAAACAAGGCAGCAAGCTGACTCTGACATAGTCATCACTTATAATCATAATATACCACTAAATGGTAAAAACATCAAGTATTAAAAGGACATGAATGCATCAATTCTATTTCAATGAGCAGAGACTTAATACAAGTTTAACAATTATTTAATTATTTTACAAGTTTGGAAATGTTTGAAAGATGATGAGATGTCCTTGGTAGATAGACTCCATCATGACGACTCTATGCACTTGATGGGGTAGTGAGTCAGAGAGCAGGATAGGATAACCCTCTATGGTGTCCAGACACTGGCAGTGGTGATAGAAGGATAGGGATAAGATGAGGAATGGACCCAGACTGATGAAATAACTTGGAGGTGGTGATGAAGGGATGAGGGATGCACTAAGGTGCTTGACCTGGACACTGATGAGATGTAACGGAGGTAGCTGGGGTGGAGGAGGGTTGCAGCGGTCACACTGAAACAGACTGCGGGGGAAAGCGAACAGATTTTGAAATATGACAGCCACAGGGTGATTGGATCAAGAGAGGTCATGGTAACATGGTATTGGCTCAGAATTTGAGTAGACGCCCATACCCGCTGATTACTAGAGCAGGCAAACAGAAAGGGAGACACGTGGATGACTGACTATTAATGAATGAAAATGAAACAGCCTTCCTGCTTGAACTTACGCTAAGCTTAATTTTACTCCATTGTCCTGTGATAAGGAGCACATTTTAATTGTCTCTTACAATTAAACTTATTGACACTTGAAGACATGTGACTACTGTGACATCTCTCACTACAGTGGACAGCAGTAGTACAGGTGTTGTTACTAGGCTCTTCTGCATCCTAGTTGATAATTAAATTAAATGTGGATTTTAGAGCGATAAAAGTAGCAGAGGGTTACATGATAGATTTAGCCTTCTTACTGCAAGTAAGTGTAAGTGAGCCTGTCAAATGAAGTGATTCTCCTCAAAGGAGCTCAGAGTCAGAGATGTGTGAAGATCGGACTGAAAGAGGTGCTTCTTTGCACACAGGCAGTGATCTTAAAGCATACGAAATCCTGGATGTCTATGTAGCTGTCAGTGTAAACACCTCTCTGGTGTTTCATTACAATGTTAAAATACATCCAACACACTACACAAAGATGATTTCACAAATATTTTGTGGTTTCAACACATGATATGTTGAAAATTACCAGTAAACATGGTCACATTTTAAACCGTGACACTGACATTTTCCTCCATTAGCCCTGTCAGGCTTCCTTTGCCATCGAGACGCTTGGAAAATGCTGTGCTTTACATTGCATAAATTGATTTGCATTGTCTAACACTGACATTACAAGCTTTCTAAGCTGTCCTTGCACAAAATGTGCACAACACTGACAACCAAGGAGAATATATTTATTCAGCACTTGCATGCAGTAAAAAATATAACCCTTCTCCATCAAGCCTCAGGTGGGACAGACTTTATGATGTCACATGCAAATGGTCTATATCAGGGGTGGGAAACTGGTGACCTGGGGGCCACATGCAGCCCTCCATTCCATTTTCAAAAAATAAATCTTAAAAAAAAAAAAAAAAAAACAATTAAAAGGAAAGACAGGAACAATTGAATATTTGACCTGATGGCACAAGATAAACAATAAGATCACCAAAATGATTAAAATTCATCTATACAGGGATTAAGAATGTCCTTATTTCTACTGATCCAAAAATTAGTGCATATAAAAGTTGGTTTAAAGTGGCAAAAAAAGTGACAAAGCTTTGTTAAAAGTGGCAAAAATTGTGAAAATGAGTTAAAAGTGGCTGGAGGGTAAAAAAAAGGGTGACAAGGAGGTTGCATAAAAAAAGGTTTAAAGTCACAATAATGGGTTAATAGTGGCAAAAAATGTGAAAAATGCATTAAACGTGGCAAATAAAGTGGCTAAAATGAGTTAGGAGTGACAAAAAGAGGTTTAAAGATCCAAAAAAGTGACAAAGCTTTGCTAAAAGTGGCAAAAAATTGTGAAAATGAGTTCAAAGTGGCTAAAGGGTAAAGGGAAAAAATGCATTTAAAGTGGCAAATAAAGTGACTAATATAGGAGCAACAAAATAGGTTTAAAGTTGCAAAAAGTGGCAAAAACGGTCAAAAGTAGCTAAAAGCTGGCAAAAAGATTTTCAAAGTAAAGGAACATAGGTTAGTCGTCACAAGAAAATGGCTAAAAATTGGTTAAATGTGGCAAAAAAATGGCTAAAAGATATTTAAAGTTGGAAAAATTAATTAATGAGGCAATATGTGATAAATGGGCAAAAGTGGCAAAACTAGTTTCAAAGTGGCAAAAAATGTAAAAACCAGTTAAAAGTGGCTAAAATTGCTTGAAAAGTGGCACAGAGGTGCCAAAAAGAAGCTTGAAGTAGCAAAAATTAGTACAAGGAGCAAATCATGGCAAAAAAGTGGGAAAATTAGTTTAAAAGTAGTAGCAAAAAAATGACAGAGATTTAAGATTTAGAGTTGGAGAAATGATTTAAAAGTGGCAATAAGTCAACAAAATTTGGTAGGAAAAAAGAAACAACTGGGGGGAAGAGCGACAAAAATGTGTTCACATTTGCCAAAAAGGGTAGAAAAAGTGATGAAAAAGTGTTAAAAAGTGGCACAGTCAAACAATTTTTACATCAGACACAATAATAGTTTGAAACTCTTTCAGCTCCACATTGAGGTTACTGTTAGCCAGAATACTAGCACCAATGCTACTGACCCAACACACATTCGATGACTTCATCAGTAAATCACTGGGGAGGACCCATTCTCTGGGGTTTTCAGGCTCAGCTAACTCTGTTTGCATGCCTGGCTTTACTTGTTACGATATATGACTTAAGACGAACCATGTTGACCTCATAGTGGTGCTACAGGAAAGGTCAGCTCATCCTCTTGAAATGATGAATATCTCTGACTATCATTAGTTATTTTAACCAAAGTTACTGTCAACGCTCTCTCTAGCGGTGATGTTTCAGTTTTGGCCAAAGGGGTAAAATTAAACAAGCAAACACCACTGCTATTGTTACAATTACAGCATTCTTTAATTGTTCATTTAACTTCTATAACCAACAACTGTCTTTTAAAAGTAACCTTTCACAAAGCAACTTATCAGAGCTGCAGGTGAACCGCTGTGACCGTAGACGACACATCAGCCTGAGTATCTCAACACCATCACTTTCACACAGCATTTAGCCATCCAGGTCACATTTGGCAAAACTGCTGTGAAGCTTTATAGCACAAAAACAGGAAGTGGTGGTGACCTTCCAGCTTTAACCAGAGCTGAATATTGCCAAATATTCCCACAAATATCAAGTGAAACATCAAATAAAAGAAACAATCAGTTATAAAAAGAAGTTTTGTAAAAGAAGGACGAGGACAAGCATGCAAAGATCTAAGCTTTGGGATGAGCAGGTGTTTATGGGATAAATTATATAAAAGATACATAGATAGGTGTTTTAACCCCAATGGTCCATGGTGTTATATGGTGTGTGTAACCTTTAAACACAGTATATCTGTTAATGTCATTGTTAGCGAATAGCAAAACTGATATTATCATAACAAGGCAATCTTCACTACATCGGTATCATGTAGCAAGGCCAACCTCTGATATCTGAAGTATATATACAAGCATACTTTAAGATAAATACCCGTTACATAACCTATTCAGCGAGTTTCCATAGTGGTCTATGAAGAACTGTGTGCACTTTGGTGTGCATGTTTACTAAACAGTGGTCAACCTTGCATTTTTTTGTCACAGCGACTCTCTGGACTCGCAAGGGTTTGCAGTCAAGTGACTGATAGTTTGTGTAGTTGTGAGTGAAAATCCAATATCCTGTTAAATTTTAATCCATGAATCATGTTTTTAATTTGCTAGGTTAAATGTAAAATCTCTAGATGTATACTCCTCTATCTCTACTTTTCTTCTCATTAACGCACTCATTTAAATGTCTACTCTCCAGCTGTCCTTGAAAGGAGCGTTTGACCTTAACCTGCCGCTGATCTGCGACCAGAATGCAGCTGAAGTGGAACACTTGTGCTGACTTGTGAAGGTAAATACAGGTTACTAATCACTTTGCTAGGTCGTTTCTCAGCAGCACTGGTAACAGGAAGGCAAGGTTATTGTTTGATTTGATTTTAGGATCTCTCATAGTGTAGTTGTAGCCCTTTAGTTAAACCATCCAGCAACACTTTTTTCTCTATTTTTATACTGATTTAGAGCAGAAAGAAAGGTTGAAATAGGGTCTGTGTTAAAAAGTGAATCCTAAACCCTGCATCCTTCTGATGGCCAGCAGGTAGCAACGAAAAGAAACATGATTGTATATAACACCAGGAAAAGACTTTTCACTTTATTACCCCTGGAGTAGTTTTCCTAATTAGAAATGGGAAATGGACTGCCTTATATAACATGATCCAGTACAATTTAAAACCATATTATGGCATATCATATGTCACAACACGATGTGATAAGATATAAAGATTATTCAATACAGTACTCTATGTTATGACAAAAACTGAACTTAGCAAAAAAAGTAAGACAACTTGGAAAGCTGGTTTATTTCCCTTTTACATGGTGCCACATTTGTAAGGAACATGCATTTGTAGGATGAGCAGCAGAGCTGAGTATGTGGGTTGTGCCCATGAAAAATATGCCCAGTCTTCCCTGCCAATGGCAGTTTATTTTGCTGTTGCTATTGACTCTTGCTTTGAGCTTCTGCTACCCTCAGGTGCTGACAACCAGGTCAGCATGGGCCCTGCTACAGTGGTCAGTAGGTTTCTGCTCTGAGAATCGGCATGCCACGTTTGACTTATCTGGATACTCAGCTCTGCTGCTCATCCCACAAATGCATGTTCCTTACAAATGTGGCACCATTTAAAAAGAAAATAAACAGACTTTCCAACAGTATAAGCTGTGATGTGATGAGTCATTTTAGCAGGGAAATCTCTTAAGAGCGGGCATAAAAAAGCAATTAATCTCTATTTGGCAATAATTTGATTGATTGTATCAAACAGGTCAGGACAATGATATATCACTGTATGAATACTCAGCCTCAGCCCATTTCTAAGAAGTGTTTGGTGTCAGTCTTAAAGTCTTCTTAGATCCTGTTTGATGATATTTCACCTCTGATTTCAAAGAAACAAGATGGTTCATTTTGAATGTTGGATTTGAGTGTTTTTCAGATGTACAACAGGATTTTAAGTATTTTATTCATAAGGCACTGGGTTCAGGGGGAAGAATTACATATTAAACATTCATGAGCAATACTGACATTAGACACAGCCTTCCCTGTGTTTCAACATAAACATAAATCAGAAACTAATGACCATATTGCCAATGGTATTGGATCAACTTTCAGGGAAACCCTTTCCCTATACAGCAGTGATGATGTTGCAACCTCTCTGTGTTTGGTGTAATCTTGTAGCTGTGTAAGCAGAGGCTGCAGGTTTGATCTGGGCAATGAGGGCTCCTGAGTCATTACTGCTTTCTGCTGGTGTTTCCTTTGGCTGGAGAGCACATTTTCTCCACTTGTCTGTTTACATGGTCCTGATTAACATGGAGACTGGTTTTAAACCATGCACTAAGTCCGCAGACGCTCTTTCTGGATTTGTCTCTGAACATTTGATTTTGAAAGTGCATCCTCTTGTGATTGCAGCACCTTCCTGTCACCATGTGGTTGTGACAGTGTGTGTTTTTGTCCTGTGTGTGTGTGTGTGTGTGTTTCCATCAGCTGAAGGGAGTTTGTGTGTTTAGAAAGACCAGAGGAAATGGAGTGTAGCTCAACACAAGCAAACATTGTCTTTATCTATACAGACAATTTGTCAAACAACTAGAATGTCTCTGGTTTAGTCTTTGTCCTGCTGAAGTGACCTTGAGCAAGGCATTAAACCTTCAGTTGCTCTTAAAGTGGGAAAATGTTGGTCAGAGCAAGATTGTCTTTAACAAAAACTTGATTTTTGTTGAAATAGGTGAGTCCAGAGTACGAGATTAGCTTTTCATTAGCTTTTTTAGCCTGTACAGATGCATAAGTCAGTAAGTTTACATGCAAAGTAATGCCAAGATTTAGTTTGAACTTGACCAGGCAATTTAGCTGAACTACTATCCCTCTCCTAGCCAGTATGCAGATTTGAGTAATATGGCATAATATCATAGGGTAGATGGCACTGTGTCTCATTTCCGCTTGTAACCATGGACCTGCGATGAATGCGAATTATTTACATGCAATGGATATATGAAACATCATCTAGGTGTGTTAGTCTGACTTTGAGAAATTGGATTTAGTATGATTCTAGTCAGACTAATATGTTTGGCTGTCCACATGTCTCAATTTTACTGGGACTATGCTATTTTTAGGCTCTGTGTCCTGACAAAAATCTTTAACACTCAAATATGTCCTTGGGGCCTGCAATGAAAAGTGTGTTTTATTCATTTTTTCTAAGTAATTATTGAATCAAAAGCAACCAAATGAATCAGTCAACAGACTAAAATTTGTATCAAATAAAGTGAAATAAGAAACTAGGGGGCCCCTGCTCCTCTCTTAAAAAAATTCCAAATTGGTATAGTCCAGAACTGTGATAACAGAAGTAAATTTAATTTAACCATTGTAAAAAATATTGCATAACCAGGGAAATTATGGTTCAAAAAATACATAGAAATGGATGGATATTTATAAAAATGATGCAAAATTTGTTGCTTGGCTAGCCAGTTTTCAGGGCCCTGTGTAAGACTCTTTCTGAGGGCCTGAAGTCCCTCGCTAAGAAAAAAATAAACCCACTTGCACACTTTTAAGGTGTGATTTGTAGTGTAAAGTTTTTAGTGAGTGGGTGTAAAATTCAACTTGAAGATGTGCTATAAAAGTGCAAATAGCCTGTCATAAACCTTATCAGAATGTGGTTGTTAAAGAGAGATTTAAAAGCAGTGTTGCTGCAAAAATAACAGACCACAAGACTACAAATTAACAACTTTTCCCACCACCGAGGTTCAGTTTTAATTTTGGCCTTAACACCTTGAAGAATAAAAAGCAATGACTCAACTAAACAGAATAATTGCAACAATTAGGTCATTAATACTGTCAGATCAAGATTATCAATGGAAAGCTGGTTCAGCAGCCAGTTATGATAGGATTCAACACAATAAACCACAAAATGACGCATGTTCAGGATAATGAGGAGTTCGGTTGGAGAAGGAATGCAGGTTCATCCTGTATTTCCTGGTAACACAGAGAAACACACTTGCATATACAAACACAAACACACTTTGAGCTGTAAGAAGCAGCTTTTTCTCAAAGTCACAAGGGTGGGAGAACGTCCCTAAAAAAAACACTCGCTGACTGCAAGAATAACTCATATCACTCATTTACTGCTGGTTTGTGCTGTTTTAGTTACTCAGAGTTGAAGCTGATTAATTTGTGGAGTGTTGTGTGTTAGTCTTCATGAAATGTGTGCTTTTCTTTTTCAGCGTATGTTAGTGTGAATGTACATTAGTCCCCGGCTGTGTTTTTCCAGGTGTGTTTGTGGTTGTTTTATGACCCTGAGAATTTTGCAGATATGATCTAGCCTTGACCAGTAGACTTTGCTGTTATAAATCTGCTCCTTATTACATTGGGAGAGGCACCATGTGTTCGTGTGCCACTCACAGGTACATGTGTGCTCAAACAGAGTGACACAGTGTCTGATGTGACACATCACTCTGTGGTGAATGCAGAGATCTGGACGTTAGATACAGTATGTTCCGTAAATGTTAGTTGGCTCTGAATTGAAAACACAGCAGTAGTTGTGTGTAGCTGCTGAGTCGCCTCCTCTGCTGGCAGTAAAAGCACTGTCCAGTGTTGTGAGTGGGCTGCTGTTTCACTAGTTTGCCTATGAATTATCTCACTATGAATTAAACATAATGAGATTCCAATCTGCTGACAACAAAAACACCAAATGTTTTCAAGCTGCTGACAAAGCTGCATCTGATGGCACACAAAAAAAGCCAAGAAACAGGCGTTTCTTTCTTTTACAGCCAATCCATTGTTTTGGCCTCCACTAAAATTCACTATATGGACCTGGAATTCAGGTGTTTCAATCACACAACTGTTGCCATAGGTGTATAAAAACAAGCACCTAGCCATGCTGTCTGCATTTGCAAACATTTCTGTTGTAAAATATGTCGTTCTGAAGAGCTCAGTGGCTTCAAGCTTGGTACTGTGACGGATACCATCTTTGCAATAAGAGAGATTGTGAAATTTCATCCCTGCTGGATATTCTTGTCAGCTGTCAGTGGTATTATTAGAAAGTGGAAGTGTTCAGGAATAACAGCAACCCAGCCATGAAGTTGAGGTTTGGGTGGAGGAGGCCAGTGAAGGCCAATCATAATGCTTCAGCAAACCAAGACATTTTGGGAAATGCTATGCTTTGTGGCAACAATTTGGGGAAAGCCCTTCTCTATTCCAACATGACTGTGCCCCAGTGCACGAAGCAAGGACTATAAAGACATGGTTTGGTGTGGAAGAACTTGACTGGCCCACACAGAGCCCTGACCTCAACCCCATCAAGCACCTTTGGGATGAACTGGGAGGGAGATTGTGAACCAGGCCTTCTCGTCCATCATCAGTGCCTGACCTCATAAATGCTCTACTGAATGAATGGGCACAAATTCCTGCAAAAAAACTCCAAAATTGTGGGTGAAGCCTTGCAAGAATGGAAGCTGTTAAAGCTGCAAAAGGAAGACCAACTCCATTTTAAAGTCCATTTATGTGTATATGATATCATACAGTCCTTGTTGGTGTAATGGTCAGACTGCTAAATACTTTTCAAAACTTGAAGAAACATAGTTTCATTTTCATTTATTAGTCACCACTTGTTCACATCACTCCCTTCTTTCATTCCTTTTCTCTTCTCACTCTAATCATCTAATGATTTGGGGCATTCACTCTCTTCATCACTAAGCTAATCAGATTCTGCCTGACCGATCATCATGCACCTGTCATCATATTTTAAATCTGACGTGTCTCTTCCACAGTCAGCTTGTCGTTTTAGTGAGGATACTACAACCCTCCTCCACCCTAGCCACCTCCACTTCAGCTCATCAACATCTAGCCCAGTTATTCACAAGTCTCCTGCTCATCTAATCCTGCATACCTCTATCTTCTCCTCCAAGCAACGTCATCGATGTCCCAGGCCAGCTTCTCAGAAGTCCACTCCTCATCTGATCCTGCCCTCACCGGTACCGGTGTCTGGACTACGTAGGGGGCATCCCATCCTGCCATCGGCCTCACTACCCCTTGAAGTACATAAAGTCATCATGATGGAGTGTAATCTCTGGGGACATTGTACATTTCTCCTTCATCAAAATTTGTAAAATAAAAAAATTACACTTGTATTAAAGTCTCTCCTGACTGAGCTTATTGTGTTGCTTGAGCAGCCATTGCCAACAACTGGGAGATTTGCCTTGACCCCAGATGTAAAATGTGGCTAAGGGATAGGGGTAAGGGCTGTATTGGGAAAATTAGTAGTACATAAAGTTCTACTTTGTTATGCACTTTGTTCTAGAAAATGGTTGTAGGTTATTCTTTATGTACATGGTAAACAGTAGTAACATCCTAGCATTAGCAGCTTCACAATATGTAGCAAAACATGAATAAAAAGTGTCAAGTGAAAAGGACACATTTATGACCACAAACTCTTTCCATAGGCAGCATCATGTATCACCCACAAGACCCTTGCACACACGAACCTCATGCAGCCTCGTGCACACACCCACATACACCACGATATGTCAGACTCTCTCTCTGCTTCACATTTCTCACTTCCTCCCTCCCTCTTGCTCCCTCTCTGTCTCTGACGCTCGCGGAGGATCTTGAAAGCAGCAGTGACAGCAGCTCACGCGGAGCCGGTCAGCTCCACATATTGGGATCTTCACGGGAGAACGTGCGCTAAAGCAGCGACCGTGGGCTGTTATCTATCGCCGTGTTAACCTCCTGTTTTCAGAGAGATACGGGGGTTATTTTTAGCTTTATTACTGGATTTAGATACCAAAAACACTTGCTAGTAAAAGGCGTGAGGAAGACTTCATAAAAGTGAGTATTGTGTGTTTAAATTTACCCTTTTACACGAATTAAATAACATATATTTTTTATTTGGCAGTATGAATCCGTATTTTTGCCCTAAGAGTAAACGTAGAAAGCCACAAGTTCCCGAAAAGTTCTCTTTTTCTTAGTATTAGAAGTGTACATTTATATTTTCACCACCATAGTTCAGTGTTATGGTGCATTTAATATATTCATAGTTCAAATATGACACACTAGCTGCCCTCAGGTAGACAAGAGCCAGACTCGTAGACTGGTGTCAGGGTTGGAAATCGCTTTAAACCGACACCAGTGATTTATACACCAGGATCTCCAGCTTGTGGTTTGGTTGTGAGCCAGAGGCTGGTCGGTGTAGAGCAGAAAAACCTGCTGCAAACACTTAGTTTAGCACTTGTCTGGTGCAGGGTGGTAATTTCCCTGTTGCTCTGCCAGTCTGCAGTATGCTGGGAGTGTGTGTTGTGTGTTCCAGTTGAAGCAGATTATGGGTGTTAATTTTCAGCAGAGGAGTCTCTGATATCTACTTACAATATAAACTGTGTACTGCTGAGAGAGAGGCGGAGGAGGCTTTAAAGTCAGAGTTTGACCTCACTGGTTTCATTTGTTTTGATCACTCATGAATATCTATCCAGAGCCTGAGAGAGAAAGTTCTCATAACCAGAGTTTTGTCTCAGACTAAACTTCAGAGTTGGTCAGAGACTTCTAGGCAGATCTGCAGCACCAGGATTAAAGCTGCATGTCTATCATTCAATCCAAAGGAATTTCCAGGGAGTTTAGCAAAGCTAGAAACAACTTTGACACCCTTGATTTGTAAGCAAATTTGCACCATGCTTTTCTTACTCGTACTGCTGTTCGTGTCTGAATTAATTCTACATGTTCATCATATAGTCAGAGGGTGAAAATCAGTGTCTTATCAGTGTCTTTTTATAGTCAGTATGACTACTATGAAAAAATGAGATATCTTGGCAATAAGAAAAATAAATAGGCTCGGTAGTGTAGGAATGTCACGTTACTAAAATAACATCAGTTTGATCTTAGTAAAAATCAAGTGATAATTATTTGTCTTTCATGGGAAAAAATAGATTCTTGGTTCTCAACTAGTGGGGTGGGTCCCAAAAGTGGGTCGCAGAGCAATTTTCAGGAAAAAATATAAGCTGTAGCAAAAAGTGTATAATGTGCTTTGAGTTGGAAGGAAAAGTCTTCATCTTTTTATCCCATTATATTTTCTATTCCATTTTATGTCCAAAATGCCACTTTTTCCTTTAAAACATCAGGTTACGATTGAATAAGTAAATAAATTTGGGTCAAGATTTGACATTAAGGTGGTGGTAGGTCCTGATGCTAGACCATGTATGAATTATTGTCCTAGATAACCAGTCTATGGTACTTTCTTGTTTAAATTAGGGATTCCAAATATTATCGGCATGATATTGGTATCAGCAGATATGAACATTTCTCTGAATACAATTAATGTTTTGACTGTAAAAATCTTCCTATATCAGCTGTAAGTATTGGCAGTATGAACAAATAAGTTAGTGGAGTTTTAGGCTGGTCTGTTTTTCTTTATTCACTATTATTTCTTACACTTTAAAGTGTGTTTTAAAAACTGAACTTTGTTAATTTGTTCATCGTAAAACTTTACATTGTGTTTTAATGATTGAAGTTTTACATCTGAACTACATTTAAATATCGGTATCAATCAAAATTCATCCATCCATTTCTACTTCACTTATCCCGTTCGGGGTCGCAGGGGCTGAAGCCTATCCCAGCTGTCATTGGCTCGAGGCAGGGTGCACCTTGGATTGGTCACTAGTTGATCACAGGACTTGTATCGATACCAGCACCGGCTAAAATGATCATCTACCGGCATATTTGATATTGGCTAAAAATCCAATATCGTGCATCCCCAATTTGAATCACTAAAACTCTCAGGCAAAGTCCTTTAAGTTGTGTATGTTGTACAAATACATCAGCAAAGAGTACTGGTGTAGCTCAGTAGGTAGAGCAGGTGCCCACATCCAAAAGACTGGAGTCCTCGATGCACTGGTTGTGGAATCGCTTCCTGATCCCAGCTAGGATTGGGTATTCTTTAATACTGTTAAACCTTTAAAAAATCCTGAGGTATACCTTATTATAGCATTATTTAACCCCCTCCCCCCAAAAAAACTTTGAAAAAGACAAAAAAAAAAAAAAAGAAAAAAAAAACCCCATCAGCATAGTTTTGTTACCAAAATGATGCCAATGTCTTTGTGTAAGGATCTACTGATAGCATTTTTTCCCGACAAGTTTAAGTACTGCGATTTGAGTATTAGCTGATGAGTACAAATGTGAACACCATTAAAGTTCTTAAAATTATGTTGAAAGCTAGTTTATTTTCATCAGATGTTCCTCATCCCTCCTCTGGACAGCAGCACAGTCTGCTGTGTGCGCTACTTTTGGAGTCATTATTTATGCTCTGTTTTCACATTGAGCTGAATAGTTACACATGCAAGTGTTTCTTGAAATGCAATCAAGGAAACCATCTCCTTTTTTTCTGATGACAATTTAGCATTTTATCAATCTCTCTAAACAGAGATCTGTGTATAAATGCAGCTAACAACCTCTTTGTAGATTTCATCTCTTTTCTTCAACACAGTTTTTGCATCTTGAACAGACACAGATTGCAGCCAATGGCCAGCACATGTGAAAGGAAGACTTGGCCTGGATATTCTTTGACGCTTATTTAGATTATGCCTGGCTACACCAGAAGCCCCAAAATTGGCTCCAAAAGGATGCATTGTCAGAGGAGAGCTGACGGGTTATGAGATTAGGTTGCATACGGGGACCAATATATTTTCCACCTTGAACTAAGCAGACTGCAGCAACCCTAATATTGACCTGGAATTTACCACTTTCCCCACATTTCAAAACAAAAGTAAGCTTTGAGTTAAGCATGCTTTGCATCCAGAAGGCTAAAGCCATCACTTGAACTTTAAAGCATTCACAGACACTTTAATGCTGCAGATTTTATCAGAGCCATTACAAGGCAGTAGAGCAATGAAATTAACCTGTAAAAATGTTGTTTTATTTAGGGCTGTGTTTGGCTAAGCTTGGCCCTCTGCAACGAACTGTCTTGAAATATGTGTTACTCTATCTGTGTGTGTGTTCTAGTGAGTGTGTGTGAGTAGGGGCATTTGAGTTCATGCCGTATCAAATGTCTGTCTCAACCACTTTACTGTAATTAGATTATAATACTGTCTTGTTAGATAGACTGCGAGCAGAGACACCTGTCTGTCTGTCTGTCTGTCTGTCTGTCTGTCTGTCTAAGTGAGTTTACAGAAAATGCTGACTCAGTGTTGTGGTAATGTACTGCAGCAGTTATAGAAATACTGTAAAGACTTTTGGTTCTGCCTTAAAAGTTGACTGTGCAAATGTGAATATTGCAACAACATTGACTCTCCCTATCTCATCTTATGTGCACGCTGCCTGAATTATTTGATCTATTTTACTGCATTTCTCATGTTTATCACAGTTAAATCATTACTGCAGTTTTATTTGTTATTTTCATAGCTGTTTTTCATCAAGGACTCAGTCTTTGTAAAATATTGCCTGCTTGGTAGATGATTGTCAGACACTAGAAAGCTAAAACAGTGACAAGTTACACTGGCTAATCCTGGTGGCGTTAGCCTTCAGCATTTGTCAGACATGTATTGAGACATGCAGAATCAAATTCTGGCAAACTACTTGCAGGATAAATGTAAATCAGACAGTCACCTCCACCTTTTTGGGACAGATAGGTAAGCGTGGCACCCCCTATGGAAAGGTACCAAAAAAGTAGGACAGTACAGGTCGTTTTAAGGGACGCTTGACAACTTTTGGTATATGAAAATGCAGAAAATACATACCTGGCCATACCCAACTGAACTGAAGTGCTCAGTGGAAACAGCCTATAAATCTTCATGGGGTCCCAGGCGATCACCTACCTTTGCCTAATGGTAAAGTGCACTTCTGTTTGAGAGCAAAGGCCATCTCCTCTTAGGCATTGTGGCAGTGAGCATGTGTGTTTTACAGGGAAAGTGACTTAAGCAAAAGGCGCATCAATTTCGGATTTTATTGAAAATCTGGCACCAGTTTCAAACCAGTACACCCAAGAAGTCTTCTGAGAGATATTAAGGACAATTGGAGCAACGGTGTGGTGTGCAAATCGACACAGACAGACAGGCACGCCATTAATTATAGTAGTTAGATTGCAGGCAAACTACTACTGCACACTGTCTACATATACACCAAAAACAGTGATAGGAATTTAAATGCAGTTCTGATCAGTTACACTCCTGTCATATGAAACAGGCAGAGCTGTTTAAGTTTAGGTGCTTTTCCATGCTTTCAAAGCAGACAGAATATGTGTTAATACCAACATTAATGATGTCCCTTTGATTTCTAAGTGCCCAAGCACACCGTTAGAGAGAGCCAGCATGCCCCTGAAAGTGTGACTCAATCAAACCACTTTTTAAAAGATCATTACACCTTTTCCTTTCCTGTGACATGCAGGAATCTCTTCCAGGAAAAAAAGCCTCTTCAAGTGGGTTGGGTTTAAACAAGAAACTCAGCTCAGTTCCCGAGGTTTGTCCCATCCAGTGATCATATCATTTTCATTTCCTCATTCAGATGCTGATTCAGTGGAGGTGGTTGCAGGGCGCTCGCTAGGTCCCAGCTGTCTGTCCAGGCAGGCATGGAACGAGAGGGTTCATTTAGGAGGTAAACACACTGAGACTCACTCAAAACCACTCCAGCATCAACACTTGTTCCCCCCCCGCCCCTTTATCTGTCTTTGTCCCGGCCTTTTGGGACTCACAAAAAAGGTAGATGAAAGTGGAAAAACACACACAAACACTCTCACACATTCCTCAATGACCTCATTCACTCTTTCATTCATGCAAACATCCCCCTTATCCTCCTTTGTTTATTAATTAGACCACAGCGTTTTCTCTCTCAGCTCTTCCTGTTGTGTCAGGGCCAAGAACAAAAAGTGTATCCTCTGTGTTACATCGACATCCACAAACTCTCACAGATGTAGAAATGTATTTCCTTTTATCAGCCAGGGGTTTTCCCCCTTACACTTCCTGAAACTTTTTTTTTGAGTCTTCACTTCTTCTGTTTTTATTTTTGCAAAGAGAAGTTTTCAGCTATTCTTTTCAGAAAGATTTCAGAAAAGTCATTCTGACTTTGACCCATGAAGTGAGTGCCTGAGTGTCTCCTGGTGAGTGTGCGTTTGAGCCCAGGGCTCCTGTTTCTCACACTGACCTATTTATAAGGAGTTGAGTCCAGATCTAGGTTGACAGACAGACCTGAAACACACATGCTCACACATAAATACACCTTCTTTATTTTTTCTCAATTTCCCCCCATATACTGCACCTATAACCATCCATTTCTTCCTTTTCCCCACTTTCTATCTATATTTTGGCCTCTTTTTCTCTTTTATCTCCCTTTGCGTCCAGTTTCCTTTCTGTTAATTTACAGCAGTTAATGTAAATATTTGATGGGAATGAATCATTATTAATGTTGGGATAACAAGGCTAAAAGGTTCAGAATTACACAGAAACTCAGGAATAATAAATACAAAAAGGAAAAAAGGTTGAAAAGTATTTGTTTAAAGCTTGAATAAAGCTTTATCTCTCCCCAGCCTCACATAGACAGAAAAAAAAGAAGAGGAGGAAGTGAATTGTGTGTCACCTTTAAATCCTTCCCCGCCCTCTTGGCAGCCCTTGAACCTCAAAGAGTTCCTTTGTTTGCCTGGCACAAAAGCTCACAGGGTCACATGGTCAGCGGTTGGCACCAAAGAGAGAGAGAAAAGGGAAAAAAAGAAGGTAGAATAAAAAGTAAAAGAGGGAAAGGAGGGTAAGAGAATTTAAGAGAAGCATTATTCAAAGGGCATGTGAAAGTTTGAGGTAGAGAAACTATTAATTTATTTTTGGATGTTCATCCTGGTTTTCATATTTGAGTCAGGGGGAGACAAAAACTCATGGAGTGGGGATATGTGGTACCTTTTCATTTCCTAGAGTAAGTAAACAAAATGCATGCGTTTGAGTTTTTCTTTGGGAGAAGTATGTTGTTATAACTGCAGAAATTAGAAGTTTACTTAATTTTGAAGTCTTTTTTATTCAAACATATTTATCAACTTCTCTTTTATGTTGACTGTAGAGACAACTAAGAATGGCTGCTGAATACAGCAAAGATGAATGTGAACAGAATCGTACCAGACGCTGTGCCATGCCTAAGTCTGCTTGAAGATTGGTTTCAGACAGATTGACATGAGCTTAGCCAAGCCCAAGTGCAGGTGTAAAGGCAACTTTAAATGTCTCCTGTGTCTTAAAAAGCCATCATATAAGCTCAGCAAAGATCTATTTCATCCTCTGAACTGCAGAGTAGATGTAGAAGTAGGAAGAGTGTCACTGTTGGAATCTTAAATATAATAAAAATCCTCCACAGTATCCAGCAGGATGGACTTCATCATCCACACAGAGAATAAAAACAAGACATTGGCAGCTGCCATGGTTGTCTCTTCATCTTTCTTCTTCTTGATGGATTTGCAATCTAACTACTTTGCGAATCATCACCTACTGCAGTGCTTCCTAAAGTGTGGGCAAAGGCCCTCTAGTGGGCCGTGGAGATACTGCAGGTCGGCCTCGAGAGGACATTTGCAAAAAAAAACAAAAAAAAAAAACAAACAAACCTAATTTTAGAAATTGAAATACTAATTTTAGATGATAATACAATAATTTTAAGTCCCAACGCTTTTTTTTATTGTGTATGTTAAACAGAACCGGTGGCATGACTTAACTAGTGTTGGATTGACTGATGACACTGTTAGTATTCTTCTGTGCCACATCACTATAATAAGAAATTATCCGTGTCTTTGTGGACAAAGTTTCTTGGTAAGCCTTTGTATGTTCACAGAGTGTATACTATAAAAGAGATAAATTAGAAAAGCAAATACAGGTAACTTTATAGATACCTGCCCATATCAAAAGAAATTCTAGGTTTGTTACTTTGTGACTCTGCATATGCATGTTCATGTCTTAAGATAAATTTGATGTATCTGAAGCAAAAATTTGGAAGTAAATACTTTGAATCCCCTGTTACAGTTGTACAAGGGTTATGGTGGGCCCCAGAAGATGTTCAGGTTTCACTTTGGGCTACAGTGTCCTCGGGTTCGGGAAAGGCTGACCTACTGTATTAGACAGAGAACATGCACAAGTGTGCTCAGGCATTGAACAGGGTCTCTAATGTAAAAGCAGGCTAGCAGGGGTGAGGGAAAGGGGTAGCAATGTGACTCAGGAACGTTACGATATAGCCTGCCTGAAGTGAAAATATGACTGATCTACAGCTACCTTTCTGTCATATTCTACAGCTCTTTTGTTTTTCAAATTAATTGGAGTACATGAGGCTCCCTCTGCTCATCACTTAATTGAAAGTGAGAGCTGTTTCAGTGGGAGGGGCAGACTTCATGCTCTAGCATAACACAGCATGTGGCACTGTAATCACTCAATTTCAATTGTATTGTTTTTATGATCGTTGGAAGCCAAAATTGTATTTTGATTTAAAACTTGATAAACAATGGAGTACTAAAACTTAGCAGTCTGAATAGACTTTCTAGATACATAACAAACACATAGATATGTAAATATTCAGTAAATATTCAGTATCATACATAGCAGAGACATGTTTGCCTGAACTTAACCTGTTACATTTTGGAGTTTTAAACTTTCCATTTTGTTTTCTTTGCCTGTAATCTGACTTTCAAACCACACATTATTACTTTGCTCCTCTACTTCTGAAGTCTTTGGGTTGACAAAGTCAGATCTAAGATCACTACTCTTCACTGTCACAGCTAAATTACTCAATCCTAGAACTGCCCACAATACTGATCAGTACTGCCTTGTTTTCACCTTTCCAGAAACTGTGTTTTTACTCATTTAAGGCTGGAATCTTGTCACAGATACAAACAGTAAATGGCAAATAGTAGAGTATAACTGAAACAACAAACATGAATAGAACTACAAGTATGACAGGTTTGGTGGTAATGTAAGATTGAAACATGTCTCAACTCTTCCACTTAGCCTGTCACTGCTGCAAACAAACTCAGTCCTGATATTTGTTTCTTTTATGCATTTTCTTTCTTGTCTGTGCCTCCATATACACAAATGTTCATCACATTTCAGCACTTTTTATCCCCTTCCTTCAAATCACCTTCACCGTTTCTATTGAATTCTGCCCCTTCTAACTTCCTCCAGTTCATATTAGTGTCGTTCATACCTCTGTTTCTTCTACTTTATTTTAATTTTAAGTGAGACTCTGTTTTACTTGTTTCTTTCTTTTCCCTCATCATTTGATATCTTTGGATACTGTATGAGCTCACTGAGGTTCACAAAAAATTTCAAGATCCTAATTCATTGGTTGGCCTTCACTGACAACTTGTAGACTAAATCACTAGCTTATCTTCATTTCTAAGGCCATTCCTTAACCTGTTACTATCAGAATGGATTGATTGTATTCATGTAAAACCTGTTGAAAGCTACAGTCTTATTTCTGTGGTCTTACAGAGATGTTTGATACCTGTCCAAAAGTGCAGTTGGACATGGGTAAACAGAGTTTCAGGTATACTGTTTTTGCAGCTTAGGATGCCCTGCAGGTAGCTTTGTGTCTTGGGGAGGTGGTCTCTTTAGATCTTCCAAAAGTAGATAGAGGTTAAGGGTTGCAGGAGTTCTGACTGGATAGGACACTGTAAATGAGACTCTTAATCTCAATGAGGTTTTCCAAGTTGAGTAAATTTTAAATGATAAAAATATGTTTGGTTCTTCTGTGGTTAAACCTTACTTTTCTCGCTCCATGTACCTGTCTGTCTCTGCTGATTCCAGAGTCATATCGTACATTAGCCTGTGTAAACATTAACAGATGGCTAATAAAAACCTACTACCCATCAATAAATGCTAATGTTGGCATCCACTGCCCTCAGTTGTCCTTACTGTGTTTCATTTTTCCGTAGGTGTCAAGTAAGTGTGGACTCAGCTTCGGTGAAAGTCTCGGTGCTCTTTGCGTGTATTTATATTATTCTTTTTTTTTTTTCTGTCTTTTGGATTTCGAGGAGCCTCCACAGTAAGCTTAGGTTAGGAGGCGGCTCGTCCTCCAGCCTCACTGACCTCTCGCAGGCGAAAACTACAGGAGGAGGAGGAGGGGAGAAAGGAGGAGTAGCAGAGGAGAGCAGCAAGGATAAAGGCACCCAGCAGAGGAGGGCTGGAGCCAACGCCACATGGAACAGGTCAGTGTGGGAAAGACTGACATGTTTTTTAAAGTGATGCATGAAAACCTCAGTGTAAGACTGTATGAATAAAAATGTACCTCTTTGCTGTACCTTGTTCAATAAACATCACCAGCAGAAAGCTGTTAGTGGCGTTATTTATGCTACGAATACAGACCTTTTTTTAACACACATTCTATCTCTTTTCCCTGGGGGTCAATCTCTGTCTCTTTTGATCTCCATCTTTCTCTTATTCATCTTTTCATCTCTTTCTGCATCACAGAATCCTTTCTTCTCTTTCTTTCCTCTCTCTTTTATTTCTCTGGTTATTTTTACAGCATTTCAGTTTTATTTTACAGCAAAACATTCAAGGAGCCCTCACTGGAACAAGCTCACGTCCTCCCTGACCTTTTCATATCTTACTGTTTTTATACATAATCTTTGTTTTACTGTTGTATTTTTCAATGTTGTGGCTTTAGAGAAGTTTGCTCATTTTTCAACATCTTGAAATCATATGATTTGACACAAACACTCAAGCTGACAAACCGGAACAGCCAAGAGAAGAAAATGATATGACATCCATCAGTCCAGCTCTCTGTGGATGGATGCTTCCATCTCAAGTGTTTTCTTTTGCTTTCTAAACTTTGCCTCTTATACAAGCCAAGATTTGTGTTCACATAAAGATACTTAAGACACTAATTATACCTCAGTTTAAAGGAGGAAGGTGTGTGCTCTAATCTCTGTTTTTTGTTTTGCTTCTCAGCATCCACGGTGCAGTGATTTCAGTTTTCCAGAAGAAGGAGCTGGGGGAAAATGAACTCTACACTCTGAATGAAGGTGTCAGGTTAGTGTCATTTGTTTTAATTGTTTTATTTTTTTTGTTTATTGTTTGTGCACTTGGGCTGGTTTGTATTTTAGGATAAGACCAAGTCACCATTTATAACTTCGTTAACTTAGATGAAAACCCGTACAGAAGTTGTACTGTGAGCTGTTAGCAATGGCTGCCTTCAGTGTAGTGGTTAGCTTGGATGTAGCTATAGTATAGCGGTAGCTTTATCAGAGCTCAGGTTAGCACTGGAGCTGCAAATGCCTTTTTTCTCTTTTTGTCTTGTAGCTCCAATTGGCCCATCATAAATGTGACAGACACTTTTGTCCAATCAGCTTCTGAGAATTTTATGAAAAGTCCTGCCCTTCCCAAATGCTCTATATGGGAGGTTTCCCAGATGGATGTGAAATCCATGCAGTGGATTTATGAAACAGTCTATCTGGTGTGTCAAGTTAATAAAATCCTGTCTTTCAGCTCCTAAGCAGCTTTTTATTTCTTACCATTTTGGCTTTCTATTTCTATCAAATAAGAAACAAAAATGGAAAAAGAGAAACTGTCTCTTGATTGGGAGCTGGCTCCCGTCATTCACATACGAGAGACAGCTCTTAGGACCAGCTCATTAACAAATGACACAGCAGTCCTTACTTGTTGTCTTGGTCAACCTGACCTGTACCCCAATATGTTTATCATGGTTTCTGAGGGAGAAAAGTTGTTGAAGAGGCAGTACTTGCCTCTTAGCTAATGGCTATTTCCTCCTGATTCATTGCTATTACCAGTTCAAATAAACTATAGTTAGCCTGAGAGCCATGGAAATGATGCATGGGCGGTTGTTTGCAGAAGAGGAGGACTTGTGATTCTCAATTACAGGTTGCTCCTGCACAGGTCTTGTTAATGCAAAGTGTGGATGGAAGTAAGTGCATTCAACTTGGTATCTGAATGCCAAAAACAGAAGATACATTTAAGGTATTAAGAACCACTAAATTGTAGTGTTTTCGTCTATAATTTCATACATATTCCTCCTGTAGATTCAATTTTACTTGCTGTCAGAAAAACCTCTGGTCCCCTGTATGTGTGCTTTAATGGCAACTACAGTCACTAAATTTAGTCTTTGTGAAACATCAACACATTCCCTGTAATTGCTGTTGACAGTTTACTGTCCACTGAGTCACAAACACATTAAAAGTTGCTTTAAGAGGAATAAGCCAGGTTACAGAGGGGTCACTACTGTGTGTGTAAATACAGTGTAGCTGAGGGCGGTTGTGACAGAGCTGTCAAAACTATCTCCTCTCATGTACTGCAAACGCTACACGGCACATAAACACAGATATACTGTACATACATGTATACTATAAACAGTTTTCACATGCAGGCACACAAATTACAGCAATCTTCACATGGAGTATCAGACTAACATAGCCTGGGGCTTTTCTGCATAAAGTTAGAGACACAAGCTTCTTGAATTTCTATTTTTATGTGTTAAAACACTTTTTTTTCCACAGGGATTTTCCTCAGTGCCACAAAGATTCAATTTTAGATTCTGTTTCTTTAAACGGCAGCCTTGTTAACAGTTAATCAGATGATCCTGCAGTTTGAAAGTTCTGATGTTGCAGCCGTTCTTTCAGTTCACTGTGTACAACATTTTCTCATTTCCTGAGTCTGCTGCTGTTCAAACACTGTTGCTCTGCAGTGCACCAGAACTCATTAGTTCTGCTTCATGTTAGAGACTGTGTGTCATGTCTGTTTCAACATGCAGTATAAACGCTCTCATTAGTGTGCGTGTTCTCTGCAGGCAGCTGCTGAAGACGGAGCTGGGCTCCTTCTTCACCGAGTACCTTCAAAACCAGCTGCTCACTAAGGGGATGGTCATACTGAGAGACAAGATCCGCTTCTATGAAGGTACACACAAAAACACATCAATGTTAAACAATAACCTGTAGACACACCACTAGTACAGAGATGAGGAATGCAGAATTGATGTTTTTAGATCAACAACCCAAATGTTTTGATCGGCTATTCATGTTAACACTCAGTACGTTTACATGCGCAGTTCAGTCAAGACTGAAGATCGCAGTTTACATGCACAGCAAGATAATAGAGTTTTTGACGAAAACATGTCCAGCTCCATTACCCTAGATGCTGATATACACCCTTTCAGCTAATTACTGTGGACCTAATAAGTAGCACTTCCACTGCTATTTATTAGAAATATGTACTTTTACTAAAAACAGAATAGTAGAAGTCTTATGTTCTCTTGCGTTTTTATGTAAAGAAAAAAAATCATATTTTAACTTTTGATTACCTTAGGTATCAAATTTAACTAGTCAGTACTCTAAGTAAACTTAAAATGAATAACGTTTTACATTTACTTGAGAAGCATTATAGAGCAGTATTTCTACTTCTGTTTAAGTACGTTTTAAGCTATCTAACTTTTCTTTTACCTGAGTACAAAACTCTTGTACTCTTTCCACCTTTGACAATGGAACTCCTGTTATGATAGTCTTTATGCTGTTCCCTTCCGGGTCAAGGGTCAAAGACTTTTGACTTTGGAGAATATACAAAATGTCTAGTTCAGTCTGCTTCATTTGAAGTGTTTACATGCAGAAAATTATTTTCCAACCACATTGTTTATCTTTGAGTAATCTGATTGAGTATGATTTCAGCTGGTCTAACATGATTGTATGCATCTACAAAGTCCACTTTTAGTCAAACTGATACAAAGTTCAACTTTTTCTGAATGCATGTTACTGACTTCTCTTAGTTTACCATAAAAAGCATGCTTCTGTTTTCTAAACACCACTAAAAAAGGATTAGCACAACGATAATGAGTTAGTATTGCTGTTATTTGGTGCTAAAAAAAACAGAATGAAGGAACTGAATGTTTCACTAGCTGGTGTACAATGATGTCTGTTATTTTCTGTGTCCACATTAAAGTTTAACTTTGTTCGCAGTTTACAGCCTCAGGGCTTTCATGAGGAATGTCAACCCCCGAGTGTCATTTCTAGAAAAGTTAAAGTTCAATGTAAAGCCTTCTTTATCTCAAAAGGAAAAAATTCAAAGGTCTAGATGGAAAAATAAGTACTGAGGGGGATAAGAATACTTGTTAACCCTTAACTACACACATTAACTGGCTTTATCTCTTCACACTCACAGCCAGGCAGAGTTACAACAAACCACTAGAGCGGTGAGAACAAGACACTGAAATTTCTGTGCTGTGGTTTATGTGTGACCTTTATTTAAGGCACCTTTGAAATGATTAAACTCTCTGACACTCTCTGACACACTCAGACTGTGACTGATTTTTTGTGCTGTCGTCACAGCAACCAGACAGGAAGTGATTACATACGTCAATTAACCCACAGTTAGAGAGAAATTTAAGATAAGGCAAAACACTGAGGTCTCATTACAGCTGATTCAAGAGCACATGGTGACTCTCAGAGCTTTAAATACCTGTTAAGTTCTTATTTTAAAGTTTGGGACCCTTTCTTCAAAATACATGTCTGTCACATGGAATGAAAATACCTCAACATTTACAGGGTATACAGCTAAACAAACTATTGTTGGGACTGTATTCTAAGAAAAGTATTTTGCATAACAAAACAACAAGCAAAACCAAACAAAAAACATAAGACGAACAAGACTACAGCAGATGTGCTGCAAACATCTGTGGTGAATACAAGTCAGTGTGCAAACTTTTGTAAAAGAAAGACAACAAGTAGGAAAGAAATGTGAGAAAATGAACATCTAAAATATAAATACAACATCACTGATGAAAATACAATGGCAGGGATATAAATAGTTGATAAAAAACTTGATGAAGAATTATTTCCTGGATGTTTGCTGTTTCAGCCTGCTAGGTATCCATCCAGAATATCAAGTTTTGCTATTTTGTATTCTTTATCTTGAGCTGGACTTCTTCTGAGATATTGTTTCACTGTCCATTCTCATAAAAATCATGCTTAATTTTCAATTTGTGTGATTTTGGAATTGAAACAGCTCTCTATATTGTTAGATTTTTGCTCTGATTGTGTCCGAATGTTGAAAAATCTGTTATTTTGACAACCCTGCCTGATTTTCTGCTCTCTTTTTCCATTAAAGGTCAGAAGCTGCTGGACTCTCTGGCCGACACATGGGACTTCTTCTTCTGTGATGTTCTCTCCATGCTGCAGGCAATCTTCTACCCCGTACAGGTAGAGATACAAACAGTTTATTTACATGCATTATAAATTTGGGTGGTTACAGTTTGATTAGCCAGTTTATCTGTACTATTATCCTTGTTCCAGTATATACTGTGTGCACAGTGGGAGACATGTTTAAATTTAAAGTCCAGTTTTTGTCAGAATAAGACAATAATTTGACTTGTCCTAATTGCATGTAAACATACCGACTCTAATACCTTTATTCCTCTTATAAACTTTGTGTCGACACCTCTTTGTGTGTCTATTCTCAGGGAAAGGAGCCGTCGGTGCGTCAGCTAGCTCTGCTCCACTTCAGAAACATCATCACCCTCAACCTCAAACTGGACGAAGCTCTGTCTCGACCCCGAGCCAGAGTCCCTCCGTCTATCATACAGATGCTGCTCATACTACAGGTACACACCTCTTTCTTCATGTTTTTCCCCTGTTTGCCTGACAGTCTCTTTCATCCGCATAGTCCCAGAGCAGAGAGTGGGGG
Source organism: Cheilinus undulatus (assembly GCF_018320785.1). Taxonomy (NCBI): domain Eukaryota; kingdom Metazoa; phylum Chordata; class Actinopteri; order Labriformes; family Labridae; genus Cheilinus; species Cheilinus undulatus. The sequence goes on along the minus strand of NC_054887.1, from coordinate 18,477,930 downwards.
GTAAATGACAACAGATGGGGAAAGAGGAGCAGAGGGTACACAGAGCTGCAGTTTTTTCTTGTAGAGGGATCTCACAGGAAGTAATCTCAGTGTGGACACAGAGCGCAGTAATCTTCCCATGACCACTCAGTGCCCTCTGCGTCCCGCCTGTGTCTGAAAAGTTGTGTTATGTTTGTCTGTGTGAAATAACAATGTTTACACTCCACTATAAGACCCCTGTGTTCGCAAAAACAAACAGAAGGTTCATTATTTTTCTGGCCTTTTTGGCTACATAAAATTTTATTTGACAAGACTTAAAACACTTAAACATCCTCTGTGGATACTTTGGTTTACTTGGTCAATATTTAAACATGATGTACTGGGAGAAACAGGAACAGGTAACTGAAATCACCTTTTAAAAGTGTTGATAATCTTCATATGAACCAGGTTTATTGGTTTTATCTTCTCAACCCTTTGTAGTTATTCTTAGATTCAGTTAGCCATCCATCACCTTCATTTTCTCTAGAAACAGGAAAACGGTTGTTTACATATTATTTAATGGGGATGTTGTCTGCTCCTCATGCAGACAACATGCAGGATCTCCTGCATTTTTTTGTCTTTCTCGACATCGTTGTTGTGCATCAATCGGGGCTGTTTTTACAATCAAGAACAGAGAATGTTATTGTCATAACACAGGGTATGGGCAAAATTCATTCAAAAAGATTGGGTGCATTTTTATGATTCAGTGATGAAGGAATTCTGGGTGGTATTTTCAAATCACAAGAATGCTGTTGCACATTAAATACTATTGCGTTCAGCTTTATACACCAAGATCATTATTGTATAAGAGATGTACCACCAGTAGTATTTCACATCAAGTATTATACACCATGTAGTTATTGTATACACTCACAATTTATGATTCTATGTCACTTTTTCAAAATAGACCATTCCTGAGCAGGCTGCAGGGGGATTAACAAAAGTATTGAGAAATAAAAAGGAGGAATTAAACCTCTTCAATGCAAAATAATGATTGTGATTTTATCATTTCAATTTGAACAAGTAGAAAATATTAAAGAGTAACTAAACCCTCAGAACACTTTTCAGATAAAGACGGATGGTTATGAGCATTTCATGTCCACATCTTGACATTTAAGCCAGAGTCTCCAGCTAAAATGACCAGCAATCCTCCAGAATTTTAGCCATTTAAAACAACTGTTGAACATTTGCTTTAGAGAGCCATGTTACCAATAACCAACATTTAACAGTAATAAAACATACAGAAATTAAAACACTGATGGCTTTTTGTCACTGCTAAGGAAACGTGTTTCTGTCTGAATTTGATCCAAGCCCGACTTCTTATTAACCTGCTTGAAACAGATTACACATGACCAGACCTTAAAAACAACTGCAGAAAAACATTATTTTATTTGTCTTTGTGTGAGTTGTTTAATCAAGCATAATGAAAGTTTTGAGCTGCTCCTTACAGTCAGGCAGCCACTTGCACAACCTACCCTTACGTTTAACATGTAAAACAACAACAGCACTTAGCTTCACATTAGCACTGTTAACTCTAAGTTAGACCGCTAAATACCGTCCTCCACTGATAACACTAACAAATTGTCCAAACAAATCACGGACCACTATCCAGTTAACTAAACACCACCTTAAAACTCTGCATTACAAACGAAATTGAGATTTACTCTCATATTAGTCCTTGTAAACTGATGATCTCAACTGTAACCTCCACAAAAACAGTAAAAACCAACTATTGTGGTTTCTTTGGAGTAGTCCCAAAGAAAGACAACAGTACAGCACATGACAGTCCTCCTCTCATCGATGGCTCTTCCCTGCAGCTGAATAAAATTTGCTGCTGCTACTATAGGCTAACCTGAAAGCCCTGATCTAGAACTCCCAGCTGAGAAGTGAAACAATGCTCAAATTATATTATCAGTGGTTGTTTCCAAATGTAAATCAACTAATGTGGATCCTGAGAGATCATAGAGTTAATCTGCAGGCTTCTCTTTAAACAACCATGTATTTTCCTCTTAAGTAAGGTGTTCATTGCTCAAATGTAATACGAGAGGAGACAAGTGGAGTGAATGTGCTCTCAACTGTGTCTGTTTTCTTCTCTAACTTTGGACGTCATTGTAGAGACTCAGTGACCCAAAACTGCTGCCTCCAGACTCATATTGAGACAGGACAAGTGAGGCAGACAGAGTAAGATATGGAGAGTAAATATGACACAATAATAGAAGACAACAATGTATATATTCTCTGATTAATCATATATGAACAGATACACAGTGTTCTGCAAAATGATTCTGTTTTGTTCTGTTTTTGTTCCACCAACAAGAATAATTCATCATCAGAAAACAGAGCCAGTGTAAAGAGAGCATAAGAGAGATCAAACCTAGCTCAGATTTTTGCTACTTCTTGTTTCATCTGTTAGTAATTTCCTTCTCATTCTGTGACGCCAATACACCGAGGTCTGGTCTATTTATGTGGTTTGTTTCTGTGCTGTGGTTTTGATGCATGAGCTCAATGATTCAGAGATCTGGATCTCAGTGATCTTTCCTTTGTTTTGTGAACACTTTTAAGTAAAATACAGGCTCATGTATCACAGCCAGCATGAAAATTTGGTCTCAAAAGTATCAAAACTTTGAAATCATTAAAAAAGGATTACTCAAAAAGACTTAGTTTGTGCCTTTTAACGTAGCAGACTTCTAAACGGAAACAATTTTGTGTCTTAAACTTTATTGCTTTGCTTTATTAACGCATGTAATAATTGATTTTACTGAACATTTTTCACCACTGTTCTACACAAAGATTAGGTGCATTTTGGGTTAATGTCCTCGTGTTTCCTTAGACAGAAAAGAGGCAATTATTTGGGCACTAACATTAAGCATATGCTGAAAAAAACATGCAGTATAATTGTGCTTTTATGTAGAGAAAGTATCAATACACCAATTGTTAACATTTGAATCCAGGAACTGCAAATAACTGCAGTGCATCAAGTTGCAGCTTTTAAACCTCATTGAAATCAATGGCCCTGGCTTTACTTTGCTTGTTTTTTTATAAAGAATAAGTTGCATAGTATCAATTTGTCACTTCTCACCTGTTTTAGTTAGTCTGGGGCTCATTTAGCTCACATTATTGGCATTTTATACAGTTTTATCAGAGATTTAGTAAGTTGTCTAAAGAGGACTTCCAATCCATTTACATTCAGCAGTTCAAATAGTGTTACTACAAGACCGAGAGAATTATGAAGAAAACCTGCTCAATTTCATCGAATCTCCTTTTCAGTGCAGTGACATTTAGTTTCTTATATTGAAACGTTCCCAATGGATGACCAAAAACTTTCAGTAGATCTCATTTTTCTTATGTCAGTGGCCCTAATTTTCATTTTTCAAATCCTTCATTTTGAGAGGATTTTACTTTCAAATGTCTGTGGAAAAATAAAGGAAAAACCTGCATAAATTGCATTAAAACTCCTTTATATTTAAAACTCCCCAACAGGTTACAAGAGACTTTCAATGGCTTTTTATTCCTCATGTCAATGTGTCCTACCTTGTAAATCTTGAGATGATTTTACTGTATCCTTTTTGAGAAATTTAAAGGGAAAAAACTACTGAAATGGCATTGGAAATCCCCCTTTGAGAGTACTCAAGTACGCTTGAGTAAGCTTGAGTACATTTGAGCATTCCTGAGCAGAGAAGGATGGTAGAAAGAGGAGCAGTACATTTGACTTTTTGAGATGTGAGATTAAATAAACACTGAATTTGCCTTTGAGTCTTGAGTCCTGCTTTTGGGTCCTTGCTGGGTTCAGTGTGAGAAAAGGTCAGTATTGGATGCACGTAATCTTCCATCCCTTTGGCAGCACTGAATTAAAACAGGCATGATTCTGTGCTATAAATCACTGCATGGACTCAGGAACACATCTAGCAATCATTGGTGGTCAACACGGTTTACCGTGCCATCCACAAATGCGAGTTAAAGCTTTATCCCTCAAAGAAGAAGCCATGAACATGATGTCGTCTTCTTTGGGCCAAAGCTCTTCTGAAATGGACTTAGGAAAAACAAACAACTGTTCTGTGGCTAAACAGGCCTGCTTGCAATCTAGACCTTTCACCAATACAAAACATTTTGCACATTATACAAAGAAAATCTGGCCAAGAAAACCCAAGACTGGTGTGCAACATGAATCCTACATTTGACAAGAATGGGACAACATTCCTCTCCCAAAACTCCTACAACTGGTCTCTTCACTCCCAGATGTTTATAGACTGTTGTTACAAGAAGAGGGGATGCTACACAATGGTAAACATGGCCTTGTCCCTGCTTTTTTGAGATGTGTTACTTCCATCAAATTCAGATTGAGCTAATATTTTAAATGAAATGGTAAAATGTCTCATCATCAGGTATGTTGTTTATGTTCTGTTGTGGATAAAATAGGTGTTTATGAGATTCAAAAATCAATACGTTAGGTTTCTATTTACAATAGCCAAGTCCTGTAGACCTGTGGGTGAGGCTCTCTTGTCTGACAAATGCTCATGCCCTTGAAAACTAACATTTGTGTTCAAGGTTTATTTTTGATAAGATATGCAACAAATATATCTTTTCTAGAAGGAAAGAACGCCACAATAGTCACTGTGCCCTGATTGTATGTTGTCATGTTTACTCTGTCTCATCTTGTCCCTGTCTTTGTTACTGTGCGTTTGGTGACAGGCTCTTACTCACCTGAAGCCTTGGATTGGATCCCAGTAAAAAGCCCTGTCATGCACTTTTTACCTCGTCAGCGTTTTTAATAAACTCAATAAACATATTTGTTTCAAGGGAGTCCACCACCTCAGAAGGGTACAGGATTGTGAGATGAAAAATAAAGAGGGAGCTATGGAGCAGACAAACTCTGCCCATTTGGCCCAGATTTGATATTAAAAATCTTTTAAGACTTGGGGTAAAATAACAGCCTTTTCATAACATAATGTCACAGACATCGCCTCTCCATTTATCAATAAGGGATGAGTCAGATTAAGCCCTTCCTTTGTAACAGATTCTTTGCTGGCTGTCTCCAACCATCTCATAAATTATTACCTACATGTTCTGTATCATATCTTAAAGGGATTTTACCTCCTTATATGTAAATAAAATCTCATTAGTCGTTGACATTTTAACATTTGTTTCATCCTCGGTTTCGATAGTACAAAGCTCTGCTCCCTACATCTGTGCAGCAGCCTTTAAAGCTGACCTTTTCTTGCAATGCTCCATATCATTAGAGTGTGTTGTCTTCACCATTTGATGATGTTGGCAGTGTGCTTATTTGGCAAACTTATCATTTTCTTTCTTTCTTTCAACTCCTGGAAATGTTTTCTTGGCTTTTAAAGTTTCCACTACCGCCATCCAACACACCACAATTACTAGCTAACACACACGTGTGTTTATTTGTGTTTTTCAGGGAGTCCATGAGTCTAAAGGTGTAACAGACGACTACCTTCGTCTGGAGTCTCTTATTCAGAAGGTCGTCTCTCCGTACCTCGGGACTCATGGCTTATATTCCAGAGATGGATCCTCTAACTTGCACTGCTCCTCCTGCCTTTTAGGTGCATGTTTATACACACACTACTATACAGTGTGTGCTGTGCTCTCTTAACTTTTGTGGTGTTTTGACTGTTTTTAGAGAAAATGTTTTAGAAAGTCAAAGTTATATTATTTCATCATATCTCTACAGAAAAGCGTTTGCAGCGCTCCTGGCCTTCCAAATCAGGCAGTTCCCCCTCTGCTAAGAACCCAGTGGTACGCTCCAAGAGTTACAACGTCCCCATGCTGACCCCTGTGGTAGAGTATGACGTCGACTCGTCCACAGGAAGCGGTGCAGGTATCAGAAGACACTCTGTGTCAGAGATGACTTCCTGTCTAGAGGAGGCCAGCTCTGTGGCTGAGTCCGCCACCACTGCTGACAATAACACCAGCAACACAAGCAACACCAGCACATCCAGCCTTGCAAACCACTCCCAAGCCTCATCGTTCTCTGCTGCACTTTCAGGTACAAATACACTGCTAATAAAAATATGGAATTTATCACTGACAAGTGGAACTTCAAGATTTAAAGAGATAAAACAGGAACATGATTATTTTGTTTGATTCAAAACCTTTTTCTGTCTCTGTGCAGACACTGCGACCTCCAATCAGGACCCCCCTCCCAGGGACTCTGACAGTCCTGCAGCTCCCCTCCCCCTGCAGCCCCAGCATCACTCCCCCTGCATCCTCCCTGAACCGTCCCCAGCTGAGGACACTCACTGCACAGGCTCTCTGGTGTCAGACTCCCCCATGTCTTCCAGGGTTCTGGCTCACGACACAAGCTCCGGTCCCAGTCCCGCCTCCAGCCCTGAGATCATAATGGACCACACCCTGGAGTCTCTGGACTCTGAGCCCGAGCACGACGGCATCTTTTTGGACTTCTCCCGACGCTGTTCTGTAGGATCGACACACAGCAGAGACAGCAACAGGCAGAGCGTGGCGTGATGCTTGGACACATGGTTGTAGGGAGAAACGCATAATGCTGAGCCATGAACCACATTCCTGACACTCCTGCTGTTTGATACAGACTCCATCATCAGCCATCAAGGATTCTTATAAACGGAGTTATTTTTATATAGACAAGTCTAACCTCATTATGAGTACTTAAAAAAACAATTAGGGATTTTGTAAACTCTTTGGAAACATCAGCACTGACGTCTCTGGGAATCTACAATCATAAATCATTTGACACATGTGACATTGGTCACATGATTTAATCCCGTAGTATTTTAATGAATCAAAACTTTTTGAGAAACACTGAGCCAGTTATGACAATGCACCATGCATTGTTTTGTACCTTGAAAAGACAAGGGCTATGATTATCTTTGGTTGTCAAAATCAAACTTTAACATTTCATTGTTTATCACACCCTCCAGTTTGACCAGTCATCTTTTTGTGTTGTTGGCTGAACCTAAACTTGTGTTAATTTTTGATCATTAAAATATTCATTTGAATTTTGCACTTGGTCTGGCATGAAAATTTTTCTTCAATAATAAAAGAAAATGTTATTTGGGGGGGGGGGGGGCAAACAAAAGGCTGACATTGAAACATTCATCTATATTTCTATTAAGATTATCCCTCCATATGAAGAGCATCAAACCAGCGTCATCACAGCTTAATAAAACTTTTTTGCTGACTCTGCCATCTAGTGTCCATCCTCTCAAAGTACAACAGTAGCAAAAGCAGGAGCTGAAAAAGTGCAGACTTCCCCTTCAAGCTAATTAGTGACACCTGTGGCAAACGTGATAAACAGCATGGAGGAAGAGAGGAAAACAAGACTAAAATCATTAAAGAAAGTGGCTTTAGACACTCGTGTAGATTTGTTTTCAGTATTTTATCAGAATATATTTTTATCAGAAGAGTTGGATCTTAAGCTGCCATAGTAATGAAGCACGGCTGTGTGTGAATGTCTTGAAGCAGGTATGAATGAATCATTAGTTTTTTAGCTCAATGTGAAAGGTGGTAGTTCATAGATTTCATGCAGGCCTGCCCACAGAATTTAAAAACTCAGAGAAAGGGCCTCCTCTTGTGATTTATCGATGAGATCGATGTATGTGTGTTGGATCAGTAGCATTGGTGCTGGCGTCCTGACTGTTATCTCATTGTGGGCCTGAAAAGTCTGCCACTCTATTATTGGGGATCTGATGTTGATGTGTATTTCTGCTATTTTAAACAGGTTTTTGCCACTTTTATACCATTCTAACCACTTTTGCCCATTTTTTCCAGTATGAACAAATTTATGCAGCTTTTCCCCCATTTTCACTTATTTTTGCCAGCTTTAGCCCATTTTTGACACTTCTTTTTACCACTTCTTTTTGCAACTACACCTATTTTTGGCCAATTTTTGGCCTCTTTTAATCCATTTTGGCTGCTTTTTGCCCATTTTGAGTCTTTTTCCATTTTTTGCCTTTTTTGACAACTTTTGTTAGTTGTTTTTGACACTTTTACTCATTTTTTTGCTACTTCTTGCCCATTTTGCTTCTTTCTTTGCCAATTCATAACACTTTTTCTTGCCTCTTTTGTCCTGTTTTTGCCAATTTCTGCCCGTTTTGCCTCTTCCTCTTGACAGGTTTAACCCATTTTGCCACTTTATAGAATTAACTTTTAATTTTATTTTTGCCTTTTTTTTTTAGCAGTTTTTTCCACTTCTTTTTGCCAGTTTCAACTCATTTATGACACTTTTTGCACATTTTACCACTTCTTTTTGCCATTTTTAACCCTTTTTCTTGTCTCTTTTTTGCCACTCTTCTTCTACAGGTTAAACTCACTTTTTAAAAATCTTTCAATCAGCTTTTGCCACTTTTTCATCAGTTTTTACCACTTTTTTTGCCACTGTTAACCTATTTTTTTTTTTTTTTACCACTTTTTGCTCATTTTTGCCACTTTTAATCCATGTTTGCTTCTTTTCCCCTTTTTCACAATTATTTAATATTTTTCCATAAAAGTTTTCTCAGTTTCCTCAACTTTATTTTTTGGCACCCTGAAGTTTGTGCATATACTACATACAAAGCCTACTATATGTCATTAATGAGCCTGTGTTTTAAGCTTGTTGTCAGTGTGGTAAGTCTGTGACAGCAAATGACAGACACAGGCAGATACATGAAATGAACAAGATGTTTTTTTCCCCCTCTCCTCTTTAAAGACAGCAGGGGGCGCTGATGCCTCACTGGACACAGTGAAAGCAACTCTGTTCTGCTTTTTCACACCTCTGACAATCTTTCAGTATTTAATGCTGTCACACAGTTCATACCTCCTTGTTTTAAGCAACCAATCAGTGATTAACAAGTGGTAAATAAGTTTAAATAAGTGGTGAATTTGACCATTGGTACCCAAATGGTAATTAAGTGATCGATTAGGGGTCAGTCATTAGTCAGTAAGTGGTTAACAAGTATTTGTCTTGTCTTTTACTCTCTAGTAAATATTACACATTTTTCCATCAACATTTCAGGGTAAAACATTGCCTTTCACATGGTGATAGTAACACTGAAAGAAGCACAACACACAGTTAAACAACAGTTAATTACAATTTAGATCGCCTCACCAGCCAGGAATTCAGACAGAATTATGTTTGTGCTGCAAAGAAAGTGTTATATCCATGATATCACTTTATTTTAGTGGATAATTCTATCATAAGTGTAATTATGTTGTAATTTCTCAAGAATAAGGCAGTAATTAGCTAGCACTTGACCAAGTAATGGCTCTGAAATATGATTATATTGAGGAAGTATTTGCCTAGTATGGATCTTACCCTAACCCTCTTAATATTGAGGCAATTCTCTAGTAATTAGGTGGTATTTTACCCTTACCGTCTAACCCTAACCCTGGTAATATTTTGGCAATTCTCTGGTAATTAGATGGTATATTATCCTTACTCTAACCCTAAATATTGTAATATTGAGGCAGTTTCTAGTAGTTGGGGGTATTTCACCCTATTCCTCTAATGCTAACCCTAATGCTTGTAATACTGTGGCAGTTCTCTGGTAATTAGGTGGTATTTAACAAAGTAATTTCTCAGGAAGAAGGTGATCATTTTCTTTACAAGCTGTTTAATTTTGCCCCACTTACTTGAAGTGAGTCCTTCCTGAACTGTTTTCACATAATTTTAAGGGTAAGGGTGAGGAAATCTCATCTCCTTTCCACTTCCCCGCCAACAACACTGTAGTTGTAAACGCCACCTATTACCAGAGAACTGCCACAATATTCCATAATATAAATCCTTCCTTAATATTACCATATTTCCAAGTTATCACCAGTAAAATGCCAATTCATTATTTAGTTATTACCACCTATTAAGCTTAGTACCCACTGAAATATAGTGCTTACATATCCACAGATTTATCTACATCTTGGGTAAAATAACATTTGGCATTACACTTATGGTAAATTACAAAATCAAACCACTGAATGCTGATAACAGTGCCATGTTTTGGTTCAGTCTTTTATAGTACTCACCCTGTCATGATGACATTTTATCCTGCATAGTGCACGATTATATAGGCATCTTTGAAATGCCTCAGCTGTCTATCCACACCTTTCCATAAACAGCCAATAAAAGAACACAATACACCAAGTGACCTGTGCTTCCAGGGATCTTGAAGCTATTGTCGGAGAGACTGTCATACTTGAAATAACAATAGCTTCAGCAACGGCAGCCAAACAACCCACTGACACACAGCTCATGCATGTGTGCAATGTTCGAGTCAACAATACCAGCGGGTTGTGCCGTCAAGATCCACTTTTGCTATGACTTTGGAGTTTTTTTTCCCTTTTTATGTCTCAAATGTAATCAGAAGATACACCAGTCTTTCCATTTATATTCTTATTCAACGTCAGTTTCTTTAAACCTTTCATTGTCATAATGTCTGAAACTTCACCACTGATTCAGAGACCAAAAGTGTATTAATCATTACATTTTCATGAGCCTACTTTCAGGTCCCAGCTTTATTTAAGCATTATGTGGTTAGTTTTAGGTACACCTGTTACTCCCATCTTCCTTTTATAAATCCATCATGAGCTAAGCTGCTCCAGCCTCTTACATGCCAAACATTAACCAACGGCTGCCAGCACAATGAAACACGATAAAGTCAAATACAGATTTGGAACATCAAAGACTCAAACGCTGTTTAGTCATATCCACTTTAATTGTCTAAAGATGCCATAAGAAAACACTTTAGTAATAAAAAAAACAACAGATCTCTACTCAAACTACACTTTTCTTTAAGTGCTTTGAGTCATTGCACCATCTGGTAAATGGAGGCACAGCTAAAGCCCTATGTAATTCCCGAAGATTTTAAGTCTAACATTCTGGTACGCCATATTTCTGTCTAGACACTTTCTTTTCCTGCTCCTAGTTCTTCTTTGGAGAATCACTGAGCTCCACCGCCTGTATCAAACATCTTCTTGCGGCCCTCCATGCCGGACATGGCCTCCACGTTTTTACGCCAGTCACCAACTTCAGTAGTGAGCACCTGGGATTAAATAAGAAACAAGAAATTAAAAACATCGTCATGTAAAGAGTTTAGAAACTGCCCGATTAAACATAGTAATACCTTGTCTTGTTTTACATCCTCCTTCTTCACAGACTTGAGGTTGGCTCGGAGATCCATGGAGCCCTTGTGTTTGGAGCCCAGGAGAGCTCGCATCATCTCGTCTGCTGACACCCTCACCTTCCTCAGAGCTGGCTTTTTAAACTTTCCTCCGAGGTCTTGAACCTTCAGCTTCAGCTCATGAATCTACATTATAGGACACAAATTCATGTTGTGCTTCTAGGAAGCTTTAAAAGGTAGGAAAACCCTAAGACACATGCATTAGATACACATGGATATGCATGCTTTAAAACATTAAATAAAGTCAAAGCAAATGTCTTTTGTATTGATAAACTGACTGCTAAAGAAAGAGTTGGTGCAGCAATGTGTCACTTACATCTTTGTTGTGTTTGTTGACTTTGGATTCACAGTCGTATCTCTCCTCATCCACAACATCTATTTTAGCATGAAGCTGTTTGCATAGATTCTGAAGAGGAAAAACATGGTCTGTAACCAGAAATTTCAGACATATTTCAGCTGTTAAAAGGTTTTTGTTCAATGGCTCTTACTTGTAGCTCTTCAAGTGGCAATCCAGACAGCTGCAGAGGGGGTAACTTCTCTCCTAGATAGCGCACCTTCTCCTCCTCTCTCTCCAGCGTCTCCCTCTCCAAGTCCTCACAAGCTCTTGTGAGGAGAAGCATCTGGTTGCAAAAAAACATACAACTTTAACCCACTGTAGTCTGAGGTCAAAGTACCGCAGAGTCAAGGGATTTGTTTAGACACTGTGTGTAATTGTGCATTAAGGGTCTTTTACATGCATCCACACTATGCATTTCATCTTCAGAGACGATATCAGAACTTGCTTCCTATGAAAATAAGAGCCCATACCTCATTTCTGTGGCTCTCTTGTTGTGACTTTGTTTCCAGCATGCCTTGTGTACTGTTTAGCCACTGGCACTAAGAATGAATGAGGGCGAGCTAAGGGGCTAACAGCACTTTAAACAGCTTTTCTCCCTCATTTTGTCATATTTAGCAAATAAACTGTGTGGGATACTAGTTAAATTGAAATGACAACTCAAGACCATGAGTTAGAGGAGTCATGGAGGAGCAACTCTTTTTGTGAACAATAGGCACCAACTCCCTTTTAAGGGACAGATTTCTTTTCAACCATTGTTATTGTTTTAAAAATGGCAAAATGATACCAAATGAATAGCTGTTTGGTAACAAAAAGGCTGGCTCCGAATACTGAGCTGAGCCAAAAAGTCCAGATCCTTAAGTAAAGCTGGAATTCCCATTACAAGTGAGGCTGACACAAACATGTTTAATTGAAAATGGTGATGGACTAGCAACAAAGAAAACCTTGTGGGGTGAGCAACTGAATAATAATGTGCCGCTCACAAAAAAGACTGTGCCACGAAACGACTCTTTAATTTGAGCCACAGTAGCTAGCTCCCTTTTGAATGCCTGGTTCCTTTCCACCATTCTTCACCATTATTAATCCACATTTAAAAAGACGAATAGTATCAAATAAAAGAGTCTTTTGGGAGAGGAAAAAAAAAAAAACAACCAGCTCTACAGAGCTGAGCCAAATGATCTGGATCCCTAAAAAGAGACAAATTTCCCATAACAACAAGCGAGGCTGGACGCTGGTGAGACAGACATAAGCTGAGAAAATATGGGCGAGATCAGAGTACCATGAGCTAAACTGTAGTAAAAGCACACTAAACCTAGCTGGACTGCTTTGTATAAGCAGCCCATACTCAAGCTTGTCTGAAACCACTCGTCCAGGCTTTAGATGGAAGCTTTTTCAATTCCTGCTACTGCCATTTCTCTCTTTTTTGTTTTTAAAGCCGGAATGTTTCACTACTTATTCTGGACACAAAAGTAGCTTAAAAATGTATAATGTTTTTGTTTTCTCACTTTGAATGCTTGGCATAGTTGCAAACAGCTCGAAACATGGCCACTTTAAGTATCATTCTTCTATGCAGAAATCACTACTTGCCCCCCAAGGGGTGTTCTCTGCTACTGTGTGATGTCATCTTCAGGGACCCTGTAAGCAGTCGGAGCTATCAGATATCAAACTGTTTCATTGAGGTGCGACCACACAAAGCATCAAGTACTTGAATGCCCCAAAACGGATAACAATTTATGTTAATGCACTGTATAAACGGGGTCAGAAGTGATGCTTGTCAACAAGTTAGGCAGACAACTGCTTGGGGCAACAAACCAGCAGGGTCCTGGAGGCGGAGAAACCTTAAACCACAGCAGTGCCTCATAATGTGCAAAGTTTGTAATGACAGTATGTCGTATCAGACAACAGAGATTTCATCAACTACTCACCTTTAGGGAGAGCTTGCGTGAAGCCGAAATCTTACACTTCGGCTGTGGATAAAAGAGGTTCCCGTCAGAAATAAATTATTATATTTCAACAAAATTTTTTAAAAAGACTATTCAGCTTGCAAAGATTACAGAACACAGTTTCTGTTCAAAAATAACCCTTTTAGTTTACATGTGTCCATTAGAAATAGGTAAGTGGCATCCCAATCTTTAAAATAAATCTGAAATCTGTACAGCTGCATTCAGCTCCATATACAGTAAAATATTTATGGAAGGCGCCTTAAGTGTTAAAGTCAACACTCACAGCTGCTGCATGTAAAAAGATAATGCTTTATTATTAGGATGAAGTCAAGGGGAAAGCTCTCAGTGCTGCTGATAACTCTAGCAGATAACCACTGCCAGACCTTCGCCTTGTGTGCATAAGGACAATGTGTCCCCTCTACATGCATGCAGGATTAACACCGCAGGAAGTAGCTGGCTCACCTTATTCCCTTTGGGATTCATCTCTGCAGGTCGGTAGGGCTCCTGAAACCCCAAAGTCATGAAAATGAGAGGGAGGGTTTATATAAGACCATGAAAAGAGGAATATTTAATTTTTTATGCAGCTATCTGTTATTAAAAAGCATTTAATGACACAAATATGAAGTATGAGAATGGCATTAAGGATCAGAGATTAATTTTATATTGCTTACCTCACCTCAGCTATAATCCCAAACAGAAAAAACACAAGAGAAGCAGGATAAGTACAGTTTAGTATTAATACACCCAAATGAATGGCATTTTAATGTGACAGTCCTTAACACCCTAGGAAATCCATCCACGATAGTCACAAAAATGTCCTACTGTCTGAAATAAAGCTTGTTTATGATCATTTGTAATAGGATGAAGAGTTACATTTAAACATCTCTGAAAATACTCCCTCTGACTTTTAAATAGTTAAAGAAAGACCAACAACTTAAAAATGGTATAAAAGTATCGGCTTTACCTGTGAATTGGTGTCTGTAGTGGCTGTAGTGGTGCAGAGCTTCAACAGTCTCTGCTGGAGACAATGGGCAGCTTTTTATGAGAGCTGAGTGGAGCGCGGACAGCAGATATAACGTCTGGTCCAAAGAATGTGCTGGCACAGGACCAAACTGAGATATCACTACGGCTGATGCTGAGACGACTCCAGAGGAGTTCAGTAGTAAATCAAGGGGTATTACCTAAATGGTGTTGTCCTGATATCGCCTCTTGATACTTAAAATAGTTTTATTGTTGCACCTTTGAACAGAAGACAAAGAAAAGTATAAAAAGACACACTCGTTTCCTTCCCTACTAAATGATGGAGCTATCTGAAGCTAGTATAAGGAGTGAAGACAGCTGGCTTTATACAAAATAATCAGAACTAGTTAGCTAGCTCCTTCTCAATCTCACAGTTTATCTGAGACACTTTATATCTCAGAAAGGCAGTGCTGAAATTTTCCAGTATAAATTATCTCCAAATTGAGATATTTTAAAAATGCAATTTTGTTTATAAACAGTCTGGCAGTTATTTTCATGAAATAACCTAATTTCAAACATTACAGACTAAAAAAAATAAACAAAACACAGAAACAGGTTAGAGGTCTTATCCTGGATTGAATTTTGTAAAGACCCGTTTTAGAAGTGACTACACAAAGGGTGGCTTGCTTTAGCTTTGTTAGCTTTAGCTTAAGTTAACATATGTAATTAATATTACTACATAAGCCATTGTAGCTAAGTTAGTTTTAGAAATATGAGCTTAAGACAACATAGGTAAAGCTTACATAGCTATGTAGATAATGTACTATGTAGATTACTCAGCTGTTTTAAGAGCTTAGCTTTAGCTATGTTAGCTATGTAGCTATATAGCTATGTTATGTAAAGCTAAGTTGGCTTTAGCAACATCAGCGTAAGCAACTGTAGCTAAAGCTCACTTAGCTACTCAGGTTACATGGCTAAGTAGATAACGTACCTATGTAGCTTACTCAGCTGTTTTGAGAGCTTAGCTTTAGCTATGTTAACTATGTGGCTATGTAGCTATGTTATATAAAGTTAAGTTGGCTTTAGCAATGTAAGCTTAAGCAACTGTAGCTAAAGTGAGCTACACAGCTAACATAGCTAAGTAGATAATGTACCTATGTAGCTTACTGAGCTGCGTTGTGAGCTTAGCTTTAGCTATGTTAGCTTTGTAGCTATGTTATATAAAGCTAATTTGGCTTTAGCAATGTAAGCTTAAGCAAGTGTGGCTAAAGCAAACATAGCTAAGTTGATAATGTACCTATGTAGCTTATGCAGCTGCTTTGCAAGATTAGCTTTAGCTATGTTAGCTATGTAGCTATAGCTTTGTTTTATATATAGCTAAGTTGGCTTTAGCAATGTAAGTTTAGGCAAATGTGGCAAATCACTTAGCTACACAGTTAACATGGCTAAGTTGATAATGTACCTATGTAGCTTGCTCAGCAGTTTGTGAGCTTAGCTTTAGCTACATTAGCTATGTAGCTCTGTTTTATAAAGCTAAGTTGGTTTTAGCAACATGAGCTTAAGCAAACATAGCTAAAGCTCACTTAACTACACAGAAAATGTAGCTATGTAGATACATAACTACGTAGCCTACATAGCTGCTTTGTGAGCTTAGTTTTAGCCGAGTAATCTCCGTTATCTATGTAGCTCACACAGCTAATGGAGCTACGTAAGCTGTGCTTGCTGCATTAGAATGTTTTCATGGAGGACTAGCGTTTTTTTCCCGTAAGCAGACTGCCTACTGGGCTTTATTAAACATTTTGTGATCAGGTTTTGCAGGTCCAGGTTTTTGACTTCTAACTTTCGGTATCCTAACCCTTACCCTAACCCTAAACAGAAGTTTAATCCGATTTTATTTAAAAAGTTTTAGCTTGTGTTTCCGTTCTGAGATATGGCTGTCAGAAATTAAAGATCTGCAGCCAGATCATCTTGAAGACACTAAATAGACACTTAAACGTTTGTAAAACAAAAATAAAAATGTAAACCATATAAATGTTTAGTTTTCAGCTAGCAGCAAAGACAGTAGCTAGCACACTGGAAGGATTAGCTGTGTCTTTTTCACTTAGGTTTTTGTATCTATAAAACAAATTAGACATAAGGAGTTAATACATTACCTTTAGATGTGTTGTTGGGTGGATTTTAATCAACTCTTAATGGACACATTATCTGTTTCTTTTCCACTCTTTATAGCTATAGTGCTAAAATAACCAACACCTATAGCATCAGACGAAGCAACCAAACATCTTCACATGCAGCAAAAGACTTTAAGTAACATAAAATTAATAAGATGACTAATGACCCAAAACAAGGACAATGTTTAGCTGAAGAATAATGCAGTGCATGAGCACAATGCTCATTGAAGCCCCCAATGCATATCAAATGCATACAATCACTTTCTAAGAATAGGCTAAGTCCCCCACCCATCACAGGCTGCCTTTAATAGTGGTGACACAAATTTAGCAACACAAAAACATCTAAAACATATTTGCGCAAAATCATCCATTTAAATTATTCATTTTATGACTTACAGTTGATTTTTAAAAAGTGTAAAGGTTGATCACACTGATGAGTCGTACCTGTCAGCCACAGAGAGACGGTCAGATTCATCCAGGGTTGGAAATGTCGTGTAGAGTGACATTATCAAGGTTAAATAACAGGAATTAGCTCCTCTGACACTGGATCTAATCTAATCATGGTTATTATGATAAAAATACCAGTTGATGTGATCATATAGAGCCCCAGAATAACAAAGAGGCTGATCCTCTTTGCCATAGTGGCTTCAAGTTCGTCAGAAGAGGAGTAGGTGGAAAAGCATGTTTGATAATACATCATGATGATGTACAATATAACTCAGACTGAGAATAGACTGAGAGAAAGAGAGGAGATGGGGAAGGGGGAGTAAAAGCAAAGATGGCCTGTTATGATCCCAGTTTTAATTATATTTCAAAGAAAAAGTTCAAAGAAAGATCAAGATTTTAGAAAGAATAATTTAGATACTCTTTTCTGGCCACATTTAATTCGATTCGACCACTTAACAACAATATGTGGCATTTACCTATTAAAATAGTAGTTTTAAAGTCATGCAATAACTTTAAACAAGGAAAATGCCGTGAGTCTTTTCCCCAATTTCCTTTTTTAAGCACTATGTAACTTTGGCAGCAGGAGTGATTCTCTCACTAGAATAAATGGTTTTACAGCTCCAGACCTCACACCAGTCTTCGGCTAAAGAGAAAGCAGTTAGCTCATCTAGGAATTATTCAATAAATACTTTTAATGTAGGAGGCACTACACATGACGAGAAATAATGACTGACTTAATGTTTCATTCATGTGGTGTTGAACGAGCTGACCAACATAACACACCAAACATGAACAGATTCACTGCCCAACCACCAGAGTCTCTACTCTCAAAGTCTCTACTCTTATTCTCATTCAAACATGACTTCACAGTATACAATAAATAATTTGGATGTGTTGGCACTTTTTCTGTTCATGTTAGATTAAACAAGCTAATGTGGCTAGCTGTTAGCTACCTGTTTTAGAGTACATGTTTTAACGCTCAGGTTGTTGCCACAAATCAAGTTGTTTCCTCCATTTCTGATGTCCATCTAACTTTATGCCTCATGTTTAGTGTCGTTGCCATGGCTGTGTTTGTTGTACTTCCTCCTTGAGAAGGGTCTGGCTGCAGACTGTAGATTTCCGATGCTCCTTCTTGCAGATCACTATGGTGAGACGCCACATCTGTCAGAATGAAGGTGATTTAATTTGCCAGTACAATGTTTAAGTTTTTTTTTTCCATTCAATTTTATTCGTAAACAAAGTCTGACAGTTAAACTCATGAAATGACCCCATTACAAACATTACAGACTAAACAACATTTTATAAATAAAACAGGACAAAAGGTCACGGGTCTAACATGGGATTTAATTATGTGTGGACCTGTTTGAGATGTAGTTAGTCAAACAGTTGCTGGCTTTAGCTTTGTTCGCTTTAGCTAAAACTAAAATTGCTTTGCTTGCTAAGTAGTTACCATTACTTTGTAAGCCAGTGTAGCTATGTTAGCTCTAGCTAAAGCTAACATAGCTAGAACAAGCCAATGTCTGCACAAGTAGGCTACTTCTAACACAGGTCTAGCATTAGCAAATGCAGCATAATCTGACAAAGCTTTGTTTTAGCTTTTCCCTAATCAGTTACGTAGCTATGTTGCTTTGTTAACTTTATATTTAGCTATGTTGGCTACATAACTAGGTAATCTACAGCCTTAGCTGCGTTAGCTGCATTAGTTTTTTCATGGAGGACTAGCTTTTTCCCTGTAGGCAGACTGTTAACTCAGCTTTATTAAATGTTTTGTAATCAAGTTCTGCAGGTCAGGTTTTTGACTTTTAACTCATAGTAGTCCAACTGTTACCTTAAGGATTAACCCTTACCCTACCCCTTTTGAAAGTTTTAGCTTGTATTCCTGTCCTGACAACATCGTGGTCTTCAAGAGGGTGGTGTCTATGATCTATGGTCAGCAGCCAGACTTGCAAAACTATATGCCAACTTTATCATAATTATCAGACAGCAAAAACACATACCTTTGTCTTACATGGTCCTAAAGCTTGGGTGAAGAGCTAACTGATAGCTTTTGCATGTTAGCAGAGCCAAAAAAAAAATAAACAAAAAACAAAACACAGGTTGTGAAAATTAATTGTCAACCCCCTATGTAAAACAACTGCTGCTTGAAATTAGCAACTCTGGACAACCTGCTAGCTAGACACAACACTAAAGGTAAATGTAAACAGCTAGGTAGCTAACATGAGATGTTGCAATTGTATTTTATTCCTCCTTTTGATTCTCCATCTTTTCATCAAGCGTCATCGTCCATTGCGTGACAAAATACCTCTTAAAAAGCATTGCTGAGCTGTATGTTTAGTTAGTAAGTGCTAATTAGAAAATGTTTGCATGCTAATAAGTTATTCTAATAAAGGAAACATGTCAGCTGATCATTAGCATGCCTTCGTTACCTCAGTTTCCATGTTTATCCCGTTACATGTGTTTTTGTGTTAGCGTTTGTAGTCCACTATGTCTTGGCCTGACTATTGAGATGTCTGAGCGTGTATGCTAATCTCAATTTGAGCTCTGACACTTGCTGCTAATCCCTTAACCCCCAAGCATCGCGTTTCAATTCTTTCCACTGGCTTATCCTGGAGTAAAGCTGGCCTAAGTGCTAAGATGTTTTTGGTAAACCTGGCTTTGATTACATGGACATCTTCAGAAGAGTCAAATGAAGCAGAGAAGAGTTTAAGTTAAATGTTTCCTCTGAGTGAGTGATAAAGGCTTCTCAGAGATTAGAGGCAAGGATGAGGATGAACTGGAAGGTTTGTCTTGGTATGATAAATCATTGTTGAGGGATTTCACATGTTTTTTTGTCTCAGATATCTCCTGTTTTCATCTATCTAGTCTATCATCACTTTTTGTGCATTTACAGTGCTGTAAAAAGCTATTTGCCCCGTTTCTGGTTTCTTTCTCTTTTTTTTGCATATTTGTCACACTTAAATAATTCAGATCATCAAACAAGTTCTGATATTAGACTAAAAATTACAAAGAAAAAACTTTTATGCCAGACATAACAGGACACACACCTTCCAAAAAATTCCACTTTTGTTTCATAAGTCCACAGAATATTTACCCAAAAGTCTTGGTGATCATCAAGATGTTTTTTGGCAAAGAGTCGAGACGAGCCTTTGTGCTCTTTTTGGTCAGCAGTGGTTTCAGCCTAGGAACTCTCCCATGCTGCCTAGTCTAGTCTAGTTGAATTATCAACACTGACCCTAACTAGTCAAGTAAGGCTTACAGGTCTTTAGATGTTGTTCTGGGTTCTTTTGTGATCTCCTGGATGAGTTGTTGATGCACTCTTGGAGTCATTTTGGAAGGCCGGCCACTCCTGGGAAGATTAACCACTTGTCAAAGTTTTCTCCATTTGTGGATAACAGCTCCCACAATGGATGGCTAGAGTTCTAAAGCCTCAGAAGCTGCTTTGTTGCCCTTTCCAGACTGATAGAAGTCAATG
Source organism: Cheilinus undulatus (assembly GCF_018320785.1). Lineage (NCBI taxonomy): Eukaryota > Metazoa > Chordata > Actinopteri > Labriformes > Labridae > Cheilinus > Cheilinus undulatus. The sequence continues at coordinate 18,457,441 of NC_054887.1, read as the reverse complement.
ACTTTGTTTCTCATCTGTTCTTGAAGTTCTTTAGATTGCAGCATGATGTGTTGGCATGCATCTTTTGTCCTTCTTCACTTTGTCAGACGGGTTCTGTTTGATTTAGGTTCAGGACGCCCACCTTCAGCATCTGCAAGTCAGATAAACACGAACGCATATACTTGAAAATAATACAATATTGCCCCCATTAGATATGGCAGTATGTAGCTAGGATAGTCCTTACTTTCACGTCTCTTTAAAAAGTGTCTAATAGCTGACTTTAAGATTTTACGGTACACTCAGTCTGAAGTTTACACACCTTTTAAAAGTTTCAGGTTCAATCATGTTGTATACATTATTTCAGAAGATGTTTATTTTTTGGCAAAAAAGATGAAACTTTCAGATACGTGGCTGTGTCTAACTTTAGTTGATATTATCTATCACAGAGGGGGAACAGGAGCTGCAAAGACAATACCTCAGTGAGCAATGAGAGGCAATAAAAGGCGGAAGACGCAGGGGACAACAAATGTTCTGTCATCATTTTTATCAGTGATCCTCGGCAGGTGGGAGGGCTATTTCTGATGCAACCTAACTCCGCTCTGTCTCCACACAAACGCCCACACGCGCACACAAAGAGGAAAACACAGAGTACTTGGCATCGGGGAAGTGCTTGTAATGCACTCTCTACTTAAACAAATAGATAAGTGACAGCTCAATGTGTCGCCTTGCCGTTCTCCTTATGTGGTCATAAACCTGAACGATTGTGCTCATTTTGAATCCGTGGAATGAAAAGAAAGAAAAACAAACATCCGTTTCAGCAGTTTTATTCTTTAAGACAAGCCGTTGATGCCTGAAAGGTTATTTGTTCTGTCAGTAGTCTACCACATAATCCATCTGGACCCGCTGTCATCATGTCCCAGCAGGCTCAGCCATGAGGTGACTACATGATGACTTTGGAGCAACACTTATCATTTGAAACCATGTTTATAAAATGTCTCAGGGATAGCCAAACTAAAAGGAGTACACTCTGGATCATTAGGCCTCCCTTTAGGTTCCCATTTTTCATTCTATTTAATGTTATACTTAGAAAGTAATTAACCCGTCCACATTAGGACAGGAGCCTTTTGTGCTCATTTTTGTTACTACTTGTTTAAAAACTGCAGTCTCCGCTATAAACATTACCAAAAAGTACCATAACTTACAACTATTCAGTGGGGCAGGTGCAAAAGAGAGGAATGAATCAGACTAGAATTCCAGGCTCCTGCACACTGTCTACATTTAACAGTGTATTAGAGTTTGCCAGACATTTGTGGCAGTAAAAATCAAGAAATAACGAAATTTTGATACCTATTTTGTATCAAAAGAGTCATGAATAGTGCTTGATTTTTACCACTCAGATCAAAGTTCTAAAATCTGGTATTTTGACCAAAGCCGTCACAAAATTACCTTTTTATTGGTAAAGTTAACAGTGTAGATGGACAAACTTGGAATAAACCATTTGGAAAGTAATGTTAGGTTTCAAAGCTAGGCCATGATATGCAATTAAAGTCAGAATGCCAGAAAAAACTGGGACAACTTTAATGGGAAATTATTAAATAATTTTGAAAAGATGCAAAAAATAGGCAAAAAGTGGGAAAAAAAAGGTAGCAAAAATTGCCAAAAAGCAGCTAAAATGGGTAAAAACTGGCAAAAAAGAATCAACAAAAGTGCTCAATAAGTGGCAAGCATGTATAAAAAGCAAAAATTGGATATGAATGTCAAAAAGCAGTGGCAAAAAATGGGTCGAAAGTGTCAAAAGAGTGGAATAAAAGGTAGAAAAACAGCAAAAATATGTTAAAGGTGGCATAAGGGGTGAAAAACCCAAAAATGTGGCAAATTGGCTTGAAGGGACACAAAAATAGGTCAAAAGTGGCTAAACAGGGCCAAAGAAACAGTCAAAATGGTTAGAAATGGTAAAAACAAGTAGCAAATATGGGGTGGAAAAGGTGTTAAAAGGGCGTTAAAAGTAGCCTCAGTAAGTAGGCTAATGCGCTGACATCAATAAATCCCAACTGGGTTGGGCCACTCTCTTGATTTTTCAGGAGCCCAGCCAATTCAGTGGACAGCCCTGATTGTGACTGCCCTACTTGACACTGGGCAGAAGGTGTTTAGAGTCGTGTCCAAAATCACAATGTAACACTTGCCTCTGCCACCTTGCCCTAACCCTCGTTTTCCAGTGCCCCCTTTAAGTATTGGTAAAACCATACCATTCAAAATGGAATGACCATTCAAGCTCCTCATACATTACATGGACAAAAGTCACTTTTTATGCTTCTTTGTTTAGCAGTCAGTCTGGGTTTGGTGGAGCAGGCTGCTTTTCGGTGTTTGGACTAGGCCCCAGTGAAGGACAGTCTTTATGCTTTAGCATATCAAGACATTTTGGACAATGCTATGCTTCCAACTTTGTGGCAACAGTTTGGAGAAGGCCCTTTTCTATTCCAACATGACTGTGCTCCAGTGCACAAAGCACAGACTATAAAGACATGGTTTCATGAATTCATTGTGGAAGAGCTTGACTGGCCAACACAGAGCCCTGATCTCAACCCCATCGAGCACCTTAGAGATGGACTAGAATGGGGAATGGGAGCCCGGCCTTCTTGTCCAACATCAGTGCCTGATCTCATAAATACTGTACAGAATGAATGGGCACAAATTTCCACAGAAACACCCCAACATCTTGTGGAAAGCAAGAATGGTGAAGGTTGTCATAGCTACTAAAGGAGGGCCAACCCTATATAAATTACATGTATTTGAAAACAATGTCATTACACTCCCTGTTGGTATATTGGTCAAGTGGTCGAATACTTTTGTCCACATAGAACAAATGATCAGTAGTCATTGACAGCACTATGTCAACAGGCACAACAAAACTAACAGAAAATTCTGCTTTGAGCTTTTTCAAAAAATGCCCATTCAAAATCAAAAGGACCATAATGAAGTGAACAACATTAAATTGTATTTTATTTTAGTTGTAGTTTTCCTTGTACTTGTGCCTATCCCAACTGTCATTGGGCGAGAGGCGGTGTAGACCCTGGACAAGTCGCCAGTCAATCGCAGGGCTGACATAGCGAGACAGACAACCAGGCACACTCACACTCAAGACCAATTTAGAGTCACCACTTAACCTAACGAGCATGTTTTTGGTGGTTGGAGGAAGCCAGAGTACATGGAGAGAGCCCATGCGTGCACGGGGAGAACATGCAAACTCCACACAGAAAGGCCCTGACCGGTAAGTAAACCGGGGCCTTTTTGCTGTGAGGCAACAGCGCTAACCCCTGCGCCACTGTGCAGCTGCTTTGGAAAATAATATTGTTGAATAAATAACAAAGTCCACACCTTTAGGGAAAAGTAAAGGGTGGATATGGTGGGTGAGGACAGTCTAAGGCACTCCAGTTTTTAGAAATTCTTTGCTACAGTATTTAATTGGACATTTATATTTGCACATCATAGCCACATGGGGGCGCTCCACCCTATAACTCTCAACCTATCCACCCTAATAAAACACCAAACAAGGCTCTACCAGCCACTTGCTGGCAAAAGAGCTAGAATCACAGTCAATGATGCTTGGCTTATAAAAAAGAAATGCATTGTTCCAGACCAGACAGCCACTGAAGGCCCAAGGGGCCAAGCATGCAAAGAGAGCCTCTGTGAGATAAAGTGGCGCCTTCTAGGCTCATAAAACAGAAATGACCACATCAAGACCAGACTGAGTCCAGAGTTAACAAAATCTAAGCTGGCACTGTCCATCAGCTCAACCAACCAGCCGGAGGGGGGCACAGAAGGCAGACCTGATGAGCAATAATGAGCTTGTACCTTCTAACATGTGGGTATCCTGAAAAAAAGTTGGGGAAACAATGGTCCAAGGTACCATCTGGGTGGTCATAGGGTTTCTACGAGCCCCTGGTCATGCTAAGGATATCCCAAGGGCCTGAAAACATCCGGCGCTCTTCAAACGCAATGCCAGAGGGAAAAGGCCCAGACAAAAGCGATGCTGTCAAGCTTGACCTGGGTTCCTGAGGAGCTTGACTCAGGCCGCCATCACTCCACCCCCAGGTTGTGGCACACTGGTCCCCATGATAAACTCTTAGTGCTTTACATGCCTAATATTCATGCAGGTTTTTTTGTGTTAGTAGGATTTCTTCTTTAACTTTAACTGAATATCTCACTGAATCTACCTCCGAGTGGATCCAGGACAGTAATATCCCCTATGCATATTCAAAGAGACTGAGAATATGAGATGAGAACATTTCCATATGAATATCTAGTAAATCAGAAGGCTTCTCCCCCAGCTCTCTTCTGACTTTCTGGATCTTTCAGACTTCTATGTTGTATCTTCGTTTGTTGTATCTTAGTTTGGACACAGGGCGCTGAGAGAGCAGCTGATACATAACGACAGCCAAGTAAACTGCTATGGCATCCCTCTGCTCGCTGCTCCGACCTTGATGCTGCCCTCCAAGTTTCCCAACAGGGTGCACACGGCGAAGTGAGAAGCCAACATTTCTCAGCTGGCTGTGGTTCCATTAGCTTTTATATCCTGATAAAAGAGTGGGTGGGGTTGGGAGCTAGCTGTGGGATGGTTTTACACTTATATCTGTGTACTTGGATTTTTTGTATTTTAAACTTTTTTTTGGCAAGTCTGTTTACTGTCAAACATCTGAGCTAAGAAACAAGTCTACTTCAATTTGATGCATACATTTCTACTTTTTTTTTTTTTTTAATTATACCAAACCTTTGGGGAGTTTCTGCTGTGTAAACATAATTTGAACAGTGCAGTGAATCTTAAAATCGAAGACATTTTTACCTCTGAGGGTAACCATGTGTGTGTTTAATTTCCTCATAGAGACTGTTGCGGGGCAGATCAGTCTATTCATAAATACGGCGGCAGAGTTTTATCACCCTACTTTACTCCTCAGTAAACATGCAAATATCTGCAATGACGTCTACATTTATGTCTCATTTGGCCCTAAACTCCCATAGTAATTAAAACGCTTTAAATGATGGCAATGATTGGTGATTTTTTTCTACAAGCTATTTATGGTTTAAGTCATTCTGTAGCCTGCTGCATGCTGGTCTTACTGGGGTGATGTGCTCTGTATGCAGAACTGCTGTGCCCACATGAAAAATTGCTGACACGGCTGACAGGCAGGTTGGAAAAGTGCAAGTTACAAATGTCCTGTAATTTCTGTTTCATGGAAAACTAAAAGACTAGTCTAAAATAATGTGGTCCAGCTTTCTGTACTAAAGGACAGGGTACAGGTCAGCTTAGTGTCTAAATCGTCTGTCAAGTTTTCTCATGCATTACACAAGAAGTCCAGCAGAGGACAGCAGCCCCTCACATTGCAGATCTCAGCGGGAGGCTGAGGCCAGACTTAAACAGCCTGTCAAGCCAGCAGGGATAAAAACCAGACATAGGGGCAGAATTTTCAAAATAAAACCAACATTCAATCCATCCATGCTTTTGTTAATAAGTCAAGCACATTATTTGGGGTATCTTAAAAAAATAATTTAAAATAAGACTTTCCAAAACCACAAATGTGCTAAGTTCAGGAGCAAGTATTTCCTTTGAATCATAAGCTTATATTTAAGAAAATTAAAGATCTTCATCCAGCAACTTCACAATAGTGATATTTGTAGAAATGTTTAGCTTTTTCTTATATGACATAAAAATGCAGGGTTGTTTGAACGGACAGCTTTTAAAATAGTCCAATAGCAACATGATGATTTCATGGCCATGGCCTTTGTGATCACATTAAAATGACACGCCTTCTTCATTTATCTATAATTGTGATTTTTAAGACAGTTTCCTCAATTCTTAATGTAGAAATCTGCATATTGGTCTCTTTTGAAAACACTATATAAAAAATGACTGTAGCATAAAATCTTTTACGTTTTCTCAAGATAATAAAACAGCCATCCATTATCTACACCACTTTTGGGGTTGCAGGGACTGGAACAAATCCCAGCTGTCATTAAGAGAGAAGAAGGGTATACCCTGCACTGGTGAGAGGGGTCTAGGCGTCTATGTAAGCTATAGCTAATGTAGAAAAAGCTAAAGCTCGAGAAGTTCATGGATAAAGTTGAAGTTACTAAGGTAACATAAGCCATATAAGCTTCATAGCTTGTCCTCCATGAAAAAATCTAACATAGTAAATGTAGCTTACATGGCTTTGTTAGTTGTGCAGGCTATGTAGATAAGGTAACTACAAAGCTGATGTAGTTCAAGCTACAAAGCTGAAACTACAAAGCTAACTTTAGCTATGTAAGCTTTGTAGCTACACTATCTTATAGTTAGCTTTAGCTTCGTTTTAGCTACATTGGCTAATGTAGAACATTAACTATGTAGCCAACCGAGCTATACTAGCTTTATCTAAAGCTAATGACCCTAAAGCAAGCCACATCTACTTAATTTACCCCTGGGTGAGACCTCTGGCCTTTCTTTTCTTAGAATGTATTACCTTGTCTGTAATGTTTGCTGGTTAGTTATTTCATTAACGTGACTGCCAGACTTTGTTTCTGAATTAAGTTGAATTTCAAATTAATTCTGAAAATACGTTGTACAGCAAATCATGGCATCTCAATTCTGTAAAGTCACAATAATGTCAGTAAGAGAGGATGTCTGAGTCCTGGGACCAGTCAATCGCAATGCTGACATATCGAGACAACCAATAAGCCCAACAAGCATGTCTTTGGGCTGTGGTGGGCAGACGTACCTGGAGAAAACCCAAGCATGCATGGGCTAGACATGCAAACTATGCCGTGCAGGCCTGAAACTGCCAATTTATCATTTTTTTTTTTTTAATTAATAAGCATATTTAAAGTAAAAGTGTTAGCTACAGCACTTTCTACTGGCTAGCTGCTCAAAAGCTGCAGTTCTTGAAGCCAATATTAGACTTTCTCCAAGTAAACAAGGCATTTACAGTAAAAAGGTGAGAAATATCAAAAACTAATACACAAGTACACAAATAAAGAGATAAAAAGAAACAAACTGGTTAAGAAGTACTATGATAAATATTCATTTATTTATGGTGTACTTTTAAGTTCAGCTTTGTATCAGATAACGCTAAGCTAGCTATGGTTGTTTGTTGTGATAGATCCACAGTGTAAATGTAAAGTAACTCTATCAGCATTCATGTGACAATGAAGAACTATTACTAAAAAATATTATTTAAGGGGAATTATATTTTTTATAATTCGAAGAGAAAGATTTACAGATGAATCAATGATCATATGCATGCGAGGAAATATATGTGAACCATTTTTGTGCATTCTGTGTACATGCATTTATTTTGTAGGCTTACTTCCGTTCTCACGTGTTGTATTCCTCGCGAGCTTGCTGCTTCTAGAGCAGCACAAGAAGCACTTTGTCTCGTGAGGAGGGGGTGTTGACAGGAGGAAAAAGGGGGAGGTAGAGGGAGGCTGAATTGGACTGGCCCGGTTCATTTCCAGCTCACAGCCTACTGCAGGACGAGGACGGCGGAGGCCCGAGGACGGGTGCCTGTAAGGCGGGAGAAGCGTGGACACCTTGACTCTCCTGTCGGATTGGGAGACACCGGGACACCGGGCGGGGAGGGGAGGGGGCCCGTATGATTCCTCTCGATCCGTAGGCTGTAATGATGGTGGTGATGCACCGACAGCAGAGCGGCGGATTCCTGCAGAGCCCGACACACTGCATCACAACCCCGCACCCGAGTGTGAGCCTCCCGCTACAGGGACGCACGCTACCCTTGCACCAAACCAGATTTCCATACCGATGCTTGAAGCAAACAACCGGGTAACAGACGATCCGGTAGCTCCATTTATACTCCACCCTGTCTGCTGGATGAGATGGAGGGTTACAGCGGAAGGAGACCCCAGCTTTGAACCGAGCCTGCACATTTTTACTGCACCTGCTTCGATGTGCATGCACCGGTTGTTTTGAGCACGAGGAAAGATGATGGGGCGATGCTACCGGGGCAAGCTGTCGGTGTGGGCCGCTCTGTGCGTGCTGGTGCTCTGCTGGTTCTACATTTTCCCCGGCTACAGACTCCCACGCGATAAAGACATAGTGGAGGAGGTGCTGAGGCAGGGGGAGGCATGGGAGAAGAACCAGACCGGCATCGATTTGTACAGGTTGGTCTCAGGGATCACATTTCTGTCCATTGATTTTTCAAAGTGCGGCCCGGGGCCCCCAGCTGTCCTTCAGGGCGTCCCTGTAAGTCTCCAGGGTAAAGGAGCTGTAAATTACAGAATGCAAAGGAAACATTGTTTAGGTTGCTCTCTTTGTGTCTCTCCCTTTATCATTTTAACCATATAGGAGAGCAAACTAAAGGGGCATTTTAAATGGTTTTCAAGTTTTGTTAAGCTTCTTGGGACTATTTTGTTTTCACAAATGTCTGCATTAGAGTCCCTTTTCAATCAAATGTTTCTTTAATGTATATCCTAACCTGAATCCCCCAATTATATCACAAAATTGCATAGAAGACGTTATAAAACTCTTTATAACTCTTTATACATGATGGCTACTGGAAGATATTTATACCATTTAGTGTGTTTGACCTCCTTTGTCTGCATTGTGGTCCTTTGCCATATGGGAATATGTCTTTATCATGGGATTGTAAGAGATGCCCAATAGAGAAAAGTGTAAATTATTAACAAAGTAGCATAAAAAAGAACCGCAGCAGCACATAAAAGTGTTAGTCCATCTAACCTTTGCGCTTACACACCTTCACTGTTGTATTAGTTAGTTATGTAATAGAGTTACTGTCATGAAGGAGTCCTTATGATAAGGATTGGATGCGTTTTATTGTGGTTCTGTGCTCAGAGGTGTACAGCTTGTAATAAGAGAGAAGAGGGTATACCTGATTGAAAACAGTCAATTATTATCACATAAAGCAAATTAAAAGCCTGTTTTCAAATGTAGACATTTTTAGTGGCTGGGAGACAAAACTTTGCAATTTTGCCCCTGAAACTGATGTGATGTAAAGCAGCAAGCATGCAATTTGGGATTCTTGGCACTAATTGCACACCAGTGTGCCTGAGAGCTCCTTTGTCTGCATTCGGGTCCCCTATTATAGGTGTATATGTCATTATTAGAAGGGTTAGTAGGAGACCCAATCAGAAACAGTGTAATTGCCTATCAAAATGGAGCAAACTAAAAACTGTATTGTGGCAAAAAGATTTCTTAAGTGATTTGAATCCAAAAAAATATTTGATCTTATCCTTTAAAAAGATGGTTCTCAACCCTTTTCCCTTAGGGCCCCCACCACTTATGTACAGTGCTTAACAAATTTATTAGACCACCTGTCATATTTGTCTCAGAGACCATCCAGCATCATGAAGTGCTTTAATGCGGACTCTTTCATTTTCAGTGAGCTCTCCACGTTTTACCATTTTGAACAGAAATGAGGAATTTCAAACTGAATTCACTCAAATTTGAGCTGGCTCACTGGGCTTCTCTGAGAAGTCAGAAATTAATAAAGCATAACATTCAACCCCTAAAACTAATTTTTCTGTTCAGGAATGCAAGTAAATAACTATAATTTGACATATTAATCAAGAAATAATAATGTGCTTTACTATTTTTTCAGTTTTTTTTGTAAATCAGTTAATTTGAAAGTTCATGGATAACGATAATAATTCTATTTTAGCATTAAAATAGTATTTGGGTTAAAGAGCTTCTACATATTGGTGTATTAACCATTGCAGAAATATAAAAAATGATTTTGGTAATTACCAATGCTGTAAATTTAGGGCAGCTGTGGCATAAACCTTACTTTGGCTAGGGTTAGGGTGGTCTAATAAATTTGTTAAGCACTGTATATGAAAAGCTAAGGCCCCCTAGGACCCACTTGAAATAACTAAACATCAGTTTTAGTTATTTTCATTGTCAAAATCCATATGTAACAGGCTTACTTACTTAAGGCCACTTCAAATAATAGAATAATAAAGAGGATCTTGTAATTTTCAAGGAAAAAAAGTCACGTTTAAAAAGTCCCGAATTATAAGAAAAAAAAACTTGAAATTGTACTTTAAAACTATTAAAGCTTTTGAGATCATAAAGTTGGAAAAAAATCCATATCGTATTAGATTAAGCTTTCCTTGCACAAGTTCTGCAAATGAGATCCCAATCAAATGATTCTTTTACTGGGACTTATCAATACAGGAGTATTTGATTTTAGAACAGAAAACTCACATTATTATTATCATCTGGACTCTATTACAATATTGTAAATTAAATATTTTAAACAGTTGAATTTTTTGACTTGTAATGTCAAAAATATGAATTTTTACACAAGAATTCTGAGTTTGATTTCTTATAATTATACGACTTTTTAATCTCAAAAGCTTGAACTTTTTCTCAAAAATAAACAGATCCTCTTTATTTTAAAAAATCTTTTATAGGGTGGCCCGAAGACGCCATTACACATTATGTGTCTAATCATTATTTTTTAAAAATGTACGCATGTCTAATTTTGAATCAGAACAAACAGGACCCTGCACCCCCTCTGAGATCTTTGGCAATCCCCTTAGTGGTGTTCCTTAAAGGAACAATGTTTAGTTTTTTTGTACTGAAATGTCAGCAATAATCGAATCCTTCCAACAGTCTTCAGAGCTGGAGACATTCTTCATTTATGTAGTTGTAACCAAGGCCGCCCATATAGGGGATAAAGGGGAGAGCTTTCTGGGGCCCAGCAAAATGCAAAATCAGCAAAATCATGGTCCACTGTAAAGTTTGGCTGTGACAACCATATTTTATTTTTAACCTTAATAATAACCACTCTTATCAAAGCAACAAAAATGAACTTAACTTATTTATGCTGTAGTACAATAACCTTTAACGAAATGTGAACCTTTTATTGGTGATGTTAACAATGTGGATGGGCAAATTGAACTAAACTATTAGGGAAGTAATGGCAGACTTTACAGCTGAGTCAAAATGTGCACAAACATCAGGATGCCAGACAACTTCAATGGAAAGAATTATAAACTTCTGAAAAGAGGCAAAAAAGAGAGAGGAAGGGGCAAAAATGGGTTTAAAGTGTCTAAAATAAGTAGCTAACATGAGCAGCCATTGGCCTAAAACTGGGTCAAAGTGGCAAAAATCTGATTAAAAATAGCTGACGGAGAGGAGAAGCAGTGACAAAAAGGTGAGAAGTAACAGAAATTTGCATCAAGTGCCAAAATGTGTTAAATGCAGCAAAAAGAAGTAGCAAAAATGGGCTGAAAATTAGAAAGGGGTTCAATAAATAGCATGGATTTATAATTGCAACATCAGAACCCAATAGTAGTTTTTCATATTTTTAGCTCCAAAATGAGTTAAGGACACTAGCATCAATACTATTGGTCCAAAACACATGAATTGATATCATCAATAACTCAGAAATGGGGAGGGCCCGTTCTCTGGGTATTTCAGGGGTCTAGTCAATTCTGTGGGCAGCTCTGGTTGTAAAAGTATTTAACAACATATTTATCACAGCCATGGTGGCTCTGGTTGTTGCCTCAAAGTCTGCCACATAAGGAAGTATGAACTTCTATGCAAACTACTGTTCTGTTGTTATAGCTTATTCATGCTTTTGTGATAGACCACAATCATTCTCTGCCTTCAGCTATGCTAGACATCTGTCATCCTAGAGCCCCCCGTAACCCACTCCACTCCTGACTCTTGTAACATTGTGGTCCCACTAGATATTTCCAAGCAGAAACATGCCGCCCAGCTCAGGCCACCTCCATTGCTTGCCTCTTGTTTTGAACTAAGGACTGATGAAAAGGGCTGCACTTGACAGGGTGTATCTGTAACAATAAACCACTATTTTCATTTCATAGATGACTTTTATATAATCATGACCAGATACCTTAATTCCAAACAGATTCAACAGAGCTACTTGCTAGCTATTATTATTGTTCTGACTGCCAGCCCAGCATTTAAACTCACTGGGATTTTTTTTAAACTAATAAACGGCCATGATCATATCATGATTTGGGCTTCTGGGTACTAATTAGCACATTAGAGTTCCATTGATCTCATTTGTCTGTATTGGGGCCTTTTACCATATTAGCATGCATGTTTACAGATCATATAGATTGATTAAATGGATAATTAATAAAAGGATATAACCAAAGCTAAGCAAACATAGTGGTTGGAAGCAGCATAACATTTTGGCTTTACTCTTTTTTTTTCACGTTATTATAACAAGGTAACACAGCAAATTGAGGGCTTGTGAACTCTTTGCTGGTATCAAAAACCTTTAATCATAGGGGCATACATCATTACAGAAATATTAAATGGATACCAAAGAAACAATGTAAACAATTATCAAAATAAAGCAAATGAAAGATGTTTTGTGTTTGTTTAAATCTAGCAAAGCTGTGCATCCTTTGCCCTTGCTAGTAAGGAAAACATAATGTCATCTGCAAATTTAGGAGCAGTTGTCATCTCCATACCCCTATGACCTCTCTTTTCTTTATAAGACTCCTAGGCACAGCATACCATTCAAGACAGACTGAGATAGACACCTAATAGAAATGGTGGATATATGATTAAATCTTGCAAAATAGCAACTCTCTGTTTTAAGTCTATATAGAGAAATTTCCACCTAAACAGTAATTAACTCCTATTTAAGGAGCTATTCAGTTGTGAAAACGTGCTGACCATTCTCGGAGGCAAAGCCGATTAGGATCATGGTGGAAGGTGACACATGCAGAGCAGTGGACAGAGCTTACTGGAGCTGTGCTCTTTATTCTGTAGAGCTTCGGTTCAGTTCAATGGATGTTCAGGATTTTAAAGCTAAGGACAGACAATCCTTTAAGTCTGCCTGTTTTTGATGGTTGTCGCTTGAAGCTCCATGCGTATATAACCTTAAACTATTATAGTTTCCTCTTATGTACATTTATTGTTATATAGGGATTTCTTTGTCCTGTCACACTAAAGCACATCTTATTCGAGCCTTCTCTCGCCAAGTAATTTCTCAGTTATTGTAGCCTGTCTCTTTCCAGACCCGAGCTGCCCTTCTTAATCCAATATGTGTCAGATTGTTTAGACCATGAGCAGAGACCTGACTTCTTATAACCTTCTCTGCGCAGGAAGCTGCTGACGGAGTGCTGCGATCCGAAGAGGATGTTTGCAGTCACCAAGGAGAACTCGCCGATGGGCAAGGTCCTGTGGTATGATGGAGAGTTTTACCACTCGCGCACAGTCAACAATGAAACCTACCCGCTTTTTGTACAGGTATGGAAAGACACAGGAGTGAAGGAATTCTTTTAAAACAAACGTTGCTATCATTTCATGGGTTTTATCTCACGTGACATAGTAGAACCCCCTCTCTGGTGGGCACCTCATTGCGTACTGCAAAAGGTTTTATATCCAGTACCTCAGACTGTATACAGATAAGTCTGGGATGCTTTTATTTGAAGTCGACTTGTTGTGTAGACACGCTTTCAGGACAACCCCTAAACAAAAAGCATGGCTTTATTTGTGTCCATTCAGTCTCACTTGGATTGATCAGAGTTGTGGCTCTTTTTATAAATCTGGACTTTTTGGCTTGGGTCAGTATAAGAGCCAGTCTGCCAGCTCCCAAAAAGCTTTTAATTTGTTACCTATCAGCCTTTTTCAAAACCTTTGAGTCTTTTCTTAAAACTGTGAGCCGGCTCCCATTGCTCACAAAGAAGCTAGCTCTTCTGTGAATGACAAATCACAACTTCCACGTAAGTCGTTTGCTTAGAGGCTGGTTGAGTTGTTATTTTAATCTAACCAGTACCAAACAAGACGCGTATAAAAATAAATATAAATACATATACAGTGCTTAACAAATTTATTAGACCACCTGTCATATTTGTCTCAGAGACCATCCAGCATCATGAAGTGCTTTTATGCGGACTCTTTCATTTTCAGTGAGCTCTCCAAGTTTTACCATTTTGAACGAGAATGAGGAATTTCAAACTGAATTCACCTTTTTATACCCAAATTTGAGCCGGCTCACTGGGCTTCTCTGAGAAGTCAGAAATTAATAAAGCATAACATTCAACCCCTAAAACTAACTTTTCTGTTCAGGAATGCAAGTAAATGACTATAATTTGACATATTAATCAAGAAATAATAATGTGCTTTACTATTTTTTCAGTTTTTTTTGTAAATCAGTTAATTTGAAAGTTCATGGATAACGATAATAATTCTATTTTAGCATTCATTATCATATAATGAATATGACAGGTGGTCTCATATAGCATATATCATTTGGGTTAAAGAGCTTCTACATATTGGTGTATTAACCATTGCAGAAAGATAAAAAATGATTTTGGTTTTACCAATCTTTACCAATGCTGTTAATTTAGGGCAGCTGTGGCATAAACCTTACTTTGGGTGGTGGTCTCATAAATTTATTAAGCACTGTATAAATATATCACTGTGTCCTTATAAAGCAAGTTTAGGACAAAAAAACAGTTAAAGAGGCCCGGCTAGCATCTTGCTAATTTGCCCCTGTTCATTTGAATTGCCAGCAGATTCCCTGTACACAGAATGCAGGGGCACTGAGCCATGTAAGAGAGCTGCTGAAATTACGTATGAAGCTTTTATTTACACAAGAATTCTGATTCCAGGTCATCGCTGAATATGAATCGTTAATGCATAGCATGGATATACATACTAAAATGCAGCCACTTGGTATCTGGATACCAAAATGCTAATGCAACCACTTAAATTTTAATCGCCTATGAGTCAGTGGTAGGGCTGTTTATGAAGGGACTGTTTGAAAAGTCCAGATAATTACTCCCCAAGTCCCTTACTGTCTACTTCTCCTGAAATAGGATTAAAAAACAAATCAAGGAAAGGTGTGAATAAGAGGAAAGGAAGCGAGAACTGAGATAAGGAGATCTGTTGGCACTCTGGCATCACATCTGTTGATGTGATTAGTGTTTGCTATGTATTGTAAAAACTACAGTTTGCTGTTGAAGGCCAACAACATATGCTATTGCAGCAAATGAAATGTGAAAACCTCAGTGATAAATATGGGCTCACTGAGGTTTTTACATCTCATAGGCTGTTTTTAGGCAGTGTGACATCTAGAACAGCTGAAATGTTTTACCCCACTTAAATAGAACTTACTGTATAGTTAGCACAACCTGATGACAATTTTTAGATATCCTATTTTAACCATAGTTGTATGACAAAGTCATCCGGTTTTATTATCTTTCTATCCATTCTATCTTTAATTCATGTTTCTTAGTTGTTAATATTATTATGGTCCACTCTGGTCCTGTCTGACTTTCAGTCTGTTGTTAATGTGTAAAGCACTGTGAGCTGCACATGAACAGCTTCCACCATTACAAATAGAGTGCATTCAGAGCCCCTTCACTGTTTTATGTTGCAGCCTGATGGCACTATCATTTAAATTCATTATTTTCTCATTTGTCTACACTCAGTACCCTATAATGATAATGTGAATAATGCACAACAAGCTTTTCACACCTGGATGGGGAATTTTCTGCTTTGCAAACCCTCTCAAGTTCAGTGGGGACTGTCAGTGGACGGCCATTTTCGGGTCACTCCAGGGATGTTTGATAGGGTTCAGGTCAGGGCTCTGCCACTCTAGGACACTCTCAGAGTTGTCCCTACTCCAGTGTGGTCTTGGCTATGTGTTTAGGATCATTGTCTTGTTGGGAGGTGAACCTTCAGCCCAGTCTGACGTCCTGAGTGCTACGGAACAGGGTTTTATTGCGGATATCGCTGAACTTTTCTCCAGCCTCCCAGTCCCTGCTGCTGAAAAACACCCCCACAGCATGATGCTACCACCATCATGCTTCACTGTTGGGATGGTAATGGGCAGGTGAGACATAATGTTGAGAACTGAGGCCAAACAGTTCACTCTTGGTTTCATCAGACCATCTTTCATCTTGTTTCTCACAATCTTAGGGGCCTTCAGGGTTTTTGTTTTTTGCAAAATCTGAGCGGGCTTTCCTGTGTTTTACACTGAGGAGAGGCACAGATTGGGCACAGACACTACTCGGTGACATCCTTTAAAGCCCTTTGAAGTTTAAACAAATACAATTTACAACTTCCTGTGTTCAACTGTTCATAATATCTCTTATCTTATCTATATGTTTAGTGTCTCTTTCGGGAACAAAAGACAGCCTGCCATGAAATCCTGCTATAAAATAAAGGAGGGGGGGTTTAACCTTGTAGGAGGATCCATTTTGTAGTTATTAAACCAGAGGTGTACTGATTAAAAGTTAATTGACTTTTTTTATTTGTTATTTTTTCCTTTTTTAACCCAAAGATAAAGGTTTAGGATGATGTAGATTTTCTTTTTTTGAAAAAAGGAAAAAATCAGACATCATTGAAGTGAAGTTCTGGCAGGTACTGTGCCGTGTTGAGTGCTTGAAGGAGTGCTATATAATGGTCAAAAGTTCCCTGATAGAAACAGTTTCATTGTGTCCTGATGCTTCCATGTGATGTAAACATGCATCATTTTGGAGAGATGGACCATTAAAAAGCCTGTCCTGCAGCTGTAAAGAGTGTTTAACGGTAGCTACATCTTTAAATTCTTTTTGTCCTTCGGGCCCCCTCACCAGTCATGTGACTGAAAGCTATCAACAGGACAAAAAAACTCTTAGTTTGGGCATCACATGTACAATAAGAATGAAGCTTTTTTATGTGGTCTCTCTAAAGTTTTTTTTTTTTTTGCATTGTGACTCTGAGATGTAACAAAAGCAAAATAATTGAAATTGATATTTCTCAGACTCAGGGAAATATGACACTGTTGCAAGGGAACAGGGGTTTTTGAAACAGCAGCATCCCGCTGATCCATAAAGGATGCTGTGGAAGAGACAGACATTCTTAACAGAGTGAGGATTAATGGAGAAGTGCTGCAGAGAGATGGGAGTAAATAGTAGTATTTAGAGATAAGATAGATGGGACCTGGTAGGGATAAATAGAAACGCAGGAACATCGGTGAAATATTTCTCTTTACTTGATTTGCAGTTTTTACTTTTGATACCCCACCTTAAAACCAATACATTGGTGAACTAGCTCCTGTTTTTTCCTAATGTAATACAGCATATTTTGTTATTTTCAACTGATCCTAGATAATAGGGTTTTTACCACGTGTAAAGCAGGAGGAAGTAACAGGAGGATGTGCCGTCAGTTTATCCCCTTCCCTTTTCATGGAAAGGATGCAGCAAGGCCCAAAGATGAACCTCTGTGCCTTTGTGTGTTTCTGTATAGAGATAAGGTCTGTTGGGCTATTTTTACACGGTTCCATGCCCTGTATGTGTGTTAAAGAGAGTATGTGTTTGTGCCTGGAAACAAGACAAAATGAGAAACTCTGGTCTGAGTGCTGTAGCGGTGGTTTTTGTATCCAAGAGCGATGTACATCTTGTTAATAATCAAGATTAGGTCCCCATTACTGATCTGCAGTCTGATATCCTGGCCGGTAAAAGCAATGAATATCTGACCCTAATTTGCAGGCGTGAGCTGTGCATGTTCATTCATGAGGGATGGGGGGAGGTGAGGGTGAATAAATTAAGAAATGTGCGAAAGCTGAACAAAATTGTGCATTCATGCGTATTCATATACAGCAGTGATTTACTCACAGTTTAAAAGTGTTTTTGTAGACTTAACACATTTTTAAGGATCTTGGATGCTCTGAATTCAGAGTGAATTGGATCTGTTACAATTTGAATTAATAATTTGGGTCATTATTCAGGCAGCAATGCCAAAGATTTTCTGGCGCCTGGATCTTTCTAGTAGAGATCTGCTATTTCTCTTCTTTTTGTTTCATTAAAAGTGAAAACTGGAGATTTGTGGTTGTTGGTTAAATGAACATGTGATTTGTCGCAATCCCATTGGTTTTGTATAGGTAAATTTAGAAGTGTTAGCGCCCTAAACTCTGACTATTTCAAGTATGGAACAATATTTATCAATAGAAAAGTAGTACAGCCAGACTTTTGCTGGTCCCACCTTCTGGAATTCAGCAATTTGGCTTTCAGTCTGTCTTTTATATGAATGGAACAAAATATTTTCTGGGTTTTTTTTGCCTATTTTGTTGTTGAAAAAAATAAATTTTGGGTTTAGAGAAGACAGATGAAGCAGTTAAATCAGTCAGTAGGTTTGGATGAGGAGGAATAATGCCAGTTTGGAGGCACAATAAAGGAAGACAAAAAACACTCATCTCTGTTCTTCTCTTTTTTTCTCCGCTCGTGAAAGTCAGGGAGTAGTGGGAGGTAGAACAACAGTTTGATCCCAGCAGGGGTGAGTGCTCACCCAAATTAGGGCACCCAATCCTGGCTCTGTTCACCCCGTCCTCTCTAGACTGTTCTCCATGTATGTATACTTTCTGTGTCCTCCAGGCATTTCTCTTCATGTGTAATGTTGGTACCAGGACACGTCTTGTTTGAGGTGGCAATTTGGGGCCATGGGCTAGGGAAGGAAGTATCATCATTGTTTCATTGCAGAAAAAAACCTTTCCTTTAATGGGCAGGGACCTCTACCAGAGCAAGACTCATGTTGACAGCCATCCTGGAGTTGGAAAGGGGTACGGGGTGAGGGGATGCAGAAAGAGGGACAAGAAAAACAATCATCAATCAAAAAGTGCACTACTTTGAGGTGTCCTTCCCCCTGGCTCTGTTAACAGTCTCACCATATGCCTCACCCGATTAGCTTGATGTCACACATGTGCTAGCCAATCAGCGTTGAGGCCTGGGGGCTAGAATTGAATTGTTCATTTTGCTATATTTTTTCATGCATTTTTACTTTCGCTGCATTAAAGTACAATTTGTTATTGAAATTTGTCTGACACAGCACACAGCATTTGGTAAAGGGCAGATGCTTTGAAAAAAAACTCCAAGCGTGATTGGATGAACGTTCTGTCTGCCACATCGTTACGGGCCAATCAGAGCAACAAAACACGTGACGTAGCTGCGCCCCTACCAAGGGAGTAAACTCCATAAGGATTGAATAACACAAACCATGGCGAGTGTAGACATGTCACACAACTTGTGTTGTTTTTGAAACGAAAACAACTCAATGCTGTTCTTTCCTCTTCTTTTAACCAGGAAAAGTCGTCAAGTTCTGATAGAACTGGAACTTTAGCAGCATCCACGCTAATGTCTTCCACACTGTACCCACCTCTTGTTGTTGCTTGCTTACGTCACTACTCCGCCGCCCCCGAAAGTACTGGCCTTCGTTGCTGATTGGTCCTGTCACTTTCTAACCCGGCCCAAACAGTTCAGACAGGAGCTTTGCAAGATGGATTCGCTAGTGAGAAACACAGAAACAGGCGGATCCATCTGCTTTGCAAGGTTAATCGGTTACAATATCAGACGTGAAAATCCAGTACTGATAGACACCAAAAACAAACAATAGAAAAAGAGAAGCTAAAGCTCATAGAGCCCCCTGCTGGTTAAAAAAAGAACTGCACTATAGATTGTTGCCTAATGGATTTAAATTGTCCCTATTTATTATGTAGCGGATATTTAATTGTATTGTGAGGAATCACTACATTTTTAATTTAAACTAGAAATATTGAAAATATACCTTTATACTGACAGAGAAAATAATCAGCACACATACACCAACCTACTGATTTGTTGTTGCAGGTATCCATGGTACTATTTACTATTTTCTCATGGTTTTTGATCACAGACCCTTTGATATTGATTTTAAAACATACAAATGCACATTTTTATGTATATCTTTGTTGAGATACCTCAGCAAGGACTTATATTCCTTAAATACACACTTTTTGTTTGTTTTCAGATAATGTTAGCAAATTATTACACAGTAAAATCTCTTTTTATGATACATTCGCCACTTTTGCTCCACTGATTTTTGCTTGAGTTGCAGCTGCACTTGACACACTTGTGGTATATTCTACATCACATATACATTTCCTGTTACAATAGTAGAATTGCAACCTTTCTGCAAGGTTATCTTGTGGCCTGTTGTCTGCATAAATAAGGTAACCAGTGCTTAGGTGGTGTGTACGAATCATAAGCTCCCACACACAAACATATTCTCTGCCTTCTCAATTACCACTGCTGTGATTATAGGTTTAACCGGCCTCTCTGTTCCAGTCTGGCAGCAGCTACAGTATTTGAGCATGTGCCAGGGAATGTGCCAATTTGGGCTTTGACGGTTTAATTGTGGGTTAGTTCAGTGGCTCAAACAGAGCATCCATATGTACTGTTCACCGGACTGTGCAGTAGATTCCTATGATCCCGTCTTTTTCCTGATGTATTCTTCATATAGGCGACTATTTGTTGCCCCATACTAAAGAAATGGCCTGGGATGAAGGCTGAAGAAATAAAAAGGACTCTTATTAAACACAATAAACAACCAAACGATAATTAGAAGAGAAGCTGCTTCCAGCTTCTCAAATATGAGATAAGCAGCTTTTTTCTGTGTTTTACAACACAGCAATGTTGATATATTTTGGCTGGAGGCTGCACAAGCATTGTGTTAGAGCCTTGTTTCACAAATACGTTAGATTGAATAAGGCAAGAAAATAACCGAAGGAGGCAGTACACATGTAAATTTGTTGTTACATTAAAAAACTATGTCAATTTTGTTCAAAATAACGGTTAAAATTTTGGATTAATGACTTGCCAGAAATAAAATGGCCACATGCTACTGTAATAAGTGTCCTTCTCTTAAGTTTTAGCCTGGTGTGCTGGTACCCCTCCCCAGCTTAAAGTGCTGTTAGAGGGGTATTGTCCTCTGCCTCAACTCTGTCACGCTCTAAAAGAGACCCTGAGGCAAGCAGTGTGTGTGTGTATTCCCAATTTTGTGCACTCAAAGGGGAATAATGGGCACAATTGTTTCCACCATCTCCCCTAATCCATGCCTCTGACTTAAATGCAGCCCGGGCAAAGAAAAAGGACATTTTTGGCTCTTGCCTCTTGAAGCGTGGTATTATAGTGTTCTCAGAAACTGCTGTGATACTGTCTTATACCAGGCTTTCATTTAGATGATGATAGGACAGTGAACATCTACAAACGACTTCTCTTGCCAGCATTTATGTGGAAGGACTGCTGGTAGTTCAATTGATTTAAAACAATTCATTTGATTTGGAAGAAACATGGTTCCCCAATTGGATAAGGAGGAGGCCTCATCTGTACAGAATAGTAAAGCAAAATGTGATTAAGATTTCTAAAAGAAGAATTCAAAACAAGTAATGCACAAGAGGCTCATAAAAGATGCTTGACTTGATTAGCTAAAGTTTTAAAGCAAACAAACATACCAAGTTTACTTAAAAATGAAGGATAAATTGCTGAATCAGTAATCTTAAAACTGCCTATGAATTATAAGATAAAAAATAAAAGGCTAAATGGTTGAACAGTTTTAAAAATTTACTACTGTAGTAATTATCTAAAAGCAGTGAAGTAACAGGTTAGACTTAATGTGGGTCAACATTTGAAGTAGTTAGCCAAACGTCATTTCTAAACTTTTTAAGAAAGTAAAAGTAAGGAACAAACAGGTGACATGGCAGGCTTATACTCATCAATAAATAATTAAAACTGTTAGCTTGAAGAGTAAATGAGAGGTAATGAACACACTTTGTAATAAGTTAGCAGGTAGTATTAGGTATTATGTGATAACAGTTGAAATAATTTGTTGAAATGACCAATAAATAATAAAAATTGCTTGTCTAAATTAGCTTGTCAAAACTGAAGACTAACATTTATTAAATGTCTTAAGTAACAAAACTAGCTTAAAATTATGGCTTAGTGTTGATAGTTAGCTAGAGGTAAATGTTGAAATCATTAAGTTTAAATTGTTTGCTAAATAAAAGCTGTATTATTTAAGGTTTTGGATGAACTGGTAGATAGCTAGTTGAGGCTTAGTGGTTAGATAGAATGAAGGAAGTTGCAAATGGTTGACATCGCTAGCCAACACTGAAGACCCACAGTTGTAAATGGGGTGTAACGGTGTAATAGTTAGCTACAATTAGAAAAAAAAGTTAGCATAAGTATTGAATTAAGTTTTTAAACAAGTGGCTTGAAGAATAGCTCAATGGTTTAAATAGTAAAATGAATGAATAGTAGGCTAAATGTGTACATCATAATTGCCGAATTTGATAAATGTTATTGAAAAACAGTTCATTGAATTAACTAAAAAAAAATAGACACCTAAAATATTTAGCTTCAAGAAAAAAGACAATAAGATGAAATATGGAGCTAAAGCTAATGGGTACATTTTTTAAGTTATTTTTTTTTTATCATTGATAGCCTTGGTTGACCTTAGTTTGCTTCTATACACCTTTTCACCCTTTAAACTGGTGCGCCCACAAAGCTGTGAAAGGATCTTGACACTAGTTCTGGTTCCTGCACTTAGCCAAGCACAAGGTGACTCATGCACATGCCTCAATTAAGGGATCTAAGCTCAGAGGAAATTAATATTTATATCTGTGCATGTGTAAACAGCTCTGATATATAATGAACAGATGGCTGACTGTTTGTTTTTACACTTACTGAGCTGCACTTTTCCTCCCGTCTTTCCAGGACAACCCTCTGCCGCTGCCCCTGAAGAAGTGTGCCGTGGTGGGCAATGGTGGCATTCTCAGAAACAGCAAATGTGGACAGGACATTGACAAGGCCGACTTCATCATGCGGTGAGGAGAAAAAAAGAACAAAAAGGCACTCTGTGGAGCTTCTTCACTGCTCCTTCAAATGTGAATCAGCAGTACCCGAGAGACAGCCAAACACCATTAGCCATCAGTGATAATGAAAGCTGGTGTGGACTGAAGCCAGGAGACGGAAAAATGGGTCACAGTGAGGGCAAGGGAGAAAAGAGGTTAGGCGTGAGAAAGCAAAATCAGAAAACACAATGATAAAGCAGAATGCAACCTAAAAACTGCAAAATACAGGAGAGCATTTAAAGCTTTACTTGTAAAGCAAACAAGAAAGTAGATAAAACCTACAAGGTGACAAAGAGGTCACATGCGGAGAATCAGTCATCCATGTTAATTATCACCAGTAAATAAAGGTGTTTTTCTAAAGCTGAAAGCCTCCTTTAGCGCCTCCCTTGTGCCACAGGGCTGCAACAAAACAATTTGAAGTAGAGCTAATGCGAAATGTGTTGGAGTGAGATGCAGATTAAACCTTGATGTCAAGGAAACATGCTAGGCAGTCTTTGTGGTTTTTCTTTTTGTTTACCTTACTAATGCAGCTTCTTGAAAGAAAAAAACACAAAGAACAAAAACAAAAGCTTACCACCCAGTAACTGTTCAAAACAGAAAAGAACAGAGATGCATGGCAATCCAGAGCAGGTGTTATACAAAGATTTTTCTGTGTTATTCATGCAACAAGCTTTACAAACTCTCTTCACCGTCAGTATAACTCTGCAGGGAGCATTACTTTGGGGTGGCCATGATTGCTTCAACTCCAAACAAATCCACTGATAACATACAAAATAAGAAAAAAATAATCCACTATTAATCCCACCATGGGGAAATGTGCACTGTTTCAGCAGCAGAGGGGATAAAGGAAAGCATCAGGAGAATGGTGAGATATAGTAAATAACATTCACAATCAGGCTGTATGTGTTTTTATACTTATGGACCAATAAACTTTACTTTCAGTCTGAATGTGCATAGGTTCTTTAATTAGTGCTCTGGGTTACTCTCACAGTTCAAATGATAGTCATGTCATTCAGAAACCTCCTTAAATACAAGTATGTGCAGGATGTTATCCTAAACTCCCCCACATAACAGGATGAAGGATAGTGGGTTATATTGTTTAAGGGTGACCCAGGAAACACAATATTCCTAATGCATCCACATTTTTTTTAGCAATAAAACTTTTAGAAATCACTTTATTATGTTTGAAAGTTGTAGACTATCCACTGCACATTCCCCAAAACTTTAGCTTGAGAAAAAGAATACAATTCAACCTCATCAGCTCTGTAGTGGTCATCCAGCCCTCTGCGCCAGGACTCTTTATTCTACTGAATACAAAACGCCAAAGAAATGAAACAGCCTGTGCAGTTAAATATGTCAAAAACTCTGAAGACTGCAGGACAACTGATGAGAGGAATGAGCTGAACCACTGACCTTTTATAGACACATGGTTCACCATGACACCACTCACTACAGTGGACGACAGTACTGGTGGCTACTTTGAATTTTTATTTGGGGGTATAAACGTTACAGAAATAAGATGAGAGAATTTGCCTAGTTAACTCAAATGTCAGTGAGTTTGTCATATGTGGTAGGTCAGACTACAGACAGTTGCAAAGACCGGGCTGAGAGAGGTGTTTCTCTGTACATAGGCAGTGGTCTTAAAGCAAATAAAAGCCTTGATGCCTACGTAGCTGTCCATGCAAATATTTCTTTTAGTTTTTCATTAAAATGTCAAAATATGTTCATCTTACATGTATTTAATGAAAACTACTGAACTTTTCTTGTACACAATGTGCACTACACAGATTACTGCAGGGATAGCTTTCACTATCCTTGCAAGACTCCACAAGATTTTTGGGTGTTGTAGGGATTTTTGCCCATTCATTCTGTAGAGCATTTATGAAGTCAGGCACTGATGTTGGACAAGAAGGTCTGGCTAGCAATTTGTGTTTCAGTTCATCTCAAAGCTGCTAGATCCAGCTGAGGTCAGGACTCTGCGGGCCAGTCAAGTTCTTCCACACCAAACTCATCAAACAATGTCTTATAGTCCTTGCTTTGTGCACTGGGGTACAGTCATGTTGGAATAGATAAAGACCTTCCCCAAACTGTTGCCACAAAGTTGGAAGCATAGCATTGTCCAAAATGTTTTATGCTGAAGTATTAAGATTGCCCTTCACTGGAGATAAGGGGCCTAGCCCAAACCCTGAAAAACAGCCTCATACCGTTATCCCTCCTCCACAGAACTTTACAGTTGGCACAATGTGATCAGGAATGATGGGTCTTTGCATTTTCTTCACTAAGCACATTTTGATAATTGAATATCATGAATAAATACATGCTTCATGTGAAGTCTATGAACTTAACTACAGCATGTTAAATCATGAAAATATCAAGCTTGGTTTCGAAGTTTTAAAAATATGTTGAAAATCAAGTAAAACACTTTTTCAGAACAACAAAACCTGCCCTCATAGACATATATTAATGACTAATCTGTCGCATGTCCTGTTTTACAGAAGCAGCTCATAGAAAAAATGCACCATCGATATGAAATGAAAACAAATAAGATATCATCAGCATCTCTCTTGTTTTTCTGGTTGTTACCCCTCAAGGTTTAACAGTTCACATTATCAGGTACATCCTGTTCTGATGTACCAGATGTCTATGCCTGAAGACAGCGCTATCTAAATAAGTGATACTATCATTATTCTGTGGTAATTGTGTTTAATTCTCAAAGTCTCTTTACTCCTCTTTTAAATCTTCTGTGTTTGCACATAGCCCTGCAGTCACATTGAAGGGGAATTTCTCCATGTTAATTTGGAAAAAAAAAACTTCAAACCAAGAAGACTGGGTATTCATCAGTTCAAGAGCAGCTCATAAATCTGCCTAAGACTTTTCTGAGGCTCTTCATAAATACAAATTCATGAATTATCTTTGGAAGTTATTGATGAATGAGCCCAAGTGACACATTATGAGTGATTTTACTCTGCCTCCTTTAGAGTTCAGTAAATCAGTTCTCAGTGTGGTAATCTCATTCTCCAGATGACCGTAATAAAATCATAAACTCCCACTCCATTCCTTTCTCATCAGAAGTGATAAAACTATCTTAGAAGGCTTTAACCAGGAAGCTTCTTCTGTCTGTTAAAGCTGAACTGGCAATCATAAAACCATATTAAGATCATAATCATTGACTCAAATCGTTTTCATTGTAAAAGCAACAATGACTCATGCGCTATCATAGTCTAATCTAGTGTTTTTGGTGGAGAATGTGAATATTGATTTGATTTTGTCTCAATTTTATTCATTTAGGTGCAACCTTCCTCCACTTTCTAAAGAATATGTGGAGGATGTGGGAACCAGAACACATCTTGTAACAGCCAACCCCAGCATCATTGAGAAAAGGTAATCAGCATGTCTCCTCAGAACCTCCTGAATCTAATCTGGTCTTAGTTTAACCACATCACATTTATCTTTTAGACAGTGATGTTTATGAGGGACAAGGGAGGGGCAATTATGACCTGAAGTGTCCCAGGGTTAACTGAAAAGGAGTGACATTCTAAATTTTGTTGAACTCAAATTAGAATAAGAAAAGTTAACACAGAAAATAGCAGTCATTGGCAATGTCTTCAGGGAACTCAAAGATCCAAATTAACCAACAAAACCCAGACTTTAACTCAGAAATTGATACATTTTTCCTTGCATCACAAAAAAAATAAAAAACAATTCTGACCTCCCTGATTGAGAGAAAATAATCGACTTAAAAGAATGGCAGAGAACCATTCCACTTCCTCTGAATTGCTCTGCAGAGGTTGAAAGACTTTCAATATTATGCACCAGATGAATTACATTACCCACAGCACTGTGAGAACTAAGAGTAGGGTGGTGTGTGTGAGTTTGGTTATGAAAACTCTCAGTTAAAATGCGTAAAAGTCCTTAAATAATAATTACAGTATGATTTTGCCAATAAAAGGTGAACAAAGTTTACTTGCTGTATGAAAAAGGGGTATTCACATTTCATCTTCACAACAGTACTTTAATGAAGTTTTACCATCATTACCAGATATGACATTCATATTGATACTGCCATGTCTTTGCCTGTCTCTGTCAATTCAAAGTGCGTTTCCGCTTTACTGATGGGAAGCAAGCATAGCAAGCACTCAGAGAGACACACACACATGAACAACACAGCCCTCTGCTGATAATTTTCACCTTTAATTTTCCTAGCAATTCCTCCCATTATGCCTCTGCAAAATTTATAGTGAAATCAAAACATCACAAGGGCAATAATAGCACTGTGAACTGGGCTATATGTGAATAATAGTATATTTAACTTACAAGGGTTTAAGTTCATTTATAAGAACCAGGAAGCCTGTTCCATCTGATAAAGCTGAAAAAAACCAAGTGATGCAATCCAACCAGTAGCAGTGACCTCTTCCATAGCCTACCTTGAAAGCACCAGAAACTTCCTTCCTGTAAGAGACTGAAAAGGAAGAGGGAGCAGACAGTTCAGCAACACTTGTGTTAATTCCCTTTTTTTCTTTGTCTCTCTTAGATTTCAGAACCTCTTGTGGTCCAGAAAGGCCTTTGTAGACAGTATGAAAGTCTACGGCTCCAGCTACATCTACATGCCGGCATTCTCCATGAAGCCTGGCACTGATCCGTCATTGCGGGCATATTACGCCCTGGCAGACACCTCCTCTAACCTCACCATGCTCTTTGCCAATCCTGAATTCCTCCGCACAGTGGGTAGATTCTGGAAAAGCCGCGGTGTCCATGCCAAACGCCTCTCAACAGGGCTCTTCCAGGTCAGTCTGGCCTTGGGGCTGTGCGAGGAAGTGACGGCATATGGCTTCTGGCCGTTTTCTGTCGACCTGGACGAGCAGCCGATCAGCCACCATTACTACGACGACATCCTGCCAGATAAATGGTTCCACGCCATGCCAGAGGAGTTCGTCCAGCTTTGGTACCTGCACAAAAGTGGCACGCTTCGCATCAGAGTGGGACGCTGCCACTCGTAGAAGGAAAGAGGTTAAAGCCAGTTTATGGAGTCATTTGGAGTTCAGTTGGGCCGCAGGAAACGGATAAGGACAGGAAGTTGTGGGAAAACCCTGAGCATACATTTCCTCTCTGGATCCTACAGCACTGCATCTGTGTTCATTCACGCTCCTGCAGCTAATCCCTGGTTTCCATGAGAATGCCCTCCACCCAGACCAGCAGCATCAGGGACACACACAATGTAAAATATTCACACATTCCCCAAACATGCCATATCTTCTCTGTTTTGTTCTTAAATTTGTGTGTGCATGGATGTGGTTTATGGAAAGACTAAAAAATTGTGAAATTCTGCAGGGTTGGATGGGTGGGGGATGTGTTCTTCTCTTTTTGTATGCTGACTACTGTATTTGACTGACATATATGGCAGCTGGACCAAACCCCTCCCCCTCTGGGTCTTTGTTAATCAGAGACAGAAGGAGAAGAGGACCAGAGGGGGTGATAAAACGCACTGAAAGGCTGGCGAAATGCAAGGAAAGAGGGAGGGATAGTGGCGTCCTGGTACCTAGTAGCTTGAATAGGACATTAAGAAAAGATAGGCAGGGGGGAGAAAGAATGAAAGCTGGCTGGTTTGTGTATGAAAGGATTTCCTCTGCTTTTCTTCAACCAACCAAGCGCTTGATTGGCATTCTCTGGTGCCAAATGGAGCTTTAGTTCAAAGCAGGAGCCATTAGAAACGGCGTCTTAAGTACTATATACTGTCGAATGTTTAGCCAAGTTGCATTCTTAGACCCTTCACTGAAAAGGGAACATAAGAACATTCAAGTCTTCATATGTTTTTTTATTTGCCAAATGTGACTAAAATGTGAATTCTTTTTTGGGTTCATCTGTGGCCATGAACAGAAGGGAGAAATCTAAACTAAAGCATTCAGCGCAAAAAAAAAAAAGAAAAAAAATCTCACATAGGTACCTCACAGGCTGACTATGTGGTACAATTTGGTCACAAGCAGACTTCTTAGGTTGAAAACAGTCTGATTTACTGCGGTAGAGAGTGCAGTTACAAAGAAATCTCTTAGTAATGTTTCTATACTTGCCAAGTGCCAAGCTGAGGGAACAGTGGTCTCTTTGATCGAGCTCTTACGCTGTCCTTGTGCTCATGAATGGCGAGATATTAAGAGAGACAGTGACGAGAAAACCCTTCAGGACTTGATGTCACAAAATGGGATTCTGATTTAGTTTATTCACAAGTTGTTCATTTTTCCCGAGTATCACCCTCAGGATGGGAAGCTTGCCTGCCCTAAATGCTGAACCTCTGTGTTCCATGTTTGTAAATCTTTACAGAGGGGTAATAGTTTAATTTCTTCTCCGTAGATCTGCAAGTTTTAGTCACAATGGGTAGCTCAAAACTGAGGAAGCCTGGGCCGTTTTTAATTTAAACCAAGAACTAAGTCAATAATTCCCAGCTAAATTATAGCTAAATAGTTTGCTTCTGTTTCATACTTCTGACTTGTTAGCTTCTGTCTAATGTTAGCCTGTGACTGTCTGAATTTTCTGTTGTAACTCAAGTTACTGTAAGACTACAGATAATGTTAGCATTCACCCAACACCTAGCTAACAGTTTTTGTAGCAAAACAAGATTTTCAATTGTTAGAAAGAAATAGTCCAGTGCAGACTTTTTGTAGTTTTACAGTAGCCAATGGGTTATAAAATATGTAGCCTAAAGATCAGATAAAAGCCAAGGGTAGCTTTCACCAAATTCTTGGCCATCATTACATCTTACCCTGGAAAATTCAGCTAAAGCCGACAGCTAGGGACCAGTTTGACTTCCTTAGGCAAGCTACGTTTTTGACAAGCTACTAGCAAACGGTTATCTTAATTCAGCCAAGGGGTTGTTAAGTATGTAATGCTAACAGAAATTATTGTTGAACACCTAATTCTAGCATTTAACCAATACCAAGGTAACATACTAGTTTTACTGTGTGACAAAACATGTTTAGTCAGGAAGTAGTTAAATGCACAGATTTGCTGCTGTTGTTTGGCTTATAACACATGTCGTTGTATGTTGTGAAATATAGTCAGACAACAGCTAATGTTGCCACGAAGCTACATTAGCTTTAGCTGCCTAACATAGCTTCTTTGTGAGCGTAGCTTTAGCTTTCCTGCTCTGTTATCTTTAGTTACGTTAGCTTTAGCAACGTGAGCTGTAACAAAAGTAGCTAAAGCTAACTTAGCTTCCATAATTTTTGTTGGCAAAATGGTGAAGTTAGCTTAAAATGTGTCTAAATGAGGAATGTTTCTAGGCAAACATTTTCTCATCCAATTACTGCAAATCAAAATTGTGTTTCAAAGACGAGTCTAAATTAAAATAACTTCAGACCATAACGGTGTAAAGTTGGCTTACAGAATTTGGCCAAACTTAGCGCTGCTAATGCTGACCTTCGACCCTCTTTGCAGGTTAACATACTTGTTCCTGAATGTTGTCACTCATTGCTTTGGTTAAACAGTATGTGAGTATGACCTGACACAGCCTTTGGATAATTTTATCCCCATTTTCCAGATCAAACAAGTGCTAAACTGCATATTCCTAAGAGTTGCTATCAATTCTATCAGTTCTCTGTTGTTAACATTGGATTAAAGAGCACCGTGGCACATGGCAATAGTCATTAAGAACTACAGTGCCTACTAGTGGCTGGAGGCTGTGTTAGAGTTTAAATATAGTGTTTGAGCAGGAATGTAGGCCTTAACTGATGGAAAATATACAGAATTAGTTAAACTATTTTATTATGTCTGGAGCTTACAAGCAAGGGATCAGAATTTTACTGTTTAGCCAGCTAGCTGCACAATCCCTTGTTCATGTCAGTTAAGTACCTAATGGAGGGGTATTTGGCAATATTTCAAGGAATACAACAACACATTCTTTAATATATGTTAATGATTATTTTTAACGTGGTTTGACAATTTGTAGCCTACATGACTATATGCTAAGAACATTAGGGATGATTTAACATACTTCTTACAGTGTTTCCAACTGTACTGTTGACTTGGAAGTGGTTGCTTACTTTGGCTGTTGCCTAACGTAGCCAGTAAATAATATTTTCATAACTTTGCTGTTGCTTAGCCATGCAATAGCAGTCAAATGATATCAATCTAATTCCCTAGTTTTATTTTACAACAGTAGCAGTACAACATGTTAAAAACTGTAGTGCTTGCCATTCTGAGTGCGATGCCACAGGAAAATGACAACTGTGTAAATACAGTGATTTATTTTTTATTTAAGGGTGTTGGACATTTTATTGAATAATTTGTGGTTTGTTAATGTGATTTCCAGCGTTAAATTTTGCATCAGAGCACAGGAAGAACTGAGCCTCTGTTCTGTGCTCATGAATTTTTTCCATTTTTTCTTGCACAAGGGAAAAAATGCACTCAGTGTAACATAACATTTTGTTCTAGTGTATTTTTGGTACTTGAAGGCCTTGACAATACTTTATTAGAAATTGTTGTTTTTGTATGTTATTTAAGGGTGATACATGGGACTGTGCCATATTGTCAATGCCACAACTAACAGATGACTCTGCATGGAATGTGCATGGAGCGTACCACAATCCTGCAAAATACTCTTCTGACTCCAGATACCCAACATGACATTAAGGTCATTCTTGTTGCTTTTATTTTAAATTAAGTAAGGTCCAGTGCCTTTGCAACTAATGGAGGCACAATGATAACTGAAACAAACAGTTTTTCCGATGCTGATTGAGGACTTAAATGTCTTTTAATTGTGATTTTTTTGTATCTAACTTGGCTCTGTTGGACCATATCTGAAAATGACCCCTTACATCAAGTGATATCAGCTTAAAAAACACAAAATTTTGGACTGTTAAATTTGTAATATTCCTGTTCCAAATGGACATCTGGCTCTGCAAGTACTGTCCTGAAGTATGTTGACCAATTTGCTTTTGGAATTGATGTTTATTTGCACCTTTTTGTTATCTGCTTTCCTGCCTAGTATTGTGAATGACTGAGATGTGACATAGTGTGAGTTGTAAGTAAGCATGATGATTTTTAATGTGTATGTGCTTTTGGTACACTGGTTTGTATCTATTTTCATTATCTTCTGATTAGTGGCCTCATTCCATCCCATCTGAGCAATTTGAAAAAAAAAAACACAAAACATTACAAAGCTTAGATTTCTTACCAAAAGGGAGACGAATCACTTATGTACATAATGGACTGTTAGCATTGAGACAAATTAGTTTAGAAACACTCGTTTTTTTTCAGGAGCTTCTGATGGACTTCATAGCTACACAGGTTCAAATAAACTGCTTTTATTGCTGAAAAAACATGTTGGATGTCTTGGCACTGTGTTCCTCCTGATATAACCTAAACAGCTTACATTTATATTCAAGAGGCTCAAAACCCTCTGAGCATTCCTTTTTCAAGACAATATTTAAAAATGACATACATTTTCAACCATTTTTGTTACTGATTTGCCATTACAACAGATTTATTGAAGGGAAAGCACATCATCAGTGATACTTAGGTTCAAACTACAGGCTTCAGATTAAACCCTCACTCCAAGATATAGCCTACTCTGCAATTTTCATTATAAAATTATCACACACTGTGAGAGTCACATTTCGGGAATGACAAGCAAATAGAAAAAATGAGATTGGAAGATTGATACCAAACATGTCTGGTAGTTGTAAATGAAGCTACAGCTAGCATAGGGTTAGCCTAGCTCAGCAGAAAGACTAAACCAAAGGATACAGCATGCTAAGTGATGCCTTTGAGTTTAGATATCATAATTTATGTGCATTTAATATAAAGGTCATGCAAATTCATATAAAAACAAGATATGAGCACAGTGCAGGAGCTGGTGAGCATGAAGCTAACAAAAGCTGCAGCTATTGGCAGATTAGCCTAAAAAAAGACTGGAACAAGCAGCGTGTCTCAAATTGCATACTTCTGTTTCTATACTGTATTAAAGTACAATTAAATGCAGTAAAAAGCATTTTATCACAGTAGGTTAGTATTTATTCAAATTGTGCACTGCCCTTAAGCGCTAACAGGAAGTGACAACGGTTTAACTGCCTCTTTATTTGTCTTCTGTTTATTAAAGATGGGCCAACAGGCTAAACTAACTGTCATATTAGGCATACACGAGCAATGAAAGCAAATAAATACATTTCCCTAAACATACAATATTTCTTAGATACTGAGTCCTTACTAGAGTTAAAGAAAACTTTGGGAGTAACCGAACATGGCAGAACAAACTTGACTCCGACAGATGCACCAAGGCAGTTCTTGTCATCTATTTGCCTGATCATTCCTGCCCACTGGCCTCATTTGTCAAACTTCAAATCATGTGACTGAAGGGTGACCTATTGGTTAAAGTTTAGACATGGAAAGGTCACGTCTCTAATAACTGTAGCAGCCATATGAGCGCCCTCAATGTAGGCAAAACACTGGACTCCAACATGATTCCAGTTTAAAACCTGCCCCTGTGTTAGCACTGCGGCTTCCTTTCACCTCATAATAACAGCTTTTACTGTTGCAAAAAAAGGCAAGTTATTGATAGTGTAAAACAACAGAGATGTCAATTTACAAATTTAAGTTTTCTGTTTTCTGGGTCAAACAGTAAAAATAAATATATTTTGGCTTTTGTTTTACCATGATAAAACTGCAGAATGGTTAAAATTAACAAGTTATTCCTTGCTAAAGGATTTTGCATCTCTTTTCTTTTTTGGGGGATTTTATTTATTTATTTATTATTATTATTATTACTATTATTATTATGTGTTGCTTTTAGCTCATTTGAGTTAGTAAACTTGAGTTGAATTGGTACATGATGGTGACCAATGTTGGACATTGCTGTGTTTTTGTATCCCAACACTTGAGGTCTTAAAAAAAAAATAAAACTGAATCCCAGTCTTAAATAGAGTGCTGTAGGGATGATATATTTTTGTAGGGCAACCCTGTAGTTAGAATTGTGCAGGATACTTTGACAAATATCCTTTTTGATGGGTTTTTGGATCATCAGTGAAAATAAGTTGTATGGTGAGAAAATATTTATGGCACTTTCAAGATAATCTTTACGAATAAACACTATCTTCATGACTTTTCAAAAATAAAACTCTAATATAATGCCATAAAAGAGCTACACCGTGGCTGACTGACTTAAACCTCAGCACCACTGAGCCCTCAACTTTTATTCTGTGCCCTCACCTCTTTCGTAAAAGACATTCTTTTGTGCAGCAGGCATTGCTTACGTAGCTCTGTGCTATGTAGATAACATAGCAGGGTAGCTAACACAGTTGAAGCTAACCTCACAAAGTGGCTATGTTATCTACATAAGCTATATACACTACATAAGCTATGTAGCTATGTTCTCTACGTTGCTACATTAGCTTTAGCTACCTTAGCTCTTTGTTAAGAAAGATGCATGGCACTTACACATTTTCCACATAATCTTTATGAAAGAACAACATTTCATGGCTTTTGAACTAGTTGGCAAAGGTAAAAATGTAATGTTAGGTCCCCTCTAAGTCCCTTACTGTTATTTTGTGCTCTCACTCCCTCTGTAAAAGAAATTCTTGCTCTCCATGAAGATATTTTAACACAGCAAGCGTAGCTTACGTTGTTTTGTGCTAGGTAGATAATGTGGCTAGTTAAAGCTAAGCCCACAAAGCAGCTATTTAAGCTACATAAGCTACATAGCTATGTTCTCTATATAGCTACGTAAGCTGTAGCTACGTTTGCTAAGGCTGACGTCTCTAAAGCTGATGTGGCTAAACCTGATGTGGCTAAAGCTGATGTGGCTAAACCTGATGTGGCTAAACCTGATGTGGCTAAAGCTGACGTCGCTAAAGCTGATGTGGCTAAAGCTGATGTGGCTAAAGTTGACGTCGCTAGAGCTCATGTGGCTAAAGCTCACTTTGCTAAGGCTAACTTAGCTACATTAGTTTACAAAGTAACATACTATACACTGTGATGTGGAGAAAAGATCATCTCTTCTCTGTCAATCAAATTCTAACAACAAAAAAAGCTCTTAAATGGGATCTGGATATCTTTAAGAAATGCAGGCTTTGAACAGACCCCCTAACAGGCATGTCTGTAGTCCTAGTTCCAGATGTTTCTAATGCCTCAGACCTTTATTCAAATATTCAAAAAGCTCATAGAGTACGAGATAACAAACCAAGTATGCTAAACTGCTAACTCATTCCTTTGTTTAAGGCTTTGTTTAGGACTCATTCCTGCAGCACTCCATGAGTTTATGGTACGCTCCCCTTCTCCTGTTTCCAGTTTCATCTTTTTATGATTGATATGATTGATCCTGCTTTATATTCTATTT
This sequence comes from Cheilinus undulatus, assembly GCF_018320785.1. Classification (NCBI taxonomy): domain Eukaryota; kingdom Metazoa; phylum Chordata; class Actinopteri; order Labriformes; family Labridae; genus Cheilinus; species Cheilinus undulatus. The sequence continues at coordinate 18,422,497 of NC_054887.1, read as the reverse complement.
AAACAAATGCAAAAAACATTTGCAAAGACTGTTTGATTCGTTTATGATCCATGCCGCGCCAGAGGACTCTTTACATATATTTGAAGATTTGATGTTATCCTCAGATTGGTAGATTGGTTATTTTAGACATGTATAAATGTGCTATTTTGTCCTTGAGAGGCTGAATTTTTGTTGAAAACATTTGAAGGAAAAATAAAACTTTCTGTTTGCTGTTTCAGACACCTCAACTGTCACCATTTCTGCTCATTTCAGTCATCTACTGTGAAAAACCCTGCCTGAGCATGTCAAAAATAAATCAAAAGTGCTGTTCAAAATGGACTAATTGTATGTGCCTCCTGGATGAAACTGTGGAGGATTAGTGATTAAAAAAAAAAAAACATATCCCTAGACAAACACGTCCAATAAATGAGGGAAATGACACCATGTGCAGCAGTGTGGTTTTCTTTCCTGCAATGTAGAAACAGATGTTCAAGGTATGAGCTGATGTGTTCATATGTAGTTGATAAGGTTTTGATTAAACGCTACAGTAAAGTCAAACAGCAGATACGAGTAAACGCAGACGTAGGAAAACCGTTCTACTTTTACAGCTTTAAAAATTCATAACTTGTTTTCTCAGAAAACAGATTCTTTCAAGGCTTTTCATACCATTCCTGTGATTCCCTCTGTGTGGCTGCAGAGGAATTCTGCTGCCCATAGAGTTTGTTTTAGTGGTTAGAAACATTTCTGCTACTCGGCATCAAAGCAGCCCCGTGCTTTGCCACAGCTCTGTCTGCATGGCCTGTTTTCTGGGCCATAAATTTTTAAACATGCATCAGCAGAAGCTACACAGCTGTCTCCCAGGCCTCTGGTTCCCCACCGGACCTTTCAGCTTCACATTTGTGATCAAAGCCCTAATTTGTCTATCTGGTGTGGAGAGATAGCTGAGAGGACGGGGTGTATTAATGATGATAGGGATTTATTTATTGAGGTTAAAAGAAAGTGAAGGAGTGTTAGAGGGCTGTGGCATAAAATGAGAGCTACCTTACTTATGAAGGGTCAGAAGGAAATTAGGAGGTGAAGCTTGATTTAATCAAACCAGACCTAGATACCAAGGATGAGATTTTTTGCCATGCCAGGAGCATAGCTTCACAGCCAGCAGTGTCAATCTGACAATCAAGATAGACATTTTAGAAATCTTTGTGAATTTAGCTCATGTTCCTCACATTTCTCTTGATCGTTGCTTGGACGTTTCTACACCTTGATTGGAGTCCACCTGTGGTAAATTAGATTGGCTGGACGTAATTTGTCAAAGCACGCACCTCTCTACAGAAGACCTCTTAACTGGCAATGCATATCAGAGCAAAAACCAAGCCATGAGGTCAAAGGAGCTGCAGAAACAAATAAAAAGCCCAATTGGAGTTTGCAAAAATAAAAGCACCTGAAGGACTCTTAGACTGTAAGAAACAAGATTCTTTAGTCTGATGAAACCAAGATTGAACTGTTTGGTTCTAAAGGTTACATCTGGGGGAAACCAGGCACCGCTCATCACCTGCCCATTACCATCCCAACAGTGAAGCATGGCGGTGGCAGCATCATGCTGTGGGGTGTGTCTCAGCAGCAGGGACTGGAACAAAGTACAGCGATATCCTCAATGAAAACCTGTTCTGCTCAGGACGTCAGACTGGGTTCACCATCCTACATGACAATGACCACACAGACAAGACAGCACAGGAGGGGTTTAGGGGCGACTCCATGAAAGTCCCAGAGTGGCCCAGCCAGAGCCCTGACTTGAACCCCATCAAACAATCTCTGGAGAGACCTGAAAATGGCTGTGCACTAACAGTCCCCATTCAGCTTTAGAGGATTTGCAAAGAAGAATGGCAGAAAATTTCCCAATCCAGTGCATGTATTAAAACATATTAGCATAATCAGCTATGTCTGACAAGTAGTAACGTGTTAGTGGTCATTATCTTAAACTGCCAAACCAACATTTAATGAAATAAACCTAAACCTAAGCTGCTGTATTCATTAGTTATTTCACAAAAATATCAGTCAAGTCTCCCTTTTACCTCCCTCTGCCTTGTTTAGTTCTTATTTCTATTTCTAGCAACCAACCCAAAGAAAGTAGCAAATGTTCAAACTTCAGGGGGATTAGGAAACTATCCGTCTCTCTCCCTTGCACACAGCCTCTGCCCTATTAAAGCTTATAATAGCAGCCTTGGACACGGGTGAGCGTTTTCCACAGCACAACCTGACATGATGTGTGACGTCTACGTTAAATAAGCAAGAATGAATGTTTGTGTTGTTACTCTTTAGTCCTTATTAGCTGTTCTAGTCACAAACTCAATTACTTCATTTTCTCGGTTAATTCTTGTTGCAGATGAGGTACAGGACAAATATAGAGTAGTAGAGTATGATCTGGTGTATCTGTGACTGGACAGTGAAGGATCAGTAAACATTATTTTAGCGGGTCAGATCATTGACTGTAAGGCGATAATGAAAGAGGGAGTGAGCGGCTGTCTGGCCTTGTCTTGTTATTATTTGCTTTAGCCAGCACCTGCACAAGCTGCAGGAATCATGCATTGTTTGATATTCAGTAATTCAATATTTACGTACTTGTTGGCCTTTCGTGTGAGGGATGTAGCTTATTGTATTTGATTATAGGAGCTTTATTTTCATGAATATTGAGCCAATGAGTATTTGTATTTGTGAAATTTACATTTCACAAATTTTACATTCTTAATATGTTTTTATTTGACACTTAGCACAATAGAGACAAAATTCCCAAAGATACACAGCTTCTGTCCACATGGTCACCATTGTTGACATAAACAGTAGCGCAGGAGGCAGTTTCCCACTGATGGACAGGTGGGGGGTTAGACTGGTGCTAACAGTAACTAAACTGTAGACAAACCAATGAAAAAGAACCCTCAGGTCACCTGTCTAACAAAAGGTTGAGGACTTACAGGAGCACCTAACAAAATAGAACATCAGAGAGGGACCGCAGATCTCAGAAGCTACTTTTTTTTTTTTTTTTCCAAAATGGAAGGGACGTTATGTGCTGGTTTAATGTTTTAGAAGACGTTTTCTCAAATTCAGCTTTATTCATAAACAAATTCTGGCAATTACATCCATGGAAAAAACCACATTGCAAACATGAAATCATGTAAATACCCTTTTTAGAAGCTGTTACGCAAACAGTGGCTCACTTTAGCTTCATTAGCTTTAGCAAAAGCTAACATAACTTTGCTAGCTATGTAGTTAATGTTACCACATAAGCCAGTGATGCTACTTTTTAGGTCTGGCTAAAGCTAACTAAGCTAAGCCACACTTTGATACTCTAAAACAGGATAAGACTTAGCAAACATAGCGTTATCTATTGTAGCTAACATAACATTGTTAAGCTTTAGCTGTTTGTTATGTTGCTATTCTATGTTATGTTTCTAGCTAAAGTAGTCTTATTAGCTTTATATATATATTAGCTTAGTTATCTATGTAGCTTGCATAGCTTTGTGAGCTTTAGATTTAACTATGCTAACAATGTAGCTACATTACCTATGTAGCTTATGTAGCTAATATAGCTTTTAATAGCTTTAGATCTGGCTATATTAGCTACATAGCTACAGTATCTGCTTAGGTAGTATAGCTTTGTTGGCTTTAGCCTATGTTAGCTGTGTTAGAGTGTTCTCATGGAAGGCAAACTTTTTCCTGTTAGCAGACCGTTTACTCAGCTTTACTAAATGTTTAGTAATTTCATAATGTTGTGTCCCTAACCAGAAGTTTAAAATGATTTTATTTTGAAAGTTTTAGTGTGTATTTCTGTTCCGCCAAAGACGGTGTTTCACTGTAGTTGTCTGAAGGGTCTGTAGCCAGATACACAATTGCGATCTTAAAGTGTGGTTAAAACTATTTAAATATTACAAGACTGCCTTTATCAATAAAAGCAAGCTTTAAAGAGTGAAAGTACTTTTGCAGTCTGCCTTTCCACACACATTAATTCCACTACACAGAGTCTTTGGGAAAGAGCATAATTAAGTCTGGCAGACACCAAAGGTCAGAGCAAATCCTTGCTTTTCATTGATTTTGTTCTGCATTGAAGCGCCTCCTCATTGTAGTCTGGCAAACAACAGAAAAGTGCTTAAAAGCTGTTGTGTGGCTGAATACACTACAAATGTGCTCAGAAAACCCAGAACATGAGCTAGTAAGGAGACAAAGGATGACACAGGAATGGAGGACCTGTTTGATCCTGATCATGATAAACTACAGAGGTAAAAGCTAAGGCCTGTTTTTGATATTTAAGATCAAATCATGATCTTACCAGGTGATTCTATATATGGTGTTTTTTGCAGTTGCATAAATCAAAGGCGCCTGCTTCCTTCAGTGACTCCAACTGGTGCAGAACTCTTCTACCCCAGACTGTTTACATCATTCCTGTGGTAGCTGACTTTGCTCCGTAGTTTATTGTAGAATTTAGACTTCTGTTTTAGTGTTTAATTATAACTGTCACTTCAACAATGGATTAAACCTGCATGTGCCAGAGTCTTCCATTAGATAAATACTTGTGATTCTACCAACTGATGCTACATACATTAACCCTTAGATGCATAAGTGGGTCAAAAATGACCTGAGGGGGTCGTTCTCTTGCAATATCTTTGTAATGAAAAGTTGTTATCATTTTATATTCCAGCTATTCCTCAAAACATGTTATTGATATCATATCATTTAGATTTTTTTTATTAACCTTTATAGATTGTATGAAATTCTAGATTTTGTGTTACTACCCCACTCTTCCATAAGTGGGTCAAAAAGTTGGGGACGGATTTTGATGAAATTTTCAGGAAGTGTCAGAAATGGCATAAGGAAGAACTGATTAGATTTTGGGACTGATCCAGATCACTGTCTGGATCCAGGAATTTTTTAAAGGATTCTGTACTATTGGGCGATAGGGCTAATGGTGGAGGTCTGTGCTGAGTGCTTTTCTAGTTATAAACTGCAAACAAGCCCAGAAGACAAACACATCAGGTACAAATTAACTTCTGCTGTAAAGTGAATGATCAGGTGTGCTGTTACCCCGAGGTAGCTGAAGTTGCTGACTGATGTCCAGTGGTCTCCTGCCAGTGTGATAAATGTAGCTCGGGCAAGCTGCTCCACTTTAGTTGCCTTTTTAGCTGTCATACAGTTCACGGGTTCTTGTGACAATAGCTCTTGTAGGTGTTCTCTGGTAAGGGTCATCCGAGGCGACCCGGATGATGTATTGAAGCCTGATGTCGTCAATGATGTCGATTGCATTAATCAGCTTAGATGTTGTCGTTCTGGGGACAAATCCGGGTCTGTTGGACTGCGCCGATGTAGCTTGCAATATGGCTTGATCCCGTGTTGTTGTTAGCGTCTTTGCTAACATTAGCAATGATGTGTTTTGCCTGGAGGTGGTACTTCAGACTCGCTGTGCTTCGAGACAGTTCACCGCCGCAGTATGTACACACAGCTTGTTTCATCCAGACTTCCATTAGGCAGCTTTTTAAATCGAAATTTGCCGTGAAGCAGACCTGGGCCTGTCTCCTCACTCATCACTGCTGGCTGCGTTTGACCCGCCTTTAACCTTTTCACCCCAGGAATGTAAACATCCGCACAGGAGGACTATGGGAGGAAGTTGCGGCCAAACTTAATCATATGATTAAATTGCGTTATTTTTTTAACACGTTAATATTAACAGGCCTATTTTTTACCTTTTCACCCTCTTTTTTTCAAATATTTATGATCTTCCCCTCAAAAGTGTTTCAGGTCCGTTTATTCTCTGGCATCCCGGCATTTATGCACATATGGATTAGCTACAAGTCTGACATTACTTTCCAAATGTGCCCAGCCCACACTGGAAAACTCACCAATAGAAGATAATTATGTTTTGAGAAAAGGGGTTTACATTTTGAAAAAACCTATATTTTACAGCATGTAATATAGATAAGGTACAGTTTTTGTTTTGTTTGAAAAAGTTGTTATCATTCAGGTTAGATCAAAACTATGAACTATGATTTTGCTGACCTCCATTGGCCCCCAGTTAGGCTGGACCCCAGAAAGCTCTCCCTTTTGTGCCCCCTGACAGGCAGCCTTGGCTGTAGAGTTGTTACTTTGGGCTCTAACAGAAATGAACTCATTTTGGGGCAAGCCTCTTGAGGCCACTGAAGGTATTGCAGCTCTTGGCATTACCAAACTTCATGCATGACTCATTTTTCTGTCCCAGAGTTTGCTGTCTGGAAATCACCACCTTTAGGTGTCTGAGTAAACCACCTGATTATTTAAAAGTGCTTTCTGTGGCACAATAATCAAATAAATATAATTTGATATCCTCCTTTATTGCCAGTGTAGTACCCTCCAGTTATACAGAGTGGCCCTTCAGTGCCTGGGTCACATTTGATTATGTTTCTCAGATCTTATCAGTCCTTTAATAGCACTTTATGAGGACTACTCACATTGTGCTAGAAAGTATAGTGATGCATTTACAATCTCACAGGAGGTGCATGCACACTTTTTCTGCACCAAACTGCCCATGAAGGATTTGACCATTTAAACATTTGGGTTTGGAAGTTAGCCCATGGATTTCCCCTGGATTCCACCCCTCCTTTTCCCTCTCACTGGTTCCAGACCTCAAATAACCGCAGAAAAAATCTCACCATACAGCTGTCCTTCTGCTGCCCTCGACTGTTGCAACCCCTTTTGTCTACAAGCAGGCTTATTTGAATGAGATTCCTGAGTATTTGCATAAGCTGTTCTTAAACTTACATTATTAGATGCACAAACAAAAACAGGCTCAAGGGGGCTTAATTTGAATACAGGTTGAAACTCAGATACTTTGCGCTGTAAAACAATAAATATCTGTCTGGTGGTTATTTGCCTACTTAGATATGTAGTGAAAGTACAGGGGTGGGTGAAGACAAAGGGCTGGGGTGGTTTATGGGGTAGGGTGATTGGTAAAAATCTTACAAGCAAGGCATGAATGAGACAGTTGATCTTTAAGTGAGATATTAGTGTAGAGTGTGAAGAAAATCCCTGAAAGCATTCTTGATGTATCACGTGAGGCCTCATGACCTCAACTTCAGACCCCAAAATCTAATGATCCATAGTAGCATGAATCTGAATATGAGGCTGCAATATGCTTTATGCTATAAAGGAGGAGGCTGGGGTGGAGGAGGATAAGCTTTACCAGCAGCAGCAGCAGTATGATGCATCAACATTAATGCAAGCAGGGATTAGTGAGAAGTACATCATACTTGCATAATCCACTGTGTTGAAAGAAAGAGCTGTGATTGGCTGTGAGAGCTGGGATAATTGGCATGATTGGGATCAGCTTTGGGAAGTATGACTACCATGCCCTGCATGAACTAACACAAAACTTAAAATACGGCAGAACGACTGGGACTTTTGGCTAGAGTGGATGTTTTTTTTTCAAAATTTGATAAACGCTTAAAAACAATGCCTCACGTCTCATCTTTTAGAGGTGCGTATTTGTGGTTTTTTATGGTTGCAAAAGCAGAAAGTCTGAAAAACATTACATTAATAGCTTGTTTTTCTCAGCTAGCTCTAAACCAGCAGATGCTGTCAGCATACACAAAGTCTCCTTCCTTTGACTGTGTATATCTAGTTAAAAATTATGTTTCAGAAAAACAACCGAAGTCTTCCTCTTAAATGTCATCTGAAAGTCGGTTCTGGCTACTGAGGACTGCAGGCCAGATAACCATCTGTGTGTGTTTTTGACTGGTGTGTTCATGCGTTCATGACATCTGTGCCTTTGAGCAGAACATCCCAGCTGCTGGACTTTTCTGGATGATGGTGCACATGTCACACAAAGATGTATTTCAGTATTAATATTATTTTTTTATTGCACCATATTTCTGTACAGACAAGCTCAAGCTGCAGAGCTGAAATGATCATCTTTCCATTCTCCTGCATACAAGATCAGTGGGTTGGCACAGGAAAGCTCTCTCTGTCTTCTCATCATTCTCGCTCATATAAATTTATCCCTTTTCAAAAAGAACCAAACGCAAGCAGCCTCGTCTTTATCTAAAATGTGGAGCGTCTTGGGAATTTCAGAAATGTATGTAGAAACTGGGAAGTGATGCATTTATAACACCTTGACTTTGACCTGAGATTAGGATTGCTTTAAGACCAAAGGTCTGTTTCTGTAACGGAATAAAGGGAGCAGCTGTCATTTTACAAATAGACGACCTTTTATCTTATCATTGTACTATATGATTACACTGGCAGACAGGCAGATGCACTATCACAGTCCTGCAACAGCCACCTGCACTCTACTTTCCCTTTTATCTGCTGTAAGTTGACTTTTGCCTTTTTGTGTGGACATGAGGAGAAAAATACAGCAACAATGTGCCCAAAGTATATACACTGAGCAGCAGTTATAAATCTTTCAGATTTTCATCTGTGCCTATTCGACTGTTAAAGTAAAATTTTCTAGTATTGAGCCTGCTCTAGAGGATACGTCTAAATGTCTTTAGATCTGCTGAATATGTTTTTTTGTTCTTGAAGTCCATATTTATCATTGCTGTGGATATGCTGGTTGTTGATAATAAGGATATGAGCTGCTATTGGAAGCTGCCGTTCTGTTGCTGTACCTCATTCATGTTTTGAGCGAGGAAATGGTCTTCTTAGGTGTCGTCTTCTTGGGACGCCAACTTTGCTGCCTGTCTTTTACATCCCCCATTATATAGAACTTGGCCTCCAGTTTGGAGATGGTACTAGGGCTCACTCCAAAAAATGCCACAACTTGGTGTGGTGACACACCAGCTTGAAGTTGCCCTATCACTCAAGCTCTACCCAGATCAGTCAGTCACCTGCTGACCACTGTAGCAAGGCCCAGGTGCTCACAATGAGGTGCCACCTTGGGGTACCAGAAGCTCAAATCAAGAGCCATTGGCAGCAGCAACATAAGCTGTTTGAGATTAGCAGAGAAGATTTGGCACATTTTCATGGGCGCAACCCACATTCTCAGCTCTGCTGCTCATCCCACAAATGCATGTTCCTTTCAAATTTGGCACCATTTAAAAGGGAAATAAACAGGCTTTCCAACAGTATAAGATTTATCACCAAGAAGCATCGCCACAAACAAGAAATAATTGACCTAACATACATTTCTTCACTTTTTGTGCTATTTATCTCACATACTTAAGGGGAAAAGGATGTTTAAGGTGATCTCCCTGGTTTAGACGTAGAGGCAATCCCAGAATTTTTTGCAAGAAGCTTGCAGCTTGTATCAGAAGGCCACCACTCACAGCTTTTCTCCCTTATTATCTAAGGTTTATCTATGAACCAAAACTAGCAGTTTACTGTTGAAATGCAGTTCAGTCTTTAATTCAAAACAAAAACTAGGACCTTTGAACCCCAGTGCATGTTAGGTTGTGTTGCAACTGTGTAGCAATAGTTGGGTGTTGGCAACCCCTGGAGTGTGCTGCAAAATAATGAGCATATTGCAGTTTGTAAATGGGTTAGTGCTGGCTGTCAACAGTAGGTGGCAGTATGACAGAGCAAGATGCTAGCTAGTGCGTAGATGTGATCAAGAAAGTACTGATGTTTGCATTGTAAATTTGGAAGAAGATAGGACGTTTTATGTTAGAGGTATTACTGATTTCTCCCAGTAGGTGGCGTTGCAGCAAAACAATGAAGTTAACATTTAAAGGTATAGAGATGGTCCTTTATCATACATGTGAAATCTGAAGTAAATCAGAAGTTTCACAGGGCGGTTGCACCAACCTCTAGTTCAATGGCAAGGTATTGAAATGCTCTCCATTACCAGTGAGGCGCCTTGTTATGAAACATATCAATGTTGTGAAAAAAAGTCGTGACATTTGCAGGGTTGGCATGGAGTGTGCATGTCACATTCAAGAATGAAAAATATCATGTACCTTGTCTGATTTGCTCAACTGTCATTTAATAAATTTAAATCAGACAATTAACGTTCAACTATCCAACCACAAGCAATCTGCATCATAGCCTGAAAATTGAAAAAAGTATATATTTTCCAGATATAACACATAGCCAGTCATATTTGAGAGTTTTAGGTTGACCATAGAGGCGGCCAGTTTGGTTTCAAGGGAGGCCACGGCCCCCCCTGACCACCCATTAGACACGCCCTTACACATTTGCTCATAGCATTGCTATTGATGCCTGCGCTTCCTATTCAGTCAGATGGGACATAAAGTTTAAAGTTCTTACTGTATGTCAGATATATGATGCATCAGTGATGGAGCAGGTTGCATGTTTCAATTATAGCAGTCCATTTGTTTACAGTAGGTAATGGGATATATCACTAAAGGGAATACAGGGAAGAATCAAACAAAAGGTTTCTCTTTAATGCCTTTGCAGTCTTTTCATTTTTCATGCCTCCTCATCTATGTTTAATATTCTTTGCTCATATGAAGCACCACTTTTGCCCTTCACATTCACCCTCGCACACATGCACTGTGGCCTAGCCTGAGCTCTCTGGCAGCCAGTAAATGCTCGGGGGAGACGGCGAAACCCAAAGAGAGGCCGTGGGGACATGCAAATGAAAACATGTTTCCCCACTGGTGCCCAATGTCAGCTCCCATTACGTCCAGCAGTAGGCCCCGCGGGCCAATTAGGGTAGGGGGCTGCACTGCTAAGAGCTGCAGGATTGGCTCTTCATGAGGAACTGTGTACCCTCCTAGTGTTGACATTATGGAGGAATAATAAGGGGGGCTGTTGGGAGGTGAGTGGACAGGAATGTTTCAATTAGTGTCAGGAGAGACTTCAAGGCAACAAACATGCTTGTGGAGCAACTCTGTAAGCTTCTTAAACATGGAACATCTCTTAAATGTAGATACCATCCACATGTAAAGATGCTTTGTTAAACTCAAGATCTCAGAGGCTGACAGTTTTTTATATGCTGTAACCATTAGTAGAACTCCAGCAGCTATTATGTGGCTGATACTGTCAGCTGATATCAGCCTAACTCAGTTTATTAGCAGTGCTGTATCTCTTCAGATAAACATTGAAAGATGTATTTGCCAGAGAGAGACACAGAAATGGGCGTATCCATCTGCTTTGCAAGGTTACTCTGGTACAGTCTTGGTTCTGAGACCAGTCTCAAGACCACATTTTGAATGTCTTTGTCTTGTCTTGGTACCCTAACCTGAACCCTAACTCTAAAGAAATGCACTTGCTAAAACAACACATAGCTACACTTGCAAAAACCGGACATCAGTTCATCTTACTTCTACACAGAAATACCTCTGAACACTTACTTTAGGCCTCATTCACCCAACATATCTAGATAAAAAATAAATTATTCCAGACTTGTGAGGGACTTTTAAATACATACAAGGATTTATTTTTTTATGGTTAGTTGAACAAATGTGTTAAGATTTGAGATTTTTGCATGTTGTGCTGTGAAAGAGTTTCAGATACCTTGTTTTTATGTGTCAGATTTATTCTAAAGAAAACTAAAGTTAATGAGAGAATGCTCTTTTACTGTTCAACCTTGTCGTGGTTTTTTAAAATGGATTTTTATGGTCTTGTCTCAGTCTCAGGTGGCTTGGTCTTGACTCGGTCTCGACCCCCAAAAGTCTTGGTCTTGTCTCGGTCTTGATTCGCTCTCGGTCCATATAGCAAATGTAGACTTTTTTATTTGCTAATTCTTTATAATTTATCATTTTATGCTGCACAAAACAAATGTTTGTGGTGATTAAAAAATGTAGCTGAGTTTCTGGATTCATTTTTACTAATTTGCATAAATATTGGTTGACCATGACTTGTGGCCCTTTTGCCACCTTTCTTAGAATTACATCAGAGCAAAATCCCTATAGAAAACATGCATTCCAGCCCAGTAATACACTGTGGTGGACATATTGGTAATACACTATTTTCCTTTAAAATAAGTTAAATGTTCGCAACAATTTCAAATTGGTCCCCCTCTTGCGATATCTTCTTACTTTAGCATGATAACTTTGATGGTTATCCTTGATAGGTATGGTGTGGCTGTCAAGCTGGAGAGGGGGCGGGCATTCCTGTTCAAACAGCCAGTGACTAATGAGAGGAGAGAGGGGCTGCTGTCCTGATTAGCCGAGGCATGCAGGTGCGCAAGAGGGTGGCAGCAGGACTGTGAGCTACCTCATGAGGAATTGATTAAGTGAACGAAATGCTGACTGCTTTCCTTGAGATTTTGTTGCATATTTATGTCATAAAACAACGTAGTTGTCACGTAACCTTCTGAGAGGGAAGCGTCAGACCAAAGCAGAGTGAGCTGAGTGAAGGGACGTTACACACTGGACGTGAAGAGAAGCAGCAACAGGTAAGGCCCGCCTCCTTTTCCTTGAGCATGGCAGCCACAGGCTAGTGGTAATGCATGGGCCGCACATGCCCGGAAGCCTGAGCAAAGAGTGACATCTTGACAATATTTGAATATTTAGCACAAAATATATTCAAACTTTAAACTGAACTGTTACAGTAATGCTTAAAAGAAACTAAGAAATAGTGTCACCACAAAAAGCTTTTTATTCAAATGAATCTTCAAACACAAGTACAAAGTATGAGTATGATGCTCTGTTTTACACTGGAATCACAAGAGTTGATTCAAAAGAAAGACTCACTTTAGTATCCAGTTTGTTTATTTACAAGAGGGTCACTGGCTGAGGCCCTCAGTGTCTCTACATGACAAATGAGAGCTCTTCAGTGAAATGAAATGTTTTTCCCCCTGCTGCAATTAATAAAGGTTATCATTTGATTACAGCAAAAAGAAATATTTTCTGTCAGCTAGCTCTCTCCCACGTGGCATGCCATTTTTCCTTCATCCAATCCATAATGTATCAAATAGCCAACAGGGGGGAGAAACAGAAAGCCTCTGGGATGTTTTCCAAAGAGCTGAGGGTAATTTGGAGATTGCCCATTAGAATTGGCTTTAAGTAAATTAGACTTGAAGGGTGCAGTATAACTTTGACCACTTTAGAAATGAGCTGATTTGGCAGATTTGGATTCTTGGGTAATACTTTTAACAAGGGTAGCCTCAAAAAGGAACTTTGCACAAAGCCATATCTGTAATTCAGTTCTTGATGTCACAAATCTCAAACCAGAGTTCCAGACTGTCAACCTTTACTGAGAGTGACCTCGAACTTCCTATTCTTTGTCTTACTTTGTTTATTTTTAATCCGCAAAAGTCCCAGACACTCAACTTTTCTCTTGTGTAACCATTCAGGCCCAAACATATGTGCTGTTGTTGCTTTTGTAGCTTCCTTAGCAAGTAAGAGAGCCAGGAGAAAATGGGGGATGTGTTAAGCAGGAAGACAGATCAGCCTGAGGACTTGTCCTGCACTTTTTGGCACAGTGAAACCCCTCATAACCGAGACTGATGGAATATGGGTAGGCTTGATAACAGAAGCTAGGCATGAAATAAGAATTGCTCATTTAATTCCGAGAGGAGTGCAGTCGTATAGAGCCAAGCAGAAAAATCAATGTGTTTAAAAGCATTGGTAATAGAGATCAATACAACACAGCCAATGAAATATATCAGCCATCTGTCTCAGATCTCTAAATCAATGAGCACTCTGAGCCAGAGGAAGAGGGAGATAGAGAGTTGGCTTCATTCAAGCTTTTAAATCCAACAGATAACATCAGGTAGAGCTAGTATGGAAGCTAATGCTAATATAGAAGGGGTACTGCAATAGTGATGTGGTTTTGTTAAGCTGTAAATGAAGTTTCACAGCTGTACTGTGATTAAACATATCAACACTCCTGCTAATATGAATATTACTTTACTATTTTTATATTTATGGAAAAAAATGGAAGAAAAAGTGACTTAACATAAACTTAAAAAGTAAGGCAATTTGTGTTTGGTACATTATTTCTTTGTTGTAAAAATGCTTCTTGGTAATAAATCTTATACCATTGGAAAGCCTGTTTAATAACCTTTTAAATGATGCCACATTTGTAAAGATCATGCATTTGTGGGATGAGCAGCAGAGCTGAGTATGTGGGTTGCGCCTATGAAAAATGTGCCAAATCTTCTCTGCCAATGCCAAACAGCATATTGATCTTCTTCATGATATTATAATTTTTGAGATGTACCTGTAGTACATGCCCTTAACATCCATGAAACTGGCACTTGCATCAGATCATGTGACAAATTTAATGTTTTCCAGGTTTGTGACATAGGTGGGGCAAATGAACTGAATGGACTTAACTTTACTTGTTTGGCTGCTTTAATGCATCAAATCACAAAAGGTTTTTTTTAGAACAAAACAGCCACACCTGTCTCTGCTATGGCAACATGCCCAAAGCTGAAAGCATCACCTGCTCCTCATTCAAACAGCACAAAGAAAGCCTGCCTGATGTGTCATGTTTGGAAATCAGGTTTGAACCTTGGCTGTCTTTTGTGTCAAACACATACTTACAGTTATTAATCCGTCTGCCAGTCAAAAACAATAATGGCTGATTACAGGGTTGTGTTGCAACCCGTTTGAAGCTCAGTAGCTTCTGTGCTGCAGAAGCTATTGAGCTTGTTATGGCTTTTACAATAAAATCTGATGCTCCTTTACACCACCGTGAAATGCACACACCATATGTTCTTAAATCCAATGAGGAGAACAACCCGACAGGCAACTAGAAGAAAGTTTGTGTCAGTTTTCTGTGATCTTCTCTCTCTTCTGGTGCATTTTCCTGGCAGCAGTACAGCACCACGTACAGGCTTGGCACATGCACTACAGCGTTTTCAGTCGTTTCAGGGGTTCCGTGTTTACGCAGATATTTCCTGAAACAATCCCGTCTTTACGGAATAATAAGTTGGACAGGTCTAAAAACGTAGACTTCATCTACAAAAAGGGGCAGAGCCGCCTCTTTTGCCTGAGAAGACTCTGATCAGTAGACATCTGCAGTAAGATGCTGCAGATGTTTTATCAGTCTGTGGTGGCAAGTGTTCTGTTTTATGCTACAGTCTGCTGGGGAGGCAGTGTAAAACACAAGGATGCAAGGTGTCTAAACAAACTGGTGAAAAAAGCTGGCTCCGTGGTTGGGATCAAGTTAAACTTATTGGAGTATGTGGTAGAGAGACGCACAATGAAGAAGGTGGAGGCCATTCTGAGGAACATGGATCATCCACTTCATATCTCCCTAAATCACCAAAGAAACAGTGGTGGTGGACGGCTCCTCTCTCTTCGCTGCAGGACAGAAAGGTTTAGAAGATCTTTCATACCATCAGCAATAAGACTATATAGTTCTACCATAAACAGATGAGACTCCAGACAAATGAATTTCCCTTCGGGGATTATAAAGTTGTTGAATTGTATTGTAATGTATTGTGGAGGGTGTCAATGACTGTATTCTGGACATCTGTCAAGTCTGCAGTCTTCCCCATGATTGTGTAGCCTACTGACCCCGACTGAGAGACCATTTAACGGCTCAGGAAACCTTTGCAGGAGTTTTGAGTTGATTAGCCGATTAGGGTGTGACACCATGACTTTCCAATATTGAACTTTTTCACAATATTCTGAGATACTGAATTTTGGGTTTTTATTTCTGTAAGCCATAATCATCAAAATTTCAAGAAATAAAGGCTTGAAATATTTCACTCTATGTGTAACAAGTCAATATAATATATGGGTTTCACTTTCAGAAAAGAGTGACAAAAAATATTGAACTTTTTCATGATATTCTAATTTTTGAGATGTGCCTGTAGTACATGCCCTTAACATCCATGAAACTGGCACGTGCATCAGACCATGTGACATATTTAATGTTTTCCAGGTCTGTGAAATAGGTGCGGCAAATGAATTGAATAGATTTAACTTTACTTGTTTGGCTGCTTTAATGCATCAAATCACAAAAGTTTTTTTTAGAACAAAACAGCCACCTTGACTGTCTTGTGTGCCAAACATATACTTACGGTTATTAATCCGTCTGCCAGTCACGCTTCATTTACACCGTTCAATCTACCCACAACTCCTTTCTCATAGATCTTCCTCTTTTCTATATGCTGTACAAATTTCTTAACCTTTCAAAGCAGATGGACACGTCCGTTTCCATGTTTATCACTGGCGAATCCATCTTGCAAAGCTCCCATCTGAACCATTTGGGCCTGCTTAAAAAGTGACAGGACCAATCAGCAATGAGGGGCAGTACTTTCGGACGCAGTGGAGTCGTGACGTGAGCAAGCAGCAACAAGAGGTCGGTGCAGTTATGGCGAAAGACATTATCATGTATGCTGCTAAAGTGCCAGTTTTATCAGAACTTGATGATATTTCTTTGTTAAATGAAGAACAGAGAACAGCAGTGAGTTGTGTGCTTTTCAAAAACAACAAAAGTTGTGTACTGACATTTCTACAGTCGCCATGGTTCACGTTATGTAGTTCTTTATGGAGTTTAATCTTTCGGTAAGGGCGCAGGCGCAGCTTGTTAGCAGCTATGTCACGTGTTTTGTTGCTCTGATTGGCCCGTAAAGATGTGACAGACAGAACATTCATCCAATCGCCCTCCAAATTTTTTTTCAAAGGCGCTACACTTTCCCAAATGCTGTCTGTGAGTGGCATCTGGCGTGTCAGGTTACAAATTTCTACCTGCTACATAAATTCCAAACAGGAGCAATCTTATGTTTAGTTGCAGCCACAACATCACATAACTTACATTCTTTTCACATAGGAATTCTTAAACCATTACCATCAACATGATCTGTTGGGGCTGTTTTCTCAAGGTTTGGGCTATGCCTCTTATTAACAGTGAAGGCCAACCTTAATGCTTCAGCATACCAAGACATTTTGGACAACTCTATGCTTCCAAGTTTGTGGCAACAGTATAGGGAAGTTTTTCTTTTTTTTTTTTTGTTAAATTTTGGCCACAATAACGGAAAAACAAATAAGATAAAAAGAAGGGGCCCAATTTTGATGTTCAGGTCCATTATTTTGTTTTCTTCATTTAATAAAATACTTGAGGAAAAGGGAATCCTGTGACCCATTGGGAAAGGTGAGCATTTCAAAATAATAGCCTCAATGTCAAAACAAGAGCCATCCATTGTGTTTTACAGTATTATAATAGGCCTAAATGGTTTTAATACAATGTATGATAAATTATGTAAATTATAAACGTGTTGGTGATTTAATGGACAGTAATTTTACTATCTTTTCTTATCTTTTATTCTCATTTCAGGTCCATACATAGCAGGAGGCTTTTATTTTGAAACGCACACCTGTCCCAATGGGTCACATGATTCCTTTGCCCCGAGTTTTCATTTAATGAACAAAACAAAATAACAGAATTGAAAAAAAATTGGGCCCTTTATATATTAAAGAAAACCTATTAATTGTTTTTCTTTTATTGTGACCAAAATGAAAAAAAAAACACAGCAAACAGCTTGTTTTTCTATTTTTTTCCACTTTTGATCAAAAATGAAAAAAAAAATGGAATAAGGAGAGTTTCTCCTAATGTTTGAGTCTGGTTTCAGACTTCTCTGACTTCTGGTTTGACTGAAGTCCCTTTTCTCTTCCAACGTGACTGTGCCTCAGTGCACAAAGCAAGGACTCAAAGATGGTTTTGACAAAACAAGGGAGAAAAGCTGTTAAATTGGTGCCATAAGCCTCTTATCTCATGGCTAAGTAATCTCCTATTACTGCCAGGCCTACAGCTAAGAAGCTAGCGGAGCCTCTCCAACAGGTTTTCCCTCTTTTTGCATGTTTTAGAAGGCAACAGTGCTATAGTATTTAAAATATAAACCGTGTAAAATGCTGGTATGATTGATATGATGACTTGGCTCAAGATGACAAGTAGCCAGTGAGGCTAAAATTAAATAAAGCACAGGAAGCTGGAGAGACATGGAAATGACACATGGGCTGGTTTTTGCACAAGAGACTGCGAGTGAGTTCTGATTGCATGTTGTCACTAAAGATGAATGTTCATGCATAGTGGGGATGCAAATGTAGTCAACTTGAATGAGTTAAGTACTATACGGTAGTGTGAAAAACTTTAATCTCTACACATTTCATAAGAAACAACTGTCTTCCTGAATGAGTCATTTGGTTCTTAAATTTTCCAGTCAACATAAACATAGACCAAAGGTTTTTCATAGCAGCATAAAATTACTCAGCACTAGAACATATACAAAGTTAAGTAGTTTTAAAGTGGCTTCCCAGCTTGAAATGTTGTTTGCAGGATGGGCTGCCTTGTTGACATATGTTTGACTTGGCAGAAACAGATTGATTCTCTCTGTTAATGTGAGATCTTGCCTGAAAAACCGTCCTTTTTATATCAGTGTGAGTCATACCAGGGTTAAAAGGGCATCTGATGGCTCATCTGGGAAAGGAACGGACCATGTAACAAGCATGTAATCCTGATACCCTGCCTTTAAATCTGTCCTTAAACCACAGTCACATGTCGTCTCCTTCTCCAGAAAGAAATTTTAAAACACAGCAACGGAAAAGTTGATTTTACATCAGAATTTGGCACTGTTAAATGTAATGAAATGCTGCGGCATACAGATTTGATATCTTAACTTTACACACAGCATCATAACTTGATCAAATATTTGATAATGTAGTGTCAATTTAAATGGGAGGGACTCAAACGATAACTGTCATGTGACTAAAAAGCAGAGCAGTGGTTGTTATCAGCAGCATGACTTTGATGAATCACTTAGATTCACAAGTTTCCACATGTGGACATATGAACTTTGATTCTGTAACCTTTGAACCCTGACAGATTCACTATTTTACATGAATTTCAACCAGTTAGGACAAAATTTGAATTCGTACTCACTTACTTCACATGCCTAAAGTGCATTCAAGTTTAATCATCTCTTTTATTTTAGTTTGAAAAAACAGAGCCTATTACTGATGGTCGCTCTCAGCCCTCCACTGATCTGTGGGAAGCCTCAGTGCAAAACACATGAAAGCCCACTTAGAGTTTGCAAAAAAGCCCACGAAGGACTCTCAGACTGAAAGAAACAAGACAAGACAACAAGTGAACAAAACACAGAATTTCTTTTTTAAGACATATAATACAGGGGTGTCAAACTTAAGGCCTGGGGGCCAAATCCAGCCTGTGGTAGAGTCACACACCAGATCCTATCATATTTTTATTATAATTGGCCCACTGGTTTGAAGTCTGCAGATTTCCCCCACTTTAAAAATGTAAACTTAACCATGATGATTTAAAATATCCTTGTTAAGTCATTAGAAAAAGTTAAAATAATTAGATAAAAAGTCAGGAATGTTGTAAAATACGTTTGTTTTCATTTCATATTCTTAATTTTGCATCTCACAGTTATGACACAGTTATGGTTTTTACTTTTAATTCCAAATGCTGACATTTTCAATTCACAATTTTGACTTTTTATCTTATTTTCTGACCTTTGAGATCCTCAATTTTGAATTTTTAAATAATATTTTGACCTTTTTAAATTCATGATTATGATTTTTTTCTAACGTTTTGACGTCTGTAGCTCCCTACTTGGACTTTTGTCTCATAATTTGACCTTTAAGATCCTCAATTTCAAATTTTAAGTAATATTTTGATGTTTAAAACTTTTTTTTTTGTCAGGCTTTGACATTTTAAACTGATGATTTTGAATTTATCTCCTAATTTTACTGTTAAGAATCATGATTTCAACTTTCTATCTCACATATTTGCCTTTTGAAAACATTATTTTGACTTTAAATGCCATGTTTTGAACCTTTTGAGCTAATAAGTTTGAATTTTTATCTCAGATTTTGAGCCTTTAAACATATCATTTTGACCTTTTCAATCTCAAAATCCTTTATCATCAGTACTAAGGTTTTTCCCCCATAATTCATTGCTGGTGAAAATGAGGTTGACAGTTTATGGTTAAACGTGGACTCTGCTCGGCCCTCAAGTTGGACCCAAACTCAGAATTCAGCCCCTGCTGTGATTAAGTTTGACATCCGTGATATATTACATTCAAATAAAATAAACAGGCTGAATAAATTTTACTTAAATTATTAATAATGCTGCAACCTCCTTCCAAAAGACTTTAATGAATACATATAAATAAATATTTTTTCCCAAATACTAGATTATTTTTATTGATATATTTATACCCTTTCTTCTAATTCTCACATTGCCCAGCCGACCTGAATACAACCGTTAGCTTGTTAAGTATGCTAATCAACATCTATCCTGCCAATTTCAACACGGACTTCAGCACTGGATTACTTTTCTAACCAATGGGACCTACTACAACGTCTGGGAGCACTTTTTACAGCCCACCTGAGCAGATGAAAAGGTGGAGTTTGAGAATAGCTGTTACCTTTGTTATGACCCAGCTGCAGACCTGAGGAGTCCCCCTCTCCCCCTCCCTGACGCCAACAGGCGAAGGCACCGCATTTAAGACGGGCTGTCAGTTGCCTTGTGCACTGCTGTATTTCATTGGGAAACAAAGTGATGCCAAACAGGAGACTTTTATCTGGGAATATTAAAACTGTTGCTATCATTTCCCGTGATTGTGTTGTTACCAGGACAGTGTAGGTTTGCTTTCGTTTTCCCATCTGCACGTGAGTTTCGTTCCGCGTGTATTTGTTTGGTACATGTCTGTACCATACCAAATCGGTATGGTACAAATACGTGCAACTTTACAACCCTAGCCCGAGGCCCCGTCCACACGGAGATGAATTCAGGAGTATACGCAAAAGTTTTTTTTTCGTATCGGCATTTTATCCACACGGAAACAGCATTTTGGGTGACTGTAAATGATACTTTTGGAAAACGGATCCCAGGGTGCATAACCCCGTAAACGACTACCGTTTCGTCTCTGTTTGGACGGCTATCCGCATCTTCCTCTGAACGATTACATCACACATGGCGTAGCTCTCTTAAAACGCCTGCGCGGGTCCAACCAAAACAATAATGGCTGATTACAGGGTTGTGTTGCAACCCGGTTGCAGCTCAGTAGCTTCTGTGCTGCAGAAGCTACTGAGCTTGTTATGGCTCTTACAGCAAAATCTGATGCTCCTTTACACCACCGCGAAACGCACACACCATATGTTCTTAAATCCAACGTGGAGAACAACCAGACAGGCAACTAGAAGACAGTTTGGCTGTTTTCAAATTGGCCTACTGCATACTCCTGCCAAACGCAGTATGCAGTATGTATTGCGCACTGTGTACTGCATTCAACAGTAGTATGCAGTATGAATGCCAGTCAGACGTTATTGTGTAGTATGCGTGGCCCGGTTTAGCTTGTTTCCGGTATACACATTGTTTTCCATCCATTTGCATACAGAATCTGGGAAGCATTTTTTATTTGATTTTTTGGAATTTTGTTTTTAGCTTAGCATGTATAGTGCAGGGAAAGGACACACCTGACACCACCTTTCCAGCCATTATGAGCCTTAACGGCAAAACAAAAACAACAGTGACCTTATTACAACTTATTTCGCTATAGCACACATTAAAAAGGTAAGGGTAAAAGGTAATGGCACTTTTTATAGCCATCAGTCGCTCTGATGAAAGTTCTGCCACTCTCCGCTATTATGAACTCTGACCCGGCGCTTTGCATTGTGGGCAACAGTAGGCAAAGCAGACTGGTCCGATGCACACTGTGAAATTTTCCCGAATCAGTATGTCATCCGGGTATTTTTGGCATACTGCAACTTTTGCATTTGTTCGCATACTGCATACTACATTTTGGGCAAATCAGTACGCACTGCTAGTATAGTAGGCGAATTTGAAAACAGCCTTTGTGTCAGTTTTCTGTCATCTTCTTCTCTCTCTTCTGGTGCATTTCCATGGCAGCAATACAGTGCCACATACAGGCTTGGCATATGCACTACAGCATTTTCAGTCGCTTCAGTGGTTCTGTGTTTACGCGGACATTTCCTGAAACAATCCCGTCTTTACGGAAAACTTTTTCAAAACGAAACAGCAATATATAGTTTTTGTCTCCATGTGGATAGGGCCTAATACCATCCCAAAAGTGATGGCAGCATCATGCTGTGGGGGTGCTTGTCAAGAGCAGGGACAGGAAGCCTTAGCACACAGCCAAAGCAGCACAGAAGTGGCTTAGGGACAATTCTGCCAGAGCCCTGACTTGAACCCTATCAAACACCTCTGGAGAGACCTGAAAATGGCTGTGTTATTTATTTAATATGTTTAGACGTCATAGGGAGATGAATTAATCTCTTCTATGTAAGTTTTCCCTCTTCTTGATGTTGAAGTCATGTCACATAATCCAATGAAAACATTTCAACATCTAATTAAAACATGATTGCAAAATTCCAGTAAATCAGTTTTTCCCAACTATCATTTAGAAAGTGACAGTGTAGTTGGAAAGGGTGCTTGTATGATGCATGTGCTTGTGAAGGAGCAGAATGTGACTGATATTCTCAGGAGCTGGGCACAGTTCAAGTTTCCTCCGCAGTGCAGAGGCTCAGGAGAGAGGGCACAAGAGAGAGGGAGAGAAAGAGAGGGGGAAGGACAGACAAGCGAGGGAGAGAGAGGACACTCTGCTAAATCGCCCTACTGCACACCCTAAAAACACATCACTCACTGCACTCACAAACCACCAGCAGCTTTATCAAGCGCGCCTGTGTATCATTTGATGTGACTTTGCATGTGTGTATCCAAGATATGGAGTTGTGCTCTGACTTTTGATGCCCTTCATTTGAAACAGCGTTGACGTGATCAGTGGTAATTGAGCAATGAACTCAGATGCAACACACGAAAGAAAACAAGAGCGGTGTGTTTATTCAGTCCAGGTTGGTGCATGGTAAATACACAAAAACACACCTATCCAAAAGAGGTAGGCAAAAGGCGAACCAAAGACAGTGTGAGGCCAATTAGGGTGAGACACAAAGAGAAACAACGAGAGTAGGATCAAGAAGGCAAGGGTGAGGGTCCAAAATAAACAGGAAATTACTGTTACACTAGACAATCTGGTCTGACATGTCACAAGATGAAGTCACACATTATCAAGTCCCACATGATAAAACTGTTAAAATATGACAACTCTCTTTTACGGGTGAGTCTGTTTTGTTTTTTTGTAAGCCTCCATCATGTCTCACTTCCTTATATTCTCAGAGCCTACAGCTCTCCTGTTTATCTGCAGACCAGAAAGGTCATCTGAATATCAAAATGAATGATTTATAAGATATGCTTGCCCTGAAAGTCTGGGGCACCATTTCTCATTTCCTCTCATGAAAACTGCCTGATGTTTGCAGAGTATGAGCACCTAGATAGAACCAGTGGAGGTTTGGCAGTGTTACTCGATAAGCCAAATAGCAGAATAAAAAAACATCCTTTATTTAATGACAAGTTATTAAAATGATGAAAATTAGCAGGGAAAACACAAATTTCACACAAATTTGTGTGTTGCAATTAGCATCAAGCCAAAACCTTGTATCTCCGTTTTTCATTATTTTATATTTATTTTCATAAATCACTTCTTGGTCACCCTTTACATCTATTAGTGAGCCATTACAAATTTTAAACCAATAAAAGTGTCAAACAAATGCTGACCATCACAATTCTGCATTAAAATTAATTGGGAAAGCATAAAGTGGGGATTTCGAAGACACGAGGTTTTGGCCAGACGGCAGTGAAACCCTTTTTTAAACTATATTTAACTGAATACAGCACAAGAACAAGATATTTAACGTTCTGACTGATACACTTAATTAGTATAATTTTTCAAAATATACACATTCTGAATGCTCGCCACCTTTTCTTCTAACAACACTGTGTGCATCTGGAGACCAAGGACACTGATTGTTTCCCATTTGTGCTTGATGAACATCTAAAGTTGCTCAGCAGTGCAGGGTTACTAATTTCATATTTTGTGCTTAATAATGCCCCATATAATTTCAGTGGGGACAGGTCTGGACTAAATGCAGGCCAGTCTAGTACCAACACGTCTTCACTGTGAAGCCATGGGGTTGCAACCCATGTAGCATGTGGCTTTGAATTATCTTGCTATAACTATCATAAGCATTAATGATGCCTTCACAGATGTGCAAGTTACCAATTCCTTGGGCACTAATACACCCCCACATCTTCACAGATGGTGGCTTTTGATCTTTGCGTTTATAGAAACCTGAATGGTCCTTTTCCACTCTAGCCTCGAAGCCCCAGCGGCCATTATTTTTACTATTTTCCACTTAAGGTCAGCCCATCTCCAATGAGAAGTTAGTGGGGCTTCTTGATGTTATGTGGCTTTTGCTTTGCATGGTAGTCTTAACTTACAGTTGTAGATGATGCCATCCACAGTGATGACAGTTTTCCAAAAGGTTTCCAAGCCAACACTATGATATCCATCACAGAACAATGTCACTTTGTAATGCAGAGCCACCTGAGGGATGAAGGTTACAGGCATCTAGTGTTGGCTCTTTACGTGCTGAGATTTCTCCTGGTTTTTTGAATCCAATGATGATATTATGGACTGTAGTTGATGAACTCTTTTAATTCCTTACAATTACATACTGAGTGATGTTCATAATCTGCCAGACTATTTGCAGTCTTTCTTAAAAACTGTGTTTCCACTTGGTGGTCTGGTTTGACTAAGTACAGTTTGGTATAGTTCTTGATTTGGTAAACCCCCAATCCTTTGCTCTTCCACAGACAGCTGTAACCTCACTTGGCTGGCGACGGCAACGCTACGCCACCAGCTGGAACACTTTCTTCTGCTTCACAGCACCGTCCATTTCCCTCTGCATCCCCTCGTCACTGGCAGGCACCTCCGAAGTCAACCATGGGGTACACTCTGACATCATTGATTATGAATATCATCCTGATAATATTCTTTTAAAATCCATGGGATATTAAATCAGGGTAGGTTTCGTGTTTTTAATTGTATTTATTTAGATTTATTTGACCAGAAAAGCCTCATTGAGATTGAGAAGCTCATTTACAAGACAGGCAGCTTAACAATTAACAGAATTACAAGGATCAGAAAGTCATCAGTCAAAACATCTACAGCCTGATGCATCTTCCTCCAATGCCTTCAATCTACTTTTAAAACAATTTAGAGACCAGCTCCCCAAGACATAAATTTGATGATGAAATTTGAAAATGATTTGTGCACATTACCACAAACACACCAACCCCACCATAAAGCACAGTGGTGGCGGGATCATGCTATGGGGATGCTTCTCTGCACCTGGCCCAGGAAGGCTTGTAAAGGTAGAGGGAAAAATGAATGCAGCAACATATTGGAAAATCTGAGAGTACAATCTTACCCAAACTGCAAGAGAAATGCAGCTTGGAAGTAGACTTGTTTTTCAGCAAGACAATGACCTGAAGCATACAGTAAAAGCTACATAGATATGGTTTAAAGAGAACAAACTTCTACCAAAATATTTAAAAGAAAATGTCCTCCAAACTTCCAATGAAACTCTTCAAAATGTACAAACATATTCCTAAGATTTCCATGAAAATACTTGAAAAATGTGTTGTGATAGCTACGTTTCAGAAAAGCTTTGAAAGAGCTACACTGAATATTTTTTGATATCAGACTGTTCGCTAAAAAATGTGATACAAGTGTTAAATAATTCCCTTCTTTTGGGTTGTCATTAGCACCCTTTGTGCTGGTTTTACACAGGATTTACGCCATCTCTTCATGTGTAGAAGCATAGGTGTTTGGATGT
Organism: Cheilinus undulatus; assembly: GCF_018320785.1. NCBI lineage: Eukaryota > Metazoa > Chordata > Actinopteri > Labriformes > Labridae > Cheilinus > Cheilinus undulatus. The sequence goes on along the minus strand of NC_054887.1, from coordinate 18,396,923 downwards.
GTATTTGTGAGCACAATGCAATCGCTCCCATTCATTCTAACATGTCTTTTCAACCGTAGCTGGCTACACCAATCCCTACGCCCACTGGCCACCTGCTGTACCAAATGCATGCTGGGATCTCTCTAGCAGACAGATTGGACAGATGATGAGCAGAGACAGTGGGTTATATGTGCATCTGCTGTGCTAACATGTGCTTTAAATATGGGTTTGGAGGAAGTACAGTCTAAATATAAAGGCAGGGACTTTGGTGAAAACTCTTACTTTGTGCCTGTAGGAGTGACAGACTCAAACAGGGTGACTCTACGCGTGTAGTGCACTGGTTTGTGTTTGGCTGGTGAATGTAGTGCTCACCTCTTTGTACTGTGACCCTGGCTCTAGCGGGATGTGTCTAATGAGAGCTATAAATATCCTGGAGCAGACCTGGATCACTCTCACAAGACTGCAACCTCTGCACACACAAACAGAAACACTCACACAAAAATGCGTGCAGTTATTCCCATTGCTGCAACAGAGAATGCAAGGGAAGGAAGGAGGATATTGAAGGGAATACCAGGAACATTTTAAACTAAGCTTTTCAGCAGTCCGTCAAAGACCCCCGCCTGCTCTCCTTCCTACTTGTCTTTCCACCCACTTGCCATTTTCTCCAAACTCTTCCCAAGCACCTCACAGCTCCAACATTATGAGTCACAGCTGCTTGTGTGGGAGTCAGATTTTCCCGGTCAGTATCTCAGATTCCATTGAAAACAGTAACATCCAACAGAGGAAGGAAGGAAGGGTAGAAAAATACAAGAAAATGCACATGTTCACAGAGGGTCACTCTTAATATAATTACGGGTCTGTGCTCTCTACAGGGGATCATGGTTGAGCTCTGGGGTTACAAACAAGCTGTAGAAAGTCACTTTCACCCCAGTAGAGCACAAGTACTCTCCAAAAAGAAGTGGAGTAGCTAATTTTATCAAGAATAAGTCCTTTTGAAATTAAAGGAGATATTTATTTTTTCCCCAGTGGTTTGTGAAAACTATCCACCTTTTTATGTGAAAAACTGTAGCAGCATTCATCTAAAAAAGTTATCTATAGCTAAGTTAGTTTTATCAACATGTGGTTTGCAAATGAAGCTAAGGCTAACTTAGCAGATAATGTAGCTATGTAGCTGCTTTCTTCACTTAGCTTAAGGTATGTGAGCTACATAGCTCTGTTATCTATGGCTTACACAGCAAACGGAGCTACATAGGCTACATTAGAGTGTTTACATGGAGGACAACCTTTATTCTTTAAGCAGACTGTTAACTCAGCTTTTTTAAAGTTCCTGTAAAGTGAAAAAAAACCTTTATTTTAGGTTTGTTGTATGACAGGCCATTTCAGTCATGAAAAACATCTCTAAGTTTATAAATTCAAGCTTCAAAATCACACAAAAAATTAGGCAGCAAAATCTGCTTTAGGATGCTGTGGGCGTGTCAGTTGAATGAGCTGAAGCCACGCCCACTCATGAGAAATACGACTCTCTCAAATTTTGAGAAAATTCTTCTGATCAGAGCCAAGTTGCCTGGCTCTGTGCCAGAGCAAAGAGGCAGGAGTTGGTGGTTACATTTACTGTTTTCTGGCACAAATCTCTCTTATGATACTTGTCATGATCCGTAGTCCACCATGGCTGATAGATTTGGAAAATTGCTCACAATGAACAAAAACCCAGCATGGAACTTTCATGGTTAACTTTCAATGAAGGCAGTACTAAGATGAACTGCATGATGGGGGGCGGTGATGTCATTTGCCCTGCCCAATTTAAACCAACCCAGGAAATGGGTGAACAACTTTCTTATGGTCTGAATCCAAAATTTACTCACAAGTAGATCTCAGTGTTTTCACATAATTATAGCAATCTTATTCTCAGAGGTGGAGAAAGTACTATATATATATATATATATATATATATATATATATATATATATATATAAAAATGCATGTGTTTTTCAGAAATTGTTGGACTAAATTCTTTTATTCTCAGAATGTCACAAATTCTACATTACTCTTGATATAAAACTATTTTTTTTTAGATAATCAAGTACCAGTTATAACTTTATTATATGCTGAAAGCTGTCAGTTATAATGTTTTTGCATTAAACATAAAACATGTCGTTATTTATAAGCAATTTATTGCTACTGGTTGCTGAAGTTTACATAGCTACATTTTTACTCTGTGAGTGGAGACTGAATGGTCACGAAGCACTGAGCAACATCCTCGCCCTCCCCTCCAGCTCTTCTGTTATGGCATCTGATTGGTTGAAAGTCGTACCACAAACCCATGCAGCTACACATACATATGGAGTCAACCACGGCGCTTATGTTAATGAGGAGGTGCTTTAAGGTGATAGCTACGGCAGAGCGATGAAGAGGAAATATCCTCCCTTTCTTCTGTGCTCTTTTGTGCGGGGGGGGGGTGGATGGCTCTCAACGGTGTGCCGACACCCGTCGTTCACACTAAAGAGCTGGCTCATTCGTTACCAACACATCACTACTCTCTACTGACCACCATGTGCTGTGAAAGTCAAACTCCTGCCATTTTCTTGTTGGCAGAAGGCTAGAACCTCCTCGTTTTGGCTTGTAGTGTTGCATTTTTTTCTCAGTTTTCTTGCTTTTTAAAATGTAGTGAAGTACAATACTTATAATACAATACTTAAGTAAAAGTAGGGATTTTGAAAAGTGCTCAAAAAGCTATTCAATTACTGTAACTTGAGTAAATGTAATTAGTTACTTTCTACCTCTACTTATTATACATATCTAGTGTGTTAAGACACAACATTTTGATTTCACTTTACAGGGACTCTAAAATGACAACTTTGATTTATTTTTTGATGCAATTATGTTAAGAGAAGCATTTGATGATTAGAGCCTGGCACAAGTAAATTTCAGTTAGAAGTGTTTTTTTCAAGCCTTTTATAATATTTTGATGGCAGCAAATAATCAGATTTTTTATCCAATTATTTTCCAAGTAATTTTCACACTTCTTGAATTTCTTTTTCTAATTTATTTTCTATATGCAGTCATGGACCAAAGTATTTGCAACCGTGGAATTTTTCCAGAAAATACACCATTTCTCCCAGAAATTGTTGCAATTACAAATATTTTTGGTAAACACGTGTTTATTTCCTTTATGTACATTGGAACAACACAAAAAAGCAGAAGAAAAAAAGCCAAAATTGACTTCATTTTATGCAAAACTCAAAAAAATTCTCTTGTGAAAAGTATTTAAAAGAAGCCACTGCTGAAACCTTAAGTAATGCAGTTTTTAAATTTAACAAAATAATTTCATAAATTGTTCATAAATCTCTTCAATTCTACTGTCTTGGCTAGTGTGGTTCAAGATCAGAGGAGGTGTGAAAATGATGAGGAAGAAAGGCAGCTCTTCAACATCTCTGTGAAATGCAGAGCGATGTGTGAACAACACAGTGCCAAAATTCAGAGCAGAAATGAGAGTAAGCGTGTACCAGGCACAGGCATTGTGTGTGGAGAAATATACTCTGACTGATCCTCTGTAAATCCTCGCAGCAGATATTCATCTTTTGGCTGTTTGCCCAGCACACAGCTCAGAACAACAGTGGTAACATAGCATTCATCTTTCCCATCATCATTCATTGGATACAGCCCTCTCCAAGGCCGCCCACAAGGGGGGATAAAGGGGAGAGCTTTCTGGGACCCAGCCAAATTGGGTGCCCATGGAAGTCAGCAAAATCATGATCCATTGTAAAGTTGAGATGTGATAACCATATTTTACATTTAATATTAATAGTAACCACTCATATCAAAGAAACGAAAATGGATTTTAATTATTTACACTGTAGTATAATACAGCTTTTTACCTCCACTAAGGAGGTTATGTGATCGGCAGGGTTAGTTAGTTTGTTTGTTAGCAACATAACTCAAAAAGTTATGGACAGATTTTGATGAAATTTTAAGGAAATGTCAGAAAAGGCATAAGGAAGAACGGATTAAATTTTGGGAGTGATCTGGATCACCATCTGGATCCAGGAATTTTTTAAAGGATTCTTCACTATTGGGAGATAGGGCAGAGGTCTGTGCTTTGCGAGTGCTTTTCTAGTTTCAGAATTTTAACAGTAATTCTGAAAAAAGAATTACCTCTTTTTGTCTTGCTAATGTTACCGATGTTATGGGCACACTGACTCTGACATTTGGAGAGTAATATCAGACTTCATAGCTAAGCCACGATCTACACAAATGTCTTGGTGCCAGAGAATAAAGTAAAAGAAACTGAAATAACTTTGAGGGAAAAATAATGAAAAAATTACAGAAAAAAAATATGGCAAAATGGGTTAAAAGTAGCAAAAACTAGATGATAAAAATTGGCATAAAGTGGATACAGTGAGGCAAAGTGGGTTAAATGTGGCAAAAAAAGTTTTCAAAGAGTCAACTGCAAAAAAAAACTGGTTGAGAAATGCAAAAAAGTGGGAAAATGGTGAAAAGCAGTTAAAAAGTGACAAAAATTAGTTAAAAGAGGCAATAAAGGAATAACAGCTCCAATATGGATGGAGAAACACAAAAAGTGGCAAAAATGGGTGGGAAAATTGGGAGAAGTGGACAACAAAGTGCCATAAATTAGTAAAAAGTGACCAAAAAAAAAAAAAAAAAGCAAAATGGGGTGAAAATATGAACTGGGGTCAAAAACTGGCACAAATAAGAAATTTGAACATAAGAACCCAATAATAGCTTGACACCTTTCAGTTCAAAAATTAGGTATTTCTCAGTCAGGACTTGTGAAACTGAGCCAACAAACATGCACTGATTTCATCAATAAATCACAGCGTGGGAGGTCCCATTCTCTGGGTTTTTCAGGGGCCCAGCTAATTCTGTGAACAGGCATGGCCCTTTCACACATAGCATGCACCAGTAACTAACATTGGCAGACCCAGCAAAACAGTATTCATTACACATCAAAGCCCTGGGCTTTTGTAAAAGCAGTCCCTGGGGGATAACAGGTGGGAGAATAAAGATATTCATCACCTTTTAAAGTTGGCAAGCGAAAATATAAAAAGTTAGATGTCTCTTTAAATCTATGTTTGTCTGCTCGTATATAGAGCAGCTTATTATTAGCTTGGTTGGTAGGACAGAGCACCGGCTATACAAAGGCCATAGACCTGGATGCACTGGTTGTTTTTCTGACCCTCCTCCGTCGCAGCTCCTCCTTTATTCTGCATCTGAAAATAGATAAAAAGAAAATATTCATAGCTGCAAATAATGTGTTTCCTGACAAAGTGACCCTGACTGAACTGTGACTAAAAATCTTTGTTCATTATATTTTTACTTTTTCTGAGGAGAAGTAAGTTTAGTTTTTGTCATGGAGACTAAAACTAGACTAAATGTTGGGACTAGACTTTGGAACATTAAAATCTGATATTTTTCCACTGTGTATAAGGTATGTCTGTATTTTCATCTGTATATTTCAAATCAGTTTAAGCATTGATAATGAATTAATTTGAGTGTTTACATTTACTCTCATTTTATAATTTGGCTGATTGAATTTCTACAAAAAGATGTGCTAAGATTTTGTTTTCATGATAGTGAGAACAGTGCTAAAAGCAGAAACCACAATGACAATCTAAAACTAGCTCTTGTCAAGCTTATGGCAGTTATAATTCACATTTAGCATATTCTTAGCTGGAATTACTGGTGAATAACCAAGATTACTGTTAGCTTGCTACTATTATGGTTACTGTTAGCTCACTAACAGTAATGTTAGGTCAAAATTTTCAAGCTAACAGTACCACTAACAAAGGGCACCATGATTTAATATTACCGCTGGCTAAGATTTTGTGCCCATGATAGTAGCCAATGAAAGGAAAAGTCAAATGCAAATGTAAGCTGTAGCCCTGTGCTAATTAGCAAGTCATCAAATATGCTGTTTAACTTCAAATACTAACTTTGCAAAGCAGAAGTCCATCTTGCAACGCTCCGACCAATAAGCGTCATTTGAAGGGAATGAGGTGGTAGCTATGGGCGTGGTTAAGTTTTACTGTGAGCCATTAGCAACGCTCGCTTCCAGTGTAGCGGTTAGCTCTGATATAGCTCTAGTATAGCAGCGGTTTTATCAGAACTGGACCAAATTTCTGTTTTAAAAAGAGAAAAGAACAGTACTGAAAGCTGTTCATGAAGGAAAATATGTTTTTACATGTCTCTATTTAGGTTTTAGTATGAATTTTAGCCACTGACAAGCTTTGGTGTTCAAACAGTACAGTAGCGTTAGCCTGTATAGCACAGGTCAGCACTGAAGCTGCATTTCTGTCTCATTTTGTCGTCACTCTGATTTGTCCAATCCCCTTCTGAGAATTTTTCTTAAAAATCCTGCCATTACCAGTGCTTTGTATGGGAGGTTTCCAAGATGAATGTGAAATATATCCATGCAATTATTATATGAAACAGTCATGTTATTGAAGTACTGCCCTTTCATGCAACCAGTAACTAGAACTGATTGGACAAAAGAAATCCCTTTAGAAATGAAGCAGAGTTTAACAGCACTTGTCTTGTATCACTTCACTCCTGATGATGAAAAGGCTTCTAATAGCCAACTGCATAGGGACTTTATCTATAGCTGGCACTTAACAAGCTAGTACCTCAGAATTAGGCATAGGCAATGGCGAGATATGCTCACATGCCTGAGCTGTCATCAGAATTAATCTTGTCATCAAAGCAACTGTCCATAGATTTTATATTTCACTAGTTTCACGAAAATCAAAGTGATTGTAGCTGGTCAGGAAATGTTGACCAGCTAAAAGCGATATCACACTTAAATGTATGTTGTAGTATTATATATTAGCACAACATCAGCAGTGTGATATTCTTACAGCAGAGAAGAAAACCCCCAGAATTCCAGCTAAAGGGAGGTCTTTACTTTTACTAGGTTTTTACTGCCTCATTCAGAAGCCATGACTTGCATGTTAGATCAATTAAAACTTTTAAGCAATTATGAAATAATGATGAAATACCTGCAACTATCCTATGACAATTCAAACACAAAGACATATACATGGCGAATGATTGTATCACTTGTTCAGACACTCACAGCCTTTCAGAGACCGAGAGGAACAGATGTCCACAAGGGATTTTTTCTGCTCCTCCAACACAGTCATCACTGTTATATGCTGACCCCTTGTGTTACTGGAGTGAAATGCACACAGTGTAAAAGCTGTGTTTCTTGTTGCAGCCTGCCATCTAGTGGAGCACATGCAAAAATATTCCCTCTATTCTGTCAGCCATAGTAACAATCTCTTAACGTGATTTCCCTTTGATACACAACTACACTTTATGTAATCTAATTATCATGGTCATAGCCTTTCTTTCTGATTTGTTCCTGGGTTAGATTATTTTGAAATGGATCATAATAATCCTGCAGTTACCTCAGTATGGCTGGTGTGGAGGGTTATTATGACTTGATGTACTTTATGTTCTGGAGTTATTAAAAAGAAAAAAGAAAACAACACGGACCACATAATGCTGCCCAAAAATGGAGTGTTTAACCCTGTAAGGCCTAAACTATCAAAGCCATGCAAACATTAGAGGATGCATTTGCAATACATAATGCATATTTTGGTGATTTTAAGATTTGCTGTTCTCAAGAAGCATTGCCTGATGTAAACCATGCCTCGCACAAAAGAGCTCTCAGAAGACCTACGATCAAGAATTGTTGACTTACATGAAGCTGGAAAGGGTTACAAAAGTATCTCTAAAAGCCTTGATGTTCACGTGTCCACAGTAAGACAGTCTATAAATGGAGAAAGTTCAGCACTGTTGCTAGTCTCCCTAGGAGTGGTCGTCCTGTAAAGATGACTGCAAAAGCACAGCGCAGAATGCTCAGTGAGGTGAAAAAGAATCCTAGAGTGTCAGCTAAAGACTTACAGAAGTCTCTGGTACATGCTAACATTTGTGTTGACAAATCTACAATAAGTGAAATGTTAAATAAGAATGGAGTTCATGGGAGGACACCACAGAGGAAGCCACTGCTGTCCAAAAAAACCATTGCTGCACGTTTGAAGTTTGCAAAAGAGCACCTGGATGTTCCACAGCACTACTGGCAAAATATTCTGTCCATAGATGAAACCAAAATTGAGTTGTTTGGAAAGAACACACAACGCTATGTGTGGAGAAAAAAAGGCACAGCACACCAACATCAAAACCTCATCCCAACTGTGAAATATGGTGAAGGGGCCATCATGGTTTGGGGCTGCTTTGCTGCTTCAGGGCCTGGACGGATTGCTGTCATTGATGGAAAAATGAATTACCAAGTTTATCAAGACATTTTGCAGGAACACCATAAGACCATCTGTCCGCCAGTGGAACCCCACAAGAGGATGGGTGATACAACAGGACAACAACCCAAAGCATAGAAGTAAATCAACAACAGAATGGCTTCAAAAGAAGAAAATACACCTTCTGGAGTGGCCCAGTCAGAGTTCTGACCTCAACCCGCCTGAGATGCTGTGGCATGACCTCAAGAGAGTGATTCACTCCAGACATCCCAAGAATATTGCTGAACCGAAACAGTTTTATAAAGAGGAATGGTCCAAAATTCCTCCTGACCGTTGTGCAGGTCTGATCTGCAACTACAGGAAACATTTGGTTGAGGTTATTGCTGCCAAAGGAGGGTCAACCAGTGATTAAATCCAAAGGTTCACAGTGCAGGGTGGAAAAAGTATGTGAACCTTTGGAAATTTTATGACCAATTTATGCAGAAATCCAAGAAATTCCAAAGGGTTCACATACTTTTTCTTGCAACTGTGACTAAAACTTTTAAGTTTGACCCCACTTTAGTTTAGCCTCTTACATAATTCTTGCTTGCTTGACATCCTGATAGAGAGAGAGAGAGAGAGAGAGAGAGAGATGCATCAAATGTGTTCTTAGTATTATTTATACTCCAAGCATTGCTTAGGCTGTCATAGAATCGGATGGAAGTCAGCCAAACATATTTTTATTTTGATAAATGTAATCTTTATATAACTAGGAAAGCCCCTCTGAGGTTAAAGATCTTTTTAAAGAGTGCCTTGGCAAAGATGTATCTCTTCATGTTTATTCTTCAGTTCTATTTTTAAAAATTGTCGAAAAAAAAAAATCCCCCAACAAACCCCCATTTGTGTCACTGATTGACTTCCATCATGTTTTGATGTTTTGGATAATCGTCCACAGAGTCCACATCAGTGGCAATCTCAAAATTCTAAACAATGATTGATTGTGTGTACTGTCAAAGGAAGTCTTTTTCTTTGAATCTTGATTGTAAGGTAATGAAAACTGCAATTCAGTGTCTCAAAAATGTTGAATATTACATTACAGATCCTGAATTTGGGGCTTTATTGACTGTAAGCCATAATCATTACAATTAAAAGGAATAAACAAACTAGATATTACACTTTGTGTTTAATGAATCTAAACTTAAAACAGAAAGTAAGGCAATTTGTGTTTGGTACATTATTTCTTTGTTGTAACAATGCTTCTTGGTAATAAATCTTATACCGTTAGAAAGCCTGTTTATTACCCTTTTAAATGATGCCACATTTGTAAGGATCATGCATTTGTTGGATGAGCAGCAGAGCTGAGTATGTGGGTTGCGCCCATGAAAATGTGCCAAATCTTCTCTGCCAATGCCAAACAGCTTATTTTGCTGTTGCTATTGACTCTTGTTTTGAGCTTCTGGTACCCCCAGGTGCTGCCAATCAGGTGCCTGATTGGCAGCACCTGTGAGCATGGGCCCTGCTACAGTGGTAGATGCAGTAATGTCTGCTTCAAGAATTGACATGTCTTGTTTGACTGATCTGGATAGGGTCCATCGGTTGGGCAACTTCAAGCTGGTGTTAACATAACCAAGTTGCGGCATTGTTTGGAGTGAACCCTAGTACCATCTCCAAACTGAAGGCCAAGTTCCATATAATGGGGAATGTCAGAGACAGGCCACGAAATGGGCGCCCCGAGAAGACAACTGCCCAAGAATACTGTTTTTTTCACCCTGTCAGCAAGAACTCTATCCTCCAAGATGACAACACTCGCCCCCACAGAGCGGGGTTTATCAGAGACTACCTCCAGAATTTGGGAGTGGAGAGGATGGAATGGCCTGCCAGCAGTCCTGACCTTAACCCCACTGAACACTTGTGGGATCAGCTTGGGTGTGCTGTTCGTGCCAGAATGACCAACACAACCACATTGGCTGACTTGCAACAAATGCTGGTCGAAGAATGGGATGCCATCCCACAGCAGTGTGTGACCAGGCTGGTGACCAGCATGAGGAGGAGGAGCCAGGCTGTTGTGGCTGTGTATGGTTCTTCCATACACTACTGAGGCTGCTGTTTGTTAAATGAATAAATTGTTAAATTTTCAATATGTCTTGTTTCATCAAACTTCAATCAACCAATCCACCAAACACTAAACAAGAGTCAATGGCAGAATCAGCTGTTTGGCATTGGCAGAGAAGATTTGGCACATTTTTCATGGGTGCAACCCACATACTCAGCTCTGCTTCTCATCCCGCAAATGCATGATCCTTACAAATGTGGCACCATTTAAAAGGGTAATAAACAGGCTTTCCAATGTAATAAGATTTATTACCAAGAAGTATTGTTACAACAAAGAAATAATGTACCAAACACAAATTGCCTTACTTTTTGTTTTAAGTTTATATGAGTTTGACTGTCTGAACTGAGCTACTGAATTAAATTAACTTATTCACAATATTCTAATTTATTGAGATGCACCTGTATACTTAAATTATTTTGGGCTGTTTTGCTTATAGCTCTGAACATGGCACATTTGCTGTGGTTGTTCTTGACATGGTTAATTGTGACATCTGTGTTGCCAATTTTTGCTCCTTGTTTTGCCATTTATAACTTTTTTGTGCTGTTTGCTTCCATTTTTGCCGCTTTTCACCCATTTTTGTCATTTTATCCCATTTTCACCCAATTTTTGCTGCTTTCTGCCAAATCTTCCCATTCTTTGCCATTTTGACACTCTTTTTTGCACTTTAATCACATTTTTTCCAGCTTGTCCCTCATTTCTGCAACTTTTATACCATTGTTATCCCTTTTGTCCATCTTTCCATTTTTTACCCATGTTTGATGCTTTCTGCCTGCTTTTGCAACCTCACTATGGCACTTTTATTTTTCTAAAGTTTTTTGCTACTCTTAAACCATTTGTTCCACTTCTTTTTGCCACTTTTATCACCCATTGTTGCTCCTTCTTTTGCCATTTTTAACTTTTTTTTCTGTTTGCTGCCATTTTTGCCTCTTTTCACCCATTTTATCCCATTTTTCCCCACATTTTTGCTGCTTTCTGCCAATTCTTACCATTCTTCACCATTTTGACACTCTCTTTTTGCACTTTAATCACATTTTTACCAATTTTGAAAATTTGTTGTACTTTTTGCAGCTTTTTCTGAATTTTAGCAGTTTTTGCTACTGTTTACCAATTGTTTCACTTCTAAACAACTTTTGCCACTTGCCGTACATTTAAACCAATTTTTTCTATTTTCTATTTTCCCTTGGCACTCTGATCCCTTTTTACCCCATTTGCCCATTTTTGCCACTAATTTGGCACTTTACACTCACTACACCCAATATTTTTTTGTCAATTTTATCCTACATTTGCCTGTTTTACCCATTTTTCTCACTTCTTGCCCATTCTTGCATCTTTTTGGTACTCTAATCCATTTTTGCCCCCTTTAACCAATTTCTGCCACTCTCCATCCATTTTTAACCACTTTTTATCCATTTTTGCTGATTTTTGCCCATTTGCCCATGCCACTTCATTTTGCCACTTTAACCTATTATTGTACCCACACACACACAATTATGTAATTATTTTCCATTTAAGATGTTAAAGTTTTCACTGCTTTTTTCTGGCATCATTACATTTGTGTACAATATAATAGTCTGATATTACTTTCCTTATGTTTAGTTCAGGGTGCCTAGTCACATTGTCATCTTCACCAATTAGAAGGTAATTCTGTTTTAAGAAAAGGGGTTTAGAGATTTTAAAAGGCTATGTTGTACTGCAGTATGAATACAATTCATTGTGCTTTGAGTGGTTATTATTAAGGCTGAAAATAAAATATGGTTATGTTGTGTTATGATGAACCATGATTTTGCCTCCAACTTGGCTGGGCCCTGAGAGCTCTCCCTTTTGGGTGGCTTTGATTGCAATACACACAATATACACACAGTAATAAAACATATCAAGGATGCTTTTTTTTTTGTTTAACTGAATATGTTAGGTGAAATCTGAAAGGGAAGAAATATATCATACATGTTTCAGGCCACTGCTGCATAAGTCCCAGATATGCTTGTGTGTACTTTGAAAGAACTTACAATAAACAAACAGGACATTGTTGAAGAAATCCCTGAATAAACAGACCTGCAGACACTGTACATAATAGTGATAAAAAAATTTAAAATCAATCTCATAGTTATTAGTCTTTTAAATCTAAGCTCAAGTTGCTGAATGACCAGTTAAGTTTAAAAAACAGGCTGTTCGTCAGTCAAGGTTAAAAGTGAGAAATTAGTTGAATAGAATGAGACAGAAATCCTGCTGATACCAATCACTCTACTTACTTTTAGTTCCAGAATTTTTTTTTACGTGGTATTAATTTTGCTGGCGGTGGTTTTATTATGAGAAAGGACGTCTCATTCCACGCCAGCAAGGGGCAGCACCGTTTTCCGTTAGCTATGGGGAGCAATGGATTATGGGTATTCTCTCTCATAAATACATCGTGGGTCTAACGTTGTTAACGCATTTTCCTGGTACAGACACTTGGGTGAGGCGTGTTATCGTAGCTCTGCACTCCAAGGACGATACTTTCGACTTTTTTGCTTTGAGGATAATTTTTGGCTTTTATTTGTGGAAGCTTAGTTGAGTTCTTTAAGTTTTGCTTTCTACATCACAACAAGAGTACATTGACTTACAGTTAAGAGGAACAGAACCGCTGAGTCACTGCAGAGAGTCTACATTTTTATCTCTACGGTTAAGGTTAAAATTGAAATGTGTCTAGAGATAATGGATTCTAACTGCAAGAACATGAAAGTGGACTGTGTCCGTAGAAACGTGAAATCTGGACCGAACCCGAGATGGAAACCGCTTCGTGTGGCAGCACATCAGGAAGACCTTCGGGACGACCAGGCCCTCAAAGTCGTTCGAGCCAGCGCCGTGAGACCGACCACCAGAAAGCACATTCACCGTGAAAAGAAGCGGGCACAGCTGGGTAGACTCGCCAAAATCATGAGACTGGTGATCAAGAAGGAGAACATCGACGCCATGTTTGAGGAAAGTCCCACTGTGGCCTGTTCGAACAGTCACCCACCGGGAGCAATGGCGCCGCAGAACACCACGCAGTACCTGATGGGTAAAGTTTACGAAGATATGAAGACGAACAACATTCAGACTGTTCCAGTTTCACCCGAAACAAATGTTAATTTGTACGGTGAATGGCTTTCACCCACGAGTGTTTATTCTGCGTTGGACTCTGGTTATGAGAGCTGTTTAACGTTCCAGGAGCGAGACTTTGAGGAAGCGTTTGGCCGTTGCTGGTAACCGGAATGAACCGGTTGATGTAACCTCTTAGAACTGGTCCGACGTCTCTTACCAAAGGAACTCTGAAATTAAGACAAATGAAAAGGTGTGATATTAAAATGAACACTTAAAGTTGCTTGTATGGTGTTGTATTCTCTAACTGCAGTAATGCTGTGTATATTTTATTGCCAGTGTTTCATGTATGGGCTTTATTTGTTCCACAGCGGCGCACTGGATGGTGCCCGCCCACACCGAGCCCCGCTGAGCCGTGAATGGTGCCGCCCAGGGGGATGAATCAATCGCACCTCGGCTCTGTCAGCGGATTGTGGAAATCCAGGTAAACCCGGGCAGGTATTGTTGCACTGCATTGTCGCTAATGGCAATAGTAGTCCAATGCTGATGTGATGTTGGGGGTTTTCCACAGTCACTGTTGTCTGAGCGTTTTCCAGGTCACCCAGGACAAAAGCTTCAGCTGTGACCAGGGAGCAGCGCACCACGGAGGTGGTCAACTAATGGCTGATACAAGGTGACAATTATCGACAACCATTTATCTTGACTTTTTCAAAGAAGAGGAGCCCAGTTTCATAAGTTGAAACATTTGTCACCCTATAGCTTTATTTAGTGTTAATATATTGTCTGCTAATTGAAATCCAGAACTGATAATGGAGTTGTGAAGGTAACTTTGATCAATAAATGCTCTTTGTTTAATGTTTGAATTTGACTCTGCTTCATTTTGTTGCTTTTGTTTTAGGTCTGCTCTGGACTTTTGCTGGTATTTAAAATTCAGTACGCAGAAATGAAAAGTAAAACATAAAATTAACTAGTACTGGATTAAAATTTAACTTGTTCAGTCACAGAATGAAAATTGAACAGAAATGGTTCAGTTGGTGTAACAAACCTAATCTAAAGAGCTCAAAACTACTGGAAACTATCCCGTCTTTACAATCGTATTGGCATGTTAGTGACAAGACTAACAAATGCATGGGTTACCAATAAGGAGAAAAAAACGTAGGAACTACATATATATAATTGCATACCACTATGCCAGAAATGCACATATTTGCAGATTTTTAAAAGAAATCTGCAGATATTGAACATTTATCAGTTTAGTATCTGACAATGCAATCCTACTCATAATGCTGTGCACCCCTAGTAGATCGGTGATCGATGCTTGTAACACCAATTTGCACATAAATACATATGTGAGGGGCTAGTTCATACTGCTTTACCAGTGTCATATCTGTTTGAAGGTGAAGTTATGACCCATGAAGATAAAACAGCTTAACTGTGTGTGTGTAGCACATTTCATATCACTTTAAACTTGGTGTTCTTTATAGAAGATTTAAATAAAAGGTTAGCAAATGAGGCAAGAATAACATGAAAATCCAGGTATAATAACTTTGGAATTACCATGCACAAATCTGTACAGCAGTCACTTTTTTACCTACAAATGGGCATACTTGAGTCCATAGCCATAGAGATGTAAAAAAAAAAAACAGGTTTGAGAGAAAAGCAGTGTTTTGTTTTTACTTATTTGAACATAAAAGTGTCATTTTCACATGCTTGTCCTTTCAACAATCCATCAATTTGCCATTTTTCCTTTTTTTCTCAACACTCCATCAACAACAATTACTCCTTTTTAGTGGCTCAGTTGATACAGTTAATCACGAATTATCAACAGGGGCAATTAAAAAAAACAATTTATGGGAATGAAAGTGTAACCAAAAACAATCAAGTATAAGGTGTACGTTGTCTTGATTATATTATAGGAGGCAAGTACTCTAATTTCTGGATCCAGACATTAGATGATGGGGTTTCCAGGTTTACCCATCTAGTTGTAAAACACTTATGGCTACTAATAGGATTTGGAGTAAATACACCAAGGAGAACAATCACAGGGTCTTTGGGTATCCAGATAGAAAAAAAAAACTTATTTGAGGGCGTCAAATATACCCTTCCAGTATCCACCTAATTTTAGGCACAACTACAGGATATGAGAATGATCGCCCACGTCACGGCCACATTTTTCCAGCACTTATCTGATCCTGTGTGGTTCCACTTAACTGTGACTTGGGGTGACTAAACACACCTTCACCTGATTTGGTATTAACGTAAGGCACTTATGGATGCCCATTATGGATGATCTGAGGGGTCTGAAAGGATGGTATAGCACCCTGGTATCTTTCTGTTTGATTGTAACATGAAGAACCTCAGTTTAGAAATGTTTTTCAGATGACGATGCTTTTTGATCAAGGTCCTACTTTGGGTTCCCAAGAGGTTTCCAACAGTGGTTTAGGGCACATTTACAAGCAATAATATGTTGGCATGTGATTGCCAAAGAATCAGGAAGAAGTAAAGGTTTTGTAAAAATGATATCCTTTATGACATTGGGTCAGTAGAAGCCTTAATTGTTTAAGTTATGATTTAATATCTTCTCAAACTTTGAATGACAAAACTCCAGCAAGACCAAGGCAAAGTTGTTCCAATATGTTTCTGTGTACCTAAAACATTCCTCCTTAGCTGAAGATGTAGTGAAGGTCCAATGCACTGAAAAATGTTCAGTTTGCTATTTACAAACCTGTTAAGCAATGAGGCACAGTACTACTAACAAAACGAAGCCACGGTGAAGCTGTTAGTCACAGGGTTATGAAAATCCCTGCATAATGTTACACAAACGTCACACTGAAATCTAAATAAGGCTGTCATATATGAAGCTACCACATGGAGGCAGTAATGCATAGTGAAACTGAGCTGAGATGGTTCTTGTAGAGTCAGGGTTTCCACATGGCTCTTGTTCTAATGAAGGACACTCCTGCTTTTTATGTCTTCCAGGACTTGATGAGGTTACAAGTACAAGCGTAGCCATTTATACCCTCAGATCAAAAGCTCCTATTTGGGTGTGCTGTTGACTCTTTGGTTGAGTTCAGTTCATCATCTGATAAGTGTGGGTTTTCCAGTGGAAACTATCATAACATCTTTGAGGGGCTTGTGAAACAGCACGTTAAAAAGTTCCATGTCTTTTAAAGGAAGAAACTTAAAGTAGGAGGGGGCTTCAGCGCTCTTATCTTGGTTCTCTGTGTTTCCAGCCTTGTGATTCAGCCGCTGATAGCAGTCAAAGAAATGGCCTCAGTTGTTCCTCTGAAGTGACGCATTGACTTCTTCTCTTATTGCCGCCTGGGTCCATGTCCTGGATTCGGTATCTGTCAATCTGAAAGGCTCACTCTGGTGGAGCTGCCTAGTGTGATGGTCAGCAATTACACCTGGGGGAGCCCTGTGTGTGTGTGTAGTGTTAGTGTGTGGGCAGGGAACCAGACAGGAGCGCTGCAGGTTGATTAATGGATCCTCCTGTGTGCTGCCACGGCATCGATCACTGTTAGATTGGTGCAGTGCTGTTCAGGGATTAGCTCCTTTCACTTCTGTGTTCATGTGGTCAGTTCAAACTATTTCTGTGAAACTTCAGTAACATTTTACTTTGTAAGCTGATGTAACAAATCAAATTGTTTCCAATATTTATAGAAGGAAATGAAAAAAAATCTTTGATTTACTGTGATAGTTTACTGGAATGCAGTATAATCAATGCTACAGTGTGAACTGTACATACTAGAAGAACACATTTATTAGTAAAAATGTTTTTGTGCACATAATAAGAACATATAAATTACGACACATACTTTGAGTCCATGTGTCTCAAATTCAAATTCAAAAACTTTATTTGTCCCCGGGGGGCAATTAAAGGCACATGGAGCAGCAAGTAAACAACAATATATGTCGTGTTGGTCTCAGGCAAACAAGACTGTCTTAAAACCCATCAGATCGCTCCACAAACAAGCCCTGAAAATCCTAGACAGAAAATAACAGCAGTATCATCACTGTGATATACTCGATAAACATAAAAAGCTCAGCTTTGATAATTTAATCCTGTATTCAGATGTTCGTTTAGTTTATAAAATAATCAATAATGTGTCTCCTCCACCACTGAAGAGCTTTGTTAAACTTTGCTCTGAGCATATTAGCAGATCTTTAAGGTCTGCCTCCAGTGGAGATTGTGGTATTCCTAAGCGTGGCTCTGTCTTTGCACAGTCTGTTTTTTCTTTTAAAGCTATCAAAGCATGGAATAATCTTTTAACCGATCTCAAACTTTGCACAGACTTCCACATTTTCTCTCAAGAAGTGAAAAAGTGGATTTTAAGGAATCAGTCTTGTCAGCATTAATCTTACATCTAAACCACTCTTTTATAACTATGAAGAATGTCAAATTCGGATTTTAATGAATGTAATTTGATCTCCTTTACCATGAAATATGTATTGTGGCTGAATGAATGCAGATGTGTGCATGTATACTTGTGTGTAGATGACTGATTGATTCTGTATTCATTGTTGTTTACCTGTCCAGGGACTACAGATGGAAATTCCACAAATCAGTTTATGAAATATATAAAGATTATCTTTCACAAAATGGTCTTATGTTTCAATAAATTTGTGTGGCTCATGAAATTTTTTGACTTTTTTCTCATTAGAGTTATTGCATTCCATGAAATGCTTTTGCAGTTGACCTTCAGGGCCACCGTACTGGTCACTGCATGGTCCAGACTGTGACAGGTATTCTGTGTAAACCTCCAAAGTACCCAGACCAGATGATCCTCTGTGAACCTGTAAGGATAAATCATACCAGCTCCAGCACATGCTGACCCCTGTCTCCTCCAACACCATTGTCCTCCTTAAAGGACTCATTTTCAGCCTGCTGGGAGCACACTGGAGCATTTTAGCAGCGCCACTTGAAGAGGAAAGGCAACCAGCCAAAAGTTGGGATTTGGCTCTGGCAGGACTTTGGACAGAGTCTCCTTTTAATTGAAGCTGTTAAAAGGAATCTGGGGTGTGTGCTAGTGTGTTTGTGTGAGTTCGAGCCCTACTTAAAATGTGTGAAAACACATCAAGGATAAATGTCAGGCTACAGTATGGGTGTGGAGGGAATTAAAGGAGTAATCTTCATCCTTAAGTCCTCTTCTGCACCCCACATGAAGGCGAAAAACAGAGTTGACAGACGCTGATGACTATCTTTGTCCATGCTGATATGTTTTTTGGTGTAAATTTCATGTCCCACCCAGAGGAAATCAGATTAAAAATGTTGCTCACATGAATCACAACAAAGGAAGTAGCAGCAATTTGATGCACTCCCACGAGAAGGAATTCTGGACGGATCCTTTGTTGAGAGAAGTGATGAACTAAAGTGTAAATATTTCAGCATTTTTCCACTCATGGGTGAAACTTCAAAGTGTTTTCTCACAGGAATATGGGGAGTGGGGTAGGGGGTGTCGGTGAGTAATCAGCATGCTGAATGATTAGCATTAAGAGCATATTCTTGTCATGTTAACGCTTTGAAATGGGCGTCAATAGGCTTAGCACCCTGGCTTAAACACCCTGATTTAAATAACTTTAGCCTTGGAAAGCATGCCGTCCACATTTTTCTGGAAAGGAGGCAAATACATCTTGACAGAGAGCTAAATAGTTTCACTCAGATCTTTGAATTTACCTACTGATGAACAATTTTTCTAAAACCAGTCCTCACTTTGACCTTAAAACTAATTATCTAAGTATTTTTCTAAACAGCAGGTGGCAGTAAAAGATGGTCATAGCAGCCATCTTGGGTTTAACAGACATTCAGATTATTTTTTTTATTTTCTTCTCTAAACTGGATGTTTTCTAACTCTCTTGAGGTGAGGTTTCAATATTTCCACACAGCTAGTAATTGGGGGTCTCACTTTGGCTTCAAGGTTGATCAAAGATCATGTCATGTTAAGACAGGTGGTCATGTTATCCTGTGGACAGGGTGATAATACAGGCACACACCAAAACTCAAATAAAACAACCACAGAGACCAGATAACCCTGACCAACCATAGATGGAGTACACAGAGACACAATATTTGTACAGGCTTACAAAACGATAGATTTGAATTAATATTAGAAGAATTTTTTTTTAAAAATACCAGCTCATAAAGGCATCCAAGGCATTAAAGAAGTAGACTGACTTGTCAAAAATGGATGAAAAAAAGTCCAGTACAGTTGACCATTTCAATAAGCAGATTAGACAAAAAAAAATCATATGTATGGAGCAAAATAAGGAAACAGTAATATGGGACAAGGATGGTAAGGGGAGACATTTATATGATCCAGCAGGAAGTAGCGGAAGAAAGGTTGGTGGGATGAAGCAGGGAGGAAAATGGCATCATCAGAGTTAGAATAGGACGCACCAAATAAAATTAATCTTTACACCTCATTGGGAAACATCCCAAATTGTAAATCTTGCAACCAAGAAGGAACTGTGGACCATGTAGTCTTACCTTCCTGTAGTACACAAATTTGAGTCACTTATTTTAGGACAGCCTGATGAAAGAAGGTATTATACACATGAAAAATGATTTTCCCCAATACTGCAGGAAAAACAATTTTAAGGCATTAATTCATCTATCTAAAGACTTCACTACTAACAAGGACATAAGAAAGAAGCATTACAATAGTAGGTGGTGATAATGCTCCACTTGGTAGTGGTTTCCATTGAGAAGAACAAGAAGACTAAACTCCAAATTCCTGACATGCAAGGTGTATTAGCCAGGGTTAGCTTAGATTAGCTACTGACCTCACTACTTCATCCTGGTTTTATACTAAAAAAAAAAAAACTGTTACATTTAATGTCAGCTAAGCTAACAGGACCTGGCTGTATATGCTAGTCATATGTTCTAAGTTATAGAACTTGTATTCTTGTTTTCAAGTTTACCTTGCAACCTTTGTTCAAGCTAAAACTTACTGAGCTTACTATAACATCATTTTTTCTTCAACATCTTCTTACGCTAACACTTGCTTACAAGAATATATTTGGTTAAAACAATGCATTCCGGTTTTAAGAGGTACTACCAGACTTTGCTTAGCTTTATCTACTGACCCCGTGCTTCTCTCTGTCTTAATTCTGGACCAAAAACCTGCTAGGTTATTGCAGGAAAAAGCAACCAGTAGCTTGCTAGCAATTATTCAGACAGTATGCTAGTCATACATCCTAGCAGTAGCTACCTAATGTTTTCTCGTGGTTTAAGCTAATATTGCATCCCATGTTCAAGGTAAAACTTATCATGGGCATAATGAGGTCATTTCCTTTTCAGTATTTTCATATTCTAACATTTGTTGACTCATGCTTACAAGGTATTTACTGACCATTACCAGCCATGGTTAGCTAAGACTTAGTGACTGACATTTTGCTTCACTCTAGAAAGTTCTTGTTGAAATGGAAACCTATGCAGGCAAAGCTAACAGTGGCAAGCTAGCTGTAGTCATGTTACCTAACTGATAGAACTATTGTTATTTTGTGGTTTAATCAACCTTACAACCTAAGTTCTAGCTAAGACTTAGTATGTTTATGATGTGCCATTTTCTGTAACATCTTCATCATCTAGCACTTGTAGATATGTCGAATACATTGTCGTCAGAAGGTATGTACAGACCATTACCAGCTACCAGTGGCTTAGCGTTAGCAATTGATGTATAGTACAATGGACATTTCCTATATTAGATCTAATGGCTTACCAAGTAAATGTGAATTAGGCTAAAGGGAGCAGGCTAGTTGTTGAGAAGACATGTTGGTGTTGTTTCATCAATTAGCATTAGCATATGTTTGCTTTTAGAACAAGCTAGCCTCTCCAATGCTTTGTGCGAAGCTAACTTGTTAAGCTATTTTCTTGTGGAAATTTTTAGTTGCACACATGTAAGTCAAATGTTTGGTTCAGCATTGTAATCACTTGTCAAAGTACATTTAGTGGAGCTGTTAAGGGTTCTATTATTATTTAATTTGTTGGGTGTTAAAGAACCAACTGATTGAGGTTAGTATTATGTTTCTGAATGATTTCTGTCATCAGATTATTTTTTCATTAAATATATCAACCTCCTCATCAATTTATTTAACAAATGATGTTTTTGGTTTCACATTTCCCCCTCCCTGTAAATATGAGGTTCATTAATATCAGACAGTGTGCTGGTCCTAGACCTACTTTAGTCACCCATTAGAGTGTTGTGACCCAAATAGAGAAAACTACCCATGCCTAGCCCAGGGTAAGCATTTAATGTCCACCATACACGTGGAAGCACACTCAGACAAGCACACCCTGGCACGAAAAGAAAAAATAGGGCAAGGAGAAGAGGGCACTGATGTTACCCTGTGCGCCCTCTGTGAGTTAACCCCTCTGCTGCGCTGGCTCATTAGTCAAAACCGTTCAAGGCGAGGAACTGAGGGAGGTTTGTGCCACATCTATTTCTGTCGACATCTCCCCGTTTCACTTTGCCTCTCTGCAGAGACTGAGCAGAGGACGTT
Organism: Cheilinus undulatus; assembly: GCF_018320785.1. Taxonomy (NCBI): domain Eukaryota; kingdom Metazoa; phylum Chordata; class Actinopteri; order Labriformes; family Labridae; genus Cheilinus; species Cheilinus undulatus. Next base: position 18,375,020 of record NC_054887.1, on the reverse strand, counting down.
AAAGTCTGTTGACCCAGCAGTTTCAGGGAAATGGGCAGGTAGAGAAGAGAGTGACACTGACGCTGTGTCCAGGGCTGGAATTTGCAGCATGGGGTGACAGTCCTCTAACTATGTCAAGGACAGAGACAGACGAACCTGCTATATCCAGAGAGGGAGTTATACCACTCAGACATGAGCACACACACTTCAGAGTGTGGCTCAAACAGTGCTCTTAAAAGTAAATACTTTTTTAGGTATTAGACTGAATTCAGCAGAGCAGTCAGTTTGCTTTATGCTAGTTACATATAAGGCAATTTTCCAATCGTAATCAAATACAAAAAAATTGGGACATCAAAAGGACAGTCTTAGCATATTTTTAACATCATAATAACACTAAGATTGCACAGAATGTCCAACTAGTCCACAAGGCCAAACACTTGCCTATTTTTTTGTTTTCACTGTGGTGATTCCACAGACATGAGATCTCACAGAAACTCGTGTGATTAGATGAGACTTGAGGGGATAAACCATTATGTGTTTGTAATGTAAAGTATGCAACATCTGGTAGGTGACACTTCCTAGTCTGCTGACCCTAGGCAGAAAGGTTTCATTGCAAAATATAAGCTCCAATATTCCTGTTAAATTGTTTCTTTTAATGGGGTATGCCGTATTACGCACAGACTGTGCACAATCCCCACACCTGTGTGATATTGTAGTCCTCTGCCCAGTTCCCAGTGCCCAGTGTCTGAGCAGCTATTTGGGTCTGCAGGCTTTGTTAGAGAAAAAAAAGCCAAATCAAGCTCAGACTATTATTTCCCCATAGTTTTCCACTTCAACAGCTGACAGTGTTTTCAGAAGGTAAACATATCATGCTGACTGTAGCTTGTCTAGTTATCAGCCGTTAGAAGAATAAAGCAACAGCCATAAACTTACCTGGATGACAGGGTCCCTTCTACTCTTCTGGGCAGTGCTGGTTTTTCCAATTTGCCTCCAGGAAGTTGAAGAAGGGCCAGAAAACACCGGCATCAAGAAAGGCAGGAAACTCTAGATAGGGAGTGATGCAGGCTGCAGGTGTCTGTTAGCCAGTACTCCTGATCAGAAATGTCCTGAAAAAGTGTTGTGACCAAGTCCCACTCATGTCAACAGCAGCTCTCGGGGGAATGGGCTGACAGTTTCAACACCCAAACCACTAGGTAGCTAACCAGTCTCCACTGAACTCTTAAATGTTTAGTTATCTTTTGATAATATATGCCTGAAAATATGTAAATCACAGCCCTGCAGTTCCCAAAAGGACCAGCGGTGGTACTTTAGAGAACACTGCAGGGGACAAAATACAAACAGGATTAACATAATTTCTCTGTTCCCACTTTAGCATCTCAAATATGTAAATGTTTCTGTGTTTTTTGTCGACTGCATAAACATTCACAAAAACCTGCACAGCTGGCATCTCATCACCATTGATCAAACCTGTCTTGATTTGTGAGCACAGTGCAAATGGCAAGTGTGACTCATCCATTCTCACACCCACACAAGCACACACTGTGCTGTCAATCTTCACCCAGACTTTTCCTGCATTGTAGTCTGACCGCTGGTTTCTAATGTCACACTGTGTTTCGTAACAGGTTAGCGGGTCAGGAGCTGACTTCTGCCATGACTGCAGTTGATTGGTGGACGGCTGCCACGCACTCTCTCTGGTTTGGATTCTGAATGTGTCTCTTCTCACAGTTTTAGGTCTGTTTTACCTTGTAATCTGTGGCTGACAGTATTTTCAGTGTGTAACGTGCAGAACAGATTAAAAATAATTCAAGAGCATATTAAAAAAAAAACCTGCTGATGATTGATTGCATTTGTGTGTATTGACCACAGTTTCCACAGAGTCTGTGTCTGCAGCATTCTGTCTTTGCCCAAGGCCGCCCATAAGGGAGGATATAGAGGAGAGCTTTCTGAGGGCCAGACAAATGGAGGGCCAGTGGAGGTCAGTAAAATCATGGTCCACTGGAAAGTTAATCTGTGATAACCATATTTCCTATAATAATAACAACCACATTTATAAAAACAAAAAAAAAAAATAATTTTAAGTATTTATGCTGAAGTTGTATATAGCCTTTTCAGAAACTTAAACTCATATTTTTTAAACAGAATAACCTTTATGGGTGATTTTAAGAATGTGGATGGGTAAATTGAACTAAACCAATTAGGAAAGTTATGTCAGACACCGTAGCTAAGCCTTAATCTGTATGAATGTCAGGGTGCCAGAAAATAAAGCAGAAGAAACCAAGTCAACTTTAAGGGGAAAATTCAATTTGTAAGAACTGTGTGAATATGGCAGAAAAGAGGCAGAAAAAAGTGGTGAAAAGGTGTTAAAAAGTGGTGAAAATGGGTCAGACTGGCAAAATGGGTTGAACGGGGGTTCAAAGGCAATAAGGGCGAAAAAGGAAAAAATAGGCAGTGAGAAATGGTTAAAAGTAGGTTAAGAAGTGGCAAAAATGGGCAGAACAAAGTTTTGAAAATGGGGTAAAAAGTTGCAAAAATGGCTTATAGGTGGCTAATGTGGGCAGAAAAATGGTGAAAATCAGTAAGAAAGTTGTGAAAATGTGTCAGATAGTTGCAAAATGGGTTGAATGTGGCAAAAATTGGTTAGAATAGGCTAATAGGGGCAGAAAAATGGTGAGAATTGGTAAGGAAGTTGTGCAAATAGTTCAAATAATTAAGTTGCAAAAGGGGTCAAATGTGGCCAAATATGGTTAGAAAAGGCAAAGATTGGTCAGGATTGGCTTGAATTGGTTAAAAGTGGCAGGAGGGGGTTAAGAGAGGAAATATTCCATACAGAAAAATGGTGAAATAGGTTAAAAAGTGGTGAAGATGGGTTAGAAAGTGGTGAAAATGGGTCAGATAGTAGCAAAATGGGTTGGCCATGACAAAACATTGGGTCAAAAGATGCAAAAATAGGTGAGGGGGTTAAAAGAGGCAATAAGGGCAAACATAATAAAAACTTGGAAAGAAAAGAAGTGCCAAAATGGGTTAGAAATGGCAAAATGGAAAAGTAATTGGGTTTAAAGAGACAAAGATAGATTAAATATTGTCTCAAACTGATTAAAAGTGGCAAAATGGGGTTAAAGGAGGCAACAAAGGGAGAAAAAGAGAAAAATGTACAGGGGAAAATGGAGAAATTTGTTATAAGTGGCAGAAAATTTGGTATAAAGAGGTAACAAATGTTTACATTGGCTAAAACTGGTTAAAAGAGCCAATAAGAGGAAAAAGGGGTGAAAATAGGTCAAAAAGTGGCAATTAGGGGCCGATAAGGTAGTAAAAGGGGTCAAAAAGTGTCAAAAATAGGTTAAAACGAACACTTTTGTCCATATAGTGTATGTTTTAGCTTCAGTGTTTTTAGAGGAGCACAGTAAAGAGCTCTTGATAACATTCTGTGAAGAAAATATTTGCCCAAACAGTTCAACTTGAGGCAAACTGAGGATAACTTAGCAGCACAGAAGACTCCCAGAATGCCATTCAGACAGGTGAGTACATTGGCACAGCCGTTGACTGATGATAAGAACTCAGCAACAACTGTGTTGCCTAGCAACATTGCTCTGTGCACACAACTCTTTCTCTTTAAAGTGTTTTGAAGGTTGAAGCTGTGCTGGAGTTTAGATTGTTTCCAAATGTTTGTTGTCTGCCTCAGAGACATTTCAACAATGACTCCATGAAATGTGCTTTTTACTCCTTTTCTTTTGGCTTATTTCTCTCAGTGCTGTGCCAACTTTTCTCTTTGTCAATCATTTCTGTTTGTGTGTGAGAGTTATGGAGCTATTACGGATGCAAAATGATTTGCAAATATGTCAACACAGAGACATGGAAACAGACAGATACACAAATTTGCACACAGATTTGGAAGCTGTTAACTCCTGAACTGCTTCAGCCTCCAAACACACCTAGAAGAGAGTAGATCTGTTTGCCTTTGTGGATAAGTGTACATGTTTGTGGATCTATAGTCATGTGCAGAAGTTTTAGGCATGTAGGGCCAAAACCATGGGCTTGGGGGGGGGGGCAGCCTGAGTCAGGCTTGATACATGTTAAACTGCATGTGTGTCACTCGAAAGCAAAGATCAAGCTCGACGGCATCTCCTTTGTCCGTGCCTTTTCACCCCTTTGCCATGACGGCCATGACCCTTTGTCAGCACACCATAAACTGTAACAACCACAGAAGGAGGATTTATGTTTGCTACTTAAGCAAATAAGTAGAGAAAGAATAAGATTGTGAATGTAGTTGTTTTCCTTTTGAATATAATGACTTACAGCTGTGCTTATTTATTTATGACACCATCCTTAATCACAGTAAAATGAGAGAAGAAATCATCATGATTAATTTATGCATTGAGATAAAAAAAAAGTGTTGAATAAAAGTGTTAAAAAAAAGTGCAGAAGAGATGCATGACAGCTCTCATTGAGTTCCTGTCACTGCAGAGTTGGAGGCAGCTGTGTCATTGTCACATATTGTTGAGGGCAGCAGAGCGTAAACAACAGATGGTGGAGCTCGTACCTGAACAGCATGTCAACTCTAACAGTTTAACTTTGAGCTCAGCATGGAGATACTGTGGCCTTCTCTGCAGCTGAGAACATCTATAATATCACCTTTTCCTCTCTGGTGTTTTCTGTGGACTTGTGAATTTATGGTTCACTGTATGGAGAATGGTTAATGACTCATGTGGCTACTATGACCTTTAATAAGGCCTCAACAGCCCTTATTATACCAGGAGGATCAGACCCATCTTTCATTTATGCCATTACCCCGATGCTTCATACGTTCAGAATGGAGGGTTAGGGTGAAGTGTTGGGGGTACATTTCCGATCAAATGGAGAGTTTTCAAAGGTGCACTCAGGGTGTTATGGGAAAATGCGTAGAATGCTGTACGAACCAACCGAAGATTCCTGCAAGAAGTATACAAATGCCAGTAGTTTCTTCGTAAATAACATTTAAGGCCACTTTTCTCAATCATTATGCGAAATTCCTCCACAAAACATAAACAGTGGAATACTGTTCTGTGGGCGGAGCTGAGCTGCACATCTTGATTCAACTCTGAAATATAAATCAGGGTTTACCAGATAGCATGGGCAACAGGAAGTGCAGCCAATGCCAGAGAATAATCATGGTCCATCACAAGTAAGCAGCACAAAACATGAATGAAATACAGCAGCTTCCAGCCACAGTTCCTGCTGGGTTAGCATTCTTTGACGTTATATCCAGCGTTTCCATGGCAAAGACAACTGCTGTATGTAAGTATTTAGCCACACCTGTTAATCATTGCATTCAGGTGTTTCAATCAGGCCTGCTGCCATTGGTGTATAAAATGAAGCACCTAGCCATGCAATCTTCATTGGAAACATTTGTGATATATAATTAGTCGTTCTAAAGAGCTCAGAGACCTTTGCAGTAAGTTTGTGAAACTTTATCTATGCTGGATTTTCCACAGTCAACTGTAAGTGGAAGCATTTAGGAACAACATACACAAAGCTGAAGACCACGTAAAATCACACAGCGGGGTCAACCCAAGTCATCCAGGGTTAGGGTTAGGGGACCAACTCTATATTAAAGTATGTGTATTTGATTACAATGTCAATACAGCCCTCTTGGTGTAATGGTCAGGTGTCTGGATACTTTTGTCCATATAGTGTATGACTGTCATGGTGGCCACCATGACGAGGTTTATCCTGATAGAAAGAAAAATATGAATGCTTCTGCTTCCAAACTGTTATATATTTGATATAAAAGTTGTCGGTCATATAATGGAGTATTGTAGATGGAAACTGTTATTTAAAGTTTTTTGTTTGTTTGTTTTTTTCCAGAGGCACCATTAAATATTGTGTTTTACTTTATTTTGTGCTTTTGTGCCTTTAAATTGAAGTGAAAGCTTTCACTTTCACTTCAATTTCCCTTGGATTACAGCAGACACAAACCTGAATTTTGAGGTATAGATTTTGTCTCATTACAGTTTGATTCCCTAACTGAAGCAAAGCCTCAGAAGCTTTTATCAAAACTACGGCCATCTTTTTCTCAGTGAATGAATTATATCGGAGGGATTTGGTCTGAAAGCTCACAGCCCCCTTAAAGAAAACTGATCAGTATTCTCCTTAGATCAGTCTAACTTCTGATGAACAACACTTATTTTGGAGGCATTCAAGCTGATTCTACCCGCCAGCAGCTGCTTTGTTCGGACTTTGTTGTGCGGCTGGGTTAAAATGAGGTGTAATAAGCTTGAGTCAATACTGCGCTGTGAGTTTTGGCAGGAGCTAAATAAGATGGAGGGCGATCGATATGATGAGAGAGCCAAGGACGATTTGAGCCTGCTCCGTCTCCACCCATCACCTGCTGCTGGAATCGCCTCCTGTCAGACATTTGTCACTCAGTGCAAACAGGCAAATAGGGCCTATCATAGAGACACACAAGCCTGCCATGGCCAGATCACTTTTCTTTGACATGCAGTGGAAAGTCGTGCACATGCATACAGCTCAGAGAAACATCTCCTATCAAATTGTCCCTGCTTGTGTTTGGACAGTAAATGCCACATGGGATCAATACATGCACATACAATCAAGAGGCGACGCGTTTCTTGAAGAACAATGTGAGCCTGGAGGACAAAAGCTGTTTGAATAGATCATGCTTACTGTGAGTCGGCGGTGCCAGGGGAAAAAAGAAGAAAATTGATTTTTTTCTAAATTCTCCACGGTGAAGGATGACTCACGCTGACTCGTTTTCTTAAGATGTGTGAGAATAAATTGGAAAGTGACAGAGCAGCAGCGCACAAAAACCCTCCTGCAGCCTTTAGATGAAGACATCAATTTAAGATTCTGCAGCCATTGAATAAAAAATGCTTAATTTACTCAGTATTTGTCCTGTGGCTGCTCATGAGAGGGCATACATCTTACCTATCACAGGTACTTTAGCCATCTGCTCACACAAAGTGTCTGCACGTATTCTCAAATCAACAGTTTTCATCTTCTCTCAAAAGACTTTAGTGGATCTTTGACCTAACAAAGATGAGATGTGCACACTTGTTAATCTAGCTCTGGAACCAACTCAGTCATAAATGCCATGACAGTATCACTATTCCTGAAGAATGGTCAACAACTGCAAGAAACAGAGCATACACTCCAGAACATTTACCTTGTTGTCTTTAAACCATTTCTGTGGCGCTTTCAATGGGAAAACAAATCTTTTCCCAAGCCGTAGTTCTCATGCTGACTGAATAATATTGTCCTCCAGGATTTTCCTATGTTTTGCTGCATTTATTTTATCCTCTTACTTTACAAGCCTTCCAGGGCCAGCTGCTAAGAAGCACCCCCACAGCATGATGCTGTCACTACCATGCTTCACAGTGGGGATGGCATGTTTGTGGTGATGTGCAGTGTTTTGTGCCCACCAGACATAGCTAAAAGCCCCATTTTGATCTAATCAGACCAAAGAACTTTCTTCCACTTGACCGTGGAGCCTTTGACATGCCCTCTGGCGAACTCTAGTCCAGATTTAATGAGTTTTCTTTGACAGTGGTGTTCTCTTTGTCACTCTCCAATAAAGCTTGGACTGGTGAAGAACCCAGGCAACAGTTGTTGTATGCAGAGACTCTCTCATCTCAGCTGCTGAAGCTTGTAATTCCTTCAGAGTAGTCATGGGTGTCTTGGTGGCCTCTCTCATTAGTCTCCTTCTTGCACGCTCACTCAGTTTGTGAGTAGACATGTGCGATATGCCTTTGATAACTTGACGGTGGATTTAACTGAACTCTGGGGGATGTTCAGTGCCTTGGATTTTTTTTCCCATCTCCCAACATACCTTTCAATAACCTTGTCTCTGAGTTACTTGGAGTGTTCTTTTGTCTTTATGGTGTAATGGTTGCCAGGAATACTGATCTTTCACTTCTGAAATTAAATGAGCTATTTCTTTAAACAGAGTGCACATTTGTGCACATAGTGAAGAGAATCCAAGTTTTCTTGAAATTTCATATTCACAAGCAAGGGGTGAACATGAGGCCCAATGATGATCGGTGTCCTTCAGCACTCTGAAAATATACATTGTTTGAATCCGTTAAATGAATATAGGTAAACATGATTTTTTCTCTCTGCTGCAACCTGCTTCAAATTAATTTTAATATCAAATAAATAAAAAGTGAAAATGCTGACTAATTTCTGTTGTTTTTTCATAGCATATGGAAGTTTTTATTTACACAAAAATGTAGTAAAATAAAAGATTTGTTGGATATGTAGTGGGTTGGAAAAAGCAAGGAAAAAGCTTGCAAGAAAATTCAACAAAGCTGGCAGCCAGTATGTTTACATGCTGGTTTATTCTGGTTTATGAAGCCTTGACCGGTGATTTTAGATGTCCCTGAGTCGTAGTATTAACATAAATTTACATCATGATTTAGCAGTTCAGTTTTTCTGTCGCATTGCCCAGTACACTGTGAGCGAGCTGGCACTAAAATCCTCTATGATTCTGCCTAATGGGTTTGAGCAGCATTTTGAATACTTAATCAAGTAAAGTAATTAAGAGACTAAAAGAGAGAAAAGCTCTTAAGCGAGGTAGTTAATTAACATTGATGTCACATTTTATTCTGCCAGGCCTGTTAAGGAAATTGATAAAGTTTGATGAAAAGAGCACACTCTGAATGGGTGAATATTTCTTGTTCTGGCAGTTTCTACAGAACAGTTTGTTTTGTTTGGACTCATGTTGACAGTTTTTTCTACTTTTGATTTATGTAGAACTTCAGCATTTTTTATTCGTCTTAAAACAACTTAATAGTCAAGATCTAAAGCTAGAGTTCTGTGGCTGTACTAAGGACCAACTGTCATATTTTGTTGCTAGAGTGCTGTGGATTGGTGAGAAAAAATTACACATTGCTGTCAAAGATTGGCATCAACCTTAGTTGTTTTCATTAATAAAATCCTAATAAGACAGGCCCATATACATTTGTCATTGGTAAACTGAGTTGCATAAAAATAGATGATCATTTAAAGTATATGTTTCTTTTTCCTCACTTGGAGCAGTCTAGCAGTGTCACTTTTTAACAGCCTTTCTCCATCATTATGTGAAAACACACCTTTGAAGAAAACAATGATATACTTTTGGGTATTAACCACTTGGGGTGCAGTTTTATAGAAAATTTGAATCTCCATCATATAATTTGTGCAGCTGGTCTGCACTGAGGGAAGTTGTTTGAAGTTATTGCATCAGAAATAGGCAAAAACAAACATTTTGTGTGAAATATCCTCATATTGACAGGATATTTCATGACAGTCTGGCTGTAAAACACAGACCACAACTGTGAGACAGTAGTTCTGTCAGAGCAGAAATACACTCAGATTAAATCAGATTAAACTGGTGGTTATGGTTGGGGGAAAAGTTAAGGTAAGGGTTAAGATACCTTAAGTAAATAAAAAAAACTTGACCTGCACAACCTAATTACGAAAGATCTAATAAGGCCAAGTAAACCGTCATCTTACAAGGAAAATAGCTTGTTCTCCACGAAAAACACTCTAAGACAGTTAACATAGCAAAGCCTACAGCTAACAAAGCTATTTTAGCCACATACAAATTTAACTTAGCTATGTTAGCAATATTGGCCATTTAAAATATGTAGGTAAGGAAACTATGGAGCTGTAAGCTAACAAAGCTTCTAAAACTACATTACAGTCATGGACTAAAGTATTGGCACCCCTGGAATTTTCCCAGAAAATACACCATTTCTCCCAGAAACTGTTGCAATTACAAATATTTTTGGTATACACATGTTTATTTCATTTATGTGCATTGGAGCAACACAAAAAATCCGAAGAAAAAAGACAAAATTTAGATAATTTTACACAAAACTCAAAAAATGGGCCGGAAAAAAGTTATTGGCACCCTCAACTTAATGTTTGGTTGCACACCCTTGGGAAAAAATAACTGAAACCAATCACTTCCTCTAACCATCAACAAGCTTCTTACACCTCTCAAATGGAATTTTGGACCACTCTTCTTTTGCAAACTGCTCCAGATTTCTCAGATTTGAAGGGTGCCTTCTTGCAACAGCAGTTTCGAGATCTCTTCATAGGTGTTCAATGGGATTTAGATACAGACTCATTGCTGGCCACTTCAGAACTCTCCAGCGCTTTGTCTCCAACCATTTCTTGGTGCTTTTTGAGGAATGTTTGGGGTCATTGTCCTCCTGGAACACCTATGACCTCTGATGCAGACCCAGCTTTCTGGCACTAGGCCCTACATTGCCACCCAAAATCTTTTGATAGTCTCCAGATTTCATGATTCCTTGCACACAGTCAAGGCACCCAGTGCCAGAGGCAGCAAAACAACCCCAAAACATCTTTGAACCTCCACCATTTTTGACTGTAGGTACTGTGTTCTTTTCTTTGTAGGTCTCATTCTGTTTTCTGTAAACAGTGGAATGATGTGCTTTTCCAAAAAGCTCTACCTTAGTCTCATCTGTCCACAAAATGTTCTCCCAGAAGGATTGAGGCTTACTCAGGTGCATTTTTGCTAACTCCAGTCTGGCTTTTTTATGTCTGTTTGTCAGGAGTGGGGTTCTCCTCTTTCTCCTGCCATAGCGCTTCATCTCATTCAGATGATGACGTATAGTCCGAGCTGACACTAGCTGACAATAGCTACATTAGCTATTTTAGCTATGTAAACTACATAGGTAACAGAGCTATGGAGCTAAATATAAAGCTAACAAAGCTTTGTTGGTTTTGTTAGCTACATTAGCCATATAAACTATGGAGCTACAGGGCTAAATCTAAAAGATAGGAAGCTACTTAAGCTAAATTAGCTACATAAACAAAGTAGGTTACTGAGATACTAAGCTAAATAAAAAGCTAACAAAGCTATGTAGGTAATGTAGCTACATAAATAATACAGTTTTATCAAAAGCAAAAACGCTACAACAGCTATGTTAGATTATGCTGTGTTTGCTAAACCCTAGCCCTTTTTTGGAAGTAGTTATGTGAACAGTGGGTCACTTAAGCTTCATTAGCTGTAGCTAAAGCTAGCAAAGCTACATTGGCTTGCATAGTAACATTAACTTTGTAGTTAGCGAAGATATGTTAGCTTTAGCTAAATCTAACAAAGCTAAAGCAAGCTACCTTTCGCTTAATTACTTTGTTAAACAGATCAATACATCATTTAATCCTGAGTAAGACATCATACCTTTTTTAAAATTATGAAATGTTTTTCAACCTGAAATGTTTGCAGTATGTTTATTTCATGACTGTAACTACCAGACTTTGTTTCTTTATAAAGTTGAATTAAAAAAAAAAAAAAAAAAAAAAAGGTGTACTGGCAAATTACATGACTTCTGTTGTTACAAAAGTGGCATCTTACTGTTGTGGTCTGTAACATGGGGGTGGTCCCAGCCGGACCCAGATCCAGGCTGTGGGCCACGTCAGCCTGGTCTGGACACCCAGTGCTGGTTAAATTTTGTCAGTCCAGTATTTGTCGGACTGAAACAATAATTCGACTTTTACTAGCTGCATGTAAATATGCTAATTAGTGAATGAGCACCAGGAGTCGCAACCCAATTTTTTTTTCTGTATTTTAGGTATGCTGCCCTTGTGTTAACATGTTTAACTGCTTTGATTTGTCTGTAGTTCTTTTCCAACAACCAGTCACTGAACTCAGATTAGACTGCAGAACCACAGATGAACTCCAAATAAGAGGACTGCTTAAATTAGTTCGCAATTATTGTTTACTTTTCCATCAATGAAATGAATATATTAAGACAGGTTGTAATTGTTGTCAGCCTAGCGTGGACTTTGTGGTGCTCTAGCATGATAGAGTCATTGAGTCTGGCAGCAGGCTGCACTTCTTGTTGTTACCCTTTTCTGAGTTGGCGTGCTGCCTGTTGTAATCAGGAACAGGTTTTTCTGGCTTGAGGGTAGCATGAGTTATGATGAGTGGATTTCAACTGTTTACATTTTACGTTTCCTCTTCCATTTGGTCAGATTAGGCCCAGACAGTTTATATTTCTCATTGTTTAGTCCACGCTGTGAGTGCTGGAATGCTGTGTCACGTGAAACATTGCTGATTTGTACAAACCCCTGTGATGCTGTTGATAAATGAAGACCTAACATATAAAGGGTAACAGATTTATGATTTAATAGACAAATTTTTGGCACAGTAATAACAGATTTCGGCTAGAATGCTCCTTCTCATTCCAGTAGTCTGTTTCCCTTGACAAACACATCTACAGTTCATAATTATGCAAATGATACATATCTCTAGGCCAAATTGACGCACATAAACAACAAATCCCCTCAACCATCCCCGTGTTTGCATATCCAAAGTGGCTATGATTAGCATTGGAGGTGGAGGCGTGAGTTTAATTGAATGTCACAACTCATTTATTTTCCCATATTTGCAAAAGGTCAGTTTTTAAATGAACAAAACATAGACAAGGACACGTGGGTGCATGCTCCATTTTTTAAATTGAAGCTTCCCACTCATCAAGAAATGGACAGAATTTGCAAAGGGATTGACATTTTGCTTCCTTTTCCCTTCCCACACTTTGGAAGATGCTTGCACGGTCCATTTCTGAGAAGCCGTTTCTGCCCCGTCACTGCTAATTCTTTTTCTCAACCCAACCACCCAAACTATTTTTTCCCTGCTCCTTCTTCCATGTCAAGGCAGAACAAACAGTCCTTTCTTTCCTTCCATTTTTCCCTCATTCGTCCATCAATGTAATTGCACTCATTCCAGAAATAGAAAGGAGCTGCCATGGTGTGTTAAGAAGCTGGTGGTTTAGGCATCCATTAGGACTTTTGTGCATGGACAGCTTATACCTCTATTGTCAAACCTTTGCCACTTTCTCTAGGACTGAACTCAGAAAAGATTTTCTTCTATTTCTGAGTCATTCATATCTAAATAAACACTTTATTTTACAGAAAGAAGAAATCTGTGCTTGGATGGATATATATCATTGATATGGTGATGCAAACTACTATACAAAGCCAATTTTATTTAAAGGATTTACTCTCTTGTCCTGCACTGCCTCTTCAGAAATTCCACTAGGTTGAAACAGCCTCTGAAAAACTGTTCAAATCAATCTTTGCAGTATAAAGAACTGTAACCTTAAGCAGCTCAGCAAGGCAACGAATAAGTGGTTGTTTTGTCTTCTCTGTTGTGCAGAAAGACGTGACTCACACCAATTATGTCCAGCAGTTGCTCCTTTCATCTCCTCCAGCTTTGCTTCTGAAATTCTAGTTTATAATGTAAGAGCATTTTAGAGTCCCAGCAAGGACATCTCACTCAGTGCCAGCTGAAGGAGCATCCTTGAAGCGATTCTCTCTCTGCTCGCTTTGCCTTCTATCTTCATGCGTCCCCACTTGTCCTTCCTCAAGCCCCATATTTTCCCTCTCTGCTGTTTGTCTTGTTAGTCATCCATGTTAGGGTTTTCACTTGACTGAGGGAAAGAGGGAGATATGTGTTTCTTTTTATGCATCAGTCTGTTAAATATGAAACAGCCAGGAAGTTGATAACTTAGTTTACACTAAGGGAAACAGGCAAGACAGGTTGGCTGCAGATCGCAGCTCTCAGACAACCCCTCTTGCAGACCACAGCTGAGAGGTGCCACCTCTGTCAGCACAGAAAAACACATTAAAACTTAAAAACAAAATCAGATTGAACCTCTGATAAGGGTAAGGGTAAGGGTCAAGGATGCCAAAAGTTATAACTCTAGAACCTATCATAAAATGTTCAATAAAGCAGAGTAAATAGTCTGCGCAAAAGGAAAAAAAAGCTTGTCCCCCATTAAAACATTATAATACAGCTAACATAGCTAAGGCTAAAGCTAACAAAGCTATGTTATTAGCTTAAGTTAATGTAACCGAAGACTGTACAGCTTTTATAGTTTTGCAAGTCTCATAACCCCATTTTTATTCAAGTAAAATAGCTACATAGCTAATGTAGCTGAAGTCAACAAGCTACATCAGAAAATTAAACTTATGCTTCATTTGCAAGAGCCACTTCAGCTATGTTAGCATTACCTATGTATGCTTGTTATGAAACATGTTCAAAACTGGAGTCAATGAAGCTACATTGGATCATGTAGCAATCGTATGTAAGCTTTAGATAAAGCAAATAGAGTGAGCCACTGTTCACAGAACTACTTCTGAAATGGGTCCATATAAAACTTAATCCTGAATTAGACCTCTGACCTTTATTCATGGCATGTTACTTTGTCTGTAAAATTTGCACATTGGTTATATAATGAACATGTGCCAGACACACATTTAAAAAAATGACAGAGCCATGTAAGCTATGTAGATAACAAAGCTATGTAGCTGATGAAACTAAGTGTAGGGTAAATGAAAGCTGAACTAAGCTTGTTAGCTACATTAGCCACCTAAGCTACTTAGTTACACAGCCAAATATAAAGCTAACTAAGCTATGTTAGCTACTTAAGCTATGTAGGTATTGTAGCTACATATCTAATGCAAATAAGGCTACATTAGCCATGCTAGATTATGCTACCTTTGCTAAAGCTAGAATCTCTGGAATTTCTGCTTGACGGCTACTCCTTGAGACTAGCTATGCTTATGCTGAGTGTTTAGCATCAATAGGCTAAGCTGTTTTTATTGCAACAGGATGATGTTATTAGAATGTTTCCATAAGACTTACGACCTATGATTGTAAATTTATATTTCTTTCTTATGTTTGATGCATGCTTGAGAAGATTCATATATTTAAAGGTTAACTAAGCGTTGATTTAAATGGTTACACGTCTTGACAAATATATGGGACAGATCAATACCATGTCTGAATGCTGAAGACTACATTTGAACTTATAGGCATTTTCTACTGATTTCTGTTCTTTTAAACATCATTTGGCTTATTTAGTATGTGATGAAACTGATATGCTAACCAGCTGCACAGGAAGAAATATAACATTTCTATCAGTAAACAAACAAACAAACAAACAATTGGTAAGCAAGGTAAAAAATCTAATATGGTCCACTGTGACTTTAGTCTATTGTCTTGTTTTTACAAATTGTCTCAGGCTGGCTTTTACCATCAGTGTCCTCTTTAGATTTAGTTAATGTTCTTCTTAGGGGCAGAGGGTCACATGGGGATCACACTCATGAGCTAGTGTTTGTGAAGGAAGAAGTCCTCACCCTCACTTTCTCTGAAAATTATCTCATCTCTGTCATTAGCCAATCTTACGAGTCTGACTCCCTCCAGGCCTGCTGCTAAAACGCTAATGAGGGCCACACACTGCAATTACCAACACACACCTCTCCATGTCACCCAGAGAGGGGGCATAAGCAGCACTCCTGCTCCACACTTGACTTAAACCAATGAACAGACTAAACTTTGGGTGCATGTATTGGTGAAATTAATCTACAGTACAGTACTCTGTTTAGACTTCTGTTCTTTGCTTTGTGTGATGCTGCTGCTGCTCTCTAAGTGCCTTGAATTGTCCCCCCTGGGGACAAATACAGTTTATTGAATTGAATTGAATTGACTACAAGGATACCATGTCAGCTGTGGATAGCAGTGATGGTTGGTCAGTCAGCTATCTTGGACCAGAGGGAAATCTCATTGCCTACATTTGTTTGCACACTTGTATGAATCTTAAACTTTCCCAAATGATGCATCTTTGTGTTTTGAACTTGTGTCAACAACTTAAATATGTTTTCACATTCATGGCTATCACACAGTAAAATTGAAGTTTAACTTCCAATACTTAAACTACTAACTAGAAGTGCTAAATAGCAAAAAGGTCAGATCTCTTGTGCATAATTAATTTATGTATAGCTCAATTAGAAGTGGCTAGTTACGCAGACGGTGGCTCGCTTTAGCTTTGTTAGCTTTAGCTAAAGCTAATGAAGCTAAAGGAAGCCACTTTTCCCATAACTACTTCTAAAAGAGGTCAAGCTTTTGCAAACGTAACATAATCTAATGTCTCTAACTTAGCTTCATTTGCATTAGATTTAGCTAAGTTAGCTTGGTAGCTATGTCAACTATATAGCTCATGTAGCTTTGTTAGCTTTAGATTGAGCTTTGTTAGCCAAGCAGCTATGTTATCTATGTATCTAATGTAGCTTTGTTAGCATTAGCCTCAGCTACGTTAGCTGTTTAAGAGTGTTTTCTTGGAGGACAAGCTTTTTCCTTTAAGCAAACTGTTTATTTGTCTATAATAAACGTTTTGTAATTAGGTTTTGCAGGTAAGGTTTAATCTGATTTTATTTTTAAAGTTTAATTGTGTATTTCCATTCGGACCGAACTGGCGTCCCATACAAGTGGTCTTCAACCAGGTTTTTAAAAAAGATACAATTTTGGCCTTTTTAAGCTTTTATTCAAAGAGGAGGACAGTGGCTAGAGATGGAAACAGGGATAAGAGACTGGGGGAAATACATGCCAGAAAGGAGCTGTAAGCCAGGCTAGAACCTGGGCTGCTCGTGTAAATGGGGCATAACCCAAGCATTAGGTCATCTGCACCCCAGCCAGACCATCTTGACATGTTCCTTTAATATAATCTGCGCTTCGGGTGGTTTCTCCTAAAAGAGGCCAAGCTGACAGGTATCTCCTGTGACTAATGTATTCATTACAAGTACCCCATACAACCTCACATCAAAAAATACCAAACTATTCCTTTAAAGTCCCTGTAAAGTGAAGTCCAAACTTTGTCTTAGCATGCTAGATATGTTGGAAAAGGTTGCTATAAACATGTGAAAACACTGACATCAGTGTGTGTCTGAATTTTAGATTTAGACATTCAGAAAGTTGTTCACCTCTTTCCTGGCTTGGTTATATTTGAGCAGGGCAAATACAGGAGCCCATAACATCACCCCGCACCCTTAACACTACTATGATATAACATCACAGAGCAGTTCATTTCTGTTGTTAACTGATGTTACTGCCTCCATTGAAAGTTAACAGCTAGCTATATACTGGGTTTTTATTCAATGTGAGGAAAATTTGGCAAATCTATTGGCCACAGTGGCCTATGGGTCATTAGAAGTATCATAATAGAAATTTGTGCCAGAAAACAGTAAATTGAACCCCCGACTTCTGTCTCTGCTGTGACACAGGGCCAGGCGACTGCAATCTGATCAAAGGCATTTTTTAAACCTGAGAGGATCGTATTTCTCAAGAGTGGGTGTGGCTTCAACAGACACGCCCACATCATCCTAGTGCAGATTTACTGCCTCATTTTTCATGATTTTGAAGCTTAATTTTATAAACTAAGAGATGTTTTTCATGGCTGAAATTTGGCCTGGTGGTTCATAGTACAGTGCCCTGTCATACAAGAAACCTTAAATACAGATTTTTTAAAATCACTTTACAGGGACTTTAAACTTCAGAACAAGCAAGAGAAAGTTAGAAAACACATGCAGGGTGTGCAGGTGATTTGTGTGTCTTAATACTCTTTGCTAATGCAGAGCTCTCTTTCTCTGTCTGGTTTTCCTTCCTCTGCCTCTTCATCTTGAACAAATGAATGAAAGAACAGCTCATCATTTACAATGTGGCCATTTGTGGCCATCTCACTTGGAAAAATAATGTTTTTGCAGCATGTGTCTGGGATTCATTAACACTTTTTAAGCTTATGATCAAGGACAAATATGAACTCCCCCTCACCCCCCATAATTCTAAAATGTTGTTTGCTTAGAGACTCTCGTTGAGCAAGAGAGAGGCAAATTACGTGTGAGAAAGGACCGAGTCTGGAATCAAAACTGTGGACGTCACAGACACATGATAGGCGCCTTTAGCCAGCCTAGCCACCCACACAGAGATTATTGTTAAATAATGTGTTGATGTAAAAAAAAATGGCTTGGTTTGGTGGCTGGCTTAATTTATGCACCACTCATGAAAAAATTCTTGAACAGCAGTATGAGATATCATGTTGCAATCTTGGGTATTGTATCCCTTGATTTTGTATGCAGAGATAATTAACACTTGGAGACTGAGGGTTTTAGGCAGACATGCTTGTTGTTTTGTATGAGACAGAAGGAAGAAAAAAAATGCTGTTGTATGCTGTTGCCAGGTAGAGCTCTGCGGGGATTTGGTTATGAGAGTGTGACTGTGCATGCATGTGTGTATTTTGGAGAAATTACTATGGGAGGCTGTGTATTTACCCTGCATGGATGGCAAAGCAAAAAAAAAATTATGTTGACTGTGTGGAAAATCAATGACACGTCTTTTTTCTACAGATCCCAAAGGCGGTGATTACACACCACATGGTGGCGCTGTGACTCAACCACAAGTGACTCCTGTTCCTGCTTTCACCTTATTCTCCTCTATCACTATGTCCACTTGAGCTTCCCTCTCCTTTCTTGTGTTGACAGTAGCTGCATGTGTGTTGCACCATCTGCCATGGCATGTCGAGGGGGCCTCGGCAGACACAAAAAACAAACTTATTCAAGCATATGAGTTCATGTGAGGTACATTTTCTGGTTAAGGGAGAAAAATTTTGTTACCATTTTGAGTGGAGAGGGCACAAGAGTTGGTTAATTCTGACCAAGCTGGAAGCCTCAGACCCCCCCCCCATCCCGTCTGAACATGGGGGCTTGTCTCTTCTGGTTCC
This sequence comes from Cheilinus undulatus, assembly GCF_018320785.1. Lineage (NCBI taxonomy): Eukaryota > Metazoa > Chordata > Actinopteri > Labriformes > Labridae > Cheilinus > Cheilinus undulatus. The sequence continues at coordinate 18,356,484 of NC_054887.1, read as the reverse complement.
AGAAAGCACGGTGAAATGCCCTGTGGAGGAAGAGACGCATGGGCAGAAACTACAGGAGAGTCAATGTGATCAGCACAGGGATGGGGGATATTAATAGGGGTATTCAAATGTGCTTGTGATTCATGTGTGTGCAAGAAGGATTGACTCAAACATATATCACACACATAGCCTATACACACAAGGCTATTTTTAGCCACTGTCGCACTCTTTGCCTTGTACTCTGCCTCTCTCTCCCCCCTCTCTCTCTTCTCTACAGGGAATGAGAAGAACAGCGATTCATCAGATTGTTCCCAAGATTTTTTGGGACAGATTTCTTCTTTTTATCTCGCCACTCTGTTGGAATGATGTGTCAGAAAGAAGATCACACAGATCAGGAGCGAAATGGATAAAAGGAAGGAGGAATCCTTCACTCTTCTCTTGGTATCATTTTCTCCGTCATGCACTGACTCAAGACATTGACATGTCTCTTACATACCTCTTACTGTTGTGAACATGGCTATTGAGCACTCACCATTAACATCCTAGTATAATCAATCACACCCCCCCAGATATGATCATGCAAGAACTTAATGTCATTCTTTTAATTGCCACATAATTGCAGAAGCATTTTCCCACCCTGCACTGTATTGATCACCTGTGTGTAAACGAAACCAGTCATCTAAAGTAAATGAGGTAATTTCTATTTTAGTTGTCTCATCACGTTCCTCGTGTAACATGTCGATTGTCGATAAGAATTGTATCCAGACATGTCCCTGCGATCAATATGCTCTTGTGTGCTGATCGATCCATGCTTCAGTGCTGCTAAAATTAACTGCAGTTTTATTGACAACTTCATCTTACATTTTTCTTCTCACATGGCCGGACACATGCGAATGAGCATGCAGGCTAACTGTATGTAGTGCCGGTGACAGCTTCCCCAAGGCACAAAGAAACTGTCACAGCACACTGCAGTGTTAATACACTGTATTCTAACACCCTGTCCTGCTACATGTATGCTTTCAAACACATGCAGAGCCCCTGTTGTGACAGGAAAGCAGGCAGAACAAGCAAAAGGTGGAAGAAAATTTAAAAGATAGGTTAACTAAACATAGTATGCTCCTAAACAAAGAGTACAGTGTAATTAGAAGAGACATAATAAAGTTAAAAGATTCTGAAACTTAAATCAATTCACAGGGTGTGCAGTTAATAACAAAGGGAGAACAATTAAACCATCATTACAATTATGGATCATGAATAAGAAATAACTACAGCCTTGGCAGTCACTCTGAATCAAATTAGTGGCCAATTCATTCAACAGAGCTATTATCAACATGGCTTTTCTCCAACAAAAGTAAGTATGTTCCTTACAATATGACTCTGCAGCTCGGCTCAGTATAATTTCGTCATGTAGAAATCACAATATAACTAAGAAAAGTTATGTTTTTATAATATTTAACATTTGTAATGATGTTTAGAGAATTTGGACTGGTTAACTTAGATAAAATAATGTAGCTTTGAATTGTTTGCTCTTTTGACTTAAATGGCATTTTGCTGACAAGAGTTCTGTGCCTTTACTTAAGTTCTTATTTGTGCATTCTGATACTATTAAACTACGAGAATCAAATATCATGAAGACAATTATCACACTGCTGTGGTTATTTATTTATTTATTCATTATTTATTCTTTTATCTTTACCAGGTCATTTGTATTATTTACTCAAACCTCATGAAATATGTCTACATACTACATAGAGCAGGGGAGCCCAAATTCTTTTCAGTGAAGGGCCAAAAATGAATCGGGATGGAGGGTCGCAGGAAAAAACTAAACATTTATGTTGCAGTGCATGGAATTAAATGTTCCTAAAGCATAATTGTGCAAAATAATAACTCATACAAAGTAATTTTGAAAATGAATAGCACTATTCTTAATCGTGTTTCACAGCATGAAATTACTTAACATCCACATGGCACGAATACTAATTGGGCATACCACCTTGAAATCAATTTCAGTAAAAAAGCACTCATGTTCCCAACTATTTTTAAACTTTCTCTTATCAGTGTGCCACTGCCTCACACGCTCCATCTCTGCCATGACCCCAGCCTCTTCTCACCAGTGATGGGAATAACAGCATTAAAATAAAGCAGCTAAAGCTGGATTTTTCTGCTCCAGCTTCACAAAAACTTGTGACACAGACTGAACTGAATGGGATGATAGGCAGGTATGTGTGAGAGTTGAAAGCACTTGTTATATTGTTAAACTGTGTATTTTTGTGATGAAGAAAATACTTGAAGTACAGTATGTCTACCAGTTGTGGTCTGTTGAGGTGCAATAAATATTAAAAGTGCTGTGTAAGTACCTGTCTATGCAAGTCTACTCTGTGCAACTGGCTTGTGAAACCTGCTTAGAAAAAAATCCAAATTCTTAGACATATTTAAACTTAAAAAAAAAAGTAACCCAATAGTTACTTTCCCTGGTAACTAGTTACTTTTATAGTAGGGTAATTCGGTTACTAACTCAGTTACTTTTTGGGAGAAGTAACTAGTAACTATAACTAATTACTTTTTAAAAGTAACGTGCCCAGCACTGCTTCTCACTGACTTACTCTCTGGTCATGGGCTTCCAGATCTGAGCTGATGGGAGCTCGACAGCGCCACCCTACCCCTGATGTAACACAATGTTAATTTGTGGTCAGGAGAGGAAGTGCAACAATAAATAGATATTGAAAGAAATATTTAGACTGCTGGCAGTGGGAAAATAATAATAATAATAAAAAATTCGAATATGGGCAGCAGGCTAAAAATGATAGCTCGTGGGCCAAAGTTGGCCCGTGTGCCCCAAATTGGATGGCCCTGACATAGAGAGTAGCTACATACTATTTTCAGCAGGACAGATCACTGTAAGATATGAAAGCTCATTTTTGCCACTTAACAAAAAAAAAGTAAATGAAAAGTCACAATTATGAGATAGAAAATTGAAGTTATGAGATAAGTTTTGATTATGAGATAGTTTTTCATAATTATGAGATAAGAAGTCGATAATTAGAGGAGTTAAAATAATGAATTAAAACAAAATTTAAAAAATCAGAATGATGAGTAAAAACTGTCAAAAGTATGAAATGAGTCATAAATATGGGATAAAAAGTCAAAATTATGAGAAAGTAAACCACAATGATAAAATGAAAAGATAAAATCCTGAGATAAGCCATAGTTATGAGATAAAAAGCCAAAATTTTGAGATAAAAGTCGAAATGATAAGGAAAAAGTCATAACTGTGAGATATAAAGTCAAAATTATGAAGAAAAACTCAAAATGATGACATTAAAAGTTGTTGTTAGAGATAGTAAATCATAATTATCCCATAAAAAGTCAAACTAACAAGATAAAAAGTAAATATTAAAAGATAAAATGATGAAGTAATGAAAAAGTTAGAAATAATCATGAGATAGGAGGACAAAATTATGACGTAAAGTTGAAATTATGCTAAAAAAAAAGTATTGTAAGACAAAAAGAAAGCATCAGAATGAAGGCATATAATGAGATAAAAAATCAAAATTATGTGATAGTAAATCATGTTGATGAGATAAGTCAAAATGATGAGACAAAAAGTCGAAATTATGAGAAAGTCAGTCATAACAATGAGAAAGAAAGTCCATATCATAAGGTAAAGTTGAAATTATGAGACAGTATGCTATAATTATGTAATGAAAAGTCAAAATGTAGACTTTTTATTTCAGAATTATGACTTACTACACTTCGACTGATCATAATTTTTTTTCTATCTTATCATTATGGATTTTTATCTGCAAATAGTGACTTTTATCTCATAATTTTGCATTTTATCTCAAATAATGCCTTTAAATTTGCTACCGTTTAATGCATTTATATCTCTATTATTTTTAGCTGGTTTTATGTTTTGACTAACCTTCTAATTTATTACTTTTTATATGGCGGAAATGGGTTTAGTGGCTCCCATAGTAAGAATAAATGGTCTGTCTAGTAAATTCAGGATTTGAAAATATGATTGACAACTTGTCTCTCAAACTTTCTCTGGCAATACGCCTTTTCTGTCTTATTTTCTTTGTTTACTTTAAGTGGAAAAATCTCCCTCTGCCTCTCACAGAAATAAAAACTAAGTAGTAGATATTTTGACGGTAAAAGCGGTGTATTCTCTACGAGTTTGTCACCTTTGCCATCTCACCGGAAGTGCGCACATTAAAAAAACGTTTTTAGGCGAGTCAGCAAGAGTGAAGAAACCGCTGCCATAGCGTGAAATTTTCAATCTGCGTTGACGTTATTATGTTAAAAAGAAATGCATTTCAGCTAATGCAACAATGAAAACAAAAAAAAGTTTGCTGTCATCAATATTATAACCAGTCGTTGATGTTTTCGTATACAACGACATTTAGCTAGCTAGGTAACCGTTAGCTTACTTCGTTGGGAAGCTAGTCAAGCAGCAGAGGAGGCAAGAAAAGAGGCAGTCTCACAGGTATTTCATTGTATTTTATTCTATTTTGTCTTATATTTTATTATATTCTATTTCTGAACCAGGACCTGTGTACTTCATTTTGTTCTCCTCATGTGTAACAGTTTTCATTACAGTAAATAACATTGAACCTTATAGTGTTGAACTGATAGTTCTCATCCAAATATGCAGCTCTCTGTAATATTTGTCTATTTAGTATTAAAGCTGTAAAAAGTTTTCATTAAGTCTTCTAAATGGAAACGGCATGTCAGCATGTCTTTTTGGGGTAGTTTCATCAGTAATATTAAGAATCTATTTCAGTTAACCAACTTTTTTATCAGTATTGTTATATTAATGTTTTAGATGCAGAAAAGCGGAAACCAGCTGCCAGGTAGAGACAAGCGGACAGGCAGAGAGAGCAACAGGGTCTCTGGTGAGTGCAATGATTAAGTGTGCTATATTTAATCTGATATGTTTTTAACATCTTCTTATGAAATACCACATGACTTTGAAAAGTAGCTTTTAGCACATGAGTGCCACTTTACCTGCAGGGCTGAAGTTCACTGTAAAATGTGTGCAGCAGCCTGTACGGATGCTAAAAATGTGATCTGTTATGAAGTACTACACATAAGCCTCATTTTGGAGAATTCTGTTCCATGAACTTCACCTTAGGAAGCATTTTCTTCAAAGTAAACTGTCTTAAAGATGCTATAGGATTGGCAAAACTGACGCCAGCATTAGTTTAGGACATGATTCTGCAATTCCCAGCTCTTTCTGCTTGAAATTATTGCCGGTAGTGGCAGTCACAGGATTGTATGGATTGTATAGGCCTAAATGCTGACGTGGGCTTTTGTTGTTGGCTTGGCTCCATAGCTGTGTGTATAAGCTTGCTAGCACACCATTTACCCCTAACTGCTCCTGCAGTCTATTTGTAGTGCATTTCATAATTTTTCCCAGAGAATTATGTCATAAACAAAGAAATATGACCACTGACTCAGGCCTTATGCCAAGTGTTTACATCATGATTATTTATTCATCCACTTTTAGAGACAAAATTCCCTTATGCACTCAAATATATTAGATTGAGTCCAGGAATAGACTGAGTAACTGCTTGGTTTGATGTTTTGAACTAATTTTGTTCAGAATATAAATTCAGTCATCTGTCATCTGATCACAACATGTATGGCATGTCTTTCTGTTTTTTCAAGGATGGTTTCTGCTCCTCTGCTGTCTCTGTTTAGGATTTCCTTGTTAGATGTAAGGATCTCAGAGTAAGGAGACTGGAAAACCTTCTTTACTTTTAACACTTGGCTATTAAGATATACTGATTTGTCAGGCACCAAGGTTTAAAAATTAAACAAAGAATGACCGAAGAATGAAGTTGAATTGTACTATTGTACACTATCAATAATGACATAATTGATTTTGCTGTGCCAGTAAAAGATCAATTGATCTATGTAAAGCTAAACAAACAAAATCTCTTGGTCAGGGGCTCATTCCCATTTGAAACAACTCAAAATTCCCTGCAGTTGAACTAACTATTTATATTTTATTGATTTTTTTTTGTATGAATTTGGCTTAGCAGAAGAATAAAGGCAAATGTACAGTAAGATGCAGGATGAGTTGAAATGTTAAAGAAAGAAGTTGTAGTTGTTCAACATTTTACTTGTTGAATTGTTACCATTAGTAGCAATGCACGATATTGGATTTTTGCTGATATATAAATGAGCTGTGTTTTATGTTCCTGTCTGCCTTATAAGACCAGCATTCATGTAAGTTGTAGGTTAAAGGGGACATATTATACAAAAATCACTTTATCAGGCTTTTCTAACAAAAATATGTACCCCTGGCCTATCCACAATTAAGACATCTTTGTGTTGCTCTTGCAAAAGCCACCAACACTCCATTTAACCATGATGAAGTAACAAAATTAAGGTCACAATTTCAGTGCGACTCACCAAAAAGACTGCCAGGGCAAAGGTCTGTCTAAAAGAACTCAGCCAGATTTTGGCCCGACTGCAGCGTCACAACACATTGTCAAACGTCTAACCTGATCATGCATGTCAAGAATAACAAACAGTCCTGACAAACAGGCCTTTAATTTATTCTGGCGCTAGTAAAGCATGCCGTTCTCACTGCCCAATCCAAAAATATGATTGTCTTCAGTTTTTACTCTTTAGATACCTACAAATCAATAATAAGGAGACTGTTCTCTAACTTATATGCAGGAAAATCCTCTCCTTTTGGTGATAAGCGCAAATTATTTTTTGTTTACTGATCGCGGACAGAGAGAGAGAGAGAGAGAGAGAGAGAGAGAGAAAAGAGCAGCTTGCAGCGCTGTCGGTCTACAGTTTGATTTTTGCTTTAATACGATGTAAAGTCATTCAGATCAGACAGAGTAGAGAGATGGAGGAGGGCTCAAAACACTCATCAGCTCTAGAACTCAAATGGGTAGTCCGGTTGTGGTGGAAAAGCAAATCCCCTGCTGCGCTGGGCTGCCATGCCGAATCAAGTCGAGCCGCGCCATTTAATGGAAAAGCGCCATGATACATCTGAGCAGTGCCACAGGCTGATCGTCTCCATGCCATGCCACATTGATGCAGTAATTCATGCAAAAAGAGGCCCAACCAAGTATTGAGTGCATAGAAATGAACATACTTTTCAGAAGACTGACATATCTGTTAAAAATATCCTTTTTTTAATTGATCTTATGTAATATTCTTATTTTCTGGGACACTGAGTCTTTTTGAATTTTGGCTTTTCATTATCTGTAAGCCATAATCATCCACATTTCAAGAAATAAAGTCTTTAAATATTTCACTCTATGTGTAATGAGTCTATGTAATATATGGGTTTCACTTTCTGAAATGAGTGACAAAAAATATTGAACTTTTTCATGATATTCTAATTTTTTAAGATGTACAGTGCTGAAGAAGTTTATTAGACCACCACCCAAAGTAAGGTTTATGCCACAGCTGCCCTAAATTAACAGCATTGGTAAAACCAAAATCATTATTTATGTTTCTGCAATGGTTAATACACCAATATGTAGAAGCTCTTTAACCCAAATGATATTTTTAATGCTAAAATATAATTATTATTGTTATCCATGAATTTTCAGATTTACTGATTTACAAAAAAACTGAAAAAACAGTAAAGCACATTATTATTTCTTGATTAATATGTAAAATTATAGTTATTTACTTGCATTCCTGAAGAGAAAAATGAGTTTTAGTGGTTGAATGTTATGCTTGATTAATTTCTGACTTCTCAGAGAAGCCCAGTAAGTCGGCTCAAATTTTGGTATAAAAAGGTGAATTCAGTTTGAAATTCCTCATTCCTGTTCAAAATGGTAAAGCATGGAGAGCTCACTGAAAATGAAAGAGTCCACATTAAAGCACTTCATGATGCTGGATGGTCTCTGAGACAAATAGGGAAAGACATAAGGTGTTCTCACAGTGTGGTCAAGTATGCTTTACAGTCAATTGCCGAGACTGGTGCTTACAAAATGCGCCAAGGAAGAGGCAGGAAAGGAAAGTTAACTGAAGCAGATGTCAGACACCTCAAGATCTGAAGTACTAGAGCTGGGTTCATATACCAACGAGACAATGACCCGAAGCATACTTCAAAGCTGTGCAGAGACTATTTGCCCAAGAAAAAGGATCCTGGAGTACTAGAACTGATGGACTGGCCAAGTCAAAGTCCGGATTTGAATCCTAGTGAACAAATTTGGGATTTAGTAGATTCAAAGATTGATCGTACAAAAGTTTCATCTAAAGCAAGTCTGTGGGAACAGCTAGAAACTATTTGGGACTCAATAACAAAAGAGACTGTGGAAAAGTACATAAAAACAATGGCAGCAAGAATGCAAGCTGTTATCAAAGCCAAAGGAGGCCATACAAAATCTGAAGTTTTTTGGTTATTATGTGGGAAAAGGACTATTTAGTTGTTTCAGTTTGTTATTTGCCAAATAAATAACAATAACATTTTTAGTTTTAAACACGTTTTTGGAAGATTTCTAAAATAATTATGTGTTCTCGTTTTTATGACAGGTGGTCTAATAAATTTGTTAAGCACTGTACCTGTACTTTGATTTTCATGGCATCATATCACATTTATACCTTAAGCTCTATTTGAAGGAGAGCTTGCCTGTATTGTCCTCTTGATACATCCGGAAGAATTCATACTTGTCTTGTTTATTTTTTTCTTCTTGTCAGAGTAAAGGCTGCTAACATCACACAGAGCACTCCTGTGATTCAGTCTCTCTGACCCGCCACCAATGACCCATGAACTTGCACACCGTCAGGAGGCGGTGGTGACGTCAGCATATGAAGAGCGGTCTGGATCACGCTTGTGGTGTGGCCAGGATGTTGGGTCAAGTTTTTAATTGCGAAGAAAAATAAATGTGAGTCAACAGACCAATCAGAAAACCAACAGCGGGTCAACTAGGCCAACGGCCCTGCACACCTAAGCTGAATTTTTATTCTTAGATTAGCTGTCTGTTTGAAGTGGTGTTGTGGTATTGAATTGGCATCCTGATCCAGAAAACAATTTTTTTCTGCTGTATATAGTTGTATAATGTAATCTAACGTAGTAGTAAGATGGCAAAGGAAGCCTCTTTTGTCCTGTTACTTATTCATCAGTTCTTAACGAAGCATGTCAAGTCGTTTATAGTAATCGTCACAGTCACTGATTTCTTAGTGAGTGTTTTTGATATCAGGGAACATAAATACACACATAAGGAATAGCAAAATTCAGAATAGTCTAGGTCCATAAAGCTTATAGGAGGGCAAGGATTACCTGTAAAGAAATGGTTACCTCTACGTGAGGACTGTGTACTGCTTGTTGGTAAAAAGCCAGTGTAAAGAAGCAGAACTCATCTGTTCAACTGCAACATTTTCTACACATCTTACCGTTGGAATAAAAATACTTCAAATTAGAGGTTAATACAGTTGATAGGTCTTCTTGACATTGAGTACATCTTTTTATTTCTGTTCTTGGGTCTTCAACGACCTCAGTGAGACAAGATGGGATCACTGCAGTCATTCTGTTACAAATTACCACATAACAAGCCTGTTAGAGTTTTTGTGTTTCTTTCAGGGTTCAGCTTTTAAGCTGTTCATGTCAGGGTGCTGTACCAGCTTTGAGGCGACACTGATAGACCTGTGTGATTCAAAGATTAAGTAAATTAGTGTATTTAAGTGGGAGACGGTTGCTGCCAATTATGAGCATAGTGGGTTTCTTTTTACACGTAAAACAAAAACACTGCTTCACCAGGCATAGGTTTGATTACAGCTTTACTAGCACTGCCACAGCAGTTTCATTTGCAACTAATTCCCCCAAGGACCATAATTATCGCCACATAATCAATGTTTTGATCCTGGATAATCTGAGGCTTAATAAGTGGGATCTGTGGTGGCAGAAAAATATCCTTTAGAAGCATTAAAGTGTTGAGTAGTAGTGTGAAGATAATTCGATATGGATTGGTTAACTGATCTTGATGTCAGCATTCTGTGCATCGCTTGGCGGAGCCCTGGATTGGTAAAAATGCGGTACGAACCGGTCTCTGGACCGGTTTTAACGTTAGAGATTGGTTCATGAGGCTCTGCTGTTTGTTTTCATAGCCCATTCCGCCATGCTCTGGCTCAGTGTCTGTAATCTCGCGCCACCCGTGGAGTTCCATTCGCCGTAGATGCTCGCTAGGTAGCTGGATGTGTTTCACCGGTCTTCGCCTAAACGTCTTTCAGTTACAGTTCTGCCCCTCAGGAAAAAAACCATGTGGACTTTATATGAAGGAAGGATAACTGTCGAAATGTCTGCCTGTCTGTACGCTTTGGAGAAAAGTGATTAAGAACTACGGCAGCTCATAAATCTCACCTGTTGAGACGAAGGAGCTAAAGTTTAGCTAAGATACAAACAGACCTGAACCTAAACAATTTTCTGAGTTAAAACTTGGAGAAGTCTTCAGGATTAATAATACTAAGGAAGTTACAGGTACAGAAGGACGAACATGCAACAGTAAAAACTCATTTTAATATATGAAGAGGTCATTTGCAAAAACAGTTAAGCGCCATTCTGGTAAATAATGAAAAAAATAAAATAAAATTAACACTTTCAATTGAGCTGTCTTCTGATCTAAAATCTTTAAAAAATATTAACTAATTCTACTTATTATAATTATACTTAATCAACTTCAGTCTGAATACAATAAAAAATACATTTCATAACAATTTATAAAAACGGAGTTAACTGATTTTGCAAATGAACTTTTCATTTATCTCCCAATTTAATGTCAAGGTAAGTCTGTTTTATAAATAAGATCAAATAAACTTAGATTATTATGAGATTAATTTGTTTTTCCTTTTTTTGGTTATTTTTTGTTAAAGCAAAAAGTTATTTTGATTCTATGAATTCAAGACTGATTTATTTCTATGTTACAGGTGACAAATGAACCCTCCAAGAGGATGATACAGAAGATGGGAATGGTGCAGTAGTACAGAAATTCCTAGCCTCATGCTAAAAGGAATCATAAAGGTATGGTAAGCTTTTTTCCTTTAAATGCATAGGCTGACTTTGCTAGCTTGTATTTTAGATTTAAAAGGGAAGTTGCCGTTGTTGGTGGATGTCTGAGGCTTAAAAACAACCTGGGAAAGTGTGCATTCATTTTCCTTGACACAAATTTTGCTGAAAAATGCCTTTAAAGGGAATGTTTAGGGAAACAAAATCAGTTTTATACTAGGAATATTATAAGTTGATTTTGGCTCACTTTAAGACAGCTGAAGTATCAGTGCTGCTCAAAGAACTTTAAGAAAAAAAACTATCTTGTTTGAATTTGATCTCAAAATGGAACTGCTGACATCATATCTAAAAAGGTCGTTATTCACTCATTGGGAAAATATTTTACTCCCCAACAACATACATGCACCCTCTGAAGCACATGAAGGATATAAGTGGAACATACTGTCAAGAGACTGCTGACAAGAAGCTAATTTTACTGTTTGGTGTATATCTCCCTCCTATCAGCAGGCACACAAACACAGCACACACACATACCGACATCCTTAGGGAGTCAGTTCTAAGTTTGGGTGCTGCTAAGTCTTGCCAGGAAACCTTATACCCCTCATTGTCCCTGGGACGCTGGCACTTCACATATGACATTTGAAGAAAGATGGTGCTATAAGATTGCGTGTATGTGTGCTAAAGGCTTGTTCATGTGTGTATTGAACAAGATCTGTACATCTTTGTTCTGCATGTGTGCTAATTGAAACTCAGTCTACTTAAGGAGTGTGAAGCTAAACATGCAGACAGGTGCGAGATGTTTAATGCTGTGGGGTTCAGGAAGTGAATTGGAGGGGTGCGAGTACCTCACACTGAACTTTGGTGAGGGAAGAAGGGTGACACGGTCAGCTGCTGCAGGGAGGGTGACATTTGTCCATTGTGATACATCTCTGCTATGGGGAGGGTTTAGCCAGGTGAAGCCACTTCAGATCTGCCCTTGACGACCTAAAGCTCAAAGATCACATCAGCAGTTGTTAGACTGAACGTTTGAGGTCAGCCAAAGGTGGAGGGAGTGTTTAAACAATGCACTCAAACAAAGCATTTCAGCTATGCAAACAAAGCTTTTCAAACGTACTAGATGATATAATTTTATGCTAATTGTATCAAACGAGCAATTAGATCAAGAGACCTCTGAGGGCTTTGAACTTGGCTGCCTCCTTGTATTATGATTGTATCTGTTTGTCCGCATAGCATTATGGGAATTGGGGAATTTGTGTAAACACACCTCTGCTGACCTCTTGGCCATGATGCCAAAATGAATAAACATGAGCACTGGGTATCAACAAAGGGGTGGTTTTTGCTCTGCATACTCAGCTTTCCCCCTCGCTCCCTCTCTCTCCCTTGCTCTCTCTTACTCTCTCAACTTTTCCCACTTGTGTTATTCCACTCATGGCTTTTTCCCATCGCTACTTCTTCTTTGACTCCTCACATTTTCCACAGAAATGCCTCTCCTTTATCTTAGTGCTGAGATAAACAACGCCATGCTCTGTTGGCTCCACATAATCTCCCCTCATAGTGTTTGATTAATGCTAATTAACAAAAATAGATGCATAATAAATAGCAGGCATTATGCACTGGGAATTAAACTCAGAGTGAAAAATACCATTTAAAAGACTTCCCTCTAAGGCTTAGAATCATGATGTAGGCTTAGTTGTAATCAGTGTGTTGTATTTGTGTTTGAGCTCCCATAATAACCTATGACTTTCCTAAAAATCTGCTCACACAGAGGATTTTCTGGCATTATGTGGGTAATAAGAGATGCGTAAAACACCACAAAAGTGCATTAGGTCAACCTCAGGGAAGACAACAACAATTTAATTGGTAACACTTTCCACAAGGTCAGTTAATCCTGAGTCCCTGGGGAATGCATAATGAACAAGGAAGTATTTTATAAATATAATAAGGAAGAGTTGCAAAAATATTAAGTAGAGCTGCATCGATGGATTGTTTGATTGACAGAGAAACAGGCCAATGCATTGCTGGTGAATTAGTGCTTTTTTGTGCAATGCAGAATGGGAGCTGTTTTAAATATGGATATGTTTGAGTACTGAGTACTCCCATCATTGATGGGAATTTGCTGAAACAGAAACAAAATGATCAACACCATCACTACTATTGTTGCACTATGATAGCAACAGGCTGTAGTGCACTCAGGTGAGTGAATTATAGACATTAAAGGTGCATGAATGACAGCCTTTTTGGTACCATAGGAATAAAAACTTCTTAAAGATATCTTTAAAAAAAATGCTAGTTGGGTATAGGGATGTGTGCTGTTAAAAAGGTTGTATTTCTGTATTGAATTAGCCGGCACAATATTTACGTGTCTGTTAAACCAATTAGCTATTAGCTGCTGTAGTTTCAGTTAATGGCCGCTGCCTTCCTGTCAGAGCTCCCCCCTCCCACACTTCACTCGACGTAAACGTGAGAAGCTTAGCAGTTAGCGTGTTGTAGGAACAGCGTGGTATGACAGTTGTTTGAAGTAGAAAATTGAAATAAAGTGGTGTAGGCTGTCGAGGGTTGAAGCCACATAAAGCTACTCAACCAAAGTGAAAAGAGGCCACATATAAAAGCACGATATTAATTTCAGAGAGGAACAAAGTGCTGCTGGAGCTAGCTGCTAATGTTAGCCATGCTCCACAGGGTATTTCAGGCTCACATCACACCTGCCGACACAACAATGTGTCGGTGAAACACAATTTAAGTGAGCATTTAGCCGAATGGGGGAATAGACGCCTGGGAACATCCGGGCATGGGAGAAGAAAAACAAACAGGTGTGACTTCTCTGAATTAAGATTTAGCCGGAATTCATATCCTGACACTCAGAGACAACTTATAAAGTAAACACAATAAAGAGGCATACAAGTAAAGTAGACACACCGCTCATTAAGATAAAGGAAAGACATTGCAGTAAAATAGTAAAAGACGTTCATGCTCGGCTGAAATAATAGCCATTGGTGTTAGCTAGCCATTCTGATTAAAACATCAGTATCAGCATTGACCTTGATTTTTACAATCAGTGCATCCGTGTTTTAATGCTGACAACAGCTGTTAAAAAATGTATTTGCTGTAAATTGTCCAAAAATGGCTTTTGAATGAATTATCTCATATTTTAAGTGTTTTACTACACAAAAGGGCAAAAGTGACTACATTCAGTAAAGCTGCTGAGGATGCTCTTTTCAACATCAGTTACAGAAGGCCCTCGAGTTATGTGACTTAGGCTTATTATGATATACAGCAGTAGTTTGCAGGGAGTCTGTGCTATTTTTTGTATTTTGTTTATATGGTTTCAATAGTTTTACACTTCATTTTACCATGTTGTTTGCATAGTTCAATGTTGACTTGTGCTGGATGCTCAGACTAAAGCTTGACAGGATATCAAATCCTTGGTTTTCCTCAGAGGAAAAGAAACACAGAGAGCTTTGTGCCTTTTTGCACATGAAGACTCTGGACTTCTCTCTACATTTCTGCATTCATTAAAAAACATTTACAAGTAAGCATAATCCATGGTGCAATTACATTTCCTTTAGAATTCATCCTGCATCGTTACACATGGATTCTGTTCGTGTATTTGTTATTGATTTATTGATTGATATGTCTCCTGAAGTGGTGCACTGTACTAAGAATACATACATTATACATCACTATTCTTTTTGCATCGTTCAGAACTTAATTAAAAAATTTCCCTGCAAACTGACAAGTAGCTACTTAGTGTTAATTAGAAATGTACAAGTGATTCATTAAAGACACAAGTCAGCAGAATCGTAAAGAAACAATTTTGATCATTATGTACTAAGTGCATTAGTATGGATAGCCATATTGGATTTTATTAACTAACTCAGCTAAGTAAAATGTGTTAAATAAGTCTCAAATGTTCTGTGTGCATTCATTATCTTCATTTCAAGCAGCTGGAACACTGATAATTTAACCTTTTTATAAATGAGCAAATGACTGCTGTTCAACATTTGAAAAAAGTCTACAAGAAAATGACTCATTTAAACTTGCTAAAATAGAGGCACTAATGATGACAGTAGTCATTTGTATGTTTCTCAGCTAAAAGCCTGTATCAGTGAAATAACAAAAAAAGTCTTGTCATCAAGGTATTCAAAACAGAATTTTAAGACAAGTGAAATCTGTTTATTTGTGATGTAAAAAATAACTTTGGGTTGGGCATGTACAAAGAAAGAAAAAGGTTAATATTTTTTTGCCTTCTGAAGTAGCTCAGTAGCCATCAGTGGGGGGTTGATGGTCCATATGAGTGCTCTGTGTGAGATGGAGCCTGACTGCGAGTATAAATGAATGTTTAGAGGTAGAGGCATGGAGCACTCTGCGATTGATAGAGCCACAAACACACTCAAATGCACAGTGAGCACAACAAACCAGCGTGTCAGGCTCTTATGTGTGTACTTGTCTGATTAACTGTTTCCTTGATGACAGAAAACAATGCCAGCATATAATCACAGATCAATTTGTGTTTACTAGAAAGCCGTACAGAGGCAGGAACATCTTTTTAAATAATACCTACTCTCATACTGGGTGTCTGCAGCTGTCAGTCAATGCCATGCAGCACAGAGCAGTGCGGACCTTTACCATGGAAACAGTACACTTTTGTTTTTTGAATTGTCCGTTCCTGCAATTTCTTGTGATGCA
Organism: Cheilinus undulatus; assembly: GCF_018320785.1. Taxonomy (NCBI): domain Eukaryota; kingdom Metazoa; phylum Chordata; class Actinopteri; order Labriformes; family Labridae; genus Cheilinus; species Cheilinus undulatus. The sequence goes on along the minus strand of NC_054887.1, from coordinate 18,340,838 downwards.
ATATTTCTATTTTTATGTTGTTGCTTGGCGTCCTTGGTTTTCATTGGCGTCAGAGTTTTGATTACAAGTAGTGACTGATAACACCGTCAAAAGAGATCATTTTTCAAAAGATTGAAATTCTTGTAGGTGGCCTTGCTCCACACTTGCCTCAACAAATGAAGTTCAGAAAAGTTGGGATGACTAAGTCGTTCAACATGTTCTTACATGATAAATTCAAGGCTTGTTATGTCTTTAAAAAAAGGATTTTGAAGTTATGAAGGGTGAACATATAAATACTTTCATAAGGGATGTGATACCCAAAACTGGGTTAGAGATGTATGTAACCCAGTTTTGAGTGCTTCTATGTAAAAGATTTGTTTTTTAGGCTTTTTATGCCTTTTTATAGGGGGTGACAGTGGATAGAGTCAGAAACAGGAATGAGAGTAATAGTAACTGTGGCAATCAGTGGAATTTAAAAAGAAATGGGTTACTATTCAGTTTTCCCCTAGGTTTACAGCTGGGGGGGGGGGGTGTCAACAATCTATATATCTATTATCTGTCTGTCCATCCATCTGTCTGTCCATCTGTCTTAATCTTATTTATGCATGTATGAATGACAGGGTTGGAAATTAACTTTTTGCCTACCTGCCACATCAGGAGTAACTTTAGGACTGTATCAGACCAATATTAAGTGTGAAGTTTACCTATGCTGTCTAGAAGGCCTGCAAATGAGTCTGACACCTGAAAGACTTAACGAATAAATAGCCAAATAGTTATTTAGAAAACAGTTTATTGTAAAATCTAACATATTTATAATAGGTAAGACTAAGTATTTTGGTAAATGTGCATTATGATGAAACTTGTTTGTCCTCCACCGACTTTATCTACTCATTTTCTCTCTCTTCAGTATTATTATCCACACACATTGCATGTCTCTGTCTCCTCCTGTTGTCTCTATTCCTGTGTGATCTGTTGTCAGTATTCCTACGTTTAGAAAGGTTGAAGAGGTTCTGTTGTAATCTGCATGTGGACGAAGTTTATTTAGGAGTGTAAATAATGATCCTAAATATCGCCAATAGTGTCAGGGGCTATGAGAAACATGCACACAAGCAATAAAAGGACAAAAGGGAATGTCCACCAGTTTATTGATCCTGGATGAATGAATTCTAAAATTTTAAAATGATCGTCAGGTCGCCCACAGATGGGCCGCTCAGTCACCTGCACCCACACACCTGTGAGTGCGTATTTCTGTCTGCTGTGGTGAGAAGACCAGGAGGGAGTTGGTGCGGAGATGAGCCCAATTGTTGCATATTATAACCACGTTTCCCACTGGTTTGTCAGTTTGCAGCGTGATTTTCAGGGGATTGCAGTATTTTCCTGCATTACAAGTGTCTTGTTGCGGGGATTTAATAAATCGTGCACAATTGCTGCAATCTTGCGCAGAAATTCAGCGCTTGTTTAACTGTCCCAGATGTTAAACAAGCTGGACATCGGTTCATGCACAACTTTAGTGGATAAACTAGCTGCATTGGAGAACTTTCTCTCATGATACTGAGTCAAAGCATCCCAGCACACATGTGGCCCCAGCTCTGACATGGGGAGGAGGAGGCAGGGCTCTCTGGTCAGTGAGCATGTGGGTTTGCTCAGCTCTTGTCATAAAGTCAGAAGGAACAAGCAGAAAACCAGGACTCAGAAATTACTTGCATTTGGTTAAAAAAGATAAATGACAATAGGCTATTTAGTTTGTTTAATAAAGGGACAAGGTATAGACCTGCTCTGTAGGAAGATTTATTTAAACAACTTCTGTTGTGATCTGGCGCTATAGACAATATAATAAAATAAAATAAATTATCTTCACCAGAGGATGGCTGGGCTCAGCCTTAGAGATAGGACAAGGAGTTCAGACATCCAGAGGGAGTTAGGAGTCGAGCTGCTGCTCCTTTGCATCAAAAGGAGAGAGTTGAGATGGTTCGGGCATCTGATCGGGATCCCTCCTGGTCGCTTCACCATGGAGGTATTCAGGATACGGCCGTCTGGGAAGAGACCTCGGGGAAAAGACCCAGAATGCGCTGGAGGGATTTCATATCCTGTCTGGTCTGGAAGCCTAGGGATCCCCCAGAAAGAGCTGGAAAGTGTCGCTGGGGAAAGGGACGTTTGGATGGACTTGCTTAACCTGCTACTTCTGCGATCCAGCCCTGGATAAGCAAAAAAAGATGGATGAATGGATGGATCGTGTTTAAAATAAACGCTTAACAGACACTCGTGCTATTTTGCAATAAAATGAGTAGCCTGAATTCCATTAAATATATAAAAATAGGCCTTTTAATGCCTTTTCTTTTTTTAACTTCATTTTTAAGTACAGAGTTTTAAAATTTTGTAAAGAACATAACATATAAACTTGACTATACAGAACATTCAGGTCACTGAGGGAGATAAAGTATGGTGTATCAAAGACAAACAAACAAACAATAATATTGTTCTGTGTAGCATAGGGTTACAGCAATCCATGGGTGGGAGATAATGTTTTTAATGCCTTTTATTCAGAGTTTAGGGGATGGTGGTGTACTGGTGGTTAAATGGTAGGAGAAACACTTATCATCTTCATCTTCAAGTAAAGAACAGAGCATCAATATAAAGCGTCAGTGACGCAACACAACAGCTGTCTCTTTCAATAAATGTTTACTTGAAGCGGTGGTATTTTTTTAAACTGTCATGTTTGTATAGCATTTCACATCCTTCACCACATCCACTTATGAATTTCCAAACGTTTAGGACAACTACTCTGTAAAAAAAATACATCCCAGGGGAGACGTGTTTGCTGAAACTCTCCAATGATAACCGACAACACGCCCTTGAAAGAGGAGGAAAGAAGTCAACACTGCTTTGTCTTCATATAAGAGACAGTCACCTGAATCCACCATGACGGATTATAAAGAAAAAAACACAGAGAAATGACTGCATTCCCTTCAAAGCAGAGCAAGATGAATGTGTTGCATTATGGCTGAAGCTTCACAAAGACCTTCATTGAAAAGAGAGCGCATAATCGAGTGACGGCAGCAGAGTCTAAAAAAGAAGCCCAAGTCGTTGTCTGCCAAGGTAGCATCTTTTCATCGAGGCAGAGAAGCAGCATGCCCTCCAGAGAGCCGGGAATAATGTTCCATCTTTATTAGGGAGATGGCTTTCATTCACTCTCTGAATGCCAGGGTCAGGATAAAAAGTCGTTTGAATGAGTGCAGCCACGTTGATTTACTGTCCCATATTCGGGCATATGGTGTTTTAAAAAAGGACGAAATGCCTTCTGCTCATCTGTCCATATTGGCTGCCTTTTTACCTCCAGACAGTTTTTGGCCCCTTCTGCAGTGTTTCTTTTTCATTTCCAGACATGCTAAAAGTTATAACAACAAAAGATATACGAAACAGTCAAGAAAAGAGGAAGTAAACACACAAAAGAAGAAAAAAAAATTTATGAAAATTTGAAAAATGTGATGGCAATACAGAAGCTAGTTTAGAGGTTCCCAAACTTTGCATTGCCAGAAAACCATATGGCATTAGTCTCAGGCAGGGTCACCTCTTGTACAATTTTTCAGTATTTACTCAAGTATAGATTTGTAGTCAAGGATCTCTTCAAAGCGAAACCTTTCGGCCATTTTTACCTGCTATAGTAAAGCCATACCTCTTGGCTAATTCTCATCAACATAATAAAAGGGGATTTTTATTGGAAGCAGTTTGTGAGAATTAGAATGTGCTAATCACCAAATTAACTGAGGTTAATTTGGTCTTATTTATGGTATTTATGGTATTATGTATTGCTTGAATTTGTTGAAAAATACAGTGCTTAACAAATTTATTAGGCCACCCTAACCCTAGCCAAAGTAAGGTTATGTCACAGCTGCCCCAAATTAACAGCATTGGTAATTACCAAAATCATTTTTTTATGTTTCTGCAATGGTTAATACACCAATATGTAGAAGCTCTTTAACCCAAATGATATTTTTAATGCTTAAATATAAATATTATTGTTATCCATGAATTTTGAATTGATTGATTTACAAAAAAACTGAAAAAACTGTAAAGCACATTAATATTTCTTGATTAATATGTCAAATTACTGTTATTTACTTACATTCCTGAAGAGAAAAATGAGTTTTAGTGGTTGAATGTTATGCTTGATTAATTTCTGACTTCTCAGAGAAGCCCAGTGAGCCGGCTCAAATTTGGGTGAATTCAGTTTGAAATCCCTCATTCCTATTCAAAATGGTAAAACGTGGAGAGATCACTGAAAATGAAAGAGTCCGCATTAAAGCACTTCATGATGCTGGATGGTCTCTGAGACAAATATGACAGGTGCTCTAATAAATTTTTTAAGCACTATACTTACGATTAACCCAAGAATAATCACATATTAAATCGCAATATTCGGGAAAAAAAATTGCAATTAGATTATTTTTGCAAATCGTTCAACCCTAATTCAGACCCACAACTCAGTCTTTAAATCACACTTTAAAGTTTAGGGAGTTAGGATGAAAAAGAAATCAAACTTAAGCTGACATGGCTCTGTTGATTCTGCCTTAGGGTGTTTTTACACCTGAAAATCTGGACCAATGTCTGTGTTTTTGTTACATTGTATTTATCTGGTTTGGCTGGTTTTGGTTTCAAACTGCAGTTATTCCAAACAGACTAAAAGACTTTTACATGACGATACGATACTGCCATCAACTATGTGTCGACTATGTCTGCCATTGTGCTGTTAGGCACACACAGACCACAGGAGAAATGTAGAAATCTCATTTTTTCTTTCGCTTCAGTTCATCAGAGGACAGAAGAAAACATACCTCAGAGACCTTCACAGCAAGAATGTTTTTTTGGAATCAGCATAATTTATTTGGAAAATCACGTTGCTCCTGATGTGCATAGAAAGGCACATCAAAATTGAACTCCAAATTATTCACATTTTCATGCCTTTTATTCGCCTGGTCCTTAATGTGCAAATGCCTTTAGACGACATCTTAATGATCATAGACAGGAAAAGAGAAGACAGTATGCAGAGTGAGTGGTGTGATTAGTGGCAGTGCTGCTTTCTCACAGAGTATCATGAACGTTCAAATACTGCTGATGCAGTTTCTTTACCTTCAGGTGCTGCTGTTCTCTCGTATCCTCTCTCTCTTTTAGCCTCTCGGAAATCAGTTGAAAAATGTACACACTATTATTATTATTATAATTGTTTTTTTATGTGCATGTACTGGACTGTGGTTCTGTTTGGTCTGGTCCACCTCTCTTGGTCCGCCCAAGGTTCAGCTGTTTATAACAAAGTGGAAGCAATTGGGAACGACAGCAACTCAGCCACAAAGTGGTAGGCCACGTAAAATGACGGAGTGGGGTCAGCAGATGCTGAGGCGCATAGTGCGCAGAGGTTGCCAACTTTCTGCAGAGTCAATCGCTACAGACCTCCAAACTTCATGTGGCCTTCAGATTAGCTCAAGAACAGTGTGTAGAGAGCTTCATGGGATGGGTTTCTATGGTCGAGCAACTGCATCCAAGCCATACACCACCAAGTGCAATGCAAAGTGTTGGATGCAGTGGTGTAAAGTACACCGCCACTGGACTCTAGAGCAGTGGAGATGCGTTCTCTGGAGTGATGAACCACGCTTCTCCATCTGGCAATCTGATGGATGAGTCTGGGTTTGATAGTTGCCAGGAGAACAGTACTTGTCTGACTGCATTGTGCCAAGTGTAAAGTTTGGTGGATGGGGGATAATGGTGTGGGGTTATTTTACAGGAGCTGGCCTTGGCCCCTTAGTTCCAAAGGAACTCTGAATGCTTCAGCATACCAAGAGATTTTGGACAATTCCATGCTCACAACTTTGTGGGAACAGTTTGGGGATGGCCTCTTCTTGGTACAACATGACTGTGCACCAGTGTACAAAGTAAGATCCATAAAGGCATGGACGAGAGAGTTTGATGTGGAGGAACTTGACTGGCCTGCACAGAGTCCTGACCTCAACCCGATAGAACACCCTTGGGATGAATTAGAGTGGAGACTGAGAGCCAGGCCCCCTCGTCCAACATCAGTGTGGGACCTCACAAAAACTTCTGGAAGAATGGTCAAAAATCCCCATAAACACACTCCTAAACCTTGTGGAAAGCCTTCCTAGAAGAGTTGAAGCTGTTATAGCTGCAAAGGGTGGACCGATGTCATATTAAACCCTGTGGATTAAGAATGGGATGTCAAAGAAGTTCATATGTGAGACAAGGCAGGTGAGTTAATACTTTTGGCAATATAGTGTATTAGAGCAAACTTTCATGTCTACTGTTTTTGTTAATCAGCTTTTTAAGCTATCTGCTGATATCATAATAAGGATAACATTGTACATCTTTACTAAGTTTAGCAGGAGTTGAGATGTTGTGATTCTTCTGTGCATTGCCTAGTCGAACTTTAACTCTAGCTGTACTTTACCATGCATGTAAATGTACTGACAGAAGTTATGAAAGTGAATTTTAGAAAAAAAAATTAAGAACTGAGAAATAAGAAAATGTAGAGAGGAGAAAAAGAGGAAAGAAAGTAAGTGAACATGACGATTAAGAAAGAAAAGTGTGATTACAATACAACAGAACAAACATCTTCCTTGAGGATGAGATTGTCAAAGTAGTCGGTAATATTCAGAATGGAAAGAATGAACAAGAAAAGAGATAAGGTAAAGGGAAGAAAAAGTGAAATGATGGTATTTGAGGTCTTTCACTAAAAAAATGATGATGTGGTGTAACAGTGACGTAAAAAGGGTCACATCAATAGACTTTGTTCTTAATATTATAAAACAAAAAGCAGTGTTATGTTCAGCCGCCAGCTCCTGAATCAATTTAATGCTGTCTACTATTCAATTCAATTTTGTGTTCATTGAAAATTTCATGTTATCTTTGGAACACAAAATGCCTCTCTGAGGAAACATCCTGCTTTTTGTCTCTGAAAGCATTATCTTGCGTGCAAGATACAAACACAGTACATACACTACAAAACACACACGCTTACACAATTGCATTAATCTTTGGAGATTGCATGTGTAGTCTGCAGGCTGGCCTCCCGTGGGTGATCCACACTTATTAAAGGACACAAAAGAGAGTAGTTTTAGCTCTGAGGGAGATCATAAAAAACTGACACACAACAAGCACTTAGCCCTTCTCTCACTTGTGAATCATCTCCCTCATTACAATATGCAAATGAGCAGCGTGTATTAACATCTGGGCCGGCTAACGATTGGGCTGTTTGGGAAGATTGGTTTGGATTGAGTTCACTGCCTTTCAGTGATTCGCGTCCAGGAGGAGCATTGTTGGGAAAAGAGATGGATTACAGTTCTGGACAAGCAAGATAATTTCCTTGTTGGACTTCAGAGAGATCCAGCAGTGAAACGGGCTGTAGTCAACGACTTCATCATATTTCACTCATCTGCAGAGAAAAGCCAGGCAGGATTGGATCAGCTTAAACAGATTTAGGTATCAGAATCAGTCTTTGGCGTTCAGCAGTGCGTCTCTCTTTTTATAGAAGACTTATTGTATAATGAGGAGGCTGACAAAGAGATGAAGACTGTCTGCCTTCAGTATTACTTGCTTTTGTCCTCACAGTGAGATTTTATCAGTATCATGGAGACATTCCCTTTGTTGCATTTGCAGTCGCTTTATGTAATAGTTTTTGAATACTCACTGTGTTGATAATGCACAACAGCTTCTTAGTGAGATCTAAGTCGAGACTGCTTTCAGTTTCAGAGCATGACTGATGATGTCATGCTTAGATTTTTTTCATTTTTCAGTCATGAAGTCTCTCGGAGGAGTAAGCTGCTTTTATTAGGGTTAAAAATATGTTGATTATGCATTTTATCATTATTCCAACCTTGTGTGTGTGTGTGTTATTGCTGTCATGGGTATTACACATGCAGTATATGGACATAAGGTATTTGGCGTCCTGAAAATTATACTAACAGGGACTGTAATGACACCGTATTCACATACATGTACTTAAATATGGAGTTGGTTCCCCTTGTGCAGCTACAACAGCCTCCACTCTTTGTGGAAGGCTTTCCATTAGATTTTGAAGTGTTTCTGTGGGAATCTGTGTCCATTCATTCTGAAGAACATTTATGAGGTCAGTCACTGATGTTGGACGAGAATGCCTCGCTTGCAATCTCCATTCCAGTCCATCCCAAAGGAGCCGGATGGGATTGAGGTCAAGGTCCTCTACACTTTTACACTTTAACACACCATGAGCCTTAGCAGTCTCCGACCCCACTCGTGGTCTTCTGCTTTGCAGCTGAATTGCTGTTGTTCCTAAACACTTCCACTTTTTAATAATATCACTGATAGTTATGTTTGGAATATCCAGCAGGGACAAAATTTCACGAACCATCTTATTGCAACGTTGACATACCACGCTTGAAGTCACTGAGCTCTTCAGAACGTCACATTTCCATCACAGCTCTTTACAAATGGAGACCGGATGGCCTATTCTGAGCTACTGTCCAGTCCACCATCACCTCCTTTTTAAAAAGTCATGACCCAAATCTCAGAACACTTTAAACCAGTGGTTCTGAACGGGTCCATCCATAGGGCCCACCACCCACTGTAATGTGAAGTAGGGACCCAAATTTCTGACTTTTATTAAATTAATTAAAAAAAAAAAAAGAAAAAAAGGCAGAAATTTGGACCTTGGAAGGAACACAACAAAAGGCTGAACAAAGAGACTGGATAACACTTTCCGAAGACATGCATGCAAATATTTTATTTCCTTATGTTTTACCATTATAACACATTTTGGTTTTTTGAAAGGTGATAAGACATTTACAAATTATCATATGAAAACTAACATTCTTGAAAATATTTCCACCCAGGATAACCACATAAGTGAAGATAACAAGAAAACAATCAGAATTTACTAATTTTCCTGCAAAGTAAAGTGTATGGATAGATGTCTGCCTAGGGTTTCAATATCAGAGATACTTTGCCTTTTTTTCCCTGAAACCAGTTGGTGACCCATTGAAAACAGCCCTGCAACCCACTTTTGTGTCCCAGCCCATCAGTTGAGAACCACTGCTGTGAACCAATTGATTTAAAAGGTTAGATGACAAGTTTAACAAACCATATGTTATAACAAAGTAATATGAAAACACAAATGAGTTCAAAAAGTGTATCATTACAAAGCTCTGGTAGTACATGCATTGACACATTTATTTTATTCCATTTTTGAATGATTTAGCACATTTTTGCTGTTTCTAAAGATCTGTAGAAATGACCACTTTATCACAGGAAAACAGCTTTATTTTTCCCCGATAATAAGACAAATACTTGGAGTTCTCAAGAAAACCGCCAAAAATACTGATTAAAATGAAATATATGAATGTAAGTCTGCTTAGGGCCTCTGTTCATTTTTTGACCCCCATGGACACATTTGCTATCCACTAATAATGGCTCTAAGACCCTCTTTTGGGTCACCGTCCACCAGTTGAGAACCGCCAGCCTTAACTAGGCCTGTGCGATGTATCGGTTGAATTGATTCATTTGAATTAGGGTTAGGGTTTCACACATCCATCTGGAGAACCTCTCATTCACAGCGTTTGGGAAAGGGCTTTGAAAAAACTCAGAGGGTGATTGGATGAACACTCTGTCTGTCGCATCTTTACTGGCCAATCATAGCAATGAAACATGTGCCGTAGCAGCTTCCGAGGAATAAACTCCATACAGAACGGCATAACGCGAACCATGGCAACTGTAGACATGTCAATACATGACTTTTGTCGTTTTTGAAAAGAAAACAACTCAATGCAGTTCTTTGTTGTTATTTTCACAAACAAATGTTGTCAAGTTCTAATAAAACTACCACTTTAGCAGCATCCATGCCAATGTCATCCACTATAATTACACTGGCCTCTTGTTGCCGCTTGCTTACATCACGGCTCTGCTACGCCTGAAAGTACTGCCCCTCGTCGCTGATTGGTCCTGTCACTTTCTAACTGGGTCCAAACGGTGCAGACAGGAGCTTTGCAGGATGGATTCGCCAGTGAGAAACACGGAAACGGGTGTATCCGTCTGCTTTACAAGGTTAATGTCATTGATGATCAGGGATCTCTAGAAAAGAGTAGAAACCTGTCTTTGCACTCAGGCTGCTCGTGTACACTTTTGTAACGTCTCATTTAAATTGTTGCTCTTGTCCCAAATGTTTTGCGCAACTATCCTGTCCAAACCTCTAAATAATACAGTGCCAAGTGTTTTACTGATATACTAGGTGACCTCTACCTTGTAGCCGCTAGGTGTAGGTTCCATTATCTGCTTTGCCTGGCCTTGCCATTTTCATGTTTAAACATGAGTGACAGGCTGTAAAACTGCAGGCAGTAGCTGTTAGCATTCTCCATGATGTCTGAATTTGCAAACACTGGCATGCAAACACATTCTTTGTTGAATATTTAAAATCATAAATTTGGGTGAAGAATGTTCTGAGCTGTGGTGAGCTGTGGCGATCATAACCTTACCAAAGTCACACTCTTGTTGAATGTCACAGTCTGTGTTCATTTGCTCTATTTTTCTACACAGACCATCCACCAGGGGAGATGCTCCACATTTTATTCTTAGCATTTCTTCTCTCCAAGCCCTGGAGATGATGTTCTTGATGTGAGAATACCAAAAGTTCACGGTTCATTTGTCACGTACATCGACCTTGGACTGCCCACGGTATATATCCCTCTTTGCCCTACCTCTCTTTTCATGTTAGCAGACTCTAAATTCCCATATGTACAGAAATGCATGTTTGTTATGTAGGTTCTACAGGTACAGTAAAGCAGAAACTGTGCTGTGTAAGGCTGAAGTACACCTACACTAGCCCTGCATTGTCTTTCTGCTACAAACACACACAATGGTGCCGCCACATGATGCGTGCAGCAGGCCTGTGAAGTGAGTCCATGCTAAGAAAAGCTCCTGCATCCATTGATTTCTGCGATCTATTTCCCTTTCTAGCTCATCCCCACCACTGAGTGCACCGCTATTTTCTTCACAGTGTCATGGTGACATGTAAAGACACATGTGGCGGCGCTGACGTTGTGTGTTCTAGACAGATTACCAGTCCTGAAATAGATCAACCTTTTTGTGTTTCTCTTCCCCCCCACATCACCCCTCCATTCCTGCTTATCCACTGTATCTATCTGTCTGTTTTATCGTCTCCCACACAGTGTTTTTGCTATCAAATAAGATGGATTACACCAACACTGGGCGAGATTGTGTGGAATTATGGATTTGTATCAAAGGTCAAAAGCGTCTTATGTCTTCTCAGGATTAAATGCAGTATTTCAAGTCTGCGGGGACAACAGTGAAGAGGATAAAAGGAACAGCTCTGTAGATTTGACCTGAAGTTGCCTGTTATATCACATCTATAGATACTCCACATTGTGTGCCACCTCTCGTAGTACAGAATATTTTCAAATAAAGTGTGGAGATGAATGCCACAATGTAAGGGGTTTTATAAACGGTGATTGTAAAGGCTAATGAATTACTCTCTAATTCACTGACTGGTCATGAAAATCAGTTTTGGCAGGTTATAAACAAGGTAAAATGAAAATCTTTTTTGTTACAGGCTTCAAACGTATCCATGAACATTTGTAAACTATGCAGTCGGTACAGTACATTGATACAGAAATGATCAACTATTCAACTTTGTTTTGACCTTATTTAATCCTCAGTTTTTTTACTTTCATGTAGGTTTGAAACTTTCTGCTGATATGTAAAGCTGATTAATTGATCAAACATATTTACATGATATTATCGCTATGATATCTGTATCAGCAGATACTAGCTTAAAAAGTGAATTATCATATGGGCAGATATGAACATTTCTGCCGCTATTTCCAACCAATATTTTGGCAATAAAAATCAGTCCATTCAAGCTAAAGATACTGGTCATATGACAAATAAGTTAGTGGAGTTTAAGTTGGATTAACAGACCTACCTCAGCTGAAATCTTTTTCCTCACCTATCATCAGTCCTTACATTTTAAAGTGTGCTTTGACCCTCTGAGACGAGCGTTGTTGTAAAAGTCAAGAAGAGACAGGTTATTTAAAGTTAAATAACTTGAATCATAGTGAGCCACTTACTTATTTCCTGCTAGCAGCCTGCCATGGTGCCGTTCTAATGATGCTATCCATGCCTTTGTAGCCCTGGTGGAAGCTTTCTAGCAAGCCTGGAACTTGGGTGACCCTCTGGGACATTTAAGACTTTTTTTTCTGCCGCTAGTTCAGCATAAGCCACCAAATTGTTTGCCAACAATGCACTGTGATGGGCTGTGACAACCAATGGCAGGCTGTCCCATCATCTAGCACAAACTGCTCATGTCAACACTTTGATCATGGTGGAGACATCCTGACTAACTGATAATGAAGAGAAAGACAGAGAGGCTGTGACGGGGCCTTCTGTGTCACTGCAGACAGGAACTGCTTTGAATAATAGCACATATAGAGCTTATCCAAAAAAGGGCAAAGACTTTTTTTGGAGATATGCCGGTGTTGTTAAGACTTTTTGTCACAAAAGAATTTTTTTTTTCACTTTTTGGTCCCCAAGAGATGGGAGAACAGGGTTGTGCAAATAAGTCTTAGTCATTGTTGTTTACTGTGTGTCACACATAAAAACTTTGAGTTTAATTTTTGTTGAGTTGTTTCTTTTGTCTTTAAAGTCCTGTAAATTTTTTGAAATTCAAGTGACATTACTGTAGCAGACATAGTCTTAAAGCCCAGGCTGTCCTGAAAAAGAGGATATGTAGAGCTTCACGCTAGCATTGCTTCCAGTCCATGCAAATGTGAATGGTATAATAGCCGTTATTATATACAGGAACTGTTTCATCTCTATATTGTGTTACAGGGGAGGAAGGACATTTCACACAACTCAATAATTTTCTACTTCTTTTCAGCTTTCAACACAAAGTTGTATTTTATCACCTGGGTCATGCTAGAAATGATCTTTCGTCCGTGTCAAAGAAGAGGGGAGATACAAGGGAATAAAGGAGGAGAGTTCTCTGTGGAGAGGCGTAAAGGCAGGAAGGAAAGGGGACAGAGTTGAAGTGCTTGGCACTCTGACAGCTGGTATTGTCCCGCTGCCCACACCCCTCCACACCTGCCTCCACTGTGCCAAAGAAAACTAATTACCAGCACGTCAGATCTCGAGCTGCTGCCTCGGCTAATGTAACACCCTGCCTCAGTTTGCAGAACAGTGCAGGAGACATGTCGCATCCTGGCAGGGCACACGTGTGAAACGTTTCCTATCACGCTCACTCAGAGGGGATTTCAGCTTCATGGAGTGACATTTCTTTGAGTCAAACTTGTGCTCTCAGCTCTTTGTTCGTCATCATTCATGACTGACAACCTGAAAGTAGAGAGTGAAGAGATTGTCTTATTATGTAATGTGGAAATGGATTTGTGTGAAGTAAGCAACAGTCTCTCTCTCTCTCTCTCTCTCTCTCTCTCTGAGATGAAATGCCGAGGTAAAAGGGGTCGCTGACTCATGCTTCTGCTTTGAGGTTAAATTTACTATTTCGCCACGCATTATTATGAAATGCAATTTCATCATATGAAACAGAGGACACTCATAATGCTGCTTTGATTCTCTAAATTATTTAATCCACTACAGAGGCCATTGCCTACACACATACACACAATCCAATAGTTGCTTTGATAACATCTGGATAAAAAGAGACAGAAATGCCGCAGTTTGGATTTCCTTTAGTTAATCTTACATGCAACAGTCATTCTTTTATGGATATTATTGTCTAGAGGGGCAGTGAAAAATCCTCTCTTAAACCTTTTATCCAGGGGTCTTACTGACACAAATAGTGTATATCTTATTAATGAGGCTAAAAATGTTAGTTCTTAATTTGCTCCATAAACATTCAGTTATTACCTCCGCCAAGAAGGATATGTGATCGGCAGGGTTTGTTTGTTTGTTTGTTAGTTTGTTTGTTAGGTTGTTAGCAACATAACTCAGAAAGTTGTAGACGGATTTTGATGAAATTTTCAGGAAATGTCAGAAATGGCATAAGGAAGAACTGATTAGATTTTGGGAGTGATCTGGATCTCCATCTGGATCCAGGAATTTTTGAAAGAATTCTGTACTATTGGGAGATAGGGTCAAATCCAATGCTGGTGGGCAAATGGTACATCAACCCAAATAGATATGTCAATAAATAAATAGAACACTAACTCCAAGGCAATATTGTGGTGTTAGTGTTCATAATTTTCAAATCTTTAATCAATGCTGATACACATACCGGACATGTTTTGTTTTCTGTTATCATATTGACATTTTAATTGGGAGTTAAGGAATGCTTTTTTTTAACTAGTTATGATCATTTTACCATCTAAGAAAATTGCCAAAATATCTAAAATATGTAAATATTTTATTTTAATTCAAATTTTTTCAGAGCTGGGCAATGTAACCTAGTGTCTATCCCTGTATTTCCTGTCTCTCTTCATTTGTGCTACCAAATAGTCCCAAAGATAACCTTAACAAAAACAAATAAAACACACAACAGGTGCTGAAACCAGTGATAGCAGTTTTGCAATAATGGCATAAATATTGGTGACAGTATTGATACTGGTTTACTGCCCACAACAGATTTAAATTCTTCTTGCCCAGTACTTTGGAATAACTTCATGTATTTTTTAGATATCACAATATATGTTGTAGAAAGAAAATATATCAACATTTTTCTTTTCTTTACTATTGTTCAGCCCTGTAGCACAACACGATTCAATATGATATGATACAAAACAATACAGTTCACTACAATATGATACAAAATGGAAAGATGCACAACAATATATATTGAAATGATAGTTATGGTATAATATGAGACTCTACGATACCATACAATCCTAAACTTACAACATAAAGTAAGGCAATTTGTGTTTGGTACATTATTTCTTTGTTGTAACAATGCTTCTTGATAATAAATCTTATAACGTTGGAAAGCCTGTTTATCACCCTTTTAAATGGTGCCACATTTGTTAGGATCATGCATTTGTGGGATGAGCAGCAGAGCTGAGTATGTGGGTTGTGCCCATGAAAATGTGCAAAATGTTCTCTGCCAATGCCAAACAGCTGATTCTGCCATTGACTCTTGTTGGGTGTGGATTGGATGATTGAAGTTTGAAGAAACAAGACATATTGACAATTTAACAATTTATTTATTTAACAAACAGGAGCCTCAGTAGTGTGTGGAAGAGACACAACAGCCTGGCTCCTCCTCCTTATGCTGGTCACCAGCCTGGTCGCACACTGCTGTGGGATGGCATCCCATTCTTCAACCAGCATTTGTTGCAAGTCAGGCAACATGGTTGTGTTGGTCACTCTGGCACGAACAGCACACCCAAGCTGATCCCACAAGTGTTCAGTGGGGTTAAGGTCAGGACTGCTGGCAGGCCATTCCATCCTCTCCACTTCCAAATTCTAGAGGTAGTCTCTGATAAACCCCGCTCTGTGGGGGCGAGTGTTGTCATCTTGGAGGATAGAGTTCTTGCTGACAGGGTGAGAAAGAAGTATTCTTGGAGTGTTGTCTTCTTGGGATGCCCACTTCGCAGCCTGTCTCTGACATTCCCCGTTATATGCAACTTGGCCTTCAGTTTGGAGATGGTACTAGGGTTCACTCCGAACAATGCTGCAACTTGGTTTTGTTAACACCAGCTTGAAGTTGCCCAACCAACGGGCCCTATCCAGATCAGTCAAACGTGGCATGCCCATTCTTGAAGCAGACATCTACTGACCACTGTAGCAGGGCCCATGCTCACAGGGCCTGCCAATCAGACACCTGAATGGCAGCACCTGGGGGTACCAGAAGCTCAAAACAAGAGTCAATAGCAACAGCAAAATAAGCTGTTTGGCATTGGTAGAGAAGATTTGGCACATTTTCATGGGCGCAACCCACATACTCAGCTCTGCTGCTCATCCCACAAATGCATGATCCTAACAAATGTGGCATCATTTAAAAGGGTAATGCACAGGCTTTCCAACGGTATAAAATTTATTATCAAGAAGCATTGTTACAACAAAGAAATAATGTACCAAACACAAATTGCCTTACTTTTTGTTTTAAGTTTAGATATGACACCCTACCATACTATAACAGTGGTTCCCAACCTTTTTTCCTTAGGGCCCCTACCCACTCATTTCAAGGAAAAGCAAAGCCTCCCTACCCCACCCCGTGTTTCCATTGACAAAATCCAAACATAATAGGCCTACATACACCATATTCTTGAAAAAGATCTATGTATAAACTATCCATTGTTATGACGTTGTTCTAGGGCCACTCTAGAAAAGAAATGTAATTAATAGGATCTGTTTATTTTTAAGAAAAAAATCTTAAAATTTGTAAATGTAAGTGCACTGAAACATAGAATGTTGGGGGCTATGTAGTCTGGAAGTCAAAAATCCAACCACTGTATTCAATTTGGTTTCTTGCAAATTTTTAACTGTAGATGCATGACTTTAATATCGTAGAATTTTTGAGTTTCTAGTGTCAAATTTTAAGACTTTTTAACTTGGAAATAGCTTGGAACATCAGACACAACTCATTAAGAAAATGTAATAAGTTAGTTGGAGAAGAAGAGTTTCTGGCAGCAAAATGAATAAGATGCTCATGCTCTGCTGAATTAAACAAGTGTATACCTACATGAATTACATAATATCCATAAGTTAATTTTTTGTCTTTCATTTGGAGTTCAAGTGGGTCATGTTGGGGTGGCAAAGTACCAAAAACAGGTTCCAAAATCTTTGTTTTGATTTGAACTGTTAGGTATCAGAAGTGTTGGCAAGTGTGCCAAGTTGGTACCAGATTTTGGTATCACCCCTAAACATAACAGATTGGATAGAAGAGGATAGGATACAGAAGGAATACTTACTTATCCATACAAAGGACAACATAAACTCCTCTCTTATGCTGATGATGCTCCCTCTTCTATCAATTGTATCTCTTTAACAAAGAGAATCATTTTTCATTGCACAGGAGGATCTGGTGATTTCTTCATTGGTGGAGCTTTCTACCATCCTGCTTGTTTATGACTGTGCAGTTGATAAATTATGTAGGACATGGAAAGAAATTATTTTCCATCACAGAGACTGTGCTGTGTGAGTGTATGTGTGAAAAGGTGACCATGACAAATTGTTTTGTTCCCAATCTACTGTCTCCCATCGAAGTTTACAAAGGTCCAGGCCTTGTGATGAAACCTGCTGTCACTGGGAGAGTGTGGGTGGTGTCAGTTTTAAGCATATCATCTGTCAACACACATGCTTTACACACACTAACACGCACACGTACCGCTACCCTGTTCTGGTTTGGCATCCAAGGCCGGAGGATAATGGTGTCACTGCGTGTACGGTTTGCATGCGTGTGCGTGGATGGGTTTGTATGCCCTCCAAACTTGCCTCCAGGCTGCCTGAGTGTGTGCTTTTGTGTATGTTGTGTGCTGTTGGCAGGGGAGACAGCGAGACTCACAGCACATGGCAAGTGTGTAAGCAAGTCCCAGAACACCTGAGCCCCAGTGTTTGTGTTTGCGTGTGCATGTTTGTGTGTGTGTAGGTGGGTTCCCTTGTTGAAGGGTGAGTTCCTCTTCTCTGCACCACCTGTCACTGGGTGTTGATGGTTGATCCTGCTATTCTTATCAGCCTCACTCTAATTGGTCATTAGTTTCTTGTCAGGTCATTCTATAGAAAATCCTCTACAGAGATGTGTTCGTTTGCTGCTTTTGTTGGTCATCACTCAACACAACTCTCACATCTCTTTCTTTGTCTTGGATCATGTGATCATATGGGAACTAAACCACTCAAGTACATCTATTTCTACGTAAGGAATTGAAATCCCTTGATTACATAAAGGATGTTTGTTACTAGGTGTTGGTCGCTGAAATAAAATCCTCTAGTTGTCCTTATCTTGCTTCAGCTTCATTTTATGATCTAGAGTCTATTCCAGACTGGGTGCGTGTTTACTGTGCGACTGCTGCCCAGGCCTGGAGTGACTAATCAGGGGGACCAGGAGAATTATCACAGCCTACTCCTGCTGCCCGTTTAATTCACCGGTATGCAAATACATTGTGTATTGCATCCCTTTATCTTCTCATTAAAATGAATATGTTCATGCTAGTGTCTGTACAGAGAGATAGAGAACAGAAGAGAGAGACAGCGATATCTTGTTTAAAAGTCCCAAGCACTGGATTTTTTTTACTTCACCTCAGTAAATAAACACTCTCTGGAACAAGTGGCCCTGTTTGATTATTATTAAGACAAAAACAATTATATCTGTGGTTATTTTGTTGGCTATATGATTCTAATTAGTAATTGTGCCATGTTCACGGAAATTAAAGGCTAGCCAATGATTATAGTCAACTGTTATTTCAGTATGACATATTGTGGTTAAACATAAATATTGCTTTAAAAAGTTAAATTTTGAGTTCATTTTGACTGTGAGGAGGATGCAATGGGGAACCTGTCACTGATCACATTGATCTGATCTAGTGATATTGTGTGTTTTTTTTAATAACATGCAGTCTGTTTATTTATATATTTACTTATTTTTACCCCAACAACCAATTGATTGGTCAGTGCATGGGTGTAATTTAAATCGACAAAGTATTTCTTTGGTAGACTACAGGCCCAATATTACTCGAATAAAGCAACAAATTTAGGAGAAAAAAAAACATGAGACATAAAAGCCTTACTCTTAGTCGATTAGGATAAGATAAAATAAGATATTATAAGATAAGACTTTATTGATCCCCAGAGGGGAAATTCTGGCATGGCAACACAAGAGAATAAAGTGGTAAAAAAAAACAAACAAAAAAAACAATTTGAATAAGAATTGGAAACATAAATAAAAAAGTTTACAATTCTTGTAAATGTAAAATTTGTACATTTACAATAAAAAAGTTGTATACAAAAGAAAGTCAGAATACTAATTGAATAAATGTGAAAAATTTTTGAGACTTAAGCCACAAGATAAGAAAGTTGTAATTTCACAGAATCTAAGGCATTTGTCCATAACCGGCTGTTTTAGTGCTGGCAGCGCTTATTTTGAATTCTAAACCAATGTATTCACAGTCTGAGTGCTCAGAACCCTGGGTAGAAGAAAACGCCTGGAGCGTCAGATGTTTTTGTCGCTGCACTTAAAGCGCTCTCAGCTGAAATCCGTTCAGCTTTTGAACAGTGCTGTGCTCTTCAGTCTCACTCTTCCCTCACTTGCCAATCAAAATTAAGAGGGGGTGGGAACTCTGACTGTAGCGGAAGAGAAACTGATCCGACTCGTCTTTTGTCACTTTGTTTGGGGGGTAGTTTTCAGGTCTGCAGCTGCTGACTGTGTCAGGACAGGATTCCTCTACATTGTCTGCATGTCTTCTGTGTGATAGTTTTCAGTACAGAAATATGAAGCACATAGAGCTATTTTAAAACAGCGGTACAGATTCTACTGCAGAAAGCGGGATTCTTTTTTTTGTAACATAGCAACAGTGAGCACTGATGAGAAGCGCTCTGTAATTGAGGTCCTGAGCACTGTGCCAAAAAAGCCAGCTATGGACACACGGCCTAAAATAGTAAATTTAGAAAAATAGTTGTAAATTTATGATAATAGTGTTGTAAAATTACAACAAGAAGAACCCTAATTTTACAAGTTTAATGTGTAACAAGTTGAAAGTCCTCACTTTATAAGATTAAAGTCTTAGTTTATTTTAAGAATAAAGCTGTGGTGATCATTTAATGACAATCCAAGGCATTTATTGTTAACAGATAAAGAAGGAGGGGTCAACTCATTTTTACTAGTGTTTCTAAAGGTTGTGATTTCCAGGTTCAGTTTGCGATTGTCTACCATGAAGATGGTTTATTGTGAATGCCTTGTGGTTGTGTGCCAAGTTACCTTCATTCTGTAAGTTTAACTACAACTATTACTATCTTGAACATAATTTCTACTCACTTTTGTAGAAACTATTTGGGTTTTGGAAACACTACAGGTGGTAGAAGATTAAATACATTGAGTATATTATCAGCACCAAGGCTATAAACAAAGAATGGGCACTAAGTAGATTATTGCTACACAAGATCCTCAGTTAAAGGCAGGAAGTTGGCCGCTCTTTGGCATTACCTTTCAAAATAAAACATCATTAAAATCTGTTCTCATAAATTCATTACAGTGATCTAATTAAATTATGACTTTAATCTCAAAATGTTTGATTTTCTTTTTATTTAACATGGCCCTAACACTGCATTAGGACACTGCACTTACATTTAAAAATAATTTAAATGTCCATTTGTCATTTTAATAACCGTCCTGAACATGGCATTTTAAAGAAACAGTGGGACGCATAGGCAAGAAAATTAACTGTTGAATTAATTTGTGCTGCAACCAGTGTTATGAAATTTCTATACTACATTGATTTATTTGCTAATACACTGGTTGTATCATTTGGTCTATTTGCTGATAATAAGCATCAGCCCAAGCTAGATTTTAATCTTGCTCTTTTCAGAAGGGCCTAAGACAACATGAGATATTGGAGTGATGTCTGCCACGATTTCACAAAGTTATGAAATTATATCAGAGATCAGAATCAGAAGATAGGCCCTGAGCTACATTCTCCTGCTGACATTTACAACACTGAGCAGACAATCTTTTCATGTGCATCTCCAGATCCCCAATGTAATGTACCATTATTGAGCTTTGGATACGGTGAACACACTGTCTGCACACCTGTATACGCCGTTGTAAATCTGGGATGCTGATCTACACAGTAATGCAGATTCTTGTTTGTTGTTTTAAGTGCTGTTTCCATTTGTCATTCTGTTTGACATCATTGTTTGTGATGCTTCAAGTCTTTTCTGTAGTGTTACCTCAGTTAAGCTAACATTTATTGACCATATCAATGTGTATGAAGACTTCAAATTCTACAGTTGACAAGAAGTATTGTGTGTGAATGTAAAACAAACTGCTGTGACATTAAACTCTGATTTTGTAGTAGAAAATAGATAAAAATATTTATCTAAGCAGCATTTTTTCAAAACAAGCCCATATTTTCAGATCTCACGGGGTGTTATCTCAGTGATTCTAGCCGATTCCTAAACATAAATGACAGTGAGATTTTTTTCATTAGAGTTTATTTTGAAAGTGTGTTGTTGCGGTTTGATGGTTTATTTCTTCATATTTCCCCATTAAAAATAAAAAATTCAACATTTAAATCATTTTTTCCTGATTTGTCTCCCTGTGTTTTACTACAGAGGGCAGCTTGCATGCTGCTGTGCATAAACCAGCTCTAAATGCTAAGAATAGACCTTAAAACCCTCCTCTGCTAAACCGGAAGCCTCTATATTTAACTCATCTCAGTCTGGTTACTATGACAAATGAGGGACGTGCATCCCATATTGCATTACCGGGGCACTGTTATAGACTCCTATCTGGCCTGAAATTAGTCTGAAGATCAGATCAATCGATTTTGTACCCAGGAAGGTCATCAATATCATCACAGTCAGGACATCCATGTGGCTATAAAGCTCTGGTTCATAAGTCATTTTAGATGCTAGCTATAACTCCAGCTTGCAACAGGATTAATCGCCCTCCTGGCTGCTGACGCAGAGCCTGGTCTTCCTATAGGCCTCTGATATTCAGTTCATTACAAAAGAATAGAAAAGGACAAGTATAAATTGTTTAAAAAAAGCTTTGATGTCATATTTAGGTCAGCTTATTCACAGACACTGCTAAAAGATCTGCCTGCAGCGACAACAAACATTGCAATCTCATTTTGTGTATGTAGTGTGTGAGTTAACTGTATGTGTGTATGTGAGAGATAATACTGCTAGTGTTGGAAAAGCTATAAATATTCTGCTAATATTCCTCTCAACCCTGAGGCTTCTGAAGGAACACAGTGGCCGAGTGGTTCTTTTTCTGACAGTTTGGGCCCTAATGTTGACTTTGAATTTAAAGCTTGTGTGAGGAGTTTTAAACTGGTTATAAAACAGACTGAAATGAAATTTGATATCGCTTTATGACTCTAAAGGAAATGAGACAATTGGAATAAATACTGGTAATTTCACTTTAATAATTTTTAGTGCCTGATAGGTCTGGATAATATGGCCTGAAACTTATAACAGTATTTTTTCTCACCCTTTACGGGCTAATGTATCTAATATTACAAATTAATAGAGATAATGCCTTACTCAGGTGTTACAGCCCTGTTTCCCCTCGTTAAACAAGCCTGTGATAGCACACTCTTCTCATGTCTGAGCGTAAAAATGACAGAAAAATTATTTCACTCTCTCACTTCTTTGTAAATGCACCTGCAGTTTTAAGTGAAGTAGGCCTACACTACATCCCAATATGTGGTTTCACAATAAAAACACTTGAGAAAAATAACAACTAAGGGCTTTTATTTTGAAAAACTTGGCAGAAATATAGTGTTTTTATCAGTAGTTAAACTTAAATTTGTCAGGTGTACCAGTGAGTTTATGCAGCTACATAATTTAAAGCTACTTTTGTGGGGGTTTTTTTCTTGAAGACCACTGCTAGCTTCTTTGAATCATCATAGATTTAAAACAAGCAGGTCATGAGCTAAAGTACCTTTAAATAGTTGTTTAAGCCATTATAAGATGAATTGGGTGCAGTATTGGGCTCAGGATAAAGTGAGTTGGTCCACTGTAAAACTGAATAAGTTGAAAATACTAGAAATTTTAGTCGAAACTGATTATGTCAAAGTTTTGAAGAAGTGAAAATATTTTTTAAAATTCCTGTTAGATTAACAAAACTTGAAAAATTAGAAGCAACTGCTTACTCACAAATGTTGGGTAATTGAATAAAAGGTATTTGAACAATAGCAGGTACTTAGCCATGTCAAATTATAGCAACTCAATTTTACGTGTACATTTATGTTGGGGTTAACTTTTTTAAGTAAAACTGCACTATAGAAACTCCCCTACACTTAAAAATTCTGTTTTAATACAATGCAAAACTAGAAATGCACTCAGAGAGCGCAGACCTCCACCATTAGCCCTATCTCCCAATAGTGAAGAATCCTTTAAAAAATTCCTGGATCCGTCCCCATGTGCCCCCCACCACAGCATTCGCTGATTACCCTCTCCCCAGTGGGGTGGAAACATGGTGAGACAAAGCATTGGTTTCGTTATGGGTGGACTGTCATGGTGGAAGCATTGCCTGCCGGTGCCAACAGATGCAGTGACAGTCTCACCCATGGTCTCACTGGATGACTGGAAGTCATGGCAGAGAGTGAATATTTCTCCTCTTTTCCTCCCAGCATTGTGAGTATTCTCGCTACAATTCACTGTCTATCTCTGTTACGCTCAGACTCGTCTCCTCGACCGGGCATGCATCTTTCAAACTCTATAAACTCCAAAACTTTGAATAGAAACAATCCCAAAATGATGCTGGGATTGAAGTTACTCATGTCCGCCATCTCCTGGTGTAAAGTGGTAACAGCACAGACCTCCACCATTAGCCCTATCTCCCAGTAGTACAGAATCCTTTAAAAAATTCCAGAATCCAGACGGTGATGTGGATCACTCCCAAAATCTAATCAGTTCTTCCTTATGCCATTTTCGACATTTCCTGAAAATTTCATCAAAATCCGTCCACAGCTTTTTGAGTTATGTTGCTAACAAACTAACAAACAAACTAACCCACCCAATCACATAACCTTCTTGGTGGAGATAACAACATGTTGAAGTACTTTTCGTAAAGCTACTGGTCTTCATCAACTGCAGTTTTCCTTCTATCACATAATTTAATCTTTAACATACCTTCAAGGTAGGCCAACATAAGTGATCATAACTGAAAGGTGCACACTGCACCAGGACTTCCTCTACTGTCATGTTCAGTGCACTATCCATTGTATACTGTGGATGCTCTCCAAAGGCAGGACTTGTCTAGCTGAGTCAGTAACTTCACTCTTGGTGCAAAAGTGTCTGATGTCCAAAAACATTCTGGAAGTACGCAGATTAAGAGATGGATGTTAAAGAGGTTGAGTAATTACAAAAATGACCTTAAATAATTGAGTGCTGTTTATCTAAAATACAAAATAATCAATAGAAAATAAAGCTGAAATTAATATTATGGATTTTTAAGTTAAGTTTTTTTGTTTGTTTGTTTTTTTTTAGCATACTTCATCTGTTCGGTCTTACAGTGTATCTTAAAGCCCTGGACATTCTGATGGAGATGAGGATATAGGACAACAGAGAGCACATTTCCTGTCCTCACAACTGCATCCATTCAAGTTTTAATGAAAAACAGACAATTTTCTTTTAATGTTGTTGAATGCACTGCAGCATTCACTGTTTGCAAATGCTATACTTTAATTTCCTGGCAAATAATGTCTAAACAGTCAGCTTGTCAACTAATCAACTTTATTATGCTGATTTCTGCATGGATTTAAATGCTGCATTGCTATTTTTAATTTATGAGGATTGCTACAAAGTGCACTTTTCACTGCCAGTCTAAGCAGATGAGGACTACTATGCAGTGCTATGGTGCTGATAAGAGACTGAGGAGAGAGACAGTGATGTCTCCTCATCCCTAAAAGTTTTTCTTTGCGTCCAGTTGACTACTTTTCAATTCACCTCAGTAAACAAAGCTACGTTGCGTTCTGCCTAAACATTACTTCCTGTTATATTAAAGTGCAGTGATTGCCAACAGTTTTAATGACAATTGTGATCCGGCCCTTTTTACCAACCATTGACAAATGCTTACATGGTTATCATTAAAACTAACTGTGTCATCCCTTGTCTATTGCTGTTGTACCTATGTTTTTTGTTGCTGGGTCACAAGAATTGACTTCTGCTTCTCTGGATTGTGTCTTTAAGGTTGTTTGTAAATGGCTTCATCTGCTTAATGCTTTCCTTTACTCAAGGTTAGAATTCTAGGAAACATAAAAAAACGTACTGATATCATGTCCTGGCATTTGCAGCAGCTGTAGACCTGGAAATTGCACCCTCAGAAAGACGAGTCACATCGGCATTTCCTCCACCATTGCTGTTCTGAAGTCTTCTTGACTGAAGTGAAGCAGAAGTGACATTTACGAGCGTAATACTGTTCTGAAAGTTGAACTGTCTTAAACTGAGAGTCCTGTGAATGTTGTGACAAAAACAGCTGATGATGAGAGTGTTTGAAGGTCCAGGAGAGCTGAAATGATTATCAAAAATCTACATTAATATGGCAAATATATACTAGTGTGAATCTATACACTAATTTTTCTCTATTGATTGATTTTTAGTTTTGTGTTGTAGCTTACCCTCGGGTGTTATGGTAATATTAAACTACCTTGATGTTCCCTACAATTATGCCTTGTTCTTATGTGAAGTAGGGCTGGGCAATTAGGGCGCAGTCACACTAGGCCATCCGTACCGTGCTGTATTCTAACCGTGCCGAAGCCCCTGACTGACTTTGCTAGAAACTGGTCAGAAATGTGGACTGGACTGTGATCCATTAGAACGAGATTGTAGAGCTGTGGGAAGTTAAATTCTTCAACTCTTATAAAAATTTTGTAACTTGTTGAAATACAATAAGACAAAATATATATTTCTCTCTCTCTCTCTCTCTCTTTTGAAAAATCTTGCTGTCTCCAGTGTGCAGCTGCCACCTCTGCTCTGGAGCGGGTCCTTTTGTTGTTACTTCACGCTACGTCACATTCCCGCGCTTGTGCTCCTTCATTTGCATCCGTGCCGTGCCTTGGCCCACCTCTGCCTTCCGTGCCGGGGCCGCGAAGCATGCTACGCCGAAGCACAGAATGATTGCACTCACACTGGCCAAACGTACCGGACTTTAGGCTGAAATGGGCCCAGGCATGGTACAGATGGCCTAGTGTAAGTGCACCCTTAATTACAAATAAGATTAAATGGCAATATTGCCTGCTGCAATTTACAAATAGCAGAAGCTGCAATATTTCTTTAACTTGAAATGTGTCAAAATAGCAGTTTCATACATTATTTTTTTGCAGCAGAGATTTTATGCACATTATGAAAACGTGCAACTGTTTTTTGTTTCTTTCTGTGTTTCATGTATGCATGTTTTGTTTTAGTCAAAATGAGTGACTTTATAAAAATGATAATCCCCTTCAATAAAGCAATTGGTATCAAATTTGCAATATGAGCAAAGATGACTAGCTCATTCTATTCTAGCCAGCTTGACCTCCCCACCCCAGCTACTTCCATTATAGCTAAAAGTTTTGCACCCTCATATTCCGATTAATGGCTTCTGAAATAATTTCATTGTTTACAATACACATTGTCATTTATGTATCCATCCATATGTGGGTTTCTAGCCATGTGCTCCCTGGAAAGTCAAAGCCAGCTGCTTGACTAACCCAGGGAGCATCTTTAGAGCAGAGCCTTCTCTGCCAAGTAGAACTGCAAAATCCATTTTGCAATAAAATGTAGGATGAGTGTTTCTTACTGAATGTAGGTTATAATATAGAATGATTCATTGCTTGAATCTGTTGAAGAGCCTAATAATAATTGCATATTAAATAGCAATCGCGGGGCGCAGGTGGCTGAGTGGTTGGGGCGTGCGCCCCATCTGCGCGGACGGCCCGGGTTCGAGTCTGGCCTGAGGCCCTTTGCCGCGTGTCTCTCCCCTGCTCTCATCCCTGTTTCCGACTATATCCACTATCCTCCTCTATCAAATAAAGGCACAAAAATGCCCAAAATAAACCTTAAAATAAATAAATAAATAAATCACAATCGAAATATTGGAAAAAAATCACAATTAGATTATTTTTGCAAATCGTTCAGCCCTCGTGTGAACTGAACACCTGTATTTGTATTTCATATCCTCCAGCAGACTGTACCCGCTTTCCTTTCTATGATGATTTTCTCAGATGGCACCAAATGACATTTACTCCCTTGAATCTTCCTGGATAAAATCTTTAATGTCCTTGAGTTTTGTACCACTCTCTAAAGTTATCGTGATCAGATTGGAGGAGCCCTGTCTTACTTTGATTCATCTCAAACCTGGTGGAGATAAAGGGCAGTGATTCAGATCATCAGACTGTCAGATCAACACCACATTGGAGAATGAATTCAAAATGACTCCTGGTGTGCTGGAGGGGTGATAAAAACATCACTGCAGGCGGGTGGGGGGTCTGCGGTGTGAGAGTATGAGGATGAATAACACAAAGCATGAACCTGGATGTCAGTAATCAGAGTTACTCACTTTAATATGCAAATTTTTATGTATAAATGAAAAGGAATATTTGATCAAGTTGAAGCGTTTGATCAGGAGATTATTATCATGAGTTATCTTTTAAATGTGTTTGATTGTGCATCTTTGTAGGCAGTTTACTATCATATTAGATAACAATGCTATTCAGAGAGTCTATAACTGAAGTGCATTGTTCATTTAGCGTCATATTCCATGTATTTTGGAGACAAAGTAATTGAGAGAAATCAGATTATGTTAGATCAACACAAAGGATTATATTGCTGGGTCAAATCTCGAGCGGGTGCTCAGTAATCCGTAACAGATTACATTTTAAAAGGAGCCTGTACCATGCGCGGGTGGATGCGAGGTGGAGATTGGAGGAAAAAAAAAAAACAGTTTGGAAATGAGAGCCATGTCAGTGGGGCTGGAGGAGATGATGATAGAAATTGTTTCTGACTGTGTTCAGTTCTCACATCCACCTCCTGCTCGGCATCTGTGTGGAGCTGACCATTGAGTTCACAGGTAGAGGGGGGGGGGGGGGGGGGGCAGAAAAGAGTGAGGGATGAAGAGGAACAAATGTTAAAAAGGGTAAAATAAGTAGAGATGCTGCTATGAAACATACAGACACAATGCCACACGGCTCACCTGCCAAAGCGCTTTAAATAGAGATTCCTTTTATTTGAGGATCCTGGAGCAGGTGTCATCTAAGATGTTTCCTTGTGGGAGGGTTTTCACAAATTCCAGTTGTTTTCCAACTCTGTCATTCACTCTTACGATCTCATAGCAAATGGAACGCGTTCAACTCAGGTGTAACTTCATTCCCAGCTCCAACATCCGATTTCTGAGGTAAATGGAATGCAGCAGAAGTCTCTGAATGGTGACTCAGTGCAACATTTTGGGATTTTATAGGAAATCTGTACACATTAATGATTTTTTCATGGTTCCAGTTTTGAACCAGTACACCCAGGAAGTCTTCTGAGAGGTATCAAGGACAATTGGAGCAACAGTGTGGCATGCAAATCAACACAGACACACATTCTTGACCACATTGATGTTAAATTCAGTAACTATTACTAACATAAAATCCCTCAGTTGGTGTGTAGTGCTGGCTGGTGTTTGACACTTAAACAGGCTGGTTTTGCAGACTGGGGGCTTCATCATCTTAGATTAATCCTTGGCCATTGTTGCTGTACCTGTAATGCCTCTACACTGATTTTACTGGTTTCTTCAGTGGATATTTGCTGCTTTGTAAAGCTTATGGCATAGCCTAAGAAGCTGGTAGTAGCGCCACAGTAGTGTATTTCATCATTTTGTTTCCATGTGGTTAACTAAATGAAAATCATACTCTATTCCAGAAAACTTAAAACAATGATTTAGACCATAAACTCATTACCTCCGCCAAGGAGGTTATGTGATCGGGTGGGTTTGTTTGTTTGGTTGTTTGTTAGTTTGTTAGCAACATAACTCAAAAAGTTATGGACAGATTTTCATGAAATTTTCAGGAAATGTCAGAAATGACATAAGGAAGAACTGATTAGACTGTGGGACTGATCTGGATCACCATCTGGATCCAGGAATTTTTTGAAAGATTCTGTTCTATTGGGAGATAGGGCTACGCTGTTACCACTTTACACCAGGAGATGGCGGACATGAGTAACTTATCCAAAGTTTTGGAGTTTATAGAGTTTAAAAGATGCACGCCTGGTCATAGATGAGTCTGAGTGTAACAGAGAGAAAGACAGTGAATTGTTGCAAGAATAGAGGAATATTCACCCTCTGCCATGACTTTCACATGTAGCGAAGCCAATGCTTTGCCTCACCGTGTCTCCACCCCAATGGGGAGGGAGTAATCGGCAAATTCGATTTTGGGAGTGATCCGGATCACCGTCTGGATCTAGGAGGTCTGCACTCTCTGAGTGCTTTTCTAGTTTTAAATGTGCTGTTTGGTTTAAATCAAAGTTCATTTTTTGTTTCTCATTAGGACTTCTATTTTCACCACCAAAGTAGACCCCTGCTGTCCATTAGTAAGAATACTTTTTCTCAGAGAGCTTTTAAATTGTCGTCTTTGTGACTGCACATTCATGAATCTAATAAGGAGAAAGAAGAACCCGGGGCAAGAATGAGGGAGCTGTTACCATGTAAGAAGAAGGATTTAAAATGTTCATTTTTGCAGACGTCATTCTTTCATTCCGCCATTTATTTCAATGAAAATACACGGTTCATAAAAGGTTGCTTCCTCTGAAATATTGCAGGGGAAGGCAGAGTGGGCTGTATGTCTGAATGCATTTGTAACTTTGTTCATGCGTGTATGCTCGTGTATGTGTGTGTCTCATGGTCTCCTCTTCTGATGCTAATGCAAGTTTGCAAAGATTGTGGGCGGTTTGTGACTTAATGTGGTGCTCACATTGGATTAGAATCACATCACACTGCCCCTTCAAGGATAATACTTGTTCTGCGTCTCCCACTTTTTCTTTCTCGCACGCAGACACACATACATGCAGAACTTATATGCACAATATGAATTATTTGGATATATCCTCAGTATATTGGTTCATTTTTTTTAAATAAGAGAAAAATGAAATGTAATGACAAGTTCAAAGCTGGAGAAGAGTTAATAAGCCATCTCTCTTTATCATCCATTAAGTGTTTATTTTAATGAAGAGCATGATGTTCAGGTCTGTTTGTTAAAGTGCATTGAGAGATGTGAGGGGTAGTTTAAACAAAGATGAAACTTTCTTTTCAAACTCTCCATATTTGCATTAATTTAAAAGCACATCTTTGTCTGCATCCTTATTTTAAAAGTGGAGGTTGTAATCAGCTCTCTTTGGTCCTGTGGAGTTGAAATCATACATTTATTGCACATTGTAGTCTGTGTAATCATGTCTTATTGCTTTCATATTTTTCTTTTAGAGTCCTTGTTCTAGGCAGGCTTGCACAAATAATTATAAATTTATCTGTTGTCATAATTTGAGCAATTGAAAAAAACATGGAAGATTCTGAATTTATCATAATAAATCAGAGAAACTATTCAAGCATTTGTTCATTTTACCCATTTGATCGAGGCTTGGATATAATGGCTATGCTTTCACACCATTTTGATCCATTGTGATGCTAGATAGAAACTAGATTTAGGTAGCAGCTCAGAGAAGAAAAATATACTTTAAGGATTTGTTGAGATTTCAGGTATTGGGCTCTCAATCAAAACAATAACAAAAGATGACAAATAGAGACATATTGCTAAGCTCTGCTCATCTCTTTTTTCTTACATCTTCTACTCTTCAGTAAAAAATGCACTACATAAGTTCAAAACTGCAAAAATCTAATTTTGTTTCAGCTAATGAGAGAGAAAAGCTGTTGAAAGTGGTGTTTCTGGTTTATGCTGAAGGCTACTTCAAAAATATTCTGGTATTGCTCGTATTTTATGCCTTTTTTCATAGAGGACAGTGGATAGAGTTGGACACTGGGGGAAAGACATGCAGGAAAGGACCCACAGGCCCGGCTTGAACCCGGACCACCTGCGTACATGGGGCACACTTTAACCACTGGACGACCTCCGCCCCAAACGTCACTGCGCGATATCCATTACACCACCAGATCTCATAAAAGTCAACTTTTAACTGGTTTTCTCCCCTATTAAATGAAGTTCATTCATGAAAGATGGGCCATAACATTACAGAGTCAGGGGGCGGGGAAGGCTGATGACAGAGAATAATTGTGGTCTATCACATGAAAGTTGCACAAAACATGAATGAGATACAGCAACAGAGCGGCAGCCTTGAAGTTGCAGTAGCAGTCTTTAATGAAACATCCTGTGTTTCAACAGCAAACATTGCATGACTGTCACAGCAGCTCTGTCATGGAAGCTGCCCTGACAAGACTTACTATTACAACAAAAACTAAGTGTTGTTTGAGCTTGTAGAACTATTCACAGTATTTGAGGCAATACTCACAACTCAACCGATATATTAAATAGGAGTAGTCATTTTTAAATTAAAGCCCAAAAGGAGAGCAGATAAGAATAAAAACACTAGTAACTGTTTATTGATCAGACATCTTCAATGCAATTTTGAACAGTTTTGTCCCACATCACAGCTTTTCTCTTATCTTTCTAGTTCTACTAAAGTTCTTTGTGTCAAAAACCTTTATTATACCTAAAACAATAGTCAGTTTAATGGAGTAAACTTTGAAAATGATCAATTTGAGTTTGTTTTGAAGTCTTTTATGGATTTAGACTACCAGGCGGGTCGTCATTGTCTGTTTAAGTCATTTATTACTTTGATTAAATTCTCTTTTGATTCACATTTTCTACCAGACATTTTTAACCGTAACTGCATCAGAAGTGTTATAGATTTTTCTCGAATGAATCATTTCATTTTCTTTAACTTGGGTATTTTAATCTTCAGTGTGTTGGCTGACTCATGTTCGAGCTCTTGATGGTTTTGCTCAGGAATGCTTCGTGACCGAAGATGAATCTTTTTCTTCATCTCTGCCTTTGTCTGTCTTTCTAAGACTCTGATTATACAACCTGATTAATTCAACCTTCATTTCTTATTTGTGTGGTAAATGCTAATGCTTACATTCACCCACACACTTAATTGACTTAACACTTCATAGTTTACCCTAAGTGCTGTGCTTGAAAGGGAAAAACTTTGGCAGCAAAGAATGTGTTATGGATTTCGCGTTGGTGTTGAATTAGCACCCACTGGTGGAATAATGTACACTTCGTACATGATGTATAAGCCTTTTTTCTTTTCTGTTCTGTTTAATGAAAGTTAGTTTGACCAAGAGCAAAATTATTTCAAGCACTGTGATTTTGAAATTAGAATCAATTATCATGTTTTAACCAGTTAAACTTTCAAAATGCAATGCACAAATGAAGGAAAATAAATGAGCAAAAACAGATTCATTTTGGCTTGTTCTGCTCTCTTTATACAATGCCATTTCATTTCAGTATGTTAAACTAAAGGACAGTACAAGAATTTATGCTGGAGGGATACCTATAGTGTCATTTTTTGAAGCTTAAAGCTGCTGACAAAGCCGCCATATTTGACAAGATGTGAGTGAGAATGGGCTGGAGTGTGTGTGTGGTTTTAGTGTGACTTTGTTCATGTGTGTTTGTGGCCAGGAGCATTGCAGGCCCGTTTGAGTTCACACTTCACAGACCATCACATGGATAAATCAATTTCAAGGCTTGCGGGAGGAATAAATGTATGTGTTGTGTGTATGTGTGGGGGTTATGGAAACAAAGCTGCCCTGGCATTTTCACATGCCCCAGTTACAGTGTAATATTGCCCATGTAGCTGTGCATATACCACGCTGCACATATAATTGATAAATGTGTGCATATTTGATCTTGTGTATGTGTAGATTAATTTGCATATGCATATCAGAGTTCAGCATACAGCATGATCCAGATAGATGAGCAAAGACACAATAACATGGCATCTTTGCTGCCCATGGTCTCCCCTGTAGATCTATCTGTACATTGAATATGCAGCTATAATTTAATGTAATCTTATGCTTTAATTGGCAAGGAATCCACTGCAGTGCTGAATCTGAATCATTCCTCACAGGTAGCAATGTTTAGGTAAAACTTGTTAAAGAAATCATTGCCACAACTAGCTGTAAATCAACTACAAACCATTGATAATGCAGTTTTAAGAGGGTCAGAGGGTGAGGAGAAGGCCGAGTTTTAGTAAATGATGAGCTGCATTATGTCTCCAGGTCATTGCAAAACTGCCTATAAGGAGTTACAGCACACAAGAGATGCTTAGGATACTGTATTCCTGTTAACAGCAGTTTATAAGTGATCATTTAATCCAGTACATGTGGCCTGCATGTTGGCACTCTCTCCGCCCAACACAAAACACACTCGGTGCACCACTTCCCCTTGTCCTGCATGCCTCCATCAGTGTTTGGACAGGTTGCAGCCATTTTGAGACTGACAAGATTGTGCCACTACACTCACAAAACCCACATACTTATAGGTTGTTCACTATCATGTCCATTGGATGTCCATTGGGGTTGAGGAAGTCGGGGAAAGCCATAAGAGATGAAAGTTGGGTTATTTTAAGTTTTAAGAAGTGGAGAAGATCCCGAGTTACCTGGTGGTGTAGTTGTGGAAAATGCAAACCCAGGCTTGGGATCTCTCCTGCTCAAAACTTTCAAAGGAAGTTTCTCTGTTCTCTAAATTTATATTTATATTTTCTTGGCCCATTTTTATGTAAAAACTCGTACAACTATGCAGATAAACATTCCCATCTATAGCCACTGTGCCCCGGATCTCTCTGAGCTTGTAATAAACAACTTTCACAGAAATCACTGGAGGCTAATGCCATTTCTATAGCCAAGGACCTCAACTTCAAAAATCCTGAAATATCTCTTTAAGCATCATACTTTTTCTCTACCCATCTTTTTCTGGTCATCAGGGCCTGGGGTCAAGGTGGCAGCTGTCTAAGCAAATCAACCCTGGCGTCCTTTTCTCTAGCGATGTTCTCTAGCTTCCCTTGGTGGATTGCAAAGCGTCCCCAGGCCAGACAGGATCTATATTATCCCTCCAGTGAGTGCTGGGGCTGACCTGGGGTCTCCCCCCAGTTGGTTGTGCCCAGAAAAACCTCCACAGGGAGGCAACCATGAGGCATTCTGATCAGACACCCAGACCACCTCAGCTGGCTCCTTTCGATGTGAAGACTCGAGCTCTGTTTAGATCTCCCTCTGGATATCTGAGCTCCTCACTCTATCTCTGACTGAGCGCAGCCATCCTCCTGAAGAATCTCATTTCAGCTGCTTTTGGAGAATTATCTCTAACAGTGTTACCTGCCTGAGCATCTTCACACACTTGTCATTCTTCATTAAATCAGTTTTTTTAATCAATCTTGATTAGTAAAGCAGGTTTTCCTGCAGACAGCTGTCAGGCTCAGAAAGGGGGGAGTTGAGTATAGAAATAACCACTGAGATTTAGACGGAAATGAGGATGGCTTTTAAATTGAAATCACCTTGTTAGCAACTATACCAATAATGAAACAAAGTCAAACATTTCCAGAACGCTCCAGGTCTGTCCAGTGTTTTATGAGCTACAGTAAAGTTCAGAGTATTTTTGTCTGTCTGTTGTCGGTGTAAGATGACGCTCGTGTTAACACCATGATCTGAGTCCATCACCCCGTCTCCTTCTCCTCCTCTGTAACATACAAAGTAATTACATCTCTTTCCACTACACACACACAAACACACACCACACCCTCATCTCCAGGCTCCAAATGTCAGCCTCATCAGCTCAATTATCCACTGACTTTAACAACATCCTTACATAACCCATTTAGCTCTGCGCTGTCTGAGAACCCTGACAGACAAACTTCCTCTTCTAAATTATTGTTTTTACCTTTATTCTCCTGCAATGAGACACCATTTAACTAAACAGAGTTACATAAAATACTTCACTTCCTGTTTTAAGCTTGAAACATCCTCTTAAAGATTCTTGAAAGGATTAAATGGAGCATGTTCTCTCTGCTGTCTTGTCTTTATGCATTGTAAATCCAAAGGTCAATGAATAACTGAATCATCCCTGTGAATACATAATTTCCTTATTCATGAACTTCCTGAAATAGATCCTCTAGGGTCTTGTCATTCAACCATTTTCATTCAGATTCCCCCCTTGCTCTCTTTATTCTCATTCCTCCACTGAGTGCAACATTTTATTTATGGATCAGCATTTAAGGAGAATAGATTTACTTTGATGCCAGCAAAGACTTACGATCTATTTTTGTATAACAGCACATGGGACTCACGTGCCGGGTAATAAAAACGCCCTTGATGTGCACCCTTTTGTCTCACAGAGGCAGAAAAAGCTGCACATGCATACATAATGGGGGAAAAACTATTTTGAGATGACTTTTTTTCCCCCCTCTCTCTCTCCTTTTTTTGACTGTGCGATTCATTTGCCTGCTGGTGGAAAATAGATATGAATCACTCACTGTGGCTGCTCTCCAACATCCATTCACTCGGCGCTCTCTATTTTTCTGTCCTGATTTACGCTGTCGTTCAGTCATTCTGACTTTCCTCCTTTTACTCTCTCTTTTCATTCCTTTACTTCACGCCTTCATTTCTGTCTTTATTCTAACAACAAAAGCCAGAAATGTGTATGGTGTGTCTGGGAAATTTCATAGGTTTCTGTTGTTAGAGTAGGCTGAGAGGCTGTCTAAATGTTGCACTGTTAATACTAACACTGTGGAGGTGTTGTAGTGTAACAGCCTGTCATATAGCCGACTTTAATGTGACAACTGTTAATCTGGTTTACTGTATATCAGGGGTGAATGTAAATTATCAGTGTCATCACAATACCATACAATACAAATGACAAATGATGACATCACCATGGCTGCCCATGAAGGGGGATAAAGGGGAAAGTTTTCTGGGGCCCAGCCAAATGGGGGCCCATAGAAGTCAAAATTAAGCTGTGGTAACCATATTTTTTATTTAACACGAATAATATTATTATTTTTACAGTGTGGATTTGACACATTTGGAAAGTAATTTCAGACTTCATAGCTAAGCTATAATGTGCACAGATGTTGAGATACCAGAGAATAAAAGTAGAAAGAACTGAGAAAAGTTTGAGGGAAATGATATAATTGCAAAAACAGGGGGAAAAAGGGGAAAATTTATAAAAATGTGTTATAAGAGGCAAAAATTGGTGGAAAAAGGGATAGAAAAGGTTTTAAAATGGGCAGAGGTGGAAAATATGGGTTAAAAGACACAACAATGGGTTAAGAAAGATAAGGGTAACAAAAGGATGGAAAAATGGTGAAAAGCAGTTAAAAAGTGTCAAAAATGTAAAAGGTTTCTAAAGAGGGCAAAACATGGCAAAAATGGGTTAAAATGGCAACAGTGGGTCAAAGGGGCAAAAACTGGAAAAAATGGGTGAAAAAATGGCAAAAAAGTGGCAAAATTGGAGGCTTGTGTAATTACAAAAGGGTTAACAATTAAAAAACATAGGTAAAAGTTGCAAAACTGGGCAAAAAATACTGTTAAAAAGCAGCCAAAAGGGTCAAATATGGCAAAAATGGGTGGAAACAGTGGTGACAGCTAAAAAGAGGCAAAGATGGGTTAAATCACAAATGGGCAAAAGGTGCCAAAAATGAAAAGAAACGGGAACAAACAGTGTTGAAAATTTGTTTAGGAAGTAGCACAAAGAAGTCATTTTAACAGCAGAACCTCAATGATAGTTTGACACAGCTCTCAGCTCAATGAGGTTACTCTTAGCCAGGACCCTAGCACCGGTGCTACTGAACCAACACATTTGCATGATTTTATCAATAAATCACAACTGGGGATGGACCATTCTCTGGGTTTTTCAGGGGCCCAGCCAATTCTGTGACATAACATGATATAAGATGATATGTTACGATATGAAACAACCTCTGTGATATCAGATACTTTTCAAACTGGCAGTGTTATTGAGCTGTATTTTGTTATACAGTAACTTTTAATATTCTTCTAAATATTTAAAATCATTGCAATTTTTTCCATGTAACCCAGCACTACTTGGCGTTATTTAACTCTGCTCACATGCTTCATCACACCCTACCTCTGCCCCTTGATGAGGACACCCTGAGTCGCCTGTGTGATGTAATTGTGTATGAGTGTTGTCACCCAGGCTGAGCAGGAGATTATAGATAGAAAAGGAGGGCAGCTCTGACAGGAAAGTGAGGGGCAGGAGAGGAGATCTCACCACTGCCTGTGATTTTTTTTCTTTTTTTGAGAAATCCATGTCATCCTCTTTCTGTCACCTTTCAAAATACGATATGTATTTCAACTTTCATAACTGCTTTGGCTCTGTTTTGGACAAACTTTTTTTTTTAAACTGCTGGACTGTCAAAAGGTGTCTTCATGTCACATTTTCAAAGTTAAAACGCAGAGTTTCAAGCACTGCTACAAGTCTTGCATTGTAATCTCTTTGTGCTTAGTCTTAATTGGGCTTTTTAATTTTTATTTTAAGATATATTTTCAGGCTTTTTATGCCTTCATTTAGAGGTGAGGACAGTCGATAGAGTCGGAAACAGGGATGAGAGATTGTGGAAGACATGCAAGGAAGGTCAGACTTGAATCCAGGGCGCTCGCATACATGGGCGCGACATACTCAATAATTTTTGCGCAAGTTTTTACATAAATATTCATGAAACTCGTTGAATTAAGTGTTGGATGCTCAAAAATGTCCTGTTGGGGGAACCCCAGACCCCCTCTTATTTTATGTTTCATTGGGATTAAATACTTTGCTAACAAGCAAGCTGCCCACCCAAAAATGTTGACAGGTCTTCACAAATAGGTTATGAATTCATTTTTCCATGCTCCATATGTATTCCCCATTCTCTTTAAATTCACATCTCCTCTTCTGCCCTTTAAACTGTTGCTTCTTGTCCACTAGCTTCTGTAGACTCTCCTTTAGACTGAGCATCTTCAGCCATGACACGTCTCATCCTTGGCGGCTTCTTGCTAATGAAACCAGTTAGTTTAAGGCGCTTAAAGCTAATCGCTGCATTTTTATGGCTGCATTTCTCTCCCCAAGCTTTCCATCACTCCATCGCCTTGCTCCGTTTATTGCCCATTTCAGCTAAATCCACACAACCCTCTGTGCTATTGTAGATAACCCAGCCTTGGCTCTGAGTCTCAGGGATCTGTCACAGCAGCATTATAGAAGACATAATGTGCAGGCATGACACCAGCCTTGACACCTACTGTAGGCCTATTAAACGTGGTGTGTGAGTTACATGAAGGGCAAAGACGAAAGCGTTTGTTAGCTGAATCTGCCTACAGGGAGCTAATGGCTCAGGGTTCATTACTCCAGTCAGCTTTGTGGTGTTTTGAAGCCTGATTACACTCAAGTGTATCAACACTGTCCACTCCCATCAGCACTATTTACTCTGCTGTGACCATGTGTTGTTTGGTTTTTCCAGAACAGGAAATAGATGCAACATGAGTCAGGTAGTTGTGTTTTTATAAGTTGTCACCTAAGGCCGGCCACACACTACACGATTTTTAAATCTGAAACGATTTTAAAACCGTGGGAGACCACAGGTGTGAGGACAATTTCAAAAGATTTTTCATCTTTAATCCTCTGAACGCACACACTAGACGACTCAGCCAGACTGTCAGATCACTGGAGACCACACACCTGCCGACCTGCCAACGACCTCAGTGATCACGTGACTTCAGAAAAAAAACAAACACGGATGTCTGTCGATACCCTCTTGCTGTCCCTCCACGACAGGCTGCCCTGGCATGCATTACAGGTGAAGCAAAAATCATAAAACATGGGAAAGCCTAGGGATAAAATCCTGGCTGGAATTAAGTGAAAGCTGTGTTCATGGTTGTGAGCGGTGAAAGTACGTATGATCCGGCTGTGATGCTACCCCGTCTGCTCACTCTCATTGGTTGTTGTGGGTATTTCATCAGAGGCACAACGACATAGAATCATAAATATCGTTTGATATTTACAATTCGGGATTTTGGAGGCTTCGACGTGATTTGGAGCAGTAAAAAATCATGTTGACACCACACACATGAGGATTATTCAGGCAAACAGTCGTTGGCGACAAGGCTCCTCTTGGGATGCGCCCCCACAATTGTTGGGGGAGGCAAATCCTGCCCCAAATCGGGCTTAAAATCCTGTAGTTTGTGGCCGGCCTAAGAAAAAATTATTCTCTTTCTGCATTGGCTAGTAGTTCAATCTGTTGACAGATAACAATTGCATCCAGTATCAAGATATGAGATACTTCTACAGCAAATGTGGCAGCTTTTTACTTTTATAGACTGGAGTAAACAGAGGAACAATGCCAGCTGATAGAAATTCCACAGATTCCAATAAAAGATGGGTGAGCTTATATGGTGCAGGTTTGTAAACCTAGGCAACCTGGGAGTCCAGAGAGGTATGTTGGATTTGGTAACAACAGTGCTTCAGGACTTTGCAGCACAGATGGAGTGGCCAGATTCCATGTCTGTCATCAGGCAGATCTGTCTTGCAAAGCTCCAACCTGAAATCACTGCCTGGTTTGAGAATGAACCTGACCAATCAGCATCATTTGAAGAGAACGAGGCAGTAGCTAATGCTGGGTTTTAGTTGTACTGGAAGCTGGTAGCCATGGCTGCTGCTGGTGAAGCTGTTAGCTTGGATGTAGCTACAGCATAGCGGAAGTTTTATCAGACCTGGATCACATTTCTCCATTAAAAAAGAACAAAGAACCACACTTACAGCTTTAAATGGCACATCTCCTGACCTGCTTTGACATGAGTTTGTGATTGTTACGGATGGGGTTTAGTTGTACTGTAAGCTGGTATATACAATGGCTGCTGGTGTAGCAACTGGCTCGGATGTAGCTACAGCAAATAAAAACAACACCAAAGAACCACACTGAAAGCCTGTCTTGGCGGAGATGTTTTTGCACTTCTCCTGACCAGCCTTGGCATGAATTTTATCCATCAACACACTCCTGCATTCGTAAGCTAAAACAGAACCCATCTATCAAGCTCACATTACTTAGCAAGGCTGCATATGCAT
The DNA here is from genome assembly GCF_018320785.1 of Cheilinus undulatus. Classification (NCBI taxonomy): domain Eukaryota; kingdom Metazoa; phylum Chordata; class Actinopteri; order Labriformes; family Labridae; genus Cheilinus; species Cheilinus undulatus. The sequence goes on along the minus strand of NC_054887.1, from coordinate 18,301,125 downwards.
ACTACCTCATTTTGTCTTGTAGCTCTCTGATTGGCCTGTAATGTGACAGACAGGACATTTGTCCAATCACTGAGAACTTTCTGAAAAGTCTTGCCTTTGTTGAACACTTTGGTTTACCAGATGAATGTGAAATATATCATATGTATTGGATATATAAAGCAGTCAATGTGGCAAAATAAGAGCTCTCTGCTGTTTGAAATTTTTATGGACCTTCTTCAAAATGTAGTTTTTAAAAACTTTTTTTGGTCACACTGTTAATGATGCAACCCATGGCTCACACGATATGTTTATTTGATCAAAACACACAAAGTGTTCGTTATTAAAAAGAGAAACATTTATCAAAAACTTGATAGCAGTTGCTGTGTTGGCCAGACAATCTTCGAACATCAGTTATTTGAAATGATCAAATTCACATTTGCTGAGCCAAAGTAGTGATAAGTTTCAGTTCCTGCACACTTGAGTTGTCACAATACCGCAACTTTGGATTTTGATATAGCACTAGTCATAATAAAACACTATCAATAGCTTTTTTGATAACATGGCAACAAAAATGACTTCTTGGACACCCCAAACTGCTTAATTTAGTTAGTTGGGTTTTTTTCTATTTCTAACCTGCACATAAGAACTGTTCACAAATGCTTGACACATACCAAACTGTGACCTGCTGTTGATTAAAGGCAAAATAAATAAGACTTTCTTAAAAATAATGTAAAGTGCCTACCTAAAATTGAATATTTTGTCTGAATCATCCACAATAAACCAGAAGTAGATTCTGCTCAGTGTGTGATTTCTATTTTTCACTTATTTAGGTCCTTTTATTGGTGTCACCGTTTGTGCAGGGAAGGTAGGCTGTCATCACTTCACAGGTGGGATGCAAAGGAAAACCTCTAAGGACCATGAGATATCACTGTCTCTCTTGTCTGCTCTCTATCTGTCTGTAACAGACACTAACATTAACACTAAGAGACCTTCATATAACATGTATTTACCAAAGCACTGCTCAACACTGCCCCCAAGTTCACCAGTGGTATTGCAGCATTTGGTTTGTATCCATTAGCTTTAAGACAGTGAGCTGAAGTATGAAGGAAATTAACACATAGTACAGATGGAAGGCTCCTTTCATATGATTATCACATGTAGAGGCCTTACGTCCCTCAGAGTCAGTGATCAAAACTCCATCTGCTCCAATAGTCTGTTATTCACAGCATTGTACTTTTTATACTTTTTATATTGTATTTGACTATTGAGTATTAACGAAGTTGTGTAGTAAAAATTTAAAGCAGGCCAGCAGAGGTTGAAAATCTTCTATAAATATGTATTTCTGTCTTTCCCAGAAACTCACTGACTGTAGTGAAGAGGTGAGGTGAGGGATTATGATCTCCTGTGGAAAGTGAAGGTGCTGCCTGCTAGAAGCCTCTCTGCCCTTTATCAGACTGCAGATAGCATCTGAGATAACCTTAAGAGACAGAGTGAAGATGTAGGAGTGAGTGGGAGGGATAAGAAGAGGACTTTTCAGGAGTCGAGAAGGAAGGACAGGGAGAAATGAGAAGTTTGTAAAGAATTTGTCTCAGAACAGTAAAAAAGGTTGATGGTTTAAGGTTGATGAGTGCTCCAACAATGGCCTAAATAGGCTGTCCGTTACGTTGAAATGTTTCCCTCACACTCCTCTATCTGTTTTTTCTCTCTCTTGCCCTTTGAGTCTGGCTGTCAATCTTTCCGTCTGTCTGTCTGCCTCTGTCTCCAGCTCGTCTCCGCCTCATCTGTCTCTGTGCCTCACTGATAAGAAGGTGCCCGCCCTGTCTCGGAGGAGAAACCATGGAAACGCACCAGCCACGTGTTGACATCATAGCATGTTAAATATAACCACCTCCCGTGCCACACAACTAGTTGTTCTGCAGTTGATCCTCGGCGGGCTATAAATACATGGTTTCCTTCCCATAATTGCAGCTACGATTGGCTTGTTTGGATGGAGGGAGGAATAGGAAATGCCAGAGAGTGTGCTGACTTCACTCACATCCCTCTCTATGTGTGTGCATGTTTATGCCCTCATTTCTTATTATAGCCCAATTAGGAAGATCAGTGGAGATGGCAAAACTCTTCCTCTCATGCAGGACAAACTTATTACTTAGAAACATGATGTTAAAACACAGCATTTTTCCTCTGAACATATTGCTGTGGTGTTCCTCTTTCTTAATTGGCTACAAGTCTGTTTATTAAACACAAGAGATACATCTTGCTCATATTAAGAGGTGCATAGAAAAAAATGTTAAAACCATTTGTAAAAAGGAAAATTCTATGTGCTACTAATTATTACCAAAAAGAAATACAAAGTAAACAAGCTAGCTAAAGGTGTAGGTGTCCACAGGTCATACATAAACCAAAAAGTTAATACCCACAATTTACAGCAAAGTTCAGGAACGTCAGCCTTGATTTTGTTTTCAATGAGGAGATGAGTGGAACCAAAGGGTTGTCCTGCCACATAACCCAAGTGCTCTTCAGGTATGGGTCGCAAACTGATGGCCGGACATTCCCCCTAAGAATGTTTAGTTAGGGAGCAGAATTCATGGTTCCATCAATTACGCAAAGCTGTTAAGGTCATTGATGTGGGAGAGCAGCCCTGGACCATGGTATGATGTTCTAAATGCTGTGTCCAGCTCTAAAGGGATGCTCACCTTCCAAAAAGTTTAAATTTTGTCTTCTCAGTCTGCAGAATATTTTCCCAGAAGTCTTGGGAATCATATGATGTTTTTTGGTAAATGTCAGATGAGCCTTTGTGTTTGCCTAGGAACTCTCTCGTGGATGCCATTTTTGCCCAGTCTCTTTCTCATTGTTGAATCATGAACACTGACCTTAACTGAAGGCCTGCAGGTCTTTAGATGTTGTTCTTGGTTCTTTTGTGACCTCCTGGATGAGTCGTCCATGCGCTCTTGGGGTAATATTTGTTGGCTGACCTCTCCTGGGAAGGTTCACCACTGTTCCAAGTTCTCTCCATTTGTGGACAATGGCTCTCAGCGTGGTTCGCTGTAGATAGATGCCAATGCCTTTTGTTTTATTCAATTCATGATTTAACAAGGGGTGGGGAGTTCTTTTACACACTGGTCCAGGCAGGTTTGGATGGATTTTTTCCCCTTAATAAATGAATTCATAATTCAAAAACAGTATTTTGTATTTACTTGGTTTATCTTTGTCTAGTATTCTTTTTTATCTTAAACATTTAAGGGTGACGTACAATGTACAAAAACAAAATCAGGAAGTGGGTAACACTTTGCTCAGCACTGTATGTCATTCCTGCAACATGGGGTATTTTGGCTTCACTTTTGTACATTGGGAGGACTGGAAACAAGCTGTCGAAACAGGCAATGTACATGACATATGAGAAATATCTCCTGTTGACTGTATCTGTAATAGTATGCAACAAGAAACAAGACTCACTGAAATGTATGTAACACTGCTTGAGTCACCAAATTCATACATATTCTATAAAACAGTGTTTCCCAATCCAGTTCAACCTAAGGGTCAAATTGTTGGAAAGTACATTTGCAAGAGACACAATCTAAGTGGTGAAAAGTGGCAAAAATAGATGAAAAGGGGAAAAAATGGGGAGAGACAACACCAAAACTGTGTTAATAGTGGCAAAAAAGGCAGGAAATGGCAAAAATTGAGTGAGAAGAGTCAAAATGAGGTACAGGTGGCAAAAATGGTCAAAAATGAGTGGAAACTGACTTAAATGGGCAATAAAAACAGCAAAAAGGTGGGAAAAGTGGGCCAATAGCAGCAAAGGGTGGCATAATTGGAAAAAAAGTGGCAAAATGCAACTTAAATGGGTAAAAAGTAGCAAAAATAGCAGCAAAATGCAAAAAAATATCAAAAATTGGCAAATTAGGATCAAAGTGTCAAAAAGTGGTAAAAAATTGACAAAAAAAGTGGTAAAAATTGGCTTAAAGCTGAAAAAATAAATTGAATGTGGCAAAAAATGAGGACAAAAGGGCAATAAATTGCAAATAAGAGCAATGGAAATATATAAACAAAAAATAAAGGTTAACAATTTTGACAATTAAAGCCTACTGTGTAAGTGTGGGAAGCAAACTGATTAAAGTGACTTGCAATGGATAATTTCTGAGGTCAAAGTTTTCCTTTTTTAAGGTTTTTCTGGGGAATAATATGTCAAAGCGAGGCATAACAGAGACATAAATCATCACAAAAGAGCCACGCATTGAGAATTACTGCTTAAAGAGCATGAAGCTATGGAGCTACCATTAGTATAAATTGGACAATCTGGGACATCATATTGTAAAAAAAAAAAAGTTTTCATTTATATCATAAAAGAATAACTCTTTAGGTTTTTGAGTTAACCTTAACTGCTTAAATAAGCAGTTAAGGTTAAGCATGCAACAGTTAAATTTACATGAAAACAAGAAAAGCGCCATCTGCCAAGGAAGGTCATGTCATATACTGTAGCTTAAAGTTTCATCACAGCAACTAAAGCGACGTTGTAGTGAGATTGTCTCCAAGGTCAAGGATAAGCTGTCAATCTAAACAGAAGATTATAGCACAAAACTGCAGTTGTTTGCACTGTTTAGACAAGAGATGATTGATTTAGAGCTCTAGCTCCAGGACTGTTGTTGTAAGCTTGTCATTTAATGCTTCAGGATTATCATTAATTGTTGTTACATGGTGGTTAAGCAGTTCATTATCAGGGGAAATAACTGTAAGGTTCAGAAAAGTCAAACACGTTTTCTACAAGTGTGTCTAAAGCGTGCAGCAGTGAGAGTGAAGTGTTTGTCTTGAGTCAGTCTGCCTTTATGTAACTGTCAGTGTTGTTCACAGGAGATGCTGAGAGCAGGGAGCATCGCATGTTGTGACTCAGTCTCTTAGCAGCCACCTCATCTTCACAGCCCCACAGCTCCCCAGAGGCCAGAGCGGCATCAACCAATCAGAGCAAAGCAATGCTACAATGACCAAAAGGCCTGTGCTGGGCTGTCGCCAGCCGAGAAATAGGTTTCAGTCCAGGAAACGGCAGGTGTGTTATTGTGTGTGCGTGTATGTGAATTTAATAGTCTGAGTGTGCAGAGAGAGGGAGAGAGTAGCTCTCTCAATACAAGTGTGTGCCTGCATGTGTCGTTTTCTACCCTATTGTCTCCTAATGCAGTTTAATCTCTTAAACCCAGATGATTTGTTATTTCCCCACACTCCACCGCACTGCACACTGACATGCACACACATGTACACACACATTTTTCAACATGCTAAGCTACTTCTTTGAGATGTCGAAGCACATTTGAATCATCAAGTCTTAGAAATCATAATTTAAACACTTTCTCATATTCCCAAGTTTTTCAAGGCTCTGTGAGGAGCTGACACAGCTGGGTGTGTTTTTTCAATTTTGGTAAGGATTCATGTTGAGCATTAAATGTAACAAAAAATTAAGCAGGATAAGATTTTTTTGTTACAAAACTGCTTACACATGTAGAAGGCATTGCCAGCCAAGACATAAAAGGCACCACTTTGACTCTGAAAGTCACCAAATTCAGCAAAAGTTTCTCATTACATTTTTTGATGAAGCTGTTTACTAAAATTGCATTTAGAAGTTTACTCAGAAAATAAAGTACATGACTAACTTTATATTGTGTTTTGCCAAAAAGGAATGATAGTGAACTTTGTTTGTTTCAATCAAGCGTACAGCGTTAGTTCAATGAGGCCATGGAGTCAAGCTCTGCCTGATAATCAAGATCAGCTGACGTCCTCTAAGCACGCTATTGGCTAATCGCATTCATGCTGCCATATTTAAACTGCTCTAGCCTGGCTAAGCTTTGCTGCTTCCTCTGAAGGCCGCTTTTTGCAACCCTCCTCCACCCCAGCTCCTCCTTTATTCTGTTTCTGACTTGATCAATATCACTTTGTTGTCACTGATGCCTGCTCTGCTCTGGGTTTTTGCTGCTTCTCTCCCTGCCTCAGGCTTTCCATGTAGGCACGGGAAAGGCAGGAACTATTCTGTTCCAGCTTAGTAATTACTATTTCTTATCAAAGTGGTCCTGACTAAGACTCAGTTTCAAAGAGCTTCCCAACAGGGTTTATTGTTGCTTGGTTATGACAGTTGACCTCTGCTTTCCTCTATCCAAAAGGTTGTTTTGAAATAACTCCATGTGCTTGATCTTTTTCTTTATTCAAGCAAATATCACCAAGACAACATAGTGGACAATGTAAAGGAATTCGTTCCTGGCGTTTAAAGCAGCTTGTAGACTTGGAAACTTTATCCTCAAAAAGACGAATTGGCTCAGTTTCTCCTCTACCGGTGATGTTGACAAAGCTGGTAGCATAAGTTCCTCCACTTCTTGATTTTGACTGGCCAGTGAGGGAGAGATGACAGGGTTTGTAAAGTAAATAAGCCCCCCCACGTCCAAATGGCAGCAGTTGTGGACACAGGCCAGATTTCACATGACACCATACACTTACTGAATTACTCATCGAGCAGGAACAAAAATAAAGTTCCCTACTGCTTAAACGCTACAGAGGAGTTACAGGTCATTTGTACTTTTTATTGTTTCATCTGAATGCACCTAAAAGGAGAGAAACCTGGGCTGAACTTACACAGAAATCCATCTGAGAAAGGAAACAGAGAGAAGGCCGTGAGATAATGTTTTTAGACACTCTGCTCTCCCTGGTGAGGGATCAAAAGAGCAGACTTCTCCTAATCCTGCCATTAAATATTGTGTTAACTTTAGTGAAATATCACTGCTTTAAACTAACATGACTGCCCCAGAACACTGACCAAAAGTGACCGCTGAGAACCATCCGTACAGATTGTTGGTTAATGTTAATGCGCTAATGTTGGCTAATTAGCACTCACCTGTGCTTTGGTGATGAAGACTTCTTGCCCCTGACTTCTCAAATGGCAGCTTTATTAGTCCAGCCTCATTATAAATCAGACCTTACTTCTTTCATCCTGGTGGCTGAGAAAGGGGAAGGAGTCTCCTCTAAATATATCCCTGTAGTGAACGTCAGGAGGAGTCTTGCTGTTTTAGTGATTTAAACAGCATCACAGGTCACAGAAGTGATCAAAAATTCAGTTAATTTTTAATATCTCTGTTTTTCTGCATTGTGAGTTAATGAAAACATTTGTTTTTTTAATCAAAATTTCTCATCCTCAGCTGCAACCCCTGCATCCTGTAATCTTAATATAAATAAGCAAAATGGTTTATGTTCATATTTGTCATCCCATCTTGATGAGACTCTCAGCAGGAGAATCTTGTTAAAGTCCATCCTCCATATGTACTTTGTGATTGGAAAAGAAAAAGACTTGTGTGTTAAGAAAATCTAGAGCTTGTTGGCTTGTTAATCAGTTTATATAATTTTATTCATGGCTTCTTATTTTTTACATGATGCAGATTTTCTTTGTGTTGTTTTAGTTAGCAGCATTTTACCAAAATACTTCAAAGGACGCTTTAATAGTTTACTGCTGATTGCACCTTCTTAAGTGTAGTATTATTGAAAATAGGCCCATTCATTTGATGGATAATTTGGATATCCAAGCAGAAGATGTTCTACTTAAAAACTAATGACTTCTTAAGTAAGGCTGGTTACCTTACTCAGGTACAGGCAGAGATGTGTAATTTTTACTTCTCTGATGAATCAGTGTTGTATGAAAAGAGGCTCCTTCTGTGCTGTGCATGATAACCCCCTTCACAAGCTTTTTAACTTTGAATTTCTGTTACAGGAGTATCAGCAACCACAGTGGTAGGAATATTTTCAATATTTTTTTCAAAATAAAAGTGGGACTCTTTTAAAAGCATTGATGTTTGTCCAGCCCCACTGCAAGATAAACAGATTTTAAAAAACTTGATTCAGGTTTTGGAAACCATGACTTTGCATTTAAGTTATATGCTCTAAGTAAGCAAACTAGCAAGCTTACAATTTAACAAAGTGATGTTAATCTTTAAGTTTGTCATGATTCAGTTTTATTCCAATTCTGGGGATCATGATTTGATCCAAATTATATTTTAGATTCAAACCGATTTCAGATTCTCAACACATTCTTGTTTCTCCCAGGTAGGTGATTCCTGTTATAGCATCTACTCCTATTATAGCATCTATTGCAGTCTGCTGTGCACTAAGAAGCTGTTTTTATCAGCTGATTTCAATAATAAAGAAAACAGTCATTTGTGCTCAAATTGCTAAATTTAATATTAATAAAATTTTCAAAGGCTCAAGCAGGAAACGTATCTATCAGAAACTGATGAAACAATCATACGTGTAAAGCCGTCACTGTTGATGAAACTGCAGGATAGCAGATGTTGCGTTTTATCAAGTGACTGTGTTAACTAGTGACGTAGTTACAACACTGTTAAAACACATTTTCTTATGTCTAATATATGCTTAGGCCAGTGGTGATGTATCAAAAATGAGATGTTTTTTGTATTTTCTTTATGACACATAATGATGGTGTGTTGAGACCACCCTAGAATATTTTCGAATAATGAGGATCCATTATTTTTGCCAATAAGGTAAACTCTTTTTGGAGACAACTTAAAATGATTGAAATTATAAAGTTGTTTATTTACAAGAAAACAAACTAAGAGTTTAAAAAGACGTAAATTACTGTGCAAAACTTAAAATTTCTGGGTTAAAAAGTCACATTTTGATATTAGAAAGTCATAAATTTCAGCGTTATAATCTCATGTACATTTACATCATTCACCAAAGTAATTTATTTTTAGGGTTTTTTTTTAGTTCTTGTTTTAACGTGACTGTAAGAGCTGGGGATTAAACCCCTTTACCATCTGGTTATGAGATGATGATGGTAGCATACCTACTGAGCCACAGTTGCTTCACACATCTTTGATGTGAAACAGGGGATAGATCCTGTTATTTCAATTGTCTGTGCCAGGAAATATATGTGTGTATATATGATGCATGTAAACTCAAGCATATGAACCATTCCTGAGGTATGTGACATGTCTTTAGTAACAACACTTAGGTACACATCTGGTCAGCCTCCCTCATACCTGGGATAGTAGAACCCACAGGGAGTCTTATCTTCTGGGACAACGGGACTGTCAGAGTAACTTGTTGCTCCACAGACAGTGTAGGCAGTTCATCAGTATGTCAAACACAGAAATGTAAACATTACTGTCACTGAGAGCTAGCCTCTTGCCAACATAAGAGGCATTATGTTTTTGAGTCGTCAAAGGTCTTGATCATCGCGCCTCATGTTAAACCCTTGTTTGTGAACACAATACCCCAAGGACACTTTGAGGGACTTTCTTTGAATTGCACAAATGTCCCTCAAAGTGTCCTCTATGACTCAAGGAGATCAAAGGTCATTGGACCTCTTGTTGTCTCCTGCTTATGAAGTTTCTAGGCTGTAGGTCTGGTTTTAGGCACCCAAGCACTACAGAATACAGAGAGATCAAACTGATGCTCAAAAGACTGTAACTTTTAGGTTAAAACACAAGGTACAAGGTTATACCAGCATAGTATGCCCTAGTTGTACACAAGCTGCCCCCAAAGACTGTACTTTGAAAAGGACCTTGGAGTAAGTACCATATAAAAGGAAAAAATTATAATTTTTTTGATTGTAGATAATTAAGTATGCACATAAATTAGTGACTAATGTTTACCAGATTTTAGCCTTTTCAGATTTAACCTTGAGCCTATTATCACAGTTCTACAATTAGATACAATCTTTACATCTCAAATCACAAAAATGTACCACTTTCTGCTCTAATACACCAAAATAATATTTCATAAAGAATCTGCAGACACAGCATCACATCTCAAAAGGCATAGTGATGATTCCCAGGAAATTTTCTGTGAGCAGACAGTGACTAAAGTGTTCCATTTTGTCCTGTGTTTTCTTTCTTTTATTCACAGCAGTCTGTGGAAAGATGACTAATGCTCAATTTGGACACGGGTCATGGGTTACGCTTAATAGAAAATTCTGCCCCCAACTTAGAAAATAAAAGACTGCCTAGCAAACTCAGACTGCTCTCTGTTCATAATAAACCCATAAATAGAGCTATTGGGCTTCTGCTTTATGTCTGCTGACCTCTTTTATGTTCTTAAATGGTGAAGCATGACAGTCAGAACATACTGTAGCAGAGGGAGATAAGTGACTCTAGCGTGGTAATGTAGGTCAAAGGAGAGGGAAAGGAGTGTAAGGGTCGGAGGTGAGGAGCAGGCTTATCTCCTATGGAAGTTCTTTGAATTCCTGTATGTAGTATGTTCAGGTGACTTTGAGCAAAGAGGCATTCAGAAGAAGTTTGGTGGAGCTTTGTTTAGGAATCATGAGCTGGTGTAGTGGTAGAGGACTTGGGCATGGCAGACCGAAGAATTAGGTTTAGACATTGTTACTGTGAATACCCAGTTCCCCTTGGTTTAAAAAAAACACCAAAAAATGATAGAAAAACACTTACTCCTGACGTTTGGTTTCCTTGACTTATTGCATTCTCTTCTAGCACCACACATTTTTTTTTTTTGTTATGAATATTGTAGAAACTATCAGTATCAGAACAACTTCACATAAGTTTGACAACCAGAACTTGCACAAACAAACCATGGGAAAACAAAAACAAGTGAAAAGGATAATAGCAATCACACCATGGGTCACCCAAACAAGCTGTTCATATTTTCACCTCCACTGCTTTAAAATCTTGCCTGGCAGACCCTATCTGCAGCCTCCTGTGCACATCTTTTTTTCTGAACGCCTGTGCAATCATACCTTACAGCTGGGGGCATAATTGCCTGGGGCGCTAACACCAGCAAGACATTACCCACCCTGGTTTCACTTGAGCTATATTGTGGCCTCTAAATTGGATAGTGAAATTGCCTTTTCTGGTGAATCTGCTGTACCATCTAATCTAGCTCAATCCTAATCCATTCTATTTAGATTATATGTGAGTCAGTGTGCTTTCTCTGTGATCACATGAATAGATATTAGCCATTCTTGTGAGTGTGCGCACTCTGCATATTAACTCTTGTTGCTTTTTGTGATCTAGTGTGCAGATAATTTTAGCATCACACATTTGCACATGTATTTGTTAAGTTTCTTTTAGCTGCACAGCTGGGAAAGTCATTTCAGTGCATACAATAGTGGTGCAGTGAACAGTGCATCTCTGTGAGTGCATAGAAACTGATCCAGAGTGTTAAAGGACCTGTGACCTCTGCAGCCATTCACACCTCTGGCCACTCACACTCTGTAGATCTCTCCGCTCTATTCACAGCCATCTTTGAAGTATTAATATGAGAACTCTCGCCACTGCTGAAACATTTGCCAGTTTTCACACAGGAGTCATTTTGCACCCACTTTGACCCAGTTGGAGCTTCTCTCCTGCATGCATGACTTTGAAAAGAGGAATACTCTACAAGACTTTTTTAAACATGAAGTTGATTGTAATTGTAAGATCATGTATCTCATATACATGCCTCAACAATGGCAGAAAAAGACAAACACTTAACATTCAGCTGGTCGCTGGTAAAAAGACTTGCAAGGGATTGGTTATCACAGGAGCGCAGACAAGTACCATTAGGCTTATTGATATCTACTTTTACTTTGTCTCCAGTGTTTACAAATCTTCTAAAACCTTTGTTTGTCCGCCATTGAAAATATCTCTAGGTCTTTTGTTATATATTCACAGATGCATCTCGTAATATGTTGAGCCCTTGTGCTGTTGTGAGGAAGTGGGATTATGAATGCTCCCTAAAGGGGAAATATTATGCAAAAATCAATTTTTCAGGCTTTTCTGACAAAAATATGTGCCCCTGGCCTGTCCTCAGAAAAATCCATTCTGCCTTCCCTTTTTCCAGCTTTCAGAAAACGTGTGCTGAAACAAGCCGTTCTCAGACTTTCCCCTCATGATGTCATGTGGGGAGTTAGCCCCGCCCCCAGGTTCAGTTGGCCCTCCCCTCTTAGAAGAAAGTTCTGCCCTCTTCTCCTGATACATATCAGGAAGGCCACACCCATTAAGCCACGTCCATTTCCTGAGAGGGCTGGAGTCAGGCAGCTCAGTAAGATATAAAGCCACAGACACAGAAACGGTTCGTTCAGGGCTGGGCTGGGACAGAGGAGTTTTTACACATGCAAAAATCAAATTCTGGAGTGTTTTTTCAGCAACAAACTTCACAGGCATGTTTTGGGGACCCCTGAGACCAATATAAACTTGTCTTAAAAAGGTAAAATATGTCCCCTTTAAGGACCATATTCTCGTATTCCCTAGTCTGGTAGTGTCTGCATACTGTTTTTGTTTGTAAGTCACCTTTTCTCATTTCTTGAAACCCAAATGCTTCTACACATCAGATTTAAAAGTCACAATTAAAACTTTAGTTGCTTGGGCATCCCCATACACTGATCCTCCCTCGCCACTCGTAGAATGTCCAGCATTTTCAGCTGTCAGATCAAGCCGAGTAGAGCACAAGGGCTGATGGGAACTGAATACCTTCCTTTCAGGATGACACCAAGTCTGCTACCGTGATACTCACCACGCCTCTAATAATACTGAATAGGAATTAACCAATGTCACATTATCTTCCACTGATCATCTGTACTCCCTTTTCCCTCCCAGGTCCTCTTCCTCACTTTGTAAGGTGGAGGGGTGCTGTGAGAAGATGAGACCCTGTAAAACAGAGATTAATTTATGATTTTGCTTCACAGGGACTTTTATGTTCCAAACATCAGACAGAACCTTTTTGTTGCTGAAATACAGTTGATTTAGTTTTTATAGCTGTAGCATAGATATAGTAAAAATGGGAATAAGTAGCTTCCGGATAAAAAAAATGCACACAACTGATTGTGTCAAGGCCAAATGGGAAAAAGAAGGAGCTTTTGAAATAACAAAAGAGGAATGGCATATGGCGGGAGTTTGCATGGAAATGCCTAATGAGATTCTTTATCACACCAAAGTTAAAAACTCATCATGCAGGAGAAGTCCTCAAATGTTGGCATTGCTTGGGGGATCAAGAATCAAACAACTGCCGTATGTTCTGGGTTAAAATCTTTCTGGTTTGGTATACATAAAATAATGGAGGAAATATTGAACACAAAGATATCCAACCACTTCAAAACATTTATTTTAGGAAGAGATGATTTCCTAATGAGACATCTCAACAAACATTTATTTAAAATAATGGTAACGGCAGCTAAGAAAAATATTACAAGATGTTAGATGCACCCTGAACCTCCCACAATAAGTGAATGGGCAGATACAGTAAGTGAAATATATCTAATGAAAAAATTACCCATTCACTTAATTTACAATTGGATAAAATTACAAAGATGTGGGCAAAATGGGTCTCCTTAATGGAAAAGACAAAGGAAAATATTAGGAACACATCTGATTGACAAATTACAGGTTTATACCTATCAATGGATATAGAAGATAACGTCAAGCCTGCTCTTTCTGACTGAACAGTAATGTCTTAAAACTGCCAGAATATCTCCCTAGAAAAGGGCTGAAATCTGAACACTTCCTTTATTCTTAATTTATTTTAAATTCTTATTCTTATTCTTATTATTAATATTTATTCATTTTTCTTCCCATTTTGGTTTTATACATCCCTGTTTTTAAAAGGAAAAAAAAGACAGAAAAGAGAAGTATGGAGGTATCATTGCTTTAAAATGTATCAGTCTAGTTCAGACTGTGTTCTATGATCATACTGTGATCAGTATGTATATATGTATGTATGCAGTACTCTGAAAAAATGGGAATAAGTCACAATGTTTTGTTTTAAAGTTTTAAATTATGTCTTCCACATTTCTTACTCAGAGTATTTTAGAAATCCCTGAAGCATACAAGCAAGTAATTAAATTTTCTCTGCTACTCAACACACATGGCTGCTGTGTAAATGCTGTCATTGTCATTCAACTCAGGACTGCCAGTTTGCATCACAAAGCAAGAATTGTGTTTGCCATCAGCTTTGCCAAAACTCTTCCAATTTCACTAACACTTTTCTTGAGACAGATTTCATTTTAATTAGTTGTTACAATCGTAGACAGTTGTCACATTGACTCAGATGCCAACAGAAACCCCTCACTACACCGGCTTGGAAACACGAACAACTTAATGATATCAAACACAAATTAAAAAATAATTTTAACACATGAAATTGATTTATTTTGTCTTTTTCCTCCTTTTTTCCTTCCTTTTAAGTACTCTAAGTACTGTTTTTTTCCGAGTCTTAGTGAAAGCAGCACTAAATAAGCACCAGAGTAGCACCACAACTAGCCGCATACTTTCACATTTTCAGAAAACAGTGGAAAAAGCTCCTATTTCTGCAACATGAGGTAGAGTTAGAAGAAATATGGTTGACAAAAGAGCCAACCAAGTAGTATAATTGATAGTGTGACGGTTTGGTTGTTTACCATGCTGTCACATGTATTTATCAACATCCTCGAGGTGAAAAATGGAAGAAATCTGAAAGTGGATCTGCTTTTAAACTTTGTGAATAATAGTCTTTGGTTTGACTGTTCCCAAAAGGTAAAAACGTTACACAACTCAGACATGTGATTCCTTTCTTTTAACAACAGGCGGTGGGGTCACACTCACACGCTCAAAATACCCACGCTTGGTCGGGGGGTTGAAGGTATGTGGGGATGTGTAAGGGGCAGAGGGTGGGGTGGGGGCAGCTCTGTAACAGACAGACTGACATTTGTGGCTAAGGGTTTCCCCTCAGCTCACCCTCACAGCTAACCTTTCCTGTACTGTACTCCTAACCCTCCCCACCCCCTTCACCTTGCTTCCTCTTTTAGGTTTTTGCATCACAGGGGACTCTAGGAGGGGTTTCACTTCTTTTATAGCAGGTTTTCCCCCACTAATCCAGATCCAGGGTCTAACTGGAACTTCCACATTGTTTCTAGGAGTTACACCTAAAGAACATTAGCATTTGTGATGCCACCTTTGTTATTTTGCCAAAATAACCATCACTACATGTTTTTAACTAGAACACAGGCCCTGGAAAATTTAAAAGCACAAACGGAAAAGAAGACAATACATTTTATAATTTAAGCTTCCGTTGAAATTTCTGTCTTATTTACATTTGATTGAAAACTCTTGATATGTCATTAACAAACTGAGGTGAACTGTTTGTACAAAGAAAAAGACGTCATTAGTAAAAATAGCTTTTTAAATATCTTACATTTAAAAAACGTTTTGAAATGTTAAATATGAACCAGAGCAGGGTTGAACACCGTGCTAGCAGCTTCATGAAGCTTATTGCTTCTTTTCTTCCAATGCTTCTGCTTCTTTTCTGACATGATGATTTTTTTTCTAGCGGCTAACTTCACTATGTTTATTATCATAATTTAGAGTAAAAAACATGCTAGCATTAACTAAAAACAAAGCACTGCAGTATCTCATTTTTGTTTTTTTTATCTTAGACTTGGAGAGAGAAGGGAATGACGTGCAGTAAGGAGCCCAAGGTTGAGCTCAGGCTGCCCAGGGTACAAGGTGGGTGTTCTGACTATTTCATCTGCTTTGTCAAAAATTGCTGCCACAGAGCTAAACAATAGCAGAGTCTATGCCTAACCCTCACCCTGACCCTAAACAGTTACCCAAAGTACACAAAGGCAAAGTAGCACATCTTGATAGGTAGCAAAAATTGACAAAACATGAGCATTCACATAGAGAGGATCGTTACAAAGCCAGATTCCATATCCATCATCGGACTTATCTGTCTTGCAAAGCTCAATCTCAAATGATTGTTGGTGGTCTGTGAATGGACCAACCCAGTCAGCATCATTTGAGGGTAATGAGGCAGTAGCTATTGGCAATGTTTGATTGTACTGCAAGCTAGGTTGTTCTGATTCTGATACCAGTATCGGAAATACGTCCCATACTGCTTAAAATGCAGGTATTGGTATCAGCGAGTACACGAGTTTAAGCACCAATCCAACACTGTTCTTTCCTGTGACTGTCTAAACGGGCTTCTGTTATTAGTGCAGCGAAGAAGTACCAATGGACCTGCTGCAGCAGCAAAGAATGGAGGCTGCATGAGAGTTTTTCTCTGAATGTGATCTTTAAAACGCCTTTCAGACTGGCGCTGTCATACAAGACAAGAAGTGACACAGTTTATCAAAACTTAAATAAGGGTGCACTCACACTAGGCCATCCGTACCATGCCGTATTCTAACCGTGCTGAAGCCCATTTGACCCCCTCCCCTGTCCCCCCTTTGACCTGCTCTCTGCGTTCTGAGGTGGGTCCTTTTGTTGTTACTTCACGCTACGTCACATTCCCGCGCTTGTGCTCCTTCATTTGCATCCGTGCTGTGCTTAGGCCCACCTCGTCCTTCCATGCCGGGGCCATGAACCATACCGTGCCGAAGCACAGAGTGATTGCACTCACACTGGCCAAACGTACCGGACTTTAGGCCGAAACGGGCCCAGGCATGGTACGGATGGCCTAGTGTGAGTGCGTCCTAACTTTTGGATCATAAATCGCTGCCTTTTACTTCTTATTCCTCTTGAAGCTAGCCGTTGTGCTTTCCCATTGACACTATTAATGTCTTTGTGCGGCAGCATTTTCAGCGAGCCTGGAACTCGTGTGACTTTTGGGGACTTTAATGATTAACCCCACATCAGTAAACCCAATATTGAATGTCTTTGTGTCCATTTTAATCGAATTACGATCATTTATTACCGCTTGCACGAATGCTAACCCCCATATTGTTTCTGTGAGTGTCTGCCAGCCAATAGCAGGCTGTTCCATAATCACGTGATGCTGCACAAAATAGCAGAAAGGAGAGAGAATTCAATGCACTTGATGATTTATACAACTGTATACAGTAAGTACATATCTGTATGGAACAATTGTTAATATGTGGGTTCAAAGTTTTATATTGTATTTGGAAAAGTGCAATAAAGTTTGTATTAAAAAAAAGAGAGAGAGAAAGCCTGTGATGCAGCCTGCTGTAAATGTCAGTCATTGAGACACTGAAAATATAGGCCATAATCCTGGCGGTAAAATGATAAAAAGATGTTCATGCTCTACAAAAATAAAAATGAGTGCCCAAAGCTCGTATAACTTATTACATGCCTTTCATTGGAGCAGGGGGTGGTCACATAGGCATGGGGGTTACCAAAACTTCTTATTTTGTCCATTTGTCCTACACAAATTTAAACATGATTGAATATTTTTAACTTTACAGCACCTCCTACAAAATATGAGATCATTTTTATAGCTGATAAGAGCAAATGAGGATACTAGACAGCATAAATGTGTTTTTTTTCACTGTTAAGGAATAATATTGAAAATTCAGTCACTTAAACCTGCTCTTGAATGGACTTAAGAACTTTGCATTTTTGTTGCTGCATTAATTCGACAAAAAGAAGTGTTGTTCGCCCCTCTTAAGGGAAATTTAATACTTTCTCAACCAACTTAAAACAGAGAAGTTTGATATCCAGTGAACGGAGGAATGATCTGCACCTATTTTGGATTTATAAAAATGAGAATGTCCAGCTGAAAACCCCTGTGAGCTTAATGACATAATGACTTTAGCTCAATAGCAAAGGGCATGTTTATATTTCCGAGTGAGTGATAGTGAGGGCAGCGCTCTCTCTCTCCTTGTCAGCGAGGGGATTTTTCCCTCGTCATCGCTTTAGCTGCCTTTCTCACTGAGTGTCCCTCTTTTCTTAATTCCTCCACTCGTCCCTGCCCCTGCGGTCACAGATTCCTCTATGATCCCACCTCTGACCTCCTACTACCTATCATCTTGGGTTTCCATGGAGATGTGTGTGTCATATGAGTCTTGGCGGGTTATTTTTAACTGCGGGTGGAAAAAGTAGGGCTAGTGAGGGGGAAGTTTCTTGGGATGTTTAGGGGCTTCCAGAGTGGGGTTGGGGCTTCCCAGCTGTGGTGATATCATGCCAAGGGTGTCCTAACTGGAATTTGAATCATCCGTCCACATGATCTGTTAATGCAACATTATGTCAGCCAGTGCTGGACCTGGAAAGTCCTTCAACAAGTCGTCCAAAGTGGAGATGGGGGATTTTAGCTAGCTTAAAATGCTATCTGTGTCCACTGGGTTTAGCTTGGGGGGATGTTTCCACTTCCTGATGTAAAGCAGGTGTTCTGATTTAGGGTACAGTGTCAAATCATTGAGCTACAGGGATAAAAAAGGAATTTGTGTTTCAGATTATGTTGACATACTTGTCTGTGAGTGTATTTGATGCCTTTAAGAATAAGTTTGTGTTAACTCACTTTCTCACAAGTTAGCTTCCATGTGTCGTGGCTTTTCAGAAGATTTGGCAACATGTAACCACATAAACTTATTTAATATGTGCTTCTTTTAAGGAACTTGAATATTTTATATATGCTTCGAGTTAGTTTGAGAGTATTAATTATCTGGTGTTAACATCTAGAGAGGAAATGAAACAGGGACGTCTTGTTAGCAGTTTGTTTGGATTTGCAGCAGCTGGTGTGTATCTGAACGTCTGTGAACACCTGCGTCCAAGGCACTTATGTTACATCGTGTTTGTGCTACATCACTACAAGATGTTTAAGTGGTGTTTCAAAATATTTTGTCTCATTTTGTTTAATTTTAATCAGCTGTCATAGTCACAGATTAGGCCAAATGAGCAAATTCACTATCCTCTGTAGAGAAGGCAGATGGGATTTAATGGCCAAATAAGTGCTAGTGTTATAGCATGCTTTCCTGTTTTGCAAATGCTTTATGCAACTTCCTATGCTTTAACCACTTCCAGGGAAGGTTGGGGTCCCCGGTGTCTAACCCTGTTATTTTTGGGGGTCTAAGGCTAACACGTCTGGAAACCCCTGGTTTAATCTGTGTTCTCATGCTGGTGGCTCTGTCAACTTACTGTGTTTATGTCATTTGTAATACACCTTCGTGTATCTCTTTTCTGCCGTTGATCTTAAATGTGCATTATTACCTGCCTGACCCTTGATGTGTCTTTATTAAAGGGGCCATATGAGGGATCGATGTGCCAATGAGCATCTTGGTCTGTGTATTGATCATATATTATTATTGTTTCTGACATTTATTGTTTGCTGTTTGTAAATGGTTGTATGGTCTGGGCAGACTGCAAAAACTGAATTGCCCTTTGGTATAAATAGATTTGTCTGAATCGCAGTCAACGCATCGTATTGTAGCGCAATGTGACAGTGCAATGTAACATAGCATAACGTATCGTAGCACAACCTAACAGCTCAATGTAACATAGCACGACGTAGAGTAGCATGAAGTAACAAAGCACAAAGTAATGTAGGGCGAAGTAACATAGCGCGACATAACGTAGCACGTGCGACGTAACGTAGAGCGACGTAACATAGAGCGACGTAACGCAGTGCAACCTAATGTTGTGTGACGTGATGTAGTGCCAGGTAATGTAGCGCAACATAATGTAGTGCAATGTGAAATAACTAGTGCAATGTAACATAGCGCAACATAACGCAATGTAATGTAGCGCAAGGTAATGTAGCGTAGCGCAACACAAATCAACCTGACATAAGTTAATGTACCAAATTGCATTGCATCATATTGCATCACATTTAATGGCATGATATGATATGATATGGTATGATATGATACACTGTATTGTGTTGCATCACATCATCAGGTATCACATTGTATGTTATCACATCATATTATGTACTATAGAACTGATTATTGATTCCTTTACTAAAGGCCAAACTGTCATACAGAGACATACATTTTCTTAAAGTTTTTAATTTCCTTTTTTGTCTTTATTTTTCAAACTGTTCCTTAAATAATCACCCTCCCTCTAGCCTCCTTTTTTTAAAATAATAAAGCCATCAGTATGTCGGTAATATAAACAAAACTGCTTCCACAACCTTTAAAAGGAACCCTGCATGATCAGACAAGTTCGTCTTGTTGGATAGATATTTGTGTGTCTTAAATGTATATTAAACTAAAAAACTCACTAAATATCCCACATATCTGCATTTTGAGTACATTTCAGCTCATAAACTCACCAGGAGTCTGCCATGTTTTCATCCGTGTCACAGAGTATGATGTCACGGTCCGCAGCGCTCCGTTGCTAAGTAGTAAGCATTTTTCAGATGTTTTTTCTGCTTGCAGCTGTTGCTGACATGAGTTTGCAGCGTGTTGGTTTTGTCTCTCTGCTGCCAAAGCTCTGTCATTCCTACAAAGTTTTACCTCAATAAACCTCCATTGAGTGTATAGTGAAAGCATGCCGGGAGCTTTTCAAAATAAAAATATTATGTACATAGAGCAGAATTTCTCCAAAGAAATGCTAAAGCGGACTTTTACTTTGAAAGGCGCAAACCGGAAGTCCTTTCATATTGTGTTTATCTTTACCTCAACCGTATGAAAACAGAAAGCCTCATAAAGAAGAGAAGTTCGGGGAACAACTTTATTAAACAGACACATTTTAGCTTGTGGCCTTCATCTGGTTCATCAAGAAACAGATTTCAAACATTTTCTACCCATGTGGACGTAAATATTAGCTAAAAGAAGGTAAATATGGCTCTGTATTTATCATTTTCCTCTCTAGTAGATGGACAGATAACTGCTTGTGGTGCATATATATATATATATATATATATATATATATATATATATATATATATATATATTTATAATAAATATAATATGCTTGAAGAGACCTCTAATTTTAGAATTCTCCATGCGTGACACGTGCTGCGTTTCTGAGATTCAGCCCCAACACTGGTTGCCAGTCTGAAACAGGTTACTGCATAGGATCACCGCGGAACTGTGACGTCACAGCGCCAGCGCGGACCAAACCGGACCAAAACATGGCGGTTTCCTGGTGAGTTTATAAACCCAAATGACTCAAAATGCAGATATCTTGTGAGTTTTTTAGTTCAATATGTATATGAGAGATACAAATATCTATCCAACAAGATGAACTTGTCTGATCATGCAGGGTTCCTTTTAAATCAAGTGTGAGGATTTCTAAATTTTCTTAAATGTTCATAATTTTATCTTACTCAGGAAACTGTCTCTGAGAGCTCATGATTACCATTTTTTTTTCCTCATTTCCAGTATTACAAGAATGTTATTTTCCTTTAGTATATTACAGCGCATATACAAAGATGAAATGTAGGGAGAGAGATAAACAGGGATAACATGCAACAAAGGTCCCTGTCCGAGCATAAAATTTGCACAAATCCCCAGGCTTAAGTCTATTTTCTTTACTCTAATTGTGTGTTGGCCTCTGAGTGCTGCCCAAATGCTGCTGAACCGCACGCAACGCTGAGTCTGAACTGGACTGAAGCGGCTGCTGCTGTCATGCTGCTTTCACTACCTGTGCACTAACCTGTGTAGACACAGTGCTTGCTCCATTTCAGCTGAGAATTTTTGTGCAACTTGCACCTCAACCTGTTGTACTGCTTGTTCTTAAAATACAACAGTAGGCTTCAGAATACTGGGGGATCCTTTTAGATATTGGACATTTTTCCTCTTTTAATTCTCCTTTTTGTTTATGTCTTTTTTTTCTTTTTTACATTTTTGTCTGATTCTAACTCATATCAGCGCTGATCCGCAGGTCATGACCTGTCAATAACAAAATGAAAAGATGGAGAGCGAGCCAAACGGAGAATGGCAGATTTATTCTGCTGATGCAGAGATTTTTGGAGCATTCCTTCAGAGCCTAGGGGACACGGGATTGCTTTTTGTTTCCTAATTCATCGCATGTTTATAGATGCAGTTTAAAACAGAGATCCCCCAGCTGAGAATGACAATCTTCCATCCTAAGGCGGAATTCCGGGGTGTATTTTATGCAAAACTTGGACCAAAAGGCAATGATTTGAGCATAATCCCCCCTGGTAGTCAACTAATGGTACAATCCATGCCCACTGTTGATGACTATGGTGATGTCAGAGCAAAAGAGCTCAAAGCGGCTTTGGCGGCGTGCAGAGAGGAGGAGGGGGGTGGGGGTGGGGAGGCTAGAGGTTAAAAAGGTGACATAGAAAACAATCTACAATGAGAGGAAAGATAAACACACTGGTATGTAAGACACACATAAACTGTGTTTTAAAAAGGCAGATGATCATGAGCACACTTTGATATATTAATCACTCTTTCATTAAACAATAGGCTGCACAGGGGCGGGGGCTGGATTAAGACGCACAAACAGCAGGATGCCAGCGGGGGGAATCGTCTCATTGCAGAAGTCATCAGATCAGCCAGGCGGTGCTCCTGAGATGTCGGCAGAAGGTCACGTGATCATGGACAGACCGCTTTCAGAGACTAGCCATGATGTAATGGTCACACGCACGCCATGGCACAGCCTTATGCAGCACAACATCAGCGCACACCCGCAAGGCAGACATTCGTCCTTGTTCGCCATGGCAGCTGCCCTCGCATTGGCTGAATAAACACTCACAGAGGGATTTCAGAGATTTGGGTAAACAACTGAGGTGCTCGACTATTGGATGGAGCGCTGTTTTACTCCCATCATATTAACTATTTTCCTATTGGTCAAAAAAATTCATGTTTGGAGGGATTTAAAGAAGCTTTAGCTACTGGATGAAACGATTTGAGTGCTCCGCTGCCCCACAGTATTAGCAGAAGTCTTCTTCAGGGACATGTTGAATATTGACATTAAATTAAGTCTGCTTTCATGGAAAGAGCTAAAACAATTTCGCGGTAGGGACGCCAAATAAGTGGTGCGTCTGACAGGGTGGCACTCAGGCAAGACAATGGGGTTCTCAGAAAGGCCAAAAAGGATCATTCAATAACGAAGGTTGGAGAATAAAAAAGAGCCATCAGTGTCTGGTTTAAATTTGGTTCCTCTAACAAACATGTAAACATCCCAAGAAATCGTCCCTGAGCATTGGCATTGTTTTCATATTTATTCAGATTTCCACTTTTGGAGCAGCTTCAATACACAAATGTCCTCCTCCATGTGATTGGTTGGAGTGGCGCTGGAGTTGTGCTCATTAAAGTAAACAAGCTGTGCTCTAGAGATAGCACAGAGGCCATTCACCCCACCCTGGCACTGAGCGCTTAGTAATACCAGCCTGCACGCACACTGACACACAAGCATCATTGGACTGCTGTGGACCCTGTCTTACTAAATGCATCCCTTCAGCAGCACAGAAGCAAACCCAGCCTCTGTGAACAGGATCACCTGAGCTCCATCGTTGCCTCTGGCTGTCATTCTTTTCACAGTCATTGGCTTTTTACTGATGTGTCCAGTCTGTGCTTGCAGCCCGCCCCAAGTAATGACCTCATCTGACAGCCCAGCTGCCAGTAGAGACAGACCGCTTACGAAACCAGGCCATTCTATCCTAAAATTCAAGGGTTGTGCAACTGGAGTGGGAGCACACTGTGCCTGTATGCGAGTGTAAGTTTGTATGTGGTATAAATGGTGCGATTATGCAACACAGTTTGTATTATAGCAGCAAAATAAAATTCAGAGGAATTTTTGCACCTTCTTGTGCTGTTGAAGGACGATTCATTATGCAGCAAACCAGCCCCAAGAGAGACGCACACACTTGGAAGTCTCAGGCCACTTGTGAATAATAGATACAGAAGTGATGTGTCAAAGTCCTTGGAGTGGCCTGGAAACAGAGAGCAGATTAAATGTGCACCAACCCTGACCTCGGCCAGACCGTGTTACAAACCCTCACACGCACAGACACACATGCTCATGGTCTGCAGTGATGACAGCACTCTTTACTGACCAATGGGATGAGCAGCAGTCACCGGAACATAGAGGAACTGCTCCATGACTGAAAATATCAGTAGTGATCATGGCTTAAGCCCACTGAGATCATGTTTCTTATACAGTCTGATAAGTTGGCAGAACAAGTATCAGAGGTTCTAAGGGACTAGGGAGGGCTGATGCATGCAATAGGTTGTCTGTTAAGCAATGTTAGATCTAATGGTGTTAATGTCAAGCAGCTTGTCCACCTCCTATAACTGCATGTAAAAATAAACTTTAGATTCTCTTTAACACTTCTTTATTAGAAAGTAGAAAATAGCACAGAACTGACATTTCTTATGCTGTCCTTTAGGACTTTGAGGCACTCTCCCAGGCCTGATCCAGCTCACCACATACCATCCAGGACCCAGCGGACTGATCCAGACACCGGGGGTGGCCATTTGTGTTGTGGAGGGGGCGGGTGGGAGGACACCTGGAGAGATGGGGCATGGGCCTGGCACAGGCTGGGAGGATGGCCATCAGGAGGCCCCGAACGGGCGTATGTTCCCATCTTTTATCTCACCCTAGTGTCAAAGCATCCTTAAATACTCAGATTGATTGCAAACGTTGTAGTTTATGATTTTAAAAACTATTAACTCTTAAAACTTGTGAAACTGAGAAGAACAGCTTTCATCAGGGAGTCTTCTCGATTTACTGAGCAAAAGCTGAGACCTAAATCCACATGTGCTTAGGGAGGTCGAAGTGCGCGTGTGTTTAGGGATGTCTGATTTCAGTTTTTATGCTAGTATGTTTAGCTAGTATGTTTAGCTCTGTGTTTAACTTTCATCTGTTTTTATGGTCAAAAATAACAGAAAATTATACCAGGAGTCTTAAAACCAAGAGAAAAGTGATGACTAACACAGCCACATTGGCTCTGTTTTATTGAGTGAATAGAGGTGATGTGCAGGTGTGTGTGGATTAGAGAGCCACTGGTCACCCAACCTGGGGTGCAAGGCTTTGTCTGCTTTGAGGTTGTCAAAATTAGTTTTGCTCAAATGACCTAAAATCATGATAAACACTTGTTTAATTGCTTAAACAAAGGTCTTTGGGTAAGGAAAACATATTAAGACCTGTTATGTTTGTAAGGTTTCATCAATGAAATGTTAAAAATCATTGATTTTTGACAGCAGTGTAACACTTTTTATATTGATGATGGTGGTGGGGACTTCGATATTCTTAAATTAGAGTAGAGGGTCTCCTATGAAAAAAAGATGGATTAGTGTGATATTTTTTTACTTCAATGTCATTCAGAGATTATATAGAAAATTGTGATGAAGATACAAAACAGTGACATGCTACGATACAAAAAACAAAATCTTACCCTTGAGAACATTTTCTTGGACTCAAATGTTGTACTTTTGCTAAGTGTTGAAAATATTACACATATGCATTTGCATATTTACCTTAAGACTTCTTTCTTAGGTCCTTTAGTTTAGGAAAAGCAATTGAGCAAGCATGCCAACATCAGATACCTTCAGTTTTTGTCTATGAGGTTGTTGTCCCCAACCTCATATACCCTTTGCAGCTCTGCAGCACAGTTGTTCAGGTTGCAAGGAAAAAGTGGCGCATACCAAATAGTGGAGGCACAACCATACAGCCTCTATGTCAGGAAGCAACTCACTAGACTTCTATTTCTTTCTTCTTTAGTCGTCATGTCTGAGTTTGTAACCTCTCATTGGATCTTGTTGATGTCATGATCACTGGAGGCATGTCTGGCGTGTTTGTGTATTTAGCTTGTGTACTGCTCTCAGTTTTTTTTTTTTTTTGTTTCTTTTGGGCGAACACCTTCCATACCACTTCGGGGTATCCTTAAGATCTTTTCGCTCTGAGTGATTTCTTTCCAGGCTTTCGCACCAGGAGGAGCTCGTGTTCATGTTTCTGCTACTTCTCAACTCTTCAGCTGCAAACCAACCAAGACCTACTTTTTGATAATTGGACTCTTGAACATCCTCTGCTTTCCATTCCCTTCGACTTCTCCACCTCCTTTAAAAAAGCCATGAATAATGAAGTGAGCTTTGCGTCATCATTTGTACAGGTAACAATGTTGGCATGTCAAGCCAAGGCATCTGATCCTCTCTTCCAATGACATGATGGAATATGTTGGCCGGTGTTAGCTTTCACCAGGTAAAGCTGAAATATTGATGAGGAGGGTGAGGCGCTTTTTCCACTGCCTCAACCCGCCGGCAGCTCCTCCTCTCGTTTGGCGCGTCCCGATCATTTGATATGACGCCTTGCTGGGACAGCGGCTGTGTTGGTGGGTCGACTGCGGTGGTGATCGGGCGAAGTGGAGTGGAGCAGGGAGGAGCGGAGCGGAGCGCCGAGTGCTGAACATTTTCCATCTGTCATGAAAGTGGAGCAGCTCATTATTACAGAGTGCTCTCTACTGAGCTGACCTGAAAATACAAGAGGAGCATGTGTGTAGGTGCAGGCTTGAGAGAATGAACATATAGTATTAATGTGTACTAGTTGAACCTTTCTAACCCATCGTGTCAAAGTGGGTTAAGAGGGAAAAAGTCAGCATGCAAACGTGTACAACAAATGCTGCTCCATGAATTCGTCTGTGGCTGCTGGTCTGAAGTTATCAAACATCGACCTTCATTTGGAGCCACTTTGGAGCATTCCTGCATCCACTATCTAGCACTAATCGAGACATGGGACTGGAACGTTTATACATCGTTTCCCTCCGTGTCCCAGCTGTCCTTCTCATCTTGGATAAATCATCTCCCTCAAAAGCATATAAATAATGGAGCGCTGGCAGCCGTAATAAAGTGGTAGGCAGGTGAGTGGCAGTTATGTGAAGTGGAGCGTGATGGTAGTGATAAAGCTAATGCCTAAGAGATAAAATGAAGGCATAGATACACCCTCTTAATTTGCCAATCCTCCTTGGTTTGTAGGTGATCATTATACCACTTTAGTTTGTGTCATTATCTCTCAATGCAATGTAAGCTGGAAGAAGTAGTACTTTTCACACAAGCCTTTTGTCTGTATAGAGAATAAATCCCAGTTGTCCTTGTCTGCCTTTTGGTCTCAGGGTGGAAAAGGTTTTTCTTTTTCTCTACAGCGTTTTTACAGATTTGGGTCCTTTGTGTGGAAATCCACCTAGTGCACCATGTGATGAACATAAACAACTTCCAAAGGGAGAGGATATAAAAGAGCTTTCTCTGTATGCTTGATCCCTGGGGTTTAATGTCCCAGTTGAGAATTCAGCATGTCAATTTGTGGCTGTGCTTGGGGGCACAACAGAAACAGTGGTTGTGATATATGAGGGCAGATGGAGTAAAAGAAAAGGGTAAAGAGAGGATAGAGGCACAGCAGGGACAGCAGGGGAGGGACCTTGCTGATTGGTAATAAAGCATCTGAGCCCAGATGTCCATCTGAATAAAAAGCTAATTTCCAGTTGTTGTTTTCTCTTTTCTTTTCCTTCTACCAACAGGTACACTAACAGGCAAGAAGAGCTCTATCAGAAAGGATCTAAACTCCCAGCATGGCCAGGGTAAGATTCGCTGCTGATCATTTGGGGGACAGTCTGAAAAATTGTGCAGAATCCAAGGTCCAAGGCCGCAAACCTGAGCGAACAATTTGTTGCACACTGTGAATCCTTCAGCAGGCTTTACCATTTGTGGCTCAACTGGAATTAACTTCCCTTCCTCGCTCATCCGTGATGATTGATTTCAAGGTCTAGCTGCAAACCTGTCCAAACTGTAGTTGGCAAAAGAATCTGTCCTCAATAGCCATTTCATAATTTGTATTCCCTCACTTCGACAGAAAGGATACCATAGAGGATGGAATTGATTACCTGCTGTGTCCTTGTTCTGTCTACATCCTTGGAGCTGCAGGGCCCTGGATATTGTGCCATAATACTACCTATAGGGAATCACTACTGTGGTTAATCAGAGGACTCGCCATAACCTGTTTGATGTTTCAAGCGTGGTCCTAAAATAGAACCCGTGGAGGGTAAGAATCAGAGCTGCTCTGTGAGATAAATTGTCTCACAGCAGCAGCTTAAACATTAATGTTAAGCTCATCAGCAAACATGCTGATGCTGTGCGTAATATTAACACGGGGTTGACTAGGTTTTCCTGGGAGGATGGATTCCAACAGGAAATGGGATCAGGCATTTCAGGAAAAGATGACTTGTATTGAGGAGTCAAAGCCTCTCAATATCTAGTCATTATAGCTCCTCTCTGCAGGCTACAAAAGAGGAAGCAGGACTAATGGAGTCTAAGAGGAAGGAGGTCAGAATAAACAAATGGATGAGCAAAAGTCGAACTCTAACTAGGCAGGGTGCTGGACCTTTCCTTCTCCAGTAGTTGGTGTCTTGTATCATGACCACAGCATCGTAACTGTATTAGATGAGATATTTTCCAAAGGTGATGGAAAAATGTATGCAGGTCAGAACTGGAAACAGGAATTTTAAAAAATCATGAATTGATTCAAAATTACAAATATTATACTTTTTAAACATGCTTCATTTCATCATAAGTGCATTTTTAACCGCAGTTTGAACACAGCAAACCACTGCTGGGATTTTCTCCATGCACCAACTCCACTTTCAAAGGTGCACAGAGCTGTGCTGTTAGCATTAGCAGCGCTATCTCTCAGTGTCAGTAAAGTTTACATTATTTTGTCCGATATACTGCCTACACCGTCTATCAAACTGTGAGTGTCTCAGCCTGTCCTGTGTTCCCTAAAGGAAACTAATAAGACTTTCTGTGGATTCTACAGTCCCATAGGGCAGAGGAGGCCTGATCTAAAACATATGTTAAATTTGTGCTAAACTAAAGTGATGTAGCTTACCTCAAGAACAGTCAAAGGCCTCAGATGACCACATGCCAAGGATGGGACAAGACGACTGAAACATCACAAGATTTCTCGTTGAAGTAAAAAAAAAAAAATCTCCAGGCCAGAGCATGTGAGCGGAGTGGAGCGATGAGATTTCCCGCTCCTCGCTCGCATGCTCTGATGTCTATACAAAGACATCCAGAGAACCACCAGGGTCGTGTCAGTCCCCTTACCCACCTGAGGGAACCATCAGGCGGGCTTACTCGCCATATCTTTGCCTCACTTCAGCCTCAATATTTGGCCCAAACATGCCTCAAAGTTCTGTATAGCTATTGAGAAGAAGGAAAATAATTTTGGCGTAAATAAATTAGGAAATATTGGTATATTATATATCAGCAAAATTCCAATATGGGTCATCCTTTTCGAATAATAACTTAGCACTTACTAGTAGAGCACATCAGACTGGAGTAGATGCTAAATTAAGTACCTTTAAATAGGTGTGTGTGTTGTTAATGGGTTTAAAAAAAAAAAATTCTAAATCAAGTGGCATCCCAAATATCCCCCAAGTATATGAATGAAATTAAATCATGAGATAATGAAAGATTCACATCTCTAATGTTTTAGATCCCTACCTAAACTGAGCCTTTGCATGATCTTGGTTGCTTTTGGAGCTTCATTTGAGAGGCTTGTCTGCCACTGCTGTTGAAAACTCTCCTATCTTGATAGATAAGCTATAGTTCACATCCTGCTGACTGGTTATGTCACAACACCTCGAAGTGAGTCTGCTCTAAAAGGAAATGAACTTGACCTCAGAAGGAGACCAGTCTTCTTCCAGTTCCTTGACCCAAAAAGACAGGACTCATACATTTCCAACACTTGGCTATAAAAAGAATAGCCTTGCCTCTCTGACTATTTTGTAATCGATAGTGCCTCATTTTTACTGCTTTACAATGGCAAAGTAATTTATTCTTGAACTCAGTCCAGCAAAGATATAGGTCTCCATTATCTCTTTCGTCACTTTGACACAACTGTTTCCTTCCTTCCCTTGCAATAAACAGACATTAACTTTCCAAATTGCATCATAAAACCTTCATCAAGGGACAAGGGAATTGTCAACTAAGCATGACACTGTTCCAACCTGCACGGCCTGTCTGAGAGCGAGAGACCAAAGGTTGAAGCACAGGGACTGTGGCTCAGGGCAAAGTATGTTCTCTTTCAGATAGGGCACAGAGTTCATTTTTTCCCTCAGTGGAGATTTTTCTCTGCCTTCTGTGCCTTTTATGTGACAGCATTTTTCAGCAGATACCATCTGAGGATCATATTTTAAATGCATTACAGTTTACCTCACTCTTATTTTCAAAAGAAACTTTTTTGGTCTGTAAACAGAGAGAAGGAGTTTGACCACTTTATACTTGACCCTATCTGCTGTCTCTCTAACCCATTGTTATGGATGAAGGATCTGTCTGGACATGGTTTATTGAAGAGACAGTCTTTATTGTCCCTTTGAACTTTGATGGATGTCATGGGGGATGGGATGAGAGTTCAGCCTTGGCCTAAGAGCTAAATAACCTTGTTGTGCTAATACAGTATCACCATAAGCCTTTAAAAGCTCAGGCCCTAATCTGCATAACTTCCAAAGCATTAAAAAAAAAACTACAACGTGCAATATATTTCTCAGCTGTGCAAGTTACAGTTGGTTAAGTTTTAATCTGCCAGTTGATGCATTTGTGTCTGCAGAATGTTAACCCTAATCAGTATGGGAATAATTCTATAGCGGATTGACTAGACAGCTACAGCGTGTCCTCAGCTGACCTAGATGAACATGAGTATAATATTCCTCGGCTGTTGACTCATAGGATGATGATGCCTTCTGTATGAAAGGCAAGGGAGAAGCTGAGTCTTTATATATGACTTAACATTATGAACTCATTCCACTTTTCAAACCCATTCAACCTCATTTTACATCAGTAGATGTCTGATCTTTTTTTTTTTTTTTTTTTTTAATTTTCTTGTGCGCAAGGTAAAAAACTTTTAGTCTTTTGAAATAAACAAATAAGCCTCACTAAAACCAAACTTCAACTGTGATAAAATATCTAAAGGACTGTCTATGGTCATGGCTTTGTGGCAGTGTGTGCTGAGCCAGGTGATCCTGACTTCTTTCCAAGACAAACTTTCCACCTCCTCCTCAGGGATCCCAAAACATTCCACGGCCATGTGATTTACATCGATTCTCCCACAAGACCGATCTTGGTCCACACCGGGGTCTCCTGCCATTTGGCAAGCACTTGTATTAAGGCACCATTCCAAAATCAGACCCCATTACATTACACTGTTTCAAAAGCTAAGGCCAACAACTCTGTGTGGAAGACTCACCTCAGTAGTTTGTATCATCTGTATCTGTAAAGCACGAGCCAAATCTCATGATCATGGATAAAAGTTAAGACTTGGTGGACAAAGTATTCAACTCCAGTACTTGAGTCAAAGTATTGACACTCGTGGTCAAATCTTACTCAAGTACAAGTAAAAGTTGCTCGGTGAAATTTTACTCAAGTTAAAGTACTAAAGTACTTACTTTTAAAAATACTTAATTATTCAAAAGTACAAAGTACATTTTCTAATATCAGTACATTGCTGTATTTTTTTCTCAGTGCTTATACAGAACCTTGTAACTCTCTGAAACCACCTAATGAGTTCTTGTATGCAGAAATGTAGTTTGTTCTATTTGAAATGATATGCATCATTCCTCATTTCTGACATCGAGCTGAGATATGGCCATGGGTGCGCTGGTTTTTCAGCTTGAGTTTCTCCTGCTGTCTCCATTGCTGAGTTTTGTTTGAATGAAGGCGAGACAGCTTGCTACACAAAGCGAGGATGACGTAGCCTATTTCCAAATCCATCCCAGATGTGAGAGGTGACTGTGATTGGTTCCCTTCTGTGAGAAGCACAGCGTGTGGCCAATTGAATTTTAGAAAAGAAAAACACCAACATCTGACTACAAAGCTATGCTGAATCTAAAAGGAACGAGTAACAACAAGCTTCCTAGAAATGTAGTGGAGTTGAAAGTACAATATTTGTCTTTATATTTGTATTTCCAAAAAACAAATACTCAACTAAAGTACAAATACTGAAAAAAATGTACTTAAGTACAGTACTCAAGTAAATGTACTCCATTACTGTCCACCACTGGAGTTAAGATGTGGGAATTCATGTCTGGAGCAAATTTTGTTGGAACTCATCAAAAACGTAATGAGACCACAAAACCAACAGTAATGAAATACCAAAAGTCATCAAAGCACTAAAGTAGTTTGTGTTCATCCTTTGACAATTATGAGTGTCTACACTAAATATTGAGCCAACTGATTTACTCTGCTGAGAATTTAAGCCTGCCATACTGTATCTGAGACTGTAAATCATTAATGGGTGAGGCAGTAACCACAAGTAACAATGGTTATTGTTAAGGGTCCAGAGCAGATGGATTCTCCCTTTTTTGTATTCCTCACTGGTGAATCCATCTTACAAAGTGACTATCCAAAGGGAAGGAGCTGAACAGGAAAATCATTGAATTTATAGTTCTTGATAATCATCCTTTGTGGTAGAATAAACAGGCTTCTGCGGGCTAATGATGTATTTAAAGCCCTGCTACGTTATACCTAGCAGGCGCTTATAGCCTTACCTGAACTGCAAAGCTTCATTTCCAGTCACGTGGAGAAGCTCCCCATTAAAGCTAAACATATTAGCTTCACCACGGATGTGCTGTATTGACATCAAGTGTCTGTCCTGTTAGCATGTTGAACCTCACTGCCTCAGTGGATAGATGAGGATTTCACTCTTAAAGAGCCTGTCCTGCACTCACAGGAGCGCTAACATGTTTGGGAGATGGAA
This sequence comes from Cheilinus undulatus, assembly GCF_018320785.1. Taxonomy (NCBI): domain Eukaryota; kingdom Metazoa; phylum Chordata; class Actinopteri; order Labriformes; family Labridae; genus Cheilinus; species Cheilinus undulatus. The sequence continues at coordinate 18,268,804 of NC_054887.1, read as the reverse complement.
AGAGAAAAAGAACGTGCATGTCGAGCTATGTGACAGTGTGGGAAACATGGCAAAAGCAATGACAGACTTCTGTGTGCCAAGTTTCCCGCATGGCACACACTCTGCAGGTGTCCTGTCTCCAGCATTGGAGATGTGGGCCACTGGGTTGTTACAGAGCTGTTTACAGTGAAATGCCTATTAAACTTGGTTGCTTAGTTAGTTTGTGCTGTTTAAAGCAGAATAAGGAGAACTACTTCAGTTGAAGTTTTATTTCTTTTTTTCATCTTGAGTCTCAAAAATTTAAAAGCATATTTAAACTGAACTATAGCTAGATTTTTTGCATTTAAGAATCTGTCTTTTTAATCGTTGTTGTTATTTAAATCACTTTCTCAGGAGTGTGTCAGGGAGCCATCCTGCAAACTGGCTGAGCAATTAGGAGAATCAATCTAAATTTATGAGCTTTTTTTTTTTGCACCGTGGAGCTCAGTGTCAGCAGGTTATTTTGTTGCTTTTTACTGTCCTTAAAGATGCAGATAACTTTGGCTGTACTGTTACAAAATACATGTAGCATGTAATGCACATGTAACCCAAAGACATTACTGTAGGTTTTTCATTAGTGTACTGCTGTATTTGAAAAAAACAATACATCCTTCCTTTCTGATGAAAATCAAATGTTTTGTCTTTTTCTTTAAAAAATAGACCACCAATATTTGAAAAAAAAAAATTGTAGCACAGGATGGAGCTGGTGTTTTGTATAGTGGATAAAATGTAATTGAATATTGATATCGGTATCGGCCAAAATGACTTTTAAAATATCGGCATATCTGATATGGGCAAAAATCCAATATCGTGCATACCTAGTCTGTGGGTATGATGTGAGTCCAGTGTGCTGAGTTGAGCGCTGCTAAAGTTAGCAGTTAGCTTTGCCAACCTTCGTTCCTCTTTGCAGATTGATAATATGGTTAATGTGATCACTCATGAATTCAGTTGAGCCTACATCCATCTTGATTTCCAGTTGTTAAAAAAATGGACATTTCTGTGACATGCTAAATGCAAAGCTACCGCTAAGTTTCACATGTTTGCCTCTAGTAAACCTCTAGTAGCTGTGAGAGGAAGGCTGTGGCCACTGAATGAAGCTACAGCGGCTGCCAGTGGAGGGAGGCTTCATTACAGTTCTAAAACAACATTTTACACAGGTTTCAGGCCCGTATTTGCAAGAATTGATCATAATTACTTTAGCTAACCAGCTGATTTGGTATACAAATTAAACAGTTTTTCAAGCTAAACACATGCATCCCTAGTATTTACAGTTGATTTAAACTAATGAAATAATGGCCAGAGCCGACCTGGACACGTGTCACCCTACATTTGTGTCGCTCTGCGGCCAAGGTCAAGATCAACGGCATGTCTGTTGCCCTAAATGTGCAAGAGATTTTCAGTGGCTGCCTCATGAACCATCGCAAAAGCAAGAATGCTGTAATGGTTTTTTAGAAGCTGCTATCTGATTGGACAGTTCTGTAAGTCTTTATTTGTTGCAGTGGTGGCACATATGTGTGCCAAATAGTAATATGGTTTTGTTTTTTGTCAATGCAATGGTTACTTTGTATGTGCAGTGAAGTTAGGATAGATAAAACTTTCTCGCCCTTCTACTGCACATGACCTCTATCTCTCAGTGGTTGCCTTAATGGCTGAAAATGAGATCTTGAACTCCTGCGGAGTCTACCAGCTCACACTCTCAGTCCCTGGTAGAATCTCCACTTCCTCCCGTTATTGCCCCCAAGGGTTACCGGACCTTGGCATTCCAGTCACTCAGCACTCAGAGTTTAGCTACTCGCCTGTGTCGGGCCATGATAGGCTTGCCACCCCGTATGTCCAGACAGCGATACCACTCTGTAGCAACACGTTAACACTTGTGCTGCCCCCATGAGCACAGCATGATAAGCCATGGCACTGAGACAGGTAATGATGTAAGCTTCCCTGCAGTCGCTCAGACCACAAGTCCTTGTTGTGATATCATTTTCCCTCTCAGTATTTATGGGTAGCTGGTGAGTATGTGTAAGGTAACATTAGCTACTAGACTCTGGGGATGATTTGACGAGGAGGAAAGGTCAGGAGAAAACAGGACCTTATGTTTGTTTCATTTTCATTGGAAATATCTGTATAAGCAGCCCTTTAACTACAGCTCACTGAGTTTTCTCTATACTTGACTCAAGTTTTGTAGCACCCTTTAAGTGCTTTTAATTCTTTCTATATGAAAGTGATTAAGTGGGAAGCCATTCAAAGAGTTTGTACTTGACCCTGCTTTTCTAATGAAAGTTTACCCCCAAAAGAATGATGCTGTAGTTGAATTCAGTAGTGCTTTAAGATTTAGCCACATCACATGAATAAAACATCTCTTGAACTTGAACAATGAAACTAAGAAAGAAAATCATCAAACCATCAGAGAGTTTCACTTCAATCTTTAAAAACAACCAATTAATTCTTAGCATTTAAACAAATGTTGGTGACAGCTGAGTCTTTGATTTTTGGATAACAGCCTCTTCTCTATTCCAGCATCCCAGCTGTTCGGTAGCTACCAGCAGCCAGCGGGTCAACTTGGCAGCCCCCAGGTGTGAATGCGTGGAGTTGTGTGAAAATAAAGCTCAGTCCAGTTGAAAACAGAGCATAAATGTTTGTGCAGCAGTCTCCTCCTGAATATATCCAACATTTCTTTCAGAGGCACCGTGATAATATTTGTTTGAGTGGCTGCTGTGTTGATTCCTGGCACTTAACTCAGACCTCTGTATACACGCTGCTGTTGAAGTAGCATGTACAAACACAAGGCCCCACTCATGATAAGAATATACATACGCAGGATGGAGTTTGCATAGGGTCAGATAAACAGGAACGCTAGTGTTTGCAAAAGAAACTGTGTGCTCAATATCCAGCAGCAGAGTTTCATAGTCAGTGTCATGAAGTTTCTATATTCCAGTAGAATTTCTGAGAGCTAACAGTGAACAATTAAACTAGAACTTTGACATGCATGTAAATGTACTTATAGGAGATATTGGGTGCCATTAAGCCATAAAATCACACTGACAACAGTTGCAAACTAACCTGGGTCCTATCACTTTTTTGCAAGATGGATTTGCCAGTGAGAAACACTGAAATGGGCGTATCCACCTGCTTTGCAAGATTAGTTGCAAACTAGATTTTTAAAGATTTTTTGGGGGCTTTTATGCCCTTTTTGATAAAACTTTGAACTTGGACCCAAGCCATCTGCTTGGTGGACTATAGCCTTCAAAAATAGGCCATGGTCAAACAGTTTTATCCTGTAACTGTGATAGTGGTCCCAGTTAAGTAACAGTTACATGGTGGAATTTATAAATGTGTTATAAAAGCTCTATATTAAGGGTAACGTACCATACTGGACAATTTCATTCCATACCATAAGAAAAGATGTAATATGATGTGATATGGCATGACATGACATGACAGGACAAGACACAATGTCATACTATAGAACACAAAATCATACCACAAAATAAGATGGGAAACGATGCATTAGGATACAGTGATACAGCTCAACATGACACAGTGTGATATGACACAGTGCAATAGGGCAGGACACAATTCCTCACTAAACACCATACCATGGCCATAACATGCTATACCATATGTTAAAACAGAAAGAGATATAATATGGAACAACACAAGACAAAACGACATAATAACACAACACTAGATCATATAAAGAGTTAAATACATAACATGTAGTACATTATTTAAAAGCTCAACATGGCACAATACAATACCATAACATTCCATAATGTACCATACATACCAGATCATATCACACAACACTACACACTACAATACCATACTATGAAAGTTCATAATGCACCATACTAAAAATGCCATATCATAACATTCCGTAATGTGCCATACCATTTTGTTACATAACAAAGTAACATAACATTCCAAATTAAACATCATTCCATACTATTCCATATCATCCCATTCTGTTACATTACATAACATGATGTAATGTAATGTAACATAGCATTCCACTTTCTAAATCATTCTATACCACACTAAACCATATCATACATATCATAATACTCTATAACGAACCATACCGTACTGTTCTCTTTGATTCCATACCATACCTTTCCATACTTTTCAGAAATGTAATGCAGCATGATGTAATGTAATGTAACATAGCATTATGTTATGTAATGTAACATGATGTAACATAACATTCCACTTTCTGTATCATTCCATACCCTTCCATAATGTACCATACCATTCCATATCATACCACTCCATTACGTAAGATAACATGACATAATAATATTTCACTTTTTATAGCATTCCATACTATACTATACCATAACCATAACCATAACAAGCATGTCCTACCATACCATAATGAACCATTTTCTCCCATACTTTGCCTTTCCATACATTCTGTATCGTGACATAATGTAAGGTAGTATAACAGTCCTTTTTCTATACCATACAATATCTTACCAAGCCATACCATAGCACAAGAAAATATACCACACCATTCTGTACAATAACATAGCATAGCAAAGCATAGCATAACATAGCATAGCTTAACATAGCATAATAAACCAGATTATGCCTACCTTTCTCATATAATTGTGTTTCAACTTCAAAACCAAAAAAGGTATGGATTGAACCGTTTTTGTTTTTTTTTATCCTGCTGTTGGATATCTGTAGAAATGTCAGTCTTAATAGTGATTGGAATGGTTGTCATGAAATGTTGATCTTTGACTTTGATAATACTCTGTTGGGCCAAAGGTTGACAAAAATTTAAAGGTCCAGTACTTTATTTTCAGAATGATTTCATTCAGAGCAACCTCAGTGATACTTTGTATTTATTGCTCATTTATAAGCAATATAAGCGCATTCTAAACCAATATGGTGAGCTCTGAGAATGTGTGATGTTGTTTTCTATGAATTAGCATGTAGCATATGACTCCTGGCTAAACACTGTAGATTAGCATTGGGTTACTGAAATGATGAGGACAAAATATTGCAGGCCTACACATGTTATTGTGATGTTTACTTCATATGTTATACAGTAGGAATATCTAAACTTAAAAAGTCATTTTAATCACATGCTCAGACAGAGGTTTTGGTTGGGATGGTATTACAACAACCCCAGTTAAAATCCCATGCATAAATCAGCATCTTAGTGTGTGCTCTGTCTGTGTGTATCAGGGAGTGTGTTTTTCTGTGTGTATTTGTCGTATGTACTGTTATACTGAAGCAGTGACATCATAATTTGATAGTCATGATTCTCATGATGCCTCGAAAACCATTAGAAGCTAGTAGAGCTGCACTATAATCTGTGCTCTGTGTGGGTGTATGTGTAAGAGGGAGGGGTCTAATCCTGGTGTGTCTGATGGCGTAAGACTTATTCGTGTGTTTGTGTCTCTGCATGGCTTGCATGTGTGCAGTGTAGTACTCCATACCATGATTGTGTGCATGGCCTCTCTCTCTCTCTCTCTCTCTCTCTCTCTCTCTCTCTCTCTCTCATTCCTTCTCTCTCACTTATACACATACACACTCCCATGGATCAGACCAGCCAACTGCCTTTATCAAATCCCCTACAGTCCACTATCATCCCATCCCCTGACATGGCAAAGAGCTTAGCCAACAAGTGTCTGTCTTTGCTGTTTCACTTCTCCCTTACATATTTTCTCCTCTCATTTGTCGCCTCTCCCTCCATTCCTCCGCTCTTCCCACTCCCTTCATCATCTCCTCCTCCTCTCCTCCAGTGGCACATGAAGTAGACGACGACCTTGGAAGCAAACCGAAGGCTCGTCAAGCTAAGTGCAGGAGTGACGGCATGATAGCTGAGCTAAATTGATACGATCCTGTCAGAAAATTGGCTTAATCTTGTAGAAAATAGACGTGTCCAGCAGGATGCTCTCTCTGTGATGCGTGGACGGTGCTGTGAGAGAAAGCGAGAGATGGATGAAAATAGAAAGATGTGAGCAATTTGGAGGGTGTTCTCTCTGTGATTCAGTGTATGCAAACCTTAGTTTGTCCATATCAAAATCAGAAAACATTTCTTTTAGAGCTCTGTAGAAGAAAAGGCCAAGATTTGGTGCTTCCATTTGAGAAAAAAAGTATGATAATATCTGTTATTTTTGGAACAGAAGTGTGTTTCACATGACGGAAGATTTATTTTCTCAAAGGTATGGAACATTAAATGTAAAGTTACATTCAAGAATTTTACCGTCAAAGTGAATGTAGTAGATTCAAAAATGTTTCCTTATATCACTAACATCTTCTTGTATCCTTTTTCCTTTAGTGCTGAAGATAAACTGTCTGGGTGTTTGAAATTGATTTTTCTATACCAATTTAAGAGAGAAAACCCAGGCTACATCCATGTCCGAGTGTAAATTTTAAGTGACAGCGGGCTTGGGGGAGTGACAGCAGTGAAGCTGTCAGCAGTGGCTGCCTTTCAACTGTGACACACACACAGGTGCTTATGAAACGCTGATGATGTAGCAGTAATCAAGCTGAGCAGTGTGGTTCCGGAAGTAAAAATCCCCATTCATTTCTCCATAGCGGTTTTGGACATTAGCCATAATGTCATCACCATACAAGGCAAACCTACCAGTGAGTGAAATGATGATATATGCTCCTGCACTGGACACATGTTTGTGTGATATCAACCCTTTTAGCTTAAATAAAAAGTTCATTTACATTCTCAGGGAAAATACCAACAATCTTAGAGATTCATGAGGCGACTTTAATTGGTAGAGTGCACTGTGACCATGGACATGCTCACCACCAAAGAAGGCTGTTGAAACACAACAATGAGGAGAGATGTAGAAAAATACAGAAAAAGAATTAACACATGGCAATGGATTGCAATCGATATAGCATATTATCACTCACTGTATTGCACAATGTTTGAAATCGCAATAATATCGAATCGTGCCCCATGTATTGTGATAATATCGTATTGTGGGGCCACTAGGGATTCCCACCCCTAATGGATTGTGGGATATGTAGTTCCTGCACCCTCTTAAACACATTTCTTTTCATAGTCTTCTGCCATTGCCTTTTCTCTGTTTTTGAATGCTGTTTTTGCCCTGAATTGGATATTTTACATTCAACAGTGTTCAGGTAGCTGGTTGGCTTGGTTCCAGGATAGAAAATGATTTAAGGGTTTGGTGAAAAGCAAGGGGATTAATGGGAACAACACTTACTCTTATCCTTTTGTTAGAGTAGCTTTTTAACTGGCTTGAGAAGGTCAGTAGAACATGGAATTAGCTGTCTAGCAGTCTTTCAGTCAGGCCAGCAGGCTCGTTAAAATGTTTTTCTAAATTCAGGTGTTTCCATTACCAGTTTTTTATTGCGCTGTTTAGATTTTGCGCATTTGTAAGTGTGATGGAAACGCAGTTAATGAAACTTCCAAATACTTTGGATACATTTTATGCAAAGTGTAATATATCAAGATATAAATGTTGATAATTACAGCTTACAGTTAAAAAAAAAATCCACTATCTTAAACTAGTATAATATCACGAACATCAGTCCGAATTAAGATTTATGATATAAAAATGTATACCATCTGGAAAATTATGTTCATTTGTGCACTCAGAACTGGTCAGAGCTTCTTTTGCATGAATTTCAAGCACCTTGGATTCTGTGCCTCTTTGACTCTCCTCCAGACCCTGGGATCTTGATTTCCAAGGTACAAAATTTACATAGGACTATTGACCACTGAGCAGCCATCCAACTCTTTCCCCCTTAGCCCAGGTGAGACACTTGTGTTTTTGTCTGTGATTTAGGAGTTGTTTGGCACAAAGGAACACCACACTTGTAGCCTGTTTCCTGGACCTGCCTGTGTGGTGGCTCTTGATCCACTGATTCGAGTCTCAGTCCACTCCTTGTGAAGCTTCCCTAAGTTCTTGAATCTGATTTGTTTGAGGTTGAGCTCATCCCTGTTGCTGTGAGAATGGCCTGCCCTTTCAGAAATGACCCTCTGTGGCTTACCCTCCTCGTGGAAGGTGTCAGTTACTGTCTTCTTGAGAAATGTCAAGTCAGCAGTCTTCCGCATGATTGTGGTTGTGTGTACAGAACCAGAGTGAGAGAAATAGTTGACAAGAAATTGAACTTTTTCCACTTTTGTCATATTTTGCAATAGTGGATTTTTGATTGTTGTGAGCCATAAGCTGTAATCATAAAGATTAATACAATAAGGTCCTCAAATATTTCAATTTGAATGAGATAAATCTAGAATATATGGAAGTTGGAAGTTCTGAACCAAGTTAATGCCTGGAGACAGAATTGTATGCTTTACCACCAAATTTAATAATATGATTTTAAAAGTAATTGAATTATGTATTACTACTAGTTTGAATAATCAAGTCCAGCCAAATTACTCAATAAATCACTCATAAAAAAAACATTTGTAGTGGATGAAAAAGATGCACAATTAACAAGAGAATAGTTCATAAGAATCCAAGCAGTTGTAAGTCAGAAGACACAAAAAACGTCCAGCACATTTGAAAAGCAGCGCAATAGAGAAATGGAAGCCACCAAATTCAGGGGATTTAGATTTTAACAAATGAAAGCGTGTTTTGAAGTGGAACTTGATGAAAAAGAGTTTTGCATATCTGGATGCTGAAGGAAGGCTGTTTAACCCCAGTCGCCTCTAATTTTCAGATTTGATCATGGGACTGCCAGGAGGCCCTTGTCAAACAATCTAAGGGGGCCTGGTGGTTGTATATAGGCCGAGAAGGTCAGTTATATATAGTAAAACAAAATTACCGGAACAATTACACATCCTTATTGCCGCTGAATGGAATTTGACACCGTCTGTTCTGCAGGCATGCTCTTTGTGAATTTGTAGATGCAGCCAGTCAGCCTTCTCTACACCTCAGTTACATCATAAGGGTGAACTAAAATCACTGTCTGGTGGTTGCATGCCTACTTGACGAATACAATTGTTGGACAGTGAAAGAACAGTGGGCAAGACAAATGGCTGGGGTGGCTTCTTTGGTGGTGTCCTTGGCAGAAATCTTATAAACAAGGGATGAACATGAGACCCACTGACCTCAGCCTTTACCTCCAAAAATGTAATCACATCATTCCTGAGTCAGTGGAGATATTTGTGCAAAGTTGGAAGAAAATCCCTTAAAGAATTCTTGACATAATAGTTCAAAAGCAAGGGCAAATTACAATATTTACATTTGGAAATAAGTCCCTTAAAGCAGGGGTTCTCAAACTTTTCAGGGCTAGGGACCCCTTACAGGGCAGAACATTTTTCAAGGACCCCCACATAACCCTCACTCTGATTAAACATATGTTAGCTGCCATTTGTACTTCTAGATGCTGTGTTTTAAACTTTTCAACCTCAATACAAGCTCTTGTCCAAATGATCATAGCTTCTTTCTTTTTGCGATCCCTTGAGCAGCCGAATAAGAAGCTCTCTGTGCTTTTTCTAAGGTTGTGGTCAGGTTTTCCAGGCGGATGTATCCCTCACCCTTTTGTCTGAAAAACCTTTTGTTTTGGCAGATTTCATGGCTTCACATGAAGACACAACACATTTTGGTCTTCCATTGCTGTTTTAAATAAAACCAAACTCCAGAGAGCTGTCATCATATTTTCTCAGTTTAGCTGGTTTGGGTCTAACATCACTTGCTCAAGTGGACGTGCTTAAATCCATTGTTGCCAGCTGGACCTGCACACCAAATGCATCCTGAGCAAAGTGACTGATGCGTGACAAGTGATAGATTTATGTGATATGTCACGATCATATTTGTTTTTTTTTATTGGTCCAAAGCTGACTTATGTGGGAGTCCTTGTTTTAGTAATGTTGTTTTATGGCGCTGTGGTCCCTATATGTATTTATTTGCCTTTTATTGACATGACATTACTTTAATAATTTATTTTAAATTATTTTGCGGACCCCCAAGCTGTGGCTCACGGACCCCCAGGGGACCCCAGTTTGAGAAACACTGCCTTAGAGAGTGCTTGAAACAATGGTTCATGAGCAAGGAATGAACATAAGGCCAAATGAGATTGACCTTTAAACTATGACATCAGAAATCTAATCAGTTCATGCTTGAGTCAGAGTGGACTTTTCTAAAAGGTTTGAAATAAATCTCAAAAAGTGTAGGGCCCTATGATTTCTGCGTCATTGGAATTGCAGATGAAATGGCGGAATTAACCAATAGAAATGGAAACTATTTAACTATTTAACAGACTGTGAGAGGAAAGAAAAGTTTAGGTAACAGGTTTACTTTTAACCATTTAACTTTAATGTTACTTTCTTATTAAATTACTATCATGAACAGAAGGATTTCTTCATTTACACCATAAAGATCAGTTAGGATGTGATTATACATGGGGATATGTCTTAAAAGATGGAAATATTTGACTGTTAGATTAGTTATAGTTATTTTATATCAGGATTATCCAAACAACAGCTGCTGGGACAACTGTGGCCCTTTTTCAATAGATTTAAGGTTATTTCTATTTAATTGGTGCACATTTTATTCATTTACAAAAACAGGACACTCTTTTTATGGTAAAACTAGTGGAAAGGTTAAAAAATGGAATTTCAAAAAATTAAAATGGGAAAAACGGAATTTGAAAAAAAAATGAAACTGAATTCATAGGGCCCTGAGAGTGTTATTGAGTTAACATTTTAAAAGGCAAGGAATGAACATGACACCAGGTGTCATGCTTGAGTCAGATTGGAATTTTCCTACAAAATTTAAAGTAAGTCCCTGCAATACTTGCAAACATAATAACTGCCCACAAACGTAATAAATCATATACGTTTGTAATGCAACTCATGCAACCCGTGGTCATCTTTTACCTTTAAACGAGTGTTCCATTCGCCGTAGGTGCCTACTGGGTATCTGTATTTCACCGGTCATTGCCGAAACATCTTTCAGTTACAGTTCCTCACCTCAGGAATCAAGTCATGGACTTTATATGAAGGAAGGATGACTTTCTGTCTGTCTGTCTGTACGCTTTGGAGAAAAGCGATTAAGAGCTACAGCAGCTCATAAATCTCACCTGTTGAGATGGCGGAGCTAAAGTTTTGCTAAGATGCTAACGCTAACAATGTAGCACAATCAGACCCAAAAATTAGCACTTCTCTGAGGTAAAACTTTGGGGAGTCCTCAGTTGTCACGTAACAACAGCCTGTCTATTCACTGGGTTTACAACCGTAATGTGTTGTTGGGAGTGATTGATTTGGTGACATAAATCAATACGTCTGAGCCCACTGATATGATTTTAAACAGAGAGGACTTCACTGAGCTGGAGATCAGCTGATCTCCAGTTAATCAATTCAAGAACAAAAAAATCAACAGTGGATAGATAGTCAGAGTGAATATTTATAAAAACTGTGGAGAAAAACTCCTCTCTGCATTTTTCCATTTACAAGCAAAAGGTGAACTTGAGGTCCAGTAATCTTTACAAGTGACCTATGACCTCCAAACTCTATTCAGTCCATTTTAGAGTCAGAGTGGACATTTGTACATAGTTCAAAGAAAATCCCTCATAGGGTTCTTGGGATATTGGGTACCACTACTTCTCCAAACAGAGCCTTTGAATTACTAACACCATCTTCTTGCTCTGAATTAAAGTGCGCATTTTTCTTTAAATCCCAAGAAGTCAGTCCAATATACCAAAATAAATATGAGTTGTGAGCTTGTTACTCATGGGCCTTTAAAAGCCCTTTTCTCACGTGCATCAATCACACTAAGCACATTCTACCACTAAAATAACACAAACTGGAAAATAGAGCTGGACCTGCAGTATGTTGTGGTTTATAGCTCACACTAAAATAGATCCAGCCCTCTCACAGTTCAAGAAAAACAAGTTGTGGTTGTTTGCAGCACGCTTACACACACCTAAGACTAAAGTTAAATTCATCCTTCAGTGTTAACGGAAAAAAGCAAACTCTTCAAGGCTCTATTTTGGAAAATTCCTGATGGCAAATGTGTTGCAGACATGATACCTAAATGAAGAGGATCTTTATTTTTACACAGTTACAAGAACAAATCAAAGATTTCCATTCTCTCCTTTTTCCTTAAACAAAGAATCAAGCTGTATTACATGTTTTCCTTTCCAGTATGTATTTTGTCACAAATAGGAAAAGCGTGACATCTGGACAGAGGTTTTGCTACGCTCCTGCAAACCTTGAAGCAAGCTGTGTGTGTTTGGGACTGAGGCAGAAAGAGAGACAGTCAAAAAGGAACACAACAAAATCAGATGAAATGAAAGGAGATGAGGGGAGATTGGGTAAATATGCAGAGCCTAACTGACAGGAGAAGGGTAAACAAATTTGTGTGCATGATGGAGAGAGTGAGATAGGGAGGCAGATGGAAAGGAAAAGACGGAAACAAATTCAATGACATCACTGCAGTCGGTTTGTGTCAGCATGCAGGGGTGTTGAAAGTAGATGTGAGAGAGGGAGGGAGGGAGGAGAGCGAGGTAGTGACGTATTGTAATCTGGAATACTGAGAAGCCCAGCTGTGCAGAATCTGGGCATAGCCGGAGCTTATGTTACGTCACACTGACACACACAAGCGCACACATACATGCACGCAAATGCACACATAGCCTGTCGTGAGTCCTGAAGGAACCCAACTGTCACTAGGGAGAAAGGTCAGGAGGGTTAACTCACGTGTGTTCACGCTGTGTTTGCAGTTTCTACTTCCTATTCTTTTGGCTCTTTAGTAACAAATACCAGTAAGTAGAGAGATGTAGTACCAATTTTCCCTGATGTTGCACTTTTTGCTGGCTTTTGCACTCCTTTTACTTTATTTTGTTAATATTCTGATACCATTTTACTTATACCTAGAACTTTAGCATTTGCTTACAATGAGTACTTTACAAGTGGAATCACCAAAATACATAATATTTGCAGACAAACACTGAAAGCTGTAACCTGACATGCCAGATAGATTTGTTTAACACATCTATCTGGAAAACCTCAGATAGACAACGTTTGGGAAAGGGCAGAGCCTTTGAAAAAAAACTTGGAGGGTGATTGGATGAATGTTCTGTCTGTCACATCTTTACAGGCCAATCAGAGCAACAAAACACGTGACATAGCCACTACCAAGGAATAAACTCCATATAGAACTGCATAACGCGAACCATGGCGACTATCGACATGTCAGTACACAACTTTTGTCGTTTTTGAAAAGAAAACAACTCACTGCTGTTCTTTGTTCTTCTTTTATCGAAAAAATGTTGTCAATTCTGGTTAAAATGACGCTTTAGCAGCATCCTTGCTAATCTCTTCTGCCGTAGTTGCACCGGCCTCTTGTCGCTACTTGCTTACGTCACGACTCTGCCATGCCTGAAAGTACTGCCCCTCGATGCTGATTGGTTCTGTCACTTTCTAACCAGGCCCGAACTATTCAGACGGGAGCTTTGCAAGATGGATTCGCCAGTTAGAAACACGGAAACAGGCAAATCGATCTGCTTTGCAAGGTTTTGAAAGCTGTACATTTGATAACTTTTACTTTTCCATGTCTTTGTGTTTAGTACACTTAAGAATATTCTGAAACCATTTTCTTTCCCTTTCTTTCACCTAGTTTACCAACAGTGGAGCTTGTTGTTGGATAAAACTCATGCCGTTGCCGGTCAGGATGTCCAGATCTGAGTAAAACTGTTGCTAAAGCATCCAAGCTATCAGTTTCAGTAATTAAAGCCATAACTATAGCAGAATCATGCTAAACCAGGTTGGTAGATCTTTGCTTCTGTTTTAATGGAGAAATGTTGCCCAGTTCTGAAAAAAACGCTACTGTGGCTACATCTGAGCTCATAGCTCCCTTAGCAGCCATTATACAGCATATGCCAGCTTACAGTGCAACTAATCCCCACCTGTAACTATTGCAAACTCATGCCAAGGTTGGTCAGGAGAAGAGCAAAAAACATTTTATAGACTAAATGTTGTTCAATTCTCATTTAAAAAAGTGGCTATAGCTACATTTGAGCTAATTGCTATGCCAGCGGCAGGTCTTATTATTACCAGCTTCCAGTTCAACTCCACCCCACCATAGCTACCGCCTTGTTCTCCTCGGATGACACTGATTCGTCAGGTCTCTTCTTAGACTGTGTACAGCTGTTTCAGATTGGAGCTTCGCAAGATAAATTTGCCTGATGACAGACATGGAATCTGGTCAATTTGTCTGCTTTGCAAGGTTATAAAAGACTTTCAGAGCAGTTTTCAGACCAAAACAAATGCCTCCCCTTCCTTGTCTCTAGACGTGCTGTGTTGTAGTGAGAGAGCAGCAGACAAGTCTTACTAAGCATCTAAGAATCAAGAGCCTATGATGAATTCATGTGTTCATGTGAACACAGAGCTGATATCAACAAATCCAGAGAGACTTTGACTTAAGTCTTAGAAAGTCATTATTGGTGATGTAGAGTTTATCACAAAAGCACACATAATAATGATGAAATATTGGTAGTATTGTTGGAAAGGTGAATAATTTCACATCTGATGACTGCAAATTATAATTGCTTTCATCTATGGTGCAAAATTGATTTACATTGTGCAGCTAATTTTAGCAATGATGGCACTGTTGGCTTTCGTTCCTCTTTTGCAGGTTAATGTCCGGATGACTTTATTCCCCTTTTCTAGAACTAAATAGTTCCAAACTATGTAACTGCAAAATGCTTTCAGTGCTATAAGTTCACCGTTGTTTACATCAGGTTATAGAGCACTTTGGCTGCAAGGCAGTACTCACTAACAATGGCTGCAATGGCTAATAATGGCAAGCAGCAGCGTTACAGTTTAGACATAGTGTTTGAAACAGAATTGTAGGTCTGAGCTGATAACGATTTTGGTGCAAAAAGTCAAACCAGAGCAGAGAGCCACATGGACAGCTTGTCTTGTGCAGAGGAGAGGATTTTGCCCGTTTCCTGTAGTGATGTCTGCCCTTCGCACACTAACAGCAAAGAATACAGAGAGTGTATTTTCCCCTCTGTTCTCTTACTGCAGCTCAGTGGTCGTGTGTCTGTATGTGTTTAACCGATCAGATGTGATGACGCTGCTTCTGTACACACAGAAGGAGACAGACAGAGAGAACAACATATAGATTTTTACATTTCAGTAACCACTTACTATAACTTTGGCTAAAAATAATAAACTATTAACAATCATGACAAATTCACTCTGCCAGAATACACATTTCAGCCAGGCATTTCAACAGGCATCCCAGATAGTTGTGGTCAGCCATGTACTAGGCTTTTACCCAGTCTTGTTCCTTGATGATTTATTTAAAACCATCTCTAGTTTACTAATTCTAATCACTTATTGCATGTGAAAGTCCTAAGATGTTAAATTGCTGCATAAATAAATGTTTTTTTAAAGGAAAAGGTCCATTTTTGGTGAATTAATGGGCTCTGTTATTGGCTTGTATCAGAGGATACTGGTTTTGTTATTGGAAAATATCCAGTTCATGTTGAGGCTTGGCTCAGCAAACCATCCCCTACCAACACTTTTCTTCTCAACCCTGGCTTCCTCTGTGCTGCCGTACACCATGGGAAGGAAAGCAGTAATGCCAGATGGAGACACGGTCAGCCTTCACCACAGAGCAGGATGGGTAAGTTGGACCCCACTCTCTGGCAGCAATTTGCCCACAGCGAAAAATAACTCTGTGTTAGACTGAAATACTGTATGTTTCTAATGCACCTCTACCCAAATGACTGGTGTCACAACCTCAGCAAAGAGCTGGAAAATACCTATTTTGGGCTACGTGACCATATTTGGCAATGACCTCAGGAAAAGGAAATAGCTCTCCCCAAGTTGCCCTCCCGTCTTCGTTGGTTATTTTTGACCTTCCTCCTACAGCTCCCTCAACCCCAAGCTCCTCTGTACTCAGTTTGATAAACATCAGTCGGCTTGTTTTTTACACTCTTAATGACTTTTATGGTCTGAAGAGTCTGAGGCATCCCAGCTTCTCAGATCAACGTTCATGTACGTTACTGTGTCCCCAGTGGTTAACCTATTGGCACCCGACAAGCTGAGACCATGAAAGTGCACGTTAATTCATAACTTGCATTAGGGCATGTGTACCCTGGAGGTCGCCTCTAAATAAGGTCATCGAGCATGGCTGCATAATTATGTGTATGCGCCACACATTTGGCGTGTGGGCTGTTTTAAGAACACTTGTATGTTTTTGCAGTTGCATCATGTGTCAGCCTGATTTATTCATCCCATCCCAATACACCTGAGGGTCATTTATAAGAGCTGTCAAAAAGGTGTGAGACGAGCTCGATCATTTGAAAACACGCCTCATGATGGATGTCTCAGAGAATATTGAGGCCACCAGCAGTCCTGTGTTAATTTTTTTTTACCTTTTCATACAGTCATATCTACAGAGCCACAATGTTGTGATGAATCATTCGATGTTGGAGGTAAAAGCTGCCATGTCATTAGCAGGACTATAAGAATGAAAACAGATGGGCTGGTTTGCCTGATCATTTGTAAATAACTACAATGGATTGCAACAGAATTTCGGTAGATGGTTTGGGTTTCGCTGTTGTAAATGCAGATTATGACTCACCTGGCTATCTAAAGCAAATGTCTAGTAGTTTGTCAAAATGGCTGTTGAGGACTAATGGTCACACTATTTCACTGGTCACACCCAGGCCTGATTACTACCAGACCTGTTAATCAAGAAATAAAATAGAACCCATCTGACAAGGTAAAATAGGCTGAAAGATCTCAAAAAGCAACACATCATGCCTTGATCTGAAGTTCAAAAACAGGTGAGAATCAAATCACTGATATCTATCAGTCTGGATAGGGTTACAAAGCCATTCTTGAGGCTTTCGGTCTTCAGCCAACCAAGGTGAGAGCCATTTTCCACAAATGGAGAAAACTTGGAACAGTGGTGAACCTTCCCAGGAGTGGCCAGCATACCTTACCACAGAATTGGCTGGACCCCTCAACAACTGAATAAATGGGCCCTCCTCAGTGTGATTTATTTATGATATCAGTATGTGTGTTGGATCTGCTGGCATCTTCTCTTACAGTTACCTCATATAGGAGCTAGGGGTGTAACAGTACGTGTATTCGTACTGTACCGATTCGGTACAGGCCTCTCAATACGGTACAGACGTGTACCAAACGAATACATGTGGAACGAACATACAGACAGAAAACCAGAGAACAACTCACTGTCACACTGTCCTGGCAACCACACAACCACAGCAAACGACAGCAACAGCCTGAATATTGCCAGATAAAAGTGTCCTTTTATCTGGCAATATTCAGCATTCTTGTTTAAAAAGCACCACTCAAACAAGAACGTCACTGTAACGAGGAGGAACAACAAAGTCTCACCAGCCGGTTAAGAATTTCCTATTATTTAAGATCATTTTTATTACAACACTGGTGCTCTGGCTCTGTGAATTAAATTAATTTTACCTTCAACCATCAGGAGGGGGAGAGGGGGCTCCATCATGTCTGCAGTTGCATCATATGTAAAGTTATCCTCAGATTTCATACGGCTCTAACCTCTTTATCCGCCAAGATGGGCTGTGAAAAGTTCTCCCAAACTTTGTAGTAGGTCCCATTGGTTTAAAAAAATAATCCAGAGCTGAAGTCTGTGTTGAAATCGACAGAATAGATGCTAATTTGCATACTTAACAAGCTAATGCGTTCAAGTTGGCTGGGAAATTTAGTGTTTAAAGAATAGGTATAAATATGTCAATATATCAGTTAAATTAACCTAGTAGTTAAAAAATGTTTTTATTTATGAATATTTTTAGTCATTTAAGAACTTTTGGAAGGAGGTTGCTGCATTATTAATAATTTAAGTGTAATTTAATTGAGCCTGTTTATTTTTTTTTAAATTAATTTTAAAAAAATAAATAAAATTGTATTTATTCGCCCCAATTACCTTACCGAAAACGTACCGAACCATGACTTCAAAGCCAAGGTACATACCGGACCAAAAATTTTCTGTACCGTTACACTCCTAGTAGGAGCTGAAAAGCTTTAATGAGTTCTAATGTTGAAAATATTTATTTGTGCTCATTTTAAACCTCTTCACCACTTTTACCCCCGTTTCACAACTTTTTCCAGGCAGATTTTGACACTTTTTGCCCCATTTAACCAATTTTTTTCCACTTTTAACCTATTTTTTTTTCTTTATGAACCCTTTATGCTACTTTTTCTGGCCACATTCATCATTTATAACCCATTTTGTTCACTTTTTAACCCATTCTCCCCATTTTATTTCCTGCCCATTTTTTCTTCTTTTTGTCCTTATTGCCTTTTAACCCCCTTTTGCCACTTCTAACAAGTTTTACTCAATTCACACCCATTTTTTGCTTGGATAAACTGTCAAGTTTTAACACTAACTCAGAATCTTGCATTCTAACTGCACACATGCACGGGTGTATTCCATCTTTGGGCTGTAATGATCCACGTGGGTTAGGAGCAAAGGGTAATAGCTGTTTTCAACAAATTTGCTGAAACTTTTTAGGCTAGAACCTCATAAAAAGTTCATGTCAAGCCTGATTAATTCCTACACTGGTTGTTTGTCTGTGTATCTGTTAATTACTGACCACCCGTTAAAACATTTTCAACCCACTTCAGAGGACCTAAGTAGGCATGAGTGGTTGGCATGGTGCCGGCCTCATGTCACTGCTTCTCTGGCATTGCACCCAGCATGTTTTCCAACACCACCTCCTCCCTGTGAGTGGGCACAGCGCTGGGAGAGGCCAGATGAGTAGGTTGGTGCTAGAGATAAAGGTTCTCTGTGCTGTCTTCACTTTACACCTGATTGACATGACATACTGCAGTGCCTTCATGTTTCACTACAGCAACAGATTTCACTGGACTCCCTTAGGAAAGCAGTTAAACTGGACATTCAGTTTTCTGAATTACTCATTTTTCATGGTTTTTTTCAATGAGCACAAGTGCCAGTCTTCAAAAACTTTTCCTAAATATCAAAATATCAGCAGTGTGTCGAAAACTTGTATTACTGTGCCTTCAAGTAACATATCAATGAACAAAA
Organism: Cheilinus undulatus; assembly: GCF_018320785.1. Taxonomy (NCBI): domain Eukaryota; kingdom Metazoa; phylum Chordata; class Actinopteri; order Labriformes; family Labridae; genus Cheilinus; species Cheilinus undulatus. Next base: position 18,249,785 of record NC_054887.1, on the reverse strand, counting down.
GAGGTGACAGTTCCAGAGAAATGTCAGTCATTAGGATGGAAATGAGTCAGTGTGGAGAAAGTAACCTAAATTATGCACTTTTATTAGTTCAGAGTCTTGAAAGCCTTTATCGCCAATATGTCAAAGTAAACATATCATTGGTATGAAGGCAAATATTCTCAGTACAACAACATATAACCAAGTTTTGGTGTTATAGCAGAGACAGGATTGTTGCGAGGCACAGATCTGGAGAAGGCTGAAAATTCCCAAGAGCATAGTGGCCTCTGTAATTCTCAAAGGGAAAAAGTTTGGTATAACCAGGATTCTTCTAAGAGCTGGTCGCTCAGCCAAACTGAGCAATCTGTTATATCTGAAGGAAATCAGACCCCATTCTTCACTTGCCCAATATCCTCCCAACATGAGTTTACAAAGTGGTGGCAGCATCATGCTGTGGGGGTGTTTTTCAGAAGCAGGTTGAGGAAAAGCTGAATGGTCCAAAGTACAGAGATATCCTCAATGGGAACCTGTTCTGCGGTGCTCAGGACCTCAGACTGGGCAACAGGTTCACTTTCCATTATGACCCTAAGCACACAGTCAAGACAACACAGGAGTGGATTTGGGACAGCAATGTGATTGTCCCAGAGTGGCCCAACCAGAGCCCTGACTTGAACCTTGTCGAAAATCGCTGGAGAGACCTGACTGAGCTTGGGGGGATTTGCAAAGAAGCATGGAGGGAAATTCCCCTATCCAGGTGTGCAAAGCTTTTTGTGCCAAAAAGACTTGAAGTAAAATCATAGGACAGTAAAACTTACAAGGATGTATTTACAGAGCACCATGAATGTCTGTACAGAACTCCATTGAATTCCCTCAAAGAGTTGTTGATATGTTCAGTGTAAAGCCATGGCAATGGACACTTACTACTTGAAAGTTAAGCTGTTCAGTCAATGCTGCTCCACTCCGACGTCCTCTGTGACTTCTTCGGTGTTTCACGGCCAGATGCAAAGCAACAACCCGCCCCTTTAAATCATTTAACTACTCAGTACTCCATGTTCCCTGACCACTCTGTAAGAGTCAAGCGATTCTGCCTGCAGATTCTCAAATTGTCCCTTTTTTTGAAACTTTGTGCTTTTGTCACCCAACAAAAGGAGCAAGGGTTGAATAGTGGAGAGTGGGCGGGCTGCTTCTGTGGTGAGGGACTGCATTAGTGGTAGCAGAATATAATGGAGGGTCCTTAAACACTCCATCTCTCTCTAAGGAGGACCACTCTGCCCCTAGGAACTAACTGTTCCAGCAGGTTGTTTGTGTTTGTGCTGCCTTTGATTCCGCTGCATACCATCTTTGACTATAAGTCAAACACTGACGTCAGTATGTTTTTGTTCTGATTCTTTCGCAGGCATTCAGCATCCAAAGTTTTCCAAAATGCAGCCTTCCTTGTGAAGTGCATGACTCTTTCCTTTGCATTATCAGCACTTCCTGTCATTAGCAGGAGGTCTGGTTGTGATTGAAGTGGATGGACACACAGATGGAGTGCTATTGACATAGACAGAGACAGTAAGGTTATTACTGCTTCGCCCAGAGGAGAGAGACCTCTCCCAGGTCTCTTAAGTGCTTCTCATTTTACTTTTCCTTCATCTGAATCCTCTTGTCACTGAAGACAGGCCCCATCAAAATAAGAGTGGTATTGAGATGTGTCAAAGTCTCAGCAGGAGATGTCTGTCATGTTTAGAGAGCTCTGATTGGCCGGTGTCTTGGAGAATCACATTCACTGTCCTTGTCAGGAATCATTTACTAGGTTCACTATGTGGCTGCTTGTCCTCTGACTGCTTTGTTCCAGGTTTTAAGTTTTATAAATGCTGAAAATCTTTCAGAGATGATCAGTTATTGGACAGACGATGAAGACTAAGAGATCAGATCATGTTTTACTTTAAAACAGCAGATTTGAAAACCTGTTTGCTACTCAAAGACAACCGCTTGTGTTTCCATTCAATCTCATCTGCTCAACATTATTAGAGTTGTTAGACTTGAAATATATCTTTCTGACTTTTCCTGTAAGTGTCTGTATTTTTATTCCATAGTTTTTTGTTTTTTTTTTACAAATTTCATTTAAGGCAAAGAAAATCACCTCTGTCCAGAAAGGCCGCAGTCATTTTGACTGCTTGTGATCATTAAACGTGGTACAAATTTTTCTACATTTTAAGTGCTTGGCAATATTTATTGTCTCTGACAGTGTAATTTGTCTATTGAACCAATTTTAGATATTTGGTTGTTTAATTAAACCAGGCTGATGAGGCTGCAGGCTGTTATTAGCCAGGATGACTGGGCTTCAGGGCTACCATACTAACACCCCACTCAAAATAAAACTACTGTGCCACAATCAAATTCGCCAAAATTTCATAGCAAATTCCCCCCAAAATCCCTTTTCAAATTCCCAAAAATGTAAGATACATTCCCAAAAATGTAAAATGCATTCCCAAAAATCTAATTAAAATGACAGGCATTAAATCAAATTCCCTGAAGTTTTCATAAAAGTTATTGAAAACTTTAAAGTATTCTCCCACCAAAATATTCCCAAAAATCTACAAAATGAAATTCCAAATCACAATGAAAACATTTAAAATATACAAAGCAAAAATCTCCCCCAAAAATCAAAGCAAGTTCCCAAAAATTACACATACATTTCTGAAAATTCAGAAAAAACAGATTTCCCTGAACATCCAAACAATTTCCCAAATTCCCATCAAAATGCCAAAACATTTCATAGCAAATTATCCCAAAAGTGTCGAATGAAACTCTTCAAAAGATGTTAAAATATCCCTGAAATTTCCTTTAAAATACTTGAAAACTTCTAAGCAAATTCTCCAAAATATAAAATAAAATCCCTGAAATTTCCATGAAAATACCCTAGCCCTGTGATTGACCAGGGACCAATCCAGAGTGTACCCAGCCTCTCGCCCAGTGATAGCTGGGATAGGCTCCAACACCCCCGCAACCCCCAACGGGATAAGCAGTATAGAAAATGGGTGGATGGAATACCCTGAATTTATTTCAAACAAATTTCCACAGTTCCCATGGAAACGCCCAAGATTTCAAAACAAATTTCCCCCAAAAAATTTGAAATTAAACTCTCAAGATATAAACATAAACCCTTAAAAATTCCATAGAAATACTTAAAAATTTTAAAGAAAATTCTCCAAAATATAAAATAAATCCCTGAAATTTCCATGAAATTCCCATTGAAATGCCTAAGATTTCAAAACAAATTTCCCCCTAAAATTTCAAATTTAACTCTCTCAAGATATATGGAAATCTTTAATCAAATTCTCCCAAATATAAGATAAAATCACTGAAAATTCCATTAAAATACCCAGAATTTTTTTTATAAATAATTTCCCAAATTCCCTTTGAAATACCTAAGATTTCAAAGCACATTTCCACAAAGATTTCAAATTAAACTCTCAAGATATAAACATAAATCCCTAAAATTTCCATGGAAATACTTGACAATTTCAAAGCAAATTCCTTAAAGTACCTCCATGAAATTCCCTGAAATTTATCTATTTATCTAAATTGCTGAAAATTTCATAGCAAATTCTCCCGGTATTTCCCAGTAATGTACTTTAACTTTAGTGGACATTCTGGACCGTTTCCACAAAAATTCTAAAAGTGGAAATTATTACTATGTCTAGTACGATGTTTCCAAAAATGCTGTCTCCTCATGTAGGGATTCAAGAGGATGTCAGGAAATAAAATTATTAAAAATAAATGTTTCATGATCAAATCAGATACAACCAGCTTTATTTTATTTTTTTGTCAGTTATGTTAGATGAAATATCTATTTGAAAATACTGGCATTTTAACATCGAACATTTTGATGTATGTGATGACAAATTATATTGATTTTTTTCTTTTCATTTCCTCAAGAAAACATCCTAACACAATGAATGGATTTCAGTTTATACTGAGTTTGTCGTCAAAATGACCTCTCAGTGTTTCTAGCAGATTTGGACTTCTGGCCTTTCTAGTTTAACAAATACAGATGCACATCTTGCCAGTGATCTTCGAATGGTAACTTTCTTTGAAATGCACATAGTCTAACAGTACTCAGGCTTCCCATCCTGAATGTGACGAGGACTGCTGCCTTGTAAATATGGTCCATGGGATCGGAGTAGTATCTTTGCTTACATAATCAGGATTCCTTTATTAAAAACGCCAATGAAGGGAGACATTTAGCTCTATGAAGTTTCCAGGCAGGAGAGAAAGCAGCTCCTCTCAACACTTCAGATTCACAGAAGAAGAGCCTGCTGCTGCTGCTGTTGGAGGTCTGTAACTTGGACATACGGACACCGTGTTTGAACCCACAGTAGTCATGCTTGACTGTGTTTGCGCTCGCAGGCTCGCTGTGTGCTCACATACCATAATTAGCGTAATGAGTTATTTATAGCCAGCTGTGGAATTAGCTGTGGAATTGCCAGGCAGCCTCAGGGCTGATTAAGCCACTTGCCAATCAATTATTTATGGCTTCCTGGAGAAGAGTAGCTTGTCCTCTTTTGTATGCAGCACCATGGCAACACAACAGGAAGCAGAAAAGCCTGTGGAGAGGAAGTAGACCCTGTGATAGAATCAGCTGTGCCATCCTTGTCTGCTGCACCTCTCTCTCTCCCTCGCATGCTCGCTTGCTCCCTCTCTCACACAGCGCTCTAATCTAAACCATACTTTTATTGGGAGTCCTCTATGAACTCCCGAGGCCCAATAAAAGGTGTTTATGCTCTGTATTTGAGAGAAAATAAATAAAATGGAAGGATGAAATTTGATTGTTCCCAGTTGGCGAGTCAGAGGCATAGGAAGTGTGATTTTCATCCAGTTGCTTTGAGATCAGGTAAACCACCTCTGGACAATAATAAACACACTTAATGAGGTCTGTCAGGTCACAGGAACTTCCATTTCACACTTTGTAATTGTTTCAGAAATAAAACGTCCCTAGAGGTAGAGTGTTCCAAGCACATGTGCTTGTAAAAGTGGAGCTGACGTCGTATTTTGGAGAAATGTGTTAACTTAGTAAACGGAACATCTTCCATTGCAAAATTGTATTTCTGTGTGAAACTATTTCCTGACACATTACGGTTGCCACATCCTCTGTGAGTAACAGTGAATCACTGGCTTGTCAATCCAACAGCCAAATGCTGCTGGGTATTTTTTTCGGATAGAGCTCAGAACAGGCTGCAAATTCAGCTCCCGTTGAGAAATATTCTGACTGAAATGACAGAAAACTTTGCAAAACATGCAGTCCTTATTACTCTTTTTGGATAATATTCTGCATGTCTTTTGCCTATCTCAGAGCACGAGTGAGTAAAGTAACAGTAAATAACAAATGAAAGCCAACGTGGCCTGCTCCTTTAACCTCATAAAGTAATCGGACGAAGTCTACCCTCTGCATGTCAGAGAGGGCAGAGCGCTGCTTTGAGGCGAATTTCAATCAGTCTGTCTCTCTCCCACACAGCTCGTCGGCTTCTGGCTGTGTGGGAGGCCCACAGGACATTGCCATGGGCTGTATCTTCACAGATCTGCCATCCAAATTGAATCTCAAATCTTCCTCATCCACTTCTCCCTGCTTAAATAGACCTTGTCTCTGCAGACATTGCTGAGCCCAGAAGTTTGCAAACTAAATCTGCTAAGTTCCACACACAGCCTACAGCCAAAAGTTCATGCCTGAATCTAACACAGAGGACAGAGTTACACAAGAGAGACTTCTTTTCATGCAATACAACATATAAGACTGCGGCTATAGAGTGCAAAGGCTCTGTCATACCTCATGTTTAATACACGTACAGATACAGGCTGAGACTTCTGTCTGTTCCTTGCATTTCCTTTATTTCTGTGAGTTTACCACAAGTTTACAGATACAGAACAACACTGCAATACCACCTGGAATCGGGGGGGGCAGTGTTGAGTAATGTTGCTATGTATGCAATTAAGAAGAATACTTTGGAAAATGGTAGAACTTTTTAAAGAAGGATTGTGTAACATACTTGTATGTATTATGTTTACTCAGTCAACTTCTACAAAACAGTGAATAAAGTTTTAACATTCACTCCGACATAAATGACACGGTGTGAGTATTTGGATAGTGATGCTTTCTGTTTCGACAAATCTGTCTTATGTAAAGGGACTAAGGCTGTCAAAATTTTCACTGTTATTTTCTGATTGTTTCATAGTGGTTATGGTCTAAAGAAGTTGGATACACATCGACAACTCTGCACAGACATGCAGGAAGTTTCCGGATTTTGTTTGATTAATGCTGAAAACATGCCTCTTTCTGCTCACACTGTGTCTGTAGAGTCAGTTCCCAGTCACAGCTTCTATCCCCACTGTTAAATTCAAACATCAGCAAATATGTTGTATTAAGGATCTTTAGCGTCTCATAAAGATACACGTGTTACTGTTAATGAAATTTACAGACAGAGAGCAGAGGAGTGAGACATCGTAACCTTCTGTTCCTGGAAAGTTTTCCTTTACATCCTGACCAGTGGCATGATGACAGCCTCACAACCCTGGACAAACAATACGATGACCTTCATATAAAGTGAAATTACAGAGAGAACAGAATTACTGCTGGTTTATTAACAATAATACAGAGGAAATATTTAGTTTTAAGGTACATTTCTTAAAGCGGGGGTATTATGCCTTTTTTCAGGGCTTTACGTCATCTCTCTGATACCCATATAGTAGCTTCACATGTTTTACAGCTCAAAAAACTCCTCATGTTTCTCACACTGGCGTCCGGAAAAACCCCTATTTTTACCTCCGTCTGAAACGTTTAGTTTTCGCTGCTGTCTCTTTAACACACACCCCCCTCCACGGACCTGCTTTCCTCAGATTGGCTGATTTTCCGGAGGCTGGCCGGCGGCAGGACTCAGTGTTTTGTGCCTGTCCCCTTCATTGTGGCTCTGTTTGTGGCTGCTTGTAAACTTTGAATGAACCGGTCCGACTGAGTAAAATATGGCGAATTTTGATATACGTCCGTACGTGTTAGACTCGGAGTCTGACCCTGATAGTTTGGAGTGAGAGGAGGAAGAAAACCAGCAGCAGCGAAGGATAGAGCAGGACATATCTGTTTGGTAAGTGTTTAATTACTGTTACTAAATGGCTAAATGGCTAAAAGGCCTTGTGGGGGCGGTCTATTCCACTTTGCCGGCAGCAGGGACGAACCAGTCAGGAGATCCTATTGCGATGACCTCATCAGTTTGCTCCATCGAAATCTCATCTCGGGAAGATCTCGGAGAGATTCCCAACAAACCGTTTTCATCAGTTTACAGTCTACCCTAACTCTAATTCCAAGATTACTGCCGCATACGTTTATCTAGCAGTTTGAAAATTAGCATACGTGGAGTATGAACACCCAACATTGTGACTTTATATTTATGTTTTAAAAATCGGAAAAGTATAATACCCCCTCTTTAATGAAGATTTCATGTATTTTTGCAGAGTTTGCTATGTGTTTGCTGTTATTAATATTATTCAAAAATCTTGTATCATAATAACTGTAAAAAGAAGCACAAATGAGCTTTAAAGGCGTCAGGACTAAAAGCAGGATGTGCTTGATTAGTGTATACTAATAGTATTAGACTAATAACTGGTCAGCTGTTTTACTGAAAACTAAATATCCAAAAAAAATGGAGTTCAATCATTTTTATTTGTTATACTTGTTAATTTTGTTTAAAAGGTAGGAAGGAGCCACAGTTCAGATTTTAACTTGAGCCACCTGCTTGAAGGGCTGCAGTCTCTCTGTATGGGGTCTAGGCCATCTGTGGACATTACTGTTAGCACAGAAAAGTTGTTGACTCAACAATCTCTTTTTTGAAAACGAAAAAGCAAAGGCTTTGTTAAGATCACGAAAGATAACAAACCATAACATTGAAACTTAAAAAATCTAGGAATGCACAATATTATCAGTTTGATATCGGTATTGGCAGGGATAAATATTTACTACTGATGTTTTGGCAAAAAAATTAAAAATCTGCCTATATCAGCAGTAAATATTGGCCGTATGACCAAATAAGTTAGTGTTTTGGGCTTGGACCAACAGACCTACGTCAGCTCAAGTCTTTTTTGTTATTAATTGTCACTCCTTACACTTTAAAGTGTGTTTTATGGACTGAAATTTGGCTATGTTTATCCTCAAACTTTAAATTGTGTGGTTAAGGACAGACGTTTTAGGTATGAACCACATTTAAATATGGGTATCATTATTGGCTAAAAATGACCTTGAAAATATCTGCATATTTGATGTTGGCATAAAAACCCCAACATCATGCATCCCTAGAAAAATCCACTTCTTGCCATGTAATTAGATAAGCGCTATGGCAGCTTGTTAACTAAACTAAGAGCAACGACTAGAAACTTGGGGAAATGGCTAGCCATGCATCCATCCAATACTTTGTACCATGCATCCATCCGTCAACCAATACATCAATCAATCAATCTTTGTTTGTAGAGCACCAAATCACAACAAGTTATCGCAAGACATTTTACATATATATGTAATATACATATGTCATATTAAAGACTAGCATTAATCACCATGAGCACACCACTAGCAGTGGCAACATAAACCTTTCCTATTAAAGGGCAGAACTGTCGAGCAGACCAGACTCCTGTTGACAGCCCCTGCAAAGCTGCACTTGGGTTGGAAAGGGCGAGAGGGAGGGGCAGGGGTGGGAGAAAAGCAAGACAAGGAGAGGGACAAGAGAAACAACAAAACAACAAATTAAAGATAAATTTAGGGCAGTTGTGGCCATTAACGTAGCTCCTATTTTGTAGGAAATTGCAATAACTTTATGCACATTCTGTGAAAAAATAGCAGTAACAGCTTTGATTGATAGAAAACAGAACACTGCATTCTCAAAGTCTGGGTCAGGACCCATAGTTGGGTCATGGGAGTTTTTGTTTGTGTGGGTGTTATAAGATGAGTTTTCAGAATGTCTGTAGGGCATTTATGTTTGCAGTACATATTATAGCTACCTCCACAATAGTAAAACACAACAAGGCTCTACCAGCCATTGGATGACAAAATAATTAAAGTCACAGCTGTTGATGCTTGACTAATGAATCGGAAACACATTGTTCCAGACCAGACAGTCAGGGTTTAGAAGAAAGCCTATTTGACAGAGGTAAAGTGGCTTCTTCCAGGCTTGTAAAACAGGAAACACTAGGTCAGGACCAGACTGAGTCAGGAATTAATGTTAACCAAGGTAGCACTGGTCATCAGCTCAACCATCCATCTGTAGGCAGCGCAGAACAACTTAATAGGCAATAATATTCAAAAAACAGAGTTGTAGGGTCGTAATGGGACACACTGTTTTGCGGGATAGGAATGAAAGCTAATTAGCTGTTATCATAGCTTTATGTGTATTTTCCAAATGATTCTATTCTTCAAGGTGTAAAACACTTTGTGCTTGAAATGAAATGAACAAATAAAGAGCACATCCCTGCTGGCATTCAGCAGAAGTAAACTTAAACTTCCAGTGTGAAACACATTGTCAACACAAACTCCCATGTGTATTTTTTATCACTTCCCTCCCTCCTCTTCTCACTCTCTTTCTCACATTTTTCCTCACTAAGCAGTATATTCTCTGCCACAGTTGCTCCTGAAGGACGTCTGTTGGCCCAGAGAGTCATCAATCCCAGCATGCCTGGCTGTTGCCCAACTCTGGCTCTGTGTCTTTTTCCTACCCGCTGTCATACTCATTTACAGACCAATCATCGCTTTCTCATTACAGTCTGAGAGAGAGGATGTACACACAGACAGAGCTAATACATGGATGAATACATACTCCACATGTGATGACACAGACTCGTATTCAAGCACACTTAACTTACATTGTTTGTGTTGTTAATTGTTCGCATGCTTACAGAATAATGCTCGACTCAATATGAGTGCTCACTGAAATGTCTTTAAAAGAAGAGTGTCTCTTCTTTTGTATAAAAAAGAGAAATTCTTCATCTCCAAGGTCAAACATGGATGATTGCCTACATTGATAGTTGAAGTTACAGATTCTGTTTGCATTGAACAGTCTGAAACTGCAGCTTGTGCTAAATGAAAATACCAAGTGAAAAAATATGTTGTATTTACAGACATGGATCTCTGAATTTCCAGTAAAACAACAATCTAAAGTCATATTTTTACACATATTATTATTGTGCAATTTTGGTTGATTATTTGTTTTAAGGGACATCAACATGTGTAACAGTTTCTAGTCCAACTGTTTCTCAAAGAGCTGAATTATTGTGGTGAAAACCAAGGTTTTTCATTCTTTGTGCTACAGCTTACTTGATAATTTTAGGCAGCCTTAAATCACTCTTACTAGAGCAGTGTAAATTTCTAAAAGCTTCTGTGCAAGAGCTCAACAATGCCCGCCCACTTTTTTGGCAGCACTATTACTCAAAGTTTAATTCGCCATTCAAATCCTCCATAGACATTTTACAAACCTTGGTTACGAAGTTTTTAATACACGAACCAAGCTAACCAGCTACCTGAATACTCATGACTGTTAAACATTTAGTTCTGACTTTTTCTCATTCAAGATTGGAGTATGTAGCTACCAGTTTTATAGGAGGATGAGGGAACTATGTATCTTACAAGCCATTGTGATTCATCTTATTTGTTTTTGATGATAGTTTTCAAGCTGTCAAACCATGTGTGTACCTTTTTCTCTATTTATCTGGATTTTTGTGTTTACATTTGAAATGAAAATGTTGTAATTAGGTGTGTGAAGAGCTCTCATACCACAAGATCTCGTGGGATCAAAACATCACAAGATGTCTCGTTGAGGTTAAAACTCAGTATACGACTCTTGTCATTTTTGAAAAGACAACAACTCAATGCTTTTCTTTGTTCTTCTTTTAATGAAGAAATGTCGTCAAGTTCTGATTAAACTTATGCTTTAGCAGCATCTCATTCATTTAACCATCTAATGGTTAAATGAAAGAAACTGAGTGCTGTAGAGCACTCTAAAAAACTAAATTATCACCCCTAATATACGCACCCTATTTATTGGCTGCCAGCAGGCAGAGTAGAAGCACACACTCGCTCACTAACACACACACCCAGAGAATGACTGTGTTCGGCACAAAAGCAGCACAAAATATAAACAAGATACAGTAACAGGACGGCAGTTCATGCTGTTTTATGTAGCAGTCTTTGACCTGACATCAGGTGTTTCCACTGCAACAATAAGCATTCATATTTTTGTGGCTTAATCACACCTAATAAACAACCCAGTCTCCCCAAACATCACTCAGGTAAATCTCCTCACCCAGCTGCTGCCCGCAGGCTGTTTTCCCCCTCTTTTTAGAATTAAGTCAACATTACTTTTACATGTACGGCTTACAGTCTCTGTAGATGTGCTTCAGTGTTACCCACCATTAAATGTGACCAGTTTTATGACAAATATCCCTTTAATTATTCTAGTCTTGGCATGTTCACTCCTGGAAGGCAACTGTTGTTCAAACACCTGTCCCACTGCTCCCCTCGAGCCGGCATAGCTAACAAACAGGAGGCCTGCACCTGTTAGACTCGTCTATGTTTGTCATGCTGCTTACAGCCTTTTATTTCATCTTGAACACAGTCAGATCTGTACTAACCTTTTGTTTGAGGATTTTGACAGTTTTTCATGCTCCCTCTTAAAACTGGGGTTTGAGTGACTGTAACCCTGCAAATCATTTGATCAGAATCAGTTTTATAGGGGCAAGTATGCTTACTCAACAAGGAATTTGCCACCACTAAGCTCTGCTCTCAGTTTACATGAATTAGATATTAGATTTAAAAAAAAACCCTGAAAGTGTATAAAAAGTCATGTTTTTATACAAGTCTGTGTGCATTGTTAGAATGGTTGCAGGATGTGCAACAAGAATGCTGACAAGACATGATCAGAGTATAAAATATGCAAATATGTGGGAAGATTTACATTAGGTAGATAAGATAGTTTAGGAGAGTCGATTGGTCTAATTTGTGTGCATATGAGGTGAGACATTTTACCACAGAGAGCTTTCCTACAGCATTGAGTTATAGTGAATTGAATAATTACTTGTAGGATTTGAGTATGGTTGATAAATCAAATTAGCATGGTAAATAGATTATTTACTGCAAATGTGCCTATAGGGTGAAGTATTGTACCACAGAGAGCCTTCTTACAGCATTTAGTTACTGTGGATAGATATGCAGCATTTGAGTATGGTAAATGGATTAAATTGTTTATAATTACAGTTTTGTTTAAAAGTGAAAATATGTATGAAGTGAGACATTTTACCACAGAGAGCCTTCTTTGAGCATTTGAGTAACAGTGAATAAATCAAATTAACCTGAAGTGGACTCTCATGTATTTTATCTTTAATGCCCATTAAAAAACACATTATGGCATTCTTTTCTGTTTGTAGTCGTCAGTGTTTTTGATGTAGATTCTTTTACGCTTTGGTGTCTTTATGTGCTTTGTCAGTTGTCCATGTCTCCCTCTATACACACACCCACACACACTGTGTGGCCTTCGCCCCTTACATCATGTTTCCATTGCTCAATGAAAGCCGACCTGTATCATGTGCCACCGTTGTTGCCGCTGGGAGACAGACGAACAAACTCCCTGTCTCGGCTTTTCCATGTCTTCACTTCTGCTCTCATCATTTTGTGGAGGCGTGTTTGACAGCGAGCTTTAAAAGAAGGCATCTTCCTGCAAGACAGGGTGTAAAAATAGTTCTAAAATGTTTTCATGCACGTTTTGAACAAGAAGAACCTCCAATGATTAATTTCAATGCATATAGATCTGACCCTGTTTTGATCTTTTCTTTGTTGAACTGCTATTAAAAGAGTGTTAAGATGCAGAACATATGCCAAAATATTTGCTGTAAAACAATCTGAAATGATTATTTGACTACATTTAATATTCTGTTGACTAATCCTTGCAGCTCTTGCACATGAACAAACTTACTATGCACAGAAGTTCTCCTGCTTCAATTCTCCACCCACTGCCATGTGACAACACTGCTAATGAAGACATTAAACACCACCCTTCCCCTCCTCACACACCCCCATTTCTATTCCAAATTCATTTTTATGTTTGCATAATCTCATTTCAGTGATTTAAGAGTTACCAAACTGTATTAACTTAAGTTTAACTCCATTAACTCTCTTGTATATTAGATGTTTAATATATTTGCAAGCATCAGACTCTATTTCTTCTATTTCAGCTTGAGATCAATAAAGCACACATTCCTCATGCTTTCCTGTCCAGTTAAATCCATCATAAAGATTCCAAGGTAAATGTATAATAGAAACACAATATCCCAGTAGTCATTACCCAGGCCTGGTTCTCATTACCTGGAGACCTCATGCACATGGACACACATAGCTGGGTTTTCACTAATTTAGGACCAGGTTAAAAAATGTCAAAAATGTTCCTGTGTCAGCACAGCGGCTGGTAAAAGATCCTCTGAATTCCTGCAGCAGCAGCCTACAGAGCCACACAAATGTATTTTATGTTGTCTGTGCTGCAGCCACACTATGATTGTCTTTGTGATTTGTGCTTCCCTCCCTCAGGCTGTGTAATCTATTGGCTTCTGTTGATAGAGATTTCTTTTCATCCACTCACACACACACAAATATGTATTTACCCCTGGCTTTATGCCAAGGAAAGAAAACCCAAAGGTTAAACAAAACGTTGACTTATTGACCATCACGCTTTGTTAAACCCGAACAGCTCAGTCCCCTGCAGACATGTGCTCACGCTGACAAAAGGCAGCCACTACAAAGAGATACGACCACAAGCATGTCCTGTATGGAAATGCTCAATGGCTAGGATGGAATGCAGCACTCACACAAACACACACACATCTTATGTTTGAGGTGGAAAGTGAGCGGACCCCGTCCATCGCCTTGGAAACGGCAGCAGCACTGCAGAGTAGTGATGTTATCACTGGACGGAGGTCAGTCCAGGACAGACTACTACACATCTACTGTATCAACTCAGACAGGAGAAGATGAGAAAAAGTCAGAGTCAGGAAATCTGAATTTTCCCCCCAGAAGAATGTGACAAAGGAATGCAGCCTGAGTTCTTCCTGCAGTACAAGCTGTTCGCTGAGACTGATGCAGACCAAATTTCACTGAAATCTCACAGCCCAGAAACCCTAAGAGAAAGTTAGATATGTAGTTCAGCCAGCTGCAAAGCTCAAAAAGTTTTAATTTACTCAAAGGATGGACGTGAACTCAATGTAAATGCCCAAGAATATCATAGATACTTCACAAAATTACTAAGATTTTACTTGGATTCAGATCTAATGACTTTAAAATAGAGCATATTTGAGGGCCCCAGTGGCCTGAATTTAGGAAAGGAGTCTACCTTAGTAGATCTGTGACCAGCTCTCACGCAGACCATTCTTTTAAGATGCCATCTGTGTCAGAACGTACTTTTGCACTTAAATTTAAGGAATAACATCTGATTAAGATTCCACTGAGGGTTAAGGTAAGGGTAAGGATACCAAAAGTTAACGTTAAAAACCTGACCTGCAAAACCTGATTATAAAACATTTAATAAAGTCGTGTAACAGTCTGCTTATAAGAAAAAAGCTTGTCCTCTATGAAAAGATTCTAATGCAGCAAACTTAGTTTATGTAGCTCTGTTAGCTACCTAGCTAATGTGACTAAAACTAACCTCACAAAGCAGCTACGTAAGCTATGTTAGCTTTAGGTACATTTTCAAAAAATAATGTAGCCAAAGCTAATCTAGCTACATTGGTTTATGTAATAGCTAAAGCTGTCAAAGCTAAAGTGAGCCACCACTGACCTTTTTTCTTGGTTTTATTTATGAAATGTTGTTTAGTCTGTAATGTTTGCAATATAGTAATTTTATAAATGTAGCTCCCAGACTTTGCCTATGAAAAAAAGTTGAAGAAAAAAAAATCTTAAACTTGCAATACGTTGTAAATTACGCCACATCTGGCGTCTCAAATGAACGGTCTGAGAGAGTGACCATAGGAGAAGTACGGTCTGCAGCCAGACTGTCTTGGACATTAGGGATGCACGATATAAGTAGTAGCAGACATCAGCTAAAACACTTAACAAGATTGAAAGCTTCTGCAGAGATTTACAACCAATATATATATGTAAATATTTTCCAATTTGTATGAATGTGTTTGTGGCTTTTTTTGGCAGGAACAACACGCCTACATCAGCTGAAATCTTTTTCTTTGTTAATTTTTATTCCTTCAAATTTAAAGTGTTTTAAGGACTGAACTTATAAGTCTGAGCTAAATTAAACTGTACTGTTGATGTTAGTATCAGATTAACTAATGACATGAATGCATTTACTTTCCTGCCTTAAATAAAAATAAAACTCAAAATGAAAAGGAAAAGACTGTAAGTTTTGCTTTATTTCATAAAAAAAAGTCACCCTAAAAAAGTTAAGGTTAAAATAAGAAATAGGTTGAAGTATCTTATTTATAAAAGGCTAGGATGATCTATTTTATTAAATAGGTTTTATTTTGAAAATTATTTTAAAATTACAAACAACTTCAGTATGCTAAGTGAGCTGTTGTGCAAATTTTCCAAATGTTTCTTGTTCTAATGTAGCATTTCAAACCAGTCTGTCCTGTAAGATAAGATAAGATATTCCTTTATTAGTCCCACAAGGGGAAATTCCAAATTTACAGCAGCATTAGTGGTGTAAACAACGCATGTAGCTGTACTCTCCCAGGCAAGGCCTCAGAGGAGCAGGGAGAAGTATAAGACAAAATTTAGATTTTCATTGTACATTATCTTCTTTTATAAGTTTTATAAATAAATCAATTTATCACCCAGGCATAACATACCCGCTATGTTGGTGTCATCAGTACTGGTGTTTATTTAACAGGGCGTTTTTTTTTTTTTTTTTTTTTTTTTTTTTTTTTTTTTTAAATCAGTTCTGGTAAATACGCAGCTGCCTGCTACAAGTGGCCCCTGTAGCTGTGCTAAATAGCTACTGCACAAACTGATAGCATCTCAGGGGAACAACACAGTTTAGCACCTTTTAGATCAAGAAAATGGGGTTTAAGTTTATGTAGGCTGGTAATGTTAGGCAGGTTATTCTCACATATAACCGAAGCATTAAGTGACAATATTCGGCACAGTTATGTGGACGTTAACCTGCAAAAACAGTGAATGCTGGCGGTGCTAGCACTGCTAACCTTAGCCACATTATGCAAATCTACTTAAAACTGTTTTTCAAATGCTACTGTCTTACATTAATAGTAGTAAATAACCCATTTTTACTGTTTTCTAGATGTTCTCTTGACTTTAGAGTAGTCAACTAAATGCAATTATAAGTTGTGGTTAATCGGATGCGAAAATTATTTTCCTAAGAACATCACT
This sequence comes from Cheilinus undulatus, assembly GCF_018320785.1. NCBI lineage: Eukaryota > Metazoa > Chordata > Actinopteri > Labriformes > Labridae > Cheilinus > Cheilinus undulatus. The sequence goes on along the minus strand of NC_054887.1, from coordinate 18,233,416 downwards.
ATCCTGGAGTAGATTGAATGTAATATACTGTGGCTTTACTCATGCTCCCTTGACTGGTTTAATTCCAAAGAAGAAAGAAAATTTAATTTGACCCTCTCACAATAAGGTGGCTTAAGTTTGCTGATATAAAGCAAATAATGACATATGTTCATGTGTTATCAACGTCATCCATCATCCATCCATCCATCCATCCATCCACCCAGCTTCTTCTGATCTGGGGCCAGGTTGCGGTGGGAGCAGTTTACTCATCAACCCAGACATCCCTCTGACACTTTCCAACTCCTGGGGGATTCCGGGGCATTCCCAGGCCAGATAGGATATACCTATAATCCCTCCATTGCATTCTGGGTCTTCCCTGAGGTCTCCTCCCAGCCGGACGTGCCTGGAAGACCTTCACAGGGAGGCGCTCAGGAGGCATCCTGGTCAGATACCTGAACCACCTTAACTGGCTCTTTTCAATGCGAAGGAGCAGTGGCTCTACTTCGAGACAAGCCGAGCCTAGCCACCCTCCACCCTCATTTCATCCACTTGTAACCGCTCTCTCATTCTTTCAGTCATTGCCCAGAGTTCATGTCCATAGATGAGGGTTGGGAGGTAGATAGACTGGTAAATGGAGAGCTTTGCCTTTTGGCTCAGCTCCCTCTTCACCACAACAGTCCAGCACAATGCATGTAGTACTGCTGACACTACACCAATCCGTCTGTCAAGCTTCACTCCCTTTTACCCTCACTCATGAACAAGACCCAGAGCTACTTGAACTCCTTCACTTGAGGCAGGGACTCACTCAATTTCAACTTTGCTCTCAGTAAAAGAGCTTACCTACAATTTCCACATACCTTGCCATGATCCAGGTGCGCACTGCTTTGCTCCTGCTGATGACGAGCCACCTTGCATACTTGAGGCGAAATTGTTTATCATTTTGACATGAGCCCATGATTTTATTGCTTCCGTCATGGGTGAGTTTGGAAGTTAAGAGGTATATGTTTGCTATAAAGGATGTGTAGTCATAATATAGCAATGGTTCACTATTGGGAATCGGTGCACTGGGTTGTATTTTGATGTTGACAGAATACTTTGCATGTTTTTGCAGCTGCTCTACATGTATTGACACTGTTTGGCACAGACCTTTGTTTTAGAAATTTAATGTTTCCAGGGGTCTGTAAATGTGTCTGTGTTCCAGATTCCTTTTGTGAGAAAACTTGCGTTCAGGTAAACATAAAACACAGATGGACACACACTAAGACAGTCATCATCACAGACTGTTTTCACAGCCCAGGTAAAAAAGTGATTGTTTTTCTCACATCTTTGGATGTCTTTTCTCAGTCTGTCAACCTGAGAAAAAGTCATGGTCTGAAATTGAAGGAACTATTCTGTTTTCTTTTACCTGTGGTGCTCCTCCACATCACACCTACTTCCTAACAGTCCCTGAGCATCTGCACCCATTTTCACCACAGAGGAGACACACTTGGGCTCTTTGTGGTTGCGGTGGATTCCAATTTGATTCACTCAATTCAGAATGTCAACAAAAGATGATGTTTATTTTCTGCTCACAGCAGCCTCCTTTTTTATTTAACTTCCACCAACTGGTTCTTTTTCTGCCATCACAGAAATTTCACAGTCCTTCAAGCATTTTTTTTTTGACATCAGCATTCTCTTAGTCAAATATTCTGAGTTAAACGTGTTCCTACCACTCCTTTTTCTTTGTTTCTTTCTCTCTCCCTTCCTAAATATTCTTACCTTAAGCCTGATTTAGTGTCCTATGCCATTATGAGCAACTACTTGGCTAGACTTACATTTTTTCAGTTCAGTTCAGTCTTGGCTTAAAAACTACTGGATGTCTTAAAATTTGACCCAGACTGTCATGGTTCAAAGAGAATGAATCTGAACCCTTTGTCACTCATGCACTGCATTCCTGAAAATGTCAAGACATTGCCCACAGGTATTCAAATGGTGTGACCAAGATTGTCTCTGCACTGACTTTGAAATTCTATTTGAATTAAAAAAAAATTAAAGCAAGCAGAGTATTTGAAGTGTTGACAGGGCTGCTAACACGGAGGTTGAGTTCTTTCGTTCATGAATCAAAGCCTCTGTTATTGCTGTCTCTAGCTTGATCCACTATTAATTTCTTTTCTCTACGTTGAACCCACTATTTATTGCTTGTTTTCTCTACCACATCCACACTAATAGTTTGGTCTTTTATCAGATCCATTCTTCATTACTTGTAGGTCAAATGTGCTGTTATTGCTTGTTCTCAGCTAGGATCTGATATTTATTACTGTATTGGCCTGAAAGGAAGACCTTTTTTTCTTTAAAGCACACCTGAAAAAAGTGATGTCATCTTATAAAGAGGGTCTACATTTTATTTAAGATGGATGAACTAGTAGGTTGAGATGGGCTGATCCACTTATTTTTGAAGTTCTCTGATTTTGGAGACTGTCGATGTCCTTGAGGGGGCTCTTAACTTACTGAGTGAGGAGGCTGAAATGTTGGGAATGCATGTCTCCTGAGCCAAAACATATATCCAGGCATTTGGGGACACCTCGCCATGAAATCTGTGCCTGATGAGAGCGTGGAAGTTGTAGAGCTGTTTGCCTACCTTGGCAGCATAATCTGGGGTGGCAGTAGCTCAGTCTGGAAAGACTTGGGCTGGGAATCGGAGGGTCACCAGTTCATGTCCCGGTCAGGCCATATCTGGACTTTGGCCTGGTAGCTGGAGAGGTGCCAGGACACTTCCTGAGCACTGCTGAAGTTCCCTTGAGCAAGGCACTGAACCCCCAAGAGCTCATGGCAGCACTCCAGTGCCAGCAAGGCCATCACTCTGACATCTCTCCATTAGTGCATGTCCATGGGGATGCTGTTTGTGCATGTGTATTTACATGTAATTCAGCGTATGTGTGTGTAATAGAGTGTAAGCTATGGATTTCCCTTTAGGAATTAATAAACTATGACTTAAGCCATCAACTTGGAGCAAGAATATAAGGGGTTCCCAGTATCTAAGTATTCAGGTAAAGTCAGGTCCTCACAGTCTTATTATGCTCTTGTGTGGCCTGGGCGTTGACTGATGGCCAGAGGCACTGACTGTACTCCTTTGTGACAACTTGTTTTCTGCACATTTTAGGGTTTTGTTAGAAGACCGTGTGTCTGATGCTGACAGGCTCTGGAGAGTGAAGATGGTCTGATCCAGCTTACCATATACTGGATGCCCAGGACCCAGCTGGCTGGTCCAAATGCTGGAGGGAACCATGTGCATTGTGGAGGGGGCAGCTAGGAGGGTGCATGGAGAGATGGGGCATGGGCCTGGTGCAGGCCTGGCAATGGCCATCTTGAGGTAAGAGCAGTACAGGACCAAGGCGGATGTGGAAAGTGACTAACCAGCATATGCTTCCATACCTGACCTGATCCGAATTCAATACATCAGTAGCAATACCTGATAGAAAATTCTGATGTTTTTTTGAAATCCTTATAATATTCTTTTCATTTCATGCTCACTCATGCTCTACCGTGAATGGATAAAATATTACACAATGGAATTGTGTATGTGTTGATGAGAGGTGGAAAAAGTACACAACAGTCATACTGAAGTGAAAGTCAAAGTACTGCCTAGATTTACTTGAGTAAAAGTTAAAAGTATTCAATTAGAAGTTTACTTTAAGTACTGAGTAGATATTGAGGAGTTATACTGTAAAATGTGATCTGTCCTTACTGGCAAGAACAACAGCAGAATAGATCTCCAACTAGGTTGTTCACATAAAATAACACCTCTATAATAAAGTAAAATACACAAGGTTGGTCTCCTCTGGCTAGAATAACAAAGAGAGTCAACCTCGTAGTAAGGCAATGCATACTAATAAGGAATATGCACCCTTAAGGTGGCTCACTCAGTGAATAACTTCACACACGGTGCACACAGCTTCATGTACAAAACGCAACATCCAAACACAACTGAACACATATAAAACACTTTAAATGCTGCCCAAGGGCATGATGGCAAACTTTGCCCACACATCCCCCAGATTTGAAATTGCAGTGGGGTTAGCTTAGATCAGCTGACTCTTTACTGAGCTGAACTAACGCTGGTGGATCAACACTGTCAAATAACTTCAACACTGAAGACCGTTTCACTTAGTACCCTAAACATTACTGAATTACAGTACATAGAGTAAATGTAATTAACTACTTTCCACCCCTGGTGTTAATAAAATATTTGTAAAAGTCTGTAGTTTTCTATACAGGCAGAAAAATGGAGTCCTATAGAAATTTGCCGTCTTGAAAGTTGGGTTTTAGCAACTTTAGCATTATGCATTTCCTTAAGCATATTCAGTATATCTGGACCATAGAGGATTGTTAGGGTGTAACTTGTTGTCACATACACTGCACAGACCTGCCTGGCTGTAGCTGCTCCTGCCTATTACAAACTGACAGTTATTAATAACTTGAATGTCCTCTCTGTGTGTGTGTATTACAGCTTGTGTACATACTTGTATGTGATGGAATGATAATGTTAATGAGACACGGGCATGTGTCTCTTAGTTATTTATAAAGTGTTTTGTGCTCAAGGGGACACACAGCTCCCCCCGTATCCCGTTACTTTCATGTCCCAGTGAGGACACAGCAAACGCACAAACACTCCTGTGGCTCTCCAGGGTGGTTCTGTGTCTGCATAAACTTTCATTCTAGATGTGTAAAGTCATGCAGATCTCTGATGTGCTCGAGTTGTGGCTGCGATGCTATCTTTGCTTCTTCAACTCAGGTCACATCCTCTCTACAGGCTCCCTTTGTCCTGTTGTGTTACCATGGTGATAGTACATACAATTAAAAAGACCTGGATACTGTCCTCCTTGGTGCCATAAGCCGTGTTTGCCTTAGACGTCAACACATGGAAACAAACACGCTGAGACAAGTGGACACTCTAAGGAGGACTTGAGACCACACACATATTTACTCAGCTTCTGTCCAGTTATAAATACACCCAAACAGCAGCACAAATTACATTATTGCAACACAAGAGAGCATCTAGTTATGGGTTTATATGATCAGTTAAGCCATGCTGGCTGTGTCAACCCCACCAGAAAATAGGTCACTATATTGAGATATTCACCAATCACATCACTGTGGATTACCAGATGCAGCCACAGCCCATCAGGACATTAGATATTGAAAGTTAACTGGAGGATTTGGTAACAATGAAAACGTTTCTAATGATACGACCGGATCAGGAAATTTCTCGTGCATGGGTGGTGCTGAACACCAGAATGCTTCTGTGGGTTTTTGTGAATATTATGAAAAGAGAAAAACTTGTGACTTTCTGAGCTAGAATTCACAGGCAATCTGTTCGGCTCATTTTGTTGAAACTTTCAGCGTTGTGAACGTGAAAAATCCCACAGAACAGACCCAATTTTTCACACAGAATAATGAATTATGTGCACACTCAGACGGATATTTTATTCTATAAAAATAACAGCTTTTTAAATACATTTTTTTCTGGGCTTATCAGCATCATGCAGAGCAAGATTGTGGTTGCAATAGATAACTCATGCTATGTCATTTAACAAACGTACACCATAAGCTGCCTTCTAAATGGTGCTTTTTCCTGATTTTAGTGATTATATTATTCTCCTTTGAGATTTTTGAATAGCTGCTGTAGTAGGATGGCTGTGCAGGAGGCATATTAAGCTCAGATAAGTTACTACTGAGATGAAATGCCCTGTGGGGGTAAGCAGCAGTGTCTGTCTGTGTATTTGAGCACACGTGTTCAACTGAGAGAATATCTGCAGGGGAGGCATAAGCGTGCTCATTTCCAACATGCAAGCCTCCGTCGTTTCCCATGAATACATTTAAATAAAGATTAAGATCCAAACAAAATGGCCCCAGTACAATTTATTCCCTCCACATACATGTCTACCCACAATTCAGCTGGTGTCTTATCTAATCCAAGGTGCAGTTGACCCAAGGGCGCCTCCTCCGCCGTCGTTGGGTGATTCTTCGTATGATGGCTCATCAATCACTGTCAGTAGTTAAACATCCAATCAGAGGGACCTTGGCAGTGTCACGTCCAATCCGATTGATGGGAGGATTTTTCATCTTTGTGTTTAATCAGAGTCAAGATGTCAAATATCTCAACTACCGAAATATTTCATCTGTTCATGGACGTATCAGCCGTCTACCAAGCATGGAATCACTCAGCTGAAATACATTTAATTAGAACAGCTAATGGATGCTTTAAAGCAATTTGAGTGCCATAGATTGAAACAATTACTCTAACCTCATTTTCCCATGATATAACTAAAATGATTTTTCAGTTTATCCCTTTACTGATTGACAGTGAATTAACAAGAAATATTTTGGTAATCAGGTAATTGTTTCTGTTACTGCACAGGTGGCAATACCATACAAAAGGCAGCTTTAGCTACTTATTTATTGGAATCTGATGCCTTTTTGGCTGTAAAAGATGGTGAATTGAATTCTTTTGGGAGTTTGCAGTTGGTTGAACAAATTTCCAAGGAGCTCCCAGGCCAGATGGGATATATTATCCCTCCAGCAAGTTCTTGGGGTCTCCACCCAGGTAGATGTGCCCTGAACACCTCCACAGTGAGCTGACCAGGAGGCATCCTGATCAGATGCCCAAACCACCCCAACCAGCTCCTTTCAATGTGAAGGAGCAGCAGTTCTATTTTGAGATCCATCTGGATGTTTGAGTTCTTTATCTCTAAGGCTAAGCCCAGACACCCTCTTTGGGAGCCTCATTTTGTCTACTTGTACCCATGATCTCATTCTTTTGGTCATTATCCATAGCTCATGACCATAGGTGAGGGTCAGAACATAGATCAACCAGTAAATTGAAAGCATTGCGTCCCGGCTTAGCTCCCTCTTCACAACAACAGTCCAGTATAGCGCCTGCATCACTGCAGGTGGTCTGAGTCCCATGGAGAGAAGCTTGGCCACCAAACACTCACCGTTGTGCTCCCCCTCAAGGAGGAAACTCCAGTTTCCCTTATCTGGGTGAGGTAGCTCTAGACCCAGGACTACAGTTCATAAAGCCTAGTGTTCGTTAATGCAGGACACAGTAGTCATATGCCATGCAATGATCAGCTGACTGCCAGCTGATCCTAATTAGTTCCCACAGCCAATCACAGCTCTTTCTCACAATGCAGCAGTGTATTTAAATGTGATCTACTTCTCACTTACCCCAGCTTGCATTAATACTGATGCACCACGCTGCTGCTGCTGGCAAAGCTTAACCTCCTCCACCCCAGCCTCCTCCTTTATAGCATAAAGCTTGTTGCACCCTCATATTAACATTTTTGCTACTATGAGTTAATTTCTTTTAAACTAAATTTATTATATTCAGTATGCATTGTCATACATGAATCCATCCATATGAGGATTTCTAGCTATATGCTCCCTAGAAAGGTTAAAGCATGCTGCTTGGGTAACCTGGGGAGCATCTTTTGAGCAGAGCCATCACCGCCAAGTAAAACTGTATAGCCATTTTGCAGTTAAATAGTTAAACGTATGACGAGAGGACGAGAGTGTTCCTTGCTGAAATGAGGGCTTTGTTTAATCGTTCTTTGCCTGGACCCTCCCCCGGAGCAAGTTTGCCTTCAGCAGCCCTACCAGGGGCTTATGCCCCCAACATCACAGCCCCAGGCTTTAATGGGGACACTGACAGGTACTTAAAGTAAGACCAATCCAGTGAAGATTAAGATATGCTTGGTGACTGAATATGCTTAAAGAAGCTAATGGATTTGCCACTAAACATCTGGGCGCTATCTAGAGAAAGGTAACATCATGCAAAACTCATTACATGTGGGCTTCCTGTTTCACAATCAACAAGGTTGATAAGCACAGTGCATGTTCTGATGCCACTTTTACTTCAGTGTGTGTACCTTCTCTCAGGCTGTCTAGAAGAATGTCATAAAACACTATTTTAAATGCTTGTTGAAATTAATTTGACCACATCTCTTGGTACTGAAGTGAAACCACAAAATCAATGCTCAGATTAACTGGTAATTAAATTTTACTATGTTTGAGCAGCTCTACACAAAAATATGGAAATGCAATGCCAGCATGAATCATGGGAGTAGCCCAGTCTGTGCAAAGTGATCTATTAAATCAAAATTATTTGTAACTTCAGGGTGTGTGATTCAAATAAAGACAGAGAATGACTTAATGCCCCAACAGAAAAAGTCAAATAAGCCTTCGGTAGATGTTTAATACATTCAGGCATCAGCATTCCTGCACAATGCACCATTTCATTGATGTGGTTTTGTGATTCAGTTGAAAAGAACTAATAAGGGCTTCACAAGATTTGTCCATCAGAGTGCAGCCACACAATGTGTCATCCCAGACTTGGGAAATGGATTTAGAGAAATCATTTCGCTGACATGACACTGAATGTGCAATCCAAGGATGTCAAACAAAAGTGAGATTTCATGGCCTTGCATTATCATAGCCGCAGTCAAGATTGAACATAACTTTTTTCATAGCAGGGGAGATCACAGAGTTGATACATGGTAATCACAAACATACAAAATGCTTCACATTCTTTTAAAAGATTAAATTTGCTGCTGTTTGATATGAATATAACAATTTTAGCACAAATGCATGTTCGAAGAAAAGAGAGAACACTTTATAATCAACTAGAATTTGAGAAGTGATGTAAACCTTGATTTCCGGCAATGCTTCTTTTTTAAATGCAATCACATACCCAAAAGCTGTACTTTTTCTTTTGCCTGTGTTTGACTGGGAGCCTGTGTTTGGCTCCCACTTTTACCAGCACTCTGCCACTTCTGCCAACTTTCAACCCATGAATTACAATCAACAGCAGTTGATGGAATACACAGTCTGTTTTCAAATTTGGAAGCATGCCAAAATTGTTTTTAACATGAGTTTACTTCCAAATCCTGGAATGATTTCTCCATGATGCAACATATTAAATAGAATGATTGTGCATGTCCACACAAAAAAACACTGTTCCAAATTATTATGCAAATGACATTTTTCTCTGATTTTTCTAAATAGTCAATGCAAATGACAGTCAGTATAATTTTCAAGTCATCAACTGTTAGAGCATAATTCAAATTCAATTAAACAAACCTCCCAATGATAATGAATTTTTTTTTTTCAAAAATAAAAAACTCAAAATGCACTGTTCCACATTATTATGCACTACAGAGTTTCAAAACATTTTATAGGTTGAAAAGAACTGAAAATGGTAATATGTTGAATTTGCAGCATTAGGGGGTCATATTAATGGAAATTTACAGCTATTTGAATCAAAAACATCTTAACAGGCCATGTTAACATAGGACCCCTTCTTTGATATCACCTTCACAATTCTTGCATCCATTGAACTTGTGAGTTTTCTGTTTGAATTTCTTTGGAAGGTGTCAGAATATCTTCCTAGAGCTGTTGTTTTGATGTGAACTGCCTCCCACCCTCATTGATCTTTTGCTTGAGGATGCTCCAAAGGTTCTCAACAGGGTTGAGTTTCTCTCCTTTTATGCCCATCGCAGCCTCATTGGGACATAGAGGTATTCTTTGCAGCATGAGATGGTGCATTGTCATGCATGAAGATAATTTTGTTCCAGAAGGCACGGTTCTTCTTTTTGTACCGTGGAAGAAAGTGGTTGGTCAGAAACTCTATATACTTTGCTGAGGTCATTTTCACACCTTCAGGGACCCTAAAGGGGCCTAACAGCTCTCTTCCCATGATTCTGGCCCAAACATGACTCCACCACCTCCTTGCTGACATCGCAGCCTCATTGGGACATGGTGGCCATCCACCAACTATCCACTACTCCTTCATCTGGACCATCCAGGGTTGCACAGCACTCATCAGTAAACAAGACTGTTTGAAAATGAGTCTCATTCTTTTGCCAATACCAGTATCTCTAATAGTGCATAATACAATAGGAGTAAAATAAAGTTGATTAATCTATTCACTGTAACTCAAATGCTGTAAGAAAGCTCACCGTGGTATAATGGCTCTCCTGATTTTCATATTTGCACTAATTTATCTACTTATGGTGCAAATAGCTATTTTTATCCATTTACCGTACTCAACTACTATACCGTACTATTTTTATCCATTTACCGTACTTAATGTCTTTACTCTAACTCAAATGCTACAAGAAGGCTCACTGTGGTAAAATGCTTCACCTCACATGCACATCTCACTAATCACTTACCTTAAATTATCCTACCTCATGTAGATCTGCCCACATACCTGAATGTTTTGTACTAAAGATTATATCTAGTCCCTTTGCACACCTTGCAACCATACTATTAATGCACAAGGACTTCTATATACTAAAAATAATATCTACACGAGCTGGCACATATTTAAATCTTAATGTTTTATATCTTTTCAGTTCATTTATTCTCTGTATTTAATCTTAAATTCCTATATACACTGAGAGCAAAGCTAACTGTAGCTAAATTCTTCTTTGTGTAAATATACTTGGCCAATGAAGCTGATTTTGTTTCTGATACCTCTACCAATTCTCCCAAAGATTTCTGATATGTTCCTGTGTCTCAATGTTAAACAACAGTGGAGAGAGAAGGGAAAAATGGTATTTAAAACACATGAAATTTGTCAAATTTGTCCTATTATGTTGGTGAAATAAAGCTCAAATGTGCATGGTAAGTGTCAGTTCCTTGCCCAAGATGTCACCACAGTCCTCCACAGCTTCCTCGGCTGAACATCACAGGGTTTTTGTGAATGACTGTGCTATTGTTACAGCTTGCTTTTTCATCTACCGAGCCGTGAATGCGCCCGCTTGTTCTCCCCATCTCCCTGTCATTATCTGCGATAGTCACACTTGCTCTGTACAAACACCTATTTCTCTCCGACTGACTCATGATTCATGCGCTCACATGGTCTTATCCTGCCAGTGCATGATCGATTTTTCTGGCAGATTTGTGCCTCCACACTCAAAGCCAAAAGCCTTGCCATGTAATCACACAGAGTATGTGGGAAATCCTTTTTACTTTCACACCTAAAGGTTTGTCGGCTCTTGGCCCATTCGCCAAATGACATTGCCTCCGCGTTTTATGTACCACTAGAAATCAATCTGCAGCCACTTAGAAGTGAGGGGGATCTAATTAAATAAATGAAGCACAGCTTTGGGAAAGCGTGAAAAAGGAAGAGTGCGGAGGGCAGTACAATCTGTCTTTTCGGGATCCCACCCTCACTGCAGGAATGAGTCAGTCACCCTCTGCAACACCCTGACTCTTGCCTTTGTAGGGATACAGACACACACTTTCTTTCTCACAGTCCATCAGGTGTGTGACTAAGCACGCTATTGTCAGTGTAGTTCTCTAGTGCCCCCAACCCACTATTCCTCCCACACAAAAACAGAGCCTCAGTGTTTCCCATCTGTCACCGTCCACTCAGCAGACAGCAGCGTCGCCTGTCAAAAGTGCTGGTCATTGATTGCTACTGTAAGGTGGGGCAGGCCCTGCGGTATTGAATTTCAAATGACTGCATTAAACTGTGGGGCTGTCGTGGGCAGTGGCAGCTGTTTGGGTACAGTGCTGCCTTTGTGGGGGCCAGCTGACTCAAAAGATCTCATCATGGACAGTTAATAGTTAGCCGTGGGATCACTAGCTGATTCATTCCACCCGATTCCAGTTTTTAGCTGTGAATCGGCTAAATTAAACGCTGCCTTTAAAGGGCTACTCTAGAAAATTAGTTCTGCTCTTCTAACTGTAAGGACTCCCAAGAGGCAGATTATAAAACCTACAATAAGAAAAGCAATAAAGTCTGATTTTTAAGCATTAGCGAGTAGGCTGCCAAAATAGCAATTCTGTTAACACTGTAATTGGTGCTTTTCTAGGCCATCTGGGATAGTGTAAACAAATATGATTAAAAAATTGATACATATATATAGTAACATTTAAGGTTGATGAGGCAGACTTGTTAGCAAATTACACCAGCAGGGACTGTACTGACTGTTCAAATACATGCTCTTCAATATGAAGTTGACCCCCCCCCTTACAGCTATAACAGCCTACACTTTTCTTGGAAAGCTTTCCACAAGTTTTTGGAGTGTTTCTGTGGGAATGTGTGCCCATTCTTTCTGTAGAGCATTTATGAGGTCAGACACAGATGTTGGACGAGAAGGCCTGGCTCGCAATCTCCATTCCAGTCCATCCCAATGGTGCTTGATGGGGATGAGGTCAGGGCTCTGTACGGGCCAATCAAGTTCTTCTACGCCAAACTCATCAAACCATGTCTTTATAGTCCTTGCATTCTGCCCTGGGTCACAGCCATGTCAAAATAGAAAATGGCCTTCCCTAAACTGTTGCCACAAAGTTGGAAGCATGGCATTGTCCAAAATGAGAAGGGGCCCAGCCCAAACCATGACAAACAGTCTAATTTCATTATCCCTCCTCCATTGAATTTCACCGTTGGCACAGTGCAGTCAGGCAGGTAATATTCTCCTGGCACTCGCCTATCTAACTGCCAAACAGAGGCTTGCATACAGCTGCTCAGTTATGGGAACCCATTCCACGAAGCTCCTGCACACAGTTTTCCTGCTTACATTAATGCCAGTGGAAGTTCAAATGCTTTGGCTATGGAATCAGCAGAGTTAGCAACTTTTAGGTATCATGCGCCTTGGCAGTCGTTGACCCTGCCTCGTGGCTGAGTTGCTGTTGTTCCTAAACTCTTCCACTCTCTGATAAAATCACTAACAGTTGATTGCGGAATATCCAGCAGGGATGAAATTTCAGGATCTTATTGCAAAGGATGCATCTATCACAGTACCATGGTCAGAAAGACCCATTTTGTATCTCATAATTAGCAGGTGTGACTTAATACTATGTCCATATAGTGTATGTTTCATTGTCTTCCAGTTCTTTTCTACCTACTCTTTGGTAAATATGTGGCTCTAAATGCATAGTTCTATGCTATTCTAACCAGTTATTTGTTAAATCTGATTTTCTGAAGTTTGTAAGTGAGGAGGTTTTGGACAGCAGGCTTTTTTTATTACCCCAGAATAGGTGTCTGCTAAGGCCAAATGTAAAACAATGAGATGGTGCACGTGCATTTGAATAGTAAAGATGTTGATCAGAAAGCTAAACAATTAGCCTAGAGCTGCTCAAAGCTTCTTAAACTTGAAGAATCCACAGATATGCAGAAGCAAATTCTTTCAGTCTCATTTGATTACTGCAAATTTAGGCCTCATCCTTTCATTAACTAAGAGTTCCTTTGTCGAGGTATCCTTGGTTATCTTGTTTACTGGAGTGCTTATATGGATCTGTTCGTTGGCCACCATGTTTGTTTTCAATGCGGCTGTGTCCAGGCGAGCATCATGTTCCTTGTTTTCTGAGAAAGGTTTGTTGGCTGACAACAGGAGGAGGAGGAGTGGGAGGAAAAGGAGGCTAAGGCCCAAGCAAGTCTCCATGTCCCAGCGCATCCTCAGGTTACTCACCGGCCTCATCCATTATTGCTGACCCTCATCCATTATGAATGAGCAGGTACAATGCCACATGGCTCTAATCGACGCTCTCCAATGCTCTCCCCTTGCACCGCTAACACCACTGCCATCGCCGCTGCTGCCGCGTCCCTGCCAGAAACCTCCGCCACCCTGGAGCTTCTTTATCATCTCTCTTAGCTGTGACCTACATTAACAGGCATGGGGACAGCCTCGCGGGGGAGATAGTGGAAGTTGGGGAATGAAATTATGCTGGACAGTGATTCAACAGGATAAGACAAGCAAAATATGTGATAGTAAAGATTAAAAACTCAGAAAACAGGCCTTTTAATTGATCTTATCTCCCTTGGTGATCCTATCACTGGTTGATTCCATCTCACATCAGCAGACCACGGTTTACACCTTGAGCAAACAGCCTGTCCATAATGAGAGCAATTAGCATCTACTAAAAGTGGCATGGTGCCGGCTTTCAGCAACATTAAGTTCCAGCTAATAACACTAATGATGAGTTGCAGCCTCCAACCAGAGTCTCCTCTCTGTCCTTTTTCCCTTTTATAGAAAGGAGTTCCTCAGTGCTTCTGCTCTGGGGAATGTATTCAGTCACAGCTTCCCTGCATTTGACAGTCAAGAGGCACTTGTTTGACATTAGGAAGTAAACTGGAAAGATCCCATGTTTCGTTCCAGCCTGGAGCACATCAATGTTCTTGCTAATGTTTGCCAACCAGACCTTGAAAACAGCTGGACTTGCTGTTATTAAAGTGGAAATACACATTTAGTGGAATACTTCTCAAAAAAACTCTGATACTTTGTCACCAATCTTGCCAGTGACTCTCCATATAACCGTGCTCAGTCCTCATTAACCACTATATGTCCTGCCAGCATGTCCTCGAGCAAGATCCAGGAAGAACAAGCTTGTCAAATCGATGCCTAAAATACTGTGAGTTCTGGCTCCCTGTGACTACTCTGCCCTAATCTTCTCTCTTTATTTTAGGCTGAGGGTAGCTTCAGCCTTAGCTCAGAGTTGCCATTACTTATTTGGACTCTGTTCTCATGGAGAGACTGACTCTTCTGGGTGTTTCTGTAACTGGGCTATTGGAGCTGTAAGTAGGGTAGCCGCTAACTAGGCTACATACAGAGTAGTCCAACTAGAATTTGTGTCGTCTGGTCAGTCTAATGAGGCTAAGGCCTCTTTCCTAAATGGGGAATCTTGTAACCATGATAAAGACATTAAAAGGCATGGTTCAATGTTTCTGAAAGTTTGAGTTTTAATGATTGACGAGGACATTGATGTCAAGTCTATACAGCAACTGGAATCAACAGCTGGTTGGATTAGCTTAGAAAGAAAGACTGAAAACCAGGTGAAACAACATCCCTTCTCTTGTTTGTATTAGCAAACGAAATCCACTGTATAAAATGAAAACACTTGGTTGGATATGCACTTTTTGAAGGACATTTTTAATCTGCTGGAGACCCAGTTCCTATTGCAAACCCACTAGACTCGAGAAGCTTTCACCCATGAAAATAACTCCTTTAAACTTTGGGAAACTTTGGTTAAAGTCAAGCTTTGCCTGGTCTCTCCTCAAGAGGGGAAGAAAACTACTTTTTTATGTCATGGTTTTTCAATTGAGTTTGGGTCGATCCTTAATGATAGT
Source organism: Cheilinus undulatus (assembly GCF_018320785.1). NCBI lineage: Eukaryota > Metazoa > Chordata > Actinopteri > Labriformes > Labridae > Cheilinus > Cheilinus undulatus. The sequence continues at coordinate 18,218,322 of NC_054887.1, read as the reverse complement.
GAGGGAATCTAACCGCTGATTGAGTGCACTTTGATGAAGATATCTGTTTATAGAGACAAAGAAATCATCCATGTGAGCTGGTCTGTCATCAGTTGTTGTCAGCACAGAACATCAACACAGAAGGAGCAGCAGCTCTACTGCAAGATCACACCGGATGTCTAGCTCCTCAGCCTCTCTCTAAGACTGAGCCAAGCCATCCTCCTGAGGAATCTCATTTTGACCACCTGAACCCGCAATCTCATTATTTCAGTCATTACCCAGAGTTCTTGACTATAGGTCAGGGTTGGAACAAAGATCAACAGGCAAATTGAGAGTTTTGCCTTCCGGCTCAGCCCTAATGGTATGGTACATCATCTATAATACTGCAGATGCTGCACAAAACTGCTTTTTGAACTCCTGGTCCATTCTACCCGCACTCGTGAACAAGATCCCGAGATACTGACTCCTTCACTTGGGCCAACGACACGCTCCCCACCTGGAGGGAGCAATCCCCCATTTGCCTACCTGAAGTATTAGTTTGTAGCTCTAAATATTGCCATGAATCCCTGTCTCATCCTTCAGCCCTCCCTCTCCACCAAAGTCACAACCTTCAGCAGCCGTCCAATGGTTAATGGAAACTTTCCTCCTTGTTAGTGTGTCATATGAAGGGCAAGGCAGGAGTTTTCCAAAGCTCTGTCAGTAGAAAAACACCCTTCGCTTGTTTGATGCATCAGGAGCCTGGAGAAGGGAGGGCAAGCTTTTTTTTTAAAGCTATTTTGGTGGGCTTCCTGTTTTGACCCACAGGCAGGTAGAGGTTTCTGTTAAGGGAGGAGGTGTTTGGGTTCTACCCAACTCCTGAGCGTGTTCTTGGAAGCCTTCTTTCCATCCATGACACCTGTGATGTAACAGCTATACCTCATTTCACTTGTGAGCGACACAATTGAAGTCACACTCTCCATCATCGTAGCTCTTCTTGGTATTTGTTAAATGTCGGCTGATGAAGTCTATCCATTAGGCTTGTTTATGTAAAATTCTACTCAGATCTCCAGTATGTGAGAAACCATAGAAACAGACTAGCCTTTGTTTCTCCAGCTCGGAAAGTGTCCTCTGAGTTGAACTGAGTAATACTGCTGTGGCAGATGACTTGCCCACTCTCACACATTCAGTGTCGGAGAAAAAAAAGGATGGGTGAAAATTGCATTAATAAAAGGTGTGACATTTTGAAGAGCTGAGGGTGATTTTTCATTAAGTCTTCTTTTAAATGAATGCTATAGTGGGCCAGAATCATAATTTTTGATTTCCTGGAAAGCCAGATTTTGAAAAAACAGAGTTTTTTGGGTCTCCGTCAAGGGTTAGACTCAGAGATTATGGGCTGTGAGAGTTGAGCAAACATTGACTGATAGAAGGGGTCAACAAAGATTGGATTGGTCAGTTCACAACAGAAAAGAAAGTTTCAAACTTTAACAGAGACTCACACCTGTCTAGTTTTAGCATCTTTGCATCTGCAAGTATGCACTTAGATTGTCCGGTGGGTCTCAGGCAAGGCATAACTTAAAAACAGCATAAAACAGCAGGCAAAGCAAGTGGGTTCAATGCAATGACAGTCTTTAAGTTTATGTTAATTCTACATGTGATTGGAGGTGTTTGAGGTTTGAAAAAAGTGAGGCATGTTTCTCAGCAGTTACATTATAAATAACTTTGAAACATCACATTATAAACTTGACACAAAGATGCAGGATTGAAAGCTTGTTTTGACACAGAAGGTATTTTTGCATGTTGCCTGACCGGCCTTGGCGTCAGTTTTATTCACCAAGAAGCTCCGCCATTAACAATCTAAGGCAGTGGTAGCCTGTCAGCTCAAGAGTAGCACATGTGCAGAACGTTGTGTCACTCTTGATTAGCCCGTTATGAATTTTTTGAGAAGTCCTGCTCTTCCCAAACACTTTCTATGGGAGGTTTCCCAGATGAGTGTGATATACTATATCTAGGCAATGGTTATTTGAATGTGTCAGGTTGCTATCAGCTGTCCCTCTCTCTAAATAAAGGCTGATATGATTGCCAGTAAAGTCACTTTTAACTCAGGTACAATAAACTGCTTATTCTGATGAATGGCAGCCTTTACATTGCAGATGTCAATGCAATATGGAAAAGGAAATCTTGCTGGGTGGTGGTTTAACACTAACAACTGACTTCACTGAAACTATAAAGAAATCCATCTCCATTCCCAGAGGGACAGAATGGAGTTTCATATGAACATTAGCTGTTGTTTGAACAGTAAATCCTTCAATGATGACTACTTACTGCTTTTGGAAATCACAACTCCATCATTCATCATTATGTACTGTAAGTGGAAGCTAGGTGTGCAGTCCTGGGCCCTGAAGTATAACCAGCTTCAGAGATTTCTCTATTTTTTTAAGAGAAAGTTCTTTATTTCTTATTTTTCTAACTGATTTAATTACCATTTGTTTCGAGGAAGTTGACCTGTCTTTCTGTTTTTTCAGCTCTTAGTAAAAAGTCTTGTGAACGAAGAAGGAATCCTACAAGAAGCTAATCGTCAGAAACAAGGCCACTGTATCTTGTCTCACTGACCCCCTAGCAAACTCTCTATACTCCAAATAGGTTTGTTTTATAAAGGAGATTTCTATGGGGATTTGGCTTCCAAATAAAGACCTTTTCCTCTGTGTGCTAAAGGCTCATTTTGAGAGTTTGGTCCAGTCTGCAATGCTCTTGCTTGTACGGGCAAAATAATGCTGCTAAATCATTCCTGTAGGGGGTTCATAGAAGAAAGCCAACCGCTTTCCAAATCACCACACAGTTTATCTTAAAGGCCATTTGTGCTGAGATAGACCCTATAAAATTGTAAAAGTTCCTTTTGTACAGATTTTTCGCCATCACATGCCCATGATTCAGATGGACTGAAACACTGCTTTTTGTCCATTTTTAGCTTGTTGTGTAATTTTAAAGCAGAGCAGTACAATAGAAAAGACCAAACTGACGTCATAAACTGTAGCGAATCAGGTCAGCACTGGTGTGATCAATTTATGAGACAGGCTTAGTAAACAGATTTTTCTACTAGATTTGCCATGAAACTTAAGCTATTAATTTTCTCAAATGTCATTCCTGAAGAGTGGTACACAACTTGATATAACCTTGAGGAAATTTGGTGCAGTTTTTCACCCCTACCACCTTTGCAGCCATGGACTTTTTGTTCCAACCAACAAGTAAAAAGTAGTTTCATTATTTCTGTCTTGAAATGACAAAAAGTTCCCTCCATTAGGAACGGAGAATTTAAGTTATAACTGTCTCATTCCTGCCTCTCAGTCACAGTAAAGTGACTGAGTTTTCCCCAGACAGACCTGGGGTAATTGGAATGGTGGATTGAGGGGTTGGCACACTCACGCTCATACGCGCACACCCACACGGGTCATTACATTTACCACTAAGCATCTCTGTAAGCCCAAGCAGGCATATCTGACATATCCATCTGCTATGCTGGGATCAGGCTGGATCTGCCTCTCTCTCACTCTCTCTATAAATCAGGGTGAGGGGTGTGCCAGTGGTAATGATGATGATGATGAGGGGACATGGCGTGTAATCACAGGGGTTTGATCATAGCTCACTAACCAAGCAGGGCTGTGATTTTACCTACATTTACTTCCTGTTTGACATATTAAAATGAAAAAGACAGTCATAGTCTTTAAACCCCTTCGATCCTTTAAGGATGAATCATTCTGTATGGATTTGTATTGTTGTTATCATGTTTCAGATCCTCCTCTCTATTTTTGTCCATTTCTACATCATTCAACACTTAAATTTGTTTTCTCAGCTAAAAGCTTTGATGTCTGTTGTTTAGTTGTGGCCACGAGAATTACTCCTCCTTTAAACACATTACTAATGTTTTTTATGTTGGCTATCAATGCCAATTAAATGTCTAACTCAACCACCCACCACTGGCTGGGATTGTAGGCGACTAGTCAGCCTCACCTCTCTGCTCTACTACCCAGATGTATACAAAGGGCACCATGTCTGGCCCAATTTTGATCTAGACAATGGGCCTAAAAATGTATGTAGACTGTGTCAGGTTGAACCGGCAAAGCAACCACAGCAATAAATGCATTAAACTTCAAGTATTGCTAACTTTAGCCACACTTGGAAAAACCAATCACATCAATTACCATACCTTGCACAGCAGATGGATTTTCCACATTGTCATCAAGAAAATTAATCTTGAAAAGCTTCAATCTATAACCTTTGTGCCAAACCAACAACAGCTCTGACCAATCAGCATCAGTTGACGTGTCTACTAGGAAAGCCTAAGGCAGAGAAAGAAGCAGCAATTAACCCAGAGCAGAGCAAGCATCAATGACAACAGAATGACAGTGATTAATATAGATATAGTATAAGGAGGAGCTGGGGTGGAGGAGGGTTGCAAAAGCAATTTGTGGAGGGAGACTATCAGAGTTTGAAAGGTGTTTTATTTCAAAAAATGACCAGATTCTCTTCTGCTATGTCATCTGTCTATGCCTTTTGACCTCTTGCCACACATCAAGGCGCTTGTCCCAGTCATGATACCCTTTAATCAAGCCCACAAGCTAGCTAGAATGAGTAACAAACAAACATCTTAGGCTAAAAGCTTCTTTGTGAAGAGGAAATGACTCAGCAAGGAGACAGAAGTAGAGGCTCAAACTGCCAAGAAAAAGAAAGTTGCATTTAAAAGACAATACCATGAGTCTAACGTTAAATATGGGTTTGCTGTGTGCTTTTCACACTCTTCATTGGTCACCATTGTTCACAGGCTCGCAGTACAACTAAATAATTCTGGTAGCTACTGCCTCACTCACTTCAAATGAAGCTGTCCATTCTTGAACAGGGCAAAAACGTTCTAGATTGAAGGTTGGCTAGATGGATCTGCATGGACTCTGGCCAGTCTGTCAGCTTTGCAAGATTATTTGAACTTAGTTGTCTAGGAACATTCCTACATGTGGCAGCCCTTATGGACATAAGCAGTGCAGCAAATCTGATCTGAATGATCTGACTGATAATTTATGCAACCATTATTGAGGAAGCAAATTAGGGCGTTTTTGGACATGTTTTTTCCCCCAAACACAGACAACCTAAGTATGATATGTCTAGTTTTAGCGTTCTGAGAAAAAGATCTTTTACATTTCTGTTGTCGGGCCAAAACCTTGTATCTCCATTTTTTATGATTTTATTTTATTATTTCATAAATCCGTGGTATTGGTCACCCCTTAAATCTGTCGGTGGGTTTTATAGCAATAAAAAATGTCAAAAACATTCTGACTATGACCATTTAGGGTTAAATTAATTGAAAAGTACAGCAGGGAGTTTTTTTTGTCCCTAAAAAGTGGTGATTTTGGAGATACGAGTTATTGGCCCTACGCAAGTGATATGATGGTAGTGAAACTATTTGCTCCTGTTTCAGAACTGTTCAGACGGCATGCTGAGCCTTAACTTAACCATTTTCAAAGCTTGGTATTGGTTATTTTTGCAGTGCCTCTTCTGATGCAATATATTGTAGCTTCACTGCCAATACGCCTTAAGATATTCATATTAATACTGAAACCTTTTAATATTAAGAGCTCCCATCTGTCAGTTCACATTGTGTTTTGGCGCAGCATGCTCTGTTGGCTCTGCTGATCTTGTTTTCACCTCTATGATGTCTCTGTTACTACCTTGGAAAATGGAGGCTCACTTTCCTTTTTACATCTCTGAGACATTCATAATGAGGGTGAAATGTCTCAGAGGCATGGCAGGAAACGGCACTTTGAAGTGAGCTTGTGCTTTTATGGTAATTAGTGGCTAAAAGCAAATTATTGCTTATTTGTAGAGGCAACAAAAAAGCTAACAAAATCTCATCCTTATCATGATTTTGTATTTGAAACATTTTTGTGAGACTTAATTTGAATTTTTTCCATTTCAGTAGTTCTCTTAACATGGTTCCATGTTTTTATCCATCTTTAAAGCTGTTTAAACCTTCAACTAGCTTAGCTTAGCTAGCTTAGCTTAGTGTGATCATGGTAAAGTACTAGCTTGGCTAGGTTAGCTTTAAAGGTGCTAATTTCTTCACCTTTAGAGAGGGTCAAGCTAGCTGATTCACACAGTTTATTGTGTGTTTACTGTGATTGCGCAAAGCTAATAACCTAGCGGTGATTTCTTTTTTTTTTTAGATTTATTTTTGGGTCTTTTGTGCCTTTATTAGACAGAGAAGGACAGTGGATAGACTCGGAAACAGGGACGAGAGAGTGGGGAGGGACATGTGTCAAAGGCCAACAGGTCAGATTCGAACCCGGGCCAACCGTGTATAAAACACTTGACCATTTTCGTGCCCCCTAGTGGTGATTTCTGAAGCAAAAGATAGCTATTACAGCCCCACCTCATTCTTTGGAAAGCAAACAACCAGTTTTCACTAAAATGATTATTGCTTTGAAAAAATTTATAGTCATTTTTTATATTTGGAGAAAACATTCTAAATTCATCTTGTGTTTCTGTAATAACAAAGCTGAGGTACATCATTTTGATCCACCGCTCCTTGCCCTCTCTCTTCATCCAGTAACACTCATGTTCACATGTTCTCTCGCCTTTCCTAGGATGGTCAAGGGCATCACCATGGACTGCAGGGCAAAGGTGTGTATCTGTGTGCGTTTGTGCCGTTTGTGTATGCGTGCTCACATGTGCTCTTGGCTTCTTTTTGCCCCAAGAATCATAGGACCTAGCCTGTAATTCTCCCTCTCATCCTCCCCGTGCCTTTCTTCCCTCCCTGGGGAAAAGCCCCCATGCGAAAGGGAAGAAATGGGGTGTAAAGGGCACCGAGTTCCCATTGGATCTATGCCCCATCTGTGCCTAGACTGTGCCACTTTGCTTTGGAAATTTCTGCAGCTCTGAAGTGCTTTGAATGTTTCCCTTCTTTTCCCTCGCTCTCTAAGCAAAAAATCCTGATATAGCTGTGTAATTAAGTTGCTATTAATTATTTTGCTTGGTCCTGGGTGGCATTGCTCTGACTTTGGGGGGAGAGAACAGCTGATTTATAGGGCTGATGGGCTGCACGCCTAACTGAACAACTAAACACAGTGAAAGCGATTCTTAATTACTGCCTGTTGCCTCTAATTTACCCAGAGTCACCTCTGCCAGAGGGCTAACTAGCCCCTGCTGGAGTTGTAAATCATGTCTAAACACTTAAAAATGGTTACCTTCTCTCATCAACAACTTGTTTTGGAGCTTCACACACAACTGCATTATTTTCATCTTGTTTGTTTTCATCCCGTTTTCCATGAGCGTTGCTCTGCGTCTAAATGTGGAATCTCAGGTGGTTTCTCTGCCTCAGCGGTAATTGAATCAAGACTATTTATTCGGCCTACATTTTTATGACATGTAAATGTTCACTGGCCTGAATGAAATACTCTTTCCAGCTTCAACCGCCGGCCAAGCCCAATGTAAATACTGAAGATATCAACGGAAAACAGACCATGGAAAATACATCCTAGAAGGCAGTGGCACTACTCCCCCCTCCAGAGTGCTGCCTACACCCTTCTATGGCTTCACACAACGTTAAAGGCATACCATACATGCACTGCTCCACTCCCACACCCTCATATTGGGCAGGGTGGGACAAAGTGTAGGCTCAATGGGCACTTGAGGTGAATTATTGTTTGTGAGTGGAAACTTGGCCAGATAATCTTGGTGCTGCTGGCTCAGGGCTGAGTAAGACCACTGTCTCCTACCCTTTACGCACACACAAACACGCCCTTTGCGCTCATGCTGCTTTTGTTTCACCCTCTCTATTTCCACTTGAATCGCTGACACTTTGCCTTTTTGACAGTCACTCCTTGTCTATAATGCTCCATCTTTCTCTTCCTTTTTTTCCTATCTCCTTTTTCCCAACAACCCCGGCCTTTATCCCAGAGGCCATTCACCTCTCGCGGCTGCCCTCGCCAATGCCTGCAGTAAATTCCAGCGTGAGTTGGAAACACAAACATGTGCTAGAAGCTCAGTCATGTTCCACCCCTACTTACCAGCCACCACTCTGCTCTCACACAAGGGGGGCTTTGTGCGTGTGGCTGCCTCACAGGGTCACTTCAGATCCTCTCCTACCTGCATCATAGGTGTAATTCATGCACCTTTTTTTGCCCGTCAGCAGGAGTGCAATGTTAATCATATAATTGTGGATCCCTCTAGCAGACGTAAACTAATGTTTGCACTCCTGTGGATGTCAGGATTACTGTAATTGTGGCCGACTAATGACGTGTTAGATTAGAAAGGTCTGTTGATGCTGCTGCCCTGTTTGAATAACGGGTTGAGAAAATCTCCTGTTAGCCACGTAACACTCTCTATGAATAAATGAGAACATTATGTTTTGGCTTTTCTAGGCTATAATTAAAATTTAGGAAGATAATAATCTAATGAAGCTTAAGGAATTTACTAACAGTTAGGAGACTTTGCTGTGGAATTTTCATGAATTTTCATGGGAATTTTTGGACATTTATTTGTAATTTGTTTGGGAAAGTATTCTGTCAGAAACTTGTGGAGAATCAGAATTTGGTAGATTTTGTTTGAATGTTTTGGGAAATTTGTTTAGAAATTTTCAGGCATTTTCATGGAAATTTGGGGGGGGGTATTTGTAATTTTTGAGGGGTAGAAAATTTTTGGGGGGTGGGGGGATTTGAAATGTTTGAAATTTCTTCTGATGATTGGAGAAATTCATTATTATGGAATTTTGAGGAATGTGATAGTACATTTTTGGTAACTTGCAGAGTACTTTTAGGGTGAATTTGCTTTGAAATTTAAATTATTACATGTAAATTTGAGAAATTTTATTTAGTTATATGGGGAAATTTGCCTGGAAATTTAAACTTTTTTTTCTTTGCATTTTCATGAAAAGTTAATTAGTTTAGTTTTTTTTTTGTTGTTTGGGAATTTGCTTAGAAGTTTATGGAGAATTTTCTTTAAGTTCTATGGTATTTCTTTTCTGGAAATTTATGAAATTTTCTTTTGATATTTGGGGGAATATGTTTAAATGTTTTAAGGCATTCATGAAAATCTTTTGGATGTTTGGAGCAATTTTTATGTTGTTTTATTAGTGTTTGTAAGTTTTAGGGCATTTCTATGGAAATTTGGGAAATGTATTCGTAATTTTGGGGAATTTCTTTTTTAATTCGGGGGCGGTGCTCTGAAATTCTTAGATATTTTCGTGGAAAATTGAGAAATAATTTGCAAACTTGTGTTAATTTGGGATTTTAGTTTATTTTGGGGGGGGGGGGGGGGGGGGTCCTTTTAAATTTTAAAGAGTTTTCATCTTTTGTCATTTTATAGAATTTTAGTAATTTTTGGGATATTTTCTAAAAGGTTTCAGGGGGAATTTACTTTGAAACTTTGAAAAAAAAGTATTTCCATGGAAATTTGCAAATGTATTTGTACTTTTTTCTGAATTTAATACAGATTTTTTTGTTTTGTTTTTGCATGTTTTGAAAGGCTTTTCTGTCATATTACCAAATTTTGTTTAATGTATTTGTCAATTATTGGAATTTGGGGATAAATGTTGAGGTACATTTAGGAGGTACTTTAAAAAAAGAAAATGTACAGGAAGAATTTTTGAAGAAAAAAATTGGCAGTTTCTTCAAAATATTACAAATTTTGTGTAATTTTTTAAAAGGAAAATTTCCAAGAAATTCAGAACTTTTCCTGGGTTTTTTTTTTTTTCGTGCTTGGCCTTTACAATTCCTTGTGGTCCATTGTCATAATAACAGAAAAAAAAAAGTGTCATGATACCTCTCTTAATGACTGACACCATCTCTTACTGACTGAAAATCCCCAAACAACTGACCAACTGGTCGATACACAGAAAAAAACCAAAACAAAACATTTGCTCTAAAACCTATGCAGTGCTGTATTTTCTGCATAAACAGGGGAAATTATTTTTGATTAAATAAAAAAATATAAATTTCTGTTAAAAGACAAGGCTGAGGTTTTAAACATATCAGGTCCTGCTTATCCCTAATAAGTAAACTAAAATATACTTCATACAAAAGTTCAGGTCTCAGGAGGTTAATGCAGCCGGCTCTTTACTCAGAGCATAATAAATGTTTACAGCATGACTTTTGATTGATTTGCAATTGTAAAGTTTCACAGACCATCAAACCTGATCAGCATTTCTCAATATTTTTCTTCTTCCTCTTCAAAAGGAGGAAGCCCCACCGCCACAGCCACCTTCCTCCCTCCCTCTCCCTCTCTGAGTCCGACTCTTTGCCAATGTGCTGAGCCAGTGGAAAATCCAACGTCTGTTCAAAAAAACAAAGCGATGTAGAAAGATCAGTTGACCAAAAGGAAGCAATATTCATATGGCTTGTCCTCACTGATAGAGCCTCCTGGTTGTGCAATTTGACTAATGAGACATCTTCACATTTTTTCCACTTCAGAGGCACATGATCTCTGCGTACACCATAGGCATTTCCACCATGGTCGTATGTTTGTTTAAAAAGCTGTTTAGGAAATAACTGATAATCTTTCTGCGGCTTTTATGATTTATTTTTTCCATCCCTCTTTGGCTTTCCATTGTGCTTTGTTACTTGTGCAAACGTCTTAGTCAGCTTGCCACAGCCGTGCTATCTCAAACTGTGATAAGATGCCAAGTTTGCAAGCAAGTTCCTCTCTCAGTTAAAGCAGCAGACACTTCACGCCTTTGCGAGACACTCTGCCACCAAACCTGCAATTATTTGTCAAGTTCTCTTGTCTTGTGTTGTGTGGAGATCTACCCCTGTAATTAAAGCTAGAAAGCAGCAGCTATCTTGTTAATTCTCAAATGTTACAGCACTTTTGGCCCAACTTTTTTTTGCAGCTTTAACTTCCTCTGTGAAACCGTGTGTTCCCCTTGAAAAAAAAAATTTAATAAAGCATTTAAGTTTTGAGTGTGCAAGTAAAAAGTGCAAAAGTTACCCTGAAGGCAGCATCCTCTTTTTTTTGGCATGTCTCATCATTAATGCTTACTCAGACAAGCACGAACGACCCATTAACATGCGCAAAGGCTAATGACACTTGACATTTACTGTAGTTCACAAGATGCTCTGGAGCATATGGCAAATTTCCACCCAGCAAGAAACTGAGTCAACAACAAGACTCAGACAACAGCTGCAGGGCAAATGATTGGTTTACTAAATCCTAAAAATGTTTTTTTCCTCTGCGTGTTCTGTTTTTCCCCCTTTTAATTTCCAGGGATAATTAATTCACCGTTTGCATTAAGAAGCCAAAAAGACCTGACAGCTCAGAGATTGTAATGTGGATACAGTTAAACGGCCTGTTCATGTGAGGCTTCGCCATCTCGCTCTCTCCTGCGGTCCCTGAGTGTTGAAATGGATTCAAGCAGAGATTAAGTGGTTTCAACTGAACAAACAGGGCTGTGGTGACACAAGGCGGGATTCCAATTAATTCTCTGTCATATTTAAATAAAGAATAGGCCCAACAAACATCAGGAGCTGACGGGTAGGAAAATGTTGTCTGGGAAAATCGATGACTTATCCAAGAAGAGCTCTTTTTTAAAAACCTGTTATACAAGCTTTAGTATGAGCTCTTTACGTTGGCAACAGTTTATTCCCCTTTACACAATGCCACAGCTTGAGATCAGTAAATTACAGCCATCCACCTATTTGTCCATCTATCCATCCATCCATCCATCAATCCATCCATCTGTCCATCCATCCATCCATCCATTGATCCAGCCATCAATCCATCCATCAATTCATCCATCCATTAATCCATCCGTCAATCCATCCATCCGTCCATCCATCCGAGGCAAAATTTTTTCCATCCATCCATCCATGCATGGCATGATTCTTTGCTTCCATCCTGCATCCATGGCACAATTCTTGGCATCTGTCCGTCCATCCATCCATCCATCCATCCATCCAACCGTCTATCAATCATCCATCCACCTATTCATCCATCCATGGTTCAATTCTTTTCATACATGGCCTTAATGTAAAAAAAATAATAATAATAATAATTTGGACGCTCCTTAGAAAATTAAAATGCACCGAGATGGATTTCGTTGCTAATATTTAAAACATCCAATACTGTATTTTAAAATTTTCCCCTCAATTATTGTATCAATAGTATCAATACTAACATTTTTCTCTGTTTTTATCAACAGCGCTGACATCATGTAATCAAAGTAGCATTTGAATTGTTAAAATCCTGAAAATGTTTAAATATTTGGTAGTTTTGATAACGACCAAGGTCAATCAAAAGTTTTAACTTAAAGAATGTTGGAAGAGAAATATTCAAACTTCATTTTCTTAGGATTTTTTTGGGAATTTGCCATGTTTGTCCTTAATGGCCTAGATGTTAGAAAATGGGGTCAAAATAATCTGTATAAGGAAGTGTCCAAACTTTTGTGAAAGCTACATGACGAGATCAAAACCACTCTAGTGTGTTGACAGTAGACACATGAGCCTAGCTTAGCTTAAAGACTGGAGACAAATGGAAACTACTAGCCAGGTTCTGTGTGGAGGCCACAAAATCATCTTACAAACTCCTTAACTTTACAAACTATCTCTTGCTTGAAAAACTGCAGTTTAAAATAGACAATTTTGCATTTGTGGGGGAATGTACCAAGCTACTTGCAGGTACTTCATATTCACAGTTATGTAAATAGTTTGTAGGAGTACATGTTTTGGCTGTTTAACATGCTTACTGATTCTAGCTCAGTGTGTCCCCTGGCTCCTCAGTAACTGAAAAGTAGAGATAAAGAGGGAGCGGAGATACACTGGCTGATGGACGTTTAAAGATAGAAAGAAAGGGGGGGGGGAGAAAAATGGGTGGCATATTCGAGGGACATCTGCTACTGGTTGGCCAAACAAAAAGTACTGTAGGCTGCCAATCAGGAAGCCACCAAAACCACTGACAGTGAACTGGAAAATGGCAGGCGTAAAAATAACTCCTTCTCTACTTTGGCACAACATTTCTTTTAATTCTAAAGGCCCAAGGAGGAAAGCCTGTTTGCCTTCGCCAGCTCGGCTGAAGCTTGCGTTTCTGTTGGATGTTGGAAGAACCCATGAGCATTGAAGCGCCACTTTGCAGCAGCTCTGGTTTGAAGTTTTAGAGCAGGTTGACTGACAGCTTAAAAATGTGTGAAGGGTGTTGGTGCTTATATGTGCGCCCAGACTTGACTGACTGCTGTGTCTGATGGCTGCTTTTGTAAAAAAAATTGGTCAAAATTCTTCCTATGTTTCCTCTTGAGTCCTCTTATACACAACAAAATGCTACCATATAATGGAACACAGGGTCAATATCAACTATATTACACAGTCTGTGCTGTTGTATATGTTAAAATACACCAACCACATGCCTCTTGACTCAACAAAACATGCCTAACTATGCAGACTTAATTACTGAAAAGGGCAGCTTGCATAAATCCTGTTCTTTTTTGTGTCTTTCTTCCTCTTTCTTCACCTGATGTAAGTGACACGTCATTTTCCAAGTCAACATTTTCCGATTTTCAAGTTGCAGGCAGGCATAAACATGTTGACCTTTTCCCTTGTTTACAAATCTGAAGAAGTAAATGCTTCTGTGCTCTTAAGGCGTTTGTGTTAATGATACATCCCATTATGTTGAGAAAGCAAGTATATTACACCAAGGTTTAACCTCTGCTGGTGTTGTTTTCTGTGTATCATCTACCACTTCTCATTTCTGTTTCAACCAGGGATCTACTTTGCACTCAAAAACTTTATAGACACAAATGTATGCCAGATTACAGCTCCCTTACCTTCATGCATGTTGGAGATACTCCACTATGTATCATGCATATGTGTTCATTTCTTGACTTTTACTGAGATTTACTCCTCATACTGCGTTGTATTTTGACCCTGCACACTAGGTAATAGTGGGATTCTTCTGCACAGTAACTGTGATGTATACTATATGGTCTTCTTAGTCTGCTGCATGATTTCTAATGCATAATAAAAGTCATTGACCTCTGCTTACGTTTGAATGCACCACACTTCACTGCGGTTGGCCCCAGTACAAAGAAAGGCTGGTCTGTGTGTCTCCTTCTCAACCAGACTAAAGAATCGCAAAGAATACAGGCATTGAATCTGCAGAAGAAGAAGAAAAAAAAGCGCTACGTCATGGAAAGAATGACGTCAGGTTTGATTAGACGCTGAAGGAAGAGCCTAGGTGGAGTTCAGGCTGTCAGGCAGCAGGAATGATGCAGCAGCAAGGTTTCGGTGCCTACTTTTTTGCAGGCGGCATCATATGATGAGGGTAAACTGTTGAATAATCCTGTTATTATAAAGCGACACGGGAGCAAAGAGGGAGTACGAGGGATCATGACGTAACCGTTTCCATAGGCGACTGATATGCTGGCTAAACCAATGGGAATCCACACCAGCGGTCCATACCCATCCTCCTTTTGACGTGCATCACATGTCCCCGGCGGTGTTGTGACGGAAAAGAACTAGTAGTGGCAAGATATTTCCCTGCAGCGTATTTCCGGGTTTGTGATAACCGGATAACCGGGTCTGAGTAAGAGAAACTGGGACCTCTGTCATGTTTGAGTATTGGTGTCCTATTTACGTCCGACTACTTTGTGTAATGTTTACATAGTTAAATCTGATAATGGAGTAAAATATGCTGATAAGAACACAAATTTCCCCTTTCAAACATTCAAGCTCAGAGCATATGTCTGTAATTTCATAAATAATTATTTTTTCATCACTGCTTTATTAATGATTGGCAACCGTTATTAAATGTGTACGTCGTTGTTAACAGCGGGATACGATATAAGTTATTGAAACTACGCTGCGCATGCGTTGAAGCGTTTCTGTGCTCTCATTTTTGTACAAGCTCCAGAGGGAGGGAACTATCTTGTCAGCTCTAGATGAAGACTTTGGTTGTGGTTGTGACAGCGCAGTGGGCGGGATTTTACCTCAGATCAGGGGAGAGAGTCTAGTCTTTGGTGAGACTGAGGGGGAGTTATCGGGAGAAAGGGATCTGGGGAGCTCTTCAGAGAACGGAGTAAGTATTTTTGGTTATATTTCTGTGCTAGAGCTGTTAAATGCTGAAAGACTAGGGCTGCTTCCAAATGTTTTAGACATTGCATAAAAAAACCTCATCGGAAAGTCTTCATTTTATGAGAAATGATCCAACGAGGGCCAGCCACCGGTGGGTAGCTGCCTTGGGTAGTTAGCTTTACAGCAAGCTAACATCGCTAACATTATATCTGGTATACATGCTGGCATTGGGCGTCTCGTGTTCAAACCCAGGTAGCTAATCAACCAGGATGCTGCCAGATTCTCTTTGCTTGGCCTTAGATTTCTCAGACTTGTGCATTGCCTTTGGCGAAGTTTGTAGGCTTGACAAGCTTGTGGGAAAAGCTTTTGCTTATTTTTCTTCTCTACAATTAACATAAGCTAACGCCTGGGAGCTAGTTTGCTAACATTGTACGCTAGCCTAGAACGTTGTTTTTTGACGCTAACGGTTGACGTTAACGCATAGAGGTTTCATCATTTAAAAACTGACGGTGAAACAACGATAGTCGCCTAAAACACAGAGCTCCGTGTCATAATGTGAAAGTTATTTCATTCTACAGTGGGCGCCTTTACCGTCTTGTCATTCACTCTGTTTAGGGGTATGAAAATCCCCTTTCAAATATTGTGAGATAATGTCAGAAGCAACGGTTATCTGAGCGATAACCTGCCTGGAACGAATATTGGACCCCTCGCGCAGCAGCGGTTGCTCACGCGGACAGTTCGGGGAGCAGAGGCGCCCATAACTCGGACAAATTAAAGTTATTTTGTAGACAGGCTGTCAGAAAAGAGTGGGATGTGAAATGTAAAATTAACTCGAAAAACGGTAACGTCGATAAGAAATCAGGAACACATCTCCATGCTTTAAAAATTTAAACAGTCATTCATGGAATATCATGTAATGGTGTTATGTCGATTTCTGCTTCCCACTGGATCCGTTACCTCATCCTGAACCCAGCTGTCATTCGTAATGTCAACCTGTCGATATAAAACTAGTCTACAATGTGCCTTTTCTTGCATTTGTAAAGCCCTAATTTTGTATTGTGATAACCATTACTCTTATCAGCTATTAACCTCAAAATCACGTTCAGTTTATGCCGAACACCGTATCTGTAATACGGACAGTCAGGCTGACCCTTGAACACAGAATGACGCTTTAGACTACCATGCCAGAAACATCATAACGGTGAATTATCTTGTTACCTAGGCTTTCTAGCCACTGCAAGTTGATTACATGTAACACTCTTGACCTTGTTTGACAACACAATGAAGTTTCGCACCGCTTACATTGCATGCAAGTTTCCAGATGGATGTAGAGTGCAGCCACTGAGCACCTTTTGGTGTCTAGTTGAAGGGATCACTCCTTATCCAATTAAACAGTACCCGCTTTGCTGCAGCGCCAGCAGTGTCTTCTTGTGTGTGTGTGTGTGTGTGTAATGACTTGTGATCCTACAATGGATGCAGTTTTACCAATATACATTTAAACACAGGGTATAGATTGCCTTCATTTATAATAAAGGAGAGCATGTGTAGTATTTTATAATTATCTATTATATAATATAAAGTAGGCTATACAATTCAATTGCCTAGCATTAGTCAGGCAACCTTGTTGTAGAGTATGCACCTCTCTAAATGCAGTGACAGTTGATTGATTTCTATTTTTAATAGAAATATGTCTTAATTTCTGCATGGAACAAATATTTTTCAGCTTTTACACACAGTGATGCCTCATTATATCTATTTTGTTCAGCATGTAGACTGAGTTTGTTTAATGATTCACTTAAACCCACAGTAACACAATCTGTTGCTGTGTCTGAGCCCTTTGAACTAAGACTGTTGCTGTCACTCAAGAATGACAAAAATATCCTTTCTTATTCCTTGCTATACTGTTCTTTTTTCATAATGGCTGAATAAAGATGGCAGTGCTTGCACTGAATAAAGGAAATGATTCAGTTCTTGTAACAACTGGATGTTAAATTGTTATGGGAAAAGGTTAAACAGGATCTCTTGACTTTCTTGGCAGTTTGTTTCTCCCTCTTGCATTTGATGATTGCCCCACAAGACTACACCTGCAGGTTTTTATCTTTAATGCACAGCACATGAAGTGAAGTGACCATGCTGGGGAGCAGTACTCTGCTAATCTAACAGTATAGCTTGCCGTTAAAGTGTTTGCATCTCATGGCTCAGGAGTTTTTAGCCGTCACATAGCGATAGTC
This sequence comes from Cheilinus undulatus, assembly GCF_018320785.1. NCBI lineage: Eukaryota > Metazoa > Chordata > Actinopteri > Labriformes > Labridae > Cheilinus > Cheilinus undulatus. Next base: position 18,201,095 of record NC_054887.1, on the reverse strand, counting down.
ACTGCAAAGCAATGCAGTATACTGAGTGCACTTTCTTCCAGGCAGTTATCGCCTGTCAGCTCTGTCTCTAACTCATACCAGAAGAGTCCCCTTTCCAGCTGCTTTATATGTCCACTGATTTCATTGTCATGCCCTGCATCTCAGTCATTTACAAGCATTGCCTTAGAAATATGCAAGCATTTGTCCTACATTCAGCCTGTGTTCCTCAGATGCTATTTTTTGTTACTATTTGGGAGAACATGCCGCTGTAGGTCAGTAATCTAAGGTGACTTTGAGCCTCATGTACACTGACATGGAAAGCTAAATATAGCCTTTTTTACCATTAGCTGCAATGTGTTTGTGGTTGTATTTGCTTACATAAGATGAGGTTTGCGATCTTTCTTTCCATACTTGTATTAAAAGGCTAATGTTACTCCAGTTAGGTTTTAGGTTTCACCTAGTTTAAAGTATTCTTTATTAATTACTCAATTAAATCTTGCTCAACAAGCAGCTTTAATTATAGATGTTGCGCTGGAATCAAAACAGTACAGTACTATGATGTGTATCATGATACATTCAGATTGTTATAATTGCAGGATATTTTGTAGGCTTTTTTTGGTCTGGTGAATTCAACAAATCTGGTCATGGATCAGCATGATTTGATTGAAGTTGCAGGAGAAATGGAGATTTAAAAAACCAAAATAAGAGAATTTTGCCTGCATTTATTGCATTGCATGTCTGTGGCATCAGAACCAGCCAGTCTGTTTACAATCCCAACTTGCAGGTTAAATAAAGATTATGTAAGGCCTTATCTAATATATTGGGAAATGTTGAAAACTATCATATCATGATCATATCATGACAAAAGTCTCCTGATAATATTACATTGTCAGGCCATTGGTGATTCCCACCACAGATGGTTGTAAGAAAGTATCTACTGTTCTGAGACACAGAGTTAACTTTAGTTCAAGAGGCTTTAAGAGAGGCATCTGGCTGCAGAGCTCTATGGTGGGGCATTTTGGCCTCATCTGTTGCAGACCTCTACCATGGGACGGCCTTGACTGTGGGTCATGAAGTGACATCCCAAACCTTGTTGGGTTTTTCCTTAGTTTACGATGTGGTATTTTTAATTTTATCCCCCTCTCCCTTAACCTTACCCTAACCTTTAGGGTGCAGGTGCCTAACCCTAACCCTCTTTGGGTTTTTATTAATTTGTGATGTGTTATTTTTAATTTCATCCCCTTTACCCTAACCCTAACTTTTAGGTTACCAGGTTCTGGTTCTGGCTTGGGTAATGTACATACATATCCTGCCCTACGGTCAAGGTCGCACCATCGTAGAGGTCTGCAGCCGAGTGCTTTGCCGTAGAGGTCTGCCGCCAGATCCTGTAAGAGTTAAAACAGGGCCAAGATTAACGCTGATCCAGCCCACATGAATAACGCTAGAGCATACACAGCAGAATATCACCAATTAGTCATAGAAAGGGCTACAATGATACCTATGCTACGAGTCAGCCTACCAGAGACTCATATTACTGACAGGGAGAAGACTTGTGCATCACATCTTTATGGTTTTTTTATTTAGGGTAGCAGATTTAGGTTTTTCTCTTGGCTGTTGATTTCTGTTGCAGCATAGTGAGGCAGTGGTTAACGAATCACACATTGTCAAAAGCCTGTCTATGTGGAGTCTGCATGTTCTCCCAGTGCGTGTTCAGGTTCCCTCTCCAGCTACCTCCTACAGTCCAGAGATGTGCTTATCAGTTTGATTGGTAACTCTTAATTGTGGGTATGAATATTTGTCTTTACATGTCAGCATTGCAGCTGAGCGGCAACCATGTGGCAGCTGGGAATGAAAGAAACTGATTAAGAGAACATGTTTAAAATGTCTCTCGCCTTGTAAAATAAAACTGACCTGCCTGTCTTTATAACGTACATCTATACACACAAGATTATACTGCAGCTTGTGATGCTACCATCAAAGTGCATTGATGCAGTTTCACCGAAAGCTGAAGCATCACTTCTTAGGATATATGCAGAGGAAACTCAGCGTTGAAACAAAAGTCTGATGAGATTGTCTGGAAGAAAAAAAAGTAACCAACTTCCCCTCACTCTGTCAGTGTGTGAGTGCTCTCTAGCTACCCAGACCAAGCCAGTATACTAGTGTTATGTACATACTGTATAGCTTGACTTTTACAAATTGCATTCCCTACTCCAGGTCCAGGTGAAATGACTTAAATGCTCGACATTTGTGTGCACTGAAATGGGAACAGTAAGGACAGCAAGGTTAGACTGTAGCAGCAAATGGCAGGGCGGCGGGACCCCGGGCCACTAAGCCGCTATGTAGGATCCCACATAACAAAGAACACAGAGAGCGTCTCATCTTCAAAGTGGCTTGATGAAAGATGCTCCGTTTTGGAATATTTTCCATCCTATGGGCATGAAGGACACTGTAATGGTGAAATAAAAGCATCCCCTCAGGCAATGGTTCCTCTGAAGGAAAAATATTGTAACATTAGTGACAGGGGATCAGTCTACACCACACAGGAAACTAAAGCTGAGACAAATCTTCGTTCTAACTTTGATTGTTGTTGTAAAACGGTCTCACTCATTATTAAACCTGAACAACAGGATTCCAGGGCTCAGTAATGCCCTGAAATTGTCGAACAAATTGGAAGAAAATGATTGCACCACATGCATTGTCCCATTTATACAGACAACAAAAGGATTACAAGTTTCACTGATGTGAAACCCTGGAATAACACAGTCTCTAAGACTTCTTTCATGATGCATTAATTAATGAGGTTTGCTAAGTAATTGATGAATCAAAGATTCACATCCTGCTTTGAGCTACGTTTAAAGCCCAGCAGCTTTTTATGTTGGCTGTTGATTTTAACCAACATAGTCAACAAAATGACAGTCAATACAAGCAATGCAGATATTAAGTCAAGTTACTGTGCAAAATTTAGGATGAGTCTGTCTCTTTTATTGATGTTAGAATCCCTGATCCTGCCCCCGTTTTCCGCTAGTATCTGCCACAACCATGGACATTTGAGATGCACTGATTTGGAAAATCAGAGCTGACACTAGGAGTGTGATGAGATCTTGTGGCACGAGATTTAGCAAGATTAAATTGCCACGAGATTTCTGAGGTAGAAACTGCCTCGTGAGACGATAGGCAACACAGGTACAGAGTAGCAGTAACCATGACATAGAGCACCTGCTCAGGCTGCACATGAGCAGCAGAGATGTAAAATGAATCATTGTGGTGTCAAATGAATGTACTGTTGCTGAATACCCATGCAGAGTCCCAATAAAAGGAATAGTGTTTAATGAGTGCATGAATGTGCACAGCTTTTGCCCAGAGTCAGCTCATACAGTTTTGATTGATTTCACACACTATTAAACACAAATTATAATTGCATTTAATAGACTAGTTTGAAGTCAAGAAAACACTCAGAGAACAGTAAAAATCACTGACTGTTTTGTTTTTAAGAATTCAAACTTTACTTTCTTTTATGAATGTAGACAAATATAAAAACAAACAAAACAGATCTACAGGCAGGAAACAAAACACACATCCGTAAGTATACAATAACTTGGGTACAGGAATGTAGAAGTATCGTAAGTGCATGACCTGTACAATTACATCAATGTGCTTATACAGTCCATCAAGATCAGGTTCTACCTTCCAAAATGTGACAGGTTAAACGGTCCTGGTGCTCCAAGCATCTTTTTACACGCGTCTACTGCCATCATGTCTTCTATCCACATTTCCAGTGTTAGAATATTTGGCTCCGAGAGTGCAGATGGTTGAGTGGTTTAAGGCGCTACCCATGTACGCAGGTGGCCCAGGTTCGAGTCCGGCCTGTGGCCCTTTACTGCATGTGTCTCCCCACTGTCTTTCCTGTTTCCGAATCTGTCCACTGTCCTTCCTCTGTCAAATAGAGGCATGAAAAAGCCCAAAAATAAATCTTAAAAAAAAAAAAAAGAATATTTGGCTCCTTCCAGAATCGCAGGATTAACCGTGCAAATGTTATCATACCAGTTATCAAATTAATTGTTTATTATGGATGGGCTACATTTGGTAAACAGTGAAAAGCTGGTTTTCTGAATGTGGCCAACATTAGTAGTGCTAGAACAGCCTGTCTTGGTCCCCTTTTCTTTTCATATTAAAGAACATTGTGTCAGAATTGCTGCAACATTAAGCACAACTACCAGTCGCTGGTTTTGATACAGTTTAGATGGACTGGGTTTGCAGGCATTTGCTGATAAGAATTTTAATGATTAGTTTGTAATTATTCTATGGAGGGGTGCAACTTAACCACTTAGTCGGCTGATTGCCCACATCCCTGCCAACATTAAATTGACTGCACAAAACATATAAGCATTGGCTGCTCCCATCTGTTCATGCCACATTACTTTTTAATGCCCAGTGTTTGCCAAAAATGCTGACGGATGCATCATACATCCCAAGTGAACATTTACTGATAAGTTATTGTCTTTAAAAAGGCAGAAAAACTACTTTAGAAAAGGTTCAGCAACTTAAGTTAGAACATTTTTGATACGTGGATACTTATTTGACACCAAATGTTTAAAAATGGTACAATCTCTTATATTCATGATCATATTGATAAGTACTGATTTTTTTAATGTCATTAAAAGATACTTAGGAGAAAAAGAAATGCATCAGCATTGCATTACATTGCAGGCAAACTCTTTCACACTGTCTGAATTACACAACTCTTGGCCAATTCAGGTAGTTTGACTGCAATTTTTTGTAATTATGAAATCCCAATATTGGCTGTCCAGGGCCTTTTTTTATTGCTGTGTAAAGCAGTTTTTGAAATCATTTGACAACAGAAACAACAAGTTGAAACAGCAGCTGTGTTGAATGTAAGATAATGCAAAAACACTAATCTGACACCATATTATTCCTATGAAGGAATTCGCATCAAATAATGGCTCATCTTTATTTTACACACCGTCACTCACTCGTCTATACATGGAGTAATAAGAGCCGGGGAGGAAAAGCGTGTTGATGGTGACACCTCTGACTGTGACTGCATATGAATTGGCAGCCTGACAGCGTTGGAGACCGTGTAGAGGCTTCGGCGTGCGGGAAGTGAAGTAGCGCTCTTAGCTGCGAGCCATGCAGCGCACAAGGAGGGCTGGGTGCCTCTGCTTTGTACCCTCCACATTTACATGGCCTGACCCAGTTCAGCAAACGGCTAGCAGTGGGGGAGGGGACAGTCTGGGGGAAGCTAAAAATACCAACCCCTCACATTAGGCAGCTCCATTGCAGAGGGATCCCTAGAATTGCTACCCCTGACTTGCATTGAGTTGTTGGCATGTAGAGGTGCACGAACTGCCAGAGGGTTTCCTTAGCGTGGAAACAAAGATGAAGAAAATGCCCATCCCTATTGTCTTTGCTTTATTTGTGCTTTCCACAGCCCTCCTAGGCAGCACATGCAGAGAAATGCGTGAAAGCAGCCTGACGCAGCCCCACTAGAGAAGAGAGACCTTTTAGATTTGGGTGAAATCACGTCATATTCACAGTGTTGAGCTGTGGTTTTTCTGCTGTGGCCTGGAAATGGTTAACCCCAGCCCTCTGTCATTCAACCATACCATGCCAGCTGTTTGCTTTGAGATCCAATCACAATGATTTTCCACTGTTGTGACATGTGACCTGCTCCGCAACCCGAAACTGTCGCAGCACAGCAAATGTTGGCACTTTCTTGGTCTCGTCGATGTGGCTGCCGGTGGTGCGAGGGGGTGTGAATGTGGGTGAGAGGGGGCTTGTGGAGTCAGATTTGAATATGGGGGAATGGAGAAGGCACAGAATTGCACGCTTTACAATCGGCTACACATGTGATCTTCCCATGTAGTAAGAGATCTATACCTACCTCATTAAAGAGGAGTCACTTAGAGGACATCCGCACCATTTAAAGCCACATATATATATTTATATATATATATATATATATATCAGTGTTAGGTATGTAAAAGCGAAAATTTAACCTCAAATTCATGAAATTCACCTGTCTTTTTGTAAGAATTCCTGACATTGTCATGTTGAAATTAGCCACAATGAAGTAAAAAACATGGTAAGACATACTTCCTAACTTAAAAGTAAAGAATAAATAATCATGATGTCTATATTGTTCTTGATTCTGTAATATTTCTGCAATTTTTGTGACCTTTGTGGGCAATGCCGCGTCTCTTTTCTGATTTTGTCCTGTGGAGGGTGACATGTGTATGTAGGCTTTAAACAAAAATCTCTTCCTGCACTCATTTATACCAACCATAAAAACCTTTGCCATAGAAAGTGTTAAAGAAATGGCAATCTTTTCCCCAGCAGTGGTTTCAGGCATTTAAAATTCCTGTAGAAATCATCAGTCTCAAGGCTGATGGTCTCTTCTGCCTGTGTACGTCATCAATAGACATCAGTTTTAATTTTAGTCTGTTTCATAACCAGCTTAAAAACCTCTCATAGTAGCTGTAACCATCAAAGTCTCAGTTAAGAGACACAACTAATTCCCAAACAAAGTATCAGTAACTCCATGATCATCAGGGCCTGAGCACCGAGGGTGCAAGGACCCTATTGAAATTGGATTTGAATATAAAACTTTCATTTAATGTAAAATGTAAACAAACACTTACCAAATAGAAAAACAATAGCTTACTTAAATAAATAAATCAAAATAAATAAATAAGAAATTAGGTTGAATGAATAAAGTAGGTAACTTAAATCAAAAGGAGTAACAATTTTGTTAAATTTTGGTCCTGCAGAGTCTGCACCCTTTCTCAGGGCATTTTATTTTATAGGGCTTCCTAAAAATATATTCTGAAGCCTTTTCATACGGGAAGTCCTCAGGATCAGGTCCATTTATGGATATTTTCAAGCAGGTGGCCAGGTGTTCTCCTTGCAGGCGATTGTGGAGGTCTGTTTTCACCTAAGGATTAATTCAAAAGATAATAACTTTGTCAAAACTGCACCAATAATCCACAATCCACATAATTATCACATGATGGGCACATGAAGTATGGGCACTGACGTCTGCTCACTCTTTCATGTGTTTCTTAAATGTCTACACCGTTTTGTAATACCTCCTGTGGTCCGGACTGTGTTGCCTCCTCTTTAGGACAAGGCCTTTTCAGGCGCTGGAAATATTTTTCATTTCTCATCTGTGTGAATGAGTGTGAACATCCACGTCAGAGTCAATAACTCACGAGCAGAACCGCTCTATGCACAGCGCCACTCAACCGGCAGCAGCAGCTCAACATGCCTTAAGTGGTTAGCCTGTTGGCTAACATTACGAACAGCGTGAGTTAATGTCCATGCACATGTTGAGCTTCTAGCTACGTTAATATAGAGACAGGTTAATATAACATGATAAGTTTGAGCTGTTCGGACTTCTTGACTTGTTTGCCCACATATTTGTACTGAGAGGTCTTTATGATAACATTACTTACGTTAATGCTGCTGCGTCTTCTTCTTCTCTGGCGGACCAAGTGCATTAAGAAGGGCGTCTTCTTCTTTGGTTTTATTGGTGGAGACGATGCATACCGCCACCTATTGTACCGGAGGTGTAACGACACCCTACATTAACAGAGCAAGGGCGAACAGGTAGACAGGTAAATCTATTTGTGGCAGTCCACCGCAAATAAATGAATGTATGGGCAACACTGATATTTCTTACAGATCATAGCACCTCCTAGTGGTGACAGTAAATATCATGTTTTCTTTCAGAGGTATATCTCCTAATGTTTTGATTATTTCCTCATCAAATATGCTGGGTAAACCCTTAAGACATTAGTCTAGATGTAGAGCAAAATTAGTGAGTTTTCGTTATAGGGTGTAAATGTGCCGGAACGGCGAACTTCAATTTGGGCTTGAGGCTTTGCCATAAAATTTCAAACTGCTATAACTCAGCTGTTTTTATCATATCTCAATGAAATGTCATGTGCACAACAATAGTTCCATCCTGAAAAATTCTGTATTTTTAATTTTGGATTCAGCCACAGCACCACCTACTGGTAATAGAAAGTTACTGCTTCTGTATGATTAGCCATGATTCCTATATGGGTGATCAAATCCCACTCAGATTTGCATATAAGCATCCAAACATCCTTCACCTTGCACCACTATGAAGATCATGTCTTTATGTCCAACCCTGTGACCATGGTCATTTTTTGATCACCATGAAACAGGGTGTGGTTTTATCAAGTGATACAAAGGATTATAATGCCATGAAACTTGGTTAATAAAATTCTTAGTGCATGAACAAGCTCATTAATATATTATATATTGATATAGAACTATTTCCATGGATCCTTCTAGAATTTACTTCAGGGAGTCTTTTGGTCCCCTTGAAATTTGATATGCAGCTAGAAGATTTGCTGCTTTGTTTGTGCAGAATACGACCCAACTGTTGCACAGGGCATGGCTGCAGATGGACTCAGTGCCATCATAACTGGAAATATTGCATATTTCAATGGGCCACCTTTATTAAGACAAAGCAATGTTTTTTTGTGGCATGCTTTAGTCAGCTACACTGTATATTATTGTTTCATGTTGGCTAAACGGACACGACACATCAGAGAATTTTAGATATTTTTTGTTTAAAAGATGTCTCTAAAACAATGCATTCGTTGCAGGGGTGTGATGCACCCTGCACCTTCATGCACCTGCACCTGCACCTTTATACAGGTGCATGAACGTGCGAGGGCCCAATCAGTGCTGCTTGTAGCCCTAGCTTTATTTTCACACTGTTAGCGGTCTTACATTACAGCTTTAACTCAGAGTATATTACAAGCTAAAATTGCACAAAATAGATAAAAAATTAAGTGGTTATGTTTTTAATAGATGATGAGATGTTAAAGAGAATGAATGTTTGATTTTATGATATGATGCCATTAAAATGAAACTGTATTAGTACCTGTTAACAGTAACCAAAGAAGTCCTTGTCAGCCGACCCATTCCAGCCTCCAGCCTGTCTGAAAGACTTGAGCTCCAGTAGGGCTGTTCTTGTCATCTGGTAACCCAAATTGCTTTTACACCACAGGTCACATTCACCCATTCCTGCAACATTCACACACAGTTCAGTGTCCATCAGTATTCATTCATCCCATTCATACACATTTGCACGTCACTGTCAACTGTTGCCTCCAATTTAACTTAATTTTGCTCTCAATGTACAATAATTAAGCATTGAATATATAAAGGATAATAAAAACTGAAAAAATATGTACAAAAATTAAGATTTGTACAAGCTCTTATTAGGTATTTTTTCAAGTATTTACAAGTCCATGTGCAAAGATAGAATCATTATAAAGGGTATAAGAATGCCTGAGAGGAGATTGTTTACATAGATTACTGCAAACATGCATATGATGTGAGGCAGTTAAACAAAGAGAGCTTTCTTAAAGTATTGGATCTAAAGTAAAGTCATAAGAGACAGTGCAGGATATTTCACATAAACCAGGGCTAAAGTACTTATTCGGTTGTATTTTTTGACACTCTGTGACCGTCGAGTAGTCATCAGAGTGACTCCATATTTGTTGAGTAGTCATCAAAAGTGACTCCATGACTGTTGAGTGGTCATCAGAGTGACTCCACAACTGTTGAGTGGTCATCAGAGTGACTCCACAACTGTTGAGTGGTCATCAGAGTGACTCCACAACTGTTGAGTGGTCATCAGAGTGACTCCATGACTGTTGAGTGGTTATCAGAGAGACTCATAACTGTTGAGTGGTCATCAGAGTGACTCCATAACTGCTGAGTGACTTTATGACTGTTGAGTGGTCATCAGAGTGACACCATGACTGTTGAGTGGTCATCAGAGTGACTCCATGACTGTTGAGTGGTTATCAGAGTGACTTATAACTGTTGAGTGGTCATCAGAGTGACTCCATGACTGTTGAGTGGCCATCAGAGTGACTCCATAACTGTTGAGTGGTCATCAGAGTGACTCCATGACTGTTGAGTGGCCATCAGAGTGTTTTAAATATTAAAGTTCAATACATGCATTTAACGTAGATGTTGAAAATCAGACTAATCATGTAGATAATTGTGATGTCAGTATCAGCTGAAAGAATCATGATTATCGTTTTGACATAATCAAGCAACCCAAGTCCAAAGACACGCTTGTTAGGCTTATGTCATAAACAGAAAATTTCAGTGCAAGTTTGTTTGGCTTTCAGAGACATTAACATTACTCGGTTTGTGGGGTCACAGAGTTCCGTTGATGTGCCACTGACATTAATTTTGTTCTGATCAGGCACCTGTAATGTCACATGAATTATTATTTTCAAATTTTCATTTCTGTAAAAGTACTATGTGGCTTAGCAAACTCTCTAAAGTTCTTAATTGGCAAGCAGGCAGAATGTTTAATGGAGTGTCACCAGTTAATCAACACCAGTTAAAGTGTGACACACAGTTTCATACATCAGTCTAAATAAATTATTAAATGGTGATATGAGTTAAAATAATAACCTTCAAGTATTTTATGATAGTTTAAATTGATATAACAAATTACCTCTTGCAGCCCACCTGAAGTACCTGGGCCCAGCCCACACTTTGGGAAACACTGATATAAACCTTTAAGTTTGTCATCATATTTCTTTTAGTATAAGCAGATTATGACTTTTAGAGCAGACAGAGTCTGAGATCTCCCCAGCGGTGTCTAGACCCCAGGTTGGGAGCCAGTGCCTTAGTGTCCTAAGACAACTGGAGATGTTGAGGTGTTGATACCTCCTGCTTCATTCCATGTTGCATATAAGCAAGTAATTTGATGCAGCTGTTCAACACCATACATTTTTCATCCTCTAAAAATCCTTTTATTTCCTCTGGTCCAGAGGAGTAGCCCATGTAGAAATTCTAGATGTATTCATTACTTGGGGATCATGATGAAAGCTAGCAAAATGCCAGTGCTCACAGTCCAGATGACTCCCTGTTTCAAGAATTAGGGCCCCTGTCTTGCCGGCTTCACAAAGGTGTAACTGACCAGACTTGCTTCAGGATTTGCTGACAGTTTTAAGACATCATTATTCATGGTGTAAATATGTCTAACTTGTATACTAATTGTCACACATACATCCAAGAAAATGTGTAACTTTCTCTCTGGAGATCACGCTCAGGCTGAAGAGAGATAAACCTCCTCTGAGTATCAGAAAAAGACAGGCTATTCAAACCCCCAAAATGCCCTTTTATTAGATAGATAAATGGTGGATAATGTTATAACACATAAAGCAAGTTCTCTTCAAATATCTGAACTTTCTTAGAAGGGTTTTTAGCATGCAGCTTATTTGTCATCCTAAACCTGGGGTGACTAAAAGATTATCAACAGTATTTCCCCTTCAGTGAAGGGGATTTCTGTGATCTTTCCCACCTCAGTAACACACCCGGCCCTGCAATTATGCTGTGTAATAAATAATGAATCTTGTCCCGTTTTCCATGGCAGATGGCTCCAAATAGAATCTCAACATGTGACAGAAAAGTTTCCAAGGATCTCAATGGAATAAGCTGCAGCATTCGTATGTGCATTTGGGAATTTCCTCCCCTTCTGCATCTTCGCCCTGGTTTAAAGTTCTGACTTATCTGGACATTTTGATGTTTTAGTTAAAATGTGCATATTTAAAGTTTTGTTTAGTTCAGAGATGTTCTCTTGAGTATATTTTGGGTCTTGGTTGTAACCAGAAAGAGATTAAATCTTCCCCAGCTGAGAGATAGCTGCAGCATTTTTTCCAGGCCTGGAATAATGTCTGTCTGTCTACACTGGTGCCTTTTTTATTGATCAGTCCAGCTTCCCCTGGGCTTTCCAGCTAGAGGCACACTGTATGTTTTATAAAATTGTCTCAGGCTTTAAAAAAATCCATTCTATCTTGATTTATCTTTTTAAAAAATCCACTTTTGTCCCTTGTGGGTTTAAGAAATTCATCAAATCCTCTTTAAAACAGATTAACACCTCCAGTGTTTTAGGCTTTGTAAGGGCACTGTGAAGTCGTACGCTTGCACTTAACTAAGATGAATTCCTATCAACTTGGTGGACATGAATGAATCAGTGTCATTGTGTGAGGCTGATTAAAGCTGAATGGACAGCAGCGTCTCATTAGAATGGACTCTCCCATGTAGAGCACCATGGAGCTCCCTGATGCCACAGATAGTCTTAATTAGATTAAACAGAAGGCTTTTCCTGAGGTAATCAGTCACTGGCTCCCTGCTCACTACGCTACCCCACCAGTTCCACTGCAGGGAGGCTGCTGGCTTTTTTCTCAGTTGGTGACAGATCCTACTGTATGTTGTTTGAACACGACAGGGGTCTATGATACAGTCTCATGGATCCTCAGATGAAAGGATCAGACTCAGATGCTTTATTAAACACCTGGTTGTACAAGAGGAGGTAACTGCCTCTTTAGCATTCAGATCTGCCTTGTAGTGTTTGAAGTGATTTCTAATTTTCACTGTAAAGGAGAGTAATCTTGGCTTAATGTATTCTGGTATGACAAAACAGAAAGGGATAACGCATTTAAATGTATGTTCAGGTGCTATGATCCCCCTTTCCCCCCTTAAAATGGCCTGTAATGGCATTCTTAACTCATCTGAGCATAAGATCACAGACAGATGCTTTAATAATAAGTCTGTATATCCATCTTAGTATGTTGTAGCTTTGAACTTCATCTGTGGCTTTTCTCTCCTGCTGAGTTGAGTTGATGTGATACTTAAACACATGTCCTGATTTAGCTCTTCACAGTAAACTCACCAGAACAACAGGTACTTTATTGTGACGAGCCTGTTCGACCTAACATTTTTATCATTAATTAGCTTTAGCAGAGATAGCTGCCATTGTGCACAGCTATGACATCACAGTCTGGTGCAAATTGCTGCTGCACTGGGTTCATGATGATCAAGTTGATCCATTCCAGTACTTAGCCCTGTCAAAGCCTCAGAGAAACCGACAAGACGCTTTGCAAAGCAAGTACACTCACTGCTATTGCAGCAGCATATTGTTGCTGCTATTATAAGAAGGAGGCTATGTTGTTTTGGTGGTTTAAGTCTGCCTGGCTTGGCTCTTTAATGTCGAAGCAAAACAGGCTGATAATGACATTCAGTATGAGCCGGCACAGATCCCCCTGTTACTCTGTTTATTTGCCTGCCAGCATGTCTGGAAGGTTGAGTTATAAGTGGCATTGATTTTACGTCATGTGCAGATTAACACAATGTATGTGATGATGGTGTTGCAGAAATAATACTTGTGATGATTTTAATACCAGTTTACCGCCATCCACTAGCAGCAGTGTCAGTGCAAGATGTAGATATTATAATATACATGATAAAGCTAAAATTGCTTGGGTATTTAAAGCATGAGTGGAATTTTAGGGCTGTAATGCAGAGGTGGGTGGTAAACGATGTTAATACTGTCACTGGTAAAATTTTTGCCACAGAATGGATTTCTGCAACATTGTCAACACCGGTAAAATGCCTGAGTTGTGCTGTGATGCATGCATGAGGCATACTCGCTCCCACCGCCGGCGAAGGGAGTGATTTGTGCCGGACAGCTCAACCTGAGTCTAGTCAATAGCACGTTTAGTGCTGGCATTACGTGTAGCCAGGTAACTAACCAAATGTCACCCACTCTTGCCGTTGAAACTAACCATCATTAGCAGGCAAAAACACTTGTTCTTTCCTCTCAACGTTTGACGGCTGTACCGTTTACTTTCACTGGCCTCAATTTGTTGAGAGCCCAGCGCTGCAGGTCTTCAGCTTACAATGGCTAAAACAACCTTTTAAAGGTCTGTTTTAACCTTTGACTTTCTTTTTTAAGTCCACAGTTGGTCAAAGATCCAGGCTGCGATGTTGAATGAGGTCAGAAAAGCTGCTGTAAACTAGCTGCAAAAACTCTCCAGTACGGCAGCCAAAGCTAAGCTAACTCAGTGCTAAACACACTACTTCCGTCAAGCTCTTCACAATTAAAGTCTGCGGTTGTTATTGATCTGAAACGCTTTTATTGTGAACGCCTTCACTAAGAAACATGTTCAAGTCATTAGCAGCTTAATATACCTCATCAGGATAGAGATGAAATGTGAAGCTTGTTGGACAGATTTGGATTTGTGGATTTGTTTTCAAGTCCTTGTAAAGTGAAATCCAAACTTGGTGTCTTAACACACTATTTATGTTGGAATAACGTTGCTGTAAACATGTGATAATACTGTTTGACTGAATTTTTTTTACTGTTAGAAAGTTGGGCATAGCAAATACGTGAACCAATGGCTTCAGTGGTCTTTATGCAAAATAACCCTATCCCCTAATGCTGTAATGATATTAAACCACTGAGCAGTTCGTCTCAGTACAGCCTGCTGTTAGCTGATGTCACTGCCTTCATTGAAAGTTAAAAGCCAGCTATATACTGTGTTGTTGTTCATTGTGAGGTAAATTTCCCAAATCTTATCAGCCTCGTATCCCTGCGGGTCATTTACAGTATCATAATGGATGGATTTGTGCCAGAAAACAGTAAATTTAATCTCCAACTTCTGTCTCTGCTCTGGCACAGAAACAAGCTCTTGCACTCTGATCAGAAGCATTTTTGAACATTTGAGAAGTTGCGATTTCTCATGAGTGGGCGTGGCTTCAGCTCATTCAATAACATGCCTACACCATCCTAGTGAGGATTTTACTGCCTCAATTTTTATGAGTTTGAAGCTTAATTTTCTAAACGTAGAGAAATTTGGCTTGGTGAGTCAAAACACATTGGCCTGTCATAGAACAAACCTAAAATAAAGATTTTTTGATATTTTACACGGACTTTAGGTTTCAACTTCAGTAGGTCATTTAATTGGACAGTAATCCTGACCATTTGTTGAAGCATGTCCTCATGGGAGTACAGGAAGTTGCAAGAAACCCCCCTTTCAGCTAGTCCACCTTCACGTTGACCTTGCTAACAAGCTAGCAAGCAGTTAGTCAGTTTTATGTGGAATCTAACAGAACAAACTTTCAATCTTTTTCTACCTCATACATGCTGCACTCTACTCCTCAAGCTTATTGTGATACCTGAATGCATGTCGATGTGACCTCTGCTATGTTACTCATTTACACTGATCGACATCTGGGTCACAGCCAAGAGCAGAAACTGTGGAGCATGCAGAAAACAACTTGGCCAGTGTGTCTGACCAAGGTGTATACATCCATGAGTATGTTGACCCCAAACTATATGATCTAGGTGGTTTTTGTCCAACTTCAAGAAATGGTTATTAGTGGACTTTGAGATCCGAGTCGGACTAAATTATTTCTACTTGCATATATAAAGACTGGGAATCTTTCATCGTCTCTGAGAAAATTCAGCAACATGCAGCTTATAACAGGACTAACAGGAATTGAAAAACAGGAACTTTTATGTCTCATTTGAAAGAGGGACACAAGGAAGACGGAAGAGTAACTAAAAAAACATTGGTATTAATATCAGCTGAACTGCCATTGACCCTGTTTGTCTGAATTGGTGTATCTTCGTGTATTGAATTGTAATGTGTTGTTGGGGAAACATGTACGTACCTTTACATGTCAGTTTTCTGGCTATTCCCAGTAACAATCTCAGCCCTAAAGATTTTGCTTCTTTGTATTGACAACAGTAGTTTAAAGTGATCAATGGGTTTATTTGGTTGCTATTGTATTAAAGGTTAGTTACATTAAAAATATGTAATCAATGATTGTGAGTTTGCTTTGTAGTCATTACTGCCACTGCATCTATAATTATAAATCTACATGCATCATACCTGATTTTCTGTTCCACACCTAGAGCAAATGAAACCACTCACAAAAAAACCAATGCATGTCATCAAATGAAATAAAAAAAAACACTTAGAGAAGCTGTTGCATCCCCTTCACTGTAAACCAGCTGCCATGACTTTGTATTAATAGTAAATGAACATTGCAGACGGGAAAGCACTACCTTTTAAACTGACTATGCAGGAAACACCCGCCGAGCAGCTCTGAGCAGAGTGATCACTGAATGCTAATGCTCCACTCTCCTCTCACAGTCTGTCAGGAAGCAGAGTGCACATTACTTGACAAGTGTTTTTTTTTTCTTTTTTTTTTTTTTTTTTTTTGTCTGGACGACAAAATTATTCTTATTTTATTACAACTCAAGTGCACCTAATCAAACATCTCTTGGCAGGGACCATAGGCAGTTTTGCTAATTACCAGGCTGCTCGTCTCAGCCGCTAAGTGGTTTTGTCTAAGGGCTTCCTTTTATGCAGCTGTAAAATGCTCCAACATTAATGTCCATGCTTGTGTTTGAGACATGGCACAGCGTCTAAAAGCTACAGAAATGCTGACGATAGCTGTGGTTTGCATGCTCTGTTGAAAAGAATGATCATGGATCATACTCGACGAATAACCCCAGAGAAACTAATCATATGATGTTCTTACTGTTACATAAAGAATGTATACACCAACTACAGAGACGAAAAATGTTTTGTTATGGAAAGCATTATCTTATCTTGCCACAGGTGCTACAGTGGGGAGTAACGGGTCCTGTTTTTGCCCTGCGTAAACGCCCCTCCGGGGTGGTCAGATTAGTGATGGGTGTGATCGCAAAGCCTCTCTTAAACAGGGATGCTAATGCGATACAACTCTGAGATGTATATGTATATATATATTCTTTTAAGTGTTTGTCTTGGCTTTATCAGGAGGTCAGGAAAATTCATTTGAATATGGCCAGTCAAACTGAAATCAGCATCACTCTGGTTTAATTACTACACAAAACTGTTGAAAGAGAATGGAATTTTATAGATTAAGCCACATAATTTTGTTCTGGAAGTACACAAGATTGATGCATTAAACTTTAAAATATACAAATTTCAGTTATTTGTTTTAAAATTATAGCACAAACCGAGGCAGGGGAAACCATAATCGAGGAAAAGAGAACACGTAATCGTGATTATGATTTTACCATAGTCGCCCAGCCCGAGTCTGAGGTAGCATATTTGCGAGTTAAGGTTTGTTGCACAAGAGGTCAACAAGAAAAGGAGCAGGATTTAAAGATTGATTTTGAATCTATGTCGTAATTAGAAAATGAGAATCGATTTTAATCGGCAGGTTTATTTTATTTTATTTTATTTTATTTTATTTTATTTTAATCCAGGTCTAGTAAATATGGGCAGAAATTTTGATACCTGTTAATACTGGTAATTAACTTTGTAAGCTAATATCTGCCAGCACCATGCTGATGATTTCCTGCACCCCTAATTATTTGTCCCACACCTATTCATTGAGACTAGGTTGAACATCATCTATCTGGAGTGTGCCAAGCAACATGAAAAACCCTAAACATTTTGCCCAGATATCAGTCACTTGGTGTACCCTGTTGTTGAGGAAATATACTTGATTATCACTAATGATCTTGCTCTTCTCTTTCAGATCTACATGCATGGTGACCTCCGCCTCTGGGTGATCCTCAGTCACCATGAAAGACTAGGGAACTCAGCTCTCCGTGGGAAATGGCTTGTTTGGTAATATCCCCTGTTCCCCTGCTACCCGGTGCATGACTCCAGCTGCCTCTGAAGGGCCCGTCAGCTGTTTTATGGGAACTACCACTGTGTTTGCACCCTTGAGGATTTAAGCTTTTTCCAGGAACACTTTTTTTTTTACCCCCACTGTTGAGCCAAAGCAGAGTGGGGTGGCAGGAGAGACGATGGCGAACAACTCGTACAGCGGGGTGAAGAACTCCATGGTGGAGGCAAACCACGATGGGGAGTTTGGCTGCACGCTCAAAGAACTGCGCTCCCTTATGGAACTGAGAGGCGCAGAGGCACTAAGCAAAATCGGGGAAACTTATGGGGATATTCAAGGACTCTGCAACCGGTTAAAAACATCACCTATAGATGGTAATGCTTCCTCCACTCTCTGCATGATTAATGGATCAAACACAGGATGTTAGTAGCGAGTGCTGTTGGAATGCTAATGTGCTGCATAGCTTAGGGGGCGTGTCATTGGCCCTGTCATCCACATTGTGGATACCTTGACATCACTTCCTTGGAAAACTCATATGCCAGACAGGTGGTCGGGCAGGCTGGCTCTGACCTGGGCCAGTCCTGCTCTATTTCGAGGCCTGTGGATATGTCCCTCTCGCCCTCCCTCTCTCTCTCCCTTTTCACCTCTGTGTCTCTGTGTGTGCGTGTCTGTGCGTCTCTGTGTGCAGGCTTCAGACAGACCAGCTGTCTGCCTGGGCACAGCACCAGGCTGCAGGCAGGTCAGTGTCCCACATGTGGCGGACCAAACAGGAGGCTGTAAGGCCGGGTAGTAATGACTTGAACATGTTGGGGAAGGAGTGAGTTCATCTTTTGAATGTCTCCTCTGTTTGTTACTCTTTTCACCACCACTCTCTGCAAACAAAGATAGCACTGTGATGAGAATTTGGTAAGAAAAAGAGTAACCAGTAATAGGCTCCAGCTGAACCCCACTCCTGCAAAAGTGCTTGACAGCACCTCTGTCTATCTTTTTTTTTTTGCCATTTTTCAACCACTCTTTTTCCCCCTGTCTGTCTCTCTATAGACAGTCGGCCTAATCGCCAACATGACCTTGACTGAACTCTTATGGGAGGGGATTTTCAGTTTGATCCCAGATTAAAACGGCACCGCACATTCACTGTGGCAGCAACAGTCCTCTATTCACTGTCTCAAAAGCAAAGGAAACAAATTTCCTGGTGCTTCAGCAGACAAAAACGGAATGCAATAAATGCCACATGATATGACAATACAAAACATCTCCCAATCAAGAAGTACAACCTCACTGTTTGATTTTTCACCTTTCGTTTATTGGCAGTATTGTGTACACGCAGTCTCTCTCTGTTTTCTCTGTGTGTTATGCTGGCTAGTAGGCCATTGTCTGTGCTGGGAGAAATCGCTGAATAGGAATTTGTATGTTGAAAGAGAGCTTGAGTTGTCCAAACATGCATGTAGCTGTGTCAGGCTGGTGAACACAGAGTCCTGTCATATTTGTAACGTGAGTGGCATTGGCTGCTTTACAAGGGAACTTGTCCTCCCCACACAAATGCAACTTAGTCTGTGCTATAGAAGAATGTGGAAAGTTGAGTGTGTCTTGCTTTTTTGGCACTTCAGGTGGCATATTGGGTAGTCTACAGGTGTTGGAGTTAGTGAAAAGCAAAGGAAGCATGTTTGGAGTTAGAGTTGTCATGATACCAGAATTTAGAACTTAAATGCTCAGTACTGATACCTTTTTGATACTCCAGCAACAAAAATATTAGTGTAATAGTTCACAAAGGTCACTGTTTGACTCATACCTTGGTTTTGAACAAGTCCTGGATCTAAGATTCTAGATTTCCCTCTTTTATTTCTTTTAACTGACAATAATTAAGCTTCCAGTTTTTTCATCTAGTGTTATTAAGAACATCTGTGATTAGAAATTAAAAGGTCAGCAGTATTAGGCCCATCCACAGAAATGACTGGGCCCTTTAGAGACCCACTAAATGGGCCTTCACCAGATGCTATTTGATAATATCAACATATGCACTTTGGATTTAGCATTAGCACTAGTCACTAGGGATGTGCACAGTTAAACAGTTTAATTAGTTTATCAAATTAGCCAGAGCAAGATTTACAAGTCGGTTAAATTGATTACCCATCATTTTTTATAAATATGGGCTTGGCCACTGCTTTCCTGTCTAAGCTTACCCCCGGCACTTCACCGGACGTAAATATGAGAAGCTTAGCAGTTAACGTAGGAACAGCACAGTATGACAGTTTATTAAGTAGTAAATAGAAATAAAGTAGGCTGTCGAGGGTTGAACTCACGTTGAACTCACTCAATTGAAGTGAAGAGGCAACATATCAAAGCACGTATTAGGGCATACTCACACTAGGCCATCCGTATCGTGCCGTATTCTAACTGTGCTGAAGCCCATTTGACCCCCTCCCCTGTCCCACCTTTGGCCGCATTCACACTGCTCCATGCATCCAGGCCTGAGCACAGACACATCACGCAATGACGTCATCACACGAAGCATCCACCGTTGATGAACTTATACATGTTGATGACTCAGTAAACATAAGTATTGTTTTTTGGTTTTAAAATAACAACAGATTTGTATGATATCTGATCTAACACTGGGGTTATTTCACCTGACCCAGGATCAGTAGGCTACATTAACTGTACAGAGCCCAGTGAGGAGCGAGAGAGAGAAAGCGGTTCATAGCTGAATGAAACCCGGACTTTCTAACTTGTACGAGCTCCTACAGATGTTCTTCTGCGTGTCTGTGTACTATCTGAATCCCCCTGGCATTCCTTTATGCGTCATGAACGGTGCCATCTCTCAGCATAATTTTTGATTCCTTTCAGTGCTGCACCAAACAAGCTCTCATGTCACAGGACAGCCTGTGTCCAGAGCAGGAATAATGTTCAATAAAAAGATTTTTTTAACCGTGACAAGAGCAATTTTAACCATCTAATGAGAGCTGGGAGTGAAAACGCCATGTTCAAACGTCAGCGATCAAGACCACAGTTTCACATCTTGATAACATGAAATAGAATTAAAGGTAAATTAATTAAGTGGATGATAGTATGGCATTATAATTTTATAATAAGAGAGGTTAAATCAGCTGTGAGATTAACCCTGGCTCACTTTTCCGCGTATTTGGCAGACTCTCTTTTACGCATGGAGGATGAAAGGTGATTGTTATCTTGTCAGCTGCTGTTTGTGACTAAAACAAGAGAAGAAGCTTTATTTCACAGACCAAAAAAACATCTCACAGTTGTTAAAGCCTGACTTTGCAAGAAACTGGTCAGATAAGTGGACTGGACTGGGATCCGTGAGAACGAGGTCGTACGGAGCTGTGGGAAGTTAAATTCTTGAGCTCTGATAAAATCTTTGTAACTTATTGAAATGCAGTGAGGCAAAATATATAGATATCTCTCTCTATCTCTCTAGAAATCTCTCCAGAAAAAAACCTGCTGTCTCTAGCATGCAGCTGCTGCCTGGTGTGCTCTTTGCGCTCTGAAGCGGGTCCTTTTGTTGTTACTTCACGCTACGTCACATTCCTGCACCTGTGCTCCTTCATTTGCATCTGTGCCATGCCTCGGCCCATCTCGTCCTTAAGTGCCAGGGCCACAAAGCGTGCCGCACCAAAGCACGGAACAATTGTACTTACACTGGCCAAACGTACCAGACTTTAGGCTGAAACGGGCCCATGCACGGTACGGATGGCCTAGTGTGAGTGTGCCCTTAATCTGCAAAGAGAAACAAAGGCTGGCAGAGCTAACTGCTAATGTTAGCCACGATGTAGAGAGTATATCAGGCTCACATCATACTGCAGACACAGTTACCCTGTGGGCAATTTAAGTACTTTCTCCTCTTTGGACTAGTTGGTTAATAGCAATTTAAATGACATTTAGCCGAATGGAGAAACATCCTTTCTAGTCACCTGGTTAACATTAGCTTCCTCCAGTCAACAGGAAAAAAAATGTTGCAGGTCTTGGCATGGTTGTGCACATTGACTTAACTGTCTTAGTCCAGTGGGCCTTCCAACAACTTTGATATTACCAGAATAAAGGCTCACAGCATTTAAAGAAGAGGTGGTTTATATTTTGACCCATTTTTTATGACTAACATTTATGTTTTTTGTTGCTTTAACAAGTAATAATCAAGGAAATTTATGTTTAGAAATAAAAGTTGAAATTAAATTTTGTTTAGCCCATGTTTTTGCTAACCTCCATGGGCCCCTTCATGACTCTGGGCCCCAGAAAGCCTTACCCATATTCAGCTTTGACTGGTATGAATGATAACTGTGATGAAATTCCCCCACAGTTATTATAGTGTTAATAGTTTAATTATCATTAACCTGGCAGCAATAACCACACTTCAGTATCATGGTAAATACTGTTGGTTAACTTGAGGTGAACGGAGACACAGGTTGACCAAAGATGTACAACACATCAAGGAGGAGGAGGCATTGTCTCTGCTCTGCTGTTACCTGCACCACTCACTGTGACTGTCTGTCTGAATGGGGAGACACCCACGGACAAGAAGGCCTAAGGAGGAGCATTTTAGCCAAGGGCCAATCAATTAATAAGTTTAAAACACATCAGCGTTAGGAATAAGATTTAACCAAAATGCAGTAGTCTGCCCCAGACTGCTGTCTTGACAGAAAAACAAACCTTGAGAAGTAGTATGCACTCACTGGCCTTGGCTGCTCCTCCTTTGCTATTCAGAAAGTCCATCTTAAGTGCTTTAAACTTTGGAGATGCTTCCAAGATTAGTAAATGATATTTATCAAATGTTGAAATCCACATAGAAATTGCTAGAACTTAAGTTGATTAGCTCACTTAACCTGCTCACCAATGGTAACATTATAATGATTTCAAGGACATGTAACATCATGGAAAAGAAATTCAGTTTTTTTATGAGGAAATTGAATCAATCTAGTTTCCACCAAACAACAGATTAGTCTCGACAGTGGTACTGATGAGGACTCAGATTAATAAGGAGCTTTGGATTGAAAGTGTGATTTGAATATCTGTTTTCTTTAATAACTTTGGTTTTATCTGTGCTATCAAAAACAAAAATGATGGATGTTGCTTAAAGAATTTGGTATCAAAAAGGTATCAAAGATTTTGGCAACCTTTTTACCAAAGTACCTTTGTTAATGTACATTTGATAAGGTTTTCATGTTTACCTCTAATGCTTCAACAAACAGAGTGTAGTACTTCTTGTTTGATTTTTAGTGTTTTCAATATCAAACTTGATGAAATGATTTGAAATAATCTACTTTTTATAAAATACGGTGATGATACTAATACCGGTAATATTTTAGGCCATGATGATTATGATATGAAATTTTAATATTGTTACATTTTAGCTGCGATAGTACAGCCTGAGGTGGATTAAACATTAAACCAAGTGGAAAACAATATAAAGAGTGTATAATAAAAATATCTCTTGCTTTAAAATCCCAAATAAATACAATGTAAAAAATGTTAAGTAAAATCTTTGCACCTTACACTAATGCATCTTATTTATGATTTATTCAGTGTGCTGTGACAGTATACCATAGTTGTCAGTAAATAGCCAGTCCAGTAGTTACGTGTGCAAACGTAAAACAATTTGTGTTTGTTAGTCAAGGACCCCAAATTATCTTAGTAAACACAGGTTGGGATGTTGTTATGGAGCCTGAGCAGAGCACTTTAATATGCACACAGCCAGTGTTCTCTTGTTTTGCATGTTTCCCACAGCCTTAAAATGCAGCAGTGTGGATAGTTTCTTCCAACCCTCTCTGCCTTTAAGATCCAGGACTTTTTGAAAATAGGAAAGAGAAGCTGAGGAAACAAGACGGCTGGTCCCGTAGCTCAGCTGCTCTCACTACTGAAGCTAACTTTTCTTCTTCATGTGTTGTTGTGCTTTTCGCCTCTTCTTTGTTGGTTCTTCAGTAGCTGTTAACCAACAGTTAAGAGCATTAATGCCACCTGGATCAGCAGGTAGCTACTGCCATATGTGATTGCCTTTTTTATGTTCAGACTTATTATTTTGTGAGTATGTGTGCCAAACCGTGAACCCTGAACTGTGATGGTTCAGGATAAATACAGATACCATTACACCCCTGCTTTACTACTCAGGTCTGAATGTTTGGGAAATTTGATACTATTGTTTGTTGAATCACAAGGGATGTGCATTTGAAGTGAAATTACAATTAGAAGTTCAGAAGCAATAATTAGAACTTTATTCAAATTTTTGATAGTGACATATTTTCCGCAGATGGATGCACACTGTAGTTTGTTAGTTTGATGCTAACATGTCAGAGAAATTGTCATTACTTGGCTAACATATTTAGCCTCTGACTGCTCCAGTTTCCCAATGTGGAAATACTTAGCCGTTCAAAATAGATGATTTAACTGATCTTGTACTTAACAGTGTTACATACAATGGAAGTTTCTTAAGTTGAGGGGTTTTTTTCTTAAAGTTTCCTGCTTTCACTGATGCTCATGCTTTCTTCCATTTTGGTTTTTAACCTGGCAAATAAACAGTTTTCAGGTGCAGTACAGTCACCAGCTGGTAGGAGTACGGCATTACAATCTTACGCTGGTAAAAATGATGGAAAAAGAGAGAAAAGTCACATGAGTGGTATTCAGTTTCAGTTTTTGATAAACTTCAGACAGTAAGAATAGGTGAAAACCATAACCCATTTCTGAATACCAAGATTGTATCATTTTGAAAGATGTGCTAACATTGTCTTATAATTTTAACAACCTATGCTTCTTTGGATCACTCATTTGGAATATGAAATAATTATGTTTGCTTCAGTTGTATATTCCCTACCAACACCTGCAGTCTGTATTAACTTTCTTTAGTTTCTTTGAAAGGTTTCTAAGATTGAGAGTATATAAAAATATATTATTAAAACATATTTATTGACCAGTTGATTTACACAAACATTTTTCCCAGTTATTCAACAATATTTGTCATATTATCTATAGTTTTGTGTGACTGCACTTCCCTGATAAGCATGAATAGATCCCCTTTTTGTTCCTCCTCATAGCAGGTTGCTGTTCCACTTGGTCTGCAGCCATTTGGTTTATTTTTTCATGCTTCCACTTTCAATCAGCTCATACCTCATTGGCTTGGGAAATTAAGCCATCATTTAAGATTACAGGCGCTTGACAATTGAAAAGGGATTTCTAATTAGTTGGTTGGCCATTTCTGGAACCTCTTAAGCCAATCCTCCCGCTAATCCTCCACGTTTCCAGGCTTTTTTTTTCTCACCCAGAGAAGTTTGACTGAACTTCTCTGTTGCAGCTGTGCACGGATGTACCACTCTGCAGTACGTCGACTACTGTCTGTCAGCCTGGATTAGACTAAATATAATTTGTCGTGCTGCTGTTACCGTTCTACCACTTAAGTCTGGGTAATTTTTAGATCAGTTTGATTGCAATTCATGAGGATGTGATTCAATTTGATTTTGCTGATTAGCATACTAATGCTCCAAGTTTGAAAATTAGGCACATTTTACAATAGGCTTTCTAAACTGTGACAATGAATGCTGCCAAAATCTTAGTCAAATATTACATTTGTCTATTTGACAAAGGCAGACCATTAACCTGTCACAGTGCTGTATTGTAGTCAAATAAAAGGTGTAGTTTGACATTTAATGAATTATATTCCCCTTTAGTATTTTGTATGATGATTCAGTACTCGATTGCTCGTGCAGTTGGCCCTGTGATGCTTCTATGGTTTCACTTCCTCTTTGCATGTATACAGTTACTTTTCCTCTCTCTGCTCCACTAAGTAACACTCACAACAGAGCTACAGTTTTCACTCATTTGTTCCATGTACAGCGTGTTTCTTCTCATTGTGCAGGTAGTCATAGAAATGTCAGTAACATTTAAACTGACTCCACCTTATTTCTAACTCATCAGAACCTGTTTACTCATTGTGGAACGAAGAACTTTATTTTTGGAAACAGTTGTATGATGCTGTGTGTGGTTTTTGTAACTGATGACTGGGGCTGAGGTTGGCACACAGTAACTGTAAGTGACAGACTATTTGAAAGACAAGGGGTTTCACACAGACATTATAGGCTGATTTGAAATGTTAGCCCAGTACTTAATTTGTGCACAGGAAAGTACTGTGCAATTTGGTGGTAAACAAAACCAAAACACACTGGCTGTAAAATGTGTCATCTTAGCCGAGAGCGAACTCAGACCAAAGACTAATATTCGAATGCAGTTGTCAGCATTTTTAGTGGACTCCCTGGTCTCAGGATCAAACCTTGGTCCCAGTGCTTTTAGGTGCATGCCTCCCCAACCTGCTATCCCCATAGTTCTATCCCTTTAGTTTTTCTGTTAAAAATCAAGGAAATAGAGCCCCAAAAATAATCTTTAAAATAATATAATGTCTGTTCTTAATGAGTAACTAAACCTATGAGTTTTAGCTGAGGTGCATCAACTCTTGAATAAAAAACATGACTTTAGAACATCATGTAGAGCACTGAGATGGGGGAGGGATATGATATGCCCACTCACCCCTACCTACTGTCTCCATTAGTCACAATTTCATTGTGTCAATGCTGCTTTTAGGGATTTCATTATTGACAATAATGTCATAACAGTACAAGTTAGACTTCCTGTTAGTGTGAAATTATGGTGTATATGGTGTAAGACACACATTTGTACATTATCAGCCTCATTTTTAAGAAAAACATGGTTTACGATGTAGGGCTGCAACAACGAATTTATGTATTGATTCGTTGTGTTGCGCGATTATGCCGTCACTTGGCATGACGCGGAGCTGTTTATGTCACACACAGACGGCTGATAATCTTTACTTTGGCTTGGTTTAGTACTTCTCTGATTATTATCCGGTGATAAGTAGAAAAATGAAGTAGATATATTCATCATCAAAGGTGTCTCATGACAGAGATGAGACGCTAGCAACCTAAAAATAGCTCGCTTTTGTAAAAACTCTGGCGGAACTTAATTTTGGTTTCTGTTACGATACAAGACTGGATAAAAACAATAGCACTGGACTGTCAGGCGTTCATGTAGTCCATGATGTTTGCCTCACTTTGTGTTCTAAATGCCTGCTGAAACAGGAGAGAGGAAGGAAAAGCTTGTGCTGCAGTCACAGGGCTACAGGAGCGGTTGGGTGTGTGTGTCTGTGTGTGTGCATATGTTTGACAGAGAGTTTGTGTGTCCATCAGTGAGTGTGGGTCTGACAACAAGCATCAACGAACTAACGTTAGCTTGCTGAATAAGTAAGTGACAAATGTTTGTAAGTTATATCATAATATCAATAACTTTTACAGGCTGAAGCTTACCTGTGGCTCCTCTGGAATGAAATAATTGCAAGATGATGTAATAAAAGCAGAATCCCACTATAAGAGTCTTTTATTCAAATCAAGTCTGCAGGCTGTTGTCATTAGTATAATCTTTAAGTGTTTATGTATGTTTGTAAGGAGGGTGGCGAAGTAATAACAAAGAAAATATCATTTTAGTTTTTAAAATAATAATTATTTTTTGTCTTTATTCTGTGGCATGTTCAAGTTATTTAATTTAAGAGAACTCAAAAAATGTTTTGTTTTGGTTTTAAGAATATAGACATTTAAACTCTAATTAATGAATTTAAGTCTGCCTCACACTTGCAGCATTCACAGTAACATCTTTGTCCACATGACAACGCACACACACACTGTTATGTGATGTGAAGAGCATGCCATGCCAACAGTAACCTGTCCTTAACTGTGCAGCAAAAACAGCTCACTCAGAGACTGCAGTGATGTCCTTAAGCTGTGAAAAGTTTCCTGCCATCTACTATGACCATCTCATTTTCAGTTGATTTCACCAACCCAAATCAGGTCTTGTCCATTGACGGCAGGGTTTGTGTCTTCATAGTGTTGAATGAAGCAGCAGTGGCCTTCATAGTCTATTCAGGCCTTTGTTCATCAGCGTAGTGGGAGAGCAACTGTGTGCATGTGTTAGCATGTAAAAAGCAATGTGTTAGCAATGTTAAAACCAGCACAAGTTTGGCATCTGCCATTGCCATGCAAACGAAAGTGATACTGTTGCACTCCAATGACATCAAACAAAGGAGATGCCAGCACAGTGTAGCATTACAACCTCTACACATGGATGCAGTAAACAGAGTTTGTAAGGGGATTTCCACACAGAGACGAGTTTAGCAGTATCTGCAGAAGTTCTTTTTTTTTATCATATCAGAGTTTCATCCACACGGAACGGGTGTTTCAGGCACCTGAAAACACTACTTTTTGTAAGCGGGTTCCAGAGTGAACAAATGCGTGCTGCGTTTCCGTGCGTACAACCAAGCACATCTTTTCAGAAATAATCACATCATAGCCCCCTTAACCGGCATACGCTAACCCCTTTAACAACAATAATGGCAGATTACATGATTTTGTTCGTGCTGAAAAAGCTAATGAGCTTGTTATGGCTCTTTAAGCAAAATCTTCTGCTTCTCTACGACCAACAAATGGTTGTGTAGAAAAGAATAAGCCACATGTTCTTAGATCCACCAGTGATTGCAACCATAAGAGCAGCAAGTGTTAAGTTTAGGGTGAGAGAAAAATTTTGGGAGCGCTTGTTCCACATCTTTTTCTCTGGTTTTGATGTGTTTCTGTGGCAGTGTAACAGCTTTACTTACACGCCTGGCATTTAAAATACAGTAGTTCAGTGGTTTCGTGCTTACGTAGACATTTCTTGAAACAATGTCGGGTTTTTTTTTTTTTTTTTTTACAAACAAAAAGAAATAATTATTTTCATCTCTGTGTGGAAAAGACCTAAAGATCTTCTCTCTGGATGGACTTTTTCCCCCAAAAAAGACCTTCAGTGACCTAAAATGTTGTTTGAATGTGCACCAACAGTAGAAAAAAGCACAGGAAAACCTTACGTTTTCAAAAATACCTACCTAGGTGTGAAATAGGTTTGATAAACTGTACAACTAAAACTGATATCAGTAGGCTGAAAAGGGGTCTTGGGGTTTAGTTACTGTATAATCATCAAAAGTATCGAAAACATTAGAATTTCAGTCACATTTGAAACCAAAATCTCTTTTAGACTGTCTGAATTGCACAGATATTATGGTTGTGTTTTGCTAATGAGGATGTGTGACAGTTTCAGATTGGACCTGTAAACTGACACCTGTCAGGTGAATGCTTCTGTAGCAGTCTTGACTACAACTGTTGTTTAATGAGCGAAGTTCCCTCACTAATGCTGCTTTTTATTTTTTTCAATAAGGACAGATCTGAAGATTATTTGTAACATTTTTAATTCAAAATGAAACCAGGAGGTTTTTGTGAGCCAATAACTGTCTCCATCAACCGTTGTAGCAATAACAACACAGGTACATTTGGCTGCAAGTCACCAGTTTACATGGTCACTCTTTAGACCATAACACCTGTAGGGTCAAAATAGACATTGCTATGATTTCATTTTTACCACCAAAGTTTAAAATCTGGTTGATGGCTACTTTAGACTCACCTTTGACTCTGCTTCCTCTGCCTTCTACAGCCCCTTGAAGAATTTTTGACATTTTGAGTATTTTCAAAATGGCAAATGATGATTAATTTCAACATTTACCATCCCAGTTTTGTGTAAGACTGTCTAAAACTACTGCAAAAATCCCTGTCTTCAATCTAACACATAAACTACACACTCAAGACTATTATGTTGCTGTTTTAGGGTGTGTTGGAGGAATCTTGACAAAGTCCACATTTGAAAACAAAATTACCTACTTAGAGCTTTCAGTCTTGACCTTGGCATGTCTCAAGTCAAGCCAAAGCAATGCTGCTGTACAGCTTTTTTTGTTTGTTTTATGGCCTTGCTCGATGAGTCAGGACATCTGAGCCTCTGCTGCACCAGTTGTGACCATTCTTGTTGTTTTTAATCTGTCTCTCGTGAGTCCCCCAGCTGTTTGTAAAAGCACTGCTAAATCACTGGAGTACTGTTATGACAAATTTCCCATCCCTTTAGCACATTTTCTCAGCAGTAAATGTCGCAGCTAAGGGCCATAGTATTGTACTCCAAAGTGTATCCAGATGCCGGCAGTACAGTTAAGAGATCCTTTCAAGTATAGTAGTAAGTTTTTTCTTGTAGACTAGATGAGAAAATCCGAATAGGCAGTCATTTGCATTTTTAGCCCTGATATTAGAAAGCATACCAATATTTCCAGCAAGCCCTGGAAACACATCAGCATTTCTTCCTCTCCCCATGGTATGCTCTATTTCCTCTGCATAATAAGACCTATCAAATGGCCACTTCGTGTCAATATTATCGACAGTGGCCCCCTATTTTTTTCCAGCAATCCCTTGTTGATTGCTATTTTAGTGTAGTCAAATATTTAGGTTGCAGACTATTGATCCAGTTGGTTTTGAGCTAAGAAGCTTGCACAACTGGGCTGCAATTTACAGAAAGTGACAGACTCTGGATCTGTCATGCCAGACAGCCCCCCTCCCAACACCTTCAGGCTGTTGAATGATAGTTTACTCTTTTGTAAATCAGGGGGTTGGCATGGTTTGTCTTCATGTCTGTATTCAGAATAATGTGAGTGGTTGAACTATACTACTAGACAACATGTTTGTTCCTTTCCCGGAAGAGGCAAAGTCTTATTGATTTGATTAGTTTAACACCTAATTTTGTTATTTTATGATACTTTGTAATACCAACCTTTTAGATCTTTGGTTTTTAGCTAACATGCTTCAGTTGAATTTAGGTCCCAGTTCTTTAATCTGTCAAGCGAAGCATTTTCTCACTCAGTGGTAGAACTGAGCAATACTGGAAAAAATAATGTTGCAGTATTAATTCTTTCTGTGATATGCTCCAAGAGTAACTTCTAATTAAACAAAAGTTCTCAGTGTTTAGCTGCTGTGACTCACTCACTGTATATATGTGGCCATAGCATGAACAAGCAAAGGGTCAATGTGCTGCTAACAGCAGAAATACACTCGCGGAAGACCCTGAGTCTCAGCCTGGAGTGCCATGTCTTTTTATCTATGATAGCAGCAGTGTCACCTGTAGCCTCAACATACAGGGACACTCAGACTGCATGCACAGTGGTCAGTTCTCTGACTACTTCATGGGGATATCAGGCAGACTTTTGCTCCAAGTGATTGATAGAAATTAGAGAATGTAGGTTGTAGTTTGCTTACCTTGCATAGCAGAAGGATTTGCTTGCCTCCATGTCTGTCATCTTGCAAATCCGTCTTGTAAAGCTCCAACCCACAATCTTTGTGCCGAACTAAAACAGCTCAGACCGATCAACATCATCTAGGGACAAGGCGCTAGCTACGGGCGGGGTTAAGTTGCACAGGAAGCCATTAGCAATGGTTGGCACCATTAGCTTTAATGTAGCTATAGGATTGCCGCAGTTTTATCAGAACCTGACCACATTTCTTTATGGCACATAGGGCAAAGAACATCAATGAAAGCTTGTCATGACAGAAAAGGTGTTCTTTCTCTTCTGTCAACCTGCTGTGCCATGAGTTTGTCAGAGTTATGCGGGGGAGGTTGTTGAGGTGGGAGTTGGTATACAATGGAGCAGTTAGCTTCTATGTAGCCACACAGCAGTTTATCAAAAGTAGACCACATTTCTTTGTTTAAACAAGAGCACAGAGCCACACTAAAAGCTTCTCATGACAGAAAAAATGTTGTCACTGTTCTCTCACACCGGCCTGCTTGGGAATGGGTTTGCGATTGTTACAGGTGGGGTTTAATTGTACTGTAAGCCAGTGTATACAATGGCTGTTGCTGCAGAAGTAGTTAGCTCAGATGTTGTTGTAATATTAGTTTTATTATACTTGAGCCACATTTCTCTATTAAAACAAGAGCAAAGATCCACACTGAAAGCTCCTCTTGGAAGAGAAGGCGTTTTTCGAGTTTTGACCACATCATGTTCCACTTGGCAGCACTTGCCAAGCAAAGGTTTGTACTGCCGCTCTGCATGCATACAACCTCAATTTGTCTTGTTGCTCTAATTGGCCTGTAATGAAAGTGACAGAACGTTTGTAGAATTTTGAGGAGTCCTGCCCTTGCCAAATGCTGTCAATGAGAGCTTTCCCCAGATAAATGTGAATTATATCCATACAATGGGATATGAAACAGTCTATCTGGCATGTCAGGTTAGCAGTATGCACCCCACAGAACAGAACGGTAACACATTGTGCCTCAAGTCTTGTGACTAATGTCGTATCTGCGCATTGCACTCAGGATTGTAAAACAATATATTGTTCAGCCTTCCTGAGCAGTCTAGCTGTGATTCAGATATAGAAATGTAGTGTCTGTAAAGTCCAGAAACTGCAGGAGAATATCCGTTTAACACTATCTGGTTGTGAAATGATCATGCTATGTTATTGAGGGTTATTGTTCCATTTGTGGAGCAAAGCCCAGCTCATTAGCACACAATCTGCTTATGTTGAAAACAAGCACCAGAGTACTTAAATCATTTCTAAATAGGGAAGAATTATGTTGGGAACAGTTGGAAGTATGTGCTAACATTTGTGTAAATTGAAGTTTAGAAACTTGTATGCATGCATGTGTTCTATCCAGTGGTTATTCTTTGTTTTAATCATGATAATCTAGTCCCAACATTATTAAACAGACCCAAGATTTGTTCAAATTTTCGGACTACTATTTGATGGAGATTTGGATTTTTTTCCTGTTTTTTCCTGTTTTTTCCTCACACTAAAGGGCTAGTTTGTGTTTCTGTGTAGCCGTGAGCTGTTACTGGTGGACTTTATATGAATCTTAAGATTGTCCTCTCTTTAATTGTGTATAACGTGACAGTTAACTCAGTATTTCATGCTTTTAGTGAGTGTGTTAACCGCTTAAATGACCAGATACAGGTGGTGTTGGAGGGAGGATTTGGGTTAATACCTCATTAAACTACTACATTAAACTACTCACAGGGCCCTTAGTAGTCCGGGGCCCCAGGCAATGACCAAAGGACCCCCATTCCTCCCTTGACAGAGCTGCTGTCAGATGTTTTACTGTCAGGAATGTTTTGACTTTGTACGATATGAGTAGTGCTGCAACTGGTCTACCTGCTAAAGGTGTCTTTAAACTGATGTTTCACTCATTTGAAGTCCAAGATAAGTTAAACCAGGCCTGAATTCTGGCATGAGATTCCGCACTCTTAAGGCAAGGAAATCCTACATATATTCACAGTGCCCCTAAGTGTCATACAGCAAACATTTGCATGGAATGATATAGGACAAACTGGTCAAAAACATGATTTAAAATGAGCAGCACCCACTCTCTCTTAATTTACTGATCTTGATTAAGAAACAAGACCTTGAATAATATACTATAATACTCAATACTAAACACTATGTTTGTTAATATTCGAGACATACCTCCTTGCATTATGCTGCTTGTTAAAATAAAGTGGCTGGTAAAACAATGCAAGTGGCTAAGAGATTTTTGAATCCACTAGAGTTAATTACACAGCACTAGTATGACCTATCAGTTCTGTTTTAGTCTTATGTTTCTCCATTTCCCTGTTAACAAGATCACTTAGATGTTCAAGTAAACATGTAAATCTCTCACTTGTTAAACAGATTAATCAGCATAAAGAAGTCTGGATAAGAAGCAAGCTGTCAAACAGATGCTCTGACAATCATCTTTTTTGCAGTATAAATATATTCTTTTTTACTTTGTTGAGGTATTTGTAAAATAATTATATGAAGGAGAGGTGGAGCAGATTTTCACACCTCGCCTTTACACCTGCAATTACTTGTGATTCTTACTTTAATTTCCCACAGTCTTGTTAAATATGAAATTTCCCATATTTTATATTCAAGTCTAACCTGCAGGATCCGTGTGTGCTGTGATCTGTACGTGTTGTTCACTTCTCTAGTCAGTGCCTGTGTTGCCTCTCTGCTCTGCAAATACACAGCAGGTCTATTTCAGACTGAGGTGGAGGAGGCTTTAGAGAACAGATAAACCAAGACCAAAACTTGGACATGGGAATGCGTAGAGCGTCCATGAATTTCAAAATAGAACACCATGTACAGATAGTTGATTGTATATCTTATCAGGGTATCAACATAACACCTAAACAGGCAGTAAATGAACAGCAAATCATCTCAGGAAAGGCAAAGAAACACATCGTGTCTTTTTCTTGTTGTTACTGAATGATTTTGTAAAGTTGGGATCCAGCTGCTCTGAAACATGCTTCACTTCACTGCAGAGACAGCTGGTTAGGGCTCTATTGGACAGAGTACAACCATGGCACAGACAGACCACAACACAAAGATTCTGGGGGATTTGGGGATTACATATGTAGTACAGTGGTTCCCAACCTTTTTGCCTTAGTGCCTGCTCTACTTATATCTAAGAAATGTTAACCACCCCCACACACACACGACCCTGTTGGAAAACTTAAAACATCAATTTTAGTTGTTTTCATTGACAAAATCCCAACATAATGTTCCTAAATACACTTGCTCTTTACAAAAGATCTGTGTATAAACTATCCATTACTAGGATAGTGTATAAGGGACACTCTAGAGGAACAAAAATAAAGAAGAAATGTTAATACTGAAGGAGAAATTCATCATAACAGAGAGATTTGTGCCAGAAAACAGTAAATTTAACCTCCAACTCTTTTTCTCTGCTCTGGCACAGATCCAGGCATCTACAGTCTGATCAGAACTATTTCTTTATATTTGAGATCATATTTCTCATGAGTGGGCGTGGCTTCAGCTCATTCAGCTGACACGCCCACACCATTTTAGAGCATATTTTACTGCCTTATTGTTCATGATTTTGAAGCTTGATTTTATAAACGAATGGCTGTTTTTCATGACTTAAATTTGGCCCGTGGCTCATAATACAGTGGCCAGTCGTACAACAAAACTAAAATGAAGATTTTTTTTTTTTTTTAGCACTTTACGGGGCTTTTAATTTTTTTGCTTTAGCTCCTTGGCCATACATGATCAATGATAGTAATCCTATTACATCAATACACAGCCCATCATTTTAATTGTATCAGATTGAATGATTACAGATTTACAAACGAGGAAAGTGCCAAATATCAGGAAAAGGAAAACATTTCAGAGAGCTTCTATTAAGAAGAGAGTCTGCAAAATTCCTCTTTTGCTCCCTTTTTCTTTGTATTATGTGCATGAATCTTTTCATAGTCCCTTTGAAATAAGGTTTCTTTTATTTTACCCGTGTATTGAATGATGCCTCTTTGAGCTGCTCAGCGTGTTTGCACATCTCTCCAAACAAAGTTTTTTTTTTTAATCAAAGGCACTTAAGGCGCTGTGACCCTATTTTTTTTAATTATGACAGGCATAGAGTGAAGGCTTACCTTTACCCCCCATTACGGCTAAAATGACAGTACTCCTCAGGGTCAGCTGGGGACAAGCATCCAAATTAAATGGTTAATGATTAGCTGCTTGACTTGAGACAGACTCTGGCTGCTAAAAGGATGTGGGGGGCCAAGGACGGCCTATTTTGTTCTGTTTGTGTATCCAGCCCAGGGACGACGTGTTGATCGTCCTCTGTCACTTGTATTTGCTGCTCTAATGCAAAGGGAAAACATGGTGTAAAATTGAGCGGGGTATTAGCTGTCAGCATGTTTTCATTAAGAGGCGTAGTGAATCAAAGCAGACGGTGAGAGACAGCAAGGCAGCAGCAACAGGCAGCTATTCAGGATAAAGCCTGTAGCCTTTTTAATGTGCATTGTGATGAGTCACCGTCATTTTTCTCACCTCTCTTTTCAGAAAAAGATGTGTTAGTATTAGGTTGTAATGTCAATTAGCAATGTCCCCAATGATGTACAGGCTTACTTCCCTCTTTTCAAGAAGAAGAACAAAAAAGTGACCCGTGAATGGAAATAGGAAGGCTGCTGTGGACATCTTTAACCTTTTCAGAGCATCCTCTTATTGACATTGTTGTTCTTTGATGTTTGCATTGACAGGGAGCTAGATTAACTTTTAATGTCTCTCAAAGCTCTCTAGATAGATGATTAATTAGTTAGCCTTTTAATCAACAACTCTGTTAAGGCTTTAGAGTGCATTCACACTGCATTCACCGTTTCTGGTACCATTTTTACGAGAAATGGTTCTTGCAGATCCTTAAAAGTCTTAAATTTGATTTTTTTTTTTTTTTTATGTAAGGCCAGAGAAAGTTTTATTTTTACCAGCTTGTGGTCTTAAATTTTAGAAGGCATTTTGACTTAGAAGTGTCTTTAACCAATATTTCTTTTCTGCCTACATTTATTCCAGTTTTGGAGTATATGCTTGTTGCATATGTTACGAAAAATAACACTACGCCTTATGTTTATAGAAAAGAAGCATCAAATGTGCCATAAGTCATTACATTTGGGAGTTCATGCACAAAATGTCTTTATCCTGTATCAATTGACATTTCATTAACAGTGATTTAAACCAGATAATTCAGCTCTGTCTGCTGTGCTGGGACATCTAACCTGCCTCCCTATTTTTGACAGTTTGCTGCACAAAGTATAGTATTAATTTTTCTCAGATCAGGTCTTAAAAAGGTCTTGAAAAGTCTTAAATTTGATTGTAAAACAATGTGGGAACCCCTTGTAGTTGTGTAGATGTTGTGGTCCTCGTCAGATAAAAGCTAGTATTGAACAAGCTTTGATAGTTTTTCTTCTGACAGAGATCTCATCCCTCTTCATTTTTTTCTGTTCAGCTCTCAATAAATCTTTGGTTTGGAAAAGTTTTCCAATTTTTCAGCAGCGTACTGTTAATTCAGGCATACAGAAATCATACTGAAATAACCAGTCTGCTTTCTGATCATCTCTTTTGCTTTTTTAGGTCATAAATAGATATCAGTATTGTTGTGTGGGTTTTTTTGTACATGCTCATATTGCAATGTTGTAGTGCCTTATACAACTCTGTATGTCCAAGGTTTAAATTGTGTACGGATTGATCAAATAGTGTTTACAAGCTAAAGCTTTTTTCCCTTGAGAGAGAAAACTTTCTGGTAAATAAATAAAAACTTGATTTAACTTGCAGTTAAGATAGGGCATTGATATTAGGTTAATTTGAGCAAAAAAAAAATCTGCATACATGTTGCTGCTGGTTTTGGCAGCCCTACTGCAGGGTTTTTGCCACTAGCTGTACTAGCCCTTTTATGAATATTGTTAGTACCACTGCAGTTGACAGTTTCTCAAAGCTGTTTTCTACTAAATACATTACGTCACTTTCACTCATTATGTTTTTAAGGCGATTGCTCATTGCCGAAAATTCAAATCCATGCTCTTGCACTATATCTGCTCTCCATTAAATGTCTGATGTTGAGCTGTTAAGGAAGCCTCCAGATGAAAACTGAGGAGGCAGTTTGATCCAAGGAAGTGTATTTTTATCTGTATTTGACAAAAACACTTCAAAGACAGAAAAACCTTGAAAACTCAAATTCAAGAACTCAGAATTTCCTTAACCCCACTGGACCTGTGAGAAACTGAAAATACCCTTTTTAAAGGAAAACAAATCAATAATCTTGTATTCCTTTGAGAAATAAAAAACAGATTTGCAATGTACCACTCTAGTGGACACCTCTTCAAATTCCTCAAAATTATCAATAAAAAAAAAAAAAACAACACTTTGCATGTCCAAAGAAGTAGAAAACTAACCTTGATGGATTGGGCAGATTCCATGTCTGTCATCAGGCAGATCCACCTTGCAAAGTTCTAGTCTGAAACATTTGTGCTCAGTCTGAATGATAACTGGAGCAATCAGTGTCATTTGAGAAGAATGAGGTGTTATTTACAGGCACTGTTTAGTTGTACTGCAAACCAGTAAACAATGGCTGACAGGATTAGCTCAGATGAGCTATGGCAGCAATTTCACCAGAGATGGACAACATTTCTTTTGTAAAAGTGTACTGAACTGCACTGAAAGCTTTTATAGAGAGAAAATATGTTTAAAAAATTACTTGGGGAGAATTCTGCTCCTTTGTGAAACTCTGTTATTCATGCATTACAGGGTTGATATGATTTGGAAAGGAAATTTCACCTTGGCAGATAGCAACAGGGTCAGATCCAGCCTGTGACCCCTTACCTGCTTGTCCTTCCCCCTCTGTCTCTCTTCATAGTTCCTGACTCTATCCACTGTCCCAAAAACAGTATCATATATCTATCCCTTTAAAGTTCAGGTGTTTTTAACCAGTGATGCATTTTCAGAGCAAAAACAGCCAAGATGTTTGTGAATTTGGTCCTGGCAACCCCCTTTTTAAAATCACGTGTGTTGATAGTGATAGTACCTTAAGAATTTCTTATTGCAAAGTAAATATGACCTATCATCACAGGGTTGTATTTAACCATACCAACAAGTAACAAAAGCTGATATTACATTTTAATTTACGTTTTTTTTCAGCCTCATCTTGTTCTGTTTGTTTGACAGAGAGATCTCTGCAGATATATTTGGCAATAGAATTGTCTTTAACACACTAGAGAAGAGTGAAACATAGCCGTAGCAGTTTCCATACACTAGATATGACGTTCACTTTACAAACTGACAAAGAAAAGCAGACAGTGTTTATACTTAAAAATGTGGAACTTTATGAATTTTAACATGAAAAATACCTTAGTAATATGGTTTGCCAGTACATTTTCTACATATGAGAACTGCCCTCTTAAATGTACCTGTTCTGTTGTTACTGCACACACTCATTATCCAAATGCGGTGCCATGATTTGCATTGTACCTCTAGCCTGCGTCTGTGTGTGTAAATGTATGTGTCTGAGTCTTTTTGTCTGTCCTTCCTCCTGTCTGTCCACACCTTGACCCTTCTGATCCCTCTCCCTATTAAGACTCTGCTATTCCCAGTGCAGCTTCCCCTTCAGCCGTCAGTAGCTCTTTATTAGTCTCAGTCTTTTGCTCCCCCTTAACCATCCATCCATCCACCTTCCTTTTGCCTGTCAGTAGCAGTCTCACAGTCACTCCTCCCTGGCACCCCCTATTCTGCCGGAGCTCCGTCCAGTCCACGCAGCCACCCACACTGAGTCCGTCGGCATGAATAGAGCTGAAAAAAACTGTCATGCATCATCAAATATGTGAAGGCCCTTTTAAATATATGACTGTGTCATGAATGTGGAGGCATGTGAATGAGGGTGGGGGGCTGCAGAATGCTCTGTGTAGATGAATGGGTGGCCAGATGTGTGATGTGTCAAAGAGATGACTATACACACCTGTGATTCTAACGCTGATCTGTCTCTCCCACCAGTCACACATTGTGTTTGAAAAGAAAGTTAATGGGATTAGATTGGACCTTTTTTTCACAGCTTTTTGTGCTCCTGAGAGAAGTGAAAATGTTTGAAATGACCACAGAATATGCGTCATCATTGCCATGCTTTGTCGCCTCGGCTGTGTTCGGTCGGAAATGCTGTTTCTGTCTGTAAAAATCCGTATAAACACACACCAAAAACTCCTAAAATTCCCAAAAGTTTAACAGGGTGAGCTGCATGTGTGGGCACAAACTACTGAATTTTTCACTTATCTTTATTTGGAATTTTTGCTGCCAGGCTCCATGTAACATTTATGCAAGAAATCTACAAACACAGCCAGAAATATTCAGGAAAATGAATCATGAGCAAGCAGGCATGGGTATTGATGTTATATGCTGCAGCTTCCACTCTTCTTGGAAGGCTTTCCACAAAATTTTGGAGTGTTTCTGTGGAATAACTAAACTTCATCATAATGTGTTTTTGTGTGTAATTAATGTATTTTAATGTGACCAACCTTGGTAAACATCCTGCTTCTGATCCATTAGGTATTGAATGTCGAACGAGTATTGTTTCAAGTTTCAAATATTGCTTTAGTACTGAGTATCGTGATGCTAAACTAGGCATGGATATCAAAGTTAAAATTTTGGCCCAGCAATACCCTGTTGTATGAATTTATGTGGTTTTCTGTTTTGTGGCTGAGCTGATGTTGTTCTGAACGCTTCCACTTTCCAATATCACGTACAGTTGACTGTGAAATATCCAGCAGCAAAGGTGGCATCCATTACCGTACCACGCTTAAATTCACAGAACTCTTCAGAACGACCCATGTTGTATCACAAATGTTTGCTTATGAAGACTGCATGGCTAGGTGCTTGATTTAATACACCTGTGTCAACAGATCTAATTTGAAAGACCTGGATTCAAGAATAAACAGGTGTGGCCAAATACTTTGTCCATATAATGTTGCTTTTGTAAATTCTTAACCATCCCTACTTTATATGTTATGTCTTGCTTTATGAGGCACCACTCCCATCCGGTAGGGAAAACTTCCCACTGTGAACTACATATGTAAGGAAGAACCTCAGGAAGATTTTTGGTTGTCCCAAATTCTCTAAAACATTTCAGGAGTGCATATGGAGGTCCAATGACCTTTGCTTTTGTGGGAAAAGCCTTTCTCCCATGGCTGAAATACCCACAGAAATGCCTCCACCTTAACTCAAATTATATGACATAAAATCTTTGATATAAATGTTTGGTATTTGTAGATGAAATCTAAATGGAAAATCTTGATGTTGACATCCTTTTTGTCTTTGTCTGTGTCTCCCCAGGTCTAAGTGGACAGCCGGTAGACATCGAGAAGCGGAAAACAGTGTTTGGGCAGAACTTTATACCGCCCAAAAAACCCAAAACTTTCTTACAGTTAGTGTGGGAGGCGCTACAGGATGTCACACTGATTATCCTAGAAGTGGCAGCCATAGTTTCACTAGGCCTTTCTTTTTATAGACCTCCAGATGCCGAAAGAGAACGTAAGCAACAACAA
Organism: Cheilinus undulatus; assembly: GCF_018320785.1. Lineage (NCBI taxonomy): Eukaryota > Metazoa > Chordata > Actinopteri > Labriformes > Labridae > Cheilinus > Cheilinus undulatus. The sequence goes on along the minus strand of NC_054887.1, from coordinate 18,160,870 downwards.
CCTTTTATTCATCTTTGTTACCATTCATGTATATCAGTCTTTAGAAGTTTGGAGTGTTTTTTTTATGTTGGCAGCAAGCTTTATCTTTGTGTAGATGTTTGTTTCCTGCCTTGTTGTTTTTAGTTTAATAGTCAAATGTGTTGACAAATCAACCCTGTCAGAGTTTAACACTGTGGATATTTGTTTAAATTTGTGCCTGAGTGACAGGATGAAGTGATAAGCAACAGTTAAAGAGCAAACCTCTTTGTTTTAATTCCTGCCACTTCACAGACTGTGGAAGGGCAGCTGGCGGTGTGGAGGATGAAAATGAGTCAGAAGCAGGCTGGATCGAGGGCGCTGCTATTCTTCTATCAGTTATCTGTGTGGTGCTGGTGACGGCGTTTAATGACTGGAGTAAAGAGAAGCAGTTTAGGGGCCTCCAGAGCCGCATCGAGCAGGAGCAGAAATTTACCGTTGTCCGGGGAGGACAAGTCATCCAAATTCCTGTGGCTGAGATCGTGGTGGGCGACATTGCACAAGTAAAATATGGTAAGAAGTGATTTATTGCTTTGTTGTTGTTTTTTTTTTTCACTTTAAATTCTGAACATTGCTTTGATGATTAGAATATAAATTTCAGAACCAATAAAGATTTAAAATGGACTGTTCAGTAAAAAACAGTTCAGTTAGTTTACATCAGCTCCTTCTGATTAAAAGCATTCCCTCTCTACAGGTGACCTTCTGCCTGCAGACGGAGTCCTCATCCAAGGCAACGATCTTAAGATCGATGAGAGCTCACTCACAGGAGAGTCGGACCATGTCAAGAAAACACAAGAAAAAGATCCTATGCTATTATCAGGTAACGTCTCACTTTATTTAATTGTCTAAAAGCTTTTTTCTTGTGTGTTCTTACCTGAAGATAACAAGGTTAAAATGTAATAACCTTTACTGTTATTTTATTCGCCTTTCTGAGAAGCTGTTGAGGAATGATTTATAATGCCTGTAGACTTTTAACAAGATAATTTTAATATTACAACACACATAATTTTCGGAGTCTGCCTTTATGAGTTCAGTCTGAATTAAAATTAAATGACCGATAGCCTTTGTGCAATTTCATCATGTCAAAACCCGGTTAATTTTTTAAGACTTTAAAATGGAGGTCAATGGGGAAGCTGACCCTCCTCTTACTTCAAAAATTAGTTCTGGTAATTGAAAATCTGGATCGTCTAGAAAGTACCTTAATTTTTAAATTGATGTTTGATTTGCTGTCTCAAGCTTCTCAGACCTAAGACCTGAGAACTGACCTTTGACAGACTGAGGTGAACTGTCATCATTATGGCTATTTAACAGCATTAGCTTGAAAGTATTAGGTAACGTAGTACTCCACTTTTGGACCAACTTTCATCCTACTTTTAAGTGTGAAACATGAGCTGAATATTTAGTTCACACCATTAAACTTAATAAAAAACAAAAAAAACAATGGCAGTTCAACTACTTATTGATGTTTGAAGATGACTTACAAATAAACCAAAGCTGCTGAATAGAAAAATAGTAGTAGAAGTCTTTGTTAGTTGAATTGGCATGACTTTAAAGCCAAACTGGATTAGAATTAAATGGTGTCTATAATTAGTTATCATCCAGTGATCCAAAAATCCCCAGATGTGCTGGTTAAGCTTCATTTTTCTGCAAAGTGGATCGTTCCATGGAGAATACAAGGAAAAAATACTTAGATGTCCACCTTTGACATTTAAGTTTGACTTGTGTAGTGCAGCAAATAACTGCAATTTAAAGGGATAGTTTGGGTATTTTTTAAAGGGAGGATCAATTATGCTCTGTTTAACTAACTGCCACAAAAATTATTTTTAAGTGTCTGAAGCAAGAGCAAAGTGCTCTCCACTTCAGCTGGACTGCAGCTGCGAATGAAGTGGCCCAGCCTGTCAATCTTGTTTGATATTTTTCACTGCGCCAGAAAATCTCTAGACGTTTTAGTCTCACAAGAACTCATGGCATGAGATCTCGTCACGCCCCTACAATTAACTGTAAACATGAAAAAACGTGATAAAGATCTGTTATGAAAACATGAAAATAGAAACATTTCTTGATTGATTGTTCCCTCACTGTCTGATAACTGTCACAGATTTAGTTCTTTAAAATAAATTAGTTGCTATGATTGGCTATTATTGTTTCTGTAAAATGTTTGAAAAATGCATCAGTAAATACGGTTGTGAAAAAGAATACATAAGCTAAGATAATATGTTAAAATCTATCATGTCACTGCATTGAAAAAGCAGCTTGAAATTGACTTAAATCTGTGTTTGTCACATTAAATTAACAATTTCTATTTGAATTTGAGTTCAGAAGCTTGAAAGATGGTGTTAAAAATGATCATAAAAGCAATATATTCCTCCTTTCATGGAATTATTAATAATCAAAATGGTTAAATTGAAAATATTTGGCAATTTTTAACAATTTGAACCTTTGGCATCTGCATAAAATTTATGTGGCACTTGATAATCAAAGATGCTTATCCCTGATATACAGCTACACAGACAGGGTTAACTACTTCTGCACATCACATAAGCCTTCTTCTGCCGCAGGTGGTGGAGCATGTATTCAATACAATACAATACAGTGTGGTACATTACACTTTTATTGTCCCCTTGTGGAAATTTGTCTTACTCTCCAAGTGCTGCACACATTTGGCTACCAACATAATAACATTTAAGTCCTAAATTAGAACAATAGCAACAACAATCTACACTTACATGGAGCAGCACAAACCAATAAATGTGGTGCATCTAAGTAGTATGTACAAGAAGTGGCTCACTGACCGAAGAGTAAAGTGCTGTGATTTTTCTCTGTATATCATACATTTAGCTTACCTCAGTTTGTCTGAAAATCAGTTGTGTGGAGGAAACAACCTCATCTGCATTGCTGAATAACTGAGCTTCTGGGCTTGCACTGTGGCCAGGCTGACAGACATCTCTTGTTACTTGCTGGATTCCTGCAGATCCTTCAATAATCTTAAATTGTGCATTTGAAATTTAAGGTCTTAGAAAGTCTTAAAAAGTCTGATTTTACTAGTGAGATGTCTTCCAATTTAGAAGGCCCTTTGACTAAGACATGTTCTTCTTTTTCCAGCCAACCTCATACCATTTTAAATATCTTCCTCCACTAATTGTTGCATAATTTTTCTCCAGAATTCAGTGTTTTAAGTGTTTGATGTTCTCAATTTCCTGGGGGAGGATCCCCAGACCCCTCTGATTTTATCTGGCTCACTGTGATCATACACATTCTATACTGATGTAAAACAATTGTCAAGTTATCTAATATCTGGGCTACCAGCCTGCAATCTTAAAAGTCTGTGCAGCCCACCCTTATTTTAACAGGTTTTCCCTGACAAAAAGCATTATTCTGCTTTGATTGTTTTACTGTGTAGAATCAGCGTAGTACACCTGATAAAGGTGTTATGATGAATATCAGTTTAGGGCATTTTGATAGCATAGAGGCATTAAATGGGCCAGAAATCATCAAATTTGGGTGTTATGTCCTAATGTTTTCTCTGTTCAGGTCTTCAGAAGGTCTTAAAAAGTTTTTATAAGCATGTAGGAACCCTCTACTTGAAGTATACCTTGAACAACCCCCTTTAGAAATACCAAACTATCGCTTAAAGAAAGATATCACAGATTATACAAGGTGCCACATTTGAGACTGTTAAACAGACTTAAAAGCACAACATAAATGCAATGGAAAAGGAATAAAAACCGACACAGTTGAGCTACATTGAATCAAGGCAACAGATTCCTAATGGTATTTATTGTATGGGTTTTGAATAGTATTACTAAGTCTTATATGAAGAGAGACACAAGACTGACTTTTCTTTACTGGTTAAGATATTTTAATTTCCATGTGCATGAAGCCCTATCAGCACTGCTTGTTGAGTCTGACAGTTTATAACGGTTTACTATCATAGAGGAAGAAGGAGGAGAAGGACTCATAATAGGACAGGTAGTTTAGTTCATTTGAATTATTACTTACAACCCTCCAAGTGACAGGAGTACCCTCGGTATGTTTGTGTGCGTGTTACTCCACCACTGCTGTCTGATGTCCCTCAGCACCGGCTGTGTCTCTTCTGCCATCAGTCCTCTAAATGAAAGGAAAGCATCCTGTAATTGACACACAAATTCAAGAACTTTAATTGGCTTTCCATGTCTATTTCTTTTTAAATCTTTCCATTTTCTGTTCTTTTGTTTGTTTATCCCACAATTATCGACAAGATCTTTTCCCTGTGTTGTTAGAGTGATGGAGATATTAAACTCCTGTTGCCTCTCAAATTTCCATTAAGTCAAACACACCTACAATTGGATTTTGATTAAACGCTGGTGGTTGAAGGTTTGGAGGATCCTTGACTCGGTGACTGTGCTTCTTTTTCTCTTTACTTGCATGTGTGTCATTGCTTTTATATTGCATTTATTGCATTGTTTGTGTGGGGCTAAAGGCTGCACTTGTGAATCAGATTTTATACACTTTTTTTCAGAATTGAAGGAACCCAGCTGATAATTTATTTGAATCTCAAGAGAATGAGAATGAAATTAAAGTAGAAATTGATTCTGGCAGTGGCAAAGCTTCTGCAAAACAAAGTGAAACATGAATTACAAATCCCTTAGTGGGATACTTAAATGTGTTTTTCCTCCCTCATTTAATGAGTCATGTTTTATTTTTTCCTCCCTCTGTCCAAAGGCACCCATGTAATGGAAGGCTCAGGGAAAATGGTGGTCACTGCTGTGGGTGTCAACTCTCAAACTGGAATTATCTTCACTTTACTTGGGAGCGCCGAGGAGGATGACGACGACGAGGAGGAAAAGAAAAAGGAGAAGGAGGAGAAGAAAAAACAGAGAAAAAGTTAGTATCCTCACTGCTCATTCCCCCTCCACATAGCAGATGGACATGTTTGCATGCACATTTCAGTTTTTCTTACAAACAGATTCCATGATCTCCCTGGAGAGTGTTTTTGTCTAACATTAAAGCAGAAAGAGTTGAGTCAGGGCAGAAAAGCATTGTTGACTTGGTAGCAGGGTCACAAGCAAACAGGGTGTACTACCTATGTAAGTCTGGGTTGTCTCTTCAAGAGCCAGGCTGGAGATGTAAGGACCCATGGGTGGCCTGTTGCTGATTCTGCTAGACTTTATGAAAGCGGGGCATACATGGTGTGATTTTCAGCTGATTCAGACACAAATTTGAGTCACATGGCTCGCCTTGTCAACTTTTAGCCTGATTTTGCATCATTTGACGAGCAAAGTACAGGGGGACATGTTGGCCAACCACCACCTGATCATCTGCTCTCCCATCAGGTCGGATGGATTTCTGGCACGCTTGATATTTTGAGACCAGAGCCATGAGCAGATGTGGGGCATTTTTTCCTTTGTAAATTGTTGGACAACATCCTAAATCAATATGACAACAGCAGGAATCCCTTTTAGATGTGCTGTCTCCAACTGTAGTAAAGGAAGTAAACAAACAGGAAATAGGCCTACTGTACCTGTGGACGCCCAGCTGACAGAAATTTTGTTATTGATTAGCTGCTAGTTGTGTTTGCTGGCAATGCTGTTTATGTGCCTGTGAGAGAGAGATCAGTTTTTTTGCAATTTGTTGCTACTGGCTGATATTATAGCTGCTTCTCAAAGTTCAGGATCCTTCCTCTGTAGGAAGGATCTTCCCAAGTCGGATCCATTGGAAGTGAGTCCTTCCTGGCAACTGGGAAAAACACATTTGGAACAGGCTAGTGAGTGTGCATGATTACATCATTGGAATGGTTGTGCCATGTATCTGGTGGCAGCTTTTAGATTTACAGTTTTAAATTTTAAGTCATATTTTGACCTTTACAACTCATGGTTTTGACTTTTTATCTCATATTTTGATCTATTAAAATCAAATGTTAAATGTTATACCATATTTTGATAATAGTTCAAAAGTTTATTTCATAATTTGCCTTTTGAGAACATTATTTCAACTTTAAATTTCTTGTTTTGACTTTTTGAACGAATAAGTTTGACTTTTTATCTCAGATTTTGAGCCTTTATTCTTATAACTTTGACATTTTTCTAATCTCAAAATCATTTATCATAAGTGGTAAGTTTTTTCTTTCCATAATTTATAAGTGGTGAAGATGACGTTGACAGTTTATGGTTAAATGTTGACCATGTTTGACACCCCTATTATACCGTATATAATAATAAGAACATGATAATTATGATCTTTGCATCCTTGAAAATTCTGTGTTCGAAGGAGTACTGTAAATCCTTGGAAAATTTTTGAGGATCCTTGACATTGGAACAGTCCTCTAATGGCAGTCAACAACGTAGTATCCTTCATAATCCATCGTACCAGGATCCTTCCTTGGCTTTGAGAAACAGCATGTATTGCTTCAGCCTCCATGTGTGAGACTTTTCAAAGGAAGCTCCATCCACATTTGTTACAGTCCTGCTGCACATGAATTGTGACGAATCAGCCTCACAGTTTAAGCTGACATCACACCATGACTGAGTTGGCTTGAAATTGCACTGTGTATGCCCACTTTAAGGAATTTTGTCATTATTGATTGATCTGCTGAATATTTTCTTTGTTATAATATTCATAATATAAGAAAATATGTGATTTTTTTGCATGAAAAATTCCCTTCATATTATCCCTGAGCTGTCTTTCCCAAGTTTACGTCTTCTTGTCTTTTATCATCTGACCAGGAGTCCAATATAAGATTCAGTTTAACCTCACAATAGGCAAAGCAAACCTCAGACTTCTCATTTAAGAAGGTAGATCATGCTTTTGATAGAAAACCAAACATTTTTAGAGATGTTACAGTACCTATCAATTCAGTTAAAATGAATTTAAATAGACTATAAATAGATTAAGCAAAATAAATATTGTGATACTTTTTTTGTAGCCCGCAGAGGCATAAATTCTCCCAATTTAAGCAAAGATCTCAAAAAAGTTTTTATGAAATATTATCATGCCACTTTTTAAAAGAAAAAATGTTCATTTGATCGTAACAGTACAACCTCAAAATTAACAATTTTTACTTCTCTTTTTTTTTTTTTTTTTTTTTTTTGAGAAAAAAGAAGAAAAACACAATTTAAAAAATGACATTTTCCATTGACCTAATAAGATTAAGAAAATGATTTTTAAAAATGTGGCACAATCATCCTGGAAGCAGGAATGTGGTATGCATCAAATTGTAGACTGCTGTATCATTACAATCTTTTATCATTATAGTGCTGCTTTTGAGCTAGGTTTAAAATTGTAAACATTATAGGTAGTTTAGTGTTGATTCTAACAAAAAGAGACATTTCAGTGCTATAAAAACAGCAGTGGTTAACTCTCTTTGCTTTTGTCTTATTTAAGGAAAAAGTCATAATTATATAAGTTATATCCCACTATTTTAAATAGTGATTAATATAGCAGTTATTGTGTATTTACCACCGCTGACTCTATGTTATATAATCTCTGCAGACAAGAAGCAGGACGGATCTGTTGAAAATCGTAAGAAAGGTTAGTTTCTTGCCCACACACACTCACACACTCACCCTCTAGAACACACTTATAACCATATATAATTGTCTTACAGCTTAGCGCCTACATTTGTGCATTAGCCTTTAGCATTCTCCCATAGAAGCAGTAGTTTGTGTAGCCTCTGTTCAGATTACTCGGCTGCTCCAGTAAGGTGCTGCGTATTTCTGCATGATCCCAGTGCATGTGTACTTCTGGCTGTGGATGCCCCATCCATTGTACTGTCCATCCCTCCTCTCTGTCTTTCTCTCTCCTCTTCTCCCATCCTTCTCCGGCACATTGCGCTTTGAGCAGCAGGTGCTACTGAATCCAGTTATAGCGATTAGTGGTGAGGAGATTAAAGCCATGCAACAATTCTGGGGCCAGAACATCTGCTTTCCCACCCATCTCTCTCTCTCTGCGACTCTCCCTCCGGCCCCCACAATTTGATTTCTATTGACGTCCCAATCTGAACTATTCTGAGTCAAACTGTCACACTCACTCTGGTGCAATTTCAAACGGACAATGATAATAAGGCTCTCTTATTTTGGCGACTCAGCCAGCTAGCCCAGCTCGTAGCCCTGCCGGGACACTGTGATCAGTAGTGCTTGGGTCTGTGACCACAACCCTGGCGCTAGTCCCTGGTGCACAGATTCCCTCTGCCTGCCAGGAATCAACAGTAATCCTTTAGACTGAGATTACACAGGCCATGTAAGTGCAGAACAAGCCACAGTCCACAGCAGCTGCAGTAGCCCTTTGCTAATGCCCCTCCTCTTCCTGCTACATACATTCACACACAATGCCACGCTACAGGTCATGCCATAGTAAACAGAGCTTTTAGCATTGCCAAATTGGACACGGAGCTGCAGGAGCTTATAAAAAAGACACACAAACATAAACGGTCGTAAGTGAGACATGGCAGAAGATGTGTCAGTTTGTCCTGCAGCAGCAAAAGCAGCAGCAGCCACGTTAGCTTCAGTGCCCGGCAGAGCTAATGATTTTATCAAAGTGAGCGACACGACAGAGAGCAGCCCCCGCTGGCCCTGCCGGTTGCCTCTCCTCCCTCCTCTGCCATTAGAGGCACTGCGTCTCCAAGGTTACCTGGCTAGATGGAGGTTTGGGATTCCCGTCAGTCCTGCTTTGCACGGCAGGGGGGGTCCCTAGGGATGCTGAAGGAAGAGATGAAAGAGATTTATGGGAATTTAAACGGCAACAACTGCTGTGGAAGTAGGAGGCAATTCCTTAGACGCTGCTAGCTAGTTAACCTGTTCTTTAAATCTCTAGGTGGGCGTATGCTAATTACACTTCCAAATCTTTCTCCTAATTACTGAGCCGTCAGATCACAGCAAACATAATTACTGTGACATTTCCCAAGTTGCATGACAAAAAAGGAAGCATAAAAAACTTGTTTGATTGATGTGACATCTCTGCTCCCGTTTTTATTAAATCTCTTCTCCTGAATGTCATCTTGTAGTTTAGCATGCTCGGAAAAATCTTTCTGTGACTTGCTACATGCTGACAGGTCTGGCCACTGAATTGGCAGGGCCCCTGAAAAATTCAGTGAATGGGTTTACTTCAATTTGGAATTTTTAACCGCTTTTCATCACTGTTTCTTCCAATTTTGCCAGATTTGATTTCACACCAAACACAGTTTTAGCTACTTCTTAACTTCTTATCACTACTTTAGCCACCCTTTTTGCCAATTTTTGCAACTTTAAACCAGTTTTTGCCCTTCTTTAACCACTTTTCAATACTTTTTCTGACAATTCATGCCACTTTTAACCCAATTTTACATTTGTTTCCACATCCAACCCCTTTCTTGCTCCTTTTAAACCTCTATTCACTACTTCAGTTACCCATTTTGCCACTTTTTAACCACTTTTCACCACGTTTTACAGCCACTTTTGCCGCTTTTTTTCCTCTTCAAACCCAATTTTTGCTACTTTCTGACCTGTTTTCACTACTTCAGGCACCCATTTTTGCCACTTTTTAACCTTTTTTTTCACCACTTTTACAGCCAATTTTTCTACTTTTACAGCAATTTTTTTCACTTTTTCCTTTATTTGCCTGTTTTTGCTGCTCAGTTTTTGCCACTATTAACCAATTTTTGCTACTCTTTAACCACAATTTTTGCCACTTCAAACCAGTTTTGACAATTTTTTGCAGTAATTTTGCAATTACTTAATTATTTTCCTTTGAAGTTATTACCATGTCTTCCACTTAATTTTCCTTACAATTGTGCACATTATGGCTATGAAGCCATGAGGTCTTACATTACTTTCCAAATAGTTAAGTTCAGTGTGCCAACCTAAGTTGTTAATAATACTAAAAAAAAAAAGTGTTTTTAGAAAATGTGTTTACATTTTGAAAATGCTTTATTGTACTACATAATTAAATACATACTGCATAAATAAATACAATTCCCTCTTTTGTTGCTTTGATAGAAATGGTTATTGTTTGAGTTAAATATAAAATATGGTTATGTCACAGATTAACTTCACAATGGATTGTGGTTTTTCTGACCTCCATGGGCCCCCGAGTTGGCTGGGCTCCAAGAGGCTTTCCTTTTTATTCCCCCCTGACAGACAGCCTCGCCAGCTTATAACAAAAGAACTTTGGAGCAAAATTTAGTCCTAACCTGTTGTTCATTCAAAACTCAGCAAAGGAGAAATGTTTTTCCTACATTCAATTTATACTTACACTTGTTTAAAAGGGGATTTTTTTATTTTAAAACTTGGAAATTTAAGAAGAAAGAAGACCCTGAATCATCTTTTTTGGGTGCCTGAATGCTGCCCTTGTGTGTTCTTTTTCCATTATGCTTATTTTGTTACATCTGCTAGACTTGAGCTCTTTTCATGAATCCTGGAATCAGTTAGGCTGTGAAGACATTGAACACAATGTTACTATTGTATAAAACATCAAACGAGGTCATTTCTTTTAAGCGACATGTTTTCTCTTGCTCTGTTGCTGCAGCTAAAGCACAGGACGGCGCCGCGATGGAAATGCAGCCTCTAAACAGCGACGAGGGAGCCGATGCGGAGGAGAAGAAGAAAGCCAACCTGCCAAAGAAGGAGAAGTCTGTTCTGCAGGGCAAACTGACCAAACTAGCTGTCCAAATTGGCAAAGCAGGTATGTTGAATAACAACTTCTCATTTTTGCATACTTATTTTGTGTTTTCACTGCTTTATTTCTTGTTCATGTTGTCTCTCTTTCCCTTCAGGTCTGGTTATGTCAGCCATCACTGTTATCATCCTGGTGGTGCTGTTTGTAGTCGACACATTCTGGATCCAGAACCTGCCCTGGGTCAAGGACTGCACGCCCATTTATATCCAGTTTTTTGTGAAATTCTTCATCATTGGTGTCACCGTTTTGGTCGTGGCTGTTCCTGAAGGCCTTCCTCTTGCAGTAACCATCTCCTTGGCTTATTCAGTAAAGGTAAATTAACCTGTATCAAGTGTTGACAAGCTTATTCTTTAGCCTATTAAAACTAGCAAGCAAGGCAATTAGGCCAAGGAGACTGTGCTAACTGATGCGCTAAAGCTAAGCCAAGAGGGCTTTAGTCTAGTCAGGAGCTGCTAATTTAGTCATGCTGCCTTTAACTGCATTTATTTGACAACCTAAAAGTGAAAGTGCACCTTTAAATTTCTATTTCCTCATCCTGAATGAAGTCATTTTAAAATATTTTACATACTGTGTCATATTTTGTCAGAAAATGATGAAAGATAACAACCTTGTGCGACACTTGGATGCCTGTGAGACCATGGGCAACGCTACAGCCATCTGCTCAGACAAAACCGGCACACTCACCATGAACCGCATGACCGTTGTGCAGGCCTACCTCGCTGAAAAGCACTACAAGAAAGTCCCTGAACCAGAGAACATCCCCCCCTCCATCTTAGACATTTTGATTCTGGGCATTGCCGTCAACTGCGCCTACACTACAAAAATCATGGTAAGTCTAAGGAGAGGAATCTGGCTTTATAAAATCATGTAGCACAGTGATTTTCCCTCACTGACTCCTTTTTTTTTTTTTTTTTTTTTTAATTCAGCCTCCAGAGAAAGAAGGCGGCCTTCCTCGACAGGTGGGCAACAAAACCGAATGTGCCTTGCTTGGCTTTTCCAACGACCTGAAGCGGGACTACCAGGCTATTCGTAATGAAATCCCTGAAGAAAAACTATACAAAGTCTACACCTTTAACTCAGTCAGAAAATCTATGAGCTCTGTGTTGAAGATGGCAGATGGCAGCTACCGCATGTTCAGCAAAGGGGCCTCAGAAATCCTCCTTAAAAAGTAAGAATAACATCTAGCTCTCTGCACATTTCTACTATAAATATATGCTTTGTTGTTTGACCTCTTCTGATAGCATAGTTTACTAGATTTGTTCTCCTTGCTCTAGCCGGCCCGAGTTTGCAGCAAATGATATGTGCTTAAGCAGCTAAGAAGTTCAAGTGCATCCCACCCAAGCCCCTTACTTTGCGACTTAAAAACAGGCACTGAGAAAATGAGCCGGTAACAACTCAGTAAGCTTCTTAACCAAGCAGGCTTCTTTTTAACCCACAGAGGGCTTAGAGCGGCTTCTTACCACTGCAGCTCACCATCCAAACTCTTTGTCTTCTCCATGGCCTTAGTTGTATCAGTGTTATTTTCTGCTTTTATGATTTGGTACATATTTCTACACTTGTCCTCTTTCTCCCCACATTTTTTGTATTAATTATCATATCCCCTGTAAACCTCCAGGTGCTATAAAATCCTGACAGCAAACGGTGAGTCCAAGGTATTCCGCCCGCGGGACAGAGACGACATGGTAAAGAAAGTGATCGAGCCCATGGCCTCAGAGGGCCTGAGGACCATCTGCCTTGCATACAGGGACTTCCCTGCCTCTGAGGGGGAACCTGACTGGGACAATGAAAACGACATCCTCACTGGACTGACCTGTATCTGCGTGGTGGGCATCGAAGACCCCGTAAGACCTGAGGTTAGTAGTTTAACACACAAGGATCACTACAAGCAGGATTTTAAGTTAAAGAAAAGTTTTAATCAAAACAGGAGTCAGCTTTTATTTTAAAAAATCTTACCTGTCAGTGAAACAGATTTCACAAGTGTCTTTTATTTCCCGTGATTGCATAAATGTTGTTGTGGACAAACTGAAGTTCAGTGCCTTTTTAGGGGCACGGTGTAACATCAGGAGCTCTTGGATCTATGTCCACAGCCGGGACTTAAAGTGCTTGCAGAGCTTGCAACCTCAGTGTCAGAGCACTTCTTGCCAGTGTTTATTGATACTCAGTTATGAAAGTTGAGTTCCTCTTTCCTCAGTTATATTTAAATAGCTCTGTGTGCTTCGTATTTCATTTTTTCAAGGAAATATCACAAAGAAAACATGCAAATAATGTAAACAAATCCTGTTGTGGATTAGAAGCATGCTGATGCCCTGGTCTCCCTAACATTGTTCCTGTAGAGTGATGCAGGTGGTGGCACCTGATCATGATTGATTTACACATCAGGCAAATGTCTAAAAACAAAGGAAACTATCCAGGGTCGCTACATTATACTTCTGAATAATGTAACAGTAGTGGTTTCTCCTTGTTTTGTTGTTTTTTTTTCAAGGATTGTTTGTAGAGACAAAAAAGCAGTTTTACAGTGGTCACATCAGACTGCAGGCATCTGATACTAAAGTAGTTGCTTGATTTACAGTTATAGTCACTACATATGAACACTTCATAGTCTGAGAAATACTGGGGATGCACTGATAAACACTACTATCAGGTAACAGATGCTAAGTACCAGTACTCATAAAACATTGCAGATACTGTACTTGTTAGCCTCTTATCATTTGAGCAGGTAGGCAAAGATGGAGCAAGTTGTCTACAGTTTGTTAATACTTAATTATAAATAAGGATGACAAAGTCAAACAGACTATAAACTGTGCTGCTTAATTCTCAAGGGATTGGGTGAGGAATGCCTGTTACTCGGTACATGGTATTCTCTTCTGTCTTTCGGTTCATTTCTTTTTTTATTGGTTTCCCATGGTTGTTTCCATGATTATATACAAGGCTAACCATCTCTGACTCTATCTGTGCTACTTTTTTCCTGTCTTTTTGTAATTGGCCCAACATTATTCTATTTGTAATTCATTTTCTTCCCCAAGTATCAAAAGAAAAAAAAGAAAAATAAAACTTAGCAGTCTGTAGAAGCCGCTCCTGAAGGCATTCGTGTTATGGAGTGGAAAAGGAAGTAGAAACAATTAAATGTAGAAAAAGTTGGTGTACTTTTTTTGCCCCAAAGGCAGTCTTTACATTGACATTTTTATCAACAACAAAGGGGGACTATACAGAGAAACCATCTTTTTATTCCTGCCTGATTTCTGCATTACTTGTATACAGAAACATGTATTTGTTGGAATATTAGGTTTTTGGTACCAGAAAGTCTGACTCATTCATGCAGTTCCTCTTTTCTTCCTCATTCCCACACATGGAAAACCACTAGATGGACACTTCTTATGGATCAAACTGGCAGCTTAATTGATTTCTACTGTCCTACAGTCGAGAATTTCAGAGCTCTCTGAGAGAAGCAAAAAAAAGGTTTGATGAGGGATGCAGCATCAGCCATTTTTAAGTAGGAGTAGCTTCACTTTGGTGCAGGCATATCCTGATAATTTATGATACAAGTGCTTTTAAAGGAGTGGTTCCACTGTGGGGCAAAGATATGAATGTTCAAAATAGTTTTATTATTTGCTTTGGTTTTCTGCCATGTTAATGCCTGGCCTGTAGCACTTACTCATTTTGTTTGCTTGAAACATCTGCCTTTTGTTTAATTAAAGCAGTGAAACTCTCCCACGCTGTTGCTGCGTGATCCGTTAGCTGAGAATGATGCTCATGTCCTTCTCAGAAAACAGACTTGTTAAATTTAGTGTTGAAGTAGGAAATTATAAGCTAGATAAATTTGATGTTTTTTAAAAAATGTGCATTTTTTTTGTTTGGTTTTCCAGGTACCCGATGCCATCAGGAAGTGCCAGCGCGCTGGCATCACGGTACGGATGGTGACCGGTGACAACATAAACACGGCTCGAGCCATCGCCACCAAGTGTGGTATCCTGCAGCCTGGAGATGACTTCCTCTGCCTGGAAGGAAAAGAGTTCAATCGCAGGATACGCAATGAAAAAGGAGAGGTGTGTGTCAGTAAAATATCCTCTGTACTTCAGAGAGAGAATCAAAATGTTTTAGTGTGATTCTATCAGAGTTTTTTCTCATATTTTTAGATTGAACAAGAGAGAATCGACAAGATTTGGCCCAAACTACGAGTGCTGGCTCGCTCCTCCCCCACAGACAAACACACACTAGTTAAAGGTAAATCTGTTTTTTTTTTTTTTTTGGGTTGTTGTTTGTTTGTTTGTCCATCCCAATTTTGCTAGTGTATTGTCATAGAATGCAGAATTTAATATTAAGAATTATCTTTTTTTCTTTCTAGGTATTATTGACAGCACAGTAATAGAGCAAAGACAAGTGGTAGCAGTAACAGGAGACGGTACCAATGACGGTCCTGCCTTGAAGAAAGCTGATGTTGGCTTTGCCATGGTGAGATTTCTCTCCTTTTACCATCCCAGTTTTAAAGATATATCTATAACAAATCAACTTCAACACATCAAAATTAAGAATCACTAAATGGTTCCCTTGGATCCTTAAAAAATCTTTGAAGTCGTCAGTGAGATATTCAAGATTTAGCATAAAGAGTCTCACATAGTCTTATTTTACTTTTGAGAGGATTTAGATTTTAACAACACTTTGACTGGGACATGTCTCAGTAATACATTATCACATCTTAACTGTCATCAGTGTTGTACAGGGTTTTTTTTTTCTCTTTTGGTGGATTTGCTTGTTCACATCACAGTTCACTGTTTTGACTGCAGTGTTTTAGGAGCATTTGAAAACACAAGCAAGAAAAGGAGGGAGAAGAAGATGGGAAAATGCAAGGTCTGGGAAATTTGCCTTGAAGAGTAGAAAAAAACTGAAATGAAGGGAATGCTTTTCACTGCAAACAATTGTTATGAAGCAGCATTAATGATGTGCAAAAAAATATGTAGAAACAAGACTTTTTCAGTGGAAACTAGGGGTCAGCTGGTTGTCTGCCTGGCTGATAATCGGGTCAGTATTCAGCATTTGGCTGAATATCTTTATCCCTGTCAACGTTTTACTTTACTGATAGTCTATAAAAATCATACATCTGGCTCTGATTTCACTCTTGTCAGTTTCAATCTGAATCAATCTAATCAGTCTAAATGAGCCACACCTTTACCATTATAGCATTTAAGTGATGTACACATTATTGTGTCAGTATTTATTATCCAGCATTATATATTTTTTTGAAAGGCAGTTTTACTGTTATCACATTCAGTATATTTTTTCATATTTATATGACTTATACTTGTATTAAGGGCTCAACATTTACACCTACCAACTAGCAAAATGCAGGTGGATCTCAGCTGTGGCATGTAACAGAATGAATTTATCACTGGCAATCTATGCTTCACTTAACCTGACACGCCAGATAGATTTGTTTCACACATCCATCTGTAAAACCTCTCATACACAGCATTTGGGAAAGGGCAGAGCCTTAAAAATACTCGGAGGGTCAATTAGAGCAACAAAATGTGACTTAGCCGCTGCCAAGGAGTAAACACCATAGAGAACTACATAACGCGAACCATGGCGACTGTAGATATGTCAGTACACGACTTCCATTGTTTTTGAAAACAAAACAACTTAATGTTGTTCCTTGTACTTCTTTTAACAAAGAAATGCCAAGTTCTGATAAAACTTGTGCGATAGCAGCATCCACGCTAATCTCTTCCAAAATAATTTCACCGGCCTCTTCTCGCTGCTTGCTTACGTCACAACTCTCCCGCGCCCAAAAGTACTGCCCCTCATCGCTGATTGGTCCTGTCACTTTCTAACCGGGCCCAAATGGTCCAGACAGGAGCTTTGCAAGATGGATGGATAGCTTTTTTATTTTTTTTTAAATAAACAGTTGATATAAGAAAAAATCTAAGAATAATCGTGTTTTTGTTGTCATTTATCTCACTTCAAAGGAATAAAATTGGTATAGGTATAAGGGGAGAGCTTATATTGATCGAGTGGATCAATCCCATACCAAATATACCTCATTTGGCATATGAAATGTAATTTCCAAGCCACAAAATCGAGGCTAGCAAAAATGCTGAGTGGCTAGTAACTCTGCAAAACTAGCTACGGTGGCTAGTGAGCAAAAAAGTTAATGTAAAGCCCTGCTTGTTTCGGAGTTCTTTTATACTGTGGTTTTGCTTCTTTTTAAAGTGAAAACTGGAGCATTTGTAGAACTAATTATTACACATGAACTGTAAAAGACGTACAGTTTTCAAAGAAAGAAACTGTCCTTCACTGATGTTGTACTTGTTCATCTTGAGTTATTAGCAATGAAGAATTATTGCTTTATCTTAATGACAGTTTTGTTCTTTCACATATTGTGAATCAAAATTTGAATTTACTAATGGCTCATTTTTACTGCAAATGCATATTTACAGTAACATCCAAATATCAGTTATCAGGCTCATAAGTTACTCTTATCAGTGTCAGACTTCACCCTAATAAACAATATCAGTCAACCCCTACTAGAAACATTAAAATGTGAATATTTGTGATAAAGGCATTGTCTTTATCCTCCTCTCTCTCATCTCCAGGGTATAGCCGGCACAGATGTAGCCAAGGAAGCATCTGACATCATCCTAACCGACGACAACTTCTCTAGCATCGTCAAAGCTGTCATGTGGGGCCGAAACGTCTACGACAGCATCTCAAAGTTCCTCCAGTTTCAGCTCACAGTCAACGTGGTGGCCGTCATCGTAGCGTTTACAGGAGCCTGCATTACCCAGGTTAGCATGGGGCCAAGCAGATCCTGCCTCACTTTGACAGAAACTGCCTCGGTCCGCAGTGTGAGGGTGGTTTTTTGAGCTGTGAGAAGTTTTGTTCTCTAGTTCACACTTTGACTCAGCAGCCATGGAATTGGTACAGCTGGCAGCAACAGACTGAGATTACATAAGCTTTATCTCACATGCTGGAAGTTTTCAGTTCGAGGTCTCTTAAGTGCAGATCCAGCTGTCAAATTGGAGAGGAGAGGCAGGGTCTGGGTTTATGGTGAAAATACAGGAGCTGGCTCATTTGATGTATTTTGTTCCTAAAGAGGCTTATTTATTTTTAGTCTCAGTGTATTAAAAATAATAAGTATAGTAGTAGAAATTCCATAATTATTTGTTAAATCCTGTCTGTTTTAGGCTGCATGAGCTGTGATCTTAAGCTTTGTGATTTTTCTGCTTCTTTAATCAGAATAATGTAGATCTGTGTCACAAATTCAGTTTATTTCTTACACTTAATTTTCTTAAACGAAATCCCTGATTAATTCTTGACCATGCTGACAAAAGTAGGTGCAGAGACCAAATTACTCATGTCAAACACACGCCCTTCTATGCTCACGTTGCTGCAGCTTGTAAACATGCGATCAGCCATCCAGAAGAAGACAAAATAAATTGTTTTCCATGAGTAATTTGGTTCATGTCAATCTTAGTTATTTCTGATAAATGGCCTGAATTTTCAATGACAGTGATGCAAATCTTTCCTCATCTAATCTCTCTGTCCCCATCGCTCTCTGCCTTCAGGACTCCCCGCTGAAAGCCGTACAGATGTTATGGGTTAACCTCATCATGGACACCTTTGCTTCGCTCGCTCTGGCCACAGAGCCCCCCACAGAAGCCCTGCTGCTAAGGAAGCCATATGGCCGCAACAAGCCACTCATCTCCCGCACCATGATGAAGAACATCCTGGGTCAGGGAGTTTACCAGCTGGTCATCATCTTCACTCTGCTCTTTGCGGGTAAAAAACCTGAAATTCCTTGTATAATCAGCACAAAGAAACAAAGAAATCAATGCAATTTTTAGATAAATTCTCTTCTTGCAGGGGAGAAAATGTTTGACATTGACAGTGGCAGGAATGCACCCCTTCACGCACCGCCGTCCGAACACTACACCATCGTCTTTAACACTTTTGTGCTGATGCAGCTTTTCAACGAAATCAATGCCCGCAAGATTCATGGCGAGAGGAACGTCTTTGAAGGCATCTTCAACAACATTATTTTCTGTAGTATTGTCTTTGGTACCTTCATTATTCAGGTAAACATGCTGAAAAAAATTAAACAAGCAATAGGAAACACTAAACCTAAGAGCTACCTCTCTAATAATTCTGTTTCTGTTTCTGTTTCTATAGATCGTTATCGTGCAGTTTGGAGGGAAGCCATTCAGCTGCGTGGCTCTGACCATCGACCAATGGCTGTGGTGCACTTTCTTAGGCTTTGGCTCTTTACTATGGGGACAGGTAGGATGACACAGTGATGCTGGGCTTAAAAATGTTGTGAAACACTGCCCCCTTGTGTAAAAAGTGGATAAGTGGGTGTATAAAAGAGGAGAAGCATTGCAGTACTTCCTGCTGCTGTATCTTAGAGTACAAGTTGGATCAAGAGATCATCTAGTGTAGTTATTCATATTTCATAATCGCTTGTTCGTATTTTGACAGCAAACAGGGCTACCACTCCTCTATAGAATGTGAAGGCAAACTGTGACATGTTAGGGGTCTGTCCTTGTTTTACCAGTGTTTGGAAATGCCTACTAGTGAGTAAGCACGGCTATATTTAACATATATAACATATGCTTTACCATAAAATCCAGAATATAAGTCGCCTCTGTATTAAAGCTGCAGTCTGCTTATTGTATTTTCTGGGAAGGGGAAAATGGTTTAAATCAGTGGTTCTTAAGTGGTCATGCCTCAGGACCCTCAGGATCCTTATTAAGCTATCAAGACCCCGTTTTTCTGATTTCTTTTTAATTATATTTATTTAATAAAACACATTGCTGTTTAGACTTTAGACAGTACAGATTATGACAAAACAAAGACTGAAGAAAATACCCCAAAGCTTCTGGAAAAGCATCATACAAATGAACATTTTCTGAGACAGATAAAATCCCAAAAGTTTCCAGGAAGGTTGCCAAAATCCCCTGATGATTCCAATGAAAATTCTGGGAAACCTAGCAGGAAAGGCTGCTGAAAGGTTTTGTGAATATGCAAATAGTTACTTTTGAAAATGCCAAGTGTTCCTGGTTCCCTGGGACATTTCATAAGATTTACAGTAAAAGTCCCAGAGAATATTTTCAAACATTTTTTTGGAAAATTCCCACAGAATTCTCCCAAAAATTGAGGAGAAATTACTTTAAGTTTTGTTAAAGGTCTACAGGGAAATTCCTCAAAGATTTCAAGAAGATTGATAATAAAATCGCATAAATAGTCAACCATTCAAGTCAGGATTTAATAGATACACCTTTGGCAGCAATCCAAGCCCTGACTTTCAATTTTCAATTACCTTTTCTCTAAGTTTCTTAGAGTGTTCTTTGGTCTTTATGGTGTAATGGTAGACAGGAATACTGAATAACCAGTGATTGGACCTTCCAGACACATGCATCTTTATACTACAATCACTTGAGAGACATTCACTGTAAAAATAAAAAAAAATGTAATAAAAGCCAAATTATATTGATCATGACTGATTTGTAAAATCTGTAAAACAGTAAAATACCCAAGAGGGGGAATATTTTTTATAGGCACTATAGTAGTTGCAGGCTAACTTTTATGAATGGTGTGTTTCTGTGTTGTTCAGAAAAATGTTGGGAGAAGGAGGAAAATATTGAGTGAACACTTGTGACTGAAACAATCACAGGATGATACGACTTATTCCTAAATGTTTCTGTGTTCATTCAGATGTTCATTAAGCTTGGTGGTAAACACTATCATGTTAAGATACTTTGCTGTAATCACTTCCTTATCAGAACCAGTACACAAAGTGTTATAATTTGTACGTGTCTTACTCAACTCTGGGATGATCTTTGTGAGACAGAGCAGATGACGTCAAACTGGGTGCCTCAGCTGTCAGAGCAGCTTATTTCAGGGCAATGCTGCCTGAAACTTGGCTCGTTCTGCCGTAATTAGATGTCAACTCACCACGCTAAGCGATGTAACACCGTCTTTCGTCAGTGCTTCTCATGTAAACCTTCATGTCTCCCAGGTAATCTCCTCGATACCCACCAGCCGCTTAAAATTCTTAAAAACTGCAGGACATGGCACGCAAAAGGAGGAGATTCCAGACGAGGAGCTGGAGGAGCTGGAGGACATGGACGAGATCGACCACGCTGAGCGGGAGCTTCGCCGCGGCCAGATCCTCTGGTTCAGGGGCCTGAATCGAATCCAAACTCAGGTAACGACTCATGTGCCGTCCTGTGCACCACTCACACCACACAACACCAAGGGAATCAAAAGCCATAAATCTTTTTAACTCTCTATTGCTCCTCCAGCTTAAAATCTTTCTCTCGGCACTCTTTAAGAATGGCTTGTGCCCTAAAAACAAACCCTCTAATTTTTTCTCCTGTTCTGCTTTTGAGCTAAAGCGGGTGTCTATGCCTTATTTTCTCTGACTGGGTTTATGTAGACTAGTTTGAAGGTACTGATGAGAAGCGATTGGATTTGGATGGAAAGCACGCTAAAAGAGCTGAAAGGAGGATTGGCATGGCTATAGCCAGGAGGGATTCTGCAGAGAAAAGAGTGAAGTGAAGGGAGGTCAGATTTTGGAGTCCCTTCAATCAGTGCCTTTAAACCCGACCGATCCCTCCCCCTTTTCCCTCTCTCTTTTAACTACAATGCCAATTCCAAGTGACATTTTCCTATGGTTATTGGTGCCTTTTCTTTATTTTTCTCTCTTTTCTCTCTCCTCTGGCTGTGTTGTGTTTTTATTTTCCTCTGGGCCTCTTTGTTTTTTTGTTTCTCCTGTCACGCTGTCTGATTCTTTGCAGATGGATGTAGTGAGTGCGTTCCAGAGTGGAACTTCCTTTCAGGGGGCTCTAAGGCGGCAGGCCTCCAACTCCAGCCAACAACAGCACGATGTAACCAATGTTTCTAGCCCTACACATGTAGCCTTTTCTACTACTACTACCACTACTGCCACTGCCGCCAACTCCGCTTCTGCCACTGTGGGGTGTGAGTGCGTGTTCTCCTCTAGTGCATGAGACTTTTATTTTATTTATTACTTCTTCTGTTCCTCTAACATCTTCCTCCTCGCTGACACTTTTGACTCTCTCATGCTCCTCCTAATACCTCCCTCCCCTTGTTCTCTTTGACAAAAACAACACCAAAAGTACCACATCTTCCATAATGCTTCGATAACACAGCTGTGATATCTATATATCTATGTATGTACTCTGTAACAAGGTGTTTATCTCTGTGTCATCATGTTTTCTGTTCTGCTTCCGCTTCGGTCTCAAAAACTTGAGGAAAAAAGGTTTTACTGTTATCTCATTGACCAAAACAACCCATGACATTCTGAATTCAGGTTTTGTCTGCAGCTGCCTCAGTCTGCTCTGTGCCCCCTGTAGCACCCATGGGTCTGTGTCGCAGCTTTCTTAGTCCCTAATCGGGTAAATGTTTTGAGTATACGCCCATGATCACGGCCTAAAACAGTAGAGACAAACCATCACATCGAATATATCTCAAAGACGTGGATTCTCAGTAAGTCCAGTGATATAACATCTGTTTTTTCTGCAGATGCGGAGCATTATGGGGTGTGTAATGAAACAGGGTGGCAATGGAGAGGCTTGTTTGGATGCAGAATTTTTAAGTGTTTTTCAGCCTTTATGCCATAATTTGAGGAAGAAGGGCGGATCCAGAGGATTTCAAGACCTCTACAGCCTTTGACAATCATTTTTTTCTCTTTCAGATCTTCCCAGGAAGAGCAGCAATGATTTAAGAATGTGAAGCAGATGTTTCCAAGCATATTTAATTGAATAAATGTCTGCTTTTGAATGTAAACATGTGGGAGTTTCAGCAGATTTAATGTTGTTTGATAATGCACTATTGTTTTGTTCTGAGATGGCACTAGAGATGAGACATTTGTGGACTTTTCTTAACTATGAACCTTTTCTTCCAGGTACCCTTTTAAAGCCTTTTTCCCCCTTTTGAATACTTGTTTGTTGGCAGAATGTATCCACCCACATTCCCTTAAAAATTACGACTGACCCCCCACATATTCTTCTTTAGATTCTGTGAAATGTGTCATGGGCTATACTCAAAGGTTTACTACCATTGAACACAAGGTAGCGCCGCGCTCTGCATGGGTTCAAAGTCTCTGGTCTCGTTTGTGAGTTTTCTCTCGTTGTGCTGTTTTTTCTGACATTTAAAAAACAACCAGCTTGTAGACATGCTTGGCTGCCGCAGCTTTTTGTTGTTTTTGACTCCACAAACATGAGCTGTAACTGATCACCCCTCTCTGTATGTCTTTCTGTCTCTTATCCTCATCTTTCTGTCCTCTTTATCTCTAATCTTCTTTCTGTCCTGTCTTTCTCTATAATCAATACTAAGCATGTCAAACAACAGTAAAACACTCGCCCAGCCTCTGTCCTTTTTTCTCTTGATGCCTTCTTGTCTAAAGAATAGCATCCTTTTCATCTCTTGATTCTTTTGCATTCTGATTAATCCGACATAGAGACATCTACCGAGTGTTTTGTGAAGTCTTACTACCGAACTCACAAAAAATCAAACAAAACACACATTGCATCAGGTTTGAAACTGGTTTGTACACTTTCTCAAGACTTTCTTGACTCTTCTTCATCAGTTTGGATTAACACTTCAATTTAGATTAATTATATGATAGAGAATCATATATTAGTGTGAGGTTGAATAGTCATTTCGGATCGGACCAGCTTTAAATCTGATTAATTTTCATTCATTTGGTGCACTTATGTCTGTTAGAAGTGGATGTAGCGTCTTGGTTTCAGAAGGGAAGCCAGAGCTAAATTGGCTTAATGCTGCATTTTTTTCTAATTGCCACCAGAGGGCAACACCACCAGTTGCAAAATCACCCTACTTATCATTTATTTTATCACCTTGACGATCATTTTCTAACTCAGTGGTTCATCATTTCTCCTTGGGTCATCACATTTGTATAAAAAAAAAAAAATCTCCCAACTTGAGACCCAACAGTGATGCATCATTGTTAAAATGTAACAATTACAGCCAGAAACTTCTATTTTTATGCAGTTTAAGCAACAGGCCTTTGAATTAAAAAATAAGTGTCTAACCATAATTTAGTTAAATGTGTAAACTTACTATGATATCCCTGAGAGCAGACAAAGCCTCATGTACCCCCTACAGATATGCCAAGTTGGGAACCACTGGTTTCTCATGATGGAAACAAACGTTCTTATTGATTATATGGACCAATCGCTAGTTTTAGTCTATTTAGATGCAGCATGGTGTTCTTTTAGTTAATTGTAGTCCTATTTCAAGGCAAACAGTAGATACGGTATGCTCTAGGGTTACTTGGCTACATGCAAAGGCATGTCCAGAAATTGGCCATGGGTGGTAACTGCTTTCCTTAAAATCTTAATAGCCAATAGTCTTTTGGTGCCAGCCCCAAAATACAAACTTACTGTTAGCTATTTGCCTTGTTAGAAGAAGAACTGTTTTAAAGTCAACTCCAGTGTAAATTTTGACAGCTATTTTTATGGTAAGCACTGTTCACATGGGATTGGTGTTCCCTCTGGACCTCTGATAATTGTGAATTACCCCCATATGTCAGTGTTTGCTGTGGTGCATTTGCACTGGATGAGTGAAGTCTGTCGAATTGACAGACATTTTAAATGAAAACATGAAGGTGAAGGTGCAGCATGGAATTTTTACTCTGCAAATAACAGACATGGTTGATTCAAAAAGGATTTAAGACACAGTACTGTGTGATTATTACAAATAACCAGAAGTCCCGAGGTAATACTAATCCTGTGCGAATAGTGATTTAGTTTTTTAGTAGATAAAAAAATATATACCATAAAAAAAATCATTACATTTCAGTCAGAACTTCAAGCAGAAATTCTCTTTGCCTGAATCTGGTGCCAAATCTCACTTGTGCTGTTTTGACAGATTTACCTACATTGGAGAATTATCATGGATTTTGAATACCAATGAAAACCGAATAAAATTTTAGTCTCAGTTTAGTCTTCTTCGTTAAAACAAAACTTACTTTTTGTTAGTTTTTGTCATCAAAGATCTCTTTGTTGCCAGTCTTAGTCTTAGTCTCATCTTTTTTATAGATAAAAGGGGTTGACGACCAACATGTTTTATCATAGTTTTGGTTGATGAAATTAACATAGTCAACTTTTTGGACTGTGTCTTCATTGCAGTATGGCACATTTCCTAGAGTTAACAATTAGAATTGTACCTTTTGGTATTTATCTTGTATTTGAGTCTTTAAAGAATTAAGCTAAGACTTTTATGCCATTTTTAACTTTTAAAGTTAAGAAAAAAACTAAACACATG
The DNA here is from genome assembly GCF_018320785.1 of Cheilinus undulatus. Classification (NCBI taxonomy): domain Eukaryota; kingdom Metazoa; phylum Chordata; class Actinopteri; order Labriformes; family Labridae; genus Cheilinus; species Cheilinus undulatus. Next base: position 18,135,925 of record NC_054887.1, on the reverse strand, counting down.
CATATCGATTATTCTGTAAGTTAGCTTTATGAATGAACTGAAATGGAATGCAGCTAACTGTTGCATCTACAACCTGTCTGAAACCTTAACTTTCTCTGCTATGATTGACTTGTTCCATGCAAGCTATTTCTGTTTGGTCGTTAACGTTAGGAAAAAATACATTAGGAAAAAAGGATACAACGGGGTTTTTAGCCTGATTTATGCTTCTGTGTTAAAGCTACACCTTAGCCTGTACCGTAGGTCAATGTAGCCCTGAACCCCACACAGAGGCCTGTTTACATGGCTGATCTGCAGTTCCTGATTCTTGTCACTCAGTGGCCAAGTGAATGCCCCCCAAAAATTTTCCATCCTCTCCCTTAGCTGATTAAGCTCTGATGTCTTTTCTCTTTTCTTCGTGGCAATAACTGCTGGTCAATATTTATCAGTTACAACCCCAACATATTTTGCTCACTTTCATTTGCCATGGTTTCCTGGAGACAAATGACTGGGAAATGTGGGCACAGGACTTGGAACTGGCCTTAAAATATCAGACATCTGAGTAATGTTCTGATGGAGTATTGTAGAACGATGCACACATTACAACTCACAAGTTTGTAGAGCTTACAGTGGTGTCATCGCTAAAGCGTAAACTCGACACAGAATCATAAACCAGGCTTTAAAGACCAAAAAAAATTTGATTTAAAAGTTATGTACTGTAGCATAAATGTAAAAGGGAGACAGAAAAGGATAATCAATATTCATTCAAACTTCATGCCACCCCTCTATAAGTCAGTGCTGCATTGAACACTCCCTGTGATTACAAAGTTCCTACCTGATGGATTTGTAACTTAGGATAGTGGCGGGACTATTTGTCCTTTATGTCCAAATATAAAAAGCTGGTTTAAAAAAAAACAAACAAGAGCCAAACATGGATGATGCCCTGTAATCATGACACAAGCAGGACAGAGAATGGCTTAGACTGACAGAAAATGAGACACAGAGAAATAAATGAACCTGAAATGAATGCAGCTGAATATTTATGCTCCTGTTTACACTTTTGGCCCTCAACTACGGTCTGGACAGTGAGTAGGAATAATGCTAAACATAACTGCACACCTGCACGTTTCTCTCAGAGTTTCCCCCTCACGATAGATTTTTGCCCCTGAAACTCACCGATTATTGACCCAGTAAAACTGTGCCCTGGTTGTTGATCATTATTAATGTTGTGGAGTTAAATTGTAACATGCAGGTTCGTCCTTGCTAAATGAGACTAAATGTCCCGCCTCTCCTCCCTCCCTGCAGATCCGGGTGGTGAATGCATTCCGCAGCTCCATCTCCCTCTATGAGGGGCTGGAGAAGCCTGAGTCGCGAACATCCATCCACAACTTCATGACCCACCCTGAGTTCCGGATAGAGGACTCTGAGCCCCACATCCCCCTCATAGACGACACAGACGCAGAGGACGACGCCCCAACCAAGCGCAACTCCGCCAGCCCCCGCAACGCCACACCCACGCCGCCTTCACCAACACCCACGCCCACCACCACCACCACCAACGCCCCCACCACCACCACGCCGGTCTCACCCTCCCCGAACCAGAACAATAACGCTGTGGAGAGCAGCAACCACCTCCTTCCGGGAGGTCCCCCCAAATCAGGAACCCCCTCGGCCCCAGGGAGCCCGCTACACAGCCTGGAGACGTCCCTTTGATCTGAGACCTCCACACGACGACGTCACCACCACCTTTTTGCCCGCCACCAAGGAGCTCGACTCGGACGCAGCGAACACTCGGAGAGAAGAGAGGGAGGGGCCTGGAAGAGAGTGGGGTCCTGCGTGAGCTCAGCTCGGGGCCGGACTACGAGAACAGCAAACATTCAGAGGAATGTACGGCTTGGTGTGGATGCTTTGGTCTTCTTTTCTTTTGGTTCTTCTTAAAAACCCCGCTGCGACACGAGGACTCTGTCTCCACCCCTCCCTCCTTTTTGTTTTTCTCGGTAAACAAGGGGTGATCATAAACTCAGATTGAAAGTGACCTGTTTTTATTATTCTATTGTTATTATTATTATTATTTGAATTGAGAAGGGGAGGAGCTCCTCCTGGCTTGAAGATCATCTGAAAGAAATCTGAAAGAACCTTTTAGCTTCTCTTTTATCTGAATGGTGTTGTATATTTATCTCTTTGGCCCTTTGCTCATTCAAAACTTATTTCTGCTCCATTGGCTGTTAATATTTTGAGTTATTTATGTTTTTGGAAAAAAGCAGGTCTGTTTACAAAGTTTGTAGATACTTTTTTTCTGTTTGTAGGCAAAGAGCTTCCTGATGTATGATGCAGAAAACTGGGACAGAATAAAAAAATGAATGAGAGGATTATTTCAGATACTGCTGTATTTTCAGGAAAAAAGGGTGTTTCTATTGAAACTTAACTATTTTTGCCTGCAAGTTTTATTTGTTATATATTTGTAGATAAATGTAGAACCTTCTAGCCAAACCGATAAACACTAAGGCTTGTATAGAGAAGAGGACCAGGGTCCGGGGCGCGGCATTTTCACAGGAACACAGGGACGGGAAAGACGATTTGGGGCCTCTGTCCATTAACATTGCTATAAATATATTTACTTCTTCCATTTCTTCGATAGTTTTTCATGTGCACAAAAACCTTCTGGAGTTCTGGATTCTCTTTTCATTCATTATGTTGTGTTCAAAGATTTCCACATGTTGAAAGCTTAACTCATTAAAAGGGAGTTTAAAATGCACCAGGCTCCATATTTAGCACGCATCTCAGGGTGAGAAGCAGAATCGAGCCAACAGCTGGAGCCTAAAACAAAGTCGTACCTCAGAGGCAGATAAGAGGTGTTAATGATGTCACTTTTTACAGGAAGTAAAGGCTTTTCTTTGGGATTTTTGAGGTTTTCCAACATTTTGGCTAGGGATGTGCATTCTAAGTAAAATTGCTATTTTACTCACTGGCAAGTTAATTAAGAACATTTGAATTTCATGCAGATTGACCAGGATGAGTTCTTTAGTTTGATGCTAACACATAATGGAAATTCCCCTTAATGTGCTAACAGAGTTAGCATTATATCATGGTCATTTGAGCTTAAACCAGTTGTTCCCACTTTCTTTCCTTAGGGCCCTACTACTCGTATCTAAGAAAAATAAGCCTCCCAAGGACCTAGCTGGAAAAATTAAACACATTTTTTGTTGTTTTCATAGACAAAATTCCAACAAAGATCTTTTCATTGATCATTTACATAATGTTAGGTAAAATAGATGGTTCTTTAAGTCTCTGTAAAGTGAAATCCAAACTTCTTAGCAAGTGTCTTCACACACCAGATATGTTGGAACAAGGTTGCTGTAAGCATGTGATAACCCTGAGATCTATGTGTGACTGAACTTTTTTATTTAGACTGCTGAAAGTTGTTCACATCTTTCCTGGCTTTGTATTATTTGGGCAGGGAAAATATAGGAGCCCATGACATCACCAGTCTTGATAGGGAAATACCTTGCACCCCTAACGCTACATGATGTAAAACCACAGAGCAGTTCATCCCAATACAGTCTGATATCAGCTACTGTCACAGACTTTATTCTAAGTTGTGACTGGGAATTATCCCACCCCCTTAATGCTACAACGATATAAAATCCCAAGCAGTTCTCCTCAGTACAGTCGGTTGTTAGCTGATGTCATTGCCTCCATTAAAAATTAACAGCCTACTACGCCTACTAGTTAATGGCCTATGGGTCATTAAAAGTATCTTAACCAAGAGATTTGTTCCAGAAAACAGTAAATTTAATAACCTACCTCTGTCACTGCTCTGGTACAGAGCCAGGCCATGCCACACTGTTAAGAAGCTTTTTTTGGGGGGGGGGTTTCTTTTTTTCCTCAAGGATTGTATTTCTCATGAGTGGGCATGGCTTCAGCTCATTCTACTGACACGCCCACACCATCCTAGCAGATTTTACTTCCTCATTTTTCAGGATTTTGAAGCTTAATTTTATAAACTTAGAGATGTTTTTCATGACTGAAATTTGGTCTGGTGGTTCATAAAACAGTAACCTGCCATACCACAAACTGAAATACAGATTTTTTTAATCACTTTACAGGGACTTTAAGTTCTACTTCTTAGCATCTCCATGGTGTGCATCGATAAACTGTCATGTGACACAGATGCATGCTTCTTTTGTTATTTAATGATGGCTACCAAACAGCTGTCAGATGCACAGCAGCCACTGTTTGGCGGTGGTGCTCCATTCTAATCTGAAAATTATAGATGTTTGTTTTTATTATTAAAATAATTGGCTATCAGATATTCATTTGGATTTCTTTCATTATGTGCTCTATTTGAAACAGGCTGATTGACATGAAAATTGATGTTGCTTCCAGCTGATTATTGCACGGTCTGGCTAAAGTGTTTTGCCAAAATCATCACAAACACTCAAGAAACTTTAGAGTTAACAGCTTTTTTAATCTTGCCCTTAGTTGTGAGCTGTCCTATTACTTTACAATAAGAAGTTGATGTTGACTAAACATGAATGTGCCTTGGCTACAATAACATTCTAGCTAGCGCCACCTGCAGGATACTTTTAGGTAACTATTGCTCTCCAGCTTGAAGCACTGTTCTCATCATTCTAACAGCGTTTCTCTTTGGGATGCTTGTTAAATATGGACCCTAGCTGTCATTTGTATAAAAATTTGGATGCGTTTTAAGTTTTTTAAGTCCCCTGCCAATGTACAATAATGACATTTGTTTACTCAGGCATAGAAAAGTATTTAATTTAAAAGGAATCTATAGAGGGAGGACCTTTTAACTACAGACTTTGTGTATTTAGATAGTAAAACATTGTCCTGGTTTAAACAAAAAAAACGACAAAAAAACAAGTGAATTATTTTCTTATTTCATCCAAAGCACGCCTTAGGAATTAATTTGACTCCTCTGATTTCTGATTTGTCGACATTTTAAGAATCAAGAGCAGAGGGGAGAAAAACAATTATTTTGTCTTCTGTCAGACTCCTTTCATCATGAATAACTGTTGCTGCATTTGATTTGTTTGTAAGATATTTTTGACACCTGATGTACTGGAAACGCTAAAGAATTGGACATGTGCATTTTTCAAGAATAAAGACTAGGCATACACTGGTATCTATCTGCACAGGGTACTTTATTTCATAGCGTTCCTCGGGGGAAAGAGAATTTTGATACAAATCCTGATAAAGAAAATGTACCTTTGTATTTTTATGACGATACTGATGATACCTTTCATCACACTAAACCGATTTTGGATGATTTGACACCAATCACGTTCTATGGGGGAGGGTTTTTGGCCACTAAAAATGTGTGTTGTTCTGGAATCTTCATCTCAGGGTGCAAATGGTGTGAGAGAGAACAAGGCCTCTTTTTGAGTTTGTACATTTCCACTCTTAATTCAGCATTTGGGATGGTGCTTGTCAATTCACACAGGAGGACTCGGGCAGCAGGCTGCAGATTCTTCCTGCAGCCTTCTGGCCGCACATGGGGAAAAATCAAGAGGGGATGTTCAATTATGGCATTCTCTTAGGGAAAAAGTTTCTGTTTTCCTTGTTTTACAGATGACAAAATAGCAGCTAGGATCGAGTACAAAGTGAGAAATTGAAGAGACGAGCGGAATCCACGTGAAGAGATGTTCTGTAGCTTCTTCCTGTAATGGGAATGAATGTTTTTCCATCTGTTTTATGGATTATTATTTTTTTATCTTTTAACATTTGGAAATAAAAGTACTTTATGTCTGTTTATCTTGAGCATTTTAAATGGATATCGTGATTGGATTTACATTTGAAACTTGTCGAGTAATGTGTATGGTTTTTAAAAATAAAAAATGTATTTAGCCTAACTGCAGGGCCATGTTCTTCATTTGCTGGGCAGAAAGAATTAAGACCCTAGAGAGAGGTAGACTCTTTTCAGAAGACTTTTTGTGACATGCACATAAAAACTAATTGTAAGTGAATTTTCAAGTAACAGATAGTCAGATTAAGCTAGAAATGCCTGTTAATATCTATCTTTGTGCCATGTTTTAAAATTTTCATATGACTACAAAATTTTAAATGTCAGCCATGATCTCCTCTGACTACATCCTGTAATCAGTGATCTGGGAAACAAAAAACATGCCAGCAAGGAATGTATTTAGGCATGTAGAATTGGTATAGACCAGTGATCATCAGCTGGCACCCTGGCAAACTTCCCAACCAGCACCCAAAAGACTATTAAATACAGAAAACATTTGGTAGTCAGGGTACCTTTGTCTTTATATCCCTGTGGCTATTTAATCACTCCCGAAAAACAAAAAATATTGTACTGTTAAACCATTTTTACAGGAATCTACTGGCTCTCCATCATTAGTATATATGATGCATGATAAACACATACTCAGTCAAGTCCTGATTAAATCTGCAGGGTTCTTTGTCAACTTTCCACTTTAGGCTCCTGAAAAGTGCAATTTTCTTTGTCTGAGATTCAAAATAAAAGACTTACACGTGTCTTACCAGTCACAGTGGTGTCAAACCCACCAATTGACAACATGGCAACCTTAGAAATATGGCACTAAAATATCTCATTTTATTTCCTTGTGGCTGGTTGCAGAATAGGCGGGAGGGCCTGATCTCATTGTTAAAGGGATAGTTCATTATTTTTGAAGTTGAGTCATATGAGGTATATAGCTGTAGAGGTGGCATTAGTCTCCAGTGATTTCAGTGAGCACTGCTCCTTTAAGAATGACTTGCTGGCCAGGAAGCTAGGCTATACAGCGTAACAGATGGGTACAGTTTCTACATGGAATTTAGTGAGTTTTTGGTAAAAAAAAAATTGGCAACAAAACAATGTTGGCTCAAACATACAGAAGAGTAGGGCCACTGAAAAAAAAAATTGAGACACTTTTTTTTTACTCGTGAAAAAAAGTTGGAATTCTGAGATTAAAGTCCAAATTCTGAGAAAAAAAGTCAATTTTCACAAGTTAAAAAAAGCGTGTAATTTTTTTTTTCAGTGGCCCCAATCCTTTTCCGTACAAACGTACCCACTATCAAAACATGTTGAACTGTTTTGTTTTATACATAGAATGATACAATGCAAGATCACGTAACTAGTAGCATTGCATTGCAATATAGTGACAAAAACACAGAGGCTTTCTGGGTAAAAAACAAAATGCTTCAAAGGTTTTCAGTAGTGTGTACGATTTTAACCAACATTTTCTACCAGGAAATTGCTAAATTCTGCAGGGAAGCTGTAACATCTGTTACACTGAATAACCTAGCTTCCTGGCTGGTACAACCAGCAAGTCCTTCTTAACCCCTTAAAGCCTGTTGTATCATATTTGATACATACTTTTATGATATCTCTATCTAATCAATATGATCATAAATTACTAAAAAAAATACCCTCCTGAGTACAATCTGAAAAATGGCAAAAAAAAAAGCCCTCAAGTGGATTATCAGTTAACTAAAACACCTAATTTATCAAATGAGATACAAAAAGTATATATGTTAAATTTTATGGAAATTTAGATTGTTTTGGATTTCAGTAGAAAGTGAAATAAACATTTCAGTTCCAAAAAATTAGAATTTTCTGGCTATAATTTGTGTTTTGAGGCTTTAAGGGGTTAAAGGAGAAATGCTTACTGAAATCACTGGAGATTGTGCCACTTCTATAACTACATACAGTACCTCATATGACTCAACTTACGAAAAATGCTGAAATATCCCTTTAATGCCTTAAACAAATACTAAAACAAAGTCTTCAAAGTCACCTTCCTTCCCCATTCTCACGCTCAGTTTGAACTTGACCATGTCTACTTGCTTCAATGCATTGGTTGCTGCCATGTTATTAGCTGAAAATGTGTTAATAAGCAGTTGAGCAGGTATACCTAATAAAGTGGTCGTGTTTTAGTTTTTCAGTTACAGCACTGACTAGAGAAGGCAAATGAAATCCTGTCAGGCCGAAAAGGGGAAACTTGACCATCAGGTTGGCAATGTGCAGTTCACAAAGAGCCTTTTGTTACAGCCTCTGTGCAGAGGTCAGGCAAGTAAAGCAAAAAAGCTGTGGTAGACATCTATAAAATTAAGAATATATATACAGTCATGTGCACAAGTTTTAGGCATATAGGGTGCTAAGGCTTCATCACAAGGCCCACTGTGCCAGAACCAGGGAATTGAGAGGGTGGGGTGGTGGCCAGAGTCAAGCTGGCACGTGTGTTGCACAGCAGCCGAGGTCGAGCTTTATAGCATTTCTGGTCCTTTTTACCCCTGGTGAAACATCTGGAGACCTGTCCTACAAAAGCAAGCAAGACCACGAGGAAGAAGACTAATCATTCTCTGTTATTATGATTTATACCTGAATCTGCTGAAGTAGGGCAGTGTCAGAGCATGCCACTTATAATGCCAAGATTCAAGGAAATATGCTTGACTGATCAAAACAGAGCAGGATAAAATATTTTGTGAAAAAAACAACACTTGCACATCTACAGGGCAATATTAGCAAAGTGCTGTGGCCCTGAAGATCAGCTGTGAAATATACTGGCTGCTGTGAAAGATTTCACCTGCTGCAAAGGATATTTCTACAAACCCCTTAAGAGACATGATCTAAAAGAACTAAAAATGTAAGTTTCAGGTGTGCATGCAAAAACTTTCTCATGCTCACTGGAAACTTTTGCACACAGGAAGGGATTTTGTGCTCACAAGATAATTTCTGGAGAGCACAAGCAAGTTTATTGGGAGCAAAACTATCTCATGCACACCAGAAAATTTCTTGTGTGTAAAAGGGTCTCATGACCCCGAGAAAGTTTTGCGTGTGCACCAGAAACAATATTTTCTGCCAGTGTCCCTTTAGAAACGTCATACAGTTCACCTGCTGCAAACATTTTGTTTCATGGTCTATGAAACATTTTTGAAGCAGCTGAAATGTTTTGCATTTGTCCTTTATGGCCGACTGAGCTAAGTTCAGACTGACCACAGGGGTCCCCAAAATTAATGCAGACTGTTTTATCTTACCTGGCTGAAGTACCCCATCAGCTCATAAAAAACCTGATTAACCATCTACTTTCAATCAAACACAATTCTTGAAGATTGTGTTTTTAATACTTTAGGGTAAAAATATTTTAAATGTATTTTTATTTCATTTAAACTATTTACAATATATTGTTTATGTCAGTACATTTGGATTCATTACACATCCAAGCCAGCAGAGAGCAGTGGGTTTCACTTCTGCGGCCCCCTTAAACAAAGCTTGTATACTAACAAGATGAATCACTCTACCTTGTTTTTATTCTTCGGTGACAACGGCGTGTGGCAAGACGGCGCTTGGAACTCCCGATGTGTAAAAATGTCTACCAGAATTTCTACTCATGTTTGTTTAAAACAGTCAAATTCAACGGAGATCTGTAAACCGAGAAAATATATCAGAGTGAGACGTCTTCGCTTTCATTCTTCTCTGGACACTGTCGCTCTTTTCCGCCCTGCAGGAATGTAAAGGTACACCGGGCGAAGGTCTGTTAGTGACAGGTCGCTGCATTTCTGTAAGTACTATTGTACTAAAATATTAGGTTGAATGAAAATAATACAGTATTATGAATATAGTTAGCAATTAGCGTCGTGTTTAGCTGTCCTAGTCTGGACGTCGTTGCATTTTCCCATTGATATCAGTCATATTAGCTAACTACTGCAACGTTTTGCTAACTTGTTGTAACGTGTTATGATTAGCGGTCTTCTCAGCTGTTTATTAATGACAGAGCAAACACAGGTGTACACATGTAGTTTATAACAGACTGTTTAGAAATGTGTAACTGTAATCAGTGTAGGCGGGGAGGCACAGTTAGCCTCAGCCCTGCCTCTGAACTCACCTCCATGCATGTAAGATCTCACCTGTCATTGACGGGGATTGTTGCTCTGATCTCAGTCAGGAATGAGACTCCCACACCGCTGAGCTGAAAATGAAAGAGTGGTGGATCCATGTGGGTCTGATCTGCGTCCCGTTGGTAGCTGTGTACCTGAACATCCCGCCCCCTCAGCTGTCACCTGCCCTGCAGAAGTGGCACAGTGCCGGGGAGGTCTTCCAGTTCAGGGGCAGGGAGATCTTCTACAGAGGTCAGAGGGGGGTCTTTAAGGTGTCTCCATCCATTTTCCATGTTACATTACATCCATGTGCTGACAGACTAAGGCATAAGTGCCCATTTCGTGGCTTTTCGCCTTTAATCCTACATTATTAACTATATCTACACTCACCAATCACTTCATGAGGTTCACCTGTACAACAGCAGATAAACTTAAGACGACCTGCTGAAGGCTAAACTCATGTTAGTGGTGCCAGAAAGGGTTGAAAGGCTGCTCTGAGTATTTCCCAAATTGCAGACATGCTGGGATATTCATGCGCAACCATCTCGAGCAGGGTTGGGCAACTTTGTTTACTCAAAGGGCCACAAAAATATTGTCTCACTGCCAGGGAACCAAATATTTACAAATACTCTCGCTTTAACAATCAGAATAACCTAAAATTTGACACAAAGAACAAATGTATAGCTTAAATCACACATTATTAAAGAAAAAAGTCTATTTTTCACTTAAATACAAACAGTAGTACCTAATTTAATCAGCTGAACACAGAACTTAATCCAACTTGAACTGCTTTTGCATGCATTAAACATAATACTGGTTGTTTTAGTATATTTTGCATGCATATCTACATTTTTTTCTGAATTAATGATGCATAGAAAAGATCTTTACAGCTAGTTGTACCTCTGATTTCTGGCAAAGAATCTGACATTTATGAATAATCAAAGATTATTATACAAACATTTCTATTTGTCATGTTTTCGTGGCAGATATTGTCATGCTTTCTATGTTTACAACTTCTTGGTATTTGAAATTGACTTGTGAGCTACACTGATTGAGAAACAGGGCTGTGTGCGGCCAAAAGTTGCCCACCACTGATCTTCATGTTTTACAGAGAAAAGTCAAAAAAATAGAAAGAACCCAGTGATCGGCAATTATCCAGGTCAAATTCCTTGTTAATAGCAGAGGAGAATGACCAGGCTGGTTTAGAAAGGCAACGATAACTCAAATGACCACATTGCAACTAAGGCATGCAGAGTATCTCTGAGTGCACAACACGTTAAACCTCAGTGAATCTGGATTTCTGTTGCAACATTTAAACTTAGGGTCAGAATTTGGTGTAAACATGAAAGCATCCCAGAAAATTAACAACCATGCCTCCCCTAAAAGTCACTTAACTCGATATTCTTCCTCATTCTGATGATGGGCGTGAACTTCAGCACAACATTTTGACTAAGTCTGCATGTCTGTATATCTTGGCTACTTCCATGTGATTGGCTGATAACAACTTGCCGTTAAAAAGCAGAACATGCATGCCTAGTGAAGTCTTTGGTGAGTGTGTATGGCACCTTTATAATAAGCTTACAGACAGAAGTGGAAAGTAGTAGTAACATTTGATCAAATTACTCTAGTTTAGTATCTTTCATGTGTATTTGGACTTTTAAAATACGTTTTTTGTACTCAAAGTCCATGTAAAGTGATGACCAAATCTTTATTTTAGGTTTGTTGTAGGAAAAGCCACTTTGTTTTGAACCACCAGGCCAAATTTCAGTCATGAAAACATCTCTAAGCTTATAAAATTAAGCTTCAAAATCATGAAAAACAAAGCCGTAATGTCTGCTAAAAGTTATCAAGACTGGTGATACCACGGGCTCATATATTTTCACTGCTCAAACAAAACCAAGCCAGGAAGGAGGTGAACGACCTTCTAACAGTCTAAATCAAAAATTCGGTCACACATAGATCTCAGTATTTTCACATGTTAACATCAACCTTATTCCAACATATCTCGTGTGTTACGACGCAAAGGAATGAACATTAAAAGACAAATCTTGGCAGACATTTAAAGACATAAAGCAGTACAATGAAATAAATAATAAAAGAACAAAAGGTATAAACTGGTGAAAAGATTATTAAAAAGAAGAATGTTACATGATCTTTCTCTGCAGATGGAGTTGTCTTGAAGTTTAAGCATTCAAGAGCCCATTTAATTCTGAGCACTTAAAAAATTCTTGCCAATGCAGGTCTGAAATTACTAATATAAAAAAAAATTTAGTAGAATTAAAGGCATGACAGCTGCTAAATAGAGCCAGTCTTTTCTAATATGCAACTATTTAATAGTCAAGATATTTACTATGTGACAAATAAAGAAAAACATATATCATCAGTTATTTGCCACATTTATTATTGATTTACTGAAAAATACCAAGAGGGATAAATGTGACTATTTAAAATATTATATCAAACATTTTTTTTTACGTCACCATACGTCCTTGTCCACCATATTTCCGTCAACATCACCTCCAGTTATAATATTCTCTTATAATGTATGTCTTTTCTTTTCCACCCAGATTCTTATGGTGCTTTGGGAACGTCCGATGTCGTCGTTCTGCTCCATGGCTTTCCCACATCCAGTTATGACTGGAATAAGGTATCCACTGCACGTGCTCAGTAATGATTAAATAAATGATGTAAAAGTTTATTTTAGGGAGCTGCTATTCTGTGAAAACTAACTTTGTCTCTTTTTCCAACACAGATCTGGGAACCACTCGCTCAGCGCTTCCATCGAGTCGTCGCACTCGACTTTCTTGGTTTTGGCTTCAGCGATAAGCCAGTAAGTATGATCTTACATTATCACTTTTTCTCTTATTTTTCTGTACGACTCTCATTCTCTAATGCCCCTGTTTGTCTCAGCGACCTCACAGGTACTCCATCTTTGAGCAGGCCAGCGTGGTGGAGGCTCTGGTGGCTCACCTTGATCTGATCAACCAGCGGGTGAATGTCATTTCCCATGACTATGGAGACACGGTGGCCCTGGAGCTGCTCTACAGGTAGGTGGGATTTGTTCTGCCTGTGAGGAGTTTTGAAAGTTGAGAAAAATCAGCACCTTCTCTGTGTCTCTCAGGAGCCACCAAAACCGCTCGGGACACCTCAACTTTAACAGTCTGTGTCTATCCAATGGAGGTACGAATCACTGTCATCTTTTTTATTGTCTCCAATGTGGGAAAAGAGGGAAATTTATTATTATTATGGCTTTTATAACACTTTAAACTGGTTGTGTCTGATCTGTTCAGGCTGTTGAAGAGACAAAACAAGTTATTTTAACATTGCATCTCATATTTTGGGTTTATAATGCTATTGAGTACTCTAGGGTGTTAATCATGTGTTCTTAACTTTACCCATATCTGATTGTTCTGCTCTGGTATTCAAAACTTTTGTGTCCAACAGGATTATTCCCAGAAACACATCATCCACGGCTGCTGCAGATAGTAAGTTACTATCTGTTTTGGGGCTTTTGCCTTAATTCTAATAGGAAAGGATAGAGCTGAAAAACAGGGAGAGGGATAGGGAATGAGGGGAAGGAGCCAGAGGCTGGATTTGAACCCAGGCTGCCTGCCTCAAGGACAACAGCCTCTGTATGTGGGATGCGTGGACATAATCAGTTTCTTTCTTATTGTTGAATCATGAACACTGACCTTAACTGAGTCAAGTTAGGCCTGCAGGTCTTTAGATGTTGCTTTGGGTTCTTTGGTGACCTCTTGAATGAGTTGTTGATGCACTCTTGGCGTAATTTTGGTAGTCTGACCACCCTTGGGAAGATATACCATTGTTCATAGTTTTCTCCATTTGAGGATAATGGCTCGCACCTTGGTTTGCTAAGTCCCACATCCTTAGAAGTTGCTTTGTAACCCTTTCCAGGCTGATAGATGTTTTCCTAGTGTGACAAATATGTAAAAAAAAGAAATTAGGCAGGGGGAAATACTTTTTTACATCACTGTATAGGAGTTACCATAAATAAATTTCCATATAGCCAGGCTTTATATGTCTGGCTAATGTGAGGATTCTTAAATTCTTGTTTTCTTTTTGCCTCTCAAATTTCTCCATTTTTTCTCCCACAGCTTCTGAAGGACTCCAGTTTCCTGGCTCCAGTTCTGACTCGTCTGACCAACTTTATCATCTTCCAAAAAGGGTAAAAATAGCAGTTTGTAACAAACTGTACCAGCTTGTTAATACATCAACATCCTTTTCATTGTCAGTGCTTATTTTCTCTGTTAGGATTGGAGACGTTTTCGGTCCGTACACTCAGCCCACAGACGCTGAGTTCTGGGACATGTGGACCGGTTTACGCTACAATGATGGAAACTTAGTCTTGGACAGGTGTGTGGGTTTGTTTTGTGTTTGATTCACATTGATGTTGTGTATCTTTGCTCTGGTTTTATTTCTTTCTCCCTCTTAGTATCCTGCAGTACATCAACCAGAGATTAAAACACAGAGACCGATGGGTGGGAGCACTCACCTCCACCGACGTCCCATGTGAGTTCATAGCTGCATCAGACATCTTGATGTTTGTGTGTAAATAAATCACAGGTTGGAGTTTTTTTTGTCTAGTCCCAACACTTTCTTGAGGAGCATTTACCCAGCAGCCCCAGGCAGAGGGTCTACCATGCTAAGCTGCTTAGCCTGTGAGGAGAGGCCTCATAGTCCATCTGTGATTCAGAGCTCGGGGGGAGTGGGGGTAGGGATGTGTATGTGCTACTGACACACCTCATAAGTAATATAGCCAGACGGCCTCAGACAGACAACGTCTGATTTACTCTGTCATTGAGGAAAGAACTGAAGGATTTAACAGATGGGACTGCATGACCAAAGTAGCTTTAATCATCAAATATTACCATGCCAATAAGGATGAATCTTTACAGTCAACCTTTGATTTTTGATATTTTCACCATATTCACAATATCTTTTCTCTTAGTTTTATTTTCTCATTTTAATATAGAAAATAGTAGAAGTTGAATTTTTAATAAATCTGATTCCTATTTCAATTCTCCGACTATGAAAAGTGAGAAATGATTTCTTAAATATAGCTAGTTGCTTTTAAGAAACATTTCTTGTGGAAAACTGTGATACAGATATCCTACAAAAGACCTTTTGATTTTATTTTCTTTTTAAAAAGCACAGGTTTTCAAAATCTTAACATTTCAAGTATGACATTTTTTTTCTTATAAGGGCAGGAAACAAAACAAAGTTTCAAATTGTTACTTCAGAGCTAGAAAAAACCTAGAAATTTCTCTCTCAAAATCCACAACATATCACACTTTGTGTTGGTCCATTATTACTGCTGATGTACGGAAAGATACAACTGTTTCATCTAATCGAAGGAGTCTAGTGCCACCCATTGGGGGTCAGATAGGTGGGCGCGGTATCTGAAAGGGTGCCAAAAAAGTATGACGATATGGACCATTGCTTTGGTACGTTTCCCCACTTGTGACAGTGGAAGCACAAATAAGTGCATACTGAACCCAACAAGGCAACTTTGTAGAAACACAGATTTAGACTAGTGGTTCTCAATTGGTGGCTCAGGACCCAAATGTGGGCCACAGAGCTGTTTTCAGTAGGTCGTGAATATGGGCCTGAAAAAATCTTGGCAGAAAGTCTGTGATGTATGGAGGCCCTCAGCGATGTAAGGATGTGCCACAATCCGGGGTTGGGGGGCAGAATCAAGCTCAACATATGTAGATACACACGTGTCGCTCGGCAGCCAAGGTCAAAGGTCTGTCTGTTTCTGGTGATACACTCGGAGACCACTGTCAGTTTTCAGGCTCTCTTGACATCCACAGCTCGACCTGGACAGTAGCCTAGGCTGTGCTTACACACCACATCCACCCCTTACTCCACCTTAAAGGTGCAGACATTGTTATTTTTGTCAACAGATTACTGGTAATATGCAAAGACATCCAGAGCAATAGCAGGGTTGTGTCAGTCCTCCTTCTCTGTCCTCAGGCAGCTTATTCGTCATATTTATGCCTTACTTCAGCCTCATTTTTTGGACCAATCATGCTTTAAACTCTTGCACAGTACTGTACATCCATACTGTTTATATTATTTTACTCAATTTAAAACCCGCTGTTAATACCAAGTCAGTTTTGGTTGTGTCCTCCAAGAGCTTCTGTAATAATATGCTTTTTTAAACATGGTTGTTTGTTTGCTACTTAAAATCTTAGATCCAAACTGCAGCTTTTTTCATCAAATAGATTTTAACATTTTTTTGAATAAATGTAGTGGTGGGTCCTGATGCTGAACCAGTTGTAGACCTCTGAGTTAGAATTTAACTCTCTGACACTTCCTGTTAGTAGTATACCTATTTTACTGTATGTATTCTGCATTGATGCTTTGAACGTTGCATATATTTGAACTTTCTCTCTAGGACATGCATCACTTATTCTTCTCATCACCCAAACCACGTTGTCTAAGATCTTCCTATTCAACAACAAACTTTTGCATCCTTCCTCCTTACTTCTACCCTTCAGTGTTCCTCCCTCCATTTCTCCCTCTTTGACCCTCTCTCCTCCCTGCTTGTCTTTCAGTGCACATGATCTACGGACCCCTGGACCCCGTCAACCCTCACCCCCAGTTCATCCGTCTTTACCAGTGAGTGCCCCCGCCTCTAATTCCCGTTCAGATTATCTCAAACACGCCCACCTTTTTTACTAAAGCTTTGCTTAGCTCACCCATCGATTCCATTGCATTTGCAGCGCAATTATTTAGTTTTATCTTCTGTAATACTGTGATTAAGGGCCTCTGGAGTCTAAATGTTTTATTTTTGATGATTTAATTTTTAGACTTTAGAGAGAATAAGGCAGCATAAATATCTTTCACAGCTGTTTTATGAATTGCACACATATTAAAGTGACTTGTGTTAGATTTGCACATGGTTTGTTTATAAAAAGACATGCTTGCTAGTAACTAAAATGCATGTGCAATTCATATAACAGGTGTGCAGAATACAGCTTAAACATGCATGCAAATGACTTAACCATGCATGTTAAACAAACCAAATGCTAATTATTACAAAGGCACATATAAATGCAAAAGCAATACTTTTGCAGGAAATGATCTGTTATGTTTGCAGTAGCTTTCAGCTGTCATGTTTGTGGGACATGTATCACATTAAAAGCAGCTGATTTGTTTTATGCACCGATGTATGTTTAACATTGGTGCCTGTCAAAATCCAGTTTACAGATTTTAAGGTAAAAAGTCACTGATTTTTATTGTTATAAATTGGGAAAATCTGAGCACTTTTCCCCCCTCAGTTACCTTCAATTATTGCTCTCTGTGATATCGATACCTTGTAGCTTAAATCTGTGTGAATGAGTTGATGGTGTGGGGGTTAAAGCAGAGGTTATCAACCTTAAGGTCATGGATTCAAGTCCTGCTTCAGGTGTTGTGAGCATTAAACAAATTGATCTTTTTCTTTCCTTCCTTTGTGTCTCATGATACCTCCCACCATCTCTCCAACTGTTGCCAGACATGTTGCCTGAGTTCAGTTCCACTCAAAACTGGCTCCACCAGGCATTTTTTTCATTCATGTATTTACCACACCAGGAAAAGGGGATTTCATGTCTCTCTGAGCCACAGGTACTAAACCTAGCCTTGAAGCGGCAACCTCACGCATGTCTTTTAGCTCCGCTATTGTTTTTCCTAGCCAGTAGAGCTTCTGATTGTTCTCATGAATGCAGCGAGAAGCCTGCAGGAGAATGTAGTAGAAAATATTTCCATGCTGAGAAAGAAGCAGGAACCTTTACGGGGCAGTAACCTTGACATTTCCACTCGACCACAGAAAAAACGCAAAGACAAGGCACACTCCTCTTGCTGTGATTGTGACGGATTTAGTTAAGTGTTGATACATGTGCTCTCTTCTCTTAGCTTGTGAAAAGCCTGGACCAGCTTCTGACCTAACTACAAAGCCTGTAAAAGTTGATACCAAATGAGATTTGAACCCACACCCTTTGTATTGAAGTTGCTCTGACAGTGCTGCTAGACCACAGCAGGTGTCACTGGATCCGTCTGTTTGCATCATATTTCCAACAAGATTCAGTCCATTTGTTTTGTTTACATGGAAAGAATGCAGCTTTATTTTTAGTGAAAAGGAAGCTGCAATCCCTCCTCAAAGGCCTTATTCTGAATTTTTTTTTAAGTTTAAGTTTGGATTTGAACCATCACCCTTTATTAGAGAAATCCTTATATCGCTGCTAGCAGTCAAAATAATAGTTGCTTTAGATTTTGTTATCTTTTTGTAACTTCTTAAAATTTAAAGAATGTTACATTAATTTGAATAAAAATTCTGCTGCAGTCCAACTTTGTGGACTTTATTAAGACTAAAAACAAAACATTAACATCACGTATTAAGGGCTGAGATATGACATTGGTGTTTCCCAAATACAGCTTCAGAGAAAATGTTTTTTTATTTCACTGTCTAGATGGACACTTTGAAGTTTCCTTCCACTCCCTGCCCATGGTGGTATCATTATTGTTATAATCTATAGGCAAACTGCTGCAACAAAGCCTCTTATTTAACTTAAACATGATCTTGCAGATGTATCCTGTGAGTTCTCAGTTGGTCCAGCCTTCAGACCCTCCATCAACTCCTTTACAACATCCTGTTTCCAAAACCCAGCACATCAGCATGAACAACCCCCTTTGTCATCTCATGATTATTAGATAAATAAATCCAGATCACGACCTATTTACTCGTCACAGCAAAATTGAGTGAAATAAAATCTATGGATGCATGTCCGATCTACAATCATTAAATTGATCTTGAATGTGATCTTGTCACTGCAGACAGCTCGTCCAGAGGTCGACGATCACCGTCCTGGACGAACACATCAGCCACTACCCTCAGCTGGAAGATCCCACCGGCTTCCTAAACGCGTATTTTAACTTCATCCACTCTTTCTGAGGAGACGGTAGACGGCAGCACGTGTTTTAAGGATTTCAGGAGCTGTTTGGATCACTTGAGAGTGATAAATGACCTTTTTCTGATGATTGTAAGAGGGGGAAGCTGCATCAGTTTGAGGTTTAATCAGAAGCTAATTAACCAGCATTAACAGCTAAAATGTCAATGGCTGACATTTGAAGGCATCAAATACGAGCTAGGAACAGGATTAATTGAACATAATGCAACTAACGAAGTGATCTGAAGGTGGCAGTGTTAATTTATGAGCCCTCAGAGGAAGCATGATTCCTAAATGTTGTTTGAACTTCATGTAGGAGCGTGATGATTCCCTCCATATTCTGTTGAGTCCTACAATCAGCTGCTCTCTGAATGACTTTGATATGATTTTCTACATTTTTCTTGATGTCAATGAAAAACTAAATGTCAACTTTTCTTCAAATAAAATTAGTTTTGTAAAAAAAAAATGTCTCATTGAAGTTATGCACAGTCAGAATTTATTGAAGCTTTGACGGAAAGAATATTCTTACTGTGAAGAAGACACGAGGACCATCAGACAGTATAAAGAAACACGATTCAGTTAATATACTCAGAATAATAAAATGTTTTTAGACTCATTATACATAAAGTTTTAGAGCTGTGGAGAGAATCTTGGCGCAGTTTGTTGTGCAGAGATGAACGTTTTTGTGGTTGCGTTGGCATATGTAGCAGCAGCGGGAGCATTTTAACCCACAGAGGCCAAGATGACGTCGACCACTGTCTCCTCACTGCTGCGAACCGTCACCTGCATGGTGACGCCATCAGCCAGCGCCAGGCGAGCACGAACAAGAGCGTCATGACCTCCTCGAAATACACCTGAGAAAAGAGTGACATTTAAGTTGGAAAAACATTATTTCATCAGAAAGAAGAAGAATGAATTTTTGATCCATTAAGGTGCAGTGATAAATAAAAACTAATTCACATGGGGGAGCATGTTCTAAATAGATTTTTACATGAGGTGCCACATTTAAAGAGAAACTAAACCCCTAGACCAATTTTTCAGATGAAACCAATGTACAGGTCCATCTAAAAAATAAAAACAGAACATTATGTAGAGGTTTATGTTTTCCTGAAAACTGACTTCAGTTAAACACCTGAAGCCAAAAATTACCAAAAAAAACCCAGCAGTTTTTTATAAAGATGGACTGATAAATATGTGTTTCACATGCATTAAATTTCTTTATAATGGCTGACTGGTGGATTTATGAAAAATGGGTTAAAGGTAAAGCTATTCCTGATTAAACTGTATCAATCTCTTTTTTTTGAGTCATTTTAATAGTTCTAGGGAGTTAATTAGGAAAAAAAATACCCATAATCACAAAACCTATTTTTTCCTCTGCACTTCTTTTAAATTTGATAATGTTCTGAGGGCCGGACGACAAGATCCACCAGATGATGATCACTGCTCTAGGGTGTTATTTTCAAGAGTTAAACAATGTCTTTAATGAGCTTGGGTCTTCTATGTGACTAGATATTTCTATTTCCTCATTTAAGGCAGGTAGTTAAACCAATAAACCAATGAGAGTTATCATTCATCATTCTATGATTGCTGTAAATGTAGCGCTGTTGCCCAAGATTGCACATAAATCCTGTTTTTCTTAAAATTAAGTGGATGTCAATGAACTGGTGTCCTCTACAGAACCCTTTATCATCGTTGTTAGCTTGTGGTACATCTACCTTGAATGGTTAAGACATAGCTAATAATCACATCTGAAAAGCAGCATGGACTGAATGATGTTGTGGCTGATAAGAGACAGTAGGAAGGAGGGAGTGGGCGTGGCTTATCCCCTTCCCTCACACTCCTTAGTTGAGCTTCAAAGTTAGTGATAACATCCATCTAACTGCAGTATACTTTTTCCTGAACTTCATTTCATATTTGGCTTATTTGGACTGATAATTATTCAATTACCCATTTCATTTGTAGAAGTAACACAAAATTTAAAACATGAATGTTTGCATTATTCTAGTCTTTTGATTACTCAAGGCACTTTTACACCACAAGTCACTCTAACCCTTTAACACTGATGGAGGAGGCTGCTATGTAGAGTGGCCATCAGTATTAACCACGGGTCGACCAAAAATAGTTTCTCAAAGCTGGCACTGATACCAGCTATTTGTAGTTCATGAGACCGATAAACTGTGTGCATTTATTATGACAATAAAAGTACGAAATGTGGTAAGAGTAAAACAGCATGATCAAAAGAATTGTCAACAAGAGGAATGACCCAGAGCAACACAGTAGCAGTAGGAAGCGACATCATACGCTCACTGTGAGAGTGATGGCCATGCCATTTACTGATTGATTTTATTAGGAATCGTTAAAATAAAATGCAGATAATCTGCCAAATGCCTAATATCAGCCCCAATAATATTCAAATCTCACTATTAACTAACCCATTCATACATTCACGTGCCACGATTTGGGGTTAAGTGTCTTGCCCAAGGACATATCAACATGTGACTGAAGGAGCTGGGGGATCCAACACACAACCTTCCACTTCAGAGAGGACCTGAGGCTTCACCACAGCTGCACCAATCAGTGTTGTCTTCAAGCAATTTTTTCCTCTGCAGTCCCTTTTTACATCATCCTGAAATCATGTGTTTAATTGACGAAGCTTACTTTTAAGGGCCATATCTTTAAAAGATGCTAACTGTGTGAAAAAACCCTAACAGAACACTTAAATGCCCATCCCCATCCTGATCAAACACTCACCTGCGAGGAAGAGGACGTGCGAGTTCTTGTTTTCTGGAACTTTATCTGAACGCTCACATGGCTGCATTCCCAGGAAACTGATGATGTTACCGACCGCCTCTGCAACAAAAAATGGAAACAGTAAATTAGTCAAATAACACTAGACGAGGCAGTTAGCTGCAATAATAAACAAAAGATATCAAACTTTATAACTGAGTGTGGTTTGCAAACCATTCCTGAAATAATAGGAGGAGTCTAAAATTTCAGCTCACCGTCTAGAGTCCGTACTGACGCCAGGGCAAACGTCTCCTCTTTCTCAAATTCATCTCCCACTTCTTCCCACGCTGCGCCGAAGTTTGGTTTCAGAACCTTCTGGATGTGATCTGCAACCGTCACCTCTAGATCCTCCAACTACAGAAGAATAATGAAGAATTAGCAGTGAAAAGGCAAAAATAAGATTAGTATAATGATGAAATCAGAACAGTTTTTGTTGATGGATGAGCTGTGATTACTTACCACGTATTCATCGTCATAGCCGTCATCGTCAGGCTCTCCTGTGTTCGGATCGCAGTCTCTGACCAGATACTTCATAGTACAACTGAACGTACATGACACTGTGGATAGGTAGGACATACTTTTCTTAAGTCTTTTACAATCTCTTACAATTTCTGGAAGGACTAGTATTTTCAAACTTTTGTGTCTCTACTCTGGTCACTTTAAACAATCTGTTTCCTCTATGTTGTTTAGTGACTTTGTTAAGGCTGTTGGATCTAATCATGACTGCATGTTGTTCCTACCAGCGGTGGGGTCGTCATCAGGCAGGTGGACCAGCGTGTAGCAGGAACCGGGCTGACTGTAGGGGAGACTGGGGGCGGGGATGTAGTGTACTACCTCATAGGCCTCTGACGGCTCCATCTGGACAACAACCTGAGGATAAAAGCAACAATATACGTTCAAAACTCAAAATCCAATCTCAGAAAGTGAAATATCAACCATAAATCTCCACTTCTGTACCTTCTGTAGGAGCTGGTCATTCAGGGTGTTCGTGCAGTCAAACTGGAACACCATGTGCCGGGCGAAGGTGTGTTTGACGCAGCGTACCACGTACTCCGTCTCAGCCTCCGTCAGCTGCACCGGCTCGGAGGATTTGAAGAGCGGGCCGAGATTTTGGAACTCTGGGATCGCCGCAAGTTGCTCTGTCAGGACAGAGATAAAAGCAGACTGACTGTTTATAACACTTCTTCAGTCCTGAGTGAGGAGGCGAATATCACTGCCTCAATATTAGCATCAACAGGTTGTTCACAGTCTTACCCTGGTAGATGTCCTGGCGTGAAGGGGCCAACTTTTCTGGAAGTTTGCTCGTAGCAACAGGGGCGATTTCTACAAAGAAGAGCAAACATTAACAGACATTTCTAAATGCTTAATCCCTTCTGATTGTGGATCACAAAAATTAAGGGGAAATCACGTGTCAATTAGCAAATAGCAGTTGAACTGTTACCTGTTTTCTGCTCTGTGATTGGAGTGGTGGCCAGAGGGACGCTCTTCATATCGAAAGGTTTCTCTGAGGGCTCCAGAGTGTACTGGTGGAGGGACTTCTCCAGGCCAGGGATGGAAACAGACAGACCTGAGGGGAAAACACAGAGGAGGAGCTGTTAGCATTATTAAAAAGTTCTCTACCCATGAGGTCCCTAGCTCACAGGAGAATACAGAAAACAACGTATAGACAGCTTGTTTTTTCTGCCTGCACAGGGTTGAATAGCTGTGCATTTGCTTTTTAACTGACTAGATGCTCTGTAGGTTCCCTTGTGTGTTTTCCTATCTGGGCTGATCTGATCTGGCAGTTGGCTCCACTGAAAATAGACTCAGAATGGATCTCAAGCAGAGCAGAGTGGAGTGATGTCTCTGGCATGCACCAGAGACCAAGATATTAACTAGAAAGAGAGGAATCTGCTCTGAAGTGCATATGGTTGATGAAGTGCTGCGAAGATGGACTGTGTGGGGTTAACAGTGGACCCTTTGTTGAATGCAAGAAAGCATTTAGGCTCCACATCTTGCACTATAATTGCACACTTGCACACCTTCACATTGCAATCTAGCATGTTTACAAAAATCTGCAAAATTAAATTTGGCATTGTTGAATGGGTTCTGATTGTACTGAATCCAACTACTGAGATTATTCTCATAATTTATTATTAGTTCCGTGGACATTGCATCTGCCTACAACATAGCAATCATTTCTGCTGTTAGAATTTCTGAGATAATTGTACAGAATGTCCCTTTAAGGTTTAGTAATTTGCTTTAAATGTTTGGAGAAACTACTATGACATTTTCAGAATTTTTCATAGAAATTTAAGTAAAAAGTTTTTTTACATTTTGCTTCCAAATTTTGGAGGCACATTGGCTAAGACATTTTTTTCATTTTCAAGAGAATTTGGAAAATTTCAGGCATTTTTAAGGAAATTTGGAAAATGGATTTTTAATCCATTTAACAAAAAATTTGACTTGAATTCTGGGAGAGAATTTGCTTTGATTTTTTAAAAGAAATTTTCATGGAAATTTGGGACAATTATTTGTAAATTTCAGGGACTTTGTTTGGATGTTTGGGGTATTTTTGAAACATTTTTAAGGAATCTGGGGGAATGCATTTCTAAATTCTGTGAAGTTTGGGGGAATTTGCTACAAAATTTCCATGAATTTACATGGAATTCTGGGGAGTTTTTTATTTGCATGTTTGGGCTTATTGACAAACTTTCACTGGAACTTTTGGGGAATATTTCAAAAATTGTTGTTGTACTCAATGGGATATTTTGAAAATATTTTTAGGAATTTTAGCTGAAATTTTAGGCAATTTCTATGAAATTTTAGAAAATGTCCAAGGAATTCAGAACTTCTAGCAAAAAATTTTGTTCATGCTTGGTCTTTCCAAGTCGTTGTGGTCCATCATGAAAATGATACGTAAAATGAATCCCCCATCCATCTCTCAATGACTGACACCATTTCTGACTGACTAAAGACTAACAACAACTGTCTGGCACTCAGTTAAAGCATCTACTGGATTTTCTGCAGAAACACGACCTTCAGGAGATTTGTCATCAGCATTTTTGATCAAATCTAAGTCTCGTTCAAAGACTGGGCTGAGCTTTTAGACTTTTCAGATCCTACTTATCCCAAATGAGTGGGAGAAATGACAAATGCATTCAAACAAAAGTTCGGGTCTCAGGATTGTTAAGGGCTGGTCTTGCTGTTTAACAGCTGCCTTGTGTATTGTTATATTGTGTGCTCCTGCTGCATAACAGGAACATGTAATCTGTATAAACAAAATCTAAATTGTATTCACCATTGAAGATGTAGGCAGCATTCAGAGCCTTCTGCTTCTGCTGCAACACGTTCATGTAGAAAGTAGCTCTGTCACGCACTTCATCATCACTGTCCATCATGCACCTGTGAGAAAATAAACATGGTAATGTAATAAATCGTCATATATTTAACATTTATATATAGTAAGGACCATAGTTTAGGAGTATTATTATCATTCATATTTCCTGCTATTTGCTACAGAAAGATGAAAACTGGAAAAAAACCTAGGGAAAAAAAAATTAAGGAATGTCATTATTACCTCTGCATGAGGACCAGGACGCTCGGCAGCAGATCATCATTCTGAGCTCCAAATTTAGCCAAAGCGCTGACTGCAGCTGAGGAGAAAACATATCAAAGATGGTGTCAATTTTAATCAACAAACTGAATGAATGGATGAATTTCCTTTAAAAAAGTCAAACTATCATGCTCCATCTTACCTGCACGGACAGCCTCGCTCTCCAGCACCACACGGTTGAAGATGAAGCGGATGTACTTGGAGGGCTGGGGGGTGCGTGGACCCTCTTTGCCCAGCAGGTGTAAGATCTTTGTTGCCAACACCGTGTGCTCGCAGTCCTCAATGAACTCACACAGGTGGGCCAGACCGGTCTCCTTACTTTCTGGGTTCTCCTCGATGATGCTGATGATGCAGTCCACAATGGCACGCTTGTACTCAAAACCACCCTGAAAGGAGTCAGGAGGGAAGTCAGTCTCTGTGACTCAAAACATTAACCACTATGCTAGATACACTGAAACGATGTAGTATACAGAGAAGCATGCAAGATACAAAAACGGCTACGTTGAAGACGTTCACAGACAGGTAAGGCAAAGACCAAACTGGAAAAGATCGTCTGTGAATTGTTAGCAACCGACTTACATCATCTCTGAGCATGTTGGACAAGAAGTTCATCATGACGCTGTGCTTCCTGGGATACTTCTGGCACAGAGCGCTGATGGCCTGCACCACCACAACCTGCAGTAAACAAGCAAAGGGGAGAAAATTAGCTCAACATGGATCATGGATGGTGAACAAAACTTTGACTCGTAACATGATTTAGTTCTCCTTCAAACATAAAATACTGAAAACAAGTGTTAGACCTTGAACTCGTCTGAGATCTCTGAGACAAATGAGGAGATCTGCTTCATGAGGCGGTCCACACTGCTCTCACTGCCGGTCTTCAGCAGAGTGGTGATGGCCAGAGTGGCAATGCTGCGGTTTGAGTCAGTGATCAGGTTTTCCAGGTCCAAGTTGCATGCAGTCACAGCTGACGGGTGCTTCATGGCAACCTGATGAACCCAGGGGTGATATCATTTAACTCATCAGATCATTTGATATCTTTTAAACAACCATTTTAGAATTTCGATTTAAAATGCAGTGTAAAGGTAGGATGGAGGGGAAGGCTTTACCTTGTTGAGGGTCCTGACTGCAGCGTATCTCAAAGCTGCTTTGGGGGAGCTGCAGAAAAGCTGCAACACTACAGAAAGACCAAAAAAATCCAATTCAAGCACACTGTTACAGACCAATTAGAAGCTCATTGACATAATCAGTCAACTAAGAAAGGAAAAGGTGAATAGTTACTGACCTGACACAGCAGGAGCCAGCTCCCTGGCAGTACAGTTGGGCATGTGGACAATGGCAGAGGCAGCTTCATAGACCACCATCTCATTCTTATTCCTCAGGCAGCTCTCGATGAAGTCAAACAAAGGGCTGTCATGACTGAAAACAGAAGAATACCATGACATAAACCAAGAAAAGCTTGAAAAACCATGCAGTTTGCTTCATGTATGATAATTCATCAGCTGTTCTATCCAGACGTCCTCATGAGACATTGCATGGTTAGTTTCCTGCAGGTTGACTCACCCTGCTTCAGTCTCATCCAGCAGTTTACTTGCAATCCTGATCAGCATGCAGTAGGCGAAGGGAGACTTGAGACCAGACTTGGTGAACTTGTTGAGCATCTTGGTGACAGCCAAACGGTCGTTCTTCCTGAGGTGATACAGCAGGCCCAAAGCATGGTACTAAAAGACAGGACACACATTTAAAAACATGTTTACAACCCCATCAATGACAGCTACACATACAATAGACGGTTTGAGAGGACGTGCATTGCTCACTACCAACCTGGACCATGATGTTGTCACTAGAAGCAGCCTCCTGAGCCTCATTCACCCAACGCTTTACCACATCATAGCTCATCTTCACCATGTGCTGAGCACAAAAACAGAGTGGACTTCATTAAAAAAAAAGACTGAACCTAGGGGGGTGTAGAGGGCTTAATCTCAAAATACCAGGACAGTGATGCTCCTCTTACCAGTGAAGAGACCAGGGCTGAGCTAGAAACACTTGGGACCTTGTCAACAATAGCCTGCTTCATGTATCTCTCTATGGCCTGCAGCATGGTGGTCTGTGGAAGCGACAAGGAAAATTCAACACACAACATGATATAATGTATAATAAATGTTCTCTTTCATATACGAGATGGTTGGGTCACGGAAAAGCTGGAGAGATGATACAAGGGAAAAGATCAGGCAAAGTAACACTCACATCAGTGATCCTGCAGAGGGCTCTGATAGCAGGTCCTCGGTACACATCCTCCTTCCCTGTCATGTCTTTGGTCAGGCTGCAAAACATGACACAAAAAACAACTGAACAGAAAGCCAACATTTTTAAGTCATTTTACTCCCTTATGAATAAAACAGCCTGTTATATCCAGATCAATGATAAAAGAGGAAAAAACAGATTAATAAAAGTGCTTCAGTGTTTTTATACTGAATATAACAAATAAGCAGACCTGCTAGTGACAATGATGACATCCTCAGAGATGTTGGCCATTTCTTTGATGGTCAGGTAGCACATCCTCCTCAGTGTTTGCTGAAAGAGAAAGTAAGTGAACAAACTAGGAATCATTTTTACACCTTTTAGAACAATGTGATAGTATGCATCCTGAACTGAGAACTCAAACTGGTTATTTTATACATTTACAAAGCTAAAGCTTAAATATAAACGACGAAATGACTGAATCTTACATCATTGGACTGAAAGAGCCTTGTCATGGCAAAGAAGGCCTCTGTAGCCTCTGTAGTCCCAAAATGCTCCCCCTAAACAAACAAATGAATGTCAATAGGACAGAGAACAATTTGATGGATGCTATTTCTAAAATGGATTATTTCTTATTGCAGGTTTGTACCTGGTTGAGGAGGTAGATGATCTTGGTAAGAATATGGAGGCATCTTCTTGGGTTGATTGGGGTCTCGTTAAAGATACGTGCCTGTAATGAAGAAAGGATACCTCATTCGGATGTGCATGGCTAGGGCATAGTTCTTCGGGCTCATCCTTTTCCTCAAGAAAGTACTGCACATTTAAAGCAACATAAAGGGCAGACTTTACCTCCTGAAGCACAGCGCTCTTCTCAAGGTGCTGGAAAGGGTTTGAGCCACTTCCTGAACATCAAAACAGACATTTCAATAGGTCAAATGTGCAATTAAAACCCTAGATTTATTAAAGAGCAACCCACGTAAATGACACACAGTGGATGACAGTTCATGCTCCGCACGTCCATCTGAATATTTGTTGAGAAAATGCAAAGCTAACTCGACAAAATAAAGCTGACACTGTCATGTTGGCAATGCTAACGCTACAATAAGCATGCGCGTCTGCTACCTCTGTCATATCTGTTATTGACAATACCGTTTAAAAGTAGTTATGATATGCAAACCTTAGTAACAACTGTACAATAAATAATAATGATAAATTAACCCGATAGGTATCTTTAACTTTAGTTCGTCGGCTAACAGCCTGGCTAACCCGTATTAGCTTCCATTGCATCTATTTTCCCGTCATCCTCGCGACAATTTTCATTGTTTTTAAATTCAGTGTAATGAAGTTTACAATCTTACCAGACTCCTCGTCCTTTTTATCGAACTTTTTAATCATTTTATCGGAATGAAGCTGACGGACGAGGGCAAAAAGATGCTCCCAGCCTCGGTCAGAATAGGTGCTACTTCCACGTATCCAAAATGAAACACACTTCCGGTTCAAACGTCCACGTTAACGGAATATACGTCAGGATTTTTGTGCGTAGTGGCCCGAAGGGGGGCGCTGCTGTCCCGCAAAATAAAAGTATAACTAAAAGAAAGTATTTCAAACACTTTAATAGGAAGAAAGAGCATGTTTATCTTTCGAAGTTTAAAGGGATTTAAATTTATATATATATATATATATATATATATATATATATATATATATATATATAATTTTTCAAGAAGAAAACAAGGTTCCAAAGCGTTCCCTTTTCACCTAACGCCTTAGTTAGCGTGCTTTTTATATCTATTTTGCGCCTATACTAGGTCTAGTCTAAAAGACACATTATATATATATGTATATATATATATATATATATATATATATAATTTTTCAAGAAGAAAACAAGGTTCCAAAGCGTTCCCTTTTCACCTAACGCCTTAGTTAGCGTGCTTTTTATATCTATTTTGCGCCTATACTAGGTCTAGTCTAAAAGACACATTATATATATATGTATATATATATATATATATATATATATATATATATATAATTCTTATTATTATTTTCAAGTTACCCTGGATTATCAGTGGCCTATATTCTATTGAAATGCAGTCTTGTGATGAAATATATGTAAATGCTTTGGGAAATTAAGGAAAAGTTAAAGCACAGGATCAGCAGTGCCTAGAGCTGTTTCTTTTACACCTGCAAAGCTGGCACATAAACTAAGGTGTAATTATATATATGGCGTTATGGTGTATATGGTGTTATTATTATATATGGCCACGAGATGACGGCATTGCGTTGTCTAGACTCAGGTAGATGAACTACAGAATAGTTCCCTTAAACTAAACTGCTGTTAAAAAGGGTTTCATGTGGTTTATTACCATACCACAATTATAATTACTTGGCATAATATTTAGTCTCTTAAGCTGTGATATTTCTGAGTCCTGAATAAACAAAACTAAATAAAACCAAAACTTGTTTATTCAGTGATCATAATTAGGCTTGTCATTATTATTTGTGTTGATCAGATTAATTAAGGTCCATAATTAGTGCAGTATTTTTTTTTTAAGTCGTGATTAGTCACATGATTTATTGTCCTTTTCAGCACACTTTGGTAAAGCCACATCAGTGTCTCCTTGCAGCCATGTAAAACACAGCGCATTCAGAGAGTATTCAGACCCTCTTCACCTTTTTTCAGTTTTGTTATGTTGCAGCCTGATGCAGTGGCCCCTGTAACTCTCAAATGTAGAACTTTGGCTCAACCAGGGCTCTTCCAAGAGGTGGTCGCCCAGCCAAACTGTGCAATCGGGTGATATGGGCCTTAGTAAGAGAGGTGACCAAGAGCGTGATGGTCACTCTGATTGAGCTCCAGAGATCCTGTGTGGAGACCAGACAAAGTTCCAGAAGGACAACCATCAGTGGGGCCCTCCACAGATCTGGGCTTATGGTAGAGTGGCTAGACTGAGCCTCTCATCAGTGCAAACACGTGAAATCTCACTTGGAGTTTTCAAAACTGTCTAAAAGATTGAGAGAAATGGGAAGTACCCAAGCAAAATTTCAAGTGTTTTTGCAAAGGACTTGAATACTTGTGTAAATGGTGTATTTCAGTTTTTTGTGTAAAAAATTAGCAAAAATGTCTTAAATTCTGTTTTCTCTTTGTTATGATGGGGTATTGAGTGTAGATGAATGAGATTTTTTTTTTCGACTGTAGTACAAGGCTGCGACATAGGAAAATACAAAAATGAAGGGGATTTGAATACTCTAAGTCAATCACTGCTCTTCAATGTCTCATTTCACTTTTAAAAACTCAGACAGCTCAGTGGACAAGTCAAAGTCATTTGCACCCTCTGTTATAAAACACTTACCTTTAAACTGTCGCCTAATTTCCTTTTCAATCCATAACAAGTTCTTTTTTTTCTTTACCATGGTTAAGTTCATGTTAAAATCTCGATCTACCGATAAAAGCGGGCCTGTATCCAGGAGGGAAATCAGTTGCTCTTAGTTTGAGACAGCAGAAAAATCTAAACTGACAGAAAAGTAATTTAAAATGCAGAATAGTGGAATTACAAATATGATTAAAAAAAAGTGATTTCTGTTAAAAAGTGTGAGGCTTCTATATCAGAGTGTATAAATGGTAGCACCTCAATGAAACTACTATTGATATTTGAGTTAGTTTTCTATTTCTTATCATACATCCAAAAATTTCACCTCTTCTGTGTGTATGCATTGAACTAGAGAAAAGTGATTTAAATTTAACAGTGTGACAATGTAAAAGAGCTGTAAATAAAGAAATAGTCAATAAATTCCATTCAAAATTTGGTGGAATAAAAAGGGCAAATACTTTTGTTACTTCTGCTTTATTTGAGGAAAAATAATCCTTTATTTGAAGTATAAAAATAACAGACATCTGATGAACAATTACAATCCCATGCATTAGCATTTACTGCATTTCATGATATCACTGTTGATTTTCAGTATGTTAGAGTTCCCGTTTCCACTGTGGACGTTTCACACTCAAATCTGGAATCATTAGAGACTTCCATGTAAACCTCTGAACAGAAAACTACCTCGTCTATAACTAAATAAAGCACCAAAGAGAAAACAGTATGAATATGCATTAGAAGTACAAAAGATTTCATTGGTCTTATGCAAAGAACCATAAAAACTAAAATTACAGCTGCTATATCCTTGTTGTTAGTCAGAGATTTAAGATTTGATGACTTTGGGAGCACAACAGGGCACGGATCCTTCATTATACTGAAAAGAAAACATAAGAGATGGTATTTACTGAGACAAATCCTTCATCACTGCCCATATAACAAGGGAAATCTTCTTTTATATGTCAAATTGGCGTTCAAACATGTCTTATAGTCATATTAATTTTCTTTGACATACTATTATCATTTTAAGATGTACCACAACATTTTAAGTGCATGAAACACGTGTATTATACTCTCATACAAAGGCATGGTAACACTTTAAAATGCACAGTAACATTAAATCTCACAGCTGAATTTAATTGGTGATCATACTGTAACACTGGGAGTTTTCTGTCAGTTGATACTGTTTTCACAAAGAAAACTATCAGCCAAATTATTTTCTTCGTTTGAAAATGCTACTGAAAGTAGAAGATTCAGTTTATAGCATAAAAGCAAATTAAACGGTTGTATTGTGTGAGACAGGGGATCTTGATTTCAGGGGTCTTCCATATTAGGGCAATAAATTATCCACACTAAAACACTCCTAACCTGCAGAAACAAACCAAAACCGCTACTTTAAAGAGAATTAAAAGTAACGAGGCCAACACTGGTCATGGCTGTCTGTTCAATCTCAGTTGTCCATCACTAGTTTGTTCACTTTCTCCGTCCGATTTGAGCCAGAAGACGCGCGTTCTCCGCCGCTTTTGCGCGCAGGTTTTTGGCTTTGGCCACGTCAAAGAGCACGTTCATGATGTTGGTGGGGACATCCAGGGACAGGGTCAGCCTGCTCCTCCGGTCCCCTTTGCTGCTGTTCCGGAGCATCTGCCCTCTGAGCTTGGTCCGGCTCATGAAGCGGTAATTTGCGGGGTTTGAAGTCCTTTTTTCCCGGCTGGACTCCAGAGAAGAGGAGGAGGAGGTGAGATACTCCGCGGACTGCAGCAGAGACCCCCAGCCGTCCACGGGGGAGAAAACTCGAGGCTCGTCCTCATCGCTCCGGACCCCGAGGGGCAGCCGGTCGTCGCACAGGAGGTCTGATCGGGTTTGGGAAAGGCGGAGGCACAGGCTGGAGGTCGGTGTGCAGAGGACCGAGAGCAGCAGGAGAGTCTTCAGGGAGGACAGCATGCTGTGTCCTCTGGGACCAACATAGAGGGAGAAAAGGGACAATACATATCATTCTTTATGGTTGTTTGGAGTTTAAATATTAAAATTAGTGACAAAAAGGGGTTAAAATAGTGCTCGTTTCTAGCTAAATCTGCTCCAAAAGTGCAATTTTTCTAAACGAAACGCGTTAATTTACGCTTAAGTGGGACAAAAAAAGTCAAAATGTTCTTATAAAATATGTTTTAGAGGTCTCAGATGTAACTTTGTGACATATAGTCTGGAGAAAGTTGATTGTGCGTCAAAAAGCCTTTGTATCAGATCATAAATGTCTATTATGTATCGTAAGGATGGGATTTCAAGTGACAAAAATGTAAACAATAATGTTCGCACAACTTACCAATCACGTCCTGTTATAGAGGAAAGAAACTAGAGTGTTCAACCAAAACGTAACTCTGTCAAAGACAAAAAGAAGGTCCTCACATTTAAAAAAATGTGATAAGAAATCCAGATAAAGTGTACGGAGGTCAGCAGCGCGCGCTGTCCCACCAGTAAACTGTCTCGCGCGTCCATTCACGACGCATTCATTTAGTAGGAGCCATATAACCGCGGAGTTATACGACAGCAACTACGTCACCCCGTTGACAATTAAGTATTTCTGTCAAGTATCTTATTGGATGTTGTGCCGTGATGTAGCGCGAGTTATTCAAGAGAAAGTTAGAAAATGTGACCTCCTGTTGGTGAACACGAGGAGTCACGACAGAAAAGAAAAACTAGCTGCATCCTGTGCTACCGGAGACTTTAAGGCTCGTCTTGAAGATAGATGAAAAGTTTTATACTTAACCTTTTAGTTGATTTAGCCCAATGTGAGCTTATTGAAGACATTCTGACCTAACGCCATGCTGCTGATGAAGGCAGCATATGCCATTGCTTCTTTCAGCACCACGGAGAGTTCCCGTATTCAGCACCAGGGACAGCTCCATTCTCAAAACCAATGTCAAACACTACTTTAAATAAACAAAGGGATGAAAATTCTTCATTTTTATCCATTATCATCATGTAGTCATTGGATATATTTTCCCCATCAAATATTATATATATTTTTTTTAAATAAAATGCACAATTTTCCAACATTTAAAATATAACAATCTAGTGTTTTATTCAGTTATAAATGATAGTAAATTGGGGGGAAACACTCATAAAAGCCCATCCTAATTTAAAGCCAGTTCCCTTTTATTTGCATTGTGTTTCCACTCCTTTTGAAAAATAAACTAAACACTAAATAAACAAACAAACTAAATAAAATAAACACCTTAAGTCACAGGCAGGAACTCTTAATCAGTGGATAACTTCACTCATGTTGCAAATATGTCTTACATCAAAAACAACAACAATCAAACAGAAACATGAGCAAAATACTAACAGCAGTAATCAGCTGTTTTGGGATGTGATGTGAAATCATTCTTTCATTGTATTGTGTAGTCATCAAAGGTGAAAAAAGTCAATAGTATTGTACTGAAGTAAATGTACAGTCACTCTGGTTAAAAGTTTCTTAAGTAGAAGTAAAATCACTGATTTCAAAATATACTCAAAAAAATACAAGCACCCAAAAAACTACTCAATTACAGTAATTTGAGTAAATGTATTTAGTTACTTTTCACCCCTGCATACAAGCAGCAAATAGTAGTCAAAAGTATAAATCAACATTATTTTTTTACCCCACCAACTCAACTTGTTGCATACTTTGAATGAAGCTTAGCGTGAGTTCAAGCAGGAAGACTGTTTGATTTCTTGTCATCCTTTCATTCATTAAAAATCCTGTGTCTCTCTTTCCCTCTGTATTCCTGCTTTGGTAATCTCATTCTGCCACAACCTCTAATCATCTTGTTGCTGCAATATCTTAAAATCTGTTCTCCTCTTCTCTGCAGTCAGTCTGTTGTTCCAGTGAGACCCCTGCAACCCTCCTCCACCTCAGCTACCTCCTTTATATCTCATCAGTGTCTAGCTCCTCAGAAGTCCACTTCTCAGCTTTCCAACACCACCACCAGTTTCGAGACGTCATAGGGGGTTATCCTATCCTGCTGTCAGCTTCCGACCCCCTGCAAGTACATCCACATGCACATCATAATGGAGTATATGTTCCAGAGACATTTTACATTTCCTAAACATTTCCAGACATGTAAAATAAATTATTAAGAATTTGTATTAAGTCTCTCCTGACTGAACTGTAATCACATTGCTGAAGGAGTGATACAGTCTATCCATGTCATCTGCATACATCTGGATATGGACCATGGGCAAAGGAGGGACAGGATATTGACTTACAAACTAAATAAGATTGATCTGAGGATTGATCCCTGTGGAACGCCAGTGTTATCCAATACAACCTTGTGGTTGAGTAATATATGTCATGTGACCAAATCATCTTAAATTATGGCTAATTTCACACTATATATTTCTCTTTTCTGGAAGATAATGGTCTTCACAACTGCTTTTAGATGTTAGACAGCGTCTTAATCTACTGGGGAATTAGCTAAAAGGACAAAACAAGGTTAACACTTATATCGGTTAAAGTATAACCGAAAAGGTACAAATAACTACTGATAGATGGCATTATGAATGGATGAATTAACCATGAATAGAGTCCGAACTTAAACACTATGAACCTAGGCTGTAAAAGCTGATATTAATAAGTGACACCAGTTGCTTACACCAGTTTTTACCTACCAAGTTTGTCTTGTTTTCTTACCTAATATTGGCGTAAAACCCCTTCATCCATGACTCTGAAATATATGCATTTGGGACATGCACACAAGTTGCAAAGTTCAATGAGTTTCCCCACCTGATTTCTCCACCAACAAATCAAATCAGTGAACTGTGTCTGATCTTAGGCTGCCCAGTATGTAGGATTTGCATGCTGCACATATGGGTGCTTTATGTCAGAAGAAGATATGCTATCTGACATCAGGAGGACATCATGTTTAATTAAAACTCTGAGTCTACATGTGACACACACTGCAGCCACCTGCAGAGATGCACATCACCATGTCAAAAAGAAGAAAGAGCGTGTTGGGAGCGAGAGGATCAAAGGGTGCTGGGTCAAGCTCTAATGAGCGGCTCCATTGTAGGATTAAGATGGGTGTAAGACCTCACAGTAGGAGAAATCACAGTCCATGACACGCCATCATACAAGATGTCCTCCCACACCTCATTCCTCGCCGCAATTGATCCTGGAATGAAGAAGCTAGTCCTCTTCAATCTTAGTGGAAAAATCACACTTTGATTTCTACGCTAGATTATGTTCTTGACATTCACTTGAAATTGGAAGTGTTAAGAACACACAAACATTTCTGGAGTCTTGGGTAAGGTATATATCAAGAGCTCTCCCTCAGCTTTTTTCTGTACTTTATCCCAGGCAATCCTCTTTATCAGTTTTTTAAAGACAAATACAGTAGTTTACAACCACAAGATGATCAACCAAAGTCTGAGCAGTTAAAGTTGTTTCACATGACAGCTTCATTTCTAAATTTGTTTCTTAATTCTTGCTTTTCATCCTAGTTGCAAGTGTCAAGGGTGTAGTTTGAAAAAGTTTAGGTCATGTATTTCAAAGTTTAGAATGCCAGGCATAAAAAAAGCAGCCTAGCTACTGGTTTGGTGTTAAATACTAAAAAAAAAAAACACTAAATTGAACTTTCATGACCATAAATGTGCATGTTTCTTATTTGATGATTAATATAAGCATCATATATGGAAATACTTACAGATGTCTGTGTGACATCAGCCGTCTGCTTACAATAGCAGACTCAAACAATGTATGAAGCCAAATCTGAGGCAACTTCCATATTGAAATCGCTGTCTCAAGTGAACTTTGGATCAACCTAATTGCCCGCCCACTAACTCGACTTCCTGTAGCTAGCATTCTGGTTGACAGAAAGGTAGCTTCTGCCTGTCAAGCTGTCTGTCAATCAAATGAGACGCACCAATCAGTGCCCAGTGAGGTTTTTCCTCAATATGATCAGAACCACTGAGGTACAAAAAAATTCAACCCCCGTACAGTGAGAGCACATAAACCCATTAGCTAATGAGATGCATTTGGGTTTTTTTTAACCAGGTTGTAAACCTGTTTATTTCTGGTGTTAAAAAACAGCTTTTTAACGTGTGTTCAGATGGGACTTCCGGTGTTCCTGCAGCCAGCCTCAAGTGGACACTCACGATACTGCACTTTTTTTGCACTTCCACATTGGCTTCATTTTTCAGGACCGGAGGTTGGCGCTTGGTCAAAAGACAGAGCTTTAATGCTCCAGTGCGCACAACAACGGGAGCACTGGAGCATGGAGACAGTGAGCCATTATGCAGTTAATTTGGGAAAAACACCCCTTTCCATGCAAATTGGACTTTTTGCATTAAGCATCTAATAATAAAGACAGTAACAGCACTGTGTTAATAGAGCAAAGATTCAACTGATGGAAGTGAAAACAAATTTATATGTAAAAAAAGGATGGTAAATATTACCTTGACACTACTAATACTGCAGAAATATTACCAACGAATGAATGTATGTTTCAAACTTAACCAGTATGCTGGAGTTTCCTTAAATTCACAACTGATTTAAAAAGCTCAAATTCAACTTTAATAAATTTTACCCATGTGTTGGATCAGTATTGGGCTTTGTCATCATGTTCTGGTAGTGGGTGCGGTTCAGTGAGGACAGCTTGTCTCTGTTTCCACATCGTGCAGATCTATAAAGCATCTTAGCTTGTGGGAGTACGCTGCAGAGCTGAATCGTGATTTAAACAGTGCGAGGGAATCCTCCAGAGACATAACAGAAAAAAGAAGATCTGTCATTCAGAGGTGAGAGGAAATTCTGCATTAAATCTAAATAAGTCAAAGTTTTAAAATCATTGATTACACTTCAGAGAACTGTTGTTTCTGGTGAAGAATGCTGCTCTGAAAATGTGGCATTATAACACAGAATTTTGTTTAAAAATATTCAACCTACACAACAGAATCCCCCTCAAAATGTCAACCAATGACAACCTGAAAGCAAAGATGAGTCGTGTATTTCCTCGTGTCAAACTGCCAGATTAAAGAGCCTTGACTGAGCGCTGCCTCCACACAGACAGCCTCGCAGGAATCCCCTCTACTGCTGTGTTAGTCTGATGGAGAGTCCTCTGAAACTGTCCCTGCCTGATCTCCTTCACTGGGCCCCTGTTGGCCCCTCATCTGGCTCCCAGCCTGACCCATAACACCCCCCACCTGAGGGACATATGTAGCGGTGGAGGTGGCAACAGGCAATCAGCCACCAGCATCTTATTTTTCACACAGGATGCAGAGAGGTTTAAAAAAAGAGTGACTAGGCTTAATGGAGAAAAAGAAGAGACAGGTTTAATGTTTCAGTAGCATGAGAAGTGAACAGTGTTGCCAAAGCTTAGTATTTTTCAGAAATATGAAAAAATGACACATCTTTAACATTCACATCTTTGGTTTCAACACAAGTAAAAAACAGCTATAAAAATATAAATAAATCCAATATAAAACACAAAACATTACACATTTTACACACATATGTACAAAAAAGTCTTGCTTGGGGTTGCTTATTGCAAAAGTTTAAAGGATGTTGAATCACATGGCCTTTTTGTGCAGGAATAGCCAAATAAACTGTACAGCAAAAAAAACATTTTCAAGCTGAGTTTCTTACATATCTGATCACCTCTTTCAGTGTATATTTCTTGTGTGATCTAATTGACTCTCCTTGACGCACCAGCTCTGACACTCTTGTCTTGAGTTGAACCTGTTTTTGTTTCCTCCACAGCCTCCGTACAGGAACGGTCTGCATTCCCCTGAGAGAGGGTGGAAGTACCAGAGCAGGACGTATTCAAAGCAGTATCCCTCCGACATCGGCTCCAGGCAGCGGTCTGCTGCAGAGACTGAGAAAAAAGGGTTAAACTAAAAAACACATTTTTTCCCTTTTATTTCAAGCATTGTGCTTCAAAAAAATAAATGAAAGCACTAGTGCAGTATGTTTACAGAGTAGGTCATTGACTTTATCCTTTATTATTCCCGTGGAATAAACACAGATGTTACTTGAAGCTACCACAGGCAAAACACTTAGAAACAATAAAACTGAAGAGGGAGTGTAAGGACTTCCGTAGATGTAAAAGTACATCTGATATATTTTAACAAATACCTGCACTGCTGGACCATTGGTTTTATCTGTCTTGGCCTCCTTATAGAGAGCTGGATTGGAATAAAAAAAGCTAGCTTACATAGCAGAGTTCCAATGAATCTTCGTATTCAGTTGTCATATAGTATAAGATATATTTTTATTGTATATACAGGAAATTCTGCAGTTTCTAAATGTCCACTTGAGGCTGGCTAAGAATTATGGTAAAAATTATTTAATAGGAGGATTGTTTTTTTACATAATGTGTCCTTGTGATTCAAGAAGACTAAAAGTTAAGCATAATTACGCTTGAATGGTTATTTGCAGATTATATCATGCAGACTTGCATAGAGAAATGCTACCAAAACAGCCATTTTCTGAGCTGTTTGCAACTATGGCAAGCATTCAAAGTGTGGAAATACAACCATTTTTAATTCTTATTTACTTTTTTTGTCCTGAAAGTCATTAAATATTCAGGCAACAATAAAATTTGTGTCAGACATGTACGGTCTGTTTCCACAAAATAGTCCGGTTTGGTTCAGTTCAGTTTTAACCATGGTTTAGCTCATTATACCTCGATCTTGCCTGTGTTTCTTCAGCTGATGTCTGTCCAGTCTTGCATGTTGTTATGGGAAATCTGTCTCTTTTTAGAGATCCAGATCATTTGGTTCGGCTGAATGGAGCTGATAGTTTGGCTCCCAAACGGCTCTTCATTTGGTACCAATTGTCTTTTAAAATAGGGACTGAATAACAAAAAAAGGATAGAGGAAACTATCAACTTTGACTTTGGCTCACCTTAAACAGCCATTTCATAGCAGAGTTGGCAGTCAGTCGATAGTATACAATGTTTTAATAACAAGCATGTTTGTGACAAAATGAGGATATTTTTATAAGTTAAAGGAGCTCAGCTACCCCCTTAGCTCAGTACAAGACTCCTCAAGACTCTTGTCTACCTTCATCTACCTCGACAATGCTAGGAAGTCTGCATTACTGAGTAAACTGTGATATTAATCACCTGAGATTGAGAGCATTCGTGATCATGTGATTGAAGGACATT
Organism: Cheilinus undulatus; assembly: GCF_018320785.1. Classification (NCBI taxonomy): domain Eukaryota; kingdom Metazoa; phylum Chordata; class Actinopteri; order Labriformes; family Labridae; genus Cheilinus; species Cheilinus undulatus. The sequence continues at coordinate 18,096,015 of NC_054887.1, read as the reverse complement.
CAGGATCATGTGATTGCAAACAACCTAAAAGGGGGTATGGCAGATTTCGCTGACAGGCTGGCATGTTTGTTGATGTACGCTAGGAGGCTAGGCCTCACATTAGCCAAACCCTGTCACTCAACTTAAACTGTTCGCTCTGTTTGTGTTAAGTACATTGCTTGGACTATGTTAGCTGATCAGCTAGTTAAGCTAGTGTTGCATGTAGTGGCTTAGATATTCATTTCCCTGCCTAAACTAAAAGTGTTTACTTTAAAAAACCTTTACAGTAAAAACAGCTGATTTTATTTGTTAGTACACGTTTCTACTATCCTGAGTTTGCTGAAAAACTGTCCTCTGGCACCCATGACCCTCTTTACTCCAATTCCACCCTTTGTGCTAAGCTAGGCTAACAACTGGTTCACCAGTAGTATCGGAGTTATCCCTTTAATGATCATAAGTAAGTATGCTGCTTAAAGCTATCTTTGTATTATCCTGTCTTACATGTGGGGATTCTAGCCTTCTTAATTAATCTTTAAAACTTATTTTTAACTGTGTATTTTATTAATTAAACTGCCTCAAAAAAGCCATCAGAGACTGCCAAACGATCAAGGATTAACTTTTAGTCTTATCATTCGCTGCCACCTTGTGCTTTGAACTTTCTTAAGCGACTCATGAATCATAGATTATGAAAAATAGAGGGAAGAGAAAAAAGAGCTAAAAATAAGAAGAGTATCAGCATTCTTGGCCACTCACCAGAAGTGTTTGTTCCAAATACTCTTCTTTTCTTCCTCTTTCCCCACTCAGCAACCCCTCCCTCTGAAGAATCAAAGAGAAAACTGCATCAATAATAAGTTTAAAGCTTGATAAATGTGATATTCAGGAATCAAGAGGGAAGACATTTGCTCAGTCATGACTCTGTACATAGAATCAAGTGATCTTAATGTTTTTCAAAGTTATTTGATATAATATACATCTTCCTTTCTGAAATCTTTCTTGAAAGTCCCCTAATGGAATTGTTCCCTGTCATACTTGTGCCATTCACTATAAAAACTACAGCATGAGCTGAGTATCATACTCTTACATCTATCGATCATGATTTATGAATAAACATGCTGACATTGACTACAGGCAATGACAGGCAAAGACGTTCTTTGGATGTTTTACTGGTTAGTTTTACCAGAAGTAGGAACAGAAATAAATTGTGATGCAGAAAAGCGTTCTTGCCTGGGGGCTTTTTTTTTCCACTAATGAGCTTTATAAAATATTGGTGATATATTTGCTCATGTTGACCCTTTGTTTCAATATTTTGTGTTAATACTGATGGCCTCAGTAACATCAGCAGTATCTGGGCTTAGAGCAACATGCAGGTATTCACTGAGCTGAGAAAATGGTCAAAATCATGTGACCATTTAGCTATGACACACTTAGCCATAGCTATGGATGTATAATGTCAAAATAATAGTTGTTACCAGTGTGGTTTGTTTCAATCCCTTTATTCTCGAGGATCACTGGGGCTGGACTCGTCATTTCTTCCACATCATCTTCATATTCTTCCATTTCTTCAACATCATCTTCCAGCATCTCTTTGTGTTTATCACGGCTGAGGGAAATCACCACGTCATCTGGCGCATTTTTCTTCTCTGTAACTGAGTTTGTCCCATCTGGGTCCACAGACTTTACCATGAACTTGTATTCTAACCCTAAAATCATACAAATATTAAACACATAAATATGCTTAAATGCATGAACATTAAAACATAGAGCATTGATTTTTTTTTCCCATTTGAATCATACTTAAGTAATAAAAGAAGGCTAAGCTTAAAATAATTTAAAATAATTACATCGACTTAGTCTCAGTCTTTCACTGATTGTTTCAAATTGTGATTTTTGTCTCATTTGAAGAAACTAAATTATAGGCAGAATTAAAGGACAGTAAGACATGATACGATACCATATGAGACAATACGATAACATGAAATGAATCATACCAAAAATATAATATGATACCACAGCATACAATATGATTCATTGCTCCTTTTCAAAATTCACATTTAGGCAACTCCACAGAAAGTTTAATTTAAAATAAAGAAAGAAAGAAAGAAAAGAAAACATTGTTGGGCTCAGCCAAGATTGTTTCTATAGTTTGAAGGAAGATCTAATAACCAGGAAGCCTGAAGGACTCAGCCCTTGCAGCACTTCACACTGACATGTGAAAAGGACACATTCTCCTCTCTAATTGGAAGAGTTACCACTGGAGTCCTTCTGATGTTTCACAGGTACTAAAAGGTTCTGAGACCCTTTCTTCTGTGGCCATTCAATCACCTCCCCATTGCCTGCACAGCAGCAGACACTGGCATCCACTGTTTGCTTTGTGCTTCCAGGTTCACCTGAAAGTCAGCCACAGGCCGGTCAAGTACAAAGAGTTTTATTTCTTCTTCCTATGTCATCCTGACAGGAGTGCTGCAGAGAGCCCTCGAGCATCAGAAGAAGGAGACACAACTCTTCTATCATCATAAGAAGGACAATATAAACCCTGATCTTGTCGCAAGGCTGAACCTTGATACCCCAAGACTTCTCCCTTGCTGAACCATGGAAGAAACATTACGGACTGACCTCTGCTTACTATTACCATACTGAGCTGTAGACACCGTAGCCATACCATGGATCCCTCTTTGTTCTCAATCATCCACCTTTACTTTACAATAGTTTGTTTTGATGTATTCTAATGCTTTTTTGATAGTTATTTGTTTAAGTGCCATTGATTCTGCTATATTAAAGAAATTATTATGTATATTTTAAAAGGAGTTGTAGTCATTGTGCATAATATTAGGATTAAAGATTGAATTCTGAGACTGATTTTAGCTTCTTCTTAGTTGTTGTCTCCTGTTTACAGGGTGGTGCCCTGTTGTTTTTCTTTACTAATAAATGTACTCATTGTTACTGATAATAATAATACTAATAATTCATATTTTAACAACACCCAAAAAGCCCAGAAGCCCATATCAGTGAAAAATACAGCTAATTTTGTTTGACTTGTAATTTCCCCCCCAAAAACAGAGATAATTTACAAAAACATCATAGAAAGACATTGTAGTATTTAGAAAATGAAATGCTGGTATTAAGCCCTCTTGTAAGTTGATATCTAAGGGGGTCCAGGGCCTCTTACCACGACACACTGAAATATCCGCTATGAAAAAGGATTATTTCAAACAGATCAATAGAACGCAGGATTGTCCATTAAGAGTCCTGCAGCTAGTGTATTGAGTTGTTCGTGAGACACCTCACTTCAAGGTGGCTTCGTGTTTGTGAATGGCTCTACTGTTGAGGACACCATGGTGTGTGTTCCTCTGAGAGAACATAACAGATGGCTCACACACACGGGTGCCATGCTGCTGCCACAGGAGACTTCAAACACACATACACACAATTCTGACAGAATATGTAGGCTTATCTGGAGGCACATGTTTGTGCTTGCTAGGATAAATGCAGAGAGAAGTATGAGCACACAAAGAGGGTTCAAAATGTACAAATGATTAACATGACACCCCAACCTACACAAGTACTTATGGACACATATTGTACATGCATACGGACTTACCACACTTTTCTACCACCTCCTGGGTGACAAGCTCCTTCACTTCTTCAGCCTTGACACAGAGAAAGATAAAAGTGAAGGCGGTTTTATCAGTTTACTCAGTTTTCAAACACTTATCAGGCCTACTGATTTAAAATGCATGTACATGTGCACGTGATTGTTCATATTTATGCCCGGTTCAATGGATAACACACCGTGAGTCCAGGCTCTCCCTTCTCCCCTTTTCCTCCTTTAATACCCACTGTACCCTGCAACAAAACAAATTTACAAACAAATCATCCAGTAAGGACTCATTTAAGAATTCTGATTTGCTTTTCTGCAGCTAACACCTATAACCCAGATTTTAGGTCACATTTACATCACATTGCACTAAAAGTAAAGATTTGACACATTGCTAATGTCAACAGAGAAGTTATAGAAAGATCCTGCCCTGTACATACACTAGAGCACATTTTTAGTTGTTCAACTGCTCAGTAATGAAAATATATAATCAGCCAATCACATGAAAGCGTCCAGTACATTCAGGCTTGTAGACCTTGCCAAGACGATGTGCTGAAGTTTGTACAGAGCAACAGAATGAAACTGATTCACATGACTTTGACTGTACCATGGTTGATGAATTTTCTGAATTGGATTGGGGAATTTGCTTTCAAATAGAAATTTCAAGGAAGTTGTTTAAATGTTTGCTTAGATTGTTTTAAAGGCATTTTCATGGAAATTTGGGAAATATATTTGTGGTTTGTTGGGATTTGATTTGATTTATTGGGGAGCATGCTTTAAAATTTTTAGGTATTTCCATGGAAAATTTAAATGCATTTTTTAATTTGACTGGGAATGTCAGGGGCCATCCTCTGAGAATTTTAAAGATTTTTATTGTTATTTCAAGGAATTTGTTCAGCAATTTGGAGGGATTTACTTGGAAATTACACTGTATTTTGATGAAGATTTAAAGGGTATATATGCAAAAATCACTTTTTCAGGCTTTTCTAACACAAATATGTGTCCTTGGCCTGTCCACAATCCCCTCATGTACCAGAAAAATCCATTCCCACTCCCCCTCTCTTTCTCCACCTTTCAGAAAATGTGTGCTGAAACAAGCCATTCTCAGATTTTCCATCTAGTGACCTCACCTCCCCCACTTGGAGGAATGTTCTGCCCTTCTCTACTGGTCCTCTCGGCTATGAGCTGAGATGCTGGATAGCTCAGTGGGTTACTCTGCTGACTATGGTGATTGATGGTTCGAATCCCAGTCTAAACTTTGGGTTTAGACTGGGAAAAAGTGTCTGTAATATTACAAGTGCTGCATCCATTTCCTGAGAGGGGTATGGTCAGGGGCGAAGTCAGACAGCTAATTACTATTCAAACCCACAGACAGAGAAACGGCTCGTTCTGAGTAGGGCTGAAACAGAGGGGTTGTTAGACATGCAAAAAACAATACTGGAGTGTTTTTCAGCAATAAACTTCACAGCCATGTTTTGCGGACCTCTGAGAACAATATAAACTTGGGGTGATGTGGTCCTTTGAACTTTGTGAACAAAATTTGGGAAATTTATTTGGTAAGGTTTGAGCATTTAGGTGGGAAATTTTTTTTTGGGGGGGGTGTTTAGGGAATTTGTTTAGGGAATTTTGTTTCATTTTTATGTAATTTTGAGCAATGAATTTCTACATTTTAAGGGAATTTGATTAAAAAAAATAATACTAATTTGCTTGAAATTTTCAGAAATTCACATCAAATTTTGGGGGGAATTTTTATCGGAATGTTAAGACTTTAAGATCAAGTTTACAGCTAAGTTCTGGTTAAATCGCCTTTCTTTCCCATTCTGAGTGATGGTTTGAACTTCAGAACATTTTCCTGACCATGTCTATATGCCAAAAACGCATGTGTTGTTGCCATATGATGGGCCGATTACATATTTGCATTAAAGAACAGTTAAAAAGGTGTATCTAATGCATTGAGTGTATTTTGGTAGAGCACGATGACTAAAATTGCTTTGTTTTCACAGTCAAATGAATGACAGATAGTGAATAAATGAGTGAAATGTCAATAGGCTGTCTTCAGCATGCTGATAATAATCTTGGCTGACAACCAACCCAATGGCAGCAGTTTCTTTATATGAATCTTTGTGCTGATGGACAGTTTTGCTTTTGTAGATCATAAAGAGGTATCACAATGAATTATAAATAGATTAATAACTTCTTTAAAACTTCCCATAGGGGCTTTTGAAAGCATTTAGGAAGTACTTTTTCAAGGCTACAAATTCTCCCACTTAGCAAAAACATGCCAAGTGTCAATAACTGGTTAGCAAAAGATTAATGTATATAAAATTCATGATTAAACCAAAAAGGTTTCATTCAGCTAATCAGAGATAGCCAGTAAAGCCCTTTTCAAAGATTCAATACATGGTTAAATACAATAACAAATATGCTACTAATATGGAGTATTATAGGTACAAAACAAAGGAGATCATCTCTGTAAGAGTAGGAAAAAAACATCAAATCAGTTGTAGATGCTAACTGATCCTGTTAACTTTGAAAACACCGTTTGTTTGTAAATCTCACAATCGCTCCTCTCAGTCCCGGAGTGCCCGGTGTTCCCTTCAGGCACGGTTTTGTTCTGCCACGCCTTCCCCGCTCCCCCTGCATGAATCACAAGCAAGAAACACACAATTAGCCATGAAATTCTGTCACACAAAATTCTCCATGTTAACAAGAAAAACCTATAGCAACAAGTCATACCAAACACTTTGAAGCCTAATGAAAGGCAAGGCAATTAAGGTTTATCCTTGCAATATCCTCATTAAAGGGTTCTAGCCTTTCTGTCAACTCTAACAGTCTGGTAATTGTTGCTGAAAATAGCCAGTTGAGTAAGATACTACATGAAAGCTGTAGGTGGAAATAGTAGCCAGTGTATGTGTGTATTTGTGTGTGTTTTGTAAGTGTTAATTACAGCGTGTTTCAGTTCTACAAAGAGCTCATACTGGCTGTCACAGACATAATAATCACTGTAATCATCTCCTCCCTATGTTCATCATGCATTGTCACATTTTCAACCATCCTCTCCTCCTGTTCGACCTTTTTTAAGTAGTTGAAACAACTCATTTTCATACTAAATTATGGACTGTACATTTTTAGTGTCTATTTTAGCCACATTGCTTATTAGTGCCTCTATGACTCACTGAGTTAGAAATAGTTTTTTTTCTTAAATTTAATAGCAGTTAAAGGCAGTGATAATAAAGCCTCTTCTTGTACGAGCATACTTCATTAAAGTTGTGACCCTCTACAACAATACTCATGTACAGCAGCTGCAGGAAAGTTTGTCAGAACAATACATAATGAAATATAATGAAAACAGGATACGATGTACAATACATTACAGTTTATGATATACAATAAATGATACAACGTGATCCAATCAGTGCTCCAATACAAAGTAGGTTTATGGAGTATACCCATCCTTTTTTCTTCTTCATAGGGTATACCCACTTCTAAATTCCTTCTGATGCACATCTTCAGTATGCTGCAAAGGGCTTACTGATGCTATGCTATTTTATTTTATTTTTTTCCTAGGATAGAGAAGGTATGTCTGTAACACAAGCCAATTTTTCTTTGGTGTATGGATAGCTAAATATGTGGGACACAAATGGAGAGCACATCATCCTCTGCAGGTACCATGGAATATGATTTGATAAGATACAATACAATATCATACGATGCAATACAATATGCTATATGATATGATTAGAAGCCATGACAAAAAAAAAGTTTTGATATGATACCATTCAAAAAGATATAATGCCATACGACATGTTATGATACAACAATAAGATACCATATCATATGTGCAATGTGATTTGTTACGATACATAAGGATATGATACAGGACTACACAATACGATATGTATGTTACAATACCATACCATACATACCATACCATGTTATCTTATGTTATTCCACGATACGATATGACATTATTAATTTTGTTACGATATGGTACAATAGGGTACGATGTGACACAATACGAAACAATACGATATGATACGATACAATAGGATGTGATGCGGTGCAATGTGGTGCAATGCGATACTATACGATACGGTACGATATGATACGATGCAATAGAATGCGTTATGATATGATACGATACAATATGATATGATGAGATACAATGCAATACGATGCGATGAGATAAAATACGATTATTTATTATGATATGATATGATATGATATGATACAAGCAATATGGTACAGTATGATATGATATGATATGATATGATATATTTTGTTACAATATGATACAATACCATACCATATGTTGTGTGACGAAGTGATGCGATATGATGTGATATGATATGATACAATACGTTACTATACAATGCGATAAGGTACGATATGATTTATTTTGTTACGATTTGATACAATACCATACCATATGTTGTGTTATGTGATGATACAATACGATACTTTACAAAAGTATTTTTCTTTTCTTTTTTTTTTAAAGATTTATTTTTGGGCATTTTTGTGCCTTTATTTTGATAGAGGAGGACAGTGGATAGAGTCGGAAAAAGGGACGAGAGCAGGGGAGAGACATGCGGTAAAGGGCCTTAGGCCGGATTCGAACCCGAGCTCCGGGTACATGGGGCGCGTCTTAAAACCACTAGGCCACCTGCGCCCCTACGAAAGTTTTTTTTGTTGCAATATATGAGATACAATACCCTGCCATAATGCCATACCATCCAAAATGATTTTTTGTCCCCTAACACAAATGTGTCTAGTTTCTTGTGCTGCTTGCATTAAGGCAATTCATCACTTCTCTTTTGCTTTTGTTCTTTTTTCTTTTTTTTTGTTCAGTTCAACCAGGAAGATCCCCCCAAAAAAAAGTTTACTTTGTTAATCTATAAAATGTAAAATCATTCTTTTTTAAACAATATCATGCCTTTAAATAAAGATAAAACCATAGTGTTGCCTGAATTGCTATAGAAATTCTTATTCAATGTCATCTGCAAGACTATACACTCCAGAAAGTAGAGATCAGTGACCTATCATTGGCAGACATGTGCTTCCAATCATAGAGTTCACATTAAAGTAAGTTTTTTCTTAAAAGAACAATACCTCCACTGATCTGTTATCTTGAAGAAATGACACAAAAGATCATACACATAGAGCATCTTTTTATCTTGATACAGTGAGATTATTCATCTGAAAAGGTGAAATTGAGCCAGGGCTGTTTTTTATATTCAGGCTAGATAATCCATTATCAATGTAGCATAAAAATACAATTCAGTCAAATTCATGATACATTATACCAAATACAATTCAATATCATGTATGTTAAATCAGTAACTCTATGAAGACGGACCATGCATATCCGATGCTTTCTGTTGAAAAAAGCAAGTTTGATGCCCCTCCCTGTACATTAAACTTACCAACTAAATGACAAAGCTGTAATGGTATCCTTCTTTTCATACAGTCTAGGTGTTAAACATGCACAGGGAGTAGGAATACTGTACCTTATAGCCAGGCTCTCCACGGGGTCCTGGTGCTCCAGGTGGTCCATCATCTCCATCTCTTCCTGGACTCCCAGCAGACCCCTTGAATCCTGGGAAACCTGGAAAACCTGTTGCTCCCTGCATGGAGACAAATTCAGAAAGTAGATGAAGGTATTGACACAATATTTCCCAACAAAGAAGCAAAACATATTTGACAAAGTTCAGATGATGAAATGAGAGACTGTTTAGCTTACCTTCTCTCCTTTCTCACCTGGCTCACCATCAGCACCGTTGGTACCTCCTAATCCTTTATCTCCCTGAACCCGTAACAAATAAGACAAAAGTGAAGTGGTGTTTATTTGAGGAAAAAAAAAGAGGAATTTGTTGACTTCTGAATGCTCACCTTGCGTCCTGTGAGTCCATTCAGTCCAGGTATGCCAGCTGTGCCGGGCAACCCCATATCTCCCTGTTTTTGAAGACACAGGATTTTATTGATTCTTGACATTTTTAGACTACAGATTAATATATTTTTGGTGCAATTTAATGCTTACTTTCTCCCCATCCAGGCCAGGGCTTCCAATGCGACCAGGTAGACCTCTCAAACCCTGAAAGGCATTTAACATACACTAAAACATGACTTTAAAAACACACTAATAAGACTGCCTGCAATTTTTAAACACAACAACAAAGAATTAAAGTCTAGGAAAACAGATGGGACATCTGGGACTAATAAAACTGCCTCAACCTTTTCTCCCTTCTCCCCTTTGTCTCCAGCTAAGCCCGGCTCTCCTGGATCCCCCTGAAAAAAAGTAAGCCCTCAAACACACAAACAGGCACTACACAAAGTGATGTTGCAGATTAAGAATCCAAAAGGATTAAAATTGTTTTTTTTTTACTCAATTTCAGCGTACCTGATTTCCCTTCTGGCCCTGCAGTCCTACATCACCTTTGTCCCCCTTGGCTCCATCCACACCGTGATCCCCATTTCGACCCTTAAAATCACATCATCTGTATTTACCGTTTTTCCCCTAATGCACAATTACATAGACTAAAGTATTTTAGCTGTGGCTCTACCATAACTCCATTAAGTCCTGGCTCTCCAGATTCTCCCTGTAGGAGGAGACAATAACAGGACACACATTAATACAATATAAATGCTCAATAGTTCAACTCATGTTGATGTTGTGTTTTTACCTTCTGGCCCACCGGTCCTCGTGCGCCAAACCGTCCCAAAGCACCCTTAGAGCCTGCATCACCCTTTACGCCCTAAAGAACAATTTGCAGTACTATGACTTACTTTGCAGTCCCCATTATTCTAAATCAAATGCAAATGATTCATATGATTGCAACAATGGGACAAAAAAATAAACAGATAGTAGCATTTATTACCTTAAACCCAGGAGGACCATCCTCGCCCTTTTCGCCCTTGTCCCCATCAAAGCCTGGCGGGCCCCGCTCACCCTGAAACCAAACATTCATTCATCACAGGTCTTCTTATGTGTTTATTTCCTGTTATACAATAGGCACCAAAAAAAGAGGCTGATTCTAGATGTGATGCATTTCAGGGGCGGTTCCAGGGGGTGGCCAGGGACACCCTTCAACTCTGATCAGTAGACGCTCCAAAATCCTAAGCTATGATTGGCTGTTTGTTAGAGACAGGAATGTTGAAATCAACCTTTTCAGACTGTACTGAAACAAGCTGCAGGAAGCTTTCTTTGTGATTCAATGTGGCAACTCATCCATTCTAATGTTTAAAATGTGACTGTAGATGTATATATTCTTTTTGGATTTTTAAAAGGTTAAACTCAGCCCCCACCCCACCCCAATTATAAACAGGAATATTACATTTTTAGCCCACATTCACACAACAATAATTTCCCCTGACAATGGAGGCTGAAAATGGAGGAGGGGTCTGGCTGCAGGCAATAGCTCTTCACATCTTTCAGAATGGAAATACATGCTAGAACTTTCAAAATAAAATCGACTGAAACTTTGCTTTGGATAGGGTAAAGGTTAAGGTAAGAGGCTACTAAAGGTTAAAATTTGAAAACCTGACATGCAAAAACTTATTACAACACTTTTAATAAAGCTGAGTAGATAGTCTGCTTAGAGGAAAAAAGCTTATTCTCCATGAAAACATTCTAATGTTGCAAACATAGCTGATAGCTACATATATAACCAAACCCAAAGCTCACATAGCTCATGAATATCTAGACTAACCAAGCATTAGGCTAATGATAGCTGAGTTAAATAGATTACCTACATATCTCAGTTGGCTGTGTAAGCTACGTAGATTATGTAGCTACATGGCTAATGTGGCAAAAACTAAATCTCATGAAAATCTATACTAACCATGCTACAAAGCTGATGTTGGCTATGTTAGCTACATTGGCTATGTTGCTATATTATCTACATTGCTCCATTAGTTGTGTAAGCTATGTAGATAATGTAGCTAACATAGCAAAAGCCAAAACTCACAAAGCTCTTCAATATCTAAATTTATGAAGCTAAAAAGCTTACCTTTGCTGCCTAAGCTATGTAGCTACATTATCTACATAGCTTGCATAGCTACATTAGCTGTTCTGTAAAAGCCCATGTTGCTAGAGCTAACTTAGCTACATTGGCTAATGTAGTAATAACTACTAATTAACTATGTAGCATGCAAAGCTATATTAGCTTTTGCTAATGAAGCTAGCTGTATATGTACCTCTAGAATTGGTCTATACATAATCTAATCCCTGATTAGACCTCTGACCTTATCCCCTGTTTTTTCTTTTTATTGAAATGTTTCTTAGTCTGTAATGTTAACAAGGTGGTTATTTCATGAATGAACTGCTAGACTTTCTGAATAAAGCTAAAAAGAAGAAAATCTAAAACTGGGTGTACTTTTACAGGCAAATTACAGCACTTCTGTTCTGACATAGGCGATGTTTCATAGTTACGTTGCATAAAGGGGTGTCTGAAGCCATTATTTCCATGTAAATGTGGCCGTAGATACTTAATTGTCAAGAGCTAAAGTACACATGATTGGTGGAGAGAAAAAAGTGGTGAAGAAAATGCTTTTTTAAAAATGTTTTTATAGTTTGTCAAAACAGTCAAGATAAGCCACATGGGGAGCAAAAGTTTAATATGGGGTTCCTCATTGTAATGTCATATATTCAATTGAAACCAGATATTTCAAATAATTAAAGCTTTATTCATTCATATAGCATAAATATGTGAATTTATTAAATGAACTTACAGTTTCAAACCATCTTACCCCATCTCCTTTGGAACCCTTAAATCCACGAGGTCCTTGAATTTGAAGCACACTCCCCTGTAGAAAGGAGATTATGAACATTTTCAGCCATGACTCATATACAATTTCTGTCTTATTGGTCTTGCATAACACAAAAAACTGTCAGTAAACAACTTGCATGTGGAGTCATCACATAATAAAAATAAATACTCTACCCTCTCTCCTCTGACTCCAGGTAAGCCACGGTCGCCCTGCAGGAAAATATGCCTTTCATAACAACTCTCACAACATCATTTCAATTCCATGTGTCAAAAATTGCACTTATTACACCGATTACACTAACACTCCTCATCTTTGCTGCCAAAACAGGAAGCTGAGGCCTCAACTCACCGCTGATAAAATGTCATGAAGTAGTTGTGAAGAAGGTTTTCCTTTTACTGGAGTGAATTACTCAGCTCTGACACACTAGTAAAAACATCTACAAACATCTCTGACACCTCTCCTCTCAACACAACCTGGTCACACTGACACTTTAAAATTATATCTGCTTTGGGACTTCTTTCTTTTGTGTTAATGAAAAGGAGTTTTTATAAACTTCTAGGTATCCAGAAGTCAATGTTGCTGTCAGTGCTGACGCAAAAATCTGACAGTGAGTCAGTAATTCAAGAAAGTTCACACAGGGAGAAAAAGTCAGAAGTTCATGGTTACTCCGACAACCTCGATAAGTGCAGCACCTTCATGCTTCTCATGCGCTGTGAGGTACAGATTTAAAAGATGCAACATTATGAATAAAAAACAGCCAATTACTACCACTAGTTTGACTCTTTCAACACAATGTTGATAATTGATTAGGTTCAACACCAGCAATTTTGAACTAAAGAATATTTTTAATACATGTACTTTAATATGGAGTTGCCCCCATTTTGCAGCCGTTACAGCTCCCACTCTTATTGGCAGGTGTTTAACAAGATTTTGGAATTTTTATGTGGAATTTGTACCCATTCAATCTGCAGAGCATTTATGAGGTCAGGTACTGTTGTTGGATGAGAAGGCCTGGCTCGCAATCTCTGTTCCAGTTCATCCTGAAGGAGCTTGATGGGGTTGAAGTCATGGCTCTGTGCCGTTCTGTGGGTCAGTCAAGTTCCTCCACACCAAACTCATCAAACCATGTCTTTATAGACCTTGTTTTGTGCACTGGGGCACAGTTATTTTGGAATAGAATGACTGTTGCCACAAAGTTCAGTCTTGGATTGTCTTGGTATGCTGAAGCATTAAGGTTGCCCTTCACTGGAGTTAAAGGGCCTAGTCCAAACCCACAAAAAACAGCCCTATACCATTATCCCTCCTCCATAAAACTTCACAGTTGGCACAATGCAGTCAGGCAGGTAATGTTCTCCTGGTATCCGCCAAACTCAGTCTCACTGAGTTTGTGTGATTCAGTGTGTGATTTATCACTCCACAGAGCTAGTTCCTGCTGCTCCACAGTCCAGCCTGGTGTGCTTTACACCACTCTGTCTGATGCTTGGCATTAGACTTGGTGAGGTGAGGCTGGCATGCAGCTGCTCTGCCATGGAAACCCATTATGAAGCTCCTGCTGCACAGTTTTTGTGCTTACATTAATGCCAGTAGAAGTTCAGAATTCACCAGCTATGGAATCAGTAGTGTTGGTGACTTTTATGCACCATGCACCTGAGCAGTTGTTGACCCCACTATGTGATTTTACATGGCCTTCCATTTCATTGCTGTTGTTCCTAAATGCTTCCACTTTCTAATAATATCACTTACAGTTGACTGTGGAATATCCAGTAGGGATGAATTTCCACAAACCGTCATATTACACAGGATGAACCCACCACAGTGCCATGCTTGAAGTCTCTGAGCTCTTCAGGACGACCCATTTTGTATCACAAATGTTTGCAAATGGAGACTGCAAGGCTAGGTGCTTAATTTTATACACCTGTGGCAACAGGTCTTACTGAAATACTTTGCAGTTTATTTACGAAAGTGTTTTACAGTTTTAGATTTTGTTTGAAATAAAAACTAGTTAAAAAATATAAATATTTTTCAGCCTTCTGTCAGAGCTACAGCCCTGCCTGTAAATATACAATAATAAAGTTGGCTGAATATTTCAATTAGCTGAATATATAAAGGATTTTTAGGTGACAAAACATGGGGGAAAACCCTGCTCACCTTGTCACCTTTGCTGCCACGCAGACCTTTTGGACCCTGTTCAAAAAGTAAAAAAAATGAGAATTTTACAATCCAAGTGTATATTAGTGAGATATCAGCTGTTTGGTTTAAAAAGTGGCTTACTAGGTTTCCTGGAGCCCCTTTAATACCTGGAGCACCTGTTTCACCCTGAAAAGAAAATATGTTGTATTTAATCCCCCCCAAATTGCAGTACTCTGACAAATAATGCCACTTCATGCCTTGATGTATAAGCTGAGTGGACAATCGTTGACTTGTACACAAACTGATGACTATAAAAGGTGTGTATGAAACACTGGCTAAAACTGATCAAGCTTTGTCATAGGACACAGAAGTCAGAAGAAACCCAGCTGCAATCAGCTTACTGCCAGCTGATTGATGTCCTTCTCCCTGCTTCATCAAGGCCAATCACATCACACTGCTGCTGACAAAGCTTCCCCTCCTCCACCCCAGCCTCCTCCTTTCTAGCCTAAAACTTTTTCTGCATCCTTATATTCACTTACATGCTACTGTGGAGTAGATTGCTGAACTAAATTCTATGTTATTGAACATGCAGTGTCATTAATGTATCTATCTGCATAGGGGTTTCTAGCAATGTGCTCCCTCTAAAGTCAAAGCATACAGCATGACTAATCCAGGGAGCATTTTCTGAGCAGTGCCTTCACTGCCAAGTAAAACTGTAAATCCATTCTGTAATAAACGGTTAAATCTATGACAAGAGTGTTCTTAATTTATGTTAAATCTCAGCTGAACTCACTCTTCTGCCCGGGAAGCCAGATAACCCTCTGGCTCCAGGCTCTCCAGGAATACTGTCACCCTGATGAGAATAACAATGTGAGGTTAGATATTTCTCCCAAAGCAGTTGTAGTCAATTAAAACAGCATGCTTGGTGCTTGAAAAGTGTCCCTCAAATATCATATATGGAGTATTTTTACCTTTTCTCCTTTCACTCCAGGATCACCATGAGGACCCTTTATTGGAGAGGTGCAGCGGTAGAGAAGAAAATATCATTTTATCAACATTTTTATAATCAATGCTGTGAGAGGAAAACAACAAACAAGTTCTAAAGGTGTTAAATGTGTCCTCCATGCTAGAGACATAACTATGTTAAGCATAAATGAATTATGCCTATGGAAAATTATGTTCAAAGTAAACATCTAATGTTTTCTCACAGGAGGTCCTGCTGCTCCTCGAGGTCCAGGAGCTCCAGGTGATCCATTCTTCCCTCTTTTGCCCCGCTCCCCCTGAAACAAAGTTATTAAGAATTAATTCCCTGTCTTAATTTCTCTGTTGTAAAAGCCAATTTAAAAGTAATGGTAGGCTGATATATGATGCTTTACCTCTCTGCCTGACTCTCCTGTGTCTCCTGGTGGGCCCCTCATGCCATGGAGGCCTTGGATGCCTGGATTACCGCGAATACCCTGTATGCCCTGAGCACCTGGAGGCCCTGACTCACCCGGTTCACCCTGGAGCAAGTAAAAAAAATATGGAGAAAGATGAAATGAAATACTTGGAAGAGACACAATTAGTTAAAGGTCAGTTTCCTGTAATGTAATTATTCCACTCTCCTACCACTTTGGAATAATTGCCTTCAGATTAAGTCCTTCTGTTTATCAGATTACATCTAAAACACAATTTTTAATCAGTGAGTGAGTCACCAAGCCAATTACATTCCCTAAATTAAATCCACAGTGGGAGACAAAGTCAATCAAAGTTAAAATGATTGAAATACTGTGAGGAGGAAAGGAGGGAATGAGGAAAATTTCACCTTCTGTCCAGGAGGACCGGCCTGGCCTTCTGGACCCCTGTGGCCAATGCCTGGCTCTCCCTGAAACACACAAAAAAACCTTTAATTTAAGTTTATATTTTATCTTTTTTCCACTCTACTCTAAACTTCCAGATTGCACTCTTCTAAATCAGCTCTTGGATAAAAATAATATTTACCTTTTGTCCTTTTTCTCCAATTTCACCCTGAAAATAAATGCACATCCATTAGCGAGCACGCCTCAGCACATGAGCCAAAATAAACCAACACAGAGGAATTTCAAATAAAAAAACTTGTCAGCATTTTCAGGAAGGGGAATTATTAATGTCTGCTATAATCTGTAGTCTCACAGTCAACACAGAAATAGAGACGAGGGGACATCAAAGGCCTGGAGTCGACCGGCTCCTCTGACAGGCGAGACAGCACCACAAGTTCTGATGTCAATGACTGATGCAATGTGGGTAGGAGGGGAGAGCAGCAATGATATTTTTATGAACCGATGGCAAATTTTATGTGGCAACTGTCATTTTTTGCTCTGTGATCTCAGGATGATGATAATGACACTTTAAATCAGCGGGACGATTTCGGTGAGTCAGTATATCCTGGCATAAGAAAGAGATGTTTCACCTTAAAGGGCCAGTTTATTCAAAATTACACAACATATTCTCTATTTCTTTTCTGGTGGAGATAGTCCTGGTTTTGACCGCTAAAGTTTAAGCTTCTGAGATTTCTGCCTCCAACCAGCACAAGGGAAAAGAATAAAATGTTTAAGTTATATTGGTGTCAGCCTTTTTCTTACAAATAAGGTAATGCCAATCAAATTTGATTACAGTGAGTCCTGAGACAGACTCCGGTTTTCTGAGGAGGGCAGGGGTGCTTGAGAGCAGTGGTTCTAAAACCAGTCTAGTCGGGACCCACTACCTCCTTATCGACCAATCACAACACAGATTTATTAAAGTGCTTTGATAATAAATAGTGCAGTTTTGATTTGAAATGCCACCAAAGAAGTGACAATACAAATAAATGGAGACATGTCTGTCAAAATAAAAGCACACCCTTTACATTTTTTTGCTAAGATTTTCCAGGCACTGCGACTTTAGGCATTGCGATCCACCTTTGGGTCCTGACCCACCAGTTGAGAACCAGGGCTCTTAAGGGCTCACTGGAGGGACTGACATCACATTGTCGACTGCAAAGTTATCACTCTTTTCAGTCTTATCGCTTAAAACCCAAAGCAAAATTTGGTGCATTTAACATCAACTGAGTAATAAAAGAAATAAATATATTTTTAATGCCTAGTTTTGCAATGGCCTAATTTAAAAAGATGGATGCCCTAGATTTAAGCCTCATGATAAAAGAAAACCAAGAGGTAAGAAGAAAATGAGTTATTGATGATTCACTTTTATTAACAGAACATACAGTTCCTCATCAGTGATAATTAATGAAAGACTGTTGCTTTGTAGCACCAACCAGAAATATCCAGTGGAGATTTTAATAATTCTAATTAAATCTAAAAACTTTTTTGAAAACGTAGAAAAAAGAAATAGCAACAATCAGTGACACACTGATGACACACTAATTGCAACTAATGAAGAAATCAGCTTGGATGTAGCTTTAACTAGTTTTTGGAGCTGGACAACAGAAGAGCAAAACACTAACCTTTTAAACCAGATGGATTTGCCAGATCCCCTGTCTGTCATCAGGCAAATCCATCCCACAAAGCTCCAATTTACAACGTCTGTGCCAAATCCAGAAAATGGTTAAGTTGTACTGGAAGTTGGTAGTAATGGCTGTAGGTGGTGTAGCATTTAGCTTGGATGTAGCTTTAATATAGGAGCAGTTTTATCAGAGCAGGATCCCTTTTCTTTATCAAATAAAAAGCAAAGAACTGAAAGATTTTCATGACAAGTGTACCTATACAGTGTATGCTTTATTATTTAATAACATTTAGTCACCTTCTGTCCAGGTTGTCCGTTCTCACCTGGTTGTCCCTAATTGATAAAAAAAAGCAACAATAGTGCGAATCAAAAAAGACATTAAGGAAAGCTGAGTTTTTCTGAATGATGAGTGTGTTACTGTGAAGGCTTTGTGCTCCTACCTTCAGGAAAAAATACTCTGGTGGGTAAGGGTATGGCTGCCCTGTCTCTTCACCATAACCACCTTCACTGCCTCTCTCCATCTCCTCCCTCCTCCTCTCCCACTCCTCTCTCTCCCTCTCCACATCTCTCTCTCCCCCCTGCTCTGTCCTCTCCCTCTCCAGCTCCTTTTCTCTCTCCATTTTCTCCCTCTCCAGCTGCAGCTCGGCCTCCCGCTCTCTCTCCAGCTCCTCTCTCTCCCTCTCCATCTCCAACCTTTCCCTCTCTCTCTCCCTCTCCAGCTCATCCTCATCCTCCTCTCCTCCCCTCTCTCGATCCACATCCTCCTCTGTTTCCCAGTCGTAGTCCCCGCTCCTCTCCTCCTCATAGTCTGGATCTTGTTCTTTCCCCCACTCCTCCACTTCATCTTGACTCTGTTCCTGTTCTCCCTCTTGAGTTTCTGTATCACTGTGTCGCTGTCTCTCCTTTTGTTGTTGCCTCTGACTTCTTGAGTGTGGATGGGGGTTAGGGTTCTCTTGTTTTCTCTTCTGAAGAGACAAGTTTTAAAGCACAGATGTAATCATTTATAAGCTACACTGGCATTTAAGAAAGATTTTTCTCTTGGTAGCAAACTTACAGTCCAGCTTATGTACCCCTGAGCTCCAGATGACGGATGCTGAAACTAAAATAAAGAAAAACAGCTGAAAGATAAAGACTACAGTGCCTATAAAAAATATATTCACCCCTTGGATGCTTTACTCTTTAAATGGTTTTATAAATCAATCATAGTCAATATAATCTAAATTTTTCAACAACAAAAATACAAAAACCCCTCATTAATGTTAAAGTGAAAACAGACTTCCAAAACACTGCATTTTTGCTCCATTCTTCTTAGCAAAACTGCTCAAGCTCTGTCAGGTTGCACAGAGATCAGGCATGAACAGCCCTTTTCAAATCCAGCCACAAATTCTCAGTGAGGTCTGGGCTTTGATTCAGCCACTCCACACTGAAAAAAGTACAACAGTGCTGTTATCGGATTGATGTAATTTTTTGTTTTATAACAGCCTAAAATTATTGATTTGTTCATTAAATCTAAATTTTCTAAATTATCTTAATGGTTGAACCTATAATTTTTGATTGAAACTGGCAGCTGGACACCAAAATAAATTCTGTCATTGGATCAATGTATTTTTATTGCATTAAGCCTGCTGTGTGCATGCGCATTTGTAACAACATGTGGAATATTTATATTGGTTGATAAAGGGAAATTTGGACAATCTAAAATAATTAGGTTTGCTAAACCTTTCAACATAGTTTCTATGAAGTTAAAAAATGTACATTTACCTAATTAAAAATAATAATAATAATTGATTCAATTCAAAATGTTTTGTGTGATTGATTACTTCATTTTTTTTTAAGTTCAACCAATGTTTTACTTTTTTTCAGTGCAGAACATTCACTTTTGTTGTCTTTAAAACATTTCTGTGGAGCTTTCGCTGTATGATTAGGATCATTGTCCCGCTGGAAAGAAATATCCTCCCAAGCTGTAATTCTCTTGAAGACTGAATAAGATTGTCCTCCAGGATTTTTCTACGTTTTAGCACATTCATTTTACCCTCTACCTTTACAAGCCTTCCGAGGCCGATTGCCAAGAAGCATCCCTTTCGCATGATGCTGCCACCACTGTGCTTCACAGTGGGGATGGTGTGTTTGTGGTGATGTGCAGAGTTTGGGTCCTCTAACATAGCATCTTGTCTGATGGCCAAAAAACACAATTTTGGTCTCATTAGACCAAAGAACTTCATGCCACTGGACCATGGAGTCTCCCACAGCTTTGACTGGTAAACAAGGTCTTCATAGTTAGCGAAAACTAACTAAATGAAACTAAATATAGAAATAATTTTAGTTAACTCAAACTAAATAAAAACTAAGTCTTCCAAGACAAAAACTCACTAAAACAGTTTTGTGTCCTTTAAGAACTAACTAAAATAAATAGAATTAGGGAGAAAATCTCCTTAGTTTTAGTCTTTTTACAGCAGCAGAATGACTGACATGGACACCTGAGTCTTGGGAAGATAATATGGACTGATTTATTTAAAGAAGACTATTCAGTGATTCATTTTAGGTCTTGAGTTGTATTCAGATGTCAAATATTAATGCATAAAGTGAAAAACAGCCTGTTCAAATGTAGTATTAAGATTTGTAACATGCTCACTTTTTCTGACCCTTTTGGATCTTGCCCATCAGAAACTTTGTTGTACCCATACCCTGACTTGTACTATTAAAGAATGTTTCTCTGACTTATTTTGAGTGTTCTTTTTCTTCATGGTGTAATGGTAGCCATGAACACTGATTAACCAGTGACTGGACCTTCCAGACACAGATGTCTTTTTACTATAATCACCTGAGACACACTCACTGCACTCAGATGATCCCCATTTCACTAATGGTGAGACTACTACCACCAGTTGGCTAGACCTCTGTTAAATAAGGTCAGTCAATTTAAAGGGGTTGAATATTTATACAACCACACTTTGAAGAAATCTTTGACATTAAAGAGTTTTTTTTTGTTAAAAAAAAAAAGATTAATTATATTGACATTGATTTATAAAATCAATAAAAGGGTAAAACATCAAATGGGTGAAATTGTGTTGACATAAACTGAGTCATATCTATATTTTTGTATTAACAGCAAAAAACTAAAAGGAAAAAAGTTACTTTTATGGACTCCTTGAAGCGATTTCTTCCACCTGGAGCACCTGGCATTAACACCTACAATATAGAAAAAAAAAAACTAGAGCCATTGTTATTACTATTACACTGTCCTGTATAAAACTAGAATGAAACTTACCATGGAATCTGGCCAGTGAGCACTTTTCCTAACCCTGACTCGAGATTGGAGCACCTGTCAAGCCACCCAAAAACTTCATCACACAAGCTAATGTCAAAAAACTGATGTGCAAGATATGGAAAATATATGAAAGAAAGACACAGACTTGCTTGTAGTTATTGAAACAGTTTTACTGAGGGATACATGCACAAAGAGATTAAAAACAGGCTGAATGGTGTCACAACAAAGGAAAATTTCACCAGTGAAAGCATGTTATGTCACGAAATGAGCTAAAAGGACAACTATGTCATTGCTATTCAGTGGTGTTTGTTACAGAAAACAAACATGGATCAATAAATAAAAATTCAGAACAATCTGACCAAAAAGTGTTTGCCAATGTCTAAGCAAGCTGTAATATTTGTTCCAGAAAATACGGTCTTCATAAATAAATAAGAGGTTGTAAACAGGGTAAAGGTCACACTGATGTTAACACTGAACATAATGCAAAATGAAAATGACCCAGGATGAAGAAGACAATTCTCTCTGATTTTCCAATTAGCTCTAAGGCCTAACAAAGATGTCAGGGGACATGGTCTCTGTGTGGAAAGAAGTCCTTCCTCATGAAACGCTGCACAGGGTTCAGGGCTCCTCACCAGCACAACAGTTCAGTTTTTTTCCATGTGTTGTGTGATTTCTTATGAATGCTTTAACGCTCTACAGTCACAGTCTCTTGGGAATTAAGAAAGATCCTGTTTAAAACAAAAACAGAGAGAGAAAGTATTAAAAGTAACTCTCTGGAATATTTTTCCTCTTTGGTAGTAATTCATTCCTCAAGAGCAGGAATATAGGTTTATTTTTTGCCTCATTCCCATTCAGTCAAGCTTTAGAGAGAGCAAAAGCATGCTGTCCAGTCTCATGCTTTGGTTTTTGGACTAAATAATTGTTGATGGTATATATTCATTCACACTGTGTTCATATTAGTCCTATACAAACATGTTTGCACTGGTGAAACTTTCATAAGAAGATGAAGAGAAGAAGAGAAAGTCTTGAAATATGCCCAGAAGTGCATATTCCACTTTACATAAAACATGGTTATTTCTGGAATACAATACGTTGTTATTCAAGCACTTGTCCATCACTTCAAGACTCTCCTGGTAAGTGTAAATGAAAGATTTGCATTCCGAGGCATGCAAGAATCTTCAGAAACATTCACTTAATAAAGATTTAGACTATGAGTAATAAGCACAACCCTACCTTGACTGGTTCTTCTGTCGTGATGGGAGGTGTGGGCAGTGACACTTCATCCTGTTGATAACAGAAAAGAAATAAGACTGTGACAGAAAAACACTAAAACTGAAACTGATTTGAATCTGAATCAGTAAAAGAGACAATAAGACCAGCTGCTGTTGTGTACCTGTTCTATGGCGTCTAAGGGTTGTGATAGTGGCTCTGAGGTTGTAGAGGCAACCTATGAGAGGAGAAAAGGTGATCCTGAGACATTAAACAACAGACAAAGACAGTACATCTCAACATTTATAAAGCATTATTAACAGTCCTTTACAAACAAAGTTATAAAAAGTTCCATTGATGCTTTAGTAAAGCATTAGTAAAAAGATAGAGTTAGGATTGAGGTAAGAGTTAGGGCTATGGTAGCTAATGTTTTACTAGTGTCTCAATAATGCATTTATAGATCAGTTTATAAAGGGCATCCATTAATTGATGACAATTTATAGTTGATAAGTTGTATATTTAAAAATGCTTTTCTAATGTTCTACTGAGGCTTTATTGATGCTAAGAGTGCATAGTTATGACAAAATGTTACCCAACTTTACAGTGAATGCCTTTACCATCAGTCTGAATCAATTACTATGAATCAAAAATAAAAGGGGTCAGTGGTAGAGTTACTATGCAAGACCCACTATGGAATATTTGAGTGATTGATATCCCTTTAATGATTGTCTTTGTCTGTGATCTAAATTTAAGTGTGGTTAATTCTAATGAAATACTGAGATGCATAAAATGTGGTTTGGAAAATTGGTCCTAAGCAACGTTGACACTATTGATAAATGACAAATCTTAAAAATACAGCTCGGTATAGGGGAGAATGGGGTTGGTTGTCACATGGGTTGGTTGTCACACTCATTATATCTCACCACCAGAGGGCGCTGTCTCCCAAAATTTGGCATGGAAATTTCCAGAAGTGGGGAAAAAAGCTCACCTACACAAGATAGCTGAATTTGAAGTGAGAGGACTTTTAGTGTTTTTCATGCCAAACTGTAAATACTCAGCTCCTCAGTATTTTTCTTCTAGGCTTTTACACAATAGGTTTATTAAAAAACAACAACTGTTACACTTAAAAAATGTAGTTTTTGTAGTTTTGTAGTTTAGATAATTGTTAGCTAGCTAACTTCTTGTTACACGGTTGTTAGCTAGAAATTCCAGTTGGGGTTGGTCGTCACACTGTCTCGGAGGTTGGTCGTCACAGCCATTCAGGGGAGGTACGGGAGAAGTGTTGCATGTGCAACCAGTGGGCACACAAGCTCTAATTAGTTGGAGTACGCAGACCCTACAGTTGCCATCACTATAACAAAGACAGTAAATGCGCGTAGCCTCGTTTAGTAGGCTTTCATTGTTAGTCCTACTTGTTTTGTTCTTTATGTTCTTATAGGCCTATAGACTGGCCTAAAGATGTTCCTGTTCACATTCCTTGCTCATTTTGTGTCAAGATGCATAAAGTTATGTTATTTGTCAACTTGTCAATGCAATTAAAATTTAGTTCTGCCTTCTTTTTAAGATTTTACCCATGAAAACAACACTGAGGCAAACAACCCGATAGTGTGTGATACCCATCCCCCTGATGGGGTTGGTTGTCACAGTGTGTCAGAGTGTCTATGAGAGTTCATTATCTGTTTGTTTTATTAAGTTGGAAAATGATAGGTGCATATTTCAAGCCAAAACCTTAAGCTTGACCCGGGTGACCCGGAATAGTCGGCGTTTCGACGATTCGATTCGAAGGAGTCTGATTCGACTATGAACCTCATAGTCGAATGTTGTTATGTAACCAAGATTGTACCATTCTGACTACATGGGGCTGCTAGGCCTGAGTTTCCATTAGCCGGCATTTGCCGGTCATTGGCCAGTTACAAGGGTGGAAGTCTAGCAGATAAAAATATAACCGACAGAGTGTCTGGCAGAAAACATGCAAATGACCAGATAAGTAAATACTGAATACTTGCATATTATATTTTGTGTAACCTAGAATATATGTTGCGAGAATGCGTTAATTTAAACTAAAAGTTGCCTAATCTTACTACATCTACTGTCCTGCTGTGCTGGGGTTGTTTATCTCCTCAGACAGCAAGCACATGGCTAGTTATGTATGCACGATGACATCAAAGCAAATCTATCTCTCTGCGATGGCTCAGTACTGCTGAGGACTATGCAGAGAAAGTTTGACCAGAGCTTTCTTGTAAAGCAGAATTTTAATCTAAGTGAGGTTTTCCTGGTTAACCAAATGGAGGGATTTTGTGTCATCACTGCGAGTAATGAAGAGGCTGAAACAAAGGGAACTGTATAGCTGAGTGTCGTAAACACCAATGCAGCAGCAGAGAGAGAGGCTTACGCCGAGCAGAGTTGTAGTGGACTTCGATAAACTACCTATGACCAATACTCAGATAAAGTTGGATTGTAGTCAACACAGAATCACATTGTGCAGAACGGCATGGACTGCTTGGAGCTTGTAACGAAGTCTCTGTCTCTCTTCAACGTAGCTGGTTGTTAATGCTCGGGATGTCCTGGCTAATTAGGCAGAAGTAGTCTTGGATAAGCTGTTAATGAGAGGAGGACTGGACCGGACTATCTGCTGTGGAGCTTTTGTCTTGCCGGGACTCGTCCAAATAAACCAGGATGGTTGGATTTCCAGCTTTAGCAGAGGTTATAGTTAGATCATCATGATGACTGATGTTAGCAACTGACGGTAAGACTCATTACTCATTTGAAATGTAGAGTTCAGTGTCCAGTTAACAGAGCACGTTTGTTATGTGTTTGGATGCTTGGTGGAGGATGGTATTTGGCTGTTGTAAGCTGCAAAGTTATGATTGCAGCCAAAGTGCCAACAGGCTAACGGTGTTAATGTGGAGCTAACTGTTGTTGTTAATGAGTTTAACATGGGCGTATATTGTGTAACTGACTGCATAAGGAAAAGCGCGCAACTTTCATTTGGATACTTTAAACCACTTACACAAAAAACATGAGAGATTAATGTGTTTTGCTGCTGTTAATGCAGCAAAATAATGTTAAAGCAAATGTCCGGTAGTTGTTCTAAATGGCCAGAATTCTTGAGGACTGCCGGTCATTTTGACCAGGGACAACAAAGTCTTGCGGAAATGTTGTTTGACTATTAGTCGACTAAAGGCAAAATCTGATCAATCAGATTCAACTATGCAAATCCTGAGTCGAAGACACCTCTACTCTTGACAGTTGTTTTGATGATGAGCAATACTAGGAAAAGAGGTATGACAACCAACCCCATTCTTCGCTACATCATTTTGAAGATATATCTCTATTAGAAAGCATTCTTGTGATTTCTTTTCTAATTGTGGACTGACTCATATTGACTAATCACCGATTTTGAAGATAGAGTGCTAGCCTATGAAATACCCTTAAATTTATCATCTCTCTTTTATCATCTCTCTCGCCTTTACACTTCACGGCTTTTTCAATTCTTACATATCTGTTAAATATACATATACTGTATTTATATCTATATTTCTATTCAGTTTTATTAAAGTTTTCATCTTTTATCTTTGTAGATTTTGTTATATGTGAAGATATGTTGACAATGGAAATAGTTTATCATACATTAAGTGTATCTGTCGCCACCTCGGATGAAGATCGCAGAGGATGACTGGAGGTTTCTGTTGATGTTTCTAACTGGGTGAGACTGTATGTGAGTAAGTGATCCTCCTACAAAGAGAAAAAATGATAAAATATGTTATTATTGCTCAGGTGCAGCACATAACTGAGCTCAGCTGTCTCTTCTCCCGTTCTATCAGAGAGCAGTCATGTGAAATAAAAGAGATTTTGTAAGAGATTGAATACTACTCACCTTTTTATCCACTAGATCACGGAGTTCATCTGTATGGATTTCCTGCTGCACATGACAAAAACATTGGACACATTTTACATGAAAAAAACTCCAGTTCCAATAGATAAGAGCATGCAGTTCAAGGCAAACTCACCGGTCTGTTGCCTCTCCTCTCCTGTGAGACAGACAGGCCCTCTGGATGAAGTTCTTCCTATTTAGACAGAGAAAAATCATCTTTAACACACCTACAAGAGCTAAAGACTGCAGAGAAGTTTCAGTGGGCTGTGATGACAAACCAATTTATTTCCAATAATTAATTCAGGTAGTGGGTGTGTCATTAATCAAACTCTCTCCATAGTTCAATGTAGGCACTGATGAGACACTAGTATATGAAAAAATGCTCATTTTGAGTTTGACAAGTCTACTAACAAGAAGACTCCCACAATGACAAATCCATAAAACCCAGACACGTCATCACTTTAAATCGAAGTTCCCCCAGCTCACGAATTCGTCATTTATTGCAGCTGCTGCCCACCTCATATTCATAGCTGTATTCTTCGCCATTATAACCCTCCTCCTCCTCCTCTTTGTCTTGCCTGTCCTTGTCACTTGTCTTTGGATAAAGGAGAGATGACAAGAGTTAGAAGAGGATAGTGTTACAGACCATTATTAATCATTCGTGTAATTGGCTGGAAGGCAACGAAGCCAAGCAAAGACAAAGCATCCCGTTAATCAAACGTTTCAGATGTGTTATCATTATAATGAGAAGCACATAGATGTTGAGACGATGCATGCTTTTAGTTAGACTAGCCACACCACGTACACTATAACCAGTTAATTTTGTTTGTTATATTGAATAAATGTTAGTTTATCATGATTATTTGGGTACATTTTAGCACTACATCTCTTATTTGTGCACCAATATTCTGTTAATGTCTTGTTAGCATTAGTCAGTATTACAGTCTGTGTTTGGGATCTGCAGCGTGTTTGTTAGTTTTATTTTTGTTTAGTTGGGCAAAGGGGTAGTTAATATTTCAAGTTTTAGTTAACCCCCTTCAAGGACATTTACCAGGCGTTGTCTCTGCCTCTTATGTCGTCCTTTATTTCCTCTGCCCTGGTTAAGAAGTTCACAGTCGGAGAAAAAAAACATCAAGGTTTCTCATGCTTCAGATGTTGATGATCAAGTAGAAAAATATAAGTTAAGTAGGAGGGGAATAAGTTGTTAATGGATATATAAAATTGATGTAAAATTGTTACATAAAGATGACTGGGAAACTTTAGTGTTATGGTTATCACATTGCTTAGATCTTTTTGTTGAGGAGCACACAGGCAGGATGGCATTTTTCAGCTCATTTATTGGTATCATAAAGATTCATTATCGACTCTCTCATTAGGCTTGTTGCTTCACTGACTTTAAAGGTATGATATGCAACATTTAAGCATTAACAGAGGATATACAATGTATTTCAGCTTCCTAATGTTTAGTAATGGCTTTCTCTATCTAACAATTAACCCCACCACCCTCTGAAGGAGTTTTGTTTTGGTCTGAGAGACGAGTGCCACTATTAGATTGCTCCCACCATGCGGGGAGGGTGTCTTTGACCCAAGTGAATGAGTTCAAGCATCTCGGGGTCTTGTTCACGAGTGAGGGTAGAACTGACCGCAAGAAAAACAGGCGGATAATGCAGCATTGGCAGCATTGTAGACGTTGTACTGTAATGTCATGGTGAAGAGGGGGCTGAGCCACAAGGCAAAACTCTCAATTTACCAGTCAATCTTTGCTCCACCCCTCACCTACGGTCATGAATTCTGGGTAATGACCAAAAGAATGAGATCACCGGCTCAAGCGGTTGAAATGAGATTTTTCCCGAAGGTGGCTGGGCTCAGTTTTAGAGATAGAGTAAGGAGCTCGGAAATCTGGAGTAGAGCTGCTGCTCCTTTGCCCCGAAAGGAGCCATATGAGGTGGTTCATCTGATCAGGCTGCCTGTAGAAGTCTGCTGGGCACGTCTGATTGTAAGGGGACCCCGGGGTAGACCCAGGACTTGCTAGAGGGATTATATAGCTCATCTGGCCTGGGAACCCCTCAGAATCCCCCAGGAAGAGCTGAGAAATGTTGCTGTGGAGGGATGTCTCGGTGGACTTGCTCCGCCTGCTGCCACCGCGACCTGGCCAGAATAAGCCAAAGAAAATAGATGGATGGATGGACTTGTGCCAAAGTGCAACAACTTCTTTAAAAGTCGCATATTACACCTTAATTTTCAACTGTATAATTCCAGTAAAAAAGCTGAGCATAATTATGATTTGATTTATGATGATTTGTCTACTCCTGCCTTCCAGACAGACACTGAGTTTGTTATGGCAAATTTAAATCTTTTTTAAGCTGATGGTGCAATGTAAAAAACATTACATTTAAAAGTATATAGATGCATCTCAAAACACTAGAACATCAAGTTCATTTTTTTGCTATGATTTAATTAAAAAAATGAAACTTCCATATTTTCTGGATTCATCGAATCTGATGACAATTAAGGCACAAAAATAAAAAATCCACAATCTCAAAATATCATATTATTGAAAAGTCTAGTTATTGTAAGTAATTTCTCTCACTCAGTTTCAGTACACACAACATCAATCATGGGGAAGACTGCTGACTTGACATTTGTCCTAGAAAGCAATCATTGACACTCTCTATGAGGGAGGGCAAGCCACAGAAGGTCCCTGCTGGAAGGGGAAGCTGTTCTCGGAGTGCTGTTTCAAAGCATATTCATGCAAAGTTGACCAGAAGTGTGGTAAGAAAAGGTGCACAAACAACAGGGATGAGCTCAGCCTTAAGAGGATTATCAAACAAAGCAGATTCAAGAACTTATGGGAGCTTCACAAGGAGTGGACTGATTCTAGAGAGGACTCATCAAGAGCCACATATAGATGGGTCAAGGAAATTGACTGTAAGTTTTGTGTTCTTAGTATCAAGCCACTCCTGAATACAGAAATCGTCAGCATCTCACCTGGGCTAATATAAAAAAAAAAAGACCGAAACCTTGCTTAGTGGTCCAAAGTCCTGATTTTGATTGAAACAACATAGTTTTTTCCTTTTTCTTTTTAATATTGTGTAGTTGTTTTCGTCACCGTTTTCGTGACTGTTTTTGTCATTGTATTCAATGTCATTTTTGTTGTCTTTTGTAGTGGTTTGTGTTGTCGTTTTCTTTGTCATTTCTTTCATCATTTTTGGCATTGTTTTCATCGTCTTTATTGTTGTCATTTTTGTTGCATTTTCGTTGTTTTCTTTGTCTTTGTTGTTGTCATTTTTGACGATCTTTTCATCATCCTTTTCGTTGTTGTTTTTGACGAAATTCTGTTGTCGTTTTTGATGTAGTGTTTGACGTTGTTTGTGTTGTGTTTCTGTTTTTTTTTTTTGTCATCTTTTTCATGATGACTTTATCATGGTTTTTGTCACCGTTTATTTTGTCCTCATCATCATCCTTTACATAGTGGTTTCTGAAGTTGTTGTCATCATCTTTTTTTGTCATAATTTTTATTATAATTTTAATTGTCACTGCCACTTTAGATGTGATCATTTTCCTTGTGAGGGTGTCAATAATTGTTTTCTTGGACACCTGTAAAGTCAGCAGTTTTCTCCATGATTATGGTTGTGTGTACTGAACCAGAGTGAGAAAAACAGCTGACAAGAAATTGGACTTTTAAATAATATTCTTACATTCTGAGATAGTGGATTTTATATTTTCATGAGCTTTAAACCGTAATCATCAAGATTCAAACAAAATGGTCTTGAAATACTTGACTTTGTCTGAGATGTATCCAGAAAATATGGAAGTTTTACTTTTTGAATTAAATCACAGGAAAAAAAAGATTTTTTAAATGACATTCTTATTTTCTGCGATGCACCTATATGCTTCATTTGATATCAAAGACATAAATCTACAACTTTTGTAGACTTTTTGAGAAAGACAATTAAAACCAGAGAGCATTTTTGCCTTAATTTTAAAGAAACATGGCTCAAGTGCTCATTAACATTGATCTTCCACAGCACCTGAACTTTACAGACAAGAAGCCTCTGTTGGTTGAATCTAATATCATTGTCACATTAATTAAAACCAGTGTATGCTTGGAAGGCAATAAAATTTAGCTGAAAAATGCAATACTTGCATGCTCCTTCAACCACTGTATATATGTTATGTTATAAAAAACAACAGTAAAAATTATGATTAAACTTGTTAACAAATGATTAGAGTAGTATATTATTTTTGGGGGATATTAGGGATGTAAGAGCAGTTTTTTGTCATGGTTAAAATACAGTCCTTAATGTAGACGGTGGCTTTACCTTTCCACGTTCCCTATTCTTCTTCTTTTGTCCTATTGTTTTCTCCTGTGTGAGGAGAACAGTCTCCACCAAACCTTCAGGTACCCCTGAAACAGTCTGATAAGCACATTTTAACCTTTAGTAGCTTTTATTCAGCTAAATATGTACAGTGTACTACAATGCTATATGTCAAAAACAAAAAGCTGCCAACAGTTCAGCTTTTTTTGCAAACTTTTCCCCTCCATTGCATAGCCTTAGTCTAAAGCACGAGAAATAAAGATGAAATGATGAGGAAAGTAAAGCAGTAAGCTGCTTTACCTTCAAACATAAATGTTATATCTCAATTTATTTTAAAAAGTATTTGAAAGTATCTTCAACAACATCCCTTGATTAACAAAGTTTAACTATGTTTTAATAATCTCAGCATGTCTCCAATCATTTAGGAAAAGCTAGATATTAAAGTGGGCATGCCTAATTGTACAATGTTCTTACCTCCTGGGTCGTAGTATAATTGAAAGTAGAATTGACAACAGTTTGATTAGTTTTGAGTGAAGATGCTCTGTCTCCGTTTACTTTCTCCCGTTCTTTTAACTTTTTCTCAATGCTGTCCAGTTCATGCTCTCCATTCAGTGTGGTGTCCGCCCATAAAGTGGGACCCTCTGCTGCTCCCTTCAAAGGGTCCTTCAGATCAAAAGACAGAATTACAGGTTGTGAAGAAATATGCAAATTTGGACCAGACCACTTGAGGTAAAAGGAAACCAGTGACAACAGACAGTAGTTAATCTGATTATAAGATCCCAAACAGACAAATACATCACATAGAAGTAATATTAGCACATCTGTAGAACTAGTACATAACAGCAGACAAATTTGTTACAATTCTATCTACTTCCATGCTGACGGAGCTCAAAAAACACTCAAGCTACAGTTGAAGAGGGCAGTGGTTTTCAAACTTTTTTTCCCCAAGGCATACCTATGGTTAAGCCAAAATCTCAAGACACACCATATTCATATCACATCAATACAAAATAGACCCTGTCTATAATGTTACAGTCAAGGCCGCCATAAGGGGGGAAAAGGGGAGAGCTTTCTGGGGCCCAGCCAACTGAGGGATCATGGAGGTCAGCAAAACCATGATCCATTGTTAAGTTAAACTGTGATTACCAATATATTTAACCCAAATAATAAACACTCTAATCAAAGCAACAGAAATCAGTTTTATTCATTTATGCTTTGGTAAGATATAGCCTTCTTAAAAATGCTATTGCTTTAAAACAGAATGACCTTTTTATTGGTAATGTTAACAATATTGATGGAGACGCTAAACTAAATGATTAGGAAAGTAATGCCAACTTCATAGCTAGGTCATCATATGCAGAAACATAAGGATGCTGGAAAATAAAGAAGATACTAAGACAACTTTAGTTGAGAAGAACTGAATAACTGTGAAAAGAGACAACAAATATGTTGATGTGGAAAATTGGGAAAAAGTGGCAAAAATGGTTTGAAAAAAGTTTTGTGTTTTTTTGAATGTGGTAAGCTTTGAGATAAAAGTGTCCAGACAATAGCACAAGTGGGCAAAAATGGCAAAAAAAAAAAAAGGTTAAAAGTGGCAAAAAAAAAAAGTGCCAGTCGGGTTAAAAATGATGAAAAAAATGGCAAAAAAGTAGCCAAACAATAGCAAAACTGGACAAAAATTGGCAATAAAGGTGGCAAAGACGGGTTAAAAGTGGCAAAAACAAGTGGCAAAAAGGGGTTAAAAAAAGATTTTAAAAATTTGCAAAAAAAAACGACAAAACAATAGCAAAAGTGGGCAATAAGGTTTAAAAGGTGGCAAAAATGGGTTTAGAGTGGCACCAATGTGTTGCAAGTGTCAAGAAGGGTGCAAAATTAGGTTACAAGTGGCAAAAAGTACAAACTCCCAAGGCACACCAAGATCATTTGAGAACCACTGAAATAGGGACTAAGACCAGTGCGTTTTAGTTTATGTTGACTAGCATCTCTAGACAATAAAAAATATCTTAGAAAGTTGGTTGTAGAATTTTCAATTATTTTAATGCTCAAGAGTAATGAAATGTACAGACGTTTGAAAATATGAGATATTTAGTCATATTTTTACACTAAAATGCTGCATTTAAAAGAAAGAAAGGGCTGGTTAAGACACATACAAATAAAGGCAAAAAGACTTGAAAACATCTGTCTAAATATGATCCTAGAGGCAGTTTTTTCACAAAAAAACCTGGCATTGTCACTGCGTATACATTCATTTTTTAGTGTGTAATCAGGCTCCTATGATAGACATTTTGATAACCTCTATAGTACTACCAATGGAAAAAAAACTCTGACTGTATGAATAGCACCAGTGTACTTTATGATGGCCTGATGTTTGTACATCAACTTATGGAGTTTGTCCTCTAATAAATTGTATTTTTATATCCTCAAAAGAGCTACTGATGTTTGTCTTTATTAGTACTATCCTGATTTATCCTATCATGTCTTTATAGATTTACATAATGAGTGCACTTATTGTAAGTATTTAACATCTTCTGCCAACTTTCCTGCCTCCAGCAGTGTCTTAAACCTACCCTGCAGCAGCAGTTTCAGGAATCTGTCTTGTACTTTGTTTTTGCTTCTGTAGGTTAAAAATAAACATCACTATCAATTTTGGTGTGTTTCATAACTGGTTAAAAACTCCTCAGGGGCTTAAACAATCATTTTGAGTCTGACTAAAAAATAACTGAAAACATGCTTTTGTTTGGTATACGTTTTAAGACCTGAAATGAAGATTTTGGGATACTTACAATTGAAAAAGCCTTGGGAAGCTTTCCGACTAAATCAGGATCATCAGTGGAGTCTGACTCTGACTGAGGCTGACCACTGAGCTCAAACTTCACTGAACTCTGTTGACAAAACCACACAAAGAGATTATGTTCATTTCACCCGTCTTTTAGTTTAGAAAACTTCTGTGTTTTTTCTGTTAAACAACAAAAGATATAAGAGAGTTTAATGTTGTTTAAATTCTTGTGAAATCAATCGGACTAATCCCATTCTGTGAAGTCTGATGTTTTGGGAGATGTGAATATGTTCAAATTAAGTTCATCAAATTCAATCCATGTATTATTTCATTCGACAGTAAACTCATTTGAAACAACTTTGACACACTTTTTTTCTGTGAGTTTTACGCACTGTGTACTCAGTGATGACGTTGGAGGTGTGACTGTCTTCTTTTGTTTTCTTGGACGTGACAAGCACTTGAAGCAGCTCCTCTATCCCATCCTGCAGCAGCCTGTCAATCAAAGCCTTCAGCACAGGCAGCTGGGAAAAATAAAAGTTTCAAAGAGAAGGTTAAACTTCGACAATACCACAAGTTTGACTTTTAAATATAGCAGGAGTCAGACTCACCCTAATGCCATAGCCTTCAAACATCACTTCAATGTCCTAAAGTAGAAGGGAAGACATATCAGTAAAAGAGCAAAATGAGAAAATGTGTATCAGGAGAGCTATTTCTACATTTATATTCACCCTCATGTTGACTGATTTGCCAGGAGCTCCAGCATCTCCCTGCAGAGACATTAAAGTAATCACAGTAAAAATCTAATTTTCATGGACATAATTTGTAAGGAACAACGCTAAAGCAGTACCTTGTCTCCTTTTAGGCCTCTTTCTCCTTTATCACCCTGAAAACACAAAAGAACTGCAAATGAGAAAAAAAGAGCTAATATTTGTTTGCTTTTTATAGCTAAGATTCATAATGAACCCCATCACCATCTTACCTTCATTCCTGGTGAACCCTAAACACACAGAAACAGAGGAGCAACACATTGGAACATGCATCTACAATGCATGACACAGAGCTTATCTGTATGCAGATAAGGAAAAAACCCATCGCAGCCCACAATGAAAGCAATACAGTCATCATCATGGCTGTATGATGACTCAGACGCCGTGCAAGCCAAATATGAATTATGCCATGCAACAGTTGAAATAATATGCCATTATTTATGAGCTATAAATATCTACGAACATGTCGAGTGCAAGCATCAAACTCACAGGAGCTCCCGGAGGACCCATCGGGATTGGGAATGCTTGTCGGATATCATCAATGGTGGCGCCCTGAGAACAGATCCAAGTAAATAAATCAGTTTTTTTTTCCTTTTGACTCACCAGCAAGTAGGAATGAGAAAAGATGACAATTATTATTATGTAAAATTCTGATTCAAGTAAGACAAACTTTATACTTTTGCATGAGGCTTGAAATAATACTTCTGCTACCCTGTTTAAAACCCTGCAGATTATTCTCTTACCTCAGAAGTGACGAGAACCTGTTTACCAGGCAAACCTGGAGGTCCAGGCTCCCCCTTAGTGCCATCTTTACCCTGTGGAGGAAGGAACATGCTATATTTCTGGACAGTTGTTGTTTAAAGGAAAGATGAATATCTCAAAGAAGCTTACATTAGCTCCTGGACCTCCTTTTTCACCCTGCAACAAGAGAACAGATAAATAATAAATTCAAAGTATAGCTTTTAAGATTTTTAGTAGGTTATGCAACATGTAAAGAACCACCTTCTTGCCATCCTCTCCTTTGTGTCCTCTTTCTCCCTGTAAAATGAAAACATGTTTTCATAAAAAAAAAGCTGACAAATTAACTTTCTGAAGTACACTACATAGACAAAAGTATTTGGATGCCTGGCCATTACACCAGCAGGGACTGTTAGGGCTGCATGTACTTTAATATGGAATTGCCCCCCTTTTGCAAATATAATGGCCTCCACACTTCTTGGAAGGCTTTCCACTAGGTTTCTGTGGGAATTTGTGCCCATTCATTCTGTAGAGTGTTTATGAGTTTAGGGATTGATCTTGGATGAGAAGGCTTGACTTGCAATCTCCAATCCAGTTCATCCTGAAGGAGCTTGATGGACTTGAAGTCAGGGTTCTGGTTGGGCCAGTCAAGTTCTTCCACAACAAACTCATCAAACCATGTCTTTATAGTCCATGCTTTGTGCACTGGGGCACAGTCATGTTGGAACAGAAAAGGGCCTTCCTTTAAGTGTTGCCACAAAGTTGGAAGCATAGCATTATCCAAAATATCTAAGTGTGTGGAAGCATTAAGATTGTCCTTCCCTGGAGATAAGGGCCTAGCCCAAACAGCCCCAAAATATTATCCCTCCTCCACCAAACTTCAAAGCTAGCCAAACTAAGACTTGCTCATGAGACTTCGGGATTCGTCACTTCAGTAAACATGTTTCCACTGCTCCACAGTCCATTGTCAGTGTGCTTTACACCACTCCATCCAACGCTTGGCATTGGATAAGTTGATGTGGGGCTTGCACGCAGCTGCTCTGCCATGGAAACCCATTCATGAACCCCCCACTACACAGTTTTTGTGTTTACATTAATGCCAGTGGAAGTTCTGAACTCTTCAGCTATGGGATCAACAGGGGAGTGGTGATTTTTTTGCACCATGCACCTTAGCAGTCGTTAACCCCACTCTGTGATTTTACATGGTCTTCCACTTTGTGGCTGACTAGCTGTTGCTCCTAAACGCCTCCACTTTCCAGTAATATTACTTAAAGTTGACTGTGGAAGGATAAAATTCCACTAAATGTCTTTTGCAAAGGTGGAATCCTATCACAGAACTATACTTGAAGTCACTGAGCTCTTCAGGAGAACACATTTAGTATCACAAATGTTTGGAAATGGAGACTGCATGGCTAGGTGATTGATTTTATACATCTGTAGAAATAGGTCTGATTGAAACCCCTGAATTCAATAATTAACCAGTGTGGCCAAATACTTTCGTCCATAAAGAGTATATAGTGATCAAAAATGTAAAAAAAAAATAGCAAAAATGTCAAGCATAAATGTAACATAATTGGTATGACAGAATATTTCTTTATTTTTGGATGAAAATGCTTCTCACATCT
The DNA here is from genome assembly GCF_018320785.1 of Cheilinus undulatus. NCBI lineage: Eukaryota > Metazoa > Chordata > Actinopteri > Labriformes > Labridae > Cheilinus > Cheilinus undulatus. Next base: position 18,059,510 of record NC_054887.1, on the reverse strand, counting down.
TTTCCTGGAAGTCCCCTCTTCCCGTCAATGCCAGGTCTCCCCTAAATATGGACAGAAACAGAAGAAGAAACAAGAAGGCTCATGCAGACAAGAACAAAAACATGTATGCAATGAAGACAATTAAGGCCTAAAAGTAGTTCTGCTGTCAGAAATAAAATTAAATACATGATGGATATCTACGTAATGGATGTCATTGAGAGCAACACTCACTGGTGTTCCTGGTAAACCGGGCATTCCTGCAATCCCGACCCGGCCTTGGTCTCCTTTCTCTCCTCTCTGATCACAATCACAAAAAACATATATGAAAAAATGAGGTATAAACTTTGTGATTGTTTGGACTGTGTGGTTCAATGTCTTTTTTCATTTAATTTCAATGATTATTAATATATTGCTATGCATAAATCTGTTTATGAAAGAAACTAAAAAGATGTTATAGTGTAAGAAGAATGCTTCAAACACATCACTTAATACAAAGAGTGTTTAGATATTTATCTTTAATTTATCCTGTCTGAACATAAGATTTGCATAAAGTATATAAACCATAGTGGCACACACCAGACCAGGTTCTCCTTTTTGTCCCGGGTCACCCTGAAAGTGAGTTAACAGCTTCTGTCACTGCTCAGTAAGAAAACAGTATTATGTGATATTACTGCATGCACAAGTTTGTCCAACCTTCATTCCTGGTTTCCCTGGAACTCCATCCTGACCAGAACCACCCTATAATAGAACCGTTAGACATTTCAATACACACACACATTTTTAGAGTGGATCCAAGTGTCTTTGACACAGGTTACAGCAGGAGACAAATTTAAGTTGATGTACACACTTACCAGAGATGATCCTGGTAATCCAGGTTTCCCCTCTGGACCCTGAGGAAAGACACAAATATTTAGGTTTCCTCATTGAACGTTTTCAAACAGAATTAGACTTGAAATCCATTAAGGGATTACAAACATACCGAATACAAAAACATCAGCTTTAAGGTAGAAAATAATCCCACGGGGAATTAGCATTGTTAGCAAAACACTGTCCTTATTCAAGATCAATCTGTAGGCAAGATTATTTCTCAAGTACAGGGGTGTCCAAGCTATGGCCCAGGGGCCAAATGCAGCCCATGGTCTATTTCTCATTGGCCCCCCAGCAGATTCTAAACTAAAGTGAAAAATGACCCACATCAGAACATGGTGCTTATGCTTGATTGTACTGTACTTCTTCAGTTGTGATACTCGGTGGTGGTGCTATGTTCATTCTGTAAACAAACATTTTGACCAGATGACTTTGCTGACACACTTTTTCCATGACTAAATTAAGACAAAAACATAAATGAATGAGAATTTGTTAACACTAGGTGTGTGACAAGACACTTTGCTGATGAAACGAGACAAGAAAGGAGACAGCTGAAAGTCAGAAATTCAAACAAAGGAGATCTATTCAGAAATGTTTGAACAAAGCCACTTGTACTAAATGTATCAGCTTATATATAGTTTATGCCATGTCTAACTCTGACTCAAACTGTGTGCTTTAACAGTGCTTCCAATCCAATCTCAATGCATTTTAATAGTGTGCCACATCTTTGATTTACTGAACAATACACTCATTGCAACAATTCTAACAATAATAGACGTATGATACCAAACAAGGCACCCTACGGCATTCAAACGAGTTTTTAAAGTCAAATACACCCCTGCAGGAGGGCAATACGGCCCGTCCCGCTACCTCACAAAGTTTCTGGTTTATGTGCAGCCAAGTGCTAATAGATGAGTGGCTGACACAAGGTGGATACGACATACAAAGATACTTTGCACAGGTTTTTAGCAGCAGCATTTAAAAGTTTCCACACTGTTATGATAATCTTAATATGCATTTGCAGATGATGCGCAGCCCCAAGCAGCATGCGCTGGAGGATGGGGTGGGGGCGGTGATACAAACGAATGACGGATCAGCTCCCTTTATTCACCTGCCACGCAGATTTTAAAGTATTAGGAGCATTTGTGTAATCTTTGTAAATTTAATTTTGGTGTTGTTTTCTGTCATGACAGCTGCTGTTCTGAATATCTGTAGCATATTAACCTTGTAAGACAGTTTTCACCCTGAGGAGAGATCTTGTGACACTTTGATCTTGCACAAATCTTGTGGCACAAGATCTCGTCACACCCCCTAGTTAACACCAAAAAATGTAAAAAATACTTTAACTCATAATGCCCAGATAAACAAAGACAAAGAAATTACGGTGGCAAATAGCAGCAGGAATGGCACTCATTTTAATGTCTGTTTTTTAAAAACAATACTGCACCAATCATCGTCAATCATCAACATCCCTTGAAAGTTTGGCAGCTTTGTGCAGTTTGCTCGTTTTGTGTCAAAATATGGATACATGCTGTTAGTGTTTCTGCTCTCTGCTGCGTGGAGCATCATTCTCATGGGTCATTCTTGACCCAGTGTGGTTCCAGTGGTAGCCAGGACCAACCAGGCCTTCCTGAAATCTGACTGGCCTCCCAAACTCCCGAACAGTGGTTAGCTCTTTGTCTTTTCAGCTATTGAAAAGTTATTTAGGGATATCCAATCACTAAGCATATCTTAACCTAATCTGGGCTGTCTTGACTAAATCTAATAAACTAAAGATGGGGTTTATCAAAGTGGCCCCGCCATCCTGATACAAGTCTATAACTATTTTTTTCATAATTTATTTAAAGATTTGCCATATAACTGAGTTGTATTTAAGAATGTAATTTTTCTGCAACAAGTTGTCCACATCACAAAGATATTCAAATAAGCATTTTATAAAATAGAGAACGAGCAAGACATTTCATGAGGTCAAAGCTGGTACTGGACAGTATTTGACATATGTTGCATGAGAATTTGCATAAAATGTTCGAGATTAGATCTAAAAAAAACTGATGTACTATTTCAACTCTATGTAATACATTTTTGGGCAGCACCATTCTCACTGGCTGATAAGATCAATCTACCTCTACACTTAGAATATTATGGTTTGTGACATAATAAACAAGCAATGTACTAACTCTTGGTCCAGGCAGCCCTGTTTCTCCTCTCAAACCAGGCTCACCAGGCTCTCCGGGTTCACCCTTAAGAACAGCGTTAAAAAAGAAGAATTTCAGACTCTTCATGACATGGAAGATGAGTATAAAAGAGAAAAGCTTTTTGGATGTTATTGTGAAATTACCTTGACCACTCTGGTCAATCCAGTGTTGTCAGCTATAATCTGTTGGAAAATAAGAGAAAACCAATGTTAATTTGATGGCTGATGAACACTTTTAGCTGATTGGGATTAAACATTCATTTTCTGAGGTCTCATGGGAGCATGCTGTTATTTTCTTTTGTTCAGTACAAGCTTCATTACAACAAATGCCCCTGTCAAACATGGCTGAACTGATGAGAAGCCGACAGATATGATAACAGAGCTTTGTTTACTTGTGTTCCCGGAGGACCAGGTTTTCCCTTTGTGACCACAGCAGGACCATCATAAAAAGAACACAAGAAGACACGAGTTAAAATCTGAGAAGTCACACTGGAAAACACATTTCATATCTAAACAACAAAGAAAAACTAGCAGGTGCATTGAAGGATGGCACACACAAAAAGCCAAACTTAATCACTGAAAATATTAAAAAAGCAATAATGAAGTCATGGGACGAAAGCATGAGGAAGAGACATGGTGAGTGACGCAGAATAATGATCAGATTGCGTCAAACAGGAGAGACAATGGACATCAATGAGAGAGACAGGTGTTGAAAACAAACCTACCGGCTCCCCTTTGTCCCCTTTCTTTCCATCAGTTCCCTTCAAACAAAGAAAATCACAAGTTATCTCTAAGCATTGCAGATCAAGTTGAATTATTCCAGTTAGTCATGGACACTGTCATGGTCTTTGATTAAAATATGAAGGACTCACTTGCAGGCCAGGTTTCCCAGTGTCCCCTTTCTCTCCTGGGTCCCCTGGTCTTCCCGGCAACCCTAATGGACCCTAATCAACATAAACAAAGGAATTAAACAGAATATCAGCACATGAAGAGAGTGGAAATATAATGCACTTATTCATACAAAAGTCCTCCGTTCAAAAACGTCTATATTATTTGGAAGTACTGCAAGGATCTTGTGGTTTGTTGACTCCTTTGTAAAAAGTGTTTTCTTACAATGTCATCCTGTGTCCTTAGAAATGTCAAATGTATCAGTAGCTTTGGACATATTAAAGTCATACCCTTATTCCTCTGTCACCAGGCTCTCCAGATGGTCCTTGTTCCCCCTAAGAGGACAAAAAGATATTATGCCAGTAAACAGATTCTGAAAGAAAGAACAACTGTATTGATCTCAAGTACTCTTGCACTAGCAAACCTCCTAGGAACATAACCAAGTTGCTGTTTGTACCTTGGTTCCTGGGTCTCCTTTTGTCCCAGGTGCACCCTGAACACAAAGTTAACAGTGCTTGTCATTTACATATCAAACACATGAGGAAAAAATATAAACATTAAGGAACCAACCTATTTGCATTCTTTAATTTTTATATACCTGTCATTTTTTTCTAGAGATTTGCTTGATTTTACTTCTTTCTAAATCCAATACATGGGCTCTGCTTTGATGATGTAAAGTGACACTCTCTACAGATCCTAGTCCAAAGTGATTGTGGCATGTCTGCCAGCATTTTGCTATTCAAACAGCACACAATTTGAGCGCAAAGCACAGAGAGCAGTGGATTAAGTTGCTAAGGGGTGTTTTGGCTACAACATGATTGCCAGCTCTCATTCCCTTTAAGAACAAGGTAATACAGCAGGCAAGCACGTTGGTATTTACACTGTGGATTTCAGTATTTAATTCTTATGAGATCAAACTTCCCCTGACTCATAAACTTCTCTCCTTACACTGGGTCACTTAATATAGAATTAATTTATCTATTTATCTAAACTTGATTCAACCAGATAAAGATATATTGAGATTGAAATCTCTTTCACAAAGGTGACCAGGCCAAGAAGTCAGCAGCACATAAATATTCAAGTGATAGATAATCAACAATATGTTAACACAAACGATAATTAAGAATTAGAGATAGATTACATTTTAATACATACAAAGACACAGAATGAAATGTGTTAATCAGCAGATCTAAGTTACTTTTTGCTAATCTATTCCCAAAACATCAGAAATGGTTAAAAGTGGCCAATGCACAAAAACAACCCCATGAATTATTATAATCTCTTCAAAAACCAAAAGGATTAGATGCAATCTATGTTAAAAATGCATTCATGTATTCAACATCAAATATAGGTGTGTATCTACTTCTTGTTCTACATGTATCAGACAGAATACACACATCAGAGTGAGCATGAAGTGACAAGAGCTTGTACAGAAGACAAACGCTATAATTTCATGAGAGCTGGGAGAAAAATGGAAAACTGAAAAGACTCTTTGTGCCAGGTGGAAGAACCATTTTTATAAAAACCAAAATCACAGATACAAACTTGTTTCATTGCTGCAACAGTAATTCAGGATTTACTTACATCTTTACCTCTTAAACCTGGTTCTCCAGGATTTCCTGGTATTCCAATACCCCCTTTGTCACCTTTGGAACCATCATGCCCCTAGATAAACACAACACTTCTAGATTAGCAATATTACTTACCCTGAATAAAATTCTATTTTATGCATTGTATTATTTTTTCACTCCATGAAACATGTTGGACTTTATCAAAGTACAAAAACATTTTTGGTTTCTTGTAGTCATGGAGCATGACCACCAACCACTAAGAAATTTTCTGTGTATTTAGCCACTAAGTTTGACACTTTATCTAGAAGGAAGTTATAAATGGAGTTGATGAGATGATGAAAGTGAGCCAAAACACAATACTATTAAGAGAAGCTTTAAGAAGGGGCTTTTAACTTACTTTTGGTCCTGGTTTTCCTGACAAGCCAACATTCCCCTGTTATTGGCAAATAAAATATTTTCTTAATATCAACAGCACTCCAGGACAATATCAGAACAAAATGGTCTAATTGAAAGTATTTTTACTTTCCGAATCACTTACCCTCTCTCCATTTTCTCCCTTCTCTCCTCGCTGACCTGGAATCCCAAAACCAGGGCTGCCCTGCATAAAAAAACAACAAACAAATAATGTAAAAGTGACAAAATGTGATTAAAAGTTGCAGAGTATTCTGAATGATATACCTTTTCTCCTTTGTCTCCTTGTTCACCCTTTATCCCTTGAGGTCCTGTAGGGCCAACCGGACCAATGTCCCCCTAACAAAAAGAACATTTTCACATACATGCACACAAACCCAAGCAACATGATTCTGGTTGCTGGCCTAAATGATTGCACCACTTCCAAAACAAAACTCTCCAGTTTAAATAGCACCCTGTGGACTGAGATTAAAGGGTCCTGCTCAATGGAGCGTTCAGTCCCACAGCTGAAGCTAATGAGAGAAAATCTTAATTGTGTTTGATAAGCAGACCCAGAGGACTGAGTCTGTGCGCAAGAATACCCGGAACAATTAATTAACAAAGTCTCCGCAGAATAAAACATTAAGTAAATCACTTCCCTTCTAGCTCATTCATTTAATTCAGGCTAGTTAAGATAAATGCAGGCAAACAACTTGATCATACATGTGAGGCTTTAGAAAATTTAGCACAGTTAGATTATGTTTAAACCTTAGCATTAATTGGTAAATCTTTACAAGGGAGTGAAACTTTCTCCTTTTGAATTGCCTATTAATCCTTTAAAACTGTAGACAGGAAGTGGAGAAGGCGAATCCGAAAGAAAGAAAATAAAGAGTTCACAGTTCCGTGTAACTGGCGTTGCATAATGGGCATATACTGCAAACAAGCAACGTTGCAGGGATCTAGCTATTATTGTCAGAATTTTGGTTTATTTTGTCTGTTTAATTTTTTTCCCCTTGATTTCCTTCTATAATACTGCTGGGATCAGCCATGTGGGAAATAAAGACTCAGCCTACATGACAATGAAGCCAGAGTTGTTGTAGTTTGGAGGTAATTTTTCAGAAAAAGAGCCATAAACACAGAGGGACTCATCTTCCCAGGAGCCCTTGCAGCATTTCACACTAAGGTGTGAAAAGGACACATTCCCTTTTCCTATTGGAGGAGAAAGAGGGAAAATGAAACATTTCCTTATGATTTAGTAGGGGTAAAAAAGCCCCTGTGACCATTCCTACATTGCCATTCCATTGCCTAACCATTTCCCTGCACCTTCTTGCACCTGCCTTTCTACTTGCACAGTAAACACCTTCCACTGCCACTGGCCTGTGTTGCTTCATGGGTGTTTTCCCAAACTTTAGCTTATGTTTTAGTGCTGTCAGAAACTACCTGGTTAAGCATAGAGATTTATTTTGCTGTGTACATTTATGTCCAGAGCCTTCATCTACACAAACAGTAGTGTGACTGCCATAGAATCAAAGTCCAGCCACTGGGTTTTTGTGTGTTGAAGTGATCGTACTGAATTTGTAGCTGCAAGCTAAAATATCTGTCTTTGCCGCACAGCTACCCTTTTGCTCTGCCAGGGGGCTCTCGATCAAAACATTTACAAAATGTTGATAAGAGACATGCTACTCAGCTCTGCCCAAATCCACTGTTTTGTTGTTTTGAATTGAGGACTTTGTTCAACAAAAAACGGACTCTGTACAAAGTATTGCTAAATGTTAGACCAATATTTTGGCTCCTTTACCCTCCAAACTTACAGCTTGGTGGAAGCCATTGCTTAGAGATGTGTTAAAAAATAATTTAGAAAAACAGACAGTTCTAACTTTTGCCTGTTTTATCAGTTAAAATGTCAAAACTAAAATCAGCATGAATATGGCCATGCTACAACTCTGAGGTGTAAAAAAAATTAGCACAAGCATTTCTTTATAAATAAAAATTTTAAGAAAAGGGTGGTTAACTTACCCTTGCTCCCTTTTTTCCAGTTGGTCCTAGTATCTGTTATAAAGTGAAAAAGACAAAAGTAATCATGTAACATTGAGGGATTTGATTACTTTTGGAAAAAAGAGGGAAATTGTTTCCTTACACCCTTGGCAGGATCTCCTGGGGGCCCTCTTTGACCCGCATCTCCTTTTAACCCTAACGGTCCTGTCAATCCCTGGAAAAAAGAGAAAAGGAAACCTAATTCTGCTATCTGTGGTGTTTTCATTAGTTAATATTAAAAAATAAATTCTGCCAATGTCCATGTTATTATTCACATCATTCATTCTGCATTACTTTAGAAACAATATCCATCATTCTACCATCCTCTGCTGACCGACACTTTATTCAGATTTAAATTGAAAAAGACAAACTGTTAAAAAGACAGGAAGATGATCCCTTTACTTCATTTTTTTCTTTATTGTCTCTTCCGAAACACTACACTCCCTTAAATTAAAAATCACTGATGCAGGACGAAATTGCCCATTTGCAAAATATATCCAAAGCGGTTTGATGATGTGGCTCAGGATTGAATGCAATCATGACCATCTATGATAGACCCAAGGGGAAAAATGTTCATTACTTTGTTTGCAGACATTAGGAAGCTACAATTTGACATTGTTTTCTCAGACTGGGTTCAGCGAGAAGCTGAAATAAAGAAACGGAATCTGTCTCAAGCTGTCTTTGCATTTAAAGAAGAAGGAAGTAGATTGTTATATGCGCAAGTGGAAGCAGCTATGATTATGTTTGTTCTGAGTTAATGTTTCAGTGTGCAGGCAGAGCTAGGACATAAAATCATATTCACACATTCCTTTCATGCATAGGCGTTCCTACTGTGGCCAGCTATTCTAAATACATAGGCTTTCATCATAGAAGGTATAGCCTCAGTGACATCATATTTTGATTTCTGAACAAGGTTATAATAGTTCTGGATTTTTCATTAGTTTTTATTTTTATTTCATTTTCACTTTCTGTGTTCAATTTCAGTTTAGTTTTTATCAGTTTTGACCACTGGTTTGTTAATTTAGTTTTTATTCTGCAAAAAAGCTTTGTTTTAGTTTAGTTTTTATTAGTTTCAGTGTTAGTTTTAATTTTTTACGGATAGATTTTAGGGTTGAGTGAGCGTCATACATTTTTAAAAACATATTTAAACGGGCTGCTCCTCACTTGTCATTTAGTTTACTTAATGCTGATGTTTGAACACAACTCCAGACATAAAACTACCACTATGTGAGGTCTTAACCAGTCAAGTCAGGCAATTTTACACTCCCCAGACTTGGGTGTTGGTGCCAGTCAGTATGGTTGTGTCAAAGACTAAAACTAAGGATATTTTGTCTCCATTTTTATTTTATTTTAGTTTTGTAAGCGCACTATACAGTTTTCATTAGTTTTAGTTTTTTTGGTAAAGCTTATTTTTATTTAGTTTCAGTAAATTAAAATAATTTTTGAATTTTGGTTTTAGTTATTTAGTTAGTTTTAGATAACTATAACAACCTTGTTTCTGAAGCAGAGTTTTGAAGCCAATCTGCAGCAGTTGCCATGTTGGAAAATCAATCTTAAGCTAACTTTCAGTCAGCCTGATAACAAAGAGCTTATGCCTCAAGAAAACACACTTGCCCATTAGTTAGAACAGCAACAAAACTCGTTGCGAAATGGTTCTTTGCAGATAATGTCACACAACAGCAGAGAACTCCAGATAGGTGGCAAGAAATTATTTCTGCATAGAGAAGCACAACCAAAAGGCCATGTTTTGTGCTGTTTACAACTATACCAAGCGTTCATAATGCAAAACAAAAACATTTTTATGCTGCTTTTGTGTCCTGAAAGAAGTGGCACATTCATTATAATCTCTGATACTACATGTACCAACCGGACCATATTAGTTTCACCAACAAGCCTGCTTATTCCATTGTAAAAAATGGGCTTTCCGAATCATTTCACATGCAACTTCCAGGCTTTAGCAGTCAGCCTCAAGGAAACTGATTTTTTCCCAGCACTTCTACACAAGCTGCTTGGTTTTGACGGAACAGTAACTCAAAGGTCACTTTTGTTGATCACCAAAAATTTCTTAAAATAAAAATGGATGAGGAGCGGGCAGAAATGCCATAACCTTTGCAAAGTTTATCCATGGCTGTCATCAGGCAATCCATCTTGCAAACCTCCAGTTTTAAACAACTGTGCAAGGTCTGATAACGGATCTGACCAATCAGCATCATATGAGGAAAATAAGCCGGTTGCCATGGGAGGAATTTAGTTGTACTGGAAGTCGATTGCAATGGCTTCCACCAGTGTAGTGTTTAGCTTGGATGTAGCTTTAGTATAGTGACAGTTCTAATCAGAACTGGGACACATTTCTTTATTAAAAACAAGAGCAAAGAGCCACACTGAAATCTTTACTTGCCAGAGCAGATGTTTCACACTTTTACCGACCGACCTCTGCTTGAGTTTTATACACCAACAACTAGCTACGCCATTCCTAACCTGCAACAGTGCCTGTCTGATGAACTCAGGTTACTACTTGAGCTGTGCATGCCATCTACGTTGTTTTGTCGTCGCTCTGATTGGCCATCACCTTCCGAGAATTTTCCGAAAAGTCCTGCCCTTCTGAAATGCTTTGTATGGGAGGTTTCCCAAATTAATGTGGAATATACAGTACTCAATGAGGAAACAGTCTATCTAGCTTGTCAGGTCTGAGATACTACATGGCTCGGGAACATTTTGCAAATCTTTCAGTTGTAGAACACCCTTGCAGGTGAAAGTCTTTTTAACGTTAACTAACAAATAAGGAGCAATATAATTAAATGATTGTGGACGTCATGTGTGACTGACTCTATTTCAATCACATTTAATAATAATACTGAGCTGGTCTTTAAAATATTTGATGACGGGTACATTTCATAGATTAATTAACCATTTGATGTCATTAAATTGTTACTTGCAGTCCATTTTAAATAAAAAAATAAATAAATCAATATTTTGTATATCAGCTGAATGTAGCGTGTTTAAGGGAGCAGAGTGTATGCCTGATTTTAAAACCATACTCTTCAGTGTATTTTCTCTCACTTCAGTTTCAAAATTCAAACACTCAAATTCAAAGTCAAAAACCCATACAAACTGTGGCAAACTAAAGATACGTTAGTTTAATAAAAACACTTTTGTAACTTTATATAAAAGGTTTTCAAGTTTTTTACCATATTCACCATGCCAATTTTAGCTTATTTAATGAAATGCAATCTTCACTCACTGTGGGTCCTTGTGGTCCGACTGGTCCTATTTCTCCTCGTTCCCCCTGGAAAAAAGTACATACACACACCCACTTATACACTTGTTAAAATAACTATTGCTCAGTTATAATGAAGTGAATATTTTCAGTCTAATGAAGAGAAAATGGGCATTAATGTTGGAAGAAATCACCTTGTCTCCCTGCTCTCCTTTGAACCCCTTCTTTCCCTGCAGGTGAAAATGAATCAGTTGCTTGAATGATTTAATCGCTGAATAGTTTAAAAGTTAAATAGCTTGGGTTGAGTCTCTTTAGACTAATTATTATGAATTCGAGCTAAAATATGCAAGGATTCATTGCATGCTTTTGAAGATGAGATAATGATTGAGTACACACCCGAGGTCCAATGATTCCTTGAATGCCCTGCTCTCCACGCTCACCCTAAAAGATGAATGAGATAGCCAACATGAATCTACAAATAGATGTTTTCTTATTTGCACAAAAAATCTGGAAAAAGCAAACTTTATGCTACGATGTGTTCTTAATATTTGTTACCTTTGGGCCAACTGGTCCCATTAAGCCAATATTTCCCTGAAAAAAACAAGTTCAGTCTTTGAGAATTTTTAAAGCATTCAGGTAAAAATGGTCAAATATAAACAAGCGTTATACCAATATACCTTATCTCCTGGCTCTCCACGAGGACCTTGAATACCTTGAATGCCAATTCCCTCTTCGCCCTGCAAAGAGGAATATTAATAAAGCCTTAAAGGTCATTTATTTGTGCATTTACTATACAGTGGGCATGGAAGTGGAAGCTTTACCTTCTGTCCTTTCTCTCCTGGTAATCCTGGTACCCCGTCTATGCCAATGGGACCAGGCAACCCTGCAATACCCTACACAAGTTTGCAACAAATGACACAAAGAAAAGCTTCAGAATATGTAAATTATTTTCTAGTAGGACACTCAGAAGAATCTTTTATTTGTGTTTTGCAATGTTTTCTGCTTTTTTTTTTTAACAATTGTATCAACGATGGGCTCACATCTCTCCCCGACTCTCCTTTGTCTCCCTTCATGCCCGGCTTCCCACGTAAACCCTTTCCAAAAGAGAAAAAGCTTTGTCAGATTAAGACAAGGCACTATCTGAATGCAAGGCATTAAAATATGACTTATTTATCAAGTATAGAAAATGTATGATGACATCAATCAAAATACAATGTATTCTCTAAAAAGAGAATAATGAAGGCATAAATAAAGGCAGCCTCTATACTTACTTTTTCTCCCAGCTCCCCAGGATCTCCCTATCAAGAGATATTTTTTAATCACAGCTTGAAAACATTTTCCAAAACATCAAATGTTAAACATACAGAGACTGTTACAATATTCACAGCCAGATTTTACATCACATTCATGTTACCTTGACAGACACCCCTGGTGACCCTGGTGGCCCTGGCTGGCCAGGTAGACCTGGTGCTCCATTGACCCCTGGTACACCCGGAGGTCCTTGAGGACCCTAAAATATTCAATAAATAACACATATTATGTTTGATTTCCACTCCCGAATAAACTTAAAAATGCTTTTTTGATCACTCACTGAAGACCCTGGCTCTCCTTTCCGTCCAGGAACATAATTTGCATCCGGCCCGGCTATAACATATCCAGGCTCTCCCTGAGAGAAAACACAAAAGAAGCATGAAGCTGGATTACCAACAGAGCAGTTATATTGCTTTTGTTGATCCTCTGATTGTCAATCTGTGTAATTAAAGTAGATAAATCTTGATGACAACTATGCCTTTTGCTCATATCTTGGTGGAAGCAATCAGAAATTAAATCTAAATCAAATGCACAGGTCAGACTCACTCTCTCTCCTCTCTGTCCTTTTGGACCAGGGCGACCAGGAAGACCCTGCCAGGGGAAAAATATAAGAATTAAAAATACAGATGCCCTTTGGGTCACAGATGTGTGCAAGGCAAAACTATTTGCAGCAAAAAGTTTATGATGCACTTTTGTTTTGAAGGAAATGTCTCCATCTCTCCTCTCAAGTCTGAACTGCCTCATTTTCATTAGCAACTATGGTGGCATATAAGGACCCCTCTTTTAAGTCCCTGTAAAGTGACAATAAATCTTATTCTAGGTTTACTGTATGACGGGCCACAGTGTTATGAACCACGGGCAAATCTGGGTCATAAAAAACATCTCTAGTTTTATAAAATTAAGCTTCAAAAGTATGAAAGAAGAGGCAGTGAAATCTGCCCTAGGATGGCGTGGGAGTGTCAGTTGAATGAGCTGAAGTCATGCCCACTCATGAGGAATACAACCATCTCACATTTTATAAAAAAGCTTTTGATCAGCACTTAGCTACCTGGCTCTGTGCCAGAGCAAAGACAAGTTTGGGGATTACATTGACTGTTTTTTGGCACAAATCTCTGTCATGATACTTGTAATGACCCGTGGGCCACCGTGGCTGATAGAATGGGAAGTTTCCCTCCCAACAAACATGAACATTGTATGCAGCTGGTTGTTTCACATGTTTACCACAACCTTATTCCAATATGTCTATTATTTTTAGACACAAAGTTTGGATTTCACTTTACCTGGACTTTAAGAAAGTATATCAACATTTGGCTCTGGTTTGGCTCAGTTGAAAGCACTGCCCAGGTTTAGGGACAGGGTCCTTGACACTGCTTCAGCTATCTGGCACATTTGATCCCCCTCCCTCTCTTCCCACTTGACCTATCATCTCCTAGTATACCTCTATGAAAGTCTTGAAAAGAATCCGTTTATAGGAAAAAAAAAAATCAGTTTCTGAGGGGCTTTAAAATCCATTTAGTATGTCGAATATCATTGACCTAATCATTCCCCTCTCTTTTTTGTTTTCTATCTATTGATGGCAAAGTGTAGAAATTTACTAATTTAAAAATTTAAATTATGGACTTCCTGTAAAAATAAAAATTGATTTTAACAAATGTCTAATTAGACTGTTTTAATATTTTAGCTTTCTTATGTTTAGCTAAAGTTCTTATACTGTATATTGGTTATTTGAACAGTGGATACTAAGGCACAAGTGACACAGCTTCGGTCCAGGACCACATTTAAACAGGACATCCCCTTTCGTAAACTTCAGCTGACTCATTATATTACCCCATAAAACATTATAAATCATCAGCTTTTCTCACCATATCACCTGGAACGCCTGGAGCACCCTGAAAATAAACAAAAAAAACCCCAGCATTTCAGAGTCTCACCTGAATGAAATGAACTTTTACAGTCAGAATAAGGTTTTATTTTTTTCCAAATAGTATTACCCTTTGGCCAGCAGAACCTGGGGGTCCAGTTCTTCCTGGTCGTCCTGGCAACCCAGGTATTCCATCTGTTCCAGCAGGTCCCTGTCGAATGAGAAATATTATGGTCATTGCAGGAAAATCAAATAATAGAGAGCGTGAGCAGAACCACACTGACATGCACAGAACTAGCAAAGTTATTAGAGTAGATATGAGTGAGTAAATCTGATAAAGTGGACCTAAGATGACAGAGCAGTTTATTTAATGTTTATCATGACTCATTTAAAGGAATCAATAGTAAACAGACTGTGGGGCACCTCTTACTGTGGCTACCTTCCTTCATCCATTAGTGCATCTCAGTAAACTATTTTTGATTAATATATTGCTTTTACATTCATGACTCCAACCTGGAAATTAATCCCTTAATATTTCCAATTTTTAATTGCAAATCAAGCCTCTACTATTAATATTTCAAGATGTGGGTTATTACAATTAAACTAGGATCACTTTGTCAAGCAACACACATTATTTTCGGTTATAAATTTCCTCTTTATTAGCAGCTATTAATTTGTTTTCATTGCCTTTATCTATATTTGGCATTGTCACTGTTTTGGGATCCCCTCTCCTTCCACAAGCCTATATGGAAAGATCAAGCAGGAACAGGAAATGTTCCTGCTCTTACTGTACCTAAAAGGAAATCCTGAGGCAGGGAGAGAAGTAGCAATAAAACCAAGAGCAGAGTAGGCATCAGTGACAACAGAATGACATGATCAAGTCAGATATAGCATACAGGAGATGCTGGGGTGGAGGAGGGCTGCACAAAACAGCTTGCAGAGGGAGCCGCAAAGCATAGCCAGGCTAGAGTGGTTTGAATATGGCAGCATGGGCGCAATTAGCCAATAACATGCTTTAAAGGAATCAGCTGGCTGTTAGCTGATGATGGCTTGCATGAGATCAGCTTTATGGCAGTGCTCAACTCTGTGGCCTGTCTGGACTATTGCTATACGCTTGATTTTTAATTTTTTTTACAACCTTACTCCCAGCCTTTTTGTCTGATTTGAAGTTCCTGTGAGGAACTTTTCATTTGTATTGATTTTGGCACCCCCTATAAAAAAAAACACTACTTCTTATTCGTTTGCAGATTTGGTCTTGTGGGCAAAGAAATTGCTCCCTTCTTTCTCATTTTCATTCAAACATCACTCATCAAAATTCTTTGCTTTTTTCTGCAGCTTCAAGTTAATTACTTTGTTGAACACGTTCAACCTTCCAAGTTGCATCAGCAGCATTAAAAATAACAGCATAGAAATAGAGAATATTTTTTGAATGGTCTACTTGCTTAAAAAGGTCACATTATGCAGCCTTTGGTATTCATTTTTGTGTCTTTTATAACCAGTGGAAAAATATCTCAAATAAGCTTAATATTTGGTTATTTTGAGCAATAATGCAGCCCTTTCATTGGTGGTTGTTTTCACAGTGCATTCACTGACAGCAGGAGCTCGACCTACAAACCAAGTGAGACATGGACATGCACACAGTGCTGTGCTCCCCCACTAGTTCTGCTAATCATTTTTTTCCTATTTTACACTTCTATTACTACCTCTAAGGACAGCAAGGATAGGGATCACCTTATCCACCATAACACCTAAGCGGTAGTCATAGTAGAGCCAAAACATCACAGGGGTGTGATTTCACGGCTTTTAACAGCACTGTGAGATGGGCTAGTGACTTCAGCATTACAACTAGTCCAATTAAAAACTCTTACTTAATGATTTTGTATGTAACGATTTTTGATTTTGAAGTAAGAACAGTTGGGGTGCTGTGTTAAATGTGCTTAAAAGAAAAAAAGCAATGCCGCAGAAAGCAAATCTGAGACATTTTACCATTTCATGAAAAATCTTAGCTCATTTTTAATTTGATGGCAGCAACACATCTCAAAAAAGTAGAGACTGGGCTATAAGGCTGAAAAAGTAAGGTCAATAACATGACTGGGTATAAAAGAAGCATCTTAGACAGGCAAAGTCTCTCAGAAGTAAAGATGTGCAGAGACTCACCAGTCTGGGAAAAGCTGCTGAAAAATTGTAGAATAATTTCAGGAAAAAAACCCAGCATGCAGTGCCATGGACCAGGCCCGGGAAGGCATGCCAGGTGCCAGTAAAAACTCCACTGCTGCCGTTCCCATATCAAGCAACTGACCCTTCCCATCCCCTCTTTCCTGAGTAGGTCAGCAGCTCACAGTCTTGCCAACGACACCCAAAGATGCGCTGAAGAGAAGTCCAGCCAGCGCCTCAGTCAACGTTCAGGCCTCACAAGAGTATAGTAAGACCAGGAGGATCAAGGACTGAGAGACTCTGACTTTCATCAGCATGCTCAGATACTAGGAAAAACCCATCTGATATGACCTGCTCTACAATTCCCATGCTCTCACCATCGACAGGCAAAGATTCTATGGCAGTGTCCAAGGCATCATCAAATGCCTGGATCTTTGTTTTGGCCCAGGAGACGTGCGTTCTGAACGCTCCTAACTCCTCACTTACCAAGTTAAGGAAATGTCCCTCAACGTAAAATCATTAAGACTTTGAACATCCAACCATCTACAGTACAAAAAATTATCAAAAGATTCTGAGAATCTGGAGGATTTTCTACATGCAAAGTATAACGCCAAATGTTAATATTGGATGCTTATGATCTTCAAGCCTTCAGGTGAAGATCAGGTACTAGAAATCACTGCATGGGCTCAGGAACACCACCAGAAATCATTGTCTGTAAACACAGTTCACTGTGCTGTCCAAAAAATGCAAATTAAAGCTGCACATGCAAGGAAAAAGTTATATGTCAACCCAATCCAGAAACGCTGCCATCTTCTCTGATTATTTAGGATGGACTGAGGCAAAATGGAGTGAAAATGGAATGGCTCAAATAAATCAAAATTTGAAATTATTTTTGGAACCACAGACATCATGTCCTGCAGACTTAAGAGGAACGGGACAACCCAGCTCTTATCAGTGCAAAGTTAAACTGCATCAGTTCAGTGCCTATGACATGGGCAGCTTACACATCTGGAAAGGCACTATCAGTTCTAAAAAGTATAAAGGTTCTAGAGCAATATATGCCTCTGTTCACACAACATCTCTTTCAGGGAAGGTTTTGCGTATTTCAGCAAGACAATGCTAAACCACATACCACATCCGTTTACTTGTGTGTATGTTTATTCTTACCTTTTCTCCCATCTCTCCCTTTGTGGAAGTAAAAGGGTTGAACTGTCCAGGGCTTTGCCTAAATTTCTACATCAACAAAAACAACAAAAAGATTATTCTCCAGGTGGAAACCATATTGAGAATCATTTAATAAATGGCAACAAAGGGACTTAAACACATATGGATGGTTAAAGAATGTATGAAAATGTCCGAGAGGGAACAAAGCATTAGTTTCATATAAATATGAAATAAAACATGATAACACATACCAGACCTCCGAGACCAAAACCATCTCCCTGTAAAGTGTCACAATAACAAATAAGCAACACTGGTACTGTATGTTGTTCTTACTGTATATAATTCAGTATCTAATACATTAAAGTTGACTCACCTTTTCCCCTTTCTGACCCTGTTAAAAACACATATAAGATTAAGCAAAGACATTTTCTAGGTGTATTTGTTTAAATAAACTTTGTGTATGAACACAATAATTATTGACAACAATGATGATGAAATTGGCAAATAAAAGTGAAGAAGGATATTCACCTTTGTACACTTAGAGGAGCAGGGACCCTGAGGTTTAAGCACCTCCTCCTCTCCTGGGTCTTCAGTCGGGGTGTCCAACTGAGCAGACTAAAATTAAAAACGGAAAAGGTTTAATTAATGACCAGCCTCTGTGTTTCCACCCACACAGACTTTGATAGCTAATTAAAACATGATTGCTTAATTATGTCCAGAGATGGCTTGACAGATCTATCCCACTGACATCTGCATCTATTGGCATCTGTTCAGTACATCTGAATGTGATATAAAAAAGATTTTAAACCGTCTTCTTGCCTCATCATGCAGTTTGAACTCAGACAGGAGCTCCTCACTACAGATGCTGCTGATAAATTCCCTCTCTATCGAAGGGAAGTCATCAAAGGTTGGCGAGAAGAAGATATTTTTATAGCTGGCGGGCGCTGCTATTTTATTCAGCTCATCAATGTCCGCGTTAGAAACCCCAACTGCAAGGACGCTGACGCCTAGAGAGGAATAGAATAAATATAATACTGTTTTGCAAAGTTTTTCATAAAACTTTTTTGAGGCTTTTTAAAACTGACCCAGAGCACGTGCAATTCTGGATGGTGGCACCACATTATCCTGAGCCCTGCCATCTGTAATGAGAACCAGTATGTGGGCCACATCCTGCCTCATCCCCAGAGACTCCTGGAACAGCTCCTGCAGAACATAGCTGATGCCTTTTCCTGAGGGGATACAGAGGTATGAAGACAAATTAATTAAACTTTTGCTGATGACGCTGGTAGACTAAATTTATGTCTTTGCACAGCACAGTTTAAATCCATAGCAGTGATGCTGACAGCAATGTACTGCAGTTGAGTGGAAAGAAGATAAACCTCCAATCTGTAATACAAAGTCTATCATAATAGTACTTTATTACATATTCCAGTTTTCTTAAATCATGCTTACTATTTAAATACATCGAAAGACTTTTACATACCAATGATATCAGTGACAAAAGTAAATTAATAAACCAGTGATATATTATGGGTAACACTGAAATCTGAAAAATAACCACTCTTATCAAAGCAATAAATCAATACATTTTATTTAGGCTGTAGTACAGTAGTACACTATAGCCTTTTCAAAATGTAACCCCCTTTTTTTAAAAACAGAATTTCCTTTTTATTGTTAATGTTTTCGGTGTGGATGGGCACACTGAACTAAACCATTAGGACAGTAAGGTCAGACTTCATAGCTAAGCCATGATGTGCAAAAGTGTATGGATGTAAAAAAAAATGAAGTGCAAAAAATTGAGTCAACGTCAAAGAGGAAGAAATTAATATTTGTGTAGAGACACAAAAATTGGCAAAAAGGTGGAAAGAAATGATCAAAAAGTAGCAAAATGGGCAAAAGTTGCAAAAAGGGGAGGCAAAAATGGGCAAAAAATGGCAAGAATGAGTAAAAGTGGCAAAAGGTTCCAAAAAACAAAAAACATTGTTCAAAATTGGCAGAAAGATTTGGAGAGGGGGTACGAAGCATAGGGTGTCTTTATATGCAGATGATCTTCTACTTTATGTTTCAGACCCAAATACCTCTCTTCCAGCAGCTCTCTCCTTGCTTGAGCAATTTGTATCTATATCAGGATACAAGATCAATACGCAGAAGAGTGAACTGTTTCCATTTAACAGGCATTTGACTCAGACTACAGTGGCATTCCATTTCAAATTAAAGGGAGACAATTTAAGTATTTGGGAGCAGTTGCTACCTGGCAATCTAAGAACCTTTTGAAAGAAAATTTTATCAATCTGTTAAACCAGGTCAGAAGATCATTATCACAGTGGTCCCCTCTCACATTATCGCTCGCTGGGCGAATAAACTCCATAAAAATGAATATACTCCCAAAATTTACATATTTGTTTCAGTGTGTCCCAGTACTTGTTCCAGAATCGTTTTTTGTTTCACTGGATTCCATTATCTCTTCATACATATGGCAGGGCAAGAGGCCTTGAATTAGCAAAGCCCTGGTTCAGAGACCCAAAAGGGACGGTATATGGGGCTCCCTGATTTCCGTCACTACTACTGGGCTGCCAATATTCATTGTATTGCTTTTTGGACTCGCTTTTATTTCCAGCCTGACGGTCCAGACTGGACGTCTCTGTAGCTAAATCCATGCCGAGACATCTCCCTTCCTGCACTTCTCGGTGCGCCCATTACCAAAAATCACTGGATAATCCAGTGGTACGTCATACCCTTTGGGTGTGGACCCAATTTAGGAGATCCTTTGGATACAAAATCTTTTCGTCCGAGTCCGATTGCCTCGGACCACCTTTTCACCCCCTCACACTCTGATTTCGGACTTGGCATGAAAGGGGCATCAGATTGTTTGTAGGCATGTTTGAAGACGAAGACGTTACTTGACGGCTGTTTTGTTTCCTTCAGTCAGTTGACTGAGAAATACAATCTACCCAAAATCTAAGCCTTAGACCTACCCTTGCCCTGTTTGGCGTAGCTGGTGGAGATAACCCCCACTTAACCCCCACTCTACAGAACACTGCATGGTCGCTTTTGCCTTGCTCTTGGCCAGACGTGCAATCCTGCTGAAACGGAAGGGTGCTGCCCTGCCCACACCTGACCAGTGGCGTCAGGATGTAATGTCTTGTCTCAAACTCAAGGTGTTACGTTTCTCTGTCAGTAGTTCGAAGAGGAAATTCTATGAGACACTGGAACCTTTCTTAACATACTTTCATTACACTCAAACGAAATCATCATGAAATGAGCTTTGATCCAGCCCTTGGCATAAAAAGTAAGATTTGACTCTGTGGTGCGCTGCGACTAACTCTTAGATAAAACACCTTAATTTTTTCAGGACAGCTGGGGATGGGAGGGTGGGAAGGGCTATCGCACTACATCAGGTATTACTGTCACTGCCACAGAGAGTTGTTTGTCCTACCTGTTCTGCACATTACTATACCATTTGTGGCAATGTGGAATATTACTGCCCAAACCTAGTTATTTTTTTTCTTCTATGTTTTATCATTATTTTTGTATTTTTGTGTTTGTACTTCTATATATATATATATATATATATATATATACACGATGAAAACTCAATAAAGAAATTTGAAATTTAAAAAAAATGACAGGAAGAAGGGGCAAAAATGGGAAAAAAATGGGCAAAAAGTGGCAGAAATTTATTGAAGGTACAAAAAGAAGGGGCAAAAATCGGCAAAAAATGGGGGAAAATGGGCAAAAAATGGCAAAATTAGTTAAAGTCGCAAAAACAGGGGGCCAAAAATGGGCAAAAAAAGGGGAAATCTGGCAAAAAATCACATAAATGGGTTAAAGCCGCAAATGTTTGAAAAATGTGCTTAAATTGGCAGAAAGAAGGAGCAAAATTTGGCATAAATGGGAAAAACTAGCAAAAAAGTGGCAAAAATGGGTTTTAGTGGGAAAAGTTAAAAAAAATTTGCTAAAATTTGCAAAAAGAAGGGGCAAAAATAAGCAAAAAATTTTAGAAGTGGGGAAAAAATGTGCAGAATACAGCAAAATTTGTTAAAGTGACAAAGTAGTTGAAAAAGGAAAAAAATATAATCATTGGCAAAAAAGAAGGGGTGAAAAAAGGGGCAAAAATCTGCAAAAAATTTTATGAAAAGTATGAAAAAGAGGCATTAAGCAGTAAAAATTGGTCAAAAGTGACAAAAAGAGGTTGCAAAAGAAACTGAGTCAATTTTGCTGGAAAAGGACTGAATATTTGTTTAAGAGTGGCAAAATGTGACAAAAACTAGCAAAAAGCTGCAAAACTGATTAGTTGTAGCAAAACGAAGTGGCAGTAGTATAAAAATAGCATGAATAAATCATTTTAACATCAGACCCAATTATAGCTTAACACACTTTTCAGCTTCATAATGAAGTCTTTGTTAGCCAGGATGCTAGCATCAATTATCCAAAATACATGCATTGAAAAAAATTTCTCTACTACATTTTTAAAGTTCAAGGTCCATTGTCCTCAGGTTTACCATTGCTTATAAGGTTCCTACATGTCATGCCTCCAAAAAAACAACCTCAGCCCTGATTGTTGACCCATCACCGTATTTCTACTGCCAGGAAGCATTATATCTCATGAAAGTGTGTAACTGACACATGGTAGTTCTAGTTAGATTATTTTTAGATATCCTGTAGTAATTCCTGAACTCTGCAGGCTCTTGAATTCAAACAAGTTCCACTTTAACTTTCAGTTTCCAGTACACCTGTTGAAGACTGGTGGAGTCTGTGACATCAATGGGGAGACTTGGAAGAGTGTTACAATCTTCAATGTGACATCAGATCAGATGGCAAAAAAAAATGCACATTTGTGAGAGTGTTAATTGTCCCTTACCTGTTCTGGTGTTCCCTCCTACATAGCGTAGGGCTCTAATCGCCCTGAGCACAGAGTTTCTGTCTTTAAAGTCGTTGAGACGGAACTCGATTCGAGGCTCATCACTGTAATGAACCACAGCAATCTGCAGAGACATTAATGGAGAAAACGCACATCATCACAGCGCCATGTTTGTTTAGCCAGAAGTGTTACATCGAGTGTTAGAAACTAAATTTAATTCTGTCAGTATTCTTGGCTTGTGCTTGACATACTAAGATCTCATTTTTTATTTAAGTGTGTTTTTGACCAGCACCTCTACCATGACTGTGATACTTCAGCAAGCTAGTCACATGCATTACTGCATCATGTAAGCGTCACTGAAACAGCTGTTATTATAGTGTAAATAACTTTGATCTCACTAACCTGTGTGGCCTTAGATCCAATACTGGGGAAGTAAGTGGTCACCCGGAAAATGAAGTCTTTCATCTTGTTAAAGTTGTCAACCCCAATGCTGGAAGACTCATCAACCAAGAAAACTATGTCTGCTTTGGTCTTACTACAGTCTTAAAAGAAACAAGAAATACTTGTTTAATATATGCCACATTTGAATTTACACAAGGACGGTAACGCTGTAGAAATATCTGTGTATGAATGGATGATGAATGAATGGATACCTGATCTTTGTGCACTGCCTGTAGTTAATCGAAGGGAAGTGATGCCCGTCTGTTTGGCCTCAGTGACACTCGGCTTCTTGGTGGTTATGGATTTGGTTGGAGGCACAGCGATGGGGTGTCGGGTGGTTCTGATGGTTGTCTGTGTGATGGTGATGTTGCTGATGGAGGCAGTCGTGATGCGAGGGGTGGCTGTGACCGGCAGGGACCGGATTGTTGCCTCAAGAGGATCCTGTCCCACTGAAATGCACAGAATCAGAAAATAACTGGTGTGAACAACTTTACTTACACTAAACATGATACCAAACAAAGGTAAAATACTCTAACTCGAACTTGCTGTGGGTTTCAACTAAAAAGTTCCAGCCAATCCTGAAACGACATGGGGACCATTTATCACCTTTTGAAATACCTTATCAGACTGAAAAGATGGAAGGAGTACAATTTTTGCTGCAAACCTTGGGACTTAGCTACAGTATGCATTTAAGGAAATGTTAATCAACAAAATATAGCTACAATAAAATTCATAAAAGTGGAGCAATCTTGATACAAAAACAAAACTATTGATATTCTGTGGAATCAATGGCTTACATATTCTCTGATACACGGTGCTGATGGGGCCCTCCACTTCTCCATATAAAGGTTTGATGGTAAATATGTAGGTTCTTCCATACAGCAAATCAGTGATCTTGTAAGAGCTGAAGCCAGGGCCCAGAATCTCTGTTTTAGTGTCCAACACTGAAAAGACACAAAGAAAAACTAAGTTGAGTGGAAAATATTTCCATGCGTTTCAAGAATAATACCACTTTCATTCCCCCCTTTTGGAATATATCTGAGTCATCAAATCAAAGTTATTCTGAATGGATCTACAAACAATTATGCAACGTCTAGACATTTATGAGACATGTTCCTATTAAGATATTATAGATATTATGCTGGTACGCTTTATTTCAAAGCAAACACAACAAGTAATTTAATGCAGCACAGCACTGCTACTAACTTAAAACAGATTGTTGCTAAAATAAACACCACTTGTCTGAAAGTCTTCATGAGCTTGAGTTGTAAATATGAATATTAGTTTTCAGAGCATTTTTCCTTTTGACAGCCCTTTTCAACAAAAGGGTGCTTATGCTGACACTAAATACACGATGATTCATCTTCAAACCCTGGAGGACCGTGAACAAAATATTACACCTTTGATAAAGTAGGAATTTATTAAAGGAGAGATTGATTTTTGGAGCTAGGTATGACAGGGTCTCCAATATGCGCACTCTCATATAGTTAAGTTTGACTGAAAAAACGTAGGAAAGTTAAACACTGACCTGAGATGTGCCTCCATGTCAGATGGTACCCAGATACACCGGCCACACGTGTCCAGTTTAAGACAGTGCTGCTGTCTGTTGTGTTAAGAGCAGCAAAGCCATTCACTTTGGGAAGATCCACTGAAACAGAAAGGAAAGACTAGATTAAGAATAGATAAATAAAGGCACACATGTTTATAGGCAAAAATAGACATGATGGGGGACACTTTCTGAATTGATCTTTTTCAATATTTTACCTCAGGATATTATCGCCACCTGTTGAATTTGGCTGAGATCATATTTGGGTAATAACCCAACAGCTTCTGTTCTATAATCACAGATTAAAACAGTGGTTCCCAACCTGGGGTCCAGGGACCCCTAAGGGGGGCGCCAAAGTTCTCAAGGGGGCATGGGGCACTGTCTTCTCTGACCTTGTCAAAATTAGATGTTCATATTAAAAAATAAATAAATAAATAATGATAAGAAACATAATGTATAATGGTGTATGGGAGCCAACCTGAAAGATTAAAATATAAGGAGAATCTGTTGATTTCTGATCAAAAAGGTCAAAATTTGGGTGGGAAAAAAAACAAAATTTTTGAGAATATAAAGTCTTATATTTACAACATTTCAGAGTTTCAAAAGTTTGAAATTTTTCGAAAATAAAAATTCAAATATTTCAAGTTTTATAAATCATAATCTTACAACAGTGTAAAGTCAAAAATTAACAAGAAACCAAACTGAAAACAGTGGTTGGATTTTGACGGATTTTGGCTTTATAATTAAAAAATTCTAATCCATGGTTCAGGCACATTTACTGCTTTTAAAGTCGTAAAAATGTCTTTTCTTCCATTTAAATTAACTTTTAAACTTTAAAATTTTTAATCTTCTTTCTTGAAATTAGCATTTCTTTTTTCCTAGTGTGGCCCCAATACACTGTTGTAATAATGGATAGCTTGGACACAGATCTTTAGTCAAGAACAAGTCTTGGGGGGGGGGGATTATGGATTGAGATGCCACAGGTGGATGCTTTCACTGGTTCTAAAACCAAGCTCAGAGGTTCTTCACTGCTTTTCTTCCCCTGAGTTGAAAAATCTCTGGATCTGTCAGATCAAGGTTACTTCAGCAGACTGAATGCTATTGGCTTAAAGACCCTGTAAAGTGAAATCCAAAGTTTTTGTCTTAACACTCTAGATACATTGGAATATGGTTACTGTAAACAAGTGAAAACACTGAGATCTACATGTGACTGAATTCTGGATTTAGGCCATTTCACCTCTTTCCTGGCTTGGTTTCATGTGGGTGGGGCCAATATGTGGGCTCATGATTGCATGAGCCCACAGTAGGGAATGACCCCACTCCTCTAACACTACAATATTGTGGAAGGAAGCAGTCACCTGGAGCAGGGACTTCTGGGATTATTTTTTTGCAAAGGAATTCACTCTTGTACCGTTCTATAATGTTCATGTTTCATTGCAAAGTTATAGTTATGCATGTTTTGTTTATTGGTTCATTTTTTTAGGGGAAAATATTTTTCCAAGTATGACACCATGAGTGAGGGGGTTAATGCTGCAGAACTTGGAGATGCTTTATTTGACTGAAATTTGACCTGGGGGTTCATAACACAGTGATCTAGCATATGACAAACCTAAATACAGATTTATTTTTACTTTACAGGGTCTTTAAAAGAGAATCCCCAGCTCTCCTTGTCCACCTATGGAGCAACACTTACAATCTATTTCCTGCAGCATACTTGATTTTACACTTGATATACAACTTTCTTGACTCTAAAAAGCCATAAATTAATTAAAAATACTGTATAAGTTCAGTCTGTGTGAGTAACAGTTGTATAAATATCACTCTGTAGCCCGTTTCCAAACATATTGAGCTTTCAGGACTCACAGGTGCGTGCTGTGACCAGGACTGGGCTCCCCTCCCGTTTGCCCACCATGGAGGAGACCTGGATCTTATAGGCCGAGCTCTCCCGCAGGTTCTTGATGGTGAAGGTGGTGGAGGATGCGGATACTACATGGGACTTCTCCTCCCCACCTTGAAAAAAAAAAAAATCATTTCACTGTTTAAGCAATACTGTTGTGCATGATGCCTGTAGAGCAATGATCATCCACTAGCGGCCCGGGGGCTACATAAGGCCCCCCACATCCTCCCATCAGTCCCCCAGAGCATCGCCAAATTTGGAACATGTGCAGAGGAAAAGATATGTGGTATGTTTTTTTTATAAACTCCGAACAGGTCTATTAAAAAAAGACCAAAAACAGCTGAGAGTGAAACAGTTTCATCAGGAATTACTTTATATTTCATGAATTCTTTATTTTTCAGAAAACCACCTGTCAGCCATTACTAGCAAATTTCATGCATGTAAAAGACAAATTTATCAGACCATTCCTGATAAAACTGCCATTTTCTATGTCAACTTTTGGCTTCAGAAATATTCAGCCATATACCTCAAGTGCCCCCTTGTGGCTGGCTGTGATAAATAGGACTGACCTCACTGTAAGTGCCTAACAATTACATATATTTGCAAGAAAATTAAAATATTTAAGCAACAATATGTTAATGAGACTATTTTAAAAAAACCTTTAGTTTTTTTTAAGAGATTGGCCGCCAAAGTGCCTGTATAGGAAATAGCATGTAGAGGCATACCAGTAGTCAACACTAAGACAAAAGCTGATATTGTTGAGAAATTAAGTAGTATGTTCATGCCAATAAATATTGTTATTGTTATGAAACTCATTTCAGCCAATAATCTCACATTGAAGTTTGTTTAAGCATTTATTATGCAACATAATATGTTTGGCATCAGGCTCCAACTAAACCACTCCTCACAGATTTTACATACAGAAACTGAGGAGTGATAAGATAACAGCTTAAACCCCCCAGTCGGAGCCAACAGGTGGATGTTGGGGTGGAGGAGGGTTGAAGCTGAGAGCACAGAGTTGATCCAGGTGCAGTGATGCAGCAGAGGAGGAGAAAGGAAATCTTAGAGCTTAAATAGCCCTCTAGTTTAGGAGGATGTGAGTCATGTGAACTGATTAAGGTGCATGTCAGGTGTAAATGATTGTGCTCAAGATAACTGACAAAAATAACTCGCAGGCTTCGTTTCATAATATTACCTCTATCATTTTTAATGGAAGCTGTTTAAACATGCTAATAGATAAAAGTCTTTAATAGGATTTGGAATTAAACTCAACCAGGCAGAAGAGAGTGTAGGAACAATATGCGGTTGTATTTGGCAGGTCCTAAAATGCAGAGTTGATATGATCAGTCATTAGTTCACCAATGTCTAAACTTGTGTGCATGCTTATACTTGTGTATTGTATGTGATTGTTGGGGTGAAAGCACAACTGGTTGACTGTATATATAATGTCTTACCCTGAACGGGGATCCAGGAGATTCTGTACCCAGAAGACCCTGATGTTTTCCTCCAAGACACGGTGAAGGAGTTTACTCCAATGTCCACAACCTTCACCTCCCTTACTGCCTGGATTGGCCCTGAGTCTGAGACAGCAGCTGTAGAATACCATAAAATAACCGTATCAGTGACTGACAGAGTGGTTGGGCATTTAATACCATCTAAAATTCATCAGTGTATTAAAGGCGACTCTTCAGGCTTGGCTGTAAAGGGTTTACTGATAAATAAGAACAACTCTGCACACTGCAACTGGCAATAACAGTAGTACAAGAGTAACTAAACCTTCAGATCACTTCTTTTCAGCTGGAAACATGTATATAGGCATGGACATTTAAGTGCAAAGTATTTAAATTCTACATCTTGTGTTTCAAAATGTTCATAGCAACAGCCCTCTTCAAGTTGAAACCACACTACTGCAATGCCATTTTACTGCTGGCTGATCTGTAGCCTAGTGGCGTTCGTCACTTTCAGGGGTTGGCTTTCCTCAATTTCATGGGCTTGGCTTACTACCTTTTGTGGGCGGGCTTTATTTGTTGGGGGAATTGGTTAATAGTTAAAGTAAATTCAGATAGCCAGCTGAGGACAATCCATTGCCATCCACTGAGAGGCATAAGACAGGTAATGCTGTGGTTACTTTAAGCTATTATAGAGATGTTGGACAGTATATTTTATAAGGTATTGTTAGAATATGTTTATGTAGTTTGCAGTTTGCTTCGTGTGCTTGTGAGATGCAGTTTTTGTGCAACACAGCAAACACTGAATGTTTTTATATCTTTATTTGAAGTTTTCACCATCATGATAATGTGGACCAAGTTTTCAGTAAATATGAGAAACTTTTCTATGATTCTGTCTTTATTGTCATTGGTTGAACTTTGTGTCAAGTCAAGAGTTAGTAAAAAACATCTTGACCAGAGGAATTTATTGATATGTTTTTTGTGACGAAAGAGAGACAACACTGTACATGGTAAACATATTGGCAACCAAAACAATAAAAGTATCTTGTTTTCTAACTCCCTGATGATTACAGTAGAAAATAGTAGTATCAACAATATTCCATGGGCTGAGCTATTTGCCTTGTCAGCCATTAAATTGAGCATATAGCGTTAATTCAGGTAGGCCATGGAGTCAAGCCCTGCCATAATTGAGATCAGCTGATGGCCAGCTGATTTGTTCTATACATGCTATTGGCCTACTGCCTTAAATAAACTGCTCTTGTCTTGCCACGTTCTGCCGCTTTCTGCAAGCGGCTTTTGCAACCCTCCTCCACCCCAGCTCCTCCTTCATTCTGCTTTTGACTTAATCAGTTTTTATTGATGCCTGCTCTGCTCTGGGGTTTTTGCTGCTTCTGTCCCTGCCTAAGACTTTCCTTATTGGCATAGGAAGAGCAGTAATGTGCGCTATTGCTGCTTAATGCTTTCCATGTAGGGCGGACCTAGAACAGCCACACCACCAAATATAAAAACAG
The DNA here is from genome assembly GCF_018320785.1 of Cheilinus undulatus. Classification (NCBI taxonomy): domain Eukaryota; kingdom Metazoa; phylum Chordata; class Actinopteri; order Labriformes; family Labridae; genus Cheilinus; species Cheilinus undulatus. The sequence goes on along the minus strand of NC_054887.1, from coordinate 18,030,176 downwards.
AAATATACGCTAATTGATAATTGCCAAAAATGAAATATTTAAAGCTGCAAATCATGTGTGTTTCCTGACTGAACTAGCCATTTAGGCATACTTAGTCACTAAGCATATCTTCACCTATATTATATTGATTTTACAAACTTTCATATACCTCATCTTGTGAAAATTAAAGCGGCCCTAACATTCTTATTTATTAGTAAAGTAGTGGCAGCTGAAAGTCAAAATTTGCAGATAACAGTAGACTCAAACTATAAAAGACAAGGCTTTGATCCACTAGGATTATGGGTAGTGAAGTTCTTTTACATGAGATCATGAATAAACCAGGTTTTTCTCAGAAAGGGTTTGATAAAATATTAACGTTTCTTCTACAGGACCATTTACCATCATTTCCCCATCGAAGTTTGTGGGTTATGACAGACTCTATCCATCGGAGGTGTCACTGATGACACCAAGGATTGTGGTTAATATAGGTTTTTTTCCTCTGAGATCATAAATAAACCATGTTTCTCTTGAAACAATGTTGATACTGAGGAAGGTAAAATCACTGCTGGCATGATATAATGTTGCTGATTCCCAAATGTTCCCGCTTTGTGTGACTCTTGTTCAATTTGTCAGCTTGACCCGACTGTAAACAGTCAACATGACGCATGTAATGACGTAAAACCTGTAATCACAAGTAGCTGCATCTTGAGAAGGTCTGCACATCAAGTCTACATTTGATTAATGTCTGTCAGATCAGAAGGGTCTGCCTCTGTGATTTTTCCCTCATTGTTTTCCCACAACAGTAAATATGGACTTGTGTCCTCTACTTGAGTGTTAACAAAGGTTTCAGATGCAGGTAGCTTGTGGTAAGTCTAACCTGGTCGCTTATGACATAATGCTTTTGGGGCTGATGAGGGTAGTAAGGAGTGCCTCTGCCCTGTTGACGTCCTAAAGGCGTTTTATGAAATTCCAGGGTAGGTACACCACAGACAAAACTCTGGGATCAGTGAGATCCACAGTCAAACAGAAAAATCTAGATCTAAAGGAAAAATCATGATAAAATGTGAGACCTTTTTCAAGATCGGTACCTGTGAGTTGTGATAAGGAGATTTCTGGTCCCTCTGAGTTGCCGTACACAGCACAGATAGTGATTGTGTATGTGGACTGAGGGTTGAGGTCTTCAATACGATGGAAGAGGACGCTACGGTCGAGGTAACGGGACTGAGGGCTGCTGGCCCCTGTTTGCATAAAGATACACGAATATGGATTCTAATTACAATTTTACACACAGTGTAGGAGTTTTTCAACTCATTTTTTAACAAGAATGCTCCACAAGATAACCATTTAAATAGGAAGGTAATGTTATCTGGATATTGTATTGAAGCATAAAAAGCAAAACGTGTTTATATCATGTACATCACCTGTATTCCAAGTTAATTTATATTCAGTGGCTCCAACAATGGGACTCCACTCCACATCTATGGAAGTACTGGTGTAGGATGTCACCTTGAAGTTTGACACATAGCCCAGTGGAGCTGCAAGAGAAGGAGATTGAACATGCAAATCAATTTCATTTCCTTGTTTTTTATGTTTTTATTTAATCTCTTATAAGGTACAGAAAGATTTATTACAAATAAAACAGATTAAACAGCCTTTCCTGTCACCTAGTTCATGTTATCTAGCAGGGCTTTGCCATTAACTCACACATTTACACACCTTGGTCTGAAGGCTGCTTAATAAATGCTCTTTCTAACACAAGCTTATCCTATGATTTTATTTAATTGTCTGATGATATTTTTTCTGTTACTTTTATGGAGGGTCTGCAAGAGTGACCTCAGCTGAAAATGTTGTGTTTGCTGACATCCAGTGGTTTTACTCCTAATATTTACCTGCTGCAGTGATGCTGAGTGTATACATACAATGTATTTGTATGACTATTCACCCATTATCTATACTGTTTGTCCCATTCAGGACTGCAGGGGGCTAGAGCTGATCCTAGCTGTCATTGGGAGAGAGATGGGCTACACCCTGGACTGGTTACCGGTCAACCACAGGGCTAACATGAAGAGACAAACTACCAGGATCACTAACATTCATACCAACAGACCATTCAGGGTCTTCAATTAACTAAACAAGGATGTCTTTGAAACAAAATATCTTGTTTGAGAGATTAGAACAAGGAACCCTCTTGTTATGAGGCAACAGTGCCATCCACCGCACCCGTCTGCAGCCCTACTATGATCACACAGGTATGTATATGGACCATTTAGAGTGTAATTCCACTTCTGTTGTCATCAGATCAGTAAGCTTGTTATACCATGTCTTACTTCCTATTTTTCAAGAGACTGAATACTGCTACTTACAAGTTCTGAAAGTGGCACTGATTCCTGGCCCAACTGCAGGCCCAAACAGCACATACAGAGTCAGGACATACTCTGTATCATGTGCCACGTTCTTCAGCTGGTAATTTGTAGTGCTTGCATTCAGAGCCAACTGCCTGGGCCGGTCCCGACCAACAAACTCTGAAAACAATAAGAACACAGATAATACAGTCACATACATTTTTCTTTCCTGGTCGACTCTGGCACAGTATCAGAGCCTCAAACTCTGGAAACAACATTTGGATTTCATCTGTGTGAGTCCTGATGCCAGTTGTCACAGCGTCGCCTGTTATGAAAGATTTCAAAGGCTTCTGTCAGAGGGAGTCTGTCAAACTGCTATTATAAAGTCCTGGACACTCAAGCATACAAAAGCAAATGCTCTGTGCCACAAAACAGTTGGAGATGAAAATTATCAGCATACAATTTGCTTTGCATCCATATGTATTTTATCTCTTTTTTTCAGATAGTCTTTTTCATGGGGTTTTTATGGCTTTATAGTTGACAGGACAGTGGATAGAGTCAGAAACTGGGGAGAGAGAAACTGGAAAATGACATGTGGGAAAGGAGCTATCGGCTAGACACAGATAGAGGCTCTAAAAGAAAGATCTGATGGAGCAAATTACCTGGAGTAGGTCCCCAGGCCAGCCTGTATCCTGTAGCCCCTGGGACGCTGTTCCAGGAGATGACAGCGGCATTTGTGCTCACAGCGGACACCTTTAAAGTTTGTACTGCACTGCTTTCCACTGAGAGAGAGAGAGAGATAGCAATAGCTTAATATCAGTTTGCTTACTTGTTCCTACATTTTTGTGCTTTCTAAATAAGAGCTGAGTTACATGTCTTGATTGTTGTGGTGGTGACAGGCCCCTCTGTGTCTCCAAAGATGGGGTTAATGGTGATGGTGTACTCAGAGCCTGGGTTTAGGCCCTGGATCATGTAGAAATTAAAGGTGTCACCAAGGTTTATGTTCTCAATGTGACCGTCTGAAATACGCAGAGGAACAAAATCACTGAAGACCATAAAAATATGATGATACATTGACTTTAACATCACACATTTTGGCTTCATTTCCTAAAACAAGAGTGTGTTTTCTTTGCTGCATCTTCGTGATAAAAGACAGCAACAGTACCTGATGCTGCCCATGTCAGACGGTATCCTGTGGCCCCCTTAACTGATGCCCACCTGGCCTGAACGGTGTCTGTGGTAGCGTTTTGGACCAGGAACTGCTTCACTGGTACAAGCTTTACTGTGAAACACAGAGGAATGCTAATTCACATGCAAGACGTCATTATTTCCATTTAGTTTATGTAAAATCAACCAAATCATTAAAATGGACAAGGGAGAGGTTGTTTAATTTGATAGTTTAAAGAGAAAAACCATTATAACTGCCCAAGACCCTATTTGTACGTATGAGGAAGTTACATTTTGGCTGTCCCACAGCAAAGAAATTATATCTACACTAATTTTCTATCTACACAATTTTCCATATTGTCTGTTGCAGTTTAAGTGATTTGCTAAAAATGTCTGGAAAATTTGCTATAATTTTTTTAAGAATTGGCATGGACATTTTAGGGAATTTATCAGGATATTTTGGAGAATTTGCTGGGATTTTCAAGGAAATACACAAACATATCAGCTTTAAAGATGTGTTTTGTATTCTTAAGGGTTTTGGGAAGGAAGTTTTTGGTGAAATTAGCTTTGAAGTTTACAGAGAATTTAGAGGGAATTTTTGACATTTTTGGGGGGGAATTAAAATTCCGAGTTGTTTGGATGGAAATTTAACCAGTTAATATGTGTCTTTTTTATTTGATTTGGAATTTTGGTATCCTTTGAAATTTTAAGAATTTTCATCAAATATCAGGGAATTTGTTTGGATATTTAGGAGAATTTGATTATGAATTTTAAAATATTTTTATAGAAATTTGGAAAATTGATTCATAAATGTTTGAATTGGAATTTGATGAGAACTTGGGAGGGGGGTGGCCTTTGAAATTTCAAGGAATTTCAAAGAAATTTTAGGGAATTTGTTTAGATGTTTGGGAGAATATTCCTTCCCTTATGGAAGTATGTTTTTTTTTTTTTTTTTACAATTTCAGGGGGTAATTTGACGAGAAAAATCATTCAAGGAGAGTTTTCATTGACATTCGAGGGATTTTTTGGGGAAAAGCTCAGGTCTCAGGAAGATATAGATCTCTGTGATGTTATACAACAAGTTAGTATAAATAAATCTCAATTAAATACAAGCTTTGGTATGATGTACCTTGAGTGTCATATGACATGGAGATAAATGAGTCTCTGTATGCAAAACCTAGTGGTTGTACTTTTATAGAATAACATTGCCCCACTGTGGACATATTTTGTTACTACATCTAGGCATTTTTTTCCTTGTTTAATATCTTATTTTATACATTATCTCAAGAACTTGTGATGTAAAAAATTAAATTAACAATTCAACATAAAAATGAATATGTTGAGGCTTGTTGTTTATTGCTGTTAAACCTGTTCCTTATTCACATTTTATTTTTTGTATTTCATGCTATTTCTAAATACACTTAGATTTCATATTTACCTATTTAAATTGAGTCTACTGGCAAAAAAATTACATGGCGCAAGCTTATGACACTAAATATCCTGTATCTGGTAAAATTTCAAACACACTTACATGTCCTTCCCACAACTGAAACTGGTTCACTTGGTCCCTGAGGGTAAACTGCATAAATACTGATGATGTACTTCTTGTCTTCTTCTAGGCTGTCAATCACATGAGAGGAAGAGTCTCCTGGAAGCAGGTGCTCATAGGTGAATCCTGGGCGGTTTGCTGCAGAACAAAAGTTCAGTAGAATTAAAGGTAGCTTTTTATTTTGGTGGGCCTATTTACTTTTATAGTAATTTTATAGTAAGAATTTTTATTATCTAGTTGAAGTAGTAATAACTCAGTAATATTTAAAAAAGTATTTACCTAGTAATAATGTATTAGTTATTAAATAATTCCTTGTAATCCTGTGGTAGTTCTCTGGTAATGTGGTATTTTAACCCAAATCTATCCTCCCAAGCCTCAATCCTAACCCTTTAAATGTTGCAGCAGTTCTCTGGTGTTTAGGTGGTTTTTTAACCTTACCCTAACCCCCTAACTCTAACCCTTACTCTCACCCTCAATACTGTAGTAATTCTTTGGGAATTAGGTGGTAAGTAATTTCTTAGAAATAAGATGCCAATTTTCTGTATAAGTTGCCTGATGATTCCCAGGTAATTTATTTACTTTGGCCTACTGAATAAAAGCGAGTCCTTGCTGAATAATTTTCAAGTAGTTTTGAGTGTTAGGGGGTTACGTTGAGGGGTTAAGGGATAGGGGGTTAGGGTAGGATGGTTAGGGTTAGGGCACAGTCATTGCCTGAGAACTACCACAGTATTACAAGAAATAACTTGATAATTAATATATTTTTCCCAAGTAAATACATCCTTAATATTACCATATATTTTACTTGGTGAAATGCAAACCTTTTACAAGGTAATTATCACGTTATCTTGAGAAATTACTAGATATACAGCTTCTTACTATAAAATAACTATGTAATTAGGTTCCACTAAAATTTAGTGTTAAATTAAAACCCAAGAGATTATTTAAACAAAACAAAAAAACCCTAAGTTTAGCATGGTAAAATTCATTAAATGGTAGATTTCATGATGCAACACACTTATGTGCCTCTATCTGTAATGTATCAGGTCATTAGATTATGAATGTGTATCTTTATGTTGTCATACATCTCGGAATGAAGATCTTGAATCCGTCAAGCTTCCCAAGAGGAGGCGTCCAGCCCAGGCGAAGAGAAAACAGACCCTCCTCAATAATGCGAAAGTTGGAAACCTGAGGCAAAGGTGCTAAAAGAAGGGGTATAGATTAATCCAAAAATGCACAAAAGAGTTTACATAATTTAAAAAATGGCAAGCACTGATGAGTGGCACCCACTGGTCTGGACGTTGATGGTCGCTGAGTCTCCAATAAGGCTGGGGTAGATGGCATAGACAGTGAGGGAATAATCAGTTTTAGGACTCAAATCTGTCACCACTGTAGTGCTCACATCTGCCTTCAAATCAATCTGTTACAGACAAAGAGTAGAGAAAAATTAGGACAGTTATTGTGTGACTAAAGTAAAGAAAAAGATGATCGAAAAGCTTTTAAATCACTTCAAATAAAAGAAGCTACAAGTAAGAGTGAACCAAGCCCACCCATGTGCTTTGTCTAAACCTTAGTTTGGTGCCTATGTGTCCACTGAATCAAAACAATGTGGCTGACAACAAATATATTCCTCCTTCAGCACTGAAAAATAATTCTCTTTCTTTGTCAAGAATAAAACTGTCATATCTTTAAAGTAACAATGTACAAACACAAACAAAAAAGCAAAGATATTGATGACAACACTGTTCACCTTGATCCCATTAATTCAAGTCTGTTGTAGACTTAGGAGAAAAACACAGATGAAACAGCACAGATAGTTTAGGCTGCTGTGAGAGATGACTCACTGCATTTTAAAACAGTATGTTGGTGAGCCAGATAATAAATGAGACTCCTATGATGATCTTGAGCTACCTTAAGCATTTAGAAATGATATGAAGAAGATGTTTTTAGGAGGAATTATAAATTAAACATGTTCCATTCTCAGCTTTCTGTAAAACCTTCCTGTTATTCTTGCAATTTAACTGGTGATACAGCAGCAACGTAATATATACCTTTTTGCAAGCTCAAATATTCAAGCTGTTTTTTGGAGAAGTACTAAGAACCTTTCACAAAGCACTTTACAAAATAATGTGATAGAAAAGCAACAATAACCATAATGTATACAGAGAATTAAAATAACACAGAAAAAACAGAAGTTTAGGCAGCATGCTTTCATGTATGAAAGGAGCTGTAAACTTAGTTGAGCTGAGTTGATGTGCAAGCTTTATCCCTCACTTGTCTCTGCTGGAGGGAGAGGAGGTGTCCCCTGGAGCTGAGAGGCGTAACAAGGAGGCGATACCCAGTGACATCACTTGTGGCTTGTGTCCATGTCAGTCTGAGGGAGCTGTGGGCGACCTCGCTGACCTGCAGGTCTCTGGGACCCACCACACGCTCTTTGACTAGGATTCAGAAAAATTAGGAAAACAGGGATGAGATGGACAAAATCATTGTAGTAATTCTCAAAAGCAGGGTTGATAGATAACAAAAATGGAGTGCAGATGCCCTTGCAACATAAAATGATAAAAATGCAGTACCATTTTATAATGATCATTACAATCAGGGTGATTATGAAGAACTTGACTCTCCTACTGTGTGTGCATTTATACTAATTTACCTGGCTGGGCTGTTTTCACAGGACGAGGCGGTTCAGAGGCAGTGAAGCACACCCTGCGGGACAGTTTGAGAAGGATGGTGTTCAGGAGAGAAAAGTCAGTGCCCAGCAACAGATGCTCCTCATGAGGCTGCGACACCATCATCCTCAGCTCTGACTCATCAGCTCCTCTAACACCTGGTCACCACACAGACAGAAATAGGAACAAAAAGGCACAGGGAAAAAACTGCTTAATCCATGGCAATTTGGCAAGGGCTTTGATATCTCTGTGACTGGATTTATCTTTAATAAAAGGATGGCAACAGAAGTCGTTTTTTAGATTTCTAATATGTGTTTGACATCCTTGTTTTTCCTCCATATCCTTTCCAAAAAACACCACTAGGGGGAGCTGTTGCTTTTTTAATGATTTCTCTTTACTTGTGTAAAGCTCAAGCATACTTACGACATAACCAAGGGTAATATGAATCAAAGAATCAACTTAATTAGCCAGGTATGTTTGCACATGCAAGGAGTTAGACTCTGGTTAACTCTGCTCTCTATGACAAGCAAAACATTGAACTACTGAAGACAGCAGAGCAGTAGTCAGGAATGCAAAAGATGCTGAAACAGAATGATAATGAAGTATCTAATAACATGATGGATGGATTGATTTATATCACATGGATAGTTTTACAGTAATATCATGAAAAACACTTTACACCTTTCTTATGATACGCAATTACCTGTGTTTGGTAGTACCAAATTTGTGTACAGCTGGACACACTGTTCTTTGCCAAACTGCTCAAACTTTACGTCATTCACCTTGTTGTCTTTAAACATTTCTGTGAAGCTTCTGGAAAATAAATCTTTTCTCAAGCTGTATAGTTCTCTTGCAGACTGATTAAGATCATCCTCCAGGATTTTCCAATATTTTGCCACACTGATTTTATGCTCTAACTTTATCAGCCTTATAGGTCCAACAGCATAATGCTGCCTCCACCATGCTTCCCATTGGGATTGGTGTGTTTGTGGTGATGTGCTAAACATAGCATCTTCTTTGATGGCCAAAAACACCAATTTGGTCTCATTAGACCAAACAACTTCATCCACTTGACCATGGAGTCTCCCGCATGCATTTTGGCGAACTCAAGTCGAGAATTTTCTTCAACATTGGCTTTCTCTTTGCTGCTCCCATAAAACTGACTGGTGAAGAACCTGGGCAGCAGTTTGTGGATGAAGAATCTCATGAATCTCAGCTGCTTGTAACTCTTCTGAGCAGTCATAGGTGTCTTGGTGGTCTCCCCCACTAGTCTCTTTCTTGCTCTCAGTTTGTGAGGACAGCCTGATCTAGGCAGATGTGCCATATTCCTTCCATTTCTTGATGATGAATTTTACTAAACTCTGGGGGATTTTCACTGCCTTGATTGTTTTTGTATCCATCCCCTGACTTACACTTTTCAATAACCCTTTCTCCGAACTGCTTCGAGTGTTCTTTTGTCTTCATGGTGTAATGGTAGCCAGGACTACTGATTAACCGGTGACTGGACCTTCCAGACACAGGTGTCTTTTTGTTTTTTTTTGTTTTTTTTTTCAAAAAAGCCAAATTATATTGATCATGATTGATTTATAAAATCACTAAAAGGGTAAAACATCCAAGGGTTAGGATACTTTTTATAGGCACTGCATATCTACATATGTTATCCAATGTGGCACAGTCTCTGCAGGCATATTTGTCTTGCTCCTGCACACAAGATGCATGCTGAGTTTCTCTGCAGGAGTGATAAACGATAGGAGTAGACCTCAGTGTCAGAGGTGTGAATGGGGGACACGGAATCGCCTAATGAAAAATAGCTGCGATTAGCACACCATCGGCTAATGAGCAGTAATTATTGCAGTGCTCCCAGCTGAGAGGAGTTAGTTGTGGGCTTGTGTGCTTTTGTGTGTGCATAGGAGAAAGATAAATGTAAGTAAACTTGTGGATAAACAGCAGTGTGTATTTATGAGAGGGGGTAAAAGTGTAGGATAAGGTAGCTTTGCTGATGCATGCATGGTATAGTGTACAGTAGCTGAATTAATCAGTCACTCATTCTGACATACATATTTAGTAGATGTTTTCATGTTTGTGTGTTTGTATACAGTGCAAAAATGTGCAGGAGAACAACCCACACAGAAAGAAACAAGATTGTCACACAAATACCCACACTGAGCCCAATGAATTCAGATGTACAGGACATGAATTTTCTAACTGCAAACACGGCAGATAAGCCGGCAGAGCTGGGATAAAAATCTGAGAGGACTCTGCAGTGAGGATGTTGACAGAATTCACAAGTTTTACGCTTACCTACTGCAAAGAGAGAAATCCCGTTGTCAGATACAGCTTTGGCCCCGATGCCAACTTGGTCCTCTGAGCGTCCATTTGTAATCAGGATGGCGATCTGTGCATGAGACAGGCAAATACTGTCATTTAACATCAAATAAGAATGTATTATATATCTGCTATCTATAGATTTTAGTGTTGGAAGTCTATTCAGCTTCCAACCAATAATTATGGGACAAAAAGAACCTCCTTGCAAACATTAATATGCACTAAAACCCTCCACAGACTTTTGACACAGCTTAACTCATAATAAAAAGCATGATTAATACATTAAACAAAGTGAATTTTGAGTAAGCTACCCTGCAACAGAGATGACTAATTCGCCCTTAATGGAAAATTTACACAGTTCGTTCAAAGTTCATCCTTCAGTCAATGAATCAAGAAGGCTGGAGAGAATCAGTATGAGAATGTAGACGCTTTTCTGCATGTGCTCCGGCTGTATGATTCAATATATCAGCCTAATCCTCAATTCTCTGCCTTCCCCACGTCAAGTGCACCGCCGCTGCTGCAAGATGATCCGCACACACGCACACTCAGAGATAGAGAGATGATTGGAATGTTAACCAGCTGTGTTATACTCTGCACTCCAGAGCAAGACTGAATTGGGAATTTAGCTGACAGAAAGAGAGGGCTGCAGGACGGGCATTTGGATATATGATGAGGTGTTTTCATTAAGACAAGTCAGTCAAGTTTCATGATTGCTGCACATGACTTAGGGCTAAAAGAGAAGTCTACTGTGTAGGCCATGTGACTGCAAGAGGTCAGCCTCAGTTCTTGAGCACTCTTTGTTGATTGTCAAGGGGATTTTATGTTTTTAACAGTGTTTTTGCTTGTATTTTTATATCATCAACAAGTGGCAATGTCTGTTGTTGAAAAATGAAGCCATTGTGGAGGTGCCTTTAGCTGCCACTCGAAACGTGCTGCAGCAGAAGTAAACATGTTCACAGTCTGATTTAAAATACAGTTCTGGTCTCCAAAGCTCATATCTTTATTCTTCAAAATGGTCAGGGAAGGGATTTTTTTGTCCCTTACACCTCCATTCCTGATATATAAAAACTAACAGTTATGCACTGACCTGCATAATTAGGGCCACAGCTAATTGACTGACAGGTGATTGTATTGTGGCTGTTAGCTGTGTCTTATCTCCACCTCTCTTCCTTTTAGTAGATTGGATGGAAGCTTAGTGTAGGCTCCTGTGTCCTAACAGCATGCAAGTGTCAAAAAATGTGCTCTATGGCAGAGTATCACATGCCTGCTCCTTTTAAGCTTTAAACCACTATCCTGTTAATTTCAGGCTCACCTTGTAAATAGTATCACATCCAGTAAAGCCATTCCCACACTTTGGTATGCTGTGGCCCAATGTGAAACCTGAAAATTCTCTGGGGCCCACCAAACCCTCATATATCCATAACATGAAACTCATGAAGCCTAGTGTTGGTTCATGCAGGACATGGTAATCATATGCACAGGTGTGATCAGCTGACAGCCAGCTGATCCCAATTATAGTCTCCCAGCTCCCACAGCCAATCACAACTCTTTCTCTCAACACAAACATGATGTACTTCTCACCAATCCCTGCTTGCATTAATGCTGATGCACCATGCTGCTGCTGCTGCTGCGGCTGGCAAAGCTTTACGTCCTCCACCCCAGCCTTCTCCTTTTTTGCATAAAGCTTGTTGTACCCTCATATTCAGATACATGTTACTCTGAATTCATTGCTCTTGAACTAATTTAATTGTATTCAATTCGCATTGTCATCAATGTATCTATCCATATGGGTTTTTATAGCCATGCACTCTCTTGAAAATCAAAGCATGCTGCTTGACTAAACCAGGGAGCATCTTTTGAGCAGAGCCTTCTCTGCCAAGTAAAACTGTATATCCATTTTGCAATAAAACGGTTAAATGTATGAGGAGAGTGTTCCCGACTGAAAAAGTTATTTCAGTTGACTTGTGCCAGCTGAAATAACTTTAAAATTGCATTTGCTGCTGCTTCCCGGCTGTAATAATTTATCAGTGCCTTCAGAGACATAAAAAAAGGATTTGAGAGTGACAAAGCACAATTAACAAGCCACCATTGTTTTCAAATATTTGATTAGATATCTGTAAAGTCACCTACATTTTCTTTTCCAGTATTCATCTCTTAATAGTACTTTGCAACTATGCAAACTCTTTTCCAGTGTTCCAGTACTAATAAATCCTGAGAATCAGGAAGTGAGTGGACTTGAGCAGAGGTGGAAAAGTAAACAACTATTGTACTCAGTTAAAAGCACAGTTACTTTGGTTAAAACTTCCTTAACACTAGAACTGCCAAAGGGTAAAATTTACCCAAGGCTGTTCTTTATTTTTCTCTTACTTGATGTGTATACAATTTTAAAGACTGTCAGTCTTTGACTTTTCCTAAAAGTTTGCTTTATAGCACCTGGTGTCATAGAAAAATCTTTGCCTAAACCCAAATTTGGTTAATGGACATTTATATCTAGAACCACCATGCAGGTCAAGTATGCGCCATAAGAAAGCCTTGATTTTCCCACTGTTTTATTTCACACCAGCAATAAATAGGTGGCACAATGGAAATACCTTCTCTCTGTTGCAGCAATGCCTAATCAGAAGTCGATAGATCAAGCTTTAACATGGATACAACAGGGAATAAAGATATTTACCATTGTTAAATGTCTAAAAGTAACCCCTGCACTTTAAATGAAGAAGAATCTGGTGATGAGGAAGTTTTGGGATTAGCAATCAGTTTAAAAATGATTTTCTATGTGACGGATCATCTTCCAACAGTGATCTAGTTCGCTATCTGTTGTGAATAAGCTGTTCCATGTCAGTGGTTAATTAACAGTCCTTGATCAGTGCTAATTATGAAAATCAAGGCACTTTAATGACAGGTAAATTTGACCTGTTGGCTGTTTAAGCTTTACAGAGATCCATGGCCATTGTAGTGTTAAGTACAAGTAAAGTTACTGGTCTATAAATATACTCAATTAAAAGTAAAAAGTACTCAGATTAAAGTTTACTTTCAGTACTGAGTAGCTACTAGGGAGTTGTACGGTAAAACCTGATCTATCCTTATTGGCAAGAACAACAAGAGAATAGATCTCCAATGAGGTTGTTCAGGTAAAGTCACACATTCATTCTTAGTATTAATAAAACTCAAAAAGAGTGAAATAAAACTCTTTAAAAGTGTCTGGAGCTGTCCACACTACATATAGTTAAACCACACTTTTAAAGTATTTTTAAAATATTCTACAGTATGACAGAGCTGCAGTAACTTTTATAAATCTGTGGTAAGTTTGGTCTTCTCTGGCAAAAACAAAGCAGAGTCATCCCAATAGCACGTTAATTTATTCTGGTGAAGAATACACACTATGTGTCCTTAAGGGACACCTAAAGTAACACATGGAAACTGAGTGGACAACTTCAGTCAAGGTGCAAATGTGTCACTAAAAAAACAATCCACCAGAAACATGACTAAAAGAATCCAAGCAGTCGGCTGTTCGGTTGTGATGTGGAATTGTTCTCTCATCATGTGCTACTGTTTAGTCACCAGAGGTAGAAAAAGTACAAGATTATTGCACTCAAGTAAAAGCACAGTTACTCTGGTTAAAACTTGTTTAAGAAGAAGTAAAAGTACTGATTTCAAAATGTACTCAAAAAAGTGTAAGTATCCTAAAAACTACTCAATTACAGTAACTTGAGTAAATGTACTTAGTTACTTTCCACCCCTGCGATTGAGTGTCACTAGTTAATCCAACACCAATCAAAACATTACACTGATTCGCTGACAAAATGATGACAAGTAAATTAAATCCTCAAGCTAAGATTGTTTTATTCTAGATTTTTTTTATTAATGATAAACTTTTAAACAAGTATTCTACAATAATTGAATAGAATAGAATAGAATAGTTTTGCCTCTGTGCTAAAACAAGAGCATAATACATTTCAACATGGATACAGATGTGATTAATGCACAGCCGTCTTCTATTTGTGAAGCAATTTAACAAGCTCTGTTAAGAAAAGAAAGTGAAAGAAAATCAATCTCCTGATTCCTTGTCATCAACTTACATTTTCCTTGCCCATCTCAATGTGAGTGACATAGAGGAAAATAGGAATGGGGCAAAGGGGCAAAAATGTTGTGTTTACAATAGGAATCAGTGTTATCAAGTGGATTTTGTCGCTGACATTTGGAGACACCACGCAGAGTTAGGACATGCTGTATCTTTCAGAGATTACATTTAGAGGCCAATTATGTCACAATAGTGCGTTGAAGGTTGTCTGAGTTTTGCAAGCTTACTCTAAATGCTGTCCTTCTTTCTCCAACCAATGCAGTAACCAGCTGTTTCCTCCTGCATGGCCCAACATAGGACAGGATTCACTGCACACAGATTTAAATGAAGTTGCCCAGTTGTAAGCAGATGAGTAATACACTTTCAAATTAAACTGTATTTACTCAATCCAACAATACTAATGTGATACTACACATGAAATGAGATACAGCTAGAGATGGCTTTTCAGAAACTGCATCTGCCATCATCAGCTTCATAACACCTCTTCAGAAAAATCAATGGCTGACATCAATGAGACCACATCAGTGCTCCACATAGTCTATCATCAATATCCATACATTTCATTGAAGATGCTGAATCATCAAGGAAGGGTGAGTCATTATCTCGCTCTGTTTAAATCAAAGCAAAACATCATATTTTTTACCATTTCTAACTTTCTCTCAGCGATACTCTTTAGTTTGTATTCCAAGCATAAAGCATAACCATTTAATCAGATCCACAGTGGAGAGAAAATGCTAGGGCAGTTTGTTTTGTTTGTATTTTCCAACATGTTTCTTTGGAGTACAAATAGAGACAATTTATTTTCCTTTCACACACAGCCAGAATATACAATTTATGCATTTTAGTGGCCAGCTGGAAACAGTAGGCTTTGCAGTGTGGGCTGTAATCTTAAACCAATTATCTCCCTGTTGCTTGTTTGTGCAGACTTTGTAATACATTTAACAAGATTGAAGGCTGTCATTTTTAAAGGTGTGTTGGGGGAGTCTGTGACCATTTTTACTTTTTTCTTTCAGGAAACCACCTACAGTAACTATAATCAGCTTGTGGGACTGTTTCAAAGCCGCAGTTTTCTGGATTCCAGGTAGAGCAGACACATTTTTCATATGTCCCAGGCTGAAGTGTTCTACCTTTGGAGCGTGGTCCCGACTGATGGCGGCGCTAAACACGGTGTCAACCAGAAACTGGAGGGCAAGACCAATCCTCCTGGATCCCCCTTCATAGGGGAGGTCCCTGATGGCTCTGAGAACCTCCTCCTGGGAGCTGTAGTCTGTCAGAGCAATTCTCATCCTGCAAAGAGATTTCAAAGGAGGTAAAACTGTATCATGTGGGAACTTAAAGCCACTGTTAGAAGCTTTAGCTTTGTGTTGATTTTGGCGCCCCATGTGGACAAAGTGGTATCTTTTATCTGACTGGTACAACTTTGACTCAATAGGTAGAGTTAATGATCATTGAACCCCAGCTCCTGCAGTCACAAGTCAATGTTTCCCCGGAGAGACCTTAAGCCCCAGTTTGGTACCTCTACTCATTCTGGGTGTGTAAATGTTTATGTATGTGAATGAATGGGGTTAGTTGATCAGATGGGAATTTTACAAAGCAGCTTTCACCATCACTATTTAAATGTGGAGTAACCTGCAGGGTAAAGAGCACTTTACGAACAAAAACAAGTGAACAGCAAGAAAAAAACAAACTTTAATCAGTTTAAGCATCTCAGTTTAACCCTGACCAGTCTCCCAGTTCCTAATACTAAAAAACACCCCAACAGCATGATGCTGCCACCACCGTGCTTCACTGTTGGGATGGTATTGGGCAGGTGATGAGCGCTGCCTGCATGGTTTGTGGCCCCGGGCTGCCAGTTGATGATCACTGTTATAAGCATACAGCGATGAAGCGAGCAGTCCAGCGTGTCATTCTCTACATTAGACAAATCAATCAGTACCGAAAAAAAAGGCAAGCCAAAATGAGAGCGAGAGACTACGACATGTTGTCATGGTTACAGAGTTGCTGAGCGAGGTATGGACATGTATTTGAGCGTATCAAATGGCATAAATATATCTATAAATCATTACGCTTTATGCCACTTCTTGCCTTTGGCTCACAAGTTGGTCCTTCGCTTTCTTACCTCAAACAAACCGCACCAGGGTTGGTTCCAAAAACAAACCGAGACTCCTGTTTTTAAGCAGACCAGAGTTCACTTGTTTGGTCCACACCAGAGTTCATATGAGCTTTCACACCACTCCAAATGAACCGGACTATCCAGAAAAAAAGAGCAGAGTTCACTTAAAGTGGACAAAACAGCTCTGGTGTGAATGCAACCTTAGTTTCATCTGACCTCAGAGTTCTTCAGGGTTTTTTTGTAAACTCAAAGTGGGCTTTTGCATAGAAGGAAAGTTTCTCAGTTGCTCAGTTTGGGTGGGCGACCAGCTCTTAGAAGAGTCCTGGTTGTGCCAAACTTCTTCCATTTGAGGATTATGGAGGCCATTGTCCTCTTGGGAACCTTCAGTGCAGCAGAGCCTTCCCCAGATCTGTGCCTTAAAACAATCCTGTCTTTGAGCTCTGCAGGCAGTTCCTCCACTTCATGGCTTGGTTTTTGCTTTGATATGCATTACCAGCTGAGAGGTATGTGCCTTCCCAAATCATGTCCAATCAATTTAATTTAGTCTTGTCTGACACCTACCCTACAGCAGCTATTTCAGGCATTAAAATCAACTAAATAGACCTATCAATCATCATAACTGTTTTTTATTTTTGTAGGTCACATAGAGGCAACAACCTTAACTTCATTCTGTTTAGTAAGCAGCTTTAAAGTCCTCACAGGAGCATTAAACTTAGAGTTTCCAATTTGGACACAGAATAAAAACAGGGCAAAAGGATGATTTAGTGAAAAAGGTCTTTCCTGTGTAACTTCTTACACATTACCCATTTGTTTGTTCATAGGTTTTACCTCGGGACATCTGCAAACACAGTGACTCCAAAGCGGACCCCTTCAGTCCCCATCACACTCCCTTGGAAGGAGGAGATGATGTCTGAGATGAAGTCTTTGACGCTGGAGAAACTAGTCTGTCCCACACTCCACGACTGATCCACCAGAAACACGATGTCAGCCTGCACCACCGTCCTGCATGCTGAGGGAAGAACAACATGGGGTTAAATGTGTGCAGAAATACCTAGAATGCATGTGTGGAAATTCAAGACATTCCAACACCAGCCACCAGATAGCACTCTTGTTCCATCCTGTTGAGCTTTTCTTGTTCACTTGCTCCTGTCATGCAGCCAAAGCCCCACACAAATCCCCATGAATTTTTAATGAGACACAAGTGAGCCAAAGAGACTATCAATATTCTGAGCACTCCAGCAATAAAACTTTAGTACAGCGATGAGGAACGCTTAGAATAATAAGGTAAACACACCCAAAAATCAGGGTCAGTCCCCACGCTAGAGCAAACAATTGCATTTAACATAAGGATCTGCTGCGTTTGGCAGGATTCAGACGCATTTTAATGTGGTGTTAAAAGACATACACACAAAAAAGCTGCATTGATGGACTAAGGACACACATACCTGCATATACCCCCACATGGATCTGCAGTACTGTACCAGCTTCATACAGAAACATGCTGTGTGTGCAAAAGCTGCCTGAGTCAATATTCTGGCATTACATATGCAATAAAGCACAGTGACGACAGCATTGATTAGGCTTGTGAATAAGAGATAGGCACCGCTGATTGTTCTGTAAGTGATAACTCAGCTTCTCTGCTCTCCTCTATTTCATTACAGAGCCTTCTCGCCCCTATTATCTTGCCCTTCTTCCTTTGGCTGCAATCCCAGGATTCACTGGGGGTGACATATGTCTCCAGCCCACAGCGACCTGACATTATGTTCCCCCTCCCTCGCACACCTATACAACTCTGGCAACACACCAAGGAAACAAAACATCACTAGCAGAGGCATCTCAGAGCTCTCACTTCCACCATGGAGCAGCTATCTTTGCTTAAATTGAAGCTTTTGGTGCATTATATTTCCTTTACTTGGATACAAAGGTAGCAAGAAGCAAAATAAACTCAGGAGACAAACCAAACTCAAGTGGTGAACTTAGACAAAGGGCCTTATTTTGGTGATTTAAAGCATGCTGTCAAAAGCACATGGCGCAGTTATGTGGGGTGTGTCTGACAAAACTTTGCTGATAACACAGCGTACAATCCAGGCGTAAACCCAGGTGCAGGGCACACAGAGGCCAGATTAATTTGCTTGATTATAAACAAGCCTGCTTCAAGAGTTACATTTATCAAACCAATGAGAGAGTTAGCTTTCCCTTTAAGAGCCAGGCGTGCCTGCTGGCAGGGATGTTGGAATTTACATGACAGATTTCACTGTTGTTAGACTAAACTCCAGCCAGCTCTATAAACTTTCTCTCTTTTCATTATGCTACTGAACACACAGAACACAAACATGACACCGTATGCAATATGCTGATGGAGGATCAGTTATATTTCACTGAAGCTTTGCTTCATCAGGAGCTACTGAGAAGATGAAATTAAAACTTTTGCATGAGGAGCAAAAGTGTGTCCTCATTACTTATCAAAACAGCTAAATTTCCAGATAAAAGAGCCGCAGCACCCGGAGTGGGATGAATGCCGCCTCTAACTATCAGACCAAACTTTCCGTAAAAGACTATGAAACACACATAGTTTGCAGGACACCGCCTAGACAGCCAGCGGTTAAAGGAACTAGCCTAAGCTAGGTCAGCTCACACCAGCTACAGGGCTTACAGCTGCCTATGAGGGTCTGGTTTTAATGGTGCTGAGCCGTGTTTCTACCTAAGTGACCCTGAAGCAGTCCTAAGTCCTAAGCTGAAGCCAAGCTAGGCTAAGTGCTAAGCTGAAGCCAAGTTTGGCTAAGTCCTAAGCTAAAGCCAAGCTAGACTAAATGCTGAGCTGAAACCAAGCTAGGCTAAGTCCTAAGCTGAAGCCATCGCTAGGCTAAGTCCTAAACTGAAGCCATCACTAAGCTAAGTGCAAAGCTGAAGCCATCACTAAGCTAAGTGCTAAGCTGAAACCAAGCTAGGCTTAGTGCTAAGCTGAAGCCAAAATTGACAAAGTTGTGGTAAAAGAGAAAAACAAGGCTAAGAGAAAAGCTGCTAAAAAGTGAGGGTGCTTGCTCGTACTATGTTTATGTCTAAACGTACAACAGCTATTAAATAGAGTGAACGATTGAACTTAAGCTCTGCTGCTTATTTAAGGGGCTGATAAACCCTTATTAAATACTATAAAACAAATAAAAGCCTGGGCTTTTTACATTTAATTCATAAACCCCATCTTTCTATGGGACAGCAACGATGGAAGCACCATTACAGTTTAAATTAGTCCTTTCTCCTATTTTGATCTGCAAAGTATTTTAATACTTCATGCTAATGGGCCTCTAATTGAGAGCTCAATTGTCAAACATCAGGCTTACATAAGGATGGGTGCTTTATTTGAAGATTTTCAATGGGCTATTTTCTGAATTTTTTCAAGCACATACAGGTGCATCTCAAGAAAAACAGAATATCACTAAAAAGTATTTCTGTGAGAATAAATTTAAAAAGTGACACTTAGATATAGTCCATATTCATCTCATACGAAGTGCAATATATTTTAATTACCTTTTTTGTTTTAATGTTGATATTGATAGCTTACAGCTCATAAAATAAAAACTATATCATAATATTCCTTAAAAATGGTGCATTTAAGCACTCAGTAATTGGTTGGAACTCTTTCTACACAAATAACTGCATCAATGTGATGTGGCATGAAGCCAATCAGCCCGTGGCACTGCTGGGGTGTTTTGAAGCCCAGGTTGCTTTGATAGCAGTCTTCAGCTCATCTGTATAGTTGAGTCTGGTATCTCTCATCTTCCTCTGGACATTTCCCCAGACATTCTCTATGGGGTTATGGTCAGGCCAGTTGGCTGGCCAATGAAACACAGTAATACCATGGTCAGCAAACCAGTTTCTGGTAGTTTTGGTTTCACTGTTGGCAGGTGCTAAGTCCTACTGGAAAAGGAAGTCAGCATATCAATAAAGCCTCTTAGCAGATGGACGCATGAAGTGCTCTAAAGTCTCCAAGTAGACGGCTGACAGCATTGACTCTGGACTTGATAAAGCACAGTGGACCAACAGCAGCAGATGGCATGGGAAACCAGCACTGACTGTAGAAACTGGAAACACAGGACTTCAAGCAACTTGGATTTTGTGCCCCACAGATCTTCCTCAAGACTCTAGAACCTTACTTGCACAATAATATCAAAACATGTCCAAGGTTTAAAAAGCTACATCTGTTTCATAGGGCAGATGCACAGGGGAAGAATAAATTCATCAAAGAAAATCATGAAAACTCAAACACACTCTGTCTTTATTAGAGAAGTATGTTGGCAATGTTATGGTTCAAAAATCTTTCCAAGTATTTGTGCAATTTAGAGGGTGTGTAAGAATCTGCTTACAATCTACAGTATCTAAAAATGATGTTTCCCAATACTGGGTTTCAACATTGTCTGGTTTTACTAATACCATATTGAAGTTTGAATTTCTGGTATCATGACAGCCAGATAAATCAAAAATGAAATCTTAAGAGACTGCCTTTGCACTACTCTCCCACTACTTTGGGATTATAAGCTTTAGTTATGAAGTTCTTAAAAAGGCACAGCCAACCTTTCAAGACACTTGTGGCCTTTTCTACAGCAAAGATTTCTGTAAAACTGCTTTAAACAAGGCCTACGGCTTTGAAAAATGAAGCAACTGGAGGGTGGCATCTGTCAGACATGTGTAAAGAAACAATCAATTATCCAGAAGTCTGTCTGTCTGTGCTGGCAGGTGAAAGCCACACACCTAGGATAAGGAGGCAGCACATGCCGAGGGATTAGGGAATGCTTTTCTTGAAGGTTATCTATGCTGATATCTCAAAGGTTGTATACACCTCTGTGCTGGAACACCATTGATTTACGCATTAGATGTAGCTCAGTGGCTCCAGCAAACGCTGCAGAAAAATTCTGCCAGGAAAGAAATAGTCTGAGGAATAATGATGCACTACTGCAATCAGCAAACCAACAAGATCAAGAGAGAAGATGTACACCATCAGAGAGAGCGGGGGTAAGAAAGTCAAAGGGCCATTGGATTTTATCAAGATATATTAATGGAAAAGTTGTTCTAAGAAGAAGAAGAAACTGCAGTAATTGGCAGAAAAGCTACAAAGTCAGAGGCAGGAATATTAAATGATAGAAAGTCCAAACACTGAAAATATACCTCACACTCAGTGTGACAGATACACAATAATTCCCTGAGGATATGTTTCCCTCACAGTGCACTCTTCATGAAGACCAGGGAATGGTTGTAAACAAGCAACTTTCCTCAAACATTGTGGCATTAATTTAAATGTAATGCAGTTCATTATGTAGCTGCCAACAAAAGAACTCCACAGCCTCTTACTAATCAGCAGGCTGACAATAAGTTGAGACCGGGGTCGACCACAGTGACAGATTCAGGGCGAGCTATTGTTTCTGAACCATGTTGGCATGTATGTTTTAGTCTCTACAAGTGTCAAATTACACAAACTTTGGGTGTCAGGGCTTTTATGTTGTAATAAAAGTAAATACCATGTAAAGTATGATAGTTTGAAGGATAATAGCTCTCGTAACAACAGCTGTGTATGATGGTTGATTCAGTCACCACTGCACAGGCTGTATAATTATACCTAACAGTTAAACCCAGAGGTAAAAGGTCTTAATGTTAGCATTACAAACTCAAGAGTGTTAGTAGCCCGGAAAACATGTGCATACACAGATGGCACTAAAAAAGATCAGTCTAGTCAGTCTTCAGACGTCTCTTGAGGACATCAAAAGTTTGTGAACTACTCACTCCAAATGTAATCAAATGCTTTTTTGAAAACTGTTATCATGGCACCAGACACTGTTGCTTTGTCTGCCTTTTTTGTAGCATGTTCTTATGCCCTACTGAAAGGATAAGTGCTCAGTGAAGAAATCCCCAAACCGATATGCCCTTCATATTGGCCCCCACAAGTCAACAGTTTGACTTCATCAGGGTTGTCAGGTGGAACCCCCCCTTTGCCGATGTTCCTTTCAGTAAGTCCCATGACACCTCCATAGGGCTGAACAGTAATCTCCCGTCTACCCCTTAACTTTAAGGGCATGATGGCTCCCCATCTGCAAAATGTTCAAGGTTCTGGAGTGATGGTAGGACATCTATGGTAGCCTTTAACAGGAATTTGCCATGACTATCCTCCATACTAACCTTGCCCAGCAGATGGATTAGCCAGATTCCATGTCTGTCATCAGGCAATTCTATCTTGCAAAGCTCCAATCTAAAATAATTGTGCCAGATCTTGACCTAACCAATCAGTGCCATTTGAGAAAAACAATTCCATAGCTAAAGAGTTCTGAAATTCCACTGGCATTGATGTAAGAACAAAAACTGTGTGGCAGGAGCTTCATGAAATGGGTTCCCATGGCTGAGCATCTGCATGCAAGCCCCACATCACCATGTCCAATGACAACAAGAGTAGTGTAAAGCAATAACCTTGCAAAGCAGATAGATTGGCCAGAATCCATGTCGTTCATCAGGCAAATCCATCTCGCAAAGCTCCAATCAACAATGTTTGTTCAATCGGCATCATTTGAGGAGAGTGAGGCGGTAGCTACAGGCAAGATTTAGTTTTACTGGAAGCCAACAGCAATGGCTGCAACCAGTGTAGAAATTAGCTCAGATGAACCTATAGTATAGCAGAACTGGGACACATTTTTAAAAAACAAGTGCACAGAGCCACACCAAAAAATTTTCTTGAAAGAAAATACGTTTTTCCACCTCTACCAACCAGCCTCAGCATGGGTTTTATCCAACAACAAGCTTGGCTGTTCATAGCCTGCAACAGCACCTGTCTGCCAGGCTCAGGCTACTACTGGAGCTGTGTGTGCTTACTGTCTCATGTTGTCTTGTTGCTCTGATTGGCCTGTAATGAATGTGACAGATCATCCAATCACCTTATGATTATTTTTGAAAAGTTCTGCCCTTCCTTAACATTTTACATGGGAGATTTTTCCAGATGAATGTGAAAACATCTCATGACATGGATATATGAAACTGTCTATCTGGTGTGTCAGCTTACCTCCATACTCCACTCCAAAAGTCCTCTGCCTCAGAGTGTCTCTTATTGTGAGGTGAAACAGTAAACAAGCTACTTGAGAAGAATTTAAATGTAACCTGTCCTGAAATTTTCTAAACTTAGCACAAAAAAATGGAAATTTGTGTTTGGTAGATTATTTTTTTGTTGTCACAATGCTCCTTAGCAGTAAATCTTACACTGTTGGAAATCCTGTTTATTTCCCTTTTAGATGGTGCCACATTTGTAAAGAACATACATCTGTGGGATGAGCAGCAGAGCTGAGTATGTGGGTTGCAACCAGCCAAAAAAACATGCTATAAATGACATGAAACTCCTCCAATCAGAGCATGACATCAATTAAGAATGGGCAGGTGAGCTACTGAGGGTTTCTCAGACTTTTTGTACTATTATGATTGTACTGCCCTGTCTGTACATATCCATGTACAGAGTTAGACAGTCAGACAACACTCTAAAGGTCTCCAATGAAACACAAGGCTTGACTTTTCTTGGCTTGACTGAAGTGTTCCTCTATATAACTTTCTTATTTTGTAAAACTGCAGGATCAGTACAAAGTTTCACATATGTGTACATTTAGTCACAAACAAGCAACTGCGTGAAAATAAAGCAAATTCAACACAAATCTGCAAGCTAGCCGAAATAGCAGCTACAATCAATTAGCTTGTGGAGTTAGCATTGGCTAGCAGTGAGCGTGTAAAACATAAACACCATAAACATCCTCACGTGAAATTTCTCTATACATTTTAACGATTTTATAATTATTCAAACACCAAAACTTACAGACAAATGGTCTCCAAGGCGAGAGCATAACAGGACACATTAAGCAACTCAAGAACTTGCTCTCTCTCTGTTCTCCTGCCTGCTTCATTTCAGCTTGGCCAACTAAAGTGAAACTTAACTGACTCTTGAAACCTAAGTGACAATGACCAATAGATGGCAGCACATAAACATGAACTTATGCAAATAATTTGCTTTTAGCTTTTTTTAAAAACTTTTTTAGCATTTAAACTACTGAGTTTATATTAAAGGCTGCACAAAGATTGCTATCATGCCTTGTTTTCCATCATGCTTGGTCTTGGACTGAATGTGTGTTCTTCTTAGCTTGTTTTTATATATTTAAACATGCAATTGATAATTGTTATCATGCTGTTCACATTAGATGATCTTGTTTATGAAATTTCACGTTATTTTTTGTTAATCTGTAGTTTTCTCCATGTTTGTCTCTAATTTAGGAGACCATAGCATCCCACCATAACAGCTGTATTTTGCCAACAGCAGCAAATAAGTGAGAGAAATTATTCCCCATGTAAAGACTTTTTGAAAACCATGATAAGAAAGCATTAGCGGTGCATTGACAGTGAAAGTAGCACCAGCAGAAATAGCTGGCACTATAATGATAGCCACTTAAATGTGACATAGATAAAAAATAAAACTTTAAAGAAGGTAAAACCCTCCAAACAGCTGCACAACTCTCTTTGTGGTGACTGACCTGCATTGCCTGTCGTCATTTTATGCATTTTTTTTAATAAACATGGCTTTAAGGTGCCAGCTGGGTAGTTTATTTGCACTTACGTCTGGCATATCTTATGTTGCATGAAATATCAGGCTTTAAATATTACAGTTTGTGTTTGTGTGCATGTGAATTAAGACTTACAGTGCTGAAGATGCTGCAGCAGCAACGTATGGCCTTGGGCTATTTATATCCCTCCATAACTCTGCCCAACAACTTTACCATTCACCAACCACATCCCAGGTGGATGAAATCTAAACTTTTGATTGGCTGATTGACCTTTTGGTGACATCCAATAGCACCTGAGAATAAGGTTCTGTATCTAAGAGGGGGATGTTCTTTGACAGGCAGGGAGACAGAGTGCAGTACCGTACAGGAGGCGAGCAGATGTTTGAATTCCCCGACTAGACACAGTCTGGAGAGGGAGAAAATGGAGCTGGGTTAGTGTCTTCACCATGTACCAATCCATGTGTGGAGATGTAATGATGGAGCACTCGAACAGACTGTGTTCATCGAGCACCTGCCCTCTCAAAGGCGTGAGCCTCCGAGTCATCTGAATCATCGTTTGTGCTGACAATCAGACATATGGTTTTGACTCAGAGTTTAGCAAGTAGTGGTACCATACGGCTAGTTTCACACTTATTTTAGAGAGAGGGAAACATACACGAAGGAAAGTGACAAAGAAAAGAAAAAGTGACTGGAACTGAATAAATCAAAGACCAAAATACTGCAAGATTGAGAGAGGTCTGGCCTGTCTTCCTGTGCGGCAATTTCTACTGTGCTCTTTAAGTACTGTTTATTTTTGCCATCAAGGTTTGAACCTCTGCCAGCTATACTACAGTAGCTGAGCTCTCAGCGTACAGAAACTGTTGTGAAGTGGACAGACCCACAGTCTATCAGTTGCTCCGTCCATCTTCGCTCATGGGCAGTTATAACATTACGCAAAGATAGGCAATTGTCTGGGGCCTAGCACTCCAAGGGGCCTCAAGATATAGTCATTATAGGGGTAAATCAAATTTGATGTTAAGGTCTAAATTACTTTCAATGATTAAGATGTGTATTGCAGTAAGAATGAGCATATATTCTTTTATCTCTTATCTTATAATTGGCAATGTCTGTGTCTGTCTGTCTGTGTTGATTTACATACCACACCGTTGCTCTAATTGTCCTTGAAACCTCTCAAAAGACTTCTTGGGTATACTGGTTCAAAACTGGTGCCTTGAAAAAAAAAATCATGAACATGTACAGATTTTCTATAAAATCCCAAAAAAGTTCTAGTTTTTTTTTTAGATTTCTTCAAGTTAGGGATTATGTCAAATCACACTTAGAACAGTATAATAACGCAAAACCTGATAAACTGGACATCTGTCTGATGGAGAAGCCAATTCAGAAAAACTGATAACTTTTATTTATAACACAATTCAAAAACTTAAGGCTCCCTCATCTGAAGTATACAAATGCACCTGGGAAAAAACATTTAGGCTTACAAATCTCTGATGACAGTTGGAATAGAAGTTTAAAAGCTATCCATGCTTGCTCCATAAATTCTAGACACTGTCTGATACATTTTAAGATTCTATATAGACTCTACTATTCAGATCTCAAATTACATAAATTGTTTCCAAGTATTTCATGACTCTTTGCTAAATGTGGACTTCATGAGGCAACCTTAGCACATTGCTTTGTAGATTGTCACAAGATTATGTCTTTCTGGTCTGAAATATTTGGATTCCTATCTAAAATACTTAAATGTCCATTGGAGCCAGATCCAAAATTAATTATTTTGGGTACATTCAAAGAATATGCCAAACTCAATTTCTCACAACAACAACTAATAACATACTGCCTAATTGCTGCCAAAAAATTAATATTAAAATTCTGGAAAAAGGAGGAATCTCCATCTTTTAATTTATGGATTCAAGAAATTTCTGAGATACTCCACATGGAACGGATACATTTTATATTGAAAGATAAACTACAGTTGTTTGAAAAAATTTGACAACCATTTGTGAATTATTTAGATGGTAAGGATGTAGAATAAATTAACTTAATTGGGTCTGGCTGAGAACAAACTGAGTGGGAGGGGAAAGAGTCTGCACTCATCCTACCCCTCACATAGTTTGTCCATGTATATGTGTTTCTGTAAAGCGTCCTTGGGTTTCTTGAAAGGCACTATATAAATTCAAGATATTATTATTATTATTATTATTATTATTATCATGCATGTGTGTGTGGGTATGTATATATGTGTATATGTATGTATGTATGTATGCATGTATATGTGTGTATATATGTCGTTTTCTGTTTCATTACCCACACCGATGAAATCAGCAGGGGGTTATGTAAAGGCTTCTGTATCTTTGTTTCTTTGTTTGTATGTGTACAAGATAACTCGAGAACGGAAAGTCGGATCTTCACCAAACTTTCAGGGAATATTGGGATAGTGACAGGGAAGAATTAATTAGATTTTGGTGATGATCCGCACACCCGTTCGGTTTGTCTCGGACTTCCAAATTTTGAACACCATAGTAATCAATGGGAGCGTAAGTTCCTCTGTAGCGTTGCTTAGGCGTGGGTCTGCCACCTCAGACAGCCATTCTAGTTGTATATTGTTTCATTTGTTTGGTGTAGACAAAAAAAAAAAAAAAACTGGAGCATGGGAAAAGCTCCTAATAAACATATTTAAAAGTAAAAACAAAAAATCTAAAGGAAACAATAAATGTGCAGTTAATTTAATCTGAAAAACAAAAAAAAAAATCCCAAAATGTTGCGCTGAGTCATCAATCAGTGACTTCTGCTGCATTCCATTTACCTCTAAATTTTGTGCTGGGAATAAAATCACACCCCAGTTGAACTCATTCCCTTTGCTATCATAATCATGTAACATTATGAGACGAAGTTGTTTTAGAGGCAACTGCAAAGCTGGAACTAGACTCCAGACATGGCTGCTGGGCGGAGTGATTTCAAAAGCACACGTTTAGTACAGGTACTTCCGTCAACAAAACTTGAGAAGAAGCCGTTTCTGCTACGTCCAGCCAATGACACTCCAGATGAAACCAAGTAACTACGGCACTGCCTGAGGTGCGCACTGTGTCACTCCGCCCAGTGGTTTACTCAGTGGTTGTAATGTTACATAATTATACATGATTATTTCATAGCGTGGTGAATGTGCAGGTCACAACTTGTCCACGAGAGCGTTTTGGAGTTGTTGGATTGTGTATTTGATAAGTTTGATGAGGGAAAGCCGGAAATACCATGGGTCTCCGCATATCAGCCCCCCAGATCTAAAAACAGCTTGCACTGACAACTAAAGGAAACAAACCTATTACTAAGTCTACAGGAATTATGGCATTGGGCAAATTTGCCAAAATGTTGAAGTATCCCTTTAAAATGATGAGTTTTTTTCAGTCACACCAGTGTTCACCACTAACTACAATTTTTATTGATTTCCCAGTTTTCATTAATTGCACAATCATAACCCAATGTGGGCAAATATGGTACAAGAACTGCCAACACCGTCCAGCCTCATTGTAAAATGGCTCCTTGCAATACACTATGACCGGGGGAGAATTTTCAGTCACATTAGGTCTTGTGTAACATGTGATAGTGGCATTTGCATCCCCAGTCATGACACCTTTTTCATCAGGACTTTATACCTGTGAAAAGGTGGTGAAAAAGTGTGTCTTATATGATGGATTTGGAAGATTTGCACTAACCCAGACTGTGTAAAAAGATGGCCAACATGTCTGAGTCCAAAAAGTGTAGCCAGTATATTTGAAGATTCCTCTTCTGTCATGCTGCAGTACAAGTCATAAACTCCGCCTCCTCCATATTAACAGATGGGGAATGAGTCAAACTTTAAAAGTAAAATACATTTTTCTTAAACCTTGATTTGTCTGTAAAGTTTTGTTTTTATGGTGCTGATTTATTTACAAGTGCTTATTTTTCATTTCATTTTTAGCTATTTGAAGTATGGCACCATGAATGGCAGTTCTGTTAGCAAGGAAGTATAGGACGAGATGAAGAAGCACTATCCACCTTATCATCAAATCAAAGATGAAAACAACTGTGAGAAAAAAATTCAAAATATTGAGTGTTTAAGTGCTTCTTTATGGTGTAGGAATGTCAGTGGTTACCTTCAGCTTGTGCTGTGACGCTCTGATGAGAGAGAGACAGGGACAGGAGAAAGATCCACAAAGACGAGTGGCCCATGCTCTCCCTTTCCTCTTCTTCCTCCTTCGATCACCTGCTCCTTTCCTCCCAGTTTCTTCTCTTCTCAAATCCCTTTCCTGAGTCCCACTCCACAATCATCAATTCTTTCCTCTTATCTGAGAGTACACAGATGAATAGAGAGAGAGGGAAAAGTCATTAGAGGCACTCAAAGACGAAACCTAATCAGTGGGTTTTAATTTGAGAAGGAGCCTTTTGCAGAGTCGTGGAGTTTTTTTTTCCCAGAATATCTCCAGTGACATTGTTCAATAAATGTTTGTAAAAGGACAGATGTCTTTGTAAGGATTCCTAACATCTGTGATTTTTCATTCTTTAAAATTATAAATGCATTATTTATTGATATAGTCATAATGCAGGCGGATGCACAGTAAGCATAATGCCGACAGCAGTGTTCCCTGTTAACAGTTTACAACACAACCATGGAAATAAAAGCATCAGAGGAGCTTTAAAACAGTCCAATATGAATCCAGCTATTAGTGGGAAGCACAAACATACATAAATACTGAAATGTTTTACCATGTTAAATAGCAAAGTCTATTTCAAACTCAACCTTGATGCTCTCCAATGTCTTGTCAACTTCATTCAGACATTTTATCCTTGAAAATTCATTTGGCTTCTCTCAAATTGGCATTCATTATCACTGAAGGTGCCTCAAATGTTTGGTTTTGTCTTTTTCAACCTTTAAGTTTGATAAAGATCATGCAAATTGCATTTCACCATGGCAACCAAGTTGTTTTTAACCATGTAGTGCTGTTTCTATTTTCCTACAGACAAAGGCATGATCCTTTAAAAGGCTGCCATTACTGGATGTTTTGTATACAGAGCCAAAATCTCCCCAAGTATTTGTGCAATTAGGCAGTGGAAGGAGCCCCACTGTAGACAGTATGTAGGAGCAAATAGATATGAAAGAACAAATTAATAGTACAAATGACTGTATTAACAAACGATCATTTCTAATGCAAAATGGAACATATATTTAATGAGGTTATTTATGAAACTATTTTTGACAGTAGTGTTGTTTTATGTTTAAAAATGAACAATAAAAATGGAAAATTATGTGCATTGTCTTTATTGGCTATAGTGTCGCTTTGTTGTTTGAAGAAGCATTCCCACAGCATGATGCTGCCACCACTGTGCTTTACAATGGGGATAGTGTGTTTGTAGTGATATGTTTGGTGTCTGCCAAACATTGCATCTTTTTTGATGGCCAAAAAGCACCATTTTGAACTTCCTCCCACTTGACCATGGAGTCTCCCACATGCCTTTTGGCAAACTCTGAAGATTTAATGAGTTTTCATCAACAGTGGCTTTCCTTAACAACTCTCCTATAAAGCTTTATAGCAGAAGAGCTCGGGCAACAGGTGTTGTATGCAGAGTTTCTCCCATCTCAGCTCATGAAGCTTGTAACTCATTCAGAGTAGTCATAGGTGTCTTGGTGGCCTCTCTCACTAGTCTCCTTCTTGCACAGTCACTCAGTTTGTGAGGATGGCCTGATCTAGGCAGATTTACACATATGCCATCAACCTCTGTTTCTTGATGATGGATTTAACTGAACTGAACTGAACTCAGTGCCTTGGAAAAGGTTTTATATCCATCCCCTGACTCACATTTTCCAATAACTTCTTCCTCAAGTAGCTTGGAGTGTGCTTTTGTCTTCATGATGTAATGGTAGCCAGGAATGTGGATAAACTAGTGAGTGGACCTTCCAGACACATGAAGTGATTCTCACTTCAGTAAGTGTGAGACTACTAGCATCATTGGCTGGACATTTGGTAAATTAGGTTTGTCACTTTAAAGGAGGAGAATATGTATGCAGCCCTTTATTTAACATTACATATTTTTATTTAATTGACATTACTTTGTAGAAATCTGTTTTGATTTAACATGAAAGAGAGTTTTTTTTAATAAAAAAAACAGATTACATTGATCATGATTTCTTTATATAATCAATAAAAGGGTAGGGGGTAAAACATTTTTAGGCATGTAATTGCAGGATCTCTGCTGATAAAAACCTGGTAACCTATTTAAAGATGAGAAAGATCAAAATAGAAGGTTTTTTTCTAATTTTTAGGACAAAAAATGAGTAAGACACACTCGGGCTTCCTCTCCCACTGACTCCTTGATGCACTTGAAGAGCTAAAGTTGTGAATATGGAAAAGTTCATTATACGCTTGAGGAAGTAGAATAAAGTTTCCCATCATTCATCAAACATAACCGAAAGAGACAAACCCATTCTGACTTTAAAATGACACTTCATAACTGCTGCCATGCTTTAATTTAGCCACAGTCACGCTGACTGCTTCTCACTGAATTTACTCTGGAGACAATTTTGAAATATGATTGATCAATCTGTTCAATCTCTAGTGATTACATGAATGGATTTTAAGCTTGTATTTTCTAGAAAGATTTCCGTCAAAGTAACATGAAGCAAAGAGACGCACAGATGAGGATATCCATGCAGAGTGAGGAGGGAAGGCTCTGTATGAAGTGTAAAGGATATTTGGACTGGTCAAACCTGCACACCATGTGCACTCATCCTCCACTGAGGATTACCCAGACTCCCTGAGGACCTGTCATTCACCATAATTCAAACAGCTCAGATGATTATTTACAGTGCTGAGGCTCTGATAGCATAGCTAATCGCTTCCGATGTACGTGTGCTTACTATTTTGCAAATGGTCCAAAAATGGAGCTTGAACTGTGGCAAATCAGCGGAAACATGCAACAAATGTGTCTGCTTACAGCTTCACACCTGGCCTCTGTTGAGGTTTGTGTAGTTTGAGTCACTGTACTTATACACAGCATGTCGGTATCATTTTAACTTTGTGGACAGTTAGCTCCCAGCATTCCCTGCTTGCATCCAAAAACTGCCAGCCTCCAAATAATCAGTAAGCATTTCTGGCTACTGGCAGAAGCATCACTGTCCCATGCTTGGCCTCCAAACTTTTCTACAATTTGAGAAACTGAGAATTAACTGTGCAAATTTTTGTGAATATTCCTGGTGTTAGTTTTCACTACTGATATGTTAAATTTGTTTGGTAATTATTTTGTTTGAGAGCAGCAAGGGTGAGCTTTTTAACCTGTTTTCTTCATTTTTTTGTTGGTTTGAATTAGGCAATTATTCTTCGTCATTGTCTTTTGGTCTAACTTTACTGTAAATCAAAGTTTTAAATGCTGACAGTGTGCATTTTGTAAATTGGGCCTGTTCCTCCTGACTCATTTACTTTAAGTTGTTAGTATTTTACTTTTGAGTGTTTGTAATTGATCATTTAAAGGGGACATATTTTACCCTTTAAGACAAGTTTATATTGGTCTCAGAGGTCCCCAAAACATGCCTGTGATGTTTTTTTCTGAAAAAAACAAACAAACAAACAAACAAAAACAAAACACTCCAGTATTGTTTTTGTTGCATGTCTAAAAACCCTCTGTTTCAGCCCTGCTCAGAATGAGCTGTTTCTGTGGCTTTAAATGTTAATGAGTTGTCTGACTCTGCCCCTGACCGCACCCTTCTCAGGAAATTGATGTAGCTTAATGAATGGGGCTTTCCTGAGCTTCCTCTCAGATCAGGAGAGGAGGGTGAAACTTTCTTCCAAGTGGGGAGGGCCAATCAAACCTGGGAGCTGTACTAACTCCCCACATGACATCATGAGGGGAAATCTGAAAATGGCTTGTTTCAGCACACATTTTCTGAAAGATTGAGAAAGAGAGGGATGGATTTTTCTGGTGCTTGGGGGGATTGTGGACTGGCCAGGGGCACATATTTTTGATAGAAAAGCCTGAAAAAGTGATTTTTGCATAATGTCCCCTTTAAGCTTTGTGGATGGTAAATACTAATGCTGTTTTAATTATGGGTCAAAGCCTGGCCTAAAACCGTGCCATCCATGAATGCAAGTTAAAGCTGTATCATGCAAAGAAGAAGCCATATGTGAACACGTTCCAGAAACGCTACCATCGTCTCTAGGTCAGAGCTCATTTAAAATGGACTGAGGCAAAATGGAAAACTGTTCTGTGGTCACATGAAACTGAATTTGAAATTATTTTTGAAAACCATGCATGCTGTGTCCTGCAGAGAGGAGGACCACTGAGCTTAATATCAAAAGCCTTTAAGTTCATTTTAAAAATGCTAAAACTACATTTCTAGTATCACCTTTACATATGTTATATATTTTTCTCTTTACTGTCTTTTTTTTGCTAATGCTAGCTTTAGAGTGATCAATGCTTCATCTTTTAACATCATACTCACAACTATAATCATTACTAAAACAATTTTATTGAATCCAAGAGCAATACTACTTCACTGCCATAAATTAACTCTTTATTATAAAAGGGTATAGTCTGTAGCCTGTATAGTCTGTAAAGTGTCTTGAGATAACTTTGGTTATGAATTGGCACTATACAAACATAAATTAATTGAATACATTTGGCACTAAGAATGCTGAAATATATATTCTATGTATATATATAAGTTCTACATATGCTCCTGTCCAGACAACGTCCTTGCATATTTTAGCAAGACAATGCTAAACCGTTTAAGTAGAAGAGTCCTGAATCTGGACTGGTCTGCCTATAGTCCAGACCTTCCCCAAATAGAAAACTTTTGGTGCACCACTAAATGAAAAATGCTGCAAAGAAGGTGCAGCACTGTTGAGCTGCTAGAATCCTACATCAGACAAGAATGGGACAACATTCCTCTCCCAAAACTCCAGCAACTGGCCTCCTAACTTCCCAGACATTTACAGACTGGTGTCAGAAAAAGAGGGGAGCCACACCACCATAAACATATGGGGTTAGGAGATTTGCAAATCATTGCATTCTGTGATCATTTCCCTGAATACAATGCCCCAACTTTGTTGGAATAAGGGTTTTTAGATGTTCAGATTTTGTAATCACTGTTTTAGGTAATATGTGCTAATCGAACATCAGTGACCTCAGCACAGACAGAGGCTCAGATAGTTTTAGATGTGCATAAGGGAGCTAAGTTAAGGTGGTTTTTAGCATATTTTTCTGAAAAACAAAACAGTTATTATAGAGATGACCCATGCTGTAAAAACACGCTTGTTCTCCAAAGCAATGGAGACAGGGCTAGCATTAATCACCCTTTACGAATAACAAGAGGTACAGTAATGCTCTGTGACAAAGAAATCCCTTGTTAACTTCTTACTTAACAGAGAGAAAACTTCAGGTTAGCATGAAGGGAATTAGCCCTGAGGCTACAGCTTTACTCTTGACATATTTAATAAAGTTAGGGCAATCTAGTCTACATTAGCCACACGGACTGAATCTTAAAGGTGATATTTAAAAGTAAGTGGTGAAGTATACTGCAATGGTAGCTCACTGTAGTGCTCAAAGGTGCACTTTAAATTCAGCTCAAGGATCCTGAAGCCAAAAGTGTTAAACCTGCACTGTGTAATAAGAATAACAGAGATGACATATGCAGATAGAGAGCTACAACAACATCCAGTCTAGTAAGCATAATTAATGCCTAAGTAGAGTAAACCCACACTCAAATCAGCAGGCAACACACTAGCATAGGAGTCATGCAGCAGTAACGGATTATCCCGTTTGTAATGAATGAAGCCTCATCAGAGAGCAACACGCTCGGCGTGTTCACTGTGATCTAGGAAACGGTTCTTGCTGTTATGTTTTACATCAGCTTTATAACCCTCAAATGCTCCTCAGAGGTCTGCATGTGTGCCAAACTTTCTGTGTGTGCGTGTGTGCTGCAGGAGCATGTGCTTTTGCAAATTCATAAGCGTAACATCAAAGAGAAATCTGCCTTCACTCAAATAACTCCAGAGAAACATAACAGACTTTACTTGGCTTTAAAGATCTGCTATCATCCTCCAACACACATCATCTTCAATATTTCCTTGTGTGAAAGAATAATAGTGACATAAATGATCAATCAGATCAATGGGTAAAAATTTGCAGTCTAGAAAGTTCCTGGGTTTGATTTGACCACCTGGTCTCGGAAAGCCAGAATAGCTTAAGGCTGACAAGTTTACAGTCTTTGCAGATGGAGGTGAGAGCTGGCAGGGTTTGAAATCAAATGTAACTGAGCCAAAAACCTACATTCTCCCCCTCACATACCAGTGAACATCGAAGATCTGTCTCTGCATGTATCTTCTTATTACTCAGGAGCAGAGCAGACAAATGTGTGTGTGTTTTTGATGAATGACACTGAGTGCCGATGTACACAGTAACTTTCTCTCATCCGTCCTATGGCTGGGTTTTTCTGAAAAGCTTGCTCAAAAAAAGCAGCATGAGAGCAGAACTTCAGAGTTTTACAGTACTTTCAATTTGATGAAAAAACTTTGAAACTTTTTCTTTTCATGTAGTATCAGACCAAAGGTGTCAGAAGTTTCCTGAAGCAAAAACTGAATCAAAGTGATCATCAATGCATAGAAAAGCAGCGATATTAAGTTGACATCTAAGTTTTGTAAAATCAAAGGTTTAGTAAAGCAAAATGCTAATCCATGTACAGAAGCCCTTACATGACATGAACCAATACTTTGTATTTGATAAGTTTATTTAGGTTGTTTTCTACAGATACCAAGTTATATATGTAGTTATCACTGGACAACAATGCTGGTTTCCCCTTTATGAGTAAGTTTCAGTCATTTTTTCAGTCTTTATGACTGAAACACAGTACTGTTAACACACAGTTAAGACCCAGAAATTAGAGTCAAATTAGATATATGGGTGCATTTGTTTTCATTGCCCTACAGAGCTCCAATCAAAACTTTCAGCCATGCATTCTAGTAGCTTTGCATTGTTTGAGGTAAATGCTAACATTATCATACTAATATATTCAAAATGATCATGCTTACATGTTGATGTAAAATGAGCAGGCTTTTATGTCTGTAGCTATTTGTCTCTAAGTACTGTAAAATTATCATTTCAGCGCTTATTTTGTAGAACGGTTCAAAGACTATAATGTGACAAAAAACAAAGTCCAAAAAGGTTACTAGAAAACAGCAAGGGTTTCACCACAGTTACTGAAATTCATCCAAAGGTCACCAGAAATGCCCAAACTTTTTGAGGTAGATGAATAATAAGTGATAGCATTAGCTAACACTGCAACGAAGATAAACATTAAATATGCCTCAATATGCTGATAACGTGATGACACATCTTGAGACATTGTGTTAGCTACCAAGAATGAAACAAACCAAGAACTGGTCACTATCACACCTACAGAAATGTAATAAAAACCTTATTGCCATGCATGCTGTCAGCTTTAGATTAAGGAGGTCAATGCAAACATTGGCATGCTAACATGCTCAAAATTATGGTGCTAACATGTTGGGGTTAAGCATTTGTGCTTTTATTTTTGAGCTGAAACAAAGGATTCAGTCTTAAATTTAGTCTTTCAGTGTATTTCAAATCATTTACTTCTGTTAGTATACAGTAGACTTAAAATTAGTACAGAGCACCTAATCATGGTAAGTTAGTACCGCCAGATCACATTGTGGTGAAGAGGCAGCTGAGCCGGTCAATCCACCTCCCAACCTTCACTTAAGGTCAAGAACTCTGGACAATGACCAAAAGAGTGGGACTGCAGATACAAGCAGCCTAATTGGTTAACTTCATTCACGAGTGACGCTAACCTAAATGGATTAGTCAGATGCTATGTCTGTCATCCTGCCTGTTGGGCAAATCAATATGGCAAAGATCCAATCTACAACACTTGTGCCAGACCTGAAAAAAGTTTGGACTAATCAACATCATTTAAAGATGACGAGGCAGTAGTTTCAGGTTGGGTTTAGTTCTCCTGAAGGCCGATGGCTGCCACCAGTAGCAATTAGCTTGGAGGTGGCTATAGAGTCTGCATAGAGTCAGTTTTGTCAGAGCTTGACCACATTTCTTTATTGAAACAAGACCAAAGAGCCACACTGAAAGCTTCTTGGCAGATAAGATGTTTTTTCCCAACTGACCTTGGTATGAGTTTTATCCAGCAACAAGCTCCACCGTTCATAAACTACGGTTAAACCTGTCTGTCGAGCTCAGGTTACTGCCATTCTGATTGGCTCATAATGAATGTAACAGTCAGAATGTTCGTCCAATCACCGTCCGGCAGCACCTGTCTGTCAAGCTCAGGTTACTACTCGAGCTACGCATGCCTGCTACCTCACTTTGTCTTGTCGTTCTGATTGGCTAGTAATGAATGTGACAGAATGTTTGTCCACCTTCAGAGAATGTTTTTAAGTCCTGCCCTTCCCAAATGCTTTGTATGGAAGGTTTCCTGGATGAATGTGAAATATAACCTATGCAAACAGTCTATTTGACATGTCAGGTTAAAGGACATTACTGAAATTTGCTTTACTCCTCTCTTTAGCCACTGTTCTAGCTCAAATTCCAAACATTTTAAAAGTTCCTCGGATGTTTCTTTGTTTTGTTGCCTGCTCCACTGACCATAAGACACTGAAATCCCCAACGTCATGCTAAAAATTGAGTCCCACTTAAACAAAACCACTAGACATTCCTGCAGTATCTATGATCACAGGAGTCATACTGCCAGACAACATGCTTGCAATGATCCAACATCAAAGAAAACACATGCTCAACACTTTATCCATCCGTCACACCACACTAAGATCACAAACCTGGTTCCAAGGCCTTTAGTTTACCACTGTCCCTGTGAGGATTAAACACTACTACAAATAAACTTCCCCTTCTCCAGCCCTTTAACTCCAGACTCTCTCTGTTCCATATCTCCTTCCCTCACACACATTGGATCACACATCATATGCCCTGCGAGTCGAACTGCATGTCAGCTATTTCTACATAATGGCATTTTCCACCTCACCACTTCACAGGATGGATTATCCCTGTAGGTAGGAACGTGAAAAGGCACACACTCAGTCACACACATACTCAAAACTATAACGTATGATAGGAGATGTCATAGCTGCAATTCAATCAGATCTACAGTTAAGCCACATTTTTATACAGAACTCTAGAGCTACATGCTGCCTTTACCACACTGAATGCAGACAAGTCTATGCATGGGAGGAAAAAGTCCCATATTAATTCTACATAGTTTCACTTCCTGACAACACTTTAGGAAAACTCTGGTATGCTCCTGGTATTTGTGAATACAACACAGCTGACTTTAAGCTTGTTTTGAATCCAAAGATGCACATTTTGCATGATTTTTTTTTTTTGCAGAGATGCAGGTTAGTTTTGCACAAGCATGTATATTAGGTGCATGATGGCTATTACTGTGCTTTATCACTTTGAAAGCAGACCAATATCAACAAGTAATGCTGTTAAATGAGGAGTTGTGATGTCAAGAGCAGCACTTAATGCTGAGTATAAAAATAGCTGGCCTAAGTCCAGACACTTAGCCTGTATCAAACTCTGCACGGGCGGTTAAGAATCCTAAACTTCTCCATAAAGCACCACATTAAAGCGCAGTTAAACTAATGGGTTTTGACTATGGCCCCCCAAAATGGGCCCACATCTTCTCACTTACCATTGCACACAAGGGAATCACCATTATCTTCCAAAGACAGGTGACCTCTTGATGTTCCACAGGGGGGAAATATTCCCTAAAATACCAAAAATAGTTTTCATCCAACCAAAAATGACGTCCAAAGTTGTATTCCTGCAGAGGTCGTTAACAGAGATTATCTTCTGAATGGAACATAAGAATCAATGAGCGTATCTGTGTGTAGGTATCTGAGTCAAAGAGGAGGTAGGTGTGTCTAAATGTGTGCAAGAGTAAATGACTGGCACAGACTTTCTTTCCTGAGCTCAGCTGAAGTGCAAGAAAACTTGGGAAAGAGGGGAGGGGTGGTTGGGTGGGTGGTTGGGGGGTGAAGCTGCTGCAACCTGTTGGCTCAGAAAAAGAGAGAAAGAGAGAGAGGCAGACAAAGCAGTTGGAGACAACTAGAGTGAGAGAGAAGGGATGGAGCTGCTGATGAGCTTTGACCCTGCTTGGAATGTAACGCTACTGTTTTACAGTGCATGTGTGTGCATGTGTGTAATGCATGGAGGTGCAGACACAGACAGCCAAGCTAACACCTCGGGGTAATAGAATAAGAAGTTATGTAAAACAGTCTTAAGGACTCAGAGGTTAAGTCTGCATTCACCCAAAATCATAGTCATGAGACTGTGAACCTCCACCCAGAAAACTGTCTGTGTTGGTTTTCCAAATAAAACTCCAGACAAAAGTCAACCTCTGCAGCTCTAAACATTAACCAACCAGTCTCTTCCTGTCTGTTATATTTTCTCGGCCTGTTTTGCTGGTCATGGCTTAAAGCCCTTCCATTCAAATTCATAAGAACTGGATTTTAGATTAAACAAAACTAGCCTCATGGTTATAACTTTGGTGTACCCCAAGGAAGTGTTCTTGGACCTATTTCTGTATTGTATAATGTAAAATTTGACTTCTATGCCGATGACACCCAGTCATACATCTCTGTTTCCCTGATGACCCAACTTCACTTGCATCTCTCACTGCCTGCCCTGCTGTCGCTAATGTATGGAGTAATTCTTTAAAAACTAAAGAAAACAAAACCGAAGCTTAAGCAGCAAGAAAAAAACTGCAAACACGGCTTGGAGGTTTTAAGAGTCTCATTTAAATAATTCTTCGGCTGCAGGAACATTGCCAAAATAAGACCTATTTTAACCCTCCCGTATCATTCATAAGCACTACCACAGTAAGCCATACATGGAAAACAATGTCCACTTAAAAAAAAAAAAAAATCAAAAGATTATATAAAAATATTTTTCCCTAATTTTAAAAAATCAATTCTTTATATCAACTTCAGTCCTGCCATAACTACCAAATATTTTAATTTTATAGAGATCTTAACCCTTAATATGCCAGTTTAAAGGCCCATCATGAAAACTTTGTATTCCCTATAATTAAAAAAATTCCCCAGCCACTCAACATATTTTATATAAAATAACTTGTTTTTCATGTGTGAATTTCATATATAACCACCAAACACCATGCATTCAACTGTAATTAAAGAGTTAAGATCCTGAAAACAATTCAATGTATGGTAGTTTTGAACAGGACTGTAATGCATCAAAATCAATCTTGTTGCTAATCTTTAACATATCCAGGACTATGAATGAAAAAATCCCTCAGCCACCTGACATTTTATGTGTTTATTTATTTTTACAAAATACCTTATTTTCTGTGGTTTTTTTTTCATTAAAATTTATGACTTCTTGTTGTGTAACTGGCATTTAAAGGGTTACCCCAACGTATCTTGTCCTTGGACAGGACTGAAGTTGATAAGAGAATTCATTTTAAAAAATGGGTAAAAAATGTTTAATTTTTAAATAATGTTTTTCAAAGTGGACATTTTCTCACAAATGGCTTATTACATTAATAAAATTGTAAAGAGTGAACTAAAGGTCCTTTAAAAAAACAATTTTGAAATTTCA
This sequence comes from Cheilinus undulatus, assembly GCF_018320785.1. Lineage (NCBI taxonomy): Eukaryota > Metazoa > Chordata > Actinopteri > Labriformes > Labridae > Cheilinus > Cheilinus undulatus. Next base: position 17,989,757 of record NC_054887.1, on the reverse strand, counting down.
ACATTTATCAAGAAATCAACCTTCCTACGACAAAACATGCCATTTGCAGTGATACAGACAAAATCATCACAAAAGGGGTGAGAAATTCGCCCTTTTGGACAAGAATGTGCTGAAAGGTTAATACAGAAAGAGGTGGTAGGGCTGGATAAAAAAACACATTCTCATGGTCAGTGCAATTAACATGTGTGATAAACGAATTGCAAGAGCAGCCTAAAGGGCAGTGTCAACCAGCATTAGTTTATGTGCATATATCCTGTATCCAAACCCAATCAATTGGCCAATTATGTGAGTGTATAAGCCATGTGCATGCATCAGCAACCAACAGATTGCAGTTCTGCGACAGCACCTTTGTACCTTGACATTACATCTGTAACAGCGTAATATTAGTGTTTTAGTATGTGGATTCACTTTGTATTAGGGAGTTGCAGAAGCACCGAAGACACAACACAATGCCAGCTTATTTTCTCCCTTGTATGCCTCTGTGACTGCCTTCAGTGTCAGATCAGGCAAGGGACGACTTCGGCCCACCATTCTGTCTGTGTGTTACATAATTTAAATGAAACATACAAAGTGTGCAAGTGTGTCAATAAACTGGACATTAAAATGAAGCTAAAGCTGGATTGAAGCTACTTTTTGTTGTTGCCCCTCAACACCTGTCTACAATGTTTGCAGAATGACTAAGGAAGGAGAGAAGAGTGGTAAGTCGTCATGTCATCAGCATATTGAACTACATTGCATGCTTTATAATCTGCAGTGTTGAACAAAGCTACCACGCAGGGCAAATTTTCTCAGATTTTGTTGGCAGACTTGTGTGTGAAGTCGTTTACTGTTTGAAACTCCAGATGCTAACAATGCTCACAGTGACGGCTGGTATAAATGGCTTGCAAGGCTAAGCTTCCACTTCGTAATAACTGTAACGTGACTTTTTTTCTGGTTTGGTTTTCTTTTGGGCCCAGTTCATTCAGCCCACATGCCACCAACTTTCAAAAGTTTTTTTCTTAATTGAAGTGACTATGGTTAAAAAGATCAAGACTATGATGCTAGTTCTTATCCTGATAATGGAAATACAACTTATCTGTTAGCACTGGGCTAAATCAACTAGGATGCATACACTCTGCAAGAAACTATAATAAAAGGTTATTAAGACCAAGGTCACAAACATTTTCAAAGATATTGCATCTACATAAAGTACAGCCAAAAAGAAAACAGAAATAATATAGAAAACTGTTACTTTAAAAAAAGACTCCTGGTTTATTTAAAAGCTTTCCCTTCTACCTCTCCGCAATATTCTTCCCATCCAAACAACAGATTAAATATAAAAGTACGTAAAGTCCCAAATGAATAGAGTAGCACAAAACAACCAAGGTCAATTACTTAAAGCTCAACTTCTTGTATTTCTCACATTCCTCTTTATTCAAGGTTTGTATACCCACACATAAAACCCAAAAAAGCTTGTCCAGAAGCTTGTTCAGTAAACAGCTTTTGAAAACAGGAAAAGGATGAAAGAGGATAAATCTGTCATGTTTTACAAGTCTGTGTGTGTGTCAGTGTTTAGTGTATGTAGGGGGGCATCGGGTCAACTTTAACGGTGGACCCTGGAATGTGGTGACCAGTTTAATAGGGTTTAGCAGCTGTCAGACTTGACATGCTATAACTCAGCACACAGCACTCTGAGCTTCAGCTGAAAGGCAGAAGTAGAGATTGTGGTGCTGCAGGAAGGCAAAAACCCTTATGATGATTGCATTTTAATCTGTACTCATGAGCAACGACTGATAGAAATTAGCAGAGTACAAACACTACAGTGACAGGGCCATCTCATTATCTCAGGATAATGCTGGTTTTCCCATGATGACTCGGTTTCACTAGTCTCTTGAGTTGTGGAGAAATTAACATGTTATCATGGACAAACCAGCGTTGTTATCCCAAGATAACATAAATAAGGCAAAATCGGGAGAGAACAATTTAAAATGACTCATTATTATTATTATGGAAAAATGAAATGAAACAAAATTTATAGATGTATGTTGGTGTCCAAAAAATCTAAAGCTGACAGACAACATTAAAATATCTCACTTTTAGTGTATTACACAGTCATTGTTAAGGATCTTTGGGTGGCCAATCAGATTTCAGAGGGTTCCTGGTTGACCCCAACTAACTACTGGCTCTGCACCTGCTAAAGGGAAGAATCATGAAATGTCTAAATGGGCAAAATTTGACAAAGTGCCCTCTTTGGTTAACCTTGCAAAGCAGATGGATAAGCCCATTTCCTTGTTTCTCACCGGCAAATCCATCTTGCAAAGCTCCCATTTGAACCGTTTGGGCCAGGTTAGAAAGTGACAAGACCAATCAGCGACGAGGGGCAGTACTTTCAGGCGCAGCAGAGCTGTGACATAAACAAGCAGCAGCAAGAGCTGGTTCAGTTATGGAGGAAGAGATTAGCATGGATGCTGCTCAAGCGCCAGTTTTTATCAGAACTTGACAACATTTCTTGGTTAAAAGAAGAACAAAGAACAGCAGTGAGTTGTTTTCTTTTCAAAAACGACAAAAATCGAGTACTTACATGTCTATAGTTGCCATGTTTCGCGTTATTCCCCAGTAGCGCAGCTCGATAGCGGCTATGTCACGTGTTTTGTTGCTCTGATTGGCCTGTAGAGATGTGACAGAAAGAACATTCACCCAATCATCCTCCGAGTTTTTTTCAAAGCCTCTGCCTTTTCTGAAACGTTTCCTATAGAAGCTTTCCCAGATGGATGTGTGAAACACATCCATCTGGCGTGTCAGGTTACTCTTTGGTGCCTTCTCAGTGGGAAAGGTATCTACTGCCTTCTTTGGTGCCCTCTAAATTGGCAGAATTTGACAGAGTACCTTATTTGGTGCCTTATAAGAGGGGCAAAAAACAATTAAGTGCCCCTTTTGGTTCCCTTGTAATGGGCAAAATAAGATAAGGTGCCCTCTTTGGCTTCTAAGTGGACAAAATTAACAAAGTACCCTTGTCATGCCTTCTTTGTGGGCAAAATTTGTTTGAGTGGGCAAAATGTGATAAAGTGCCCTCTTTTGTTATGTCAAAATTGGCAAGATGTGACAAAGTGCCCTTTTTGGTACCCTCTAAATGTGCAGACTTTGACAAAGTGCAATATTTGGTGCTTTTTAAGTGGGAAAAAATGATGAAGTGCCCTCCTTGGCGCCCTCTAAAAATTTGACAAAAAGCCCTCTTTGGCACTCTTAGTGGGTAAGATTTGTTTTAGTGGGCCAAATTTGAAAAAGTACCCACTTTGGTGCCCTCTTGGTGGGCAAAATTTGACAATGTACTTTCTAGGGATTCGTCTAAGCATACAAAATTTGACAATGTGCCATCTAACACAGGTCACCCGTTGTCCGCTGTGGAAGGCACATATTTTGCCCCTACCTTCCAAACATCCTGAGTCCGCCACTGCTAAACAAGTAAATAAATAACTTTGAACACCCATGCATCTGAAATACTTAAAAAGATATCAGAGCTTCATTCATCTTTTGCAGTAAGACTTCAAAGCTCATAAAATACTCGGGTTGGAATAAATCAGATGCCACGATCACACAGTGAAACCTTTTAATTCCCAGTGCTGAGTGTTGCTTTCTAAACACTCTCTGCAGCAAAAATGGATCAAACTTTATCATCAATATTTTTTCTTTGCTTTCTTTGGTATGCTTACTTTGCAAAAAATTACATTTTTATCCAGCTCATATTGACTTTTTCTTACCATTTCAATATTTCAATCTTGACACAGTGGGAATTCAGTGTGAATGATCCTAAGGTTTGCAGGAGTGATGCATTTCAAAATAGGTCAGACACTCAAGGTTGTCAATTCAAAATACATGTAGCCATTTGTGGAAAAGATACTCAACTGAGGAGTAAAAAGGATGGAATATTCTTGCTTTGCCTCTGGGCCATCTAAGCTTTGCTGCCCTGCTGCTGACCCTCAGCACATGTTAAGGAGGTTCAGGAGGCTGCATCAATCAGAGCCAAGCTCACTTAACAGTCAAAGAGAAGTTTGTGCATATATCTTCTTGCAAGATGCGAAATAAATGTAAAGAGCAGCTACTAATGCCAAAGCTGATTAATTTGAGCTTCTGAGGAGAGCATAATCTTGACAAATCTTTAACACACCGACGCCTTACACTGTAAACATTCACATCATTACAGCCTTGATAGCTTCCCAAGCTCGATTACATCGCGGGTGAAAGCCTCAACCGTTCTTCGGCAGCAGGTGTGATTAGAAATAAAAGGTGTTGTGGACCTGTTGGGGGTATTCAGATGGGGAAGATTAACAAGCCTTGTCTCAGCTAATTGCACTCCTTCTCCGAGTGGGCCTAAATCCCCCAGTCCCAAAGAGGTGCAGGGTGAAAAAAGAGAAGTGAGCTGTGATTAAATTCACGCTGCAGGCTAACCAGAAAACAATCATGTGCATGGGGTAGTCAAGAAAATGAAGAAAGAGAATGAAGCAGGGAAAGAAAGCAAAAGCACTGTGAATTAGCAAAGCCATGGGGAGTTCAGAGGGAAAAGTCTGTGAGTTTTGTTAGGGCTGTTCAAGTAAACTGGGAATAAATACAGAAGGCAAAGAGTAAAAACGAGTGCTCTAAGCTATCAGCATGAATATAATTCAAAGGGAAAAAGTTGAAATAAAAATATATGCAGTAATCTTTTACATATCAGTGTAACCACAATGTTAATGTCTTAACCTCTGATAATGTACACAGTAGAGATGTAGTCTGATGCTACTAAAAACTTCGCCGATTCATTGCAAGTTATGCAAAGCATGCTGGGATACTTTGGCTGGCAGGGGTGGCGCTCTATCCTGAATCCTTTTCTCCCTCATGCATTTAAAGAAAGCAACGGTGTACAGTTATATTATCTAAATAAAGGCAAAAAGCCTTAAAAATAATCTTAAAAAAGAACATGTCCAACGTTCAATTTTAACATACCTTTAGGTGTTCGTAGTGATGCTCTTATTTCGAAAATCAGTTTTTTAAATGATTAATTTCAGTTCATAAAGCAAATCTGTGGGCTTGGCAGCAAAATATTTATCAAATTTAAACTAAACATTAGATGAAAACTGTTACAGATGGAAGAAAGAACAATTATACGCCAGTAAGTTTAAAGTTTTTCTACATTTTAAAGCAAAAATGAAATTTAATTTGATTTGATTTATATCCCAGATTTCATTTTGAAATTTTCAGTTGCATCATCATGGTAACGGCTTTGTACACAAAAGGGCCAAAGCACACTATTCCCAAACATACAGCCTGTGATGAGATGAGCTATACCAGGGTTTTCTCATGTAATAAGAATAACGAGATATTATCAGTTGTAATCAGGTGCCTGCACTTGCCATGTGCAGGCAGAGGAGAAAAGCATCTAATCATACAACCCTACATGAGGGGCTACGCAGTTACATTATCAAGTAGTCTTTAAGAGGACGCCTTAAGCTCTTTTTAACATCACATTCACTCACAGATATTTATACTCTATCATACAGTAATCAAGTATAGTTTCTGAGTATACATGTCACAGTTATAAAAATTCAATTTAGCACCTTAAATCACCAACTCCTATTGACACAAACTCCATCACCAATATTATATTGGACATTCTTGCATATGTTGATCTTATAGGCGCCAATCCAAGTGCAGGGCAAAGCACGTCTTCGCTAATGTTAGCAAAGACGCTAACCACAACACAGGTTCAAACCATGGTCATACCACTCTCTTCTGCTGCTTCAGGACAGTTTTCTTCTTCAGCTGCTCAGAAAAATTCTGAAAAGTGTACCAAAACTTTGAACAGCCCTAATTTATTAATTCAAGATTTTTTTTTTAAATTCAACTTTATTTGCGAACAAAGTCTGGCAGTTACATTCATGAAAAAACAACATTGCAAACATTGCAGACTAACTGACATTTTGTAAATAAAATAGAATAAATAATAAAGAATAAAGAATAGAATAAATAAATAGTTTCCCGTAAAGAGGTGATCATTTCAGGAAATATCCGCCTAAGCATGAAACCACTGGAAACGACTGAAAATGCTGTAGTGCATATGCCAAGCCTGTACGTGGCGCTGTGTTGCTGCCACAGAAATGCACCAAAAGAGAAGAAGAACATCACAGAAAAGTGACACAAACTTTCTTCTAGATGCCCTTCTGGTTGTTCTCCTTGTTGGATTTAAGAACATATGGTGTGTGCATTTTGCGGTGGGGGTAAAGGAGCATCAGATTTTTCTGTAAAAGCCATAACAAGCTCAGTAGCTTCTGCAGCACGAACACAACCGTGTAGTCCGCTATTATTGTTTTGGCCGGACCTGCACAGGTACCTTAAGGGAGCTACGCTGTGTGTGACATAATCATTTCTGAAAGATGCGAGTAGCCGTCCACATGGAGACGAAACGGTAGTCATTTATGGATTTATGCACTCTGGGACCCGTTTTCAAAAAGTATCATTTACAGTCACCCAAAACGCTGTTTCCGTGTGGATGAAACACTGATACAAAAAAAACTTTTGCGTATTCGCCTGAATTCTTCTCCGTATGGATGGGGCCTTAGAAGTAGTTACGTAAATGATGGCAGCTATAGATTCAATAGCTATAGCTGAAGCTAACATAGCTAAGCTAGCTATTTAGTTACTATTCCTATGTAAGCCAATGTAATTATGTTAATTGTAGCTTTAGTAATGTGAGCTTTAGCAAAGTGAGCTTTAGCTATGTCACCAAAGCTAGTATAGCTAGCTATGTAGATAACATACCTACAAAGCTATGGTAGCTATATAAGTTTTAGTTAACATAGCAAAAGCTAACATAGATAATGTAACTTTGTTAGCTCTAGCTATGTTAGCTAGCTACATAACCCATTTGGCTTATATTGTAAAAAAGCTCCATTAGCTTTAGTCTTTGCTACATTAGCTACATAACCTTCTTGGTTTATGTCATAAAGTAGCTCTGTCAGCTTCAGTCTTAGTCTATGTTAGCTACATACCCTGCTTAGCTGACATAGTAAAATAGCTCCATTAGATTTGGTCGCTTTGGAGAAAAGCGTCTGCTAAATGACATTGTAACATTGTAACATTGTAGCTACATTAGCTACATAGCCTTATTGGCTTATGAAGAAAAATAGCTCTGTCAGCTTTAGTCTTAGCTACGTTAGCTACATACCCTGCTTAGCTGACATAGTAAAATAGCTCCATTAGATTTAGTCTGCGCTACATTGGCTACATAGCCTTCTTGGCTTATGAAGAAAAATAGCTCTGTCAGCTTTAGTCTTGGCTATATTAGCCACATATCCTACTTGGCTTATGTAGATCAGTGTTTTTAAAAGTGGGGGTCCTGACTCCACGGGGGGGGGGGGGGGGGGTAAATGCAACAAATGTAAAGATCAATTAATCACATTTAATTGCTTAAAAAAAAAAAGTGCCTGACATATGTGGGTCCTTACCAGTGCAAATTTTTGGGAACCCCTAGTCCAGACAATAGGTGGATAATTACCGTAATATGACAAAATGAGCTTTAATTGAGCTGAAAAGGAGACACTAGAGTAAAGTTTCTGTCTTAATGTGTGAGTAACTCTGTGCTAAACTTTGACCACCTGCATTTTTGCACATTTCACAATTAAACTTCCAGATTTAGAACATGTCGCTTGCTGTGGCAGCATGAAATCACCCTTTGAAGCTTGTTTTCACACGCTGCTATTTCATCTGTGCTTCAGCCTCCTTTTGTGCGGCGTCAGTGTAACTATTGATAGACTGACAGCATGAGATGTGTGTCAGACGGATCTGATCCTCGCATTGCTTTCTGTTTATTGCCGCCAGCGTTGGCACGTTTGTTTGTTGGAGTTTCACACCAGGAAGATGGGCAGTAGCTCTCTGGCCGGAGGCTAATGCAACTCTGACTCACATCCATAAACCATACAAGCTGGGCAGCGTGCCCGCTGCTGCCTACTACAAAAGGTCTGCTCTGTGCCAAGCCTTTTAGCCATGCAAACATACAAACACATGCACACATGCTGACAAATGCACACAGCAGAGATGCAAGGAACGCGGAAATATATCCACACTCTAGGTGCCTGAATCTTGCTGACAATTTTCGTCATGATAAATTCATTTCCAGAACTGTGTGACTTCCCATCTCCGACAGAGATACGAGCTGTCATGGCAACAGAAGAAAACAGCGGTTGCAGCGCGAGGGGATGGTTTGTTTGGGACGAGCCACACCAGAGCAGAGAATTGAGATGCAGCAGAAGTCGGGGCTGAGAGAATTAGTCATGAGTGTGCGTCCAATTACCACTAGGAAGCTGACAACAGATATCAAAATAATGAACAAAACCAGCTCTCTGCACTGTGCTTAGGAGGACACAGAGCTGCACTAAATCTAATGTCCAACAGGAAAACATGACTCGAGATATTAATGTAGAATTGTGAGCCAATAACCTCAGAAAAATGTAGAATCTATTCAAGATAACTCAAATGGCCTATTAAGATAACAAAAGCTGCTTTAAATGTTTGCAAATTGAAGATTGGTGATGAAATGAGTGTATCATCAGCGTTAAAGTGTATTATATAGCGATATATGACATAAAACTATAATTATACTATAATTATATAGATTATCTAAGATGCAAGGCTGCTATTATGCTAATCACAGGCACACAGAAGCATTCTGACTGCATGATTAAAGGGTCATTGAGGTAGAATATGTCATGATTATGCTCAGGCAGATCGAAGAGATCCTGTCTGTCTACAACAAAAGACAACCCTTTGTGACTGTCTGACCTGCAGAGATCATTTACTATCGGGGGATTTTCAGGAACTACACAACCCCTTAAAGTCAAAGGGCAGCAGCTGTCCACACTTGCCTTTTGAACCCTCAGAGACAGAGATAGACGAACACTGAGCAGGGTCAAAAGAGGAGAAACCGCGCTGAGCAACTTTTTTGGGATACAGACATGTGTTTCCGCATGCATGTGTCTGTAAAATGTTGTAATCACCTTCACATCTCAACGCTGAGGAAGAATCTTTAAGAATCAGGTTGCATGAAGTCACACAGACCTTTCAAACATCCGTCTTGTTCTGAATACTCGCAGAGGGTTTGACTGAACTTGTTGAAGCAGCGTCTGCAGAGAATTTTAACTGTGCATATGTGATGATTCGCTCAAGGGGGAAACAAAAAAAGCTTCAGTAGTCCAGGAAAATATTAACACAGTGGTGTGTGTGTTCCTTCTCCTATTTATGCAAGAATCTAGTTATTTTCTATGATTTATCAGCTTTGTTACCTGCATGCTTGCACAGACTCCTGGCCTTGGTAGTCCAAACGTTTGGCTGCAAAGCACAAACAACAGCGAGGTTAAGCGTCTGACTTGTAAATCCAGGTGTTTCTGTGAAATGATACAGCTTGTTGGAGCAAAAAGTGCCAAGTTTACTTGACCTCCTCTAAGTAGAAGGGAAAAGTAAAATTGGACATTTATGGAGGTGAATACTCAAAATACATTACCGCTGAACAATGAATCTAGTGGAAGACGACCAAAAAGTCTAATTTTTGTACCTGAATTTAGCATGTTAATGAGCATAAAAAGTTTTGTCAATTCTGTTTACACACCCAGAAGGTTTGCTTTATGTCTGATCCTGTGTAAAACCATCCAGTTTATTTAAATAACAATAAGTTTAGATATAAAGGTTATGCTCAAGGAGTTGTCTGCAAGACTTATGACTGTGTCCTTTTTCTGCAAAGCTTCACCTAATCCAGGTTTAGTAAGTCAGATCACAGAGCAGCACCGTGAAGGACAGTACAGAGAGGATTCAGGCATGCAGAATAGTCCTGGAATCTAGAAGGTTACAATAAATACTAAAATACTACTTTTAGAATGTATTTACTCTGATTGGAAAAACTGTATGGCCATTAGATGTAGAATTGAAGAGTACTTTTTATGTTCATCCACACTATGCAATAAGAGTACATCTTCAGTGGCAACCTGCAATCACAATTTTCACTAGCCCACCTCTTGTGGAAACAACAGCCTATAGCCTAACCTAATAAGTATGCCTGCAAACTCAGTGTTAATGGGGGTGAATTAGCTGTACACTAAGAGGCTAGTGGTGCCTTTTTTAACCGCTTTTCTTCCTTCATTTTGTTATTAACATACTTTTAAAGAAAATTATTTAGCAAATACACTTTGTGTGGTACTGGCTGGACTGAAATGACAGCTTACAACATAATAGCCACTCACCAGCCACTTTATTAGGTACACCTTGCCAGTACTAGAGCTGTCTTAATTCTTTGTGGCATAGCTTGAACAAGGTGTTGGAAACATTCCTGTGGAGGCCATTGGGGTACAGTGAACTCATTGTGAATTAAGTCTGAGATGATTTGAGCTTTGCAACATGGTGCATTATCCTGTGGGAAGTAGCCATCAGAAGATGGGTACACTGTGGTCAAAAGGGGATAGACATGGTCAGCAACCATACTCAGGTAGGCTGTGGCGTTTAAACGATGCTCACTTGGTACTAAGGGGCCCAAAGTGTGCCAAGAAAATATCCCCCACACCATTACACCACCACCACCACCACCAGCAGCCTGAACTGTTGATCCAAGGAAGGATGGATCCATGCTTTTATGTTGTTTATACCAAATTCTGACTCTACCATCTGAATATTACAGCTGAAATCAAGATTCATCAGACCAGGCAACATTTTTCCAATCTTCTATTGTGGGAATTGTAGCCTCAGTTTCCTGTTCATAGCTAACAGGAGTGGCACCTAGTGTGGTCTGGTTTCTTGAGCCCATCTGCTTCAATGTTCCACATATTGTGCGTTCAGAGATAGTGTTCTGCATACCTTGGTTGTAAGGAGTGGTTATTTGAGTTACTGTTGCCTTTCTATCATCTTGAACTAGTCTGCCCATTCTCCTCTGACCTCTGGCAACAACAAAGCATTTTGGTTGCGTGAAAATCCCAGTAGATCAGCAGCTTCTGAAAAACTCAGACCAGCCTATCTTCAGCAAGTCGTCTTGACCACGTCTACATGCTTAAATGCATTGATGCTGCCATGTGATTGGCTAAATAGCTATTTGTGTTAACTAGCAATTGAACAGGTTGCCTAATAAAGTAGACAAGACACTTAACCCCTCCCACTGCGGCGTCGGTGGCATGTGAATAGGTATGGATGCATATGAATGGGATTCACTAATACAAATAGCCTTTCTCCACAGCCCCCTTTGCCATCAGTGTGTGAATATGAAGTGTATGGGTAAGTGTGAACTGTGGTGTCAAAGCACTCTGAGGAGTCAGATGACTAGAAAAGTACTACACAGGCTCAAGTCTATTTACCATTCACTTGGTTGATTGTTTACCACACATTTACACGCCCCTGACTTCAATCATCATATGAGCTCACATCTGAGGACTTCATGTGTTTAACAACACAGTAAATAAACCCCCTCCATCAGCCAGGAAGTGAACTCAATGGAATGTGTCTTCTTTTGTTGCACAATATTACATGTCGGCCACGGCTGAAAGATGACACACACACATACACCCACAAGCAGAGACAAGTTGGCTGTGTGTCTGCTGAGAGGAGGTCACTGGAGCTCCGCTGCAGAACTCAATGGAATGGAAAATGGCCGAGGGGGGCGGACTGGTGCTATGGAAGCTGCTGCCACATGCGCATTATACGAAAGTAAGTGTTTGCATAAAAATTCAGGAAAGTGGTTTTGCATATAAACATGACAGGAAACGGAGACGTGGCGTTGTAAATGTAGCTCAACAACACAGAAAATGAGGGTAGTATAATTCCTGGCATTATGTACGAGCTAGTCTGTGTTTTCGTTTGCTGCAGGTGGGTTTGCCATTTACTGACCTTTATAATGTTTGAATTTTATGGGAGCAGAGGCAGAGTTAAGGTAGGCAGACACAAAGAAAGTATCCATAAACCCTGACTTATTAAAAGTAAAACAGACGCACGGTAAATCAATGTGAAATTCATCAGAACTTGATTTTTCACATAACCTTTGTCCTTAAAATCCACCTCTGCCTCTATTCCCTCTTCTCTTACCTGAATTATTTACCCTTTGCAATGCCCCTCTATGGTCCAACTTTCTCAGTAGGACTAGGATGGCATTTTGTTCAGGGATGCTATAAAGACAAAATCTTAACTTAATTCGATGGGAAGTGGACTGTAGGCATATGAGGCAACAACTTTAGGGAAATGAGAGGCTGGGAAAAAAGAAGCAGCAATAACAGAGGAGGAAGAGAGGGTAATGAGGATAGCAGAGAGGCTGAAATGGAGCACGCCTGAGAAAAAGTGGCTGAAAGTAATGGTTACTGAATGACAGCATGAAATACAAAGACAGAAAAAGAAACATGAAAGAAAATGTTTCAGAAATGGGTTATTGCCAGCACATGGCACATCTTTGGAATAAAGGAGCTTTTTTGTGTATGTAAGAAAGAGTTTGAGGGACAGAGGTGACGGAGACAGCATGTGGAGGCAGACAGCATCTGCAGAAAGAGAGAAACACATTGGGAGTAGGAGGAGGAGAGAAAAAGGCGACAGTGCTTTAGAGATGATAGGATAGAAGAAATAGAGCCAGACGTGATAAAAAGGTCTATATAAACTGCTGTCATCACCTTCACGAGGGGCAACAACAAAGCAAAGGTCAAAACCCTTAAAAATCAAAGGAAAGATAAAATCGGTGTATGTTCACACACTCTTTTCTCACACACACTGTGTAATCCAACCTTTCTATAGAAATTTCACACAACTTTCTCGGTTTTCGTTGCCCAGATGTAGCTCTGCTCCCATGGGGTGGCTGTTCCCCAGCTCCTGGGTGAGGTCAGCCCACCCTGGAGGGGGCAGTATTGTTCCAGTGAGGGAACACGTCTGGGCATGTCCACCTGCCGACATCTCTCTTCACCTCAGCCACAGCCTGAGGGAGCAAGCCAAGCAGATGTGGGATTAGACCGAGAAAAAGCATGCATTTATATATTAAACTGTTTTATTCTTCTAAGATCTTCTTGTAGGTTTTTTGGGCAATATTCCTGTGCTTGCTCTGTGTTGCCAATTTTAAGGTAGCTCCAAGTACAGACAATAACATTTTGATTAAGGATGTTCCCAGGTGTCTGTTTTCCTATATGGCTCAACGCTCATTTAAATAGTGTTTAACAGACAAGTCCTAAAAGGAGAGCGCTTAAAAAAAGTCAAATTTACCACAGGGTCATTGTGTCAGATGTGAGCCAGATATGCCGTGTAGAGCCTGGCTAACATTAGCCAACCTTTGTTCCTCTTTGCAGATTAATGTCATGGTTAATTGTCACTTCAATGATTTGTTATACATGAGTTTACCCATCAACAGCCTACATATAACCTTATTCCCGTTTTCTGGTTCAAAAAGCTGTCATCGCAGGCTGTTCTGACGACATGCTAACCGCTAAGCTTCTAATGTTTACGTCCGGCTAAGTGCCAGGGAAAACTCACATGAACTGAAGCTACAGTGGCTACTAGGAGTGGGAGGCTTCATTACAGTCTTTTTTTGTTTGTTTGTTTAGTTTTCTTGCGCGAGCTAATTTGATATAAGAAATTAATGCTTAGCTGGCTAACCGCATCCCTAATTTTTATAATCTCTTTCGTACCTATCTAAAAAAAGATAAAAAATGTTGTAGTGTGGAACATTAGCATGCGCATTTTCCACAGAGAGGTGAAGCATAAACATCTAAAATGGATAACATATAAACATTGGTGTGGACAGATGATGAGCCAGGGTTGCTAACCCCCTAAATCCACATACTCCATCTGCACTGGGTTCCAGGTGCTCAGTGCTTTGCTCAGACTAACGACCTTGCACACTTTAAGTGTTCCTGGAGAAAAGCATAGTGCAGCCCTCAGCAGCTGGAGACTCAAGATCACAAGAGAACTACAAGTTCATACAGGAAGAGAATGTAAACAACAGATATCATGGCCTTTCTGGGGTTGGTTTGTGTTTCATTTATACATGATTCATGATTTTTTTGCTTCTACCCTGGGTGAGTACATTAGAAAGTTAAATGGTTTGTGTTTTCTACAAGGGATTTGTGGTTTCATGTAAAATTCTGTGGTTTTCTTCCTGAAAAGTTAACCTTTCTTCTTCAGTGGCACTGTAGCAGCTCTGTGACCCACTGACTGACTGGTGACCTCTTTCAAGAGTCTATGCAATGTGTTGTATTTTGAAGTTGACTGGGTGCTTTGCCTGGTTTTCCGGCTCTTTGGATCGATCTCTCTATGTGGATTGATGCATTATGGCAGCAGCCGATGCTGAAAATAGACCTAGAGTTTATCTCGAGTGGACTGGCACTTCTGGGACGTGCCTGAGTACATGCAGTGGAATTGCAAAGATTGACAAGGTGTGATTTGCTCTGCAGTGCCCTTTGCAGGTGGATTGTGGCACAGCTGGAGTATGTTGGAGCAAGTGACCCTCATCACAACATAAGAAGACTTGGAATAGCAAAATTTCATCATTATAGTCAACACAGTCATCATAGTCAACACTGGACTGTAGGACTGAACCTTTGACCTCCTGGTTGTGAGACAACAACTCTACCCACTGAGCCCCATCGATGCTGTAGTCAACCTTCTAGTGTTAGGCTTTTGACTGGAACTGTAATGTGTATATGTGTAAGAACCTGTTTTCAAAACTTCCCATTTTGGGCACCCTAACACTGTTGTCATGTAAATGGACAGCTAAAACACAACAGAGTTGTCATGTTAACATGGCCTACAGTTTGTTTAACGCCATTCTTTCAGTGCTTATGTTATTCTAGTTAAAGCCAAGCAAGACTAAGAATATTGTAAAACTAAAGGAGTAATGATACTTTCCACCATAGCTTTAGAAAGTTTAACAGTTCCATTGAGGTGGCGACCATGGGGCATGATAAATGCAGCTACCACCTTTAGAAACCACAGCACAGACTTAAATTAAACGTGTTATTTGGTCGCTGGTTAAACATAGAGCATTCTCAAGATAGAAAATATAAATTACTAAGGGTAAGTATGTGTTAGCTCTGTGAGACATCCTGCCTCCTCTCTGTATATTGATGAATGGCAAGATGCTTAGAATGCACTGTGTATTGATTATTGCAATTACGCACAATTACGGTTCTATTATTCGCACTGACTGTCTTTAATTACACAAGAGAGCGAGAGCTTGAGTGAGGGAGGAGCGAGACAGACAGAGAGAGAGACAGTGAGCGTGAGAGAGACAATGCAGATAGATAGATGAAGCAAGACACTGCACCCAACTAATTAAAACAGAAACTTTTTGTTTCAGCAAGTTGACAAGGAACGAATCTGGCAGGGAATTAATCTGTCCGTAGGGAACACACTGAGGAGCTATACACACATACGCACACACATTTATATAGGGAGGTGCATTGCAGAGTGTCGTTGCCATAGTTACGGAGTGTGGCGCCACATCATGCGGCAGAGTTAATGCAGAGGTGTGTGTTGTGTGTGTTTCTCTCTTATTTAAGCTTTCATTGTATTAGCAGCCAGACCTTTCATTACATCCTCAACAACAACAGAGAGAAGAGGTGGCAGAAATAAGACTAGTTCCTTTAAAATCCTTTTTCTTTTATAACAGCTTCCAAATTGAACTTTAGTGATAGTATAGGTAAAGTTTCCTTTGGTTGGTTATGGACAAGTGACAACATCCAATCATGAAAAATGAATGTGTGAGAAGACCCAGTTTCTTTAGGGTTCACTTGACTTATAAGAACTGCTCCAAAAGCTGAGGGATTGCCATAGGTCCCATGTCAAAATGCTTTTTCACTATAAGAAATGCACTCAATTAACTAAGGAGTGTGTGTTATAGTTATTCATTGGAGTCTTTTAGCTCATCTTTATTTCAGCTCTTTGATTGTGTCTGTATTGAATAAAAGTTTGTTTAAGAAAGCAGTTCCAATACGGTTACCTCCTCTTTGGGCTCCAATGCCTCTACAGAAACCAATGGGTGACATTGCTGAGACCAGGTCCATGTTCAATACAATCTAGGGGGTGGGACTTGAATTATATAGAATGAGTAGTATTCTCATACTTGTGTATAAAGACAAACAACGCCATCAAACTGTTTAATCAATGAGTTCAAAATGAACTTTTAGGTAAAAATACATGCATATCATCAGCATAGAGCATCAACAAATGTAAAAGAATAGTTCCTTTTTAAGCGTTAACGTATGTTTTCCGACATATTTAATAATCATATTATTACGCCTTAGACATTTACAAGAACTTAGCATTTTAATGTTGTGTCAGAGCTGACTTTGTCTAAAGACGTTTGTGTGAATAAATTGATCTGAAAAATGGTCGAGGATACAAAATATAAGTTGTACTTAAGTATCTAGTATCTTTAACTGTATGTAAGTAAATTACATGATAAAGCAGACTCTCCACTTCCGTGACAAAATCAAATAAAAACTGAAATGGAGGCATAAAGTTATATGTGCAAGGTGGAAAGGAGCATGTGTGGGTCAGTGCTGCAGTAATTCAGTCATGCTGCTCAAACATACTCTTTTTCCAACAAAGGTAAAGTACTCAAAACAGCAAGTTCAGCACAAATTCAACACACATTGGGCCTGTCTGGCCTAATCATTCCCTCTGTTCCTCTATCTGTCTTGGAAGCTGGAAAACCTGAACTGAAAAGTGCAGAAAAAGAATCACTGATGCATGCCTACTGAGAAATGCCACTTCTCAGTGTGAAGCCTTTTACGAATGTAGATAATTTGCATAAAGGATTTGTATGTTTTAAGTTTAAAATGAGCCGGTGTTTTCCTGCTCCTCCCTCACACTGTGTACTCCACATGTCTCTGAGTTTAAAGGTGCAGCTGTAACATATTATTGTACTTTCACAGACTATTTTCCAAGTCCATTCTCAGCCTCATAACCCTCCTTCTCTCCTCCCCATCTTTTCACAACCCCTTTTAAAGGAAAACCCACAATAAGTGAAACTAGCTATAACTGCTGGCCCTGTATTGTGTAACAAATCACTCTGGCTGTAAAGCAGGGGTGTAACTGAAAGCTGTTTAAATTACTGTGGCAGCTCATAAGGCTCAATGATAGCTCTGTCCACCTGGTCACAAGGCCTGGAGAAAGGAAAAGAGTAGGAACAGACAAGAAAGATGCTTGTTAAATTGGGTGGAAATGTACAGATTAAGCTCTATGTAATTTTAGCAGGTAAGATGCAGTCATTTGGGGGCATTTGCAGGATTTGTTGCTAATAGGAGGGCAAAAACGTGGTTGTGTCAGTGCTGTTTGTGTGTAATGTAGGATCTAGGTCAAGATTTCTGATGTGTCATTGCGTCTGTTTCTGAGTTTTTAATATAACCCAGAGGCAGCAGAAGAGACTTTTTTGGAGGATGAGCAGAGACATGCTTGGTCTTAGTGGGCAATAGTATGAAATGCTACAGCTTGAGGGAGTAGAGTTGAAGTTAAGTAAATCATAGTGTAGCATAGTACCAAACCTTATGTAACAGTTTAAACTGGAGCATAAACTTTAAGTCAGTTTGGTATGCCATGGAATAAGCATACTTGCAAAAGATGTAAATGACATCCATTGTGGAATATATGGAAGACCCAGTCACTGGTTAATCAGTATTCCTGGCTACCATTACACCATGAAGACAAAAGAACACCCAAAGCAACTCAGAGAAGAGGTTATTTGAAAAGTACAAGTCAGGGGATGGATACAAACAAAAAGTTCAGTTAAACCCATGATCAAGAACTGTTTTGCCACCCCAGCATCCCTATGGGGGGGGGGGGTTTCCAGGGTAGCTAAACAGAACCTGTCGCAAACAGAACAGGCAGAACTGTGAGCCTAAATTCTTGGGACAATGCTCTAGCTTGGACTGTTAAACAGAATCCATTTTGACTACAGCAAGACCAGGAGTGATTCTCATAAGCAGGGGGCTTGATAATACAGTAAGGTGTACGAGGGAGATAACTAGTAATGAAAACCTGGAGAATATTCTAGTAATTTCACATTTTCTTATCTTGGTTTACATCTTTTTATCTTACATTCCTGTACATCTCATATAACATTACCTTCATTTTCATGTATTTTTCATGTTACAAATGCTGTTTCTTGCTGTGTATGGCACTTTGAATTGCTTTATGTATGAACAGAGCTCTTTAAAAAAAACCTTAACCACACATTAGTATTGTATAGTACTGACACCAGACCTTAATTATAACATACACAAATTTGAATTGGTAAAGCACTGTTTAGAATAATATAGTGTTGGTTGAATCATGCAGTATTTCCAGGAATGATAAAGCAGTGTCTTGCTTTTGTCATTAAGTATTCTATGTTATGCATGCAATGTACATGTATGTATAGTGACTATAGTGTGTTCTAATATAATTTGGTTTTGTGCAGACAATTTGTCACTGTTAAGTATCATGTAGACTGAAACAGACTGAAGTTCCACCATACAGCACAGCAGATGATTGTTAAGTTTCTATATTGTATGGTATCATTTAAAAAAAATTAACTTTGATACATACATTTCCTGGATGAATGGGGTCATGCAGTGTCACTTCATCATCTGTCAATCTACATGAGATCTAAACTTTTCAAAACTACATTGCTTAATATTAGGACTAAAGGTAGTATCAGCCCAGTCACTCAGAATGATGCAGCACTGTTACATTTCTTTGTGTGTCTTGATATTAGTGGTTTTTCTTACATCATCCCAAATAGAAAGAAAATGAAGATAAGTGTATTTCCTTTCATAACTTACAAATATCATGAAATTTTAATTCAGAACACTGGCCACTTGAGCTTTGTCAAAATTGATCATGTGCCTCTGCATTTGTCCCATAACAACTCATTCCTGCACTCATAAATCTTAGATTGCAAGAGAGAGTCATTCTGTCTACCAGAAAATGTGCTCTGCTTTTCTCTTTGGTGGAAAATGTTGCTGTCTTGTGGAGTTATGTATAGATGAAAGTGTGTGACATGTTTATTTTTTGGCTGCTGGTGAAGTGAGGGTTCAGCAGAGTGTGGTGTTTTGTAGAAACATACTGTATACTGTTTAAACTTTTCTGTTATGGACTTGGTTTGTGATGCATAGAAAGCAGAGTGAGAGAGGTATACAGATGTTTGTTGTCTTTTCAGTTTGTGAATAAGAAATGTTAGGTACAAGGATGGTAAGAGATGCAAACAAATTAAAAATAGATTGACAAGTAGAGAAGCTAGCTTATATAAAATGCATATGGTTAGAAAGCAAGTACTCCACATTAATGAAAAAATGTGCACAGCTGTATCTTGTGTGCACAAGAAGGCAACATGTTAGTCCATGATAAGCTATAGCATGAGATGCAGACTGCTGTGTAAGTAGGTTAGACCCCAGGGGCCCCTTAAGACACTGTCTGGTTTCAAACTGCCAAAGAATTATGACAGCGTTGCAACATCTGCTGCCTGAGAGGAAGATAGACAGTGATGGATGGCCAGGTGTTTCTGGGAGAGTTTGTGTGGATGCCCTGCATTCACATACACATCCCAGGAAACAGTACATACATACTGTATGTGCACACATGCACCTAGAAGCGGTTAAATAAGCAATGCATGCATCCATGACATCAGACAATATCAATATTACAATGAATCAAAAACCAAACGCTGTAGAAAATTAACTAACGCACACACAAACTGACAAAAAATGCACTTAGTTGTTTGTGATGGCTCACTGTTTAATACCTGTCAACAACTTCCATATGAGCACATTTCCAGCTGAATAAATAATCTCATCAGATGAGATAAAGATTAACGATGTATTTATCATCCAATGACAAGAGTTCCATGCTGCGCATTAAAGATCAGCAGCTACATGTCAAAGACAAATCCTATTCGATGAGATTACTGAACAGAGGGAAATATAATAACACTTCACTGTCAGGGGAACTAATGCTATATTTACAAAACATAACATAGAATGCATTCTCTTGCAGACATTAAGATAGACTGATACGTTTTAGCCAAAGATTGGGACAAAAAGAGCTGCATCATAACTGAAAGACATCCTCCTCAATCAGTCTGTGAACTTTAATGACACTCTTTATCAACACTGCTAGCTTTATATAGAGTACAGAGAGGAAAAGCCTTGCCTGTAATTACATTGAAATCACCTTAAAAATGACAGTGTTATCACTCGTCAGGTAGAGAGCATACAGTAAAAAGTCCAGACATGTTGTAGCAAGAGTGACAGATGACAGGAAAAGGCAAGTGCTGACAGCGATATCAAATCTATTAGTGCATGACAATACAATCCATGTTTATGGTGCTGTAATGATGGATTGATTGACTGCTTTGCATTTCTCCTGACATAGTTTGCATCTATTCTTCATATTTACTCAGCTAGTCCTCTTTCTCCGCATTGCTTTCCTCTGCTACTGCAGTGCTCAGGCTGGGTCTGGGTGAAGGAGCTGGGCTGGATGCTGCAGGGGTCTTGCGCCCAGCAGGTATTGGTGGCAGGATGGGCTTAACGTTTGATCCAGGGCGTCGATCTGAAGAGGGAGATGCCACCAAATCTAGCTGATCTGTGCCAGGAGGTGGATCCTCAGATGTCTGACCTAATGCTATGTGGCAGACAGTAATAAAAACACATCACCCAAAACTTCTATATAAATTCAAACAGTTTCATTTTTGCAGACTGATATTCAGCTTGAAACTTTAATGAGAATTACTACAGAAAATGAAAAACTATAAAAATAAACTCTCTTTTGGTTATCCTTGCATCCAACAGAACACTCACTCTACCTTCTCTAATTTTACATAATAATGTTGGAAGTCTAATTATAACAATAACAATAGTAATAAAAACTTATAATAACCTTTAGATGTTTCCACGGCTTGTCCCAGGACAGATGCATCTTGCACCTGTACAAAGCCGGATAACGCCCCAGCTGAACTGGGTACAGAGAGCGCTGAGCTAGCACGAGAGTCATCCGAGCTGCTTGTGAGAAGAGGTGAATGGTGGAGAAGATGCACGGGAAAGGGAGAAGGGAAAGGAGAAAGAAAAAGCCAGAAATGGGTTCAGGTAGGGAGAGATGTAATGTGTGCAGTGTTTAAAAAAAGTCATGACAGGGCCACAGGATGAAGTTAAGAAAAACACCAAAAAGTAGAGAGTTAGGAGGTTTTGCAGAGAGAAAATTTTGCAGAACCTAATTTGGTAGCTTCATTTTCAGAGTGGAAACACTGGAGCTCAAGATACCGACTGTTTTGTTTAAATGATATTGATAATATAAGATTAATTTGACACTGTCTTTTGCTGCTGAATAAAAAGACAGATAGTTGTTCCTGGATTCACAAACAAAACCCACACAAGACTAAGCAGCTGGGCATTAAGATACAAGACACAAAAGCATCCTCTTTAGCAGTAAACGAGACAGACACCCACAAGTAGAGACATATCCCCATTAAGATCACTGTAGAAAGATGTCTGGAATCCTCTACAGAAATACTAAAAGGCTGAGTAATGCTAACATCACACACTGGCAACATTTATCGCTCACACTGCGCTGACAGAACTTGTAGCTCTGGTGACACTTGCATTCTGAGAACATGAACCCAAAGGCAACCTATTAAACTTGACTGAACATGCATGGTATCTCTGCATGTATCTCCTTCTGTTAGAGTCATTAAATTAATTTGATGCTAATTTTTACAGGAAAGATAAAGCCGTCTGTGCTGTTGCAAGCAAGACACACATATGTCAGTGTTTGACTGGCTGATTCTGTTCATATTTGTCTGTTTTTTGAACGCTGCTCACATGAGGGGGTCACAAAAAGCAGCAAAAGATTTGAAATCAGGATTTTTGATTTAGTGTACTTCAGTGTATGTATATGTATGTGGAGTTTGTTAAGAACTATCCCTGCATGGGTTGTACAAATAGGATGAGCTTCATGGATTAAACATGCTTTGAGAGCAAGCCTGAAGCACAAAGTAAGTTCCCATAAAGTAGCTTCATAGCCCTTAATCTCCAGCCTTATTTCTTAAAATAAAAACACACAACCTAGATTAGCAAGATGTCACCCTGGATTGAGTACCACTGCCACCACCATGTTCAACTGCTGTTATGATGTTTTTTATGAAATGCTGTGTTGGTTTACACCAGATGTAACAGGATGCATGCCTCCCAAAAAGTTCAACTTTTGTCTTAACAGTCCACAGAATATTTTCCAAAAAGTCCTGGGGATCATCAAGATGTCTTTTGAATACTAGATGAGCCTTTGTGTCCTTTTAGTCAGCAGTGGTTTTCACCTTAGAGCTCTCCCATGGATGCCATTTTTCCCAGTCTCTTTCTTATTGTTGAATCATCAACACTGACCTTAACTGAGTCGAGCGAGGCCTGCAGGTCTTTAGATGTTGTTCTGGGTTCCTTTGTGACCTGGATGAGTTGCTGAAGTGTTCTTGGAGTCATTTTCATAGGCTGGCCACTCCTGGGAAGGTTCACAACTGTTCCAAGTTTTCTCCATTTGTGGATAATGGCTCTTACAGTATTTTGCTGTCCCAAAGCCTTAGAAATTTGACTTTGTTTCTCATCTGTTCTGGAATTTATTTCTTTCTTCTAGCCTTCTTCACTTTGTGAGACAGGTTGTATTTAAGTGTTTTTTTTAATTCATCAGGTCTGGCTGCAATCAAACCTGAGTGTGGCTAGTGTAATTGAACTCAACTTTCTAAAAAGTAAAGTTGATCACAGTTAATTTATGATTTAACAATGAGGGAAGGTATTACTTTTTTCACAGAGCCCAATAGGTTTGGTGGTCTTTTTGCCTTAACAATTGAAATCATCATTTAAAAACTGTATTTTTATTTCCTGTTGTTATACTTTTTCACAGCACTTTATTAGTGATATTTACAAAGAAAAATCAGAAAATGGGACATTTATGTCATTTTCTACTTTTTTCATAATGAAGAAAAGGATCTTGAGATTATTTTATGAATCTCCTTCAAATGAAAAATAAACACCATCTATAAATCACTCAGATGCTAGTGTAA
Source organism: Cheilinus undulatus (assembly GCF_018320785.1). Lineage (NCBI taxonomy): Eukaryota > Metazoa > Chordata > Actinopteri > Labriformes > Labridae > Cheilinus > Cheilinus undulatus. Next base: position 17,966,725 of record NC_054887.1, on the reverse strand, counting down.
TCATACTATACTTAATCCACTTCTGAAGAATATTCTCATCCATTGTGCTGCATTATTTAAGCATTATTTAAGAGTCTGTCCTCATACAAGACTATTGATTAAGTAAAGGCTCAAAAATCCTGCTTTTTTCCAAAGTTAAAATTTGTCACAACTGCTATTGCAGTACTGATGTTCCTCAAATTACTGTCAAAAATAATGCTACATTCAAAATAATGTTAAAGAAAGATAATGCTAACTTCTATGGATGTCTTTCATTCAAATGTGAGAAAGTTACCGTGAGATGCAGTAATGGCAGCACTTTAACCTCTGCTTACCCCCATGGATTTGTCTATACACAATGTAAGTTTGAGTGAGTGAGTGCATATTTACCTGCTGTCATCATTCAAACAGCCCCCAGGATCCTGATTATGCGTTTGTGATGTTGCTGTTTGAGCAGAGCTGAAAAAATAAGGGCAAAGTCCTCAAGAAAAGCAATTTCACATTCATATTTTCATCCATACTTTCTGTAATAACAACTAGAGTGATGTGTATTTATGAGAGAGCCACTACATAAGCACAAACAGTTAGATTCTAATAATTTGGGCACCTGCCACTTCACCCTGAAGGTCAACAACATCCCCAAACAAACCATTAAACCGCAGTTAGGACAGGAGCACCAATTAAACCGAATTTGGCCCAGCAGAGAGTGGCCACTTGAAATTAAGCATTAGAGTGCAGTGGAGTGTGTGCTACTTATAACAAACCTTTTGAAGAGCTGGCTGTAGGCCCCTGGACTCTTCCCCACTAGAGCTTCTCTCACCAGCTGCTCTCGCCTCGCGATGGAGGCTAACTCCTGCAGAGGGCAGAGATGGACGAATGGGAGATAGGTGAGAGGAATGAGAGAAAAACAGATATAAAAGGAAAGACAAGAGAGGAAGGTTGATGTGGACAGAGATTGAAGGGGGGGAGGTGACGGGCACTGAAGAAGAGAGGGAAGGCAGCACACTGTCAGAAGATTTCAGATGATCTTCCTCAAAATGTAATAGTCTAGATGTCTATTTTATATTCCCTTACAGGCTTCATTAGCAATAAATTTTTCATTTTGACATCCTGTAACTCACAGCAGGGCTCTTCTGTGGGCTGAGCTCTGCCTGAATCTTGGTGAAATAGTTCCTGTAAGATGAATGTGAGGGTTCAAGAGCTGTGGCAGAGCACAATGTAGACCTTGACAGGGGGGAAGGCAGTTTTTCCTCTGGATCATGACCTAAAAGTGGAAGAGAGAGTTACTGTATATGAATACAGTGCATATAAAAAGCATTTATCTCCTTGATTGTTTTACCCTTTTATTGATTTTATAAATCAATCACAGTCAAAATAACTTGGTGAGACTACTAGTACCAATGACTGGACCTCTGTTGAATTTGATCAGTGACTTATTTTATCTTATTTTAAATCTTTTTGTTAAGAAAGCCAAACTATGTTGACCATGACGGATTTATGAAAGAAATAAAGGGGTAAAAATTCCAAGTGGATGAATACTTTTTATAGGCACTGTGATATATTGTGAATAAGGATGTAATGATACCATGCAAAAAAAAAAACTATACAAATAATCAAAAATAAATCCTGAACATCCTGTCTTGAGTTAACTAATGATCTAGCAAACATGGGTACACACCCAAGGATGTGTTGTCAGGGGACACTCTGTTGTTGTCTCCTTCTTCCTGTTCCTCTAGCAACAGGTACTCCTTCACCACCCCCTTCAGTGACTCAAAGGCTTCTTCACAGTCGTCTTCTCACACATCCCAGCGGGTGCACACACACAGACCCCCACCAAAAGAAAATGTGGTTATGAACAGAGCCAGTGCGCCTCCCATCAAACAGTAATGAATCAAAGATATGGGGATGATGACCTCAGTGTAATGATGTGCTAGCTAGCAGTGCATAAAAGTGATGAGGTTCTGCACTGCCTGTATGTTCATCTCATTAAGGAAACAGCCAACATGTCTGAGTGCTTTCATGAGGGAATGATAAACAGAGCTATTCTGTGGCTACGTGCCCTTAATACATGTGGTAATTGGATTGAAAGTGTAGTGTATGGATTTTAGAGAAGTGTGTTAATCTATCTAAGGCTGAACCAGTGACACTTGCGCTAAGACAGGATATGGAAGGGTATTTCTCGCTCTGTGAGGCATAACAATGACAAACTGCCTTTGAACAAGGCAAAGACTTTCACAATTCTTTCTTCCTAACATTAAATTCAAACGTTGATAAGTGCACAGGAAAAAAATGTAACCCTTGGGAACGATTGAAGTGTTTTCTTGGCTTGAAATAGATTTTTGTGGGAAATTAATAGTGTATATTTATAATTACACTTGTACAGCAATTAAACTCTTACTGACTAATAGTAGGATTGATCTGATTAGCCACTAGAGAGTATTAAATTACCACTTTTATCCTCTGTAATGCATACTTTCATGAACAAGTATGACATCAAAAAACATGAAAGGAAAAATTTCATTTCATTACATTAAACACTTTAGGCACAAGGAGCTTCTTTGCTTTACCACTGGGGATAACATTGTCAAAGAATCCTGGTCGTTGCCTGTTGGTATAGGCATAGAGCTCTATACGTGACACTGCTGTATCAATCTGTGCTTTGGTGTAGAGATTGCGGCTTTTCAGCTGGCTGATGTATTTCTCCACCTTGGTGGGGATGAGCAGGATGTATCGAGGCTCGAAGTAGCTTTTCTTCAGGCTAAACACACCCTGCAATGATAAACAAGCAGGTTATTATTGTGTTACAATAAGAGCTTAAGGCTCTGCTTATGATTTTGAAATCTCTCTCTGAACTCATCCCGACTACTGCAGAGGCTTTGAGGTGAAAATGATTATGTAAAACGCAAATCTACTGGCAGCACACTCCCCCACAAAGACAATCAAATATTTCATATAGAGTGATTCCATTTCGACTATCCTGATCTGAATTATAGCTTTCACTCTAATACAGCACACCTTTGATGCAGAGAAAGAATTTTCAATCTTGGCCACATGGGGATGGAAATTGTTTGCAATACCTCTGTCAATCCAGCAAAAACAAATCAAATAGGGTGTGCAGCTGCTTCGTGTAAAAGTTTGGAACAACAAATATTACTTCCCTGGCTGTTAAGAAAATACTTACAAAGCAAAACTGTTTCTTGTCATAGGAGGAAAACATTGAGAGTGTAGGGATTTCAGGCTGACAGTGTGGATGGATTAGACAGAAAAAGAGAAGTTTAAGTCATTCCAAAGATCTAATGTAAGAAAACTAGATGAGCTGTTTTGATAATTGAAATCTAACAAAAAAACATTAACCTTAACACTCACTCACTCAGCCATTTGGAAAAGTTCTATTCTTTAGAACTCAATACAACATGGGTGTTTGTAGATATAAGGACATTCTAAAGTACTTACTAATATACCGTTTATTACTTAGGTTATTGTTATGGACCAGAAGACCATTTACATTTTGTACAGAAGAGTTAGTTGGTTTGTGTTAACTGCATTTACAGACACAAATTGACTACAAATCAACACGTCATTAGGTGACACCACAACCTAATGTACAGTGCCAATAAAAAATATTCACCCCTTAGATTTGAATATTTACAGTACTGTGCAGAAGTTTTAGGCATGTTTGGGCCAAAATTAATATGCCCACCTGAGGGCCCCATCGGGCGGGAAGGAGGATTGACACAACCCAGGTCATGCTCTGGATGTCTTTGTACATTACCAAGGGGCAAGGGTACTGTTAGGGCAGGTAGGAGGGTTGCCACAACTCCCTGGTTGTGGTGTGTATGTTTTAAGCACCTGAAAACTGTTGGTGGTTGCTGGGCGTATTACTAGGGGTGCAAAGGCCCAGACAAAAGAAATGCTGTTAAGCTCGACCTTGGCTGCTGAACGACACACGTACATGTCAAATGTGTCAACACTAACTCTGGCCGCCCTCCCTCTTCTCTTCAGCCCGGGGTTGTGAAACATCAGGACCTGTGAAGAACTGTTGGTGCTCTACATGCCTAAAACTTCTGCACAGTACTGTATATGATCACTTATTTTGCATTACATATTTGATTTAATTACATGATTGATTTATAAAATCAATAAAAAGGTGAAACATCAAGGGGGGGGATACTTTTTATAGGCACTGTAGTGACAAACCTCAACAGCACTCTAACAACTAATTTTGGCAGGCTAACATATTATGGCAACTTTGTAACAACACCAAGTGACAGCACACTTTTACAACTTAACTGAAAAAAGAAGGGGAATTTTCACAATAACAATAAAAAAAAAATTTTAAATGCAAAGTGGATGTTTTGCTATAACTGAAAGTGTGAGATGTTTTTTTGTGAGATCAGGGGTAACCTATATTAGTCTGACTTTTTATATTACTGCATTTAAAAACTGTATCATAAAAGTTAGAGTGTTGTCTGTAATGAATTTTCAGTATTTTCTATTGCTATAAACTCTTCCATCTCCACTCTGTCAGTCCACTAACTTTAATGACCACATATGGTACTGGCCTGTTTTATGTTCTTCCTGAATAATGGTTTTTCATACTCACTTCTAGCTCCATGTGCACACAGCAGGCAAGTCCCTCTCTGGCTACATCCTCTATGGTGTCTCTGGTCAGGCCGTATCTGTGACCCCCATACTGCATGGTCTGGATAAACTTACCCTGAAAGAGAAAAGAATGAGAAAGCATTTTATTTTATCGCCCCCTATTTATCATGTTACAAAAGTTATGTGCAGCAGTTATCTTCAAAAGTGGGCGCAGAAGTTGACATACATACACAACCCTGACATGTTCGGACAGATTAACAACCTCAGGTATATTCCCACCAGCGAAACAAACTTTTGACCTGGTGGTTAGTAACATAAAAAATCTCTTTGTTACATCTCACAGATGACTCCTGACCTTTTGTCTGCTGACTTTAAAACCAGTGTTATTGGTAAGATATAATTTAGAGCCCTAAAATGTCTTCTGGCAAAATCTCTGGGTGACACTGGTCTCATTGATTAGTTTGGTAGCTGTTGTATGTTTAAATCAGACTGAAAAAGCTGTTGCTTTGCTTTTTACTGCTGTTTGTGACTAGCCTGACTATGATAATGTTGTCTTCAATGTTTAAACTATTACCAGCCTGTAAGTTAATTGCCATAATTGGCAATTTTGGCAATGGAAATAAACAGTGTGCTAACAAAAGATCTAACTTAGCTTTGCTATGTAGGAGAAAACTGTCTTTCCTCTTTGTTTTTAGGAATTTCTCATATAAAAAAGGCTGCATGACATAAGAATAATAACTAAGAAGAAAAAACTCATGAGGTCAAAAAGAGCCTTCCCAAAAATGTCACTGACAAGCATCCAAACACACAATTACAAACTCAGTACTTGAGAGGAATTACTATTAAAGGTGGATGCTGTTCAGACAAAATTGCACAGCAGGTGTTCTTTGTGTTTACAACACACAAAGGAGTATAATAAGTACCAAGGACTGCTGATTGGGGTTAATTTTGAATAGCAACCTCAAGTGGGTTTGAGAGGTTATGATTGCGTAGTTACTGATAATCACATCTATGGGACAGGGAGTGGCAAAGAAGAACAGTGCAGCAGTAAAGGGAGAGAAAAACAGTGAATGACAGTGAAACAAAGGGGAATATCTATAAGGAAAGGAATGGAAAATCAAGTAGAAAGAAGGGTAAAGTTAAACCTAATCCATTTCCTCTGTTCAAGTAGACAAAAGGCATAAATTCCAACATCAAAGCATCACCCTGTGTAAATCACTACATGACCCAGACCTCAATCTATCATCCTCCACCACTCTTACATAACAGGGAAGCTTGACAGAGGGAGATGGAAAACAAATGTCTCCATGGCCTCTGACCTCAGCACCCATTCTTTTGACTCTAAGGGAGCTTACTCCACTTTTAGCATGATTTTGTTCCATTCAAAGCATGAAAATATAAAATTGTTATAATGAATTAAAAGCAGTTGCTTTTATTAACCAGAATATAAAAGAATCATGCTAATAAAATCAGGGCCTGAAGTGGCTGACTCTAAGAAAAGAGCTGTAGATGATGTTAAAATTCATCAGCTCTCCAGTCATTTTACAGTTGTTATCCTCCAATAAAATTTAATTAATGCATCCATTTAAACCTTATCAAAAAAACTCAATTAAAATAAATTTATCATTGTTAAATTAAAACTCAGCCACTTTAAGTAAAAGCAATCAATCTGAGTAAAGCTTATTATCTCTACTACTCAACACATTATTACCCGTTTGTGAATTTAATCTTGAACCAACTGGAGAAGTTATGAGAGTTAAGAAGTACTCTCAGGAAATATTTAAAGCCAAGTGAAGATTTAAGTAACTTGTGGCCAGGATAGTGCTCAATACTTTTCTTTAACACTCTGTACAATTGCCTTGTTAGCAACTTATAACCCTCTCTTGATCTCTGCAAGCAACTTTAACATTATTCACAGACAAGTTTGATGATGCAAAGTCCCAGACCACTACTGCCTGTCCTCGCCTCACCTGTCCCAGATGCAGTAAGTCACAGATTGTTTGATATCCCGTTATTCACTTCTTTCACTTTAAATGTTACCTGCTCTGAATGATCTGATTAAAAGAATGCGGGTACCCACCTGAAAGGCTCCTAAAGGCGACCTTGCCCATTATCGGCTCTTACATTGTATCTATTATGGATTCCTTTCTTTTATCTGGATCTGTCCCTGTATATTTTTAAACTGCCATAGTTGAACCCGTCCTCAGTTAGATCCCATCACTCTGGAAGATTATAGATCTATTTCCAAACCCCCCATTAATTGCTAAGGTCCTGGAAAAAGTTGTTTTTAGGCAACTCCAAGGTCATTTTTCTGATAACAACTTATTTGAGACATTTTAATCTGTCTTTTTGCACTTTTCACAGCATCAAAAAAAGTCCTTCGTAGATTCTGTAATGACTGTTTATTGGCTGAAGATGGTGGTAAATGCACCATTCTTGTTCTTCTTGATCTTAGCGCTGCCTTCGATACCGTAGATCATAATATTCTTATCAACACCTTAGAAGAGTTGGCAGGTATCAGGAATATTGCCCTAAAATAGGTTCGGATCTTACCTACGGTACATAAAAGATGCTATGCAGTGTCTATGGCTGACCGTCTCCACAACAACAAAACTATCCCATGGGGTCCCCCAGGGTTCAGTCTTATCCCCAACCTTATTTTTCATTTACACGATCCCTCTTGGCTATATTATTCATGAATATAACATCCATTTTCACTGTTACACAGATGATACACAATTTTGTGTCCCAATCACACCTGGTGATCAGTCAGACAGATCAATGCAGGAGTGGAACGTTACTAATTACATTTACTCATATCACTGTAATAATTGGGGTACTTGTACTTTTCTGAGTACATTTTGGAGTCAGAACTTTTACTCCTACTTAAGTAAGTAGTAGCAAGTACTATTACTTAAGTACAACACTCTTGTACTTTTTCCACCTCTGCTGACTAAACACTAGCACATAGTGAGAGAATGATTCCACATCACAACCTAAGACAGCTGTTGACTGCTGGGGTTCTTCTGGTTGTGTTTCTGGTGAGTTGTTGAGGGTTTTTTTTTAGATGTGAGGCACATTTGCACCACAGGTGAAGTTATCCACTGAGTTAGAGTTCCCGACTGTGAATTTAGGTGTTCCTAAGAGATGCATTGTGATTATTCTTCATCAGTATGCATTGATTTGCCATGAGGTTGACTTTCTGCTTTACTCCTGCCAGAGGAGATCCACCTTCCCACAAAATTTCAAGAGTTACTGCAGCTCTGTCATAATGTAAAATATATTTTTAAAGTGTAGTTTACCTTTATGTAGTGTGGGCCAAAATAGACACTTTTAAAGTGCAGAATTCAACTCTATACGAGTTTGATTAATGCTGTCAATTTTGCTTGTAGAGGTGTGGTTGGACCTGAACAACCTGGTTGGAGATCTATTCTCCTGTTGTTCTTGTCAGTAATGAAAGATTATGTTTTACTGTTCAACTCTTTAGCAGCTATTCAATACTCAGTACTTAAAGTAAACTTGAAATTAAGTGTTTTTTACTTTTTAGAGATTTATAGACAAGAACTTCTACTTTTTCTTGAGTAAGTTTTAACCAGAGTAACTGAGTACTTTTTTCACCATCCTGCAATTAAAAGAAATCGAATCACCTTAAGATTTGGAAAAATTAATTCCTGTTTTTATTTCCTCCAGCTTAGATTACTGCAACTCATTACACACCTGCCTCAGCAAATGCAGCAGCTCTGCTTTCAACAGAAACAAAAAAATGTCACCACAAATTTCAGCATATCTGCACTGGCTAACAGATCATTTTAGGATCGTTTTTTAAAATTCTATTAAAACTTTCCAAGCACAAAATTGCCCCATTCTGTATTTCTGAACTTTTATCCGTTCAAAAACCAGGTTGCAGTCTGAGATACCCTGGTAGAGCTCTTCTGGCAGCTCCGAGGTCTAAACTGAAAGATGTCAGAGCCCCCAGGCTCTGGGACAGCCTGCAAGAGGAGATCAGACTTCAGGAGTCAACTCCTTGCTTTATTTCTCTACTCAAGACATTCTTTTAAAAAAAGCTTTAACTCCCTGACTTTAATTTTTCTTTTAATTAATATTTTATTTCTTTTATGCCTCAGTTTCTTTAATGCTTTCTTATGATTGCTTATTTTGTCTGTTTTCTCTTTCTGTTTTAATATTTGTTGTGAAGCACTGTTATTTTTTTTATTGAAAAGTGCAATACAAATCAAGTATTATCATAGTAATTATTATCATTATTTGTCTGAATTACAACACTGACTGAACATAAAAACTCATTACAAAAAGCTATCAACAAGCTTATATGGTAACATACCATGTGTGTCAAACTCTGGAAATCTTCCTCACTGACAAAGTGGTAATCAATACCATTCTCCTCTCCATAGTAGGGCCCCCTTGTGGTGTGACAGGTTCTGTGGAAACACATGCAGAAAAGTCAGCCTGGAGAGTGCATGCAACATACAAAACCATTGAATTTATGAGATGTTTGATTGGTCTTAGACTTTCTTCCACTAAAATGGATCAGTATGGGGGTTATGAGATGAGACAATATTTCTGGGTTTCTGGAAAATTTTAGACTGTAAAGCTCTCCATCAGATGAGAGCCAGAGACATGTTATACTCAATAGCTGAAGGTTTTACTGCTGCAAAATTTAGCCCCCACATCTGAAGAGAAAGCTCAATTGTTTCAAGCTTTCTTTTACTAAAATGCCTCATGCACTGTATGTTGGAAGAGTTAGACGTCAGTAAAATTGCTTCATGAAGACATCCTTCCATGCCAGGACCACAGTGAGGAAGATGGGACTAATTCTGCATTTCTTATTCCATTCATAAATGTATCCTGAAGCTAAGCCAAAGCTAATATAAAGCTTTAGCAGTCTGAGTTTGACAAACTCGCTGGGCATCTTCCACAGTTCCTTCCCGACAAGCAGTGGAAGGATAAGTCCTGTTGGCAGGACAAACAGCAGCAATAATTCCACGTGTGACAACGAAGACAAGGACTCCAACAGCTCGCTTTGGCTGACTCAGTATTACAGACTTGTATGTGCTTTGGCAACACTAAAGAATTAGTTTTGGCTGAGAAAATGAAGTGTTAATTTTGTCTCTCATTTATTACACAGAGGATAACTACACAAGGGAATAATTAAAGCAACAAGTAACTGTGTTAATATACAGAAGGTATAGTGTTAGGACAGATGTTAAAATATCTGATTTATACTTTCATGTATTCAAGCTTGGATGGTTCATTTTCTTATACCGTTGGATTGTAAGGATACTAATCTAAAGCTTTGATGCTCTGATAGTGAGTTTGTATGATATGGATACCTGTTTGATACCATAACATTAAGAAAACAAGTCTTTGGCATACTATATTGTTTATTTAAAATTCAAATACCAACAAACTGTCATGATTGCAAACATATTCTGGTAATGTTTCAGTTCAGGCTGGGCTTTTGGATGAAAATGTGACTGAGGAGCTGGAGCCTTTTTAAAGTGATGATTCTTGATGATACTATAAATCATTAAAAATGCAGCCTGTATCATTTTAAACAAGTGGAATCAAAAATAGAAAGCATTAAAAAGTTGACAATCTTATCTACCAGCAGTTAAGTTCCCATATTACTGTAGGGTCAGTCTTACTGTGTATTTACAGTTTAATATCCTGAATTGATCTCATTATTTCAGTACTGTGCATGCATATTTTAGTGAAACTGTCAAGCATTTAACAATGATGATAAACTATGTGTAGAGAAGGTTTGAGACTGACCCATAGGCAAAGCATTCACTGAACTCCTGGCACAGTCTGTGTGCCATCTCTCTCTTCCCACAGCCTTGAGGACCAGTCAGAACCAGCATGGGGTATGGGGAGTCTGTACTAGGCAAAGTGCTGCTTGGAGACACACAGAAACATAAAAAGTTTCTTACAGGCTTAAACTTCACAGGAATGAGCATTCTACCAAACATGAGCAGGACTGAAAGTTCCTGTGAATTGATATTAAATCTTAATTTTTTAGGTTTATTGTATGACAGGCCACTGTGCTATGAACCACCAAGCCAAATGTCAGTCCTGAAAACCATCCCTAAGTTTATATAATTAAGCTTCAATTCACAAAAAAACGAGGCAGTAAAATCTGCAACAGAATGGTGTGGGATTGTCAGTTGAATGAGCTGGAGCCACTGCCACTCAGGAGAAATATGATCCTCTCAAATTTTAAAAAATGCTTCTGATCAGAGCGCAGCCACCTGGCTTTGTGTCAGAGCAGAAGTTGGGACTTAAATTGACTGTTTTATGGCACAAATCTCTCTGTTATGATGCTCTAATTAGGAGCTTTATGGGCAATATGAATGTGCTAAGAAGATCTACAATGTGCAGTAGTTGACTGTTGGATTTATCTCATCTTCTGTGTATTATCTGCTGGTAAAAAGTACATAAAAAAATTTAAATATTTGGTCAGATTTTAATCTGTGTTGAAGTAGACAAAACAAAAATCTAACTTGGTAGAGAAAATGCTGCTTCTTAAAAACAACTGTCATAATGGTTGATAAAACAAGATTTGTATATGACAGACCATCATATGAGATGAAGCTTTTTCAGAGCTTACTTCACAGAGCAGTGATTTCACAATATTTGCAATTTTCCTATTCATTAATTTTACAATAATAGAGACTAATAATCTTATTAAAGCCTTTAGATTCAGAAAAAGGGCAGAGTGTATGCACCAACCTGTCATAGAGCACTTGGGGCTGCATCAGCTGATACACCAGATGCATCATGTGGTCCCTGGCTGCCACCACATCCAAAGGAGGGTCATACTTGTTAACAGAAGCCACCTATCATTTCAAAATAGTAATCAATAATTCTAACAATCTTACATCCAGGGAAATATAACACCACAGTTAGAAGGGTTATTTCCTTATAGCTCTGAGGAAAAAGATCAATAGCACCCTGATTAATCATGAAGGTAAGGACAGCTTAGTTAATTCTGTGAGGTATTATCAAAACACTGCTCTCATACTGTACCAAATGTAATGATTGTTGTGCCTGTTTTTACCTTTTCTTCAACAGTGACTTTCTCCTGGTCCAGCAGAGTCAGATGTTGAAGGAGGAAGACAACTGCTAGTCTGTAATCCAGCTGCTCCTACCAAAAACATTCACATGGATTGCTTTACAAAAACAGTATTCACAAACTTTTTTCCCCATGCACATTTTCGAGAATTGTTTGGGAGCTTTTATGACTTATTGAGATAGGCAAGGACAGAAACCAAGAAGAGAGGGAGAGAGTGGGCAATGACATGTTGGAGAGGAGTTGCAGGCCAGATTTAAACCTGGGCCACCCACTTCCAGAAAAACAGCCCCTGTACATAGGGTGTGCAGGCATAACTACTAATACCAGTTGGAGAAGGCTGTAATCAGTAAATATAGTGTTTACCTGGACAGGGTTTTCCAGCAGGTTAAGATCCCTCAGCAGGAAAAGGTTGTGAATGTGTTTGCACTCCTGGATTTCACTTATCTGAAACAAATTTTAACCACATTAATAAATTTAACCACATGTAAATCTTTGCCTGACAGGTATCTGTGGTTGACTAATTCCTTTTGGAAGTTGTCTCAAATCAATACCAGGTTTTTCTCCAGATTAACGGCACCCAACAGGTGGAGATTCTGGAGGCCAGACAGACTGGTGAGGTGGTTCATAGACAGGTCAAGAACCTGCAGACTTTTCAGATTCTCCAACCCTTCAATCCTCTCCAGCTGGTTCCCCCTCTGGACACAGACGGAATAGAGGACACTTTTGAAGAGACGAGGATGTGATACTCATGAATATGCATGGATACATAGGGGGCTTCTAACCCACAGCTCTACTTAAAATACAGTCAGTGATTCCCACTAATAAATATTGAGGATGAGCCATGGTCACTCTGCAGGGTGCCTGATCTTTTTTCCCTGTAGTGCTGAGTTGAGTGGCAGCTCTGCTTCTCTCTTCTAAATCCTGACAGGTGAGGACTGACAGCCAAACAGCTGGCGAGGTGCTAGCATGTTACACTAACCAACTAAAGAACCAGACCTGGGTACTCCTCTCTTGTCAACATCCCCATCCTGCTTCTAAGTCATCTATCTGTCTGGCCACACCACAGCCTGCTCTCGCCAAGCATGTTGCCTGGCAGAGGGCTGCTGTCAGCGGGGGCGGGTGACTGCATCAGTCCCCTGAAGCTCCAGGTCGATGCTGTGATGGGCTGTGAAACAGGCTGGCTGACAGGGCTGTGCTGTTTAGGGAGGCAGCATGTGTGGAAGAGGGGTCGGGGAAGGGATGGATGTTGGAAGGATCAGGCAAGCGTTTGTGGGTGTGAGCACGCTCTGAATTTGGTTCAGGCTGACTCAAACACCAGCAGCTGGTCCCAAAGCAAAGCTACAGACAGGGGCAGACACGACGAGACCAATGGCTGCTGACAATGAGGAAACACTGATAAAGGGCAGAATGCGCATGTGCAAAAACACACAAAAAAAGAGAAAGAGATAGAGAAGGCCTGCTGTTGGACCATATGGTGATTCTCGAACAGGGGGCCAAGGTTTTACTGATTGTAAAAATGCAGCCAAAAACAGAGACATAAAGAGAAAGACAGAGGGTAAAAAATAGCCAAAAATACACAAAAATAGGTTAATTTGCTTATCTAAGATGTGACATACTTGCAGCAAGGAAAACAAACTAAAATAACCCAAAGTGTTTGTGTGTTTGGATAAAAGACAACACATAGAAAGATGCAAAATGCAACCAAGCAGTGCCTTCAAAATATAAGCGAGCACCGCAAGCATTGGCAAAGAAAGGCAGTTTGCATGTCCTTGACTGAACTTTTTGTTCACTCTTCATATAGTTGTACTTACCAAACAGAGGTGGGTGAGAGGCAGAGCTTCTAGGCCACTGATCTTTGAGATCTTGTTGTGAGCCAGGCTAAGATAGGTGAGCTTGCAACATTGCTCAACACCAGTTATCTCACTGAAATGGTTGTCTATGTATGGGCACGTTAGGAAAAATACACAAGGATAAAATGCAATGCAACATACTGCGGTTTAAAATAAAAGCAAACAAAGGAGCCACAAAGTATTCTGTGCTTGACAGAGAAACATGCAAAATCAGAAAGGATACAGTCCAGATCCAGCTTACTGAGAGATGAATACGCTGACAGATCCTTCATTTTTGTCATACAGTTGTGGGAGAAATTGACTTCCTGTAAACAGCAGCACACTATCACCCAAAGTCATCACAGCTTGAATAAGTTCTGTCTAAATCCATAAAGCATGGGAAAGAATTTTCAATTTGCACGAGTTCACTGTCATTCAAGGGCAGTTAATGCCTTGTAAGCATATTCAAAGCACTACAGATGGCCTATCGAAATCCAGGGCCTAACTTGAGGGAATTGCATGAAAGATTGGGGCCCCAGCCAACAATCAAATGTGGTCTTATTCTGTCAGCTCAAGGTCCTGCTTTACCTTAAGATTCTTGGGTGGCTGGAATCCAAAGAAGTTGGAGATTTCATTATGAGACACATCCAGGATGACAAGGGAGGGCATGTGGCTCACACAGGATAAATCTAGCCATTAAGAAAAAGTAGAAAAAAGATTAATAAAAAAAAAGTAACAGGTGAAGAGTCCACTATTGAGAATATATTGTGTTCAATTACACTTTTCTATGTCCTTGTCAAAGTTGTAACAGTACAATGCAAATAGTAGGTCTTTATAGGTGTGAATATCCTCCAATAATAAGCAACAATTACCAGTGATTTTGTTGTGTGGTAGCTCCAGCTTCTGAAGGTAGACATAGTTACATAAAACTGAGATGTCACTCAGATTGCGGTTCTAAAGTAAAGAAAAATAGTCTTACTTCAGCTTAATTTCCTTAAAAAGAAACATCAAAGACACAAAGTAAAGACATACAATTGATGTGTAAGAGGTTGTTTTGTCATGCTGTGCAATCAGTTAAACAAATGTAGGAAAGTATCTTACAGGCAGAGAGAGTTGGTGGTATGAGCGCTGCAGCCCGGAGTGACCAAGGTTGAGGACACAGCTGGAGACCATCTCAGTAGTTAAGACACCATTCTTCTGTAAACATAATATAATAATTATTTGATGAAATATTGCTGCAAGTCTATGCTTTTTGGAACTGAGAAATTAACTTTAAGCACGTCAACAGTAACACTGCAACACTGGTGGACTCAGAAGGGAGATAAGGGGTGATTGCCCTCTTGGTGTCTTAATGTTAAAAAATCCTTGCAAAAGTGCCCTCACTTATGCCACTATGGTAGAAAACCACAATTAAGTGACAGATTTTGTGCCTTGTCAGTGGACCAAATCAGGCAAAAATCCTGATTTTTATTGACAAACATTGACAAATCGCCTTCTGTGGTGCCCTCTATGTACCCAAATTTTGACAAAGTGCCCTCCTTGGTAACCTCTATGTGAAAAATTGGACAAACTGCGCTCTGTGGTGAAATTTAACCCTTTGAGATCTAAGGATGTTTCCTCATTTTTTACATTATTTTTTAATTCACCTTTTCAAGGTTTTGCAAATAACACAATATTCAGGTGTTCTGTATCAAAAGTTTCAGGACAATCTCAGCTTCATGGATACTGAGGCCCATTTTGTCAGGACTGTGTAAAGAGTTATTTTAACCTAAATACTGAGTTTCCAAATCTGATATTTGAAAATGTTTGAATCTCTTGTGAAAACACACCTTCACTCATGAAATAGGTTTACCAAAGCCTTAGCTTCACAAAAACAGTGGAATACATGAATATAATAATATATAAGTGCAGAAAACATGTTGAAATGAAATGAATGTAGTCTGTCATTCTAATTTCACCAAATATCTCAAATATGAGAAAAATGAGGCTGAATAATGACTTCAGCTTCACTTTACCATCACTGAAGATCAACAGGTCTAATTCTCTCCTCTCACTCCAGTCTCTGGCCTTACCTGTCCTGCAAAACCTGCGACAGGGAGGGCCTTAGGGATTCCAGTGTGTCAAGTGGTTGGCATAGGCAAAAGTTAACAGACAAAAGATTCAACCAATTACACACAGTGAGAGGTGGCGACATGTGCCCATTGCTCTAATATTGGCCCTGTAACTCTGGCTGTGAAAGACAGGGGTGGCAAGTGAAGGCAGAAGTGAAAGATGAGATTCTCCTGTTCGCGGAAGTGTTTGAATCGCATTTGTACGCCATAAAATGACAAAGATATTAAAATGTCGCAAAAGTGCAGCGGTGTGGTCGCTGACCTCATAGGGTTAAGTCATAAAGTGTAGAAAGAATTTAACAAAGCCTGTGTGACGTCAGCCGTCTGCTTACAATAGGCAGACTCAAACTGCTTTTGAAGCCAATCCGCGGCAGCTTCCATATTGAAATAGCAGTCTCAACCGAACTTTGGATCAACCTAAAGGCCAGCCCACTAAGCTTGACTTCCTGTCAGCTAGCTAGCTAGCATTCTGGTTGACAGAAATGTAGCTTCTGCCTGTCAAGTTATCTGTCAATCAAATGCGATGCGCCAGTCAGTCCACAATGAGATTTTTTCCTCAATACAATCTGAACCATTGTGGTACAAAAAAATTCACCTCCGTACAGTAAGAGCACATGAAGACACTAGCTAATGAGACACGTTTGTTTTTTTTTTAACCAGACTGTAAACCAGTTTATTTCTAGTGGAAAAACTGGCTTTTTAACAGGTGTTCAGACGGGACTCCTGGTGTTCCCGCAGCCAGCCTCAAGTGGACACTCGCTGTATTGCAATTTTTTGCACTTCTGCATTGGCTTCATTTTATAGGACCGGAGGTTGCCGCTTGTGTTAAGTCAACAAAATCTGTCAAACTGCCCTCTTTTGTGTCCTCTACGTGGACAAAATTAAGCTTATTGCCTTCTCAGTGGACAAAGTATAGTTAAGTGCTCTCTCTGGTATGACAAAATTTGTCTCAGTGCTCTCTAAGTTGAAAAAAATGTCAAAGTACCCTCACTGGTACCCCCTAAATAGACAAAGTTAAACATATTGACCTCTTGAGTGCCCTCTAGGTGGACAAAATTGTGTCTCTTGATGACCTTTAAATGGACAATACATGACAAAATACCTTCCAGGGTTGTCTATCAGTAACCAGGGAGCCCTCTCAGTGGACGATACCACATGTCCAACAGCAGAGAAAATACAATCAAGTGCTACAAGTGTAAAGTTGATTTTCATTGACATCCTCCCTTGTGTATTTTTGTTAAATCAGTACTTAAATGGTATAATCATATTTCAAAGAAATGATCAATCTTAACCATGAGTTCTAGCAATTTCACTTTAAACGTCTGGCACCTTTTTGAATGATGGTGCCCCACTGATCACAGCAGGTACCCTTTTGGTCAGTCGCCCCTGTCCCTTAAGCATCTTAGTACGCCACTGCATTGCAATGCTCATGAAGCCATTTAAAGCATGAGACTAGTGCTGACAGCCTCTTGTCCCTAAATACACACATGCACATGCAGTCCAAGAAAGTTGGCAAATACTAAAAACAGGCATGCACATTACTCAACCTGCTCTAAACACGGCTATCTTAAAAAAAAAAAAAAAAAAAAAAAAAAACAAGAGTAAACTATTTGACCTTGCTGTGTTGTTTTACTTCCCCAGACCTCTGGAGCAAGGTTAACTGCTTTACCTGTTGCACAAAGGAAAAAGCATGGAGGTTTACTCAATCTTTTACAGTAAAATGAAGTTCTCTAGTGCAATTCAGCCCCATGATACGCAAGGGCTGGCTTAATTTTTCACAAAGGGCACTATAAAATGACACAAACTGAAACTAAAACAGGTAATTTCGACAAATTAAATATAGCTTATTAAGTTTATGCGGGAAAATATGCTGCTCCTTACCTCCATCTCGCCGTTTTCCTCTTGCTCATCACAATCTGGAACCTCGTCAGAGACAGCAACACCAAAAGACCCAGGGGGACAGATGCTAAGAGATGCGGATGAAAACTGTTGACTCGTTGTTTCCTTCATTATTTCATAGGCATAACTTGATAACGCAGAATTAAAGACCAATAAAATGTTGTAAAAGTTGTTAAAAACTCGGTATTTCGAGCTCCAGTTACCGAGTTAAGTTTTCTTCTCAGAAAAAGCGAACGCCATGGTCGCTAGGAAACGCTGACAAGTGAGAGGTGAAAGGACTTGTGGGAAATGTAGTACGCTCGCTCCCAAGCTAACTGTCGCTTCTTTTGATTGTTGTGACAGCTCCCGCAGGTGATAGCGGAGAAGGGGGAAATTAAAACCTGTCGAAACTGAGAAGGAAATGCCTCCAAATTTTGGCATAGCTGAAAATTTTGTTGAAAGTCTTTCCTTTGACAATTTAAGCATATTAAAATTAAGTATATAAAAGACAAATTTATGGTATGCCGAATTGTAGGCTACTCCATGACAGTGGGCTACACACAATAGGGCTGAAAAGACAACCAGGCTTTGTTACAGTGCCTAAAAAATAGTCCAAAGCATTTAAAACGAAATTATGCCAAGGTCAGCTTAGTTTTATTGGTGGTATGTTGTCTGTGTTTTCTTTTCAGATTGTAGTATGACACAACGTAGCACTTCATGCTTGAACCATGTTGCACCACACATCACACCTGTCAGGTGAAGTAAATCATATAGTGTTGGTTATGGATCCAGTAGAAGGTTTCATCCAGGGTGTAACAAAACAGTGACAGGCTGTGCTGTCATTTGTAGAAGAGGTGTCACTACATGCAGTGGAAAATATGACTTGTTATGCAACTACACAAGGGGAAACTACAAAATACACAAAACAAGATGTGGGTTTGAAGGATTTATTATTTCAGTGTGTAGGTATATGAATTGACAAATCATGAGTGCTTGATTTAGGGTAGACAAACATTTCAGACCATTTTTAGATAGCACTGACTAATACCCTTCAGTGACTTTAATACATTCTAACTTGATACATTGAAATTACTGGAAAGAAACATGGAATATAAAGGTTAATTGCAAGGAAAACATGGCTAGAAAAGCATATTAGTTTTGTTATGCCTCAAAAGTTAAAAAAAAAAAAAAAAATCCCTTTTCTGAATTAAAGCATGGACAGCAGGAGTGGTTCACTCTGAGTCTTCATAACACATTAGTTCCTTTTTGTAGTGTCATAATAGAATAAGAGCTCCTATGTGTGATGTTAAACAGATGGTTAACATTGCATTAAAGTTGCCCATGTATAGCAGTACAAATGTAGCTCTGAAGTGAACAGCTGAATGAGCAGATTTGAGATTTTACACCGAGTGTTCGTTTCAGAGTGTTAGGCAAACCCCTCAGCAGCTCCTCGGTTGTTTTCCCATCGATCCCAGCCTATGTGTCATTATGATGGATTGCTCTGTGGGCTTCGGGGAGACCAGCAGAGAGCCCGCTGTATTGACAAGTCTCCCATTCCCCCTCTCTTCTCTTCTTGTTAAGTACTTCACTTCCAAGTTAATGAACTAAAAACAGGGAGGGGAATGATTTGTGATCATCTCTTGGGTTTATATGTTTAGGTTCGTTTGGGAAAGAAAAAATAAAGAATACAAATTAAAGTGTTTCTGTTTACAGAGCTTGAATGATGGATGAATTTTATCCCCCCACACATTTGTTTGCTTCTTTTATTAGGGATATGCTTTTTAACGCAAAATCAGCAAAAAAAAGTCATAAGTGAGGTGTGTATGTAAAATTTGTACAAAACAGCCCCAACTCTCTCCACTCCCTGCACAACTTTACAGCTTAAGCTATTCTAGGGAAAAAAAGACAGATAAACAGATTTTAACAGGCATAGATATGATACAATTCTCGGCGAGGGAAATCTTTAGGGACCGACCCAAATTGGCAGCAGGCGGGAGATGTGGCCTCATTCAGACAGTCTAATCTGGCATCTGTTATTGCAGACAGAATCAGTGGGCCCATGGGGGCTGCCAGGAGAGGAGAGATGGAGGTGTAATTGAGAGCAGCAGTTTAGATCTAATAAGAAAATGAGATGAGATTGGGGGCTAAGTTTGGTTGAGTGTCCAAAACAATCGGCTTTTATCCGTAAGCTGGAGTCATGGTGAGCGAGGGGCTGTTAGAGTCACATGAATGCTGCACTTCTTGTCTCCTAAAAAAGGAAAAATTGACGTTATAGGTTTCCTTTTGAAAGAGAGATATTATAGGGAGTAGACTTGTAGAGTTTGCAGTTCTGTAAGTTGTCACCTCACTTCCCAATTAGAGTGCTGCCTAGGCTTTTATATATATATATATATATATATATATATATTATCTACAAACCCAGGGCTGGAATAAAGCACATCTATGTCAGCCATTGATATGAAACGGAGAAGACACATTTTCTATCACAGAAAGAAAGCCTCTATTTTAGTATTTCTTAACCCAATTCCTGAAAATCTTCTACTTTTTCTCTTATCCTTGCATACATGACCCATATTCTTTCCTTTATATGGTCCTGCAAGAGAAATCTGAAGTAAGCACATCTTTATTTTCTCATGTTGTTCACCTCTCCCTGCCCATTACACTGTAGTGATCTTCTTGTCCTTGGTGGCCTGTTTGATGGCCGCCTGCTCGCAGATTATCTCCTTTAGCCTCTGCAGCCGGATGTTTTGGGTGCTCAGGTCGCCCACGCCCGTCTGGCTGCGATGGAGCAAGGACAAGGCATTGATGTACTCCAGCTCGGTGTAACGGACGCCTTGGTCCACCACCAGATTCAGCAGCTCATCCGCGGTGTTGTAAAGCATTTCGTAGTACTGCCTGCAGAGGAAAAAAACAGCAACAGGAGGGACATAAAAAGGAAGGTTAATAACACTTCATAAACCACTGTTTTGCATAATTCCAGCACAGAATCAAAAGGAAACACAGCAACAAAGAGGGGAAAACACAAGATGTGAAGCTAACTGATGTTGCTGTCAAGCCCAATTTCCTTAAAAAGGACTTCAAGGACCTCACCCTGCCACCACAACCGGGAGCTGGTGGTGGAGGGAAAACATTCAGCTGCAAACTACTGAGAGTGTTTTAATGAAATGCTGTTGACAGAGCCAAAACAGGAAGGAGGTGTGTGTAGAATTAATAGCTCTTTAACCAGGACCTAATGCCACAACAGGCCATTAAAACAAAGCATGGAGTACATACTGATGAAGAAGGAGCACGAAAGGGGAGAAAGAGCTGACGAATTACACATTTACAGGCATAAAAGGTCAAATATGCCTCATGGAAGAGGGACCTTGTGTTTTTTCTTCATATTGGTTGTCTCCATGTATTTGTAAGTAGATATTAAAGGGTACGCCTACTGTACATGAGCATATGGACGCAACAGTCAGAATAAATTCCCAGGAGCAGACAGCATTTGGTTATGACTGGATTCTTGTGGAAGGGTACCTAATAACATTTACACTGCCAGAGTTTAGATGCTGCTCAGGGATGCGTTGGGATGCAGGACGGACAATTTTTCTTTTCTTGAGGGCAAAACAGGTCAGATACCTTTGGGAACGTTTTTGTGGGTGTGTTTGAAGGATAGTGTAAACAGCAGCAGCTGCAGAAAAGAGTATATTTCATGGTTTTAAGCCCCTGGCTATGAGACCAATCTAATTCTATAGAGATCCACTGAATGTTACAGCTACGTACTTTTAAATAAAGTTTGTAAAAGAGGGCCACAGGATTTAGAATACATAAGAACATAAAAACAAATATATTAATTTTATCTAGACGTACTTAAAAGGACTATTTCAGCATTTCTATCCGTTGTTTTAGTTCTGGATTTAGAACAATGTTTGATACGTCTAAGAAATAATTCACCACAAGGTTAATTTTCAGCTGTTTTGCAGTCATTTTAAAGATTTCATCACTATATTTTTGAATTTCAACCCATTTTTAAATGCATTCTCTAAAAACTACATGATATTGCCATGTTGTTTTTCCTCTTCTCTTTCAAAACTTTGATTAATCTCCAGTCATTTTTGTTTGATATGAAAATATGTGTTGAATGTTCAAACGTCTATGAAATGTGTAATTCAAACTAGAGAGGATTGTGCTATTGCTTCCTCCTTTGTCAAAACATAATGCTGCATGTTTTCAATTTAGTATTTTGATAAATTAATGTATTGTATAGAAGTAAATGGAACCAAATGGATGCCAAAAATACAATACTGTTTGCACAAAAGTTAGGTGTAATGTTTTGTATCCATCCATCTATTATCTATACCGCTTTTGGGGCCGCAGGGGGCTGGAGCCAATCCGAGCTATTACTGAGTAAGAGGCGGGTTAATGGACTACTCACCAGTCAATCACAGGGTTGACATGCAGATAAAAACAATAACTCAACAACAACAATTTAGAGTCACCAATTGACTAAACAAGACTGTGGGAGGAAGCTAAAATACCTGGAGATGACCAACAAATTCACATGCAACCGCCAGAGAGAAAGATCCCTTGTTTTTTAAGCTTTATTTTTGGGCTTTTTATGCCTTTATTGATATTGGAGGACATTGGATAGAATTGGAAACAGGCATGAGAGAGCTGGGGAGAGGCATGCAGGAAAGTGCCACAGGCCGGATTCAAACCCGGGCCAACCACATACATGGGGCGCGCCTTTAACCAGTAGGTCACCTGTGCCCCAGAACTGACTAAGAATCAAACCAGGACCTTCTTGCTGAGGTAACAGCCCTAACCCCTGCATCATCACACAGCCCATGATGTTTGCTGTATGTGATTTGAAGTAGAACAGCTAAGTAGGAATTCTAAATGAAAGACGAGAGCTTAAAACTTTTATTTTAAGCAGTTGATTGGGAGAACTTGTAGACTTGATAGCCTAGCCTTGTAGACTCAATCATAAATTATCATTACGTTTTTAATACGTGAGTTTATGTGATAAATGATTATTTAAACCTTCTACTTGCATTAAATCCAGTTATGCTGATGTCATTTTCAAAGCTAGAGCATACGGTCTCAAATACTTAAGAAAACACCAGCTAAATGCCCGGGTGCTTTTATTGTGAAATGACACTTCACTTACATGCTGTTGGGCACTTCCAGAGGTCCACCAGACTGAATAAAACAATTTTCTATTAACTGTAGATTTGAGGAAGTCTTTATTAATGTAATGTGTTTAGATAAAAACTTTTACTTGTTTTGGATCGTGGGGACAGTCTCTGATGCACTGGACCAATATGATCAGGAGAGAATAGTTGACCATCCAATGGTTAAGCTTTAATGACTCTACAGTTAGGGGTTTGAGGTCTGCTGGTTGTATTGAATCTTGAAATAGTTGGGACCAAAGGAAGCTTTCTAGCAATATATGGAAGGACATGTACACACAGCAGTTTTGTAAGTAATTTTTGGAATGAGAAAACACACTGAGGGATTAGGGGTGGACCGTTAGACTTTCATAAGGATTAAATAATTAACTTCAGGATTAAATTATGATAGCAGAGTCAGCAAATGAACTTAGAACGACACTGACATATTTGTTAACAGAATAATGGTTAACCAATTTAAATTATTGTTTAACTGTGCTGCTGAACAGTGATGGAACAAGCTTCTGCCACTAGAGGGATTTTGGGATACAATAGGATCACTGCAAGTAGCATTGCTAACAAGGGAGGCCATTTTTAACTATTATTCTTCCTCACTACGTGAAACTCATAAGTGCAACCAAAACAGTGGTTTACAGTTTTGTAAGTACATTGTAATGAAGTGCTGTTTTTGTTGGGCAGATGTCTTAATTCAGAAAAATAAGTTAGCAAGGTTTTGAACAGAGCTGAGCAATGTTGTTTTCTATTTGCCATGTTGGTTTTACCGAGGTAGTGGAATTTATTTACTGTGTGTTCAAGGACTAGCCAAATAAAGATGATTTTAAGTATCCTTTAAGGATTTACTGATGCACACCTTCCCACACTTTCCCTTTGTTTTCTAAGCACATAGGTTTTGCTGGTTTGTCATTTATGTATGCACAGTGCATTCAGAAAGTATTGAGGTCCCTTCAGTTGTGCAAAACATATGAAGGCCCGCTTGGCTTTCACATGGAGATCTTTATAAACTCAAAGTGGGCTTTTATGTGTTTTGCATTTCAGTCTAGATCAGTGGCGGGCTGCAGTCTTGTTTGTCCTTTGTGAACTTTGTCCCATCTCCACACAGGATCTTAGGAACTCAGTCAGAGTGACCATCAGGTTCTTCATTACCTGTCTTACTAAGGCTCTTCTCCCCGAGTCGCTCAGCTTGGCTGGGTGGCCAGCTCTTGAAAGAGTTCTGGTTGTGCAGAACTTCTTCAAATTATAGAGGCCTCTGTGCTCTTGGGAGCCTTCAGTGCAACATATTTTTTATAGACTTTCCCTGATCTGTGCCTTGCAACAATCCTGTCTCTAAGATCTTCAGGCAGCTCCAGTAAAGATTATGTTTGTGTCTGTCATTTTAACACAGGTTGCATGACTTAAATTCATGGAAGTAAATGCAAAGAGCTGTATGCTGACACATGGTTATAATGTTTGAAAAAACATTTGTTATAACTTCATGTATATGTGATTTAGGTAGAAGTAGGCCAGTTAAAGCGTGTAAATGTGTGGGTATATATTTGTCTATTCCTTCACTTTGCTTTTACATTGACCTTGTTCCTTATGTTGTGTCCTCATGAGAGGTGTTTGAGGAGAAAATGCTTAGCTTAAACCAGCCACCTCGGTCAAGGGCAGATGCCAGTCACTGAACAGTTGTGGCTCTAGTTGCTCTGTGAGTGCAGTCCTTTAGTGAAGAGAGAGAATTGTAGCTGTGGCGGTGTTAGGCTGAGGAAAAGCTTCTGAGGATTTGTGGTTGGAAAAAAAAAAAAAAAGCAAGGTCCACCTGTTTACTAATCTTTTTTGTTTGACAGCAGAGATAATAGGAGTGGTTTGTTATTTTGTGCATAAAAAAGAGAAAGATGGTTACACTTTCTATTGCGCTTGTGAAAAATTAAAGTAAATGGATTCAAGTCTTTGAGATTTCTGATATAGTGCGGTAAAAAGGCACTTCGGTAAGAAAAGATATTTTTATCTTGCGTGTTTAGCTCCTCCACCCATCCAGGACCCATTCTCTTCTTCAAATGATCATTTTCGGTGCTAACGAGGCGTTAATGAGCACTTGGGGAGCTTCTGTTCCAAGGTGTTTTATGTGCTGTCATAGTGGGGATTCAACAGCAGAAAAAGACCTAGAAAGACTAATGGAGGGGTGCAAATGTAGAGGTAAAAAAAGAGAGGAAGAAGAGTGATGACTGAAAGGATGAGTGAGGAATAGATGTGCATAATATCTGTTTTTTTGGCCTTCCCCTTGCAAGTAAATGCCCTTGGCCATCCAAGCAACGAAGCATTTGCATTCTGTCTCACTCTCCAGCCTGCTCTCAATTTCTCTCCAAGGTCTTGTTCATTTTTCCTTCCCTGAGCTCATTTCATGAAAAAGCTTGTCAATATTGATGAGGGTCACATTGGTTCACTCCTTAACCGGGGGGCGTGACAAAAGAAAGGCAGGAGAATGCGCTGAGAAGATTGGTCCCACTTTGGTTTAATCTCTGAACGAAATGTGAAGTGTATTTGTCTGTTTGTCTTGACTTTGTCTGAATGTTAGCCTCTTTCTTTATTTCAGCTCTGAGTGCAGTTTCCATTAGATCAACACAGAATATCAGCTTGAAAGCATTACCTTTTTTATTCTTGGTAATCGCCTGCATGCTTGAGGCAAATCATCTTGTTGTGTGTCGAAAAAAAGACCCATAACTATTGTAAAGTGTTGATTTCTTTTGTTTGGGGAAGAAGATTTAAACAGAAGGCTTCCCTCTACAAAATATACATCCTGGTCTCCCAGTAAGAGATGGATAAACAGAGGAAGAAACTCTTGATTTTCAGCAACAAACACAGGAAGCATTACTTTCCAAGAGCATAATTATCACAAACTTCTCAACAGTAGATATGTATAAATTGTAGCCTTTTCAGAACAGCATGCTATGTGGTTCCTGTTTGGCAATATCCGAATTTCAACTCTGCTTTTTGCAGATGATGTGGTTCTGTAGGATTCTTTAGCTGAGGGTAAGCACCTCCAAGTCTGAGGTTATGAAAGCGGTGGATTTTTCTCTCAAATTTGGAGTTAGTCTTTACCACAAGTAAAGGAGTTCCAGTATCCCTTGGTCTTGTTCACAAGTGGGGGTAGAGTGGACTGTGTGAGACTGACAAGTAGATTAGTGCAACATTGGCAGTATTGAAGATACTTGATCCGGTCTTCAGAGTAAAGATGTAGCTCAGCAGAAAGCTTTCAGTTTTTCAGTCTATCTTCATTCCAATTCACACCTTGGGTCAAGAGCTTTGGGTATTGACTCAAAGAATAAGATCATGGAAACAAGCGGCTGAAATAAGTGTACTCTTGAGGGGTGGCTGGCTCAGCTTTAGAGATAGGGTAGAGCTCAGACATCCAGGGGGAACCTCTGAGTAGAGCTGATGCTACTTTGCACCAAAGGAGGGAGCAGAGGTGGAACGGGCATCTGATTAGGATGCCTCCTGGTTGCCTCACTGCAAAGGTCTTCCGAGCATGTCTTACTGGGAGGAGACCTCGGGTCAGAAAAATTACATATCCCACCTGGCCTGGGACAATCTAGGTATCTCCCAGGAGAAGCTAGAAAATGCCACTTGGGAAAGGGATGTGTGTGTGACCCAGCCCCATATAAGCAGACGGCAGGAAGGCAAGAAGGCTGGCTCGCTGGCTGGATGGAGCAGTCACAAAGCTGTTTTGCAGCATGTGCACTTGTGCAGCAGTTATCAACACAGTCTAGCTGCAGACCGTAGCTAGACCACAGATCTCGGACTCCCCCTCTTGCAGACCACAACTGTGAGATGCTGCCTCTGACAGAACCGAAAAACACCCTAAAACTTTAAAAATAACGTTAGATTAAACTTCTGGTTAGGGCTAGGCTACTAGGAGTTAAAAGTAAATAACCTGACCTTCAAAATCTCACAACAAAACATTTCATAAAGTCGAGTAAACAGTCTGCTTTCAAGAAATAGCTTGACATGAAATCACCCTAATGCAACTATGGTGGCTAAAGCTAATCAAGCTATAACTAATGTGTCTAATGTAGCTAAATCTAAAACTAATGATGATATATTAGCGACATAGGTAGCTCAGCGAACCTTGCTAAATTTAAAGCTCATGATAAGTTAGCTACGTAGGTACCATTGCTATGAAACTAACATGGCTAAACCTAAAGCTACCAAAGCTACTTAATCTATCTAAGCTATGTAGGTAATAAAGCTACATAACTAATGCAGCTAAAGCAAACAAAGCTATGCAAGCTATGTTAGATTATACTATGTTTGCTTAACCTAGACCTGTTTTAGAAGTAGCTATGCAAACACTAGTTTGCTTTTACTTCATTAGCTTTAGCTAAAGCTAATTTAGCTACATTGGCTTATGTAGCCAATGTAGCTACATGAAAAAACTGTAAACATAACTACCATAGCTAAAGCTAATGAAGCTATGTAGTGTAGCTTTTGTAGCTAATATGGCTGAATCTGAAGCTAATGATATTTTAGCTATGTAGATAATGAAGATATGAAGCTAAGGTAGCTAATCTAAAGTTAACAAAGCTACATAATCTATTTAAGCTATGCATGTAATGCAGCTACATAACTAACGTAGCTAAAGCAAATTAAGCTACATAAGCTATGTTAGATTATGTTATGTTTGATGAAGCTACACCCATTTAAGAAGTAGCTAAGCAAGTGTTTGTTTGCTTTAGCTTTGTTTGCCACATTGGCTTACGTAGTAATAATAACTACGCTACTTGCAAAGCTATGTTCACTTTAGCTAAAGCTAACAAAGCAAAAGCGAGCCACCATTTGCATAGCTACTTCTAAAACAGATCCATACATAATTCAATCAGGGATTACACCTCTGACCTTTTTTTCTATTTTATTTAAGAAATGTTGCTTAGTCTGTAATGTCTGCATTGTGTTTACTTTCATGAATAAAACTGCCAGATGTTTATGAGTAAAGCTGAATTGCCAAAAAAAAAAAAAAAAAAAAACTTCTAAAATGTTGTACCAGTAAATTATGTTCCTTCCCCTCTGTCAGGTCTCACAGTAATGGTCTGCAAGAGATCTGCAGCCAGACCTCTTTTGCAGTTGTAGGAATTGTCCTAAATAACATCTGCGACATTCACACAACTGCATCACAAGCATCTTGTGTGGATTTAACAAACTGATAGAAATAAAATGGATTGATAGGCAGAAAAATTCATCCGTTTGCCTTCACAAACGTAGCTTGTCCTGAAAGTTTCCGAAAGTTTCCATGAGTTTTATGCATCTGCGAAAAGTCTTTCAGTTTGTTGTCTTTTACAGTTATTCTCTATGGCTTCTTGGTTGAAAAACATGCAAATTAAGAGGATTTAGGAGTCAAATATGTTGTGAATGTGCGTCTGTCTTTACTTGTTCGCCATGTGATGGATCGGTGTTCAGTCAGAGGACCATTAATTTGCCTGTCGCCCAGTGGGAGCTGAGACAGGCTGTGCATTGTGCAAAAATGATGATGGATGGACATTTAAAACCTAGTGAAGTTGACTGTTTCCAGTAGAAATTATCTCCAAGTACTTTTGTTGAAATTGCGTAGGCTGAACTCTGTCTTTTGATTAAGGAAAGCCTTCTGGTAGACTAAGTTATGCACACGGTGGGAAGCAAATAAACCAGCTGCAAACTGAAGGTATGACTTTGACAGGCACTGACACTGTACTTGTACATTTTTCTTCAGTCTAAAAGTGTGTTAACAAAAGAAAAAGTACCTGAAAAGAATTAGAATCCATCTATTGATGCAGCAGCAGGCTAGAGGAAATAAAAATATCTCATCAGAGCAGTAAAACAGGCTTAAGTACAGTGTAATAGCACCTATAATTCACTTGGTAGTGATGCATTTAGGGAAAATACAGCTAAGGATTTGTTAAAAGCAGGTCTACTGATGCTCATTTTAAACTGGTGATGTGGCGTTAAATCCACTGAGCGTCTTCTCTCTGTAGTCAAAACAGAAAGAAAGTGAGCTCTGCTGTCATCTGCTTCTTAGTGTGTGAGTCGTGAAGACAGCTGGCAATCTGGCCTGTGTTCAGTATGAAGGGGAGGGGGCAGACTCAGAAAGAGTAAGAGGAAGGAGTGTTTGTGTGAAACTGTGTGCATGTGCGATGTGTCTGAGTGATGTATGTTAGCGTGTGCTGAAAACACTTTCAAACAGTTCATTACCCAAGCAGTTGGAAAGCCATTTGCCAAACAGGGTAAGGGCTGTTAATAAGATTAAAATCTCTCGGCACCCCGCCTTCGAGAAAGAACCCCCAGCGACAGACTCGCACGCTAACACACAAACAAACAACACACACGCCTCTTTTTATCCATTAAAGACAGAGCTAGTTAATGAAACCTGCATCCCTTTTTTTCCCAGAGAAAACCAATTGTTGTGAATTGTTGTTTTGATGGTGCCCTCCTTTAAGTCTCTCCCTCTTTATGGCCCTCACACTGCTTCTTTCTCCTCGCTAATTTCACAAATATCCACCTGCTTCTACCATCCATAAGAGCGCTGCTTTAGTAATCAGCTTGCGTCTCTGTGCATCACTTTTTCTCCTTGGTGTGCTTTCTATTAAATTTTAATTAGTCGCCCCCCTCCCTTTTCCCTGCATACAAAGAATATTAAGTAAATTTATGACGCGTGGATGCTGCGTAGGACAGACTGATGCATACATCAATGGTTTTAGAGTGAAAAGAGTGGGAAACATGGGGGAAAAGAAGAAAAGGAGAAGACAAGTGAGGGAAAGACAGGAATCAGCACTATTCATTCCCCCTAATTTCCAGTGTGTACAATATTAAAGTCATTATGTGCTGCCTCTGTCAGCAATTGGAGCAACACATTAGCCTGGTTGGGGGGATGAGGTGAGGAGGGACCTTTCCATGAGCCAGAACTAAGACTTGTTGCTGCGGTAAGAAATACCCAGGCTGCAGAAACAAATCTCCTTTCTTTATCCCTTTTTTAAAATGGTACGCTCTCACTCTATTTCAGAATTCACCTTTTTCTTTTTAAATACTTCTCAAAGTGGATACAGTTCCAAACACTGACCCCACCATTTAGTGTGGACAAGTAAAACTGCTCATTTGGAAAACAATCTACCCAGGCTCAAGGCTGTAAAGCTCAGACTTTAAAATCCTTCTGTTGCCTCTTACCCTTGATGTGATCGCTCATTTTAAATGTCAGCATAAAGGATCATATGATACAGGTGGTGTCATTAAGCTGGATGTTACTTTTAACAGCTGAATTTGGGATTATAAAGAGCAGTGTTTGGTAAACAAGTAGCATTTATGACATGTCATTTAGTTCCACGTTTATGCTTGTTTAGTTGTGTGGAGACAAAAATGTGTCAACTACAACTGTAAAAGTTGTAGTTGACAGGTGAAGAGAGCTTGTGATTGGCTGGCAGAAAGAACCAGTTAACGAGAAAGAAAGACACAAAGCTGTTATCTAAATCTGAAGGTGTTAATGAACTACAGGTCCAAACATCTGACTACATATCAAGTTGAACGACACCTCCTCCTGTTGTACAAAAGTGAAGGCAAAATCAACCTGCAACAGGTACTGTCACATCGTGCTTTGGAGGCAGCGTCTGTACAGAAGGAACTGAATGGTGAAGCTGAAGCCTTGATATCCCGCCCCAATAACAAAAACATACATGAACTTTTTGACAAAACAGCAATAATCCGACAGCTGGGTGCACTATGGCATCACAATGTCTGTCCCACCATAGGCAATATGCTTCAGTTCAATGTCTTGCTGGAAAACAACTGCTAACAACTGCTGAGAAGCATCCCCACAGCATGATGCTGCCACCACCATGCTTCACAGTGGGGATGATGTGTTTGTGGATATGGAGTGTTTGGTGATGGCCAAAAAGCACCATTTTGGTCTCATCACACCAAAGAACTTTGTTCCTCTTGACCATGGAGTCTCCCACATACATTTAGGCAAACGCTAGCTGAGATTTAATGAGTTTTTTGCAACATGGCACCATAAATCTTTGACTGGCGGAAAACGTGGGCAACAGTTGTATGCAGAGTTTCACTCATCTCAGCTGCTGAAGCTTGTAACTCCTTCAGAGTAGTCATAGGTGTCTTGGTGGTCTCTTTCACTAGTCTCCTTCTTGCATGGTAACTTAGTTTGTGAGGACGGCCTGATCTAGGCAGATTTACATATGTGCCACATTCCTTCCATTTCTTGACGATGGATTTAACCGAACTTTCTTGTATCCATGCCCTGGTGCACTTTTCAATAACTTTTTCTCTGAGTTGCTTGGAGTGTTCTTTTGTCTTCATGGTGTAATGGTAGCCAGGATTACTAATGGACCTAAGTGCTATAGGTACACTTGGTATTTAAATGCCCAAAACACATACTTTAAATACTAACTACAAATACAGAAACCATGTTTCACTAAACTGAACTGATGTGTATTCAGACCTACAAGTTTCACCCATGACCTTCCTGGTAGACTGCTGTCACATAGCTGCAGTCATAAAGCTCTGCCAGCTCCTACTGCAGCCAGTCAGAGGGTGAAGCTCCAGATGTTTTGGCTTCACTTGTGGGAAGCTCTCCATCTTTTATACAATCTATGGTCCAGACATGAGGGACTTCCCCTTCTTTATTTCCAATGTTGGAATGCTAGCTTCATCTAGCATCCACTGAACAATCTATTTTACATCTTTTGCATATATCTGTGCTCTTTTGCAGAGAAAAGGCATTTGATGGGACTACTAATTAGATGATTCAATTGTACAATTCTCCCACTGTTTGAAAATGAGTCATGAAAATTTCATTAATGTTGCCATGGTTTAAAAGAACAAAAAGTTCTTTTATAAACCTGACAGGAAAATGGGACAATGATGCTTGTAAATTAAGTTTCAGTGCAGTTTTAGTCCATATTTACTTACTTCTATTTTTTAATCTCTGTCCATAGTATCTCTTCCAACCCCTCCTTTCCCTTGCAGCACAATTGTCTCTCCTCTAGTAATGAGGAAAGGTCTGCAGAGACACTGAGACTAAAGCTTCATCAGCAAAGACCAGCCCTATCATGCTGCGCCAAGCACAACAAACACACACAGATACAAGCACACATATATACACAATCTCCCTGGCTTGATCAGCAAAGACCAGTCATCATGCTGTGAGATGCAAATACATAGACACAAGCATACACATGCACGCAGACAGTATGAAGAGGCAGGCTTCATCAGCAAAGACCAGTCTCATCATATTGCATCTTGCGCATGGGGGAAAAAAAGCAGCAGAGGAAGGGAGGGGCTGAAAGAAGAAGGGAAGAGGGAGGAAAACAATTCAGCAGAGGCAGTGCAGGTGGTAGGATGGTAGCGAAGAGGAAAAGATAAACGACAGGGAGAGAAAATTGAAGAAAAAGGGAGTGAGAGGGGAGGAAGAGAGAGATAAAGAGAGAGACACAAGGTGACAGGGAGGGGAGACAGAAGCCGAATGAAGTGACAGCGTACTGAAGCCAGGCCTAAATACAAACAGTTTTATCTGTTGACTCCCACTACCTCCTGACACGGCCGTCAACTGTACTTATTACCACATTCTCTGCAGACACCCCAGCACTGTCACCTCCACACGCACACAAAGACGGTTTGTTTGCAGATGCGCACACACCATAGGGGATCTCAGAGAAATGCAGAAGCTGGGGCGGGACAATATGCAGTACACAAGCTTGCTGTACAATTCACACATGTACACCCACACACTGTAGTAATTTCCTGCAGCAGACAGGTGGGTGCAATGGGCTGAACTCTGGGGCATCTCTACAACGAGCCTGTCAGGCTGCTGTTTAGCCTAGCTACGAGCTAAGGGGGCCTCTAAGTTAGCTAGTTGTTATGACAGCACTGCAACCTGCCTACACGGGTCAATGGGCAGCCCCGAGCTCCAGTGTATGTGCGTTAGTGTTCGTAAGTGTCTGTTATTAGTCTGTGTATGGACTGTATGTGGGTGCTGGAATTGCATACCTTAGATGCCCCAGTCCCAGACATACAAGACATTTACATGTACAAACAGACATGCCTTTATGTTTATTTGTGTGTAGTGTGAGGGATCTTAGGTTCCAGAGGCTTTTCCTTCTTCTTATGTAAAAGAACCCCAAGAAAACAACCAATCAAACTGTGTTAAGGTTTCCTTAGGCTGTGCAATAGCTTTATCATGTATTTTCTTAATCTCAGTAGGATTTTAAATATTATTCTTTGGGCTTTTTGCCTTTATTCCGATAGGACAGCTGAAGAGAGACAGGAAAAATGTGGAGAGACTGTAAGGGATGACATGCACCAAATAGCACAGGGACTGGGACCTGATCCTGTGATCTGGGAGTAAAGGACTGCGGCCTCTGTTCATGGGCGCCAATCAAATTACATATCACATCACATAGCATCACCTAGCATTGGGTTGTAGCATACCCTTTATTGTCATGCCATTATGAAACATATTTTAACTTATCATTTCCTATTGTTTTGAATGGTAGTGCATGTATCATGTCAGATTGTATCCTGTCATTATTTTATCATTATAAACAGTGTTGTACCTTTTCAAACCATATTGTGCCATATTGTATCTTTCTGTGACATTTTGTATTGTCTATCCATCCATTTTCTACACCCCTTATCGCCTTCAGGATCGCAGGGGTTTGAAGCTCATCCCAGCTGTCATTGGGCGAGAGGCAGGGCACACCCTGGACCAGTTGCCAGTCAACCACAGGGGTGACATATAGGGATAAACAGGTATGCAAACACTCACAGTTGCGAGCATGTCTCTAGTGGTGGGAGGAAGCCGGAGTACCTGGAGAGAACCTAAGCATGCACAGGGAGAACATTCAAACTTGGCACAGAAAGGCCCTGATTTGGAAGCAACAGCTGCGGTGCAACCCCATTTTTTACTGTACCCTGTCATAGTGCATTGCATCGTATCGTACCATAGTCCATTAAAGGTTATTTGCATTATAGAGTACTTTGTTGTGTACACAAGAGTGTACTTCTCTGTTTGTATGTAAATTGTTTGTTTCTATTGTTTTCATCTGTTGATTCTCTTGTAGAAGCAGCTCAAAATGCATTTAGTGTTGGAGTCTTAGAAAATTTTTGCTTAGGAACAATATAGTATAGCATACCTTATCGTATCATCTGGCAGTCCATTGTATTACATTGGACTGGACTGGATTTTGTCATATACTGTTTCATATTGTATTCTGCTAAGTTGAATCGTGTCATGTTATAATATGGTAACATATGGTTTGGTATCAAATACTTCTGCAAAATCCCAACAAAAAAAAGATCTTTTTGTGTGTTTGACAGCAGAAATGCAGTATTTTTCAAAGGATCCAATGGCAACCAGTGGTAATGCTTAAATGATAGATATTAAGGATAAATACATACAGCTAGAGCTGTTAGCATAAGGGCCTTAAGCTGTCAGTCCTTCACCTGGACTAGAAAAACAACTTTTGAAACATTCGTTCAAATTCAGCCAACAGACAGTAATTGTGCTGATTGGGAATCAGGATCAGAAAATGGGCCATGCACTAAGTAATTTGATTATAGTGAAATCATAAAAACTACACAGTACAATATAAATCCATTCAAATGAAGGTTTTTAAGTAACTTGTTAATTTAGCCTTGCAGCGAAGATCATGTGGTTATATTTCATATCAGTGAAAGCTATTTATTTCTAATCCATAGTTAAGGTAGCTAAATCTGTTGCTAAGTAAAGCAGGCTTGAAAGGCAAGGGTGGACTGTTGCCAGGCAACACTAAGTTTTAAAAAAGTTTTATTGTTTTGTTTTGTTTTCTTGAGGAGCTTTTGTGCCTTCTGCTCTTTTTGAGATAAAAGCCTCAACTAAAACATCACCTTTATCTCATCTCTGCTTCTGTCAAGAAATCAACATAAACAGAGAGAGAGAGAGAGGCATTTAGGACCATGAGGGGCAATCAATGGAGTGACAAGGTTAAGGGTGTAGTCAATACACACACAGAGACTACACACAGATGTGACATTGCACTGACACACGGTTCTGTGGAAAAAAGGCCGAGCCACTGAACTGTTTCTGAGCAGATGGTCTGTGTGTGTCCAATTGTGTATGAGGGTTGAGGTGTGTGTGTTTGACCTTGACCCACTGGCTGATATCGCTGCCAAACTTCTGACTGAGAGACACGAGACCGCCATAGGACCTTGTCATACTCACACTCATGCTCTCACATGCAGATTTGCATTTTAACGGTTCGATCTTGAAAACTGACATGCTGTAGGTTTCTACAGGGTTACATTGTAAATAAGCATGCATTCAGCCACAAGGTGGCACTGTTTGCACATCTTTCCTCCTAATTTATGAGACAGAGGGGTGTGTGCCCATGTATGTGTGTCTTTATAAGAAGTGCAGTAGCTTTCTTAGTTTTAACTCAGATCAATGGTTATAACTGTGCCCTTGTTCAGGTCTCTCGACTCTCTCCTTCCCATACAAGCACAAAGACACGGGAAAAAAAACAGCCAAAACACACAATTAAACACTCCCACATGCACGCACATAGGAATATAAAAGCACATGGGTAAACAGCCAAGCATCTGCAGCTTTTCTCTAAAGCAGGCTTCCTGCTGGGATGATTTCCTTTCTTCATTTTGCTCTGGTTTCACTACAGGTGGTAATAACATTCTAATGAATATTCTGCTTTTAGTCTTTGTTTCTCAGACTGCTTTTAAGTGCTGATACTGGTGGCAAATATATTATTATGGTATCAACAGTAATGTACAGTATAAGGAGTGGGAACTGAAGGATAACATACATTAAGATGCAAAATGGTACTATACCATGATAAGACACAATATGATACCATGTTATACTAAAACATACTATACAGTACAAAAGGCTTTGATACTAGTGATGTGCTGATCCATCAACTAGATTTAGGTTATCTGCGCATAGTGA
Organism: Cheilinus undulatus; assembly: GCF_018320785.1. Taxonomy (NCBI): domain Eukaryota; kingdom Metazoa; phylum Chordata; class Actinopteri; order Labriformes; family Labridae; genus Cheilinus; species Cheilinus undulatus. Next base: position 17,931,116 of record NC_054887.1, on the reverse strand, counting down.
TAGTAATAGCCTACATTCATAATAAGACTGTGAATCATTTATGTGAAAAGCTGCATCAGGTGTCGTCCAACTTTGTACAAAGATGTTGTATTATCATATACTAAATATAAACTTAACTGTTATCACCATCTGTGTGCCATATGTAACAGCATCTCTCACCCTCTGCTGTCACAGTGAGCCTTTATTGACTATGAGCTGCGTTTTATGTGCAAACAGCCAAACGTGACTTCCATGGCTAATTCATGTTACTTGTTCCTTGACGGGAGCTGAAATCAAGTCCCTGGTGTGCAATCTGTTAAGTTTTTAGTCTGTTGCTTGTAGCACTGCACAGTGAAGTAACATCATACAGTGGCTCAAAGTGTCTGCAGTGAAGCTTGAAGCTTTTACATTCATAACTCTCCTGATAAATGTTCTCTTACGGTCTTCTATAAACCAAGCATAGCACCTCTGAAATCATTTACTTAATGATAAACTGCACCATGGTTACATGAGTTTAGCTGCATCTTGGAAGCATCACTTGGAAGTTTCCCTCCTTCCTGCAACACAGCTGATGAATTTAACTTCTCTGTTTAGTTTTTTTTTGTTTTGTTTCATTTAACCAAACCAAAACTCATTGAAACATGAGCTGTGCACTGAAGTATTTGCAGTTGTAAAAGTTGTAACCCTAACATGCCTGTAAAGCTTCCAAACTGCTTAGTCTTTGTTGTTTGCACTTCAATGCTACTTTGGCTAAGTCTAGTAAAATTGCACAGGCTTTTGCAGCAAGAATGGACTGGACCAGGGTAAGATGAGAGAATCCCTAGGATAACAACACCATACCAATTAATGTGATATAATGCCATACTAAACTATACGATACAGCAACCCAATATGACACAATATGATGATGCAATATTATACAATACACTAAGACAATACACCAAAACAATACTAAACAATATGACACAATATGATATGATATAAAATGGTGCAATACACCAATACAATAATATACATTAAGATATGATATAGGGCTGGAAAATGAGATTAAATCACAATACGGCATGCTGCAATTTACAAATCACAGACGTTGCAATAAATAAACTCATTTCTTTATAAAACGGTTTACAATAAAAGGTCCTTTTCGTGTTTTATGTACATTTTCTTAATTAAAACGAGTGACATAAAAACAATAATCCCCATTCAATAAATCAATTGATATCAAATTTGCAATATGAGCAACAATAAGTGCAATCAGATGAACTTTTTAAATCATTCTGCCCTAGTTCATTCTATCTAATATTGATGAGGCTTAGAGTTAGTTCACACAAGTCATACTCCTAGCCGGGATTGGCTGATAGCCAGTTGACACCAATTATTGCCTCCCAGCTCCAACAGTCAATCACAGCTCTTTCACAGCACAGCGGTCCATTTAAAGACGATGAACTGCTCACTAGTCCCTGCTTGCATTAATGCATCACGCAACACTATACCATACAATACAATATGATACGATAGTATGGGATAATATATGATATGCCAATATGATATGATACAATGCAAGATGATACGATACACTACGGTTCAATATGATGTGATATGATGATCAATATGCTACGGTACAATAAGGTACAGTACTGTACATTTTGACACAGTACGATAACACACGATACAATACATTGCCAGTAATACAATACCAGTATTCTTCTTATATGTGCCACTATGAGAAGTCATAATGTGGTGATACCGTGCATCAAAAAGGGAGGAAAATCTTGAATTTAGAGAAGTGCATATGTTTTTTAAATTAAAACAACTATTTATTCATGGCCATGACATCGTATTGCATTGGTGTCTTGTCCTACTCATCATCATCAAGACTGTACTTTCAAAATGTGTTATGTATTGGATGTATGCAAGTTAGTAGCTACAAAGCTAATTTTACTAAAACTTATGCCCTACACATTAAAATCTTGATTTCAAAAGGCTGATTTGCTTGTGTCTACATGGCTGTGGATGTGTATTGGAGTTGTGTGTGTGTGCTGGCAGGAGTCGGTGTGTCATGAAGCCAGAGGCTGGCCAATCCAAAATGCCAGAAATTTGTAAACAATGCACACTGCAATTCCCAATCAACACCTCCACACCGACCCACGCCTCGTAATCAGGGTGAGTTGGAGAAGCGGAGGAAAGACAGAGGAGCCATCACTGGCTTTTCTCCATAATCAAAGCAGACAGAGGGTAGAAATAACATGCTAATCAATGGTCCTCCACATCCAGTACAGTTCAGGTCATTTCAGTTTAACTTCATTGTTTTTCGTCTCTTTATACTGAACTAGCTTGCAAACTGGCATGGTACAAATGTCCAAACAGAGTGGACGCCCATTCATTTAAACACATGACACATTCATAATGAATCCAGGAGCCGTGAAAAGAAGATAATTAACCTGAAAGCACTTAATGACAACATGGGCACACACTTTTTAGAACAACAAATGTTAAGATAGAGACGGTTAAGAAAAGGTGTTATGATCGCTAACTAATGCTATGAGAAGTGATACAATAAGGATATCAAATATTTTTTCCTCTTTTCTTGTAACTCACCTTCAAATCTTTCCCTTCCACTCTATCTTCCTCTTTGGTTTTCGTCTTTTCCTCTGTTGAATCTACTTCATACCCTTGTTGTCCTCTCCAAGCCAATTCAGTGTCACTCCCAGTGAAAGACATCTTTTCTGTAACTTCGTTTTTCAATTTTCCTCACCCTAAGCCCTCCCTTCTTTCCCCATCTTTTCCATCACCTCCTCTCACGCACGCTTTCTCCTGTCAAGGACATAAACTCCCTAAAAAAATCACATGGATACTATGAATCACCCTCCTTTTTCTGTCTTCTCTCCTCCTGCTCCCTCTCCCTTCCTTTTGTTTTCACAAAGATATCTGATTTCCCCTATGCCTGTAAGGGGCTGTGCGGCGCCTGCAACAGCAGGTAGACTCTCAATGTATCAATGCATGAATAAGGAATAAACACCAACAGGCATGCACAAACCGGCATACAGTGTAGTTACCAATCTGTTTGACCATCTGTCTGGTTTGTGCATTGACATAGTTACTGCCTGAACTTGAGGACATTGTGATATGTGAGTGCAGGTGTGTATTGGGTTGGACCAATTTCAGCTCATTAAAGCCTAAAAACATCATAAGGCATAACTACTGCTTTAATACAGTTCATTTGAAGTTGCACTTAGGTGTAATTTAAAATATTGCTCTAATTAGAGTGATTTTACAGTTTTAGATCTTAAATATGTGATCAAATAAATAGGACTGTATTTCTTTCTTGCCATCTTTCAAGAGCCCTGTGATTATTAAATGCTTTATCACCTTGAAAACAGCTCAACACAACGTAAAAAAGCAGTTATTCTAAAGAAGACAGTGGCACAACAATTTAGAGACACTCTCTTTCTGTAAAAAAGATTCCTCCGTCAGCTGTTTCAGCCCAAGGTTGTGCGCCTTTTTATAAACCCATGCCAGTGAAAAGTGAGTTTCTAGTTCATGTGCATCCCTCAAAAACAGCTCCAGGTGAACTGAACTGCAGCTAACATTGGAAAAAATAAAGCAGACTTTATTTTATTTTTGTACCTAGCGAAGTCAAGGTCAGCCTCCCTGGACATGGTGATATTGGTGAGGTTCTGCTGCAGGACAAAGATGTTCCTGCACATCTTCTTGATGCCAGACTCGCTGATCCTCTTGAAGTACTGCGCCCCATTGATGAGGATGCAAGAGATGAGATGTCCCAAGCCTAGAGAGGGAAGAGAGGACAGGGATGGAGAGAGAAGTAATTGTAAGAACAATCGACAAAGAAGAAAACAATACAAAGTAGGTATTTTCTGCTCCATTTTTACCTTCAAAGATGTACTGGAACTTGTGCTGCTGCAGGGCCGCTCCCATCGCCTCCTCTATCGCAGAGATGTCCTTGTTCAGTTTGACCACCAGAGGATCGTAGTCCATGCTCTCCACATTGGCCACGATAGCATAATTTCCTTGCTTAGTCAGCGGGATTAGGTAATGGAAACAATGCACCCTGGACATAGACATGGGAGCAAATGAACAGAGACAGAAACTACAATGAAACAACAAGATAAAACTTGTTTTTTCCATTTCAGCTGTTAACATTGATCACTAATTGCTCCCAAATCATCTCACACTCACTGTTTACAAGTCTGCAACAGTTTAAACCAGTGGCTCTCAACTGGTGGGTCCAGGCCAATTCATCTGAGAGTCTTTCAAATGCTATTATTCCATCACTTAAGTTTTTGATGGTGGCAGAGAGGACATAAAATTACTCTGCAGAATTGTTTTTTCTGAAATAATCAAAGTTCTAAGCTTGAGTTTACCCAAACTCACAGTACATTTTCTCTGTTTTTTAAGGAAACTTTAGGTAATTTTTCTTAAAAGGTAAATTAGTTTTCCTGAATCTTTTGGTGAGGTTTTTTTGGGCATTTCCCCAAACCTTTTGGTACTTTTTTCTGGGACTTTTCCTCCGAATCCCAGAAAAATCACAACAAACATGGGACTCTGTTTTTTTTTTTGATTGTTTGTTTTTTTCACAAAAATGTTGAGCAGTTCTCTACAGTGATATCTGAGGAATTTTGACCTGAAAGTTTTTTGGGTTTTAATTGCAATTTTTCCCAGAAACTTTCAGAAATCTTTCACAGAAATTTTATTCATTATTATTTATATTATATATCTTATTTTCTGCACTGTCTTTGTTCTGTCACATCTCTATCTGGAGTGCCCCCTTTAATAGAATAAATTAAATTGATTGGCAAATATATCAGAAATATGAGTCACGATTTGTTATTATGAAACCTGTGGTGGGTCCAAGGGCTGGACCAGTTAACAACAACTGTTTTAAACCAGCTGTCACATGTGTCAAGTTTCCAAAAATGCCAAAGAAAAAGACTAAAAAGAAAGAAAAGAGCCTTTTATGCCATGGAAAGACGAGTCAGCGGAATTATTCTTGATTGAAATGTAGACCACAGGTGACCCTGAGTAATCACACTTATACATTTACCAACACCTTTAATTCAAACAGAAATTATTAAGTTCAAAGCACTCAACACATTTACCTATCAAGCTGCTTTGACACCACTGATAGACTAAAGGAAGGTAGGAAGGTTATACGTTAAGGGCAACCTGTAGGGGACAGTGCTAAGTACAGTATTCTGTACAACTCTTATAGGTATGAAAGCAGAGACATGTACCAGATTCACTACTTGGTTCTAACAGAGAGAGGTCTTGAATTGGTGTAGGTGTGCTGAAATGAAACCTAAACCGAGTTTATACCTTTCTGTGGCTGTTAAAGGTCTGTTTTAGTGCGGTCTCTTTAGAAGGGTTTTTGCTTTTCAAATATTTATTCTGGAAAAAGTTGAATAAGGATGTGGCACAAATGTGGGTCTCTGCTTCAGGCTGGCCAGCTGCTCCTGTGGAGTAATTGTGGGTTAAAACCCTTGCTCAAGGGTTTTCACTCTTCTTGGCCAGATTTTTCCTGGCACGTGGATGACACATATTTGGTATGAGCTCAATTAGTTTAACACAATAATTGCAGTGATATCTGGAAATGAATAAATGAGGCCATTTCTTACACTTTAAATAAACAATTTTCATGCTTAAAATGACAACAAATGTCATGATGAGGACCAAAACATTTACTTCTATGTCAAATTTTCTCCCTGATAGTAACATGCATCTTTTATTTTCATAGAAGGGCTGTCTTACTTTGCATAATAATAACTAAAATAATGGCTTTATTTAAGTGGCACCTTTGAAAATAAAACTGTTTAGTGCTTTGACCAACAAGCAAACAAGGGAGCTAGATTCACCAGGAAATGTGTAGAAATAGAGGAAAAAAGCAATAAACTGCAAATGAATAAAAGCAATAAAAAACAATTGAGGAAAAAAATAAAACAGAGAGAAATGAAATAAATAAAGACGAGATAAAAGGCGCAGGTTAGAGCAGGCGCCAATTTACAGAGGCAGTAGCCCTCAACACACTGGTTTCTGTGCTGTTTATACAAGTCTTCCCCCCACTCCCTCTCTCCATATTTCCTGTCTCTCTTCAGCTATCCAGTCTAGATAAACTTCATAAACAAAGTCAGGCAATTACATTTACGCAAATAACCACACTGCAAACATTACAGATTAAGCATCATTACATACATAAAACTGAAAAAAGGTCTGATGTCTAATCCAGGATTACAACATGTATAGACCCATTTTAGAACTAGTTACGCGAATGATGGCTTACTTTTGCTTTGTTCGCTTTAGCTAAAGTGAACAAATCTTTGCTAGCTAGGTAGTTAACGCTACAGCGAAAGACAATGTAGCTATGTTAGCTTAAGCTAAAGCTAACAAAGTGCAGTGGTCTGCCACTGCACTCTGCAACATGTGGAGGAGGAGATGAGGAGGGACATTGTGAGCATGAGGAGAAGCACTTGTTTGTAAGGGGACACACTGATAACGTTAGACTAGTGGTAAAGGGCCGTTTCAAGCCAAGAAAAATGCCAGGGCCTCATTTACAACATCTCTTGAAAAATTTTAACATCTATATCTTTTGGCCAAAAAAGGCTCATTTTTGCCTAGACGTGAGGATTCAGTACCTCTTCAGTTCCACAATGGCAGAGCAGTGAGCAGAAAGGTATAAAAAGTTTAGGTAAGATAAGATCATATCTTACAGTATAAAGTGTACAAATGATATGGGTGATTCTCCTTCTGCCTTAAGCAAAGCCAACAACTAAACCCCAATTTTAACGCCTCGATCTAACTTCAATCTCCAACTATTCAATCATATCTTGCACTTAAAACTGTATCTCCCTCCTTTAACCTCCCACCCTCATCTCTCTCTCTCCCACCTCTTCCTTCCACCCACCACTCCCGCTCTCTTCCTCATGGCTTCATTTAGCTGGTACCACTATCAGGGGAAATTCGCTAGATGGGGAGAGTCAATGGAGTGTGGCATATAGCTAGACATCAGCCTCAGGGAGGGTTTTCTAACCGAAATCATAAACAATATTGCATAAGCTACACAACAGTCCACGGGGAAATGGTGGTACATGGAGGGATGGAGCAATCGGGGGGTGGAGGTGGGGTGATGGAGGACTATTAGTGGTTGTGAGGGGAGGGGAAGTATATGGTGTGGTAAATTAACTTGGCTATTGATGTTCAAAACACATACTCAGGACATGGTAGGAATTTCTGAACTGGTGCCTTAAAGGTAGAAGTGGGGTGCCACTGGTAATTTTTGTCCATTTGATTTAATGGCATGTCCTGAAGCCCTGTGTGCTACAATTATGGAAGCAGGATGTTAAATGATTTAAAGCCTTACTTTAACAACGAGTGTTTCATTTATGTGGGAGGTGACACGAGAGAGTGATATCAACAACAGGCAATGACCTTTAATAGCTTACAGATAGACACATCTCTCCTTCTATTATATCTGTTTTTGCCTATATACATATTTGTTTTAAAAACTGCTTACCTCAAGGGAATCAAAATGATTTAGTTTTCATCATGTTAGATGGGTTTTTGTTTTCTTCCTAAAAATGAGCAAAATTCAAGCTGCTTTTTCAGTTTTTCTGTAAACAAAATAAATTCTTGCCAATTGTTCAAAGCTTAAAGCTACTACAAGTAAATGATGAGGATAATGTTAAAGCTGGACCTTTAACCCCTTTTCTAAAATATTTTCTTTTACTTTGCAATCTGTGTTTTCTGGCCAGAAATCCCATTTTGCTTCCATTACACAGTTCAATTCCACAGTCAACTGTAAGTTATATTAAAAGAAAGTGGAAGCATTTAGGAACAACAGCAACTCAGCCACTGAGCGAAAAACCCCGTAAAATCACAGAGCAGGGTCACTGATTGCTAATGTTCTGCTGATACCATAGCTGAAGAGTTCTGAGCTTCCACTAGCATTAAAGTAAGTACGTGGAAGTACATTTCCAAGCCTCACATCACCAAGTCCAATTCTTTGGATGAATCACTCCCCTCACTTCCTATCACTGCATTGTGCCAACTGTGAAGCTTAGTGGTGGGGAGATAATGGTATGATAATGGTATGAGGCTGTTTTCAGGGTTTCAGGGTTTGACCCCTTATCTCCATTGAAGGCTGATCTTAATGCTCAAGCATAGCAAGAGATTTTGCAAGTCATGATGCTATGCTTTCATGACTGTACCCCAGTGCACAAAGCAAAGACTATAAAGACATGGCTGGATGAGTTTGGTGTGGAATAACTTGACTGGCCCAACAAGAGCCATGACCTCAGCTCCATCAAGTACCACATCAATGCATGACCTCATAATTTCTTTTTAGAATGAACGGGCACAAATTCCAACAAAAACACCCTCCAAGAAGAGTGAAAGCTGTTGAAGCTACAAAGGGGGAGGGGGGGCAACTCCATATTAAAGTACATGCATTTGAATACAGTGTCAATACAGTTCCTGTTGTTGTTGTAATGGGCAGACGGCCAAATACTTTTGTCCATATAGTGTAACTAAAAGCTGTTTGGCTATCACCTTAACTTACATCCATCCACTGGCATCAGTTAAAGGCATTACAAATAACTACATTGAAATAATCAATATTATTCCAGATAGCCGTGCTTACTTTAGTATTTCATAAAGGGACTTAGTACTAACTTCAGTGTTTTCTTACTACCTAAAAACGTCACACAAGAGTTTTAGGCTGCTTTTAAAAATACTTTAGCCAGAGAGTTGAAGTCAGTCTTACAGGGACAAAATTGTGTATTATATTGTGTTGTATCACCTTGTGTTTTATCAATAAATGCTTTTAGATATTTTCTTCTTTTACATTTTTATGTTAATTAACCTTCCCACTTATGGATCTAGTTTTAACACATTTTCATCTTCAGCAAACCTGAACATAGAATATACAGATGTACAGTACTGTGCAGAAGTTTTAGGCATGTAGAGCGCTAACAGTTCTTCACAGGTCCTGATGTTTCACAACCCCAGGCTGAAGAGAGGAGGGAGGGCAGCCAAAGTCAGTGTTGACACATTTGACATGTACGTGTGTTGCTCAGCAGCCAAGGTTAAGCTTAACAGCATTTCTTTTGTCCGGGCCTTTGCACCCCTGGTCATACGTCCAGCAGCCACCAACAGTTTTCAGGTGCTTGGAACATGCACGAAAACCAGGGGGTTGTGGCAACTCTCCTACCTGCCCTAACAGTACCCTAGGCTATGTTTAAGCGCTACATCTACCCATAACTCCGCCCTAAAGCTGTGGTTTTTGTTTTCTTTTCATCAGATTATTTTCCCATGCTCTTGGTAATGTACAAAGACACCCAGAGCATGACCTGGGTTGTGTCAATCCTCCTTCCCGCCCAGTGAGGCTTTCAGGTGGGCGTACTTGCCATTACACGCCTTACTTCAGCCTCAAATTTCGGCCCAAACATGCCTAAAACTTCTGCACGGTACTGTAGATCGTATCGTATCTTGTCCAATGCCATCTTGCCTTGTTCATCTTACTAAACAACTATCTGAGTTAAATTTTTCCAAAGTGTCAGTGACTCTACATACCTGACTTCCAGGTGCAGCACCAGGAGGCAGCGGTCTGCAATGTCTTGGAAACCTCTTGACAGGTCATTAAGGGTCTGCAGAATCTGCTCCCTGCTGCGCTCACTCTCACCGGCCACTTGGCTGTCTGCTGAGCATGGAGACACATCTGGATGGACAGAAAGACACAAATACATCATTAACAGTCATTATTACTGTGACCTGAACATGCTTGAACACCACTGCACATCAAGGTCAGAGGTATTTATGCGTTTCACAAGGACATAATGAGATACTTAAAATAACACAAGCTCCTACAGTAGGCGCAGAAGTAAACCATCAGTTAACTCTCACTCGCTCCCCAAGTCCTTCAGCGTGTACTTGTACTTTCTTGTCGCCACTTGTGCTGAGGCAGCAGGAGCATGTGTCAGTGCACTGCATTGTAAACCACACAAAGACCAGAGTGTGTGAAAAAGAGAGAGGGAGAGCTAGGGAGCACGGGAGCATGATGAGTGTATATAAATTCAGCCAGGTGTAGATCAATGGCCATAAATTAGCAAGGGGAGGAAAGGGAGAGAAATTGGCCCCGTCACTCATATGTAAGTCTATTTGGTCAATGAGGCGAGTGTGTGTGTGTGTGTAGTGTGTGTAAAGAGTGACTGTTGAGCAGAAGAATGCAGGGGTCCACGATCGATGTGCCGCAGTCAAAGCCAGCTCCCCAGTTACTCTTCCTGCCCTTCCGAAGGTCACACGTGCATGCACTTGGGCAACACGCACACAGCTAAGGACCAAGTGTCATCAAGTGTAAACCAAGGCCAAAATGATCCATTCATGTGTTCTCCCTCTACAAGACTGATTCTTTTGACCAATATTCCCTAAAAATTAAAATAACGTCACTCCAGAGCTGTTGGTTTCGCCACTAGATACAGTGTTGCCACTGTAAGTCCAACTTACTTGAAATGTCGCTTCAACACTAAATGATCCTAAAACATTTCATGTGCAGTTCTTTTACATCATCTTTTAAATAATGGTTATAGCCATTCCCTCCAAGGTTTTAAAGGTAGCAAATCTTTTAAGGGCTGATTTTGAAACATGGTATCAGCAGCTATAAGTACAATAGAACCCGGGGTTTAAAGATGACTGAGATAAAATACACGAGTGCAGAGACACTCAAAAACAAGGCAACTTCCAAGGACATTTAGATGTATCAGCTTAAAAATGTAAGACTTTTTTTCACTGAATGTTAAAGAAAAAGAATCAATCCTAAAATAAGTTCTAAAATTCTGAGATCCTGAGCACTGCAGAACAGCTTTTCATTTAGGATATCTCTGTACTTTGCTCCATTCAGCTTTCCCTCAACTCTGACCAGTCTTGAAGCCCCTGCTGCTGAAAACACCCCCACAGCATGATGCTGCCACTTCTCTGTTTCACTGTTGGGATGGTATTGGGCAGGTGATAAGCAGTGATTGGACTGACATACATAATGTTTATAATTGAGGCCAAACAGTTCAGTCTTGGTTTCATCAGACCAGAGAATCTTGTTCCTCATAGTCTGAGGTGCTTTTAACTCCAAGCGGGCTCTCATGTGTTTTGCACTGAAAGGCTTTCATCTTGTCACTCTGCCATAAAGTCCAGATCAGTGGAGGGTGGAGTGATGGTTGTCCTTCTGGAACTCTGTCCCATCTCCACACAGGATCTTTGCAGCTCAGTCAGAGTGGCCTTGGTTACCTACCTTACTAAGGCCCTACCTCCCCCAACTGCTCAGTTTGGCCCCGCAGCCAGCTCTTGGAAGAGTCCTGGTTGTGGCAAAAATTCTTCCGTTTGAGAATTATGAAGGCCACTGTGCTCTTGCAAACTTCCAGTGCTATGGATTTTCTTTATACCCCTCCCTAGATCTGTGCCTTGCAACAATCCTGTCTCTGAGCTCTGCAGGAGGCCTTTTATAGAGAGGTGTGTGCCTTTCAAAATCATGTCCAATCATTTAAATTGCAGGACTCCAGTCAAGGTGGAGAAACATCTCAGCAACAATCAAGACAACTGGGAGGCATCTGAGCTAAATTTCAAGTATTTTTAGAACAGGTTTAGATCCGGTTGGAAGGCTTTAAAGTGCAACATTGTTACCCTCCTTTCCTGGGTTTTAAGAAGAAACTACCACTGCATATCCTCCACATTTAAGACTTTCTTTACCTCCTCACATGGGTAAAGCTACCTCATGCTCATGTTCGCACATTCAGTGTGCGCTAATGAGTTTGCTTCAATAACTTCACCTTACAGTTACTTTAAATTTACCCTTGATGAGATGATGGACCACTGACTTAGGCAAACATCAGTGAGGTGTGCCACGGCCATCCAATCAGTACAACAAACACACCACCCATGTGTGACATGACATGACAGCTGCTCCTATGGACTGCCTGTCTGACGTGTCGAGATAAAGGTTAGACTGTGATGTGATGTGTGGGGATCAGTAAGTAGAAGTGCTGTACATATGAACTTGCTAATTAACTGTCTTGTGTAAACCTCTTGATAACGTGTGGGAGGACACTGCAGTGCGGAGTCATCAGCAGGTGGTGCAGGCAGTTTCTATTGTTACAGGGTGCTTCAATTTAAAGTCCTGCAGTAGAAAATAGATAACTTTGGTCTTAATCAAAACACACTTCATGATGATGATTTGTCATTTTGTTGCTTTGGTGATGATTAAACAAAGCATGCTTCTATACAATCTGAGCAACACCTCTAACACACCTTGATCTGATCAGCCTTGTCGTGCATGTTGTTCCGTCCTGTCTAGATCTTTGGTTTTGTTGCACGTATTCTCAGATGTATCCTGATGTTTATGAACCAGTATGTCTAAAATAGAGGCGAATCCTTCCCCTTACACAGCTGCCAGGCTGAAACTCTGTAAAATCATGGACAGTGTAAAGCATTTTTTGTTTTGTTTGGGTGATTAATTATTCAGTTTGGGGACGAATGGCAAGAAATCTTCATCACCACAGCATAGGTGAATGCTAACTGGCTAAGATAAGCTAGTTTATGGCAGTGATTCTCAACTGGTAGATTGGAAAGTTGTTTCCAATGGGTCACCGCTGAGTGCTAGGAAAAATAATGCTGCATGATCTATGGAAGCCCTAAGCAAACATACAGTAGATCCTTACATTCTTATAAAGCTTTTCTCTGATCATGGGTGATTTTCTTTTTTTGCTTTGTCCTTTTCTCAAAATTTCAACTTTCTTTCCTTTCAACTACGGAAAAAAATCAAGTTTTGCCATTAAAATAAGGGGAGTCCTTAAGAGATTACTCGGTTTCTATGGTATTTTGGGAAAATGTTGAAAAATAAAATCAATACAAGCATTTCTTTCTTTTTTTTCTGTGCTTTGTAAACATCTTTGTTTTGTCCTGTCTCTGTGTTAGACTGTGTGTTTTTTCCATTCAGGGTCAAAACTGCAATATTTTTCTGTACAAAATTTGAGTTGTTGAACATTTTTTAAAAATTGGGTCCCAATTTCTCATAAGGGGCTGAGGTGGTTCCTGGTGCCTGACCAGCTAAGATCCACTGGTTTATGGTACTTAAAGATGGTGTGAGGATCACTGTCAGCAGTTAGTCAGTGTTCTGGGGCTATAATGTGTATTAAAAGGCTGCGTATTTTGATTGAGTTAACACAATATTTGGTGTAAGGATTAAATAGGCTTGGTTAATAGACTTGAACTTGTATAGCAACTCAAGGCGCTTTTACACCACAGGTCACAGCTACCCATTCACCCCCATTAACTGCACATTCACATACTGATGACAAAGGCTGCCATGGAGAACTGGCCATCAGTATTACCTATGCCATTCATATGCATCCATGCCACTTAACAGGGGTGGGAGTGGGACTCTTTATCCTGGAGTTTCATGGTTAGACCAGCCCACTTTAGTTCACAACATTTTACTATGTTGTTTAATTGTGTATTTTGTACATTTGTTACAATACTGTTTACAAATTATGAATTTCAAAAAGTATAAAAGGTCACTTTTAGTGTTCAGGGATAAATGCTCTTGATATTTGTAATGGTTGGCTATGCAGTAGTTCACACACTGGGAAAACAGCTCATTGGTGCTTTTTTGCCAGTAACGAATTCACTGGGCTCACTACTGGGTCCTGGCACTGCTACTGACACAATTAACTAAACTGGGGGCATTTATTTCTATCTTTTAATGATGTCTTATTGTGGGATTATTACAATTTTTTTAACAAGGTCAAGTTTAAAAGTTTTACAAGTCTTTTGTTGTTTAATAAGTCCCAGTCATCTTTAATCGGCTGCTTTTGATAAATATAAACATTAACTGAATCCTACCAGCCCTTTCTCTTGGTTTGTGCCTGATATGGGTGGCTCTTCCTCACTCTGACAGTCATCAGTAAACTGTTTGAGATGCTGCAGCTGCTGCAACCTAGCAATGTTTCACACTTAGTTCTTGTTTTAACTTGTTACTATTTACCAAGAGCTTATCATTGTATACATTAGACCAGCAGTTCTCAACTGGTAGGTCAGGACCCAAAAGTGGGTCGTGATTAGATGTCTGAAAAACAATGGTGGCAAAAGTACTTAAGTTCTTATTGGACATGCATTGATACATTTTACTTTACCCTGTTACCGTGAAATAGGGTAAATTTAAATGTTTGATCAATATTTCAACTAATTTATCTCCTCTTCTTGCAATAAATAGCTACTTTCCTCATGATAATGAAGTAATTTCACAAGTTCTCTGTAAAATTGGCAAAAATTAACACATAATGATGAGGAAAGAGGGTACAAAATGTGTCAGTTTTGTCCCTTTCCTTTTTAATATCAGGTGTTTTGGTCCAATCATACTCCAAACTGCAACTTATTCAATTAACTAAACATGGGTTGTTGAAAATTTTCTGGAAACTCGGGTCGCGATCTGTCGTAAGACAGACTAGTGGGTCCTGAGGCCGGACCAGTTGAGAACCATTGCATTAGGCTATATAAGACCACATTACTTATGAATTTATTCATAATCTTAGACAGCAGTCTGCATGTTCAAAGCCGTGTATTATATTGCACATTTGGTACTGCGAGCTTACCTGAGTCATCTCCACCTGGCACATTTCCATCGAGCTGTGAGCTTGTTCTAATTTCAAAAATAAGTATCAAGTTTGGTACATTTGGCCAGCACAGCTTCTAAAACTACATTTTTTTAATCTAACCTTTTCAGCACCACTTTTGCTTTTTTATCCTACCTTTCCTTTACATTATATTCTTAATTTTGTTGGGGGAGAGGGATTAACCATTTTTAAGGAACCAATGTTACGTTTATGGTTCCAGTCAGACACAGACAGATTTCCTGATTACACAAAATGATTGGTTGTCAGTCAGAGAGGGATACAGAGGTGTCAAGAGATGCAGAAAGCAGGAGAGGAAGGGGGCCACAGAAAGAGAGGGAAGTTCAAAGGGGAAATGCTACCCAAACAATAAATGTGAGTGCAAACTGTATGATCTATTGGCTGTCACTGTCAACCATAGGCTGCCTGGCCCACTTGGATTTCCCCCGAGTCTGAAGCAGTGGGACATGTGAGCATGTAGCTGCAGGAGCTGGGGATTGAACTCCGACTTTCTCATTGCAAGACGACCAACCCTACTCTGCTCTACTCTCTATTGAGCCACAGACTAGAAGAAGTCTGTTTAGTGCTACTGACTATAGTCACCAGCAGAGCAGCAGAGCATCTACCTGTAGTATCTGCTATTTGCTCCTCTCGGGGTTTCTTTGGTGGGGTTCTGAAGTTCACCCCAGGCTTGTTGCCTCATCAGTCAGAGCATACAGTTGAACAATAATTTCTTTTCATCAAAAATAAATCCATAAATAAACAGGTAAGAAGTGCCTCCCACAGCATTTGGAGCCACCTCTTGCCTGCCAGGGTGTGGTTCCATGAGTATGTGATGTAATTTGAAAGCTATGAACTTGTTACAATTTTTTAAAAAATAAGTCAGTCAGTGGTCATTGGTACTACTGTTTAATGTTATACTGACCTCAAATGCCTCCTCCACTGGTAAATAAGCCACAACAGCCATGCATTAGATCTTCAAGTTGGTGATATCAATATCAAAACAGCTAAATGGGCCACAAGCACAACAAACAAGATCAGTCTTAACAGGAAAAATCCACCATGATTTCTCCAGGGAGCCAAGCATAATGACATTAATTGACTTCATTTGATTGTGTTTCGAGGATGCTATTTATTCTCTCTAATCATTAATAGATACAGAACACAGCGTTGACACACAGTCATGCCAATCAGAGTAAAAGCCACATTAACGAGTTATGCCGATAGAACTGAGGAACCCGTGGGAGCATTCAATAACATTATTGTTGCCTATTTGCTGTAAAGGCATAGTAGCATCATTAGCAAGTGTTTGGCTCAGCTGGTAGCGCATCATCTAGCCTTTTAATCCCCTTATAAAGTTTTAAATAAAGCACAAGATCATTTAGTGAGTCTCTTTCTTTCCCTTATTCTGTGCCTGTAGGAGTGTGTGGATAGGTGAGTGTATGAAAGTGACTTGAAGGCTTCTGTTTCCTCTCATGTGCATTACACTCACTCACTTTGGCAGCAGGAAAGAAAGAAAAAAAGAGGGGCTCGCTGTGGCATACACTACTGGAGGTCTCTCCAGGGGGTGTCCATGAAACACACAAGAAAAAAACAAGAAGACACACACGGATCTCTGCTTTGATGATGCGGGGGAGGCGTCGCAGCATGGGGGGGCGCCATTAAAGTCGGGGACAGACGGGCAAAAGGAGACGACTCATTGGTCCTGACTGACAACTTTCTTGCTCTCTTTTTTCCTCCTGATTAGATGCGAGGATATGTATGTGCTTGCCGTGTATCTTCACCACGCTCATGTGTAGGCATGCATGTATGCGTGTTTGTGTGTCGAGCTTATCCAATTATTTTCAAATCCCATCTAAGAAAAACGTCTGTTGCTTGCCATCTGTGGAAGATGAGGGTGGCAGACATTAAGGGAGAAGATCAGTGATGGAATCCGTATTTTTATACTCATAAAGCCTCTGCATGAACTGTTGGATTACACATGAATCTAATTTTTCCATTTTGACCATTACTGGAACAAGAAAAGTTAAGTGAGAAAAGGAAAGTCTTGACATTTTCTGCAGGCTTAAAAACTACAGATGCTAAAATCTTGACACAAATCATGCTCTTTGTTTAAAAAAGTACAACATGTCCTACCCTGCAAGAGATGTATGAAGAGAAAATGGAGAAAGATAAAGAAAGGACAGTATCCTGCAGCAGTGGAGTGATGAATGATTCATAGATGACTGACTGAGCGAAAGAGGAGTTATTAATTATTTTGCTGCCTCTGGTAGAGGATGAACATCTGCACAGGGGGATCTGAACTTCTGTCCAGAGAGGAAGATGAGGGGGTAAAAAATTGAGGAGATTGAAAGGTTTTGATATCCAAAAGCGCCAAATCATTTAATAGTGTCTTATGAGAGAACGAAAACATGGTGGAAATTTTAACAGAAATTAAACCCACATGGAGGAGACAAAAGACAATATTTCAACTGCTGCTAAAACAACACCATCTTCTCCTGCTGCAGCACATCCCCCAGGCCTGCACAGGGAATAGGAATATGTTCTCAGTCAACTTGCCTTGTTAAACGGAGTCAAGAAAACAATCATTGCTGAAGGGAAGCAGCCAAGGTTAAAAAAAGTCCAGTACACGTGAAGCAGAGCAGCAGCCGAAAAGAGGAAAAAGAACATGTTCCCACTAGAAGAAGAGTGAAAACCCTGCAGCATGGAAGGCCTGTTTCCCTGCACTAAACGATGCTTAGGCCTCCGACATGACCACAAACATTTGCAAACAAGAGTATGAAGTCACGCAAAAGTCTGCAGAAGACAAAGATGATGCACATGATCTCTGGCTTAAAAGTCTGTGTTTGCCGCTCCAAGTTCCAACAGGGCTGCAGGACATGCTGGGAAATATTATTAAAAGTGACTAAAATTCAAACAGGCACAGCAGTCAACAAACAAAATGTCTGTTGTGTTGTCACTGCCCCTCAGGCGTCTGCTAGTTGTCGAGCAAATATTGTCAGAGTGGATTGCAAGTCCAGTGCTGCCGACCAGATGGGCGATAAGACCCTTCCTGCAGCCACCTTCACGACCAATCACCATCAGCAGCATGTCTGCAAACACAGTCTCACATGTACAAAAAGTTGCACACCTAAACTGCATTAAGATTCAGCACCTTGAGGAGGTCAAAGGGACAAATATGCATGTTCATGTTTATACATAGCAATGTGTGTATCTACACGTAGAGAAGGATTCAATCACACATGAAGGTGACTAAAACAAACGCCCACTGCGGAGATCCTGTAGGCATCCTCCTGAACTGTAAGCACTTGAAGTACAGACAAAAAAATAGAAAGACAGAGAAAGAAAATAAGAAAGAAGTAGGGAAGAAAGAGGAATGAAAGAATGAAAAAGAGTGAGAGGAAAATGAGTTGTTCATACCTGACTGCTTCTGTAATATAAAATCCAATTTGGAGAGGCATAGACGTGAGGCAGGAGGGAGGAGGATAAGATAAGGTGGGGTCCTTTTCCCCTGCCGTACCTTCGTCCCGTCTTACACAGTGCATGCTCGTGTACGTGCACATGCGTGCACGCGTGCTAACCCACGCACACGTAGTCCGTCATCATCTCGGCAAACACTAAATAATGAACAATACGGAGGCTGTCCCAGCATGATAAGTGACTGCCCTATCCTTCCCATTAGTGCCACCCGACAGAATTAATGATAATTATGTCACGTCTCTTGCCGTGCTTTTATTGAATTCTTATCTGCGAATAAACGAAAGAAGCTAGCGTCAGAGCAAGCGGTGGGGGGAGGGAAGTTTTAAAAAGAGATAGTGACAAAGTCAAGTCCAAATAAGAATATCTGAGAAGTCTCATTTAATTATTTCATGTCTAAAAGAAAAGCGGCGATATGGAACAGCAAAAGAGAGCAAGTTCAATGAGCAATCAGAGGACTGAAGCTGGAGAGAGTTATAACAATAGCTGATAACAGTTAAAGCACTTCCTCTATCCCGTCAGGAGAAAGGTGCATAATTTACCAGCACTTTACTCTGCCAGAGGACCGAAGACTGCAGTGGACGGAGCTAACCGTCTTCATTGAACTGTAACAGTAACTACAGAGGTGCAGAGAAAATAAGCATTCATAGCTGCATCTACATACTTTATGATAAAGTTCGATGAAAAATGCAAAATGTGTTCAAGCTAGATCCAGAGCTGAGCTTAAAATTACATGTGCAATTCAATTCTATTACAATTAAAAATACAGTAACAGGGCTTGAATGATGCTGCAAGATTGCAGGAATCCCAAACAAAATATCTCATTTCTGCTGGTCTCACTCTCATTATACGAGAAAATCAAACATAAAATTAGGAGTTTACAGTGTTTTTTACAGTGCCCTGGTATGTCGCATTGAAAATGTATAGATGTATAAAATCAAGGAGCTAGCCATGTGTCTCCGTTTGCTAATATTTGTGATACAAAACATGTCATTCTGGAGATCTCAGTGACTCCAAGCATGGTACTTGTGATGGATGCCACCTTTCCAATAAGACGGTTTTTGAAATTTCATCCCTGCTTGATATTCCACAGTAAACTGTAAGTGATATTATTAGGAAGTGGAAGTGTTTAGGAACAACAGCAACTCAACCATGAAGTGGAAGACCACGTATAATCACAGAGCGGGGCAACGACTTTTTCATTTGAGTGAAGGGCAGTCTGAATGCTTCAGCATGCCAAGACATTTTGGACAATGCTATGCTTCCATCTTTGAGGCAACAGTTTTGGGAAGGCCCTTTTCTCTTCCAACATGACTGTGTCCCAGTGCACAAAGCAAGGACAATAAAGACATAATTTGATGAGTTACGTGTGGAGTAACTTGACTGGCCCACACGGAAGCCTGCCCTCAACCCTTCTGGGCAACTTTGGGATGAAGTGGAACATTGATTGCGAGCCAGGCCTTCTTGTCCAACATCACTGCCTGGCCTCATAAATGCTCAACGGAATGAATCCTAGCTTTCTTTCCCTCTCTTCACACACTTAACCCCACACATGAATTTGGACAGGTGTGAGTGATGAGCAGAGTGACAGTGTAAAATCTCTGAGTTTCCCCCATGGATGGCAACAAGCAAGCTGGTGTGCAGTCCACCCAGGTATGGTTGCCGACATGAGATCGCCTTCTTTGATTGATAAACTTGTGCATAGTATCACTTTTCCTTGAACCCTTCGTGTGTGCATATATAATGCTCTTATGCATGTCAGTAATGCTTTAAGAAAAATCTGACATATTGTGTTGTAGGCTATATATAAATCATAATTCCTTGGAGATTCAGCTAATTACTGAATAAGCCTTTTGAAAAGACATCAGTCACAGCATGACTTCTGCACCAAATGGAAAAATGAAGATTGACAAACTGTTTACCACATTAATTAGTGGAAACCTTTCATATAACCCTGAGTCTAAAGGAATAAGAATTTAAAAAATATATAAAAATAGAAGACTTCAACTGAGAGTAAGAGTACAAAGAACAACCTGATCCTGTTATAAGAGTCATTAATGGAGGTTTAATGGCTCCTTGATTGCTATCATACATTGTTATTAAAAAAAGATATGAACTTGAAGGAGAATATTACAAGATCTGGGAATCTCTAATGAGATTTAACATGTTCAAGAAGTGATAATGATGAGAAAAAAATTAGTGTAATAATAAAGTGATTACCAAGCCCTACTAGAAGACTGATAGAACACATACACACCTATTTTTGATCAGATGATATAAAAGTGTGCAGGGAGTGTACGAGTTGTGTGGGAACAAATGTAGGCATTTGTGCATGCTTGCAAAAAGAGAGTGTAATGAAGGTGTGTGTGGCGTTAAGTGCTCTTTGGCAACTCCAGAGAACATAATGAGTGCGTGATAATACACTCAAACAAGAACTTAATGAAGCACAGGTATTGCTACAACAGAACTGCAGCTACGGATGAGAAAACCTCTGCTTGTGACCCCCTAAAGCATGTAGACTATGTTTTTATCTGGAGTGTTTTCTGATAGATAAATAAATGCTTAACAACTGCTGAGAAAGTATCCAGCATTTTATACAGTACTTCTCATGCTGATTTAATACTGCTGTACAGTGTTAGAAAGCAGGCAGGGGAAGATGTATGGCATCACTGAGGCTTATCACAATGTGCTTCCTGTGTTTACTCTTTAATTAGCAATCATAAATTTCATATTTTTAGATGTCCTGTGAATTGACACTTGAAACACTTAGTATTTTCTGATAGCATTTCAGAAAGTCTATGTGCCTGCATGGGAAAGAAATTAGAAACATAAAATGACAGCCATAAAAAAGGATAATCTAATTTTATTTACAGAATTAAAAAAAAAATAACAGGCAGAATTTATGAGTCAGTTTTTCAGCAAGCAGAGGAAGCAGTCTGGAAGCAGTCACACGGGTAAAATTGATTGCATGTGTCAATGTTTTTGTTGAAAATGTCACCGAGTTTTGCCTGTATAATTGCATCATTAGAATAAATATTGTTTATATGTAGAGCAGGTGCACAGTTTGTACAGGTTTACAGGCTATCAGCATGTACTCAGCACTGTGTTACAATTTGTGGACAAATCCCTGTATACATGCAAACACGTGATAGATAAGGGTAACTTCATTATGCAATGAAGTAAAAGATCTCGAATATGTCTCACAAAGGACAACAGGATGCCCGACCATCTTTGATATAGTTAGAGAGGAGCAAACTTGATTTACTGAAGCACTTATGACTTAGGCTCGATTAATATCTTACTGCCTTGTTTACAAAAGTTTACACTGTTGATCTATAACTCCTTTGCACACTACTTACTGGTAGCTTCACTGCAGCTTCCTAATAAACAGAGCCAGCATTTAAATGGTTTGAGTAATGAAATTACTAGTTAATTATTTTAAGTAGACTCAGCTTTAATTCTAAAAGGACTGGGCTTAACTTTTTATGTGGAATCTACTAAATAACAATTTATTTATACTTGAAATATGTTGTAAAATCATCCTCCCCTTGTCAACTATTCAACCTAGTATTTTAAGTAACAATGACTAATTTTCATAAGTGTAGTCAAACACATTTCTCATTCATTAAACTATTTTGAACCTGTTTAAACTTAAAACTTATTCCCAAATTTTGTGTTGACAAAATATATATATTAAAATTAACACAAAAGGCACAGCATTTTTTAAAGTTCATTTTTAATAGCCATAAAACACAATACATCAGAGAACAATACATCAGAGAACAATACATCAGAACAGAGGCAAAAAAATAGACAAGGGAGCCATACTGTAGCTTTAACTTTGCCAGTGTAATAAGCACAGTGGCAGCCTAGAAAACTCAGCCGTACAAGACAAGTTCCTTTCTCATAGTCTGAAGTTTGGGTGGTTGCCCGCTCTGACCCAGGGTCAGTGTTACCTGCTGAATGAAGGTGAGTGTATTCTTCATACACTTTGGGTATTCCAAGTGGAGGGCAAATGCAGGGTTTCTGCTACATGTAATTGATCGTGGTGCACCGCCACGCCAAAATAAAAGCCGCCATGCCTTCAGAATTATGATCCTTTTTTATCAGATGTTAAAAATGTAAATTATACTGTATGAATAAATCCAAATAAACATAAGTCTATATTTGCTTACATTTAAGTACCAAATGAGTTTGAAATTGTAATCATGAAATGTGACACTGACTCTAAGTAATTTAATTTTGAAAAATGAACACCGGTGTCTCAACGTCCTGTCTGTTGTCAAACATGGACGGCTGATAAACATTACTTTCGCTTAGTTTAGTACTTCCCTGATTATAATCCGATGATAAATGGTAAACTTGAGTAGATATATTCATCATCAACAGTGTCTCATGATGGAGATGAGACACTAGCAATCTAAAAATAGCTCGTTGTCATAAAATCTCAGACGGAACTTTAGTTCCATTTGTGTTACAATACAAGACTGGATAAAAACAATAGTGATGGGCTGTCAGGCGTTCATGAAAAAATCCTGGAGGAAACCCTGACGTGTAAAGCCAAACACAACACGAATAGCCTGAATTAGGTTGGCAAGGTCATCTGACAAGGTTTCTCTCTAAGGCCCCACTTTCCTGAAAGCAGAGGATGCCCACTCAAAGTGTCTTTTTGAAGATCCTACAGAGTTTGAGAGACAAGAGAAATATATTTAAAATATGATGAAAAACAACTTCGTACTGATGATAAATCATTTTGAGATTGAAAAAGTATAAATGATAAGTTTAAAGGCTCAAAACCTGAGATATAAGTCAAACTTATGAGTCTATAAGGTCAAAACATGACATTAAAATTCAAAATCATGTTTACAAAAGGTAAAGATATGAGATAGAAAGTCAAAATCATGAGTTTTTAAGGTCAAAATATGAGGCAATATTTGAAATCATAAGTTCCAAAGTTGAAAATATGAGTTCAAATATGAAGTTGGGAGTCTAAAAGGTTGAAATATGAGCCATGAGTTTAAATTATATGTGGGAGATGCCAGATTAAATATTTCAAATCAAAACACAAATTCACATTTTTTCACCACATGTCTGACCTTTTAATCTTATATCTTTTTCATATATCTGACTTAACAAGGATATTCTAAATCCTCAATGTTAATTTAACATTTTACTGTTAACTAGCAGAACTAGTGAAGAGTAACTAAGAAACTTAAAGATATACCGTAGATGTCAATAAATTGTTCTCAAATAAAATAAGCAGTAAAATGAACACAGTAATTCTTCAAAATGTAATTTAAGCTTCAATGATGATAATATCATTTGTCATGATAAATGAGGATTAAAAAAAAAAAGAACTTACCAAGTTCCAAGATGTTCAGAACCAATTGAGAGAGAAACCAGTCTTCTTAGCTGCTGTCTTAGTTGCTTGAGCATGGAAAAGGCGCAATTTTGTCTCAAACAAGCCAGGACAAGTTTAAAAATCAACCAGCCAATCAGAATTCAACACCTTGCAGCTTTTTATATTTTAAGTTGATTTAACTCCAAATTATAAGTAATCCTAAAGTTCAAGTTAAAAAATTGAAATTTTAAGTTCATTTCAACTCAAAACAACAAGTGCACTCTACAACCACATTATAATAGTAAAATACACCAAAATAATTTGAGTAATGCAAACACTTAGTTTTTTAAAGAAATATTTACTTAAATTATTTGATCACAAACAACTCTCGGGTTTATAGTGAAGGGTTCAAACTGTCCACGTTTCCATTTCATATGGCAAAGTCCCCAAAACACAGTTCTTGTGCAGCACTGACACTATTTTAGTACAAGCTGTTTTCTCTGGATAGAGTTTGTGCGACAACTAGCAACAGTTTGGTAGTTCAGCCTTCTGCCTCCAGTGATTGTTGTGAGATAGACTCACAGCTTGTAAGTAGCTCTGCCCTCTTTTGACTGTGTTTTGTTGTCATCATACAGAAGAGTTTATCCAGTCAAGTCAGCACTCAACAGTGGCAATAACACAAGCCGTTTATTGTCATTTACTTTAAATTCAGGATTATGGCTTAACAAGGAAGAGAGCACTTAAAAATTGGCACAAAACCAGCGCCAGTGTGGTCTGTGTCGTTACATATTCTCATTTACTTTTAATTCAAGATTATGACCTACTGAGGAAGAAAAGCGGTCAAAATGTGGTGCCAAACCCCGCCATTTTGGTCTGTTTGGTTATGTATTCTCATTTACTTTTAACTCAAGATCATGACCTAATGAGGAAGAAAAGCGGTCAAAAAGTGGCACAGACCTCCCCAGTTTGGTCTGTTTGGTTATGTATTCTCATTTATTCTTAATTCAAGATTATGACCTAATGAGGAAGAAAAGCAGTCAAAAAGAGGCACCAAACCCCTCCAGTGTGGTCATTGTCATGTATTCTCATTCACTTTAAATAAAGATTATGACCTAATGAGGAAGAAAAGCAGTTAACTGCATGAACTAATGGCAATGAAGCTGAGTATCTCTGTACTTCATACTGGTATATATGTTGCAAACTTTACAAATGAAAAAAAATATATATATTTCATACTTTTTCATGTGAGGAAAGTTATCAGTCCTACACTGTTTGGTGTAGCCCAACTAACAATTTGCCATGTGGAAGCCATGACATTTGGTGCTCTGCTAACCAGAATTTTGATTCTTTAAGTCGGGGTAAGATTACACCATCATTCTTTTAGTGCTGGGTAGAGGAGGTAATTTACCACCTTGAGCTTTGACAGCTAAAGTTTGCCACTCAAGGTTCCGACCAGATGTACTATCAGGTTTGGAAATAATCTCTGTCCTACTTGAGAATGGCTTCTACACCAGCTATGACAGTGTTCCCCAATCACTTTCCTTGGAGCTCCCCCTACATATACCTAAGAAAAGCGGAGCCCCCCCAGGACCCAAGAGGGAAGAAAAAGTGAAACATTGCCACCAAAAATCAACATAGATTTTAATTGTTCCACTGATTAAACCCTAAAAGGGCCTATGCATGCTTTTCTTATCAAGAGACCTTTGTATAAACTACTTAATAACTGCTTCATCATGGTTTTTGTAAAAGTCAAAAGCAGACAAAGCCTCGCGCCCCCCTCTAAGACTGTAATATTTTTGTGGAAAAACTTGCTTTTAACCCATAGACTGTCTGAAATATTGAAAAAAGTCTGAGTGTCATCACATAATTAGTTACTGAAGCTTTTTTTTTAAGCCAGTCCGTGGCTGGCAGTAAATCCGATGGTTGCCAATCAAAGAGTTGAACATCCAAGGGATGATTACCTTTTCTAGGCACTGTATGTGACTTCCAGTGTTTCTGCAGCCAGCCTCAAGTGGATACTCAATAATCTTCATCGTTTAACACATGAAGTTGCCGCTCCTTTTAACCAAAGCTCATCTTAATATATTCACTCCAACAAGGTCAGAAACCAGGATGTACACACTGGTTTGTCTCAGTACCCAGTTCTCAAGCAAGGACTGGGAAAAAATGCAAATTGTTTCTTCAACTTGAGTGACCAAAACAATGTTCCCTACTTACTTGAGGCCTGAGGCAGGTTGGCGAAGAACGTCTTGAGGCGCCCTGCGAGCCACTCCATGCTCTCGTGGAGGTTGGCCAGTGCCTTCAGGTCGCTGACATCACGTAGGATCTCATTCTGGGGGATTAACTTGTCTCCGAGGTTCCCAGTCAGCACTTCTGATTCCTTAGCAAACGCTGCCCTAAGAAATGCAGAGAGGAAGGGATGTAAAAGTCCGACTTTAAATTTCAAAGATGTCTTTAATTTGACCAACAAGTAAACATCCTTCAACAAAAATGACTGCTTTTATGAGGGGGGTTAGGAAAAACATGTCTGAAGATTAAGAAGCAAGACTATGAAAGAACCCTATAATCAACTGTATTAAGTTATCTGAAGGAAAGATGTTATTGCTGTGCTTGTTTTACTTTAGATGTCTAGTCTGCATAGGCAATGAGTGGCTTACATAAGTGCTGCAATGTTCAAAAGCTAAAAATTAATGGACTTCTGAATTAAATGCACTAGTTTATTTGATCATAAAGTGTGTTTTTACAGGCCTTTCAAAGTGTGTATTGAACAGGGGTCAAATTTTCTAAAATAAATTGCTCATTTGCAAAATGTTTCAAAACTTAAAAGAGGTATTGCTGTTTTGATGGAAGCTGAAACATCTGTACTGGATAAAGAGACACAATCATAGCTGAAAAGTGTGGAAAACTACATGTATAAATCAGACAGAAATACAGATATATGGAGAAAGGACAGTGAAAGTAGTAGAAAGAAAGGAGTCCATAGTTGCTAAACAATCTGTGGGAGGAAAACAGCAGGTGATTGAGAACATTTAGAAATAAAAGATGAACAGAAGGCAGAGATTTACAGGGTGGAAATCTAAAAACTTGGAGATCAAAGCCACTTTTTCTCTATATTTACAGACACTTGAAGATTTTGGAAAATAATTGACTACACGGCTTGCCAAGAAATTTACAGACAGTTTACAGAAGTTGAGTAGCTAAATGTCTGTGTAAACACACAGCATGCTGACCGATGCCAGAGACACCAGGACACAAAAAGATCAAGATCCTTTAAGCAACAAAAAGATACATATTCTCTAACACGCATAGGCACTTATTAATGAGGATTTATACAAGTAAAAGCACCAGGTTGCCAGTCGTGCAGAAGCTAATCCCCCTTTTATAGTGATGAAAACGTCTCCGGCTGTGGAATCAAACAGCCTTATGCTCTGCCTCTTGCTATCTCTGAGCTCTCACAGCGTGCAAGTGTATGTGTGTGTCTAAAGAGAGGCAGGGAGCACACACAACAGATTGACTTTCTTTGGCCACATAACCAATTTATTTATTTACTTTACTATTCCGCTCCGATGAGCTTCACTGTTCCCTGAAGAGTGCGCACATTCAAAGGCAATTTTGATAAGACTGACCCCCTCCCCACCCTCCCCGCTCCGCCTCCGTCTGCTCTCCTTATATTTTCCCATTTTGTTCGTCCCTGGTTTCCTCACTTCCTCTAGATAGAGAGTGTTTAAAAGAGCAATCATGACTGATTTTGTGGCTGCATCTTAGTCAACAAAAGGCGGTTCGATAATGTGTGAATAAGGAGCAGACACGGGAGGGAGGGATTACTTGGATGATTGCTCAAGTGTGGTTGTCTCTGTCTACTTCTGCTTGTTTGTACATGTTTACTGTGAAAAAGTATGTCCAACTCATCTTTTTTATGACAAATGTGTACAAATATGAGCTACTTCATATGTGACATGTGTGGGTTTATACCGAGTAAAGTCTTCTTCATCCTCTCTCTTCTGTCGGGTCTGTCGGGGCTGAGCCATGTTGGCCCAGTTAGGGAGCGACTGAAGCAGACGACTGATATCCTCATCTTTGGACCAGGAAGCGCTGATGGTGAGCTTCTCCTCACATTGGACTATTCCTCTGAGGACACACAAATGAATCACACAAAAAGTCAGGCGAGTTATATAACAGAACATCCATAAATTAGTGTGTTTTTACTTTTAAAAACACAAAAAAATGAATAAAAGTCCAATTATAATAACTTCAGTTACCAAAATCTTTGAATTAAGGTTTTAATGATGTAGTAAGTAAAGCTGCAGTATGAAATGCAAGTTTACACAGCTGTAATATTTGATAAAGGCACCCTTTGAAGCGTATCAAAAAGTCTGAATTTATCACAATAAGACAGATGATATTATGTGACCCTAACCCTCACTCTGCACTTGAATTTTAAGCATTTGTTGGAGGCCTAAGTATAATGGCCAAGCTTTCAAACCATATTAATGCATTCAGATACTAGCTAGCTAGCAGTGCAGGCTGGATTAAGGCACGCAAAAGCTTCTCTGACCCAGGTGCCAAATGGAGTCCCCTACCAGGTCAATAAAAGATATTTGTGGAAATCATGAAGATTAGTGTGGGATAAACAAGCTATCCCAAGGGCCTGGTGTAGAGCTGTACAAATCCTGATTCCCAAGGAGAAGTAGTCCTCTGCTTAGAGCCATTTCACTCTTAAACATAGAGGGAAACATTTTCTTTAGAGGCTATTTAGTTAGTTACTTTGAAAGGAGAAGTTTAGGAACAGTGCAGAAAGCACAGATCCAAGGTTTTGCAGGGTGCATAGAACACACTAGTATAATCTGGCATCAGATTCAGGTATCTACGGTGGAAAATAGCGATTTACATGTTGTATTTTTAGATTTGGCAAAGCCTGTCTAAAACCTTTTGCATCTCAAGCACTCCAGGCTGCATTATCTATACTTGTTTGCATATTCTGTTCAATAAAAGTTGATTTAAGAGGAGGGAGATGAAGACATGGTTCACAAGCATCTGTAGTGACATATCAAACAGTTCTACAGCAGCTCCAGTTCATTGAGGGAGAATCCAGGGCAGACTGCCAGCATGTGTTCGTCTTTGTGCATGTGTCTGGGCTGGATAAACCACTTGGTGAAGCAATTAATATCATACTAACACCTTTTACAGGAGACACAAGCACTCCAGGGTTGCACATCAATACCACACACACAGAAACGTTCATGTGTAACCGCACACAGGAGTAAAAACAGGGCACACATACCAATACTAACACACATACACTTTGGCAGCCTCTGTTGGGCTTGTCTTTATCACTCAGTGGCCCCGTTGAGACAGAGGCTGACCTGTGACGGAGTCCAGATGGACTCCCAGCAGTCTGTCAGTCCTTTCCTGTGTCTCCTGGTCTGTTCATCACTCCCTCTCTTACCCCTGCATATCCTCCATCCTCCCCTTCACCTGGCCAGGTGTTACATGTTCCCGGGGGAGCACAAATGGATAATATTTCACAACACCAAAGACTGGGGGATTATGTGCACTGAAACTAGGCTTATTATAAAAAATGGGAATACTTAGATTCTTGCATGGTTTCTTTGCTTTTGCTATCTGTAAAACCTTCAACAAAGTATCTTCTAAAGTCTAAAATCCTCCTCATATACTACAAATGAATTCTGTGCCCATGTAGCATAGGTGACATCCTAAGGAACCTGAAATATGATATGATATATGATATGATATGATATGATATGATATGATATGATACGATGCGATACCCAAGAGAATAATAGATCAACCGCCAACATTCTTTCACCCAACTTATCTCTGGTGCTCTCTGGCTGGCGCCTTGGCTCCTCCAAGGAAAACGAACAGATACTCGAACTCCTTTGTTATTTCAACTGTCAGGCTGCTGAATGCTGACGGTCATTTATTCACGATCGATGCACACTTTGGTAACCTTTAAGGGTTATGTCTTTTAATAAACTTAGGGTGTTGTATTTTAAGTATTTGTGTTTTTTTTTTTTTTTTTTTAATTGAGGCCCTTGCTTCTGCTGGTCTGTTATCACTAATGTGAAAGTGATTTTCCATTTGCTTCTGTGACTCTGTTTCCTTGGTGTGTTTCGATATTTTAATAAGACTTCTTGAATTGTGAAACTAAATTGCCCTCCAGGGAAATAAAGTTGTCTGAATCTGTGCAATACTATGCCATAATACACTTGTATATGAAAAGATAGGGTATTTTATTCTAGGTTACAATGCATTGCTGTTGATAATACCACAATCTTGTCGACTTCAAATCTTGCAATACTTCACTTTTTCCACCACGGTACATCTTCTTTCGGTCTTCTCCCTTTCCATCATTTAAACTGATGTACTGGCCAATTAAATTTATTCCAATTTTATTTACATAACCTTTATTTAGCCAGGTTAGTCCCACTGAGATCAGAGATCTCTTTTCAAAGGAGACCTGACCAAGAATGGCAGCAATACACAGTTTCAACGCACAATACACTCTGCACAAAGTCAAACAAACACAGCTTGTACAATCCATCCTTCAAGATTAAAAGAGAAGAAAGATAATGTTGAATTTTGCCCAGAATGGTTTTATAAATCAAGATGTACGAATGTCAGGGACCACATATTATTAAAGATGACCAGCTGACTTTAGAATTAAAGTACAATGGTAAAAAATCCACAAACTGACAAGCATATGAAGACTCTGAAGTGAGGCATTCATATACAACATATCATCATAATCAAAGACAGGTTAAAGTAGACTCAGTTTGTCTCTTTTAGACATGGAAGGAGAGAGAGGACTTGTTTCTGTAGTGAAAACAAAGTAAAACCTTGAGCATTTTAACAACAGACTGAATATGCTCCTTGAAAGACAGGTTTTCATCAAGTACAAGAAGATACCAACAACCAAATTTCTTGACTGAATTCGGTAACAATCTTCTCTGACGAAGCTCTTTTAGCTGCTCTTGAGGATGTAAAGAAAATGACTGTAGTTATACCTGCGTTTAGAACAAGCTGAAGCTGACAAAGCTGATCCTGAAGATTTGCAAAAGCCTGAGCTGTCGTAAGTGCACAGCAATAATAACTATATCATCAGCATAAAAATGAAAAAGAAGCATTTGGTTTATTTGTCCAAGACAACTGACATAAATGGTAATTGAAGAGTGGTCCCAAAACAGAACCTTGAGGTACCCATTTGTGGATTTGTAGTACCTTTAATTGAACAGCCTGGGTTCTATCAGTAAGATAGTTTGCAAACAACCCAACAGCATGCTCTGAAAACCCCATAGCTTTAAGACGGTCCTATGAGATACTGTGATCTCCAGCATCAAAGGCCTTGGAGAAGTCTATAAACAGAGACAGATTTCTGAATCTGCTAGAATATCAGTTGTAAATTTTATAGCAGCAGTGGTACTACATTTTTTTTTTTTTTTTTTTTTTTCTAAAGCCTGACTGATAGGTAAACTGAATGCTGGAAGCCAGGCAGTCTTTTACCTGATTACTGACAAAGGTTTTGAGCACTTCAGACAACAATGTTTTCATATTAGTCTAGATTTGTTTAAAACACTTGGCTATCCTCCTGTGATTAGGAGGATTGCAAAGGCTGATTTACAAACCCCAAGGATTTCATTTCCACTCAAGGTGAGATTAAAAATGTTACACAGTGGTTCAGCAATGAAGTCTGAGGAATGTTCATGTTACCCTCATTCATGTTATAAGCACCACGAAAGGAGTTATGGAGTAGTAGATAGTGGGCCAAACAGTCAGGGAAATCTGACCGTACTATAAAAAATTGTTATATCAAAGTCACATTATATTGCTGCATAATTATTCAGTTTCATCCTGTGTTGAGTGCCAGCTAGCTCCTCTTTTTCCTACCTGTATGCTGTGTTGCAGATTTCCTTGTACTCTTTAAGTTTGTCACAGACCATCTCAAGAAACTGGTTGGAGTAGGCACTCAGGTCCTGCATCAGGCTCATCAGATCTTGGATGGACTTTTCCACCACCACAGTGCTCTGCAGACAGAAACGGAAGGACACAAAGAGTTATGAAAAACAAAAATTGAAACTTTAGGAAGACCCAATAAAAATGGAAAGTGTAGGAGAGACAGAAATATAAATATGGACAAGATTTTTATGCAAGTGCCCAGTCAGATTCAGTCTGCTGTTGTGCAAATGTTAAAGGACGGCTCTGACTTCACTTCACTTATCTGTCACCTGCGGCTGGACTGATGACTGGTGCTGCAGAGCCTGTCAGAAGCTGTAACACTGTATTGCTGGAATGGATGATTCTTTGTGTGCAAGTGAATCAGAGTGGGTGCACATATTTCTGTGTGTGTTTTGAACTTCTGTGTTGTGTGGCTGAAAGTTAAGAGTGTGTGTGCGTGTGTGTGTGTGTGCATTTGTCACAGTGCACCCATCACCAGGAGCGGCGGCAGGGGCTGTGACAGCAGCCATTACAGATTAGCCACTCCTGCGTGACTAATAGCTGGCCCGGGAACTGCAGAGCGGCTTCATATCCTCAGACACACTCGCACACGGAGAGCAAACTTTTCAAAAACGCTACACCTTTGAGCAATTCAAGGGCTGTTAAATGAGATTACAAGTCAGTGCGGTCACATTTGCCAGCTCCTGGCACTTTACCAATCTATGCTACATCTCCAATAATGGTGATAACTTGCTATTAGTCCTGTGATAGTCTTGTCTCACTTATTCTGAAAATCAAAGAGCTGTAAAGGCAGTGCTGCATGTGAAGCAGAGTAATCCTGCAGAAAGATACACAGAGAATCTTAAACATGTGATTTCTATTCATCATTCATAGATTCTTAATATTCATCTTGCTGCTCTTCTTATGTAAACTTTGCACAGAGTTCCATTGTTTAGGTATGAAATGGAAAAATTAATAGCTTTGTCAAAGATGAAAAATATGGAAATGATCTCTGGAAGGTGCAAACAACCGCAGGGGTGGAAGGTACTTCAAACCAGAGGCTAATACTTGCTTTTTATCTGTGAAATAAAGGCATAAAAAATGAGGCATCTGGTCTATTTCTTATACTGTAGCTGTGTATAATATAAATAACACGCCTAAGTCTAAGACAAAATATTAACAAGTGCAAGCTGATGATCTGTGTGATTTAATAGTAAGTTTGCCACTATTACTTCAGTGTTAATAAAACATTTCATTATACTTCTAGAATATTCACGGCCAGTAGCGAACAGCCAAAGCAGCTTAAAAGCCTGCAGGGGGCAGTAGTGGCTGTAATTGATCATCAGAAAATATGGAGAGACCCCCGATGTGATAGAATGACATTAATATTAATAGCTCTTTCTGCGTTTCCCTTTCCCCCCTCGCTCATTCTGTCATATGCGAGTGATCATGTGCGCGCACACACACACAAAAAGCAGACACTCCACTGAGGGAAGTAATGATCCATAGCAGTGCCCATGCCCGTGGAGTGCTAACCAAGGCCTCGTCTCTGCCAAGGGAGCACCCTTTACTGTCCATGCCTGACTCCCTGACAGGCTGCCAGGGCGGGAAGATATACACAGACGCCGCAGGGGGGCAAGCAGCTCTGGCAGCAGCTACCCTTTGAGTGAAGGCTGGTGGTAATACAAACTACTTCAATAACAAAAATGCAATTCATCATATTCACACGACAGACATTTTTCTTAGATGTCACAATCAGATAAGAAGATTAAATACAGTTTACAAGGTTGCAAGCCATACAATCATAGAGACAAATAGCTATCACTTTTGCTAAGGACTCTTGGCAAATGAAAAGATAACGAAAAAGTAACAAATTCAATCAAAAGATTAAAATTTAGTAACCATAAGATGTTAGCTTAACATATTCATTACATCATTATCATTTGATAGCTAAAGACTAAGAAAGATTTAAAACCAAGCTTACTGAAATGTTCACTTGTTTATTTACATTTCAGCTCGCTAACCTAAGTTTGCTTGCTAAATGCTGTCAAGTTGTAACAGTTCTCTTGTAACTGCTGTGGTTGCAGATTCAACAGTCTAAAAACTAGCATTTAGCTGCTGAAGAAATCACTGGAGAATGACCAGACAATTTCTTAGTAAAACTCAATTATAACAGATAAAAGAAACATTTTTGATAACTTTGCAGCAACTGTTAGCTGTTAGCTTACTCTAACATTAAAACATTTCCTAGTTAACTTTCTCATTTGATACCGTAAGCCTAAATGATAAGACATACGTATAAATAAAACTTAGTGAATGTAAGCTAGCTATTAGTTATGTTGGCCAGCCTGCAAGAACAGAAGTGTTAACGAAATGTATGCTAGCATGCATACACCTTAACTACCTTACAAAAATGTTAGTAAAACACCAATGTTAACTGCCAAACAAAACTATTAGCTACCTTAAACATTAAGTTTACATGCCTTACAGAAACGTAAGCTAGCTTAAACAATAAAATGTTAATTGCCTTACAAAAATGTTAGCTAGCTTGAACACAAATTTTTGCTATCTTATCTTGCTGTTAGCTACCTTAAATAAAAATATTTAATGTCTTTCAAAAATGTAAGCTAGCTTACAAAATTCTAACTACCTTAGCAATGTTAGCTAGCTTAAACATGAAAGTTAAATGCCTTACAAAAATCTTAACTTACTTGAACATAATTGTTAACTGCCTTACGGAAATGTTAGCTAGCTCAAACAAAAATCTCAACTGCCACACAAAAATGTGAGCTATCTTAAACATAAATCTTCATTACCTGGCAATAAAAGGTTAGCTAGCTAAGACATAAATGTTTACAGAAATGTGAGCTAGTTTACATACATTTCAACAACCTAACAAAAATGTTAGCTAATTTTTAGAAATGTCAAATGCCTTACAGAGATGTTGGCTACCTTAAACATTAATTTGAGAAACTTTACAAAAATGTTAGCAAGCTTACATTGAGGACTGCTTGTTAACAGCAACATGACATATTTGATGTTAGCTGTTGATAGCTAGTAGCGATGATGTTGTTTTAGCTAGAATATATTTTGTTAGTCATCACTGTCTTTTTATTTCCTGGCTAATTCAAAAGTGTCGAGAGAGAGACAATTTGACGGATTCCCAAAAGGTTAGCTGAACTACAGCACAGTAGCAGCCAACAAAATTATGACACTATTTAGGCTACCCACCATGAGCATAATTTCAGAAGACAATTCTGGTGCCTCCTGCCAAACTGGAGTTTCCTGTAGTAACAAGACACTAATCCTTATTATTGGAGTGATTTAGAGATTACAATGTGTGAACGTGATCTGTCACAACTCAAATGGGACGATGTGATTATTCCCCTACTATCCACTCACCTCTATTAGCTCTGTTTCAGTATAGACATAGCAACAAAGACGGTAATGTTTTTAAGGATGTGAGAAACCATCTTAAACTGTATTCTTTCATGCAGAAATAGAGTCCAACAAGAGCATGTTGTGTGCAGTTCATATGGCTCACCACTGTCTATTTAGAAATAATCTTGGTTAAAGATCTACATAACTATTAGCATAAATTCTTGGAAAAGTATTATCATACATGCTAGCCTTTGAATGTTGTGAGATTCTGATTAATTCAGTCCCTGTTTTAAAACATTTTTTAATTAAAATCCACAATGCTTGTGGGTCTCCTCTTCAGGTCAGTAAATCATAAATTCCGGATTAATTTATGAAAATTCACATCCTTGATGGAGTCAGAAAAAGAACAAGATGTTCAAAACAACACCACTGTTAAATACAAATTAAGCTTCATCTGGTTATTAGTAGCCTACAACCACAAACACAGCAGCAGGTACCGGAATTCAGACATCTCAGAAAATATGGTACAGTTAAAAAAGAGTAACTGAATCCCTTCCAAAACAACCATTAGCCACTGGAAGAAACATATTTTCTCTACTTTAGGTATATCACTGTAGGTTTCACCCAAAATCAAATCTGCTGTCAAGTCCCCAAGAATAAGGTGAATGAGGAAAGGCCTTGAAGGACAGCACCCAAAAAGACTTCAGAGGATTCAGTGGGTGGCATAAGAAAATTTTAGCCTGACTGACAGCCAGTGTAAATGAAGATTATTACAGCAGTATGCATTTTTATGGCCCATTTAACTTTGTAGAAGTTAGATTTTATAAGTGGATTGATTTAGTGTGCACACAAAAGCAATCCTAGTGGGACTTTATGTAGCCCACTATAAATGCAAAACTGTTGGCTTATATCAAGAAAAAAGATCATAGTTGTGAATTCACAAAGTAATCTTAAGTAATAGGAAAGACTCTAAACAAATTATAACTTTTATCCTGTGAAATCAAGCAATAATTTAAGAAAAATGCTAGAGATTTCAAAGACAGTGTTTTTATACTTTCATTTCCTTACTATGAAATATCTGAATTATACATGAAACATTCCAGATTAGTTAGAAAAATCTGGAAAAAATCAGAAAAATTTGAAAAACTTCCTCAAGAGTTTATAGGCAGTGTTTGAACACTGCTATTTCTCATCTATTGTTGTAATTACTTCATTGAATCTGATGTGTATTTTTTGTCATTGGACAGACGTCAGTTTTTATTACCATTCATAAGAACTTTACCTACACTTAAGTAAGTCTTAAGGGCAATGCACAAACTGCCTCCCATAAAAACAAATCCTCACCTGAGATTTGTTCATGAATATCTGACTTTACTTAAAGCTGGGCAATATAGTGAGTCTTAAAGATATATATTGATATATTTTTAAATGAGCTCTATGTATGACAGTATAACTTAAAGGTGCATTGTGTAGAATTTGGAATTTTAGCGACATCTAGCGTTCAGATTTTAAAATGAGCCGATCTGTTACCAAAACATCACATCACTAAGCGACGAGAGCCTGTGAAGACCGAAAAGGATCGTGAGCCGGACATCATTTACAGCAGTGATGAGGTGAGGGTTTATTCATTCATTTTTGTAAGCATTATTTTTATAGATTATAGGTCAGTCTTCTTCTCCACCTGCCTTCCAGGTAGCTTTCAAAATCGTGTTTTGATCATTCTGTCCCCAAAACATTGCCGAAGACAACATGGAGGTTCGCTTTGTCAGCCTCTGTGAGGGCGACCCGCGGTAATGTAAATTTAAAAAGCTTTTTTCTAATTCTGTAAAAAGAAAACGAAAGTTTAAAGGGGATGATTGTGCACTTATTTTAACATACTTCACATAAATATATAAACACATCCCATTGACACCGTTTCTGTTCGGCGAAATGCAGCCAAATTCTACACACTGTACCTTTCAATGGATTAACTTTATGTTGATTCCAAAACAAAATAGCTGGTATCCCAAATGCTCAGAACCATGATACCAAGTAAACAAAAATTAATGTCCTGAGAACCAGTTTTGGGGGATTTATCATTTCTAATTGGAATAAATGGCTAGAAAACACCTGCACACTGTCTAAAGTGTAACATTAAGTTTGAAACATTTGGAAAAGTTAGAGGAACTTGCGTGGAGTGAGTCCACCAGTTTAACCCGCTTATTTGCTGCCACCGGTATAGTGTTTCTCGGATGTAGCTACAGTATGGTGGCACTTTTATCAGAACTGGACCAATTTTCTTTAAGAAAACAAAAGCAAAGAAACCACACTGAAGTGTTTTCATGATGGAAAGAGTTTATCGCACTTTTCCTGGCACGAGTTTGCAATCATTATGGGTGGGGTTGAATTGTACTGTATGTTGGTGTATACTCGTATAATGGCTGCCACAAGGGTAGTGATTAGCTTGGATGTAGATGTAGAAAAACAGAAGTTTAATTAGACTTTGAGAGCAAAGAGCCACATGGAACTGTCTCCTGATAGGCTTCAGCATAAATCTGAGCCACCAACAAGCTCCGCCATTCAAACACTGCAGCAGCGCTAGCCTGTAGAGCTCAGGTTAGTACTGGAGCTATGTATGTCTACTACCTCATTTTGTCTTGCCGCTCTGATTGGTCATGAATTTGAAAGACAGAACGCTCGCCCAATCACCTTCCTGGGATTTTTTGAAAAATCCTGCCATTGCCAAATGCTGTGTATGGGAGGTTTCCCACATAAACTAGAAATATATCCATACAGTTGATATATGAAACAGTCTATCTGGTGTATCAGGTTAGTGTATCCCCATTCAGCTTGAAGATACAAGTTATGATTTTTGGTCTATATCACCCGGCCCTAAACTTCCAAAAAGGAAAACTAAAATTTATAAGGGAAATATCTGGTACATTTTAAAATCATAATACTGCCTCTTCCGGTCTTTATCTACGCTTCTAAAAAGTACAGTCAGAAATATACCAGTGGCTCTCTGCCTCTGCTGCCTCAGCTCTGAGCTCATAGAGCTCGATAGAGGGCCGGGCCAATGACCAGAGAAGAGTAAACAATGGTTGCCCGATCCATTACTCCTGCTCTAACAAATGCTCTCGCACTCAGCTCCCTTGTCTAATTCTGCTCATTTAACACAGCCATTTGTCTCAGGCAGCAGAAATCATTAAAAAGTAATCAAGCGACAGATTGAGAAAGGGAGGGCTGAGAGAGAGCGAACGAGAGCATTGCTACATCTCCTCTATCTTATTTGACCGTTATATAGGAGACTTCCACTTCAGAGGCACTCTGTCTACGTCATTCTCACTCTCCCTCTCACTTTCTAATGTTTCAAAGCTTAAAAGGTCAAAATGCAGCGCCATCATGTGAAAAACACCCATATTTCTCTTGTAATTTTGCTTCACAGTGTTGCATTACTCTTGAAACTGAGCCTGATTGCACAAATGGATCTCAGGATTCGCGGGAGTAAACGGCTGTCGTTAAGAGCGAAATGAAGGCCGCAGCCGTAGTGGTTTAATGATAGCAACAAGGCAGAGCTAGCACTCAAGAGAGGCGCCTCAGTGGGGGGAGAGAAAAAGCTGTTAATGCTCGGCCATCACTGCAGAAACCACCCAGAGCTGGTGCTAAAAGTAGTTATTTTCTTTGGTTGAGTGAGTAAAAAGCAAAACACAGAGAGAGACATTAAAACGGTCAGAGTGGAGGGAAGTAATCGCTTAACTTCTCTGTGTTAGCTAAATGCTAAACCATCCTGGGGAATAAAAAGAAGTCTGGAAATGGAAATGCTCTTTATTTACTTAGCTTATTTTCACTTTTTTGTGTTTGTTTTTGGGTTATGCTGAAGTGGATCCGGGACTTGAGGGCCTCAGGTTTGAATCAGAAACGGTTCACGGATTTCCCCACTTGAAAAACGGGGTCTCCCTGAAGGTTGTACAGGGGTCAGAGTGTTTAACCCTGTGCTCTTTGCCATTTCACTCACACCGGGACCCCAAACTGCTGACTCGTGTAATGCTTGTAACACCAATGCCATTCACATGTGCGACCGAGGGTAGCCAGAATGAAACATACGGAGCAGTTTGTGTTCACGCCCACGGAAAAAAGCATGCAAAGATAACCCCTGCCCCCCCCCTTTTCCACCCACACACACCCAGGCTGTCCCTCTACAAGGTAGAAAGGGGGAGCTGGGCATGAGTGGGACATCGTCTTGACAGATCATTCATCAACGTCACACTTCCAGCACTCCCTCGACACACACCGGATGGCCCTTATGCTTGTGACCGCTCAACCTCAGCACATGCATCTTTGTATGTGTGAGGGTTTGTATTCAAGTTTGTTTAAGTGTGTATAATGTCACAAATAGACCATGTCTCCTTACACTCATGGGATTTCATTCAGTAATCTCACCATGATGGATGGTTCATTGTTTATTTAAGAGTCTGACTGATAGAGATTTGGTTGAGCGATATTTGGGCTGATGTAGTTGTATCACAAATATATTAGTATCTATGTCCACATGATGGATGGTTCTTTATCGATTTAAAAGCCTGACCATTATAATTTTGGACTATTCAAAGTATATCATGTCCATATCCATGTCTGCACCTTTCATGTTAAATGGATTCTTCTTTATTTAAAAAGCCTAACCAATATATGTGTTGAAGGTATATCACAGAAATAACAGAGGAATGTGCTCCTATGCACGTGGATATAAAACATAACTACAAAACTATAACATTTTTAAAAATGGTTCTGGTATGTAGGTTGCCAAGCAGAGAGCTAGTTACTATCAACATTGTTAGCCACACAAAATAGCATCGGCCGTCGTATCTCCCTGTACACTGCACGTTAAACAACATATGATCCGAGTGAAAGTCGCCACATCTTCCAAGTGAATCGTTTTACTTAAATTCATGTCTGAATCTGCTAAAAGTCACACAGTGTGCTCCTGGTTTTAGAATAAGAGTCTGTAAAATAATATCCAGCACCTCACTGACAGAGATAAAAGTATCTTGTTATTGTGGCCGCCATGACAAACAAGACACTTTGTTGTATCTTGTTTGTCATGGCAGCCACAATAACAAGATACCGACTGTTATAGCTATGAAAATAAAGAAATGATGTTGCTATGAACACTATGGGAAATATATGAGGTAATGTGAACACTCGACAATAAGTATGACACTGGAACACCATTTTCAATTAATGTAGACATTTAGGGTGAAAATTTATCAAACTACACCTTTAAGTAAAAGTATGAAGTTAAACTTCTATAAATGAGTCATTGGCAATATTCTGTTTCTTTTTTATTGTTCACCAGTGACTTCCTGAAAAAAAAATTCACTTTAAATGCACATCCCCGCTTCTTAGGACCTTTGCATCATCCTATTGATGTAAATAAGTAAATGACTGAGATGAGGAAGGTTAGCAATTTAATTTTAAAAAGTATTATATTTGTAGCCATATTGTAAATTGGTGACATTCAACCCTTGTAAATAGTTGATGGTGTCAGTCAATGTAAATATTTCCTCGTCCAAAACTTTTTCAGCAGAAGGTCTTTTACTGCTCCCAGTTTAGAGATGAAGGGTTTTTGCAAGCAGGTCCAGCAGAGGGTGCTTTGACTAGTTAATAGTAATCTCATGCTAACAGCTGAGCAAACTATAACCTCTGGATGACAAAGAGTTATAGTATCAGATATTTTTCAGTATACAATATTTACCAATTGGTAAAAAAAATAATAGGCTAAGAAATAAATTTACTTTCATTTTAACTCAAGATTTGACTGTATCCAGTTGGAAAGCATGTGTTTTATACTCTTTAGACCCCACACTTTAGCAAAGTGTGTGCACTAACTTCTTCATATTCAGAAGAACAGACCATTGATGGAAAGCAGTGGATTTTATAGCACATGTTTGCATAACAGCCTGCATTTCAACCTAATTTTTGGTCAAATCTGCATCATGCTACTCAAATCTAAGGGGTCACTGCAGCTAGTGATCATTAAAAGGACTATTTTGGACTGATAGAAGTGAGATAATAAGAGCCATAGTGGCTCTGGCTTTGATGTTCACAGTAGAGAATGCTACTATGAGGTAAATAGATGTAAACATAGCTTCTGGGTGGATTAAATTGAGTCATTATGAGAACACGTCTTCTCTTTCACCTCCACCATCATCATGGCTCCTAATGCAAAGCTTAATGCAGGGATAGCAAGTGTTCTAATTGAGAGATGAGGAGCAATATCACACTTGGCTGATTACAGATGGGCTTCCACATAATACCCACCCTGTTCACACCCACGCAGAAAATAAAAAACAAACGCAGAGTGAGATGTGGAGCTTCTGCATATGCTAATCCTATGGATCACTTGAGAGTTCAGAGTTTGCCATTTGTTGTTGTTGTAGCAACTAAGTCTATTTCTCTAATGCTTCCGTTGAATTTTTATATGCAGCTTTGTTTTGTTGCCTTTTGGTTGACATGAGAGGAATGTGTTTACCAGTTTATATCACTATTATCATATATTATTATAAATTTAGAATACAAGAGCTGCAGTTAGATCATAACTGGCTTCAGTGAGAGAATGAGAGTCAGGATGTGAGAGTGAAAGAGAAATTATAATGCGCTCTGTGTGGGGTGTATGTCCGCCTTGTGCCCCATTAGTTCCATATGGAGTTATTGTATTGCCGCTCACAAATAAATATATACGCGCTGTATGCAGACACACAATCAAACAATGTGTGTGCTCAGAGCCAAAAAAGATTACTATTTGCAAATTCAGAGCACTAACTTGCTTCTGAAAAATTTCCTCCTGCAACTTTTATCAGGCGCCCACAGCCAAAACCTCCTCTCCTTCCAACCAAAGGGCATGTTTGTGGTGGAGCTGACATTTCAACTTCTCTCTCTCTAACTTGCTAAATCCAAAGGCAAAGATTATGTCTTGTTACACACAGAGAGTCTGTCAGTTGCAGCGCTGCATGGTGTGGACTTGTTCTACCCTGGGCTATGGTTGGTATGCTGGGCTAATTTAAATGCTCTCTCTGGCACTACACAAACAAAAAGGCGTGAATATTGTGTTAAATATATATCTATTATGTTAATATGAATATATAAACAGCATGAACAAAGCTCCGCTCTGTCTTTTTTGTGAGAAAGAAACATTTTCAAGGTAGGTTGTAGGCCCTGGGCAGCTGGACGCGAGCCTCAGGAGTATATGTGTTCTGTGTGAGATAACCGGGAGAAGGTGGGTGGTGAAGATTGTTACACCGTGAGCGCTGAGAAAAGAGTCAGAAGAGAAGGCTTTGAGTTGAGCAAAACACTCTGAATTAATCAGGTTTAGAGTTGATTTAAAGAGAAAAAGGTTTGTTTTTAATTGTTTTAGCACGTAGTAAAAGAGAGTGTAGACTCTGATGTACTATATACCTGTTTAATTACCATGCAACAATCTAAACAGAATGTAAATGCATGGATTTGTATTCAAAAACATTTGAAATCTAACAAGACACGGGCTCCCAGACTTAGTCATACCCTTGTGCACTTTAGCCTTTGGCAGCTACTCCCCTCAAGCAAAATTTCTCAAAATCTTTGTAAATTATAATGGCAAAAAATTTGAATTTCATGAAAAAGGTTGTTTAAAAGTGACATTTCAGTATTTTGAAGTGAAGTCATATGAGGTATGTAGCAGTAGCAGTGGCATTAGCCTCTAGTGGTTTAGTGAGCATTGCTCCTTTAAGGGTGCTTTCACATTAGGCCCAGATGTTTTGAACTGCACCATGGCGCGACCCTGAGCTGTTATCATCAACACTTAAACTGAAAAAGTCTTGAACTATTTCAGGAAAAAATGGAATGGAACTTTTTATGATATTCTAATATTCTGAGATGCATATGTGTAAAAATCAAAATTAATAGCGGATTTCTACAACCATAAATCAAGTGTATAGTGTTAGTTCAGACAGGACATGGAGTCGAGCACCACCATAATTAAGATCAGCTGATCTCACCAAGTCTTCGTCAGCTGACAGCCAGCTGATTCGCTCTAAGCACACCATTGGCTAATCACACTCATCCTGCCATATTTAAACTGCTCTAGCCTGGCTATGCTTTGCTGCTCCCTCTACATACCCTCCTCCACCCCAGCTCCTCCTCTATGCTTTATTTGACCTAATCAATGTCATTTTTTGTCACTGATGTCTGCTTTGCTCTGGGTTTTTGCTGCTTCTCTCCCTGCCTCTGACTTTGCTTGTAGGCACAGGAGAAGCAGGAATGTGTGCTGCTCCTGCTTGATGCTTTCCTCATAGACTTGTGGAGGAGCAGAGGGATCCCAGAACAGCCACAGTACCAAATAAAAAATAGCAATGAGAGCACATTAATAACTGCTAATAAAGAGAATTTATAAACCACAAAACTATTTCTTGACAAAGTGGTCCTGACTAAATAAGGGATAAAGTAGCCAACAGACTAAGCAATGCATGGAGTGAATCCAACCAGTTTGAAATACTGCACACTGTCGTAGTTCAAGTGAAGCCAAGCTGGTAACAAAGACATAACCTTCAACAAGTGAAGTTTCACAGTGATTAAGACTTTGTCTCTTTGTGTGTTGCAGGATCTCATTTGGAGAGCTGCCAAATTTTCTGAGAGTGTTTTTGAGGTGCCTCTTTCCATGATAGCTCTAAACAGTTATGAAATTGCTGACCATGGGCTCAGTCTATTTAAAGATAGAAAGAATGGTAGTTGGATCCAAGAACTCTTTGGACTACACCTAAGAGTGTTTATATTTTGTTATGGCTGGCTTATTTTGGCTGAATTAAAATTGTATCTAGCTACCCTGGGATTTTGTTTTCCTAATAAAACCTGAGAGTGTCCTTGTGTTTACTTCCTGGTGTGTGTCTCCCTGTGGTGGTGTGAGTCAGTGTGAGTGCATGTGTGCATACAAAGCCATCCTAATACCCTCTTTCTTCCCCTCTTCCTCCCACTTCCACTTGTGTCCCAATCACGGCGCATGGCTTCAGCAGCTAACAGGTGTATTGTGTCGTGATTGCTGATGGGAGCAGGTTGCTGAGAGGCTCCTTAATAAAGAGAAGTTCTAATCTACGGTGTGTATGTGAGAGCGATGTGAGGGGGGCAAGCTAATCAACTGGAGGCGATCAGCCCCCTTACAAATAAACACTGCCTCCACACATCATCACAAATAAAAAGGTCAGTGTCATTACAGTTTCTGGAGGTGGATGTGCATATGTGCCTGTGTGCAATTAACATGTGTGTCTGCCCGCTTCCTCTCCTCTCTCAAAGCAACATGTGCATATGAAAATTTAAAAGGTCAACATCATTAGCAGGCCACTGGCAGCAGAATATATCCGCAGTGCACGGAGCATTCTGGCAGCTGACAGCGAAGAGGATGAAATCAGTCTTTATTTGGCTCTTCTGCAAAATACATGTGTGAGTCACAAATGCAGGGCC
This sequence comes from Cheilinus undulatus, assembly GCF_018320785.1. Taxonomy (NCBI): domain Eukaryota; kingdom Metazoa; phylum Chordata; class Actinopteri; order Labriformes; family Labridae; genus Cheilinus; species Cheilinus undulatus. The sequence continues at coordinate 17,886,854 of NC_054887.1, read as the reverse complement.
AATTTAAGCACACAGACACAGGTACAAAGGACTAGTTAGCAGCTATTGTTTAGGGATGCTGCAGACTTGTACTTAGTGCAAAAGAAGCAACCGATGCAATTATGGTGTTGTGCAAGCAGAATATAAACTATTGTCTCCTTGTGTGTATGCTTGCATGTTAGTGTGGCACAAAGTGAGCGTGTAAGGTGGACATAAGGGGGGGTTGTGCTAAGATTAATGGAGCCAATCTCCTCAGCTATCCAGCAGAGTGACCATACACCCCCTATCCTACTTTCTTCCTCTATTCTATTCCCATCTCTCTCTCTCTTTCTCCCTGGATCTAACTCTAATTAAATGAATCAATCAGTGGCAGCCCCAAAGCTGGACAGATAGCATCACGCTGCTAGAGCTAGCGGCATGTATGTTTCCGTACCAGAAGTACATTAAAAACAGAGGAGGGATACATTGGAGTAACAATAGCAGCAACAAATGAAGGTTTAAAGACATCAAAAATAAGCTGGGAGCATATAGAAGCAACCATTTGTCGCCGCTCCTCCTATCAGCTAAAGCAGTGTTATTACACGGCTGCATGAATGAACGTTAACCTTTCCCTCTGAACTATATACTGTCCTTATCTCACTCTCCTAGTGGACAATATATAACCGGTGTCGGGCTTATAATCATATCATTATTATGTAATATATGCACATGATATATATATAAAGTGCTGCACTGGGTGCTGCTGCTGCCTTGTGATAGGAAAATCAGCACCCGCATCAATGAAACTTATTAACCTAAGCCCACATTGCATGTTTTATGCTTATTAAAGGTACAATATTCACCTTGACTCTGATGCAGTGTTTCCCAAAGTCACTTTGTTCATTTCTAGTGGTGAGATATCACTGACAAAGGGTCAAAGAATTCACATAACAAAGATGTATTCAATAATAAAGGTCTAATACAAATGTTAATGCTATGGAAATCTAACCATAAATATTCCCTTTATGCTGCAAAAGAGCAGCAAAGATAGACCTATCATATATATAGCAAAGGGTAAAAAAATAATATGAATGTAATGTTCTAGTACTTACATGCTTATTTAAATGCAGTGATACAGTGATAAATGTATGGCACTTTATCTCTTTGGCATGAGAGCCAAATTTGAACAACAAAATCAATGAGAAAGGTTAATAAATACAGATGCTGCACAGTGCATCGTATCTAAAGCAGTAAATAATAATAATACATTGACAGAAATAAATGTCCAAGTAAATTATTCAATATAAGTAAAAGAGCGGACCGAAAAAGCAGCAGCCAGAAAAATTTGCCTGACTTACACATACAGTACATATTAGCTGAAAAGAGCAGTACTACAGAGAAATCCTGCCTCTGTCTTGAAGTCACGTTTGGTTTATTTTTGGCACAGTAAAGTAAAAAAAAAACAAAACATAAAACATAAAGTAAGTAAAAAGTATTTTTCATTATTGAGAGCTTGAAAACTTCTATTTCAAACAGTGTCTTAAGTAGTGGTCTTCAACTGGTGGGTTGGGACCCAAAAGTGGGTCTGGCAGCTGTTTTACAATGGGTCACAATGTGTTTTAGAAAAAAATGGTGGCAAAAAGTCTGTAAAGTACTGAAGTCCTTCATGGGCATGCATCCATACATTTTTTTTGCCATAATGCCTTAATTTAAACTAGGAATGGGGACTATTAATCAATGATCGATTAATTGGTTATTAAGAATTTGGTCGATCACGTGGAATTTAGTCAGTCTGATGATGGCATTTAATAAAGAGACTAAACACGTCTTACTCTGCACTGCACATCAATATCTACGGTCATGACATTGTGAGTGGGTTTTGTTTTTGTTTGTTGTTGGGTTTTTTTGTTTAAATGAGGCCCGCTCTCTGTTATATGATGGGGTGTTGATTTTGGATTCCTTCTAACTTTATTTTGAGAAAGAAATGGCAGCCAACTAAGGTTATTGTTTGTTGTGGTTGTTTTGGGGTTTGAATAGTTTTTGAGATGCTTGCATATTTTTTTGTGCATCCCCACAATAGGTAAAACAATAGACCATGCTTTGTTTATGTTAGAGAGCCCTAGGCTTTCAAAGGGTGAAAATAAATAAATCATTAAGAAACACACTTATTAGTTACCTGTTTTTGTTATATCGGGAAGTATATATATATATATATATATATATATATATATATATATATATATATGCCCATGTATGTATGTTTTTATACATACATAACAATAAATCAATTAATTGATCGTTAACATTATAGATGCTCGAGTTGGCAGGTTTCTTCCAAACGCCCATCCCTAATTTAAACATTTTCTCATTTTTTTCAACTTATATATCTCCTTTTCATGCAGTAACACCTCAGTTTTTCTCATGATTATGAGGTAATTCCTCGAGATCTCTGGAAAATTGGCAAGAATGTATACATTACCATGGAGTAACAGCTTGCAAAATGTGCTATTTTTGTTCTGTCTTCTTTTTCAGTCATACATTTTGATATATCCCTTGCATGGATATATTTCACATTCACCCAAAAACTTCCCATACAAAGCATTTCGTAGAGGCAGGACTGTTTGCCCTTGGAGGAATGTTCTGTCTGTCACATCCACGGCCAATTGGAGCGACAAGACAAAATAAAATAAAATAAAAGTAACAGACATGTGCAGCTTCAGTGCTAACCTTAGCTAGACAGGCTAGCACTACTGATTTGGCTGAAGCATGAAGCCAAGCAGTCCAGACCTGATTAAATTGCCACTTTTCTGCAGCTACATTCAAGCTAATCCCGTGCCGACTACTAACCGGTGGGGTTGTAGGAGCCATACTAGGAGGCCATAAGGTGTAATGCACAGATCTCTTCAGAAGGTATCACTGCTGGGTACAAGTAGATCACTTTTAGGTAGGAACCTTCATGGAGGTGTCAGGTGTTGCTAGACGGAGGAGCTCATACAGTTTTCTGACAGCCATGCCGGGAAACACTGAGTGGTAAGTGTGAATCTTGAATGGGAGTTTATGGATTTGTTGGAACCCTGCATGTGAAAAGCATTGAAAACCATTGTTGGATTACAAATAAATCTTCTGTAAAGAAAGAGAATATTGGACTGTCTGATCTCACAAGAAGCTCAGGATCAGTGCCACGGTGAGCGCGTCAATAAGTAAATTAGTCCGTCTATGTAGCCCTCAGTGGCTTCAAGTTTAGACTTAGCCGCTATGAGGGTATTTAACCGCTTGGCCCAAGTTTCTCACCAAATGCTGAACTGTCCTTTTCTTGATGTTACATTTGAACACATAACGACTTTCTACTTACGCTCACCTGGTTTTCATTTCACTGAGCTGAACTTGAACACATCATAAGAAACTGAAATGAGCTAGAGCTGATTAACTTGTCAGATTTAACATTTTTAACCAGTAGTAGTTACCACAGTTTAAGAGTGGGATTCACAGCTGATTACAGCAGACCCAGTGGGTTGCAGATATATGCGAATATGAGGCAAAACGTCTATGGTGGACTTTTATTTTGAAGGATGTCTTCATCTCCTTGTTGCATCACATTTTTATTCAATCTTAACCCAAGACCTCTGAAACTGGTGTTTTCCTCCGTCCACTACATGGCGACATTTGTTGGCTAATAAGGCCACTTCAAAGTATTTGATTGTATTTGAAAAAAGATATGGGTAAATGGAAAGCTCTTCAATCATATCTGGCATCCATATTTTAAAAAATATGAGAGTGCGTGTGTATGTGTCGATTACATTTCTGCTTGGCTCCTTCCTTCCCCGCTCTTTCCCAGAACATACAAAAACCACACATGCTTAACGCTAATGTCTTCCTCCAGTTGGAACCCTGGCGCACATTAACACGTGCTTCAGTGGTTGCGGAGAGCAGATGCGTCTATAAAATGTGCTCCCCTACGGTGTCCCGCATGTGGCTGCTGCAGCCAAGGTGTGTGTGTGAGACGTGTTTAATGTGCTGTAGCAATATTGAGCTCTCTCACTCTCCCTCTCATCAAGCGATGCCAGCAGAGTGTGTCACTCTCTGATAACACACCTGGCACGGAGGGTGTCATGGCACTTAAAGGGAGCACATGTGTGTGAACGAACATGCCCACACTCACAGGGAGATGTACACCTCCGCATCTGCTCTTTTATAGGAAAAATCTCGAGCATTAAATGGGGCTGTCACTATAATCTTTAATTAGCCATTGCAGTGACGGAGATGGTCGAGTTACCAACTGTCCAGCTCTTGAATTACTTCCAGATATCACACCGACTTCCATTTCAGGATAAGAAAGGTGTCAAAACCTTTATCAAAAGCTCTCAACACAGCATAAGAAATAAAAATGACACACTGAGGAAGACAGATTTCTTATAAAAGTGACAGTGGATGAAGACTCACAGCCAAGCCCGCCCACAGAATTGGCTGGGCCCCTGAAAAACCCAGAGAATCGGGCCTATCCTGGTGTGATTTATTGATATCAATGCGTGTGTGTTGGATCAGTAGCATTGGTGTTAGCGTCCTGGCTAACAGTTACTTCATTTTGGAGCTGAAAGGAGAGTCAAGCTATTATTGCGTTCTGATGTTCATTATTTATTTGTGCCACTTTTTAACCTCTTTTTATCACTGTTTCCAACCAGCCAAAGTTCTTTCTACTTTACACCCATTGCTGCCACTTTTTAACTGCTTTTCACCATTTTTACTGCCAATTTTTGGCACCTTTATTCCTTTCTTAATCCAGATTTTCTTCTTTATCCAGATTTTCCACTTTTAACAAATTTTTGCTACTTTCAAACCGATTTTCAACACTTATGTCTGCCAATTTTTAACATATATAGCCCAAATTTGCCATTCTTTAAAACTTTTTTACCATTTTAACTCCCATTTTTGCCACGATTAGCCTTTCTTTTGCTACTTTTAACAAATTTTTGCCGATTGTACACCATTTTTGCCACCTTTTATTTTTACCACTTTCACCAATTTCTGCCACGTTTTTTTCTTTTTTGACCCAGATTTGTGGCTTTATCCCAATTTTGCCACACTTGGACCAATTTTTTGCCACCAGTGAACCAGTTTCGCCATTTTTACTGCCCATTTTTGCCACTTTGGACCTCTTTCATCTTTTTTACCTCCCACTTTTGTCACTTTAAACTGAATTTTGATACTTTTATCCCATTTTTACCAGTATTTCACCATTTTTCTCAGCCAATCTTTGCAACTTTTCAACCCATTTTTGCCAGTTTGCAATTATTCATTTCCTCTTAAAGTTGTAACAATTCCCTCTACTTCACTTTCTGGAATCCTGACGTTTGTGTACATCATGGCTAACGCAGTCCAACATTCCATCTTTCCAAATGGTTTAGTTCAGCATACCCACCCAAACAGCCAACAAATAAAAAGGTAATTCTGTTTCAAGCAAATGGGTTTATATTGTGAATTCTTTTTTTGTTGCTTTGATAAGATCATTTATTCAGGTTAAATATGAAATGTGTTTGTCAGATTTATTTTGCAATGGACCATGATTTTCCTCCCCTTTTCTGGCCCCCCCATTTGGCTAGGCCGTAGAAAGCTCCCCCCCCCCCATGGGAGGCCTTGCTCACAGCAAACAGTGTGAGGGCCTTTCAATTGCAGGCAAAACAAAACCACACACAGGTAGCAAAACACATGAAAAAAGTAGCAAAAAAGGCACAAATGCCATTGTGACCCTGGTATGTGAATGGCACGAGAAGAAGAGCCAAAGCCTCTTTTATTTAGCCCAATTAAAAAAGGCAAAAAGCCCAAACAAAAGGAGTGTTTTATTGCACTCCCCACTATCAGCAGAAAGGCTCATTAGCCGCAGCAGCATAATTAGCAAGATGCTACACTCCTCGTTAAGGAGGGGCACAGCGCCGTAAACAAACCCCACTGAACTCCAAACGCCTACGGTCTCTCTCTCTCTGTAATGATCTGCCACCACTGTTCCCTCCCTGTGAGAGAACCAGGCGAACAGACAGGACGGCTCTGACAGAAACACACACACACACTGACAAATCCAACGTTTGTGACACACACAGCAAAAAAACAAACTACCTCTCTGGGACACTGTCTTCCTTGACAACTGCATGGACAAAACGCACATGCGCCGACATCACACACAAAGCTGTCAAAAAAATATGTGTGTGAGAAACATTTTTTACAATATTGAAGAGACAGAGAGCCATACTCCACCAAACATCCACGATATCTGACAGCTGAGACACAAGAAAGTCGTGCCAACTGTCTGGATCTCCACTTTGGCACTGCTGTAATCTTCAAGCAGCCAAGAGCACGTTTTGAATAAGAAAGGCTGCCAGAATTAGCAGGATGAGCCTGTGGTTAAATGTGGCGCAGTCAATGAGGCAGTCATTATCAGTTAATTTTTTTTCATTTAAACCCTCCGGAAATTTGGCTTGAAATTGTCAAAATGCAAAAATGATATCAAAGTTCAAAGTCTCATCAAGCATCTGCAAAATCTGGGTTAAAATGCTCATTTAACACTTTTAGAGAACAGAGCTCATTACACTGTTTAGAAAATGATTCAAGGCCATGTAGGAGTGGCAGATCGCATTTTGACTGACATTTGCCTGGCGCTGTGAAATTGAGAATCAGTGAAAGTCAGCCCAGAACCGTTTGTGAAGCCTCTGAGTCTGAATCAGAGGAAGAAATAAGGGAATCTGTTTAAAAAAAATCTGTGAAATTTGAAAATGTTTTGCTATCAAATTTATAGATAAAAGTGAGCAAACAATACAATTTCTGCTGAGATGCCCTGTCTTTGTTCTTCAGCTATAAATGCCATGCTGTTAGCTTGAGCTTTATTGTTTTAAAGGGGACATATTATGCAAAAATCACCTTTTCAGGCTTTTCTAACAAAAGTATGTGCCCCTGGCCTGTTTACAATCCCCTCAAGCACCAGGAAAATCCATTTCCTCCCCCCTCTCTTTGTCCACTTTTCTGAAAATGTGTGCTGAAACAAGCCGTTCTTAGATTTTCCCCTCATGATGTCATGTGAGGAGTTATTCTCGCCCCCAGGTTCGGTTGGCCCTCCCCTCTTGGAAGGAGTTATGCCCTCCTCTCCTGATCTTCCTCTCAGAGATCAGGAGAGCCACATCCATTTCCTGAGAGGGGTGGGGTAAGGGGCGAAGTCAGACAGCTCGGTAACATTTAAAGCCACAGACACAGAAACAGCTTGTTCTGAGAAGGGCTGAAACAGAAAGGTTGTTTTTCGACATGTAAAAATCTAATACAGTGGGCGCAGGTGGCCGAGTGGTTAAGGTGCGCCCCATGTACACGGACGGCCTGGCTTAGAAACCTGCCTGAGGCCCTTTACCGCATGTCTCTCTCCTGCTCTGGTCCCTGTTTCCGACTCTATCCACTATCCTCTATCGAATAAAGGCACAAAAATGCCCAAAATAAACCTTTAAAAAATAAAAAAAAATCCAATACTGGAATGTTTTTTCAGCAACAGACTTCACAGGCATGTTTTGGGGACCTCTGAGACCAATATAAACTTGTCTTAAAAGAGTAAAATATGTCCCCTTTAAATCCATGAAAAACTTAAGTAAAGGATAAATAACAAAAAAAACTTCAGATATTCTCACACAGCTTTCAATCATTACAATATTTTTCAGCTAAAAGTACCCAGAACTTTCAGTTCCAGGTACTTCTATTCAAGGTACTAAATGACCCCTTTGGCCTACTGTTGTCTTTTGTTTCTGTTCAGGTCTGAAGTCCTGGGGAGACAGAGAAACTCAATATAATGTGCTATCAGATCTTTTATTAATACGGATTAAGATGCCAAAGATCTAATATCAAAGGGACTAAAAGTAACCGTGATTTTTGGCAGAAACCACATATGTAGGAAAAATATTGATTTGATTTTTGTGATTTACACCTTTTGTGGATTTGACGCTTTTCAGTCATCCAGGTTATCCAAAGCTTGAAACGAGACAACTGGACTTGGTAGAGGTTGCTAAGATGTTTCATCTAACCTCTGACAAGCTTCAGCTGTTAAATTGGCTGTGGCCAGAGAGAACTGGTACATGGTGAATGGACTTACACTTGTATTACCAGTTCTAGTCATCTGACTAGTACTACTAGCTTATCCCATTCCAAACCCATCCATACCCATTTACACCACTGATGAAGTGACATGAGACCGCAGGAACTGGGCACTGAAACAACAACCTCTCGATTGCTGGACGACCGACTACCTACTGATCCACAGCTGCCCAAATGTTGGTCTATTAGAATGGTAATGATCTTGTTGGTCGTATATGAGTTGTTGGCAGAGTCGCTAAGACAGCAGGCACACCCCCCATAGTTCCTGGGTTTTTAGAAAGTACTATCCTCTAAGCAGGAACCCTTCAAGGGGTAGATTTTCTACCCCAGAAATAAATTTTGATCCCAGGTCATACAGTTAAATTCCTCAAAGATTCCAAGTTCCTGGGAAAAGTTCCTGTGGTCAAAAATCACCTTATGGTGCAACTCTCTGAATATCTTTACCACAGGAAGTACAATATGCTTTATCTGTATGTTCTTTAAAATGCAGAATTTCAAAAGCTCACAAGCTTTTTGGCTACATCTTCAATGACTGGAACTCATCTTAGACTTTATTTAGGAGGTTTTTCCCTTTTCAAGTATAATCCCCATTCCTGTTCATGGCGTTGTCATCTCATCTATGCATTTCTTCTGCATGTTTCGTTGTATAAGGTTGTCTACTTTTAATCTATATGCAACCAAAAGAAAGTAAACCTTACATTAGTAATTTTGTATTATTACATGTCTATTATTACAAAGATTATGAACTTTTTATTAGCCAAGGCCTTGGCAATAGTGCCCCACTTACATTCATGCCATAAAGCTAACTGCACTGAGTAAAAGTCTCAGAGGAACATGGAAGCAATGACACTCATGTCCACCCACACAGAGATATTTATACAATACATGCACAAAAACCATAGACAGACTAGCACTGAAACGGTTAGCAAAGCTTTATGTGTTGTCTACTATGTTGGTCATGCATTGTCAAAGTTATGTTGTAAATGCCATTGCTGCAGAAAAAATTTGAACCACATATTCTCTCCCTCTGTGTAGGTCAGATGCCTCCATCAGAGACCTGATTCTAGGAGAAAATGACCTAAGGAAAAAGACAATGGTGGATATGAGATACAGCCTAAAGATCAGACATTTTTTCAGCCACAATTATGATCCTGTGTGATAGGTGGCAAGTCAGGTATAATGATCTGAGAGTGAAACAAAGAAGGTACAAGTGTGTGTGTATGTGTGAGTAAAGCTGAAGTTTGATCACAGAGAACTGCAAGGTGAACGATCTCAAGAGAAACTTCCTCCATTGAAACACGGTACAAAGGATAAACAGAGCCAAGCCAGCAGGTACTGTGTCTTTTTAAAGTCTACCTGAGTGCTCAAATGAGAATGCAGGTGTGTTGACTTGGTTTTACTCTGTGGTATTCTTTGTATCTTATTGGTAAATTGAATAAAGTCAGTGTCAATTTGAATTTTGTGTTTGATGCTCCTCACCTGCAGTAGGGGTCTCTGGACGCCCAAGACCTTCATGGTGTCAGCGCTGGCAAGGATCTTCAGTGGATCTGACGCCTTGCTCACCGCTTCGATTTCCTTGTTGATTTCTGTTCGAACCTTAAAGTTGAAATTCAAAAGTTTAAAGTTTTATTCACATTAAAATAAAGAGATATTTTTGCTTTTTACAAGAGTAAAGATGCTTACTGTTACTTATGGGGGTAAAAATGTGTTAAAAACTTGCAGAATATACATAAATAAATACATTGTTTAATATTGAGTTCTGTTATTTTAAATTCAGAAGCTTATTGTTATAATCTGAGGGCAACAATGTTGCATGAAGCAGTTATTATCAACTAGGAATGCGGCATGACTTTGAATACTCAAATAGACACTAATTCAAAGAAATTGAAGGTTTAACTTGATTTTTATCACTTACACTGTACATTTTCAATTTCTTTTTACCATGGCCTGGTTGTAATGTGGCACTACTGCTAAACAGTGGCTGTAGTGCATCTGAATGCTGTTTGCTAACCATAATCAAGTAACAAAAGAAGCAAGCAGCCTGCCTGCTGACATTTGCATGAAACTCTTGAAACACTTGGTTCATTAGCTACAAAATGTACGACTGTAGGAGCCAATGAGAAGAACCAAGGAGTTGCAGATGGAAGGGTAACAGCTTTTTGAGAAGCCAGTGTAGGGGACATTTTTTGTCGTGCTGGTGAGTTGTTTGGATTACAATTGTCCATTATGATGACACTGAAGTTTGAAAGCAATAAATGTATGTATAAGTTTGCCTTGGGTTCCTTTCATCAGACATGGTAAAGCTTATTAGCGCATAGTTAAGCCCAGGTGCAGCACCTCAAAGACTTCCAGCACTGGCTTAGCCTCAACAGCTTTGAAATCATTTGTCAATCATAAAACAAAAGTGCCCAAATATGATCTGATAGTAGTTTTTGACCTTTAAACAACTAAGAACAATTTCAATAGTGGATGTACATGCCATCAAGCTTGACCTTGGCTACTGAACCAAGGTCAAGCTTGATGGCATTTCTTTTGTCTGGGCCTTTTCGCCCCTGGTGACCAACCCAGAGACCATCTGCGGTTCTTGGGCCTTTGGGACATCCACTGCATGACCAGGAGTTCATGGCAACCCTACAACACGCCCTAGGCCGTGATTGCTCACCAAATCCACCCCTCACTGTGCACTAAAGGTGTGGATGATTCTACCATGACCCTGGTAAAATGCAAGAACACCCAGAGCATGACCCGGGTTGTGTCAATCCTCCTTTATGCCCAATGGTGCCCTCAGGCAGCTTACTTGCCATTACACGCCTTAATTCAGCCTCAATCTTTGGCTTTTTGGCAGTATATTAGGCTATATCAGCTATTTTCTTTTACCTCAAGGCGTGCTTTACTTCTCTCAACTTAACAAACAGTTGCAAAATGTATGTAAATTTACAGTTAAACAGCCTGTTTCACATAATATTGCCAAATATAAAGATAGTTTAAGTTAAACTGAAGTAACCAAAATGCTACCCATTAATGGCAGGTTCCATTATGTCTTAGCATAATGCTAACACACACTTAGGATATCGCTTTCATAACATGGATTGTTCAGTGTGTTTTTTTCCCATCACGTCATCACAACTCTGTAAAATGTCAATGCATTTCTCCATCTATCTGTGCTGCATCACAATCTTGTATCATTGAGTGTTTTTTAAAGGCTAATGGAGATGAAAGTGGCAGCATGTTTATAAAGAAAAGTTTATATATGATTCATGACTTTGCTTGAAATTACCACCCCTATTTTAAACATGATGGTTTGCTTATAAAGCTCAATTTTCCACAATCAAATGAAAAGATAAAAGTTTATTAAATTTTTGTGGAAATATTTTTTATTATGATGTTGTTACATACTGATTGAAAAAAGCAATCTATTTGTCCTCTGGCCATCTATGAGCTTGGAAATTTAAAAGCCATTTAGTATGACAGGGTATGATTAAAGCAATATTGAGAAGACCAAGAAGTACAATTTTCCCAGAACTCTGCCATTGGGTTTCAGTGTTATCAGATTTTGAAAAACTGAAGGGAAACAGCACTACATTTAGGCCAATGGATTGTCCCACAGCTACATCATTGGTTCTGTTCCATTCAATTCAATACAATACAAAACTTTCTGGCTATTGTGTGCCAAGAACAGACAGTGACTTTTTTTTATTAGCAGAATACAAAACATAGAAATAACAGAGTCTGTTTTGCTTTGAAATACTTATTTTCTTTCAGAGCTCCAGTGTTCTGCCAAAGTACTGCTTTACTCCATTCTGTCAGACAGCATAAAAGGAATTCTTGTGTCATTTTACTGACCTGGTTAAGGAAGAGGTCATTGATGTAGTACGTGAGGAAGGCTCGGAGCTGGCACTGCTTGGCTTGACCCTGCCCCATGTTCATCTCTATCTCGTGAATGAACCTGGACAGAGGACGACACAAGAGGAACGAACCTTTAAATATCAAACATACACCAGCATCATGACATCACCAGCTGTTGTGAACCATGATCACAGAAGCAATGAGACATGAACTTGTGCTCAGTAACTGAGAACCCTTGCATGAATGGGTCCTACATGGCCTGTCTGGGATGTTAAGATCTGCTGTGGGAGCTTAATTTTTATAAGCTCTGTATAATATTCAAGGTGAGCAAGACAGTAAGCTTTAAAGTACTGCTGTGGTACTATTAGTGCAAGACTTTACCAGACAACTGTGGTAGTAGTATTAACCTAAAACCTCCCCACAGAGAAAAGTATGATAAGACACAATAAATTACATTTAGTTAAGTAATTAGTCAACCTCCTACTACATAATACAACACTCTGCCCTACAATATAACACCATATGATCTATTATGATATAATAAGATCTGGTACTATTTCATTATGTGCACCAAGATTGGAGCAAGCTGATGGCCCTGCTTTTTAACAGCCTTTCTCACTCATTCTGTACAAAAACATACATGCACCTGAGACAACTATCGCTTGACGTGTGGTCTCTAAGACACCAAAACCTGACCAGGGCCCGGCAGGACTGTCTTTTATTTTTGCAGTGAGTCTGCACAGAGGAATGCTGTTCTAAAGCCATTATAAGTCAAAGACTAGGGGCGAGGATCCTAACTAGACCTACTCGGGCCATGTTGGACCAGCCTCAGGCTTGGGTTTGGGTTAGGGCAGAGAATCTTATCTCTATACAAAACACAATCTGCAATAATACAATAACATATTATATGACACTACACAAAACAATGTGGCAAAATCAAATAGGACAGGCTATGAAATTAAAGGACACTGTATCCTATCAAAACAGACTAAACCAAACGAACTGATACGCTTTATTGTCCCCTCAAGGAAATTCGTCTTGGATTTAAGTGCTGCATAAATGTGCAAATAGAAAAAAATATTTTAACTCAATACAAAAATACAATCAGTCCTGCAGCATTCATATTCACAATTCCTCACAGTAAGCTGGGGTCTGGTGGTCACTTTGGGTCAGACAGTAATGTATGGCTTGGCAGAGGCACACACACTCCTCGTTTGTCAGGGAATCACTGGTCACTGGCCCCGTCTCACACACACACTACAGGGTGAACCATGCACGAGTGAGCGCCACCTCAAGCGCTCAGCACATATAAATGCACAAATAAATCAAACTCCTCTCAAAGAATTCTTTGACCTGTGAGACCTGAGATATATATATGACCTTAACTTATCAAAGAGAGAGAGAGAGGATAAAGATGAATGTTTCCTGGGAGAAAATCAAGCAAAACTGAGTTCTTAGATGGAATATAAGACTGAGGTAAAGCTAAGATGATGACTCTAGATGGTGATTTGGAAGGGCAAAGCTATTTGTTAAAAGCAGTAGGAGCTCTGCATTATTTGGAGGCAACATAAACAACCCTGGACACAAGCAGAACTACATATCATAGTTGGTATACACAGATGGACATGACAGCTCGCAAACAGTGAAGCCAATTCATTTGGGGCACCTGCTAACACAGTTCACTGTGTCATCCACTAATGCAAGTTAAGGCTGTATCATGCAAAGATGGCGCCATATGTGAACACAATCCAAAAATTGCAATGTCTTCTCCAGGCTGAAGCTCATTTAAAGGCCAAATGGAAAACTGTTCTGTGGTCAGAGTAATCTAAATGTGAAATTCTGTATATACTTTCCAGCATCTGTGGTTTCCATAGAGGTTTTAGGGCTGCTGTTAGGTCATTAGCTCTGCCTCCTCCATGTTAACTGATTGGACATGCGTATGTCCAATTTATTCTTTTTATGAAAGGCTTTTCTTTAGCTCTTGTTTGTGTGAAACCATGATTTATAAATCTGTTCATAAATGCTGCTCTTTTGGTGCATTGTGCACCATATTTGAAGAGTAGAGGAAGAATGGTGAGAGTCTAAAGCAGTAGTTTCAAAAGGCATGGCAAGGTACACAAGGCAAGTTTAGATGTGCCCTGGTAATTTGTACAACCATACATTAATATAACAACTTTACAACAACTAAAGACACTGTTGCAAGTGTTAAGCAGGCTATTTTGCATGGATATGCAACTAATCAGCTTAATTGAAAACAGGTCAGTAACATGACTGGGTATAAAAGGAGCATTTTAGTAAGGCAGAGTCTCTCAGAATTTAAAATGAGAAGCCCACAAATCCTCAAAAAAATTCATCTTAACATCGTGGAACAGTTTCAGAAAATTGTGACAACTTTGAATATCCCTCCATATATAGAACATAATATCAAAAGATTCAGAAAATCTGGAGAAATCTCTCTACTCAAGGTAAAAGGCAGAAGGTCAATGATTGATGCTCGTGATCTTCAGACCCTCAGGCGACTCTGCATTAAAAACAGGCATGCAGCTCTGGGAATCACTGCATGGGCTCAGGAAACCATCGTCTGTCAACATAGATGGCTGTGCCATTCACAAATGCAAGTTAAATCTGTAACATGCAAAGAACAAGCCCTATGTGAACACAATCCAAAAACACACCATCTTCTCTGTGCCAAAGCCCATTTAAAATGGACTGAGGCAAAATGGAAAACTGTTCTGTGGTCAAATTAATTAAATTTGAGCTTATTTTAAAAAGCACAGATAGCACAGATGCTAAGAGATACATAGAGGTTTAAGAATAATATATGTTCACTTCCAGACAACGTCTCTTTCAGGGAAGGCCTTGCATATGCAGTCCAGAACTTCCACCAACAAAAACATTTGAAGCATTATAAGACAAAACATCTGGTAAAGAAAACCCAGGACTGTTGAGCTGCTAGAATCCTACTTCAGACAAGAATGGGACAACATTCCTTTCCCAAAACTCCAGCAACTGGTCTTCTCACTTCCTAGATATTTATAGACTCTTGTTGGTTGGCGATATTGTGACTCCACCAGCAGATCCATACTGCAGACTGTCACTTCAAATGTGCAACATCAAGAGTGTTATTATGGCTTCACTTTTGTACCACTGAAGAAGGTGGAGATACACCACCCATCTTTATTCCAGTAGGTAAAAGGAGAAGATTGTTAAGCTAGCATGAACACACTTCAGAAAACGCTCATAAGAGAAACAAATTAGCACTATCTTTGAGATAAAACTACTCAGCATCTGCTCCAATTAGTCAGCAAGAACTGAGGCGTGTGAGTGGAACCTCAACCTCTTCTAAATCCTTCATTGATTCCCTTTACAACTACCCCAACAGAAAGTTAAACAGGAGAAACTCTTCTGTGGCCTCATTAAAACTGTCAAGCTGGCAAAACAAAGGAGGCCAGACATACAGCTTCTGTTTAAATATGTAGAAAGCACAACTTAAACACTCTGTCTTTCAAAAAAATACAATTCCTGCTGACATCTTCATTCCCAAAAATCGATCCTTTCACAAAAGTTGCCAGTTTAAACGTGCATGGTGTTGTTCAGGGATCCATCTCGCGCTGTCATTATTGTCATTGTTTCAATATGAGTGTCAGGATGATGGATCTTCAAGTTGGTGTGAGAGCACAGATGGATTTTTGCAGGCAGGGGTGATAACGTTTGAGTAATGTAGCAAAGACGAGGCAGTAAAACGACTTTGTCGATCCAGAGGGCCATCTGGAGACGAGCCGCAAGCCCCTTCACAATAATACAGAGCCCATGGGTGTTGCAAGAAGCTTCAGCCAAGGTAACTGGGCTAAAAGCACCATCGGGGGCCACAATATAAACCCCGACATGTCAGCAAATTTACATTTTAGGAGGGTAGGTGTCGTTAGAAAGACAACACGCATTAAAGAGAGTGTTTAGGGAGAGAATTTAGAGGGAATCATTTGAAATAAAGAGTCGTAAAAGCTGGATTTAAATGCAAATGGATTAATAAAGCTGAGAAGAGCTTAAAGATTTCCAAATGGATCTTGAAAGAGAATCTCCTCCAGCTCATTATCATTACATCCGCATCTTCCCAAATGTTGCTGATGGTGTGGCATACTGCACAGAGAGTAACAGCTTCTGGAGAAGATGATGGTGGCGATAAAAAATGACACCAAACAAAGCTAACACACACTGTACAGCCATTCAAAAGCCATCAGCTTCACTCAACTGCAGATGAATCACAAACTCAGAAGAGCTTTTTCTTCTTTCACTCATTCTCTGAGCCAAACCTCCTACACAAAACACTGATACATTTGGCCTGAACCTCCATTACTGAAGACTGACAGCTAGCTTCGTTTTATGTCTCAAGGCTACAACTGAGCCTGACTTTACATTGGGCTAAATTGACATAATTTCACCACTTATCCTGAGCTACTGTGTGATCTATCAGAGAAAGATATTCCAGGATCTTGCTTCCTCTATACTGGTGCTTGAGATTTTTTTTTTTAACCTTTAACAAGCTCAAAGCTTTCCTGCAAAAATAGTGAAAGCAGACACAGGAAAGACAGGTATCATCCTTCAAGTCCTTCTTTTGTTCAATGTATAAAAGTGTCAGTGCAGATAGAGGCCTTATATCCTTTAAAAGAATCTCATAAAAGCCAGTTTAGGTTGACTAAACCATGAGTGGAATGCATGCTTTTTATAATAGCCTTCATTTTCTTGAAAGACAGGGACACATTCGAAATACGCCTCCAAAAATTTAGTTACAGTGCTTGCTTTGCCTGGGAAGTTGTTTTGGGAATCAGCCATGTGAGCAATAAGACTCAGGCCTAGCAAACTCGCAGAAGCCTGTTTTTGTAGTTTTGGAGGAAATCATTCAAACTAAGAGTCATAAAGTGAGAGACTCATTATCCCTGGAGCCCTTACAGCAGGACAAATTTTCTCTGATAGACCTGAGGAGACTTGGCAGGGGGTCCACAGGTAACAAAAACCAGTGTAGCAGGAGACCAGCTGCCTTCCACTGTTGCTCAGTTTTCCCAGCTTCAGCTGAAGTTTTAGAGCATTCAGCAATCGACTGGTTGAGTGCAAAGAGTCTCTTCCTTCCTTCCTTACTTCGACGTCATCCAGACAGGAGTGCTGGTGACAGCCCATCAGTATCCAAAGAGGGACACACAACTCTTCTCCTACCTTAGAGAGATACAAGCCCTGCCCTCCTCCTAAAGCTGAATCTTGTTGCCACAAGACTTTTAACTTGCTGGAACCATGGAAGGAAAATAAATAGGCTAACATCTACTCACTTCTGGATCTAGTTGGACACAAGACTCAATTCACACACCATGGTTACAAGTAAGAGGCTCTGGGAAGAATTAGCTGTAGGAAGTGTTTCATGTGCACGCATTGAAAGCTGAATTTGTACTTTTTGTCTGCCTATTTGTTGTTGGTTTACCTTGAGATGCCCATGTTAAGGCCTTGGTTTTAGTCAGCCATTTTAAGTACGTAAGCCATCTTTCCTGTACCTTGTTTCTCTCTCTCACCTCTGCCATGTTTTGCTTTGCTTGTAAATTATTTGTTTTGTTGTAGTTTAATATCATAATAGCTCTTTGTTAAGGCACTGTTGGATCTAATTGATGCTGCTTCATTGAATAACTTCTATTATAAATTAAAGAGAAGTTGTCTGTGATTATTGTGCTTACACATTGTCCTTATTGCTAGTGCCTTATGCCTTCTGTTAATTTAATACCAAGATCTATTAAATAATAACGATATTATTATCCTAATCTTAATTCTTGGACTGATTTTTAGTTATTTTTTTGTTGTTCCATGTTTCCAAAATCCCAACAGTTATACCAATAAGATACAAAGATGTTAGTGAATTCAGTATCATTGCTAGGAGACAGCAAAAGCACAGACATAAAGCTGCTGTGCACAGCAGAGGTGTCTGTAGAAGTGCCGCAGGGATGCAGCAACAAGCCTCACCCCATGTGGATGAAATCTTAACAAGCCTCAATAATCTGCTTATCTGCACTATCACACACACTACATCTGACTGACCCATAAGCACTGAGGATGATACTTCACACTGGACCAGTGTAAAGCAAAGGTGTAACAGTCAGAGCCAATTAAAGAGGGGAATACGAGCTGGATCATATAAAGGAGTTTTTGGTAATCAGTACATAAATGACTGCTGATTGTTCTGCAAGTGTCTGTCTCTCTAATATTCCTGTGTATCCACAGATATTTGGAGGGACGGTTAGGTTACTTCAAAGCTCCAGATTAAGATGTAAAGTCAGGAGTGGGAAACTCTGAGAGTCTCTCCTCCTGTCCTGGGATGGTAGACCAAACTCACCAGCCTGAGTTGGATAAAATGTTGTTTGTTCCTGCAGTCTAAGTTGTTTCTGACCTTTCTCGGGGACAGTCCGACTTCAGAACTTTTTAACACTTGAAGTCAATCAGTAGAGTCTGTAATCATAGTCTGAGTAATGATTAACGTTACCCTAATGGCATAATAGGAACTACTTTGGGCTTCATTAAAAATCTGGCTTCAACCTCACAGTGTGCTGGTGTCACTGTTCAGTTAGTGATAACTTTTTAGTACTGAGATCTTGCCAATATATTTTTACAATTAAGTATGCATGCCTTTGCAGTTTTTGGAAACTAAAAAGAAGAAATTCCTTGACTCTGGGTGCGTACATGACTTCTTTTGTTGCAGTAGATTCATAATGAGCTCTTTTTAAATGAGATGGAGAGGAATGAGGTTTAACATGTATTTTCAGTCTATATTCTGGCTGTTGCAAAGGTTTGGTTTCAGTATTAGTTCCCCCCCCCTTAAACATCACCATAACAGGCAGACAAAGACAAAGAATCAATCACTTCTGTCCATCTTAAGGACGACAGACTGGCTTTACCTTCACATTTGCATCCACCCACTATTTGTTTCACTGTCTCCTTGAAATCCTCACAAGCGCTGTCAAAGACTCACACAGACACACTCGTGTAAACACACAAACACACAAAGTCTTGTATTCAAATTCAGAAGGAGTTTGTCATCACATCCCTGTGCTTCCCTCAGGGTGTGTTGTCTCCTCTGGATTCAACATGGCTGCACTAGTCGCTCTCCAACACAGTTCCCTTCTGATGATTGCTCATGACAGCATGTAATTATGTGTCAGTGTGAAGCATATGTCAGAGCTTATGGTTTGGAGATGGATATTTGTTCGTGTGGTGCACTATAGGTGGATAAATATCATTCCTAGATGGCATAATATGGAGTGCCTATAAAAAGTATTCACCCTCTTGGATGTTTTACCCTTTCATTGATTTTATAAAACAATCATGGTCAATATAATTTGGCTTTTCACCATTTCTGTGGAGCTTTCGCTGTATACTTTGGGTCATCGTCTTGCTGGGAAATAACTCTTCTCTTGCAAACAGAAGATTGTCCTCCTGGATTTTCCAGTATTTTGCTGCTTTCATTTTACTCTCTATCTTGACAAGCCTTCCAGGGCTGGCTGCCAAGAAGCATCCCCACAGCATGACTCTGCCACCACCATGCTGATGTGGAGTGTTTGGTGTCCAGCAAACATAGTGTCTTGTCTGATGGCCAAAAAGCCCAATTTTTGTCTGATCATACCAAAGAACTTTCTCCCACTTGACCATGGAGTCTTCCACATGCATTCTGGGAAACTCTCATAAAGCTTTGACTGGTGAATGACCTGGGCAACAGTTGTGTGCAGAGTCTCTCCCATCTCAGCTGCTGAAGCTTGTAACTCCATTAGAGTAGTCATAGGTGTCTTATTGGCCTCTCTCTCTAGTCTCCTTCTTCTGCAGTCACTCAGTCTGTGAGGATGCTTGGTCTAGGCAGATTTACACATGTGCTATGTTCCTGCCATTTCTTGATGATGGATTTAACTGGACTCTAGCAGGAGGTTGTGTATCCATCCCCTGACTTATACTTTTCAATGACCTTTTCTCTGAGTTTCTTGGGGTGTTCTTTTGTCTCCATGGTGTTATGTTGGCCAGGAACACTGGATGGGCCTCTGTTGAAAAAAGTCAGTCACTTTAAATGGGGGGGGGTATTTATGCAGTCACTTATTTCACCTTACATATTTTTTATTTAACTGATATCAATTAATAAAAGGGTAAAACATCCAAAGGAGTGAATACTTTTTCTAGACACTGTACCAACAGGGATATGCTATTATGAGAATCATCTGCTTTCGAGGGACTCTAGAATCATTACGAGAAGCTAAATGTTTGATTTTTTTTCAAGATAATGAAAATAAATGAGAACAGGCACAGTCAAAGATGTTTTATAGCTGAAACTCTGAATTAATTCCCCACCGGAAACTAAACCTAAGGTAACAAACGCCTCTCTAAATGGGAAGGGCTGGGATCCAACCATCTATCTCTATCTGCAGCTGCAGCGTAATGATGCCGAAAGAGGAATGGGAAAAAGACAAAAGATTTAAAGGAAGACGGCAGTGCAAGAGTGAGCAGAGGTCGATTAGAGAGTCAGCAGTTTTTAAATCTCCCAGAATTCCCCTCAGGCACGAACCCATCAGCTATGTTGAATTCTGATTCAGCCGTAAAGACGTGTCACGAGAGCAAGGACAGGACACAGTGAACTTGGAAACGGAGAGAGAAAGGCTAAGAGCAGGCAGGCTTGCGACTAACAGACTGATGGGCTGCCATAAAAAAATGTACAGCCACATGTCAATACATCAATACACCACATCCAGGGACACTTGAAAGCACTTATCTATATGCGATTACTCTTAGTCACAGCACTACCCGGTCTCTTCAGGAAGATTTCAAAGTCATAAAAGGATTTTAATGGATGGTGACACTTTATGGGTTTTTATTGCACAACCAACATTAGCTTTCATTCCAATGGATCAGGCAGTAGATGCAAGAATGGCAGCTTTTAATTGTTACCCTGACTGCACATTCAATATTGATTCTGTGGGAATATTACACACTCCAATGCACACTACTTACTTATTTCTACAGTGGTGTTAAATTAATGGAGTCACAGGCGAGAATATAAAGACGTACTCGAGAGGTTTCAAAGCACATAGCTGAAGAAAAAGACAATTGAATGGAGGATGAAGTCAGTCTGCATGGCAATATTTTTAGTGGAAACATGGCATAGCTGTGCATTTAAGTGCAGCAGGTATGAACATGCAGGTAAATGCTCCAAGCTGTTTTCACCACCACCACTAGATGGCACTGTGTCAACTTTGTCCACAACTGAAGCTGCACAACAAGTTGACTCCAGTCCCTCTTTTTTGACTGGTTTTGAAGAAGAATTAAGATTCCAGTTGGTGCGCACCATCTGAAACCTGCACAGGATTTGCTTTAAGTCTGTGTCTTGGTGCGACAAAGAAAGAAATGTGTGTGAATGTTAATATATTGTTTTTCTTTCTCCATCTCTCTCTTTTTTGATGTGACAATACTGTGTGTGATTAAGTGCAGCAGCATGTGTTTTCATCGGTGCCTGCTGAAATGCATATGGTCTTCCCACACACGCCGCCCACGCCTCTGCCAGGCTCCCTGCTGTTTCTACCCTGGCCTTGCCCCGATGCTGCAGCACGCACGCTAAAGGCTTTCAGTGTGTGTTCACATGTGTGGGAGCGTGTGTGTGTGCAAAGCATAGGGTGGGCAGGGGGAGTTTAAATGTGTGTTTGTTTAAGGGAACAAAAGAGAGAAAGAGACGGGAGTGATGGGAAGGTGCAGAGCTGCATTATGTTAATTATGTCAATGTGTGTGAGTGTGTCCACATGCTTACAGCAGCAGGTAGAAATGAGCTTTATAATCAGGACGGTTTCGAAGGAGAACAAGGCTTATAGGAAACTGAAACACAGGTCTGTCCTCATGCCACTCTCCAACAGCAGCAGACTCAGGATCTTTGAGGGGCAGGGGCAAAAATGATAAAAAAGGGCACCATAGCTCAAAAAGGTGTCAAACATTCACAGTGAAATAGCCAGAAATCCTGGTTAAGATTTAACCATTTTTGATCATAACTGCTACATCGCTATAAAATAAACCTGTAATTTTCAACCATTTAACCACTGATGCAACAGAGATGCACAAGAGAGGATGTCAGTGAAAATGAACTTTACACCAAAGAGCTTCATTGCATTTTCTACACTGTTGGACATGTGGTGTCATTCACTGAAGGTGCACCATGCCCATCATGTCTTGTCCATTTAAAGGCAGCCTAAAAACACTTTGCCATACATTCATTGGGAGGGCACTAAACATTTTCTTTCTACACAAAGGGCACTTATGAGAGTAATTTGTATAATTTTGTCCAGCACCAATGGGTGCTCTTTGAATTTTTTGCACAAGGAGAGCACAAATTTAAATTTTGCACTCAAGAGGGCACTTGGTCAATTTTTGTCTATTTAGGTAGCAATCAAGACGGCATTTTTTTTACATTTTTGTCCACTAAGAAAGTATTCATCTAAGTTTCGACTTAAAGCACACAACGCCGAATTTTGCTCACTTTGAGGGAATTTTTTTTTTTTAAGATTTATTTTTGGCCTTTTTGCCTTTATTTGATAGGACAGTGGATAGAGTCGGAAAGGGGGGAGAGAGCGGGGAGAGACATGCAAGAGATAGTGCCAGGGGCCGGATTCGAACCCGGGTTGCCTGCGTAAATGACATGCGCCTTAACCACTCGACTACCGGCGCGCCACTTTGAGGGAAATTTGTCAAATTTTGTCCACACAGTGGGCACCAAATTGGGCAGTTAGCTAAATTTGTCCATAAAGAAGACACCACAGTGGGCAACTCATCAAATTTTGTTTACTCTGAGGGCACCAAATTAGTCAATTTGCTAAATTTGTCCATAAAGAAGGCACCACATTTGGCAATTTGCCATTTTCTTTCAACATGGAGGGGACCGAATTTGGCAGTTAGCTTAATTTGTCCATGTAGAAGGCACCACGGGAGGCAATTTGTCAAATTTTGTTTACTTAGAGAGCACCAAATTAAGCAATTTGATGAATTTGTTCAGAAAAAAGGGACCATAGTGGGCAATTTGTCAGTTTTTTTCAACTTTTAGGGGACAAAATCAGGCAATTTGCTAAATTTGTTCATGAAGAAGGCACCATAGGGGGCAATTTGTCTAATTTTTCCACATACAGGGCACCGAAGAAGGCAAAATGTCAAATTTTGTCCATACAGAAGGCACCAAATGGAGCAGTTAGTCAAATTTTGTCCACTTACAGGGTACCACATCAGGCAAATTGCCAATTTGTGTCCACTTAAAAGGCACCAAATTGAGCAAGTTGTGATATACTGTCTACATAGAGGGCACCAAATTGGGCAATTTGTATGAAGCCCCTTATCCCCAGTGAAGGCCAGGCTTAATGCTCCAGCATACCAAAACATTTTTGACAATGCTAGTTTCCAAATTTGAGGCAATGGTTTGGGGGAGGCTCTTTCTTATTCCAAATTGACTGTCTCCCAGTGCACAAAGCAAGGACTATAAAAATATGGTTTGATTTGGAAGACCTTAGCTGGCCCATACAGAGCGTTGACCTCAACCCCATCGAGCACCTTTGGGATGAACTGCAACGGAAATTGCAAGCCAGGCCTTTTTGTCCAACATCCGAGCCTGATCCCATAAATGTTCTACAGAATGAATGGGCACACATTCCTACAAAAACACACCAACATCTTGTCATCTTGTGGAAAGCCCCCCAAGAAGAGTAGATGCTGTTATAGCTGCAAAAGGGGGACCAACTCCATATTAAAGTACATGTATTTGAAAACAATGTCATGACAGTCCCTGTTGGGGGGATGGTCAGGTGAATGAATACTACCTTCAGTGGCTGAGGCTGATTGCTGAAATTTAATGGTAACAGTGGGCTCTGCCGATCAGACGCTGCTGTAGCACTACTAATACTCAGGTAGCTCAGGATAAATCTACCTTGTTACCCTTAAAAAGCCGTTAGCATCAATAATTGTTCATTTTAAGCGGCATTTAATGCACATATGCTTTGTGTACTATAAATGCTTCATCGCTCAATCAAAGTTGATGAGGAAAAATCCTGTGCTGATCATTAACAGTTAATTCTGATCTGTAAAGCAGAGGTAAGCAGGTGTATATCTGTACTTGTGCGCCATATGCTCACCCTGAGTGTCTGTGTTTTTGATAGAACATCCACACTTCTCTTCCTTGCATGCACATTTATGTCTCCACACCTATTTCTGTCAGAGTGTGTCTCTGTGTATGTGTGTTTTTGTCCGTCGCAGTGTGGTGCAGACCAATTAAAACGGGGGAGATTGATGACCGGGGGCTCTGAGTAGCAGCAGCAGCGACGGCGCTAGCAGACAGCTGCTTCCTGCAGACAACAGGAAATGAGATGGCCTTGTTTAGCTGACGCTGCCGACGCCAACACCGCCCGAGCCTCAAAGACAAATCACCACCTCGCACGCTGCTGCTGGCCTTCTCCTCCATCTTCCTACAGCGTTGCTCTCCACCTTCCATCCCTTTATCTCTCTCTAATTCTAACCAGGAGTCTCTTCTTCTCATTAGTCTTCTCTCTGAGAGTAATGCAGTCGAGCTATATTCAGTTGATACAGTGCAGATAGGAAGAGGAGGTGTGCGAGAACAGATGCTGCTTCTATTATTTAATCTCAAATGTCATATTCAGGTGTTAGATATTACAAGTTTGGTGTTTTGAGCTGAAATTCACAGCATGGATTTAAAGCATGTTACGGTTAAGACCAAAAATGAAAGGAGTCATCAATAATGTTGGGGATCTGGTCTGTTATTTTCCATTTTAGCTTGAATCTATTTGTTTTCAATTCAATCATGCATAGTCTTTCAGTCACAGTTATATCTAGTGCAACAAAAATCCCCATCAAAACTTGGTTTCAAAGACACACCTTCCCCAGCGCGACGCCTACGGCAAGAAAAATCACAGCAGCAGGGGTGCAAACCTGTCCACAGCCGGTTCATTCCCATTCACGACGGCTTTCAATTTCCAGTGGACCACATCTTTTTATTTCTGAAGGTTTTGTCACCAGAGTATGAATTTTTATATAATGGGCTGTCTCCGCTGTCAGCTGAATGGTAAATAGTGAAACTTTGTGGGATGAAGACGGACTCAGACTTTATGATGAGCCTGTAGGGGCAAGGCTATCAGCTTTTGTGGGAAAAAAAAGGAGAAGCAGCATCAAACAGTGGAAATTTGCTTATATATACTTGTACAGTTTTGGATCTGTTTGTTGGTCACATTTACAGCGACAAAGACAACCTTAGCATAAAAAAAGGTGTTATCTTTAAATGATGATGGCATTTATTAAGAGAAAAAGCCATCCAAACCTACATTTCCCTTTGTGAAAAAGTAAATGCCCCCTAAATCTAATAACTGGTTGTACAACCTTTGGCAGCAACAACTGCAAGAAAGCGTTTGGAATAAATGGCAATGAGCCACTGGAACTTTTATTAAATGCTGTATTGGTTTTATACCAGATGTAACACCTTCCAAAAAGTTCAACTTTTGTCCCATCAATCCACAGAATATTTTCCCAAAAGTCTTGGGGATCATCAAGATGTTTTTATGGCTCGTGTGAGACAAGCCTTTGAGTTTTTTTTTTTTAGCAGTGGTTTTGGCCTTGGAACTCTCCCATGGATGCCATTTATGCCCAGTCTCTTTCTTGTTGTCAAATTATGAACACTTACCTTAACTGAATCAAGTGAGGCCTACAGGTCTTTAGATGTCCTGGGTACTTTAGGACCTCCTCAATGAGCCCTCAATACAATTTGAAGTAATATTGGTAGGCCGGCCACTCCTAAGAAGGTTAACCACTGCTTCAAGTTGTCCCCATTTGTGGATAATAGCTCTCACCCTGGTTGGTGAATCATGAAAACTTACCTTAATTGAGTCAAGTGAGGCCTGCAACTCTTTAGATGTTGTTGTGGGCTCTTTTGTGACCTTCTGGATGTGTCATCAAGTCCCTCTTGAAGTAATTTTGCTAGGCCGGCCACTCCTGGGGAGGTTTACCACTGTTCCAAGTTTTCTCCATTTGTGGATAATGACACTCACTGTAGTTTGCTTGAACTCTTTTGGATCGCGACATGATGTGTTGCTTTTTGAGATCTTTCAGCTTCTTGGCTCTCAACTTTTGTATTGGGACCCAAAAGTGGGTCAGGAAGACACTGTAAAAATATGTAGCAAAAAGTCTATGATATGCTTTTATCACGCTTTTGTTCCATCTCAAGTCCAAATGATTGGTTGACAAGGACATGGCATGGGTCTTGACTCTTGGCCATTTCAGAGCCGAGCTTTAGCCTACTTCATTTTGTAAGACAGGTTCTACTTAGGTGATTTCTTGATTCAACAGGTCTGGCAGACATATTTTTTTCCCAGGCATACATCCGAAACCCACTGAAAATGTCTTTGCGACCCACTTTGGGTCCCAACCCACCACTTTAGAACCTAGGGGCTAAAAGATCTCAAAAAGCAACACATTGTGCCGTCATTGCAAAAAAAATCAGAAATAAATGAGAAGCAAAGCCATTGAAATCTATCAGTCTGGAAAGGGTAACAAAGCAATTTCTGAGGCTTTGGGACTCCACCGAACCATGGTGAGAGCGACTGTCCACAAATGGAGAAAACTTGGAACATGAGTGGCCAAAATTACTCCAAGAGTGCATTGAAGACTCATCCAGGAGCTCACAAAAGAACCCAGGATAAATTAAGACCAAACCTCACTTGGCTCATTTAAGGTCTGAGTTCATGATTGAACAATTACACAGAGACTGGGCAAAAATGGTGCCCATGGGAGAGTTCCAAGGCCAAAACCAATGCAAAACCAAGATGTTCGCAAAAAACCATCTTGAAGATTCCCAAGACTTTTGGTAAACTATTCTGTGGATTGTCGAGATAAAAGTTGATTTTTTTTGGAAGGTGTGCATCGCATGACATCTGGTGTAACACTGGACCAGTTAAGTTTTGATGGCTTTTTCCCCTAATAAATAAAATTATCATTTAAGAGCTGCCTTTGCATCTAATCAGGATATCTTTTTCTAATATCAAAATTTGTTTAATGATCTGAAACTTTTAAGTGTGACAACTATGGAAAAAAAAATCAGGAGGGAGGAAAGTACTTTTCCATAGCACTACAACAGTTCTGTTTTTAAACCTGGAGCATTAAACTTCAAATAAAGGCCTTTAATTTGGCAAACTCTGCAGTCAAAATAATCTTTTCAGTGTAAATAACCAATGTGGGAACATAAAGTTGTTCCCTTTCACTTTTAATTGCAGCAAACTGTTGCAATTTTGTCTATTAACGTCTTTTATATCCCTGTGAATGGAGAGGAACTGTGGGAGGCTCAACATGCTACACTGAACCATTAAGAGCACAGAGGGGCAAAGATGCCTCAATGTCACAATGGGAGGCAAGAGGGTCTAAATTACCGCTTTTGTACTCACTGTACAACGCCAATCAATGCAGACAGAGAGGCAGGTGACTGCGCTGTACACGCCTGGTCTCATGGTGTTTGTGCGTGGGTGTATGGCCCCCTTGAAACGCCTAATAACTGGCACAAATTTAGCTGAGACACACCAGCACACACACGATTCTCCATTTGGTAAGGCAGGTGCAGAGAAATACTATCTGCTTTGATTGTGCCCCACTCAATGCTTAAGTATTTAAGTGTTGATCTCCTGCTTATAAAACAAGCCTGATTAATAAGCAGAGCATTAAGTGGCCTCCCACAGGTGACATTTAAAGAAACAGGAGGAAGGGGACAGCTTTAATAAAGGAAGCTAGAGTAGGAAGTCATAAACAAAAGATGAAACAAACACTTATGTAAAGGATCATGTAAGAGAGCGGGATGTTACAGCAAAATAGAGCCTGAACATGGTGATGCACGATTTATTCCACTAACAACAACCCACTTACTGTTCATTATGGTGCCCAATACACCACATAACAGTACAAAGTTAAAAGGAAAAATTAAATTTTCCCTTGAGGCATTACAAAGAAACTCTTATTTGCTATCTTAAAAAATAGAATGTAATTGATGATCAAAACAGTATCTGAACATGTAGAACTCTTCATTTTTCCTCTAAATACTTTCTATATTCTGCAATTCATCAAATTATATTCCCAATTATGCATATATTTTAATCACAATATGTATAACAGGGTGAATGGGTAAACATAAATCACCATGGTGCCATAAGGTTTACAATTTTTATAACATTCTTTTCTATTTAATAGTTTTTAAAAGCTGTGATTATCATAACCTTATTTGGTCCAATTTATATCACCTGCTTTCTTAAATTTACACTAAAAGTGTAGGGTATATATTAAGATGGACAGAAAAACTGCTACCTGGGAGTGAAGCTGGAATATTTTCACTGGTTTCAGCACACAACATATGGACCAATGATTGACAACTAAGCTAAAATACTTGTCAATTTCTGCGCCACTTCTTGTCATATATGACAACACCAATTTGGAAGTGTTTAACAAAAAATGCTCAGATTAGTGAATACTTTGATATATATCATTATGATAATAACAAACCATCACAACAGACCTGGAGTTTGAGAAAAAAATTGACTAGTATTTTAGCTTAGTGGCGTAGAAGTGGCGCAATTTATCAAAACTTCATTAAATTTTGAACCAGCCCCTTACTTTTTCCCCCCTCTTTAAGCGAGCCGTTGTGCCAATGATGCTACCCAAGCCTTTGAAACCCTTTCTAAAGGTTTTTAAGTGAGACTGGAACTTGGCTAACTTTCCAGTAAAATTAAAGGTTGAGTCCATAATATTAAATTCGACATTGAATGTCGTTTTATTCCTGTTTATCAATTCTGCTGTTCCATCATCGCATTATGTGTTGTTTAACTGGGCATGTCTAACTTGGCAGGTCATGATGGCAATGGCCTGAATAGCTAAAAATAGAGAGAGAAAGAGAGAGAGAGAGAGAGAGAGAGAGAGAGAGGGAGAGAGAGACAGAGACAGAGACAGAGACAGAGAGCCTGTGACATGTCCCTCTGTGTCACTGCAGATAGGCACTGCTTTGAAAAATGGGACAAATAGAGCCAATACAAAGAAACACAAGGACTTTTTGTAAATATGTCAATATTTCAAGACTTTTTGTCACAAAATAAATATTTTTTCATTTTTTGAGCCCCAAGAGATGGGAGAACAAGTTTGTGCAAAAAAAAGAGTAGTTTTTTCTTTACTGTGTGTCAAACATAAAGATCTTCGACTTTTAATTTCCATATAGTTTTTTTTCTTTTGTCTTCATAGTTTCATTACGTTTTCAAAATTCAAGCAAGTAACGTAACAAAAACACATTAACTCAGTAAGTTTAAAGAGGCTGCAGTTAACTCCAATCTGCACAACTAGTCATTTTTATAATGATACTTTGAATATTATAATCTGATTTATTCTTCTTTAATGTTTTATCTTTTACTTTGTTTAGCAGTTTGGTCAGCCTTAGTTGTTTTAAATGTGCTGTATCAACAAAGCTGACTTGAGTTGTGCACATATTGGCTTGAAATTATGTCATCAGTGCAATTTGACAGTGCCAATCACGGAAAGGGAGGTGGGACTGGGTGGGGGTTCAATGGAAAACAAAGGAAGGAAACTCAGAGGACCTGTCCATTATAATGTAGCTGTATAATGTACACCTTTTTTGGTCACTTTTTGGTCTCTTTTTGTTTGTTTTTTTCTTTCATGTTAAATTTAGCTGACATTTTTGAGGATTAATTTGATCACCATTAATCCTCCTGTATTGTTCAGCAAGACTGTACCCTCAGCAAAAGTCTGTTCCTTCAAGAATGTATGGTCATCACCATTATGCTATGGTGCTGTTGTTTGAAATCAAAATGTTTATATATATCTTTGGCGATGGGCAATCGAATTTCTTAGTGCCAACATTTGACATGGAGGCTTTGAGCTATTTTTACGTAACCTCCTGAGACCTGAGCTATGGTTTTAAATGCATTTTTAATGTCTGCCACTTGTTTTGGGATCAGTAGGGTGCACTAAGTGTTAAGCACAGCCTTGTCATTTGAACAGGAATTAGTTTTGGCCAAATATGATGCTCATGAATTTCCTGAATGTCCTGTTTCTACAGAAAATACAGCACTGGATCAGTTTTAGAGCAGACATTTTGATTGAGTGCTGGCCAGTTGGTCAGATGTTGGAGGTCCTACTTCAGTCAGAAATTGTGTCTGTCATTGATGATGGACTACAAGGACTTGTTAAGGCCAAGCATGAACATTTACACTAGAAAAATTTTTACATTTTTTCTTTCCCATATCACAAAAAATTCTAAAATTTCTAACAAATTGTCTTAAATGTCTGTGAAAACTCTTAGAAAATTTTTAAATGTATCACATAATAAGTACCTCATAGTTTCTTCAATTATTCCCCAAAAGTGCTTCAGTGAAACTTATCAAAAAGCATTTACTTTCCAAAGAAATAAAATTTTCCCTTAATTTCATGTAAAACCAAAATCCCTGAAATATCCATGAAAATTCTTGAAAATTTAAAAGGACCCACAACCCCAAATCTTAGAATACCTCAAAAAATTTAAGCAAATTTCCCCAAAACCTTCCAATGTAACTGTCCAAAATTTAAAAACATATCCCCAAAACTTCAGGAAAAGTACTTAAAAACTTTGAAGCAAATTCCCCAAAATGTCCATGAAAATACCTGAAAATGTCATAACAAATTCCTCTGACATTTCATGAATGGACATTCAGGACCAAAATTCTTAAAGTAGAAATTATTATGATGTTGTGGAAAAACCAAAATGAAATGTCCTCTCATGTTCATGCAGGGTCTTAGGTGGATTTATGGACTGTATATGGAGTTTCAATGTTTTGAGTAGAACTCCATTCTGTTTAATTTATATTTTACATAAAATCACAACTCTTTAGGAAATGGAATGGCATATATTTCCCTTCCATATGGTTGCTTTTATTTCTAATTCCTGTATTTTGCTGTTATATTTAATTTTATACATATCTTTTATTTTGAATATTACACGTTCTAATAGAAATCTTCCAGCAAAATTATTCACATGGCCATACTTGTAAGTGCCAAGCATCCTTAATCTTGACCAATCAGAATCTATGCAGCAACACAGATGTTTAATAACCAAACGGGGACTTCTATTCTAGTCCAGCAGTGTTCATCGTAAGGTGTCCTACTGGGTTGAGTCAAAATGACAGTTGGGAAAAGAAACTTTTTGTTCTCTTTAAGCTTAAGCTTAAACCCTGGCTGGTATTAAGGTGACCCCTTGTAGAAAAATTTTACTTTATATGCTTTATAAAATTCCGTTACACATCACTGATAAGTTTCAGAAAATGTTGAAAGGCATTGGAGCAAAAGATGAAGAGGAAGAATAAGAAGAAGGGAGCTTTGGACCTAATTAAAGGTACTCTCCATTCATTGTCCTTAACAAAGAGTGAGCAAGAGGAAAGGAAATACATATGCCTGTGTTGAGCTCTCAGCTTTTTCACCGATGCCTCGGTTGGCCTTTGGAAAAGTCATCCCACAATCATTGCTAACTTCTTTGGGAAAGTTCTGAGAGAGAAAACCAGCTGAAATGATCTTTCCTCTCCTCCGTAAACACAGACACGCCCACACAAAACACACCTCCTCTTCTTTTAATCAGAGCTGATGGTGGTGATGCACTCTTTTTGAGGCACCGATGGACGATTTGGTGAATGACTCAGCAAAGCTAAAATGGCAATGCTGCCCGAGAGAGCTGAGCACGAAGGCACTTTCAATCTGTCTGAGAAAAACACTTAACCTGCACACAAAAACACACAAAGAAGTGGCGGTGAGAACGGCTGTGCTGAGTCAATTTTTGGCCGAAAGGACGGAGTGAATGGAAATCTACCCTAAAGAAGGAAGGCATGAGTTCGAAAGGATGCTTTAGAGAGAATGATTTTGATATTTCTCAACCCAACGATGCTTTCAGGTCAAGATATGTCATTTACTTCAGTATTGTATGGACAGAAAAGAAAATAAATCTTTGCTTTTGAGTGTTTCTGTGCTGCATATTTCTTCTAGCTCATACCAGTGTGAGTATGTTGGTACTGTACAGCCTCATAGATGTCTAAAGGTTGCTTTGATTAAAGAAGCCCTCTATTTATCACCACATCCCCTCACTGTATGCCCTTATCTCCGCCTTTCCATCTTCATTTCCCTCCCTTTTTCTCCCCCCTGCTGTCATTTCTGCTCTCTTATCCCACATAACGCTTCTCTCTCCCCCTAATTCCCCTGCCTCTTTCTATTTTTACCACTCCATTGCCGTTATCTCTCCACGGCACCATATCAAAACACCTCTGTCCCCTTCTTGACAAACCTTTCCACCATCCCTCCTCTCTCTCTCCCTTTTCCCCCATTCCATTTAGACCTTTATGTAAGCGTAGGACTTTTCCATCCTGTGGCGTCCAGGTAGTAAATTGAAATGGTTCTGGGGGGCTCCATTGAAGCCTGATTGAATTTAAAAAAGAAAAAGTGCCATAAAGAGAAACTAGTGGTGAGAGGTGTGTAATACTCCGAAAGGCTCCCCAAAGCTATGACAGTGTTGACAGGGAGGATGGGGTGGAAAAAGTAGAGGGTGGAAGGGAGAAAAAGTGACAGGAAGAGGATGGAAGAAGGCGGGAAAAAGAGAGGAGGAAAGGGAGAGTGATTGAAATTGTGTAAAAGTCTTCATCGGCATGAAAACCAGCCTATTACTCCGTTCAAGGCAGGTAGACAGAAACACAAAACATGTCAGGAGCGTGCATCCTTTGATAGCGACACCTCGCTGAAAATGCCTCAATCACGGTTTGCATGGCCTGGAGGGAGCCAGGTGACAGGTCTCATATTGGAGACGGCCAAGAAAAAAATTGCAATTCCTGGAAAGTCTGCGGTGAGAGTGTGTCTGTCATACCTACAGCTCTGATAATGCTCCCACGTATCACATTAGAAAGCTGAAATAGCCACCTCTCAGCATATACACACGTCATACCTTACTGTATACATTACTGCCAAGGGAAATATGACGTTAGGGGTTAAAATATTCATTGATCCTGTCCGAGCCGCCTTGTTGTCGTGTCATGTCTTGGTTTCTGCTCGTGTGAGGGTGTGTGTCCACTTGAAAGGGGCTCCCATGGGAGAGTGGCAACCTTGAGCAAGTACTGCCCTTTAACTTTACTGTGTTCCATTTTAGAAAGTGACAGGTGTGTATGCTATAGGCGAGCTGTGCATTTTCATGGCTATAGGGGTAAATGGAAAATCTGTCCGGGGAAATATTTCAGGCATCAGGATGACCAAAAGCAAGGGGAGGAGGGGGAAAGAATGACGGAGAGATAAGGATAGGAGAGGGGAGGGGACACTTGAATCCAAACAAACCACTAGAAGGAATCATTCCTCAAAAGCTCCAAAGCTCACATCTCATCATAGCTGGAGACATAAAGCCTTGAAATTTCTATGCAGAATGGTCTGCAGTATTCATTAAGAAAACAGAAAAAAATCTTTCCCCCAGCCCTTAGTTCTCTTGCAGACTGAATAAAATAGTCCTCCATGATTTTCCAGTATTTTGCCAAATTCCTTTTACCCTCTATCTTACAAGCCTTCTAGGGCTGGCTGCTGAGAAGCACCCCCACAACATGATGCTGCCAACACTGTGCTTCATGATGTTTGTGGTGTGGTGTTCATTACCTTGGACATTTTTATATCAATTCCCTGTCTTGTACTTTTCAATAACCTTTTCTCTGAGTTGCTTGGAGTGTTCTTTTGTCTTCATGGTGTAATGGTTGCCAGGAATACTGATTAACCAGTGACTGGATCTTCCAAACACAGGTGTCTTTATACAACACTTGACACACGTTCACTGCATTCATGTGATCTGCATTTCACTAATTGTGAGACTTCTAGCACTGATTGGCTGGATCTCTGTTGAATTAGGTCAGTCACTTAAAATCTCATGAATATTTATACAATCACTTAGTTTACACAACATATTTTGTTTAATTGACATTACTTTGTAGAAATCTGGTTTCACTTTGACATTAAAGAGGGTCTTTTTTTATTTTCCTTTGTGGTGAAAAAGCCTTCATAAAACATCTAATTTTAGGCTATTACTGTTAAAGTTGCATTGTGACATTTGCTCTGTGCTAACGCGATAAAAGGGGCAATCAAAAATGAGGGGAAGGGGTCCTTTTTATCCCCCATTCCTTTTATTCTGTCTCGTCAACTCTTTCTTCTCTGATTTCATTATATTACTGCACTTTATCTTTCTTTCTTGTATCTCTTTCTTTATGTCTTTCATAACAGTTAACACATATTTGACTATTTTACCATGCCTTAAAACTTATGAAACCTGGTGTGTTCATCAGAAGAGGCAAAACAGTATTATATATTCTGGATGCCTATTCTTGAGGCAGTACTGTAAGGCAGCAGCATTAGGTTTATAATGTTAGCATTCTTTTCTTTTTCAGAATCCCTTTATGTCCAAATATGTCTTACTTTACCAACATACCTCCAGACCATTGTTACTGGCATGAAACTGATTTCACTGAGGTTTCTAATCAAACCTGCTGTGCCCAAAGACTGAATTGTAAGGAGGGCTTGAGCACCAACCTAGGGTCAGCGAGGACCCTATTGTAACTGTATGCATCATTTTTCTGTCAGATGAATCGCTAATTTGGGGGCTTTAACCTGCTCAAAAACTCACCGAACTATAGAAAATTGTACCCCAGTGGAAATTTTTATATTTTGGTCAAATTGTGCAGAGTCCATTAAGCAGAGTCTTTTGGAGCCATTCTCTAAAATGTACTGGAAGCGCACTACAAATAGCCAAAAGTCAAATACTGGCATTTTTGGGTGATTCACAAATTTCATATTTAACGAACTAGTCCAAGGGATTTTATCTGATTGATTCCAGATTATTTCTGTTGAGGGATGAACGATATTGGATTTTTCCCGAAACCGATATGCCGATACTTACAGATCCATTTTAGCTGATATTGATACCGATATTTAAATACCCTTTTCGGACAACAAATGTCAGTATTTTTGGACACTTTAAGGTTTAAGGATGACCAAGGAAACAATTTTTAGTCCTTAAAAACACTTTCAAGTTTAAAGAATGAGGATAAATAAAGAAAAAGACCTCACTTGACATAGGTCTGTTGGTTTCGACTAAAACTCCAGTAATTTTTTAGTGTATATGGACAAAATTTACAGCTGATATATGCTGAAATGCACAGGCAAAATATCGGATGTAAATATCAGCAGAAATTTTGATATCTGCTGTTACAGATATTTGCCTTTTTAAGCTAGTATCTGCCGATTCTGATACCAGACTGATAATATTGTGCATCCCTATTTTTGTTCATACTAGACAACCTAAAGATCCAAAGTTGTGCGGACCATGAGTTTTCACCATGGGGCGGGGCTGTGACCGGAACCCAAACTTAAGGCCACTTTTTGTACATTTTTTGCTGTGAAAATACACCAATAATGCCATACAACTTTGTAGTGCTTATGTCAACCATCACCAAACTTCACAGGGATGATTACACATGGATCCTACATACACTCCTACATCAATATCATTACTTGTTCACAGTGACCCTTCTGGCAATTGGACATTTCTGCCTCTGATTGTTTGAATTTTCCCTTTAAATATTTAGTCCCCACACATCATTCAGCCTAGGCCTATGATATTTGGTCTGCATATGGGTCATCATAACATCGACAAAAAAGTCTCATGGAGCCATGCCCAAGTCCAGACAGGAAGTTGACAAGCTTTATCTCAATTTCAAAATAAGGCATTTTGATGGTACCAAATAACTTCAAGCTATTAAAACTCTAGTATACAATATTCTGCGATCTGCTTGACATGTGCCAGGGTGCAAGGGTCCTTCTGTACTGCTTGCAGCCCGAGTTGTATAAAAATTTCCTTGGGATCAGGTTGTTTGTACAGTATTAAGCATGCAAACTGTCTAGACTTTAGAAACTTTATTTTCTTGGAGGGAATTTAAGAACAAGTGCCCACACTGGCTTAATCACTTTGTTCTGACATGAAAAACGAGCCACAGCCACCCAATCCAGACGTGACAAGTATTTGGGACATGAATACGCAGTGAAGTATTTCTGAGTGTTCTTCACATGTGCCAGTCGTCTGCAGTTTAACCAAATACAGCCATTGTCCCAGACTTCCACTTTGTTAGCATAAAATATTTAAATTGCATTTTGCCCTGGCTGATTTGCATGTGTCGCTTTAACACACATAATCTGTGTGTCTATTGTAGTGGTTGAAACAAGACACAAGGGAGAAAGTGAAGCTCGAAATTGCCTCAAAGGCTCTTGAACATGCATGTCAGTGTCAGTGTGCATTTTGCCTGTATGTCATCTCTATCAGTTCCCTTTAAATATATAATATAGCCTGCAGTCTGCAGCTTATGTGGGAACTGGGAGCTTCTGTCGGCTAAATCTAAGTTTTTTTAAGGTCAGTAGTGCTTTGTTGAGACTCACAGGAAGACAATTTGTATCTTTTGAAGTTCCTGGTGTATCTGAGATGGGATTACAAGCATAAAAACTTGTTTTTGACAATAATTGTTAAAGCCTCTCTCTTTTTGGCTCCATTTCTTTAATAAAGTGAAATTAAAGAATTGAATTTCTAATTTCATGATATGTCAGGTTATTTGCTCAGACATACATCAGTTATTATTCTAAAAGTATTAGTTTGTTGTTTAGTAATTATGGACTTTAAATTTTTCTGTTTTCCTCACACAGAGAGACTGAGACTGGCAGGAAACAGACAGAAGAAAAAAAAAGAGGGACAAAGGAATAAAGAGGATAGTCAGAGAAGAGATGGAGAGACAAGAAAAGAGGATTATGAATGAGGAGACTTCATAATCAGAACATAGCCTTCAGCTACAGCCAGACGAGACACACTAGAGATAAAAGAGTGATGTTACAAGTGCTTCACAGCGACTGGACAACAGTTTTGTGGTAAGACACAAAATAGCACTAACACTGATGAATCATACATGACTGTGTATGCTAAAGCTATTTACATCAATGTATAAAAGTCAGATTTTAGAACACTTATGGTTGTTGTAATGTATGTAGCTATAATGGGAGCAGAAAAGGAACACAAGGGCAGAAGAGCAAATGCATTAAAGGTGACGAATCATACCACTTTTCCACTAGTCCCCCTGTGGCTGAAACAAAATATCTGTGCTTTGCCCTGGTCAAAACATAATATAGATCAAGTACCAGATTTGCAAACATTTGTGTTACAAAATGGGTCGTACTGAAGAGCTCAGTGACATCAAGCATGGTACCGTGATGGATACCAGCTTTACAATAAGATGGTTTGTGAAATTTCATCCCTGCTGGATATTCAGCAGTCAACTGTTATATTATTAGAAAGTGGAAGCGTTCAGGAACACCAGCACCTCAGCCTGGAGGCAGAAGACCATGTAAAATCGCAAAGAGAGGCAAAGCTGCATGGGTTTCTATGGTCGAGCAGCTGCATCCAAACCTCACATCACCAATTCCAATGCCAAGTGTCAGCTGGAATTGGACTTGTGTTTTTGACTGTTCATCTTCATGTTTCATAATAGCCATGATATTCCTGATTCCAAAATAAAACCATGAATTATTTCTTCACCTTGAAATCAACACCAATTAACTCGAGGGTGGCAGAGGGCTACTTTTAGCTTCACCTGATGGCTGACTTTTATTTTCAATAATGTGGCTTGATGAAATGAATGGGCAGGGACAGATGTCTCTTCTTCATTCTGCTCCTTCTCCGAAACATTGTGGAAGCATTGCTCATGGAGATTCTTTGCACTTCTTTTACATTTGTGATCTATTTTGGTCATGTTTGAGACAAATAAAAACCAAATCAAGTCCAAAAAAAAAAAATGCATGGACATTAGACTCACTTACACTTTTGAAATGCCTTCTATGTATGGGAATAAAGCCCAATTTATGCCAAGTAACGGACATCAAATTGTGACAACTATATTAACATGAAATAAGTCAACACCTGGGTTCATCTTGTATTTTGAGTTTAGACTTTAAGATGACAATCTACGTCCACAACAAAAGGCAGATCTGTGTAGCAGGTATATTGCTAATGACTGAGGCCAGTTGTTGGGTGGAGTCACCATGGTTGTCCTGAACACTGTGGCTCCAAAGATGGTTAAGTGACCAACAGTTGAGGTAGGTTTATGATGCCTATTTTAAGATATTGGTTATTAGTGCAGCATTTCATCCATATAGGACTGCCATCCAAAATCAATAAAGTAGTAGATGATCTTCACTCGCTCTCTGCCCTGCAGACACATGCCCTGCCATTGTAGGTAATAAGAGAGAGAGACAGAGACATACACTGTTAATTCTCACCTTAAATGCATGGATTATGGCACCCTAGAACCGTGAGTGAAACTTTTTACAACAGTTGTGATGGCACACAGGTAAGAGAGCAAGAAAGCACACACTGCTGTGTATTAAGCAGCATTGCTCCCTCCCTGCAACCTTACTTGTTTAACTTAATGAGGTGTGGTATCATTACTTACTTACTTCACTACTTAAATCAAAATAAACCATATTAAGGTCAATATGGTAATTGAGCAGTCCTACATTCATCTGCATGATTTCTTAAGACTTATTTCCATTGAAAGTGAATTCTAGGTTTCAACATTAACCTTCAAGAAGGTACTTTTCATTTCCCCCTTCATTTTCTTATCAATAATTATAAAACATACACCAGAGAGGCAAACAACAACCTTATTAGCGCTCCATGTGAATATTGAGTCTGAATAAAGCAGGCAGTAAAGCTCTGCGGTCTTTCTTATATCTACTCGATGGACTTACTCTTAAATTCTATCCAGTCGTCTTCACGCTGCTATCTTTCAGAGTAACAAAGGCAGCTGCCAGCCTCCGTCCTGGAATGCTCTCATTACCTCGCTGCAGTTGCCAAGGGAGCCGATGTGATATTCAATACTTCTGTTTCCCATCCCTCCGATCTCATTTACACTTGACACCTGACATTTGCATAATGGCCCCGCTCCATCTTCTATCTGCTGCAACACAGGGTGGAGGTGAGGTTGTTAGAATGGGTATACGCTTGTGGATGTGCTTGTTTGGTTGTGATGAGTACATATGTCTATCCAGAAAGTGTGTGTGTTTGTGTTTGTGTGTGTGTCGCAGGCAGGGGTTAAATGATTTCCGTCTTAATCTAGCTCATTAAGCCTGTGGAGAGCTCCGAGTGCGCCACGTCGGCTGATTTGGGACAATTTACGGAAATGCTGGCAGGAACACGTAAATGTGTGCTAATCAGAGCTGCTGTGACCTTAATCAGTCACAGACACATATTAGGAAGGCAGGAAACTTCAACATGAACATGGGTTTTTGTCTTTTGTTGTAATGGAAGCAGGTGAAGATGGGGGTAGATTGCTATGAAAATGGCATTTTGTCAGAACTTTGGAGAACTGCACTAAATCAAACTTAGTTATGGATTGCACAAAGAATTTCTCCTGATCAGAAAAAAGCTACATAAAAAAAATCCTTTTGTCCAACAATCTCACTCAACAAACCACTGACTAAACTCATTACACAGCCGACCACTTGGGTCTGTATGAATTCCTTATAAAAGGATTACAGGGCACTAGCTTACTTCTAGAAATGGTAATATGTGACAGGACAAATAGTATAGATGACTGACAGATGGACCGATGATAAATGGAGTATGTGGGGTTCAAAATGGTCCTGTGACCTTGCCAGTATTATAACATGAAAGCAATGTTATCTCTCACAATGTTATTTCAATGGAATGTTGTTTAAACAGTCAAAACCCTTTTAATGTGAGTTTCCATTGAACTTTTTCATCTTCCAGACATCACAAAATAACGAATGAGATTTGAATATAAAAGTTCAATCTGTTCGTAAGCAATCTAATAGTCCATGCTGAGTTCAATGATTCATGCCTTCCGAAACACGTAACAAAACTGTTATCTTAAAACAGTTACTTACCATTTGTGAACTACAAATATCTTCCTTATCATTTGTCACTCATTTGCTCCTTTCTGCATTTCCTTCTCCTCTTCTTCACATCTCTTACTTATCTGCATCTCCTTCTTGTCTCTTTCTGCAGCTCCCTATTCTCCCATCTTGCTTTCTGCATCTCCCTCTTCTGTCTGACTGCATCTCCCTCTTCCCTCTCTGAATGTCCCCTTTCTCTCTTTCTGCATCTCCCTCTTCCCTCTCTTTGAACTTAGCTCCTTCCACTCCCTGCATCTCACTATTCTTTCTTTCTGCATTTCCCTCTTCTTTCTCCACACCAACTGCCTAAAATACTTTTATCCAAATATTGTCTTTAATTATTTCCTCCCCACCTGATTACTTTCCTCTGACTGGCCAGATCTCTGGATTCTTTCTGATGCCAAAATGTTGTTTTTTTTTAAACTTTGAACTTTACAGGTGAGATAAGATGGAGCTGAAAGGAGACAGGACATATGGGGAGAAGAATGGGAGAAAAAATGCACCAAACAGTGTTGAGACCGGAGTCGATCCCTTATCAAGAGCATCGGGGACTCTAGCCTCTGTGTATGGGTGCCTGCTCTGCCATCTGAGTTTAACCAGTGCCCATGTTTTCCTTTCTTGTTTCATCCCAAAGCCACAAAGCTCTTCTTCTACACTCCATCATTTGAAGAAAAAAAAATATTGTGAAGTATAGTTTATAAAATGTTTGAAGCACAAGAGGTTACACAACAGCACCATCAAAAGGCGGTATAGTCACTCTGACATGTGGGGAGTGATGTTTGACTGCTCTCATGAAGCAGGTTAAAATATGCTCAAAGAAAAAGTATTACTTTCTTGTATTTGGTTCCTTCGTCAGCATTTGTTTCATTTTTTATAAACAAAAAATGTGATTATTACTGCTGCTGTGCATACATACTAGTGGAAATTACCTAGCATATTCAATGAACACCAACTGGTACTTACTCACTCACGATTCTCCTCTGCATGTCTCACAGATGACAGAAATCATCTCTTGCTCCTATAGGATACCAATTTGTCACAAATGTTGTGCCTGGAATATTTATCTTGATATCTTTATGTAGCACCCCCCACTAAGAGAACAATAACTTCATCCTCCCCCACATCCCTTCTAGCCAGAAAGCCAGCCAGCTTGAGCTGAGTGAAACATCGTACTTAGTAAATTGCATTCAAAACCAGGGGGGAATAAATACTACAGATAAAGACTGCTCTAATGTGCTCAAATCCATTAGAAATCTCATATTCACACATAGCAGAAATCACATTACAAGACGGCCCTAATGTCATTTCACAGGATTTTTCCACCAGGGCGAGACACTAACATCAAACATAATGGATTTTCATCTTTCTCCCTTCTGTTGTTCATTCCCTCTCACACATTCTGATCTGCCCTCTGCTTGAAATTCCCTTGCAGTCGTCATTGTTGTGGAAGTGTCCTCTATTTCGGGGGCAGTGTAATGAATTTAACCAAACAGTTTAAGAGCAGAGAACACTCACAGAAAAGACTGCATTTGTGCTGCTCATCAGCCCAGGAGGGAAGTTTGCTGACTCACTGTTTTAATTCCTTATTGCAAAAAGTGTTTCAGTCCCTTGGCTGTCCAGGTTTCCCTTGTTTTGATAGAGAGAAGAGCAGTTAGGGCAATGGTTGAATAGCACATCTTCTTCTACTGGGCTGCTTAAATTTATGAGAAGGCAATGGAATCTACATCAACTTTCCATTTTCTAAGGATAAATTCAAAGTCTGACATGGATTAAGTCAGGAAGACCAAAGCAGGAATGCACCCATACATTTTATCTTCCCAATTTTCCATTGATAACGATTTCTATTCATTTTCTTTAGATTATGACTTGTTATGTTGGAGCCTTGCAGTTGTGACAGCATGAAACAAACATAGAAACAAGCTTAACTTCCTTCATTATTGTTGACAGTAATAGCTTGGCTGTCACAGTCTGGTTTCTCACATTGACCAGATTTTGTCTCATTTTGTAGATCAGGGGTTCCCAGACTATTTAGCCCATGATAATATCACCAGAGACTAGAAAATGTTTTATTAGTGGGGATGCTGAGCATCCACACT
Source organism: Cheilinus undulatus (assembly GCF_018320785.1). Lineage (NCBI taxonomy): Eukaryota > Metazoa > Chordata > Actinopteri > Labriformes > Labridae > Cheilinus > Cheilinus undulatus. Next base: position 17,844,774 of record NC_054887.1, on the reverse strand, counting down.
ATTTTTTAATTAAACTAATTTCAAAGATTTTTTTACAACAGTGGATAAAATAGATTACTTTAAATAATTCTAAATTTCCCCTTCTGAGTGTCTTGTGACCCCCCCTGACCTGTGCCCCAGGGGTCCCAGCCCCCACTCTAGGAGCCACTGTTCTAGATTGCTAGAAAATTGCCCCCATTATGACTGGAAAGCAAACTCATAATACAAATTAATCTGTTTTAATGGGAAAATTTGCTTTATTATCCCAAGTTGACTTTAGAATAAGCCAAGATCTTAAGAATATGGAAGCTTTTTTTTAGCAAGCCTGGAACTTGGCTGACTTTTCAGGGTCTTTTAAGATTAAATCTTTACCAGTAAATCCAAAATTGAACATCTTTTCATTCATTTTTTATCCATTTTCCATCATTTTTCATCTTAGCTGCTAATGCTTTCTGCCATATTGTTTTGACAGAATGCCAACCAATGGCAGGCTGTTCAGTCTTCAGGTCATGCTGTCTTAAACTGCGCATCTCCTACTGGGCAGATCATGTTGGAGGTGGCCTGCTCAAAATGGAAAAAAGAGAGATTATAGAGCCTGTTATGTTTCCCTCTGTGTCACTGCAGACAGGACTTGTTTGAAATAATGGCCAAATAGAGCCAAAACAAAGAAGCGCAAGAACTTTTTTTTGTAAATATGTCAATATTTTAAAGTTGTTTGTCACAGAATTATTATTATTTTTTTCATTTTTTGGTCCCCAAGAAATGGGAGAACAACTTTGTCAAAAAAGTTGTAGTCATTATTGTTTACTGTGTCACAAATAAAAATCAGTATTTTAATTTCTCTTTAGTTTTTCCTTTTGTCTTTATAGTCTCATAACTTCTTAAAAATTCAAGTTAAAACTCAAATAATCCTAAAGCCCAGGTTGTCCTGAAAAAGGGATGTTTAGAGGTTTACTGTACACCACAGATTTGATGTTTTACAAGCTTTTAAAGACATGAAGACCAAGTGAGACAAAATGGTTAAAAACAGAGAGCAGAGGAGAGACAGAATGCCTCCTGGTCCTGAAAAGGATTTCTTTACATCCTGGGTGATTATTGTTTTTCATTTCATTGTGGTAAGCAAGCCCAAGCTGCATGCTGTGTTGACAGTATTTACCCTGGTATCAAATCGTGACACATGGTATTGATGATAATAAAAATTCAAACAGTATTACTAACTGTGAGGGAATTTTATTGTGTCTAATATCAAAACCATGGGCCATTTCATCTCTAGTGTCTACTCAGGGCTTTCACAGAAAAAAAAAATCACATCATCACACAAAAAGACAGTATAGTGGAGAAGAAACTCAATATGCAGATTCAATCAGAGCTCGCCAGTTTGACGTTTCCTCTGGTATCACGCTCTCTGGGCACACCATGACTCTGGCATGACTGTAGGGGATCAAACCATCATTGATAGGAGAATGGCTGGATATATAAACCAGGGGGGAAATATCCATCTTTTTAAGAAGTGAATCTAGACTCCTCTTTCTCTCACTGTTTAGGTCTGGGATGATTGAATTTCAGCTCAGTGGGACTTACTTTGGTACAATTGCATCCATTACAACCCTATTTGGAAGAAATCTTCTCTACTGACTCAGTTATTGGGAAAATAAATATAAACCATTCACGGAGATGATCCTAAAAACTACAGGAGGATGAGCAGAGACAGAGTCCCAATTACTCAGAATATACAAATCGGAAAACAAGAGCAGTAAATACACTCTGTGTCCTACAACTGGCTGGTTTTATTCACAGTCCAACTGCGACAAGAGTCCAATTTGGCAATTATGCTGACAGCTAAATAATGAATTGAATCAAGCAAATTAGTCAGAGACACAAGAACACAAGTCAGAACTTTAATCAGCCTGCAAACTTTGATTTTAGCCACAAATGCATTCAGAAAGTACACATATTCTTCCATTTTAGGTATGAACTATAAAACACAGTCACTTCCAGATACCTGGAGTCTGTTTAGCAACTATTGGATTAGATTCTGACTCAGGAGGAAACCATCTATCTTTGAGATTAATTAACTATCCAAAAGATAGACTAACTTATATAACCACCAATTAGGAGATCACAAACAATGCTTTCAGGGGGAGATGGAGAATTTTAATGAGGTTTAAAGGCTTGTTGATTGGTTGGTGGGATTTGTTTGGAGAAGTGTGAAGGGCAAATGTACTGGGAAGACTTTTATAAAACAAACTCCCAATACTCCGTGTGTTATACCATACAGTGCCAGATGTATGTCCAAGATGCTGCTTGTCTGTATACGTATGCTTATCTCCAGCTCCCCTCCTCGCTCCACCAGCACACACACCAACACACATCTGCACAGGCTACTTCAGAAGCTGAGCCCCAGACGGGGTGAGCAGATCAATCAATTACATCTCTGCTCCAGCAATCAAACAAGGTTATTATCAGGCAGCAGCTCACCGACCTGGAAAGGCCCTGGCCAATCAAAGGCTGCTGTGATGTAGGGGCTGGCGCTCGCTCATGTGACAGTAACGCAGAATGGCAGCTCATGTTGCCAAGGGATAGAAGGACAGAGGGAAGGAAAGACGGACAAACGAGGCTGAATTCAAAGAAGAAAGAGGAGGGAAGTGTTTGGGACAGGAACAAGAGCACACTGGTAAATCATCCATCTCCTGCAGGATGTTCTTGCCTTGAATATTCTCTTAAAAGGAAGGATGGAACAAGAAAAGCCCACAGGAATCTTTATAAACACATTCCATCACTTCTGGTGAATAGTGTGTGCATTGAAGGGTTACTTACTATGAGATACTGTGAGACATGATATCAAACATGACGCTCCAATTAGAGTTGCACTGATTGTGAAAATTAGGGCCGATGCTGGCATGAAATCAGATCAGAATTTGTCCAACAGTCCACTTTTTCTGTCCTGTGAAAATTCCTATTTGATTCAGCACCTAGATATACCAGATTCCACAATAAAATTGATTGGACACATCAGATTAATATTAGTAAATGACATACTATGTTCATGCCACAAACACAAACTCATTTTGACAATACTTTTATAATAATGGATAGAATGTGCCACTTAATTCATGTTAAATGTATCTTTGTGTTTTTGGAAAGCATCCCCCCTTTAGTGTCTGGTGACCTAACACCCACTTTGAGAACCACTGCAACACAATACAACTGGCAATAGCATAAATGAAACATTTGCTAGGATAAGATTTGAGATGAACTGATAGGATAAGAAATACATGGCCACAACATCTAAAACAGTAGTCTGCACTGGTCTAGCATCATCACCCACCACCTCCTTAATGACAAATCATGACCAAAATTCCATATAGTTCTTGATTATACGATACAATACAATATGATAGACTAAGAAAGTTTTACTCAACCATGCTCAACCAAAGAGTTAGAGGTGGCAAAAATGGTAAGAAGTGTAAAAATGTGTGAAAAGGAGCAAAGTAGGCATACAACAGCAAAAACTGGGTGAAAATGGTCAAAAATAGGGAGGAAAAGGGCAGAACGTGGCACCAATGGGTGAGAAGTAACAAAAAAAATAGTTACAGGTAGCAAAAACGGTAAAAAAGCAAAAAAGTTGTTGCAAAAAATGACTGAATAGTGACTAGAAAGGGCAAAAAGAAGCAACAAGGTGGGGAAAACTGTCAAAAAGCAGCAAGGAGTGGTAAAAATTGGTGAAAAGTGACGTTTAATGCAAAGGGCAGATTAAATGGGCAAAAAGTGGTGAAAAACAGGAAAAAAAATGCCACTAGCAAAAAGCAGGATAAACATGGCAAAATGGCATTTAAGCTGCAAAAATTGATTAAAAGGGGGATAAAATAGAAAAAAGGGCAAAAAATTGCAAATACGGGCAATGGAAATATACAGACCAAAAAAAAAAAAAAAAAAAAGCACAGGGTTAGGGTAGGGTTTGTGTTGGAAACAAACTGATTTTTGTGCCTTACAACTGATGGAGGTCAAAGTTTCCCTTTTTAAGGTTTTCTAGGGGAATGATATTTCAAATTAAGAGCTGCAAATCATCACAAAAGAGCCTAATGTGGCTCAAGAGCCACGCGTTAAGTATCACTGGAATAGGACATGATACGATATGTAATGACGCAATATGATGTCAAAAGATACAACTGGATGGAATGTGATGGACTACGATATTGTACAATACGATTGGATGGGATATGTTTGGACACGATCCAATACGCTTGGATGGAATGTAATTGGAGACGATACGATGCTATACAGTCTGATTGGATGGGATGCAATTGGACAAGATACAATATATTATTGGATGTGATACGTTTGGACACGATGCGATACAATTGGATGGAATGCAATTGGACTTGAAACAGTGCAAGTGATATGATGCAATACAGCCACAACATCTAGACAGTGGTTTATAACTGGTCTAGCATCAGGACTCACCACTCCCTCAAAAACAAATAATTACCCAAATTTCTTAAATTAACCAATTTTAACCAGATTTTTTAAATGAAAAATTGGGCAGTTTGGACTGAAGCTGGAACAGAAGATGTGATGAAACAAAGAGAATGAGACATATCTTTCAAAATAAAAGCACATCACAGAGTTTTGTTACATATTTTTTACTAGGCATACATCTACGCACCGAAAATGGCTTTGCAACCCACTTTTGGGTCCTGACCCACCAGTTGAGAACAAGGGATCTAAAATAACCTAATAAAATGATACTGTTACTACTTATGTGCTGCTAGGCACATAAGTAGTAACAGATACTTTATGATGTCTAATTTAAAAATATGATCTTTCAATTTTGTCTTCATTGTTTTATTCTGCTATCTATTTAGTTGTGGTTTCAGTTTCATTTAACATCATTCTTTCTAACCCCAAATAGTTAAGGCCCTATTTTTTCTCTTCAACTGGCAGATTACAGAAATGCAGGTTATTAAGAAATAAACGAGACAAGAAGAAAAGTGAGAGACATTGCAACAAGCAACACATGGGATCTTTTCATTGTGCCACAGTTATTCTCTTCTTGGCAACAGCTCTTACCACTTATGTCCTTTCATAGCAATGGGTCTGAAAGCGCCATATAAGGCTAAATCAAAAATCAAAATAACTACCTTACACTCTGAAATTAAATTAAATACACTAAGAAACACACGCACAAATGTGCACAACTACCGATAATGCAATCTAATCTTTTTCAGAAGCAGCCAATCAGAGACAATTAGCCACGGCGGGGAACTGACACCACTGGGGACAGCATGACTGTGTGAACATCTGTGTGATTATGACCTGGTCAACCGGACAAGCTTCAAAGACCTAATCATGTGTGTGAGTTTCAGTGTGTCTTTAAAGCACATAGAAATGTTTGTCTTTGTGTCCCAGCACTTTTTCTGTCTCTAATCTGACCAGGCAACAATTCCCGCTATCCGCTATTTTTCTCCCCACATGGACCTAAAACCACAGGGACCGTCAAAGCCGACTTCATAAGAAGTCTACTGCTGAGCGTTCAGACAAACTAGACCCCCTTAAGCTCTAACTGACGACTGCCCGCTTCACATGAGTCTGTTGGACAGGTTGCCCTGGGAACCGGGTCTGATTCCATTATGGGATGGATAAACACAATCAAAGAGTTTATCCACCTTCTATAGCCGGAGAAAAGACCCCCGCAATGATGGATCTAATCTCCTGCACAATATCTGGTGTGCGTGTGTGTGTGTGTGTGACACAGAGGTGCCGTAGGTGTGTATGTCAGTTTCTGTGCATGTGTGTGCTTGTAAGACATGGGGAGATTGAAAACTCTGCACCTCACAAGAAAGCGGCTGAAGTTGCACTTTTGAAAAGCGATAAAAGCCAGCAGTATTATTTACAAAAATGAGTGCATGTGCCAGTACGTGCATGTGTGTCTATGTGTGTATGTTGTGTTGTGCTGTTTGCACTAGAAAGATAAAAGCATGACAATAAAACGGTCTTGCAGATTCATGAAGCCAGGTGACAGTGTGAAAGCACAAGAAGTTAAACAGTGTGCAGTTTTTGTATGACAGGAAAAGTTTCTGTGGGCTTTAGGCAAGATCAATGGGCCTCTTTTTTAGTAACATTAAATACAATATATCAGATAACTTGTGGATGTTATCCTCATCAAATATGATGCGGATAATAATTACTTGATAGGTCTTTGTGATTATTGTAGCCCAAAATATGATCACTATCCTAAAACCAGCAAGTAGCTTCAAAAACAACCTGGTCGTTTTTGGATCCTTTAACTAACCAAAACTACCTGGTATTTTGGTGGCTAATCTTTAGTGGCACCATGAGTAATCATGACCCTAACCTTAACCCTAACCCTAAATTAACCACATAGTAACAGTACTGAAACGTAGCTAGGTAGTAATAGTGCTAAAGCCTAGGCTTAACCACATAGTAACAGTATCCAAACTTAACCAGGTAGCTATTGTGCTAAAGCCTAAACCTAACCACATAGTAACAGTACCTAAATGTAACCAGGTAGCTATTGTGCTAAAGCCTAAACTTGACCACATCGTAACAGTGCCTAAACTTAACCAGGTAGTGGTTGTGACATAAACTGTAATAAAGCCTCCCATAACTTCACTGGACAAGTATGAGAAGGTAAGTAGTTAACATTTCGCAGGACGCGCTATGAGGTTTTATTTTAGAGAAAATGCAAATAAAGTTGTGTATAGGACGTTGAGGGTTGTACTTATGCATAACTATTCAACCAAAGTAATGAGTAATCACAGAAAGCATGATATTAATCTGCAAAGAGGAATGAAGGCTGGCAGAGCTAGCTGCTATTGTTAGCCATGCATCATACAATTAACTGGGCTCACATCATACCTGCTGACAGTTATCATGTGATCAATTTGATTGATCTCTAAGCATTTTCACCTCTCTAGTCAGTTAAATGCAATATACATGGGCATTTGGCCAAATAAGGAAACAGACAACTAATGAGCATCCTCATGCCCAAACATAACCAAGTGGTGCTTACCACTTTCAACCTACATGGATTGTTTTCTAATTTCAAGCAATTTCTTGACAGTTTGACTTTTGAAGTACTAGCAGCGCTTTGCATATTTTTAATGTCAACTGTTGTGCCAGGTATTTATTTAAGGTTATAGCGCCAAGTCAAGCTGTTGTACAGGTAAAGTTGTTACTGGGAATTGTTGGGTTCTGCAGACATCCAGAGGGCATCTACAGTAGTATTTATTAACCCCTATAGTAGTGGTTTTCCAACTTTTATTCTTTTAAACCTCTCTGCCAGTATCTGAGAAAAGCCAAGCAACCTTAAACCCAAACCTACATAAAGTGATATAGTGCTGTCAAAATCAACACAGATTTTAAATGTTTGATGAATAAAAACTTAACGTAGGTCTGTACACATTTTCTTACCAACAACCCTCTGTTTAAACTTAAATTTAGTAATTTTTTTTTTTTTTTACACTGATTGTAGTTGTGCCCCTCAGAGATCTATGGCGCCCACTAGGGGATCCTGGCCCCTGGCTGGGAACCAAGTTCTACATTATGTAAATGTAACTAATCGTATCTTTTAGGTAACTGTGTGAACTTGCAGTACAAAGTTTGTGATAGTGCATTAAAATTTCATTTTATTCTACAGACATTTGTCAACATGTCAACATTTAGTGTCCCATTTGAATGGCAGTATCAGACTTTAATTATTTGTCTAATACACTTTCACACACTACTTTGCAGTAGTTTCTCTCTGTATTGTTTTTAAAATTTTCTCCTCATGCAGAACATAAAACGATATATGAATAGTGTGCATGTGCACATAAACAACTTCAGCTCAAAGCAGACTAACATGCCACCCAGCAATGCAATCAAAAAGCCTTTTTCCCTCTGCTTTTCTCTTTTTTCTTCTTATTCGGACTTATCTCACTCTATTCTCATCCCACCTGTCTGTTTGTTTCTTTTATCATCCTTTCCTTTGTGTTTTTTCCTTTTATTGCCTCCCATCTGCTCTCCCCTCTCTGTTGTTGTTTTCTTTATTCTACCTTCTTTATCTCTCTTTCTCTTTCTTTGACCTTTCCAGTGTAAAATCCTTGCTACACTTGATTCCCAACTATGCTCCCAGTTTTTAATGGGCGTGAGCTAAGCGAGAGAGAGAGAAAGAGGGGGATATTTACTGAGGAAAATCCTCCTGAACGAGTGAGAAAAGATTAGAAAAGAGAGCAAGGGCTGGCAGAGCAAAGCGGTACGTGCTTGTATGTGCGAGGAAGACATAAGACAAGGCGTCCATGCTGAATTTTAATGTGCAGACACCTCTTTGAGGTAGACTACAGATGTTATTGTTCAAGGAAAACTGTCCTCCCTGCTGGCAATTATAAAGCTACTGCCTGATTAAATAAAGGTGAGGGTTCAACCACAAATTACTTTTGCCATTTTCAGTTCTGCTCCATGTGTTTGAAATACAAGGTAATTCAGTGGGCAACCACAAACACAAGAGTGCTACGATGACTTCTTAACAATGAGTTTTGATCGAGAAATCATGTCACGTCAGTGCAAATGGAAAGATATTTGAGTCTGTGCTCTGGTTTCCCATCTCTCTCTGAAAATGTGACTGTTTGTTCAGCCTAATAAAGTGCCTGCTGGGTCAACATAATAAAAACTGTGTAATTGCAGGACTCATATGCATCATAAACACCTGAATAATGGCTGCCAGTTAACATGGTAAAGGAGGGAGCCTACGGAGAGTGACTACAGCAGCACTACTTGGACAGAGAGAGCAATAATCAAATGTGTTCCTCTGTCTGTTTATCATTAGTAAGCAATAAAACATGGCGAAACATGCCGATGACCAGGCAGACATAATAGCATTCTGCTTCTCTGGCTGTGCAATTCACACCATCTTTTAGCCACTGCTGTTATTTTGGTGATGAACTGTACTCAATTAGGATGTACACCATAAATATATCAATAACCAAAGAGATTAGTCATACTACAAGATGACACCATGATGATGTCTCCCTATCTTAACAGTAATTGGGAGCATTACAGTGGAAACCACCAACACACAGGCCAAGGGGGAGTACTTAGACCAGGACAAGGTCTGAAGTTAAAAAGGAAATGTTCCTGATATAATCCTGGCCAACTTCTTCACCAACCACCATTATTTACAGGCTTGCAGTTCAACTAAACTGTAGCTACTACTTCACTCTGCTCAGATGATGCTGATTAATTCAGCCATTCTCAAGGCCTTGAACAAGAATATGAGTTTTGAGCTAATCTGATGATATCTGATGACAGATACACAATCTGGCCAGTCAATCAGTGTTTTCTTAATCAAAATTTTTACACTTACTGGTGATTAAGCGAGCCAAAGATGTCACAACACTACAAACAGAGACCACGTAGTTTTTCAACAAATAAAATGCCATGCATTTGATCTTCACCTGTGTATTTTAACTAATCAAAGCTTATTTGCAAGGGATATTTGTCACATGTATTCATTTTTTAATTCCTCCTAATAACACGCTTCAGTTTCTTAAAAAATACTGAAATTACTAGACTTTTAAAGAACCTTTCCCTTTGATGTTGGGTTTTGGAATTCATCAGCGTGAGTCTGGGCTGAATCCCAAACCTTCAAAAAAACACTTTTTGAAAACTTTTCCATTTCACCTTTAACTCTTGCTCTTTCTATTTGTCTTGGTCTGTGTGCGCTTCTCAGGAGGAAAGTTAATGAGAGTGTGAAATTAGTGCCGAATCATGGTGTGTTTCATTTTCACCACAGGCTACGGCGGTGGGAGGCAGCACCCTTCTGTCCTCTTCTCCTGTCATCTACTTTTCTATCCACTCGTTGCTCCTTTCATTGCTCATTCCATTGTCCTTCACTTTCTGCTTCCCTCCAGCGCCCTCGCTGCCAGTCTCCAACCTTAAGACTCTTTGCTCTCTCTGACTTTCTCACTCAAGCATGGACTTACATGAATTGAGCGATCTTCACATAATCATGAGTACTTTTAATGAGCTAATGCTGGAGTTGATCTAAAGTGCTGGGTGCTGAATCCACTATGAAATGTTCAATGTCACCAACTAAGGTGCAATTCTGAAGTCCAGTGGGTCATTTCTAGGTTTCATTCAGTTTTGGCTTATAAGCCAAAATATACAAAAGAACTGTGGGTCAATTTTGGAGTTAGTAAATCAGTAAATAATTTGAAACATGATTGAAATTCTTACACAAAACATCCTCACAAGTCAAATTAAAGTTGAGGCCAAAAACTCAATTTGTAGTCAGAACAAGCAATAAGAGAGCTGTGCGATAAAAAGTAATATGAAGTCAGTTTTAAAGGAAATTATCCAAGCATAAAATAAGATTATATTACATAAAGCCCTTCAAGCAAGTGATTTTCATTAAGGAAAAATGTTTGCTGTTTTAATAATTTATATTCTATTTTCTCACTGGTTATGGCAACACTTTACTTACAAATTAACCAAGATATAGCAACACAGAAACTCTGCAAGACTTTATCTACACAATAATACACACATGGAAATAAACACAACAGGCGTGTGAAGGCACAACTTGGCCTGGTCATCCTTTGGTTGGTGAAAAGGATGAGATTAGAGTTCTATTGTAGCTTTTCAAAATGCCAACATTGTCCAGAGCAAAGGATGTAAATATCACCAAAATGTCAACAGGAGACCCAACAAGTCCAACTAAATTGGCTGCTACATGAATCAGAACTCTCCTATGCCTGTAACACAGAGTGTGTTAGTGTTTTTAAAGATAGACATTGTTCGCTCTAATGCATCTGGGTGTGATTGCTAGACTGGCAGTGAAAGAACCAACATGAGCCATTAATTTAGTACAAGCTTGGAGACTGCTGAGCCTAAAAACAGGCATGGAAGAAATCCAAAGCAGAGAAATGTTGACTCAATCCAATAAAATGTAACAAAAACATAGAAGACAACCACATGCTTTATCTGTCTTTAGGCTTATAAAAAAACATAAAGCACAAAAAAAGCTTCAGGTGCCGTTAAGTAATCCCCTTTTCATCGTAGGTTTCTGGCATTCAGTCAAGGCAAGGTTATAGTGGCAGCAGGCTAACTGAGGTGGCCCAGATGTCCTCTTCCTGAGCCACTTCCTCCACCTCTTGCTGGGGGAGCCCAAATGCTTCCAAGACCAGGTGGGGATATATAATCACTGCAGCATATTCTGGATCAGAGTTGAGCATATGTAGCACTTGTGTACTCTTTGCAACACATCCTGTTCAGATTCAGAGTAAGAATTAGACAACTTTATTATCCCAAAGGGCAATTCAGGTTTAGCAGTCTAACCTGGCTGCTAAACTTCTCAACAGGTTATGACCCAAAACAGAGCTGCACATTATTGGCCCACAATAACAGAAGCATGATTGATGCCACCTCTCCATGTATATATTGCATAATCTGCCCATAGAACACTCCACCATGGTCCTCGACTTCAGTAACTTCTAGACAGGGTGCAAAAACAAAAATGGATGCATAAGCAAAGCAGCAGGGCTCAGGGTCATTGTCATGGTGGAAGGTTAACATTCAGCCCTGTCTGAGGTGCTGAACACTGCCGAACAGGTTTTCATTGAGGATATCTCTGGACTTCGCTCCATTCAGCTTTCCCTCAACCCTAACCAGTCTCCCAGTCCCAGCTGCTGAAAAACACCCCCACAGCATGATGCTGCCACCAGCATGCTTCACTGTTGGGATGGTATTGGGCAGGGGATGAGTGTTGCCTGGTTTCCTCCAAACATAATGCTAAGAGTTGAGGCCAAATAGTTCAATCTTGGTTTCATCAGACCAGAGAACCTTGTTTCTCAGAGTCTGAGAGTACTTCAGGTGCTGTTTTATTTGTTGCAAACTCCAAGCAGCTCTCATGTGTGTTTGCACTGAGAATAGGCTTCCATCTGGCCCTGGAGTCCTGGTTGTGCCAAACTTCTTCCATTTGAGAATTACAAAGGCCTGTTTATATATAGAAAATTTTTGTAGCCCTCTCCACATTTGTGCCTTGCAACAATCCTGTCTCTGAGCCCTGCAGGAAGTTTCTTTGACCTCATGGCTTGGCTTTTGCTCTGACATGCATTGTCACCTGTGAGGCCATCTATAGAGAGGAGTGTGCCTTTTCAAATCATGTCCAATCAGTTCAATTTTCCACAAATGGACTCTAATCAAGGTGTAGAAACATCTCAGAAATGATCAAGAGAAATGGGAGGAACCTGAGCTAAGTTTTCAAATGTTTTTGCAAAAGGTTGATTTCAAACATTCTTATAAGAATAAGGCTATTAATGTGTACTGTAACCCTTACATAAGATTCCTTATATAAGTTTGAGCCTTTGCATTAATTCATTTGAGTGGCCATTGTAGCTGTGCGTCATAGGCCACCATCTACCCTGAATAAAAGTGTGCTGGATTGAGAAGTTGAACAAGCACAATGAAAGCCGGATAATCTGCCACTCTTAACACAGTAGATAAAGAGCTCAGGATAGAAGAACTTCATTTTCTTATCATAAAACTGGAATTCAATACAATAATTACAATACAAAATGCACAGTTATCTACTAATGTGATGTAGGACATCATCATATTTAAATTTCAGAGCGTGTTATCTGCTGATTTGGTCGTTTTTTAAAAACAAGTTAAAAAGAAAGCTACTAAAAAATACAAAAGGAACAATAAAGAAGAAATATACCACAATCAACAACATTAACACCCTGTTGTCTCAGACGCCACTGATTTCCAGCGCTGTGCCCACATACTGCTTTTGTCATTAAAGCTGCCATGAGTTGCATGGCTGACTGCGGGAGGTGTAACCATCCATCAGCGGTGTGCCAGAGCTTTGCCATTATAAAACCATCTGCAAGAAAACAGCACTCCATTGGCACTACAAGTTTAAGTAGGGCAGAGAGAAGAAGAGGGAGAGGGAGAGGGAGTGCTGTGTTCAAGGCGTGATTGATCTGAACCATTAGAGACAACATGTGAAAGGTTGGCAGAAAGCTAGTCACCGTTTTATTTTTGGTCATTTGTTCAGACCAAAGCCTGGCCAGACTAACAATGAAAGACATAGAAGACACATATACAAACATAGGTGAGCCATACTCTCTTTGAAAGCAGTGATTTGCTTTCAAGGAGCATTAGTCAATCACATAAAAGGTAGCATGACAACTGACAACACAGCTTAGGTAAGTGGGGATGTGATGAAGAGCAGGATGGGTACGATAGATAGATCAAGTTCAAACAAGCTTATCTAAGTGAGCTTGGGTTCAATACAGTGACGTAGTTGATCCAATGTTTAGTGGTTGATTGAACTGACAGCAAACTTGAAGGGAATGTAAAGAAACATCAGTTTTGCTCTGCTGGTTTTTCCAATTTCTGTTTGCGTGCTGACCCTAGGATTCAAACAAGAGCCAAAAAGCAGTTTCAGTAGGCTACTTCATATACTACCCAGATGGCCTGTGTAAAGCTTAAGGCTGCCAAGTATTCTCTTCCACTTTATGACCTAAAAACCAGCAAACATGCCAACTTCAGACACATTCTTTGCCAAGAATGCACAATTACACCGCTTTTTTTGTTGTTTAAATGTTTAAATTCTCGATAGTATGCCAACCAGCATGGTGTGGAAGTCGGAAACATCCTTGTTTAATGGATCCTTGAAGGTAATGCATCACTGCATGGAGGCCAATTCGATTAAACTGCTTCGCTATTAGATTTACACGGCTCGCCTGGGACCACAGCCCTGTATAGAAACTTACCAGACATACAGAACGTTCACACAAAGACAGCTCTTTGCAATACTCAGATTTTATGGGAAATAATGTTCTTTATAAACTTCTGGATAGTATCAAAGAACATTTTGATCTGACGGAGCAGCGTTTTATATCATCTTTGATTTATGACATCCCACTACACATTAAAGAGGTTGAAATCGATACATGGTCACTAAAAGGCCATGTAATGTAATTAGTTAACATTTTACTGGTATTGAGTCATGTCTCAGCCTTCATATGTCTTGAGTGGTTTGGCCATCTCTCTCTGACAGACCAGTATGACACCAGTGGTCCTTTCACACATGAATCTTGTAAAGTTAATGGAATCTACCCAGACTGTGCCAGTAAAAACAGAGGTTTCTGTCATCCAGGAGCTCTTTTTTATTTCATTTAGACACTTTTGAAAGACCTGCTGTATTGCATCAGAAATGTTGTTTAGTGCAACGACCTGCCCATAAAAGCAGTTTTTGTCCTCACAGAGTAAAACTTTTAAGATAACCAAATCTTGAGCGGTCAGATTGCTAAATTAACAGTCCAATACTGTCCAATTTTACAGTGAGGGCTTATTTAAAATTATGATTTGCTTATCATTTAATTGAGCTTTCATTGTGACTCAGCTCGTTCATTGTGACTCCATCCACAGTCATTACACTAAAACACTACTTCAGCACTTGCCCATACACACGTGGCAGCAGCCCATTGTAAATGAGTGACGACAGAGTTTGAGCTGTTTTGTGTTGCTGATCGCATTCTGAGTCAACTACAAACACATCCTGAAACCACATTCACATCAATTTGCAGTCATTAACTGTATAAAAGAAGTTGCAATGGCATCTTAGTTTCAAGGGTGAAGCTGATGAAGAAGGACCTTGAATGTGCATTCTTCTGTGAGGTCAGCAGGGGGACATAGCTGCAGCATTTATTATTAGCTGATTTTGTATCTCTGTAAAAACTTTCCCTACAAACCTATGTTTTCAGTTGCTTGTGTTTAAGTCCTGAGGGTTACAGCTTCTTATACCTTTACTGTATTTAGGATTATTTAAATATGTTAGTCTGACTGAAATCACTAGAAGTCAAATAACTTTGACTTATTAGACATTAGACATTAGATAACTTAGTGGTGGTTTGATTTACCCTTGTATACTAGGCCTGACACCCTCCTGTTAGTTGGTTGATGAGCTCTCATCCAGCCAAAACTTCATTTGTCAATCAACTGCCAATTTATTAGCAAAAATTGACCAAAAAACAAAGCAAACTGGAATGCTATTAGCCCTTTGATAGGGGAATTGCAGTTGCAGAGTACTTAAACATTATGACTGACTGACAGCTGAGGTGGGTAGTTCCGGCACAACCTCACCAACTTCCAAGGTACATGGAGGATGTAGAAAGTCTTGAATAGAACACGAATTCCCAGCAACACTTGTAGTTTAGAGAAGAAAGTTAAAAGAGCAATGCATTTCGCCTTGTAGCTTTCACCAGGATCATCAAGAAACACATTGCAAACAACATTTGAATAAGGTAGAATGAGAACAGAAAAAATGTGAAAAAATTCAAAATAATGCCAAATTACATAAAGGCAACCAATCAGATACATCCACATATGTATACCAGCCAATAGGATAACAACAACAAAGCGGTGGGTTATGTGATCATGTGTTTATGGCCAATAGACCAGCTAATGTCCCCCTTTCTGTTCTCATAATAATAATAATTAAATAATAATAAAAGCACTTCAGAAAAATAACAACCATAGACTTTTATTGTGAAGAGCTTGACGGAAGTAGTGTGTTTAGCACTGATTTAGATTAGCTTTGGCTGCTGTACCAAAGATTTTATGCAACAGTTCCCCCCTAGTTCACAGACAGACTAGTGACAGCTCAGTCACTATGTCCATTCCTTTCATACAAGGCCTTATGTTGAAGGTTTTGCTTTGTGCCCCTACCTTAGAAGAGGCTGGAAAATGACGGTGATGTTCCTTGCTCCTGGTTTACACACAAACTTCATCTCTCCGCCTTCAATCAGGTTGTCGTCAGCTCCACCTAGAACAAAGGAGACATGGCTGGTTTCAATCAAGGCTCTTACATTAGATGACATTTAAAAGAACCACATGTTTTTGAACAGGTCCACACAGGTCTAAAGCCTAATCAGGCTGTGTCCTTTAACAAGACAAATAATTCAAAGTGATCCCTGGAGGGCTGCTCTGTAAGTGACCCTTAGACCTGATCTTACAGGGGGGCATGTGCCATTAAGTTTCCACCTTAAATATATTTTATTTTAAACAGTATGGATTATAAACTATGTCAATGCTGCAACCTTCGTACACTGATCATTTAATCAGCTCAGCTCCAATCTAAATGCATCCAGTGAGCTTCAGCACACACCTGCCTGCCCCTGCGTTACTGCGTGGATGAACCCCACAGCTAACGGGGTTAATCAGAAAATCATTGCCATGTTACATGCCCAGAAAGGATAGCGAGACAGGGAGGGGGCAGCTTCAGACGGGGGCGAGGGAGGGATCATAGGGGAGAGCGAGAACACCGAAGCTCATTACCTCCACTCATCCTGAAGTAATCGATATAATTGACAGAGGAGAAATTGCAGCGCGTTGTCGATACAGCAAACTGCACGGCAAAAGGATTGTCTGCCTATGCGACTAGTGTGTGTGTGAGAAGGTTTTGAAAGCCCTCCTTGCATGAATGCATCTGTATATGTTTATGCAGTGTTCACGAGCAAATAGGTTGATGAATAAGAAGAAGATGAGGAGGGAGGTGGTAACATTCCTTCCTGTATGCGGCGGAGAAAATATTATTCATTAGAATTTCTCAACTGAGGTTTACGATCAAGTCCCGTAGCACTCAGCGCCAATACATGCATGAGGCTGGAAAAATCACAATACAATAACTAACCATCAAGATTTGAAACTGCAGGAGGCTGATATATTAACAACTGAGCTCCATATGTGAGGAAAGCTTGAGGGAAAAGTGTGCATACAAGATATACAGACTCCATACCGTCAAGACAAGATTAGACAGGAGATTCTGGTCAGTTTAAATGAGCTGTGATGTCATGTCAAGTGTTCAGAAAAGGTTAAGTGGAAAAAAACAGGATAGAAATCAAACAAGACTGTGATCCAAGCTGCTTTGATATGCATTCCAAATGGGAAAAGGTATGAGAGCGTGTGCCTTCACTGAAATGTTGAGATTCAAGTCTGGCACAAAGCCTCCCTCCTCTGTTTTCCTCTGTTCCATTTCCATGTCCAATACGGCCTTGCAAAGCCCGTGTGATATAACACAAAGACACTCCGACACAGCGCGAAAAGCCCGTTCCGCGTTACCTGCACACCCTTGCATTCAAATGCATATCAACCCATTGTTCCCTGCTTCTCGCTCCATAATACATTTTCTAATGGAACATGTTTCATTTGAAAAGTATTGGAGACAACATTCAGCGTATTTTCATTAAAATGACGAGGGAAGCTTTCATTCCGTGCTGGAACTTTAAATCAAAGGGTTCCTGATTCTGATCTGTTGCCATGAAATAAGCCTGCATGGTAAGTTGCTACATGGAGACATGAGATGAGGTCCAATTCACTCAAACTCACTATCCATTCATCCATCCTTCGGTGCCAATTCAATTAAGTCTCAATTACAGGCTCCTAAACAAAGCTGCCGCTGACGCACTCTTTACTCCCCCTCCCTTGTTTTTTTCTATTCTCTTTCAATCATCATCAACATGACGAAACTTCTTTTTCCATGTCATCAATTCGAAAAAAAACTCCCTGAATAACTTTACCATATCTCAGTCTCAGAGGAAGTTAGCCGTACCTGTCTGGAAGCGGCAACCACACTCACACAAACTGACTACGGTGTACATATTCCTGGCGACAGTGACCAATTTAATTTCATGCTCTAAACATCTGCATCCGTGTCAGACAAAAGGAGCGAGGAAGAGGCCTCATTGATCCATGGGGTCTGGGACCAGCTGCCAACAGGGCAAAGCAGCGATGAATATTAAATAGGTTTGCATTAATATGCATGGCGTTTTTCAAAATCATCTAGATGTGACAGGGAGGCTCCAGTTACAGGTCAGGATGCCACCGAACTGCTGCCAGAACTCTCCTCTAAATAATGCGCCATTTTGTTTGTGTGTATGTGTTCGAGTTGTTTGGATGGATGTCCCTTGGTGTGTGGTCTGATCCAGGATTAGTGAGAGGGTTCAACGTGTGGAGGTGTGGTGCTCAGTGGGACATGATGCTTGAGACGAAGAAGTGACACATTCTAATGTGGCCAAATCTGCCTGAAATCCCCCCTGAGGATCACGGCTCTGTCTGTGGCACACCTAAGTAGACACAAAATATATCCAGAAATTCATCAAGAGGTTTAAAACACGTATAAAAATGAGGTAAAATGTTTTAGATTCAGCTTTTTGAGGCTAAAACAAACAGATTAACCCAAACTACACAGATAGCATATGCTCAGACAGAGTAAGAGCGACACCCGTCCAGCCCCCTGTGGTCTCTTAGCATGCACCCCCCCCAGCCCACATGTAATCAAGTCAGGCAGTGACTTAGTGAAATTGCATTAGCTACACTTTCCTGGGTTTGATGAGAAATGGGTTTTGATCCTGTGATGAATTCCGGCCCTGCCCAGATTTAGGCAGGAAGAGAATGAACGTGTGATGCCTTCTTTAACACACTCCCGACGTCCTCCGAGACCCGAGTGTTTCTGTATGCATCTGCTAGTGTGTCAGAGAGGAGCAAGATGAGGAAATCCAGACAGACGGGCGAACGGAACAGTCATAATCCCTAATTTACAAGTGGTTGGAATTTGCTTCGTGTCCACAATTTAAATTTCTGTGCCTGGTTCGGACAAAGAAAGGACAGTAGCAAACATGAAACTTAGTCTTTGTACAGTTTGCTTGCCAAATATTTCAATGCAATGTGGGTTCAATGTGCAAATAATTAAAAAGTGCTTATTTTACCACTGCTTGTACAGAATTTTTTAATGTTTTTAATCAGTGCAGCATCTCAAGTGTACTTACAATTACAGTCTCATCACAGAAAAGTTAAAAGTTTCCTTATCAGGTTAAAGTTTACAGTTGTTATGCCTAGCTTAAGAGTGAGGTCAAGTTAAACTAAGAAGATGTGCTCATTCTTTCATGTGCTTTGAAAACTAAAGTATCAATTGTAACATCTTTATCCTAAGACGAAGTTGGTATAAATAACATTAAATTGGATTGGGTGGGAGAAAAAATTACCTCACATCAGAGTCACAGTTATTAATTCTAAGAAAATGGTCTAAGTTGAAATGTCAAAAATCAATCACATTTTTTAACTACTTTCCGTCAGACTATGTACTTTTTCCTGATAGCAAGGTAATCTTTAATAGATCTTTTATATCTTTTATAAATACATTATATGGGCAAAAGTATTTGGCAACACCTTTGACACATGCCACCTTTGCAAAAAGATGGTTCATGAAATTTCATCCCTGCTGGATATTCCACAGTCTGCTGTAAGTGATATTAAAAAATTGAAGTGTTTAGGAACAACAGCAACTCAGCCACGGAGCAAAAGACCACTTCAAATCACAGAGCAGGATCAACGACACGGTGCATAAAAGTCGCCATTGCTCCACTGATTCCATCACTTGAGCGTTCCGAACTTCCACCGGCATCAATGTAAGCAAGAAAACTGCAGCAGGAGCTTCATGGAATCGGTTTACATGCCCGAGCAGCTGCATGAAAGCCTCACATCACCAAGTCCAATGCCAAGTGTCGGATGGAGTGGTGTCAAGCACATCAACACGTGTTATGTGGAGTGATGAATCACGTTTCTCTGTTTGGCAGTCACATGGTGCAAGTCTGAGTTTGGCAAATACTGGTAATGTTACCTGCCTTACTGCACTGTGCCAGCTGGGAGGTTTGGTGGAGGAGGGATAATGGTATGGGGCTGTTTTTCAGGGTGTGGGTCAGGCCCATTATCTCCAGTGAAGGGCATGTCATGGTGGACCTCCTGTGTTTTTGGATTTTGTGTTTAGATTGTTTTTTGTCTTGGGGGGAAGGCACTGTTTATTTCTCTCACTGCAGGCTGGTTGAGAAGGGCAGGAGCACTGGCAGTCACAGCTGCAGCTAATCTCAGACAATCAGGATCTCCTCTTAACGACATCATGTTGAAGCTTCAGACATCAGAGTATTCTTTCAGCGTCCTGAGTTGTATCCTGTGTGAGTTTTTTTATATTGATCTCTTCAGGGAGTTTTTGAAAGTTTCTTATACTTTGTCTCTCTTCTTGCAGTGTCTCCTACATCTTGCTAGTGTGTCTGCCTAGGTCCTGGTCAGCAAATCGCCACAGGGCAATCTCAATACTTCAGCATACCAAGACATTTTGGACAATGCTATGGTTCCAGCTTTGTGGCAATAGTCTGGGGAAGGCCCTTTTCTATCCCAGCATGACTGTGCCTCAGGGCATAAAAGAAAAGACTATAAAGACATGGTTTGATGAGTTCGGTGCGGAAGAACTTGAGTGGCCTGCAAAGACGGAGATTGTGGGCACAAATTCCCACAGAAACACCCTAAAATCTTGTGGAAAGCCTTCGAAGAAGAGAAGTCTGCTGATATGATTGGTCTATAAAGCTCACACTACAAATGTACAACAAACAGAAATTTAAAAGACTTCCAACGGTGAAAGCCCAATCAGTATACACATACAACAGGTTATAGATGAATATTTTGACCCCTCAGATAAAGAAATCCTTAACATGTATAATCTGTTTATTCTTGTTATCTAATGAAAACTTTATGATCACAGCTTTCAATATGCCTTAAAGCCAGTGTGCCACGCTTGGTTTGTGTTTGTGTCATCTCAAGAGGTTCAAAGACACCTGTGATCGCTCTGGCTGGATTCTGATTGGGACTGGCAGGAGGGTGATTGGGTGATCGGTGTAACTGACTCACAATCATGTCCCTTGAACACACAAAATGACGGTCACATAGAGGTGACAACCATACACCATGCCAGGAAAGACAATCCAAGCAGAATTTTAACATCCTAATACAAAAACACTCTGGTTTAACCGTAACACTTTTAAATTCTGCAGCGTGTGCACAGCTTCACAGTGATAGCAGTAATTGTTGGTCTATAAACAAGGACAATCAGGCAGTGTTCTTCCATTGATTGAAGCCCCTAATCTTTGCCATTAGCAAGCACTGCAAATTTCAAGCTAAACTGCAATAGAAAGCACCATATAGAATAACCCAATTTTCATGCTCAGTGGCTTGATTCTTGTAGCTGTTATGCTATGAAAATTAGTTTAGGAGAGATCAATTCAGGTAATGTTCTGTGTGTGCAAATCAAGCACATTTAAACATACGTGTGCATGTATACTTGTGAAAGATTGCATTTCAGCTTCATTTCCACTCCTGCTGATGTTATAAGAATCATTTCTGTGTCAATAATTGATGACTCAGGTCAATGCGGGCAGCCCCGTCCTGCTCACACTGTCTTCATATCTGATTGGGTCTTAATGAGAGCCTTCTATTATTAAAATTAATTTGATGGGATGAAATCTGCTACTCCC
Source organism: Cheilinus undulatus (assembly GCF_018320785.1). Classification (NCBI taxonomy): domain Eukaryota; kingdom Metazoa; phylum Chordata; class Actinopteri; order Labriformes; family Labridae; genus Cheilinus; species Cheilinus undulatus. Next base: position 17,823,424 of record NC_054887.1, on the reverse strand, counting down.
CAAAGCAGGAGTCCAATTCCCCTCCCCAGTTGAGAATAAATTGTATAAATAAATGAATGTATAAATAAATCCAGGTATGAATTGAGTTAGATTAATAATTAAAGGCGCCAATGTGGCGTACTGTGTCTCTGTGGTCTTCAGTTTAATGAATGCACATCTGTTCCTGCTGGTATGACAACAATCAACACTCATAACAATGAATATTTACTGTAAAGCACGAATAACGGGGAAGTTTCCTCTCATATGTCAATAACTATATGCCTCCTATATGTCAGTAGCTCCCAAATTAAAACAAAACTGTATATACAATTGCAAACTGGATTCTAAGTATAATAAATATACAGTTTTTAAATAGATGTAGTCCTGCTTGAAAAGAAACAGAAATCTCAATGTTATTTTATATTTAGTACCAGAAGTGGATATTTAATATATGCAATAAAGTGCTAGGTTTATATTAATAGTTGAACATTTGGCAGTTTTTACATTCAAAGTAATAGTTCTCCATACTTTTTGCATATTATTTAATATCTAAAAGAGTGTTAAATTGGTAAAAAGGCATTAAAACAATTTAAAATGATAGGTTATTGTGTCTTTCTTACTGTAGCATATTTGAGTAAACACCCCAAACACACTGTTTCATATGGATTGCATTGGACATAGTTCACATTCATCTGGGAAACCTCCCCTGCATAGAGTTTGAGGAGGGCGGGACTTTTAAAAAAGTTCTCAGAAGTTGCCTGGACGAGCGCTCTGTCCGTCACATTCATGACGGGCCATCAGAGCAACAAGAACAAATGAGATAGTAGGCATGCACAGCTCCGGCAGTATCATGCACTCGCTGCTGTAGTTTATGAACAGTGAATCTTGTTGGTGGATAAAACTTATGCCAAGACTGGTCAGGGGAGGTGCACAAACATCTTCTCTGACAGCTTTCAGTGTGGCTCTGTGTTCTTGGTTTAAAAAAGAAATGTGGCCCAGTTCTGACAAACTGTTTCAATACTACAGGTGCATCTCAAAAAATTAGAATATCATGAAAAAGTTCAATATTTTTTGTCACTCTTTTCTGAAAGTGAAACCCATATATAATATAGACTTGTTACACATAGAGTAAAATATTTCAGGCCTTTATTTCTTGAAATAATTATTATGACTTACAGATAAGAAAACCCAAAATTCAGTGTCTCAAAAAATAAGAATATTACATAAGAGCAATAAAAAAGAATGTTTTACACAGAAATGTCAGGCTTCTGAAAAGTATGTTGATTTCTATGCACTCAATACTTGGTTGGGCCTCCTTTTGCATGAATTACTGCATCAATGCGGCATGGCATGGAGGCGATCAGCCTGTGGCACTGCTCAGGTGTAACGGAAGCCCAGGTCGCTTTGATAGCAGCCTTCAGGTCATCTGCATTGTTGGGCCTGGTGTCTCTCATCTCCCTCTTGACAATCCCCCATAGATTCCCTATGGGGTTCAGGTCAGGCCAGTTTGCTGGCCAATCAAGCACAGAAACACCATGGTCACTGAACTAGCTTTTGGTACCTTTGGCAGTGTGGGCAGGTGCCAAGTCCTGCTGGAAAATGAAATCAGCATCTCCATAAAGCTTGTCAGCAGAAGGAAGCATGAAGTGCTCTAAAATTTCCTGGTAGATGGCTGTGTTGACTGTGGACTTCAGAAAACACAGTGGACCAACACCAGCAGATGCCATGGCAGCCCAAATCATCACTGACTGTGGAAACTTCACACTGGACTTCAAGCAACATGGATTCTGTGCCTCTCCACTCCTCCTCCAGACTGTGGGACCTAGAAGAGTGGAGAGGCACAGAATCCACGTTGCTTGAAGCCTGAAAAATTAGCGAGTGACTGAAACCATTTTTCTTAGATGTAAATTTTTCATTTTTGCAGTAAAGAAGCATTTTGTCATGGGATTTATTTCTTGGCTTTTGGAGCCTCAAATGTACACCTGCACATTTTTGCATTTCCACATTGGCATCTTTATTAAGGAGAGGATCCAAAAAGTTTGGCACATTTGTTTGAGTGGTGTGCTGTGTGCATCATTTCAAATGAAGGAGTAAGCTCTCGAAGAAGGTAATAGTTGAAAAGGTATTATTTAAACACCAGTGGAATAATGGCTGGAACACCAGCTCTTTTTTTGTGAGCATGAATGACATTGCACAAAAAAGCACCCAGCGTCATGTGAAAAGAACGATCATAGAAGCAAACATTCTCTCCAAACACCTCAAGTTTCTTTCTTAACACTTATAACAGATCCGAGAGTGCTTTTGTTATATTTTGAAATAAACCAGCAACACCATTTTCACTTCAATCATGAAGGGTTCAAACACACGCTGCCATGGTCTCTTGAATCTGACAACCACAACAAAGATTTACTCCCGAGTGATTGAGTACATGCATGTGTGTCTGCGTGTGAGTGTAAAGCCTGAAAGAACTAATCGGCCAGAAAACCACGAGTCATCACATCTTTGATTGGACTCAGCAGGGATCCAGACAGCACATTGTACACCCTCCTTTCACTGGAAGAACCTGCCATACACTTGGAAAGCAGGATGTGCGTGTTTATCTGTACTGGCAACCAAGATGGTGCAGGTGCCAGGGTCTCTGCAGCCTCAAGTCCCACATGCCCTTCTTTCTTTTCCCTCCCTCCATTTTTTCCATTTGTTCATCCCTCCATCTTCTCCAATCAGCAGGCTGGAGATTAAAAGTAAACACAGAGGTGACAGTCAAAGCCGCCAATAATGACAAGACCAATGCTGATTAAAATTAGCCTCAGGTTGGGAGGATACACCGAGCTATCTCTCTCTGATTAAATGTCTGTGCTGTGTAAACTATTACAGCCTTGTTCCATTCTCCTTCTGTTGTCCTCTGCATCTCTGTGCCATTTTCTGATTCTATAAAAGGTCTGATTATCTCAGCCTAACTGCTGTTGATCTCTAGCTTTTAGTTTGTCTTATTTCAGTTGGTCCAGGTGAGTTTACAGTGAAGCTACTATTTTTAGGTTATTAACAGACTGGAGATAAAGCCGATGTCTCCTTATGGCCTTCAAAAGCAGAATGAACCATGAAGCAACAGACCTTAATAGTCATTTTTAATGCCTCAAAACATTTCTGAAGGCATGTGTTAGGAAGTGTTCAAATGCAGAAAGAGATTTTTTTAAGGTACATTTCACAGAGCAGGTCCCCCATGAGTGCATCATTTGAATGTCAAAAGACAGGATGGTGAGATTTTTGTTTGCAGGGGTTTGGTGGATGTGGTTTGATTAGTTTAGTGTGGAAGAACTTGACTGGCCTAAACAAAGCCCCGACCTCAACCCCACTGAGCACTTTTGGGATGAACTGGAATGGGATTTTCCAGCCAGGCCTTTTCGTCCAGCATCAGTGCCTTGTCTTATAAATGCGCTCCAGAATGAATGGGCACGAATTCCCACAAAAAAACCCTCCAAAATCCTGTGGAAATCCTTCCAAGAAGAGTGGAGACTGTTAGCCACAATGTAATGACATGGTATTCAAAGTACATGTGTTTGAATACCATGTCATTACACTCCCTGTAAATGTAATGGTCAGCTGGTCAAATACTTTTGTCCAAAAAGGGTAGACGAAGGAAGAAAAATGGTCTTGTATTGGGCTAAGAGGCTAGCTGTGCTCCTTTAACAGCTTTTCTCCCTTCTTTTAATTGAAACACTGTTATACAATTAAGCAAATAAACCTTGTAAGGTAAGATTCTGAGTTTTGATGTACTGTTCACAAACGAGCCTGTTCTTAGAAATGGCACTTTTACGTGAAACACAAGAGTAGTCCCCCATTTATGTGGTTATTTAAAACATCTTTAAAAAGCCAAACTGACACCACACGATGAGCCGTTTGGGAGCCAAAAGATGAGCTCTTAACCCTTTAGCCATCAGAGATTTTTCCAGAAAATATTTTATTGTGATATCAAGATTTCAAAAGGCAGTAGCTTGAAATTAGTTAAAGATAAAGGCATACTGTAAATGAGAAAAATCTTGAGTATGACCCAAAGTTTGTGGTGAGATCGAATTCACTCATCTAATTTGCATATTCGGATGTCACCAAGCGGCCTCCACCGCCACTGCTTCTACCACGTCTGCCCCTACCTCGGCAGTGTTTTTTTATTCCCGCTAACTCCATCAATATTCGTGTTTTGACCACCCCTGCAACCCCCACCACGTCCCCGCCCCGGCCACCGCGAGGAAAAGCAACGGCTTCGGTATGTGCTGCTTGTGGACTTTCATAGCGCACAGACATGCAGTGGCTGTTCACAGATGCACGGCAGTTTCCGTCTCACCAGACTACTGGACGTCGTGTACTGATGACCCCTGAAACCCCCATCACGTCCCCTCATTGGCATTCGCCGATTACTCCCACCCCGGCCCTGGTGAGGAAAAACATTGGCTTGGGTATGTGCTGCTTGTGGACTCTCGTGACGCACGGAGTTCGTGTGGCTCCGACGCCTCGGTCTCACCGGATGACTGAACGTCATCGTCACAGGGGTGACCATTCCACTATTCCTCCTGAAATTGTGAGTATTCTCGCTAAAATTCACTCTCTTTTTCTCTTTTACGCACCGACTACAACCACTTCTACCACTTCCTCGTCTCCTCGACTGGGGTGTGTCTTCAAACTCTCTCTCCAAAACTTTGAAAGGAAAGACGGCCACATATGCTGCTGGGATTGAAGTTACTTATGCCCTGCCATCTCCTGGTGTAAAGTAGTAACAACATTAGGCACCACAACTGCATCTACAACCTGTTTTATTTAGCAATATTGCTTGCCGCAATTTTGCAACTTTGGCGCTTAAAGGGTTAAGACAGAGCTGAGCCAAATGATTCGCCTCTCTTAAAAGAGACTGAGATCCCATCACAACGAGCAAGGCTGGACTGACATCAGCTGTGGACACATGCAAGGTCAGGGTTGACTATGAAAACTGTAGTGAACCGAAACGGACTGCTTGGTGGAGAGAGACCATACATGGGTGCTGTCTGACGCTGCTTGTCCAGGCTTCAGACGGAGATTTTAATCCATGTCTGTTGAACGTGTCACTACTTTCAGGACACAAAAGTAGCTTAAGGTTCTTTTATTTCGGCAATTTTCAATCTCCAGAATTCTACAGTAACTAATCTCTCCTTTTCAGTTGCATTTTGATCTAAGGGTAACTTACTGTCTTTGTTGATACAGGCCTGCTTTAATTTTGAAAGAAGATAAGGAACTATATGATTTAAGAGTGTGACTTGAACTTAACCATGGAAAAAGGAAGTTGTAATGGATTGAAAAGGAAATAAAGGAGCAACAAAAAGTGAAATGTTAAAAAGCATTAGGTGCAGATGACTTTTGACTTGTCCACTGAGTTGTCTATGAATTTTTTAAAGCAAATTGAAATGGGTTTTAAAAAGTAATGTATTAAATTTGGATCTTACTTGCATTGCAATTAACACATTAACGTTACCACCCCTATTTAACACATTTTTTTTGTTTAAAGTTTGGTGAAATGTTCTTTCTGTCTTTGTGGATTTTTCATGTGAATAATCTGTCATCATCTGTCAACATGTAGACATGTATACATAAGTAACATGTAAACTACAAAGGCATATAAGCTAACCTGCAACTAATGTGTGTACAGAACATCATGTGCAACTTTTTGGTTAAAGCAGGAGTAATGTGGGTGGATGTCAAGATGAAAAATTTGGCATCAAAAAGAAATACCAGCAGATAAAACTGTTTTGAGTCTGGGTTACAGAAGATCAGTCACATTTGTCGAGGAGCTGGCAGACAAATGATCTAAACTGAATGAAAAACAGAATTCTGGCAACACTAGTAAAGAGTATTTAAATAACCATTAACATGTCTCTATCCTTCTGCTGCCTAAATGGAAGGACTTGGTGAAGTATAATATAGTCTACAGCTGATGTTATTATTACCATCCACAGTGCATTTACCACACAGTCTCCATGCTCCTCTCTTATTCAGCGCCAGAGCTTCTGTAATTCAATCACTGGTCCCACTGTAGATGAGAATCTAACAGTATGGATGAGTGTGCGAGTGTGGTGAAATAGGAGATGATGGGAATCAAATCTCTAATGTTTTAACCAATCAACCTTGCTGAAATCTAAGTATGAGCAAATTGAACATGATGAGCCCAAGCTAACACTTAGAAAATAAATACTGGGAGCTACAGTACGACATCTGCAGCTGTGTGTGTGTGTGTGCCTGTTTTTCACTGAATATGCAGAGCTGCTCCATATTTGTTTTCATGCTGAACACAAATACAAGCAGTTCACAGTAATGGCCTGTCAGGTAACGGAGGCAGCTGGAGTTTTATCTACAAGTACAGTTATGTTGCTGCTGGAAAGAGGCCATTCATAAAGGTAAAGACACCTGAACAAGAGGGACAACATGTCATTTTCTACTGACAGTCTTATACTGAACACAACTCCTCTACAGACCTGGTTACAGCAGCACATTATGCTGTTACAGCATGTACATGTCAAATATGACATAACTTGACATGCATACTTCTTGGAGCCTATATATGGCCAGTGGGAAACCCCTGACAGTTGTGTTGTGACATTTACACCAGTGAACTCCTGTTCCTGAAAGGACTATATAATGAAAAATAAACATGATTACCATGCAAATGTTTTATTTTGCTACATTTACATTTAAACAACTTGCTTTTTTGTTAGTTTTAAAGATTTATTTTCCATTCCAATTTATATTCCATTCCATTTCTTTCTGTTCATCCAAGACTAAGGCACAATAGAAGCAGGATAAGCAACTTGACGCAGGGATCCCTCTCCTCTGCAGTCTTTTCCACCTTCACCTGGGGGATCCCAAGGTGTTCCCAGGCAAGACAGGATTCGGGTGAATTCTGGGTCAGGATGCATGGTAGCGCTATTACGCCTGGTTTCAATCCTGGTTGGACAGGGCTTTTCTGTGTTCTCCCAAGCATGAATGGTTTCTGTCCAAGCACACTGGTTTCCTTCCACAGTTCAAAGACATGCTCATGAATTGGTAACTCTAAATTGAGTTTAGATGTAAAAGTGATGAGTTGTTTGTCTCGATGTGTCAGTCCTGCAGTCGACTGGCAGCCAGTCCAGAGTGTACTGTGTTTGGCTTAGGTGGGACTGGCTCCTGCCCCTACACAACCACGAACAGGGTAAACCATTAAGATAAAAGAAAAAAAGGAGTTCTCGGTCTACCCACAAGGTTTGCCCCTCATTGGGTGTGCCTCCAAATGAGGGTGCTTAAACCATCTCAAATGGCTCCTTTCAAATTTAAGGTGCAGCAACTCTACTCCACGCTCTCTGTCTGAAGTCCTCCTTCTTTTTCAAAGGCTGTAATGCCACCAACTGAAGGAATCTCATTTCAGCTGCCTGTTTCCATAATTTCATTTCAATCATTGTTACCCAAAGCTCATGACCATAGATGAAATGGTTGTAATTTGACTATTCAACCAAAAGCTTTGCCTTTTGGCTTAGAGCCCTCTTCAACATGCCCTCAATAGCAATGATGCTGCCCAAATCTCTGTGGCCCCAGTTTACTTTCACTCATGAACAAAACGTTGACAACTTCTTTACTTGAGGCAGAGACTATCCCTGTCCAGAGGGAGCAAATTAACCATTTTCCCGCAAAAAAACCTCGGCCCTGGACTTGGAGAAACCAACAAACATCCTGACTGCTTCACGCTTAGCTGCAATCGCTCCAGTGCCTCCTGGAGGTCTCTGCTTAGGAGAGTGCTTCTTCCACTTCTCTGGGGCCAGGTTGCGATAGCAGCAGGCTAAGCAAGCCAGCCCAGACATTCATCCCCCCAGCGACATTTCCCAGCTCTCCAGGATTCCAAGGCGATCCCAGGCCAGATGGGATTTATAATTCCTCCAGCCAGTCTTGAGTCTACGTCGGGGTCTCCTCCTAGTTGGATGCCCTGCAACACCTCCACAGGGAGGCTACAGGTATGCACCCTGATCAGACGCCTGTACTACATCAACTGGTTCCTTTTGAGACAAAGGAGCAGGGGTTCTACTTTGAGATCCCTCTGGATGTCTGTCCTTCACCCTATCTCTAAAGGCTGAGCCCAGCCACCCTCCTGAGGAATCTCATTTTGACCACTTGAACCCGCAGCCTCATTCTTTTGGTCCTTACCCAGAGCTCATGACCATGGGTGAGGGTTGGAACGAAGACTGACTGGTAAATTGACAGGTTTGCCTTCTGGCTCAGCTTCGTCTTGACCACGGCAGTCCAGTACATTGTCTCTCCAATGCCATGCCAATCTGTCTGTCAATCTCACGGTCCATTCTACCCTTACTTTTGAACAAGACCCCAAGATACTTCAACTTCTTTACGGATGGCATAGACTCATGGAAATTATCCCAGTTGAATTCATTTTTTGTAAAAGACAAGTGAAAATGATAAACAAGGCTTGGAAGAAAAAGAGGTTTATGGAAATAAGGGGATTATTTCTTATTTTACAGAACACAAGATGTAATTTAGAGTTTGGAATGGCTTGAGGACTTAGATTTTTTAAGTTATTTAAAAAGAAATCCAACTCACTCAATCAAACCCAAATCTAGCAACCCTTGGGGAAATAAGAGGTGGATATATTATAGTCTTTCTTCAAGAAGCATGACATTTAAATTTGGGGTTTATTGAAAAAGTTTGGCTGACATTTACTTATGTTGGATCCATAAGAACCTACATCTAGTTGCTTACTTGCAGGCAGTAATTTTGCCTTTAAAATCTATTAAAAATGTTCATCTCCAAGCAGAAAAACTGAGAGAAATGTAAACCGAGTAAAAAAAAGGAGCTCATTAAACATTAAATCTGGTCAAAGCAGTGAAATAAAGCCTGATGTGGATAAAAGAACTGAAAATGAAAAAACACCAATTGCAGCAAAGCAGATGTCTTTGACATTCCTGGGCCATAATCCCTTAATAATTATTGACTCTTTTACCGACCTAGTCGGGCTCCATCTAAGGCCTCGTTTATGAATATGATAAATCATAAGTGCAAGGTCAGCTAAAGTCAAGTATTGATCAGTCCACAATAATGAGAGAATAACTGCCATCGTTGCATTCCTACAACCAATCAAAAGAATGAATGACTGAAAAAAAGATTAACTGAAAAGGCAATGGAAGGAATTCACATCAAAATAAGAAAGACAGTTTTAAGAGATAGTCTGGTAAAGAATAAGTTGAGACTTTGAATATGTGCTTTGTTTTATAATAAAAGACGTGTTCAAATCAGCACCACCTATGCCCATCATTATGGGTGTAAGATATCAAAGAATCCACAAGTTTTTTGGACAAATTTTACTTTAATATTAGGTCCTAAAAGCATGCACGTATGAGATATCACAACACGTCACGCAAAATCAGATCTCTACCCTGCAAATTTTTCCCCTTATACAGTCTGACATCTTGTGCTTTTAGTTTGAATGTGGAGAAATGGAAGAGTAGTGCTTTGTTTTGACAAGTCCTTGACAATGGTGACACAAATACTTGTGCCTCCATTTTAAGGGAAGACAGAGTCTAACATTTCACATGCGGATATGGACATTATCAATGAACTACTACCTCCATTTTTTATAACAAGCTGACAAGCTCTGAAAGTGAGAAAAGTGAAAAGAATCAAGAAAATCTTCATGTTAAATACTCTTGGTCCCTTTCCTTCCTCCTTATCCTGAATTTAGACCAATTTAAACTACTCTAAAGTTACATTTGTTCAGACAACAAATCAAAGCTTCCAGGAGGCCTATCACCAATAAATGACTTTAACCTGTCATGCAGTCTGGCATGATATGATCTATTAAATCCATTGGAAATGCAAGGGTTGGAACCACAATAGTTCTACAATTCACTCCCCAGCCCACTATCTACCCTTTTCTAAAAAACTGACTTCCCCCTAAAATCAGTGATTCAGCTCCCAATTTATCCAGAGTGCTTAATATCATACATCACTTGGCAGGAACATTTTGTGTCTGCTACTTCCCATCACAATCACACACAAATATGCTGCTGTGAAACACTTGGCTACCAACATCTGCTAGCCCCACCCCTTGATATCCCACCCACCCTAACCTCCACCTCTACCCGTGTCTCCCACTAGACATTTTTTTCCATTTACACCTTTTCTTCTCCCCTCCCCACTGGGGGGTACAAATCAGCTTGACAAGAAACACCACTTCTGGTCGCCCCCCTGCAGTTACTCTTCCCCCTTTTTCCTCATCTCATGGGAGCGTGATGCTATTATACATAAACAAGAGGCCTCTAATACAACACTGGCTTTTTTTTTATCTCCACCTTCAACCGAGGTGGAGAAATAAAGGAATGGGCAGAGAGGGAAAAAACAGACATTTGTAACCAGATTCCTCACGTACAGGGCTCAGCCTGACTGCTCTTTTTGTTTGCTGGGCACCCTGTAAACAAGTCTATTTGAATATCAAAAGGAGAGCAGGGAATGTGTGAAATAGATTTGGATCGAGCTGATTATGAGGGAAGGGAGGGAAGTCAGAGGTGGGAATGAAGTGTAGACGTAGATGCCTGCAGGAAAAGAGAAAGGGGGAAATCTGAAGTGCGTGTTTGTTTATACGCAGAGAACACATGTGGAGATAGGCTGGCTTTGTGTACTGCTTTCACATGTTAGGGAGGGGGGGGTCGTAACTTCAAACGTGCCCCAGGGCAATGCAATATCTCGGGAAACACAATGAACAGCCACGACACATAGAGAAATACGATTTTTAAAAAAGAAGCTGTAAATACATTACTGACTCTATGTGGTGCAAGACTATGGTAGTTATTGAGATATGTTCACCTCCTGGATGACCACTGGGGCACCTGGGAGTCTACTCCCCCACGAAAGACGTGATAAAGAGCACCAGGTGAGGGTGTTTGGGAACATGCGGAGGAATATGTGCACAGGCTAACACAGCTAAAGCAGCAAAATTGTTACTTTCATAATTTATTCATAGGGAGTGTGATTGAATCCGGAGGAGGTTCGATGATTCTTGAGTGGTGCTTTGTGGAGGATACAAACACATTGACAACTGAGGATCTGCTGCATATATATGAATCATACATACAAGGCAGTCTCGCTTCATATGTTCTTCCAGCTGTGGTCACATATGGGGCCGTAATAAAGTCTTTACATGAAGCACTGGATTAATTGAAGCGTACGAGACGTGTTTTAGAGAAGGCGAGCAATTAAGCCCCCTGAGTGTCTGCATGTTTATGTGAGGCATGTGAACACAAGTCTGTGAAGCTGTGTGCATGCGTGTAATGATATATGGCGGGCCCTCATGATACTCAGGAGACATAAATTACAGATATTACAGATTAATTTCAAAGCCATTAGAGATACGCTATTCTGAGAGAGTATAAAATCATAACATGTTATGTACAAGCACTGCTGCTATGATGATTATTTAATTATTAGGGGACTGTGACGTATATCAACCTCAGTTTTAAAAAATGTTCAGCATATAAACAGGAATGTTGCATCCCTAAAATACAAATAAAATCCAAACAATTTCAACTGATGTGACATAAAAAGCCATTTGCAAACTTCATTGTGATATTTGAAAAGATAAACAAGAGTGAAACATAGTAAAAAGAAGGGAGGATTTTCTTTGTCAGAATTTAATTGCAATGTCTTTTGTTGATTTGAAGTGAGGTAACTAGAAGAAAAAACAGAGGGATGAATTAGAATTAGAATTAACAAATTAATACATTTCAAACCTTAAACACGAAAGTGTTTAAAAGGGATAAAAGGCATAAAAGAGATTCTTGAAGTTGGGCATGATGGCTACAGATGAGAACGTTTTATTCGCGTAGTTTAACAAGTTTTATGTATAAATAGGCCAAGAAAATATGTTAGCTCGCCTATATGCTGTGTTGAAAATGTACAAAGCTCTTCATTTCTCCCAAAAAAACCCTCCATTTCAGGCACTAATTTACGCACTAATTTACGACGCAGCTTTTGGCATTTTGTCTCCGCGGCCGCGCACTGATATACAGCTTTGTAGGTCTAGGTCTTTGTAGGTAGGGCTTCTACACCACACCAAGCTAAAACAAAGATATATGTGAGCGATTTCGACCCAAGTGATGATGATGTGCCGTTTACTGTGGATACAAGAGGATATTTGTATGAACCAGAGTACACCGAAGAAGAACTTACACAGATGGTGAGTCAGCGGGCTGAAAGAGAGAGCAGAGAAACTTCATTTGAAAGTTTTGAGCAGGAGAGATCCCAAGTTACCTGGTGGTGCAGGTGTGGAAAATGCAAACCCATGCTGAGGATCTCTCCTGCTCAAAACTGTCAAATGAAGTTTCACTGCTTGTCTTAAAATCCTTCGTTTATATCTAAATAGGGTCTTGTGGCCACAGCCAGCAGCCTTATGGCTGGCAGCATTGGCTTTCAAAGCCAGTGCAAACACCCTCGGCACCAGCTGTTTCGTTGCAGTGCTCTCAGCGCTCGACGTGCTTAATTGAAAAAAGTTCAACTTTTAGAATAGCGCCACACTCGCAGATTTCACTGTTCCCTTGCTGGCCAATCAAAATCGAGAAGAGGCGGCACTTCTGATAATGGTGGAAGAGAAACTGATCCGAGTCGTACTTTTGTGGGGTTACAGCTGCTAACTCTGTCAGGCTGGATTCCTTAACATTGTTCTTATGTTGGTCTTGAAAAGAGGAAATATGAAGCACACAGGGTTATTTAAAAACTATGCTTTGAATAGTTCCAAGGAAAGCAAAAGTCAGATTTAACACCAGTGAGAAGCACTCTGAAACAAACACTGCAAGCAGCACCAGTACCAAAGTACCAGCTGTGGACAAAACCCTAAAAATTTCAAAAAGGTCTTTTTTGTAAGATATAATTAGCACATTAGAAAAAATATGCATTGGGTTATCAGCTATAATATAATCTATAAGCTGAAGTGCTACATCAGTAGTAGTCAAAAAACGGAAAAAAAAAAAAAAATCCTTGTCAAGGGAATTTAAATCTAAGACTTCTATTTATTAATAATTTGATTTAAATGTCATGTCTTACTCATAATGAGATAAAGAATGTGATGTACTGTGGCACAGATTGTATAGTGACTGTGTAGTTACATCTCTAACACAAAGTGCATCATAAAGCTTTGGCAGAAACATGTCTACTTCTGACATTTTAGTGCATGACCGTTTTTCTTCCTTTGTGAACAGTAGCGGGGTTGGATTTAGAACGAACAATCAAAGTCTTATTTCTGCCGCTGTGTTGGTGAGCATCTGAGTTAATAACTTTATTGACTTGAAGCAGACCATTGAGGGGGAAAAAAGAGTTTAGGAAACTCCAAGTGGAGAGACTAAAAGACACACATGACTAAGCTTTAAGTGTTGAGTAATCCCGCAGCCAGAAGAACTCATCAACTCAATCTCTCGGTTCGAACTCCTTTCCTCTCCCAACAGTGAGTTTAATTTGAAGAGAGAGGGAAAAAAGTCCCTCTCCACACTGTCTCAATACATATTTTTCTAATTTCTTCCCTTAGAAATCTCTTAATAGCTTCTTCCCGGACCCTGATGAAAAACAATGACTTTTAACCCTCCTCTACCTCCTTCCTTCCCTCCGTCTGTCTACACCCCCTACCCCCCTCCATCCCAGCCGACTTATTTCACTTTCTAAATGATTTCTTACTCCTTCAATCTCTTTGCAGCCATTCAGGGCCCCGGCCGAGGCTCGTGGCCAGTGCGAGGCATTGTGACAGGTGAAATGAAAGCCCAGAGAAATCTCATCTTCTTATAAACGCTCCGAGGCATTCAGCCAGTCAAAAAATATATATATATTTTCCTTTTTCTTTCAGACGTGCCGACAGATGGAAGAAAGAGAGAAAAAAGTGAGCTGTTATTTGAAGACCATTTGGGGGTTTCCTTTATCCACAGTTAATCAATGCTGTTCTGTTTGTAGCTGGGAGGGCTGAGGCAGTACAGTCTGCATACTTTTACAGACTTCTTACTGTATTAGTTGCTTTTGTTTGGCAGAAAGTGCAAAGTTAAGAGTGAGGTTGCTTATTTTAATATGAAAAAAAAAAAAAAAACGTAATTCTTCCACAGTTTCTGCCTAAAAGTCCAACTTAATTATGCAGATATTGTCAAAAGACGATTGTAAGAGTGGAGTAGAGTAGTCTCGTCAAAGTAAAAGGACTGTACAGTTATCCTGCACCATCTGGCACTTTTTCTATTTCATCCAAACAGAGTCAATGAGGAGCCCAGGGTGAAAACAGGGAATAGTAGCAGACAAACAGCGCTGTCAGGCTCTGCTGATTGAAACCTCAAGGTCAAAAGCAGAGAAACACAGAGCTGGAGAGAGAGAGAGAGACACAGAGAAGAAGTAGGAGCCGCTCAGACTCTCCAGGGTCTGGCTGTGCGGCTCACTCGCTGTGCTTTCTTGTGTGTGTATGTGAGTGAGTGAGAGGTTTTCAAGGCCTCTCCCTGTAGGCGGATTCTGCAAAGTCACCCCGCTCTCTGCCTCTCGTCAATCTATCGCCCCATCCCCGATTTCCTCTCCGCGCTCCTTTCTTTTTCCTGAGTGTAACTTCTTGACCTGCAACATGCCCTTCCTATCTCCACTGCACCTTTTGTTATTCTGCTCCCTCCTGCTCCTGTTCTACCTCTACCTCTCCCCAAAATCCTCCTACCACTCCATGTCTGCATCATTTCGGTATCTCTGTCTTTGCACTTTACAATTATTTTTCCCTGCCTTTCTTCTGAGATCTCTGATTTAACCCCTTTCTTTCTCTTTCCATCCCTTGCCCTGACCTCGACCTTCCCTTTTTTTGCTGTGCACTATGCTCTTTTCTCAGCAGCACACTGTCTAATTTGTTCTCTTTTCTCTTATATCCCCCCTTTTGTCACTATTATGTCAATACTTTTCACACCTTCTGCTTTGCTGTCTCTTTTCTCCCTCCCTTCTTTTTCTTCACCCTTCTCGTTCATTAGAACACCCCCTCCTCACCTTGCAGCTCTCCACTCTTGCTGTAGAGTTCACGCCTCTGCTCCCTCAAGTACGCACTCATGCTGATGGCATGGGAAGATGACTCAAACCTAAAAAAAACAAAGGAGCGGTTCAACAGGTGAGCATGGGAAAACAATGAGTGCGAGACATTAAACAAAGCAGATTAACACTAAATATACAACAGGTGGCTCCAGCCAAACATTCTGATTGGACAAGAGGTGTTCCATGAGTGCAAATATACAGTACAATGTCACTGGAACTCTTCACTAATATTCTATCAAATATACTGTATATATAGAGACATAACCGCCCACTCACTACATGGAAATACATTTTCATCTTACTCAGTAGCTCATCTTTCAATGCAAGAACAAATATAACTCCAATTCCAAAAAAAGCTGGGGTACTGTGTAAAATGTAAATAAAGACAGAAAGCAACTATTTGCAAAACCTTCTAATCCTATATTTCATTCACATCAGAACAAAAACAACAGATGAAATATCAAAACTGGCACATTTTACCATTTCATGAAAAATATTAGCTCATTTTTGATGGCAGCATCACATCTCAAAAAAGTAAGGACAGGGCAACAAAAGATTGGAAAAGTAAGTGGTACAAATGAAAACAGCTAGAAGAGCATTTGGCTACTAAGAAGGTTAACTGGCAACTAGTCATCAACATGACTGAGCGGAAAAGGACCATTTTTAGGGGACGCAGCGTCTTTCAGAAGTAAAGATGGGCCCAAAGGTTGGGGGACAATTCAGAAAAAATGTTCCTCAACATAAAACTGTGAGGACTTTGACTATCCCACCATCTACAGAACATAATATCATCATGTGATTCAGAGAATCTGGAGAAATCTCTGTGCACAAGGGACAAGGCCAAAGGTCATGGATGCTCATGATCCTCCAGCTTTCTTAAAAACAGACATGATTCAACCCCAATGTCTCTGATTTTGGGACTTCCAAGTCAGAATAGAAGCAGCACCGTTGCTAATAAAAGGCTGTTTAACATTTTGCTGCAATAAAACAAAATAGTTAAAATGGATTAATGCTAAGAAACCTTCTGTTAAAAGATGAAGTAAAGCTGTGTTAGAGCTGGTCCCCTCATAATGTCTCACAAGCATTTTACATGCAAGGAAAGACCAGTTTTACAAAGTCTGGCAGTCCTATTTGAAGTACATTGGACCTGATCCCCCTTCCTTTATTCTAAAAGGAGTTTCTTGAGTCTGGATTGTAAACTGCCATAAGCATAAAATAAAAGCTTTCTGTATAACTGTAAACAGCTGAGCTGTTTATTTGTTTGGTTTTGTTTTGATGTGTTCGTTTTTGTGTATACTCATAGATTTATGGCATCATTGCCTCAATATGTGCTTGTTTGTTAATTGTGAAAAATTAAGAAAATTCAATAAAGATATTGGGAAAAAACAGGCATGATTCATGGGCTCAGGAACACTTCCAGAAATCATTGTCTATCCACACAGCTCACTATGCCATACATAAATGTAAATTGAAGCTGTATCACGTAAAGAGGGACACATTTGTGAACACAATCCAGAATCACCACCTTCTTCTCTGCGCCAAATCTCATTTGAAATGGACAGAGGCAAAATGGAAAACTGTTCAAAAGCCTGCATCTCTGATGGTATGGGTTATATTAGTGCCTATGGTCGGGGCAGCTTACACATCTGTAAGACACTATCAATTCTGAAAGTATATCTAAGTCTTAAAGCAACATATGCTCAAATCTAGACAATGTCTCTTTCAGGAAAGGCCTTGCATATTTTAACAAGACAATGTTAAACCACCTAATACAACAACAGCATGGCTTCACAGTAGAGGAGTCTGTGTGCTGAACTGGCCTGATTTCAGTCCAGACCTTTCACCAATAGAAAACATTTGGTGTACCATAAAACTAAAAATCTGGCAAAGAAGGCAGAGGACTGTTGAGCAGCTTGAATCCTACATCAAACAAGAATGGGACAACTTCCTGAGACATTTACAGACTGTTTTAAAAAGAACAGGGGAGGCTACACAGTGGTACACACAGCCCTGTCCCTACTTTTTTGAGATGAAGTGTTGCCACCAAATTCAAAGTGAGTTTCATGAAATGGTGAAATATCTCAGTTTCAACATCTGAAATGTTATGTTCTATTGCGAATCAAATATGGGTTTTTGAGATTTGAAAATCATTGCTCTTTGTCAGTGCCCCAACTTTTAACTTTTAATGTTATAAATTCTGACTTTGCTCTGGAATAGAGCAGTATGATAGGATGACAACATCTAAGCTTCTCAACCTGAGGCTAGCGTCACAGGAACATGGCCACAATAGCGATATGGTCCACTGGTGATGCAAAAAATTACTGCAGTTTACTTTTGTAACTTGGCCAATGAACTGTTGTTAAAAATCAATCAAATTAAAGGTCAAGATGTTGTTCTCAGTTTATTACTGCAGGGATTATCTTTGGCACAACACCACAGCAGTGATGAAATTTAGAACAATAACATGCCTCTTCTGTGATCCTCACTGTATTAATATATTTAAGGTCTTTTGAGGACCTCAAATTTGATCTAGTCTACAGCGATTTCATCAACCATGCACGCTTTAAAATCTACAGAAAATTCTAGGACAGCCTGGCCCTGCTGCAAATAATCTTTCAATATGGCAGACAAAGCATTAAAGTATACCACCATGAGAGCTTTTGCTTTTATGTGCAAATAAATTTATTCACAGTATAAACAACACAGAGGAGAAGAAAATAAAAATAAAAATAAAGGAGCAGGTTTATTGCCAGCTCAAAGACAGAAAAGGTTGCACATAGGTCATTGGGTACAGGTGCCATTATGCCCCCTGCCCCAAGGCATTTTTTAGGAGCTTGTGCATAAGAAAGAGCCTTTATATACGGGACAATTCTATTTTATTTTGTGTTATATTGGAGCTACATTTGCAAGACAGAGAAAGGTTGTGGGTCTTACTTGAAAAGTGACTGCTTGGCACGCTGCGGTTTCTTCTTTGCAAAAAAGGCGGCAAACTCGCTGCCTGTGCTGGCGTAGGAGAGCTGAGCCGACGGCTCTGTGGCACTGCGGCTGTTCTTCACATCTAGATACTCCATCAGCAGGACCTAAATGACACACAGGGCACACTGTTAACAGTTGAAAGCAGAAAAATCAAGGAAAACCATGAAATAAAAATTTAGCTAAAGAATATTTCTTAGAATATGACACTGAGACTGGTAATAGATCCACTACCACATAATGTGATTTTTTTAAAGCACAATCATAACCAAGTTAAAAGCATCAGCCTAATTTCTACTTTTTATGCTTTCTCATTCATTCTTCCTGTTAATATTTATTAGATGATGTAAAATGAAGTACTAAAGCTTATTAATGACTTCAAAGCTCCTACTCCAAGTCATATCCTGTAAGCTCAGTCCATCTCATCTCTTCATTTCATCCACTTATTCAGAAGTACCTTTTCCATGCATAAATTCTTTGTAGTCTGAGATTAAAGGTAAAAGTAAAAGATGATTTCGACATACACTTATTGAGAGATCACACTCTTCTCCCAGAGTGCAAATGTCATACAAGGCTAAAGTACAGTTGTGTGATGTTTCCTGCATTTTGTTCCATTAGTGATGCAAGTTTTATATCCTAGCATTACAAATAATCTTGTCACATTGTTAAAAGGACATTTTGTCAAATCATTTTCTAAACTGAAATACATTTTTTCAAAAATTGCAACTGATGTCTTGTTCAGCAAAGTTGTAGCACATTGTTACGATCATTAGTATAAAAAATCATGCAACTTTTAAAAAGACTGATGAGTTTTATAAGACAGGAGTGTAGGCGAGAATTGACTCCATTAAAATACATAAATACACTGTCAGTGTTTGGGCATTGCATATGTGTTTTTGAATTAAGAAGTTGTGCAGGAATTTGCATGCAACTTTCAATTAGCAAAACAGGATAGCTCCTGAAATGACCAGGTGCCTTTGACTGCTGTAAAAATTTGTGTCATCCTTTCCCCTGATCTGTCTGTGTGATCTATGGCTAAATCCATCAACGTCTTATCATGCTTCATGAAAATCTTATCAACTTCTAACAATAGCTGAATATAAGCACATTGAAACTCCGGCCAGACGGAGAAAGTTAACTTCCTCTCCTCTATCATTCTATCTCCACGTTCCTTCTGTAGCTTTCATTGGCTCTCATTTTTCAAAATCTCTCAGTCCTTCATCCCTCATTTTTCACGTTTTCTATTTTTTCCTCTGTTGCTCTGTCTGCCTCAGTTCTTCGTCCCTGTTCTCCATTCCCTCTCTGTGTGAATACATATGTTCTAAAATAGCCTCCCATATCTAATAGCTTCATAATTTAGCAGGGTCATTTAGCCTGTGTGTGTCTAATTCGGCGCAGTGCGGGTCAGCCTAGAATGGGACAGGAGTAATGGCACAGCAGATGGAGATCCATCCTGACCGTAATGGTGTAATTAACGCTGCGGAGAGCTACCCCCTGTCATGCATGGGAAAGCCTTCATATGCTAGCATGGATGTTAATCCAAAAGCAGCAGCACACATGTATATCCAAAAACACATTGTGGTTGATAAGCTAGCTTTGGTACTAGATTTGATGTATAATAAGACCAAACTCCTATTCATGAACACAGTATGGCCTTTAAACTGCTGCACACTCCAGACTCCATGAAATATGCTAACATGCAGCTGTGTAGCAGGTTCAATTTGTTAGTCAATATGTTGCATTTTGGGCTGTTAGCATACTAAGACTTAATAATTGGAGTTAATTGCTATCTTTCAGATAATGATGAAAGTAACTGGACTTGAGTTTGTGTAATGCTTTTCTAGTCATCTGGCTACTCAAGGTGCTTTGGGCAATGCAGGTAACACCCAATTATACCACATTCACACACTGATGGTGAAGGCTGAAATGTTAAGGATCCATCTGTAAAATTAGTCCGATTCATTTACATTCGTACTGATCACACACTAATAGTTTAGGCTGCTAAACTAAGTGTTCATCAGTATAATCTTGTTCCATTTATTCACATTCAGACACTTTCACACACTGATGATGAAGGTTGTAAAGTTGTGTTCCTATTCATTCATATTTATAGATATTCACACACTGATTCTGTGTGTCATTATGTGAAGTATCCAGCAGTATTAGCATTTCCCAACCATCAAGATTCATACAGATTCAAACACTGATCCTTTAGGAAGTGATGTAGTGTCCATGGGCATTAGATTATCCCATTCATTCACATTCACACCTGAAGAAACAGGTAGTAATGTTAAATGCACATCAGTATAAAATAGCCCCATTCTAACAAATTCATACACATTCACATCCTGATGTTGAAAGTAAGGTTGTTCCTATTATGATAACAGTATTGGAAGTCCCTCGATACTGCTTAAAATGCAGGTATTGGTATCGGCAAGTACATGAGTTAATGCACTGATCCAGTACCATTTGGTTTAACTTTATATTTTGCTTCATTTAGCCATGCTAAATGTTACCACTATAAACCGGAAATTAATTCTTCTTCGCTGACGCTGTCTGAACGGGCTTCTGTTTTTAGCACAGTGAAGAAGAACCAATGGACCCGCTACAGCAGCAGAGAATGGTGGCTGCGTGACAGTTTTTATTCTGAATGTGATCGTTACAACGCCTTCCAGACCGATGCCGTCGTACTAGACAAGAAGTGGCACAGTTGATCAAAAGTTGACTTTTGAACAATAAATCATTGCTTCTTACTTGTTACTCCTCTTGAAACTAGCCGTTGTGATTTCCCATTGACGCTATTGATGTCTTTGAATCCCTTGCGGCAGCATTTTCAGCAAGCCTGAAACTCGTGTGACTTTTGGAGACTTTAATGATAAAATCCACACCAGTAAACCCGACACTGAACGTCTTTTTATCCATTTTAATCGAATTACGATAATTTATTACCGCTAGCACAAAATAGTAGAAAGAAGAGAGAATTCAATGCACTTGCTGATTTTTACAACTGTATTAAGTACATATCTGTATAGAACAATTGTTAATATGCGAGTTGTAAGTTTTGTATTGTATTTGGAAAGTGCAATAAAGTTTGTATTAAAAAGAGATAGTACTGAATTATTATCTTAATCTTTAACAGCACAACTCAACAATCAGCAAGAAAACAATTTTAGGGTCACAGAGATGCTGTACATTATGATTCTATTTGTGAGCCAGGTCCTGAGTCAAATATAGGTCTAAAACAATGTGCTAGTCTGAGCAGTCAGTTCAATAAGTTCACACTGGTATCGGATCAGTACTCGGTATCGGCCGATACCCAACACCTTGGTATCGGAATCGTATCGGGAAGGAAAAAATGTTATCGGAACATCCCTAGTTGAAAGCTTAGATATTAGTTGTCAATCACTTATAGTTCATCCCATTTATTCACATTTGTACCCAATCACAAACAGAGGGTGTAGGTTGCTCTGTAAAAAGTCTGTCAGTATTAACTTATCCCATTCATTCCCATTCATGCACATTTACATAATAATTGTGTAGGTTGCAAAATAAAGTATTCATAAACATGAGATAATCCCAGTCATTCACATTCATACACTTTCACACAGTGATGTAGGTTGCTATGTAAAGTGTTGATCAACATAAGAAAACCCCATACCCTCACATCAATATCAACACACTGATGGTGTATGTTGTGATGGTAAGTGTCCAACAGTATTGCAAAATCCACTTCATCCATATTCGTACACATTTATAAACTCATGGCAAAAGTTGTAGTGTTAATAGTGCAGCATTAAATAATCCTATTTATTCACGTTCATAGCCATTCACACACTGATGGTTGCAATGCAACAGACGGTGTTTGTTTTGTAGTGAAGTGTCCATCAGTATAGCTAATCCCATTCATTCACATGTATTACCATCTACACACAGATGGTGTTTGTTTGGTAGTGAAGTGTCCATAAGTGTTAGCTTATCTCATCATACATATTCATACATGTTCACACAGTAATGGTGTCGGCTGTGATGATAGATTTAGATTAAAATGTGTATTAGTTTCAGTCATGTTTTTCTCATCTTTTATGGTATTATGTTCATTATTTCAAGAGTGACCTTGAATATGAAGACAGTCAGTATGTCCCTCAAAGTTTTATCTAAATCAGCTTGTTATTCATAGAAGCCCTGCGCTGTGCTGGACAAAGGTCTATTCTTTAAAATTCTTTGAAATCTTTTGGACACAGTCTACATTTTTGTGTCTGGTTAACGTTCTTATTAATCAGGTTGAGCTGTTTTGTTTAATCTTGACTCAAAATGTTGGTGAAGTTCAACAAACTTCTGGTCAAATTTGCATACAAATAAAAACTTAAGAGTTTCAAAACTTTAAAGTAGTCCCAGTTCACAGTCGAGTGATTCTTCTGTCATTGCCCTCAGTAACAAATGTTCATGTAAATACTGAAGTAAAACATGCACACACAAACCCCACATGTGTAATTAGAGTTAAACAATTACTCTCCCACATCACAGGCAGTGCTGGAGGCCATATCGCACACGCCCCCTCCAACTGGCAACACCAGGGCTTCCACTTGCCACCAGCCCCATGCTGCAGCTAATCCTATCAGTGTATTAATTACTAATGATGAGCTGATGGAGTGAAACCCCCCTACTTGCTTGCAAGCTAACACCCAAGTGGACTTAATGAAATGCCAGCGCTGGGCTGATGAAGGGGCTCCGACCCTACTTAAATTGCATTAGCCCAGAGACAGAGTGAACTTTGGAGGCAATTAACTGGACTGCTAGAACAGAGAGGAAGATAGAGGGAGAGAAGGATGAGAGGCTGAACGTAAACCAGAGGGAGAGAGAAGAAGAGAGGAAGGAGCGGTAGGAGTTGTGCAGTAAAGAAAGAGCAAGGGATTATAGGTGGAGAATAACACTGAACAGAATGCTGAAGTGAGAAAGGAAGCCATAAAGCAAGTCAAACTAGCAGTTGCTGCTGATTTGACACCTTTAGGGGACTTCAGGGGGGAAATGGTTGCTGTCTTCACCTCAAATTACAGAAAAAATCTACTTCTTTGGTTAGGGGCAGAAGCCTGTCGCAGACAACATGTTTACATGCAAAGATAAGTCAGACTAAGGTTACAGCTTGGAGGAGTCTTAGGGAGTCTAACTGGACTACTGTCCTTGTCCCAGTACACATGCACTGTAGAAGAAAGTATTTACAGACTTTATCAGTATCTCTCACTTAAACAGTTAGTGATATGTCCTCTTTGAGCGAGCTACCACAAACCTTCAAACAGCTGGCCAGTGTTAATTTGGTTAACAAAAACAATGACGAAAAATGTTCATTAACGACCATTTCTAAAGGAGGAAGACGGGACGAGGATGGGCTAAAAATAGATTACTGATAATAAAAACTCTGACCAAAAGTGGATTACTAGATGACCGTGCCAGACAGACAGACATTCAGATTCTGTGATATTTCTCCACTCTGTCTAACCTGCTCTCTGCCAAAACAACCAGAGGAGAGAGAGCAGGAGGAGCAATGTGCCCGGGTAAAAAATGCCTGGAAAGCAGCGCGACAGAGAGAGGAGCTGATAGATTAAACCCGTCTCTCTTCTCCGTTTTCTAGCGGTAGTCTTTACAAGAAATTAAACTAAGTGCAGCCATCGTTTGAATCGTTGAAAAATTTCATCAGCTGTTTAGGAGCATAGACTCCTAATATTAGCTTCTGTTGCTGCTGTACAGTAATCCTTCTCAGTCTTGGTCAGAGTTGAAGTGATAAAAAAAAAAAGCTCCAAAACCTTGTACTAGGTCCCGTTAGTTAAAAATATTAATCCAAAGTTGAAATCCGCATTCAAATCAGCAAGACAAATGCTAATTAGCAAGTCAAAGAAAGCGACGTACGTTATATTATGATGTGTTTAAAAAGGCTTAGACTTTTGGCACTTCAAGAAGAATAAAATGAACTTACTGTGGTGTGTTCAAAGTCACATGGAGAAACTGGAATTTTAGCAGAGTCGTGACGTAAGCAAGCAGCAACAAGAGGCTGGTGCAATTATGATGGAAGACATTAGCGTGGATGCTGCTAAAGCGCCAGTTTTATCAGAACTTGACATTTCTTCGTTAAAATAAGAACAAAGAACAGCACTGAGGTGTCTTCTTTTCAAAAATGACAAAAGTTGAGTACTGACACATCTACAGTCGCCATGGTTCGCGTTATACAGTTGGAGTTTACTTCTCCATAAGGGCGCAGCTTGGTAGCGACTATGTCACGTGTTTTGTTGCTCTGATTGGCCCGTGTGACAGACAGAACGTTCATCCAATCACCCTCCGACTCTGTCCTTTCCCAAACGCTGTCTATAAGTAGTTTTCCAGATGGATGTGTTTCACACATCCATCTGATGTGCCAGGTTATGTAGGCTACTGATTGTATAAAATGCGTGCTAAGTTTTTAAGAGAGAAAATTGATGTGAATAAAAGTAGAGACTAAAATGTAAGGACTTTTTGTTGACTAAAACTAGACTAAAACTATAAAGGATGAACAGGACTAAACTGTGAAAAACTAAAACTGTTTTTGTCTTAAGACTAAAACTACAACTAAATCTAAAATAGGCTGCCAAAATTAACAGTGCAGCTGACCTTGCTAACAAGCTAACAGGCTGTAGTTCTGTAGTGAAAACAAGGACAAACTTCACAGCTCTGTACATTTGTGCATACTATAAGATAAATGCTATACCTCTAGCGTATGGTGATAGCTAATAGAAGACGCTACTCCTGTTTTACTTGTGCTGCTCAACTTCCAGGTCAGACCCCTGTGCAAAAACAGTTTTTTAAAGTGTTAATGAGATGTCATTCACTTAATACATCTCAAACTCACTGCCAACTGTGCAAACTTGTTATGAGGAATGACAGTACAATCCTAGAAACTTCACTTGTTTAAGAAAACATGTCTTGGATGAGTTTGATAGATGTCATATTAATCACACAATTAGTCATACATCTCTTGCCAGATAAGTTATGAATCACATCATTTTCAAGTGTTACAATAAGGACTGTATAAGTTTTCTTCTCTTTCCAGATAACTTCTTTATATATACAGTGGGTAAAACCTATGCATGATACAAAACCAAACTACCCTCCCTAGCATCTGTTCAATGCCAACACAATTTCATCATAGGGTATTTCCTCTTGCACAGAAATTTCTGTCTGTTTAATGCAACACAACATTGTTGTTTTAATTAACACAAACCTCCCGTCTAAGGAAACCTTTGAAGATCTGACAGTTACTAGCCTTGACACCTTCCTGCATCCACTCATATAACCTGGATGTATGCAGCTTGTCTCCATACAATAAATAAGACAATTACTTTCTTCTTCCTCCTGCCTCTTACATCAGGTCAAGCATGTAAAATCTCATTAAAATTACAATCGCTCCTGCAACAAAGATTCCAGGATCTTATCACTGTCACCTGTCAATGACCGGGCTGCTTGTCAGTGAGGATCACTTGAAAAAAATGACAAAAAGAATCAGAAATAAAGACATCAAAAGGAGCAGGAATAAGTCAAAGAAATTGGAAAAAGTCAAAAGGACAAAGATTCCTGTTAGAATGGCATGAAAGAGATGCAATAATACATTCATTATAGTGCTGTGCCATATTTCATCTATGATAAGTTTTTACATGAAATAAAAACGTCACACTGCAATATCAGGGATACAGCTACGAACATGCACCAAGCATCAAAAACCGGTTAGATTTTCTACCTGTCTTGCACATTTCAGAGGACTAAGCCGATGTGCAATATTGCAATAAAAGTTTCTAGCTAAGTAGTCATGTATCAATGCATTAACTGCAATGCGATTATGGTCAATAATTACTACAGGAGTTATTTTTCTAATATCATCACATGCTTCCACACATGCTTTATTGTCTTAGGACATCAATTACCCTTGGTTATAGACAGTACAAAAATCCAAACTAAAACAAAATTGTGTAATTTCTAAATGCAACAATTAAAGGGGATGAATCTAAAACTATAGAAATTTTGAGATTTAATGTGATTAAAAATTGTAATTTTTTTTAACAGCCCGAGTTATAATATAATACAATACATTACAACACGACTCCACATGAAAGGACCCAACTGGATACAACATGTTAAGGTAAAATAATTCCATATCATGGTGCATAAGCATGGTTTTAGGTAAAACATGACACAACAAGATATAATACGATACAGTGAGATAGGATATGATGCGTTACAGTACAGAGAGGTGAGGAAATGTAAGGTGTGATACAGTATGATACGATATGGTACAAAACAATAGGATAGGATCTGATATTATCAGAGGTGTCAAATAACTAAGTACAAATACTTCGTTACCTTACTGAAGTAGAAATTTTGGGTATCTATACTTTACTGGAGTAATTGTTTTTCAGCCTACTTTTTACTTGTACTCCTTACATTTTCAAGCAATTATCTGTACTTTCTACTTCTTACATTCTAAAAATAGCCTCATTACTCCTATTTCATTTCAGCTTGTTTTCATTCTGGTTTGTCAATGTTCAAAAAAACACAAATAAAAAACCCAAAAACCTATCCAGATAAATCATGTCATCCTGATAGAGTGAATTTGATTGTGGTTGGATGAGAAGTATAAACATACCATTCTGACACCTTACTGGTTTGAAAGCAAACCATTGCACCTGCGCACGACACAAATCCCGTCACACTCCAGCAAGGAAATATCAGACGTATGTAGCCTAGTACGAAGATGTCTGTGGCAGAGACTCAAAAGAACTCAAGCGAAATGTCCCAACTAAGCACCAGTGAGGAGGTTGGTAGCCAGGAAGACCAATACTTATAGGCAACTAGTCATCATATCTTCTGATCCATGAATCACATGTTAATGCTCAGTAGTACACATATATGGTTCTTGAATGTATTTGCATTGTACTAAAATGCTTTTATTTTCAATAGGCATAAATGCGGCTGTGACAGGTGCATCCCAAATTTTTCAACATTAACATTTTAATACAACATTATAGTCATTATGGCCTTTAGAAAAATGTTTTGTGGGGAGGTGGGGTAGTGCACTATAGGCCCCTGTGGCGCAGCGTAAACTTTTGTCCTTAATGGCATTTTTTCCCCCTTAAATTACTTTTACTTTTATACTTCAAACACGGTATGGTAAGTTAGGACATGATATAATACAATAACATGATAGAATGATGCAATGTGATACAGTATGATACGAAACAAAATACAATATGATAGCAAAGAGTAAGGTACGAAAAGATACGATATGGTACAACACAGTTTGATAGGATATGACACAATAAAATACAATTCGATGCCATACCATGCTGTACGATATTATACGAAAAGGGTATGGTATGGTATGGTAAGTTACAATATGATACAATACAATACTGTACAATACGATGTGACAGCATATGACAGGATACAGAAGGTTATGGTGCGGTATGATAAGGTATGACACGATACGATGTGATAGAATAGGATATGATGGGATACAATTCAACACCACCACACTAAGATATGATACAACAGGATGTGGTACAGTATGGTGAGGTACGATAAGATACGATAGGATAAGAAACAAAACTAAACAAAACGATACAGTATGTCACGATACGAAATGATATAATACAACAAGGTACGATAAAGTGTATTGACCCCTTTAAAATATACTAGTCTTTGACACATTTTAAAAGACAATGACAAAGAAGTATTGTAGATTATTTTCAGGTCCATAGATTCAAGTCAGCTAAGAAATGATGAACAGCAGAACCATCACAGCAGCCAGCAGCTTCCCTTAATAATCTAAAACACCACTGGTTACCTCTGCCAAGGAGGTTATGTGATCGGGCGGGTTTGCTCGTTAGTTAGTTGTTAGTTTGTTTGTTAGCAACATAACTCAAAAAGTTGTGGGTGGATTTTGATGAAATTTTCAGGAAATGTCAGAAATGGCATAAGGAAGAACTGACTAGATTTTGGGAGTGATCCGGATCACCATCTGGATCCAGGAATTTTTTTAAGGATTCTGTACTATTGGGAGATAGGGCTAATGGCGGAGGTCTGCACTCTCTGAGTGCTTTTCTGGTTTATAAAGTGGAAAAAAAGAAGAGCATTGAGATGTTTTGTAGTTTATGATGTTGAATCATACATAAAGGTGCCATTATGGACCCAAAATATTGTTCATCTGCAAATCTATAAAAAGTTGGCAAGCAAAAAGTTCCTCACACCACATTCTACCACCAAGCTGAGGACTTCACTTCAACTTGAATTCCTCTGAGTGTTTGGGTGCACTGAACACCCACATCTCCCTCAAGGGCTCCCCTAACAAAGAAATGCATTTCCACAACAAATATTCAGAGTAATTCTATCAACCCACCAACCTCCTTCTGCACCTGAGTGGTTTGGGTCTGGTCCCAAACTTTAATCAGTCTACTGGGCTGAGTGCTAAGTTCTTTTAATATAAAAGGAGAAAAGCTCCATCACAGTCTGCCTTTGTAATTCATTACCAGCACTCCCATCTGTTTCTACCAAAGTAAATGTCCCGATTCAATCCTTTGTGCCTGGAGAAAGTGTCTCCTCATCCTCCATCCTGTCCATTAGAGCCCTAACACCCAACAAATCAGTACAATTAAGAGAGCATCACTCAAAGCCTTGCAGGTGAACACTTGTAGCTGCATGAAGTCTGCTGTCAATCGGCTAAAATGAAAGAATAAATATCACTTCATTTCCATCCTCTCCTTCTCATTAAGTCACTTCAAAAGCAGGTGGGAGAACAATCTCAACAATTTGTTCCCTTCTCAAGGCTTTATTGAAATTGGCTGTTTTCTCGCTAAATCTCTTGGCTGGTGTCTTGTCACAAAACATATCGACTGATATCCCTCGCTGCTAGCTTGAAGTTTAAGTCTAAAGTGTCCTTGGCCATCAAAGAAAGTGTTCTTTACACACCCTGTATTGATTGTGCTCCAGAAACTTCAATAACCTTCACGAGTTCTGACAGAGCTTCAGCCACAGCTTCTCCCGCTGTACTGAACCACCGCTAACCGACGGGGGTTCCCACCTGGAGTGAAGCACATCTACTCAATCTTTTGAAGGCTATCTTGTTGACGGGGGAAAGGATAGTGTGCCTGCGTGTTCACTGAAACCTATTTTATTTCTCTCCGTGTTCTCGCTGTGCCCTGAACATTGTGTTTTTGAAACATTTGTATCTTAGAAAAAAAAAAGAAAGAAGACAGTATAGAATAGTTTGTAGCCTTGAATAGATGCAGATAGCAGAAATAGCTGGGCTCATGTTGAAAAGACAAGATTTACTGAATGTTTTCATAAAATATCAAAGAGCAGACAAGGCGGATTAAATATAGTGTGCTTTTATAAAGATTTAACTCTGCATTATCATTGGTTTACAGCTATTGTGGGGAGGTTTAAGCTGGTTTAAAACAGATGAAAATTAACAACATTGTCTCTTAATGGCCTAAAAAAGCCAAAGGATCAATAAGGGACAAGATAAATTATTTCTATGGAGTTATTTCTAATTCAAACGAGGCTGTGCTGAAGTGTCAGCTGTGTGTAGAAACAGATTTTATGAACTTTTGACTGTTAAAAAGAGGAGGGTGTAATTTTCAGCCAGAAAACTTCCCTAAAGCATGTACAGGACAAAATCAACACCTAAATATAACACAGGATCTCTAACCTCCTAAGACTCTGCATTTTCAAATTAGGGTCTTAGATTTCGACTTTCCTACAACCTCATTTCTGCAGTCAGAATGGTTTTTTTACAGAATTTTACAGAATATCCATTAAAGTTTAAAGCAATTTGCTTGAAATGTTGGAAGACTTTCCTGTGAAATTACAGATATTTTCATAGAAATTTTAGGGAAATTGGTTATTTGGGGGAATTCAATTTGAAATTCACAGTTATATTGGGCCATGTGCT
The DNA here is from genome assembly GCF_018320785.1 of Cheilinus undulatus. NCBI lineage: Eukaryota > Metazoa > Chordata > Actinopteri > Labriformes > Labridae > Cheilinus > Cheilinus undulatus. The sequence goes on along the minus strand of NC_054887.1, from coordinate 17,793,432 downwards.
TAGGCCTCTGAAGAGGTTCAGGCCAAGACTAGACTAACCTCCGACATATGATCTAGTGAAGATTTGGTGCAAAAGTATAAATCAGGCCTGATCCTCTGTAACATAATCTCTGCTTTAATCTCTTACATATGAAATGCTTCTATAAACTCAGGGAAAGTGTTACATCCAACACTATGGGAGTTGAATTAACACTGATGATTTTGCTGTGTTGAGCTGATCTCTTTTAGCAGATGACTAAACTATCAACCTTACCATGAGTAATTTTAACACTTTTCAGGTTTCATCAACCTATAGTGGTAAATTTTAATAACACAATACAGCTTAAGTGGGTGTTATATTTTTTCTCTAGCTAGAGTTCATTAAACTCTTCAATTTTACCACTAGGGACAGAGTTCATTAAACACAACTTCTGATTGGGACCAAATACACTCAGATAAATTGTTACACTTAGCACGTTAAGTTTTATTTTACACGGCAGAATTTACTGTGTGGTCTTCCAGGGCTTTTATTCCTTCAAAAAAGTTATCTATAATACTTTTAAATTTGAACTGAGAGTACCATAGCTTTTAAGGTGAAGGTTATATTATTAATATTGTCTTTCCCTCTGCCAAGTCATTAAATGTTTCAACAAGTCAGGAAAGCTGTTGCAAAATCAAACACCAGCCGTTTATGAATTCTCAGAGTCTCAGGTGATTTTGATGCAGTTGATATAAGAGGGAGGTGGGGGTGTATGGGACATCGTGAAGATGGTAAACTTCAGTGCACTCCAGCAGTATGTTAATATGACAGGGCTTTGGAGGGCAGAATAAATGTGACGCGTTGATTAAAATGTTGGGCGAGAACAACGTAGCGATGTCTGCGCTTCATATCTAATTAAAAGAGATCATTGTCTTCTGGCGCCTCTCTGGCAGTTCAATTCGCCTCATTTTCTCCGTGCTGATGAGCCCAGAGACAGCAGATTGGAGCCAGTTGTATATGTAAATATATTTCTGGCACTACCATAACAGCTGCTTTTTGTCGAGGTTCATCTATGGCTAGAAAAAGAATAATTCATGGAGCGAGTTAAAGCAAAAAGAGACGTGAATGTGAGAAATACACAAAATAGAGCAAAATTTAAAATGTTCCTCAAATAGCAGAAAAAGACAATGTGTTTAAAGATTTCCAGAAGCTGAGGAGAATCACAGCACAGAATAAAGAGAGGACTTCAGTAACAAAAAGGCTATTGTCAAGCAGGGACACGTACCTGCAAGTCAATTTTATCAAGGTTTTCTTTTAATATTTCACTTTTTATTCGGAGCACTCTTCAAAAGACCTCAGCCCCTGTTGCACGCTTTCTTATCTCTTCCTACAGTACAAAATGTTAATATGCAGAAGTTCTGTGGTGGTGTTTCTGTGATCAAAAAATCAGTCCTTTCAGAAGGCAGATAGTCAGCATCTTTCTGTATTTTTTGAATGCAGGCACAAAGTCTGCAGAGAGACTCATTAAAAGTGTGATTTGCACTCTGGTCACACACTTGCAGCAGCAGACAACGGACATGGCACGCAGTCACCCAGCCATAAATCCCAGCAGAATGCGCAAATGGCGAGCTAATTAACAAACTTGCACGGCTCAAACCGGATGAACGACAAGGTCAAAGGGTGATGGACGACAGTAGCAAGAGATACATTTTGTGCCAGCTGTACAAAGAGGCTATTCTAATGAAGAATACACTTGGTTTACATGATGAGAGCTTCTATTTGGGCTCAAATTACCTGAAAGTGTATCCAAACTGCTGCCTTCTGAATGATATAAAGGCACTTTAAATTTGGCACTTGATGTTGTTTTGACTAAATTTAACACCCAGTAAAACTTGGCAAACCTAATAAAATGGCGCTCCTACTTCACTGTTTATTTTATTTTTGAAAAGGCAAGTGAAGCATATTAAACATTTATGAATACACATAAATTCCAGTCACTGTGATTTCTTTGATAATTCAGACTACTTTGAAGAATGTGACGGCTCCTGATGGAAAAGGGAAAGGCAAAGGCAGCAGTTGTATACACTTAGAAATGTAAATTCAATAATGGTGTGAACAATCGATAGATATACTCGCACACAATCTACAGAAGACGCGAAAAACTGTGAAGTGCCAGATAAAACACTCCTCCGAGCATGCGGTTTTTTATGCTTTGAATCAATACTTCCACACTGAAATTAGCAGCCGCATCTCCAGCATTTCTGAACAGGGATTAGAACCATTACACGAATCTTGACTTTCAAACGCTTGTTTACCTGCTCCCCACACTGAGCTTGCAGAGCCCCAGTCACGTATTGATGAACGGCGCTTCTCTGCAGAGGCCTTGTAACTGGGTGCACCCTGTGTTTCTGTCGGCTCTCGCATCTGTCTGCTGGTATGTCATGTGGAAAGGTCAACGTGGTTTCTCCACCTCTCAAAAGTGGGAGAAAAAATAACACCTACCGAGAGGTTTCTGTGCATGTCAAAGATGTGAGCTGCAATATGTAAGAGGTGCGAGACAGGCAGGGATTCAAATGGTTCAAGTGTGAAGGGAGGAACAAAAACTAGGGACCCAGAGTTGGGTATTTGCTGATAAAGAAGACCCCTGCACTCCCAGTGAAATAAAAAGAACAATCATGCTAGTATTATTGTTTTACAAATGTATACTATACTGTATGGATGTGATTGGATTGCTATCATTTATACAATGTGATATGATAAGATATGACAAAATACAGTACATGATCACACGATTAAATATGATACAACAAAATGCAAGCCAAGAAAAGACAAGCCCACGGGACCTAATGGAAAAATAAAACAGCAATTTTAATTGTTTTCATTGACAAAATCCCAATATAATAGGACTACAAGCACTTTTCCTGAAAACAGGTCTACTTACAAACTATCAATTATTTCTAGGTCTATTCATCCCTCCATCCATTTTCTATACCGCCTATCCCATTGGGGTATGAAGCCTATCCCAGCTGTCATTGGGCGAGACGTGGGTACACCCTGGACTGGTTGCCAGTCAATCGCAGGGCTGACATGTAGAGACAGACAACCAGGCAGGCTCACATTCACACCTACAGCCAATTCAGAGTCACCATAAACCTAATGAGCATGTCTTTGGTGGAGGGAGGAAGCCAAAGTACCTGGAGAGAACCCACGCATGTCCAGGTAGAACATGCAAACTCCACACAGTAAGAGCCGGGGAGGAACCAGGAACCTTCTTGCTGTGAGGCAACAGTGCTAACCCCCGGGTCGCTGTGCAACCCCACTAGGACCAATATCAATAATAAAGAAGAGCTTTGATTTTCAAGAAAAAAGTACTTTTCAAACTAATTGTCAGGTTTACCAAATCATTTATCTACGAGACAAAAATAGAAATATCCAACTTAAAAAGTTGTTGATGTAAATCAACCCAAACTTTTTAGCTTGTACAGACAAAAATCAAACCACTGTTTTTAGTTTGGTTTCTTCTACATTTTTGACATTATATTGTAAATTTATGATTTTAAAAACCTTTCAAATGCCAAAACTTAAGACTTTAAACTAGAACACTTTTTTTCACACTGGACTTCAAGCAACGTGGATTCTGAGCCTCTCCACTCTTCTATGTCCCAGAGTCTGGAGGACAGGCTTGCGTTACACATGAGCAGTGCCACAGGCTGATCACCTCCATGCTACACTAGATTGATGCAGTAATTCATGCAAAAGGAGGCCCAACCGTGTATTGAAGGCATAGAAATCAATATACTTTTCAGAAGCCTGACATTTCTGTTTAAAACATCCTTTTTTTATTGACCTTATGTAATATTCTTATTTTTAGAGACACTGAATTTTGGGTTTTCTTATCTGTAAGCTATAATCATCAACATTTCAAGAAATAAAGACTTGAAATATCTCACTCTATGTGTAACAAGTCTATACAATACATGGGTTTCACTTTCAGAAAAGAGTGACAAAAAATATTGAATTTTTTCATGATATTCTAATTTTTGAGATGCACCTGTACTTTTAGATGAAATAAAACTGCTTTAAGGCTGCATTTGGTTCATTTCTAAAACTGATTCTAACAATTTAGTCAAGAACACAGCATTGTTCAGTCCAAATTTCCATGTCAATCACTATCTTTGTCTTAAAAGTAAAACCACAAAGCATACGTCAAGGAAATGGCAGAGATCATAGTTAGATTTTGACAAATGTCGCCCATGTACTGGCCCCTTTGAGGATCCTAAGACATGAGATTAGAGCTGGTTCAGTAGCCAATAAAACCTTACAGAGCCACCATGGGAGCAGAAGGAATTTAATTTCTCTCATTGCCGATATGTGACTCTCTTGGACAGAGTGGGCTGAACGAAGGGGGCGAAAGTGAGCGTGGGAGTTGTGAGAGAAAAAGAAAGCTAGATAATGAGATTAAAAAGGAAATTACAAGGAGTAAGAAGGGCATGCACAAGGTATTGGGAAACTGAGAGTGTGTAATAGAGAGGCAGGGGGAATGATGCTGCAGAAGGAAGATGCAAAGGGAAATGGAGATTGAGAGAAACACGAGCAAGCAAGAGATGAGAGGAGCAAGAGCGGGAGGGCGCGATGGACGAGGGGCCTTCACAGTGATACAATCGGTCAGGAAATAATAACACGAGTGAGTGAATAAGAAAACCTCATTTCACGTAATGAGTATTCTAATCAAGAGATTACATTATCTCAAATCGCAGAGACAGGGGAGAGCGGAGCCCCTGGCAACTGGGTGTTGGCAGATATCACATACTGGGGAATGGCTTAATGCCTGCTATAACTGCGCTGGTACAGCAGAGCTATTACAGTACATGCCTATACACATTCACACCCTCAGAAAACCAAACACACACACCTAAACACCCCTCTATTTACAGATCTATGCATTCCAGCTGGAAAACACTCAATTTTTAAATGGAGACGAGCCATAGAGAAATAAATGGGCTTCAGTTTAACTGGAGAGAAGCTTTTTCATTTAAGTCTGCACTTTGATGATGAGTCACTGGTATTTGTGTAAAAGAAACCAAAAATACCCAGTTTGTTTGCTGATCATGTTGTAAATCAACACATTTGTGAGAAAACTGGCTACCTTCGAAGCATACACTATATAGAAAAAAGTATTTGGACGCCTGACCATTACACCACCACTGTAATGACATTTTACTCAAATACATGTACTTTAAAATGGAGTTGGCCGTCCTTTTGCAGCTATAACAGCCTCCACTCTTCTTGGAAAGCTTTCCACAAGATTTTGTAGTGTTTTGTGGGATTTTGTGCCCATTCATTCTGGAGAGCATTTATGAGGTCAGGCACTGATAATGGACGAAAAGGCCTGGCTCGCAATCTCTGATGCGGTTCATCCCAAAAGCTTTGTTGGGATTGAGGTCAGGGCTCTATGCACGCCAGTCAAGTTCTTCCACACCAGACTCATCAAACATTAGCCGGATTTCCATAACAGTTTCTTGCAAAATAAAAGCGACATTTCTAAAATTTCAACTAAGTACAATGGTGCTTTGTGAATGTGTTTCCATAAAACGGTGTTTTGGGCATGAGCCTTTTTGTAAAATCTCATCTCCAGAGACTCCGCTGCAAGCAAGATGGACACTCAAAAGCTGTTGCATGTTGGTACAGTTATGATTACATCTACAGCAGTTGCCTTGAAAATTTTGAACAAAAGACAAAGGCAGCGTATGATAGTTCAGAGACCAAGTCCGTATGTATGGCAAAGGCCACATATAATGGTATAGTATGGTGTTAAGAAAAGCCTCGTCTCCTCTTCTGTCCAAACGTACCGCGCCATGTTGTCTCAGAGTGAACTGGTCATGTGACACCGTACTTTACGTCCTGTGACGTGTAAATGTGAAAACAGTGTTTCCATTTCACTTTTGCGATATATTTCCATATTGAAATGTCTGAAAAACCACCTCATGAGAGTGTAAAAACTTTATAGCGATATTTGAGAGGTTTTTCGAAATTCAGGTGTTTCCATCACCCGTTTTTTGTTGCGCTATTTAGATTTTGCACATTTCTAAGGATAATGGAAACGCAGCTCATGTCTTATAGTCCTTGCTTTGTACACAGGCACAGTCATTTTGAAAACGAAAAGGGCCTTCCACAAACTGTTGCCACAAAGTTGGAAGCATAGTGTTATCCAAAATGTCCTGCTATACTGACGCGTTAAGATTGGCCTTTACTGGAGATAGGCGGGCCAGCCCAGACCCTGAACAACAGCCCATACCATTATCCCTCCTCCGCCAAGCTTCACAGTTGGCACAGTCAGGCAGGTAACGTTCACCTGGTACCTGCTAAACCCAGACTCGCCCATCTGACTGCCAAACAGAGAAGATTGATTTATCACTCCACTAAAAACATTTCCACTGCTCCACAGTCCAGTGACAGTGTGCTTTACACCACTCCAACACTTGGCATTGGATTTGGTGATTTGAGGTTAGCATGCAACTGCTTGAAAACACATCCCATTTGTTGTGCTTACATTAAAGACGGTGGAAGTTTAGAACTCTTCAGCTATGGAATCAGCAGAGGGTTGGTGACTTTTACACACCGTGCGCCCTAGCAGTCATTTTACTTGGTTTTCCACTTCATGGCTGAGTTGCTGTTGTTCCTACATGCTTCCACTTTCTCACTGTTTGGATTACAATAATATATCTCAGTTTATAGTGGAATATCCAGCCAGGATGACATTTCATGAACCGTCTTATTGCAAAGTTGGTCACTGAGCTCTTCTAAATGACCCCACAATGTTTGCAAGTGGAGACTGCAAAGCAAGGTACTTTATTTTATACATCTGTGGCAATGAGTTAAAACACCTGAGTGCAATCATTAACTGGTGTGGCCAAATACTTTTGTCCATATAGCGTGTCAAGTTGTTGCCAGTATTTCTCATCAGGTTTGCGTAAGACAGACTTGTTCAATTTAAAAATCCCCTCATCCATCTGACAAATCCAGGCTACTTTTTACCGAGGTTATACATGAGAGATTTGAATAATAATGACACAACACTAAAGTGAACCAGTAAAAGGGAAAATGCTGTTTTACAGGGGCAAGTGGGAACACACTTCTCACTTTGAGAGCAACAACTGCCAGACATTTCCCTCTGAGATTCACCACAGGTCACCTCAACAGCTGTTCATCCCCTCAGCCAATCATATGGGAGATGAACCCGCCATAAATACTTGCCAATTAAAAAAGCAGACGTTAATCTGAGCAATCAAGCTTCCCTTGTTCTGCTGCGTATAGACTGAATGCTGTCTGTAGCATCACTGCAAGGTTTTATCTGACTCAATTACTAGGAGAAAAGGTGAATTAAATCAGTGTTTTGTAAAAGTGCTAGGTGGAAAATAGATCAAGGATGAACAAATCTCTATGGCAGCGGATTTAAAAAAAGCCTAGAGCATAGCAGAAGGGAAGATACAAGGCACGAAAGCAAGGTCTACAGGAAAGTATCTTATGAAAAGGTCTACGTTAAAAATTATGCCTTAGTTCAAATAGTAATCAAAATGAAAAAGAGTTAGTATACACTAATTATTATAGGATAGATTAAAAGTTAATTTAACTTTTCATTAAATGAGGGAAATGCCTAAGAAAATCCACTTTATGGATTAACAGATTTAGAGATTACTATGGTTAAATACTTATTTTAAGCATCCTTTCCTTGCATTTTAGAGTCCTATAAACAGTTTTTTACATTGAACTATAATGAGCGCTTATATAAATGGTCTTGGTGCTGTAAATGTTTCTCATACTGACCTGCAGCACAGTCTGGATCTTGGCAGAGACATCAGCTTGCTCGTAGAGTTTAATTCCCTCCTCTTGGGCCCCGCCCGGGCACTGCACTGCAATCTGCTGCAAATGGGCCAGCACCACACTGTGAGCCTGGGCCACTGCCTTGAACTTGTCAAACAAAAGCTCCAGCAGCTCCAGCAGCAGCCTGCAGAGGGAGCCAGAGGGGGCAGAAAAGGATGGGAATAAGGAGATGGAGGGAGAGAAGGAAAGGGATGAAATTAAAACAACAAATAGATGTTAAACTTCATGAAACATAACAATATGAAAAATCATTTTTTTCACATTTAAAATTGAATGCATAAGAGGCACAAGCAATTCAGAAGAAATATAACATTTTCTGGTCAGGAAACGCACTACTCCTACAGTTAAACAATTGGCCTTGGATTTGTGCATAAGATATTCAGCTTTTGTTTATTACAGAGTGGAGAAAATGAATCATAGACGGGGCTCTACTCTTGGTGTCAGCTAGCAAACCAGTTAACACTTTTTTTGCTTTGTTTCACCACAAAAAGCCTACGCACCCCAAAGAATTCCCTTAACAGAGTGGATATTTGTGCTTTTGCATCTCACATCCAAAATCATGCTAAAATAGATGAACTATTCTGATGACTATTTCCTCTAAAGATCAAGAGAGGACTATATTATCTTTTAATGCTTGACTGTACACAGTAGTGCTGGTAAATTAATCAAGTTTCAACTTTAATCTGAGCTTCCTATGACCACAAACACAAGGTAGATTAAACTATTACTATGCCACATGATGTGCTACGCTTGTTTCGTTTTTTAATTTCTAATTTTTTTAAAGAATTGTGATTTTCAAGTATTTATATATCTTTTTCTACTTATTTATTTGTATGTATTTATTTGTTTCTGACAGTTTTCAGGTTGTTGAAGTGTTAAGAGTGTTTAAGTTCAATAAAAGCAGGTGATGCAGATGTAAAATAAAAATAACTGATTGCCATTAATTGAGCAGCGCTTGTAAACAGCAGATGTTCCTTTTCCTGACATATTTTTTCCTTTTAATAAGGAGCTGCATTTATACAAAAGTTTACTGACTTATATGCTGTTTGCAGTCACATGACCCAAACAAGATACGAAAGTCAGACGGGGGCAGGAAGTGAAGAACAGCAGTTAGGAATCAATGAGAACAGAGGAAAGTTTGTACATTAAAGTTCTGGTAGATGACGCTTTTGAGGAGTCCTGTACTGAGCTCAGAGGCTAACTAAACCTCTTTTTAACAACTTTTCTCACTTTTTTGTATTTAGAGCTTTTAATAGAAATGGTGGTGTACTACTATGCAAATCAATTTTGTGGGGTATGCAACCAAGTATTGATGTTTCATTTGTGAACCAGTCAGTTCTTCATATCCACTTTTAAACCAAAAATGACAGCTTTTATTGAGCTGTATTGTAATAATCCCTCAGATGGGAGAAAGACATACCCCCTCTTTTCTTACTGATGATTATTGTGCCACATTTTTTTCTTGGTTTTCTGCCATTCCAAATGAATTTGGAAAATGTGCTTATTTGTGGAATGGTTTGTTTGGGACTTTAACTGGTATTGACATAAAAAGATACAGCAGTCCATGAGAGAACCTTACAGAGAAGTCAAAGTAGCACGATTCTGATTTGACTGATTTTGACCAACTATCGACAAAATAAAATGCCGATACCAATAATCAGCTTAATGACAAATATATATATATATATATGGATATGTGCCCTAGTTTATTCTGCATAATTACAAACACCCATTTTGCTGTTCATATATAACTCGTGATACTATGAGTAAAACTAAAGACGAACTGAAGAAAGTGAAGGATATACGAAAGGTTATCCACCAAAAATCATGCTCATGTGTATTTCAGAGTAACAGAGGAAAATGGCAGGACCATCCTTCCATTCACATCTGCAGCAACAATAACCACGCACATGGGCTGACCGCCCAAAGTCATGAGCGGCCCATCCTGGACTCAAACGAACATCTACTCTCATTTTTTCTAAATGGTTGTGGCTGAAGAAAGAAGCGAGGCCGAAACCAAACAGACCTTCCACTTGGTCTGAGTGCCCCACTCTGGATTGGAAACTCACAGTTGCCTCATCTATTGCTAATGCTTTCATACAGACTGCGGTCTTTGCTTTATACACAAGGACAAAGCTTTCAAAGTAGAGAGGGGACACAGGTTACATTAGCTGAGTCCGAATGAAAACTCAGTGCACCCATGTCAGTGAGTGTCCCCTTTGTTTTAGTGAACATATTATCACTGATATAAACCCAGTCTTCCTGACCATCGCAAGTCTTTAAGTTATATTTCTGTGTCCAAATCTATACTGATGCTCATAGTGTATGTTTCCCAGAGACAGTGGGTCAAAGTTCTTCTCTCTGATTTTACTCTCAATGCAGGGGTGAATCTATGGAGTGGCCAGGGGTGGAAATCTGGTTTGCTATCCCATGTGACACCCCAAAATCTTCATCCTTTGAGGTTTTTTTAAGAGGACACATCATGAAACCCCTCTTTTTAGTATTTCTGCACTTATCTGACCATCTGATAATCTGCATCCATAGTGTTCTCCTACTTAATTCTGTCCTTTGGTTAAAAAAAAAAAAAAAAAAAAAAAAAGAAATATAAAAGCAGAGATGTTCCAATACCATTTTTCCATCCTGATACCAATTCCAATACCACAGCACTGGGTATCGGCCGATACCGAGTACTGATAAGATAGATATTTACATGATGACTAAACAGCCTGCCACAGAGCATTTGAGGAAAGCAATATGACTGTTGGCATTCAAGCTAGTGGCAATAAATAGTCAAAAATGGATTAAAAAATGGACAAAAAGATGTTAAATATTGGATCTACCTGTGTTGATTTAATCTTTAAAGTCCCTGAAAAGTTCCCTGAGTTCCAAGCTCACAAGAAACACTTTCCTAAGGGCACTAATAGTGTCACACGAGTGGCACAACAGCTAGCTTCAAGAAAAAAAGTAAAAGGTTATGATCTATTGTTCAGAAGTTATTTAACTTTAATAACTAAAACATGCCGATAGTACTTGCCAATGCCAATACCTGCATTGTTAGCGGAACAATGATGAATGAAAGATTTGGATTTTAAAGTTTATTTGTGGTCTTAAAGGTCACACAGCAGCTCTTCAGCACTGGGGTCAATGGTCTGCTTCTCCAGTCAGCGCAAAATGGTTGTGACATTATGTGGTTAACCTTGTTACCCTTGATGTAATCACTGTGTCTACAGTGCCAAAAAAACAACAGCAGAGAAGATACAGTAAAATCCAGCATGTACAAAAAACCCTAACCCTAACCCCTAACCCCTAACCCTATGAAAAAAATGGAGGTGGAACTGGAAAAAGGTCAAACGATACGATAGAAAAGATTTTTAAAAAAGTCAAAAGACATTACAAAATAGCTAAAGCAATTGAAACATAGCAAAGAAAATTAAAATCACCAAGATTTCAAAACAAGACTTGGTGTTAGCTCAAGGATATAAATGTAGGCAGTACAGATGAGTATCAAAATCCTGTGCCAAAATGGAACTGGTACAAACACGTCCGACACCTTTCAGACCAAATTGCAACACAGATAACAATGCTTAATTGCAGTAACCCACCACCCCAATGCAACCATCTTCCAATCCAAATAAAAGGCAAGAAATATGTTATGGAATATGGGAAATTTTTCTGCAATAAATTTATTTCAGCAGAGCAGGGAATTTCTTTTGTTTTGCTGTCCAAAGTAATGTCTGCCAGAGTTTTGCTTGACCCTCTTACATAAAAAGTTACACCAGTTTCCCTTTCTTGTCTCATTTTTCTACTGGCATCTTTTAAAGATATATTCTTTGAATCCTGTATGATACAAAGACAGCTTTTATTCTCCATCAGAGACTTATAAGTATCAATTTAGACACTGTTTAGGCTCTGGCACCATTTATACTGATTTAGCACTGTAGAAAAAAAACGAAAAAAAAAAACGGATGATACTCAACCCTAGTAGTCAATTTAAATCGTTTCTAAAGGTATTTCAAGAATTTGGTGCGTACTAACTTCAAGCAGATCTCCCCAACTCTGTGTGACCCTTGGAAACATGTATGGCAATCTTTATTCTAAATTGTGATTGGTTATTTGCCTTATCAGAGGTGGGACTTGAGTTGTCGTGACCTATTTTACCAACTATTTTCTACCTAAACCATAAAGTTTCAAAGCTTAAGGAATCTTGAAAACACTAAAATATACACAGGATACCTTAGGATACCTTAATGTCTGCAGTAGTAGTTGTCAATCGTTCCTGTGTTTACCCACGTAAACTTAATGTCACCCCTGCATAAGTTGCAAAAAGACTGTCTCTGCTGTTCTGCTTATTTAACTAAAATGAGATGCTTTAGCCTGAAGTAAAGCCAACTAGAATAAAAGTTATGGTTCCAAAGCAGAAAGCTGCAACTTTCCAAAACAAACTATCTTCCTTTAAGTGTACTCCAAGAGCAACCAAGTCCATTCCTCATTGATGCCAAGTCAAAATAAATTATCACCGATTTCAACTCTACAAGAAAGGAACACATGCTTTAAGTTTTGGGAAGTGGCCAAGGTTTCCCAGGAAGGTATAAGGATAATGTAGAAGCAAGATGAATGTTTCACTAGGGGGCATTTCAGTTGGCGTGCTGTCACTACATTGGCAGTAGCAGTGAGTAAATGTTATTAATGGAAATGAAAGCAGGCACAAATCACTATGAGATATAGCCTGGTGAATGGGAGATGTTGGAAAAGAGGAGCTGTGAAATACCAACGAATCGAGGAATTCTCACCCGCTCATGCATAAACATGAAGGACTGTCGACAAAATGGATACACAGTGAGGAACAGCTTTCATGAGTTGATGAACAATGCATGATCATGTGCACACGCTTTGAGAGGACGTATGGCTCTGACCTTGTCACAACTCCAACCACATCCCCCTCAGCCCCTTGTACGCACCCAGACAGACAGACAGACAGACACAAACACGGACGGCTCAGCCCTCATTATCTCCCAGCGGATGCCATCCTAATCCATATCGTCTGTTCTTTTAAGACCTCACTTCTCATTTCCGCTCAGGATCAAAAGTGACCAGCACATGGCTGATGAAGAGCACATGGACATCCAGTCCCTGATTAACTGACAGTTAGAAAATACACGCGTGTGTCTTCCATTTCTGGAAAGCTATTATGGAGTCAGAATTAGATAATGAAAAGATTGGTTGCAAGAAAATGACATTGTGTCTCTAAATGAACCGTTTTGACGTAATAAAAGTGCCTGCTCCTGCGTCGATGATGCACAAAGGGGTAGAAATTCAAACTAATGCATCCCTCAAAAGTTTTGACCACTCTGCTGGAACAGGGGATAAAAAGAAAAAGAGAGAAGCACTCAAGCTTGTGATCAATGTGCGTCGTTTTTTTAATGTGATTTAAACACTTAGCCTTTTATATTAATGTTCTTTGGTGGTTCAAGCATTTCTTTACTTCTGATCAGATCTCTGTCTTGAAGGATTCAGATTAGATTCTGAATATAGTCTTAACAAAGCTAAAAGGAATTTAGCTCCATTTGTTGTAATGCTAAGGGGTAAAAGATTCAAAAAGTCAGTCTTGATGTGAATTACTGATAGCCACCCAAAGATTATTGGTGCTTGCTAATGACAAAGGGATGCCTCAAGGTTCACTACTGTGCCCACTGTCATTGTCCATCTGTATGAATCAGCTTAGACAGAATGTCCAAAAATCTTCTTTTTATTTCTATGCCAATAACAATGTAACTTACTGCTGTACATGTTCCCCTGCACAAGTCTTTGCAAATCTTTAGCATGCATTTGACCTACCACAAGAACAGCTCTGTTAGCTGCAACTTGTCCTGGATGCAGACAAAACTAAAATTCTTCATATACTCAAGAACAGCAGACCTGATCTGCCAGATGGATTGTCACATATCCATGGTGGTGTATATCTAACATCTATCTGGGCAACAGCCTAGGGCAGTGTTAGTGATGGGCAGAATCAATATCAATATACATATATCGATACATATATAAATGTAGTTCAGACCTAAAACTGCAGTCCTTATAACACACTTTCAAGTCAAAGGAAGGGAACAAAGAAGAGACTTCAACTGACATGGGTCTGTTTGTCCTGCCTTAAAATCCACAAACTTATCCGAACGTGCAGCAGATATTTACTTATCCCTTTACCAGTTGCCATGTTTACCAACTTGCAGTAAAACTTAATCCTGCCCCTAGCCACTGGGCATAAACATAAATGTATCAGCTTAAATGTTTGAAAGATTGATATACCTATGACGGACATGGAATCTGGAGAATCCATCAGCTTTGCTAGGTTGGCAAATGTAGTTTTGTATTAGGGAAAAAAGGAAAAATGAGTTCGCATCCACCTTTAAATGCTTATGGTATTTACTTGATTACATCTTGTGCTTTCGGGAGCACATTCAGCATGTTGCAAAAGAAGCTTAAGCTTTTCTTGGATTTTTACTACAGAAACAATCCCTGATCTTCATACTTTATATATTAAGTATGCACCAGCTTGCACACTGACATCTCCAGTTGTAAAGCCATAGTGGAAAGGATTTCAGACTACCTTGGTTTTTATATCTTTAGAAGCGGAATCCACAACCTTCACTCGTTTGACACGTTGCGATTTGTTGCTGTAAGTCCACACTGAATTGAAGAAGAAAGCTTTTAAGTTTTCTGCATCCTTTGCTTGGAATCTACTTTGTGTTTTGAAACTGCAAAACTTAGTAAAACTGAATGTTTAAAGTCCTCAGTGAAAAGTCTTGAATGCAAATTTTCTGTTTATACCTGCAGCTGATTTTACTATTATTCAGTAAGCACTGTATGAGTTTCAGTGTTTTTCTTTATAAAACCAAGTTTTGTTGCTCCTCTTGGCTGGGTCTCCCTTGAGAAAGAGATCTCTGACCTAAAAAGGAATAACCTAGCTAAAGAAAGGTTAAATAAAAAATAACTCTTGTGCATAGAGTGTGACTTCAAAGTAAAATGCAGTGAAAGAAGTTAGAAATAAAAATGCACTTGCAAAGTGGTTGATCACAGAGGAAGTAAATGAGAACATAAACTTCCTAAAGTAACCATACACCGCCTTATGTGCAGCAAAGTGCTTAAGTGCTGCCCGCTAGTCTGCAGTGCTATAAAATATAGCTTGCAATATGCAACACCATTGTTCCCTACAAGTGGAACATCCGTTTAAGTTTCCATAGCAACAAGCCAAGACTTTAAATTGAAGTGAACATAGGCAGAACTAGGTGTGTATGCATCTAAATACACAAGCCTTTCAAGTGTGACACGAATACAGAGTTAAGGCAAACTTAAAACAATCTGTGAGGAGTGGAGCTGGGAATGAGCTACACACTGGCCTATTACATCCAGGTCAGATGAGATTCAGCAGCAGGCGCCGGGAGAAAAAGGAAAGCAGAAAAGAAGGCCAGAGAGAACAGCCCTGACAGAAAACAAGACGTTCCTCCTAAATGGTTCAGGATCAGTGGACTGAGACCTGCGTTTCCCCCCTCCCTCTCTTCTAAAATTCACTTGCAGTGCAGGTGGAGCTGGATGTAACACCTTTTGAAATGCAGCACATCTCTACGGCAGGTGTGAAGTTGTTTATGTGTGCATACAGGTGTGTTTAACCATGACTTGTCTGGGTTTAAAGCAGCAGAGTGTCTGTTTTCATGGTCTGAGGCAGGTGTGACGCCACTTCTAGTCTTTTCTGTGTTTCATACCTGGTTGACTGTCTGAAGATGAACACCCTGGGACTGCATTCAATACATGCTACCTGCTGTTTTTCCTGTCTGCTTTATATATACCTCATACACTGTTAACACCAAATGACAACTATTCTAAGCTATATTAGTATTTATCAGCAGCTGTGCTGTCTAAATAAGAATCTACATGGAGGAAATATTCACCTAGGAAAATAACTCTAATGGGGATACTATAACCGAAGAAGAATAGGCATACAGCCTGCTATAATAACATTTCTGCACAGATAAAAAAAGAGAGGATTACAAGTGACAGCTTTATTAAGGTCTCTTTTTGGTGGTAACAGCAGCAGCTGCATTCTGCTGTCTAGACTGATCATTTTTTGGAAACATAATCATAATGCTGCTTATTATTTTCTACAAAGCAAACACTATCATTTCAAAAAAGATGGCTTTCGTCTTTCCACAGAGCTTCTCTCGTGAGTTGATTTTACTCTTAATTAATATAATGAACCTACACTTTTCTCAATTTTCACTGATTGGTAGCAATCCCTTACTAATTCAACTAGCACTGTTTCTTAAGTCTTTAACTCTCCTGAAAAGGGCAATGCAGAAATGCTGGACAAAGCAACGGCATCTGACTTGAGGTTATTTGCAATCACGTGATCCCAAATGTCTGCTGGGGGTAAGAAAATGGGGGACAGCCATTAGGAATGCATGAGGACAGAGGAAGGTTAGTACCTTAGAGCTCCAAACGGACCTGTATTCTGTACTTATAAGAAAATTTCTACATACACTGAGTCTGATACTTACTCTTGACAAAAACTGGATTTTTATCACAGTTTAACCTTGCCTGGAGGTGATCAGTATCATAAAAATTACTCAGTCCTGCAGACTTCCTAGCATCCGGCGACATCTAATCAGATGAAGGGAGACAAGAGTCTAGAGGAGAAACATGCTTTTAATTGAAATGGTGATAGAGTTTCAACTGTATAAGCCTTGGGGGATGAGTGACTGAGTGATGATCAGGCATTCCCAAAAAAAGGTCTGCGCTATGAAACGGCTCTTCTATGTTAGCCATGGTAGCTAGCTCTCATTTGAATGCCAGCTTCCTTTTCTCCATCTTTTGTTTTTTTTTAAATCCACATTTTAAAAAGCCAAACTGTGACCAAATGAAGAGCCATTTGGGAGCCAAAGAACCAGCGCTACTGAGCCGAGTCAAATGATCTGGATCTCTTAATCATTATGAATTTCCTGCCACAACAAGCGAAGCTGGAGGTTGGTGAGATGGACATCAGCCGAGATACATGGGTAAGATCAGAGTTGAATGTGCTAAACCGTGACAAAACTGGTCGGGGGTCGATTTGTGGAAACAGACCATACGTGAGTGTTGTGTGACATCACTTTTCCAGGCTTTAGATGGAATTTTTAAAACTTTAATTTTTGCCTGACTATTTTGCTTAAGTCCTTTTATTGTGAACACCCACATCAAGAAATGGGATATTGTCAGGAGCAGCTTCACACATCCCAGCAGGAGAGAAATGAAACTACATGTGCTCAGACATGAGTTGAGTGTACCGTCACAGGTTTGTTTAGGTGGAAAAGAGGGTTGTAACATTGAATATACATTTAAATGCATTAACCCTTTTAATTTTGTAAAGCCGTGATATAATACTGTTATTGCACGGCGCAAAAAAACCCTGATACCAATTCTAGATGATATAGTCCAACTCTAGTAAGTGGTAGAGAACACAGATGGAAGCAACAAAGATTACAAGGGCACCTTCATAAGTGCAAATTAAGCAATTTTCAGGTGTTTTTTTGTCGTATGTGTGAAAAGGTTATCCCCATACCCTGGCTGGCTCTCCTGGGCCAGGCTCTCTCCCCTCTGGTAAGCATGATCTGCTATCTGAGTGGTGGACCGTTTCACGATCTGCTTCAGCTCAGGCTCCAACCGCTCCATGATGGCTTTTATGGTTTCTGGGATTTTCTTTAACTTGGCCAAAGCCTAAAGACAAAAGATGATAGAAATACAGAGAAAATGCAACAACAGCATACAGCACAAATGTGGATATGACACCACTGATGTTAAAATAAGTGTTTATATCTGTACCTTGATGAGGATGCCCATGAACTCAGCACTGTTCTCCTCTGGATCCACCTCAGGAAGGTCTGACTGGTTAAACTCTCGCACATCCTGCTGCAGCTCACGCACTAAAATCAAAGACACAGCATAAGCACAGGGATATAGATTAGCATTTTGTAGTGGCACTTAAAAATCTGATTATTTCATTAGCAAACACTTAAACAAACAGTCCACAAGCTAATTTCTTTGTATTCAAATGTCTAAACGAACTTCTGTCGATCCTAATGTTGAGTGCTTTTAAGCCAATGTACTCTAATGACTTGACAGTCTTATAAAAGGCTAACTATGTGCTTTCTTTGGTACATTTAAGAACTCTAGAAACATTTTGGACTTTATCAAGAAGTACCTGAAAACTAAACAATCCAAACTATTATTTTTATGGAACAAACTGAATAAAATTGTAGCTTTCCATGTATTAATAAAATGCATCTTTCTCTTGTAAAAGCTGACACCTGCACCCATCCAGTTATCCTCCCCCCTTTGTGCACCCTCCATCTGACTTAGCCACATTAGCAGTTAAATTGAGAGTGGCAGCATCGAATGATGCTCTAATTTCCATTAGATAGGGCCTCCCAATTCCCCATCAAAGCACGTTAAGAGAGTTAATGTTTATGGCAAGTTAATGGACTTTGGGTGTATTTCCTCTTTTCCCCCGATTCCAACTGTAGTTTGTGTAATAATTATGACAATTACTAGCTACAAATGAGGTGCACTAATGCTATTAGACAAAATGGCAAGCTATGCTGCTGATGGAGGCCGGCTGCTGTGTCGTGACCACGGTAGTTAGTATGACAGCATATAGGCACTTACTGCCAGGAGGAAGCTAATTACAACTGTTCTTTTTGCATAACATTGAGGAAACTGTGGTTAAGCTTTTACTTTTTGCCTGAGGGTGGGGGATAGATATTTAGAATATTTAAGTGCTTATTTCTATATTTGTGTGTTTGAGGTCATATGGCTCATGCTTATGATGTCAGGCCTAGTTGAAGAAATGGATGAAATGAGACATGTTTCTAAAATAACAATTACAGCTGTACTGAAATAGGAAAAAACAGACAAACAAATCTTAAATAAAACAACGACATGATGAGGGTGATGATAATGTATACAATAGTATATGATGTGATGTGATATAATATGAAAATGTCTCATACAGTATGGAAAATACAACACAGTTTAGTAAAATAAAATATAATGCGACAGTATCACCACACAATACTATACAGTATGATACAATATGGTACAGCACACTATGATATAATACAATAACTGTATGACATGGTGTAATAGAATACGAGGTGAAATAATTATGCATTAGACTGTAAAATATGGTAATGACAGTATGTATGATAAGACAGAAGAAGGTATAAAACAATACTATTCCATACATGATAATGTACAACACTGTACAACATATGGTAAGATAAGTAATGATAGCATTTGGTTTGATATGCTAAAGCACAATAAGATATGTTATGGCATGATGTTTGAAGACACGATACAATTTGAAATGATAAGATACAATCACATACCAAAAAAGGTCTTAGGTCACCAAAGCAATTAACTTAGAAGGACTCATGTTCATTTTATTGAGTCAACATACAATTTGATACAATACGATGTGATTTGAGAACACTTAATGAAGTAGACTGCATATTGGAAAAGGAGCGGGAAGTACTTATCCTACCTCTTCTCCATAATATAGAAAAGATAATTATGACGCTTCCATGTGTAAATTATTATATAACAATGCATACATTATTCACAATATATAAGAATACATATCTCAACCAAGATATGCATGTATATATATATAAAAATATATAAAAAAAAAAAAAAAAAAAAAAAAAAAATATATATATATATATATATATATATATATAAGCAACTTATAAAAATATAATTTATATATCATTGGCCTCATAACATAATTGCCTAAGTCATTTTTTGGTTAAATTGTGATAACTGCCTAACTCTACTCTCCTAGCACTGCTGATTCATTGTGCCTTATTTTTCTAAAAACCTTTAAATGACTTAGGCAATTATGCTATGAGACAAATCAATATATTGATCTGTATGAAACATGACCTGTTTTTTGTTATCAAAACATAAATATTCTTATCATATATCTTTATATTTATCTAAATTTGTGAAGTCATATGAAATGTAGCACATCTTGAGATTTCATTCTACCACATCTGACAACCTTTTTATGAAAATAGTCATAAGTGCTTAAACAACCATAAAACAATGTCTTAAAAAATTGAAGCTGATATTTACAGCTGAAAGAAACAAACAAAAAAATTTAGTAGTTATTAGAGCAAAAAAAAAAAAAAAAAACACGATACAATACAATATAATAAGATACAATGCAATACGGTGTGGTATGATATGTTATGATTCAGTATCATTCAATACAGTTTTGCCATCTTCACTACTTATAACACCTAATTCACTTATTTTGTTCTCTCTGACATCCTACTCCCAGTTTCTCCTCCCTCTTCTTTCCACTTCTTCTTCTATCCTACTGACAACTTTTCTTTAGCCAATTATCTTCTGCTCAAGTTACAATCATTTATGTCCTAAACGCCCCTGAGATGAGTCATGAATTAGTGCAGCTGAGAGTCAGGTTTGAAGAGAAATCTGTTTCAAGCTCTTCATGTTTTTTCCTTTTTTGAAACACTGGCATCTGGCATGATATTGCACGAGTATCACACAAGTCAGGAATGACAATACAAATCTATGGCAATATTTGTCCTATCCTTATTTGCTCATATGTAAAAGGAAAATGGGTGGTGCATGGTCTGTTGGTATGTGCAGAGTTAAAAAGAAAGGGTGATTCGCTTACTCAGAATGCCAATAGTGGGTGGTAAAAAAGTGCCAGGCTTAATATAAAAACTGTGAAGCACAGAGGGAACACCACGTTATTGCAGGATTAACTTTTTTCATTATCTTCTTGTTTGCGTTCCTCTGTGCTCTGCCTGGAAGGAATGCAGCTCTAACTCTACGCCCCAACATCCGAGGGAGAATTCATACATCCCTGAATACAGCAGTGTGCTTTATCTGGCCCTGTTAACATGCTGGTTACCAGTTGGAGCATAATGAATGTTGCTCCCCTGCTGTGATGACAGGGAGGCTGGGTGACTGATAGTGTGATGGGAGACGAGATGATTATAGCGCCAGCTACAGAAATGTATAGTATGATCTTACTTGACGATGTCATGACATTAGCCCCAAGAAAAAGACATGTGGGTGTGTGCAAAAAGGCATCAGTGGTGTGTTTAGTCTTTCTTTAGGAGTTCAGATCAAGATTCTGCAGGCACTATGTGCGTTGTTTGTGCAGATGTGCAGGGTCGGCGTTAACTGTAATGACATGCAAATGAATGCACGATAGAGTGATGCTAATGGCTTCATTATGAATAAGAATACAAGCACATTGAAATAAATGCTAAATTAAATCCACACACTTTGTCTCCAAAGGGCTGGACAGCATTTCCTTGTTCAAGGATTTTTTTCTGTATAGTTCTCATAATGTATGCAGTTTAATTGAAAGCAAACCAAAACTTGTGTTTTTCAAGAGACATCCTTTCAAAATCCCACTTCTTTTCAGCTATCTAAAATATTTTTACCATTATTCAATGCGGCTGCACACTTTTCAATATCAAATTTTAGACTTTTATGACCTAATCCACCCATCCAACACTCATACTGCTGCTTATCCTGTTTCGGGTCATAGGAAGGCTGGAGCTGACCCCAGCTGTCACTGGGGGAACAGGGTACACAGTGGACTGGTTGTCAGTTCAGTGTGAGGCCCACAATTAAAACTAAGAACCTTCTTTCTGACCCCTGCGCCACTGTGCAGCCCTGATTCCCATACCCCTTGATTAAATAGGGTTTGCTCACAGGCTGTCAAAAGATTATCATTTTTAATTACGGTTAATTTCAGGATTTCTGTAGTTAATCATGATTAACCGCAACCTTTTGATCACATTCATATATTCCACTACTTTGCATCTAATACTGTACATGTGTCATTTTTGGATCTTCCTACTCTCTTAGATTAAGGGCAACTGACCTACAGCTTGGATACAGACCTACTTATATAGGTATATTGAAGATTTAACCATGGAAAAAGAAATTTGTTATGGATTGAAAAGGAAAGAAGTAAATGGTAAAAAAGGGTAAATGTTTGATAACTCAAGGTTCAGGTGACTCTTGACTTGACAGAGCTGTCTATAAGTTTTTTTAAAAGTGAAATGAGACATTAAGGTAGTGGACTTATTTTAAATCACTGTGGCTGAAGGGAGATGCTGCAGTGCTTTAACTGAAGTTTGTTGAAAGAGCCAATAATAGTGCACTTATTGTGGATTGTAGTTAATCATGATTAAAGCGATTAAACTTGACAGCCTGAGTTGGTACAAATTGTACAAGCTACTATGTGATTGCTTTTTTCTTGTACTAAATATGTCTTAAACTGGTATTTAATCATCATTTTCTCCTTCTCTTGTTAGCAGTTTTTGAATGGGAATGCTATACGCTGCTGTAATAGCTGCAGTATACAGGGAAAAGAAAGCTACGTTAAAAAAAACTGTTTAGCACTTAAAGGTTTTTTCTACCATGCGATACGGTTCAGTTTGGTACGGCACAGTATGCATTAATTTGCATTCCAGTAACCAAAAGTTGGAAAGGGTCCCGAATAACCGACCTGTACCTTCCCATTTTTTGGCACTCTTCTCTAGTGCCAAGCTCACCCATCCATTCAAAAAGGGTGGATCTTCACACACAATAAAAGGTCTGCACTGACGTCACTTTCAGCATGCGACACGACTGTTCAGCCGGGCTGAGTGACTAGATATGGTTGTCTGCTCTATGAGGAGTGAGTGACAACAGGAGAAAACAGACTAATCTTTAGTTGAATGTGGGATATTTGGACTCTACAGAGATTCATACTGTTCCCTGGACTGTGAACACTGATATGTGGCCACAAATCGAGTTTCCTGACATTTATGTAGATCTGATTTCAAGTACAAAAAGCAGAGCCTAAAGGCTCACAACAGCCCAATTCATCTGTGATGGATGTGAAACTGAATTAATGTCAAAGTTTTGTTAATATGAAGCTTTAGAGCAGTTGTTTATCCATATTGCAGTTATTCATTTTTTTCTAATATCAGCTTTCTGTTAAGATTGCTCTGTGCTTGTTAAATCTGTTTCCAAAACCTTCGGGTGTATTCTAAAATGAGATTGATGTGCCCCAGCTGTTCTACTTAATCTAGCTTGATTTTAAGCCTGATTAAACCGTCATTTTATTTCTAATGGGATAAATTCAAAAGGTAAAGCTCTTGCAACTGATTTTAACCAAATCGCTATCAGAACAATACTAATAAAATCCAGTAAAATTGTGTCATGAATCTAACGGGAGAGACGTTTAAGGATTCAGTGAAACCCTGTTTAATTATCTGATATGATAAAAAAAAAAAAAAAGGTTGTACCACCACTGGATCCAGGTGTGCCAAACTGCGATGAATCCAAAAGCTTGCGAGGGGTGGACAAACTGCTGACATCCAACCCAGGGATTTGAGGTGCATCTTTGCCTATGGAGCTACAAAGAAAAACATCTGAGATGAGACACTACCAAGATAAAAATGAGTTATCTTCCAATAATATACCTTCTGTCTCATGATCCATCTCACAAAAGTTTGCAGTAATTGCTTCTTTTGCACAAATAAAAGTTAAGTTTGCTGTTGCAGAAATGCACCCGCTAACCTGGCGCTCATCTACAAAAACAATCTATTGTTATAGCAAAATGCCTTGCATTTAAGGGTGAGATTGCCGCTGCTTTCCGATGAGCCATTTATCAAGCCTTAAGCCTGAGGTGGACACAATCCAGGTCTTTTAACTTGGGCGGTATAAACACAGTGTGCCTGCTAAGTGAGTCGGCTGTATGGAGGCTGGCTTGTTGTTAGAGGCGACCCAATACAGGAAGGCCGGGACCTGTCAGCAGCTGACCCTCTGTAATAAATCACTGTACCTCGGCAACCCACCGCCACCATAATTACTGCACCCCACACGCACAGACAGGCATGTGTAGAAGTGGGAAAAAAAAAACACTTGAACTGGATTCCTTCCACCAGTAACATCAGCATCAACAGTCTGCACACAGCCATTGTGCCGCATTATCCTTAAGAAGCTATACCAACTCATCATGAAGCCAAGAAACAAGCCCTCCAGTAACAAAGATACATCTCATTGTGTCCTATGAGTAAACAAGTGATATTTGCCTTTTATAACCAATGACGTGTGATGTTTATTTCCCTGTTTCTTTGGAATTTCATAAAAAGTAAAAGATAAAGAAACAGAGCAACAAGTTCCACAACATCTAATTGTTTTTGTCAGTAATTGGCTTGCCTTTCCACTTTTCTTACAATAAATAACAGGCAAGTTGTCTCAGAAATGGAATAACTTATAATGAACAAACATTTATACAGCTGAAACTTTTTCAAACAATAAAGCCCTTTAACGGTGGCATCTGTGACTTTATAACAGGCACACAATAATGGTGCTTTCTACTTCAGACCAAACAAACGGGAGAAAAGACACATTTCATAACAATCAATGGCTTTTATCGACTTTTGTGCCTCTCAGCCTTTTTTAAAGTATGTCAGTGATAATACTGTAATAAAAACAGAACTAACAGAAGCTCTGATGAAGTTGTTTTTATACAATGAAAATTAAACACAAAAATAAATGCTTACCTACTGTTCCTTAATGAGAATTTAATTTTTTTGTTACGCTTGGTAATGTGCAAATTGTGTGTGCTCCCTTGAGATCAAGAACAGAAGCAATAGAATAATAATTATCTTAATTTTTCAAGCAAATGGCCAAGCAAACCCTAATGACACTGATGCAACCTTTTCAAATCTTGAGAGCACATCAAAAGCAGCCACTGAGAAAAACAAAACACAAGTCCTACAGTTTTAAAATATATAGTCTCCTACCCCGGCAGACGAGCAGCGTTTTTATCTTTGTTGTTGTTCTTGTGTCCGAGTCGACTTGTAGACTTGATGTACAGATGTCGGTGCAGCTCATCAATAAGCACGAGGTGGATGTTAAGCTTTTTGCTGTGGAGCTCCAGGCGCAGATCTCCAAGTCCCTCCACCTGCAGCAGAGGGCCTTCCAGGGACTCCACAGCTGACACCTGCAAAAGACAACATGCATGGTCATTACTGAAATGTGTTTAATGGCTGTGTACATGATATCCTTACAAAATATCTGTAGAATTATGGAAAATAGCCTCATTAGATAGCCTCATTCATTCATAGTTGCTTTACACTGTAAAAAAAAACACAAGAAGATGGATTTTGTAAATCAATTATGGTCAATACAATTTGGCTTTTCCAACAAAAAAACAAAAAACAAAAAAAACCTCTTTAATGTCAAATTGAAAACAAATGTCTACAAAATAAAGTAAATTACATAAAACTATGTAATGTAAATAAATAAGTGACTGAAATTGCCCTCCAGGACTTTCCTATATTTTCATTTTACTCTTTATCTTTGGAAGCCTTCTGGGCTGGCTGCCAAGAAGCATCCCTACAGCATGATGCTCCCACCACCATGTTTCGCAGTGGGTATGGTGTGTGTTTGTGCTGGTGTGCAGTGACTGGTGTCCTCAAAACGTTGAGACCAAATAACTTTCTTCCACTTGACAATGGAGTCTCAGAGTAGTCATAGGTGTCTTGGTGGCCTCTCTCACTAGTCTCCTTCTTGCACAGTCACTCAGTTTGTGAGGAAAGCTTGATCTAGACAGATTCTGAGGCCTATTAATGATGATGAACTCCTGGAGTTGTTCAGTGCCTTGGAAAGATTTTTGTATCATCCCCTGATTTATACTTTTCAATAACATTTTCTCCGAGTTGCTTGGAGTGTTTGTTGCATTCATGGTGTAATGGTTGCCAGGAATACTGATTAACATGTGACTGGACCTTCCAGACACAGGTGTCTTTATATTACAATCACTTGAGTCACACTTACTGCATTTAGCTGATCCCCATTTCACTAATATGAGACTACTAGCTCCAATCAGCTGGACCTCTTTTGCATTTGATCAGGGGTGAATATTTCTGCAGTCCCTTATTTTAAATCACACATTTTTGTTTAATTGGCATTACTTTGTAGAAATCTGTTTTCACGTTGACAGTAAAGAGGATTTTGTACTTTTTTGTAAAAAAAAATAGTTCTCACAACAACACTCAGAACAACCCTTTCTTTTTTCAATTAGATTAAATTGAACTATGATGATGTATGCAGATATGTAAAATAAATTAGACATATTTCCCTCCAAAAACTAAATTATGCTTTTTAATTCTCCAATTTTCATCCACAGTCGCTTCCTTCCTAATCTTTATTAGCTGGGGCAGAAGCAGCAGTTGTTGCATGCATGAAATTATTGCATTTCATGCCATTAAAAACAATCTGCCTGTATCCATGTGAGAGTATGCATGTGTACTTCAAGGGCACTAATGGCCTGATGATACCGCTGTGAAAAATATCTGCACGGCTCAGGCAGGCCAGGAGGGAATGGGTAGCAGGAGGAGGGAGGACGTTGGGCAAGGGGGCACGGGTCAAGTGTGTGTTGATGCAAATGAGAGGGGTATTAGTGACAAGATGAGCTAATGTGCTGCATGATCAGCCCCTTTGGCTTAATAGAATAACTCTGCACACCTGTGAGGCTTAGCATGTCCTCTGTATGTGTTTGCAGCTCTTAGATGTGTCTGTGTATGATCAAATGTGTGATTGTGTAAAATCTAAATCAGTTAACGTTCATGTTTCTGTGAGGGGGGTGAGGAGGGGGATATCTCGTTACCACTGGGCTGGGATGACAGAGGAAGGTTGGTTAATATCATTAGGAGGGACAGGACTGTCAGGATAATGAGAGATATGAGGCCTCTGGTGAGTTCGATTGGGGGGGAGAAGAGAAGAGAAGAGAAGAGAAGAGAAGAGAGGAAATTCACTGTGTTACGCTCCTAGGGGGGCGTCTCTAACAGTATGACTGCATCTTGGTTTCATGAAACTACAGAACACAAACAAAGGAGTGAGTACAGTAAGGTAAACAAAAGGAAAGCAGAAGGGAAGAGAGGACTTTTTCCGGAACCACAGACAGTCTTGTTTTAACCGACCCCCATGGGGTTCTTAGACTGCCATTCAGTCGCAGACAGAGAGCGTAGTCTGAATCCTAATTGTCAACCCGTAGAGATATGACTCACATAAACACACAGACGGGGACAAATGGAGAGTGAGAGAAAGTGATGGAGAGAGAGGCTGGGAAATTAGTAAGAAGTCTGCTTTTGCATTAATAATAAAAAAGCAGTTTTAAACACAAAATATTTAGAAACTTGGATAAAGACAGACAAAAATAATGTGTGAAAATAAGTAACAGAAGGTGCATCTGAAAACCATTAATCTGACAGATGAATGCTGTAATGAGTGACAGCGTGATGGGAATAAAAACATCAGGGACTCTAATATCATCATTTCTAATAGTCATATTATTTTTTCCTCAAAATCTAGGCCATTAGATGCTGTGGTGATGAGGGATTTTATTTGATTAGCTGACTAAATGATCAAACATACTCACCCTTGTAAGCCAGCACCAGATTTACTTAACTCATATTTCTTATGTTTTCAGACCTGCAATGATGATGAAATGTTGTGTGTAAGCTGTTAAGTTAACCGCCTAAAATCAAGGGCTGTAGCTTTGGTTAACGGGACCTCTCTAAACAAACAGTGGCTGGATGGTAGCTAGATGTAGCATTTAGCCTTTTGCAGTAGTTTGATCTAGACAATAGAGATAAGTAAAGAATGCGTGAGAAAAAGAGATGGAGACTGGACTGAACCTGGGCCGCATATGTATTTGGGGCACGCCTCAAATGCTAGGCCAGCTGCACCTGTTAACTCTTTTTTGATTTAAAAAAATATATTTTGGGGCATTTTATGCCTTTATTTATCAAGGAAGATAGTGGACAGACTTTGAAACAGGGATCAGAGAGTGGGGGAGATATGTGGGAAAGTAGCCACAGGCTGGACTTGAACCTGGGTACATGGGGCGTGTCTTCAGCATCTCTAAGATTATAAAATTAAGCTTCAAAATCCTGAAAAATGAGGCGGTAAAATCTGCTCTAGGAAGGCGCGAGTGTGTCAGTTTGAATGAGCTGAAGCCAAGCCCACTTACAAGAAATACAATCCTTTCAAATCTGTGCCCTTAATTCTGATTTTAAAGCATCGATTTGTCAATGATCACTTTACTGTTTTACTTGACCATTGCAGCTGATCAGCTGTAGCTCACAGTAAAGAAGTTTTTCTTATTTAAATAATTTATCTCCATAAGTCGGGGAAAAATTCTAGTCAGATTCATTAGAGATCCAAAACATCTCATGTTTGATTAAATCTAAATCTTATGACCAAAAGCAGAACAACTAGCCTACTACCTCTTTAGATTAATCGGTTATACAGTAATTAACTTCTGGCAGAATTATTTTGGGACTATGTCCAAAATATAAGGCATGAATATTAGAGACCATCCTTTTATAACAATATTTAGTACACGTCAGGAACACAATCCACTCACCTCTAATCAGTTGACTGTTTTAGCTTTACATTACTGTTAGCAAGACAAAGACTTCTACTACAGTGGAAGTTTAGTGAAGTCTCATCTATGTCTCAGTCGCTTCAAAATGTCATGTTTTTCTTGAAACTAGAAAAGATCAGAGAGAGAAAGACATGTAAAGACTCAACTGAAGCCATGCGGTGCCAGCAAAGGCACAGGGAAATTAACCTGGAAGGAGGACTGAAGCCTAGCAACACTAGCACTGCTAACTTTTGTCACACTCATTAGATCAATGTAATATAATTTACTCTAGAAACACAGTGACTCTTTATTTAGCCTTGCTCATCAAATTGTGCTCAATAACTCCTGTTTTTTAACACTCAGAAAATTCAAAAGTGTCTGAATTGAAGTTTGCATTTAATCAACTTTGAAATTATTCTCCCAGGACCATCCCTAATGGAGAAGTTTACCTACAAACTCCTATAAAATATAAAAATTAGTCTTACTAACATCTTCTACAAAGTGAAATCCTCGAATTTGGCTTAGGTGTATGAAGAGCACACTTAAACCTCTACTATTTTATCATGAGCTAAATAAATGTGTCACCAAAACTAAAAGCAAAATGGATGCATCCAATTCCATTTTGACCTGCTAAGGAAAATACAATGAACTCTAAAGTTTGCTTTTTACATACAGATCAAAAATTGTGATTATACAAGCGCGTGGAGGATGTAGATGCTGCATCCTACTGACTTTGAGCATTCTGCAACCTTTTAAAACACCATGCACAGACGGTGCAAAAGTTAAATGAGGCTCCAGCTCTCTCCTTGCCCACAAAGATGATTTTCTTCATGGTCCTTTGGGCATATCATCATCCCTCTTTTCATTCATCCTCCTCAGAAAACTCCGTTCTAGCAAACTAATTATTACCAAAGTCTGAAGGAAGATATGTGGGAGTGACACAAGAAGGGAGAGAGGGAAAGGAAAGGAAAGCAACAGAGACATCAGAGAGTCTGGCCGTTTAGTCCTCAATGCCATCCTTCGGCTCCCCTGTGGAGCGTGCTGCAAGCACACATCAAAAGAACAAGAGCACAGGCATACATACACACCTGAAGCGGCCTCTCTGCACTCAGATGGTGTTCGCTTGAAGTAAAAGAGCTGCAACCACTGGGCTGTTCAAGGCTAGAAAAGGATTCTTTAAAGGGATGACAGGCGCCTGGAAATCAACCTTAGCAGCAATACTTCATGGACTCTGGTGTTTATGTATTTGTACTGTGCACAGTACGAGTCCCTACAGCACCATGCTGCTTCACATTTGTCTCCTATGCATTTGCATATATTTTTCTGCAACTTCCAACCTATTTTTCCCTTTCCTCCATCCAATTAACCACAAGAAACCACTGCAAGACCAAAACTATCATGCAGTCCTTGTTTTTTGCTTGTACTGTCTCTCTGATTTTCATAAAACTACATCTCCAGCGATAGGTCTACTCACCAGCATATCAGTAGCATGAAGGTAGTGCTTGCTTGCCATGTAGGCCTCCAGACGCTGAGGCACCTGCTTGATACTTTCAATTTCATCCAGCAGCTGGAGGACATGTTTGTGTTCGATCCCCTCGATCCACAGTTTCCTCAGCTCGTCCCTTTTGCAGTGCAGCAGCATTTTACAAGACAGGAGGTTCTCCTTTACCTGCAAGGAAAGAGTGAGTCAAAAGTCAAAAAGTAACAATGTTTTTCCTGTAGGCATGTTTTTGTACAGTACAACTCTAGACACAAGCTTATCAAAAAAAAAACAAACGTTGAGGCTTTGTTACAGACACTGAAATGGCAGTTATGACCACTTCTGTCATGTCCTGACAAATTAAATGTCCAATAAATAATTAGCAATCATGCAGGTTACTTCAAACAAAGTCAGATTTATGAAGTAGAATGACTTATCAACCAGTTAACTTGAAACACAGACTTCACAACAAACTGAGTAACCCTCCAAAATAAGAATAATTATTAATTTCAAGTGTAAGTACAAACACATATCTGTAATAGGAAAATAAATTAATTAATCTTATAAGACGCTCTGAGCAAATCTGATGCAACACTACTGAGAAGTACTGCCTTTAAGAAAGATAAGCTATCTAAGCTAAACTGCCCTTTAATAGCACAACTTCTGGGGTTCAATTCATGTACAATGACACAAAACATACAAGTTTAATTAATCTTTCTTATAGTTAAAAAAAAAAATAATAATAATAATAGCATCTGCATTACAGCCCAATAATGGTATCAGTCATCACAAAGGAGTCAAACCAGCATCTGTGAGTCCATCAGTCAGCATCCAGGCCTCACAAGAGTACAGTAAGACCAGAGAGACCAAGGACTGAAAGACTCTGTTGCCAAGACAGGTGAACTTCTCCACAACTTCCACGCTCTCACCATCCACAGATTCCATGTTAACATCTATGGCAATTCAAACGCCTAATTCTTTTTTTTTGGCCTAGGTATCGGTTAAATTAAACTATAATAGCATAATTCAACAACTTTATAATATGTTAGGAAACTGTTTGGCACCCAAAATAAAGCAAGATAATGTTTTATCAGCAACTATTGTAGTGTTTACTTCACATTTTGTTGGTCGTCTTATTCTATAATGCAGCTGCTTGTATTTTTTCAAGTGCCACATAGAAATCATTGACTATTGTCGTCAAAAAGCCTCTTCTGTTTTAAGGTTCTGGCACTGAATTGCTAACTTCATTGGAGCGCCACCTCTTAACTGGGAAACTGAATGTATTGCACCTCTTGTTAATGTTAAAATAATGCATACAGCCATTCTACTGTAACATTTGTTATTATCTGTGGTGAAAATGACAGACATGAAATAAAAAGGTGAAACAGATTCTTGAGTCATCCTCAAAACAGTGAACTGCATTCAACGGTTAAATCCTGAAGGTAGACTAGGTGTTATGTTGCCACATACCCAATTATTCAGAAAGGAGCCATTATCCCACAGAAGTTAGAATTATATTCAGAGAGAGATGATTCAGAATACAACTGTCAATTGTTATAAATTCAGTTTTCCTTTGGATGGACTGGTTTTGTATTAATTAGGTCAGTTTTCATCTTTGGAAATAAAGAAGGCAAAAAACAAAGGCAACAGCAGCTTTAACACATAAAAAGACACATATTGTTATAACTGAAAATTCTTAACTACACAGCTCAGAGTCACTGCTTTGAATTACAGACTGAATTTCCAGTCATGGTTTTCACATCCATACAAATTAATTTGTCTATAGCCCATTGTTGAGTTCCCTCTTCCTACCTGTTTGATCTTGTTGCGGGAGCTGGTGATGCGTTCAGTGATGCTCTGGTAGGTCCGGATGGCTGTGGTGAGTTCAGCATAATGCTGAACGATCAACTGATCCAGATCCCTATCACATGTCTCAAAGGCCTCTTCAAGACGACCTTTCTCTGTCTCCCTGTCTTCAACATCATCACTGCTGGACAGAGTCCTGCAACCAAGAGAATGGAAAGATTACAGTCACTTCAATCCTAAAATACACCTCACGTTTCTCAATTGAGCATCAATACAGCAGCACACAATAGAAAAAATTACAATACAAGACTTTGCATGGCAAAAACACAGGAACAGGTACCCTGTATTAAATTACTTTAAAATGTACAACAGCATAAATAGAGGTGTTGTTACAAATAGAATACATGATCTTTTCATAGATTCAGCAGAATAATTTTATTTATTTGAATTATGTGTTAAAACATGTCTTAAATAATATAACACGGATCCCTTACAGGGCTAAGTGTTGTGATTTGACAGAAAATATTACAGTTTTAAGTTGGAATAGTCGGCGAACTACAACTGTTATAAGCTATTCGAAGAAAATAACTTGTTTTTCACATGAGAAACCAAAATGACTGTTAATATCAACCGCAGACTGACTTATTGTTTTGAAGACGAAAATAACGCACGTATGCGTTTATTTCTTTCATAGATTCAACACAGGAAGGATGTTGCTAGCATTTAGCTTTAGCATAAAAGCTAGCTGTCAGTCCGAGTCTGCCGCAAATGTCAGAACAATTCAAGAAATGCTTGTCTACTGAGGAGCAACGCTAACTTTATATGAAGAATATAACAAACGTCACCTTATGACAGAGATGAGAAGTCCAGAGGGGTCTTTATTTTTGCTTACAGCACTCCTGTATCTCCCTGTATCAGCTGCCATTTTTCCAGCTGCGGCACCCAAACAGGAAGACACGAGCGCGAGGGTACACTGAGGCATGCTGGGAGTTGTAGGATGTATATGTAAAGTAGCTAGCGCCGTTAATGTTGGATATTTTCGACAAATGCTCAGACATTTGAGAAAAAATAAGAAAATTATCATCACATTACACCAATAAAGTGCTAAGAAAATAGGTTTAGGTTTCCTCTGTTTTAGTGGAGCATTTTTCACCCAAATATGGAGTTTTGCACTTCTTCTAGGTATTCTCTCAGGTATGACCTAGAAGTAGACTATAGTTAAACTAGAGAAAGACACAATTCATTGTTAGATGAACTAAATAAATGTTGTGAGAGCCCATTAGAAGAAAACCTTTGATTTTGTAATAGGTTCTTCCCCTTTGTCCATGTGCACTAAAACGATACCTCAGTGCACTGATATTTTGAGTAATTTACAATGCCAAAATTACAAATAACTACTTCACAGTGACATTTTCAATCCAGTCCTCTTGAGACAGATAAAGCAAAGGTCGCGTAAGCCAAAATGACAAAGACAGTGAGTGTCAGTGAGTTAATAGTCTCTCCCATTTAGAACATAAAGTGCTGGACTTGGCGGGGCTTTCCTGTGCTGTATCTCTGACAATCTCTGCTGTACCAATGAGAGTGGGAGAGGGCATTGATTCCAGAGCAAAAGGGGTCGATTCCCAGCAGCCTGGGCCTTGATTGATGCGCCGGTGGACTGACGAGATAACATTGTGGGAGATCTTTGTGTCCCTTTCTAAAAAAAAAAAACAAAAACAATCTCTGTGTCATCCAGGAGCCACTGTTTTTCTTTAGAAGGTGCCAAGCTTCTCACGTCCAAGTTTAATTTTGAAGTTCTTATCACCTTTCCTTGCAGCCCAAGTCCCATCAGTCCAACTAATCTACAGGGCTTCTTTTTCCTCAATAACGCAGAGCCAAGGTTATTTCTTTCGGCTTGTTGTGTGTGTTGAAGCTAAGTGATTGCTTTGACAGACTGACCTGTGAGTGGATTAAATAGAAGAACAATACGGTCTTTGGAGGACGTATCTATATGATCTTTAATGTATGGATCTAAATGCAAATGCTGCTTCACAATCCCTGTGTCATTCATCTGATGCTCCGTAAAAAAACAAAAGTAGCACTGGAGGCACTTTTTATGGCACAATAGGCTCTATTTGTTAAAGACTACAGCACATAATAGCTTATAAAAAGTAGCTGTGCCTAAACAACAGATATAGTAAGTATAAGAGATGATCAATAAAAACAAAACCTTCATTTAAGCAGGTCTTTTCTGTAGTAAGGTTCTTGTGATCAATAAATAATTAATGTCTCAGCTTTAAGAATCTGTTTTAATCTAATTTGGTGTGCTAATTAAATTCTCGGTTCAAGATACAAGCTTCAGTATGTATAATTAGAGCAAATAAGGAACGATTCAAGAGTTGTGTAAACACAGTACTTTCACCTCTCCAGTGATATTCCTTGTAACTTGAGAAAATTATTCCAAGTTTATTAACAGGAAGAAAATCATGTCTTGTTTCCATGGAACAGCAAAACATTACATCCAAAATACACCTGATTATTTTAAAAATAACCTCAAATCATTTGTATTTTGGACTTAAGTTTAGTCTAAGTAAGTAATCTCCAGTTCAACCGGACAACTTAATTTCTGCTACTGCTCTGCCTCAGCCTGTTAATCTTGCGAGACATTTTCATCTTGTGACATGAAATCTCATGATGTTTGAGTCTTGAGGGATCCCGTGGCATGACATCTTGTCCCACTACTGGCCAACACTGGGTCATCTGGGGAATCCTTTATGGCCCAATATATCCTGAGATTCTGAAGCTGTGAAACAATTTTGAATATAAGTTGGTTCCAAATCACTCAAATAGTAACAATCCTAATGTTAGAACAAATTATGGGCTTGAACTTTCAATTTCTTCAAAAGTAAATATCGGTAAAGGCAAGGCCACCCATTAAGGGGGATGAGGGGAGAGCTTTCTGGGGCCCAGCTAAACTGGGGGCCCATGGAGGTCAGCAAAATCATGGTTCATTGTAAAGCTAAATGATGATAACCATGTTCATTGTGTTTTTTACCTGGTTAATAACCACTGCTATCAACAAATATATTTTTCTTTTATTCATACATGCTGTATTTTAGCCAGAGTTCAAATGAATTAAAAGTGGCAAAAATGTACTTAAAACCACAAAATGGGTATAAAAAGTGGTGAAAAGGGGCTAATGCAGGAAAGAACAGGTTAAAAGTGGAAAAACAGGCATAACATATAGTGAAATGCTGTTAAACCTCCCACAAGTGAAGGTGTACACATGTAGATATGTGAATATTGCTTTTATTGTTATTATTATTATTATTATTATTATTGCTGATTTTGGCCATATTGTATTTAAGTATTGTTTGCACATTTTATTTCTTACTTTTGTTTAATATAGCTATTTCTGTCTCTCTCTTGTTAAGCTGTTGTAATAACAAAATTTCCCCCGATGAGGGATCAATTAAAAGTTTATCTCTATCTTAACTGTTGTAAAATGGGTGAAAAGAGACAAAAATGGCTTAACAGAGGAAAAAAAATGGGCTGAAAGGGCAAAAAATGATTAAAAGTGGCAAACAACAGGCATAACAAATAGTGAAATGAGGTAAAATTGTGAAAAGTGGGAATAAAAAGTGTTGAAAACAGGTAAACAATTGTAAAACAGTTTAACAAAGGCAAAAGCTGGCAGTAAAAGTGGCTAAAAAAAACTGGTGAGCAGGGAAAAAATGACATAAAGTTGAAAAAATGGCTCAAAAAATAGAAAAAAAATGGGTGGAAAGTGGCAAAAATAGGTTTAAATGGCAAAAGTGGGTAGAGAAGGATGTGAAATAGGATTTAAACACCGCAAAAATGGGTTAACAGAGGCAAAAAAATAGGCTGAAAGTGGTAAAAATTGATTTTAAGTGGACAAATCATGGGTAGAAAAAATGCTGAAATAGGATTTTAAAGGGGCAAAATGGGTCTTATGTGGTAAACAGGCAGAACAAGTGCCCAATATTGATGAAAAGTGGCAGAAAGACCAGCAAAAATGCTACTGATCCAACATACATATGATAATTCCATCAACAAATCACAGCTGGGGAAGGCCCATTCTTTGGGTTTTCAGGGGCACAGCAAAATATAAAGGCAAGTCTGGGTTAGGGGCGACATTGAAGCCAACAGGGAATCCTCAAAAGACCATACTGTTTCACCAAGGTACACTCAGGCCAAAAAGGCTGGGTCATTTTACTCCAAAGGATGCTACCCCTCATCACTGGATGAAACAGATTCCAACAAACCTGCAAGGTTAACAAGCAGCACGATTGCACAGGGTCAAAGTAAGTGGTCAGTTTTCATTATGATAGTTAATAACCATACTTCTGTCAAGGTTCTTTTCCACAATCTATATTGTATTCACACCAGTGATATTTAAACCTGTATTTAGTGCAGCCTGAGGCTTTTCAGAGAAAGTCCCCTCTGGGCATTACTTCATATTCTGAGTCTTTATTATGTAATCTTTTCATTTAGATGAGTCTTATTGTAAAGGTGAGGGATTTCGCTGCTCGTGACAATAAAATGAATATTAAAAAGAAAACCTGAGTGGATTTTAGACTTTCTTAAAAACAGATCTCAGGGTACATGGTTCTGTGTCCCATGACGCCATGTTCCTTCATTGGTTTTATATTGGCTATTTTGTTTCCTGATAACAGCAAAAGTCCCAATCAAGAGGAAAAATTCTACTGTATGCAGATGATACAGGCATGTTGAGTCGGTTACAGGGAAGGGACAGCTGAGGAGAGACAGGAAAAATGTGAGGAGAGAATGGAGGAGGACATACACCAAACAGCGCTTAAGACTTATAATGGCGCCTGCTCTACCAGCTGAGCTATGTTGTATTAGACAATGCCAATGATGTCCTTCATCTTGCTGCTCATCAGACCAAATAGCTGTTCTGGAGAGGCCCGTCAGGGGCCATGTGTTAGGGCAGGTGGTACCGGCCATGTCACTATCAGAAGCTGCGTGTGTGAAGCTTGTATTTGCACAAGGGTATTGCTGAGATTACAGATCCCTTCACTAATTTATCCTTTCATGAGGGCACACAAATTGTTATGTATTTTAATCAGATTAAAAATGTTGAACAAATGTAACAAGACATTATAAAAGAAGTTAGATTTCAGAGGTAAGTTTAAAATCATAGGCATCAAGGTACCTGATTTGTCCTAAAACTTTCATGAGAGAGCAAAATCGAAGGCTCAAAGCATCATCCTCAGCATCCACTCTACAGTGAACCTGAGCCCTCCGGCACAGATTTAGATTACCTGAGGACAAATCCAAAAGAAAATTCTCCTCTCAAGCCATCACTCTACTGAAGTTGAATCAAGTATGAAGTTTTTATTCTTCTGACATCTGGCAGTTGTTTACTTTCATTTGCCCCTTAATTTATTTTCATATTAAAGTTCTTTAATGCCTCTTATAAATTAAGCAAAATTCCCCTTAGGGACAACAAAGTTGAACGCTAAAGCTGAGGTTGGCTCCACAATAAAGCAGAACATTACGACAACACATATTTACAAAGTTTAGGACTCAGGATGTTTGAGGGGTAGGGGCAATAATGATACAGAAAGGCACTGCATGAGGCGAGGCACCAAAATAGTTGTCATTCTTTTATGGAGTAGTTCAAAACTTTGGTTGAGATGAAACCTTTTTGTGTTTTTTAACTAATGATTTTTTCCTACTGCAATAAAATAGACGAGGAATTGTAAACTATTTATCCACTAGATAAACAAGTGAGAAGGTCAGTGAAAATTAACTTTTTATAAAGAAGCTCCATCAGGTTAGGGGTAGTCATTGTGCTGAATATATAGCAGAAATCTCCTTTTGACCATGTGTTTGAAGATACGGACAACCTTGATCGGGTTCATTCAAATTCCCTTCTTCATGGCTGTAATAATGACTGCTCTACTGAAACAGTTGTCACTGGTGATGTGACCTAAATAGTATTTCTAAGAACTTGGAAAGACCACTGGAAACTTTAAAGACACCCTAAAGCCCAGCTCAGATCAAAGATTCACAACCCAACAAGGCTGTTTCAGAATTTCAGCACTGCTCAAGCTGTGTGAACTAGGCTGTCACTTCATACTCAAATAACTTCAAATTCAAAGACTGAGAGTCCTGCTACATAGAAACAACGCATTGTCTCTCCTCACCGTAGTGTGAACTGTTCAGCTTTTAGAAAGCTGCGGAGTGGTTGTCACAGGTAGTCTCATTGTGAATCTTTGGTCTTATCCTATACTGGAAAGGCATCCAAAAGGGCACTTTATCAAGGTTGATACACCGAAAGGGCCCTTTAGCCGGAACTTTTTCTTGTTTTGACTTCTGGAAAAGCATCCTAAAGGGCATTTTATTTTGTTTTTCTCTGAAATTGCCCCCCAGAGGGAACTTTATTATGTTTTGTCCACTGGAAAGGCACGGACACCACTTTATCATTTTTCTTTCATTGGAAGGGCCCCCAAGATGGTACGTTTATCATGTTTTGTTAATTCAAAGGCACCCAGTGGGACACTTTTTTATGTTGTGTCCACTGTAAAGGCAAACAAGAGGGCACTTTATCATGTTTTGTCTATGGTAAGGGCACCAGTGATGACACTTGTCCATAGGAAGGCCAACCAAGAGGGTGCTTTGTCATGTTTTGTCAACTTAAATTGCACTTTATAATGTTTGCCAACCAAAGGGCATTCTTAGGGCACCCAAGAGGGCACTTGTTCAAGATTTGTCCACCAAAAGTGTACATGATTGTGTTGTTTTTATTGGAAGAACATCCCAGAGGGCATTTTTTCATGTTTTGTCCACTCTAAGGGCACCTGAGAGGACATATTTGTCCTTTTAAAGGACATTCCATGGCACTTTATCATGTACTGTCCACTGTAAGGCATCCCAGAGGGCTCTTAATCGTGTTTTATTTATATTGGAAGGGCCCCCACAAGTCATTTTATCATGTTATGTGCAATGTTAGGGCACTTCTATCAGAAAGGCATCCCAAAGGGCACATTATCACATTTTGTCCACTAAAAGGGCACCCAAGTGCACAGTTTCTCAAACACAAGGGCACAAGGGAGGCAACACCCCCTGCCCTCCTTCTAAATCCACTGGTGTATTTGAATTTAAAAATGTGTTATTCTGTAAAATACGTGGCATTACCATTTACAACCAGCTTAACCCTTTTCTATGTCTTCATGTTTAGTGCAAAAATAGTTTTCTGAAAGCCAATAGCATCATGTATACTATGACATGAGCTCTCTGATATCAACTGTCATTTCCTTTCTTGTATATAGGTGAGTTTGTCTGTCTCTTTCTGCACATGCAGCATTTTCAGTTGCATGCACTTGTATATAAGCCTACTAATATATTTGAGAAGGTCGATATGTTATTGTGCAGAAGATTTGATTATTACTACATATTTTTTCAATAATATTAGAGTGTACACATCCACAATGATTTCTTGAAAAGATTTGGGTTGATTTATTTGTGCACAGCATTATAAACACATAAGAAAAACTGAAAAATCAGCAGAACAGAGCATTAGAGAAAACAGGAGTAGGTTATTGTGTGTTTATCAAGTTTACAGGACGATTCCTATGACCTGTCATTCTTCATAAATTCATCTCTCCTTGGGGTTTGTCAAATTTCCAGCTGAAGTTTCATGATCTGAAAGGCTGCATGAGTTTATACAAGGCATAGTTTTAAAGAAAATTAGTATTCTCCAATGTAATGATATCATTAGATAGCACAGTAATACTTGAGGTAGTCTATGTTAGTTATTTATTTAGTGGTCTGGTTGCATGCAGCCTTGAAGAGCACAAACGATAGATTTTTTCTTGTAAGCAATAAGGTTCTCCTATAAAAGTAAAAAAGGTCTTTACAGCACATTCATGCAAAGATCTCCTCTAAACTACTTGTCAGAGTGTCTAATTGCATCAGCTTATGACTTCACTGTCCTTTTTAGCTAAAAATAGTTAAATCATAAAGAAATTCAGATACAAAGATTTTGTCAGAAGCTTGAGGTTCCACTTGAAAACCAGTTATACTCTGGAAAACATGGGGTTTTGTTGGCCTACATCGCCTAATAACTTCAGTCAGCCACAGGTAATGCTGGACTTGATAATGGAGATCACACTGACTAATGGGATCTTGGGATAATCATAATTTCACCTGTACATGATGTCAGTGATTGGATGTTACATGAATCCATAACCCCCTTACATCTGCACAGGGCCGTGTACAAAACCTGCTTTGTTTTTTTTTTATTAACCTCTTTCACCACAGTTACGCAGGAAACTATTTCTTTTCTGCAGAAAATCTCAAAGATTTCATTTTTTCCTAGACTTAAGCTAAACAAAACTGTTTTATGCAGGCTAGTGAAAATGTCAAAATATTTCAGCCACGAACAGAAAAATTCACATCTTTTTACAAAAGGATTGTAAACATTAAGTGTAAAGTGTTAGAATGTGGCACTACCTTTTTTTAAATCAGATATGAGTCCTATTCACACTTAACAAAACTCTTGAAATATCTCTGAATTTACCTGGGTGAACTGCATGTATGCATGTGAACAGCTGAGTATTTTTCATTGACTGATGGGCAAACTAAGAAAATTTACCAAGACAGTCTTGCTGCAAACCACATCAGACTGGAAGACCACTACAGTGGAGATGCCGCCTCTGTCAGAACAGAAATACACGCTAAAACGTTGAAAATAAGTCAGGGTATAGGTTAAGGTAAGGGTTAGGATACCAAAACTAAAAGTAAAAAACCTCACCAAGAAAACCTGATAACATAACATGTAATAAATCTGAGTCAACAGTCTGGAAGAAAAAAGTTTGTCCTTCATGAAAATACTCTAGCGCAGCAAACCTAGCTAGAGCTAAAACCAATGAAGTTAACGAAGCTAAGTAGATAGCTTAGCTTCATTAGCAAAATCTAAAACTAATGAAGCTATGTTAGCTATGTAAGCTAATATGGTAACTTAGCAAGGTAGCTAAATTTCAAGAACACAACGCTATATTAGCTATGTAAGCTACATTGCTAATGTAGCTAGGCAGCTAACGCTATGGTACGTAGCTAAAGAAAAAGCAAACAAAGCTATGTTAGCTATGTTAAATTATGCTTTATTTACTAAAGCTAGACTTGCTTTAGAAGTAGTAATGAAAATGGTGGCTCCCTTTAGCTTCATTAGCTTTGGCTTTGGCTAATTTGGGAATATGTAAACAAGCAAGTCAGGAGATATTTTTTTGGGTAGGTTACTCCAAAAGTGTCCTGAATTTTTAAATGTGAAAATGACTATATATCTAGGTTTAACAACTTCACCAGCAGATAAGTAGAGAACAAAGAGAGCACTAGAATTAAGTGAATACTTACCTCCATTAAATCTGCTCTCAACTGAGTACAGTTTGCTCCCTTGAAGCACTTTTTAAAGCTGTAACACTGAACACTTAACCTCTGCAAATAGTACCCCTTGTCAGCCCTTGCCAAGCTAAAACAGATTCATTTTACTTTCATATTAAAAATATTGCAAACTTCACTATCATACAATTATTCTGAATATTGGATGATTATCTATTTTGACTTGAACAAAAGTTAAAAAAAAAATCCATGCACACTGAAATCCCTCTTACTCTGATCACTGAATGACTTCCTTACGCTCTGCCTTCAAATGAATTGGTTGTTTTGATAACAATGTTATGATGCATCTTGTTATTTTAAAAATACCTTGGTGGAATACCTGCCTCAAGATGTATTTAAAGTCATTATCAATAACGTTATGTTATGATGGCAACACAACGGAATAAACAAACGTATTTGTGTGGTAAAGATCTAGCCTCCAAAGATGAGACAAACGTGCCAATTTGAAAAAGTTGCACGACACAGTTCATTGCTGTATGACATTTTCCAGATAACTTTGGCTCTCCAAGTTAAAATTTTTGAAAAAGCATAGAAAAAAAACTTATGTTGATTTTTAAAATGTTCATTTTGAGAGGAATTGATTTTATAGTATCTGTCTCCAGCCATTAAATAATGAAACTGCTTTCCATACAAACCCACACTCCCACTTCTCAGCATGCATCACATCCAATCAGAGGAGCCGATATTAGGCCCCGCAACAGTCCGTCCAATTGAATCCTTCCTTGTTGAAGTACGTCATGCTAAGGAAGTGCGGACGTTCTGAAGCAGTGGCGTGTGGGCCATAGCCAGCTATAACTGGCACTCAAAATATTAAAATATATGCCATTTA
This sequence comes from Cheilinus undulatus, assembly GCF_018320785.1. Lineage (NCBI taxonomy): Eukaryota > Metazoa > Chordata > Actinopteri > Labriformes > Labridae > Cheilinus > Cheilinus undulatus. Next base: position 17,751,546 of record NC_054887.1, on the reverse strand, counting down.
AATAATAGTTGAAAAATATTTTATGTAGATAAAAAACTGACAATGGGAGCGAATAACAGTACCCGTCGCGTGTCATTTGAGTCGGACGAAAACGAGAATATAACGGTGGTGAAGGGCATACGGGTAAGTGAAAGTATACAAACATGTGTATAGTTCAGTTTAAAGATGTTTCATGACTTAAAGTAACATTATTTAATACCATGTTCAATATAAGTCATTACATTCAATGCTAAGAAGCGTGCTCAGGTTGTACGGCTTGTCTAAAGTATCTACCGGTATGCTAAGTCGTAATAGCAGGCAGACTCCTCACAGCTTTACTTTCATTTATTCCGAAGTAGAAACGTAACAACATGAATTCATGTATTATATTTATTGGCAGTATATCCAGCTATAAGCTATAACTACTGCCATGTATAGACTGGGAACAGTTCATAATGTCCTTGTGGGAATGTTGACGTTGACGTCACTGTCCTCGTGCTCTACTGTCAGTCTGTCACTCAGTGAATGAATGAATGGAGCTACTTTGACACTGTTGCATTTCTGGTAATGCTTTCCTTTTGAAAGTTCTGTTAGTTGGAGGGACTGCATGCTACTGTCTGGAGGAGGTAAATATAGACTGAGAAGCATTAGTCGATCAGATAAGGCTTTAGTTGGCATGACTCTGTCTATTTTTACTCATTTGGCGTGGAAACAAAGCAAGGATAAAGGTGACTTTCCACACGTTGCAATCCTGTTTGTGCTCGTTTTGCAATGGTTGCATAATAAGATTGAAAACAGAACTTCACCTTAAATACAATGAACTTCACCATTTGAGTAGTTTTGTGAAAGTCATCATTGCTGTTTTGTATATGATTTAACATTTTCAAGTATATTTGGTCACACTGAACAAAGATCTTGTGCACAATGTTGAGAATGTATGGTACACAATGTGCATGATGTAGACATAAGCAAGGATGATAAGAGTGCCAAGAGGGTAATAAAAATGCAACTGATCCTAAAAAAACCTAAAAATAAATGTATTAAAAGTAAAGAAAAAATAGGGAGAATTATAAAAGACATATGGGATTTTTTTTTACATACCGGGTTGCTTTCAACATAGGAGAACTTGGGGTGCCACCTAACCGCTAGGTTATTTGCATCCCAGATTCTACATAAAAACATAGAATCTATACTCAGGGTTTTCAGCATGGAAACTAATTATGTATCAGCAGGCTTTGGTGTCTGCAGAAAAGCAGTCTGTGTGTGGACAACAAAAACACAGCAAAAAAACAGGTGGAACATTATCCCCACTAATGACAGACCAGCTCCCCATGGTAGCACTCTGATGATGATTTATTAGCCTCCATAAATAGATTTAGAAGCAGTCAACAATCCATCATGAAACAAACATTCAATCTTGAGCCACAAATGTTCTTGATGCTGAGATTCCTGTACTACCTGAAATGCATAAGTGAACAGTTTAACCTCAGTTCAACAAAGAAGCATTTCAAAAGTTGTTTTCTTCTCCTCTCAAGAACAGGCCTGACAATTTACTTTGACCAAACCTGCATTATTATAATTTTAAGGGCTTGATTCCTATAAATGGCAAGTAGATCACGGGGAAATTAGCTTCCTCTTTGCTCATGTTCTTATGAAATAAAATGCACTGAATGAATGGGTACTACTCCGGGATATTATGGACCCAGAACTGCATTCACAGAAACACTTTATTGAAAAGCAAGTACGTCTTTTATGTTGCTGCTAGCTTCTCTTAAATTATTGAGATATATGGATCTGTTCCCAGTGGCATGAATCTGACATACATCTATGTGTTTCTCTTAACAATGAAGCCAAGCTTAGCACAGAAACCTTAAGCAGCTAACTTTTTGCTATATCAACAGTGTGCCATGCGCTGTCTTGTTTTCCTTTTTTTGTATACAAAGAAAATTTAAAACCAGCAAATAGGAAATAGGGTTTTCATGCCCATATCAGATCTAAACTTAAAGATGAATGTTATAAAAACATCTTTCTTTGGCTTGCTGGAGATTTAGCCTTCAAATTTGACCTAAGCACGTGGTTTTGAGAAATTTTGAAAACCTTCATGAGAAGTTATTCGCTACCTGTATGAGTTGAACTTAAGCTTTTCTTTCATTCTCCTTGCAGCTTTCTGAGAATGTCATCAACCGCATGAGGGAACCTTCTCCGCCTCCAAAACCCCATCATGCTCCCTCTCCACCACCCTCCACGGCACCTGCCTTCACTCCCCCTCCTCTCCTACGGCCAGTGCCTCCCCCCTTTGACCCAATCACCTCTTTACCTCCACTTCCACCCCCTCCTGCACCTATAGAACCTGTTGCAGCTCCAGCTCCTCCTCCTCCTCCACCAGCTCCATCTGCCACAGAGACAGTCGCAGCACCAGCACCACCTCCACCCACCCCTCAACCTCCTACAGAACAGGTAGCAGCACCAAGCATTATTGACATGGTCCTCCCATCTTCAGCACCCCCAGCTGCTGCTGATGCTGTTGCTGCTCCTGCTTTTGAGCCTGTGGCAGAACCTCCTCCTCTCGTTTCTGCTGCTGTTGAGCCGGTAATCTTGCCTACATCTGTCCCTCCCGCTCCACCTCCTTGCCATACTCCTGCTGTTGTGGAAGAAATTGCTCCGCTTGCTCCTCCTCCCCTTGTAATTGAGCCATCTCCTCCTCCCGTGATTCAGTCCTTTGCTTCTCCTCCCCCGATAGTTGAACCCATTGCTCCTCCTCCAGTTATTGAACCCATTGCTACTCCTCCAGTTATTGAACCCATTGCTCCTCCCCCAATTGTTGAACCCATTGCCCCTCCCCCTGTAGTTGAACCCGTTGCTCCTCCCCCTGTAGTTGAACCCATTGATCCTCCTCCTGTTATTGAACCCATTGCTCCTCCTCCTGTAGTTGAACCCATTGCTCCTTCGTTTGTCGCTGAACCCATGCCACCTCCTCCTCCTGTGCACATTGAACCCATCCTTGCTCCCCCTCTGCCCGAATCAGAACCCCTTTCTGCCCCCGCTGCTATTTTTGAGCCTGCTACCATCCTGCCACCACCTTTAAATCCTTCAGGTGACACTTTATCCCCGCAGCCCGCTGAGCCGCTCGCTGCTCCTTCCATGCCTGAGTTTACTGCTCCTTGTGAACCAGTTGCACCTCCTCCTCAGCCCCCAGTGGAACCATTAACCCCTGCTCCTGTTCCTGAGCCAGTGGTGCTGCCTGAATTGAGTACACCTCCTCCACCACCACCTCCTCCTGCACCAGCAGGTGAGTTTACAACCTGTTGTTAATACTTTAGTCTTGCATTTCTTTTTTAAATTCTTAGATATAAAAGATATGCATAGATGTCACTTCCTACCAGTGGTGTTGGAAATATTTTCCATAATGTAAGCATGGATGATTCTGCATAGATGCAGAGGCACCTCAAGAAAGATGTAATAAAGATGTTAAATATATATCTTCAACATTGTTTATTAAAGAAAGAAGAAAGAGACGTTAACCTATAAATTTAAAAAGGGAAAAAAACTATCTAAACCTTTATTTATCTTTAAAAAAATAAGCCTAAATGCTCTCTCCAAAAGCTGTTATTTTTCATGGAAACTTCTTGCTTGAAATGTGATATTATTTTGATAATTTTATTGTTTATATTATTTAACACAATTTAGTTAAATGATATAATTGAAATTATTTGTCTGTGTGAAGAAATGAATGCTGACAATTGAATTTAGGTTTTCAGACTGACTGCCTCCACTGAAAAAAGAAGCCAAGGCCACCCATTAAGTGGGATAAAGTGGAGAGCTTTTTGGTTAATCTGTGATAACTGTATTTTACATTTAACCAATAATAGCCACTCCAGAAGGAAGGAATTGTAATAACTTTAAAGGAAAAATAGTTGAAAAATTGCAGAATAAAGCAAAAAATGTTCAAAAATTAGTTAAAAGTGGTAAGAAAAATGTTAAAAAGGTGAAAAAATACGTGGTAAAAATGGTAAAAAAGTGGCCAAAATTTGTCAAAGCTATGAAAAGGGGTTAAAAGATGCAAAAATTGGCTCCAAGTGGCAAAAATGGATGGATAAAAAGGTGAAAGCAGTTAAAAAGTGGCAAAAATGGGTTGAAAGCATAGACTGTAGAAAGAATTGGACAAACCCCGTGTGATGTCAGTCGTCTGCTTACAATAGGCTGAGTAAAATGGCTTTTGAAGCCAATCCGTGGATGCCTCCAAATTGAAATCACGGTCTCAACCGAACTTTTGGATCAACCTAATGGCCCGCCCACTAAGCACGATTTCCTGTCAGCCTGCTAGCTAGCATTCCAGTTGACAGGAATGGAGCCTCTGCCTGCCGAGCTATCTGTCAATCAAATGAGACACGCCAATCACCATGAAGTGAGGTTTATCCTAAATATCATCCAAACGATCGTGGTACAAAAAAATTCACCCCCCGTACAGTGGGAGCACAATAAGACGCTAGCTAATGAGACACGTTTGGTGTTTTGAACCAGGCTGTAAACCAGTTTATTTTGTGTGTCAAAACCAGCTGTTTAACATATGTGGAGACGGAACTTCCGGTTTTCCTGCAGCCAGCCTCAAGTGGACAGTCACGGTATAGCAATTTTTTTTTACTTCCGCATTGGCTTCATTTTTTAGGACCGGAGGTTGCTGCTTGGTTGAAAGTGTCAGATTTGGTGGTCAAAATGGTGAAAAACAGTTAAGAGGTGGCAAAAATTGGTGGCTCAAGTAGTGAAAAGGGTTAGAAGTACCAAAAATTGGCTGAAAGTGGCAAAACTCTGCTTAGTGTGAAAATGTGGCTAAAGACCGGAAACAGTGATGACAAGGGGTTTAAAAGTGGCAGGAATAAATATTTTGAACATCAGAACCCAGCAATACCTTGACACACTTTTCAGCTCCAAAATTAAGTAACTGTTAGCCAGGATGCTAGTGCCAATGCTGCTGATCCATCACACATGCATTGATAACATCAGAAGACCACAACTGGGGAGGGCCCATGGGGTCTTAAGAGTCTCTGCCAATTCTGTGGGCACGCCTGATAGTAGCCATGTGCAGCTATACAGAAAATAGAGGACACATTGGGATATTTTATCAAATCAAATCCAAGTGTGAAAATATGAAAATTTGAAATCTAAGCTTAAAAGATTCCCACTTTACAGCTCTGGTGAAGTGCTGGCTTTCTGCTGCACATCGGTCAGTACAGTTGACTTGTGGGAGCCAGTATTAAGGGCATAGCTTTGGCACAGGTATTTCAAAACTAAACTCGAGGTTCTTACTTTTTCCTGAAACAAACAAGAGGAAAATGAGTTGGAGGGGTTTAGATTATATTTGCCACTAACTGAATGCATGGAGGCCCAGTGATATGATTCATGCAGTATGTGCTTCTGCACCTACACAGCTTCATCTTATGGCTTAATTAATGTAATGTTGGTGCTCCAAACCCACAGTGAACATCATCAGGAAATAATTACAGAACAGATGGCACCTTTCAGCTGAATTAAAGCTGTTTACTGCTTACTTCCTGCTGTGATGTCACATGTCTGTAGACAAGCTTTCAAGAACTACACTTTGTTAGAGAGTGGGTGATGGAGGAGTTGTGGGACAGTACTCTTATCAGACTGATGACTGGTGGTCTGAACACACTGTCTGTGTTTGTCAAACATTTCCCTCCATGCATGGATGCAACAGTCTGGTTTTGCTTCAATTAGTGACTGGTAACTTGGGATTTTTAGCCCATTGCAAATGCTTTTTGTGCCCTTTTGTGCATTTTTTTATTTTATTGTAAAAACATTTTAATCACTTTTTTGCCTTTACTTAGATAGGACAGTGGATTGAGTAGGAAATTAAGAGAGGGAAAGCCTAACCAGTATGCCATCAGCAGCTCCATATATACAGTAATAACAACAGAAAAGTAAAAGTATTTCATGTTGGCCACTCATCAGTGGGGTGACAAAAATGCCAGTGCACTTGCCTCCACTCAGGTGGTGAATTGGTGAATATTTCCTGCTGTGTTTACATCCCAACCTCATGCAGAAGTACTGCTAGGGGCCTGTCGAGGAAAACTCACAGTAGAGTTAAGGTTAGGATGTAGATGTTTGAATTCCCACATGCAACTTACCTGTTTTTGGGAGGTTTTTGTAAAGAACTCTAAATACTTTTTTATTTAAAGTTACAAAATTTTGTCAAAACATATTTTTCAGCTTGAAATGATCACATTTTGGTCAAATATGTGCAGCTGTGATTTCAGACCTCCGAGGCATTTGAACAAACATGTGCCTTGTTTCTTCTAAGGAATGATTTTTTGTGTGTGTGTGTGTGTGTGTTTTTAAAACCCTAAGAAATTAATTATTTTTGTCAATGGTTCATTTTTATCCTGAAACATATGTGCCCATTTCTGCAGCAGCCTGCTTAATTAACAGCCAAAGGTTATGAAGAAATGAGCTGTCCGAGGATTTACTTAAAGTCCAGCTTTATTGAATTTTAATGATGTTTTCATTTTGTGGGTGTTTACTTTGAGCCACCTTAAGCTTTTTGTCTCCAACTTTTCCTACAATTTGTAATTAGTCTTCATTTTAAAACAGGCCCTGCAGTAGCCTCAGTCATATTATGATTCATTGCCATTCCTGTGCTGTTAATGAAATGATTAATTCTTTCTTGTTATAATGTTAATGAATTGATGCTGTAATTAGTGGCCCTCTTTTCTGCCTTGTCACCGTGGAGCTTTAGCTGTCACGATAACCCTTCTTCTTCCTGTGGTTCAGGAGAGCTCTCAAAATAGCGAGACTGAACTCAGCAGGTGTGTTACATTATTTGTGTAGGTCTGTAAGCAGTTTACTCCTTGATTTCTGCTCTTAGTAGTCTGATACAATGATGCAGAGTTATTTTATCACTGTTTGTAACTACACTGGTTCATTTATCAGTGCTTTTTCAGCTGTTCTCAACAACACATCTTACAAACCAAAAAAAGAGGCAAAATTTGGATTGTGTTTGTAAAGATAAACAATTAGTTGGATTCAAGCCAGTTCTGTCCTCTCAGGGTTTGTTTCAGAGTAAAACCCACAAAAAGAAAATGAAAAAAGTAAATGTTCTCAGATTCAACAGGTGGCCAGACATAATGACACATTAAAATGCCTCTGATGCTTTTTTGTATTTGCAAAATGGCTAATACCGTACAAGTGCATCTAAATACATTCGAATATGGTAGAAAAGGTCTTTATTTCTTTTAGTTTAGATGAATGTGGCTTACAGTTGATGAAAACCCAGAGTTCAGTATCTCAAACAATTAGAATATTATACCTAAGACCAATAAAAAGATGTTTTCAGTACAGAAATGTTGGCCTTCTGAAAAGTGCAGTACTTGGTTGGGGCTCCTTTTGCTTGAATTACTGCATCAGTGTGGCGTAACATGAAGGCAATCAGCCTGTAGCACTGCTGATGTGTTATGAAGCCCAGGCAGCCTTCAGCTTGTCTGCGTTTTTGAGTCTGGTGTCTCATCTTACTCTTGATAATACCCCTGAGATTCTCTATGGGGTTCAGGTCTTGCGAGTTTTCCGGCCAGTCAAGCACAGGAATATCATGATCATTTAACCTGCTTTTGGTACTTTTGGCTGTGTGGGCAGGGGCCAAGTCCTACTGGAAAATGAAATCAGCATCTCCATAAGCCCTGTCAGCCAAAGGAAGCATGAAATGCTCTGAAATTTCCTGGCAAATTGCTGCGTTAACTGTAGACTTCAGAAAACTCAGTGGACCAACACCAGCAGATGTCATGGCAGCCCAAATCATCACTGACTATGGAAAGTGAAAATACTGGACTTCAAGCATCCTAGATTCTGTGCCTCCTCCAAATTCTGGGACTTTGGTTTTCAAAGAAATTGCAACATTTGCTTTTATCTGAAAAGAGTACTTTGGACCACGTTGGCCCAGCGTATCCTGAGTGGAGCCTCATCGCAAACGATAATTTGTCTGAATAATCCTCAAGTCTGTCGCGCCAGGTCTGTAACACATGCCAGGGCAACCTGTTGTGGAGGAACAGCAAGAGGGTATCGACAGACATCCGTGTTTGTTTTTTCTGTAATCATGTGATCACCCGAGATCACTGTCAGGTCGGCAGGTGTGTGGTCTCCGGTGATCTGACAGTCTGGCTGAGTCGTCTAGTGTGTGTTAAAAAAATCATCCAGTGGGTGGCTAGCCTAAGACGATTCTGACATCTCCTGTTTAGGAGTGGCTTGTCACGAGGAATGCAACAGATGCAGCCAAATTCCTTGACACATCTGTGTTTGGTGGCTCTTGATGAACTAATACCAGCTTCAGCCCACTCCTTGTGAACTTCCCCCAGATTCTTAAATGGGTTTTGCTTGACAATCCTCTCAAGTGGTGTGGTTATCCTTGTTGCTTGTGCATATTTTTCTGCCACAGTTTTCTCTTCCAGTCAGCTTGGAGTTGTTTTGAGTTAATTCGGTGATTAGAGTCTGACACCATTAGTTTATTATATTGAACATTTACACAATATTCTAATTTTATGAGATACTGAGTTTCACATTTTGAATTGAACTACTGAAATAAAATTTCCACAAAATAAATTTCCACAATATTCTAATTGATTGAGATGCACCTCTAAAAAAGTAGTGCGTCAAACATATAGATTGGCCAGTTATCTCTAGGGATATTTGATTTGTTTGTGTCCTCCTGTAATGCAGAGAGTCAAACAACTAAAATAAATGCATTTTTCGTGATAATTGTTCTATTAGTAATGTGATTACTGCAGTTATCACCACATTACAGACAAATGTAATCTAATTACAACACTAATACCAAGGATATGGAAGTGTCAAACTACATTGATATTTCAGTGTAAGATTACGTTATTTTACTGATAGAAGTGTATTAAAGAAACACACACACTCCTTTTATACTTCCACTGAGTCTCCCTCTCCAAAGTTTTCAGCTTTATTGTTCTTAATGTGTGGGTGCACATCCCTTGCCTCTTGACACATCTGGCAGAGGACATCTGAATGTTACAAATTCATTACACAGTACAAAGCAAGGCGTATGTGTGGCGGTGGTGGGCTGGCTCTACAGAGGCTGGCATCCAGAGAGTGGGCAGGCTCCCCCATCCTTGACTGTGCTCAATCAGTAAGGTAATTAAAAAAGGGCCAACTTATGCCACGCCACACTGACTCCAGTGATTAAAGCGACACCTCCGCAGTTTCACACAACAAACCACCAGGCCTCATTAAGGGACCGAGGTGGCCAGCGAGTGTGTTCTCTTTTTATTTTTCCATAGGGCCTCTGTGATTATGACATTGCATTTTATGAGAGCCAACTGCCTTTTAGTTTCAACACATTAGTGGTACCATTAGATAATTAAAAGAATTTATTTATTCACATTCCACAAAAACACTTCTTTGTCTGTCTGTTTGATTTCTCCAGGGCTGCTTTCACAACACAGTTGAATCGAGTAACTCCTACATTCGTCATGCTCATTTGTTTCATTTGATTCCACAATGAGTTTAACAGTATCTGGCTTCATTTTGTCGCTAGTTTAAAGGGTTAAGCAAGTAGTTACAATGAGGGGCTGCTTGCTTTCATAGTCTCACACTGTGTTTACAGGCAGTTATGGATGTTACTTTACAGTCATTTCAGAGGATATGAAGTTTTCATTACTGCTGTATGTTTCTATGAGAAAATTTGCCTCTGTCAGTATAGAAAATAAAGATGGAGCCTGCAAAGCACGGGGCGTCTACCAGAAAGGTAATAAAAAAAAACAAATAAATTACTGTTTTCAATATTTTCCATCATTCCCTGTGCTCACTATATTTGCAGTGATAAGAGAAGACAACTTTATTTATCCCAAAGGAAATTCTGGTGCCGGGTTGTGCTACATTAGAGTACAAAAAAGCAATGGAGAACTAAATTAGGTATTTCTGGCACATCTTTTCCACCTTTAAAAGTGCGTGGAGGATGAAACAAACCTTGAAGAAAACAGAAAGCTCCAGCAACACTTGTAGTTTTGACAACAGCTTTATGGGGCAACTTTTTAGTGCAAAAACACAACCCAAGAGAGCATCCAATACAACGGAAAAGACAAAATAATGTATTCTGATTATTGAGTGGATTGGGATTCATTTTAAAGATACTGCCATTACACCAACAGGGACTGTAATGACATTGTATTCTAATACATACACTATAATGTGGAGTACCCCCCCCCCCCCTTTTTTTTTGCAGCTATATCAGCCTCCACTCTTCTTGGAAGGCTTTCAAGATTTTACAGTGTTTCTGTGGGAATTTGTGTCCATTCATTCTGTATAGCATTTATGAGGTCAGGCACTGATGTTGGACAGGAAGGCCTAGATTGCAAAATCTGTTCCAGTTCATCCCAAGGGTGTTAGATAGGGAGGTCAGGTCTCTCTATACGCTGGTCACCACACTAGACTCATCAAATGTGTCTTTATAGTCCTTGCTTTGTGCACTGGGGCACAGTCATGTTGGAACAGAAAACGGCCTTCTTCATACTGTGGCCCCTAAGTTGGAAGCATAGCATTTTCCAAAATGTCTTGACTGCTGAAGCATTAAGATTCACCATCACTGGAGATAAGAGGCTAAACCCTGAAAAACAGCCCCAAACCATTATCCCTGTACCGAACTTCACAGTTGGCTCAATACGGTCAGGCAGGTAATGTTCCCCCGACATCAGCCAAACTCAGGCTCACCTTTCTGACCTGCCAGAGATGCTGAGGCCATTCCAGAGAACACATTTCCATTTCTCCACAGTGTCAGTGTGCCTTACACTACTCCATCCAATGCTCGGCATCGGACTTGGTGATTTAAGGCTTGCATGCAGCTGCTCGGCCATGGGAACCATTGTATTAGTGCTTACATTAATCCCAGTGGAACTTCAGAACTCTTCAGCTGTGGAATCAGCAGAGTGTTGGCAACTTCTAAACACTGTGCGCTTTCACAGTCGTTGACTCTGCTCTGTGATTTTACATGTCTTTTACGTCGTGGCTGAGTTGCTGTTGTTCCTCAATGCTTCCACTTCTAATACTTTCACCCACAGTTGACTTATCGCAGGACTGAAATTTCATGAACTGTCTTATCACAAAGGTAGCATCCATCACAATACCACACTAGAAGTCAAGCCAGTCTGCGAAGATGGATCTGCCTGAAGGCTGGCATGAAAATATGCCAGTGTGGTATGGGCATAAGCAAAATTAATTTTCATGCTAACAGAACAGGTAAATGTTTAATGCATTTATGTTTTGTTTTTTTTAATTTTATTTTTCTTTATCTTAAAGTTCTGTCCAAGGTAAATTCCCAATGACATTGCCCTCCTTATTTTACAGTAGCACACAATAATAGTTTCTGTTGACATTTACTCAGGTGTTTTACTCTCACAAGGTCACCTCAGAACTTATTGTATACAATGCAAGTCCTTTTGATGCAGGAAAAAAATCCACTTAGACTATTTATCAAGCGTGCTCTTTTTAAGGGACAAGATAAAAAAGCACGATGAATGTGAATGTGAATCTCGTTAAAAAGTTGCAAAGTTCAGCCCTATCCTGAAAGGGTACAGCCGTAATGAGGCAGACATTGATTATGTGTATCCACGAGAGTTAGGTATCGAGTGAGGCTCTCAGCAGGTCAGCTGTCTCTAAATCATGGCCTGAGTTAGTGTGTGTGCTGATTGTGCCGTAGTCAAGGTTGAACCTCCTACACCTTCTCCAATGTGCTATAAATATTCATATGCCAGGGCCCACACACTGTGCTGGACTAATAGCCTGCTTAAAGATGTCTCCCAAGTGCAGCAGAGAGAATAGGAGCAGGAGAGACAAAGGAAAACAATAGGAAGGATGTGAGGGACTATGTGAGAAACTTGTGAAATATATCACCCTTCTTTTGAGACCGACTTTTCTTGTTATCTTGTGAAAATGTGAAGTGATAAGTTGGGTCCATTTTTGCTAACATGAGATTGAATTAAAAGGAAAGCATGTGAATAAAAGAGGAAATCAGAACTGGCACCTGCCTGCAGGAGCTGGAAGCTTGCTCTTTGGGCTTTTATTATTTCTTTCATATTTTGAACCTGGTGAAAGGTGCGCGGTGACTCAACTAAGCGCTAGCTAGAAACGTGAGGAAGCGGTAATGTTACAGATTATGCCCTCCATACAGGTCCTGGGGTTAATGAAACTTCTGATGAGAAACGCAATTTGCCTTCGTCTATTATCTCCACTGCCAATAGCCCGTGCTCTGCCGCCTCTCCTCCTTCTCTGCGGTTCTTTTTTTCCACAGGGTTTAGTGATTGGCAGAGACAGAGGGGAGGGGGAAACGTCTAAAAAGATGATGAATTTTTAATCTTTTTAACATTTACATGTCCTATTCTGGATTGACATGGCCGCTGTCGATCTGGAGTGTCTCTGACCCTATCCAGCCTTCTTCAAGGACCCCAGACAGTGTTTATCATATCAGAACCTGTTCTCCAGTTGACCTTGCGGGCCTGCTAGCTATCTGAAGCCTCTCTCTGCAGGGCTGGAGAGGATCGGGTGATAAAAGAGGAGCTGCTGAGGCTTGTCTGAACTTGGAGGACTTTTAATAATTTCACTCTCCATTGTGAATTGCTGAAGGGTGTGTATTTTCAATAGGTCTGAACATTTAAAGGCCATTTGATTCAGGTCTTACCTTTTGGGAAAAGTTCATATTGATAGGGCTAGACCTTTGATTTTAAAATGCAAGTTGAGTTTTGCCTCCAATAAACTTGTGTATGTACTTCTGTAGACATAACCACAATTTCACCTGTGTTTAAAACATCCTTGAAGTTGCAAAAATGCTTCAGACGACTTGTTTTGGTGACCAAGTTTAGTATAATTCCTGTTGCCCTTATGTCCTCAGCTGGATATTGTCTGTTGTTAATTGCAGTGTGACTCTTTTACACTTATATCTATGGTGCTGTGGGCAGTGGTGCCATCACATGAGATGACTATAATTCTTTCATGCTTTGAACAGTAGGCGACATCAGTCTGTCTTTAAATATTGGACAGCATGCAAAGGAAAGTTGTTGACTGTCAATCACTGCCTTTGCATGCCCTAGTGTTTTGTCTGGCTTGCCATCATCCTGAAGCCTTTTTACTTTACTTTTTTATTCTCTTAACTCTGAGGCATAGATGTCAGGGTTGAGATGAAAAGGCTTTAAAGTTTGGTATTCAGAGAAGTATTACATTGACTATATTCTAGTTTTGTTTGTTTTATTTGTCTAAGGAGGAATATTACTTGAGAGCAGATAGATTGGTTGTTACAAAGCAGAAGAACACATGACCACTTGTCACAGTAGCTGCCATGCGGACATTAAATGTTTATCATTTCCATAAAAACACTGCCACATAACAAAGCATGAATGACTACTGGAAGCCTTTCTGATGCTCCGACTCATTCATGTTATGTGCTGCTTACCTGTGATAGACCACCATTATTTTCTGCTATCAGCTAGGTTATCTAACTAGCACAGAACTCCATCCCCCACCCCCAAAAAACACTAGACATTTCCAAATCAAGTAGAGACCAGTCTGTGGTCTGATCCAAAGCCATGGAATATGTTGGATCACAATAGAGAACATCAAAGTAAAATCACAGAATAACAATTTTTGCACAGCATACAGCAGTTTACTCTAAAGAAAAACTACTTCTGCCTGTATTTGTTTAACAGTTTGAGTTATTATAAGATTAAAGAAGACACTACTGCACACAATTTCAGCTCTGTTTTATGATCAGATGTAGCAGAAGGTTTTGTGTGCTTGTCCGCTGGCCTGCTGCTAACAAATGTTAACAGGTAATAAAAGACTCTGACCATAGGGATTATCCCATCGACAAATGCAGCAGGAGAGTAATCCTAACACATGCAGACACATACACAGCAGTCTAGCAGCACACCACATGGCACTTCTACCTTCAGAGCACGTTGTGGCCGGGGCGCAGGCGGGCATCTTTACTTTCATGCTTAATTACCTGCCAAGATAGACCAGTAGAGATGCAGGATTATACATGTGTGATGTCCCCTGACATGAATATAGGATATAGATAGGGTGGAATGGGGCTGAGGTTTGAACATGGAGGATGATTGGGCCTCCATGTGTGTATGAGAAGGCAATACGGGATTTTTTCTGTGGTTCCCAGTCTAGAAACACTTAAAAATTCAAATATCATCTATTTATCAAATAAAACTTGCTGCATCTTTTACTTCTGGTGAGAAAAGGTGAAATCTGCATGAGTAACTGGCTTGAACTGAGGAATAATTTGCATTTTTTTTTTTACTAAGAAAAACAAGGACTTGGTTATGAAAAAGGCTAACAAATTGTCTGTCATTACACTCATTTACCACCTAATAGTTACAGCTTTGATAACAACCCAGACAGACCAATCTGCACCTATCTATGAATCATTATATTTTACATGTTAATTCTGAACAACACATTTTCTGATTAATGCAGATTTTCCAACACTTGTTCAAAAACACCCACCTACCTCTTTCTTTCTCTAACCTCTTTATACAAAAGGACTCTATTCAGAGTCCAAACAAACACAATATGCCTGTCAGCAAACAATAGCTGTTTACTTTTATAAAAATCTCTCTTTCTCTTTTCTCTTTTTTGTCCCCAGTTGATGAAGAGGCCCTGAGGAAGAAGATCACTGCTGAGCTGCATGAGGGCTTGGAGCTGGACAGGGCCAAGGCTGAACAAGAGCTGCAAGCCTGGTTAGAGAAATAAACACACACATACACAATGACTTTGCACAGTTAAATAGTTGTTTTATTGAATATTACTCAGACACTTTAAGTTTCTTCTTCTTCCTGTCTGTCAAAGTCTCAGATTTTAAACTCCAATTTAATTTGAGTAAAAATTAAACAATAACAGTCCCTTTTTGATATAATGGCAGCAAAGTTTCTGGTACCCAATTTAAGGTAAATTCTTTTTCTAAGAACCAAAAAACATTGCTTTGAATCAGAACATTGACGGTGTATTTGTGCTATTAGACAGTGCTCTCTTTCTTGTGCTGTTGGTTGCTAACTGTAACAGTTAGCTAGCTAGCTAGACGTGGTACTATACATTATGACCAATAACATTTACATACACACAACTACCTTTCCAATTTTTGTAAAATAGATTGCTTACTAATGGTTAGTTACTACACAAGTGGATTAGTTTGCTAAACAGCTGAGTTAGCCATTTGTATGCTTTTAAATTGTAGTTTTTTGATGGGACAAAGGGATTAGCTTGCCAGATGGCTGTGTTTTATGAATATTAAGCTAAGTTAGCCATCATGCTAGTTACATTAGCTTTCTAACTTAGAAGTATTATGCTTTATAATGTATTTATAGTTGTTATTCAATGGCATTTCAAAAGCTATCAATGTTTTCTAAATAGCTAGCTAGGTGTGCCATCTTGCTAGTGAGATAAGCTTACTCTCTTAAAAATATTATGTTTTAAATTTGATTTTTGTTGTGATTTGATGACATTTCCAAAAACAGTTGGATTAGCTTGTAGTTGACTTAATAGCTAACTGAATTAGCCATCTGAGTCCAAACAGCTAACTGAATTAGCCATCTGAGTCCAAACAGCTAAACAGCTAACTGAATTAGCCATCTTGCTTGTTACGTAGCCTTACTAACTGAGATTCTTTACAGGGTTTTTGTAGGTATTTCATGGGGGTTTAAAATAAATTTTTTTGCATGCTATCAGTCTTGTAGTACTCGAGTCCGACTCAAGTCATGATTTGGAGGACTCGTGATTTGACTTGGACTTGAGCAATGATGATGAATGAAGAGGAGGACTCTCACTGAAATCTGCGTGAACATCGGCGAGATAACGCTGATTAGTGAGCTGAACAAGGTGACATATAGTAAAATTGTGATTTGTATAAAGACAGCTCAGACTTTAGAGTACTGAAGGGGGGATGAACTTGGATGAAATTGGAATTTTAGTTTTTAGTGAGAAATCTGAATAAATCCAGTCATTTTAAAGGAGGAATATTTAGTATAAGATAGGTGTAAAGAATGAGTGCAGTTAAAACATGTCTCATTTTTCCACCCTAAATATAAAAATAATCCTATTAATATAACTACTATTAACAATAAGGAGTGTGATCATTAAGGAGTATTAATAGGAGTATCAATATCAATCAAAATCAACGACCCTCATACTGGAAGTATTTTTGTCTAATGACTAAAACTAAAAATGGTCGTCAAAATTAACACTGTCTATAAGGCTACTCAACCACTGGGTCATAGATGTTTGGATTTGTTTGTGCACAACTGCTGTAAACAGCTCCTCTAGTCCTTTAAAATGAAAGTCGACAAAATTCATGCATTAATAAAACACATCAATAACACCCCCCCCCCCCCCCCCGGAAAGCTGCAATGGCTTAAAAATAATTCATAGTTTGATTTAATTTGGCTCTAGTTTTAGGTACTGGGGACTTGTCTAGGACTCGAACATGGGTAGCAGACTTGCATTCAGGTAAAGGGGACTCCTCTCGGATTTTTCTTTGGTGACTCGGACTCGACTCAGACTTGAACACTGGGGACTCAGGACTCGACTCGACTTGGACTCAACTACAACACTGCATGCTATATGGCAAACTAGCTGGCTGTTTTTTTCTTTCTTCTTTTTTTTTTTTTTTTTTTTTTTTTTTAAAAAAATATCAAGCTTAGTAAGCCATCTTGTTAGTTACTTAACTTTCAGCTGTTGTTTGAAGCCATTTTAAAATCAAGTGGATTAGTTTACTATATGGCTAACTAACTAGCTATGTTTATGCTTTCTAACTAAATATGATTCTTTTAAAATCATTTTTATCTGTTATGTAGTTGACTATAGCCATCAATGTTTTCTAAAAGCTAGCTTAATTAGCCAGCTTCCATGCCTACAAATATTGTGTTTTAGATTTAAGTTTTGCTGTTAGTGTAGTTGTTAATTAAGTTAACAGCTTTCTAAGTTAAGAGTTTTCTAAATAACTTGCTAGGTGAGCTAGTAACATTAGCATACTAATTATTTACTAATTACATACTAATTATTAGTTATTTGTTTGATGAGAAAATTAAAAGTAGATTAGCTTCCTTTCCCTTTGACCAGCTAGCTAATTACCTATCATGCTAGTTACATTAGCATAAGTTGTTATTATCATATACCACCAATTCATCTTAAAAGTAAATTAATGGACCTTCATAAAGGTGGATTACCTTCCTAGTTGGTTGACTAGCAAGCTAAGTTAGCTAACTAGCTAATTACATCTACATCTACCTAACTTTCAGCAATTGCTTTGATTTTTTAATCAGTTTTAGTAGTTATTCCTTAGAACTGATGGAGTATCTAATTAGCATGTGTTTGTATTACAGCAATTTATCATATGATTGTTCAGTAGCAGTGGAAATTAAGTCCATAAAATAAAATTTATTAACCAGGATTTGTTAATATTACTTTATTTAAAATACTTTATTCTATTACTTATAAGCACAACATAAACAGAGAACTTTACTGATAAATGTTGCTGATCATCTTTAAACTCCATCCTCTTCTGCTGTCCATTTTGGAGATCACCTAATGTTTGGAAACCCATTAATAAGTGCTGATAAAGTGCACAATTGTGATTATTAACTTTACCAAAGTTTTTTTTTTTTTTCAATCCATTGCACCTTTTGGTTCTCTCTACCGTTAAAATAACAGAGGTTTTGGCATTTTTAAAACTTCCGGTATCAAAGCGTCAACATTTTTGACAACCTTACTTTAAATTGTGACAGATTGAACCAGGCAATAGTTTCAGTTTCACTCCCAGAATTCCATCTAAAACCCGAGATATTTTCAGATGTTACAATTTCCCGATTTCATTAATAGTCAAAAAGGTCAGTACCAGTCTTTCCTCTTCCTGCTGCTTTTCCAATCTTCCCCTCTTCCGAAGCACATCCGCACTTTTTCCTACCACTGTCTCTGCTCCTCTTATTCTCTCTGGATCAATTAATCATGCCTGAGAGAAGGAGGGTGCTATCCCGAGGTAATTTCCTGGGTGTTGAGTGGGTGATACATTAGCCCTGCCTGATGAAGAAACACACACTTCAAGGAGGGAGTACATTTCCCCTCCTCTCCTCTTTGTTTTTGACCCTAAAGAAGTAGGAACATGTGTCACAGTGTCTGATAATGGTGTTGCTCCGCCTGTTTAATAGGCCGAGATGATCTGCAGCAGACCCTGGTCAATACACATCTGTGATTCGCCACTAACCATGCTTTTGTTTTGTATGTGGAAAAAACCACAAGAGATTGAGTTAACCTCCCTTTGGAGGCTCATTCAGAAAATGAGAAATTCACAAGTTGGTTTCAGAAATCATTTTTCTATAGATTTTCCCCCCTTTTTAAAATGTAACAACTTCCTGCAGCTCACTTATTGATGTCCGCTCAGAGGAGTAAGTGCTTCAAAATAATGCCCTCCTCACAAATAATTGAAATCATAGCCGCTTCCAAGCCCCCAATTTTCTGTCTGTGCTCGGCTCACTGTGCGTTTTCAATTAAGAAGACTTAACTGAACATGAAAAGCTTAATAAGCAATCATCAGTTAGCCACTTGTGTGTGTTACTTTATGGATTTATATTATCACTCTTTAATGTGCTTTTTTGTTCTGTTTGTTTTGTCATTTGCCCATTTTGTGACATTTTATTTTTGCGCTACAGCAGTTGTATTGATGTGTTATTTTTTAGAGCTTATATGGGTTCATTCTCGGCTTTAGGGAGGGCTTTAAAGGTGCTGATCACTTTTTTCTCTCCTAGTGTCAATCAAGTCCTAGAAAATCAATAAAATGTAATGAAATAGAAAACAGTAAAGCATTTACTGGAATTTACACAAAGTTTATTTGAAGTGGCAAAAGCTGGCATAAGCATTTTATTAGATTGTGTGGAGACGGGCTGTAGTCTGATCAGATTTTTAAAGCTCCCAATATCACAGTGTTTCCTCAACGCATTCAATTCAGATCAATTCACATCTGTTTTAGAATCAGTGCCGAAAAGATTAGTTTAACTAGCTAAGCCATTCTAGAGCAGCAGAAATAATTGCCATTTCTTTGTATTTTTCAAGTTTGAATTTATTGCAACTCATAGCTTTCATATGATGTCACACATTCATTGGATTGCCCACTTTGCAGGCAAGAAGGCCTTCCCATACTTTGCTGACTTTAGTCTTCAGTAAGGAAAAAGATCTGCAGTCGTCTACTGGTGCATAAACATCCCCAAAGTAAAGCTATAGAAAGCACTTTTCTGTTATTAGTAATAAAAAGTGTCCCACGTGCTGCACATGGCACTAAAGTGACCAAAACATACAGTTTATCTTAATGCCCATGTAAAGTGAAACACAAAATATGTATGGAAAAACATCAGATATGTTAGAATAAGCTGCTGTAAACATGCAAAAACCACTGAGTTCTATGTGTAACTGAGTTTTGCATTCAGACCGATTGAAAGATTACACCTTTGTAGCAAGGTTAATTTTCATCGGGGCAAAATGTAGCACCCCATGATGTCTTTCATTTGAACCACTAAAAGTGTTGTATGATGAATTTAAGAGTGACATTTAAAGCATTATGCATGAAGTGCAGAGAATAAGAAAGTACAGCAAATTTGAAGCATTTCTTTCTTTCTGAGCTTCTTGAGTTACAAAGGTATCTCTAAAAAAATCTCAAATGTAAAAAAAACACAAAATTTTCTCCTCATAGTAATACACTGCTATCCTTCAACACTGAAAATGTCATCCACTTCTCTTTCCTCCACTGTTGAACTTTTCCATTCATTTGTGGTAATTGCAGATAAAGCCCACTTATTCTTTCTTTTAATTGAAATAGATGAGAGGACAAAAGTTCTTTTTCTTCTTCTTCTGTGCTGTCAAAGCATTATTAAACTGCAATGGTATTTCACCTTCTCACAGTGCAGGCAGTAATTGCAGACTTTTTGGTTGTGGAAGGCAAAGGAGGCACTTTGATTTTGGCCTTCACTGTGTTGGGAGACTCTGCAAGACAACTCCAAAAAACATGATAAAAGGTACAATGTTTTGTGCTCGCGCTGGTGTGTGTGTTTGTATCAAATCTCAGCTACTAAACCTGCACAGTAGTGCCGTAGTTACAGAACCCTGCAGTGAAAGCGCTGCACAGTGTGAACACGGGGAAATGGAATCATGTGTGAACCCTCAGGTCAGTGAGAGAGAACGCACACATGAGATACATGGGGCCAAAATCTCAAGGTCATGTCCGACTCAAACAGTTCCTCCTGCTCTTTTCCTGTTGTGAAAATGCCCCCAAACCCCTTTTATTTGCCTCTTTTTTCTTCTTCTCACAACTCACTATAAACCCCAGCTCCAAAAAAAGCTGGGACACTGTGTAAAATGGCTGTAAAACAGAATACAGTGATTTGCAAATCCTTTTCAACCTTTATACAACTGAATAGACCACAAAGACAAAATATTTATTTAATTATCAAACTGATTAACATTATTGTGTTTTGGAAGTATAAGCATATTCTGAATCTGATGGTTGCAAAACTCCAAAAAAGGTGGGACAAGAGTCTTTTAACAACACACTGTAAGCATCTGGGGACTGAAGACCCTTTTTTGCCACATTTTCGCCTCTTGTAAACCCTTTTTTTCTGCTTCGTACATCTTTGCCAGTTTTTTAACTCTTTTTATCCATCATTGCCACTGCTTTATGCCCCTTCTAACCCATTTTGCTGCCTTTTGATTATCTATTACTGCCCCCTTTTCCCATTTTTGCCGCTTCTTGTTGCAAAATTCAACTCAGTTTTGCCTCTTTCCGCCTGCTCTTGCGACTTTTTTATGCCCTTTCCAACCATTTATGTTGCTTTTCCCTCATTGTTGGCTCCATTTTTTGCCACTTTTGGCTATTTTTTCTAGCTTGTCATCCATTTTTTACTTTTTTAATCTACTTTTGCCTTTTTTGCTCGTTTCTGGCCTCTTCTTATTGCCTCTTTAAACCAAGTTTTGGCCACTTCTTGCCCATTTTTCCCCACTTTTTCTCATCATTGCTGCTTTTTGCCCATTTATACCAATTTTTTGACACTTTAATCCAATTTTTTTTCACTTGCTGCCTATTTATTCCACTTAAATACATGTTTGCAACTTCTCTATGCCATTTTCACCTATTTTTGCAACTTCTTTGCACATTTTTGCCTCTTTTTGCCACATTTTTGCCCCTTGTAAAGCCTTTTTGCTGCGTTCGTACAGCTTTGCTGGGTTTTTTTGACATTTTTGATCTATCATTGCGCATTTATGCCTCTTTTAACACAGTTTTACTGTTTTTTTTTCTAGCATTGCCACTTTTTTGCACCTTTTAACCCACTAGTACCACTTTTCACAATTTTTTTACCACTATTAACCCATTTTTTTTGCAAGTCTTTGTCCATTTTTGCATTTTTTGCCACTTTTTTTTTCTTTTCTATTAAAGTTGTCTCAGTTATTTCTTTATTTTCTAACATCCTGATGTTTGTTCACATTATGGCCTAGTTCTGAAGTCTGACATTACTTTCCTAATGCTTTAGTCCATTGTGCCCATGCACATTGTTAACATTACCAATCACAAGGTAATTCTGTTTGAAGAGAAGAGGTTTCATTTTTAAAAAGGCTATATTCTACTACAGCATGGATAAATACAATTCTTTAATTATGCTTTTATAAGAGTAGTTATCATAAAAAATGAAATATGGTTATTACAGATTTACTTTACAGTAGACTATGGTTTCCTGACTTCCATGGACCCCCAGTCTGGCTGGGCCCTAGAAAGCTCTCCCCTTTATCTCCTGTAATGACGGCCTTGCATGAGGGATTGAAGGTCAGAGACATTCTGTGTTGGTTTCTGATCTTGCCTTTTATGGGCAGAGAATGTTCCTGATTTTCTGAATGTTTTGTTAATATTATGGACTGTAGATGAAATCTTTAATACTTTGAGTTGCATGTTGAGGAACCTTTGCCCTTATGGTCTTCACAAGGTGGAGAACCTCACATCACCTTTGATTGTATATCCAATCACAGCACTATCGCTCGTTACCATTTAACTTACCCGTAGAATGTCCCAGGGGTTTTTTGAGCATTCTGCAAGTTTTCCATTTTTTTTTTGCCCCTGTCCCAACTTTCCTGGGGACATCGTGTTGGCATAAAAACAGTATCGGTTTAAACATCAGATATCTTGTCTTTGTGCTGTTTTCAATGAAATATGGGCTGAAAAGGATTGCACATTTTACGTTGTTTGAAAAATAAATTCCTGGTTTTTTTTTTCTTGTTGCATTAAAAGCACAAGATTTTCCTTCTGTCTAATGACATTGGACACGCATAAGGCGCAAGAGCATGTTGACTTTGCTTATGTATAAAATCTAATTATTTGCACAAATACTGATTCATCTTATTCAGTGCAATATTTGCCCTGTAGGGTACACAGATCTTGAACATTTTTAGGAATAGTGTTGTTTATATTAGGCAGCAATTCCTCTGTTTGGCCTTAGGGCTGGACTCAAACTCCAGAGATCTAGCTTTGCATGTTTTTCTCGGGTGTGAGCGAAGTGAAGGGCTCTGTTAGGAGTTCATTTGGGTGCAGCCTAAACTCATTTGTAGCAAGGAGCGGCTGCAGGGAGCAGATTTGCCTCTGCTGCGTCTCTGTGAAGCATCAGAGCAGAACGACTCAGAGAAAAGGACGAGAGGATGCTGAGGGATTTTTCTCCCCTCGTTCCTCCTTCTCTGTCTCTTCTTGCCTCTACCTAACTTGTGCTGTGTCACCATTCCTTTGAATTCTTCTCTCACTCTTCCTATCCTTTATTCAACACTATATTTTCTGTTTGTTTCTTAATTGCCCTGTGTTTTAAACCCTTCTGATTTGTCTACATATAAAGCTCATTTGGCTTTTCAAACATGCATTTAAAAGTTAGATAAATCATTACAAAATAGTGAAGACTTACTCAGCCATCTATGTACAGGTCATTATTAGTCTGCACCATCGCTATCAAATTTTTTCATGTCAGATTTCAGAAATACAACTAATACATTAAGTGATTTCTCCAAATTCAACAGCAGTGCCACTTCTATTGACTACTGCAGTCACCAAGTTATTCAACCCCCTCATGACAAGTCTCTAGTTCTTAGTAGAGCACCTTTTTGCTGTTAGGACCTGCTGCAAACATGATGCATTGCAAGACACCAGCTTCTGGTGGCAGTCCTGAGGAATTTCCCCTTCCTTGTGGGAACTGGCCTCCTGTGCTTGAGTTTGAGTGCTGCAACCACCATTTTCTAATCCCATTGGCAGTGTAGTCTTCAACCCACTGACCCAGTAGCTAGTACATCTACATGCTTATTTACTTACATACATAATTAGGCTATTGAATTGGACTGCTGTTCTTGTCCAAGTGCGTAAGTACAGAGAGTGAATGGACTTATTGATGTGTGTCTGCCTCCAGTACAGTAGGTGGCAGTATACCCCCTCTCACCTTATTACAGGAACCTCTTCCAGTTGACCAGAGTAAATACAAAAAGCAGTTTTTAAATTATGACTTTATGTTTTTAAGGGAAAAAAATCCATCCTAACTTACCTGTCTTTATGTGAAATCACACCACAATCTATAGAAATTCAAGAGCTGATGAGAACCAAATTTATTGACATCTACCAATCTTGAAAGGGTTTTTGGGACTCCTGCGAACTATGATGAGAGCCACTATCCATAAATGGAGAAAACTTCAAACAGTAGTTAGTCTTCACAGGAGCAGTTGGCCCACCACAATTACTCCAAGAGCACATCAACGACTCATCCAGGAGGTCACAAAAAGAACTGAGAACAATATTTACAGACTTGCAGTCCTTACTGGACTCACTTAAGGTCAGTTTTCTTGATTCAACCATGACTAAGAGACTGGGCAAAAATGGCATCCATTGGAGAGTTCCTAGGGCGAAAATCATTTCTGAAAAGAACACACAGTCTTGTCTCACTTTTGCCAACATCTTGATGATCTCCAAGACTTTTGGGATAAAATTGTCAGTGGACTGACTACACAAAAGAAATTTTTGGAAGGTGTGCACCTGTTACATCTTGTGTTAAAATGACACAGCATCATACCAACAGTCAAACATGATGGTGGCAGTGTGATGGTCTGGGGCTGCTCCATTGCTCCAGGACCTGGACAACTTGCCATGAGAATTCAGCTCTCTGCCAGAAAATCCTGAAGGGGAATGTCCGGCCATCAGTTCATGACCTCAAGCTGAAGCACACTTGAGCAGTACAATGGTCCAAAACACACCAGCAGATCTACCTCTGAACTGCTTCCTTGAAGGTTTTGGAGTGGCCTCATTAAGCCTGGACTTAAATTCAGTTGAGATGCTATGGCATGAACTTTAACGGGCCATTCGTGCTGAAAAATCCCTCCAGAATGAAAACAATTCTGCAAAGAAGAGTGGGCCAAAATTCCTCCACGGTGATGTGAAGATTCATTGACAGTGATCACAAATGCTTGCTTGCAATTGTTGCCGCCAAGGGTGGCACAACCAGTTATTAGTTTTAGGGGGCAATTTTTTTTCACATATGGCCAGGTAGGTTAGGAGGGGTTTTTCCCTCAATAAACTTGAGGTGTACCCGTCCATCTTCAAGAAATCTGAGTTACACTCACATGTTTTAAAAGCCCACTTTTATTCAAACAGACACAGTAAATCATTGTTTTCTAACTGCAAGAAAGAAAGAGTACACCTATTTTCCAGCATTAGCTTGTCAGTACCAGACAACTTGTGTTCTGCTGTCGAACAGATGAAATAATAGAAGGCATCCAGATGGACTTCCAGCTAGTATGCTGCCCCCAGATTTCCCACAAGTTACCGCTGTTTATAAACAAATAAACAGAATGTCAGCATACTGTGAACCTTTTCATTATGATTGCCATTGACTCTAATCTTTTGGAACATCTTCTGTCGATAGTGTGAGATCTTTAATGTTATTTTCACCGTTTTTGACTATTTTAAATGAATTTCTATTAAAAGCCTTGTCTTTAAGAGCAGCAGGTCACCCTGGTGTATATTCAGATAATCATTATCAGCCCTCTGAACTTACTCCACAGAACTAAGTATAGAGACTATATTCTCTACATCTTTCAGTGTATTAAATGACTGTGTGCTGAGTGGTGAGAGTGACAGTGATTCCCACTTTTAATATCTGGATTGCGCACTAAGAGCATTTCACTTTTCCTCTCATATTCATGGACAAAGTCAAGGGGTGCACTGAGAACCTTTTATTATTCCTTCTATAGGGTGGGGGCTTTTCAAAATTAATTTCTTCACCACACTGTCCTTTGTTTCCTCACACACTTAATTTTATCTTCATCCTAGAGTGTCATAGCACCCACAATCAGGTGTGAGATGTGTGTGTTTATGTGTAAGCGCCTGTGTGCCAGGGAGAGTGCATAGCTTCATAAAATATTCATAGGCAGCATTCAGCAGCATTATTCCTAACATCAATATTGCATTGGGCCTTTAAATGCCTTTGTTTCAGTCGGCACAGTTATGCAGGTCTGTCAGAATCCATCCTGCCAGGCACACTGTATTGAGACACATCTTGTGTAGATGACAGCAAGACAACAGGAAACATTATAGAGTGAAGAGGAAGAGAGACAGCAGGTGAAGTGAGGGAAAGGTAGAAGACATGAATTTTTATTTCCTCTGTTTTGATGTTGATGTGCAGGAAAGGAGATTTAAATAGTGTGGTGATATGGATTTGAATCGATGTTAAAGTACTAACTTCATAGCATTTGCAGCCATGTCCCGGTTGTGTTTTCAAACACTTTTCCACCTCCTAGATCTACAAAAGAAGTGCCATGTGATGTTGCCTGTGGATTTATGAACTGTACCTAACATTTTGGATGCTGCCACCGTAGTATTTAAGAAGTGAAAGTCACACAATTAGACAACAAGATGACTAGGCCCTGCTACATCTCTAATCCTGGTAGAGACACAGCCATGGAAAGGACCAAGTTACAACCTTCATTTCTGAAAAGATGAAACTGAAACTGCAGTCCCTTAAGAATCTGCCATAAGGGGAACATGAGTCTCAGGTCTAGGCATTATGCATACTTTTGTGCATTTGTCAGGTGAGTGCATTTTAGCTGTTTGCCATGAGACGGAATCTTTGCCTTACTTCCTCCTTTTTGTGTTTCTAAATTGTTGGAAAACTAGCTGTTGACAGCATTTCCAATGTTGTAATGATCTTTGGGATTCAAAATGCCTCTTCAGAAACGATTGGGTGACATGACTTAAACTACACCCATGTTTAAATACAGCCTATGGCAAGGTCCTGGCAACCACAGGCAACCATACTGTAAAGTACAACATGCTTTTCATCAGTTTTACTATAAACGGGACCATAACTTGCAAAATGCACATCGCATTGTCTACAAAGGACTTGAAACGTGTTATTTGTACCTGACGTGTTGACTTAGACAATACATGAAGTCCAAAAAGTTGGGTAATTTTCCAGCAACTGGACTTCTTTTGCAAAAAGTAGAGTCTTCCCATCTGGCCTTCAGAAATTAACAGCTATAAGGACCTTTCTCATAGGTTGTTTGCAAACATGTGATCCTGTTAGGGGTCAGGAAGTGGGCGACAGCCATTTGGAATAAATGGGAACAGAGGCAAGTTGGTACTTTACTGCTCAAAATGGATCTCTATGCTGGAGTTGTCATCAGAAAAATTCTACAGTATCCCTGCACTTTTTAAAAAAGGGATTTTTACCACAGCTCAATAGATTTATCTGGGGTAGAGGTGATCAATATCACAAATGCTCAGTCCTGCAAACCTTCTTGGAAATGTCATCTTTTCAGACAGAGAGACAGGAGTCCCAAGGAGTCTTGTACTGAGATAAGAGTCTAGCTGAGCCCCAACATATGAGAGAAGTCATTGTTTTGTCACAAACATGCTTTTAATTGAAATTGTGGTATACTATCAACAGAATAAGCCTTGTGGGGTTAGAGACCAGGTGATGAGCCATTCACAAACAAGCCTGTGCTACGAAACAGCTCCTTTGTGTTAGCCACAGTAGTTAGCTCCCCTTTGAGTGCCAGTTTCCTTTCTTCCCTCCTTTGTCATTATTTAATCCAAATTTGAAAAGCCAAACAGGTACCAAATGAAGAGCCCGTCGCAGCAATCGAGGCTGGAGGTTGGTGAGACAGATATCAGCTAAGGAAACATGGACAAGTTCAGAGTTTAATGTGCTAAACCATTACAAAACTGTTCTAAACCAAACTGGGCCATCTTGTGGAAATAGACCATACACAATCATTGTGTGACGCTGCTCATCTGCTGCAGTTTTTCTGAGTTTTTTAACCTTTTTTTATTATTTCACCTGAATATTTCACTACTTTCGGGAAACAAACATAGCTTAGAAATTAAGAACGTTTATATTTTCACACCTTGATTGCTTAGAATAGTTGTAAACATCTAAAAACATGGCCCTTTTGTTTCTCTATTTAGAACTTACTACTTGCCCCCCGATCATCAGCTCCTCATTTAGAAATTGCCATCCAAATTTTTGATATTTTTTTGACCAATCAGATTTATTAATGGAAAAATAGAACAGTTTGGACCTCATACCATACAAAATGTGACAAACCAAAGAGATGGAACAAAACAAGCATTTTTTAGGAGCATTTTATGGACTTTTTGTCACAATTTTGGTTTTCAGGGACACAGTTACGACCTCTGAAAAGAGATCTAACAACCCACTTTTAGATCCCAACCCACCAGTTGAGAACCGTTGGATAACACAGGAGTTTGCTGGACCTGTTATCTCTGCAGTCCAAGTTGCAGCTTTAAGCCAACTTCATACTGTAGCAGTGCAAAGTTGGTTTACAAAATGTGGCTAATGTTAGCAGTGCTAGTACTGCAGGTCTTCAATCCTCTTTGCAGGTTAATTCACATTCAGTACATTTCTGGGCTGGATGTTGTGACTCAGTACTCGAGTGAGTATAACCTGACACAGCCTACAGTACATACAACTTTATCCCACCTTTTCAGATCAAATAGTGCTAAACCACGCTATTCCTACAAGAGGCTATCTATGCTATCAGTTCACTGTTGTTTACATCAGATTAAAGAGCATTATGGTAGCAAGGCAGTTGTGATTACCACAGATACAGTAGCAACTAGAAGCTGTCTGTGTTAAGAAAGTTAAGACAAAGCACTGAACCAGGATTTTGGACTTGTACTGCAGGTGTTGACTTTAACTGTTTAGCTGGCTAATTTTGCCCAACTCTACTTGCAGTATTTCAGCAACTCAGCCTATGCACTTCTTATTTGAACTGCCTCAGACTTCAACCCAGTTTGTTTTATAAGTTGTGTTCCCAAGTAATTCCCTTCAAGGTCATCTCCTGAAAATAGAGAGTTCTTTTTTATTTAGAAAAGACTGAGACAGTTCAACCAACTTGCCCTCCTTTTAAAATAATGGTACCTCACTGGTTTTTCCTTCCCATCTCACTGTTTTCAATACTCGATCCACTGAGCCATCAACACAAAGGTTACCAGGCCAAGAATATCCTCCCTCTCTCCCCAGTACTGGGCCATTTATCCTCTAAAGACTATCCATTTTTTTCTTTCCCCTTACATCGGTGCTGTCTTTTTCCTCTCCCACTCCGACTCGACCATTCTCTACCTCAAAGATTCCCTTTCCTTCCCGCTGCCAATCTTCCAGAGCCGAATGAAAAATGCGTCCAATATCCCAGGGACAGGGCAATAATGACTGGAAAGCAATAGAGGTGAAGCAGACAGATAGCATCCAGCTAGTGATAGCAGTCTTTGCTTGGGTTAGCACTTGTGAGGAAGTGTGGAGAAGGACTTTTTTGCAAGGCTGTCCATTTTCTCGACTCCCTTGATTTCACATGTCAAGGATGTCGCTTTTGGTTACCGTTCCACCTGGTATTTGGGGCTATTGTCTGCAATTTCTCATTTTTCAGATTGAGAAGAGATACTAAAATAGATTTTTTTGGGGGGGGGGGTTTATCCTTTGAGCCAACATAATGAAGTTAATTTATCTTTCTTGTTGGAAAAAATCCCGAAGATCTCAATAAGTGGATACAACTACAGTGCCTTTAAAAAGTATTCAACCCTTAAGATTTTTTTTAACTTTATTGATTTTATGAATCAATCATGGTAAATACAGTTTGGCCTTTTTGACATGGAAAATTATTTTAAAAACTCTTTAATGTCAGAGTGAAAACAGATATCTGAAAAGTAATGTCAATTAAATAAAAATATATGGTAAAATAAGTGACTGCATGATTATTTACCCTCTTCCAGTCGGTATTTAGTAGATCCACCTTTAGCTGCAATCACAGCACAGAGTCTGTGTGGATAGGTCTTAATCAAACTTGCACATCTGGACACTGCAATTCCAAGTCCACCAACAAATTCTCTACTGGATTGAGGTCTGTGCTTTGACTTGGCCACTTAAGAACATTCACCTTGTTGTCTTTAAACCATTTCTGGGTCACTTTCGCTGTATGCTTCAGGTCACTGTCTTGCTGGAAAATAAATCTTCTCCCAAGCAGTTCTCTTCCAGGGCCAGCTGCCAAGAAGCATACCCACAACATGATGCTGCCACCACAGTGCTTCAGAGTCGGGGTGGTGTGTTTGTAGTGATGTGCAGTGTTTAGGCTGTCTTGTCTGGTGGCCAAAAAGCATTGTCTTCATGGTGTAATGGTAGCCAGGAATACTGATTAACACCTGACTGGACCCTCTGTTTTTTAATAAAAGGCCAAATTATATTGACCATGATTGATTTATATCATCAATAAAGGGGTAAAACATCCAAGGGGGGTGGAAACTTTTTGTCGACACTTTTTCAACATTACATCGAAACAGGTGCAGAATGAAAAGCAAATCAGCTATGGACAGGCAAAATAACATGTTTTTATATCTCCATTCCGGTGTAATCTTGTGAACATGCAAATCCATCTGCCTTAGGCTTCACTCCGCTCCACTTCAGAAACGAATCCAGTGGGTTAGGGCGTGCACTGTCGGATGGTGTACTATCATAGTCCGCAGAGCACACTGATGCTGTTGGTTTTACAGGTTCATCGTGAGATTTGTGTCCAACTTATGCTAATTTACTGACAATCCAACACTGAAATATACAAGCCTGATAAGAATCAGCTTATTTACAAGGAAACATTTCTTTCTAGTCAGTCCTGTTGATTGATTTTTGGTCATTTATCACTTTGGGATGGAAAACAACAAGAACATGATGCAAGCAGAGAATGTAATCATAGTTACAGCCAGCAATTTGGCAGAGATTACAATGGAAAGTCCCACCAGTAAAATGATTTATAGTAAGCAAGGCTTAAGTGATTAACACTTGTGTTGACGTACAGGGTGAATAGAAAACTTTTAAATAATGAAATGCATCTCAAATCAGCAGAGTAAGGCAGGTTTTTTATGAGTTATCCTTAAGTTCAGGTGTTTGGATCAGTGCTGAAAGTGGTAAATTGATAGGTGAGTACTTTTTTGTGTACATTGGCAATCTTTTGTGACAAAAACAATGTCTAAGTTTGTTCTGGCAGGATTGTTTACTCTCCTAAGGTCAGCAGAAGTTTCCAGAGTAGAGAGCTAGGTGCATTAGCAGTGCAGGCAGGTGTGTATTGTAGGGAAATGGTGAATGTAAAAGGCCATTAGAAGGCTCCCTGTGTGTGCCTTTGTGTGTGCGTGTGCACACGAGTCGGAGCCAGATGATGAATGGAGTGTGCTGACGTGTGCAGCCCAGTGGACTGTGAGACTGGACATGGCTGGTCTCTCTCCGTCTCCCTCCATCTCTCGCTCCCACTCTCCATCCCTCGCTCCCTCTTTGCTTCACTTCCTCAGGGCCAAACATGTCATGTCGCCGCCGCTCACTCCCCGCTCCGTCTTCTTCCTCCTCTTTTTCCCCTGTCTTTCTATCTCAGCTGCTCCCTGACATGTAGTGGTGTTGCGGGGCAGATGGCAGCTTTGAGACATCAGGCACATTTTTATTAAACTGTAGCTGCTGTCTGTTCAAAGCCAAAGGCACAGAATGGTGATTAGTTAAATAAGTCTGTCCATCATGATTCCTCTCAGCCTTCATTTTGAGATCATTCACCTGAATGAAGAGATAAATATGGTTTTTGAAAGAGAATAGAAAATAAATAGCTTTCACACTGACAGCTCAGTGGGTGCTTGATATATCAATAGAAACGAGGAGTAAAAGCTACGTTCTCTAACTGTTGGGCCTTGAGGATATGAGAAAAATGTTTGATCTGCAATTACATTGTTCAACATTAAAATAACAATGAGAAGGGCTGTAAATACAAATATTAAAAATGCACAATAATTAAAGCTTTGAGTTTCTTTGCCTGCCTGCTGTTCTTATGCTTTATGTAAAGTATTTCCATTGCATCTAAGCTAAAATATCTAAAATAGAGTTTTGGTACAGAGTACCCACTCAAAACTAGTAAAATTGATGTAAAAGATCGCTGATACCGTACTAGCTTTGACAAGAATCACATAGTCCTCTAGCACTATGCTTGTGTACTACCATCACGTGGGAGGCTAATGCAGTTTGTTTCTAAGTAAAATCAGGCTCACTCATAGTATTGACTGGGTCCCTAAGAGAAAAAGTATTGGGCCCTCCCTAAATCTGAGCTTTTTGCATTGGAGTTTGCAAAAATCTCCATGGAAAAGCCAAGCAAGAGAGAGCTCCATCTAGCTACTCTGCGATGATGCCGGATCAATTGAAGGCCTGTCTTTCTGGAACTTTGCCTCATCTCCATACAGGATCTCTGATAGCAATAACGATACATCATAATATCTGATGAGCTGAAAAATACAAGTGTACAGCTATTAAATATTGAGACTGTGCTTATGAGGATTGTTTAGCACTAGCAATTTTGTATTTTCATTTTCTTTCTGATGATGTATTGCCGAATTGATTTTGTTCCAACCCGTATTAAAAGTATTAAGGTTGGTTTTTATGATGTTGTTGAAGTTGGTGAGGCTTTTTTATTGTTTTTAGTTGTATGCTAACTTTAATGTGAGCATTTGAAACTGAAAGAAACTAGGGGAAAATGTGTTATGTAATGATTCACTATTCGCTAACGTGGGGTAAGAGCCTCCTCTGTAGTCTTTGTTCAGTGATTGGTGAGACTGAGAGAAGCAGTGGATGGTTGCCTTGACTGTGTAGGAATCTCATAGTTAGCTGCTTTCTTATCTGTGGAATAGGTCACAAAACAGTCAACATCCAGCATCACTCTCATCCCAGACAGCCTCCCTCTCATCCTGACTCTCTGTCAGAGCTGCCTCTGGATTTTTTTTCCTCCGTCAGAACTTTATTAAGATCCCCTCCGTCTTCATTCAGTCTGTCATATTTCACTCAGGCTCTCGCTCGCCCTGTTCTCTGTTTATTTTACCTCGCCAACACTGTTTGATTCGTAACCGAGGAAGACTTTCAGGGTTTCAGGGACGCTCTTCCCTCTCTCCAATCAAGCACACTGTCGCAGAGTAGTAGGGAGGGTGTTGCTAGGCAACAGTGAGAACCCAGTGACAGGGTTCAAATGTTGGTTTCGTGTCTGCAGAGAGGGTTCGGTATCACTGCCTCACTGGAGTGATGACTGCAGTTTCTGAGAAATGAAAAATGAAATGGTACCTGTTCCATATTAGTCAAATGACTCTTTAGTGTAAATTGTTTGGAAATGATGTGAATTGATTTATAATGTCTGTGTCACATCTTTTTTTTTCTTTTACAGAGTTCAGCTTTTTGCCTCTGTTTCCTCAATGTTGCCCCCTTTTTGTAAAGAGAAGAATGGCAACAACATGAATGACTCAGACATTAAGGTTGAAAATCAATAAGCAGGTGTATCGGCCTATCTCTGCTTCATTAGCACTGTAATCACATCTGTGACCTTTTAACTCTTTTGGGAGACACTTAGCTCCACAGCATGCAATGCGGGAGAAAAGCATCAAAGTGGTTGTTTGTGGTTCAAAAAAAAAGAAATGTGCTCGGATAGAGAACACAATAAATACTCAAAGAAATAAGACTTAAAAAGGCCTTTGACTGTCTTTGCTTAACGAGACAATCGGGTCATAGTTTATGTGCATTTCCATCATCTACTCATCATTACTGAACATGTTCATGAGAACAGACATACTGTACCTAATGGATCTTTGACAACTATTTTTGGTGGATGAGCAGGTCATGGTTGCAGTCGTGTTTAAGTAGAAACTGCAGCATCATACTTTGAATGACTGTTGGATTACCAATAGAAGAAGAAACTTTGAAGTAGCAATAATGGGTGTTTCTTCTTCTTCTTCTGGCAGAACAAAACAGGGCTTACTGAAGTGCAGCTGTTTAACATCATTGACTCAAAATGCTGTATCATCAGCCCTAGATGCACCCTCGAGCAGGTAGCTTGGTTGGCCTGCTGTGCCACATCAAACCAAGTAGAGTCAAGCTGCTCAATGTAATGCAAAAGCCCCATCTGTGACTCCTCCCAGAGAACCAAGTGTCTGATGGAGACACCTGCAAAGCTGCTGCAGCCCACCTCCATGGGGCTTCCATCCTGCTCCTCCACCAGGTCAAGATATTTTGCCCTTATCCTCATGGGCTTCCTCTATCCAGTCTTCCCTGGGGACAGAGTTCCATCACAATTACCTGTTGGCCTCTGATGTTAGAACTACTCTAAAATTAAGTTGGAGTGCTGTTCTCACAATGTGGTCTGGGAACTTCAGTTGCCATCCCAGGTCAACCTTCGGATGCCCTGAGCTGTTACCAGCAGCCCAGAGGGAGCCTTGTACGCCTGCTGTGCTCTCTCTCCTGGCCTGACAAAGGTGGGGTTACGTCCGGAGTGGAGCTGCTACGTGCTGCACTGTATGCCTCTGTAGATGGTATCAGCTACTGCCTTCAGCACCTGGTCATGTCTCCACCTGTGTGTCCTCTTTACCAGAGCTTTTGAGCAGCTGCTCCAGGGAACCTCTCCTCTGGCACTGTGGACAGTCTCCAAACACATACTCCAAACTGCTAAATGTTGAAAAACCGATAGAATTATCCTCTTCCTATATCTACAGGTAGTTTCTTTCAGGCTTCCATCCAAATTTAAAGAAGTACACTTCCTTGTGTAGGTCATTAGGATAGGTAAATTTATGGATATACAAACATATGTTTTACATAGTGTCAGATATCCAGCTCTGTCGACTGTCCAAGCTACGTAAAGGCTTAAAAGGCCAAAGATAAACTGAAAAACAAGATTAAAATCACAGAAAATCTGTTAAAAATTAAGGCAGGTTAATGTTACTCTAACATCAGACATCACTAACGTACATCCACAGCAGCTTTGAGCTTTAATTTTTTTACTTAATCCATCTGAGACATGCACTCCTTCTGGGATTGAGAAATAAAACTATCTGCCCTCAATCTCTCCTCCTCAAGCCTGTCTGCCTAAAGCTAGAATACAACTATGTACACACCAACACATGTACTTTCACTGAGACATCCTCAGTATGTCCATACTACACACGTTATCCTTCCTGTTTAATATAAATCTACTCCTGTCTCTGTTTATAAAGTTTGTAAAAAGCTTCAATTTTATGTTCTTTTTGTTCATTTTAAACAAATCAGTAGTGGATTTGAAATCATTTTCTTCAGGTAAAGAAAGAAAAAGCTGATTCTGAACCACGGAGTTTGTTCATTTTAAACAAATCAGTAGTGGATTTGAAATCATTTTCTTCAGGTAAAGAAAGAAAAAGCTAGATTTCAAAAAGTCATGGACACAGACCTGAATTTGAAACTCCAAATTAAGACAATTACAAAGTCAGTTTACAATCACCTGTAGAATATTTCAGGATTAAAAGACTCAAGGCTCAGCAGGAACTGGAACAACTTGTCCACACATTTACCTTCAGTCGACTCAGTTATTGTAACAGTGTCTTTACAAGTCTTCCTAAAAATCAATCAGATGGCTACAGCTGATTTGGATCACTGAAAAGTGGATTGAATCATTCCAGTTCCCTGTCTCCCAGAGAACAGATTTCAAAATATTGCTGTCGATTAATAAGGCACTAAGTATTTTAGGCCCAACATACAACTACAACTACTGTTTTAACCTTAAGCCTGCCAGGAGCAAAAGAAAGCTCTGTCTAAATTGCGCAGAAACATGCTGATGTTTTGTTATAGAAACACTGCTAACATATTTGTGAAATCTAGATATTGTACAGGAGTTTGTTAATTTTTGAAATCAAAAATGTATCTCATGCAATACTGAGTGTTGAGATGTAGTTTTGTTGTTGTTGTTGTTTTAAATTCTTGTATTGTGATAACCCTGTTCTGAAGTTGCACCATCATTTGCAGAATTTCCTCACGTCACAAATGTACAGCTTTTGATCAAGTTTTACTAATCATCTAATATCTTGATTTTCCCCAGGCTAGAGGCAGAGAAAGCCCGCTCAGCAGCCCAAGCTCAGGCTGAAGCACAGTCCCAGGTCCAGGATGAGGTGAGCAGGATCCTGTCTGTGGAGCGAGCCGTGGCCCAGGAGAGCCTGCAGCAGGCCGTGTTGAGAGAGAGGATCGTCACTGAGGACGAGAAGCTGCGCGCTCAACTCTTGGTAAGTCTTTAGCCAAATCACCACATCAAAGAGCCTGTCTTATGGCCCTATGTGTCACTGCAGACAGGAATGGCTTTGAACAGTGGCTCAAAAACAGCCACCCCAAAACAGTACAAGGACTTCTTTGTAAATCTCTTACATTTACACTTTTTGGTCCCCAGGAGATGGGAGGAGTATGTGCAAAAAAAAGTCTGAGTCATTATTATTTACTGTGCTTGACTGTGAACCACAAGGTTGATGCACAAGCTTTTTTACACAGTAAGTACAGGCGAGACAAAACGGTTAAAAAATAGCTAGGGGCTTGGGAGGTTGAAGTTGTGAACGTAAGATTTGAACTGTATACATATTTAAAAATAAAACAAACAAACAATAAAGTTAGTTTTTTTGAGCAATGAATATCTTGTATGACCTTGCAAGCATAGGCTCTAATGAAAGCATTTGTTACAGGGAGTTATGCCCTGTTTTATGTTTGCAAATTCATGTGCAATCACAGATGTGAACCTGTTTACTCAATCCAATAGGTCATGTCTGATACAGTGACAAATGTCAGAGCTGTGTGTGCTTGAGCATCACTTTAAACAGTCATTTCTCGACCCAATGTGTGCACTTTAATATTCCCCTCACATTCTCATGATTTTACCAACACTAAAGGTAAATAAACCAACCCTTCTTCTGTGTAGCCACATCTTTCAGCTCGATATTTTCATCTTTGCTGTTCTGAAGGCTACCTTTATTTTATAAACCCTGTCTTTATTTCCTCTAAATTGCCCTTGTAAATGAACACACACAGGCAGTGTATTGTTTCAAAAAGAAAACACATTTTCCCCGGAGTGCGGCCGCTGTTTACAAACCTATGTTATTGATTATATAGCTCATTTCACACGCTCATCGCCATAATAGAAAAATGAATCATTTTTCTATTGAGAGAGAGGGAGAAGAAGAAGAGTGTTGACGTGATTCCACGCCCGCAGGACAAGTGTATGAGGGATCCCTCGTTTGGAACGGCGATCCAACCCAAAGACAAAAAGAGACGGGAAGAGAGGGGTGACTCATAGGGCGATGTGCTTTTCGCTTGTGTGAAGAAAGCCGTTTCAGCCGTAGCTTTTCTGTAATTTAATTTTTTTTTCCAGTGAGGGAGACAGGACAAATGAGGGGAGGAAGGGCAAGAATGCAGCACCTACTTTGTGATATAAGAGCAGGATCGTGGGTTGGGTTGTGAACCCTTTTTAATGTCATCCCCTGCGTGTTTCTTAAGTTCTCCCTCCTTGTGCTCACAGGACTTTCAAGTCTACATGATACAAAGCTTTTGCGTGTGGCCCCAAGGCTAACCTAGAACCATTAACAGCTTTTAAAACTACACATAGCTGCACTGCAGTGGCTGTGTGTTCACTATAAGCATGCACCATGTCATATATTGCTTCAGTCTTGTCTGTGACTTTTATTTTCTGCACAAATCCAGTTTGCTTCATCAGTTTGTGTCTGCTTCTTTAAAGCACGCATACTGCAGCAAAAGAATCATTGCTGCATGCTTTTTGAGTGTGAGTGTGCCTGTGTGATAATTTCCTGAGTTTTGAACATTATTTTGGAGAGCTGGAGTTTTAATAGAATCCGACGGGTTATCAGCGAAGGCGCAGTGCCGTTCGCAGCACTCATGTAATTGTCAAGTCAGACGCTTCGGCACAGTCACTGTTTCTTTTCATCTGGAAATGGACTTTTCCTTTTTAAATGGCAGCCTCTCGCCCAAGACGGCTCCCACCCATTGTCATTTTTTCCTCTCTGTGTTTGTTGAACTCGAGGATTGTCTGCTTCCCACAGTGATAAAACACAACTTTGATGAGACATAAAACATCTTTCTAAGGTATTTTGTGTCTGTTCCAGTCCGTCCTTTCTGTTTTTCTGCTCCTTTGTGTTTGTGTTAAAGATAATCAACCTGTAATGCATGCCAATGCACTTGCTGCTTTCCCCTATTTAGCATAAGATTCTTTAAACTACCCATTTCCTGAACACCTTCTCTGCATAGTTTCCCATACAAATTGAATTTACATTGTCCTAAAGCACCTAAGCATCAGTAATCAGGAGGTGAAATTGGTTCTGATTTTTGGGCAAAGTCAATAAGTAGATCGAGGGAAGAGCTTCAAAGAGAGATTGTGGTTTGCTGTACTGACTAAGCACATAATCTAGTCACCGAGAGAGCTTTCAAAGGTGATTTGTTCAGTCCTCATCCCCCGTAAACCAGTTAACACCTCATGCATTTTCCTATAGGCCGCTCTGCTGTATCCTTGAGCAACTCATTTCTACTAATAAACCTCTTCATTCTCAGGTTTGCTAAATCTCAATTCACATGTGCCTATAAAAAGTATTCACCCTCGTGGGTGGTTTACCTTTTTATTGATTTTATAACTCAATCATGGTCAATATAATTTGACTTTTTTAGCAGGAAAATTTTTCAAAATCACCTCTTTAATGTCAAAGTGAAAACAGACTTCTACAAAGTAATGTCAATGAAACAAAAATATGTAAGGCAAAATAGGTGATTGCATAAATATTCACCTTCTTTGAAGTGGCTGACTTCATTCACAGAAGTCCAATTGGAGCTAGTAGTCTTACGATCAGTGAAATGGGGATCACCTGAGTGTTTCAAGTGATTTTAAGACACCTATGACTTGAAGGTCCAGTCACTGTTTAATTAGTATTCCTGGCTACTATTACACCATGAAGACAAAAGAAGACTCCAAGCCACTCAGAGAAAATGTTATTGAAAAGTACAAGTCAGGGGATGGCTAGTCAGGCATGTGGGAAACTCCATGGTCAAGTGAAATAAAGTTCTTGCATTTTGACCATTGGATAAGATGCTTTGCTAGGCGGTATCCAGTCACTGCAAATCATCACAGAAACACCATCCCCACTATGAATCACGGTAGTGGCAGCATCATGCTGTGGCGATGCTTCTTTGCAGCTGGCACTGGAAGTCTTGTAAAGGTAGAAGGTAAAATGGATGTGGCAAAATAAGTATAGGAAAATCTTGGAGGGCAATCTTATTCATTCTGCAAGAGAAGTACAGCTTAGGAGAGCTTGGGTAGTTTTGCAAATTAGAATGGAGTGCAGTTACGGTGTGCAGATGTGCAAGCCTGTTTGAGGCCTGTCCATTCAGACTCAGTGCTTTGATTGCACCCAAAGGTGCATCTGTTTATGCAGTTACTTATTTTACCTTAAATATTTTAATTTAATCATCACATCATCTTTAGAAACCTGTTTTCACTTCAACATTAAAAGAAGGTTTTGTAATTTTTTTGGTCAAAAAAGTGAAAAATAAAATCATTTAAAGGGTAAAACTTCAGAGGGCGTGAATACTTTTAAGGCACTGTTAATTGTAATATTTTCTGTTATTGTGCTGTACCTTTATGAAAATAGTGAGTCAACATTTTTTTTAACATATTTTGAGTTGCAGATGCTGTTTAGTTCAACTTGAAAGGAGCAAAAGCGTCTTCTGACTTAACAATCTAGTGTGTGCCCTCAAAACCTTCATCATAGTTGGCTGTTTCTCTCTTACTGACACGAGTGAAAGTGTTTTGAAAACTGCTAGATTTATCACAGCCCACTGGCAGTCTCGGTGTCAAATCAAATGATATTGTTTTTTTCCAATATTGAAGAAAGTAAAAAACTTAGGAAGCGTCGCCCACATGAGTAAACACCGCATCTGTCATCAGTCAATCCATCTGTCCTACGCCAGAGGACTGTTTTTATTCTGATGGTGTTATAAAACCAGAAGAAAGAAACAAAAGATAAACAACAAGAGAGACATGAATGCCTTTAAGTGATGTTTTTACATAAAGAAAATGCACATTAAAATACAAGTTGACCTACAGAAAATATTACAAACGTTTCTATCTTGCAAGGACACAGAAGAAAAACTTATGCTCAAAAGCATAAGCATAAAAAAGGCCAAATATGACACCAGACTCCTGGTTTCTATGTGCGTTTGTGATTTTATTGCATTGAAAACTGTTGTAATTGAATGTGATTGACCTTCAACCTGCTCTCATGTTCATTGCCACCTTTAAAGAAACATTTGTCTATGGCAGCTGCAGTTCTGGTGTTCTTTGTCTGTCGTGCTATTGATTTGCCCGTCTCATTAAGATACAGGTCACGGTGAGCAGCAGGACCCCGTACGTTCCCTCCCCTACTCCACAAACAAAGAGAGCGACGCTGGGAGCTGGTATGCCTCCTCATGCTTGCCTGTAATGGCCATAAGCCCTGCAACCACCACAGCACCAATTACAGTGACACCTGGTCTAGAGAATTGCACCAAGACATGGAGCTAGACTTGACTTTGGTATCATTTATGTTTCATTGATTTGGACTTTTTAAAGAATTTGGTGCTCAGTTAGTCTTAGTTCAGCGTCTTTTCACTGAAAGAACTGAAGATAATAGTTCTGCATCCAAGAACAAACACCGTACTGTAATGCCTATGGAGCTTATTTTATTGAAATGTCTCACCACTGTAGTTAAGGCTAGATTAACTGTATTCAGTGATTTGTTGTCATATATAATTTTCACTTGCCATTGTTATGCCCCCCTCCCCAATTATTCCATGTTAAAAATGCATATTTTGCGCAACAGTGCAACAAGAGTGAGTGATGTTGGATGGGGTCCCTTTAGGGGTTTTTCCAACTGTCATTCCAAAATTGCACATTTAAACCACTGCTGTGGTTAAAAGTTTGTCAGCCCTTAAGGACCTCCTACTGACACTGCTCTTAGCAGCTGCCTGCTTTGCCTTTGGACAGTAAGCAACCCTTAAATGCTTAAAATGCTGAGTAACTACTTTACATTCCCAGCCAGATCTACAACTGAACTCTGTCTTCTCATCTCTGATATCCTGCTCCATGAGCTACATACATCATTTTCTGCATTGAATGGTTTTTAGAGATATATTTTCAGGTTTTCTAGAACTTGAACACATCTTGCGCCTTATTACCTCCGCCAAGGAGGTTATGTGTTCGGGTGGGTTTGTTAGTTAGTTTGTTAGTTAGTTTGTTAGCAACATAACTCAAAATGTCAAGGACAGATTTTGATGAAATTTCATGAAATGTCAGAAATGGCATAAGGAAGAACTGATTCGATTTTGGGACTGATCCGGATCACCATCTGGATCCAGGAATTTTTTTAAGGATTCTGTACTTTTGGGAGATAGGACTAATGGCGGAGGTCTGCGCTGTAACCACTTTACACCAGGAGATGGCCGACATGAGTAACTTCAATCCCAGCAGCATTTTTGGGTGTGTTTCTATTCAAAGCTTTGGAGTTTATAGAGTTTGAAAGACGCACGCCCGATCGAGGAGACGAGTCGGAGCGTAACAGAGAGAAAGACAGTGAATTGTAGTAAGAATACTCACAATGCTTGGAGGAATAGAGGAATATTTACCCTCTGCCATGACTTCCAATCGTCCTGTGAGACCATGGTTGAGATTGTCATTGCATCTGTTGGCACTGGCAGGCAGTGCTTCAGCCATGACAGTCCACCTGTAGCGAAGCCAATTCTTTGCCTCACCGTGTCTCCACCCCACTGGGGAATGAGTAATCGGCGAATGCCGTGGTGGGGGGCACATGGGGACGGATCCAGAACTTTTTCAAAGGATTCCTTACTTTTGGGAGAAAGGACTAATGGCGGAGGTCTGCGCTTTCTGAGTGCTTTTCTAGTTAACTAAATGATACAATGTTTTTGCACCTGCTGAGTCATTAGGAAATTTTTTGTAAGGGTAAAATTTACCCAACATGATTCATTACCAGTATAGCTTAAGCCTCACTAAATAAAGACCTCTTACAAATGGACTGTGAACCAATTTTAAACTGCAATAGCATGCTAATACACTCAGAGCATGCAACTATGCAACTATTATGCATATTCAGCCACTTCCACAGTGAATATCTTTCCTGTTAATATGATGTCTTATTCCGTGTGCTCCCAACATTGTTTTCAGATTGTCTTACTTTGGAATATGTACATAGGGATTGGCCGATACTGGCCTGAATGTCCTCCAACTAATGCATCAGCTAGGCTCTAGTCTTCTTATGTACGTGGCAATAACTATTGTTTCCATGTTGTGCAGAGCATTAGCCATACCAGCAGCTTGACAAGCTCTAAATTACATTCCAGGTATTTATTTTTAGCTGTCTATTCCTGAAGCAAACCTTCGTTGACATTTAAACATGTCATTAAATGCACCAGAGTATGTTTTTATGTTGTGTCATGTGTGGCGGGGGCTTGAGATGGTTCCTCCCCCCTGCTGGGAGAGCTTGTCCTTCATGCTTTTCCACCAGCAGTCAGTCCCCTCGCTGTCAGGCTGACTGGCAGCAGCCAGCTACCAAGTCTAGCAGTAATTGAAACTTCACAGCAGTGTAGGCAGCGCTGTGTGTTGTCTTTGTCATTGTTGCTGGGTTCCTGGGGTTCTGTTGTCTAAGGGGAACATGTTCAATGTTGGCGCTGGCACATGTTCTGCCACTCAGGGGAAACCACGATAAAGGAAAGGGGACCACCGTTACACAGAGTGGTTAGACAAACAGTGTATCTAAATTTTCTGCATCATCTTTGCACCTTTTTGTTCTTCTTGATCAGATATTCAAAGGATAAAAACAAGTTGCATAATCACTGTCAGACCCACTTCCATCTACACGAGTCTTTCATGATCTCTGATTTTTAAAAAGTTGTTTTTGTCGTTTCATTTTCCCTCTTTATTCTCATTTCTGAAGAGGAAACGCTTTATTTCTCAGATCACAATGGCCGCCAAAAACAAAGGGTCACTCTGGTCCAAATCGCACTTGAAAGAAAAGTGTTACAACACTTGTCAACACCATGGTTTCTCTTCTGCATACTTGGCAGCATTATAAAGAATGGCTGTGTCCTCTACA
Organism: Cheilinus undulatus; assembly: GCF_018320785.1. Lineage (NCBI taxonomy): Eukaryota > Metazoa > Chordata > Actinopteri > Labriformes > Labridae > Cheilinus > Cheilinus undulatus. Next base: position 17,708,993 of record NC_054887.1, on the reverse strand, counting down.
TGTAAGCATTGTGATTGAATTCTTTGTTTGACAGTTTGCTGTGAATCAAATAAATGGTAGTTTCATTCAGTCAAGAAGGTCTCATTATGGTGTTACTTAGTAGAGCCATTAAACACAAATAAGCCCTTCATTGGATAACAGGTCAATTAGTGCTTAATTTCCCAGCAAAATCAATTAGGAATATGTGATTCTTGTTTGCAGATAGTGGCTGAAGAGAAAGCAGAGGAGAATGAATGAGCCCAAGATAGATAAAATCTTAATATGGTGACAAATGATGAGTTATGACGGCGCATGGAATAAACAGGACACATAACTCTTTTATTTACCGTCTGTTAGTCCATACATCTGTGTTCTAATGAAATCACAGACTTCTCTGCCGTACCCTCTTTTTGATTTTCGACGACTCTGCATCCCCCCCGAGGATCTAAACTGGCCCAGTGGCCAATCAATCACTGGCCACAGCGTTTCACCCAGACACGCAGGCTCTAACCCCTGAGGCAGAGTTTTCAATCAAACTCGGTCATCAATCTTTCTGAGCTCCAAACTGTGGACTGGGTGGGGTCTACCTGGCGGCAATTGGTTTGTCTACAGTTGGGAACTCAAATAAAGCACTCCGTATAAAGCAAAAAGGTAAATGTAGGATCTAAGACCTGAGGCTCCCACCAAAGTGTTTAATTTTCTTCTTTTCTTTTCAAATATTCTTTAAACTGGAGGCGATCATGTCAAGGGGACTTGGCAAGAACAAAAAAAAAATCCTTCTTAAACATAGGAGCTGTCAGAGACACAGCTGGATACTCTTACCTGGAAATGTATAGGCCATAACTCATAATTCACAACATAGACACTACTCATAGATGTCACTGAAATGCCACCCTTTTTTTATGAGAACCATTTTGGTGGGTTTGCCGAGGGTTTTTCCTTCAAATGAAGCTTGAAGTAACCGTATCAGATCTATTCAGTGATCTAATGCAGGGATTGAAGCAAGGTTTTCTCCACACTAGACAAAACTCCTGGGTGTGAGTGTTTATGGCTTCAACAATGTGTGTTTAAGTAAAAGTTTGAAATTGATCCAGTCTGGTCCTCCTATTAGTCTTCTAAGTCAGATGCCACCTTTTTAAGTCATGCTTTCTCTAGATTTTAAATTATCTGATTGCAATGGGGTCTTTTTAAATATTATGATTTAATATGTTTTTTTAAGTTTTGGAAATTATGTATTTTTCAGCAAACACAAGCAGTAAGTAAGGGAACAAATGAGGGAATGATCATTTTCATGTGATTAGAATTTTTGTGAATTATTCTCAAAAAATGTAACCTTGCAAAGCACATGGATTGGCCAGATTCTGTGTCCCTCATCAGGCCAATCCATCTTGCAAGGCTAACGTCTGAACAATTATCTGAGAATAGACCAGACCTGTCAGCGTCATTTGAGGAAAGCAAGGCAGTAGCTACAGTCAGGGTTTCGCTGTACTGTGGGCCAGTATATAAACTAAGCACAAAAAGTAAGGAAATTTGTGTTTTGTAGATAGTTTCTTTTTTGCAACGATGCTACCTGGCAATGAATCTTATTCCATTCAAAAGCCTTTTAAATGGCACTTCATTTGTGAGGAACATGCATTTGTGGGATGAGCAGCAGAGCTGAGTATGTGGGTTGAGCCCATGAAATATTTACCAAATCTTCTCTGCCCATGCCAAATAGCTTATTCTGCAATTGACTCTTGTTTGGTAGATTGGAGGACTGAAGTCTGAAGAAACAAGACATATTGACTATTTAATAGTTATTTATTTAACAAACAGGAGCCTCAGTAGCTTGTGGAAGAACCATACACAGCCACAACAGCCTGGCGCCTCCTCCACATGCTGGTTGAACAGTCAGACTGTTTCATATGTCAGTAGCATAGGATATATACTGTATTTGACATTTATCTGGGAAACCTCCCATGGAAAGGGTTTGGGCAAGGCAGGACTTTTCAAAAAATTGTTGGAAGTTGATTGGATGAATATTCAGTCCGTCACATTCATTACGAACCAATCAAAAAGACAAGACAAAAGGAAGTAGTAAGCATTCGCAGCTCCATAAGTAACCTGAGCTCGACAGCTCGTAGAATAAAACCAACGCCAGTTGGTAGAAGTTGAAGGTGGCCTCAAACTTTTGGCACTTTGCTGCATGTCATTCCTCATGCTTTCATACCAGTTTTCATACTGGAACAGAGAACCTATCTACAATGGAAGCATTAAAGCTCCTGAAATATCCTTTAAACATGCCTGGGCCTGGGATGCTCAAATGAATAAACTTACTTGTGGTCTTGCATAAACTTTAAGGAAATTGCTTAATGTGACAAAGCTGTTAACAAACCATATCAGACCTTCAGCAGTATCAATAGCAAACTTTAAATTGGTTGAATATTTGATGCTCACCTTTATTCTGACTGTTAGCAGATGTTGAGATAGGGGTCACTCTGTTTAATCCAAATCCTTGTTCCACCAATCAGCCTTGCTTTTGTTCATAATGCTTTTGCCACTCCTTCTGTATCTGTCTTAATCTCCGTCATACACACACTCACACATACTGTACAAATGTGTTAAATATGATTTTCCATGATTTTCCCCACCTCTGCTTTCACAGCAAGGGATAACAGAGCATAGCCAGAATGTTTGTTTGCTCCCTGCACACAAACACCGTGTCCATCCTGTCAGAGCTCCTGGAGAAAAATCAGTACCTACTCTTTCCTTAAACTGTGTTCCATTTGATGCTTGGCTGGCTTGAAAATGACTTTGGTTAAAGCTTAACGTTTTTAATGCAACAGGCCCCCCTCTTCTTCGCTCACTCTGCTACCTCTCTCTCTCTTCCTTCCACCGCTAAAAATCTGCAGTCTCCAGCAAATGCCCTCCCTTTTTTTGGGGAAACCATGTGTACTTTAGTTGCATGCTGGTGCATTTTAGATACAGCCGACTGGACCTGGCTGATAATAGGGCGACAATTTAATTTCCCAGGTATTAAAGGAGACTTGCTGGGTTTTGAATTGGCTCCTGTTGGTAGTGTTAAAAAACAGCAAAAATACATTTCTTTTTCTCTCGATTTATTATTCTTTCTCTCCACATCACAGAGTATAAGACAGATTGAGAGGAGGAAAGGTCCTCATGTCTTTTACTTTTGTCTGAGATAAAGAGAGGTAGTGGAACATTTTGATTTACATATATTTTGGATTTACTCAGCCCACCAAGGACAAATTGCATCCTATCTTTTTCTCCAGTTTTTAGCATCGTTTTAAGAGTTAGTCTTGCCAGTCTGTTGATTATGCTTTGCAGGTGTGATGCATAAGGGTCAAAACAAAGCGGCCAGATCACATCTTGGGTTTCAATCTAAAATTAAAAGCTTATAACCATATCTATAGAAGGTAAATTGGATCCTTTCTACAGTTTGTACACAGTATTAGTTCCACAAAAGATTTCATTTGTTTAAAATGTAAAGAAAATAGATTAAAACTGCAAACCTCTATGAGTATGACCATCCAAGGTAACAGATATTGTTTGTAACAAAAAGAAACTAAAAAACAAACACTGTTCACTATCCTCAGACCACTCTTATTGCTTGAGTGCAAGTCTTTTAGATTATCATTTATATACTAGGGTTTTAGATTGCCATTCTCATTCATACTCTGGTGACTTCCTGCATTGACTGCTGTTACTCACTTCTTTTTGGCTTTCCTCACAAGTCCCTTCATAAACTTCTATTTCAGAATTCTGCTGTCTGTGTCATCTCCAAACTCTTGTCCAATAATCATATCTCTCCTGCTCATGGGGGATTCACCATCCAACAGTCACAGAGTTACTCTGAAGACCATCCAACAGTCAGAGAGTTACTCTGATGACCATCCAACAGTCACAGAGTTACACTGATGACCATCCAACAGTCACAGAGTTACTCTGAAGACCATCCAACAGTCAGAGAGTTACTCTGATGACCATCCAACAGTCACAGAGTTACACTGATGACCATCCAACAGTCACAGAGTTACTCTGAAGACCATCCAACAGTCAGAGAGTTACTCTGATGACCATCCAACAGTCACAGAGTTACACTGATGACCATCCAACAGTCACAGAGCTACTCTGATGACCATCCAACAGTCACAGAGTTACACTGATGACCATCCAACAGTCACAGAGTTACTCTGATGACCATCCAACAGTCACAGAGTTACTCTGATGACCATCCAACAGTCACAGAGTTACTCTGATGACCATCCAACAGTCACAGAGTTACTCTGATGACCATCCAACAGTCACAGAGTTACTTTGACAGAAACTCAGTGACTGTATTTACAAGATCTGCAATAAAGTCAACACTTTGTCCCTTTGGCTTAGTGTTTTGTGAAAACAAAAATCCAATCTAATGCATCCTTTCATTTTTGTTCTTAAAATGTTTTATTTTTTTCATACGTCCTTTCCCATTACTGTTTCCTGATGCTGTTTTTTTTTTGGTGAATATTCTGCGGCACAGAACAAAACCTTGTCTTTCCTTTTTCAAAGAGAACATTTATCAGATTTTGACTTTGACACATAAAAGTGAAAAAAATAATGGGATCCCCACTCTCCAGTTTCCTCAGAATTTCATTGACTGGCCCAGAGGGGGAGCTACAATTACAGATCCACCAAGCAGACACTAATGGGCCTGGAGGGAAATGAGTCAGTCACTGTGTATAACTTCAAGCTCAGATGGGACCCTCCAAACGTAACACTTAACACAAAAAGCATTTATTAAACCCTCTGAAGAAGTGAACAACACAGCAAAGAGTTGATTCATTTTCTGATTTGGGATGTCTTTTGGAAGTGCACAGCATTCAGAGTTCAGTCTGTGAGCTGGATGCTTTGTCTTTGTAAATTCTGCTTGTTTGCTGACACAGATAGAGGACAATTAGATGCTTGTTGAACATAAATGAGCAGATATTCTCTCTGCACGGCTGCCCTTTGGTTTCTCACTGACAGCCTACTGTACATACATGTGTCTGTGCTTTTACTCTTTCTTTGTAATACCCTTTCTCTCCCTCACCTCTTGGATGGTGCTCACTCAACCGTCCTTTACATATCAGCAGCTGTACCTCACCCCTGCCCAGGGTGGGGTGCCCACACACCGTGCCAGTACGAGGGTTAGACGAGAGGTCAGGCTCTAATTGGCAGAGCCCATAGCTGGCACTCTGCACCGGGCACTCACCCTGTCAGCTAATTGGCACGGCAAGCGGCCAGCAGCGGGGCCGGTATACAGCAGAGTTTCGATTGATGGATGGATACTGGTGTCAGGAAAGCTTCCTTTTTGACAAGAGTGCTTGTACAGTCAATTTAGCACCTCAGGCTCAGTGGGCAGTGTCTGTATATTTGATTGTTTTCATTCTCATTTGTTCTAAACATTTGGAAAGCTAGCTGTAATTGTCTTGCTGTGAGCTTTGATTTACTATGCCAAAACAATGAATGCTTTTTGCTAGTGTTAGCAGAAAATAATTACCTCATACCGCTCAATACAAACAGCGCACTACTGAATTTTGAGATTTTTGCAAAGGTTATGAAAAAGTATGAATTTTGAACTTTGATCTTAGCTTTAGACACTCAGCTGTTTAACTGTAGTTGCTGCAGCTTTGAAAGTGAGCCCTTGTGTCAAATGTTTGCAAATGGAGATCGCATGGCTAGGTGCTTGATTTTATACACCTGTTGCAGGGGTCCAGGGTAGCCCAGAGTATGCATATTTGTTCCAGTGGTATTGAAACAGGTATTGTTGCCATTTTAATGTAACTAGAACTGTTTCTAAGTTTTAATCTGCATCACAACAACTCTTCCTAGTATTTTCAATGTGTTATATGACAAGTATTTCTTCAGGGAGCTCCATTTCCCTTTCTCTGTCTTCCTCTGTGTTCTCCCTTGACTCTGACAGGAGAGCTCCATTAATGAGGTTCTATGGAAGTGAACTGTTGGTCCAGCTAATGGTGCTAGAGGTAGAAATTTTGACTGAACGATGGAAGGAACTTAAACATTTGGAAGAAATGAAGACAAGAGAGGTGTCAAAAAGGATGTGAACAGCAGAAAATGTAGCTGAGATTTAAAGTAGTGAGAAGGGGAAGGGATGGAAGACGGTGGAATAACTCGAGCTGCATGAAAGAGATATTGATTCATAGAGCAGTTTTCAAACAGTGTTACAGTCTCAAATTAGGAAGCAAACCAATTCAAAACAACACTTAAAACTTCACACGTTAAAGGGTGTAGACTCTGCACGGAGGTAGATAATCAGAGGAAAGGTAATACAGTAAAAAGAAGAAAACAACAGTGAGATTAATCTTCCATTTGCATGGTTTTAAAGTAAGTTGTCAGAGCACATAACTGCATCTAAGTAGGGTATTAAAAAAGAGAGAAATGCATGCTTTCAGCTACAGGGGTGAGTGTAATAGAGGTGACCAAGTCTGCTGACATGTTCTTGATGGACAGGAGCTGAAGGTGGACTCTGCCCCCCCCCCAAGCTTTATTGGGCCTTGAACGACCACCTGCTGCAGTGTGGAATGAATATGCATTAAAACACAGCATGAGCTCACATGCATGAGGGATGTACAGTAGCCACACCATCTCTGACACTGGAATGATCTTAAAAACATGGATGCAGGGAAGGATAGACATCCCACAGACACAACGGGTTAGCACACGCAGCTTGACTTGTCCATAAGGTGCAAGGTCAGCAACACATCCTCAGGCTGTCCCCTTTCCTCCCTGCACGTCTATCCCCATTGTCTTCTCTTCTACCTGCCTTTCACCTTCCTGTACACCTCTCTTTTCCCCTCATTTGCTCTGCTCCCTAGGGACATCTGTTGTCTAAAGACAATATTCCTCTCTCCACTTTCGGGTCATTCGCCGTGTCCTCTGCTGTCAAGTAAAGGAATTTTCTGCCACTGGTTTATGTGTGAGGACAAAATGCATAAAGGCAATCTCTAAGCGTGTTTCTTGTCTTCTTCTCCCTTTACTTGATGCATTAGTGGTCAGGCATTTAACAAGAGTGGAGGTCCTTTTTCCCAAAATGAAATTCTCTCTGTACAAGCACTAGAGGATCTGGTCCCTTCCTCTTATCCTCAGCCCCTTTGTCCCCATGTTCCCATTGTTCTCTCAGCATACCCCCTGTTCCCATCTTGGCCGAGACTTCCTCCCTACATGCCCCCCATGTCTTGGTAATGAACCCACAGCTCTTCATCTCTCCCTCGTCTTCCCTTCGTGTGTTGGACATGACAGATGACTGGGGACCTCTGGAGCTTTGCTCCCCGGGGCTCAAGATAAAGGCAGCTCCCACCGCAAGATGATCAATCAATCAGTTTACACCGCGGGCGCCTGATCAGCCAATTAATCAATCTCTGAGCCAGCAGATGTTGTTGCTGTCCCTCAGCGAAGGAGCCGGCAGTAGGGTGGTGGAGGAGGTGTCTCCAACAAAGGCTGAGGGGCTTGAAGTGTCTGGGAGCAGAAAGACACGTCATTTTTCATGTTTCTACCAAGACTTCAACCTTTGTGCAGTCACCAGTCCTGTTCTTTTTTAATGGTGGATCTTTTCTCTGCTAGCTCTCCTGTGTTACTCCGGAGAACGTCCCAGCAGAATCTTACTTCTATATACTTGAAAAGTGTGCCTCCTTAAGATCCTGCGCACCTTTTGAGAGCATAACCATTAAAACATTTCTATTGACAAAAAAACTATCAAGGAGTAAGATGTAAAAATGTTGGTGGGTTGACATTGCTGTGTCAGCATCATGAAGTCCAGCTGGTTCAGATCAAGCCCTCTATTGACCTCTGTTCACAGTCAATGAGCTACGAAGTCCAGCAGGACACATTTTAATGTGCCCTTAAACAGCCACTAGTTAAGATACACGCACAAACACTGAGACACCCACACGCCCCACATACACCTCCCGGCCTTTGGTCCCTGTCCTGGGCAGGTCAGCCCTTTGACCCAGCAGGTCGACGCATCATTACTCACTGTGCTAAGAGATCCCAGAGGGAGAGCGAGCCTGTCTGCAGCCTGTGGCTTTGACCATTTCTTGCTCTGGGATGCTCCATCTTGCTTATTTGCTTGTCAAAGTAGCAATCAAGTCAAATTAATAAAGTTTTGAAAAGTACATCCTTAGCAACAGTCACTCTTGTGCTTGTACAGGAAACTCAGATTTTACATCAAGTAGAGTTCGCCAAACTCAAACAAAATGACTCTGAATCCCAATAAAGTTAATCTTCGCTCTTTTGATTGTCTGCAATATGCCAGTGTCATCCTGTTATATCAGCAGACAACTGCTCTGTAGCATCTGCTTGCTGAATTCCTTGCTGACATATGGAAACAAATAACAACTAGGGATGTGCGATGCATTAGTTTAATATATATAAATATTGATATTTGCCCTGTTGTCAAACAATGGCCCATCTGCAAATAGTGGCATGAACTGATGTCAGTGGCAGATGCTCATTTGTTGTGTCATATCAATTTGATATTAGCATCTAGCATTTCTCACTGCTGATTTGGGAGACATTTAATAGCTCATTCATGTCTTTGAGTAGTTGCTAATTTTGACCAAAAATTAAGTCCTCAAATATAAATATATGACTTGAATTAAGGACATATGTTTCGGCAGTGTGTTGCAAGCTGGTCAGCTGTTGGGCATCCTCAGCCTATAAGAAATTGTGTCGTCATTTAGAAAGTTATGTTGAGTCATTTTTTTTTAAATATTTTTTTTTGATGATGGACCACAAGGAGCTCTTAAGGCCAAATATAGTTATAAAACTTTAAAGCAAATTCCTCAAAATTTCAATTAAGATTCCCACAAAATTACAAAAAAATTCCCCCAAAACCCATGAAAATTATAGAAAAATCCCCCAAACTTTCCAACAAATTTCTGGAAATTTCTATGGAAATTTGTGAAAATTTAAATGGACATCCCCATCTTCCACACTCCCAGAAATTTACAGAATCATTTCCAAATGTTCCCTTAAGATACCAAAAAAATTAAGAGCAAATCCTTCCCAATCAATAATCTCAAACTCCCCAAAATTAAAAATACATTTCCCAATTTTCTATTAAAACGTATAAAAACTTTAAAACAATACCCCAAACATCCAAACAGTTTCCTCAAACATGAACGCCAAAAAAGCAAATCTCCCTAAAATCTTTAGAATTAAACTCTCCCAAAAGTACAAATACATCCCCAAAATATACATTTAGATACTTGAAAATTTCAAAGGACATCTCCTGCTTTTGCATTCCAAATCACATTCCCAAAAATGTACAAATAAATTTCCCAAATTTTCATTAAAATAACCAAAAAAATCACAGCAACCCCCCCCCCCCCCCAAAAAAAAACAAATGAATAAATTCCACCGAATTAAAAATGCATTTCTCAACTTTCCATGAAAATTTCCAAACAATTCCCCAAACATCTGAACGTTTCTCCTAAATTGCAATGAAAATGCCAAAAAGTCAACACATATTTACCCAAAAAACTTTTGATGAATTTTTCCTAAATGTACAGACTTCCCAAAAATTTCCATGGAAATACTACAAGAAACTTCCAGAAAACTTTCAAACAAATTTCCCCAGATTTCCATATGAAAATTTCCTAACAGATTTTTCCAGCATTTTAGATTTATCAGTGGAACTTCAGTGAACACTCAGACAATTATCTAGCAGAAATTTTTGCCATGTTGCAGTAAAACCAAAATGTAAACATCCTTGTATGTACATGCAGGGTTTAATGATGTTAAACATCTGTTTCAGCCTTAAATTTTCTTGCATCACTTATTAAACCCAAAGACAAAATTGAATGACATGTAATTAATTCTTTGCATCCTCGATGGTCTGATCTTTGTATGCTAGCAGACGACTGCTACGTAGCACCTGCACACAACAGTGGATTTTTGATAGAGGTTCCCCAGCTGAGGAAGGTATCACTGTTAACACTCCATACTCAGAGGGGAAATGGATCAAAACAATGTGTTGCATAGGGAAAAAAGCTAATCCATACAGGATAGTGGTCAGAGGCTAATTGCTTCAATCAGAGCTTCATAGCCACCGCCAGCTTGCTCCCAGTGATTAATGGTGCCCATGCGTCTTTTGACTTTATTATGACTAACCTCAGCTGCACTGACATAAATCCATGTGAAGAGGTTCCCACGGTGCTTCAGTTTTATGTAGTGACAGGAGGACTGTGCTGTCAGGTATATTTCCATGCATTCTCTTGGAGTAATCTTACAATGGATCCATGCATCTGATTTTAGACAGGCAGAGGCTTCTGATGCAAGTCTGACTGTCAGACTTGTCCCCCATATGACCCTCTACAGTTAGATATAAAAAACAGCCAACTTGAATTACCCCATTGAGTTTCTTTACTTCCATTAGTGGTCCCATCAGAGAGTTCATGTTTGGTTTGATGTTTTGTCCATTAAAGCTGAGAATAAGCACTAGAATCAATGGAAATAAACGCATCATTTTAGCTTTTCAGGGTGACAAAGTTGTTTAATTGCCATCACAGTCACTCATTAAAGTGAACAGACAAAAATGCCACTAATCAGTCCTAATTGTAGGGCTGATTCAGGAAAAATCAGGGAACATGTAAGCTAAAGGCTTGTTTAGAGAAATAGGCAGCTTAGGTGTCAATGCAGCCCTTTTCAAATTTGAATAGAAGCCTGGCATGCCACTGGTATTTGGTAAAACCGATAATAATGTTGGGTTTTTTAAGACAGCACTTTCAGTAATACCCAGTTGCATAATCTTAAACTACTAAAAGTGCTCTTTTCAGCTGTCAGCATGTGTGGGGAAAGTGTTTGTCCTTTATTTTGATCAGTCAAGGTTAAGCCCATTAACTGACCACACTATATCTGACACGATTTCCCTCGCCCATAACCCTTCCACCTCCCATGGAGACTAATAGCTAGCCTTGAACCTGAAGTGTTATTGCCGCTCAGTAAAACCCTGTGATGCTAATTAAGCAGCCAAAGTGAATGGAATCCAATGGAGTTTTACAGCTCAGCTTCCAGGACTTATGTTTTATTAGTGACTCAAAGGGTAATACTGGCAGTAAGGGCTGTGTTAGGTAATATCATTTTACACACCATCACTTAGATTTGATCTGCTAGTGATAGCTTTTAAAGATAGAGTTGCAGCAGTTTTATAGGATGGGCTAAGACTTGTGTAAGGGATGTGAATCTATTCTCGGGATGTGTGGGTTTTTGTCATGCCTGTCTTTGAAGTTTTCTATCTCTAGGCTTGATATGTTCTCCCAACAGCTGTCAGAAACCTTATTTCTCCCTCCAACTTGTCATCCATATTCAATCCAAACATTGACCCATCTCCCTCCCTCCCGTCCTCCATGAACTTCCCCTCCCTCACCTCCATCCATCTCTAGCCTCCCACACGCCACCTACACCTCCGCCATGCCAATTAACAACACAGCACAGTCACATTGCACTGCCCTTTGGCCCCCTCCGTGCCTGCCAGAGCACAGAAGACCCGGGGCCCGCGGCTTCAGTATTAGTTTGTCACAGGGCCCTGTCGCGCAGCTCTGTGATAGATGGGCCCCGGTGAGCAGCTCTGACCCACCATGCTGCAGATTTCTCTTAGATGGTGTGATGGAGCATTGATTATGATGCTACTTGAGAAAGGGGGGCGAATCAGGTCTGAGCTGATGGTGGCAGGGGAAGACAAAAGACGCCAAGGTTATGGATGAGGTGCTGTTAGTTAATGTGATGAGATTTGATTTGTGCTCTATCGATCATGGCATCACGCAAGATTGTTTTCATCCAGCATGATTTATAAGCATGCAGCGGGCAAACAGTGTATCAATGAGTCGCCTCATTGTTACGACACAGAGGTCTCCATCATCGAAGTGTGAAATGAGGAATGTAATATGTGCAGAATTGCTAATAGCCATAATCAGGTGTTTTTCTTCTAAGCAATGAGAAATTATCTCTTATTATTTTTGTTTAAGCCTTTAGTTGTGCTGTTGGCAACAGCTGTAAAGCTGTCAAATAGAATTTTATCAAAGAAGATCAAATTGTTGAAGTAAAGGTTCTCAACCTTGAGGTCATGACTTTCTTAAGAGGGTGCACCATATGGCAGATTTTATCTGCAAAGCCTGAAAGAAAAGCCAATGTTGAGGACTGAGTTGCTGTCTGTTTTTTATGCAACAATGGCCAAAGAATTCAGGTCGACAAAACAGTAGGAGATTTTAATCAAATGAAAAAGCGATTGAAATGACATGAGCTGTCATCATTATTCATACCCTTGGTACTATTTTATTAATGATAAAAATGATAATTTTTTAGATTTATTCTGGGCCTTTTATGTCTTTATTGTTGATAGGACAGTGGATAGAGTGGGAAAAAGAGAAAGGAATGACATGTAGGAAAGGAGCCACAGATAGATTTGAACCTCCTGCTACAACAGACTCTGGACATGGGGCATACAGCCAAGAACTTCAAGGCAAGCTTCCTTAAAATAAGTGATTCTTGCTAGTTAATTCATATCAGACAAGCACAGTCACCTGCATGCAGACGTTGTGCAGCATACATCCAAGAACGCTAAACTTATCTCCTTATGTGCAGACGTCCCTGTTTAAAAGTTTACTATTGTGTTGCTACTGCAGAACATCACAAAAACGTCCAATGGTGCTCAAAAGCACATTCTTTTGTTCTGAAGTTTCATGTCACCAACAACAAGCTTCCTGTGCGTGCTTGATTGTAATGAAAACTTGTTTATCAGGGGTAACAGCTAAAATTTGAGAATAAAACAAGAGGCAGGGGGACCAAAACAGGAGGCAGACATTGGGTGGAGAGGTAGACCTACGGCCAGTATGAGTGTTGGGGGGCTGAGGAGGGGGCTCAGATACAGTTAATTATGTCAAAGGCAGAGACAACAGTATATCAATTCTACATTAATTTAGATATATAACCAATTACAAATAGTGTTATACAGTAAATCTGCCTGTATTGCTGTCCTGCTCATATTTATTTAATCAATTCTTGTTTGTGAAGCATCAATTCATAGCCGACGGTATCTCAAGACACTTTATAAATAAGGCAGGACTAGATCGTTTTCTTTTGTAGCCTTTTATAATAGACCAGACTTAATCTTTAGTATTATAGAGGGATGCACGATATTGGATTTTTGCCGATATCCGATAAGCCGATATTTTAAAACTCATTTTGGCCGATACCGATATTTAATTACATTTTTTTCACCTGACAGAGCGTGCAACACAGCTTCTGGTACAGGCTCTTGTAGTATCACACATTGACTGCTGCATCTCATTACTGATAGGCCTCCCTGCATGCACAGTTAAACCTCTGCAGATGATCCAGAACGCAGCAGCTTGTCTGGTCTTCAATCAACCCAAGAGAGCTCATGTCACTCCTCTGTTCATCTCTCTACACTGGCTTCCAGTTGTGGCTCATGTTAAATACAAAACTCTAATTGCTGCTTACAAAGCAGTGACCAAACTGCTCCTGTTTACCTGGAGTCCCTCAACCAGGTCAACACTCCTTTGCGCCCACTACGCTCAGCCAGTGAAAGACGCCTGGTACTTCCATTACATCAGGCTTCTAAGTCACTAGCTCGACTCTGCTCTTCTGTTGTCCCTAAATGGTAGAATGGATTACCCAACTCCATTCGATCTGCAGAGTCCCTCTCTACTTTCAAGAGAAAGCTAAAGACCCAGCTCTTTAGAGAACACTATGCACTTAGCTAGAGTATTCTCCACTGCTGTCCCCAGTGGTAGAATGAGTCTCCCAGCTGCAGTTGGCTTGCACTGTCCTGCTTTACTTCTGGGATTTTTTTGTCCAGCTCTTTGTGAGTGACCCAACACTTGATACTTAGGTCATTATTTTTTGTGAAGATAATTTATGCATGGTGATGATGTGAGATCTCACATTTTGGTTGTTTCATTGTTGATGGATAAAAAAAAACCAAAAAACAACTTGTATACATTATATGCTTTGCCTTAAACACTGCATGGCAGCACCTGCGTCCACTTGGACTTCAAGCACTTTGTGGCACTTACTGATGTTGTTTCTTCTTGTCTAGATCTTTGCTTGTGTTGTTCTTGCTCTCGAATGTACGTCGCTTTGGATAAATGCGTCTGCTAAATGACATTGTAACATTGTAGCTTGACACCACCAATTTTAACATAATAAGAATGACAAAAGTAGAGGAGAATGAAAACCATGCACTAATAAATTGTGAAGAGGAGAGATAAAGAACATCTGATGACATTAAAGCAAACCTTCAAAGTAATTTTAATTTTATGGTACCAAAAAGTACTCATATTTGAATTTTGTACTGTTAAGTGCTCAGATGCAAGTTCTTGTACTTGGTCTGAAAAAATGTGGTATCGATGCATCCCTACCTATTGGTATTGCTCTTGCAGCTCTTTCCAGAAATGTGGATTATTTGGGATGTTTTGATTATTTGGAATTAAGTACAGCATTCATTTGTGTTTTTAACTAGATGACACAAAATAAACTTACATCATCAGCAACATTTTCTGGACCACCCTCTGATTTACTTCTAGAATGCACAGGTTTCTAAGACTGAGGTGGATTGTTAATGGGAGAGCAGGAAATAAAAAGTCATTACCCCTTTTCTCAATTTAGTATCTTTCAGGTCTATTTCCAATACTGTTATGTAGGGATGTGTGCAGTTAGCCAGCTATACGGTTAAATTCATATATCAAATTTTAGCTTTAATGAAGCCTCCCGCCACTAGTTGCCGCTGTATCTTCTGTTAAAAGCTGCTGCCTTCTTCAGGGTTATACTCATGTATAACTAATCAACAGAAATGATAAAGAACCATATTAAGCACAATATTGATCTGCAAAGAGGAAAGAAGCCCGGCAGAGCTAGTTGCTAACTTTAGCCACATTCTAGTCTAAATGGCACAGCAGCCTCACATCATAAACCCTCTGACACAATGACCCTGTGATGAATATGACTGTTTTATAAGCATTTTCTCCACTCTAGGGTAGTCAGTTTAAAGTAATTTTAATGCTCATCCTTTACTTCAACCTAAAACCAGCATACTTGGGGGCTTTCTCTCATCAAGTTTGAGGATTGTTTTTAGTCCACTTGTTTGTGCGTCGGTCTTTTGCCATATTATGTTAAAGTACACAAAGTAGACCAATAAGGTATGCAAACAAAGCTTATTTGGGTTTTCTCACATCTATATAATAATAATAATGAGCCCCATATTAAGAGTGAGTTAATGCCTTGAGCTTTCTGTATGCTGCAGGCAGTGGAGGCTTTTACTGCAGTGCCTTCAAAATACTTAAATTGGAAAAAAGCAAACTTGAACTGCTTTAAACCAAAAAGCAGCCGTGAAAGAAAACAGAGAGTATGAGAGCAAATTAGTGTGAACACACGCTAGAAGTAGGTAGGGGATCTGACACAGCAAAATCCACCTGTTTTCATCCCTCTTCTCTCCTCCTTCTCCTTCTCCCCTCCGCCCAGGCTCCCAGCTCAAACTGCGGCAGTCGGCTAATTAAAAAACATGGCTGTCCTTAATTATTCAGCTGCTGGCTAATTGATATTCACAGAGGCGTTCACCCCGCTTAAACGATCCGTTTAATCTGACCACGGCGGTCTCACTCTCGGCCGCCTGTCACCCTCAGCCATTGTGCTACTGTACTTAATATGAAACCAGGGGGGAGAGGGATGCTGGTGGGGGGTGTTAAAGTTTGCTACTGTTGTTAATATGGTTTCCTGGGCTGCAAGAAGCACCATGTGGAGTCTGCCTGTGCCCAGTTTTGTTTGTGTGTTTTGAATTTGGCTGTGGTTTTAGTGCTTTTGAAGTGTTGAGAGTGGCTGCACAATGAAATTAGACATGGTTAGGCTAAATTAAATTGTGAAGTACGTCATCTGGACTTGCAAAGTTTAAAACTGCATTTAAATGGGGGGCAACTTCTAAAAATTTGACCTTAATTTTGATGAACCATCATTTGGGTATTCTTTTCAATCTTTTTAAATCAAGAAGCAACTTATCCATCCAGTTTTTTTGCAATTTTTTGAAGGTTATTTTCAAATAGATCACCCTTAACAGGTCTCAACTCCAACCCTTTTTAAGTTTACAAATCAGGATTCACAGGGCCTCCAAAAGGACTACATGCATGGATAGATATTTCAATGCATGCTACAAACTTAATATAAACCAAAAAAGAGGTGATACAGCCAGTAGGGTTTCTTTTTAATTCATGTTATTCATAAGGACAGAAAATAGCCCAGTTTAAAAATATGAATACCCTCTTTTTTTCTCCTTTAACCCCCCGCAAAATACATGAAAACCAGCAAAAGTTGATTTTTTAAGAAGATAAGACTTGTACATGCAGCAAAGGAATAAAAACTGACCCAATGACTGTAATTTAAGGGTACTGTTTATGGTTTTCAGTTAAAGGCCTAGAGGGTAAAAATGGTCAGGGAAAGTGTCAATTTAGATGATTCAAAATGTCCAAAAAGTTATTTTTTTAATTTTCCGAATGTACTGTCATGCTCAAGAAATTTTACCCGCAGCCACTTTGAGCACAGCGACCCACTGCTGGAATTTCCTTTGGGGCAACCTCTCCACCCTCCTTGGTACATCTATGCACCAGGGGGTGTCAGTCCTGGCTTCTCAGTTGCCCCATTATCAGTAATGTATGGCTGTGTTGGACAGACATACTCAGCAGCACGTGTGCTGTCTAATAAGACCTTCAGTTTGCTCTGTCTTTATTAAAGGCAAGCATTAGGGAGCATTCTGGTCTTCACGATCCCCCAGTTAAGAGGAGGCTAATCAATATGTAATGCCAGCAAAACGAACGTGAAGTACTTCATGAATGATACAAATGCCCGAGCTTACATAATATGACGCCACACTGAGTTAAAATAAGTGGAACAACTAAAAGCAATTCAGCGTCGCACACAGCATTGCAATCTGACCGCCCATTGTGAACAGGTAATTAAAACAACTGGGTGGCAACCAGCAATTTTATCATGTGAAATTCAAAGAAAATTAGACATTTTATGTTCGAGGCGTTACTGGCTTCTAACAATAGGTGGCACTACAGCAAAACCATGTTCACTGCCATACAGTTGTCTTGCCAAAAAACGTTGATAAACACATAATAATCCATCCGAAATCAAGTCTGGCCCCTGAAGTGCCTAAGTCAAAATCTGGTCCTTATACAAATGTACTGACGACCCCTGGCCTAGGGTACTTTCCAAGCTGGTAGTAGGGTTGTCGTGAGCCCCTGGTTGTGCTGTTGATGTCCTAAAACTGTCGGCAGACTCCAGGTGTATCACCAGGGGTTAAAAGGTGGACAGTGACATAATCCAATATAGTTCTTTGGAATCCTACAATAAGCACGGAGGAATGTAAGGAATGTATTACACGTTAACGTAACAACAGCTGAAAAACTAGACAGACATTTAGATAAACTTTTGAGGATTTATAACCCTTTTACAGCAGCCAGAACATTATATCAAACACTAATAACAGCCAAATCCTTACAATAACTTACAAGCTTTATATTTAGAGAAGAGCCCTGCCTCTTACACAACCACCTTGATAAAAGCCTACAAAAGTACAAACAGCTTTACTGTATTTCCCATGTGGCTTGGCTATTGCTTTCAATAATGCTTGTTTCTGTGGAGCGAAGGGCAAGAAATTCTTCATCATCAAAGCTTAAGTTAGCGCTAATTGGCTAACATTAGCAGGTTAACGTTATCTAGTGACAGTACTGTCAAGATCACTGCTTGCTGTCACTGTTGTCAGCGTGTGGGGGTGATATAGTTTGTCTAAAGGTAGTTATATATTGCATAACTTAAAGTGTTTAATGGCAGAATAAGGAGAAGTTTGTTCTTTTGTGTTGTCATCAGGGCCAACAGAGAATCTGATAATATCAGTGCACAGGCTCCTGTATTTTGGGTTTCCTCTTTCAGGCGGGATTCAGGCTTTTCTCCTTGTCAGTCTGTGTATCCATTTGGAAAAAAACTGCTTTCTTTTGTATAAAAAATGAGAAATTAAACTGGCAGGCAGCTCCACAAGTGTGTGATGTCATTGAAAAAGGAAATTTGATAGCTGTAAATGAATTAAAACCAAAAAAGGATTATCTGATTCCCCCATCTTTTGTTTGTTGAGTAACCTATTTTTAATCCTTGTATCCAATCTTATTGTAGAAATGAAATCAGATTATGTTGGACAACTCCTTGGAATCATTCCCTGATCTTAATTTCCTAGCTGGCTTTTCTAAGAGCTTCAGGTGTCCTCTCTTCCTATCTTTCCTTGGCAAAAGCCTTTTTCCTCTTGAACTTCTTTTTAAAGTTACAGAGATGCTCTTGGCCGGGTCTCCATGTCCCATCCAGTCTCCACTTCTCCATTCTTGACACCACCAATGATAAATCACTGCCGATTGTCCTCTTCCTCTTTGTGTCTTATCTCTCTCTCAGGTTCTTTTACTTTTTCTCATCAAATTCTGCCCCACTCCTTCTCCTCCTTACCCCAGCTCTCCCACTCCACCTCCTCTTCCTTCTCCCTCTTCAGCCACGACCGCCTCTTCATTAGACGAACAAAAGGTGCACGGGCAGTGGTGAAGTCTGTCCCATTGTTTGGCCTTTAGTATGATTAGATTATCTCCAAAGTGTGCTGAATGGGGTTAATCGGTCGGAAGTAATCCTGACGTAGATTGTGTGTGTCGTCAAGAGCAGGGCCGACCTGCTTGCATGGAAATTGGACACATACACAGCCAAAAAAAGACGTATGTCGCAACACAAAAGTGGGCAAAATGGCAAAATCCCTCGGTACACATTTCTGTCACAGCCGCTCCTCTTTTAATGACCCCTTTAGTCTCGCCTTCAGTATGCATTTATCTCCCCGCCCTGCTCTGTGGGTACAGCTGCTCCAGCTGATGTGTGCATTTCAGATCAGGGTCTGAGCGGTTGTTTGGGGCTTTTTTTGCACCTGTGTGCATCTTTTTGTCCATCTTTGCCAAGTCTTAAGACCCCCTTTCTGCATAATATCTTTGGACACACTTTGGACAGCACACAGTTCCCCTGATAAGAGCAACCCTTCCAGGTACTTTGCCCAAATGATGGTGGCCCCTTCCTGGGTCAGAACTGTCCATCATAATGAATGGCAGTAAATGGTAAAGACCGGGTCATTAGTGATTAAAAAGCTTACAATACAAAAAACGTATGGTTTAATGGTTAATGAAAGCTCTAAACTACTGGCCAGTTAGTTAAACGTATGAAGTGGGGAATTTCTGAAAAGTATGGCTTCGTAACATAATAGAATAAATAAAGAGGTGTATGTAAGTGACTGTTCAGACTCTGTGTTTAACATAACAATTAGCCCTGTCTTGTAACCAGAGATTTCATAAACCAACATCACATACCTTATGTGTGTTCACATATGTTTATAAAATGTAGTTATTTTTTATTTTGAATGTCCGAAGAATCTGTCATCAGGCAGGCAGACTACAGCTTCTGCTTTCACGGAGCGATCGGTGGCTTAAAGTCAGTAGGAACACAACAATGGCCCCACATTTTCCCATATTACTCCCCTACAGTTTCAGCCCAACACACAGAGCTGTTCTTTCACACACCTTTGTCATTTGAGGATAAATATCATGTCTTAGATTATTTATTTTTATTTTTCAAGCACAAAACACAGCAAAACAGCATTGATCATGTTGTTACTACAGTTTTCTGATCTACAGCGGTTCACTTTGAGCTTGTTTTCACCTAACAGGATTGTCGTCACTCTGGAGAAGTGGGGTAGAGCTTAAATATGCATACTTAGTGGAAATGCGTCAGGAGTGAGAATAAAAAAGTAAGAGTTTGTCTGGAAGAAGTGGGATGTAGAGCTTAGATGTGCAAACTTAGCAGAAATAGGTTAGGAGTGAAGATAAAAAAACGTTAGGGTTTGTTTGGTAGAATTGGGATGTAGAACTTAGATATGTAGATTTACTGTTAGAATGTGAAGGCTGAGAAAAAAAACGTAAGGTTTGTCCGGTAGAAGTGGGATGTAGAGCTTAGAAAAGTATCTATCATTAAAAGGTGAGGTGTGGAAGGTGAGTGGGAAGTTGCACTGCTCTTAACTAAACTTTTCTGTCATGTATCCCATCATCCCATCTTCTTTTCCTCATTGCGCTTTAATTGGAAAAAGCATTTTGACAACTCAGCTAATGTAATTCAACTCATTTAAGACTTTGCTAGACTATCATAGATGCCCTGACTGGGTGCTATGGACCAGTAAAAATCAAAGGTTTGCTTTCACACCAGAGCTGTTTGGTCCACCTTAAACAGATGTTTCCCCTGATTGTCTGGTTCATTTTGAGTGGTGTGAAAGGTCATGTTAAAGCAGAGAAGACCAACTTGTAAACCAAAGGCAGGAAGTGGCATAAAGCCTAATGATGTACAGATACATATGCAATCTGATAATGGATTTAATGCAGTCAAATACAAGTAGATACTTCAATGGTGTCTGTCAAACCATGGAAAACAAACCGTAGTCCCCCACTCACTTGGTGGCTCCCCTTCTTCTCATGCAAGGAACAACATGCTGGACAGGTCGCTGCCTTACTGGGCACCTTCTTGTTAAAGACAAATACATGAACACCAAACAAAAGCCAAAATCACAGGATAGCATAGATTTTGGTTTCGCTCCATTGTTTATGTGATGAAAGAAAAAGAGCAGTAATTATAAACACTTGACAACAAAACTGCAATTTCAGCCCACCATCGAATGGAGTCCCATAGTGAAACAACCTCAGAGTCAGTCTAGCATACTTAAAGGATACTTACAAGGGTGGACTTCCACGTCTAGATAGCTTTATACAACCCTTCCTGCACAATAGCACTTGTAAAGAAACGCAGTAGAGGCGACTGTCTGACGCACCGACAAGGCTTGCTAATGCTAGGTTACTGAGGACAGAAGAAACAGGAACAACTTGTTCATGGTGCTGTCTTCTTGAGTATGATAAAGTGGTGCTCTAGAGTTTTTTCTCCATATCTGTAACTGGGGACGACATCATATGTGTGCGTCTCAGTATGTGCAGGTGCTCGCCGTGTGTCTTGCACGTAGCGGCAAAGCTTCGAGCATCCGCTTGACTTTGAAACCCCCCCCCCCCCACTCATCTAACGTGAGGACAACCCCCTCGGTGACACTCGTCGCCGCTCCTCATCACAATGCATAGAGCGACGCCGCTCCGCCTGCAGTGCATTGAGTAGCCAAACACAGATGGTTATCGCTGTAGTAGAGATTGGATGGGGTAATGCAATTTTTCTTCTCCATACGGTGTATTTTCTTCCTATAGCACTCAAAGCAATGGCTTCAAGGCTTTGAGGCTTCTCTGCATGGCTGCTTTCCATAAGACAGTTCTCTGCAGTATGGTCTGTGAGTTTTAATGTATGTTACTGTGCATGTGTGCATACAAAAGTGGAAATATACCATACATGTATTGTCTCTGGATATGCCATTGGGAGGGGAGATTTAGAGGATAAAGTGTGAGAATTCAAGCAGAATAGTGTGAAATCCAGTCACCCCAAGCCTCTGAACACTAAACCTTTTCTAAATGTCACTTTAAAGAAGTTCATGGATGAATCAGTGCCTCTTTACACTCTTCCTTTTTCTTTTCTGTTTCTTTCAATGCTTTCATTGTTCAGGAAATGGGACGCAAGGTAAGCCTTTAGGTCTTTATTGTCTTGTAGTCACCTCTGCATGAGTCAGGATTTTCTTTTCCCTTCTCAGATTTGTTGAAAACTTTCTTTTTTTTTAATCTGGTATTTCATCATCAAAATTCAAAGAATGCTGGTTGCATTCACCAAGATACATAGAGCAATTGCAGTGATATCCAGATTTAGTGGAAAAAAGGTGAAAAGAAAGGACGAAAAGTTAGGGTTTGTCTGGAAGAAGCTAGGTTTAGAGCGTACTAATGCATATTTGGCAGTAGATCGTGATGAGTGAGGATAAAAACTGAAGGGTTAGTGGTAGAAGTGGGATGTAGTGCTTAGATATTCAGCTTTAGTGGAAGAAGGTAAAGAGTGAGGATGAATAATAAGGGGTTGTGTGGTAGAAGTGGGATGTTGGGCTTAGATATGCAGATTTAGCAGGAAAAGGTGAGGGGTGAGGATGAATAGTAATGTAAATCTCAAATATGCAGATACAGTGGTGGAAGGTGAAGAGTTTGGAAGAAAAGTTTGGATTTTCTGGAAGAGGTGGGATGAAGAGCTTAGATTTGCAAATTCAGCAGTAGAAAGCATTGAAATAGGATGAAAAGTTAAGGTTTGTCAGGTGGAAGTTGGGTGTAGCGTGATACCAATATCTGCTGGTAAAGGTGAGGAGTGAGGATCATAAGTTAGGGTTTGTCCAGAAGAAATGGGATGTAAAGATTAGATATGCACATTGAGTAGAAAATGGTAACAAAAGGATAAAAAGTTAGGGAGTGTCTGGTAGAAGTGGGATGTAGAAGTGGGATGTAGAGCTTAGACATGCAAATTTAGTAGTCAAAAGAAATACTGAAGTTAAAAAGTTAGGGTTTGTGTAGTAGAAGTTGGGTGTAGAGCTTAGATCTGCATATTTAGGGATAAAAGATAAAGAGGAAAGGTGATTATTTAGGGTTTGTTTCAAAGAAGTGGGATGTAGAGTAGAACATGCAGATGAAGTAGAAAAAGGTAATGATCGAGGACAAAATGTTAGGTATGTCTGGTAGAAGTGGGATGCAGAGCTATGCAGATTTAGTAGTCAAAAGTAAATACTCAGGTTAAAAGTTAGGGTTTGCGTGGTAGAAGTGGGATGTAGAGCTCAGATATGCATATTTAGGGGTAGAAGATGAAGGGTAAAGAAGAAAAGTTAGGGTTTGTCTGGTAGAAGAAGGATGTAGAGCTTAGATAAGCAGATTTAAAGGTAGAAGGTCAAGTGTGAGGATGCAAACTCTGAGGAGGATGCCAGATCGTCTGGCTCATCACTTACAGATCGTGGAGTGCTGGGACAGAGTTTGCAAAGGACATTAAAGGGGATGTCAAATGAAGCTGTTAAAATCAGACAATGGATTTGGATGAGGAATTATTCCATTTTGGGGCCAATATGAAGGTAGCTGAGAAGCATTTGACTCCTCTGTTCTTTTTTTCCTCTCCTTTCTGCCCGCATGAACATTAGGGAGTAAAAGGCAGTAGAGCAACAGCCAAGTCCCAAGTTAGGGCACCTCATCCTGTCCCTGCTTTGGAAAGTTTGCACTAGAAATAGCTGTCTTCTTTGTAGTGGCAATTAGGGGCCAAAAGTCTTAAAAAGTCCTTATTAAATTTAAGGACATAAAAAGTCTTTTGTAAGGGAGATTTAGGTGGAGATGGGGAAATGCAAGTTAAAGGAAATTTAGGCTTCAAGATGAAAAATGCAGGTGCTGGTTGGCAAGCAGCATTTGTAAAACAACTTACAATATATGCAAAAAAGCTTTAAAGCACGAGACATTGGGAATTGAAGCTGCTGAATCCCAAATAAATCCTGAAAGGCACCTGTGCTTTAAGCTGGAAAAAAAGTTAGTTTTTGTTTATGAGGGGTCTGAAAAGGTCTTAGAAAGTCTTTTGTGCAGCATCTATGTCCAAATAAGAAATGTCCTGTGAACCTAATGATGTTTTTTTCTATTTACATCTGGTCTGCTTGGTTGGAGTCCCTCTTTGTCCATAGCCAGAAATATAACCCCAGAATTTAAAGATTAAAGATGACAAATTCTCACACAATTAAATGCATGTGCTAAAAATGTTGTAATTAACACAGTTATTTACTTGTTTAATTTAACGTATCAGCTTTTATTCCATGGTAAAGGTATTCTTTTCGTTTCTACAAGAAGATACATCCAGGTCTTATCAGTTCTGTACATCACACAGAGAGCCAGCCATATGTTTAGTGAAGGTCAAAGCAGAAGGGAGGACAGTGCAGATTGTTAGGCCGGGCAAATATACGCCAGACCATGGTGCTCTCACGCACTGAAAACTGATGTTATCCTCTTGGTCTGATAATGGTTTGGCTGAAGATTGAACATGAGGACAAAGAAGCACATGCAGTACATGCTAGGCAATCATCAGTCTTACACACATAGAGACAAAGTTGAGTTTTGTAGCACACATTAAGCAAAATGTGTGTATATTCACATTTATTTAGATGCCTAGCAGTCATTGTGCACAGTTATAAACAAAATCCTTATCAGTCTTTTCTAGTTGATTTTATATAACAATTTTAAAGGCATCTGTTTTGTATTATAAAACCTTTTCTGTTTTTATGTTGTGTGTTCAGGCTAAGCAGCTGGAAGCCAGAGAAGCAGACTTGAAGAAGCAGGATGCTTTCTACAGAGAGCAGGTGGCTCGGCTGGAGGAGAGGGTAAGACATATTTTAGTTTGTATACCAACAGGAAAAGATTGTGAATATTCAAATAGTCATTTATTCATAAAACCTGGAACTTGGCACAGACTTTTATCTCATTTTTAAAGATAAAGAGGTCAGTGCGCAAGGTTCAGCACTGCCACCAAATTATGGTACATTTTTTAGAGGACTTTCCAAGTTAATGTAGGGCCAACAACAAATCTACCCCAGACATCTCAACAACTTAAACAACAACAAGAAAATATGATGTGTCATGACTTGCCCTTGGCTTCACCTGCTCGATGCCGGGTAATGAAAAGACCAATATCCTTCCTTTCTAAAAATCTAGAAATTTGTTTTTAAAGGGCATGACTGTGCATTTAACTTGTTTGGGTTTATGTGTGTGCGCAGTGATGAGTAGGGGGAGGGGGAGGCAGAAGATGTTTGGATGTGTTACTAGTGCGTTACCTTAAGAAGATATCCATTTTTCTCAGCTCCCCTAAGTAAACCATCAGTTAAATTATCTATTTTACAATATATGTTCCAATTAAAGAGTTTTTTTTCACCCTCTTGAGTTGTAGCCCTTTCATAGCCCTAATAGGGGCTTTTCTTGCAAAGCTTTAACTTGAATGATTTTCCAGGGTCTTTAAAGATTAAATCCACCCCAGTAACTCTGACATTAAATGTTTTTTATCCATTTTAATCCATTTTCAATTGTTTCATTGTTCATATTGTTTTTTCACATGGGCTGTGACAGTCAATGGCAGGCTGTTGCGTCGTCGCTTCATGCTTTGCCAAACAGCGCATATCTTTAGTCTTAGATCATGCGGGAGACAACCTGAGTAGCTTGTAATTGAGAGAAAGAGAGACTTGTGATTTGGCCCTCTGTGTCACTGCAGACAGGAGCTGTTTGAACAGTGGTTCACAAACGGCCAATTCAAAAAAGTGCAAGGACTTTTATCGTAAATATATTAAAATTTTGAAGACTTTTTTGCCACAGAATGATTATTTCTTCACTTTTTGGTCCCTCAGAGATGGGAGAACAAGTTTGTATAAAAAACACCGTAGTCATTATTGTTTGTTGTGTGTCACACAAAAAAGTCATTGAGGTTTAATTTTCGTTTAGTTTTTTTCTTTTGTATTTATAGTTCCATAACTTTTTTTTTTAATTCAAGTGACCCTACTGCAGCACACATATTCTTAAAGCCAAGATTGTCTTGAAAAAAGGATGCTACAGCTTGACTGTGTACAACAGGGTTGATGTTTTACACGCTTTTTAAGACAGTAAGTCCAGATGACACAAAATGGTTAAGTTACAATTGCAGGAGGCACTAGTATCCTAGTGGTTAAGTCCATGTGCCTCATGTACAGCAGCTGTTGTCCTCAAGGCAGGTGGCCTGGGTGAAATCTGGTCTGTTTGTCCTTTACACCTCACCTTTCCCCAATCTCTCTCTCCAGTTCTATCCACTGGCCTTTCTGAGTAAAGTCATAGAAGGCCAAAAACTGAATTAAATTAAGAAATGGCTGAAATGCAATGCTAAATCCATTAGCCTGTCAATGGCATTTTCCATTATGTATTAGCACCAAGCTAACAAACAGATTTACACCATGGTCCATGTGTAAGAAATGATCTTTGTATAATTGCCAGTGACTTTTAGATAGTTACTTTTCTTGAAACACACATACTTAGCCCATGTGTGGACACATGCATAGGATAATCTTTGACCCAGCTTACATTGAGGCTCTTGTCTGAAAAGAAGTGCACATATGTGCTTCATCTTTTCATATTTCCATAAAATAGCTTTTTTGTTTTATGTTGACCAAGCAAAACATTCCAAAAAGGAAACAGGATTTTTTTTCTCTGCAAATTACTACAGAAGTAATATATAAAAGGGAGAGAAACAGCACTAAATAAAAGCACAACTAACGAGAAATTTCCCCATGGGTGGAGGAAAGAAAGACCCGTTTCCACCAAAGGAGACAAAGTAAAAACTAAATGCTGCATTATACAGTCACCAAGTGAGTTACATCATTGTTATTTCTAACAACATACATCACACACTGCAGCTCCAGCTTTTGCCTTGGGAAAAGTTTTCTCATCGTAACTCAGTTAATGTATAATGGGCCAACAGCAGCGCACTCAGAAACACATTTAACAGTTTGCACACAAACAAGCGCACAATTGAGGCTGCCTACGCAGTGGGCTCGGTCACCACCGGGCTCATCCAAACTACAGTCACATTTCTTTCTTTTGTCCTCACTCCCCTGCCCTACTGTTTCTGTCATCGTCCTTCAACTTACACTCTGCGTGTTTTCCACAGTGTGATATTCGCTCTCTCTGTGCCTCTCAGTAATTGTCTCTCTGCAGCTCTTTTGCTCTCTGGATATCTTTTTTTGTCTGTAATTCCTCTGCCTGAAGGATAAAAGGTTAGATCTCCTTCATCCCTGTGTGCATCCTCGTGTCCCTGAAAATGACACTACCCCGATGTTCCTTGTCAAACCTGCATCCTATGGAGGGGGACAAGGGTCAGTTTCCATGCTTAGCCTACTTCAATTGGCAGCTCCACGCTGGTCCCAGTACGAGATGCCTGCAAGGTGGTGAAGCAGGGTCAAATGCCCTGTTGAAGTGTGTTTAAAAGGATGTCTTCATGCTGATCTCAATTCATAAGTGTATCCCTGAAAGGACACAGAGTCCGTGTTAATGTGCTTAAAATGACTCCATCATACTGGGAAGATATTTTCTCCCATTTGAGGGTTTCAAAAAGTCAAAAGTTGTCTGAAGAGGAAGCCAAATGGAAATCACACTTCTTTTTCATAGAAGCCTGAAAGTTCTTAGAAATTCTTGTTGGCTGTCAGGAATATAAAAATTTAACTGTATCTTTTTTCTTTCTCACACTGGCTCTCATGCTTGAGCCTTGTGCAGCCGTATATAGGATCCTCTATTCAGATTAGTGATGTTCCTTGGTGAAAAATTGAAAATGTGGTTAAACCAAAATTAGAATTGCATTTGTCAGCCGCTCTAGAGTTAAGAAAACATGCAGGAAACGGTCAAAATTGAGGGACAACATCACAGCAACAGTGGGTAAGATGTGAAGTGGGTTTGCAGAATGTGGCTCATTCACTCCTCTCTGTAGGTTAATGTCTGCTGAATATCATCAGTTTATGCTTTGGTTATATGTAAGGATAACCTGACAGCCTATGTAGCCGTTATCACTATTTTCTAGGTCTAAATTGTCCTAAACTTGCTGTTCCAAAAAGATGCTATTGGGGTTGAGTTCATGACTGTTTCCATTCAGGTTAAAGAGCATAAAGTCTCTGAGAGACAAACAAGCTGGATATCAGGCGTAAGTCCTTCTAATGGTGTAACGATCAATCAGTGTGTTGATTAATTATCCAATCAGGATGATAGAAAGTCAGAACACAATTTTAATCAGCTCCTTTAAGCTATGCTTTTATTTAGAATGTCCTCCTGCACACCTGTTGACAGTTTGCATCTGTTCTGCGCTCCTCAACAAGATAGCAGTAGCAGCAGCTGAGATAAAGAGGATGTCCATTCCTCTTTCAGCTTTGTGGACATATTTTAGAGAGAGACTGCTGCAGGGCAGGCCTCTTGACTTATTTTGCTGGCTTAACCTGCATTTTTATCCATATCCAAGTGTCGTATGAGTTTTTACAGACATCAATCACTGTCCCCTCGTTATGACTGAAAAGATGAAGATTAAAGAAGTACATACCTGGTAATAATGTATTGATTATCAGGTAACTCCTTGTAATATTGAGGCAATCCCCTAGTAATTAGGTGGTGTTTTACCCTAATCCTAACCCTTGTATTATTGTGGCAGTTCTCTGCTAATTCGGTGGTATTTTACCAAGTAATTTCCTGAAACAAGGTGCTAATTTTCTATTTAAGTTGCCAGTCCATTTCTTTATTTAGGCACACTAAATTAAAGTTGGGTCTTCCAGAATAATTTACAATAATTTTTTTGCGTTAAAGTTGGGGGGTAAGAGCTGGTGGTTAGGTTTAGGTGGCTAGAGTTAGGGTAAGGTTAGGATAAAATACCACCTAATTACCAGAGATTGCTGTAATACTGCCGTGATATTTCCTGTCTGGTTAAACAGGAAGCATTTTTAAAAATTCCCCTGTTGCATTGACATATTTCAGTATTCTCACTGTGCAGTCGATACCTTCTGTGGCACACAAGACAATTTCTCCTTAAGGTCAGGCATGCATGTTTTTCTTTCCTTCATTGAGGATGAGTTTTCAAACCTAGATATTGAGTTGTAGTGGACACTGCCTGTAATTGGAAGTGCATTGGTCTGTACAGTTGTGGTTGTGTTGCGGAAAAGATGCCATTGGCTGATATGGATCATTAGGAAGCAGAATAACTCCTTTTTCAACCAGAATTATGCGAATCTTTGAACGTTTTGAAACGGATCCAGTCATTTTGCTGAGCTGCTTTCTCTGTTCCTCAGCTCATCTTGTATTATTACATCTTGGACGGTGTCACTGTACAGCCAATTCCAGTGCTGATAGTAGAAGTGATGACTCCCAACTAACACAGGCATTATCGACTTCAGGCGCTGGCCATCCATCAGCCATGTTGGCCTCTGGTCAATATTCCTTAGATCAAAGTGTCAACAAATCACTATCACACCTCGGAGAGACGGCAGACAGAGAGAGGGAGAGGGATGGACGCACAATAAGGAAAGATATACTCTATTGAAGACAAAGCTGAAGGGGAAAGAAAAAAATGAGGGAGTCAGAGCAAGAAAAGACAAAATGGAAACGACTCAAAGACAGGAGAGTTGGAGATGAGTTGGAATGAGAGGGATCTTACCTGAGGAGGTGTCTTTTATGCTATGATAACTTGACATTTGTGAGTGATAGAGGATAGGAACAAGGAAAAGACGGCAAAAGTTAAAGAAAAACACTGAAGAGTAGGAAGACAGTGAAATGTCAGCGTATGATAAAGAACAAGAGCATGTTTGAAAGGTTAAAAGGGCATTAAATCACAGAATAGGAAAGAAAGAAAGTGGATGTTCCATCTGCAAAGAACACTGATTTATCCATTGATAAGGCACAAAAAAACGTGTGTTTTCCATGCACTTTGTCCTCAAACTATACTCACAAACCTCATTATTTCTATTTGCAAATTTCGTCAGGATTTACAGCCTGTGGAGCCACAACACAGCAGCAGTGGGAACCATATACAGGCGTTTTGTGCAATGGTCTGCAGTCTTGTGTGTAACTGAGGAGCAATGGTGGGCATATTGCATGTTGTCTAACTGTGCAGCATGCGGCTTGGGGCTCCACAGGGGGTGCAATATGTTTGGACTGTGTTAATCACATTCCTTTTTCTTGTCCTGGCCATAGAGCACCATTAGGCTTGCAGTTCATTCTCTCTGCGCTCTCTTTTCCCTTCTGTTAGCGTTAGTCCAGTAAACAAAATAATTTTTCACATACTCTGTTCCTATGTGACTGTCTGAAAATAGCTTTCCCTGCAGATGAAACCGCCCAAAAACAATGGCAAGAGTAGAGAACAAATGAACAGGAAGGTATAAATATAAACACTCAATTGAACTGAGAAAAGTCCTGCTAAACATGAAGGTTAACAAAAAGATAAGGATGACTGAAACGATATAAAAGATATGAAAATGCCAGAAAACTAAACTAGGAATCCGTAACCAAGATCTGTATAAAACAGCAAGAACAAGAGAGTGTTGATCACATGGCATCGGAACATTCTCAGTAATGAAATGTTTAGTCTGCCTTGTCAAAGACTTCCAAAGAAAAACTCGTCCTTCCTCAGGTTCTGTTTGAATTTGATGTAAAGTATCTGGTGGAAAAATTAAAGTTTAGATTTAAAGTTTTTAACTCAATTTAAATTAAGTGGAAAAACTGAAAAAAAAAAATTAGAAATGCACTTCTTTAATCACAAACTATTAATCCTGTTGTGGATTTTTTTTTTTTTTTTGCCTCCATGCCAGCAATAGGATGTTTACAATCACGTGATCCTCTATAGGGGCAGGAACTGGGGGGCATCTGTCAGAAATGAATGGAAATGAAGGAAAGTCAGTACTTCACGGCTCTAAATGGACCAGTATGCTGCAATTATCAGAAAAGAGTACCATCCCTACACTTTTAAGAATGTCATTTTTACCACTGTTGAACCGGTTTACCTGGTTTGGAGACGATCCTGGAATCTCATGATGCAGACAAAGTCCTTGGGCCTTCCAGTATGTACTCTACTCTTGTGAGGCCTGGACATTGACTGATGTCCTGATGGGCCAGCTGGACTCCTTTGTGACAACTTCTCTTTGGTGCATCTTTGGGTATCGTCGCCAAGACCGTGTGTCTAATGCTGACATGCTCAGGAGAGTTGGAATGGGAAGCGTAAGCTGTCTGATTCAGGAACAGCAGCTGAGTTTTTATGGGCATGTGGTGCGCTTTCCCAGGCCTGATCCAGCACACCACCTAGAATCCGGTGCGCTGGTCCAGACGGCTTGGGGCGACGCATTCATTACGGAGGGGGCAACTGGGAGGATAACTGGAGAGATGGGGCATGGGCCTGGCGAAAGCCTGGAGGATGGTCAACAGTACAGAACCAAGGTTGACGCAGTGAAGAGCCGAACCAGCGTATGCTCCCCTACCTGACCTGACCTGGAGGCAGTCAAATATCAAAAAGTACTCGATCCTGCAGACCTCATCTAGTGTTGTCTAGCCAGGTGAAGGGAGATGAGAGTCTAGAGCAGTCTTATAGTGAAATAAGGCCCAATCCCATTTCTCCCCTTTCCCTCAAGCTCAACCCTCAGTCTTAACTCGCCCCTCAAAACCAAGTGTAAAGGCCATCTCATGACTTAGAAATGGGACATCCCTTAATAGCAGTTACGTTTACAGACTATAGAGGGCAGTAATGTGCCAAAACGGTGTAGTTGGTCGATTCAGAGGGAGAAGAAGAACAAGAACATGTTAATATTCAACCAAATTACATATATAAACACCACAACCACAGACATGTTCAGCTGAAAGTCACCATATAACGCGGCCATTAGCTAAAAACAAACACCAGTTGTAACTAGGATGGCCATTTCCACAGCACCAAAAAGGAGGACACTTTGCAGCCCTTAGTAAAGCAAGAATAATCAAAACAAATAGGACTCTAGTGTATTCCCCGCTACTATACAATTTTGTCCATGATACTGATGGTATCATGATACAGTGATTCTGAGATACTCTACTCATTGAAGGATAATTTAACCTAGGACCGCCCCTGGCCAAAGGCCCTAAGCAGACTCCGAAATGAGGCCCCCCACTATCCCACAAACATACTCGCTTAACAATACTCAAAGTATCTTAGAATAACTAAAGGATATATTACTGCAATTATGAGAAATAGAAAGTCTTTGCAATTTAGCCTGAGTTAGTAGCATATAAAAGACACAGTTCGTAGTAAAATTATCATTGATTTTAATGATCATATTCCTTGTTGCAATAATAAGGATATTGATTATTTCCATCTGTCTAAAAAAGTGGTCACTATAGGTTAATTATTTTCATCCTAACATTAATCCCACTTTATTAGCTCTCTATTGGGATCTTCTCCTCAAAATAAAAAATAATATAAACCAGATGATCTTGCTAAGCACCCGAGTAATGATGTGCCATTTGTGAATGAGCCTGTTCTGTGGAACTCATTAATGTGAGCCATGGTAGCTGGCTCCCATTTGAGTACCAGTTTCCTTTCCTCCAACCTTTGTCATTATCTAATTCACGTTTAAACAGTCAAACTGGTACTATACCAAATAAAGGGACGTTTGGGAGCCAAACAACCAGCTCCACTGAGCTGAGCCAAATGATCTAGCTCTCTTAAAAGAGACAGATTTCTTGTCTTGAGCGAGGCTAGACGGACATCAGGTTATACGATTAGAGCAGAGTTTAATGGGCTAAACCATGGCAAAACTGTACTGAAACAAACTGGACCACTTTGTGGAAATGGACCACACATGAGCATTGTGTGACATCACTTGTCTAGACTTCAGACAGAGGTTTTTAATTCCTGGCTGCTTCTGTTTCTTTTTGAGTTTTTAAATTTTCTTTATTTACTTAATTTGCCTGAATGTTTCACTACTATCAGGACACTAAAGTAGCTAAGAATGTTTTCATTTTCACACTTTGAACGCTTGGCAAAGTCTTAAATCAGCTCAAAAGATGACCCTTGTAGCATCACATGTCTATGCAGAAATCACTTCTTGGCCCCCAATGGGAGTTATGTCATCTGCATAGAACCTATAGCTGTGCCCCTCCCCCCAAAAAATTAAAAGAGTACTTTGAGGGATTTTTTAAAACTTTGCACACATATCTCAATATGCAATATCTCAATAATGCTGTCAGGGATTTTGATTTAACTTTGCGCAAATGGCCACTCTGACTTAAAGATAAATTGGTTAGAATTTTGGGGCCAAAGTTCAAGGTCTTGGCCTTGTGTTCATCCCTTGCTCATAAGATTCTTACCAGTCTGACTATGCCAGAAACCAACCCGGCCCTCTTGTAGACCCACCACTCTACTTCCACTGTCCAGCGGTTGTATAAACATCACAAAGGCATATAACTTGTTTGAGGTTGGAGTCTAAAGAGAGAATAGAGAATGTGCAGTTAGCTGACATTCACAGAACCTCAAAGTGGCACTGCTGGGATTTACACCTAGGGGTCTTAATGAGAAGGCTAAAAATACATATTAAGCAAACTACTTACAGCAGCCTTGAAGTGCATAACCAGAAGATGGATGAAATCAGACCCACCAACTTACAATAAATGGAAACAAAAAGTCTGGAATATCTCTCAAATGGAACAAATCACTTACCTATTAAGACTCC
This sequence comes from Cheilinus undulatus, assembly GCF_018320785.1. Classification (NCBI taxonomy): domain Eukaryota; kingdom Metazoa; phylum Chordata; class Actinopteri; order Labriformes; family Labridae; genus Cheilinus; species Cheilinus undulatus. Next base: position 17,675,746 of record NC_054887.1, on the reverse strand, counting down.
AAAAAGACATTTTTACTCTAAAGTGGAAATCTGTGATGTGGAATGCAGCATTAAATTTGTTTTCTCATAGTCTACCTCTACTCTAGTTATCTGTCGTCACGTGCTTCACCTTGTCTCTCCCTGTCTTCCTTCCTTTACCTCAGGATTCCCCCAGCATCTTCCACACAAGCAGACAGAGAGAGCGAATATAAGTCTGATATATATTACATGTCTGTTTCAATCCAACATAGCCATTCATCAGAGAGGCTTCCAGTGACAGGCCATCACCAGGCTCCCGGGCAGCTCAGCCCGCTGCCTCTGCTGCTGCCGCTCATTGAGGCCACAGCTACCAAATAGCCCCTGAAAACAATATCTATATATTTATTACATTTTCACTCAATACCTGCCCGCCTGTAAAACAATCTCATATTTAACAATCAACTTGCCTGTGTTTCTTTCCCCTTTTTTTTCAACCACGGCTCTTCCAAGCCCGCCCACATCGCCACATCCGTCTCGCTGTATCACCCCTTTGTCTTTTTTTTTTGTTTTTCCCCCCTGTGCCTCAATTTCATTTTTTATAAGAGATTTGTCTTCTCTTTTATCTGTCTTTCTTTTCGCCTTGTATATCGATGAAATTGGATTTTTCTGCTCTCCTATGGAGGACAATCACTGCAGCAATTGCCATCTCATAGCAAAGTTTCACGGCAGTGAAAGGAAGAGATACAGGGGGAAAGAGCATTAAAAAAACAGTAATAGCCTTTATCTCTCTATCTCTGTCTCTGGCTATGACTTACTATCTTCATCTCTCTGTCTGTCTGTCATTTTCCACCCCTCTCTCCTTCAGTAATATCCTACCTTCTCTTTTTGTGGGGCCTCAGCTGAAGTTAAATCTATAAATTCGTCCATGAGGTGTTTAATATGTATTTTAAGTTGTTGCTTGCACGTCTCATTGTTTTTTTTGTAACAGTAAGGATGCATTAGACTGTGCTGATCTCTTACACTGCTTGTGATTTGATTGACACAATGATCCATCGTGAAGACATGGATTTCTTACCAAGTCTTGATAGAGACTGTATAGTTTTCAGGGCTTATTCAAATACATGTGCTTTAATATGGAGTTGGCCCCTCTTTTGCAGCTTCTTGGAAGGCTTTCCACACAATTTTAGAGTGTTTTTGTGGGAATTTGTCCCCATTCATTCTGTAGAGCTTAATAAGGTCAGGCACTGATGTTGGATGAGAAGGCCTGGATCGCAGTCTCCATTCCATTTCATCCCATAGATGCTCAATGAGGTTAAGGTTAGGGCTCGAGCCAGTCTCATTCTTCCACACCAGACTCATCAAACTATGTCTTTACAGTCCTTGCTTTGTGTTGCCACAAAGTTGGAAGCATGGCATTGTCTGAAATGTCTTGGTATGCTGAGCATTAAGACTAAGGGCCCAAGCACAAACCCTGAAAAACAGGCCCATACCATTGTCCCTCCTCCACCAAACTTCACAGTTGGCACAGTTCAGTCAGGAAGGTCACATTCTCCTAGCATCTGCCAAACCATGATTCACCCATTTGACTACCAAGCAGAGAAGCGTGATTCCTCCAAAGAACATGTTTAGTGCTTTACACCACTCCATCCGGTGCCTGGCGTTGGACTTCGTGATGTGAGGTCTGCATGCAGCTGTTCGGCCATGGACACCCATTGTATGAAGCTCCTGCCGCACAGTTTTTGTGCCTACATTAATGTCAGTGGAAGTTCAGAACCTGGTTCTGAGATTTCTCATGGTCTTTTGCTTTGTGGTTGAGTTGCTGTTATTCCTAAATGCTTCCACTTCCACTTTCAAAGTCGAATATCCAGCAGGGATGAAATTTTCCCAACTGTCTTACTTTAAAGGTGGCATCCATCACAGTATCACGCTTAAAGTTACTGAGCTCCTCTAATGGACCCATTTTGTATCACAAATGTTTGCAAATGGAGACTGCATGGCTAGGCTATTGTTATTTTCTTACCTGTGGCAATTGGTCCTATTAAAACACCTAAATTCAATAATTAGTGGGGATGCTGAGCATCCACGCTATTGATATTCGTGTTGGCCATTTTGTTTATTTTTCTTCTTCTGCACTGGCTATCTCCTCCATCATACTTTGTAGTATTGCCATCGTTTCAACTTTAAAAAATTCTGTTTCTTCATCATTCGACTGCTATGACTTTTCTCATTTCTAACTTTTATAATTTTAAAAAATATGGCTATTTTCATGCTATTTTCAGCTATTTCTATGCTCTTTCAGCCATTGAATGCAATTTTCAGCTACTTTTAGGCCAAAATCAGCTATTTTTAGGCTATTATAAGGCTACTTTCAGCTAATTTTAAGCTATTTTCAGCTTTTTTAGGCTACTTTCAGCTATTTTTCACTCCTTTTTTTGAGCTATTGAATGCAATTTCAGCTACTTTATTACCATTTTATGCTATTTTTATGCTATTTTCAGCTATTTTTGTGATTTTGTCAGCAGTTCTTCCACAATTCAGCTCTCAGCATCCCCATGCAATTTAAGCTGAAATTGCAATTTTCAATCTAGTTAACAGGTGTGGCCAAATACTTTTGTCCATGTAGTGTACCTTGCAAAGGGGTTTAACTGCCAAGTAGTAGTTCTAGTTATATTGCACTCTTTATTTTAGTGTTATCATGTGAACCAGCCATCAGAAAGACCAACACCACAGACATGTGGGGGATGTAGTTGGCCACAGGAAACAAAGCCCAGCCTGCACCATACCCTACTTTATCTGTTGGTGTTCTCTAAATAGAACCACGTTTAGTCAGAAACGGTCATTATGCTGAGTAGAATATGAGATAAAGGTAGTCCTTGAGACTTGAAAATTATTGGGGCAATGTTAGGTCATAGGTCAACTGTGTGGTCATTTTCTCTTTCTACTTCAGTACAGCTGACTTGAAGATGCCCCCTGCTGGACGTGAGACAGAATGCAGGGTCATTGAACATCTGCATTGCCCTCTATGTCATAATTTTTTTATTTACCAGACAAACTCACATAAAGTTGTTTGAAGTCGTGAACCATCTTGTCCAAACATTTTCACTTCTGGCTCCAAAGAATTCCAACACAATCCTGGCAAATATAGCCAACTCAAGACAGAAGTTGAGCGCTAGAACCACAAAGTTTAAGTAGCTGGAGGTTTGTACAAGTCTTCTCATTGAAAAATAGGTCCACTCAGAAGTTGATCAAGATGGTTTACTCACAGATCTACAACTGCGGAGTATACGGGATGGGCTCAGTAGCAGTTTCCTCTTGCTGACTTTCTTTGAGTCACACAGTACCAGTCTCATTTCTCTTGCGCTGCAGATCACTAATGTTTGCACTGGTGGGGTTTCTCCCCATTTGAGCCCTCCTGCTCAGCGTCAGATAAGAGAAAGAACCATCAGTACATGGAGTTATTTGTTTTATTCATTAAAAATTGGCTCCTTTTTTTCCCTCTAAATTGAGCTAGCAGCCTGTGTTGTGGCACTGCTTCTATCTTCTCCATATCGCTGCTGTGCATTAGCAGTAATGACTTAATTTGTCTATGACACCCCCTACCAGCATTTGTTTGGCTCCAGATGAGCTAAAAACCTTGCGGAAAGCAAACAGAGGAAATGTTTTAGAGGTGGATACTTGATTGCACATGGGGAAAATAAAACGCTAGGATCTTGCTGCATAATTCCGTCCATCTTTTGCTAATAATAGCTCAAAAGTAGTAGCTTGTTTGGTTGAAATTTAAATCTATATTTTTGCAGTTATTTTTCTCTCCTCTAGGCTGAAAAAAGAGGACAGGGGTACTCTTTAAATCAGCTGGGACAACAGCTGGAAATCACAATTAAAGCCCACTCAGTAATCACACAAATTACACTCCTCTCCGCCTGGTGGTGACTGAGTGCGACACTGTTTATTTCCAGCCAGCAGAGTATGTGTTGGCACTTTTGGCAGCATGTCCACACACATGTACCCATGCTGTGAGTGTCAGCATGTGTTGTTTGTGTGTATCTTGTAAGTGGTCCTGCAATCATTGTCACACATGGCCTTTTTGTCCTCCCTGGTGGATTAGAGCGCTGATTAGTGCCAGCTCTGCCATTTAGCCAGGTATTATTACCTTATACTTGGTATGCTGGTCAGACTACTATCCAGCTCCTTTTGACTCTCTCTTTCTCTTCCAATAGCTCAATCGCTGCGCCCAGGAGAAGTCTTATTCTTGCCTCTTTAGCAGCCCCCAAATCTCTTTTTAGTCTTTTTATCTGTGAATAAGCTTCTCTGTTAAATCCTTTTCCTTAGCTCTTGACAGTTTCTTTGTCTACACAGAAAAGCACTTGAGTCAAGGCCAAGAGGGCACAGATTCAGCATGAGCTTACAAGTTAACTCTTAAACTTTGGGTATACTTCTTTACGGTGTTTTACACGCAGACCAATGTCAGCCTGAGGGACGGCTGCAGCACGTTGGTAGTGTACTCAGACCCCTTTTTGTCTGTTTTCCTCTTCATGCACAATGATGACAAATTGAAAAGACATTTTTCTTTATTTTTTTTGTCAAGGTTTTTAAAACAAATGCTCTGACTGTCAGTTATGTTTTTGCTAATTTATCTCAGGACGTGTATTCCTTGGAGGGTGAACAGAGGTTACCAATGGGACCCTGCAAACCCATAAATCATTCTCAATCAATTACATTTGACACATGCAGTCTTGATACATCCCAGTATAAACTGCAGAAAAAATGCTAAAACACGATTTTTGTGCTATTTCAGGGCAGTCTGGATGTTAATGTCAGAAACTGTCAGAATACAAAAAAGTCAAGGACTGAATCTATTACTCTATCTCCGTCCATTGTCCGTCCATGTGAATAGGACTCAAGTCTGTATCAGACTTTTGTCAGCTTTGTCATGGTCCATCTTCTTTTAGCTCTCCAACACATGACTATTGATCTTTTCAGCAGCGCACTTCATTCCTATTGATCCCTTCTGAACTATGATGAATGTCTTCCCTGCTGGGAGGTTATGTAAGGGCAGATGGGACCAAGAGGCTTGCATTTGTCAAATTTTGAGTGTGTATGAAATTTTTCAAGATGAGACCAGGATTTGTTTCACATAAGGGACCCAGACCCCAGGCCTACCCACAGAACTGACTGGGCTCCTGAAAAACCCGGTGAATAGGCCCTCCCAACATGTTATTTATGGATATCAATGTATGTGTGTTGGATCAGTAGCGTTTGTGCTAGCATCCTGCCTAACAGTTGCTTCATTTAAGAGCTGAAAAGACTGTCAAGCTATTTTTTTCTGCCACTTTTTAATCGCATTTCATCCCTGTTTCCACCTATTTTGCCACATTTGTTTACACATTAAAGCTATTTTTGCCACTTTAGCCCATTGTAGCCACCTTTTTAGTCACTTTGAATCACATTTTGACACTTTAAGTTAACTTTTGCCAATTTAAACCCATTTTTAACACTTCTTTCACCACTTTATTTACCATTTTTTCCACTGTTAGCCAATTTTTTTGCCACTTTAAATCCCCTTTTGACACTTTAAGTCAACTTTTGACAGTTTTAACCAATTTTTGTACTTACTTTTTTCCTTTCTTAACCCATATTTGCTGTTAATCCTTTGTTTTTGCATGATTTAATTCCCTTTTTCCACTCTTTACTACTTTTCACTGCTTATTTCTGCCATTTTTTGCTACTCATAACCCATTTTTGCCACTTGTAACTGATTTTCACAATTTAATACCCATTTTGCCATTTCAGTCCCATTTTAGACCCTCTTTTGCCACTCTTACACCACCTTTTTCAAAACATTTCTGCCAGTTTTTCCAGTTTTAACCCATTTTGGACAATTTTCACCTTTATTTTGCAATTGGTACTTCATTTTTCCCATAAGGTTAATTCAGCGCCCCCTTCTTTATTCTCTGGTATCCTGTTGCTGTGTATATCATGACTTGCTATGAAGTCTGACATTACATTCCAAATGTGTTAGCTCAGTGTGCTCATCCACATTATTAAAATGAAAAAAAAAAGGTTGTTCTGTTTTCAAAAAAATCTGTCAAGATTTTGAAAATACTGTATTGTACTTAATAAATAAAATTCATTTTTGTTGCTTTGATAGACGTGGTAATTATTCAGTTTAAATGTAAAATATGGTTATCACAGATTAACTTTACAACCTGCAAGGAAAATTGTTCTATCTCAACTGTGTTTCTACTGAAAATAAAAACGTGAGTGTTTCAGTATATAATTTCTAACATGGAGCCTTTATAGAAGGAATCAGGCAATGTCAGACGTTGCATAGTCTTGCCCCTAAATCAAACCTCACAGGACTCTCAATCAAGCTGTACATCACGCTTTACAACCTCTCACTATTTGATTATAAATGTGCAAAACAGCTGCTGAGGGCTGACACAACAGAGCTTGCATGAGTAGTTTTAGTCATATAGGAACTGAGTTATATGGCTTTGTCTGAGGAGGTGATTCAGGATGAAGGGTTCTTGTTATAGCTCACAGGGGGGATTATGACTGGTGGTTTCTAGGTTGTTGACCAGCACACCTCTGACCTTACAGGATTGATGCCTCTTATTGCAGCACTTTGCTTGCAGAAAGTCACAAATGGACTTACAAATAAGGGGTAAACATTTATGGAGCACAACAAACAGTTTTGAAAAAGGCTTTTACTTTTGTCCTTCATACTTTTGAACAAACTCCCCATTTAAGACCTGTAAAGAATAAAGTTAGCTTTCATATTGTGCACAATCATCCCTACTGCCCTTCTGCTAATACCTCTCTCTAGCAAGTTCTAATGCAGTTCCAGTAAAAGGACTATATTATATCTGAACTGTTAAGAAGTGTCACTTTGCTGAAATGTTCCCTGTTGCCTAAAAGGCTTAAACCTAAAAGCAGGAAGATGTGAATAAATTGGAGGGATAAGAGATCTCAATCCCATTTTCATGCATTTCTGTCACTTACTGGCTTCTCTCTCTGTCTCTCTGCAGAGTGCTCAGTTCTACAAGGTCACCACGGAGAACTACCATAAAGCTGCCGACCAAGTGAATGCAAAGTTCAGGTGAGTTTGGATGCACTCTTTTTGAGGTAGGCTTAAAATCTCAGGCACCATCTTTATACAGACACAAAAGATAACATTTTCTCTCTTTATTGCATAATTGGCCAAGCTGTTTTAGAGTTATACAACAAGATGACAGCTATCAAACAGGATTAAATCAGATTGTTAAAAAGCAAAAACAAAAGAAAAACAGCATTAGCTAATAAAATCCTGTTTTTATCAGATAAAACCACAAGTTTGTTTTGTTTAAATGTTTTGAGCAGGATTACTTGGTTTTGAAATTCTGGATCATCTTGATCCCAGCAGAGGGCTGGATTCAGGCTGGATTATAGAGAAGAAGAGAGGGAAACAACAAAATAGTTCAAACAAATACAAATTTCACAAGGAACTTGATAAACATTCATAGAAAATATTTTCTGCACAAAAATGTTGTATGCTTTATTGCTTTGAAAAAGTACACTATAAGGTTGAAAAAAAAAAAATGATATAAAGGATACTGTTTATTAGAATTTAGGGAGCCCCGCATAATCAGACATGCTGACTTTGCTTCATAGTATCATTGTCTTTATGTTTGTTGTGGGAAGAAACACTAGATTTCTACATTCTGACTTACAGAAAAATAAATAAATTCCTATGTAGGCTGCCTTTGTTGTGCATTGCACTCTGGGTAGTGATGTGAAATGGTTGCATTTTCCCTCTTTTCCTATAGGGCGTCATCCGTAAGACCTTTAAAATTTTAACTTGAGGGCAGTTTTGGTAAAGGCAGTAATTTCAATAATGTAGATTGAAGTGAGTATACCGGAAAAGAAGTGAGAAGAATAGCAATGCAACCATTTGAAGTTAACCAGAGTCGATTTTTTAATGTCCCAAAATGCTGAAATCTAGTGGTTCTTTGAATAGCGTACCTATGAACGACATGTCTTAATATTTCAAGGTTTAAAAAAAAAATCAGCTCTGAGAGTTTTTCAGTTTGTGTAGATTTTGGCACCCCCTGTGGACAAAGTAGGTAGTGTGAGGTGGGGCTGCTTGATCATCGCAGAAATTATATTTATGAAGAGGAGCAGAGGAGTGGTGATTTTTATGTACCATGCACCTTAGCAGTCATTGACCCTGCTCTGTGATTTTACATGGTCTTCCACTTTGTGGCTGAGTTTCTGTTGCTCCTAAATGCTTCCACTTTCTAATAAAATCACTTACAGTTAACTGTGTAATATCCAGCAGGGATGAAGTTCCACGAAATGTCTTTTTGCAAAGGTGGAATCCTATTACAGAACCATGCTTGAAGTCACTGAACTCTTCAGAACAACCCATTTAGTATCACAAATGTTTGCAAATGGAGACTGCATGGCTAGGTGATTGATTTTATACACCTGTGGCAACAGGTCTGATTGAAAACCCCTGAATTCAATAATTAACAGGTGTGGCCAAATATTTTTGTCCATATAAAGTATATAGTGATCAAAAATGTAAAAAAATAGCAACAATGTCAAGCATAAACATAACATAATTGGTATTCCTCCAATCCCGTCCTTGGTCTCCTTTCTCTCCTCTCTGATCAAAATCACAAACATATACGAAAAAATGAAGTGTAAAATTTTTACCGTTTGGACTGTGTAGTTCAATGACTTTTTTCATTTCATTGATTATTAATATATGCTATGCATAAATCATCTTATGAAAAACTAAAAAGATGTTTTAGCGTGACAAAAATGTGACAAAAAAGAGTGTCTTGATATTTTCTTCATCTTTGATTTATCCTGTCTGAACATAAGATTTGCATAAAGTATAAAAACCATAGTGGCACACACCAGACCAGGTTCTCCTTTTTGTCCATGGTCACCTTGAAAGTGAGTTAACAGCTTCTGTCACTGCTCAGTAAGAATACGGTATTATGTGATATTACTGCACGCACAAGTCTGTCCAACCTTCATTCTTGGTTTCCCTGGAACTCCATCCTGACCAGAACCACCCTATAATAGAACCGTTAGACATTTCAATACACACACACAGTTTAAGAAGGGATCCAAGTGTCTTTGGACCCTGAAGAGAGACACAAATATTTAGGTTTCCTCATTTAAGGTTTTGAGACAGGATTATACTTGAAATCCATTAAGGGATTACAAACATACCGAATACAGAAACATCAGCTATAAGGTAGAAAATAATCCCACGGGGAATTAGCACTGTTAGCAAAACACTGTCCTTATTCATGCTCAATCTGTAGCCAAGATTATTTCTCAAGTACAGGGGTGTCCAAACTATGGCCCAGGGGCCAAATACAGCCGGTATACCGGTAACGGTACCTGTTAGTCTAATGGGTTGGTCATCAAATACTTTTGTCGATATAGTATATATGCCACTTTGTCCATTGATCTTAAATGATTAAATTCATTGTGTTGCTTTCCAGAAAAACAACAATGATGTAACAAATTCTGCATATTATTTTTGCATCGTTCTTGGCTCTCTGCTCCTCACTTAAATTAAAGTGAGAGATTTTTTTTGTTGAGAGGGGCAGACCACATGATGTGCTTTTAAGGAAGGGAGGGTATGCTGCATTTACCACATATGAAACCTATGAACAGCAAGACATGAGAGGATTAGAGCAGTAATTGTTGAATCTCAATTAATTTATTTTCATGATTGTGGGAATCCAAAATTAGAACCAGTGTGAAGTCCCATTTAAAGCACTGGGAGTCAGGATTTCATTTATTCCCATTCTTGGAAATATGTACTTCAATCAGGCTGATCCTTAGCAGTTTTTCATGAATACTGACACTGATCATTGGTAGAAAAGAGTCTCATCAAATCTGTATAATTTTTATCCTGATTAAACTTTTTGATCTACCAGGAATTGGTTTAATTTTATTGCCTTGGCTGGCTACATGCTTATTGTCTAAAACCATGCATCTGCTGGATAATGGCTGCTCATTTAGACCAGTAAAACACTATTGAATTATCCTAGCCACATCCTAACCTTCATCTTTCAATCAGGCCACATTAGTTGGTGCCATTAGCGGATGTTGATGATGTGGTTTGCTGATAAGCATGATTACATGTTTGTAGTGGCTGACACGGCATTCATGTGCTCTTTAATTTTTTTAGTGTTTAAAGTGCCATTTGTGTTGTCAGGCTTTATCTTTACTAAAACTTGGTCAGAAAAGACTACTGATAGATATTATCTAAGCAATTCAGTGGTATTTTCTATATCTAGCCATGAAGTCATGCATATAACACATTCATAAGCAGGGACAGACAGTTTATTTCTCATTTTTCTCATTTTCAGCATCAAAATGGATGGTAGAACTACACTCTGCTCTAAGTGCATGTTACAGCCACACCTAGCAGGGAGTGAAAAGGTTAATGTGAAGTACCCAGGCAGTCATGAATGAAGCACACATCCAGCACATATATGTAACTCAAGAAGGTGCAGAATGGCTCCCCACCCTGGTTCCATCTGTCTTCTTAATAAGAGGCCATTAGGCTCCATAGTAATGTAGGGAAAATGGATGAGGAGCTGGCAGGAGGTGGGGCAAGAATGGGCCCCTGACTCCGAGCGCTTCTCCGGGGAAGCTAGGCTAATTGTGTTAGCTTGTCATTAGCCAGCGCTAACACCGGGATCATTGTCTCCCTCAGAAATGCTGGAAACTGATTAGCCCAGCCCACCAGGGGTTAAGCGCTAGACTCGTGGAAGCCGGAGCGGAGACTTCCCAAATCACATTAAAGGAGGAGGGGAAAAAATACAGCAGAATAACATTAGCCCTAAATGACAGCGCTAACTGCAAGCGGGCGTCGAGCTATCATGCGGGCAGTCATGTGATGCAGGCCTTTTGCATGGGGAGCAGCGATTGGTTGATTGGATTATAGGAGGTGCATTAGCAGCGCTGGGACCGGGGTACAGTTGTGGAAAGGTAGAGGAGGGATCTGAAGTCTGTCAGTGAGAGTGTGAGCGTGTGTCTGCACTAATGAAATGGCGGGAAGGTCTGGTGTTACAAGACAGGAGCAGGGATGCATTGAGGGGATCAGAGCAGCAGGTTAATTGGATTTAACAGGGCGTGTTTTCCCCGTCCTTATTTATGTGTGAGTTCATGTGTGATGGCGTTTGTTTGCATGCACTCATATGTCGAACATCTTTTGTGTACATAATGTGCGTCTTCCCTCAAAGCTCCTTCTCTCCCTCCTTCTTTCTCTTATGACAGAGACCCGACAGAGATAAGATGCTATCCGTGCCCTCTGTTGAATAATAAAAGGAAATATTTTCTTGTCTCTCGCAGGCTTTTGATTTCCACAAAGTTGAAAATGTCCCCATGAGATTAAAAATTGAAAAGTCGAGGCCTTATCCTCACTTGATAGAATTAACATTTGATATGTTAATGTGAGGGTGTTATAAAGTGTGGGAGATGACATCTTTCTTATTAGAATGGCTTCATTTCCCTGCACCAGCTCATGCCAGTGCCACTGTAAAGAGAGTGATAGTCCTCCAGGGATTGATTAGCGTTAGTGCTGATATTAAGCTACGGTTTATTATGGAGAAGAAGAAGATGTGTGGGAGTGGAGGTGGCTGTCTGTCAAAGGCTGAGACATCTGTATATTTGTGTTTATATTTCAAGCTCCTGTGAGGAAATTCTAGCTGGTTACAAACTCACTGGTATTGATTGCTGTTTACAGATACAGCATAAAACTTTGAAAATATTTGCAGGGATCTGCATTTTCAACATGGGGAGCGGTATTAAACTTGACAGCCATTTTTAATTGTAGTCCAAGTGTTTTGATTCGAATAGTCATTCGTTTTTAGTCTCATTTTTGTTACTCTGGTCATAAATTTCCTTTCCCTCAGTACCAACTGAGCATCATTTTAACACTACAGCGTACCTGAGTGTTGCTGCTGATCATGTCCATCCCTTTATGACCACAGTGCACTCATCTTATGATGGCTCCTTCCAGCAGGATAATGCACCATGCCATGAAGCTTAAATCATCTCAAACTGTATTCTTGAACATGGCAATGAGTTCACAGTGCTCCAGTGGCCTCCAGTCACCAGATCTCAATCCAATAGAGCACCTTTGGGATGTGGTGCAACAGAAGATTTGCATCATGGATGTGCAACTGACATGTCAGTATGGACCAAAATCTCTGAGGAATGTTTCCAACACCTTGTTGAAAATATGCCATGAAGAAGGCAGTTTGTGCCAGTTCGGAAGGCAAAAGGGGATCGAACCTGGTACTAGCAAGGTGTACCTAATAAAGTGGCCAGTGAGTGTTTTTGTCTCTCTACACACAGATATCTGCTTAAATACAGCTAACAATTAAATATAGCTAAAACACCCCAGCTTGAGCAAAATATCTGCTTGATTCTGGGTTATTAAAGTCAACCAGTATTTAGAGCTATTACGGCTCAGTCGGTAGAGTGAGTCGTCTCATAACCAGAGAGGGTCGCGGGTTTGATCTCCAGCTCCTGCATTCACATGTAGATGTGTCCTTGGGCAAGACCCTTGATCCCCAACTTGCACCCACTGCTACTTGGTGGTTTGGTTGTGTTTGAATGTGTATGATAGGTATTAGTTGATGATGGCCTCTCTTCATAGCGCTCAGTGTGTGAATGGGTAGGTGTGACCTGCAGTGTGAAAGTGATTTGAGTAGTCAGGTGACTAGAGGAGTGCTGCACGAGCTTACCATTTAGTTTCCCTGACTAAGTAGAAAGCATCAGAATGGATCGATCTGACATCCATTCAGAAAAACTTTTAAAGGTTATCTTCTCTTCAGGACAGACTTAACAAAGCTTAACATTTTACTTTAGAACAATCTGTTATGTCACTTCAGCTAGCATGATCCCCATTAATTGCAAGTTAACTACAAGAAGGTTATGGCACATACGGCTTAAATGAGCCAGATTGAAGCAGCTGTGCAACCTGGTATTTACAGTAAAACTGACACTCACTAGAAACAGATAAGTGAACTCTGCTCTAGGGGATGTTATCAACCAAAAAATGACTGTTTGCACTGCAGATGTAAATGCTACACTTTACTTTTAACCACTTGTGGGGTCTAGGAGTCAGAGTGATCAACAACATGCTGCAGAAACAGCCTTTTTTATTTAATTCCATGGCAAAGAGTCTCCATGTGAGGTATATTTCCCTTTAAAGTAGAGGAAGACTTTTGCAAGGGGACCAGATGTTTCTGCAATGGCAGCCAAAACCAAGTAAATTGTAAAGTTCCTCACAGGAGCTTTAGAGGGAACTGTTGATTGATGTAGATATCATCTGTCATGACTTTGTGACATTAATATCCAAGTAAGGGATGGATAGGATTTGGTAGGAGTATACTGTATGCAGCAGCTCTCATATGCAGGTATTTTAAAGGGGACATAATGTGCAAAAATCACCTTTTCAGGTTTTTCTAACACAAATATGTGTCCCTGGCCTGTCTACAATCCCCTCAAGTACCAGAAAAATCCTTTCCCTTCCCCCTTCTCTTTCTCCACCTTTCAAAAAATGTGTGCTAAAACAAGCCATTCTCAGATTTTATATCTAATGACCTCACCAGGGGCCGAAGCACCTGCCCCCAGGTTTGGTTGGCCTTCCCCCACTTAGAGGAAAGTTCCACCCTCCTCTACTGGTCCTCTTAGCTACCAGCTGAGATGCTTGATAGCTCAGTGGGTTACCCTGCTGACTGTGGTCTGGGAGATTGATGGTTTGAATCCCAGTCTAAACTTTGGAAAAAAAAGTGTCTGTAATATTACGAGTGCTGCATCCATTTCCTGAAAGGGGTGTAGTGAGGGGCGGAGTCAGATAGCTAATTATCATTCAAAACCACAGACACAGAAACGGCTCATTCTGAGCAGGGCTGAAACAGAGGGGTTTTTTAGACATGCAAAAATCCAATACTGGAGTGTTTTTTTGGCAATAAACTTCACAGGCATGTTTTAGGGACCTCTGAGAACAGTATAAACTTGTCTTAAAAGGGTAAAATATGTCCCGTTTAAAGCTCCTGTAAGGAACTTTCCATTTGTGCTGATTTATGGCGCCCCCTGTGGACAAAGCTGCTGTAGCTGATTTTGTCCTTTGCATTTTCTTTTTTTTCCCAAAAAAATCTCCTAATTTTCTAAGCCAGCTAAAACTTCTTCCCTGTAGCTTTAAGCTGACACTTTGCCATGAAACAGGAGAAGTGATTGGATCGCAGTAAGAGTTTCTAGTAGCGTAATCATAATAATAATATCCCTTTTAAAGTGTCACTATTGTAACACTAAGACTCCTTCCTTTTTAATCCAAATAAGTTGTATTATGGAATAATAGAAACACTTGTTTCCAATCTAATTTACAACAAAGTTCAACAAATGAGCTCCAGCAAGTAGCCAGCATAAGCACCAATGTGCTCTATTTAGTTTACTGTAGTTTGATCACTTTCCTCTGCAATGTTGAAAGAAATAAATTGAATTGTGAAAGGTAGTGACTCCAGGGAGGGAAAGGTGTGTGTGTTTATGTGTGTGTTAGTGTGGTTGTTTGTGTGGCATACAGCTGTTCACTGCTGCTCTCCTGCGGTATTCCCACCAGAGAATGATGGAGCTCTCCGAACCGGAACACCTCTGCATCACTGTGACCTCATTACATCCACAACACACGGAAAAACACACCAACATACACTTTTGAGTTTGCACATATGCATTCTTTCACTGCGTCTCAGAACGATGATTTTTGCATTAGTCAAATTGATGAAGGTGCAGGAAAAAGAGGATGTTTTTGGCTTTTCATTATCCTCTTGGTATGCTTCAAAAACTTTGTAAATTTTGTGGTGTTTTTAAAGGTAATATGTAGTTTTTTTTGCTCTGAAATTTTTATTTAAAATTGTGAACAAAGGATGTGAAATGTAAAAAAGTGACAACACCTTAAAGTTGTAATAGGCCATGTCTTTCCCCAGCAGCCACCACAACAGAGCCGCCATGACAGACATTGAATGTTGATAGTTGCCACTGAAATGCTGGATGTTACATGAAGACTGCTCCCGAAGGATGAGGAAGAATGAACTCTACTCTTGCTGTTTCATATTAACATTTTTTGTGCTGCTTAAATGTTACGGTCTCTTACATCAGCTGCGCGTTTAGTCGTAATAATTTGGCCCTACTAGTGGTGGGCCAGAAGCTATCACTATTAATTTTACACCATAATAACATAATAATACCAAAATAACACCATAATCATAATTGGTGTAACCTCATGTGTTGTCTTGTAATGCACACATGAAGCACAACCAATGGCGCTGTTAGCAACAGCTACAATAGCTCAGTCTGAGTCCAGTCATCAGTATTTTTACTTCAAAACTATAGCAAAGCCAGGGAACTAGCCAAATTCCACCATTTGTGTCGGTGTAATCAATGTGAAGCACAGCTAAAATGTGTGCTTTCTCCTCTCCAAGTTTGATATGTGTAATAACAGCAACATGCAGCGAGTGTGCTCACTTTGAACAGCATCTCTGTCGGCTTTTTTGGGGGTTTGACTCAAGCTGTGAGCTGCAGTCGACCGTTTCAGTTAGTCTTGACCACAGGACTGCAGCGATTTATATACTAACAGCCTAAAGGAGTGGTTCCCAAAGTGGGGTCGGGACCCCTGGGGGGTTGCGAGACAGTGAAGGGGGTCACAGGATGCATTCCAAAAAAACAAGGAGAAATGTGAAATGATTTAAACTGGCATATTTATCCATTATTGTATAAAAACATCCAATAAATTCGTTTAATTTAAAATAAAACCATAGTTAAGTGAGGTCTGTGCATAATGTGGGCAAAACCTCCCTAAAGTGTTACACATGATGCTTTGTGCAAAATCATACACTTTAACCACCTCCGGGGAGTGTTGGGGACGCCTGTCTCTGCCACCATCTCTCTGAATAATAGACTTTTTTTTTTTGCCCCAGTGCTTTAATTGTGAACGCCTGCATCAGGAAATGCAGTGATGGCAGTAGCAGCTTGACAGCAGGAGAGAAATGAAACTTAAAACTTAAGGTACACTTCACTTACAGCTTCACTTACAATGAAGTGATCACAGAGTGTTATGAAATGTTCTGCTATCTTATGCTCATGATGTGAGTAAAGTATGCCATCACAGGCTTGTTTTAGGGGGAGATAGGGGGTGTATCATCTGAATATGCAGTTAAACACATTGTCTCCTTTAATTTTGTTATATGAAGACAAAATACAGTTCCTGCAAAGGAAAAAATACAATTAAAAAACCCCTAATATAAACTTTAGGCTATATCGCTCAGCCTTAGGCTTACTTGTGTTTGAATTGAGGGGCCTATTCAGTGGTAGCTACACTCCAAGTGTGGCCTTCCTGGTCAACAAGTGTTCCCCTAATGCTTTGAGTAGTGCAAACCACGACTGTCATGAGTTGTGGGAAATTCATCCGTGAAACAAAAACAGTCGTCTACTGCTTGGTAAATATGGGGTGCAATCTTTTTTTAATAGAATCCTTAATTCAAAATAAATGTTTCTGTACATCATCTTTTGTTATTATTTTGATTGAGAGTTGAGTGGTAGTGGAATTAACATACTGTGTAATTTCAGGTGTATTTCTATTAATTAATTAACAAAGCTGCTTAAGTTTTGACAAAATAACACTCTGGTCTGTTCTGAATCATACTCCTGTTCTAAAATGCACTCCACATGTACATTAATATACGCAGCATGTAAAAGATAATGTATAAAGACAGTATGTTAGGCTAACAGCTTTTATTCACTTTCCCCATGACACCCACTGTAGATAAGAGTTCCCACTTTCCCGTGGATCCGAGCCTATCTCTCTCTGCACCTGATTTATGTCCTGCCACATCCACCACTAGTTGTTTATCCTCGCCTGATGCATTATCTCACTGTCCAGTTCTGAATGTGTGACCTTTACTGCACCGCATGTATGTAAGAGAGCACGAGCGCACATATGAAGACACATAAATGCATGTGTGCGTGGGCGTGCAGTGACATGCCTAGCCTGCAGTGACCCAGTGGGGCTTCAGTTTCAAGCTGACAGGCGTGGAGGAAAATGATAGATGTGAGATTATGCTGGGGAAAAAAAACCAATGGGAATGAAGAAACGAAGCTTGGTCTTAAGCCTGCTGTCAGAGCTAACCTTTGGTGGGGCTTTGAGTGTCTTTGTTGAAGCTGGTCACTGTCAGTGTTTGACCGGGGTCCCTGCAGAATTAAGGCGGGACGTGAATGTCTTATAATGGGTACAGGCTCGGCCTGACAGGGCTGCAGATTGAAACCATCATGCGCTATGTCTGACTTAAAAACCTTGGATTTCTTTGAGCGTTCCACCTAGATGGTTAGATTTATGATAAAGAGGAAAACATTTCACTCTCTTTACGTTTCGGCTTTCTACACTGCACAATCAGTCTTAGCAGAGAATAAAATCTCCTTTAAGTCCGTCACTTCTCTCCTCTCTCCGACACTCTCTCCCTTTCTGTTGTTTATCTTTTAGCTCTTTTGAATACTTTTTAAAAATTCTATTCCAGCTGACAAAAACAGCAGCTGGAGTTGTCGCTTCATCGCACCACACACAAGCACAAAAGGTGGAAAGAGGAGGCGTGGAGCAGAACTTTTTGAATGTAAATGACTTGTTTTTTTTTTTCTTTAGAACACTGGTGAGCTGTACTGTTTCAGTCAAAAGACCACAGCTGACTTTCTGTCTCTCTATCATGTGGAAGAAAATAAAGCCCACCCCCTCTTTAAATCCTTTTTATCTTAAAAACCACAAGAAGCGGCTCAAACAAACCATGCTCTACTTGTTTATGCTGAAACTTCATGTCATTATTTTGTTCACCTATCATCAATTCAGGTCCAATTTGTCCCCTATAGGGTCGCTTAGTTCAAAATACATCCTCACTTCTCACCCTAACAGTACATCTTGTCATGATATCTTGGACATAAATTCAAGAAATCCAGTGAAACCCGAATGCAATCCATCGCATAGCCCTGCAACAAAGCATTGCAGGACGATTGCGTTGTGCATTTGTTTTATCTTTGACATTTCTGAAGCAGATAAATAAGCTGGTGAAAATCCGGCAGGTTTCCTGCAAAATCCACCTGCTGCTACAAAATGCAAATAAGCTACAGACACACTTCGAGGCTTTCTATTTTCTTGGCAGAGCTCCTGTTTGTTTAAGGATATCATACTGGTGTCAAAAAATGAATGAAGGAATGGTTTATTGATGTTTATTTGAGCCACATAGCACTTTTAGTAATTTAAAGTGACAGGTACTAATTTAGCAGAAAAGTTACTGCAAAGTTATAGCTCTATAGAGATGTTTTTCTGTGAAGTTAGTCATCAGGACAAAACTGAGCAACGCCTTAACCCTGCTGACAGGTGAGGGCGAACCGTAGTTCTGTAGCTAGGCAACCGGGGCACAGGGACAAGATGGTGGTCTGCAGAGGAGACAGAAGTCAATAACTGCTTTAAAAGCTCTTCCCTCGGCCTTAAGAGCTTGGCTGTGGCGGCTGTAAAAAGCACACTTTTCTGGGGGCCAGCGTAGGCGCACACAGGAACATAGACACAGACATGGAGCACTTACACACCTTTAGTGGACAGGAAACACTCATAGCTTTTATTGCTTTTCTGTATTATTTGGACTTATTTTCTCATAAAATGGATAGTAAAGGGAAATGGATGATGGAGCTGAAAATAAATGGTTGGTATGTTGTATTTCTTTGACTACATGTTGTATAAAACATTGCTACAGTCTCAGGGACATCACCCATTGGTTTCTAAAGGAGTGATATGTAGACCAGCAGGGGTGGCTGCCATACTGAAGATTCTACTTTATAATTCTGGCTAATTAAGAAGCAGTCAGGAGATGGAGCTAAGCCAGGCCAAATGAATATGTTGGTTCCCGAAACTTCACATCTAGCTCACGTAGGTCATCATCTAATAAGCACATTTCAAACTATGAAAGCAGGAAGATCAAATATGACCATTTAGAGCTAGAATTTTGCTAATGCCACTCACTTCTTCCATGTCCAAGACAGGCTGAATTGTGCATAATTAATTGCCAAATAATAAGAATGAGAACAAGAATAATATATTTCTTTTGTAATGCACTTTTGTTTGAAATGTTGAGAGAATTTGACTGGAAATTTTCAGGGAGTTCATTGAAATTGTAGGGGATTTGTTTGGATAATATGGAGAATTTACATTGGAAATTTCATGCAAATTTTGTAGATATGTTTGCATCATTTGGAGAGTTTCACTGGAAGTTTCACAGGAAATTTGCTTTGGATTTGTATTTGTTTTTTTCGTCAGAAATAGCTTTGATTTTTTTCAGGCAATCAGAGATGTATTTCCATCCCTTTATTTATAGAGGAAGACAGTGGATAGAATGAAAACAGGGATGAGAGATTGGGGGAGAGACATGCAGGAAAGCAGCTACAGGCCAGACTTGAACCTGGGCCACCCCACGTACACGGGGCGCCTTAAACCACTAGGCCATCTGCACCCTGTTTTTCAGGGATTGAAATGAAATCTTTATGGAAATTTTTATCTGAATGTTTAGGCTTTATGCTTAAGTTGACAAGAACATTTGGGGAAAATTTAAGAAATTCTGGGGTACTTTTTATGGGGTCCTTTAAAAATATTTAAAATATTTTTCACAGAAATTTTAGGGAATTTGTGTGGATTTTGGAAAGGAAAAATCCAATACAGAACTCCTAGTCTAAATGTTTCTGATTCTTGGCCTTAACCAGTCCTAGTGGTCCACCATCAAAATGACTCCTCCCTCCCTCCCTCAATGACTGACACCATTTCTGATTGGCTGAAAACCCCAACAACAGTCCAACAGGCCAGCTCACAGCCCCTCTGAAACCAATCCAGTGCTGGATTTTCTGCAGAAACAGGACTTTGAGGAGATTTGTGGACATCATCTCTGGTCAAAACTAAATCCTGTTCAAAGACAAGGCTGAGCTTTTAAACTTATCGGGTCCTACTGACCCCAGATAAGTGGAAGAATTTAAAAATGCTTCACAAACAAAAGCTAAGGTCTCAGAAGGTTAAAAAAGGACTCTGAAGAACAAAACATAAAATCAAGTCAGATAATATTCAGGTGATAGGCTATTTTATGAAGGGAAAAAGCCTATTTTTCCTCTTTAAGTTTGCCGTTTTGTTTAAAGTGTGAAGAGGCAATTTTGTTTGGGACAGAAGTCCTCACACATCATAAATATACCCAAATACATACACAGATGCAGGTTATATGTAACTCCCATGTATTTCATCAGGCTAGGTAGGATGCCCAGTGCCTACAGCTTATTTATAAACCCAACAACTGTTGGAACAAATGACATCAGATAACTTCGTGATTTTGCCCTCCTGATATGAGTAAACCTCCTCCCTGATGGCAGAAGTCTAAACTCTGTATGCATTTGGCTACCATAGTAGAACAGTGTTTACACCTGCAAATGTGACCACGAGTCAGAGCCAATCAGCTTTTTTTAAAGGAGGATTCCTTTTTCTTTAGGGCCAGCTTTAACTGTAGATTGTAGGAACTATTATTTTCTTGCACTGTCCTGTTGGCAGAGCTTACATTGACATCCTGTCATTTACATTCAGTAGTCATATAACTATCCATCCTGCTTTTACTATCTACAATGCGGGAAAAAACTTCCCTTTGAGGTAGTCTTATAGTTCAGGGAGTATCTCACAAATACAGATCCCAGAATGAATTATTTCTGTAGGAATGGAGCATGCTTAAGTCTCCATGAAATAGTGTGTAAAAAAAAATTTTATGAGGTCAGAAAAAGACAAACATTCCCTCTCCTCATCTTCAAACCCATTCATCCATCTTTTCTCCCTCTGCTGTTCACTCCAACGAGTGTTTTCTGTCTTAATTTAAATCTCACGCTCTCTCTCTTTGTTATCATCTGCTCTCCCCTCTCTCTCTGACTTCCTCACTCTCTCCCTCTTTGTTCTTGAGCAGTCTTTTATCCCCTACACTTTTCTTGATTCTGTCTCTCTATCTCTCTCTCATTGAATCTCTTCTCCATGCTGATGGATCTCACTGCGGGGGGTCACTCAGGTCCCCTTTTAAAAAGCAGCGTGAGCCAAATGTGTGTCATTTTTCTCCTTAACTGGATCATTTGTATTTATTTACCCCCCTCTGTACTGACGCCTGCCTTAACTAGAGAGAACATGAAGGCTTTTTAAGGGGGGGCCGGCACCCACCTCTTAACCCTATTAACCCCTAAGTGGACCCAAATGATGATAAATAGACAATGTGGTGATTGGGAACTCAATCTGGTGTCAGGCAAGGGCAATCCATACCTCACATGCTCCATTATGTGTACGTGTGTGTTGTGAATATGTGTTTTTGTCGACAAAAGAGCAAGTAAACGATTAAGGGAGATAACTTCTGGTAATGTGTGAAAAATCGGTCCGAATCAGTCCATAAAATAGCTGCTTCCTTTTCTTGGCAAAGTGTTTTTTAACATAATAGGATTATAAGTCAATTAGCAAAGTTATGTGAACGCACACCAAATGGCTTCTCAGAGGATAGCATTAACTTACAAGCAGAGCAATTCCATAAAAATGAGGTTTTTTCGCCCTCAACTTCTGTTCTTTTTGTTGAAAGAGCAATAAAAAGTATGTTTTGTGTTATTGCAGTGAAAGTTATATTTTGATTTTTGCTCTAGTATATTAGAGCAAAATGTGTGTCCCTTTTATACTTCATACCATTTCTGGATTAGTCTTAAGACACTAATCTGCACTCAGTACCCCATAATGACAATATGAAAGCAGAATTTTGCAAATTTAAAAGAAATAAAAAACTGAAGTATCACATTAAGTACTAAGACCTTTGTCTGAATACTCACTTGAAGCACCCTTGGCAGCCTTGAGTCTTTTTGAATATGACAACAGTCTTTGCACACATTGATTGGGGAATTTCTGCCATTCCTCTTGCATCCTCTTGAGTTCAGTAAGGTTGGATAACTATCGTTGGAAAGCCATTTTTAAGTCTCTCTAGAGATGTTCAACAGGGTTCAAGTCAGGACTCTGGCTGGGCCACTTTAGGTGTCCCTAAGCCACTCCTGTGTTGTCTTGGCTGTGTGCTTAGGTCCAGTCGCAGTACTTTCATGAAAAATACGTGTCTGGCTCTGTTCTCGACTCTTAAAACCTTGGTGGTGCTGTCTGTCAAACCAGCCCGCATTCAAACCAGTTTAAGTGGAACCAAAGTGGGAGGACGTTACTCCACGTTACTAAGGTGGAAGTAAACACAACACTAGCAAAATATCAGATTGCATTGATTATCTACAAGCTTTTGTTCTGTTACTTCAGATATTTGTTTTTATCCAACAATCCAGCATGCATGAGAAGACACTGACTAAGGTGAATGGTACGTAAAAAGTACACTTTTTCTCCGTTTTCCACTCATCTTCACGACCTAGAATATGACACTCCCACTGTGTGAATGTACCGGCCAGTTCAAAATTAAGTTCGGGAACCGAAACTGGCATGGAGCCCTGCCAGTCTGGAAGCCCTATATGAGGTCCTGAGTGCTGCCAAACAGGTTTTCAGTGAGGATTTCTCTGTACTTTCCTCTATTTAGCTTTCCCTCAGTTCTGCTGCTGGAAAACACCCCCACAGCATGATGCTGCCACCACCATGCTTCACTGTCAATGGTATTAGGCAGGTGATAAGTGGTGCCTGCTGTCCTCCAGATAAAACGTTTAGAACTGAGGCCAGATGGTTCAGTTTTTTAGACCAGATCATCTTGTTCCTCACAGTCTGATAGTCCTTCGGAAGCTTTTTTGGAAACTCCAAGCAGGCTTTCATGTGTTTTCCATCTAGCCACTCTGCCATAAAGCCCAGATCGGTGGAGGGCTGCAGTGATGGTTGTCCTTCTGGAACTTTGTTCCATCTCCACACAGGATCTCTGGAGCTCAATCAGAGTGACCATCAGGTCTTTGGTCACCTCTCTTACTAAGGCCCTTCTCCCCTGATTGCTCAGTTTGGACAGACAACCAGCTTTTGGAGGAGTCCTGGTTCTTATATTTAAGAATTACAGAGGCCATTGTGTCCACACTTCATTGACCTCATGCTCTGATATGCATTGCCCAAGTCTTTCATTCTTTTAAAAGATGCCTTGAAACATTCACAACATTTTCAGCTGGAGGATTTTTAATGTGCAACCAATGTCCTTCAAAATGATCGACCATTCTATGGACAGAAACATTCATTCATATTTGAGTTAAGTTTGAAGTTAAATTGAACAGACAGTCAGAATTTTGTTCTCTAAACCAAATTTCTGTCTGCAACTTCTCAGATTCTCTTTCGGTAGAAACTTCTCCAGCAAGTTTGTTCAATCAATTCTTTGTTTCTGAATGTACAAAGTTCTTATGTGTGTATCTATGCATCTTTGCCAGCCGTTATAATGCATCCAAAAATGATGATAGATGAACGTGCATGTTCACAGATGTGTCTCACACTTTGTTCAGCTATCGATGCATGTTGTATCCCTAACAGAGATCTATGAATGTCGTTTCAGCCTCACAAAGCTCTATATTGTTAGAGCAGATGGTAGTCATGGTCAATATATGTTGGTGTGAAAAATGTACAGAGTCTGATCAAGGCTCTGTCTATTGGCATAACACACGCATATTGTATGAAAATCCCAACATCGATCTCAGTTCGTCCCCACAGCTCTGAGTCGATACATTCTGTGAAGAATGTAGTCAGAGTCATAAACCTGCGGGAATACGTCCCCTCTGTGGAAATGTGCTGACTTGAGCAGCGGGAGGCTTGAAAAGAGAGGATCACATTAAATGATATAGGGACACCTTGAGAAGGGAGACAGACAGTGAGAGGGAGGGGGGTGGTAATCTGTTCTGCTTTATTACATGTTAAATGGGACATGTTCGCCCTCTCATATCGTTTCTGCCCCTCCTCTCCACCTCCTTTTCTGTTCTTCCCTGAAGAAACTTTACAAAGAACACAAAACTTCTGGAGGGTTTTGTCGAGGAGATCCTTCTGCCTCTTTTCAGTTTCTTTCTCAAAGTTCTCACCACTCGACTTTTATGTTTAGCGAGCATGCTGCCCAAAGTGCAGCACATAGGAACAGATAGAAAATGAGAGCAAAGATTGTGAGATACCGCACATTTTTAAAGATGAGCCTTCAAATCCCACACTCAGCACAGAGCAGATTGACCACAAGTGCATGCAAGAATAAAGAGAAAAACCTTCAAGCAAAATGTTATTTTTGGAATTGACGGCATGATCCATGTATTCCTGAATGTGTCGTTCTGTCTGGGTCAGTCTGCTCTGTGTTGTTTGACCCACACAGGAAGCGGACTCCACTGTGCACAGACTGCTCATATCTCAAGAGGAGCGGTTCTTCTGGTTCACATTCTCGAAGTACGTAGTGTGGCGGTGCAAGGATTGGAGTGAGCTTCAGGGACAGACTCAGGAAAAGATACAGACTCTACAAAAATACATAAATTGGCAGTGACTTGGTACAAAACTTTTTGGAATTTGCTGTACCCAATGAAGGCCAAGCTCTGCAATATTGCCAATAAATGGCATTTTTCAAACAGTGTGAACATTTGCAGTTGTTTAAAATGCAAAAACATTAGATAAGACAAAATAAACACCAGGGATAAGGCTGTTTTTCCCCCAGAATGACATTGTACTCAGGTGGTTGGGATGGTGAGCCTGCCCTGTCTCATTCTTAATATGTAATTATTTGTGTTTCAGCTCTTTTAACAGTATTCATTTGTTGTATGATGCTTATGTATTATCACTTAAATTATAAATTGTCTCACTTGATGTACCATAATCATAGCAGGTGACCTACATGTGTTAAGGCTTGTTTTTGATCAGTTAGCGTTATCCTAGCCTGTCAGAGTACAGGATGATATTGGCAGCAAAGAGCTGCAGAAAAATGTAGAAACAATGGCATCATTTTAAAATGAGTTGTTGCAGTTCAGTTGGTGCATTTGGGAGGGTTCTACGTATAGATATCCATGTCTTGCATGCAGATATTGATTATATACATTTTTTTTCAATGTTTGGCAAATATACCTGGGTGGCCCATCCAATGAAAGTCTTTGTATAGGACACTTGAAGGCAGCCTTTCCCAAACTTTATCCAATTTGAGATCTGAAAATCTTCCGTGGCCCACCAAAAAAACATTGTACAGCCATAATATGAGACTCAAATATTTACCTTTGACTTATCATATTTTTATTTCAAAATCAGAGAATTTTAATTGGAATATTTGACTTACAGAGACATTAACATTACTTAGAAAGTGTTTGTGGGGTCATGAGCCAGTGCCATTTGTTTTGTTATGATCAGGCCTCTGCAGGGTCACTTTAATACAAATTTTCTTTTGTAATATTTATTACTATAAACCTGCCTCGTGGCCCAGCACACACTGTCCTAGTAGCATTAATTTCTCTGAAGACACTTCCAACTTCTTAGAACTGGGAAGCAAGTGACCTAGCAGAATGGGTAAGTACCACATGTGTTGCCAAGTGGTGTTCGTCACTTTCAGGGCTTGGCTTTCCTAGCTTTTGTTGGGTTGGCTTACTAAACTTTCGTGGGTGGGCTTTACTTTGCTGAGGAATTAGTGAATAGTTGTCGCCAGTTCAGCCAGACAGCTAAGGGACAATCCATTGCCACCCACTGAGAGACATAGGACAGGCAAAGCTGAAAGTATTGTAAGTTAATAAAGAGATGTTAGACCATATGTTTTATAAGGTATTGTTAGAATATGTTTGTGTATTTTGTTTTTGTTTTTTTTTTGTCCCATCTACATGTGAGATGCAGTTCTTTTATAAAATAGCAAACACTGAGTGCTTTTATGTCTTTATTTTCAGTTTTCACCATTATGTAAATGTGGATCAAGTTTCTGTAAATGAGAGAAACTCATCTTCATTGATATCGGTTTAACTTGGTATTTAGTCAAGAGTTTCTGCAGACTGGACGAGAACACTTCATTACCAGTTAATCCAACACCAGTTAAGTTGTGACACCAGTTCCATAGATCAGTCAAGATAAATGAGGCCATATGAGTTAAACATTTCTGGTTGTGTTTCATTACTTCTGAGACTTAAAATGATACAATTTTTTCAATATTTTATGATCATTTTTATTGCGATTTAAGATATATATACAGTGCTTAACAAATTTATCACACCACCTGTAATATTTGTCTCAACGACCATCTAGCACCAAGAAGTGCTTTAATGCGGACTCTTTCATTTTCAGTGAGCTCTCCACATTTTACCATTTTGAACAGGAATGAGGGATTTCGAACTGAATTCACCCAAATTTGAGTTGGCTCACTGGGCTTCTCTGAGAAGTCAGAAATTAATCAAGCATAACATTCAACCACTAAAACTATTTTTTCTATTCAGGAATGTAAGTAAATAACTATAATTTGACATATTAATCAAGAAATTAATGTGGTTTACTATTTTCACATTTTTTTAAATCAGTAAATTTGACAATTCACAGATAACAATAATAATTATATTTTAGCATTAAAAATATCATTTGGGTTAAAGAGCTTCTACATATTGGTGTATTAACCATTGCAGAAATATAAAAAATGATTTTAGTAATTACCAGTGCTGTTAATTTAGGGCAGCTGTGGCATAAACCTTACTTTGGTTAGGGTTAGGGTGGTCTAATAAATTTGTTAAGCACTGTATATTTTCTATGGTTTTAAGTCATTGTAATTGGCCTGTCACGGCCCACCTGCAGTACCTCTGGGGCCCACCAGTGGGCCCTGGCCAGCACTTTGGGAAGCACTGCTGTAGGGTATGTTAAAACAAAAAAACTTTAGGTTGGCAGCCACTTAAAGTTAAATTATGTGGCCATTTAAACAGTAATGAGCAGAAATCTAACTAATATTGTGACAAAGTATAACATATATCTTCACAGATGGTTTAGCAGGAGACGCAGATAGGTTGCAGTTCAACCAGTGGCTCTTTTCCAGCATGTCATTCCCCACACTCTCATCCCTGTTTATGATTCTGTCCACTGTCCTTGTCTCTAATAAACCCCCCAAAAAATCTTTGGAAAAAAAAGGTATTTTGGTCGTTGTAGTTTTGAAATGTGAATTTCTCTCCTGTGATTTTTTTCTTTTTTATTCTTTCTCATCTGTCACAACCTCTGTCCATCTCTGCCTCAGTCTCTCTAATAAATCATCTTCCCTCCCTTGTATCTATCCCTTCTCTATTCTTTTTTTTTTGTCTCTGTATCCTTCTCTCCGCTCTGTGATTTATGATGCTCAGCAGAGAAACTGTAATGTAGATATCTAAACCAAGCTCACTCCTCCCTTTCATTCATATCACTGCATCAAGGCGACAGGGACTTGCCTTGTGTGTATATATGAGGTTAGAGGGGGTGGGGTTGATAAGGTGTTGTATAGCGACCTTTGCTGCTACTGATGGCACAAGGCGAGACCTCTATATGACTGTTTAGATTCTCTGTCTCTAGGGTTTAACACACACACACACATACAGCAAATAATAACCGACTGTATCTGGCTCTTTTTGCTTCTGTCAGTGTCTCTGACCACATGGAGTTTTTTATTAAATATCCCATGAACCTCTGGGGGATTTTGGGAGTGAATAAAGGGAGATGGTAAACAAAAGGGAGAGAGAAAGAGAGAGGGCAATAAATGCACATTTATTGGCAAAGGTTGCTTCTATAACTTGTAGAATGATCTATGATTTTTTTGTGTGCAAGTCTGAGGAAATGTGTGTTGTCTATCTTCAAACAGTGATACTGGTGTTATGGATGTGCAGGTAAAGGGCAGCAGTTTCATCAGGAGGGCTTATTTCCCGGATGGGGTCACAAAATGAATTTAAAATATCTTTGAATGTGTGAATGACCACTAAGAATTTGTGTCAGAGTTATTTCTCTTTGAAGTGTAAAGTTTTGCATCCTAAAGCCCCTAAAAATGAGTTTCATTAAATGACATAATAAGGACAGACACTCAGGGTCTCCAGTCCCCTTATGGTTGTATCTACATATTAGATGCAGCCTGTGGCTCCTGTCTGGCATCTTGTCCCCACTTTCTCTATTCAAATTTCCTCACTTTCTAAATAAAGCCAAAAAAAAAAAAATTTATTTTGAAATGAAACTTTTTATTTGAACCATATCCTGTTTAAAAATGTAATTCAAACATAGCTTTAAAAAGTGGTTTTGCTGCTACCCTCTTGCTTCCATGAAACAAGTCCATGATGGCGTTCTTAACTAATTTCTGTGTAAAAGATAACCTTTCACAAGGTGGTTCTTAGTTCTTTGTTGTGCTGTATCATGCAGTATCATACTGTACTTTACAGTATCTTACAGTTTTGTACGTAACCATGCTGGGCTGAATTGCATCGTATTGTATCCGATCAAATTAGGTTGTATTGTATCGTATTGTACTGTATTGTTTAGCAATGTATCGTATCGTAGTGTATTGTATTATTTCATATCGTATTTCGTGCTGTATCGAATCATATCGTATCATATTGTATGGTATTGTATTTTATTGTTTCTTATTGTATTGTTTCATATGGTATTGTACCTTAGCGTACCCTATTGTATCATGTCAAACCATAACATATTGTATTTTGTTTCTTTTTGTATCTTATTGTATCGTACTATATCATATTGTGTTGTATTGTACCGTACCTTTTTGTATCTTATTGTAGTGTACTGTATCATATTGTGTTGTATCATATCATACCATATAGTATCGTATCATTTCAGCATTTTCCAACCCTATTGCATGATATTTCACTTGCTTAGCTATGCTATATGACATAAGGTGACCTTAATGTGAAACTGAGGATGAAGATAGGGATTTGAAGTCTTTCCTGAACAGCTCTGTGTGCTCGGCAGCAAGGGACTTAATGTTAATCTTAATGATAGATGGTAGAGGATGCAGTGTGTCTCCACAGAGTGTGTGTGACTGTGTTATTGTCTCTGTGATTAACTCAGCAACCGTCTCCTTCCCCTCATAACCACAGAAAAAATCAGAGACAGAGCAAAAATAGAAGTACTACTGTCTGGGTCCTCATCAAGAAATACTCCTCTCATTTCTATCCATCCAACCCCCCTCTGTCCTCTCTTTTTCCCTCCCTCTCTCTCTCTATTTGTCCTCGTTTCGCTCTCTCTCAGAGGCCATTACTGGTGATAAACACAGTGGTTTGTATCAGCAGGATGCACCTGGCATTAGCGCCAACGCTTAAGAAAGTAATTAGTGGGTGTATGTGGCTCCTCTCCTCCCTGTAGATGCCCATAGGCGGTAATAAATGAACGACAGGATCCATAGGAATAGGATGGCAGCGATTTCTGCTACCGCTGCTGTCATCGTTCAATACCCTGACGCAGAGCAATGGCCTTGTCATGGCTGCAAGCAAATGACTGAATCTCTCCCCTGTGGATCCACAAATGCAGATCCCTCTCCATATCCAGTAGCATAATGTTGCAGTGTAGGCTCAAAGCAGAGAAATTTCATGGGGAATTGGCCAAAGATTAATCGTGTAGTTCCACGTTTTGAAATGAATGCTTTTCCCCCTTCCTGCTTAGTGTTAGGAGGGTTGACTTTACTTTTGTGAATAAACAAACTTTTTGTCCTACTGTTAGCATTCAGACTGGAAAATGGGACTTGGTGAGTCAGGTTCTTCAAAAAATGGGGAGAAATAATCCACTATTTGTACATTTTCTTGTCCAAATCATAAACCAACAAAGATTCGTCTCACAGAAAGGCATCCAATACGGCCTACAATCTAAAGGTCAGTATGCTAGTTGGTGAAACCATCACCCATTCTAATTTTTATCACCCAAAAAAACTTTTTTGTTTTACACAGAGGCCTACACAGCAATACTTCTAATTATGCATCTATCAGCTGTTGCATTAGAGCAACAAGAAAACCAAATTGGCACTTCCAGGAACAGCTGGTTGGTAGGCCTTAGTGCTGGAGTGTGAACATGGAGAAGTTTAGTTAAGTAAGGCTGTTCCAGTCTGTTGGAAGTCAACAGTAAGATTTAAACTGATCCTTTAATAGACAAGAGGCTCATAAAGAGAGAACAACACAGGGGTAATGTGACTCTCCCTTAGGGGTGTTGGAAAATATCAATACACTGATATATCACGATATTTCGCCATGCAATACTGTATCGATATTTTAAAATGCAGTATCGATTTTTTTTAATTAATAATTTACTTTGTTGGTGCGGTAGTTTGTGGTGTGATTTCACCCCCTTACCGCTAGTTGGCGGCAGGCACCGCCAGCTGGCAGCAAGCAGTTGACTCTTCCCTCTTCTCCTCTGCTTAGACAACGAGATCACGCAAGACTCCTGGTCTGAGCAAGCTGGTTGCTCATGCCTACCCAGCAGTGCAGCTTCTGCTTCATTTGTAGCGGATATGTGGACTTTGTTTTGGCTTCCAAAATATTAAAGATGGTACAGACATCTATAGGAGTCAAGTACCCGAGCGCGAGACATCATAGCGATAGCTTAGCGGCTAACAGCTAGCTTGAAAGAAGCCTGCTGAGCTACAGCTGATTTTTACTCATGTAACCATAATTACCCAGTCAGTACTTAGTTTTTTTTTTGTAAGGACCTGTGCCATCGTAGTGCCATTAAGAATGATGGCTTCCGTAGTACAATATTAAAAAAAAACACTGCCCCGTCACGTCATGCCCTCCTCACAACACAGTCCATCAATCCTTAAAGCTGGACATGAGGATCAGTCTTCCGCCACAGGCACCTTGTCATTACATTAAGACATACAAACTGATGTACCATGAAATATAAAAGATTTTAGTACATTTACTCTATATTGATTTATTTTTCCATTTTGAGAAATCCTAAAAGCATTTTAGTTCAAATTGCACAAAAAATGTTAAAACTCTAGATGATGCAAGACCATATATTTTACAATACACCATGTAATTTTTAATTTACATACTATACATATAATTTTAATAGATTTTTATTAACAGCTTACTTATGTTATGTTATATTCCATATTAACTTAACATTATATAGTTCTTTATTTCTATAAATAAACATATGTATACACACCCACATATACATACAAATTTATAGATAGCCTATATACATATATCTATCTATCTATCTATCTATCTATATATATCTATCTATAGATAGATAGATATATATAGATAGATAGATAGATAGATAGATAGATAGATAGATAAAGATATATATATACAAAAATATCGCAACAACTTCTGACCATTTACTTCCACAGATTTTTGCCACTTTTTAACTGCTTTTCACTAGGGGTGTAACGGTATTTTTATCCGTCCCATACCATCACGGTACGGCCGTCATGGTTCGGTGTGCGCAGTAGTACGACAAATACGTCTGAGTGAGTATTTAAAAAAGTCAAGTTCTCACTTCAGTCCAGGTGGTGGCAATGAGCCTAAAAGCTGCCAGCAACCGTCATTACAGAAGAAGGAGCAGTTACAAAAAAAAATGAAGAAGAGTGATGGCACATGTGGAGTTAGAGGAGCCGCCGGCTTCATTTAAATCACCCGTATAGCAATGGTGCTCTGGATCTGTGAATCATGTTAACTTCACCTTCAAATATTAGCCTTGGAGGACTGAGAGAGGGACTCTGCAGCTGTGTCATAGGTTAAGTTATCCTCAGATTTCACATGGCTTTAACCTCTTTATCCTCCAAGATGGGCTGTGAAAAGCTCCTCCAAACTTTGCAGTAGGTCCCATTGGTTAAAAAAAGTAGTCCAGTGCTGTAGTCTGTGTTTAAATCGGCAAAAAAGATGCTAATATGTATACTTAACAAGCTAACTTGCGGTTGTGTGATGATGCATTCAAGTTAGCTGGGAAATTTTTAGTGTTTAAAGAATGGGTATAAATATGTCAATATATCAATGAAAATAACCTAGTCAAAAATGTATTTATTTATTAATATTTTTAATCATTGAAGAACTTTTGGAGGGAGGTCGCAGCATTATTTATAATTTCAGTGTAATTTATTCAGCCTATTTATTTTAATACAATTTAATTAAAAAAATTAAAATTAAATTTTATTTATCCACATCAATCACCATACCGAAAACGTACCGAACCATGACTTTAAAACCGAGGTACGCACCAAACAGAAATTTTTCTGTACCGCTACACCCCTACTTTTCACCATTTTTTGCCACTTTGGACCATTTTTGTCTATTTTGCCTTAACTCTGCAACTGTTTTATTATTTATCCCTTCAAAACAATTAAAATTCCTTCTCTAGTGGTTAATACCCAGATGTAAAATGTGGTTATCATGGATTAACTTTACAATGGAAAATGATTTTTCTGACCTCCTGGGCCTTCTTGCAAGTTTAACACATATTTACTTACCACTTTTTAACCGCTTTTCTTCATTTTTATTGCCCATTTGAACCTATTTTTGCTACTATTAGCCAGTTTTTGACACTTTTAACTACTTTTAACCATTTATTTCCACCAATTTTTGCAACTTTTAACAATTTTTGCCACTTTCTATCTCATTCCAACATTTTTACTACCAATTTTTGCAACTTTTAACCCATTTTTGCGCTCTTTCACCACTTTTTGCCTTTATTTTGCAATTCTTCTATAATTTTTTTCTTCTATGTTTTTCCTATTTCATCCTTCTGGAGAGGTTATCATTGAGGTTAAATATAAAATATAGTTTTTACAGATAAACTTTACATTGGACCATGATTCTCTGGCCTCCATGGGCCCCCACTTTGTCTGGGCCCCGTAAATTTTTCCCCTTTATCCCCCCTTATGGGCGGCCTTGACTCCACGTACTGGTGTGGCCCCACAAGACATTTCCAAGCTGAGTAGAGGCTCCCTGCTCAGCTCTACCTATCTCTGCTGGTTGTTTTATTTTGAATTGGGGAGTCTTTTCAAAGCAAACTGCATTCCATTTAGTTACTACTCCATAAGGTGTATTTACTAAATAGTACACAACCATTTTTGCTTTGTGGATGAAGTTCACATAGTGAGGGGGGAAAGCTTTGCATTCTGCAAAATCCTGGAGGGACTTACAATACAATACAATAGCAGCAATCAGTGTTTTGTCCAAAATTAAGATGTTTAATTTTGGTGCTCAGCGGTATCAGATGAGTTCTAGATATCAGGAAATATGCGAGCAAGTCTTTCTCAAATGGTTATAGCAAAGAGAGCCTGATTTAGATACCTCTGATGATGATACTCGTGGGAGCAGTGGGTTGAGCCTTTAGTTAAGCTAACTGTCCTCTGGATGTAGCTCTAAAAGTACTGTACAGTCATACCAGAGCTATCAATGTTTCATAAAATGTCTTATAAGAAAGGCTAAGAAGCCTTTCTCTTTAAATGTGAATCTGTTCCTAAGTGTCTCAGTGGACTGTTATTTCTGTTCAGCTTGTTTGGCCCTGATAACTGCATTGGTTGGTGAATGATTAAGAGTATTGATTCATCACACTTTAATGTTAGCTTTGCAGAGCACATCTAGGGTTGTCACAAATTGTCACTGACCCACACTCACAAGGACTATGGATTTTTCCAGCCTCCTTTAACAAATACAACCATGTGGGGATGCACATATGTACACATCTCCACATCACCAGCTTCCTGCTGCATCTCACCCTGTTTAATGATCCGTGCCACCAGTCCCCCTGCTTTGCTTCCAATGAAGGGGGGTAATTCCTCTCTCCGGGGGGGCAAATCAAACATCTGATTTTGACTACGGGGGCTCTGCTTCATCCCCCCAATATTCCTTTGAGATCAGTAGAATTGCTGACGGGCAAAATAAAAACCCCTCTCTTCTCTTTCACACTCATGCGAGGCATTTAGCGAGGCAGATGGAGTGTCCTGAGCACTGGTGTGAACAAAACGATGACACTGCCATTAGCATAATAGCCCTAGCATGTGCATGTGTCATCATTATTGGTTTTTATGGGCTGTGTGAAGAGACAGACAAAAGCAGTTAACATTGGGTGAGGTGCCAGACCTAGTCAGTAAGGTGTCCAACTCCTGCATGCATCTAACCTAGAATTTCCACCTTATTGCACTAAAAGTTATGCTTGTGTGCTTTTGTTGGGATCTTGCTAGCGCTAAGTCTGTTGCAAGCATCAAGGGAGACTTAAGCATACAAGTTTAGCAAATGTTTATCTAATAACCTGAGAGATAAGCATTCACATACTACAGCAACAACCTCATATTGGATGCTAAAGATTCAGTTAGCTGCTTAGGCCCATCCAAGGTGAGAGCTACCCAGAATTCAATGGGTGACACTCTCAGAGAGCTATCAATGGATGGATTTACTGTTGCTTCCAATGACCGGTCAATATTCAGCTCTCTGAAAGGCTTTTATATTTAAGTAAACTGGGACTTTATCATCAGGAAGGTACTCTGAGCTTGCTTTTAATTTAACTCCATTATATTCATCATCACACAGTAACAAGAAAGCTTCAGTGCTTATTCCGGTTCAGCCAATCCCCTTCACTTGTTTTCTTTGCATCACTCATTGATTTGCAGAGTTAGCCTCTCTCTAGTGCAGATCCATGGCGCTGATGGATCTCCCTTTCAAGGTCCTGCAGCCGATATTGGACGCTTCATGTGACACTTCTTATTGTCCGTTTTCAGAATGCCCTCTGGCCTCTGTCGATATGTTGTAATGCACACATTGGTATGGTCATCACAGCAGAGTTCAGGGGCGAGATTGACTTTTAACATTCTTTCCAGCAGATGCAGTACGTTTGATTGTCCCTTAGGTGTTGGGGACTAGAAGAACAGTAGTAATGTGAGGAAGGGGATGTGCACACAGTGCCAACTGCAGAATAGGACAGTGGGCTCTTATGATAAATGGGCTATCTTCAGATCATGGATTTGCAACTTTCCATTAAAAAATATCTCTTAATTCCTCTTTTTTCCTTAAGCTTCTCACTTTTTTAGCCTGTTACTTTTAATCACCATTGATAAGAAGATGAGAGATATATCAAAATATAAACTTACACAGTAAACTTATCACACATGTCTGAATTCATCACAATAGATAAGAAAACTTCTCACTCCATTTTCATGTTGTCAGCTGAAACTCAAGCCAGCTATCATCTGCCCTCAGAGTAACTGCTGTAAGTGTAGTCTTTAATATTCACATCATATCATTATCATAGTTAATTATCACA
Source organism: Cheilinus undulatus (assembly GCF_018320785.1). Taxonomy (NCBI): domain Eukaryota; kingdom Metazoa; phylum Chordata; class Actinopteri; order Labriformes; family Labridae; genus Cheilinus; species Cheilinus undulatus. The sequence goes on along the minus strand of NC_054887.1, from coordinate 17,640,534 downwards.
TATATGTCTTGTGTAATGCATACCTAAGGAAAAAAAGACTTTTTTACCTTTCAAATGGAATCAATATGCAAACTCATGTTTAAGCCTACATACACTGCCCGTCCAAAAAAAGTCACCACCTGGGTTGAACTAGGCAAATAGTTAAGAGCCTCCCATTGGATAATTACTGCAGGGATGATTATGTTTCAGCTGGCAACAAGTTATTTAACCCTAACTGATGCAGTGAGTAGCTTCTCATTTCTTTAACAACCATGTCTGAAGACACATCCTGTGGTCGTGGAGGTTAATCTGTTTCAGAAGCGTCAAAGTATTTGCATGCATCAAGCAAAGAAAACATCTAAGGACATTGCTGAAACAACTAAAATTGGGTTCAGAACTGTCCAATGCATTATTAGAAACTGTAAGGATAGTGGGGAACTATCATCTTTGAGGAAGAAAGGTCGGCAAAAAATCTTGACTGATAGTGATCGGTGTTCACTTAAACTTTTGGTGAAATCAGATCATAAAAAACAACAATAGAACTCACCACTATATTTAATAGTGAAAGTAAGAGCATTTTCCACACACACAATGCATTGGGAACTTAAGGGATTGGGACTGAACAGCTGTGTAGCCTAAAGAAAACCCCTCATTAGTGAAGCTAATCAGAAAAAAGGCTTCAATTTGCTAAGGAACATAAAGATTGAACTCTGGAGCAATTGAAGAAGGTCATGTGGTCTGATGAGTCCAGATTTTCCCTGTTCCAGAGGGATGGGTGCATCAGGGTAAGAAGAAAGGCGGATGAAGTGATGCACCCATCATGCCTAGTGCCCACTGTACAAGCCTGTGGGGGCAGTGCTATGATCTGGGCTTGCTGCAGTTGGTCAGGTCTACGTTCAGCAGTGTTACATACTGAATGACCAGGTTATTCCGTCAATGGATTTTTTCTTCCATGATGGCCCGGGCATGTTCTGAGATGACAATGCCAGGCTTCATTGAGCTCAAATTGTGAAAGAGTGGTTTAGGGAACATGAGACCTCATTTTTTTACACATGGATTGGCCACCACAGAATCCAGACCTTAACCCCATTAAGAATCTTTGGGAAGTGCTAGAGAAGACTTTGCACAGCGAACCGACTCTCCCATCATCAATACAAGATCTTGGTGAAAAATTAATGGAACTTTGGATGGAAGTAAATGATGTGACATTGCAAAAACTTAACAAAATGATGCCACAGCAAATGCATGCCATAATAAAAACTAAAGGTGGTTCAATGAAATATTATAGAGTTTGACCTTTTTTGGTTGGTCAGTGTATATTCATTGCATTTCTTTGGAAAAGCTTCCAGTATTTTTTCAAATTGCATGCAGTTTTCCAAAAATAGATTTTTGCCACTTTTGTCACTTTTTTCCAATGTTGTCCATCCCTACCAGCTATTTAACTAATTGTTGGACAGCTTTCATGATTTTTTTTAAGGGAAACTATGAAAAATATTCTGGTCCAGCCTCTTAAATTCTGGGATTTTGTTTTTTAAAGTATTGGTTTGACCTGTGGACTGTTTTTGGAAGAGGCATTTTGAAGCCCAACTATTGTGGTTGCCATATTGAAAATGCTTTCTCCTCCTAGCTGTTGACTGTTTTAGTAACAAACTAAAATGTGGAGCTGATGTGGGTCCTCAGGGAAAACTGCAACAATGTGCCAGTCAGCTATGCCTCCAGTTGTGCATTAATCCCCAACCCACTTGCACAGCTGCAAAAAACCATAGGAAGGAGTGCTTCTTGGACTCAATAAAAGTTTTTTTTGAGGTGCTATTTGGAAAGGGGATTCATGAAGTTGATAAAAACAGGAAGGAAACTCCAAGGCACTTTTATTTAAGCATTAAAATGCCTTTATTTTCATGGCATGGTCACCTGTAGACCTTAAAAACTCACTTCACTTGTTTCGGCATCAAGCCTTCATCAGGAAGTCAAACAACTTCCTGTGCTGAAGTGTGTTTTTAAGGTCTACACATGACCATGCTGTGAAAATAAAGGCATCTATAAAGGCATTAGTTGGACCAGGCTGTAAAAACGTTACTTTTCTGCTGTAAAATTGGGATGGTCATCTCTACCACCCAAGTACAGCGTCATTCTGTGGGAAACGCTGCCCCTAAAGGTCCCCACAACCAAACCATGAGGACAGTTACAGGACAAAAGCTGGCACATTAGCGATGCCATCAACAGGGCAATTCCTTTGACTGGTGTTTGTCAAGTTAAGTCCACAACACCTCAGGAAAGCTCTCCAGTTAGCTCTCAATCTAGAGTAGTCGCCCCCTTCCATGCTAGCTCTTACTGCCCATATTCACCCACCTGTTGAACCTCTTGCTGCTTTTACATTCTCATGGAAACGGCTTTATAGAACATCCTTCTGATGAGAAAATACAAAGCAAAATTGTATACTATGGACAAACACTTATTCAAATGAAGCATAAATTTGCTTCCAGCCATCAGTATCTTAGACAGCAAAACCTTTATTTGTTCTCACTGCATTGCCCATCTTCATCTCCCAATATTTCCTTATTTGATGCACAACCTGACCCTTTACCACTCTTTTCTCATTTACAATCATGCATTTATCCCTACTCCTTCTTCTACACCTTTATCACATTCCCTTAACTCCTATCCTCTCCTCCTTTTGCACCACATTTACACTTTATCCTCTTTTCCTTGCAGGCGCTACGACATGTACCCAGTGTGTTCAGACCTGCAGGGCCAGATCCTGGCATGCTACAGAGAGAACGTTGGCAGAACCCTGAACTGCTCCAACATCGCAGCGCTTTACTTGAAGTGTGTCAACAATGCTAAACAGGTGCGTATTCAACCACCTTTGTTCATATCTCATTGAGGTAAATTTGCCACACTTTTCTTTTCTTGTCATGTTTTGCACGAGTGTTTTGAGTGTGCTTCATGCTTGTTAAGTGAAATAAATGATTTTGGAGACAATGTGAGAAATACTGAAATTCTAATACATGAAAATCAACCAAAATGCTGCTTTTTTTCCTCTCTGGAAGAATGGGAAGTACCTACCTGCAGTTTCATGGAGATGTAAGTTGTAGTGACTCTTAATCTTGTAGTATAGCTTTCAGTCCAATTGATATGTGTATTACAGTTAGCTTTAGCATACGTCATGGGCTCATAGATGTGTGTGGTAGCAAATGTAGAGCAGCTTCTCCCTTACAAATGCATAAATGAATTAGTAAAGTCTACACATACATGCTGGGATCCATTTACATGCGCCAGCTTCTTGCTTTTAGACAGGAGAATATAATTTCCAGCGTGCCACTGGCGCCTGAATAAAGCTCACTCTAAATAGGCAGTTTAAACCTTACAATCTATTTCCATAATACCTGCTGACACCGGCGTTCCCCTGGCTGTCTGTGTGCCTGTGTTTTAATGTAATAAGGTAAAGGAGTAGCCGCTCGCTAGTTGGATACTTCCATCCTTGCTGGAGTTTAAGTGTAAATGTTTCTTTGCCCTCTGTCTCCTCACATACTGTATGGTAATCGTAATGTCACTCAGGTTGATATTAACTTGATTCCTCCTCTCTTACTTCACAATATACATCCATCGCCTCCCAACAAGTCTTAATTTACATTCATGGAGCTTTTTCTATTAGATTTTTCTGGCATTGTTTTGCCGGAAATGAAGGAAACAGAGTTTTATGTCTCGCGTGGGTATTAATATTAGATCTGAAAGTCAGATGCTAGCACATTTTTAAGCTATACATCATGTAAATTGCACAATGTTTTATTCATAGTGGGTGTGTGTGTGGGTGTCTGTTTTAGAGAAAGATACCTGTAGCCTCGTCAACATGCAGCAAGGCTGCGTTCACAGTCCGGATGCTGTTATGATGTTGTAAATTGTTTAGAAGCGAGCCTGAGATGATATGGTAATCCGCTTGTGTTTATCACCCCGCAGCAATCACAACACACACTCCTGTTTCGTCTGCTGCTTATCAGTGAGAGACTCGCTTTTAAAGTCATTAAGTGCAAAAAAGGGGAAAAAAACAGTCCTTTGATAAGGCTTTAAAGGAGTAATATGCAGAATTTCACAGACAAAAGGAAGGATGAAGTTGGATTGATGTGAGGCGATGGAGCTTCATGATTAAGATGTTTACACAGTTTTATCAGAGTCCAGCAGGAAGAACAAATGTGACACCATGCGTCTTTGACTTCTTGAGGTCAGCGCATCCAATGTGACCTCTAAAAGCCATCTCATCTCTGTGCCCTTTCAGGGAAAAAAAAACACTTGATCGCAGTTTTCAGACAGCCAAATCCCCTTCTTTGTCCTTCCCTTTCAAATCTTAAATTCCACTAAAAAAACAGCAGGGAGATAGGGAAGTCCAAGATGGCATCTCACAGAGGATAAAAATCCTCCAAATCTCACTTTTACAATATTGACCCCTCAACTGGATTCACCCAAGACATCCAGGCCTTTGTCACTGATAATTAGCGTCTTATCGCCGCGGTCAGTGATAACATTTAGACCCACTTTTTCGCCCTCTGTGCCCTGCCACCATTCCTTCCTCACTCCATCCAGCATCCCTTCATCCCTTGTCACATTTCTAATGCATTCAGCACTCAAGATAGCAAACTGTGAGGAAGAGGCAGTCGAAGGACAGATAAAGTCTCTCTTTTTTTTCTCCCTCTCCTTCTCCCTGTATGAAAAAAGGGGTTTATCACGCAGGCCGATCTCTCCATCCACTGCCTGCTTCCCTCATTCCATATTCTCGCCGCATGAGCGCCTCTCGCTTGCTATCTTTTCCTTCTCCACTTCATTTTTTAGACTGACCTCTCCGTCTCCTTTTTTACTCTCAAAGGGCTGAGCAGGATCACTGTTTGGGGTTTGTGTAGGTGTTAAGTTTGCATGGATAGAAGTGAAAGAGAGGCTGGCTCACTCAAAATCTTCTGTATCTTAAAATACTCACAAAACTGCAAATTACTCTACATAAAGTGCCTCTTAAGGGTTAAATGTGTCCACAAAGCATCCATAAATGCTGCACCATGATAAACTTTGGTACAAAAATACTGTTTCCATCCTCTGTATGATCAATTATTACATTTAAATCCACAGTTTGTCAGTTTAATTGCCAGGAGGCTCTCAATCAAAACTATAACAAAAGATGATGTGGTATAGCTAAGGTGTGTGAGCTACTTGCAAAGCATTCTGGGATCTGTTGTGCATGTTTGTAGAGTTGGTTAAACTAAAACCATTTAGAAAGGCTCACCTAAATTTATCTTAATAGCTGGAACTTTTAAAAGGGGCAATAAGCTGGAGAATCCTTAAAAGATCTCTTTTATACAACAGCATATCAGGGTATATTAGAAGTTGAAGGGAGTCGCTCATTTCCAAGACAGACATTTGAATTTTTGAGAGTAATAAAGGTGTGAATTTCCATGAAATTTCGTGCAACTCTGTGAACATTTGTATCATTGTTGCCATTTTTCTATTTGTTACTTAAATGTTGTTATCTGGCAGCTTAATGTTTGCAAAACTTGGGAGTCCAAGACAAATTTTCCTACAAGTATCCTATCGTTTACGAGGAACAAATCCCAGAATTTTTTAAGATTATAAAGTCACAAATTAACAACAGGCAAACCTTGGATATTCTCTGAGATTATAAAGTCACATAAAACTTATCACCCAGAGCAAAATCATACCAGATGACCCTGTCTTATGTCAGGGAGGTTTAAAGCGTGGCACACCCTATGAGAAAATCGTGCTGATTTCCAGCCAGATTCCCCCCTCTGCCTGAAGTCAGCATTGGCCCAAATATCAGATAGCTCAGAAGATGATCAGAGATGATCAGAGCTACTTGAGGCACAGGCAGGATTGTCTTGTCTTGTTGAACAAAAAATAGCCAATCAGGAAGCAAGCTGACTAGGGGAGGAAGCAAAACCAGCACAGACATGGCAATGACAGAAAACGTGAAGCATAAAGCTAGATCAGCATCAGAAATGGAGGACCAACTTGGTGATTTGTGGCAACAGATTTATAAGGGATGGTGGTGGATTAAAAATGCTACTACAAAGGTTGTAGCAAGTAGCTAACAGCTAGCCACATAGCTAGCTTGCTCACTCTGAAGTCATGTTTGACAGTGCAAGATATGGAGTTTTGAGAGTGGAGACTGGTTAGTGAATGAATCTGTTAGTGTGTGGCATGTTGTGTCATCTCGTTGCATACCTATAACAGGGTTCCCGCTGATCCTTAAAAAGTAAAATTCTTAAAAATTCCTCTCTGAAAATTCTTAAATTAGACTTTTGAAATTTAAGTCTTACTTTTACCAGTGAGAGGGCTTACATTTTAGAAGGCTATTACACTAAGACATGTCTGAATTTCCTTGTCTTATATCATTTGGCATTTCATAATAAGTTGATTAAATCTGGAAATCCAGCATTTGTCCAGTGTAATAAAAATCTTGCTTACCTTTCATTTCTAAACTTTAACTGTACAAAAATGTGGTATTCATTTTTCTTAGTTCTCTAAAAGTTTTTAAATTGGGTTTTTAAAAATGTGTAGAAACCCTGCTGTAAGAACAAAACTGTCAAATCTGTCATTGTCTGTCACCATATGTGGGGTCTCTGTCTTTAGAAAAACTGGTTATTTTTTTAAAAAAGTGTGTTCCAGGTTTTTGTAATTTGAAGACCAATATGGGGCCCTTTTCCATTTAGCTAAAAGCAATCATAGCAAGTGAACAAAATATGTAGAAGCATCTCTTTTAGGTAACAAAGCCAGAGGACCTCATCGTATACCCAAATCTGACATTTAAATACCCAAAAATACTTCATTAGCTCTTAGAAGAGCATCATAACTCGAACTCACTACTTTGTAATGTTTTAACATGTCTCTAGGCCTAGTGGGACTTATGAAAATAAAAACATTCTCTCTATTGTTTCTATATCCATTCTTTTGCCACAAATCATACTTCTTCTTTTTTGCCATTTAACCACACAGTAATCTCCCAATTCATTGTTTGAGTACATCTATAGGGATCTACTTTGCTATAATTTGCTTGATATAAATATATTTGAAGGACTTGTACTCTGCTGTTGGGACTAAGGGTCCTCCCCAGGATTTTTCTTGGACCAAACTCAATTTTAATGCCACTTCATCTGGCACCTTATATACATTCAGAATACACCTCATTGAAAAAAATAGACTTTTAACTCGTATTTGATGCACACCTATGAGTATATCTTGAGCCCCTTGGAGCCCCAGGCAATCGCCTACCTTTGTCAAATGGTAAAACTGAATATGTCTAGCAGGTGTCATGCCATCAGTTGATGATTTTTCACAAGATAAAACTTTTTACTTGGACTGAACAATAAAGAAATGCTGGCAATTTTAGCTTGGTCATCAAATGACATGCTTTCCATTCAGTCATAATCTCAACTTCTATTTGTGTACATTCTCACCTTTATAATCTCAAGCATTCGGATTCTGTTCTTAGAAATGTACAGCACTCTTTTTATTGTTTTTCTTAAGAGTTGCCCTTGAATAACATCATACTTTCAAAACTCTATGAAAGGCTGTTGTCAGCGATGATGTCATGGACAGATCAATACCCAATAAATAAACACAGATTCTTTTGGGGGACTGAAATGGCTGACAACTCTTCTTGAAAAGCAGATATTCAGTGACAAATAGATCTTTCTTCCCCTCTCTTGTTTTGTCCTTTGTATCTTCCCCTCTTGTTTTCTCCTCTCCTCTCCTCTCCTCTCTTTTCAGTGGCATCAGCTGCTGCCGACCGCTTCAAATACTTATTGACAGAGAATGCTGGGGATTTGCGGTTGCACTTATCGCTAACATGGAATCCATTGCCCTCGGGTCTTTCTCTCCCCACTCTTTCTATCCTCTCCCCCCTTTTATTGCACTCTCAGGCCCTCTGCTCTTTCTTTTATCTATGTAGTATTTTTTTATTTGCCACTCTGTTTCTCTAATGCACTTTTGTCCATTTTTTTCTGTCCGCAGAACAAGTTGAGGACCGGCGGTTAAAGAGGAGGGAGAAAAGACAGAGCAATGAAGAGTTTATGGTGTGGGATTACTTCTTATCGACTGACCGACAGACAGACAGAGCAAACCGGAGTGAAGGAGGCGAGGAGTGAGTCAGCAACGAGACACAAACCCTCAGAAACCCTGTGGAACAAATAGAGGCACCGATCACAGCACCCTCAGAGAGACTTAGACGCCCTTGATTCTTCTCTTCCCTTTTCCTCTCTTACCTCTTGTCTCTCCTATGAGTATGCAGGGAAGGCTACGACTTTGTCGGCCATATCGGACAGAACTACAGAACCCAGCAGGCCTGAGCTCGGCCCTTAAAGGACAAACATGAATGGGATCAACACCTCAGTAACGGTCCATCCTTCCTAACTTCATCCCTTTACAAAAGGTCTATTTTTCAATCAAAGTCAGTCCTGTTTTAGTACCATAAATCGTTCATTCCCTGTCCCTTCTGCACTATCAGTTACACTAATGCAGTTAGCATCTGTTTCTTCTTCACATCTGTTCGTTAGTTAATAATGTAACAACCTGCGTGTTCATCCAGACCAACACTTGTGACAAATCAGAGGATAATAAAGACGACGCCATGCAGGAGCTGTTGTTGAATTTTTTTTTTGCCTCCCAAGTGTTTGCATGTGTGTTGTATGCTAATTACAGCAAGCATTGTACATTTTTGATGGATACGGCGGCCCCTGCTTTGTCACGACATTTCACTAAGCAGCGTGATCGAGCCCAGGAGAGGGAGACGTATTCCACCCAGATGTTTGGGTTTGTGATATATCTTTCTTTCTTCTTCACTCCCTCATTGTCGCCTATCTACTTCTTCCTTTCTTCCTCCTTTCTAGAGTATTTCCTCTCCGCTTAGGCTCCCTGGCTGGTGATGCCTTAGAGGAGACGGCTTCTCTACGCTGTCTGCTCTCAGCCAGACACTACTTATGTGTATTAGCGTGGGTGGGTTGGGTGGTAATGCAGCCATCCACACTTTTTATATGTGAGAGGGGACGTCAGAGGGACGCCGTCTGGGTTTGATGCAGAAGCAGGTGATCGCAGAGGAGACGGTATCTTTATTAAGCATCAGAAGAAGAAAGAGAGGGAGGGTGTGTGCGTGCAACCATGTGATTCATTGTGACTAATCCCCCCCTCTGTGTGTCAGTCAGCTGTCCTTTTGCTTTTTGACTTTTGGAGTCACACAAGGGTGAGGGGTTGGATTCTATTAAATAGCACGTGCGTTTGTTCATGAGAGCGTTGGCTGAAGGGATTTTCTAAAGGTTGGGGGATAATGGGCGTTGGAGTTCATGGCAGGTGTTTTGTCACAGAGCATTTTCCTTTCTGCCACTATTCCTCTCTCTGACATGGCATAAACCAAGCCAGGATAAGTGATTTAATGGTGTATTCTGTGTCTAATAAGATTAAGTCCCTTTTTTTATAATTAAAGGATGATTGGAGAATTATGACGCCCAAACATTGGGCTTAAACTCTTTTTTAAGCTTCCACTGCTACTTTAACAACCGTATTTCTAAAGGCTTTTTTTCCTCTTTCCGACTCCTTTATGATGCATTTCCTTGAGTAAGTCTGATGCAATCTAAGATTAATTTAGTGCTACATTAGCTGAAATTCAGACAAAGGCATTGAAGAAATCAAGTATTTATCAAGTGGTAAAAGTAATGAGATTTTGATGCAAAGAGGAGATTATTATCACACAAATAAATGAGAAAGTGACACGTAGAGCTGAATGGACAAAAAAGAAATTCTTTTTTAACAGCAGAGATGTCCTTGGGTGTCAGATCGAGCCACACTTTGAGGTGAAGCTGCACCGAGGCAAGAGGCAGTTTAAAGGGTCCCAGAGGTCGTGAGCTGCAGAGGTTGAGGTGATGGAGCGGGTGCAGAATGTGGAGGACAACCATCGGAATTCAATTAAAGGTTAGTCAAGGTGGATTTAATTTTTGGTTTATATTTTTGTCTATCATATTAGAGAGAACTCAAAGTAAAAAAGAAAAAAAACCCCACCTGATTAAAGTCTTATTTGGCTCACTTCTTTGCCATTCTGTTCTGAATGCAGGAATCTTAGCAATCTGTTTCATACACTAGCAGGGGAGTAAGTTGTCTGAAATTCTGGTGAGTAAATTAGGATAGAAAGGGGAAAGGGGGATTGGGATAAAGATTTGCCTTTAATCTTGAGAACATTTTGCAGAGTTTTGCACATTTGTTTCTTTTTTCCAAATATTAAAATATTCAAAAGAAAGGAAATCTAATCCCAAGATGTCTTTCTCCAAACTTAGTCCTCTTAACATCCATCCTGTATCTATTCTGCTTATCCTGTTTAGGGAGCCAGTCCCAGCTGTCACTGGGTGTGAGGTGGAGTACACACTGGACTGGTTGTCAGTCAATCACAGGGCAGACATTAAAGACAAAAACAGTCACACTGACAGTCACACCTACAGGCAATTCAGGCCTAACCACTGGTCCATCAGCATCCTGACTTTGCACTTTTTGTTCTTTTGCTGAGATTATGTTTTGGACTCTTGACCCTGAGTTCAGTCAGGACCACTTTGTCAAGAAACACACATGATTCCAGTTATAAATATTTCTCTTTATTAGCAGTTATTAATTTGCACTTAAAATGGCTATTTATATTTGGCGGTGTGGCTGTTCTGCGCGGCAAAAAAGGCAGGCTTAATATAAGATAAAAACACTAAATCTAAGAAGAAAGGTACTCAAAACTAGTGAAATTAGCTGTCCATGCAGCAAGATAATTTGACTTAATAAAATGTCTTGAAATAAGATTGTTAAATCTAGAAAATAGTCATTACAAGTTACACCAAATAATTTGCAGTGTGGAATCCCCCTGCCGTCCCACAAGCCAAGCATCCAGCAGGTACGGCACACGTTCCTGCCTTTCCTCAGCCTACAAGGAAACCCTGAAGCAGAGAGAGAAGCAGCAAAAAAACAGAGCAGGTCAGGCATCGATGACAACTGAGTGACACTGATTAAGTCAGATGCAGAATAAAGGAGGAGCTGGGGTGGAGGAGGGTTGCAGAAAAGCAGCTTGCAGTGGGAGCAGCAGGCTAGAGCAGTTTAAATATGGCAGCATGAATGTGGTTAGCGACATGCTAAGAGCAATTCAGCTGATCTTGATTACATGATTTATTTTGACAGGATAGCTAAAAAGAATCTGCAACCGGTGTGTCAAGTAAGTCAGCCTCCATATATGGATGCCTGCCCTAACAACTGAGCTAATTAGTGCAAGATTTTGAACTTTTAGATATAAAATGAGCACACCAAGTACTTTGGAATCACAGATGTACCTCCAGCACATGTCAAATGCCACCAGATGCAAAATCATAAGCAGCTTTATTGGCCAGATATGTTTATACATACAAGAAATTGACTTTAATTACTGTGCTCCTGTGTGTTTTGCTGCACTTCCCAGCTGCAAAAATGTCCCCGAAATTCAAAAGTTTGCTGTTAAGGTGTTTTAAGAAACTCATACTTCAAGTCAACACTGATGTTACACATTTTAAAATGGTTTATCTTGCATTTGTCCTCTGGTGTGGAACTTCTGCTCCAGAGTAAAACAAAAGTATGTGAAGTCACAAGCCTAGACATTTATAATCCAACTGTATGCAACAAGCTATAGAAGTTTGGAACAAAGTGTCTCTAGTCTGGCTGTTATTTATATCTGTGTCTGTCAGTATGGCTTTCTCCGTCTCCATAAGGTCTTTGTAGCATCTGTCTTTATTTGAAGAATGAATCTTTATCACTGCCACACACTACTTCCCCGAGTGGACTGCATAAAACGATTAGAGTAAAGCTGCAATTTCATTTCAGTGCTTTTAGAATATTTCAGAGCTGTGTTGTATCTTTTGTCTAAAAAGAAACAGAATGCACTCAAGTGTGCCATACACAAAAACATCTTCCACCATATTGCCTTATCACATTTGATTTAATGACCTACACTGAAGGAAACATCACTTCAAAGTTTTTTTTTATCCATCTGTGTCTTTGTGCCTCTCTACAGTCCCTATTCTTGTGTTTGCATTGACGCCTTCTTTTTTGTCCTTTTGTTCAGCTCCTTCTGCTCCTTTTCTTACTTTTTTTCCCCACTTTCTTTTCTCTCACTCTTCGCCTCGCTCTCTAACTCATCAAGGATACTGAGGCAGCCTGAGGGGCGGATCTGTTGGCCGTGATTGGCTCTCCTCGCTTGCCAATGAGGTGTGAAGCGTCTGCCATGCTGCTGTAACTCTTCTCTGAGGGACACCCTTTCCTCCCACTCACACACACACTTCCACACAATATGTTGCAAATAGATACAAGTGCTTGACAAATGCATTCATCCATGCAGATTAAAAACACAACAGAAGACACAATGGAAATGTGGTAAAAGTTCTGGCTAGGCAAGGACACCTTCTTTCCTTAGAAGACAACGCACGCACAAAAAAAGTAATGTTCTCAGTTGCCAGTGATGCCAGTGGGGCCTGCAGACGAGAGTAGACTGTCATACACTCTATTCTAGTAATGGGCAGGCAGATGGCAGGCTGCTCTGTAGCCTCTGCTTAGGCTGATGGCTCTATTCATCAGGCTGCTCGGCCTCCCTGCAGCCCTGCACCCTGCTGCAATTTATTTCTCCCTCTACACTCCCCTCCGCTATTCTCCCTGGCTGTTATTTATTTGTACTTTTTTGTTTTAGTCTGCACCTCTTCTCTTTTTTTCCACCTCTCCGTCTGTGCTGCTGTCTATCTGTCTGCCTGCTCGGCACCATAAAAAGTCTGTTTCATTTGAGCTGGAACTTCTGCTGCTGTGGGGAGTGAGTTATTGGCCGGGTGCTGGAAAGTACTGCTGCCTTCCTGTTCTCTTTTATGTTTGGCAGACTAAAGTTTTGGTCATGTGTACACTTTTCAGTGAGGCAGAGCTGCTCAATGGCAAAGGAAGTCCCTTTGGACTAAGTCAGACTTTAGAGGGTATTGAGCTAACGAAACTTAACTCCAGCTGAGTTGGAATTCCAGAGCAAAGCAAAAGTATAATGTTTTTGGATCTAAGTATATTCTCGTTTAGTTTCAATTCACTCTTCAGAGCGCTAAAACATACGTTATATGGACAAAAGTATTTGGCCACATCTGGTAATGACTGAATTCAGGTGTTTTAGACCTGTTGCCTCAGGTGTATAAAATCAAGCACTTAGCCATGCAATCTTCATTTGCAAACATTTGTTACACAAAATGGGTCGTTCTGAAAAGCTCAGTGACTTTGCAGTAAGACTGAGGAATTCAACTGTAAGTGATATTATTAGAAACTAGAAGCTTTTAGGAATAACAGGAACTCAGCCACAAAGCAGAAGACCTTGTAAAATCCCAGAGCTGGGTCAACGTCTGCTAAGGCGCATAGGTTTCAGTGGTTGTTGCAGCTTCATGCAAGCCTCACATCATCAATTCCAATGCCAAGCATTGGATGGAGCTGTGCAAAGCACACCAACTCTGGAATGTGAGGCAATGGAAACATGTTCCATGGAGTTACAAATCACACTTCTTTGTTCTCTATTGGATGTTGGGAGGCCATTACCTGTCTGACAGCATTGTGCCAACTGTGAAGTTTAGTGGAGGATGGATAATGGTATGGGGCTATTCTTCAGGGTTTGGGCCAGGCCTCTTATCTCCACTGAAAGACTATCTTAATGCTTCAGCATACCAAGAGATTTTGGACAATGCTATACTTCCAATTTTGTGGCAACAGCAAAGCAAGGACTATAAAGACATGGTTTGATGAGTTTGGTGTGGAGAACAGCACTTGCCTGCACAGAGCCCTGACCTCAACTCCATTGAGCACCTTTGGGGAGAACTGTAACAGAGTTGCAAGCCAAGCCTTCTCGTCTAACATCAGCACCTGACTTATAAATGCTCTACAGAATGAATGGGCACCAATCCCCACAGAAATAGTGCAAAATCTTGTGGAAAGCCTCCTAAGAAGAGTGGAAGCTGTTATGGCTGCAAAAGGGGGCCAACTCCATTTTAAAGTACAAGTATTTAAATACAATGTTACAGTCCCTGTCTGTGTAATTGTCAGGCATCCAAGTACTGTTGTCCATATAGTGTATAAGTAGACAGTGCTTGGCCTGACCTGCTTCTCGTATAATGTGTTTTTAAACACCTGGTGGTAATACTAAAAGATTTTAGGAAGGTTTAAGAGTATTCAAAAGTGCATACCATGCATTCCAACTGAGGCAACCATGTTCCAGATTTCACAGTACTTATCAGCAGAGCTGTGAGAAAAAGAATGAATGAAGAATGGCTCTTTCCACTGTTGCAGAGATTTTACCTCCACTATGGTAGGTACAGTGGTGGGGTAGATGGCAGGACATGTATAGGTGTATGTGTGAGTATGTGTTTGAAAGGAGACAGAGGCAGTGAGTGAGCTCAAGCCTTTCTTTGACTCTCACTCTCCCTCCAGAGTTAAAGTGAGCTGTAATGAGGCCCTGAGCTGCTGTGCTGAGGAGACAGAAGAAACCAGCAGGGGAGGATGATGACCTCGAAGGCCACACACTCCACACTCTCTCACATCCACAAACTTTCAGCTAACTTTATTCTACCGTAAATGCTTGTGTGAGACTCAGTGGAAATGGCTCATTCTCTAGAATTAACTTTCATGCTACCTTCACTCGATTATATCTTTCATGCTGCAGTTGCGATAACTTTCCAAAGGCAGGACAAAGTTTCAAATTCTCAAGTTTCAGTGGAAGCAAAGTAACAGATTGCAGGTTTAAAGTGTGCCTGTCGTCTTCAAAGTGACAATGTTCACCATATTGTGATAAATCTCTCTCTAGCTGTTCTCTGGGCAGCTTGATTTAAAAACTGGCACGTTAAAGAGCTGGAGTCAGGAAAACAATATGATAAAGTTTGTTAATGATGAAGTATTTCACTGCTGATAATGAAACTTTGAGTCTGCTTGTTTTTATTTGCCAGAAAGAAAATTTTCCTTTTGATTATTCAGTTGGTTTGTAGCACTTCTTTTTTATCTGGTCATAGTGTATTGGCAAGTAACGTAATGTTTGTCAGTGCACTGTCCCGTATTGTATCAATCATATCTATCATACACTATGATATATCCTGTCATATTGTATTGTGCTCTATCATTTTGTATCATGTTCATTGTATCACAAAGTATCATATATAGAACCATACCATATTGTATTGTAGTGTATCCTATCATACTGGACTGTACCGAATAGAACCGAATCTTGTCCTGTAATGCCTAGCCTTTCCTTGCCTTGCCACATCGGGCAGCATCTCACCACGCCTCAACTCATCTGGCTTTGACTTGTCTTTGTTGTCTTTTTTTTTTTGCCTTCCCTCGTTGCACAGTGTCTCACCTCACCACACCTCTACTCATCTCGTTCTGTCTTCTCTTGATTGTCTTGTCTTGCCTTGCCGCAGTTTGTTTAGTCTTGTCATGTCACACCATGTCTTGTCTTGAATGTCTTGTCTTTTCCTGCCTTGTCTCGTCACATCATGTCATGTCTTGCCTTGACTTGTCTTTCCTTATCTTGTCTTGTCTTTCTTTGTTGCATAACATCTTCTCCTGTCGCATCTTGTTGCATCTTGTCTGGTCTTGTCTTGTCTTGATGTAACATTTATTATCGGTCTTGTCTTGATTGTTATATCGTGTCCCATCGTATCATGTCGTGCCTTGTCTTGTCTCTTTGTGCCTTGCTGTCTATTATTTTGTCTTGTCTTGTCTTGCTTGCTGTGCTGTCTAGTATCTTGTGTTGTCTTGTCCCGTCAAGTTGCATCCTGTTGCATCGTGTGTTATCTTGTCTTTTCTTGCTGTGCTGAGTCTTGTATTGACTTTTCTTATCTTGTTGTGTCTTTTATGTCTTATCTTGCTGTGCTGTCTATTCTTTTGTCTTGGTTTGATTGTCATGTCTTGCCTTGATTTTTGTGTCTTGTCTTGCCTTGTCTTGCTGTGCCATGCCTTATTGCATTACGTTGCATCTTGTAGCATTGCATCTTGTCACGTTGCATCTTGTCTTGCTGTGCGATGTCTTGTCTTGTTTTGTCCTGCCATTTCCACCCTATCTTATCGTGTTGTATAATATATTTCATCGTTGTATCATATTGAATTTAGAGTAGTGTATTGAAACATCTTAATATACCATGTACCATACCTGATGTGATACTTTATTGTTGTGTATTGTATCATACCATACTATATGATAAAGTATCATGTCACGTTCCATCAGGTCATGTTATACTGTATTATCTCACATTAGCAATGCCATGTCACATCAAGTCACGTTGTAATATCAAATGTGTCACATCATGGCGTCATCTCATGTCATGTTATGACATCACATTTTAGTATTATTTCATGTCGCGTCATGTCGTGCTGCTTTGTGATATCATCTTGTGTCATGTTGCATCACATTATGCAATGTTATAGGATCACCTCAAGCTACCTCACATCATGTCACGCTAGTCATGTTACAGTATCATCTCATGTTATGTCATGCCATTCCATTTCATATTGCACCTAACCATATGTTATGGTATACTGGGTATTGTACTGTTACAGATATTGTATTGTATCTACCATATCATATTAGAATGAAAGATTTTTTTTTTCATTAAAATGTTCTTGACACTGAAATTCCAGTGGTTTGACACTCTAATCACCACAATCAAAACAACACGTGAGAGCATGTATTCTGGAAAAATTACATTCATCACACCAGTGAAGCTACATCTAACTGCTTTGACATTTCTATCTTCATATGTCCATTTTCATCCATTAAACAGGGCCACAGTGGAAACAAACTAAGAGGTGGTCCAGGTGTTCTTTTCCTTAGTAAAATGTAATAGCCTAAAACAGATCAAATATAACATATAAGCTACTGAGTTTTCTTGGCTACCCTAAAATGTCCTTTCATGTAAACTTGCCAGAGACAAACAACCTACAATGTGAAGACATGTCATCAGATTGTAAGTCTTGTAAATACAGTATCGCGGTAGCACAAATTACTGGTTAGTGTATCGCCAAACTCTTCATGGTGCAGCACCAAAGGTAGTGGCTAAACCGAAAGTTTCTGTCTTATTTATTGACTGAATGAACATCCGTCCTTTACCCAAGACATCCCTTAGAAATTGGTGCCTCACGTGTGAAGGTTAGATACTCCTTACATGTCAGAACAGCATATGACTATGCCATAAGCTAGTGGCTACTAAACCTGTTACATGGCCCTGCATAAGCCTATCCAGGCGTGACCTGCAAGGAGCCAGTTTAGACTAATCCCCACAACTGTAAAAAATGTTTTCTCACTCTTCAGAAGAGGATTTAAATTACTTTACACTTCCAACTCGTGCTGTGGCTTTCCTGCACAGAGTGTGTGCTGCTGCTGCTGATGCCTTGAGCGTTTCTCTTGTTAATTTTCTGCAAAAGGAACACACTGGGGTGACCAGGCCGCGTTTATTTACGGTGGAGAGCTCATATTGTCCCTTCTGAGACCTACACATGCACACTTAAACTCTATAGCAGCTTTTTATATAGATATGTGAGACACCTAGGTACAGAAGCACACACCTGCAAATAAAATATAAGCACAGACAGCGAGTTACTGCATAGGCACACTGTTGTTATTATTTACAAAATGACTGCATGTACACTGTACACAAAGGGCTGCAGGGCAAACGGGAGTTATTGCAAATTAAAGCACACAAAACGCGCAACGCACATACACAGGCAGAGTGATGCATATTGTGTTTGAGACCTCGCCGTCCCCAATGGTTGTCGCCTCGAGGCATTCCCAACACAGACGCACACTCAAACATGATTATCTCCATCTGATGTCTGTGACTGGGTCATACTGGGATGGTGACATCATGGACTTATCATCAGCGGACACACACTGATGAACAAACATACAAACATCTGTGTATAACCCAAGGGATGCTCACACAAGAGCAGCACACAGTCCATCTGTAGGACTTATTAGGAGTGTTGTAGCTCAGCATGTAGCTTTGATGCTCTATTGATTGTTCTTTTGTGTATATTAATGTACAAATCTTACAGAGAAATACTCAGAATTATTTCTCAGCAGTCTTTCTTGCATTAATCTTTAAAAATACATCAACCAGAATAATATAAAACTCCATGACGAACCCTTATGACTATAGAGCAAATGTTATATTTACTTATCCAGCTTATTTCTTCATCAGGAGTTAATATTTTGAGCTTGTAAACATGTAAAACAAACTGTCACAACTTCATCACACAGAGATATCAAAATCTCTCTATGAAGGTACAAAAAACACACAGAGGAGTCTGCCCATGGTGAATAATTGATCTGTGAACCTTCTTGCTGTAAGATGGCTGAGCCAACCACTGCGGTCTGTGATGTCCACAAACTAACATCTGGTGATATGATGCAGAGTAAGATAGCAGCTTGCAGTGCTGAGGAGTTTGGCAGGTATTCTGAGGCATGACATGGTCCCCTGCTGTATCAAACACGAACAGGTCTCAGAGTTTTTGTATCTCTGAAATTTAATGTAGCTCCTGTCTTTACTTGAAGTGTCAGAAATCTTGAGAGTAACTTCCTTATTGGTACCTTGAAAGCAGTTATAATGAGGGCCTGAGCACTGACCTAAGGTCAGCCAAGATCTGTCAGAAGAACCACTGATTTGGGGGCTTTAAGATGCTCAAAAACTCACCAAACTTTACAGAAAATTTCCCTCAGTGAAAATTTTGTATTTTGGTAGATTTGTGAAAGTCCATCCAATGGGGGCCCGAAAGTGAGATAGTGAACCTGGGTAAGAGCTACGTTCATGAAAATCGGTTTAGATATGTATCATGATTAGACGAAAAATAAAGTCTCTTGGCGCCATCCTCTAAAATTTATAAGAGGTGCAATACAGACAGCTAGAGGTAAAATTTTGGTATTTTTGAGCAATTCACAAGTTTCCTATTTTAACAAACTAGTCCAACGGACTTTTTCTGATTGACACATGATTTTTTTAATTGATATGACACAATCTGGAGATCTAAAGTTGTGCAAACCGTGAGTTTTCCCCTTGGGGCTGGGCCGTGACCGGAGTTAAACTTGAACTAGTTTTGTGTACAGTTTTGAAAGTGAAAATACACTAATAATGCCTTTTAACTTTTTGATGCTTTTGTCAATCATCACCAGACTTCACAGGGATGATCCCACCTTGATCCTGAATACATTCATACATCAGTATCACTACTTTGTCAAAGCGCCCCCTTCTGGAAATTTAACATTTCTGCCTTTGATGTTTTTTTTAAATTTTCCCTTTAAATATTAAGCCCCTGCACATCATTCAACCTAGGCTTATGATTTTGGGTCAGCAATATGGGTTACACAAGACCTACAAAAAAGCCTCAGAATCCCTACAGGAAGTCCACGACTTTTATCTCCATTTCAAAATAAGGCATTTTTGATGGTGCCAAATGACTTATTAAAACTTTAGTATACAATATTCTGTGATCTTCTGCTCATTCTTTTAAGAAAAATGTATCAAACTGAACACACTCGCATGCAAAGGTATCATCATAGCGCCCCCTACTAGCAACAGAAAGTGACACAAATGGGTCATATCTTCATTCCTCTTATTGTACCGGAATGCATTGCAAGAATCTAGCAGCTTGAACCAGGAAGGCCACTTTTAATGGCTTTTCTCCATCATTATGGGAAATTCATCCATGAAACAAGAACGGTATCTTACTGTTTAGTTAATGTACATTATTCAGTGCAGAATAACTAGTGGGCAGTAAAGGTGGGCAGGGTGAGCTTGATATCTTTTGTTATTGTTTTTATTGAGGCCCCCGTGACAGCTGGATTTGCATACTGTTTGTCTAAAAGTTTATTTTTTAAAGGAAGATTTGGCAGCAAATTCTAGAGCCAGTTTGATTAAAAAACAGAGAACTATAATAAGAGTAATACAACAGAGCATCAAATGTAAATAAGTATATGATAGCTTATGTATAAATGATGACTGCAAAGAAACAATGCATAGTAGAATGAGTCAAAGTGGTAGCTTTTATCTGTATGTCATATATCCGAGTGTTCTCCCTCAACTTAACTGGAATTTACCTTTTCCATTTAACTTTTGCCTTATTTTCCCCCACAATTGCATTGTTTTGTGGGATTTTGTCTTGTGTTTTACTTTATATATCTTCAGTACACACAGATGATGGCAGGATTAATGATTAATGAACAACAGTGTGCCCTAAAACTCCTTAAGTACACCAGTGGCCATAAGTCAAACAAAATGATTATTAAAAGAGAGAATATGAAAGCACACTTGTCAAAATGGGACTGACTTCATTCCATTTCCTAACATAATTATAAAACTTAGAACATTCAGCGTTGTGTCTTTATAACTTTGTTAAGGCAGGCATTTTAGATCTTTTTCATTATTTTAGTTCACTCATAATGTACCAATATTATTTTGTTATTCAAACACACATCTCTCTCCCCCTAGACATCCTCTCTGCTTTCCCTGCAGAGTCGCTCTTCAGCGTAGCGCGGCATCCTGAGTGTCGACTAATCAAAGGCCCTTTCACCAGGCAGAGACTGATGGCTTAATTAGGACTGCTAATGTTAATCGCACTTAAATATTTATAAGGAGGAATTCTTTTGTTTAGCCTTGACCTTTCCTCTGGAGCTCATTAACATGGTTATTATTATTGCTGCTGGTGTTACACGGCTGCTGCTGCTCCTAAACATGGCCAACACGCTCGCCCCCGGGGCCCGTTATTGATTTTGATGGAGCAGACGTGGCGCTGTGTTAACGCTTTGTGTGTTACCTTATCAGAAGTTTAACCCTGGAGCTGTGTGTGTCTGCATTTTGTGTGTTTTCCCCAAGGGGCTTCTGGGTAATATGTTATCAGTGTGGTAAGATCATTGTGTTTAAGTGGCATGTCCATAAATACTAAAGGTGGCTTTTTTTTAATGTCAGCTCAGCACTTTTACTGAACATGAAGATTGAAACAAAATAGAAAAATAAAACAACACAAAGGGAGACACTGACAGTCATGTAAGACTTGAATTGTTTCTCACACAGAGCCGGAAGCTAAAGGTTTCATTACTGTAGGATAGCATAACAATAAAGGGACATGGAGGACACTCTGCTTTAGCTCCACATTGCCAAATGGATTTCCTTCTATAAAATACAGGTTTTCTGCTGCAGAAGCAATGTTTAAAGTCCGACTGAAGCTCAAACTCTTCTTCCCTTGATTCCAGAATATAGTATACAAAGTATATAATCAGTGTTTGTCTGTTGTTAGGGTTTATTGTGCTCTGTTTAGTGTGGTTTGTTTGTTTTGTCACATTATGAATAATTAGTTGAAATGCCGTTCTGTGATTTTATTGTGACATGCTGCTTGATGTTTCAGAGCCCTGCACAAGTAAAGACATGAGAGATTTATCCAAAACTTTCTATAACACGTTCCTTGAGGATGACATCACACAGCAGCTGAGAACACCTCATGGGGGGCAAGTCATGATTTCTGCATTGAAAAATGCTACCAAAAATGTAATGTTTTGAACTATGCCAAGCATTCGAAGTGCAAAAATATAAACATTCTTAATTATAAAGAGACACAAGTGGAGTCACACAACACTTGTGTATGGTCTGTTTTCACAAAGCCGTCTGCCTTGGTTTAATTATTTTGTCATGGTTTAGCACATTAAACTCTGATCTTACCTGTCTTTCCTTAGCTGATGACCATCTCACCAACTGCCAGTCTCTCTCGTTGTGACAGGAAATCTGGCTCTTTCTTTAGAGACCCAAATAATTTGACTCAGCTTAGTAGAGCTGGTTGTTTGGCTCCCGAACAGCTCTTCATTTAGAAACAGTTTGGCTTTTTAAATGTGGGTTAAATAACGACGAAGGAGGGGGGAAAGGAAACTGGCACTCCAACAGGAGCTATCTCATGTGGCTAACATGAAAGAGGCATTTCATAGCACAGGCTCGTTTGCGAACAACTCATCATCACTTGGTTGCTCACCCCACAAGGTTTAGTTAGTTGGTAGTGCATCACAGTTGCAATGAAAATCATGTTTGTTAAAAAAAGGGAACTTTCTTATAAGTTAAAGGGGCTCTTCCAGTAAGCCTCCTAGCTCAGTACAAGACTCCTCAAAACTCTCGTCTCCCTCAATCTGGCTAGATGACCCCAGACACTATGAGGTCTGCAGGACTGAGACATTTGTGATATTGATCACCTCCACACCAGGTGAATCCTTTAAACCATTATAAAAATGCTTTATTGTAAAGTATAGGGATCGTATTGAAAGTATGTAGAAATTTTCTGATGTTCATTGCAGCATAGAGATCCTTTTAGAAATGAAAAGTCCTAACTTTTCTCTGCTCCCATCCATTCCTCATGGCTGTCCCCCACTTCCAATGGACATCAAGGATCACGTGATGGCAACAAAAACTGTGCGGATTTTCGATTAAAAAAAGATTTTAATGTTGAATTTTCGAAGTCATCACAGCCTCTACATTGCAAAAAACTGTTTTAATTTTTGAAAAAAGAAATATTAATGTCAATTTTAGTTCATTTGCAATGACTAACTGTTATCAATGTTCACATTTATATTGTTGCTGTATACAACTACCTGATGTGTGAGATGTAAACTACAAACATGGCAACAATCGAGGAGGTTACTCTGATGTTAACTCTGGCATCGTAACTCACTTTATAGTCAAATCAGTAATCAATAGTCACATCAGATCAGATCAGACTGCTGACTGATAGAGCACACCGCCTGCACACTGTTTCTTTAAAGTTTTCCTTCACGTATGAACCAAATGCTCCCACTGTTTAGTTAGTGATCGTGTTAACTGGTTATCGAGTTTCAGCCAACTTTGTTTCACTTTTCATTATAATGTCAAAATATTTTCACCAAATATTCACTTATTATGAATGAAAAATCTAAACAGCCACAAACGGACTGAAAGTCACCACTTTGCACGGTCACTTATTAAACCATCACACTGCTCATACCTCCATTGGTTCCAGGTTCAAACTTCAACTTCTAAATTAGTAAGTTAATTCACACTAGATGTGTGAATTTGCTCTCAGCTGCTGTAGAACTTCATACTAATGATATGCACATTAGGGTTGTAAACATCATCTTCTCTGAGGGAAAAATGTTGCATCCTCGTATTTTAATGAAAACCATTAATCAGTCATTATGATTATCCCAATTTAATATGTTCGAGAGAAAGTTCCTGCATGCACTGTCTTTATTCCTCTTAAATTACCAGCCTGCAGCCTACAAATCCCATTTTGGTTTATGTACAAGTGCTTGCATTGCCCAAGGTGTTCTATCTTAATGATAATATTTCGATAGCAATAGCCTCTTGTGCTCGCTTAAGTAGAAATGCATTATTGTACATTATAATATCTAAATTTATCTGCAGACTTTCTGGTAAAATAAGATATAAAACAAGTGTTTTTCTTCCTGTACACTGAGTCCTTATAAGCCTGAAAATACAAAAATCCAATTTAATATTGAAAATGATATGAAGTTCATTAAAAACATCAAAATTTTGTGTAAAAGCTTAAATTATTTAGTCAAATTGTTAATTTTCTGCTTGTTCTATTTTAATTTTATTCAATTGATTGACTTGATGGGCTGTGAAGTTTCATGGAAGAATTCTGCCAAAGCATCAAAGCACAGTTAGATCAATATCTGAACAATAGATCAAATAGGACATCATTGGATTCGAGTAAAAACTCACTATCAAACATTGATATGTTCAAATGTTCACATAATACAGTTAAAACACACTATATTTCATAAACCCATGAATAGATAATCACTTGTTGAGCTCGTTGTATTGGTCTCAATGAACTTCTATCGCCGCACTATTTTCTCACTGAGCTGCTCCATCTGTTTCTCCTCATTCCCTTTGATCCACTGATGTTTTATGGGCGAGCTTTCTATATGTGAGCGTCTCTTTCTTCCCACAGGATTAAATATGCTGTTGCAACCATATGTCTAAATCTCTGCACAAACTTACCTCTGAGTTTCGTTTTGCACTTTTGACTCTTTTCATATTGTAGATTTCCTTGCATATGAGGAAAGGATAAGCATAACTGGAATGAAGGATGCATTTGAAAGACAGTACAGTTGAAAAACCTAAAGCCAATAACTTGAAACAAGCAAAGGGAATAAACATTTTACTGTCTCTAAATAAAACTTAGATTAACAGGCATTATATTTAGTGTACCAGAATGAACAGTGCTAATAGAAAATATTCACCCCCTTGGATGTTTTACCCTTCTGAAAATTAATCAATGTCAGTATAATAGGCTTTTTTTGCTGCATTAATTTTACCCTCTACTTTTACAAGCCTTCAAGGGTTGCCTGCCGAGAAGCATCCCCACAGCATGATGCTGCCACCACCATGCTACACAGTGGGGATGGTGTGTTTGTGGTGAAGTGTTTTCAATCCCAATCAAGATTACAATAAAAATTTAGGTCTCCTTTATTCGCAAATGACAGTGTTTATATTTGTGCTCTTTTTGCCGAGTTGCCACTCAAAGTTTTGTTGTAGTTTATATCATGATAATACATTTGATCCTATTTTAGGCATAAAAACGTGTTGCTGAATTTCCTCTTGGCATTGGGTTTGAAGTGGGATTTGTTTAGTTTGGATACATCAAAACACACACAATGAATTTAGCCAAATGTGTTAAAAAATCTGAGAAAACTGTCGCTTGTTTTCACAGAATGTTAAGGCTGTCTATGAGTAGTAACTGACAGCTGCTGCTGATTATTGAAGCCTGTGGGTTTCAAGTGTGGACAGCTATTGTCTATTTTTGGCTGTGGGAGTCTTGTTAGAGCTGTTGATGGTCGTTTTTCAGATAGAGCAAACTCTTACTATATTCATTGCTTTAAAAGCAAATATCTTATGGAAAAGATTAACTTTTCATATTTTGGCTTGATAAAACTGTGTTAATCCCATTAGGCCCTGAATGTCAGATGAGGACATTATGTTTTGGCTTTCCTACAATATATTAATAAGTTATGCTACTAGTGTTTTAGATAATACTCCAGAATGTCCATTAAAGTTTAAGTGTTTTGCTTGTAATAGTGTGTATATATATATATATATATATATATATATATATATATATGGACAGTTTCACTAATGTTTTGAGAGGAAATTTACTATTTGCTTTGAAATTTTGTGTATTTTCTTGTGAATTTTGAAAATTTGTTTCGATGTTCTTGAGAAATTGTTTGGAAATTATCTGGCATTTTCATATAAGTTTGGGAAATGTATTTTTAAGTTTTGGGAAATTTGGTTTGGGTTTCTTGGGGGGAATTTGCTTTGAATTTTTTTTCTTTACATATTTTAACAGACATTTGAGAGCCTTATTTGTTTATTTTGGGGGATTTGTTTAGACATGTAGGTGAACTTTTTAAAATTCTGAGCAAATGTATTTAGTTGAAGCAATGTATTTGTACATTTTGGGAATTTGATTAGGAATTTAGGAAGGGGCATCCTTTGAACTTCAAAGAATATGTTTGGATGTTCAGGGGAACATTCCTTTTGTTAAAATTGGGGAAATGAAATTGGAAGTTTTTTTGGAATTTGACAAGATCCTTCAATTTGCTTGAAATGTTTTATGGTATTTTCTTGAGAATTTTGAATTTTGTTTGGGGGAATGTTTTGGGAATTTGATTTGTTTTTGTAGGGGAATTTGCTTTGAAATTTTTAGGCACTGAAATGGGAATTTGAGAAATTTATTTGTAAATTTGATTGGGAATTTTGGTAAGCATCCTTTGAAATTTTCATGAGTCTTGATAGAAATTTCAGTCATTTCTTTTTTAATGACTGGAGGAAATTTCTTAGGGGGAATTTGCATGAAAATTTTTCAGTATTATTTTGAGAATTTGGAAATTTTATTTGGATATTTGGAGGAATTTGTTTGACATTTTCAGCCATATAATGGAAACTTGGAAAATGCATTTGTAATTTTTGGGGAATTTGACTTGATGTTTTAGGAACTGTAAAGGCAATTTGAGAGTTTTATTTGTTAGATTTGATAATTTGTAATTTTGTCTGTCATTTTCATGGAATTTGGGGGAATGTGGTTGTTAATTTTGGGAATTTGGAAACTTTTGGGGGGATTTACTCTGACATTTTGGGGAATCTGTTTGAAAATTTTAAAGAATTCACATGGAATTTTGGATGGAATTTTTGTTGGGATTTTTGGGCTTTATGATAAAGTTGGAGAATATTTGAAGAAATTTTTGGATACAATTTTGAGAGGGGTGCTTTTAATAGGATACTTCAAAATATGTTGAAAATATTTCCCAGGAATTTTATCTAATATCTTAAAAATATTCGGGAATTTGTTAGGATCCTGGAAAGGAAAATTTCCAACTCCAGTTTAAGTGGAAATATTGCCGTGCTCTGCCTTGACAAGTCCTTGTGGTCCATCGTCAAAATAATAGGGAAAAAAAGTCTCACCATACATCTCAGTGACACACCATTTCTGACTGACTGTACCCAACAACTAACCTAGAGGCCGACATACAGCCAAAACATCTGCTCTAAAATCTATCCAGTGCTGGTGGTTCTGCAGAAACGGAACCTTCATAACTCGCCATTCCAAAAAAAAAAAAAAAAAAAAGCACCAAGCTGATGGTCACAAGGGTTGTTATCATATGCAGAGCCAGGTAAAAGTTAAAATGTGAAAGGCCACATCCACACGTCTAAAAAATGACTTAAAAACCTAATGAGCTGGTCTGATTTTAACCTGTTATTAAAAGTTTCCTTTCAGGAAGACAACCAATCCCTCTTACATGTCATGTTGGATTTCAGATGTTTGAATTGTTCCTGGATGTGTGAATGAGAGATCAACACATACTAGAAAAAAAGAGTGAGATTTTATTGAATAACCATAAGGCCTAATGAAAGCAGCCAGTCCGTCTCACAGCTTTGTAATCACTAAATGACGTTTGGGAAGTGACCGTTAGCTCTTCAGACCGCCTACATGTTTCACAATCAGACCAATGAATAAAAGATTGGAGGCTCAAGTGCCCATTCTGAATTTAAAATAAGCTGAGACGTAGGATTGTGGGGTAATAAAGCCAAAACGGACCAACTGGTTTGTGACACCCTTCCCTGTACTTGATGGCACTTGTGGGGGCTGCTGATGTTGCATCACTCTTTCTTTGTCTTAGAGGGTGAGATTAGGCAGCATGTGTTCTCAGTTTTTTTCCCCAAAGGTTTGTGTAAGACCACTTCTTTTTTTCTTGATTCAACCCCAAAGCCATCAGCTTCTGCAAGGTTTCTGACTATTATGGCCTTATCATCACTGTGACCAGTGCAAGCAGCTCTCTGTTTCCTACACTTGTGATAGCCATTGAAATATTTAAGAATCCAAAATGATCATAATATGGTTTCAGCTGTTTAATCAGCAACATTATGAAGATGTGTGGGGGAATTATTATCAATGCTGAAGCTAAAAATGGACAAAAGCCCATGCTTCTTCTCTGTTTTAATTTACATTTACAGAAAATCCTTTACCATAGCAACAGATGGGAAAGCAGACCAAGGACTGTCACTTTTCATAACAACAGAAATAGAGTCATTGTTCACAGATCAGCCTGTATTAGAGATGGTTGTTTTTAATGTCACTGACAATCAAATTAAATTGATTTTACCGGCTGCGTGACACAAAAATAGAACGGCTGCATACAAGCTGGCAGAGACAAATGAACGGAAACTTTATTTCTTTGAAGTTGATGGAAAGTGAGCCTGTTTACATACTGTCCCTAAAAATCCTTTTCTATAAAACACAACAGTTCCTCCTGCACTCTGCTAGCAGTCCTACACATATAGCTACTGTTTCATGCCTGCAGCAAGGACATTCAGTCAAACATTCCACAAACAGACAAAGATTAGAAGTCTAATCCAGGATTGAATAATGAATAGACCTGTTTTAGAGGTAATTATGTGAACTGTGACTCACTTTAGCTTCATTAACTTTAGCTACGGCTAATGTAGTTATGCTAGCTACATAGTTAGCGTTACTTTGTAGCCAATGTAGCTACCTGTATTAGCTTTTGCTTCAGCAACATAAGCTTTAAGTAAACATAGCAAAAGCTAATAAAGCTACATTAGTTACATAGGCAATGTAGCTACCAAGTTGCATGTATTATAGCAAATGTAGCATAAGCTAGCGTATTTTCCTTATCTTATTCTATGTCGCCTAGTTCTCTCATAGACCACGACTGTGAGATGCCGCCTTTTTCAGGACAGGACAAACACGCTAAAACTTCAAAAATAAAACTGGATTAAGCTTCCTGTTAGGGTTAAGGTAAAGGTTAGGACAGTGTTTTTCAAACTTTTTTTCTGTTGACCTTTTTTAGAAGATACAAGCCATCATGACCCAGCGACTTTGTTTTCCCATACACCCTTGGCTGGTTGGTTGATCTGAAACCTGGTGCTAGCTTGGATAACATAAATTCAGAGTCAATCTGGTCCTGACCAAGCGCTTTCTGTTTAATGGGCCCCTTTACCTCTGTCACATAGGCTCCCATTGAATGCTCAGCCCCTTGGGCTGTCAGTGGCTGTCTGGTCTAAAACAATGTCTTTTTTTTTTTTTAATTAGCCAAGCATCCATAATTGTAACTGAGGCTTGTTGCAATCCAGTGGCTGGAAGTCTTTTTTGAGTTTTATTATATTCGAGAAGGTGTGTGTTATAGGGTGGCGCACACTCATGTGGCTATTATGTTAACTGCAAAAATCACTGTCCCTTTAAATACCGTAGCAAAGAAATTCTGAGAACTCATTTGGTAACCCTCAGAAAATCTCTTGTGATCCACATGTGGGCCCAGACCCAGACTTTGGGAAAGAGTGGGTTGGGATACCACTAGTTAAAAGTCAAAAACCTGTCCTGCAAAATTTGATTACAAAAAACTCAATAAAGCCAACCAAACAGTCTGCTTACATGAACAGAGCTTTTCCTTCATTTAAATACTTTAACAGAGCTAACATAGCTTATGCTAAAGCTAATGAAGCTACGTTAGCTACAAAAGCTATGTAGGTAACATAGCTGAAGACTGTATACTTTTTACAGTTTTACAAATCTCATAAACCCATATCTTGTTTATGTAAAATAACCACGTAGCTACAGGAGCCACAGCTAAAGCTAACAAAGCCATGTAAGTCTATGATACATTTGCTGAGGCTAGCTTAGCAATGTTAGCACTGTGCAGCTTGCTTGCTTCAGTCAGGCTGATTCTGTCACTGATCCTAGCTTACCAAGGTAAACTGAGTTTCAATACTTTCCCCCCATGTGCAACTGAGTGGTATTTTCTGCAGCTGGCTCCTGGACAGGTGTTGAGTGGGATACCTCTTCTTCCCGATAGCACACACACAGGAACACACACCTCGGCAGAACAGCAGGTGGCTTGCACTAACAGTGTCACTGTTCTTATTCAGTCTCCTGTCAACACCTGAACCAGCTGTTAACGTCGGTGGCGTTTCTTTCTCCCTCTCTTTTCTCTCCTTATCCCTTTTTTAATTTCATTTCCTTTTCATCCCAACTGCATTTGTAAGCGATAAATTTTAATCTATTTACTGAAACAGAGGGGTTGTGATACAGGAGAGTAAGGCAGCAGGTACAGGAGAGATGGCAGGCCAGCAGGGGTCCATATGTTACAAAAGCAGGAGGATTTAATGCTTTTTGATTTCCCCTGCAAACTCGATCTCTTTTTACTTGTATCCCATTTGTTCTTTTATTTCCCTTCCACCCTCATCCACTAATCTCTCCTCTCTCTTTTACCATCTCCATATGGGCACAGTTACCATTTCCTAAAGCAACATCCACCTGTGAAGGTACATGAACGTAAAGGAGAGGTAGATTTATTGCTTCTACATTTTTGCAGCACACCCTGAAGCTGTGCAAAATATGGGCTGTGTGTGTCAGCCTGCCTGAAACTGGTATGCAAAGGCTGCAGCTACAAACTCATGATAGGCCATAGAATCATCTATCTGGTGTATTATTCTCACTTTTTAATCGAGCACGCTTCTCTTTGGGGCAATCAGATGGGCAAATCTGGGTTTGGTGGATGTCAGGAGAACTTTACCTGCATTGTGCCAACTGTGAAGTTTGGTGGAGGAGGGATAATGCTATAGGGCTGTTTTCTCAGGGACTGGACCAGACCCCTTGTCTCCAGTGAAGGACAAGCTTAATGCTTCAGACTTCTTGGACAATGCCATGCTTCCAACTTTGTGGCAACAGTTTGGGGAAGACCCTTTTCTATTCCAACATGACTGCACCCCACCGCATGAAGCAAGGACTTCAAAGAAATGGTTTGATGAGTTTGGTGTGGAGACACTTGACTGGCCCGCACAGAGCCAACACTCTAAAATCTTGTGGAAAAGCTTCAAAGAAGAGTAGAGTCACCACGGCTGCAAAAGAACATAGTAGCCAATGTTCATCTGCTTTAATAGTTTAATGCTGGTATCTTTAACTGCTGAATAAAATCCGATTTTTTGTTGAGCAGAGGAGGCGACCCATGCGACAAACTGTCACCCATTTTAATGGCCAAACATGAGGGAAAATGTTGGCACAGCAGGATAATCAAACTGAAGGGATTGATTGGAGAATTGTTATTTTAAATATCACGACCAGTGCATCACTGCTTTAAAATATACTTTAAAATAATACTTTTTGTGTATTCCTTTCTTTTGTTTACCCATTTTTTAAAATTTTTGACCCATTTTTGCTACTTTTTAAATCTAATTTCACCTCTTTTCCCATCCATTTTTACCACTTTGAACCCATTTTAATTCAGTTTTATGAAAAGGGGTTTACGTACATTTTCAAGACAGCTATATACTTTAGCATAAAAATGTATTTATTTGTTGCTTTGATAAGAGTGATCATTATTCAGTTAAACATAGATGGTTATCACAGCTTGACTTCACAATGGAAGCTGATTTTATTGACCTCCATGGGCCCCCCCATTCAGATGGGACCCATAAAAGTCTAACCTGTATCCTCTCTTATGGGCGGCGGTGGGTCTATTAAGACTAAAAGGGCAAGCTCATCTGAAGGATGCCTCTCCTGAATTGAGACTCAGCTACCATGTGTAGTGTTTAGCCTTTTGTGAGTGAGTTAACAACAGTGGTGTGAAACATTTATGGCTATTTGAAGAACAAAACTTGTTTCATTGTGCTTTAAACCTGAGATTAAGTCTGTGTGTGTAGATAAGTACCTGCTGTTTTACTTTTATATACATGTCTGTGTTTAAAACCTACATTTGTGTGTCTAAATAGCCGTCCAGCAGGTTCGATTATCTTGGCTGGTGACATGAGAGGGCCTTGAAAGGAAAGAGAGGATGGTGCAAAAGAGGTAGAAGGAGAAGGTGAGGGAGATAAGAGAGATTAGGGATTGATTATCGATCACTGTGGAGTTGTCAGGAGGCTGAGGAGACGGAGCAGAGCAGTCTATCTTCCTTTTGTTTATTTTTCCCCTCTCCACTCTCTCGTTCATCGACTGAGCGGGAGAGCAGCACAAAAGATTCATGTCATTTCTCCTTCATTTACCCTCTTTGTCTTTTTATTGTCTTGGATCTTATTTTCCCTCTCGGTTCAGAAATATTGAATAAAGAATGAAGGTAACCTAAGGCAGGAAGAAGGATGAAAGTGAAGAAAGATAGAGAGGAGAATGGATAGAAGAAAAAGAAAAAGCACATGCATATAGAGGGTATTTACTTTATTACTAAACAGAGCAAATCAGCGTGAAGAAAAGACGTTCCACTTTCCAATTCCCAAATCAAACAAGCGCTCATTAATGCCTTGTTGTTCCCGGTCGCCTCACAAATGACTTCCACAAATTCCATTTCATGGAAACGCACACATTTCACCCCAAGACAGTAACCAAACATAATCCTGGGCTTCATTTCCATTCAAATAACACAAATCCAAGGGATTCTTATCAATCATCGCAATGAATTTGGTCCACAGATTCCCCCGTCCATCTGCATGTATTAACTGGAGAGTATGTGTGTCTTTTTTACATGCATGCTTGTGTCAATAGAAGCCCAAAACTCAATTATTCCATTAAGGAGACAGTGCAGAGCAGCGTGCAGTGACTAAATCAACAGCCTCTCTCACTCACAAGTTGGTTTTAAACAGTGTGCAGTCAATAAGCTATTTCCAGTTAAGGGTTGAGAGTGTGTGTTCCTGTCCGTATGCGTGATCGAGTGTATGTGTTTGTGTCGTCCTGAACAATGGCTGCTCCCATTCTTTGCTTGAATTTGTCCCTCTCCCCGAGGCTTGCCTCCTTGAGCAGTGGGGAACATAAATCCATGTCAGAATTTGTACATTTTGTGTGGGTGTGCTAGTCTGTGACTGCGACTGTGTGCCCGCAGTTTTGATTGTGTGTTAGAGGAAGAAAAAAACCTTCATATTTCTGTGATTTGGATGTGTGTCTCCCTCAAACATGCTCACACACAACGGGCTCCTGCGTGTGACTGGCATGCTGAGTGCAGACTGCAGCAGAGTCCGGCTCTTCTTATTCTTCTACTGAAGGACTCCACACTTAATGAGACATCCTGGGACTTGAGGCTGTTTAACACACAGTCATCCACACAGAAATGCTCATACACATGCATTTTAGACTTCTATTCTTAGAAGGGTGCTCAGTGACATGAAAACTTACCCAAAACTTCCACCAATTGGTCAATTTTAACCCAACTTCCAAGCTAATGTAAGTTAGGCCCAAAATACTCCAGCGCTGACCGAACAGTCACCCTCATTATTTTCTACATGCAAACTCACACCAGCAGCAAGATGCACCTCAACACCAGTCAAAGTTTTGAGCAGCTGCTTTGTACATCTCGGCTGCTGTAATAGCAGGTCTGTTTGGGGGCACAGAAATATAAATATAAATTTAGCACCATCCTTACTTCTAGGTGTTGAACAGGTGGGAGGTCTTGGCTGCCAGTGAAACACAACTACTTTTACCACGAGTGGGCTCTCGATGGTATCAAGCAACTGGCCCAGCACTGGAATTAGTGAAATGGGGATTACCTGAGTGCAGTGAATGTCTCCAGTGATTGTAGTATAAAGACACCTGTGTATGGAATGTCCACTCACTAGTTAGTCAGTATTCCTGGCTACCATAACACCATGAAGACAAAAGAACACTCCAAGCAACTCAGAGAAAGGTTATTGAAAGGGATGGATACAAAAAAACCTCAAAGGCACTGAACATCCCCAAGAGTTCAGTTAAATCCATCATCAAAAAATGGAAGGAATATAGGACGTGTAGATAACGCCGTCCTCACAAACTGTTTATGAAAGCTAATTAAATCTTGACTAGAGTTGGCCAAAACACGTGGGAGACTCCATGGTCAAATGGCAGAACGTTTTTTGGTCTGATGAGACCAAAATGTTGACTTTTGGCCATCAGACAAGAAGCAATGTTTGGAGGATGCCAGATACTGTACCTCAACACAAACACACCATCCCCACTGTGAAGCACAGTGGTGGCAGTATCATGCATATTGACCATGATTAATTTCTAAAATCAGTTAAAAGGTAAAGCATTCATGAGGTGAACATGTTTTATAGTCACAGTATGTAATTAACAGCATGAGGTGTATTGTTATTTCACTTTAGAAGTTTGAAGACAACATGAGTTGAATTAAGCTAAAACCTCTACACCAGGTGCTTTTTTGATGTTTTTTTCAGAGGAAGATATTTTCCTGATCCTGACCTGAAGCTATCTAATAGCTACCTTTTTCCTGGTTGTTCTGTGGCTGCCCCGAGGATTCACTCAGCTCTGAACCAGCTTTATTAATACAGAACAGGATGCTACATTTTTTAAGCAAGTTATAAACAACTTAAGCTGGCAAGGCAGAGGGTTAAACCAGCCAAATTAGGGACAGTAAATGTCTACTGCAGGTCTATGTTGATGTATAACTTGCGATGTAAAATTGCGAGGAGGCTGGGGTGGAGGAGATTCAGCTTTGCCTGTAGCAACAGAGTGGTGCATCATCATTATTGTAAGCAGGGATTAGTGAGAAGTACATCATGTTAAAATACACCGCTGTGTTAAAAGAAAGAGCTGTGAGAGCTGGGAGGCGATAACAAGGATCAGCTGGCAATCAGCTGACAGTAAATAAAATACATAATGTTGTTGCTCTGATTAGGATGCTTATTACTGAGTTCATAAATGAAAGATGGTGGTCTTAGCTAACTTTACATGGATCATGTTTTTGCCTCAGTGGGCCCTAATGTGGCTTGGCCCTAGAGAGCTACCCCCCTTCACTGGCTCCCATAGTGAAAGCGAGGATCCCCAAGATATCCCTTCACATAAGAGCATTAATTATAAAAATGAAAGTGGAAAAAAAATGGATCACTTCTTTCTAGGGCTCTTGGATGCACAAGCATGAACCCACATAATATATGTATCCTGATTTATCGCTCTTGTAGTGCTTGCTGACGTTTCCAGGAGCAGGTGATAAACAGCGGTTAAAGGAGCCGCATCCTCAGTGTGTAAAACCGTCCCCTAAATGTCACCTTGTCGAAACAATGCACAGATTCAAGGCTGACAGACGCAGAGAGGGTTAAAGAGACAATGTACTGAAGGGACGCACACATAAACTGAACCTCCTACCATGACATACTTGATAGTCCTACTTTTTACCCTGTGTTTTATTTTGAAAATCTAGGTATCTGCTTTCTGATCCCCCACGCTGCCTGTCAAACAGACATAAATATTTCCTCTAATAGTTTGATGCTCCAGTTACTGAAACCTGTGGACAGGGATGTACAGTATAGATCCAGCTTTTTTTCATAGTGTAAATAGTGTGAGGAAGAGAGTGAGGATGGAAATAGGAGACATCGCTCCTCACCATCTCTCCCCTTTCAATCAATAACCCTGTGATTCTAATAGACATTGATTGCATCTGAATCCCAGATCCCAAGTCGCAAATGTGATTATAAAATGGCCAGTCTTGACACTTTATTGAAAACAATGAGGCTGGAAGGAGAAACAGGAGGAGGGAGGGAGTGGGAGTGACTGGCTGGGAAAGATGGATTAATCTTCGGCTTGTCAGCTTGTGGAAGTCTTCTCCTTCATCCACTTCGTCTTCTGTGAGTTTAGGTGCAAGCTAATGTGGAGGTTTCTTTCAGGATGTGGGTACTGTGGAGTATATAACTTTTGAAACAGGGAGAAAACAAAGTTAAAAAAAAAGAAGCTGCAGAAGGTGTGGAGTAACCCAGCTGCCCTTACCTAAGCTTGTCTCAGTTACTCTATTAAGGCCTGTGATAGATGGATAGATGGACCAATCAGTTTCCATGCGTCCATCTCAGAACACAATCTCAGTCATGCTTGTTTATATGATGCCCATCATAAATCACTCTTGTTATTCTGTTTTGCCAGAAACACTGTTAGCTAAGACTGAATTATTTTTTTCCAAATATAGTTACTGCATGATTTACTCACATATCTACATTACCTCATAATCTTTGCCGGATAATATCCAGACTAGTTGTCCACTGAAAGTCTGTCATCCTGACCAAAAAGTCATGGGTTTGATCCCCACCTCCTGCAGTCACATGTCCATGTGTCCTTGGGCAAAACAATTAAATTGATTAGACACAGATGCTGCGTCAATTACCTGTGAATTTGCATCAATATATGTGAAATAATGTTGAACACATTATAGCAGCCTGCATTATCAGTGTGTGAATGGCAGGAATAGGTGGGTAGGTAAGCAGAAGTCAGATAACTAGAAGACATTAGACAAGCTTAAACTCATTCTGCTGTTTAAAATGTTATTTTGCAGGAAACTGAAGGGTTTGCTGTTAAAGAGATGAAAGATCAACATTTTGTCTTCCTTCTTCACTGATCACAAGCTCAAATTTCAGAGCTGTGTTTACAAAAATGACAACTCTTACAGAATCACAGCGCATTAATAATTTAAAAATAGCTCTTATTAGCGTTCGAGTCTGGATTAAGGGAGCTGTCAGTCTTTTGAGAGCTTCAGTAGGTTTCATTTTCATTTTAAACTGGAATTTTCTGCTTTGGCTACTGTTATGGTTCCATTAGAGTACACATTTTCAGTAACACACAGTGATTTAAATAGAAAATTAAAGAAAAACCAAATCCAGGAGGCATCTACTGGAATGTAGAGTCCTGATCAGCCACAACATCATCCAGTCTATGCTGATTTAGCTGATTTGATAACTAACCAAAAATCATAATCATCCAAGGTAGTCTGATCTAAGAGTAAATGTTGGTATGTGCTCCTGTAGACACTAATTTGTACGTAATCAACCTTGCTTTAATAAAAGTGTATACATGATCAAGGGGGAGAAAAAAGACAACCCAATACACAATACACAGGTATCAAAGCAGCACCTCTGATTGGTGGAGACCATCATTACCCATGATACTTCCACATTTGGCAATTTAAACGATAAACAATGATTTATGAGGCCGTATAAGGCAAACCATAGCAAATTGTCAACTTTTGTCTTGTTTAATTGCAATCTCAGGTAGGAGAACTACATTACCCACAATAGACAGGTATCAAAGCAGCACCTCTGATTGTTGGAGACCACCATTACCCATGAATGGGTCGGGTTGGAGAACTAAATTACCCACAATCCCAGAGTGTCACAGTAACATATTTGATTTGAGCCTGCTATTACCTGCAGCTATTCAAAGCTCCTATTCAAATTAAGGGGCTTGGATAAAATGATCTATCTCAGGTGAGCATCAGTACCACATGCATTACCTGCCTCCATAATGGCCAATAAAAAAAATCAGTTGCAGTAGCCGGGCTTAACCTGTAGAGGGCAGTCACTATGCTGATTTATAGTGCAACATGTAGAATTGAAATATTTGGTGATCAAATGTAGATTTGAACCCTAACTAAACACTCTTAAACATAGGTTTTAATCTGAAAAAAAGGTCTGATGGTGCATGCCCCTTTAATTCTGCAGCACTTTATCCTTTGAAATGTTCAAATCTTAAACATCTCAAATGCATAATCTTGATAATAGCCACACATGTTGGAATCTTTCATGTGCTCCATGGACAAGGCTCAAGCATTCCTGTGGAGATTTGGTTGTATTTATTTCAGTATAACACTCACAGGTTGAGAGATTCTGTGTGATAACAACATGTAGAGGATAACAATGCAGGAATTGTAAAATACAGACAGGAAGCATAAGAGGCTACCCAGCTTGTGCACATTAACAGGTTTAGAGTATGTGCTAAAGCACATAAAGTGTTGTGCTAGAGCTATTTGAGGATACAAGAGACACTTAAATGAGGTTTACATGCATTTACCCTCCATGACAGCCCTACACTGCAGTGAATTTCCTCTATATGTGATTGCCTTCCTTTGTGGATTGATGACATTTTGAGCATTTGTGTCCATGTGTTTGTATGCGTGTCTCTGCTTGTGTAGGTGTATTAAATATGCGCCTTCCTACTGAACACGGTGCCAGTACCATCAGATGCCCATGAATGGTGCGCTGTGTGGTTTGGATGGATCTGGCAGGTATTTCAGACCAGTTTGCATAATTTCTTCTGCTATGAAAGCTGTAATGAAGCTATTTTTTCTCTGCCTGTGTTCAACTATACACTGAAACCTCAGTTTCACCTTTAACTGCTGCAATTA
The DNA here is from genome assembly GCF_018320785.1 of Cheilinus undulatus. Lineage (NCBI taxonomy): Eukaryota > Metazoa > Chordata > Actinopteri > Labriformes > Labridae > Cheilinus > Cheilinus undulatus. Next base: position 17,602,826 of record NC_054887.1, on the reverse strand, counting down.
TTCTCTTCCTGCAAGTCAAATCCCTCAAAAAATCATCTCTTTGGCTTGTGGAAATGAAAAGGAATGGCTTGGAAATTAAAGGAAGGCTTCAATTCTGCATTTGCTTCCAATCTTTTCACCAAAGATTTACTTTAAAGTGGAATGTCTCATCTAACCACATGGCAGCTTTTGCATATCCAGCACACTGTTTTGGTTGTGTTCTTGGTCATTTTTCTTTAATCGTAAACATCAAAAGCATGACAGAGTGGGATTACAAAGTATTACTACATCTACAATACAGGAAATTTAATAACGGATTACCAGAGGCAGTGTAGATCCAGGATATGCATTAAAATAGGATTTTTTGTGATGACTGCACATGCAAACAACAAGCGCAGCATTTTGGGCATCCATTGAAATGTTTTAATTAAAACGGTCTCCTGTATGTAAGTCCTCAAACAGACCTGACTGTGCTGAGCCAATGCTCTCAGACAGCTTTTGTAAATCTTCAGTGCTGACAGATTATTGCAACATAATGTTCTCATTCATGTTTTTTCAGCTTTGGTGCAAAATATTGTCAAATATAGCAACACTGAAGCATTTTGTCTTCATGCCAGAACATTCTCTTTTCTTGTTTTGTTTACAAAGAGCAGCCAAACCTCCATGCAAAATGAATGCGATATAGTCTGTCACTCATTGCTTATGGTAACACATACGGTACTTTCTTGCAAAGTGCAATGTCACAGCGTGTTTATGACATGTATTCATGCATGCATAATTACCCCATTTGTAGCTCTTCCGTCAGACTTGGGAGACAATGATCAATTTAAAATGTAAATGTGTTCCCTCCATGTTCAATCAATTAACGGTGAAAATAACATTTGTGAGTAATTTGCTGTTTTTGCTTCCTCGTCTTGTCACCAGCGCTATCATGCATCATCATAATCCAGATTACATGCCATGGAGTTAGCAGAATGCATGTTTTTTAAGCAGCAAACTTCTGTGCATATTGGCCTGCGATTTGCTTCTTCTGTTATGTCCCCAAGAAACTTCACTGTCTCTGAATAGCCAACGTGATGTATTCAGACACATGTCAAACTTATTTTAAGTGACATGTGTGTACAGACTGCAGTTTGCAGAGAAGGCTGTAACAATTTTTTTTTTTTTTTGAAGATGGTTTCACTGCAGGTCACAGGACCAAAAATAAACTCCTTACATGCACGAAAAATATCCTTAGAAATACTGATTCAGTCAGCCAAGAAAATCAGGACAGATAAGAATCACATGAAAGGAATAGATGGAGACTTGGACCTTCAAAACAAAGCCTGTACACACAGAAATTTGGTAGATGGATTCATTCCAGGGTAAATGGAAAGAGGGATAGTGATAGTGTTTAGTGGAATAGTGCCAGTGATGTTGTGCTAAAAGCCTCTGGTCAAGTTGGTAAAAGATACTGTCAGTTATAGGCACAAACCACAAGGTCTGTGTTTGGGTGACTAATAAAAAGAGGAGAAATGAGGGAAATGTTATTCCCTCTTACAATAAACATCTAGGCCTGATCTTTGACAGTTTAAAATGCTAGTGCATGTTATTCACAGGCCATAAAGACTTGGGTTTCCATGACAGGCTTGAATTTTACATGTATCTACTTTATTGCTGCCACAACTCTTTAATATCTTTAATTTTTATGTGGTCTGTACATTCAGGGTTAGGGTTAGGGTAGGGTTGAACATTTCCCTCTTCATCTGGTTGTCCTTTCAATATCTTCCATCCTTCTTTCAATGCCGCCTTCTCTCCCTCTTTCTTTGCCTATCTAGTTCAGGCAGATTGCTGTCTACTGATGGATCTGGTTCTTGTTTGATGGTCTTGCCAGTTAACGGGACATTTTTGTCTACTACTGTTGCCAAGTGCTTGCTCTTTGGTAAATTAGCTTTAGGTCTCTTTAAATAATACTACCAATTATAGCTGGTGTATTATTTTCTGTGGGGCATGTCATTTTCACATAATTCAACTTCATTTAAACATAATTCAGTCAGGACTACTTTGTCCTTAAAGAATTATTTTTCTTTAATAGCAGTTGCTAATTTGCACTTATTGCCATTGATTGTATATTTAAAGGCTTGGCTTTTCTAGGTTCCTGGTGAGCCTACATGCAAAGCATGAAGTGAAGCAGGAACAGCACATGTTCCTGCCTTTCCTGTGCCTTAAAGGAAAGTCTGGGGCAGGAAGAGAAGCAGCAAAAAAACCCAGAGCGGAGCAGGCATCATTGACAACAGAATGGCATTGATTAAGTCAGAAGCAGAGTAAAGGAGGTGCTGGGGTGGAGGAGGGTTGCAAAAAAGTGGCTTGCAGAGTGGGCAAAGTGTAGCAGATTAAATATGGCAGCGTGAGGGCATTAAGCCAATAGTAGGCTTAGAAGCAAATCATCTGGTCATCAGCTGATGAGGGCTTGCATCTGAACAGTTGATCTCAATTATCTGTGGGCTGCCTGAACTAATGCTTACTTTATAAATTAAGTATGCGAATTCTTATGTGGGGGGCTCTTGATCAACAAAGTATGATGAAAAGAGACCAGTGTTGCTCAGCTACATCCATCTCCAAAGTTTTCTTCTTCATGCTGCAAGCTACTTGCAAAACATTGTAGTATTTTTTGCAGTTTGAACCATGAAGGCCACTTTCAACAGCTTTTCTCCCTCATTATGAGAAATTTTTTCCATGGAAACAAAACACTGTTTTACTGCTTGGTAAATGTGCCTTACGATTCATTCTTGATTTGCCCTAAGAACATGTTTAAATATTAAGAGAAATATGGCCCACATTACAATGTGAAGCTTGTGCTTGACTGCATTGTACTTCTTAGTTTTTATACTAGGTTCTGCTGCATGAAGAAATGAAAAAGAAAATATAATAATCAGTTTGCAAAACCCTAGATTATGTTCAATTCAATATAAATCATGATTCAGGCATTTTTAGGATTAGGATTAGGGTATCAGTTCAAAGAAAACTAAATCTGTGGGTAGAGGCCAGCCACCACCTTGACCTCCACCCTGTTCTTTCTACTTCCTGATTTGGCAGTGGATGTTGGCTCTGGATCTAAAGACACACTGGCCTTCTATAGAGGGGAGGGATGTTGACAGTGGAAGTGCAGGCTTGGTTTTATTCTACCACTGTGTTGTCAGTCTCTGTAGCTCTTTGCATGAATGATATAGGTCCTTAGTTTCCACCCCCTGACCATCTGCAGCACCCTCCCAACGGAAGCGTTTAATTCTGGGGGGACAGAGAGAGGGGCGGCTGGGTCTGGGTCTCCATGGATGTGAGTTTGGATCTCTGGAGAAATGTCTGGCAAAACATTGACTCACCTGGCCCACACACATGCACACGGCTACATGGACAGACAGACAGGCAGCTGCTAGCCTGATGGGGAGGCTGACAGAGATGATCCATGGCTGAATAAACACACACAAGACATGATGGAATAAAAAAGAAACACACATTTACACAGTAAGTTATCAATATGCAAACTAACTAATTATATGACTGACTGACATATTCAACACACCCGCTCATCCACATGCACACAGTAGATATACAGAAATGTCAGCTTCAATATAATTTACTATCCACTAGCTCACAAAACGGACAGAAAATTGAAAACCTATTTACAGTCCAAATCAATGGGATATCAGAGTGTCATTCATTGCGTCCATGCAGCGTATAAAACTTCATTAGCTTGGCGACACACTAATAGATTTCTAGGAAAATGAGATATCATGCATGAGGCTGACATATCCAGTGTTTCAGTGTGATTTAAACCAGGAGGCTCCGAGAGAGTGGAAGGGAATGGGCAGACACTTTTATGAAGATGGACACACTAAATCCGGCGTCAACATTGGCAGCTCATAAATATCATCATCCCCAGGATAGAAATGACTTGTAAATTGACCATAAAGCGTATATACACACGCTTTGTATGCGTGATTTAGCAGCTTGCTAGAATTGAGGGATATACAGTGACAGATGTGTGATGAATGTCTATTATGTGGGTGATACAGAAGTAAACCCTGTGTGGGTGTGTGTAAAGGGGAGAAAGGGTTAGACCCCTGGGAGCATTGTACCCACAGTGGGGTGATCTCTGCGTCCCCACAGGCTTTAGATAAACCATGTACAGCTGTGTTTAAAGGGGTTCACCGAGTCAGTTCACAAGGAAGCAATGTTAGCTCATGCACACAAGCACACGACTCATACGCACACAGGATTCAGGAAGATGAGGCGAGCTGCTGAAATAACGCCATGCCAGCTGGCAACAGGATCCACACAGACACACAGATACACAAGCGCACCTCCCTCCGACCCACTTGACTGCATTAAAAAGGAGGCTTCATCAAAGCTATTCATGTTGCCTCCATAAGTCATCATCTCATTTGCAAGACAAATGGGGAAGTCAGATTGGTCAGTGCATTTTAATAAAGAGCCAAGCACCAGGCTAGAATCCTCCTCTGCCCTCACTGACACAGCCTTTCACAAAACGGAGACACATTTGCTTAACTGTCAGCACAACATTCAAATACATACCTTACGTAGGTATGGTGATGGTTATATGGCTTTCTGCCATCCATTCAATAAAAAGTTCTATTTTTGATCAGTGTTAGTCAAACATCTTTTAGTAGATTTAAACCTCTGTCCAGGTTCAGGCATCATCAAGTTCTTATTTTTTCTTTCAAGTGTTATTTTTTTTCATTTATTTATGTTGTGTTCTACAGAGATCTGGTGCTATATAGGCCCATGCAGTACATGCTGTTCGCGGCTTTCGTTAGTATGTGCTTGTCTGTTTCATGTGGATAATTGTTATTGCTCATTGGTGCTATTTTCAATCCACAACAAATTTCACCAAGAAGACAACAGAGTGTATTGTATTGTGTGGCACTGTGCTATGTTATGATGAATGGTTGTCTCGTCTTGTCTCGTGCCGTACAGCTCCATTCCATTCCATATTGTACCGTATCCTACCATAACTCACTTTCCGTAACATATCTTCTTTGTATCATAACCTATTATACTGCACCATTCTATTCAGTAGCATCATACTGTATTAAAGCACATTGTACTGTTTCTTGTAGTACTGTACTTTCTGTATCGTATCGTATCATTTTGTTTCGTATGGTATCGTTTCGTATCGTATTGTATTGCATTGTATCGTATCGTATCATACTGTAGTGAACTGTATAACATGGTATGATTGCGGCTTATAATATAACATAACATGGTATTGCATCTCAACATATACCTTATAGTGCAGCAAGTCAAAACTTCATTGTATCGTATCACTGAATTCTTCTGTACCATAGTTTCCGTATCATATGATATCATACCATTCCATTCCATATCAGACTTTCTATATCCCACTGTACCTTGCTTTCTGTATCGAATGCTATCATAACTTTTCCTATCATAACATATCGTACTATGCTATACTTTTCTGTTCAGTATCGTACCTTACCTAAAGCGGTCATATCATATCTTTCTGTATCGTACCATTTCATTTCATATTATCTCATGTTGTGGCATACTTTCTGTATTGTAATCTATCAAACCATACCATACCATTGTATTAAGCTGTAAGACATGGTATTGTATGGCTTCTTACAATAGAACAAAATATGGTATTACAAATCTAAATCTTTTATAAGATTCTCTATCATATGGCATCATATAATTTCTTACTGTACTGTACTTTTTGAATTGTAATGCATCATATCATATCAAACTGTATAACATGGTATTGTGTGACTTCTTATAACAGTATGGTATTGCATCTCAACATATCCTATTGTATAATGAAGCAAGTCCAACTCTTCTTTTAATATCGTATTCTACTATACCATATTTTCCATATTGTGTTGTACCGCTCCTTTCCACATTGTACTTTCCGTATCCTACCCTACCTTACTTTCTGTTTCTCTTATTGTATCATATCACAACATACTGTACCACTCTGTTCTGTATTGTACCATACTGTGTCAAAGTGTATTTTTTTGTTCTGTATTGTATTGTTTTATATCGTGTCAACTATATGACATGGTATTGTATGCCTTCTTATAATATAACATAGTATGGTAATGCATCTCAACATATCATACTGAATATTGCAGCAAGTCCAAATCTTCATTGTATTTTATCACATCATCTTATTTCATACCGTTCTATATGGTATCATATCATGTACTACCATACTTTCCATATCGTATCGTATCGTATCGTATCATATTGTATCGCATCAACTGTACATGGAATTTTGTGGCTTCTTATAACATGGTATGGTAGTGCACCTCAACATATATTGCATAGTGCAACAAGTCAAAATCTTCATTCTGACCATATGTTCCTAAAGTATACAAAAGAATGAGCTTTAAGGGTAAAAATTATTTGAAAGAAAGAAATCTGAACAACAAAACTCTGGTAAACCTCATGTGCTGAGGAAGACCTTGTAAAACTCCAAAACAGCTGCTAATGGATGTTTTGGCCAGACTGTTTTGCCAGATGATGTTTTGGAGAAAATAAAGAACTTTTGACCTTCAAAATGTGAACCAACATGGACTACAACTCTTAAAAACTCTGAAAAACTGATCTCTGAAGAATTACTTTTGACCAACAACAGAGGAATTATATTTGCTGACAAAACTGTGCAAAATTGGCATCTTGTAGTTAGGCTTTTTATTTGTATTACGAGGCTTTGTGCTTTTATGAGACATAGGAGAGTGGCCAGGGTCTGGTAGTGACATGCAAGAAAGGAGCCAAGGCTGGATTTGAACCAAGCTGCCCACTTTGAGGAAACCAGCCTCTGTACATGGAGTGTGCGGACATAATCACAAGGCTTCCAGCACCCTGTGAGCCTTTATTCAAAAGCAAAATCCATAAAGTTACTTGTTATACAAGTTGACAAGCAACTGAAACAGCAGGTCAAGTTTATTGAGAGTAAATTGTACTACAATAAACATAGTCTCACCTTAACTGGCACTTATTTTTTGTAGACATCATTCTTGGTGATGGACATTGGAATATCTGATTTGAATAAAAAGCATGAATACTGCTTTCTTATCGCATCTATGTATAAACAAAAGGAGAATGGAAATCATGTGTTTAAGCTTCCAAGACAAGCCTGTACATCCTTGGAATTAATTTATGCTCATGCAGCACAAAGATATGAAACTCCAATGATAAAATATAATTACAGACCTACTATCATTTGGTCCAAGCATGTTTGATCTACACATGGCCCAGTGACCTTCACATTAATTTCATAAGGTCATGTGATCCTGACCCCTCATAAAAGGACTATTGTCACTGTAGATTGCAGCGCTATTGATTTGCTGCGCTTTGAAAGCTATCTGATATTGAGATCCACAGACTGTTGATTTAGCACCACGCTTGCACTGAATAATTAAATAAAGCCAACAGGGTAGTTCATATCTATCTATTTTCAACCTTCAAATGACTCTGAGAGAGCGTCTGTCACTGGGACCAAAGTATAATAAATGGACACTGATCTGACATGCTAAAATCAATGGTCTGTCAAAGAGATTTTTGGTAAATAGTGACCACCCCCAAGCACACAGCTTGTGTTGGCATATTGTGTGAACTGATTTACACAGGGTCAGTCTTCCTTTGAGATGACGGTGGACAGTAAAAGCAAAATGCCCTTTTATATCTTTCTTTTGTGAATTTAGCCATACAACATGCCCATACAAATATTAGGTCTATGGGCTACTGCATTCAATATGAATGAAAAACTTAGCAATAATAAAACTAATATAGGCTTAATTTAAAAAAAAAATCAGTTCCAAATGTGGAAAAAGTACAGGACTTATGTGCTCAAGTAAAAGACAGAATCAGTACAGTTTCTCTGGTTAAAATTTACTATAGTGAAAGTAAAAGTACTGGTCTGTAAATCTACTCAAGAAAAAGTATTTAATTTAAAGTTTACTCCAAGTAGTGAGTTGCTACTGAGTCATTGCACAGTAAAATATGATCTTTCCTTATCGGCAAGAACAACAAGAGATCTCCAACCAGGTTAAGTCACTCCTTTATATTGCAGTAAAATACATTTACAGTGTTTTTTTCTTTTTGGTCATTTTACTACACTGCACATATTTCAATTACACCTATAAAAGTGTTACTATTTTTACAATATGTCAGAACTGCAGCAACTTTTGAAAATCTGTGACAAGGTGGATTTCTTCCAGCAAGAACAAAGCAGAGAGTCAACCTCATAGGCCATTCATAATGATGAAGAATATGTCCTTTGTGTCCATATAGGCATAAAAAGCCATAGGCAGAGACTCTTCACTCATCGTCGTGCAAATGTGTCTCACATCAAAAACAACATCCATCCACCAGAAACATGACCAAAAGAACCCCAGCAGGGATCACTGTACAACAGGCAATATGTAAACATCTACACATTCTGCTCAAGGGGATGATGGGATACTCTATCCACACAGCCCCCAGATTTGAAATGACAGTGGCCGAAGCTTATATCGTCAAAAAATGGTATAGTGTGGCAAGAAGAAGTGGCAAAAAATAAAGCAAAAATGATCAAAAAGAAGTAAATTTTGGCAAAAAGTGGCACATATGGACAGAAAGGGGCAAAAATCGGTAGAAAAAATAGCAAAAGATGTCTAAAAAAGATGAAAAATGTAGACAGATATTGCTAAAATGGACAAAAAGTGGCAAAAATTGCAAATAAGGGCTAAAAGTGGCAAAAAATAGGTGAAATAAAGGTAAAAACGGGATATTAGTGGCAAAAAAAGTTTTTAAAAAGTGACAAAAATGGGCAAAAAGCTGCAAAAAGGGTTAAAAGAGGCAGAAAGATTTGAAATAATGGGTGGAAGGAAGTAATGAAATAAATAATACCAACACCAGAGAAATATCACTTTGACACACGTTTCAGCTTTAACATGAGGTAACTATTAGCCAGGATGCTAGCACCAATAGTACTGAGACATCACAGCTGGTGAGGGCTCATTTACTATTTTTTAAGGGCTCAGACAATTTTGTGGGCAGGCCTGATAGAAGTACTTAGATATTGTCAAGCTGAAATATGCAGGCTAATGCAGTTACATCTATTGTGGAGTTATAGATGATACAGACTTTATCGTGGCTATGACGTAGTTTGTATTATCATTGAAGCATAACGACCACACAGGTGGTTCTGATTACAGTCTCCTTGGGCTGCCCTTTCATACTGTTTTGAACCCTCCTGTTGTTGGCAGTCCCTTATTTTGACGTTTTCCCCACTCTTGTTTTCTACAGTATCACCTTAACTATTGTTAAATATTTGTTTCAGAAATGGATTTACATGTTGGACTTAGATATTCCAGTGGAAACCCACGGAAAACTGTCGAGGTAAGTAGGCTAAGTTTGTTAAAATTTCTGCTGTTGGCAGTTACTAGCGCCATGGTGACGCCAACTCTAACGTCAAGCTAAACTAGCTGCATAGTTGACGGTTTTTTTTTTATATTTTTGCGTATTTTTTCGACTTTAAACCGGTGCATACGTGCTTAAATGTAAAAATCCTGTGTTTTGGTTCCATTTACCTCCCTTTAGTTACTCTTGGCCGAAAAGAATGCAACAAAACTAGGTATCATCCTGCTAATACCCATCTGGCTGCTCTTTTTTCCAACACATCGTCTTCCTTCTGTTTAACAAGCATTAATCTTTTAGCTGCATTGTGCGGCATTCATCTGGCACGGCTCTGTTTGTTTTGCAGCTGAAAAGTTGTGCTTCATTCGTAGCATAAAATGTTTTTGCAGGTCTCATTTTGCGTTCATACCGTTTAAAGACAGACAGAAAAGTTCAACTTAATCTAAGGTCACAACAAGTCGAGGAGCACTGCAGGGCTAGACAGTGAAGCACTTTGGCTGTCTGTATTTGTCAGTGCAAGTGGCTGTGAAGTTTCTTTGGCCTGTAGGTGGGGCTCTGATGCAGTGTTTCATAGCGAGGAAGCACCGTGGAAGTGAAGCACAGACGGAGGAAGGGAGGGAGGGAGAGGATGCTGCAGCAAGCACAGATTCTTCCCCTAAAAGACCCCCCCCCCTCTCCTTTCTCCTCACCCCCTCTGGCGCTCTCTGCCTCTGGGGTTCAGACATGTACGATAAACGATCAGAGGGCGCGCGCTCATATTTTCATAAAGTTTTTATTTCCCCACTTTTATTTTTTATTTAACCCTCGTTTTTACTCATTGAATTTTTGAAAATATCACATGCCAGCAAGGTTTTATTTGGAAGTTATGCTGTGAGAGAAATAAAAGAAACCTCAATATTGTGCGCAGTATTTATCCGATCATGATGGATTTGTTTTGAATTATCTTCAGATGATGAAAGGGATATGAAAAAAACTGCGTTATATCTGCACCCCCACACTGCTTATTACTTAAAGACACCATTACATAATGAGGCCTTTTAGAATATTAATTGCTCAAATGTATTGGGGTGGGGGGGTAAACTCCTGGAGCATATTAAAGATCATCAAAGAACAAAAATGCAGATTTTAATCCCCTACAAGTATGCAAGTGTCGTAATTATGTTGCAGTGTTTCCCTAATCTCTGTCTTTTTAAATGATCCTGCGATTAGATATTCAAATCCGATGATCTGATCATTTCAACACCGTATTGTTGCGTATTTGTGTTAAATTCCCCTTTGGCATTGCTAAATCCCATTCGCAGCGGGGTTGGTGCGTTGCCTTGCATAAACCCATGTTTTTACAAAGCATGAGCTCTATTTAATCTCTCATCCTCTATCATATTGTTTCGTAGGTGATAATAACCGTCCACTGGAGCAGTCAAACAGAAAAATTAACTTTTTCAGTTAATTTAAAAAGTAGTAAAGGTGATTGTGTAAGTATGCTAACACTGGAGATCAATGTAAAAACTGCGTTGGGCTGTATTTCTATAAGTTGTCGATATGTTTAAAGGAAATCTGATGGTAAAGGTGGCCATGGGTGGCAGATGTTTTCAAGAGGCTTGATATTGTAACCCCAACGCAGCCCCCTCCAGACCCGAGATGTTACTGCAGATCTTTGGTCAAAAACAGTCTCCTTTTTCAACGGGCAGAGCGCCATCCACTCAGTCCCTCCCGAGCTTCAAGATCCTCCGCGAGGCTGCAAACTCCAAGGCAGCGCGCGCCTCTCTCTCTCCGTCCCTCCCATGCTCCCTCTCTCCCTCTCGCACTCCGCCGCAGCACCCTCAGCACCTCAGTCGAGCAGGAGCACCGCACTGAGTCACATCTCTACACACACGCTTTTTTTTTTCTACACGCACACACACTCACATTGACACGCACGCACACAAGCACTGCCCTCCTGCGGTATCCCATACGGCGCAGCGGCTTTTCCAGCGGCATACCAAGTGCGTCCTCGCCGGGGAATGGGAGGTGCAGCTCCCGGGTGTCAGAGCGCTCAGAGCGGTGTAGAAGGGTCCTGCTGATCGGGGATGCTGCTGGATGTCTGCTGCTATTTCTTCTTCACGTGCAGGAATCGCCTTCTAACTTCACCTCTACCGGGGATTTAAAGTGGACAAGCCGTTCAATCAGGATATAACATTATTCTAAGCATTTCCCATTTTTGGAGGGGAGTACACGGAGTTGGGGATTGCTCTGGACGTTCCTCTTATCCGCAGTGTCGATGCGGCTGCGGCTGTGAAGTGATATCTGCAAAGCTTACAGGTAAGGAGAGAGACTTGTCACAGCGTTAGATCCCTCAACCAGGACTGTTTTTAGTGTAGCTTGGTGCCATTGTAGACAGGTTTGAGCTGTAAGGGTTGCCACTGCAGCAGCCAGGTGACGGAGGCGTGTTGCACCTGTTCTGGCTGCGCCATGCCTGCTCTGCGCACTCCCGTGATCGGGCGGGTTTCCTGCCGAACCTGTCCGTTTGGATCGTAAACTAAACCGGTGGGATTTGAGGAAATTTTTAATGGGATATTCTCCCTCAATTCAGGACCTTGGATTTCGTCCGTTTGGCGCTTCTTATCATTCATGTCCTTCATTCACTGTAAGCCCGAGAGAGCTGCATGCCTAAACAGTGCTTGTTCCTCTTGTAGCGTAAAACTCTGAAGGTTAAAAACTGAGGGATGTACCAGGGGACTCCGCGTCAGATTTACGCAGTGCCTTCGGGATGAACCCCGTGTGTAGGACTAGCGTTTACTGGCGTGTGCACGACTGGACTGCAATTAGGATTTGTACCCTGGCTCGCTCTGAATCATGGAAATGGGCCAAACTATCTGATTTTCTACTACACATGGCTTGGTCAGAATGGTTGACCGCTGTAAATCCGTGACTGTTTGAGTTAAATTATGAACATGTCATGTCTCTGGTATAGAAGTTCAGTAGATTCATACAGTTTTGGAGCATGCCCTGCATCCTAGGGACCCACGCTGGAATGATTGTATGTAGCCTTTAACAAGTAAAGCATGATATTTCAAGGACAGTATCGTAAGAACTCATCTTGTAGCCACACATTTACTTACTGGCTTGAGTAGCTGAGTCAACCATGTAGTGTAATTTAAGTGAAAATGCTAGTGATATGATGAAAAATTAACCTTTGTTGCTTGAAGTATTCCAGGATTGGCCAGTGTTTTCTCAAAGCGTCTGAACTTGACTGAAGACTTGACTTTAGGGTACGCCTGCTCTAGTAAACAGACAAACTGTAATGCAATACTGTTTCTCCACAGGGGCTTAATCTCAGTGGTATGCGGCAGCTTTGGGTACTTTAATGGGAGTTTTATCACTAGTCAGGGAAAACTATTACCAAGATCACATACTGCCATTTAATGTTAAACCTGTTTTGTTAACAGGATATTGAAAGAGATTGTTCAAATTGAATTTTTCCTCTGTAAGACAGAGCCAAATGTTCGGGAATTTTGCTTTTGAGCCTGATGATATACCCAGTCACAGTGGTCTATAAATGTTGTTTTTAGATATCAAAGGACTGACAGAGAGCTAATGTAAATGCTTAATTCAGAAGGCTACCTTTTTAATCTTTTGCCAAAGTACACATAACATTGCATTGCTTTGATTTATTGAGACATTTTTGAAGCTTTTGGACAGACAACATTCTCTGAGATTGTCTAGCGTTGTGTTGGAGCTGCGTCCTGTAGAGTAAGCCAAGAGACGTGGCGATGAGCAATGATGAGTAATTTTCCTTGAGGCTGAATGTTTAAGACACTGTTACAGTTAACACTGTCTTAAAACGATGCATGTGCTCTTCTTGTCTTAGTTTTAGTCGACATCCTAGTTGTACACAGGGTTGATCATCCTGTTTTGGCTCACCGTATCTGTGTCATTTCCTGGCACCAGTGTTGTCTCCACTTGAATGGGAGGGTTTGTTGGAGCTTGAGCTGATCTCTTGACATTTAAGGGAGGGATGTTAACAGAGCATGCTCTTTTGTATAAGCTGAAGTCTCAACCATGTAGTGTGATGTAGGTCCCCAACTCCAAATACGACTTTATACTCCTCCACAAACCCCCCCAGCCCCCCCACCTCATGCACAAGCAGCTGCTCCAGCCTATGCAAAATGCAGATCCCCAGTACAGCAGTCACACTGAGTACCCTGAGCCCCTCTGCCGGTTGCTCCCTCCCTCTGTCCACCTGCACTCCACATTCGATGCATCAATTCAGTGTCCCCCCTCAAAATACAATTTGATACACCATAGCGTTATTGTTTCTGCATATATATCTTACAAGGAGCTCTGTGATGATAAATCTGGAGTTGTGTGGTCTAACAGTCCTAACTGAAGTCAAACATGCTTGTGTTTGGTGCTTACTCAGTAGAGCATGGTTGAGGGGATGTGGCTATATCCTAGAAAACCATGAGGGGCAGTGTGGTTTCACGGGCTTGTGCAGTGGATAGGTTCATCCCATATACTAAGACAGTCCTGACTCAACTGAGATTGTTTTCAATAGCACAATGGCATTGTGAGTGGTTGGTTTATAGAAACCCATTTTCAGAATCATGGATGCATTGTTCCTTATTATCATTTAGATGGTGTTAACATCAGATGTTTGTACTTTAGGGAGGAAGAAAAAATCATTGGTTTTCAGTTTTCTTTTCACAAGGCACCTCAGTTGCTGGGATGGCTTCTTGATTGACAGCTGAAAATACACTTGCCAAACAAATATTTGATACTGCTGTTTGATATTTGCTCTATTTTTGCTGTTTAACTGTTTGTACTCTGCAGTTGTTTTTACTGCAGGCTGAGGCTCTTCTGCTTGTCTGTATCAGTATGACTTTGGTTGAGAGGCTAGTTTTCAGCATTAATCTGTCCCTTACTCATCCTGAATTTTGCAATTTGTCTGCTTGTCCTCTTGAAGGATGTGTATGTGGTGTGTAAAATGTGTGTGTGGGTTGCACTTCTGTCAAGGTCTCAGGGGAAGAACATTTGAGCAGTCTGATAATCCTATCTCATCTGTGTCCTGCCTCCTTGTCCTTTCACCAAATTCCAGCTCAGTTGTAAACTCTTAAGAGCACTTGGCACTCCTCTGCTCCCCTCCCTTCCTCCTTCTCCCCCTCTCCCTCCCCTCCCTGTGTGCTGTCCATCAAGTCCTGCCTATAGGAATTGGAACAGCAGCCTTTATCGGCCTGTAAGCACCTCGCATTGACATACTACCCCTTGTCTGTCGGCCAATGTTACGGCTACAAGGCTGCAGTTTGGACCCGCAGAGCACAGCCCTGTCAATATTATGGCTTGCTAATGGATAAACTCTGACTCCAACCTTGGTAGTAAAGACATTCATTACATTTTGGGGGCGGTGCACTGGCAAGAATAAGCTCCATTGAAAATCTTAGCAATATATTCACGTCAAGGGGGAAACTGTGAATGAGAATGAATGGGGAATGTTTGAGAGATTCTCCATAGTGATATAAATGCCTGGTAGCAGTGGCGGCAAGACTCAGCAGAAGTGTGTTTGTGTGTGTGAATGATGCATCTGTGACTGACTGGCTTGGCGAGGCCCAGTGCGAATCCTCTGGTCACAGAGATGTATCGGCATGTCAGACTGAATGATGTGTCTGTGGGTCGGACCTGAATGGAGCTCTCTGTTTGTTCTCATGCTCTCTCTGTTGCTCGCTTTCTCACTTGATGTCTCTCTCTCTTTCTCTCTCACAACACACACACACACACACACTCTTAAACCCCTCTGGGCTGTGACAGGACTACCAGACGCAGGCTAGTGTCCAATTAGATCTCCTCCTCCTCCTACTCTCCCGTCCTACTAAACACCACGGAGAAGATTGCAAATTGTATTTCCGTGTCACCCACTGTTTTTCCCAACATAATCTGTGTCCCATATTTTAGCACAGTAGAAACTTGATTTTTCAACAATGGCTGTGGGCTAATACAGAACAATTTATATGATGTTTGAGGATACTTCTCTCTTTCTTTAACCGCCAATATACAAAAGAGTGTGTTTGGTTTGTCTGGAACGCAGTGTTTTTCCTTTTTATCCCTCAGTTTATAGTTAAATCAGGAAGATTTTTGAATAAGATGCTTCACTTATAGTTACCTTATAGCAGTTGTCCCATCAGCCTGACTACATTTGTAAACTCAAAACAAAAGAACTCAAAACAATCTTTTTACTTTTCAAGAAAAATAAAATTGAAATTCTCAAGTTTAAAAATTCATAAATTTGAAGAAAGAACTAGACATTTTTAACTTTAACTGTTGTAAATGTACATTGTAAATGTACAAATTTACATTTTTAAAGTGGAAAACTCGCAAATCAGGATTTAAAAAAAAAAGTGTACATCTAATTTTGACAACTACAGAGTGGGCAGGTTCCTGTGCCCCCCTGAGATCTTGGGTGCCCCCCTAGGGGTGCACCGACCCCAGGTTGGGAACCACTGCCTTTGAGGTCTACTTTTGATTAAAATCTCATATTTGTTGACTTGTGTACATACACTTGACCTTAGAGAGTGGCTTTTGGGAAATTTAAAAGGCTGAATATCTATTTGTGTGGCACTTGACATTACATTAAAGAGATTGCATTGGTAACTGATGGCTTGATGCCTTAGATCTAAATTCTAATTTTTGGGGGATGGTGCTATGCTACATTAAGACAGTAATTGCCTACAAGTATGTAATTAACCCTTTTGTAATGCACCACAGAGCTGCATATTGATGCTGGCTGGAGCAGTGACAGCAGAGATCTGAAGTAAGGATCTCCAAACAATAGGCGTTGGAAATTGTATTGGGGGAAATCAATACCTGTCACAATGTCCGATTTAATGAGGAGCTTTGTTCTTTTCTGAATAGTTTACTCAGCATATATGTGACTCCTGCTAGGTGTTTATGTGCGCACCTATCTTGCTGCTTTCAGGATGTCCTTTTTCGCTCTTGGCAGTAGAGTCTTGTCTCGTCACGTGCCTTTATAATGGGGTCCAATACATGTACACGCTACTATATCGCAGTCGCACCAATTTCATTTTCTCCCTCTGGCCTTCTCTCATGCTTGCTTTCATCTCTTCTCTCAGTCCTCTCTCTCTCTCTCTCTCTCTCTGACTGTTTCTGCCTCCAGCTCTCCCATGCTATCTCTTTCTGCTTCACTCTAAGCTGCCAAGCACATAACTTTATCAGTGTTTGTGTGTAGAGTTGGGCAAAAAATATCCCGACTGTAGCGACATTGGAATGACCTATGAGGCAGGATATAAAGCAAGAAGGAGACTTGGGATGCTGCTGTCTTAGATGGGGATCAGTGAGATGTGGAAAGGCACCAACATATCAGTGGGCTTACCAGACTGCTCCTTTTGATAAGCATTTCTCCCAGGTCTCTATGATTCATATGAAGCTGCTAGTCTGATATATAAACAACTCTCTTTGATGCAGCAGCAGGTGACACACTGTGCATATTGGCTCTTCTGTTTGTGTGTGCCAAGCCGAGCATGACAAGCACTAAATTAGTTTTGTTTTAGATGCATGAAATGATGAGAAAATTGCAGACGGTCTAAGGGCACACGCTCTCTCATTTCCTCCCATGCCGGCGCCTTAAGTCCACACAAGGATTAGGCCCATAATGCTGTTTTCATCCAAAGAAGCAGGGGCACGCAATGCATGCTTAAGTATGCATGCATGCACACACATTTTATCAATTCATAACAGACAATACCTCGGAGCTTTCAATATTTATCATGTAATATACAACCGACATATGAACTGCAGCCATGCTTCTATGGCTTGTAATTTATCCCAGAGGCATCCTTTGGAGGCAGAAATTTACTGTGAACCTTTGAGCTGTTTTTCTCTTCATTTCCTCCTTCAATGACAAGGGCTTTTTAATCAAGACTGCAGGGATAAAAATGTGTTTGGATGTTCTCTTTAAACGTGTGATTCTATTGTACTACAATATTATTGTGAATGCAAGGTCAGATGTTAAGTAGTTGACCATGAGGGCCTGGAGTGCTGTGAAAGCACTGTAGTAAATTTTAATGCCAGTTTGTGTCATGATGGTGCTCTCACTGGCTTCAGTCCTGCTTACTTGATGATTTTATTTGTTTCAACTGTACTTACTCTTTGGGATGCTAATGTCAATGACTTTTGGGTTAGGAGCATGACATCCTTCTCTGTTCATGTGAAACAAATTAAAATGAAATCAGAAGTACTATAAAAAGACTGACTAAATTCACCCATATAGTTTTTGTTAGTTCTTCTGCAGGTTTTGCTGTGAAACATTACAAATATTTCTGTGCAGACTTATGGTTTACAGGGCTATGTATTATACTTTATCCTTACAGCTTTGATTGACAAGTATTTTCAGGCCCATGTAGAATTATCCCTGTTGAGTTGGGCTGACAGTAAAATGCACTGTGAATGAGATTACTGTTTACTGATTGCTATAATTTCATAGTATATTATTGTTTCATCACAGAAGGGATCCTCTGTTAGGATGACCTGAGGATTTAAAGTTAATGATATGTCTCAACACATTTGTACCCCTTACACACGCTCTCTCTTCCTGTCTTTTTTTAGTCCCCCATCTCTCACTTCCTGTCTGCTCCGAGTGTCAGTGGTGTCAGGGGGCATCAGTATGCAGTGTTGCCACAGTAATTGTGAAACAGCGGGCTCAGAGAGGACCCCCTGTTGCGTTGTAGCCAGAAGGCGGAGGGGTAGGGGAGGATATGCTTTACTGTAATACCCTCCCTGTATCACTCCACCTTCTCCTGTCTCCCCCTCCCTTCAGGATATATCATAGTCTAGCAGCATAATGTTGGGGATGTTACAGAGAGATTTAACAAGGCTTACACTGGGTTTTCGTGTTATTCTTCTCTCTGCGTGCTACTCCCCTTTGAGTTTGGGATTTTGCCTTTCTTGAGTATTTTTTTCTTCTGTTGATGGGATTTGGAAGGGCTTGCGTCTCTGTGCGAATACAGTGATTGACTCTTAGCCAGGGCCCAATTCTAGCCAAGTGCTGTGGCGAAATTTCTTGCTCTCCTGGAATAAAAATGTGTTTCATTTGTTATTCTGGACTTTCATCACTGACGGGTATTGATTTGCGATTGCTGTGATTAAACTTGCCAGGAAAAGAAGGACTGCACTGAAAGTTTTGCCATGAACCCCAGCCAACCTCTTTGTCTCACCCTCCAAACGGATGAATCATCATCCTTTGTGTTTTCTCACACGTGATCCCTGAATTTTGACAAATATGCTTGATTTATGTCATCCTTCTTAGTCCTTGCCCTGGTTGTGAAGATACCTTTGTAAATCTAAAAACTAAACCCTGAAAGCTGACTTTCTTCAAGGTAAAGCTTGTATTTCTGCTCAGCATTATTAGATCTTCCCATTATAGTGACACACAGCATCCTTACCTGCCACCTACACTACTAACTGTTCCTATGGCAACATGATTTGTCAACTGAGAACCCCTGCACATCAACTGTCCACTCTGCTGTGTTTTGCTTGAGAATTAGCAGGACAAATTGAGGAGATGTGATGGGTTTATGTTATGATAGTTTGACCTTTCATACAACCATGACCAGACTAAGATTCACTATTAATATTTAACTTTTTACACTGTTTCAGAGCAGAATGCACCATAGGAGGCTTGAGGCATGACTTATTTATCTGCCTTTTCATTACGTGATTAATCCTTTGGTTAATAAAAGTTGATGACGGGATGCAAAGCCTAGGATCCAAGTTAGCTGACTACCAAAGAAATCAGTAAATGATCAAATCTTATCATTTGGGAACATATAATCAGGAAAATGCTGTTTTACTTCAGAATTGGATGAATAATTAATAAAACAAGAAACTAAGTAAGGATGGTCGACTACTTTAATGTACTATGAGGGATTTAATTGGTCATAAAATGGACCTAAATAGCTACTGATAAGCCTGCGTGATCCAAAAAGAAAACTAGACTATCAGGAGGAGAAGATTGATTATTTCTTCTTAGTTATTTTTCATAAGTTTCATCCTCGCCTCTGGGCTCATGTCAGACTTAGCAAGCACATGAACCAACACTTTCAACTGCAAAGCGCCACTCTTAATCATATGTTTGATAAAGGATGAAGGAAAACTATTTGTTTAAGAGTACTACGCTTGCAGGATGACACCAAGAATGATAGTGCTTTGGCCACTGGGCCTCTTAAATCTGCTCAGCATGAAAGTTCCTCACAGTTGCTTTAATTAATCAGTGGCACATTTCAGCAGTAAAGCACCAAATCCATTTGATTCTTCTTTAAATCCTGTGATATGTGAGCATTAATTCACCAAACAGTGACAGGAGTGGATTATCCATTTAATATAATTCAACCTTAAAACTTTGCACCAACAATATATCCATTTTATCTTGTATGGATCAAGTATTTGGATGTTAAAACCAAACCTCACTGTACAGCCAAAAAATCTTCTCCCGCCACCTCCCACACAGAGCTTTGGGAAGTTTCTGTAGACATGAGCACTACTCAAATCCCCAGATGACAGACTAGAAGTGGAAAGGTGCGCCACTTTGTTGTATTGCAAGAAGCATCCTCCTCTGACTGTTTTATTTTTCTCTCTGTTGGCTCTCAAAAAGGCTCCCCTTCTCTCTGTCTGAGTCAACAAATTCAGCTGTGGAGAACGCACAAGTTCTGACAGAGTTTTCATCCCTCCCTCCTCTTTCTTTGTGTCCATCCGTTCTGCATTGTCATGGCAGTCCTTCCAGCTCAGCTTTGATTGGCTTGTTTTGGGCCCACCGGCAAATCTGGCAACCAGATAGTTATGTTTGTGTGTGCGCTTATTTGTTCGTGTTTAAATCGGTGTGTGTAAGAGGTTTTCCTCCATGACTTTGAGAAAAGCAATGCGATGAGGTAAAGCCTGCAGAAAATCAAAGTATAAAAACGGCCATGACCAGCTGTGGGGAGACGAAAGCAGGGGAGGGGGAGAGGGGGAGGAAGAGACAGAGGTAGTAAAACGCCGGATAACAATTTGCATCCTCTCACTTGCAACTGTGAATGGCTGGCTGGGAAGCTTGTCTGATGTGTTTATGCCATAGGCTTTGAGAGATGGAGTTAAAGGGAGAGGGAAAGTTTGTGGGGAGACAAACAGTGAGGAGGGGTTGTGGAAAGGCTTGTAATGAAGCGTAAACCTGTGTGAACTCTGTTTACCCACCTCTCAGTTAATTAAATGGCTTCAAGCTGGTTTCCAGCTGATTCTCATGGATGTTTTTAAGAAAAGGACGCATAAAGTTTTGCCATTGCAGCTGCAAATTCCACCCTAAAATTGTAGAATTATAATGGTGTTGGACAATAATGTGCTTAAAGTTGCTTGATTAGAATTTTCAAATGTTGATTAACCTCAACAAACTGATAGCATCTCTCTTTACCCATGAGGCAGGACATAAGAAAACTTTTTTTTTTCTATAACATATATTTAGATTTTATTTTAAATAGCCTTTCATTTTTATTTTTATTAATGGCTCATGGTAAAGTACAACCCTGCACAACATCTCAACTTCTGTTAGAAAAGACAACAAAGGTCATGTCCTTTCTGATTAATATTTGCAACAGTCTTACAGTTAAGAAGCTGCTCTTTCCTGTTGGCACAACCATACCATGACAGTTGACAGCTTTGTCTTGTCTTTATATGTTATGGCTATGTCTAAAACCTGGTTTAATCAACCCAGCTTGGAACAGCTAAGGTCAGCACTGCAGAGTATACGTGTGAAGACTGCGCACCCCCTGTACAGCAAAAAGTTAAAGTTATAACAGGCAGTATAATATTGGAGGCTTATGTAAGTGGGTATTTTGTGCCTTTGATGCTCATGCACTGCCTGTGGTTTGTAATCTGTGTGTGCATGTGTGTAAGCGATAGAAAGTGTGAATGAGTCTGTGGCTTCTTGTAGAAAGATGACAGAGTGGATTTATGAGTCTCTGAATCATTTAATCATGGCCCTCGTCCCACTAGACCTCTCATCCCTCCTCTTCTCAGATGCCTCTCTGTGCCTCAGGACATCACAGACCAAGTATGACGCTGACATTAAGCTTGCTATTTACAGCTGAATAGACTGTCACTCTCCTTAGAAACACGTATGTTCACACTGATGCATGACGTTTTCTTGTTTAGTCTTTGCATATTTAATGGAAAATGTTATGATGCTGAAGTTTTTGCGCTACACTGTTTGTATTTCTAAATCAGATCTCTTTGAACCTCCTTGTAGTGCTTAGCATCATTTGAGCTGTGAGTCTTTGCAGTTTGGCAACACAAAGAACAAATGGGAAATAATGTAGATGTGCAGTTTTCCCTGTAGAAGCTATGTGCATCAGCTCAACAGCTTGAAATCTCTTGAAATCACCTTGAAATCTGTAAATGTCCATCATGTTCAGTGTAAATTCTCCTAAGAGTACAATGTGCTGTGTGCCATCTTGTTAAGAGTTTGGGTTTATGTTTTTTGGTTAATGCTGTTATTGGGAGTGCTGGAGACAGCAAAGCCAGTCAAAAGTGCACAGTGTCTGGAGTCTCTGCAATGCCTGTTGTTTACAACCTTACAAAGTCCATTTAAAAAGCATTATTTTATCATAGATGAGCACAGTAGCAGCCCTGACTTTACTGTTGAGAGCCAAAAGGTAAACAGGAGTTGGTTCTGGGCATATATCCATAGCAACAGTGCTGCTCAAACTGTCTTTAAGGATAAAGAAGTGTCCTCTAGTGATGTTGATCATGTTAATAGCATTAATAGTAGTATTAGTGATACAGAATGTCTTAAAGGGTGTAACTTCAACATGTGAGTCTACATTAATGAATTCCACAGTTCAAAATTTGACTCCTCAATTCAGAGCTCTGCCAACACTGTATTACATTTTAGGGCTGTCTGTTCTATAATTATTGTCAATTTTGGCTATTACTGGCAATTACTGCCTATTATGGTGCCACAGTATTAGTTTTATGACACGACACAGTTGCATATTCCTCATTTAACAGCAGGAAATACCTTTAATTTATGTTGGCCTGTGTATACATAAGTGATTGGTTTAATCCATCAATATCATTGATAAAGAGTTGAATCGATTGGAAGAATCATGAATGATACTGATAGCAATAAAATCTTATCAATTCCTATCCCTATGTCTACAGATTACTGCAGCAGTGTATAAATAAACCTCTTTGTGTCATGTTAGTTATATTATTTGATTTAAGTTCTCATGGTAATTATTATTATCTACCTTATAAGCTTTTACTTGCCATCTTTCCTGTTTTTTTACTCTAAACTTGTAGGGAACAGTAACATTTCTTTTCCACTTGTGCTCATTTGTCATGTCAGCTGTTCCTTCTTCCCTCCCTGTCTCTGCTCTTTCTCAGGCAGGAGTTATGATACAGCACCATTTGCTGAATGTGTTTAAAAATGGGGATATCTGCGCAGTTGGAAGGGCACTTTTGACACAACCTGTCAAACTGTTCATTTTTCACTTTTCTGAGACCATTACTGCAGGGCGGCAAGTCTCTGCAGGTGTAGACATTCTGTCTTCACTAGCATGTCCCACATTCTCTATCTATCCCACATGGAACATACTTAGGTAATTTACTCTGGATTGGTATTAGAACAGGATGGCAAAGTGTGACATTTACTATTTTTTCTTTTATAAGACTGAGGATAAGAAGTAAGGCTTTATTTTTCTTTACTACACGGCCAAAGTAAGGCAGAAGGCTTTTATGACAGCTTTGCTTGACTGTTCTTAAACTTTAGCAGCTGTATGCTCTTGGGGTAAACACAGCACAGTGCCAAGAGTACCAGTTGAATAGTAGTTTGCTAAATTTTGTGACATGAGTGTATCTAATCCATTGTTTTTTTGTGAGGCTGTAGTTTCATTGGATGGCTTTTATTTTTTAATCCCTCCCCCTTGCTTATCAGAAAGATCACTTAAATACAGTAAAAGTATGAACAACTACTTTCCTGTCTTGGTCTTTCTGATAGTTTCATGTAGTAACTGATTTGAGTGAATGAATTAGCTGAATTTAGTGGGTTGTTAAAAGCGAAACAAAGAAACAAAGGACAATAACAACTTAAAAGGGTGCTAAGACCAGCCGGCTGACCTCATTACAGCTGTGCATCTTAAACCAGGAGCTGAGATCTTTAAGTCTCTTCCTCATCACCACTGTGGATTATAAGAAGAAGCTGTAATCCATTGGTAAACTAAATCAACTGCTGCACTGATGAGGCACACAGATGTTCATGGTGTTTTTTATTATGTGTGAGAGACACAGAGTGATGGAATGGGATAAGAGAGGACAGATTAATAGGAGTGTTTTGTTCAACTGTTTATGCCTTTATACTGAGCTCTGCACAACATGCACACATTTACACACACTTGAAAACACACTTAAACGCCTCATATACTCAGTGCTACTTCACAGACTGATACATATGAAAGACTCATTTTTATATTTAAAAACACACGAGGGATCAGAGAAAAATTAAAGCAGTTTAACATTTTATTCTAATCAGCACAAAGCTTCCTAAATAATTGGTCTTTCATGTCTTAGAAGTTAATCTTGGAGGTCAAGTCTGCTTTAACTCTGTTCAGCACAAGAAAAGACATAGAAAGCTTCAGAAACATTAGTATTTTTCATTAAAAAAAGGACAAATAATGGCTAAAGAAGTAAAAGAAAAAGAACTCTGAAAATACACTTACTGGCCATTTTATTAGGTACACCTTGCTAGACTGGGTTGAACCCTTTTTTGCCTTCAAAGCTGCCTTAATTCTTTGTGGCATAGTTTTAACAAGGTGTTGCAGACATTTCTCAGAGATTTTGGTCCATGTTGACATGATAGCATCCGGCAGTTGCTGCAGATTTGGACGCATGCTTTCATGGTGTTGACACCAAATTCTGACTCTAACATCTGAATGTCGCAGTTGAAATCATGACTCATGAGACAAGACAATAATATTCAGATTTTCTATCGTCCAGTTTGTTGAGGCCGTGCAAGGTGTACCTAATAAAGTGGCCAGTAAGTTTATTTTTCAGTGTTGTGCTTTCAGAGATGGTATTCTGCATACCTTGGTTGTAACGAGAGGTTATTTGAGTCACTGTTGCCTTTCTTTCATCTCCAACCAGTCTGCCCATTCTCCTCTGACCTCAGGCATCAACGAGGCATTTTCATCCACACAACTGCTGCTCACTTTTCCCTTTTTCTGACCATTCTCTGTAAACCCTAAAGATGGTTGTGTGTGAAAATCCCAGTAAATTTAGCAGTTTTAGATATTCTCAGACCAGCCAGTCTGGCACCAACAACCATGCCATGTTCAAAGTCACTTAAATCCCCTTTGCTCCCCATTCTGATGCTGAGTTTGAACTTCAGCAAGTCACCTTAACCACATCTTTATGCTGCCATGTGATTGGCTGAGTAGCTATTTGTGTTAACAAGCAATTGAACAGGTGTATCTAATAAAGTGGCTGGCCAGCGTACATTTTTGGTATGTAGTGACAAAACCTCTCAAATAGGGCAAGTTGGATCCTGTTTACAGTTATTAAGATGATAGGTTAGAGGCAGTTTTTTGGCAAACTGAGATGACTTTTTGCACTTTTTCTCTGGAACTAAACAGGCTGGAACCAGTTTAAAGTAACACTTTTAAATGTCTGATCATTGTGGCCATGTCTGAAAGTTGAATGATTTGATTAGTGGATGTTGATGACAATGAGGTTTATTAGGTAAAATGGCATGTGTGTGACTCATACAAGTTGATACAATGACTGATTCACATGTGGTGAATAAAGGACTGAAGTCAAGAAAAATAAGTTTAGTTAAACAATAGGGATATGTTTTGCAATGCTGAAGCAGAATGCTGTTTGGTGGACATTTGACAGTTCTGTGGCAGTCTTTGTTGTGTCTTTTTGCAAGCTACACATTTGTTTTGCACATTTCCATTTCTATTATCCCTGTGGTTTGGATAGTTACAATATGCCTGTGTGTTCTCCTAAAGGCACCAGACTTGTCTCAACCTGGACAACAGCTATCTAACTCCTCTCTAACCTTCCCATAGGCTCTGAGCTTGTGTGTGTGTGTGTGTGTGTGTTCATGTAAACAGTATTTGCCTGTCAGGGTTTTTTGCCTGCTAGGTCTACATGCCCTGTTAACTTTTCCCAGCACATTTTGGCGTGTCATAACAGGAAAAGAGCAGGATGAATTAATACAACTTCTTATAGCTGATTAGCATTTATGTGTTCCAGTTAGAGCTTTTATTGTGCAGGCTGGCTAACTGGAAATGTACCTGAAGAAAAAGGGAACAAAGCCATTGTTATTGCAATTAGTTAAACCTGCTGCTTTTGCCGCTATAACACTTCAAAATGTCAAATGTGAAATGTTGGCTCCTTCTTGTTCGCTAACACACATTAATCCAATTTCCCTCAACCTTTGGATTGTGCATGACTTGGAAAAAAGTGTTGATCCTACATACAACTTTAGTATTTGAAGTTGCAGCTAACTATTTCCCCTCTCCTTCCAAAAATAGATTTCCACCACCTTACTTGGCAGCCTGGTCACTAATCTGGGGTTGTGCTTTCCATTCTGCTGCAGCAGACCATAACCTTTGTTATTTTTCTAGGTTTGGAGGGACAGTCCCAAATAAGGAAGACATATATGGGAGGTTTTATATCAAGCACTGATTAAACAGCCTCCATTGTTGGTCAAAAGTCTTAACATCCACATAACCTCCCCTGCACCGTCTTACATAACCAGTTTACTATGATCAGAGGCCCAAAGTGTGCTGTGTGCAAAATGAAGTGTTATAATTCCTGATTTATGACTTGCTTCAGTGGCACTGACACGCTTGGAAATTGCTGAGCCAGAGAGGCAGGGGAAACGGGAGAGTGACAGGGAAGAGTGAAGAGCTAATGTGAAAGAAGAGGTTTAAGGATGTCACCTTTACTGGAAATCGAGTCTTACTGCTACTTTGAGATCAGAGATTTATACTGCAGAGGTCACACCAGGCCTGTTGGAAGAATTTTTGGGTTATATTTGCAGCTATTTTTTTTTTTTACATCTGTGTAGACAGTACTGTTAGATGTGTTTGCTGTCCTGCTGTTGAGGCAAATGGGTGCCCTGATAATACTAGACTTGAAGCCACAAACAAAGGCAGTGTTTACTTAGATAAATCTTTTAGTTTTGATTCAGATTTATGGTTAAGGTCCTCTCTGTTCAAGACATTTTTAGGATTTAAAAGACCATTTGATTAGCTTACTACATCAGTATACCTTAATCATATCAAACATATCTTTGCATTTTAGTACTCACAGGTCTTTTTCTCTCTTAGATGACATAGATATTGTAATTGATGCATCTTTGATTAGTTTAATGTACAAGTAATATTGGCTATGTGGATGCAAACTAATAGTCAGGCTATTATTTATATAAATACTTGCACTTTCATGATGGCTGTTGAGCAGCTGCACAGCAAAATCCTGCCTTGAAGGTAACAGACAGCTGAGCTGTTTCTCTCTCCTTCCAAAACACACAAGCATACATACACAGAAAGAGAGAGTAGCACACAAACCCTGCCGTGTCTTGTTTCAGTGTTGCTCATTCTGCAGCAAAACATCCCTAGTCATCCCAGCTTCAAGCAAAGTACGACTCATAATTAATTACTGTGTCGAGAGAAAAATAGAATACTGGAAACCAGAGATGAGACAGAAAGAGAGGGCCAGGGAGGCAAAGAGGGGTGAGGGAGTGGGGGCAGAAATTTTACTCTTATGAAGTAACAGAAGTGCAGAGGAAGAGCTAGAAGGTGGAGGTACAGGGATGTTAAGGATGGATAGATGCAGAAAGAGAGGAAGGAGGTGTTGGGATGGAAAGATGGTGCCAGTCAGCAGCTGATGGAAGTGAGAGCTGATTTGTCTACACGGCCTTGCATTCCTGCCTGCCCGTTAACACGGGGAATAAGGGAATTGAGAGAGGGAAGCGAGAGCTAGAGGCTTTGAATTTTTTTTTATGAAAGCAGCTGTCAGACAGTGCCTAGCAACACCATTTAAGAGGGATTCTTGGCTGCATTTATAGTAATTACAGCAAAATATTTCTGCCTTTTTGATTCAGAACAGGCTTCTGTGGCGCAACATGGCTTTAACAAGTGGGCAGTTCAGAGGAAAGATTGAGAAGAAGTCTCTTTTGTTAACAGAAAATCTGCATATGTGCTTCTTGTTAGATATAGATTAAACAGAAATATTCAAGCTCTTCTCCACTCTTATGCTAACATTTTTGAATTTTTAAGCTTTATGAAAACACTCCATCGCCCAAATCTTATGTGGTGGATAACTTGTCAAAAAGGTCCATAGATGTGCTGCAGCTGTCAAAAATGTGACCTCTTTTATCTTGAAATTTAAACTTGGTATGCATTTTATAGAACTAATTAGCGTGTGTTAATCATCTTTCATCCTAATAACTTTCTCAGCAGCACGTGTGTGATTATGTTCCCTAATGCTCACTGATGAGCTGCTCTTCTGTCTTTGTTTGGACTCAGACAGACTAATTGAATCCAGAGCTTCATTAAGTTCACCCTGTAAACGGCCCTCTCTGTGTGCCACTGTGTGGTCTGTATCAAACACAGAAGCCCCTCCTTTTTAGGAAGTCACCCTCATCTAACCCAATCAGATCGAAGCGCTGACGGCAGGCCAGTGGGCTCTTCAACGGCCCTCCTAATGACATTAGAGCCTCTTGATCTGCACTGACGATAACACACTCCACCAATCTCAGCCTGCATCAGCACTCGCTGCACAAAGGCGCAGCTTGAGCCAAGAGTGTGTGCAATGCCTGTGTGTGTTTGAGTGACCTTACTTCAGAACCAAGGACTGTTTGAGTGTTGTACTTCCTCAAGGACTCTGTCATTCTCTTCTCTCTTTGCAGTGCAGTAGCACAACCAGTGATATTGTAACCAAGGACGTAATGCACAGATCATTATTTCTGTTCAGAAAACACACTCAAGGGGCTTGAATGTGAGTATGTGTTTGGAAAAACAAGGGTGTTTGAACCCCATCTACTAAGAAGGATTAGTAAGTCTCAGATGTGACAGGGTAAAGAGAAGGAGTGGCATAAAATGAAAGAGATTGAGCAAAAAAAGGGGATGGGCAGATGTCAGCCATTTCTCTAAAATCCAGTGGGGTTGTCCAGTTGGATGTTTGCCTAGACCACTTCTTTGAAATGCTCTGACTCAATCTTGGAGAGTGAAACCCAGAGACAGACAGATCAACAGCAAGAAAGCAAGACAGCAAAATATGTGTGACACAGAATTTGTGTGACACACTTATCCTGGGTCAGAATGTTTTCAGGACAAATACTTCTCTGCATTTTGCCCCCTTTTTGCTTCTGTTATAGCTGGATTTTGTGAATAACCATGTAATTTCTTATATACATGGAGCCACTAGATACTTGTTTTTTATCTAGCAAAGAAGATGATGAAAAATTTTCATCCAACCTAGATCAGAACTGATTTTATGGAGGAATCATTGTAATAGATCTTTGGAAATTTCATTAGGCGGGGTACACACTATGAGATAAAAAGACTGATTTTGAGTCTGATTCCCCTCTTCAAACCAAAGTAAGAAAAGGTCTTATTAACTGATGCTTCTAAAGATTATCTTGCCAGTTACTCCTGTGGTGTGAGGTGTGTCAAGACAGTCTTTACCCTCTCCAATCTCTTCAGAAGATGAATAAATCCTCTTGCATGGGAGAATATCATGGACAGCCGTGCATGCACTCTGTAGAGTTTTAAAACTAGAAGATTACCAGTCAGGAAGCAAGCTAACATAGTCATCATGACGATAGTATACGCAACACACAAAGTTAGATGGATCTCAACATGAGATGGAACCATGACTATTTAAACTGTACAACACATTCTGTAAAACACACCACAATCAAACTGACAAGGAGAGGAGTTGGATCGAAATTGGTTCAGCAGTGTATCACCAGGTTACAAACAACTAGCCACATTTAGGTTGTTTACAAGTCCTGCCTTGCATGTTGAGATTTGGAGATATGAGGGTGGAGATTTTGGTTGTTGGTGATTGAATTTGTTAATGTGTGGTGCGCCATGTTAGTTATTTTGCTACTCACCACACACTAAAAGAGCAAAGCTGTCAAATCTGTCATTATTTGCCATTGTGTGGGGTCTCTCACATTTTCAAAATCCTATTTGTGTCTGCTAGACTTTGGACAAACCAGTGCATGTGCTGAGTTTAAATTGCACCTAGCCAAGCCAAAGTTTTGGTCTTAGAAGTTACCCCAAAAGCCGGAACTTTCAAAGAAAGTAACGGCCACATTGGTGCCCTAGTGTTCACTTTATTTGTCACCTAAAGGTCTCCAAATGTTGATTAATCCCCAGATATAACCATGAAAGTTTGCAATATCATCATCATGTTTGATAAATTGCTGCACGATCTGTTAACTATCACTTAGACCATATCAGCCAAAATCTGATTAAAGGCCTAAGCATTTGCTGCCTAGACCATAGTAAGCAAATGTATCAAACATTGTTCTTCCGGCTATTTAAAACTGCAATGAGTCATGAGAATCAAAATCTGTCTGCAATATCTAAATGGCAATATGGACTTGAGCTTGTACAGAGTTTTTCTAGTCATTTGACTACTCAAAGCACTTTTTCTAACTCTACATTTACACACTGATGGCAGAGGCTTCGATGGAGAGTGGCCATCAGTATTAGCTAATCCTGTTCATACCCATCCATACACAATCTCATGCCAGTGATGAAGCAGTGGAACAAACTGGGATTCAGTGTCTTGCCCAAGGGCACATCAGCATGTGAGTGTAGGAACTCGGGATTGAAGCCTCAACTTTCAGGCTGAGAGATGACCAACTCCATCTGTTGAGCCCCAGATCTGTTTTTCTTTTACAGACCAAGTTCCATTCAAGATTGTTGCAAAAATTTTCAAACTGAATACATGAGTTAATAATTCAGCATTATGTATTATTTGCAGCACTTGGATTCTTGTAAACATTTGGCTGATTGCTACATCTGTAGTACACAATAACATAGTCTCTCAGACGATTGTCTGCCATTCTTATGATATTTACTCTGTTGACAGTACAATCCTTTGGCTTTCTTTATAATATCAGCAGCTCTGTGGTGGATTAGACCTCCTAACCCTGATCTAGACAGGGTATCTGGTGACAGTAATCCATGCTGCTAATCCACGTCTTGATGTAACCAAGGACACCCGCCTCCTGCCTCCATCGTCTCTGTCCTTCTTTTTTCTCTTCTGCTGCTGCCTTCCTGAGAGAGATGAGTGTGCCATCTGTTTTGTACATCAGCAGGGGTTAGCTCTGCCTGAAAGGCATGTTAGACCTGATCACTCTATCCTTATTTAAGTTTTTCACAGCTTTTTTTTGTGTGTGTGATAGGGCGGCACAGAAATTCCTAATGATGCATCTTTATCCTCTATTTCAGTGCAGACATATTTGAAGGAACAAAAGAGTAATTGCATTACTTTGTTAAAATGATTGTTAGATAAAGCAAATCATAATTCTATACCCAAGGGTGCTGATTTCTTAAGTGCATACAGGGTTTCACATACTGTACATGCATGCTTATCCATGTTATTTAAGGCTGTATGCATATTTGTGTGCAAGTTTAGCCTGAGAGCGTTGAAATTGGTGCTTAAATTGGTCTGCATTCATATGCAGACTTGCATTCTTGTTTATACTCTCAAGTAATATATAATTGGATTTGTGTGAGAAAGAGTGTTTATGCAGAGACTGTCAGAATAGTAATAATGAATCCTCCTGTGCTTGGTCCCCTGCTAATTCTCTCATTCTTGCAAGCAGCAGACTTCACTGTATGTACTGCTGCTCAGTTTCCCTCTTAGCCACAGCTTCTCCTGAGCTGCATGCCTGAATAGCAGAGGCCTGTGATTTTTCCCCCTAGCCACAAACAAACTGAAAAGCCTCAGTTTACTTTTCTCTAGTTTAATTTGGTTTTAGCCCATGTTGTAGCAGGGGCTGATGTTGTTGGTGCCAAGGTACAATGTGTTTGGGGGGGGGGGGATATTCCTGCTCTGTATGCTTGGTGTGTTTGTGTGTGTTTTATGCAAAAGTGTCAAGTTGAGTGTGTGTCTGGCTGTGTTGTGGTCTGGATGTGAGAGAGAGGGAGGGAGTGTGTACATTTGTGATTGTGATTAGGCTTGGTGAGTGCAGGGACACACTGTTTTCCTCCGGTCCCAGTGTGAGGCTGCATCGCAGAGTGATTCTTTTTCCTCTGATCAGTGCCAAAGCTCAGCAGGGGAGAGGGTTGGGCAGAGGTTGGGGGTGTGTGGGGGGTGCACTCTACTATTCCAGTCAGAACAAATGCTGATCTGGGACACACATCTCTGTCTGCTTGTTTTCTTATTCTTCTTCTATGTTACTTTTC
Source organism: Cheilinus undulatus (assembly GCF_018320785.1). NCBI lineage: Eukaryota > Metazoa > Chordata > Actinopteri > Labriformes > Labridae > Cheilinus > Cheilinus undulatus. The sequence continues at coordinate 17,570,976 of NC_054887.1, read as the reverse complement.
CTCTTTTTCCGATTTCCTCGCTCGTTTTTCCTCTTTTCTCCATGGCCCCTGCTGATTTTTACTGCACAAGCCTACTCCAACTTATCCTAACAACCCAACTCCATACGTCCTAATCAGTGACACCAAATAAGCCATAAATAAAACATAAGCTCCCACTTTGTATGTTCACCAGTGATTTGACAAGCATGAGGTTCTATGGATCCCAAAAAGACATCATAGCAGCAGGTTCACTGTCTCATAAGGCAGATGCACAGCCTGAACCACTTGTATACCCTTAAAGGACTGACCCTGGCCAACTTTTATCATGTCAACCAGAAAGACACATTTAACCCTAAAGACTCTTGAGGCCATTTTGCTGCTTTTTTTTTTTTTCTTTTTTTTTGTGCTAATTTTCTGTTAGCTTTATAAAATTATTTTGGCTGTGTAAATGCCAGCAACACAGGTTTTGGAGGGCAAGTTTTTTTTCATTGAATTTTGAAATTTTACTAACAGAACCTGTAAGGGTTCAATAATAACCTTTGTACATTTTTAGATAACACTCAGTGCCCTTGTGACCAAAAATGGCCCATGAAACCCGTTGAAAACCCTGAACAGGCCGCAAACAGGCTAAAAGCCATGAGAACCACAATTTTTGATCCTACAGCCATCAAAGGGAAAAAAACACTTTTTATCATATTAGGCTTTCATTCGGAAGTCAGTGCTTCAAATTTGCAGTATTGCTGCTCAATATTGACATACCAAAGGCTGGGATAACCACTTCCAAGAAAATCCAATTTGCATGTACTATCTGAAAATTCTCTTTTTTTCACATTAAAAACGAGAATTTTATGCTTTTAGATTGGCATTTTAAGGGTTGAATTCCTGAAAATCAATCAATATTTGACATTTCTCTTTAGGTTTTATGCTGTTGAATAAAATAATTGAAAAAGTGGGAAAATATTAATATATAATATTTTATAATAATGTATATTATTTTTTATTGCGGTTTATGTATGGTGTCCATTTTGGACAGGAAGAGGCTGTGTCTGACTGTTTTTAGGGTTTCTGAGGATTCACAGCAGCCAATTATGCCTTTCTCAGTGGTAGAAAAGTCACAAAAAGCCCATTGAGCCAACAGAAATGGTTTAAAACAGCAACTACAAAAATACAAATAACAGTTACAATCAATGTGGGTCATTTGATGTTGTATCTACTACTTTAACCTACCCTATAACTACATTTTAGGTACTGTATTGCCTCAGAAATTTTTTATTTAATTCTAAATAAACCTTTTTTTTACCAGACAAACCCTTGACACTTCCTTTATTTAACTGAAACCTCACTGGCTTTTGTCTTTGTTGTTTGCAAAGCTGGAGTCTAACAAACTTAACCTCTTTTAACTTCTAGCTGTGTGCCTCTAAAATCTTAGTCATCCTTTAGTGTCTAGGCTGCATTTCAGTCTGTTTACCTGTGACACGGTTGTTTTACTTGTTGTGTGCGCTAGCAGCTGTCATTCATTCACCTCCTTTCCCCCCCATGACAGATAATCTAAGATAAATGTGCTAAAACCTGATTTTTTTTTTCCTTATGAATATAAAGGATTATGTGTAATTATGCTACTTCTTACTCACCCATAATCGCCTAATCCCATTTGAGTCATAGTGTTTTTATGAATGCGATAGCTATTTTTAAATGTTTTTACACTGTGAGAAGTTAAGCTGTTTACCAAAGACTCTGACAGTTTCTTCATTTCCGAGTCATTTCTACAACATAAATGCCTCCCCTTCTGTCAGAAAATAACAGGAGATTATTTTGTTGAGGATTGCTTTTTGTTGTGTCTCGTCCAATTGTCGTGTCTGGCCTCCGCTCTCCATTACACAATCTTTGTCAAAGCAGAATGCCTCCTGACATATCCATAATGGCTTTGTGTAATACTGATGTCCCTGGAATTAGCTTTGCAGGATCAAAATATTTGTTGTGGAACAGGGTAAATTGTAGAAGCTGATCTTTGAACCGAACTGGCTGTTTGTGTCTTGTCTTTAGCTTGCTGAAGTATTTTGAACAGTTTAACTAAATGTATGTTTCAAAGACAACAGAAAAAATCACTAAACATCTTCCATCTGCCAAATATTTCCCTTCTCTCTGGGCTGTATGGACACCACACTTAACTGTCTCCCTTGAAAACAGGATAAGAATCTTAATTGGCACAGGTTTATGTGTATATGTAGATGGAGTTTATGTTTCTTGCTTTAACAGTCATGATTCCTTTTGGCTGGCTGCTGACAGCATTTAAGAACATGAAACAAAACAAGGAAAACAGAAACATCCCAATTATTTTTAAAAGCTCCAGTTTTGTCTGTGACTGAAGGAGAAAAGACACACAAACAAAGGCTCACACAAACTGTGTTGTTTTTGCTCACGGATCCAACAGTACTGCAAATATAGGTTGGGGAAAAAGTGAAGTGCTAATCATGCGTTCATTAGCATGTTTTCACGTCTATGAGTCTGTCAATGTGTGATTAACTGGTTTATTTACTGACTGATATTTGAGTTCAGTTGGCAGCCAGCCCACAGCAGTCTGCTACACGTAAATCCCTCTCTTTTCCCTCTGGCACATTTAAAAAGCAGATTCCAAACACTTTTTCTACTTCACACTGAGCAAGCATTATTATTTCTTTCAAAAAGACAGCTAACTATTTTTTTATGTCTAATTAAAAACTGTTTTGCTATCATGCTGCAATTTGCACTTGTCCTCAAACATCATCACTTTCACACCTTATTTTGGTATGCATATATATCAGCGGATAAGGGAAATGGCATGTACTAATGGCATGCAACTTGATAAACTATGTGTTAGAATAATCAGCTCCTGTGTGGGTGTGTGTGTGTGTGTGTGTGTGTGTGTGTGTGACTGATGAATAAATCCTCAGTACCAAAGCAAGCTTTAATTAATGGAGCTTGATGATCAGCAGGCAAAAGCAAACAGCAACTAAACGAGCTTGCCCCCCGTCAGGGAGGATAATTGCATTTCACCAACAGATTTTTGTGGCAGAAACACTGCCATCGATGGGAACCACTGATGAGGGTGTTATTTTTTCCCTTTCATAGACTTTTAGTGGTTTTATGCTTGCAAAACTCCCTTTTATTTCTCAAAGGGGACTGCTGAGCTTTTCTTTTCTTTATTGTTTTTGTTTTGGATGTCAGCTTTGTCTGAATACAGTAGTGTTTATACTCATGAGGATAGGTGGATGTGAGGGTGGTTTAACAGTCTCTTTATCTCTCATGCCTTCATTCTCTGGTTTGGTCTCTTTTCTCTTCCTTCTCTCCTCTTATGCTATTAATAATTACCGCTGAATTAAGTTATTCTGGAATATCCCAGGAACACTGTAGTGGCTGTCCTTCCTGCTAGGTAAATGAGAGTTGGGTGCTCCTGTGCTGCACCCTGTATGAGATTAATATACAGCTCCCTTTTAATTTTTAAAGAAACATTAAGGGTTCACTGCCTTGTCATTACTCTTCAAGTAGCTGCAGCAGCCTCAGCTGGCTCATTTCTTTTTCTCACTGCAGCAACTAGCTTTTTCTTTTAAAAGTGAAAACTATAAAAGCCTAACCTGGGACAAGTACTGCAAATCAGCCATGGCTACAAGTCTTTTATACATTGCATCGGTTGCACTGTGATTAAATGCAACAATTTCTATGTATTGTCCCTGAGAAGTGAACTGATAAATGCATAAATGAATAATAACAGAAACACTTTACAGTGCAACTGCCCTACAGAAAACACCAATTTTGTGAATCTGGAAGTGTTATTTTGCAGGCTCTTGACTATGAGGATTTCAGATGGTTTACCTACTCTCTCTGTCACAGGATTTCTATTTACTGTAGAAGTCTCTGTGTCTTTCACCTTTTCCAGCCTTTTACATACCAGAGACCACTGATTGGCTCATGCTCATCTGTGCGCAAATGTACACATCACCTTCTGAACCTCTGTATCAGTTTTTATCACTATCATCATCCTCTCTGGTCCTCTTATCACTTTGAGAGCCTGTCTGTACTACTCTTGCTCTCCTTCTCTCTCTCTCTGTCTTTCTCTCTCTGCCTGCCAGGAGATAGAGGGAAGATTGGCGAGATTGCAGTGAGGTTACATTTGACACCACCATACCTTGTGATTGTTTGGATATGAGATCTTGGGTGGATAACAGTTATCACCACCATGCAAGTGCTCACTCTGACCATAGTAATGTAGATTTTTTTTTTTTGTTCAATTAATAATGCCAAAACTTTGACAAGTAAACTTCAATGGGATTTTTTGGGGGGGTGGGGGCTAACATGGTTGTCCTCTTAGCTTTGTGGGTGTTTTGAGCTAAAACAAACTCATTATTTACAGAGTTTGCCTGTCAGCAATTCCATAGTTTTATTAGTAATGTCATTTTCCGGAGCGCAGGTGGCCTAGTGGTTTAAGGCGCGCCCCATGTATGCGGACAGCCCGGGTTCAAATTCCGACCTGAGGCCCTTTACAGCATTTCTCTCTCCTGCTCTCTTCCCTGTTTCCGACTCTATCCACTGTCCTCTTCTATCAAATAAAGACCCAAAAATGCCCAAAATAAATCTTTTTTAAAAAACAGAATGTCATATTCCATGGCTTCGCCCTGTACCCATGGTAAAAGCAGCAAGCAGACAGCATTTTGGATAAACAGGTTTTACTATTATCACATTTGCTATATCATACTATCAGCAATATGAAATATGCCCAAGTATTTTACAAGTAAAGACATTGTAGCTGTAAAACGTTTTATATTGTTTAAATGTTGCTGTAAGCTTATGTTTTTGTAAGGACAAATTTTCATGTGTTATAAATTATATCTGCCCTTTTGCTTTTCTGTGACAATGATCACATTTTTGTGTCATTATCTGTAGAATAATATCATAGCGTCAGTACTGGATGAGATTTGGTTCAGTGTTGCATGGCTTCAATTATTTGTGTATCAGTGCACTTTAACTGGATACAGCCCAGGTTAACATAACTTCTCACTGTTTCAGCTTGTCACCAGAGAGGCTTAATGAGCAGGGGTCACACATAGGGAACCCTAATGTTTACAGGAATGCTGGCATTTCTCCTTGATAATCACTTTGATGGTATAGATACGTTTCTATACACAGTATGCAACTGTGACTTTAAATTGGCATTGTTTTACATGTGTTGTTTGAGTGTGTGTGCCTGTCTGTATGGGCTGTGTGAGATGCTGAGACTTTGCAAATGACCTGAGGACTTTAGGGAAGCTTATTTCTGCAACCACTTGCATTTCCACCCTAATTGTTCCTCTTCTGCCCATAAACCTGCTTGTGTGAGAGTGTGTGTGCAGGCATGTTAAAGAGAGAAAGACGGTCCTTTTCTCTCTGCTAGCAGTGTCAGCAGGTGAGCTGCCCTATTGGGAGAGAAGAGAGAAATCGCCAAAGCATGCAAATTGCTACTCCAAGGGGAGAATCAATTAGGTGCATAGCGGCTGGAGCAGAAAGACAAGGAGGGGTTGAGGGAGGCAGAGGTCCATGCAGAGAGATGGTGCAGAGCCATGCTGATCACCTCCTCTGAGACAACGCATTACTCCACCTCTTCTGTCCTCTTCCTCAATCCATAGACTTCCTAGTGCTGTTGGCTAAAGCTTTGTCTGCACTCTTCCTTTAAAACCTTTTCTGTGCCTCAGCTTCATCCCTTTTTCGTCTAGCCCATTTCTTTTCTAAGTATAGCTTGTGCTGGAATCTCAAATGTGTGCCCTCTTCACCTTTTTTCCTCATTATTCTTTGTAAAGATGCTCTGCTGTGATCTGTGCCAGATAAAATGAGAAAAATAGAACAGATAATTGAGCCTTAACGATGCACAATTTATATCAATATTATAAATATTTCATGTGATGGTTGCTCTGAATGTATAGTGATTTGTTGGGGATGTCTGTGTTAATGTTGCTGGTGTTGACTGGATTCTCTTTCTTTCCTCTTCAGGAACATAATGTCCTCCATCTCAAGAGAGGCTTGATCCTGATTGGCCAACAGCACTGGACTGAGCCTCTTTCCCTCTCCTCACCACCTCAAGCCTCAGCACAGCCATGACGTCCCTCACCAGGACACGGACCTGCTTTTTTGTCTGCTGCTTCCTGTCTAGTCTGGCACTTTCTGTGAAGTCACAAACAGTGGTGCAGGCCCCACAGGCTCATAGTGCTGGCTCCCAGGTGATCACAGCGTCCCTTCAGGAGGACGAGTATGCATCGTTTCATGCCGAGAACCCTGAGTGGACATTCAACCATCTAGCGGTGGACTATCGCAATGGTAATGTTTATTTGGGGGCTGTTAACCGCATATACAAACTGTCTCCGGGCCTGGAGGTCCAAGTTTCTCATGAGACTGGCCCAGATGAAGACAACCGTAAGTGCTACCCACCACGTATTGTCCAGCCCTGCAGTGAGCCCCTGACGCTCACCAACAATGTCAACAAGATGCTTCTGATGGACTATCGGGAGAACCGGCTGTTGGCATGCGGCAGCCTCTACCAGGGCATCTGCAAACTTCTCCGCTTAGATGACCTCTTCAAACTAGGAGAGCCCTTCCACAAGAAGGAGCACTACCTCTCTGGCGTCAATGAGAGCGGCTCTGTGTTTGGCGTCATTGTGTCATATGGTAATGCCTCTCCAGACATGCTATTTGTAGCCACAGCAGTGGATGGCAAGCCAGAATACTTCCCCACCATCTCTAGCCGCAAGCTGGCCAGAAACTCTGAGGAGGATGGCATGTTTGCCTATGTCTTCCATGACGAGTTTGTGGCCTCAATGATAAAGATCCCCTCAGACACTTTCACTATCATCCCTGACTTTGACATATACTACATTTATGGCTTTGCTAGTGGGAACTTTGTCTACTTCCTGACTTTGCAACCTGAAATGGGGGGTGGACCAACGACAGGGTCCTCCTCTGCTGGTCGGGAACAGGTCTACACCTCCAAGATAGTCCGCCTTTGCAAGGCAGACACTGCCTTTAACTCCTATGTGGAGGTGCCTATTGGATGCATTAGTGGTAACGTGGAGTACAGATTACTGGAGGCAGCTTACCTTTCCAAGGCTGGTGCTATCCTGGCACGCTCACTTGATGTGGCACCGGACGATGATGTACTGTTTGCTGTCTTCTCGAAAGGTCAAAAGAGGCGACCACGACAGGCCTCGCAGGACTCTGCACTGTGTGTCTTCTCACTACGGAAAATCAACGAGAAAATCAAAGAGAGACTAAAGTCCTGCTATAAGGGTGAGGGCACGCTGGACCTGGCTTGGCTCAAAGTCAAAGATATTCCCTGCAGCAGTGCGGTGAGTATTATCTGAGCTCTTCCTATGCAAACATATATTTTGACCCACAAACACAAGAACAGTGACAGAGCTGTGCAAATCAATGCTGTATTTATTACCCACTTTGCAAAATAGGATATTCAGTGAGACTGTATGAAGACAACTGATAATTGAAAAGTTCCTTAGTTTTGTTTTAATCATTTCAAGATGTGTGACTTCACAGGTTAGTATCTAGAGAAAATTACTTATGATCATTTGCTTTTAACGTGTACTATAATGAGCCTGTGGCACTGCAGGAGGTCTCCATGAACGGTGTGCTCTTGGGTGGGTTCATGCTCCTTCCTATTACCATGAGATATTAACCAACCACTGCCTCTTTTAATCTGCTCACCGTTTAAACAACGAGGCTCCAGTGCTCAGCTAAATTACCATAATTCAGTTCTGCATAACACCATTACAAATTCAGTGATTCAGTTCATTTGATTTCTCACTTTGTGCACAAAAAACAAGGTTAAATTAGGTGTTTCATGTTTAGGCCATCTACACAAGCAGCCAGAGTTGTTTTAGCATGTTTTTGTTGTTGATGTCATATTATGTGGTTTATAAGAGCCACCTTCCTTAGGTAATACAGCATTAGTAGCAGCAGTTATCCTGTAGCCAGCATGGCTAAATGAACCATGCATCCACTAGCTAATTTAAGCTCAAAGAGGTGTAGATAGCATGTTAAATTATTATGATTATGCACTAGTTAAAGGTTTATTGTTGCAAATCGTTCATAGAATTGTTTGCAACTTTTTGGTACATTTTCTATGATTTACTTTTCCATAAAATAAAACAATGTTATAATCACAAAAACTTACAACAAAACAAATTTATTTAAAATACAGACAGTTTGCAAGGGAATAAAGTAATTGAAACCAGTAACAGTACAACAAAAGAAGAATTTGGGCACTTGATCCTGATTGTATTCCAGCAACATAAATTTGATCCTCTCGTCGCTCTTCAGTCCATATTGTTATGACCTCAGCCATGCTCTATCTACAAGACATCATTTGAAGTTGACCCTCTCTCATGTTTGGCTCTGGAATCACAGTGTTTATCTATTACTACATCTCCGGCACAGCACACGTTCCGGGCGCCTTTGTCTGCCGCTTAAGGGCCTGATAAATCATGCCTGGGGGGATGGAGGGGTCTGAGCTGTCAGCAGGGAAAGGAAGTGTGAGGGAGCACGCAGGGGTTAGCGCTGAGGAATGATGCCATTTCAGCATACGCCACAGTATCACCACTGCCACCGCATAAATTAGACCCTGCTGAACAAGTGACAGTGGACTATGTAGGAGATGGATGAGTTCTGACACACACATACACATATGACACCAAACTTCCAAGTAACACTGCTGCAGAGCTGGAGATGGAGACTTTTGACAGCAAAAAGACAAGTTGAACTATAGCAATCAGTACATCTTTATGTGAAAGGTTTATTACATAATTTATGAAAATGAAGACCAGATAATTCGTGGCTGTTTGGTGCCATAAATAAATGTGCATATTTAAAAGCATGGACGCACAACACAAACATAAATCACAGAGCTATTGTCTGAGCATTAGTAAATTAATAGATATAAATATTGTCCATGAATATCATGTTTGAGTGTTCTGAGAGTGAAAACGTATGACATGTTAAGATACAGAGTTGGCTGACACCCACTTTACGTCTGCGTCTGTAATGGATGTTTGTGTTTTTAATACCCAGTGGTTGACTTTCGATAAATCATTAGTTGTTAGTCTCTGATTACCTCTTTTGCTGCTTTAAATGATGTATGCCTGGGAGTGCCACGTCTCTGACAGAATCAGAAATGTAGTTTATACTCATCGTTCTCATCTTCTCTCTTTGCTCCCCTGCGGGTGTGAACAGCCAGCGTAGAAGCTCACAGAACAAACACAAAAATATTCTGTATAGAAATTACCAAAACGGTTGTTCAGAGAATTGTGGAAGTCAGAGTGCATTTAGGTTCCTGCTCTTATAAGTGAGGAATCACACAACCACATCAACATCAAATAGGGGTCTTACTCAACTCTTACACTTTTCTTACATAAGCTTGCTTTAAACTTTTGTTCATTCTTTAAAACATTAATGACCAAATGAAAGCTGGTTGGGTTGAGATGAAAATAAGAATTTTAATTGATGAAAACTTTGATTGCGCTGATAACTAAACATTTACTATATGTACATGACCTTGTGATCAACAGTGACTGTCAGAAAGCCATAATTTCATTGTTGGTCTAACAGCTGCCTTTGACACTATTATTTATGTTTTGATTCAATTTCTTGATGATTTAGTTGGTTTTTCAGGTCCATTTTCCATAAGTAGTTTACATCACATTTGAAAGACAGGAAGTTGTACAATTCAGCAGGCAGCTTAAAAAATAAATAAATGAATATATATATATATATATGTATATGTATATATATGTATATGTATATGTATGTATATATATATGTATGTATATATATATATGTATATATATATATATGTATATGTATATATCAGTTGCAAGAAAAAGTATGTGAACCCTTTGGGATTTTTTTGGATTTCTGCATAAATTGGTCATAAAATGTGTTCTGATCTTCATCTAAGTCACAACAATAGACAAACACATTCTGCTTAAACTAATAAAGCACAAAAAATGATATGTTTTCATGTTTTTATTGATCAAAACATGTAAACATTCACAGTGCAGGATGGAAAAAGTATGTGAACCCCTAGGCTAATGACTTCTCCAAGAGCTAATTGGAGCCAGGAGTCAGCCAACCTGGAGTCCAATCAATGTGATGAGATTGGATGTGTTGGTTAAAGCTGCCCTGCCCTATAAAAAACACACACCAGTTTTAAATTTGCTGTTCCCAAGAAGCATTGCCTGATGTGAACCAAATGTCACCCAAAAGAGCTCTCAGAAGACCTACGATCAAGAATTATTGACTTGCATGAAGCTGGAAAGGGTTACAAAAGTATCTCTAAAAGCCTTGATGTTCATGTGTCCACGGTAAGACAGACTGTCTACAAATGGAGAAAGTTCAGCATTGTTCTGTAAAGATGACTGCAAGAGCACAGCGCAGAATGCTCAGTGAGGTGAAGAAGAATCCTTTATTATTGCAGTCAACATGTTCATAAATCCAAAGGTTCACATACTTTTTTCCACTCTGCACTGTGAATGTTTACATGTTTTGTTCAATAAAAACATGAAAACATATCATTTTTTGTACTGTATTATTGTTGTGACTTAGATAAAGATCAGAACACATTTTATGACCAATTTATGCAGAAATCCAAGAAATCCCAAAGGGTTCACATACTTTTATACAGTGCTTAACAAATTTATTAGACCCACCACCCAAAGTAAGGTTTATGCCCCAGCTGCCCTAATTAACAGCACTGGTAATTACTAAAATCATTTTTATGTTTCTGCAATGGTTAATACACCAATATGTAGAAGCTCTTTAACTGAAATGATATTTTTAATGCTAAAATATAATTATTATTGTTACCCATGATTTTTAAATTTTACTGATTTACAAAAAAACTGAAAAAATAGTAAAGCACATTATTATTTCTTGATTAATATGTCAAATTATAGTTATTTACTTGCATTCCTGAACAGATAAATGAGTTTCAATGGTTGAATGTTATGCTTGATTAATTTCTGACTTCTCAGAGAAGCCCAGTGAGCCGGTTCAATTTTGGTTATAAAAAGGTGAATTCAGTTTAAAATTCCTCATTCCTGTTTAAAATGGTAAAACGTGGAGAGCTCACTGAAAATGAGAGAGTCAGCATTAAAGCACGTCATGACGCTGGTTGGTCTCTGAGACAAATATGACAGGGGGTCTAATAAATTTGTTAAGCACTGTATCTTTGGGGCTCCACAGGGATCCGTCCTTGGGCCACTAGTTTTGAATTTATGCTTTTGCTTGAATTTCTTGTAGAGCTTTGCATCAATTAAGATGCCAGTGATTCAGTTCAATTCAGTATCACGATTCATCACGACTCATCTGATGGGTTTCATCCTGTTTTTTCAAAATTACAGCACAGAACTGTTTTTCAGCTGTGGAGGCAGGTTGTCAAACAAATATAAACTCCCACTGTAAATGCAAATTGCTTTTTCAATCGAAATAAATAACAAATGTATACTTCCCTAAATCCTCGGGTAATAACCACAGCCTATATTTACCCATGGTATGTAGTGTAAAAGTGAACTTAATTATTAATACAATGTGCATAACTATCTTCCTTCTATATGCTGTTAAACTAAATGTCATATCAAAAATAAAGATTATTTAAGGTAAAAGGTTTGGTTGAAAAATAGCAGCTTTTGGAAAATGGGCTTCATATTTACAAGTATAATTAAAAGTCTACTTGGGTTAACTTGTTTTCAAAAGCATTTGAAATGTTATATTCAAGTGTAACACCTTTTTCACCTGTTCTGTCTGTACTTGCCTCACTCTCACACATGTTTATTTAATGAGAGGGATAAACTTCAGATCATTTTGTTAGGATTTAAAACCTGAGCAGAAAATGTGACTGGTACCTCCTGTATCAATGGAAAGATGTTAATATTGACTCACAACTTACCTTACTTTGAGGGAACAATGTTTGCTGATGGTAGGCAGTGTTTGATTGAGGCAGGATTCTGGTAAAAAGACCATAAAGAGCTCTCAGTTCATTTATTTTCTGTGCTATCTTGTGGCACGATCACTCCACAGATGTGTGGGTTTTTTTTTCTTGTTACAGAGTTTGCCTACGGGAACATAGAACATTTAAGAGTCTGTCCATTCCCCCCTATTAAAGTGCTTTTTTTCTTATTCTGCCCGACTTGCTCCGTATTTCTGTGTCTCTGTCAGCAGACAGCACTCTGCAGACTCCTCAGTGTTTCCATGTTCAAACATGGGGACAACACATAGGAATTAAATGGTGTCACTTGTGACTAGAGCTACTGTAAAGACAAAAAGCAGCCCTGCATCTGTTAGCTTCCTTTGCATTGATGCAGAATCACCCATGCCTGCATCATGATGCATAAGAATTATTTTCATTAACACGTTTTCTTATCATCCATGTGGCACATAATTGTACATTTTACTGTCATCTGATATGTTTAGCCATATTAAAACACTAACAGACTGTATAAAAGACATCTTCTCCCAGATGTCCAGAAACTGAAAAACTAGTTAACAGTAATTAGTCCAAAAAAAATCAGATAGGGAAAATCCATCTTCACCCTAAATCTTTGTCTGTTGAATAAAGTGAGCAATCTCTGTATTAACTTGGAATGACCTCAGCTTTGAAAATCACATCCTTCACATACATTACCAGAATAGTATTTTACCATTAAACAACAAATCTAAACTCTGATCATTCATGTCCCAAACTCACACTGAGAAATCAGTCCATGCATTCATTTCAATCAGGTTTCATTGCTGTAATGCTCTCTATGCCTGACTGTCCAAATAATCTGTAAAACATCAACTCATTCAAAATTCAGCAGCCTGACATGTACAAGAAGCTTGCTTTAAACTCATCATTTTTTTACTCGAATCTGGCTTGTACTTGTGTTTCATCTAATTTCTAGTAGGAACTTTCTGAGCAAAAAAACTTATTTATCACCCCTATCACTGTCATCTTAGAAAAGTAAACAACAGTTTTTGTATTGAATGAGATCAAATCCCTCAAAAACAGTGATGTTATTGATCCAGCCTATCTTTGGATGTATTAGAGACTGAATCTCTGATATTCCAAGGTTTTGAAAACCAAACTATCAAATCATCTAAGTACTTTAGGTAAAATATGTTCAAGGACACATGTGCATTTACTAGGGACAGACTTGAGAGGAGGAGAGCATAAACCCTCTCTAGTGTCAGACCTTTGTGTTTGCATCCTCTTAAAGAGGCTTTCAGCAGAAGTGAAGGAGATGAAAAGAGGGTGAAGTTGAAGAAAAATAGTGTGCACAGAGGGTGTTATGATGGGTGAGAGGATAGATGGTAAAGAGGGAGTTAGGGGGTTGGATGCTTCTTCTCACCCCCAAACGGCCACGCTTGGCTGAGCCAAATAATGCATGCTCAACAGTATAAGTCTGCGAAGGTCCTGCATCCATAGATCATTGTGAAGTGGCATGTGACCTATAAAAAAAACGCTGCCTGCTCCCTCCGTGTTCACTGTGTCAGCAGAAAAAAAACAGAACAACAAAACAGCGGCATCGCAATAAATTCTCTGTGCTCTCTTCCCTTGCATCTTTGATTCATTGCTCTCTGCCTGAGCTGCTCTTTTCTCCTTTTTCCTGTCCTTCTCTTCATGTTCTTATAAAAATAGTTGCCACCATCGCATCTCTGTATTCTCTATCTCTGCCCTCTATTTCCTCTAACAACACTCTCCATAAGCACACAGTAAAGTGCTCTCCCACCCCCCCCTTCTAAACACGGATGAGAAAATTACAAGGTCGCCTGTAAGTCCCTGACAGGCCACAGCCATCCCCTCATCCCTTCTGCTAATGATCATTAATTACATGTCATTAACTAACATGCCACGGGCTATTCTTCCGCATTTGTCATGTGCTATCGACTTCACATTCTGAATTCACTCCAATTAATTAGATTATTCTACTCGGTCGCCGCTGTTTCTTTGAGTCTTTTTCTTGATCTCTCCCGACACACGTGCTCAGCCCTCCCCTCGTTTCATCCTCCACTTGAAAGCAACTCCTCCAATATAACATTCTCTGTCTTCCCCTCATGCTCTTATTTCATGTTATTGACTCTTTTCTTTCTTCTATTTTTCCCTGTGTTTGACAAACCTTTGAATTGTGTTTTTCTCTCTGTGCTGACCATCTCTCCATCACTCCTCCTCTGTCTGATCAGGGAGCTTAATCAGAGTCTGCTGCCGATGAGTTCGTCTGAGCCACATCCTCAGGAAGGGAAAAGCTAGTGGATTCATTAAGAACATCCAGACTGCCCCCCTCTCCCTTCTTCTCCCCACTTCACCCCACTCCATCCACATATCCGCTATCCTGGCTCGCTAATTAAATCTCCATACATGAAACCACTTGCTAAAGGTCAGAATCCATCACAATATCATTATTCCGTGATTAAACAAATGTCTTGTGCTTCCTTTGCTGTACTCCTGCTGACTGGCACAGGCATCCATCTGAAATCACTGGCTATATTAAGCACCTTGATTTCTTTATCCTATTGTTTTTTACTTTGTGTGGCTTAAAATACTCTTTCCTGCTCTAATAACTATCACTAGGATCTGTTCAGTAATGTAATTTAAGAAGCAGAACAGGAAATTATACCTCAGAGTTTACCGTCATCCTAGTGTGATTCAATGATCTTGATATGCTGTATTTCTTAACATGCTGTCGAATTTTGGCACTAAAATGTCTATGATATAAAAAATGACTACTTGTACGTATGTTTTAGTGGATTACGTACATTAATATGTCAATCAAATATATCTAACAGTTTTCAAAGCCAGAGAAATTCCTTATTTTTATAGTTGAGATGGTATGGGTATTATGGCTGCAGCCACCGTAACAGACCTGAATTGTTTGTCATTGCCATGGAAATGTAGCATCAAAGACTGATAAATAAATTTCTCTCCACCTCAGCTGCTTATTTCTTGTTTTGAGCTGAGGACCGTATTCAATAATTATTGCTGTCCAAACGGTTTTTTTAATGAGCCACTGTTTTTGTTTCATGGATGAATCTTACTACTTTAATTGGCCATGTGTCTGTGTGTCTGTCTCAATTTGCATGCAGCTGCTCAAATTGTCTTTGAAACCTCTCAGAAGAGTTCATAGGTGCACTGGTTTGGAATTGGTGCTATAAAAAAATCACAAATATTAACATATTTTCTAAAAAATTCAAAATTGTTGTGCCTTTCAATTCAGTTTGCCCACCTAACTGTCCCCATTCCCCATTACGTCACTTCTCCTGTATCACACACTCACAGAGCTAGAACAGAAAACAACTGGACTTGGTTGAAACACAGCCACAGGGAAACAGATTCAGCATGCATGGATGTGGATGCAACTGCTGCATGATCCCTGATCAAAGTGAGTTCCCTTTAAAGCACTTCTCTGTGCTCTTATCAAACATGATGATACAGGGGATGTGTCACACATTGGTGTAAGAAATTACAGTTTATCTGCAGTTAAATTTTGGTTATAGTTGGCATTGCTGCATAACCATGTTTGAAGATGTGTCCATCTCCGTGCAGCCGAACAGTGTTGATAAAGCGCCACAAAAAAGTGTGCACACTAAAACGTTGTAAATAAGTCAAAAGGAACAGCTTTACTGTTCCCCTTATTATGTTGTAGGTTGATCACTGCAAATATGCATCGGCACACAGAGATGCTGAGCCATTATGCAGTTATTTGGGAAAAAGCACCCCTTTCCATGCAAATTGGCCTTATTGCATTAAGCTTCAGATGACGAGGATAGTAAGAACATGGCGTTAATAGAATAAAGATTAGTCTACTGTCTGTGAGAGCTGATGGGAGTGCGCCGCAGTTTTTGTGAAGCACAACGAAACAATTCCACTCTGTATGATTTGAAAATAAAAGATAATAAATGTGTAAAGGTTGGTAGATATTACTTTGACATCGCTATTACCAAGCCATAACCAGAAGTTAAATCAGTCTGAGGCAGGTGTGGCACTGTTACTCATGACAGGGATGTGACCTTTGCAGTTGTTGTCTTCGAGTTTTCCTTTGTAGAGGGAAGGAAATATTGTCATGGTGGTGCTAAAGTGAACGCAGTAATATTGCCATTCCTTTTAAGTAAACACACTGTCTGTTATTCTGAATATTAAACATGGAGGGATAGAAATCCAACGGGATTGGGATTAGGAGAAGCATCCTGCATAGGGGTCTAGTTTCACATAAAGAGGGAGAAAAGATGTGAAAAAATGCCTTCCTGGCTAATACTGGAGTCCCAGAGTGCTTTGTAAGCAGCTCATACCCAGGAAGGGTACTTTCAGCAGCGTTTCTCCCTCATTATGTGAAAATTATTCTTGAAACTACAACTGATTTACTGTGGAGTTAACACAGCTTTTAAAGTGCAGTTTTAATGGAACAGGGCCCTCAATTCAAAACAAGTAAGTAACAGAAGTGGGTGGAGGTGGGTAGAACCAAGTACAGCGTCTCCTCTCACAATCTTTTGATGTGTTTTTTTAAATGAGAGCCCCCTAGCAGCAGAATTTGCATCCTGTAAGTTTAATTGTCAACATTTAGTAAAAGATGTCTGTTTTTTGTCATGCATGCAACAACACTGGTGGGATTCAGTCTGATTTAAGTCCTCCCAAACTCCCAGATCACGAGTGAGTTATGTTAGTGTTTTACTGACACATCAACAAAAATACACACAGAAAAAGAAAAAAAGTAATAGAAACAAACTGGAAATGCATTTTGGGTAAAAATATAAGATCATAATGCTGGGTAATGTTTCAAAAATAAATCACAAAAAAAGATTTTCTGCTATTTCCCAGAGAAGTGAAAAAACAACATGGGTTAGAAGCTCTCTGACACACATTTCTCTCTTTGATGTTGACATCTATTTTCAGCTCCTATCTTTACATGTGAATTCTTCCCATTTCCTTGTCTTTGCATCTCTTGAACTTGCATCTTGCCTCTTGACATTTCCCTTTTCGTGCTCTGCTTTAGTGACATCTGTTTGTTTCAAAAATCATCCTGTGTTAGTTTCCTGTGTAAATGTTTTCCTTATCCAATATTTATTGTCTGTCGTAGCTGCTTAGCTAACTTTTGGCAGGTATGAGCATCCACAAACATGCATTAACAAAATATGACAATTAAAAACCCATTCCTCACACTGAAACCTGCCAAACCCCACAGATAAATCACATGTATCCCTTAAATGTGTGCACACAGCCTTGTAGAGTCATAAACACTCCAACAAGCCCAAATGTGCAACATTTTTCAGCATTGTTTAGCATGTGCTCTAACTCACCCTCAGTCCCCATTTTTCCTGCTGTAACTGCGCTGAAGTGCCAAGATTGATCCCTCATCCTCTCTGAGATAACATCCCTGTCAGCCATTGAGGCGCACATACATATATTCTTTCTCTCCTCACTTCTAAACATTGTGACTGGTTTTCCGAACAGTCCCCAGGGCGCCGTACAAAGAAGAAGTTAAGTCTTCTCAGTGACAGCTCTTGTACTTTGTGTCGACACTTGTGCACTGAAACTGAATTTTGAGAACCATTCAGTCAGCATGCTGCAAAAGAAAAATTGATCTGGTTTGGAGAGCTCTGCAGACATCTCAATGAAATAACAGAACTTCCAGCCATCAGAAAGATGCTCACATTTTCTCTTCATATAGATTTTAAGGCAAACTAACAAAAAATGATATGTCTGTTTAGAGAAAATGCTGCATAATCTTAGATTTTTTTTCCTATTGGTCTTAATGCATGAATGAGCTGCCACATGACCTTCTCTTGACCTAATCCCTGGACACCCCTACATTTCCTGGGTCAACATATGACCATATGAAATCAGAAGAAATTCATGCTTGCAAGAGCACTGGACCAGCAGGGCTTTGATGCTGATTTTTCCTTCTTTTGGCTCTTTGCATCTCGCTCATTCTGTTTCTGCAGCTAAAAGCAGAAGAAGCCTCAGATGGCTCAATCACTTATAAGGTTGGACAGCCTCCAAAGCAGACAGTTTTTGTGAGGAGGGAATGGAAAACAATTTATGCAGACGGGACATAAGTGGGAGAGCGAAGTGTGCATTTCACTTCTCCATGAGTGTGTGTTTACTTCATAGTGTGTGTGTGTGTATGTGTCATGGTGTGCTCTGTCACGCGTTGCTAGTGCAATGGAGGGCACCATGGATCAGTAGTCAGACAGAGTACGCTTTGGCAGAGTAGCTGCTGGTCCATCTGATACACATAACACACACACACACACACCCACACACACCCACCTACACACTTTTGTACTCACAGGCACACACAAATCAAGAGTAGAGCTTTATTTAAATTTGTAGACTTGAAATCTTTTTGCAAATTAAAACAGTACCATGTATCATAGTTGCAGATCACAGGGAATGAAATAAACAGAAGAGTCTTAAACCCATTTAAACACAGACTACATAAATGATTGTGGCCAAAAGACTCATTCTTGGTGATTGGAAATCCCCCTCTCCACATCTTTTCATAAATGGGTTTCTAGTATGTTGTCAGTCATACAAACAGAAAGACTCAGGTTTTCAAGGTCTGACTCGATACAAACCTTCTCTGCTATCTGGGATCCATTTCTTGTCCACTTGGACAAGGCCAGTGTGGGATGAATATTGTCTGCATGCAAACATATTTTATCTCTACATATTTTCATTTTTTCATGTACCTATTACTCTCTGCCTCAAAATTTGATGCACAGCATTTGGAGTCACATTGTGTGATTTGTAGCTTTGCACAAGCTTTGCTTTTCTTTTTGCCAACTGATTTGTCTGAGCCCTGTTGTTTGTCTTTATCTTTTTTCATGTTTGTTGTTTCTTGTAAAAGTTAAAAAATTAAAAATAAAATATATTAAAAAAAGACAGACTGCTTATAGTAACATTAGATTTTTTTCATCTACTATGTCTATGATAAAGTGACAATGTTCAAATCACGTCTTGACTTTAGCGCTAAATGAATGCTACATAAAGTTTACAGATGGCCCCTCTAAAGTAGTGGTTCTCAACGTGGAGGTTGGGACCCCCTTAGAGGTCACAAGACACTGAGAGGGGGTCATCAGATGCCTTGATAAAGCTTCGAATAATTTAAAAATTATTTCAAATTGTATTTTTTTAAAACATTTTTTGTGAAAATATAGGCGTATAATTAGTTAAATGTAAAATAAAAAACATGGTCATTTGGTGAGGTTTATGCTGAAATCAAAGTAATGTTTAAACTTTTTAAACTTTAAAAAAGAGTAAGCCTGCACAGAGGCCTGCCCACAGAGTTGGCTGGTCCCCTGACAAACCCAGAGAATTGGCCCTCCCCAGTTTAATTTATTGATGATATCAGTGCATGAGTGTTTTATCAGTAGCATCAGTGCTAATGTCCTGGCTTACATTTTCCTCATCTTGGAGCTGAAAAGTCTGTCAAACTATTACTTGATTCTAATTTTCAAAGTATTTTTGTGCCACCTTTTAACTGCTTTTCAGTCCCAATTTTGCCATTATTATTTGTGACTTTTCATCAATTTTGCACAATTTGTGCCAATTTTTCCCACTTTGACACATATTTGCTACTTTACACCAGTTTTAGTTTTGTGGTCTCCGGTCTCTGGCACATTTATTTTGGGTGTTGCAGGCTGAAAAATGTCAGAACCCTTGCTCTAAAGGATTAGAGTTGACCTGTTTTACATTGATTTCTGTCACTTTGAACTGGATCTCCTTTATGTATGGATATATAGCTTCAAAATAAACCGTTTTCCTCAGATGCCTCACATCAGAGTGACTCACTGTTGTTGCAGGACTCACACAGTCAGTGTTTTACTATGGCTAAATTGAATGCTGACATTACATCCAACTGTGAACACTGCAAACCCCCTTCAAGTCATGACATAATTCTCTTACGCTGTCAATCACTTTGACAGGTCAGTCATTCAGCACAGTAGGGCTTGAGGAAATACTCTATCTGAGTGGGGCTAATTACACCAAACGAGAGTTTCCATGCAATCACCAATAATTCTGCTCTAAAACAAGCTGATCGTGATCATCAAATGCTGCATGAAGACTTAATAAGAAATAACAAATTGCAGAATCCGTTTGCTTTAATACTTGGAAGTGAAAGAAAGTCATTAAAAGTGCCACATGGAGTATAATAATGCATTAAAAGGAATAGCCAGAAGTGCAAGAAAATGGACTCTTTGGAGCAATAAGCAGCGACATGAAGTGTAATGTCTCTGTAGTTTAATGTGTGTCATTAACTTGGTGAACTTGCAGCCAGTGGAACAAGCCCTCACTACGTTGAAGCCAGATTAGGCCATACATCAGAGAGGGTATGAGAGCAGATCTCTTTCAGTCCTCACTAATCGCATTGAGCAATTCTCTCTCTCTCTCTCTCTCTTTCGTGTGCGCTTACTGCCCCCCTCTCCTTCCCTCCACTCTGTATCTACTGATCCCTCTGCACAGTCCAGAAGAGAGCTCTCTTTGTGCCGCTGCTGGCAGCCAAACACAAGCACAGAGATGGATATGGCTGAGAGTGACCTGATTCTGCCTCAGTGCCTGGCCTCTGTCCAAATACAGAGACTCTGAGCTCCTGTCCTTCTGTCTTGAGGGAGGAACCCCCCTTGGCTCTCTTCTCTTTTGCTACATTGTAGGACACTGGCAGAAGTACCTACAAGGCCTGCACAGGATTTGAGGTCATGGTTAAGTAATCTGGAGTGTTAGTCACCTTCTTCTAATTAAGCTGTTGTTTCAGTTATGCAACAACATTCAGATGTTTACAACTTTGTGCACAAAGGGTGGATTTACAAAGTAACTACTGATACATTGCAACATGATACAATGTGATGCAACAGTCTTGACCCACCATAACAGTAATGTTACAATACAGCAATACTGCAATAACTGATATATTGCAACACATATCAATATCTGATCAGCTGAAGAAAATAAAACACTCCTGTGAAGGGAAAAACAGACTATTTATTCACTGCCATTTGTTGCCCATGTAACTTCTTTTGTCTTCTTCTTTGAGCCCACTGCCAGTACTTTGTTGGCCAACAAAATTCTGTTTACATAACCCTCACTCTTGTAATACGTTGCATCAATAAGAGTTACTGTAAAGATGGAAGGGTGAACTGGTGTCACTTTCAGCATGTAACTGCTCATCTGGGCTGAGTAGCAAAACATTTGAAAAAAAGTGCTTCTGGTTCCTATCGAACCAGATATGTTAATTGGACATCAATGGACTATACAGCTTTAAAACATAATCCGTTATCATGAGATGCCTTGTCACCTTAGATATTATTTTACTGTATAGTTGATCTGCTGAAATCTATCTTACTTTTCCTTTAAGGAAGTGGTTCCCAACCTTTTTTCCTTTGAGACTCACCTACTTGTGTCTAAGAAAATTTGAGCACCAACTACATTCCTGTTCGGTCTAAATGTACTGCTGTTGCTGTTACAAGAACTTCAAAAGTTCTGTGTCGAAACATTATACCAGTCTTAAAGTATTAATAAATGCTGGACCAGCACTCATTTGTGGAGTGTGGACTTAGTCTTTCGGACTGGTTGATACGCTCATAAATTTCGCTGTTGATTGTACACATATTGAAACATTTTGCTAGCAACTTCCCTTTTTCTCATTTATGTCTCCAAATAACTGAATCAAGTCAGAATTGAACAAGAGCCTCTTGTCTACTTGTAAAGACCTGGTCATCTGAAGGTGACTCAGAAAGTTTCCTGAAAAGGCAGCAAATAATGGGAACCCTGTGAGTTTAGAGATGCATCAATGAGATGGGTTGAGAGAAAGAAAAGGGGACATAAAACATGACAGAAGCAGTGACAATAGAGCCTTATTGGTAGACGATGTCAAAGGGCACATTGATATTATTTGGTATTCTGACTGAATGCATCTTTGGCATCACAACGACAAATGTCATGTTCTTCTGGTGGCGTGATGAAAACGTGTCTGCCTCCTGAAGGCCTGACAGACAGAAGGTACATTTCATTAGATTTCAGAATGCAGGGATGAGATTGTGACTGTGATTGGCAGCCAGCAGAAATAATACAGCATGTGTCAGTGGCAAGAGATGAAAACACACATTTCCACACATGTAATAACATCCACTTCTAGCACATACATCATCCCTCATTTTAAATGCGTTGACAGGAACAGACAGATAATTTCAAATGACTTTTTAATGATGAAAACCACTTTTTCTTTCCTGGAAAAGTAATCAATCTTTGGAGAAATGGCTTCACATTTATTATCTTTTGAGTGAGTATTCAATCATGGAAGTTTCAAACACTATAAAGCACTCATTTTGCTTCTGATAGACCCTGTTAACCTTTAAACCTTGGGTGACGAGTGTCCTTTGCCAGCAAAGGCAACATGGAAATTGCTTTTATTCACTCAAAATATTGTGCTTTACTTTTGATTGCTGAAAAATACAGCTTTACTAGTGAGTAGTTGCAGCTAACTTGGAGTAGATGTACACTAGTGGATGGCTTACAATGGCTTAATAGTGTGTGTTGGAAAGGCAGAAGGATTATGAATTGTTGTCTTAGACAGAAAGGTTGAGTGAAAGTCGGAGATATTTAACTGTGTTTTAAACGGTGTGACCCTAGTTCTCATCAGTGAACCATTAATGTCTTAGCAAAGCACTACAAGAATTGTTGGGCAGAGTAAATTCCTGATAATATCTCATTCTGGTAGGTTGAAAGAGGTGGTAAAGAGGATAATACTGTCCATATGAATATCTGTTTTGTTTTTAAAATCTCTATTTGTTCATTTTTTAATCCCCTCCTTTTCTATCCATCTTTGTTTTGCTCCCCTCTCTCCTCATCTCAACCTTCTAACTGTATGACACGATCTTGACCCAAATTCAAGTCATCTCTATCGATCACTCGCACCAATTCATATAACCCCCATGTCATAGCCTAAAGCTCAACACGGCCTAGACCGGCCATGTTCCATTTGTCTAATGAAAGCAGACCTCATATTTCCTCTGTGACGCGGTCCGGCGCTTCTGATGATGATGATGGCCTTTAGTGAAAGGTTGTGAGGAGACACTTGGTGCTTTCAAGATTGATCGAGAGCCTGGGGGCTGCACTTTGAGGGGAAAAAAGAGGCATAAGCTTGAAGTCCCTCTCTCCAGCCACCAAAGCATCCCACCTATGACGGTTAAAACCACCAGGCAGCTGTAGATTTGAACTGATTTAAAAGGTAAAGAGAAAGACAACATCTTAACAGTGCACAGTCAAGGTTTTTGGTTTATTCCTGTCTTATAATTTGTTCAGTTTAAGACAAAGATAATTTGCCATTAGTTCAGAGTTGGACTTAAATTGATCTTTCTGTTAGTATAAGTTAGAAGTCATGTTCATTTTGATAAAATTAGGGGTGGATGATATTGGAGCCTCCAAAACAGTTCAAATCTACAATTGTCTTGTTGGTTTTAACAGTCTGAGGCATTAAAAAATGTCTCACATGATTAACAGGATGCATGGATGCACCGATAGCTTGTTAAAATGCATATTTGAAACATGATTTGACAAGACATAAACTAAATTTCAGTCAGGATATTTTACCATTTTATTGCAAAATGGATATACAGTTTTACTTGGAGGCGAAGGCTCTGCTCAAAAGATGCTCCCTGGGTTAGACAAGCAGCATGCTTTCACTTTCCAGGGAGTGCTCTGCTAGAAGCCCCCATATGGATGGATACATTTATGACAATGGTTACTGAAAACAATAACATTAGTTCAAAAGCAATTACTCTACAGTAGCATAAATCTGTTTGAGGGTGCAGCACACTTTATGCTATAAAGGAGGAGGCTGGAGTGGAGGAAGTTAAGCTTTGCCAGGAGCAGCAGTGTGCATCAGCATTAATGCAAGCAGGGATTAGTGAGAGGAGCATCATATTTAAATACACTGCTGTGTTGAGCTGTGATTGGCTGTGGGAGCTAGGAGGCGATAACTGGGATGAATTAACGCTGAGCTTCATGTAAGCAATGATATTCAGTGCAAGAGGATTAATTGTTATTATTCAAAGATGACCTGTGATCTTTGAATTGTATGACTTTCACCTAAATAAAAAGCAAAATTTCAAGTCATTTTCTGAAAGTTAAAATGAGTGCAAAATTTCATCTCAACTCGTTCTTGTGAGCCCAAATCTTGTCTCATCTCGTGAGCTTAGTGTCTCGTTTCACCATAAATGAATTATAACTAATACATATATCGACACCGATAAATATATGTACTTCAGTCCTTAAAGACACTTCAAGGTGTAAGAAATGATGATGAATGAAGAGAGACTCTGGCTGACAAAAGTCTGTTGATCCAACCTAAAACTCCACTGTCTTGTTTGTTCCTACGGCCAATATTTACAGTTGATAGAGTCGTATTTGCACAGCCAAATGGCAGTTTTAAATATCTGCATAAGTTTTTTTCATATCTGCTGATATGATATTTCACTTCAATAATATTGTGAATCCCTAATAAAGATAAAAATATTAAAGGTTACCCTTTTTATTAACTTCAATTAACCAAAGAATTCAATTATTCTTGTCCAGTCAATGCTGTTCTTTAAATCAATTAATCACAGACACATTTGCATTTCATAATGAAAACCCACCATCTCACCTTACTATTTTCTTGGTGTGTTTTAGAATAAAGCAAGGCTTGTGTCTACTGCCAAGCCAGCCCACTGCAATGCTAAGCTATTAATCAAGAGTGATGCCTGCTTCAGTCCTTAAGCCAGTGTTTCAAATCCATCCATACACACAGAATAATGACCAATCCCCAGCACCATTATTCTCTTATCACAGCCCATAAGTCATTCTGCCCACACTGACTGGTATTCATATTACCCCCCGGCAGGATTTAACACATGCAGGCGAACATGAAATGTACAAGCAGAAAAAACACGAAACACACACATCTGCATTTCATCACAAAATCACTGCAGTGTGTCCACAGAGAGCAGAACAGATGTACCTCCATCAAGAATCTCCCAACTCTAATTCTGTGCAGTGATTTGCCTTACACTTTGACGATGCAGCACTTCTATTTTTGTTTTTTAGATTGTGCTTAGTTCACTTTAAAACATTTTGCATTGAATATCTTGCAGCTCTGGCATTTCTGCAGAGGCTGTTGCATCGGGTGGACGGTGGGGAATTGTGCCTGACAGAGCAGCCTCTGGCGCTATTATAGAACTACAGCCTGACTGCAATCTTCTTCTATCTTCATCTCTCTCATTGTTTTCTACGTTTGCAGTGTCTTGCATATGGTCTAGCAGAAACATTTAGACATAGAATAGTCACAACTTCTAGCATACACAATCCCTTTCTAGCTCCACTGAAAATACTCAAAATAGGACACAAGCATGCCACAAGCATTCTCCCAGGGGACCTCTGTGGCACTATCAAAAGGAATTCCTTGGCCTCAGCAGTGTGCTTGTCTTAAACCTGTGAAAACTTGTGTTGTAACAAATCACTCTTCTTATTTCTTCTGTAGCTCTTGACCATTGACGATGACTTCTGTGGCCTCGACATGAACGCGCCACTGGGCGTGTCCGAGATGGTGCGAGGCAAGCCCCTCTTCTCTGACGCCGTGGACAAAATGACCTCAGTCATCGCCTATGTCTACAAAAACCACTCACTGGTCTTCGTGGGCACAAAAAGTGGACGGGTCAAGAAGGTAAGGAGCAGAAATGTATAGGATGAAGAGTTGGCAGAAATGATGAGAGCAGAGATTTGGTTTCTCTCTGTGAGAGTGTAGAGTAAGGGCTGGGAATTGGGGACTGCTGGATTGGAGGAAGGATAGTAGTAGTAAGGCAGATTGACTTTCAGGCAAATCAGCTGAGTAGGCTGTATTTGCAGGAAGAAGAGGTGAGTGTGTGCATGAAAAGGAGAGAGTGAAAGAAGGAAGTGTGTGTACCTCACTGCAGAAAGAATCTTGAGGAAAGGGGGGGATCATGAGAACTCCTGAGGGGGGTTTTATTTCTCAAGCCAGGCCTATCTGATATCCCTCAATATCCTCCACATTCCCTCCACCATATATCACACATACACTCATATACACCCAGCAGCCGGGGTATCCGCTGTACTTTTCCTTCATTTTGGACTCATTGAAAATCCAGAGCCCTGGGGGCAGATTATAGCTCACATCAGCATGTTGCAAACTTGCTATACAGCACGGATCAGCATCTTGAGGAATCGATCAGACAAAATTTCTTCTCTTTTTCTTGAGGCTAAACGAGTTATCTGAAAAAAGAAATGTATCACTTTGTAATGTACCTGCTAATCTGCATAACATTGCAATATCAGACTGTGAAGGAAGATCTATCTGTCATTGAGGCTTGTGGAAGCTTCCTTGCAGCCTAGAGTGTCAGTCATGTATGTAAGCGTCTTGGACCATAACAGTCTGTCCCTTGAAAAACATGTCACATTCTGTGTGACAGCAAAGCCCTCGGCTCAACAAGATTTGTCCCCTCAGAGTTAAACAGAACTGGATAAGCCGGGTTTTGGCATGTTGTGGCTCCCACCTTAGACTCGCCTCATGCCCCTGTGGCCTCCCCCGCACCGCAGCCCTTTTCTCTGCTAATAGGATGATGCACTGCTGCTAGGTGTGATAGAAGGGAGGTAGCTCCTGTGCTCTTACTCCCACTCCTCTTGCACTTAGACACACACATGCATCACAGGGCCATGACTGAGACTAATTCTGCGGTGCCTGGGCAAGGGATCCTCACAGGCACAGGAAAAAAAAACAAAATTATACATACAGGAGGAAGGAGAGAAGGATATGGTAAATGAAGGAAGCAAAGTTCAGGTACACTGAGGTGGGACTGTGGCAAGAACAAGCCAACTATATGGAGAGGTGTTTTTTCTATATTCAGACAGAAAGGAGGCCTTGTTTTACAGTGTTTGTTTTTGTCAATTATGGGCCCCTGCCTGTGTTTGTTGTTGTTTTTGCTTAATACAGAAGCAGAGAGGTTGTGGCAGCAGTTTTACATGTTGTTAGACATAACCAACAGATATTTCAAACAGGGGAAATATGTAATCACATTTAATACCTGCTGCTCAGCTGTGATGATGAGTGCCAGTAAGGAGGAGGAAATTTAGTGGCTTGAGTTTTAAAGGAAAACTGAAGATGTTTCCTGTATGTTGAAGTTGATTGTTAATGCTTTTGGCTGTGAAAGGATGTATTTTTCACCTGGTATCTGCATGCTTTTCTTCCTCTATTCTTGGCCTGCATCCAGACTTACAGCCACATGTTGTGACATATTGGATTTTACATTGTTGTTGTGGTATATTTGGCCAAAGAAACCCCACAGAAACACACCAGCTTTGACAAAATATGATCAATATTCTGTGTCAACACAAGCGTACACACATGCACACACAGCCCCATTACAGCCCCATCCAACCCTCCCATGTACATACTGCCCCTCCCCTGTCGTTAACTGTATACCATTAGATGACATCACAGGCAATAAAAGACAACAACAAGACAATAAAAGGTCTGAGCTTCAGTCCACCTCCTTCATCAGTGACTTTATAACCTCTCAGCTAATGGATGTTGATTTATATACACTTCCCCACCTTACTTGTTCCATTGCTCAAACCCCCCCATCCTCTTCCTCCTCCTCCTTTCCCTCACTTTTTTTTACTCTATCTCACTCTTACTGTTTTCCGGTCATTATTTATGATCCTGTGACTAACACGTCAACCAGAATAAATATTAGCATTTACGGTTAAAGAGAGTGATGATCTTTAATGCAACTATGTTTGGGTGAGCTAAATGCTAGTGTTTACAGGCTCATGTCTATGACATCATAAAGTCAAGCTGGGCAGGAAGCTGAGTGAATTAAATTCAATTTGCTTGTGAAATTGTTTTATGTAATGCAAGTGGGAGTAAAACTAAGCCACGTATATCTTGAGACATGGTTGTACTTGGACCATCATTAATATGATGTTTCCCAGCCTCTAGCTAAAGCTAACCTTAACAGGCACTACAAAATGTTGTATGCTAACCCTCAGCTTAACTTCACCTTTAACAAGATTGGTGGGAGAATGCAACAGAGTGAGAGACTGAGGCAATTAGACTCCATTAATACTGAGTATTTTCATGTTGCTGTGGAGTCTAGACACTGGAGGTTGTGATGGAGTCATTCTCCTGGAAACCATCATTGTGGTTGGGCAGAGATATAGTAGATTGTCTGGTTATTCTGAAGGATGAGCAGAAGGATGGTTTTGTTGGTGATGGGAAAACCAAAGTAACAGAATCTGGGAAGAAATGTGCCCTGGAAGAGAAAAATGGAAGGAAAAAGGACAAGTAGTGAGACAGACTTAGTCTGTTTTTGTAGAAGTTTTAAGTAGGCATAAGAAATTCAGTGTAGTTTAAGGTATAATACGACACAATAAGATAAAATACAATACAATTTGATACAATTGGACATGATACAATTAGATTCAATAAGGTACAATTAGATATGACTGACAGTAAGATAAGATACAGTATGATATGTTTGTATCAGGGGTGTCCAAACTATGGCCTGTGGGACTAACTGTGACCTGTGGTCCATTTTTAATTGGCATGTAGCAAATTCATTATATGAAATGAAAGATGACCCACATTAGAGTGTGGAGTTTGTGCTTTATAGTACTCATTAGTTTTTACTGGGGGTGCACAACAGTAGTTTTTTGCGTACAGTATATCCAATATGCCAATAGTCACAAAATCTTTTCTTCCATTATCAACTGATACAGATACATAAATGTAGATCAGACTTTAAACTGCTCATATCGCTCTAGTCCTCTTCAACCACCACCACTCTTACTAAGTTTGGCAGCCTCGGGCAGATTGCTAGTTTTTTGTCTGAATGTGGGGATGAACTGTCAGCATGTCCCTTGTCTGCTGAACGGAGCATCATTCTCATCCTGACTGGGGGTGGGGAGCCAGGGGTAGACAGGGCCCCCCCTGTAATCTGATAGGCCACCCTGAAATTCTCAACAATGATTGGCTGTTTATTTTGTCAACCAATGAAGTAAAGCTGTGATTTTGGCTGATTTTGAAGCATATTCACTTATTAAGCATATTGTTAGATAATTGCTTGGTTTTAAAGATCCAGAATAAGTTTCATATATTGTGATACAGTTTTTTGTCTTTGCTAAAGGACTGTCAGCCTCAGTAGCACCAGTGCTGTGGACAAAAGTTCATGTACAGCCCTGCAGTACAAAGCAGTGCTTTATACTGAATAGTAAAAATGCCTCTAAAAAGGTGACATGCAGGCTTAATGTAGGTTTTTATTCCAATTCTGTGACAGTTTCACATCCTATCATCCTTTAACTTATTTTCACCACTGTTTCATATGATCCCACTGTATTCCTTTTTTCCCCAACATGCTGTCACTTTACCCTCTTTCATTTCATAAGTACAATCTAAACCAACGCTCTGCACCCCTGATCTTAACATCAAAAACAGTCCTTTCTTCAGACAAGTCCTTTTAAGCAACCAAAAATTCCTTCTCTTACCCACATGGTCCATTTTCCAGTTGTTCGTTATAAAGTTAAAACTACAAGGTTAAGCATACTGAAATAACCTTTGCCTTAATTATTTTGATTCTAATTAGCATCATAAGATCTTGTATGAAGTCCATAAATTCTAATCTAAATTTCATAACTACTTCTCATCAGTAGAAAAAGGCACTGCTTTTGAATGTGGAGAATTCATCGCAGCTTCTCTCATACTTGGCCTTTACCGCTACACACAAAGGTTTATATGATCCATACACCTCAACATCTTATTTCCCCTTCACCTCTACCTCCTCCTTATTGATGTCTTTTTTTCTGTGCTCTTCACCTCGCTTTCCACCTCTTTTTTCTCATTTCTCCCTTTCTCCACCTTTGTTTGCCCTCTTCTCATAATTTCCCCCTTCTCACTTCCTTCATCTCTCCTTCTCCCTGCGTCTTTCTCTCTATGCCTGAGTGGAGCTGCTGTGAGAGCTCTTTGATGGCTACCTCCCGCCATCGGAAGTGAATGGACCATATGGCTTCAGTCCGCCTGTCTGTCGGTCAGTTTGTGTGCGCTTCGGTCTGTGGCTTTTCAGGAGATGGAGATGTGATGGAGATAAAAGGCAGGAGCTGGATGAGGTTTAAACCCATTAAATGCAGGTCAGTGCACAGAAGCAGGTCAAGGGGAAAGCCTTAACCCCCTGCAGGCTTTGGTTCACTTTATGGTCATCTGGTCAGGCTACGCATTAGCATGACAGGTACTTGTCTGTGTGTACACATATGCATGATACTCACTGTGCTCACACTCACATGTATCCACATCAGCACATAAACATGCATCAATGAACATTTTTGCCCACACACAACAGTCTGCATACACACTGCTGGACAATCCAGGCCAGGGAACTCCATGGGGCCACGGATTGAGAGGTGGACTAGGGGACAAGAGGGAGCTGTGGAGGCAAAGATGTAGAGAAAAAAGAGAGGGAAGGGATGAGATTGAGGGCCTCCTGCAGAGGTGCTAATGCATCTCCACTCTGTCCTTCCCAACGGGAGAGCATTGGTACTCAATACAATGAGCAGCTAACCTTGAACTTGACATAGACAGAGGCACACAATTGAGCAAGGCTTGGCATGCAAAGATGTTGAGGTCGAAGAAGCTAGAGATGTGAGCATTTCAGTGTCCTGTATGTGGCCAATTTTAAAAGTGATGCCCAAGGTAGTGTCTGAAGAAGCAGACTTGTGGAGTGATGGTACATATGTGGGAGAAAGAGAGCAAAATAACATGTTTTCCACAGAGCATTTGTCAGCATTTGGCCACAGGCAAGGCACAGGGTGTTGGTTTGTGACAATTCGTTCACCTCTTCACCACAGGCACTACTTTTCAATCTGTTCAATTTAGACCGAGAAAAGGGGAGAGGAAGAATAAGATGCAAACACAAAGAAAGAGAGGAAGAGGACGGTGAAGAATTTTTGCAATAAAGGAGCAAGAAAGGGAAAGTAGTGAGGAATGACATGAGAGATAGGAAGTGGGACAGATTTGTGAATCAGTGGTTATGTGCAGGGCTATAGCTACTCAGAGGAGAGGAGAAACCCTGCAGGAAGAGTGTAGTGAGAGATATCTGTCATTTAAGGTTGCCGGGGCAGATGTCAGAAGCGAGAAACAGGTCAATTCCGACGATGAATGGTTAATATTGTTGTAGGGAAGGGAAAGGTCAAAGTCACACTCTACCTCTACCAATTTTCAGTAATCTTTTTTCCTTTCACTACCTGTCTTCTGCCCTCGCTGTCACTAACATGCTATTTTATGTGTCATGTTGCCTGCTGTCTTCTTTTCCTTTGCCTTTTCTCTACTTTAGCTCCCTTCCTTTGCCATAATTTAACTTTCAGCTTTTTCAGGTAAACCTTAGAGGGGTCCAACCCAGTACTAGCAAGGTTTTCCCTAATAGAGTGGCTGGTGAGTGTACATACTAGTGGTGTAATGGTACAGAAAAATTTGGTTTGGTACGTACCTTGGTTTTGAAGTCACGGTTCAGTACGTTTTTGGTACAGTAATTGAAGTGAATAAATAAAATTCTGTTTTTATTTTTTAAATTAAATTGTATTAAAATAAATAGGCTGAATAAATTACATTTACATTATAAATAGTGCTGCGACCTACTAACTAAAGGTCTTCAAGGATTAAAAATATTAATAAATAAATATATTTTTGAATTACTAGGTTTTAAAATTGATATATTGACATATTTTTACCCATTCTTTAAACACTAAAATTTCCCAGCCAACTTGAACGCATCATTATACAACCGTGCGTTAGCTTGTTAAATATGCAAATTAGCGTCTTTCCTGCCGTTTTCAACACGGACTTCAAGACTGGATTACTTTTTTAACCAATGGGACCTACTACAATGTTTGGGAGAACTTTTCACAGCCCATCTAGGCGGATAAAGAGGTTAGCCGTGTGAAATCTGAGGATAACTTTACCTATATGACGCAGCTGCAGACATGTAGGAGTCTGCTCTCTCCCTGCTCCGAGGCTGACAGTTGAAGGTAAAGTTAATTTGATTCACAGAGCCAGAGCACTAGTGTTATAATAAAAAAGATCTTAAAGAAAAAGAAATTCATAACTGGCTGGTGAGACTTTGTTGTTCCTCCTCATTACAGTGACGTTCTTGTTTGAGTGGAGTGTTTTCAAATGCTTTGATTGGTACGCTGGATGACGTGCTTTTAGCGACACAGCCGCTCAATAATGTCAGTGCTATTGTTGTTGTCTTTGTTCACTGTTGTATTTTACCTGAAAACAAAGTGTTCCTAAACAGGACAGTATGTGAGCTTCGTTCCACATGTATTCGTTCGGTACACATCTGTAGCGTACCGAGTGGCCTGTACCGAGACATACCTAATATATAATGCTGCTGGCACAATAGATTATGGATGGCTGGATTGATGTCTGTCTGGATGTCAGAGCTTTACTTGATACTTGATTTACGAGATATTTATTGCTCTGGACCAGTCCCATATGTTTTGTGAGTTGATTGTGTCCTTGTTTTGTGAGTGTGAGCGCTTGTGTGATGGGTTGGTTAGCCCCAGATGCAGATTATTGAAATGGGCTGAGCTGAGCCGTGGTCAGTGGAGCAGAGGATTAACTGCTTAGAGCTAATGATGAAATATGCTTTAGGACAGCCAGGAATTGTGTGTGCTGGTGTGTGTGGACAGTCCTTTATGATCCAAGCCCCCTCCCTCGTCATGGTATGGACATAATGCTCTGAAACACAGGTACACGCACATGCCTACTAGCACCCTGCATAGTAGCCATTACAACCCCACCCATCCTGGCCAGTGGTCTAAGCTGCCGCTGTACTCCACCAGTACTCCCAGAATGCCAATGTTCCCATGCTCTTAAGTATTCCTCAGCAGTCTTCCTTGTTGCCTTGGCGCTGTGAGTCTGTGTGTGCTGCTGCTCCCACACCAGCTAACGCAACAGCACACACTAAAGCAAGCTCAGTCGCTGGTTTCCATGGCAGCAGAGGCTGTTCTACACACAGGATTGAATGTATAGAGGACACACATACACATATCTGTGAGTAAATTGTGCCATGCTGTGTATTTAATTCCACAGAGAACCTGCTGCAATGGACTCAGGGCACATTAAGGTGATCTGATGTGATGATAGTGGGCTGGTAGTCCATGACAGATGCTGTCCACCTCACAGCTGTAAGGCTGATTGAACACACAATATTAATGTGTTTCTGTTTTCGTCTCGCTGTATTAACCGCTGTCTGTTAGCAGCTTTGCTCCACTATTTGTTGTAGAAACAGAGCGGCATGTCAAGGGGAATCAGTCAATGGGAACCCCAAGGCGGCCCCCATCACCCCCTTCACCTTTCTTTTTCCTCTTTTTTTTTTTGTGCCATTGTTCTCAGCCAATTGTTTCTGCATACATCTTCTTCTGGTAATTGCTTGGTGCACAATGTTTGCCTAGGCGCCTGTCCAAAGTCAAATTCCTCCTCTAGCTTTATGGTGTTGGTAAATAGTGTGTGCGCCTTGCTTGCATATGAGACTAAGTGTACATTTGGGTTGATTCTGTGCAGAATATTGGGTGAGCTAACGAGAAGTGAAGTCCAGTAATGGCCTGGGAAAAGGATCAGAAGGTAGCAGTTTCCTTGTGCGCTCCCAATCACCATAATACTCGCTGTTTCTTCTGCCAATGCAGAAACCCCTCATCCAGTAGCCAGGCTGTCAAATTGGGCAGAGAAGATGTTGAACACAGTTATTCAGTCAGAAAGACTTCGGATGTGGATGTTGCAGGAGTGGTATAGAGTTAGGGGGATGGAAGGAAAGAGGGGAGGGATGGGCAGATGGGATAGTGAGGAGGAATGATAAATTAAAGGGGAACTATAAATGGTTTTGGGGTTGGGAGGTGAACAAACATGGACTTTCAATTAGGGATGGGCAATAAGATGATCTTGACAAGGGATTCATTTTTTCTCATACAGGGAATCACAACACTTGAAATTGATAAATAGCCAGTTAGTCTGTAGTTTTTTTACTTGCATGTAGAAGCAAACAAGCATTCTCCATGATATAGAGATTAGAAATTGAGCTGTAGTTTTCCTTGAAGGATTATGAAATATGGTAACAAAAAGTGACAACACAGCATTATTTACTGTGTAGATATTAACATTAATGGCTAAACATGCTTTGATAGGAAAATATACCATAATCATATTTTCTTGACACATATATATTATATATATTATATATTGAAGTATCTGAGAAGGCTGGTGGGATATGCAGAGAGGGATGTATTTCTGGCAGGATGCATATGCAGCACATGGTGAGGTTGAGGGCTAAAGCAGAGACAGATTGGTATGGAGATAAACTAAAAGCTAAATAATACAAGAGGAAAAGAAAAAGGTGAGGGTGTATGGAAACAGAGAGCAAGGTAGATCTAGAAAGCTGTGGGCCACTAGGGAGTGATAGTGCGTGTCTTCCAGACCATTACAGAATTTCCCGCACTCATGAACGCGCGCACACATACCTCAAATTTCCTATTTTGCAGTTCACCTAGCTCTGGTGTTTAGTTGATGAAAGACACAAGGGAATAGAAACAAAGCAATCTCTCCTCTGATTTAGACAGACTATCGCATGGTGTTCTGGTTAGCAGAGAGCAGCCACTGTGCACCCCGTCCTTCCTGACTCAACAGTTACACAAAGTGCCCCTAATACGGGGATGACATTGCTTGTGTGTTCAGCGTGTTTCACTCGTAACCTTCATGTGTGTGTGCACACGGACGTATGCAAAAAATAGCTGTTCACCTCACGCGTGTCATTCTGGTGTGTATTTATAGATGCCACTGCTGTAGCTCAGCCTTATCCCTCCTTTCCAGGGCTCCTCTATAATTGATGAGCTGCCAGGGGCTGAGCAGGGCAATGGCACACACAAACACACACAAACCAACAAATGTACAACCAGCCATGGTAAGCAGCTGCATTACTGCAGGATGACACACGTCTACACACACCAAGCAGACCCTTTCGTTGCTTTAGGCTTCTGTGCATCTGCAGTTTGTCACAAAGGGGAGCCTCCAGTCATGAATCATGGTCCTTGTAGTTTTAAAGTCCAGATGCTTTTGTCATTGCTGCTGCTTGCTGGTTAGCTGCAGTGGAGCGGAGTTAGAGTGAAATTTAACTGTCTTACGCTGTCAACTTCTTGTTTTTAAAACTTCCTGTAAAATTGATTTCCTATTCAGACACAAGGCTTGCAAATCCAAAAACTTTTTTTTGTACAGATCTTTTCTGATACTAGAAGCAGTAAGGGAGTGGGTGAATGACTACAGAAAGGAGAGAGCAGCAGAGAGAGACTCTAAGAGTTTAGAGGGCAAAATTGGTGAACAAGAATGATTGGTGAAAGCTACAGAGATGGAGAGAATGTCGAGAAAGGGTAAAGGCAGACAGTCTGATGGGAGGAGAGGGCGAGAGTGCTGAAATAGAGTTTGATGTTCATTTCGCTCTTGTGAGTCTGCACCTATTGAGAAGAGTACCAGTATGTGGCAGCCTATTGAGCCGTGAGTGATTTGAGTGGCTATTCTCCACTGTGTGTACATGGAGTTGAAAGGCTCGAGTCTGCAGAGAAGTTGGAGAGAGAAAATGACTAACTTCAGTCTGATCTTTCCGTTTCCTGACTGTTTGAACTGGATTTGACTCTGATGTGCTGCTGGCTCAGGGTTAAGACAAGGTTGGCTTTTCAGGAGGATGAGTCAGGGTCCTGGGACATGAATCAAAGGGCAGAGGCAGAATCTG
Source organism: Cheilinus undulatus (assembly GCF_018320785.1). Lineage (NCBI taxonomy): Eukaryota > Metazoa > Chordata > Actinopteri > Labriformes > Labridae > Cheilinus > Cheilinus undulatus. Next base: position 17,535,144 of record NC_054887.1, on the reverse strand, counting down.
AAATCCATGCCTTTATCACAAACATGATTTTCACCTGTTGTTTTTCATTTTTCCATATTCTAGGAAACTTTAGATATTGGTAGGGAACAGTATTAGATGGTTTTATAAGTATACTATAATAATCTAATGGGAAATGAATAACAAGGTGCAACAACAATCTCCCATACCAAATCATCTCTTCCGTCTTCCATATAAGGTTCTTCTTTGTCTTATTTTCCTACTCTCTTCACCCACTTCTTTCTGCCTTTGTATCACTTAACTTTATCAAACACTCTTGCTTACTTTCCCTCCCCAGAATACTTTTCTTTGTCTATCACTCATCCCTTATTTCATTCTACTGTATTTAGTTAACATGTAGCTGTGTGTCTTTCCAGTGAGTTAAAAAGCTGCTCAGTGACCATGGATTAGCTGGGCAGGTATAGGGGCTATAACATAGCATTTTCTCTTCCGCTTAAGTTTGATATCTTTACTGACACTAATGACTTTAAATAAGGGCTATCACCCTGAAGCATAAGGCAACGAACCTACTGTGTGTGCATTATATGAACATTGTCAAGGGTTACAAAGTAAGATGCTACTGTAGATAGATTGCATTTGTGGGTAACTCATGTGATAATGGGAGGACAGAAAGACAAACCAAATGTCCCTGTACATGCACACTCATGCACGACTCATCTGACCTGTGACATTGGCTTGAGTCCATAGAGGAGGAAACAAAAACTCCAGAGTTATTCAAATCAAGATGCCTTTCAGACTTGGAGCCATTCAAACTCCTTAAAATGTGTTGCACAATAGGACAAAAATGTGATGTTTAAACTGTGCTCAGACCAAAAACTAGGGGTAGACAGATTATAGGCTGATTATTGATGCCAATATTTGGCATTTAGATTTTATTTACCAATAATCAATAAAATCAGTAAATTCAAAGGTGTACTACTTTGGTACCACTGCAAGTTGTGTCTTCAACTCTGTTTTTGTTTTCACTCTCAACAGTCTCATCTAATGTCCTACCCATAACACTTTCTGTCTGGCATGATGTCACACAAGTGCTAGCCAATTAACACTGAGGCCTGAGTGGCACCGACATGGGGAGTGTACGGCATCTCTTTCTGTTTCCTGCTGCTACAGTTTGCTCTGTGCTGTTTCTGTTGACAGAGATAGTGCTAAATTAGTGGTTTTCCTTAATTTTTGAAATGCAGTTTCAATTTTGCCACATTAAGGGCATTTTATTGTGCATATTACGTGCATTTTGTTTTGCAAATGCAAAGCTAGCATCTGAAGACCTACAGACCCTGAGTAAGGCTCAAGATAAGAGCAAGATGCTGAGACCAACCAAGCAGACAGCGCATTATTTTCAACAACAAAAGATATTGATTAAAGCACAGATGAACAGGCTTAAGCCTGATTTATGCTTCTGTGTCGCGTTGACGGCGTAGCTATGCGTAACCCTCTGCGTTGACGTGGACCCCTACGCCGTAGCCTGACGTGCACCTCCAAAAAAATCCTAGCTACGCATCGCAGCAACGCAGACCGCAAGGGCTGTGATTGGTCCGCTCAAAACGTCATTTCTTCATCCAGGGCCATCAGTGGGCGAACCAGTGTGGTAAATTCACCCGTTCTAAGCCTCGACTCGTTTAGTGGTCCTACAGACCACCTCCGCAAACGTCTTCAGAGGCAATGCAAAGCCAGGTTGTGTTACTGTGTAATGACGAAACTTGCACTGATGAATTCCTTTTAAGAATAACTAACTAGCAATGTGTAATGCAGTACTTTTTGAGTTATTACCTGAACACAGTCATAGATATCACACCATGTCATGACATACTGTATCAAAATCTGACATGCGCAGTTTTAGGTTGCTATTTGACAGCATATGAGTGGTTCAGATGACACAGTAGTGCTGGGAATTAACTGAGTTTAAATTTCAATCTTGGCTTCTCAAGAACATGGAAACAAGGTAATCCGTATTATTGAACCTTCTGATTATAACACGACTGACTACTAACTGAGCCACACTCACCCCAAAGTGTATAAGTTGAATAAATGCATGTCATTCAGATGTTGTAAAATCAATAGAGTAATCATTTTTGATATTTCTGATGAATAAAGGAAAAACGTGGTTATGATTTTCACCATAATGAGGCACCCCTATAACACTGTCTAATTGCTTAGCTCATCTCTAACATATCTGTATTCCTACAACACACTGGAGTTTTTCCTCCTTACCTTGCCTGTCAAGCCAACTCTTAAAGCCTCGCTCTACTCCTCTGCTTAATTAGCACCACTATTAACATTCTTCAGCCATATTAAGCTCGTGTCAAGCCAGCAACAGGAATGCAATTACCTCCAAGCTTTCTCTGCCTGTTTCTCTCTCTACTGCTGATGGATCATTGCGTAGGTAACCACAGAGAAATGCACACACTTACACATATTCACATAAGTCTCCTCATGTCAAAGGAAGCTGAAGAGTTAACCATCACCTTCTATGGCTGCTGCTGCTGAAAGAAGAAGCTGCTGTTTGCTTGAACTGGCATTAATTACTCTTGTGTAGCCGACTGTGAAGACACAGGCTCCCCCACACTTAATTAACAATTTGTAAAGGTGATTTATTGTTAATTAAAAGGTATAGAAAAAGTTTACAGGAGCCGTACTTCTACAGCTTTTTAATTATATTTTCTTAATTTTGCTTCATGTGTAGGCATTTTCCTGTGTCTGCCTCCCAAATCATTGCATGGTGATTGTTAATTTGTGCACCAGCAGTAAAAAATCAATACAATGTCTAGCGAGTAATCACAGTGTGTTCCTCTGTAGCTCCAGCAGTAACCTTGCAATGACCAGAGTGTAATTTCCCCTCACTGCCATTATTATGGTCTGAGGGGCATATTATTTAGTTTTCCACTCATAACCGGCCATAACTTAAGGTTTATGGTGATGAAGGATAAGCGAAGATTGATGCCCTTTTCACTCCATGGCTCAGCAAAGAGAGCAATGTTCTCTTTGCTGAGTATGTCTCTCTTTCTTTTTCATTCCACTCTACACAAACTTTCATCACTTTCTCTGTAATGGATTTTCTCAAAATCATTGATGGATGACTGGTTGAAGCAGATCCATTTTCTCCCCATTTTGTACCTGTGGTAGTGCATGTAGCAGCCATATTTCTACACAAGCTCATCTTTGGTTTGTTTGGAAGCATAGCATACCTTTTTCTCTTATTCTTTACCTTATTCTCCTTTCTTTACCTCCATCCTTCCCTCTCCTTGATTTATGTGCAACTATAGAGGACACACCACTGCAGGTGAGCCCTCTGCCTCCCCCTCCTTCTCTCACTTCCTCCCTCTCTGCATGCCTGTAGCCAATCATTGCACACCATAGGTCTCTTGGGGCGACCAGTGCCCCCGCACACCTTTCCTCTCCTCCTCTCTCTTCCTCTACACCTCTCTGTTCTCCCTACCTCTGTCTCTCTTCCTAACTCTCTTCCTGTCTTGCTCTGCAGAGAACAGTTTGCCTCACAACTGGGTCACTCTCACTCCTCCCTGCAGTACATGCTAGCAGTCAGACTAGGCTAGGCAGCTCTCTGTAGCAAGGGAGACTTGTGAGCCATCAAGGAGGTTGTGTTTGCAACTATGCCAGTGTATTCAAGCCTTCATACCAAAGATTACAGTAAGATTATGTTTGTGAATAGGATAGCTCTATGAAGGACACATTTCTTCTCATATGTTTGTGTGTACATGCTGTTCTCTTCTGTTTGGAAGCTTCCATTAGCCACCACATGTATAAAACCTCCTGCAAACATCAGTTGCATCTCCCATTTGTTTGTTTGTTTGTGTTTGTATTTGCACATTCTTATATTGCTCAGCTTTTCCTCCCACTCCTCTCACAGACACACATGTCCCCACATATACACACCCTCTAATGTAGCTGCAGCGGTGTCAGGGAGTTGCGATTTAGATTACTCCGACTCGCCCATTAAGCAGATGCTAGCGTAAACATCTTTAAAAGGGTCCCTGGGTCTGTCTGTCTGACATCAAGACTTTGAAGTGTGCCTCAGGTACTCAGCCTGCTTCATAAACACAATGACAGCAGAGCGGGAGAGCAAGTGAGAGAGTCAATAAATGAGATGAAATTAGAGAGAGGAATGCTGGGAAAGATATGAAAAAATGGCAAAAGTAGACAGAGAAATTAACATTTGTAATCTCACACAGCAATCCTCACTGTCGTCTGTTTTTCTCCTTACCTCCTCTCCTCTCCTCACCCCTTTCTTTTCCCATCCTCAACACGGACCTTAATAAGGGGATTTTTATCTCAACTACACAAGCCCTCCCAAAGGATTATGGGATTTTTTTCCTCCCTCTGCTTCACACACAGAATAGTAATTACTAAACTGCAGTTAGAGGTATGCCTTGTTTTAAGAAATAAAGCCGAATAGGTGAAGAAAACTTAGCTTTTGTAAATCTTGATTGTGGACTGGTGTGGTCTTGTAAACAACCTTAGGTGCTGTGATTCCATCACACCTCTGTAACCTCTGTCTAGATGAGAGTTCACACAGGGTCACTGTTGTCACTGTGACTCTAAGATGCATGATCTGTGGCCTGTGTGAGCCAAAGTTGCTGCCTCCTCACATTGTCCCTCACCTGTGTCTCTAAATCTCACTTTTATGAAGTGCAGCATTCAAGTTCAGCTTTAAACTGCTGCACACTTGGCATAATGCACCAGACACCAAAACTGGAAAAAAGCGATAAAACTGACTGCAATCGTAGAACACACAATCAAACAGCCCTACAAGTATGCAGGTCTGAAATGTAAAGATAAGAAGCACATTTATTTGTACATTTTAAATTGGTTGCCTTTGTTATCAGATCTTTCCTTCCCTGCTGAAAGAAAGCAAAGTAAAAACACCCAGTGCACTTCGAGCATATTAGTCCTTCAACTTTGATTTTTATATTGCTGAATTGTTACACCAGAATGTTGCACTACCATAAAAACTTCAGCTCTTAGAACATGTGCCTATATCTTTATCAATGACTGTGTATAGTTGGGCTTAAAATAGAAAAGCGATAAATTGCTTTTGTCAAAGTCAGCAGTGAACAGGTGTGTATTCAACCTTGATTTAAAAGAGCTCAGACTTTCAGCAGACCTGATATCCTCTGGGATTTTGTTCCAGATATATGGAGCATAGAAACTGAATGCTGGTTCTCCATGTTTAGTTCTGACTCTGGGGACGCAGAGCAGACCTGAACCAGACAACCTGAGTGGTCTGGATGGTCATACTGGACTAGAAGATCTCTGATGTATTTTGGGCCTAAACCGTTCAGTGCTTTATAAGCTAACAGGAGTATTTTAAAGTCTGTTCTCTGAGAGACAGGGAGCCAGTGTAGAGACCTCAGGACAGGACTGATACGGTCCACTCTCTTGGTCTTAGAGAGGATTTGAGCAGCACTATTGTGGATCAGCTGCAGCTGTCTGATTGACTTTTTTTTGGAAGATCAGCAAAGATACTGTTAATGTAGTCAACTCGACTGAAGATAAATGCATGGACAAATTTTTTAAGGTCCTGCTGTGACATTAGTCCTTTAATCCTATAAATATTCTTGAGGTGATAATAAGCTGACTTTGTAATTGTTTTTTTACTGTTTTAAAACAAACCCAGATGACCCAGTGTGTGTTAAAGCCCAAGACAGACTGACAGATTTGCTCTGCAAAGAGAGCACAGTTGCTGTGTTGCTGTTATTACCGACATCAAACTTGGAGAGGAAAAACACAGGGTTAAACTGTCTACAGTATTGCAAATAAAGTACAGTGGTGTTCAGTTAGTTACCTGGCTGCTCGTAATGCTAGAGCAAAACTTACTGCTGACTGGGCTGAGACCAAGCTGTTTTCCATCCCTTTCCTACGCTAGCGGTAGCATCAGCTATGCCTCGCATGGGCTCTACAGCTGTACGCACCTATTAAAACCAGTAATGACGCTGTTGCAGGAAGCCATTCTATGTCAAAAATTTTATCGGTGATGGTATTGGTACCTGTTTACTGCCCACCACTACCTCATAGTCATAAGAAGTGGAACATTGTTGGAACGAGGTGAATAACATATCTTCAAGATGATATTAACGTTTATGAGTCTTAAGTCAAAGATAATTCACAGAGGTCTTTTTTCCCCCGATTTTAAAAAGTGCCACAGTTTATATTGTAAAAGTAAACTCCACAGATGCCTAGGTAGGTATGATTCAGTGATCATAGACCGGAGTACTAGTATTTCTTATGTCTCCAGGGATAGGAATAACCAGGTTAATCTGTGTGCATCTAAACACAGTATTCTGAATATGATCAAAACTGGGATGTGAACTCATAACCGGGATACTTAAGTCCATGTAAACATAGTCAATAAGACTGACTGCACGCTTGATGATTAAGCCCAATTTTAGGCCAGATTTGCTCCTCTTTAGTGATTGGGGTGAACCGATCTAAGGCTTGTTTCAAACAATTATTTGTTCAAAAATCCTCATGTTTGTGGTGTCAATATGAATATATTACTGCTCTCAATCTTCAGCCTCCCTAATCTGGAATATTAGATATCAAATCAAACATGTTTTATGTTTATAATTCAATGGCAGGCTTCCTCTGATAGAATACCCACAATCACCAGAGAGAGAAAGCACACTGGTTGGCATCACCAACCAGAGCTTGTAGACATTAACACAACTTCAACCGCAACTTCCTAACATGTCCCGGTCTTGCACAGAAATGATTCTTTTGTGAGCAATACATATCATACTGCTACTGTCTTACTGCAACGACTCCCAACAACAGAGACATCGGGGAAACCTTTGCAACTCTTCCTCAAATGCTGCAAGGACTTCTACACCCTATCAACCTAGACTCTCACAAACCAGCACACTCACAACCCCATTTAAAGAGTTTCATGTGAGATTAAACAACCACCAATCCTCTGTCCTCCTCCTTCAGTCACTCTATCTCTGAGCACATGCCAGCTCTGTCCTACTTTATATTCATCCATGCTGTTAAACTGGACTCAAAAAGATCTACAGCATGCTACTGTGAATGTTGGGTATTGATTTGATGTGTATGTAGACCTTATGAGCATTTATCACTATAATAGAAAATACAATAAGAGTAGAGGCACCCTGCACCATATGAGAGAAGTTGTCAGATAAGTTTAGGGAGTGAGTCTTTTAACATGGGCTTCCTGTTTCCTCCCTCTAATGTAGCTCAAAACAAATGGGAAATGATCCATTGGGAGAAGTTGTGAGAGAATGATGATCCTTTTTGTATACCACAGTAAAACACTCCTTTGTGAACAAAGGATGAAAAGCACTGGGAATACCATGTGTTCTTCTACTATCTGTCGAAATACTGTCTGCCAGCATGGCGTCAGTTAGCACAACCTCAGTCCAGTCATTGCTCAATGCTGTAATAGTCAGAGATGGATTTAGGTTAGTCATCACTGTAGTGCTGTGAAACCAGGGAGGTGTGAGTGTGCATGTTAAAGTATGTCTTTGAGTGTTCTGCACCTGCCTGAATCCTCTAAAAAGCCGCCACTGTGGAGATTTTTTATCCCTTTCTCCATGTCCTTGCTCCCTGACACCTGAGCACCCTGGGAAATTTGACTGCCAAGGACATACTACTACTGCTTACACCCCCCAACCCCAGCTCATTTTTACTCTCTGCTTTCATTGTTGACTAAAACTCAGAGTGGCATCTCGTCTACTACTCTCGTCCCTGGAGAGGGAGGCCTAGTTTTTTTTCTCCCTGTATGTAATCAACTTCTCCCCTCTCATTTAAGTTAAGCCATTAGCACACAGAGGAAGGGAGAAAAGCTTAGTCACCAAATGTGCTGAATATCAATCAGACAAAGGGTTTGGGGGCGTAAGGGGAGTGCTGAGAGAAAAGAAAATATGCATTGAATGTATGACAAGAATTTGGAAGAGATGTAGCAGATGATATCCATTGGTTCAACATTCTTTCCATCTTTTTCATCTTCATCTCTTCGTAAATCTCTGTCTCTATCCATGTTTGGCTACCAAGCCTGAGCTTTGCCAAGTGAGCACGCGGCTGTGGCCGTTCCATCTGGTTTGGCTCTCAAGATTTCTTCTCGTTAGGCCATTACTGCCACTTAGTCTCAGCTGCCCGCTCCTACAACTGGCAAACCAACCAAACCACTGTCCTCTTCTCCTTCTGCCGCCACCATCATTGCTTGGCCCTCATCCCTGATAGCAGCTTAGCTGTCCGCTCCAAGTCCTGTCCAATAAGCTTTACAGCCACATAGAAAGTGCTGTCAGTCTCAGAAAAGTAAAAACTAGAACAGAGTGTGCATCATCTGAAGAAACTGTGAAGTCCAGTGTTGTTCATTTTAGCCAACACCCGGCTTCTGAGGAAAAACAAGCCCAACCTGCATCATTCCTGCGTCATATTGCATCATCAGCACATTTCAAATGGCATTTAAAGGTGGATGCCTGTTAAGCTCTATTTATTTTCACTAGCACCTTGTGCTGTGATACAATGCCCTACAGTTTAGGCTCTTGTTCCCTGGCGGCTCCGCACACTACAGATGTAACTGTATGTGTTAGAACGTGTTGGCAGGCACCCTGTTTCACACAGCGTGGGCTACAGACTTGGCCGACGAAGACACGTCAAGGGAGACACATCCGGAAATAGAAACATCAGTCCCGCTCACTTCTACCCAGACGGATGAAGAAATTGGAAAGAAGGAAGGTAGCGATGGATGCCAGAGCATGAACGAGCAGTTGTCCCCATGTATTTTCTCTAGTTGCTTGCCTTAACGTTGGTTTGATATGGCACCATGCTCCCTTAGTGCTTGATTCCACACTTCAACCTTGTTCAAGATCATCTCCTGCTTTGAATATTATTCCTTTCTTATTAGCACATTGGGCCAACATCTCTTCACCTTCTCGAATAATGAGCTCACGATGCAAATTTGGTACTTTTATATCATTTGAGGGATAAGAAAAAGCACAGTGCATACTGAATGACATGCAAAATGAGTAAATGAGAAGGAAGAGCAAAGTGCATCCTCATCTCTGAGGAAAATGTTTTCAAGACTTGATCTGAAAAAAATGCCAACGATAATACAACAGGCCTCAATAAGTAAAAAAAAAAACTCTTTAATTTTATGTATGAATAATATGAATAATTTTATGCTAAATGATAGAAACATCCTTGAACCTTCCTCCTCTAGCTAATTCTTTTTTTTTTTTTTGTTTTTCTTGTATAATAAACTCTAATCATCTTTTCACCTTTACACCCATAGATATGTACATAAATACACATCAGCTTTGAATCAGGTTAATTTGCTTCTTGAACTGAAGGTCTGAAAGACAAATGGTGTTTTAAATGAAATGTCAAAGCTCAGGAGACAAATGCGCCTGATAATATATTTATAACCTTTCTTTCTTAGGTAGATAAGTTCCATATACTGAATAAAGGAACGACTGTATAACCTTGCAAAGTAGATGGATTTGCCAGACTCTGTCTCCGTCATCAGGCAAATCCATCTTGAAAAGCTCCAGTCTGCAACGTTTGTGCGGAACCGGGCACTGTTCAGATCAATCAGCGCCATTTGAGGAGAACAAGGCAGTAGCTATGGGTGGGGTTTAGTTATACTAGCTGTTTTTAATGGTTTTCTCCAGTGCGGATATACCTCCAGAATAGCATCAATTTTACTAGAACTTTACTATGTTTCTGCATGAAATAAAGAATAAAAACAACACTACAAGCTTTTCATGATGGGAAGGTGTTTTTGCTCTTCTGCTGACCTGCGTCAAGTCTGTGAGAGTTACAGAGGAAAGGGTTAACTGTGTAAATGGTTGTGTACAATGACTGCTATTAGAGTGATTAGTTCGGACTTAGCCATTGGACAACATTTCTTTATAAAAACATGGAGAGAGAGCAACACTGAATGCTTTTCATGATGGAAAAGATGTTTTTGGTCTTCTGGTCTGTTTTGGCATGCATGTATTTTCTATAGTTACGGGTGGGATCTGCTGGTGTATCCAATGGCCTGGTAGCTTTTAGCTCAGATGTAGCTGTATGACAGCAGCAGTTTAATTTGAAGTGGGCCACATTTCTTATTAAAACAAAAGCAAAGAGCCACACCAAATGCTGGTCTTTGCAGAGAAGACATGTTTGCACATCTCCCGACCTGCCTTGGCATCAGTTTTATTCACTGAAAAGCTCTGCTATTAACAATCTACAGCGGCGGTAACCTGTCAGCTCAAGAGAAGCTGAGCGTACAGTGTCACTTTGTCTTGTCACTCTGATTGGCCCGTCATGAATGTGACTGACAGAATGTTCCTCCACTCACCTTCTGAGAATTTTTTTAAAAGTTCTGCCCTTCTCAAACACTTTTTATGGGAGCTTTCCCAGATGAATGTCAAATATGTCCTTGCAATCTGGGTATGAAATAGTCAATCTGGCATGTCAGGTTAACGACTGTGAACCTTGAGGGGATTTGTTACAACAATGGTAGATAGTGTCTCAACCCTGTTTTCCTGCTTACGTTACATCACCATGACTCTACAGATAAATGTTGGAAAGGCTCCTCAGTGTTGCACTCCCCCTGTATGTAGTCAGGCTTGTTCTGTACTACAGCACTTGTCTTCATTTCGAAATAAAGCATGTTTACATCAGAGTAACTCTTCATTTAAGCAAATCATCACTCACTCTGTTCTCACATAAACACACAGGGATGTGTTCACATGCACACACCCAGCACACTCAAACGCTTAGCTTCCTCGTGTTAAATGGACGCTAATTCTCTGTATCAGGGGATTATACATAATTGATTTATGGATGAGGAGTGAAATTACTCATCAGTTGAAAGAAAAAGGCATTTTGTCTTCCGGCTGGAGCGTGCCACTGTTCTGTGGAGTTAATGGTGGAGATGCTCAAGGCCTTCCATACAGCCTGTGTTTCAGCAGTGCCTTGCAATAGTTATAACTGGAAATAATTCAAAACAACAAATACTTACAAACTGGAAGTGGAAGAAAAAGTCATTGCAGACATTGGACCCTGAGGCCAATGCAATCAAAGTGCGACTAACAATTGTCTGCTATGTTGTACTGCATTTTAAAGACTCTTTTTCTTCTCGTTGGCAAGCCTCCCCATGGCAAAGCACTAAGAGTATATAAAATACAAATTATAAACTCTTTTCATTCACTCTGTCTGTGAAAAATATTGATCTCAAGCTATGAAATTATCCCAACCCTGCCTCAAACAAGCAAACCGCAGTCATTTTTTTGGTCCCATTTGATACATCCCATAAGCTGTATGACTTTGTGTTTGTGTGTCAACAGAAACCTGAGCCAGCACTGAGCACTTACACATCAAAGGCAATTCATTGTGTTAGCATACAGTAGGAAAAATGATCTGTTTTCTACACTGGAGTTGATACGGCAGATCCATTTCAGTACAGTTTGATGTTTTCCCCTGGCCCTCTGTTAATAAATGCCTGCTTTGCTGAAAGTGGAGGCATTTCTCCCCTCGAGTTTTTCCCCGGTGCAGTGATAGCATATCTACACCGCTGCTGTTGCTATGGCTCTGTTGCTAGGTAACTATTTATCTACTATTATGGGATTCTGCAGCGGCTCAATGGGGAAGTTAGCACAGACAATTTGGCCCTCTGTTTTGTGCACTGTGTCATATTATGCACATTCAAGTTGCAAGTGTGAACATTGTGCTGTAGTGGAGGCAAAAAACAGCTGCAGGCCAGCTGCTGCCCACCCCATGTTCATGCATAAATATACAGCACTAGAGCAAAAAACAAAACATACACTGTTGTATCATGAATCATTCAGATGCACATAGTAGTAGTTATTTCTTTAACACCCTGATCAGTTATACGTGTCTTGTATAAGGAAGATATGGAGGCTGTTGAGGGCCAAAGGGAAAAGGTGCTAATTTGGAGCTCAGCTATTTATACCTGAGTAACCTCTATGCTGTCTTCTGACCTGTCCTGTTCAAACATAAACACGCAGATACTCACATCCAACCCTGCCCTCTTACCCTTCCCCTGACAGTCTGCAGGGAATCGTTTACCCCCAACACGGTCAACCCAACACACTCTCCAGGAGTCTGCACACAAAATAATGTAAACACTCATGCCATCATAATATCAATGTGGGTGTGCTCAGTGCTGACTCGAACAGTGTGGGCTCACCGTAAAACTGATGTCAATCAGTGGTGAATTTGCATGCCAATAGCTCCATGAATAGGCAGTGATGGAGTGAATAGTTAATTTCCTCGTAGGCTTAAGAAAATCTCCTCCTCCTGTGGGGGGAAAGACACTGACTGTGCATGAATTCTCCTGATGGACTTCATATTTTCACATGTGAATTGGATTGATTGTGAGGATTCAGTGAGGATCTGTTGATGTTAAGGGAAACTTCAGGAGGACTCATCTAGATCATATTGTATCTCAGACTTTAAGGAATTACTGCAAATGTTTAGATATTGTGAAACTTGCTTAAATTCTACACTATTCAACCAGCTCTGACATTCCTTGACATGTAGAACACAATGTTCTCCTCAACATTGCTCCACACAACCTTTTAGCTACATGTTTCATCTGCTTTATCTAAAGAGCATATTAAGGTTGCAGGTTTTCTCAGGACACAAGTATAAAGTAGTAGCTGTGAAAGTGGTAAGCCATAAATCTTGTCTTGTGAAACTGACTTATTGCTTATCACATGAATATGTCTGTGTGAGTGTTTACACAAGCTGGTGCAAATTTGTGGATGTGGGAATCAAACATTGCATGGGAAGTGCTTTTACGGGAAATGAACACTCATAAAGACAATAGCAGAGATCTCGCGTGAGTGCATATGTGTGTATGCGCATCAGTGTGTATGCTGTTAGGGCCCCTGTCCGGTTGATGAATGATCAAGGGGTTGAGTGGAGGAGAGTGTCTATAAAACACCCCAGCTATCCTCCATCCTTTCATCTGTACCCTTTTTTCTGTAGCTAAAATCCCCTTCGTTTTCTCTGTCCTTCCCCTCCTGTCTCTGTGTTGTTATTTTTTTCTGTTTCTCCGTGTCATTTATCTCCTTTCCCTCACAAACCTCATCTCTGTCTGTGCTCTAGCTGCAGGCTAAAGCTCTGGCAGTAAACAAATGAGCGCAATATTATTTTACGGGACAACAACTTCAAAGTTTCCCTCTGTTTGGTACAATTAACAAGGCAAAGGCCTGAGGGGACATCACAAGGAGAGACGAATTTAGGGAGAGAGAAATGGGGAAGCATTTTTAACAACAGATAGACAGAGGAGAGTATAAAGAGAGAGCAAAAAAAAGGGACATGGGACATGATAATGACATAAGGAAAGGAGTGATTTGGCCATGAGATGAATGAGTCTTTGTGAGATACAGTTGCAATTTTGGGGGGTTATTTCAAGTGTTTTCTGCTAAAACAATGTTTATTTGCTTGAACTTGTGAGATGAAACAAACAAAAATCTTCAATCAAGTGCACAGGTACACATGATAAAGTCTGTATTCTCTGGGAAGGAAAGAGTTAAAAACTCTCTTCATGTGTGATGATCTTGCAATAGTCAACGCTCACAACATGCCATTTCTGTGTAGCTGTTTTTGCCATGTTGAGTTTGTTCTCCTGCTAGTTGGCACTATGGCAGTCAAGCTCTCAGCCTACGGTTACGTTGATAGTTTTGTCAGAAGAGACTTAATTGGAGTTTAACAAGAATTTATTTTGCAAAAGGAAAAGCTGTTAAAAAGTAATGTTTCCAGCTGAGTGGGAGAGATGCCGTGCAAAATCTGTCATACAAGTAGAGGGACAACACAACAAGCCTGTTGTGCAAACTATAGTCTGTTTTAACAGACTAATGCTCCCCAGAAAGCTCCAATAAGCTCTTCGTGGGCAGTGATGTCGGTGCATCCACCTGTCATTCTCACAGCTCTGTAGTAAAAACAATAAACCATTCCTAAAGGCCACCTCTGTAATACATGCTTCCATGCATGCTCATAGATAGTCATCAAAGGGAACACCCAGAAGCATCATATCCACTTTGCAGTAAAGGGGAAAGCAAACCATTAACCTCAGTGCCAAAGATAAGCTGTGTGGCCCTCTGACAACAAATAAACGTCAACATTTTATATATTTACATTTCAGATTTTACCCAACTGAAGCAAAGAGCTAAGTAGGAGAAAGCAGCTAGCTATCCAGCTGGTGATCAGGCCTGTCCTGGTGGACCCAAAGTCCTAATATTTCTGTATGTAGTCAGCACTTTTTTGTATTTTTACTTTAATGTCATGCTGACCTTATCTGAACAGCATTATGACTATGCAACCATCTCATTTGAACAAATTTCTATCATTCAAACTACTTAGAACTTAACATATATATATATATATATATATATATATTACAACCAGCCTATTAAGAATTGTATAGATTAAATCAGACTATCACCCGTAAATCCAGTTACTTGAATGAGCTAGGTCAGGCTTGAAGCTGGATTTTTTAGGAAAGCTCTAATTCATTTGGCTTCCCTTTTTAGGATCGGTGTGAAAGGTACAGGAATTTAGCAGCTTAGGAGACACGTTTCTCTTTCTCTTGCAAGAAAAGTATATAAAATTTGGATTTGTTACCTCTCTCTTGTCCGTTACTGATAAGAAATTGTTGTGTAAAATGTTGTTGTCACAGCCATTATAACCATGATTCCTACTAACAACGGCATACAAAAATCCTGTTGCTTCAGAAGAAACAGATCAGAAGTGTAAAGTTGATAGTTTGATAGTCATAGCTCCCTGTGCTTTGTAGCTCTAACATTCACATTTATATGGGTTTTGCTATGCTGCACCTGCTGGCCTTGACCATTATAGTTGTTTTTCTTTAGTCTTCAGATCTCAGCCAGCAGCCAGCACCCCACACATTCACTACAGAGACACTACTTAAACGCCCTCAACACCAACCAGCTCCATGTCTTTATATCATGGCGCCTTGCCCTTGTTTGTGCCAACTACCCCATACTGTGCCAACTAACAACCTCCCTGCAACCCACCATACACACTGACTAACACACTCACACAAGGCCACTGCTCCCCCCCAAACCAGCTGAGATAAAAAGGCAGCAGATCACACAACTGCTAAACTTTGATCAATCTGGCAACAAGTGTAAATAGGATCATTAATAGGGATTTAGCAGGGGGCTGCCGTCTGCGATTACAAATACGCAAACACGCACATATGCTTTTTTTTCAGCCGCTACAATTTCAGACTCTCACTTAGCTGTGCACAGCTCATTTTTATATTTCCAGAGACTAGATGCAGCGTGCTAACACAGTACCAACGGGGCCTTTAATTGGGGTGTAATCTGAAAAGTGTAATTTGCCTGGAGTGGATAGAGAGATCTGACAGCATGAGAAGGAGTAAGGATGGGAGGAGAGGATTACTGCGTGAAGGGGAAAAAAGGAAAAAGGAGAAGAAATCATGTGGAAGAGCATAGAGAAATAAGATGAGGGCATGGGGGCAAAGCAAAGGAGGGGGATCACAAAAAGACAGGCAGAAAAAGTGGAATTTAGTGGCAGAAATTCTGAAGGAGAAAATGAGTTGGAGGCAGCAGAAAAATGAGAAGGAGAGGAACAGCTTTCACATATTTTCCCAAATATTGTATAATGTGTCACTTCATTCCCAGACTTACACTGCCATACATGACCCCTCCTCAGATTACAACCATTCACCGCATTAGATCTGCTCCTAAACGAGTCTCAATCCATTTCAAAATCCACAAATCAGTGAGTCTTCTCCTCCCTAAACTCCTTAGTTTCCTATTGCCAAAGCCCGATTACATCGCTTTTATAACCCACAATACCCACTGCTGCCATGGCTTTCCAGCTGCAAGCCTCTTATCTATCAAAATGGTCTTATGAGTTTGAAGCTGACCGCCACCAGAGCCAAGGTAGAGAGGGAGACAAAATGTGGTCACATTATTGTGCATGTAGATAGCTTACAAATACTGGATAATGGAGATAACATTTTAGGATGACTGTGATCTCACAGCGAAGGCTGTAATTCTAAAAAGCCTTCCAACTCTGCCTTTAATGCCTTAAACCCAATAACAGTCCATCCTAATGTTTTAAGCACACTGCCTTTGTCATGTTTAATTTCATTTTAGGCCTTTGTTTGTCTTAGTCCAAAACTTTTGTTCTGAAATGAAATCAAATTAAGTTTTTCCTTGCATTGAAACACTCATTCTTCAGTTTTCTAAGCTATGGCTATTGATCAGGGCTGGCCACTTCTAAAAGCTCTGAAGCAGGGACTCACAATAACATTAACTTCATTCATTGGATTTCCTCTCTGTGCTAAGATCAATCATGATGAGCATGTGTTTATCCAGCCAAGGTCATATAGTATCAGTCTATTGTGGAGCTTTTCAAAGCCATTCTGACCCTAGCCCTCACCTTAACCCCCCTCACCTTGATCTTTGCCCTGTGATCCCACTACTGTGTTTAACATCATTGTTTGTCCAATGAGCATGGCAAGAAAATTGAGCAGAGAAGCGCAGCTGTCGCTCTGTGTTTTAATGGGCTGTTTAGGCTTTACTAGTCTGAGCTGGTGTCTTTTTGGCTCTTTTTATTTCCCTCCTTTATTCATCCTCTCACTCCACCTTTTGCTCCCCCCTTCCTCTAAAATAAAACGAGCCTGGCAGTTGGCATTTTGCAGTTTTGGACGCCAGGCTTCTCCCCCCATGTTCAATTATTCATGCTGAACTCCTCACTCCCCACAGCTATGGAAGCTAGAACACACACTCCCGCGCTTACAGCACACACACAGCTTGGTAACTGCTCGTGCCATGTGTTGGCAGTGATATTTTTGGGGCTTTGTTTTGTGTAGGGGAACTGGCAGCTTCAGTATAGAGTGGAATACACAAGTGAAATACTATTATTGGAGATGAAGGGAAAGGGTTTCTATTTATCTGCACAGTTTGGACGTCATTTTCTCTCAGACTTTAGACCTGCTTTCCCATTAGCACAATCCCTGGATTTTTCCCCCTCTATTTAGCTCCTTTTTAACTTCCTAATTGTTGTCACTTCTCTAAATCTGGCTTTTATTTATCTGCCAATCTCCCATTATGCCCATCAAACAGCGCATCTCCTTTTGTTTCTCACACTTTGCAGGTTCCCTCATTTCTCATTCATCTATTTTTCCTCCTCAGTCCATTTCATTTCCATGCTCAGCTCATTTTTCATTCATCTGTTTTTTCCTCTGCAGCCCATTCATCTCCATCCTCCCCGTCTCCCTCTGTGTTGCAGTTTGATGTCCCTCCCCTTCTAGTCCAGCCTCACACATGTTATTCTGTCTCAGTGCTGTGACAGCGTCTCTTGCAGGGTTAGGTAACAGTGTGCAGTGTGCCCTACTGAGCTTTCTCTGAATAATTCAGTCAACAGGGCATGAGGATACGCTCTTATGTCAACTTGAATTACAAGTTACAAAATACTCTGTTAGAAAGAGATAGTGAGGCATCAGATTAGCAGCTTGTGATGATAGAATCAGGTCTGACTGCAGATTTTATAGAAAGCACATAAACAGTGATATCTCGCTATACCAGATTTCTTCTTTCCTTGTAATGTGCTGTTATATGACATCTCCAAAACCAATGATTAAGTGCATCTTTCAGTGCAATTCTTCATTAAAAGGGCTGACAAATTTTTGGTTGGCATAAGTGCTGTAGGATAGAAGAAACTCAGTCAGAGTCTGATTTCATAGGGATGAGACATGGCGGAAAGACTGCAGCAAGAAGGTGAATAGGACTGAAGAGGGAATGAAGGTGAATTACAGCAGGTTAAAAAAGCTGCCTAAAAAGACTGAAAGAAGTAAAGGAGAGAATGAGGGATGTGTCAGCAAAGAAACAGGACTCTTGATGTGACTCATGCAGCATCTAAGAGATGGGTCACCATGGACACGGTCCCTGACCCTACACTGATGCCCGATCTATTGATCCCATTAAAGCTACACCTCTGTTTGTGTTCCTCTCTTTCTCTGCGGTTGCTTTCCTGTCTGACTGTATTAATCTTAATGAGATCAACAACTCTGCAACTCTCTCTCTTTGCCTCTCCCATCTTTCATGGCGTCTAGCTGCCTGGCATTCTCTGCAGTTCTGCCCCCCTATTCTCATCTGTTTTGTCCTTTTAACGGTTGGCTGCCTGTGGTTTATACTTTAAGTGCCACAGATAGCTAGCATTATGCAAATTGTGATTAAATACATGGAAATAATACCATGAGATAACCTAATAAATAGAAATGTATTAGGCCAAACCATGTTAGGAAGGAAACTGAACCCAATTGCTTAAACCCTTTCCTGCCTATTTGCCTCTTGATATCTGATTTTACTCTGTTGTTTATTCCTTGCATTTTATTTTTTTAGGTTTATTGTCCACCCATTATGTTATCTACTTTTTTCCATCACAGTCATATGCTCAGCTTAAAATATTTGCCTCTTTTTATTTTTGTCAACTGCAGAAATCAACCCTACATTAAGCAAAAGCCAAGTTTAGGTGGATATTTTTTACCTGTTGGAGAGATGAATGCTGTCTGCTTACTCACCAGTGAGATCATTCCCAATTAGCCCCTTTTGTGCTCCAATAAAAGGTTACAATCCACATGTGTGAAGCCCACAAACGCACACACAAACAAGCCTCCCAATCTAAAGCCATTAAAGTTATTTCTGTGGGAAACGTCCTCAGTAGTGAGAGCTTTACCGTTCTACAACAGAACTTGATTAGAGGTTGATTTAATGCTCTCCAAACAATGAGCTCCTGTTTACTTCCAATTAGTGTGATGGATGCAGACTACAATAAATATACTGCCCCCCCCCCACCCCCTCTCTCACCTCATATCTCTCCCTTGATTCCTTTTTCTCATTTAAACAGATTTCCTAGATGGCACTTGCATGGCAACAGCATGCTTTGACAGGAGTGTTGCTAAGGAGGAGCTTTTTAGCAACTGCGATTGTAGCTGCACCATATTCCTTATTAATTGGATTTTCAATCCTTAACTGTGCTGTGGACAGAGCTTGGCTCTACTTTGTGTTACCTGTAGAGATTAACCCTGAAATTATCAGGTTTCCTTTTCACTGAGGCTTGATTTTATTAACTTAGAAATGTTTTTCATGACTGAAATGTGGCTTTATGGTTCAGACCACAGTAGCCTGTCATAAAAAAAAACCTCAAATAAACATTTTTTTAATCACTTTACAGGGACTCTAATACCACTTTCCGACTAAAATTAGCATGTAAAAGCGGGTTTTTTAAACGCGGGTAAACCCGCTAAAAATCGGCAAGTGACTCCTTTCCCATTGCCAGCAGACCCGGGTCTGATAGCCAGCAGACGAGCTGCGTGGCTGTTTTTTTTTCCTGTAGTGCACTGATCATCAACTGGCAGCCCGGGGGGCCATATCAGGCCCCCCAGAGCTTCCTATCTGGCCCCCAGAAGATCATTAGATTCAGAAAAGAAGATGTGGTTTTACAGGTGTCTTTTGGCTACAGCTGTTAAATCAAAGTGATAAATATTGAAAGAGTTTTAGAATGACTTGATATTGGATCTGTTTAAAATTCCCTTGTCAGTCATTATTAGCAAATATCTAAAAACTGTATTTTAAAAACAGGTTAAGACTGGTGGAAATGTTGCAAAAATGGTCAGAAAAAGTGGTGAAATGGGGTAAGAGAGTGGCAAATATGGGGGATAACTGTCAAAAAAAAAGAGTGGCAAAAATGCATAAAAGAGGAAAAAAGGGGCAACAAGTATCAAAAATGGGTTAAAAGGGGCAAAAATGGAGGAAAAAGGGATAAAAAGTAGTACAATAGATGAACAGTTGCAACAAGCAGTGGCACAAAGAAGATAAAACATGAAAGAAAATTGGTGAAAAGGGATTAAAGAATGAGAAAAATTGCGTTAAATGGGTGTAAAGGGGTAAAAAGTATAAAAAACGAGTTAAAAGTGGCAAAATTATAGCAAACATAGCCTGGCAAAGTAGTGAAAAGAGGTTAAAAAGTGGCACACAGGGGCTATAATTGACAGGGGGTTAAAAAGGGGGTTAAAGACTGGCAAAATGGGCAAAAAGTGGAAAAAAATATATATAAATGGGTTACGAGTGACGGAAAAGGTTGCATGAAGCAGTGAAAAGTGGTTAAAAATTGTCAAAAATTAGTTAATAAATTGTAATTGTAATTAGTTCCTAAATTACAATCCTACAATTCTTCAGGTTCTATATTCTGGGTTTTCAGGGGTCCATTCTCTTGGATTTGAAAGAATATACAAATAATAAAAATATGTTAATCAGAGCAAAATATTGGTTTAATTTTTCTTTATTTTGAAGTCGGCCCCCAGAGACTCTGCCAATACTAAATCTGGCCCTTGTGCAAATGTACTTGATGAACCCTGCTCTATGCGTCAAGCTGATGTGATCACGTTGATGACATCATCATCAGCGCACCATTGTTTATAACTTGTCTCGGCGTGCGAACAAAGCCTGGCTAACTCAACATTTTAACTATGTTGTTGTATGTAGTTGTGTCTCACACAGTCCCTGTGACCTGGCACCGAATCTCCTCTTCTCCACGGATCAATAGAAGCTCTCTGATCTTGCTGTCTTGCCAGTGCTGTGCCATCTTGCAAATATAAATCTCACATGCTGAGTCCAAAAAAACTACAATGCTCGTCCCTCAGCTGCGGACGTCCTGTTGTTGCCCCAAGTTACAGACACGATATTATGACGTAGGCACGTCACACCATAGTCATCCCACGTTCACCCGGGTGTGACATTCCCACTGGAGCTGATTGGAGGCGAGCAGATAAAAACCTGTGTCCATTGCAGGGACAGTCGAAGCGGGTCTGAATGCCAATTAGAGCCTTTCCCACTGCCAACAGGAGCCGATGGTTAAACAGGTTTTTCGGCCAGTGGGAAAGGGGTATAACAGACAACCTCCCTTAAACAGTTCCTGTTGTTTAAGGTAACAATTGTGTTCTTGTATTTCTTAGAGTTAAATTGTCTCAACTTTAATCTGAATCAAAAATGGAGTGTTGTATTACACTCAGGCAGCCTGAAGCGATCAGTCTGCCTCACATTCACCTTGACACATCCCGCCATTTGAACTCAGCCGCACTCACAGCTCCATTTGTAGGCAAAGAGAGAGGTGGCAATTTTATGCATTTCTGATCTGAAACTTGAACAAGCCCCCTTTCCTCTCCATGCTGGCTTTCAATAAATTCAGATGATTTCCCGTGTCATTAAATGCTGGATTTGACTTGCAAATGGCCCTCTCATGCTCTCTGTGATGAGATGAATGCACAGTAGACTCGCACGCGTTTGTATATCCAGACATACGGAGGCAGGCAGACAGCACTATCGTAGCTCATGTTTAATTAAGCGGTTTGTCTGTAAGAAAAAGGGAGTGATAGGCCTCACTCACCCTCACCTCAGTGTGTGTTTTTTCTTTAAAAAACTTTTTTTTAACATCACTCAATATCCTGCTGCCCTATAGGGGGCACTACATATCGGCGGCCCCTTTTGTCCTCTGCCAGCATGACCAAGGTAAACATCCTCTCGGATTATCTCTTTCGTTCTTTATCCTGCTCTCTTCCTCTTCTTTCTCCCTCCTTTCTTCACCCTCTCCCGCCTGCTCATCCTCTTTCACACTCACACCATCTTGATTCTGTCTCTTTTTTTTTTTCCGTCTCAGAGATGAAAGCCTCCCCACGGCTCCTTTCACTGCTCCTGAAGCGGCCCAAATGAGGTAGCTTATCTGATGAATCCCCCCCTCCTGCTCTCTTCAGACAGACAGAGTCACACACTTTCACCCACACACACACATCAGGCAAATACATATGTCTTGCTAGCTTCACATGTACACTCTTTTAGAGGTCCATAAGTCACTTATGCACCGTATAAGCATATGCATAGCTTATAATAAGCAAAACACACCCCCCCATACACACACTCAGACATAACAGTGTGCCTGTAGGCACAGCAGCCGTGGTGGGAGATTGGGGGGGCCTGGCATCCTTGTAAGAGGTGGCTGGCGTCGGGTCCCCAGGGGTGGCGGGCTGACTGTGATGTTAGGTTATTGGGCTCAGCACAGCATTGCCTTTTGGTCTGCTCTGCAGGGGGGCGAGAGGGAGAGCATGCATATGACGGCTTTTATTAAACAGTAATCTCAACAGCTGTTGTTAAACCAAGCATCTTCCCTCCCCCCAAACTCTCTTTCTAGCGTCTTTCTTCTACTTCCTCCCTCTCTGGCGTCTGTTTTTTTGCTGTCTGAGCACAGCACGAGTCAAACAGATTCACCAGAGACACCTTATTACCAACACGCTTGTTCACTCAGTTGCCTAAACATTGTGTTTACAGCTTTTTTACATCTTAGTGGGAAATGTAGTTCTCATAATCTACAACAAAGAGGGGGAGCTTTCAAAAAGGCTTCTGCTGTTTTTTTTAAGTAATATGCTGAGGTATCTTCAGAAGTTCTAAATTTATCTCTAAATATGTCTTTTCTACCTCACTAAACTGAAGCGTATACATTCTGAAAAATATTTATGGTTAAGCACCTCAAAACATTTTATTATTGTTAAGTAAAACTCAGAGTTTTGGTCACAGCTGTGATTACTCTCTTACCCTTGAATAATATACAAACAAATACCTAATACACTTATGGTATCAGACCTTAAATCCTGGGCATAACCACCAATCTGACGTCGTACAAATTAAGGCGTCAGTGGCATTTCCCTTCAAATGTATTTCCAAAAATATATATATCGTTTGATCACAAGCAAACTCTTGCTCCCCCCCCCAATTATGCAGGTACATTAACACAAAATCAAGTTCATTGGTCAATCCTGGCAATGACGCCAGACCGCATCACCACCAGAGCAGCTGGTATTCAATGGAGATGTATGTCTCCTTTGTTTGAGTGCTTGTAAACCCCTTAATGTAGCGTAACAATTAATGAGTCAGAGGGCAAAGGGTAAAGTGCAGCTGTATACTGGCACCTGCACTCCTCACACATACAAACATAGACATACGCACCACCCCTCTACCTGCAGCTGGCTACTGATTGAGCTGTTCCCCACCCAGGGGACCCCCTCAATGAGGGGCATGTGTGTCTCTCTCACTAATTACCCCTCCCCCCCACACACACACACACACCAGTTTGCCAAGTGCGCACCCTCTTCCTCCCCAGGTTCTTAATAAGAAGAAAGATACTGTAGTTTCATCCATCTCCGTACATGCAGTCTTACCTCCCTTTCTTGCCCCCCCCCCCATCTCTTCCGGCTGCTTGTCTGTCAGCCAAGACGTGCCGTCCCATCCCAGCTTTCTCCCCCAGGCCTCTGCCCTCTCCCCTGGGTACCATGTGGAGGAAAGACCCAGGCTTTGTCTCCCTGTCTAGACCCTGACACCGACCACAAGGGGAGAGAACTTAATGATGGGTTCAGCAAATGTGCTCACTGGCTCTGACCCACTTGGGTGTGGGCGCATGCACACACTGTCACAAAACACACATTCCTTCTCATCTCTTAGCCTATCTTTCTCTTTCCTCTGCCTCCCTCTCTCTCTCTCTCTCCCTTTCTCTCACTCAGTGATGGGAATGACAATGGCTCCGTCTGTTCACCATATCATTAACATGTCCCCCACTGTACTTATCCCGCTGGGTGCATAATTAAAGATTATTTTAATTTAATTGTCATTCAGTTTAAGCCTGATACTAATAAACTGGGAGCATTATCCACTCTTTAATTGACTAAATACTAATAGTCTCATTGTGAGTGGATGGCTTTTGTTGCAAGAGAGTGTTAACTAAACTCTGTTGTTAAGATTTGTGATAGTTCTATTCATTCTTAATTTCATTCTGCTTCTTGTGGTAAGTAGTAAGTTATAGCTGAACTTGTAATTTAAGAAAAAAAGCATATGGGCACCGATCTGTGCGTCAAAGAAGAAAATAAGTGTTCACAAGTCCTCAAAAATGTTTCGAATAAACAAGGAGTATTTCGTTTCTCTAGTTATGTGTGAAATGAGCCTGTGAAAGCCTGAAAACATTGGGCTTCCATGCATATTGAATATAAACTGTCTTTTATTTTATCCTCCCTTATGTAGCGAGGACTCACATCACTAACAGCTCAAATACGACACTATAACCTTGAGGAAGATTTAGACCTCATAATTGGGAATGCATTGTGGTGTTCTAATTCTCCCTGAATATATTTGTTTTCTGTTTAAGGTGATTAAACCGAGAGAAAAATAATGAACTTCCACTTTCTAATTAAAAAAACATATTTACTCAATGTTTCTCATGCATGCATTGTTTAATCCTTAGCAGCAGCATTGTTTTGGAAGTCTTAAGAAGATTTACATCCCAAACTGTGTTCATAGCTGCTTGTTTCACCATCTCAGGGTGACCTACAGATGTTTGGTGACTCAGACCTTTCACAAATTTTCAGAAATTCTGTTTGCCCCTTTGTTGAGTGTGGTTAGCAGCTACTATAAAGCAGAAAACATGAAATCACATGTTATTTAGGCGATAAAGAAGTACATTTCCCTGTTTCAATAAAGAAGTGAAAACCAAAGCTGCTGTTTAAATGCCCAAGTTTTTTCTGCTTGTGTCATGTTGTCTGCCTTTCTCTGTTTGTTTCCACTGTTTTTCTAAAGCAGACATTCTGCTTTGAGAACTAATGAGACCTCAGCTTTGGCCTCACATCACCATGGCCCTAATGGTTGGGACAAGAGATGGACATTGCCCTTTTCTATCGTGTTTGTTTTGCTGTGTTTGTGTGAGCAGTGAGCCAAAGGACGGGATTACTGGCATTGAATGATAAAGAATATGACCATCTGTGGATGTTTGATTGATTTTATTGTTTAAATGGTTGATACGAAGGCCTTGGTTGGGAGGATTTTAATCGAAAAACAGTTTCTTTCTGCATGGGTGTGGGGTTCTCACCCTAAGAATGCTGCAGTATTTAATTTCCTTCTTTGCTTTTGTTTTTATTTATTTCTTTTTCTTCCTGTGTCTTCAGTAGGCTCCTTTGCTTCTAATTTGTATTCTTGATCACGTCGTTAAGTGAAGTTAAAGTGTCTCTTTTCTTGTTTTTTTTTCAGTTTAATTGCATCCTCTCTTAGTTTCTTTTTCATTCCCTGTCTTTGTCAGTCTTTTTCTCACTTTGTGTGTGTTTCTGGCCACTGGCCCTTATTCTCTCCACAAGCAATCTAATGAGCACACAGACTTCAGTGGAACACACAGCTGTAACACACACAGCTTGATTTGGCCATGTCAGTGTATCTCTCTTCAGCCTAATGAGCAATGCCGGACAACCAGTATAACAATCATATCTCTGTTTCTGTGTTTGTCTGTTTGCACCGGGCGCTGCGAGCCAATGCTAATTCTACAGTAAACTCTGAGTGGGTTGATGAGCACTTTTTTACTTCACTACTTTTCAACAGCATGGCCTATCTGAAGGGAAATGGACATCTTAGAGCTTTTTGTTTGGTTCTGGGCTGTTTGTTAACATAATAAGCTGCGTGAATCTGAAAGATAAAGAATAGAGGCAGCAGGGATGGGATGTGAATGGATTGGTTTAGCATAATGAAAACATCTGGGGTTTGTTTGTTGATGCAAACATGAAGGATGAAAGTCATCACCATTTGTTTGCAATTTAGTGTTGAAATCCAGATTTTTGATGAAATTTGGCTGAACAACATGTGGATAACATCTCCAGTTATTGAGCAACTCTTTTGATTTTTTTTGTCCCTGGGTGACCTCAAAGTTAATGTCTGCGGATTTGTGTATGGTTGTGTTAATGTACTGTCCTTGAAATCTTGATTATAAACATGTACGTTAAGTCAACTGAATGATTACCTGTTTGCACTAGAACGACAAGTTGGTTAATATGCCTTGAAATTCAGGCCCTCAAACTCTGTCAGATGTTGTGTCTGAGCAGCTTTTTCCACTAACTCAAGCTTGGCCCTAATCGGCCTGCTCTTCCTGCTCTACTACATTAAAGTCATGCAACATGGTAGACTGATTGTATTTCCTAGTAGGGGGTCATTTGGTGCAATTTGGATATAGAAAATGGAGTTAAAGTTGTCTAAAGGCTGTGCCAGCTTAAACTGGTATACAGCTGCT
This sequence comes from Cheilinus undulatus, assembly GCF_018320785.1. NCBI lineage: Eukaryota > Metazoa > Chordata > Actinopteri > Labriformes > Labridae > Cheilinus > Cheilinus undulatus. The sequence goes on along the minus strand of NC_054887.1, from coordinate 17,508,996 downwards.
CAGTCAGTAACCACATTCAATTAGCACAGGAAGGCTAACTAATCAGCCAATCACATGGCAGCAACTCCATTAATTTGGACATGTAGACATGGTACAGACCACTTGCTAAATCAGAATTGGGAGGAAAGGGGATTTAAGTGACTTTGAACATGGCATGGTTGTTGGTGTCAGACTGGCTGGTCACTGTATTTTAGAAACTGCTGATCTACTGGGATTTTTGCACAACCATCTCTAGGGTTTCCAGAGAATGGTCTGAAAAAGGAAAATATCCAGTGAGCGGCAGTTGTATGGACAAAAATGCCTTGTTGATGTCAGAGGTCAGGGTAGAATGGGCAGACTGGTTTGAGATGATAGAAAGGCAACAGTAACTCAAATAACCTCTCGCTACAACCAAGGTATGCAGGATACATCTCTGAACGAACATGTCAAAGCTTGAAGCAGATGGGCTACAGCAGCAGGAGGCCACACTGGGTGCCACTCCTGTCAGCTAAGAACAGCAAACTGAGGCTACAATCCGCACAGGCTCACCAAAATTGAACAATAGAAAAACGTTGCCTGGTCAGATGGTAGAGTCAGAATTTGGTGTTAACAACATGAAAGCATGGATCCAACCTGCAGGCTGGTGGTGGTGTAGTGTGAGGGGGTCATTTTCTTGGCACACTTAGTACCAACTGAGCATTGTTTAATGCCACAGTATTGTTGCTGTTTACGTCCATCCCTTTATGACCACAGTGCACTCATCTGATGGCTACTTCCAGCAGGATAATGCACCAGGTCATGAAGCTCGAATCATCTCAAACTGGGCTCTTGAACATGAAAATGAGTCCACTGTAATCCAATGGCCTCCACAGATCTCTACAGCACAAGGATGTTCCTTTACTTTGATCTCAGTCCAATAGAGCATCTTTGGGATGTGGTAGAATAGGAGATTCACATGATTCATGGACAAATCTGTGGCAACTGCATGACGCTATCATGTCAATATGAACCAAAATCTGAGGAGTGTTTCCAAAAGCTTGTTGGAACTATGCCATGAAGAATTAAGGCAGTTCTGAATGAAAAGCGGGTCCAATCTGGTTCTCTGTACCTAATAAAGTGGCTGGTGAGTGTACATCAGTGTTTTTCTTTATGAGTGGTGTTCATATTACACTTGAAATTGAACCCTTCTATTTTCAAGTGTCTTTCTTTGTGAGCGATCTTAGTTAGTGTGAGTTCAAAGAGATTGTTAACACATTGAATTCTTATTAAGTACAATTAATATTTTGTCTGTTAACCTTTCTCTTTCACTGTAAATGCACTACAGAGCACATAAGTACAAAAATGGTTGAAATCTGGTGTTTGTACTATTATGTTAAGCACATTTCTTGAGCACATCTGGGTAACTCTGGATAAATGATTCTTGTATTAACACAAATGACTGTGACTACTTACGCAGTGTGCTGTTTAAGCATATTTCCAGCTGTGCTGTTGACGGAACAACAAAACATACCCCCTTTCTGTTTTACACTGTTATTCTTACTTTTTGTGTTTCCGTTAGTGTTTCAATCTTTACCTTATTTATTGCTCAGAATAAGAGGACATAACACAAACATATTCAGTGTATTCTGTATCACAGTAAGCAGTTTGAACGAAGCAAATCTTTCTGAATTTATTTATTTTTGAGTAGCTGCCTAATGATGACAGCTGACAGTTTTCTTTGATTACCCAACACACCCCTGTGTGTCTCTTGAAGCTTGCTGTGTAATGATCAGGAGAGCAGGATGGGCCATTAAACTGTACCATGTAGTCTTGTTTGTGTGGGTTATTTGTCCTGGCAGCAGTTAGCAGTAGCTTTGTCTTATTGGGCCTTTTCCTCTGAAGTTGCCAGATCTTTGGTCAGGAAGTTTAGACTCTTCATCTCTCTTCCTTCATCAGCCTCTGTTTCTTTTTCTTTTCCCTCATCTCACCCCTCTGGTGGACATCTGTGTTCTCTCACACACAACACAAAGAATTAAACACTCTTTTCTCCACTGATTCCCTGTTATCATCACACTTTGAACTCACGTCCAATTTTTGATCTTTGATGGTCATGTTTGTGTGTCAAAGTTCATGCATCTGCAACTATGTATGTCTTCTTTGTGTGTATTTTAATGCGTATACTTTATACTCACCATAATGACCATTTTAATCATTTGGCACATGCACACTCGCCCGTCCACGCCTCAGGGAACATGTCACTTGGTTTGACCTGTGGAGTTTTGGCACCAGATGTCTCCAGCTGGCTCTACTGGAGACATATGCTACATCTCCCATCTTGTGTGTATGCGTGAGTGTGTATGATTCAGTGTATGTGTGTACCTTGGCACTTTCATAAGCCCCAGTGTTTGCTTTTTCCTTATTGCCTTTGTCTTTTCATTACCAGCTTTCTCTAGGTTCCCTCTTTTCCATTTCAGTGTTGTCTTTCTCTCATATTCTTCATATCTCTCCCCTCTCCAACTATCTCTATATTTTCTAAATAAGCAGTGCCTCTCTACTTTTATGTATCACAACCACTGCTATTGTTGTGTTAAGGAAAATTGCTTGGCCCTACTCCCAGCTGCTTTGTGCCGTAACTCACCCCTAGGGGACACGAGAAAGCTTTGTAAAATATCCACTTATGTGCATGTTTTGTGTACACCTTGTTGTTAGTAGCCCTTTCTACACAAATGGAGAGGTGTGATAGATCCAAATGCATACATTCAGAGACATGGATGGATATACAGTGCCACAGGAAAACCAATGAGAGCTGCTTACACCATAGTAACCCTTCTGGTTTGTCATCCTCTCGTTCATCATTTATGAGGCCATTTATTCTTCAGCATGCACAAGGATGTTCCTTTATTTTGTCTTGCTGAATTATTCAGCTGCTTGTTGTGATGGATGCCCATGATGATAAGGGATAGTAACACATGTGCACGAACTAGCACACGGACACACAAACACATTGACACAGAGGAGAGATTTCCCTCTGTGATCTATGGGGATTCTTCTTCCGTTGTTTATCTGTGCTGTACGTGTGCATGTTTCCCTTGGTAGATGATGATGATGAATCATAGGCCTGCCTGATCATGTGCTGTTTAGCAAAGGCTATTCACTTTTCCATGAAGATAACTTAGGAGCATACACTACTGTTCTTTAGGATGCTGTGCAGCTGAGTTGTGGCCTGAGGAAAAGAGGGATGTCTTTGTGTGGTAGAGGTTGACTCCACTTTCAGTTATGACTATTCTAATCATGCACTAAGCTCTCCTTTTTACCTTCTACATAATGCGATTGTTTTCTATCATGGTGCATACGAGTTTATTTTGCCAGTTTGCTATAGTCTTGATGCAAAGTTGTCTTTCTTTATTCCTGTCAATTTTTTATGAATGTGAGCTAAGAAAGCATGGCCAGAATGCTGGTTATATAACTGTCACTAATGGGTTGTGAAGTAGCTACTATTATTTGTGGTTAGTTTAATTTGTGCTGGAAACACTCAGCTGGCACAGCTCGGCTTATTTTTCAGGTGGTCTACATGTGATAGTGTTGGCAAAAATGTGTTGACAAAGTGTTAAAGTCAAGTTAATTCAACTAGACCACTAAAGTAGTGTAAAGATGTTGTGCAGATGGCACAAATCTGCACATTAAACTGCACATTTTACTTCAGAAGCACCAGTTATTCTACAAACCTTTAGAATCAGGTAGTGTTGGGCAATTAATTTATTTTCAATTCAAATTACAAATTTGGCTTCCATCGATCATGGAAGAAAGACAGTTGAACCATGAAATGGTTACTGGGCAGCTTGTTTTTTCATGGGTTTTGTCATTTGTAGTACATGCTTATTTTTTTATTGTATTTTTGTGACCATGTTACTTCTCCCCAAAAATGTAGCCTTTTTTCTCAAAATGAACAGATCAAGGCAACCCTAATACATTGCCATTATGTTGTAACAATTATTTTTTTTTAAATATATGCACATTTAAATTTGACACATCAGAGCTGACAGGGCCCTGTACCAGAGATCTTTGACCCCCACCCTAGGGGTGCCTGAACCCCATGTTGGGAACCACTGCTGTAAAATCACTGAGTTTTGATGTTTGATTATCCTGATCTCAATATATATTTAGGTAATCTTGATCAGAATTTTTTCCATAATCAAGTTTATCATCAGGTGTATTTTCACATAAGATGCATTTGATTTGGTAATATTACTAAAAAATAAAACTGAAATTAGTTCTGAGTACAGCTACGATAAGATCCTGTGACATACACAAGCTCTCCCTCTCAGTCAAATGGAAAGTTGCACCCTCTCCTATGATGCCATCCCCTCTCACTTTTCCATTGTGTTGTGAGGAACAGTTATCTTTTTCCACTGTATTAGTTTACATGTTGTTACATCATGACATCTTTCACCACTCCCCATCTTTATCAAAACTGATTGGAAGTTTTCTTCCATGCTGATTTGAAGCCATACAAATTGATATCGACTGTTCAAGCAGCTTCCTGCAGCTGTGGGCTGACACAGTACAAAGACAGGAAATTAAATAAAGCTTGAATTTGTTAGCTAAGATTTTTGGTTGTTTTCCAGTTACCTGTGCTGTTAGGCTGTGTTATATGTTATTAGACTTCAACTACCTTTTATAACAAGGGTCTCTGAGTAGACGTGTTGACCTCTCCCCTCTGTTTCTGATAATGCCACCACTCAGAGGTTTGTCTTGCATTAACACTCCTACATTAGGTTAGATTAGATTAGTTTAAGCCAACAATAAGGTAGCCAGAAGCATGTATGTAAACCTCCACTACTTTTATACTTTTACAAACATCCTTCCTCGGTTAGTGCTCCTTCTTTTCCTGTTAAATTACTACTCCCCCTTTGCGTATGGAACATGGCTTAAATTAAAAATATGGTATACTGTAACATCATTAATAATGTATCACACACACACTCATGGACACACAGGGACCAGCACGGCACTGATGATAACCTCCCAGGCCTTATTTATCATTCATAAGTGCAGAGACATTTGAAAGATAAATTTGCCCGATCCTCCACCAAATTAGTCAAAGTTGTACTGGTGTCAGTCTTTTATTTTTACTAGATATTCAGCTTGAATTATGACGGAAGGATTTCAACTTATCAAAGCCTTTCTGGACGTCAAATTAGCTAATGTTTTCCTGTCAAATATATGCCATAGTTTTAAGAGATCACACACCCTGGGCTTTGGAGTTGGATCCACAATGTGGTAACGTCATTAAGCAGTGCTCAGACAAAATTGCTGTTTCACAGTGCCAGTCCACACTAGCCTTTCTTTACTCATGAGGCTGCTTCCAACTCTCTGGTAAAGGTTGCGGTGGAGTCGTCTCTATATTTCTGAACAGCTTAAACAGCAAGGCTCCCTGGAGATCAATTAATAGTTTATAGCAGAGAGGAGAGAGCAGTGAAATTGCCTGTCTTAGTGGTTCATGCTCTGATGCGCTCCCGCCAACGTTTGCTTAATTAGGCCAAAAATATCTTTAAAAAGTTAGACTACCAAAACAATTTTGTTTATGTGGTTTCATAAAAGAGAGTTTCTGAACTCACTGGGTACTTAATACATTCTTTGGTGAAGAGATAAGTCTGCTTCCAGAGTCTAGACAGACTGTAAAAACACTAATACCTTAAAAACATGTGCTTCATATTATGCAGGGGCCTGGCAGTAGACAAAGGTTTGACTAACTGATTGATGAAGCAGTTAGGTGAGCTACACTTTTGGCCAAAGATGAACCAGCTTGGTTATAAGAAAAGTGTGAAGGTTATGATAGTAGCACTGTAGTTTTTTTTTTTTTTTTTTATATAGGTTTATGTCACTATATTGGGTCAAATCAATCCTTTTTAACTTTAGAACAAATGAATCAAAACATTTCATACCCTCAGAAGAGGACTGAATTGTCTTCTATGTTTGAACAAGCACATACAACATGTATAGGTAAAACTGCATAAATATTTCAGAACGATACCTCTACAGATGGAACATGGCCATTAGTTTTTCCCTAAGAGTCAGTTCAGCACCATGGACAGCAATCAATAAAGACCCATGGCCAGATTTTGCAATGGCAATGGGTTTGTTAATGTTTTAAAGCTCCATCATGTTACAACAACATTAAAACAATTTTAAGTCCCTTCAAAAGGATCCGGGTCCAGATCCTAGGTTTAAAAATACACAAAACCCTCATTCTCCCTCCAATCCTGACAACCTAATTGAATTCATTACAATTACTGAGCCAGAAGGGCCAAATGTGTTACAACAGGGACTGTTTACTCTTGTTTCATTCCTCTTGAGCTAACATAATCTCTGTAATGTCATGAATTCATTGCAGTGAGGCTTCTGCTAGCACTGCAGTGCTTCTGTCAGGGGTCAGTGAATGCTGTAGCACTGCGGTGGTAGTGGCTGCCTCAGAGCATATACGTGGAGCTGACTGGAGACTACAGAAGTTTAACACACAACTCCTCTCTGGCCTCATCTGCACTCCACATGAAAAAGAGGGAGGGAGAGGTTGATGAAACCAATAAGTTACGGAGTAAAGAAAAGAGGATGAGAATAGAGGAGGAGAAGAAGAGAGGTGGGTTGTAGTAACTGTGAAGAAAATCTAACTTCACCCTGTTAACAGCAACAAATAAATCTTTGTATTGTTGCCTGTTTAATGTACTCTTATTCGAAGCTGTTTTCATTTTTCTCTCTCATAAAGCTTATTGCTGTTTAATTATTTAAGGTGAACGAAACATGCCTTTTTCCTCTTCATAGCTTTTTGAGATGACTGTTAGTTATATTATGCAGCCTGCTGATGCGAAAGTGGACAGGATGTATGTGCTTTCGTTTTATTGGTAGAAAAACGACTAATGGTGTCTTCCTTATGAAAAGTAAAGCCATATCTCTTAGTTAAATACACTGCTAGCATAATACTGTGTCAGCATGCTGTGTTGTAGAGGCAGTTATGCGGGTAGCACTAGAATTTTAACGGTTCACAGAGGTTATAGATTTGGGGTCCTGGTGCAGTATTTATTTGGTTCAACAGTACTGAGGTAATAAAGGTCCCAGAAGCATAATTCTACATTTCCCTGGTTTATTTTTAATCTGAAAGTAGTGTGAGCTACAGTTGTTCTATCTTGTGGGATTTAAAATTACATGTGATAGTTTGCACAGTAGTTTAAAACAAAATCCACTGATGCCATTGTATAAGGACAGATGGTGAGAAAGTGCAGCTCTGTTTCCGCCTCCTGTTGGCTGCAGTGGGTGCACAGTCTTTCTATTTCAGAGTTCAAACTTGGCCTGCGGCATCCTCAATGGCAAGGTGGTGCTCACTGTGTTTGTACTTGGTCAAACATTTCCTCAGCCTTGGTTCAGTCACAGTGCTTCAATTCTCTACTACTACATATAAGCAGGGCTGTGAAACTCAAGGCCTGCGGGCCAGATCTTGCCCATGGTACAGTTATACCCGGCCAGCAAGATAACATCATATTTTTATTATAACTGGCTCACCGGAAATTAATTATTGCTTTCATTTCATATTTTCAATTTTGCATCTCACAATTATGACTCAAACTTACTATTTTGACTGTTTATTTCATATGTTGGTCTTAAAAAATTGTAATTTTGACTTTTTATTTAATATTGTGACCTTAAAAAATCATAATTTAAAATTTAAGCTCATATTTTGACCTTTAAAACTCATGGTTTTGACTTATATCTCATATATTTGCCTGAAAACATTATTCTGACTTATAATTTCATGTTCTGACCTTTTGACCTTTAAATTTTGAATTTTTATCTCAGATTTTGAGGCTTTTAAATTAAAATGTGGATTGCTTTAAATCTCAAAATCCTTCATTATCAGTTCAAAGTTTTTTTTATTTTAAATAATTGATTACTGGTGAAAATGAGGTGGACAGTTTAGGGTTAAGTATCGGTATTGTGAGGCTCTCAGATTATTACTAAATTCAGGCCCCTGCTGTAAAGGGACAAACAGCATTCCAGTTGCTCTGTATTTTTAGTTTTTTCCTGCCAATGACTTAAATAGTTCAGATGGTAAAATAGTTTAGATAGTAGTCATTGACATACTCCCCTTTTGCTGATTCAAAATAAAGGTGGGATTACTCGGTACTTGAATAGTGGAGAAGGAAATAATGTTTCCCATCTTAATGACTGTGTATTGCTTATCTTAAATTAATAGCTCTTTTTTTTTCTAAATTGTAGGGAGTTATGTTGTTTACAGTCCTTTGACCATGAGTCACAGCCACTTCTATCAATCATCTTTGACTTAAGACAGAGAAGTCATCCATTCGTAACTGCTTATTTTCTTTCATCAGATGTGCTTGTATGACTAGATGCTCTGAACTTTCACATCCAAACATTGATACAAATACACTTAAACCTCTACTACAGTCCAAGAACAATTCCCCCAAGTGGGCGGTAAAATGTATCTTGTTGTGTCATGTTGTCGTAGATTAATATAATATTGTCTCATTTATTTATCTATTGTGCCATTTGTTAATAATTGCATTGTGTGACATGCATATATTACAAGTATACACAATTAGTTGTATCTGAGGCACATATACTTGCACACATAGTATCTCCAGAGGGGCAGCGTACATCTGCTCTTCCCTCATTAACTCCATGCAAAATGCCATTTGTCAGCTGCACTGTCATCAGCTTCAGTAGGCCACACGTGTGTCCAGAGATGGATCAGGTGGAAAACTCAAATCCCAGCAGGCGCTCTTGACCCCGCCTCCACAGATGCAAGTACACTGCCAGTCGCTCACCTGCTGCTTCACCCCTGACACAAACACCTGGGGATAAAAATGGGACATGCTTCTCCCTATGGAAAGCTGTTTGATGAATTCTGTTTTGTCACATCCTTGCTCTCCTGTAAACATCCTCCTCAAAGTGTTGTCCTCCTTGTTCTTTTGGCAGTGTAACACGCTAAAAACTCCCTCCTACTTTTTCTTCCCTCCTACTCACAGCCCTGTCAATCCCAAGGAGGAAACACACCGGTGGTTTTGACCAATCTTGTCCCATTTAAATAGGCCACGCCAGAAATAGTATGCCCATGTAATAGTCTGAAATCAGGCCTCATCAACTTGAGTCTTGGTTAATGAAACCAAGATACGTGCAGTTCATTTCCTCATCTTAACCTCAGTGGCAGGTTCTGCATGTTCTTTGTGCAAGTACACTGGCTGGAGAGATCTGATATGTATTTTCATCATACTTACAAGGGATGTAATATTACTTTCATAAGGGAGTGGTATTATTAAAACATGAATAGAATGAGTAACCTTGAGACTCTGACTCAAACACATGCTCTCCTCACCGTTGCCATGGTAATGCAGCAGCACCAGCGGTAGCAGAGCCTTGCAGTGTAGAATAGTTTCTCAAGAGCTCACTGCAGATTTCATTCCAGTGGATTTTGTCTCCTGTGAAAGTTTGCACCTGTGTGGAGATGACCCGACAGCTTGAGCAGCCACTGCAGTGAGCGAGGGAGACTGTGATAAGAAGCTTGTGTGTGCAAACAAGTCAATAGTCAGTATGTATACTGTATTGCTGGTGACACGGTGCATGTGTTAGAGTCTGTATATGTGTGTAGGCAGAGAGATAACCAGGATCTGGTATGTGACTATCAATGTGGCTTCATGTGAAGCAGCCCCCCTCTAACTCGCCTGTCTGTCTTTGGAGATAAAAGCAGCACACAGCCACACATGTAGCATACACACTCAGTTTAAGAGATTGCATTTTGGATGTGTATATTCCCTCATGTAAGAACCATTTCCACACCCTTATAAATTCAAATAGAGCATATTTTGACACCCAATAAGTGCCTTCATACCTTTATCACTGTTCCAATGTGGAATATGAAATAAAACTCATGTATCTAAATCACAGTACTGACCATAAAACCCAGTACATAATTTTAGCCACCACGGGGAGATTACCATAACTTGTCTAGACTATTTCTGTCTCTCAGTGTCTGGTGTGCACATTGATGTAAGCTCAGTGGCTGTCACTCTGCCTTTCCATCTAATTTGGCCCCCATTAACAACATTCAAGGGAGATGACAACACCTGGCCATGCACTGAAGAACAGGTGTCATAACACCATGGGAGAGTTGCTGAGTCACTTATAGAGAATAGATTCCACATGGAAAGGTTTCAGTGAACCATGAGTCATTCCCCTTTTATGACATTACCATAACATTGATGAATTTGGATGCCTGCATGAAGGCAGGATAAAGAACCTGCTACTATGCTTTTCAACCTGCATTTGATTTTCACATAAAAAGCAACAAAACAGGGACAAAGATGGCCTTGTAGTTAGGTTGTGCCCCATGTATGCGGACAACCTGGGTTCAAGTCTGGCATGTGGCTCCTTTCCCACATGTCTAATCCCTACTCTATTGCCCTTGTTTCAGACTCTATCCACTATCCTCCTCTTTACATAAGGGCATTAAAGGCTCCGAAAATGTATCTTTGGAGCACAGATGACCTAGTGGTTAGGTTGCACCCCATGTATGTGGGCAGCCTGAGTAAAAGTCCGGCCTGTGGCTCCTTCTCCACATGTCATTCCTGCATGTCACTCTCTTATCCCTGTTTCTGACTCTTTACACTCTTCTAATTCTATCTAATAAAGACAAGATAAGCCCAAAAATAAATCTTACCAAAAACCTTTATCTACAACACAGGTTTTAAAACAACTGGTTGTTTTATGTTGAGTCACTTTGCCTTGCCATTTGGACAAAAAACTGAATTTTGTTGCTGTACTTGCAAGTGAAGTCTGGAAATATGCAGCCGTTACAATGCTAACTTTTTTAGGGAGCAATTTCCACCAGTCAAACATTCACAGTCTCCGTTCAGGCTCTTCCAGTGCTGTTAAAACTATTAAGGAGGTAGATTTGGGAGGGAGACTTCCGTGTGATATTTGGGGAGAGATTGTAAGAAGCGTACACAGGTCATCTATCTATGCTAAACATGATTTCACTTAACCTAAGCCTGGCTTGCAAAAATATTTGAAACAGTGTCTCCTATATGTGATGGATACCAACAAGCTACAGCAAATAATTTACATATGTTTTAGTGTTGCCCCTCTGCATAGTTTACGGTCTGAAATCTTTAATAAACTCTCAAAGATAAGTGGGAAGAATATTTTTCCTTGTTTTTCCATCCTGCCCTTCCACTTAATCTCCCTTCTGCTAATAAGGACTTGATAGCGTCTACAGTGCTATCATTTTGAAGACTGCCTCCCGATAGTTAATATTTGACCCTAGATCTATATTTTAATCATAACTTTAGCTCATTATGTAGTTTTAAATGCAGTGGTGTTACATAGATCACTTGCAGAAACCAATGTTTCTATGGGCTTGCACTATGGCTGTACCGGCCTTACTCTCGCCTTACTCTTCTCCCCTCGATTATTCTATATACTGTATGTCAGGGGGAATGGAAAACTCCCGGGGCTTATCTGGTCTGGAGCTCAGAGACTTGTGCTTGTGCCTAACCTCTCTGCTACTACATGAAGCCAGCAGCTCATGCTGTTTCTGTCTCTGCTGCAGTTCTAGCTAAGCCTCAACCCAGGGGAGCCTCTCTCCAAGCTGCCTGGAAAACAACAACAGGGCAGGAAGCATGTGAACACAACAGGAACAGCATCCTCTATTGGTTTTATATTTTTCTCACTCTCATCTCTGCTGTTAATTCTCAGTACTGCTCCCCCTTTTCTCAGTGTTGTTCAAGCAGCATCCTCACCTATACCCTTTGAATCCTTCCTCTCTCCATCCTTGCTATTTTCCCTCCATTTACTTGCCACCTCCCCTTTTCTGCCTTTGCAGTTTTCTGTTTCTTCCCTCTCTTCCACCATACGCCATGCAGCCAAGCTCCCTCTCCCCACTTCGTATCTTTACCCGGGCAGTGCTGCCAACAATTAGAACACATTACTGCCAATTGTGCCACCTGCGGCCCCCTGAAAGGCAGAAAAAGAGGAGAGGAGGAGGTGGCACGGTGCCAGCCGAGGTGGGTTGGGTGTGTGCTGGGAGGTGGAGTGCTGTACAGCATCCTGGATACTGCCACAAAGCACAGTGTTTAATTACCAATAAGCACTGGTTTAATCAGGGGGCCTGAATACTCCCGGATACACAGACTGCAACTGTCATCTTTGTGGGGGTTCAGTTGTGCAGGAGTAATTGTGTTTATGCGTGTGTATATCTTGGTTGTGTTAGAATGAGTGGCAGGTCTGCATAGACGTAGAACAGGAGGGGGGTCAAAATGCAGGGGGTTGGTTATTGTTTTGAAAATTATTCAGCAGTTGTGGAAATGAGATAGCAGGTAGAGAAAGCAGCAGCATTGTGTGTTTGTGTTTTTCTGCACACATTCACACCTGCACTTTTGGCCAAGCTCTGGCTCAAATCTCAGTGAATTGGACGTGTTGTGTGAGGCTTGAGTGAAAGCGTTCTCTTTTCTGGTCTTGCAGGGAAAAACGAAGAGGTATCTGTGAGGAGATTTAGCCCGCAGCCAAAAACCAATTCACAACCACTCCACACTGGAGAGGGGGTCTTATCCCCCCAAACCTGCCCTCCCCATCGCAGGCCTGAGCCTCCTGCACAAACAGATACACATATAAACACTGATAGACAGCTAGCCGTATGCTCTTACTTGTGTTGTCTGTATAAAATATGAAAACACTCACTGCCTTCGACACAGACACACTGTTTGCCGAGGTAGTATTAAAGCTTTAGTGTGTTTTTTTTACTTGGTGCAGGCTGGAGCCAGTGGCCAGATGAGAATGTAATCCTCCATTGTGTTTTAAATGGATCAACCTGAGGGCTTAGTGAAGGCTGGGGAGACTGCAAGTCACACACATACACACACTCCCACTCTGACTGGATTTACTTGAATTCACTGTTCTAACTTCTCTCCAGTATTGTGACTATTTCAGAACCGTTTCTATTGTTTGTGTATGTGTGCTATCTCGCAGTAAGAGGGCTCCAGCTGGTCAATAGGACTTAGCCTGTTTTCCAGAAGTGTCCTGTGAGTGTGTGAGGGATGTTTTGAATGTATGAGTCCCAGCTGTAACACACACATTACCCTCCCTGATGAATAAATGATGTAGTGTCATAGTGCTATGACCTGCCTCCCTCACGGATGCACAGTCCCCTTTTACCCCACCCTGCCCAGATGATTCACACACTCTTGCTTGACACCCTGGCCCAGCTGTAATTTTGGCAGCTATTTAATCTTATTTTTAGTCTTTAGATTAAAATGGCTTTTAGTTTCAGTCACATTTCAGTCCTAATCATTCTTGAAAGTTTTGTTCTAGTCATGGATTTTGAGTTAGTCTTGTTTTAGTCTCCGTGATCAAAACTAGACAACTTTTCATCAGTTTTTTAACACCTTTTTTGGGCTTTTGCCTGCATTAGAGGATAGCTGAAAATAGAGAAAATATGGGGAGAGAGAGTAGGGAAGGACATGAATCAATCCCGCAGCCAGCATGTTGAGGACTTTAGCCTCAGCATATAGACGACTGATCTACCAACTGAGCAAAACATGGCTATCAGAGTTTCTCTAATCAAATATTAAGCTAGTCTTAGGGGCCAATTCCATTTCTACTCCTCAGCCTTTATCTTTGCCCTTCCCCTTGGTTGACGTCAGGTGAAGGGGTATCCCACTTCTCTTTTGAATCATGGGCCAGGCTCAGAGCCAAAGGCTACATAGCCAATGAAACCAAGCTTTGTCAGGACCACACTTAACATTGAGGGGTATGATGAACTTCCCGCTGTTCTGAGCTAATACAACATGAAAGTTACACATCTAGCTGAGACAATTAAATGGCTACTGTTTGATGAGCTTGTTGCCACTGATATAAACAGTGAAACCTTTTTTTTTTTTTTTGCAGCATAAGCTGATCCGCCAGCATTTGAAGGTTTTGCAGATACACAAGCAACTGACTGTAACATATTTGACAAAAGCATGTTGTTTATGTGAACTCTTTATACCTCTGATGGCGCAGCTATTTATTGGCAATGTGTGATGACACAACAGCAATCAAGTGGTGTCGCATTTCTTAGGGGAATATTTTCACCACTTCTCTTCACCTCTCTATTTCAAGGGGCAAGTGGAAGGGCTAGATGAAGGGGAAGGGCTAAGGGATGGAAATGGGATTGGCCCTAGTCTTGTCTTTCTTATAGAAAAAAGGTAGTAATGATGCACCGATGCATCAGTCTAACATGCTGTTGATGGTCCCGGGCCCATCTGCACATAATATTACATGCTCCAATGGCAGTAGCTGATGTTTGTCAAAAAAAAGAAATCAGACTAAAATCTAAGATCTAAAATGGATGTTGTTGTGAGAGATAATGCTAAAATATGACAAAAGTGATCTGGAAAGATGGCTTGCTCTCCATGATGGCGTTTGCAGCGTGCAGCATCTTGGATTTGGTTGCAATATAGGCCAAAAAATAGTGGGACACTTCAAACATCCTCCCCTTGCCTACTTGTGCCTGCAGGATGTGCAGTCAGGAATTAAGCTAAAACCATTGCTTGACCTGGTGGAATAACACGTTTACATGATGCAACGCCTCTTGGAACAATAACGCTCTTGTAACATATGCTGCAGACTATGAACTCCCCACAACTTTGACTGCACAGCAGTTAGTTTGAAAACTTCATCACACGTCTCCCTACATTTGAACAGCCAACAAGAGAAGCCAGTGCAATTGCATTAACCAGCTGCTGACATGATCCCTTTGGTTAGAGCCCCAAGATGTCTTGTACACAAGAAGGCAGCCGCTGATCATAGTGTCAAAACAACAAAGAATACTTTATTAAGGGCTGTTAGCAAAAGATTCAAACAAATTGAGCTGGTCCACTTGTCTGCATGGCTACTTTACTGCATGGGTACTGTCCCTGGCCTAAATGAGGAAGTGAATCAAAAAAAGACATGTAACAGGTAATGAAATAACATCAGTGTCGGCATCGGTATCAGCAAAATTGTTGTGTTGAACTTTGGTATTGGCAGCAGCCTTGATTTTAACAATCAGTGCATCCCTGAAAGTTAGTCAGCTAACATTTTTAGTCATACTTTTACTCAACTGACACTCACCAGACACTGATCTTTGATGAGCAGATGTTTGTATTCTAGTTTAAAAGCAGCAGACTTAAGCTGTCACTGTAAGGTGATTCCCCATCACCCTCACTCTGCATCTTTTTTTCCATCTATCCCTCTGTCCTTCTCTCTCTCTCCTCTGTCACTTCCTCCCCTCTTCTCTTCCTCTCCCTGTGTTCCATCTTTCTCTAGAGTCTCGATGAGTAATTGCTCAGGGCTTCAGAGAGAAAGAGGAATGGAAAGAAAAAGACAGAGGAGGGCACATGAGAGCACATATATACGAGAAACAGAGCAGGAGTGAAGGGAGGGTGCTGAGGATTCAGTGCATGTGTGTTGGTTTGTGTGCTGTGGAGGGTATATGCCCATATATGTGGATTTAAGGAGGTGTGTGTAAGGCACAGTGGGATCATTGATCTGCTGAAAGTGCAGTGTGTGTGCTGAATTAGAGGAGCAGGCGCAGGGCTTTGAGCTTGTAAAACACTCCCACAGTTATGGCTCTTAGCGCTCTCTGTCTGTCTCTCACTCACGCACACTCATACACACAGATCTATATTTGGGTGTTACTTACACTATCCAGACTGAGCGTGAGAGTGCTTTTATTTATGCCTTATCTGCCGAGAGGTGACTGTGCGAGGATATCGGCAGCTTTATTTGGACTGTGCAGGCCTGGCTGCTGGGAAAATGGATGGAACATTTTATGTAACCTTGCTCTCAGTGAAATAAATGAGTCAGCAAATGACTAAATAGTTTTCCCATTGAACTTGTAGTTTACAGTGTCAGCAGCAACTTTGTATACTGAGAAAAAAAGCTAGACATAAGATGAATTGATGTCTGAGAAATGTGTGAAAATGCAGATGCTATAGGCCTTTAAATCAACATTACAATTCACATGAAAACTTCAAACTCAAATGTCTTAAGTGATTGGAAAACTGAAGATCACAAGTTTCACTCTCTGTCTCCTTCATTCAGCCTTCATTCAAGGTATGCTAGTGTTTCAAGCAAAGCAATGCATCTCCTAATGGCCACAATCTGTCCGACATGCATGTGCAATCAATATTAATTCTCTTATCTGAGACCCAAGCTCCATCCCATTGTTCAGCCATTCAGTCACATGTCACCTGCTGCAGTCTGATTGTGAGCATGACATGCCAGATTAGCTTGGCGGTCAGCTGGAAGATAGTGAGCAGTGGGAGCTTATCTGTAGTGTAGCATAGTGCAAGTACTTGATAGTTGATACTGGTGTTTTGAGGATCAGGCTCTAATTTAAGAGTGTGAATTGTGTTTCACTGTGAAGATTTTAAAGACTGCATTTATGATGCTCAAGATTGTTCCTGTGTCTTGGTGGTAAAGACTGGAATCTTCTGAAATGTATATCAAACAAGTTAAATGAGAATGAACCTTTGAAGGCCCTTAAAATTTTTACACCCTTAAGAGTCCCTAAGGACAAAAATGGCTCATTTCTTAAATGAAGCTATAAAATAATTAAACGATAAAATTTGAAATAACTTTTTTTTGGTTAATCTTTTAAACCAACACACCCTCTACTCTTGAAATTTAAATAATCACAACTCCAACACATTTAACCCTTTAAATGCCGGCTCCTGTCACCTTGTCCCCCTGAGTTTTAGATGGGAAATAAAGAAAACAATGATTTATTTTCAATTAAATACATGCAACATAGATTTTTTTTCTTCCTGGTCCTCAGAGCCTGGTATTTGTCAATAATTTTTGGTGACATTTTTATTTTTTGTGCAGTGTCAGATGTAAAAAAAAATATACAACCGATAAGCCCTTAAGGACCAAAATGGCTCATTTCTTAAATTAGGCTATAATATTCTTATATATTCATATTTCTAAAACTTTTTTTCTGGTTAATCTTTTAAACCAACTCCAAGTCCAAGTCCAGTGTCTTCCCTTCCTAAAGCGTTCAGCTGAAAAATGAAGTGATAAAGTAAAGCCTCCAGCTGTTGAATGCAACACAAGAAGAGCACAAGATCTAAATATATTCTCTTTCCAAACCAAGCTGTGTACAATATTTAATGTTCTGGGGATTTTTTAATGACATTTCTTTTGTTGCTTTGTGATTCCTGTTCTGTTTTCATCTCTGAATGCTGCATCTTCTGCGTGGAAAACCAAATTACCCCTGTGTATTAAAAAATAAACCTTGAACCCTGAGTGAACCTCATTAAGCATTGCACAAAATGTATTTGTCAGTGCGCTTGTTAATATAATTTTGGAGCGTCTCTAGCACTTTTAATGTGGTGGCTCATCATAATTACTAAAATACAGTTGATGACAGTTATGACAAAACTGATTATGCCTACACTGCCTGAAAAGGGAAATAATGTTTAGCATGCTGACCACATCACACCCGTGGGGAAAAAAACGAAATACCGGAAGCAGCCATAAGGCGTTCAAATCCCACCCCAACCCACCTGCTTTTGACCATTTACATAATGAACTAGCACCCATCTCCATACAAATTACTGCTTAAAGCTTAAAGAGCGTCTGGAAGCCCTAATGTAGTGTCTCCAAACTTTCCTAAGATGACGTATTGATTGTGCCAATCAATGGGCCTAAAAAGCCATAAGTGCATCTGGTAACAATAATGGCGGCACTTAAAAGAAGGATGGATGAGTGTAATATTCACTAAGCATCATGGTCTGCAGTGGAGGAAGAAGGAGGGAGAGAGTAGAGGAATGCTGAGCAGGAGAAGCTAGAGACTTAATAGTTTAGAAGTGTGATCTTCTGATGATATGTGAATTGTTGTGGCTTTAGCGTTGTCCTTTCTGCCTTCGTTCTTGCTTTTAATATGTAAATGATTAATGCACTGGTAAGTAGGGAGTCCTCTTCTCCATCAGCTGTGGCTAGCCTTCCTCTCACCATCTTTCCATCACTTGCTTTGTTCCACATTTACTGTTGAGTGGTGATTTGTGGCAGCTGTGCTCTGATACAGAGGCCTGTTTTGTGTATGAAGTCCTGCAGACTGTGCACACTGGGCATGACAAAGGATGGATCTCAAAATTTTTATGCATGGAAAGGAAAAAGGAAGTAAACAAATAACCTTGTTAGAAAAAGTAGAAAATGCACAGTGGGATACTTGAACAATGAGATGAAAGATTTGGATCTTCTAGGATGTTTACCCCCTTCTTTTGGGTCATTTAGGTTCTCATTGCTTCAACTATGCTCTTTGAACTCTAAAAGCCCACCTGGTCCTCTGTAGCTTCATCACACAACAGGCCACTTTGGCTCATCAAACATTCATTGACCTAAATCTCCCTGTTTCTCCTTTCACCTACCCACCTTTTATTTTCCTCATCTTCCTCTTAAAGCTCCATAAGGTTCGAAAACCAAGATTAAGCAAGATAAGCCCCCATTTTCTTACTACAAAATACATTAAATGTCATAGTTTAGCTGTTGTACAGCCACTGAAATCCAAGCTTAGTACATCGGACATAGGAGCTGTTCTCATTACACTTAAAAGGTTGGATCTGTGGATATACCTTCCCCTAGGGTTAAGGCTTTAGGTCTGATTTATATGTATAGAGGCACATGTCTGTCTGGGAGGAAGGGAGGGAAAAAGAGGTAAAGGGGGGAGCAGGAACAGTAAAAGAGTATTAGCAGGTTGGTGGAAAGCCCTTAGACCTAATCCCGGAAAGATGGTCTCACTTAGCTTTTAGGTATTCCACCACCTCGGAAAAGCCCTAAAGGCCTCCAGTGGCGCGTTCCCAGCTCATAAACTCATGCATGTTTTAGCAGGGCTCACCTCCAGGGAGGGGGGGCGGGATATTGACTGGTCTAGGATACACAACATCCCACAATGGAGGGTAAGATGGAATAAGAGCCGCGGAGAGCATCCTGAAGGCAAAGTGCCAAACTAGCACCCGCCATATTTCATACTCCCTTACTCCCCCCTTACTCCCCCTTCAAGCTCTCAAGACCCCAATACTTAAGGGAGAGGGGCTTTACAGAGCAGAGAGCTGCTCCCTTGATAGCAGATGTTGTGTGTTTGAAATAGTAGGACCTTCCTTTGATCCGTAAGTGCCCTTTATCTTCTTCAGTGGGATAATGTGAAACACCCCACCATCACCTCTATCTTAAAAACACACAAAGTCATAAACAATACACTCAACACAATCATCACAGTATAGTAAGGGCTATATGGGACAGCTCCCCAATTTAGTGGCTTGGAGTGATCCATGCTGTCAAGTGTGTTTTGATTGATGATCCCAGCCAATAACTAGCCGGCATATGTCTCCAATCACGTGACTCTATTGATTCCCAAACCCTCCCCTCTACACACCACACACTTAAGCTTGTGTTGACACAATACAGATGACCGAAACCCAGAAGGGAGATTATCACGGATCGGATATCACATTTTAGTTGCCCCTTCTGTCAGTTCCCATTACATTATGTAGATTTCTGTCTTACAGCACATACTCCATCATAAAAATGACCCAAATACACAGCAGGAGTTTCATCTATGAAAGTCTGATTTTTCTGACTATATTTTTCTGACTGTGACTAAAATTGATGGATTAGTTTTGGACTAAATCCACATCATGTATGCCAGTTTTCAAAGCCAACACTGATTTTCCTTTTTCCAAATTTTATTTAATCAATTGCAAACCATTACTAATTAAATTTCCCATCAAGCAAGAAACATTTTCAAGTTTTTTTTTGGCTTTATTAAGTGATTTCTCACTCAGAATAAATGACTGTATTCAATTATTTTTGCAGATTACTGTTATGTAACCAAAAAGTTCATCCATGCATACTTCATTTTGAAATCAGAATTTACCTTCCCCAATATCCAAAACATCCTTTCAGTAGTGTCTCCTCTTTCATTCATGAATCTGAGTCAATGATGTCCGCAGACTGACTCTTTTCTTCTGACCCCAGCGATCAGTAAATGGTCTAGACATATTTAACACCCTGACACTGTATCACACTGAAGGGTCAGGGGTTAAACACAATGCAGAGGCGAGAGGGATTGCCCCAAGTGTCACCCCTGGGGCGAGGGCTGGCTTGCACACACACAAACACACACAGGACTCTTTCCCTTATGCATGCATAACTTGACTATACCATTACCCAAACAATGGAGTTTGTCAGCTGTTAAATTGAGTGGTTCCACTGGTCCTAATGACATATATGTCCTGGTGAATATCAGCTGTTATGATTCAGAGGGCTTTATTGAGTCTGTGTTTGGACAGGCCTTTATTAAACGGGCTGAGGATGATCTCCCTTGTGTTTAATAATTCATGGAAGGACTTATGATTAGTGGGTTAAATCATATCTTATTGCCTTACTCTTTGAGGTAATGAATGATAGACATATTAAACACAGCTTTTATGAGTGCGAGACACTTGATGACAGCACTTCCAGTAAATATTTAACGCGGTCAAATACCGCTGTCCCCCCAGGCGTGATGAGCCGACCATGTCTGCATGAATCTCCTTCTTCTCATGTGGTTCTCGTGCGTGTTTGCGTCAGACGAAGTGACCCAACTTACATTTTTGACGCCTGTCCACATGCACTCCCGGGCTCACACTCACACAGCGGTGACTTCTGACCTCAATTTAGAGCCCGAGGTAGCCTGAGGGAAGGTGATGAGTTGAATGCACACAGATGCGGTTAGAAACTGGACATTGGCCTCTATTGATGACACACAAAGAGCTCTGTCTCGGTCGACTCTGCCTTTCATCATCATCTTCATCATCAATACAACAGAAGAATCGGCTTTTCTTTCATCAGGCTATCTGTCTCTCATCTAGTTCCAAAAGTTATTAATGCGCCGACCCTCTGACTGATCCTTCTTCTTTATGTCTTTATATCCACGCTTATTTTTCCCTTTCATGCTCTGTGATAGATAGTTATGGTGACAGTAATGGCTTTCAGTAAAAAGACAAGGTCATATCCATTGCATTAAAAGTATGCAATCAGGTGGAGTTTCAATGAATATCACTTTACTTTTCAAGGAATGAAAACAAGAAGTAATGATATTTAAAAGTTGGCCTATGTATGAAGACACTGAGAAATACATAACCACCCACTCACCAAGCAGAATAGACAAACATAAGCAGAAAAGATCCACCAGCAGATGCACAGGTATTTAATTAGGACTGACTGCAGCTGTTACTGTTCCTTACCAAGACATTGGAGAAGAAAACGTCTGAAAAACACACAAACACAGCAAACGGGTCAAGCATTTGTTGGAGATGGCCTCCCAAGGGAACATCAGGAGTGTGTTTGTTTAAACTCAGCGTGTCTGTCCCTAAATACTCCTTCCTGTGCAGGGCTGCAGAAGCGAGCATGTCCGGTGCTTCCATATGGTAGTAGTGCTCACTCTTCCCTGTTGAGACTGCATGAGTGGGAGAACATAAATGCTCATAAACATATATCTAACAAACTCAAAGCCTTTTCCCTCTGCAGGCACATAAACACACACACTCACCAGATGGCCTGCTGCTGTCTTTATCCCTTTCTCCCTCCTAGTGTTTCTCCACATCTCTATTTTCCTCTCCCTCCTCTGTTCCCCAGCATTTGCCTGTAGCTCCTACATGTTGCCATTTTCTGTTTGCACCCATATTTTGTCCTTGCTCTCCCTGGGCCACATTTTAATCTCTCCCCATGAACTCCCTTTCTGTCCCGTCCTCAGGTGACAGGTCCCCTCTTTGTGGTTAATGCTGTGGTGTTCTCTCTCTGCGCTCTGTCGGCATCCACAACATGCTCATGCTTTACAGGTTCTTGATAATTCAGACAGCTTGATATTCACAGCAGTGGCAGCTCCTGGCCTTTCAGTAATTCCTCATTACTGATACTTTGGACTGTTCTGTGTTATCTGAAAGAGGCTTGATGATGATCTGAACTTGACTATCAGGTGCTTCATTGTTGGCTCAAAATGACGTGCCATCAGAGATTCTTTTCTTTCAATGGGGAGGAGGGCATGGTAAGCAGGCCTGCCAAAAGAATTGACTGTACCGCTGAAAAATCCAGTGAATGGGTCCTGCCCAGTTGTGATTTATTGATGATATCAATGCATGTGGGTTGGATCAAAGTTACTATGATGTTCTGATGTTCAAATATTAAGTCATGCCACTTTTTAAACTGCTTTTCATCACTCTTTCCACCCATTCTTTTCCCTTCTAATCCTTTTTTGGCATTTTTAATCAATTTTTTGCTACTTTTAACATTTTTTTCTTCTTTTTAACCCCCTTTCATTGTTTAAGCCACCCATATATGCCACTTTTAACCTGTTGTTGCACTTTCTGCCCATTTTTGCTTCCTTTAACCAATTTCTACCACTTTTTGCTGCTTTTCACAATTTTTTTCACCCTCTTCTTTGCCTTCTTAACCCATGTTTGCTGCTTTTTTTCCATTTTCTCTTTTTCAGCCTATTTTTGACACCCTATAGATACTTTCCCTACCTATTAATGCCAATGTTTGCCATTTTCAACACATTTTTGCCATCTATAGATAATTTCTGCCACTTTCAGCTGCTTTTCATCATTTTTGTCACCAATTTCTCTCTTTTTGCCCTCTTAACCCATATTTGCTGCTTTTATCCCATTTTTTCTCTTTCAGCCTATTTTTGCCACTCACTAACCATCTTCCCACCACATATTATTGTCAATTTTGCATTTTTTTCCCAATCATTTCATTCTCTGTCCCTCAAAGTTATTTCAGTTCCTTCTACTTTATTCTCTGGTTACCTGATATTTGTTCACATCTTTACTGAGCTTTTAAGCCTGATATTACTTTCCATTGGTTAAGTCAATCTGTCCATCCACAATGGTAAAATGACCAGAAGAAGGTCATTCTGTTTAAAGAAAAGTGGTTTACATTAAAAGGCTATATTGTGCTACAGCATAAACAAATGACATTCACTTTTTGTTGCTTTGATGACAGTGGTTATTATTCAGGTTATTTATAAAATATGGCTACCATGATTTTCCTGACCTCCATGGGGCCCCTGATTTTGCTGGGCCCCAGAAAGCTCCCCTCTTTACCCCCCCTTATGGGCGGCCTTGATGGTTAGCCAAGGCTTCTGGAATGATATATTAAAACATCCTTTTTTATATTGTCTCTAAATATCATCTTCTTAGTAGTCCATTTGAAGCTTAGCTCTAAAACACTCTTTTCTCCTCATGAGAATAGTTCTGTTGTTTTGCACTTGATTGAGTGTTTTGATAAATGACTTGTGTCTTATATAGTAAAGTATGTCAAAATTGTGTAAAGTGTCAGATCCAGATGAATTGTTTTTTCAGGCCACCTGTGTTGGGGAGGAATTGAATCATCTGACACTTGAACTACATCAGAATAATTTGTGTTTCTCTCTGCATGTGCCCTGATTTCTTTTTATACTCTTACACATCCAAACACAGTTTACATGCACACACCTTTCATATTTTCATTCTGTATTAGGAACTAGGCTAGTATGATTAATGGCAATAGGATGATCCATCGCTGTTCTCCATTCCAGCGAAATCCATTGGGAGACCTCTGCTCTCTGTCTCACACAGGTTGGCCAGCCAGCTAACAGCCTCCTACATACTGAATGGTTACCATGATGAATGATTAACATGCAGTCCTGCTAAATGATGGCCAATAGATCATTTATACTGTAACTAGAGAGGAAGACCTTACAGAAACCAACAGGGAAAAAGAGCAAGCATGTTGCTGCCTTCGATGCATCTGTCTTTTTCGGTGCAGTAGCCTCCACTGCCCAGCTGCCTGGCTAATATGGCTGCACATTTTCCCTACATGCCATTCTGTGTTAACCTACCTCAATTTTAGTACATCCCCTCATCAACCAATGTGTACTTGGTTCCTGTTTCCTGTCACTGTTGGATTTTTGTGTGCATCAGGCTGACTGATCCCTCTGCTTAGTTAGGGTTTCTGTGCATTAGTCAAACTTAGTCACACTCTGTTTATGATCCACAGCCTCTGTGTCTGCATGCTTGCATGGCATTGCATGATATGTGTGAATGTTGTGTCTACTGTCAGTCACTGAGGCAGAGCTTTGGCCTTGGCAGGAGACACTTTCTCAATCATACCCATGAAACATCGCCTCATTTTCTCAGTTATATCCAGGGGAAATCCGAACAAGAAGATACTAGCAACCTTTTCTTCCCCCTGCCACACCGCTCCCCATAAACGCTGACAAGAGACTGCAGTACCGTCTCTGACCTTTCACTGGGCTCTTAGGACATGCACACATACACATACACCCACCATTCCTATTACTGGCAGTGCCTTTGAATCAGCAGAGTCTGGGCTGGTGTGGAGGAATTTAATGACACACAATGTCGCTTCAATTTGAGCGCTCCATGGCCAGGCGACCAGGTGCACCATTTGTCCTCTATTCAAAGGAGAAAAGGAGGATTGGAGGGGGTGGGGGTTTGAGTGGCCCTTAAAGCGGTCTGACTGAAAAAGAGTGAGGAAATAAAAACTGAGTGAGGAGAGAGTGCTTTTTTCTACTTAGATCTGACTGAATCTAAGGTCTTTATGCCTCTCTTACAGTGAAATTTACAACACAGCACCCCTAAAAATCCACAGCAAAGCCCCTTAAATCTCCCCCCATGTGTCTCACATTGCCGCTCTCATAAGCTGTCCATATTTCATGAGGTCTAGGTTGTCCTTTCATCATGGCCTATGACCCCACAGTATGTCTTCCAGGGATTGTGGATGAGGAGGTAGGAGGCAATGGCCTTAAATATCCTTTATGGAAATACAGCTAAGACCCTCCTATGGCACCCTCTGTTCCCCTCTATCAATAAATAATAGAGTGAGACGGCAAGAGCGTGCGGCTAACAGATTGTGAGAGAGGGAAGGAGAGTGCATGCTGCTTTGCAAAGAGAAGCTGTTGATGGCAAGAGAGAGGGAGGATGAGAAAGATTAAAACACCGGAGTGAGAAAAGCAGGAAAAGGTGTAAGAGAGGAGTAAAACAAAGATTGTGACAATATGCAAATGAGAAAGAAATAACAGAAGCCTAATGTGCTACATTTAATAAGAAAATACACAGCTGGTAGGGTCTCCAGTGTAGTTATAACAGATCAGAGAATATGATGCAAGAAAGTCCTGTAGAACAGCGTTCTTTAGAACAGAGACACTGCAAAACACTGCAAATTAAACCAGTAATATTCAAGAGAAGAGCAAAGGAGGAAAAAAGAGACAACATTGAAAGTAAGAGCCAAACAGGCCCAAAGTTCAGATGTTATTTTTTTTCTGTGTTCTAAAACTTCTGTCCTCTTTGGACTCCTTTCTTCTGAGACTCAGGCCTGCTGCTGTTAGTGTAAATTATCTCCTATTGACAGGTAATTAGAGGCGTATTAAGAGCAGTCATTAGTCACTGTGAAATAATGTTGTGAATTCTACAGGTAATTAGTTTGAGCTACAGTCGAGTGTTTGAAGCCAGAGTGCAGACAAAAACATGGAGCACTTAAACCTCCATCTCCTGTCTCTTGCTCCCTGACATGTTTGAAGCACGGGTGAATACACACATGCACAGGCACACATGCATGTACATACATGCACAGTCCTCTGCTCTAAGTGTTTTTACTTAGTGCTGACTTATTTTAGAACAACCAGACTCGGTCCCCGTCTCTCCTGGCACAGAAATGTCAGCTGTGGCTCATCTAAATGACGCCCATCTGTTGAACCTTAATCAAAATTTCCATAATTTTCTTCATGCACTATTATATTCCTTCCCTCCTTCTTTTCTGTCCGCCTCTTATCTCATTTGCAGAGTTTAAATGCTAATTTGTGCAATGGCCAGTATTCTCAGGGTGGCCTCATATGTTGTGGAAATTTAAAATATGATAATGAAATAAATGGCTCCTTGTGTATCAGACCTGCTCCCACTACTAAAAGGGTCTTGACCTGCTGTGTTACTGCTATGATAGATGGAGGAGGACATGCAGAGAGGGGTGGATTGATGCTCCTCTTAAGTGTCCTGCCTTCTCTACTCTGTGCCCTATCGTGACTGACAATGCATCCTTTGGGACTTGAATGTATGGATTTCTTCTTTCTCTTTAAAGCAGGTTTAATGTGAAGAAGCTGCAGGTCTCAGTAATCACTTGACACCCAACTGATGTGTTGTTTCAGCAGAATCAGCCCGGCCCTGTTATTTGGTCACAGCCAGCTGGACAGTTGATAACACTGCTGCTTTTGTGAGCTCTGTTTCCCCACCTCAATAGCCAGTGCACTCAGGCAAAGCCAGATGGCTAATAGTTGGTTAATGGATATTGCTGCTTTTTAGATTGTGCAGGAGAAATGTGAATGTGGATTTAACCTGTTGGGTATTATTGTTTGGTTCAGTCATTTAGAATACAGAGAAATCATTTCAAAGCTATTCACAGAAGACTGTAATAAACAGAATTTAATTTCACACCCTGAGACCTTCCCATTAGGCAAAATTTACCGTGGAAAAGTGGTATGAGATGATTCCATCTGGACTAGATTTTTGAGGGGAAGGTATAACTCAGCCTCACATCAATACTCATTTGTCTTTAGCCTGCTGCTACCTTAATGTGAGCCTTCATCCCCTCCCTACAATTTACATTCACTTCACTGACCCATCTCCTAACAGGGAAGAGTTAGTACTTCTTGTCAGCAGGAGACAAAAGGCTGTTTGGTCTCAGGCTGACCATTGTTTACATTTTGCCTCTATTCAACACCTGCAATCAGCTCAAGTGTGCTACAGTCCTCTGCTTCACTACTGTCTAGTAGTGTCTGAAGCTTTCTCCTTAAATCTCAAAAAATCTCTGGCATTTTGTCTCTTTAATGATTCATCTCTAACTTACAGAGGGAACTATTGTCTTTTATTGGCTCTGTCCCTCACTAAAGCTGATCCATTAACACTGTTGTGTGCGACACACTGCGTCAAACTGTGTTTTGGCTGCACAGTTCTGATCTTTTATCTCTAATCCTAGCAAAGCTTGTCCTCTTAAAGTGGCTGTCAGGGGCCTCCATGGGGCAGACTGCATGGTTGCTCATGATGCTAAACCAGCACTTAACAAGAACCAGGGAACCTCAGGGCTTTTAATGGCATGTACAAGTTTCTCAGAGCCAGGCACTCATCCTCAGTGTATTGACAGGAAACACTACACTTTTAGTGGCTAAGCTATTATATTTCTCAATTTACAGCTTCTCAAAAGAGCCTGTAAATCAAAATTTAAAAGTGTGAAAGCAAAAACATTGGTTTAGTGTTATGTAAATGAGGAATTAGTTCCTGTATACTTTGTCTTATCAAGGTGAAATACCATAGAACAAAGCATACTCCCACTTAAATCGCTCTCACCTTTACAGAAATACACAGGGGGCCTGCTTAATGTCATACCTTACACTGCAAACAGCAATTACTGGCCTCCTCAGGCCTTATTATGTCTGACAGTGATTAATAAAATCAGTGTTGCTACGTAAACGAAAATGTGAAGTGAATGTAAACGGTTGACCGAAGAGGCCAGGACAGCAGGAGAAATCTGGAGCTTTCAGATAAAAAAATCCCACTTTGCTTTCAACTAATTATCCTCCTCGTCTCCATCAGTCCCCAAACCAAGCTCATTCTCTCACAGATAAGCCTCAGGGGACAAAGCTCAGGCAGAAAAAGTATGAATATTTATGTTGATGTGTGTGTAAGACTGCTTAATTGCGAGTGGGAAGCACAGCAGAGTGTTTATACATGTATACAGCAAACTATTGTGCTGTTTGTCCAGTGGATAGTCAGGAGGGAGCGCAGGAGAATGGAAGGAGAGGCAGTGCCAGCAGGCAGCGTTATTCCCTGTGGGGAGTGTTGATTAATGAATCACGTCTTTTTAACCTGAGGCTGCTACTGTGCTGCTGCACTTTCACAGCCCTGCAGAGCGCCAGTCAGCCCCCGTGCCAGCCCGCCTCACTGGCACAACATGGCACAGGGTGTGGGTGCTGTCACCACTAACACAGGCTGAGAGTTAGTGCGAGGAAAGGGAAATTAGATTCTGGGTTTCAGCGGAAACTGCCTGACAAATTTGATCATTTCAGCCAGTGGGTGTTTTTCAGCTCACACAAACAACCCCCTGCAGACAGTCGTTGAATCAGTTGGACATGTATGTGGTTATTATGGGCTGTAAATTGAACAATTCATGTTTTGAGTTTTACTGAGCAGATCTTAATCATTTTTGCTTGAACTGGATTATTTCATGTGCCCAGTCAATACTTTACTAATGAATGCTTTTTCTCTCTCCCTCTCTGCCATGCTCCCCTGTTGCCCCCTCTTTTGCTCACCTCTGAAATGACCTTCCTCCAACATCAGGTATGTAAAGGTTTCCAATTCACCCACACTGTGCCGCTGTCTGAAAAGACAGCCTCACAATGACATGCAGCTGAGAAAATTTGAGCAATCATGAATGAATCACAGCTTACAACTCTATTATTTTGCAAGAAAAGTAGACTTTTTCCTTACTAGGCATTTTGCTTCTATATTCATTTCTGGGTTTTTTTGCCTTTGAAGAAGATCACATCCTGTATCATAATGTCAATTCTCATATTTCTGACTATAGCAGCTTATTTTTAATTTTGCCTTGCTGCATGTCTTTCCCTCAATGTTCTCTGTTAAGTTTCTCTGCTGCTTCATACAAGGATCACAAACACAGTATCTGCACCCAATTTCTAGTGCCTGTCTATGGGTTCACATCGTTGACCTCACGCTGGGCTGGGTCAAGATGTTCCTGTTGCACCCACTTTATCTTTTTGTCAGCCTCGCCTCACAGTGCTGACCGAGCATAGCAGAAAAAAAATGAATGTGAGGCCATGTGATCTTGCACAGGTGTGTGAGTTTGTCCTGTGCGACCTGTCTGTCCACCATGTTTGGGTCATTGCCCCTGGCCAGTGGCTGTTTTAATCAATTTGCCTCTGGCACGGCAGGCGCCACACTGCTAGCTTAGCATCTGGTGTGTGTTTGGAGCTTCTGTCTCCCTACTGAGCTGTGCTGTATTTTCTTGTCTCTCTTTTTTATAATAGTAGACTCAGAAGCTGTGGTAATTCTGAGAACTTTCAACCTCAATCTTGATTTAGTATTCTGTGTATTAGCTATGAAAGGTTATGTAGTCAGGGACTGTGCTAGTTAAATTGTTAAATGTGACTGGTCTAAAATAATAAGGCTTTGTCACCTTTTACCTGCCTTAGCCCTTCATAATAATAGCATGGCCTGAGGCTGATATGACTGTGCATTATAAGCAGTGTTTACCATTTCCACAGAGCACCTTTGTAATGAATGTGGGAGTCTGAAAGGACTCACTAGTGTTTGTCAGTATGTTCATGTTGACATGCAAATTTGTATTTAATGATTTATGCTCAGAGAGGTGTTGATCTTATGAAATCTACACAGATACCATGTTTGTCTGTGTTAGACAGAAAATTTCTAGTTGTAAGCTGGTGTAAGTTCATCTCTGTTTGTGTGGACAGACTGGCATTAAGCATCCGGAGAACTCTGAGGGGACAAAATCCATCAAGTCTCTGCACATCTGTGCTCGTCTCCTCTCTCTCTCTGTCTCTCTCTCTCTCTGTTTCTCTCTTGCCTAGAAACAGTCTCAGACACACAAAACCAGTGATGTTGTAAAAGTTGCTCCTGCTCCTACTCATTTAACTTTTACACTTTTTATAGCTTCTTCATTGTAATGTTTCAGAGTAGAGTTGTAATTAAAATGTCATATCCTGATTATCGTGGCCTAAAATGTCACGATTATCAGTAATGTAACAGTATTGTTTTGATATGCTGAAAATCTACAAAAACTATAAATTCATCATTTCATCAAGTTTGATATAAGAAATACTATAAATCAAATTAGTAGCACAGGGACTATACCCTTTTTCTTTGTATAAACATTAAAAGTAAACAGTAACTTTTTCAAATGTGCATTCATGAGGGTACTTTGTTAATAAGGTTGTCAAAATGTTTGATAATTTGATACTTTTTTGATTTCCCATGTTCAAACAATCTGTCATTTGATAGGACAGAAAAGTACCAAAAGTTACCAAAGAGACGGAGATACAAGTCACATTTTCAATCCAAAGCTTCTTAACAATCTGAGTCCTTATCAGCACCACTATCAATACTTTTCTGTGTGGAGGACAACGACAAAAGAAATGAAATACATTGTAACAGTAGTAGTCTAAGATGAGTTGCTTTAAGTTTTAGAATTAAGGTCATAATTCCATCCGTTACTGATATTGTTGAAATTGCAGCACATTTATCGTCCTCACAACCTGATCAAGTTTCTCGTTGAAAAAAACAAATATTTCTTATGTTACATGTGAACACATAATGACATTTGATTTAGGCTTCATTCACACAATTGCTCCCCCCCCCCCACTGTTCTTGAATGCATCATAATGTTACAGTCAGCTTGTTAAGTGAGCTGATGACTTCTAGTGGTTTCAACATTGATTCCAACATTGGATACATTTGATTTACAGTGTTATGAGCTTATGAAGGTTTAATCCTACTGCTAAAGTGCTCTTTAGGCTCACTCGTCTGTGTTTTTTAACTCTTGACGGTCAGTGACGGCACGAAAGCAGAGGGAAGGCATAATGATGCCTCCTCCCTGATATGTTTCTTTACATCGCCGGTCGACCTGTAGTCGTTATTTCCCCCTTTCACCTCAGTAAATGAACCTCTGTTGCATGCTGCCTGGACATTATTCATCATGATATCAAAGACTGGTTATAAGTAACTGCTTAAATGATAATTGAATATGAACAGTGTTATAACTGTGGAGAAATTTCATCATGGTTATCATTACTAATGGTAACCATTCAACTCTAACTGGCAGATTATGATGTTTTACAGCTGGCTCTGTTACATAAATTCATGCCAAGCAATGTTAAATTCTTTTATAATTAAAGCACATAACAAAAAGAAACATTACATAACTTAGTTATGTAGGAACCACTCATAAGTAGGGCTAGAGATCAATACCCAGTTCTGTATTTTATTTTTATTTGAATGTTTATTTGTATAGGGACAAGTATGAATGAAGCAAGTAAACCGTTGCCACACACTACAGCATTTGTAACTTGAGCTAATTAGCAATGCCTGTCCCTTGCTGGGCTTTTAAAATAAGGACCTGCTTCTGTAAGGACTTGGTTTTGTGTTTTTTTTTTTAATCTGAAAATCAGTAATTTTTTCCATAACACCATTCCATCATATCACTGGTGCAAAAACATTCATCAATTCTTGCAAGGTGGAACATAAGCCCAAAGCTCATCAGTAGTGTGCATCAAATTAAACTAAATGTGGTACCTTCAACTACGCATGCACTCATAACATTGACTTCAGCTGCTTCAAGACAGTTATCCTCCTCATCTGTTCAGAACAGCTGTGAAAGTGCTCCAAAACTTTGTGGACAGTCCTGTTGAGAGTATTAATTGAACTTAGAAAAATGTGTTGAAGTCAGCAGAATAAAAGTTAATCATCTCACTTAATGAGCTGACTGACAGCCATATTATAATAAGTTTAAGGTCCACTTGGTAAACTGACTTCTTGTTGAATGTGCATCAAATGTCACAATGTGCTCAAGTGTATCATTAAGAAAAAGAATCTTCAGTTTTTGATGACAATGATACAGTAGTGAGGGGGAGAAATATGTTTGTCTCTCAGCATAACAAATGGCATCATGATCTTTTTAGCTTTCTTACTCAAGCTCCACTTAGCCTGTACCTTTTCTGTTCAAAATTTATTATGATTTTGTCTTTCCATCAAACACAGAAAGTAACGATGGTGGAATCGAAAAGGAGGAGTATCAATAATGTTATTAGTATCAGTAAACATTAACCATCCCCATCCCTACTCATAAGGTCGCTTGCTCGCTTCCTTGGAGACAAAAACATTCACACTCGAAGCAATCCTTTCACTCATTTCACACACTGCTCTTGGCGATGATGACCCTGCCATGCCTCGCTGCCCCAGAGATGTTGGTTGCTCTTCTGTTGCCAATGGTAACCTGGCTTAACAATCAATGGGCTCAAAATAATATCTTAATGCTGCTCTATTTCCGGCCTTTACTGACTAAGTGTTACTTAGTATTGAGAAACTGTTCTCTACACTGTGCATGTAGAGTAGGCCATCCAAGATTATCATCAGATGCCTTTTGCTTTTACATAAACAGTACTTTTGGAAGCACTGTTATCAGTGGAGCTATCATACTGTCCAAATGCCTTATCTTAAATACAGTGTTGTTTGCCGTCTTTTATTGGCTTAAATGTGTATCTCACCCTGATTTTTGTACCTTAAATCTTTGTTCAAGTATCATTGTCCAAATAGATGGAAAATGTTTACATCTGGATACAAGAGAATGTAGAAAAAGCACCTAGAATTCCCTGTTATTGATTAAATGTGAGTCAAACTAGTTGCAGAGAATCTTTTCTGTATTTATAACCTGTCTATCTGTCTAGGTGTGTCAGTTTTGCAGCCTGTCAGTTAACATACAGTAAGAAAAGCTGTCAGTCACAGAAAACACAGCTTCCATATTCTTAGCTGTGATTTGTGAGATACTGGTGTCTTACCCTACATGGGGGAGAAATGGATTTATATACCAAAGATTTTGCAAAGTTTCTTGAGTTTACAGTATTCCCAAGAAATCATTTTGACATTCAGGTGACAGCAGACATGTCTAAACTGAGACACTGTTGGTATGCATGTGATGTCACTGCGGCAGTGTGCTGCTGAATCTTACAGGCAGCTTTTTGGGGCATCTTTTTGCATGTATGTTTTGAAAAATTGTGGTTTGTTAAAAGTAATATATGTTACAATAGGAATTATCTGACTGACCTGTGCTGCCGTACGTGCTGCTATCATCCAGAGTCTAAGTGGAAGACTATTGACCTTTTAGCCAATGCTTTTTTCTCTCACCCGTTGCAAAGAAGGCTGCTAAGCTCTTAACAGGACTTTTAGCTACTTGGCACAAAAAATCTGCCACAAAATGAAAAGCACTTAATCTGTCAGGTGATGTCAGAGGGTCACAGTGGTGTCAAGAGAGAAAGCAAGAGAGATGTACAGCCTGTGATCACGTTGCTCTCTATTTTTTGTAGTGCATACACCTAGCTTGGCCTGGATTCTTTTACCTTCTTCCTCTTCCCCCAGCCTCACATATACCTGCATGTTTCCCTTTCTGCTCTTTCTGCCTGATTAACCCTCTGCAACACCCCTGCTGCCTCCTCCTAAAAAAACATTCCGTCTATCTGTCTTCCACCTTTAGCATCCACTGCCATCCTGCCACACAATTAAACTATGCATGTGATAGCATAATGCATGCTAATTTAGGCAGATGAGATGTGTGGCGGCAAGAGTGCCACATGTCGCAGCGTGGCATCATGGGCTGGTGTAATCACTCCTTACCTGGAGGAGATGCACAGGAACAGCAGGCTGGGCAGCTGGAGGAGGGAAGGATGAGGAGGAAGATGGGATATTGGAGGAAGAATTTAGAGTTATTGGTTTTTGCTCAAAGTTAACTGTTGAAAGAACAGGATGGAAATTGTAAAAAAGAGTTAATTTTTCTCAGAAGAAAGCTCAGGGTGGGAAGCTTATCTGCATGGATGATAACAATGGAATGCTGTGTTTCAGGAAAGTTGAAGCCAACCGCTGGTGTTCAAAAATAAAGCCAATGCATATGTGCAATAAACTGCAGTTACTTGAGTGTCCTCTTGAGGTTGGCTGCAGGTATACCCAAAGACTTATTAACACCCATATCAAAATTTGCACAGCAAAAATAACCCTTTTTGTAAAGAATATATTTTTGGGCCTTTTGCCTTTATTTTTAGCCAGGATAGCTGGACAGAGACAGGTATTACTGGGAAAGAGAGTGCGGGAAAGACATGCACCAACCAGCGCAGAGGGTTAGGGTTAGAAATTTGACCTGCGCTTGCCTCTTAAAGCCTTTAGACTCAGACTCCAGGTTTTGATCATATGCCAAATAAGTTTGATTTGGATATCTGGTGCCCGTTATCAATATAAGCTGGATATGCATAAACAAGAACTTGTAACACAGCAGTCGAACATGACACCAACATATGGGCTTCCTTCAAGGACTGTGGGCTAAAAAAAATGTGAATTTGATTGTCCAAATCTTATAAATGACCTTGTTCACTCAGATTCTTCAGGTTCTGAGAGTGCTTCACAGATCTCACAATGATCTATTATAAGTTATGTTAAAAAGTATGAATTTGGCACATGTAGTAATAGCGGAAAAAGGAAGTTCTACAACAAGAAAGTATAAATCTCATGTTACTGCTCTCTTTTAAAATATCTACTCATTAAAGGGGAAAGGATCACCTACTTGCCTTTACAATGTAATGCAGTGAAACATTTATCTTGATTTGCTCCCTCAGCTGTCTGCAGCATCGGTGTAGCTGCTTCATGGTGAATGCAGGTCCGGATATTTCTCATGACACAGCAGCAGCCCATCTGGCCTGATTGAAATTCATTGAGGGTGTTTGCTGACTCATTGTTTATCCCTCTCTCTCCACTGTCATACTATCCTGACTGACAAGATAAGACACGTCGAGGTCATACACTCGCACACATTCACACACTCACAGACCTACATGCTAAGTCTGCTGTTGCACGTCTATTGATTTATGGGTCAGGGGTACCTGTGAGATAAGTTTACCCTAGCTGCAAAAATAGTTCAAGTTTGAAAAGTTTACAAAGTTTAAATGTAGAGAAAACCACACGCCCCACAGGTTTATTTTTAGTGGTTGTTATTACGTCATTTATGCTGTCATTACCTCAGTGATGTACAGTTCAACGGCGACATATAAGTGAGATAAAAGCAATCTGCAGACATTGTGATTCAACAGGAGACATAAACATGATGAGATAAGAGGGAAAAAATATCCCTTCAGCTGCTGTAATGGCTTATTTACTTTCTTGGGCAAAATGCAGGACCAAAACCCCGGGCAGCTGTTGGAGCCAAGGAGGCAATGAATTACAGTGAAGATGAAAATAAATAGCTTGAGCAGATTCCTCTGCCTCTGTCGTGTGGGTCCAACTGCTAAAGCCATTATTATTACTATCATTATTATTATCAGAACCACGGCGAGCTGCTGGCCTCACCACCATCGCAGTATCACATTTAAATGCCAATCATGTCAAGTACTTAGCTCCTCGCTTCCCCTCTGATGTCTCAGATTTTCTTGCTGTCTCTTGGCTCCTTTGTCCCTCGTTCTCTCTCTGCACTCTGCACTGGAGTAAGTGTACGATCCTTGCTGATTGGGTGAAAAACAAAGGATTACATAAATAATTTATCCTCTTTTCTCTCTGTGGTGAAACAAAAGGATTTTTTTTTTGTTTCTCCTCATGGCTTACAGTTGTCTCTTGTGAGTTTGGTGCTCATTTCTTCTCTTCTTTTCCCACTTCTCCTCAGTGTTCCACCTTTTCTCCCATCATCATCTCTTTTCACTTTTTACTAAAGCAGATTTAGATTTTTCTGTTTTAAAATTTTCTTGGAAGTTATCTCGTGTTACATCTCTCAGTCCATTTCTTCTTCTGCTCCTAAAATATGCATGACTGCCATGGCCCCCACTAGATCAGTGAGTGGACAAAGCTCATCTAAATGGGGCTTGAATTATGTAGGGATGAATACTAGCATGCTCCTGACATGCAAACCAGCTGTTTAAAAGTGTTTCCATGGTAGTGTACTCAGATCAGAGAAAATGTGCTTTTTCGTCTTTTTGCCATGGCGTGACAGCATTTTTGTGCGATAGCGTGCATGTCAGTGTCTGTGCACATTGTGTGTGTGTATGCCCTTTGGCGACATGTCCCTCACATTTTCAGAGGCCAGGTTTTGATAAAGCTCCCCATTCAAAGAGAGAAGGCTTTGAAGCAGATGTGTCTGTGTATGAGAAAGGGGCAGATAGAGAGAGGGAGCACAGTGGAAATCTATGATGTATGCCTGCTAATGTGTGCTTTTACCAAGCAGGTTTATGCTAATCTTTGCCTGTTTTATAGGTAATATAATGCTAGTTTTCATTCAAAGAATGATAACCAATCACTACACTTCAGCCCTTGTTTTTCAGTCATTTATACCACTTAGCTGTATTTTACAATAGTTTGAGTGTTGATAGATCAGGGAAAACTGCAGCATTGACTGAAAAGAACAAGTTAAAGAACAGACCCAGTCAGACAAGTTCTAAACAGCCTGTGTTTCACCTTTTATTTCACAGGAGAAATGAGGACAAATTCTTGATTTACTGGCCCAAACTGTCTGGTTTTAACATCCATCATAGTGTGAAGATTATTGCCCTGCTTCACCTTTGACCTCTTCATACTGTGCTGCCTTTGTCTTCAAGTTTTCTTGCATAATTAGGGGGTTTGACCTCCTTAAAAGGGCTTAGATTAGGGATGTGAACCTGTTGTAGACCTAAAGGTAAACATCATCAACCAGTAGCACCAGAAATGGTTGAACTTTATAGAATTAAGAACAAATCCTGACCCTTTACCTTACTAGTCATTGTTTCTACGCTCTATGACTGAATTGATTTCACAATTCAGAGAAACAAGACCAAAGCTGTTACAAACTAAGGTTGTCTTTCTTCCTGCCAGTGGCTATAACTTAATTTTTCTTTGTTTCTTCAATTGTACTTTTTTTTTTTCAATTACACAATGGATTTCCATATTTCCTGGAGGAATAAGACCTTTGAATACTGGTATTACTCCTTACTTTTCCAGCCTGTTGAACTTTTCTGGTTAGTGTGATTCAATTTCTGATGATTAAAATAATTTGCATATATGTGAAATAAAAGGAATGACTACTGAACATGTCGTGCAATATTGTTCCAAGCTCATGTCAAACTTGATTGAACGGGAATTAGTGGAACAAAACCCCCGTCCTGTTCTTTCTGCTAATACTCTGTGAGTCACTGCGTGCCTTATGAATATTCAGAGCTGCTTTTTGTTTTCACCCTCTGTCTTTCTTTAGTTGTCCCTTTCTGAGCAGTGGTCTTTTTTTTCCACCCACACGAATATACAGACGCACACGCACACACATTGACTCGCTCACTCACACAATAGTTGTTGGAAAGGCAACCTGATACTCTTTCCATTCATGAATATTCATGGACACCTGCTTCCGGCAGAAAGTTTTTAGCAGCTTTCATTGCTGCTCAGACAGAAGTTTGGACCTGAGCTCTTTTGTCTAGTGTTTGTGTGTGCTGCTATGTTTGCCCCACAGCTGTTGTCTCATTTCACATAATAGGCAATAACAGTCTTTTTTTAAAATTTCAACATCCCTTTTTTATCAATAAATTTTTAAGTGATATCTTTTGCCACATAAAAATGTATTATCTCTAATTGGCTGCTATTTTGACCTTGTGGTGAAATGATGTTTTTATTCTGCAGGCGGAGGCTCACATATCGTATTTCTATTGCCTGTGAAATAGCATGGGTTACTAAATGGTGACAGGCTGATTTGTTTTGTGCTAATAGCTCGGCCATTATGCAAATGGACTGTTCTCATCAGCTTTGGGCTTGTAAGGAGCTTTAGTGGTATATGTGCTGTGTCTGGTCTACAATACCGACTGATCTATACCTCAAGGAACGTCTGTGATGTCATCAAGCAGACAGCGGCGGTGATGCAACATCAGTGGAGGGTTGGAAATCACTGAGGGCTATACAGAGGAAGGTTAAGGGGATTATGGTTTGGTGGGAAGGGTTTTGTGGATTGACAGTGTAGCCCCAGGGTGATGGTGTGAACGTGCTTGGAAGTTGGCGTTTATGCGCAGAGAACATGTCGTTTAGACGATGTTTTAGCCAAACCTGTAGTTAACAGAAGGGTTTGGTTTAGTTTAGCCTGTCTGTCTTTCATTTCTGTCCTGTCATTTCTTTTTAGCCTTACTTCCCTCCTAACAAAGTTCATATAGTTTGGGATTTTTCAGAAGGTTTTTTTTTTTTTTTTCATTTTGACTTTTTGTTTTCAATATTAGCTTATTGGAAATAGTTGTTCATTTGGTTTGTTAGTTTAGTTTTAGATACACAATATACCAATTTTGCCACCAGGGGGCTCTAAATCAAAACAATAACACAATATGGCGAGTAAGCTCTGTCTATCTTCATTGTTTACTTATTGTTATAAAATTAGGTCTCTGTTTTTTTTTTCATTTATAGATTTCTAAGAATGTGTGAGAAGTGTACTTAAAGTCCCAGTTAAGTGAACTCCAAACTTTGTGTCCTAAGACACTGGCTATGTTGGAATAGGGTTGCTGTAAACATGTGAAAACTCTGAGATCTACATGTGACTGGTTTCATTTGAGCAGGGCAAATATAGGAGCCTATGATATAACTGCTTTTGCTATTTACCAGCCCCCCCAAACGCTACAATGATAAAATCACCAAGCAGTTCATCTTAATACAGCCTGTTGTTCACTGATGTCACTGCCTTCTTTGATGGTTTACAGCCAGTTACATGCCATGGCTTTGTTCATTGTGAGGTAAATTTCCCATCTCTATCAGCTATTGTGGCCTACGGGTTGTTTAAAATATTATAATGGAGAGATTTGTACCAGAAAACAGTAAATGTAATCCCCAACTTCGGTCTCTCTGCTCCATCATTCTCTATTGTGAGTGGGTGTCATTCAAGCATGCAAGCCGACGGCATCCAAGAGCAGATTTTACCCACTCATTTTTAGTGACTTTGAAACTTCACTTATAAACTTAGAATTGTTTTTCATGACTGACATCTGGCCTTGTGGTTCATATAATGTTGGCCTGTCATACACCAACCTGAAATAGTTTTTTTTAAATCCCTTCACAGGGACTAACTGTGTGTGAGGTGTGCATGTGAATGGTAGGTAAATGCAATTTTTCTGAGAAGCCGTTGGAGGAGGTATTGGAGCTGAAGCTGGACCTGATACTGTAACATTTGACAGGAATTTGCAAATGAAAAGCAGCTTTGCAGCAATGCTTTTGCCAAGTGTAATACTAGCACAGCACTGCTTGCGTCTCAAAGAAAGCTTTATTTTGTACTACAATAACAAATACAATGTGCGTTTTCTTGA
The DNA here is from genome assembly GCF_018320785.1 of Cheilinus undulatus. Classification (NCBI taxonomy): domain Eukaryota; kingdom Metazoa; phylum Chordata; class Actinopteri; order Labriformes; family Labridae; genus Cheilinus; species Cheilinus undulatus. Next base: position 17,469,845 of record NC_054887.1, on the reverse strand, counting down.
CTAAGTTGTCACAGTTTTATCTTACAATCTGCACAAAACATGCATATCACTGTGTCTCCAGTTTAACTGGTTAGAAATTGAAGATGCTAGAGGTTTGATAATATATAGATGGTCTTAAAAGAATTAGATTGCAAGTCAGATTTACCCTGCTCTGGCACTGCTTCCAAAGTTAATGTGGAATTGCACTCTTAAGTGCATTTCTTCCTCATTATGAGAAATTTATGAATGAAAATGAGACGTTTGTTTCTGTTGACTAAATACCCCTTATGAGGTGCCGTTCTTATTGAACAGAGTCCTCAATACAAAATTAGAAGTAGTACTGAGGAGGCAGTGGAGGTGGGTGGCACTGAGCAGTGTTGGTCTAACTCGCTGTTGAGTGTAAAAAAGACATGCTATTCACTTAAGTGTGCCCCCAAAAGTCAAATTATATTATCTACATAAAGAACCCATTTCTAACCTCTGCAATGAACAAGCTCATTCAAAATGTAAATCACCATGCTTGAGACAAATTAAAAGAGATGTGCCAGTCAGTACACTACTTTAGACGGAAACTAAGGTTATTTTGTCTTTAATTTAACTTAATTTTAGTTTTGTAAGCTTCAAATTCTAGTTTACTCAAATAGCCTTCCCCCCTACTTCCCTTACACTGCTTCTTTTCATCAGAAAGCTATCACTGTATGAGAGGCTGTTTAAGAAGAGCAGAGGGACATGACACTCACTCATTAAAGAGAGGAGTTATTGGCCCAGACCAGTCACACAGCAACAATATGTCCCTCTAAGCATCCTCTACACTACCTCTCTCTCTCACACACACTCAGAGTATCCCCATCCCAGAAATCTGCCAGTGTTGAGAGGAGTGTGTTTGGGGAGCGAGCAGAGCAGGGGGAACACGACATGCTCATTAAAGAGAGAAGTTATGGGCCGGGTCCACTCACACAGAGAAAATAGTGAGGAAAAAAAACTTCCCTCAGCTGAGTGCCAGCACTGACGGGGAAAAGAGGAGACAAAAGAGAGGGGAGGAGAGGAAGGAAGGCGGGAGGGATGGAGGTGCATCAGAGGGAGAAGTGTGTCCGGCCGTGGCTTTTTGGATGACGGTGCAGCTTTCTTTTTCCGTGCGCGTGAGCAGGTCAGTGAAGGTTTCGTGTGCATGTGCGAATGTGCATTAAAGCAGCTCCAGAATTGGAAGATAAAAGACACAGAGCACCCTTTGATGTCTTTCTCAAAGACCACATCAGTTAAACACCCAACCAAATAGCACTCTACTTATTTACACAATATTATTTACACATCAGAGCAACATAACAACCCTCACTGACTTCAAACATGGCTGCCTACTCAGACAAGTAGATGATTGAATGTCCTCTATCATTTATCTTTATATGAAGAGTCCTGAATTGGATCAAATGGGAGAATGAATTCTTTTATTACAGCAAAATGTATGTAAAAATGTAGAATCAAAGTCTTTTGCCGCAATGAAGCTACTTTAAAGTCATTTTCAAACAGTCTGGGCTCAAGAGACATGACCTGTGGTTTCAGATAAAGCTGGATTTCTGCTACTGAAAGATTACGTTGTCATCATTTTAAAATAAGGGTTATGCTGCTTTAACCTTGGCCAAAATCATGGTACGTGCACTTGGTCTTAAATCACTGAACAGCAGCGTGATCTCATTTTGACGTGGCGGCGGTGATCTCATTTCCGAGCACTCGTCCATCAATAAACTTCAATTTGACATGGTTACCACTATTTCGCTGGACACTGATGGCATGTTGATAAGGTGTTACTCATCGATTCGCACAGGGCTTTATCATCAGCTGACGTTTGCTCTTCGATGAATGATTTTTGGAATAAATCAAGGAACAAGAGACTTTTAACAGTGCTGAGCCGGGAAATTAGATCACAATACTAAGTTTATACTAAGTTCATACTTAGTAATGTCATGCAGGATGACGGTTTAAACCTTAAAAAGGGGCAAAGGCTTGTTCTAGGGGACATTAAGTGGGTGGCTGGGGAGATTTTTCACACCACTGGTTAAAATTTCTCTATTGTCTTTGTATGATGAATGGTGTTAATGAAAAGTTGATTTCAAAAACAACAGACTGTGGCTTATAGACCAGGCTGACTTATATCCTGGATTTTATGGTACACTCCTACATTTTCATTATATTTCACTATTCTAGTTTGTCAAGTTTCCTTGACAAAACTTACCTTTAACTCAGTCTAGCTGCATGACCAGGTGATTTTTTCACTCCCCAGTCAAACAAAAAAAAGAGAACTGGACCCAGGAAGCATTATTTGAATTCTCTTTTGGATAAAAAAAGTCACCTGAAAACTGCTTTAGATTGCTAATTTTTATATTTTTGACAACATCGTTTAGATGATTATCGTTCAAATGTGTGCATGTACCTCATACTGCATGAAAGGATGTATCAGAGACATTTGTTGACAGCCCTCCTCATGCATTGATATGCATTGTTCCTTATCAGTGTGTTTACGTTGCGTACGGTAGTTCTCTTATTGTATGCATTTATTTGTGTCCCCTAGTTTGGAAAGCATGAAAATTTAAAAAAGGATTGCCTCTGCCTTCACTCTGCCCCCTCATACCTCCTTCCATCCTATTACCTTCTGCCACTCTCTGCAGATTGCTGCTATTTGGACAAAGTCCACACAAGTCCTGAGATATCTCCTTTCTTCTCTCATGCTCTCATTCCCACACAGGGAAACCAACATGGCGGCCAATTACACAGCTAGACAATGCTCGCCATAAATCATCCATTGGACTGTCAGACACATGGGGACTCAGCAGTGGAGGAAACATGCTCTCTCCCCTTTTCTCTCCTCCTCTTTCTGCACACTCTCTCCTTCCTTTGTTCCTTCTTCTTCTCTGTTTATGAGCAGGTTCAGAAAATCGTATTTAGCTTTTCTGTCATGCTTTGCTACATTCAAATCTGCATATCTGCCTCTGTTTATCTCTTTGTAATTTCTCTCTCATTGATTTTTCTTTCATCCAGTTCTGGCTTCATTTTAATTACATTTTTCCCTACCTTTGTCGCTTACTTTAACTTTTCATCGAGGTTGTCATCAGTGTTTATCTTCCTCACTGCCTGTCTCACTCCCCTAATCTAACTCGGCATGTTTTAATGGCATGCCTGTTACATGGACACATGTCTGTGGTGGGGATTTGTAGTACATTAATTATTTGGCTCACTGGTATTTAACAGTTATATTCACAGTTGTATTAGAAGTGCTGTTTGTGCCCTTGACCTATCTACCCCCCCCCCCCCCTCTTCTCCTCCTCTTCTGTATTTCTGAACTAGCAGTGAAGGAGCTCCCTCTTTGGCATTGTCTTTTCCTTTCCTTTCTTTTGCTGTCTTTATGTTTTACTGATTTTCTTCCTCCTGCGTGTCTCGGAGCACAGCAGAGCGAGGCCATCAGGGAGAGGATGTTTTTGATGGGGAGAGCAGCAGAAAGAAGAGAGGCAGCACTGGGTCAGAAGCAAACTTTAAAGGGAAATAACAGAGATTAATTGGTTAGGGAATTGGATTTGTTTTGGACAGTTGTGTAAAAAGCATCTGTTTGAGTGTTATGTCTGCAGATGTTTGGGAATATAAGATACAAGAATGTTGGGTATTTCTTCAGGATAAGAGCGTGAGGGATGGAATAGTCCAAGAGAAGAGCAGACTATGTGAGTTTCTCTGTGTGTATCTGCTTGCATATGTATATTTGTGTGCTTGTCTTCTCCCTCTTTTACCCAGGGGTATGTTTACTTAACCAGATCACAAGGGGTGTTTGTGCTCCAGTGTGATAGGGAGGATCAGCAGCAGGTTGGTGTATGCGATCAGGCGCCCTGAGAGGTTCAAAGGACCAAATTGACATGATTTTGCAGGTAGTGTGTTATGGTGACAGGGTGTGTGCGTGAAGGATTAATTCTTTACCTAGGTGTGCACAGACGGCTCTTATCTTCTGTTCCTTCCACCCTTCCTAGCTCAAGGACATGTTTCAGACATGAGTGGGAACACATTCTCTACACACAGAAAGAAAGTAAACGTGCTCGCTTCCAAAGCAGCCATTTTGACTCCGATAGATCACAAATCCTACAGTGTTTAAGCATTCTGACGTCTGTAAGAAAAAGAAGTTATATACACAAACATTTGTCTCACAATAACAAGCTGACCTTGACAGATTGTGACTGTTTAGACGTTTTCTTGGCACGTTGAAAGGCTTCCACATAGATGCTCTTTATGCACCATTTGTTCATTTTTAAACAACTTTTTAAAATTCCCATCAGCCTAACTCCACATGAGGTGCAATAGCGCCTGTTTATTCTTTCAGTTTGATTTATTGCTGTTGCATCTCAGTGGGAACAACATAAATACCCTCGGCCTGCAGCGATGTTGTAGAAACATTGATAGTGAATTTAAGTGTGTTTGCTGTTATATCAGTGGAGCCTCCCTCTGGCTGCATCTGTTAATTAAAGAAGCACATGGCAACCTTCAAAGAGGCCTGATAACACTCAGTTAGGTTGTGTTTGTGACTTCTGTAACGCGCATGTCAGCGAGTGCACTTTGCATTTTAATCTACACATAAACATAAACATGTGCTGTATCAATCAGTGCATCACAATTAGTCTTTCCTGTTTATACATTCACTAATGGATTCTGTTAATGAATGGATCTTGCTCCATAAACCTCTTCAGCCCTCCATCCCTGACTCTATCTTTCCATCAAGTCTCTCTTCATTATGTTTACACAGATGTTTCACTTCTAAACAGCCACTCTACCATAGTGCATTTATTCCAGTCAACTAGCTTATTATTGTCTTTGTGTTTCACAACTTAACAGCAAGGAGGGTAACAAACTTTAGTAATTCACTTCTACAGTTCTACCTTTTTCACTATAGACTATACCTTTCAATGCTTTACTGAAATTTTACAGTGCTCTTTATTTGACCATTCCCTCCACCCAGGTTTGAAACCGTTACCATCAAATCTGAAACATAAGTCAAACCAGTACGTAATACACAGTCACATTTGGGGGATCTCCTGGAGGGTCAAATGTTTAAACTTTCATCCTACATGACAGATTCCAATACATTCAGCACAGTCAACAATGTGTAGTTTCTGTGCAGCTATATCTTTTTGTTGTACATCTGTCTTCACTTTATGGAGTCTGCACTGCAGTACAGCTGTACTGATACACCTTTTGGACTGTTTCCCATCGCCATTGCATGGGATATGTCCCACATCTATCTTTGCAAATGCTTATTGAAAGTGTTAGGGAAGGAAAGAACACTCAGAAATATTTCAAAGGGTGTTGGAATAAATGCTCTGTCTGTCCTGTTCATTACAGGCCAATCAGAGCGACAGAACATATGATGTAGTGGATACGTGCAGATCTGGAGTGAACTAGCCATGGTAGCTGCTGCGGTTACTAAATGTTACTGGACCCAGTAGGTGAGTTAAATTGTGCTGAAGCTGGTTGGAAGAAGAGCAGAATCATCTTTTCCTCCAAGAAAGGCTTAGCTTTCATTGTGAATCTTTGCCCCTTCTTTTAATAAAGAAGTATTCCTATAATACTGCTAATGTAGCTACATCCGAGCTAGTTGCCCAGTCAACAGCAACTGTATACCAGCTTACAGTACAATAAACCCCACCTTTAACAATTGCAAACTCATGCAAAAGCTGGGGGTGGAGAGCAGAAACATCTTTTCAGGATAGAAAAGCTCTCAGTGTGATTCTTTGCTGTTCTTTTATTAAGAAATGAGGTCTTGTTCAGATAAAAACTGCTGTTATACTATTGTTACATTCAATCTAATAGCTACACTGGCAGCAGCCATTGCTCCTGGCTTCCAGTACAACTAAACCTTGCCTGTAGCTACCACCTCATTCTCTTTGAATGATGCTGATTGGTCTGGTCCAATCTGGAATCTGGCCAATCAGTTGGCTTTGCAAGGTGAGAGCAGTTGAGGTCTCCGTCTGTGATGATATTTGTGAAGTACAGATCAACATCCATAGGCTGTCAGTCCTTCTTGCATGTACACATCCACATTTCCACACTGAATGGGTTACATGTTCCTTATGACACAGTCAGTATAAGACTTTATACCCATTTTCTTCATCAAATTAGTGTTAAACTGTGCCGCTCCTTTGAAATGTTATTGATGCTGTACATCAGGTTAAAGAACATTATGGCAGCAGAGTAGTAGCCAATAACTGGAGAAACAGTGACTACTAGTTGTGGTCAGCTGCATTACACTGTAGCCAGATCATTTGACTGAATCTGTGGCCCTCAGTTAATAAAAGTTAACTAACCAGTAGCTCTGGCTCCAACTACCAAGGGATCAGATGTTTATTTTATTGTCTGGCTAATTAGTTAATCAATCAATCTTATTTGAAACATTCCAGAACATAACCAATATTATCTCAAGACACTACAAAGAGGCCAGGTTAGACAGTATTCTCTGTTATAGACCCAACATCAGTCCACCATGAGCTCAGCACTTATGGCAACATTTAGCGAATGTTTAGTGGCAGGGAAAGGACTTGACCTTTAATGGGCAGAAATCTCAAGCAGAACCAGACTCATGTTGATCAGCCATCTGCTGAAGCTGTGTCGAGGATGTAAAGGGATAGAGGGAAAAGCAGCATCTCTAGTGGCACTAGTACTTTACGTCTGCATTAGCACACTGGTATTAAACATGGATATTACTAGTGCTAACACCATATATGATAAGATGTCACTTCATGACATTTCTTGTAACAGCAGACAAGTAACAGGTGATAATGGCAAGTGATCTGTCAAATTAGATTACATCTAATAAAACAATCTATTCCCTGATTTCATATTCTGCTATCCTTAAAATCCATGATTGATGATGAGTTTATTTGAAAAGTGATACCAGACTAAATATCTGTATAGCTAAAGGGATAGATGTAATAAAGAGAGGAGTAGAAACCTTCTGTAGGATTGATCCCAGTGTAATAACTCCTATCTGAAATATCAAGACACAAAAACATACAGACGCATTCAGTCACACATGTATTGTTTTGTCTAAAACAGGAAGTGGGTGATTGGGTTATGTAGTCTTTCAAAGGGAATGTGATCTGCACTAATGAACGGATAAGCCGGCCTCCTGTGTTATGTGTCAAAATGGGATCCAGTTGTGTTTCGGCACCAGGCATTAGAGGACGTTCCTGACTCTGATCCTATCTGACTTCTATGTGATTTCCTCTTGTCATCCAATACCCCAAATCTGAACCAGAATCAGCCGCTAGGATCACTGTGATCACGCTCGGTTTGGTGGCATAAATAGTGAAAATGAATGGGACAGCAGGAGCTTAGCTGGGTGTGTACGTGTGACGTGTCCATCTCTCCATCTGTGTCTGCGTATTGCGGTTGCATGTGCATGGATGTCGCATCTATATGTGCCTGATAAGAATCTATACACTCTGTGACAGCCAATATAAATCCTTTTATGAACATCTTTATCAGCCTGATGGGAGTCTCGGCACCCTGGCCCTGCTCGGGTCAGATTGTTACATCAGTGTGACAGCTCTGCCTTTACTTGTGTCTCTAACCGACCAAGATAAAGATAGACTTTATTACTCCCCACTACGTCTAAAGCCACATAAGCTTCTCCTATCTTAACAATATAGTAGGAATTATGATAAGGCTGCATGTTGTGTCACTATCAGAGCTTCAAATGATGTTGTTTGGTTTATTGCAAGTTCAGGTGACAGTGGGAGAACTTAACTTTTTGATGTGTTGCTGACATTCATGTATAATGTCCCTATGTCGGGATTTTTTGCTTGCTCAAAGCAGATGTTTGGTAGCACTATGGAGGTATTCAGAATCGTGCTCAAAGACACAGCAGCACAAGTGGCAAAAATTGGCTCATAATGATAAAAAATTGCTCAAAGTGGCAAAAATTGGAGATAAAATGGTTAACAAGGTTAAATAGTGGCAAGTATGGGTGATAAGTGACAAAAATAGGCAGATAAAGTGGTGAAAGGTGGTTAAAATTGGCAATAATTGGTCAAAAATGGCAAAATTTGGTTAAGGGTGGCAAAAAGGGATAAAGCAGCAAGATTTAAAAAAAAGTGTTAAAAACTGGCCATAACCATGGTGAAAAGCAAAAATGGGTAAAATAGGAAAAAACATTTGGGGAAAAGGAGGCAAAAATTGGCAGAAATAAGTGGTGAAAAGTGGTCAGAGTGGCAAAAGTTGGTTAAAGTTGTAAAAAGAACAAAGGGATAAAGCAGCAAATTTGGATTAAGAAAGGAAATAAGTGACAGAAGCGGGCTGGAAAAAAGTGGCAACAATGGGTAAAATGCTCAAACAAATATGACAATAATGGTTGGAGGCAGTGATTAAACGATGTTTAAAGGTAGCACAAACAAATAATTTGAACATCAGAATGCTCTTTTCAGCTCCAAAATACAGTAACTGTTAGCCAGGATGCCAGCACCAATGCTACTGATCCAACCTGCATGCACTGATATCATCAATAAATCACATTAGGGGAGGGCTCTTTCTCTGGGGTTTTCAGGGGCCCGGCCAATTCTGTGGGCAGGCCTGGGCTGAAAGGTAATGTTATGCACCTGGAAACCCTCTCTGTAAGCATTATGTCCTGTTAAACCTGTGCCTGTGTCCAGAACTGTTTTAATTGTTGTATACAAGACAATGTCAGCTTAAAAATTCCATTGAACACAGACCATATATATTTAAATCTATAACTATAAAATGCTGCATGAGAATAAACTAAAAGTCAGTAATTATTAGCTGCAAAATCATCAGGTTACATTTCAAATCCAGATGTTCCCCCTATATAGGATGAAACACTCTTACAGTACACCCCCCAACATAAAATTCACTATGATAACATGGAGTTGAAGCTCATGGCTTCCATGTTTTTCTTTTCTTTCCCATAGATAAATAAAATAAAGCAGAGCAGCAAGACTACTCTTTTTCATCTCTCCAACAAAGTACAGATGTCACAGGCATTAATGGCTCTTCTCTCGTTCTCTTGGCATAACCAGGAGTGACATTTTTATAATTACAATCCTCCTTCACCACTGTGGACCAAACCACTGTCATTACTAATTTATTCGAGGGGATGGAGGAGGAGGTGGAGAGGGACAGAGAGAGAAAAGAGGGAAGGGATAGAAGAAGGAGGTTGGAAGAGTAAAGATAGCAGGGGAGGAAACGAAAGAAGACAAGATAGAGGAGGCTAGGGTGGAGATAAGAGACAAGGAGACAGAAGGACGAGCTGCTGTTGATGCTGAAGGACAAATAGTGAGACAAGTTGGGGATGAACTCTTGTCTCTGAGCCACTCTTCTTGGATTCCCTCAGGGCTTCTGCTGCTCCACTACTGCAGGTGGACTCTTCCTTCTTTTCCTTCCCTCCCTCTCCCTATCCTCTCTTTCCCTCCATAGTCCTCACCATGCTGCACCAGTCCTTGTTGCTATGGTAACACAGGGTGAGCTGAGCCATGCAACTGAGAGGGATTGCAAGAAGACATACAGAAAGAGAGAGAGAGAAGAAAAACAGTCCATAGGGATCCACTCTTCCATTTCCTTAATCTCCAAGGAAGAGGGTGTCCCCCTACAGGTCCACCTCAGTGGAAAAATAGATTCAGGAGATCTGTGTGCTGTCACTGAACACATGCTTTGGATGCACATTCTGTCATCTATCTGCTTCACTTCCCTTTTTTCATTCTTCTCCTGTAGTTTATTTGCACGGCTGTTGAAGCTCCACTGTTTAGTTTGGCATTTACTCAGCAAATGAATTTGGAAGAGCATACAGAGAAACAGAAATGCAGAAGTGTGAGGCAGAGTGTTTATGCCTGATTTGGACATGTATCCAAATGTCTCATGAGTGGTACTTGTGATTACTAGTGCAAAATAATCAAAATCCATCCCTTCTCTGTGTTTTTGTGCTTAAATTTCCTCTGGGTAATATGGATGGCTGTTATGTGCTATAAAACAAAAATACTTTATAACAGTGAAACTAGATAGTCTCACAGCTCTGCAGTTGTTTGGAAGTTTCAGACCTCATATTTCATTACCATCTTTGCTTTTTTGTTTGTATAGTTAAAAGGAGTGTTCCTGTGCAAGTGACTGGACCTCTTCATTGCCCCATGCCAATAGAGGCGTACTCTAAAAGCCTCAAATGCTTTTAAACTAAGTGTCTTGGTGTCTGTTGTGGGTCCATGCTTGTTTGTGTAAAAGTTGCCAGAGGATAAGCTTATTTACACCACCAAGTAAAAAACACAGGGCTGTTAATCAGATGGACTTTTAGGCCCTGTTGGAGGTGATGTGTGTGCTGTGGGGATATGCAATCTCAGACAGACGCATGCACACAACAGAACAATCGAACCAACTCATTACCAACTCTCTCTCTGCTTCGAAAAAGCACAAATAACAGGAGAGCAGATGCAGTGAAAGCACTGCTGAGCTTATTCAGCAGCAGAGCTTGACTTTTGAGACCAACATGAGTACAATTAGAGCGCCTTATTGAACCATTCGGAATAGCTGCCAGGACTTGTTTATGAATATATCCTGGTTAGTAGCCCCTTGTTCTTTCACTGCAACATTCTGAAAGCAAGTGCAAGTAAATTATAAGAAAAACACATCCATCTGAATTTGGTGGTGGATTATGTCTTCTGGCTGAACATGAACTACACAAATATCACAAATCAAAAAATATGTCAGGAGCAGAAATTAACATAATTATTCTTTTTTGCTTTTAAATTTTCACTTTGACAGTATCTCATAATATTTTGATTTCCCATGCAATTATTGAAACTTGCTCTATGATATTTGCAAGAGAAGGGATATTACATCTCCAACTCCAGTTTCAGAATAGTTGGGATGTAGTGTAAAATGTACATTACCACATAATACAGGCTTGATTCTGTACTGGTAATCACTGCATGGGCTTTAGAACACTGTCAACACTGTTTGCTGTACCACCCACAAATGCAATTTAAAGCTGTGTCATGCAGAGAAGAAGCCTTATGTGGACACGATCTAGAATAATTTAAAATCACCTTCTCAATGCTCATTCAAAATGGACTTAGGCAAAATGGAAAACTCAAAATTTGAAAGTCTTTTGAGAGGACAGAATATGATTGCATTAGTGTCTACGGCATGGGCAGCTCACACATGTGGAAAGGTTCTATCACAACTGAGAAGTATATCAGAGCAACGTATGCTTCAGACACCTCTTTCAGGGAAGGCCTTGCATGTAACAGTATGACAATGCTAAACCACACACTGCATCCATCACAACAGTACGGCCTTGCAGAAGAAGAGTGTGGGTGCTGAACTGGCCTGCCTCCAGTCTAGACCTTCACCAATAGAAAACATTTAGAGCATCATAAAGTGAAAAACTTCAGCAAATAAGACCCAGGACTGTTGAGCAGCTAGAATCCTGTCAGACAAGAATGGGAGAATATTCCTCTCTCAAAACTCAAGCAGCTGGTCTCCTCACTTCCCAGATGTTTACTGACTGTTGTTAAAAGAAGAGGGGATGCTACACAATGATAAACATAGCCCTGTCCTTACTTTTTTTGAGATGAGTTGCTGCCATCACATTCAAATGAGTTGTTATTTTCCACGAAGTGGTAAATTGTCTCAGTTTCAACATCCAATAGGTTGTTTTGTTTTATCGTGAATAAAATAGGGGTCTATGAGATTTGCAAATCATTGCATTCTGTTTTTATGTACATTTTACACAGTGCCCCAACTTGATTGGATTTTGGCTTTCTCTTTTTCAAATATAAATGCAATATTCTGTCTGATATTTTGATCCACATTATCATTTTTTAAGCACTGGTAAGATCAAACACAGCTGAGCTATATTAGCAGAGTTTAGTGGATGCTGAGATCAGGCTTCTACAAGCTTTTCTTTAGTTATAACCATCCAGCATTCTTCAACAATTAAGCAAGAAACTTTCCTGTTGAGCAAATATTTCGTGACAAGTGTGGGTGTTTCTGTGACCAAGCTAAATGTCAGTAACACACTGACTCCAGTGTGTGTCCTCATCCATGTCCACAGAGGGCTGACAGATTGCATGCATGCGTCTTTGTGTGCACACAAACACATAGAAAAGGAATGAACCCTGTGAAGTGAGGGGGATAATTCCATGGTAATTACTGTTCTGTGTAATCAGTTTTTATTTTGCTGTGCTGTCGTTAAGCGCAACAGACAAAACAAAAGGCAGCATGCGCACATCTCTCCCTCTTTTCGCCCCCTAATTACAAACATATCCAATTAATTACACACAAGTCTTGTTTTCATCTGTGTGTGCCATGTGAGAGGGAGAGATGAGAATGCAAAGCAATCAGACAGAAGCGGTGGCACACACTAATACACAAAGAAAATATTAATAATTAGTCACACTGGCATCATATGCACATCTGAGCTTAGAGTATGTGCTGAAGACAACATGATTGGTGTTTATGACTCACTTAAAGCTGATTTGAGCATTGACTAAAGGTCATATCAGGTGCTTCATGCATGTATTTCATTTTCTGGCCATAGATGCGACAGGTGAATTTTTCTTTGACTGTTTGGTGTGTCTGTGTAAATACAGTGATGAGAGAGCCCCATTGCTCGTGTCCTATCAGAAGGGGGATTAATTCGCACCTGCTGTTGGAAATCAAACAGCTTAGCAGGATAGAGGATCCTCCGAGCTGCTCCCCTGCAAATCCTCTCTTTTATTCATTGGACACGCAGAGTTTTAGACACGTTTGGACAGCAGGCTGGACAGATAAATGTCTGAGAGTGATGTCATGCATTTGACATCCTTTAACTCTGTCTGTTTTTTTTTTTTTTGCTGTATGCCTAGTTTTTGCAGTCAACTAGGCAACATAGTGTCAATGCATGTTTATTTCATGACAATTCAGAACAAGCCAGTTTCCAACTGACTGTGAAAAAAAGGAGTGAACAAAGAAATGAATCGAGCACCAAGGTACCTTCCAGCTTTATTGTCTTGCATATGATACACTAAAATCCCCTCCCAAGCCACTTCTACATTGCACATTCTGTGTCTCTACCACCTCCCTCCCTTTCTCTTCCTCTCCCTAAAAGGCATCCACCCTTTTCTTCAGTGGAGAAATAAAGGCCTTTGGGCCTTATGTTTTTCAATTACACGCAGTGCAGAGATTGAGGGGAGCTTGGGAGGGGGGTTCACAGAGAGAATGCTAGCTGTCTTCTTGTGTCTGAGTGTCCCCTCAGGGAGGCTGTCCAGGTAAAGCAGAGGCATTTGTTCTTATTTAGCGCCTGTGGCTGGCTGTGATTTAACCTGCCCTGTGTGGGACTATAGGGCCAGAGCACAGAGGTAACAGCCTTGTTGGGGAGAGAGGAGTAGAATACAGGAGGAGTAGAGGAGTGATGAAGGTCTGACAGAGGAGAGGAGACAAAAGTTGAAGAAACAGTAGAGGAAGGGAGATAATGTTTTTAGGCAAAGTTATATAAAAGAAACTATAAAAAGTTTTATTGGGTCAAGATGTGACTTCAGCGATGTTCTGTTGGGTGCATTTTCCACTCATGTCTAAGGTCATTCAATCTATGCGTGAGAAAGATTGAGACAGAAGGACAAAGCTGAAGTCATTGTCAAGCTCTAGTGACAGTGTTGATTGTGCTCTTCACCCCTTGAAACCCTCGGGTCATAACTCTGAGCCTAGCCCTGCTCTGTAGGCATTTCTGCCCCAAGGCCAAGTGTCTTTGGCTGTGAAATGCTTCTCAGTCTAACCCTCTCAATGCCAGAAACCACCGTGAAGTGAACTTCAGCCTGTTTCAATGACTCCTCTTCATGGACTCCTCCATTATAACCAGCTCAATAGCTATTGCTGCACACATTCACATCAGCAGCATTCTTTGGCCGGACTAGTTCCTGCTTTTTATGAATCCCTTTATCTCTGACAAACCGCAGAACATCAGATCAAGGTTATTTGTGTTTTTTTTTCCTCTAGTGATGATTAGCCATGCATTCTTTCAGAGTGTGTGTGAGCGTGGATTCTCAAAGCGCCATTGTGCCCTTATTTGAGTTTTGACCACCCTCCTGACCCCCTGTGATGATTGGCAGGTCCTTTTGTCCAATGGAGAGGACTCTCTCAGGCCCCCTGCTGTGGCTGAGCTTTTGTTTTGCCCTGGGGTTTTTGTGGATGCTGAAAAATTGTTTCAGTCTAGATTTCTTTGAGGTGCCATCAGACGCTCCTTCCCAAAGGAAGCATCCATGTGCACGGGACACAGACACTCACACACCTTTTGATCTTTACACACACCACTAAAGCCCTCAGCCCCTTTCTCCCAGTCCGTCCCTGTCAAGCCCTATGGAAGCCCGATCATTTTTTGTCCACTCTCTCTCTCTCCTGTGGCAGTAGCTTTGTCCTCTTTTAGAGCTTCTTGCAGACGTCTGCCTTACACAACCCCAGGTGGCTTTGGAAGTGTATGTCAGAGCCAATTTACTTATATTGAATACAGTGGCGCACACATGTCCTGTTGATTGCAATGCCAAGAAACATTTTCTGTCTACCCCCTTTATTTCAGAGTCGGCTCAATGCATTTACAACACAATGCATAGAAATTAACTGCAATTTAATGAGAAACAGAAAAGTCTGGACTCATTTCTGTGTTTGCTTAATCCCAGGATAACACAGCTGCCCTTTCTCTGACTTAGACTCGTGTTCTTTGTCTTTCTGAAAGTGATGTTGCAAATAAAGAATCACCACCCAATTTTCTTTTCCTGCTTAGTTAACCCTTACATTTCTCTTGGCTGGTTTTGTGGATTTTTTGAAAGAAAAATAGTCAGGTTTTTACACAGTGGAAGTAATAATATTCATATCAGCAGGTAATTACAGTTCCTTCAATAGAGAGTTAATCCACATGTGCCCTGCCTGTTATCGGGGTGCATACCAGGGGAGCTTTGGAGGTAGGCCCATAGAAAGACCTAAATTACTCTTTTATTCTGAGGGAAGACACACATAGACATTTATGTGTGGCAGCCACATACTTCCGTTTTATACCCACACTTCCTCTCGTTCCCCTCTCATCTGCACCATATCTCACTCCATTTCTCTGTACAATGGGTATGCTGTATTAGAACGGTCCCTGAACCCCTGCAGCCACACTCCGTCCCCAGGCCCAGACTATGACACAGTTGGCTGGGGCAGAAGAAAGACCCTCTGGCCCTGCCTCATTAAAATGGTAAAGAGCTGGTGGGGGATAGGAGAGCTAATCCTTGCACCAGTTCCTTCTAAGACTCTTCAGCTCTTGGCCTGAGACTGGGGTAGCTCAAATACAGAGCCCCTGGGAGATGGAGCGATAGGGCTCAAATGGGACAGTTTAGGGGCTATGAGTGATGGGAGCAGGTTAAGATGGCTTTTAAGTTTTTGGTTCTGTAGTGACTGACAGCTATCCAGGCAAGTGTGATACTGGATTTGTAAAGATCAAGCTGTGCATCAGGTGGTTTAACAATGGTGGACACTTTTTGTATAAGTCTTTTTGAGTTGGATGCCTAATGATTTGTGCAGTTAATATTTATGTTTTCTTTAAATCATTAACCTCAGCAGTGTCATCTTATCAGGCCTGTATCATTCTTACAGTCAGGACCAATTTGTCAAGAAACACAGATGATTTGGGGCTATAAATATTTCTTTATTAGCAGTTGTTAATTTGCATGTATTGCTATTATTTATATTTGGCGTAGTGGCTGTTCTTGGATCCCCCTGCTCTTCCACAAGCCTACATGGAAAGCATTTAGCAGGAACAGCACATGTTCCTTCTGTTCCTCTGCTGGTAAGGAAAGCATAAGGCAGGGAAAGAAGCAGCAAAACGCAAGAGCAGACAAGGCATCAATGACAACAGAATGGCATTGATTAAGTCCGAAGCAGAATGAAGGAGGAGCTGGGGTGGAGGAGGGATCCAAGAGCAGCTTGTAGAGAGTGGCAGAGCATAGACAGGCTAGTGCAGTTAGAATAAGGCAGCATGAGAGCAATTAGAGAAAATCAGCTGGCCATAATGAGGGCTTGCATGAGATCAGCTCATCACAATTATGGTAGCGCTTATCTGAACTAGCGCTATAGGCTCAATTTTTGGCAGCATCCTTGTATATTACACGTCTTTCCTTGCAAATATATCTGATTAGTTTCATATTTTGCTCAGGATAATGACATTTTTTGTTATAAATCCAAACTTTCCTCCTAGAAGAGCAGTGTAGCAGAGTCCCCACTGTATCAGTCACTCAGTAAGATGTATTGCTTGCAAAGCAGGGCGAAAATGTTTTAATTTCCCTAAAGACCGACATTACACCAGCTAGCTTAGCAGTGACAACAATAATCCTTTTCACTTTTCTACATAGTGGCAGCCAGCAAAAATCCTTTAGTGTATTTTCTGCATTAATTGAATATATTGATCGCTATTTAAATTCCACAGCACCAGCAACTTAATAACACAGCAATGGATCGAATACACAATTAGTGTTACATACTGGTTTTACCGTTTAGGTTGTATCAGTTCCAGTAACTCTACACACCCAGAACAATAGAAGGAGAAAATGGATGAGGTTGGTCAATGAGCTTACTCAGCAGGTCCACTTGAAGACCTCCTAACAGATAATCATGCTCAGCTTTCAGAGGGAGAAAGAAAAGGGTGAGCGAACCCATCTGTCTGTGTCCAGAGTTAAAGCACTGAAGCATCACTCCCATCCAGACTGCAATTAAACTGTATTGGAGGCAGGAGGGAGTAAAAATCAGGCCATGATAAAGACTGTGTAAATGAGTTTGGCATTGGACAGCAGCAGTGTGTTCTGTGCTTGCATTGGTATTAGATTTGTTCTGTTACTAAGCATCTCCATCAATAATAAATGATGCACAAGCAGTAGAATAGACTTGTGCTCCAAAATAATTGTGTGC
This sequence comes from Cheilinus undulatus, assembly GCF_018320785.1. Classification (NCBI taxonomy): domain Eukaryota; kingdom Metazoa; phylum Chordata; class Actinopteri; order Labriformes; family Labridae; genus Cheilinus; species Cheilinus undulatus. Next base: position 17,452,928 of record NC_054887.1, on the reverse strand, counting down.
ATGCATTCTCAGTGTTATAATAATGATACATTATTGACAATTAGCAGAGTGCTGCTTTGCAACTCTGCAACTTTGCACATTATTGTTGATGCTTCATTTTATAATTACTTTCTTGGCTGATCACAGCAATTTCACATCTCCTCTTCAGTAACAATGAGCCTCCCACAGAGCCTGACGAATTAGCTGCTTTGTGGAAGACTTTTAGCTCTAAATGCTTATTATAAAAGGGTAAGGCTCAGCTTTTGTCTTTGTCTCTATGTGTGAGTATGTTGTGCATTTGTGTATTTATTCATTCACTGAGCCTGCTCATCTGCATCATATGATTTGTGAAACTGCACACAGAGGATGTGGATGGAACCCAAACAGCCTCTCAGGGCCTGTTGAGAAATCTGCAGATAATTCAGAGCAATAAGCACCACATACTGTTCCCTTTGATTAGGATAATTACGATGACACTATTAATGTATTCATTTTGGGGGTATTATTTTCCTGCAGAAGGCTAAAGAGTTATTAGACATTGATAATTTCATATAATTTGTATGAAAGCTGTATTTCAAGGACAGTTTGCCTCTCCTTCTCTTCTTCTCTCCCTGTTTAGTTTTTGTTACTTTCATTTTTTGGCTGTTTAAGATCAACCCTTCGAACTTTGTATGATACTTCTGGTGTTATCACAGGGCACTCTTCCTTTCTGCTCGTCATTTCTGCCCTACATTTGACTGACTCACTGCACTCTACTCTACAATGGTGTTGTATTTCAACAGTCTCACATTCCCACACACAAACACACTCTCTGTGGCGATGTGTGGGGCTGGCAGTTAGCCAAGGCCATAGTCATAAGGCAGTGACAGTGGATGACAGCAGTAAGATTAAAGGGTGCGGGAGTTGTGAGTAGGGCCGGGAGACTGGCAGGTCCATAAATTTCACATGCAGGATGCCCCTAATACTTCATAGCAGCGTATCATCACACAGAGCCGTCATAAAGGAGAGAGCCGCTACTGAGAGGGCTGCATGTGACAGTGTGTGACTGTGTGTGTGAAGGAGAATGCAAAGTTAGGCTGGCGGCAGGGGAGAAATGCTTTGACATGCTGCCAAAAGGCAACAGATAGATGGAGCTATGACTTTACTTGTTTTTAGTATCAATAAATTGTTTCAGTTGATGCCAAAATCACAAGACGAAGTCTATTCTTGGTCTATTCTATTTAATATCACACTTTTTATGGCCCATCCTGGCCATGGTTGTCCCGACATATGTAGGTCTATCTTTTCTCAGGGGTTCTTCCAGTTAACCTTGCAAATCCATACTGACAAAAACAACCGTTCATCAGAAAATTCTATTTTTTTTAACTCTTGAGTTCTTTTAATCTTCTAAAAGTAGAAAAAAGAGATTGAATATAAGACTGTATGTACAAATTTTGTATTGGTTTAACCTCAGACGTTTAAACTTTTTATTCCCCCTGTCAGATTCTGGACAGTTTTTCTTATATACATCTTAGTTTCAGTTATTTGCCTTTAAAATGTGCCCAGATTACTGTTTTATTAAGGGTGATTAATTTCTAAACTTCTGTAGTTAACTGTGATTAATTTTCTTTTTTGTGACATTTTGAAATTCAATTTTTTGCATTTAAGCTGATTTTGGTAGGGCTGTACAGATACTGACACCAGTATCAGGTATCAGTGCCAATACCAAGCCTAAGTAGACTTTCTCATACTCATAAAACATAGCAGCTGCTGAGGATGAAAACAGTAGAGGAGAATGAAAATGATCTTATAAATTGAATAAATAAAACAAGCTTTCAAAATATTTTTAAGAACAGTTGTGGTATTAAGTATATATATGTACTTGGTATCAATGAGTACCTTAACATAAGTACTTTTACTTGGTCTGGAAAAATGTGGTATTAGTGCATCCCTAGTTTTTGTATCAGTCTGGATTTTTGGACTGTCTAAGGATAGTTTATTTTCTGTTTACATAGATCTGCCTTTATTTGAAAGAAAATAAGGAACTTTGATCAAAGATTTTGGCTTTGACGTAACCATGGAGGAAGGTAATTGTTGTGGATTGAAAAGGAAATCAGGGAACAGTAAAAAGATAAATATTTGATAACACAAGGTGAAGATGACTTGACTGGTCTACTGGCTGTCTGTGAGTTTTAGAAGTGAAATGAGACATTCAGGACTCAGTGGTGTCATTTTACATCACTGTGGCTGCAGGAAGACGTTGCAGTGGCTTAACCGGAGTGTTCTGATAAGGACAACAAAGCATGTAACTAATGTGATCAAAGGAAATTTATTCACTTATAAGTGACATTAACTACATCACGATTAATGCTCTAATGCCAGTCACCCCCTTAGAGCCCACACTACTCATAAAGCAAAGCCCCCCACATGACCCATTTGAAAAATTACAAATCAATTTTAATGGTTTTCTTTGACACAATGGCAACATAATAGGCCAGCATACACTTGTTCTTGACTAAAGATCTATCTATAAACTGGCCGTTATTACGATGGAATAATCAAGATTACAAAGCTGTTATTGAATGACAGAAAAAACAGAAATGCTTTACTTTAAAAGTCATAAATGCATGTGAACCAAAACTTAAAACTTTTGAGACCATAGAGTGGATAAATCAAAATTCCAACCACTGTTTTCAGTTTGTTTGTTTTTTTCTCACATTGCTGTAGATTTTTGTAAAAAAGGCAATTTTTTAATCTCTAAGATAAAAATGTAAGACTTTTGGCACTAAGAAATTTCCTTTTTTCCTGGAAATTTAAAAAAATTTTAAACTCTGAAATTCTGAGTTTGTTTTCTTGCATATATACATACAACTTTATAATCCACCCAAAAATTCAGGTTTTTTTGCTCAAAAATAAATGAATCCCCTTATTTTTAAACATCTTTTTAGTGGCTCTTATATGGCATCACCCATGTTTCACATGATGTTGACTCTCTGGTGTGGAACCAAAATGTTGTATCACCATTTTACTGATTTTTCTTTTCTTTAAAAAACAAAGAAAAGAAACCTGTTCTATTAGTCGCTCTTTACATATCAGTGGGGTTTAACCAACTTAAGAATAACTTAAGAGTTAAATAATGTGTCCAAAAGATGATGACTTTGACCATTCAGTGTTCAGTTAATTGGAAGGTACAACTTTTTTTTTCATCCCCTGAAAAACGGGGAGCAGACAAGCCCCTGTGACTGCCCCCCACCCCCCAGGTCCCCAGACCTCAGGTTGGGAACCGCTGCTCTAATGCTGACAGCCTTAGTTTTTAGTGAAAATGAACTACAGAAAACCAGTTATGAGTGAGTCGACCCGTTCAAACATCCATGACTTATGGTGTAATAGCAGACTGCTTGTAAAATACATTACGACCATAAATATCCCAGTTTCCAATCAAAAGAATAAAATATAAAACCTCTCCAGCAGTCATTGCATGCCAGAGTGTTTTGGTCTGTTATATTTAAGCTCCTGGGCGTATTTGCTGAAAAATTAAACGTGTAGGAGGAGTAACTTTATGAAGAATAGAGAAACATTTGTTTTTTGGATTTACTGTTCCAACAGTGTTAAAGATGCTCATTTAGTTTATGAATGTTGACGTGTGCTGCTGTGTCTCCACAGTCAAACACAGTCAGACTGTTAAACTGGCATGCACCAGGCACACAGTAGTAAAAACACTGTAGTAGCTGGACATAAATGTTGCACTGCAGTGAAGCGAGGCTGGATACTCACCCACTGACACAGTCCCCCCATTTCCCCCTAACACACTTGCACAACCGTAAACACACACCTTCACAGACTAAAGCAGAGCGATAAACAGCTGGAGGGCCTTCTGTAATTAAACCTGCACTGCTGTGTGTAAGCTGTCAATGCACATATGTGAGCAACAACACACACTAACTTAGAAACATTTAAATTTCATGCTTTGTTTCTCTGTGTTCTGAGTTAATTTCAGAGTGCTGTGTGGAGATGAGCACTGCCTGTCTGACTCATAAACACATCTCCAGGTGTGTCATCATGCTTTCTAAAGCACTCTAGATTTGCACTGTTTGAACATTCAAATCTAATGCAGAAATCACCAGAATTTATTTGGAAGACTGCAGATTTGTTGATCTGCTTGAAGGGAAAATGTGTGTTAACTGTGAAATTGAGAGTTCTGAAATCAACAAATACAGCAGGTACAGGAAAAGCCATTTTAAAGTGTTTTTAATCATATTTTAAGCAGTTTGATTGATAATTCAAATCTTTTTTTTTTTTTGCATTTAGTTATTTTTCCTTTAATGTTTTGCTCATGTTAACACTAGCGATTAATGCGTACTTCCAGAGCTCCATTTTTACACATTTAGTCATGTTTTCTTTCATGTATGTTTAGACACACAGGCCTGTTTGTACACCTGTGATCTTGTATATGTTGTTTGTATGTTTCGTGTTCCTTATGTGTGCGTGTACCCGTCTGTCCCTGGCGAGGTGTGCTCTAAGCTCAGAGTGGGCGTTTCACAAGACAGCCAAGAGACCAGCGGGGAAATTTCCCATCAGCCAGTGCAGCGTGCAGTGCAGGTTAACCACTGAAGGCTCTGAAATCCATAGCCACAGCACAGCGCAGTCTCTCCTCCCCTCTCTCTCCTTCCTTCACCCTCTCTCCCCCGCTCCCTCACTCTCTGTGTCTCCCCAGATGAATCGGAGCAGAGATGAAAAGCTTTCAGGAATGCTGGCAGACAGGCAGTGCTTTACAGTAATCTAACCTGGGGAAGATGAAAGCCAGCTGGGAAGCTGGGGATAGAGTGAACGGTGGGGAGAAGAAAGGTGAGAGGAAGAGAACGACAGGATAGAGTTTTGGGAAAGAAAGGAGCAGAAGGAGTAGATACATTGGCAAAGAAGGGATAAAAGAGCGAGTGAGAGAAGTTGGCGAGGAGAAGTGAAATAAAAGCAACAGGAGATGGATAGTTTGTAAAGAACACTGAGGGAATGGGAGAAATGTTTGAGGAGAGGGGAGGTGGAAGGAGCAAAACTTACCTGAAAGTAGGACGGAGGCAGAAATTTTCCCTTATCCAGTAAGGGATTGTTATTTTATCGACTTCTTCTTAGTTTAGCTCAATTTTTTCCCATTTCATTCCGTCACATAATAATAAGGGATAGGAAAAGACAAGGGCACATGAAGCGAAACACCAAGGCGGGAATTAAATCAAAACAAAGCATGAAAATGGGCTGCTACATTTGGCATTGTAATTACTGTAAGTCAGTGTCATCCGGAGAGGTTGACACAAAGTGTAATTGTCGCTGTCAGACACAGCGACAGCAGCCCAACACAAACCTGTGGAGTTTAAATTTCAGATCCTCTTCAGTGGAACAAACTCAATTGCAACACTGCTCACTGAACACTGAAGTAGCATCAAGTGTAGCTCTGTTGTCACTCGAAATGGCTTTGGCAGGTGGAAGAGAGTGTGTGTTTGTGTGTGTTCTTTGAATCATAATGTAGGTGGAGCAGGCCTGTCGCTGCTGTGACAAATCCCACCTCATGCACCTTGTACTTCCTGCACAGAACGAGAGAAGCGCACCACAGCAAAAAAACGCTTCCCCACCTAATTGAAATTTTGAGGTATAAGAGGATTTCTGCACAACGTGAGCTGACAGGCTCCATTCACCAAATATCCTCTTAGACTCCTCTCTCCCCTCTCTTTCTGTCTCTCCCAGTGAGAGAATTAACTTTTATCTGTCTTCAAGTTTTACTGCAGCTTACACCTATCTCTATCTGAACATTGTGCAGGTGATTTCCTCTCAATCTTACCTCTTTGTTTCTCCTTCTCTCCGTCACTCAGGCTTGCTCTCCTCTGACAGGGCCACTCGCTTTGCAGTTGGCCCGTCATACTTTGATATTCCTCATTGCAAAAGGACAGAGAAGAAATGGTAAAAAAAGGCACAAATAGAGTGCAGAAGACAGGGAGAAAGAGTGACTGCAGTTATTAAATGCCCTGTCATATCAGCAAAGTCAAATTCTCCACACACTTTAAGTCAACAGTGTGGAGAGAGTATTGGAGAACAATATTCAAGTAATGAGGCCCTGCTCTGCATTAATATCGACTGAATTGAATTTTCTGCACAGTTTGAATACATGGCATTAGACCAAGTCTGCATGTTCATGTTGTTTCACACTGCAGCAGCTAATATGCTTGTTTAATCTTTAATATCTGTGTAAACACACGCGCAAACAAACACACTCATGAGGTATCGTATTCATTCAGAATGCTTACATGCTCCCTTTATCATCTTTGTGATTAGATAACCAACCATCCCGAAACAATACGCTTATTTATTTATGGGCTAAAGTTATTTGACACCCACTGTAAAGCCTCCATTTTCATGCACAATACAATGCTTTTGTGCTGCAGCATAATGCATGGGCGTGAAACTCTTAATGCGCTCTCTTGATAAAGAAACTCTAATTTTAGAAAACCCTCTCGTGGAGTCAGCAAAAGGACGGCTTATACTGGTGATATCTTCATTGGTATAAAGAAGCAGATGTGTGAAAACAATACAAAAGGGATGCTTCTGAAAGAGTTCATGACCAGGTTGGGAATCTCTTCTCTTTTATTCTTAAGACGCCTTTCTTTACTTAGAGATACCCTTGAAACAATTGCCATACCGCCTACTACAATGTGTCAGTCAAACTAGTGCATTACAGTGCTTTCTCTTTTCTGACAAGCTGGAAGAACTCTGTTTCTGTATAAAAGTTTAAGTAGGGCTGTAGCGTAATGATACAATTCCTACCTGTCAGACATAATTCAGGGTGAAGCATTGCACCGCATACAGGGAGGCATAGAAATGAACTTGTGTTGTGATTAATGTGTTTGCCCGTGGTGGATGTTTGGATCGAGAACACGGCTGCGTGCAGAGAAAAGGGAAAAGAACTGGAACAAGGAAACTGCAGTGTTTGTGTTGGGAACATGGGCTTCCTCTTCGCTTTCCTTTTTTCATTTCAAAAGCCTTCTTCAGATGCTATTAGCTTCAGCTGTTATGTGATAACCAAAGGTCTGAGGAGAACATGTACCACCTGTTGCTATATATGTAATCACTTCAGATTTGATTTTTGGGAGATAAATGCAAGGTCTAAGGGGAGAGCTTTCTGGGGCTCAGCCAAATGGGGGGGCTCATTGAGGTCCATTGTAAAGTTAAGCTGTGATTGCCAGCTTTTTATATATGACCTGAATGATAATCACTCTTATCAAATAAACATAACATTAACTTTATTTTTTCTGCTGTACAATAAAGACTAATTCAAAATGTAACCCCCTTTCATTTAACCAAAATTACCTTTGGCTTTGAGGATGAACAAATCAACTAGAAAATGTAAAAAGTAATGTCAGACTTTATAGCTAGGCTGTCATGTGCACAGATGTTAGGACACAGAGAATTAAAGAGAGGGAACTGAAATAACTTAAAGGGAAAAAGACTGAAATGACTAAGGGAAAATGGATTAAAGTGGTAAAGTGGTGAAAGTGGTTAAAAGAGGCAAAGAGGGCAGAAAATGGGTGGGAATCCAATCCAATCCAATCCACTTTATTTATATAGCACATTTTACAAAACATTATGTTGAGCAAAGTGCTGAATAAGTGAAAAACAGTTAAAAGTGGCTTAAATGGATAAAGGTGGAAATGATGAGTCAAAAAAGGCAAAAATGTGGCAGAACGGGTGGGAAAATTCTGAAAGTGGTTCAAAAGTGGCAAAAATGATTTAAAAGATGCAAAATGGTTCAGGTAAGCCAAAAAGGGGCAAGAAATGGGTGGGGAAATTCTTAAATAGAGGCTAAAAATGGGTTAAAGTAGGGAAAAATGGGCCAAGAAAAGCAACAACAAAACATTCTTGGAAAATGATGAAAGTTGTTGAAAAGTGGCTAAAATGGGATAAAAGGGAAAGACTATATCAAGAAAGGCAACAAGGGGACAAAAAATTGGTGGGATAATGGTGAAAAGTGGTTAAAAGTGGCTAAAATGGGATAAGAGTGGAAAAATGTGGGGAAAAGACTTGGTAAAAGATCAGCATGAATAAGTAATTTGAATTATGGAACCCATTAATAGCTTGACACTCCTTTCAGCTCCAAGATGAAGTAACTGTTAGCCAGGAGGCTAGCACCAATGCTACAGGTCCAACACACATGCATTGATATGTCAGTAAATCACAACAGGGGAGGGCGCATTCCCTGGGTTTTCAGGGGCCCAGCTAAGTCTGTGGTCAGGACTGAATAAATGATTCAAGAAACACTCTCTGGGTTGGGCTCTCACTTTTTAATCTTTTGTATGAAAGAAGAGAAAATTTCTTCACCATTTGAGTTTAGAAAAGAATATCTAAGGAGGCTCTCGGAGATAACCTCCCACAAAAGACAGAAGAAAGGTTTTACAAATAATTACTGTTAAAAATTCCAAAAAGTTCTTAAATGCTTGTGAATTTTTTTTTTTAGATTTTTGGTAATTCCCAGAAAATAATACAAAAAGTTTCTGGGAAAATACACATGGAAAACTCCCAAAACTAAGAGGAAAATTCTTAACTTTTATAGGGAATTAACTTTGAGTGTCCTGAATAGTTTACAGGGAATATTTGTTAAAGATTTCAGATACATTCCTGCAGAAATCCCAGAATAATTCATAAGAAAATCTGTTACACTTTTTTGGCTTCTTGTCTGCTGTCAAAAAAGTGTGAACTACAGAAAAAAATGAAATAATAACAGCAATTCATAGACTTTTTGACTTTTTTTTTCCTGCACATTTTAAAGACCCACTGGAAAAAGCCCAGCGACAAGCTTTTTGGTCCCATTCCTCCAGTTGAGTACCAGTGCTCTAAAAAGTCATTCAGAAAGGCATTAAGCATTTATGCATATTTTTTGAATCCATGTTTACTATGAATGGCCCACGTCCTGCAGCTCCTGCAGCCGCTGGACGTTGAAACCATTCTGTGCACCAGTCATGTAGCTGTTCAGCCATCATGGAATGCATCCAAACCATTTTCCCTGGATATTGGCCTTTTCGTCTTCCTGCTCCCTCTCTGTCTCACCATCTTTCTTCCAAAGATTCCCATTATTATCGCACACGCCTCAAGGGCTTACTGCTGTGTTATTCCTCGCTCTCCCTGTCCTTCTTGCTCGCCTTGTTTTTCATTTTCTCCCTCTCTGCCCGTCGCTTTGTCTCTCTCTCTCCGTCCCCCTGCTATGCCAGCACTGCAATTTTTCACTTCAGTGGGAAAACAGGTATAAAAGAAGGAGTGTGCCAGTCTCTTTAATAAAGGAATAAAGGCAAAGAGGAGAAATGAGGGGGAAAAGGAAGCGCCCTTGGGGCTGAAAACAAGGGAACACACAAACAATAAGGAGGGCGCGTACAAATCCACACCTGCTTATCTCTGAGGAATTGGTTGTGAGGTGCTTCCCTATTTAATTAGAAACTTTGGTGGGTACCTCATAAATCACCACAACATAAAACGGAAGGGTGGGCTATGAATGCTCCCCATAAACAGGGCAGTACTCACACACAGTGAACACACATGAACACAGGTCTGCAGCAGCTCTCATGGTAGAGCCATTGTGAATTCATGAATTCATGAGCATGTGTGATCTTCAGCCAGTGATCCATACATTTAATATGTAGGGTTGTGCACCACTGCTGTGTGCTCTGAGCTCTTGGCTTGCATCAGTAGAATATTACTCCTCCACTTTTATTAAAAAATAACCAACACTGGTTAAAGGTGAATTCTACCAACTTTTAATGAAGAGTTATAAGTCCTGAAGATTCTTTCAGTCAACCTGCAATGACACAGACAGAAGCTACTGAGATCAGCAACACAAAGGGGCAGAAAGGTCACTGTGTATATTGACTGCACATATATAGCCCTTTGTGTGTGTGTGTTTAAAGGCTTTAACCTGGAGCAAAGTGTGTCTGTCTGTGTGCTTGTGTCTCCAGAGTTCTCCTGATGGTCGTGTGTGGTTACGGGATCCAGGCTGATGTCTGCTCTCAGACACCGTCTGGCTCTCAGCACCCATCCATTATTCACACACCTGGTTACACACATTGCACACACACATTGCCCTCTCCCCTAATCTCTTACTCTTTTCTTTATCTAAATATGTGGCCCAGCTTTGAACTTTGCTTAATTTTCTTTCTAAGCTTGTGGAATGAATTTCTCTCTTTGCCCTGGTAAACAAACTAAAAAAATGATGGACCGATAAGCAGTAAAAGAAAGATAAGCCATGAAAGTCTTCTCAAAGTCACTCCTTTACCTTTGGTTGGTGTTGATCTGAGCCTGTCAGTGGGTCAATATCAGACCTAGACATCTCTGTGGGGTACTGGTACTTGTCCTCGACTATGGTTGGATAGGCTGTTGACGGTTATTTAGTGAAGAAGAGTATGGTCCAATAAGAAACCTCTATACTGGGAGAGAATGAACCCTTTTTTGTGTTGAACTATGGATGGGGGATAAAGGTCACAGTGGGCGTGTTTGTGAGATGAGCTTGTGCATGTGGATCAAAGTCTGTCATCAGTCCATTATGTAGTGACCAGAAATAGATACCTGTTCTATGTAAGGATGATCTGAAGTTTCCTTTAAAACGATGTTTTTTTGTCCAAGTAATAAGGACCTTAGGTTATCTGAGGTCAGTGACTCTGTCTCTTCTTGCTTCCTTGATATGTTGATAAACTGGTGATTGGCACTAAAGCAAGCAGGATGGCATGACATGATTGAGTACCATCAAGTTTAGCCTACCTATGTGACTCCATGAATAGACAATTGTTCCTCTATGGTTGGATCATTTTTTTTGATTGATTTTAAGCTGACGTAAATGTACATTTTCTGTCTGTGTTATGGATTTTTGATTTAAAGATCCTCTATTCAAAAGGAAGCAACTGTGGGGCAAGATTGTTACAATTTCCAATACTTTGATACTTTTAGATACAATATTTTAAAGCTCAATAGTACCAAAAAGTTCCAAAGCTTTAAAAACCATCCGTCCTAACACTGAGTACCATGGTGTCACAATCTTTGACTTAAACTGGAGATGCACAGATACCCATACCAGTATCCAGGATGGATGCTGATACCGAGCCTAAGTACTCATACTCATAAAACAGTGCAGATACTGTACTCTGTATCATTTTAAAGCTTGATATTTGCCTCTTAATGTGAGTTTGAAGACAACATCATTCCTGACGACCACTCTCCCAGACTGTTTGTCTGAGATGCCATAAAATCTCAGAACTAAAATACATGCTAAAACTTTCCAGGTAAAACCTGATCAAACTTCCGTTTAGGGTTAGTGTAAGGGTTAAGGTAATGGCTAGGATACCAGAAGTTAAAATGTTAAAAATTGGACCTGCAAAACCTGATGTTTTACAAAGCAGAGTAAAGTAGTCCTCCATGAAACATTCTAGTGCAGCAAGTGTAGCTCACGTAGCTCTGTTAGCTGCATAAGCTACAGAAACTATGCACTGATAAATTGTCAAGAGAAGATATGAGGAACATCTGATGAAGACAAAACACACTTCATAATGATTTTTAGGAACAGTTATGGCATTATTAAGTACTCATGTTTGTACTCAGTAGTGGTGGGTACCCAAATGTAAGTACTCGTACTTGCAGGAAAACTGAGGGAGTACTTTTGTGAAAACAATATATATATTTAAACCACACTAATGGTCACTATTCCAAGTAAGCATAGATCTGCTATCATGTCTAGTCATTAGAAGTACACCCATTAATACTGTTGGCTGTGTTGGAGGTATTATCTCCTTCTCTTCATCTTCTCTATTTCCTCTTACTGCTTCTACATCTCTGGCATCAACGCTGGCTGTCTCTCACCCCACCATATGCCCAGCTTCCTGGGTGTTGCATTTCCCACAGGTGTAGACACCTACATGTAAACTGTCCCTGCCTGTCACGCAAACACACAGATTACACCCTGCTAATGTGGTCATACTCTGTCCTGTATTTATACCATTCAACCTAATGATACAGTCTGCAAGCTGTGCTCCTCTAAAAGATTGTATCCATAACCCAGTGTTTGTGCACTACTGTGTCCCTGAAAGGCCAAAGTCTTGATACCACACAATGGGCTGATTTGGTGCCCTCACTACTAAGGGAGTATGTTGACTTCATTAATGGCTCCCAAAGCCTTTTAGCTCTCACGCGGTGGCCTCTGGTCACAAAATATAATGGGGTGCACACCAGTCTGTGGCTCTGCCACTGGGTTGCACCACTAATAGAGACACAGGTGGTGATTCTGTGCTCAAATTATGCTGTTGCCTCGGTGGGGTCCTTGAGGCCCAGCCAGTAGCTGCAGCAGCGCTGGAGAAAGAAGCGTCTCTTATCACTGCAGAATAACTGGGGAAGGAAGGAGTAACAGTAGAGGAAATAATTGGTTTGAAAGAAAAATGTGCGTATGTTTTTTTCTTCTCTGCCAGGCCAGGTATTTGTCTGAGCTAAATGAGGTCTGTCAGGAGATCTCTCCATGTCGCCTCTAACACCCTGCTGTGCTTCCAAGACAGCCAAAGAAGAATTTGGTGGGAAAAGATGGAGAGGAAAGACGTAAAAGGAATAGAAGGGTTATATAAAGAGAGACAAGCTCTGACATCTCTGCTCAGTAAAAGTGATGGAATGACACATTCTGCAATGTAAAATTGCAGTATTGAAAAGTTTATCTAAAGAAGGAAGTTTTTCTCTTGCATCAAAGACTCAGCCAACAGAAAAAACATAAAAGATGGAGCAATATTTGAAAGAAATAGGAGGGAAATGAATGCATTTCACTTGGCACATTGAATGTATTTGTAAATGTTCCATCTCTGACTTCTAGGAAGGGCCCCTAATGTCCAATTTCACATAGATTACAGCAACAAGTTGCCAGCCCTTTTCCTCATATCTGACCATCTAACTATAAACCAAAACACAGTTGAAAAAAGCAACATCAACTCTGCAAGGCTTTTGATTTCTGGTTACATTTGACAGGAGAAAAAGGGAAAGGTTTTAGTCTAAAATGAGAAAGCACAATCAGAGTGGGGTACATGAATGGGGGACAAAATACATCATTCCAGCAGCAGCAGAGTCTGCAGAGAATTTACTGAGAAAGAAGCAGGGACATTTTGAAATAAACCAGAGGAAAAAGTCAGAAACCAATTGCCTTTTTGGAAGTCAAACGGTCACAAATGTTCTAAAGATTGAAGCGTCCATAACCCTGCAGGTATTTGAGTCCACCTCTTGACTTCCAGATTGAGACAGAACCAGAGAATGGGAATAAGGGAGAAAGAGCAGAAGTAATAGCAGAGGAGGGAAATGAGTAACAAAGGCTAAGATGTGAGCCCCCTGCCTGGTCACGGTGCTCTGAGGCAGCTCAGCAGTGAGAGGAATGATAGCAGGGAGACCTGTCACTCACCCTTTGAAGCCACGGGGGAGACTCAGGAAGGAGAGGAGAGCAGGGGGGAGAAATGAGTTAGGGAGCTTCAAGACACTTGTCCCCTTTCACGTCCGACACCGTCATCCCTCACAATAACATTCTTGTCGTTCTCTCCTTGCTTTTTCTGTCCTGCTCCCAGCAGGGGTATAAGGTTAGATTAGCAGGCCGCATGGACCTGCAGGCTAACAGGTACCACACCTTTAATGCCACGACGGTCTGTCACTGAGCCAGGGGTCCCCCTGCAGCACTGTCTGCTGTGGTGTCAGGTCCCAGATGAGAGCTGAGAGACTTAAGTGGCACTGATAGAAATATACACAAGAGCATATAATATGCTTATGGCATCATCTCACTTCTCACAATATTTGAAAATTTTCCTACATATGCCCTATTTTCTCTAATTTGAGCTGACTTTGCCCCCATGAACTTTTATTCATTTAGTGCACTAGCATGTAGGACGAGACACAAATGTAGACTTAGACTAGATAATACTGACTCGATCACACTTCAACTTAAACCCCTGTTGTCTTGGTTTGACCATTTAAATCTGACATCATAGAGTCAATATTTCTATAAACCTCCTGTTACTACACCCTCACTAAAACAGTCTACATGGGATTAACCTCAATAAATCCAACCCCAACAGTAGGGCCATTACAGAGGTCACACTTCTGCATAGTTTTGACACTGCCAATATGAGTCTCTGCTGTAACTTCCCCACTAACAATGACATTTTCCTGATTTGCACCCACAAAGAACCTCCCCTCGCAGTGCAGGCATCCGGGGAAAGTGCATTAATTAAAATCCTGCTGTGTAGCAGATACGCCTAATCCCAAACATAAAACAGAGAATGGTGAATTAAAGCACAGAATGAGTTCAGTTCCACTCTGTGGGGTTTTTTGCCCACTCATCCTCCTATAGAGAGCTGAGTTGAGCCAGGAGGGAGGAAGGGAAGGAGGGGGATTTAATGTGTCTTTAATAACCTGAATGAATATTTTTATTCCATAAAGAAAGCAGTAAAGCATGGAGTCTGTGTTGTACCTTTGGATAGCAGCAAGATGTCTCCATTATAGCTTATCATAAAACATAAAATAGTGAGCCAAAAAGACGCTGTAGATGTAAAGTACCATGGTATTAGTCATTTATGTGTCACCTGCACTACTTGTTTTAGAAACCACACATCCTCTATAGCCGTCTGTAAATGTCTCTGATATCTCTTGGCGATAGATAGCAGATCATGCGTGCTCCAGCAATGCTAGAGGACCAGCCTGGCATTTCACATTAGCATGCCACGTTCTCGTTAATACCCCGAGATTAATGTCAAATCATCCACACTCCCCCACTAGTCTCGCACCAGTCCATCTTGCCTAAAGCTATATATCGAGGCATTAAACGTGGTTTGTCCTGGCATTGATTGACACCGAGACATGGATCCAGTCCGCCTCCTAGCCCCACTTTCCTTCTGTTATTCTCACCACCTCCTCCTCTCCTCTCTGCCTGCCATATGTTTCAGGAAGCTGGACAGATTTGGGCAATCAGACAGCCGCCATTGTATTGCTGTCGGTATGAATAGAATGCGTGGCGAGACACATTGCCATTATGTAGTGACGATACGTTGTTTCTTTTCTTTCCACAGTGAATGTTCCTCTCAGTTTTCCCTCTCTGACTGGCTGTCTCTCCTCATGAGCTCTCGTTGCATGTCCTGCCTTGCCTGATTGAATACCTAACACTTTGCTGTGCTTTGACAAAGAGGGTTGAAACCTGAGCAAGGTGTACCAGGTTGGTTTGCAGTGGCATTTGGCATGTGGATGCTCTGCTGCTCCAAAATGTTTTCTCATCAGATCTTGAACACAGGAGACACCCACTTTTAGGGGCCCTTTTTGTTTGAACTTAAACTGTCAACCAAAGATCTTACCAAATAAACTCTCTGAAAAGGTGAACATTGGATGTATTTCATTGCCATGCTTGTATGAATTGCTTTTCAAATGTCTTCAATAAGCTGCCAACATTAAAGAAAAGACAGCAAATCTTAAAGAACATTTTTACTGCAGTGGGCTTTTTTTGGTTGTCTTTCAGAAAATCATTGGCTGCTTAGATCAAGGGTGAGACCCTGTGAAGTTTGAAAGCATCAGTTGAACTCAAAATTCTGCTGACTTTTTTAAAAGTCTAACCAGAAATGGATATTTTATTCACATTTCATTTTTGAGCTTTGCACAATTCCTTATTCCTCAAACTATATAACTAAACAACAAAACTAGAGATTCAGTGGTAGTGAAAAGGGCTGATAAAAAGGGATGCATGACATTATTGGCATGATATCAGTGTTGACAAAATCTCTCCTTTTATTTGGTAGTTAATTGTGCCTGATGCCAGCATAAACCAAAAGATAAACATTTTCAACTGATGTCTAGGGCTGCAGGATGTTGTTGGCCTGATATCTCTTTGGCAGATATCAAAATTCAGCTGATACTGACATCCAATGTTTTAGCTGTGAAAATCAGCACATATAATTCATAGGTTAGTGGAGATTTAGGCTGAACAAACAGACCTGTGTCAGAGGTCTTTTTCCTTATTTACCCTTATTCTGTAAACCTTAAAGTGTGTTTTATGAACAAAAGCTTGTTTCTTTGTTCATTCTTAAACCTTAAAGTGTGTTCAGGATGAGTTATAGGGTTGATGAAAATATTTAAAATATAGTATAGATACTGGTATTGGCTAAAATGAATCAGTAAATATCTGCATATAAGATATAAGCAAAAATCCTTTATAGTGCATCCCTACTGATATCTGTTCTTGCCCCTAGGCATGCACGATATTGGAATTTTGCAGATATCCATGCCAATATCGACAAATCATTTTTAGCAGATAGCGATATCAATATTTAAATGTAGTTCAGACCTAAAACTTCAGACTTTGGAACACACAATTCAAAGTTTGAGGATGAACAAAATCACAAATATTAGTCCTTAAAAACAAACTTTTAAAGCGTAAGAAACTCCGCTAACTTATTTGTTTGTACGGCCAATATTTACACCCAGCAGATTTTTTTAGGCAATATATTGGTTGTAAATATCGGGAGAAATGTTCATATCTGCCAGTATGATAATTCACTCTTTAATCTAATTTCTTCTGATGTTATGTTATATCATGCCAATAATATCGGGCATCCCTATCGTCCACCTTATTTGGCTGATGGATGATGTTAACAAACAGTGCCAATATCGGCTGATACAGATGTTGAAATCGATGCATCAGTGCATCCCTAGACAGAATTATCATTGTTTCTTTTGAAGCATCTTTTTTTAAGTACAGTTTGTAACAGTACTTCTGATTTGATAATGCTAAGGTTCATGACCCTTTTGTCTGCAACAATCCTGGCACAGTCACAGTGTTTGCCTCGGCATGTTTCAGGGATTTGGTGGAATTCCTCACACGTTTGTTGTGGTAATTTAAGCTTCCCAGCATGCCGTATGACTTTGGATGACATTCTGCTCTGGCCCACTCACCTCGCTGTGGTGGCGTGGCCCCTGTCAGGGCAGTGATACTATAGTCAGCAGCTTATTCTGGCTTCCTCCAGCAGCATGTTGGTCATAGTGTGTTCCAGCCATGGCATGTTAGTGTATGTGTGCCATGCTTAACAGACTGTGACTCTGTGGGACCAGCCCTCCTTTTCTGTGAGCCTTTTTAAGAAGGGACACATATATTGTTTTCCAAATGTGTTTGTGAATTGACTGGGCTGTATGTATTACCACTTGATGTAAATTAGTTTCTACATATTGGTCCAACTGTTCCCAGGGATCATCTGAAATCAATAGAAGTGCTTAAATGTCAGAAGTATTGAATTTTGAAGGACATTTTTCATTCAGTTGAAGAGCGCAACAATATTATTGACCTGTAAGTTGTCTGTGGAGTCAGTCTATGACAAAACAAGCAATCCATCTTTCCATATTTGATTGTATGATGTTTGATTTCTCACACTGGCTTGCTATTTATTTCTTTTGCATCAGTTTATTAAGAAAATACCAAATAATTTAAGTGCAGGTATTGCATGAACTTTATTAGTCACCCAAACAAGACTCTGCAAACATTCTTACCTGCAGCAAAATCGATTGCATGCAGAGTCAGAGGAAGTGCAGTACTTTCCATGTGCTTTTCTGCTGCACTGTGCCAAAAGGAGGAAGCTGAGAGAGGGTACTCCTGCGGTTTTCACACCGGAATGGCTTCCCTGTCTGAATCACACCTTCTGCTAGCTGTTAGCCCCATGGAGAGAGGGAGATAGCCACTTTGGGCACATTATTTTTCATTGACAGATTCAGAGCAGAAATGCCATCTGCATATGAGGTTGCAGTTATATTTGTCTGTGCTGTTTTCTGTCAGTCACATACAGAAACACTTTGTTGGTCATGAATTGTCTAAATGGCTCTAAAACACTTCATAGTTCTAGCTAACGGTTTGCATTTTTGTTGCAGTAAAAATCACAGTGAATTTATACTGAAGGGGCCTTTTTACTGCAGAAGCCATCATATTTATCCCCATCATCAGGGCTGCAGTTATCACTCATTGCCACTAGGAGGCTACAGTTTATAGCCAGGCTGGTTGCTTTCTGAAGAACCAGACTTTTCTCTGTGTGATCCGTGGGACAACATGGATTTGTCCCACAGATGCACACATGTACGACTCCTGGCACCCCCCCCTACACGCACAGCTATCAAAGAACTGTTTACGATACACATTTTGCAGGGGGTGAGGAAGTGTGCTCTGTGTGTCAAAAGCGGCAGTGACTCTCCCTGGAGTATCTGTCATTACCATATGAGTAGCTCCAGCCAGGCAGCCAGCTCGTGTGTGCGTGAGCGAGTGAAAAAAGAAAAGAGAGAGTGAGATGCCAGTGTTTCTATCCGTGCTTGTGTTTGTTTGAACACACTTGTGCTTTTATGTGTGAGCCCCATGCATGTCTCACCTTCTCACTCTGAGACAAAATGAAGTCTGTCTGCCTGTGAATGTCTATTGTGCAGTGCTAATGTGATAGCAGAGATTAGCATTGTAATCCATTTAGCATAGAGCAGCTAATCCACTTTATTACTGTTGAAAAGGAATCAGATAATATTGGCTAGCACCAGTGTAGCTGCCTTAATGATTTTAGGCTGATGAAAAAATCACTTCAAGATTTTTAAATAATTATTCCTGCTGACAATGAAAACAAGATGAGACGTTTAATAATGAAATATGATTCAAATCTTACCTTAATTTTTAAGGATATTGCAGTATTGATTTGCTTTTAATTTGCATGTTTTTGTGGTGACTGTTCCTTTAAATCAAAAGAATATAACTGGAGAGCTGTTAAAATACTGATCAAAGTTGCCATAAAACACTTTGAATATACAACTTTTATTAAACAAATAAATCAGCTGGTCTTTTTTTTTTATTTCTCCCAGACGGCTTTTCCTCTGCGACCTAAGTAGCCAGGGCTGCATGCTTGCAGACATGCTCTGCATTCCCTGGTGGCTCGTTTGTTTTTGTTAGTGGTCACTTTGAGGGATAATATACAGGAGCTTCCCCTCAAAGCCCCCTCTGTTCCCTGGTGACTGTGGATGTGTCCCAACACAATAAAACTCTGCCATGGACTATCTGGCCTTTAACTCTGCTCTGTAATTTAGTGTGTGTAAGATGAGAAGTTGATATCTTCTCAATACATGCGCATGCACGCACATATTGTCTACGTCAAATTAACTTGGGCAGATTAGATAACCCCACCTGCTGAATCTGGCCCCGTCTTGCCTGGTAGTTTCTTTCTTTCTTTCTTCCTGCCTCCCCCTCTCTTCTTTCTCCCTCTCTCGTTCGCCTTCTGTTCTTTTCTTTGCAACTGACCCCAGTGCTTACAATGGTTCCCAGTGAAAGTGTGTGAGGCTTTGATACAGAACCTCAAGGTCCTTTGAGATCAGGATCACTACACAAGCCAAGCAGGAGGCAGAGCGCGAGAAGAAGAATGGAAGGGGAACAAAGAAGAGCAGGGTGAAATCAGGGTGAAGGAAGGTGCCTGTTTAGAGAAATGTCATGTTGTGAAACTGGATATCATTGGAAACAGCCGGACTAGGGCAGGATGTTAACTTTACCTTGTGTGCTAAGGTTTCTCTCTTTAATATACTGTACTACTGCAGTTGATTGTCTATACAAAGACTTAGGATCCACTGGGGTGTGGTAGACCAGATGATGCGTGTTGATTGTTTTCTTGCATAATGTAAATTAGACCTTTAAAAGGCAGACTGTGGGCAAGACCCAAAAATGTAGCTATTAAAAAAGAACGGCAGTCAAAGTGACACTTATTTTGAAAGTAAAGAATCCTATCTGCACAAATAATATAAATACAGGAATGCTGAGCTTTGGTATAAAATGATGTGTTTAACAGTTGTAAGGGAAAACAGTCATTCTGGGAGTATTGATGTCCCTTAAAATGTTATGCTGTTGTCATCAGAGTTCAGTTTTGTATTCAATGCTTACTCATCATTAGACAGTCTTTCATTTATATGAATGAGGTGTCAGTAGATCCTCTTTGAATATGACTTTTGTGTAAATGTATCACAGTAACATGACATGTAAAGGAATATAACATAAATAAACCAGACTCTGATGTCACCAATCATACAATCATCAAGCAGCTTTATAAACCTGATGAAAACACATGCCAAGATTTCATGTGCTTTTGTTTTCAGTTTTGTGTCCATCCAGTAAAAGTATTTATTTTATTCATTTATCTATTTTTAAACTTGATCTGGATCACCATCTGGATCCAGAAATGTTTTCAAAGATTCCGTACTATTAGGAGATAGGGCTAATGGCGGAGGTCTGTGCTCTCCGAGTGCTTTTCTAGTTTTATTTTTTTATAAGTTTATAAAGAAAAACAAAATCAGGAATCCACAATATTACTGGCATGATATCAGTACAGGCAAAAATTAGCTTATAAAGTTAAATATTTGTATTAGCAGATATGGTAACTTCTTGTGATATTTACAGCTGATATATCAGCCTTATACCAGAAAATGTACAACTGTATCATCAGTTATAGGTGGTTACTTAGGGTGTGTTGCATAATCAAGGGGGCCACTGTCTGAGCATTTGGAATGATTTGACTCACCCTCTCTTTGCACAGGAGACTCTAAGCATTCTTTACAATAAAAAAAATGTGCACAGTGTATTAGTTGTAACTTCCCACGATTAACGTTTTGTTGTTTTCACGATTAATTCACAAGATAAGTGTGATCAAACACTGTGCTAATTATGGTTTTGTCCATAGGTTTGTCATGTGGTAAAAGTTTCAGCATTTGTTGTTATGCTTTAGCCATAAAAGTAATTATCCCACTGTTACATTTTTATAATTTATCTTTTTTTAGAAATATGCTTGTTTTTTTTTTGTTTTTTTTACTGATTTCTTCAATTTATTGCTTTTTCTTAAGGCATTAAGAGTGCCTAAGGTTGATAAGAGAATGTGTTGCAGATGTAACAACCAACAAGTGATTGTGTTTTATAGAAGTGATGTCAATACCAATCCAAATAATTATGATTTGCCACAGTTGAGCAGTCTTAGACTATATGTAACAGTATTATCTAATATGAGTTTAAATATGGGCATATTTAATGTGATCAAAAATCCAGTATTGTGTATTCCTATACAAAACAATCAAATTCAAACATAAATGTCTAATCTTGAATGAAAGTAGCATGGAGAAGAATAATCCTATATAATGACCTCTCTTTCACAAGACTGATTTGAAAAGCACATTTATACAAAAGATCCTTAATATAAATCTGAAATAACCACAGGGTAATGCAGTTAGTTTACTGGTAATGTAATCCTTTTTACATTGAAACATAAAGTTAATTTTGATTAATCAGGCTTTAAGCCTGCTATTAATCACTGTCAAGTTTTTATTGATAAGCACTAGAAAGAAAGTATTGAATGTAAAACTAACACTTGTAATTCCTCTCATTTGAAGTGTTTGCCTCCAACATTATCCATACAGTTTTAAATCAAGTCCAGGTTAAAAAATACAGAGAACCTAAGGCTTAAGAGAGTCAGCCTTAGTTAAAAGGTGTTAAAAGCAAGGTTGTTTTATTGCAGCCTCAGCCTACCTTGTAGAAATAATTTGAGTTTAGGTTATAGCCTTATATCTGATTTGGACCTTCTAAATAGAAATCAAACTGAACAGATGTAAAGGGCTGAAAAAGGCTTGATATCAAGTCCTTAAGACAAAACAATAGCTCAGACATATTTCATATTTTAACACTAATGTTGATTCCAGTAGTTTTAGTCAAGTCTGCTGGCAAACAAACAGCAAAGACAGTAGAGCTTTGTTGTATCAAAGAGGAACAGTTGACCCATAAAGAGCAGAGTAGACCTCTTGACCTCAGAGAGACTTTAGCCTAAGGCGTGGCTCTAGAGAGCTTTTATAATGATATGCTGACAGAGCGTGCTGTCATCGGCGTATTATAATTAATCATAGAGTGACTCACCTGTCTGCTCCACCATCTGCTTCCTGTCCAATTATCCACTGTTTCGCGCACAAAGCACTACCAAGAGTCATCACAACTTTAACAAGACTTGCTTCACACTTGTCTGCAAGCCCACACAGGTCTGTGTGTCGTCCCTGTGTGTGTATTTGAGTGTGTATTCTGCCGAGTGCTGAAAGTTGCTTGGGTAGGGATATGTCAAGACTGTCTGTTACTGGGAAATTACAGCCAGAGGACCAGATTTAGAAGGGATCATTTAGAAAATACACTCTGCATATGAGCGTGTGTGTGACGATGTAAGCAGATGTTCGGGCACAACCCAGAGCACTTCCATCACACCACCAGGTGTGTGTGGGGCCAATTTCATGCACTTTCTGCTGAGTAAACACACCTAGGGGCCCACATACCACACCTCTCGCCCAGATGTCTAATTACTGTAATCACTTCTGAATGGCTGAAAGTGTGATCGAGAGGGATGAGCTGCTTCACATTGAGCATAGAAATGTAATGCATGGGAAAATCTCAGACACAGTGCTGTACATGGGCACTTTTGCCTGAAATATGTCCAAAAGTTTCTTTTTCAGTGCTTTTTTTGGTTATCTTGCACTTCTTTGCTGTTGCAAGATCCTTCTTTGTCAAAATCCTTTTCCAGTTGGGCTTCACTTTCACCTGCCTATTCTTACTGTATTTTAAACACTGTCATGTATTCAGTCCATTCAAGACAAAGAAATGTCGCTCGTGCTTTCTAATGCTGCTATTTCAAAGCTCAAGGGGAAAGGATGAGCAATACACTGATTAGAAGCATTGTGTATTAATCACATATTTATTCTATGGCTGTCAAGATTAAAAAAATGATATTAATTGAAGTTTAAGACTAACTTAATCATGGTAAATGAACTTGTTATGATTGAAAAGGAAAGAAGGAAACAGTAAAATGGTAAAAGTTTCATGACACAAGGTGCAGATGACAGTTTACTTATTCGCCAAGCTGACTGAGTTTTTTAAGGTAAACTGAGAAATGTAGGAGCAGGGGACAACTAATAGGATTTCAACGTTTTATGTTATACTTTTTTAGGTGACTGAGCAGAAACAATTATGATCTGAGACAAAGAAAATATTTTAAAGGCTTTATTTATGAAGACAGTAAGATCAAGACATCAGGTGAAAGCCTAGTGAATCTACTCTGGCTCGGTGCTTCAGCATTGTCTTTAAGAAGAAAACAGTCAGTTTGTCATGTTCCAAACACATAAGGCTTCACCAATCTTAGCTGACAGCTGGCCAATTTAAATGACCATAGGTCCTGGAATCTGGATTCAGTCTATTTTTACCTTGTCCAGCAAGCATCATGTCTCTTCTGACCATAAAGACAAGGATCTGCAAAGCCCCAACTTTGTCTTTAACCCATAGGTTAAAGACCTGCATGTATATGAACTATTCAAGTGATAATTGAAAGATGCATTCAAGACAGAAAAAGTATAAATCATGCCATTAGTCATGATTTTTAAAAGACAGAGTTCCTGTAGATCCTTGAAAAGTCTTAAAAAGTCGTAAATTGGACTTTCCGACCATAAAATGTCGTTTTTACTTGTGAGAGGTCTTAAATTTTCAGTGGCACTTTAAATAACACATGCCTTTTGTTACTAGCCAATTTATCTTTTATTTTTTTATTTTATGAGTATATGCATGTTAGCATGGCAATTAGCATTTGCAGCAGTGCTGCCTGTAAGTAGTCTACCTGCAATAACTGTTCAGAATTAGCTCAGCAAATCTGCAAAAATATGTTATGATCAATATCACACCGGTATATTAATAGAAAAGGAGGCACCAGCAAATTTGTGCATTTATGGCCAAAAAAGTCTTTTCCCTATACCATCTGAAATTTCATTTACAGTCATTAAATCGGAAATTTCAGCCCCGATTCTGTGCACAGAGAAGTCACACGTGTCCTTCATTTTTAACTGTTTATTGCACAAAAATTGTTTTTAATTCTTCTCAGTTCAGGTCTTAAGAAGTCTTAAAACTGATCTTTAAAAGTCTGTAGGACCACACTAATTGCGCTGTTTAATAAGTCATGATTGATGTGATCAATCTTGACAGCCCAAATCAATCCTGCATTTGTTTTTATGTTTTTCCAGATCCGTGTTGACGGCTCCTCTCGGGCTCTGCAGTACGAGACGGTGCAGGCAGTGGAGAATGGACCCATCCTCAGAGATATGGCCTTCTCCTCCGACCACCACTTCCTCTATGTCATGTCTGAATCCCAGGTAAGACACATCCTCCAAACCTGCTGACTGGACATCATAACTGCTGACATTTATCATTTTGTTATGTCAGAGAGAAGAAGGACCTTTTGTAGCAGCGTATGGGTTTCATTACAGCCTGGCGGGAGAAGAGAGAAGGATTAGATGGACTTGTGGATGCCCTGACCGTGTTCTTTTCTATAGAAACACACAGAGAGTGTGGAGCTGGAGTGAATAAATATGTTGAATTACAGGCGGAGAGGAGAGGGGTTTCAGTCCACTTGTGTGTGTTTGTGTGCTCTTCTCGGTTCACACACACTGTCTCTCATAGTACCTTTGATGACATGGAATGTGAGGCGAAATAGCAGCACTCTATGTAATGGACACAGAGAGACTGTGAACACCTCTATCAGAGGCAGAAGCTCGCTAAAATAGCACTATAGCAAGTCCGTAACACACAAGCTGTGCACACACATGACTCACTGTCACAGGTAGTCACTTTCTCTTTGTGAAACACAAACACGGCAGCAAAAGCACTAAATGATGAATGAATGCTCGTGCAACAGCGATTTATTGTGGTCAATCAGTTGAATAAGCTGTGTTAAATGTCATTATTTAAATGTTATTTTTAGTGCTGTTTAACGACTGTGATGAATTTTGTTGTTATAATGTTGGTAAAAGCTCTGAAGTTGAGATATTGTGCATATCATTCCCTCCCCTCGCCTCTTTATCTCCTGCCACCCGCAATCACAGAAGGCCACTGCTGTTTTGTTGGCAGCGATAGCCTGGTTACCCCTGTATATTGTCTGCAGCTTCCAGAGGATTATAGACCTCTCTGGCACCATAAAGGTGTCAGTGTTTGCTAATGTGTAGTGCAATTTGTTTGTGTAGTTGTGTGTTCAGATTTGAAGCACTAGGATTATCCCGATAACACTTTAAATATCACACAGGCAGTGAGTTGAAGGTGCCCTTTCAAATGCAGCTCTCGTCACCTCTCCTGAGGTCTGAGGAGTCCATCTGCACAGAGGGTGGGAAAAGGAACAGAAAAGGGGGGACTCAAGTTAGCAGAAATAAGGACATTAAGTATGCTATTTAGTTATTGCATCCAATTACCCACAATAATTCTTTGTAACAGTCTGTAAATGTACATTTCTTTTTCTCTCTATTTGGATTATAGTGCATGTAATTGGGCTTACAGAGGATATTACAGGATAACAAATGATTTGTTAAGAATACATATTTCCCATTTCCTCCCATGATGTTGGATTCCTTTATGTCTTGTGATTATCTCCCGACATCGTGTTACAAATTTAGCTGTTTTTTTTAATTAGCATTCCAATTAACTTATATTAGAAAAAAAGCACATTTTGTTAGCTAATAGTGGTCCCGCGTGTTTGTATGTTTTAGGCCTTCATAGTAATTAGTCTATTAGCCTAGTTAGAGGCCTGACCTCCACTAACTGTTTAGGAAGAACATCTGGGAATTACCATACACGCAAATATGGAGAGCAATTAGTGAACACACAAACACACACTCATTCACTGCTGAAGGGTTTGTAGTGAATGAATAAAACTCCAACAATTCAGCGTTGTTCCACCTAATCCATTTAAATCCATTAACTCATAATGAATTTGTGTAATACTTGTATATTTCTAATTAAATTAGAATAACTTTCTGTTTTTTAGAGTCACTAGGGTTTGAGATACCAACTTAGATGGCAGAAAAGGCTGCTTTATTACCCCAAATGCCTGCCTTAGTGTCTGCAATCACCAGAGCAGAGGAGCACAAAATGCTTCATCATACATGAAGAGAACATTTTCAACAATATTTTGTCAAAAGAGGTTATACGCATGAAATTTCCCAGAGGTGGCAAACGCTGTTAAAACAGCCTGAGTGGGCCGATAGCAGTACGCCACCTGCTGTTTTTCAGGCGTGGGACCGAGACACTGAAGGAGTAAAAAATGGAACCAGGGAGGAAATACAGAAAGAGGAAACACGTAACAGAATGAGAGGAGCGAGGGGGGCCCATACCAGGAGGCTGAGAACACAGCTGTTCAATACAGCTCCTGTCCTGCTGTTCTCAGGATCCAAACATGGCCCTTCAGATTGGTGATGCATGGCCAAGAGAGGGACTGAGAGATGTGTAACTCTTTTTTGTGACTGTTGTGAGAGTCCAGAAGGAGCATGAGAGAGACAGGCTGTGGAGAGGGATAGGGAAGGACATAAATAGGTGAACAATAGTATTAAGTGATCTCAGATTGCGATAAGAATGTTAATAACTATAACCTAAATTTGAAAGTGAAAATATAGAGCTCTTAACTAGACAACAAGCCATATTAAAGTGCTGCACATAAATGAAAATTAGTAATCATAGCTAAATTGGGACAAATGACAAAAACATTTTAATTCAATCTAAAACACTGGAAACACTCTAAAACTCAATGACAGGACATCAGAGAAATGTAAACAACTTAAGACTCATATAACAGTAAACAAGTGGGTCCTTAGTTAGGGTACTGCTATTGATAAATAGCTACCAATCATGATCATCCAAAATGAATGAATGACCGGTAAGCTTGGACAGAGCTTTAATATAGTGGCAGTTCTATTGGAGTGGACCAAATTTCTATATTAAATAAGAGCAAAGAACAGCATTGAAATGACAGAAAAGATGCATTTGCTCTTCTACCAACCTGATTCAGCTGGAAGTTGTGTGAATCAGTACAATGGCTGCTAGTTGCTAGTTTCCCAAATGCTTTGTATGGGAGGTTTCCCAGACAGAAGTTAAAGTTTTTTAACAACTTCCTCTAAACCTCTGTGATCTTGAAAGAGTTCAAGTAATAGCCTTGAGTTCAAACCCAAGTGATTGTGTACAAAAATGTTGTACTTTCCCTTAATCAGTATGCCAACTTTTCTATTTATCATAAGAATAAAGTCCTTCTCTGAAAATGTCAGCTTTTCCAGTCACTTCTTTTTAAATGTGCAAATTGAAAATGTGCATAAATAGTGGTGGATGGGGACTTTATTCAAGCAGTCTGATCATGTTGCCTTAACTTTACTAAATTATGTACAATATGTACATTTTATATTCAAAAATGTACCTCAAAATTAACTAAATTCTTCAGCTTTCTGTCATTATCAGTATCCTCCTCAAACTGTAACAACAGATTATATAGTCTGATAAATACAGACCTGTTAAAATAAATCATGATCAGACCTTATGCTAATCCTTCCCAGCAATTATGGAGATTAGAAAAATATTTTTTTTCTCTTGTAGTTTTCTGTTTTTTGCATCTCATGTAGTACATGTGAGGCAGCAGCTGTAGTTGAATGCTTTAAGGTTTTATTAAAGATGAAGTTGAACTAAATGTTCAAAGTTCAGGAGTTACAGAGACCATGAGGAAACATAATCATTCTGATGGGTCTGCAGGTTTTATTAGATTTCTTATCCCAGCAGACGACTGCAGACAAGCCTGACAAAAGGATTTGAAGTCATCTCATTTTACTAACGATAAAGAAATGGAAACCAGGTTTTTACTGCAATCATTGTTCTTTATTAGAGAGTGAATTAAAGAGAGAAATCACTCTAACATTGCCTTTGTTATCATGGCCCCGCTAAGTAAAACAAGTATTTGAGATCAAGCCAGCAAATACTTTTTTCTAACCTCAACATTAAGTTTTGTTTCTAAAGATAAATTAATATAAATGAGTTTGGATTTAAAATGTTTGATAGATGCTGTCCACTGTGTATGATGCCTCCCAGGAGCGTTGTATCAGTGCCACAACGATTCTCCTACTATCAGCTTTAAATGAAGACAAACATGGCTGCACTACTAGAACACCTTAACAGAGAGCTGCAGCTCCAGGGTGGGGCCTCATGCTGAGAATCACACTTTACGCTGCTTGTCTGTGTCACATTATACACTCATTAGAGAAGAAAGCTAGCCAAGTACTGACACACATACTCCTGCAGTCGTGTGTACTACTAAAATGCTCTCCACATCCCTGCCATTGTATTTTTTCTCATCCATTCAATTTCTCTTCCTTGCAATCTCTTTTTTTTGGGTCCTTTTTTCATCCACCCTGTGACTGCGTCCTCTTTGTTAGGTTTGTTTTTCTTTCAGGATTATAGATTTTTGCTCCTCCAACCTCTATTCATTTCTAAGGGGATTTGTAAAGGGAATGAGGATTCAGCCTTTTGTGTTCTTTGCTCCTCTCTCTTCATCTTCTTTCTCTCCATCTTTAGTCCATTTCTAACCCTCTCTCACACTACCCGTTGTCATTTTAACTCCAGCTATCCCCCCATCTTTCCTCCATTTTTCCACCATTCTCTGGTAGCAGAGTAATCTGTCATCCATACCCTCTCATTAATCCAGTGATTGGCTGTCCTCTAATTGGATCTCTCTCTCTCTCCCTCACATGCACATACTTTCACACACATGATTCTTCTTATTAGTGAGTTAAATAGATGTTCTAGTATAAAGAGGACAGTCAGATTATAGAGTGGGCTGTGATTATGGATGTTGGGGTTGGTGTTTGAATGATGGGGGCAGGTCAGTCTCACTGTTAATATGAGCTGCTGCTGTTCTTCACTCCCATGTTACTATCCTGTTAACAGCGGTTCATGTGTCAGCCACAATGAGGACATCTGTGTAGAATGACTGAAGCGACGTGTGTGGAGGTGGGGGAATCATTTCAGCGTGTAAATCAAAAGCACATCTTAACAAACTAACAGAGGCTTTCTTCAAATAGACTCTAAACCAGTTGTAGATTGAAAAAGTCGCTTTGATGTGATCAAGAGAAGACAGTAAGATTTTATTCAACTGTACTTTTACCTTCCAAAGCAGCAAACATCCATAAAAAGGTCTGATGAATTGACTGACAGTTACACAAAACAAAAGGGGTTTAAGTGTTATCACTTTTGCTTTAGTCAAGCTAAAATGCCACCTCAATAATGGTTTATGTTCTGTTTTTCAGACATAATAGGTTTTAAAGAGCCCTCAAAAAATTAACAAAAAAATGTATATAGCAACTCTCTTTACTTTTATGTTCAATGTTTATGACTACAATGCCAAAATAAAGGTTTTCAGTTACATGAAATATCAACAGCAATGTTTAGAAGGGCACCTGAGTATCCGATGGTACCATAGCAAAGCATACAATATCATACCATTCCATACCATACCATACCATACTATACCATAGCATAGCATACCATACCATACCATACCATATCATACCATACCATACCATACCATACCATACTATACCATAGCATAGCATACCATACCATACCATACCATACCATATCATACCATACCATACCATACCATACATACAGAATTGTGCTTGAAGAATCCTATCTTGTTTTCATGCCTATATTTGGCACAATCAAATGAATTTATTGTATTTTTTTGGATGATGATATATATTGCTGTGTTATTATTTGTCTCAACTCAAGTTGTGACTCCTTCATAATAAATTAATTTGAAGAAACAGGATTTTTAGAGCGGATCACATTGCTCAGCAGTTGGCCGTGCAGGCTTGTTTTGGGTTCCAGGCTATTTGGGAGCAGTTCAAGCAGTTTTTGTTGCGTCTTTGTCAATCAATCCATCCCTTTACATACAGTAACCCTCTAGCAACCGTTCTTAGCCTGCCAGCACCTGTTTAGTCAGTCAGTTTTTGGATATTATTGCTTATGTCCCTACATGGTTTTCTTGCTTATCTAATTTATTCCCAACATAAAACAAGGTTTTTACAATCAGCATCTAAACTGATGCTGGAAAGTGCTGGGACTGCCACTCTCATGGTGCTAAATAATTCATGCCTCAGTGTAGCAAATGCAGATCTGTAAGTGTAAATTATTGAAAATGTGTACTATACTGGGGTGAGATCGTTCAAAGTCGAGTGCTTTTTCTCTGTATTGAATCCCCCGAGGGAAATCTGACAAGCCAATTTGTGAAAGTATCGCGTCTTCGCATCTCATCAAAGACGTTTAATACCAGAATCCTTTAATTTCTAGCAGCGGGAAACTTTTAACCACATCCCTTTCAGTGTGGCTTCCTCAACCCTTCCAGTGTGTGGCTCTGAGTTATGAAGGTGTTCAGATGTGCATGTTATGTTGTGTCCCAGTTTAGCTGCAGGCTTCTGTGGTCTAACAAGGCAAGTGAACAGAGCTGATATGTTGCAGCCATCGCTGCCTGACACACTTCTGAAAAACGTCAACGAAGTGGGGCAGACAAGGTTGGAGTGAACTCTCGTCTCACTCAAAGTCTCTTTTGAAGTTCTACCTTTGTTTTCTCTGCCTTCTTCCCCTGCTGTTCCCTGGTACATTTATGAATCCTAATGCTGCTCTCTCCCCGTCATGGATAGCTGTGAATCTGAAGGCTAATTATAATGTTTAAAGACTGACACTTTATGAAATTTGTCATTCGTGTGAGTCATTATCAGCATTTTTGCTAACATCTTGCCCACTGGAGACAGTCCAGATTGTGCACTCTGTGTGCGTAATACAGGCCTTATTTTTACTCAGGCTATGCTGCAGGGCAAGATGATGCAGCCTGTGCAGAATTAACCACTATGTGTACGTGAGTGAGGCTACTGTTCCAGCAGCTGCCAAGGAAGAAAATGGTTCTACATGCAAATATCACTGGTGCACCTAAGGGTCAGCTGTCAAACCCAGCACCTTAAATGCACTTACCATGACATCCATCATGTCTTCAGCATGCTGCCTGCACTATGGACTGACTGTGTAATGGGACAACATTAACATTAAGTGCTGTTTGAATTTACTGTTGCTGAGCTGAAGTTTCAGCGTTTGGTTGGACAAATCAAAAATGAAAAAACAAAGAAATAGTGTGTATTATTTGTCCAGCTTGTATTCTAATTCACAAACAATGAAAAGTAAACTGCCTCAAGCTTGTTTAACTGTTTTTCATGAGCATGGGAGGCCTTCCCCTCTTGAATGGAAAGATAAGTGGAAATGATTGATTGTATCTGAACCATTTGTCATGCCCTGACAATTCTGACAGGGCAATGGATGGCTTTTCTCACGTGACCTCTGAGAACGTCAAATGAAAACAATATTGCACTCGCAGCCATCGGTGCGCTCTGTTTACTGAGTTTATGATATAATACCATCGGTTGGTGGTTGACTGATTGAGAGGCGCGTCGGTTGTGATGAGGCAGTGGCTCGTTGATGTGTCCCTCGCTTCATTTGACTGCAACGTCAACCTGTCCTCAATTCTGCTAGAGAGGAGAGAAAGGGCAGGAGAGAGTGAATGAAGGAATACATGACAGTATTAATGGTTTGGTGATGCCCCAGAAATGGAGAGGTGAACTTGAGAAGACATAGACAGCTTTAACACCAAAACCTGTGATGCCCTGGGACTGTATATGCTGTCTGTAGCCCCAGGCCCAACACAGAATTTGGCTGGGCCACTGAAAATCCCAAAGAATGGGCCCTCCCAGTTTTGATTTGTGCATGACTTCTATGTATTTGGGTTGGATCAGTAGCATTGGTGTTAGCATCCTGGCAAACTGTTCCTTCATTTTGGAGCTGTAAAGTGTGTCAAGCTATTATTGGGTTCTGACGTTGGACTGATTTATAATTTTTAACCACTTTCACCACTTTTCTATCCCGTATTGACACATCTTCTTGCCACTTTTAACTAATTCCTGCTGCTTTTTGCACATTTTTGCCTTTTTTCCATTTTTCCACATATTCCTGCACATTTTTAAAAACTCTTTGCACATATTTCAAAATTTCTGCCCATTTTTTTGCTTTTTCTTTGCCACTTCTGGCCCATTAATGTAGCTTTTGTAACTCTTTCCTACTTCTGCCTTTTTACTTTTTTTATTTTTATTTTTATTTTTATTTTTTATTTTTTTTGAAGTGGGTAAATCTGGCACAACTTCACCAACTCCAAGGTGCACGGAGGATGAGGAGGGTCTTGAAGAGAACAGAAATTTCCAGCAACACTTGTAGTTAAAAGAACAACTTTATTAGACTGACACATTTCGGCATGTGGCCTTCATCAGGGTCATACTTTTGTTTTCTTTTTTTTTGCCTATTTTGCCACTCTTTGCCTATTTTTGGTACTTTATGCTGCTTTTCAATCATTTTTGCCACTTTTTACACATTTTTCCAACTTCTTAAATGTCTTTGCCCCTTGCATCCAGTTTTTGGCTTTTCACCCATTTCTGCCACTTTTTCCACCACTTTTTGTCCTTTTTTCCTAATCACTGCAACATCTTAAAGCAACATTTTGTCTTTTTTGCCAGTTTTTGCTGCATTTAACCCATTGTTATTGCTTATTGCCCATTTTTTTTGCCACTTGTATCCCATTTAAGGCATTTTTTTACTTCATTAACCAAATCCTTTCTTACCTTTGACCCATTTCTTTGGCTCTTTTCACATTTCTTCAATTATTCACTATATTTCTAAAACATTTTCTCAGTTTCTTCTATTGTATTTTCTGGCATCCTGAAATTTGTGCACATCATGACCCAACTATAAAGTCTCATCTTACTTTCCTAATAGTTCAGTGCATTCATTCCTACTGTTAACACTACTCATAAAAAGGCAATTCTGTTTTAATTAAATATAAATTGCAGTACAGCATAAATAATTGAGATTCATGTTTTGTTCTTTGATAAGATTGGTTATTACTCAGTTTAAAAATAAGATATGGTTATTACAGCTTAACTTTACAGTTGACCAGGATTTTGCTGATTTCCATGGGTCTCCACTTTGGCAAGACCCCAGAATGGTTTCCCCTTTATCCCCCCTTATGGGTTGCCTTGTGTAACCCAGGATGTCTATCACCATGGGCAAGACATACTGTTGCGATATCAGTGGGCCAGGATTTATTAGGCCTACTCATTGTCTTTATATGAATATTGATTTCAGCTTATCAGATCTAATGATTCTTGCTGAATAGCCTGCAGTCGTCTGCATAGAGGATGTTTAATGGAGACTACTACTGTTTTAAATATGAATTTATCACTGACACATGCCCACAATAGCTAACTTACAATGTGCAATTAAAAGTCACCCCAAAACATAACATTACCCACATTTAACCAGATAATTTCTTATTAATTCCTGCTTCCCGGCCAGTAGGAATGATGCACTGCCAGCATTGTGCCAAACTAATGAACAAAATCACACCAGGGAAGGAGAAAAAGACGAAACTAGCCTGGGGGAAAGAAGAGAAAAGATAAGAGAAGTTCAGTGTGCCCTACAGGCTGTAAGGCAGGATTGGTCCTATCGCTTTAATTTCCCTCTCTCTGTTCATTTGGAGTGCTGGAGTTTGGCTGCAGGTGGAATCCCTGTTTAATTACAAGTGGAGGGGGCAGGAAAAAGAGCTGGATAAAGAGAAGAACAGAGGCAAGGCAGAAGAATTAGTTAATAATAAAAGTCTCTGCAGATTTATTAAATGATCACTTTCCCTCTGCAGGTTGACTCTAGGGCCTCTGGCGTTATGTAGAGAGGAGGAGAGACGAGAGAAAAGAGAGGAAAGAAAAACAAAGTTAAGCTTCATCTTCTGTTCAGTGCAGAGATGAAGATCTTGAAGTAGGAATACACTTAAAACCTAAGACTCTCCCCCCTCCCTCACTTTGACATCCACAGATACAGTAGAACAGGAGACTTACTGTATGTATCAGCTATATATAATTTGATGCCATTGTGTGATCACAGTAAATGATCAAGAACGTCTCTCCCCTCGCACATTAAGGCATCAAGTACATCTGTGATCTTTTTTTAAAAGCGCGCTTACATTCAGCAGCTCCCATCTCTCCCTATTGTGAGAGGAGGGAGAGTGCAGGGTATAATGGCTGTCATTTGCTCACCTGAAACAGGAGGGAATTATAAATGCCATGCTCCCCACCCTTTGTATTTATCCCTGCTGATATGATAGCACCGCCATAGTGAGGAGACAGTGAGCTGTAATGGTCGCCCCTCTGGCAAAGCCCACGGAGAAGATTGCATGAAATGAATGTGATATCGAGATGAGAAAGACAAGGGGTGCATTGGGTCGTTTAGCCACCAAATCCCTCAATTTTTTTTGATAAAAGAGAAGGACAAAAGTGTTGCGTGCTTGAATGTGTGTGTGAGCCTGATAGAGTGAAGGGTCGGGAGAGATGATGAATGTATGATCTTACACACCTCAGAGCGTCTGAGTGACAGAGAAAGACAGACAGACAGAGGGGAGAATGAATGATATCAGAATCCGCTCTCTGGAACAGAGGATCCACATTGGCAGCCGTCACTTCTTCTGCTGAGCTGTGAATGTGGTGTGTGTTTTTATCTGTTGAGAAAACCATTTCCCCCCAGATGCCGGCGTCTGAGGCCTCGATAGGCATCAGAAGGTCTCTTCCATTCCACAAAGTCAAAATCCGTGTGGGTTTTTGTATCTATGTGCACACGTGGATGGTGTATGTATCGCCATATCTGCCACCGATGAAGTGTTAAATTATAAAGCGTCCAGATATGGAGGCATTGTTTGCTACAGTTCTGTCTGGGTGCTTAGCTTTTATGGGAGATCACGAGGTGACAAACCACTCGATGCGGTGACATGACCACGTAGATTATATAAACACACACAGGAACGCTGGGAGATTGTGGTTTCATACACTCTCATGATAAGACTTTTGCAGCTGATATCCTTCCATAGGATAACACAATGGCCTTTCTCCAAAGTTGCTAACAGGTTATTTAGCCGTCTGTGGCTGAGATGGATCTTAGGAGGAGGAGCAGGCTGGTTGAAGAGTGACAGTAAGGGAGGACATATGATCATACGCACACACTTGTTCCACTATCTTTCTGATTCTATCTCAGACTCATTCCCTTTATCTACCAAATGCAAATGCTCCTCGGCACTGAGAGAAAGGCAAAACATAAGCACTGATTTATTTCTCCCTAACACACCTTCTTAGCACACAGAAAGGCACAAGTGTTAGTTTTAATCTGTAATAGCATGCAGGAGTCCTCTTGACTTTGACAAGGAGACCCCCCCCAGAAAAAAAAAAAAAAATCATTCAGCTCTGTTTTTTTTCCACGCGTCTGCTTGAATATGCTATTTATAGTATTTGGAAAAATACACAGAAGAGACATAAATGTAGAGAGCAGGAGAGAGAATGATGTAGTGCCAGTGTGTCAGTTTCTGACTTCAGTGACACTATGAGCGCCTTTGTGGTTCCCATGCATCTGTGTGCAAACGTGTTGAAATATGACTTGTGGGTAGAGCTGCAGCTCTGACTCGGTGTGTTTTTATTTGAGAGAGGGAGAGGGAGGCTGTCAGGCAGAGATGCTCTGTGTGATAGTCTTTGCTTCTGACAGAGAGAACCGCCGTCAGTGCCAGGCTGCACTTTAGAGATACCACTGCACATAGGCGTTTCTGATCTCCTGTTACATTTAGCCTTGCCCTACATTGGATGGTTTAATTATGGTCCTTTTCATTCCCTCAAATATGGAATTTTGCAGTAAAAAGTGCTGGGAAGATGTGAATAATTGCATTACTTATATCTGGAGGTAACAAGGAGACCAGTATCCAAAAGAATTTGTTCCTCCACACCTGGTGGAGGTGGTGCGCTTAGGCTTTGTGGTAATTTGCAGAACAACTGAGATTAAAACAGTCTCAATCATAGCCATTAAAGTGTCCTTAAGCATAGATTTAGCCCTACATCTTCCTAAGCACTTCTTATTCCATGTATGGACCCAGTAGATGTAAAACAAACTTGCAGCACATATGCATACTTTCCAGTGGTTAACCTTGTGTTTCTCATTTCTCTAATTTGGTGTTTACCTTGTCTTAAACTTCAAATTTCAAGACTGAAACTCTGACACAACAATACCCTCATTATAACCCCAAATCAGTCCCTCACTGATGATGCTGTCCCCTTCTCCTGGCTGTCAGCAGTGAGACACATGAGTGACAGCGGTCATCCACCAATGACGCCTCATTATTTAGAAGTGCCAGCATCACCTATTACAGCAATAGGCTGTTACCATGGTGACAGGAGGAGGGGACAGCTGAGGTCTACTGCAGCTCTGCCCCTTTGTGCTCTGTCACTAGTGGCCGGTGCCAATCAGTGCCAGTCAATGCCAGTTTGAATTGGCAAGCCTATATATCATAATAGACACACGGCTCTCCCAAGTGGCAACATTTATCATATGGAGCCAGTGGGAGAAGGTGGAAGCTGTCATATAGTTTGTTTTAATGGACAAAAATCTTATCATCCCTTTATATACTGTACTTGTCTGGTTTGTCTGAGGAGATGATTTTGTAGTTAGAGTATAATTGGCTCCCAGCAGTAGTGGAAACAAAGAGACAATACTTTAATCTAATTCATTTTTAAGTCTGTTAGCTAGAGGCTTGTATTTTTTATGTTCATCTCTTTCCAAATCTCTGAAATTAAGCAGTCCTTTATTATAGCTGCACTGAATAGATCAGTTATATTTAGTTCTCAACATTGACAATAGCAAGGTTTTTGGTCTGGCTAAGCAATTGTAAATGTTGTAACATGTCTGATTCAAGGCTCAGTGTTTACATCCTCACATACATGCACTGTGACCACTGTGATTTTCAACAACTGCTACATCCAGTGCATCTTTTCTTCAGTTTTAAAATTTCATGTTACCTGAACATCAACTCAAATGTACATGAACAGAAGATAATTTTGCTTTACTAACCAAAGGAGAGATGTTGTTGGCCTGTAATAGTAAATGGGATATGTTGATAACTTTTTCTCTTTCTCTTGAGCTTCAGGGTTCCTGCAGATCTTTAAAAAGTCATGAACTGAGCTTTAAATTTCATAAAAGTGTTGTTTTTACTTGTGAGTGGTCTTCAGATTTAGAAGAAATTTTGCATTTGATGTGTCTTTATCCATTCTTTCTTTTCTACCTACTTACCTACCTTTCTATATTTGACCAAAGTCATTTTTGAGTCAAGTATTGTGTTGCGTGTGTTATGATAAATATCACTATTCCGTATATAAATACTGTATTTAAAAAAGAAGCATTTAATGTGCCAAAAATCATCTTATTTCAGTGTTTATGACCAAAAATGACTTTCTCCTGTATCTCATTTCATTTAAAGTAGCCTATATTGAACCAGATAATTCAGCTCTGTCCAGTGCACTGAGAAATCTCACATGCCTTTCATTTTTGACCATTTGCTGCACAAAATATGGTGTTCATTTTTCTCAGATCAGGTCATAAAAAAGGTCTTAAAAAGTATTAAACTAGATTATAAAAAATGTGTAAGAACCTCTGGGCTTAGTCCACACATAGCTCTGTATTTTTAAACCAGAGGTTTTTCCTCATCCCTAATCCAAAATATTTCTATCCACAGATGAGCGGTTTAAAAACATTTTAGTCCACATGAAGACACAAAAACGTAGTGCTGTAAAGAGCACATGTCAACAGTAGTCTGTCCTTTACACTGTGGTTTAAGCAATTTACTCAGAGACAGAAATGGTGTCCTTGATGTGTGAAAATTCTCTCGCCATTCCTCTAATGCCCATTTCGTTTTCACTTGATCAATCTCTTAACCTCCAATGTTGGCAGCAGGATTTTGATTCTCTCTAGTTTTGCATGGAGTGACAGTTAGCTCAATAGTCGATTCAGGTGTCTCTGTTCAACTTAAGCAACTGTGTGTAAGCATATTGAAAGTTCTGTTGCAAGTCTAGTTAACAAGTTCGGCTACATCCACTGTTGCTATGTAAACAAAGTACAAAAGTTTTTATTTTGATCTCTTTTCATAAATGCAATCTTGTCTGAATATACTCCACCAAATGTAACCTCTTTTGTATGTTTCTCTGCAGCTGTCGAGGGTTCCAGTAGAGGCTTGTGGTCAGTACTCAACCTGCAGTGAGTGTCTCGGATCAGGAGATCCCCACTGTGGCTGGTGTGTCCTTCACAACATGTAAGTACTCCTAAAACTGTCATGCACATGCAGCATAAAACAGCCTCATGCAGCTTTTGTTTTCTTTGAGGCATACAAAAGCTTCATTTCCTTACTTTCCTCTAATTCATGGAACCCTTAAAAAAAGTTAACAAACAGACTGGGAGTGGCTTTGTTGGAGCTCCCCACCTCCAGGATGCCTGTGCCCAGCTTTTCTTCCTTTGCAGCCCTTGAGCATTCAGGGAGTCCGTGGCCAACACAGGCCAGCTCTCAGATTGCTTTCCTGGTGGGGCTCGGCGTAGTGCCAGGGCCCCCTCAGATCCATTACCAAACGAGACCACTGGCTTTGTTTACCAGCCTTGAAACCAGATCCTGGTGAGAGCTCAGACACTGGCGACACTGCCAGGGCTCCAACAGGCATCTCTGCAAACTTCAGGAGTTGACATGAGGAGAGTCTCTGTTATTGTTCCTGAACTGGAAATAAGATATCAGAGATAATCTCATTAATCACTCCCAGCTGTGCAAACCAGTCCCTTTCCCCTTCATTTTATTTTACCTTACACTGTCTGTCACTCTCTCTTTTACACATACCCACAAAGCAGCGCAGAAAATCACACACGCCTCAGCTGATGTCAAATCCGTGTCCCTCAAGATTGAAGTGGGAGATAGTACTAGCTTGGGGCAGGAAGATTTCCCACTCCACTGTAAATTGAAAATTGGTTTCTTGTGTTGGTGCTAGCCCTTGGGTAGAGTGTGAGGGCATGTGTGTGCGAGTGAGACCGAGTACATTTAGGACCTCTGTCCCTGTTGGCATGGGAGGACGCGGTGAGGGCAGAGGAGTGATGAGAGTATGAGAGGAACACACACGCTGAAACCCAGAAAGGACAGGAGAGAGACAGAGATGATGATGAGGGAGAGAAAACTGACTTTGGAAAAAGACAAACATCGAACCAGAACCATACATTGTGGTGTACCTTGAGGGTCAGTCCTTAGACCAACACTCTTTATTTTGTAAATTATTTTATGAATGTCTCCCACTAGCTCTAGTGTATTATGTTTGCAGATGATATTACCTTATTTCACACACTGTTGCCACCAGTAGCTCGTTAGGAAACCGCTTTTAGGGGAGATATCAACATCAATTTTTTTCGAAGTAAAAGCGTTGTTTCAGTCGATGTTTTGACTTTCTTATGGATCTGATTGGATTATTAATTAACCAGTCCATGTATTAATATACATCAGTGAATTGTAACACCACCCCCCCCCCACCCCCCCAAAGAGAGTTATAAGGAACAGAAATCTTTTAAAAACTGAGATACAGAACCAAACTGATGGAACCTTGCGTTTCTGTGAGTAGATTCAGTTTATGGAACAATCTTGACCAAGAAACCAAATAATCTAAGTCAGACATAATGTTTAAAAGAAATATCAAAGCTAGTATCTTGAGAAAGCACACTCTAATGTGTTGTTGTGCTGTTCTGGTATAACATGAATTGTGACTTATGAGCCAATATGTTGGATTTAAATTGTTTTGTTTGGTTTATTCAACGAAATAAACTTCTAGAAAAAAGAAAACTATAAAAGAAGGATGTCATTAAAAAATTGGAAAGAAAAGGGATCTTGGGAGGAATACTGGTAGGTTTGTGTGCAGCAGAGTGAAGGAAGGAGAAATAGAGGATGAATGTGTTGAAAGTCTCCGGGGCACAAAGTGCATTAGCAGACAGAGGACACTCACTGATGGGTTATGGGTCACAAACCAGAGGTCAGAGACAAACTCACTCTCACACCACTCATGAATAGTGTTGTTTTATGCCCATCAGAAATTCGTCTGTGTTTTAACACTATTTACCCAGCCAGTTTTGTAGCAGATAATTTGATTTAAGACCAACATCTAGTCGACCAGCATGTGAATATGGTCCACATGTTTGTTTGTGTGTTTTTGTGTGTGTGCTAGCCCATTAACACCCTGGACATCCTCCCAGTCAGAGCAAATGGGTGGCCACAGATTGGCCTGTCACACTTAGCTTGATAGAATCGGCTCACCTCATCTCACCTCCCTTTTCACTCTCACACACAAGGGCAAGGCAAACACACACCTTTCTTGGTGGAAAATGAGTGTCAAATCCCCCAAACCAGAACAGAGCCCAGAGAGAGAGGAGAAAATAACCAGAATGCCATTCAGATGTCAAGATTTTTCACCATTACAGGTGTTTTGTGCGATGTGTGTGTGCGTATCATTCTGACACCTTTTGTAGGCTGTTTCTCCTTTCCTTCATCCTATTAGCTAACAAAACACATAAAACTCACTGCCCAAGTCGGACTATCGACCACAGGTTTACCTTTCTGAAAGTCCCCACAAACTCGGCGCTCCCTGTCTCCCAGCTTGTGAATTCTTAACAGGGTCTTGTGTAACTGATGCCCCCCTGAGGAAGACATCTACCTCAGGGCAGGCAGGGCTTGGGTATAATCACTCCTGCTTGCCTGCTCTGTGTCATGCTGTTATATTGACCACTGTTAAACTTTGGAACTTTGACACCTGAAATATTTTTCTAAGTCAATCTTTGTGTAGTAAATTAATTTTTGCTGTCAGAAAGATTTTTTTCTACACAATTCAAAGATACAGATTGTCATATAAATGAATAAGGTAAGGAAATACAGACATTCAATACTGGCTTTCATGGTAAAATAAGTTAAAATACTTAAATGTACACTTGAACTACAGAAAATAAAGCAGATGGTAAAGAAGTGACTTCACATAAGGTTGATAAAGTCAGTATTAATTCAGTGTGTCTGTCCTTGGTGAATAGTTGCATCTGACACGCACTCAAAGCGGCAAACACACCTTACCCAAAGCCCTTCCCTACAGACATCTCAGCCATAACTAATGCAACATATGCAGTGCAAGCTGGAGTACTTAAAATTCAGAGGATCCTATGTCCTTCAGTTTGCTTTCTCTCCCACTCTTTGGCAGAATAACATTTTCATCTATATTGCTCAGAGGAATGGCTTTAAAAAGAAAGTCTTTCTGTTGAATTTCATGTAGATATCAATGTAAAAACAGCAGAAACAAGTGTTTCTACCAGGATATTAAATATAAGAATATTTCTTGAGCTTTAAAACCCTGGAAGGAATAGTTAACATGAATTTTGAGGATGTATGATGGGTCTTGACTTAGTGCCTGCTAATTAGCCTAAATGTTTGACATTGAAGTTTATAATCTTATTTTATGGCAAAACATAGACTTCCACAGCCGCTAAGACTTTAATATCCACTGGTGCTATGTACATTCTGAACGTGTACATTAACAGCAGTAGCCCTTAATTAAAACCACCCAAACTGTAATACTTAGCATGACACAAGAGAACATAGTCAAAGGAAAAACCTACGAATGAGCCGTGCATCCGTCCACACATGAATGGCAGCATTTTGATACCAAAAGGAAGTGAATATAAAGAGTACAGTTGTGTTATTTTTTTCTGTCTTGTGAAATACTTCTCCTGGCTCAGCCAAGGTTAAAGATATTTCTACACTGCATTAAAATATGAAAACAAGCCCCCTGCCTCGTCCACTGACTGCACACCAAAGGCTTGAACAATGCATCTTTAATAAGATAAAGCAAAAAGGCCAAAACACAGGGAGAAATCTCCCACTCGCTCCCACCCACACCTACTTTGTACTGAAAGAGGGGAAGGATAGCATGCGGTTCATCTTCAAAGTGTTCTCCCAGATAGTTTGTTGTTCCCAATCAACCTTGAAATCACCTCGCTAGTCTGAGAGCAAACAGAATTGCAAGCACTCTCTCTCCTGCTCTTTGTCTTCCTCTCTCTATCAGCATTGCCTTTATTTACTTTATAGATCGGTGAGAGGAGCTGTTAGAGAGAACACCGGGGGAAGAGGAGAAAGGCAATCAATAGTACAGGGGAGGATATCAACAGGGGAGGAAAGTGCACCTGTGTGTGTCTGATCACAGTCGTTGTCCTTGACAAACACTGACCATTCATTTAGAAGGCAAATATCTTCATTTATGGACATAAACTCCTATCTAACCATCAACTGCACATCCTTCACGCCCTCTACAGTGTATGTTTTTGAACCTCATGGGAAACTTCTTCAGATTCCCCTCCTGTGGTTTTCCCTGCCATAACTCAAGCCTCACCTGTCAACCAAACTGTCTTGGCCTATCACACTCATCCTCTTGCTCTACTCTGCTGAGATGCACGACTTATGCTAATGCATGTCTAGCCCGGCAGGTGAACGGAGTCTTCACTCATATCAGCCTACTACTTTTCTTCATTTCCCCTTCTTTCCACTCTTTTACCACTGACATCGGATGTCACACTCTGTCAATCAGAGGAGAGTCTCATTGAGGTCTCTTATAGAAGATTACTAGTAGCTGTGTATTTCAAGGAAAGAGTTGGCTTTTATAGTGTATGTGGTTGAATTGCAAAACAGAATGCGTATAAAAACGGTTTACTTCTAAAGAATTCTCCATGCAAATTATAAATTCTTGATGGAAACACTGCTATAGCAAAATCATCATATGCCCCATTCACACAGGATCAGTACTACCCAGAGACCTCTGCAGGACATCTGTGTTTTTGATCCTGTGTGAATCAACCATATCTGTAACTGCAGAGTAAAAATGTCAGGGCAAATTACCAACCGTATTTCAGGCAACACAGAGGTCCACAAGTAATTCCAAATCTTTGCAAATCGGCAGCTCTGTATTTTAGGGTGGTAATAATGTTTTTTATTTGGAGTCTGTGCAGCTTTTTCAGATCACAAACGTATTTTTGAAACATACAGGTTATAAACAGTGGGTCTCTTTCAGCTTATGTGTAAAAATGGCTTTATTTTATTTTACTTACTTATTTGAAATGTCCAAATGTGCATGTGCACTCATCTGCTCTCTTCATACATACAGCACTTCTGTTCTGCTTCCTACAGCTTCTCTTTGCAAGTGCCTGATCTTCTAACAAAAATGTAGCTGAGTTGAGTCAAAACTAGTAGAGCAATTGAGGCTTCTGGACTTCTTTTGGTACTGATTGGGCTGCCAACTGCTAGTGGAACTACTCTTGCAAAACAAATGGCTGTTTGAAGTTCTTGTCAATGATTTATGCATTAAATCCACTGTTGTGTAACATATATCACTTCTTCTGTGTGGCTTCTATCCATATTGTAGCCCCTCTAACTACCTAAGTGGCACCTCTGCAGAGAACCATCATGGCAAAAGTATAACAGCTACATTATGGATATTTTACCTCCCCTAATGCTGCTCTGTCAGCTGTCAGTTTTGTAAGTGGTTAACTAGGCTGTCAAGGCGCCTGTCATGTGTGACAGTGAGACAGATTGGAAACCATATTTGGTGAGGTAGCATTGTCAGAACGAATGTCATCATATTTGGCATGGATGTTGGGAATATCTCCCATTACGCTGTGATATCGATGTCAATTTGAAACAAGTAGTGCTAATGTCGCAATATCTGCACATTAATAATGTCTCTGACATATCTCAGTCTCTTCTTTTGGCAGTGATAGGAGTTCCCAGAGAACTGAGATTATTTTCCCTCCCCAACTTTTCTCTTTCTTCCTGTTCCCCTCTCTATCATATTTAAATCACATTCTGTCTTCAGCAGCTTTATCTCTCTCTGTATTTTTTGTTGGTGTCTGCAAATGTTTGCATGTTGACAAGAATTTAGTCTGCAAGTATGTGGTTATACATTCATGCTTGTGCATACTTGTATCACTAGCATGTTTTGTGTTCAGAAGCATGCCCACCCATCCTCTCTTTCTTCTGAAACCTTTCCTCTCTTCCTCCAAACACTCATAAACATCGATTCCCCTTTCCAAATGGGGACAGTAAAGTCCTTGTACCACAGGCCACAGGCAAACGGCTTCCCCTAGTTCATTAGAGAAGGTTTGTGTATACAATCAATAAGAAAACATCGACAGGAAACCCGCAGAATGAGTTAGTGAACCCAGACAGCAACTGTATAGTGAAAAATATTTGATGAGTCATGTATTACCTCCCTAACTGCTTCTTTGAAGTTGTTTTCTTGTGTCATGCAGTCACATATTAATTAACAGCTATCAAACACATGCACTAGCATCTGAGGATGGCACACAAGTTCAAGAAATCATGAGTAAACACACAAAAAGGGCTTATAAAACTTGCAAGTCATGCTGCAAAGCTTCTTGTCTTCTAAATCCTTTGTTTTCCCAAGACATCTTTGGTGCTGTCAAACGAATAACCTTTTCAGAGGGAAAAGCTAATTGGCAGATCCATCGAATGCTTTTTCTCTCTCTCTCTTCCCCTCTGTCTGTGCTCTCTCTCATATTAATTCGGCACCGTCGCTACCTGTCGCTGTGTCACAGTCATCCGTTACCTCGGTGTGCTCATTACTGTGGTATGC
Organism: Cheilinus undulatus; assembly: GCF_018320785.1. NCBI lineage: Eukaryota > Metazoa > Chordata > Actinopteri > Labriformes > Labridae > Cheilinus > Cheilinus undulatus. The sequence goes on along the minus strand of NC_054887.1, from coordinate 17,408,447 downwards.
CAAAGTAATGCTAATTAAACTGCAGTGGCACAATTAGCATGCTGCAGAAGACTCGTGTTTGGCTTGTGGCGACCACTAGCCTGCCCCTGGAGATAGCTGAAAGTGCTTTGAAACATATTGTTGGCAGAGAGAGGAATTGTTTACACCAAAAAGAGAATTCTTCGTCTATTAGAGCAGCCACATTTTGGAGTAAAAAGATAACTATGAGCCCTGATCAGACGCCAGACTAGAAATGAGAAGGCTGATAATCCACATGTCATTTTCTGTGTGCTGATCACCTGTTTAGTGGTGTTTGAACTTCCAAGCTCCTTTAATGTTGTATGGGCTGTTGCTGCCTTAGACTGACTAAATTGATATTTAACCTACACACAGTTAAATTAGTTTATTACTGAACAAAACAACACTAAGAAGAGCTTTTAAATGAATACTTGATAAGGTTAATTTATTTGTGATACAGAGTAAGGCAAGATAAAGAAGCTGCCCTGAATAAAATTTATTTTCTTTAATCGACTATTTCTCTCTAATTAGTGAGCCAAGATGCAAGGACAAGGAGAAACAAAGCAAACATGATGAAGGGATAAGAACAAAATAATGGAATATAATATGAAACCAGAGACTTAAATAGAAATTAAGAGGACTTTTTTTGTCTGAATATCCACTTTTCCAACAGATTCTAGCAGAGAGTTTGTGTCTAGTGAGTAATTATAAAGATGGACGATGCAGCTCCACCTCCTCCTGATGTACACAAGTGATAGCAACACCCTGCCTGAAGGGCTCTTGACACATTTAGATCTCTGAGGTCTTTGTCAGTTGATTTGTCTCCTTGTGTCTCTCACTCACATCTTTTCCTCACATCTTAGCTCCTTCCAGTGAGGAAATTAAACAAGAGATGCATGGAAGATAGCACAGAGGATAAATATGAGATCCCTGTGAACTGATCCCTGTTATTAGGAATGATGCCTGAGACATTTTTTTATTTCAGTTTCATTCTATCGATCTGAACACTAATCAATGGAGCTCTGAGTTTTATCAATATTGTTTTTAGAATACAATAAACTGATGAATAGATTGACACCTCATGTTATGGCACGATCCTTTGAGATAAATAATCCTGCATAAAATTGTAAAGTGCATCAGTGTAATTATTATCTGTGAGTGTTAACTTTTCTTTAAGCAGATCAGCGTTGTGAGAATAAACCATGAGAAAAAAGGCATGAACTGTTTGGAGGTGTGGTTGTTCCTCAGATGCCACACCTCCAAACCAATCATGTTACTCCTTTGGTTAAAAAGTCTTCCTTGCTCTAAACTCCTCCAGAAGCCTCCTCTATCCTCCAGGTGCATTTAAAGATTTGGAAGATCCTCCATTATGGTGGAGGGAAAGTGATTTTCAGGTCAATCAAGGAGAGGATGCAAGGATGCACAAGGTTTTGGAATGAGAGCACCTCAGGTCTGCGAAGTAGAGATTAGTTAGAGGAAGGTAGGGCACATATGCTCTCACCACTCTGATATGTCAAACACATGTAAAATACCAATAAGGTTGGGTAGGTAGAGTTTCTTGCAACCTTTTGAAGCAAACACATTTAGAGACAATGATTTATGTGTGTGTATTCTGTTACTCTTCCAAATCCCCCTTATTGCTAATCCAGTAAAAACAGCAGCATTAGAGCTAACAATTATGGTGTCAATTGACCTTAGATAACTATTAAAAATATTCATGAACACTCAGGCATTTATCAGCATGTGAAGAGCTAACATTAAGGATAGAAACCGTGTTTTAGATAAAATATTTAACATGTATTTTGATTTTCTAGTTCAACCTCAATTCCAGCTATTACATTGGAGGATGCAACCAGTCATTGGAGGGAGCTTCAAATGTTTTTGGCTTAACTTTTGGGGGCTTTTGTGTCTTTTTTGCATGATCTATGATAATGTCTGACATGCACTAGATTTTAGGCAAGAACTGTCTGTACCAAAATATCGTCCATGGTGGTTACTGACCCTCCATTTCAACCTAAGCCGTTCAGATGGAGCTAAAGTTTCTACCCTGGGTTGGCTATAAAACAGTTCCTAAGTGACTTGACCAACTCTCAAACTTCAAATTTATTCTGAATAGTTTCTTTGATCTGCAGATTTTTGCATCCATGTCACTCTCTCTGATGTCCGTGCCCAGGGGAGGGTGGCTGTCCCCTGAGTATGGGTGACTGCTCTCACCCTCCCTGCGTATCGCCCTGGAGGCTAAAAGAAGTTGAGGGAAAGGAACAAGGCCAAGAAGTGACAGGGGCATCAGGACGGAACGGAGTGCTGCAACACATACACAAACCAATCTGTGCGTGCTTGTGCCCAAGCACACAGGCACAAGCACACACACAATGCCCACTTTTAAGTCGGGATCGTTGCTCACTGTCACCTATCGTCACCCTTCCTCACAGAGGGAAACAGAGACAGCAGAGAGACGACATGCACACACAAACACACACTCACAGCAGGGAAGGTGTCTTTCTTTTGTCCGGCAGAGCATGAACCAGACACTGGGAGTAGCATGAGATGGAGAGGATGAATGAAAGATGTGGTGACAGTCAAAGAGAAAGAAGCTTTAAAGTCTTATATCCCGTGCAATGAGAGGGGCGAGGTTACATAAATTCACAGAAAAAAAGAGCGAGGATGAGAAATCTTCAAGTGAGGAGCATAAATTAAACTTCAGGAGCAGGAACTCAGAATAAACACACATACACATACTGTTCACTTTGACTATGATGGAGAGCACCCCAGGGAGTGAGTACTCATGCAGGTCACATCTCATGTCCCATCATGGAGGTGGTGCTATGGCAACAGCAGCATAGTAAGAATACAATAACCATGTTATATAATCCTACAGTAATCCCCAGAAGATAACATTGTCAGTAAGATTATGCGTGCATGCAGAGACATTTAATATCATGAGTATGTATCTTTTATTATGAATTTAATCATAAATTAGACATTTTGACCTTCAATTCACCAATCTACATTGTATTTGTTGTATCCTGTATTTAAATTGAAATGTGAATAACGTGAAAGTTCTGTTGAATAAAATTTATTTCTAAAGGGGAATTAATGGGCTCCAAGCCTTTGTTAAAGATGGGGATGGTGGATAAAGTGGAAACAAGGATGACAGATATGGGAGTGACATGCAGGAAAGGAGCCACGGGCAGAACTTGAACTGATAATCCACAGCATTTTCTCTGATAGCAAGTGATAGTAAACACCCTGCCATAAGGGCTCTGGTGTATTTCACATTTGTGACTAAAACTATCAGACATATTAATCTGAAGACTAAGACTAATTTTAAAATAGCTTACTAGCTTACTAAGCATACTAAGTGTACTAAGCCTTGTTGGTTTTTCCTTAGTTTGTGTGGTATTATTTTTAATTTTATCCCCCTTGCCCTACCTTAAACTTTAGGGTTTGGGTGCCTAACCCTAATCTGCTTTGGGTTTTCCTTAGTTTGTGATGTGTTAAATTTAGATTCATCCCCCCCAGTAAATTTTTTTAAATTTTTTTGTCATGATATTCTGGTGTTGTGGAAAGTAGCCACTTACTGTAACCCCAGACAGTAGCGGCAAATAAATGTCATTCGTTATGTCATTCTGGTTCCTGCTAGGGTAATGTTAATCACTTCCTGCCCCATGGTCGAGGTCGCCCCCTTGTAGAAGTCTGCAAAAGATGAGCCCAAAACGCCCCATCATAGAAGTCTGCAGTCAGATCTTCTTGAAATTAACACTGATCCCAACGAAATAGTCCTACATAATGGCCTTACTATGAGACCTTTTAATAAACTATTGCCTAAGTGTTTTATCATGATTTACTTGGTATGAATAAATCTTAATTTGTCAACTTCAAAGCAGACAAAGCCCCCCTGAAATCTCTGGCGCCCCCCAGCTGAAAGCATTAGTCCCCAACCTGGGGTGAGGGACCAATGCTCTCAGCTATATGAGCCCAAGAAATTCAAATATTTTACTCTACTGTAGTTGGATGAAGGCTAGAAACTCTTCTTTAAGCCTGTTTGACACCCTGAATAGAGCTATTCATCAATGTTCACTATCCCTGTGATCGATCTCTTTACAAGCAAAACATTTCAAGAAACAATGTTTGTCTATAATATTTCTGTGTATTTAGACGTCTTGATTTTGAATGTGCCACAAGTCGCAATGTTTCATTTATGATTGTATAGCATAACAGCCTTTGTAAGCAATACATGCAAAGACTCTAGAGACCTCTAAATGCCCCCTTCTCTTTCATATAAAATAATAACCAAAGTTATTTCTCATTCCATGTTAGGAACTGCCCTGTGGCAGTAAATTAACACACCGTAGCTCCGCAGGCTGGATATTGACGTCCTGGATCAATAGTATCATATGCTGCCGTCTACAGCTGCACACATGCGGATCATAACACAATATATAGAAGATAAAAGCCAAGTGCGCTATTGAGAGGGCACATTGAAAAGCAGCCCTCCAGTGTCCTGCACTATCACCCTCAGGGGCTCTTATGAAAACATCATCAAACAGGGGACTTCAGCTCACAAATACCACGGGAAATACTGTAGATGTGCTGCAATGATAAGCTCTTGTTTTCCCTTGTCAGTGTCTGGGCTTTTATTTTATGATTGGGAGGTCAGATTGTGTTGGAAGCAGTAATAAATGGGACAGTGATATACGAGCTGTTTGGAGGCGTTCCAACATTAGCCTTTACATCATTTCTCTGTCTTATCTCAGCCAAGATTTTATGTTTTAAACTCTAAACACCAAGAATTAGTAAGCTTAGAGCTGCAATTATTATCTAAATCAGAAAGACATGTTTTTTCTGTAATTTTGTTGTACAAATAACCAGCAGTAGTATTGTTGGCTGAATGACTGAAAAGAATATTTGTAAAGATACTGCCCCCTGTGCTTCCTTTGTGTCAAACATCTTCCTTAATTGTTTAAAGAAAAGATTTCCTAAAAGTAAATATTCTCGTGGAGGCACCACTCTCTCCATCTCTCTTTTTGTCACACAAACATACAAACCCACATCCCAGCATACCTCGGAACCAGACAGATAAAGCACTTTAATATAGAGACCCTGCTCTAATAGCATCTTCAGGGGCAGCAGTGACATCACACATGCGAGATAAACAGCGTAATAAGCCTGCCACACCAGCCCACCATTAGATAGCTCTGCCAGGGGATTGTTTGTGGGTTCTTTGTGCACGTTTGCGTGTGCATGTGAGAGAAAAAGAGAGACGGCAAAGCTTTTGACAGCTGCTGAGATTCTGTGGTGGAGTGCGAGGCACCAAAAGTCACGACAGAGAGAAACAGCTGCTGTTTGCTTGCCCTCAGGGCCAGATTGATGCTGCTGATCGCCATTTATAGTGATGTGTTTGTGCACTTTGGAGAGAAACTTAGGATTTATGAGGGCTGTTGGGCAACTCATTCATTGTAATTTTAGGAGAATTTGGCAGTATTCTTCTTTGTCTTTGCTTCTTTTTGAGAGGTTGTTTTATGTTGTTTCGGCTACCTGTTTGAACTCTGCAGCGGGGTTTCTATGTACTTTACCACTCAGACAGTGTTCTTGAATTTGTAGTGCTTAAAGAGAATGGTTCACAGATTTCTAGACCCTGCAGCCACTCTGCAATTTCAATGTCTTTGGACGCAGGCTTATTTAAGACACAGATTTTGTGTAAATGTGTGAATGCGTGTGGAAGTGTGTGTGTACTACCGGGAGCAACAGGGTCATGGCCACTGGGCCAGGTAATGACTCCCCCACCAGCCCCTCATGCGCATTTCTGCTCTGCAGGCCACCTCTCTTAATGATAGCAGGAGAAGGCACAGTGCCTGTGTCTAGGCTGAGTGTAGATGTGAGTCATTTGACTGGATCTCTGTGTCACACTACCTTCTACAGCCTCAGGCTATTAGTATGTATAGGATTCCATGGAGTGTCTGATGATGCATGTGTCTTATGGTAATTGAGTTTCAGTTGGACTACACTCTGCCTGTTTGTTGTGCATTGATTTACCACAAACAGCAGAGAGGCAAACTAAGATGTGTAACATACAATAAATATTTTCATAAAAATGTAATTAATTTAACTGAAGGGAAGTATTTTATTTATATAGGAATACCTGGGCAGTTTAATACCTGCACACATACTTCAATATACCTCCTGTGTGTCTTCTTCTTGTGTGCAGCGTGCTGTATGTCCACATGTTTTTCCCTCCAGTGACATGAACATTTGATAGAGCTGAGGATGGCTGGACTCCGGCTTTGTGAGAATTTAATAGCTTTCATTTCCCAGCCTGCTTGACCTTCTCCGTGCCTCACATTAGATATGCATTACACCTGCAGTCTCACATGGCCAGATACATCTGCTCCCTCTCTTTAGTATGTGCTCTCCCCACTCGCTCCCCTGAGCCCTGCAGCCTGAACCCCACTTGATACCCGACTAGTTTCAACTGAAATGGATCAAGCCTAGAATTACAGTGTGTCCCTGTACTTTAAAATACAACAGAATACTGTGCAGTATGTTTGATGCAGACTCAGGCCATTGTGTTCATTCTGTTGTGCTATTTTGTTAAGTTTTAAATCTGTCATTTTCAGGGTGTGCCTCATTAAACAGGTGCATATTTCAAACTTTATGAATCAAAGAATATGCAGTTGGTTGGTTTGAAAGATGCATATATGTGCATTATACTTATGGATGTTTTGATCACATAATGCCCAACTCACTATGATTATCTTTTATTCTAAACACTGTCAATTTAGCCTTCCAAGAGCTAAATAATAACCGTATGTGATTAAATATTTTATCCAAAAGACCATCTAGTTTTCAATAGCAGTGACAACCTCATCAGCAACAATTGCAGAGGCTCAAAGAATCCCTCTCTGCCCTCTTCTCGGTCTCCCTCTAATTGTTTCACCTTATCAAAGGCTCTGAGAAACAAGGGTGCAGATTACTTTCCATTCAAGGCCAATCTAATCCTTTCAGCTCCCTCTCATATAATGTGCCATTTTCACTCAAACAGCTTTGCACAACAGCAGTGTTTACTAATTAAATGAATAGGTGCTGGGCATTTAGAAAGATAGACACTGTCAGACTTAATATTACTGCTGTTTGAAATCTAAATTATCTTGATGTTCTGGGTTCACAAAATTATATAGTTTTAAAAAGAAGGGAATGCTTCTTATTGTTACAAAAGATGCAATCCTTTTGATTGTCAAAGTCTGAATGGATTATAATTGAATCAATCACATAGCACTTCACTCTGATAATGCCAAGCTTTTAAAGCAGCAAAAGGACGTCAGCACCATATATAAGGAAATGAATCACATCAGAGTGGTGTCACTGATTTTCCAGAATTAAATAATAGAAGGGTTTGAAATGGTAAGTATGTGTTTGACATGCAAAACCCAAACCATTTATTTCAGTATAAATGCATCTGAGTAAGCAAAACATCATATACCAGTCTACCTCCCTTTGAGCCAGACCAGACAGCAGTAGTTTTGGATTTTTTTATTGGGAGAAGGTCTTGTAACCTTGCAAAGCAGATATATGTGCCAGCTTCCATCTCTGTCATCAGGCAAATCCTTCTTGAAAACCTTCAATCCACACCGTTTGTCCAACACCAAACATGGTTCGGACCAATCAACCTCATTCGAGGATAACAAGCTGGTATCTAAGGATGGGGTTTAGCTGACTCAAAGCCTTTATGTTGTGTTCACACCAAACATGAACAATCACCTATAGGGAGGTTACTTGCTTAATTTTTGTTTAATTGGTGCAAAGAACTCGCTTCACTCTGGCGTCATACTGTGTGTATGCCAGTGCCCACAAGACATGAGAGGGGAGGGGCTTCCTTTCCCCACAACTGGCATTTCAGTCAGTTGTCAACAAACATAGCTGAGCTTGACTACATTGAGAGGATTGCTGCTTTATGTCTGATGTGACAAAGTGACAGACAAAAATTTTCATAATTTACCAGGCAATCTGATCTTTTTATTCTTGTGCCAGTAGAACAGGCATGTTGTGTCCTAAAGCTCAGGGTAGCCACAGACAGACACCACAAGTTTCTCCTCTATTTTCCATTAGTTCCCTGGCATAAGTTTGCAATCATTACAGGTGGGTTGAGTTGTTCTTTAAGCCAGTATATACAGTGGCTATTACTGCTGAAGCAATAAGCTCAAATGCATCTGAAAAGAGGTTGTTTTGTCAGAATTGCTCCACATTACTTTATCAAAACAAGAGCAAAAGGTCCAGTGCAAATTTCTTTTGGCAGAGAAGATGTTTTTGCTCTTCTTCCCACATGCCTGCATAAGGCATAAGTTTTATCCACACCATAATGCACTGCTCATACACTACGGCAGCATTCAAACAACCTCATTTTGAGAGTGATCATCATTAATGTGACAGACAGAATGTTCATCCAATCACCTTCCAAGTTTTTTTTTTTTTTTTTTTTTTTTAAGTCCTGCCCCTATCAAATACTCTCCATGGAAGCTTTCCCATATGAATGTGAAATATCTATGTAATGGATATCTGAAACAGTCTATCTGGTGTGTCAGGTTAAAGATATTGCCCATGTGGAACAGAAAAAGATCACTTTTTCTCTAGAAAACCCTGTTGAAACTCTACAGTGGCACTGTGCCCACACTTTTTGCACAAGTGTTAAAATCCAGACCTTAAGGAGGTGGAGAGAGAAAAAGAACCTTCCTTATCCGCTGAGTCACAGCCTCTGTATCGTCCATGTCTAGCATGGTGAAAGTTAATAAGTCCACCTGTTGTCTGTCTAGTCCTGCACAGCAAGTCTGTGACCTTCTGACTCTGGGAAAGAGATGAAATTTTCACTCCCTGCAGGGCTTTATCGCATCTCCATAAACAGATAAACAGAGGCCATCCACTTGCAATATATTTCCCTGGCTTGCTCAACTAAAAGTTCTTACAATGTATACAGTAGAAGCTGGCATTGCAAACACCATTTCAAGCTAGAGGGCTTTACCTGTGTTCCAATTTCACACTTTGTTTAAGCACAGTGCCAGTGCTGGGGAAAAGGTCTGACTGAACTTGTGATAACTCCACACCAAGGGAGAGAAGGAAAATGCTGTAGGGTTTGTTTGTCTCCTGTAAACAAATCACAATCATCTATGGCGACACTAAGCCTAGGATGCAGTGATGGTGCATGCATAATAGTGTCAGAGAGAATCTGTTTGGTGGAGCTTTTGCACACGGAGAGCCAAGCCATGGGATTAAAATGGATAAATCTCTGAAATGCATTATGTGCAATCAAACTTTCTGTCAAAACTTGTCATTTTCAGCATGTAGGTTGTGCATGTAATGGTGTGCCAGTATACATTAATTAAAACAAACATACAGTAGAGCTTACAGCTACAAACATGCATTCATTTTCATTATGCCAAAATGCAAAACTTTCACAATCTACACTTTGATCACAAGAAATGTCTTTAGACTGATGCTTTTTGTTGGAGATGGGCAGAGGTCTGAAGAAAAAACATTTAAGCTCACTTCACATTTGCATAATAAGCAAACTGAATTAGACCCCTGTCCACTTTGTGGAGCATGTGATGTCCCTTTTTGATGGTGATGTATTTACAGGCAAGGTTTTTCACAGGAGTTACTCTTTTGAAATAAGTCTTTTAACTCTAAAACTGTGTATTAATCAAACATTTTCAGCTGTGACTAATACTTACAAATTCCAAGCTTGTTTTTTGTTTACTCTGGTTCATCTTATCCAGCTATTTACCCATATCCTCAAGCTTTCATTCCACAGTCCTCCTCACATTATTTACTGCAGCTACTGTCTAAATTTACAAGCTTGGACATGATGTCATGACTTTGACCCTCTGCAGAGTTATAACAAGCCTTTATCAACTCTGGCACACCCCTCATAAATCAAAATGCTACTAGGTCTCCTACATCCAGTCAGCAAAGTATCCTTTAAACAGCGCAAATATAAACATGATTAATAATAAAAGGATGGTATGATTTGAATCAGATTTGTCCTTTTGCTATAGTTTTACAAGGGCAAAAGTAGATGAATTAGCTTTTATATCCTTTCTACTTTGAAGCAACAAGTGATATGACTATTTGCATAATGCCATGCTGATCTGAATTATCCTATCGCAGAGAAGAAAATCTATTAGTAACGGCTGTTAGTTGGATAATAAAAAGCAGAAAACTAGTAAACAGAACATTTCTAGTGAATCAGAATTAATTCTTTTTGTATGACAGCTATTCTGAGGGCAGCTGGGGGCTTTACTCCTCATAAGATGCTAAATATTCCCATTATTGTTATCATTGCCCATTGTTTTCTCTATAAACCTGCATCTTAACAAAAAGCTCTATCTACTCTGCTTATCTGTGTTTGAAAGAATCAGAGGGAGAAATGACTGAGCATTGTAAATTCATCCTTTTATTCTTCTAATTGTAATGATTCAGTCCATCACAACAATGATTCACTTAAACAAATAGTGCCAGTAGATGATAATAATGCTTTAGTCATTTTGGCATGAAATGTGAGGTTTTTCTACCAAAACAGGGACACTGTCAATGAACCATAACAAAGAGAAACCCCATTAACAAATTCTAACACTAAAACTGTTCATCTAAGAAAGATTTCACTCAAATATCCTGTTGAGCATCTGTAATTTTAGCATGAATTGCAGTGGCTCTGCAAAAGCAGACTGTATGTTTATGTATGTTTGCCAGTTAAAGTGTGCATTTGTGGGTTTGTATGTGTGTTTGCCTGGAGGTGCTTATGATGTGGTCTTATTAAATCAGTGCTAGAAAAGGAGGAACAGACAGCAGTGATAGAGGAGCACAAAAGAACCCAAAGCGATTAAACCCCTACTCAAACCAGCTTAGCAGCCAAAGCTTCACAGAAAGCCAACAATGGCCGCCTTCCTTTTAAACCTCGCTTCTCTCCTGCTTTCTTCTCCCTCCTCTCTCTTTTCTGCACTATTTACCCCACCTCCTGTTCCCTCTCTCTTTCAGATTATTCCTTTTTCTTTTTCTTTATGTCTGTCTCTGCGGCACGGTAGGCCGCTTAACTTTACAATACTCATGTCAGGTCAAAACCCAGCCTCCCTCAGTCTCTACTATTCAGGATAAAAAGCTTCTTGCAGCATAAGGTATTACTCTATCTCATACGTCAACCACCTAGAAAGTCTTTTTTTGCCCATCCGTTCATTAGCACCTCTTCCTTTCGTTTCATTCTTTCCTTTGTCATGAGGAGTTTTAGAGGCCCTCTGGATTTGCCAGGTTGGTAATTGCACAGAAAGTTTTTGTCTGAATCAATAGGGGACTCACATGAGTTTATAAGGGGATTATAGGAAGTTGGAGGAGAAGAAGGTTGAAGTTATTGTGCAGTTTGGGCTCGGTGATTTCTCACAAAATTTCTCACAGTACATACATTTTCCAAAACCGTAATCTTCCTCAGTGCTCTATCAGGCACATTTTCCATAACATTTAAGTTTAAAACTTAAAAATTAAAGAAATAGTTTGGTAGGAATGATACTAAGTGTACAAACCCACCCATTTAAGTGCTTAAACCATGGGGAGTTTCTTTGCAAGGGATAAAGTTTCTAATACAAGCCAGTAATTTCTTTTTACAGCACAAAGGGTCCAGCCTCAAACACCCCCAAACTTCTGTAACGGCCTGGATTAGACCACCTGGTGTGGTATTAAGAGGCAGAAAAATCCTTCCTCCCCCCAACAACATCCACAATTCCACCTGCACTTGGCATTGCCCATGAATGCCAGTCATTAAGACAGCATTACAAAGACGAGGCCTTACCCCTGTCCCAATGGTCCAGCTCCACTTCCACATATAGAGCACCCATTGTTTTAAATGCCACTGCTCCCACCCCACTGGAGACGAGGTTTTCATTCACTGGACACTGTAGCTTGAATGCTGCCAGAGAGGAAATATGATAAATGTGTGCAACTTCGTCTGTCAGGGAGCAGAGGGACATTCTCCTTTTCCCCTGTGCCAACAGGCGTAAAGGGGTAAGCCCTGGTCAGGTTACAAGATCGTTATATATGTGTGTATGTGCATTTGTAATCCGTAATAACACCCGCTTCTCGTGTGTTTTTTTTCTTTTCCAGGTGCACCAGAAAGGAGAAATGTGAGCGCTCATCAGAGCCCCGTCGCTTTGCATCAGACATCAAGCAGTGTGTGCGTCTCAGCGTTCACCCAAACAACATCTCAGTGTCCCAGTTTAGTGTCACGGTGAGTGGATACTCAGTTCTTCCTACTAAAAAACAGAGGATTTCTCTGAGTGTAGACCATTTCAGAAACCCCACTTGTACCGTAACATTTGCTTTTCAAATATCCTGGGTACTTTTTTTCACAACATTATTTCTAAAATGTCAGTATTTATTATAAAACACAGTTTTTAGTTGAATACCATGAATTTAAAGAGTTTTTAACAGTATCCTATTATCTATTATGGATGCCACTGCAAACTGCTTTCTGTGGTAGAAGAAAAATAACAGTGCTGTTTCAGTGAGGTGTCTAATATGAGGCTAAGATTGGAAATGTCAATAGTCACCATTATCCATCTCAAATTTAAATGTGGCATTTTATTGAATTAAAAGTTTTTCATTTATTTATTTATTCGTTTATGTAATTTTATTTAACCAGAAAAAACCCTTATTGGGCTTAATACCATTATTGACAAGAGTGTTCTGGGGTACCAGTGTAGCTCAGTAGGTAGAGCAGGCACCCATAAACAGAGGCTTTAGTCCCTGACGCACTGGTTGCAGGATCAATGCCCAACCTTGGTGCATGTCTTACCCTCTTCTCTCTCCCCATGTTTCCTGTTGCTTTTCAGCTGTCCTATAGAAAATAGAGGCAAAAAGCCCAAAAAATATGCTCTGACAAAAAATAGACTGCAGCGCATTTAACAGTGTACCAGACATGAATAAAAGACAGAATAGTTACAAGCTCCAATCAACCAATTCCTGGCTCACAAAGCAGAAATTCATCAGTCCAAACATCTACAACCAGATGCATCTTCTTCAAATACCATCTGTACAATTTCATAAAGATATAAAGAGATCCAAGACCCAACTTTTCCTGCAGCAGATTCCAGGCTGCAGGAGTAGCAAACATAAAACTGTTTTTACCAGTTTTTAAAATAGACTTTGGGTACAGATAGCATGGAATTGAGTCATAGAGTGAAGACTGTGGTTTCTAGAACTTTCACATAAATAAAATCACACAAGTTAGAGGGAACAGGTTAAGCAGCCTTATTAATAAGGGTATGTCAATGATTTCATCTACTGGCTGTTAATGAAAATCTGTGTTATTTATTCAGTTGATATTTGATTGACCTACAAATAAATGGAAAACAGGACATTTATCTAGTTTTAAAAATACGTATTCTTTCACCCATGTGATGTAGAAACAGCAGCAGTAATCAGATCAGGATGATGATGCTGTTTGTTCTTATAAAAAAGAGTCGACATTTGTGCTCTGTCTATTGTTCCGTAAGCATGAGCTCCTCGGTGATGGACATGTGATTCTCATGATGCTTTTCTGGGCACACCTAATGAATAATGAAATTAAGTTTACTGCTCGTGGCCATTTTTTCATATTCTATTCTATAATTCCAACCTAAAAATTGTTTCTTGTTTATTTGATTTCGTTTTAGAAATGAAAACCAAAAAACAAGCAGTTTTTTTTAATTTTTTGATTTGGTTTTAGAAACAAATAAAGGAAAAAATGGCTTGTTTTTCACGGTATTTCATATAAAAATCTTATTCTTGCAGGTAAACCTTCACATTTGAAAAAATGTTTTTTCTCCAGCCACCTTCTGCATACTCAGGACACTGGAAAGTTCTGAGTATGCAGGAGGAAAGTTGAGGAAAATATTCCAAAAGTCAAACAGGACTTGTAGGATAAGAACTGATGTTTTTTTTTGTCCATGAGTATGCAAGTGAAAATAAATACTAAAGTCCAAGTGTCTTTGTTGCTGCTATTTTTTGATGACATTTAAAGACCAGATGTCAATTAAAATAAGAAGTGATTAATTTTTCAGTGAGGAGGAAACACTTAAGAAAGCATTTGTTTTAGCTGAGCCGAATTGCACTAAACATCAAGCCTACCCCAAAGTGTTGCTGCTGAGAAAATCTTGTCTGGCAGTTTGACAATATCACATACTCAAGCATAATTTGCAATGTGATGTAATTATACTCTAGATACTGATTAGTAGCCAGTGTTAACGCCATAATCCTGCTTTACATCATTTAACCGCCTGCCAACACCAATCCTTCAAATCCTGACCTCACAACTTAACAGTCCCGTCCAGTGAAACACTCTCACAAACAAATGTCAACAATCATTAAGAGCTCACAGTGCAGTTCCACAGTGTTTATTGTGATCGTTGGCAACTAAAAGCAGCACTGGTCATTTTGTTGTAAAGCAGCTGCCAGATTTAAAGGCTCTGAATGATTTTTGATTGTTTAAGTGTATTGATTAGCGTGTGAGGAGCTGTGATACACTGCAGCAGAACTTGGCTCTGTAGGAGTAAACACCACAAACATGCTGGAGGGATGTTTTTCCATTGTTCCTCCACTTCTCAACAGATTTTTACCACATCCATAGCTGTTAACAATGCATAAGGTCTAGAGGGCTTTTCCTCACTTTATCCTGTTGCTCATCTTCTACGCTACAGTAAAAGGCCCTTTCTGATTTTACATGTGAGAGAAAAAAGTTGCTTTTATGCCAGTCTCTGGCTGCATATGCTTCCTTTTTATGTGTAATGTTTTTACAAGTTCAAAATAAGATTGACATTACTCCAACACATCACTAAAATCTGTATCTTTCAGGGCACTGTGTTTTTCTCTATCAAACATCTAAAAGATTGCCCATTTCAAAGGTCGTAACAGTGAATGTTATGAAATCACACTGACCTTAACCATCTTAACTGATGTCACATTTCAATTCTCATTTCCTATTTAATGGGGATTGGAAATGGCTTTGAATCTAGACACAGAGTGCATAAGTATCCAATATGATTTTCTAAGGTCAAGCCTGAATGACTGTTCTCCATCCATGTTGCTCCGAGGGTCACACAAGAGGTGTTGATTTTCTGAGGCACACCTCTGCAACACTCTAATGATATTCATAGGGGTGGCTGTGTATGTGTGAGTGTGAGGCTTTGGAGAGTGTTTAACCTTTTCCCAGAAAGCAGGCTTTACCCAAAGGCTATGCTACTCGTCTCCCATCTGAATGATTGCAGGGCAGAGGCTGCTTCCAGACAGACAGGGCTCCTACTTGACCTTTGTGTTATTAAATATTTGTTTGGAAAGATAAGCTGAGGCATACAGATCTGAAACAGAGACTCTTCACTGCTGAAATAAGATTCATTCTAAGAACAGACATTAATTTGTTGTGGAAGAGCCATTTAGTAGAGTTCATTTGTCATGCAAAAAGCCTCAGGAGGAATTTGTCAATGTAGGTACAATGTTTTTTTTCAGCTACAGTGTGTATTACATCAGTAGAGGAGGCATTTCTAAGTTCTTTCAAACAACTCAGTCTTATCATTTAATGTGTTCAGAGAAATCATGCTAAAAGTTAAAGCTAAGAGGTTTCGAAAAGTGTTCAATTAGCAGTGACACTTGCAGTCAAGGCATTTTACTCTAAACCAGTGCAAAATCTCAGTAGCTAGAAACAAAATTAAATCCAGTCTTGCCTTTGAATAAAGTCATCTGCAGCGGGCTTTCTTCATGCAGCATGAACATCTTGCCACAAAAAACCTCTGCATTTGTGTTTTAGTTGAGCTTTTTTGCAAACTTTAGTGGATTATTTTCACATTTATGCAGTCCTGGTGGTGACGCTCTGCCATGACCACTCTGGCTGTAATTGAAGAATTCAAGGTCTGCCTGTATTCCCTCCTTAAAAGGAAAAAACAAATTAAACCAAGAGAAGAAGAAGGTGAGAGGTAGAAAGAGCAACGAGTGAGAGAGGGAGGATGTGTAAGAGATAGAGGCCAGGTCACACACCGTCCATCTTACATTGGAAGCTGTGGATCCCTTCACACCCACACTGATGTCTTTTCATTAAACAGCAATATAAAAACAGTGCAGGTCAGCCGCTGAGGCAGCTCCCAGCATCGCATCATAAGTTTACTGTGGACTGTGCCTCAAATCAATGCCCACACCATGGCCCACTGCAGACACGCTTTTCCATCAATATGTATATTTTGGTCCTGACCCTACTCCATCGGCATCTTTTCCCTTTTCACCCAAGGACAGTGGGATTTTTTTCCTCCTGCTCCACCTGGAGCCAATTTTGCTGAGGTGCAGGTTGTGCTTACACAGCATTTTCCCCAAAAAGGGGAGATTTGCATTTCTCTTTTTCCCATAGAGTCCTCTGGCCAGCAGTCTTTATTCACCTCTCCTCCTTCACATGTCTGTATTATCTCTTTGTCCTGCACTTTGATCTACAAAGTCAGAGCATTTAAATTGATAACTACTAATGGGAAGTCATGTTTGTGTTTTTGTATCAGAATGTTTAGAGCTTGTATGGATTTATGATCAAAATGCATTTGATCTCTGTTTGTGTAACCTCTTTTCATTGGCTCATCTGGCTTCTGACCCCCCTGCAGATGCATCATAACTCTGCAGAGATCTCGCAGCTGTGTCTCTCATCAGTAATATTGTGTTGCAGTCAGATTTGAAGAACAAACTGGCTCCAGATTTGATATGAAGGGCCCACAGATGTGGGAGGGAGGCAGAGCATTGCAGTCTTAAAGTGACTGTTGGGGCAGAGATTAGATTCACATCTGACCATGGTTAGGGACCCAGCACAGAGGTGCGAGCACCCTATGGAGATTGTTAGGATTACTTGATTATTTCAAGTTTTCAAATTTGTAGGCCTCAACATATCTGAAAAGTCTTGAAATTTGACACGTGCATGGAGCCTGGTGAAAAATTTGAAATTTTATTGATTTCCAGCATGAGTGATGGAAACTGACTTGCTAGCATACCCTAAAACCAGCCTTAAAATTCAGCCCCTCAAGGCTGTTTTACCTATCAAAGTGAAATATTGTACACATTTTCAGCTTCATGAGACACAAAAAAAAGGATCTTCTCGTTATGGTGAATCCCCTATAGGGAGTCTGCCATTTTGAGTCAAAGTGAAAACTTGGTGGGGTTTTTTGCCATGTTCAGGGGTACCTTGTGGATTAAATCCTCCAAGGGCATTATTCCAATCAAGCTGAATTTTGGCAGGCTGCTAGAAGAGATGTGAATGATGAAAAGTTATCAAAATCATGTACAGAACTCAAAGGGTATGGCCATGGTGAGCCCTGAAATTTGGAATTTCTCAAGAAACAGGAAATAGCCTGTAACTCAGCTGTGAATTGTTCAGTCTGACTGAAACTTTCCAAATATGTATGGAGACCAGGCCTGAATGCATGGTCTTTGGGGGGGGGGGGCTTGGACCCAAATGGCCAAGTCAGCCAGAAGTCTGCCGTTTTTAATTTATTTGTAACAAAATTGTTCAAACTCACCGTTTCCAGGGGGCCTTCAAACATCCAGTAATACAGTGTCCCAATGCTTTCTTTTCAAGTTCACAGGTCTGACACTAGTCTGTGCCATGATGACTCATTACTTGCCGTCAAAGAGGAAGTAGAAAGTTACTGCTTCTTTATTATTAACCACATTTCCTATGTGGTTTATAAAAACATACTCAAATTTGCTCTGGAATATCCAAAGAAGTTCACCTTGCACCACGATAAAGGTCATGAGGTTTTGTCCAACGCTGCAGCCATGATGATCTTTTGTTTGCCATGAAACAGGAAGTAGTTTTGTCAGGGCATAAAAATGGTAATAGAGCCATGAAACATAATTAAGACAATTCTAAGAGGGGAAATGAGGTGATTGGTCAAATTTTTTGGTGAATGTGGCTGAATAGCTCAGTGGTGCCCCTACTGAATTTCAAAAATTTAGCCTCACCTTTGACCCAGGATTTTTAATTCTGGTACACAGTGTCCAGTGCCAGTTAAAAGTATTTTCATGTTGATATAAAATCAGTGTAACTTCATGGAAAATTCGTGTATCAAACCTGTGCGAGGGCCCCTTGAGTGCTGCTTGCAGCCCTAATTTTTTTTAATGTGCATTGTCATGCTTCATCATTTCTTTCACTTTGGCTGTGTATGGTTTGTTGTAAAGAACTCAAAACTTAACTTAAGCATTGAATGCCCTCCTCTCTCTCTCTCTCTCTCTCTCTCTCTCTTTCTCTCTCTTTCTCTGTCTGTTTCTGTCTCTCTCTCTCTGTAGTTGGTGCTGGAGGCCCATAATGTCCCAGAACTCTCTGCAGGAGTTAACTGCACCTTTGAGGACCTTGCTGAGATGAATGGCTTGGTGGAGGGAAATCGCATCAGATGCTCCTCCCCTGCTGAGAAAGAGATGCCTCGTATTATTGTTGACAAAGGTAAGAGGGACATATTTGATGTCAACAGAGCAGTGGTGGATGTTAAACATTTTTAGAAACTGGCTCTAACCTTTAGGAGGCCTGTTTGATTACTTGTCAACGAATTTTGAGATAATTAATATAAATAAACACTGTTATAGTCAACTTGTTTGAAAGATTTTGTCATCTTTTTAAATAAGAAAATAAATGTCATTCAAGGAATTCATCTTGTTTTTTCTGCTTCAGTCAGAAGCATGCTAGTCCTGCGGCTATGAGTGTGAATTTTTGTTTTCTAGTTGCCATCATTGACTCAGCTGGCCTTAAAGCACTGCCCCAGGAAATGTTTAGTGACTGAATGAACATTAGACTGCTTTGGGGTTTATTTACTAACCTCTCTCAAAGTGAATATTGCATGCTCCAGAGGGAGAGATGGGACCCCAGTTAACCCCTGTGCAAATAAGAGGATATTAAACTGCACAGAAAAGTGTTTTTTACCTCAGTATTTCAGCTAGTTGAGTGTCTGGGGATTACTAATTCCCTGTAGATGGTGTCACAATTCCAACATTTTTCAACAAGCGAAAGAGGGATAGTACAATTTTCCCTATATTCATTTCACCTCCTCTTTCAGCAGCCAGTAAAGCCTGGTATAATTACAATAAGCTTTCATTTGGGAAGGACTGTCCCCAAGCAGACAACCTCCATTACCAACACTGATCATGTCAGTATTTCTAATGTTGAGATAATGAAGATGCAATCTCCTGCCATTTCCACATAAAAATAGTGAATGGGAATAGAAAATACAATGTAAACAAAACAGGAGACACATGTTCAGATGAATAATCAAATTTTCTAAGAGTGCCTCAACCAAAACAGGCTGTACATGCAAACAAAAAACATAAAAAGACATGAAATAACCAGTAAACATGAATATTTATCCTAACGCACCATAAGCTGATTAAGTTTCATCAATAATCCATCAGTAATGCTTGAAATTAACAGGGGAATTTGAGCTGATGTTTGTAAGACCCTTCAGCTGTTTATGTGAACTATTAAGAAATAGATATGCACCAATTCTTGTTCAACAGTTTTAAAAATGTAATCAGAGATTTCTTTTTACAAGACTTTACTAGATTAGAATTTTGCATGAGGCAATCTGAAGCAAGCTTACATTTATTTAACCCATACTGCTAGAGAGACCCGTGACTCTGAATGGGATAAGCAGTAGAGAAAATGGATGGATAGATGCTTCAGAGACCTTTAGGGTCCCACCTGTAAATGTATTTATTTAATTCAGGGCATTAAAATGAACAGAGGCTTAACTCTTGCATCCACTGCTATGAAAAAAACACACAATGCACTAATGAAATAAAGTAATCTCAGATAGACAGCACACATGTGCAGTTGTAGGGCTGATAGGGAAGCCTGAGGGGGCTTTGGGGAGTTGAAAACATTTGTTTAATGTTTGTATGTCAGCCACTTGTAAAGCTGGTAACACCACAGTCATGCAAACTCACTGTCGATGTGTAATTCTGAACTATGAAACACACAAACAAAGCTTACTGTGTTGCTCACCATCTTCTCCAACAACCACAAATGCACAGTTAGATCCTATTTCTCTTTTTAGGTAGAGGAAAATATTCCACATTTTTGCCTTTATGTGAATCTTTTATCTCCCATTTTTACCAGCACTCATTAGAGTAAGCTCGGTTGAAAGAGAGTGAAGGATGGAGTGAAGAAAGAGGGAGGGATAGATAGTGTTAGCAGGCTTCAAGGTAACATTTAGGTGGCCTAATTAGGACAGATTCGTTGTCAGCGGTGCTTTACTGTGATTGATGAATGATTCCTTCTTTGTTGGAGAGATGGAGGGAGACATGGGGGAGAAGAAGGAGTTGCAGTGTGGAGGAAACCTGTGTGTAGAGATAGAGGATGAGAGAGGTAGTGTGGAAAGAGAGCAGTTAGATGTGTGGATTTGCTGTTGAATTAAACATGAACTCCTTCATTAGGGCCAGACAAAAGGACACACCAAATACAGGAGAGGCGCGAGCACACATACACACACGCGGTTTCTGTTTCATCTCCTTCTCCCTTTACCTTGTCAAACACTCTCAAAGACTTTTCCCGGGGAATATTTTCAACCCCAAGGGAAATGTGTGTGCACCAACTTTTATTGTCTTTTGAAAAGCTGCTGAGAGAAGGAGACTTAACCCAACAAACCCCCTCTGCTCTCCTCCTCTCTAAAGATACTACCTTTACCACTGCAACAGGCTCAGCACCTGTGGCTCAAAGCACTGCGGTAATCCTCTCTTCATGGGAAACCTAATGTGACTAGACACTGAAAAAGGATGTGTAAAAGTGAATAAAATGGTTATCATACAGGCATGGGTTCTTTTGAAGTGTCTACCAACTGCTTGTGCCAAAAAAATCTGACATGCAAAGTGGCTATCAATTACAACTGTTTTATAGTGTATGTTTTACAAGTTGGATAAAGCAGTCAAATATGGGTTCAAAAATGACTTTAAGGGCAAAATAAATTCTGGATTTAGTCAGTCTGATTGTTTTTCCCCTCTATTTATCCTTCTACCTGCCTTTTTGTATGAAAACATTAATCATGTCTGTGATCAATTTTCTCCAGGGGACCATCAGATTGTGCAGCTCTATCTGAAGTCCAAGGAGACAGGCCTGGCATTCGCTAACACCAGTTTTGTCTTCTACAACTGTAGCGTGCACAAGTCGTAAGTCCAAGTCTACTTCAGGTTTAGGTCTTTGTAGAGCAAGATTGGTATGTGTCTTGTCTTGTATCTTGGTAGCCATTTCATAATCTCTCTTCTTTGCTTTCTCCCTTCAGGTGTCTGTCTTGTGTGAGCAGTCCTTACCAGTGCCACTGGTGCAAATACAGGCATGACTGCACCCATGACCCTCGCACATGTTCCTTCCAGGAGGGCCGAGTGAAGAAGCCTGAGGTGAGTGCCAAGCAAAAGGCCCCAAAAAAGAGCTTGATTTAGTTCCCCCCTTTACTAAACCTCAATAGAGATTTGGAAATATCTCCTCTGCTTGCCGTTATAAAGCTAATTAAACCATAGCCCATTAAGAAAGATGTTGAAGAATCCCCTTGGTTTTAAATGTATCCATCTCCAGTCTGTTTGAGCCAGCTAAGTAATAAAACATGGTGATAAAAAATTAAGGGAAGTGTTTGGCAACACGAGACTAACAGCCATCATTTTGAGGTTTCACGTGCAAAAGAAGAGTTGTGTTAAAAGGACTGAGACACCTTTCAGCTGTAGTGCTTCCATCTGGCGTGAGTCTCTTGGCATGTCTCGCTCTTGACTGCACATCAAAGGGCAGTGGAAACTAATAAAACGGAGCCATTTCCTCTCGCCCATCCCTATTCCCTGCAACAGCTTAGTCTGTGTGAATTATCAATAGTATTGGCAGCCAGTTCTATTCCCCTCGAAGCAGAGCCCACCGTAATTAGGCTGCTCTGCTGCAAAAGGACAAGTCACTCACTGGATGGGGGTACGTTCAGTGAATGCCCCCAACCCACCCACTCTCCTTCCTGTGAGAGAGGTCTCACTCTGATTTAGAGTCTCTGCCACAGTGGCATCCTTCAGGGCAGAGGAAAGAGGTAAAGCAGGGTTTGGGTGTATGCCTGAGTATGTGTGGAAGCTTTTATGGGTACAGTATGTCTCTGTGTCACTGTGCTTCTATGTATTTTTGCGTGTGAGCGTTTATCTGAATGCAGTTTTTACCCGTCTGTGCTCTGCCAAATCACTGTAGTTTGCAGTGGGAGGGTTTTACAGGGAGTTAGTGGCCTGTTAATCCTAGCCCGAGGTGAGCTATGATGAAGATCACTAGTGCTCATGTCTGGGCTGGCAGACGCTGCACGACGGGCAGGGACAAGCTAAGCCAGATTGCCTCCTTTGATGAGCAGTCTGCTCTCAATTGTGTTATTCCACCCATGTTTCCCCCCGAGCCATTCAACCTGCGCAGATGATATTATTTTCTTTTTTCTGCCTTTTCCATTATCCTTTTGAACCGTCTGCTTAGTCAGACCCAGGCTGGAGTCTTTGCGGGTTTACTTTTCCAATTAACTCAGGGGCTGCTGGTCAATATTGACTGAGGATAATAATGTGTGAATCCTCTCCTATTGTGCAGCAGACTAAAAGAAAACCATAAATAAAGTGGAGGGGATTTAGTATTTGCACATTAATGACATCCTCTTTTGCATGTTGTTTCAGAAAAAGCAGGTGTTTTGCAGGCTTAATGGCTTTTAATTTGCTTTTAATTAACCCTTCAAATCCAAGGTCATGTATTTACTGCCAGATTTTCTGGTTTCTTTTATAAATTAATAATTTAGACACACATGCAGAGCTTATGAACATGCAGGAGCACGTGCAGATAACCAAGGGATCACTCCCAAGATTTCACAAAAGGCAACAAGTCAACTTTGCACTGTGAAATGGGGCGGCCACTTTTTGCAGTAGATGACTTTTTGTGTACTATTACAATTAAGGGATTTCAGGCAGTGATCTGAATAATCCCTTAACACTATGCTAATGAGGGAGGCTAGGCAAATCTCCCTACTGGTTGAGCTTGTTGTTAGTATGCATGGCAGGACAGAGGTAAAGCCAGGCCTTGGTGTACAGTGGGTGCCTTTTTTGTTCAAGCCAGCAATGATATGGGCACACGGATCAGACGTATGCATGTTGGCACATAAACCAAGGCCGCGTCCCAGTTTGCCCTCCACACATCTCAAGGACTTAGCCCAGCCTAGCTTAGCATCTGAGGTGCTACATTAACAAAGAACACTGCAGCTTCACCTGGATACATGGAATAAAAAGTCAAAGATATGTAAGACGTCTGCATTGATTATAAGAGCAGGCTTTAAGTATTAACCTAATCAAAATGGTATGGTTACTATTTATATACATATATATATAAAAAAAGGTATATATAAAGGTTCATGTCAATAAATTGCCTAAGCATTGAGATATCTGGCTGTTTTTATAACACATCATTATTTTTTTTTTTGATAATTATTGGTAGTAGTAGTAGTATTAGTAGTAATATTTGTATTACTAGTTGTAGTTTTAGTTATTTCTGGATGTTCGGGTTGTTAATACATATAGTTATTTAATTAATTAGGCGAATTTAAATGAAAAAATGGCTCAACTTTAGTTTTATCCCACTGATCTTCTAAAGACTTGTTTATGTAGTCCTGACAAACTTGATGTAAAGCCATACAATTCAGTATGACAGGATGAAATATGCTGCTGTGCTATGCTGTGCTGTGTGATATAATGTGGCATGATACAAGACAGAATAAATGATAAAATGGTTCCACGCATTGCCCAGTGATGTGACACAATGCAGTAAAATACAGTACAAGCATACTATGTAAACTTAAACTAGGTAAACTTAAAACATGAAAAACACAATCACACAACACTGACATGGATAACTAAAGGCAGAATCATCATTAAAAGACATCTTCAGACTATCTGTAGTGAAAATAAAGTTCTTCATTTATGTTAATTTTGAAAACTTAGTTATGTATTGGCTTGAGTTATGAGCAAATTTTTCATCCATACATTTAGCCTGTGGCAATCTGAATCCCCTGCCAAAGGGGGGAGCTCAAATTCAGCATGAAGAGGATAATCAGGACACTGTATGATGTCCTGAGTCTTAGATTTTACCCTCTTGTAAAAAGTTAGAGACAGATCAGGTAATTTCATACCAATAGTTTCACTGGTAAGCTTAACAACATGTTCTAACTTCTTTCTATCTCCTAATGAGAGGCTACCAAACCAGGAGAAAATTGGAAAGATCAGGACAGATTCAACCATGGAGTGATAAAATCTGTCCTGGCCTTTTCCATTATCACACGGTTTGTTGTCTCTCATTGGGAGATAAAAAGAGGTATGATATGGTACAATACAATATTATAAGATGCAATGAAGTTCATTGTGATAGGATGCAACGTGATACCATAAGGCCACCATACCATAGCATACAATTCAATACAACACAGTGCAGTGCAATACAATACACTCTGTTGTCCAAATGGGAAAATTTGTTTTGCACTACAGAACTGCTTATATATTTAGCCCCTCTATTGGAGCAACTTTCAATAGAAAAGCAATAAAAAAGAAAAATCTGTACAAAGAAATGGCCTAAAGTATCCCAGAGAACCCAAATTTGTGCTTATTCACAATGTCAGGAGAAGGAGGCAGAGATTTTTGTGAAACAAAGTGAGTAGCAGCGGGGATGGAAGGAGAGCAGCAGTGTCTTTGCCCCAGGCTCTGTAGGAGATGATAAAGCAGAGGCCAGTAAACTGGAGCTACACAGTGTGTGTGAATGTGTATGCGTAAACGTGTGCTGTATGAAAACTTAAGATCCTCTTCATCTTCACACCTTACACTGCTATAATTATGGCCCTCTCTCTCTTTCTCTCTTCGCACTCAGCCCCCCCACCTCCCTTGCTTCAAACTATGCCAAGGGCTTTTACATTCACAGTTCCCACTCGGCTGCCTACTCTCTGTCACTCTCCCTATCTCCACCCTTCACACCTCCCACCAGCCTCCAATTATCAGATCTAAGTAGGTCCTGGAGAAGAAAAGGAGCCAGGAAAGAGAGGAGGGACAAATCAGTGAGAGGGAGTTGATAAGAGAAATGAAAAGGGTCAGTGAGATAGATAGGATGAAGAACACAGGCTGGTTTTAAATAGAGTGAGATGAGGGAGGGATAAGGCATGAGCATGATGGAGAATCAGACATGAGGTCAGAGAAAACAATGAGTCAGTGATGGGAAGAGTAGGGTTAAAGATAATTATATGGACTGAAAAAAACTGTTTTGGAGAAGTTGGAGTTATTATGTGGTGGTGGAGATGAGTCAGGCTGTTGACAGGTTCTTTTCTCTTTCTAGTGCTAGTCCTTCACAAAAAGGCGCACAATGAAATGCATAAATAAGTCTAGAATGTACTTCGTTGTCTCTCTTGCCTCCTACTGACAGATCGTATTTCTTCTTTTGTAAGGATGAGAAATTTTAAAGGGTCGTTTCACTCATATTAAAAACCCCTTTTTCACTTTTCTCTGTTTACTTGTGAATAATATGCTGAGCATTTTTGGTATGTCTGCCTCAGAGTTTTCTGTCTTTCCACCAATTTAATGAGGTTAAATGAAAAGTTGTTTTTTGGGCAACAAAAATAGTGAAAAAAAAACTTTCATTTCTGAAAAATCACTGTTACATTGAATAATCCATTTAGCGTTGTGCCAGAAGGAAATGGTACAACAGAAAACCTTTTTTCATCATTTTTATGAATAAACTTAGCCCCATTATGGAGAGAAATGGTAAAAATGATTTTTAATTATGCAAAACAGTACACAGGCTTTATGTTATCACTGTTCAAGCATTTCTCACTTCACCCACCTAACTAATCCTCCACCTATTGGTAGGAATCATTAATAGCACTGAGCCCTCTGGAGAGAAAGTCACACATTTAAATGGTCTAGTGTAGTGCTATTTAAGTACTGTGTTTGTGTGTAAACGCAGGCTGTGGTTACCGTCTATCTCTTATTTACTGCTCTCCACTCACTGGTGGTTGGGGGGGTGTTGCGCAGAAGTCAGTGCACTAACATTAAATCAACTTAACGTTGACATAAATCTCAACAGGCGACAACAAGCAGTACTGCCAGCACCACCTGCATCGGTAGCCAACTAGCATATACATGTGTTTGTCCAAACCAGTGAAAGCCCATTTGGCCTGAGGGACTGCTGGCAACAAATGCAGCATGTCTGACTGTGTATGGTTGCATACAAACAGCAAAATCTGTGCTAAGTAGGAGAAAAAAACACTGGCAACAAAGAGCTTACACAGTTGTTTGTAGATTCTCAGACACATTATTAATTTTTTATTGTTGTTGAGGAAAATAGGGGATCTGTTTTTGTATTTTGCTGTCTTTTCTGTCAGACAATTATGGTAGTTGTACTCTGTAGGAGCAGGGGAAGTCTGATTCACAATTACAGGAAACATGGTTGGGGCTTTAGATACATTTATATGTATAATTATTTTGGATTATATACCTAGTAGAAACCTCAGAGAGGGGTATACAATGAGAAGTGGAAAAACAAATTACTCTGATGTTTGTGAAGAGAGGTGTTAATGAAACAGTGTGCCCGTGTGCTTGTTTGTGCAGTCAGCAGCTGTTGAAAGTTGCTATTTGAAGTTTCTGTGACATGTTGACATAAAGGCAGATGATGCAAGAGATGCAGTCTAACTCTGTAATGAGATATCAGGACTACAGTTCATTCTTAATACGTGTTTGGGGGCATACGGTAACATGTCAGTGAGTGTTGGCCTTTAAAAATCTGATCCTTTTGGTGAGTATTTTTGAGGCTAAGGGTTTCAAACAGTCACATGAATGTGAGCTGCAGTGCCCTGTTGTGTGCACAATCCTATCACATAATCACCATATGCCCCTATCAGTGAAGATCTGCAACTTCAAGTTCTGGCTTTATTCACTGTCATCCTCCAGTGCCTCCTGTGCCCTCTTTTCCACAAACCAGATCAAATGTATTGTCCCTTTTGTTCAAGTGTATTAACTGGAAGAGATGTGATTAAAAAAGGATTGCATCTCTCTTTGCTCTTTCACTCATTTCCATTCTTCAAATACAACCGCTTCTTACTTAGGAAAATGAGATTTGGAAGAGCAAACACGCGTGCAGAACCTCTCCCTCCGTCTCCAGCGCTTGCTGAACCCACTCACCCTGCTTGTCATTTATCTATAATGACTTTGTGAATAGTGTCACAGAACGTTCCCCTCTCTCTCACCATGCAGCCACCCAGTCAGTCACTCAGCCTAACCCAATCAAGTGGCTTTTAATGAACTTCAAACAAGTGTTATCACCCAGTTCACCGTGCGCTATGCTTCACCCCCCAACTCCTTCCATGCAGGGGCTCAACTTATCTTCACTCCTCTCCCCCTCTTTGACATTCCTAAGCTCTTGCTGTCATGTACGCTTTATGGTATTCTTTGCCTCTTTCTGTTCTTTTGTTGTTCCTCCCTCTTATTTTGCCCTTTTTCCTTTAGCTATGAAACAGTTTAGGGGAGTTCTGCTCTCTTTTTACTGTCTTCAGTCTCTTTTAACCCACCTCTCCCAGTGGCTTTTTACTTTTTCAGTCTTTGCTGTACTGCACCTTTTCTCCTCCTGGTCCAATCTTATCACCTATCCTACTTCTGTTTCCTCTCCTCCTCATCTATTGGTGCTCTAAATTTAGCCACCTCCTCACACCTGAATTGATTGGCTGTTAATTTTAGACCTCGAATCGCTAAGTGACTCATCTCCCTCTCTTTGAGTCCCTCTTTCTGTCATTCATTCTTGACTAATTACTGTGTAGGCAGAAATCAATCTTATTTAGATCCATCAGTGGCATCTTTTGCTTAATGAACACAAACATGAGCACCAGCATGGAAAACCAAGCTAAAAACTCATATTTTTGCTGTCATTGTATCAGTAATGCTCCCATCCTGTAAATAATAAATGTGGAGTACCCACTGAGTTGGCCCTTCACTCAAAGTGAATGATATCAGGTCCTGTCCAATCAAAAATACTCCAATGATCTTGACCCAACAGGAACTGTCACAAAACAAGCACAACAAATGCTACTTTTTAAAATAGTGCACACTGAAGTGCCTCTTCCATTCAATTAAACCAATACTGGTGGAGTACTGTTTGGTACTGTAGTTGATGAGTTAGATAATGAGATTGTCGTCACCATGGTTGGAATATTCCTAGTGCAATTAGCAGTCATCCCCAGTGTCTATGAATACATTCAGCTCAACCTTTTTCATTATCATTTCTACCCTAGTGCAATGCCACAAGTGTGTGGCTTTGACATTAGGGAGCAACAGCAACATCTTTGTTGTTTTAAAACTTCTATTTAATTGCAATGATCTCAAGCTAGTTACGACTTGTTACTAGCTTGAGATCAGGTTAGGAAGGGAAAAGCAGCTCAAGCCCAATTTGACATAGACTCTGTGGACAAAGGTAAGGCAAGGCAAGGCAAGTTTATTTGTATAGCACATTTCAGCAACAAGGCAATTCAGAGTGCTTCACACAGGACATTAAAATACAATGACAAAGGAGAAAAAGAAACACAATGAAAGCATTTTAAACGAAGCATGTAAAAGGTGATTAAAAACAGCAAATAAGACCCACAAAAGATAAAAACAATGTTTCACATTTCTGGCCAATACCAGAATCTTAACATGTAATCACTCTTATGTCCATTAAATCTATGTATATTGAAATTAAAATGTTATAATAAGAAAAGGTGACTAAAATAGCGAAAGTAGAAAATTTGAAAAGTATAGCGTTTTTAGTCAAAGGCAGCAGTGAACAGGTGTGTCTTCGACCTTGATTTAAAAGAACTCAAACTCTCAGCAGACCTAATGGTTTTTGGGAGTGTGTTCCAGATATATGGAGCATAGAAACTGAACACTGATTCTCCATGTTTAGTTCTGACTTTAGGGACAGAGAGCAGACCTGCACCAGACGACCTGAGCAGTCTGGATGGTTCATACTGGACTAGAAGATCTCTGATGTATTTTGGGCCTGAACCATTCAGTGCTTTATAAGCTAACAGGAGTATCTTAAAGTCTATTCTCTGAGAGACAGGGAGCCAGTGTAGAGACCTCAGTCAATCAGACAGCTGCAGCGTTCTGGATCAGCTGCAGCTGTCTGATTGACTTTTTAGGCAGACCAGTAAAGATACTGTTACAGTAGTTAACTCGACTAAAGATAAATGCATGAACCAGTTTTTCAAGGTCTTGCTCTGACATTAGTCCTTTAATTCTAGAAATGTTCTTGAGGTGATAATATGCTGACTTTGTAATTGTTTTTATGTGGCTTTTAAAATTCAGGTCTGAATCCATGACAACGCCCAGATTTCTGGCCAGGTTTGAGGTTTTTAACTGAAGTGACAGGAGATGCATGCTGATTTTAAGAGATTCCTCCTTGGGTCCAAAAACAACTACCTCAGTTTTTTGTCTGTTTAACTGAAGAAAATTATGGCACATCCATTTGATACATGGACATGTAGAGCTGTGTGCCATCTGCATAGTTATGGTAATTTATTTTGTTGTTTTCTATGATCTGAGCAAGTGGAAGCATGTAGATGTTAAACAGAAGAGGCCCCAGGATGGAGCCTTGGGCGACTCCACATATAATTTTGGTCTGCTCCGATTTAAATTTACCTATTGACACAAAATAATCCCTGTCCTTTAAGTAGGATGCAAATCAATCAAGAACTGTGCCAGACAGTCCCACCCAGTTTTCCAGTCGGTCATTTAATGTATTATGGTCGACTGTGTCGAATGCAGCACTGAGGTCCAATAGATTATTTGCTGTAGATTATAAATGTGTAGTTTCTCTCTATAGATGCCAAAATTAATCTGGAGATATGTTTTTCGCCACCTGCGTTCAGATTTTCAGCATTCTCTTTTTTCATTTTTCACCATCATGGCATTTTCTCCATGGAGATCTTTTCTTGCTAGAGACAACCTTTAACTTAATGGGAGCAATGGAGTCACTAACCTTTAACATTTTAGAATTAAAGTTATCTACCAGCTCACTGACTGGACTACAGGGCAGGGTGGCTGTGGGAGAAAAAAGGTTGTTAAACATTTCACTGGTGTTTTCAGTAATGCATCGTTTCATGATAACTTCTCTCTGATTACTTGTATGCACAGAGATCATGCTCTCAAAGAAGACACAGCAGTGATCAGACAGGGCCACATCACTCACAACAACCTTGTGTATGTTCAGACCCTTGGAGATAAGCAGGTCCAGAGTGTGCCCTCTATAATGTGTGGGCTCTGACACATGCTGACTCAGCCCAAAGCTGTCAAGGGTACAGTACAGTTCTTTAGCCCCTCTGTCCAGGGGGTTGTCAACATGGATGTTAAAATCACCAATAATGATTATACAGTCATATTCAATACAGATTATGGACAGCAGTTCATTGAAATCATCAAAAAAAATCTGCACAGTGTTTAGGTGGCCTGTAAACATTTAGTAACATGGCTCGAGGGCAGGACTTCAGCTGAAGAGCCACATATTCAAAGGTAGAAAAATTACTGAAAGATAATTTTTTAACTTGGAAAGAGTTCTTGAATAAAACTGCCACTCCACCTCCTCTCCAATTCACTCTGGCCTCACTAATTAAACTATAGTTGGGAGGGGTTGACTCAATAAGAACAGCTGTGCTGTTATTTTGATCCAACCAAGTCTCAGTTAAAAATATAAAATCAAGGGTTGTGCTCAGTGATAAAATCACTGATTAAAAAGGTTTTTCCAGCCAGAGATCTAATGTTCAATAAAGCAAGTCTTGGTGTTGTAGGAACACCCTCTATAATTTTTGGAACGGACTGCGATTCACAGGGAATAAGTTTCAAGTTTGACAATCTTGTGCCGTCATTTTTGTGCCCCCCGTTTCTTAGCACATTCACCTTTGTTTTTCTATGACCAATCAAGACAGGAGTTTTCCAACCTGCTTACATACAGGGCCCCAGCTTGACCTGCGATAATCTCGCAGCCTGGACCCAGAACACATGAGTCTGTACTTGTAATATTTTGAACACAGGCAGCCTTATCTTCCTTGTCGGTCTGAGGAGACAGTACATGATGCTTCCTCTGAGGGACGGGGGGCAGCTGGGCGACAGGGCTTTGGAGCCTGTGTTGGAGGTGGTGGAGATGGTCGATGTGATCTTAGTCCAGCATTGACCAGCTCCTTCATCTGGTCAGTGAACTCCAAGTGGGGTGAGAAGAGAGAAAAGGAGAGTAAGGTGGGAGAGGGACCTGGTTCGGGTTTGAAGGGGTGAGGCAGGTGGACCATCATGGATGCTGTGGTTGTTAAGGGGGATGGAGGCCTTTGGAGACCCCTCCTCCTCTAGACTCTGTCCCCTCTTTGACTCAGAGCGCTCCTTGGGTGGGGGTGAATGTTGTTCCTCTTCAAGGTTTTTTATTCAGCTTTGTTTTGTCTTTCTTCCCGGCTGAATCCTTTTGTTTGAAGTCTTTGGCAGAGGTGACTGATGAGTGACACAGGAAGTAAAATAGTTTAGAGGCCAACAATTTTACTCCTGGCTTGTTCAGGAAAAGTCAATTTGCTTTAAAAAGATGTCTGTGCTCCCAGAAGATATGGAAATGTTCAATAAAATGCACTGAATGGGCAGTACATGCAGTCAAAAGCCACTTATTTAGTGCCCACAACCTGCTGAATCTCTCCTCTGCATTTCTGACCGGTGGTATAGGTCCGCTGATAAGGACATCCGCTTTCACAGAGCTCACTGTATTCAACAGCTCAGTGAATTCCTGTTTTAGCACTTCAGACTGTTGTTTAGCAACATTATTTGACCCTACATGTATTATGATGTTCTTTGCGGTTGGATGTTCAGCCGCGATATGCAGAATCCTTTCCGTCATGTTGGAAACCATATCTTTGGGGAAACAGATCACTTTGGTGTTTTTAATGCACATCCTCTGTAAGTCTCTAATAGCATTGTTACTCACGATCAAAGGTTGAGGCCCAGGCTTCAGCCTTCCCCGTAGCTTTGCTGTTTGACATGCTGTCAGTCCTTACCCCGCTGTCTGAGGATGGATGGTCTGACGGAGATGCAGGGTCCTTCATCAGTGGAGAATATCTGTTGTGCAGCTCAATACTTGGTTGTTTTTGAGGTTTGTTGCTCATCCTCCCTTTTGCAGCTTTCCACGGTTGTGTCCTTCCAGATACAGGGGTTGAGGAGGCACTTCACCTGGGAGGGAGTGCAGGCCAGCCGGTCTCATCACATATCTCAGCTTGCTTTGCTCTGCCTGTTAAACATCCTCCCGTTACCCAGGGACATGATATGTTCTTTGGCTTTGCTCCAAGGTGGTTCCAGGGAGGACTACTACTTGTAGATTTATTACACAGAACAGAGCCTACCTGGTTCGTGGTAGCTTTTTCTGTGCTCGTTAGCCGTGTGTTAGCCAACTCCTGTCCACTGATTTGAGCCAATGGTAAAGTGGTGTCATTCCCACCTAGTCCATTTACTTCCGCATTAACTTCTAGGTGGTGAATTTTAGTCTTCAGCACAGCAATTTTCTGTAAAAGATTGTGGTAGTCATCTGTAGATAGAGGAGGCATCTTGAAGCTAATTAGCTTAGCTGAGCACTGCGTTTCCAAGTGCTGTAGTACAGGCTTATGCTGTTGACAGGCCACAGTCAAGTAGCACTGAAGAGGTCATAAAACATTGAAAAATGGCAAAAACTTCTTTGTCTTTCAGAAAGTATGTCTCCAGTGATTAAAGAATGTCAGAGACCTTCTGTCCGCAACTTTTAGTCCAAAATAAAAAAGATATCATAGAAAGAATGTAAGCAAAGCAGGAAAGCGTCTGCACTGTAATAAAGCAGGAAGCGGACTAAGCAGTATTCCACAGCCTGACCATTACACCAACAGGGACTGTTGACATTGCATTCAAATACTTGTACTTAAATTTGGAGGTGGCCTGCCTTTTGCAGCATTAACAGCCTCCACTCTTTGGAGAAGGCTTTCTGCAAAATTTTGTTTTTTTTTTCATGGGGATTTGTGTCCATTCATTCTGTAGAGCATTAATGGGGTCAGGCACTGAAGTTGGATGGCTTAGCTCGCCATCTCTGTTCCTATTCATCCCAAAGTTGCTCCATTAGGTTGAGGTCAGGGCTGCAAACTCATCAAACCATGTCTTTGCTTTATGCACTGGGGCACAGTCATGTTGGGCTGAAAAGGGGCCTTCCAAAAATTGTTCCCACAAAGTTGGAAGCAAAGTGTCTTGGTATGCTGAAGCATTAAGATTAGAGATAGAGGCCCCTTGCCCAAACCCTGAAAAACATCCCCATACCATTATTCATCTTGCTCCAAACTTTACGGTTGGCACAGTGCAGTCAGGCACATACCGTTCTTCTGGCATCCAGCAAACCCTGACTGCTCATCTGGCATCTGACTGACTGCTCCACAGTCCAGTGTCAGTATGTTTTACACCACTCCTTGACACTTGGCATTGAAATTGGTGATGTTTGGCTTGCATGCAGCTGCCTGGCCATAGAAACCCATTCCATGAAGCACCTGCTGCACATTAATGCCAGTGGAAGTTCAGGACTCTTTAGCTATGGAATTATCAGAACTTAGGCAACTTTTACGCCATGTGCCTAAGCAGTGTGATTTTAAATGGTCTTCCACTTCATGGCATAGTTGCTGTTGTTCCTAAACGCTGCCACTGTCTAATGATATCACTGACATTTGATTCTAGAATATCCATCAGGGATGAAATATTAAGTCTTTTTGCAAAGGTGGCAAGTCACTGAGCTCTTCAGAATGACCCGTTTTGTATCAGAAATGTTTGTAAATGGAGACTGCATGGCTAGGTGTTTGATTTTATACACATAGGGCAACAGATCTGATTAAAACTCCTGGATTTTATCATTAACAGGTGTGGCCAAATACTTGTGTCCATATAGTGTATGACTGTTACCAATACAAGTGGCTGATTGGCTTAAGAGGCAAGAGGATGTTTGGTATGATCAGTCTTTTGCGTTTGAGTATATTATGAGAAGGATCAGCAATTAATTTCAAATAAACTAAATTCATATTAAACTATACTGATATATAAACAGAATAGTTCCCATGCTTTCTTACATGTATTTGTTGTTGCACTCTTAAAAGAGACTTGAGTACTGTGTGCCTAAACTGCACATCTAATGACACTTCTCACAGCACTCAGGTGTAAAATAACATTCCCTGATTTTCTCCATTAATTAATCTAATTGTAAATATGCCTACAAGCTGGTGAGAAGAAATATAATAACACACTCTCCTGTCTTGTATCTATTTGTGTCTCTGTTTCAGGGCTGTCCCCAGCTGCTGCCTGCAGAAAGGATCCTCGTTCCTGTCAATGTGGTGAAGCCGATCACACTACGAGCAAAGAACCTCCCCCAGCCACAGTCCGGTCAGAGAGGCTACGAGTGTCTTCTGACCATCCAGGGAAACGAGCATAGAGTCCCTGCACTGCGCTTCAACAGCTCCTCGGTGCAGTGTCAAAACACCTCGGTAAGGACGAGTGTGCATGTGTGTTGTGTTTTACATGCCGGCTTCTGCAGTATATCATTAGTAGACACCAACCCCACCCACACACTAAACACAATCTCTATAAAAAACGCCCCATTTCTATAAAGTCATCCTATAAATGTGACCATAATATTTTTTCAGTCCCTCACACATACAGCCACGCACAGTTTCCACTAGATTCCCTCTCCAAGCCAGACAGTGGGCAGATGAGAGGAGAGCCTGACTTTGTGTCTCCTACACAGCCTGCCTTCATGCTTCATTCACCGACTGAATAAAACACTGACAGCAATGAAAGACTAGCATGAAAAAGGGCTTTATGCTGGTCTCGATGCTAATCGTCTGTTGGTACAATAACATCTCATCTTCCTGTCTGTCTTCATCACTCTGGAGTGAGTGTGTGCGTGTACGCAGAGATATCTGTGGGATTTGTGTGTATAATCACTGAACAATCCAAATATTGTACTTTGATTGAGTTGTGAAGGAGGGAAACTGTAATTTAGTGGAAAATTATTATTCAAGCAGCGACCCTCCATGCTGCTAGTGTTAGACAACCAAGTCTTGTTTCTTTTGGGTCTTATGTTTGAGTTCATGTGTGTAAAACCACTTGTCGATGATGCATTCATAGGAGGGTTGTGGTAGTACCTTTTAAATGTAATAGACACTCTAAAGTAGCCTCTCACTCTTTCATGCTCTCTCATATACTCTATTCATATCTCACTTTTTCCCTCCTTGGTTGCCATGGTGATAGTATTTCTACGATGGGATGGAGATGAGCAGTCTTCCCGTTGAACTGACCGTCATCTGGAACGGAGATTTCAGCATCGACAACCCCGCCCACAACAAAGGTGAGCATGCACGTAGACACAGGCATGTGAATGAAAGAATCCATTCAGCTCTTTCCTGCAGAATCCACACATACACTCACAGAGTCGACATATTCTTTTATAAACTCTCACTCTGTTCACACGTAGACACAAACGCACATTAAAGCCACTGCCTTTCCATTGTTGCCCTTGGAGCTGGTCTCCATGGCAACAAGCGGGCGGTGTGCTGAGGTGCAGCATCCATCCCCTGATGTTTCCATGTAGAGTGGTTAACTTTAACACATCCTTTAGCAAGCTTACCTCCTGTAGGTCTCTCTGCTTCCTTTCCCTGTCTCTTTCCACTTATCTGTATCCGCCGTCTGCACTGTCTGTATGTCTCACTTTAACTCTCTAAACTTTGTCTTCTTGGCTCGTCTCAAATGTCTTTTCATTTCAGCTGTTTCTCTTATTTTCTCTGTAAACATCTCACTGGCAGTTTGGCAGAACATCTATCTTTGTTGCCAACGTCTCTCTCCTTGAGTTCCTCTTTTTCTAGGTGTTTTGATTGCATAAATTTCATGTGAAATCAAGATACAAAAAGACTTAACACAAATTAAAATGGTATAATTATGGAAATTAAACTGAATTGGGAATCTAAATTTAGCACAAAATGTCAGGAAATTTGTGTTTGGTAGATATTTCTTTGCTGTAACAATGCTTATTGGCAATAAATTCGATACTGTTGTGAAGCCTGTTTATTTAGCTTTTAAATGTTGACACATTTATAAGGAACATGCAGTTGTGGGTTCTTTTTTGTGCTAAGTTTAGTAGGGCTGCTTAATTCTGGTAAAAATTATGATCATGGGTATTTGGATTGGTAATGATATAATTATTAAACATGATTACTGGATAATTTTTCAACCTCTGCATCACACGCATTTGTTAGACTTAAACACTCTTAACAGTTTAAAGTCAAGTAAAAGATAAGTGAAAAAATTAGGGATGCATGATTTTGAATTTTGGCTGATATGCCCACATTTACAAAATAACTATAGCTGATACCATACTGATATTTGAGTGTACTTCAGCCCTAAAACTTCAGTCAAGATACAATTCAAAGTTTGAGGATGAACAAATTAATACATTTGAGTCCTTAAAACACAAGTGTAAGGAATGAATATAATAAAGAAAAGACTTCAGCCAAAGTAGGTCTGTTGGTCCTTCCTGAAATGCCGCTGGCATTTTTGTTCTCAAGGTCAATATCTATAGCTGATATAGACAGATTTTTAGGGCAGAAATTTTCACATCTGCCAATACAAACAATTCACTTTTTAAGATAGTATCTGCCGATATCATGCTGATAAAATTGTATGTCCCTAGGGAAAAAAAAACAAAACTTTTAACAATAAGTAAATAAGTAAAATGATTTTTGTCATGGCTCAAATATAACCTTAAACTCTGAAATATTTACCACATAATAAAACCTATGGCCAAAAAAAGCGTAATCTGGCATGTTGCACAATAATTATCTAATCAGTATTATCCTGTTTCCATGATTGTGAGAAGCCAAAATTTTGATTGAAATTAAAACTTGATGGATTGCTTATCAATAAAATCTAGGTTAGCATATGTGATATTTATTTCATGCTGGATATACTGAGAGAGAAAGATAAAGCATACTTTATATTCCCTGCCATCCTTCTGTCATTCTCTCCTTCTTCTCAGTGTATGTATGAAATGACAGCTCACTATAGAAATTTTAAGAATTCAGCATTCAGCTGCTGAGCTTGATCCAGTTTGGCCAGTGGCGATCCACCACCATGAGTGATCCATGCTGGGGAAGGAAGGCAGCAGCATGCTGGGGGTTGTAGTTCTCTGACAGGAAAACAACTCATTTTAACCAAAGGCAGTGGAGTCAGGCATGAGAGACATATTATTAAAATGTTGATGATATGCCAACATGACACCACACTGTAAGGCAAAGTTTGTACAGTGTTTGTGTGCGTTAGCTGTTGTGTACGTGTCTGAGCTGAATGTACAAAATATATCCTTGAGCTGAGCGTGAGTGTAAAATCAAAGACACAACAGAAGTTGCAGAGAGAGACAGAGAGAGAGAGCTGCTTGAGGGAGATGCTGAGGATTCCTCTCCATCCTCCTACGTCCACTTGCCTCAGGAGGAAACATCCTCTAAGGCATCATTTGATGGACAGATCACACATGCACCTAATAGCAATTAAAAAGTAAATGCATGGCCCGTTGCCAAGGAGATGATATGTTATATGTGTGGTGGGTTGCAGAGGTTAAAGGCAGCAATGAAGGAAACAGAAAGAGAGGGAGGAAGAGAGAGGATACAGACATGATGATGGATGGGGAGATAATGAGACAGAGTTATCAACAAATGTCGCTCTCAGAATGCTTGGTTTGTTGTTCATGTATTCAAACAGCATCTGTCAGAAATTGAGAGATTCAAGTAAACAACCAAACTTTTATTTTGCTTAGAGTTTTGAAGTGTTTACCCATCATTTTGAGACTTCTGCCTCAATACATTGCATTAATTTGTGTTTAAGTGATCATTTTTACAAGGTTGCTCACGCTCTCCTTCCTCCTGCACAGTCCATCTCTACAAGTGCGACGCCCAGCGAGGAAGCTGCGGTCTGTGTCTGAAGGCCGACCCGCTGTTTGGATGCGTTTGGTG
Organism: Cheilinus undulatus; assembly: GCF_018320785.1. Taxonomy (NCBI): domain Eukaryota; kingdom Metazoa; phylum Chordata; class Actinopteri; order Labriformes; family Labridae; genus Cheilinus; species Cheilinus undulatus. Next base: position 17,370,363 of record NC_054887.1, on the reverse strand, counting down.
TAAAGGAGAGAACCGCTGCACCCTCAAGCAACACTGCCCCCACCCTGAGAACCAGTGGCTGGAGCACAATGGCATCAACAGCAAATGCACCCACCCACGGATCACACAGGTGGGACACACCTGGACTCACATGCGTCAGTGTTCCTAGATTTAGTGCATTCAGTTTTAATGTGCAGTTTCACATCTCAACTTACCAAAGTTGATTTACTAGAGTCATAACCATCAAGGACATAGGAATCTCTGGAAACTGATTTCATATTTTCTCTAAATGGCAGATATTTTTCTCTGATGTCAAACTTAAAGTGGAAAGTGAGAATACTGTCATACTATAGTGCTGTTTTCAAGGTGCATTAGTCGTAGAAACATGGTGAAACTGGCAATATTTCATTGGTAAAATGTCTCTAAACTGATCAGAAAATTAAAAAAAAACATCTAATAGAGACAATCTAAATGGTGTAAGCCATATTTTAGTCAGTTTAACACAATACTGTTGGAAAGGCATACATTAGTAGTTAATTGAAATGTTGGCCATAGCTAATGCTTAGCAACCTCAGGGGAAATGTTGGAAAACAGTAGGAAAGGCACACATTCCCAGCTAACAGGAACATTCTCATCATACATTTTATCATTTTACTGCAAAATAGATTTACAGTTAGGTTAGTCAAGCAGCATGTATTGATTTTCCAAGGAGAGCATAGGTAGAAACACCCAATATGGATAGAAACATTTAGGACAATGTGTATTGAATGCAATAAAATTAAACCAAAAGCAATGAATCCATAGTAGCAAGAATCTCAGTATGAGGGTGCAGCAAGCCTTATGCTATGAAGGAGGAGGCTTGACATGCTTCCAGTATGCATAATCTTTCTCAGAGTTGTCCTTAGCATACTTTATCCCAACTTGAAGGTGTCTCTTCTGCAGAAGTGGAGTTTTCTTGATTTTCCTTGAATAATTTTCCTGTCTTGCTTATAGATTGAACATGAAAAGAGAACAAACAAAGGAGTAGTCATTTAAGACTTACAAGGATACATATCAATCTCAATCAGTTATCAGTCAACTCTGCACAGTCGCTCACAAACCCCCAATTTAACCCTGTGTGCACCTGAAAACCACAGACATTGTGTGTGGCAAATAGACTTGACCTGTGCAAGACGTATAGGAGGGGCAATAGCAGATGGGATATGGGTCAGTGAGATGAAGGATACAGGGATACAAAGAAAAGATGGATGGAGAGATGCCCAGCTGAAGGGAGAGGAGGATGGATTGGGTCAACATAAAGGAGAGGTAGTGATGGATGCGAGGGCTGTGCTGGAATAGAGGCGCATGAGGCTAAAGGGGTGGAAAAGACCCCATTTCTTCCATGATGGATATGATAGAAGGTCTTCTCTGCATCCTTTTCCTGAAGAGGAGAGTTAGAGCAGATGGTGACTGACTAAGGATGATGGGAGGAAGCAAAGTGTGGAAAACAAAGACAGAAGGGGGAATCCCCTTGGCATCCTGGGGAGTGATGGGTTTGGACAGAAAGAGAAGAGAGGGATAGAGGGATGGAAAGGTAATCTCTTCTCTGCTCCCCATTTCTCTCTCAGCATACAGATAAATGGTCGACCTTGGTAGAGATTTACTGAAAGCAGCAGCATAAATCCTATTGTTTCTTGTTACCTTGAATGCACCATGACTCTGACATGAATCTCTAAAGATCATGCTAAACTGATGAGTTGTAAGAGGCTTTTTGAATGTCTCCTCTGACAATAATGTGATTCCAAATCAGTGGGACTCAATATTGTTATCTTTCACTAATAAATAACCCAACTGGTTAACTCCAATCTAGAAATCAAAAAAGAAATTAGAAGCTGAGAAAAGTGTTTGAAAGATGAGTTAATATTTTGTCCCAAGTCGCCCTTGTTAAAGAGTATAGATCAGTAGGATGCATTCAATCAACCCTTCTCCCGGTGTTTGTCTTCACCTCAAGCTGTCGATTTATTCCTGGAGATGTGCCCTGTATTTCTTCTCACAACCCCGAGGCTGCAGCAGGGACATATTGCAGCCTTCTCACGTCCCCCATAAAAACTGTCAGCGGGTGAGGAGTGAGGACTTTTCCAAGACGACCGGGGCCCTAATGCATTCTAATATGCTTCATTATAATGACATCTCCCATCAACAATATGAGAGGGAGAGACTCGCATGGCAAGAGAAAGGGGAAAGAGAGAGGGAGAAGTGATTAAGTGTTTGCCTCTACCCAACCGTCAATTATCTTGTCAAAGTCACAAATCTAATCAACGCTTCATTGCATCTCTCTCCCTCTTCTACTCTTCTTCCTCTTCCTTTACAGTCTCTCTTTAAGTCTCTGAATCCTCCATATTTGCCAATAAATGGGTAGCCTGCATAGATAGATAGGTGCATTGTGTGCCATCTTTTTAATTGCATGTATTGTAGCCTCATTCCCAGAGGGCTCTTTTTTTCCATTAAGATATCAGCAGGGAGCCTTATTAATCAGAGACATTGAACTATACAATAACGATATCTCCCACATGGCAGACACAGGACTTGTGTTGTGCATGACCTGGCTTGAGCTTGCCTCTGCCATCTGATTGGCTAGTTCCTCTCAAGCACAGCTAGTGTAATTAGTTTTAGTTCATTTCTTTCAACAAATAACCAAGTTTCAATTATTTGATGCACATGGTGTCCTAACATAGACATTATCACAGTGCAGCAAGCAAACGCTTACAGCTATGAGATAAATCCACTCAGCACTGTACCTGCGAGCACCCCAGGGGGTTACAGTGCTAAATTTAATCCGAGGATAGGAACAATAAGAGTCCAGGCCTCAGTGAAAATCCCAAGGATCACTATTTTTCAGCACAAAGGTGACACAGCACCATTGAAGCTTGCCGCCTGACTGCAGCATGTAGGACTCCTGTTCAGCAGACTGTTCTGTGTCTCTCTCTATCATCAATCTGTTTTTCCTAGCACACACACACTGACCAAAAAGTAATCATGTGAGTAAAGTGCTGATGGATGTTGGAACTGCCTCATCAACAATGAGAGATTCTGCTGATAAATCAAAAGACAACGTGATTATTGTGAAGATGTCCCCTAGTCCTGAGTTTTAAGTTGATCTTATATAATCCATTGTAGTGGTCTTCAGTGAAAACAGTACTGAGAAATCTCTTGACCCCAAGTCTTGAACACACTGCTGTCACTAAAGATGTAATTTGTCTTTTATTGTGTCTTTTTCTACAGCTGTTTCTACCATCCTCCCACCCTTCAGAAAAGTCATCATTTTTGTTCAACTCATGTAAAACCGAAACAAATCCTTGACACTTATCTGCCACAAAATAGATGCAAAATGAAGAAAAATATACCCGTACAATGCCGGAGCATTGTAGTCTCATTTACTCTAACTCTTAACAGCAGATTCATCACTTTGGCTATAAAACAAACTCTTGTACAGAGGTTTACTGCATTATGAGACAATAGTTAATCATGATTTCTACTTGGCCACTACTCTGATTAACTGCCATAAAACCAGTAATTTATGGTATGAAACTGCAGAATACTTTCCACATTTTTAGAGATGCTAATTTAGTGTAAGTTACAAATGAAGCTGTTATCTAAATTTAACTGTTTGTTAGAAACTGTTTGTTCACAGTGTTGTCTGAGTTACTTGTCCTCAGCTGGTCTATCCTAAGAACCCACCACCACCGTCCTATGCCTCCTACAGACTGTGTCTATTTAGCAACCTTTTAGCAATTAAGTTTCTGGCATGCTACACTGAGACATGAATCTCATATGACAACAACTTCGACATGTGCAGACTGTATGATGACAACTCCCACTAAACGCCACTCGTAGGCTAAGATGCAAGCCGGTATGCAAGAAATAAACGTCATCATGTTTTAATGAATAATTTAGCAGTTTGGGATTTTGATAGGACAAAACACACAATTGAATAAAGAAATGGAACAAAATAAACATGTTTAAGAAGAACATCATTACAGAGGACCTGGGATTACATGCATGCATGCATATTATTTTACTCTATTTCCTGTGATACCATGTCGATTTTTGTTGTTTTCTAGAGATTTCAAGAAATCAAAACATTATCATGGGAAATCAAATGTTGTTATCCCAATATAAGATTAAAAAAGTTTAGATCTCGAGACAACACGCAAAATTTACTTATTATTATCAAGGCATATCAAATATGTGGATGTACGTTTGTTTTGGCATGCATACATAACAGACTTTTGACCACATTTTTTTCTGAGGGACACATTCAGGACCCACGCAGAACAGTTTTACGACCTGACCCGTCAATTGAGAGCCCCTAAACTAGAGATTTGGGCATATCAAACAAAAAAGACATTTATATTAAAGAAATGTTGATATCCTGATTAAAAAACATTCCAGACTATGAAGATTCTTGTAGCTATTGTTGGCATATGAAACATTTCTGAATGAAAAACAACAGACATTTTATTACTGCTGTGCATTTTACCCATTTATTTATTATTTACCTACTTTTGTATTTGCTCATTCAGTGCCTTACTGATTAATTCTGTATATTTTCAAAATATATTGTCGTCATAAAAAAAACAATTACTACCATATATCCATAAGTATTTACAGCAATAGCTTTATACATCTCTCATTGCACTCCTGTTTTTGTCATTTACTTATGTAGTTTTGCAGTTTGTTGTCTTTTTTGCACTCCTCTCTTGGTATTTGGTCTGTGAGAAATGAATTTTCTTTTAGCTGTATACCATGTTTGGGAATTAATCATAAGTGACCCTAAGTTCACTGAAAATTAAAGTACTTCTTATGATTTTCTGCCCAATAGGGGCTTTAATTTATTTTAATTTGTAATCTAATGTTTTATGTAATGTAAAACTAGCAAACTATGAAATGCATTATTCAAAATCATCATTCTTCTTTTGAATTTTGACAGATCACCCCTCTCAGGGGTCCCAGGGAGGGCGGGACGCTTGTGACCATCCGTGGTGAGAACCTGGGTTTGGAGTTCAGAGAGATTCAGGGAAACGTGAAGGTGGCTGAAGTTGAATGCACCCCCATACGCGAGGGCTACATCCCTGCTGAGCAGTAAGTCCCATTTTCCCTTCAGCGTTCACATTACTAGGTAATGAATAGCCTGTCCTTACCTCAGTTTACCTTTTGATTTTTATGCCTGCACAGTACTGATATGTTGCAGCAGCCAGTTAAAAGCAGCTTTTAATAGCACATATCCTCATAATTACAGGTTGTAATGATCTTTACTGTACAGTAATTCAGCCTTTTATCCACTAAAAGAGACATAACAGCCAAAAATATAGTCGTTTTCTGTGCGCACTACAGCAATAGGCGGAATTGGGCAGTATTTCAGAATAGCAGCAAAGCTAAATCACAAATTCAGCGTAATATTTCAGCTCTCTGTCCTCTTCACATATTCTCACTGAAAGCACTTTGACCACAGCTGAACCCTTCGTGCCCTACAGGGAAGAAGACACTTCAGTCACACACAGATACAACACTATGTAACCTGTGTTACCCACATGACGGAGCCATAAAAAGCCAGCATGACCAAGTGATCATGAGTCAGAGTTCTCACCTCAGGGTGTTTGTGCTTGAGCCTGAATCTTTAACTCAGCAAGAGAAAAGATGAAGAGAGAGAGAGAGAGAGACTATGACATGAGCAGGAATGCTAAATTGGCCTATTCCCAAAACCGGAAGAAATGAGAGTTCGATCGAATTTAAGTCACAGCCGTGCACAAAGTGTTCAAGAGACTTGAATATGTTATGCTGTGGACAGCAGGGAAGAACTCAAGTCTTCATTTTTCATGGTAGCGCTCACACAGACCCCACTCACACACTGGCGCAGGCACACAGACACAAGCACGCACAGCCCTTTAATCACTTTAGAAAGTTCAGAAGGTTACATTCAGTTGACATTTGAGTTTAATCCGAAGCTTTGGTCCCTTACAGGTGCCGTCTATCAAATTATTTTAAACTAGTTTAAAGTTGCCTTATCAACACACGCAGTGCTTCTTCTTCTGCTAAGAAAGTAAGTTGTGTGCCAGCACTTTCTAAGCAAATGCTGACCCAGCAGAGGAGGTAGCTGTATTTGAGGTCATATGTAAAAGGATAGAGACTTTTTCCTTTTTCTCCCACAAGTTGGCAGTGCACAGGAGCTGAAGTCACTGCCAAGTAATGCATTATTTTACTGAGGTTTTAGAATAGCTTTAGGTCCTTTTTTTTAACATAATCTGCTCTGAATATGCTGGGAGGGCAAACTGCTGTCGAGTTTTCTAGGACTCTCATGTATATTTTATGTGTTAGATATAAATTTAGGTGCATAATTAATTTGATTTATCTTACTTTCTCTATGATAATGCCATTTTGTGTTTCCAGGATTGTGTGTGAGATGGGAAAGGCAGAGAAGAGCCAGTATACTGGGAATGTGCAGGTCTGTGTTGGGGTTGGAGAATGCAGGCCAGAATTCATGGCAAAGTCCACCAAGTATTACTACTTTGTGGTATGTATTTCAGTATTTCATCGATTTTTTTTTGTTTCCTTTACCAACAAGAGGCATGGATTTTTATCTGTGTTTATAGATGTCATTTGCATTTTAGTTAAATGAGAGTCAAACCATAAAAGCAAGTAAGGCACATTTTGTATACATTTCAGAAAATGGCATATTCTGAAAAATCAATTGGAAGAGATATAAAACAACCTTCTTGGTCATTATTGGGACCAGGTACTGGCACATGTAGAGCTGATGATCAATGCAAAAACAATTAGTGAAAATAATCATTGACATCCATTTTTATTAGTGCCATCAAAATTTTCTATTCATTTCAATAAATTAGTCACAGTGGTGAAAAATGTGCTAATTAATCGCATTAACACACGCTTATGCCATCACAAAACCGGCTAAAGCCGCTTTGTAACTTCGACTGCAATTTATGTAAAAATTCTCTGTGCTCTTGTTTTTTTTTTTAAATTGATGCCATTCAGAAACATGTCTTTTCTGATTTTTTTGTTAAAATCTACCAGTAATATAATATTCTCAAATTATCGACATATACATTCAAATGCGATTAATTAATTACAAAGCCTATGATTAATTATATTTTTTAACCAACTAATAGCACTAATTTTGATATGAAATGCACAGTGTGTAAATTCAGCCACATAATAGAAAAAAGCTGTTAAAAGTGGCCTTCCTGATTCGCACTGCTATTCACAAAGCTTCCGGAAAGGCTTTTAATGCTAACCAGTAAGAACACTTTTAACTGCTTTTCTCCCTCAGTATTTGAAATTCTTTTGCGGAACCAATACGTCAATTCAAAAAACAAAAAAGTTAGCTGCAGAGGTTAGAGATGAGCAGGCCTGGTTTCAAGTCTTTACCTAACATTGAAATGCCGATTGGGACCACAATGTGTCAAAGGGTAGGGGTCAGAGCTCTGAGTTATAGGGGTGAGCTTGGGTGACTGACTTCTTCCATCAGCCGACAGACATTAATTATGGTTCAGTCAGGAACACTCTTGTCATACATTTAACCATTTTATTGAATATACAGTTTTACTTGGTAAAGAAGGCTCTTCTCAAAACCCCACATAGATAGAAACATTATGACAATGCATATTGAATACATTAAAATTAGCTCAAAAGCTAATAAATCATGAATCTGAATATGAGGATGCAAGAAGCTTTAAGGAAAAGGCTGGGGTGGAGGAGGTTAAGCTTTGCCAGCAGCTGCAGCGTGGTGTTGTCATTTCTTGTCAAGATGGCTCCATCATGACAGCTGCCTGCCAGACACACCATTTCATGGCAAAATTGTATATGTTGTAGTTTAAAAGAAGGTTTAGAATGACTATTTGAGCTGAAAATAAAAGCATTTTTCATTTTGTGTTGCTTTTATGCAATTCACATTTAATTTTCTAATGTGCTTTAATGTCTACATTCATTATGCATCCATCACATATGTAATTAGCCTTTACTAGCAAAAAGACACCCCTGCTGCATATGTCACCCTCTGCATGTTAGCACCCTGTCAGTAGTTGTCTGCTCTCTCACCTGCTGTGGTATTACTCCATGTTCATGTTGGTTCCTGTGTAGATTTGGCTGTGATCCCACATGCTGCAGATCTCACTGAGGGTCTCCCTTTCAGGGTTTTTTTTCTCCTGTGTGTATTAGCAGCATTAGATATCTGCCAGTCACTAAAGGGCAGCGTGAGAAAGAAATACTAATAGCTATAAAAACATGAAAACATGCACTCTGCACATAATTAATCAGCATCACTTACACGCTTTAAAATAAATGTGCAGTTGTTGCCATTATGAGCTTGTTTTATGCAGTGATATTCTTTTTATTGCCACATATTAACGGGCACTGGCCAGGGTTTATTTCTCAATGGGGTCTCTGTAAAGGATTATACGATGTCAGGTCGAGATGTCACACCACACAGCAGGCTGAAGATGAGATTAGAAGAGGGCCAAATGAACTGGAGGAGGATTTACTTTAGGCACAGCTTCCAGAGAGTTACATCAGCTGCTGCTGTGTTACTTTAAAATGAAAGCTTTTAACCACAGTATATATGTGTATGTGGGTGGGATTGGCTGGAGCAGGTATAAATTAACAGCTTTTTTAGCTCACTGAAAATCAGCATGGAAGTTTAATATAGTCAAATGGGAGCAAGAAATGGCTCTGCCTCTAACTTTAACAATGCTTGCCCTATTACTGAGCTATAAAAGATATAATTTGACAAGGATTTATTGCTTGGAACACAACAATTTCTTTCTAACGCTGTTAAAACAGCAGGAGTAGACCATTATTACATAGCTGTGTAAATTTTTTGAATTTGGGTTGAATAAAGGTATAAAGCATGTGTTGTATTTCATGTTTATATAAAAAGAACTGATTTTTAAATAAGAATAGTCATTTCCCATACTTCAAACACTGCATCATTCTGTGTCTCTTAAATGTATCGACTTCTATGCCTTGTGCATTCACACTAGTGTTCTTCTCTGTAGCTTTTCATGTTTCATTTGAGTTTTCACCTTGATCCCATCCTGTGATTTACAGTTGACCTTTTAACCATTGCCCTTTCTCCAGATCCCACGGATTATTAACCTTAAGCCTAACAGAGGACCCGTCTCTGGGGGAACCATTGTCAACATCACTGGCAGCCACCTCGATGCTGGGAGCAATGTGTCAATCATGTTTAAGGACCAGCCATGCACTTATCTGAGGTAAATCAGGAACAGGCAAATCAATTTAGAGAGCTAATTCAAGGACAGTACTAGTCAAATGAATGATTATTTTTATACATATTTTCCAGAATGAACAGGGATAATGGGTTGAAATGTGAGAAAATAAGGTGCAGATCAATGAATGATGCACATTTATTAAAATATGACATTTAAGTATTGATCCATTTTATTACATTGCAAATTTTATGCTTGGTAAATCCTATCAGCTAGGAAAGTGACTTTTCTTATAGTTGAAATAAAAAGGAAAAGACAATAAATGAAATTAAATCTACCACTTTCAACTGATCAATGCACAAGTTCAGTCAATAAACTATCTATCCATATCAACTTAGTTAACCAGTCATCTGTCTTAGGTGCTACATGGGTATTGGATATTTGTCTGCAGTGATATACAACGAAGTTTATTACATCTGATTGTCTACACATTGTAATAAAATGTTTAATATAAATCCATATCAGGGAACACAGTGTTTGTCGTGGACAATTTTTTTATGACCAACTAATACAGCTAGTTGTTCATCATTCTCTCATCACTGTAGGAGGGGTGGACAGTGGCTCACATGCAGAACTCATGCTTCGCTTCATGGTTATGGAAACGTGTCGGTGTCTGTGAGCATAGACAGGGCTCACCTTCAGAAAGACCTGCGCTTTGAGTATGTGGAGGATCCCACCATCACAAAGATAGAGCCTGAGTGGAGCATCTACAGGTATGGTGCATTTTTCAGTCTTAGTTGGAGATTGATACTAATCTGTGATTTTGAGGTAAACTAAACCTAGCACAGAAAGAAAGAAAATTTGTGATTGGTAGATTTTTTTTTTTTCTTTTTGTTGTAACAATGTTTCTTGGCGATACATTTTATACCGTTGGAAAGCCTGTTTATTATATTTGTAAGGAACATGCATTTGTGGGATGAGCAGCAGAGCTGAGTATGTGGGTTGCGCCCATAAAAAATTAGCCAGATTTTCTATGCCAATGCCATTCTGCCATTGATTCTTGTTTGGTGGATTGGATGATTGAAGTCTGAAGAAACAAGACATATTGGCAATTGAATCATTTATTCATTAAACAAGCAGGAGCCTCAGTAGCGTGTGGAAGAACCAAACTGGTCACCAGCCTGGTCACACACTGCTGTGGGATGGCATCCCATTCTTCAACCAGCATTTGACACAGGTTGGCCAATGTGGTTGTGTTGGTCACTCTGGCATGAACAGCTTGCCCAAGCTGTTCCAACAAGTGTTCAATGGGGTTGAGGTGAGGAATGCTGACAGGCCATTCCACCCCCTCCACTCCCAAATTCTGGAGGTGGTTTGTAATAAACCCCATTCTCTGGGTGTGAGCGTTGTCATCAAAGTTTGGTCCCAGACTGTAAAGATATGGGATTGCCACTGGTTGCAGAATCTTACCCAATATCTCTCTGCATTGAGATTGCCTCTAATGTTGACAAGCCTTGTTTTTCCAGTGAGGGAGATGTCGCCCCACACCATCACACTACCTCCACCAAACAATGTTACTTTATCGGTTCAGCAATCAGCGCATCTTCTCCACACTTTGACCCGACTATCTAACTGCTGTAGGCAGAATCTGGACTCATCGCTGAATTTAACAGTTGCCAGACAGGCCCCTGATTGTCAGCACCAGGGAGTACCAGAAACTCAAAACAAGAGTCAATATCAACAGCAAAATAAGCTGTTTGTCATTGACAGAGAAGAAGTGGCAAATTTTTCATGAGCGCAACCCACATACTAAGCTCTGCTGCTCACCCCACAAATGCATGTTCCTTACAAATGTGGCACCATTTGCGTTGCTAAAAGAAATAATCTAACAAACACAAATTTACTTTATTTTTGTGCAAAGTTTAGCTAAGAAAATGCTAAAAACTTTGGATGAAAATGAAGCTTATCCATCTACAATGAGATGATTTAATATGTGCAGCATTGTTTTTCACCCTGCAGCTTCATAATTCTTTATATCTTGTTTTCAATCTCTGTGTCTCTCACAGTGGACACACCCCAGTAACAGTGACGGGAACAAACCTGGACATCATTCAGACCCCCCTCATAAGAGCCAAATATAACAGCTTTGAAACTCTCAATGTAAGTGAATGAGAACTCAAACAATACAGGTGATTAAGGTGCTTTTATGAGTTTCATCATGGAAATCTAGATCTTATACATATAAAGCACATACTTGGATGTGATTCACTTTTTAAGTACTGTGTGTGACTTCAATATTTTAGATCTTTTATTCCTTTCTGCTTCTCTGCATCATTAAAAATGAAGTTAATTAACTGACCGACTGATTCAGTGTGATCACACTCAGTCACTGAGATGCCTCTACCACCAGCAGTGTTTCTGAGCTAGTAACTTTCTTTGTTAGCCCACTGTTTCAAAGGAGGTCAACCATCGTGAATATCAGGTTAGCATGACTAAATATCTCAGTGCCACTTTTAGGTAAATGGGTCAAAGAGAAACTGGCAGGCTTTGTGGAAATTAAAAGGTAGGAACTGAAGCTGTTAAGAATGATGTAATTCCTCTCTGAACCTCTGTAACAATGGAGAAGTTTTGACATCAAACTTAAAACCGCAGAGACTGGCCCTTATCATTTTTTTTCACCCTCTGGTCACCCTTTCACTCACAAGAGAGGAGATAAAGCCACACAAGGGTCTGTGTGATCTGATTGTGAGAAGCGGAAGTGACAAAAGGGAGCAATGCTATCTTCATGGTCCATTTGAGCATGAACCTGCGCCATGTTTAGCATCTGTTTCACATACAAGCTTTGCATCTCAAGCTACTGAACAGGCAGTTTGCACAAACACAAAATAAAGGTGTGCCCTCATTAAGCCTCCTCAGTTTTGCACTAAACCAGAGAGAAACAAAAATAAACCAACTGGCTTTTAAAGCAACATTTGTGCAAAGAGAAGAGAGGGTTTTCTTTTCTGTCAGTACATGTCAGCTATGTCCTGAAGACCTTGCTGGATTTGTCAAGCTTGATGTTCAAGGAGCCAATTAGAGCGACAGGCAATGGTTTGAGTGGCTGGAAGGCAGAGGTTACCGTGGAAATGTGAAATGTCTGTGAATGAGACGAGAATGTCTGTGAATGAGACCTGTGCTGGTGGTTTGATTTGTCAATGTCCTGTCAGACCAAGAGGAATGGAGATGTGAGAGGGATATTGAAGGGCGAGAGGCATGACAATGACAGATTGGACAAGCTGCTCTTGTTTATAAAAGGTGCATATAAGAGATAAGAATGAAGAAAGACGAATTTATAACAGGATACATGTCAAATGAAGCACCAGAGAAAGGCAGAGAACCAGAGTGAGACACTAAAAAAAGGTGTGAGAGACCCTGTTACTGAGCAGTAAAGTGGTATGGAGAATGATGAGTGACGGAATAAGAGAAGAAAAGATCACAGAGAAGAATAACAGGACGGAGAATCAGGAAGTGATGAGAGGGTGGTGGGGGTCTTTCTGGAGGGTAATGAAGATGGGGTAGGACCTAGTTATCACTCCTGGATCTTCACACATCAAAGCCTGATTGCGGTGAGACTGCACACACTCTCTAACTACTCCTCATTCAGTGACTTCCTTTGAGGAAAACACTCCAACAGCTTCTTCTGTGGGCTTTTTGAAATAGAGGAGTTTCAAGGTTAAATTGACTCTGTAGTGGGCTTTGTGAAATAAAAACCTGTAACATAAAAGCTTCACGCTAACTGTTGATGGGATACCTTTGCTTTAAACATCAGGAGAGATGTGTTCATTCATAAATGTAACTCCTGTCTTTCTATGCCAGCTGTGCCAGGTGCTGAGTCCTACCACCATGTTGTGCCAGGCCCCTGAGCTGTCCATCAGCCTGGCCAGGCACCAAGAAGTGCCTGAAAGACCCGATGAGTTTGGCTTTAAACTGGATGACGTGCAGGCACTGATGGCGCTCAACACCACAAACTTTATCTACTACCCAAACCCTGAGTTTGAGCCGCTCAGTGTCTCTGGAGTGTTGGAGCTAAAACCTGGATCGCCCATTATACTGAAGGTGAAAGGAGCAGTATTAACCAAACTTACTCATCATCATAATCATCATAAAAAAGGAAAATTATTTGGATTTTTTTCCTAACATGTGAAAGGCTATTTGAATTTTATTAGATGAGGTTTGATTACGTGTTATGAAACCTTTCATATTTTTTATATCACCTGTCAGGATCAGATCCAGAGGGGTGTTCAAGGATGGCATGGATACCCTTGGATTCTGATTGGCCATGTCAAAATAAAAAACAGTGGTTTGCTATTTGGCTTGTCAGAGGTGGGAATTGTGCAGGGTTCCTGCAGAACCTTGAAAAGTCTTAAATAGTCTTAAATTGCACATTTGAAATTTCAGGCCATATCAAGTCTTAGAAGTGATTTTTACAAGTTAAAGGTCTTCAGTTTTAGCTGGCACTTTGAGTACAACATTTTCTTATCAAGTCTTTGTTTTCTAGCCAACCTTATAGTATAACCTTCCTCCACAAATTGTTGCATTAATATTCTCCATAATTCAGGGCATTCAGTGTTGGATGTTCTAAAATTCCTGGAGGAGGACCCCAGACCCATCTCGGATTTTGTCTGACTCACTGTGATTTAATGAACTCCTTACTGTTGTGAAACACTAGTGCAGTGCTCTAACATCTGGAATATGTTGTTGGAGCCCACATTATTTCAACAGGTTTTCCCAGAAAGAAGAATTTTTCTGCTTTTTAATAGTTACACTCTTTAGAATCAGCTCAGCACACCTGCTCAGCACCAAAACTGTTATGATGCATAGCAATATATTATATATACACATATGTGTGTGTGCATAGATAGATAGATAGATAGATAGATAGATAGATAGATAGATAGATAGCAGAGCCATTAAATGTGCCAGAAGTCGTAAAATTTAGGCATTTATGCCCAAAGAAATTGTTATGCCCTACACAGTTTGGCATTTCATTAACAGTTTATTACATCAGAAAATTCAGTCCTGACCTGGTGTACTGAGAAATCCCATGCCTCTCATTTTTGACAGTTTATTGTGCAAAAAGTGGTATTATTTTTTCTCAGTTAAGGTCTTACAAAGACTGTAAGTTTATTTTCAAAAGCCTGTAGGAACCCTGCTGTGCTAAAACTAACCAATTAGGTTTTGCTGTAATAATCTTCCTTCTTTCTTTCTTTGCATTTCAGTGTAGCACACTGAGTACTTACTGCTATTCTGTACCAGCATGAAGATTTAAGCCAAGAGGATTTATTTGTTGCCACTCTTGTCGTTTTTTTTAAATGAAAGTATTAACGCGAAGGCGCTAGTTCAGTTGTTAAAGCAGGCACCTATATACAGTCCTCATTGAACCAGTTGCAGGGTCAATTCCTGATTCTGGCACTATTTGGTGCATTTCTTGCCCAGGTCTCCACATATTTCTTGTCTCTCTTTACCTTCCCTATCTAATGGAGGAAAAGCACCAAAAAAAAAAATCTTAAACAATAAATATATACAGGAATAAAACATCTCTGTGACACCTTAATGTAATGGTTACAGCGGGTATGATTAGTAGCAATAGAAATGATAAATAGTTATGTATTCATGTGCCCTACTTGGGCCACCTTTTTCAAAAACATCTGAATTCACTTTTGTCCCCCAGGTAATTTCTGAGCATATGTCAGACAGAATAATACTGTTGAAGCCCAATCCAATGTTAATCATCTGTTGTGTTATTTTGACATTGAGAGAAGCTCTACCAAACATACACATAATACTTTGATTGCCCATAGGCGATCGGGACTGAGCTCTTTGTTGATGCTTGAAGATTACTTACATTTTGAAAGAAAATAATAAAATTCTATTTTATTTAGACAAAAATATTTATTTTATTTTAGTTCATTTTAAAGTCTGGCCCTCAAAGTGCCTGTCAAGACAAAATCTGGCCCCTGTTGAACATAAACATATGTTTATGTTCTATAAAGTAGTTAGAGATGTTTTTTTGACCCCTTCCTAGTAGACCCTCCTTTGAAGTCTCTGACCAGATATGTATTTTCTTTTGCAGGGGCGAAACTTTCTCCCACCAACAAATAGTGGAAATGGAAAGCTGAACTACACAGTCCTGATTGGTGAGAAGCCCTGCATGCTAACCGTGTCAGAAACCCAGCTGCTGTGTGAGTCGCCCAACCTGACAGGTCGACACAAGGTTCTGGTGAGTGACAGTGAGACACGAGAGAGACTACAAACATGCAGATACAAATCAAAGACAGAAGACTGTGGTGGAAAACGCAGACAGACCTACAAACCGATTGACAGTTTGGCAGACAAACCGACATTTGTCATGTTGCTCTCTATCCAACTTCTTGTCTACTTTGAGACAGACTGCGGCTCTAATCCAATCAGCTGTGTGGTTCCTGTTACTGGCCACCAGCACACAAAAGACAAACAAATAAGCCTTCAATAAGAGGGATTAGGGCCTCTGCAAACTCAATAAAGATTCCATTTGTGGTTATAAACGGGACCACTTTGAACAAAATGCTTCCTGATGTTACCACCTGAACCCAGCAGCACAGAAAGAGATGGATGCATTACTGTAACACAGTTAGTATAGACACAAATAAAAACAAGTGTGTACACATTTAAAATACAAATCAATATGTCTGAGCTTTGGCTGAGACTTTCAAGACACAAATATGTCTTATCAAAATAAAGCAGAAGGCAGTGTTATGATGGTTCCTAAAAGCAAGTGATATAATATGACCTCCTCATGAGTTTAATTGCCAGTTATCTATCATTTCTAAGTATGGAATGATAAACCCTTTCTGGCTGCAGTGATATTTCAGTGTAGCTCTTCTCTGATTATTGAACCTCTTATCCCATGTCTGAAGTATCCACACAAGTTGCTAACCTATGGCCCTGTCTATTAAAACCTCTCAAGAAGGTAAATTGTTTTTTTCACATTCAGTATCTGCACGGAGTGATTATTATCTCCTTCTCTATTTTCCACCTTCACAAGGCTCGTGTGGGTGGTATCGAGTTTTCCCCCGGTGTGGTCCACATCACATCTGACAGCCCGCTCAGCAGCACGGCCATCATCGGCATCACTGCTGCTGGCGCCATGCTTATCCTCTTCATTGTCATAGTACTTATCGCTTACAAGCGCAAATCTCGTGAGAGTGACCTCACATTGAAGAGGCTGCAGATGCAGATGGACAACCTGGAGTCACGAGTGGCTCTGGAGTGCAAAGAGGGTAAGACATTTATTCAAATATATGAAATTAGAGTAGTTTTACTCAGTATGTACTTTTTTTCTCTGCTTGTTTTGAACTTTGTGACTTTTGCAAAAACTGTGTTTAAACAACTTGACTCTTTTTATCCTTAGGTGTTTTCTGTTTACAGTTCTCATAATGTTTTAAATTTTGAGTTTGGAATCCCTATGGTGTGAGAAACTTAACATGTATACCAGAAATGGAAGTGGCATTTGCAGAATAAAGCTGTTTAAAGAGTTTCAAAGTTGTTTTTTTAAATTAAGTAGTCAGCTTTAGGAAGTAACTGTAGTCTACCTCAAATTTTAAGATCCATTCATGCATAGATAGGCTTATTAATTTGCTAAAATTTGTGTACCTTGTTTACCCATCAGCCTTTGCAGAGCTACAGACAGACATCCATGAACTTACCAGTGATCTGGATGGAGCAGGAATCCCCTTCTTGGACTATAGGACGTACACTATGAGGGTGCTCTTTCCAGGCATCGAGGAACATCCTGTTCTCAGAGATCTGGAGGTATGGAAGCATATTTTTCTTATAACTTACATTTAACAGCCCATGTTTTACACTTTAAACACCTTACCATTTGCTAAAAGAGGACTTGTTAAATTAACTTTTCTCTATTTGTAACCTTAAAGTCCCTGTAAAGGGATATCTAAAATTTGTGTTTTAACTCACTAGATATGTTAGAATAGGGTTGTTAAAAACACGTGAAAACACTGAGATCTATGTGTGACTGAATTTTGGATATAGATTGTTGGAAAGTTGGGCATATATAGGGACCCACATTTACAGATCCATATGCAGAATTACCCCGTCCCTCTAACTCTACAATGATATAAAATCACTGAGCAGTTCATCTCAGTCAGTTGTTAGCTGATGCCACTGCCTTCATTGCTGTGTTTAGGTAAATTTCTCAAATCTATCAGCAACGGTGGCCTATGGGTCATTGAAAGTATCATGACAGAGAGATTTGTGCCAGAAAATAGTAAATTTAATCCCCAACTTCTGTCTCTCTGCTATGGCAGAGCCTGGCAGCTGCCCTCTGATCATAATCAGGAGGCAGGCTAGCTGCTGAAGTACTTGTCTATTTAATTAACCTGAACCAGATGCAGCAGGAACAAACATCTTACCCGCTGAAGGTTTTAATCCATATTTCACTTGTCTTAAGCCCTGGATGATTAACAGAAGCAGGCTGGGGCTTTGTCTCTTTCAAAGCAGCAACATTTTAATTCCTCATGTCTGCTAGCGTTTCAATGCCAGAATTTAATTTGAAGACCAACATCCGGAAATGGAGTGTTTTCAGCAGCAACTTCAAAATAAAGACGTCTCAAACATGAGAGAGACATAACTTCACGTCACTCAGAAAATGAGATTTAAGGAATACATCAAGAGCTAAAAACAGAATGAGAAAATACAACTTTTTAGCTCAAAACTGTCTGCCTGTCATGACATGAATATGATTGTTTCTCAGGTGGCTGACAGTGAGATGACAGGTCCAGCAGAGCAGATAGATTATTCCTCCATTCAGGCTGTGGTGCTTTTTTTTTTTTTTTTTTTAATTTGAGAGGATTGTATTTCTCGTGAGTGGGTGTGGCTTCAGCTCATTCAACTGACACACCCAGACCCCCCTAGAGCAAATTTTACTGCCTCATTTTTCTTGATTTTGAAGCATCACTTCATAAATTTGGAGATGTTTTTCATGACTGAAAACTGGCCTGGTGGTTAATTCCACAGTGGCCTGTCGTACAACAAAACTAAGACACAGTTTTGTTTTGTTTTTTTATCACTTTACAGGGACTTTAAGAGCAAATATTTCAGCACTTGCTTATAATTACTTGGAATTTATTTCTGAGGGATGACAGCTGCATGTTTATAAAATTACAGCCAATTTCCCAGTTAATTTAGTGTCCAACCACTAGTTGAATAGTGCAAATGACACACGTGTTTCTACCTGTTCTTCAGTCTCTATCAAATAACAATCACAATGCAATTAGCTCTATTTGAAAAGAGAGCAAAATGAGCAAACAAATTAACAATGCGGTGGGTCACAGTAGGTGAAATTGACGGCGATGTTGTTTGTGTTGCTGTCTGGTAAACAAAAGCCTTTTGACAGCTGACAACGGCACTTTTTCAAAAGCAAACAAGGCAGCCCTCGAATCAGGAACGTGCTCTCATTAATAACTCAAACCATATGAGACGCTGCACCGTTTTCTCTCCCCACCTCAAAAACAAATTAAAAGTCAATCAGAGGGAGAACAGCACAAGAAAAAAAAATCAAGCCATTTATACTGAGTGGTGACATTGATAGACAGCCGTAATTGAGCAGGGCGTCTTGTTTCATTAAGAGAATGATGGACCCGCATTTCGCTGCCCTCGGGGTTGGCCACTCTATCCATGATGAGAATTTGCCAGTAATAAGCAATATTAATTACGTTTTAATTGGTATAAATGTCCAACTGTATGAGTAGTATAATATGGAATGGGAGTCTAATGGAAGAAGCAGCAGGCTTGTCTCTGACACTTGATGGCTGCTTAATTGTTATTGATGTGTCAGAGATTTTAAAGTCAAGTTTTGGACTACATGCTGAAGGCATTTAAAAATAGATCCAGTCACTAAATGCCTACCTTGGCTTGAGAAATATCTAGAACCAAACTTAGTATTCACTAAAAATGAGAAAAAAGATTAGGAAGGCTATCAGCATTTTCAAAGGCAGACCCCTGGCAATATTTTTTTCCTGTTAAAGTTTATTCTTGGAAGACAAAATCACTGCCTTTCCTTTCTGTTTTCCCAACAATTTCAGTTTTTCATTTCACATTTTTCTTCTGTAAGATTATTTCTGCTTTTATATTTCCCATTTCCCTCCCCGCTATCGCTGGAGAAATTCAGTTTCAGCAGTTATTGTCACTTTTACTACTCGATCTCTCAACCTACCCAACTAAAAATACTCCCACTTACCCACTGAGATTTTATGAATGTCTGACATGTTGATTTCATTCATTTTTCTGTATATTTCAGTTTGTAGCTCATAAACATACATTGTTTATTTTGACTGATAATTGCAAACACATACACAAACTCACTTAAGAATTTCCATGTGAGTCTGTACTCACATGCTCACACTAGCGCTTTATATCTTGTGAGGCTGTATGAAATTAGACCTGCAACTTAACAATATCTCCCAGCAGATTACAAGGAGTTCCTCTAGGAAAGGTAAAAAGACAGAACATATGCTGGTTGACAGCTGCATTGGGTACAAAGAGATGCTGCTGTAGCACGAGTGCTCTTGACAGATTAAAAAAAAGGAATCTCAATAGGTGCTATTTATGTAAAAAGAGAGAGAGAAAAGAGGCATGTGCTGCAAGTGACTGGTATAAATGGTGCAGGGACATTGTGGGCTCAGACGAGGGAAATTCACATCACTGCACTCCCTTTCTACTTGCATTAGCGTGGAACACAGCGCCATCAAAGTAATAAACATTCCCTCAAGAGACTCAGTGTTTTCCTGCCTTTATTCTCAACCTTCACACTAAATGTAATAATAGCTTGAAGATGTTAAATTCCCTAGATCCCTCTTTCTTTTTCCTTATTCTGTTTCTCTCTGCTCCCCATCCTTATTCATAAAGGTGGAACTTCTAGATTCACTTCTAATTAGAGAAACGTTACATAATTGTCTTTATTTCTGTCAGTATTTGCTAAAGGAATCTTTGTGTTCTAGCATTTGTTGATATTTAAAATGTGATATTTTATGGTTGAATCTTTTATCAAGTTTATGTCACTAATCATGATTAAAGAGTTGATGTTAACATGGAAAGAAAGCTTGTTACTTACCTGGCTGCTCATCAGGCCTATTTTTACAGTAGTTTCTATCCCCTTGTTAATGTCTTAATCAAGTGAACATTTCTCATGTTTCCTTATAGGTGCCAGGCTATCGTCAGGAGCAAGTGGAGAAAGGGCTGAAGCTCTTCGGCCAGCTCATTAACAATAAGGTCTTCTTGCTGTGTTTTATTCGCACTCTGGAGGCCCAGCGTGGTTTCTCCATGAGGGACAGAGGCAACGTGGCCTCACTGATTATGACGGTGCTGCAGAGCAAGCTGGAGTATGCCACTGATGTCCTCAAGCACCTGCTGTCTGACCTCATAGATCGCAACCTTGAGAGCAAGAACCACCCCAAGCTGCTGCTCCGCAGGTGAGAAACGGGCACACAAAAAGAGTGTAAAATTTTACTTTAACGCTATCACTGTCAAACAAGAAGCCAAAGTGACACAGCAGGTAGAGCCTGTTGTTTGATGTAGAGTGGAGTTAAATACTTGCAGCAGCTGATCAAATATCAAGCATAAGGTTTCTTATTTTTTATAGAAGAGGAAAGGGAGATTCTGAATTGGACAGTTTCCTTTTGGTTTGAAATGCATGCAAAGTAAGGGCCGTGTTGTCCTTAGAGATTGAAATAAAGGTTGATACAGATTAATGTCAGCCTTATAAAGGACAGGTTATAATATTCTGTCTCCTATCTGTGACATGTTTGGATTATCTCCCTGACCTTGAATCACTGACTATCTGAGAGTCACCAGAGTGCTGTGCCATGCACATCATTAGTGAAATAATTATGATTAATTAGCAGTGAATCCAATTTCAAATAGCTGAAGAGGGAAAAATACTCATTAATGGAGAAGAGGGGGAAAGAGTGACTGTGAAAGCTTGCACTCTAGCACAATCACAGTCCTCTCTGTGATTTTCAGTTGTAGCCTTAATGGCGTGTACTTGAACGCAGCACTGTATGTGATTATGCTTCCTGCCTACAGTGTTTACTAAATGTGATGATTATGGCTACTTGAGTTAACCGGCTTCCTGACAGATGTTGATTATATGAGTGATGTTTGTGTGAGCATGTCCCTACATACTTGCACAGAGTATTGCTTGTTTTTATCAGGAGCCGTCCATCAAATCTTGACACCTCTGATGATTTGAAGTTGACAAATTAATCTGTTCATCTTCCTGCAATTAAATTTCTTTATCCCCTCTCAGCTGAGTACTTATCTCTGCAAGCAATGATACAAATACTGCATGCACTTAAAACACTGAAAAGACTAGAGTAAATGCAGTTCATAGCAAGATTCGTGGCCACATTCACATCATCAAAGTCTCCTGGCGATTCAAAGAGGGATTAATGTTGTATGGGCCGGAGGCATGATTAATTGCAGCCAGAGCTCAGTGAGCATGGTGCAACCACTAAACAATGAAGTGTCCGCTGATTCCGACAGTAGATACGATGTCAGAGATGGCGTGTGCAGCAGAGACAGAGAAAAGGAGACAGGGACAATGGAGACACTTAAAGCGCTGCCACCAAGTGGGTTTAGCTGACTGTTCAAGCATGACTGAGAGTGGAGATCAGTTATTTGATCACTTAGTTTACATGTCAGCAGCACTTTGTATGTGCTGCAACAAAGGCAATATAAAAAAATAACATCCCTTTGGTGAGAAAGCCCCTTTTTTGAAGCTGCATTTTGGTGTTTTGAAAAGAGAAAATACAATATAAAGATGGCTGTGTGAGAATGTATAACCATCCATTTTACTTCAAGTGGGACTGCCATTCTGTCAGGGTGGGTAAATGTGGGACGCAAACGCAGTCCTGGGTTTCTTAAAGTTACCCCCAAAGGGATAACCACTAGAATCATGAACGATTATTGGAAGAGGGCAATGAACTGAAACAAAATGGGAGGATCCCAGACCAAAAGCGCCTGTTCAGAATTACACTGAGAAAATATGAGGAACTAAACCACAGCTGCCTAGCAGCTGATAAGAAACTAAAATTCTTGGGGAGTCTGAGAACAGTCTTAGGGAAATTAATGTACAAAAGCCACCCAACTGGTGTTATGAGAAAACTGAAAGACTGGACAAAGAAATCCAGCATCAACCTTAAAATATTTGAATCAAGGAAAACACTAGAAGGCTCAAGAAGTGCTTTGGTTCACTGACATTCATGGAAACAAGGAAATTCAGAGAGATGCTCTCACTACCTCTGATGGTGAGATAATGAGTCAGCACAGAGCAGAGGAGCTGAAGAGTATAAGTAAGCTTCCCCCACCTGGTCACAATCAAGGCCAGTCAGCCACACACATCTAACTCTGCACTGAGCTGATTCCCTCACCTGTCTCTGTGAGCCGTGAGAGAGAGAACCCTCACACATTTAGAAAAAGAAATATGCTATACTGAGAAATAAACGTGGAATTAGCACATGAGATGCTAAACTTCTCAGGAAAATGTTAACTGAAGGGAGGAGTCAAGCAAGGAATAGGGCCCTTATCCTATTTGGCTTAACACAAATGCACCTTTCTTTTGCAATCAGTGGTTTCTCTTCCTGTTGGCCGTTGGAAAGAGGGTAGTTTACAGTACAAGTACATTCTGCTTAACTTGTTTTATTTATTTATTTATTTATTTATTTATTTTAGGGGACAGTGCACACTAATGAACATGGATCTGTAAATGTGCCAGATTGTAGCCATAGGCTAATTTCCATCTATAGTCCCTAGCAGGCTGATGGTATACATATAACAATGCCCAACAAGCATAATGAAAATAATAAAATATACACATATACCCAGAGACCAAATAACATAAACATAACAATATTATACAAAGACTCACATATAACAATACAGAAGATGGCTATATGGCTTTGCTTATGACTGACCAGGAATAAAGTGACCGTTGCAGCTTAAGTGCATCAGGCAGATGCTAAAGTGCTGTAGTGCTAAAGTGTCGAAGAGCTGATGAGTTGCACATGCTTATAAATGTGCTTAAGGAAATAACACATTTGCCCTCGGCCTGTTTATTTAAAGTGATGATATGATTGCCCTGTTGCACGTAATTTGCATATACAGACGTGTTTATGCATGTATTATTGCACAGGGATAGCAGACATAAGTGTATCAATGTATGTTATATTGCACAGAAGATGCATACATAGTTGTATGTAAGTATGCACACATAAAGATAATGTAATGGTTAAACATGGTCACATTTCTGGTTTCTCCTAAGCCACGCTTTCAGATGACCCTTAAAACTTGCAAAGCTGGAGCATTTCCGTAGAGTTACCAGACGCTACATCCACGTCTTCCTCTGTGCCTGTGTACAAAACAAGACATTCTTGATTATTGCTGTGTCAGATTCCGATTTGATGTTTTTAAAATTTTCAACCAAATAGTCTCAAAGTGTGAGGGAGTGAGTCCAAATGCAGCACACTTTCTTCCATCCCACTTAGTTTCCACCCCCTCCTTTATTACATTCTGGAGTGGGGGGTGCAGAGGGCCGGAGGTGAACACCATCACATTCAGCTTGCACTGGAGCGAGAGCGCATGTTTACAACAAACGCACTCCCAGAGTGATTGCCCATTTGTCAAACACACAAATCTGATGGGCACTGATCAGATGGGCTTCACTTCCTCGGATGTGCTTATTAGTGCTTCAACATCCCAGCATGCATTTCAGATGTGATGAGGCAGTGTGAGTGAGCTACGCCACCCCATAGTGTGGGCTGACTGGCATGTCCTTGGACAGCAGCTGAAAATAGCAGATACACAAGCATAGCCTGTGAAAACGAAGCTTAATATTGCTGAGAGAAGATAGCAACCCTCCCTCTCTTCTGCTTCACTCTCTTTAATCTATCTGCGCTCTCTCTCTTTTCCCCATGTTTTTTCTCATTTTCGAGTGTTTTTGTCCCTCACTACCTGCCTTCGTTGGCTCACTCTCCACCACTCTCCCCTGTTTATCTTAACTTCTGATGCTTGTGCTGCATGTTTCACACTGTCACTCTCTTTATCTCTCTTCCTCTCTTCCATTCGCTCGCTCAATCTATATTCCCAGCTCTTCCTCCCCTCCTCTTCCCCCCTCCCCTGTTTTCTTGATTGCTAAATCAATGCTTAAAGTGCGTGAGCAGGGTGTCTCTGGCACAGTATCTGAGCATGGCTACCCACTGCCTCCTCTTCCAAGAAATCTGTCTGTGTATGTGTGTTTGTACATATGTGTGTGCGTGTCTTTTTTCCCTCTCTCTCTGCACACACAAACACACATCCTTCCATCTGTCCCATCTCAACCTGTGCTGGAGCACAAGCACCAGGCAAGCTAACTAACGAGAGCCTTCCACAACCATCTGTCGCATTCCTTGCTGCATTCTCCTCCTTTAACTCCTCTCATCTCTCCATCTCTCCCTCGACTCTCCCCCCGAAAAAACATCCCCTCTCCCCATCATGCAGAGTCAAACAAGCTGTCCACAGCCTTAAGTTTAGTTTGGCTGCTGTTAATGCATCAAAATATTACTTTTGATGTTGGTCAAAAGATGAAAGCCCAATATGTTTTTAGCGATGAGTACAACCTCGCTTTGGCTTGAATGCTGCTTGCTGTTATAACATGAGGTAGACTGGTAACTTAAAGGAAACATTATTTACTCTTCTTTTGCTTGACTTAAAGAAAGAATAAATGGCCGAATATGTCAGCTGCTAACAAGCAATGTGTGACTGTTTGACACATATGATGACCATTCTTGCTTACTAGGGGCCAGAATGGGAAAGGGAATGATTTCTTATTTCAAACTGTTATTAAACATAAACAGAAGAGGATTCCCTAAGACACTATCAGAGTAGCACAGTATGTAAAATGATATGTTTAATCCTTATTTATCAGAAAACCATGGCCAAGAAAGTTGATTATAATGGCTGGATTGTAGGGAATGTCGCTGTGCGTTCTTTGATTGTTTATGCAAAAATCAAACTCAGATTTTACAGGAAGTAGCAGTTTTCCACAAAGTCTAGATGCCCATTTTCATACAGCTACAAAAATTCAAGTCACCACTTTACATGTGTGATGAAGCAGAGATCCCATCGACCTTACCTCGATAATCAGGAGGTACTAAGCACTGCCAGGTCCCCTCTGCTCTGCATCATTCTCTGCATCATTCTCAATGCCCACTGCCCCTCTGACCGTCTGCCAAGTGGGCAAGCCTGACCGTGCCAAGACGCCACGGCACATTTCATTGCATTGACCCAGACATAGGATGTGTTGTGTTTGGAGAAGCAGCTGAGGAGAGGTTTGGGGTGGAAAATTGTTTGAAAGTTGTAAAAACCAAACACAGACGTTAGATCTTAAAGCGGCTCCGTCACACTTCCAATTTTATCCCCGCTCCCCGTAGACCGTGCTGTGATCGAGAGTGAGCATAAGCAAACTGGTGAGGCCGTGCCAAGACTTCTTATTACTGCTGGGCTGGCACCCGCTGTCAGGAGCATGCACAGACACACACAATAAATAGTCGTCAGCACACATGGTAATTTCTGAATACATACGCAGTGGGATTAATTTGTGCTTTTTGCACGCTAGCCTTAAAACAGCTCTACACTTGTCCACTCTCACAGGCACACAAATACACAATATCTGTTGGAAGTGAGAAAAGCAAAGGAAGTTTAAAAAGAAGAAAAAGGAAGGCCAGACTCAGCCAAGCCTTTTTCTTCATTTTTACCGCTCCCTCCCTCCTTCCTTCCCTGTGCACCTCCTCCTTTCTCCATGCTCCTTTCATGCCTTTGATAGATGGGCTACATTTGTGGAAATGGAGAGGATTTGGAAGTGTGTATGATTACAGGATCCAGAGCAGGGCAGCCAGAGGGAGGGAGGAAGACCACAAGGACACATGAAAGTAAAGATGAAAAGTGACCTTGTTGACCCTCGGATCTGTGGACGGAGGGAGGGCTGGAGGGGTGGCGGAATGAAAGTGTGAGCACAGCAAGAGGCAGGAAGTTAATCCCCCCCAGGTGTTGTGCCAGGGCTGGCAGGGGGTGCCAGGGCTGGCCCACTGGCACAGCAGTCATCATGTCCCCCCTCATGCCTGGATGTGGATCCCCTTAAAGAGGCTGTTTGAAAAGTGCAGAGTGGGAGGGCTGCAGGTGGCAGACGACAATGGACACTAATCCTGAAATATTGATGCCATTGGTAGTTGCTCATTGAAACTAAAGGGAGGGATGTGTATGCTTTCGACAGATTACCCACACTCCCCTGCTGCTGGTCAAGAAGGTTGCTGTCGAAGGATATCGGATCCTCGTCTCTTCTGTGTCTGTTATTATGTATTCATATTTGCAATTCACACGGGATCAATCACACTGTTGGCACAGGTCAACATATACACACGCACCCACCATTTGCCACACCACTGGAGCATGTATGCCAGACGGAGAAGGAGAGGGAGATGTATTCATTCACTTTCTATTGTGCGTGGATCAAGTGTTAGTCCAGTGAATAGGCGAGGGAGCGCTTGATAATGAGGCCAGTGTTATTACAGAGCCGCTCCAGCCCCCTAATGACATCAATCCACTGGGATCAAATAAAGGCTTTTAATTGCTTTGCCTCATATTAAAATCCCCGCTGCCATAGATGAGCTGTCCTCGGCGTGCCTGAGCATAAAAGCTGCCCAAAGATTGTCGGAAAGGCCATCATATAGCATGTGCAGGCTCTCTCAACTCATGTCTTTGAAATTATATTTGTGTAACCAAAGCCTATTCATTGGTAATAGTCATCATTTTTACTGAATGTTTGATGATAGATTTGAATATTTATAACTTAATGAGAATGAGGGAATCGTATGTTCATTATGTGCTTTCTGTATGTGTTTGCAGGACTGAATCTGTCGCAGAGAAAATGCTGACCAACTGGTTTACATTTCTGCTCTACAAGTTTCTGAAGGTAAAAGTTTTTGTTTTCAATACACATTTGAAGGACTTATTTAATTAGCTTTAAATAAGTTTAATTGAATACGTTTTATTAGTTTAGGTTGTTCTTCTGAATCTTTACGATCTCATGTTGCCATGTTACAGCTGGCTACAATTCCATGTTTTCAGTCAATTTAACTTGTTCATATTTCTTCCTTTTGAATTAAGGATTTGATGAAGAACATTAAAAAGTGTAATTGGTATTTTTACACTTAAATTAGTCTATACATTTTACTTTAAGACACAGAGAGTTCTATGTCAAGCCTTGTCATAGCACCGAAATTGCTCTTTTAAGAAATTTTAATAATATATTTGAATTGTTTGAAAGTTAACAGCCAGTTACATGCTGGGTTTTGTTCATTGTGAGTTAAATTTCCTAAGTCTATCAGCCACAGTGGCCCAGGTTCATTAAAATGTCATAATAGAGAAATTTTTGTCAGGCACCTGAGCTTTGATCAGAAGCATTTTTTAAATTTGAGAGTATTTTATTTCTCATGAGTGGGCGTGACTTCAGCTCAATCAACCGACATGCCCACACAATCCTAGAGCATATTTTACTGCCTCATTTTTCATGATTTTGAAGCTTAATTTTATAAAATTAGAGATGTTTTACATGAATTAAATTTGGCAAGGTGGTATTTATGACAGTGATATCACTTCTATATGTTTGCATCTGCAGCCTTCCTGCATTAGATATCCAATCAAACAGAATAGTTTTGGGAAGCACGTTTTCAATAAAGGCTCAATTCACCTTTCCATTTCAACAAAGAAATCCTGTGTTTGTGTTTTAGTCCACTATCCCTTCACTCGCCCTTTACTGCAGCTGAGGACAGAATAAAAACTCTTAGTTCATTCTGATAAGCAGCAGTGTTTTCAGGAGAGGAGACAGTGGGACTTCAAAGTCTGTCCCCACAGGCATTTTTCATCCCCCATCTATCAAATCTCACCAAAACTCCTGCATCATTTCACAAAGTTTATATATTGATAGGGGTAGAGTTTTCTTTAATTTAGGGTAGCAGTAAAGTTTTGGACATGGCGTTTATAAATCTGACTCAGCAACTCTGGAGGCGAGACAGTCTGGAAAACATCACAACAATAAACTACAACTTTTCAGACCTATATTTCCTCAGATATTAAATTCCACTGACAGCATATATGGCTGCAAAGTTTTCCCTCTCTCATCAAACTTTTTCCTCTTTCTTTAAATTTTGTTGCAGGAGTGTGCAGGAGAGCCTCTCTTCTCCCTCTTCTGTGCCATCAAGCAGCAGATGGAGAAAGGCCCCATTGACTCCATTACAGGAGAGGCCCGCTACTCGCTCAGCGAGGACAAGCTCATCAGACAGCAGATTGACTACAAGACACTGGTACGGGGTTCACCCGCCCAGGGGTGCAAGGGCTGAAAGGGGACATTTAATATTCTTCAGGGACAAGAGAAGAGAAAATAAAGGGTGGTTATGGGTTGTCGGTCATGAGATGAGCAATGGAACATAAAGTTGTTGTTGTCACGCTTGACATGCAGAGGGCACAGGAGCGTTGACCTCACTTCCTGTCGTGAGTGGAGCTGTCAGGGTTTTGAGATGAGGAGGAGGGAGAGAGATTTTACATACAGTGTGTGTCTGCACAACCAGAGATGCAAAAGCTTTTTTGTCTGGAACCCTACATTTATTTCCCAATTCTGTCTGCTGTCATCGTCTTTCCACTGTGATGTGTTCGTCCCAGTAGGGGAAACAAACACTGTTTAGTCTTCCATCTTTTATTTTAGTGTCACATCTGTTCGTTTCCAACATTCAGGGAGTACAGTGCTCTCTCAATATCCATGAGGATTAGGGAGAGGAAAATATTTTTTAGAAATTTGCTTAAAATTGCTCTTTTACAACAGAATTGCTAAACCAAGTTGGCACATAATAGATGTATAATAACCTTCAAAGATAAAAACCTCTGATCCTTTTGACTCATGACGTATACATTTGGCTCTGTGCATTCATACAACAAAGCACATTTACAATCATTGGCATAAATGTACTCTTTTTATTCTTTTGATGTAAGTAATTCCACCAGTTCCTGGAAGTAGCACTGAAAACAACTGATGAATTTGTGCTTTATTACTGCTCTAACAGCCAGTTTAGGAAAAAATATAGCTGTGTCAGATGAAATTTTTTTGGCTATAACCAAATTATAGCTGTTCCATTGAGTGCTACTTCAACAGTAGTAACATAAAACATACAAACCTTTTCTCTGAGGTCTCTGAGATAAGCAGAATTTTAGATCCAACACCTTTGCACTAAATCTTTGCTTTCATGTTTCCAAGTTAGCTTCTGCAAATGGAAACAATTCCCTTGTGTGAAATATAAGAAATTCTTTCCTTAAAACCAAAATTAGGCAGTGTTTGGGTCAGTTTTATCATTCTACCTACTACTACTTACTACCTACTTTTGCTACAGGTGGTAAACTGCATCCATCCAGAGAATGAGAAGAGTCCAGAGATCCAGGTGAAGGTGTTGAATTGTGACACCATCAGCCAGGTGAAGGAGAAGATCCTGGATGCTATCTACAAGAATGTGCCACACTCCCACCGCCTGAAGGCCTCTGACATGGACCTGGGTACGAATCTTTGTTTCTCCTTTTAAACACTATGTAAAAGGCAGGTAACAGTTGTCTTTGGTGAATGTAATTCAATCACAGATAATGTTTATGGTGGAGAAGCAAGTCATGGTTTCATTTTACCCAGCAGTCTTCCATGTTGTCCTTTTTTCGTTTGTGGTCAAATATTTTGTTCCTGTTGTTATGTATTTCTAGGGCTATAATGATCGATTGATTTATATCAATGTATCGACTGGTGGATTATTTATCCAATCATAAAAAGTCAAAGCATTGGACCACACTGTCATCTTTAAGCTATGCTTTTATTTTGAAATTCCTCCCGCACACGTGTCGACAGTTTCTTGTTTCCAGTTTCCTGCACTCCTCAACAAGCTAGCAGTAGATTAGATTGGATTAGAATAGATTCAACTTTATTGTCATTGCAAATGTCACAAGTACATAGCAACGAAATACAGTTTGTATCCAACCAGAAGTGCATAAGCAGTAATAAGTAGCAGCAGTAGCTGAAATAAAGAGGACATCCTCTCCTCTCTTGGCTTTGTGGATATAATTTGGACAAAGACAGCACCAGGGTGGGCCTCTTGCCTTATTTTGCTGACTACGTCTACATTTTTGCCCTCATACAACAGCCATATAAGATTATTTGCAGAGAAAAAACACATTCATCTTGTTTTAGCTGAAGTAGCATGAGTGTTGTCTGACTCAGACTCTACGGATAAACAGAGAGAGGGAAAAGTCCTCCACTGCACGCCTCCTTTGATACCCTGATTGGACACTCACATTAGACTCATAATGGAAATACAAGCTGTCTGAACTACACGTTGTTCAAGCAGGACAGCTGCTCTCTTTAGCTGTTTGTCTGAGGCTGCTCATAGCAAGAGAGCTTCCATTAGTAAAACTTTGTCCAAACCTCTCCATTTATCAAAATCAAAATTGAAGTAAATAAAAAATAATATAAATTTATAGTAATGAAATGCAGGTCTTCGTTCTTTTTTATAAAAATATTGTTTCTTTTATTAGATACTCAATCCTTTCAGTAATTCAATTGCCAAAAATACTTTTTTTTTTTTGTAACTGTGAAATTTTTTGCATCACATCATCTGATATTGATCATAGGCTCCTGTATTGTATTGTATCAGAATTGTATCATGGCAGATTTTGTGATATTTGAAAATATGGTATCGTTGTCCAAAATATCATATTGCATCATATCCTGATGAACAGGTGATTTACACCCATATGTACTTCCCTGCAAATAATGGGATAACTCTACATATCAGGGTTTTATGTGATATCAAGTCTATCTCCCTATCATCATCTTACCCCTAGTACCAACATTTATATCCATGAAGTATGTCCCATCTATGTCCCTAGAAGCCAAACACAGAGACCCCCCAGCCTCTCATGAAAAGTACTAGTCTTCCCAGTTACAGAGCAGTCATTTTTTTTCTACCTTTGGAGACTAGACTTCCTGGTTCTCTGAGTTTGGTCTCTCTCCTCCCTGAACTTACCATCGATTGCCTGTCTTGTCTCTGACTTGCGTCTGAGTCACATGATTGATCAGCTAATCAATCAAGACACTCAGTAGTTTCTTTCCTAGTGTCCTTTCTTTTTCTTTCTCTCCTTCCTGCTTTGATTAGGAGCAGTGGGAAGGTCTTGTTTAGCCTGTTTGTGCCATTTTTAACCCCATTGGCAGGTATTTTATTTCTATTTTCCCCATATATATATATATATATATGTTTGGCTCAATATATTTGTAAATAACTTTAATGGGTCTCTGGTTGTAGAGGGTGCAACAGTCTACATTCGCTGCAAGACACATAGTAATCAGGGGATTTGGTACAGTTTACGCACACACAAGATGCTTTGTGAACAACAAAATTCTCTAGAATTGTTTGGCAGGCTGTCTCTGCACCATGGGTCTCCATTTTATGGTTTAATATTGCCGGGTGGATTTTCTCAGCTCCTGTTGTGTGTTTGTAATAGCATATTTATAACCAAACCTCACCCTAAGACGCTCCGTGTGCGTACCGCAGGGAATCTGCCTGTGTGATAGCTAAGTGAAGTGATTGCTTTAGCCTTTTGACGGCATTCCTTGATAAAATTGTTTTATGGCCCCCTTCGGGCTGAATGTGTTGTTCTATTATTGTTTTATTATGAAAGGGAATTGGAAATCCTCAGTTAGCTGGCCACTCTCTCTGTATATGTATCTGTGATTGTGTGTACAAGCAAGGGGAAGAAAAGGAGAGAACACAAGAGAGCATGTGAATTAAATGTTTTAGTGCTTTATATTGCAATCTGTACAGGTAAAAAGCGTTCCATTTTCTATACATTGCTGTGTTATTTTGACACACTTTAATTTGTAGAGAGGTGCTCTGTGCTTAGAGGTTACATCAGAGGTTCTCTAGATAACTGACTCACATAGACTCATATACACAGACTGATTGCACCGGTTGATAAGGATAATGGGATTGTGGCAGGCCTGTCCTGAGACAGATTGGCCGCGAGTATAGTTATCCCAGATATTGTTTTTAATTCCCCATTGCTGCAATCCACCGTCCTTCGCAGGGTCTCACAGAATAAAGAAGCTGTGTGAGCGTGTGCCTGCAGCAAATGTGAGTCATGCATCTCTGTGGAGTACAACAGTCACCTTCAGCCTTTCTCTTC
This sequence comes from Cheilinus undulatus, assembly GCF_018320785.1. Taxonomy (NCBI): domain Eukaryota; kingdom Metazoa; phylum Chordata; class Actinopteri; order Labriformes; family Labridae; genus Cheilinus; species Cheilinus undulatus. The sequence continues at coordinate 17,337,829 of NC_054887.1, read as the reverse complement.
ACCATCAGCTTTCTTACAATCCCTAAGGCCTCTGTCACTTTAGTTGCATTTGAGTCTATCGTCTGCACACTCTCATACACTCACTAGTCTTTTTCTTCTGAGTAGGGACCACTGGATTTGGGAGCCTGAGTAGTCTCAGCGTGTACTGTGTTCACAAAGTTTATCCTTTCATTTATTTCTGTTTTTTTTCCTCTTTTCTTCATTTGTTTACTGAGTCTCGACTGGAGACGGGCACTCATTTGCATCTTTATGGGATGATGTACTGTATAGACAGAAACAACAGGAGAATCTTTATTTCCTGCAGATTTCTCAGATGCTAACACAATTCTGGTCGATCCTCCAAAGACAGGCCTCATCACGCATTGTGGTGATTGCCGCTTTGTTTCCCTGTTTGTGATCAGAATAGGAGATGACAGTGGCCGACTCAAGTGGGAAGCACAGCGAGGAACACCGGCACAATAACATATTCATAAAACCCGGGATGTCTGCAGACAGAAAAGAAAAATCATGTGCTTGTTGTTTTCGAGATGGCTTTCCTTTTTCACTTCTGATAATGTTGTTGGGGCATTGTGAGATGTTTCTTTCACAGCTTTTGTTCTGTTTTGTGCTGAGGTGGCACAGATATGGGATGCCTTGTGTATTCTGTATGTTGTGTTGTTGCAAGGTCATGTAAATGTCTTCCTGTTTATTGATGAAAGGAACAGTCTCTGTAATCTATTCCTCAGAAAGTATGGAAATTAGGTGATTTGTAGTCTTTGCAATAGCTATTGGACTGGTTTGCAGCTTTTAAGTCTCTCCTGTCCTCTGTTCATATATATATTTATATATATATATATATATATATATATATATATATATATATATATATATATATATATATGAAAGTGGGGTCTGACTAAAGAAGAGAAGGGAGTAGTACCTCCAGACTGCAGAGTATGAGTCAAAAACACAGGCTGTGGGCATTAGCAATCACACCAATCGATCCAACAGCAATAGAAATGGAAAGTTAAAAGGCAGGGTGTCATTTCACGTGACTAGAGTGGCTGATTATAGTTTAGTCACCTCTGATTTCTGTTTCTTCAGTGCCATTTCTCCTTTCATTGTACATCACGTTGCTTCTCTCTACTACTCCTACTTTCAAGATTCAGTTTTTCTCCTTTTTTTATTCTCATCAGGCTTTCCATAACAATGTGAATTGATTGAACTGAAGAAAGAAATCAATAAAGATGGTTTGATTCTTTACGCTGCATCTTTTCCTGGTGTAGATTTGTGGTAGTTTATACAAGAATGAGAAACTCGGGCTTTATTCATAAACCCACCCTGTAATGGGGATGTAGGGAAAGGTTGTTACACAGTTCATTCAAGAATTTTACTTCAACTTAATAACTGCTGAAAGACTGTTTTCCTTCTGTATTTGAGCTAACCTGTTTGTCTTAACTGATTATATTAAACCAAATCTTCTCTCAACTGTTAAATCATGGCAAGAGTTTAAGATGTGTTTGTCAGTAGAGTTACTTGAAGATAGATGTCAATGTTTTTATTGATTCATTTATTTTGTGATTGCAGAATGGCGTCAGGGCCGAGGACAGCGTATGATCCTGCAGGATGAGGATGTCACCACTAAGATTGAAGGTGACTGGAAGAGACTGAACATGCTGGCTCATTATCAGGTACATCCATGACTCCAAATTTAAACATACACAACTTCAACAGTACTGTTACAGACTCACCATGTAAGCCAACTTTTGTCTTAATGGCTGATGAAAATGCTTGAATTGAAAATGTTTGCTGACGTATTTCCTCAAGTATAAAATTTGTAAACAGGAAAGAGATCTTTGTCTTAAGATACTTTGACACCTCTGGAGCTTGTACCATACTGACTCCAAATTGGCCGTAGGTTTAAATGTGAGTGTGCCTGGTTGTCTCTGTGTCTATATGTCAGCCCTACAAGTGACTGGCGACCAGTCCAGGGTGTACCTCACCTCTCATCCAACGACAGCTGGGATAGGCTCCAGTGCCTCCGCGACCCTGAACAGGATAAGTGGAATAGAAAATGAATGAATGGATGGGGAAAAAAAATCATCATTTAGAAACTGCATTTTGTATTTACTTGGGTTGTCTTTGTGAGATATTAAAATTGGTTTGATGATCCAAAACATTTTAGTGTGATAAATATGCAAAAAAATCAGGAATCAGAAAGGGGGCAAATACTTTTCCACGGCACTGTATACTTCACTCATCAAACACACAAATGCTTTTTCTGCAGAGCGCAAGACAAATGCATAAAGGCAGGTGAAGTATAGTGATTGTCCGGCGAGCCAACCTCAATGATACTAGATGGAAAAAGAGGCATGCTTTGTCAACATGGAGTTAATAATTGACGCAGCTAAGCAAGCGGCCACCGTCCCCTCCGAGTGCTGTTTGCATGGTGCCTAAATTAAATGTCAGCATCAGCAAGTGTCAACAGGCCTCGAGTAGGAGGCGCGGGTGGAATGGATTAGGAAGCTGATTTGAATGTGAGATAAGATAATGAAGACAGAAGTTAATTCATTTTTTCAGGGCCAGGGAGTAAGGGTGCCTTATCCTTGACAGACTGGAAAAAAAGAGAGAGGAATCCACTCAAAAATTTGTCAGGAAGAGTACGGAAGAGAGGGGGCAGTAGGAGTGCATTCAGACCTCAGTCGAGATTGGAAGCATCCTTTACTCTGTTTTTACCACAAAATGTCACTGAAATGTTTTGAATGTAGACTGTAAAGGTTAAATCAGATAATCATTTTGTTGAAGATCTTGCTGTTTTACTCAAATCGTAATCACTGATGCACTGTTTATTGATGCAGACTGAGATGTGCTCCATACTTTGTCTTGGGATGTGCACCAATCAGTGTTTAACATGTTACTGAAGCTAATTAAACCTACCAGACATGCTGAATAATATCAAGGCCTCTCATTTAATAAAACTGAATCTGGTTTGACCAGCCACCAGCCAAACTCTCCCACTCATTCTGCCGTCAGTTACATCACGACTGTTTGCATCACAAACTCTGAACAAAGTTTCATATCTTGTCTAGGGAGACATCACATTGCTCCAAGTCAAAGTTGGCATTTTCAGTATCAGATCGTTCTATCCCTTAATGAGTGACGCATCCTCCTCCTCCTCCTTTCTTTCAGGGAATCGTGCTCTGCGGTCTGCCATTATCTGCTCCTACAAATGTTATTTCCCCAAATGCCAGCCCTCCTTTTCATTATGTTTCATTGTGCTCTGCTCATTTTAAATCCATTCAACATAAGAGCAGTGATCAGGGACCATGCTTAAGGGTGTAGGAGGAAGGCGGGGCTCCCACAAAGGAATAACCAAATCTGCCCTGTGGGCTTCCTGCTTACAATAATATAAACATATTATGCACAGGGAGCAGATTGAGTGACTGGGTGAAATAATGATATAATCTAAATAAGACCTCAGCTTGCAGCCACACAAAGAAAGGCCCTGTTTTTTATTCCCTGTCCCATCCACCCACCCCATCATAGAGATCACTTCAATTAACCCTGCCTTACCCTGCAGCATGGGCAGCCAGATTATGCAGAATAGGTGTGCGTGTGTGCACGGCTGGGACAGAGCCATGGGACATCCCAGTTGTGTTAATTGAATCCTGTTTGGCTGACTGGAAGGAGGAGCATAAGATTGACTCATTTACACTAAGTTATTTAGACGTAGATTCACACAGACACACACTCTGCTTGGCTCTTCACACCTTCATACTCACACATACTCACATGCTCTCAAGCTCATACCCAACCCCAGAGGAAAGGTATTATTGAATAGAGACCATGGGACATCCCCTCTCACACAGGCCTGTGATGCTCGGCTAAACTCGCCCTCCCCCTGTCACTCATGATATGTATGTGTGGGCTGAAAGCAGCGCATAATGGTAATAAGATGTTCTGTTTATCCACATGAAACCAGAATAGATGGAGGGAAATATAGAAAATGACACCAGCTGTACATCTGTGGGTTTTCAGATTGGTTTTGCAAAAACAATATGTCTGCAAATTGCTTTTGTTTGAAGAGAAATTTACATAAAAACATATATTTTTGTCTTTCAGGTGCCTGATAATGCAGTAATGGCCTTGGTTCCCAAACAAGTTACAGCCTATAATTCAGTTAACAACTCCACTGTGTCTCGAACTTCAGCCAGCAAATATGGTAAGCCAAACTCCTCCTTTGTACAATAAAAGTGAGAATGTCTTGTGTCAGAGAATCTCTTTTCACAGCAGACTGAAAAATGTACAAACTGGTAAAAACTACACTGACATTATATAAAATACATGCAAAATACTTTATTCAATATCAAGAAAAAATACAACAGTTACTCCTAAATAAATACATGAGAGATGATTTAAGGTATGAAACCCCTAAACAGATAGACATTCATACATTTTACTTTAATCCCTTTTCCTGTTATAACCAGTTTTCAGGTTGATTCAGCTTTTTTACATTATTTTCTAAAGATTAAAATGCTGGTTTTCCCAATGAGGATTTCATTTATTGACACCTTGAGAAAACAACTAAAATTGACTTGTCATCAAGGGGAAAAGGCAAGAAGAAAAGAAGAAGAAGAAAAATAAGGCAAGACAAAAGGAAAACAACCAAACTGTACTTTTTATCATGAGAAAATGGAGTGAATACAATGTCAAGATGGGACATGGGACCATTCTTCCAGAAGCGCATTTGTAAGGTCACATACTGATGTTGGATAAGAAGGCCTGGCTCTCAGTCTCACTCTAATTCATCCCAAAGGTGTTCTATCAGGTTGAGGTCAGGACTCTGTGCTGGCCAGTCAAGTTCATCCACACCAAACTCCCTCATCCATGTCTTTGTGGACCTTGCTTTGTGCACTGGCTCTAATTCTTTTCTCAAAGATAATAGGGGTGGAGATTAAACCTGATCCACTCTTAATGATTTTTGGAGTAGCAAAAGAACTGAAAACTTTGCAAGTTGCTCAACAACAACTCATATCTTGTGGGCTTCTTGCTGCTAAGAAACTCATTCTTCTATTTTGGAAGAAGAAACAAGTGCTCAATTGTGGTTGACTGAACTGACAGAAACACTTCATTTAGAAAGAATTAGATTCATTCTTAAAAACATACTAGATAATTTTGAGAAGATTTGGCACCCACTGATCTCCTTCCGGCAGAGCTTGATAATCAATGTAACTTTGCACATGCACATTCAAGTAGCACTCCTTACATCACTGGAAGCAGGTCATAGAAGAGTGAAAACATCTTTGCCCTTATGAAAAGCTTTCAGTACTGTTCTTGGCTCTTTATTTTATAAAAAAATGTGGTTTAGTTCTGATGAAACTACCGCTATGCTATAGTTACATCATGCTAATTGCCACACCAGTGGCAGCCAATGCTAACGACTCATAGTACAACTAAACCCCACCCGTAGCTACCGCCTCGTTCTCCTCAAATGTCGCTGATTGGTCCAAACTGTTTTCGGTTCAGCACAAACATTGTAGATTGGAGCTTTACAAGATGGATTTTCCTGGTAATATACATGTAGCCTGGCCAATCCATCCGTTTTGCGAGGTCAGAGCTCTTCTGTATTAAGTAGGGTTGAGTATCATTTGGGTTTTTTCTAATACCAGTGCTAAATCTGTACTTTTTATACAGTACTGGTGCCTCAATCAATGTCTTTTAGAAAAAAAAGTGTGTTGAAAGTCAGCGGGAGAATGAAAGCTGTCTGGGTATCATAAATGATTCAGAGAAATATCTTGACAAGATGGCAGTGGAACATGGGATAAGAGAAGGAATCCAGTGTAACTTAACAAAGAAATCACACATATTCCATAACATACTTCTTGCCTTTCATCAGGGGTGGCAGGGAGTATCGATACTTGTGTTGTAATTTGATCTGGTAGGTATCAGATGTGCTGGTACCAGCCCCATGTCTGATGATGATACTCATCCCAAGTATTAAGGCAGGAAAACCACAGACAATCAAAATATGCATGTAAAAATATAAAAGTGTGAAAAAAACAGGTAGAGACTAAATGATCATACAACAGTGGATGCTCCCACCTGAGAGTAGACATCTTGTGGCGAGAGTCCTCAGGACTGCACAATAACTGTGACAGACCTGGAAAGACAAGACACAATTTAGAGTACTTGAAAGGATTTCTTGAACATAACAAGAAACCAAATAGACTTTTTCCTTCGTTGTTCTTGCCTCTTGAGACTCCAAAGTGCTTCCCTGTGCCAGTGTTTTTTCTCCCTGTCCGTCTGCTCTGCGTCTCCTTGAACCACAGAAACCATCAAGTTAGCTGTTGATCAAAGGGCCGTCCTCGCTGGCCGCAAACACTTCAGACACATCAAATGGTGCCACATTATTAGCATTGCCTCATCTCCATACGGTCTCACCTCGCCTCACTGGCTCTAAATTAGACTAGATAGGACAAGGTGAGTGGCGCTACATACAAGGGAGGGAGGAGGCCGTGAATATCTCCCTTCACCATTTTTTTTTTTTTTAAAGGACTGACTTCAAATACATGTGTGATCCACTTCACAACTGGCGTGGTGCTCCAAAGTCACTTTGAACTCTTTTCTGAGTACAATGGCCAAACTGTGAAGAAAGAGACAAGGCTGAATATCTAAGAGCTGCCGAAGAGAGGGAGAAAAAGGAGAACGGGAGAGAAAGTTGTGGAAAAAGTACAAAGATTAAGACAAACAGTGTGTAACATGTTGAGTCACACAGTGAAAGGAGAAACCTTTGAGCCTTTGATATAATGTTTCCATCAGAAGCCAAAAGAAGGAAAAAAAAACTCAGACAAAAAAAGAAAAAAAAACACCTCCTTTGTGTGGAGGATCAGAATAGAATCCAAGCAGAAATCGCTCTCCTGTGTATCCCTGACTCTTCATCACCCTCAGCTCTCCAACTTTTTGAATGAATAATTAACACAAAGTGAATGCAAAACCCTCTCTCTTTATGTAAAGACCCACCCACATCCGCCTGCATTCACACAACCTCAAAAAATAGCACAATCAGTGTCACAATTGTCTGGCGTCCCTGAAAAAAAAGAGTTGTATAAGCTTTGGAGAGAATACGTGACAGAGGTCTTCTAACAAAAAGTAATTTAACAGAGGCAAATATTTTTAGAATTGAATCCCTAGTTTAGGTCTGATTCGCCCCCCAATGATTGGAGCTATGTGAATCCAATTTTAGGCTTGTCCCAACAGAATATTTTCCTAAATAATGCTCAAGTGTCCAGTGTCAATACAAGTATGTTAATGCTCCTGATCATGTTTTTTTTATTTTTCGATTCCAGGCTTCCGTGTACTACTCACAATAGCAAATAATAGCAAGCAAACCGGGTTGCATCACCAACCAGCATGTGTACTTTCACAGATCACAAGCATAAACATTGTCCTCCTTATTTTCTTTTATGCTGATTATGTGAGTTATTGTGAGATTTTGTCTCTGGATTCACTGCTGTAAATCTTTCCCACAAACAAATGATGTGTGGTCCTACTGTTAGGCCAATTTGTCTAGTGTTTACATTTGGAAGATTATAATGTTAAAATGGATTAAAACTGGTCTTTTTTCTGTGGTATCCCATTTTTTTAAAAATTGTTTAAAGATTGAATACCATTTAGATTGTAGCCAGCCTATCATGATCAAACTCTAGCTAAATCTAAGCACACACAATCACAGCCATCATATCTGATGTCTCCAGCTGTCTCTTCCCTCTGAACTCTCTCCTCCGTACACTCCTCCCTCTTTTCTCTTTGGGCAGATTGATTTCTGTCATGCTGAAAAACACTTTTTTTCCCCCCTACTCCTCTTTCCAAACCTCACCCGCTGATCAGTGTTTTTTCACACTGTGTAAACATTCATTGAGCTATGTGTTTGGAAATGTCATCGCCACCGCAGCCATTGGGTGGGCCATACATATTTCATCTGCTCTGACACCTGTTCGATTTTGTGTCAGCTGCCGAAGCCATGTCTCGTCTGTGGGAGAAGACAGCATGAAAAATTAAGCATGCACACTTTCTGAAAGTTTCATGTGCAATCGCACACACCTGTAAATTGGAAAGCACAAGCCAAAAACTGTAATTTGTAGCAGACATGTAGGTTTTTCTTCAACTTGGTCAAGCGGGGCCTTATCTCTGGGTTACTGTTTTTTTTTTTTTAAGTTGCTTCTTCGTATTTGGAATATATAGTGCTCTGATAATTAGATGTGGCTTGCTCTGTCTCATTGTCCTCTCTGTGATTCTTATCTACTTTGCTCTGATGTTGGCCAGACAAACTTAACACAATATAGCTTTTAATGTCCATCATAACGGTCTGCAGATTTTTATTGAAGTGCATACATTTTTATAGGAGACAGTCATATTTTATGTCACAGTAAGACCTTAGAAGAGAAGCAATTTAAATTGAACTGATACAAGTAAAAAAACCAAACTGACACAGTGGTTTCATGGAGTAAACAGTACTAGAGACCTGTTGAATGATTTCATTAAAGCGTTGAAATTGTGTTGAAAAGCAGAGGTGGAAAAAGTACATGACTTTTGTACTCAAGCAAAAGTCCAGTTACTCTGGTTAAATTTTACTGAAGTACAAGTAAAATTTCTGGTCTATAAATCTACTCAAGTAGAAGTTGAAAGTATTTGATTTAAAGTTAACTTAAAGTACTGAGGAGCTACTGAGGATTAGTATATAGTAGGTAAAATCCCACCTCTGTAATTTAGTAAAAATACACAGCAGAATTCACAGTGGTAATTAAACTCAGAGATCTCATTTTAACACTGTATAAGTGGTCCACAGTACACGTAGTCAATTTACACCTTTAAAGTGATAATTAATTTACAATATGACAGAACAACAGTAATTCTTAAAAATATTTATCAAGGTGGGTCTCAAAGCAGAAAGTCAACCTCATAGCAAGGCAATGCATACTGATAAGGAATATGTTCTATGTTAGCAGCACCTAAAGTCACAGGCTTGAGCTCTAACTCAGTGGATAACTTCACTCATGGTGCAAATGTGTCTCACTTCAAAAACAACAATAATCCACCAGAAACAATCCCCAACTAAATAAAACTCATCTAAAGACTCGGCCCAAGGGCATGATGATAAACTCTACCCTCCCAGCTTTGAAATCGCAGTGGGTGGAGCTTAGAACAGTTGCTTCTTGACAGAGTTGAACGAACACCGTAAAATAACTTAAACACTGAAGATCTTTTCACTCAGAATTGAGTTAAAGTAAACTCTGAATTGTTTAATCATGATATATTAACACTCTAGTCTTCTCTGTGTCCTGCAGCTTCTTTGGGATATTATGTGGAATCATTTTCTCTTCTTTCTATGTGTTACAACAGATGTGGAAAAAGTACAAGAGAATTGAACTCAAGAAAAAGTGCAGTTACTCTGGTTAAAATGTGCTTAAGTAGAGGTAAAAGTACTGGTTTCAAAATATACTAAAAGAAGTACATGTACCCAAAAAACTGCTCAGTTACAGTAATTTGAGTAAATGTAATGAGTTACCTTCCATCCCTGGTGAAAAGTACCACGTTTAAACATAAAAAGTGAGAAGAGATTGTTAGTTGCAAAGACTGGATGTTCATCAGTTGTATCAGAATTACGTGGACTGATGCATTGTGTTTTCCACAGAGAACATGATCAAGTACACTGGCAGCCCTGACAGCCTGCGTTCCCGTACCCCCATGATCACTCCTGACCTGGAGAGCGGGGTCAAAGTTTGGCACCTGGTGAAGAACCACGAACATGGAGACCAGAAGGAGGGTGACCGTGGCAGCAAGATGGTCTCTGAGATTTACCTGACACGACTTCTGGCTACAAAGGTGAGTCAGCTTTGATTTAGAAAATCTGAATCCTGCGAGGAGATTTTTGTTGATTATGAAACTGATTATGAAAAGTTTATATTAAGGATCATCTGCAGAAACCCAACAAAAAACATATACACACATATATTCAGTGACTTTTAATTCCTTGAACAGCTGCTGTGGGGAAGAAAACAGCCTTCACATTTCAGAGTGCAAAATTCTCAATTAAAAATATATTTGACTGTAAAAAGGAAAGTGTAAGAAATATAATGAAAAAAAAAAAACCATAAAAATCTCTTTGTTTGTGATTCAACATTTACAGGACAAATATTGAAACAAGGAAATCTCTGTCCCAACATTTGTTATTTAAACAAGTGTTAAAGGAAATGTTTCTTGTTCTTAAACCAGTTCAGAAAGTGAAAGGTGAAAAGGTCACTGTAACCTTCACCCTGTGTTAACGTGACTCAGAAGAGCCTCACTTTATTTAAATATTCTTGTTTACTTTGGATGAGTCATCTCAGAGGAAAAGATTATTCTAATGTATTCCTCTATCCCCTCAGGTGAAAAAGAGAAAATAGATATTTCTGTTTGTTTCCTCTGTTCGTTGCTGTTGCGTTGACGCGGCAGCATATCAAAAAGAGAAAAGAAGAAAAGACCCACAAAGTTAGTGAAGGTGTTTCTGTAATGAAAAAAATGATAAGGCAGAAATAGAAATGACTATAAAATGAGTCTCTTTGAATGTGGCTTGTTACAATGGCTTTCAAGAGCAGTTAATTTGGTTCGGAGGGAAATGTGACTTTGATCCAACAGCTGAATGCAAATTTCCAATTGGCTCCTAAAGCACCACTTCTCCTGCTTTTTTTTCCATCATATCGTCCACTTTATCAGACACAGACAGCAGCGTGCAGGGTAGGTAGGAGAAAGAGAAGCTACAATCTGTCCAGGCTGTAATTTTTTGATAAAGAACATTTAGTTTGTTTCTGATCTCCTGCCTGCTTCTGTTAAACAGTCAGCATGAAGAACACTGACTCACTTCTTAAGATGTTATGTAAATAGACAGTGGCAGGAGTGTTAAACAGATTGCCCTAAAGAACAGACACTGATGGTAAAAGCAGGAGAATAAAACATATATTTCTTATGATGCATACCACATGTCTCAAAAGTACTGGATCATCAACACTTATCTACCGTTATCCTCTCTCTTTACCAAAACTCTTTATCTTTATTTAATTCTTCTACAATTAGAGACCACACGTGCCAGAACAACATAATGGTAAACACTTAAACTAACTGAAGACAGAACAGAACTGGGGAAGAGTTAAAAAGTTAACAAGCTGACTAATTTAAGTTCTGCAGCGTGAGCTAGTTTCACAGCATTAAAAATGTTTATTTAAAAAAAAAAACATGTTGTGATCCTTAGTTCTTTCTGATCAATGCAATCTAGTACTCCTAAACTTTTGAACTCGTAAACCCTATTCAGGGTAACTGATTTCCTGTTTGGATTCAGATGTTTTTATTTTGAAAGAAAAAAGGAAATTTAGGTAAATCAAAGATTATGACATTAACTAAACCCCAGAAAAAGAACTTGTTATGGATTGGAAAGGAAAAATGAGGGAATGGTAAAAAAGTAAAATATTTGATAACTCAAACAATAAATGGACATGAGCTTGTATGGCACTTTTCTTGACGTCTGAAGTCTGTTACTCCTACTCTCTAACATCCATTCACTCCACATTCACACACTGATGGTGAGGGCTGCTATGGAGAATTAGCTCTCAGTATTCGCTAATGCAATTCAATCAAATCCATGCACAAGGTCCAGCTGACCCCTGACTTGTCTGCTGAGATATCTGGGAGATTTTTAAGTGAAATGAGACTTTAAAGAGCAGATGTGTACTTATTTTACAACATTGTGGTTGTAAAGGGATGTTGCAATAACTTAATTATGATCAATGTATTAATTATGATCATTGTAAAAGAAGCAAATATAAGATTTGGGAAATTCAAAATAATAGGTAGATGAGTGGCATGATGTGCACTCTGCAGCATAAGGTATGAGTGGAGGATGCAGTAGTCATGGCACATACTGTAAGGCCCTTCAAGCATGTGCACATCCCCTCTTGGCCCTCATGAGTCGCTCTATTTCCCACCACCCTCCCATTCCAGAGATGAGGAAGGGGGCTCCAGACTGCAGACAGCACATCATCTTTCCAGATGGATTGTTTTTGTAGGATAACCAGTTTATCTTGGCCGCCCATCTCTCTTGGTGAGGAATGATTGGGCAGACAGGCAGTGTAATTGACTGCGTTTGGCTTTCACCTTGCCAATAAATACTTCTCCCTGGCAACGGCGCTGACGTCTCTCATATTAGCTCCATCAGTGTCAGTCTGACAGAGTGTGGGTATGGGGCAAGCTCATGTGTGGACAGTGGAGGGGCATGGGTAAGGACTGCATTTTCAGCCATGTCCATGTCTATATAACTCTTTATCTCTCTATTTCTACCTCGGTGCAATCACAAACATTCAGATTGTTTGCTTTCTCTCATTTCAATAATGAGGCAGAAGCATCTAAACATCCAGATGACACATTGTGTTTAGAGTGGGGTCTAATGACAGGGTAGATGGTAGTTCGGGGGGCTATGTTTGCAACTTTAGCTCTACCAGGAAACAAGAGAACCCCATGATGATGACAGCATTGATGCATGAGCACCCCTTGAGACGGAGAATGACGTAAAATGTCACACTGATTTTGTTACTGCACACACATAAATGCATGCACATACACACTGTAATGCCGAGTGTCACTCCAGAGACACATGGGCTTGATTTAGAGATATGTGATTCCACCTTTCATAGAAAACCGATAAGGGAATGTGGGCCACATTAGAATTATAGCTGTGATTGTCGGACTAACAGGATTCTCTCCTCCCACTCTCTTCTCCCTCTCTTGACTTTCTGATTCGGTCACTCGCTCCAGCCCAAATTGGATTTTTATTTGCCGCTGCCTGTACACACCTCATCTGCCACACTCAATGGCCTCTTTTCCTGATAGGAAACCTCTGTCGTTTCATTTCCATCCCTCGCCCTCGCCTTCTCCCGTGCATCCCATCAGCTCATTCTTTACAAGAGGATTAGATTCTCTCACTCTGTCTCTCCTCTCTCTTCTCCTCCTCCTCCTTAAAGTCGCCAACATTAAATCAAATTAGGGTCAATGGTGCAGTGTGGGAGCTAATCCGGCAGCACAAAGAGGCTTAGGAGATGCGCCTCCTGTTCCCAGATATTATTAAAAGTCAGCTGTGAAATAACAATTTCCTCCATCAAAGCTGCAAGCAGATTTAGAGGCCAGGTCTGTGAGATAGGAGTCAGACACATAAACATCGGAGTGAGGGACAAAGTGACACGCTGCACAAATCATAAACTCACACGGGAAAATATCCACACATTTGTGCCAATCTTGCTGTCTGCATTGTGCCCTGGAATGTAGGAAAATCTATTGGGCAATCTTATTCACATTTTTCTAGTTTGACATACTGATAAAGAATTTTAATAGTTTTGCACATTTAAAATTCAATGCATTATTTCCTTTGCTTCTTCCATTGTCGCAGTGAAAACAAAAATGGACACAACACATTTCTAGAAGTTTACATAGACACATTTGAAGCTGTCTCAAAGGACTTCATAAATTTTTTTTTTTGTCTTTCCTCTTTTTCCTCTGCAGGGTACGTTACAGAAGTTTGTGGACGACCTGTTTGAGACCATTTTCAGCACAGCTCATCGAGGCAGCGCTCTGCCGCTGGCCATCAAGTACATGTTTGACTTCCTGGACGAGCAGGCCGACAAACACAACATCCACGACCCCCATGTCCGGCACACATGGAAGAGCAACTGGTGAGTTAAACAGTTTCAATATGCAGTATTGATCTGTAAATGCCTGCAAACACAAAACTCCTCAACATAAGAAGTTAGAAAGGTTACGTGGATGTTTGACAAGCAACAATCATGTTTGTTTTTGAGGTTTCTTTGCTCTATTTCCACTTATGGCCATTTTCCTGAACCGTTGTTTAACAGATACAGGAATAATCAGTATATTTTCCACATTTCACATGGCATCACCCTGGTTTCACCCAGTGTCAGTGCCAAGCTTCACCACACGCCTCTTCCCTTCCTAATATCCATTAACCACAGGGGCGTGTAATCTTCATTAAAGCCAACCACAAGGGGCTAATCCAATTGGCTGCCAAGACTCTCCATCTATTATCATGGATAACTGGGCCAAAAAACGCCTGTCACTGTGGAAACCTCCATGGTGACAAATGTACGCTCCCAGGTGGAAGGAAGTTCACCTCTAAATTAATACCAACTGATTAATTTAGACTGGTCTGACCTCTTGTGCGTCCACCTTAACAGGTTGGCAGGGTTTAAGTAAGCAGGAGTGCACCTGAATGTGGTGAAGGGGAAATGAAAAGGTGTAGAAAGGGAAGTGAACTCAGTGGGAGTTAAACGTGCACTAATATCTCATTAGCCTCCTGGCCTCTGCCAAGATCCCAGCATGCATCACTCAGTGCAAGGCCCAGGGGTACCATGGAGATGGGAGGATAAAATTGATGTGTATCAAGGGACAAATGAAGAGGATGGGTTTGGTGGAGCTAAATAAGGGAAGGAATATTGTTTATTTTAAAATCATGGTCCTCGTTTCGATGCTTGTCTGCAATTGTGGGATGTTTTTACTGTCTGTTAAGTGTTTTCTGAGAGCAACGGGTTGCCCTTACATTATTTTTAATGGAATATGCTTTCACAAGAGGGGTGTAAATGAATAGCTATTTATCATAACACACCATCACAAAAAGCCACTTAGACTACACACAACAGTTTGTCTAATGCCAGCAGAGATTTTCTCTGTGTGGGATGTGTATATGTCTTCTCACTTCACTCTCTGTGTGCTCGACCGTGACCTTTAATCTTCCAAAAGAGAGCAACAATAGCCTTCAATTTGTCAGGCAGTAAAGAATTATGATGCCAGTGCCCCTCCTATACTGGGCCTCTGTCCAGCACTCCTACCTGACTAAGTTTCATCACACACGCCATTTATTTCAAAACCGGTGCCCCCACAACCTACTGTTATCTCCACATTTCCTCCTGCTGTAAGAAGTGCACTGTACATCGTCTGCAGTCACCATTGTGCTCGTTTTTCCCTCAGCCTTTTGTGCCTCAGGCCCTTCTGTTGCTTTTTATATCTAAGTTATGATATTGTAATAATTTAGGGTATTTGAGAATATCATCAGAAGCTTTTTTATGCCTTTATTATTATGGAGGAGGACAGTGGATAGAGTCAGAAATTAGGTATTAAGGAGCCACAGGTTGGCCGCAAACCTTGGCTGCCTGCACACGTGGGGCGCGACCTAACTGCTAGGCCATCTGTGCTCTCATCAGAAGCTTTTTCTAGAAAATTTCACCTTTGTGTCTCCTAAAATAGCTGATAGAAAATGGTTATGCTGGCATGCATTTGGAGCAGAAGAGAACATTTCACATTTCCTCTGATGACATGAGAGAGACATAAAGAGGTTTCATTCTAGCTCAAGAAATCAGCTTTAACCCCTCACAATCAAGGATCAGCTACAAAACAGTGTAGCGAAGGCACCAAAACCACTCCTGCACCTTTTTTACCTAACATTCCTTTGTGTTTATTGAAGTATTATTTAGGTTAACTTTGTGCAATTGAATATTCAGTTGAAATTGAGCACATAGGGTTAATTCAGGCAGGCCACGGCCAGATTAGTTGATCTCACGCAAGCTCTCATCAGCTGACGGCCAGCTGATTTGCTCAGAACACAATTGGTTAATTGCACATGCTGCAATATTTAAACTGCTCCAGCCAGACTATGCTTTGCTGCTCCCTCTGTAAGCTGCTTTTGCAACTCTTCTCCACCCCAGCTCCTCCTCTATGTTTTATCGGGTTAGTCAGTGTCATTCTGTTGTCACTGATGCCTGCTCTGCTATGGGTTTAATGCTGCTTCCCTACCTGCCTCAGGTTTTCCTTGTAGGCACAGGAAGAGCAGTACATGTGCTAATTCTGCTTGATGCTTTCCACATGGGCTTGTGGAAGGGCAGGGGGATCCCAGAACAGCCACACCTCCAAATATAAATAATAGCAATGAGAGCAAATTAATTACTGCTAATAAAGAGACTTATAAATTGTAAATCATGTGTGTTCCTTGACAAAGTGGTCCTGACTGAAGTCATGTCAGCAGTGACAAAGTTGTAACGTGTATTTGTATGCATGTACAGTAACTGTGCACACTCATGAGTCACTGGCTCCTAGAGCATCTCAGGATGGTATCTTTTAGATTAGCCACAGAGTGTCAGCATCTCCTCTCATCCTCCTCCTCTGTATTTGGTGTGTGTGTTCCTTTGTGTGTGTGTCTCTGTCTGCACCGTGTTTGTCATGTCGGGATGCAACAGACAGAATTTTAATTATTGCGCAAAACTGGCACACACTTCTTTTCTGCATGCTGATAAGCACCTCTCTACTATCATAATGCAGTCCCAGCCTTCAACCAATGTAAATGTCATCAGCAGGGCTTTCAGAGTGAAGCTAATTGTCTAATAGTAGTCAAGTTGAAGGATTTGTAAGTTTAGAAAGTTTCCATTTATTCAAAGCCTTTTTAGGGGAGAACTGCTTTTGTTGTGGTGGATTGTAGCTTGCCATTCTCACTAAAGGTCATGCCTTTTCATCTACTGAGGTGCAGTTGGAACAATGCCCACCTAGGTCACCTTTATAAAGCTGTTGTTTCAGACTCAGGTCACTGCATGAAAAAGGTCAGGCTTGGGCTGTTCCCTGTTAGTGCTGTAATCCCCGGATGCCCTGAGCCAAAACATCTGTGACCCTTAGCGTGCCAATGGTTCACAACTTCATTAGGCCAACATCCCACAACTGCAGATTCAGAGGCTGTGTGTGCCATAACTGTCACTCAGTTCAAACTGCAGTAGACATGTCACTGAAAGACTGCAGGCTGACCTTTTAATATTGCCTGCTGCATGAAGCGCCAGTCAGATTTCAGGGTCCCCCCTTAAGTCTGACTGGTTTAGATGATGCTGTTTGCCTTGTCAGCCATTAACTAACCATTAAAGCATCTCCAATCATTAAGTACATCTTCACCTAAGTTAGGTTGGTTTTATTAACTTCAGTATCCTAAAGATGGGGTATATTGAAGTGGCTCCAACATTCTTATATTTGTCTCTATGTGGAGTAATTCTCCTAGAATGAATACTGTTCAGTAAAGTCAGTGTAAACCCCATAGTGGAGAGGTGGATAAACTGTTTTATTACTGAACACACTTTTCCTGAATTACTTTAAAATTGTACTAAGGACTTTGTAGTCTTAAATCAATGTACAGAGCATTGGTTTTTTAAATAAAGGCTTCTCCTGGCTCTGCCAGTATAATTCCTCATGGATCAGATATGCCCTTGATCTTTGCAGCTGATATTTAACCTAATCCCTGACCAAAGGACTCATCATTGACATCCTTTAGATTCCTAGAACTACACAGCAGGAAGTAATGGAAAAAAAAAAAAATCAAACGCAATTGTTAACACACTAGGTAGAGTTATTACGGTTATTATTTTGGGGTGGGGTAACTTGTAATTTTATCTTCCATTTTACATAACACAGAGCTGAAAGCACGGGGCAGCTGGGGCAGATTGTCAACAATCAAGATGGCACAGCAGTAGTGTTAATATCCCTTTGATCCCTGCACTTAATCTCACTAGATTCTTTGCTTCGATTAATTTTGGAGTCATAATGCAGAGTTTTTCCTTCCCCCGAGTCCAAATCCTCTTTTGTTACACTGTACATCTGAATGGCTTTGTGGGTGGCTCTGCTCAGATAAATGCTTAGTGAGATTGTAGGGAGGCACTGGTGGTATTTAAATGATTGCATTTCATTTCTTCTTTTCCATCCCCTTTCTTTGATATTGTGGCACACAGATACACTCTTATACAGGCTAGCACTTCTTTACTGTTAGATTTTTGCAGCATCAGCTAAAAATATAGAGAATAGTAAAGATATGCGATCCAAGTAACACTCAGCTCTTTCTTAATACAACCTGAGCCCTTTCACTGCATTACAGAGATAAAGCCAGCCCTATATCTATTCATTTTGACAGAAACAAGCAGAGAAAATAAGCACACTTGTAGATTTTTATTATTCTGGACAGGCACAAAATAGGACCCACAAGCACAAACAAGGCGATATGAACTGTGTCACTGCGCGGCCCCCAGCGAGGACCCCTGGACACTGCTGGTAAAAATGAAAGCCAGCCACCACCTGGTTTTAAAGATAAAGCATTTATTGAATTGTGCACACACATCAAATAGAGCACATCGGCCACAGCAGGGCCTGTGTACTCTCTTTGCAAAGTGAATGAATCCTCGTCCCCCTTCTGGCTCATAATATGCTCACATCTATTGCCTGACTGGCTGCAGCAGCAAATATAAAAATGGCATTTAGGGACATAATCTCAGAGCAGTTCAACTGGACACAAGCTGTTGTTTTCCTTTACGCTCTTTGTTTCTCTGTTTGCATGGCTATTAGAGCATTCTGTCACTGAGATGGAGCTGAACAAATAATGCTAAAGTAATCTGTAGGACAGGGGGCCAAATACAGCACAGTGTATCAGCATACTTAGATCAATGAACTTTTTCTTTTTAAGATTTATTTTTGGGCATTTTTGTGCCTTTATTAGATAGAGGAGGACAGTGGATAGAGTCAGAAACAGGGTCAAGAGTGGGGGAGAGACATGCAGTAAAGGGCCTCAGGCAGGATTCTAACCCAGGCCGCCCGCATACATGGGGAGTGCCACTAGGCCACCTGCTCCCCCAATGAACTTTTTTTTTCAGCATGTTGCAGTATCTGTGAATTTGCACAAAAGGTTAAGAAACACTAAGGTCAGCATTCCTTTTAGCCGGATGACAACTTATCCTACTTAAAAATTAAACGAGAATCCATATGAATGAAGTTTGACAGGGGATCTTTAAAGATTAAATCTACACCAGTAACTTTGATATTGAATGTTTTTTTATCCATTTATAATCAATATTTTGATTATTCATGCAGCTAGCTGCAAACGCTGTCACCATATTGTCTGTTTTCATCCCACAATTCATTGTGACAACCAGTGGCAGGCTGTTCCATTGTAAACTCATGCTATGCACATGTGCAAATACTTATAAACTGGAGAAGAGTCTGAGTGACTCATAATAGAGAGAAATAGACACAGAGAGGCTGTGATGTGTCACTGTGTCACTGCAGACAGGAACTACTTTGAATAATGACTCAAATTCCGAAAAGCTACTTTCTGGTCCCCAAGAGTTTGTGTTTCAATTTTTGATTAATTTTTTTGTCTCGATAGTCCCATAAGTTTTTTTAAAATTCAAGTGACTTTACTGCAACATAACATATTCTTAATGCTCAGGTTATTCTGAAAAAATGGAATGTTTATTGCTTTACTGTGCACCACACAGTTAATGTTTATAAGCTTTAAAGACAAAAAAAGTCCAGGTGAGACACAATGGTTCAAAAAATAGCGTAGATCTCAGATGGTTAACAGCCATGTAAATGTCATGAAACTGTATACCAACCTTTGCTTTTCCTTGTCTCTGCAGCCTACCTCTGCGTTTCTGGGTGAATGTGATCAAGAACCCCCAATTTGTGTTCGACATACACAAGAGCAGCATCACAGATGCCTGTCTGTCCGTGGTGGCCCAGACCTTCATGGACTCCTGCTCCACCTCAGAACACCGCCTTGGGAAGGACTCACCCTCCAACAAGCTGCTTTATGCCAAGGACATCCCAAGCTACAAGAGCTGGGTGGAGAGGTGAGCTTTTCAGAAGTGTATGCCTCCACACCAAACACTGAGGGGGAGCATGTGATGGGGTGGGCCTTACGAGAGTAAAAACATCAGAAACCTGCTTTAGTCATGTTTCATTCCAACAAACACAAAAGGGCTGTAGCACTGTGATCTATGGGCTATGAAATACAATCCAAATTATAACATAGAGGGAATGGGTGTGAGCGCCCAGGGCTTGAGATCTACATTACAGAGGAAGCAGAAGTGTGAGAGTATTTTTGAGAGCAGAAGCAGAAGGTATTTTTAATGAGAGTTTAATTAAATGTATTTGTCAGCAGGGTCGGCAAAGAGGTCCTGAATAAAAGATGTTGTAGAGTAAAGTGGTCAGGTTATTAATGTCCATAGGCGAGCTTTAGCATGAGAATATTACTGTGCTGCTCAAACTGGTGGACCAAAAGAACAGCTTTGGGCACAGGAACATGCTCATTAGTCATGTGAGAGTGGGTTTGCATCTGAGGTTTCTTTGTGCTGATTCATACATGGATATCACTGTATACTTTAAGCGGGACAGGGAATACAGCATCTGCTACTGTAGGGGGAAGCACAAGCAGACATTTAAGCCTGTATTGACTCATGTTTTATGACATTCACTGTTCTCCTTCTCACTGCCCTGCAGAGTACAGAAATCTGGCCCACAGTAGAACTTATTCAGTCGAGAAGTGTCAGTAATGTCCTAATGACTGACTTTGGATTTTTCCAGTCCTGCTTCACTCTGCTGTCCAACTGTGACAAAGTAAGGGTCATATGAGGGGAGGACCTTTAAAGGCAAAGGCAGCTATGAAAGAAAACTTCACAGAGAAAGAGAAGAAAATGAGAAGTGGAGAGGTAGAAAAGAGACGTCCTTCGGTCTCCTTCATGCTTCTACTAAATTGTAATAAAAGGGCATCCTTACCTGGAGAGCACACTGTCACAAGAGAGAAATCTCTATACAGCTGGAGCATGTATACATTTAAGAGGTTTAACCATGCAGTTTCAGCAGTTTTAGTTGTTTTTTCATGGTTAGAGGCAGTGCGGTTGGGCAGAGACGTTTAATCCCGCAGAGCTTTGTACTTGCTGCAGTATGTTGATGTTATTAATTTGGGGCTGTGAAGTGAAGCGGGCTTGTGAGATATTGACACTTGCGTTGAATTTGATGTGGGAGTTGATGGTCTCCTGACAATGACAAATCCATCACAGCTGTCATAACGTTATTTGTTTACAAGAGTGCTTGCATATGGATCAGTACATGTGCTAATGTAACATTTTGTGGAGACGGCACGGTGCAGATCTAAGAGAAACTGTGCAAAAGTGTTTTCTATAGGCGACTTGTTCTCACAGGATGTTTCCTATTTGGCAGAAGCTTCTGGAAACACTGAAAGTTGAAAAGCATTAGGGTGTTATGAGCGAAGGATAATCATTATTGCTCCCTGAACATTTCAATGAAACAACTCATCAATGTTTGGGTCCATATGCGCTTTACATCTTGAAAAGGGAGATGAATCGACTGCACAACCTCAAACTTTTAACAACTTTAACTACAGATACATACCTGGAGTTGAATATGCATGCTGTGAAGCCTAAAAGCCACTTTAAATTGCAGCTTTACATTTTTGAGTGAATCTACATACATAGGTTTTGGCTGCAATAAAGAGCCCTAAAACTGACCCCTGTTAGATGTCAAGGAGAGAAAATAAAGCTTAGTTCATGCGCCAGTTGTGATGAGCTGACAGGCAGCTGATCCAAAGTATCGCCTCCCAGCTCACACCTCTCTTAACACAGCGGTGTATTTAAATATGACGCACTTCACACTAATCCCTGCTTGCATTAATGCTGATGCACCACTCTGCTGCTGCTGCTGGCAAAGCTTAACCTCCACCACCCCAGCCTCCTCCTTTATAGCATAAACCTTGTTGCACCCTCATATTCAGATTCATGCTACTATGGATTCATTGCTTTTGCACTAATTTTACTGTATTTAATATGCATTGTCATGAATGTATTTATCCATTTGAGGGTTTCTAGCCATGCACTCCCAGGAAGGTCAAAGCATGCTGCTTGACTCACCCAGGGAGCATCTTTTGAGCAGAACAGTAAAATTGTATATCCATTTTGTAATAATGAGAGTGTTCCTGAACAAAGAACTGATATCTCCTACTTCAAATTTAGCAGCTGAACAAAACTCAGGCTAATATTACCTCACAGTTATGTCCTTCCATTTACTTTATCAAAGTAGAGAAGCTAAGTTTTGTTCATACTAACTTTATAAAACAGCACACCTGGTCTCTATACTAACAATCCCCTGCTAGCTTCCCTAACACTACCCTGCAGCACTGAACAGGTGTTGATGTGTGTGCGTGACCTCCGTGCAAAGGCTATAAGCAACATCCACCTGCCTTTTCCTTTGCTCAGTTTGCTCTGAAGACTCGCTTCCTGGCAAATTCATCTCTCCCTCACACATGCCCAGAGTTATCCAGCCAAACACCCGGCCTGTCCTCGAGCGGCTGCAGCTACAGGAATTTAATATGTAAATAACCCGCTTTAATTAACATAGTTGATAGGGGCAACACAGCTGCTGCTGACAGTGACTGATTACCCTTACTTCAATGCAGTGTGTCTATTTGTTCTGTTGTGCTGTTCAAGGTTGAAATCGAAGGCCTGTCAGTGTCTACTAAGACTCTGTATCACTCATGTTGCTGTGCAGCACACTTGTTGCCTCTGTGCCACATGTTTAAGTTTCATATCCTCAAAGATGGTAATGAGCTCTTAGGACAACAGCAGCTCTGTCTGCAGTCAAACAGAGCAAACTAATCTACTCTTTCCCCAAATAATCACACAGCTTCTCTTACAGTGATCCCTGCTTAGTGAACTTGATTCTAACATGTTAATTTACCCCTTTCTACTCTAACAGGTACTACTCAGACATCAGCAAGATGCCAGCGATCAGCGACCAGGACATGAACGCCTACTTGGCAGAACAGTCACGGATGCACATGAACGAGTTCAACAGCATGAGCTCTCTCAGTGAGATTTACTCCTACGTGGGCAAGTACACTGAGGAGGTATGTGATAGCCACACTCAGATTTTGGGGGGATGTGTCCAAACATTCTAAGAATAACTTTAGATCAACTAAAGATTTAAGAATTCTTCAATAAAATTTATTTTGCATATTTTATTTTCATTTTAAGCTTTTGTGCAAGCTAAACACCATTCATCAAACACTTAGCATGTATAGAACAGTAACTGAACAATCAACTATATTTCCAGTTTTGAGCTTCCAACTGCTTTGTTTAGTGAAATAAATTTTAGGCTCAATTAATCTTATAAACATCATGAAAATCAGATGATAATGCATTTCATTGATCAGGACATGTGTTGACCAATCAGCATCAAATGTTCCATAAATGAACGTGGTAATGGTTTATACAGGACAAAGAGGGTGTGCAAAGACCTCTGCACACTGAATCTGTTTTTTCATCCCAAACTGCCTCACTCATGTTCACACACTGAGTCTGAATCTGCATTTTCACATCGATTTAAACACTGTGCTTTACTCATCTATTATGTGAACAAAAACATTTGTACAAAAAATGTGAACACACAGCCTAGTACCAAGCAGACGAATTAAAAAGTTGTGCTCCATCTCTTCCCATCGGCATATAGCTGTGATGCAAAAGCTTTTGCAAATAACAAATTGAAGATCTCTGTCAGTATGGATGGAGCAAGGGTTTTCTTTGTGATGGAAGGAAAGAGCCACATTTTTTCACCAGATTGTGGATCAGGAAAACGCGTCCAAACATAACAGACTAATTGTGCTAAGACCTTAAGGCTAAGTGTTGGTAGTATACCAGTACTATAGTATAGTATATTTGTCCTTGTAGTTACGTAATAGTAAGGGATAGAGATCAAAACCCAGCTCTATAAAGACCCAGTTCCGTATTTTTCAAATACTTGAAAATCAATAATGTTTTAGCTTATTGATACTACTATTGAGTCTCACAGGCTCTGTCACATAACGTCATTTAATGATATGACAGGTGTAAGAGTATACTTTTTTATAACAAATTAAGGATGCTAATACTCTATTATGTAACTATATTTATAATAATCTTAACGGACAGTGTTACTCTGATCTTGTAATAAAATACAACAGTTCCTTATCTTGTTGGCCCTCAGACTTTCCCCACATGATTTTATATTTAAAAGTACTGACTGCAGTGTTGTTACTGTTTGTTGTCTCACCGGCAGATTGTATGCTCACTGGAGCAGGACGACGGAGCCAGGAAACAGAGGCTGGCCTTCAAGCTGGAGCAGGTGGTGGCCTTCATGAGTCTGGAGAGCTGAGGACCGCACTTCCCAGGGCGCACTGGGAAGAGACCCCATCAGAAACCGAGCCGTGCCTGAGCGAAGACCTGTCCCCATCTTTTTCATCATGTGACTTCCTCCCACCCGCCTTTCAAAGATGATGACTTCCTTGCCCTTTTTTCTGCTTCCTCTTCCCCAAGAGATATTTTGTTCCTCATCCACTCTGCTGCATAGACTAGTTTACCTGAATTTCTCTGAGGGGTGGTTCAAGCTGCGGTCAGTGTCTCCTTCAGTGCAGTGCAGGAGATGCCTCAGCTTCACCACAGGGAGAGCTCTGAGGGGTGACTGCCTGAAAGCGGCCATATTGGCAAACTTCAGTCCCCCTGCTGGAAGAAAAGAGGGGAAAAACATTTTTATGTTGCCTTCAAGAATTTACACTGATAGGTAATTCTTTCCAAACCACGATGCTGGTGTCCGTTTTGTTGAGAACTCTTTTAAAGATAGGATAGTGAAAATACAACCATCTCTAGAGTCCTGTTTATTGTAGTTCTATATTCAATCGACTGAATCAAGAGGAGACATCAAAATGATGACTGCAAGCCAAATGAACACCTCTGAAGAAAATTAATGCAAAGGATGGTTTGCCAAGTTTACACTGTACCTACAAGCAAAGCATACATATCTGCGACTATTTGGGGCGCGAGTCCAGGCAAACCTAGAATGTTCTTGTGTTCTTTAAATGTAGCTGGAGTTGTATTTAAGAAAAAGACTGATGGGGAACGGGAAGGATTAGTGCTTCTCTGAACTTTTCCTTTATTCAAACATGACAGACGCTAAAACTTTACAAACCAGAGCATTCCCCAATCTGTATCCCTTTGCAACATTCGCACATTTTCCCTGCCCAGCTTACATTTCCTTCAAAGAAAATGCTCATGATTTCTGCTTCCATCCGGCTTACGTGGCTACTGCAAAATTAATCTATTAGACAAACCCAGGAGGGCCTCGACCCAAAGTGGATCCTCTGTAAGAAGCACACAACCAACTCTGGAAGACAGTTTTCTGACTGCCCATCCAAACACCACAAGCAGTCTTTGGCTCTTGCCTCTTCCAATCTTGTGCCGCCACCGCGACGGTCTATCAAAGCACACACACCCGCACAGATACACACGATCAGCAGCTGCCTAAGATCTTGACTGCCCAGATATCTCCAGCAAAGGAAGAGCTGACTGAAAAGTACTGGGTAGAACTGCCTGATCATTAAAAACAAGAAGAACGATTTATGACAGCACAGCCAGAGACGGCTGACTGCTCCTTAAAGGGGTCTGTTGTGAGAGTAGCACTTCTTTCCCAGGATATTTAAAGACTTTTGTGTGGAGAAATCAAACAAGATGGACTAAGTCAGTCAGCCAAAAACCAAAGGAGCTTGAAATTTTCAAAAAAACGGTCAAAGTGTATTTGTAAAGTGCCACTGAGGAACGTCAAAAAAGGACTATGTAAAAGACAACCACTTCTAGGACTACAAAAATATTGTGACTGGAACTTTAAGAAACCTGTGTGATTTTTCTGACCTCAGTGTGTCGAGGAGAGAGGCTCTGTGGGCGATCCCATCCTCTTTCTCTTTCCATCGTCCTCGGGGCCCTTCGGCTCTCGGCACACCGTTCAACCCTTGTGTCCGGCTCCTGACTTGCCAGTTTTCTTTCTGTTTTGCACAAGCGTTGGAGATGGTAGCTAGTTGCATACGGCAAAACCCCAACTCTTGAGTGTGTAACTGTTGAGGCGCTCTTGTCTGTATTAGTGTAGTTGTCCTCAGTGGTGGCAGGGGGTGGCCTTCTCCAAGCCTCAAAAAAAAAAAAAAAAAAAAAAAAAAATCTGATAAAGCGGAGCAGGACAAGAAGCGAGCATCACGGCAGGATACACTGATAGATTTTTAAAGTAGACGTTGGAGAGAGCGATTGAAAGAGAGATGATGGAGGCGCCCTCCGTACCTTTAGACCTCTGCCCTTTCTTTTGCCTTGACAACGTGCCCCATGTGGTGATGTGAATGTGTGAAGACCGCCCTAGGTCCACCTTGGGTCCTTTATTGGCTTTTTAAGCGCATGTAAAACGTAAACAATTTAAGAAACTTATTTAAAAAAAGTGAAAAATAAGAAAATTAAGCCTTGCAATGATGATGTGGATGTGTTCTTTTATCTTTCTTTTGCTTGGAAGAATCGAGACGGGAAAGTGGATTGTTCATGTAATAAAAACTATAACTTTCGTTTAAGGTGGAACCTTTATCAGTTCAGACCCTCCTGCAGACCCTCATGTCCATGGTTTTTGTCAAGTGTTAGAAAACAGATACTATATACCCTTGCATGTTGACCTACTTGGATGGTATGAAATGGAACTGCCTTGCTCAACGATATTTATATACTTCTACTAGGGACAATTTTACGAGCCAACTGTTCATTTTTAGATGATGGATCTCACATTTAGACAACATGAACTCTATTTTGAATTCAGTATCAAGGTATTGTGTCCTCTATTGCAGGTCCTTAGTGTGTAGTAACAGCTCTGGGTTTCCTTTTGGTACATAGAAGAAGCAGGCTCAGCCTCGCTGTTTTTGCTGCTATTAAACCTTGTTTGCAAATGTCTTTTCCTCATCCTAACAAAGGTTCATTTCATCTGTCATGGGCCACAAATACACCAGTTACAAGCCTTTTGTCATCCAGACAACAACGGAAACATATCTTTGACTACAAATCAACCAGAAAGCACATCCGTCTTGATAGTAGACTGAGTTTGGCTAGTGACTGTTTTTTTTCTCAGCCTTTAAGTCAAATGTATGTGAGATATCCAAGTCATTGTCCATTAACCCCTTGTCTGCAGCTCTATGAATGTCTGTTGTTTCTACTTGGAGGGGTACATTCACAAGATGTTTGCAGGACACATTATGTAGTAAACATATCAAACTTATTCATATTGGAATATGAGGAAGAAGGGACTTTGAAACCTACTGAAACATCTCTAGATAATTATAAAGAAACTCTTTCATTCATGTAGCCGACATAAAGTCTGTCTAGATACCCAAAGTTTCCCCTCACAGCTGTGTGCTTATGAAAAAAACACACGGTGAGAGTCCTGGACTGTCGTTGTGAATCTGCCCCCCGGTGTAATGTCCCGTCTTTCATTTTCTCCTTGCCCTCTCATGCAACAAAGGCTGTCTCCGAGTGGCCACCTTGTTGCCAAGAGCACAGATAAAGTTTCCACCTTCAAACGTTTTGTAGGAACTAAAAATGTCCTCCTAGCTCAGTGTTATAGCAGGTGTTACAGAAACAAGCTAGAAAAGACTTTTACTAGACCATATTTGAAAGATAAAGAGTATCTTATTGAGAGATAAAAACGAACCTGGGGGATATAAGGCGAGCTTCTCTAACTTTGTTATAATTAATTGTATACCTGTGTATGTAAATATAATGCATTCCTATTTTGCAGTCAAGAACAAAATACTATTTGTAATATAGAATAAACTTTATTATGAAACCAAGCATATCATGATTGTTTTGTGGTCTTTGTGTCTTTTTAAGGAAAACTTGGAAAGCATGCTCTGTTTGGAGATAAGAGCCAAGCTACCTGCATACCATTTTTGCACAATTATATAAACTCAGACCTGTAACCAGTAACATAAAAGAAGAGCAGCTCTGAATTTTGATGCCATTGTCTTATTAAGACTACACTGTGGCTGTCAGGCTGCTTTGTCCTCTGACAGGTGCTGTGTCAGTTAGACGGCCTGTTCAGGGACTCTGAGGCCATCTCAGGTCTGCCTCTGTCTGCTCTAAGACCGAAAAGAAAAGACGAGATGCATGACAAAGAGCCACTATCATTTCACTCAGAGATGTATAATTATTCTTTATGCTGTTGACAGTCTGCTTGTAAGGACAAATACTGCTCAGTGTATAGAACTAGCACTAGACTCTCCCATGAAAAGAAAATCCTGATTTGATGATACATAATGGCCCAAATCATTGTAGACTTAAGTATCCAAATTATTGAAATCATGGTTTTTATCCAATTAATTCAAAGTCTATGGGCTGATTCTCCACAGTGCCACTGGGGAAGATAAAGAACCAACGGTTGGAATAAATTTAGCTCTGAGGGAGTTGAGCTCAGAGGAGTTGAATGGTCTAACTCTGAACAGAAGTAGCAGCAAGAGATGATCGCTAAATAATATGGAAATTAGCATCCAACAGTCACAGTGTCTTTACGTACCTTTCTAAGAGTAGGGACAGAATTAAGCAAACATTTTTTATGACAGCAGTAAATTTTAAAGCCCGTTTGTTATCCTGGGACAAAGCTGAGAAATAACATCCCCTCATGATTCCACCTCGGCTCGCAAAGCAGCAACCAACAATTAACTGATGGTCCGGCCGGTTGGAACCAGAAAACAGATTATTTGAGCCAGATGTTTATGTAAGTACTTGGAGCTGCACAATGTGTTCTCACTATCTGAACAATCACAATAAACACATTGACAAGTTGGACTTTATCGCAACAAGAATATTTTTATGAAACAAGCGATGTTTTCTCACTCAGCAAGAGAGCATTTTACTCATTGGATAGAGGCCCTGAACTGTAGAAAATACAGGATAGAGCCTGAATGATACCATCCATTTGGTTACTGAAGCCAATCCATGTTGGCTACAGAATTGAAAACACTGTCTCAGACTAACTTTAGATCCGACAACGAACAAAGTGGTGGTGCTGAGACAGAACTGGCAGTATGAATGTCAGCCCAGTTAACCTCACTGATACATAAAGCTTGTGGACCTGTATATTGTCACTCTAGTAAATGATGACAAAGATGGGGAGAAAATGCTCTCATGTAGTTGACTTGCTCTGACATGCCAGTCTTGTTGAATCGTGGTCGTAGGGCAACTTGGACATGCTGTGCTAAGGCCACACTACAAGAGCATTTGTTGTTCACGATGCACATATTTGGGTCCGATGTTTGCCAATGAGCTGCTACCATTACTGTTTAGGCAAAATCTGGCAGAATTCATGTAGTCTGAGCTGGCCTTGAGAGAAGTTATAAAAACAGCTGACTCTAGCTGACTCCATAATGAGGGACATTTTAAGCATTTTAGGTGGAATTTATTTCATACATCTGTATTATTTAACTAGTTTAGGAAGCTTTAAATGCAGGTTTTGGGGAACTCTGACTCTATGTAAAAGTATTTGTGACTTTTTGTGATTTTTTTCTACTTGGGCCACTGCATTCTGAAACACTGGACTACATTGGCTTTGTAATGAAAATAAGCTCCGCCAGCATAAATCAACAGCAGCAGTGGACTACAGTTGGCTATCATGCAGGTTTTTAACAATACCAATGCTAAATCAATACTATAAAAACAGTGCCAGTGCCTAAATGCTACCTGAATCGACACTTCCAGGAGGAAAAAAAATATCATGGTCGGCAACACTAAAAATAATTTAATGATTGCAAAGTGAACTTTAAACTACACTTTAGCAATATATGTAATCTTAGAATAAGAGTCATTATAAACAAATTTAACCAGTTAATTAATAAAACCTAACAAAACTCTGATAAGTTGTATTTCCTTCTAAAATAGTCTTACTAAAATTTCTAATAACTTATAAATGTGTTAATCCTACTAGAACTTGCAACTTTCACTAAACATTTTAACTACTTAGTTTTTACTACTTATGTTTTTAAAAGTCCATTTGAATTATAAAGTTAAATATTATAATAATACAAAATAATCCATTGTCTGTGCGCCCACAAGCTTAATCCCCCCCCCCAAGTAAGAGCCTGGGCCCCCGACTAAAAGTCTAGATCCACCCCTGCTCTGAAACTAATGACCATGTTACGCAGGATTGATTGACAGCCAGCTGCAGGACATAGAGGTCTGTTGATGGGACAGAGAGGGAAACATTAACGACAACATAGAGGGATAGGGACTTAACTTTGACCCGGACAGAAGTCAAACAACTTGTTTTCTCTCCATCAACCTGATCCACAGAGACGCTGCTATTGCACACTCAGGTGAGTCAGACGGCAAGTGAATGAAACCCAACTTAGTACCATAGGAAAAAATAATTCTTATAAATGTCTTTAAAAGAAGACAGATGGACATGGGATAAGAAAAACAAACAGTTCTTTAGGTAAAGACTCAAAATTCCTGAACTGGCGCTGCATCAGTGACAGCTCATAAAGTTAATAAATTAAAGAGGCATGCAAGCAGAGAGAGACATTACTCAGCAGCAGTGAAATGCATAAATGACGTTCATGCTCTGCAGAGGCCTGCATATATTACAGTAACCCAGAAGGTGTTGTGTGCCTCAGGTGGTCACGTTTAGGTGTTCTGGTACCAAAAGAGGCACCAAAATCCATGTTTTGATTCAGTTCGGTAGGTATCAGACGTGTTTGCACAGTGTAATTTTACACATTGCTAGGCTAGTAGTTAAGGTCATATGTGGAAAGCACACAATGTGGTTCTTAAACTTTGACATCACAGAGAAATAAAAGACCATTTTCACAAGAGAGTCAATTAAGGAAGAAACTGGCTACATTTAAGTCCAGAAATAATTAATGGAGTGTTATAGCTGGCTGTCATGGGCCCCAGAAGTTCCCCCATTATGGGCACCCCTGCAGAACAATACAATATTTCAATACCTAGAGTCTCTCCCTCCTTTTGAGGAAGGGGAGGGGAGGTTAATGAACCAAATCAGATTTAATAAGAAATTAAAGTACACTATCTGGGTGTTCATTTAACACATCCGCCATGTTTACAACTATTCCAATCCGTTATCTTAGGATGTCATGGTTAAAAAGTGAGGGATGCATTTTCATCATTAATGAGTAAAGTTGTCTCTCTAGGCCTGGATATGTCATTGGATTTAGCTTCAATGCAGCCTAATACAACTCTTCAAGATGCAAATGCTGCTACAGTCCTGATGTAAGTTGCATTAAAGTAAACTCCACAGATCTCATTCACATCAGTGCATATTAGAAAGGTTACAAAAGCAGCTCTGATTCATTGAGAGAAAATCTTGGTCATTTGATGAAAGGCAAAAAAAACATCCTTTCCAAAATAATCAAGAAAAAGCAGAATAGACAAAAATGAGTCTAGCATGTGCTTCGTCCTCAAGAGGGAAAAGAAAAAAGGAAATCCATCTAAGCATGTGAGTGTGCAGATCTACAGTTTATTTTACTCTTCATCTGCATCGTCATAAATCAAAGGCAGTCACAACACAAACTTCAATGTTCTTGTTGTTTTGAGAGCCCATCACATTTCTTATCTCTCAAACACACAGTTTCCACCCCAAACTTTTCCCAACATCAACTTTTAACAACTACAGCAGCACAATAAAATGTATTACTGCCTCAGCACAACAAGGCCATCCTCAAACATCTTCTGTGAGACACGCAGGACTTGAAAAGTCAGAGGTAAGCTGAAAAAAGACGAGTAAATGGAAAACAGGAGTGACAGATGAGGAAATAGAAAGTTGTGTGTAGCAAAAGGAGGGAAGGGGGGGTAGAGGTGTGGAAAACAGAGTGACACCCCGCTGGAGGGGACGCCGCAGAGGCTGACGAGGACCAGAGATTGAATTGGCCCGGTGTCACCCTCCATATACCAAGCAGTGAACTGGGAGTAATGGGTGAGAAATAGAAGGAGGGGAGGTAAGAAGAGGAGGGGGCGCCCCGTGAAGTGTCACCCTAATTCTCTGACTAGTGAGGCAGGAATAATGGAAGGGGTGACGGGTTGGGAGAGGTTGGATGGAGGTAGCGGAGGGGGCAGGATGATAGAGAGGCTGCTATGATTGCTTCACACTGGGGGTGGCTCTCCACACTCCCATGATCACCGCGCCACTTTCACCCTAAACCTCCACCCTGATATCACATCATGGAGAGAAACCTGACCACACGGAGGCAGAGTGATGGACAGATGAGAGAAGTTTGGTGCTTTGGATTGGCGGTAAAAGTGGTGTGGGGTTACAGGATCACAGAATCGATAAGCCTGGACCTGCAGCTTTGGGGGCTTGAACCCATATTCATCCTGGGGCCAGCTCAGCTTAACAGACTTATCTTTGTGACAAGAGACTATTAGATTTACCATCAGCCTGGCAATTCATGAGATTTATATCACTCCATCAGCTCCTGTGGCAAAGTTCTCTTACAAAGAGCGACATGTTTGAGTAACAGGCGTAGAGAGGAGAGTAATGTTTCAGAAAAACAGGTTTGCACTCACACAGATCCACTTTGTTTCAGTATAAAAACACTTCAGGATTAGTAATGCTTTAGTCTGGCTAATGGTGCAGTTTGAGATGAATCTATAGCACTGGTCGGCTTTGGACCATGAAGACATACAGGAGGAGGAGGCGGAGGGGTTTAATCTGAGGCTTTGAGGTGTCAGACTCTCGACCTGGGTCTCATATGAGAGTGGGCGATAAATCAGTTTTATCATTCAGTCATCCCTGTGGAAAATATAGATTTTGAAAAATGAAAATCCAGAGCAGCTAGAGGACAATGTGGTAACATCTGGCACATGTGTTCTGCATCCTGCTCTGCGAGGGTTACACCATTAGCAAAGCTAGTCCACAGACAGCTCCTCCTCCCCTGAAACTACAATGATCCCAGAAAGTTGGGATGTTGTGTAAAAGGTGAATAAAAACAGAAAACAGTCATTAGTAAATCAATCTATTTTCCACTTAATATAGCACAAAAAGTAATATTTAATGTTCATGCTGATAAACTTGATTGCTTTTTGGAAATATACACACACTCTAAATTCTGTAACCTCCAGGAGCTACTAAAAACTTGAGTTATTAGAGGCTCACTGGTGACTTGTTGGAGAACACTGCTCTAGAGTGTGCTAACAGCTTTGTTTACATCATTATCTCTCTTGTTTTTAAAGGTTGAAGCCTTTTAAAGTTTCTTGTCATTACTAACTGCTATGTCTTTTCAAGATTTAATGGTGACTCGCAACAGACTGACAGTTTCATACAATTACACTCTTAAAAACTGAGTTTAAATGTTTTGCTTTTAGCAGTAAAGCTCAGCCAAATATCATATTTGAATAATCACAGATGATCCATGTGGTTGCCAAAAATGTTTTTTATTTTTGGACCGAGGTTTAGCATGTGGCTGCTTTTTGGCAGGATTGATAGATTGATGATGGGAGTGCAGCTTGGACAATGGTTGACGGGTCTAATTTCAGCGGCGGACTCAGAGATATTGACAACTGCACACAAGCAGATGGGAGCAATTACCAGCATTAGTCGGCCCTCCTCCGTCTGCTCCGTCTTAGTAAATGTTTGTGTTGCAGGCAGAGAGCGAGAAAGATATGAGACAGACTCGACAGTACAGTCTGAGACGACCGAATCGCTACAGATGGAGGATGAAGATGCAAGTCTGTCAAAAGGTTTCACAACAAAGAGTTTGAACAGTGAATGTAGCTGAGATTCAGTGGTGGTTAACTCGCTCTATTCACTCCATAAGAAAATAAAATTAGATGTAAAGGACTAAAATATTCAGACCTGTCGTGATCGTTCAGGACTTCACCCCCCTCACCATCACCGCTAACAGTCCACAGTCTAGACACATCCTGTTATGCTAAACATTTCCATTGATCCCACACAACCCTGCCTCCTCACTCACAAACACACATGCACTCACATGCTCTAAAGTCTCTCCTTTATGGACTCCACAAATCTTCTCCCCCATTTCAGCTCCTAATCAATAACAACCATGCAATTCCCTCTAAACTGCACATTTGCTCCCCGGGCTCCCTCAGCATACGCTCCCACTGAAACACGAATTACCAGAGCTGTGTGAACGTCTACAACACGGAATTGATTATCTGGTTGAGAAGTATGTTGAATTTATTATTACTTTATTGTCCGCTCATATGTTGATAATGGATTACAGAACTGAGCAGCAAGAGGTACAAGTCCAAAACCGCCTCTGCTGCATAAACATAGAAGGACCTACAGGAAGAGGAGATGCTGGTCAACATGACTCTGCTTCTGCTCGAGGTTCCTGCCTGTAAAAGGGAAGGTTTTCCTTCCCATGTTGCTAAATGTTACTAAGTGCTGAGCTCATGTAATGTTTGATGTCCATAGTAGTGAATCAAAGAGTACAGCCTAGACTTGCCCTCTTTGTAAAGTGTCTTCAGATAACTTTGGTTATGAACTGATGTTATACAAATGTAGATTGACTGATCAATAGATACTTCTAGACTGACTTGGCTTTACAGCAGCAGTCGTACACTTAACCGCTCTCTCTTGTGATAAAATTATGAAACACTCTGTAGTCATGAATTTATATTCTAGATCAGTGGTTCCCAGCCTTTATTCCTCAAGCCCCCCCCCACACACACACTTATATAAGAACAGTTGAGCCCCCATCCCATGAGCCACCTGAGGAAAAACATCATAATTGATTTAAATTGTTTGATTAAAAAAAAAAAAGATGAAAGTTATACAAGTTCCACAATATTACCAATATTACATGGGTTAAGGTTAGGGTAGGAGTGGTGTCAGGGGGTTAGGGGTAGGGTGAAATACCACCTAATTACCAG
The DNA here is from genome assembly GCF_018320785.1 of Cheilinus undulatus. Classification (NCBI taxonomy): domain Eukaryota; kingdom Metazoa; phylum Chordata; class Actinopteri; order Labriformes; family Labridae; genus Cheilinus; species Cheilinus undulatus. Next base: position 17,303,219 of record NC_054887.1, on the reverse strand, counting down.
AGAATTGCTATAATATTACGAGGGGACAGGGCTAGGGTAGGGGGGGCTTAGGGTTAGAGGAAAATACCAGATACTAATTACCAGAGAAAAGTAAGATATGTGTTACCCAAGCCAAATAAAGTTCCTGCAAGTCTGCATTCCGGTTGAGAAAAATGGATACAACGTTGTTTTCTTCAAAATGATCATTTTTCGTTTTTTCTCATTTTATGCAAGTCCGACATTTAAACTACTAATTCGATGAAAAAAGTAACACAAATGTGATATTTAAAAGCGTTAATTTTGTGTTTTAAAATGCCCTGTTTTCGGAGTTGCTGTCTGGAGATTAAGGGGAGGGGAAAGTAAAACTGTGGGGTGATAATTGGCCACTCAGCCTGGCATTGTTCCCAGTTTCGCCCATTGAGGTGGACAATAAACCACATGGCTCAAACGCCACTCCTCCCCCGTCACGTAAATACAGTTGTTTCTAGTAATATCTACCAATATCTCAAGCCTCAAGATGCACCCTGCAGCGAAGAAAAGTAGATGAGGGTTAGAGTTGGGGGAAAGTACTGACTAATTATCAGAGAATTGCAGTAATATCACAAGGGTTAAGGTTAGTTTAGAAAAAAATACCTCACTACCAGAGAATTGTCACAATATTATGCAAGCAAGGGTTAGGGTAGGGGTAGAGTTATGGAAAATATCACCTAATTCCCAGAGAACTGCAACAATATCATGAGTGTTAGGATAAGGGTTACAGTGGAGTAAGGGGGTTACTGTTAAGGGAAATTACTACCTAATTACCAGTGAATATTGTGAGGGTTAGGGTTTGGGTAGGTTAAGGGGGTTAGGGGAAATTGAACCTAATAACCAGAGGATTGCTGCAATATTACAAGGATAAGGGTTTCGGAAAGGTAAGGGTAAAACACCACCACCAAATTACTAGAGAGTTGCCATAACATTTCAGGGTTTAGTGTTATGGTAGGGTTAGGGGAAGATACCACCTTACTCTCAGAGAACTGCCACAATATTACAAGGTTGAGAGGTAGGGGTAGAGTTACGGTTAGGGGGTTAGGGTTAGGAGAAATTACCTCCCAATTACCAAAGAGTTGCCATGATACATCAAGGAATTGCTTGTTAATTTCACACATTATTGCTAGGTAAATACTTCATTAATATTACCTAGTTAATTCTTGGTAAATTCCAACTTATTACTGAGGAATTACCAACTTATTTTTGAGAAATCAGTGGGAAATGACCACTTAATACTATAAATTACTATTTAATTAGGGCCCACTAAAATAAAGTGTGTAATGGAAAATTGAAGTCTTCTCATGACTATCTATAATTGTCTTAACCACTCTTGAATTACTGTCCTTGTTATTCATATGTTTCTGTCCTTCTTATATCATTATAATTAAGGTATATTTTTTATAATTAGGATGTAAACCTCTTATAACATGTGTTCTTCTGACTAACACTGTTTCTGTGCACAGCAACAGCGACTGCTCCTGTGCTGCAGGGCACTTATACTCTGTACTTCCTTGTTTTGGTATGACTTCTGCTTAGACCTGCGTGTCAAACAGATCTCATCACTGGCTCTGCAAACTCAGACAGAAAAAAACACAGAAAGACAGTTTGATTCTCCAGCTCTTAATTAAGTGGATAAACAGGATATTCCAGGACAAGTGTTATCAGTAACTCAGTGTGTTGCAGGTGTTTGTTACATTCTGGTGCAGCTGTAAAATTAGCCATCAAAAATGACTTATTTCTTCTCTCTGAGACTAAATACCTCCTTTGGTGCTTCTTCATATCTTAGTTTTCTCTTCTGCTCTTTAATAAAGTGTCTACAGACAATTAAATGCAAAATATGAGCAGAAATGAAAATAAGCTTAATGTTGGTCATGAATCATTCCTCCTGTTAGTGAAGTGTTTTATATGCAGCTGTTTAGAACAGACTAAAGCTCTGGTCATGTTCATAAGCTGGAAGATCATTCATCAATCATAGTCAGAGGCATCAGTGTTTGTGTGAGTGGCTTCGGTGGGGGTTTGGGGGAAGGGGGGAGCCGCAGACAAAGGGCAGCCCTCTATCACTCTCAGCCACCTGTGGGCGTCTGTCCCTGGCTCAGACACTCTCCTCATTCCCGTCGTGTTAGCCTGTCTACAATGGACAGGAGCCCATCAGCTGGGCTCAGTGCTGGCCTGTCTCTGCGGGCCCTCTGCTGCATGATGCACAAAGAGGAATCCCGCCAGGCACAGAAACACACACACAAGCACCCAAAAAAACCACCCCCAAAAAAAGCATACGTGAACAAAGCAGCACAAAATTTCACAGCTTCTCCAGCACCAACATTATGAATATGAATAACCCGCTGGCCGAGGTGATAGCGGGCTGTGCCATTCTGTGATGCGTTCAAGCCTTCAAGATGTCAACACAGAGACAGAAAGGCAAACTGAGAAACAAATCTGACAACACAGTGTGGGACTCCGGCCTGCTATAGGCATCAGACAGTGATCAGGGGCTGAAGAAACTTTGTCCAAGAATTGGCCAAAATACATATCATTTAGCAGAAATCTGGACAAAACACAGCCATGTGTAACATAGATATGTATGTGGAGAAGTCAAAGTTTGCATTCAAGGGGCCGACTTGTCATCGACTCGTGCCGACAGCTTGCTGATACCATACAGACTGTTGAGGGCCAGAAAAGATGGCAGGAAGATCGTCCTCTAATCCAATTCAGCAGCATTCATTTGAATAATTGATGTGGGGACTTAAATTGGTCTATTCCAGATGTCCCTTGCTCCCTTAATCAATACTGATTCCCTTAATCAATGGTTGGCTGGCCGGCCCAAGGCTTTGGCTGTCCCAATCCTCCCCCTACCAACATTCACAGAGCCACTCTACAGCCAAAGCTTCCCACAGTGGCGAGTCACAGGTGGTTGGCTGCAAAGTGGCTGTTTGCGGTGATATGCTCTGGGTAATTGAGGCTCTTACCCGGCGGGGATGGGGCGGTTGAGAGAGGCAGTGGGGACTGCAGAATGTCTCGAGGAGACACACGGTTTCTTCTGGGAAATGCATAGAGATTCCAAGACATGCTTGAAAAAAAAACCATGACTAGGCCCCGACTGGATGAGACAGGAGAACACGAAGGACAGAGGGACTCTAACTAGTTAAAGAGATCATTGGTTAGTGCTGCATAAATAACCTGAACCTTCTCATTTCCATGCTAATAATGTTAAAATGGGGTGCACATACACACCCACACACACACACCCACACACAGGCAGGCAGATATAGGTGCTGTGTGCCAGCATGCCAGGACAGAGAGGTGCAGCGCAGAGGGTGACAGCTGGGTGGCACAGCTGGGGGAGATAGATAACCCTCAGTCAGTAGGCACTGACAAAAACAGCCTCCATCCCTCCTCAGGAGGCTGAACAGAACTTCACCTGGCTCTGCTCTTTCCCTCCTCCTCCCTCTGTTCCCTCTCTCTTCCTGTTGTCCCTCTAAATGTGTCTCTCTTTCAAGCTGCCTCTCATTTTCTAGCACGCCCGTGACATTCTTTACTCTCCCCCCGTCCTCTTCATATCTGTCTCCTGATGTGGCTGACGGCTGACAGGACACCGGCAGAGTGCTCTTGGTGTGAGTGGTCTTCAGGCTGTCAGCGGGATCCTGCAGTGATCCGTCAGTGTTCTTGTGTTTTTGACAAGAACCGCATCTCTGTCTGAGGCAGCACTGAGAGCAGAAACAGTAGAGGAATCCAATTAGTCAAAGGACAGAGAAAGTAGCTGCATTTGAGGGGTGTTGCCTTAGATTACTAAGAGTTATCTGGATTATTTAAACAACAGGAGGTAACCTCATAGTTTATCAGACTGAAAACTGTTGGACTGAAACTTATATGAGCACAAGCTGCCTCTTTTGGGCATGTTTTTGAGAAAATATTTGGGTCTTTAACCAAAAAGGCACTCAGTTCTTCAAGGCTAGTTGCTGGCTTTGTTTGATGCTTTAAAATCTGATACAGTGGATATTGACAGTATTCCCCTGAACCTGAAGAAATAGATGACTTTATAGATGGCTGTTACATTCATAAAATAACCATGTTGCAAAAATTACAAACTGGGCAGAAATTCATGCTTAAAACAAAAGAAAATGTTCCATGAACGGTGGTTTGCTTTAGCTTTGATAGCTTTAGCTAAAGCTAATATAGCTAAGCAAGCTACATATTTAACATTACTAAACTAGCCAATGTTGCTGAGTTAGCTTTAACAGTGAGCTTTAGCAAACTGAGCTAAAGCTAATGTAGCTATGTTCTCTGCATAGCTGCTTTGGGAGTTTAGCTTTAGCTACATTAGCTAAATAGCTACAAGAGCTTAGTAGCTACTTAGCTAAAATTGCTACGTTATCTACATAGCTTATGCAGCGGATGGAGCTACGGAACTTTTTTGTAGGCAACTGTTTACTCTGCTTTAATAAATGTTTTGTTATCATGTTTTGCAGTTCAGATTTTAACTTTTAACTTTTGGTATCCTATTTCAAAAGTTTTAGCATGTATTTTGGTTCTGAAATAGATGGACTCTCAGATGAAGGGTTGTAAGAGTGGCTGTTAGAGATGTACGTTTTGCAGCCAAACTCCTCTCGCTTTCTGTGCGCTGCTATCCTTGAACAAGAATATCCTGAAGCAGTGTTGCGAGGTCACATTCCTGACAGCAGTAGCTCTCTATGTTCACAGGTATGGGCTTATGGTTTCCACACCTACACCATCAGGTAACAAGGACCTCACTGTCATGTTTGTTTCCTCTGACAAAGCCTGCAGAACCTTGCAGCTGATCAGTTATCCTGACATGGAAGAGCCGGTAGCTGAAGCTTGTAAACCAGTGCCAAATACTGAGGCTTTCTGGGTGAAATAAAAACACTTAAAAAAATTTGATGTAGTGTGCAATTGAGATGTTGTTTTAGACCTATTTTTGCCTGAAACTCACTAAACTACGTAGAGAAATTTTACCCATCTGCAGTGCAGATAGCTTAGCTTCCCTGTTGATACGGTGAGGGTGTCTTCTGAAAGGGGCAAAGCTCACTGAAATCTCTGGAGGCTAATGCCTCTACTTTTGCCTAGTACCTCAAAAAACCCAACTTCAAAAACAACTATATATTTCCCTTCAACTGAAACTTAATTTGTCTGACAGATGCCATACAAATAAAGTTTGTTTGATTGAACCTGGCAGAAACTTTGAGCAGAACCAGACTCATGTTGGTTGGGAGGCGATAGAGGGAGATTCAGAAATAGAAACATGTAGACAGAAGCAAAGCAACAAGGAATGAATAAGAGGGGGTTGGAGCCATGACAGACACATTTTATAGACATATAGACAGGATTAAAGAGAGATTTATGGCCTGGGTAGCCACAAATCTCTCTTAAATTCGGCCTATATGGCTGCAATGCCAGAAATAATGCTTACAATATGTGTAGTATCAGCAGTAATAGCCTTGTTTGATAAAAGACTGGCCATTCTAGTGTTAGCATTAAAAACAATGACTAGATGATTTTAAAGGGTTTACATACTTTTTCGTACTACTATATCACCTCCCTTTCTCTTGTATGAAAATAGCCCTCTCCTTTTCTCCCCCTTGAACGATGTGGTGTTTTTTTTACCCCCTCCTTTTTGTTTCTGCAGGCTTTTTGTGTGTCCTGATTTCCACAGTTGTGACATTTTTCATTGGTAAACATGCCGTCTTTGCCAAGGCTGCATTCTCCACAGCATTTGTAGCATTTTCTTATACCCGGCTGGGGCTTTGGTCCTGTGTTGCTGACCTTGTTCACTGACCCCGCTGCTCCGTTCCATTTACATGGTTCTTAAATCCACAATGTCTCTGTTTGCCACCTCCATTGCTTATGCAAACTTGTGCTTTTTCAAAAGTCAGTCCGTCCTCCAACAGCAGCCTCTGCTGTAGCTTGTCTCCATTCATGGCATGGATCAAACCATCTCTCAACTTCTTGTCAACAAATCCCCAAAGTTACAGTCCTGCGCCAGCTTTCTCAGCTCTACCACTTAATCACCCACACTTTAACGTAACTCTGGTGCCCTCTGTTGGCACTAAGATGCAATAACATTCCACAGTCCCTTTGTAACAGAAGGGGAAGGGGAATTATGACATCTTAGGATGTAAGTGAAAATCTGTACATATTTATGATTTTTTTTATGGCACATCTTTAAACCAGTATGCCCAAGGAGTCTTTTGAGAGGTATCAAGGACAATCGGAGCAACGGTGTCAACACAGACAGACGTACCACCAATTATAGTAGAAAGATAACAAACAAAAAAGATGCATTTGCCTGATGACTGTCAGGGGTGTCCAAAAAAAATGCTGCCATTGGCCCATTTTTAATTGGCCTGCAGCAAATTCTAAAACAAAAATGAAAAATGGCCCACATTGGAACATGAAGCTTGTGCTTGACTGTATATTTTATCTGTGTTTTCCTATTGACAGATGAGTATAGTTTTGGTTTACCTTGGGGGCTCATCAGGAAAGGTAAGACAAAACTATTCTTGTCGGTCAATAAGAAAACAGAAAAAATACAGTTTGTGAAGAAAGTATGAGTTTACTGGATAAATGTATTTATTAGTCAGTTGGTGGCAGTCTACTAATTCTGTAAACAAACATTTTGACAGGACAGTTTCCGTGACTTAAGACTACCTCTGTAAATTCTCTGATACATGGAGCGTCATTCTCATTCTGACTGGGGTTGAGCCAGTGATAGCCAGTGAAATCTGACTGGCCTCCTTAAAATACTTGAAATGACCATTTTACTAGTCAGGTATTCACTAGCCATTTAAGCATTTCCAATAACTAAACACATCTTTACCTAAATTAGACTGGAATTACTGACTTCAGCACCATAAAAGTGAGGTATATGAAAGTGGCCCCACCATCCTTATAGTTTTTTGTATGTGGCCCCTCAGTGGAAAAAGTTTTGACACCCCTGGTCTAGTATTAAGATGTAGCCTATAGATATGCAAATGATCATTTCATAGTAACTAAAACAAGCCATTACTGTGGCTTGAAAGATCAATACACAACCATACCACCCATTGAAGTGCTGTTTGTTAGTACTATAATGAGCCGTTGAAGAAAGGGAGGCTGTATAACACCACCCGTCTCTTGCCTCATGTAATGAGCGAGCACACTTGATTGCATGTGTGGCGGTTCGAGACAAAAGACTTGTGTAAACATGTAAACAGGTGTGTTTTACTGCACATGTATGTAGATTGTTGCATTCAGCATTTCGTGCTCTGAAGTCGTGCGTGGAGCCGCCTGGCACCCTGACAGCATCCTCGGAGGGAGCTGTTGCCATAATCGATTTACACGGCAATCACAGATCTGCACACAGCGACCTTCAACAAGTCCTTGAACACAATCTTTCTCTACTGATCAAAAGCCATCAGCAGAGAGTGATTAATGAATCGAGTGTTTATGAGCACATTTAAAGTCACAATAACATCAATTTGTCAATAGCTACACTGCAGCAGCGGCGGTTATTAAAGGAGGCTACATTCTGTCTGCCTGAGTGTCACATATATGACAAGTGAATCACAGTGAGGAGAAGTTATTAAACATTTAAGACACAAGGAAAGACTTTTTTATAAAATGCAGCTGCAGTAGTAAACCCTGGGCTTTCTGAACTAACTACAAAAGAATAGTAGTGACATTATTTGTGGCTGCAGAAGAAGAGCTGTCTTGTATTTCCTCCCACCTTTATGCCGTATAAATCCTGTTAATATGTGGTGCTTATTTTACAGGCTTCCTGCAGGAAAAAAGAGAATGCAGCCAAAGCTTGCTGTATTCTGTCAAGGAGAAGCAATGGCAAGTAAAGCACTTGTGCGCCGCTCGCTCACTGTCAGTATCCATCTGTTTACCTCGCTGCCAGGATGATGGCGCTGATGGAAAACAAGCATTCTCCTCAAAGGCCATTAAAAATGAATGAGGGGAATGAACAGATCACACTCGGGCCGTTTTATGCCTCAGGTTGAGAGATCACCACTCGCACTGTAAAACATCTCACCGTAACAAGATAATATCAAATCCCCCACTGCTCCGAGACAGAAACACACACATGGCTAATGAGCCTGGCAATTAACTTCCGAACGTGCAACAAAACTTTGTCACCGGGGAGATAAACAGAGCTGCTGTCTGTCTGCAAGGAAGTATAAATGATTGCACGCTGCTTTAATCAGTCTAAAGAGCGGGGGAGCATGTGGGAGGAAAGGTTTGGGAACTCAATCGGCTAATCGATCATCTTGACGCAGGTGTTGACAACCCGTCAGCGGGAGGTGACGGTGTCATGTCTGACAGTTCGTCGCAGGAGTGTATGTGACAGATCTGGTGTTTGCTTTGACTCGTAATGGGCCCTGGGGTCACACCGCAGCCAGCCAGAGTGTCACTTCGGGACTGTGAGGTCACAGGATGGTCCACCAAACACACACGGCCACGCTGGTAACCAGGGACATCATTGTCATCGGCCACGGCGGAGGAGGAGGAGGTGTCTGTGTGCTGCGGCAGCATGCAGATGGAGGGGGCTGTCTGTGAGGGAAAAAGAACAGATTGACGGAGCGGAGAGGGAAATGCACTTTTCAAATGTCACCTTGCCTTGCCACCCCTAATGCTGAGAGACAGAACGGTGTGAAACAAAGAGCGCCCAGTGAAAATAGCTCGAGCAGAGCGGAAAGAACATGACTCGACTCATTTTTAGAACTTCATGGCTTGTACTACATAGTGAAAGGAGCTCTAATTCTTTGGTATTGTAGTAAAAGTACAGCAGCACCTTTTTAAGTAGAGTATGTTTAAACCCCAGAACATCCTGCTCTTCTCTACTGCTACAGAATTTCAGACTTTTTTGGACACTAATTTGATGGATAACTGTTTAAAAGCACTGAAGATGCCAACATGAGAGACACTGCAGTTAGATTCTGCCCCTGATATATGTTTGTGAATGCAGCGAAAGGACAAAAACATTCTCTAAGTGTCTTTCAAACAAGACTAAAATAACTACAGCGTGGCATGCCACCAAGAACAATTGGTGGCATGCCACCTTTGTTGCTAAAATGAGCTTAATTGGGTTTGTTGGTAGAAAAATAGCCTAGCGTGCATACAAGTTTCTCTGTCAGCTGAAAACTCTCTGCAAAGCATGACTAACCTATTTGTAATGTGGCTAGTGTTGGCTGGTCAGTTAAAAATGAGGATTTTCTCTGTTTATATTCACAGCAACAACTAACGCTTTTGAAAGCTGACTCACAAATAAAGTTTGAAAGTATGTCCGACCACATTCCAGTCAAGTTTAGAAAAGCTGCCTCTGGAATATTTGCTATAGGTAATGGAGGACATGTCATGTCTCAATTTTAAAGGGAAGTTAAGGTATTCCTAAAATCAGGGTTTTGAATCGAATCTAAGACATACTAAGGGTGTTCCAAGGCGCCTTTTTCCCTATTCAGGTATATTTATTTAAATTTTGTCAAACCAACTTGTCTAAAGAGGAGAATATGCTGAAAAAGGGTGTCAGTGGGCAGGCTAAAGTTAGCAGCTAGCTCTGCCGGCCTTCATTCCTCTTTGCAGAATAAAACTGTGCTTAATGTCCTCATTTATTACTTCAGTTGAATAGTTTTAAAAGAGTATAACCCTCTACAGCCTACATACTACTTTGTTTCTGTTTTATTGTTCAAAATACCATCATAGCACTCAATTCTGTTGGCATGCTAACAGCTAAACTTCTCATATTTACATTTGTCGATGTGATGGGGAGCTCTGACTGGAAGGCAGCAGCCAGTAACTGAAACTACAGCGGCTACTAGTGGTGGGAGGCTTCATTGCAGTTTTAAAAGAGCATTAAACCTGGATTTCAGGCCTGTGTTGATAAAAATTGATCGTTAATTAGTTAAGCTTACTAATAAATATTTTCCTGGCTAAGTGGACTGCTGCACAGTTAGCCAATAAGCCGGCTAACCGGGCGCATCCCAAAGACATACTTCTAGCAGTTGACTCATTGCTAAGTCCTGCCCTCCAACACCACAAACCAATCACATTCCTCATAGCTCCACATTAAACTGAGACATCCAGCTCAAAATAGAAAAGCAAAAGAAGTGTTGATTTTTTCTGCAATTCTATTGCAATTTATACAGCTGTAACTTAAGTAAAGGCAACACACATAGGTATCCTGAGTGGCTAGAGAATGAAATGCCTTCCATCCTGTTCCTTAAAGCTCATATAAACACAGTAAAGTGTCTCCTTTGTATAAAGATGATCAACAAGGATGTCTGCATTTGCTCTGAGGTAAGGTAACATAATGTTAGCAAAGTTTGCTGCAAAGTGTATATCATCTAATATTGTCGCTAGCATCATGTTTAACATCCCCTCGCAGCAGACTATACTATGTAATGTTACTGTAAGTTATCTATGTGGCGCTGACATTATGGGAAACTTCAACTTTAACATGTTAGCTCATCTATCACATTAGTGTTTTTGTTCTTTGACAATCAGACATCAGTGTTAACTGAAGTGAACAGTTGTAGTTAGAGACCACCCAGCCAAAGCCAGTAACGTTAGCTGAGGCAGCATGTCAGTAGAGCTGTGGTTCTGATTAGGTTTTTGCACTAACTGAAAAAATATATGGTCGCACGTTATTTTTGTCAAACTAGCCAGGCAGCCCCTTCCTTATCTTAACTGGCCTAACAGTTCAGTTGGACCAACCCATATTAACTATACAGAAACAGTCTCATATCATTTTAGAGGGTTTATATTTGAAATGGGCTACGTTTTTAAAGATTTATTCTTGGGCTTTTTGTGCTTTTATTGACAGAAGAGGACAGAGGATAGAAAAATGGGAAATATGGATGAGACATGTGGGAAAGGGCCACAGGCTGGACTTGAACCAGGGCTGCCTGCATACATGTGGCATGCCTTTAACCACTAGGTCATCTGTGCCCCAAAATGGGCTCATTTTACTGAAGGAACAACAAATTTTAAAAAGTACTTGTGCCACTAATAAATGGTATGCAAGTTTTAGTTTACTTGGACCTATGCTACCTGATAGATTTCTTGCTGAAGCATAAATAAGGCTGAAATCTAAATATCCAGGTAAGTCCACTGTAATTCATGGAAATTCCAGGGCAGATGATGTTCTTTTGTCTTTTTCCATGCTACACTTAAAACACATGCATGAAACAAAGAAAAGTTCTTCTCCAAAGCACAGGTTAGAGAGATAAAGGAGGAAAATGTTTCACAGGTATGAAGTTCTTACTGACCTTCAAGGTTTGCCTGAATAGCTTTTAAACTGCAGTGAACATACTAAGAGTGCAGAGAAGCTGAAAGGATTTGAATGTCACATCGGAGGCACAATAGAGCCTCTGTGCGACACTGGAATACAACATTACTGAGAAAAAGTCCTGACATTATGATTCAACTGGGAAACCTCAAACTAGAGACGGAAAAGACACATTCAAAGTCAATCCACTATTTAGATCCAGGGAATTTATGAAATAGCACTCGTGCATTTAAAGCATGACTGAAAGCTTTGATTCAGAGAAAAAAACTCAAAGTACAAGGTTCACATCTACAAAGCTATGGATAAAATGCACCTAGTGCTTTTGTGGTGTGAAATAAAAAAAAACTGTGTTTAAGACTGGACTCAAAATGTTCAATATGACTATTCAAAGTTTTTATACTGTAGCTGTTCTTTAACTGAGACGATCCACACAAGCTGTCCTTCATGGGAAATCACAACCTCAGTTATTAGTGACTCATTTATTTAATGAGAAATGCAGTTCGGATCTTAGAGGAAACAAAAGTATGATTTATGAAAGAGAAGGGACAAATGAACATGTCAGTGCAGAGGCATAAGAGGACCACTTTGTCTTTTACTTGGTTTTCTGTGATAATTGTGGTTATTTAGTGATATTGAAAAATTAACACATTATCATGGGGAGCTTTCAAGCTTTGGAAACAGTAAAATTATGACTACTGCCAGGCGTTTTTATGTGTCAGTGAAGTTTCTGATCAGAGGACAGTACAGGTACAGTGGGGGTTCAAGAAGTTGGGCTGGGGTGTTTTCTGTGGTACAAGTGTTATCAGCAAGGGCTGACCATTAGGCATCATGACATTTATCTTTGATCTCCAAAATCTAATCGATTTATCCTTGAGTGATAGTGAACATGTGTACAAAATCTGAATAAACCTCACAAAGCTTCCTTAAGATTGCATTTACAAGCAAGGGCTGCACATCAAGCCTCATGACCTTGACCTCTGACCAACAAAATCTAATGAGTTTATCCTTGAGCAGTTTGAAGAAAATACCCCAAGCTGAAGCTGTGCTAACTGAGCTGTCACAGCTTAAATCAGGCCAGCTGATGGTGTTTCCAGTGATTCAGTCAGACAAATCCTAAAGAGCTGTTTTTTTTAACTTTGCAAGCAGATACATGGGAAATGGGAAACACAAATTTCTATTGATAGGCTATCAACATCAACTAAAATTTGTTCAAAGGAGGATATTTAGTTAGATAAAATCATGCTTTGAATTTGGATCACATCAACCGTTTTCAAATTAACTTCTCACATGGAAACCAGTTAAATGAAAAGTCCTCTCCTTATCAGCTGTGCATGTAAGCAACAGAATTTGCAGTGCTATAATTGCTATCAAGTTACAAATTGGACAACCTGAAAACAATACACTCTAGCCTCGGCTATTGCCAGTGTGGCATAATAAAATACATGAATGTTTACATGCTAGGGCCTCCCTACATCATTCTCTTTTTGCCAAATGTATTCTTTCTAGGCACACATTCATGACTCCCTGAAAACACCTCCAGACCTGTTCTTAAAATCTTGACCCACCAGTTGAAAACCACTGGTTTAAAGTAAACCCCTGATCCCAGCAGAGAGCCACACTGTGATGTGTGATCTATCTGCTCCACGCCACAGAGGGAAGTTTGACACCGGCTCCCCTGCACTTCAAAAACACATCAATCAAGCCAGTCAAAAGTGTCAGAGACCTTCTACTTGTCATTGTAGGGCTACTTTACGGTGATTGATGGTCTGATGGTTGTCTCCCTGGGTCCCTAATGCCCCCCAACATCCTCTCTTTTTTACCCATGCATCAATTTGCACACCATGTGAAAATAACAAATGATAACATTTTGAAAAATGATTCACAATATCCTCTAGCAATTCTGATAAACAATTCCTGTTTCGAAAAAAAAAGGGGCAGCAAAACAGAGACAGACGGCGACAGAGAGGGAGAGAGGGAGACGTGCCAGCGTTGCTTTCTTTATTGACATTTATGGCTTAGAGGCTGTGAGAAAAATGTGTTTGTGTGTCTAAAGAAGAAGAGATGCTTTGAATATTTGATGCATGTTGAAGGCTGCAGTGGCCTCTGCTGTGTGTGGATGCAGAGAGGCATTAAGCTCCGTCCTCATGGGGAAGGTGTGTGCTGTCTATACACATATCCGTCCAGTCGCGTTCAAACTGGCCTCGATTTGAATACCCTTGAGCCCTTTTTTCCCCTCCCCTTCCTTTCTCCCTCATTTATTTGTCTTTCAAAAAATCTATCCAGCGCTCTCCTCCTCCATCTGCCACTTTCTGAGGCACTGTCGCTCATTTTTCCCTCGTCTTTTTGCCCTCTTCCTGCTAACACGATTTGTCTGTTTCGCTCAGTGTCCACATGTTCTCTCGCTAGCGTTCTGTTTTACATGCTGCTACCTTCAGCTCCATAATGCCGCCGGCCCCCTCCCCTCCGTACCTCATTCCCTCGCTCACAACTGTCAAACGGCTTCATGAAACGAGCGGGAGAGATGATGAGAGAGATTGCAATCCTAATGGTGTGACATGAAGCATTGTCCCAGACCTCCTTTGATAAATGAATTTAAGCGGGCACTTGCTCTGTGGTGAACCATGCTAATTAGGCAACGGGACCCAAACAAAGATGTCTCCCACTAATTGAGGTGAGGTCAGAGGGATCAGCAGGAGTGTGGACATGCCTGACTGTGTGTCTGCTTGTATGTGTGTTGTCTGCAGGGAATTGACTTGATACCCCCTTTGCGGGGGCAGTAATGGTGGTCTTTCCCATTGTGGCAGAAGGTTAGTGGATGACCTTGTTCCCCCAAGTGCAACGAGACTTGTCCCTTACACTGTAGCGTGGCCTGCTATCGCCATTAAGATTCAAGTGGGGATCTGTGTGAGGTCAGAGTTAAAATTGAAAAAGCAAGGGCAAACTGGCGTCATACTCAAATTACATAAGCTCCCTGGCACATTGATTCCATCTATACATTGTAATGGATCTGTGAAGGAACAGTGGGCTCTCTACTGCCCAGTTCAGTCACTTAAATAAACATTATTGACATGTTTAGAGCCAATCCAAACGACCTCTGCTGTTTAGCCTCCCTTCATTGATATTATTGGCGTGTTTACAATAACTGAATGGCCGTGCATCTGTCATTCCCAGGATTTCCATATGTTCTTAATTGATCTGGAAATAATCAGAGAAATGCCCTTAGACAGCAATATACTCTCAGGTCATTAGGGACGTGAGAGGGGACTTGAAGGGGCACTGGAGGGAGGGGTAGGAGGCCTTCAAGAGGCAGACGTATGTAATGATAGCTTTTCAATCAAAGCTCGAGAGATGTATTTACACACATTTCAAATGTCTGGGAACAGAAAGGGATTTTGTTATGAAAGCATTTTGGAGTTTAAAAGCATGGCAAGGCCACAAAAACAGTGGCACCAAGAAGAGAATTAGTTGATCTTTTACCTTCAGATTCAGTAAGCCGAAAACACCGACGAAATAAAAGTTAAACGTACGTTTTTTGCTCTGAATGTTTTTGTATGAAACAGTTGTGATATTGTGAAAATATTATTCTGCAAGAAAGTGTTTATGACCCAAAGATGACACACTAGTTAAAGAAATACATGGTAAAAGTGTATTGAAGGAGGGTCAGCACCTCAAAGTCTGAGGCCATGGTTTTCTGCAAGTATTTGGGGGTTTTGTTTATGAGTGAAAGCAGAAGGAAGTGTGAGATTGACTGATTGGGTAGATGCAGCATTAGCAGTATTACAGCCAATGTGGTGAAAAGGTAAAGCATCAATTTACTGGCCAATCTTCATTCCAATCCTCACCTGTGGTCATGACCGAAAGAGTGAGACTGCAGGTACAACCGTCTGCAAGTTTTCTCATATGGTAGCTGGGCTTAGCCTTAGGCATAAGGTGAGGAGTTCATCCGGGGTTCATTCCGCCACAGCGCCTCCCTTGGGAGGTCTTCTGGGCATGTCCGGCTGGGAGAGGACCTCAGGGAAGACCCAGAATGCGCTGTAGGGATTATATATCCTGTCTGGCCTGGGAACGCCTCGAGATCCACCAGCAGGAGTTGGAAAGTATCACTGGGGAGAGGGATATCTGGGTTGACTTGCTCAGCCCGCTGCCACCACGACCCGGCCCCAGGTAAGCCAAGTAAGAAGGATGGGTCCGAATGAGTTCACACAGGCAACAGGGAGACTAAAACCCCAAAACTTATCAGCTTGACTGACTTAAACTGTCCAATTTTTAAGTCAGAAACAAAGTCCCATCCAGTGTTTATCTTGTCGACAATAATAACTAAAAATGTTGATTATCTTCTTTTAAAGAGGAAGTTAACACTAAGACTGGCTAAAAATAGATATTTGGATAATAACTATCTAAAATATTAGTGCTGGACTGTTGAACATTCAAAATTCATGATATTCCCCCAATGTGCAAGAGGTGTATTGTCATCAGCGCATTTTAAATCATTTAAAGCATTGACCGTGCATTGATTAGTGTTTTACATTTTTATTAATTTAACAACGACTACAAGCTTTTTAAGTTTTTGTCAACTGAACTAGGCCAGTGGCTCCCAAAGGGGGGGTTGGGTTCCCCTGGGTGATCATGAGACACTGAAGAGGGGCCGCAGGATGCTTTCCAAAAAAGAAAAAAAGGGAAATTTAAAATGACAAAAGGGCTTACTTTATCCAATGACTTAAAAAACATTGAAATTAGCTAAAATGTACCAAAACTCCCTGTAGTATAAATTTGTACATGATGGTACCAGGGATGAGTGGGGTGGGGGGGGGGGGGGTCCCCTATTTCTAGGGCTGTTATTTGGGGTCTAAAAAGTTTAAGAACCTCTGAACTAGACTTAAACTGTAAATCAAAAAAAGAATAAAATGTGATTAAAACAAAAGATGTGACTAACAGAGATAATCAAGACTGAATTTGAAATAGCTGCCAATATTAACACTGGTCTCACCACTACAATATCAAAACTATGTTTAAAGGGGAATTCATCTGTGTAAAAAAAAAAAAAAAAAAATCTTAATTTGGAGTTCACAAAGATGTAAGCACCAATCTGCACTCAAATGAGGGGTGGAAATTTGAAGTTAGATTTTCTACCAGAGTCTGACACGGCCCATGCCAGGATTCCTGCCCCTCTCTTCAGTCCCAGGCCAGGCTGGAAATTCAAATACGTGTCATCATCCTGTTAGATATAGCAGCATCTATTCTGACCAACAATTTTGAGTTTTATACTATTTTTCCAGTAATATCTTGAGTGCAACTTCTAAAGGTGTGGACCCTGTCCCCAAATTACAACAAGTAGGGCACCTCCCAGATCAGCTGTCTTTTCAGTAAAAAAAAAAAAAAACACACGATAGATAACCATTACATCACTGTTTTATCGAAATTATTGCTTTTAACAAAATCTTTATATTGCAAGACAATCATACAATAACACATCATGATATTAGATATACTGGAGAATAAAAAGAGCCTTAACAGGGCAGGGAAATCTATTTAGAGATTAATTTTTAAATGAAAGCGATACAATTTAGCACTAGTGCTTCAATAAGTGAATAACATGAGACAGGATAATGATTTATATTCTGCATACAAATTTGTCTAGCTTCTTACTAAACAGAGAATATTAAATTTAGAGACAAACGCACACAGCACTGGGGAGTAAATATTAGAGTTTAGAAGATTTTTTTAACTAAGCAAGACAAATTAGACCAGTGCTTCCTTGAAAAGCTTCCTGGGAGAGCACCTGTCTGAAATATTTCTAACATTACTTGTAGTTGCTGAAAGACAGTTAAATATATGCGTGGTTGCCGGATATTCAAGGACAGCGTTACATTTTAATGTTGAATTTTAAGGGAGCCTGTAGACAAGTGGGGCGTCTCAGCTTTTGATTTATTTGCAGTATCTTATAATGATTTTTTTTAATGCAAATTATTGAGTTGTAAACCACATACATGGAAGACAGCACATGTCTTTAACTGTAGGCTATATTCAGTATCATTTCTATTCAAATGTATGTTAAAGAAGCTACTGTATACCAGGTTTCTAATTATAGGGGGTGTTGAGTTCTATAGGTGGAGTAGGTGTTATATTTACATACAGACCTTCCATCATTATGCATATGAGGTCAGCAGAGGCTTGCTGACAGCAGCCATGACACATTTTTGACAAGTACCTCCCTCAATGGTCAATTTCACAGAACCTTGAGCAAAGTGTTGTCTTGGTAACTCAAGGTGTAGTATCTCATTTGTCAGAGGTGGGATGGGATGGGGGGTGGCTTTAGATGGAGGGAGGAACTAAGGGCCATTAAAGCCCCACTGGGAGGGCTCATGCATATTTAAGTGGGCTAGATTAAAGGTTGGTCGTCTGGAAGTCTCGTGTGCCGACTGAACCTTCTTCTGTGACATGTCATTAACCCTTTAATTGACTAATGGGCGGTGAGGTAGCAGCGATGAGCTAATGTAGCCATTCCTCAATGCAAATGTTAGCAGGGTGTACATCCCACGCTTCGGCAGTGTGCCACAGAGGTGATGGGTGCTGACAAATAGGTTCTAGGTGAAAAGGTCACACTGGGGAAAGGACGCACATATCTGATGTGACAGACCGGGATCAGCCTTAATTTTAACTTTGACATGAAGTGGATCTGAATAAAGAACCATAAGTGAGCTGAGAAAACAGATGGTTGATGTCTTTATAAAACTCAGATCTACCTTTAATGCCCCTTGTCTCCAATTCTGTTTGTGATTTTCATGGACAGGATCTCAAGGTACAGCCGAGGGAGGAGGGTTCAGGGACCTCAAAATTCCATCCCTGCTTTTTGCAGATGATGTGGTTCTGTTGGTTTCCTTAGCTGGGGACCTCAAGCAGGCATTGGGACAGTTTGCAGCTGAGTGTGAAGCGGTTGGGATGAGAGTCAGCACCTCCAAATCTGAGGCCATGGTTCTCTGCCGGGAAATGGTCGACTGCTCCCACCCAGTGGGGAGTGAGTCCTTGCCCAAAGCAAAGGAGTTCAAGTGATTTTGGGTCTTGTTCACGAGTGAGAGTAAAAGGGAGTGTGAGATTGACAGGCAGATTGGTGCTGCATCGGCAGTACTGCAGGTGTTGTGGCGGACCGTTGTGGTGAAGAGGGAGCTGAGCCTAGAGGCGGAGCTCTCAATTTACCTGTTGATCTATACCTCCCAACCCTCACATATGGTCATGAACTTAAAAGAATGAGATTGCGGATACAAGCGTCCGAAATGTGTTCACTCAGGAGGGTGGCTGGGCTCAGCTTGTCTCGAATTTGCATCGAAAAGTGCTAGTTGAGGTGGTTCCTGGTCACCTCCCTGTGGAGGTATTCCAGGCACGCCCAGCTGGGAGGAAACCTCGGGGAAGACCCAGAATGTGCTGGAGGGATTATGTTTACTGTCTGGTCTGGTGACACCTCAGATCCACCCACAAGAGTTGGAAAGTGTTGCTGGGGATAGAGATGTCTGGGTGGACTTGCTTAGCCTGTTCTCCCCAAGACCTGGCTCCGGATAAGCGGATGAAGATGAATGGATGAATGGAAATTCACAAAAATCTTGCGGAAAGTCTTCCAAGAAGAGTGGAGGCTGTCAAAACTGCATAGGGGGAGCCAACTCCATATTAAAAATATTTGAATACAGTGTCATTAGTCTCTCTTGCTGTAATGGTCAGGCAGCCAAATACTACATAAGAAGACTTGTGTGGATAAGGCTGATGACATAATTTGACATTAAATGAACAGCACTATAGACATACAGTAAGATCCTATCCGGTATCATCATTCAACCACTTCTACACTCAGAAAAATAAATCTGGGCAAAAGTAAATTTAACTTAATTTAATCTTCAGTATCAACAATAAAAAAGTTTCTAGCTGGACATAAGTAAATCTAATTTTGTTGTCTTTCTTTTGTTAAAAATACAGTGAATTTTTTCCTAAACAAGAACAATTTTGGTAATGTAAGCCAGTCTTTTAAAGTTTATCCACATGACCAAACCTGACTTTGTTACCTTTACTCAGTTTCATTCTGTGTTTCAAAACTACAAAAAAAAAAATACATTATCCATAGATAAATGCCCCTTGTGATGCATTGTGGGTATTTCAAATGAGTGATAAATGGCTTTTCTAACAATCAGGAATAGATAAACTGCTAACTGAAGACATGGCAGTGATGATAGATCAGATTGGTGGGATTCAAATCTGGGGATAAGTAGGCAGAATTTTCCCAAGATGCCCTGGGGCAGAGTGTTTCTATGTGTTTAGATATGTTTAAATGTGATCAGGTGAGTTTAGATGTTGAATGTTGTACAGAGATCACTGCTGGGATTCCTTTGTTCATCTTTCTGATGGATTATTGTTGATTTTGATGGTCAACACTTTTGCACCATGAGTGAACAGAGTACTTCCTGAAAATGAGTTTGACTGCCTGTCTTACTCATGTGGTCAAAAATTTAACCATTCTCTGATATTTACAATAAAGAAGTAAAATCAAGAATGTGTGGAAACAAATGCAGATACTTCATTTGCAAGCATTATTACAGGTGTTACTAATGAATACCACTAGTGGGAGGCAATCATAAATTATACTATTATTGTGTTAGACAGCGTTGAAAGCATGAGTCATTTTTACAAGCTGAGAATAGTTGAAATTACATGTATTTCAAAAAAATTAAGTTAAACAAAGATTAAGGTTGTTGAATCCACTTGAAAATGTAAGCAAATTCACTTTGATTTTTTTGTTCTTGAACTAAAACAGATTAGTAGTTTTTACAAAAATGAATCTGGCTCATCTACAAAAAAAAGTAGATTGGGAATATTTTTATCAGTGTAAGTGCCATCACTGTGTACAGATATTGATAAATATATCAAAAAAAGAAAGTTTCTGCAAAGATCCGCAGAGAGCCCATTGTGAGCAAAGGAGAAAGCAGTAAAACATTTTTAAAAATCCTGCAAAAAGCTTTGTCTCAAAGACAGAGGCAGTGTCTTTGTCTGTGGCTGTCTAGCTGGCTTCTTTGACGTTTACATGTCTGTTAAGTCAGCCAGAGAATTCTGTCTCTATATGCCAAAGTAAATTACGGGGCTTTGCGTGTGGGAGTGAGTGGGAGAGGCCGAAATTGGTCTGCCTATGTGCATAAGCATGTGAGTACAATATCTCTCACATCTCAAATCCCTCCTTAATCTTGTTATAATTGCCTGCTGAGCCTCTCCACTTTCCTCCACCTCATGCCTCCTCCTTCTGCTGCTGACCTTGCTACTTCATATTCACCTCCACAACAAAACTTTAGAGTTTAACACCAGATAAAACCTCTTTGGAGTAACTGAACCAGGGTAAGCCTCTGCAAAAATAAAAAATAAGGGAACACTGATTTTTCATATTGCAGTAGACTCATCAGAGTTAAGTGCTTGGGATAGCTAGTATCATCAGCACAATATTGATGTTATTAGATTATAGCCTAAAAAGTTAGTTATGCTTTTGGCAGATATCTACATTTCCCTGGGTGAAATGTACAAATGACTTAAATGCACAACCAACAGATCTACAGTGCTTAACAAATTTATTAGACCACCTGTCATATTTGTCTCAGAGACAATCCAGCATCATGAGGTGCTTTAATGCGGACTCTTTCATTTCCAGTGAGCTCTCCACGTTTTACCATTTTGAACAGGAATGAGGAATTTCAAACTGAATTCACCTTTTTATACCCCGCTCACTGGGCTTCTCTGAGAAGTCAGAAATTAATCAAGCATAACATTTAACCACTAAATAATTTTTCTGTTCAGGAATGCAAGTAAATAACTATAATTTGACATATTAATCAAGAAATAATAATGTGCTTTACTATTTTTTCAGTTTTTTTGTAAATCAGTACATTTGAAAATTCATGGATAACAATAATAATGATATTTTAGCACTAAAAACACTATTTGGGTTAAAGAGCTTCTACATATTGGTGTATTAACCATTGCAGAAACATAAAAAATGATTTTGGTAATTACCAATGATGTTAATTTAGGGCAGCTGTGGCATAAACCTTACTTTGGGTGGTGGTCTAATAAATTTGTTAAGTACTGTACATCAGCTGAGATTTTTCTAATTTGTTATCCTCATCATCCTAAAAAAATCAACATATGTTTCAAGGACTGAAATGTTAGGTCTGAACCAGAGCTATTTTAGTGATTTGCGCTTGAGAATAATGTTTTTTTTTTCTGTTATTTCAAGCACTTTGTTAGGATTGGCTCAGGAAACCTTGCGATATTTCGGTGGGCAATCAGATTTCAGGGGTGCCCTGGTTGGCCCCAGCCGCCACTGGATACCCCCCTACTAAGGATATGAATAACTCTCTGTGTAGCTAAAAGAGGAGGCACTGATACTTTAAAAATTATAAAAGTGCAGTGATTTAATGATGAATTTATTTATTAAGGGATGACATCCAAACCTACTTAGCCCTATGTAACTGCCCCTTAACCTAAAAACTGGTTGTGCCACCCTATACAGTAAAAACTGCAAGCAAGCATTTGCAATAACTGGCAATGAGTCTTTCACATTGCTGTGGAGGAATTTTGGCCAATTCTGCAGAATTGTTGTAAATCAGCCTCAGTGGAGGATTTTCGAGCATGAACAGCCTGTTAGGTCATGCAACAGCAGTAATCAGGTCTGGCAAGTCTTCGTTTTGTTTTTTTAAGCCTTCCAGAGGTGGACTTGTTGGAGTGTTTCAGATCATTGTCTTGTTTCATAACCAAGTGTGCTGGAGATTGAGGTCACAAACTAATGGCTGGACATCCTTCAAGATTTTCTGGTAGAGAGCAGAATTCAGGGTCCCATCAGTTATGATAAGTCACAGTATCCCCTGACCACCACACTGACACCCCCATGTTTGACTGTCAGTATGATGTTCTCTTTTATAAAAGTGTCTTAGTCTTACACCACATTCTAAAAAGTTCAACTTTTTTCTTGCCAGTCCACAGAATATTTTCCCAAAAGTCTTAGGGATCATCAAGATGATTATCAGTCAATGTGAGACGAACCTTTGTGTTCTTTTTGGTCAGCAGTGGTTTTGGCCTTGAAACACTCTCATAGATGCCATTTTTGTCCAGCCTCTTTCTTAGTTGAATCATGAACACTGGCCTTAACTAAATCAAGTTAGGTCTGCAGGTCTTTAGATGTTCTTTTGTGACCTCCGGGATGAGTCGTTGATGTGCTTTTGGAGAAATTTTGATGGGCTGACCACTTCTGGGAAGGTTTACCACTGTTCCAAGTTTTCTCCATTTGTGGATAATGGCTCTCACTGTGATTAATTAATGATTTAGCAAAGGGGGCAATGACTTTTTACATATGGCCAGGTAAATTTGGGTGACTTTTTTCCCTTTAGAAATTAATGGGCAAATACTTTTCAGGGCACTGTAAGCTCTGACAATATTTCATTCTCAGTGCAATGCATTTTATTTACTGGTGCTTCAGTAAAATGTAGTCAAAATGTTAACCCTCTTTGAGCTTGTTTTTTTCAGTGATATTAACAATGTGGATGGGCCCAATGAACTGAACCATATAGTAATAGTAGTAATGTCAGACCTCATAGCTAAGCCATGACCTCCACAAAAGTCTAGTCCATTCACTGAGCTTTCTAGGGGCAGAGCCATTTCCATGGGCAAGCCTGTTTAATCAGCATGACTGCAGATACAAAACCCAGCCAAATCTGGTAAAGACCCAACAATACTGACCCATGGGACCCAGCCTCAGAGCCAGGAGATGGAACTCCTTCTTAAGCAGAACCGGCGACCCGTACTGAGGCTTCAACCATCACCTGGGTCATCCAATGCTGAAATGTCAGCCTCACACAGCATGGAGGGAAAAAGTTCCCCTTGGCTTCCTGAGAGGAGCTTGACGCCAAAGTTGCAAAATTGCTTTTATTAGTTAAAAAAGTTCAGCAGAGTCATTCTTTAAGTATTTTTTATGAGTTCTTTCTTCAGATAAGATTCAATTTCAGCCCAACACTGTTGTCATCTTAATTTCAGATTCATTCATAATTTAAAAATCTATTCCTTAAATTGTATTCAGTCCCTCCATCTGACTCAATACATTCTAATCTTAACTTTATGTTCTGGCACACAATCTGCTGTGCTAGTTATAGTGTAGCCTGTTATTCAATTGTGCTGACATTATTCAAGCGAAGTTGTTTTTTCTCCTATTGCTGAAAGAACTTTCTAACTTCATATTGACTCCACTCATTTTTACAGTACTCTCACACAACTTTTACAACAGGCTTAGCTTACTTGCCATTATTTTTTCATCAGTTTCTACAATATTCTTAACATTCATGGGAGTATGTGCTACAAAGTATGCAAGTCTGAGCAAGTCTATAACTGAATAAAGATGTTTGGGGACAGGAAGAAGTGCAGAGAGTCCAAGATGCCTGAGGAAGGGAGATAATTGTGAGTGGAGATGCTAAGTTGCTTCTCACTGGTGATGGACGTATACACTGAGATCTGATCATCCTATAGAAAAGAGAGAGAGAGAGAAGCAGAAAAGGGAGAGAGACAGTTAGAAGTCAATCATGCAGCCAGGCAGAAATAATGAGATATAAACTCAGGCAGACAGCCAGACAAATACATACATCACACACTCACAGTCACACAAACGTATGCCCTTTCCCGTGGTCAGGTATAGACGTTGTGCTTGGGGACAGTGTTGTTCCAGAGAGATTAGGAGGTACATGGGTGGCACAGATCCCATCAGGCCCTTGGGCATTCAGGCTAAAGTCAGTCAAGTCGCTAACACCTACTCAGCGCCCAAGGGAGCGCATGCAGAATTACATTCGCCACATTGAATCTCTGAGCAGGGCCTGGAGCACGCACGCATTTCATGGAAATAATGTTGAAATGGGAAAACAATGAAATTGAGGAGATTATACTTTTCTCTCCAGCCTCATCAAAATTCAGTTCCCACTGGACCAGAGCAGGAGTTTTCAGGGATGCTACCTTTAAGTGATGACCATTTTTTTCTAAGAATATTCCTAATCAAACCCTTCAGGGATGGGAGCCACTCAGTCTGCTGAAATGGAATATACAGAAAAACATTTTATATTCATTATATTGAACATGCTGCACACACTTGCAAATATCATGACCCCTGTGATGCTGAAAAACAAACATCCCCTCTACAGGGTGATCTCAAGGCCTTGTGCAGCTACAGGAAAATATTTTTCCCAGTTTTCTTCAGTCCCATGAATTCCTCAGCATGCCTGCCTTGTGGGGTTTGCCAAGGTTTCCAGAAATCTTCATGCAGTTTTAATTCTCTGTATGTCTGGAACAAAATCCTAAAAAACTGCAGGTCTGCGGAAATGCTCGCTTCACAGAATTGAAGACTCGCCTATTTACCGCTGCTTTTATTACAATTATCTTAGAAATATTGTAGAATCACTGTTTTATCATAAAAACTGTACTGGTATTTAACTATCCTCTTGCAACTATTGTGTAATGTTTGTCTTTCTTTCTTTATTATTGGGATTCTTGATCTTATTAAAGGGGCTGCCTCTGGCCAAAGTGAGGCCCTATGCAGACTGTACGAGGCCCTCAACATAACCCATGAATGACCTGCTTTACTGTCAACTAGGATAACGTGTACATAGTAAAATACCACTAATACGGATCCTTCTTTCTTTCAACTGAAGTAATTTTAATGTGCACCACATTATCATTGGCATTGTTAATGCAAAAATAAAGGATTTTTTTTCTGTCAGATAGGGCTGTCAAACATTTTTTCTTTAAAATTAAAGCAATAAATCACAGAATTTATTTTGTTAATCACAATATGGATTTTATACTGTCTTAAACTAAGGGTAATTGACTTCCTGTTTGGATACAGACCTGCTGTTATAGGTAAATTAAAGGCATGTTTGTTTATTTACTCATTTAGCTATCTATTTACCCATCCATTTATTTTCTCTATCTTGTAAATGTGTTGCTTTTCCCCTTAGCTTCTGTTTTAAGTGATAATGAACTGGTGAACATTATGATACCGTGATGTCAAAAGGCTGTAAAAGTGCTCACTACACAAATTCAGCTAGATATTGGCCCAACCACAACGTTGCAGCTCATCATCAAAACTCAGGACCATCAGGAATGACAAATGGTATAGTAGTGTGATACGATTATGGACAATTAGGAACTAGCATGTCAGAATATTTCTTACATCGTCATCTGGTTTGAGACCCTGACCTGATGTCAACACCTATCCATACCAACAGGAGAGAATTTGCTCCTTATCTTTGCATCATCATTTACAAGATTCCCTACTTTTTCTCCCTCCAGAGAACTAATGTGTACATTTTACTGTCTTTATGTTATCACATGAATACCTAAAGTACTACCTGAAAGAGAGCCAGAATTACATATTATTAGTAGTATATATTGTCCTTCTCTTGATACATCCATAATTGTTTCTTGTTTGTTGAATTCTTCTTTTACAATCACATAGAGTGCTTCTATTGTAGAGTGATTGACACTCTTTGACCCGCCCCCCTGACAACCTGTGAACTCACACAGAGACAGTGGGGACTTCAGCATACGAAGAGCGGTTGGGATCAGTCTTGTAGCGTGGCCAGGCTGTCAGCAGAGACACAACAAGATTTTAGTCGTATAGTCTTATATGGTGCCGTCATGAATGACCAAAAAAAAAAAAACAAAAAAAAAAAACTGTGTAGCCTGACCTAGCCTTAACATATCCCTTCGGAAAATAATAAAGCGCCCTCCAGGACAGTGGTTCCCAAAGTGGGGGTTGGGACCTCCTGGGGGGTCACGAAACACTGAAAGGGGGTTGTGAGTAGCATTCAAAAAACAAAGAATATTTTCAAATGGCTTTAAATAGTGTTTTTTGTCCATTTTTGTAGAAATATATGCATACAATCAGTTCAATTTGAAAAAAAAACATGGCAACCTGGTGAGATTTATGCAGAAATCAAAATAATGTTTACAAAAGCATTAAAGTTATTTTTAAAAAATTTATGACTAAAACTAGACTTAAATGTTTTGGAGTTTTTGTCAACTAAAACCAGACTAAAAATTTAAAAGGTAGAAATGACTAAAATGTGACTAAAACTAAAAGGCATGTAATCAAAAGACAAAGACTGAGACTAAAATTAATAATAGCTGTCAAAATTAACACTGTATTGGGGGTTGCCGGCTAAAAAGTTTGGAAACCCCTTCTCTGGGACGCCCTCCAAGTGGGCAAAATTTGACAAAATACCCTCTTTGGTGCCTTCTACCTTTTTCTGCTAGTAAACTTTCAAGTCAACCAAAATATGTTTATCTGTTTTTTTCCTTGTTTAGTTGAAGGTAGTTGGTGGCCATCCAGGTTTTTATGTCTTGAAGACAGTTAATGAGGTGATGCAATTTGTTATGGTAGTTGGGTTCAAGCAGAAGGTAAATTTTGGGTATCATCTGCATAAAGGTGAAAAGAGATATTACGTTTTTGAATAATTTGACCTAGCAGGAGAAAGTAAATGGAGAAGAGAATTGGACCAAGTATGGAACCTTGGGGGACACCACAGGTTAAGGGGGCAGAGGAGGAGGAGGAGGAGGAGGAGGAGTTATTGATTGAGACACTAAAGGATCTGTTGGATAGATATGATGAAGACCAGTTTAAAGCAAAGCCAGAGACCCCTACCCACTGGCATAACCTTTTATGTGAGAGTGGGATGATCTACAGTCGAAAGCTGCTGTTAGATCAAGGAGCAGAAGGCTAGAGCAATTTCCTGAGTCTGCAGCCAGCTTAGATTGCCACTTAAAGAATGGAAAGAGACTCTTTTGGTCTGCATAGAGAAGATGTTTCATTTTAAATTGGCCAGGTGACCCAGGTAAGATGAATACAGTTTATAGTAAGGCCTGTCAATGGTCCTTTTCTTTTTGTAGGTTGTATAAAACTGAGATCCCTACATATGCATAAAAAACTCTTAACATTAATGTATCAATGATTGATATTGATACTTTATTGCATCTATATTCTCTGACTTTGGCTCTACTCAGAAACCAGAAGGCAGGGCTGCAGTGACTATGTTTGTGGTTTTCTTGCTCAAAAGAAGAAAATGATTTTTAACAACATGACTCAAATGTTTTCTTCAAAATTGCCAAAGCCTTCAGTTTTATCTCAGTGGAAATGTTTTTTTTTCTAGCAAATGTAACTTGCATCTATGAGAAAACTTGCTTGATAATTTCTCAAAGACTTTAAAATGAAAAAGCACACATCAGTGTTTCTGAGGCCGTGTGCAAGCATGTGTGGTAATGGAAGGCGGGCGACTTTCTCCATGTGTCCCCTCCATCTGTCGCCTGGATAATCATTGAGTTCAGGCTCTGTGATCCGGCCCCTCAATATGTGGGATTGCTGGAGGGAGTGAGGAGGGGAGGGTCAACATCCATGTCACCCTAATGGACCTGGGGCCCACAGCTGGGGTGCTGATTTTCTTCATGTATGGATGGATGAATGAATGCATTCATAACCGCAGACACTGTTAATGTCAGTGGGTTTCCCTGAATAGGCGGTGACCTCCACGGTTCTGCTGACAGACGGATGGACAGAGCGACACCGACAGTGGTGCAGACACTTTCCTCACCCCGTAGCAGAGGTCATTAACTGGGACCATGATCCACAACAGCAGTCATTACTGTTGGACCTGTGATCCCAGTACTGACACACCATAATGTCTAGGCTGTGTATGGCGTGTCAATAAGACAGAATGACCCGTTCAGCGGTCATTACATGGAAGGTAACGGGTCAGCGCCTTTTGGGATGAATGGAGGGGGACTGAAGACCAGAGGGCAGCAGACATATTGTCCAAGTCTGTAATTACAGGCTACTGTCCGTTCAATCATGCAGTTGGTCACTTGGCGAATGTGTGCACATGTAGCTATGTTCTTCTGCTGTTGTGTGCGATTGTGTGTAAGTGTGTGGCTTTTTGTGCGTGCAATTATTGTGTGTAATAGAGCAACTAACGACAACCACACTCCAATGGCCAGCAGCGATGAAACAAAACTAGTTGTACTTAAAGTGCTGTAATTGCAGAAGTTCTGACAGCAGTTTTCCTTCATAATAATAATCAGTCCAATACATCAGTCTTGAGTACAGTATCAGCTGAATGTGGGTATCTGAGTATACCCGAAGGATCTAAAAATCCAGCTGATGTTTGAAACTAATTGAAATTAACACTGACTGGTGTACTTACAGATACCTGGTACCATGTTTTAAGCAATCTTGGATATAAATAAAGGTTTGATTGTTATATCCGTTACCGTGGCAACTGGAATATGTGCTTGCAAGACGGTTATTCAACTCAAAAGCTGACCAGACAGTCATGATGGCGGACCTTTGTCGGTTGCCACATTTGAGCAAAAAATTGATAATTTTGGGAACGACTCAAAATGTTACCAAATAGTCATGATCGCAGACGTGTCACCAAATTTGAGCAAAAAATCTAAACGGAAAAACCTGCAGTTAAATGACTCAAAATTTGACCAAAAGTCATGAACGCAGATCGTCACCAAATTTGAGCTAAAAACAACTGTTTTGGAATCAACTAAAAAATATAACCAAAAATTCATGACCACAGACCTGTCACTAAATGTGAGCAAAAAAAAAAAAACAAAAAAAAATAAATAAAACAACCATTTTTTAAAACAACTTAAAATTTGGAAAGTCATGACCACAGACATTGAGGGACTTTGAGGGAAAAACTGACCATTTTTGAAATAACCAAAAATTTGACCAAAAAGTCACAATTGCAGACCTGTCACCAAATTTGAACAAAAAATGGCCCTTTTTTTAAAGACTTAAAATCTGCCCAAAAAGTCATGAACACAGACCTTGCACTTAATTTTAGCCAAAATCAACTATTTTGGGAATGGCTCAAAACTTGGCCAAAATGTCATGACTGCAGACCTGTAGCCAAATTTGAGCAAAGAATCAACCATATTTGTCACATTATGGGATAAGCAATGTCAATAATGAAATTCAAAGTCCATAGCACCATCATTTGTTTTGTTAAATGCAAACTAAAACTGGTGGTTTTCTTATATTCTCGACGAATCTACATAAAACAAGTTTGCCTTATATGACCATCCTTAGTCAAACAAATGTTAAAGGTGCTGAACCGTCTGTGCATTCCTTACATGTACCTACAGGCTGTAGGTGATGTTGCTGCCATCACAGATACACTGGCATGATGCTAGAGGCAGACAGTTATTACATGAGGCAGGACTTAAGTGAGTGTATTCTTGGTATCAGCAGCATGCTGTGGCCTCATATTTGGTCTGGTAAAGGAACAAAAAACTGTTGAGTGATTACTTTGCAGCTGTAGGTGTATATACGAGACACACGGCTCAAAGGCTTTAATTTAATGAGTTACACTCACAGGACTGATCATCTAGACTAAACAAATTTATACTGGTAGAAACAGTTCATGGTTTAAGTCAGTGGTGTCTTGATGTGTGCCAACATGTCTTCAAAACTGTGAACTGTGGGAACTGCTACTAGACATTGCTGTTCTGTTGCTGTATCCCATGAACCACAAGTATTCTCTGCCATTGCTCAATCTCACTTCTGTATTGTGGAAAACTGTCCCCAAACCCCCTGGCCCCACAATGCATTTCTGGTCAAGTAGAGAACAGAAGTGCTGCTCAGCTCCGCCCAACTCTGCGGATAACTTCCTGTTTTGAAATAAGGACTCTGTCCATTAAAAACTGTGATCCAGAAGATGTATTATTTATGGATGAATTTCACATAATGAGAGAGAAAAGCTTTCCATAGTGGCCTCTCTGGTCTGCAGTGCAAGCAATCCCAGAATGCTTCGCAGAATTTACAAGGAAGGCCACTATTAATGGCTTTTCTCTCTGTTATGTGTGTATACCAGTCAGCTGTCACTCAGTGGAAATCTTTGTTGAGAAAAATGTCATAAAAGAAAAAAAGTTTCTTAAGCTGTTTTTCTGACACGTACATCCTCTCTGTGGCTAAAGGAATTTAAAAAATAACATGAGGCATCAGTCTTGCACTGATGATTATTATGTTTACTTTTGTTGATCATTTAAATGCATCAGTTTTAATATCAATCTGCATGACACTCTAAAAAGCTTAAATGTTTTCATACATAGCTGAATATAGGAACATACTTTTAATTGGATTAAAGTGGAGGTAATGGATTTTTGCACACTGGTTTATCTTGAAAATAAAAATGCTTCCTCTCTGTTTAGGATTCACAGCAGTGTCTATTGTGACTAATCCTATATAATAAAACAAAACTGGTGAGCTCTCAGTATGGCTCATAGTGAGTAACATATCCTCAGCTTTCCATCTGTTCATCACATCCTCTCCTCATTTGTGTCGGAGGCGCTCACAATTTGATTGCAGCATCTTAGCATGCAGATTTTTTTAACAGGTTTATTCCAGCTGTTCACATCTGATAAGCAGCTGGTTGTTGTGTGTAAGTGTAAGGTGAGTCTGCCCATGCCTGCACTCATGTCTATAAGTGTGTTCATGAAGTGGCAGTGAAAAGCGAGACCCACATAGCAGAGGATTTGTTGTTAGTAACACAAGTCTAATAGTGAAAAATGAAGCTGATCGAGCTGAAGATGGCAATTAGGAAATATGCTGTGCATGAAAAAAAAATCCTAATTCTCTTCAAATACACATCCCAGATTATTAAAAAAAAATTGCATATTTGAGATTCAACAATTTTAGGGCTAACAATGTCAAGAAGCCTTGTGTGATAGTAAAATTAAAGCAGCCTTAAAAACAAGAGGCTCTAGGAGAAGGAAAAGAAACACGAGAGGAATACTGAAGCATCTTCACAGTGTTGATATGCAAAAGCTGACTAATAGCATTACATGGTTTCACCGTAACAAAAACTCTGACAGCATATAAAAAAACAAGCATGCCCCATGAGATGAAGCATTGTAAAAAAGGATTAAAAAACAGGATGTAGAAAACATGTATGCAGGTGCAGTGGCGCCACCAACTGGTGTGTGACAAGGTGCTGTGATGCCTTATTAATGCAATCTTTACTTAACAAGCAGTCATTCTAGAAACAGGCAAAGAGGTGGAGCTAAGCCTTCTAAAAAACAACAACAACACCAATCTATTATTTTGCCCATGCAAATTTATGCATAATTGTTGGCAAAATGAGCCTATTATAAAACCAGAACTACAACCTGCAGTTGCATGCATCTGCAAAGTGTCCAGTTGCCAGAAGGTGAAAGAACAGTGGTGGGGCAAGAAGAAAGGCCATGATGTTTTCAAGGGAGGGAAAGTTGTAAGCAAATAAGCATGCAAAGCATGAGGTCTAATGAAGAAGAAAGAAAATCCCTCAAATTTCTTGTGATATTGACCAGATGGGCTTGATCTTTGACCCATGACCTTCTAAATATATTAGTTCATCTTTGAGTCAGGTTGAACATTTGTGCAAAGCCTGATGTAAACTGTCAGAGTGTTAATGCAATATCATGTTTGATAGAGTGGCCTGGGTATAAATATAGATGTACAGACAGATGCAAGAACAGACAACCTGAAAAGACAAACTGCCACCTGCCTTGCTAGAATACTTACATACAAAAGAGCTAGTAGAGCTAGCAGAAGTGTGTCTCAAATTGCATACCTGTAGTATGCTGTATTACAGTACACTTAAATACAGCATATAGAACTCAATCACAGCGGGTTAGTGTTGTCCTGAATCATGCGCTGCTGTTTTGCACTCACAGGAAGTGACGACGGTTTAACCGCGTGTTTTCTTCCTCTTCCTTCATAGAAGCAAGGGCTTAGCAGACAGGCGATTACTACCAAAATCTGACAGCTTTTTTCACTCACTATTGATTGCATGTACTCGTATTTTATACCAACATTTATTGCTCCAATAATACAAACATATTTAGCCTAAAATGCCCTTTTCTTGTTTGTAATGTGCTAAGAACACGTTAGCTAGCAAGCAAATGCAAAGGTGTGCTAGCAAGCTAACAGTACATGTTCTAAGTCACCATTGTGGTGTTTATTGAGGATGTGAAGTGTCCATCTTTCCACACTCAATTCTTAGACGTTTTTGTATGAGTCAGCACACTGCATTGAGTATATTTCTCAGATTAAATGCTCTCTGTGCACTTATGTACACCAAGTATGTAGCAGGTCTATTTAGTACAGAAGATCACTATTTGGGACACACCGCAAACAACCTCTCAGACCAGGATGTATCGATTTTCATTTCTGATGTTAAAATGATTTTATTAAGGGCTTTACTGTGGATTCAGTGGTTTCTGGAGTCAGCCACAAGTGGACACTTAGCTTCAATTCAAAATTCTAACTTAAGATGGAGTTTACACTCTACTAACATTGGAGGTGTTGTACCAGATAAGATAGTTTCAACATTGGCCTAAGTTAAAACATAAATATTACACCTACCTCCTCAGGTGTCACCTACTTCTGTCCTCTCCTAATGGAGGTGTTTCTGGAGCAATGCACAGTGGAGCTTAGCTTTGAGCACCTGGAGACAAGAGATCACAAGAGATTATGAAATTATTTTACCTTTCTGAAGTTGATTCTCTGTTCTAGGATTTTCTTTTGCTTCTACCCTGGGTGAGTACATCAGGAAATTCAAAGATCTATGTATTTTAGGAAGGAGTGTGTGTTTGTCAGATAAAATTCCTTGGTTTACCACCTCAGAAGTTAACTTCCTCAGCCACTGACCAGCTGATTATAAGTGGCTTGTGTCACAGCATGGGATGTCATGTTGACAGATGAGATTTACAGTGAGGAGTCCATGTATTGTGTTTTATTTTGAAATTGACTGGATGCTTTCTACATTCTTGTTCCTGTTTGGGTTGATCTGCTCTATGGGGATCGACTTGGCATGTATTACGAGCACAGTGGAGCTTGCTGTGGCATGAGCTGATTGCTGTGTGGGTGGAGTATGTGGAATTTGAGGGTAAGAAAGAACCAACAAACTCTTGAGCAGGTTTGTTACAAGCATGTTGTGCAAAATTTAATTTTCTCCATTGTTCTGTCTGAGTGCATGAGTTGCACAGCTTTATGGTGTAACCTTGTGCACCATGCAACTTATTTTCTTTATTATACCAGTATTTCTTTCCTTATAAATAACAATATAGGTAGCTGAGCACTTTTAAATATGTGAAGGCTGTTTTTCATATTTAAAACTGACTAAAGTGCCCTATTGATGTGAGTTTCTGCCTCTACAAAATGTCTGAACTGCATGATGCAACATTTCAGCTCTGCAAATATCCTTAACTCGCCTTTTCATGTGCCAAGTATGTTTTTCATGTTCTCAAACCTAATTAAACTAAACCATGTAAGGTCATATCAGCATGTGTGTGGAGGAGAAAGCTAACTGTTTCTCTTCACAATGAAAAGATTTTATCTGGCTGTATTATTCTTTTAAATTTCAGCAGCACATTCTTTGAATTTTTTTAATTTCCCTCATGATCTCCATGGCTATTTCATAAAAATATATCATGTGGTTTTATAGCTGTTTCTAATGCTGAATTTAATTTCTCACTCATGATAACTGGCCATATCTTTGTTCTCCAGAGAAATTCAGCACATTTTGTTATTCTCCGAGATCTTAAACATATAATTAATTCAATTTCCTCGTCAAGGTCTTCTCATTAATTAATGACATATCTGGAGCTCCATGAGAAGGGGCGCTTTGACTTGTGTCAAGTCACTATCAGAATGAGACAAGCACAATCCAGACATTATTGGATGAAAAGGCAAGATAACATAATTGACAAATGCTTTCACTTTGCATGCATATAATTTAATTGTTTCTGGACTGTGGTTTGCTTTAGTTCCATCTGCTCTAATGAGATATACACTAGAGGCGATTAGCATCACTTGGTGCTACTACTCCACTGAGCTTTTTATGAATTCATTTATACGATCCCTCTTCTAATATTGCACATTTGGCTCTACTGAAACTGCTGATGCCAATCACATAACTAAAGAAGAACAAAGTTCTCTCTTGACCTCGACTCCTGTCTTGCTATGTTCTGCTTTATTGTCTTTTCTCTTCTGTCTTAAATGCAAACGTATCAAGAACCTCATATTCTCACTCCCCTATAAACACAATCTTGAATTCATTCTGCCAAAAATGACCCTCCCCCTAAAGTCAATCACAGCAATTAGACACAAGCAGCGTGCTCTATGAATTTATCTACACATTGATGTATTCATTGACTGGGGCCTTTTCAGGGTAAGGGTGGTAATTAAAAGGTTCTTAGTAGAGTGGTCTAGGGTAATCTGGGGCCGTTTAAAAGCCTTAATGCCCACCACTGTGGGCCTTAATTGGTACTGTGCCATTTATATGATTAATAACCAACCAAGGTCTGCCACCTAAAAAGCACTCTTAACTCTTGGCAATTCATTAGATTGGAGGGTACTCTGGACTCTAATGAAAAGAAAATGTGTTGCTACAATAGCCCCTTTAATATCCAGAGATGGTATCTGCTGCGATCCTATTCGCTGATTATCAATCAGTTTCATTGCTGGCTGGCCTGAGGGCCACAGAGGCAATGTACTGTTTTATGGTGCGATATGCTTATTTGTAATTCTGTTGATGGGCAAAAGGAAATGTTTGGGGCTAACATTAGTCATGCAAAGTGATGGAAATTAAAGAGGCACCTGACAATAGAAAATGTTAATGGTGGTCTTATAGACAGCAGTGGCCTTATGATTCTTTTTAATGCTTTATTCTGCATTGGTGTTTGCTTGTGCATGCACTTCTAGCATTGGACTGATATATTTTATCAACTGATGCCCTAGAAAATTACATGTAAACAAACCAGACAAGCAAATATGTTGATAAAAATCATATATTTAACCTGGTGAAGGTTGTTTTAAGACTATTTTGGGGGCCTTTATAGCTTTATTGTAGAAGAGGACAGTGGAGACAGTCTGAAACAGGGATAAGAGAGTACTCATACAGTAAAGAATCTGTCAACTCCAGCTGCATGCTTAGAGCAGGGGTTCCCAAACTATTCAGCCCCTGACCCCCCAAAATAACTGCCATAGAGACTCGGGACCCCCACCATCCCTGGAGGTAGTTAAAGCATGCAATGTTGCACAAAGCATCATGTACAAATTCCCATTTTAAAAAGTTTTTTTTTAATATATTAGTTGCATTAAAGCACATCTCACTGTATGACTGTTTTTATTTCAAATTGAACCCAGTTTAAGGATGTTGTTCAATAATGGATAAAATATACCACTTCAAATCATAAAAAATTCTCTTTGATTCTTTAGGAAGCATGACCTCACTATGGGAACCACTGGCTTAGAGGACTATAGCCTCCGAAATGAGGATGGAAGATAACCAAACGATTCAACACCCATGAGCACAACAAAGGTTCTTTAGGGATAAAAAGTCAACAGTTTGTAGGTTTTTCTAGCAAAAGTACTTATAAAAAAGATATTAACACTACACATTTCTACACCAAAGAGTACTATCTAGACCTTCCCAATTGTAATGTGTCTTTAGATAACTACGGTTCAGTCAGGATCACTCTCGTCATACATTTAACCATTTTATTGCAAAATGGATATACAGTTTTACTTGGCGGAGAGGGCTCTGTCCGAAAGATGCCCCCTGGGTTAGTCACGCAGCATGCTTTGACTTTCCAGGGAACGCATGGCTAGAACCCTCCATATAGATACATTTATGACAATGCATATTGAATACAATGAAATTGGTTTAAAAGCAGTTAATCCATAGCAGCATGAATCTGAATATGAGAGTGCAAAAAGCCTTTTACCACAAAGGAGGTGGCATGGGTGGAGGAGGTTAAGCTTTGGCAGCAGCAGCAGCGTGGTGCATAAGCATCAATGCAAGAAGGTATTACTTAGAAGAGCGTCATATTCAAATGCACCGTTGAGTTGAAAGAAAGACCTGTGATTGGCTTTGTCCTGCATGAACCACCGCTAGGCTTCTTTGTGAATTGGCAATGAACAAATCAAAAATAGGGGAGGATGGTTATGTTTGTACACCCTGTCTACAGAGGCTGGTCTCCTCAAAGAGTGTGGCCCAGGTTCACATCTGCTTTGTTGTTCCTTTTCCACATGTCATCCCTCACTCTCTCCAATAATAGTCTCCAATAATATCCACTATCTAGGCGGGCCCAAAAATAAATCTTTAGGGTAATAAAAACATTTTAACAGCTTCAACCCTGAACCTATCTGCTGTTGATATACATCTGCTTAATGAAAACATTATATCCGGTGTTATATTCATGGTTTGGAGGAGGAAGGGGGGCTGATTTTGTAATTATGGCTTAATTAACTCATCAAGCCTGAGTAATGTGCCATAGTGATGATATGTGAGTGTGGGTGGTGGGAGGATGGGGGCACTAGTAGACTTAATCATCTTATTTGGTTTGATGAGAGACCAGATCAGATGTCTGTGTTTTCACCATGCCTTCACACAGGCCAAGTAAAATCACACCACACTTGACCACTCAATTGACCTCAGAAGGGTTTACAGAAAAATCCCAATCCTACAGTCTTTGAGGACACAATGCCGTCCAGCGCTGAAGGGAGGGGGCTGAGTTTCTACTTATCAGTCCGTCCACGTCTGCCTACTCGACCGTCTTTGCGTGTTTCGCCATTCTGCCGCGATGCAAAGCACTGCGAGGGGAAATCAACTTCAATCAGTCACACTCTCCTGCAGCGTCGCAGAAGAGAGTCTACACCTCTTGGTTTTGATGAAGAAGGACTCGGCTGTGTGATTCTGGAGTAGAGAGCCGAGTTCTTCGGCCTTGGATTGTGCCCAGCTGTCACCTTTCCATCAAAGGTGGAGATGTACATACACTCGAGTGCTGCTTATCTCTTCATGAGGAACGACAGCAAATTGGATTTTTTTTATTATCATAAATGAGCTGATTTTTAGGGCTGTTGCACTCCTAACATAATTTCCTCAAGCTCCATTGATATTTGTGTGCGTGTATTTACAGTTTGTCCTTTTAGATTTGTATGCCAGCAGCATCTGCATGAGTGTGCCAGCTGCAGATAATTCTATATCCTATTTTCTACGACTACAGGTGAGGCCTCGGTGTCTAAAGAACTCCAATTACCCAGACCTTTCCTTATCTCAGGCAGTTCTCAACCCGAGCTTGCCGTCAACAATCATCACCCCTTAATGAATTCACCCACATTATTTCCCAGGTTTAATGACCTGAGACCACGACTCCTTCTTAGAATGAGCCAGACCTGGGACAGTCCCACTTAAAAAAGCAATTACAAAGAGTGTACACATCCTCGTTTCCAACATTACATCCTGCTCTGTTCCTCCATCAGAGCGGAGAGCCGTAATGAAACTAAACATTTACAATGAGTTCTGGATGAATGCTTTCCTTTAGCTGTTAACCTGAACTTGTTCTAAACACATACTTGGAAAAAGTGGAAAAGTTTAAACTTTCACAATTTCCTTTTTCTACAAAATTAAAACTTACAGTCAATTATGTTCATAACAATAGTCAGTCACCACAAAATGTTAAATCCATTACAGGACTTTATTTCTTTATTTCCTTTGAATTTTTAAAAACAATTTTTAATACTGCAGGGCTTTTTTTTATTTCACGGGTACATAAATGTCTTTCTTATTAGTTTTGGTGGTTGTTTATTTATTTATTTATTAACCAATTATGAGTCTGGTTGATTATTGAGACTGATACTTGGCAGATTTTTGGCCTATTAATGGTGTCAGCATGTTACGTTTCCTATTATCTGTACAATCAATTAAACAAAAAGTGCACTTCTTTGGCTCCACTGCAAAATGTGTTTTCCACTCTGGCTTCATTTTCAGTCCCCATATTCAAGACAGCTCAATCTGATTGGCTAGATGTCACACGAGCACCTGCTAGTCAACACTTAAGCCTGGGTGCCACTGACACACTGTAGGTGAATGGAATCACTTCCTGTATGCCTGCTGCTACTGTCCCGTTTCTCATGCTGATAGAGCTATGGCTAAATTGTTTATTTTCATTCATTTTGTTGATCATGCAATTCTACTTTGCTACATTAGGTACACTTTGTAAATCATAACAAATACATCATTTCCAAATATTGGTAATCAGTCTCTTGAATTACTAATAATTGGTATTGGTACCAGCCTTATAAAACAATATCAGTTGACCCTACAGTGCCTAAAAAAGTAGCCCCTTGGATGTTTTACCCTTAAATTGATTTTATAAATCAATCAAAGTCAATATAATTTGTTTTTTTTTTTACAAAAAATAACCTCTCTAATGTTGTCTTTAAATCATCTCTGTCTAGCTGTTCCTGTATACTTCGGGTCATTGTCTTGCTGAAAAATCTTCATTCAAGCTGTAGTTTTCCTGCAGACTGAATTAGATTGTTCTCCAGGATTTCCCTACGTTTTGCTGCATTCCTTTTACCCTCTACCTTTACAAGGCTTCCAGGGTCTGGTGCCAAGAAGCATCCCCACAGCATGATGCTGCCTCCTCTGGGCTTCATAGTTGGGATGATGTGCAGTGTTTGATGTCTTCCAAACATGGCATCTCATCTGATGGCCAAAAAGCTTTTGGTCTCATCAGACCACAGAACTTTCTTCCACTTGACCATGGAGTCTCCCACATGCCTTTGGGTGAACTCTAGTCAAGATTTGATTTGAGTTTTCCTCAACACTTCCTTTCTCTTTGTCACTCTCCCATAAAGCTTTTCTTCTTGCATGGTGACTCAGTTTGTGAGGATGGCCTGATCTAGGCAGATTTACATGTGCCATGTTCCTTCCATTTCTTGATGATGGATTTAACTGAACACTGGGGATTGTTCAGTGCCTTGGAAATTTTTACCTATCCATCCCCTGGCATATACTTTTCACTAACCTTTTCTCTGAATTGTTTGGAGTGTTTCTTTGTCTTCATGGTGTAATGGTAGCCAGGAATACTGATTATAGTTTTATGTATTTACAGTGTGTTTGAGTCATTATTGCTGCCATTTGAGAAGTGAAGGGTTAGAGTTATCCCAGACACACATTGCATTCTAGGTGTAACTATTCCTTTACATCATATCACAGGATCAATAGTCTCTTTAGGTGGATAAAGGGGCAATAAGAGGCAGTCAGATAAAGTGCAAGTGATATTGTAGTGGGCATACTGTAATATTAGAGGGAAAAAGTGAATGAGACTGAAAAAAGTAATTATGGTGACCAGGGATAAAGAGAATAGAAAGTGATGAAAAGAGGGACAGAAAGATATAGATTATCATCAACAGAGGAAGAAACAGAGCGATGAGGCAAGAGATAACAGAAGAGACAGAAGGACAGGATGAGGGGAAGAAAGAGCTAGAAGGGAAAAGAAAGGGAGAGATCGGGCAAAGAGGAGGAGAGCTGCTCATAATGGATTGATTCTCACATTTCTTTGAGGGCCTGTTCTTCCTGTCTCCTTCCAGATGAATGGTAATTGCCCCGCCGGCTTTAATCATGTGTTGAATTGGCAAAAAAACAGGAGAAAAGCGCTTCTACGGCAATTGAGAATCGATCGCTCTAGAAGTCGACCTATTGCTGCTCCGCTTTATCCCCATCACACAGTCACGCACACGATCTTTTACACTCACATGCATGGAGCGACATGTGCACACCCATGTCACAGGGAATGACAGAGGCACTAATTACACTGATGGCTAGGTGGAAGAGAGGACAAAAAAAATGAGGGAGGGGAGTGGAGAGGACAGGGGGAAAATGGAGGTGGTGAGAGAGTGGAACAGTGGGGTGCAGACTGCCATCATGGCCTCAGACTGTCAGCTGTGGCAGCAGACTGAGAGGAGGATAATTGTTTCATCAAGGGTGTGATTGCCATCACTTCCCTTATTCTGCACCAACAAAGTACCTTTTAACATTTATGTTTCAATTCACATCATGTTTGCAGGCAGACGAGCTGATACATCACCGCCTTTTATACACATGAAGCTTGCTAGTGAGTCAATATGTGACAATCAACGGGGCAATTTATCCACCTATAGAAGGCATAAAGAGAAATAAACAAGAATCTTACTGGGTTTTAGACGAATAAAATTAAACACAAGAGTTTTATAATGCAATAGATGTTGGATTCCATCTTCAGAAAGCTTTAAATCATAGTATTATGAAGATGAAATAAATACTGTTGTCAATAAAAGTGATTTCACACAGAGAAACAGAAGTCCATAAATCTGGAGGCTCAGTTTGACGGCCATGCCACAGAAAAACTTTCAGATATTGGCCAACTTTTCTGGGCAAACTTACTTGTCAGTTGTCCACATGCTGGCCGGTTGTTTAACAAGAAACTAATATACTCCTGTCAGCTGATTGATTTTGTCGCTCTCTGACTCAATGAAACCTTTCCATTTCAAGTACCATTTAAACAAAAAGCTGCAGAAAGTCAATGAGCGATATTACGATTTGATTTCTTACCCTCCCGTACTTTGACCTTTAAAGGTTACTTCCAGCTTGATTAAAGTTTCCCTCGTTTCTTCCATTCGCCCTCATCATGGAATATTTTCCTGCAATGTTAAGATGCCTGATAGATTTCATGACTTATGAAAGGCTTAAAGCAAAACTGGAGAAAGAAGAGAGCTCTTCTGTCTGTCATTCTGCATGAATGATACAAAAGAGACCAAAGCCTCAGTAAGAGGGGACTGTTGGAGAAAACTGCTTTCAGACAGACAGCTTTTTCAACAAGAACAAAAAGAAGAAGAAATCAATTTCCCAACCATATCAATAGTCGTCAGTATTTGAAACAAATTTTAAAACACGGCTCAAGGCAGACCAATAATGTGATCACTGATTTTAAACATCAGTACAGAGCTATCTTTCAGCATGAAGAGAAGATAATGCAGTTTTTTAATGTAAGCAGCTATTCTATGTTCCACTTTTTGGGAAATTTGCATTATTTTTCATCATGTTCAGTCTGTCACAGGCATGTCCCTGAAGCACCACTGCACTCCACTTCCCTGCTCTTACGCTGCCAATCCGCATGAATCCACGTAGAGCAGATTGATCCAAACAGCAAAATGTATCCAGTCAACTTCAAGATACAACATAATGCATGGACTGTAAACCATCACGATCTCAACATTGGAAAGCCAGAAGGTCAAAGAGCTAGGATGGAACCATAAGCTGCATTTCCATTGTAGTTTCGCAAAATAAAAGCGATATTTCTTAAATCATTCATAAATCTTAAAGTACAATAGCGCTTTGAAAGTGTTTTCCATTGAAGGGAATTTTGGGCATGAGCCTCGTAATTCTCGTAAAATATCAGCTTGCTAGACTCCACTGCAAGGAAGCTGGTCACTCAAAACCTGTTGTATTTTGGTACCGTTATGATTACATCTACAGCAGTCTACATTAACCTTTTAACTTCATAGTGTACTCACCCATGACAGTAGCAATAAAATCATGGAATCATGTCAGAATGAATGACAAACCAGCACCAAAAAGGCTAAATAATCTGCTGTTGTCATACTATTCCTGAATGAATTTTCAGTTCTTGAAACTTCACGTGATCTCTGCCCTCTTGTCTCAAGGCTGGACACACTTCCAGTGTTCGATGTTGCTCACCGTCAGTCAGAGCAGAATCACTGCGCTGCAGGTTGCAGCTGTTGTATGTGGAAATTGTAAGTAATAGTTTTTAAGGGTCAGGTAAGGTATGGGAGCTTATGCAATCATCAGCCCTGTACTGTTCTGGACTCCTGGTATACTCCCAGCTGACCCCTCCATGATGCATGCAGCTGCCCTCAAGGCCTGGTCCAAAGAACCAAATATGCACCCAAAAGCTCACCTAGTATGCAGTGAGCTAATGATAGGGTGGTGGAAGTACTCCTTATACGGGGGGGGGGGCTTGTGTTGTAAATGTGCAACTTGTGGCAACAAATAATCCTCTACATGGTCCTCTACAAGTACACAGCACAAGGGGTTCAGCTGGCCTAGTGATAAGGTTGGCCTCATGTTCACGGACAGCCTCGTTTCAAGTGTGGCCCGTGGCAACTGTCCTGCATGTCTCTCCATCCTCTCTCATCCCTGTTTCCGATTCTATCCACTGTCCTCCTCTACCAATAAAGGCATAAAAAGCCCAAACATATCTATAAAAAACAAGTACAGCACAAAACATGTCAATACAAAATTTCAAGTGTAAGATAATTAAAGGATATAATTAATCGATGGCTGCAGCCCTACTCTACTGAAAAGTTAGGACATTTATTACATACAAATGAGCATGATAGCAAGTAATAAATTACTTTTTAATGCAACATTACTACCTCTATTTATAATTTAGAAGTGATGCTTCCATGTGAAAGGCTTTGGAAGATGTTGAAATAAATTGAAAGTTAATTTTTAGGTGGCTCGAAGCACAAAATTGTATTTCAGATTTCTTATTCAATCATCCTGACTTAATGCATTTAATAATTGAGTAATATATCTTTGATTTACAAGAGGTTGGACTCTTGTGGGACTTATCACCCCTAACAGAGACAATCTCTTCTATGATGAGTCCTCTATTATCCCTCTTTTTTAATTGAAGGTGTCACATTTGCAATAAGGGGCCCCTTTTGTGTCATAGCCCCTTAACTAAATAGAGGACTGGCAGTTTAACTTGGGACTGGGGGGTTGGTGGTGCTGGTTTATGTGGCAGGTCAGTTCATCCATTTACACTACATTAGACTGTGCTGTCGATTTGGGGTGTCAGCACTTCTGCCAGACTATCAGCATGAGGTTACCTGCTCTGGAGACAGGATCGGACAGGGGAGGGGGGATGTGAGAGAGCATCGTGTGAAATGGAAAGTCCATGTTTCGACAAATAGAGACTGATGGACAAGGTGTGACACTGAGACTCGACCACTTAACGGGCACTAATGGCTGTACCAGATTACCTGTCGAAGCCGGCCCATCGCCATTCCAAATCTCCATCTCAAATTGAAAGTGCAGCGGAAAAATAGCTCCGATCAGCCGGCTCTCAACGTCAAATCTTATCGCCTACAGCCTCCCATTAGAAACGCCATTTTCCCACCAGTGGGTTTCAGATTGGGTTTCGGTACGCCTGATATTCCACTGCTTTGATTCCTATGGGCTGCCTGTGTGTGGTGTGTGGCATTGTTCATCATTTAAGTGCAGGATATTAGATTGTGCCACTCATTTCAGCCTC
Source organism: Cheilinus undulatus (assembly GCF_018320785.1). Taxonomy (NCBI): domain Eukaryota; kingdom Metazoa; phylum Chordata; class Actinopteri; order Labriformes; family Labridae; genus Cheilinus; species Cheilinus undulatus. The sequence goes on along the minus strand of NC_054887.1, from coordinate 17,259,718 downwards.
ATAATGCCACACACGCAAGACAGAGAGTCATAAATCTAGAGACAGACCACCGGAAATTTATCATATCTCAGAGAGAAAACAAGAGTGGGACCACTGAGTTCTGGGGAAGATTGAGACAGTTCAGAATTTGATGATGGGGGTTGTGCAAAGCAGAGGGATCAGCGCATTGGCTGCATTGCTTCTAGATGTTCCCAGCATGCTGTGACAAATTAAAGAAGTGTGAAATCAGCTTTGAAGCACAGGGAGCCTCAAACCATTATTAGAAGAACCCCATACTAAAGGTAGCACAACTGAGACCACAGCAGTTCTTCAAAAGTTATCTCTACATTACCCTCCCTAAAGTTTACTTTTACACTTACTCTTTACTCTCAGGGCTTCTAAATATAGTTTTTAATACCTGATACCATTGCAAACATTCACAGAAGAAGTCTGATGCATAGTCGAGGCGCAATAGCTCCAAGGAGGGAGATCCACAGGTGCTCTCCAGTATATCATAACAGCTACTTAGAGCTGAGGTAATTGAACATGGTAGTAGTAGTTCAGAGCTCCTTCATTCAGGAGTTTTGTGGGAAGTGCTACTAAATTGTTGACTCGACTCACTTCAATCAAGCTCAGCGTTCAGTCATTAAACCTCATGCAAACATTGAATGTTACATTAGGTGAGGTTTTGGAGCAGGGCCAGGGAAACAACTCGAGATATAATGATGATTACCCAGGCAGCAACGGGAGTAAGTGTAGCTAAGTGTAAACATAAGGAAGCAACAATTACCAACAACACTGCAGTGTTACTCATGCAGCTAAAGGTAATGACTGATCTGTCTACATATCCAATATCAATTCAGTATACATACAGTGCATTTAGAAAGTATTCACATCCTTTTTTCAGTACTCAGTTGAAGCACTTTCAACAGCAAATACAGCCTTAAGTCATTTTGAATCTGATGGAACAAGCTTTGTACACCTGGACTGGGGGATTTTCTGCCATTCATCTTTGCCAATCCTCTCAAGCTTGGTCAGGTTGGATGGGTACAGTCAGTGGACAGCCTTTTCAGGTCTCTCCATGGATGTGCTATAAGGTTTAGGTCTGGGCTCTGGCTGGGCCACTCTAGTACATTTAGAGTTGTCCCTAAGTCACTCCTGTGTTTTCCTGTGTGCTCAGGGTCAGTGTCATGTTGGATGAGTGAACCTCTGGAAAGTGAGATTTTCTTCAAACTTTTCACAAACGTCCACCTCAAACACAAGACTGAACTGCATGCATTTTTGGGGTCAAATGTCAAAGTAGCTGTCCCCTTGTGAGCACAAAATTTCAAGAATGCATTGAGGGATTGTTGCCAAATTTGGCACAAACCTACACATATAGTTGACTTGATGTTGAACTGATTAGATTTTAGAGATCAAAGGTCGCTGTGACGCTAGGTGGTGTGAGTTCAGAGTGACCTTTTAGCTGTTTAGGAGCTATAACCTCTTTACAGCATTGTCTATAGAAGGGGCTTTTTATCTGTCTTAAACATGTGAACACAAGTTATTTCAGTGTTTCCTACAATCCTATTAAATGCATACTTATTTGATGCATAAATTTGACCCTTTTAAACTGAACTAGATCTGTAATCAAAAGTTTACTACAATACATGTGTCTACACCATTAAAGAAATACAATTTCTACCAATAACAGAACCTCAAAAACCATCAAAGTGCCCACTATGATGCCCTTAATATGGGGGAAAAAAATCATCAAATGCCTTTTTAGTGGCCAAAATTAGTCTAAGTGCACTGCTTGAAGCCCTCTTACTGAGCAGAATTTTTAAAAAGTGACCTCTTTGGAGCCTTCACATTAAGTAAAATTTGTCAAAGCACTCTCTTTGATGCCTTTTATGTAGAAAAAAATAGACAAAGCATCTTCTTTGGTGACCTATAGGTGGGATAAACTTGCAGGTGCCCATTCTATAATTTTTGCCCCTGCCCCTCAAAACTCCTAAGTCCACTACTGCTTTGCTGTCCGGCATTTTTTTCTCCTTTACCTTACAGAGTCATACAAGGTCATATGCTTCTAAAGCCATCAATTTAACTGTGCTGAAAGAGCAAGCACCCCATATATAGAAGCGGTGCCCCCAAATGCCCCCATTCACCAAAACCTAGATATCTGTTTGCATGATCAGAGGTTGCTATGACCTTGTCCGACATGCTAAATGACAAATTTGTACACAGGAAGTCAAATGTCAGCACAAATGAAGTTGTAATTTTGTGCGTGCACATGTCTAAATGGGTGAAATGATAATGCTTTGGTCAGCACAACATTATGATGACTGCCTGGGTGAGAGCTTTAATTACACACCACCAGTCCTCACAGTTTGCAGCATGGAGTCTAATAAAATATAGTGTCAATCTGAAACTCATTTAGTGATGAGATTCTGCATGCTTTGCTCACATTAATCAATGATACTGAGGCTGAATGGGGAGATGACAACATGATGGATTCTCCCCCTCAGCTGATAAAGTTAGCAGAGTTTGCTATAGAGAAAATCTGATTAGACTATAAGAACTATAAACACCCTGTTTTACTTTTATTGAAGTGCACTTGAGCAAGGCATTGACTCCTTACTCGCCCAGAGGAAAACTAAAGGGGTCCAGCTTCAGGATCAAGAAAGGATTTAATTAGAAGATATACAAACAAGACAAGACAAGTGAAACTGCTCGTAGTTCTGCTCTCACTGAGAAAGTCTAAGCAGCCGTTCAACCATAATCTACCCAACCATTCAGGAGCAGCTGGTCCTGACTGGCCCTGTGGCTGGGCCGTGGTGGTCATGTCCCCCCATACACTGCACCATCCAACTGAAAGTTGCCCCGACTACCTGGTGGTCGTGTGACTGAAAATCTGTTTACTGACTTCTTGTTTGGATAAAAACCTCATTTATCGTGAAAGAAAATCAGGAAATTCAGGTAGATTGAAGATTGACAATGGGAAAAGAAACCTTTATGGATTGCAAAGGGAATAAGGGAACAGTAAAAGGGGAAAACGTTTGATACCACAAGGCATACATTCTTCCAATTTTTTAGACTGATATACGAGTTATACTGCTGATATGTACGGCCGTTATATTGGATGTTATTATCATCTCCTTAATGTCAGAGTGGTTCCTTTTATGTTAACAAACAGCTGCCCTTCTGAGAGCACGTACCATATCTGCCTCTGCTCCTCCCTTGAATTAAAGACAGCTGTTTAGGTGGGAGGAGCAGAGCATGTGCTGAGCTGAAAAGGAAGGCTGCGCTCCAGTTATCAACCTAACAAAACCCGTGGAAAAAACAATGCAAAATATCCTGTAGCTGAGTAATTGTTTAGAAGTTCTCTGAGCTGGACATTGTCGTGTACGAAAAAAAGAGACACATTATTTAAGGCTGAATAACTTTTGAAACATTAATCATAGCCACTTACTTTTGTCCTCTGGAAGCCCTCTGTTTTGCTGTTCTAATGACGCTATCCATGTATTCCTAGCTCTTAAGCACAAAACACACTGCCGTCAGACAGTGCAACGTGTCATTTGACACACTTCTTAACACACATCGACAGCAGGGCATCAACACTTAAACTACCCACCAGCCACTGCATGGCCAAGAGATTGATACCAGAGTTGGAAGCAAGGATCGCCTTCTTGCCTCAGCAGCGGTATTTCTCCAGCAGCTGAGGCTCCCACTTGTTCTACACCTCAAACAAAAGATAGCGCCAGTTTTTTTTTCTTCAGTGTCCTCGAACCACCTCAAACAGAGCTGCTCCTATGGCAGCCAAGATGGATGAAACAGCAGCCAGTAGCTGTTAGAATAGTGTCCTAGAGTGCCGTGGTACATCAGTGGCCAGCGCCGGTGTGGGTTTTGGCATGCATCTGACATAATCATCTTGATTTGGGCTTTACAGAGGCTTTGCTAACAAGCCTGGAACTTGGGTGACTATTCGGTGTCTTTAAAGGTTAAATCCACGCCATTTTCTCCATTATTGAACATCTTTTTTATCTGTTTTTTTAACCCATTTTTTTTTATATTCCTGCTGTTAGCTTTGGCATTAGCCACCATAATGTTTCCCACGTGACAGGCTGTGGCAACCAATGGTAGGCCGTTCCGTGTGTAAACACTTGAAACCTGATTAGACAGCCTGAGGAGTTTATAATGGAGAGAAAGAGAGACAGAGAACCTGTGATGTGGCCCTCTGTGTCTCTGTAGACAGGAACTACTTTAAATAATCACTGAAATGAGGCAAATTCCAAATAGCCCAAGGACTTTTTTGCAAAAATGTGAATTTTTGGTCCCCAAGAAATGGGAGAACAAGTTTGCGGAAAAAGCCATAACCATTATCGGTTTTCACTTATTTTTATTTTTCTGTCTTTATAGTCCCATAACTATAAAGATGTTTAGAGCTCTACTGTGCACCACAGAGCTAATGTTTTACAAGATTTATAAGACAATAAGTCAAGGTGAGACAAAATGGTTAAACAATAGCATTGGGCTCAGTTGGTTAATTTCTATTATCTTGTTTTGTAGTTTTTGTGAAATTGAAACTGAAATGGAAATTGAATTAATTGCCCAGCACTACCTACTTCCTTCAAAGTAAGACATGCCGATTAAAGTCATTTCTTAAACAAAATCATACAACTGTAGGAATAAAGCACTACACCAACACTGTAAGCTCCACCACAGGTACAGCATAATTGTGTGGAAAACAGCAGTCTCAATGCTGACTGTGAGATGAATCTTCATTTTGATTCTCACTGCATGAGGGAAAAATAAGGCAGATAATCCCCAACAGCTCCAGTGGTGCCGTTTTGACACCTGACCTCAGAATAATGAGGAACAAGTACAACATGAATGTGAAAAGAGTATTTCTCACATTCACTGAATGTAACATTCTTATTTCTTCTTATGAAACATTTGAAATGTTTTCTTTTCCCCCTTAAGTTCTGCGAGAGTGTCATTACCAGCACCTATGTTGTTGTTGTAGTTTGAGACAAGCACTTGAGTGAATTGCTGTAGCGACGCATTGGAGGTGGCATTGATCACAAACTGAGTGACTGCTCTGATTGTTTTGAGAAACAGAAAGCAGAGAAGGGGCTCTTTTACAGCGAAACAGTGAGAGATCAGGATTGTTTTTCTTGACAGCACAATATGTTTGAAAAATATGTGAGTTTACAGACAAAGTAAGCTTTAGAGAAAGTGTAATAACTGATGATATTAATGAAAAAAACATCTAAAATTGTTGATCAAATATGGACACCTAGCTCCTTGAGGAGCAGCTAGAGATACTTCTAGGCCTGGAGGCATTTAGCAGCTCAGCTTCATGGGTGTGTGCATAATGGGCTTGTTGCCTGAATGCAGAAAGGAGCCTGGTGAATTTTGATCACTCTCTCTATTATCTTTCTTGTCATTGTCAATCATCTGTCTCCCTCTTCTCTCCATTTTTCTCCCATTATCTTTCCCCTTCACTCGGTAATCCATTATTTATTCTGCGTGAAATTTACATCCCACTCCTTTTTGTGTTCCCACTTTTTCTCCAAAGGCTTTTTCACCTGATATGGGTTACAAATTCATGAACACTAGACAGGTTCCTGAGCCTTTCACTACCATTACAACTAAAACCTTGGTGATCCCTTCATATCCCACCATAACTTTAGTTGTTCTTAATACTGACACTTTATGGCCACCGTATGTTCCGAGCATAATCTTGCACTGAGCAAGTGTGGGTTTTTGGTTATCATGGATTATCTTGCAAAATACCCTCCTTGACATTATAGTGTTTCCACAGTCTGTGTCTACTTCAAATGTTACATTTTACTTTCTGTTTGGTTCTTCTCAAGGAATCTCCTTATCCAGACCACATTGCTATGCCACCCTCTTAAGGCCTTTGCACACCGAATCTGTTCTTTTCATCCAAATGTTTTGCATGTTAAAATCAGGCTCATGTTGCACCACATTTTGCAGGCACTTTTTGTGTGTCCCACTTGTCCACAGTTGTGACATTTTTCATTGGCAAACCTGCAGTATTTGGCTAGGTGGTTTTCTCCACCGCATCTGTAGCATTTTCTAAAGTCTGGCTGGGGCTTTGGTCATGTGTTGCTGATCCTGTACATAGACCCACCACTCTATTCCATTCTTTGATCCCATGTAAATCCACAATGGCTCTATTTGCCACCTCCATTGCTTAAGCAAACTTGGGTGCTTTTGCAAAAGTCAGTTGGTCTTCTGCAGCAGCCTACACTGTAGCCTGTCTTTGTCAAGAAACACATGATTTGCAGCTATCAATATTTTATTATTCACAGTTATTGATTAGCCTTCATTGCTGTTATTTATGTTTGGCAGTGTGGCTGTTCAGGGATGCCCCCTGCCCTTCCATGAGCCTAAAGCATAAAGCAGGAACAGCGCACGCCCCTGCTCTTCCTATGCAGATAAGGAAGCCTGAGGCAGGGAGAGAAGCAGCAAAAACACAAAACAGACCAGGCATCAATGAAAACAGAATGACACTGATTAAGTCAGAAGCAGAATGAAGGAGGAGCTAGGGTGGAGGAGGGTAGCAAGAACAGCTTGCAGAAAGAGCAGCAGAGCATAGCCAGGCAAGAGCAGTTTAAATATGGCAGCATGAGAGCGATTAGCATATAATGTGCTTAGAGCAAATCAGTTGGTAAGGGCTTGCGTGACATCAGCTGATCTCAGTTATGGCAGTGCTATACACTCCATAGCCTACCTGAACTAACGCTATACATTTGATTAATGGAAGGGTTAGGGATCAAATGATCTCTCAACATCATTGTCAACAAATCACCAAAGTTACAGTCCTGCGCCAGCTTTCTCAGTTCTGCCACATAATCACCCACACTTTGCATAATACTCTGGTGCCCTCTGTTGGCACTAAGATGCAATGACATTCCACAACAACTTTGTTTAAAATCTGCTCATATTTATGATTTTTTTTATGGCACCATTTTTGAACTGGTACTACCGAGAAATCTCCTGAGAGGACAATTTGTGAAATGGTGTGGCGTGCAAATCGGCACAGACAGACAGACGCCACCAAATAAAGTAGTGAGATTTCCAATTAAATGTTCTTTTCATTTACTTATTTTAAAAGCAGACTTGAGACTTCATGCTCTGCCTGTGAATATTCCCCTGGTAGTCTTGTATTTCCGAGCAAAAAAAGCTGGCACCAACACTGCCACATCTGTCATAGTGCGGCAGTACAACTTAACAGACTGGAGGTGTGGGAGTAGTCCTGCCCACACACACTCGGCTTGCTTAGTTTAGGGTTCAAGTCAGTGCCAGTTAAACATCAGCTGCTTGAGCCCTCTTGGTGGCCTCAGCAGCACGCAGTAAAGCAGGCCAGATGGCAGCAACCACAAGGGAACACATGGCACCTCATGACAGGGCCCTCCGAACGTCAGCGTCCTCTCTGAATTATGGAGGCAGAGGAAATATGGAGATCTCTGTCTTAAAATTAACAGTCTTCTTAATGAGATCCTGCATCAGCGGAGCTGTGGCGGCATACCGAGGTGGCGTCTGCTGAGCCGTATTTCAGCGATCTCTATTGCATTTTGCAACTTTATCAGTGGCACGCAGGCCCGGTGTTTGCTGCAGCGAGGGCACAGTGTGATGCTATCAGAGGGCGCGTTAACTGCTGCGTAAAGCTTTAATGAAGAATAGATTAGAACATTAGGATGCAAAGCACATAGCATCCCCACACTGAGGGGACGGACCATAATAGGCCCTGATAAGAGCTTTTTCTGCTGATCTCACACAAACATGGATGGTCTCCAGGGGGCTGTTTTGGCCCGCGTCAATGTTTACAATGCCATTCATCACTGAGACAAGTTTGGTTTGCTGACTGGGTGCACACATGAAGGTGTGAGAGCACCATTCTCTGAAAGAAAGTGATGCATCTTGACCACACAGCCGCAAATCACTCACCTACCCACCCTTAAGATAAGCAGGCACAAGTCAAGTCCTCCTTTTGTCCCTTAATTAACTCTCAGAAGTCCCTTTGACCTGGATCTTACACTTGAAACCATTTCATCATTATATTAGATAAAGAATTACAACAGAGGCCTGCAAGGCAGCCTTCAGCTCCCAAGTGCTTTCTGAACTATTTCTGCACCTTTACTTTCAAATCAAAGAGAAAATATTTGAACAAGCACTTATCGCTGATGCTTACATTGAACATAAAGGGCTTTTATTCCAAACTTTTTTTTATATCCATAGGGCTTTTCCCTAAACAATGCTATCAATAATACTTCAAAGCATGGCAAATGAAACCCAGAAACTCCCATTCTCTATCATTTCCCTCTGCAGCAACAAAGGCCAAACATAATCACACCCCTTGTGATGTTATTTCCTTTAATCCTAGCCCATCATCTTGCCAGCCTTCTGTGTTTCTGCTTTCAAATGTCAAAGATCAGTCTGCACCTTTACAGACCTGGAACTTGCTTCAGTCCATTAATATACTAGCAGCAAATGACGACACGCATCAAAAGCAGTCTATCACTCACTAATGATGTTGATGGAGCATTAGTTGGAAGGAATGCCTGCTTATGGGGAGGGATAAAATAGATGCAGGGAGGGAGAGATGGACAGAGGCCGAGCGAGCGTATGTGGGAAAGGGGGGGGTGATATACAAGATGTTGTAGACTGTGGCACCTTTCATCATCTCCTCTATAAAGTCCAGCCAGTCATGAAATGAGGATGTTAAAATCCCACAGCAAACACAACCATCAAACTGTACGGCTAGCTCCCAGACAGCTAACATTTCTGTATGCATGGCTGTAACTCTGATTGGTCCACAAGTCAAACAAGATTTGCAAATTCAAATATTACAGGAATGAAGATACTGAGCAAGGCTGTCATGGAAGAAGAATGGACACAAAATCCTGCTAAATCCTTACACTATGTATTCTGGCTGCAAAAGAATATACGTCACTGCCCTTTACAAGGCAGCCATGATGTTTGAGAACAAACCAATCCACAATATTTGTTTATTTATCTTGTATGGATTATTTTCTGCCTCATGAAGTTTATTAAAAGAGTGCTAATACATCTGTACACTACAGACCACTGCAGTCATTGTGACTGTTTTCACACTTACATTACATAAAGCGCAGACTTTAAACCTAAAATGCTGCTGATCCCTGACTTTTCCTAAAAGTGTTTGTATTTTATAATGATTTATAGTTTTTTTTACTAATTGCAGCAGAGGCAAGAAAATGTGATCAGTTTCGCCAAAAACGATGACAGTCATTTTGAAAAAAAAAGGGTAAAAGTTGGAAAAAGTGTCAAAATTGGTTAAATTGGCAAAAAGAAGTGGCACAAATGGGTAAAAGATGGGCAAAAAAGTGGGAAAAGATTGAAAAAATAGGCTAAAAGTGGCAAACAGAAGTTGCAGAAATGGGAAAAAAGAGGGGCAAAAAGTGGGAAAAAACTAAAAAAAACTAAAACATAGGTTTAAAATGCAGAAAATGGGCAAAAAGGGCAATAACAGGTAAAGAGGCAAAAACTGCTTCAAAAAGAGACAATTTGTGGTAAAAAAAAAAAAAAAACTAAAGAATTAGGCAAAAAGATGAGACAAAATGGGCAAAAAGCAGCAAAAATGGGCTAAAAGTGGCGAAGAAAAGCGGCACAAATGAGTAATTCTGGCAAAATGGGAAAAGGGGTTAAAAAGGTCAAAAATTGGTTTAAAGTAAAAAAAAGGAGCAAAAATGGGCAGAAATGGCAAAAATTGGTAAAAATGGTTATATCTGAGAAAAAAATGGCAAAAATGGTCAAAAAGCATAAAAAATGAGTTAAAGGTGGAAAAAAAAGAGGTAAAATGGTCAGAAAGCAACAAAAAAAGGTTGAAGTGGCAAAGAGAAGTGGCTCAAATGGGCAACTAGTGGCAAAAAGTGGGAAATGGGGTGAAAATGAAAAAAGTGGTATTGGTGGGAAAAAGCTGCAAATATGGACAAAAGTGAGAAAAGCAGGTAGTGATACAAAAATGGTCAAAAATCAGTTAAATTTGGCAAATAAAAGTAGCAGAAATTGTCAACATGGCAAAAAAGTGGGAAAAGGTTGAAAAGGGTCATGAAATAGGTTAAAAGCTGAAAAAGGTGGTAAAAATGGGCAAAAGTGACAAAAATCCGTGAAAAGCAGCAAATTGGGTTTGAAGTAGCAAAACTTGGCAAACGGAAGAGGAAAAAATTAATCAGATAAAGTTGTGAAATGGGTTAAAATTCACACAAATAAAAATGTTCAACATTAGATCCTCTATGAGCTTTATAAACTTTTCAGCTCAAAAATGAAGTAACTGTTAGCCAGGAAGCTAGAAACTCATGCACTGACATCATCAACAAATCACAACTGGGAAGACCCTTTCTATGGGTTTTTCAGGGGCCAAGCCAAATTTCTGGGAGGGCCTGTTGGCAGCTGCATCTTTATTGCATGACACTATTCATTGCCTAATAGTGTGAGCTGTCTGTAAAAGCACTGTTTCAGATGTTTTGTAGCTTAATTTAACCAGGATGAGGAGGTTTAAGGCTGTTAGTAGCTAGAATAAATGTGCTGCTCTGTGGTGCTGATCAAAGGCTGTTTGAATGACAATTCCAGGGGTGACCATACTCAGGGATCACCTCTACTTAGCTGATAAGGAGAGAGACACATAAGAAAACATGTCATTAGAAAATAGCAACCCCTGGCTGTGCTGTGGAGAGAAGTCAAAATCACCTCATGTGGTCTTCCTTGTAGGTTTGGAATTCTTGGCCTTCATAGTGTTTAAAGTTAGTCAGTAACTCACTTAAACAGTTCTAATATTCCAACTAAAACCCAAAGGAATGCATGTGACATCTGCATTTCAGTGTGATTCACCCTTACCATTCTGCCCAAAAATAAAACAGAAAAGCTCGTAAGGAAAGGTCAGTATGTCTGGATGTGTAGCATGTGTGTGCACATGTGCAGTGAGAAAGTGGGATTTATGGAGACAGTAAACTCACGGATGCTTGTCGATGCCTCTGCTGCAACTCCTCTCACACACATACAACACACACCCCGCTACTCTACCTCCCCTAGTTTACTGCAATGCGCCAGCAGTGGTTAGCACATAGCGCTAGGAGACAAAAGACAGAAAGAAAAAGGAACAGCTACAGAGAGGGACTGAGCACAAATAATAGAGCAGACACTTGCTGCTAGTCTATTGCAATGGACTTTCTCCTTCCTTCTCATTGATTGTGCAGATACATTTTTTAATACACCCTCATCAATAGCACTGGTGGTCTGACAAATGCATTTTTCAAACATTTGGCAGTCAATAGTCATTTAGTCTGCATCTTTGTCCCTTGAGTAAAGGGTCTCGATCAATTGAGGTGATGAAAATTCAAATAAATCAGCAACAGGAATGAAGGCGGAGTCGTCTTGTGTATCCAGTGGAGCACAGTACAAACGGCTGTATGAAAAACCAATATGTACCACTATCTCTTTCAACGGGAGATCAGTTAGAGCCGTATGAGGGGTGGAGAAGCCACTGTTAGCTTGCTAAGGCTTTGTTAAAACATCAGAGTCAATACATCAATACAGACTCATAGTCTTCTGTTGTGTTAAAAGCATGACACAGCTAGAACAGTGAAAGGAGTGAGCATGGGGTGGATGCTGAAGAAGGGGTAAGAGTCTACAGGGGAGCTGCTGAGCTCTATAAAGCATGTAGTGTGCAAACATATCAAGATACATAACTATGATTTTCAAATACCAAGACTTACAACACTGTTTTAGATTTCTATTTCACCTAATCATTTTATGATTTAACGGACCACATCCCTGTGCACTTAAAAAGAAAGATGAAGTATGAATGAATTTTGGGGAAACTGACAAGCTGCCATTACCTGGCATCTTACCACAATTTCTGCATCTAAGGATGAAAGTTGCCCTGAATGGTGAACAATTTTCTTCTTTCAGACACACAGTATATCAATTATGCTGCCAGGGTGCTCTCAAGCAAAACAATAATGAAAAATGACAAGTGGTGTTTGGACAAACGTTCTGTCACATTCATGATGAGCCAATCAGAGTGACAAGACAAAATGAGGTAGTAGACATGTGCAGTTTCAATACTAACCTGTGCTGTACAGGCTAGCACTGCCATATTTAAAGACCTGCAGAGCTTAATTGCTACACCAGTGGCAGCCATTGCTATGGGTGTCCACTACAACTTAACCCAGCCCTCGTTCTTCTAAAATGACACTGGCTGGTCCATTTTTGCATCCCGCATAAAAGGTAAAGATCAGAGCTTTGCAAGATGGATTTGCATCGTATTGCGAATACGTCATTCACATTGAGATGGGTGAGAAGCAAGGAAAGAGGTAGGTGACAAAGTATAAGGAGTGTCTGACAGAAATATTTCCCAGATTTTCTTTAATTTTCTTCCTCTCTCAACAGAGCCTGTTAGCTTGTTTTACGAAGTGGAAACAGCGGTCAGTTTAGGTCAGGTATGGGAGCATATGTTGGTTTGTCACTTTACTACGTCAGCCTTGGTCCTATACTGCTCTGGTATCCTGATGCCCATCGTCCAGGCCTGCACCAGGCCCATGCCCCGTCTCTCCAGGTATCTTTTCAGCCTCTCCCTTACCCCGCTGTCTGGTCAGCCCAATGGGTTCTGGGCACCCAATTTGAGGTGAGCTGGATGAGGTTTGGGGAATCACGCCAGGTTCCCATAAGGCACAGCTGCCATTCCCACACCAAGCAGTTGACCCCTCCCATTCCTACTCTCCTGAGCACATCAGTATTACACACAGTCTCATCAACAATATCCAAAGATGCGCCGAAGGGAAGTTGTCACAAAGGAGTCCAGTTGGCAACTAGTAAGGCCAGGAGGACCAAGGACTGGAAGACTCTGCCTTTTGTCTGCATGCTCAGATGCCAGCAGTGCCGCACTGTCTTGCTGAGCGAACCCATCGTCCCATTCTAAGTCTGTGGGTTGATCCCAGCCTTGCAGTCAGTGGATTGATGGCTTAGGCTGCCAAGGCGGGGGAACTGCTTTATAACTTCCATGCTCTCACCATCAACAGATACAGATTCAATGATCATAGTGGTGCATTAGAAATATCCACATCCATGATTGAAGCATTGTGCTGTGACTTGTGTCAACACAGAGGTGAACTATTCAGCTCTAAGCTGTAAGACCCTCATTAGTAGAAAATGCCATTCTTAATAATATATGAGGTAATGTAAGAACTCAACTAAAAATATATGTAGCAGAAGATTAGTCATTTTCAAATCAACATAGGCAATTAGAGCAAAAAATGTACATATTGTTCCTTTAGTTACTTTTGCCCATGATGTAAAGTCAGCTGCTCGAACAGTCATGACAACACTGACCAAAGAAAAGAGCAGGAAGGGCACAATACACAACTTTTCAACTTTATATAGATGTACTGACCAGATAAAGCGCTCAGGTAATGTTCAGGTACAGATCAGAAATAGTATTAAAAAAATAATGGCCTCTCAGAGTGATTTGTGAACAACATTTCATCTTTCATCACCAGGTGATAGTAAAACCCTCATTTAGGACATTCTTCTTTTAGGCAGCAAGCATAATCAAAAAAAGCTGCATGCAATCATTACAGACCAGGTACAACGCAATGGCTGGAAAATATGTGCATAAAGAAAATGTCTAAAAACAGATATTTACCAGAGCTGATAGTGATTACATACAGCCATTAAGCTAACTGGTGAGACAAGTAATGTTATTTTTAAATGCATCTGATCATTAATATTAGGTAATGTTTTTTCTCTTTCTCTCAAAATCAGGCTGTTGTTGAAATTAATGCCTTCTATTCAACTCTAAATAAGACTAAGATAGTCTGATGAAGGTCCCTTCATCATCAGCTATGTGATGCTTTGAATCAAACTATGTGTGCATCTGGCAGACAGCAGTAGATGCTAAGTTATGACAGCCACTGCAAGATTGCAGTGTCCTGAATGTTGTTTGCAGGATCATCTTTTGCTTGGTATGTTTAGTTAAGGATTCCTTTGAGACTGTGTAATACAAGTGAGTAGAGCTGGTTTGGGTCACAGGTAACAGGTTTAAGTGTATAAAGACTGACAGGTCATAAAAACAGATGATACGGTTAGAATTGCACATCATTTTCTCTACAAAGTTATCACAGAGGCAGTTAGTTCATCCTTTTTTCTGAGGTAGTAGCATCAGATGGCTTTTTGTAAATATATACAACTTTATCACCTCCAAAATCTGGAGGTTTTTTTTTCTAAAATATAAATGGATCCTCCTTATGTTTTTTAATATTTTAGGCTGGCCCTAATAAGGCATTGTATATTATGTTTCTATTTTGGATTTTTTGAAAATATATGCACATATAATTTGACAACATATCAGCAGACAGGGCCCCGCACCCCCGACATCTTTTGGCGCCCACCCTAAGGGTGACTGGACCCCAGATTGGGAACCAATGCCTTAAGGGGATACTGCATTAAGAATGCCATGAAGAGACAGAAGTACTTGAAAACATTATGTGCCAAGCATGGATGCACAGCTTTATGTGGTTTCATGCTAACAGAAAGAGGAAGAAAAGCAATGGAGGTGCTAAACACTGGATGTGCATTACCCTGTATTTGGTCAATAAATAGGTGTACTCTACAGGCTGTTTACAGTTTTCTCCTTGGGTACACTGTGAGCTTTTGTCACATTTGTCAGAATACCTAATCTGCAGTAAAATTTCCAGACCCTAAAACTGAAATTACAATGACACCAAACTGAGAAAATCACAGATAAGTTGTACCAGTGAGTGTATTTTTGTCAGATGAATACCAAATAACTTCATGAATTCTGAAAATGTCAGTATCATTTTTCTGTCCATCACCAAATCAATGAGATAAGTCATTCAGACACTTTTCTGAGGAACACAGCATTACTAATATTTGAATTTAAGTCTCAAATCCATTTGATTTGTTTTAAAACATTTGGTCTTAATTGGGTCATGCTCAGAAAAGACACACCTCCAGAGTATAAAAACTGCTGCTCCACTTTCCCCACTGAAGATCTCATTCTGCCACACTACTACCATTTAAACTCCAAAACTGCAGGACAATTAGAACCCATGGAGACCTAATTACAGCCCAGACCAAGGCTCCAGCTTCTTCTAATGGAGCAGCAGAGCGCGTCCCCGGGGCAAAATCTTCTAGCCAGTTAATTATGCCATTATTCTATTATTCCAGACTGACAGTGAGGGCCAACGCTCAGATTGACCTCTAGGACCCTGAGAGCGAATAAAAAAAGATCCCCTGTAGGACCACGCAGCCCTGGATGACTCCTTGACTCCCCGACTGCTCCCAGTCCACCTCTTCGCCCACACCTCACCAATAAACAGTGAAGAGGACGAATAATGAGATGTTGGCTCTGCTCCAATTTAAGTGGATTCACCGTCCACGCTGGTAATCCCTTCCTTCTCGCTCATGCTTTATGAATTTGGTTACTTACAGACAACAGCAGCAGTTTTGCAGACACTGATTATTAAAATGAATTTAAGATAGGGTGAGGAGGTGGTGAAAGGGTTGAATAAGGGGTTCTGGACTCTGCAAAGTCTTAACAAGAGAAGTGCTGGCCATGCAATGTGCAGGATTGGCCATAAAGTTTCACTTGTTTCATCATTCAGCTTAGATGTTGACCTTTAATAGAGAAAGACAGATGCTTTTTTTCCCTTAAGAGAAAAATTCAGGCTGCTCACTGACACTATTACATTAAAATGTAATGTTTTTCAGTAAAATTGTGTAGTTGACTCAAAAGTGGAAATGAATGGATAACACATTATTAAATACCAAAAAATATAATATGAATGGTTTAATATTCTATAATATGATACAGTACAATACGATACGATACAGTACTATATAAATATGATCTGATATGATATGACACTGGTTCTCAAATAGAGTAGGTGTACCCCTGGGGGTACGTGAGATTCAAAATATTTATTTGGAAAAATAGTATCCATGTAAAAATCCTTATAAATAATGAATAAATATTTTAACCAAATATGAGTGTACATTCATAAAGTTGCCTCCCTGCCACCAAGAATGATGACAATCCTCAGTGAGAATCAAGCCCAAGTTTCTCACTAAAATGTCAAAAGTGAGTGCAAAAACATTCAGTTCAGTGCAACAATGCAATATTCAGTGTTCACAGTTTGTAACTTTCACGTGTCAATCTCCTTTTCACCCTTAAAGGAGTTATTTTAAGATCATAAATATTTTTACTTTAGCACATCTTATATTCAAAATGAAATTAATAATGTTTTTTGGTGAACATCAAGAGAGACCTTTACAAATTAGCTGTTTAGCACACTGATGTAGTTTTAAATGGTTTTGTACCTGTCCATTCACTGGTTTCACTACATTGGTTTAAATACAGACATTTTAGCGACTAGAAGACTTGCCATTAATTTAGTCATGGATTATCAACATTTAAATTGTTCTTTTTTTTCAAATCTTTCAATTTGAACGTTTTTATTATTTACAAAGTTGAATAAATCAGACACAGATGTCACAGCGCTGTATTTTATGTCTTTTTTCAGCCAAAATGTGTTGCACTGTTTAGGGGATACTTGGCTGAAAATAATATTTCACAGGGTGTGGTGTGATGTGGGAGGGTGTGGTGTGATGTGGTTTGGTTGGTGTAGTTGGTGTGGTTGGTGTGGTGTGTTGTGATGTGGTGTGATGTGGTTGGTGGGGTGTGGTTGGTGTGATGTGGTGTGGCGTGGTTGGAGTGGTGTGTTATGGTGTGGTGTGATGTGGTTGGTGGGGTGTGGTTGGTGTGGTGTGGTGTGGTTGGTGTGGTGTGTTGTGGTTGGTGTGGTGTGGTTGGTGTGGTGTGATGTGGTTGGTGGGGTGTGGTTGGTGTGGTGTGGTGTGGTTGGTGTGGTGTGGTTGGTGTGATGTGGTGTGGCGTGGTTGGAGTGGTGTGTTATGGTGTGATGTGATGTGGTTGGTGGGGTGTGGTTGGTGTGGTGTGTTGTGGTTGGTGTGGTGTGATGTGGTTGGTGGGGTGTGGTTGGTGTGGTGTGGTGTGGTTGGTGTGGTGTGGTTGGTGTGATGTGGTGTGGCGTGGTTGGAGTGGTGTGTTATGGTGTGATGTGATGTGGTTGGTGGGGTGTGGTTGGTGTGGTGTGTTGTGATGTGGTGTGATGTGGTTGGTGGGGTGTGGTTGGTGTGATGTGGTGTGGCGTGGTTGGAGTGGTGTGTTATGGCGTGGTGTGGTGTGGTTGGTGGGGTGTGGTTGGTGTGGTGTAGTGTGGTGTTGTGTGGTGTGGTTTGTGTGATTTGGTGTGATCTGGTTGATTTTCTGTGGTTGGTGTGATGTGGTGTGGCGTGGTTGGAGTGGTGTGGTGTGGTGTGGTTGGTGTGGTTGGAGTGGTGTGGTTGGAGTGGTGTAGTGTGGTGTTGTGTGGTGTGGTTTGTGTGATTTGGTGTGATCTGGTTGATTTTCTGTGGTTGGTGTGGTGTGGTTGGAGTGGTTGGTGTGGTTTGGTGTGGTTGGAGTGGTTGGTGTGGTGTGGTGTGGTTGGAGTGGTTGGTGTGGTGTGGTGTGGTTGGAGTGGTTGGTGTGGTGTGGTGTGGTTTGGTGTGGTTTGGTGTGGTTGGAGTGGTGTGGTGTGGTTGGAGTGGTGTTGTGTGGTGTTGTGTGGTGTTGTGTGGTGTTGTGTGGTGTGGTTTGTGTGATGTGGTGTGATCTGGTTGATGTGCTGTGGTTGGTGTGGTGTGGTTGGAGTGGTTGGAGTGGTTGGTGTGGTTGGAGTGGTGTAGTGTGGTGTTGTGTGGTGTGGTTTGTGTGATGTGGTGTGATCTGGTTGATGTGCTGTGGTTGGTGTGGTGTGGTTGGAGTGGTTGGTGTGGTTTGGTGTGGTTGGAGTGGTTGGTGTGGTTGGTGTGGTGTGGTGTGGTTGGAGTGGTTGGTGTGGTGTGGTGTGGTTGGAGTGGTGTGGTTGGAGTGGTTGGTGTGGTGTGGTGTGGTTTGGTGTGGTTGGAGTGGTTGGTGTGGTGTGGTGTGGTTTGTGTGCTGTGGTTTGTGTGGTGTGATGTGGTGTGGTTGGTGTGGTCTGGTTTATGTGCTGTGGTTTGTGTGGTGTGATGTGGTGTGGTTGGTGTGGTCTGGTTTATGTGCTGGTGGTGTGGTGTGATACAAAACTATATAATGCAAAAGATATCATAATACAATATCACACAATATAATATGATACTTGATATGATACAATATGACCAGACATGCCAAGATGTGATACTATTGGTGTTAAGATAATCTGATATGGATCGGGTAACTGATCTTGACGTCAGCGGTCTGAATGCATCGGTCCGGGGAGCCCTGGACTGGTAAAAATGTAGCTTAAATCGGTCTTTGCACCGGTTCTCGCATGACCTGAGTTGACCTTTTACCTTTAAATGAGAGTTCCGTTCGCCGGAGGTAGCTGGATGTGTTTCACCGGTCATCGCCTAAACATCTTTCAGTTACAGTTCTGAACCTCAGGAAAAAGTCATATGGACTTTGTATGAAAGAAGGATAACTTTCAAAATGTCTGCCCGTCTGTACTCTTTGGAGAAAAGCGATTAAGAACTACGGCAGCTCACAAATCTCACCTGTTGAGATAGTGGAGCTAAAGTTTAGCTAAGATGCTAACGCTAAACGCAGCACAAACAGACCCGAACATACCTCTTTTCTGAGTTTAAACTCGGAGAAGTCTTCAGTTATCACCATAACAACAGCCCCTTCATTCACAGGGTTTAAAACCGTAACATGTTGTTGGGAGTGATTGATTTGGTGACATAATCAATACATCTGAGCCCACTGATATGATATTAAACAGAGAGGACTTGACTGAGCTGGAGATCAGCTGTTCTCCAGTGTGTTAATTCAAGAATGAAAACAATCAAGAACGGTCAGATACCCAGAGAAAGGAAATATGGTTTTTGCGACATGTAGACTGAATATTCACATTTAGAGGAATTATGAAAGGAAAAAAAACGTATAGAAAGCTATTTTAGTTTGACTTTTTTCAATATTATTTTAACCCCTTGTTCTCCTGTACTAGCAGACACACAGAGCTCTGTCAATCCAAATCTCCTTGTGACTTTAAATTCATTTTAATTTGTGCTTCTTGGGAAAATGTGATATTTACTTTGTACTGTTACTGGGATTAATAATGCTAAGGAAGTTACAAGTACAGAAGGATGAACATGTACCAGTAAAAACTAATTTTAATATTTATCTCCCAGTTTAATGTCAAGGTAAGAACACCTGGGTGTGATGAAAACTTTCTTAAACATAATTGCCAGGAGGCCTGGCATTAAGTCTGTTTTATAAATAAGATCAAATAAACTTAGATTATCATGAAATTATCTTGTTTTCCCCCTTTTTGCTAATTTTTGTTAAACCAAAAGGTTAGTTTGATCCTATAATCAGATTGTACCAGATCGAATCAGATGGACTGAATCGTTCTGTATTTTAATGAATGATCAGTGAATCGAATCATAGTCTGTGAATCAAGATTCAAATCGAAGAGATTCACACCCCTATATGATATGAATATCAACTCAAGAACTGCCCTTGCTGTGCAGGCTCAATCTATTTATTATAGTATTATAGTAATTATATAAGTAAGTATCACCATTTAAATAAGTATTACAGTGGCAGCTTCAACCCTTAAAACATTTTATTCTGTAACTTTTTCTCACAGCTTTACAATGTCTTAGTGGCTTCTTTCAAGGCAATTAAAATCTTGTGACTGCCATTCATGTCAAGCACAACCATGAGGAGTCATGAAGAAGTCACAAGAGATCTTTATAGCATGCTGAATTTTTCAGACTCAAACATCCACATCTGGAACCAGCAATTCAATTTTTGCAAAAAGTCAGGATGGCAGTATTGATGTTTAGTCCCACTCCGAGTTGACTCTTGATCATCCATCAAAAGTCCATTCATGCTAAAACGCACATTTTTACTTTCCTCCTGCTCCATGAGAGAGTGATGTCACTCAAAGACTATAATGGCCGTCTAATGAACTCCAAATCCCCAGCCAGTACATTTACACTGCATTATCACTTCCTGACCCTTGGCCTCCCAGTGGAGCAGAGTGGAGAGCGTTCCTGTCTGCAGAGCTCATTCAGTCATTATATATGCATTCACAACCACATAGCATATTGCTAGAAAACTGTGTGTTTGTGTGTGTGTGGGTGTGTGTGGGCGGGTGTGTGTGTGTGTGTGTGTGTGGGGGGGGGGTTATATAGGTAATTGAGTGTGTTCAAGACAAAAACATACTCCCAATGCTGTCTCGAACTCCTGCACTTACTCTCACTGTTTTATTGAGAATTTAGAGAATATTGCTAACACACCTCAGGCCTTGGAGCAGCAGAGAAAAAAGCAAGGAAAATGTCAAAGAAATGAGCAAAACATCAGAGTGGCTACGCTCTCTGTACATTTCCTCTTCTCTTTTTTTTCCCTCTCATCTAGAGAGGAATCCTAACTCGTGAATTCTGGTGTTAAAAACAGAAAGTGTTTGACAAATCCCCTCATCAAACACAGAGAAACACTCCATCAAAGGCGAGCCTGTCTCAACATTACTCTCAGGTAACAAATGATGGGCCCCGCGCTGTGCTGCGGCCCAGAGAGAAATGGGAGAGGAGGGGTGAGGAATGGGAGGCAGAGTTCAACTAATTGCCCAATGATGGAATTTTAGTGTCTCCTTCATTATAAAGCAGCTTCTAAGTGTTATTGATCTTAGGAGGGGTGTCTCAGAGTCATGTGGTATTAGAGAGCACAACTGCACACAGATTATGCATTATTCAACAGGCACGATGCCTCACCAGGGCCTGCCGATTCCTCTCAGGTGGCATGGGAGTAGCCACAACTCTCTATCCACACCATCCAACCTCTACCTCATCACACACACACATAATCTACATGCACATGTACACACACACACACACACACACACCCACACACACACACCCAAACAGTAAGAGCACTGTGTTGACTCTGCCCCTCTGACTGGGGGTTGTAGATTGTTGTTTTGCTCTCTGATCGACCTCACACTCCACTGAGGGGTTAATCCATAATGAACTGACTGATGCTGCCGTCTACTTCTGTTCACTACAAGTCACTTATGGGAGTCAAGCTTTCCAGACACACTACAGACAGAATGGAAAATAGAGAGGAGGGGAAATAATGGGAGAATGGCCCTTGTTTTGTACCACTGTTTTCTAAAATGGACCACATTTGGCATTAATGTTACAGATCCCCAAAGTGATTTAGATCAGATGTCAGAGCAGGTGCCCATATACAGAGGCTGTTGTTCTTGACGCAGTGATTAGAGGATCAAATCCCAAGTCTGGTGCTGTTTGCTGAATGTATTCCCCATCTCTCTCGCCCTACTTCTGTCTCTCTTCAGCTGTCATATCAAAATAATGGCAAAAATATATATTTATTGCTTTTAAACACATGAACACAAACACATTGACCATTGTGTGGAGCTGCAGTGCCAGCATTTTATCATCCTCCTCCTCAAACTTACTCATGTTTACATCACTTGACAATAAGGCCATCCATAAGGGGGGATAAAGGAGAGTTTTCTGGGGCCCAGTCAAACTGGAGACCCATGGAGGTCAGCAACATCATGATCCATAGTAAAGTTGAGCTGTAATAACATTTACTATTATAACCTGAATAATGACCACTCTTATCAAAGCAACAAAAAAGGAATTTAATTTATTTACGCACTTGTACAATATGGCCTTTTTCAAAATGTAAACCCATTATCTGCAACAGAATTACCTTTTTATTAGTGATGTTAACCATATGGATCCCACATTGAACTCAGTGATTAGGAAAGTAATGTCAGACTTAACAGCTGGGCCATTATCTGCACAAACGTCTAGATGCATAAAGTAGAAGTAACTGAGACATTTTTTTTAAATAATTGTGAAAATTATTATCATTATAAAAAGACAAAAAATGACAAGTAGCAAAAATGGGCAACAATCGCAAAACAAATGGCATAAATGGGCTAAAAGTGGCATACAAGGGCAAAAGGGGGCAAAAATGTGTGAAAAGTATCTAAAAGAAGTTGAAAAAATGGATAAAAAGTGGAAAAAAGGGGGGAAAGTGGCAAAAATAGGGATGAAATAATGCAAAAATGGCTGAAAGGTGGTAGAAAAGCGGTAGAAATTGATAAAAGGAAGCAAAAAATAACATAAAAAAGAAAAAATGGGCATAAAGTGGCAAAAAATGGGCAGGAGTGGCTAAACAATGGTTGAAAAGCTGCAAAACATTGAAAAAAATGGACAAAAAGTGGCATAAATGGGTTAATGGGCAGATAAGTGGAAAAATGACATAAAGTGCCAGGAATTAATGGCAAAAGGGCAAAAAGTGGCAAAAAAGCAATGAAACATGGGCAAAAAGCAGCCAAAAGTGGCATAAATGGGCAAAAATGGACAGTAAGTGACAAAAATGGGAAAATAATGGCAAAAGGTGGCCAAAATAGGCAAAGAGTTGCAAAAAGATGTTGCAGAAACCAGCAAAGGACGGAAAGGGTGGAATTGCTGCCATTCTTGGCCAGGTCTGCCTTGGAAAAGAGAGCTCTGATCTCAATGGGGCTAACCTGGTTAGATAAAGGTTAAAAAAATCAACATAGTCCTTTCCAGAACTTTACTTCAGTGATGTTACCCATCAGCATACCTAGAGTAGTGGAGAATCCTTTCCCTAATACCACCACCTGAATGAAAAGTCTACAAAAGTATGGGCAGATTTGTGTACTGATGTGTCTGGGTCAATAACAGTGCAGTTTTGGAAGTGATGGGTAAGAAATTCTTCACCATTAAATTGTAGGTGGGTGCATATTACATCAGCAAATTCACTTTATCTTGTTTTTTAAATATTTTTGTTTATTCATCCTTGATTTTAGCACAGAGAACCCACTGCTACCAAGGTCTGTTTTCCAGCAGTGCCATGTAGCAACACAACAAAAGGCAGAATGAGAAAAACAAATGTATACATTCATAAACACATATCCACGCTTACAAGCATTTGCCTTAGTTAAAAGGTCACATTTTACAGCAGCTGCAATCACTTTCCTCAAATAGTTTAGACAATAGCTTTTGAAAACCCTATACAATCAGAGAGGGCAGCCTAGACGTCATGTGGAAATTATTCCACATAACAGGTGCAGCAAGAATTTGGCAGTCTTACCCCACTTATTTATCTCACCCCATTCATAAACATTCATGGAGCCTTATCCATGTCACTAACAGGTGTCAGGTCAGTCTTATGTATACCCTTTCAAATAAAGTGTTACCCAAGGTTTACACTACAGGAATTATAGGGCTTTTTGAACTGTCCCACTTGCAGATTTCAGAGATATTCTTCCCAAATGTTAGCAATTTCAACTGGTAGAATAAAAACCCTACCTTAGATTCATCTGTGGCTGCTTTCATTGTTGTGAGATTACGATAAGAAGACTCTTGTTAACTCCACTCAGTAGCTCCTTTCCACTGAATGGATGTCTGGACCCTTAATATAATTAATGCAGTTACAAGATCCTTCCTTCTTGCTGTTGAAGGTAAAATAAGTGTAGCTTTCAAACAGATTTTGATCTGGAAGAAATTAATTAAAAGGAACAAGATGATGTGAGAAACTATAAAGGACTTTATCTTAATTCAAAAATGAAACCAGACACCACCTCATTGAATGAAATGCATGGAGTTGCAATGAAATATTCTCATGAGGATGTACTGCCAAGAGATGTGCACAACAAAAGCACATCTCATCCATATATCCATTCATCATTGTTTAGCCAAGGCTCCTGCTAAAAGGGGCTTAGTCTCATATAATGTATCTTTGTTTTCACTGATTGCAATTATCTAGAGGATCAATGGGTGTTATCAATACCTTACAGCAATTAACATTTAATATCCTTCCACAGCCACTTACTCCATTAATGGCTGATTGATTATGTGAGGCTGGAGGGCCCCGAGGCTGGGAATGGTATGGATCTATTCTGTCTGTCTGTCAAAGTAAAGGCAAGCCGCTCTGCTGCAGAACCTCTGACTCCAGCTAATACCGTATCGATATGAGGTTACTGCAACCAGATGGGGAAAGATCAAGAGATCCAGGAATTTCTTTTGATTTCATCCTCTTTCCTCCATGCTAACATTATTTATTCCTCTCTCTCCACCAGACGGTTAGCATTTTGCTTGCATTTCAAGTGCATATCTGCCACCACTTCGAACACCATCCCCTCCACCCCTCCTACAGTTCTCCATAATCTAATCAGCAGTGATGTATTTTCAGAGCAAGAAGGCACTGCTTTCCATTTCAATCAAATTCAGCCCTTTCAAAAGAGCCCATAATGCAATCGTTCCATACAAAATTCAGGCCCAATTTAAGCCCTATAGACTGCAGATGACTGATAAACACTCCACTCCACGTCACTTCTCTCTCCTTTTTGGCTCCGCTCTGCTGCAGTGCATCGTCACAAATAAGAGCTTGCTGTGTGCTCTCTTTTTGGGAACAGTTCAGGCCAACTTTAAATTGGCAGCAGAGGTGGACAGGGTAAGGAAGGAGGTGAAGAAATGCAGAAGTTAGAAAGCCTGACAGGTGGGACTTGCTAAAGAAATGTAATTGGAAGACACGACAAGTCTCAGCTGGGTGGACAGGTCCCAGGAGCAAGGCTCTCCATTACCAAGTGAAGGAGGGGTAGTAGAGCAAAGAGAGGTGGGGAGGAGGGAAGGAGATTGGGAAGGTTTCGCTTAATAAACACTTTGTTTTCTGCTGACGATCAGAGGGGCAGAGCAGGGATACATCGACAGATCGATAGACTGATTTGTTCCGGGCTCTCCATGTTCACCAGACCCATACTTCCCCCTGTGGGACTGGGTGTAGGAATACAAAAAAAAGGGTGAAGGAAGAAGGGATGAGCTGAAGGAGAAGTAGAAAACAGACATGTGAAATCAAGGGAGTGAAGAGTAGAAAAACAGGAGAGTCGAGGAGTCAGGAAAGCAGACAGACGGATGATGATGGGAGGCATGGAGAAAATAGCGATCGTGTGGGAGGGAAAGAGATCGAGAATGGTGAGAAGAGGAGTGGGAGAGGATTTGGATAGTCCAAGAGGTCAAGTATGAAGGTAAACGACAGCAGAGATGGTAGGAGGGGGTGACTGTGTAGGCGACATACAGAACAGGAAATCCCTTCAAATCTCTAGAACAAGAACAAGCCGAAATACGCTCTATATTCTCTCTTGTTTTTCAGACAAACACAGACACCTCCCTCATCACCCCACCTAACAACCAACCAACATAGTTTTTCTATCCTAAAGAGGGAAAAAATCAGCAACTCTACTCTGTGCTTTTCTCGCTCTCAGGGCAACTTTATTCAAGAAGACATGATGAGAGGAGGAGGGGAACGCTTAGATAATAACACAGCAATTTTGTGTCTTCTCCACAAAAGCCAAAGAGGCCCTGGTGCATAATGGCAGCAAGCAATTGTATCTGCAAAGATTTCCATTGCCATTACAGCATTGTTCGCAATTGCGGGATTTGATGTCAGTCAAAATGTAGCAAGGCAAATCACTCCGCCTGAGCCTTTGAGGTTCTCTCGGCATCAAAAAAGATGCATTATTGCTCGACAGTATATCGAGTTTAAGCAATAATTCCACTCTTTGTCTTCTGTCACTGATCAGCATCAGACCAGAGAGGGGTTCGTTCACAGGGCAGAGGATTATAGTTATATCATCAGCATACAATTACAGTTAATTCAAAGATCATGATAACCCCTGTTTTCTACAATGGATTTATTTAACATAGGAGAATAATTTCATTTCACTTTGGCACAACATTATATACAAACCACAATTCCAAAATAGTTGGGACATTGTACAAAATTTGATTGAAAACAGAATACTGATTTGCAAATCCTCTCCAACCTTTATTTAAATGAATTAAGCATGAAGTCAAGCTATTTAATATTAAAACTGATTTGTTTTAGACATACAGCAATCCCAAATAGGAAGTCTCCATTCCAGTTCATCCTGAAGGTGCTCAATAGGGTTGAATAAGGGCTTTGTGCAGGCCAGTCAAGTTCTTCCACACCTAACTCATCAAAGCATGTCTTTATTCTCTTTGCTTTTGCACTGGGGTACAATCATGTTGGAATAGGAAAGGGCTTTCCCCAAACTGTTGCCACAAAGTTGGAAGCATAGCATTTTCCAAAATGTCTTGGTATGCTGGAGCATAAAGACTAGGTCGCCCAGCATAAACCCTGAAAAACAGCCCCATACCATTATCCCTCGGATGTAGCTATAGCATAGCAGCAGTTAAAAAGAGGAACAAAGAATCACGCTGAAGCTCTTCTTGGTGGAAAAAAGTTCCTGCTCTTCTCCCTACCGGCTTCAGTATGAGATTGTTTCATGAACTGGCTCCAGTGATAGTTAGCAACCATAACTTCTTCTGTAGCATGTTCACGCTGGGGTTTGCATGCCCACTATGTTATATGGTTCATTGCTCTGATTGGCCTGTAATGAGCATTCATCCAATCACCCTCCAAGATTTTTTTCAAAGGTTCTGCACTTCCCAAACACTTTTAATGGGCAGTTGGCCAGATGGATTTGAGACATATGCCATGTAATGGATGTGTGGAACAGTCTGTCTGGTATGTCAGGCTACAGAGGACTTTTCATGGCCTTTATTACCAGAAATACTATGAAGTATGGTCTATCAGACCACAGGTGATGAGCCCAAGCCAAGGACTGAACAGGGGAAAAGAGCGTTCAGATTTGCTGCCCCCTCGGCATGGAATACTCTCCAGACTGAATTGAAACTTTCCGAATTCATCTCACTGGAAAACATTCACTCTGTCTTAAATGATAGACAACGCGAGTCCATGGAACAGTGATGGTGTTTCTAAATTGTTACTGTGACCACTATTCTTGCACTTTAAAATGTGATGTAGCTCCATTTCTTGTTATTGTCATGTTAACTTATTGTGTATTATCTGTCTTTTGAATATGTATTATTTATTATGACGTGTGCTGCTGACCTCTCGGCCAGGTCACCCTTGTGAAAGAGATTCTCAGTGGGTTTTTATCTGGTTAAATAAAGGATAAATAAATTTTGAATGATGTTTTCTGGATATTGTTGATATTTGACTTCTACTTTGCATGGTAAAATCTTGACTAGCAACATAATGTGTCAAACAGCAATAGTTTTCTGAGGTGTAATATCCATCCCAGAATGATAGATTGAAAGTCACAAGCATTTAATGTTGGGCTTTTTTGGCCTAGCATCTTAATCTGCAGAGATTTCTCAAGATTATCTGAGTATATTGATGATATTGTGGACTGTAGATGTTGAAACAACTAAATGATTTGCCCATGCAGTCTTTTACAAAGTGGAGAACCTCATGCTTTTGTTGATTGTGAATGACTGAGCCTTCCAGTAGTGCTTTTTTACACTTGATCATGTTAGATTCTCCTGCTTCTAATTTCCTTACTCACCTGTGGAATGTCCCAGACTTCTAGTCTTTTCTTTCCCCTTTCCCCTGTCCCAACTTTTTGGTACATGTTGCAGGCATCAAAACTCAAAATTTGCATATATTTTAACAAAAAAATCCTGCTTTTTATCCATAGTTAACATGATGTCCCAATATTTTTGGAATTTGGACTGTATATAAGCAGGATGATGTAAGAATTGACTGACCTCCACTTAGGTGCAGTTGAAAAGGCAAGCAACAATAACACTTCTCCCTAGTCGCTGTAGAACTATTGGTTGCAAACAGTATTTGAGCTACTACTGTATCTTTGACTCTATAAAGAATAAAATAAGAAGAATCAAGCAGCAGTAAGTATTTCAAAAGTTTGTGATTAGGGCCGATGCTTTCTTTTTCTTCACCACCGTCTTCCATCATTAATCCCCTGGAGCTCTTCCTCACAAGGTGAGCAGCAGAGTGAATATGATAATAGTAAAAATACACAAAAGGCAAATCTGCCCACATAAATGAGAAACACAGCCAGGGGTTAGCAGATAAGAAGCAACACATAAATGAAAAGTGTAAAGGTATAAATGCTCCACAGACTGCAGGTATAAATACGTATTATCAACCTGCTCTGTTGGTGCATTGCTGTGGGCTCCCATTCTTCCACATGGAAAATAGCCACAAATGCTGTGTTTTAACCAATCAAATTTGCCCCTGGGCAGGTCGTTTTTGATGCAGTGGAGCAAAGTAATCTCAGCCAGTCATTTTGTGTGACTGCTGGGGCTTCTGGGTCAGGGATGAGGAAAGGGGTTCAGGAAGAAAGTCGCCAGGCAACTGCATTCATAGCCTGTGGCTACAAATATGCAGTAAACCCCTGAAAACTAATGTTTCTGCTTATTTTCATTGTTAAAAAGTTCATTCTTGTGTGTGGTTAATTTTGTCATGGTCCAACCAACTAGAGGAGACTCGAGTTTTGTTTGTATGATTTTATATTCTATCTGCTTGCATCTGGGAAATCAGCAACGGTAATTCCACTTTAAAAAATGTGTGGTTAACAGTGGAGACAAACTATGATTTGCTCTAATGTGCTTTCTAACTAACCTTGCAGATGGATTTGCCCATTTCCGTGTTTCTCACTGGCGAAGCCATCTTGCAAAGCTCCCATCTGAACAGTTTGAGCCCGGTTAGAAAGTGACAGGACCAATCAGCGGGGTCGTGATGTATGCAAGCAACAACACAAGGCCAGTGCAGTTATGGTGGAAGAGATTAGCGTGGATGCTGCTAAAGCGAAAGTTTTATCAGAACTTGATGGCATTTCTTCGTTGAAAGAAGAACAAAGAACAGCAGTGAGCTGTTTTCTTTTCAGGAACAGAAGTCATGTACTGACATGTCTACAGTCTCCATGGTTTGCGTTATGTAGTTCTTTATGGAGTCAACTCCTCGGCTATGTCACGTTTTGTTGCTCTGATTGGCCCGTAAAGATGTGACAGAACGTTCATCCAATCACCCTCCGAGTTTTTTTTTTTTTAAAGCCTCTGCCCTTTCCCAAACACTGTGTATAAGAGGTTTCCCATCTGGCGTGTCAGGTAACTTTCAATCTCCATGTGTCCCAAACTATTTGACAAACGAGCACAAAGTAAAGCAGGTGTGTGGCATTCCTGCTGTGGTCAAAAACCTATTATGATGCTTCACCTGATTAGAATAAAGGAAAAGAAAGCAGAGGACAAAATGAGGGTTGGACTGCAACACATAAGCAACTTCACAACCCAAAACTTAGAAATGAGGAAGGCTTTCTAAGCATGCAGTGAAGTAATGTATTTTTTACATTTAATCTAATGTGGTTTTATAAAATATAAAATGATATCAAGGACAAATCTTTTTATTTGCTGTTTTCTTCAGTCCATAGACTGAAAGATTTAGATGTTGCACTTGTGCACACACAAAATAAAATGAAGCTAATGCATAATATCATTTTTCACACAGTAGACTTGAGGTACTTTTTTAAGGCTTTCTCTCTATATAGGGAAAATATTGCAGTAATTGTTATAATTACATGCATGGCCAGGGGTTTTATTGCATGTATTCCAGAAATAGTTTATGTGCCTGTACACACATGCAGCAGTGTTCAGGTGAATGTACTGGGATGCCTTTGGTGCTCAGAGTGGAGATTCCCAAGCCCAGTTAAGCCCTTAC
Source organism: Cheilinus undulatus (assembly GCF_018320785.1). Classification (NCBI taxonomy): domain Eukaryota; kingdom Metazoa; phylum Chordata; class Actinopteri; order Labriformes; family Labridae; genus Cheilinus; species Cheilinus undulatus. The sequence goes on along the minus strand of NC_054887.1, from coordinate 17,230,017 downwards.
AGTCCCTGTAAAGTGATTAAAAAACATCTGTATTTTATGTTTGTTGTATGACAGGCCACTGGCCAACTTTCAGTCATGAAAAACATCTAAGTTTATTAAATTAAGCTTCAAAATCATGAAAAAATGAGGCGGTAATATCTGCTCTAGGATGGTGTGGGCGTAAATGTGCCAAGCCACACCCACTTATGAGAAAAACAATCTTCACAAATAAAAAAAATGCTACAACCTGAATGGAGGAATCATCTATCTGCTATGCCACTATTTTACAACTACTTTATGAACCAACAGAGAAACAATCACATTAATTTCATGACAGCCAGACAGTTAAGAGCTAACAAGTCTCAGTTTAATTTTCTCATCCTGTATTAACCTCTTCAGGTATTCCCAATATCTTATTTTCTGAGTTATGTGAAGTTGTGTCTCTCTCCCATTTATGAGATGTCATTGTTGTTAAGTTGCAGCTGAAACCCTACACTTTTTTTGTTGCTTGTCAAAATAAAAGCCTTCAAAAATGATTAGCCTCTGAGGCTTTTATTGTGATAGACTTGGCAGTAACAGACTACATAAATTTAAGAAAAAAAAAAAAAAAGTATTTTAAACACACCTTCAGGTAAGATGTTTGCTCCTGCTGCATCTGGTTCAAGTAAAAAACAGACATGCACTCCAGCCATTAGTCTGTCCCCTGACCTTATGGTAAACTCTGATCAGAGCGCAGCTACCTGGCTCTGTGCCAGAGAAGAAGATAAAAGCTGGGGATTAAACTTACTGTTTTCTGGCACAAATCTCTCCATTATAATACTTTTAATGACCCGCTGGGAAAATTTACCTCACAATAAATGAAAACATAGCTTGTGGCTGGCTGTTAACTCTCAATGAAGGCATTAACATAAGCTAACAACAGACTGAATCTAAATAAACTGCTCAGTGATTTTATATCGTTGGAGCATAAGGTAGGCAGGGCAATTCCCGATAGGGACCAGTGATGTCATGGGCTATTTGTTCTGCTCAAATAAAACCAATTCTATGAAATAGGTAACTTGTGGACTGTTAAACTTTGTCAGTCCTACCTGCATCCCCCAGTCACTGGTACCCTTTAACTGGCCTGACTGATGCCTGCCTACAAACCTACCTTCTTCAAATCCCTGTTACTAAACTTTTCAAAACTCTATCATTTTACCATGTATACCTACCTTGAGAGAGACTGATCTCACACCTGGTCAAATATGCCCCTAAGTTGCTGTCCCTTAAAACAATGGGCATGACAAGTCCCCATCTACTTAACACTATTGGTTCTTGGTTAATGACAGGACGTCATACAGGAATCTAATAAGACTATCCACCAGACCCCACAGGCTCTTCCATTTAAGCCTCCACTTTTCCGAACTTTCCCAGTTCACCGACTGTCCCTGCTTAGCCTTAGCCACAGCCTTTGCCTTTAGTACCCTGCTACCTCACAGTCTATGTACCTCCACTATATTTACATTTTCCCCTCTAAAATTACCGTCTTTTGCCGTCCGCGGCATATTTACTCCTCACAAAAGTAAATAAAGAGATCAGTTATTAAAAGCACCACAGAGTGACATATTTTTGCTGTTCCTACACATCGTTACTGTCCCATACAACAAAAGGGAAATGATAAAGCAGCAGGGGTTTGATAAGGAGTTCAGTGTTATTAATTCAGTCATTACATTGATTGCATTCAATGATGCGTTTCATTATACAACAGAAAAAGTAATCATAAAGAGCTATTATTGTGCATTGTATTGAATCATTTCATTACCAAACATTCAGGATGAAAATATAATTAAGGTCTTTGTTGTCAACACTTATTCTAACATTAACCAACCAATGATCCTGTTAAAGTCTTAATAACAATATCCATTGTTTTCTCTCAGCACTGTAAATTATTGAAGTATATACTGTATGCAAGGGACAGTTATTCCTTTGAGAAACACCCCCTATCACTACGGATATATACTATATGGACAAAAGTATTTGGCCACACCTGTTAATTATCTAAATCAGGTGTTCCAATCAGACCTGTTGCTACAGATGTATAAAAAAGCAACTAGTCATGCAGTCTCCATTTGCAAACATCTGTGGTACAAAATGGGCCATTCTAGAGAGCTCAGTGACTTCAAGTGTGGTACTATGATGGATGCCACCTCTGCAATAAGAAGGTTTGTGAAATTTATTTTCTGCTGGATATTCTACAGTCAGCTGAGCGTGATATTATTAGAAAGTGGAAACGTTTAGGAACAACAGCAACTTATCTACGAAGTGGAAGACAGTGGAAAATCACAGGGCAGGGTCAACGACTGCAAAGGTGCATGGTGGTCCTCAACACTGTGCAGCGGAAAAAAAGGTCTGAGGTTTACTTCAGGATTAGATTATGTAGAAACTAACCCTATGTAGAAGGGTTGGAGTGGATTAATTTTGATTAATACTGATTAAATAACATTAATTTTAATCTATATTAATCGTGTTTCATTTTGCAGGCTTGGCGACATGTTAGCCAAAGTGCTAGCAGAATCCCAGACGAACATATGCTTCGCGTTAATGTGGTATTTTAAGCTGGAAGTGCTTTGGTGTAAAGAAAACTCCTTCCTGCAGAATGTGCATAATACTTTATGTCAGTCGACTGTTCCGTCTTAGGGTTATTTTTTTCAAATTTCCCATTGAGAGGGCCAATGTGCTGTTCAGCGTCTTCCATATCAAGTTGGTTGGTCACTACCAGATTTAAGTATGTAATCTACAAAGCATACACAGCTAATAACTTTGTTAGCTTTCGATTTAGCTTCTATAGCTGTCTTGGAATTTTGAAATCTTATTTATGAAGAAACTAGCTGACTTACATTTGTAATCTTATTTGTCCCTTGAGCAGCCATCTTGCCACTGATTTGGCAGGCATTCTGGGAATTTTCTTATACCATTCCATGGAGTGTGCCTTTGGAAAATTGCTTTGTTGCCCCTGCACTTCATCCTACCCCTACATTCCAACAAGAATTAGGACACAGTGTTTCCAACATATACTTAGGTAGGCCACCCAGGTATATTTACAGTCACCATAGTGTATTTGTTGACCATATGCTACCTCAATAAATATAAGCAGTCACACATGCAGCTATCCTAGAGTGGTTATAACATATCGAGAGAAACATTTTAAAGCCAAGTGATGTTATTTTAGCATCTTTATACGATGTACTGCTGATGAGTGTCAAAAGAGCTGAAATGCAAAGGAAATGCTTGGACCCTCACAAGTCAGGCTAAGTGATAGGGCCAGGCGTTTATTGGACTGGGCTCAAGTCTGATCAATCCAGGCCCTACTTTGCATCTTACAGGACTTTATGAATCTCCTGCTAAGGTCTTGTACTGGATACAAAAGCGCTGTTGTAATGTTATGGCTTCTCATTGTTTATGGTTAAATCTTTCTCTGTCACTCAGGGGTTAGTATGGACCTTACTTAACCTAATCTAATGAACAAAGATACAGAATGGTTGATGAGTATTGTTTTAATTTTGAAAAACATGCCTGGCAAACATCTACTAAATTGGTTAACAGCAGACATGATATGAGGCAGAAATATTACAGCTATAAACATTCTTCAGTTTATAGCTCCATTCATTTTAAATCTACAACATCCACTTTTTGATAGATGTTTACAAAGTTATAGAGTTTAGAGGCTTGCTGAGCCATGTTATAATCAGTAATGATTCCCTGATGGGTCTGGCACATATATCTGCTCTGGCCCATCTGACTCTAAAGTTAGTGTCCAAACTGAATTAGCTGATTCACTAGTTTTTGGATAAATTGAATCTCAGAGAGAAACGCCTTAATGACTTGGCCATGTCTCCCATGGCAGCTGTTTGAGGGCTATAATCACATAATGTAATTTCAGATAACTGTAAACATATGGAGTAAGAAGTGTTTGGTGGTTCAGGCAAAGACAAACTTTACAAAGTGGGTTTGTCTCTGCCACCGTAACACACTCTCCTTCTCTCTTTATGAGCAACGACCATAAACTTCAGTGACTAATACCAGATCTACTGTTTAACCGAAATGCTTTGCCTAACTTTGCTTTAATACAGTCAACAATAAATAAGTTTAGGACTGGGATATCTTGTGTCTGGATCACTGTGTCTCTTAGTGCAGATTAAATACATAAGCAGTAGGAAGAACATTATTCAGTGCCTATAAAAGATACCCCGATGTTTTACCCTTTTATTAGTTTTATAATCAAATTCATTGTCTCAAGTGACTGCAGCCTAAAGACACCTGTGTCTGGAAGGTCCAGTCACTGGTTAATCAGTATTCCTGGCCACCATTACACCATGAATACAAAAGAACACCCCAAGCATCTCAAAGGAAGGTTATTGAAAGGTATAAGTCAGGGGATGGATAAAAAAAGGCACTGAACATGCCCCAGGGTTCAGTTAAATCCATCATGAACAAATAGAAGGAATATGGCACATGTGTAAATCTGCCTAGATCCTCACAAACTGAGTGACCATGCAAGAAGAAGACTAGTGAGAGAGGTTACCAAAACACCTATGACTATTCTGAAGGAGTTTCAGCAGCTGAGATGGAGAGACTCTGCATACAACAACTGTTGCCAGGGTTCCTCACCAGTCAAAGCTTTATGGAACAGTGGCAAAGAGAAAGCCTGTTGAAGAAAACTCATTAAATCTTGACTAGAGTTCACCAAAAAGTATGTGGGAGATTCCATGGTAGAGTGGAAGAAAAGTTCTTTGGTCTGATGAGACCAAAATGACACTTTTTGGCCAATCAGACAAAACACTATGTTTGGCACGTCATCATAAACATGCCATCCCCACTGTGAAGTCAGTGGTGGCAACATCATGCTGTGGGGATGCTTCTTAGCAGCTGGCCCTGTGAGGCTTATAAAAGTATAGGGTAAAATGAATGCAGCAGAATATAAGAAAATCTTGGAGGACAGTCATATTCAGTGTGCAAGAGAACTATGGATTGGGAGAAGATTCATTTTCCAGAGAGACAATGAGTCAAAGTATACAGCAAAAGCTACACAGAAATGGTTTAAAGACAACAACGGGAATGTTCTGGAGTAGCTGAGTCAAAGCCTGGGACTCAATCCAATAGAGAATTAGTGGCTGGACTTGAAAAGGGTTGTTAGCCTAATCCCTGTGCAACCTGACAGAGCTTAAGCAGTTTTGCAAAGAATAATGGAGTAAAATTTCAGTGTCCAGATTTGCAAGTCCAACTGTGATTTATACACCCAAGGCCCTGACTTAAACACATCATTCTGTCCAGCACAGAAAAAGAGAGTTTAATCTTGTAAAAGACAGCACAAAGCAATTAGAGGGGCTGATCCTTGATGAGTTACATTGATTGTAATCAAATAATAGTTTTGAGTCTGGTTATCCTGTGGAAATATTATGGCTGTGGCAAAGCAGTTAGATGAAAGAAAAGTGCCATAAATCTTAAAAAATCACACTATGTTTTCTACCAACCATTAAAGAGCTTAGAGGTATGCTTCGGTCAAACATTGGACACACATGCAGAGATCTCATCAGCGGATCAATCCATATGATCACACAGCAGGGACTTTGAATGAGGGACAGACTGTGTTGCGTTCGCTTTAGAAGCAATTCATTACCCACCTCTCAATAGCTGACACAGACTGATGGATGGCTATCTTGTTTGAGGAAAATTTTATTCAATGGGCACGCTGCACATTTTTAATGGATGGTTGGATAATGCTGAGCACCTAAAGCCTCCTAATTAACATCAATATCCATGTGATGTGTCGGCAACCACCGATGGGGCTGTGTGTTAAGGGAGGAGGACTGAGATGAGAGGTTTCAGCTGCAGTCTTGATTTTGAGAACCTCTCTAGCTAAAAAGCATGTCCAAGGGGAGTTATTTAGTTTACACTGTTTAAAAATGGTACACCTTGTGTCATCTGTTTTTGCAGAGCCATAAATAGTGCAATCTTCACTGTAGAACACATTTAGTAATGTTGAAAGTGCAGTTTCTTGGAAGAGAAACTCTTATCTATGTATACATGCCCTATATGCAAACAGAGTCCTCATTTTTGCCCTTGCGTATGCCCTTTTGCATCAATTCCCTGAGGCCTGCAGTAATTGTCATGGATGTCAAGCTAAGAGAGAAAAAAATCAGGCAAGCAGAGAGGACTTTATGCAGACAGGACACAGAGGACAATGGCCCAGTCAGGCACTGCCTTGTGGGGTTTTCTGGACTAAAAGGCAACCCACTCCTCCACAGATCAGGACTGTAGCTCTGAAACTGTCAGAGGGCGTTTCATTGCAAGACACTGGCACTGAGAAACTTTATTTTAAACAGACAAAGATGGGTTTGGACACTTGTTTTCTCCATGTATAGGGCTATAAGTAAAGTTTAAGTATATTCACCTTTGGGCATTTTAAAATACTCTTTTAATATACAAATTCCTATAAAGTTTTTGTAGGTGCTCCTGGTATTAGACTTTCATAGATTGTAGTTAATCACAGAAATTAAAAACAACTATATTCTCATATCAACAACTGAATTACAGTAGAAAGGATAGGCACCAGGAAATGAAGTTTTTTTTCTCCACTGAAACAGCATCAATCCAGTGCTGTTTGGGGTCCAAAAACAGCTGCTGCATCACTGGGAAGTAGCACTGTACTGAGTTGGTTATCAATAAAGAGCACTCTATATGGCTTAAGCATGGTGCAAAACCAGGCATGAAAGCAATGATTAAGAATTGCATTAATACACCATGGAGACTGGCTCTACGTGTGATAAACAAGGGTGTCTATCAAGATCAAGAATCTGCTTATGACATACTTACTGCCAGATGCAATATAAAGTACAAACTGCATACTGCATTAGACTGCAGTGAGTAGTCTGACTCACAGCTGGTTGTTACTTTGCAGTATTCTTGGCCTGGATTTGCTGGTTAGTAAACAAAAGCCCAGCTAATAGCTAACTGCACTACAGTATAACACCACTTATGGTCTGCAAAAGTTTAAAGGCAATTCATCGTCATGTTTTTCACAGAGATGAACATGTATCTGCAATGTGTGTTACTTACAGTACTGTGCAGAACTTTTAGGCATGTTTGGTCCAAAAATTGAGGCTGAAGTAAGGCAGGGAAGTGGCAAGTTAGCTGTCTGAGGGCACCATCAGGGGGGAAGGAGGATTAACACAACCCTGGCTGTGCTCTGGATGTCCTCACATGTTACCAGGGCATGTGAAAATAATATGTTTAAAAAATGACAAAGTCCTCACCTTTAAGGCGGAGTAAGGAGGGGATGTGGCGAGTAAGCACAGCCTAGGGCAGTGGTTCCGAAAAATAGGGGTTAGGACCTCCCAGAGGGTCGCAAGACACTGAGAGTGGGTCACGAGATGCCTCAAAAAAAACATTTTTAAATGGTTTTGAATTTTTTATTTTGCCTATTTTAAAAGAAGAATAAAACAGGGTTTTTCCTGGCTCAAACCGAGGCAGAGGTGGTACCATTCTTATCATGTGGACCCTGGCCCTTCTTGGGGTTCGGGGGGCATGCTCCACTAGGATACAATTTTTTTTACATTTAATGTTACATAACATCAATCTAGTGCACATTGAGAGCAAAATTAAGAGGCTGAATCTTTAAAAAAACTTATTTTTCTCTACAGTTTATGCTCTTGTTGTACTTAAACCAGATGCACTGATTCTAATTTGATTGACCAGTTCTAATTTCAAACTGTTTCCTGACCTCCTGATTAAGATTTTGGATGATAACAGTTTTTGTCCTTAAAAAACGTTAATTAAAATCAGAAAGCTTTTTACCCTTTCTTTAACTGATGTTAAATAAGAGGGCTATACTAAAACACTGACGGTCAAAAACTGGTTATGTAGATGATGTTACTTACATGACCATCTCTGATTTTAACTGAAACTAATTTCCACCAGAAAATTGTTACACCCTTTAGTTCTTTTTGCAGTTTCAGTTCAAAATGACATCTACCTGGTGCAATGCTTGTCTGGAAATAAAAGTTTTCATGATGTAACAGCTTTGAGAGCTGGAGGCAGTACAAAATTTGCTGGACGCGGCCACCTCCTAATTTTATATGCAGCAAAAACCCTGCATAAAATTATTTCAGTTTGAATGAGAATGGCCATTTGGTGAAATCTATGCTGAAATGTTTAATAAATCCTTGAAATGTAATGATTATTCTTAAAAGTGCAATGTTATTTAAGTGCACTATTTATTTATTTTGGGAGTTGCAGACTGAAGAGTTTGGGAACCCCTGGCCTACAGTACCCTCTGGGTGGGTAGTAGAGTTGCCACGAGGCCCTAGTAATGTCGCCCACACCATCCTAAAGCAGAACTTCCTGCCTCATTTTCATGATTTTGGAGCTTACTTAGAGATGTTTTTCATGACTGAATTTTGGCCTGGTGGTTCATGAGACAGTGCCCTATCATACAACAAAACTAACAGAACATTTTCTTTACATCACTTTACAGGGACAAACTGCAAAAAAATATCCTGTGCAACATCTAAATTTCACAAATACACTGGCAATCTTTAGTACAGTGCTTTCTCTGTTGCTCACAGCAGCTTAGGGTTAAAATATGGCTGGGGATTTATAGTTTTTATAAGCTTCAGTTTGGAGATTATTTCCTTGAAACACGTGGCAAAGTTGTTACAATTATTTTGTCTGCATGTTGTCTTTTTTGGTTTGGGTGATTTTTCTGTAAACACTAAATAAGACATTCAACTTCTCTAATATATAAGCATATTCACTATTCTCCAAAGTTTTAAATAATGAATCAAATAGAATCCCAGCTCCATGGATTGGTCATTTACTGCAGAATGGAACACTAACTTTAATACTCACTAAACATGTCGTATTTTCTCCATTTATTAAAAGCGAATAAAGCTCCTCTGGTGTAGGTACAGTATGTATGTTCCCCCACATCACTGCTGCACAATATACACAAATCTTCACCTATAGTCACTAAAGCCTTCTTCTTCCTCCAATGCACACACACCTATGAGTAAATAGGAGATGGAGGACATGTTTGTGAAATTGGCTCTGAGCTTTGAGTCCCTCAATAAGTCATGGGTCGAGTCGTGGAATTTGGGTGTGTGGCAGCAGAGACACTGGAGAAAAGATAAACATGCTCAGCGCTTTCCTTTTAGGGTTCATTACTCTGCAGTCCCGGGTGAGCCAGAGTTGAGAAGAGGAGTTAATTCCTACGGAGGGAGAAAAAACACATTAACTGAGGCCTATCCATCTTCCCGTGGCTGACACCTCCATTTAAATCTCTTATTTCTAAAGGATGTTAGAGGGGGGAATCGTCTTCCCTATGCATGTATAGGGGTGTGGAAATGTGCGTGATGCCATAGCAGTAAAAATCTTTCATTATGATATTTTCAATTTGAAAGAGGCTAACATTTCCTGCTCTTTTGAAAAATTAAGTGGCTTTTTCTGTGGATTAATTTCAGACATCTGCGAGGATATTCATAACACTAATGCAGGTCGCTGGTACTTCATTTGCTGCAGGGAGAGAAAACTGTGATTTGGGGGTGGGTCTCTATTAATCTATCCAAGGCCTATATTTTAAACATGGGCCACATTAAAATTACACTTGACATTTCATCAACAAGAGGTCTGTAATACCTTTAGGGTGAACTGTCTGTAAAGATGAAAAATCACATTAACAGGTGCTAAGTCTTGAGTTCAGGCTTCTTGTTGGAATCTTCTATGAAAAAGTTTTTATCTTTCCAGTAACTTCTCAGTGCTCCCCACCCCCTCTTTAGCCTCTGCTCCCACTGCCTGTCAATTATGAGTGCTAAGTAGTCCCGTCATAGGCTCCCAAGCTGCTCTGTGTAATGAGCAGACTTACAGAGGGATCTCTTGGCTTTAATCAAATCAGCCTGGGGTGTCACCAGCTCCCCAGTGAGACCACCTTTATGCCACTACTGCCAGTATTATGCCCCATTTAGAAACAATGCCCAGTGCACACACCCGAAACAGACACACACTGAAAGTCAGACTTTGAATTAAGAGTGTCTAGCAACTCAGGGGCCCATTATTGGACTATTTTTAGAAGATACAGATATAACATCACATTACACACATGCGGCATTTTTTATTATTATTATTATTATTAAAAGGCACCTAAACCCTCAGACCAACTTCTCAGTTGACAACATATGTTCCTGTGTATTTAGTAGTACTGTTGATAAGTTAGGGTCCAAATCTTGACATTTGAGCACCAAGTATTTAAATTCAGCATTTTGTGTTTACAATATGTATAGCTACTGCCCTCTACAGGTTAAAGTTGGCTACTGCAACTGTGTTTTTTTAAGTTTCTACTGGCTGATCTAGTGGTGAGTGATGCATACGGTGCCAGCAAGGTCACTGTCAGCTGTTTCTCTCAATCAGTGTTCTGACATTGCATTTTTAGTCAAAACAGTATTGTTTTGATTAATGTAACCTTAAATTTGCAATGGTAAGATTAAGAGACATCTGTTGATGATATTAGTTATTTCAGCCATCATGGAAAGTGGAGCATAAAGGCAGTGATCATCAACTGGCGGCCCGGGGGCCACATCAGGCCCACCACAGCTTCATATCCAGCCCCTAGGAGATTTTTAAAACCAGAAAATGTGCAGGCTAAAAATGTGTTGTTGTATTTAGGGCACGTTATTTAAAAAAAAATCCATATAAGGTATAAAACACTGTCTTAATGTTTGATCCATTTTACAGAGATCCATCAGAAATTATTAGTGAATATGATGCATGATAACCATATAAACAATAATTCGTTCTTAATTAAAGCTGCCATTTTCCACATCAACTTTACCCTTTAGGCACTTTGAGGGTTTATTTTTTCCTGCCAGGGAGCCATAACAATGCACTGGTTTCCCATTTTCCCACCAATCACAACACAGCATTTTAGCATCAAACCCAGTGATGGATAGCCCCAGAAATATGTAGCCAAAATATTACAATCGCCCCCTAGTGGCAGTTGCAGTTTAGGCGATTATTATCTCACTGTCAAAGGCAAAAAAATCTTTATACTTTTCAAGGAAAACAAAAGAATTAAACATCAATGTGTTAATTGAACTAGAATATTTAATTGTAATTTTTTGTGAAGTCTGGCCCCTTTGGCATCTTCCAAGAAAAAGCTGGCCACTGTACAAATGTGGTTGATGAGCACTGATCTAAGGGCACTATGCAATCCATTCTCTGTCTAGGAGTCTAGGCACTCTTGAGCCCCTAAGTCCAGCTTGTTTCTTACTAGTATGAGTTCTCCATACCATGTTCAGGCTTTAGTTACACTTTAAATTTGAACATTAAGGCTCCTTTATAACCAAAATGAGATCTGTGTTCACTAGGGTTGGTTGTTGTTTGGGTTTTTTCCAATTCCAGTGCTAAATCGATGCTTTTTAAAAGGTGCTAATGCCTAACTGGTGCCTGAACAGATACAATTAAGAGGGTTTTTTTTTCCAAAGGTAGCAGCTGAATAAAAGCTGTCTTGGTATCTATAGTAAATGATTTTTTAAAAAGATGCCAATAGAAAATATAAGTAAGTAAACAGGTGTAATGTCGTATCTTTTTTTCGATTGGGGGGGATGGCATTGAGGTGGTGAGGTATTGAAATGAAGCACCGAAATCTGTCTTGTAATTCAGTACAGTAGGTATCTAATGTGTTGGTACTGGTACTACATTGGTACTGAATTTCAATTCTGTTCATGATTTTCATGGACAGGATCTCGAGGCACAGCCAGATGGAGGAGGGTTTTTTGGTTCGTAACCTCAGAATTTCATCTCTGCTTTTCGGAGATGATGTGGTTCCGTTGGCTTCTTCAGCTAGAGACCTCAAATACACACGGAGGTCGTTTGTAGCTGAGAGCAATACGGTTGGGATGAAGATCAGCACCTCCAAGTCTGAGACCATGGTTCTCTGCTGGAAATGGTGGATTGTTCCCTCAGGGTGGGGAGTGAGATTTTGCCCCAAGTTAAGGACTTCAAGCATCTAGGGGTCTTTTTCATGAGTGGACGTAGAAATGGACCACAACGTAGTACCGGACCAATTTACAAGTCTATCTTGGTTACAACCCTTACCTGTGATCATAAGCTTTGGGTAGTGACCAAAATTATGACATTGTAGGTTCAAGTGGTCGAAATGAGATTCAGGGGTGCTGCGCTCAGCCTTCGAGATGGGGGGAGAGCTAAGAGTAGAGCAGCTGCTCCTTCATCTCAAAAGGGGTCAGCTGGAATATGTTTAGGCATCTGATTCGGATACCTAAAGGTCTCCTCCCTGTGGTCTTCCAGGTGTGTCCAAATGGGAGGAGACCCCAGGGTAGACCGAGGACTCACTGGAGGGATTAAATGTCTCATCTGACCTGGGAATGCCTTGGAATCCCTCAGGAAGAGCTGGAAAATGTCACTGGGTAGAGGGATGTCTGGGCTGACTTGCTTAGCCTGCTGCCACCATGACCCGGCCCCAGACAAGCAGAAGAAAATGGATGGATGGATTCTAAATGAAAGTTTTAAGATTTAATGAAGCCGCAGCTAATAACTCACTGGCAAAAGATTTTACTCACAACAAAACAAGTGATTAAAAAGTTTGTATTCAAGAGGTATTTGTCATCTTTGATTGCTTTCATGGCTGGTTTGCTTTATTTCAAATCAGAAGATAAAATGATTACTTTGCATTATTTTGTATTTACACTACAATATGGCAAAGGTTAAAGCATGGTTAAAGCATACACAGACTCAGGGCTGTCTTCATGTCACAGACCGTGTAGATAAAGCTTGTCTTTGACGCGTTTCTTCAAGATGCTAGTCAGCCTGTTAACTACCAGTAAACTGAGTTTGGGTTGCCTTGAAGCAGCGAGGAGGTCCAGTGCTTCACTGACATTGGGACAGATGAGCATGAGTTCAATTGTCATGTTGACATATGTCCACATGAAATGGGCAAAAGAGAGAACATCAACATATTTTAGAAGAACCTTTCTAAGTGATCTAAATGTGGCAGCACTTGGAGTGAGGTTTGAACTTTCTGGCACATACTTCAGATCCATTATTTTAATCAGAATCTTTTCAGTCCTTTAACTGCATGGATTTCTTTAATTTTGCTTGTATTTTTTGCAGGTTGCAAAAGCTATAAAGAAATGGGGAGGACATGAGGTCTCACTCTATAACTCACTGTTTTTCAGGTCAACCTTGACACTGACATGGAGACCTGATCTCAGTGTAGAACTGGAGGAATAGAATAGGACTGTATGTTGTCTAGGGAACTTAAAACTAGACTTTCTCAATTTAGGATCTTGGAGAACTACTACTGAACACTGTCAAGGCTACAGAGTGAAGCAGCGCAAATGCCAGAAAGCTGGAGATGTAAGGGTGGAGAGGTTATACTGACTCATGTGCTATCAAGACAAGACCTCTGGGCCAATATCTACAAAAATCATATACATAATATTAAGGGCAATGCACCTTCATGTCCAAGTCTATTTATTTTGGGGGGGCCATTTGCCCCTTGGGAACTTGCTCCCGCTGAAGCAGAATGAGTGCAGACTGCACTGATGCTAGTGTGCAAGTTAATTCTTGCAGAACGGACGCCCCCCACCACTTCAGTCAATCTCTGGCACAATCATTTAGGTAGGCTAGCTATGCTGGAGGGTCTTTCATTTAGACTTAAAAACAGAATAGTTTATTACATTTGAAATGGGACTGATACCTATCTAAAAATAATGGTACAGACTGAGAGGTGGAGGTGGGAGAGGTTTTGATGGGTTTCTTACAGAGGGGTCAATTTATCGTATTCACACATGTCATGATTAGCTGCAACAACAACACAACCAGGCAAAATGATTCACTGATCGAGCCAAACTGGTGCTACAGACATATCATATCTAACAACCTATCTCTAGAGTGTGTAAATAAGATTAACAAGAGAGGATATAAAGTACAGTTCTACTTATGTTATTAAGCTCCATGACACATAGGAGCCATTTCATCCACACATTATGGATCTCCATTAACTTAAACTCTTCTGTACAAGCTAGAATGACTTGATAATTTCTCCAGAGAGCAGCTGTTAATCTACCACTTCATTTTTAAACTGAGAGCAAACTATTATTCGCAGCTAGACAGAGTGACTGTACTGTCCACGACAATCTTTGGTGACCGAGAGGCAGCAGATTGCACAGGACACATTTAGTAATAGATATAAGTGTATCTGTTACAGATTAACATTGTCATTTTAACCAACAAGAACAACAGAGAGGCATCAGCAGCATGAAATCAATCCAAGCAGGCCTGCCTACAGAATTGCCTGGGCTCCTGAAAATCCAGAGAATGGCTTCCCCATCTTGTTGATTTATTGATGATGTCAATGCATGTGTGCTGGATCTTTAGCTTTGGTACTAGCATCCTGGCTAACAGCTACCCCATTTTGAAGCTAAAGAGTGTGTCTAGCTATTATATGGCTTTAATGTTAAAATCATTTATTTGTGCTACTTTTTAATCCATTAAACATCTTTTTCTACCTAATTTTGCCACTTCTCTTTGCTACTTTAATCATTTTTTGCTGCTTTTTGACTTTGTTTTCTAACCCATTTTTTGACGTTTGCTCGTTTTACCTTTTTTTTCCTACTTTCAACCATTTTGGCAATTTTACTTTTTATTCTACGATTTTACTTGTTTTTGTCAAGTTTAACCTGTTTTTGCCCCCTTCTGCCAGGTGTGGCCCATTCTGCCACTTTTCCTTCCCACTTTTAACACATTTTTCTTTTATTAACCCTATTTTGCCACTTTTAAACAGTTGTACCAACATTTCACCACTTTAAACCCATTTTCACCACCTTTTTGCTACTGTTTGCCAAATGTTGCCACTTCTTATTGGTACTTAAACCCTTTTTTGCCTATTTTCTACCATTTGTACCATTTGTGTCTTTTTGCTACTTAACTCATTTTCATCCCTATTTTGCCTACTTTAACCCATTTTTGTAATTTTTTTTTTGCCAATTATGGCCAATTCATACCACTTCTTTCAGCCACTTTTATTTTTTTCTGAGGCCTTTGGCTGTTTTTTGCCACTTTTAACCAACTTCTGCTGCTTGTTACCCATTTTTGCCACATTACTACCACATCTAACCCATTTTGCCACTTCAACACGTTTTGCCACTTATCCCCATTTTTAGCCTCTTTATTTTGCTACTTTACCCCTATTTTTTGCTTTTTGTCCCCTTTGTTTACCCTAAATGGTACTTTGGTACCCATTTTTGCCAACTGTGGCCAATTTTTGCACTTTCTATTTGCCACTTTGAACCTTTTCTAATATATTTTTAACCCACATTGTGCCACTTTTCAATATGTTTTTTCCTTTCAAAATATTTTTTGTTCACATCTGATAAAGTTGTCTCAGTTTTTTCTACTTCATTTTCTGGTGTTCTGATTTTTTTTGTATGACCTCACCATGAAGTTGACATTTCTTTCCTAACCATTTAGTTCAGAGTGTTTAGCTCATCCACACTGTGAACATGACCAACAAAAAGGTTGTTCTGTTTTGAGGGGTTTCCATTTTTAAGAAGGCTACATTGTTCCAAAGCATAAATAAATAAAACTCATTTTTGTTGCTTTGATAAGAGTGGGTATTATACAGGTTAAAAATAAACAATGGTTATTACAGCTTAACTTTACAATGGACCTTGATTTTGCTGACCTCCATGGGTCCCCTTTATCCCCTCTTATGGATGGCCTTGTATCCAAGGGGCTGAGACTGGTTAAATCCAAGCCTTTTTGATTGGTCATTACATAAAGCCATATAAGTTTCCAGTACTTTATTTGCTCTGGGTAATCCTGCTGGTAAAAATGCCCTTCTGAGCTCTGTTAACCAATGAGAAATCTGTAGCATAGCACACAGCAAATGGCAGTTTCAAATAACGATAGATATTGCAAATTTTTTAAGACTGGAGTAAAAAGTTGGACAACGAAACATCAATCAACAACAGTAAGATATAATATAAGGTGTAAAAAGGTTTTAAATAGATTTATGGGAGCCAGTGGGTTGTCTTACTTGTGTTTCCAGTGGCAGCAGCTTCTCTTGGAGTATCAATCTTGAGAAAATGCTAATGCAATTACACAAGTTTTGAGCGTCTCTACAATGAAGAACAGAACCTGAACAACAAACATGAAGCATTATTCATTTTCTTGTTCTACAGAGTAAAAATTGAACACCTGTGCTGGATTGATTACCACAAATCTACAGTATCTGGCACAGCTCAAACTATACACACATGCACACACTCCCACTGGACCTAACCTTCAGGGAAGCAGGACTTGCTTTAACAAAGTGGAAAATAATTTCCAATACATATTAATGAAGCAAAGTGGAATCGATGCCCTTGGAACTTTGCGAGAGCGTGTGCCAATGCAATGCTGTGACAGCAGCAGAGTGGATGTGTGGCTCAGATTTGGAGGGTGGGGCGAGGGTGCAAGCTAGCTATCTTGGCTCAACAATAAGAGCCCTCATCTATCATGCTGAGCTCAGGGTGTGATGAGGTCTCATAGTCCATATGTGTGACCCTGACTGTGAAAACCCCTATCAAGTCTGGATGGAAGGGCTGGCAGAGTTTGAGTGCTTCACTGGTGTATGCGTAAGCATTTTCACACGATGGGTTAATGATTCAAAAAACAGAGAGATACAAGCAGTGTTTGTAATTGCCTAACATGCACATGTTTGTGTTAACTACTAAGTGTGTTGACACTTGCACGCATGCACACATAAAGGCACACACACATAAACTATAAAATCCTGCTTCTGCAGCAAATCGCCCCGACCAGCTTGTTCATCAAGAGCTGAGAGTGTGTATTGAGCAGAGAGGGAATTACATCCCCTGCAGCACCCGTGGATGACACAGCCACTTACAGTTTGACCAATAGGCCATTTGCACTCAATAAATCCCATATTTAAACACATTAATAACCAAAGCCGCTGATTACTGGGGGGGGGCAAAATAGGTAAAAAGTGGTAATCATGAACGTGCGCTCACCTGTAATTTAAATTTGTGCCTGCAGCTACAGAAAAGCAATAATGCAAGCTTTTTTGAGCTTTCAATTATTAATCATTATGATTTGGCACAGCAAAATTTACACACGTTAGCTGTTTTACAGGGGCTCATTGGAATTGATTGAACGTGGGGGATGGTGCTGATTTTCCTTAAAAAAGAGACTAGGACTGTAATTAAAACTGTGTCTGCAGTAACACAATGCAGCATGGTAAAGCTTTTTGTTATTCCGCTGCTGTGTTGCCACTGCATGATCACGCTGATACCCTGGGGCAATTTGTTATGGACATCAGAAGAGCAGCGAAGGTCACAAGCAAGACAAAGTATCCAGCCAGCCCATGTACCGCTGACTCAGCACTTTCAAAGACATCACCTGGCGATGGAAAAGAAAGAAAGAAGAAAAAGAAGGAAAATTCACCGTCTTTAGGATAAAGGCACAGAGGGACAGGGAGGTGGGCAAAAGACGAGCATTTGATTCCTGAAACATATAAAGTTTCCATGGTTTTCTTTCTAACTTGTGCTGCCACACAAACATCCAAAACAGCAAAAAAAATCCAAAATCTTTGTGGTAATCTGCGCATGGTGGTTTGGAAGAGAGCTTTGCAATTAAAAGTAAATGACTTCGGGGAAATCTAGTCTAAGAACTTCTTTTCATTCATCATTTCATTAATGCATTTGGTCCAATTATCTGTAAAGGCCAAACATAGCTGAAAACAATCAAATGGCATTTTCAGTAGCTGTTTAATCCATATTTTAATCGTCTTTAAGCCGCAAAAATCCTCCTCTTACTCAACTACTTTGTTATCACCAAGTTACAATCAGTAAGTAAGCTAGAGGATGATTACTGCTGGGCATATGCATGTAACAAAAGGCTTCAAAGTTGCCCATCATAAACAACATCCTGGAAGACTGGAAAAATCTAACTATGGCAAATATCTCAGATGAAATGGAACTGTATTCAGAGCAGGTTTATATCATGCAGAATGACATGGATTCACTGGGCCAACGGCGAGCAAAATCATGGTCCCTTCTAAAGTTAAGCTGTGATACTGATACTTTATTTTAACCTGAATAATATCCAATCTTAGCAAAGCAACCAAAAAACATATCAATTTATGCTTTGGTACAATATAGCCTTCTTAAAAATGTAAACCCCTTAAAACAGAATTACCTATTTATTGGTAATGTTAACAATGACAATGTGCACACTGAACTAAATGATTAGGAAAGTAATGTCAGACTTCATAGCAAGACCCTAATATGCGCAGATACCTGGATGCCAGAAAATTTAGAAGAAACTGAGATGCCTCTTTTTTGGAAAGAAGAAATAATTGTGAAAGGAGACCAAAAACATGGGTTAAGAGTGGTAATAATGGGTTAAAAGTGGCAAAAAGGGCAAACGTGGCCAAAAAAAGGAATATATGGGCAAAAAGTGAAAAAAAGTTGCAAAAATGGCAATAAGTGGCTAAAACATTAATAAGATGGCTGAAAAAGTGGCAAAATGGGTTAAAAGTGGTACAAATGGGCAAAAAAATGTGAAATAGTGGCCAAAATGAGCAAAAATGGCCAGAAAATGGCAAAAGATGGGTGAAAGTTGCAAATGGGTTAAAAGGGTAAAAAAATGGCAAAAGTGCCAAAAAAGGCAAATATGGATGAAAAGACGTTGCAGCAATTGGGCAATAAATGCGAAAAAATTACAATGATGGCCAAACAGTAGAAATAAGGGGTTAAAAGTAGGATGTGGGAAAAAAGCATGAAAACGGGGTCAATATGAGTACAATGGGGCAAAAAAAATGGTATAAAGTGGCAAAAAAGGTATAAAAATTGGCAAAAATGGTCGATACTGGGCAAAATTAGGCAAAAAATGTGAAAAAGTTACGGCAGAAATTCGCAAAAAGTGGCAAAAATTGGCAGTAATAACAAAATCGTCAAACATGGGTAAGCAAACATATATGCATGTATGTGAAAAAAGTGGAGGAAAGGGCAAAAAGGGGAGAGAAGGCAAATTAGTTCCAAATAGAAGGCAAAAAAAAAAAATCAAAACACTGAGCGAAATGGGGCAAAAAGAAGTTGCATTAATGGATGGAAATGTGGAGAAACTGGTTAAAAAGTAGCACAAATAAATAATTCCAAGAACCCAATAATAGATCGTCACTACTTTCAGGTCCAAAAAGACGTAACTGTTAGCCAGTATACTAGCACAAATATTACTACTGATCCAACACACATACACTGAAATCATCAATAAACCACAACCAGAGAGGGCCCATTCTCTGGCTTGTCAAACCATTAAAATTTCAATAGAAGACTACAACTACTACTTTACTACAAGACAGAAAGTATAGGCTATTCAGGGGTTATTTTTAGAGATAAATAAGTGTTTATTATGGATAAGTGTTTATACACTTCTTAATGATGACATGGCTTAACAGTAATGAGCCCTTGTGCAACCGATGAGACTCTTTAGAGAGGGTGGGTTTCTTCGACACAGAAGCCCCACTTTTTCAGAAAAGATTTTTCAAGGAAGATGTCCATTTGAGCTAATTAAAAGATGTAAAATGCAGATCTTTATCAGTTTGGTGCAAATGTCAGAAATAACACCAGCATTGATGTATTTTATCATTGTTCTGTCAGATACGTGTATAGCTGAAAAAAAAAGTTAAATTGTTCACTACTTCTTCAAGCATTTGCACTTTGATAAAGCATGACATAATGATGGAACAGCCTGCCACTGGTTTATACCCCCTCACAAACCATTTGTGGAATTCAATATGGCAACTAGCTTGCAAAGCTAGCAGCAGAAACAATTGAAAATGAATTAAAAAATTGATTTAAAAAAGATGTTCAATATCTGATTTACTGGTGTGGATTTAATCTTTAAATAACCTGTAGAATTGCCCAAGTCCCAGGCTCCAGGAAAACCTTCAGTAAAGAATTTGAAGGCATGGATAGCGTCAATGGAATGGCGCATTGGCTAGCTTTAAGAGATTACAAAATAAAAGGCTACAATTTATGGTTCAAAAGTTCTTTAACTTATAACAACCTGTGCCACTTCTTGTTGTTTATGATGCCAGTCTGAAAAGGTTTTAAACAAAAACATATGGAGAATAATGTTATGTGGCATCCAAACTTTGCTGCTGCAGCGGGTCATTGTTTTTTGCCTTTGTTTGGTCCTTTTTCGCTGCTCTAAAAATGGTAGTCCATGTGTGCAGTGTTTTCGAGCAGCACAGTAGAACTGATTTCCAGCTTATAATGCTAACATATAGTATGTCTCAATTAAGCACAATATAGAATTACAAAAAAAGTATCATATTGGTGCATAAACGTGTACTGGCAGATATTGCATTTTCAGCAATATTGGACATTTTTCCGCTACTGGAATCAGCATTGGAACAACTCTAATTGCACATCACACTTTTTGGTCCTCTTAAAAGTTCCTGTGTAAACACAGGTCAAACCTGATGTAAATATGCAGCAATGAAGCAATGATACAGATCAGAGCAGACAAACTAGAGGTGCAAGAACACATTAAGACTTGACAATCATCACCAACCCAAAATTCAGTTAAAATGCTGAGTTTTAACATGATTTCTAATGTTTAAATATTTCTGGTTAGCTATTTGTTGAAGGGATTTGATAGTATTTTCTGTGGTATTTGGCTGTTGTAAGCTGCTAAAATAAGGTATAAGCTGGTGTGCTAGCTAGCTAACTGAGAGCTAATGTAAAACTAAGTGCCGTTTTTGTTTTGGTCAAAACAGGCATAAATTGTACAACTGGGTGTATGAAGAACATCTGATGACACATTTCATTTTGTGTTTTTGTTTAAACAATTTAAATACATACAAATAAAACAAAATAAAATTGCTTTTTCATTTTCATTGTCATGTCAAAGTTGTGTTAAAAAGCTAGCTGTTAGCAGGATAAAGACTTGGGCTAGGACAGAAATATGTCTAACACTTTAGTACAATGATGCTGGATCATGGGGTTTTGTTTAATCTGTGTGCTTTATAACTGTGAAATGCAGGTTATTAGCCATCCATTTTTATCTGAAGCAACTATGTCCAGTAGTCGTTCTATATGGCTAGGTTACTGTAGAATTTCTGCCCAATTTATCTGGCAAAAAGTGTGGTGTAAACTCTGGCCCTGACACACTAATGTGGAGTAATAGTTTTATCATTTAGAATTTGTGCACTAGGAGAAGCTCTTTGGGATAAGATTGAGACAAAGCTCAAGAAATTCAGACTGTGGCTGAAAAAAATCCACTGAGAGAACTGCAAAGACACTATGAAGGCAGGAGTCCGGGAGACTTCCACAGGGGAGCAGCAGACAGGAAGAGCGAGGAGTATTTAGGTCTCTTTAGTGCTGAGTTGCAGCCACTACTTGATTGGGTGCTTTGGGAGGAAATGGAAAAGCTCTCCAGCCCAGGTGCTTATCTCTGACCGGAGCTTACAGAGTCAACCGAGCGCCAAACTGCTTCACCCTGACTGTCACACACTTGCAGGGTAAGTTCCAATCAGCCTGTGAAGAGCAATGTCCAGGAAAGATATTTCCACCAAGCTAGTGTAACTTTACAGCAGCAGATATGTTCTTTTTTAAACTTCTGTTCGAGTTCGGAACACTGACGTTTATGTTTCAAGTACAACAAAGTCCTATTTCAAGATGTTCCTGATGTAACAATCGCCCTAGATGGTGGAACGAGATAGTACAGTGAGTCTGAGATGTACTAGTTAGATGGGTTACAAAGTTGTCGCTGTAGGAATAGCTTATAAACCAGAACATCTTTACTCATATCAGAAATGATCCCACTTGTTGTGGTTGGCAGGACACAGTAAATAGAGAGAGGTAGTGGGCCATCACAGATATCTGCTCTGAATTTTCACAGACATGAAATGCATGGATAAATGAGCACAAAGGTGGAAGGAAGCACTAGAAGAGGTTTCTGACCCTGTATAAACCAGCTCTTAACAGCCCGTCTCACAACGCTCAGTTTTGGTGTACATCTTTTTAAATGCAAATCCAAACACCCCCCCCCCCCCGTGCCAACATGAATGTGTGCTTCCATGCATGCATGGGAGTAAGTCAGTGGGTAGAGATACCAGGTAAAATATAATTTTTCATTGAAGCATCACAAGGAGGACAGATCCTGAACAGACTTTCAGATTTTACAGTTTTAGACTTAAGCAGACCACAGGCAAGAGAACTGGGTTTGCTTATTTCTCTTATTATTGGTTTGGTAGATAATCCAGATACCCAAACTAATGTGCAAAAATACTAAAAAAGTGGGTCTTTCAGGCTATGTCTCCTTAAAACCTTCTGGCAAACATCTATAAGGTCTCCCTGTGCCACTCAAATCAGCACCACAGTTGTATGAATGTAAATTAAACTTGTATCCTTTACACAACCCAAACATAAGTTACAAAGCCATTTAACTTGTTGTTCACTTTTTATCATAAATGAATGAGGTGCTGACAACAAGCCCTGCATCCAAAAGCAGAATCTTGACACCACAAGACTTTTAACTTGCTGGAACCGTGGAAGGAATTTTAGTGTCTGACTTCTGCACATTTCTGGATCTGTTGAACATAAACTCTAATCACACACTGTGATCACAGTAAGAGGCTATAATCTTGGCAGAATTGGCTATGGTAAGTTTTTCGTGTACATTAATTTAAAGCTGCATTTGTCAGCCACCGGCCAGTTGTTTACAAGAGTTCTTTCCTTCCATTTACACCAACTGTACAAGAGTGCTGCAGAAAAAACACTGGTATCTGAAGAAGGCCACACAACTCTTCTCCCACCTCAGAGGATGATACAAGCCCTGCCGTCATCTTAAAGCTGAATCTTGATGTCACAAGACTTGTTTTTCTTTTTTTTAAAGGTAGATTTTTTGGCTTTTAAGTGCCTTTACTGGGCAGAGGAGGACAGTGGATAGAGTCACAAATGGGATGAGAGTGGGGAGAGACATGCAGCAAAGGACCACAGGCCAGATTTGAACCCAGGCCACCTGCAGTCTAATGCGCTATATGGGTAGTGCATTAGATCGCTAGGACATCTGCGCACTGATGTCACAAGACTTTTAACTTGCCAGAACCGTGGAAGGAACATTAATGGACTGACCTCTGCTCACTTCTGGATTTGTTGGAAATCACAGGGCAGAACTAGCTGTAGGGAGCATTTCATGTGCAATCACTGAAATCTGCATTTGTCTTTTTGTCTCTGCTTATGTATTGTTGATTACTTTGCTGTGATCACATTTATCCAGTACAGAGCTTTCACCTACACAAACATTCATGCAACTGTGCAACCTTACAGGAAGGGTGAGGAGCTTAGACATCTGGTGGGATCTGAAAGTAGAGCCACTGCTTCACAAAGAAAGGACATTTGGATTGCATTTCTAAACCTAGTAGTAAAATTTTAGACAGTATTTTCAGCCCACATATCTGCAACAATGATTTGGTGTGACTTGTCAATCCACTGAAATTTCAATAGAAGACTACAACTACTACTTTATTACAAGACAGAAAGTATAGGCTATTCAGGGGGGATTTTTAGAGATGAATAAGCGTTTATACACTTCTTAATGATGACATGGCTTAACAGTAATGAGCCCTCGCGTCAACCAATGAGACTCTTTAGAGAGCTTAGTGAAACGTAACTTATGACTGAAATACCAAACAACAATGCTGAACATCAGTGCATTGAAGTTTCTGTCATGGCTCTCAGTCTAAGGTCTTTTTTTCTACCTGGGGTAAGTCTTTAAAGCTCTGCAATCCCATTATCCCTGCATGTATGAGATGTGTTGACAGTCCCACAGTGGGACACCAGAGCCAGGGGGTAGATTGGTGGGTTTTGGGGAACTGCTGATAGTAAAGAAAAAAGAGAAAGGTAGGGGTCCAGAGAGAGCAGAGGGAAAAGAAAAGCAGATAGTGAGATGAGAGGTTTGGTGTGCAGGGCTACGGGCCTCTGTGTCCTGCAGGGGATTACAGATGGCCCTCAGAATTAAATCAAAACTGTGCTGACTGCCAAGGAATGGGCTCTGCGACACATCGGGTGCCACATGAGAGGGGGGTTGAGGCTGGCGCAGAGGGAGGAGAGGCGAAGGCGAGGGCTGCAGCCATGGAGTGAAAATCGCCTTCAAATGAGTTTTTGAAATATCTAAAAATAAATTGCCTTTGAAAAAGCTCAACAGACAGCTGATATGAGGGCTGGATGGAGGCCAAGTGAAAAGTTGCCCTCTCCCTCCATTCCTCCTCATCGCAGCCTCTTCTATACCTTGGCATCGCTCTATTTCTCATGTCTCACTCTCTTTTTGCTCTCTCACCCTCAGAGACATGGACACCAGCTTGCATGCAGGTACTGTAAGAACACATGGCTTTAAACAAAGGTCAAGTCTCTCACTTAGTCACCAATTAACAACAGTTGGATGAGAAAATGAGCAAAGCACCTTCTCCTGGCTGATATTTATCTACAAAATACTGTACACGGGGAGTTATTTCACAGGCCCAGCAGATGGCCAGACCTATTTTTAGAGAGAGATTGAATAATGCATAATTACCTGGGTCTGCTCATCATTTCCTCTGCACATGCTAGATATCATACCATATTATAGATATTAGTAGAGTTATACATGGTGGTTATAACTAAATGAAGCATCAAAGCTTTTCATCTTTTGATAACGTTAGTCAAAAAAAAGTCATGGAGCTTTGTTAACATTTAAACCCCTTTTAAACTGACTTTTTCTCATTCAGGTACAGCATCACTTGCACACTGATATCTTAAAGTAAACTGGGTGTTTCTATCTCTCTCCCGGGCCTGTTGAGATTAACTTTGAAGTGTGTAAATTAAAATGTGGCATCTATAAAATGCAAATGAGCATGCAAATGAGATGAGAAGCATTACAGGATTGACTTTTAAAACTTTGCAGCCTGTAAGTTTCATAAAAATAGACATCAGTCAGTGGTTTGTCCTGTGGGTTGGTAAGCACAGCAATATGTTCAATGTACTTAAGACAGTTCAACATTTCTGCAATTGAGTGTTTTGCAGAAATGTTGAACTGTCTTAAGTACATTTAGACGTACAATATTTTCATCACTGAAGGGACATGCTAATTGCCTTATATTGTGCATTTTTGCACAATTGCAAAGTGCAAAAAGACCATGCATTAGACTAATGTACAAAATGCTGGACAGTAGAATATCTGAGTCTTAGATTCTCAGGGCCCTGGCATGCAGCGCCAGTGTCTCTCCTGATTCAGTTGTCATTTTTATCCCATGCACTCATGTTGTTGAATAGTAAATTAACCTTTGCACCTGTTTGCCCTCATGGGAGTGTTTCTCTGAAACTGAAAAGTGGTCAGTCCCAAAGGTGGAGTATCCTTTCTTGAAGATGCTAAAATCGGCTGTACCTGTGAGGCAGGATGTTTCTGATATTTAGAGAATGAGCTCAAAGACGGACATACCGCCTGAGCCTGTTCCAACATTACTTTACAGTTTGATATCAGTGCATGTTCTGATTCATTGATGAAGTGCCCTTTATGTTAAACAGAGTTCTCAGTTTTAAACAAAAAGTCAACAGTGGAGGCAAGTGGAGCTGAGCAGCACTGCTCTTTTGTATTCTTTTGATATAGTTTTGATTGAGAGCCCCCTGGTGACAGAATTTACATTAAGTGTATGTAATCAACTTTCTTTGCTCTGTGCAACTAGGTCATGCCCAGATTGTGCACCTTCAAGATAGCAAAATATACAATCCAAATTCCAAAAAAGTTGGGACACTGTGCAAAATGTTCCTAAAAAAAGGAATGCAATGATCTGCAAATGTCTTAAACTCATATTTTATTCACATTACAACATAAACAACATATCAGATGTTGAAACTGAGAAATTTTACCATTCAATGAAAAATAATAGCTCATTTTATTTGATGGCAACAGCACATCTCAGAAAAGAAGGGACAGGGCTTGTTTGGGCTTGTGTAGTTGTGTTTTCTCCTCATGAAAGGCAAGCCATTTCAGCACCCAGACTCTTCTAGTGTGAAGTGTTGCGATGGATGGAGTATGTGGTTTAGCATTGTCTTGCTGAAATATGTAGAGCTTCCCTGAAAGAGACATCTGAATTGGAGCATACATTGCTTTACCCCTTTATACTTTTCAGCGTTGACATTTCTTGTTCATGGTTCCAAAAGAATTTTAAATTTTGATTCATCTGACCACAGAACAGTTTTCCATTTTGCCTCAGTCCATTTTAAATGAGTTTTTTCCCAAAGAAGACAGACAGGTTTCTGAATCGTCCTTTGCATGATACAGCTTTAACTTGCATTTGTGGATGAACTGTGTTGACAAATGATGATTTCTGGAAGTGTTCCTTAGACTATGCAGTGATTTCCAGTACAGAATCATGCCTGTTTTTAATGCAGTGCCACCTGAGGGCCTCAAGATCACCAGCATCCAATATTAACCTTTGGCCTTGTCCCTTGCACACTGAGATTTCTCCAGATTCTCTGAATCTGTTGATGATATTATATGCCTTAGATTGTGGGACATGTAAATTTTTCCCAATTTTATAGAGAAAAATATTCCTTAAATTGTTTCACAATATTTAGATGCAGTTTTTCACAGATTGGTAAACCTTTGCCCATCTTTACCTCTGTAGAATATTCCTTTTAAACCCAGTCATGTTCTGACCTGTTGCCAATTAACCTCACAACCAGCGTTTTTTTCACTCGTACCACTTACTTTTCTACACTTTTGTTGACCCTGTCCCTACTTTTTTGAGCTGTGTTGCTGCCATCAAAGTCAAAATGAGCTAATATTTTTCATGAAATGGTAAAATGTTGACGTTTCAACATCTGATATGTTGTTTATGTCCTATTGTTAATAAAATACGGGTTCATGAAATTTGCTAATCACTGCATTCTGTTATTATTCACATTTTACACAGCACCCCAACTTTTTTGAAATTGGGGTTGTAGACTGACACGCCCCAAAAGGCTCTGCCCCATGCACAAACTTACTACCCCTTCAGCTTACTCTCTCTGTCTGTTTTTAAACAATGTGTTTTAAAAATGGACTAAAAGCTAAGCATCAACCCAGACAGACATCCCATCTGTAACAGATTGAAATCATTCCCTTTTTCAGCAGTATTAACATTTAAAAAGCCGCCCTCCACACATTTAACCTTTCTAAAACACACTGGTTTGCATAAGTTTGGGGTTTTAATCAGTCAAATTCAATCCTTTGCACAACATCAAAGGATCCAGAAACATGCTCTCTGCAAACCATTTAACTGTCGACACTCGTATGTTTGTGACCTTCTCTGATAAATCATTAAAAGTTTGTCATTTGCCAACCAAATAACTCTGCCAGCTCTATCAGCCCTGGATCACAGGATCTGGAAATTGAAATGTTTCCACAGAGTGAAGCATCACCAGTTAGAAAATCATTGATCACTGAACTCATTAAAGTTGAAACAAACATGAACATTTACAGCTATTTATTTCTTTTTAAAATAAATGATTTTCTTTAGTGTGTTTTACATTTTGGGTTTTGGTTGCCATGAAAACTGAAATCTGTCTAATGACTGGAACAGGCTCAGTGATTAATATGATGATCATTAAACTGAATAGCTTTTTATTGTATGTCATTATTTTTTAATGGTTTCTATTTTAAAGGTGCAAATGTTTGGGATGTTGGCAGTGATGTATTGGTCTGCAGTGCCATGCTATAGGGCAGAAGTATGATAATAAAGCTTTAAATAACAGGCCATATACTGTTCACATTCATGCATTTGTTATTTCCTTACATTAATCTGTGTGTTACTCAGTCATTGGTATTGAAAACTGCTTTAGGTGTCTAACCAATCCCTGTCAAATTAATGCAACTGTGAACAGGCTGGATAGAGGCGTTTCTTGCTGGTGCTGTCCATGGTCCTGAAACAGTTTACTGGCCTCAGTGGAGGGCCCTCGTTCCACCCTGTGGTTACTCTAAAACTGAATCTGTTTCTAAGGAGTCATGAGTCATCTCACTCCCACCTCTGCACTGACAAATGGCAACGCTTCATTATTTGTTAGTCACATTCTTCTTTTAAGCTAAGGACAGACTGTTGAGGTCTGAAAGAGACCAAAAGACATTTGCTCAATTTGACGTCAGTGTAACGCAATGACTTTTAAAGCCAGTTTTCTGAGGAAGAGGATATTCTCACAGAAGGCTGTAAAAAGCCACACATGTTCAGGTTTAAGAAAATCAACGGTACAATTTTAGCACAATAAAAGAAGTAACTGACGAAAGAAGTCACACATATGAAGACAAAGGAACGCTCTAAGCAACTCAGAGAAAAGGTTATTGAAAAGTATAGGTCAGGGGATGGATACAAAAAAAATTCAAGGAACTGAACATCGCCAGAGTTCAGTCAAATCCATCATCAAGAAATGGAAGGAATATGGCACATGTGTAAATCTGCCTTGATCAGGCTGTCCTAACAAACTGAGCAAGAAGGAGACTAGTGAGAGAGGCCACCAAGACACCAATGACTACTCTGAACGAATTACAAGCTTCAGCAGCTGAGATGGGAGAGACTCATCATTCAACTACTGCTGTGTGGGTTCTTCACCAGTCAAAGCTTTATGGGAGAGTGGCAAAGAGGAACCCACTGTTGAAGAAAACTCATTAACTCTCAACTAGAGATCACCAAAAAGTATGTGGGAGACTCCATGGTCAAGTGGAGGAATGTTCTTTGGTCTGATGAGACCAAAATGGTGCATTTTGGCCATCAGACATGATGTGTGTTTGGCGGACAACAAACACTGCACATCACCATAAACACACCATCCCAACCGTGAAGCACGGTGGTGGCAGCATCATGCTGTGGGGATGCTTCTCAGCAGCAAGGCTTGTAAAGGTAGAGGGTAAAATGAATGCAGCAAAATATAGGAAATTCCTGGATGACAATCTTATTAGGTCTGTAGGAGAAGGGTTTGAAGACAACCAGGTGAATGTTCTGGGGTGGCTGAGTCAAAGCCAAGAGCTCAATCTAGAAGAGAATTCGTGTCTGGACTTGAAAAGGGCTGTTCATGCCCAGTCCCTGAGCAGTGTCCAGATGTGCGAGCCTAACTGAGCCCTATCCACACAGACTCAGTGCGGTGATTGCAGCCAAAAGTGTGTCTACTAAATACTGACTTGTAGACAGAATGCAGTAAAGTGCCTGGGTTGAACTCTCACATGTGGTTTCTTTCCAGCATGTCTCTCCCCAGCAGCTTTTTTCCGCTCCAAATAAAGGCACAAAAGCCCAACAATATGTTTCAAAGAAAGAAAAAGGTCTCACATTCTCACACTTCCAGGCAAGAGATCAACTGCAGCCCTTTGACCATGACTTATGAACATCTGACCTCCAATATATAATCAGTTCATTTTTGAACCATAGTGGACATTTGTGCAGAGTTTAAAAAAAAAAATCTTAAAGCATTCATTCGATATCACATTCATAAGCAAGGGATGAACATAAGGCCCAATGACGGATGGACGTACGGACAGACAGACAATCTGAAAACACACTGCCTCCAGCCTTGAATGTTGCCAGCACTGACACATAAAAACATCCACATGTGTTAACACACATACATGACCAGCATCACAAGCAGCTTGAGAATCTGAAATAACTAGGTGGGGAGGAATGAGATGAAACCAAAATGGAAGGAAATAGTGAAAATGGATTGCTTTTTGTCTGTCTGGGATGATGATGATGATGACAGTGAGTGTTGGAGGATCTGAGCAGTTTATGAGCCACTTTAAGCTGTTTCTTAATGTGCTCCACTTCGATGCAGCTCCACAGTAAAATAGCCTATTAAAGCTGATCATGAAGGCATGTCTGCCATCAAAATTGTCTCTTTTTGTGGTGTTTGCCTGAGAGGGAGTTTTCCCCCTTCATTAAAATGACAACAAAGATTTCATCCTATGCATATGCAAATAGACAGAAATCTAGATACAAATGCAGCCAGCATCTTTGTACTTGTGTCCTCTGTCTGCTTGAACAGGAATGGGGTTATGAAAAGGTAGGATTTAAGGCTGCAGCCTTTGCTCTTTTCCCCTCAGAGAGTCCAGATGTACGAGAGTACTTACACCAAACAGGACTCAGATTTATTTAAGACTGAGCCTCCTTCTGGGGATTAAACCTAACTTGCAATAGCGAGAAGGCAGATGCCTTGGCACAGACAGAAAGCAGATTTACAATGGCCTCAAAGGAGACAGTGATCAACACTAAACTCTAAAAACTAATGCTCACTGTTCAAGGGCAGCACACAATTGCTCCAAATCCCATTGGCATCATTTGGCTCCTCTGATAGACAATAAAGGAAAGAAAAAGAGAGGCTGACAGACTTGAGGATTTGCTGAAGTGCATGTGGCACACAAGGCTGGCCCAATAATAAGATTTTCATTTTGATTATTTGAAACATCGTTGGCATGTAGAGGTTCCCGCTGTTATTCTGAGTCAAACAAAGGCATAGTGAGAACATCAAAAAGATTAGAGAGTGACACGCTGTTTTCCAGGGGCGCTTTATAAGCCCAACAGCTGGGAAGGATGCTAAGAGGTGCTGCAGCCTCCTCTGAGGGAGACAAATAGAAAAAGGTCACTTTTTTGGCACCTGATCACACGTGCTTTAGGGAGGGTACATGGAAGCAGATGAGCCTTGTTACTGTGTCAAAGCATTAGGAAAGAAATCTCAGCTTTTGACATAAAATATAACAGAGAGGTGCAAAACCCCCACAGGGTGGCCACTAAGAAAGCAAAAGAAGACATGGCATGGTCGTCTAACATGTTACATTAACCTATAAATTAACATGAGAGCCCCTGATTGGTTACAGTCCTGTTAAAGTCCTCTCTGTGTAAAGTGACAGGATTATTTAAACAGCAGAATGCATGGGGACTTAAACATTATGTGTGAAATAAGAAATCACTTTAGGGATGAGGAACTTCAAAGTCACTCATAAGACAGTGAAATAAGATTCAAATGTAAAAGTTGAACTAGAAACTTTAAGCAGAATATACACTATATAGACAAAAGTGTTCAGCCACCTGACCATTACACCAAATTATTATTTATTCAAATACATTTACTTCAGTATGAAGTTAGCCTCCTTTTGAAGCTATAACAGCCTCCACTCTTCTTGAAAGGCTTTCCACAGGATTTTGGAGTGTGTCTGTAGGAATCTGTGCCCACTCATTGTGCAGAAACATTGGACGAAAGGCCTGGCTCGCAATCGGCATTCCAGTTCATCCTATGGTCGAGAGTGAGAAATGACATGTAGTGAGATAGCCACAGGCTGGATTTGAACCTCTGCCAATCATGTACATAGATCACAATCTAACCACTGTTAAGGCCATCTCAGTCTCTTGCTTCTTTCTAATAACATCACTTACAGTTGACAGTGAAATATCCAGTGGGAATGAAATTTCACAAACCGTCTCATTGCAAATTCTCCCATAAGGGAGAATTAAGAGGAGAGGTCCGTAAAATTATGGTCCATTGTAAAGTTAAGCTGTGATAATATTTATTCTTTAACCTGATAATGACCAATTTTATCAGTGCAACATTTTTCTTTCTTTATTTATGCTGATGTACTATTGTACATCAAAATGTAAACACCTTTTCTTAAAACAGAATTAACTTTTTATGGTGATTTTACTCATGTGGATGGGCATATTGAACTAAATGATTAGGAAAGTAATGCTAGACTTCATAGCTAAGCCATGATATGCACAAATGACAGAGCGCATAAAGTAGAAGAAATTGAGACATCTTTTTAGAGGAGAATAGGATGATTGTGACAAAGACAAAAATGTGTGAAAAGTGGCAAAAATGGGTAAAAAGTGACACAAAGAAGTTACAGAAATGGGCAATAAAGTGGCAAAAAAAATTGTTGAAATGCAACAACTAGGCAAAACTGGGCAAAAATAGGAAAAAATTTCAAAAAGATGTTGCAGAAATGGGCAAAGGGCTAAAAGGGGCAAAAAAAAAATGCAAATACGGGCAAAAAGCAGTCAGTTATAGTTGGCAAAAATGTGTGATAAAGAGCAAAAACAGGATAAAAGTGGCAAAAATGGTTAAAATAGTCAAGAAATGACATAATGGGGTTAAATGCAGCAAAAAATTGCAAAATAGTGCCAAAAATTAGATTAAAAAAGTGACACAAAGTTGCAAAAATGGGCAAAAAGTGGCAAGAATTGGCAAAAAGTGGAAAAAAATTAGTGTCAGAAATTTGGAAAAAAAATGACATAAAAAGCAATGCAAAATTGGGTAGAAAGCAGCAAGAATGGGTGATAAAATAGGCAAAAGGTTGCAGAAGATGTTGCAAAAATGGGAAAGGGGTAGGAAAAAGGGGCAAAGTTGCAAATTTGGGCTTAAAAAAATCTAAAAAGGCGGCAAAAATGGATGATAAAGCAAAAACGAGATAAAATTAGACATAAAATGGGAAAAGGGTAGGAAAAAAGGGAAAAGTTGTAAATTTGGGCATAAAAAAATCTAAAAAGGCGGCAAAAATGGGTGATAAAGCAAAAACGGGATAAAACTAGGCAAAAAAATGGGTTAAAATAGTCAAGAAATGGCATAAATGGTTTAAATGTAGCAAAAATGGCCATTTGTGGCAAATATGCTGAAAAAACAATGCAAAAATGGGCAGAACGCGGCAAAAGAGTGGCATAAAAGGGCAGAAATGGGCACAAAGAGGCATAAAATTGTTAAAATGCAACTACTAGGCAAAAATGGCAAAAAGTGTCTAAAAAAGGCAAAAAGTCACAAAAAGATGTAGGAATTAGCAAAGGGTAGCAAAAAGGGGCCAAAAATTTGAAATAAGGACAAAAAGTGGTTAAAAAAAAAAAAAAGGTAGCAAAAATGGGTGTTAAAGAAAAAAAACAGGATAAAAGTGACAAAAAAATTGCAGACAAGTAGCACAATTGGGTTAAAACTGGTATAAGTAGGGGAAATTATGTAATTAATGTATTTTCATTTCCAACATGAGATAACTGTTAGCCAGGATGCTAACACCAATGCTACTGATCCAACACACATGCATTGACATCATCATTAAATCATCACCCAGGAGGGCCCATTCACTGGGTTTTCAGGGGCCAGCCAGTACTGTGGGCTGGCCTGTATCACAATAATATGCTTAAAGTCACTGAGCTCTTCAGAACAACCCATGTTGTATCAAAAATGTTTGCAAATGTAGAATAATAGTGTTTATGAATCCGTGTATCATTCATGCATGTAATATTTGATTGATAATTGTAAACAAATAATGAAAAGATGGTTCATTTTCTTGTTTTCATTTCTGGAACAAAATCAAATAAACAAGAAATGATGTGTCTTTTTGACTTTTGCTATTAATGTTGGGATCAGTGAATGCAATATGAAAAAATGGGCATAAGCAGTTAGTATGATTTCAGTATTAATTTGCTCAGAAAAGCATCCTGAGAATCACATGCCCATTGCTGAGGAGTTCATGCTTTCCGTAATGATATACGTAACGTACCCAGGCACAGTACAGATTGCCATTCTCAGGATAGTGTGAATGCGCCCTAACTCGGTGCCAGCGTTTGTGTTCTGTATATCGCTACAGGAAGTGTAAACTCCTCAGCGATGGGCATGTGATTCTCAGGATGCTTTTCTGAGCACAACACCTTCACCAGGTTACGCAAATCAATATTGCAATCAAATTGACTGCTTACAGCTGTTTATTCATATTACTTTCTTTGATCCCAACAGCAAAGTCCAAAAGACGCATAATTTCCTGTTTATTTGATTTCATTTCAGAAATGAAAACTAGAAAATGAACAGTATTTTCATTATTTGATTTGGTTTTAAAACAGAAAAGTGAACAATGAGCCATCTTTCATTTATTTGTTATTCAATTATCAATCAAATATCAAATGAACAAATGATGCACAGATTTTTATGCATACCTCATTTTAAAATAAGAGCCTGCTGACACATGATGACATTGTGCTACCACAGATGCTAAAGATTATTATTATACAACCATCATCTCTTGTGCTCTTGAAGGCAAACTGAGGAAATCCCAGAGAGATGATCCATCTTAAATGACCTTAGGCCTTGTCATAATATTGTCCCACTATCCAACCAACACAAGGGCCAATGTCCACGAGTAATAAAAGCCGACACCATCTCAATTACCTCGATTACAAACACGCAGACATGCGGCACCTCTGGCAGAGCAGGAGCTACATTAATAGCACATTATGACTGCATTGTATGGACATTATGAATAAGCAGTGATTCGCAGCAGCTGCATTCATTACACAAACATGATTAAAGTGGCGGACCCCTTGGGCATCCTGGGGCCTAATGATCCCACTCTGCTTTTTGTTATTCACATTGGCTGAGGGCACGCTGCTAAGCAGCCCTGGGTGTCTGCATGCACCGGATGAGGCCTCATTAATAACAGGACGTTCACCAACCCTGTGTTCATAAATGAAAGAGATGGGGCGCCCATAGATGCCCGGGTCTTCCCCCTGTGGCACAGATGGGTCGACTCACTCTCCTGCATGATGATGCTGATGTCCACTTATGTGTGTGTGAGTGTGACAGCCTGACAAATGTTAGCAGGCATTCATGACTGGCTGTTAAATCGCCCTCTTTGGATGCTTCATTCAGCCCCACAGGCTCACTCCCCCTCCAGAGACTGGCAATGTACATATTTACATAATGCTCCAACGCAGTAAAACAAATGAATACAGTCCCGTCTGTGTGCTCAGAGGGGGCGGGGTCAGAGAGAATAAAGCAGCCCACGCTATTTGTGCATGGCAGCTGACTGTTCAACACCAGCCTTATAATGCACACATTAGATTTGAAGTTTCAC
This sequence comes from Cheilinus undulatus, assembly GCF_018320785.1. Lineage (NCBI taxonomy): Eukaryota > Metazoa > Chordata > Actinopteri > Labriformes > Labridae > Cheilinus > Cheilinus undulatus. The sequence goes on along the minus strand of NC_054887.1, from coordinate 17,195,094 downwards.
AACAGATCTGATTTCAGAGAAAGAAAACAAGTTTCTAAACCAAACTATGAGCTAGCTGTTTTAATGACTACACTCCTGCACAGTATGACTCAACCCTGTCTCTGTATAGACTTGACCTAAAGTACACACAGTGCTACCTTCTTCAAACTTCCTAAGCTGGATCTACCCCCCTGTGTTGTTTCTGCCCATCAGATAGATTCTGGATCACCCCTGCTGCTGACCATGCACTAAATTATTCAGTTGAAAATAAGTCCACATTAAAAATGCATCGGCTTGCAAGAGTAAGACACTGCAGAACAAACTCCTGGGCTAAATATGTAGGAAGGGGATCATGTAGGAGGAGTTTTTTATTTTGTCATTTGCAATGCTAATTTTGATTTAGTGCTTTCAGAACAGATGTGACAGTTGCATTTACAATGGATAACGAACTGGAGGAAGACACAAAGCATGAATCTAAAGTTAAAGGAAAATGAGTATGGTAAGGAGCTATGCTGGTTTTTAAAGTGAAGCTTTCTGCACATGAATTCAGACCGCAATGTCTAAAGATGCAAACAGAAGCTACTTAACAAGAAATACAGATAGTAAAGAATAGCTGCTGTTTTGTTCAATTTCACCAAGAATTTTTATTTGCTCAAGTTTTAAGGTAAACATTTTCTGATGCCTTGGCAAAAACATGTGTGAACCACATGGGTTAGCCTTCATACGTGCAGTCTCATTATTCAATAGCCATACTTCGTATCTTTGGTTGACCTGTGGATGTTCTTCCCTCATTTACCTCAGAAAAAAAATCTACATAGCATGCCATCTGGACATTATTACCTCCACCAAGGAAGTTATGTGATCAGGTGGGTTTGTTAGCTTGTTTGTTCGTTTGTTAGCGACATAACTCAAAAAATCATGGACGGATTTTCATGAAATTTTCAGGAAATGTCAAAAATGGCTTAAGGAAGAACTCATTAGATTTTGGGACTGATCCAGATCACCGTCTGGATCCAGGAATTTTTTAAAGGATTCTTTACTATTGGGAGATAGGGCTAATGGCAGATGTCTGCGCTGTTACCATTTTACACCAGGAGATGGCGGACATGAGTAACTTCGTCAAAGTTTTGGAGTTTATAGAGTTTGAAAGACGCATGCCCAGTTGAGAAAGACAGCGAACTGTAGCGAGAATATTCACAATGCTGGGAGGAACAGAGGAGGAACATTCAACCTCTGCCATGACTTTCAGTTGTCCGGTGAGACCGTGGGTGCTTCTGCCATGATAGTCCACATGTAGCGAAGCCAATGCTTTGCCTCACCGTGTCTCCACCCCACCAGGGAGGGAGTAATCGGCGAATTAGATTTTGGGAGTGATCCGGATCACTGTCTACATGATTGTTTCCTGGTTACGTGCCCAAAATCAGCACAATTATCTTGTAGTGTGTACTCTGAGTAGCATCCCCGTTTGGAAAAATTAACGACTGGCAGTTTGTAAGAGCATTACAGGGACATTTCAAGAGGATGGTCTAACAACAGTTTAAATACGTCCAATCAAGAAAACAGGACTTTCACAATTAGTGCATCCAACAACCTCTGTCCTTCAGTAAAGTAGGTAACCAACCAATATCTGCATGTATCTGCAGATTAAAAAAATTAAAGCAAAACTTCAGCAGTTAAAAGAAACATATCTTTTTAACAATCACACAGCTGAAAGATTTGCAGATCTCATTTTCAGTGGTGTGTCTACTCAGCATATGAGCTTGCAGGTTACACACTGCTGAAAATCTGGCCACTGTTTACTGGCACATCTCTGCATGGAGAGGAAAGAAAGCAAAACTGGCAGAATGGAGGAAAATCAATGCAACCTTCAGCCCAAACATCCATTTTTTAGTCAGAAAAACATCATTAACACACGAGTGTCTGAATATCCTAATAGTGATAAGAGTAAGAGAAAAATGAGCTGCTAAATATGCACGCTGCAGAGGAAGCAAAAATCAGGAAGATGAACTACTTTATTATGAAAACTGAAAATGTTCCACTGAGTTGTGTCAATGCATCAAACTGCTATTATCTTAGTGTATTTATTATGTTTAATGGGCTTTATTTACCCTTCCAGATGTTGGTATGTCATATGTGAATTTTGATGCTTTTGCACCAATAAAGCTCTTAATGGCCAACTAAATGTGTTTAGTGTGATCCAGTATGAGTAGTCTGTAAATAAAAGGTTCTTGTTTTTCTATAGCTACACAAAGAAAGCACAGCATGTTCCAGAACATGCCATTAATGAGAGAGAGAATGGTGCTGAAGCATCTCTGAAGGTTGCTGACAGGACCAGACTCTGACTTTGCTGACACCTCAGACCTCCCATGGACCATCAGGGGAGGAGGGCTCAGCAGCTTATTAAACCAGGTTTAATGGCCTTGACCCCAGCCCACAACCCCGAGGAAGAGTCCTGGAGGAAGACGGGTCAAAGTTTGAATAAAATTAGCGAGCCAGAGAAAACTTGGAGGAGCGGGACGTTTGGCGGCATGCCATCTTTGTATCGACTTGAAACGGATGAGATTCTGTTAACAGACACTTTCCCAAGTTTCTCCCCTTGAAAATGTGCTTGAGCTTGCATTCAAAATGCAGCCAGGGTTGAAAAATTCACAGTCTGTGACCTCAGCCCACAGCTACGGCAACTACAATTTGGTTTGTTTTTAACATACTTGCTTTTATACAAAGCGGAAAGCAGGCTGGCTGACAAAAGCAAAGACAAAGGTGAAGTTATTTTTCTGACTCACAGATGCCCAGACTACAATTATGTATCTTTAATAAAACATTAATGTAATCAACCTTTGACTTAATTTGACATCTTATAAAACCTGGGAAACTATTAAAAACTATGAACTGAAGGACATTTTTCTGCTCTCTGCATCTGTAATTGGGAATCTTTAGTATTTAATCTGTGCTCTATGGATGTATCGATCCCAGTGCGCTGTATCAAGTAGGCACCTGCAGCAGTATTTAAGCTTTATGATACCTACGCAATCTATAATAAACTGTTTTCATCACTCAAAGTCACCAAACATGTCTCCTTGCTTATACCCTCCTCACAATGCATTCCTTCTTTCCTCCATCTGTCTGCAATCACAGTCCCCAACGTTTCCTCCTCTCCTCTTCAGAGGTGTCACGCACGGCTGGAACCGAGACGACAAGCAAAGCAATAAGGCCCTGCTTTGAAACAGCTTGAGATCAATGCTGGTTTTAAGGAGTCAGAACACGTAGCCACAGCTGGTCAATTAGAAAAAGGACAGCGCAAGCAGACATTTCACACACACCAGAAGTGGCTGGCCTTTAAAAAACAGAGCTACTTTTCGCCTCTCGTCAGCTCTTTTTCTCCAGCTTCAAATGGATCTGCATCAGGGAATCTCAGCTGAGATAATGCCATCGGCTGTGGTTGGAAGCAGACTTTACTATAAGGACAAACAGATTGGAAGACACTGAAAATACACAATTTGAAATGCTTAACGGTAGTGTGACACATTATTGACATGTGATTGTAGGAGCAAGGAACTGAACCTCAATTACTAAGACACAAAAGAAATGTATGACAGTTAAGTCACTGAAAATCTGTGTTTTTTTTTTTTTGTTTTTTTTTCAACCTTTGAACAGGTGAATCTATTAGCATGTTTTAAAAACAGCTTCATGAGAATTAAGGTCATGGTGTTACAACACAGTTTGTAACTAAAGGAATGTCATGCTGAGTATCAGTGTGTAAATAGAATCTCAACTAAGCCAACCAGACCCCTGCTGCAGCGAGAAACATCAAACTGGTCGGCTTGGTTCTTATTATGCAGAATACAAGCAAGGCAACAGGTAGAGAGAGAAAGACAAAAACTACTCATAATATGGAGCCAAGAACCAGCCCTTTAATGAAAATAGATGTTGATGTGGACTAGAAGTAGTATAAAATAATGCTAAGGCAGGCCACACACCACAGGATTTTAAGCCCGATTTGAGGCAAGATTTTCCTCCCCCGATGATCATGGGGCCGTATCCTTAGTGGAGCTTCATCGCAAATGATTTGTCTGAATAATCCTTGTGTGTCAACATGATTGTTGTACTGGTCCAAATCGCGTCGTAGCCTTCAAAACCCCAATGAGAGTGAGATTTAAAAATCCTGTAGTGTGTGGCCGGCCTAAGACTTGTATTAAATGTATCAAATAGTTTATACAAATTTCTTTTGGTAAGAATAACGTGAGTAGACTGGTTTCCTTTGGGTTTATTGATGAAACAATTCAAGATTGTTGACAACAATTTAATGATGATTTTTGTGTAGGTCAACCTTGTTGCCTCAGCTTTTACTTGAAACAAGTAAATGGGCTGCACACAAAAAAGGCTGGAAACTTATTGTATCTTCTTGTAGCATATCAAAACTTATCAAGTCTATCATAACTATCATAAACAGTGCTGTCAAATGATTGAAAAAATCTTTTTAATTACTGGGGGTGGGAATCACTAGTGGCCCAACGATACAATATTGTCACAATACTTGGATCATGATTTGATCTTATAATGATTTTAAACATTTTGCAGTACAGTGAGTATTGTGATACAATATTTTGTGATCCATACCAATTTTTACCTCCGCCAAGGAAGTTATGTGATCAGGTGGGTTTGTTAGTTTGTTCGTTAGTTAGTTAGTTTGTTTGTAAGCAACATAACTCAAAAAGTCATGGACGGATTTTCATGAAATTTTCAGGAACTGTCAGAAATGGCATAAGGCAGAACTGATTAGATTTTGGGACTGATCCAGATCATCATCTGGACCCAGGAATTTTTTTAAAGGATTCTGTACTACTGGGAGATAGGGCTAATGGCAGAGGTCTGCCCTGTTACCACTTTACACCAGGAGATGGCAGACATGAGTAACTTCAATCCCAGCAGCATTTTGGCTGTGTTTCTATTCAAAGCAGGTGGCGCCACAGTCATTGTAAGCAACTTTGGGCTTGTTTTTCTGTAAAGTTGCTTATAAATATTGGTAGTCGCGGGTTGCGTTTTTTTGGGGGGCTTGTTTCTAAAGTGTAGTTGCTTATTTGGGCTTGTTCCCAGCTCCATAATAAGTTGTCAAGCAGATATTTTCAGTGTGTTATTTAAACGTAGGATAGTTTGTCCTGCCTGTTCCCTTGGTCTCTCCCCTTTTCCCAAACACACACATGCAGGAGACAGCAAAGTTTTTTCCCATCTGCATCCTGCTTCTAATTGGCTCTGACCCTGATGGCAACGAGTACTAGCCAATCAGAGGCAGAGCAGGGAAATCTATTTTTTTTCTGTTAAAGAAACGTCACTGACGTTTGAATGAAAAGCGCAACAGATGGACAGATGGTGGACTGAGTTTTTTTTGAGCAACAATGCCCGGGACAAAGTGAAAAGGTGGTTAAACTCCCCCTTGTGGTCACTGTCCTGAAGCCCAGGGGGGAGAAAAATAAACCTTACCATGGGTACAGTTTTGCAAAATTGCACACAGTTTATCAATCTGTCCACATGGATGTAAATTGGTAACCTGTATCCACAGTCCCCACGGATTGTAAAACCGTGCACACAGTTTATTCATTTTTCTCTCCCTGGAACCTAGGGTGGCTCCATAGCAAAAGTCGCTTGTTTTGGGCTTGTTTTCACAGGCTTGGTTGCTTATTTGTCTCGTGAGATCTGGCAACACTGGCCGCAGGACACAACCTACTGTTAAGCACCAGAGAAGAAGAGGAAGCAGCCCCGGTGCTAAAATGCTAACAACACGGTGGCGTTATTCAGTATTTACAGGGAGGATAACACAACCGTGTGTGTAGAATTACCCCTACAAAGGTCCCAAAGAGTAGAAAGAAGTCCTTGCCGGATCTTATAGGTCACTTAAGAGACATCATCCTAACGATGTTAAAACAAAGCGGCAGCAGCCACTAGCCTCAGCCACGGGCATTAGGACCAAGCCAATGGAGTGCTGATCGTAAGCAGGCACTGAAAACTGCAGAAAGTTTGCCAGAGCCAATAGGCGCAATGTTATAATAAATCAGTCTGACAGTCTCCTGATCCATCGCTACTTTCCTAGACGTATACCTGCCTGCTCTGTTTGACGTGGTTTCATTCAGTCTGATTGACGTTAGGAACAGAAGTTTAGCCACGGACCACAGTGAACTTTACATTCTTAACCTATCTCTGATATGATTTATGTCAGTGCATATTTTTAATCTTTATGAAAAACATCAGCTCTCTTTAATTCTGGCTTAAGCAGCAAAAACAAACAAACAAAAAAAAAAACAGACCCCCAAATATCTCCATTTTTTAGCTATAACAGCCTGTTATCATTTGGTTTTATGGGGGAAAACCTAAAAAAAGTTAACTATAATAGTTATAAAGTCAGAATAGTTCTTTGTTTTTTGAAAAAAATGAGTGATATTAGTAAAAATTAGTAATATATTTTCTCACTACGTATTAACCCCTTCTTACCCCAGATGCGCATAAACACATCAAATAAACTATTTCATTTTACAGTCTATGGAAAGTCCTAAAATCTTTTCTGCATTATGTTTACTATTGACTACTATTACTATTGTTTCCTACACTGACTGCTGGATGACAGACCCAGCGCTGTTTCTCATCGTCTGTCTGTCAGCTAACTCTCCGCTAACTCGCCACACTGCTCTGTTTACCTTCCTCTCTCTTGCTTCTCTCTCTGCTGATACAAAAACGCGCATGTGCAGAGGAGTTTTCAGGATGGGCAGGGGAGAGAAAGCTCGCTGCTGTGAGAAATGTGTTCAGGGACAATGGGAGGAGTGAAACTCCAGCGAGAAATTCATGCTGACAGCTTAAAACTTCAACATAATTCATACTCGATGTTTGTGATATTATTCAGTCATTTTATACATTATGCGTGGCAAAAGCCAATATACATTGAGTATATTTGATATATCACCCAGCTCTAGTGTGTATCATGTCATTTTGTATCACATTGCAAACTATCTAATCCATTGTACTGCATATCACATATGATCATATCCCATTGCATTTTATCACACCATATCACATCATATCATGTTACACTGTATCATAATGTGTATCTTATCGTAATGTATAATATCATAACAAATCATATTGCATCAAATCACATTGCAAAGTATCCTATGGCATCGTACCACATCATATCTCATAGTATCTTATTGCATGGTATCCCATCTCATCACATCAGATTGCAAAGAATCAGTAGCATCATATCACACCATATCATATTGTATCATATTGCAAAGTATCTTATCATATAATACCATATTGCATTGTATTGTAACATAACACATCGTATCGCATCGTTCTGCATCACATCATATCAGATTGCAAAGCATCGTATCATATCACGTTGCAGAGTATTGTGTAATATATCATGTTCCAGAGTATCATAACATCTCACCTCACATCATATAAAATCGTATCACATTTCAGAGTATCATATCAGGTCAAATGTCGCGTTGTAACATATCATAGTGCACTGCAAAGTACCACATCATATCATATTGTATCGCATCATTGTGCATCGTATTGTAACATATTGTATTTCATCATATTACCCTGCAAAGTATCATATTATATCACATTGAATAGCATTGCATGTTACCCTGCAGTTTGTTGCCCTAAACAGCATTAAGTTGTTTGCCAACCACAGCCGTTTTCAGCTAGAAAAGACTCAACCACAACAGATCCTGGAATCACAATAGTAGACTCATTTTCACCATCATTATTTGACAACTTTACACAGGCTCAGCAGAGTGAGTATTTTCTCCATTGCTGTCAGTCTTTGAAGCTCAAGTACCACTTCTATGCAGAGCAACAAGTTGCTCTTATGAGGTGTCTTGCTACCATTAGCCTAGCAACACTTCAACTCACATTTCTGCTCTACTCGTGATCTCTTGGACTTAGCTTGCAAGATGTATAATTGATTATCTCCATGAGGCTATCTCCCCTTTGAGCAGGTGTTACAAGAAGTACTCAGAGAACAACACAAGCACAACAGGGGCCCAATTATCAGTCTAAACAATCAGACTGTATGAAGATATATCAAAGAGCATCTGAGATATATCTATCTACATCAAAGTATGCAAATTCATGACAATTATATTTTTCCCTTTAAGTATCACTTAAGTCTTTCATCATGTATCTCTCCTCTTTCTGTTCTTCTCTCCCCTCTTGTCCTAGATGTCTGTGATAACTTGAACTGATACTGTTGCATTTAAGAGTCTAAGAACAGATTCATTACCAAGTACACTCATTTCCAATTAGGCGTGGGAGCTCAACAGGAAGTAAGAACAAGGTAGGCACGTCAAAGAGACCCATGTCTTTCCTTTATCATCTTGTTTTTCTACTGATCCTGTTTTTCTTGACCTTTATCTCCATCCTCTCTCACTCCTTCTACTGACAGCAGACTAAGGTTAGGGAATCAAGCTAAAGCCTTGACTTGATTATTTCTAATGACAACACTACTAAACCAGACTGATACGATAGCACTCTCACGGTCTCTCTCATTGTGTCTGCTGTTTTGAACCATTGTGTTCATCTTGTATTGACAAAATAAAGCTGATAGGGAAGGACAAATGATGTATTACAGCAAAAGAGAGACAAGGGGAGCAGAGTGGGAAAGCAGATGGTTGGACTGAAAAATGAAGAAACATGACTTGCAGCAGGTAACACAAAAACTAGAGCCAAAATATGGGATCAATATTAACAGCTGTACTGGTTTACATGTATCTGTGATAGTCTAAATGTTCGCCATCTATTAATATTCATTTAGAGATAAACTGTAAATTAGAGAGAAACATCAGGAGAACTCCCTATGTAATATTAGACAGCACATGGCTAATTTAGGCAGTGAATATTCATGTGGTCAACATGGATGACGTCAAACAAAGCTTATCTCCAGGGAACTTTGAAGCAACTGAAAACTATGCAGGGAAATGATGGTAAGAAAGGATTTTGAATTAGGCATTGCTGCAGGTTATAAAGAAGCCAAAACAAAGGGAACTTTAGCTAGCTGAGCGACATACACACAGGTGCAGTGACCGGGACGAGGAAGGGCCTGGACTGGGCAGAGTTGTAGTGGAGTTCGATGAGTTGGTAAATCTACCTGTGACCAGTTGTCTGACAACATGGAACTGTACTTAACACAGAAACATGTCATGCAGAAAGGCGTGAATTATCAGGGCTGACGGTGAGAACACCGTCTCCCTTCTCAATAGCTGGGAGTGTTTGCCTGGGGCATCTGGGCTCTTCAGCAGCAGCAATGGAGGAAAAGCCATCAATAAGAGGACTGTACTGAGCTAGCCACAGTGGACACTTTTGTCTTTATTCAAGACTACTCCAAATAAACCACAATGGTTGGATTTTACTGTTTTGGTGATGGTTACAGTTGAGATCATCAGTCGTTGAGGACTAATATAGGAAAACTGATGGTAAGACTCAATTTTCATTTGTAATGTGAAGTTTTAACGTGGTGAATAGTTGACGAAACACTGTTTAGTTATCTGTTTGGATGAATCTTTGGTGTTTTCAGTGGAGGATGCTATTTGGCTGTTGTAAGCTATTATGTTATGGTAGCAGCCAATGTGCCAACAGGCTAATTTAGTTCTAACGCGAAGCTCAAAGCTGTTGTTTATGTGTCAAATGTAGGTGTATATTGTGCAACTGACTACATGTGGGTAAGGAAAAGCTCACAATTTTCTTTGTTTTTTTAAACAACTTACACAAAGACAGGTAAAAGAATGTCTTTTTGAAGTTCTGGTCATGTGTAAAAACAGGCTGTAATAACAGGGTAACAATAAATCAGCTTGGTTTCTACTGCTTCTGTCTTGGGTCAGGTTCAGAAATACAATGTGTCCCCAGACACGTTTTAGTGCAGACATGAAGCTGTATCACAGTGTTTTTGCTTTTATATGTTTCATTGCTCTTAAATGCAGGTTATTGATCGCAGCTGTCCATTCGTTGTTCTTTATGGTTGGAATTTTTGGGGACTGCTGGTCAACTTATTTTCAACAGTCTTAGGTTTAGCCACCAGATTGAAGCCTTTTAGCTAACTTACATTCATTTAGGACACTTTGTATCAATGTTGCCTTTGCGTCATGCATATTGTTTGAGCATTTTTCTGAGTTACAAGTGTATAAATTCAATAAAAACACGGAGAAATCAAAACTTCAAATGCTTTTTCATGGAGGTCTATTAGCCAAATGTCTAAGTGCATTGTGTAGCTGCAGGAAATGTGACTGTCTCGTGAATTAATTTGTCCTTACTGTTGGATTTGTTGCTTTGCCAGTTGGGAGGCTTTTGTACTGCAAATTAAGTGAAAGCATGATGTTGACTGAATGAGGATGACTTGAGTGTTCATTTTATCGGGTCAATCTGCCAACTAAAGGTGGTCTCAGTGCACTATAAAGCTAAGTAGGCAGACCAACTGCTAAACCAGTGAGAGGGTCTGGCTGTAACTCTGAGACATGCCCTCTCACAGACCGTTACTGTGAGAAGCAGCATCTGTATGAATGAAAATACACACTAAATCTTTTTAAATTAAATTGGATTAAACTTTCCATTAGGCTAGGTTAAAGGTTAAGGTAAGGGTTAGGACATCAAAAGTTAAAAACCTGGCCTGCAAAACCTGATTACTAAACATTTAATGAAGCCAATTGAACAGTCTGCTTACAAGAAAAAAAATGTTTCTTCCATGAAAACATTCTATCACAGCAAACGCAGCTTAGGTTGCCCCATTTTCTGCTTAAACTAAGCAGATAACGTAATAGATAGGATAGCTGAAGCTAAAGCTAAAGCTCATGAAGCCCATTGATATCCATAGCAATAAGGCTAATGTTATCTTATTATGTTTTATGGCAAAGACTATAGAATGTTATCAGTCATAATGCGTCCAAGAAAGAAAAGGTTTTTATTGACAATGAAGCTAAACAATTAGCTATCACCAGGTTGTAGAGATGGAATTATGATGACTTTATATGAGTGGCTACTAGATTTATTTTTACTTTGATGTTTGAAGTAAGCAACAACTAGCTACAAGCTAACACAAGCTATCTATGTAAGCTATGCAAGCAATGTAAATACATTATCTACGTAGCTTTGTTAGCTTCAGCTACATTTGCTAAAGCTCAACTAACTAACTAGCTAACCATGTAAGCTCCACAGCTATGTTATACAGTATATGTAGCTATATTAGCTTTAGGTACATTTTCTAAAGCTCACATTGTCAAAGCTAACCTAGCTGCATTGCCTTATACTGTCAACTACTTAGCTAGTGTAGCTATGTCAGCTTTAGCTACAGCTAGCAAAGCTAAAGCGAGCCACCATTCATCTATATACTTCTAAAACATGGCTATACATAATTTACCCCCAGGTTAGACCTGTTTCTGTTGCCTTTATGAAATGTTGTTTAGTTTGTAATGTTTCCAACATCATGAATTATGTTGTAATGTAAATGCCAGCTTTTGTTAATGAATAAGTTGAATGTCTTAAAAAATATAAAATCTAATCTAAGAGCTACAATCTGCATCCAGACTGTCTTGAAACCAGCTGCTATATGAAAACAACCCATATGATCAATATTAGTATCAGTGGCAGTATCAGTATTGATCGATTTCACTCAAAGGTGATTGTGATAAAAAAAAAAAAAAAGCTGATCAGAGCATCTCTAGAAAACTCTTGAAGTAATTAAAAACAAGTTTTGCTGCATAGTTGGTGCAGCACACTTGTTTTGCTACTCTGGAGCAACTTTGGTGAGGTACATATCATAGCTGAATGCCTTGTTTATATGACATTAGCACACTTCTGAGCAAAAAACATTCCTCCAACCTTTTCAGCATTAACAACCAAGTATTGATCAGGCTTTAAAATGTTAGGTATACAGAACTTTCAAAGATCATCATTCACAGCAAAATCTGACTTTGTGTTCGCCAATCCAAAGTAAAGAAATTTAAAAACATCCTCATGAGGTTCCAAGTACACACAGAGTGAGCAGTGCTGAGTTAAAGAAGCTGTTAGTGGCGTGTTGTAACTCTCTCAAGGTTCATGGCCTCAATTTTACACTAGATAAGTCCTTTCATTTATTTAAAAGCAACACAAAATAAATATTCTCTCTGCAACTTAAAGTAAATCCAAGCGAAAGAAACACCTCATATTCGATAAAATCCATGGATAGATAACATAGCACAGATATTGGATTAATTTTGCTCCGAGCTACGAGATGGAAGTAATCTCCGAATGTTCTCAGAGTGAAATATGAATGAATGTGTCATATCATTCAGCGGGCATGACTCTGCAGAGTGGCAAAAAAGTTTGTACAAGCAGGTTGGTTTAGGGGGAAATGCATGGTGCTGCAGTGCCCCCTGCTGATCATGCAGGATACTTCACCCTCTTTATTAAGTGTGTGGATGCTTATAAAGTTCAACAACTGTGGGGAAAGGAATATCAAGTAAATTGACTAAATCAGTATTCTTTGGATTACACCCTCATCAGTGATCCAAAGCAGGCTGATATTACCAAAGGAACGCAGAGTATGCCAGTTACTGTTAACATCTCAGCTGCTCTTGCACCCTTGTGGCTGCAGTGTTTAACAGTTGCCTGGTTTAATTTTATCCAGCTAAAATGATTTAGACAAACTAGTGAATGCCTTAAACTGCACATTCCTACACATGTGAGGTGTCCTTTGAGCAAGGCAGGGTTGTAGCTGCTGCCCTATGGCACAATTATACCCAGATATGTCATGAAAAAGCAAAGTTTACATATAAAATGAGAAGGGACATTATTCCCTTGACAGAATAACAGTTTAAAGAGGGACTTGAGATTTACCCTGGAGCCCAAGAGGCTGACTACACCTGTGTTTCAACTCTTTAAAGGTTAAATCAAGTACCAAAACATCTGTAAACAGCATGAAAATACTACTAACTAGTCTAGTCTTTGCTGCTTTACTCTAATAGGACAGAAAGGCCAAAACTTTCATCTCTATCATGACAGATATTACACTTATCTTCTTACTTCCTGAGGGTAAAAGCAAACACATAAAACACTCAAATGAAACCAAAGCAAATTAAATGCACAAAGGAAGAATGCTGTTTTGTGATGATTTATAAATCTTGTGTTTTTACTTCAATTATTGCACATTTTAAGAGTTTTAAAGTGCTGGTAGCATTATATACAAGAGGCACAGGAAGACTAGAAATCATTTTTTCCCCACCCCTGCAAACTCCAACTTCTCTCCCTTGTCTTGACCTCTCTCCCAGGCTTGTGACGCTCCACACAATTACCTTCAATTATCCTCACTTCCACCTCACCAATTACATCCATTATTGATTCCAGACCCCCAGGCTGTGAGCCTTATCTATACCCAACCACAGCCCACAGAAGGGGAAAGCAGAACAGGAGCAAATAATAGGACTGGGTTCATTAACACTCGCCTGCTGTTTTTTACTCCATCTATGTCACACCATCACCTATATACCTGACGGAAACCGTTTTCCACTGCAGTGCCCTTGAGAAATAAATTAAACAAATGCAGAATAAGTACTTTCTAAGTAGCTACAACTCTGCAAAGAGTGCATATGGACAAGAGTGCAAGTTACCAACACATTTCATTTTACACAAGTCAGTGTAGGAACAGCAAATAAATCTAATTAAATCATCTTTACCTTGTTTTTTGCATGCACTTGCACATAAAGTGTGCAGCATTAAAATGAAGGGGGTAATATAAACAATTAGGAGACATCATATTGATAAGTGTCTGTTCAGCAGATGTTGACAGCAGAGACAGACACTCTACAGTTAAACAGTGTACAGTAGTGTGAAGGTCAGTTTCACAGTATGGAGGCTGTTAAAAGTGGAGTCACACTCTGCTTCTGTTGCCAGATTTTTGAATATGATACTTACTGACATTTAGTGAGACACAAACATAAGCTGCTGTCACCACACACTAATGTAAAACATCCATCATCTTGAAAACATGCCAGGGCACCTGCAGAGAGGTGCATCAATGATGCCATCTCCTGTTACAGCAGACCACAGAGGCTAACGACCAAGTGGGATTTGTAATGACACACTGCCCTCTTGTGGTGTGAATCAATATTTAGGCTGCAGAGATCTGTTTTATACAGATGGAGCAGACCCTTTCATTGGTTTTATAAATCAAAAATGTTCAATATAATTTGACCTTTTGACAAGAAAATTAAAAAAAACTCTCTTTAATGTCAAAATGAAACAGATTTCTACAAATATCTCTTAAATAAAATATTCAATGCAAAATAAGTGACTGCATAAATATTCATCCCCTTCAGGTCAGTATTTGGTAGCTGCTCCTATGGCTGCAATCACAGCACTGAGTCTGTGTGAATAGGTCTCAATCAGGCTTGCATATCTGTACGTTATAATTTTTCTCCATTCTTTGCAAAACTGCTCAAGCTCTGTCAGGTTGCATGGAGCGCCATGCAGGTATATCCAGCCACAAATTCTATATTGGACTAAGGTCTGAACTTTGGCTTGACCACTCTAGAACGTTCACCTTCTTGTCTTTGAACTAGTGTGAACCTCTCGCTGTATGCGTCAGGTCATTGTCTGGCCGGAAAATAAATCTCCAAAGCTGTAGTTCTCTTGCAGACTGAATAGAATCGTCATCCAGGAATTTCCTATATTTTACCACATTCATTTTACCTGCTACCTTAATGAGCCTTCCAGGCTGGCTCCTGAAAGCATCCCCACTGCATGATGCTGCCACCACTGTGTGTCACAGTGGTTATGTGCAGTTTTTTGTGTCTGTCAAACAGAACATCTTGTGTGATGGCTAAAACACATTTGGTCTCATCAGACAAAAGAACTTTCTTCCATTTGACCATGGAGTCTCACAAGTACCTTCTGGCAAACTCTAGTCCAGATTTAATCAGAGTTTTCTTCAACAAAGGCTTTTTCTTTGCCACTCTCCTATGAAGGTTTAACTGGTGAGGAACCAAGGTAAAGGTCTGTGTATGCAGAGTCTCTTCCATCTCAGCTGCTGAAGCTTGTAACTTCTTCCGAGTAGTTATAGGTGTCTTGATGGCCTCTCTCACTGGTCTCTTTTTACACGGTCACTCAGTTTGTGAGGCTGATTTACACATGTGCCATATTCCTTCTATTCCTTGTTGATGAATTCGGCTGAAATCTTGGGGAAGTTCAGTACCTTGGAATTTTTTTTTTTTGATCCATCCCGACTACTTCTCAAAAACCTTTGCTGAGTTGCTTGGAGTGTTCTTTTGTCTTCATGGTGTAATGGTAGCAAAGAATACTCATTAACAAGTGACTGGATCTACGAGTCATAGGTGTCTTTATACTATAATCACTTGAGACACATTCACTGCACTCAGGCGATCCCTATTTAACTAATAGTGAGAGTAGTAGCACCAATTGGCTGGACTTCTGTTGAATTAGGTCAGTCACTTAAAAAGGATTAATATTTATGCAGTCACTTGTTTCACATTATACAGTATGTTCATAATTCATTGACATTACTTTGTAGAAATGTTTGCACTCTGACATTAAAAAGTGTTTCTTTTTTTCTAAAAAGCCAAATTATATTAACCATGATTGATTTATAAATCAGTAAAATGACAGAACACCCAAGGGGGTGAATACTTTTTATAGGCACTGTACTATGGCCTAAACACAGCTTGGAGTATAATATAGGAAGATTTTATGCCTGCGGTTCTGTACTGGGGCGTTGTGACTCAGAAGTGTGTCACGTTGCCATTCAAAGTATATCACAAACATGTCCCTGGCATAAGAAAGGGAAGATAGAAATACAGTAGAGGCCAAAAGCCTATAATACAGGACAATGGTTCCCAACCTTTTCTCCTTGGGGCCCCCCTACTCATATATAGCAAAGCTAAGGCCAGTTGGAAAAATGAAACATCAATTTCAAGAGAAGAAAAAAAACTTGTTGGCTTTAAAAGTTGTAAATGTATGTGGACAAAACTAAGACTGTTTTAAATTTTAAAGTCAAAAGTGGCTGATTGTGTTGAAGAAAAATAACAGATGGAGTTGTTTAACTTGCACAGGTCCTGAAGTTGAGTGTCTAATCTAATGATGCTTCTTACTGGGACTGATCAGTAAGGACGTACTAGAGATTTTAGCGTAGACTGATCCCAATATTATTATCATCCTGACTTAGAAGACACATTTCTGTGAACTGCAGTTACCCAACCATCTCTCACCAGAGATTTCAGGGGGGCACGAGGCTCTGTCTGCGTTACTCATACTATATGAAACCATCTGGGGGGCTCAGCTCTTCTTAGATATGAGTAGGGGGGTCTCAGTGGGGAAAGGTTGGGAACCACTGGGCTAGAGCTTGCTGCTAACTCCTTGATGTGGCATGCATCTTGAATTTCCAGTATCCAACAAGATTCTGCAAAACTTAGGAGGCCTTTAAAAGGCTTTTTTAACTAGACTTGATTCATTGTGCCTGAACAACATTCAAATTCACTGGCCCAAAAAACAAGCCTCTAGCCTTACCAGTCTAGACATAATTGTCAGCACTGCCCCATGGTATGGCCATCTGATATTTCTGCGCCAGATATGATGTACAGATTTGAGTGAAATACATAAGCCTCATTAAAAGGATTCCTACGGAAGCTGTACCTAAATCCTGAATAGCTGTTCAGACGTTCTAAAACTTTGGTGAATTACAAAGACCGGGTTTCATTCTATATTTTGGCTGGAAATAATTTAATTTTTTGTAACGTAAAATGATTTAGCCTACACACTAAGAGGCAAAACTGCATCTCTTTTAGGGAAAATGACATTTGATGTCACTTTCATTTAATAATGCATTAGCTGACTATTAAAAATAATGTAATGCTGCATTTTATCAGCCTAATTAACAGAGTAGCCAATGCCTCAGTCTGTAAACATTACAATTGTCACGCGGTGAGAAAGACTTGAGAGTATGAAGAAATACTTTCAAATCGTTGACAGCTTCCAGAATGTTCAAGAAAGCATCAAATAGAGCTTTTTCGCTCGATTTTTCCAACTACAAGCCTCGAAAAATGAATGAGTTTCTGGAGAAAAAATAAACTTAAGGTGGGCGGGAGAAGGGCTAAATTACGGGAGAAAACACCGGGGAAAACGTGTTGGGAGGAATGATGTAGGCTGTGTCATTTCATAAAATGAAGCGGAAACACTTTAAAATGCAAACAGCAAACGTCAGAGTTAGTTGTGTGTTAATTAAGTTTCTTTTTGGCTTTATTTTAACCCAACTTTAGATTTCCTACCTGATGCTTTTTCTGCAGCAGCTGAGTTTGGTGTTGGTGGTTGAAGGGGCGTGGTTTGACAGGGCTTGTGGGGCATTCAATACCATTGGAAATTAAAGACCTACAATTGACAGCACATGAATGGCTTCTCTTGATGGGCATTCTGATAGAAATAAAGACATTAACGCGATCAAACTAGCGCATCAATTTCTACGAATCAATTTAGGCTGAATTACTGTAGAATAACGTATGTTTAGGTGTTTTGAATATAATATAAAAAAAAAAACTGTTTTAGAATTTCAGTGTTATATTTAACAACATCCACGGGTTTTAATGTGCAGCATTTGCCGGTTCTTTTTCCTACTGAACCTGTTTTCTTTTATTCAGAAAAACTTTATTTTGAACATTTTGCACAATATATCACTTAACAGTACATTAAAGTCAAAAAACAAGGTGCATTGTATCAGGCATTCAAGTTAGAACATGCAAAATGAAAAAAAAAACTTTAATTGAAAGAGACATTAAAAAGATATTACTTTTTGTTTGTATTTTTTATTGAAGAATATTCAAATGCAGACAAACACAACTCTAAGGTTGAGCAATTGTGAAGACAAACAAAAAAATAATTTCATACTATGGGGTATGTAAGTAAAGAAAACAGAACGAAACAGAAAAAGAAATAATAATTATAAAACAAAAATCTAGGGCTATCTCATATCAAGTTATTTAATAATGAAGATAACTTTCTTTTTCTAATAAAGTTTCAGAGGTTAACTTAAAAGGTTTAATGCATTCTTCTATTTATCCAGAATGGACGGATCACATCACAATTAAAAAAATAAATGATCCAAATTTTAAATATCTTTTTCACTAAAAGTGCAGTTATTAACCTAAATATAGACATATATTACTTATACTACTTACTTATAGCATGACTTAATCTTTGTGTGAATCCTTTACTAGGGTTAAAGTCTAATCAGATGTCTGATTATTGGTTATATTTATGGTCTTGATGATATTTTTACACATAGTGTTGAATGCTATGAAGTGTGAGTTCTATGCTATCTGGAATCATGGATATGAACTTTAACAAGTAGGCTAATATTAGGAGGTCAGTTGTTTGTTATAGTTTTTGCTTTTGTTTTCACACAGTAAAATTATATCTTTTGGTTTAAAAGTGTATGTTTTCAGCAACCTTTCAGAAGGATTTAGTTACAGGACGTTCACAGAAAGGAGCATTACATTGTTTTCTACCTCTGGCAGGATACTAAAGTTGCTCATTCTGGTAAACTTGGGCAGATGAAACGTCACATCATATGACCATTTTTGATTAATTAATTGAAATTTTCATTTCGAACATACAAACAAGAACAAAAACATAATTAGATGACAACGTAAAATAAAAAGGAAAGACATTTTTAATTTGTAAAAAAAAAAAAAGGGATTAAAAAGGATTAAAAATTATAAAGTGATCCTTTACACAGCATCAGGACACATACCCAGCATGAAACATAAAATACATGTTGTAAAAGGAGCAGGATAAAGTTTCCACTTAACTTCTCAACAGCACATATTTTAACACAGTCATCTAGCCTTTATCAATACTAGATAACACAAATTAAACAGTGTAACAATTTACATTGTTTTTTTTTATTCTGGCACGTTATCATACTGAGATTTTTTTCACCAGTACAATGTGAGCTTTTGAGACAAAGAAACAAAAATCAACGTCGTGAGAAGATTTACGCATGCTTCTAATAAAAAAACTCAAACTGCGATTAAAAAAATTACGTTTGAATCACAATTTTGTAAGAGAGCAGCTTTGGTGGTGCCCCTGAACGCCTCACTAGTGCAGATCAGTGTTGTGGCTGTGCTCCTGTCTGCTCCTGTCTGCTGTTTCTGCCGCTGCTCCCCTCTGTCCTCCATTAAAGCTCGGTTCCATCCTCGCTGTACGGCGCAGGCCCGAAGTAGCGCAGCCGCTCTGAGGTTAGTGCCCTACCGCGCAATCTCCATTTATTTCAGCCCCGGCGCAGCCGCATCATCGAACCCGGACGCGCTGGGCTCAAAGATGCTGATTGTTTAGATGTTGACTGCTGCAGGATTTGAGGCATATTTGGCTTTTTGTAGAGAATCGTGATCTAGGCGCGCATCGACAACAAGCTCTTATAGAGTAGAATAGCATTGAATGAATTGCAGGCCGCTGGGCCTGTCATAGCGATCTGTTTTGTTTCGTATTGCGCGGGTTTCATGCTAGCTGATGCGTTACAGAGGTTTACCATTCATTGAATACCGAATATATGTACATCCACTTCCTATCATGCTCAAACTACTGCTTTAGTCGATCATGGTTGATGTTCATTCAGTTGACCGAAGCTCTACGGACAAATGGTTAGCTAGCTAGCTGATTAGCCGTATGTAGGACAGGGCTAGCTTAGCTCTGTTTGGCAGTCGTTGTCAACCTACCCGGCAAGTCGGCTAAAATTACAGTGCGGTGATGTTCGAGCCAAAACATTACCGATCTAATACAGACAGTCATTCCTTTTTGGTCCCATTATATTATTCTGCGATTTTCCCTATATTACGGGCATTTTAATCGAGCATCAGTGTTATTGTTGAGTCGTGCACCAATTCGTTTATCATCCATTGATCCTGTCTGCAGGTAGATCAGCCCATTTAGATGGCACAGGGGGTATTGAATCTAAATTCATTATTTTTGTGCGGCAGATCATGGCAGTTTTGACTCCTTGTGGTTTTACTTTTCTTCTAGTTGAAAGCACATTACTGGCACACATTTCTTTAACGCATAAAGACCTGTTCATATAAATATCCCATACATCAGCTGCTCGCTATGAATCAAATGAGCAAGGTGCTCCCTTCCAGCTGCTTCACTGGTTATTTTCACACAAGTCTTTTCTACAATTACGAATTGTTATCCCTAAGTGAGAATTCTTCATGGCTGGGCATCTTTACGTGTTGTTTGAGGGATGCACATACCTGTCAGACCATGAAACCCCCTCACTCCTCACATATTCACCAACACATAAACAGACACTCCTGCCCCTTTAGACTAACTGTACTCAGTCTCCTTCTTGGTGGATTTTAAATCAGCAATGTCCTTATAGTCTGTTGCACTTGAACCTAGGTTATTTATCTACATATTCAAAAGTGATCTATAATAATGCATGTAAATTATTGCAATCTGTATATTATAATACATCCAAATTAATACATTCAAGCTGAAAAATAAATCTTGTTTTTTTATTCTTTGAGTCAGGTAACGTCTGAATATATATTTCCTGAAAAACAAATCTATCTTAATACATAATGAAGCCACCTAGAGGCATAACAGCAGCAGTGCAGTCTGCAGAATAACAAGAACCTGAAAGATAACAGCACACCAAGTTTACAGAATGAGTGATGTATAGCAAGAATGATAACCATTGTGCATTTGAATGCATTTATGGTGCACAGTGACTTGAATAAGGATACAAATACAGGCATTGTATTTTCTAATAATTTTTATGATTGCCCCATCGATTATTCCGAAGAAGTGACTACATCATCATCATCAAGCTGTGAAGTTATGCAGGCTTATAGTTTCAAACATCCTGGTTTATAAATAACAGCTGATTTTTTGGAAAGTTTGTTATACATGTGACATTATTCATTAATATTCACTAATATGCTTCTGCTTCACGATGTATCAATAGTTATTACAGCAAGGATCACTCAAATTATAGTTGTGTGCTGTTATGATGAATAGAAGCACAAACTATATTGGAGTTAAACAGCTCTTGTCATCATCTTTCTTTTTCTGTCTATCTCTGTTGCCGTCATACCCTGGATCCAGCTGTTTAGACCAGGCGACCAAACATGGACGAGCACGTCGTTCACCAGACAGAACACATGACCACCATCGAGGCCAGCGCCGTCAGCCAGGTCCAGCAGGTGCACTTTGATTAATCAAAGTTAGAAAAAGAGGGATGGGGAGGAAGCCTTTTTTAATTCTTATAAATCAAAATCTTTTTAAAGCAAATCCATCTAGGTAGATTGTTAAACTGTAACAGACATCAAAGCATAGATTTGGCATGATATCCATCAGGTTCCTGTGTGGCACTGCATTCTGTGTAGAGATTTAAACATGGATCATTTCTGTGTATAGGTACATGTGGCTACCTTCACTGAAACCTCCATGATGAGCGGTGAGGAGGATTCAACGTCATCACCAGATGATGACCCCTATGACGACACTGATATCCTCAACTCTGCTGGCACTGATGAAGTCACCGCACACCTGGCTGCTGCAGGTATTTTCCCCGTGAAGCACCTGTGTTCATCTTCTAAAAACAGATATGTGGTGGATTTCAGTAGGTAGAGACAAACATTCAATAATTTATATCAGTTCGACTGCTCCAGTTCTAAATGGTAATGGTCAGTGTCATGTGTTTAAATAACCAGCAGATGGTGCTGGTGGACTTTTCATGGAACCAGTTCAGTTGGAATGCAATAAATTGTTCCCCAAAGGCAATTTTCTTGCCTTTTATTTTTTGTATTTTAATTGATTCATGCAGGATTTATATTTGGGCCTTTATGCCTTTATTATGAATAGGGAAGTGGATAGAGTCAGAAACTGGGGATAGTGGGAATTGTCACGGTAAGGGAGCCGCAAGCCGGACCTGAACCAACCTTCATACTTGGGGCATACAGACATCACCGCTAGGCTTACCAGTATTCCTTGCCTAATTCTTTTAGAATTTGTCATCAAGTAATGCTAGTGAAGAAAGCCTTCCACTTGCATACTTAAAAGTTTCAACTATTTTAAATTTAAAAAATATTAACCCTTAGCGGAAGTTGAGGCCATTTTGCAACTTTTATATTCATTTATTGTTTTCCTTTCTTGATTATTTTGTCTGTGTTGATGCTAACAACATTTTAGAGGGCGAGTTTTGTTTCAATAGAATTTTTTTAATTATAGCATCAGAACCAATCAGCAGGTCAACAATAAGCTCTTTTTAGATACACTCTTTACCTTCGTGACCAAAAATGCCCCTTCAAAGAAACAACTTTTGTTCCCCAGCCGTTGCAGTTAAAGTACATGCATTTTATGATATTCTGCTTTAATTCTAGAGTCATTGCCTCAAATTTGCAGTTTTTCCAGTTCGTCACCAAATATCAGCCATTTTTTCATATTTAGTATGAGGGGTAATCACATGCTTTATTCCTGGGTCCTCTAAGGACACTTTTGTAACAATTTATTACAATTTTAAACTAAGTAAAAATAAAAAATGCATGAAAATCAGAGTTGTTGCTCATTAGTAACATATTTGAGTCTGTGATAATCCCCTTAAAGGAAATCCAATTTACATGAAAATATTTCCTTTTTTGTGTGTTTTTTGCATTAAAAGTATGGGGGGGGGGCTTGCAATTGAATTGGCATTTAAAGGGTTAAATTTCTAAAAATTAATCTATTTTTGGTTTACAGATCAGGTCTAATCTTGATTTAAACATTAATGCAAACAAAGTGGATACATTTTTGGATGTGTATATACAGTATATTTTCTTATTGCTGTTTATGTTGGGGATCCACAAACACCCTCAGTGTAACAATATATTAAAGACTTAAAATAAACAAATTTATAATGCTTAAAAATCCAAGTTGTTGCTCATTATTAACACATTCAAAGCTGTGATAATCCCCAACAATTAAATCCAATTTAAACTGGCATTAAAACTATTAAATCCCCCCCAAAACTATTTAATATTTGACATTACTTATCAGTTCTGATCATGGTTAAGAAATTAATGCCAAAGAAGTGGTAAAAAATATTTGTTTATTTTTCTGTTGTTGTTTTTGATGCTGCCATTTTTTGGTCACAAACACCCTCAGTGTAACACCTAATTTTACACCATCAGAGGGTTGAACAACAATTCTGAATTATGAGGAAATATTACAACAGTGCAGACTGCTCAGAGAATATTATCACTACAATCAGGGAGAAGAAAGATCAGGAGGACATTTATGAAATATTGCTCAGTTCGGTTTTAAGTAAGGATGCGCGATATGTGATTATATTTACACATTCATGGTAGCCGATAGGATAGCTTATATTAATGTTGTTCAGACCCAAAAGTTAAGACCTTAAAACACATTTTGAAATTTAGGTATGAATTAAAAAGACAAACTTGAGTCCTTAAAACATGCCTTAAAATTTAAGAAAAACCAAAAGACTTCAGCTGAAGCAGGTCTAATGGTCCTACCTTAAACTTCTGAAACTTATTTGTACATAAAGCCGATATCTATAGCTGATGTACTATTGGTTGTAAATACTTTTATGCTTGATTATTTCATGCTATCCCTGATTTTAGGTCAAAAATTTGATTTGAACTATGTTTGCTCTTTTTCTCACAGGACCAGTAGGCATGGCAGCTGCTGCCGCTGTGGCCACCGGTAAGAAAAGAAAGCGGCCTCACATCTTTGAATCCAACCCCTCCATCCGCAAGAGGCAGCAGACTCGTCTCCTCAGGTAAACTGATAACAGCAATAGGAATTATTTTAATCGTAATAGTTACAATGACACAAAAACGACGGCACTGCCAATATCATTGTGTAGTCTCAAATGACCTGATGGCTTTTGTTCCTCACATTAGGGAAAATGATTGTGTGCTTACAGAAAACTACGAGCCACCCTGGATGAGTACACCACTCGAGTTGGCCAACAGGCCATAGTGCTGTGTATCTCTCCCTCCAAACCTAACCCTGTGTTCAAGGTGTTTGGTGCTGCTCCTCTGGAGAATGTGGTGAGTGTTGAAATACACAGTGAAACATCCTTACCTCCATGTTGCTAGTGCAAAATGGTACACTGCAAAACTCGCATTTTATCATCTCGTGGGACAAGTGTAGGTTGTAGCACCTGCGCTTTAGAATTATATCACTGCACCCCTTCATGTTCACTCACTTCTGTATTCACGTTTTCCACACCACAATCATACACTAATCGAATAACAACATCCAGAATAACCTGCACAGTCAAACCCATCCTCTGGGGATATAGTACATGTGTTGGAGGAGAAACCGGCAGCTTATCTCAGGCATAGCTGCGCTGCAAAAGTCAATGATTGTGTTTTTATTTGTGTGTAATCCAGCGAAACATCTTACATCAAGATTTACAAGAAAATTAAGGACTAAATCGCCTGTAATGAAAAAAACTTGGCAGTAATGCAGCATGCAAAATTCACTTCGAAGGTTTGTTGAAGTGAATTAAATAAGATGTAATTTCTTATTTACTGAAGGTAAGCAAGTCAGTTTTGCTTGTTGGAGCCAGTTCTACTCCTTACAAGCAATTCAGTCCTTATTTTTTGCTCTTCATACTTTGAAATAAGATTAGACATTTTATTTACCATCTAGACTCATCAGGTAAATGTGGCTCACCTAAGTGTAATGGTGTTTACACTTCAGTTTTTTTCAGCGTATTTCATTGATGCTAAAGGGTGTTTTTGCTTAGAGAAGAGGAATTTTAGCTGGATGTTTCTCTGTTTTTGTACTATTCAGGTGAGGAAGTATAAGGGTATGATGCTGGAGGATCTGGAGAACGCTCTGGCTGAACACGCCCCTGCAGGAGGAGAGCTGGCCTCAGAGCTGCCACCTCTCACGATTGACGGCATCCCTGTGTCTGTGGACAAGATGACACAGGTCAGGCTCAGTTTTTTATCCATATTTTCATTTTGCATATAAAGTAATTTGTCAATATTGCATTCAAACTCTCTCATGTGTCTTGATGCAAACACATGACTGTTTTTCCAGCAGAGGGCCCCACATGGCCAGTTTTGCCCGCTATATGTTTGTTGTAAGTAGGCGCTAAGCTAGCTATATCAAGGTCAAACATCCACTTTTACCCCCTTTTGCACGTCCGTCTATGTCAGCCAGAATTATTTCTAAAATCCATACACGCATTGTCATGGGCAGATCAGGTTGGGCATGCAACGGCAGCGTTTGAGTCTGAAGCCAGGCTGAGCTACCAGGGAACAGTGATGTGCCTGCACGCAGAAGGCCTTTCACTGCAACATTAGCACCACTACCGGCCTCTCTTTCCTCACCCCAGGGAGCCCGGCTTGTTTACTTTACCCTCCCAGTGCTGCTGACGCATTCTCTGGATCATCGTCAGCCCAGCCAGCATGTCAGCGGCCCACAGAGACTGCTCCTAAAACCATGGGAGCGCCGTAGCCAATCCAAGGGCCAGATGTGTCCTCGGAGGTTAGGTGTTAGTCGGTAGCTTGTTTTTCTGGAGGTTGTTGGTAGAGATTATCAGGAGTAACCTGCTGCCTCACTTAGCTTGGGCCAAGCCAGACAAAGGTTTTTAGAGGTGTATTAGTGACACCATGATGGCCTGAGTTTTTAGAAATGTTGATCGTCCTCAGAAGCTGCAGGTGCACAAATGTGATGAAGGGCTAATTTAGCATCCTTGTGCTTGATCCATACCAGGATGGCCTTATTGTCTTCTACACAGACATCTGTAGCAGGTAATGGCACTGATACAGAGAAATCCCAAGTGAGTTTTAGTGACGCAGGTAAAGGATTGGCCAATCAGATTTATGGAGCATCTGCAGCAGGTGATCTCGGGTCTAGCCTGAGCCCATAATTACCCCCCAGCTTTGTAAAGGCCAGGGACCAGGCGACACTGCCTCCTTCCTAAATACTGATTGGGCCATTGCTTGGAGGATTAGGATTGGGGAGGAATGGGGGCTGGGTAGTGGGTTCGAGGACAACATGCCACTTAACTCAGTAGCCGCTGTAATTAGGCCATCTGGCCGAGCAAACATCAACATACACCCACGCATGGAGCTGCCACAGGTGGAAATGCTAGCATCTTTTGCTATTAAGCCCCTTTTCTGAGGCTAATCTAAATCTTGAGTGCTAGCTGAGCCCCTCTACTGCATTCACCAAATACATTCTCTGTTTTCCAAACCACTATGATAAAGTGCTGTTCGTCCATTTTGTCATATCTCTTTGCACCAAGGAGCTTGGTGTAAAGGTGATTGTGAGTCAGAAATGAGACTCTAAAAGAGGGAGGAGGAAGGGATTTATTTCTCCCAGAACCAAATTTAGATTGTGATGTCAAGGCAGGCAGACGCTGCAGTGCCTCATTGTGCAATATAATCCCCCCAGTGATGCTTGCATATTGCCAGGACACTGAGGACATGGGCGCTAAACCCCTGCCCCGGCCTGTCAGTGAGTGTGAGCTGGCTCTGGGACTTTTGATGTGGTGGTGAGGGTGTACAGCTCAGTGGCACACTTAAGAACTGGTCAGGGTTTCTGCAGAGCCTTGAAAAGTCTTATTTGATTTTTCTTTAAAGATTATTTTTGGGGCATTTTGCCTTTATTTTGATAGGGCAGCTGTAGAGACAGGAAACATGGGGAGAGAAAGCAGTGGAAGATATGCACCAAAGATGTACTAAGACTGGGAATTGATCCCAAGACTTTAGAAAGCAGGGAACCCCATATTTGGCAGGGTGCACAGAATACTTAATTTATGCTTTGCAGACCACCTGCTCTAACAAAGTTCTACCTCTTTGTTTGTGAATAAGACTCAAATAATGTTGAAAATCACAAGACCTAACAGTCCAAAATCAAAAGATGGTAACTTGTTTCCATCAGGAAGCACATGTCAAAGTGGTCAAATGTTTTACTTTGCCACTGATTGTTTTACTCACAGAATTGAGCAGCTTCTCCTCGTTAATACCTCTGCTAAATGCCCAGAGCCTCGGCAGGAGAGGTTAAACAGTGTACGATCACCTCAACTGTTTCCCCAGTGTCTGACAGACACTCCAGGCTGGAGCCACCGTCATAGATTAGTCTGTTAATAAACATCACGTTGTTCTCTTTTTAGAAAGCCTGTTTCTATTTCCAGGCCATGACTACCTCAGCAGGTGTCTGATCAATACGCCCCTCCTGCTGCCTGCTCAAGGACGTGTGTCTGTGAGGGATTATTCACCCTTCCCCTTCAGAGTTGTGTTGAATATATTATCAGTATTACCTCCATGCATGTGTTTTTGCTGCAGGCCCAGCTGAGAGCATTCATCCCAGAGATGCTGAAGTACTCAACGGGAAGAGGGAAGCCCGGCTGGGGTAAGGAGAGCTGCAAGCCAGTGTGGTGGCCTGAGGACATCCCGTGGGCTAATGTGCGAAGTGACGTACGCACAGAGGAGCAGAAACAGAGGGTGAGAAGAATAGTTGTGAAATTATGTCACACATTGTCAATCTTACTTTTAGTTGTGATTTTGTTATGTAAATAACAACAAAACAGAAAGAAAACAATCCTCATATTAAACTGATTACTGTGGCATAGAGGAGTGGTTTGGCACAGGTTTAAACAAATTGTCTTGCAATGAATACAGTCTTTTTTTCTTTTTTACACAACAATCCTGACTTCTATTAACCTCCCTAGTGCTGGCCAATCCTGTCTCACAAGTCCATATATAGAAACATATTATCCTGTCCCAAAACTATATATTTCTTTCATAAAAAGCAAAAATTAAAATCAAATGTAATAATAGTAACAACTTCAAACTTGCAACAGAGAGCCTTGAGCATCATGACTTCAGAAGAAAACAATGCTGGTTTCCCATTATAAAAAGTTTATTTGTGTCATGCTGAGAAATTAATTTGTTAGAAAAGACGAAACAGTATTGTGTTGTCCACACAGGGCCTCTGTAGAAATAAGCAGATTATAACAATGCAAAATAAATCTCGGATAAGTTACTCCTTCTTTTTGCCATTTCTTTAAGTGGATATTATACATTGTAATGTCTGCACAATAGAAAGTTGTAGGCAAGACTGTGTGCCTAATGCTGACATGCTCATAAGATGAGGATGGTGATCAGTTGATTGATACAGGAACAGCAACTGTGCTTTTATAGGCACCTGGTGTGCTTTCCCAGACCTGATCAGCTCACCTCATACTGGGTGCCCAGGACCCAGTGCACTGGTCCAGATGCCAGGGGTTGGTGGTGTGTGTCATGGAGGGGGCAGCTGTGAAGATACATGGAAAGATGGGGTATGGGCCTGGTGCAGGCCTAGATGTTGGGCATCAGGAGGCCAGAGCAGTACAGGACCAAAGTTGACATGGTAGCGTGCTGGACTTGCATATGCTCCCATACTTGACCTGACCTCGCAATTAAAAGGAGAAAAATAATCACCATGCAAATTCCACTGGATTCTTTTAAGCTTCCAAAGAGGCATCAACTAATTGTGCAGTTTTGACTTACATCTGAAGATGTCATTGTGTTCTTTTTTTGCTTGGCCTGAACTGTTATCTTTAATGCTGAATTTATTGTTAGTAATCCTTTAATTAAGTTCTATTTATTTCACATATTAACTCACATTTTTGCATCTCCAGGTGTCTTGGACGCAGGCGTTGCGGACCATTGTCAAGAACTGCTACAAGCAGCACGGCCGGGAGGATCTGCTGTACGCTTTTGAAGACCAACAGATTACCCCGGCAACGGCCACTCAGCACCACCTGACCGCCGCACAGAGCATCGCCCACCTTGTGCCCTCGCAGACTGTGGTACAGACCGTCAACAACCCTGACGGAACAGTCTCACTCATCCAGGTAAGCAGTGGAAGCTGTTCTGATCTTTTTAGTCATAGAAGTTACATAACCCCTCTAAGGTTTACATTTTCCACTCTTTCTCTCAGGTCGGTACAGGACACACGGTCGCCACCCTGGCAGACGCTTCAGAGCTGCCTGGGGTCACAGTGGCTCAGGTCAACTACTCTACTGTGACCGATGGAGAGGTAACGACTGCATGCACACAAAAACACTTCTTTCTTTTTTACAGGACAACATAAACACGTTTTCAATGAAGTGATTCTCCAAAGAGGGAAAAGAACAGTTGTTTAGTTGAATGGTCTAATGCTTGATTTACCTGCACATGCAACTGTATTGATTTTGTCAGACACCTACCATGCAGCAGTGACTTAAAGCATTAAAAATAACTAAAGCTAGCAGAAGCTTAAGTGAAGTATTTTAATTCACTTAAATAATCCATTCAGCCCTGTCAAAATTACCTAAAACAGAAAAACAATGCAGTCCTTAGCACTTATCACAAAACTGCTGATTGTCTTTTGCTTGAAATAAAATCCTGTTTTTCCTTTGTTAGGTGGAGCAGAACTGGGCCACCCTCCAAGGAGGTGAAATGACGATCCAAACCACTCAGGCCTCTGAGGCCACGCAGGCCGTCGCGTCTCTGGCCGAAGCGGCTGTTGCTGCCAGCCAGGAGATTCAGCCTGGAGCAACGGTCACGATGGCTCTGAATGGGTGAGAACAAGAGTAGTTCAAAGATGAACAGAATTTCTTAGCTATAATCATAATATCAGACCAGACAGGTTCTGCTTTCTTGTTTGAAAGCAGATTTAAATACAGTGCCAGATTTGGTGTGAAGCTCTTATGAACTCAACTCTCAGGAGTCCCCAGTTATGCTGCAGAGCTCAAAAAGGATCTATAATTACCCAAGATGAGAACAGAACGACTGTCAGAGCAGGTGACCAGCATCCCCCTGGAGATAAAGTCGAGTTCCTGCCATCCTTGTTCAGCACCTAATTAATTAGCCTGTAGTAATGAAAGGTGCACCAATATTAAGTTGGTTGTTAGTCTGTTTCGCAGTCTCTGTCTTATCTCTCTTAATCAAAAGTAAAGATGTATAATTCTTCCAGCCCTTATTCCTAAAAGTTAGAGTGTTCCTTAAAATGTACATTAAAACAGAATGTGATGATTTGCTGAACATCAAAACCTGAAATTTGATTAAAAATAGAAACACTGTAAAGATTTTCGCCAACTTAGAAGAGTACAGCCACGGGTGGGGCACCACCTAACTTTCTAGGCCAACTGCATCCCTAAATATCTTTTTCTTGAAGTTACATTTTAACCCATTATGACTGTGTTTTAATTTACCTCAAGCCTGAAAGTTTATTTACTGAATTGAGCTCAAACACATCATCCTGTAAAGTTATAATTCTTTGTTTAATTGGCTGACCAGTTTTTCTTCTGCCAAGTTTCAACACTGGATTTTTAAACAGCAGGACTTAAAAGTCTGGGGAATCTTATCGTGGCTGCTTTAAGTGGAAGACGAAGATGACTGACCTACAATAGAAGCAGACAAGTTGATGATTTTTTTTTCAAGCCAAAAGTCTAATTTACCACATGTCAGTTTAATTTAATCCACGATGCTGATCTGTGGCTGGCAATTCTGTTAGCTTTTATAATCACACTACACTGCACACACAGTTTCTTTCTTAGCCACAGGCATCAGAGTGTTAATCGCAGATGATCAGCTCTGGTGAGTGGCAACTAAAAACATCCATTCTGATCTACTGATCGGGTGTTGTTAATGCAAATCAACTGATAATAATGCCCCCCCCCCACTCAACCACTCAATCAGGACATCTCTACTAAGTATACAGTTCACTGCAGATTTAGGAAAAAGTGCTTTTAATTTCTGAAATACAGATATAAATGAACTTAGCAGCTCTAGTATTTCAACATGGGCAGGGTTATTGCTGTTGTAGTGTTTTTCTGTAGGGAAATCAGCCACACGTATTCAAGTGGGATCTTGAGCCACGTCCCATTTAATCATATGGAGGCCTTAAAACCTAATTACAATGCCAAATAAGGATGTTGAAAGGTTAATCTCAGTACAGTTTAATATTTTGTATAGATGCTGCAGCTAAAACTTGTAGATCCAGCAGTTTTGTTTCCTGATCTTTCCAGGTGATATGAAATGGGCTAAAAGGTTTTGCAATCACAGGTCAATTGTTTCTGAATTGCTGACATGTTAGCTGTTTTCTCACTGCTGTAGTGTCAAGGCAATAATTTAAGATGTGTATGGGTATGTCCCACTGGGGCTTGTTACCTGCACCCACCTGGGTCCCCCGCTCCTCCCCCCACTTATTGTCCCCTTCTCCTGTTTACCTGTGCTGAACTACTCTGGGCTCTCTGCTCCACAGGCTGTGGAACATTTTGTCTCTATTTGCTGCCTCTAGAGCCTTTTTCTTTGCATTTTTTCTGTTGACTTAACATTGTGAACAAGAAATTGCACGTTTTTACTTATCAACTATAGTCAGCTATGAAAAGCAATTGATTAGTATGGGATGGGCTGTGGGGTGGTAATTGCAAAGCAACTCACCAAACTATATTGTATTGATGCATGGCCCACAATGACAATACAAAGACAGCAGTTCCTCAAATAATTGATAAGTTGCAGGACAGTCATATAATGATACACCATAATATATGATTAACTGAGGAATTAACAATGGCTCTTAAAACGTAAAGTTCTGAATTAATGTGCTTCGTTTACATTTATTTAACCAGGAAAACTCATTGAGACTAAGAATCTTGTTTACAAGAGTGTTCTGGCCAAGACAGGCAGCAGCACAAAGAACAAAGACACCAGTATAAAAAAACAGAGCAGTCAATCACTGCAGCCAACAATCACCAAATCCTGAGACACAGAGGAAAACATCATCCGTCAAAACATCTACAGCCTGATGCATCTTCCTCTAATGCCTTCAACTTCCTTTTACCCATTTCAAGACAGACTTTGGGGACAAATAACAAAATTACATTTTGATGACTGAGTCACATAGTGAGGACTGTAGCTTCCAGCACTTTTTACATGAAGGATATTACTTTATAGTATATTGGGGCAGATTTTAAATCTTCTTATAAATAAGGAATGCCAGTGATTAAGCCTATGAGTGGCATAAAGTGGAGTCTTTTCTTTGCGTCAAAACAAAAACAAGATTTATTCATGAAAAAACCCAGACGTGACTAAAACTTTTTACAAGTAGCTCAATGTGAATCATCAATCAAGAATCCACGACTAAATCACATCTCCCTGAGATGTAGTAAAATAAGGCAGGTTCAGCTCCTTTTTCTTTGAGTTTCATGAGTTTGGTCTTGTCAGGATTCAGAACCAGGTTTAACTCCTGCAGAGTAGCTGTGAAGCATCAAAGGCTTCTTGTAAGCCTGATAATGTGTAGGAGTGGAGCAGTGAATGACAGTGTCATCTGTATATAATTACAAGTTTGCATTGGGAACATTGTGACCAATACTGCTGATATAGTGTAAATAGCAGCGGTCCTAAGACTGAGTCCTGTGGCACACATTTTTAACTTCAAGATATTAAGAGGTAAATCCCTCAGCCTGCCCAAAATGCTTTCTCTTTCATAAATAATTTTAAAACTAACAAACCTTCCATTCTTTCAGTCAAATGCAGTGCAGCCTGTCTTTTAAACTGACAATCAATAGAAAAATCAGTGAAAAGAGCAGCAAAGTGTTCTTACTCTCCAAGGACTCAATAAAATCATTGATGACTTTTAAAGCAGCTGTGGAAGTGCTGTGCCTTTTCTTGAAGCCTTCAGTTTTGTGTCAGTTTTATCTGATATTCCACTTTATCTAATTGCTTCTTTCACTGCTGTCAGACCCAATCACACTGTTAATTTTACTCGTCATGTTACCCTTATTCATGCCATGTGTGCCTCTGTGAAAAGATGTGATGCAGGAACTTAGTGAAACAATTTCATCAATCCCGAAATATTCTTTTTTCACATTTAACTATTAACATTTTGGAACCAGTGACTTGTAAAAATTGAACATGATTACTTTTTTTGATACCACAACAACAAAAAAGAAGTCATAGACACCCAATACTGGATAATGTCTTGGTTCTGATTACAGAAAATAGCAGTCAACCTGTTTAAATTGCACAAAAACATTAGTAACTGTTCCATACAGAAACTTTGCCAATGTTTTTAAATGCTTTAGCAATTTTTTAACAATACCCAGAAAATGAGAAAAGGATGGTTTTAAAACAAGTGGTATCAAAACAGTCTAAAATCTTTTAAGGGCAGTATTTTACCTCGCTGATGATTTGTCCGATCCCCTATTAACTAATTGCATATATTGTCTTTCCAAGGCTTAAAAAGAGGTATTAAATACCCTTGTTTCCAGATTTTAATTCTATGGTTTTACCAGAAACATAAAGAAGGGTGTCATCAGCATACCAGGATATTTTGAATGCATTTTTACTGCCTACTGTCTCCATGCAACCTGTAAACTCCCTCTGCCCCTCCTATTCCTTATCTCTCCATAGTTCAATCCCACATGTGATTATCAACCAAGCTGTGAACACTCCCATTACTTCATAACGAAGCTGGTGTGGTAATAGGCTCGTGGTAATTCCACTGGATAGATCTGGTTAATAAAACTGCTTTGTTAGACCCGCAGCACCTGGCCTGAAGGGAGATGTGACAGATTCTCCATAAGTCCAGACTAGAAAAGCCTCTTAGGGCCACATACGCTCCTACATCTTCACCCTGCATCTTGCTAATAACCCTGTCCTTTGTGAACAGACTGTGTGTGTGTGTGGGTGTGGGTGTGTGTGTGTGTGTGTGCACTTTTCTGCCTTGTACCAAAGCCTGTCAGGAAGTTGTACCTAATGCAATATCAATATCGTCTGGCTTGAATACATGTTATGAATACATTTTATGTAAAGACAAGATATGTTTGGCCTTTTTTGACAGTCTTATATATGTCTGTGTTGCAGTGAGGCAGCTGCCCATGCCGTGGCGACGTTGGCAGAGGCAACTCTACAAGGTGGAGGGCAGATTGTCCTGGCTGATGCAGCAGCAGCTGTTGGGGCTCTGGCAGGGGTTCAAGATGCCACAGGTACATACTCCTACATGTTATTATCATGATTCATAACACACACAAAAGACAGCATTTTCATAGTTTGATATGTGAGCTTTCTTTTATTGCTGTCCATGACACTAGGGGATACTTTAGAGACGCATTGGTAGAATATGGACCCCAGAGTCCAACCCAATAGCCTAGGCTATAGAGATTCAGTCTTAATGAACAGAGGTGACTAAACAAGCTACAGACAAACTTGGGAGACTACACTGCTGTCTTAAAGTTTTGCAATGAGGATACTCACTCAGCAGACAGACAGCAAATACAGTAGATTTTACTGAACGTTCCATCTCCCACACAAGTCTACGTTCACATTCGTAAAATAGTTCCATGTCTAAACACACGTCTGCATGTACAGATTCTGCAGCTGTATGCACACGATGCCAAGAAGAAGAAAGAAGACGCAACAAGTTATGTTAACGTTTGTTTATGCTAACAATGGAGTCAGTCCTGCCACTATGGCCATTTTTATTATTTTTCACTTGCTAAAGACGACCCTCTTCCTATTTTTACATATATTATGCAGATCAGATTAGTGATGTTCCTAGGCAAATCATTTGACATTCAATTAAACTCAAATTGTAATTAGGTTTAGCCAACTAGTCTAAAGTCAGCTAAAGATATTCTGTGAACCAGGTTCACGCTGTAACGGTAAACAACCTCATATCTCAGACCACTATTTTGAGATGCTGCTCTTATCAGATCAGAACGGGTGTAATTTTGCCTGTAAAATGTTTTATTATGGTTTTAAAGGCTACATTTGTGAAATAGCCATGTTGCAAACATTACAGACTAAACAACATTTCATAAATAAAACCGAAATGTCAGATGCGTAATCCAGGATTGAATTACGTACAGACCTGCTTTAGAAGTATTTACGTGAATGTGGCTCGCATAAACTTCATTAGCCTTGGCTAAAGGTAACATAGCTTTGCTAGTTACATTGTTAACCTTACTACTAGTGTGACGTATGACGTGAACCAATTTAGCTACAATAGCTTTAGCTAAAGCTAAGGAAGCTAGAGCAAGCTGCCGTTTGTGTAACTGATTTAGTCTAGCTTTAGCAAATATAGCATTATCTAATAGAGATAATATAGCTAAGTTAGTTATGTAGCTATGTTACCCACGTAGTTTATGTAGCTAATGTAGTTTGATAGATTTAGATTTAGCTAGGTTAGCTACAAACCTACATGATCTGTGTAGCTAATGTAGCTTTGTTAGCTTTAGCCTTAGCTATGTAAGCTTTGCTATAGTGTTTTTAAGGAGGACAAGCTTTTTTCCTGCAAACAGACTGTTTACTCAGCTGTATTAATCATTTTGTGATCAGTTTTTGCAGGCCAGGTTTTTGATTTTTACTTCTGGTATCCTAACCCTTACCTTTACCCTAACTAGAAGATAAATAGGATTTTATTGTGAAATTTTTAGTGTGTATTTCCATGTTGACAAATGCAGCATCTCATTGTAGTGGTCTGCAAGGGAAATCTGAGATCTGTGGTCTACAGCCAGACTGTCTTTTGAGACTTAAAGAATGTAGCTAACATTAGCAGCGCTAGCTGGACCAGCTTCACTAAATGCTATGGCTATATGTGAGTTTAACCCGACACAGCCTCTGCACAACTTTATCCATATTTTTTATATCAAATTATCACTAAACCCCTGCTGCCACAGGATTTTTTCAATTCACTTTTAGTTACATCAGATTAAAGG
Source organism: Cheilinus undulatus (assembly GCF_018320785.1). Classification (NCBI taxonomy): domain Eukaryota; kingdom Metazoa; phylum Chordata; class Actinopteri; order Labriformes; family Labridae; genus Cheilinus; species Cheilinus undulatus. The sequence continues at coordinate 17,159,378 of NC_054887.1, read as the reverse complement.
GTATTTTGGTAGCAAGGATGTAGCCATTAACCCTATCTCAGAGGATAAATGGTTCTATTCTTCATGGATTCAATGATCTTTTTTAAAAAGAAATGTTTGAAGTAAAAGCAACATTTTGAAATGCTTCTACAATTGTACTGTCCGGCAAGCACCCCATACTCTAACTGGTTTCTGTCTTTTTTATCACATGCTCTATGTCTCATTCATGTTAGTGAAAGACTTCAGATACTTCATTATTAGTTTAATTATGGCAGAGAGAAGTATAATGCCATGAAACTGAGTATTTATAAAGATAAACTTTTGGCCTCATGCCTTGACTAATTGCCACCTGTGTGTTCCCCAGCCAGTGGCATTTCTAATTAGTCTATCTAAGTGTAAGCTTCCCTGCAGTAGCAGTGCGGTGAGACCTCTGAGCTCCTCCACTCTAATCTACTCCGTGCTGATGTGACAGATGGTGTGTGCGTGTGTGTATCTTGTAGCATACTCGCTGCTTTTAATGATACGTTAGCTGCATGGCCCTGTTGTCAGCCTCCTTACATGCATACTGCATACACTGCTGTGTCTGCTGGGAGTCTAATGACATCCTTGCATCCTTGTTGCACAGTGTTAACTACCATTTTTAGTTTATGTTAGACAATATCCTGAGAGTGGAAACATAAGGCTGCTATTTGTCAAAGATTAGCTTTAAGCTACATGCTTATAACATAATGTCAATGCTAAATTTAGCTTGTAAATGTCAGGTTTCTAATGCAGGTAAATACAAATATACAGGTGAAAAATAAGCAGTTATTTAGTAGCCTGGATTTAACAGTGACTCTTGGCTTTCTGAAATAATTAATAGTTCAGTTTGACTTCTGAGTTTTTTTAAGATTATTTCATATCATTTTCCTTTTCTTAAAACAACTGATGATAAGAATCATACTCTTCTCAATTAACGAAGTGACACTTCAAAAAATTTTTAAAGCTCTATATAGAATAAAGGAGCCACTGTTTTAGGGTGCAAAGGGACATTTTTCAAGAGGACATGAGCAGATGCCCTAGGGGTCCTCCCAAGGATGGGAGATTACCTTAAGTAGCCTTCCAGCTGGATGTTACCTCAAGCCGGTATCATTCATAAAATTATATAAAACAGATATTTTGGTGTTTTTGAAGTCAGGTTGTAGGATTTACTTGGCAATAGTAGTGGCATATGCCTCCAGAGATTTTATTGTGTGTTGCCCCTCTGAGCATTAAGCACTTGGGGAGGCTAGGCTATATGGTGTAACAGATGGGTACAGTTTCTCCACGTACTTTAGCTAGATTAATGTAAAAATGGCCAAAAAATAAATAAAATAAAATATTGGCTCAGTTGTGCCCTCTTTTTTTTTAAGTGTTTTATTTTCAAGCCTCTGTTTTTGGCACTATTTTGCAATTCTAGCTTTGGCTACCAGCTATGTCTTCTCCTGCTTCAGTGTAGCTGATCAATCATTTGGGTCTGTGGGTTTTGCCAGTGATAACAACAACCAGCTGATCTAAAATAAAGCTAAAATGCGCAATTATGACTCGAGTGATGATGACGCACTGCTTACTGTGGAAAAGAGTGGTCACTTTTAAAGGGGCAATGCACACTGAAATCTCTGGAGGCTAATGCCACTACTTTTGCCTGGTATAGTAAGTATCTCATACAACCCATCTTCAAAAATACTGAAATATCTAAATCTCTATACAAGAGGCTCTAAAAGTATGTAAAACAGAAATGAAAGCTTTTTTCCTAGCATTAAGAAAAGAAAATAAATTAAAGAAATTAAAGGAAAAAAGTCAAACATAAATTTAAAGTTCCCATGAAGCACCTACTTACCACTTACTTTAAGAGAGGAAGTCCCGACTGATGAAAGCCTGACACCCTGCGCAATTACTGACACCCATAAAAATGATCTAAATAAGAAAAAAAAATAGAAATTATAGGGAGCAGATTCACTGTATACTAATACTCTAGTTTAGTTACGATATTCCATAAGAAATTTTTGATTTTGGGTAGGTACATTATTTTCAGGAAAATCTGATGCTTTTTTTTCTTTAATTACTGTAGATAATTAAATCAATGCTTTGGTCATGTGTGTATTTGAACTTTGCTCACCCATGTAAAATACAGTCCTTTAAATCCAACATCTGCACCTTTTCTTGTCTGACATCTTGCTTCCTAAACAATGACGACTCGTTTGGCTGCAATTGGCCACTTCAGCAACTAATGTAGCTGCCAAAGCCAGTCCTTCTCCCAACTATTGACCTTAGCTAATCACTGTAGTGCTACACTCGAGTGCAGAGCGGCGTTTGAAGTGCACCGGTCCAGACACCGCTGATTGGCTTGTGTAGTGACCCTTCATTTACAAAGGCACACACTGACACATATACACAGCCACAGAAGAACAGCCCTTAATATTAAGCAACAATGAGTGAGGCACTTCGCTCAGAGACTGTGTTGTGTCTGTAAGTAAGAATGCCAGGCTGGTGCCCTGCTCCCTAAGCCCTCCATCATAATCACTACCAGCACAATTACCTGCATCAGCAAAACTTAACCCTGTCACAAATCAGTGGTGAGTGGGCTTAGCATGGGTCACATTAGTGGACCTACAATTACAGACAAGCCTCATAGAAGGTGGTTTTATCTTAGACTCAGCAATTTTAGGTACTTTTTCTGGTTTTCTTCTTAAAAGTCTTAGGGTGCATTTGCTCCTTTTCTGATTTCTTATTTTATTGCACATTTGACAAACTTACATGTTTCAGATCATCAAACAAATTTTAATATTAGACAAAGATAACCTAATTTTAAACACAAAATGCATTTTTTTAATGAAGCCATCCAAACTTACTTGGCCAATCATTGCCCCTGAAACTAATAATTGGCTGTGCCACCCTTTGCGTCAACAACTGCAAATAAGCATTTGCAATAATTGTCAATAAGTCTTTCACATCGCCGAGGAGGAGTTTTGGCCCACTCTTCTTTGCAGAATTGTCTGAATTCAGCCACAATTGGAGGGTTTTCTACCATGAACGGCCTCTTTAAGGTCATGCCACAGCATCTCAGTCAGAATTAATCAGACTTTGACTAGGCCACTCCAAAACCTTTATTTTGTTTTTGTTTTTTTAAGCCATTTGGAGGTTGACTGGCTGGTTAGTTTTGGATCATTGTCCTGCCACATAACCCAAGTGCGCTTGAGCTTGAGGTCACTAACTGATGGCCAGACATTCCTCTTCAGGATTTACTGATAGAGCGCAGAATTCATGGTTCCATCAATGACAGCAAGTCGCCCAGGTCTTGAAGTAGCAAAACAGCCACAGACCATCACACTGCTACCACCATGTTTGACTGTTGGTTTAATGCTCTTTTTATAAAATGCTGTTAGTTTTACACCAGATGTAACAGGTGCACACCTTCCAAAAAGTTCAACTTTTATCTCACCAGTCCACAGCATATTTCCCAGTAGTCTTGGGGATCATCAAGCAGTGATTTTAGCCTTGGACCTCATGTGGATGCCATTATTGCCATTGTTGCCAAGTCTATTTCTCTTTGTTGAATCATGAACGCTAACCTCAATCAGGATGATGCATCTGATACCTACAGGGCTGAATTACAAAACACATATTGATACTTTATTTTGATACCCCACCACCTTAACTGAGAGGCAAGGAAATCTGAATTTATATATATTCGAGTGGCACCATATAAAGATATTTCTGTGACTCATTTCAAAACCCAGACAGCTATTAGTCTCTGACTTTCAACACACTTTTTTCCTAAATTATCAATTTAGACACCGTTTAGGCCCCATCACCATACAAAAAGTATAGATTTTGCACCAGTATCAGAAAATACCCCAACGATACCCATCTCTAGACCTTAACTGAGTCAAGTGAGGCTTGCAGGTCTTTAGATGTTGTCCTGGGTTCTTTTTTGACCTCTTGGATGAGTCGTAGATGCACTCTTGGAGTCAGTTTGGTATGCGGCCACTCCTGGTAAGGTTCACTACTGCTCCAAGTTTTCTCCATTTGTGGACAATGGCTCTCAACAGGGTTCACTGGATGTTGTTCTGGGTTCTTTTTTAACCTCTTGGATAAGTCATAGATGCACTCTTGAAGTCATTTTGGCAGGCCAGCCACTCCTGGGAGGGTTCAGCACTGTTAAAAGTTTTCTCAGATTGTGGACAATGGCTCTCAACATGGTTCACTGGAGTCCCAAAGCCTTAGAAATGGCTTTGTAAGCCTTTTTATCCTGATAGATTGAGATAACTTTGTTTCTCATCTATTCTTGAATTTCTTTCTTTCAGCTTACTTCACTTTGTCAGACAGGTTCTATGTAATGCCTTTATCACACAGGGCCATGTTGGTTTTGATGGCTTTTTTCCCTTAAATGAAGTCATCATTTCAAAAATGCATTTTGTATTTACTCTGATTATCTTTGTCTAATAATGGGAAGGAAAATCCAACGGAAGGCAAGCTTCCAACATCAAATTGAAGACACCAGATGAATGCACCAGTTAACATGGTCACAAGTTTAACCACAACACTGACAGAGTGTTAAAAGCCCCTGTTGTTTATGCACCAAGTTTGTTTACTCCTGTCCAAGTCAAGCCACTACTCATTTTGTCAGTAGGTTCACTGGCTAAGCGCCTTGAAGTCACCCCATAATAGAAAGTGCAACTAATATGCATGGTATTCATTTACGGACACAGTGGGAAAAGCCAGCTGTGATGTAATGATGCAAGGCTATCACCTTGTCAATGTGTGCTTTGGCATGCTTTATAAAATTGCAGTGTGTATAAAAATGCAACAATGTTTAATTTTTTTTCATCTGAATTGTAGCAAAGTTATATGTGTGAAAGCCCCCTTAAAAACGACACTAAATTAAATGAGTCGTTTTCATGTCTGTAACTACTTCAGGGGATTCATGGGTAATGTGGTCTTGTTAGTTTAAGATCCACTGTCTTAGCTTGCAGTAATGGAAGCGGATACGAGCCCCTGCCATCCTCTACACTGACCTTCTTGCCTGCCTGTGTCACTGTGACAGCTTGCAGGGTGGGGCAGAAGCCCACGTGATTGCAGCAGTAATCCCCACAGGCACAACACACACACAAACAGCTGGGCGTAGGGGGAAGCAGGCTGAGAGCGTTCAATTGGACCATTGTTCAGAAACGTAACATGGCTGCCTCCTGCCACCAAGAACTACCTGGACTTAAACCTAACACAGTGTCGAACATAAACTCTAATGTCAAGAACCTCTCTTTGAAATGGCTGTTTTTCCCCTTAAAAGAATAAAAAGAAGAAGGCTTACGTAGTGTGTCTAAATCATCTCTGTGCCCTCTCCTCAGGTCTTGTCCAGATTCCAGTAAGCATGTACCAGACAGTCGTGACCAGCCTCGCCCAGGGCAACAGGCCCGTCCAAGTCGCAATGGCACCTGTTGCCACACGCATAGAAAACACCGTCACCCTGGACGGCCAGGCCGTGGAGGTCGTGACCCTGGAGCAGTGACATTAGTGGCCCTGGAAGGAGTAGGACGCCCTGGAGATGTTGTTTATCCTACTGTTTCCAACCCAGTGTACAATGTCAAATATATTTTTAAATGTACATCTGCAGGGGAAGTAAATGTGAGGTATCATTGTGTTTACTGTGTAAAAATATTGTTTTTGTTGGTGTAATTTTTCTCCCATTTAGTGCTGTGTTTTTTTTAGCTCTTTGATGTTGAGAATTAAGTATTTATTTCTTTACAATTAAAATGAACCAAAAAGCCCGGGAGGAAAGCCACCACTGCTTCAGCCAGGGTGTGTTACTGTCACTTTTCTCAGATCTCATTATTATCCGTGCTTGACTGTTTTGTTTTTAGGATGTATTTACAATTGAGTGCCACAGTAACAAATCACTCCTCTGTTACCCTTCTTATTGCTCTAAATGGTACCCTTTACACTTTCAAATCTAGCAGCGTATTGGCTGTAGACACTCCCAGTCATTCAGTGGTGAAATACAACAATGAAATCCCTTCAGTTGTGTTCTCTCTACCTGTGTTGTTTTTCTGTAGTCACCACATGTCCACATTTGTGAAGACTCAGGATATACATTGAGGTGTTTTTTACTCCTGGACTGCTGAGCTGTCTTCCCAATGCAGCCAATTTGTCTACCAAAACAGTTTATTTATACTGCATGGTTAAGAGCATCCCTTTTTTTCTTTTTTTACATAAACTCCTTCATGTGTCACCAAGGACCTGGTGGGTGTCTGCGTAAGTCTATCACAGGAAGTGAGACATGCTTGGACAGAAGATGCAGTGTTTGTTACACGAATATCAGAAGCATTTCTTTAAATATTGCAACAAAAACACCGCTTGCCAAGATTCGATATCATTCAATGCAGCTGTAACGTTTGGTTCAACTCTGACCAGTATTTAAAGACAGAAGTCCAATAAAATGGCTGCTGTTCACCATTCAATTTGTGTCTGTTTTTGATTCAGCACGCTGCACCAAAACACAAGCAATAAATCATTCCATATTTATATATCACCAGAGGTGGAAAAAGTACAGTTACTCTGGTTAAAATTTACTTAAGTACAAGTACTGTTCTATAAACCTGCTCAAGTGAAAGTATAAAGTATTTAATTTGAAGTTTACTTTAAGTACTGAGTAGCTACTGAGGAGCTGTACGGTAAAATATGATCTTTTCTTATTGATGATAGCAACAAGAGAATAGATCTTCAACCATGTTGTTCAGGAAAAGTCAGACCTCCATAATAAAGTCAAATATTCAACAAACCTGAGTGTTAATTAAACTCATATAGTTACATTTTACACTTAAAAGTGTCCATGTTGGTCCACACTTTACGTAGTTGAACTACACTTTTTAAGTGTTAAATATTTTATGTGACAGATATATGACAATATGACAGAACTCTTGACAATCTGTGGTAAGGTGGGTCTCCCTTGTAAATAACAAAGCAGAGTCAACCTCATAGCAAGGCTATTCACACTGATGCACAATGCAGCCATCATGAGCACCTAAAGTCACTGGCAGGAACTCTAACTCAGTGGGTAACTTCACTCATGGTGCAAATGTTGCTAACAACAAAAACGGAAACAATCCATTGGAAACATGTCTAAAAGGACTACAGTGTAGTCAGCAGAGATAAAAGAAGTAAAAAAGTATTGAACTCAAGAATAAGTATAGTTACCCTGGTTAAAAAATACTTAGGTAGAAGTAAAAGTATTGATTTCAAATTGTACTAACAATAAGTACAAGAAAAAAATGCTCAATTAATCTGTGTACATGTAATTAGTACGTTTTCATACCTGATTATAGCCAACACAGTATTAGATTAAACCAGGGTTAAACAACTTTGAAAAATATCTATTTATTATTTTGACTCATATTGCAATTTTGATATGAATTGTTGTATTGAAGGGGGTGATCATTTTTGTCCCTCATTTTAAGAAAAACACATAAAAATGAGGAAACTAGGTTTTTTGTAAACTCTTCTAAAATATGACAGGAATTATTGCATGATGTGAAGAGCATAGCATTTCTGCTGCAAATAAAGTTTTAACTGAGTTTTGACACATTTCAGATTAAAGAACTATTGCACATTCTGTGATTGGAAAATCGCAGCAGGCCATTTTTGTAATTTAATCTAAATTGTCATTTAATTGCCCAGCCCCAGTGATAACCAGTGTTCACATATCCTGACTCCCTGAAGTGCATCAGAAGATCGTTTTGAACTTAGAATTGCATTTTTTTTCTTTATCAAAAATTTATTTAGAAATTATTTTTAACATACATGACATTTGTACATTCAGGCCCCATTTTTAACATCACCATTGTGATTGTACATCAAAACAAATTGACATCAATATAAATACTGTAATACAAAAAATACAAGACAATATGAAAACAGAATGAATGACTTTATTTCAAAACAAAATTTAAAGCTAAAAGTATAAGAAATAAAACAGTGTAGAAGAAGAAAGACTTGAAACTTTATTGCTGCCTCTTTCTCACTTTTGCCTTTTAACTCTTAATATTTCAACAGTAAATAGAAGGATGGAGAAAAATCATAAGAGTTAAATTTCAACATTTATTGACATGCTTGTTGGGCTGTAAACAATGCAGTCCAGTCTTTGCTGGTGGTTATTGATGATACCAGCTAGCTACACTGCAATTAATGACAGGCTGTCAATGTAGAGGTCATGTGGACAATGATGTCTGATGATGCTAGGTTCTAAGAAAACACTGGTAAAAAAAAATAAAGACATTGGTTTTAAAAATATTTTAAAGATCTTTACCTGCCCAAATAGTAAAGAGTTAATAAACAGTTGAAGCTTATTTCATCTGTATTTACCTGGCTGAAATAGAACATGAAAAAGCCCATATCAAGAACATCTGATAAAGATGAATATACCCTCAAGTCACAAGTTATTTATCCATTGTTGACACTTAAGTGTTGATTCAAGTGTCATATTTCTTTAAACATTTAAAAAAGTGCAGAAACTTTTGTCTTAAATGAGCACTTGATAGACTTGATAGACTTTTCTGATTTGACTGGAAAGTTAAGCAGAGATGACCTTATCCCACCTTTAGCAAGATGATGATGATGACAAACACAAGTTTAACAATGTTGCATTTCATAGTCATCACTCATGATTCCCTCCATATAAGAAGCACTCCTTTCCTCTGCCTTCTGTCTGACATCTAATATTATAGTTGCCATTAAATGTGATAACCGCACATCTCCTCTCTGGCACCCCCACCACCTTCCCTGCCGTGACAGACAGGGCCATGATTACATCATAAGCTGCCTGAACCTCCTCTGCTTTAAAGCCTGGGATTTGCTAGCTGGTCCCTTCTGTTGCAGAGTAGAACAGAGAGAGAAGCGTTCATGCCTTAATCTAGCAGGCGTCAGTGAATATCCCGCTCTTCCTCCAGATTAAAGCTGAACCAGGTTGCATTCACACAAATGAAAAGATCCTGTTTTCCTCCTGGTTATATGCCTTTTTCCTTGAGCTAGCCAAAGGGGAATAACTATTGGCAGCAGGTTTTGTCAGATAAAAACATTTTAGTAATCATTATTAGTCTGTAGCATTATGCATTAAGATGTAACTGCAGATTAAGAGGCCTTATTAGCATGTTTTCTTGGAAAAAGGCCTACACCTCATGCTGACTAAGCCTCTCTCCCTTCAATATTTCAATTTCTCTGCCCTTCATAAACTCACCAACAAATAAGAGTGCACCAAAACCTTTCACCTGCAACATCAATGCCAGAAGAAATTAAACCATATGATGGCACAGGCTCAAAAAGGACAAAAATCTTCATCTTTCACATATTTGATCATTCTCTTTCAGTTTTTTTCTTTTAAGTATTTTGGCTTTGAAACAAGAGATGAACCTGAGCTACAGTTGGAAGAAGTTTCTTAATAACATGAAGATACATGGATTGAACTTCCTGAATCATCTAAACCAATGCCATTTTGTGCTTTTTATGCTTATATATAGAGAGAAAGACAGAGGATAGAGTCTGAGACAGGGATGAGAGATCAGGGGAGAGACCTGTGAGAAAGGAGCCACAGGCCGAACTTAACCCCAGACCACCCACGTACATTGGGCTCGACATCACCACTAGGCCACCTGTGCCTCAATATGAACGTTTTTCATCTCCAAAGCTCCTTTATTGTTGTCTTCACAAACATATTCTTTAAGCATGCCATTTTACAATGACAAAATGTTGCTTTGACAGTTCCCAAACCTGTCTTAGTGAGAATGTTTTTGACAAATTTATAATCATACACAATACCTGTTTATTCTTCCAATCATCTCATTCATCTGACTGACTTTGAACCTGATTGGATGTCATTAAAACCATCAGATCTCTCTGCAATTTGAGTGCCTGCGCCCCGTCCTCAGGGGGAATAGTTTAGTGGTGGAGGATCACTGAGCGGCGCTATTGATTCCCCCGCAGCAGGTCAGCGAGGGCTGCAGCCTGGGCTTCAGTGGCCCGGCTCCACGGGGGGTCACTGCAGGGTGAGAGGGGAGGGGTTGGTCATTCTTGTTGCCTGGAGTCGTGCAGGCAGACTCTAGGGCAGAGCTTTAATCTCCACTAATCGTTTCTTAATACGTGCATCCCAGGCCCTACACCCCCGCACTCCCACATGGGCACGCACACATATGTACAAACTGCTCGCCATCCAAGCCCCCACTTGCTCTAACAAGAGATAATCTCCAGCCCCTCGGCCTGAGCAAAGGGCTGGGTCACAACTTTAAAAAACATCCTATTTGGACAAGGAAATGGACTCTGTAACCTCCAAAATAAAATGAACTTTATATGAGATTAAAACCTCATTCTCATTGTTGACCAGTGGGTGACCAACTAGCCTGGAAGTTTTCAAATCTCTAATAAAGTGGGAAAAAGGAACTGCCTTTATAACAAAATCAATCTACAGATCTTTCCCAGAAGCCTTAGCATCAGCAAACAAGCTGCTGTGAACCCCCTGCCCCTCTATAATGTAGTCTAATCGTCTAATAATGGCATCCTCACCTTCTCAGCTCACACCTCTGTCCACCTCCAGCCCAGACACTGCGTAAGAACGACGATAATCTCATTTCACTAATGCTCTGCAGGCTGCATTAGAAGACAGGCAAAGCACTGTCTCAGCCCAACTCTACCCACCCAGGAAACTGTGTGTGCGTGCATGTGTTTGTGTGTGAGAGCGAGAGATGGAGATGGAGAGAAAGGGGCCGGGGGGGGGCTGTGGGATAGAGGAGGGGAACTGAAAAATGTGGTGTAACCTGAACTGCTCGGCCCATCTGGAGAAGGCCTTGCATTGACAAGGGTTATCCCACAATGCACTTTGCTGCAGAGAAGATCGTTAGAGGGAGTCTGACACGGGAATCTCAATTTTTGAAGTATTTATTTGCATCACAGATGAGGGAATTTGGATGATAGAAATGTTTAAAAAGTTAGCAGAAGCATGCACTAAAAACAGGCATTTGCATATATGTGTGATGTATTCAGTAAGATCCCCCCGAATTAATAAGAGAATTTGCTTTGTGCAAACTAGAATTCAGCCCCGATATCAGCACTCACCCCCTCTCCGTGTGTTTTAATGGCCGATCCGCTCAAAAGCAAGATGGCTTCCTCTGCGCAGGTCCACTGACGATGTCCATGCAGATCAAATATAGCTACCCTGCAGGCAAACTGGTAACAATACAAATCATATTAGCTAAAGCTGAAGTGTAGGCTATAAAGCAGGATTTATGCAAAGGCAGATAAAGAGGTTTAACTCCCCAGATCCCCCTGTCACCTACATTAGCAGACCCTGACCCAGATATATACTCAGCTTGGTGTGTTGCAGCTTTTTTCGAAACATACTGTCAGTGGATTGTTACAGAGAGCCAAAACCCCACATCTGAGAAAGACTCTCTCCACCTCCAGCCTTTTTTCGTTTTGGGAAGGGAGGAGGGAGAAAGGGCCGCATTGAAAGAGAGGGGTAAGATGATACCACACGGTTTGCCAATTATGCCATGGAGCTAAGAGAGGAACCCCCCTGATGGTCGGCTGCAGGCAGAAAAGCTGAACCTCTGTACCACCCCTGAGCCCCTCATACAGCAGAGTCAAACCTGAATACCTGGACAGAAATGTCTATTATCAGCATGACATTATCTCTACGAGAGAGACTAGGGCTGGACAGGGAACAAAATTCAGCCCTGGCATTTCTGTTTGGTTTTGCCTTGCCCATCCTGATTGCCAAAGCACATCCAAACCTGGAGGAAAATGCAACCCATAAATTCTTCCATTTTTAAAAATGCAAACAATTTATCAACTAATTTAGAGGTTGGATACTGATCAGATTGAAATGCTCATTGCAATTTCCTGTCAACCAACCATCTTATACCCAAATATATAGAATATACACAACTTTACAATTGATAATAGCAGCTACTTTACATGTAAGAATCTAAATAAAAAGGATTTTCTGCATTTTTTAAAAAGAAAACTACCTAAATAAGAAACAGTGATAAATACTTATTTCAGCATAAAAGCTTTAACACTAACGCGTGTTTAAAACTTGATTCACACAAGATGGCTTATAAATATTCAGTATCATCACGTCTGAGAAACGGATGTTCTAGGTAATGTTTTGGGGTTTGCTGATGGAGGGTTTTACATCGATTGCAACCTAATTCTTGCTTCAAGAAACAAATTGATTTGTTGAGAGGCTCATTTTCTTGATTTAACACTACAGAAACTCAAATCCTTGCATGCATATCAATCTAAGCTGGAGTCAAAACTATCTATTACACTTAATGAGCCGCATTCATTTACCAGACGTAGACTGTATTGCATATAAAGATAAAAGCCAACAGTTAAGGCCGAGTTCCTTGCAGTCAGCAAAAATCATTGCAGCAAATGCAAGCAAATTTTATTTGCAAAATTTCTTGAAATGAGATGCACTAACCAGTTTAAAAGTAGACGTTTTATTTCAATACACTTGCATAAAAGCTGCTTTCTACACTGGAAGAAGCACATAAGATGTCTATTTGTACTGTTAGAGACATTTTTACAAGAAATCTGACAGATATGATTGCTAAGATTTGAGTTTCTGCAGTGTAAGGCTCATCAAAAAGTCCGCAGACTACTTGCACGCTTTTCTGAATGATATATATTTCAAGCAAATGCTCCATTTGACTCATCTAACAGCTTTAACGTCTCCTTGCTCCATGTATCTACATGTATTTCATTATGCATATTTGTTTTCTACAAATCCAAGAGAGCAAACAGTCACTTTTCCCTTTTGAATCAACTTCACCACAGCGTTTCTTCAAGTGTTTTCTTGGATCCAGATCTGAGAGTTAAACACACTGTCCTTCAAAGAGTCTACGGAGCTTTGAGGCTGGGGTGCGCAGGGGAGGAACCAAGTCTCACCCCACCCTTCACCACCATCAGCCACTCACTCACTCTTTGACCAAAATATCCTTGAGAGGTTTCTCCACCTTTTTTTGGTCTCTGCATTGTTTGTTTTTAGCTGACGGGTGCTCTCAGGCAGTAGTTGGCAAGTCTAGAACCACCGGATCCTTCTACCTCACCAGTGTGAGTTCTACCATTGCCAAACACCACCAGAGAGCTGCTGGACCTCTGCAGACATTGATTCTCGAGATTTAAGAAAATCATCTGATTCCTTCATTTGCTCTGTTGTGCTTATAGTGTCCTCCTAAGTCATGGTTAAGACATCACATATTTCAGGTTTGGGTCTACTTTTAGTTCATTTATGTGTAGGAAATAAAGACGTATTTACAAGAAAGACAATTGCAAGGAGAAAAGGATTTGCAGGGGGCGATGTTTTTTTAATCTGAGAGACACAAAGAGGTACAAATGCAGATTCCAGGATTATGAGTGATGGAAGTCTATCTTGTCCTATATTGGCACTACACATAATTGCTCAAAGTATATACACAGAAGCAAAAATGTGCTAGTGCCAAAATGGGCAAAGAAGAGGAGCGGCTGTTATAGAAGCACATCAGAGACAGAGAGAGCTCTTCGAAGAAGAAGTACCCAGCGAGACTCATGCACCCGCACCAAAGCGATTACATCACACTCACCCCACCCACAAGCACAGCACAGCAGAGGAGAGGAGAGAGCCAGAGACAGTTTAGGCCGCCACCATGGACGGGCATCATCATCATCATCAAGTGGTTCTTTCTCTGCTCTGTTTATGGCCCTATGGTAATTCACTGATAGTGAGCTCTCACAGTGAATTCTACCAGTGCCATACACAGAACAGGAGTCATTATCACCCTAACAACCCCAGGCCAGGCTGTGAGGAAGCAAAACTATGCAAACTAGACCCTCGACCCTCCAGAAACAACAGCCTGGAGAGAGAAAAATGACAGATAAAGACACAAATGTGACAGGAAGTGGAGCAGCAAGAGTGTTAAAAATGTCCGCTGTGTGGCAGTGACGCAGCTGAACAAGAGACGCACTGCACTGCGGTGGATTGATCCACGCATTGAGTAACAGGTCAAAGGATACCATGTCTAGGAGTTGGTATCTAAATATAAGCCTAGTCAATCCTGAGAGAGAGTAAACATCCTCACCTAGTTGTTCACTCCTAATCACCCGCACTGCCATCTTTAGATTTCGAGGAAAAGACTAGAGACAACACAATAAGGCTAAATAAATCAATTACACAACTGTATACACACATACATGCATTCAAATTGGATTGCTGTGGGCAAACACTGACTGCAACCAATAAAGTACATTTAAATTAATCTACTTTATTTATTTTATTCAATGCATTCTCTGTAATTAAGCCATCCAATATCCAAAACATAAGGTTGTTAAGAAAAGAAGTAATCTCTTTTATCCAGGCTCTGCACCCCCCCCAAACACCCCCAATTTGTCCAAAGGGTGCCACCCTAAACCCGATCTCTTAATTCACCCTGCAGATTAGCCTTTTTCTGCGTAGTCCCACTGATGTTGTCACCTCCTGTAACACACTTAATCGGGCCTTTTTAACCTTTGTGTACAATACATTGGGACATACTAATTGATTGTAAAGAAAGAGAGAGATAAAATGACTGCACGATTCCTAGATCGTCGTCATCATCATCATAAAGCAGGAATTCCAGAAAATGGCTGCCATTAGAGTCCAAAATGGACCTTGCAGAACATATGTTTCAAAATGGCTTTCTGATGATCATGCAATCCTTCAACAAAAGTAGCTGATTCTTTCACAAAGAATATTCACTTCTTACAAACTACGATAAACTAAGTTATAATCATCCTCACCTGAAATGTATTCTCAAAAGCATCTCCCCGCTGCTGATAATCCCGAGTCGCACAGGCTATCCGTCCTCAGACGCCCCACCCTTGCTTCAACCATTAGTTCCCTCACCCCAGGCCCTGCAGTGCCTGGAGCTCCCATTGATTCCAGCGATCAAACCATGTACTAAGTGATTCCTCAGACGCTCAAATGGCTCCCTGAGCAAGAATCCCATTGCCATTTCCTGGAGAAATCAATAGCACTAAAAAGCCAAGTCGAAAAAGAACCTGTGTCCTTTAAAGGTTTGATTATCCTTCATAATTTTATGTCTTAATTAGTTAGGAATGGAGACTTCTATATTTTTATATACTAGGCATTAGCAGCAGATGATTTTTTTGCATGAGATAAACTGCACGGGACGAAATTTGGAATATTTATTTACAAGAATAAGTCATCATTGATTTGATGCAATTGTTCACGTGGATCTAAAAATCTTTTTTCAATTATTTTTCTATAAACATTTTGTTTGGTTAGTTTTAAATTTAATATAAGTCTTCATGCTTTCATGTGTGAGCAAGGCCAGCTGTCAAAATACAAAGCCCATCTGCATCTGCCTAAACAAACTGGAAACACCTATTAATCATAAAGATAATAAAAAGCTAATCCAAAACATGACTTTTTATTTATAAGAGGACTGCACATTTTCAGCCTTTTTGTGGCTTCCATTTCCCTGTCTACTTTATTTTATATGAAACCCCTGCTGTAATTGTACATTTTAAAGAGGTAATGTGATGAAATGAATGAAAAATAATTAAAATTCAGGTTCAGGATACTGCAGTTAGATATATGATGAAAACAATCATTTTTTAAAACCCATTAGGGCAGACATATCACATAGTGATGTAAAAAGAGAAGTGATTGTTGTTTCCCTTTATATTAAGCAGCGTGTGAATATAAAACACGCTTTATTCTACTTTATTCTTCGGCCTGCCTTTTCTCTCTGCCATAGTTAATTCAGGGCAGCTTCAAAAGCCCCTTCAACTAATCGCATTTGTCTGAACAGAGTCCTCAAGTCCTCAACTTCACGGTTATTTCAGGAGGATTTATCACTCCTCTAAGTCCCGCAGCACGATCTACATTTTCCATCAGTCATGCAACCTCACATTTTTCCCTGCATGCCCCGTTTTGAGGCCTTTAACACACGTTTAATATTACAAATTGTACTCGTGTTCTCATTATGTTCTTATAGAAATAAAATTCTAATTATTCTGAACAAAATTCGTTAATATTGTTAGTTAAAGAAGCTAGAAATGTACGGCATTTGCACTGTGCAGTGACTACATCATGCTCCATCTTCTCTCGACTTGTTAAAATTTAACTCCTAAAATCAATTCTTAAAAAAACATTGGGTTTTTAAAATTGTCACACTTTGACTTCTTCGTTTTAACTGAGGCGATAAAGGCAGGTGCAACATCGTTAAGACGCACCTGCCTCCAGTTTTATGCTAACGTACAAAATAAATGGCAACAAGGAATTTAAACCAGGAGTATCCGATATACTTATTTTTTATCCAAATTTGTAACTGTTTTAGGTCTACTTGTATCCGTCAACCTGAAGCTGTTTTGAGTATTTGTCTGCAAAAAAAAAGCTACACGTCGATTTACATTTCACTCACTGGTGTCGCAGATAAAATTCTCTGAATTCAGCTAAATTAAAAAAAGCTACCTACAGCAGTGGCCATTTTCAAAGACGAATAAGCTTTGGCCGCGAGTATCACAGTGCCTTTTTATTTTTTTGGTACTATTGCAGCCGTTTATGTTATCTGAGCACGAAGTCACCCCCTCTTCGTGCTCCACGACCAGGTAGCTTTTAAGATATGAAATGTATCATTTGAGCAACAAATCCATGAAATAAAAAGTGTAGTTCATACCTTCCTCAGACTCCATCGCTGTGCGCCATACCTGAAGCTACAAACTGCACTGAAGTCAGACATTGAGGTCCTTCATCTACTCTTATCTTTGAAAGAGTTCATCTATAAAGTAGTGTTGAGTCAACAGAAGCCTCGGGTCCGTGTTGCCTGCAGCAGGACTGCAGAATTACAATGAAACAAAAGAAATCCAAGCGGCGTTCTTGACTTCCTGAGTATCAAATGTCAAATTCAGCCCTGCGCCTCTCTCCTCTCCTCTCTCCTCTTCCCTCTTTTTTCCCTCTCCCACCGGCTTCCCTCTTTCTCCTCTCTCTCTCTCTCTCTCTCTCTCCAAACTCTGCCTCCTCCCTGTTACCTGCGAAGTGCAAACCGCACACTCAGAGAAGGAAAGGTGTCCCGGGCACCTTTTTAAAGGCGCAGGCACACGAATTAGCGACAACAGGTTATAACATGTAAGGAAGTAAAAAAAAAATAAAGCTCCTATGGCGAGTATTTAAAATACAACTGCAGTCCCCTTTCCCCTTATTTTTTAAGACAAAAATATGTTGTATGCCCACTTTTAAAATGTGTCGCAGTGAAAAAACGGGCCCTATAGACTGCTTCGCCTTTAAGGGCACATTTTGTACCGGTGTGTGCACCTGTCTTCTTAAAAGTGGGCGTTTTTGAAAAGCAGCACCCAAACAGCTCCCATGCTGCATCTTTCCTCCTCAATCAAACTAAGAGTCCAGGGATTTACCCGGCTCAAAACAACACCTTTCAGCCATCTAAAAAACCGCAGCAAGGATATAAATCCAGACTGACCGTGTCTCTCCTGTAACGCTGCGCTCTAGTCCTCGAGTATGGCGGGTTTTGTAGTCTTTTAAGGCAAATGAATGCGAGGAGACCTCAAAGCGGAGCTGTTTCAACTCCGGGGACTACTGCAGTCTGAGCGGATGAGGATTGGTTTTGTCTTTCGGATTAAGCGATTTCCTGACGAATAATTTGGACCAACCCCCTACCAGAGAAAAGGCGGATAGGCCTGTATATCATAAAGCTAACATTATCATAACTTTACTGTTTTTTTAAGGTTATAGACTAGTTAAAATTTTAACATTTATTTTTTATCGCTAAAAATTGAGTAACCGTGTTAAATCAAAAAGACATACGAAGAAAAGATATAGCCTAACCTTTTTTGAAGACAAAAAACTTTGCTTATTCACCCTAAAGTCTACCTTAGTACCCTAAGTGAACCTACATATTTATGGCATTTAATGTAGGCTATTTCGTTTACTTCTATAATATGATCTATATTTTATTACAAGCTAAAGATCAGTTTTTCTTCCAAAACAGTGCTTGTTGCAGGCCAGCATGTCCGGCTTAAATTTAATAATAAATCATCATAATGTAATCCTCATATGTGATAAATTGAGTGGTTATCTTTTAAACTAAAGGGCCTTTTGAGGCCTGCAGGCCTAGGGTTTACGTGCAGGTCACCAGGTTACCGTTTACCTTAGCAGCACTTGGAGATCACAGAGCTGTCTCTATGCAGTGAAAAAAGAGTGTGAGGTAGACAATGCAAATCACTAACCTCAGAGGCAATTAACCATTTATAATCAAGGCTACTCTTGAGTAAGGGCCTCTAAAGTCTGCAAGTCAAAGGAAGAACAAACATACTTCACCTTGACACCGACTCCTGCATAATGCTAGGAGTAAAAAGCAGATTATCCGGGCAGCTCGTCCATTTTCACTAAACCTAGTGTTTTTTGCATTTTTACATATTAGATGAGCATGCATACATAAGGGACCCTATTTGGCGCATCCTCCCAGCCCCCCATATCGGGATTAGTTTAAGTCAGCTGATGCTGTTGAGGCTGCACTTCGTGGGTCTAGATGCTGCAGGATCAAATGACCACGTCCAGATGGCTAATGATTATCAAATACTGCATTTCAAGCCTGTGCTAGTGGTTACTGTGTGCATATTGCATAACATTTCCTGTAGGAAAGCAGAAAAATACCTCTGCTGTAGCATCTATTTCTGCACCATAATTTGGTGAGAATAAAAAGGGCTCTGCGCATTAATATGTCACCAAAACCCTATAGAGGAATGCATACGACCTGGTGGTGGCTTGGTGTCCAGTCAGGCAGGCAGCAGCAGCTTCCCTAGGCCTTCAGGGGCCTTCGTCTTGCTCCTCATCCTCCTCAGCGCTGCACAGCACCCTTAGGTCCCCTGCTGAGCCCCAGGTATGCCCCTAATTCACGTTAGGTGCCTAATATATGGGGCTGAGTTCCGCCCATGCTCCTCTCGGATAGCCACTGTGTCCACTTACCTGCTGCTGATAATTAGGCAGATAACTAGGTGGATAAAACTCGTGTAATATTTAGAGGTGATGCAGCTGGGTTCGGTTACAGTCTTTTCAGGCTGGATAGCGACAGTGAAATCAATCCGCGGTGACTCGTCGAGGAGCCTGAAGCCTCAAGCAGGCTGACGTGGTTTCCACCTGGAAAAGCTGAAACCTGAGCCGTGGATCATCTGTTCGCGTGTGTAAAGAGATGAGTAGCCCGTCTATGAATATTTAAAACATTCATTTGGTGTTTCGTGCCGGAGTTAGATGAAGCAGGTGCCAGCGGAGGGATCAGGTGGACGCGTGGTGCGTTTGTATCGCTGCCACCCGTCCGTCTCCTGTGAGGGGATGCAGGCCATACGATATAGGGCTCTGGATAAAATAATAATGTGGCAAGATTTAGTCTGCTGCTTCTAAAGAAAAGCAAATTGTAAAGATGGGAATTACTTTTTTTTTTCTTCCAAAATCAGAGACAGTGCTACATAAAATAACGGAAAATTTAAGCTCCCTCTAAAAATGCAAGAAAATGTCGAGAAAAAACATTATGCATATTATTTTTTCAGCTGTTACGACAATATGCGGGATAAAATAGTTCATTTTTACGTAAGACGATAATAAACCTCATATAACGAACAAATGGACTAAAACAAACCGAGTAATTAGGATATAAAATTAAACGTCCAAAATATCATTAGCTACAGAATAAATTCTGTTGGAAAATGTTCATGTATGTTCCAGTTGAATTTAAAGAAAATGAAAAAGGTATAGATGATGATAAAATATACGGAAGCCCTAAGTGGACATACATCCATACTTATTTTACTCAGTTGTCCAGTGATAATGAGTAATTTTTGCTTGTTTTCTTAACATCTTGATTAATCCAACTTGTTTCAATCTTTCCTGTAATATTTACTGCATTTTTTGATGTCTCAGTTTTGCAATGCTGGTATAAATAAGTCAGTATTTCAAGAAGAAAAGCAAAATTTACTTGTTATCATGGAAAAAGCATGTTATCATGCTAGAAAATATAAAATATACAGAGGCATGTCCTTTCAGGGCTTCAATGAAATATGGTCAAAATTAGTGCACTAACTGGCCATGTTTTTGGAGGTATAATTAATTTAAAAATAAGAAAAGGATCTAAGGCTCTTATTTTTGTCTCATCACTGCCTGCTCTCATGCTGCTACCACTCATGCAGCAAAGGAGTTGATTTATGGGCGATGTAGTTATGATGGTTGGTGGGTGGGGGCGTGTTAGTCAGTGGGTCATCTATTAGTAAAGACATGGGGATCATTGTCTTGTTTGCATGCTGCTGCATCACCACTACTGCTTCATCCATCCCCTACTGTTTGCCTGAAACAGAGCTCGTAATCGGAGAGGGCCCTTTGCCTGCTAGCCGGCCCCAGCTTGAGAAACCCAATGCATAGAGTAAAACGCTGGCAATGATCCATGCAGATTACGTGACGAGCCGTCGGATCACCAGTAGTCGAGGAAATTAAAAGTACAGGGAACACAAGAGAACAAATAACCAATTTGTTAACATACTTCTAGCAGGTTTCGTCATCTAAAACCTCAAAAAGTTTCACCTAAAGTAACTTTACCTGCATGCACTGGCTCTCTAAAGGCCCCATCTCATAAAACAAGGCATTATAGAATATGCCAATAGATGCACTGACTATTTTCTTAACCTAATTTAGCAGAAAATTGGCTGAAGAATGCCTGCATACAGCAAATTTGCTTCTAAAAGCTTTGCAGTGGAAAAAACCTGCAGCCAACAGTGATTGATCAAACCTGCAGCAGACAGCAGTGAGTCTAATGTGGAGCCTCGGGGCATCATAATGCCTTAAAAGGCCACAACGGCACAGGTCACCTGACCCACTCCTGCTCAGCGGTAACCAATCAGACGATGGGCATTACATCATGAAGGCCCACAGTTTGTCTTGTCTTGACCAACGCACTGCGGATAAAACAGAAGCACTAAATATTTCATTGAGACTCTCAGGTTGCCGGGCTGGTGGAGGTCAGGACTGTGGAGAGACTGATAGCCGCGTCCTCTCCTCTCTTACTGCAGCCCTTCAGCATCATCCTTTGTTGGTGTGAGAAGGGGAAGTAGAGGAGGTAGGCTTTTATAGCCGAAAGACTTGAAATATCAGTCCATTATCTCTTAAAATGCTTTTAACTAAAAAGGATACTTGCATAAGAGTAGAGATACCATTTTTACTTTCTGGAATCAGTTTTAAACTTGAGTATTGACAAATACCAAGTCCAGCTCTTCAAACCAACATGCTGAAAATAGCAAACACATATATACAGATACTGATTTGGACATAAAACTGCTTTATTTTACCTTTTTATATAATCAGGAATGAACATTTTAAAGGAAAATCTTACAATGTGTGAGGGAAAATAATTGATTTTCAACATTCTCTGAGCTTGGTCAAATGCTACAATGTCGGGTGTAGTTGCAGCTGTTTTGTTTGTTATTTTCAAGAAATAACTGCAACCAGTTATTATTTCTAGAATAAAGCAGTAGCTATCGAACTATTATTGCAGTGCAGTCCTAAAATGATTGTATCATATCATGTGGGGGTTGTCACCATACCTGAATGTGAAGGTTTTATCAATTCTAGTAAAAACTGAACGATATTGATACCTGTTTTGATACTTATGCAACAAAAAAAAAGAAGTCCTATGCAACAAATACTGGGAAGTCACTTGCTTTCAAATGCCAAAAATTGTTAACAAACTCTTCCACATTGTCTTTATTGAAGAAAACCTTTTGCAGTGTTTGTACACAGGTGCAGAGTAAATTTTCCAAAGTTCCACTTAAAGGGTTCAGTTTAACAATGTATCCGAGTGTATTTAGTCTAAACCAGGATTAGGAAACCCTGGAGAGTGTTAAGATTACTTCATGCAGTGTTAACTATTCACTCCTCTGATAAAACAAACCATCTCCACTTAGAAACTTTGACCCCTGCAACTCCACAGAAGGGAAGTGATTAACTCTGTGGACAATTTCACTCATGGTGCAACAGCATCTAACAACAAAAACAACAATAATCCATTAGAAAATGAGCAAAGGAAACCTAGCAGTGATCACTGTACAGCATCTAAACACATCTGTAACACAAATAAAAATGACACCCAAGGGTATCATGGGAAAACTCCTGCCTAAATATCCTCATATTTTAAATCGCATTGGACAGAGATTAGATCAGTTGACTCTCCACAGAGTTGGACTAAAATGACGGGATCAACACAGTCAGACAACTCAGAATGGAATTAAAATTAGAGCTGATTGTTGCACATTTGGGGGCCCAAGAGAAATATCTATATGAGGCTCTTACCTATTTAACAAAAAAAAAAAAAAAAAACCTAGGTAGAGGGTATACATGATATTTGATTAGGGGTTAATTTCCAGCTGAAAAGAGACAGAAAATATGCGGGAGAGAGTGGAGGAAGATGTGCACCAAAACAGCAACAGGATCAGGATTTGAACCTGCTACCAGTGCAGTGAGGACTGTTCCCTCTGTTTATGGGAGCCTTCTGTACCAACTGGGCTTAACCAGCACCCATACACAGCTTCTTTGCACAAGGTTTCTTCTGCCATTTAGATAAATTCTCTTAATTAATCAGCAGGTTTGCACTTGAGGTAGGTCCATTGATTCAGATTTAAACAGCTCAAATTTATTTGTACATACTGTGGCTATTTACGGCCAATAAATCAGCTGTGAGGATCAGCAAGGATTTCCATATCTGCCAACACTGACTGACCTTTTGAGCTATTATTGTTCTAAACACTATATGGAAAAAAGTGGCCACATCTATTTTTATTGAATTTGGATGTTCCAATCAGACCTGTTGCCACAGGTCAAGGTCAAACACCTAGCTATGGAGTCTCTATTTGCAATACCATTTCCAAAACAACAGTTCATAAATTTTCATCACTGCTGAATATTCCACAGTCAGGCGGCCAGATACATTTTCTATATGGTGTACCTGACTTAAAAAATGTTTTGAAGCATCTGTTTTCAGGTAAGTGTATTTGGTCATCACTTTATGTATGAATGGTGCTCTATGACTAGCTGTCTTTGCTTGATTTGGGGCTTGCTGTTGGGGCTCCTTGCCCTTTATTAACATGTTTTAATCACTGAAGCTAATGTAGGCATATACCTCATACTTAATGCACACCTAAAATGATTTTATCTTGAGGCCCCTCTGAGGCAACTGCCTGCCTCAGCTTATTTCATTTCCTTCTTTTGCTGCAAGTGAGATCAACTTTGATAGTGTAATCCTGAGGAGCCATGTTTGAGATTAAGGCTTCACAGTTTTATTTAAAGAATATCTTGAGTAAACCTTTAATATGCATCAAAAGCATTCTGCATCACTACTAGTTGGATCACAGAGAAGTGTCGATCACCTGGCCGACATTCCTGCCTTTGCTGCAGACCCTCCAGCTGTCTGATGTTAACACGCTGGAGCTTGTGGCCCACAGGACAAGAGAGGTGCTAATGCAGGAAGAGAGTACTGCATAATTTTCAGCATAGCAATAAAAAAACATATGCCCTGTGCTCATTCATACAAACTTGTCCAATAATAATCTAACTGGAGAGTAATGCCATGCCTCAGGTTGCTACAGAAATAGAGTCGGAGGAAGCTGGAGCAGATTGCTGCGTGACAGAATACATTTTTCAGAAGAGCAGGGATTAAAAAGCCTTATGTCACAGCATTTATTCCCCCCTGCTGTGATTACTCAGAGGGTGGAGGGGTATGCTCAGGATTGAGGAGGATGTATGCAGCGCCCTCTACTGGATCTACTGTGATATTGCACTACAGCCTTCACTGCAAGGCTAATCTCTCAGACAATGTGCCCCTCAAAATAAAACCCCAGTCAAGTACATGTTTGGCCTTGATAACAGCAGTATTAAAGACTTTTGCAATAATTTCAACTCAAATATCAGTTTTATGGTCTGCTTTGTATGTTTTTGTCATAACAGAATACAACATGCAATTACTACTACACCATAACCTTAAAGTCACCTTTGGAGGTGATATCAGCATCTAGTGCTTCTTTGGATGGCTTCAGCCCACTTCAGACTAAAGCATGAGGGTACTAACCTCACTCTCAAGTTTCACAACCCTCACAGGGATCCTGCAGGACAGAGGCCCATATTGTACAAGCTGAGGTATGATGACAAAAGAGTGTAGTGCAACACTGACACCTGGTGGAAGGCTGACATCACACACTAGTTACCTCAGGAAATAACAGATGTACAGTCATGAATATTACTGAGAGGTTTCTGCATGTTTTGATGCATGTTTAAAAGCCTGTTGTTAGTCTTAAAAATATTTTAAGCTTTGATCCAAAGGAAGTTTCACAAATGAAACTAGAACTACAGCCTGGTGATTTTACTGTATGTCTCTGCAAGGTTAACAACTGCACAGTCAAAGTACAGTAGTGGGTAAAGAGGAAGGTCTGGAGTGGTTTTAGTGGTAGTGAGATTGAT
Source organism: Cheilinus undulatus (assembly GCF_018320785.1). Lineage (NCBI taxonomy): Eukaryota > Metazoa > Chordata > Actinopteri > Labriformes > Labridae > Cheilinus > Cheilinus undulatus. Next base: position 17,134,849 of record NC_054887.1, on the reverse strand, counting down.
AAAAACCTTATAGGCAAGGCAAACATGACCTGACCAATGACCTTGCCCTTTGATCTAATCTGTTCATCCTTGAGTCCATGTTGACATTCGTGCAAAGTAAGAAGAAAATCCCTCAATGCATTCTTGAGTTCTCAGGATCACAAGAATAGCCCAGATAGATGGACAACCTGACAACATAACACCCCTGACCTCAGCTATTGCTGTTGTAAAAGCATAAAAGTCTAACCAGTTTAACTGCTCATTAATAGTTGATCAGCTCATGGTGGCAATGCATTTATGCATTAAGTTCAAACCGAGCATCAGAATGGGGAAGAAAGGCGATCTAAGGGACTTTTACTTGCCATGGTTGTTAGTGAGCGACAAGCTGATCTGAGCATTTCACAAACTGCTTATCTGCTTAGTATGTTGCACACAATCATCCCTAGGGTTTAAAGACAATGTTGAGAAAAAGTGAAAATGAAAGAAAAATTAGTCTTCATTTCTGCTTTGACTTTGTACTGTTGAAATGGTGGGTAAGAATTTTGTGTGAAGCAGTGCTTCTCAAGTAGTCTTGGCTCAGGACCCACTACCAGCTCCTCTATGAGGAACTCCAACCACAAACCTCTCATATTTTTTCAACCAGGTTTATTTCATGAAACAATGCTGTTTGGACCTCTGACAGTACAGAACGTGACAAACCATCAATTATAAAGAAAATACCCCGATGTTTCCAGGAAAATATCATTAAAGATTTTCAAAAGTTGTCGAGACACATTTCAGATAAAGTTCCAAAAAGTGTCCAGGAAGGTGGGGCGCAGCTGGCCTAGTGGTAAGGTCATCCCATTTACACAGGTTCAAGTCCAGCATGCAACCTCTTTCCAGCATGCCAATCCCCAGTCTCTCATCCCTTCCGACTCTATTCACTTTCCTAATCTCTAATTAAAGGCATTAAATCCCACAAATTTATCTTTAAAAACCTTCCAGGAAGGTCCCTCATGTTTAAAAAAAAATCCTGAAATATTCCTGAAAATCTCCCGGAAAAGACTGCAGAAAAGTTTGGTGAAAGTCCTAACAATTACTGTACAAAAAAAAAAAAAAAAAAAAAAATCAAAAATTTTCCTGGTCCTCGAGAGATGTCTTTAGATTCTCAGAAAAAGTCCCTGAGGATATTACCAAAGGTTTCTGGAAAAATTACAGCAGAAAACATTTTAAAAAATCTGGGGAAATTACTTTTTTTAAAAAAGAAAAAAGAACAAGAAACAAATTCTTAAATATTTCAGGTAAATTTACAAGGAAAATTCCAGAATAATCCAGAAAAAAATCTGAAATCAAAAACTACAGGGTCAAAGTACATTAAAGCACTTCATAGACTTTACAGATCTTTTTTTTCCTGTCACACATCTGTGACTGACTTTTGGGTCCTGACCCAACAGTTGAGAACCACAGGTATAAATGATGTGAAAGGCTGCCAACCATGGTACATCCAGTCGCTTAAATCACTTTTCTCCCCCATCTTGATGCTTTGTTTGGATCAGCAGATCATTCTGACCTACATGCTAAGGCTGTAAGCACTTTTTCTTAAATTGGGGTTAATTTAAGTTCATAGTTATTGCTGTAATAATTTTAATTTTGATTAATCTCATGCTTTATTGTCCCTTTGATCACTTAAAAAACTCAGTGGGTAACTCAAAAGTCATCTGCACCTTGTTTTATTAAACATTTACCTTTTTATTGGTCCCTGATGTTGCAATCCATGACAAGTTCCTTTTTCTTTGGTGAACATCATGTCATAATCTTGGGTCTACTTAAGGTAGCATATTGTCTGTCAAATAAAAGCAGGTCTGTATCCAAACAGGAAGTAAAGCACCCTTAGTTTAAGGCAGGACAAAAATGCAAAATCAAACAGAAGTTGTTCTGCATGGAAAAGTGTGGAATTTCAAAATGGAATGATTGTAATAAACTACAGATTATGCAATTAAAAATTTGAATTATAAGCAGTTGAATAAGTGTACCTAATGAAGTGATCAGTGTCAGTTCACTGTTTTTTTATGTGACATTTCCCCAGTAAAAATAAATCCTACCAGTCACAAAGCAGCTTTACAACAATCCAGAAACTGCTGGGGTTATGGAAAGACAGTTTCAGTCAACATTTTCAGAGAACTGTGAAATTATCACTGTGAAGAACCATCATTTATGCTTTCTTCAGCAAATTCCTTGATCCATGAAAAGGGTTTTATGAGATGACATGCTGGATACAACAGAAGCAAATCATCAGCTTCAGACAAAGACCGTTTATACACATTGGATGTTTTATTAAAAAAGAAGTTATAACAGTTTTTTATACACAACTATTTATGAGGTTATAAGCCTATTAATAGAGAGCATTTTGTCTGTTTAATGACAAGCATGCCCACTTCACAATGCAAAGAAAAAACAAGAGAAGGAGGGCAGAGAGGGTGATAAAAATAAGACCAAGGATGGACTTTTTCAAAACAAAAAATAAACCTTTTGACTTTTTAACCCCTCAAGTATCACACACTAGGTAACAAATACATAGTTTCTATTAAAAAACTGCAATTTTTTCCATGCTGTGTGTGCCTGCTTCAATCCCCTGATGGCAGCAATAGGCCAGCACAGGGCACAAATCCACACAAAGCACAAGACAGAATGGGAGAGGTGTGCACCAAGCCGGCCTCGACTCCACACCAGAAGCATGCAAGTGCACAAGAGGACACAGTCAACACACGGGGAGGGGGAGGAGGAGGTGGTTTTACAGGATCAGGGTGCTGGCTCTCTGCAGCTGTGCTGATAAAAAAGGGAGAATGGGCCCTGGACGTCCTGTCTATGGATTAATGCAAGAGCAGTTCACTCAGTTATCCAAGGACCTTCATCTTTATTGTATCCAGCAGGGTGTGGGAGTTTTGGGGATATGGCTCAGGATATTTTGAGGTTCCAGGAATCCTAATGTAGCAGTCAGGTGTTGATGTTTAAGCCTGTGGGTAGCAGTTAGGCATTGTTGTCTCAGCAGAGGAGGCCAAAAAGACATGAAATAAAATCACAATAAGCTTGTTTTCCATTTTAGTTGGAGGCAATTACCTGAAACACAAAGGCAGTCAGTATTCTCTCAGCTCCATACATGCCCATCAGATGCAAATAATGCTGAAAATAAAACCTACAAATTTTACCCAAACATCAGAGTCTTGAGACGGACATATCACTAGCTCCCTGTTGCACCACTGCATCATAATGTGCTATTTTTATTACAATTCTTAGCAAGGATACACTGTATTTTCAGCACTCTGGTACAATACTGCACAAAAAAGTAAAACAGGAATTCCAATCTGAATTTCTTAAAACAAAAACTTCAAGCTCAAGTAGTGAAAATCGAGTTGAACCATGACAGTGCTCAGATTAAAAACAAAAAAGGAGGTCTCTTTAATGAATAAATACATATTTATGGGCAGCTTTAGGTAAGAATCATTGACTATGAAGGCGGGAATGAGGTACAATATGCAGGTTTGTTCTGTTTAAGTGGGTAAAACATTCACAAAGCTGTATACTGCCTTAAAAATGTTGGATATCACAAACGTTAGCTCTGGATGCTAACCCAGAGCAATTAAGACTAACCCAAGGCTGGATGACAGAAATTATTATCCCATAGCTTTACAAGTTTAAACTCTTCAGATAAATACTGGAAATGAAAAACAAATGAGAAGGATGTCTCTTGTGGAGAGTTTGAAACAATCTATAAAAGGCAGAACCCCGTATTTGATTTTTTGTACAGTTAGCTCTATCAGGCTCACTACACGTTAATCAACACCCCGCTTTGAAATCCCTCATCTGTACAACTCTGAATCTTTAAGAAGACGACAAGCAGGCATGTCTATGGAGTATTTTACATGTAACCACACAACAGACACTAACTAAAAAAGTCAGATGAGCAATGAATGCTTCAGCAGGTAGAAAACTAAGCTAACTATCTGTAATACGGCCGTTTTTGTGGAAGTCAACACCCAGAAAAAGCCTAACTATCCTGACAAGTCAAAAGCACGGTTTAACAAGTAGTAGAATGATTTCCAGCCTTTCAGTATGTCCCGGGTGAGAGATACAACCCATCTGTTTCCAACCTCTAACAATCCTTCATTAGCTCATCAGCCCTGGGTCATTCCTCTTAACTGCAACAGAGTGAAACAAATTTAAAGGATTAAACTGTAGGAAGAGGAGAGTGAAAGGATGTGCTTTTCTTTGACTTTCATGGTGCATTGGAAAAGATGGTTAGGGGGACGTCTTCCCTGGTCCCCGTTGTGATGAGGCACAGAAGAGGGAGTTGAAATCAGAGGTGACAAGGGGACCTCCCGGGTACAATTCGGCCTTGAATCTCCCAGTTTGGGATCTGCCTTACAAAGCAACCAGTGATTCTTACTGCAATCTATGAAGTGAGTACATCTCAAGGTTTTCTAGGTAGTTTGACTGCCACGTCAGCCTCCGTGAGCAACACTCGGCCAGTGTTTTTGGAGTTTTTCATGAGGCTACGGAGAACTGTTTTTAGCACTGTACAAGGTAGATGCTGTACATTAAAAAAAAAAGTAATCCAAACTTGTTGACCCCCCCATCGCAAAAAAATACAAGAAATAAAGGAAGGGGAAAAATATCAAAGCTGCGATTGCATTCTCTTTCAATAAACCTCATACAAGTTTTCTTTTGGGATTAGAAACAAATCTGTACATACAAATTTAATCAAAACAAAAATTGCTACAGGGCTAATTGTCATATATTGCGCTCTAATTTTGCAATCCTTTAGTTATCCACATCCAGGCAAAAATAAAGTGTAAGTCCAGTTGGGTATTTATCACTGATCTAACCAATATGGAGGGCATGCATTTGCAGGATGTGGAACGTTAGGAATGATACGCATACCTGAATCTTTAACCATGTGACCATTTTTGTTGCTTTTCACTAAAATCTAAACCGACTTTGATGCTGGTTTTTCTTCACCACGTCAGGTGATAGTTACATTCTTTCTCTGCTTTGGAAGCTGTTCTGAAACAATAACATTATAGAAATTTGTTTTAAAATCTAAAACAATGCAAGATACACAATGAGAATGTCTGTTGCTCAAGTGCATCCTGACAGAAAACTAGAGCAAATTTTCTGAAATATAAAATTCACATGGTCAGATGGTTAAAGGGTAGCTTGGCTGTTTTCAGTTTCCATCACACTGATCGAGTCTGACCAGGAGCTCCACAAAAACAAGTGTAAGTAACACAAATCAACACCCAAAACACCTAACTCGTATTAAAGAGCCATGCATTTGATTACCTGTTCATGAAATCCTGACCTTCTCATTATCCTCCTAAGACCCTGAGTGTTCATATGAGGACAAAGCCTATGGTAATAAATTCTGCCATTAGAAATATTAAGGCAATTTTCCAGAAAAAAAAAACAAAACAAAAGTAAAAGTAAAAGTAATTTACTGGAGAATTCATTTTAAATTTTCAGGAATTTTCTTTAGAATTTTTTGGGACCTGTTTTGTTATTTTGGGAATTTGGGGATATCATTTCTAAAGTTTTAGAAATCTGCTTGAAAAAATTTGGTAGGAATTTCCATCCAAATTTTCCTGAATTGTCATGGATTGTTTTGAGTGCTTGGGAAAAGTTTTTGTTCAATAATCCTCCAAATTATCAATGTATTTTTTGGGGAATTCATTTGTACAATTTGGGGAATTTGGTTTGATATTTTTGGGGAATTTATTTGGAGATTTTCCAGAATTTTCATTGGAATTTTGAATGGATTTATTTGTAAAATTCTTAGAAATTTGATTAGAAATTTTGTTTTGAATTTGCCTGATTTTTTTTTTTTTCTTCAGAAAATTTCATGGAATTTTCAGTGAAAATTTCATGTATATATTTTCAGAAATGTTTACCAAAATATTTGAATTTTGTTTTAATTTTTTTTTCACTTTCATGGAAATTTATCTTTAAAGTGATGGAAATTAAATCAGAAATCTGGTTACTGAATTTTTCTGAATTTTCATCTATTTCAGGGAGGATTTTTTTAGGGGAGAAACTGAAGGAATTTGTTTGGAAATATTCCAGAAATTTCATTGGAATTTGGGGGAATTTATTCGTAAATTTTGGGGCATTTGATTAGAAATTTTTGGGGAATTTGCCTGAATTTTTTCTGAAAATCTAATGGAATTTGCGGTGAAAATTTTATGAATATCTTTTCAGAAAAGCTTACTGAATTTTAAGGGAATTTAGAGGTTTATCTATGTTTGGAAATCTCTGATCACTTTAATGGAAATCTTCCAAGACCAGAACTTTTAGTGAAAATTAAATTCATACCTGTTCTTACTCACTAATCAAATCCAGACCAACTGGACAAAACACACTCAAAATGCATTTAAAATTTTGTTTAAAAAGTTGTGTGTTGTACAGTAAGATAAGACTGTTGTCCTCACATGCGTCATTTTTGGTGAAAAATACTTCCTGTTCATAAACAGAGCCCATATTTTTTACTTATCAGGTCCACTCGTCCTAAATAAGTGAGAGAAACTAAAAATGCTTTTCAACAAAAGCCTGGGTCTCAGGAGATTGTGCATTTATTTTGCATTTCTCAGCTGCTCTTGTAGTGCGTTAGATGCATCCATTCAGACAAGAGTAACAACAACTTAAGTAACATGTCAAAAATGACTATATTTTACCAACATGTCTCAATATTATGAAAAAGACCTGCTTAGGAGACATTGAGGGTTGATTTCTGGGTGTTCTTGGCTCTACACCTTTTGTATTTTTAAGCTAATGTGTGCTAATGCACCCCATTTGTGATTGTGCGCTTTAAAAATACAGTCTTGGTTCCTTAATGTAATTGTAGAGCTAAACACCTTAGCAGCTCTGTTTGTTATGAAGCATTTAATAAAGAGTTGGTCAGACTCAGTTAGCATGGTGGAACAAAAACAGAAAAATTAGGATTCAGGCCTTAATTCAAAACTGCTTTTAAAAAAACAGAGAAATTTGAGTAAACAGGCGAGGAGAAGTCCTGCCTAAGACTACATGATGCACCTCAAAAACTGCATCAATGAGAGGGAGAGAATGTGAGAGCAATCGCGACATCTGTGCAGGGAGAAACAGCTACAGAATGGGAGGGGTGTCAAACACACCAAAAGGCTAGATATCCATAAAAATCCTTGTTTAGTAATAATAATAATAAAAAATCAACTTGTTTAAATATGAATATTATAAGTCTGCTTTTCTCATGGTTAGGAAATCAAATATAGTCTCTGTGGGGGGTTAAAGGAGGGGGCGGGATGGGGGAGCCCTCCTATCACTACAACTCCATGTCCTGGGCCTCATCTTCTGAGAAATCAGACATGGAGCTTTCGGATGAAGAGTCGCCTGCCCCCTCTTCTTGCTCCTTCAGAGCCTCCTCTGTTGCATATTTCTGGATGTACTCTGTGAACGGAAAGTTGGGAAAACATTTGTTAAATCTACCAGGGGGAAGTTAGTGCAATTTTTAGACATATGTATTCTTCTTTACCTTTGATTTTCTGCTTGTACTCCTCTGGCCGGTGAAGGTACATGGCAGCTGCATCTCCATTCAGGGGGTCGATGGGGTTCGGGTAAGCCAGCAGCTGCGGCAGGAACGACTCAAATATGTTGGTCAGATCTGTGAAAGAAGATGGCAGATGAACACTTCACCATCTTATCTAAATCAGACACATATTGCAACCAATATATGTTCATATAAAGCTGTTTCCTCTGCTAATTGGTCGGAGGAGAGCTCATAATCGATTTCCACACCTATAAGCCAAAGATGACCATACAAGAGGATGAAGAAGGATGCTGAATATGCCAGCAACAAGACTGCAAATATAAAATCCTCAGTCTGATGGCCTCACAGAGACACTAATCCCTTTCACAAGCTTTCTGCTAGCAGGCCTCGGCTTTCTCTCAGAGCTGAGGCCTAGTTAAAAACTGCAATTCTGCTCTCATCTCCTGGGTGTCACCGTTGAGTCCACTCAAGATGGGAAAACAAACCCTTAACTACATTCTGTGGTACAGTATAATCATGTTCAGCTGATTTAATCAGCTGCTTTTGTTCCATCATGCTCATTAAGACTCCTTATAGACTGAGATCTGATTGGTCTATTGTCATGTTTGTCCAGAATGATTTACTTTTATCAAGCCCTACACAAAACAAATCATGCATTATAATCCATGTAAACAAAGGGGAAACAGCACAAATGTGATTGCAGAGGAAAACAGTCCCTAGATTTTTAAAAAAGTGCAAAAATTTTCAGGCTATATCAAAAGCTGTAATCAGTGTTAATTCTTAACTAAGTTGCTTTAACTTAATTTAGGGTCTTTAACATTCTCCTCTGAGTCTCATCGAGGACACTGTTGAAAATAAATAGGCAGGGATGCTGAAACATCTGCTAGGGATATTACTGTAAAGCCATTTATATTGCTCAACAGCTATCTTAGCCCAGTGGAGGGGCTGTAATGAGAAATTAATGGGGGGAAATGAGAGAGAAGGGCACAGGGACGTGAAGAGCTGCAGAAGCATGGTGAGGGAGAACAGAGCTACAGGGCGAGAAACAGTACATTCAATCGCTGCCACATGTAATATGTGACAGCATGTCCGTGCCTCTCACAGCTGACGGACAGTAAATCATCCTTGACGGAGGTGAACGTTATCTGACCTTGCAGGGTGAGGGTATTACCTCATTAGTGAGCACTTCTCCCCTCAGTAAGAAGATTAGGGACAATTGTGCACAACTGCCTAATGTGTCCGCACTTGCTAGCGAGAAGCCCCGCAGTAGACTTTTTAGGTGTCGATGGTTCTGTGTCAAGTTCTTTGCACATAATCACGCAGGACTCCCAGTGAGGAAACTTAATATGAACACGTACATGGAAGGGGGTGAGGCGGCGGGGGCTTACCGTAAAGGGCTGTCCATGTCTGGTTGATGACATCTAAGCACACTGTCCCTGACCTGGGGAAGTAAGAAAAAAAACTGTGTCAGTGGGGTAAAAGGTTCACATAAATGCTGCAGGCTGCTCATTAGCTGGCTAAATACACCGGCAACCATATAGCTGGACAGTAAAGTCAAAGTCATGGATGGATTTACTCTGTATGGAATAGCTTTCATTGCCTTTTTCTGTTCTTTTTTTAACATCAAACTGAGCAGCTCTTTGACTCGTCCATTGTGTTGCTATGAAAAATTTAATGAGACAGGTGTGTAGGTGGGAAACGTGTTCATCAAAACCTTACAGGTAAACTCTGTACACTGTCTAACTTACAAAAGAAACTTTTTTTAAAATATTATTTTTGGGTTTTTTTTGCCTCTATAGGACAGGACAGATGAAGAGGGACAGGAGAGTAGGCAAGACATTCAACAAATGACACCAGGACTCTCATGTGAAATGAGGGCTGTAACTTCATAGTTTCAGTGTATGCTCCACCAACTGAGCTAAACCAGTGCCAGCATAGAACCCAAACATTGCAAATAAAGGTTCCTTTTGCAAGAGACAGGGTGCTGCAAGTTGTGATAAATGTAAAATCTTCCTGTAGAGCTCTATGCACCATGACTATGACCCTGTTTTTAAAATGCACGGAGAAATATATCCATTATTGACATTTAGATACTGGATATAGTGGTGGTCTGGAATGCCTTCTTCTGAATTTGATTTGCTGTTTAGGCACCACAAACACTGAGGTGATCTGTAGAACTCTGCTAGTTTACACCTTGGATGATGGGAACACTACCCCTTTTTAGGGATCCTGACAATCTGGCTCAACTCAGTAAAAGGGTCTGATCTTTCACTTATCAAACAGCTCTTCATTTGCAACAATTTTGCCTTTTTATGTTGTTAAACAACAATAAAATGGAATGAAAGGGAATAATCCAGCATCCATCCTTACCATATACAGATGAATCTAAAAAATAGAATATCATGAAAAGGTTTGTGTTTACCTGTGATTTCATTCAAGAAGTGATATATTCATATATTCTAGATTCATCATTACAAAGTGAAATATTTCATGACTTTTTGTGTTTTAATGTTGATGATTAAAACACAGCTCACAAAAAAAACAAAAATCCACTATCTCAAAATATTAGAATATCACAAAACGTAAGTCCAACAAAGGCCTTCTGGAAAATTATGCTCATTTATGCACTCAGTACTTGGCTGGAGCTCCTTTTGCATGAATTACTGCATCAATACAATATGGCATTAAGCCAGTCAGTCTGTGGTCCTGCTGGGGTGTTATGAATCCCAGGTTGCTCTGATAGCAGCCTTCAGCTAGTCTGTATAGTTGAGTCTGGTGTCTCTCATCTTCCTCTTGGCATTTCCTGAGATAGTCTCTATGGGGTTCAGGTCAGGCCAGTTGGTTAGCAATCAAACACAGTAACACCACAGTCAGCAAACCAGTCTGGTAGTTTTGGCTTCACTGTGGGCAGGTGCCAATCCTGCTGAAAAAGAAAATCAGTATCTCACATAAAGCTTCTCAGCAGATGGGAACATGAAGTGCTCTAAAATCTCCTGGTAGATGGCTGACAGCATTGACTCTGGACTCGATAAAGCACAGTGGACCAACAGCAGCAGATGACATGGCACCCAGACCATCACTGACTGTGGTAACCGAAAATAATGGATTTCAAGCACCTTGGATTCTCGGCCTCTCTAATCTTCATCCAGACTTTGGGACCTTGATTTCCAAATGAAATTCAAAATTCCATTTCATCTGAAAAAAAGACAGGCTTTGGAACACTGAGCAGCAGTGCCGTTCTTTTCTCCTTAGCCCAGGTGAGACACTTGGTTCAGGAGTGACTTTACACTGGGAACAAGACACTTGTAGTCCTTTTCCTGGACACATCTGTGTTTGGTGGCTCTTGATCCACTGGCTCCAGCCTCAGTCCACTCCTTGTGAAGCTCCCCTCAGTTTTTGAATCTGCTTCATTTGACAGTCCTCTGAAGGCTGAGCTCATCTCTGTTGCTTGTGCTACTTTTCTTACCACACTGTTCCCTTCCAGTCAACTTTCCATGAATATGCTTTTATACTTTCACTAATGACCCTCTGTGGCTTACCCTCCTAGTGAAGGGTGTCTACGATCATCTTCTGGACATTTGTCAAGTCAGCAGTCTTCCCCATGAGTGGGGCTGTGTGTACTGAACCAGAGTGAGAGAATTACGGCTCAGGAAACCTTGGCAAATTGGACTTTTCTGCAGTACTCTGATATTTTGAGATAGTGGATTTTTGATTGACACATCACAACTCACTCTTGACTTGTCTTGAATTCAGTCGTTATTTACCAGTACCCAACAGGATTTATTTACTAAATATTACATCCTTTAAAAGCATGCTTATAACAACATGCGGGAGAAAAGCTGTTAAAGAGGCACTGCTAGCCTTTTAGCTTGTGGCTTATTTCCCCCCATTCATTCTTTTTGCACACAATGATGTATAGGCAATTGTTTGCATAAGAGGTGGGCTAGTGAGTTGTGACTGAAGATGTTTTGTCAATGCATAATATGGCCGCACATACTTAAGTACAGTCACTTAGTGCGAATGGCCAAAATGCATCATTAATGTAAAATGTCAAGAGGGCCATAAATTCCTTGTGCTTCAACACTGTCTCATTTGGGGAGGAGGCACAGGTTCAGCCTGTCCATCAGGTCCACCCACAGACCAACCTTCATGTACTGTGTCCTTCACAGGAGGTGGCCTCTGAGGACTGGATTAATGGTCCCTGAGAAACACAGTGCTCAGCCGACTTCAAATATCTGTGTGATTTTCTGATGTTAATATCCAAACAAGTGCTTCTTATCAAAGGTAAAACTGTACTCCAGATACAAATTCATCTTTTGTACTAAAAACAAAAAAACAAAAAAACAAAAAAACAAAAAAACAAACTAACAAACAAACATGAAAAGGCAAAGAAACAACAATAATAATTCAGCTGATGTTTTGGCTTACAAAACAACAGGCCAGCTGTTTAAAACAAGCAATCATCACAAGATATGCTTAGAATTCATAAAAAAACAAAAAGCCTTTAACAAAGTGTTAAAACTGAATTATTCAATAGGGTCTACTGCCAAAAAGAAACCCATTTGAAATATTTAAATAAAGATCAACATCAACTTACGCTTCATCAATGTTGGGATGAAAAATCTTGTTCATGAATCCTGAAAAAGAAAGGCAGAGATAGGAACTGATTAAAGATATTTCAACAAAATGTGAAAGTATTACTCTTAATTTGAGAGTACAGAGCCTACCTATTGATGGCGATTTGAAAGGGTATTTGTCGGGAAGATCTACTCGCACCTTCCACACGCCTCCCTCGTACGGTGCTGCACATAAAAGGAGGACAGAAAGAAAAAGACAAAACACATTTCATCAGACTCTGTCCTTCATGAGAAACTGTAGGGTTATATCAATGTTCTGCACTCCTTTCTCCTCAACAGAGAGACAGGCCGCTGGAGAAACAGCTACACATACTATTTCTTTTGCAGTTTTCTTCTATTTTAATGCATTTCAGCCCAAGAGAATTCTCTACTTCACTTCATATTATACACTGACATCAAAGAGGAGGAGGCTGTGAGCATGAGGTGCTCTCTTAAAATAGCTGTGTGTAACAGAAGCCTTATGCGTAACTCTCAATCTCATAGATGAGTGAAAACACTTGTTTTGAGGATGAATGAGGGTGAATACTCGCACACGAGGAGAGGCAACAATCCCGGTTTATTTGGCATCGTTACGAGGCATCATAAACGGGGTCAAACACCCACTTCCTCTCTTTACTGATGCGTAAGTGGCAGTGGTTTTAGCGCAACAGATGTTGCAGGCAGAAGAAGTATTTCCTGCTGATGAGGCCAAGCTCCTTTGCCAAATTGCCCCTCAAGCCCAGATCCTCGGGTTTTACACTTTGTGGCCTCGGGCATAATTTCAATCCTTGTTACGTTGCAGGCCTGCTGTGAGGAACCACTGTTTATGTAGCAAACAAGAGAATGACAGATTCTTCTGCTACATGCCCTATGGGCGATATTACTGTATGTAAATAAACATCATATATGGATGGACTATCATAAAGTCAGAAAAAAAGTGGTTAATAGGAGTGATAACATGTCTTAATCTAACATAACTGGAAGCTTGCCTGAAGACATCCTTAATTCTACCTTTATGTTTCAAGAACACAAAAATAAAGTTTAAAAGGAAATTAGTCTAAAAGATGTTAATAAAACAGGAAAGAGGAGCACTTACTTCCTTGTGGTCCGAAAAACTTCACTACAAATTCATTGAGTCCACTGAGGATGGTAACTTCATGCTTGCTCTCGATGCTGTGAATAAAGGCTGTTAAGGACAACGTCTTCATGTGACTGCATCCACAACAACAAGCACAAACTGAGGCACAGCATTAATGACACATTCTTCACTAATAGTCAGGGTTGGCCTCTCTGAAATGGTGACTTACATGCATTTGTTTTAAGAGTTACACATCATGACGTGCTTTGAAGCAAGAAATACAAAGACACTGGCAAAGTCTGACCTTTCTCCACTGTCCTACCTAACTTTCTCTCTCTCATATCAAACAGGGTTATGAAAATGAAAGAGAGCAATGATGGCATCTGACAGATAATGAAAACAAATCAATGCAGAGAGATTACACTTGGATTCTGTTCTGACCCTATAGTCCTGGAGAGTCATTTTCCATGACAATCAATAGAGTCATGCCAATTTTTCACTGCTCATGGGATGAATATTCTCCGACTGAATGTGCAGTATTTGGGCCACAGATTCCAAAACAAATGAAAAAAATCATGCATAGTCACACCAGCCGGTAGATCATATTCAACCATGCTACAGGCCTCCATCCACCTGTCACTCTCTAATAATCCTCTTGGATATAAAACACAAGTCGACATGGGAAACAGAACAGGAAGCTGTCTACTTAGAAAGAAAGGCTGAGATTCCAGCTAACTTTAACCAACCTCAGCTTTTATTGAACTTATATTAAGAAGCTGAAAACCTGATTCAAGAAAGAAAAATAAGGCAGAAAATTCTCAATCTTAGTTCAACACAGACAACGTGTGTATTGTTTAGACAAGTAGTTTTGTATTTCAGGCGAATTACAAAAGAGATAAGAGGATAATCCATCAAATCAGAGAAAAACACTTCAAAAAGCATGCCAGCAAACAAGTTCAAGTTACTCTTAAAGTCATAAAGAAGCCATCATTAAGGCAGTTAAAAGGTAATGCCACATGACCCTGGTAAGGACACTGAAAGGGCCAGTAATTCACTTACGCAATGGTCACTTGCCAGAAAAAAGACCAATGATTTAGGGCTGTCTGTGTTAATCGAGATTAGATTACAGTTATATATACACACTTTATAAATTTATTAATCACATTAACTGCACTCTGTCACTTTTGGCACAACTTACACACTTCTTTTGTCCCTTTAGCTGCACTGTAGTTACACTACTCTTCTGCAATTGTAGCAGTGGTGGTCTAAAACATTTGCATCTCAAAACGCAAAAAAAAAAAAAGAAAAAAGGAATTAAAAAGCAATTAAACATGATGAATGATAATTAACTATTGAAATCATTGGTCTGAAGCCCTAGTTTTCATATATTTCATCAAACTCTTAAGTTTAAGGTTCTGTGTCTGCAGCCATTGTTTTTTGTGCCAGCATCCAAAAGTGCTTTGTTCTCACTAGTCTTTATTGTTGTTACAAAGTTGATTTCTGCTTTCCTCCGTAGTATCTGCACCATTGTTTTTAAATAGGTAAATATGCCTAACATTTTCCTTTTTGTTAAGGAAATATCACCAATAAAATATGAAAACTAGAAAAGCACTCAAAGAGCCTCTGCCATTAGCCCCATCTCCCAATAGTAAAGAATCCTTTAAAAAATTCCTGGATCCAGACAGTGATCTGGATCAGTCCCAAAATCAAATCAGTTCTTCCTTATGTAATTTCTGACATTTCCTGAAAATTTCATTAAAATCCGCTCATAACTTTTTGAGTTATGTTGCTAACAAACTAACAATCCCTGCCGATCACATAACCTCCTTGGCGGAGGTAGCAATGTAAAGGAATACTGTGTTAGCACTAGAAGCTGCTGTAGGCTTGGAAATTTAATCCAAAGAAGACAAGAAGTAAGCATAGAACACTTAAAAGTCACACAGTTACTCTGATGACTTCTCTACATTCACGGAGTGTCCAAAAATATAACTTTCATTTCACAAACACTGTAGCCCTGCTTCATTTAAAATTTCCTGCACTTTGTCTTCCCTTTCTACATATTAAAATGTTAAATTTTTATACTTTTTTAATCCTTTTTGGTTTAGTAATTCTTATATTCAAAGTTTAATTCCTGCACATTGAGAGAAATGCGAACTGGAGTAAAAATCCTTGTTGCACACGCATTCTTGGCCAACAAAGCTGATTCTGAGATTGGTTCACCTCTGCTATGGCTGTCATCAAAGCTGATATTGTAAATCCTGCCCCTTGATTTTGATGGCCAGTGAGGGAAGAGTGACATTGATGGGCATGATGCTGTTCTAAAAGTTGAACTCGTTTTCAACTGAGAGTGCTACGACAAAAAAAAAACCAAAAAAAAAACCAAAACAAAACTGAAGCCAGGGGCATTTTAGCATTGCTGGGCTATGTTGGTTTTGTATTAAAAATCAGTGCTGCCAGTGCAAAAGTGGTGTCTGTGGACACAGGCCCTCATATAACCTGCAACTGTTTCCATAGAAAACACCAGAAAAAAAAGTCTTTCCCATCACCTAGGGTTGTAATAATGAAACAGAAAAGTTGTTCATAACCTCAGCAAATTAACTTGGTCCTAATCTAAGTCTGAAGGTTTAATCTAGTACCAGCAGATTTCTCTGCTCTACTGAGCTGACAGGACTGGCTCCTGATTCACTGGTGCTAAATATCCATATTTTTAAATGGGAAAAAGACATGCTCTGAGAAGTTACCAATTTGAGATACCACATCACTACTTTATGACTCTTCTTCTGACATAATTAAAGGTAATGCAAACAGAATTTCACTGGCCCAAGAAGAAAATGACAGCAGGATTACAGAGCTGGTGGGATAATGTCAGACAGTGAACTGCAGTGAATAAATACACTACATGGACAAAAGTATCTGGCCACCTAACCATTATACCAAAAAGGACTATAATGACATGTATTCAAATATGTGGATTTAAAGATAAAGTTGGCCCCCTTTTGCAGCTATAATAGCCTCCACTCTTCTTAGAAGGCTTTCCACAAGATTTTGGAGTATTTTTGTGGAAATTTGTACCCATTCATTCTGAAGAGCATTTATGAGGTCAGGCACTGATGTTGGATGAGAAGACCTAGCTTGCAATCCCTGTTCCAGTTCATCCCAAAGGTGCTTGACGAGGTTCAGGTCAATGCACTGTGTGGGTCTTCCACACCTAAATCATCAAACCATGTCTTTGTAGTCCTTGCTTTGTGCACTGGGACACAGTCATGTTGACATAGAAACGGACCTTCCCCAAGCAGTTGCCAGAAAGTTGGAAGCACAGCAGTGTCCGCCCTTTACTGGAGTATAGGGACCTTTGCCAAACCCCGAAAAACAGTGCCACCATTATCCCTCCTCCAACAAACGTCACTGTTGGCACAGTGCAGTCAGGCAGGTAATGTTCTCCCAGCACCTGCCAAACCCAGACTCGCCCATCTGACTGCCAAACAGAGAAGCGTGATTTATTACTCCTCAGAACACAGTGTGCTTGACATCACTCCATATGATGCTTGGCATTTTTGATATGAGGCTTGCATGCAGCTGCTTAGTCGTGGAAACACATTCCATGAAGCTCCTGTCACACTGTTTTTGTGCTCACATTATTTTGTATAACAAATGCAGACTGCATGACTAGATGCTTGATTTAATACACCTGTGGCAACGGGTCTGAATTAAACACCTAAACTCAGTAACTAAAAGGTGTAGCTGAATACTTTTGTCCATATAGTGTTTATTAATTCTTCACTTTACCTATTTAGGGACACTTTATATACTTTAATTGATCAGATTTACTAATGAGTCATGATATGATTGCCTTACAATAGATCAATTCTTGCCAAATTACAATATCATGATAGAGTTGTTACTGCGATCCTGTATCATATTGTTTATGATACATTATATCTTAAAGCAGTTAAATGCCAAGATTATGTGACTATAAAACTGTGTCGTTTCCAAAAAACACTGAGAAGGTTTTAAAAATTGTCGATGTGAATCTAAGCATCCCTATCTCTGCAACAAAGTGCAGATAGTTTGGACGCTGTAAACATGTTTTTGTACAGAAGCTAAGACTACAGTATAAGGCATGAATGATAACACCACATTTATTTATGGCATGCATTCTAATGAAATAATCTTGGTGCTCACAAAGGATCTCTTGACCTTGATGTGGAACTTAAGATGGCTATGATGTGTATCTGCTGTGATATGACACAATTCCAAAGCTATTTGGAGTTGTTATATAGCTATATATTTATTACCCATATCTTCTCATTATGGTTAGCAGAGGAAATAATCACCTAGAGTTTTCCTGTAGAACTCCAGTTACATACATAATTACATCATAACAAACCCTCCAGAACATTAGCTTATTTCTAGTCAGTGTATCATATTGCAAATCCAACATTACAGCTATGTGCTTGTAATGTACACTCGCACTGATCATTTCTGATCTCCAAGCTACCACAAGATCATCACAGAGAAATCGTTTCCTTTTCATGTGAGCAGAGGGAGGAAGCACTGGAAATAAAAATGAGGCATAGAGAGAGAGAGAGAGACTCAGCAGGAAAATAAACAAGATGGAGAAGAAAACGGTGGCAAAATAGGAGAGACGGAGCACATCAGAGACAGACGGTACAAGGGATGGGATAAAAATCAGTTTTCCATGACACACAGTAGCAGCTGGCTTGTCAATCCTGATTGAGTGCGTATCCCATTAGCAGACTGACCCCTAAAGGGTTAAATCAAAGGGGTTATTTTAAGCTCTGGTTGAGTCTGCGAAGAGCAGACTGAGTCGCTGGCTCCGGCAAGGAAATGTGTCATTGTCAGACATAAGAGGAACCTCTCTGTTCTCTCTCATGTTGGAGTCAAGCAGCCGTTTTCAGGCTGTTTGATGCAAAGTTCGAGGCTGAATAAGCAACCACTGACACCAAGAGGATAACACTCATTCTAGTGGCAAAACAACTAGCCGTATGCAACAACAAGACTACAGCTCCCACTTCAGACGGCATGTTTACATTCTGCAGCTCACCAAGTTGTGCCCTTCATGTAAGGACGTCTATGCATGTAGTGAAGCTGCTGTGTGAGTGAATGTGTCTGTCCACACATGAGAGGGAAGCATTGCAGAGGAGGGGGATGGTCTGAACTGTGTGTTATGTTATAGAACACAGCAGTGAAGCAGGGTGGGAGATAAGCTATTAATGGGGTTGAATCAACACAGATCATGCTGCAGGCTAATTGACATTGCCTATACTGACTGTGGGAGTTAGAGGAAAACATTTGCTGCTAAAGAAAACAAACTCACAAGTTTATCTCAAGAACCAATCTTCGACTTTTTATGCCAGATTCAACACTCTCACCCTCTTCTTCTTTGCCAAAGCCATTCACTAAAACCATAACTCCTTTTAAAGCAATCTATAGTGTCATCATGACAACAGTCTTAGACCCAACGCTCCAAGTGCTCATTCTTTCCACCACGTAAATAACTACGAGACACTGTCAGTGACACCTTCCTCCCCTTATGAGGGAGTTTGGCAGGTCTGTTAAAAACAAAAAACAGTTCCTAGAAGAGCTTGTAAATTCCAACCTGTTTGATGGAGTGGAAGATGTATTTAGCATAGGGTTGAGAAAACAGCCACTCCGCCTGCCAAACACAGAAGATGATAAATGGATGGGAATAAAAATGGATAGGTAGGAGATACAGACTTAATTAACTAAGTGCTGATGCGTCTTTTTGTTTGGTGTTTTTAACAGAAGTGACATGATGACACATTTAAAGCTGGTTTCATTATGAAAGCTGACAGGACAGCAAAAACTTTGTGTTGCCGTGTGGTTTCATTTACATCAAAATAACACACACATGAGTAGTATGAAGATCAACCCTCAATCAACCTAGGTTTAACATTGCAAATACTAAAGCTGCAGTATGCAGTTTTACATGCACATTCCAAGACCTTACACCACCCTCTCTGCTGCCTCACATAACACAGCTAAAGCCCCTCCCTAATAATTTGGCACCAAGCATTCAAATTAGTTTTGCTGGGCTTGAGGAGGAGCTGGGGGTGTTCCTGGGAAAATGATTTCACATCCAATTAAACCCACGTTATAATTGTTTAGCCAACTAGTCTAAAGTCAAGCAGAAATATTCTGTAAACCAGCTTCACACTGCAATGGTAAAACAACTTTACACAGTAAAGACACAAAGTAAGAAGTGCTGGCATCACTAGCCATCATCCTGTACAACACTGATCCAAAAGTTGAACGTTTTTCAACCGAGAGCAAACTAAGCACTGCAACAAAAACAGCGGACACTGAGGACGTTTTTTCTGATACCTCAGAATGTCGGACCACATTGGTTTTGGATTAAAAATAAGTGCTGCTAGCCCACAAAAAGGCTGGCTGTGGACACAGGCCCTAACTGCTGTATTTGGTGTGGCTCTTGAAGGGAAATATATCCCTTTGAAATTCCAACCAGTCTCTTCAGCATCCAAGACAGTCTGGCTGCAGACAGCTGCTGTCAGACAACTACAGTGAGATGCTGCTTCCATCAAGATGAAAATGCACTAAAACGTTCAAAATGTTACATTTTTGGTTAGGGTTAGGGTAAAGGTTAGGATACCAAGAGTTAAAAGTTAAAAACCTGACCTGCAAAACCTAATGACAAAATGTGTATCAAACCAATTAAACAGTCTGCTTGCATGAAGCTAACAAAGCTATGTTAGCCATGTAGGTATCACATAAACCCATATTATTAACATAAAATAGCTACATAGCTAATGTAGCTAAAGTTTACAAGGCCGCATTAGCTGTGTTAGCTTATGTCATGTCCTAAACCTAATCAAGCTACATTCACTATGTAGCTACATCACCGACATTGCTAATGTAGCTACATTAGCATTAGCTACATTTGCTAAGTTCACATTGCTAATGGTAGACTGAACATGCTACACTGGTTTACATGGTAAAGTTAACCATGTAGCATAGCTACAAAAGTATTAGCAACATTTGCCCACAAGTAAAAATAGATGAAATATACTGTACCAGCAAGGCAGTATCCATAATACAAGTACAGTGGCTACTAATTGCAGATAGTGTTACAGTTTAGACTGAGCATTTGACCAGGATTGTGGGACTGAAATGACAAAAAATGCAAATAAAAAATAATCATGGCTATCTCTAGGAGGCACAATTAATTTTTCAATCACACAGTGCTGTTAGCATGCAACAGTGAGTAGCTAAGCCAAAAGTAGATGGCAAAAACAGGAAAAATCTGGTTGATCTTTCTTTGTTAAGAGTTGCTGTTACTGGAGTTTGTGCAAGCTAGCCCTGATTGGATGTTTTATTCTGGTTTAATCAATTATATGAGTGGCTAATGTACAGGCATGGTGCAAAGCTCCTCTGAGGAGCTTCTAGCTGGTTATATGAAAATAACCAATAAAAGAAATTATATACTTATTCTTGTAGATAACCTAAACCTACAAAACAACATGAGACGATCAGTATGAAGATTTATTATTTCTATGCAGTCATTTTAAGGCATGCAATGCACAGAGGTAGGTGTCAGATAAGAACTAATAGACTGCGTGCAGCCAAATTGCCTTTTTTTTACATTCTCAGTTAAGTTATATATTTGACTGTTAAAATAAGGCAGGAAAAGATATTTTGTTAAAAAACACGTTTAAAAAAATCAGTACATTTAGAAGTGATCACTGCACAGGGCTGATAAACTCAATGCAAACATTAAGTTCCTCACAGCATTAATGACATATATGTTTGAAAAGTAACTCCTTATTTAAGCATTGTTTCAGGGATGCAATTTGGTGTTTCAACTGGAAATGAAGAAAAAAAAATCACCCTTTACTGCAGCTTCTATGCTGTTTATGATACAAGCTGAATTAAACCCTTAATGTTTGGCTTTGGAAATGTAGTACAAAGAATTCACCATTAATTTTGATCAACATTAAGCCATAAAATCCAAATGAAAGAGTAATGTATATTGGACTTAATGGTGTTATTAGCAGGTTCTGCACTATTCCGTATACCCAGCATAATGGCTATCCATCCACCCCCCCATCTTGGATTAGTATAGATAAGTCATAATCTGTGGATAGCACCAGGTCAATATGCTTTAACGCAGTTCTTATCTGATACAAGAGCCTGATCAATCCAGGAGAACATACATACAAACTAAACATGTATGCGGCAGCTTTTCAGATAACCAAGAAAGCCATGAGAAGAACACACAACTGCCTGTGTTAACACACTCACCAACAACACCTTCCTTATATAGTGAAAGAAATTCTAGAAAACACATAAAAAGGAGAGAAAAGTCCTTCAAATGTTTCAAAGATGATCACAAAGTTGAAACATTTCCTGGTTGTTATATTTGAAAAGTACACTCAAAGGCTTAAGTGCAAAAATATGCATAAAATAGCATTTACAGTTGTGGTCTAGACATGTCTTGCTTTCCTTCTGGTCTACTCCAGCCACTGTCCCTGTCTGACCCTGAGTCAAAATATGCCTTTCAGGCCAAGCTCTCTCTAAGAATGGAAAACAAACATGATGGGGAATCATAAACAGCACACTGTGAAACAATGCAGTGGCATCTATGCTGGAAGGGTTCCCCTTTTTGGAGAGAGGAGTTGTTTATCGACTAAAATGAGGCACTGTCTCATATCAAAGCAATTTCTCATCTCTTTATGTAGGGTATAGGAAAGAAAGAAATCCCTGATTCTCCTTTCCTTAACCAAACTGATGTAATAAATCCATAAGCTAGAGTCAACATAAACAAAACACTTTTGTCAAATAAAGACAGAATTTGTGAGTTGTATTCATGATACTGCATGTAACTGACTGATCTGAAGTAGACCCCTAGATTACTGTAAAATAAAGAGTACTTTTATGCATTTTTAATGCAAAAGTTTGCTCTGTCCCATAAACAAGTGCAACCAGTAAACCAGTCTAAAGTACCAAAGTAATACTGTAATGACTGCAAGTGCTGCAACATCACACCTTACATGAGACCTGATGCTACTGATGTTGAAAATTCAACCCTGTTCATTGTGTATTGCAAGAGACCAGTGCACTGCTCAGCACATGCTGAGATGCACCGTGATGTAGTAAACAGACATGGTGGAGTGCTGATTTATTTGAAAAAGCTCCTCAATTAAAAGACAAAAAGTGATCAGCGGAGGTTGGCAGGGCGCATGCTGCTGCCTTACTTCATAGTTATCACCTGCTCAGCTGGGAGCTCAACTACCATGTTATAGCTAACAAGAACACCATCTCCACAAGGTAAAACCAGATGGCGCTAAAGGAGCAACACAGCTATACAGAAGTTGCAGGTCGTGGACTTCACTGAATATAATTGTAGGCGTCACTCAGGAAGACAGTTCAGTGAAATCAATGGGATCAAATCACAGAGAAGCAGCCCTGATAAAAGGGAAAAAATGTCTTACTGTGCTGAAAGATGTCAGGATAAGAATGCAATAATGCATTGCTACAGAACACCATTGCTTGAGATCTTTGAAGCAAAAAGTAGATGTTTATAGATGCATATATGGCAGCAGAGGGAGCAGTTATTGTGGCTTGCTATGTTGTAACATTAATTAAGAACGTAATTGAATAATTAACAAAGAGTTAATACTAACCCAGCCATATGTGTAGTATCCATCAGTACGTAGTTATTTGACTTGTTTATGATGGCACACATTTTTTTTTACAGATGTAGTTTATGTCTTTGTTTGTAGCTAGGCAATAGTTTGGTCTTTGATACACAAATCTCAGTATTCAGTGTTGTGAACTTGACTGCAAAGCACTAAACTGTATGTGTAGTTTTATTCACTATTCGTTTAATAGATGCTAGGTTTCTCCACACGTTGTACACAGATGTCTGTCAGCTGTAACCTTGGCCATTTACTGGAATCGCTGACCCACTGTGGGTATGGCTCAGGGAACCTCAGTCCATCGCTAGGAGGTAAACTTATTAGTGTCAGACTACTAGTCTTCCCCTGCAAATTTAAAATAATTGGAAAAGGCATCTAGATGGTCCAGAACTTTCTAATGTGAATTAAAAGCTACTGGTAGCTAGCAGACTTGCAGCCACCAGCTGAGCTCTGCTCACATAACACATCATCACTGTGTACAAACACAAAAACGGTCTATTATAGACTTCACATATCAGCATACAATACTCTCACCACCTGCTGACCTCCAGCTTAAAGTAATGCTTTGAAAGGAAAGATTACAGGGCTCCTGGCTAGTCTGAAACAACAGGAAAGGCAGCAAATCAAATAACAGAGCAAGGTTACTGAATGACACAACTGACACCATGTCCAATTTCCAGTTAATACTGGTACTGAGTAGAGTAGAAGACATTAGTAGTGCATTAGTCGCTATGCTTGTGTTTGAGACTGGAAAAGCAATGCTTAGTTTTCTACTTGAAAGACACCAATGGTCCAAAGTCCCAATACCCACTGGGGAAAAGTAACATAAAAAGAGAGGGTAGAATAAGGTCAGCCAGTAGAGCAGAGGGCAAAAAAAGCAAAGAAAAGAACACGGCAACACGATACATGCAGTTGTTGAAAAAGATAGTGAAATAAGAAACATGGAAAGAGTGATGCCAAAGAGAAGGAGAGGGAGTGATGCAGTGATAATGAGAGAAGAGTTCAGGCTGCTGAATGCTGATCTGGCCTGGCAGGCAGATCTGTGAGAATGACATCATTGCCGTGGACTGCAGGTCGATGGTGAGGATGATGATTTTGCCTGTCTATAAACACACATGAAAGGACTGAAATGTCTGGACTGACTACAGTATATGCCATAATAGTCAAGAGTAAATCCAGATTACCATGAGATCACAGATGAGTATAAGATCAAGGTTATCCACAAGGAACGTCTAAAAACTTAACACTCCATTATGAATTTTCATGCTGCAGAGATTCTGTTCTAGTGAACCTGGGGAATACAGGACTAAAGACAGAGCAGTAGCAGAACCAGGGGGCAGAACTGTAGAAAAGTATTCCATCTGTATAAAGAAGTGTCAACACATCATAAGGTTGAGAAATCATAATGAAAAAAGTGGTCATTATTAACGACTAAAACAGAAAAGAAAAAAGAATGGGGCCTGGTTAAGAGCCTTGTGGAACACCCTTATTGATCGGGCAATATAGCAAGTTTTAAGGCACACTATATTGCCGAAAGTATTCACTCACCCATCCAAATAATTGAAATCAGGTGTCCCAATCACTTCCATGGACACAGGTGTATACAATCAAGCACCTAGGCATGCAGACTGTTTCTACAAACATTTGTGAAAGAATGGGTCGCTCTCAGGAGCTCAGTGAATTCCAGTGTGGTACTGTGATAGGACGGCACCTGTGCACAAGTCCAGTCGTGAAATTTCCTCGCTCCTAAATATTCCATAATCAACTGTCAGTGGTATTATAACAAAGTGAAAGCAATTGGGAATGACAGCAACTAAGCCACAAAGTGGTAGGCCATGTAAAATGGCAGAGCGGGGTCAGCGGATGCTGAGGCGCATAGTGTGCAGAAGTTGCCAACATTCTGCAGAGTCAATCGCCACAGACCTCCAAACTTCATGTGGCCTTCAAATTAGCTCAACAACAGTGTGTAGAGAGCTTCATGGCCGAGCAGCTGCATCCAAGTTATACATTACAAAGTGCAATGCAAAGGGTCAGATGCAGTGGTGTAAAGGACGCTGCCACTGGACGCAAGAGCAGTGGAAACGCATTCTCTGGAGTGACGAATCACGCTTCTCCATTTGGCAATCTGATGGACGAGTCTGGGTTTGCCGGTTGCCAGGAGAATGGTACTTGTCTGACTGCACTGTGCCAAGAGTAAAGTTTGGTGGAGGGGGGATTATGGTGTGGGGTTGTTTTTCAGGAGCTGGGCTTGGCCCCTTAGTTCCAGTGAAAGAAACTCTGAATGCTTCAGCATACCAAGAGCTTTTGGACGATTCCATGCTCCCAACTTTGTGGGAACAGTTTGGGGATGGCCCCTTCCTGTGACCACACCAGTGCACAAAGCAAGGTCCATAAAGACATGGATGAGAGAGTTTGGTGTGTATGAACTTGACTGGCCTGCACAGAGTCCTGACCTAAACCCGATAGAACACCTTTGGGATGAATTAGAGCGGAGACTGAGACCCGGGCCTTCTCATCCAACATCAGTGAGTGACCTCACAAATGTGCTTCTGGAAGAATGGTCAAAAAAATCCCATAAAAACACTCCTAAACCTTGTGAAAAGCCTTCCCAGAAGAGCTGAAGCTGTTATAGCTGCAAAGGGTGGACCGACGTCACATTAAACCTTGTGGATTAAAAATGGGATGTCACTTAAGTTCATATGTGAGTCAAGGCAGGTGAGCAAATACTTTTGGTAATACAGTGTATTTCAAACTAGATATAGGGTAAGATGATGTCAATTATGTTGACATATTTCATTGTTGGTTTATGATGAATATATGCAAGCCTAATGCTCAAGAAGGAGGGAAAGAGATTGTTTACGGTACGACCCATCAGCAGTAATAAGCTTACTGACTAGAAATGGGATTTTACAGTTGTTTCAGTAGTACTTAAGTATTTACTAATTAACAAATACTGGTGGCCCACTATGCTTTCTGTGGTGTGCTGCTAATAAGTCAATTAACAATCATCTTTAAATACCTGTTCTGAATTAAAAGACGAGAGGTTAATTTAACAGAGTTGTTTCTCAATACAAGTCTCTGTCAGAACGGGGGTCCTGTAATTTGCCTGTACAATGTATTTACAGTTATTTTGTTGTTCAACTTTATTCATAAACAACGTCTGGTAGTTACATTCATGAAATACCTTAGTTGCATAAGTTGCAGACCAAGCAACATTTCAGAAATTAGATGGGCAAAAAGGTCAGAGGTCTAAACTGGGGGTAAGTTATGTATGGAATAGGTTTGGGAGTAGATAAGCAAACAGTGGCTAACTTGAGCTTTGTTACCTTTAGCTAGAGCTAACATACCTACACAAGCTACATAGTTAACATTACTACATAAGCCACTGTAGCTAAGGTAGCTTTAGCAACGTAAACTTTAGCAAACGTAGCTAAAGCTTATGTAGCTAAAGCTTATGTAGCTAAAGCTTACATAGCTATATACATAATGTTGCTAAATAGCTTATGTAACTAATGTTAGCTTCATAGCCTGGTTAGTACAGACATCCATAAGCTTCATGAGATTTAGCTACATTAGCAACTTAGGTATGTTATTTCCATAGCTATGTAAACTATGTTGTTTATGTAGCTAACATTAGCTTTGTAGCTTTTTAGTAAAGATATCCATGACCTCCATGAGCTTTAGCTACATAGCGATGTTACCTTTGTAGTTATGTGATCTACGTAGCTTACATAAGCAGCTACATAAGCTACATTTGCTGAGTTAGAATGTTTTTATGGAGAGCTTTTCCTGTAATCAGACTGCTAACTCAGCTTTATTAAACATTTTGTAATCAGGTTTTGCAAGTCAGGTTTTTTACTTTTTGTACCCTAACCCTTACCTAAAACCTGACCCAAACCTAACTGAAAGTTTAATCCCATTTTATTTTGAAAGTTTTAGTGTGTATATCCCTCTTGACAGATGTGGAGTCTCAGATTAACAGTATTGAGAGGGGCCGTCTGAGATCTGCTGTCTGCAGCCGGACCCCTCTCGAACAAGACAGTTCAAACTTTATTCTATCATTGCTGTCAATTTCTCATACTATCAATGCCCTCTTCTGCGAGAAATTACAACCACAGTACTTGTACAAATCTCTATTATCACCACAAGGTAATCTATTTAAAATGTGTTTTCAATGTTAACATAATTTTATTTGTTACATTTTTTTTTTTGTTCACAGAGGTGCATTTGACCCAAGTGGATTTGACTTGTAATTGATCTTTTTTTCCATACGTCCTTACAGAAAACTTACTGAGATATATTCACAGAGCAGTTTTTCTAAAAGGACACTGGTAGGCTGTGTATGAACACATCTTTTCTTGAGAGATGAGGAACTTTGTCACCTCTCTTTCGTTTTCTCTGCCTCATACAAAGATTGCAGCCACAATGTACAATCAAAGGTCTTGCAGATGAAAGGCAGGAAATATAGCAGATGTCCTCAGGATGTACGCAATGGGTAGGCTTCCTCCACAAAGAGATACAAGTTTAGATTACTGAAAGCAGTCCACAATATAGTATGGAAAGAGCTGAAGAACAAAACACACAGGTCTAAAACATAGTATCAACAACAAAGCCATTCCATCTCTCTTTGCAAGAAAAGTGGTTAGTTTCTTCTAAACTTCTGCTAGCCTGTGTGTAAATGGGCCTGTTTTTGTGCACTGAACTTTCTATGTATTAGAGCACTGCACTGAGCCAAGCAGGATTATTATTGTGTGACCTCCACTAAACTCAGCGGTCTGAGAACAGATGCAGCTAGTGTAGCACAGCAACCATTCTGCCACAGCAGGCAGAGCGAGCGAGTGATAGGCGGTGTTGCTGTGAGAGTGTGATTTAATCAGCTCAACACCAAACAAACACTGTTCTCCCCCCTGCAGCCGTCACAAGCCAACTCCACTGACCCACTCCTCCACTCTCTCTCTCTCCCCATCTCTCACTCTGAGGTGAACGTTTTCCCACTGCTGTTTACTTTCTTTCATTGCTCATTAAATCCAACTCTCTCTATTCAATTTTAATGCAGATTTAGAGCCTTACTGAACCATTTCAACCACCAGAAAGCCCCTCAGCTCATTGACTCAGGAGATAGATAATCCTGTGAATACATGGTGAGCTAAGAGGGCAGGAAAAAGATAATGAAGCGCATGGGCTAAATTTAACAAGAGCTTATTCATCCAGATTACAGACAGCTTATTACAACTTTTTCATTTCAGAAACTGATATGACAATAAGTATCTATCTTTATCAATATAATTAGTAAGACTATTTTCTTCTTTTAGATCCATGAGTCTGTTAATAATTGATTAATAAAAACATTTTCTGTGGCTTGATTTGTTTACAAAAAAAACAAAAAACAAAATGCAATCTAAATTTGGCTTCAAAATAAAAGTGAATAAACTAAAAAGAATCAAAGTCACCTAAAAGGAAGAATGTTTGGGTAGAGCTGAGAATTAGCTAATCATCAAGCCAGCCTGAAGGAACTCAAAGGTCACAGATGTTTCCTAGGGGTTTTTACACTTAAAGATTCCCCATTGTAGATCACTTTCAATGTATTTGCCTGTTTGCTTGACTGATTTGGACTGCTTCCTTCCCCAGCTCAGAACATACATGCTAATTTCAAGCACACAGCCATTTATTGATGGTTTAAAATCTGATTTAGAAGGGCTCTACATCAAGCCAAGTCTTTAGGCTGGTCCCTGTGTATACCCTGGTTGTTCTCAGCTCTCCTGGCTCTGATTGCTGAATAGAGGTGTACTGGTATGATAGTACGAGACCTGTGGTCATGCCAGCTGCTCTCACTTCCCCTTTTTTCCCTGCCCATTTCCCACAGGGGAAATGAGAGATCGCTCCTTTAGCTGTGTCGATCTGCTCAGGGGACCAAAGGTCTTTTTAACCTGTATGCTAACATACAAAAGCAACAGATTAAGCACGTGATAAAAAAAATATTCACAAAAGGGATCCAGTCCTTAAAAGACTAGGTTAGAGTAGTAGGGTTTAAGCTCATATTTACAGACACTTGGCTATGCAATATTGATTTAGATGTGTGCAAAGTTCTCAAATAAAGTTATGAAGAGTTAGGAAGTTTTGGCACATAATGCTTCCTTTAGGTCAAGACTTGGAAAGCCAGACACGAGACACATTAACTTACTTCAGCCTCTGCTTATCACTAAAAATAAACCATAAGCTTCACTGATCTCTGACAGGAAATTGCTCACATATGTGACAAAGTCTAACCCTGAGCAAAAAAGCCTTGCATTCAGTCTTTAGTTTCCTAATGACACAAACGTGAATTTTTGTTTTTAGGAATTACACCATTCCAATAATCAGAATTATGTAAGTCCAGTTCCTAAATGCTGTTGTTACAGGCATGACAAGAAAATCTGGAACAAAGAAGGCAAGCTTCATGGCTGATGCTTTTGCAGCACTGATTCAAGTCTGAAAAAGCCAAACACTACAACTCAACGTATGCGAGTTTAATATTTACAGCCTGTACTTTGGACAGGTCACTGAATTGGTCGAGTCAGAAAAACAACTGAATATTCCCCTTTATTCATCTCCCCTGAGATGAATTCAAAATGCCAACAAGCATCCTTTCAAATAACAGGCTGAGCTTCAAGTGTCTGTTCTTAAAGCAACAAGCTATTTCTGACACATAAAGTATAGAAACCAGCAGAGTACTTCGGTGCCAGTGTGTGCGCTCTGCAAGAGAGCCTTGCTTCATGTTTAACATATCAATGGAGGAATGGCCTCAAATGCCAGACACACTCATGTAAATGCAAGCTGTTAAGTGCTGCACTCGCTGAATAGTGGATGGCAGGTAAATGAACTCAATGAACACCTCAGTTTCACTTAATAAAAGGTCATAGCATGCACCGCTGTCATTATGACTAAATAAAATGAAGGAAAAAATGTCTCTAAAGTTTAAATGATGACCACTTAAAAGCAAACAAAAAAAACATGTGTAACAGGGCACGTTGTGTGGTTTAAGGTACTACCCATGTACACAGGTGGCCCAGGTTCGAATCCAGCCTGTGGCCCTTTACTGCATGTCTCTCCCTGCTCTTTTCTCTGTTTCCGAGTCTATCTACTGCCCTTCCTCTATCATCAATAAAGGCATGAAAAGGCCCAAAAATAAATCTTAAAAAACCCCAAATACACATGCGTAACACTGACAGGATAATTAGGACAAAATCCAATATGTTACAGGTTAAAAATGTTGAATTTTCACACAGAATGATCTACATCAATTAAAAAATGATATGGAAAAGCAACGCTTAGTTTTGTTATAATAAGATATTACAAAATATTTTTGTTGATTTCTTACATTACATCAAATACTTCCAATAGTTCTTAAAGCTAGAGCAATTCTTAACTCTTTATTGGGCACAGAACCATTTTTGGTCACTTGGGTAGAAATCCATCTTGGCCTCGCACCAACTCTTCTGTGATACAGTAGAACTAGTATGATTTTTTTTCAGCCAATCAGTGGAGATCAGTCAACGTCACAGAAAGTGCCATCACAGCATCTGACCAATCAGCAGTGTCCCAAAGGGTCTCAAACTTCATGTTTCCTACAGAACTCAAAAAATGCAGTTTTACATCTCTTTTGGTCCCAAAAAAACAAGCCCAACATCATAACTTACCATGATAAGTTTACGAAACTTACACATTATAAAAGGTGAATAGCAACACTAAATGCCACAAGTTTTGTTTACATAGGATTTCTATGAATTACTGAAATTTTAGTGTGAAAAATGGAGGAACAATATTTGGACAAATGCCCATTTAGGTGTAAAATGTTGTCTATATTGAGACATATAACCAAATCATCTAGCACACCATACTAAGGGTATGCTCTTGACAAATGAGTTAAATAAGTGTAGGATAATAGTATTCTATAGTGTAGATGGGTGTTGCCACAGGTTTGTAATGGGCAAAGAGATGTGACAAAAGTAAATAAAAAAGTCTTGGGGTTAGAGCTGGGCAATTAATCGAAAAATAATCAAAACCAACAATTAGAGCCTCTAACCGAACTAAACCTGCAGTGTCAATTATTTCAATTTTTTCCTCTTTTCTTGGAAAAATTTGACTTTTTAAGAAAAACATTTCATTTCAACTGATGTTTGTTTTGATTTCAAATGTTTCAATGAATAACCAGAAATTGTCAATTTGTGATGGTTCCTTTCAGTTGTTTGTTCTAAAATTATACAAATATTTACAGAACAAACAGAGTCAGAGGTTGGGGTTGTAATAATCATTCATTAATCATTATCGAGGTAAATCCCAGCCCTACTTGGGATGTCTTGTCACGATAGCCACCATGGCTGAGCCGCTATGACAGACAACATTCTTATCATTGCCATGGAAACACCATGTGTCACATTAAAGACTGAATTACTACTGGAAGCTGCCGTTCTGTTGCTGTATCTCATTCATGTTTTGTGTTGCTTACTTGTGATCAACCACAACCACTCCAGATCAAATATTAATATTTATGCACACCTTTATCGATTCTCCTTATTGAGCCAAATCATTTTTCTAGCAGTGATTTGCTCTTGTCAATTAACAAACACAAAATTCAAAATTAAACTGGCAACTGTGGCACAGGGAAAGTGGATCTTACTCGAATCAAATAAGGCAAAATCAAAGAAAAATACAGAGTTTCTTTTGTATTTGTTCAACAAGGTTTTCTTAGAAACTATTTGATTTTCTCCTGGCTAATGCCTTCTTTGTAAAAGAAAACTACCCAAAACTACTGATTCTATCAAAATAAAAGCTTTCATAAATACTCAACCATTCTCAACAATAGTGCGAGCTTTATCAAACTTAATCCTCAATTATTACTCCAAAATGAAAAAAAAATCTGATAAATTGAGTGTAAACATTTTCTAACCACATGAAACACTGTGAATGGCACCTACACTTATCACTACCACTCTAATGGAAAGACAAAGCAGCTATACATTGGTGGTATAAACTGAGTAGAACTTGAGTTAAAACATAAAAAAGGTCATGATTCCATCAGTCATTCAGTTTATACTGTTAAAATTCACAAACTGTGCTTTCCACCATCACTCTGCCAGAGGTAAACATGAGAAGCTTAGCAGTTAGCATTTCGTAGGAACAGCACAGTATGGCAGTATTTTGAATTAGAGAATGGAAAAAGGTTGTACGTAAACTGTTAAGGGTTATACTCCTGTATAACCACTTAACCCTTGTGATTAGTGACCACATTAAGCACAACATTAATCTGCAAAAAGGAATGAAAACTGGCAGAGCTAGCTGTTAACTTTAGCCACACTCAACTCTGCGTATCAGTCACACATCATATATCCACTGACACGATGACCCTGTGTTGAATTCGGCTGTTTTCTGAGCATTTTCTCTACTTTAGACTAGTCAGTTAAATGCAATTAAAAGCCGGATAAGAAAACAGTCACCTGGCAACGTGACAAGATTTTTCTTGCTTGTTTTTTTTTACTGAATCCTAAAATAAAAAAAGCAAGAGGTAAACATCAGAGGTGGACAGAGCTGAGCAGCGCATCTCCACTTGCCATCTTTTGTTATTGTTTTGAGGGTGCCCTCTGGGCATTTATTTGTGTTCTTTCTAGTTCACAGTTATTAAATAAAGGGTTATGTTTTCTGATGGCACTTAAATATGTGTACAAAGGTTATTCCATACCTCATAGTCTGTGGGACTCGGTTCAGGCCTGAAAATGCAACACTGTTGCACATTCATGTAGTTTCGTCCACTTTGATAGTGCATTTGGTCAAATGAACCAAACCGTCTGGATAATGTTAAGCATTCATATGTTTGTGGCACTGGGTTAGGGTTGTCTCAAATAAACAGCGGCGAAGAAGAAAAGAAGATGCAGAAAACAATGAAACCGGAAATCCATCTTCTTCTGCTGTTTTTTTTTTTTTTTTTTACCACATAAACAATGAAACACCAAATTTATGCTGTCTTTGGATATTCTTTTAATTTGGTTTCATTCTGAGCAGCCAATCGGACTATCCAGGAAAAGACCAGACTTCATTTAGAGAGTACTAAACAGCTCTGGTGTGAATGCGACCTAGTATGCATGCAACTATGATGGTAAAACAATCTTAATTCAATCGTTTTAGCTGACCTATTACTTTTTCCACAAATCTGTCTTTTGTTACTGTAATTTTCATATGCAGAAATAATACCTAACCTTTGTTAATTAACTATCAACTATAACAAACATATTTAAACAAAACATCCAGCTCAATGCTCACCTGAGTATCTTATAATTGTATTGAAATGCTGATTCGGTTCCCCTTAAAAACAGGGACTATGTTAGCTGATGGCTACCTCTGAGTGTGAGAACTGGTGCAGCACAGGCTAAGTTCTTTGTCTTCTCTGCTGAGAGATGAGAGCCCACCCACTGCAATCAAACGTGAATCCCTCAGCTGCTCCTCCTCTCAGCCCTTCACTAAATCAACAGTCTATTTACAGCAATAGCAAAGACACTGTGTGTGTGTGCTGGCGTGTGAGCTGTGTGCATGTACACACAAACAAAATGATTATTAATGATCACCAAACTGAGCCAGGGCAAGAGAAACAATGGCCTGAATCTGAGGCGAGCATTTAATGAGCAGATCTACTGACAGACAAGACGAGATTTTCTGTCTGTCATGAGACAAAAAAACAACCTTGAATTTCAACAGCTGTGTTAAGCAAACTGAATGAAAACAAACCAGTATGCAACTAATGAGGCAGGCGCACAGCTAATTTTATCAACTTGATACAGAGGAGACGCACAGAGGCAGATTACCAGATAATTTCATGTACAGGGTGTGGATAGAGAGGGTTGCACTTTTTTGATAAGGCTCTTCATTTTCACCTAAACAAAGACATATTCTAAAGCCAACAAGCTGGCCCATATGCCAACATATGACCCAAACATGTTGATATCCTATCGTCACTCCTTGGACTTTCCACATTAAGGCAGCAGTGCATGTGAGCGACAGAGGCAGACTCGGCTTCCCGGTGCCAGTGAAAAAAAAATCATGCGAGACAAAGAGAGGAACTTCAGTCCATCTGTTTTTCTAAGGGGACTCAGCCATGCGTGCGGGAAGCTCCACTGTTTGCACTGTGGGATTAACAGTGAGGGCCTCAAATCTCCTACTGTTAGAGATGCCTTGGTCTTGGACCCCCAAAACAGGACTGTCAATCAAGGTAGAGCCCCCCTTGACTAGAAGGGGACTCTTCAACACATTTATGTTCACCCGTGAGGAAATAAAGGGAATAAGAGCAAGAGCTTGGTAAAGGCTGGATGATGTTGCATATTTGCAACAATACCTGGAGGAACTAGAGATCAAGATCAAGGCAAGCAGAAACAGCGGGATATTTACGGTTTCTTACTGACAGAAAGAGATCGTCAAGCCAAAAGGGAGGAGAAGAAAAATGTTATCATCCTACAATTAAATCCTTTTCATGGATTTAGACCCAGAACCACAGTATATAAATCTTAAGAAAAACACTCATTTTGCCAGTACACAAAGCGAAAGTTTATTTTCCCAGGTCCTGACAACACCAAAAATATCCCAGTACACCCCTTTTAATTACATAGCTATGCATTCTGAATAGGTGGCATATTTGGCCCGTTCTCTTCATTGTCTCTGAGCCTCATACAGATCAAATATTAACCTTTAGCCACAACAAACAATGACTACAAGGGGATAACTTAGCTTTAGGGTTAACAAAATAGACAATCCTCACAGTAAAAAGGCTAAGTAGAGGGGAAACATGGCTGAGGCAGCAACAAATATACTCCCAAACTCTATTTAATCCACACATACTGTGAACTAACTGCAACATCTGTTTGCTGTTTTTGTTGGCAATGGGTTTTTATATCTAAAGTATCAGTAGCATCATGTTGCTTCTCTGTAACCTTAACAGCTTATTTTTTGTTTCCATAAGTCTAAAGTTATTTCTATTATAACTGTTATGACAAAGCATGTTGTTAGTTCACGAGACTTAGTCATCAGACCAGAGCTTTCCCCGTTCTCATCATGGGTTTCATCGTGCTCCCATTCATTCAGTTACTCCATCAGTCAGGAACAGGCAGAAAGCTGCTGGCTCCTTCCCCACAGTCAACTGCGTCTAGTTGGTTCAGCCCACCGCAATAATAGCGCTCGGTGCAGATTAGCTGCCTGTGACTGTGTGACATGGTCTGACACAGCAGCGGGAGGTGGAGGTCACAGGGTCTTCTGTAAACGGGGAAACACAAAAGCCGCGGCTGCTGATGCTGTCCGGATGTCATGTTACAAGTGCACAATGGGTCCGAAACACCAAGCGGGGAGCAGATAGAGCTCAGGATTGGTATTCTGCTCAAAGAGGGTGGTGGGATGTGGTGCAGGAGGACATTTATGTCAAATAAAAAGGGAAGGAGGTGGACAGCCTCTAGAATGGCACCCTCCTGATTGTGGACAAGTAAATAAATCAAGATCGCTGAAGGCCAAGAACTGCCTCAGCAGTCACTTTAGGGAAACAAAATGATCCTTGAAGCAAATCTGAAAATGCAAACTTGCCTTGAAAGGTGAAAGATGAAGCACACAGGCTTGATTTGGGGCGAAATGATAGAAGACCTAAATACAGCGGTACTGACTCCAGGTATCATGATGGATTCAGGCACCGATGAAGCATGCAGAAACCATCCTAACAACTCAGCCACAGCCTGGAATATAATTCACTAGAGACTATGCTCCACAGGAGGGCTATCCAATCTTTTTAAGACCTTCAGGCAGCAATTGTAAATGCTGAAAGATGTAGAAGAGAAACAGTTGCGTTTACATTAAAATGTCCGAACATCCACTCTGATG
This sequence comes from Cheilinus undulatus, assembly GCF_018320785.1. Taxonomy (NCBI): domain Eukaryota; kingdom Metazoa; phylum Chordata; class Actinopteri; order Labriformes; family Labridae; genus Cheilinus; species Cheilinus undulatus. Next base: position 17,099,044 of record NC_054887.1, on the reverse strand, counting down.
TAATGAGATACAGTGCTATATCAAAAATAAGTACTATGCAGCCAAAAAATAAGTGGACTTGCAAAGATCTGGTCCATTCTAATAACCTAATACCTAACTGAGGTTGTCAACATTATTAGTACTTTTCAACTACCATGGTTTAAAAATGCTACGATCTTTGTTGTATTAATGACCAATAGTATCCTAAATCCTGTCAAATACATTGGCCAAGGGAGCCAGTTTAGCTCTATTGGAAGAGCAGGCGCCCATGAACAGAGGCTGCACTAGTTGCAAACTCGACTCCCGGTCTCTCTCCCCATGTTTTATATAAATATATATATATATATGCAATTACTCCCAATTTTTTAAATGTAGTGCATTAATTGTGAACCTTAATTGTAAACCTTAATTAATCACAATTAACCCAATTAATCTAGACAGCCCCAATGTAAAGGTATCAGTAGTGTTTTTTTAGGCCTGTCAAAAAAAATTAAATCGTCATTAATCTCAGAATTTCTGTAGTTAATCACAATTAATCGCATCCTTCTCCTAGAGTTCCACTATTTTGCATTCTAAACTTCTTTTCTACTGCCTTTAACTAAGGGTCACTGACATCCTGTATGGATACAGAACGGATTTTACAGGGAGATCGAAGACTTTAACATGAACTTTACCATGGAAAAAGGAATGAATGGATTGAAAAGGGCATATGGAAACAGAAAAATTAAAAGTCTGATAACACAAGATGCAGATGACTTTGCACTTGTCCGCAGAGCTGTCTGGAAGTTTTTTATTAACTTATTTTACATCAGGGAGATGCTGCAGTTGCTTAAGCAAAGTGTGCAGAAGGAACAATAACTCAATCACTTAATCGTTGATTTTTCAAAAATTATGCAATAATTGTGGACCTTAATTAATCACAATTAATCTGATTAATCTTGACAGCCTAGTTTAAAACATCTGGTATCAAACAGCTGCACACCTGCACATTTTAACTTTTGAGGGTTACTTTACTTTTTCATCAGCAACTTTGACTAGCTAAAGCGATGTCCCGCTTTTGTCAGAACAGAAAAATATACAAGCATTCTCACAAACCTGTCTTATATTCCTGAGGTAATTCTTGATTTTAAATAAACTATTGTAGAGATTATTCTCCATACTGCCTTTCTTTTCCGTCCCATTCTCCGCATTGACATCCAAAGGCCAGACACCACAAGAGCTTGTGTTAGCATTCAAAATAGGCTTAGTCCTTTGTAATCTACCTTTGCTCAAATTCCAGCAGCTTACTGCTTGAAAGCATTTGTAAAGCGAGTAGACCAATGATGAATACATGCAAATAATAGCACAACTACCTACACAGCGTGCACAGTCAACCCCACACAACAGGCTGAATGTAAAGCTCTTTGAAATGACACACTCTTGGACTCTTGTTCAAGAACAGCATGTTCCAAGATGAAAGCAACATGTCAGAGAGCAGGGCTGAATAGCCAGGGGCCTGAAGTTATTTAGATCACAGGAGTAAAAAATAACATAAACCAGAGTATAGGCGTTCAGTTTGGCATGAAGTGGATAATAAACCAATTGGTTTCTGCCATTAAGGTATTAATGAGCAGAGAAGGGAAGAGGATCACATGGAAAAATATTGCATAAAGTGTAAACTAAGACTAAGACTTAATGTACACAAAGTTCAGACCACTGGCATGCAAACTCAAAGAATGCACATTTTTCCCATAAAGCAGGCCGCCATCCATCGGCCTGGCTCAAGACAAAGCTTAAACCCAGAGATACTGCATGCTGAGGTCATTCTGACATTCATTTTCATGAATTCCCTAATGGCCTCCGCTCCAGATTCTGAGCTCTCCAGTGGCTGTGGCAAATTAATGCGTGAGGGCTCTCGGTGTCAGCCCATAAGAAAGAGGCAGCTCCTGTCTAAAAGGCGGTGTGAGTTTCGGGTTTGGGTTTCACCAGAGGGAGACGCGAGGATAGGGAGCACAGAGAGGAGGTTTGTTGAGGCTACTTTTGCTCTGGGGACACAAACAGAAGGAAGGAACTGCTTTCCATACCATTAGTACGAAGCCCTCCCCTTCTTCTAACCCTACAGGACAGCCTAGTCAGCGCCAAGCCCATGTGCTTCTTTAAACCATAAATCTCATATCTATTGACATACAAAGAAGTTTTCCCCCAACACTTGTTGACCCTGCTCACTCATGGTATCCTAAAACACACAGGTCATTGTAGGGAACTGAGCAGGTGGCACACAGAAAACCTGCTCTTGCCTGTCAGTCAAGTTGCTCGAGTAGGAGAGGGGGGTGTACAGCTACTGCTATGTGTTCAATGCAATCCTTAAGAATGCCTTATACTTCCAGGCAGCCATTGCCTTCACATAGGCAGAGTCGAGTTGGGGGGAGCTTGCTCAAACAAGCACAGTAACAGAATGCTTCAGGCACTAGGCCAAAATAACAAGGGAAATGCTGCCTCCTTGTTGATAGTGTATTAACATGCTGCAGCTATTAAGTGTCAAATGTACAGGTCCCTAATATTTCAACTTCAATGTCATGACATGAAGCATTGTGAAATGCAGGATGTATGTGTTGCATAAGATACAAAACCTTAAAACCTTAACCTTGTGGCAAATTTAACTGAAAACTCAGTAATTCTTCAATTAAAGTAAAACTTAAATTAAAAAAAGTTTTTAATGGACTTTCTGTTGGTCCAGTTGGAACGACCTCCCTTGTTTTGGCTTGGTTTGGACCAGCCCAGTTCAAGCCCCATATTTGACTAAGCTTTGCTGCCATCCCATCAGCTGTTCTAAGTCCCTCCCTCCTGTGGTTTCCTGCTAGTAACAGGCTACCCAATCATTAAGCTGGTTTCCACAGTGCTGGGACAAAACAAAACTACTTGTTCATAATGTTCTTCTAGAACATTGTGAATGCCAGATGTGTGTGGTCACTGTTGCCCATTTTACAGATCCCATGTAAACCCTAGGTGAAGCTGGACAAATGAATCAGCAGTTCAAAGTAAACATGGTGACTTGAAAAGCAGAACACACTAGATAAGGCCTAAAAAGTTCTTAGTTAAAACAACAGCAGGCTCATGACACCTGCTGTAGCACACAGAAAACAGCTGCAACGCTCACTTACTGTTCCAATATTTGTGAAACAGCCAGTATTAAAATGATACAAGTTAGGCCTCCTTATATGTGCCTGCAGACACTGAAGTACAGTGAGACACACACTGATCAGGTGGCCATTTTGATGTGAAATTAACCAGCAGACTAGCCAGCCAGCTCAGTAGCTTTACAAGGTAATATTTTTAGGATGTAATAACACAATTAAAATCATTTCGATCAGCTATGAAGCAGAGCTCAAAGACCGACAGTGCTATACATGGTGCAACAACGCCAACATTTTAACGAGAGAAGAACAAAAGACAGCAGCATTTTCAGTTGACGTTAGCTTTACGTTATGTAAACAAGCTCCTGTGTCAACGTGTAAAGGGGCAGTTTGACTTAACTCCCCTGTCAACAACACGCTGGACAAAGAAACAACATTTATATAAGGTGTGAATATAATGTACTGCTGCCTGGTCTATTGGTGGTGCAACAAGATGAAAGACATTTCTGGAAAAGGAGACAAACGTTAGCGTCTTTCGGCCGTTGCATTAGTTTTCAAATATACACATCTAACGATATTGTTAGAAATAAACAAAAATGCTAAAGGGGCACTGGACGAATCAGATTAGCTAATACAACTGCCCTGTAAGCGACTGTAGGTTCGCAGGACAGAAATAGCTAACACTTGGCTTTGCTAGCAAAATGTTGTTTACACAAAAACATCAGTCATTCACAATGAAAGCTATTCCTGCTTTGGGTTACCACGACAAACAAGCAGCATCAATAAACAGTGTTGGCTCACATTACATATCCACATACATTATGACACTGCTGGCTAGACAGCGATTGAGAGACTGTTGTTTATGTTCAGAAAGGATACAGTTTCACCACATCGGTATCCATTCGCCTTTTACCCGGACTTGGAGACGACATTTTTGCTATTTCCACCGCAGAACACCTCTCGAGAAACTGAACGCTAGCCCCCGAAACGCTAGACAGTCTAGCAAACTGTATTATCCGAAAGTTAACATTTGCTTGCAGAAATGTTCCCCGCAAAACGTCTTCACTGTTCAATGTCTCTGTCCTAATGAGTAGCTGAGCTAACGTTAGACCTCTGCTGTTCACTGCCTCTCAGCGTTCTAACCATGGTTCTGACAAGCTAGGATCACTCCGCGGGCGACGTCATATAAGCGCGACCGTACGTCACAATAAATGGATGTCTTTGTAGTTTTATATTGAATACAGTCTCTGTTTTTGCTTAAGCTTCACGTTTAAGTGCCCATGGAAGCCACATTAATTGTGTTTTTTTTAGTTTTGTACTCTAAAATAATACATACCATTGACATATGTAGTTATAAGTTGGCTCGTCATTGAATCAGTCCTCAGTGTGGCCATTTCTACCTTTGTCATAGTTTCACCTGTCTTTCATGTTCTCGAGAACTGACACACCTAAGTATAAGACGCCTGAATATACCACAAAATGTCTGGAAAGAATCCTCTTAAGTCTCTAAAAACAGGGGGAAATATTTGCAGCACTTAGCAGAATTAATGTTGAAAAAATTCTAGTGAGTTGTTTTTGATGACCACAGTTGTGAGGCTGTCATTTAGCAGCGGTTCCACAACCTTGAGCAAAAACATTTTTTGAGGATTTTTTTCTGAAGATTATAACGATGAACGTTACAAGAAAACAATTTCAGGGTTCAAAAAGGTGGCATCTTAAAATTTTCATGCTTAAAAAACATTCAGATTTAAAGTGTTTTAAATTAAAAACAGTGTAAAGTAAAAAAAAAAATAATAAAAATCACAAGAAACCAAAATGTGTAAGGTGGTTGGGTATTATAATTTTAGAATTTATAATCTCAAAAATATCTGGTTTTTGTTCATGTAAATCTATGCATTTTAAAGTAAAAAAAAAATCTTGTAAATTCACTTTTTAAGTTTGAGAATTTCACATTTTTTTCTCTAGAAAATGAACAAATCCATCTTATTTTTTTCCAGATTGGCCCTAATACACCACTGTAATAATGGATAGTTTATACGTAGATCTTTGTCAAGAACAAGCACGCATAGACCTATTATGCTGGGATTTGTCAAGAAAACAAAAAATTGGATTTACTTTTTCCAAGTGTGTTGTATGGGGGGCTTAGATTCTTGGATACAAGAAAATCTAAGATACTGATGTACAGTGTAACAGAAGGTGCAATCAAGATGTTTTAGAAGTACGCCAGCTTACCATTATAGCATAAAATTGTTGGTGCTGATATAACAGCCTCATATCTGCAAACTGCAAAATACACCTCTAAATACAGTAAATGTGAATATGTTGTTTGTATAAAACAAATACAAAGGAACTGAAGTGTGATTCACCAATAAGATATTTTACGTCAACAAAATTGCAGCTAAAGAATGGGCAGTGAAAGGAAATATGCAGCAGAAAATCATACAAATAAGTTTTTAAACAAGGGTCAATTCATGGGAAATAACTAGGTGGAAGAGTCAGAAATAGGGGTGCACCGGTCGATCGGCCAAAATCGATATAGGCGCCGATTTCCTTAATTTTAGGAGATCGGTTTCATATGCCTCTACCAACTAAAATGTGCAAAATGAAAGACTAAAGGAAGTGATATATAATTTAGTAGTTTTGAAAGCAACGCTTTAAACTTTTCATTTATATTTGAGAGAACTACCTCATGTGCAGTTAAAACAACAAGTTTGTATTGTTGCACGGGTATTGTTCAATGTTATTCAATAAAATCAGTTTGGACCATTGAAGGTGTATGCTGTCAGTTATGAAAAAAATCTGTATCAGCCAAAATCGGAATTGGCAGGTCAGGCTTTTTAAAGATCAGTGATCAGCCAGAAAATTGCAATCGGTGCACCCCTAGTCAGAACTAAAACATACATACCTGAATGAAATGATTGTTCCTTCCAACTAATTTTAGTTGGTTTAAAATACCCAGAGCGATGACATGCAAGGTAAAACAAACTTTCACAAGATCATTTTATTAAACCCTTTTAGGAAATTCTACTGAGATATAAGCACATGCAAGCTGGAGAAGACTGCATTAGCAATGAAATGTCACAAAAAGGCAAAAAGAGAGTACAAGCATTCTGAATCTATTTTAAAATAAGTTTGAAGTTCATGGCACATGGTTCTATCTGCCTGGGAGAAGCAGAGTTTTCAATACTCCAAAAGGATTCTGTTCGTTTCAAACAGAACTTAAATCCATCGCAGTACACAAAGAAAATGAACATCCTCACAGTTTTTTTTGCTTATCTGAGGTTAATGTTTACTCAAATGACTCAACGCACATTGAAGGTAAACATTGCCTTTCCAGTGTCAAGCCATTTGGCCCTTTCTCACCATCAGTGATTCCTCGTTTCTAAAATGTCCAGAAATCCAGACCATCATGTCACGAAGAACTACTGAAGCAGAGTCCATGAGGTTAAAAAAGATGCCTTCCTTGTGGCCAATTTTAATGCCAAGATGTGTTCTATATTTGAAGAGTACTAATGTACACACAAGGCTTACAAAGCCATTACAGTGTCTGTGCATCCCAGTGTCAAATGTGCATCCTTCACATACTTCACTGTTCACAGAGAAGACACTAAAGACACAATCCCATTTTTCCCCAACCAGAAACATTCAGACTGTAAACATGACTTTACGGGATGGCATACAATGATATGATATGACACTCCTGTCATCGGTACTACAGACTCTGTACCACAAGAGGAGGGCAGGCCAGTTCACCATTTCAGTGTTTTGATGCTTTCTGAATGGAAAACAGTCTACTTAGACGCTGAGGAGGATACCTGCCACTGACGGAATATAGCAAACACCCTTTTTGACTTGTCACGAGGGCCCTGGGAAAAAAAGACCACACAACATGTCAGATATCATTTAATAAAAGCTAAATATTCTGGAGATAATGGTATAATTCAGTATTTTGCATGAGCTCAGATATGCATTATTTCTGTGATAAAATTAAAAGGGCTTAACTTGCCTGTGCCAGACTGCCTCCTGCTGTATTAGAGTTCTTTTTCATTGGTACGAGGAGCTCGAGAGCAGCCTTCCAGCCCTGCTGATGAAACCCTGCACTACTGTCCAAAAGGAGGGTCCCTGGATTCATGTTCTCCTTTCCTACAGAGATCCAGGGACACCAGTCTCTGTGCTGAGCAAGGGGGTCAAAGGCATTCTTTTGCAGGAGACCATCCTGAAATATCAGAAAAGATGATTAAAAAAATTATTACAAAGCTCCACATAAAGCGAGTCTGGATTAAAATCTAGGATGTAAAGCCTGACTGGCAGCATAAATGTATTCATACATGTATTTAATGTATTATTTATGAATTAAGGAGCAGGCCTATGCTGATTTTTCCAGGCTTACACTGATACTAATTTTTAGTAGTTCAAGGGACTAATAATATGGAATCAATACAGGAGCACCTCAAAAAAGTAGAATTACATGTAAAAGTTCATTTTAAGGTAATTTACTTCAGAAAGTTACATTTCCATATATATTTTAGATTAAACTCATACAAAATGAAATATTTAAGACTGTTTTAATCTTGATGATGATGGCTTACAGCTCATGAAAATCCACTATCTCAAAATATTAGAATATTGTGGGTAAGTCACCTTTGCAAAGGTTTCCTGAGCCTTTATTCTCTTACTCTTGTCAGTACACACAACCACAATCAACGGGAAGACTGCGGACTTGACAGATGTCCAGAGGGTAATCATTGTCCTCCTTGACAGGGAGGGTAAGCAGCAGAAGGTCAATGCTGAAAGGGTACTGTATCAAAGCACATTCATGGAAAGTTGACTGGAAGAGAAAAGTGTGGTAAGAAAATGTGCACAAGCAACAGGAATGAGCCAGGCCTTTAGAGGATTGTCAAGCATAGCAGATTCAAGAACTTGGAGGACACCCCAGCAGTTCCACTAACTGACTGGCTCTATGCTACATCGCATAGACACAGTAATTTGTGCAAAAGGTGCTCCAGCCAATTACTGAGTTCATAAATGAGCATTATTTTCCAGAAGGCCAATATTTCTTTATGATAAAACCTTTTTTTAGATTGATGTTTTTTGAGAGTGTTCTTTTTATTTTTTTTTAAGCTGTAAGCCATAATCATCAAAATTAAAGCAAAAAGGTAATGAAGTATTTCACTTTGTAATGATATATCTAGAATATATGGAAGTTTCACTTCTTTGTGATATTATTACACATCTGACATCTAGCTGATAATATGGTGGAGGTAAAACATCACAAGGGTGTAAATATTATTTCAACAGAACTAGGAATTGGGCTTTAAACAGACAGGCAGTCCATTATAATAGGTCAAAAAACATAAAACCCTTTATAGTAAAACTGTAAAACACAGTGCATGATACTGGTTGGATAGTGAGTTCTTACAGGACCCCCGACGGTTGAGAGGCACAGCCGTTTAGGAGGGGTCTGCAGGCTGGCAGCACCTTCAGCCCCAGAGTTGTCCCCTTGTCCTTTATTGCGTGTTGCTGGCCTTTTACCTCTCGTCAAAGGACTTGGTAGTTCTTCACTAGGACTTGGTGAGTCTCTGCTTCGAGCTCGCAAACCAACAGGGGACGATGTTCCTTCACCCTGCCACACAAACATGAGAGAGTATGGTGAAAAAGTACAGTACATTGTATATCTAATTTATACATTTAAAGACTTTAACCCTTAGTGCTCACGCAGCATGGATCCGTGCTGCAGGCACACCCCTCTGTAAACTGCTTGGTAACTTTTTAACCGTAGGTCATAGACCCAAACTTGTTTATTTCTGTGAAAGCTCTTTGTTGTGACTTTCTAAATATGTTCTTCGTACATTCTTAGCTCTTACAAAACATTTTCTAGTGAGCCAAGAACTTGTCTGACTTCCCAGGGTCTCTGAGGACAGCGTTGTCATATACAACAAGAAGTGACATAGTTTAGAAAAAAATTATTAATTTTTGAACCACAAGTCATAGACACATACTCTTTTTTTCCTCTGAAAGCTGAGTATTTTGCTGTTTATTTGCTACCCTTGATGTATCTGTAGCCTGTAAGGACGACATTCTAGCGAGCTTCTGAGACTTTTCGAGGTCTTTAAAGATTAAATCCACGGCATTAGATCCAATAAGTGTCTTTTTGTCCATTTTCAATCATGTACTTTGGCTTTCTTCTGTGGGTAGCGCCATATTTGTTGAGGGCAATGTTTACATGCAATGCACTGTGGGAGGGGCTGTCCTCCAATAGCAAGATGTTGCGTCTCTACTGCTTAAAGGAACGGCACAAATGAATCTGACTGCAAAAAGTGCATGGATTTTTTTGTATATATGTAGATATTTTGAAAACCTTTAGTCACAGAATGTTTATATTTTCACTGTTTTGTCCCCAAGAAATAGGAGAATAAGTCTGTTCAAAGAAAATCCTTAGCCACTTTTGTCTACTGTGTGTTATCAATAAGAATCTTTGAGTTTCAAATTCCGATTTGTTTTTTTTTTTTGTCTTTAGAGTCCTGCAACTTTTTCAAAATTCAAGTGAAATTACTGTAGTAGATATATTCTTAAAGCCCAGATTGTCCTGAAAAAAAAACAAATGTTTAGAACTTGACTATGCACCACAGGGTTGATGTTTTACAACCTTACTAAGAAAAAAAGTCCAGACCGGACATGATGGTGAAAAAAAATGTTTTGAGCTCTAAGGGTTAAGTTTATAGCTTACCTGATCAGAGCGAGTGGTGTCCTGGCTCCTCAGCTTCATACGGCAGGGAGTTGTAGCTGGAGTGGATGAAGTAGAGGAAGGCTGGTCCCCCTGGCCCTCATGTGTAGCTGCAGAGGGAGTAACTGTTGTTGGAGCAGGGGTGCCTCCAGTGTTTGATGAGGTATCTTCATCGCCTCCCCCTCCCATACCCTCCATCTGGTAGAAGTTCCATAAACCCACCTTACGCATACAGTAGGAGCAGGTGAGGATGGGTAGGTTCATGGCCTTCAGAGCTGGGCTAAAAAAACAGAAATCAAAGGTTTAAAATGCTTTATCAGATGGAAAAGTGCCAAAATGCCAGTATTTGAGCTCATGGTCAGATAATATTAGTTGCATTTAAAAGTAAAATGAGGATTTAAGAAAAGAAGCAGAGAAGTATCATCTCACCTTGCTGCCCAGCCACATAGAGAAACAATGCAAGCAGCCACCTGGACAGCCAAAGGTTCGGTGCTTTGAGTTTTTCCCTTTTTTTTCTGCTCCTCCTCGATCAGCTGCAGAACAACACTGACAACATCCTCAGTCAGGGCCTGCAAGAAAAAAATCTATGTTATTCGTATGCGTTTAACATCTAGAGTTTTCAAACCCTTACTGTAATATGACCAATGCACATCAAGATTAAGATCACATTTTTGTCACACTTCTGCTGCCTCACCATAGACTTCAGCTGCTCTGGCTTCATGGCTGGCAGCTGATGTGCAAGCAGACAGGCACTCTGAAAGCGCTCTAAGAAGGCGGTGAGAAGAGCTGGTGGTTCACAGGCTGGGACCAGCCAGAACCGCTCTGAAATTACATCAACATTTGTATTGATAATCTTGTTGATAATGCAGAGTCCATCCATTAGAATCAACATGATTTTATTAGGGATGATTATGTTTAATATATATATTAATTACTAAGTTTTTGCTCTCACCTGGGCATGGAAAGTCAGGCCACGGGCAAAACTTCTCATGCTGCGTCTGAAGCTGACCCAATATCTCTGCAATGCGGGATTCATCTAATAACGAAAGAGGGAGAGAGGGAGAGCTTGACCTTTATTTCTTGGCAGGGGGACAAGTTCAGTATAACCTTGGCAAAGAAATGTGTGCCCCAGCTTAGGCATTGTCTTCTTCTGTTGCTTTACTCACATTTTTCGACATCCAAAGTTGGTTGAAGTGATGCACAGAGGAAAGCCTGACAGCTGGAGCACTTGAGCATATCACAGCCGACGTTGATCCAGCCATATCTGGCGCACACCAAGGGGGAAAGTGTGCGAGGTTTGCCTGCCCATTTCAAACAGTGCCAGGCTAAGGAAAACTACACTCAGATATAAAACAAATCCTATCACATACAACAGATTTTCAACAAAGATCATTTGCATTTTAATTATGATAAAATAGTGCTGCATCTTTTGCAAAATCTTCTCAGCATAGCAAGTATTTTTTTCATAAGTCAAAATAACTGAAAGGATATTGAATAGGATTCCACTCTTGAGAAAAAAGCTTCTTTGTTTGTTGCATCACAGGGTGCTTGAGTGTTGCTTTTGACTTCCAGGACTTTTAAATGCCCTTGTCCACTGAAATTCACACAAAAGGATAAACAGACAATTTAAATAACTTAAATATTGTGATAATTAACTTAATTTCAAAAAGATGAGGGTGATCACATTTGGGGTTTCAATTTTGTAATAATTCTAGACTTCTTTACTCAAAGGTAAAAGTATAGTTGATGCAAAAAAAAAAAAAGAAACAGTGACTTGCCAGATTACTTGTAAATAAAGTCAATGGTAGAAATGGCGGTTGAAACGGAAAAACAAAGGCAGTCTGATGTAATAAAAATCCCATATTGAACAGAGATGTCTATGTGTTTCAACTCAAACGAGTCTTCATCAGGACATCCATCAGCTGTTCTGATAAAATCCTGACTGCTATTTCTACAGAGGAATTTATTTGCAAGTAATCTAGCAAGACACATTTTCTTCTTTTTGCATTATATCCTTCTGAGGATCTGATCCTTGTTAAAATGTTTTAAACATTTTTTTAACTTAGCACACACTCTCCTCTTGCTCATTTAAAACTAAAGTTACTTTGGTTAAAATTTACCTAAGCAGAAGTAAAATTACTGGTCTATTAATCTACTCAAGTGAAGTAAACAGTAGAACAATCATGCTTGTACAATGAAATATGAACTTTCCTTAATGGGTAATAATAATAAGAAGAGAAGATGAATCTCCAACCAGTTGGTTATTATAACATTTAACTTAACCTGAAGTAAAATGCAACAACTGTTTAGGAATGCGATGTGGAAATATTCTCTCTCAAAGTACGACAGGATGACATTTAAGTGCTCAATTTTTAACTAGCACTTGATGCTTTTTAAAATGTACAGAAGTACAATACTTCACCCATATATACTTAAGTAAAAGTAAAATTACCTTATTTATAAAGTACACAAAAAGCACTCGAGTACAGTTCTATGAGCAAGTGTAATAAGTTACTTTTAACCCCTGCTTTAGATCCTGCCAGTTATATAAATAACCTAAAACGGTTCTGTTACATGGTATTGACATAGAATGGAAACAATAATTATCATGAATTACGTGTAGTAAGGAAGTGTATTATTTTTAAAAGTCCTCCATAATTCAGTATTATTTCTATTATTGCAGTTTTATTTTACTAAAAAATAAGGTTCTATTAGAATATACTGGGGTTTTTTTTGGTAGATTTTAATGTTCCCATTGATAAAACAGCAAAAATGTATTTAAAAGAACATCTCGTAATTTCGAGATAGTGACGTCACAAACTCGGAAAAATAGTGGGGGAAAATCTCGTCTGAATGCAGTAAGCTTCCGCAAACACGTGTATTTTATATTTAAAATAATCCCTAAAATGATTACACGGTTAAACGGGAAAAGGGCTGAAAACTAAAAAGCAGTTTTGTATATTTACCCCACATGACGGAGGTTGTGTAACAGAGATAAAGGGATGTTAGCCTATTGTCTTTTCTGCTTGTTAAGCGAAATGCACAGTAGCCATCTGATTATATTGGCTTGTTTGTGCATTTAATGCTGCTCAGCAAAGGAACAATAATCAAGAGATAAAAAAAAAGAAAGCTAATACAATATCATGTTACACTGAAACTTTGGGTCCCCACCCCCTTATCTGCAAGTGTGCATGGCAGTGATAGCGCTGTTAGCTATCACAACAAACTTGCGGTAAATGCGCAAAATCACTGAACGCAATAAATAGTATTTGTATTAAAACTGCCAGTCCTCGCACACGACAGCCCACATTTGTAAGTGTTGCAGATTAAGCCGAATGGATGCGGCTAAAGCATGGTCTCATGTAGCAGAGCTACGAGGCTAAGTGGCTAACCATGCTAGCGAATGTCAACTTTATGGTCGGCCCCTTTAAATCAAACAATAGCGCGCGACTGTTTAAAAATGCACCTGATGGATCCGATAGCTGTCGGTGACACGCCGTCATTAAGAAGTTCACGAACTTTCTCCGGAGATGCCAAAGAGGACTTTTGTTGATTGGAGTTGCCGAGACGATCCCCGCGACTACCGCCGAGAGTCGCCATGATCGGCTCTGACGTCCCCCGGAAAATGAACCCTGAAACAGATCGTTCCGCTTTGAAAGACCCCTATTAAAACAAAACAGAGGAGACCAGGGACAGCAGTAATACCTATTTACGTTGTCTGTCATAACTCGATTGTTTCATGTACACTCACCATCTTTACGAATACGAATGCAATAATTCTTTATAAAGTCTTTTTTAACAGTTAAGTACAAGACAATTTAAAAAATTGAATTAATCATACTGCAGTTTTATCAAAACATATTACCTAAGAGTTTTGTATTTTCAGAGTTCTTTAATATTTCAAGAGTTTCATTAATTCAAAGAAAAAGCATATCTCTTCTTCAGACAGTTTGACAACTATTCTGGTAAATGATGGGCATGTTTACAGAATAGTAATAGAATAGTGAGAGCATGTGGACCTAATTTTCTGTTCAATTTTGATATAGTTAAAGCAAAACGTGTTTTTTCATGAAAAGGTATGATAAAGATGTTATTTTTTTAACAAACAGACAAACAAACATCATCTGGCAACACATTACTGCTTTAAACAAAACAAAAAAATAAATAAAATAAAATTTACCTCCTTCGCAGTGTTCCCAATTCAAGCAGCCATGATGAAATCTTATATAGGCCTACTAGCTGGTAGAAACTCTGTTTTTATATTTTGTTCATACTATCTTTTAATGCAGTAGCCTAGAAATGAAATTCATCTAGGTTTAAATCACTTACAGTCATCTAAACTTTTGACAGGAGGAGAATAATATCATACATCCTTAACCAAGGACCTGCATATGCAGAGTAAGCATCATTACCAAAGTTTTTTTCTTTTTGGTGAATTGAATCTGTTACAACTTTTGAGTGAATCAGAGATCAGAAAAAGTACAAGGAATTTGCAACGTTGAGAAATTTGGATGCAACTGATCACCTGGGGGAAAATGTTTGTGTAGCTAAGATCAAATTGCATTTCCAGGTTTGCAATATTTAGTAAAATCAAAACTTCATACTAACCTACATTAGCTCCCTGAACATGCTTGTTACTATTAAGTAGCTGATGACAGAGCTGTTATAGCTCTGTCGTCGGTGGCTTCAGGTAGGTATCCTGTGGCTGTTGACCCAGAGAGTGCACCAGTGCTCATTGTCCAGCAGGTCATGAAGCATATTAGGGCCCTTTTCTCAGAATTGTCAAACAATGGTGGACAAAGGCAAAAGTTGGGAATACAGTGTCATCATTATACTGTAATGTCATCTGGTTCCATATTCAGAGTTGTCTGTGCATCATTGTTTACAACATACAGATATGACAGCTAGAGTTATCATACAATGCTATCAATATATTGTGTAGGTACTTTGCTTAATTAAGATTTAAAGGTCAAAAAACGTCAGAAAACATACATTTTAAGATTAAATAGAGGCTGTAGGGAGATTTACACAGCACTGCTTACATAGGATCCAGAAGTACTATGTTTTCAATCTGAGTATTATTTGAATTTTTACCATTTGGGACTGCAAAAACCAGGCTGACATGAGTTTTGGAGGCCTTTCCTTTCCTCCTTTCCCCTAACCGAAACATGTGAACTGATAACTTACAACTACTGCTATGAGGCTAGTTCTAGTAATGGCTGACAGTTAGGTTTAGAAGTTGTACTCAAGTTTCCTATACTGGAATCAGAAATATTCAATTTATTCCTGTTGTGATGCACTGATGCTGGAAAACTGACCTGCAACAATACACTAATGCAAACATACATTTATGTATGCATCTATTGTGAAATATTACATACAAAAATACTTCTTTGTATGCTATCCCTGTGCAATAATACATAAACACAACTGTTGTGCAAAATATGTGCAAAGGACCATGTGCAGTTATACTAAACTCACAATATGAAACCCATTACGTCTTATCAAATCCCACTAAATCATATACATTTAATTTATAATTTTAATATTTAAAATAAAAAAACATGAAATTATTGTCAGTGTATGAATAAATATGATCATTTGAAATTATCTGACAAATAATAACAATAAATAACAATGAATAATAAAAAACAATAAATAATGAAAAATACCTTATACGAAACTTTTCTGTGAAACTTTTTTTATTGTAGGGTTGTTAAACAAATGAATAAATTAATTAATACATTAATAGACAAACAGCCGACGTCAAAAAACAAGCCAAAGCAGATAAGAACTCTGTTAGTTGAAAAAAAAAAATCTCACCGGACATCACTTAGTTTAGAAAAAAAAAAAAAAAAAAGTTTGTTTTGGACACACGCGCTCGAACCCGCCCTCTCAAATGACGCAACATCCTATTAACGAGCCCTCTGATTGGCCAAGGTTCTCACGGCCGGGGGCTAAAAATGTGAATGGCTTCAAAGTGACTGAAATTTGTTATAAATTATGATGTTTTATCAGCACTTTCACATATGTCGTTTTTATTCGATGTGACGTTGTTGAGGACTGGATTGTAACGGGAAACGATGTCTGCCGCTGAAGGTGCTCGCAGTCTCGACCAGCTGAACAGATTCGAGAAACTGACAGGCAGGCCGCCGCACTGTGAGACGTTAGCAGGTCGGTCAACAACATTAGCAGCACATGCTAACTACGGGTTTTTCCCTAACGTTGGTACAGTTTATCGTAGAAATAAACTATGTAAGACTGGGATCAGCTCCTCTACTTACAGTGTCATCAAATGCATATAAGGAATTTTAATATTGTCCTTACTGTTGACATTGCTTGGCGTAACGTTCAAGCTAGCATCCATTAATTTTTGCTTGCTTGTCTTTAACACCTAGTAAGCAATCAGACCCAAAAAATGTATTTTTACAATCATCGTGTTTCTTCTGCTTTCTAAAACCCGCGAAGCTAACACGGGAATGGCCTGATTGATTAGCAAAAACTTCTTTTGTGTTCATATGTTTTAAAGGTGTCATGGCTGCAAACGAAGTAATCTTCCTTTAATTTAAACTGTATACCAAAATAGGTGTACTCAGTATTTTTAACACAAACAGAAAAAATGAGAGGATCTATGATGTGTGGAAAAGTCAAGAGAGACTGACCCCTCTCCTCTCGCTGTCGCTTGTAAATGTTTGCATTTAAGAGTCTTGTTTAGTTGAATTTTATAGGTAGATCGTGTTCTTGATCTTTTTTCAAGTATGTGCAGCAATACAGTCTAACAGGGTGGGCTTGACACACCTGGGGCCCACCAATGTGTAGTGTACACTCCATCCAAGGTCCTTCTGACCTATATTGACATGCTGCTGCAAAAAAATATCTGATAACCCACATGGATTTTGGCAGAACAACATAAATGTTTATTTTACCTTTCTGTAAATCAGTCATTCACTTTGAGAACTACATAGTTAACATTTTAACCACGATACTATTTTGGCATTTTCATTGTATGATTGTGCCAAACAGATCTAAAACATAAGGCATTAAGAATGATTTAAGACTTCCTGCATGTGACTTTGTATTTCCTGTTAACTACATTGTTTCTATCTCCTCACTCCCCCTCTTCAGGGCATCGTACTCCCCCCGCCCGCAGTGGGCATCGTTGTGTTGCTGACAACACTAACCTTTACGTGTTTGGAGGGTACAACCCTGACTACGATGAGTCAGGAGGCCCAGAGAATGAAGACTATCCGTTGTTCAGGGAGCTGTGGAGGTACCACTTTGCCACAGGCTGCTGGCAGCAGATTCGCACGGAGGGCTTCATGCCCACGGAGCTGGCATCTATGTCAGGTAGTACACCCATCTACACTGGTATTCATTAGCACAGAAAAACAGATCAGGTTTATGCTGCAGAAATTTGGGTGCAAACTGAGTTGTGCTGCTTTTTTTGTTTCAGCTGTTTTGCACGGTAACAACCTCCTGGTGTTTGGTGGCACTGGGATCCCCTTTGGCGAAAATAATGGTAACGATGTACATGTTTGTAATGTGAAGTACAAGAGATGGTCGCTCCTTAACTGTCGAGGGAAGAAACCTAATAGAATCTATGGACAGGTAAACTCATAAATTACTCTGTAGTATATTTTATTCCATTCAGTTTAATTCAGTGATTTAAAGAACTGTAAAGACTCAAGCTTTTCTTTCTCTCCACAGGCAATGGTAATTATAAACGGCTTCCTGTATGTATTTGGAGGGACGACGGGTTACATATACAGCACAGACCTTCACAGGCTGGATCTGACCACCCGAGAGTGGATCCACCTCAAACCCAACAACCCTCCTGACGACCTACCTGAGGAAAGGTATGCCTTTTTGTGCTACAGAATTAAATGAAAGTAGAGATCCTTTCAGACATGATGATGATGATATGGTGTGCTTTTATGTGTGTCACAGGTACAGGCATGAAATAGCACATGATGGACAGAGGATTTACATTCTGGGAGGAGGAACTTCCTGGACATCTTATCCTCTGGACAAGGTACTACACCATCAACAACACTTAATGACAGCTAAAATACTAGGTGGCCTATGAATAGTTTTTAATCATTAACACGATGAGCAGTTAGCTGAGAAAAAAGAAGAGTGAAATCACACATAAATAAACACTAAAGTGGGCAGCGTATGCAATAAGTACTCAAGTGAAAAGTTAACAATAATTCAGTTATCAAACTACTATTTGCTGAACAAGTATGAATCACCGTTGACATCACAGTTTCTGTTTATGCTCTCACCCAATGCATCTCAACTATACTTGCTCTAAATGTTGTCTTTTTTTGATAGATTCATGCTTACAATCTGGAGACCAATTCCTGGGAGGAGATAACAACAAAACCTCATGACAAAATAGGTCTGTAGTCTGCACCTCATCCTTGCATAAGCTGTCATTTTGCTCTGATAACCCCATTCCCCATAGCAAAACCTGTGACCCTCTGATAGTTTGTTAAAATTGCTGAGGATGCCTGTGCGTTTTTAATCCCATCTGAATCGACCATGTCTGAAATATGTAAATTCCAGGGAAAATTACCTTTCATATTTTGGCACACACATAAATCTTCTTATAACTGTAATCCCATCCAAACAGGCATCTTAGTATTTGGGATGCCCGTTTTGGTTGTTACAGTCTATGGGTCTGTTTCTGCACCCTTTAAAGACAAAATAATAATAAAGGTTGCCTCGTATGAGGTTTGGACACTCTAAAGCTATTGGTAGTGTATTCCCTCTTGTGTTTTTTTTCACAAATTACTTTCATTTTCTTAATTTACTTCTTTAAATGCCACTATAGACACATGTGCACACACCTCAATTTGTTTGAAAGTGTTTATGTAGGCTGGATTAAGGCAAAGGTGATCTCTAATGGCTTTTCTTTGGAATAAAAGTAATATACAGACTTTGCTTACCCAGCACAAATATGCCATAGCAGACACTGACATCAGGGGGTAATTTTCAAATCACCAGAGGTTTCCAGGTCATACTAATCCTGTTCAAATAATGCTGTATACACTGTTCTAAAATGTCTGTGCTTTTCACAGGTTATCCTGCTCCAAGGAGATGTCATAGCTGTGTACAAATAAAAAATGGTGAGGACTGTTTTTAGTACCAGGGTAACTGGCATGAAAAGTTTAATTCTAGTAAAGAGATAAATAGCCACTCCTGATTGCTGATACCACATCATCTGCATTTTGGCATAGCATATTAAGTTGTTTACTTTAATGTACACAATGTGTAATGCAGTATTCTCTTGCAGATGTGTTTATCTGTGGAGGATACAATGGGGAACTTATATTAGCTGATCTGTGGAAGATCAACCTGCAGACTTTCCAGTGGAACAAACTTCCAGCTGTGATGCCTGAGCCGGCCTACTTCCACTGTGCTGCTGTCACTCCGGTTAGTAAAACACTACCCTTCTATTGCCACGCTATACTAGTAGAAAAGCAATATTATTACATGATTTTGCCCATGAATATTTTTTTAAATCAACTTTTAGTTGAGCCATTTTTTGCTTTATAATCGGAAAATGTATAACCTTGAAATGTTGTTTTTCTTTAACACGCTGGGACCTATTACTACTATTATGAACTATATAGAATCAGAATCTGCTGTATAATTCCAGAGCTGTATCATTTTCATTTTGCAAATTATTCAAATAATTTAATTCCGTTCCAAAACAGCCCTGAACAAAGCTCTACTGTCAGTAGATTCATATTCATTCTATTAGGAGTTATACTGACATCCCAGTCTGTGATGCTACTTTGGCCTAGGAAGTGCAAGAAAACATTGCTTGCACACAGTGGGAGCTCCACAAACAATCAGACATGCACAGACATCCACACAGTGCTGTTCCCCACCTCTTTTCCCCTGCCATGGTTACGACATCATTAGCCAGCACAAAGACGGGATCACTACATCCCTCATTATATCTCTGTGACATCCATATTGAAGACAAGGTGTCAAAGAAACATAAATATCATGCCTTGTGGGGCCAGTAGCCCAGTGGTTATGTCCACATGCCCTATTTAAAGAGACTGTTGTCCTCAAAGCCTGTTCATATCTGACCTATAGCTCCTTACCGCCAGTTTCTGACTCTATCCACTGTCCAATCTGAATAAATGGTACAGTGTCTATAAAAAGTACTCACCCCCTTGAATGTTTTACCCTTTCATTAGTTTTATAAATTAGTCATATTCAATAGAATTGAGCTTTTTGACCAAAAAACTCTTTAATGTCAAATTAAAAACAGATTTCTACAAAGTAATATCAATAAATATGTAAGGTAAAATAAGAAACTGCAAAAATATTTACCCCCTGTAAAGTGACTGACCTAACTTCACAGAGGTACAGCCAGTCGATGCTAGTAGTCTCACAATTAGTGAAATGGGATCACCTGAGTGTAATAGAAAGAAACCTGTGTCTGGAAGGTCCAGTCACTGGTTAATCAGTATTCCTGCCTACCATTACACCATGAAGACAAAAGAACACTCCAAGCAACTCAAAGAAAAGGTTTTTGTAAAGTACAAGTCAGTGAGAAAGGACACCAAGTTGCCTATGATGACTCTAAAGTAGTTACAAGCTTCAGCAGCTGAGATGGGAGAGACTCTGCATACAACTGTTGCCCGAGTTCTTCACCAGTCAAAGCTTTATGGGAGAGTGGCAAAGAGAAAGCCACTGTTGAAGAAAACTTGTATTAAATCTGGACTAGAGTTCACCAAAAGGCATGCGGGAGACTCCATGGTCAAGCAGAGAAAGTTCTTTGGTTTGATGAGACCAAAATAGCACCTTTTGGCCATCAGGCAAGACACTATGTTTGGTGGATAGCAAACACTGCACATTACCAAAAACGTACCATCCCAACTGTGAAGCACAGTGGTGGCAGCATCATGCTAAGAGGATGTTCCTGGCAGCCGGGGGTGGAAGGCTTGTAAAAAGCAGAGGGTAAAATGAATGTGGCAAAATATAGGAGAATCCTGGTGGACAATCTTATTCAGTCTGCAACAGAACTACGGCTATGGAGAAGATTTATTTTCCAGCAAGACAGTGACCCGAAGCATATGATGAAAGCTAAACAGAAATGGTTTAAAGACAACAAAGTGAATGTTCTGGAGTCGCAGATTCAAAGCCCAGACCTCAATCTAGAGAATTTGTGGCTGGACTTGTCAAGGGCTGTTCACGCCTGATCCCTATGTAACCTGACAGAGCTTGAGCAGTTTTGCAAAGAAGAATTGAGTAAAATTGCAGTGTCCAGATCTACAAGCCTGATTTAGACCTGTCCACACAGACTCAGTGCTATGATTACAGCTAAAGGAGTATTTACTAAATACTGACCTGAAGGGGTTGAATATTTATGCAGTCATTTATTTTACCTTGCATATTTTTATTGTTTGATTGACATTACTTTATAGAAATCTGTTTTCACTTTGACATTAAATAGGTTGTTTTTTAATTTTTTCGTCAAAAGCCAAATTCTGGCTTTGACCATGACTGATTTACAAAATCATTTAAAGGGTGAAACATCCAATGGGGTGAATACTTTTTACAGGCACTGTAAAACAGCTGAGAAATACTTAATACTAATTTGCATAGCCCCTTCTTTCCCTCCCTCTGTCTCCAGGCTGGCTGTATGTATATCCACGGTGGTGTAGTGAACATCCATGAGAACAAGAGGACTGGCTCTCTCTTTAAGATCTGGCTGGCTGTTCCCAGTCTGCTAGAGCTCTGCTGGGAGAAGCTCCTAAAGGCCTTCCCCCATCTGACTTCTCTCCCCACCATGCAGCTGATCAACCTGGGCCTCACGCAGGAACTCATTGAACGCTTGAAATAAGCTGCAAAAGAGGAGGAAGGACTTCTGAATGAATGAATGGATGGGGCAAGGTGGGAAAATAGAGCACAGAATTTAATTCACAGGAAAATTTCTTTGGAAATCGCCCTCTCCTTTCCCCTGCCTAATGTAGCCCCGCCTTAAAGCCAAAAATAATGGGATGCCTTTTTTCGTTTGCTCTTAATTTGTGGAGTGTCAGTGATAATAAAGAAAATGAATATGGAATGTTTTATGAATTTTACCAAGCCCCCTGCCACCACTACTTATGACATGATGCCTTTATGTCAAAACTAAACACGCAATCTTGCTTCTCATCCTCCAGACTGGCAGCTGGGATTGCTGGCCCATTATGCTCTCAAAAACTCCCAGTTTCAAATCTGCCTTCTCTGGTACTTTGAGGAATTCTGTGCAGAAGAATGCATGAGTATTTATTTGAAGGACTTTATCAGTTTTCTACAGGGGGGCTTTCATCACCTGATACTGCTGTTTGCACACTGTCTTGCATATTTGTGTACATTTTTTAACTAGATGCTGTGAGCAAAATAATTTTTCAGTCTTAAAAGTGCAAGACAGATGGTGGTTTTGCACATTTTGGCCAATTTCGTGTATGATTATTACATTTGAAGTGTTTTATATTCTTAATTGAGTGTTTCTGCAAATGTCCAGTTGGGCTTTTAATTCGTTTTTCTCACCATGGCAAAAAAAACAACAACTTTCCAGAGCTACAACTTGCTGTTGTCACACTCATTTTAATGTTTTTAATCATTAAAGTAATTTTATTCTTTCATAACTTTGGCATTACCCATCTTTAAAGTGTTCTTACCCTATTTGAATTGAAAAAGACAGACTAAATAGTGGCATGCTTTTAAAGTGTTCCTGAGTAATATTTTTGTGTTGAATTAGCTAAAATGTGCATAAACACTGTCTGTGATGCATAAGTGTGTGAAAACTTTCAATGCAGGTTTTGCCCGTTATCCTCCATGAAGTATTATTTCTTCAGTGAGTATCTTTCAGTTGTTTATAATTTCCTTCTTGCAGCTTTCAACCCCCTCATCACTGTGAATTTGGTGCTCTTTCAAATTAATTTTAAAATCCTTTTATTCCAATAAAGACTTAATTCTTTTCTGACTTTACACCCTCGCTGTTGGTGCCATTGGATATCTTTTATTGCACAGGGACTTGCTGTAGTAGCAGGGTTATTCTACAAACTTTTGTTTATACTGCAGTGCCTTTCTCAAGCTTTTAATGAGTCTGGGATTCCACAAATGGAGGCAGTATAAAATTCTTGGATGTTGAGGTGAAAGTTTTATGTTGAGGACTGTTTACAAGAAAGTTAAATTTTCTCTTTTTTTGCCATTTTTAACAAGCCATTACACAATCATTCACTATCAGAGTGGTAGAAAAAATATCCTATTTCAATGATGCAGAAATCTTGTGTTCCTGTAGTCAGACAAAGTGAACTTTACATAATCCACTTTACTTAATCCTAAATGTACTTATGTGTCAAGTACCCCGATCCTATTGTTAAATCAATTTAACAGATACCAATTAATGACGCATCTTGATCAAATATTAAGAATAAGGAATTCAAGCTTAGTTAAAACCCTGATGGTTTGTTCTTTTTGCACATCTTGCCCTTTAATTTCTTTTCATTGTGCATGACGTCATTTCCTGCTTTTTATGTTTTCAGACTTTTACTATGGGGTGTAGTTTTGAAGGTAAACACTAAGATGTTGTACAGTAGACTTGTGTGAATGTTGTGTTGGAGCACTGTCAATAAAAGTTATCTGTAAATAGTTCCTGTATTTCCTTTGCTTGGCTAAATAGCCCAATTTTACTTGTGGCATTTTGCATGAAATTTTGTTTTGTTGTGAGGCCTGATTTTAAGACTATACTGAGGTGATTTCACGCATCTCATCTGCTGTTTTAAGTGAAAATATTAAAGTTCCTGTAAGGATTTTATAGCTGGTTATAAAACACTAAAATCAACGTTGACGCATCTTTCAGATCTAAATAAGCAAACAAGATCATTTCAACAAAGACTGATTATTTCCTAATAAAGCAACGAGAAGTACCACTTTATCCACAAGGGGGCACCAAACTCACCACCATCTTGTTCAATGTACATCAGGTAGTGATGTCAAATGGTTTCTCTGAAGTGTCTTACTAAAATAGTGCTGCACAATTTGGTTATAATTTGTGACTGCAATTATACAGGACAGATTGAAATTTGCGATTACAATATACAGGTGCATCTTGAAAAAATTTTACCCTGAAAAAGTTCATTTTTTCACTGTAATTTAATTCAAGAAGTGAACCTTTCATATATTCTATAAAGAATCTATACTCAAAATATTAGAATATCACAAAAAAACAGTCCAAAAACAATTTAGAACTCAGGAATGTTGACCTTCTGGAAAACTATGCTAATTTATTCACTCAGTAATTGGCTGGAGCTCCTTTTACACAAACTACTGCATTCATCCAATGTGGCATGGAGCAAATCAGTCTGTGGCACTGCTGGAGTGTTATGAAGCCCAGGTTGCTTGGATAGCAACCTTCAGCTCATCTGTATTGTTGAGTCTGGTGTCTCATCTTCCTCTAGATATTTCCCCAGAGATTCTCTGCAGAGTTTGGGTCAGGCCAATTGGCTGGCCAGTCAAGCACAGTAACACCATGGTCAGTAAACCAGTTTCTAGTAGACTTTGCTTCCCTGTTGACAGGTGCCAAGTCCTGCTGGAAAAGGAAGTTGTTATCTCCATTAAATTTTTTAGCAGACAGAAGTATGAGGTGCTCTGAAATCTCTCGGTAGATGGCTGACAGTGTTGACTCTGGACTTGATAAAGCACAGTGGACCAACAGCAGCAGATGACATGGCACCTCAAATCAGAACTGACTGTGAGAACTCAAGACACTGGACTGAAAGCACCTTGGATTCTTGGCCTCTGTGATCTTCCTCCAGACTCTGGGACCTGGATTTACAAATTGACAGATTTTTTACAAAAAAAAAAAAAAAAAAGTAGTACTTTCATCTGAAAACAGGGCTTTAGACCACTGAGCAACAATCCAGTTCTTTTTCTCCCGGTAGGAAGCTAACGATGTCTGTGGCTCAGGAGTGGCTTGACATTAAGAACACAACACTCATTTCCTGGACCCGTCTGTGTTGTGGCTCTTGACTCTACTTTGTTTGACAATCCTCTAAAGACTGAGCTCACCCGTTGCCCTATCCTGAAAGCCTTTTCAAATTCAAACTCATGCAGATTATTGACAAGGTGAGGGAAGTTGGTGATTTGGATTGAGGCGAATAAAATCAGATGTGGGGAGAACAGTACAAACATGACATCACTACCCAGAGTGCATAGCACAAAAATGACAGCTTAATGCAAATCTGTTTTAATTTTTTTTTTCCAGAAATGCTCAAAACTACTGTTGCTTTGTACAAACATACATGTTAATCCAATACATTTCCATTACCTTTAAAGAGTCAAAATGTTAATTTTTATATAGCCAACATAAAGTATGAAATAAATGTGATGTAATGGACATCCTAGTGATACAGTTTTGAAATAAAAGTCTTCTTTACAGACAGGTTTTAGAAATCAATGCATTTATTATATCCAATAGAAATCAGATATTACAAACAAAAAGATCATATTTAACCTTAATCCAAGAATGAAACACCAGCGTTAGATGTTGATGTTTAAGACCACAAACGATCAGTATCATATATTTACACACAGTTCACCAGTTAAGGTTACACCCTTAATTTTCCAACCTCGGTAATTTTTTTTAAACTTTAGGGCCACTGAACCCACACCAGTACATGTGGTATTTTATTCTGAAGCCTCCAAAGTTTTCTTGGTCGGCAGATCAACATGAACGAGGAGATGGAGCGAAGAAGTACAGGGCCAAAAGGATGAGGTAGACCACCACCAGAGCTGTGCCTGCAAGCCAAACAGTTGATTAACATTAACATGTTCAACAACATCAACAAAAAACACTTTCATTCCTAATTATGGCTACCATCCACTTATCTACATCTTTGCCCTTGAGACTTACCCTGAAAGTAGTCACACTTTCCATCCATGAAAATGTAATTCACCAAGATGACACTGAAGATGCTTGCCCAGAGATGAATGTCATTAAAGACGAGCAGAAAACCAACATCCTGGGGAAAAAAGAAGGTCAAGCAAGGCATTAATGAGGAGTCTGTAAACAATTATAAAACTACACAAGCAGAGCACTCACATAGAAGGCATTGAAAAGTATGAGCAGGGGGATCTGGATCATGCAGACCTGCACGGCAATGCAACTCCCCACTTCAAGGCTGCGGACAAAAAAAATTTAAAAGACACTGTTTATAGACTTATCTACTGTTATCTTTTCAACCAATTTTTAACTCTTGGTAAAATATATATTTAGTCAAGCCAGGTATATGGACAGTGAACTCTATGAACAGCAAGAGATTACTGAAGGAAGAGGGCCAGGTGTCTGTGCAGGTGAGTGGAGATTCAGGAGAACTGTTCAGAACAACCTGTTTCAAGATATATAATTTTAGTACTCCTTCCACTTTTAACGCAACTTTTAAAAATACAATCCAACACAAAAACATGATTTAAATATTCCAGGAGGAATTACAAAAAAAAACTAGTTGCATTAATATGCACACCCCTAAGAGTAATACTTTGTTGGTGCATTGTTTGATTTTATTACAGCATTAAGTCTTTTTGGATATCAGGGCTCTTTTTCTTCAGCTGGAACTGAGGATTAAGTTAAAGAGCAGGGAATTATGAACAGTTTCAAATACCAGTCAATTTTGGAACAAAACCTTCAGGTATCAGCTAGATCAGCTGAGGTGACTTGAAGAGGGCTGTGCACAGAAAATGCCCTCATAATCTGACAGTGTTTTTGAAAGGAAGAGGTGGCAGATTTTGTCCTTTTGCGACAGGCTATTACATCAGATTCCAATCCAAAAAAGACTGAATGCAGTAAAAAAATGAAAAGGTACTTTATCAGAGCATTAGTTTAGGAGTATGTATAAAAATGCAACCAAGTGTTTAATTTAAGTCTCTATTCATTCCCCAAGAATGAAGAAGAAAGAAAATATATATGTTTTCACTGTTTTTTCTATTGATTTTTAATTGTAATAAGTAGAATTCCAAAGGGGAGAAAGTCCCAAAATAATAGACCTTGGCCTCATTTTTTAACACCACAAATATGTGGCATTTTCACAAGGGCCTGTAGACTTTTACAGCATCTTTTCAATTTAATACAGAGGAGAATGAAGTAAAATTAAAATTTAGAGGTTAGAATTAAATAACTCGAAATAGCATTAAGCAGTGAGTCTGCCTGTCAAACCATGGTTCTTGCATCGAAGATATATACAACTCATTGCCATTAATTCCTTAATTAATCACAAAAGCTGGAACTAATGTGATTATTTCTTAAACAGCACTATTTTTTTTTTTTTCGGGTAGAATGAGAAATGAGTATCTAAAAGTTAAACCTCAAGCTGATGTTGTTCTGCACAGCAAACTGGATCCCATTAACAATCTCGGGAAGCTCTGGTACCATGGCCAACACCGTGACACCGATGAAGTACTGCAGGAGGAAGGGCAGCATTAAAACAACAACATTTACATACAGAATATTCAAACTTATTAAAGATCACATCTTTACCAAGTTGAAAATTCCCTATAGAATATAATTTGACTACCTGAGAGACGGTTGAATCATTCAGCATAGGCTCGATGTTCTCAGTGCTGAGGTCAGCACAGGCAGCCATCAACACAGTGGCAACAATCAGCACTGCCAGAGCTCTCCAGCGGCTCCAGTGGACGACATGATGACCTGCTTGGGACGAAAAAAAAAAAAAAAATCACATTTCTCACTGACTTTATGGCTGAAGATGTTTCTCTCTTTTTATATGCATCAAATAAATTCCAAACTTTCTTCCATAGGTCCTCAACCCCCACATGCTGAAGAGTGTCGGCATGCACTGGAAGGGGAAAGCTTTCCTTACATGCACAAACGAGTTAATGGGACAAGCACCAGGAGGTTAGAGAACACAACATGTACACCACACCACCCACACACCTGTTGCTGTGGCAATAATACTGGCATTAATGCACGAGTTGGCTCCCCAGATTCGGCCAGTGGTAGCCTCACCAGTGGTGCTGGTGCCCTCTTGTGCATACTGACCGTGTGCATTGCCCCCTTGGCCGTCGCTGATATGGATGTCGTAGATGTGGGAGTGTGTTTTCAGAGTGAAGATAAGGCCAATCAGGTATGCAGCAGGCAGCAGCAAAGAAATGGTGTACACCAGAGGCCTGGAAAACATTTCATACTTACTTTAAAAAAAGCAGTAGATTGGTTTAAGCTGCAATAATAAGTGTGCAGAAACAGGACTTACTCGATTTGAGACAGAATTAGACGCGGGTCGGCTTGAGTCTGAACACAAAAAATTAAGAGGGAAAATTAAAATCCATCAATCCATACATCCAGCAGCTGTTCAAAAGAGGAGGCGGGTACACCCACTTCCAATCAAAGGGCTGACAGATAGAAACAGCCAGTCACACTCACAGCTACAGGCAATAGCTGACTAAATATCATACATGGTGCCTTTAAAACCTGGCACACAATTCAAGATTATCATGCCAACTTTGGGTTAAATTCACCTCTTTCAACTAAAATATCAAAAGGCCAAAGGTCCTATAATAAGATGTTCTTAAAGTTTATCCAGCCAATATTTTAGTGATGCAAGGTGTGTTAAGAGTAATCATTTCCTCTCCTACCAGCATGAAAGGCGATCAGAACCAGTCTGATCTAAGAATGTTAATAGTAAGCATGTTCAGTTTTTACACTCAGAATTTCCAATGCACGGGGAAATGCCAAGAACAGGCAAGCACGCATGAGCAGGATTTCATGTAAAACAGAGCAATAGCCCATCAGGAAGCAAACTGAGCAAAGCAGGAAGCACAAACAAACACTGACAGGGCAATGATAGTAAACATGAAGCATAAAGTTAGATCAGTAACAGAAATGACAGACCAACTTGTTGATTTCTGGCAGCAACACCATGTTTTCTCGTTAAACATTGCAATTTGAGCGAGAAGCTGTACAAACAATGCATCAGTAATGGATCTAGCAGCTAGCTACATTTAGCTTGTTTACTCTAAAGATGGGTTTGACCCTGCAAGATTTGGGGTTTTAAGAGTGGAGACTGGTTGTTATGACGTGCTGTTTGCCATCCTGTTGCACACCACAGACTACAAGAACAAAATTGTTAAATTTTCATTATTTGTTGTGTGGCCTCTAACATTTTTAAATTGTCAATATCAGAGAAACCTTTCAGTGTGTGCCAGGTTTAAGGGGTTCACAGGCAACTTCTCAATTAAAAGCCAAACCCGAAAGCACACCCCAATTTCTCTTTTTTGTTTTTAACCCTACAAAGGAAAATGATTTACATAAAAGCATCATGCAATATTTAGAAAGATGGGAATCTAGTCACTGAGAACATTAAAGAAAACGAATGAGGTAATTAATAAAGCAAGAAGTAAGGACATCTGCTTTAATAATGGCTTAGTTTTGAGGCCAGTATTGTCACCCCCTGCTGACCATTTAAAATAATGCAAATGTAAGGCAGCAGAATTGCACTGATTTCTGTAATTTTAATAAAAATCTACGGTGAAGATCTTTACAGGAGTATCCAAATATGTTAACAAAGACACAAAGCTAATCACCCACACCCTCTTTATCTTTTTATGGGTAGAGAAATTAACTATGTGTACCTGTGATGAACATAAAATAATGTTAAGTTTAATTGGTGCAGCCTACCGTGTCATAGTGGCAGTCTTTGCAGATGAATGGTACACTGCCATTTCCTGGTATATTCGTGCAGCTTTCACACACCAGATTACCGAATATTTTTGAGAAAAGGGAAGGAGCAAACACACCTATGGACAAAATTGAAGTAAGAGTGTCAAGATAAGAGCCTTCTTGTCCATTTCTAATAAAATAATTGCTATCGGTGCATACCTCCTATAGATATGAACAGTAAAGCAGAGCTCACTCCAGCTGAGCGACTGTTAAATCGCTGCTCCCTGTGTTTGATGCCACCAATGATCATACAGATACCCTGTGCAGAACCAATCAAAGCTTCATATTTCATGTTTAAAAAATGAAATTGATTCAGAAGGAAAAATATATTGCATGCACTCACTGGAATGAACAGTATACATCCAAGCAGCGTCCCAGTGAGAGCTGCTTTCACAATCTCCTCATAGCATTTAGTGCCAGCACGGACACCCTGCAGCAAGGCTGTGATGTAGAACGTCATCTCTGTGATCGAGCCGAATGTTGCATTCACCACCGCTCCCACTGCAAAGTTACTCTGTGCAGAAATGCTGGGAAAGCAAAGAAACCAACCAGTGAAAAACTACAAATCCATACGCTGTGCTTTCATTCCAGCTTAATCCTTACCTGGCTATACCCATGCCGATATAGTAGGACAGAGGAATGATGGAGGAGATAGCGGTTGCAAACTTGGTCTCGGCGCTGAAGTAACGATGCTGACGGTCAGTGTAGCCAATAACCAATGTGAAGAATACAAGAGGGAGCAGGTCTGCAAGGAACAGGGACTTAAGGAGAACAAATGTGGGAATAAGCACAGGCAGTGCTTCAGTTTTTGGCTAAAACTACTTTTTAAACCAGAGGTGCCAGGTCAGAATGACAGAAACTCTTGACAGCAGTCATGACGCCACTGGTGTCCTCCTACCTTTTTCATTACAAGTATTGCCCTATCTTGGTGTTAATTTTGAACTGTTGACCCCAAAGGATACTGAGAGCAAAAATGTTGATTCCTTGCACCGTGTATTTGTAGTAATACACGTTGAATGCTTGATTACAGAATAAGATGACTTTGGTTGCACTCCCTTGTGCCTGCAGAAGAAAAAACACGAGTTACAAATCATGTCTGTTGTGTTCGGTTTTTGACATATTTGCCTGTGTAGTTTTGGCTCCCTGGAAACATTACTTATGGTAATTCAAATCTCGACAATTTGTATTCAACAAACTTATTAGAAGCATGCCTTTCCAGTAAAAGCATCCTGGTTATTCTGGGTAAACCACCAATGCAAATGGCATTTATCACAGAAACTCATCTGCTGAAATCTATTAAATCTGTCTGCATTGTTGGAGGCAAAATATTTTAAAATCAAAGCATAGCTTTGTGTGGTTTGTTACATATGATTTAGAAAGGTCTTCCACACTGCATTAGCCATTATTCAGATTGACATAGGATCAGTTTTCTTTCACCATAACTAATAAGGAGGCTATAAAAAGTCTACAGCATGAAATCTTAATGATATACATTACAGCACACATTCTTCGCTTTGACCCATCATCTCCTAATGAACTGATAGTGTACCTTTTCCACCTTGTTAATCTGAATGTCCTCCGGTGCAATCAGAAGCAGAGTGGACAGCGTGCGAGCGTTCATCTTGGCTACAGGTATGGTGAAGACCAGCAGCCAGGAGAGCACACAGGTCAGGATGTGGAACACGGCAACTACCGGGTAGCCCAGCAGCAGCCAGAGGTAAGTACTGAAACGACACTGCAGAGGAGAACAATTCAAATCATTTACAGTGTTTACAAATATGATTTATCTTTCCAAACACAGAGGGATCTTACCCAGTGTTTGGAGATTTTTCTGGCTGGTGGCTCGGGAACAGGGACCTCTACGGGGATAGGAGAAGACACCAGAAGAGGAGCAACGTCTTTCCCGTCTTCACTGTCCCTCTCTTCAGGAATGACCTCACACTTTGGAGGCTTTACAAAGTGTCTCCGAACTGTATCACCAGGCTGAAAAAGGAGAAGATAAAACAGGAAACTGGTAAATGAGTGCTTTGAATGCACATCTTCTTCCACTTTATATGACTTATTCTGCTGCCTTTTTTGGCATTTAATGCCACATCTTTCCTAACCTGGGAAATTCAAAATAAAGTCTATTCAGCTCATTTGAAATGTGTATTACAAATACTTATGTTCACATTTTCAGAGATACTTGATATTTTCTGAAAAAATGTGTACATTAAAACGAATAGTGAAATGTTTAAAATATGCATTCTTACTTTTTCAGCCTCAAATTTTTACACTGAAACTCCATTGAATCTTTAAAACATTTACAACTCAGGGTTGTCTGCTGGATTCTAATTTTTTGTATCATTCATACGTTATTCACACCAGCCTTTTTGAGTCAAGTCAGTTTTTGCTGTTCAAGGCATTTTATATTGTCAGATATCGTGCAGCATCATGCCCTTGCCTTCCTCACTGCATCTGTCAAAAATTTAATTCTCTGCCTTGTAAATCTCAGCTTTCCCCTTGACAAGATATGACATCCAACACAGATTTTAAGGCAGAGAAACAGAAGTATGGTGCTTTGTATTGAGGAGACTTTGTAGGCTGTGAGCCCATAGTTTTGACTTCATTTGATACAAGCAAGAGCATAACATTTCAAACATGGATATAATACTAATGCAGAACTATCTCAAATTTGTAAAACAAGCTAACAAGCTCTGTGGAGGGAGAAAAGTCAAAGAATCTCAAGAAAATTTTCCTGTCTGACATTCCTGGTCACTTGTCATCTCTGTCTATCCCTGCTCCCTGTAAATGTCTACGCAACAGAGGAAAATAGGAACAGGGCGATGAAAATGCCACTAGTCAAACAGATTTGTTGATGCTAAGACTCAATGTTAGTGTCTATTGCACAGAATCTTCGGGCTGACAAATTTAACTCCACATGTATATTAAATGCATCACATCAAAGGTAATCTTGTGCTTTTGTGTAAACAGGTTACCAAGGAAAAAATGTAAAGCTTTCCAAGTAGATGCCCAACAGAAGCAAAGAGTTCCCCATTTCCTCCAATGTTAAATCTTGACACAAATTTGTGTAGGACACCAAATACGAGTAGTTTTTTTTTTTTAATTCTTCTGCCCAGGCCACAATTCTGAAAGTAACAGCAAGAAATTTAGAGGACTAACTCAAATGAATGTTGTGTAATCCCAGTGTAAACAGTTTGAGGATTGCTGCTATTTGCTAAGCACATTGACACGTTTAGGTGATGTCCTCTAAGGAAATCTTAATAAAATACACCCTCTTAGCCAGAAATCTCACAAGAGCTCCATTCAGCACGTTATAGAGATGACCCATTAGTCCTCATTGACAAACATATATGGTTTTTCCAAATCTTTTGTAAATTACTTCCATTCATCAACATTCAACATGCAGCATTAGCAGTGAAGCACCAGCCTTTTAACAACTTGTTTCATAAGAAATGGACCTGCTGCAAAAATCAGAGCCTATGAAGCCACACAACAAATACACAACGGCCACATAATTTAAAGATGGGCTGATGTCTGTCTAGAGGGCCGATATCGGATGATACTGAAGTCAGACCGATGCATCTGTGCATCTCTATACAAAGCATCTCTCAAACGTAACTTTTAAACATTTTACAGCATTTAGCATGAGCAGTTAAGCACCAGCTTTTCCAGGTTATACAAGAGTTTTGTAGACTAGTTATATTATTTAACCGTTTCAGACACAGCATTAAGCAGTAAAGCTCCAGCTTATTAGCATTCAGTATTCACATTGCAAATTAATCAGAAATTACATTCTTCAGCTATAGCAGTCGCAACAGGAGTGAGACAAATTAGCAAAATCAGCTATTTATCATTGTCCTGCTTTGTGATAGTTATTGTTACCTAGTGCCAAACAGGATATCACTCCAAAAGGAATTCGCTTACCAATTTAACTCACCGTGTCACTACTTTATGACTCCACAGGATGACACTTGTGACATGAATGAGAGTAACGTGAATGAGGAAGAGGAAGGAAGTGGGATAATGTTGGAATATACTTGCAATGTACAAATCATCTCAGAGCTACTGCATCCTCATATGTATCAAATCTTATTTTGAGTTTTCTACACCTGCTAATGAAGATATCTTAGCATCATTTACAGTAACTTTTCAAAATCTGAACACATGGACACAAGTGTTCAGATTTTGGACACAAAAAATGAACAAAAAATGATTAGGTAGGAATACAACATGTTACCTTTTCAATGGATTTCCCAAACGGCCAGATAAAGTAGCCTGCCATCCGAAAACAAAGTTTGCCTTGAAAAGAGGAAAAAAATAGTCCAATGTTTAATCTAACAGGCAGGAACAACACCACTCAGACTGATGTGGTTATTCTTTTAAAGAAACATACCGTAAGGTGCACCAAAGATTGTTAGAAACATCAGTGGACAAACAAGGAGGTAGACCAAGGATAACCACCATCCAAACAAAAACACATAAACTATGTTTCCAAAGGTGATCACTGAGCCTAAAAGAGAGGAGAATAACAAAGACAGGTTAAAGCTTCCCATTAGAATCACTGATTTGTAGGCATGAATTTGCCAGTCCTGTATAAAGTAAAAAAAAAAAAAAAAGGAGCAATTTACCTTCATGCGGCTTCACAATGCTAAGATCAGAGTGGAGCTCTTTGACGATCTCTGATGCACTTTCAATGGGTCGCTCAGTTACATTCCCCTTCCACTTTCTGAAACCAAACTGAGGAGAGATGGATTTCAAATGTGTTATACAGACACAAATAGAACTTTAGAATCTTTTACCACAACAAAATTGTAGTTACAGAGGTGAATGTTTGGGGTGTTTCATTTTCACAGAAAAATTTAGGATCAAATTGAATGATTAAACAAAAAATGCACAATAAAAACCAGTCGAGACATAAAAACAGTCTATTTATGTGCTAACAAACCATGTCAGCTGAAAATAATGAATGTTTTACATCAGTATCATAACCTGATTTTCTTTAAAAAAAAAAAAAGAAAAAATCAAATTCTGCATTTTGACCCCTTGAAATGCATTTGTTAGTGAAAAGATATGTGGAAGAGAGGGGGATTTTTTATTATTACTTTTAACATCAGAGAACTTAAGGGAAACTGATTAAATGGTTGCAAACATGGGTTAAAGTTTAGAAGCTTAGAAGATGCAAAAATTGGCAGTGAAAGTGGTAAAAAGGTGTTATAAGTGGCAAAAAATGGGTTGAAAGAGACTAAAAGGGTCAATATGTATCATAAATTGGTTAAAGTGACAAAAACATTGCAAACAGAGCTGGATGATGTAGTAAAAATGAGTTAAAAAGTGGAAAATATGGCTTTAGTGGCAAAAATGGGTTCTGAGTGGCAAAAAAAGTATCAGAAATGGGTTAAGAGTGGTAAAAAAAATCTTAAAAACTGAACAAATAGAACAGTGAAAGGGAATAAAGAGTGGGTAATGTGTTAAAAGTGGCAAAAATGGGCTAAAGGTATCAAAAATTGGTTGAGTGGTAAAAATGATGCAAAACACAATGGATAAAGTTGTGAAAAGGGGTTACAGAATGGCAAAAAGGGGTGAAAAGTGACAAAGTGGGTCAAAGCAGCAAAAGGGGGTTGAGAGTGGCAAAAAGGGGCAAAAAGGGATAAACAAAAATGGGTTAAGATGGTGGAAAAGCCTTCTAAAACTGAATGGATGAAGTAGTGAAAAGCAGTAAAAGGTGGCAAATAAGGGGGCAAAGCGGCAAAAATGGGTTAAAAGCGGAGAAAATTGGCCAAAAGTATCAAAAATAGATTAGGAGTGTAAAAAAATAGAAATACTAAACAGATAAAGTTGTGAAATGGGCTGAAAGAGTGGCAAAAATGATTTAATGGGGCGAAATTTTAAATTTTCATTGAAGGGATAGCTCCTTGAGATAAACCATCTCATTTTTAAGGGGGGGCTTCAAAAAACTACTGGCAGAAAGTATCAAAATGGTTTAGGAGAGTCAAAGTGTTGCAAAAATGGCCAGATAAAGCAGTGAAAATGGTTAAAGAGTGGCACAATCAAATAATTTTGTTTGTGCCACTCTTTAGGAGGATGCTAGCACCATGCTACCCATCCAACACAAGTGCATTGATATCATGATGAAATGATGATATCAACACATGTGCATTGATATCTTGATGAAATGATGATGATGATGATGATGAAAATGGGGAGGGCCCATTCTCTGGGTTTTCAGGTGCCCAGATAACTTCATGGGCAGCACAGCATATATGGGGCACGACCAAACCACAAAGCCATCTTCACCCCAGTCCTTTCTGATATGTTTCAGTCTGAGAGGATCTAAACGCTGATATCTCTTTATATCCCAACGCCTGCTGATACATTCTTGGCCAGTACACTTACAAATGTAAAACAGATGGAAACCACGCAACTTAAGAAGGTAAAAATAAAAAATCCTGATAATAGAGAGGATTGTAAAGAAACCTTGTAGTTGTTGGCCTCCCTGTGCGCCTCCACCTCATTCTCAGCTCTAATCGTTGTCTTTGTGCTTTCATGCCAGCCCTCTTCTCCAAACCGAGACGGAGTAGACCGGGCCCCTCTGGACGGAGTCGACCGTGCTGAGGCACCATGTCCTCCTGTGGAGATTTAAAAATGTGAGGAGAAGACTCTCCAACAAGGCAATATTTGCAATGATTCCTACTTGTTTTGTTATTTTGTTTAACCCACCTTTGTGGACAGCAAGGAAACATTTGGGTGTGTAGTGGCAGAAGTGATGGGTTGATGCATCAGGTGAGGGGGTCTCTGCTGCACCAAGCTCCGGATGATGGGAGGGAACACCAAGCCAGTCATTCTGGGACTGTGGCCTAGGAAAGCGGTGATACTGCTCATGATCTGTGCAGTTCTCTGAATAGAGATGGAGAATAATAGAGTCAAATAAATGATTAAAAAAAGACATATATGATCAATTAAGGCTACATATGATGGTGTGGAGGTTTACCCTCATCCAGCATTGACACCCTCTTGACACCACATGCAAATGTGTCTGTGTGACTAACAAAAACCTCCTGAGAGTCATGCAGTGTATCACCTCTCCCCCCACTCTGTATATTGCAGTCTGCCATGACCGATCACATTATCAATGCATTGCTGCACAATGTGATAAAAAAAACTGAGTGGGCTGTGCTATGCTTTGATATTAAAAATAAAAGCATGCTGGTTATGCTGCATAAAGTCAATCCATTTGCTTTCAGTGTTCTGTTTAATCTTAATCAATGTCATTTCCCATATCAATGAAAATTGAGGCATATAAAGGCCCTTAAACATTTAGAAATGGCATCTTGTAAAATTAGATTTGAAGATGCACAACTTTCAACATGGGAAACATGTAGATAAAATCTTGAAGAAACTACGTTTTAGTTTAGAAAAAAGGCTGCAAAGTTTGAGGTGATAAGTAAAGTTAAACAACAGTCAATTTAGAAATGAGTTAGTTTACACTTTAACCACATATTGTCTGCTGTTTGTTGAGTACTCTGGCTTGGCCTGGACACCTTTGTATCTCAGTGGGACTATTCTTGGTAAAAAATAAAGATTAAATAAATACAGAATCAATGTAGATACTTGTGCCAACAATAATAAAGGACTTAAAATTATAAATAGAAGATTACGAGGCCATTTATAGCACCCTGACAGTCAAATAAAAACGTTTAGAGACGGTACACTTCAGCTTTCGTCATGGTTAGCTGAAATTAAGGCACGTTTGGCAACGCAGGTGACTTTAATAAACGCAATTACGTTAAAGCTAAGGGGGGAAACACCGTGATAAACATAAAGTTTGAAGAACTGTCTAAAAGAGGTAGTTACAGTCAAGTATAAAAAAAACAAAACAAATTCAGGTAGTGAGTTGGTCAATATTGTCTTGTCTCACCTGAATCAGCTGTCGACCTTCTCCTCAGGTTCTCCACGTCTCCCGGCATCAGTGAAGACTTCTGTCCCGACATTTTTGTCTTTATTTCCCTACTGTCGCTCTCATATCATCTGAGCATCGGTGCTTTAGTCCTTTCCAGAGTCTGCTGAGTGAAAGAGTTAAGCGCCGCGCCGGTTTGACTCCACACAAATTGGCTACGGAGGGGGTGGGCTAGGCTGGGCTGGGCTGGGCTGAGGGACTGGGAAGACAAGTTTTAAATTTCATTCATTTTAATCGTTCATGTGGTATAAAATCCTCACGTCTTCTTGCTGTTGTTTTTTAAATCTAGCCCACCTTCCATTATTCGTATAAATATCAATACTGGCTTCATTGAATCTTTCAGCCATTCTGTAAGATGTCTGAGTCTGAAACATTAGCGCCCCTAGCGGTAAAATCCATCAACATTTTGACACCGTAGAATGCATTAGCACAGTGGTTCTCAACATCTTCATCCCGGGACTCCAAAATAGAGGTGCCAGAGACCGGGGACCCCCGCTGTATCTCAAGGTGGTTGAATACAGCCATGCAAAATCAAGAATAGTTGTGTGCAGACAAGGCTGTCCATAACGGGGGATAAAGGGAGAGGTTTCTGGGACCCAGCCAAACTGAGGGCCCATAGAGGTCAGCTAAATCATGATCCACTGTGAAGTTAAGCTGTGAAAAAATACTTTATATTTGACCACTCTACTCAAAGAAACAAGTCTTTTTATTTATTGATTACTAAATAGCCTTCTTAAAAATGAAACATTTTGTCTAAAAACATATTTCAAATGTGTTAAGAATGGCTAAAATTGGGTAATAATAAAAACAATGGTGGAAAAGGTGGTGAAATTAGATTTTTAACGAAAATAAATGGGTAAAGGGGCAAAAATGGGCACAAAAAGTTGTCAAAGGGGATTAAAAAGCGGTGGAAATTGCTTCAAAGAGCAAAAACTTAGTGGAAAGGTGGAATGGGATAAAAAAAATGATATAAACTGACAAAACTGGTTAACTGGTTCAAATTGGCAAAAAGGGGTAAAAAAAAGGTGGTTAATAGTGGCAATAATGGGTCAACAGAGGCACAAATGGGAGAAATTGGCAAGAATTGGTTTAGAAGTGGCAAAAACAGGCAAAAAAGTGGTGGACAGGGTTTAAAATTGACAAAAACAAAAAGGTTTTTAGGTTGCAAAAGTGTGTTCACGTTTGCAAAATTGGTGTTAACAAGTGAAGAAAAAGGGTTAACATTAGGTAAAGTTGGTGTGAAGTGGCAACAGTGTAATTCAAAAAAATATATTCTTAGTTATCTTGAGGCATCTGGTGACCCTCACGCAACCCCCAAGGGGGTCCTGACCCCCAAGGTTGAGAACCACTGCATTTACAGATTTTAGTGATGGAAATTTAGGCTCTGTTCAGTGATCTGGCTCATTTGGCTCGGCTCAGTAAAAAGAGCCGGCTCTTTCGGCTCCTAAATGGCTCTTCATTTGGGTAGCAGTTTGGCTTCATTTGACCTACCAATTTTAGCAATGCTATAACATAAGACTGATATTTGGACAGGTATTCTACTCCAACTATGATCAATTTTTAAAATTGATGAAAATATCAGGTAATAACTTCTCAAAATCTACTGTCTCCCCAAAACACCTTGTGGTCAGATGAAATCTGCTCACTGGCTGGGATGTATGACCCACCTGACATAAAACATCAATGTTACACCATCACACATGAGTCCTTAATGCATGACGTGCCTGTGGTAGAGGATAAAAGATCATCCCTAAAAATCAATCAAATAACACAGACACACACAATCTTTATAAAAATGATAATAACAATTATGATAATAGTTATGAAAATATAAAACGTCTCTCAAACGGGATCCGGCCCTTATTATTCACGTAAAACAATTAGCTCTTTGAACCAGCTCGTTCACAAGCAACCCATCACTGGCAGATTTTACCCTTGGTCAATCATTTGCCTGTCAAGCAGCAACTACCCTCCCAAATGAATTATCTTTTCCCTAGAGACATGAGTTATGTTTCGTGGACCATAATGTATAACAGAAAAACATACAGGCTACAAATGTAATTTTGATGCCTCTGCCCTTGCAGGAGGCTGGAGATTTGTTTCAAGATTTCAGTCCATCTGAACTCCATCTGTCCAGTCAGGGACTGGATCTTCTTCCCTCATTCTGCCACAACCTCTCTCTCTGCAACCCTCCTCCACCCCAGCCACCTCCTTCATACCCAATAGGTACCCAAATTTGTGATATAAAATGGGTTATTCTGAAGAGCTCAGTAACTCAGAGCTCAATGGAGATGTAATTACATTTTCAAGCTCAAAGGTCAATGCCCATAGGCCTCATGTTCATTTCCTTGTCCATGTACTTTAGCTGTGAATGTGATATTTTAACAATGCCTTGTTTTTTTTTTCTTCAGACTTTGCTTAAATGTCCAGTCTGACTCAAGGATGAAGTGAGCAAATTTTGGAAGTCAAAGGTCCAAACTAGAAAATGTGAGTGGAAAATCTGCCACAGTACTCAAAAAAATGTAGGGTTATTACTTTTATTGACATATAAAAACAAGACATACAGCTGCACGGTCAAAGTAACAGTATTTTTTTTAAACACACAGATGGTGGACTTAGATGAAAACAAACACAAGGGCTATGTCTTTAATAATTTGTGAAAACAGGATTACACATTTCAAAGGGAATGACAGTTTCAGATGATATCCTTCCTGTAATTTATTTATAACATTTGACCTTTGTGGATGGATAT
This sequence comes from Cheilinus undulatus, assembly GCF_018320785.1. NCBI lineage: Eukaryota > Metazoa > Chordata > Actinopteri > Labriformes > Labridae > Cheilinus > Cheilinus undulatus. The sequence continues at coordinate 17,058,775 of NC_054887.1, read as the reverse complement.
CAGCCATTCTAAATTCATTTTTAAAAACTTTCTATGATGTTAAATTTATAGCAGTGTGCTAGCTTAGAACATAAATAAATCTTCTTATAAACATCCACACTGGCTCATTTCATTAGCCAAGAGTACGGCTATCCCAGTCCCCTATAGCATCATTTATCCATGCTGAGAATAAAACAATACTAGGTGAAATTTTGGTTACAGCACAAGTACAGTGACAACTTTTTAATACAACTGTTGACTTTTCCCTTTGTGTTTTTTTTTATCAGCAGAGTAATCAAGTGATTGATATATAAATCTGTACAAATAACACTCCTAGTGAGGAGTCTACAAACATCCTGTATACAGTAAAGACACAGAAGAGACTAGAAAACAAAAACATTTAGTGTGACTCCTAAGTCATCTGCAGTCTAAAGTAGATCATAGAGAGATTTCTAACTGGCAAGCACCTATGAGGGCCAGTTAAGAGTGAATATTTACATCAGATAGACAAAAGTAGAAATACTGCTGTAAAAAAATAACACTTTAAAATAATTGTACAATAAAAAACTCTGATGAACTCAATGAGGAAAAAGATGGGCATTTGATTCTTTTCAGTCTTCTCATGGCAAACAATGAGCGGTTGGTTTCTTGCACCAGGCAACAGGCAGTAACTTCTGTTAAAAGTTGCTGTTGGTAGTTTCAGTTTTTATTCTCATGCAGTCATTTACAGATTAACTTTAAGACCATGTGGCTTTAGTGTTGGGTGCTGCAGATGCAACATCAGTAAAATAGGTAAAGCAGAGAGCAACTGACAATTTTTCCTCTAAAAACAGCAAGCTCTTTTTACTTTGCAGTTAAATAACTAAATACGGGAAAGAAAGTATAATATTTCACTGAGTGACTGGTTAATCGAGTTTGGATTTCATCTCCAGTTTGAGCTTCCCATGACCATGAAAATAAGAAAAACAGGATTAAATGACTAGTGTGCCAAATGTTGAGTAGTGCTTATTTTGTCATGTCTTGGGTCTCACTTTAATTGAAAAGCAGAGGGAGCCATTTCAATTCGTCTCAAAAGAGACAGAAAAGGCATTTCACTCTCAGGTTTGCTGACAGTCTATCATGGAAATGACAGTCTGAATCTAACTGACTGATCCTTATTCTTCAAGAAGATTACAAGACAAAACAAACTCACTCATTTGGGAACACTTTGGTTTTCGGAGCTGAAACCAGAACAATGCAAAAAACAAAAACAAAAAACAAAACTTGGTTTGTGAGGAAAGTGTTCAGCTGTTGTTTCCAAAATGGCCTTAATTTTACCACTGCAAACTTGTGTATTACTTTTCTGGCAGATGCATCTGGTCACCCATCTATTCAGACAACTTTCCATCCACACAGCTGAGTCATTGGTAACACTTTATTTCAGTGGGCCCTAATTATCTAGTAAATCTATAGTAGAAAGGAAAATTATCTAGTAATTTCTCAAGAATAATGTGGTAATTACCTTGTAGTAAGTTTCATATTACCAAGTTATAATGTGGAAATTTGGTAATATTTTGTAAGTATTTACCTAGTTATAATGTGTGAAGTATCAAATAATTAATTGTAGTATTGTGGCAATCCTCTAGTAAATAGGTGGTATATTACCCTAACCCTTGTAATACATTGGGTTGGAGCTGAATGAGTCTTGGTGTTCACTGAAAATATGATGAATGTCAGCGAGGCCTGTGTCAGTATAAAGTGAATCAATATCTAAGGAAAAGAGGAAGGTGTGGCCGGTTACCTGAAATTTTGCTTTTTTTTTTATTAGCAAATTCATCCATGTATTTGATTTAGTTGGGGTAAAGTTTGGAGATTGGCTTGATGAAATGGGTCTATGCATTCTGTGATTCTATAGGATCCTGAACTGCCGTCGCTGACAATGGGACAGCCAACCAGAACAACAAAAAATATATACCATCTGTCTGGTAATTAGGTGTTACTTTATCTGGTAAAGTCTTAGAAATAAGATGATAGTTTTCTGTATAAGTTGCTTGATAATTCCCAGGATTTTATATTTTGTGCCGCTAGTGAATAAAGTGAGTCCTTCTCAAATAATTTTCAATAAATTTTAGGGTTAGGGTAAAATATCACCTAATTACCAGAGAGCTGCGACAATATTACAAGGTTTGGGGTTTTGGTTAGGGTAACGGTTAGAGTAAAATACCTCCTATTAACCAGAGAACTGCCACAATATCATCAGAAATTACTTGATAATTAATACATTATTTCTGGGTAAATACTTCCTTAATATTGCCGAGTTGTTAACTGGTAAAATGCCACCTTGATACTTGGCAATTACCACCTTAATCTTGAATAATTACTAGATAACTACCACTTATTACACTATAATGACTAGTTAATTAGGGCCCACACAAATAAAGCGTCAGTGAGTCATTCTCATAAACAATCAAGCTGACTGTGTCAAAATGGGTAGGTATGGATCTGCCATCATGTCAGCATTAGAAGCACAGGGTGGTACCTCACTTTACATGGTGGCTAATGTCATAGCTAACTTCTGTGTGCTATGCTAACTATGAAACATATGGATGAGATGTTGGTACTAGCTTCCTAGCCTAGCATTTAACTTGTTTAGTCCCTCAGAAAACTCACTTTGTAGCTTCCATAGCCATTCTGGTTTGCATCAGCTCACTACCTCTATAATAAATCCAAAGCAGAAAGGCAAAATCATGTAACCAGCTATGCTACAAATGCCTGCAGCAGTCTCTGTGCTATGAGCATATATATTACTTTCTAAAAAAGTTAGGACCTCAAGTTACTGAGTCAAAAATAATGCCATTAATACAAATGGGAATCGAGTGATTGGGTCATTTACAGCGGAATATAACAAAAGTAGACTTGGATTTAGCCATTGTTACAAGTTGTTCAGGAATTTCTTTCCTTTTCTAGAGTTTTGCTGACTGCCTTTGTCTTCACATGTGCCAATATTGTCAAAAATTTAAACTCTCTGATGCTTTTTTGATTCCACATGTTTTTAAATAAAAAATCCCTGCTATTTAAATGAGTGAGGTTATCAAAAAGTACCTAAACTTGAAAGAAAACTACATCAGCTTAAGATAGGTGAGTAAGAGAGAAGAGATCCATTGAAATATGCAGGCACTCCTGGAAGTCATAACTACAGTAAACTGTGTCATTTAGACAAGTTTGCATGTAATTTTTTGGTAATTAAAACAAGAATTTATCCAATTCCATGTTGTTGTGGTATAAAATGGGGAGGATTACTTGATTTTGTCTGGTATCCTTCTGAAGTAAAAACATCATTCATAACACCTTGACTGAAGAATGCAAGGGGTATTCAGGAGAGAGAAAATTTTGTTTCAAGCCATACAATGTCTAGCTGCCATTTTTTCTGTTTTCATGGAGTTGCCTTTGAATTTTTTTTGGACACAAATAAAGTATAAAAATATTTTTCCTTAACTTATTCACAATTTTTTTACTTTGTCCCTTTACTTTCTCTAAAAACAAAATCAAAACAAAAAATCGACCAGTTTAGTTCCATCTTTGCCTCTGGCTGTGTGGGATTCGGTGCACTTTAGTAAGAGTTTGAAAGTTTCCAGCACTTTTTGTAGCTTACTGTTGGTGTACCAAAAAGCAAAGCCAATGAATTTTCACTCTTAGAAGTCAGAGTCAGCATCCATAAGCTCCGCCTCCATTAGATTAGTCCGGGAGTGAACGGGTCCATAACCGGTACGTCGGCTTGCAGGTACCCGAGCCACATGAGCCATCCTCTCTGACAGCCCGTCTGTACGCTCCATCTCTCTGGGGTATCTGGAGGATCCACCAGGCTGCCAGGTGGAGGCAGAGGGAGGACAGCGTGGGCCGAGACCCAGATCCTCCGGGCGGTCGTCGTAAGTGAAAGGGTTAGAGAGCTGGTTGTTGCCATGGCTGTTCCAGCTGCTCTGGTAGGGTGGGAAGGGACCCCTCTCCTCACAGGACAGGGAGTGACAGGGCTGGAAGTCTGGGAAGGACCCTGGCAGGACTTCCTGCTCCATCTTCTGGACTTCCCGCAGGTTAGCCACCAGACTCCGGTGGTTGGGCAGTTTGGGGAGGCGAGGCACTGAGCTGCGACCAAACTCCCGCTGGTGATAGGGCTGGTGGTCCACTACCTCCTCTGCTGGACGCACCTCCTTCCTCCTCTTCTTCTTCTTCTTTTTCCTCTTTATCATCTCAGGGGAAATCTCCGCTTCCACCATCCACAGCCGGTTCCTCTCTTCAGGAGGGGGGACTAGGGAAAAAGAAGGATGATGATTACAAAGGAGGTTAAAAGGGAGAGGAAGGGTTAAGAGGGTAAAGAGGAGTCCTCCCTCTCTCACCTGGTGTACCGGTAGGAGTGACAGAGATGTCCTGCGGCAGGATAGCCCCCCGTCTGGCCACCATCTTGGTCACGTGCTGCGCCCAGGCTGACGACATGTCATTCGACGGCTCGTTTAGCTCAAAATTAATTCCAGCTATTAAAAAAAGAAAGACAAACCATAAAAATTCTGTAGTGGTTCAAGTGAGGATATATACTTGAATCCAACATATAAAACTCTGAACTTCTCCGAGATAAACAAGCACAGCAGCCACAGAAACCTCACAGCTCCAGACATAAGTTAGTGGACCGTGTATTTACCAAAAAAAGCAAAAAAAAAAAAAAAAAAAAAAAGTTCTGTGGGCTGAACATGAAAGAAATACTAACATGTTGTGGTTCAAATTAGGTTGTGACGCCTTAACGAAAGCAGAAACTGCACCATATGTGACATCAAATTCTTAACACAACAAGGCTGAGAGGGAATCTAACCAAGGTTTTGAAATATGCACTTTTTATAGAAGCCACACAAATAAAATGGAAAGAAAGGCAACAGTCTGTGGAGCCAGCTGAACTACAAAGAACATCTTATAAGAAACAGTGCTACAACTAGAGCTGCTTCTTAAAGACATTAACCCAATCAGTGACTAAATATGGCTGAAGTTGTCCAAAGAAACTGAATTTTTAGCGTTTTGGCTCAGGTAAACTTTGAATGTAAGAGTGAAATATGAAGTCCTGCTTAAATTTTCTGCATTTAATGTGAAATCAACCAATCTTATTATTTACTACTCCATTTATCCCATTGGGGGTTTTGGGGGGCTGGAATCTATCCCAGCTGTCATTGGGAAGGAGGCGGGGTACACCCTAAACTGGTCGACAGTCAATCGCAGGGCTGACTTTAATTTGGGGTATTGGCTTTTATCTTTTTTTTAAATTTTATTTATTGTTGGTTTAACACTTTTAACCACTGGAATTTTTTTTCTTGACCTTTTTCTCCATTTTTTATGTTTCCTAACAATGCACTGTTTTTTATTGATTTCATTCTTTAATCAATTTATTTTTTTCTTGTTTTAGTCTATGTTTTTATCTAGGGTTGCACTGTGGTTCCAGGTTCAAATGACTGGAGAGGACCTGTTCCCCATGCATGTGGCTTCTCTCCAGTTATCCAGCTTCCTCCACAGACCAAAGGCATGCCAAAAAGGAGAATTTGTCTCTAAATTGTCTGCACGTGTGAATGTGACCGTGTTTGTTTGTCTCTAAATGCCCGTCCTGTGACTGACTGGTGACCACACCAGGATGACAGCTGGGATTGGCTCCAGTCCTCCCCAGAGGGTTAAGCAGTAAAGTTGGATGATTTATATGATCCCATTAGTTTCTGTTATTTCCTGTCTATAAAACATGGTGTAGTATCTTTTCACAAAATGTGAAAACACAACACAAAATGTGTTGCATGGGGCGCAAAAGGCATAGTGATTAGGTCGCACCCCGTGTACGCTTGTATGGCTTGGACGCAGCTGCTCGGCCATAGGAACCCATTCCATGAAGCTCTCTACGCACTGTTGTTGAGCTAATCTGAAGGCCACATGAAGTTTGAAGGTCTGTGGTGATTGACTCTGCAGAAAGTTGGCGACCTCTGCACACTATGTGCCTCAGCATCCGCTGACCCCACTCCGTCATTTTATGTGGCCTACCATTTCGTGGCTGAGTTGCTGTCGTTCCAAATCGCTTCCACTTTGTTATAATACCACTGACAGTTGATTGTGGAATATTTAGGAGTGAGGAAATTTCTCGACTGGACTTGTTGCACAGGTGGCATCCTATCCCAGTACCACTCTGGAATTCACTGAGCTCCTGAGAGCGACCCATTTTTTCACAAATGTTTGTAGAAACAGTCTGCATGTCTAGGTGCTTGATTTTATACACCTGTAGCCATGGAAGTGATTGGAACACCTGATTTCAATTATTTGGATGGGTGACTGAATACTTGAGGCAATATAGTGTAGATAGAGGATAGTATATCAAAAATCTATGCAAACTTTACATCATAATTACATTTAATTGAGCTCTACTTAACAGTTGAATCTGTTTTACAATAGATGGTTAGATTTAGTTTTTATAGACTCAGGAGTACTCACCCACTGGTCCATCATGGGACACTGTGTGCATGCTGAAGGACAGCTCCTTCTCAGGGTCCTTGTGAAGCTCCTTTCTCATCGCGAAAGCTTTGGCAATCATCTTGCTCTTCTTGATCCGTTTGGGCTCGTTATCACTGCGGCCAATAATCCTAACACAGGAGTACAAATACAGTTATAAACTATATTGAAAAATTAAATAATGTTTAATAGTGTTTTTAATGACAATAAATACTTGATTACATTTTATTATTTTAAGTCTCAGAAATGAAAAACCCAGCCAGGAGTTTTTATTCGTGTCACCTTTTTATCATCTAGTTTGTCTGACGTATGGAACCGGTGTCACAAGTCAACTGGTGTTGGATTAACTGGTGGCTCTCCGTTAAACATCCTTCTATGCCACTTGCTTGCCAATTCAAAGAATTTTATGTGGCTTTTGAAGCATTAATACTCCTAAGAAAGAGCTTGCTGAACCACAAAGTACGCTTATAGAGAACAATATTTGATAAGAAAATTTAAGTGACTTGATCTAAACAAGACCCCGCAAAACACTTGTCCAAGTAATGTTTATGTTTCTGAAAGTCACGTGTTCCCACTGAAATTCTTTTTTGATTAAATTAAAAAATGAAAGTAAATATTTGAGTCTCATATTATGGTTGTACAAGGGTTTTGTTGGGCCCCAAAAGAGTTCCAGGTCTCAAATTTTCAGCATGTTACTATGACCCTTTATCTTGGTGAACTTGTTAGCAAGTTAGAAAGCAGCTAACTGGTTGTCAAATGGCTCTGTAAATTTCATTCACACTCTATGCTTTGCTTTTGGTACAAACGTGATGCCACCTATCCCTCTAGTATGTGGTTATATCTGAGGTTTGGCAACAATGTGACCTCTGCTACCTGTAGCGATTACGCTGTTTAACTTGCAGGTCAAAACCCAGCCTGGTGACTAGAGTATTCTCAGAATCCCCCGCCAAGTCTGCTCCAACTGAAGTGTATGATTTCAGCCAGACTAACATGTTTACATGCATTTCAAAAGTGGAGTTTTACTCAGACACAATAATTTGACTTCTTTTACCTGCATGTAAACATACTGAGGCAGTACTGAGAATATCTTATCAATCACAACAGTTTTTAAGCATTTTGGTGTTTTTGATATTAGCAATGGACTTTTGCTTGGTTCTTAAAAGTCTTAAAATAGTCTGTTAGGAAATCTTCAAAACAACACAAAAAAACCCAGTCCTTTCCATTCATTTTCTTGGAGTACAATGGCATCCACACAATATTTTTCAATGATAACTAAACTATGTTTACCTGCACCAGGTCCGCTTCCAGATGAGGATGGTGGCCTTGGTCCAGACCCAGGTACTCATAGCAATTCCTGTCCCAAACATGGAGAACAGGTTGATTTTCTCCACCATCAGGCTGGGCCTGTTCTTAATCGTACACTCTGGGATCGGCTTGTTGGTCTGGGAGGCGATTGTGACATTTGCTTCACACCTGTTGATAGAAATCACAGAGATGATCAGTCTTATGTCGCCGTGGTGTTCCTCCCACACCTCCTGCTTACATGAGTTACATTCAAATGCTTCATCTGGTGAATAATAAATTCTTTTACATGTGAGCGTAAGAGAGAGAGGTTTACATTTTTGAGGCTGAATTAATTCCAGCCCAGCCAGTGTCAACACTGTGGGGTAATAGGGCTGCATTCACCACTGCGTACCGAGCGGTTGAGCAGCGGTTTGGAGCCTCAGTAGCGTCAATTTGTGGATTTCTGTGTAGATGGTTAAGCTGTCTAAGTAGTCTGCTGCAGGCAGGTGTAAACCTTTGCTGATATGCCATGATGTGACAAATGTTCTAAAAAGCAGAAAATCACAGGATTTATGTGACAAGAGATTGAAAACGTACAGCACATATTCTCTGAAGCTCCTCTCCCATTCAGCCTGGTTGAAGAAGTCGTAGAAGTGGCAGCCAAAGGTGATGAAAACAAAGCCAAAAGCGAGGAATCCAAATATGCCTGACAATGAAAACAAACCAAATCAGATGTAAGATACTTGACACTTTACTCCTAACAGAATTCACAACACACTCTATAGGAAGTTATCATAAAATGTGGAGAAAAAGGGGTAACATCACTGAAAATTATCAGAAGTTGTAATTTTCTTGCTTCTTTTCCTCATTTAAAAAGCATTAAATCTGCGGCCACAGCTCAAAATGATGACCCATCAGATGAGTAAATAATCACTGTTTAGTGAGTCAACGCCAGACCCTTTAAATGTTTGATTTCTTTGTCCTTCTCATCAAAACAAGCAGATTTACAGAAGTAAACAAGCAGAGATCCTACCGAGTCTCAGCATGGTCTCGTTGATTTTGCTGGCTGCTTTCTCACTCAGAAGTCCTGGGTGGTTACTCTTTATGGAGAACAAAGTCATGACACCTAAAAGAGAACCACACATGAAGTCAACAAAACATAAAAGGTCTAGACACAAGATAACACCAAACTGTGCTGCTTCTTTGACTGTATCTATTGTTTTAAAAGCTCTTCACCTCGGATGAGAAAGTAGCCGCCGACAACAAGAACCACCCCGATGGGAGCAAGCACAAAGCCAGCACGGTATCTGTAGTTTTTGTAGCCCACAAAGCAAATGCCACTCACAGAGTCTCCATCCACCTAAGAAGAAACACAACACAGGTCCACATGAAACTCAAAGCGAGAACTGTGTGGGCCAAGGGGAAAAAAATGGGAGACAATGTTCAGTGTCAGACCTCGGCGATAGCCAGGATGGCCACTGTAAGGACAAAGGGGATGGACCAGGTGACCATGTGGAAGTAGGAAGTTCTGCCAGAGAGCGGCTGGTGGGTGGTGCCAAGGGCTTTGAAGGACGTGTGCCAGGCGTAGGTCAGCATGACGAACCAGATCACACCCGACATGAGGGAGTAGTACACGATAATGAAGATGGTGACGCAGGAGAGAGTCTCAGAGGACCTACAGAGTACAGCATAACATACATTTGATTAGGATTTTACTTGTTAGTCAAGTTTTGCATTGAAGTTAGGAACTGCTGTGTATAATTCTGCCCTGTGGCTCCTTTCCTGCACATAACTCCCTACTCTCGCTCCATTTTTCAACTCTATCCCCTTCCTTTCTCCCCAGTAAAGGTGTTAAAAGGCCCCAAAATAAGCCCAAAATGAGGAATTTTTCAAAGCAAGAGTAGGCGTGTAATAGAAAACGCCAACAAAGTAAATAACCATCCATCCATTCATAAATTTTCTATACCGCTTATCCCATTTGGGGTTGCGGGGGGCTGGAGCCTATCCCAGCTGTCATTGGGTGAGAGGTGGGGTACACCCTGGACTGGTCGCCAGTCAATCACAGGGCTGACATATAGACAGACAACCAGGCACGCTCACTTTCACACCTACGGCCAATTGAGAGTCACCAATTAACCTAATTAGCATGTTTTTGGTGGTGGGAGGAAGCCGGAGTACCCAGAGAGAACCCACGTGTGCACAGGCAGAACGTGCAAACTCAGCACAGAAAGGCCCTAACCAGAAAGAGAACCAGGGACCCTCTTACTGTGAGGCAACAGCGCTAACCTGTGGACAAAATGTGGTATTTATCATAATTTTAAAGACAAATATAGAGATTTTGAATGCTTTCACTAAGGCTGGAGATAAACTTGCTGTTTCACCTTAAGTCTGCATGTGTCTGGCTGTGTAATGAGCATTGTTGGACACCACTAGAGGGCACTTGATAAAGCTGAGGCCATATTCAAATACCTGATGTGTAAGGTGTAAATTGCAAACTAGGAGACACTTGAGGTTCCAATAATGTTAATACTGAGATCAGAACTTACTTTATATTAACATCTATAATCAATGATAACATTAGATCAGCTCAGGCTGATGACTGGCAGTCACAACACACCATTTGCACTTTGTTTCTCCAACAACTTCCTACGTGCATGGACATAGCTCTCTCGGTGTATCGGTTCATTTGTCATTGTGCTAACTGGTGACTTTCAGCCGCCTGCGTTCATAGATGAGGTCGCTACAAAAAGAATCTGTCACAATATCCACCTCAGTTATATATTAGATAAAAACTAACCTAATAAATACGCCATGGACACACTTGACAGAATGTCATCATTTTGCACGGTTACTTTTTGAACTGTAATGACAACCTGATCTTTATTATTTTGCAGGTTTAAACATCAGCTTCTAAACAGAATTGTCGGTCCCAGTTTGACAGGCGTGTGTATCTCTGTGTAGTGACTTTTCTGTACAGAACACACATTGTACACTTGTGGAGAATTGTGGCCTTGGTTTAGCAGTTTGTCTTTCAAACTTTCTGCTATTGTTATCTCTGCTGCTGTGCTGACCGCCACATCACCCTCACCTCTACATTGCCTTGACCAGTCATGCGTAAACCGCATTGTTGTCCACGTCCGGTAATTTTTGCGTGCATCAAACTGATGCTGGGGACACATTGCAGCCATGATGCACCAGCATAGTTAACAGCAAGAATACCTCCAGCCTAACCTGCTTGGTATGGCTGGAACAAATTAAACTCCAGTTAGGGAGGTTTGTCCATGCTGGTGTAAAAGCCATCCAACAAACTTTGGTGAGGACCATACAACTGGACCAAGACTGTCTGGAAAAGGGGACTTGGTCTGCTTTTATTTGGACTCTGGTGCAGTTCAACTAAAGTGAGAACCTGAACCAACCTCAATTTAACCTTGCTAGGCTTTGTTGGATTGAACTAGTTTACACAGCCAGATGAATATGTGTTAAAGCCCACAGGCAGACCTGACCGAACTTTAAAAGTGTCTTTTTTTTTTTTTCTTCCACTCATCAGGCTGCTGTCTATGTGAGCAATATAAAAGGTAATGAACCTGACTTTAACTGGGTATTACTCCCATGTGCTGTTGAGCACGCTCAGTATGCCTCTCTTGTAGGAAAATCTGTTTTTTGGATCTCTGTTAACCCTCTGGTACCCCTCGAGCCAAAAATGCACACTATGTTGATATTTTTTGAAATACCTCTGCCTCTTTCGCAATTAATATTATCATGTATTGTATTTTTGTTCATTTTTGCACAATTTTCAAAATTCTGTCCCAGCCACAACAATCAGCCAAACATAAAAAAGTAAACCTCTTCTATAGCGTTAATATCAACAATTCAAACCATCCATACGCCATTAAGACATGAATCATGCATTTTCTGGTGTCTGGGCTACATTTGAGAGTTTGGGCTCTACATTTGTACCTGGACCATTTATTTACCCTGTGACATCACTTTTACCATATATGGCAGAGGGCAGGAAATACATGTTTTTTTCCACCAGATTTCAGTGTTATACTGCCCACTGCTCCACTTCTCACTAAATCTCTGAGGTTTTGTTTATGTGCAGATCGATGACATATGCCAGGCTGCTATAATCAAAAAATATGTTATCTAATTTTCATGTAGTAACCTGCAAAAAAATCATGTTTTTATGAATTTTGCATCTAAAAATGCAGTCACATTATGAATAAAACATGGCATTTAAAGGGTAAAAAAATAAATAAAATGAATGAGTATTTGACATTTATGATTAGGGCTGACCTTAAACGAGAAAAATATAATTCAATAACAGTAAAACATTTTTGAAATGTATGATATTTCATAGCATGATTTAAAGGTGAGCATTTATGCACAGAAGGGTGAAAAATGTGAGTATTTTAGAATAATTGACCTCACAAAAAAACTAATAATGCATTTCAATCAATGTTGCTACTAATCAATGACATATGCCAGGCCGCAATCATCCACAAATAAGTTTTTTACTTACAGTGTAGTATCTTGAAAAAAATCAATTTGTGTTTTTTCATCAAAAAACTTTGTTTACATTACAAACATGGCATTTAAAGAGTTAAAAGATATGACAATTATTGAGTATCTGGTATTTTTGTTAAAGGCACAAGTTGACGAAACAAGGAAAAAATAAAACAATTAAAAATAAACTAATTTATCTTTCTTATTTACAGTAATAACCTCCCTGTGCATTTATGCCTACCAGGAGGAAAATGAGGCAGCAATTGGTAGGGATACCAGAGGGTTAAACATCATCTCCTGCAGTTGTTTACTTATTACAGCTGGTTGTTCTCATCACATTGATGGTTTTGATATGTGACATAATTTAAAAAAAATGTCCTCCTCAAGCAATTTATTTATTTAAGTTTTATCTGTGCCTCAGAATTAACCTCATACACATTTATCTCAAATCCAAGTAACACATTTGCATAGATCTATATTCTATAGATGTTGGCTAGTCATAAACTGCAAGAAATTTAGACCAATTAGAGAGTTTTCTGCTCATACATCATTGGCCCACTTGCTAACATCCCCATTTGAACAAAGACCAAACTTTACATATTTATGCGACAATGTACCAAACTTGTCTATGACTCGAACCTAATCAACCAAATTTGAGGTGTAAAAACATCCTTGGATTTTGAAAATGTCAAAAATAGTCAAAAAACAAGCTGTCTGAGGCAGAGAGCTGCACCAGTATGAGCTGAGGTGGAGATACAACTGAGATCAAACCAAATCCGAGCTCAGCATAATCTCATGACAGATCAGTATAACTTTTTCACTTACGAGGGCTCCCCAAGTCTCATGGTGTTGTCGCTTTTGCACACAATCTCTTCTCGTGCCCCGTCCAGGAACTGAGCCAGCCAGCCAATACTTCCCACAAAGAAGCAGGCGTTGATGTAGAAGAGGATGACAGCCGGGTAACGGTTAGAGTTCTTCCAGTCAGCAAGAAATGTGGCCTGAGAGGGAAAGCAGAAGAAGGTTGAAAAGTTTATTTCGATATATAAATGCTTGACAAAACCCCCTGCATAATTCTGGGTACTGTAGTTTTGTCTTACCAGTGTGAAGAAGGTGCAGAGGAGAGTGATGGTGCCAAAATAAGCGATGTAGGCATGCATGTCGTTGTGCTCCTCCTCCGTGAAAAGCGGGTTGTCACATTGGATGCCGCAGCCCTCCACGTCTTTGTACCAGCTCGACTGAATGTCCGTCTTCACCAGAGGAGCCTCACACTGTCCTGACGTGTTGAACTTGAGCTTCTGCACCTCATTCTGCACACAGAAGACATGAGATTTAACTCAAGCCAGACTAGATAACACACTGTTCTATCTCAGGGTTATTACATAACAGCGGAGCATACCGAGCAGCCCACAGGGAACTGGTCACATTTGAGGAAGTTAGGCCAGCCTCTCTCCTGGTCCACAATGCTGCAGGGACGACGTGTAGCCAAACACAGAGTCTGACTGGGCAGCTCAACACGGCCATTCTCACATTTGGGCATGTAGACAGCACAGAGCAATGGCTGGATGACTGACCAACAGCGTGGAGCATTACGCAAACCTAAGATAGAAGGAAAATCTTTAAAATTCCTGAAACATTCAAGTTAAATGTGAGATATAAACAGCACTTTATTAAACCTGGTACACATGCTTAAAGGTTGTAACAAGGATGGGAAAGATCTGTAAAAACTTCTCATTTTCATCTGTATTTACTTTCTTTACAGACTGGTACAGTCATTTATACAAATGAATAGTTGCTTACTTCATCAGTCAACTGAAATAAGAAAATACTAGTAGTAAAACTGAACATTTGCTGAAGTTAGTTGCTTAAATGTGAGGATTTTCTCCTGTTCTTTGTCCCCTGTGCCAAATATTACACATTGTTATACTTTTTGTCAAACAAAATTAATCTAATTAAAGGGTAAATATCATGGAAGATCCACTCTTTGTATTTTTGCAGATATATTTTGGTATTTTTTAGTATCTACCAACTAACAAAAGTTAAAATAAGTCAACCCAAGCTCTTGTTCGTGGTCCGGTTTTGTCTGAAAACATTAAATCTGGTGGTCTATTCATCATCTGCATACTTGTAGTATCAGAACGAGTCATTATTATAATACCCAACCCTCACCTGGTACTCTGTTGGCACCCACCATGTAAGAAAGGAGGACACCAGAACAAAGTGTCCTGAGGCTCTTTAGAGATGGTTTGTACAGGGTCAAAATCCTCTTGTACTTGATCTGTACTACATTTCCACCAAAGCATGGCACAGATGTTTCATTAAGACTACAGCACTGTGTTCAAAGGTGGAAGAGGGATATTTTTTCCTTCAAATACAAGTTGACAAACCTATTCAAGAAAATAATCTGAAGAATTATGGATTTACCAAATGATGACTAATTTGTGGGTTACTATATACAGTCATGGACAAAAATGTTGGCACCCCTGGAATTTTTCCAGAAAATACATCATTTCTCCCAGAAATTGTTGCAATCAACAAATGTTTTGGTATACATGTGTTTATTGCCTTTATGTGCGTTGGAACAACACAAAAAATCCAAAGGAAAAAGACAACATTGACATAATTTTACACAAAACTCAAAAAATGGGCCGGACAAAATTGTTGGCACCCTCAACTTAATATTTGGTTGCACACCCTTGGGAAATAATAACTGAAACCAATTGCTTCCTATAACCATCAACAAGCTTCTTACACCTTTCAACTGGAATTTTGGACCACTCTTCTTTTGCAAACTGCTCCAGATCTCTCAGATTTGAAGGGTGCCTTCTTCAACAGCAGTTCTGAGATCTCTCCATAGGTGTTCAATGGGATTTAGATCCGCACTCACTGCTGGCCACTTCAGAACTCTCCAGCGCTTTGTCTCCAATCATTTCTTAGTGCTTTTTGAAGTATGTTTGGGGTCATTGTCCTGCTGGAACACCCATGACCTCTGATGCAGACCCAACTTTCTGACACTAGGCCCTACATTGCAGCCCAAAATTTTTTGATAGTCTCCAGAGTTCATGATTCCTTGCAGACAGTCAAGGCACCAGAGTGCATGCTGCCAGAGGCAGCAAAACAACCCCAAAACATCCTTGAACCTCCACCATGTTTGACGGTAGGTACTGTATTCTTTTCTTTGTAGGCCTCATTCTGTTTTCTGTAAACAGTAGAATGACATGCTTTTCCAAAAAGATCTACCTTAGTCTCATCTGTCCACAAAATGTTCTCCCAGAAGGATTGAGGCTTACTCAGGTACATTTCTGCAAACTCCAGTCTGGCTTTTTTATGTTTCTTTGTCAGCAGTGGGGTTCTCCTCGGTCTCCTGCCATAGTGCTTCATCTCATTCAGATTACGACGTACGGTCCGAGCTGACACTTTTGCACCCTGAGTCTGCAGGACAGCCTGAATTTGTGTGGAAGTTGACTGAGGATGTTTATCCACCATTCCAACTATCCTGCGTTGCATTCTTTTGTCAATTTTTCTCTTTCGTCCACGTCCAGGGAGATTAGCCACAGTTCCATGGGTTATAAACTTCTTGATTATATTAGGTACAGTGGACAAAGGAATTTCTAGATCTCTGGAGATAGTCTTGTAACCTTGAGATTGTTCATATTTTTCCACAATTTTGCTTCTCAAGTCCTCAGACAGTTCTTGACTCCTCTCTCTCTTCTCCATGCTTGGTGTGACACACACACAGGCACACAACACAAAGGCTGAGTCAACTTTTATACATTCTAACTGGCTTCAGGTGTGATTTCTAGATTTCCAGCACCTGTTACTGCCACAGGTGAGCTTAAATGAGCATCACATGCTTGAAATAAAATGATTTACCCACAGTTTTAAAAGGGTGCCAACAATTTTGTCCGGCCCATTTTTTGAGTTTTGTATAAAATTATGTCAATTTTGGCTTTTTTCTTCGATTTTTTTCTATTGCTCTAATGCACATAAAAGCAATAAACATGTGTATGCCAAAAACATGTGTAACTGCAACAATTTCTGGGAGAAATGGTGTATTTTCTGGAAAAATTCCAGGGGTGCCAACATTTTCGTCCATGACTGTATAAGAGTTAGAGAAAAGATCTGAAGAACATTTTTGTAGAAATTTTGGTTTTGGGAAACTAAACAAGTATAAAATATGGAAAATTGAGGACTCCTGTCGCAGTTTTGAAACCAACTACTTCAAACACCATTTTAAGTTAAGCTTGACAACACTCAGTGTAGCAAAACTTTATTGAAAAAAGTATTTGGCCGCGACCACTATATCAACAGGGATCGAGACACCTGAATTAATACAGTAATAAAGGGGAGTATGTGCATGATAAAGCATAATTCATAAGCATGGATGGTTGATGATAACTGGATGGATAAAACAGAAGCAAACCCAACCCAGCGAACAAAAACTCCTTAGCAGTAGCACATCATGTCATCAAGTATGTGCTACCTGGAGTCTTTGACACCTGAGGGGCAGTAACCTAGTCTGACAGATCATTAATGACTTCTTATGAATGTGAAAGTCCTCTAGCAGAATATCTAAAACCCTTTTAGTTGCCAAGTTCTCCTATTGTCTGCTAAATAGCACCCATGAGAGACTCCTTTTGTTGTTTTGTTTAATGGCTCTTAGCCCTTCATTTCCTCTGTCTAACCCCTTGTAGTGGTGGCCCATTGTCACAGCAATTTACATTATCACATTAAAACGACATAATAAGGACTACTATTTCAATTTGGTCACTTACAGTAACTCTATTTGAACTTTTTTGGTCAAATTGACCATGCTTCTTATTTGTTTAGCAATTCGTTTATTTTTACTGCGACATTTAAAAATCAAGTCCCTGGTATTTTTACTCCATAAACTAGGAAAATGATGGAAATGTAGTTCTTAAATCTGAAGTTGAAACCAATCAGTAATATTAATGTTTTTTAGTAATAGGATAGTTACTTTACCCATCTTTGGTACGACAAAATAGAGCTTGAAGTCTATTATGATATTTACGGTAGTTAACATAAGAGTTACCGTGAAGTTTTACGGTACACTAACAAATATGGGTGGTTCTGCTAATATCACAATAAAGCTACAGTAACTTGGCATTAAATCTTTCTTTCTTCCATGCTTAGCATGTATTTAACGAACCTGATCACTTTTCTAGTTGGTTATAATGCAGACTGAGTTGCCCATTCATGCAAATGTGATAAATTGTATCCTAGAGAGCATCTTTAAATGTGTTTTGGATTCATTAAAACTTACCAGACCACATGGTCAACTTCTCAAAAGCCTCCTCTTGGGTGCTGGAGTCGTCGGCCAGAATCAGGGATGTATGTGTATACGGTAAAGGCGATCCCAGACATGTGTTATATTTGAGAACTTCACAAGTTGTAGTCTTCTTACAGCGATCCTCAAATAATGTCCCGTTTGGAGACAAAACTGCCCTGGTACCAGAGATCCAAGCAGCCCAGACGCAAAGCATCCCGTAAAATCCAACAATGGGGCTCCTCCGTGCCTGGGGAGACATCTTTGGAGAGAGATTATAACTGTGCACAGATGCGATTATTCGATTTCTACGACCTCAGTGTTCGCGTTTTCCAATAAAGTCAAAGATTAAGTATTCCTTGATGGATTTTGAGTAGGTTTCCCATCGTAGCATGGTGAGAAAAAAACAGCTTCAAAGTTTTCTCGCAGTTCTCCCAAACTTTTTTATCCTGCACTCCTTGTCCGATCCTTGATGAATTTCCAAGAATTCCTTCATCATCCAAACTCCAAAAGCGCCAAAAACCTCCTCAAACGACGCACTCGAAACTCAAAATCCAGCTCTAATAACGATATTTGGAGACATTTAAGACTGGTTTGAAGAGGGAATCAGGCCGAGAAAGTTGTAAAATCGCCCTCCCCCCACTTCCAAAAAAACTTGCCATGAAAAAGTCTGGATCTCTGTAATAGGATCTCTCTCTCAGATGCACCACCCCCTTTTTCCACAGCCCCCTTTTCACTCCAGAACTAAACCGAGATGAAAAAATACCCTAAATCTCTTTCTGGGGGTGATTTTTCTCTCTGTGAGGTGTCTGATGAGATGATTCTAATGCGGTGTGGAGTTCAGGTTTGCAGCTCAGAGTCTGGCTGTTTTTTGTCTCTGGTATGCACATGGTGGGGGAGAGCCAGAGCAACAAAACGTCCTCTCCCATCCCCCCTTTCTGCAAGTGGAAGAATGTGCCTTATGGCAGGCCTTCTCCAAAATAAGATTCACATCTGAAGGACCCCCAAAACAACCCATACCCTTATCCATGGAGACCCACATATGATCAGATCTATTAGATGAAGCACAGTAGAGCCTTGAACATGTCTCAATCTGCAGCTTCACCCCTTTAAGAGATCACTACAAGATCCAAGCTGGTCTTCAGAACTTTGGAGAACTTTTGAATGTACCAAAACTAATATATAACTTGGTAAATTTGTTGACATGACAATAGCATGTCTGCATGCCTGAAAACAATAATTCTTGGAACGATCCAGAGGAAACGCCACTGTTTTTGTTGTCATGCAAACTGGCGATATGGACCTACCACTGTAAACAGAGACTCAAAGACATTACTGTTCCAGTCAAAGGTCAAGTGTGAGTAGGTGGGCTATAAAGGCTGAATGTACAAGGCTGCTGATATTAAAATGTTGTCTGAAAACAATTTTTTTGGGAAATTGGAAATAATTCCGTTTTCAGTGGATTGTTTATGCATATGCAAGACCCAAGGTAAGATTTAAAGAAAATAAAACCAAGATTGATTAGTTTTTATTTGAAAACAGAGTAAAAAAATGCATGGATGAATGGCCCTTATGGGCTTCCATACATGCATGACCCATCATCAGAGTATGAATTACTTTTTTATGTTGCAGATCAAACAAGAAACAAGTGTGAAGATGTTATTACAGCAGCTGTTCTCTGCATAGTAGAATCAATAATATCCAGAAATACAATATGCATGCAAACATTTACACTTTGCAAATACATACAAAACACAGTTCTTCATCTGTTTTTGACTTTTATATTATTTGACACTATTTTGTGGTTAACTCATTTTTCCCCCTGTAGAAGTACCATGGTTTATCTTATTTTATTATATCTCTATAAAAATGTGTGTATTATGCACATTCAGAAATACACAGGCCAGAAAAGCCATCACGGGTCTTTAGAAAAAGACTATTCCTGTGTGGATAGCATCATATACACATTTAACACCAGAGATAATATCAAAAAGATGAAGGGAATTTAAGTTATGTTACTTTGACTGTGTCTTATGAAGCTCTTTGCCTAAAGATTTAAGGCAGACACTTTTAGTCTTTAGCTATAAACGTGCTGTGAATAACATGGAGATTAACATACAAGTGTATATGCAGGAGGAACACAGTTAATAACTCCTCAAATCTAAAATTGGTTCCTCTGGGGCTTCTTTAATGGAGCTGACTTCCTCCTGTGATAAAGATAGCTGAAACACTGAAAACTGCTTAGAAGAAAACTATTTAAGCTGGTGTTAACCCAGCCAGTCTCAATGTTCCTCATAATTTTTCCTTCTTCTATTTTGCCTCACTCTTATCTAATGGCTCTATCTATGTATAACACAGGTGGAAACAACTTTTAAACAGGAGAAGACCAATATTTGTGGTTTTATTCCTCGTAGTATGATAAATATAAACACACAATAATCACTATGTTCACAAAAAGTTGAACTGCTCCTTTTATTAAAATGGATCTCTTAGGGCTGAACGATACTGGGAAAAGTGACGCTGGATTATGTTTACTTCCAAAAAGTTTCTCCAAATAAATACAGTTGGTCTTTTAGGTGTCAAGATGGGTTATTCATGTTTGAATCTTTAAATTATGGACTTTTAAGTCTATTTTTATCCCAAGCCTGTGCTATATATTATTTTTTGATAGAGTGATAATAAAGTGTAAATTTAAAAATACTAAGGCATTTTTATAGCACTAACAGTTACTCTTAAGGTAGCTGACAGCTCACTGAAGTTTCATCTAACTGTATAAAAACAATTTGAGAGTGGTCAAACCCATACGCTTTTTGCATAGTCATTTTTTGTTTTTATATTGATAAATTAAGCCCTCTGTGATGAACCACAAAGATGTTAGCAATCATGATAATAGTAGTAGAGCTCTAATACATTATGACAGCTGTGTTATAATGGAGTTTGATTAGGAACCAGTGACTAAATGCAGACTTTGCACTGTCGAGGGAGAAAATCTAGATAGCCACAGTGTTTGTGAGGAATGAGATTTTCTTTTCTCATGTAGAATAGATTTCAGCTGAAAATCTTAGAGCCTTAGAGCACAGAGAATTTGAAGTTGAAGAACAATGTTGAGCTATTTTCTTATGTTTTGGTAAAGAAGTTCTTGAATGTTCCAGCTGAATGCTAAAAAAAACCCTTCAAACTGGTGAAATCCTGGCTGTTGCTGGCAGTTGTTATCGCATTAATTGGCCAGTGCTCCTGTGGTACTCGCATGGCCGCAGATGCTTTGTTTCTACTCCGGTGTTCTGGGAGTAAATCTGGGTTAACTCTGCTCCCTCTTGTGTGTGGGTGCCTGTCTGGGCCTCCTTGAAATCCAAAGCAACATGGCCGCCTGAGTGAGTCAGAGAAAAAAAAAAAAAATGGGACCACACACAGACTAACGGAGCCGGGGCCAATACACACTCTCACTCCCCCTCACAGCCCAAAGAGCCAGAAGCTGCTGCTCCAGCTGTCACTTTGACATCACATTCACTTGCTTTTACTTCATTAGGACGTGTCAGGCCTCTACCTCATGTTTTTCACTTCTTCCTGCTCTCAGAAGGGTGACACGTTAGGTTCATGCCACGTGCTGAGGGGAAAATCCCAGTCAGGTTTGTGTTACTGCTGCTTTAATCTCACTGAAATGTCATGTTTAGATTTAAAGATACCTGAGGCTGTAAGGAATGAATCAGCTCCAAACAGCTCAAAGGAAACAATAAGATTCAGCACTGCATGATCATATAATACTAACAGATTTCATAGAGAAATGTACAGCAACCTTTTTAACCACTGCCAGCTCACTATTCTGTCAAAACCTTGCCTCTACTGACCACACAAACAAATCAACAGCGCACAACTGCTTTCTTTAGTGGTTCACTGGGAATTCCCCGTTCTTTTTGTATTTTAGCAGAAAATTATGACGAATGAAAGGAGGAGGCAGTGAGAGAGGGATCTACATGATGCAAACAGGAGATGTGAGATACATGTGGACAGAATATGAGCTTATAATGACAGAAGATAAAAAAAACCCAATCCTGTTCTGCAACCAAGCAGGCCGAAAGCTGGCTTAAAAACGTGAAGAGCAGGAAATGACATCACGAGGAGTGTGAGGTCATGGCGGGACAACCTGGCATCACGTTCACTGCCTGAGGAGAGTCAGAAAACTTTCTTTAAGACACGTTAGAATCATGTTGTAAAAAAATGTTTTATTTCACTGTTGGCTTTATGCAAATATAGAAATCTATGCAACAATTGACACATGTGCAGCATGCTTTTGCTGCAAAATGCATCATATATGTTCTCAACTGGAGTGTTGGGACCCAAAAATGGAGTTGCAGAGACTGTGGGAGCTGGACTTTCTCATGAACTAAAATGAAATTAATATTTTGGTCTAATACACATCATTGTTTAATTCTTATCCTTAGCAGTGGGATCAGTCCTGATCTGTTGTGTTGTCCTTCACTGTGTTTGATGCCAGTAGTGGACTCCGGGTGTTTAATGAATAGGGGCAAAATCAATAAAAAAGGCATTTTCTGTGTGTTGGACGGCACCAGCGCATGGGTTCTTTTCAAGTTTTTCCCACTTGGAGGACACCAAAAAGGACCCTTTGACACATTTTGCCTACTAAGAATGCTCCAAAGAGGGCATTTTGCCATTTTTCCCACCTATAAGGCACTAAATAAGGCAATTAGTCAAATTTTCTTACTAAGACGGCACTAAAACCAGCCCTTTGTATCAGTTTTTCCTACTAAGAAGGCTCCAGAGAGGGCACTTTGTCAAATTTTCCTCACTAAATGGGCATTTTATAAAATTTTGTCCATTTCTTTCAAACATATGCCCCCTTAATTTATATAATTTTAAAAATTCAGAGGGTTCAACAGGGGCTCTGTGTCAATTTTTTCCTACTTAACCCCTTAAAGCCTGACATCGCAAATAACAGTCAGAAAATTATCATTTTTAGGAACTGAAATGTGTATTTAACCTTCTACTGAAATCCAATAAGAGAAAAAATTTCTATAAAATTCAACAAATATAAATACATGTATATACAGTATATTGTATCATATTTGATGCATTAGGTATTTTTGGCAACTAAGAATCCATTTGAGGGCATTTTAAACATTTATCAGATTTTATTCAGGCTTTTCAGTAATTTATTGATCATATTGATTACATAGAGGTATCCTAAAATTATGTATCAAATATGATACAATAGGCTTTAAGGGGTAAAGAGTGCAAAAAGCCAAATTTTATTCACTTACATTGTACTTAAGAGGCCATTTGTCAGATTTTGTCCACACAGAGGGCACTAAATAGGGCAGTTTGTGTTTATCTACTATAGTGGCATATGGGGGCCTGTAATGATAACAGACATGAGACCATCGTCTATGTGCACAAACAAATGAAATTCAGCTAGAAAAAAATATCCTAATTTTGCTAAAAAAAACCACTCACAGAATCTTATATTCAATTTTGGGCTGAATTTTGTAAAAATATGTTAGGTATGGTATTTGTTTTCAGTGAAATTTTACTGTTAATAATAAATCTTTAGCTGTTTTTGCCACAGTTTTAGTAGTGTGATAGCAATAATGGAATTTTCTGCAGCCAGAGAAGTGTCCAGATTTTCCATTGTGCTGATGAGTGCCATCTGTAGTCAGCTATAAACAGCTCACTATAAAGAGAGCAGCAAGGAGGGAATGGGGGTGTGATTTCACACTCAACCAGTGTGTTAATTTCTTGAGATTATTAGAAATCAACCAAAATTGATATGTTACCATGACAAACTAAACAAACTAAAATGTGTGCATGCATGTCCCCCCAGGACTTCTGTAATGATGCACTCTATGCAAATCTGAGTGGTGAAAATTTTCTTGAATTTGGCTTCTGAGGCTGGACCACTTGAGAACCCCTGCATTAAATCCTGTACTAATTAGGATCTTAACCAAAATGAATAAAATACTTAATGAATATTACTCTAATTACAAAAGGATCATTTATTAACAGGATTTAGACTACTGAATAAAGTTTTACTCAGTTAAGCACCGTTTATGTCCCATAGGTGGCGACAGAGTCCGTTATCCCTCCGTTTCCTGTCGTCCTGAAGTCTACCTCCATGCAGACAAAGCCCTGGGTCTTCAGCTACCAAAATGATGATACTGAATCATAATCCATGTTGTTGTACAGTCACAGAGCTGGCTCTTAAGCTTCTCCTTCCCAACCTGATGATGTCCCCTTGTTTCATCCATTCCAGTCACCTCTGTGTCAGCTCCAGGGGTCATTGTGGTGTTTGAGGTTGTAGTTCTGCAGCTCGATCTGGTCTTTGATCTGGTTTATCAAAATCTGAGACAAGAGGATCCCAACGAGCTATAAGAGAGAAAACACGTAAACAAACCTGGATTAACAAAGTTGCTTTTCCCATTAAAGTGTGTTAATTTCTTGATTTCTGAAGAAAACTGTCAAAATGTACATGTTAGGATGTGAAACTAAATAAAATAAAATGCCTCTGTGCCTTTAAAACGTGTTTTTTTTGTCCCGTCTCTTTAAAAGCTTCCCTTGGACAGGTGTTGAAAATTAGCACTTTGCTATAAACACTTACAGCAGTGTATCTGGGACCTGTGTATGATTAAATGTCACAGCATCAATGTTACTGTGTGTCTGTGGCAAATACATGCTAAATAAAATAAATAAATAAATGTTTTGTTCCATCTAAGATCCAAGATGATGTCTGAATAATTGGAATGATATTTAATTTGAATGTTTAAATTAGGCTTTAACAACTGGACAGAACAGAATAATTAGTTGTTAATCTGATTTTTGGGTTTTGCTGCTTTTGTTCATATAGGATAGTGAATAATGTCTGAAAATAAGACGAGAGGGGGAAGGAATGACATGCAGGAGAACAGCCACAGCCTGCATGTGAATTAAGGCCAGCCACTTCAAAGACAACATCCTCTGTACACTGTATATGTGGATATAACTGCAGGGCCACCGGCGCCCCTTTGTGGACAATTCTTACTAGAGAGATGCCAGTTTTGACTTGGAGAAATGTTATAAAATAAAACACTGATAGAGGTGTTTGCTTTGAAAAGAGTCCTGCATATTAAGCCATTTTACTCTATTAGATTAACATTAGCGTATGTTATATGTGTGTTGTACAAACAAACAGACTAGATTTTGAGAAATTAAATTAAGATTCAATTGTAGATTAAATTGTAGAAAACTGGGTGCTGGTTTAGCTCAATGAGTAGACCAAGAGTCTGTATACAGAGGCTACAGTCCTCCATCTACTTGGTCACAGGATCAATTTCCAGTCTTGGTGCTGTTTGGTGCATGTTTTCTCCCCCTCTCTCCCCCTGTATTCCCTGTCTCTCTTCAGCTGCCCCATCATAATAAAGGCAAAAAAGCCCAAGATTTAATCTTTAAATGTTAAAATTATATGCCATAGATACTGTACAACAGGGGTGTCAAACTCAAGGCCCGGGGGCCAAATGTGGCCCGTGGAACAGTTAAATCCGACCCGCAAGATGATCTCATATTCCTGTTATAACTGGCCCATCAGTATGAGGTCTGTAGATTTCCTAAAGTATAAAAATGTTAACGTATCCTTAATGCTTTAAAATATCCTTGTTACGTCATAAAATCTGAAAAAGTAAGGAGTCAAAATATTTAGATAAGAAGTCAGAAATGTGGGAAAATAAGTTTATTTGTGTTTTAATTTCAAATGTTCAATTTTGCATCTTACAATTAGGACTCAAACTAAGGATTTTCAATTTTTATTTCGTACTTTGAGCATTTCAACTCATAATTTTGACTTCTCGTATAATATTTCAAACTTTAAGGTTCATAATTCTAAATTTAAGTCATATTTTCCCCCTTTTAACCAGTTATTTTGTATCTTATCTCATATTTTCAACTCTAAACTTTGACTTCATAATTCCATAATTTGACCTTTTCGACTCACAGTGGAACATTTTGAATTATATTTTGTCTTTTCATTTCATGATTACAAATTTGATTTCATATTTTGACCTTTTAAACTCATGATTTTAACTTTCTTTCTCATTTATTTCCCTTTAAAAACTTTATTTTTCAATTTCATGTTTTGACCTTTTGATCTAATGCATTTACTGTTTTCAGATTATCAGCCTTTAAACTGAACTTTTTAAATGTCAAAATCATTTATCATCATTTATCAAGGTTTTTTTTTTCATATTTTATTACTTGTGAAATAAGTTTGACAATTTATGCTTAAAAAGGTGACCCTGTTAAGCCCTCAGGTTAGACCTTAATCCAGAATCCGGTCCCTGATGTGATTAGTTTGACACCCATGCTGTACACTGTACCCTACCTGTGGTATTGCTAGTCCCAGAGCGATGCCGCCTAACAGAAACAGGTTACTGTGGATCCAGTTCACAAGTTTGTCTATGCAGCCGTCAGTATGAATTTGCTCTCCAGCCTGAAGGATATCCAACTTCTGCATGCCCTGTCCACACATGGTGTTTATAACCACCTGTTCGAGCACATAAACAGTTAAAATTCAAGAAAACAAAGAAATATTCAAGGTAAAAAAATACCAGAATACAAGCAGCTGTAGGAAAGTTTGACCTTGTCTCTAGTTATGATGCAGCAGGAGAAGGGGACGGAGCAGCGCTCTCTGCTCGGGTTGTTTGGGTCACATTTGAAGTACATGTTCTGAGACCAGTCGGTGTATGCCAGCGCTCCACAGCAGCTAAACTACAGACACACACATTGGAGAAGACTTAGTTAAGTATCTGTTTATACAGCCACAGAAAAACAATACTGGTCACAGTATGAAGAACCAATCTGGACTAGATCTTAACCTCTTTTTGACCAAAGTCGATCAGGTTTTGTAAATCAAGATCATCTCTGTAGTGGATAATGGCATTGTTGATCATCTCAGTGACTCGATTTCGAGCCTGCAGAGTTAAAAGAAAGAGACAATGAAGTGTAAATAACAAAAGATACATATAAATCCTCAGATTTGTTATATTCTATACTCATAAGAAGGCTGAAATTATTAACACAATTTTTGTGTCTGGTCTTGTGGAATTTTTCTTTACACTTTTATCATTATTTTCTCCCTGTTTGCTTTGTGAATGATTTAATTGAACCATTTTCATTTTTCTTTTAAGTGAAACATTTACTCTTTACAGTGTTTTAAACAGAAACTCCAAATCCAGCTTATGCTCAAGATACTTCTTTTGTTGAAAAAAACAAACAAAAAAAATCTGCCCTATGTAAATGAATATGCAATCCTCAAGTTTATTAAGCCAAAGCCCAGAAGAGGGCAGTATTTCACATTTCACAACAAGAACAGAAAAAAGCTGACCCCAAAAAGAGTCTATGACAAAAATAAATACATTTAGATGTATAATTCAGTTTGATTTTAACTATTAACCACCATAGTTCTATAAATCAATTCTGTTTTGTTATCATCTTGGAAGAAAAACAGTCCCTTGTTTGTTTTTAAGACCTTATCAGAGAAGATGAAGCCCAGGACCCCAGCCACCAGCTGGAGCATGAAGATCACAGTGAGACAGATACAGAACTGTAGGGAGGAAAGACAGAGGCACGATTACAACACTGTCAAACCTTTCTGTTTTGAGTTAATATGAATAATTCCATGGAATTTAGACATTTTAGACCATTTATATGGCTAAAATTCTTGGACCAGTACCTGCACAACAAGTCTCTACACACTCTATGTAAACAAAGACTTTTCAAAAGATAATCAAAGTTTATCAAAGTCTGGAATGTCTTACGGTCTGCAGGAGGCAGATGTTTTCTCGCAATGAACCGACACAGCCGCAGAAGGTGAGGATGAACATGAGGACTCCTATCACCATCAGCATCATGGCGGGGTCCACAGCGAGACACGCCAGAGCCGTCTCTGAGTGGGAGATATACAGGATTATTTCTGCTTTTTTTGCTTCATGCATTACAGTTCCTTCGTAAAACCTCAGTTCTAAAAAAGTTGGGGCACTGTGTAAAATGTACATAAAAACAATGCAATGATTTCAAATCTCCCATTTAGACCCACTTTTTATTAGAAATAGAATAAAATCAACATTTCAGATGTTGAAACTGAGACATTTTATTTCATGAAAAATATCAGTTCATTTTGGATTTGACTGCAGCAACACGTCACAAAGAGTATTTCAACATCTGAAATTTTTTTATGTTCTATTGTGAATAAAATATGGGTTTATGAGATTTGCAAATCATTGCATTCTTTTTTTAAATTTTCATTTTTCACAGAGCCCCAACTTTTCTGGAATTGAGGTTGTAAAATCTTGTACAGCACAGCTTTTAATGTTGTCTTCTAGTTTTCCTTTCCTGCGCTGAAAGGTAAAAGCAAGAAAGCAACAAGAGAAACGACCGTCCAGACATCAAATAGTCCTGTTATCATGCTGAAAACATGACTTAAGTGGTGTCAAAGAAAGATCACATACCTGCATGTTTCATCATGCGGGCGTACACACCGATGGACACCATCACTAGGGCAATTATCTGAGGAGAGCATATAGAAGCAACATCTCCAATGACTTCTTTGAATTTACATTTTGTTTCATAATAAATGAGGCATATCATAATAAAGTACCCACACACCACAGTGAGAGAAAGAGCACTCTCTATGTCCATACTTGTCCAGGGAGTGGCACCATTCTCCAAAAACCAGGTAAATATGACTCATGTAAAAGGCTGTGCAGACAGAGTACAAGATCATTTCTCATTAATCCTACTTTGGATGTGGGTTTTGAACTCTTAGAGTGGAAGTGGATTCTGTTTTAAACATGAGAACCACTCTAGAAATGTAGATAAGGAGTTTCTTCCACTTAATGGACCTGGTAGCAACCTGTAGCTCTCCCTTAAAATAAAAACCTGAATAATAAAGACCCTTTCACTCGGTGCTCCCTGTCAGCCTCAATAGAATAAAAGGGAGCTCTCTGCACTCTCCCATGGATCCATTTCATGCACCTTAGTGTGGGAGGGCAAACCTGGATCTGTCTGCCCTCTTTTGTTAAAGAGTTTGTTTCACTGTGACATGACACCTGAAGCAAACAGGTGCCTTTTGTTTATCTGTAATTTCCTTAGATTAGAGGCATCCTGGACTAGAAAGGAGCCATGCATTTTTGCTTGAATCTTTGGTGTGTCTTATATTGTAGCCAGAGGCTGCAGAAGTGACAACAACACATTCCACGATGAAGAGCAAGTTTTTGCACGGCCTTATCCTGTTACTACACGGCCAGCACAGTCACACTGCTTTGTTTAAAAGTCTCTGTGAATTTTCTCAGCCAGGAGCAACAAAGTCTCCTCACACTCCACCAAATCCCAACAAGTCTAATCTTCAACAACAGATCGTAAGGGAGAAGAAATCTACTTACGTTACAGACCCTCTGACTTGAACTTTGCTTAAGCACTTTGCTGAGCTCTGCTGTACATTTTAACCTGCTTCTTTACTTATAAAGACTTGGTGAGCCTTTTACTGAGGGTAAATGAGTCTGTGAGCAAATGTGGTACAGTTTATCACATCATACAGTGCTTTTTCTTTGTAATCAAGTGTGTAAAATAACCTGAAATAAACCCACAGCAACTTTTGTGTAAGAACTTAAAGCTTTGTTGGTGAGACATGGGGCAAACAGGGTTTGAGCTCCAAATCCTTTGAGACAAAATGTGACCAAACATTCCTGATTTGCAAAGTAAAAGAAGAAATAGTCCAATGGCTGGACAGCAAACACCTGGTTTAATTTCCCTTCATCTCTCTCCTGGCCACTGCCTCACTTTTTGTAAAACACTCAAGTTAATGATCAACTAAGCCAAACAAAGCAGAGAGGGCTCACACTGTCAGCAGACTAAATCTTTACCCCACACTTTGGGTTTGAACATGAAGAAACGGTCAAATCTGACACTGAAGTGCCTAAAACCTTTACCTCAAAAACATCATCAAAACTGTTTTCTTTAACACACAAAAGAGAGCTGAAGACTTCCATGATAAATAAGTTTAGCCTGTGGGTTTAGAACAAAAGAAAAACTCACCCAGAATATGAAATTAAAGAAGAACAGCAGATATTTGACCGCAGGGCTGACAAATGAATAATCGTCGTCAGATCCAGGTGTCCCTCTGCGTCTTCCTTCCATGGTGTCAAGTCGTCTGATCCAAACTTGCGGAAAAACTGGCGGCTAGGAATGAATGTAAACGAGTTCCCGTTAACAAAACAAACCACTTCACTTCATATTGATAATGACTGTTACTGTAGCGTGTGTCTACGGTACAGAGAGTAGGAGCTAACGCCAGCGCTGTGAGAACAGCTCTGACTGGGTGTGCGTAACCTCTGGGTGTGTGGGTGCGTTTGCGCTTCACGTCTGTTCCGCTGAGGCTAAAACCTGAATCCTCGGCTTAGACTGGATCTGAAGAAGATATAATGAAAAAGGGAACATTTTGTATCATATTTTTTTTCAGTGTGGGCACTAGTTACTTAATGCCTACCAAAGCCGGCTCTAGCCTTTATGGCACCTGAGGGGAGATTTGGACCCCCCCTCCCACTCCAAACACCCCAACAGTGCTTTGGAGAAAAGTTAAATTATAGTAAATAATGTTAAAATGGCTGTTTTTCTGCAGCAAAGTCACACTTTTAATGTAATGGGCAAAACCGGTTCAACAGAGACCTGACTATATGATTTAGATTACTACAACATGCAAAGACATGAGAGAAATAAACTTACTGTGCTCTGAGAAGGTTGGCAACAGTGTTGAACCCTCCCCCATAGTCTGTAGCATTGCTGTAGCAGAGTTTAAGGCTCCTGTTGTCAAGTCAGTCTGGCTGCTGCAGACATTCATTTTCAGTGGTCACTTTCAGGACTGTTCATCTAAGACGCCGTATATCTTACAACAGAAATACACAATTAAACTTTAGAAATAAAACCAGATTAAACTTCTGTTTAGGGTAAGGGTTTCAAAAGTTAAAAGTCAAAACCCAAACCTGCAAAATCTAATTACAAAATATTTAATAAAGCTGAGTAAACAGTCTGCTTATAGGAGATAAGCTTGTCCTCCATGAAAACATTTCCAACGAAGCTGTGTGGCTAAAGCTAAACTCACAAAGTTGTGTATCTTCATTATCTGTGTAGCTAAATTAGCTTTAGCTATGTTTGCTAAAAGTCATGTTGCTAAGGCTCAGCTACATTGGCTTATAGTAGTAAGGTTAATTACGTAGCTATGTTAGCTTTAGCCTAGGCTAATTACCATTTGTGTAACTACTTCTAAAACAGATCTATGCATAATTTAATCTCGGATTTGACCTCTGACATTTTCCCCATTTTATTTATGAAATGTTTCTGCCATAACCTTGCATACTGGCGAATCCATCTTGCAACTCTTAGTCTGAACAGTTTGGGCCCAGTTAGAAAGTGACAGGACCAATCAGCGATGAGGGGCAGTACTTTCTGGGGTGGCAGAGTCATGACGTAAGCATGCAGCATCAAGAGACCTGTGCAATTATGGCGGAAGACATTAGCACGGATGCTGTTAAAGTGCAACTTTTATCAGAACTTGATGACATTTCTTTGTTAAAAGAAGAACAAAGAACAGCAGTGAGTTGTTTTCTTTTCAAAAATGACAAAAGTTGAGTACTGACATGTCTATAGTCGCCATGGTTTGCGTTATGCAGTTCCCTAATGGAGTTTAGTCCTCGGTAGGGGCGCAGCTCAATAACGGCTACGTCACGTGTTTTGTTGCTCTGATTGGCCTGTAAAGATGTGACAGACAGAATGGTCATCCAATCACCTTCCAAGTTTTTATCAAAGGCTCTGCCCTTTCCCAAACACTGTGTATGAGTGGTTTCCCAGATGGATGAGTGAAACAAATCCATCTGGCGTGCCAGGTTATTTCTGCCAGACTTTGTTTGAGAATAAAGTTGATTAAAAAAAAAAATCTAAAACTGTAAATGCATTTTACAGGCAAATTCAGTCATTTCTTTTCAGAGATTTATGGTGTCTCAGAAGAACAGTTAGTGAGAGTGGCCATCAGAAATGTACGATGTGCAGCCAGACTCCTCTACCTGTTGTCTAACATCTTGGCCGGTCACCGAGCACAGCTTCTGTTGTGTCACATTATCCATTCAACATGGCTCATCACCTCCTTTTACCTCTTCTGCTTTGGTTTTGTTCTTTTTTTTTATTTTGCAGTTTCCTCCAAAGCCAAGCTTGACTCTAAAAACAGCACTCTTCCTTGTTATTCTACCCCCAGCCACATACGTAAGCATGCAGACCCAAAAGTAAACCGGTTCTTTCCTCTGGTCCGGCAATGAGTTGGTTTCACGCTGGAACCAGTTTTTTCTGGCCCAGAGAGCCAGTCCTTTGGCTATGGAAAACTAGAGAAGTGGTGCTTGGCTAAGCCGTGTTCCAAACCAGCCCTTGAACAGGCTTGGTGGGAAAAGGGTTACACTGGGCTCTTGGGTAGAGAAGAAAAAGGCCTCAAGTGAGAGAAGAGGGTAAACCTGGACTGCTGAGCCTGAAAACTGAGTTTTATGTCTTGAAACTGGCATTTTTAACCAGGCTAGATCACCATGAACTCATATCATAGTCATAACCAGGCTTTTTCAGCATTACAACTTAAAATAAGCTTAGGTTGTCATCTTTTTTGTAATCTGATTTCTACCTGTTTGTATTCATTTTTTAAACTTCTCTAACAGTTAGGCTACAGCATCTTAAAACTGATCCTTTTCTGTTTGGTCATAATATCCTAAAATTCAGTTTAACACAGCAGCTTACAACATTACGGATATATTGAAATACATTCTCAAGGTTTCATGCATAGACTTTAGCCTATGTTTACTTACCATGTAGCCTGGCCTATTAGTTTAATCTAATACATGAATTTGTCTTTGATTTAGCAAAATATAAAAGTTATGTCCATGTTTTTAAAGGCACAAAGGTCTTCAGACCCAAAGATTGTTCCTGATAACTCATCTAAAAAAAAAAAAAAAAAAAAAAAAAAAAAAAGGTTTAGGAGTCGAACTGTGTGAGAAGTTTGACATTAGAAATAAAAGAGGATAAAAGAAATCAACTCAACACAATTTTAAACAATTATTAGCTTTCTGCTGTCAAAACACTAATATCCAGCTTTGTGGTACCTGATAGTTTAAATATTAACTCCGATTATCTCAGTTTTATATCTCATATTTTATATCTCATGTTTGGCGTTTTCCCTTGGTAATTATTGATAGAAAAGATTAATTTTGGTGTTATTTTATGCACTTTATTAACAATTAAAGTGATAATTGGTATTTTACGTGCGCTTCAATTTTACTTCACAACTGATATCATCCAGCATTAATGGTACATTTGAAGTATCCGTACATTTCTGATACAATCATATCTTTTAGACATTGACTATGTGTTGTTTATGCTGTGTTGTGCTGCACGGTTCACTTTCTTATGAAGACCCGTTTATTTTGAAGGAATACGCACACAGAACGTCAGTTTTCAAAACATCCGGTTGACCCGGAAGTCATCATTGTAGTCCCTTCTCAGGCTTCACTGCCTTGCAAAATGAATTTCAGCGTGTTATTCGAGTAATTGTTGGAGTATTTTTAATCTACGCGATGGCATTGAAACGTCAAGGTTTGTAATTATGCATATGGTAGACCCAGCCGGTTGCTTTCCAAGTAATTATCATGCGCAATAATTAAACTAACTTAGATATTTTTCAATTCAGTTGTCAAACTGCTCGGAACGTCTTTCTGAATTTGGTTTTATTTATTTACACATTACTTTTATTAATTTATTCCAGTATCAATGTCCCTCGCAGGCTCCCCTCTCCCCCCGGCCTCCTTACAGCTCCTTGTCCCTCCAGTTAGACTTCTCTCTGCATTCATGTTACAAATCATCCAGCAGCATCATGTGATGCAGTATGACAAGCTCGTGGACTTCATCACCTTGGCCACAGAGATGGTACCAGAGCTGCTGAGTCCCAGTCAAAGAGCTCAGCTTATCCTGGGTCTGAGAGCAAGGGTAAGGATGTTTTATTGCTTTATTCTCTTTTTGTTCAAGCAAGTTTTGTCTTATGATTTTCCTGCCATGTCATTTTCTTTCTGGTAACTTCCACCTCCGCTTGTTGCAGCTTGTCCTGGAGCTATGTCGTGGAGATGGCATCGCCAACCTGCAGAGCATCCAGAGTCACCTGGATAAAATCCACGCCTGTGGCTCTGAACTGAGCTCCACTGGTGACACGGTGGGTTTTAAGAAGAATCAAAGTTGCTCCATAACATGACAAATACACATATTAATATCATATTTATTGTTCACTTCTTTACAGGCTACTGGCGATATACTGAAGATTTCTTACACCAACTTTGCCAGCCTGGTTCAGAAGCTCTTAAATGTTCCCTATGAGAAGGATTATTTTTTCAAAGTAAGTCTATTGATAAGTCATTCTGCAAGGAAAGGAATACAGAAATAAGAACTATTTCAGTCTTAGTTGTTATGAAGGAAATGATTTTGCCCTTCACAGTTGCCTGCAGTATTCAGACTCTGGATGTTTCCTTAGGAGATTTTTCCTGCCAACTACGGCTTAAACTACGACCAAAGACTGCAGCAGCTGGTGTCAGAGTTCCTGTCCAGACTGGAGCAGCTGTTGCCCATACCAGACCTGCAGCAGGTACAACTTCTATTCATTTTAACTCCTGGTCGGAAATTACTCCAATACAAGTGAAAATTGATTGCATTAAAGGACTGAGGTACTTAATTTGTAAAACATTGAAGTATGTCTAAAAAATGTCAAACGTATTTTCACAAAGCATGAGTGCAGTCAAGAATACATGGGTGCAAGGTTATAGTAGTTTGGGATTTTTCATTATGTTTTATTTCTGTTTAGTTATTCTTTTGGTTTTAAATTTAAGTTTAGTTTTGAATTATGTTTTACTGATTATTTCTTACTTTATTATTATGAAAAAATGCTTCATTTTAGTTTCGTTTTAATTAGTTATAGTGTTAGTTTTCTTTTTGGCAATATGGCATACCTGTCAGGGGTGAGACCCAAATAGACTCTTCACTTTTCATTTTATTTATTCAGCTTTAATATTTGTATAGAATTCAAAACCTAAAATTAACATTGTGTGTAGTCTTCTTCAATCTATCAGACTATTTTACTCTCTCCAGGCTTGGGTGTTCATGTCAGTCAGTCTGCTGCCGTCAAAGACTAAAACCAAGGAGATTTGTCCCTAATTTTACTTCACTTCAGTTAGTTTTGTAAGCACAGAATTAAGTTTTAGTTTTCAAGGTTATTTAAGATTAGTTTTAATTAAGTTTCAGTCAGCTAAAATTAATTTTAAATTTTAGTTTTAGTCATTTAGTTTTTTATTTTTTAACTGCAGTAACTTTGCATAGGTGTTGCATTCTGCTAAGTTATGTGTATTTAGGAAACATTATTTGCAGATTTTAAACCTGCATGTTACAGATTTGCTGCTCCAAAATATTATTATAATTTGTGTATCTACCAATTAAAACTCTCAGCATTAATATGCTTTTTATCTATACAAAAGGTTTGGGCTTTGGAGAAAACACTCGCAGTTAAAGCCCTATAAGCCACCCAGCCCTGGCTCCTCCTAGTAATCAAGTAAAGAACAGATACTTAAAATTGTACTTAAGTGCAATATTTTTTAAATGTATTCAGTTACTGTCCTCCACTGGTCATTTTTTTCTTTAAAAAGATAATTTTTGGCCATAACATAAAAATTGCCAGTGAATTTGTTTCCTTTTCTGGGTGTTTGCTTTGCGATTTTTAATTATATGACCATTTTTTTCTGTGTCTCAGACAGCAGCGTTGCTCACTGAGACTGAGTATGTGGCAGAGATGCTAGGACAGTGTCTGTCTGAACCATCAGCTGTGAACAGCCTGCTGCTTCATCACAGACAGTTGGGGACTCTCAGCTCTGGTAAGAGTCACAGAAATGACATTTTGTCCTTGCTTAATATTCAAGTCACAGACATGACTTTTTTTTAACTTCTTACTGTCTTGTTGACTTTCTTAATTCTTGTTTCCTTTCTTTAGCAATCATTTTTTAGTAATCAAGTGTGTAAAATATCACACACCTTTCTTGATCTCAGATCCCTCCAGCTGTGAGGAAGATAACCTCCTGTCCACACTGGCGCTCCCCATGCAGACTGCAGTAGAGCGGTTAATTGAGCATTACAGTGAGGATGACGAGTATGATCATCCTGGGGAACAGACACTGGCGCTGGAAGTTCTAGAGGAAGACATTGCTATTCATGCATGGCTGCCAAAAAGGGAATCAGGTATGGCAAAGGTTGGAAAAAGCCAGAATGAATCCCTAGCCTGTCCACATATTGTGTTAACCTGCTGAATTTATGCTGCTTTCAGGTCGTCCAGCTCATTTATTCACCTGCTCTCAGTGTCCGTTTACTCACCGCTTAAAGAGGAAAGTCCAGGAGCACATCCAAAATGAGCACAACATGACAGCTACTGTTCTGAAAAAGCTGGTAGAAAGGCAAAAGAGTAAGACTCCTGAAAAGAAGAAAAAAGGAGGGGACTTGGAGAAAAAGAGGAAACAAACAGATGGTGTTAAGAAAAAGCACAAGAAGGACAACTTAGAAAATAAGGAACAACGCAGATGGAAAGAGCCCACGGAGGAGGACAGAAGGTTTCTGAGCAGGAGAGTTGTCAACAAGACCTTCACAGAAGAAGAAACTAAATGCCCCAAATGTGAAAAGATTTTTGAACTCCCAAATCAACTCAAGACTCACATGAGGCTGCACAGCTTAAAGCACTACTGCAGTCAATGTGAGAGAGGGTTCACCAGCTCCTCAGGCTACTATCAGCACCAGAGACTCCATAAGAGAGGGCGGGTGTTCAGCTGCAGCTGGTGTAACAAAGGATTTCTGTGCAACTCATCACTGAAGCAGCATGAACGCTTGCATGAAGGTCCATTCAGCTTGTGCGGCGTCTGTGGGAAAAGTTTCAGCAAATCAAGCTTCAAAAGACACATGCAGATGCACAAAGGGGAGAGGAATTACCTGTGCACAACATGTGGGAAGTCATTTTTTTCATCTGGAGAGCTGCGGCTGCACACTCGGTCTCACACAGGTGAGACGCCATACACCTGCACCCACTGCGGGAAAGGCTTCTCCACTAAGAGTCACCTGAATGTTCACAACCGCTCTCACACAGGGGAGCGGCCGTACCTGTGCTCAGAGTGTCCCAAACGTTTCCTCACTCTCAACTGCCTGAAGAGACACACGCTGAGCCACAATGGGCTCAAACCGTTTAAATGTCCCAACTGTGACAAAGAGTTTTCACAGCAGGGGAATCTGAAAAGACACATGGCTACTCATAAGTCTGACACCTGACGAATGTCTTATATTCCTTTAAAATCCATGGACAATCACAATTCTGATGTTCTGCCTGGTTAAAAGCTGTTCTAGATTAAGAAGGCAACAATAAGTTGTTCTAGGTCAGTGCTTCCCAACTGGTCCAGGCTCAGGATGCACCACCAGATCCTGAATGGGAAATCATGACCCAAATTACTACTAAATGTTCAACAACTCAAATAAAATGTTACAGTTTGGACTTTAGATGGAGCAAAATATGACTGAACAAGGAGGCAGGAAAAAACAAGAGCATGATTACAAAGGGCCAGAGAGGATATGCATACATATATTTTATTTTACTACACTTTTTTGAAATAATGTGTCAATTTTGGCTGTTTTCTAGAGATCTCAAGTAATTAACTTGTCTTGGGAAAACCAGCTTTGTTGCCCCGAGAAAAGGAAACAAGTCAAACTTTTGAGAAAACAACCAAAATGTACATGTAAACAAAGGAAAACATTAAAATGTGCATCTGTTTAAGGCTTCTGTACATCATACACTTTACGTGACAATTTATTTTTCCCTTGCACACATTAAAAACCCACTTTTGGGTCCTGACACATCAGTTAAGAACCACTGTTTTGGAGCACAGCTGTGAATTTGAAAAATTCTATGTTTTGTCACTAGCTAAAGAAGAAATAAATCTTTGAAAATGCCTTAACTTGCCTTGTTATGCAACAGACTGATATTGATACTGATGTCTTTATATGCCCTGCAAAAGCAAACAAGACTTCATGCAAGAGGTTTGATTATTTCTCCATATTTCCTTTTCTTTATGTTTGTCACCCCTGCCACAGATACTGTAGGTCTCAGGCAAAGGAATCAACTGTAAAACATCCTTTTAAAAAATATTCTGTTCCCAAAGATTCATTGGGAATTGCTGTGAGACAGATGAGGTTCTTGCTGTCAGAAAACAGTACTTCCAAAGGTACAAGACCAAAATCAGTAGAGATAAATAGTACTGCTGTGGCCAAGTGGGGGTGGCAGCATTGATGTAATGTAAAAGTTCCTTGTATGAGTGAAGAAAAGTTGTAAAAAGTTTTGTAGATGTTGCACTCTAGCACTGGTCTCTCTCTGCAAACTACTCCCCCCGGATGCTGGGTAACATTATCTGCTTGACTGTATTGTGCCAACTGGGACGTTTAGTGGAGGAGGGATAATGGTATAGGGCTGTTTTTCAGGGTTTAGACTAGACCCCTTATCTCCAGTGAAGGCCAATCTTAATGCTTCAACATACCATTAAATTTTGGACAATGCTATGATTCCAACTTTGTGGCAACAGTTTGGGGAAGGTCCATGCCTTATTGTCCAACAACAAGGGGGACCAACTACATGTTTCTGAATACAATGTCATTACAGTCCCTGCTGGTGTAATGGTCACCAAAAGGGTGGCTGGATACTTTTGTCCACATAGTGTAGTTTCAGAGTTGGTAAATACATAAAAAGCACAACAAAAGAGGGAGAACTGATGAGAAAGCATGAAAGAAGTGAGAAACACAGCTGTAGGAAATGCAATTTATTTGCAATTTTTTAATAACATCATTCCTCAGATAAAAATGCAATGTTACAGGAATATACATCAGATATTAATTTAAAACTTGCTTTCAAGGGACCATACAGTCTAAATATACTTTTTCCTTTTTTTATTTACTGGTAGCGTGCGTTATAAGCAAGACAGACTCTGTCACCAATGACAGACTGACAAGTTACAGATACAAACTGTACATTACTTATTTACAAATCAACTTTTTGTTTGGTTTTTCGTTTCACTTTTTATTGAAAATAGGAGTAGAAAAAGTGATTGAATTAATATTCTGATTTATTTGATTTGTATTCTTTCCCTTTCTAAAATCTAAAACGAAATGAATGAAAAAAAATCAAGAGCTCTCCTTTAGAAAAAAGAAAGAGAAGAAGAAGGAAAAAAAAAGGGTGTCGACTGTGAGACCGTGCAGTCATCACAGAGGAGACGACAAGGTTACTGAGGGGGCCAAATGATGTTGGGCCAGCGTCGTTTGGCAACCTCGGAACCAATAAATTCCCTCCAAAGCAGAGGGGGAGTGGCTTATGTTAAAGAACTCAAGTTACAAAAATGGCCACCTGCCTCCAAAGCTACCGCAAGAACAATAACACACTCTAGTTCATTTTTTGACCATAAATAGTGCTGTTATTAAATACTACATTAACAGTAGCCTCACTACTAATATTACAACAAATTGGTCTCTGTGTGAACGCCTCGCTCTGCACAAAACAGACTTTGCTCCGACAGAAAAGAACACAAACGAGCAGACTGCTCCATCCTGTCAAAGGCCCTTTAACACTTTGCATGAGCTCAGACTACAAACAAGATCTACTGACAGGTGCAGGACAGGAGTGCACAGCCCTGTCAAAAAATAAGGAACAGAAAGCACTGCTGTTTCTCCTAGAAACAATGACCTGCATGCTGTTAAACAGACGTTTTCACACCAGCAAGAAAACACTAAAACATGACGCTGCAGATGCTCTCACATGGGCTGAGTCTTTCATTAAAGCTTCATTTGCACACACAGGCATATAAGATCTAGTTCTTCAGCAACAAAACCACTCTGAATCCACGTTTCAAGAGCTAAAATAAGATCTTTTATGTCTGTGCTGGCCAAAACTAACCAACATTTTCTTCCACTAAGGGCTGCAAAAACAATAAAATATCCAAAAATAAACAACAGCTTTGTAAATACTTAATGTAGCCTTTTAAAATATGTAAGTGCACCAGTATGAGCATCACTGTGTCCAACATTCAAGGGATGAAATCATTCAGTGTAAAGTAGCTCTTATGAGTGACATTAGAGAGAGAAGTAGCAGGTGCAGGGAGGCAGAGACATTCGTAAAGCTGCTGCGTCGTGAAGCTGAGTTGCAAGCTGAAGAAGCTGGTACAGAAAACTCAATCACGAGCCTACGGTTGCAGCATTACGCTCCAAAAAAGTGGAACAAACTCTGTGTCAGGCTTGTGATTTATTTATTTTATATATGTGCAAACTAGGATCTCTTTTATTATAAATCAAAGTGTATGAATGACTAATAGAAGGAACGAGTGAGGCTTTCAAGGTCCGTACAACACTAACAGTCGTCCTCAAGAGGGGGCTGCTGCTGTAGGTGCTGCTACACATAAAAGAGAACTAACCTACATTTCTAAATCTACAGGGCAAGCAAATATTGTCTATTTGGTTCAATTTAGGACCAGAAACCCCTGTGGGAAGTGGGATATCTGAATGAAAGCATATTTGTGTTCCTCACCTTCATCTAGAGGGAATTTTGGTGAGGTTTTTACATGCATCTGTGTTTGAGTATTACCATGAGCTAGTAAAGCACATGTTTTGTTTTTAAGATTTTGTTTTTGGGGCTTTTATTGTAGATATAACGGCAGAGAGAGTTAAGAACTAGGAAAAAAAACATGCAGGAAAGGAGCCACAAGCCAGATTTGAACCTGGGCAACACATGTCAAGAACAGCAGCCTATGTATACGGGGTATCAGTCATTACCATTAGGCTACTTGCACCCTGCACATTGTGTTTTTCAACCTGATCTAGGTTGTAAAACTTAGTAACACTGTGATAGGTTTGCAATCCCAATCTTGAATATGAATTTGTATCATTTGTAATTTGCAGACTGAATCAGATGTGTTACTTGAATTCAGTTGACCACCAATCCTTAATGTAATGCATTTCTTCATAATTAAACAAGATTCATGAGATATCTAAGTTTCTAAATTCTAAAAGATTATTAAATGTTACTTTGCAATCCTGTTACCACACTAAAATCCCCCTGCATGTGCTATATTTCCCCTCTAAAGCATGCTTAGCACTGGCAGCATCCAACAAAAAAGGCTCACCTTCAATTTTTCAAATTTCTCATAAGAAAGGAAACTTATCTGCAGTGATTTGTAAACTTGATGAAACATTTAGCTGATGGAAATACGAGTAAAAGAGGTGCAGAAAAGGCCTGCAAGAACACTTCTTTTGATCCTCTGCAAAAACAACATACCATTTCTATCTTTCTTTGTCATCTCTATATATGTATTTCTATATCTGATATCTAAAATAGAAGATAGTTGCAATATGAAGTTGTATTCAATAATATATTTTACCTTCCCTTCCACTCCTAAACACTTAAAGCGTCCATGAGCATCTGTACAACAAAACCAGACTGTCCTCTTCTCTTCCTCTAAAAACAGGAGATCTTTTACTTTTATGACTCCTACAACAGGCAATGCAAACTCTAAACCTAGTAAAAGGAAAATTAAAATCTGTATTCAAAATAGTCCTCTTAAATATGTTGTCAGGATCAAACAAGCATTTCAGTGTACAAGAAAATAGATCCTACATGTGTCGTAACAACGGTGGATGCACATGAAGGAAATCTGGAACCAGAAAGTTCAAGCTTCACTCACACATGTTATTCAGTGACAAATATCTGTTTATAATTCAGGATAAACACACGACTGTAATACTATTTAAACATGAGTGTAAAATACTGTAAGTTAAAGCATGTAGGATGACATCTTTTCTTTATACTGAGCAGACGCAAATTTGAGCTGCTCAGCTTTGCTGAAGTAAAACTGTATCAGCATCAATGTAGACAGCTTCAACAACTTTAAATAAGATCTGCCAGAAAATTGAATATAGTAATCTATGACGCACTTAATCCTTTTTTAACTGCTGCATATATTTTTAAAAAAAGATTACGTTGGTCTGCAGATGAAAATTTCACTTTCTTTCTTCAGTAAATATGGTTTTTTTCTGCACAGATGTTTTTTTTTAAGGAAGAAAAAAACAAAGCTACATGATTTTCACAGCTCAACGCATAGAGAGATCTAGTCCTTGATAAATGGATCTTTTTGGTTTGATGGTTTAAAAGCTTAATTGATGCATCTGAGAAAGTGTACAGTAAGAGTTGCTGATGTAGGACTAGTAAAGAGAGACTGGTCTCTCGGTGCTACAGTAGGAAAATGTCCAGACCTGCGCTGACAGGCTGCTGGTAGGTTTGTGTCTTTCAGCACACTTCACGATAAAGATAAGACAGAAGCAAACGTGTTTGAAATCTTAAACTCTCTGCTGCTTAA
This sequence comes from Cheilinus undulatus, assembly GCF_018320785.1. Lineage (NCBI taxonomy): Eukaryota > Metazoa > Chordata > Actinopteri > Labriformes > Labridae > Cheilinus > Cheilinus undulatus. Next base: position 17,016,709 of record NC_054887.1, on the reverse strand, counting down.
AGACTTGAAATTGTGAACTGTGGCTGGTTTATAGTATTCATATCTATACACTAAGAGCCTCCTACGTCTGCAGTCACACCAGACTGAAAACAACATTTAGGTAGCCTCGCTGTGATCGGTGTTACATTGAAATGATCTGTTTTCATATCAGCCACATGGTCTGGGAATGCTCCTAGCCTGTTCTAAACAATTCATGTGAACACCAGCAGCTTCAACATGTTTTCTCCTCAGTAAATATGTCTAAAATACTCCCTTCTGGCCTCTTTTGGTCAAAAAACAGTCAATAAAGTTGGACTTTAGCAGGTCTATTTAACACATTTCATAACCAACGCTTCATAAACTACATTCCCAAATAAGTGTCCTGCCTCTTTCTTACTCTAACATTCTGGTGATTAAATATTATATATTCATATATATCTTGCTATAGAATGGTATATATGGTATATAAAAATATACAATCATTAGCTAGTGGTGAGACAAAAGATATTATCATTCACATAGGACCAATACTTTATATCCCCATGCACATAAAACATTACTTGGATATATAATTCACCATGTCAGGACTTGGAGAAGCCTGAATGTCAAACATGGTGAAATAAACCTTCAAAAATACTCTCCATCTTACATTCTTACCCAGAACAAACACCCAAAGCATCAAATTATCACCGACCATCTAAGAGATTGTCATCAGTCAGAAACCAGTGTCTAACTCACTTGAGGGCATTACTGTAATTTGACTTTATGGCAGTGGGAAGGGTTTTTACTGTAATGAACTGCAGGTGGAGATCAGGTGCTTCCAATCGGTCTGATTAGAAGCCTGATAAACAGGCTACTTACTGAAAAACATGGTGAAAAGAACAGAGACATAAATGCAAGAAAGACTTGACTCAAAGTAGTAATATGACCTACAAAACTGAAGTGATTAATTTTAATAACGCATACACAACATTAAATAGTTCTAGCTCTATAGCCCTGGTGATGTGGGAATTAGCTATGGTTAAGGTTAAGAGTTACTTGTTGATAAGGACAGACTTAAAAATGAGCTTAGTCTCAATTTGGGGGCTGCATCCTTGAAAGGTGCAGAGGTGCTTTAACAATAGTTCATCTGGTGCATCCTTACTGGCCTAACATTTCCTCAAATTCAAAGCATACCAATTCAAATGAACTGACACACTTTCAAGAGGCCAGGTAAATTCAAACCAAGGTCATCGGTTTCCACTCCAATAAACGGTTTTAAGTGCTAATGCTAAAAACCAAATAGGGCTTTAAAACTCTCAATTATCTTAAAAGTAATCATATGACGTCGGTGATGTTAGCTTGCTCCAGTGCAGCTGTCAAGGTTGCTAAAAGACAGGAGCGGTTCTTCTGCTTGAAAGGATAACATAGGGGAATCCTCAGTAGACCACCCTACTATATAGGACTTTCCACTGTGACTTTTGGCCATGCCAGTCGAAACCAAGCCGTGCTAATTTATTTTTCTACCACCAGTTTGGCCACGATGGCTACTCTAAGCTGCAATCAGAATGGTCCTGCTTTGGAGCAGGGCCCAAGTGCACCGAGCTGATGTCACAGGAATGATGTGAATGGACTGCTCCCTCAAATGGGAAGCTCGGGGCTGCTGTGCCGAGTCAAACCAGATAGAGCTGAGCTGCTCAATGTACTAGAAAAACCCCAATAGGCTACAAAGGCTGATTCCTTCAAAGGATGCTACCCCTGAATTGAGACACAGCTAATTAATTACGCTTAGTTCCATTTCCATGTCACTTACCACATGCATGCAGCGTGTCTGATTCCAATCTATGATTAGTTTGTAAGATTTGACCTATAACAGATTTTATGAAACATGAATGTATTACATGTTTTCCTTCAACGATAATTAAGATGTGATTTTTAAAGTGCCACTGTAATCTAACCTTTTAAGGGGCCCCTCCACACATTTTGCACATATATTGGGGTCAGTTTACTCCCCACCAGGTGTTGTATTTAGAGAGTAAATATAATTGCATAAAGTCATCTTTGGTTCTGAAGGGGCATAGCCTGAGAGAAACCCTAATGATGTTGAAGTAACTTTAACAGAAAGCCAGCTTCAAAACGTTGGGGCATGCTGTTAAAGAGCTATGGGAAGGAGCATTTAATTAGTTAAATTGTGAGAAATGAAGTGGCAAGAATATTTGGAGTTTGGCCCATACTAGGCTCTAAACATGAGGCTGTCAGAGCTTATAGCCTGCAGGTTCTAAATTTATTTTTATCTAAGAACCTCCAAACTGCAATGCTTATCCTTACAATATCTGCAGCAGTGGAGGTGGACTTGTCCAGTTTCTGTTGTGCGCTGCATTATAGGATAGAATGTTAAATCATTTTCAGCTATTATAATCTTCTTGATTTTATCACTACATTGTTTAGTGATATGGAATTGGGACACAGCTTTAAGTTAACTGCATGGGTGTCTTTATATCTCCTGTTTATGCTTTAGCAACTAAGCAATGAAAATGTCTTTTTGCCAACTACTTTAACTTCTATTTGTTTTTTTCTGAGCCCTGATTTTATTTCACCAACATTTTTGCAATAAAAGGGGGAACTTGGGTCTATGTCCTATCCCACTGGTCCATCTTCCACATGTCAGACAAGAACAAGATAGAAGAGAAAGACAGAGACTACGGCAACATGTAGGAAAAGAAGAAATAATGACATGTCTAAACAGGGGGAAAAATACTTTAAATCTCTTAACTTGCAACAGTCCTAGAAACATGAGCTCTGTCCTTCTGAGGGTAAATAATTAAAAAAATCTATGAGCCCATAAGACACAAGATATGCAAAATCATCTCCCAAATATCCCACTAGTACTGTCAGATGTCTCTGTAGAGGATAAATACTGTCTTCAATCATATGTACACTGAATAGAAATAGCTACTCTGTTATACTGTGATATGATACTTCACCTGATAAAAACAATACAACTGCAAAAACCTGGCACACTCAAAGTCAACATGTGAAACTCATGCAATACTGACACTACGCCCATGTAGCTCAAATCTTTGAAAACTGAACTGTAATCGAAGAAGCGAAAGGGATATGGTCAAAAGCATATCGAGTGTGTTTTACCTCAACAATGTTTTTCTTTTTTTCCTGAATCTCACTTGACTGGATGTTAAACCACAGGCTAAAACTTCCTGCTGCTGTCTCTATACACATTTGACTGCAGACTCCGATCCAAACCCCTGGCATGAGAAAGAGAAATAAATACATCTATACTGCACTGCAACGTACCTGATTTCAAGTATGTTAGGTTTCTCTGGCATGGAAACCACTGAGTTTACTTAAAAATGAAACAGAAAAAGTACATAATCATGATAGTGATTTTTTCACTTTCACAAGTATATTTACTTCGGGAACCTTGTATACAGTCATAGTTATTGCATTGTTTTTGCATATCTTGTGGGATGCAGGATTACACCCACTCATACCATAAACTGCAACACAACACTTCATGGTTCATGCCGACATTAAAACTGCAAGTCGGCTCCAGTCCACACGGGGGCACCACAGACCTCTGAATCTCTCTGTAAAGACACAATGAAGCCAGGTTTGGCACTTCTGATATGCAGGGTAACTTCACTGATATGAGTATGCTTGTCTGGAGGATTTGAATACATATTTAGGAACACAAAGAAAGGATTTAAACTAATTATAGTGCAACATTTATGCTCTTTTTATCTGTAACTACTCAAAGTAGTAACACTTTATTTGAAGGGGTACGCATTAGACTACCATGACACTGTTATAATCATGACATGACACCTTTCAAGGCTTTATGAACATTTATGAATGTTGTCATTAAGTGTCATTTGGTCAGTTGTGTCACCTTTAATGCAAAGTTGACATTGTCTGATTCCTTTTTGCTTCTCTGTACAGTTAGGTAAGGGTGTAGCTAGCTGTCTTAGCTTAGCATAAAGACTGGAAACGATAGGGGAGAGTAGAGTAAGATTAAGTTTTACTTATGTTGCTCTCCAGGAAAGGAAAAAAGCTGCAGGGCAGTCAGAGTGCAAAGTACACTGAAAACTTCCACTCTTGATTTGGGATGTCCCGTGGTGCAGTGGTATGAGGAAGTGAGTATGCTCTTAATGTCTTACTTTAATGGTGATGATAGACCAAATGACACTTAATGACAACATTCATAAGGCCTCCTCATGTTAACGACAGGTTTCATACCAGTCTAATGTATACCCCTTCAAATACAGTGTTGCCCTCAAAGTGACACTGAACATTTAAGACCCTTCCATCCTAAAAACGTAAAGCTTCTACAGGCCCTAAAAGTACGTGCATCCGTATATATTTTACTCTGTTTCCCCATGATAATGACCACATTTTGGATGTTTTTTTGGGCTCCTTGCTTATTTATTTTCTTGCCTTAGAATAAAAACACTGGTTTTCCCATGAAAACATTAGGGATGCGTATAATTTTTTTTTTCTGATACCGGTGCTAAATCAATACTTTTTATATGGTGCCAGTGTCTAAACGGTGCCTGATTTAAAACTTTTGAGAGAAAAAAAAACTGTGTCGGAAGTCAACGGGAGACTAAAAGCTGTCTAGGTATTGTAAATAATTTACAGAAATGTCTAGATGCCGGTTGAATATGGGATAAGAAGAGGAAACCTGGTGTAATTTAACACATAAATCAGACAAATTCCATTCCAATTTTCCTGCCTTTCATTTGTTTGGGTTGGGTATCAAAATTGAGGACTGATATCTGCGCTGTAATTCAGTCCTGTAAGTATCGGGTTTCAACTCATCCCTTGAAAACACAAATATTTTTAGTTTTTTTCTTAAAATCTTAAGCAATTAACTTATTGCTGGAAAACCAGTGTTACCTGGAGATAAAAGTCTGATCTGAAAAAAACAACCAAAACTGACTCGTTATTACAGGAAAATGGAGCAAAATAAAATGCAAGGATGTGCATCCGCTTAGAGTTTCCATATGTTTCTGTGCTGGATAACTAATTGATTAAAGTAATTAATTATATCTTTGTCATAAATAGCTGTTGCTATTCTTGCTAATAAAATAGTTTATAAGCAGCAAAGACAGTCGCTGGCTTCTCTCTTGCAGCTTTGACACAAAAGCTACATTTAATTTAGAGGATTTAGTAGTCATTTGCCAGCTTAAAATACAGGAATAGTACTAAGATAAAATTCAGCATTTAATACATGTTACCAGGGCTGATAGACCAAAGAGTAGAAACAAAAACAGAAAGCATATGCTTCCTTACATGCACATTAAAACGCTCACCCCCCCTTATATCCGTCTTCACAACATTTAGACTTCAAAAGAAATCAGCTTATACTGAAAGTGAGCTGCTAGCCGCAAGGTAGCCTGTTAGCTTATGGTACCAAGTTACTTCAGTAAAGAACTTCTTTAATGAGGTGCTTTGGAATAACTGAAAGAAAGGCAGAAATAGTGATGATTTCATTAATGATTTAAAAAGAAGAAAAAAACAAAGTCGGTGTCAGTCAGGGTTTTCTATGACAACACAGACTTCTTCAGAGTTTGCAGTACGATCAGAATCACAAAATAACAGCACTGCCACTTAAAACACGTTCAACATTCACATTTAGTTTGCATAATAATGTCAGAAGTCTGTAACTGGCACAGGATGCAGTGTATGGCAGTGTGTTCATGCATACCCTTTCGTGACACAAACTTGTCAGGTTCTCTCACTCCTCAGCTCACACTCCTACACGTTCATAGGAGTGAGAGCTCAGCAAGTTCATTAGTAAAGTAAAGCAAATGACTATGAGCGGACGTGTTTCTCTGGGTGGGAAATTAGCATCAGTTTAAGTGAGAACTACTTCCTGAATTTGGATTTATTTGAAGCCAAAAAAGGTTCAACTCATCAAATTTTCTTGATCCTGCAAGTTTGTTTCTTTTTAAATTTGCTGCATTAGAAATGTATATAACAACATTATGTTTTCATAGGCAAGCGTTTCTTCTTACGTGACTTTAAAGCAAGCTGACTGAATCATGTTGGTATACTAATAGAATAAAGTTGCCCAAACTTTATGTGATACCAACATAAGGAATGCTTTTGGAGAAGTTAATACATATATCAAAGAGAGGCCTGTGCCCTGTGTTATCTAATGAGGCCTGAGGTCCAAACCTTTGCCATATTGAAAAAAGCATGCTATCTAAAATCAACACAAGGAGTTTAAAAAAGCCTAAAATCACTTGTGGGGATAAATTCTCCTCCAAACGGATCTTTATCTTTTTTAACAATCCCATTTTATCAACAACCAGTAAGTGTTCTGCCTGAAGTATTTCAATGATACAACAGAAAGTGAATTTCTAACAATGACAATAAATCAGAATGTTTTTTGATATGAGCAGACCTCAGACAAAAATGTCATTCAGAAGTCTTGCAGCATCTGTACACCAGCCCTAATAGTTCATTTGGAGTTTAAACTACGTCTAAATTATGACACTGTGACATTATGATGTGTTTTAGCTGAGCAATCTAGGCGTCATCCTCCGTCCACTCACAAGGCGTCACTGTGGCAGTGTGAATTTAATGCGTCTACTACTCAGAGCAACCATCCACCATAAAGAAGAAAAGCAGCATTTGCCAAAAGGCTCATTACCTTCGTGCCAAGCTGCAACACTGAAACTGTAAACCTTACTGTCGTTCTGAGACTGTACGCCTTAGTACCTCTAAACAGAAAAATAAAGAAATGTTATGTGGTGATTATATTCAAAGAGAGAGTGGCTTCTGACTCTGCAGCTTGGCTAAAAGTAAAAACCGTGCTAAAGAAATCACAAAGCTTTGGAAGCATGCCTGTCCATGGTAACCCTGTGTTAAGGAGGCCCATTATCACACATACGCACATACACTCTTGCACACTCTCACGCACACGATACCATACTTTTAATGCTACCTTAATTTACTGTCTAGGCTTAAAATCAGCTTTTTAGAATACATAAGTAACCGCTCAAACACAGGCACGCGTACAAACACGCATCCTTGCACACGTTTTTTTCTCTTCTGGGAAAAATAAATAAATAAATAGATACAATCTGTAAAAGGTGCATACTGATAGAGAGAAAGACCCCTCTTTTAGATACACACTATCTCACACATTCGTACGTGCATACATTCTGTACTAAAACGCAGACACGCACTCGCACTCACAAAAATAGTTATACACTCGCACACAAACACTACGCCCTGCTTCGATACTTAAAACCTCTTAAAATTCTCCTAAAATAAACCGAGCAAAAATACATTTATAAGACCAGCACCCCGATTGTGCAAACAAATCAAGGATAAATTAAAACAACAACATCATGAATATAAAACAAAATAGTCATGGCTAGCCAGTTTTGCACAATATTGAACTGTTAAATACATAGTGGGCGTGGTCTGTAGAGAGAGTGTGTGGCAGCAAATCCAATAGGATCCCACGCTGAGAGGGAGAGGAGGGTCTTGGAGAAGGAAGTGAGGTTGATTGACGGACAGATCCTCTGTAGATCCATGCCCAGAGTCTGTTTCTATTCAATCGTACACTCCATTCTCTCCTCCACCCTCCGTCTCTGTTGCCCTGTTGGACACCTCCCGAGGGCTGAAAAAGCAAAAACCCAGCGATGGAAGGAGACGGATGGTGGATCAACCAAGAAGGGAAGGGAGGAGTGAGGAACGGCGAGGTATGAGGCATTAAAAGGGGGCTCGCTGTCTCTGCTTAGCCACCAAATGCTCCTGGAGAGGAGTGGGCGTGGTCAGACAAGGAAAAAGCAGCAGAAGAAGTGCAGCCAGATCAAGGTGATGGACGAGGTGAGTGTCTCTCGTCCGAGTCGTACTGACCAGCAGGAGAAAGAGCTGGCTAGCTTCCTGTTGGCCTGTTGCCCCCTTGGTCCATCCCTCAAATTCTCCCCTCCCTTGGTTTGGGATGGCATGTCACCTTAATCCCCCCCTCAGACTGGCAGGGCTGTGCTCCAAGGTTCCTTAGCTTTGGAAGAGAAATGAGACTTAAAACAGGGTTTTCTTCACCCCTGTTTACTCAATACAGCGCTTCATCATTAGTGAACCAAAAGGGTGTGGTCAGATTTGAATCCATAACTGACCCCCCCCACAGGCTGGTCTGCTGTCCCCTACCTGGCTTCATGGCGGCCAGACAAACAACAATAACACAACATCAAAGTAGGCAGAGAAATGAAAACATATAACACACTATGTTAACAGCAGGAAATCCATAAAAGGACTTCCTGCTTCCTTGCTTCCTTTCTTCCCTCTTTCCCCTCTTTTCTACTTTTCTTCACTTTGAGGACATGAGAAAACTGTGAGGCACTTTAGAGACGCACTCAGACACGTGAGCACTCACACATACGTACAAATAGTGAAAATCAAAGATCACACCCACAGGCATACACTGAGATAGTAGAGAGTATAGAGTGGTTTACTTTACTACAAACACACGTACAAACTCATAGAAACCAACAAAGTCAGAACCAGGTGTTGAAGGTTGCGTCACTGGCCGCCATTGTCCAGAGCAGTCCCGTCTGGCAGAGAGGCAGACAGTGCGTGAGTGTATGAGGGGCGGGGACAGACAGAGCCAGCTGCGGCGCTGTTACCCAGCACTGACAGGCGTCAGTCTCTGATGATGTCAGAGGGGCCAGTCGGCCGATCGAACCTGTCAAGCCAACTCCTACAAACTCGTCACACACTCCGTATCTTCATCCTCCAACAGCCCGCTGTTCCTCTGCCGTGCTCCTCCAATCACAACTGAGCCTCTGTGATGCCCTTCCTCCGTCCCTTCCGCCTCCTCCTCCTCCTCCTCTTCCTCTTGTCCCCTTGCCCCTGCTAGCAGCTCTTGCCTCTCCTCCACCGAGGACGGCCCATGAAGGGAGCCCCGGCTTCCTGCTGCATCTCCCCCGCCCTCACTGACCGCTCGGTCTCTGTGCGTAGCTGCTGCTGCTGCTGTGTGGAAGGGGAGGAGGTTGCCATTGGGGCTGTGCTGGGAGGTGGAGGATGTGCTGGACACGGCAGTTGTTGCGGTGTTGCCGTTGAGAATGTTGTTGGCTGCATGCTCCATTTCCTCAATGGTCATGTCGCAGGCATCGGCCAACTCGGCTTTGGTTGCCTCGATGAAGGACGGGTCCTGGGCGAAGTGACCCAAACCTTCAGATATTAACACCTTGAGAGGAAAATGGGATGGAGAGGAATGGAAAGGGTGTAAGCAAGGAAGATGGGAAAGATCAGGAGAGTGGAATGAGGGAGTAGGAAAGAAAAAACTTTAACGAGAAAAAAAATTAATAACAGCTTTAATAAATGATAGTGATGCACGATATTGGATTTTTTGCCGATATCCGATATGCCGATATTTACAGATTCATTTAGCCTACAGTGCCTTTCTGATTCCTGATACAACTGGCAGATTTTAGCTTAAAATGGCAGTTATCTGTATCAGCAGATATCAAAATTTGTTGCAGATATTTAAAACCAATATTTTGGGTGTGAAATTCAGCATATATTGACTGTAAATTTTTGGCATTTATACTCATAAGTTTTTAAAGTTTTAGACTGGATCAACAGATCTACGCCACTTGAGGTCTTTTTCTTTGTTCATAATCTAGCGTTTTTAAGTACTCAAGTTTGTTTCTTTGTTCGTCCTTATACATGAAAGTGTGTTCAAAGGACTGAAGTTTTTGGGCTGAAAAAATATTTGAATATTGGTATTAATATAACTATACACTGCCGTGACAAAGTTTTTGTGTCAATGTCAGTTTTAAATACCTGCAACAAATTTTGATATCTGCTGATACAGATAATTGCCGTTTTAAGCTAAAATCAGCCAATGGTGTCAGGCTGATAATATTTTGCATTCCTAATAAGTTACTTTTTTATTTGATTTAAGCCGGGGAAATACTACCATTTAAGCAAACTGTTTCCATAATAAAGAAAACAAAAACTCACCGCCTCAACCAGACTGCCTGCGCTGCCGTGACACAGTGAGCTGGGGTCTTTTCCCAGTAGCGAGGGCACTGTGAGGGACACCGGTCGTGGTGGTCTTTGATTGGGCACTGACACACTAGGAGCAGGACTAGGACTGGGCACTCGACTGTTTCCATTACTGTCGCTATACCTAGAAGCAACACATTTGCTGTTTTAACAACAATTATTTCCAAAGTACTTTAACTTCTATTTAGACAATTGTGGCATGGTTATGCATACCAGGGCCCACAGTTCACAGAGGGCAGGCTGGTATTGAGCTTTTCATGGGAGTTGGAACCCTCTAGCCTTAGAGAGGGCACCCGCTGGTAGGAGGCATCGCTGCCCTGGGCTGGAAAACAAAGACACAAGAAGGAGCCATTAAAAAAGAAGAGATTCATCACAATAAAAAAGCTGCATTATTACAAAAATATCCAGTGTAAATTTCAATATTTTGAATTAAGTGGCCTACTTTTTCCACATCAAAGTATAAGTGAACTTGCAGTATACCTGTGGGACTGGCTGGAGGCGTGGAGCACAGCCGGCTGAAGAGGGTTGGTGAGTGACTCCTTCTTAGTAGAGGACTCAGCCCTGCGACTGCCAGAGCCTGGAGGAGGAGAGAGCAGAGGGAGAGAGCGAGAGAGGAGCAGGGAGGCGGGATTATGTATGCAGAACACAGCATGGACACTGCTTGTTTCTGTGCAAGTGTGAGATTATGTTTGGGTTTATTTTGTTGGAGACTTCTACCTGATGATGTACAAGGTGTAGAGGCACAGCCGTCTTCTGGGAGACATCTGGCCTTGACTGTCTCCTGAGACACTCCAGATGGAAGGATGATCTCCGCCCTGAAATGCACACAACAAATATGCAAAATCAATACATGCAGAAATAATTCGAAAATAGGTTTTTGATTCTTCATTCAGGTATTTGGAAATAATTTGCACGTGTGTTTACTCACCTAGAGAAGTGGGGCACAGGAAGACTCTCCTGGGAGATTGCCACTCTCCTCCTCCTCTTCTGTCCTCTACCTCCTCTCCTCCCTCCATGGGAGTCAACTGCTTACATGTTTCATCATGATACACCAGCCTAATGAGTACAAACAGACACATGCAAAGGAGTTATGACTTAAAGACTAAATTAAATCGTTTAGGGTACGTGTGTGTGAGGTTCAGCAGTACATGTCAGAGGAGAGTGAGTGGTCGTCCTCCCTGTCGTCACCATAGGTCTCATCATACGTCTCCTCTGTTGACCCTTCACCTCTTCGGATGATTGGCAGACGGCTGTCACTTGAATCAGAGCTACAAATGGATTGACAAGCACACAAACCAGACAAACAAACAAAATGAACATAAACATAGACCATGGACAGAGAAAGAGGCAGACAAATGTGGAGACAGATGTACACACAGACACACAAAAAGAAGCAACCAGTAATTAGCAAAAAAATCAAGGAGCCAAGGAGGAGAGACTGACAAGGCTGCTGAGGTTTGTAGGACAAAGGAAGAGGAGGAGGATAAGAGGAAGAAAAAGAAGAGGAAAAGGAGGACGAGAAGCAGGTGGGAACTTATTTGTTGAAGCAAAATGTTAAAAAGCACCAAAGGAAACATCTGGAATATGACAAATGATAGTACAACTGAGGCGAAGACATCTTTAAAAAACAAAGACTAGAAGAGACAAGATAATTGCTTGTAACAGCTGATGTTGTTAACCAATACTAAAAGGCCTGCTGGGAAATTAAACAAGTACTTTTTAAGTAGTTTTCATAATTCAGAGTGAAGACTTAATAAAGCCCTGGAATTAGATGCTGTCTTTTCTGTTCGTCTCCATAGAAGTAAATGCACTTTAGGAAGTAACCAAGATAACATTTTTTCTCCAAAGACATAATCAAAAGCTGCCTTTTCAGTCTTTTAAAAGCTGTAATCTAAAACTGCCTATGTTAAGAGAGTCTGTTTAGTATGTGTTAAGCTGTATTACCTTTGAAATCTAAAGATGTCTTGTCAACCTATCGAACTTTAAGGAGACATAGTGACAATCAAAAAGTAATCCTGTCTTCTTCACCATATTGATCACAAAATCAAATATGTCAGATTGCTAAAAATGTTGTATTTCACAGTTATCACTGTCCACTGCTTTCAGTGTTTTTGAAGGCAAAAAATTAAAACAATGGTCTTTTTTCCCCAAGAACTATCTGGTCAAGAAAACAGTCAAATTTCTAAATGTCAAGATGTCTCTTTAATCCTTCGTTATTTCAGGGATCTTCAGCAAACTCTGGGTTAGAACTGAATTTAATTAAAATCTGATTGTTCTGAGTTATTGTGATCAAGCTCACTTTCTAGTTTGGTGGATGTTACCCTGACACTACATCAAAAAAACTGAAGTAAATTTGCAATGAAAAGCTGACGCTATCTTCCTAATAGAGCGTTAATTTCCATAGCAGCGACTGCCCTATTACAGAATAAGACAACGCCATCAACTCCCCATATAAATACCTTTAACAATTACTCATCAGTGGGCCTCATTTCTATACAAGCTAGATAATTTTCTACAATAAAATTATTTTGCACAGAATAGAAGTCCACATCCTTGGCCCACAGCTAGACACATTTTCTTCAGTTTTACCACTGTCTTCTTGTAATAAGGTAATAAGTTACACCTGGTAATCTTTCTGTAAGGTCATTTTTACATGTATAAAAATATGATTTATCTAGTCATACAAAGTACATGTTCATTTGCGTAACACTGTAAATATCATGAAGGTACAAAGTCCCACAGACAAACTCCAAAATCTTGCAGAAAGTCTTCTAAGAACAGTGGAGTTTTTTATAAGTAAAGGAGGGCATCTCCACATTAAAGTACATGCATTTAAACACAATGTCATTACAGTCCCTGTGGGCGTGATGGTCAGGCAGCCAAATACTTTTGTCCACATAGTGTATATAGAGATATCTTGCTGTTGACTTTTTGGGCAGACTATCTGACAGATTGTGGAACAGGCATTCAAACATTAGACCCCTGCCTCTATAAAACAGCCTTATCATTGAAGTTTTTACTGAGCTATTAGAGCCACAGTGGCGATATCATAACTATGAGCTATCAGACGTTTCCACACATAGTTTTTACACAGGCCACAGACCAAAAGCAGAGCCAGAGAGTCTAACCCAGACCTGCCATAAAATATAATAAAAACAGCAGAGAACAGCAGCATTTAGAGCCTTTTGATCGGACAGGTTTGGCCTTGACGCACCAAACCGTCCATCTATGGCTTTGGAAGCAGATTTTTTATTTGCAGCACAGAGCCAGCACTGAGGCTTTTGCTATAGCAACTAAAGCATTATGTGCATAGCAACAAGTCTCACTACAGCACCCTGAAAGCAATGCTGTTTTATGTAGCATAATGAAACCTTTTTGTAAAGACTTAGGGGACTAGCACACACACAACAGCACACACACACTGTCTCTCTCTGTCCCCTGGCAACATACCGCATAAGGGTGTCATAAAAACACGTCCTGCTTGGCATCAGACACAAAAGACAAGGAAAGAGAGGAGGAAGGGCAAGAAAGGTGAAGAAAATAGAAGATCTGTTTATGTCTACACTGATTATTATGTTGTTCATTTTGTTAGCTGGCTAGCTGATAGAAATCAAAGAGACAGAAACTTAATAAGATTGAGTTTGGCCTGTAATCACCTCTTTGGAGGAAAGCACCACGATGATCTTGGCAGCAGGATGGGGGTGAGCGGCTGCCCTGTGTGTCCATCCACAGTGCTGATGGATGGGCTTGGGAATCGACTGATTCCCTGTGTCGCCACTCCAGCCATGCCGGTGTTGTTGGCATTGTTGATGTTGGCATTGGAGCCAGATGAGGAGTAAGAGGAAGGGGTGAAAGTGGTCGAGTCCATGAGCTTTTCGTGGGACGGGCTCTCGCCTTCACAAGGTGAGCCCTTCTGGCTGATGTGCAAGGGACGCTGGGTAGTGAAGGACTGTGGGAATGAGCTTCGGCCATCACTCTGGTTGTAGTAGTTGACGTGGTTGCTGAACAGCCCACCTGTACGCTGTGGGTTGAAAGGAGAAAGGTTGAATTAGAAGAGGGGGAGAGGAATCGAAAAGTTGGAGAAAGTAAAAGAGTGTAGGAAAGACATGATAAGACGAAGAGAATAATGTAAAAAGACAGCAAGGTCAATGTATGTATTCATCAAATCATCTTTAAATCCGACTAGAATAACACTCACTACCAGCATCAACACAATCTTACTCAGCCAAGATGTAATGCAAAGCAGAGTCTGTATAGCAATGTTACCTTAGATCAGGTTTCTGATTTTAAATGATGAAGATCCCTGATATGAGAGCAGAATGATTATGAGACTGAATGCATCAGGCACCAAATCTAGGGCCTAACTCAAATCTCCATGATTATCATTAACCTTAATAATCAACATCAAATCAAATTTGTGATAACTCAAAGAGGGGTGTTTCGATTCTTTAATTACATTAGGTCAAATTAAACTGTGTTGCTCTAAAAGTTGAGGACCACTTATTGTGTTCCATCTGTATTACATGCAAGTCAGTGAATGTAATGAAATATAGCCGTAAATGAATCATTAATGTGGCAATTACATTCTCTAAGGAGGCTAATAACTTGCATTACTTACCGGTAAATGAAGACGAGACAGTGCGTATTTGTACTTACAGTTCTACATCTGCAACTGAATGTCACGTATTTAATTTAGGATTTTTCCTTGAGTTGCATCAATGCATCCTGACAACTATTTAAATTGGGTTATGCAATAATTTGAAGCCAAGCTATGTAGTGGAAAATGAGGCTTGCTGAATGTGTTTTGAACCTCAGAGCACATGCAAGCATCTCTGCATATATGCATGGAGCAGTAATGTGGCTTCAAGCTGGGCGCTGATTGCTGATCATCCCTCTCTCTCTCTCTCTCTCTTTTTCTCTCTCTGGAGAGTGAGTGAGAGTGTGTGTATCCGACCTTTACCCTGAAGATATCGTCCTCGGATGCAGCCGACACAGGCTCCTTCAGGCCTTTGTCCACCTCCTCCTCCACGGTCAGATCTCCGGAGATGGCCCTCCGAATCTCTGGACCTATGTCATGCAATGTCCGCAGGCCCGCCTACAAACAGAGCAAACAGCCTGTAGCAATGCACTTATTGTAGAGTAGCACACTGACCAACATGTTTATTTTTAGACTAAAAACCCTGAAATAAGTCATCTATGATAGACACAATATGCACCATTATACAGTCTATCATGATTTAAAAATATATTCAAAGGTGTGACATCTGTGTCTTTTTCACCTGCAGAGAGAGGGCAGTCTTGGGGGGCACCTTGGCCACCAGCCCTTGTTCTTTCCTCTTCTTAAACTTGCGGAAATATTCCTGAATGAGGAAGGTTGCGTAGAACTTTCCAACTGTAACCTCATCATCTACAAGAAAGAAAAAAACATTTATAGTAAGCTGATGTTAAAAACATGACCACACATTTTAGAAAACACACAGAATATTTGTATTCTTGAAGCTGTGTTGCCAAGTTAACATACCACCAGCAGGAGGGACCACTTGATCCAAGAGCTTCATGCTGGTTCTCTTCCAGATCTTCTTCACTATTGCCCTCAGTTCCTCATTGGCCTGCTCCAGATTACCTGAACACAAACAGTTGCAATTTCTCGGTTTGAAAAAGCATTTCCTAAGTTGTATTAGCTGTATTATCACAAAATTATCAAATTCAAAAATATAAACACAGATGTGTGGATACTTGTAACAATAGAGAGCTGCAGGGATAGTACATCTGTTGGGATCCAACAACAAAAAATCCTGTGTTTTTTTTTTTTTACTGGATTTGTATTAATGCTGAAAGTAAGCTCAGTGAGGAAAAAAGAAAACATTTGACACTTTCATGTTTGGTTGATTAAGAAAATCTTCACAAGTGAACACCACTTTCATATTTTTAAGGCACAAACAAAATTAAAGTAAAAGGTTAATATTATTCTATAAAGGACCCACAACTAGGATATTCAACTGGAGGCTCTGTGGCTGGGTAAGGCTCCTGAGGTCATTTTAAGTGACCCTTTGAGTAGACTACTAATGCTTTGGAAGTTATTCCTATTCACAGATACTTTCATTACTGCCTAACATATACACTGCTCTTCACTCAGACAACACAAATGGTCTCTTTCTTCTTTAAAAAAGAAAAAATAGGTAAATGCAAAGAGCAGACAGTGTCCACTGATACTACATTTTTCACTTAGTCCAAGGTTTGCTCAAGATGATTTTTGGGCAACCTCATGTTATGAGCAAAGGTGGTGCACCATTTTTTCAGGCTTGCACAAAACAAGCAATCAGCATCACTGGCAGAGTACTGGATTTCAGGCAGAAAGAAAAAGCCACAGACACTTTAAAAGTATTCTTGCATCAGTTGAGACAGAGAAAATCTAAAAGCAACTGTTTGATTAAAGTTAGAAAAATCATTCTGCATATGCCATGCAATATCTCTCTGGCCCTTCTATTTCAAACTTATTTTGTGGTCCTACCTCTTCTACAAACTTTCATTTCTGTGTGACCAACATATTGCAGTCCTACTAAGCAACTTGAGAGCCACTACCTTTTGTAAGATGTTTAAAAAATCCTTGGAATACACAAGTGGGACACTTTAATATTTATCTTAGGTCATTGCTCCTCAGCTGGTGGGTTGGGACCCAAAAGTGTATAATGAAGCTATTTTCCAGGATGTGTAATGTAACAACAATATGTGATGTGCTTTAATTTTCAAGACCATGGCTTCATCTTTTTTTTCTTCATGTTTTGTTCCAAGTCAAGTCAAAGCTGCCCCATTTTTCATAAAAACACACATACACAAAATAAAAACCATTTGGTTATGACTGAAAAAAATCCACAATTTGGGTCATGAGTTGTCATTAAGAAGGTGGTGATTGGTTCTGACATTAGACCAGTTTGAAACCACTGTAATATGTTATAGAAAAAGTGTTAAATATCTCCCTCAGAGGCCTGTGTTTCGAGTCCAGTCAGTTTTAGTTCTGAAGAAGCCCTTTTAAGAGGAAGAAGTCCAGGCACTTCTTTTGGATCAAACTTTGGATACTCTAAAGCTTGTGCTTACCACAAACATTATTTAGGGCGTCTTAACAGAAAATAATTTAAAAATCCCATAGATTATATACAATGGAAACACAGTGCTAAAATGTTAATTCATTTCTGGGTTTTATGACTCATTACTGCAGCACAGTTTGTTCACAGAAATGTGTACAACCTCATCAGAGTCTTACCCTCTGTTTTGATCCTGAGTGCTGTTCTGACCAGGGCGAACAGTGTGGCGTTGAACATAACCGTTCCATCGCTATTCAGAGGCATATTCATCGACACAAGGCGCTGCATGAAAGCACAGATTTTGTTAAACTGTGAGAAATAAAATCATCCAGAGGTAAACGTCCTTGTACAACAAGTCAGCTGCCAATAGATGCTGGCAGGAGGCTGTTTGTTGAAAATAAGACAGACAGCAGTTTGACACTCTGGTCACAACTTATTTTCCTTCAGAGAGATGTCAGTGTCTAAATATCTTGAATGTTTTCTCTTGATGTAGAAATGTTGTCAGTGTGCCATTTGAGTCATTGTAGAAGGTGTTATTGGCACACATTAATATCAAGTACAAGATTAATTTCTGCTTATTTATAACATCCTGCATCAAATTTGTTCTTCCCTCAGAAAGAAAAAAAAACCTAAGCCTGTAAAAATATTGTGCACATTCTTCCTGCATGTTTTTACCTTGCAGGCCACCCTGTGTGGACAGAGCTTTCCAAAGCCAAGGGGTGGCTGGATTCTCCTAAGCAGAGTCACCACATCCAGGTGTTTTATCCTCCCTCTGCAAACAGCACAGGATCAGATGATAGTAACACTTTAAACATCCTCTACTAATTAAGAATGAACCATTTAAAGACATGTCTTGTCACTGCAAACGTACTTAGCCTCTGGGTCATATTCAGCCCATATCCTCTTGAATTCATCCAGATGGTGAGGCCCCAGAATTGACCAATCACGCGTCAGGTAGTCAAAGTTGTCCATGATGACGGCCACAAACAGGTTGATGATCTGTGGAGAGTCAGGAATCCGAAATTAAACCCCATTTACACTTGAACAACACTCCTGAAAATGTTCTCAACTTCCTGGGTGAGCCGCATGTGTGAAAGCAAACAGACAAGTTTACCTCCAGACTTTGATTGAAAGTTTTCCAGCTAGACCCCTAGTATTTCCCCCTACCTCATCTCTCTTTTACTGGCAGGCAAAATGCAAGAAAACTTCCTGCTGTAAGAGACAGGTGTGAACAAACAAAACAGGAAACTTACTGGGATAGTCACCACGAGTGCATGTGGCTTTACATAACATAATGTTGTTAACTGCAGTTGCAATTACCTTTCCAATTAAATTATTATACCTATAACCCATAAAACAATTCAGAAAATTACCATAAAATTTACTTGATGGAAAACTCAATTTAAGGTAATCTTTTAAAGATTTAGTCAAACATTTTAAGAACTCTGATTACACATTCTCATATTTTGAATGTAAAGCAGCAATTATCAGACTGTTAACTTGTGGCAGCTACCTAAAACTCCATCTTGAAAAGGTCCAGTCTGAAACAATTGTGACAGGCCTGAAAATGGACCTAACCAATCAGTGTCATTTGAGGAGAATGAGGCAGTAGTTACAGGTGGGGTTTAGCTGTACTGGGAGAGGGCAGCAATGGCTGCCGCCTCTTTAACATTTAGCTCGAAGGTAGCTGTAGTATAGCTTCACCATCTTCTTTATGAAATAAAGAGCAAAGAACAGCACTGAAAGCTTTTCATGACAGAAAAGATGTCTTTGCTCTTCTCCTAACTTGCTTTGGCAGGGGTTGTGACAGTTTTGGGAGGCGTTTAGGTGCACTGAAAGTGCGTGTGTATAAGGACTGCTGCTGGTGTTGCAATTAGCTTAGCTGTAGTTACAGTATACCTGAAGTTTTATCAGAACTGAGCCCCATTTCTTTATTAAAACAAGTGAAAAAGGCCACACTGAAAGCTTGTCTTGGTAGAGAAGCTGTTTTTTGCACTTTTCCTGAATGTTCTCAGCATGAGTTTAATCCAATGACAAGCTCCACCATTATTAAACTACGGCAGCACCTGTGTGTCAAGCTCAGGTTACTACCAGAGCTGCACATGCCTGACTACCTCATATTGTCATTGATTGGCCCATAATGCATGTGACAGACTGAACATTTGTCCAATCACCTTCTGATAATTTTTTTGAAATGTCCTCCAGTTCCAAAACAAACTGTATGGGAGGTTTCCCATGAATGTGAAAAATATATAATACATATATATAATAACAGGATACAGTCTATCTGGCATGTCACGTTATGTGGCTGCATTAAAAGTAGAAACAAGAGGAAAGAGTGAATAAGCAAAGGCAGCATTTAACATGATGACAAGAGGTCACTGTATCTGACTAATAAATAGTTTGCTATCTTGCAAAAACCACAGCTTTTAATTTTCTTTAGTTTTCACACCGTCTTTAATGTTTCTTAGATGCTGGTTTATATTTAACAGAAAACAATAGCACTGGTTTTGGCTTCTGTTCAGAATACTACAGCAAAGGAAATCTATCTGTAGTCATCTCACTCACCAGAAAGGCACAGAGCATGTAGAAGCTGACAAAGTAAATGATGGCAAACTGGCTGCCACAGTCCTCGTTGGGCGAGTTGCTTTCATTAGTTGATCCTTTCTCACAGGGTCGATTGGGTGAGCACGCCAGCATGATCTCCTGCCACGCCTCACCTGTCGCACATCTGATAGACAAGCATGCACACAGCCACACAGGTATGCACACACATTTGTGCAGATATGCATGCAAAGACATATGCATATACAGAGACATCAAAGGAACATATACAGACACATATGTATGCATGTGTGCAGGTGCATGTGCATTGATGCATTAACACACACACATGGATGTGTTCATGTATGCACCGAAGCATACACACAAAATGTGAATCACAAGCACATAAAAACAAAGAGAAAAAGAGGCCAACAGACACACAAAAACACACACACATATGCACAAGAGTTAGAGAGAGGGCACTAAAAGGAGAAAAGACACATCTAACATACTGAATGTCATGAACAGCTGGAGATTTGTACATAAATCCATCCCCCAAGTTTCTGTTTTTGTCACCTGCAGAAACCCTGGCAAAGTGGCAATAACTCTGTCTTTAACATCAACCTGACAAAATATTTTCTCACTTTGGATCTCTTGCAGAGTGAAGTGGCAAAGTAGGCTGAATTTCACAGCTTGACATTTACAGATATCATGGCATTTAATTAACCCACTGCTGTTAGAAAGTGTCATTTGAACCTGTTATGCATTATGTGAAATGTTTTTAACAGCTCATGTAAAAGAGAAAATATGACACATCAACAAAGGACAAAGAAGTAAGTTGTTGTTGAAGGGGTATCATAAAAATTAGGACAGCAGAGGAAAGTTGAAAGACTACATAGGAAGAGCAGAGAATGTTGACTTTGAAATTATGTCAAGAAATTAAAAGAAAAAGAGAAATGGGATGAACAAAGGAGAAGAAAAGAAAGAAGACAAGTGTAGTTATTTTCCTCACCTGAAGAGAAGCAGCACTGCCTGAGGGAATGTCTGGAAATTGTTGTTCCTGTTGATCTGCGTGTGGTCCCTTAGTGCTATTTTACCAAACATCTGTACGTAGGGAAGGAAGTAGTCACAGCACACAGGATATGATGTCAGCATTGACAAGAGGAGGTCATTTAGAAAAAAGTAGAGGCTGTTTGTCCACGGTTAAATCAGAGCAAATGGTGTCCCTCTCATCAGCAGGAAGTAAGTACAAAGGACAGAGAGACAGAGGAAGAGGGGAGACAAATAGAAAAGAAAAATGAAGGAGGAAAGGACAACGAGACCAAACAGCATTCTGGACAACAAGCCTCCAAGAGGACAGACACAGGACGGGGGCCAGCTAGAGGAGAAGGTGAGAGAGGAAGAAACACAGCAGGGAGGGTAATATGGTGACAGCATGACAGCTTACCTGCATGCCGATGACAGCGTATATGAAGAATAGCATCACTATAAGCAGAGCTACGTAGGGAAGAGCCTAAAGAGGAGAGACACACATCAGTACCACGATTCTGACAATATCACCCTTCAGCATGGCTGGAGTCCATTCACTTTCATTCAAATGACCCACTTCTAATTAGCTTGCACTTTAGGACAATATTGTAAAAAATTAAGGTGAATTAACCCGACATGTTAAAGCGTTTCAATTCAGGAAGTGCTATATAAAAATGATTGGTACTTAATGAATTGAAAGTGAACTGATCTGCAGCCCTGTGTGGCACGACACCAAAAACAATCAAGGACAAATCATCTGACTTAGTGGAGTGTAAAACCTCAGTAAAATACAAACTGCTCTCTGAGTTTTGCCAGGAGATCAGGCCCAAATGTTGTTTCCACAGCCAAACATAACCAGAACAGACAGATATTGTATAAAATGCACCAGGGAAACAGTGTGGGACTGAGCTCCTGGCTAACGCTACTCCTGTGCATGAGGCAGAGGGGTCAATTCATGATAAATGAATGAGAGGTCAGTGTTTGAAAATGGTGCATGTGCCATCTAATGGCAAGTGAGATAAGGATACAGGAAGTGGCAGCTGGTGCTTTTGTCTCCAAGGGTGTTTAATTTCTCACAGATGGACTGAGATGTGCCAATTTTGGATACCCTGCTAATTGTTTCTTCATTCATGGGGTGCATCCCTCTGCAGTATGTCATGTATTTTGGGTGCAGTTTTCCAGCACCAAAGAAAACTCCTTCTATGCACATGTACAACTTACAATAAGAGCCAATAGAGGTTCTAGGCCCAAGAATTTTACTGCCCCAGACTGGAAAATCACAATGGTACAATAATTTAGGCGGGCCTACACACTTTACATCTACATTTCTTATTGCAGATTACACATTTTACTCACTAGCAAAATAATAGTAACCTTGCTTTTAAAAAGTATCTGTATTACAAACTAAAGATCATTCTGTAAAGATCTGGCATAGTTGTAGGGCTGCACTCTAGTGCCCTAACTGACCAGCTGCCACAGTACAAATGATACAACCAGCTCATAAAAGGGATTTAGTTCAGTAATAAACTCATGACCACTAATGAACACCATGAGTCTGGTTCTCTTTGCATTACCAATGCTAAAAATTTCAGTGGCTTTATTCCAATATAATAAAATATATTTCCAATGAAATGGCTCATCTTTACCAGCACAGGACAGAGAACAGATTATTTTTATTTCCCCTTACCTTTCTATCAAATGATTTAATTTTTTGGTGCAGTGCTTAGTTAAACTTTTCTGTTTCTTAACCCGCCTACAGGGTATGGTAAGCCCTCAGATGTTAGTAGTTAGGTGTTGTAGGAAAAGTGAGCAGAAAGAGATAGGAGGGAGAAGAGATATGGATAGGAAAGAGGTCCCTAAAACCTTCCCTGCCTACTTCTGTGGTAAGACTCCTAAACCTCCTCTCCATTACCACACACCATCCCTCTTTCTTTCCTTCTTCCCTGTGTAAACTGCCCAGTATCAACACCTTTTCACTTCTGCAATAATAGGAAGTGGAGAAAAAGAGGAAAGGGGTAAGGACAGGAAAGGTGGTTTGTGAGACTTGAGCAGGCTGAGTTAACACAGTAGCAGGGATGTTTTTAGCCCTGTGTGACTCAGATCGGAAATTAAAAGATGATTTACAAAGTTCAAATTAAACAGAATGAAGGTACTTAAGTTTAATTTTGCAGAAAACCCACTTGTTGCCTTTATAGTGATTGAAAATAGTCTGAAATTTAATGACTACATAATGCTAAGTAAATTAAAAGTCCTGTGAGGAACTAGGTGTTGATCTTGGTGCCCACTGTGGACAAAGAGGCACTCTTAAGTCTTTGTGGATTTTTTCCTGTACATGTGTTAGTATCTTTTGCTCACAGATGTACCCTGCTTCTTTTAACAGTGAAATTTATCACACAGCAAGAGCTCTTGCTTAAAGGGATATTTCTGTATTTTTGAAGTTGGGTTGTTTAAGGTGCTTGCCATTAGCCTTCAGATTTCAGTGAGCAGTGCTGAATTACGCGGAGCGGATATACCCCTCTGTGGAACTGTATAGCCGAGATCCCAAAGTGCATCCTGTCTAAAGGGGCAGTGCTCATTGAAATCTTGGGAGGTGAATGGCACTCATAATGCCAAGCACCTTATACAACCCAGCATTGGGTATATTGAATTATCTCTTTAAAAAGGCTGTTTCTACAATGTGTTATTATATTTTAGGTCTTAAATCTACCTAAAAGCATCTTCATTGAAGCAATCCGTCTTGTAGCTGATGGTTTTGTTTGCGTCTGAAGTGGCATCCATATTCATTTGAGTCTGTTTTATAACCGGCTAAAACTCCTCACAGGAACTCTAAGAAGTACAGAACTAAATTGTTATTGCAAAACTTGCTGTAAACTCTATTTTTACAGATAAAGGTAAAATTAAAAAAATGTTAAATGGTTCTAAAACAAAGACAAATCTGGGTTACATCAGGGTTAAAGCTTCAAATCCCATCCTGTGTAAACCCAACCCCCTCCTCTAGCATGTTGTGTCCGGTTCTCCCCTACTTGGAAGGATTTGATGAAGGTCCACAGCAGGGTCCGAATCCCTTCCCCGCGAGACAGCAGCTTCACCAGCCTCATCACGCGGAACAGCCGGAAGAAGGTGATGGAGATCCTGGCGTTCTCTTCAGAGTTCTGCAGTCCCTTTTGGTGGGGTTTCGTGTTTTTTAATTATATAGAAAAAACACAGGACGCATGAGGACACAGGAACATGGGTAGAAGGTGGGAAACAAACGCGCACACAATCACACAAACAGGAACAGATGATACCACAAGCATACACACATAAATGGGGAAATGTGGACATACGTGTAACATTCATATACATATTCCCACCCACACGTGAGCATGGATGCAAATATGTATAAAACGCACACAGACGCACACACACATACACACTGAGTTAATAAATGGAAATCTGCGTCCTATAAAATCCCATCAAAATCAACTGACAAAAGAGATCAGGGAGAGAATCGGGCAATCATGCTAAATTTACTTGGCTTCATGGAAAAATCACTCGGCAACCAGAGACTCACTGACTATCCATCCATGAATCTAAACACACCTGCTTCAACTATGTTTCATATCACACATTAAGCCAGCTGTGCTATCACAGAAGGCTTTAAAGGCACCTTAATGACTGCTTCTTGTAATGCCACCAATTCAAAGTTACTGTAATCAAGCAGACAAAAAACAGCTGGGTGTTTAACAAATTACAGGTAAATCTAGGCTTGGACTGACACTTCACAAACTAGAGTTCAAACACTGGGAGCCCCTGAAGTATATCATCCAAGTAAGCCGAAAGATTTTGGATATCCTGCACCAGCATGGGCTTAAATTTTTATCGCTGCAACCAGGCTGGAGAGATTTCCATCGATGGAGGTAAGCTCTTTCATAAATCACTAATAACAATTCACCACAGATTCTGACTAAAATCCTTGCCTGCAGGCAAATTTGAGTTTCAATAAAACATGTAGGCTGACTAATTGTTTGTCTGCCAGGGGAAGCTAACTGACATGAAACAAAATCCAGTGATGACATCCAGGTGGAGGAAGGTATAACTGTCCAATACAGCCACTTTTTGATAGCCTTTATTTCTGTATCACTCATCATGTATTCACAGTGCCTCTTGGAATGAACATGTTGTACTTTAACTCCCAAAGCAGTTGGAAAATGTGCTCCTTATTTAAAATATACCTAGGTAAAGCTCTGAAGTACAAGCTTAAAAGGCACTGTAGCTTTCTAACTGTCTATTGTCCCAGAACTCGTCCACAGGAAATAACTCAATGATGAAATATTCAGCCCTCTCTCTGAGTGCTATTCTATTACACATTTATTTATTTATGCTGCTGCTGCTCATTCTCGGGGATGAAAAGACAGAAAACAATGGCAAACATCAGGATTTACGTGAAGCGCCATGCACTTAGTAACGCAGCTAAGGACCTAGCATAGGATTTAGAATATACAAGCAGCAGATAGATCAGATAAGACCAGTTAGCAACCGTAACAGCAGTAACAATAATGCAAAAGGACACAAAATACACTTAAACAATCAGCATCTCATTAAATGTTTTAGCAGAAATCCACCAGTATTCTTAAAATAAATATGACCTGCTGAAAAAGAAGCACTTCTACCCCAAGAATGAAACCTCAACAATGCCAAATGACATCAGTCCTCACTGTGATAATCAAATATGACCCTAAAAAGCAAGTTCTGACAACTGGAATTCTAATGCATGCCGTTAGTGTTTTTCCCAGAGGCCTTTAATTCTTTAAACTAATCCCATAGAGAAAACACAGGGTCGCCTTTTAAAAGAACCTGCCATTCTCCACACTTCTCAGCAGTTTGGGATAACAGATGTCATTAGCTAATTTGCAACATGTTAGTTAAAGTAGATGGCTTTCGGAGAATGCTTCAAATGTTCTTTTAACTCACAAGGACAAATTTGAGTAATCCAAGACATGAGTTGTCCCAAACTTCATTGACAGATATGTTGAAAATGACACATCCTTCAGAGGACTCAGTATTCAGTACTGCATGTAATACCACAACTGGACCACAGTGGGGACCATTTCACCACAGAGAGAGTGGGGCAGTGAGCAAGACAGGTACAGTGACAGTAAGTGTGACAGATTTAGAGAGGGGGGGGGGGGGGTCTGAATACCAAGAATAGTTTGAATTATTCAGGGACAAAGAAAACAAGACTGATTCACAGGTAGATAATAAAGACAGGTAGATAGAGAGATAGCAGGCCAGTGGAGAGCAGTGAAATAAAGAGAGACAGCGTGATAGCGTGACCATGATGGCTTGCACTGATGACAAAGCACCAAAGAAACCACACCCATAAGGGAGGGGGGGAGCTGCAAGCCATGGGGGTAATAGCCACTCAACGATAATCACAAGACTCCAGGTAAACTTGGCCTGAACAATACAAAGCCCTTCACCATACAAACAAATGTATAAACATGTAAAAGAACAAACAGAAGCTGCAGGAGCAGAGCTCACATGCTGCAGATATAACAGCCGGAGCGACAGAGGAGAGATGTCAGGACGAACAAATAAAAGCCAAAACTTTCGGATCATACCATGACCGGCGTAGCAGAAGGAGAGATGGAAGGATGGAGGGATGGAGAGATGTTGGAGGAGGTAAGGAGGCGGGCGAGGTTACCGTCGGAGCGTACCATTGGCCTTACCGCAGGGGGGTGAGAGGAGGAAGAAGAGGAGGAGGAGGACGAAGAGGAGGAGGACGAGGACGAGGAGGAGTCAGCTGGCTTTAAGGAAAGGCAACAAAGATCAGCACCAGAACAGCGCCTTGGTGTGTGTGAAGGTGTGTGTGTGGAAGAGAATGGTGAGAATTTCACTCCAGCCCAGACCAAAAATAACTCACAGACCACCGGGACAGTGAGGGTTCAGCCTCACATCAACCCTTACATGGTGGAATGGGGAAAGAAGTAATTTCATCTGGGCCAGGAGGGAGAATTCAGTCAGATTTTACTGCATATAGAGATGGGCGTCTTCCAGTGTGTGAGCCACATCAGGCTGAATCGCCTCTTATCACAGTACTAGAAGATGGAGACATGTAACTCTAAGATACTGGGAAATTGCCATCCTGCACATTCAGGGCCAAAATAATAAATGATGGTGTGGTGCAGCCACAAAAGGGGAAATAGCTGACTGTGTGTTCGTGTGTTTGTGCGGCCCCGCTCGTGTCATGCGAGGCTGTGGGTCTATGTGTACATGTGGGGCGCTTCTGTAGCTATCTGTTCTGCTTTCTGCCAGCTGAAGCTACAATACAGAGGTGTAAGCCTAGCTTAACGGCTACATTTACCCAAATGCATCTCTGAATTAAAGAATAATGCCTCCTTTAAATATGTGGTGTTCAGGCCGTTCATTGACAACAAAATGGTAAATTTCCAAAAAAGTTATCACTGTGCTGACTTTGTGAAAAAACTAATTTAAGTTAAAGTAGTTTTGATGCTTTAATCAATTTTAACATGAGCATTTTGCCGTTATAAAGCTCCCACAAGGATCTTTTATTTTTTACTTATTTTAGTGCTCCCTATTGGCAAAGTGGTCTCTCTCCTCTCTAAGCTAAACTCATGACTATAGATATGTTCTAAAATTCTGTTTTTCCCTGTTTTTACATCTAAATTTGTCAGTCATTATGCTTGACTTCAAGGATTTTTTTGGGTCTTATTTCACTGCTCATATCTTTTTGTGTGCTCCAAAACTAATTTCCCCTCGTGGGACCATAAAGACTACCTGAATCTGAATGATAGGGAAATTTTTGCTGTTATGTAAATAAAGGCTGTTACGACAGTGTACAGTTGAATGCTTCATTTGACATCAACCCCCTTCAAACATCTAAACAACTACTTAGAAATAACACTCTTAATGCTAATGCTCCTCTTTGCTATTGTTAGTTGTACAGAGCTATCAATATTAATAACAGCCTGTTTCATAACCCACTAAAAACTCTACACAGGTGCTTTAACCATGTTAATATTTAAACGCCCAAAGTCCTACAAATCTAAGATAATGCTCCACTTTTATTGACAGCTGCACTGCTAGCTTGATTGTTTCATTTCATTATGCTTTTATTCTAAGAGATGCACCTTAATTCATCACTGTTTTGAAACCCTAAATGCACTTGAAGAATCCTTTAGAGGGGAACCTCTTTAGTCCTATAATGATGCCTCCAGCCACAGACAAAGCTGGCATATTTTGAAAGTTGGCAGTGATACCATTGAAAACCTGTATCAGTGGAAGTTAGATTTTGAAATATGAAAATTGACATTTTCTCCCTGATCCTCCTCTTCTGCTTCCCTCAGGGTGCCCAGTGGAGTACAGGGCAGACTGGTCAGAAATGCAGAGTCAGAAGGAGAAATATTTGGATGATTTTCACACTGTCTTGCTAAGCAGAATGAAATCATGAATAACACAAAAGTTCAGAAATATGACTGTCTTACCTTTTATGAATAGGGTGTTTCTAACATGGTTATTCTCAATCTACCCTATTCATTGAATGATTCTGTCACTTGTTTGGACAAAGGTTTTATATAAATAACGTAAGATGAGATTTATTTTTGGGAAGTTTTATATGTATATATTCATTTTCTGCAGGTTAAGTTCATTTTTATATAATTTAACGTTAAAGTAACTTTGCTTCATATTCATATTTAGTGTTTAATTTGTTTCTCAGAGTACTTATGACATGATGCACTTGCCGTTAAAACTGTTCCTCCATGCTTTTCAAAATTCAATCTAAGACCTTTTGAGGACCTGAACTGAGAAAAATTAAAACAAAATTTTGCCCCATAAAACATCAAAAATGGATGGCATTAGAGATTTCTCAATATACCAGACCAGAGCTGAATTTTCTGATTTAATGTACTGCTTATGAAATATCAAATGGTATAGGAAAAACACATTATTGGTCATAAATGCCTAAATTTGATGATTTCTGGCACATTTAATGCCTCTATTCTAACAATATACAGTATACTGATATTTATCATAACACATTTAAGCAGGTGTACTAAGATAATTCTAGACAATTCAACTATTTAACAGCAGAATAATGTTGTTTTCCAGGTAAAATCTGTTCAAATAACGTGAGCTGCATGGATTTTTAAGTGGGCAGCCTGGTAACCCAGTTAGAGAACTGGACTAGTGTTTACAACAGGACAGAGTGTATTTAATCACAGTGAGCCAGATCAGAGAAAATCAGACAGGGGTCTGGGGGTCCTGCCCCAGGAAATTAAGAACATCCAACACGAAGGTCCTTGAAATTCTGGAGATATTTATGCAACAATTTGTGGGGGAGGATGTTTAAAATGTACAATTTAAGACTTCATGGGTGTCACTGAGCTTGTCATGCTAAACTAGACATCATAAGTGATTCTGATTCTCAGCAGAAGTTGAGCGGTGCTCTTGCTTACCCACATACTGTACCTAAGATTAATTAATCTTAACAAGTACCACTGTCAAAATAACAGAGGTAAACTTTGTACTAACATGGATACAAAATACAATAAAAGACATTTATTCCTCATTCTACCTCTAATACTGAATACTCCCCTGAGACAACATAGTGCATGTTTAAAAACCAGAGGTGGAATAAGTACCAGACTCTCGTAAAAGCACAGTTTATTTGGTTAAAGTTTTACTTTAGGGCTAGTCTATATACTGACTCAAGAAAAATCAAATTTTAGACCATTTAAAGTTTACTCAAAGTACTGAGTAGCTACATTTGATTCCCAGCTGGCTTTCACAGTGAAATATGATTTTTCCTAAATGTGCAATAACAAGAGAATATGGATCTCCAACCGGGTTGTTTCTAACGGCCTTTTTCCACCGGCCCGTCTTAGCCCTACTCTACTTGACTTGACTCAACTCTACTCAGTTTGTGTTGCTTTTCCACAGGTGCGGTAGCTCATACCAGATACTATTTTTTAGTACCTGCTCTGCTCTGGTTCCAAGTGAGCTGAGCTGATACTAAAAGGTGACGTCGACCAACTGCTCTGATTGGTCAGAGAACGTCGTCACCGAAGAGTCATGAGCGGATCGCCCGACACAGCTGCAATTTTTAAAAAAAGACAACAGGTACTAGGGCTGGTGGAAAAGGTACCCAAACAGAGTAGAGTCGAGTAGAGCCGAGTTGAGTCGAGTAGGGCTGGAACTGTGTAGTGGAAAAGCGCCATAAGGTGTGACTTCACTTAAAATGAAATCCATCAGCTGTTTACTTTTTCTCAGTTACTGATGCTGTTTAAAATGTAATTAAGTGCAATAATTCTCCAAAAATATACTTTAGTTAAAGTCAAATTATTGATTTAATAAGTACAAAGAAGAGGATGTATGTATGTAAGTAATATATTCAATTACAGTACATTTATTTATTTATTCAGCACTTATTTGACATGGACACACAGTAACATTGATGCTGTGATATTTAATCATACACAGGTCCCAACTGAATAAATGAATTTAGTTATGTTCCATCAGTTTAGTTTAGTTTGACAGGGGCCATGCATAACACATCTGTTAAGCCAGAGTTAGCTATAAAGCTAATTTACATCCGAGGTTCCTGGGCAGGATGATGTTAAAATATACAGTACAAACAAATGTTGTACTTCCTTCACCTAAAGAGGCATCAGAACACCACAATAAAAAGGCAGAAGCTTAAGATCATCTCAGTCAGTTTCACTGATAAAGATGATTGAAGATGCTTTTGGAAATTGAAGCCAACACATATTTACATAAAACCAATCCATACTATATAACATTCTGTGGGAGGACGCCCACAGGTCATCCCTAGCTTTGCAACATTTTACATTGGCATGAGTGATAGATCAACTTATAGTTCAATCTATGACTCAGGAGCGGTTCACTCTGCTTTGGCAGTGGCTCTGTTAAAATACCTCAACACAACATAATGCATCGTTGTTCCAATTCCTTCTTATAATAAAAAAGAGTGTGAGCAGGAACAAGTCACACTGAAGGAGAGAAGAGGAAAAGAAGAAACAGAAAGGAAGGTAATTCAAG
The DNA here is from genome assembly GCF_018320785.1 of Cheilinus undulatus. NCBI lineage: Eukaryota > Metazoa > Chordata > Actinopteri > Labriformes > Labridae > Cheilinus > Cheilinus undulatus. Next base: position 16,985,987 of record NC_054887.1, on the reverse strand, counting down.
GGGAAAAAGAAAATGGAAATTTGGGAACCAAGTAATTGGGAGCAAAGGAAGGAAAGCAAACAAGGAGGTGAAGGCCAGAGAGCAAAAAAAGGAAAAAGGAAAGTAAATGAAAGAAGGAAAAAGTGAGGCATTAGGGGGAATTTTAACAGAGCCATACACAAATTATTGATCACACAAAATGACGATTTACTCACAGTAATGAGTAACAGCATCGTCAAGAAAACAATGATTTATACTTCAAACATTCTCTTATGCAACTCATTCTCTAAAGTTTTTCAATCAGAGTAAGCTGACATGGTATAAATATATGGGTTTGGAAATGTATTTGTCTATCTAATGAGAAGAATAGGGATGTACAGGGAAGAGGAGGTGGAAGTAGGACAACGTAGGAGGAAGTGTAATTAATGCAAGAAAGAACTGTTAGCTGGAAAGAAGGGAGGGACTCGGGAGGAGTGGTGGCATTGATTCCTTATAAGTGTGGTCAAAGATTTAAAGTACAGTTGAAAGTGCTGTATGTTTGTCTTTGTGTATGCAGAATGAAGAAAACAAAGGAAGAGAGGCATCAACTAGAACATAATTTAAATCAGAAGTTGCTTACATTTCAGCACGAAAGTAGGTGTATCAGAATAATCTCTCTGCATTATTATGTGTCTCCAGTATGGAGACAATGACAGACCACAGTGTTATTGTGGGCTTGAAGAATCTGTGCATATGGTGTCAATTTGACAAAAAAGTAAGAAAAAACAGTCTACTTGCAATGAATTCAAGTGGACCATCAGGTTGGACTACAGTGCAGATGTAAGCTTCTGTGGTTGCAGCTCATTTAATTCAGGAGCTTATTGTTTAATCACATTGCATGTCATTTTTCCAAGCAATAATACAATCAATTCAATCAATTCAGTTGGTAACATGGGCTTCTTTGAGTTATTTTAACATAGATTTAAGGTTTATGCAGCTTTTTGTTTGAAAGATTTAATCTTTTTAAAGTAACATTGAAGCTGTGCAGCTCTACTGCATTTACTTTCATTTTAATGTGCTGAAATTAAGAGCACATACTTTGAAAAGCCAATAGTTTGCTTTACATGTGTGCAAAATATGAGAGACCCATGTAACCCTGCTTGCATTTCAGGTGAGCAAGCAGCACCGCAAACCAACAAGGAGGAGGACAGAGAAAGAAAGAGATAAACGTCCATAAAAGAAGTGAAGGAAAAAAGGCTTAGAAAGAGAAGAAGAGAGTAGAAAAGAGCAGGAGGAGGAGGAGGAGGAGGCATTCCGAGTAGAGGTAAGAAAAGGAGAAGAAGATGCAGTCCATACTGGCATCGCCTGCAAGACACCGCTCAGAGCAAACCACTACCAATCTGGTCACACTACTTCTACTCAAACCAAAAACGGAAAAAGAAACCACATGACATTTAAGAAGCACCCGCCGGTTGCAGGGGAGAATTAGAGACCACAAAAGTGCGGCTAATCTAAGACAACAAGCACCCAACAGAGCAGCGGAGTGGGTGCACTCAAACAAGATATTTTGTCCATTTAATATTTACTAAAGGCAAAGTGATAACATTTTAAAAGCTGGCCTCTTACTGCACTTCACTGTGTACTTAGGAATGCAATAAAAGAGAGGGAGCTGTTGGCAAACTGCTGCTGGTTTGTAATTGCATTGCTTGGTACGTTTTAAAAAACATTCACTTGTGCTTTGGTGCCTGATGAAATGCAGTAGAAGGCTTAAATCTAAAATGTCTAACGGGACAAGGTAAGATTTCAAAAACAGCCCAACAAGATTGAAGTGCGGAGGGTTTCTCAAGAAGAAAAAGGTAGGCTGGGCAACACATCACCCAAATCATTAAAAAACACCAGAGAAGAAGAAGAAAAAAAAAAAAAGACTTGGAGCATGCCTTTAGGTTAGGGGTGAAAGAGGAAAAAGAAAGAGAAAAGAACAGCAAACCAATCAACCAAAACAAACCAAATTAAAGGCAGACTCCAAACTAAAGTGTAAAGTGCAACATCAGTGACTTGTATAGATGACAAAGACGGATATCTCTGGCCCAGCTATACTAAGTATTGCAGTATCTAATCAATCACTGGTTAAGTGTTGTCAGTTCCCAATAGACATGTTATATTTCACATTTATTTTTTGTCCGTTAGCCTTTATTAAGTCTCTATGAACTGTATATATTAATGCAATCATAAACACAAAGATCAGCTAAATTCACACCCAGGAAGCCATAGCTAGGACCTGATAATGCAGACCTTAGAATAACTTCCTAAAGCAACAATATCTAAGTACAGCTTAGAAAATATTCTATGTTGTTTATGGGCAGCTTTGTTGGCCTCTCGAGGGAACAAATGGATTCCCTTTCTAAAGGCAGGAAAACAACTGCCAAGCTCACACACCCCTGGGATACACTAACCTTATTTGTATGCCGGACCAGTGCTGTCTGAGGTGAAACACACCACATTCCAGCGTCCGGGAACACACCGGTGTGCCCGTGTGCATATCTTTGCTTTGCTTCATGTCCTCAAACATGCAGCCAGCTGAGGATATAAGAGGGTTTTAAAAAATAGCTGTTTAACAACACTTTGGGTTCAACTGTAACTATCATTGATATAAAATTATAATACTGATGTAGCTTAAAACCTAAATGTCCTTAATTTAGAAGTCTTGTCTCCGATGTCTTTTTCTTGTACACTGAATAAAAGTAGATGAATAAGAATAACCATCCATTTGTTTCTTGTTAAAAGTGAATGAATAACACTGATACTTTTCTATGTTTCTGCATGCTATGGCTCGCTTAGCTTAGCATAGTGACTGGAAGTTGATAAAGGATGCTAGCTGGTCTCTGTCTAAAAGCCAAAATCCACCTTCCAAAACCATCATTATTCACACACTGCTCCCTTAAAAAAGCAATAAAGCTTTTCTTCTTAAGAAAGTGAAACATTTTTTCATAAAAATCATTGTTGTTGCACAATCTTACAGTTAAACATTTGGTCATTAAATCAAGAAGCAACAATCTACAACTGAGGGTTGATTTCAGGAGGTTAGTGGATCTACCTGGCCACCTGAGTGGCCAATCCAATATCCTTTACAATGATTAGTAATTCAACTTTTCAGATGTGAGTCTTACTTTAGAGTCAACTACGCTGACTCTTTTGTGGGCAGCTTTGAATTTCAATGTAGCACATGTCATGTAGCACATTGTCATTGAAGAGACAGTGGTGGGTCCTGAAGCTACACCACTGGAGAACAACTGGAGTAGATAATAATTTTCATTGCTTTATGGTGACGATAACAGTGGTAATAATTGTTGTTGTTACTGTAGTTATCACCATGTTCAATTTCCTTTTTTGTATGTTTATATGAAAATGTAAAGTTTATGTCGATGATATTGCAAGGACTGAATATTTAATATTTCAGATTCAATATTTAGAAAAATCAATTCAGTTTGTATAGGTTTGTGTATACAAGCATAAATTCATATAGATATATATTTGACAAAGGAAAAAAAATCTGTAATGAATTTATAATTTTGGAAATAGCAAATTAGTGAACCACGGAGAGGGGGTGTGATTATGTAAGTGTTTACTTCCTTCCACTCCTTTTTGGATATGTAAATGAAATTGCTGCATGTGACATTCGCATTGCACTGTATTTATCTAATTATTATTTGTTTTTGTTTTTTAAATTTTGTCTTTGAGCGTTATCTATTTATTTTTTTCTTTTTCTTTGTATGACCACTCTGCACTCTGTTTTACATATTCAAAACAAATTTCTATCTATCTATCTATCTATCTATCTATCTATCTATCTATCTATCTATCTATCTATCTATCTATCTATCTATCTATCTATCTATCTATCTATCTATGTGTGTCCACACAATCTGTCTACAAGTTACTTTAAAGTACTTTATTCACAAGATGATCCACAAGGAGAATAAATAATGTATGTGTTCATTGCTTTGTAGAAAAACTGTTACTGTATGTTTGACTCATTTAGAGCTGTCTCCACTTCATCTACAGTCTGGGGACTTTTGAAGTTGTGCCCACTAAAACTCAGGCATCAAATATCACCAATTGGTAAGCTCCTTGAAAATATAAAAGATTTTTGTGTGACATTCACCTTTCTGGCTAGTCTGATCATAGTGCACATTTCCTCCCTTGCACATTAGCATTAACTTTAAAAACTTCTCCTCTTTCAAGGCTAAATAATGTTGATTCCTGTCCAGCCTCACACAACAGTTTGGATGCTTTTCATACTATTTTCCTGCCAAAAAGCACTTTGAATATCACATGAATAAAGCACCAATTATCCCTGAAGTGTAAATACAATAGACACTCAACATTTGACTTGTGTTTGGGCTATTCATTTTCATTCAGCCCCACTGTTGACCATAGGGCCCTTCATGTCGATAATAAATGAATTCATACATACATCTACATAAATTTCACGGGGCCTGAGTAAATCCATTTATGGATCAAATTGTTCCCCATGTCTGCACATAGCTATTGTCGGACGAAAAAATGGCAGTAGCAACTTGTATTTTTCTCATTTGAATGTGAAGTTTCTCCAGTGATTTATGAATTGAGCGAGTTAAATAACCCTTGGGTCAAACAACATTGTTCAAAAATGAGACTATGCATTTGCTTCCTTTTCCAGAAAATCCCTCTTTTTCTGAAATTCTCTAAAAGCCAGTCCTGGATATGCCGTCTTTATCCATGTCATGCTATACAGCTTCTATCATGCAAGGGGAATGGACACTGTCCCCTTTGGCAATGACGAAAGATCAAATGAATGTAAAATCAAACCAAGTGCTGAGACAATGCAACAGTTTCTATTGGCAAATGCAATAGTTTTTTGATGCTATTGATGCTCAGTGGACCGAGGCATGAATACCCATCTGAAGCAGTTTCAAATATTAGAATATCTACACAAAAAAATGCTGAAACCAAGAAAAAAAAGCTGTATTTGCAGCCGTGGGCAGAACTACTTGCCCATTAATATAAACATGTAGTAAATAACATGAAGTCATGAGGAAGTTCTCTCTGCTGCACCCAGCATTCTCACTGTGAATCAAAATAAACATGTCCAAAATCTATTTTTATATAACAAGGGACAAAGCTTCCCAAGCTCAAATGTATGACTTTTGTTACTTGTGTATGTGCTTTGATTGTGCTACATTTGGCTGCTTTCATCGCCATAATTCAGTCGTCTCTAAAGTTCGACTGTGGTTCAGCAGAAGTTTTCTAATCATTTGAAAGTATGCAAGATGGGTATCAGCGCCCGGTCTGTTTGTGTGTGGGGGAATGGCAGTGCAGAGCATGCAGGAAAGGGAGGGAGGGAGTTGGACTACTTACGTTAACCTCAGTGATCGCTATGTCAACAATGCTACCCACAACTATCAAGGCATCAAATGTGTTCCATGCATCAACAAAATAATGCTGCGTAGGGGTGGAAAGAACAGAAAAAACAACAGAAGAAAAGGACAGAACATAAGAACATTTAAAAAGATGGAAAGAATGGAAATGAAAAGAGAGAGGAGAAAAAAATAAGATTATATACATGAAAATTGGAGTTTTTAGTTGGAGGAGGGATAGAATAAACAGAATTTAAACTGCAAAAAAAAAGGTCTGAAAGAGATGGACAGCAGAGGAGGAGCAGCGGCGATCGGTCATGCTTGTACATGTGAAGAAAGTACAACAACAAGAACAGTAAATAACAAATTGCAACAAAATCACAACTGAAAAAAACACCTCTGCTGCTGCAGTTAAAAAATGAAAAGATGTGTAAGTTGTTTTATGATTGGTCAGTGAGTTAGTTCAGTTAGTGGAGGAAACAGGCCTGAGGACATGTCACGGTCTGACAAAAAGTGAGGAAGGGGAAAAAAAAATCAAGAACCAGACAACATCTTGGAGACCGCAACACAGAAACCCTTTGCATTCAAAGCTAAACCCTGCCTGAGATCCCTCTGCCTTTAGATTGTCTCACTCAGGAACACTTGTGGTTGGCTTCCACTGATTGGCAGCAGCCATCTTGGAGTCAAGGATGGAGAAAGAGAGGAAGAAAGAGGAAAAGTAGGAAAGATAGCATGACACGGGATAGGTAAGAAGGAAAGGAGAGTGTGAGGAGATGAAAGATTGAGGAAAAGCAACAGACAGAGAGAGGAAGGAGAAACAAGGAGAGAGGGCATCGTACTTACGTTGATCTCACTGAGAATGACGTCTATTATGCTGCCAATTACGATGAGGAAATCAAACACATTCCAGGGATCACTAAAGTACCCCTACACAGGATGAGGTGAGCAAGAGGAGGAGGAGGGTAAGAAAGGTAGGTTAGAAGGAAAACAACATCTGCTGCTGCTTTGCAGCCCTATTATGGTGCTATGAGGTCGTGCAGAGGAAACAAGAATAAAATCAGCTAATGACCCACTTCATGAAGGAATTTTAATTCTAATGAACCTAATCAATTTGTTTCCTCCATAGTATCGCTCCATCGAGTGCAGCTGGAGTTCCTGCCTATTTTGTGATGGCGTGTTAGATAGCAGTTACTTAAGCATCTCGGGGCGATTCAGCAAAGCTGTGGCAGTGATTATACTGAAAGCTCACTGTGTTTACTTAACTTATTGTTGGCAATTCATCAGCAGCAGTGGTACAAAGTGGGTATTTATGAAAAACATCCACATAGCTTCAGGCAGAAAGAGAATACATTTCAGCTGGTGAAATAAAATATATTATATGGACTGAAAAAAGGAGTTTGTTTTCCTCTTACACAGACAGAATTTTATCATTGCAAGCTTGGGAGGCTAATAACATTTCCATGTTTGCAGCATTGTTGTGCAACAGGATTGGAAGAAAAAAATGAGTCAGGGGAACAGGAAGGATCCCCATTAGGATAATGAGATGTGAGGTCACTATGTGTTAAACTTCCTTTACAGTTGAATAGTATGCACGAACAAGTCACGCTCCATTACCTATATTAAATATTCAGACACAGATGCATGCTGTGAGAGGATATATCCCTCTGATCTATTTTAAGCTTCCTCATCTATCATTGACAGCTGATTTATCATTTTAAAACCCCAAAACTTGTGTAAAAATTCACCTACAGCTGTTCTCCTCATGCAAACACTGGAAGTTTGTTTTTTGCCCTGAACTGCATGTTCCTTTTAATCAGGTTTTTTTTGTGTGATATCAGAGTTAGTTTAAAAATTGTGTATTTGATGAAATTAAATGTTAAAAAAACTTCCAAAACATTTAGAAAATACAGTAAAAATGTTACAGTGACACAGAAGCTCTTTAGATGAAGAGGGCTCAGTAAACCTGTTCAAAGTTTATATACATAAAGACACAGAACAACTTTTCAAAAACCCGCTCCTGGAGCTGCTCCCACAGCTGTAATATCTGAGAATAAAAGAGTTTGAGAGCTGGTCCTCTCTGTGTGGCTGTATGAAGGAAAAGTTCATTAAAATCACTCTGGTTCTAACAAAGAACACCTAAAAGTTACAAGTCATGCACAAGCAAACTACCCAAGAGCAATATTCAGTAAGGTTTAGCAATATGTCTCCATGCTGCACTAACTATAAACATTCACTTTTTAGATAAAATAAAGAGTAAAAATTAGAATTGAAGAGAGAATCAGAGTTACCTATTTCCACAGAACGAAAAAGAAGCTTCAAAACTGATATTAGAAATCTGGCAATTTACTTCACCATTACATAACTTTACATTTATAATGCAGTGCAGCATGAAAGCAATTCCCAAGCCTTAAAAGTTGTCCTGTGCAGAGAGGAGGCTGAAATCCAACTGGGGCTGCCTGTGCCTGAAAATACTGCAAGGCATGCAGACCGTTACTTAGACTTAATGATCCAAGCACATACTTATTTACAAAGGGAAACTAGCTGTCATCCATCTCATTCATCTTAAAAAAATCATAAAATTTCAAGCACATGAAAGAAGAACTTATTGATTTTAACAACTAACTTTTAACTAATAACTCTAGTAAAAAAAACAAGTCTACATTAAATTAAAAAGACACCAAATGCTGTGTTTTCCTTTTAAAATTGTGGATGTTCATAAGTGTTTTTCTAGAATGTAGTTAACAAAGAAAAAATAGAAATAGTGTGGAAAACTGACCCTTGAACTGTTGCTAAATTTGCTTAATGAAAGCAAAAAACTGCCCTCTGCAAGTGTTTTAATTCCCTCTTTAGTTTTAAAGAATCCTCCTTGATAGAAATAATCTGTAAAAAAAATCTTCAATAAGTGGAAGATAATTCTTCCATCTGAAAATTATCAAATCACACCATGTCTTGCTATGATTTTGCTCCAGGATTTTCCACTTACCCTGCTGTAACAGGGTGGATAATTCCCATCTGTTACTGTTTAAATAGCTGATGCACCAGGAAGTTTTGTGATTGGACCAATAAACACACACAGCTACATAGCAACAGGGGAGCAGCGAGATGAAAAACCACATGAAGCAGTCCGCTAATCAAGTTTGAACTCGATGATGTCATAATTATCACTGGGAGGAAATCGCACAGGGATTAGGAAAAATGTCAGCTTAATAACAGTAAACAGTTACAGCAACAACAGTGAATGAAGGAGTAAAATACATTTGGATATCCTTTCTATTCTAGGGCTGCTTGACATCATTACTGCTCAAAATGTGATGTTATCAATACCTGTTTCAATAGCACAACAACAAAAACAGAAGTTGGAGGCATCAAATATTTGGTTATTTCTTATTTTTTTGTTGCCAAATAATGTAGGAAAATCCTGCACACCATGCAAATTGTGCACAAATACATGGGCAATTACAGTATTATTACTTGTGCAATATACACAGTGATCTCTTTCTTCTGCTATAAAAATATGACTGAAGATTATTTTCTTTTATCTTCTGATTGGAAGCTAATGATCACCAACATATAAGATTGTTCAGTGGTATTGACTGGTATTATTCTTTTAATCTATTATAAAACTTTCATATTAATAGGTACATTTGTAAATTTGTTTACTTCTTATCTTACTGAATGCAGGAGACATAATTCACCATGCTGCCCTGATCTAAATCACTATACTGCTGTTCTTCTCGGCAGCTATAGAAGTGGACCTACCCTGGGTTTGAAGGCAATCAGTTTAAGGATCATCTCCACAGTGAAGAGCCCAGTGAAGAGCATGTTCAGGATGTTCATGGCGTCGTTAAAATTTTTAGTCTGTCCATGATGCTGCAGAGATACAGAGAAAACTCAAGAATGTTCACAAAGAAAGAGAAGTTGATTGTAAGTTTTCCCGATTTGTGTTAGAAACTCACCTGCATGGCCAGACAGATAGTGTTGAGGAGGATGAGGGTGAACATCAGGTACTCAAAGTAGGTGGAGTTGACCACATACCACACCTTGTATTGGTAGGGATTCTTAGGGATGTAGCGGCGCAGTGGACGTGCCTTTAAAGCATACTCCACGCACTGACGCTGTGATGAGCACAGACACAATGTAAGCAAAAACAAAGCAAGATATTTTTCCATTTTATCTTTGTGTCTTTCTGCATTACTGCATCTTTCTCAACTCAAATTACCATGGAAGGAAAACTGTAGCCTTGCTTTGCTTTAGTCTAAAAAAGTCTTTTTCCAGCAGGCTACTCCTCCATCCTCACTGCTCTGTGTGTTTCTTAATCATCGCACAGAACGCAGCAGCAGGGACTTGGCCTAGCTGTTTCTTTTAGCTTTAGTCTCAGTCTCTGTCTGAAGTGCTGCAGCTCCTTCCTGGCTGCACTCCTGAAGGAGTTCAGCCCCCTTAAACTCATGTTCAGCCTCTCCACAACCTCCCATGTCTCGACCCGCCTGCATGGCCTCCATTCTCTTCCCCCTGTGCCTCCTGAATGACAAAATGACTTTCCCACTTCAGGCAGAGCAGCAGTCAATTTCCACCTTCTATGATCATACTTCATGTTTATGTAGCAGCTAAAAGCATAAAACTACACTTTTATTCATATAAATTCAGCAAAAGTTGAAACAGACAGTCCTGCCCACAGAATTGACTAGGCCCCTGAAAAACCTAATGAAGGACCCTCACCATTTGTGATCTATTGATGATGTCCATGTATGTGTGTTTGATCAGTAGCATTGGTGCTAGCGTCCGTGCTAAGAGTTACTTCACTTTGGAGCTGAAAATTCTGTGAAGCTATTGTGTTTTGCTATTCAAATAACCCATAAGTACTGCTTTTTAACCCCTTTTAATCACTTCTTCTGCCATGTTTTCCCATATTTTTGTTTAATTTTTAAGCAGTTTTTGCCTCGTTCAACGTGTATTTTCCCAATATTAATCCATTTTTGCAACTTTTTAAATGATCTTCACAATTGTTCTGACAATTTTGCACTTGCCTCTAAAAAACCCATTTATTGACACTTTCTAACAGCTTTTCACCATTTTCCCAACTATTTTTGCCTTTTTTTGACCCATTTCTGCAGTTGATATCTCATTTTTGCTTCTGTTAACCCGTTTTCACCTCTCTGTAACCACTTTATACCATTTTGACAGTCAATTTTTGTCTTCTTTTCCACCTTTTTCATTTTAAAGCCATTTTTTTCTCTTTCAACCTTTGTTGTTGCCAATTTTAAACAATCTTTTGCCCCTTTTGCCTTTATAATCAATCAGCAGCTATATTCCTATTGTTGCCTCTTTAAACCAATTTTTGCTACTTTTTAACCACTTTTCCATTTTTCATTTTGCCTGAATTGACCCATTTCTGCAGTTGATGTCTCAATTTGTCCTCTTTAACCTAATTGTATCTCTCTGTAACCACTTTATACCACCTTCTGACAGCCAATTTTTGCCATTTTTAATCTTTTTTTCCCCCAATTTTTGCCTTTTTTTAGCAACTTTTTTCATTATTTTCCCCTTCAATTTCTTTTTTTTTTTTTTCTATTTTTTTCTCTTGCACCCTGATGTTTGTGCAGATCATGGCTTAGCTATGAAGTCAGACATTACTTCCCAAATGTTTCAGTCAATATGCCATCCAAATTGTTAACATTAGCAAAAAAAGGTAATTCTGCTTCAAGAAAAAGGGGTTTACTTTTGATAAAGGCAAAATTATCCTACAGCATGAATAAATAAAATTCATTTTTTCTTGTTTTGCTAAGAGTGGTTATTATTCAAATATAGTTATCACAGCTTAACTTTTCTATGGACCATGACTTTGCTGACCTCTATGGCCCCCCCACATCAAACCCGTCTCTGGAAAGCTCTCCCTTTTATCCCCTCTTATGGGCAACCTTGGAAACAGGCAGAAACATTACCTGGTTCTTGTCCAGCTCACAGTTCTTATACTCCTGCTCTCCTTGCTCCTGGAATGTGACGATGACAAAACCAACGAAGATGTTCATCATGAAGAAGGCAATGATGATGATGTAGATGATGAAGAAGATGGAGATGACAACGCGGTAGTTGTAGATGGGCCCAACATCCTCAGCATGAGAGTCTATGGCCTTGTACAGTAATCTGAAAAACAGAGGGAGACAAATCATGCAGGACAATAAGAGGAGAAGACTAAAGGCTTCAAACTCTCTGAAAACTTGAGTAAAAAGTGTGAATTTGCAGATGTAATAGGTTAAAATTCTATAAACAGACAACAACAGGTATGTTTGTATGATTGCAGACACTCACCCTGGCCAGCCCTCGAAGGTAGACACAGCGAACAGAGCCATCATGCCTTGCAGGACATCATCAAAGTTAAAGTCACTGTTCTCCCACACCCTATGGGCTCGCTCAGGCTTCCCCACATCACCGTCCTTATACATAATGTAGAAACCCCTGTGAACACAAGCAGACACAGACACATTCATGTGCTTTTAAAGTACTTATAACTGAGAAATAATAACTATATGTGAGCAGGCAGGAGGGATCTCTTACTTGCATTCTGCCTCAGTTTGTTTTGAGCTGTCGGAACAGAAGAAGAATTTGCCCTGATGGAAAAACATCGAGTCAGTCTTGAAAAAATAAAAACTATTGTGACATTATCTCTGTAGACATTCACGAGGCCTGCGCACAAGTCAAAGAAAAAACTTTGTCTTCTCCTCCTCTTGTCCCTACCTTGAAGAGTTGCACTCCAATGCAGGCAAACATGAACTGCAGCAATGTGGTGACAATGACAATGTTGCCAATGGTCCTGATGGCCACAAACACGCACTGCACCACATGCTGAAAAACCACAGATATCACAGTCAGTTTATCTTGTTCAAAAGTGTCTATTATGTGTTTTTATTAAACGTGTGAGTGCTCTCACCTTCAGGCCCTTGGCTCTGTTGATAGCCCTCAGCGGTCTGAGCACTCTCAGCACCCTCAGGATCTTCACCACATTAATCGCACTGGACCTGAAACACACAGGGAATTAATCTGTCATCAACACAAACACACTTTTTACTTTGCAAGACTGGAACAACACACATCCAAGGGTGCTTCCATTAGCATCTGTGTTTAAATTTGGTAATACACACTAAATCAGGGGTCAAAGAAACTGTGGAGACAACTGAAAACACGGGATAAGGACATAAAAGATTAACAACTTAAGCCAAATCACGTCTGATGATAGAAAATAATCCTTAAAATGTTTAGGCTAGTTGGAAAACTAAAATTCTCCTCAGATAGTGTTAAGTTGGGCATGAAAAGGTTAATAAGAAGTGCTGTCAAAATAATGTGTTAATTTCAATTAATTTAAGACAAAGTTAAAAAGTTTACTCATGTTTTTTGATGCTTTAAAACCCATCAAAGGTTTGATGCTGCTCACAAGCATATCCTTCCATTACAAACTTTATGATGCCACTAACAAGAGGCTTCCTGCATGTAAGTACGTAAGTGGGGGAGGGGAGTAGGGGGAATATCAAGTGTCGATAGAGCAGTGGTTTTCACACTTTACCGTATTTGCTCAAGACACACCTAAGATCAAGCCGAAATCCAAAGGCACACTAGGTTCATATCGATGCAAAATAGTCTCATTAATGCGTGTTGAAGTAACTTTAGTTGTTTTATAGTTAGTAACACAGGGTTTTTTCCCACGGCACACCTAACCTTGATTTGCCTTGCCACATTCGGTAAGCACTGGAAGCAGATCAGATACAGTAAATTGTGGATTTACTCTTAATAATGTGAAAGCCAGAGTAACATACAAGCAACAATGTATTATACATTACATAAATTTAAATTAAAATTTATATATATCACCATTGACCATTGACAAACACAATTATACAGTGAATTCACCTGTAATGCAGTCTTACGCATACCAAAAAAACCTGCAGTTAATTGCGATTAATCAACCAAAACCTGTTGTCAAAGCCTTTAATTATATAGATTAAAAAAATAAATAAATACAGGAAAAATTAAAATATATAACTATTCATAATGAGGATTTTACTGTAAATCTACCTGTAGTGCAGTTGTACTCTTATTACCAATACATGTGATTAATTGTTATTAATCAATCACAAAATCTGTTATTATTTAGATGATTTTTTTTTTCAAATCTATTGACAGTATTAATGAAGACGTATGTATTTTTAAGCACTTTAAGTGAACACTTGTGAACAGCATTATACGGTAAACTGACATGTAATGCAGTCTTACTGACATTATTACTACATGCAATTAATCATCATTAATTAATCAAAAGACCTGCCATTAAACCATTTTTTAAATAGCTTGAAGCAGTATTTTATATATAACCCATTGCAAAAGGGGTTATGCAGTAAAACTACCTGTAATGCAGTCCCACTCATATTACGAATATATGCAATTAATCACAATTAATTAATCACCAAACCTTTAATAAATTAGAGTAATGTTTTTATTTTCATGACAGGCTGAAATATATAAATAAAACCATTAAGAAACAAAACTATACAGTAAATCTACCGGTAATGCATTCCCAACCTTATCACTGAAACATGTAATTAATCACGATTAAGTACTCAAAAATTTGCAATTAATTAGATTTTTTGTAATCACAATAAAGCAATGATTTATTTAATTTTATAACCATTTAGAAACATGATTATAAAGTAAATTTACCAGATTAATTAATCACAAAATTTGTAATTAATTAGATTAATTGTCTGAATAGCTTGACAGCAGAAATATATAATTATACAAAACAGCATTATACAGTAAATCTACCCGTGATGCATTCTTATCGTTTTATCTGATGCATGCGATTAAAAGCGATCAATTAATCACAAAAATCTATAGTTAATTAGATAAATTGTTTGAATCACCTGACAGCACATATGTAGAATTTATTACCTTGTGTAATTTTAAAAATATTTGTTTTAAATTCCTTGGCAGCACTAGCAATAACATATGTTTATCTGCAAAAACATACCATTTGAAGACTTAATACTTAAAGCTATAAAACACATCCACCTTTATAATTTATTTTTCTTATATCTATAAGCTTAATCTAAGTGGAAAAATAATAAATAATGGACAGTATAAAATGATTAAACATGGGCATGAATCACAGCACAATACACACATAAATATAAGTTAAATGAACAAACACAAATACAGCACAGATAAACCCACACAAACACACACAGACATTTACAGGCAAAAAGGGTGTTACTGTGCTGTAAGAGAGTGTCAGTTCAAGCCAAAGGTCTAACACTGTGACCTTTCAAAGAAGGGTGGATAAAAAGAAAAGTTTTACATACTAACCAAAAGAATCTAACGAATACCTTGACATTTTGAATTTTATGATAAATACTTGGAAAAAGCTTCAACATTAATCCTTCAGTAACCTGAACATGGCCTCCAGTGCATGATTATCACTTTTCTTAAATAGGTATTTAAAATGCTAAAATCCTAGTTTGATAGTATCTTTTACATTTATGAGTTTAGCATGGAAAGCTAAACAAATGTTCAGTTAACTGAAGAATAAATGCAAAAACCTTTTCCTGAAGTCGACAAAAGAAGAAAGAAGAAAGCATGTTCAAAATGTCAATGTATTCTTTAAAGGGAGTGACTTTTGGATGGGTAAAGGAGTGATTTAAAAGGAGTGAAGTTACTTTGTGGCGATTTTTACAAAGGAAGTGAGCAGAAGACGCGTTGTGCAACTTTTTACACAGGAAGGTCAAGTTTTAGGGGGGTTAAAGGTAGTTTATGTACAGTGAGATGTTGTCAGTAACATAACAGTCAAACCAGCTGTGATGATGATTTCCAGGAATAATCAATCTAAACTAATTGTACATTAGCTCTGTAATATTGCAGCAATATGAAACAAATATACAGTAGCAGTGATGCTCTGGGCTTAGAAGAATAATGTACCTTTAACATAATTAAAACAGCTTTTTTTCTAACTAGTTTACCCAGAAAGGCAAACAACTCTAGCTGTGCTGATTTCACACCTGGCATGCAATATTATCCAACACTTGACAAACATCGCCCCAGTTCGGGGGTCTATTTAAGCTGCAAGATCTCTCCCTCTGCTCTGTTTTCATGGGCTGTGGTAAAAGTTAGAAATGAATAGAGCATATGCCTTTCAGAACGAATGCCATAAAGCTGCCCCTAAACAATATTATGAGACTTTAAATGATGCAGGACAGTTGCACACCATGGCCTGTTTCTTTCCTTCTAAAGTAACTACAGATACAGTAAATCCCCAAGAGACACTACATCATTAAGCTATTATTGTTAGCAAAATGGTATCAAGGGAAAAGAAAAGTAAACCTTCTGACTGGAGCACCATCACAATCAATTTGACAGTGATATATTCAAGACAAATCCCACACACAAACTACTTTTAACAGGAAAAACCACGGAGTTTGAGCATTCAGGTATCATTTCT
The DNA here is from genome assembly GCF_018320785.1 of Cheilinus undulatus. Lineage (NCBI taxonomy): Eukaryota > Metazoa > Chordata > Actinopteri > Labriformes > Labridae > Cheilinus > Cheilinus undulatus. The sequence goes on along the minus strand of NC_054887.1, from coordinate 16,970,153 downwards.
ATAACCTGGGAGAGTTTGTGCAATTAATAGATCAGTGTATGAACTGCAAACAAATTGAAAATATCTGAAGAATAAATAGCAAACTTGCTGACTTATACTTAATTTGGTGTACACAATACAATTAGAAGACTCATGATATCAAAATGTTCTTTTATCTTAAAATATGTTGCCCAAAAGGAGGCATTTCAGCATGCATTAAATGCAAAAGCATACAATGCATTCATGCATTATCAATACTATGTAATCCCTTTAACTGCCCACTAAATCCCATTTGATAACATCAGATTAGTGTCTTATTTTCCTTTTTCTTGCTTTAAATGAAGCTTCGACTCAACTCTCCAAGATCATAGAAATACCAAATCAAAAGAGTGACAGTTTTACACATTAAGGGTGAAGGTCTGTTAAGGGGGTTATTAATACGGACTAATGTGGACTTACTTCGAGAAGTCTAGACTATTAAGCATTAGAGACAGAGAGTGTAGCATAGCATATTAAACATCAGAGATATTGCAGCGTTCAAGGAGTTATTTGCTATAAGAAGCAGAGCACATTTTTAATAAACATCACAAAGAGAGAGAAAGAAAGAGAGAGAGAGAGAAAAGGAGGGAGAGAGAGATTGGGAGTAATGAAGTGTAAAGTTGAGAGAGGAGAGAGAGAAGTGTGAAGCACGAGGCAACTTACAAATGAAAACGGTGTCCTCACTTAGCTACCTAACAAGTTAATTTGTGATTTCTATGATTGGACAAGGATCTCATACACTAGTCATTATCTGGCTGACTAGTCCAGTATTTCAACTTCTTATAACACACATGTACGCTGATGATATTGTAAGATTCATGTCAATGTTGCTGGAACTTATTGCCAAATAATGCTGATATCAGCTGTCTTTTCTTTTTATAAAAACAGTACAAGAACAAATAAAACATGCAGCAGAAAAAAATAATTGACTTACTGTATTCCAGAGGAGATGAGGGACACGCTGACCACCACCAAGTCCAGAATATTGAAATAGTTTCTGCAGAATGAACCTTTATGGAGAAAGGCTCCATATGCTGTCATCTGTCGGGTAGAAGTTCAGTTTAAAAGAAGGATTAAGTCACACAACAGTAATCCACAGGGGGAATATGTACCTGCAAAAGCTGCTCTTTCTAAACTTTCTTTAAGGAAGGATTTACCCCAAAGTAAACATGCTTAAAGTTATGTGAAAGTCAACTCTGCACTGTTCTTCACTCTCCTCAACAGGCTGAAACAAACATCAACTATGTTGTCTGCATAGCAAAATATCAAAACTTTAGGACCTGGTGTTAATGTACAACTGGAAAATGTCTAAAAGAATGAGATCTTATGAAAGAGAGTTAACTCACAAAGGCCAAATTATTCTACATACTCTACATTAAATTCTACCTTAAGGATGATCTCTATGGTGAAGAGTCCAGTGAAGACATGGTCTGCATAGCCCAGGATCTGAAACACAACAAGATCCTCATTTATATCTATGGTGACTAAAATCTTTGACTTTAATGCACTATGAAATAAAATCTGGGCGATACGGTTGCATTGGTATACAATCCGCAGTGTCTATTAGGGCCCCCACCAGTGGGTTAAAACCAATCAAGAGTTTGAACCTTTGCTATTTATCACACAGTTGTTCAGCTCTCAGCCTGTGGTGACTGATGTGAAGTTGACAGACAGACAGCAAGTAGCTCTACTAGCGCTGCACAAGTGTTACTTACTCATCAGCACACCTTGGTTTTCTTTAAATGCATGATAATGGTAACTCTACAAAGCCAATGGATTGGCTAGATTCCACATCTGTCACCAGGCAGATTCATCTTTAAAAGTTTCAAGCTACAAGCTTTGTAAACTTTGTAAACAATTTGGACTGGTTAACAAAGCAGTTAGCGTTGATGTAGCTATAGCGGCAGTTTTATCAGAAAAGGATAATGTTCTTACTTTTCAATAAGAGCAAAGAACTGTACTTAAAGCGTTTCTCTGTGGTTTTCTGTTCTCCTGACCAGCTTCAGCCTGAGTTTAAATTACCAACTGGCTCCACTGATGGTAAACAAGGATAGCAGTTACCTGTTGAGCCTATGTTATGTCGTTTACTCTCTGGGCTGGAGACGCCTACAACGCCATATATTTTGTTGCTCTGACTGAACCGTGATGAATGTGACCGACAGATTCCAGCCAATCTTCCACTATGAATTTTTTCAAAGGTTTAACCCTTCCCCAACACTGCTCTATTGCAACAGTGTTGCAAAGTAGCGCTAATCCTCGCTGGCATGGTCACTTTATCCTGGTATACTGATTGCACCAGTATATCCTTAATTAACAGCTAATTTTTAGTAGGAGATATTCTGAGTTAAAAGTGTCTTACACAACATATTTTACTGTATTACCACAGGATACAAGCATTCAGGAGATTTAATTAACCAGGAAACATGGGGATTATATTAAGTTGTCTGTTGTGTCACCTACCATTGTTAAATATGACAAGTTGTAAATGAAACTAATGTTGTACAATGCCTTAAAAACAAGTCTGTAAAAACCCCAAGTTCTCTGACGTCCAAATCAGCTATGTTTCACATGCATTTCTATTTTCTCCATTGATATGCACAGGTTTATACAGCTAAAAGTAGAGAGTATCAGTGGTTTAATGCTTAACAGATGTATGAGTGACTGTAGGATATTCTTAGATGACTCAACAATACACTGAAATTATAATGAGGTTCAGCTTGGAGGATAATACATTCTGATTTGACTTCAATAGACCCAAAATACCAAGCAGAAGCTAACAAACAGGATGTGTTATTTCATTAATGCTTCACCAAGGTTAATTAAGGTGGACTATTTTACAACAAAGCAGATCTTTTTAAGCCCTCAGGTGGTTGTCTCGCTCACTGAGAGAAGAAACAAAACAAAAAGTGGATACATTACAAACAAAATGTCATCTTTACATTATACTGCAGCTCATACCCAGCTTGGATCAAATAATCTCATGCCCACTAAGTCTGCCTGAAATCTGGGTGTCATGATTGATGACCAGCTAACCTTCAAGGTTCATGTTGCCTCGATTTCTCGGTCCTGCCGATTTGCCCTTTATAACATCAAGAGGATAAGACCCTACTTGACAGAGCATGCAACACAGCTCCTGGTACAGGGTCTTGTAATATCACATTGACTACTGCAGGTCATTACTGGCAGGACTCCCTGCATGCACAGTTAAACCTCTGCAGATGACCCAGAATGCAGCAGCACGTCTGGTCTTCAACCAACCCAAGAGAGCTCATGTCATTCCTGTGTTCATCTCTCTACAATGGCTCCCAGTTGCGGCTTGCATTAAATTCAAAACTCTAATCACTGCTTACAAAGCAGTAACCAAAACTGCTCCTGTTTACCTGGAGTCCCTCGTTCAGGTCTACACTCCTTCTCGCCCACTACGCTCAGCCAGTGAAAGGCACCTTCCAGCACATCAGGCTCCTAAGTCACTTGCTCGACTCTTTTCTTCTGTTGTTTCTAAATAGTGGAATGAATTACCCAACTCCATTCGATCCGCAGAGTCCCTCTCTACTTTCAAGAGAAAGCTAAAGATGCCAGCTCTTTAGAGAACACTATTCACTTAGCTAGAGTATTCTCCACTGCTGTCCCCACTGGTAGAATAAGTCTTCCAACTACTTCTGGGATTTTTTTGCCCAGCTCTTTGTGAGTGACCCAAGCACTTGGTACTTTGGTCATTAGTTGTTGTGAAGACAATTCAATGGATCATGATCATGAGAGGGCTCACATTTTGGTTGTTTCAATGTTGATGTTAATAAAAAAAAAAAAAACAACAACAAAAAAAACTTGCATACATTATGTGCTTTGCCTTTAACACTGCATGGCAGCACCTGTGTCCAATTGGACTTGAAGCACTTTGTGGCACTTACTGTTTCTTCTTGTCTAGATCTTTGCTTGTGTTGTTCTTGCTCTCGAATGTACGTTGCTTTGGATAAAAGTGTCTGCTAAATGACATTGTAACATTGTAACATCATAGTCTTAATTTTTAGTTACTGTACTCAGCAGCATTAACATATAAACAATATGGGGTTCTATATACAGTAAACACAGCACAGAAATCTTTCAAAAACAAAAACAGCCCATGTTTTAAGAGATTTAGAGTTGGACTGAGGCTGAATAAACAGTCTCTGCTTTTATGTACAAATAATTAAACAGCATATGTTATACTTAAACACTTTTTCATTCTAATCAGGGAAACTTGTGTTATTCCTTAGCACAAGATTAACTTAAAAAGACTTAGTTGCCTGTTTTGCTAAAAATAAAGAGTTAAATTGAGGGAATAAAACTTAACAGGCTTTTCATATCTTCTGAACATGAAGTTAATCACAGTTGCAGTACTCTGGAGGAAATCTCATTAAGTGTAACAGGCCAGTCAAAATCAGCCCTGGTTCCTCTATATGTTGCTGTCGGCTATAATCCATTTAGCACAGACTAAATGCGTGTGGGCAGCTAATGATGACTGCAGTTTTTGCTGCAGTCTGTGGCTTCATGTTTGCATCTAAACCTGCTTAGACAGCATTTACACTCTGATAAATGTTGATAATTTTGCTTGTTACCTGGTTTCTAAAAGAGTCGTTCTTGACTGGGTCTTCTGCTGCCAGACTGATGCTGCTGAGCAGGATGAAGAAGAGGATGAGGTTGGTGAAGATGTTGTGATTGACGATCTTATGGCACAGGACCCTGAATCTGAAGTGAAAGAATAGGTGGCAGAGAGAGTGAGCATGAGTAAATCATATTTGAAGCTCGAGTTACAAAAACAAAAACTTCTTAAATATTGCAAGAGACAGAGGATACGGAGAAAGAGGGACAGCATCATCTTACTTGTTGGTGTGACTAAAGACGAAGAAAGCGCGAGCCTCGGGCATGGGAACAGCCTTCTCCTTCAGCTGAATGTCGGAGAGTGGCCTTGGCCTTGGGCCCACTGGCATCTCTGGTTCATCATCATCGTCATCGCCTGATAAGAGGAAAGAAAGGGAAAAGAGACAAAAATAGTGAGAGGAGAGATGCAGAGGTAAAGGATCGGAAATAAGGTGATGACAGAAAGTAGAAGAGGCAGAGTTTTTATAAATGGTAGGCGCCTTAGATGAAGCTCAGAAAACTGAAATGACAAAAGTAGGCCATACAGAATTATGCTAAATGGAAAAAAAAAAAAGTTTACCTGAAAAATGTGCCAAAGTCTTACTATATACAGGATGCAAACTATTGTGTCAGATGTGATTTATTTTGGTTATTACAGTATAGATTACCTATGTAATCATTGGCAGGATATGGGTTCTTCTCTTCACTCTCATCTCCACAGTAGTCATCCATGTTTATCTGTAGTAAAAGAGCAAAGAAATAATTTCTTTGAATTCTTTGACTCTAAACACCCTTAGTTACTGATCTTTTAGTGAATACGTTTTTCTCTATGTACCTTAGTAGCAGTGTTAGTCTCTCCATCAGAAGTGATAGACTTCAGCTCTATCTTCTCCTTCTTCTCCTCCTCCAGAGGTGGCTTCTCATTATCATGACGCTTCTCTGGACTGGCCAACCTAAAAAATGAGAGAGAGATGATAATCCTCATTCCAGCATCCTTCCCTTGTGTCTTGTGTCAAGTGCATCTCAAAAAAGGTGAGCACTTTGAAAACACGTCATTTTTCCCATTAATTACTTCAAAAACGACAACTTCATACATTACATTCTAGATTTGAAACACAGAAAGTTAAATATTTTGATCTTTTTTTGTTTTTATTTTGATAATTACTTGGTCAGGGCTCCTTTTGCACAAATTACTACATCAATATCATATGGCATGGAGGCAATAAGTATTTGGAACTACTAAGGTGTTACGAAGCCCAGGTTGCTTTAATAGCAGTTTTCGAATCAGGCCGGCCAGTAAAACACAGTAATACCATGGTCAGAAAACCAGTTACTAGTAGTTTGGCTTCACTGTGGGCAGGTGACAAGCCCTGCAGGAAAAGGAAATCAGCAGCTCTAAAAAGCATGTCAACAGGTAGAAGCATGAGTTTGAAAAAAAAGAGTTTAAATCTCTGAGGAACCGTACAGTTCCTTGGTTCCTTAGCCCAGGTAAGAGGATTCTGACGCTGTCTCTGGTTCAGGATTAACCTGACAGGAACAATTTCAGCCTATTTCATATGCATGTCTGCCTGTAGTGGCTCTTGATGCACTGACTCCAGTCATAGGCCACTCCTTGTGACGCTCCCCAAAGTTCTTGTTTGACAATCCTCTCAAGGCTGCAGTTATCCCTGTTACGTGTTCAACTTTTTTTTTTCCGGACATTTCTTTCCAATTAACTTTTCATGAATATGCTTTGATACAGCACTCTGAGAACAGCCTGCCCTTTCAGCAATCACCTTCTGTGGCTTACCCTCCCTGTGGAAGGTGTCAATGATTGTCTTTTGTACATTTGTTAAGTCAGCAGTCTTCTCCATGATTGTGGTTGTGTGTACTGCTCCAGAGTGAGAGAAACCTTCGCAGGTATTTTGAATTTACTAGCTAATTACAGCTCTTCTCAGGACCACATGGATCTAAAATATATAGAAATATCCACTTAACTGACAGGAGATACTGAACTTTTCCACAATATTCTAATCTTTTGATGCACCTGCATGTTAACCTTATAGTTTGCATGAATCACATGTCAATTATCACTACTAGAACAAACTTAACACTGTTCTGTTTCAGCTGAAAGGAGTGTTATTATAATTGAACCAAAGAGGGGGCTTTCCATTACACTGTATTTTAGAAGGTGGTTTTCCATTACCCTGTCTTTCAGATCAATACAGGTGGCATCCAAAAAGTAGACATTTCATAAGCTGTGCCACTGAGTAAACTCCCTCAGCTGCAAAAGTCTAGCATTATCTTTGCTGACAAATGACCTTTGTAGGCAATGCCATGCTAAAATTACCCAATAAAATTACTTCAGACAGAAAGCAAAGCAAGCAAATGTCAGCCTGCTTTAAAAAGCTTTAAGCTCATGTTCTAATTGTTAAGCATTTTTAGTGCTTTGATTTCAGCACTACAGTATCAGCATCCTTAAATGCCTCAGGACATTTCTGACTAACTTGGTTGTTGTAAGCTAAATTTCTCTCTTGATTTAGTTGGTCAAACTCTCTCATCCTCTCTTCATTGTTTTCAGCTTTGCTGTCAAACTGTCTTAACTAACTTCTGCTTTACCTGGCCAGTTTCTTCCTCTCCTTCTCCTCCTCCTCTTCTTTCTGCGCCGACGTCAGGCTCTCAGCATCTGCCAGATTGTCCACAGCAATGGCCAAGAAGACATTTAGCAGGATATCTGATCAGAGGGGTGGATGTTAAGGATGATGCTGACCCTTTAGAGTATCATTGCTGCTGGATGCAAACAATCCTGGTAGGCTAAGTGAACCACTGGTAACCCTGCTGCATTTAAGAGATGCTTCATTCTAATGGAAATGTATTCTGATGAAAAAAGTGTGAAAGCACACATCAATAAGGGGACTGGATTGGATTCCTATAACAATAAGACAGTTTTCCATTTGATACAATCAAATTTAACAGAAAAAGAAAACAATCTGGTCCGTCAATCTTTCCTCCACACTTTTTACTCATCACCCATACTCCTCAAGTTCTATTCAGATTCCAACTATGAAAACTGCTATGAAGTCTTTTCTTTAAGTATGCCTCAGTTGAAGCAGGATACAGTTTCCACAGATGAAGAGGATGATGAAATAGATGCAGACGAGCATGCCAGGAAAGGATGGCCCACCATATGCCATAATTCCATCATACATCACAGAGTTCCAGTCCTCTCCTGTCAGGATCTGTGGGAAAAAAAAGATGAAATGTCATTTGCTTAAACAAAACCTTAGCAATAAGTGATTCATTAGAAAGAAGTGCCCCAGAGTGACATTATTATTACATACAATCTAACTTAGATTCCTGGAAAACTTAAAATGCTTTAAGCCTTACAAATGGTGACAGCAACGGTTCAAAATATGTATGCGGTTTTCTGTTCACATGGTGATTTTTATGGTATCATATTGCATCATATGGTATGTTTTCGTATCATTACCTGAAACACAGTGAGCAGAGACTGGGGGAAATTGTCAAAGGTGCTGCGTCGGGTCTCATCAAAGTTGAATTTCCCCCCAAACAGCTGCATGCCGAGAAGGGAGAAGATGATGATGAAGAGGAACAGCAGGAGCAACAGAGAAGCGATGGAGCGGACTGAGTTTAGCAGGGAGGCCACCAAGTTTGAGAGGGAGTTCCAGTATCTGAGGGAGAGATGTCCAGTTAATGTCAGCAAAAACAGAGGAACATAAATCAAGTTATTTCTTACAAATGTATCACTATTTCTGACCTAGCTTCTCAGTTTGTCTTCTCTGTTTCCTGTCTATTGAGTGCAGGATGATACATCCTGAGGATATTTGGTAACACAATAGTTGTGATTGTCTTTCACTGCCGGGAACTGTATTAGGTGACTTTCAAATGCGTGTGCATTTGTTTTTTTGTGAAAGGAAGGAGACACTCTGTCAGAATAACTTAATTCAATAGCTGTCAGAAAAAGAAATGCCTTTATTTACCTGGTTATTTTGAAGATTCTTAGCAAGCGTACACAACGTAACACAGAGATGCCAAGAGGAGACATGATCTTAGTTTCCACTAGAATGGTTTCAAGAATCCCTCCACACACTACAAAGCTGTCGAAGCGATTGAAGAGAGACACAAAGTATGCCTGTGGAGAGCAAGGTGAAGATTAAGGTACTACTATTGGAGAATTTGCTATTGTGTCTATCTTAGAGTTTATGTAATCACACTCTGAAAATTTTTGAATAAAATAGAAGAAGTGAGGCACCGACCTGTAGACCCAGACTGTACATCTTCAACAGCATCTCACCGGTGAAGAGTGCTAGCAACACCTTGTTAGCGATGTCTGAGTAGGAGGAAAGAAAAGGAAGAAAGACAAAGACAGCAGAAAAAAATTAAAGTGGAACAAAAAGGAAAAATGACATAAAGGAAAGTTCTAAATCTGGGAGTGTGCTTGTGTACCTTGTACATCTGTTAACCACTGAGGCTGCTGGTGATGCTCAGAGGCGATGGTCAGAGTGTTGAGGAAAACAAGGAAGATGACCAGCCAATAGAAAACCTGGGATTTGACTGCTGCCCGACACTTCCTCCGACACAGTCGGTTCCACCTCCGAGAGTATCGACTAAAGAGGGAGACACAGAGATAGAGAGATGGGGAGGTGAAGAAAGATTGGATAGAGGGAAAATGGGGAAAAGAAGGGATGTAGAAGAACAAAAAGGCATAAAGAGAGGGAGAGGCAGAGATGATCAACAGAAACAAGAGTGGAGGAATAGAGAAACAAACAGCAGAGGAAAGAAAAGATAAAATAGGATCAATTAGTTTGTCTACAGAGGAGTGAAGAGATCAGCCTTTAGTCTGTGGTAGTCTGCTGTTTGAGTGCAGAGCTGTGAAACAGTTAGTCATCCTCAAAGACGTTTCACACCAAGAAAAAGACAACATAAGTAGCTTTGTTGAATGAGAAATGCACCATTTGAGGGAGGAAAGCATCCAAATTCATATTAGAATGCTCTTTGTTCAACACAAGGCAAGGCAACATTTGCTTTAAAAGAAAACCTCGTTCATTTTAGATTTTGTTTTGTACATATTTCTAACAATTGTTCTGTTTTGTGCTAAACACAAACTCCTTTGAACTTTTCTTGCCCTCTACAAGAGAAAATACAAAGTTATTGTTTGTGTTAATTGCCCATTATGCATTGCATTGAGTCACTTCAGTGTGAACCAGAACACTCAAAACATGAGCGTCTTCTTTTTTTACCCACACTATGTACCAGTGATTGAACAAAAGGAATTTAATTATTGTACTTTTACATCAATTTCAGTGAAAGAACAGATTTGAGATAGTCCTTTTTATTGCTCTAAACATGAGAAAGCAACAACAAATAGATGTCACCTCACATGTTTTGTGTTTTATTATTGCAATCATTGGTTTGGCATTATTTCATCCATGGTCTGATTGTTCTTTCCCCACTTGTTGTCTCTCTAACTCTTCAGGTGACACTGTCATTGAGGTACACCTGGGTTACGGGTGCCTAAAAATATCATCAGTGGAGGGACGTCTGCTGTTTAGGCCTCTCAGACAAAGACTTTATATTTTTCTTTTAATGTTGTCTGTAGTCTTTTTGTATATTTGGTTATTTAGACATCTAATGAAAAAAATCCCTTTTGGGCATTTTATTGTGTTTCTGTATTTAATTTCTGTATTTGTTTTTCATAAAAGGCTTCCTCAAGCTGGATTTACACTTCTGCATCAAATCTACATCACAGCACATGCTGTAGGTTTGTGCAGGCCTGTACTTGCACAGCAGCTTACGAATGTAGCCTAACGTGCACCTTCTCAGACTTCAGACCCTGTGATTGGTTTGCTGGGTAGCATCAGGCGACTACCAGCCTGAGTAATGTCTCTAGTCATAATGTGTGTACTCTAGAGGGAGATAAATTTCTGCAAACCACAAATAAATCTAAAAATGTATCTAAATACCCACTTTCCCTATCAGAAGCCATACATCCCATCTTATGTCTCCTCTCTTTCCTCTGCAATAATTGCAATAAATCAACCAATGCTCATTTATCAGCTCCAACTCCAACACAATATACTTGTTTTAAGTTGCTCTGGTTTCCTGTAAATAAACAAGCAGAGAATGTAGAGGGATCAGAATAGAAGTTGTTCTGCAGACTAGTGTTGTAACAGATTACTGCAGAGCTAAGGAGACACACCGACATACAAGTGTGCAGTGCTTATGAGGGCATTAAACCTCTATGGTGTAGATTCAATGCTATAAACTGTGCTTTAGAGTGGGGTGTGGCACCATGACAACATTCAGGGGGGAATAAAATATGATGATACACTTTTAAAGCTGATTCAACATATTTAAAGCCAGTTTCTATTACAGTTTCTCCAAATTACCATACAATAAACAAGGATAAAGTAGTATGGTAATGATAGACAAAACGAATACTCTTTCCATATTATATCATACTAAAGCAAAACCAAAAGGAACAAGTATGTATTTGTAATACTACAAGTATCTTAAATGCTTAATGAATAACAGTTGAATCAGTGTTATATAATCAATTGAAACATTTCGAAGGGAAATTTTACAGTTTAGAGGAGACCTTGAAGTGTCAGTTTGTTGTAATATATGTTTTATAAACTGGTTCTGGCTGAATATGGTGTTAAGAGAACAAGTAGACCCACACATGTCCCACCTCCATGATCTTGGGTATAACAATGCTAGATGAAGGGTTGTTATCAAGCTGACACTACTAGGCTATAGTTGATGTGTCGTCAGCTTCCTTGAGCCAGAAGTGTAATAAAGCACCTTCTTCTTAGATGATGTAGGCTGACCAGAGCGTAGGTCTTTGCACTTTGACTCTTTTCCCCACATGAAACCCCAAAAACATCAGACCTGAGTTATCTCATGTACAGTAACTGCTTCTCAAACACATCTACACAGATGTGCTCTGAGTCTTCTCCCTCTCTTTTGTGTTTTACTAGTCTTCTGGTTGAGTGTGTGAGATGTGAGCCATGAAGCACACACTGAATGTTACATGAGACACAACTCACATCACAACACAAGCTGACATGCACTCCTAAATTCAAATTCAGGTAAGTTTTTAATGGCTGAATGTTATTTGTGATGTGTTCATAACATTTAAATTTGTTAAAACTTGCAGGTAAATAATGCAGGAATGTGTTTTAAGATAAGACCATATTATCTATTATTTTGAAGAATAAATGGTAATCTTTAAAGGAATGGTTCTGGCTTGTTTATTTACAATCTTGCAAAGAGTTAGATGTCAAGATTCAACCAATCTGATCAATATGGAGCTACATGCGACTTTAGCCTTGCTTAGCTTAGCATATAGACTGAGCTGTAGCTGCTGGCTGAATCAAAGCTAGCTGTAACCCTGTTCTTAGTATTTGTGTGGAGCTTAGCTAACCAGCTGCCGACTGTAGATCCACTGTAGATCCATATTTACCCCTCAGAACAAGTGACATTCAATCTTCTCATCTAACTCATGCCAAGAGAGAAAGTAACAGGACGTCTCAAAGTTTAACTATATCCTTAAAAAATTCAGGTTGATGGTGTTTTTCTCTTCTTTGTATACACTCAAACCACACACATTCAGCGTCTGTACAAACACCACAACAGCAGAGACATTAGAGCAGGTGGATCGAAGGACTATGGTAAACAACATGTACTAACCTGAACTTGGATTTGGAGATCCTATTTCTGGAACACAAAAACAGAATGGATTATACATACACACATAACACACACAGAGACAGGTACACAACATGAATGGGGTGATTTGAGTCAGATAAAGAAGATTAAGCTCTGCTTTATCATACTTTTGAAATGCAATTTAGCAATAAACTTTGCAAGGTTACCTGAGGTCAACTACACAAGCAGAAATCTGCTGGCTTTTTCTATACTCAAAAGAATGACCTTGATTACAATTATTGATATCTTTTTGACAAATCACCCCCCTGCAAACATAAATACAGTGGCATCCAGTCAAAAGAAGAACAAAACTGTAGGTTTAGGTTTCTTCCAATCAGCCCTAGTGTGAACAAACAGCGTGTCAATAAGACAAAGTCTGTTGATTGTTCACCACTGTAACAGCACAATAATCCACAGACATAAAAGTACTGAGGACAAGAGATAATGGAAGACATTGAGGAAAGAAAAGAAAGTAGAAGAGAAGAAGAGAAAAGAAAAAGATGAGAGGATAAAGGAGAGAATAGAAAAGAAAACTGGAAATATGACATTTTTAGGCTGGTATCTTCAAATAATAACAAGTGACTTTAAACTGCTGGATTGTGGCCACTAAAAGCTCTATGCGTCTGCTATATGAAGGTTCAGTTCACAAAGTGTATTGCAAAATGATATTTAAGCACAAAGCTGCCCATAAGAGCACTGTGCTTTGTGCAACTTGATCTCTTCTCTTGTGTCTGATGGTCTCCGTCACAAGGTCTAATCCCAGCACAGGTTCCCTCCTTGAGGATGAACAATGCAGTTTGTGGAGCAGTTGACCCTGTGCTTCAAGAATAAGAGTGTCTTTCAGTTTTGCGCAAGTATAGCAGGTGCAAGCCTTTATTTCAAATCAGATCATGTATCCTTTAACTGAACACTGATTTAAAATGACAGAGTTTATAGGCTGAGTGAGTGCTCTCATCTGGTAGAAGGTTAGTACATCAAATATGGTTTATATAAAAATGGTTGGTGAACATGATGACTGTGTGAGGGGGTCTGATGGTTGATGTCTTTTATAGCTCACATTGTCACATGTCAATTAACTGCTTCTATATCAATTAGTTTTAAAACAAAAAAGCTGTACTCCAATTGTATAATTTTATGATATTATTACTGGGTTTTTCAGCTTTAAAGAAGTCTTTTTGAGCTAATACGTACTGATTTGACTGTAAAAGCAGATAAAGTGACTGATCTGTTGACTGACTGAACAAGTGATAGAAGCAATGAAATGACTCACTGACTGACTGAATGAAAGAATAAAATGACTGACTAGCTGGATATGGAGGCTGACAGTACACGCGTCTCTTCCCTCTATGTGTCCGTCTCCATTATTAGATCAGCGGGCGCCAAAGTAGCTCCTACCCTGAGGTCGGTCTCCATAGCAATGCACGGACGGGCACACTGAAAGTCTTGAGATTTATCTGCATAACAGTGAGAGTATAAATGCCCCTAGCAAGACTTTTCAGTAAGACTCACAAGTAGACATGTTAATTCTCGGCTCCTTTGCAGATAATAAAGGATGATGGCAAAAATCAGCACATTTTATGTTTTTAAAATTTTTTTAAACCAAATAAAATTTACTCTGCAGCCACTTGAGAAATCAGGAGCGAAAATCCTACATCTCCCGCCACAACAAATTGTTTACTGGTACACCAGTAGCCAATCTAACATGTATTGACATGAAGTGTTTGAAGCTTTTATCTGGTTATCAAATCTTATTTTAACCTGACACGCTAGATGGATGTGTTTCACACATCCATCTGGAAAAACCACTCATAGACAGCGTTTGGGAAAGGGCAGAGCTTTTAAAATAACACTCGGAGGGTAATTGGGTGAACGTTCTGTTTGTCACATCTTTACGGGCCAATCAGAGCAACAAAACACGTGACGTCATACCTGCTACTGAGAAGTAAACTCCATACAGAACAGCATAATGCGAACCATGGTGACTGTAGACATGTCAGTAACCGACATTTGAAAAGAAAACAACTCAATGCTGTTCATTGTTCTTTTTTTAATGAAGAAATGTCAAGTTCTGATAAAACTAGTGCTTTAGCAGCATCCACACTAATGTCTTCCGCCATAACTGCACCGGCGTCTTGTTGCTGGTTGCTTATGTCACGACTCCACCGTGCCCGAAAGTACTGCCTCTCGTCGCTGATTGGTCCTGTCACTTTCAGACGGGGCCCAAACGGTTCAGACGGGAGCTTTGCAAGATGGATTCGCAAGTGAGAAACATGGAAACGGGCATATCCATCTGCTTTGCAAGGTTAATCTTATTTATGGCCACGAAAAACGTGTGAACCTGAGTTAACCCTGCTGATGTGCCATCAAAAGTAAACTTTGAGCTAATATATTTTTCTCAGTAAAGGATCACAATTAATTTTTTAAATGTGCCTGCCTGAGTAAGCTGATTAGGTCAGTAGTTAAGTGCTGAGAACTGTCAATGTATGCAGGAACTCTGACCGCAATTTTGATTTATCACAACATTATCAATTAGGAAATTATAATTTTTTGGCAATAACTGCCGTACTTCACTTTAATGTCTCTAAAATGCAGGGAATCTTTGATTTGCTTTTCCATATCTGATAGTCAATTTAGATCTTTGCCCTCAGGGCTATTTTGGCTTAACAAAAAAGGATTCTGAAACTTTAAAATATAAAGATATGTACATAAGTTTTAGGGACGTGGGCCGCTAAAATTCATCATGGGGTCCAATTTGCCATAACCTGAGGGGTGAGGTCACTCGACAGCCAAGGTCAAGCTCGATGACATATCCTTTGTATGGGCCTTTTCCCTCTTGACAAGCCTGGAAACTGCCAGCAGTTTTCAGGCTTTTGGGACATCCACAGCACTACAAGGGGCTCAAGGCAACCCTATTACCTCGACAGTACTCTAGGCCATGCTTACTTATCACATCTAACCCTTACTCAACCCTAAAGGTGTTGGCTTTGTTATTTTTCCCGCATCAATGCCTGAATTATAGTGTTATACAGTTATTTTACAGAATTATACAGTACTGTCAATTTTATGTATTCTTATTTGGTATTTTAATTATCTGGGTATTTATTAACCAAAAATATATAATCCTTTATAAACAAAACTTTTAGATGGAAAAAGCTGATCAACATATGTATCAAATTAAGTCATAAAAATTGACAAAAAAATTGCATTTACTGTAACCTCTTTCTGTCAATATGTGCCCAATTTTTGGATTTTCCTTTAATATTTTACACTGAGACAGAAACTATTCTATATGTTGAGTTGTTGATGGCTGTCTGAAATGGGACAAGTAAACGAAAACAACATAACAAAGACGAAGTAACACATGGACAGCTTGAGGACAGATAACCAACAGTGTGCCTACTGGCTTTCCTGTCCCTTAGGAAAATAGTTCACTTTTTTCATCTTCAAACTTTTTTTAACATATTATAACTCTATTGGGTCTTATTCATATATTCACCTATATTCACAGTGGTAAAAAGTTTTGTATAAAGGTTCACTTGTGTATACTGCTGTGGGCCCTCTTGGGTCATGGATCCAGTGTGACCTTGTTTCTTAGAAAAAAGAAAGCAACACACTTTTTTGAATAATGTAAAAAATGAAAGGGTGGAGAGAAGCGTGTGAGTCAGCTGTTTGTGAGCTACCACAGAGGAGGGTGAAGGCACTTGAGCTGCAAACACATGAAGAAAAGAGAGATCAGAAACTGAAGAGGAGAAAAAAGGAAATAAAACTTAATCACTAAAAAGAAAAGGTATAACCATGGTAGATGTCCTAAACGTTTCTCTTTCTTGTAGTGCTGGTATTCATGGTCAAGTATCATATGAATCAACAAGTTCTTTGGCTTCTCTTATCTAATCTCCTTTAAAACTCATCAGAGGAAAACTTGGCTTGTGATTTTGACACCCTCTGTGGGCATTGCAGTACTCATTATCTCTGTGATGAGATAACAGCTCTGTACAAGCAAGTACATTAACAAACTACTTTTTTATATGTAATTTACATTCAATGAAGAAACACCAGATATCTTTATAATGTAAAGTATACCCAACCCTTTGAAACATTCACATAATTTCCTTAAAATTTCAAAATGTATAAACTTTAAATCTGTTTGTTTTCTCCCATAAGCATTCATCAAAAATATTAAAAATGCCATTTTCCTTTTTTTCAGCATAACACAGGCCCAGGAACTATTTTTGAACAAAGCATGGACGTTAATGTGATTGTTAAGCTGCAATATAAGACAACAACATGTAAGGCACAAGTCTAGAGAAGGATTGATCCCCTATAGACACAGTCAGCATCACATCATAGGGAGTGGGGTGTCCCACGGAAGAAAATAATCCATACCCCCAGCCTGCAATGCTGCAAACGCACAGATTTACGCCTTCTTTTCCACATACGTATGTGACTGATGTCCATATATCCGTAACTACATAGACGATGCCCCATAGGGTCAGACGGATGGAAATGCACTTTTTTTTACAGAGATAAAAAGTTGATAAACTACATGTAGCCATTGGGGAGAGGATAATATTGTCCGTTTTTTATCTCACACTAACAAAACAAACGCACAACACTTCATATCAACTGATAAATCATAATATATCTCATATTAAAGTTTTTAATCTGACGGCATTTCACATCAAGCTGATAAAAATGACTTGTTCTAGCCTGTTATCTAGTTAGCAGCTTAGCCAGCTAGCACACTGCCATACGGTCTCTCCGATATCTACCACAAAAGTAAATTTTTTTTCATGTACACTCCAGATAAAAATCTTTTAGAGGGAGGCGTTTCGCAGGTAGGTTGGACAACACAGAGATTTCCATTGGAATGAATGGACTTCCAGTTGACTTACCTCCAGAGCCATATGTATGTGGAAACGAGGGCTCGGACTGTGATCCCAATGCTAACAAATTGTAATGTCCTACATTGAGTCATTACTGACAAAGAACAAATTTTTAATAACTGAACGGACCAGAAAGTTGTCCGTATGATATAAAAACCCAGTGTATCTTTCCTAGAGATTCTTTTGCTGCCTTGTTAAATTGCCTGGTGATGACTGAAATAGCTTGCTTCTACAGTGTTCCCCTACTTGGTTCTGTACTTCATCAGTGTGAATAGAAAACTGAAATATAAAAGATTCTGATTTTAAAGTTTGTTGTAGTGCATCAGGGCACACAGCACCTCATCAACAAAGAGGTTAGTGGTTTGTTTTCCCCTATTGCACTAAATGGATATGGCGTCCTCTTTGATGCTGTCTGTGTCTATAGTTCAACGCATGTCTCATCAAAGTCACAGACTGGCTATGAAAATGAGAAATAGCACCGTAAACCTTAGCCTACATCCATCCAGAATGAAGACAATCCTCTGCTCACCTCTAACTCGTCTTACTGTATAAAATCCTCCAAACCTCAGGAAGTTTGACGACACAGAGGTTTGGCTTTGAGAGATCAGTTAAGAACAGAGGGAGTTTCGAGGCTAACACTGCAGAGCTAATACAGGAGAGAGACACAAGATGGAGTTCATCCCTGGGATCGACTGAAGGTGACTGAGACGGCTGAGGGACAGAGGGGAGGAGAAGAGGTGTGTTTGAGAGAGAGCAAGGGTGAGGTACTTACGCCAGCCGGGTACAGCAGGTCTCCCCCTCCACATCTCCCCCGGGGGCGTTGTCTGTGTTGACTGATTCATTCTCACTGGCTGGCATGCTCACTGAGAGACAAGAAAGGAGAGGAGAGAAGGAGAAAGATGAATTAACAGGAAAGAGTTTCACGTACTAAATCACAGCATGTTTTTTCTGCATTGCTTGCTTTAATTTTGCACGCATACTTCAAATCAACACTTCCCATCTCCTGTAGATAAGCACTGAGAAGCTACAGTCAACACTGGTTCAAACACATTAGGTAATCCACTCTGCATTATATATATTAGCACTGTTTGCCTAAGCTAATTAAACATTAACTTTCCATATTAACAATATTTACCAGTTAGGGATCCTGGGACAAAACCTCTGCAACAGCTATTAGGAAGGATTTCTACTTCTAAGCTGCTGGATTGCTCAACTGTTAGCTCATTTAATCTTAACAAAACCCCTTTGTGGTTTTATAGCTCATGGAGATAGACAGAGAAAAAATTGTTGAATTTCTTGCAATCGTTTAGAGGGATGTTGGAGCTTAATTGCAACTTAAATCAAGCTGTGAGAGCTCTGGCAGGGTTTATGTTAATGCAAACATTAATGAAACTCAACTCAGACGACTGTTTTTAACAGGTGAAAAGCTCGCTCTTTGTTTATAAAGCCACAAGGAGACTGTGTCACTTTGTCCTCATTTAAAGACTAGTGTAATGATGTGTAAAGGTGGGAGGATGAATGAAGGAAGATTGAGGTAGAAGACACTGTGAAGAAAGATCAGGAGTGATATGAATTGGCAGAAAAGAATGGAAAAGTGTTAAAAAACAAACTGAAACCATAAAGAAGAGGTGAAGCAGTGATAGGAGAATCCACGGAGGTATGGATGGAGGGAAAGAGAGAGAGAAAAAGGGATGAATGTTGAGATGGGTGGTTGAGAGACAGATATGAAGTGATACATTGCTTTTTATTGCTTCTGTCAGTCTTTGGCTGCCTGCGGGAGCTGCACTACCCTCACTGTCACCTCAAACACTTATTGTAGCACCCTCTGGGTAACAGAGCCAGATACCGCCTTTGAATGTTAATGCCTCTTGTGATAAAGTAATACAACCGCTGTTAAAATAAGACACTCTTGTAGAACAAATCTTTGCATGAAACAAAGGAACAGAATCAGTCTGAACAGTTAGAGGGCATTACAAATCTTATTTTGTGCATTAAATATATTCTTTATAAATCAAATCAGAAACACAAATATATTTAGGCAATCTAGTTGCTCTGCTGTAGACTTCACTTATACTGCCTGGCCCAGTTGTAAACCTTAATATTGGCCTCTGTTATTGGAAACCTTACAAACTATTTGAAGTTTTTTGAAAAAAAAATCTGACTTTATGAAGACAGACAGCACAGTTCCACCTTCTTTTATTGAAGTGTTTATTAGGCTTTCTCTTCATGTTATTCCGTGACTCTTCTAATACAGTGCACACAGAATTGCAAGCAACTTATTTATCAACAGAGCAGCGATTATAGCATCGAGCTCCTTTTTTCATCATCAAATCACAAATTAAATAAACATTTTTCAAACAGACAGAAACCATGTTTGACAAAAATTAACAGAAGGTATGTTTTGATTTCATAATTTGGCCAATGTCCCATTTGACAACATGGAGGAAAAGCATATGACCTACTGACTTTTTGCATGGAATGTCACGTTTGTCTCGCCTCGGCCCAGATGCCAAAAGGGACATCACTAGATACAAGTACTAAATAAAAACTCTTGACCTCAAATTCCCCATGATAAACTGTGTAGTGCACATTCCCAACAAGGAAAGTTTAGAAAGTTTGATAAGCCAGTATTAGGTATTCACAAACCATTCTATTAAGTGTAAAGCAGCGTGTTCCTAGCAAAGACTTATTTGCAAATTAAGCCACCATGGTGCTAATGCTAATGTAAGCAAAGGTCTGTGTTACAGTTTAAAATGTGACCCTGTTTACTGGTGACTTTCAGTGGATAGAGTGATGAAACCAGAAAGAGTACTCACTAGGGATGGGACCGATCCAATATCAGTATCGGGTCAGATATGGACGTAATTAATAGGCCAGATATCTGACTGGCGGCGCCGGTCCAAGTGACCGAGCCAAATCCATCCTACAGTTTGTGGTAGACCATGAATGCACCGCAGTCTAACACGAGACAGTCTGGGTGTAACTGAGCTAGTATTAGTTAGGATGTTCGTAGCGGTATAAACCTAGTTGATTTAATGTGAATCTATATTTAGAATAGTCAAAACTAGTCTAAAGATGAGAGAATACAAAGAAGATTGGGTGTGACGTTAGCATGATAATACTCTCTACAGCGTGGCTAGCATTGAAAGTTAGCACCGCGCACCTTCGTTCCTCTTTGAAGATTAATATCGTGCTGTCTTATTTGGCCTCTTTTCACTTCGGGTGAGTAGTCATACGTGAGCTTAACCCTCAACAGCCCACATACCACTTTATTTCCATTTACTACTTTGGAAAACTGTCGTACCGGGGTCTTCCTACTACACGCTAACAGCTTAGCAGCCACCGCCTGGATGTTTACATCCAGGGAAAGGGTCAGAGAGGAAGGCTGCGGCCATTAACTGAAGCTACAGTGGTCTCTAGTGGCGGGAGGTTCATCAAAGTGCATCATAGACAGGGATTTCAAGCCCGTTTTTTGGATAATGTTGATTTTTATTTTTTTGTAGTAGTTCAAATAAATTTGTTTGGAAAACATTTAAATTCAATTCATTTTTGTATTTTTTTTTTGCTTTTTAATAAGAGGAGCTGGGTGGTTTACTACATGTAACCTCACACATTATACCAACAACAATAATAATTATAAAAAGAAAAAAAAAAAAAAAAAAAAATATATATATATATATATATATATATATATATATATATATATATATATATCTGGTTTGAAAGCAGTGCTAAATGTAGCACCAGTGCTTTATTTTCCATAGCCAAAGAACCGGCTCTGGGCCAGAAAAACTGTTCCAGCATTGTACCAACTCTTTCTGGTTCACGGAAAGGAACTGGTTTGTGTTTGTGGCAGGGTTCAAATTTAATTCTCATCTAGCTGCCACTGTGGTTGGGGGATTCAAACTTCTACCAGCCACAAACATTCGTTTTACCAGCCACTCTATTTCACAATATCAAAATCATTCTTTTAGGGGCTACTTTTATTACCTGCCCCAGTGGCCAGTACCCTGCTGCTGCTCAAAAGTACCTGCATGTGGCTGGTGGTGGGTGCTAATATCCCATCCTGGTTTGTGGGCCTGTGGGCTTACTATACATAGGGGGCTGCATACTTATGTCAGTGGATGGAGGTGGAATTGGAATGGAAAAGTGCCATTGTAAACAGTGGGAAACAAATATGGGGGTAAAAGAAAAATGGCAGTGGTCCCAGGAGGAGATGGGCTGTGTCCTGGCTGTGTGGGGCCTGAATTACGTACAAAGAAAGCTACAAGCACAAATGTTGGAAAATGGACTGGTGTTTACAGTAACATAATGAAGTGGCTCTGGCCAGCTCCAGCTTGTACAAAAGCAAACTGGTTCTTTGACGGTTCTAAGATAGAACCAACTGTGAAACAGCTATAATTTTAGCACATCTCAGCCCTAGAACAGGCTTGGTAGAAAAGTGGGAATTTGTGTGGTTATATATAAGTAGTTTGATGATTTTTGTAGATGCTATGAAGGCATAAAGGCTTTTGTATGCTTTAAGATCACTGTCTGCGTACAGAGAAACATCTCTTCCAGTTGAGCCTTTCAAATTTCTCAGTTTGAGCATCTTGAGCAGACTCACACCATTTAACAGAGTCACTGACATTTGAGTTTAGGGCCTTTTGTGTCCATGGCCCAAAAATATACTTAGAATGGGATTATTAAAATGCGTATCAGCTTAATGCCAGCACCAAAACTTCCACCATCCACTGTAGTAAGTCATGTCATAGCAGTCATGTGTCTACTAAATGTTCATTCTGTAGCCAAACAGTACTGCTCCAGATGTTTCTGCTTCGCTTTTGCAATTTTGTAATGTTGTCCTTCTTTGTACAGTCTTTGAAAAAAAAAAAAGGTTGTTAACATGAAGCTAACTTAGGGTTGTCTGACTTACACTTTAGCAGCGAAAAAAGCAAGAAATCAAGCAATGTAAAGTTTTTTTAAGCATGCAGTCAAAGCTGAAAGTGTGCTGCAGTCATCAAGCCATTCTTCATTCCCAGTCCTGACTGTAAACAAAAACAAGAAAAATGTGCTCTGGATTGAAAATGACTTCAGCATTCAA
The DNA here is from genome assembly GCF_018320785.1 of Cheilinus undulatus. Taxonomy (NCBI): domain Eukaryota; kingdom Metazoa; phylum Chordata; class Actinopteri; order Labriformes; family Labridae; genus Cheilinus; species Cheilinus undulatus. Next base: position 16,947,842 of record NC_054887.1, on the reverse strand, counting down.
ATTTTCTTTTTGTGGGACAGCTTAGTTCCCAGGGCAGATTTAAGAAGCCTTCAGCAATGGATTTAATATAAATAAGTAAATAAGATTTGCAGCATTCAAAGGTTTAAAAACGCTGCTTTTTATGTTGTGTTTTTCATCATGAGCTGGCTTGTAAGCACTTAGCTAACACAATACATCAAAGTAAGCAGCAGTGAGTGAAGAGTGTACTTTGCCACATGGTTGATGATGGATGAATTGTGTGTGTTGTAGAGATCAGGCTGGTCTCTGTGAACATTAAAGCCTCGGCTCTGTGTTCCCTCACCTCGACACGTGCCACCTGCTGCTATGCTACTTAGTTAAAGAGCATTCGGGGCCCTCGGGTCTCTCCCGAGGCTAAAGCTGCCTTTCAAATATAAAAAGCAGCCTCGTGCCTTCTCCTCAATGGAGCTCTGAACTAGTTTAATACCTATTGTTAGAGTAAACCCCAAAGACCTCAGACACAGAAGGAGATGAAGAAGGAAAAGGAACAGGGAGCATGGGAGAGAGGGAAATGAAAAGAGAGAGAGAGGGAAGGGTCACACTTTTCCAAGAGTGGAGAGGGATTCATCCTTTATCATTAAGACTGTTGTGTTTGTGTTCAAAATGAAAGAATAGCACTGAAAATGGTAAACTCCACAATAAAACATTGCAAAGAGGAAGTGATTCGCTGCAGAATTCAACACGGACAGATCTGTGTGTGTTTATGTCAACATACAGATAAGAGCTTCAGTCAGTTATTAGTAATCCATGCCTCAAGAAGTCTGTTTTTTTTTTTTTTTTAGATATTTCAAGCTGTCTGAACTCAAAACAACACATTTAAGTGAGACCTAAACTACTACTCCTGGTCTAAACAGTTGAAATTTTTGACTTTTCATGCAATCTTCATTGATTTAAATATTGTTATATTTTGAATTTCAGTCCTTTTATTCCTCACAAGGCACTTTTTTAATATTATTTGGGATAATGCAAAGTAAAATACTTCTTTTTTCTACATGTATGTAAGCAAGCAACAGGAGTATAAATGATAAAATGTTGCCTTGCTTGATTGAATAATATTGCAAGTGCCTGGTGAAAATAATCAAAGAAGGCTAAAATTCAAATATAAAGGCCATTTTCCACTGTGTTTTACTACCAGAGCTAGCATGGCTAGCAGCATCGATGCGCAGGGATTTTAGGGAAAGGAATTCAAAACAAGAAGAAGACTGGCATCACAAATAATCCAGATTTTTTCACTTTCATGTACCATGGTCCTCTTGTTTTTATTTCTCATTCAGGCGGATGCAAACGTTTTCCTTTCCTACTAAACCTATATGGGAAAAAGTGGCTGTGTCTCAACACAGAAATCATCTCTCCTCTCATAATCTTTTACTCTTTGTACTGATTTGGCTCAAGATTTTTATGATACTTAATTAAAAGTTGATGTTCACGAAACAGCTGTAAAGGTTTTAATGCAATGAAGATGTGCAGGAGTGCCAACAGCAGGGACCGTTGCCGTGGCAAACTTCCAGGTCTCCACTGTGAGAGAAAATGAATATATATAGCCTTGAGATTTAATTATTATTCAGTGGAAGTTGTTCAAAGGGGCTAGGAAGACATTGAGAATAAACTATTTTACAGTGTTGAGAGGCAGCCACTTACATCCCTTTTGCTTTGAAGCTCTGGAGGGGGGCAGAAAAAGATGCTCACTTCAATGCAGGGAGAGAGGACAGGAGAGAAGAAGAAAACAGAGGAGAGGAGAGTTGGCAGTCCACTTGCATGTCTAGAATAATGTTTCCAGTACAACTTAAACTAGTGTTGGACCATGCAGACAAACGCACACGCCTTACGAAGGAAAGCCGCATTTTTCTTCACGGCTCCACGCAGAGACTGAAAACGATGGCTCTTACCTGGGGATAGAGAGCACGGCTCAGCAAGACAAACACACACAAACACGCATGGATACACACATAAAGGCACTCACAGTCAGCAGAGATGTAGAAAGGCACAAAGTCTGTAATTTCAAACACAATTGAACACACATACTGGCTCAGAAGCTTTACAGTATGGAGGTAATGATGACAATACCACTTTAAAATCCTATTTCTTTAGCTATAACGACAATTTCCAATGCATTAGGAGAATGAATTGCAAAGAAGTATCACTGTCTTCCCCCTTGTAGTCTTTAAATCGCTGCATTCTGCCATTGTAAAAAGCTTCTTATTCTCAAAGCGAAAAACATATTGTACAAAAGAAAAGGAACTATATAAGAACTACATAAAGGACAAAAGGAAGAATTAAATGAAAGAACTCAAATTCCAGAGAGTCACAAATATCAGCAAGAAATAACACACCATAATACAAGTTTCCATCATATCTCTTGGCTATAAAAACAGGTATCATTTCCTGTCCAGTTCACTCATTCCTCTTTATATCATTTTGTGCCTGAAATATTCTTCCAGAATCAACCAAAACCAGACTCGCCCATCTAACTGCTAAACAGAGAAGCATGATTCATCACTCCACAGAATACGTCTCCACTGCTCTACAGGCCAGTGTTGGTGTGCTTTATAGCACCCAGTCAGATGACTAGCATTGGGCTTGGTGTTGTGAGACTTGTGTGCAGCGGCTCGGCCATGGAAACCCATTCCATGAAGCTCCTGCCACACAGTTTTTATGTCAACATTAATGTATGTGGAAGTTTGTAACTCTCAGCTATGGTATCAGCAGAGTGTTGGTGACTTATACACACCATGTGCCTCAGTAGTCGCTGACCCCACTCTGTGATTTTACATGGTCTTCTGCTTTGTGGCTGCTGTTGTTCCTAAACACTTCCACTTTCTAATAATGTCATTTACAGTTGACTGTGGAATATCAACAAGGGCTGAAATTTCAGAAACTGTCCAATTGCAAAGGATGCATCATCACAAAACCACGATTGAGGTCATGAAGTTCTTCAGAATGACCAATTTTTGTATCACAAATGTTTGCGAATAGAAACTGCACGGCTAGGTGATTAATTTTATTGACCTGTGGCAACATCTTATTTGGAATGATACCTCTTTTGATATTCAGCTTATAATGCAATTCAAATGTGTACACATTTTTGACAGCAATGCATCATTTCTTTCCCATGTTAGTCCTGCAGCTCTAGTTTATCATAAGTCCATGTAGATTTTAAAAGTATTTCTTCCATCACTTGTAGGGAATATTTGCTGACTACGTCAAAGGCCACAGTCAAAAAAGCTGCTCACAAACAGCTTAAAAAAGAACATACTCTCACCAGCAGAAACAGAAAACTGGAAGGCAAACGCTTATGTTTAAGCTTTTAAATGGCAAGAAGCAACAATGAAGCATTCTGATCTTACAACTTATTCCATGAGTTACCATGATAATTTCAATGTCATCCTTCTGTAGAACGTGCATGCCAAGATATGCCTGATTATGTCCTAATATTACACGTCAAACATAAATGTGACATAGGAAAGCATAAAAACCCCCTGAGAGTCTGCAAAGTGACTGAACAAGGTGAGGTATTGGTCTTTTTACCCAGGTGGGATAGAGACACACCTGCCACATGCAGCATCACACACATATACGGTACACCCCTGGGACTACACAAAACCGCTCAAATGAACATCGGAAACACATACTCTCTGCTGCTCATTAATAAATAAAGACTGAACATATTTCTTTCACATCATGTATCATCACATTTCTGTGTGTGTGTTTAACAGGTTCTTGGCACATTATCACTCAAGCTGATGCTAAAAACAATGAAAATCAATACAGTAAATGACATCTACTATTCTCTGTCACTGAAAACTGCACATGCACACATAGACTGAATATCTATCTTCATATGAACACAGTGCTTTCATCGTATATCAATATTCAGGGCCTGTAGCTCTTCATGTAAACATGGGATGATAGATGGACACACAGGAAGGTGTGTGTGGTCAATGGTGTGACTAGCTCACCATGTTAGATCCCATCTGTTCTCAATCCCAGATACTCACTCTGTCTCTTTTTTACACACACAGCACTCATTCATGCACACACACTCTCACACTGTCACTTTCTAACCCTCAGTCGTATCTCAACATCTCTTTCTCTGTCTGTGCTATCTTCTCTCCTCTCCCCAAGTCTCCTATCCCTTCTGAGGACATTTTTGTGAGTCTGTGCGTGTGAGTGAACTAGTCTATGCAAAGTGTTCTGGGCAGCAGGGACAAACTGCCCTCATTCATCTTCCCAGAGGAGGATCCATCCATGGAGAAGAGAGAGAGACAGAGGCAGAGCAATGAGAGAGCAAGTGACTGGATTTTTACATCTTTACAAACAGGAAAATTGTTCGCTCTGTTTGAGATTTTAATCACATGCATACATCATTTTGCTGCATCATTTACATCTAATGGTGTGGGTTATCACATATGTAGGTTTCAAGCTGACTCAGCAGGATCAAGCATTAATGCAGTTTCTCATTTCTTCAATTAAAACTCTGTTATTGTAGAAACTGTACCTGATATTAGTGATGCAGATAAGGGAAAAAAATCCAGGACAGTAATTAGAAGTTTGCATGATCTGACAACCAACTGATTAAATGTTGCCACACTTGCTAGTTAGCACCAGAATAACTTGCCTGTTACCCTTAATAGACAGTAATGTGCATTAGTTTTAGGCATGCAGGGCACTAAGGATTCATCAAATCAACCAGGACAGGGGGATAGGGTGGTCACAGTCAAGCTCGATACATGTCAACATGGCAGCCTTTGTCCAGGCCTTTCCACACCTGGAAATATACCCAAGATAGCCGTTGGTTTTCAGGCCTTGGGACATCCAGGGAACAACAAGTGGCACGTGGCAATACTACAACCAATCTGGACAGTAGCCTACCTTAGGGCATGCTTACTGGCCACATCCACCCCTTACGTCGACCTAAAAGTGTGGACTTTGTTTTTTTTTTCCCAACAATTATTTTCTCATGCCCCTGGTAATATGCAAGGACATCAAGAGGGGTTGTGTCAATCCTTCTTCCTGCCCAATAGTGCCCTACGCCTTACTTCAAACTCAAATTTTGGCCCAAACATGCCTCAAAATTCTGCACAGTACTGTTTATATTTTCTAGGGCTGTCAAAAGATGTTTTTTTAAAATCAAGATTGATCAAAGAATTTCTGAAGTTAATTGTGATTAATCACATCCTCTAATCGCATTTTAAAATTCCACTATTTTTCATTGATAGCATTTTTTGGAATTTTATACCATTTTAGAGTAGGTATAATTGATTTCCTGTTTGGATACGGACCTGCTTTTATGGGAAGATTTTAACATGAACTTAACCACCAAAAAAGGTAAATGTTTGACATCATGAGGTACAAATGACTATTAACTTGTCAGTTGAGCTGTTTGAGTTTCTTAAAGTGAAATAAGACATTAAGGAACAGTGAGGAGCTTATTTTACATCACTGTGGCGTAGCCAAAGTGTTGAAAGGGACAATAAATCATGCAATCAAAAAAATGAGTGCACTAATTGTGGACCTTAGTTAACTGCAATTTATGTGATAAATCTTAAAAGCCCTAATGTTTTTTATTAGTCTATGCTCACAGTGCCAGTTAAATGTTGTGATGCTTTTATAACTGCAGGAACTTTCCCCAATTACAAGAGACCTTTTGAGAAACTGTATGCTTTTTGACTACAGGGTCTAAATTTAGTTATGGGGTAGAAAACTGACTCTGCAAATGACTCTCGAACCCACATTATTTGCATTCTAATGGCTGTCAAACATTTCTCTCTGGCCCTAATTAGCTTTGGAGCCTTAACTTTAACCTTAACCACGTCTAGTTGCCCTGTTTAGATCAAATTTTAGATAACCGGGAAAATCTACACAAACATTTGATAAGGTTATGATTATATATTACAGATCATAAAGACACTGTCTGTGCCCCTAAACCAGGTCCCTACATAACAATACATCCAAATATAATGAAAAGGGGTGTAGACCACAAAAAAATCGAATTAAAAGTTAAACTACTAACAAAATTTTGTGCTAAAAATCTGAAAACTACATTTGGTCTGTTTAATAATATATTGTTTAATAAAAGGTCCTTGGCATCTTAATTCTTTAGAAGTACAAGATCTGATTGGACATAATCATATGGGTTTACCTGAAACCTGGATGTAACAGGATGCCTGATTTGCATAATCATCTTAGGATGCAGACAACAGTGGGCCACAGAAAGCATGTAGTTACTTGAAGAGAAGTCTCCATAACTAAAAGCGCCAGGTACTTTGGATGCAAAAGCACCTATTGTGGGCTGTAGGAGCAGCACAAGTTAACTGGCATACAACAACTTGACTGGAGGAATCTGTTATCACATTCAGCATAGGTACGTGGATGTTAACCTGCAAAGAGGACCATGGGCTGGTGGTTCTAGTACTTCTAATGTAAGCCACACTTAGCAAACCAATTCAGCATAATTTAATCACAGAGGGCTACACAAAGCGGCAAATATTACTGGGGAATTAAAATAGATGTCAGTTATGTAATTGAGAATACAATGAACTGGGTCAAATGGCAAGTAACGAGACTACACTTTAATTTTGGGCAGTGTTAAATAAAATGCACTCAATTTTAACTGTTCTTAGTGTTTTCTCACCTTTATACTTGTTAAATAGTCTACTCAGAATATTATTTGCTTTCAATTGATGTGGAAATTTGTTGCTAAGAACATCCCTAATCAATATGGTGATATGACATTTTACAAAATTGTTTCAATTTGGGTGGCCACATGCTGTATCAGTTCTTGTGTTTATGTGCTAATATCTCAGGCATAGCTGATGTGTTCTGCCACACTGATTGGCCCAGGGGACCACAGCGCTAACAGGTAAAAACAAGTGAAGGTTACAGATTAGCCGCAGGGGTAATATGCCTTATTTTCATGTAAATTGGCTTATTGCTCATTTAACCGTGTGAATTTCCTGCGATTCTCTGAAAGATTAGATAATCATTTTTTCTTCTCTCTCTCCCTTCTTCCCTGTGCAGTCATTAGTGTTTCTCAGAACGAGCCAAAGCGCTTTGTAGAGGATGAGCGAGCTGTATGCAGAATGCATGCTCTATCTTGGCATATTTAGTCTGCATCATTCATTCATTTATTGTCAATGTGAGCAAAGCTGAGCTCCAAAGTCTTTATGAAATAGTTCACAGGACATTTGGTACATACTGACAAGTTCAAAGATATAAATAGTAGACTAGACACATTTTTTAGTCTCTATGTCTCACCACCTCTCTTAAATTCGATCTGAGATCAGACCTCCAAGTCAAAGGGGCCAGTTCTCTGTTCTTCTTCCCTAGGAAATGTAGCTGCGTCCAGAGGAGGCTTGCTCCATGCATGGCTACCTCTCTCTGGAGGTGTTTTGTCGAGAGACGGGGTGTTAATTTGTGTGTGTAAATCTCTGTCAGAGGACAAGTACATGCATTCCTGAGGGTGTATACCACCAGTGTGTGTGTGCTTGCTGTGTGTATGTGATTGTGTACCCAGAGGCTATTAGCTGTAGTCTGACACATTGAGCTAATATCCAAACAGGTTTTAAACCTCACGAGAGTTCTCAGGCAGAGCAGCCAGACAATATCAACATCCTCTCACTCTGTCAGTCAGTCATTCACTCAATGACTATGAGGCACTGCAGCGTTATGGAGATGCTACTTATAGATCAAGCTTATGCACACCCACACATATAGTTATCCTCATAACTTCCAGGTTCACTGAGTATAAAAAACAATCAGACAGAGATGAGACAGGTGCTGTGGTAAATCACCTGATAGAAAGAATGCCCAGTGTTTGAAGGGTGAGGCTTAACTGCACTGGCCTCAGTTTGACCCATAACATTTGCTGCTCAATGTCCCTTCAGTTTCTTCCTTGATCATCTATTAAATTAAGTGTTTCCTTTTGAATAAACATAAAGCATCCCAAAATGAGAAAAAAATCAAAGAGAAAAAAAGTCCAGCTATCCGAAACAGCCTAACACAAACAGGAGGGAATTCAGGTAGTTGGGCTCAAATCTGGTATGTGTTTCTTCAACACATGTCATTGCTCACCCTCTCATCCCGGTCTCCATCTCTATCCACTGTCCTAACTCTCTGATTAAGGCAAAAAAGCCCCCAAATCAATCTTGAAAAAAGGTTTATGCAGAGATAATCTGTGTTAAACCAGTTACCATCAACTCTCAGCAAAGTTGCTAAGAGGCGGTAGTAACTGCAGAAGAATTTTCACCATAACTCTATGTATCTGTTTGCATTGGTGTTAGCAAGTATGTTGGCTTTTGTAATGAGGTGCCTCTGTGTAGAAAGTGTGCAATTTTGCCCTAAATAAATCCACACTGCTTTATTTAAGGATGTGCATACAGACACTACTTGCTATGTGTAGCACATTCAGGGTCATATTTATTCCTCTACATGTTTTTTTTAATTTCCACCCTGCACATACAAAAACAGTAAATATACTGAAATTTTTGAATTACTGTTTACTGTAATAAAAGGAAAAATCAACAAGATTTTCCTTAAAACAATGCGTAGACCTAAACTCAACCTACCTAAACTCAAATATTTCCCCTAAATGATCATTAATAAACCAGGAGAGTGTCTGCACTGATTCTAATCTCTTTATCTTACTTTGTTCTTATTTAGATCATTTTATGGGTGTCATTGCATGAGCAAGATTGTGAGACTGTCATCAGTTGTCAGGTCAGGACCAGGAGACATCGCAGTCTCTCTCCTCTGCTCTCTATCTGTCTGTAACAGACACATTAATTTGTGCTTCCTAAAGTGACGCCAAAGATACTTAATGAAAGATATTTGCGGACTGGTGATTGAGACAGTTAGCAAGGGTAGAGGCTGTAACAAGGGCAGAATGGAGAGAGGCATAATCCAGACTCTGCCTTCATGCCTGGGCAGAGGTTTTTGAATGTTTGTAACATTTTCTATCGTAACTGCTGTGAAACAATCAGGAAATAACAGCTTTTCTGTCTGTACCACTGCTACATTTTAGCAACAGGACTCTGGCACTCACTCTCGTTTGATTGCCTCTCTCTCTCTCTCTCTCTCTCTCTCTCTCTCTCTCTCTCTCTCTCTCCACTCACAACATCTTTGGATTGACATACAATCTGGGTTTTCTTAAAAACTTCAGCATTTTTTTGTACAATCAATCATAAAAATGACAGATATTGTATCGTTTCAAGCATGCAGTATTGGAAAAATATTAAAGTGCTGAAAATTTTGACCTTACTGGACAATATATTTTTGTCTCCTTTGCTTAGGTTTAGCTGTTCTAAAGCTGCACAGAACATTTGCAAATCAGGTCAACAGTCTTACTAGTCCTAAAAAAAGGAAACTGTCATCCTCAAGATAATCTTAAGGAAAAAGAATGATCACCCCATGTTTATGCAGACACACACTTTTGTACTCACGGTTTCTGGGTTTATCATCATCTATGCCATCGTCTTCATTCTCTGGGTCGATGTCTTCAGCCTGAGTGATCCAGTCTAAATAGCCCTGTAGTCACACAAATAGATATTTATTTCAGCTGTCTTTACTTCCTCACCCAAGTCACAGCTAAGATCAGGCCAAACTATGAAGGCAAACCATACTTATATCCATGCATAATGGCCTCTTTAACACAGACTACCAGAGCTTTAGTTGTTGTATAGTTGCAGTAATATCATATGGTTGTACAAATTCTTAAGGCACACCTAGACACACCATTTGTGAAACACTGATTTATTCATTTAGGCAAAGAAATATTGAAGAGACCTGACTTATTGTCAGTGTTGACATCTGTTTAAGACAAGGACTAGTAACAGTTACATTATCTTGATGACATGATTGTTAGAATATCTTACTGTGCTTTACCATCTTACGCATGTCTTATCAAAAGTTGCTTTGGCTCATTTCAGCTTCCTCACACAGATGGTATTTTAAATAAGATATCTTAATTCTTATGTAACTCTGTGACTACTGTGGCCTTGCTTCAATTAATTAGCCTAACGATAAAACTTTAAGATGTTTTTGTGACAGATGGAGGACTGGGGAGTTTGAAATTTGCAGCCTGACAGTAATATACGGTGAATTTGTGAAGCAGGCAAAGACTGTTACATCGTCTCTCAGATGAGGCCTAAATTAAATATGTACAAAGAGAGCGGCCTACCTTGAGGTCCTCTTCCAGTTGCTGTTTTTCTCTGAGTTTCTGGAAGTCACCACGTGCTTTTGCTTTCTCTCTCTCTTTAGAAAACTCTCTGGGAAGAGGGGACCAGAATGGAGGGATGTGGGGGTGGAGAGAAGAGGAGATAGAGAAAAAGACAGAACAGAAACAAAGAGAACCTGAACATCTGAGCAATTATAAAATAATGCTTCAAAATTCAGAAAATGATACAGCTCTTCAGAGTAGGAAGGAGGAAAAACCTGCTTAAGAGAAAAAAATAAAGGAAAGAGAAATTCTGCCAATGGAAAAGGTGTTAGTATGCAAATTCAAATGACAGAGCATCCAAACTAAAACATTGGAGCTGGATTCACATCGCAAATAATCAAAGTAATTTTGAGGCAGCCAACAGAGAGGTACAGTTCAGCTCAGTGCTGTTTTTGTTGGTAAACAAGGAAAAAAACATCAAACCTGATATGATCACTGGTAGGAATGTGAGCTGTAACGCCCCTACTGACTGACCAAAAGTTAAAAAAAAAAAAAGACAAAGACAATATTTCATAATTTGGTTTATTCTGTCCCAATGTGTGCATTTAAATTTCATCATACTCGACTATGCAAAAGCTATTCTAGTGAACTGGGTCCAAGCTGGTCTCTGTGACTCTCTGTGTGGGTTTTACAGGTTCAATGTGCCTGGTACAACCCTGGAGGGAGGGACACAAAGGGCACCCCTCACCAGCTGCACCACCTCAGCTCACTCCTGTCAAACTAAACCTTGCATCAAGGTCGACCTGCATCACTGAGCTCTTCACCTTTTGTCTGCTCTCTCTTTGTTTAGGTCATTGCAGAGGCTTGGAATTACAATATGTTTATTTTTAATACATCATAAGCTATTTTTCATTTAAATACTGGGCTGAATAAAGATGACATATGATTTAATGATCCTCTAACCAATTATTATGAAGTATTATTATTACTATGGTTTAATTTTGATTTCTTCAAGAAATGTTGGATTCTGAGGGTAAATTTGAAAAGAGGACAGAAACAAACGTGAATAAAGACAGCTAAAATCAGTATTAGGAGAGTGAGAAATATTAGAATATTATGATGACATTTAGTGAAATAACTTGGGAAGTGTCAGGATGAAAGAAAGAATTAAGGAACATTTGATTAAACGCTGCACTTGGGGAAGGTCAAAGTCAGGTTGGAGTCACAGGTGGGAATTATTCATTTGTATGAGAGCGGAAAGAGTACAGAGGTATAAAAATGTCAAATTCAAGGTCCTTTGATGACCAAATGTTGCTAGTTAAGTCCTGTGTCTACAGCTGCTGATTTCTGCAAACGTCATTTCAGCACTCAGCATCTGAGTGCTAAACCATCCTTGGTGTAAGCTGTTTGTTTTTGCTGCGCTGGCAGCCCTTTCCTTAAGTTCAACTATTGGAACAGCTGCCTGCTCATCAATGTCCCATTTTGCTCATTGACCAATCAGAACACTCGCAGAGGTGGGACTGGTGATACCAGCTTTGTGAACAACATCGGCAGAGGAGAACCGATCTAACATCTTTTTAGGAAACTAATATCACATTTAGAGCTGTAAAAATGTAAATTCTTCAAGTTTTCTTGGTGATATTTTCTTGAATGTTGGAAAATTGTAATCCCGCTGAGTTGATTAAAATCAACCACATGAATAATGCCAAAGAAAGCAGAAGGCAATTTTCGTACCCAATAACAATAAATGCTGTGAAAGTTGCTCTGAAACTGAGTTGGGCACTACCAGCACTAAAAGTCCTGTCTATGGACACAGGCCCTTATTCCCTGTTGTACCATACTCATAATTGGGGCTTTTAAATGATTAGTTTTTCCATTAAACCCCAGAATTTCTACAGTTAATTGTGATCCTTCTCTTTATCGTTTTATTTGAAAACTAGATTACTGAGAGGGGTCCGGCTGCAGACCATTCATCTCTGACAGCTACTCTCACACTGTTCATCTGAGACACCGTATATCTCTGAAAGGAAGTGCCATAGTTTGCTGGTACAACGTATTTCCAATTTTAGATATCTCTTTTAAATTCAACTTAATTCATAAACAAAGTCTGGCAGATATATTCATAAAATAACCACATTCTAAGCATTACAGATTAAGCAATATTTCACTAATAAAACAGAGAAAATGTAAGAGGTAATCTGGGATTTCATTATGTATAGACCCATTTTAGAAGTAGTTACACGAACGGTGGCTAACTTTAGCTTTGTTAGTTTTAGCAAACGCTTGCATGGCTACACTAGCTACGTAATTAACATAATTACATAAGCCAATATAGCTAAGTCAGCTTTGGCAACGTGAGCTTTAGCAAACTTAGACAATGCTAATACAGCCACACAAATAACAAATGTACTTCACTTATGAAACTGCTTTGTGAGCTTAATTTTAGCTATGTAGCTATGTTATCCAAATAGCTCTGTACATACGTAGCTTATGCTGCCAAGAGAGCTACATAAGCTTAATTTGTTACCTTGGAATGTTTTCATGGAGACCAGACTTTTTGCTCTGCGTTATTAAATGTTTTGTTTTTCAGCTCAGGTTTTTGACTTTTAACTTTTGGTGTCCTAACCCCTAACTTAACCTGTGCCCTAAACCCTAACGAGAAGTTCAATCTGATTAATTATGAAAGTTATAGTGTGTATTTTGAGATATATAGCATCTCAGATAAACGGTCTGTGGAAGTGGCTGTCAGAGATGAACTGTCTGCAGCTAGGCTGTCTTGCCATTATTTACATTTAAAACTTTTTTGTTTTATTTTGGATTTTGGTACTTTTGTTGACTAGGGTTAGTTGACTTCCTGTTTGGACACAGACCTGATTTTATTGGAAAGAAAATAAAGAACTTGAGTAGATCAAAGATGATCACATTAACTGTGTAAGATGGCGTTGTAATAGCCGAGGCCTTTTACAGCAGCTCTTTTGTTTACACCACTCTTGCTGCTGTAAATTTTGGAATTTCTCCTTGTGGGACCAATAAAGGAATACCTTGGAACGTGTGGATTAAAAAGACAATAGGAAAGGGAAATGTTTAATAGCACTAAGGTGCAGATGACAAACTCCGAGGCACTGCTCTGCCTTTCCATTGTTCATTATACCATCTTTCTGTATTAAATCCCTTTTTATCCTCTCTATTCCTCCTATTTACATGATACATTAAATCCATACAGTCACACCTGATGTGTCTGTCACTCCATCCATCGCTCTGGGTCTTCTGCCCAGTCATTACTTATTATGCCAATCAAAGTCCCACACACTCTCCATGGAGGAGGTGGTTGGTAAAAGGTCAGGCTGTGTAGTGAGCTGACAGCATCATTAGTCAGACAAAGAGCCAGACAGACGAACCCTCCCAAAAGCTGTTTGGACCAGATATACTTCTTTATTTTTTTCCCACGATGCCTCTGAGGTCATCTCACTGCGGGGGTTAAGGCTAAAATTCAGGTCAGCCAGTTGAAGGTGAAACACTTCACACCTTGTAACCTGTTCCACCCACAGAATATGAAGAGACATACTGTATGTTAAAATCTGACTACTAACTGCTACTGTGAGCACTTTGTAGTCACTTTAAAGCTGCTTTTTCAGGGACTTCACACTTTTGTGTCCCCTGTAATGTAAATGTTTTCAGATTAAAAAATCATACTCTTCTTGCTTTTACCAATCTAACATGTCATTTTTCTCTTGGCATTTGCTGGTGCAAATGCATTAAAGGCACTTTTAGCATTGGGGTGTTAATTGCTTGAACTGACACCTTACCTATGGGAGCCTTTACATACATTAAAATAACTATATAGAAATATATGATTATTATGCTAATCGTCTTATTTGCTTTACTAGGTCCTATAGGGGTGTCAGTATTTTTTCAAGCTGTATCAAAACCAACTAAAACCCCAACACACAAATAACTATCTCAATATTTATTTGTGAAGGACTTTGAAGGAAATTTGACGAATGTAACCCACAATTTCCACAGACCATGTCCAAAGCATTTCAACTTTGATATTTTTCCTTTTTTTTTTCCTTTTACCATGAGTGAATACATTGAGCAATTACAATGTTTAAATTTGTGAAAATGATGTGTGGTTTCATATAAAATCACAAGGTTTTCTACCTTAAAGATCATCTTCTTTTCATCCATGGCATCCTACTATCTCTAGGACCCTCTGAAGGACTGATGACTTGTGTCTTGTGCCACCAGATGTGACATGGTATTTATATTGTGATAAGATTTACACTCCTGAGTCAATAAATGTGCTGATCTGTTTGTTCTTGTTCCCGTTTTGGTTGATCCGCTCAAGCTGACGGGTGCATGCTAGAAGCAATCTCCACTCAAAATAGACTCAGTGTGCATCTTAAGTGGAGCAGACCATACTGGCACTTCTGGTATGTGTAGCTGGATTCTGGTGCAGGCTGTGGAAATTCAAGGACTGACTAGAGAGAGGGTGCTTTGCTCTGAAGCGAGCAGCGATGTAACGCTGCACAAACTATGTGGATATTGCGGGTAAGCATGATGACAAGGTTAAAGAAAACTTTCCAGTGGTTTCCAAAATCCTTATTTCAACTATTATCTGCAAAGGATTTGTCATCTTCATTCTTGTCTATAACGAGAGCTTTCACGTGCTGTAATAAGAAACTCTGTCCACTGGTTTCACTTTACTGTGACAACAAAAGTGTTTTGTGCAATCATGGCAGAGTTCAGTGCTGTGCATTTTATGACAAGAGTAGTGCTTTTCTATAGAAGCAGAACTATGTTTGGAGAGAGGGAGACCTTTAATATTGTCACACCAAGTGGCAATAACCAAAAGGTCTGCAAGGTAGAGGATGGCCTTTTTTGTGTTTAAGTTCACAGGATGCTTGAGTACAAAAGTTTAATTGCAGCCAGATATAGGGGAAAACACATACAACTTAGCTCTGGAGAGATTCATATGAAATACTCAACTAAATATTAATGAGTAAATAAATCTAAATGTGAAGCTGAGTTTAATTTCTCCTTTTCCCACATGTGCTGATATTTATTATATCACAAAAATATATTTCTGTGCTACTGTACATGCAACCTTAACCACTTTCAATTATGCAAAGCAGAAATAAAGATTTGCCCTGAGCAGAAACAAACAGCAAAGTCTTCTGAGAACATCACAAAGGAAATGAAGGAGAGAGTTGAGTTAGTCTGAAGGAACCTTTAACCTGGCCCTTACCCGCTCAATACCCCCAGAACCAAGTTAAGCACAAAGAAGGATCCGATGATGATCAAGGTGACAAAATACACCCAGGGCCACCTGTACCCTACTGCATCATTCACCTGAGTGGAGACATGGAAGCACGGAGGATGGAGAATAGGAGAATGGGAAGAGGAGGAAAAGAAGGGCAAGTTGCCAGAGCAAAGGGAAGGAGGTGGAGCTTTAGTGAAAGTTTCCAAATGATGGAATTGTTTGCTTAAGAAGAAATTATGGTATCCAACACCACTCAAGTGGATACATAGATTTAGCTGACATAGTATTAAACTGTGACACTGTCAAAAGGCCAAGGAAGAACAGGGAAGGTTTCCAGTTGAACCAATGGAAATAAAATCTCATTTAATGCATTATAACTGTGAAGAGAAAGAATTCTAGTTAGACAGTTCAACAGGCTGTGCAGCAAGACTCCCATGGATTGGGCAAAATTACAGAGCATATGACAAATTATCTTTCTGAATGCCTTTGGTTTCCCAGAAAAATATCCATCTACATTAGGGATGCACAATTACATCAGTCTATGATTGGTATCCACTGATATTCGCCCTTTTGACGGACATAAGCCCACTGGCATAACATGGCATGAACCATTGCCATTAGTGGATGCTTATCTGTGGTGTTGTATCAATTTATTGTTGGCCCCTCGCTGCTTATTGGGCAGAAAAAGTGATATGCTGGACAAATATTGATCTGATTTTATTGTTAAACTCGGGAGAAAATGTTGGCATTAAAGGAGCCCACACAAAAAGAAGTGATCAAAAACATGCCATCAGTATGGTTTATCAGTAGTTTTATATGCAGTATAGTAGAAATAGATGTTTTTTGAGTTGTAACTGATACTAAAATTGTTCTTGACCTTTTGTCGTTGTATTAAAAAGACGTATGAATTTTCATGTTGTAAACACTTCGTTTTTAAAGATTATTTTTAGCTACTTAGTACTGTTCTAGTGCATGCTCACAGTAATTGAGGTGTCCTATTCGGAGCAGCTGTTCGATACGCTGCTTCCCTCCTAAATGCCATGTTTCCTCCAGACTCCACTCTGTCCTCAAAAGAACCTTTTTTCTGCTTTTGTGTTTAGCCTGTTGTGTGAGGTTTTTCTAGTGTTCAACCTCCATGGCTGACCTGAGGGGTGAATTATTAATACCCCAGTGTGTCCCTACAGGCCGAGCGGTGCTTGTACTGAACCAGCGTGACTTGGCAGAGTGGGGTAAAACAGCACCCAAACTTGCCCGCTGGAGCTGCATTTACTGAACCAAAAACATTCAGACAAACACACGGGGCCTCGTCATATGCCCCATGAAACAACAATGTATGCAAACCTTCACAACTGTACCCACACAACATAGAAGTTTAAATGCTTGAATGTTTAAATTGCATAAAAATAAAACTGTGCTGGCTAGAAGCAGACAATGAATGAAGTCTGGCAGGTTTGTGTTTGTGTTTGTGCATGTTTGTGTGTCCACCTGTCGATCAGACATATTGTGACGGGATGTGGCCCTGTGAGGTCAACTGGCATGAACCTCAGAGTAAGACAGAAGCTGCGTCACTGCTTCTCCTGTGTGTGTCTGTGTGTCTTTCCAACTTGTGAGAAAGGATTGATTGAGTGGAACAGAAAGCAGAGAGGGCAGGAAATTTTGCTCAGTTCAGTGATCGTCAGCTCATCGTTCCTCGACTGCGGGGAGAGGACAATGAACTTTGCTGTACTTTTACTGTTTGGCTTCAGATGCCGTCATCCTCTTCTTATTTGTGTTTAATTTTCTCTGTGCATCACTTAAATGGATCAAGCAAATGTGCCCAAAGATGCCAAATCAGGCATTTTTGTCAGCAAAGCTCTATTTGCATTAATCTTATGATCTTTCATACATATTTTAGCTAGGACACAATATCAATTTGCTGTGTCCTCTTCTTCTATAGTAGCCCTACTTCAGTGTTCAGCAAAGCTTTGGAGTGCAACTATTTGATCAAAATCCTGAGGACTAACAACGGGCAAGAGTCTTAATGATAACGACAGGGATGCAAATAAGAAGTGCCTAACAATAAAGCTTTTCAAATTCACAATAACACAAAACCTCATGGTTTTATGCTGTTCAAAGTCAACTTTAAGTTGTTCAGGGAGTCTTGCTGCATGGTCAACATCACATGTCAACACTACACATAGTAAAGACAGGTCACAAACAACACACTCACAGGCATTTTTCCACACATGACAACAGCACAAGCTCTTACCCGCTCAACACCCCCAGAACGAGATTGAGAACGAAAAAGGAGCCGAAGATGACGAGAGAGACAAAATAGACCCATGGCAGCTCATAGCCCATAGCATCCTGCATCTGAGAGAGACAAGAGACAGGAGGAGGAGAAAGGAAAGGGATTAACAGAAGTGAAGGATACAAAAATGTGTTAAAAAGTAAAGGAAAAGACATGAGGAAGGAAACAAGAACAGAGCAGTGCATGTTAAGAAGAGCAGGACACAAACCTAGCTAAGCAGCAGAGGCAGTATTGTGCACCTGTGTGTCCAAAAAAGCCTTTTTCTGAATGGTGGCGAGCAAGTGCTTGAGGTTCCATGATTTAAAGCATACTAAACAACACTAAACTGCTTTTGTAACTTATTTCAGCATTTATTTAACGAGTAACAAAATCCCTCAGAAACCTTTTTTGAAGAGGTAACACGGAAACAAATTTAGATTGACTCTACACAAACTTTATTCTGTTCAACAGGATTAACGGCATGTAAAATCGTTTAGAAAATCCTCCTAAAGTCAATTACAACAACCTATTTCAGGATAGCTGCAAAATGTGCTGCACACTCACATTGACAAGTTGTGCCGATAATTTCATTATAACATTATTAACAGAAATAGCAGAGTATAAACCTGCATGTAAATTCAATTGCTGAGATTTTACAAGACAACTTAAAAAAAAGAATAAAGTGCAGTGACAGTCATATTAATTCATACATTCTAAGACAGAAAAAAAAACAAAAGAAAAAAATGGAAATAGAAAGATTGAGGATTCATTTCATAAGAAAGCAGCGGATGTTTGCTATCATTAATTTATAACCACAAAAACATGGAGCTTGATGTTTTCCTTCTAAATGGTGATTTGTATTATGAGATCTAATAAAAAGTCACCAAAACGCTGAATTTTCTTGAATGGTGTCTGCATGCAGGAGGTTTCAGGAGACAGGACAGCTGAAGGAGGGGTGCAGAGCTTGTAAGATTATGCAGCAATCAACTCTCACACGCCCAAACACTCAGGGAAACACACACTTTTAGTTTAGATCAGTGGTTCTTAACTGGTCTAGCCTCAGGACCCACAACTATCAACTTAATGAGAAATCATGTCCCACATTTCCCCAAATTTTTCACCATTTAGATGTATTCAGTAAAAAATGTTTGGATCCCAGGTGGAACAGGCAAGTTAAAAAGTGGATCATTATAGAAGAGAACATGCATGCATATGAATATTTTTTTTTCCTGTTTTCCGCGATAATGTACAATATGGTTGTTTATGAAAGATCTCTCGAAAATGTATACTTTTTTTTATAGTAAAACCAGCTTTGTTATCCTAAAACAAGTAAGTTGAGATCACAAGAAAACAACCAAAAGAAACTTGTCATCAATGCAGTGGGTAAAACCAGGACTACTGCCTGGTGGTTATATGCTTCCACTGGGTATCCCATTGCTGAACAGTGAATCTACAGCAGTAATCATCACCTCGTGGCCCGGTGGCCTGATATGGCCCCCCTAAAGCTTCCCATCCAGCTCTCAAAAGACTAAAGGGTATACATGGTGTCTTTTGTCTTTATAGCCCTTAAGCTTTTAAATCAACCCCAAAAATGAATAAATATTTAAACAGTTTTATCAGAATTACTTATATTTGACCCCTTTTTTACAGAAATCCACCTGTCAGACATTGTTAGTAAATCTGTTGCATGATAAACATACTCATCATTCAAGTTTTTTGTCAACTTTCAACTTCTTGTTTCTGGAGAGCACAATTTTCCATAACTGAGATTCAAAAGAAAAGACCCATTTTTCCTGCATGTTTCACATCAATCAGGACTCGCCAGCGGGGTGTCAATCCCAGTGATTGACAACATGGCAACCCCAGAAATATGGTGCTAAAATATCTCAATCACTTCCTTGTGTCTGGCTGCAGTATAGGTAGGGGCTGAACTCATTATTAAGGCCTTTAAATTGAATCATTCAAATATTAATACAATAACAGTTCATCAGACCAATACAGTTATCTGATTTTGTTCATTTGAAAGTCTGGCCCCCAATGTTTCTGTCAAAACAATATCATTTACATATGTAGTCAATGACCCCTGATCTACAGTGCTGATTGGAGAAGAACTCTTTTTTCTGTGCAACTGTAGAAAGATTACTGTCAAGGACTGGCTGTAAGGCCCAACAATCTTGACCTTTGACTTCCAAAATCGAATAAGTCTATCCTAGAGTCAGAGCAGACATTTGTGCAAAGTTTGAAAAAAATTCCACAAAATGTTCTAAGAAGTCATGTTCACAAGAAATGTTTAGAAAGCAAGGGATGAACATGATGCCCAATAACCCTGACCTTTGACCTCAAAATCGAATCAGTTCATTCTTGAGCCAGGGTGAACATTCATGACAAGTTTGAAGAAAATCTACCAAAGCATTCTTGAAATATCATGTTCACAAGAATGGCCTTTTTTGTCTTTTTGTCACATGTTTTGTCATATATTAACGGCTTCCTGTAAACAACTCCTTCATCTACTTTTGGGCACCTTCCCACCATTTGAGAATCATTGTTCTAGGTTTGTTTAACCTGTCTTTCTTTTTCCTGTCTTCATTAAACACATAAAGGTGCCAACCAGTACTATCTACTTTCACTGTACTGAAGCAGAATTTATGCAGTAATGTAGTTGAAATGTAATGTTTAAAATAATCCTAACAGGTTACTTATGCGTTTGAGATTAATAATTTACTTCTGGTGGAGACCAATGTGTGTGAGCACATACAGTACCTTTCTAAAACTATCACCTTAAATGCAGCCCTGCTTGCTTGGTGAGCGTTGATTGCACGTTCATCATGTCTAATCATCATCATCACGCCTCATACAGTATGTCTCATGATGACAAAGTTAGACATATGATTATAAGTAGTCGACTTTTCCAACTGTAAAGACCTAACCACTAATCATGTGAACATCAGCGACACCATAATCTGAGTAAAGACACTATATGCCTCTCCAGACAATGTTTTATGAATTCTTTCTCAAGGAAGTACGTTTCAGTTTGATTAAACCTTTCTGAACCTTGATTAACATCCAGACTAATCTATTGATCTATAGCTGGAAGGGGCTACTGCATGCTTCTGACTATCAACTGAGAAAGGGTTAGACACTTGACACTTGAATCAAGCATCAGGATTCCACACACGTTCGAAATGAAAAGCTGCCTTCAATTACACAGTGTATTGTCTGCATCGATTTGGCCTCAGATATGAGCTAACACTTACACACACACTCTCCCTGTCCCATTGTAACCACACAAGTGTGCTCACCTGCCTTCCTCTTTGTGTTGTTGCGTTATATTCTTTCTCAGAAACAGATAAAGTAATGGGCTTCACATTCACTCACACACACAAACATAGACACTGTTGTGGTGCCCGGCTCACCCAGTACAGCACGTCCGTCCAGCCCTCCATGGTTATACACTGGAATACTGTCAACATGGCGAAGGCGAAGTTATCAAAGTTTGTGATGCCGTCGTTTGGGCCCTCCCAGCCCATTTTGCATTCAGTCCCATTGCGTTTACAGTGTCTACCGTAAGCTCCGTCAGGCGCACACGGTGCTGGCTTTTCCTCTGCAATCGTGCCTGTAACAACAAGAAAAACAGGACGAAATGAGTGAAGAATTCACTCCTTAAGATGAGAGCAGCCAATGGTTTCAGCTCAATGTATATAATCAATTTCGCTCTCTTTTTTAAAGATTTATTTTTGGGCATTTTGTGCCTTTATTGGATAGAGGAGGACAGTGGACAGAGTCGGAAACGGGGAAGAGAACAGGGAGAGACATGCGGCAAAGGCGACCACAGGCCGCCCGTGTACATGGGTTGCGCCTTAAACCACTAAGCCTTCTGTGTGCCCAGGTTCTCTCTCTTTTTTTTTTAGATATCCCCACCTTTGCCAACAAAGCAACAGCATGATCTCTCTTTTTGAATCTTGAAATACAGTCAGTTTAATGTCATACTTCTTTTCCACCCTTTAACACAGTCCCTTGTGGTCTAAATGAAATGACTGTAAATAACCAAAGAAAGCACCAGAGGAGGTTTTTGACCCTATATACACCCGGGCTAAATTACCATTCTCAGATAGGTGAGTTTAGTGTATCTTTTAAATGCAAATGAGCTCCTCCTAAACACACCTCTCTCTTCCTGTGTATAGCTGTGTACTTCCATGAGTATGGGAGGTAATCTATGGATGGAGATACCAGGTGAGGGGCATGTATTATTATAATAATTCACTGTGGTGACACAGCAAATCCAGATTCACAGCAAACTATCAGATTACATGGCAAAGATGAACCTTAAACAAAGGGGTGGGTTGACTTAATTCATATTTGTGGGACACTCAGGACACACAAGTACATCTGCAAAAATACTGAATGATGGGTTTTTCTGGATGTCTCCCCTTTAAAAGACTTTGTAGATACAACCTTGTTTTTAAAAAGTCCTTTTCTTAGAACAATGATCTTAGACTTTGTTACTATGGGGTGAATTGTAGAAAATTCTGAATGCTGAAGTACTGAAAATAGACGCAACATACTTTACCACAGTAGCTGGATTTATCCAGTCCTAAATCTTTTTTGTAAATCTATCTTAAAAAAAAAACAAAAACAAAAAAAACATAACTGTACAAGGCAGACTTTTACACATGAACAGTGTAAAATCTGGTTTGTATGAGGTTTGCTTCCTCCAGTTCCTTTGAACACACAAAATTAAACTTTAAGCGTAGCAATGGAAAGCTTGACTTTCATTTCACTTCTGCCCTCTAGTTTTGAGTTCACATGTTTGTGTTTTCCTATCTTCCAAAGTCATCCAGCTGCAAACCACAAGCCAAATCACATCCTACGTCTATAAATTACTCAACTAAATGAAAAAAAACTTTAATTTTCAAAGCAGGGTTAAAAGCAAGAATTGAAATATTACCAAACACAACCACCATAACAAAAGCAATGTGAAAAATTGCTGTGCTAATTATACAAAACAAGCTCTGGAGAGTGATGTATAACATAACAGAGTATTCCAACAGCACTTATCCACTGTAAGCTAATGCCTCTCATGGGACATATAACATCACCATAACAACACTCAAGTCCATTTATATGTAAGGGCCTTCACAGAAAAATGTTCCGGGCATTTATGCCGACTGCTGTTTCAATTATTGCCCAAATAATTCATATAGAGAAACATAAATGATGGTTTAAATAATAAATGGTTTCAACTGTTTGGGGAACTGAATGAACTCTATTTTCTCCTCACTTTACAGGCTGATGTGCGAAGTCTTACTACAGTCAGATAATTATGCAAATGTAACTTGGACTCAATAGAAACAGGTAGTAGGAGGACAAAAGGGCTTTCTTTGATATTCAGTCTGAAAGGTTTATCGAGGCAAAGCATGCAGCTGAGTGTGTCTCTGTGTGAATAAATGCTAACTGAGGCGTGCTTTCACACACAGTTGAGGACATGTTTCCATATTTATCTGAAAAAGGTGATGCATGAATGTTTGATCATGCATGTTTGTATCTGCATCTGTGCATCCCTACACAGTTGACAGAATACTCCTTTTTCAAGTCATTCTCTTTATAGGTTTGTGTGTGCATGTTTACCTGCATGCTCATTAACGCAGGTCTTGTGCATCTTGCCCATGAAGAGCTCCAGGCCGATGATGGCGTAGATGATGATGACAAAGAGGACCAGCAGGGCGATATGGAGCAGAGGAACCATGGCTTTGATTATGGAGTTCAACACCACCTGTAAACCTACAGTACACAAAAACGCAGAGGAACTACTGAGAACATATTCAAGATTAGATCTTAAAAAAAAAAACAAACAAAACACAACTAAAGGAAAATCTATGACTCAAAACAATTTTTCATCTTATTCTATCAATGACATTTAACAAATATTACAATTTCCTTATGGGTTTAAAGTGTAAGCTGTTAACTTGTATCTAAAAGTGCACTATGAGGTTTCAGGGGAGTACTAAGTAATAGGATGAATGTCTGATCTTGATCTGAGTCATGGTCTGACTCACATAAATAAATGTAGTGAAAAATAAAAGGAGTAGAACAAGCAATATCATATTTTACTGCACTGGATATCAATTTCAAGTACTAATCTTACCTTTGCTATTAATCGGGCTGTACAATATTGGATTTTTGCCAATATCAAATATGCAGATATTTCCTAATTATTTTACCTGATAGCAATTTCATTCTTTAAAACGCACTTTAACATTTCAGGAATTTATGCTGAGGTAGGACAGTTGGCTCTGGTTAAAACAATGCAAACTTATTTGCACATTTGGCCAATATAAACAGCCGATACAGGATAATGATGAACTTTTTAAGCTAATATCTGCCAGTGCAGATATAATGCAAATAATACAGTGCATCCCTGGTTATCTATACAAACCCCTTCCCCATAAAAATGACAGAATCATTCAAAAACACTAAAGAAAGAGAACAATACTATGAGAAATAGCCTAAATCACACTATTTATGATAGATAAGATCAATTATTTTTTTCAATATGGCCTTATTCTGAGCAAGTGTTCAAATTATCCAGTGTGTGTCATTGTGGTGTAGCGTTTCCATTTATTTCACCCTGAACTCAACCAGGCACAACCTGAGAGGAGAAAATCCTGATTTCATTTTTCAAATTCTAGGTTTCCCACAATGACAATTTATTGATAAATACCATTGATTGTACAGGTGTAATGCTGCTGATCAAATGTAGTACAGATGACAATGTTAAATAATGTTGTGACTGAACACTGTGCACAGTAACACTCAAGCTCTGAACCAAACAACAAGATTGTGATATTTGAATTATTAACCTCCTCATTTGTGATCTGTGAAACACAAACACACACAGGTGTGAACTGTTTCTCAGTCTTCATTCACAACCGATCCTCTCCTGTCTTCTGGCCTGTTGGATTATTGATTTCTGTAGTTGCTAACACAGACAGGCTGACAGACAACTCATCCACTGCTCACACTGTCTGAGTGTCGACAGGACAAGAGGATTGTGTGTGTCAGCATGTCTGTGTGTAGATTTAAAACTGTGTGTATGTGTGGCAGCGATATCAACTCCAATCTGTGCTTCATTCCTCCCCAGCCTCACCCAATCACCATTCACACCTGATCCTCAGGGCATCCTTGCCACTCTTTCTTTTCTTGTCTTTCTTTCACTCTCTCGCTTTCTTTGTTCCTTAGCTTTCAGTACTTACTCGGTACTCCAGAGACCAGTCTGAGGGGTCTGAGTACTCTAAACGCCCTCAGAGCCTTGACGTCGAAGCCCGCCGCCTTCCCTCCAATAGGAGTGGCGCCGTCCCCCTTGGTGGCCTGCTCCAAGATCGCACTGAATAACCTGCAGTACAGAAAGAAATGACTTCCACAATCAACACTGACTTTCCATATATAAGACACCATCTTAAAAGGAATAAAAAAAAAGAAATATACATATGTACAAAAACAGCACATATTGATTAATATTGGTTAACATAACTGATTCACAAGTTGTTAAAAGTCTGCACTGTAGAGCCCTGAGCATTTTTGCCTGCTCAGCAGAATTTCTGACCATTACCAAACCTTTAAGAAATGTGTCTCAAAATACATTTGCCAAAACAAGGCAGAAAAAGGACCACACTCTAGTGATTCAGCTTCTTATGGTGCCAACCAAAAAACTCTTTCGAAAAACTGACAGGTCAGAACTCAATAAAGTCCTTTTAAACTCTTCAATTCCACCTAATCCCGCCTTACCCAGAGTGAAAATAAATTTGCACCTGCACGTCTGCAGCCTGTGCAGAGATTCATGCAAAGTAATTCTCAAATAAACAGCTCTATGGATCTAAAATTGAAGCAATCATTTACAGTTTTTGCAACATACTCACTCCTGCAAACTGCACAAAGTTTAAAGCATGCTGATCCGCTGCACCACAATGGCGGCTGTAGCCCTCTGTGACTGACACACTTGGACAACTCAAGCCGAGCCTCTCAGTGTGCTGTCAGCACAGATATCAACAGGCATTCAGCGATCTACGGTGTTGCAGTCAGTGTTAGTGCCCACAGGCTACAGGAGAATTCACTTTTAATAGATTTAATAACCGCCATTATGGGGGTAGTGTGCAAAATAGAAAGTTCTGTGTGCTGTCTGTGTGAATGTGCTGACACACAGGGTCATACTCATTATTCCAGTCAGTCAAAATGACAGACAGCCTTCAAAATCTTCCATCATCCTTTTGAAATATTTCCTCCAATACGGATATTGCTAGGTTAACACAACCTCTAATGAAGACATATTTGCTGTTTTGCAATCAATCTAGGAGAAAACCAAACAGTAGAAAATAAAACAGCTTAATTAGTCGGCTCTTTAATCCGACAAAAAGAGACTGTTTCAGATGTTTTTCTGTCTGTGAGACACTGCTTTAACAATGTGGCAGTTCAACAGAACTCTGTGCATGTGTGTAATGAAGGTAGGACTTGATGAATGTGTTAATAAGACACAGACTGCTCAGTGCAGGCTGAACATAGCACACATTTATTACTGGAGCATGACATCTCAGAAATTCTTACCTACCTTTTATACATTTCTGATCCTACTTGAGCTATAACCTGAATTAATTAACGGTGAAAGCAAACATAATGACTGTTGCTTGTCATCTCGGGTTTTGCATTATATATCTGACTCAAAACCTCCAATCAATTTAAGGAGGAGGGGAAAAGACCTTTGGGACTTTAGTAGGTATCTTTATTTGGTCAAATCTGACATGTAAAATGCTCATCACACGTCTGTGATGCTGAGCAGTTTTGAGGTTCAGTGTCTTGCCAAGGGCAGTTTATCATGTGATTGCAGGTGCTGGGGACCAAACCCTTGACATAACAGTTAACTGTACCACTGAGTCCCTACCGCCGCATAATGAATACGGATTGTTGTACTGCTAGTCCTTGATTGTATTGCACATATTTTAGGGGACAAGTCTAGAAGTAGATGGAGCTAGCAGTGTTTACTAGCTACAGTAAACATTCCAGCTTTCAGTCTAACATTAGCATACTGCTGTCATGTTTAGATCTGATCTAAGACAACAAATATTAATCAGTCTATTTCAAGCATTCTTAACTGGGGCCTTTTTTATTCCTCAGAGCAGAGCCATACTACAGCAGGTTGTTGTGTCCTTCTGGCGGTCAGCAATCCCCAAAATATCCTGTTGTGAATGATGATCTGTTTTTTTTCCCCCAATCCTTCCGATGTGATGAAATCTCTTTTAAAAATAGTTGAGGATTAGAATTGAAAATCATGTATTCTGAGTCTGGCCTTGGCATCTGTGAAATTATTTATGGACATCTTTTGGGTATCAGTGGCTCAAAAGCTCACATTTCCATATAATAAATAATGCATAGTACGTTTACATTTCTACTGTGCTTTTTGCGCTGGTCTGAGGTCGGTGTTTGTTTCTGGCAATTAAAGGTTTGAAAAACAATTTATACTGGCATTGTGTTTTATTTCACTCTGCTCATAAAAGGAATCATCCTATCTGAATAACAAGAAACTTGCACTTCTTCCTCCTCAAAGGTTATTCACATCAACATCCTGTCACAAGTAGCTACATATTTTCATATGAAGGAGTAATAAGTCAATAGGTTGGAGAAAACCGATTTAAATAGAGATGCAGATGCAGATGAAAATGAATGAAAATTGAGGTAGATACTGATACCAAGGTTGAACATCAAAATTCAGCCTATGACAAAGATTTTCTTTTTATATCATTTCTTTTGGTGTAAAACTTCTTCTATCTTGTAACATTTTCTGTCACATTTGACCATGAAATCAGATCAAAGTCTGTCTAACTGGTCACTTCTTCCCCGTAAAAAAGCTCTTGTCTGATTCATCAGCTAGATATACCTAATGCTTGCATGACATTGCTTTGATAAAATAAATAAACATTCGTATCCAGCATCTGCTTATGCCTCATTATTTGGTGAATTCTGCAAACAGGGCCGATATGGTCCGATTCTGATGATACATCCCTAAAAGTAAAAATACAGTTTGTTTGCAAACCTAGAGCGACACTTTAGGCAAAGTACTGTTATTTCAACATTAGTGTTTCCTGCAGATCTTTAAACTCTCTGCCTTAACTACCATTCCAAAAAAGGAAATAAAAAATTGTAAAATTTCACCTGGGTCTCTACGTGTGGAATGCAACAGTAGCTCTGATAACTGTATGAGAGCCAACAGAGGCATCTGGTGGTTGAATATAACATTAATTTCCCTGGGAGGGAATCCATTCACTGACTGAAGAATGCTTGTTCTGCTACTTAGAGGGCGATACAACCCCTTTTAACTCCCCTGCAACTGGACCCTCTTTTGGTTTACAATACTACCAAGTTAGCAGACAGCTAACCAACCATATGTCAAATGGTGAAAACAAGGGCGTGCATTTCATCTCTGTTACCTTCATAAGTACTCAGTGCTCTACTCAATGCTTATGGTGATAACTGTAGGCAGAACACAACACTGCCTCTGCTATGGTTAACAACTGTGCTGCTCTCCTTGTTGGTCAAAGTCTGGCTTCAACTGAGAAGCATGCAGACAATATTTGATCTAGTTTTGGTTTGATTGAAGGAGGCCAGTGTTTTCCACAATATGGTACTGTACTTGGTTGGCAGGGATGACCATCCTGCTCTGTCACATTCTTTGAGTTTAATTATTTGTGTTTCTGCTCTTTTGACAGTATTCATTAAACAGTTGATTATGTAGTGACGCTCAAATAGCATCCCTCGTCTACTGAAATGTTTCACTCAATATTCCTTAATCATAGCAGGTGAGCCTTGTGTATGGAGGCATATTGTTGATGAGGAAGTGCATCAAGGTTGAAAGGAGGTTGGAAGGTGCAAGGAGCATCAGAAAAAATGCTGGAACAATAGCATAGTTTTCAACATGAGCTGGCCCACTTCAACTGGTGCATTTATGGAAGAGATCTTCCATGAATATCTCTCTCGTACACACAAATGGTGATCATATACAATCAAGATTAAAGAAAAAGGTTGGCAAATACACTTGGTTGGCTGTAAATAAACCTGGGTGGCACAGCCAAGTATAGCCTATGTGTGGGAAACACTGCATGAACACATGCAAGAGTAAATCAGTCCTAAACTGCATTATCTAGATGTGTCAGTCCCAGTTTAAGTAATGTGGTTTAGTAGGATTCTAGTCACAAACATGTTATATGTCTTTAAAAGTCTACTTTTAGTAACACTAACACAATAAATCGTCATTTTCTGTCCCACATATGGTTGGTGTGCATCTCATGAATGGTATATAAGCATGTGGTGGTCTGAAGATCTGGTACTGACCATACAGTATATTTTGCAGTTCTTGGACCATGTCAGCACATACACATATTAATGCAAATAAAGTATTCAATTAAAATGCTAAACATGTGTTAATACTGTTGCCTTTTGGTGGCTTTTATCCCCTATTAGATTATTTACAGACATCTCTTTAGATGTCAGTTGCTCCAAAGCTTGTATTTATGTACGTCCAGCTGAGCTTATCACTGTCCCTCTCCTCTCTGTGTCTCTGAGATCCTTTAGAAATCACCATACAATACCATTTTCCAGCTAGCGAGGCTCAAAGGCCAGTCAGCGGCACGTTAGTCATGGGGAATTATCAATTAGCATAGATGAAATGGCCACTTGAAAAAGACCTCTCAAAACATATCGCCCTCTTTCTGCCTCTCACTCTCTCTCTCAACCTCTCCATTTCGCACTGGCTCCCTCTCAATTTGATTTACTCCCTCTCTCTCCCGCTCTCGGTGGGAAGCACGCCTTTGAAACACAGTATGAAAAGCATGTCGAGGAGCCAGTTTTGCACCATCAGCACAAGTCTTTTGCCATGGTGGAGTGTTAAATGATAATTAGAGCCTTTGAATGTAGCACCGCATAATAGCTTGTGTACATCCGCAACTAAAGATAGCAGACTGTGTGTATGTTCACAACAGAAACAATGGGATCAAAGGTTTCAGAGTAGTCAAGGCATACAAATACAACTGACAATATTTGTAATTTTTATGAATTAAAAGCAGAACTGCCACTATTTTACACCACTAAATTACATTTCCATAAGATAATGTTATTATTAATCTATTAATCCTATTAGGTTCATGCAAGCTATAGGAGAGGCTCCAACAGTAATCTGAGCATGTGCATGTGTATGTGTGGGCCTCCAAGGCTGCTCGCCACCAGGTACAAGCTCCTTCACCCATATGGTGAACATTTCAGTGGGGGCAAACTCTGTCACTTTTCATCTATACACAGACACAAATACACACACACAGTCACACACAGGCAGACTGGCAGATAAGCACTCTCAGGCTCAACCAGTCATGCATGCACACACAGAGTCATAACGCTGTGTCTGCAGCTAAACATTTCCTGGAACTGCACGCCATGAGTGTGTGAAAAAGAGGCAGGTTATGTGTATTTGATTTGTTGCCATTGTGTGCCATTTTCCAAAGTTCTTATACAGAACAGATCTGCTAACCCTGTTGCAAAGGATGGGTTAGGTTTAGGCTGGGGAAACTAAGACACTCAGGTGAGGGGATTTAGATCTTCTTTATGGCTGTTTTCAAGTGTCTCTTTTTATTGAAAAAACACTTAAGGATAGCATTTGTTCACAAAAAAGCAAGAGGTCTCTTGCAAAAACTGTGAATGCTCCAGTGAAGCACAGGAAATGCAGAACACCAGTAAGGAATCACTGGGAACAGAGAAAAGTCAGTACATTAAAGTGCAAGCTAGGCCTGAAGATGCGGTTATCGTCACAACATTTTACAGACACTGAGTATGATCATTTTAACCCCTACACTTTAAAAAAGGGATTTGTTTCCCCACAAGCTGATAGATTTGCCTGGTTTGGAGGTAATCAATATCAGAAATTTCTTAGCCCTTCTACTACACGTCTGACCATGAAGGGAGACAAAAGTCTTGAGGAGTCTTGTACTGAGATATGAGATATGGGGCTAACTGCACTAGGGATGGGAATCATCAGCAGCCCCAGATTAGGATGTTATCACGATATTATCACAATACTTAGGTCATGATGCAATATTATTGAGATTTTCAACATCTGCAATACATAGTGTTGTGATACCACGTACGATGATATACTGCGATTTATACCATTTTTCAATTGCATTGACCTCCACAAAGTAATTATTAATCAAAGGTTTCATCAAGTAAGAAAAGACTCCAAGTCTAGCCTATATTCAGCTCACTTTAGTCAGTCATGTTTGTTGTCTTTGTGCAGTATTTTATTTTCATGCTGCCCTCCTTCCAACCCCATGAGTCATGCCCATCTCGTTTGTGCCCTGCTAGTTAAAAAATCCAAACGAGGGGGTGCACTCCTAATGTCCTTCTCTGGTGCTGCCATATTTTCTTTACGAACGTTCTCATGCTCTATCACCTCTGCCGACAAAGCAATTGATTTTGTTTTTCTGGTTTCATCGACTTCAGTACAAATTAGAAATGTATATGAAAAAAATTGATACTTGGCAGCTGTGAATCAGTAAAATATCGCCACGCAAAACCCCAATTCCAATGCTGTATCGATTTTTCCTCTCACCTTTAAGCTGCACCCTTTTAACAGCTGTTCACCCTCTTTTTGTCATAAACCTGCTTTTAAGCAGACACCACGTACCCTCAGCTAACCAGTATACATATTCAACTTCTTGATGAAACCTTTAGACTCAGGTCGGTATGGTCCACAGTAGAACAGATTGTTGTGTTGGTTAGGAGCTTACACACATTTTTGTAAACTTCAGTGACTTTTGTGTTAGTTTTCATTATGATTCCTCTTTCCATCCCTTCTCTACTTGGCTAATCCTGTTGAGGACACTGCCAGGAGCTTCATTTGTTAGCAGAGCTGTCAATCACAATGTCACAGGCTTAGATTTTTTTTAATCTAATATCTAAGTGAAAATAAAATTCTCAGCTGGAATACATTAGTGTGATAATTACAATTTATCTGATTTTTTAAAAATTACTATCCATTTCTTATCTGTTAACACAGAGGAGGCAGGGTCCTGATATGTACTGCAGCCAGTACAGGGAGATCTAAATTCTGCAGACGCTGTTCCAGACAGATGGGGTTTCGTTCAACCTTTTTTACTATCTCTGATTCTACTTTGTTTCAGTGCCATCAAAGGGAAATGAATATTGGGTTATTTTAGGGAAGTTATTTTATTTCAGCCTTGTAAATAAAAAACGGTAAAAGGGTTGACAAAGAGAAATTTTTAAAACCTTGGGGGAGTCTAAAAAGGCCATTTAGGTTAATTCTCCCAAAACAGCAAACACCAGCACTCCTGAAGTGTCCTTGAGCAAGACAGCAAACCCTGCATTTTCAGAAACTACAGCTTGTATTTGACTTTCTTGACCTTCTTGCAGCATTGTTTCAAGGTAAAAAAAAAAAAAATTTCCTTGACAGCAAAAATACTGTTTTTATGCACAATTAAATTAAACTGCAGCACAACAGAAGCCTCAGTACAAACAGACAGCAAGCAAGAGAGAGAGAGAGGCAGACAGAGAGGGTAGATAACAGCACAAGAGTGGTAAAGGTTGTGTTTATGCCAGGGGCACTGGCACACTGATGCCAGCCGATGGTGCGTGTGTGTGTGTGTGTGTGTGTGTGTGTGTACCAGTGTGTTTTTCTTTGGGGTGAAGCCAACCACTTTCAGTTTGTGACGGCTAATGTGAATGAACACTTCACTGGCGATGAGTATGCGTTCACAGAGCCTTCCTTCAGGCAGAGGGGGGCATTCTTGCTGCCTTTTCTCCAGCATGCACTCAACAAACACTGGCTGAGACACACAAACAAACGATCACACAACACACGGTCAATTAGACCATTTTTATGGCATTAATGTAACTGTCAGGTCCACTGGCTATTGTGTCATTACCCTAACACAATATTGTACACTAAGCACAGCTGGCAGGCAGAGCACACACACAAACAAGCATGTACGCACACACTTGCACACAGGCCACAGGCACAGAGGGTTTAGCAGATGGGCGATGTTGCTGAGTTGAAGATAAAGAAAAACAGAGCAGAGCTTTGCTATCAGCATCTAACAAGCTAATCAGTTTAGCCTTCACCAATACACTGCAGGCTGCAGCTTAACTGATCCGCAGTGAAGGAGGATTGTTTTATTGCAAAACTTGTTTTAAAAGTTGACTTGGTTGTGTGTTTTCATATTAATAAAAGTCACAGACTGCATAAGTAGGATTATACCTGGAGACAAAGAAGAGCAGATCTTCCCCTAACAGGCCTCTTGATTTGAATTTAATTTCTGTTGAGATGAGATGAGAAAAAAGGAAACTGCTTTTCAGGGGTGAATGGTTTTGGGGCTGGACAGTGGCCCATGGTTAGCACTCTCCCTGCATGAGTGGGTTCTCTCTAAGTACTCTGGCTTCCTCTTACATACCAACAACATGCCTGTTAGGTTGACTAGTGACTCTAAATTGCCCGTAGGTGCAAGTGCGAGTATGCATGGTTCTTTTTCTCCATATGTCAACACTGCAACTCTCTCGCCTACTGACAGCTGGGATAGGCTCTTACCACTGCAACCCTGAATGGGATAAGCAGTACAGATGATGGCTGGATAGATGAACAATTTGGAAAAAATATCTATTTGCAATTATTTTGAATCAAATTGCAAATAAGATATCAATTGTTTAATTCAAGAGAATGATCATTGTCATGTCAGTTTCCTTTTGATTAAAAAAAATAAAGGAAAGTAGAATTTTTTGTAGTATTTAAAATAATGGCACTTGAATGCTTGCATACTTTGTAAAGCACAACATCTTTGCTACAAAAAATGCGCTAAACTGGTATTTTGACACACATTTGAGGTTCAAGAAATATTAGAGGTTTTACCTAAATTTCATAAATTGCTGAGCCTTAATTTTTATTATCAAAGATTAAGTGAAGATATTGGTGGAAGGCTGAGCCTCCTTGCTGTTTCTGGACGACTCTAAGGTGTCCACTGGAAATGGGACAGAGTGTAGCACTTTGAATACCTCTGGCATAAGACTGAAGCTGCCAGTTGTCTTGGCTGTAGTTCCATTTGTTGACAGTAATTATGCAAAGATACTTTGATTAATTGCCAATGATGTGCTGATGATTAAAAAGTGTTAGCTAACGTTTTCAAAACCTTGGACGACATTGGCAACACAAGACTTGCTCTTCATGTCAGACTTATCAGATCATTAAAAGACTTTCCACAGCTTTCTTTTCAGAGTGTTTTCTGGCTACTCACCCTACAACTACGATAATGAAATCCAGC
Organism: Cheilinus undulatus; assembly: GCF_018320785.1. Lineage (NCBI taxonomy): Eukaryota > Metazoa > Chordata > Actinopteri > Labriformes > Labridae > Cheilinus > Cheilinus undulatus. The sequence goes on along the minus strand of NC_054887.1, from coordinate 16,913,781 downwards.
AGATTCCAGCCGTTCCTCAGGTAGGCGTTTGGGTGGAAGAGCAGGCCGTATGCTATTACCTTCAGGAAAGCCTCCACCGTGAAGATGATGAGGAACAGATACTCCACACGCTCCTGTAGAGACACACAAAAGACAGCTCTGTTATTTACCTTAGCAGCAGAAAAGTTATAAAGAGTAGATGCTGTTGCACTGATACAACACATTATTCTGACACTGTTTTAAAAAAAGGCTGGTCTATACAAGTATCCAGACATAGACACATTATCTACATTCATGAACATTTTCACAGTCTCTCCTATCAGGTATGAAGAGCTTGTATGTGACTTGTGAGTGCCGACATTGCAGGCTCCGTCCTCCTCTGCTGCTCTGATTTTATCAACCAGAACAAGCTGTTCTGCTGCCGTTTGTGTGGCTTCCGTGTGTGTGTGTGTGTGTGTGTTTGATTATTTATGTTTGAACATGTATTTGTCTAACTCATAATCATGTACACAATCAAAGTATTTTGATTATTTAATAAAAGCCACTCTCTTCCTGTCCTGAGAGGCTACTGTCTAAAGAAAGGAAAGCTTGCATGTGTGCATGTTTACACAAAAACACACACACACAAATACACACAAGCAGCATTTCTACTACAGAGGTCTACAGATATTGTTGTCATAGAGATGACTTCTGCCTAAAAGGGTCCTGGGAAATGTCCTAGAACAGCCTTGAGACTCAGAGAGAGGATCATTCAGATAATTGTTAACTTCTAAACTGTTAGTTTCTAATGTAAATCAAGTATCTACTCTAACAGGCTCACTGATATATTAATCGGTGAGTAATCTTTATTGACAAACTTTCTTTGCCTCATGTCATGGCTCCAGAAGGTCCATGTATTATTTTAAATCTAATACTTTATTTAGCTCCATCTATCAATGTATCAGTGAATCCTAGTCCTAACAGCTCCTCCTGTTCCCACTGTTTCCCATGAACATGCACACACACAGGGCCAGGGGTTTGGGACACAAGGCCAGCCAGGTCTTTCTCCGCTCCCAGTGCCCTCCCTTAGGGACCGCTCGGCTGAACCTGAGGCTTGAGGGACTGTGCTTTCATATGAGTCTGATCTTACCAAAATAGCATCACATGCTGAAAGAGTTTGAAAAGAATCCTCCAAAGACATGACGCTGTCATAGGAGTGATGTTGGAAGCAGGCAAGTTTATGTCATAATGAGGACTGAATGATATTGGAAAACTGACACTGTGATTTTTTTTGTTTCTGATTTTCACACACTGCAGCGCACAACTGGTGAGGTGAGTTGGACTAGGAGTTGCTGATGATAGCAGGAATATACACTCATGATTGACCTCCATAACTGTGCGTCTGCCTTGAGTGTATCTGTGACAGCAGCAGCGTTACCTGCAGCCCGATCGACACAAAAGACACACTGCATACTTAGTTCTCTTCCTGCTGATGGTTTTCATCAGACAGACTCTAATGTAGTTAATTCGCAAACAAGACAAAACTCAACCAACTCATCCAACAACAGAAGAGTCAGTCCAATAAGATTAAGGTCCATGGATAACACTGCTCATCCTGCAATGTGACCAATGCGTATGCAAACATCACAATTTTGGCTGAAACCCTATATCATTCTACACCTGTAACATTGGTGTTGTTCAGGCATTTACCCATTGGTAAACAAAGTAATTCATTATATCATCTCTGTATTTAATCTTATATTATTTATTACTTCATGGGTGTTTAATATAAGATTTTTTTTAACATTACAGTGAAGCCATTATCAAGTATCTTATAAAGCTGTCACTTAAAAAATGGATATCTTTAAAGTTGTTTTACTCAGATGGCATGTATGTAACAGCTAGTAAAAACCATGGACTTAACAAAATGTACACTGAGGCTACATCCACACTGCAGTTAAAAGTGACCTGAATCAGAATTTTTGCTCACGTGACTTTTTTCTGACAGTGTGAACAGCACATGTCACATTGAATCTGAACTCTTCGAATCAGATTCAGGCCACTTGTGTTTCTAAATCAGATAAGTATCTGATCTTTTGGAAGTTGACTGCAGTGTGAACAGGCAAACAGAAAAATCAGTTCTGAGAAAAGATCAGAATTGAGCATTAAGGCCTGCAGTGTGAACGTAGCCATAGTCTCAATGAAGTCATCCACTGGTTTCTAAGGAGGCTAGTGGCCATCCCTACATTAGATGCTTTCTCCACTCAACATGGAGTCAGTCTTGTCACAGGGTTGAAACAGGTCTTTGACTGACAGGCGGCACTGTATGTTGTTGCTGTTTGCTGGGAAGGCTAAACAGCCATGCCTCACTACCTAATTATGCTATTATACAAATTTCTGCATGAATCGGATGCTAATATGATTAAAAAAGATAAGTTGTTAAAAATCAGCCATAAAAGCTTTTACATGTAGAGAAATTGACACTAAAGTCATTTATGAACTAAAATCTTATGTAGCATCTAACAGTGTTTCTTAGTCTAGAGCTAATCTAAATTTGACTCAAGGAGCTGCAATTTCTTTGCACGTCACTGGCCCCAAGCTGGGTTGGTAAAAAGGTGTTGTCAAAGCTTTAAGTACATGTTAGTATTGGATTAGCTCATGTACACATTGGCTGCATTAAGATTTTATCTCTTAAGGCAGATGTGAGTTTAAAGTGTCTCCAGCTAAACAAACAACTCCCTCAGTATGCAGTGAGTCTGTGTCAAAGTGCCATTAAGGCCACACACATTCACATATACTGGGCCATGAGAATCAGTCATGGATGTAGCCACATGACAGCTGTGGTTTACTGTCACATCTGTAAATGTATAAGTGGTAGTTTATTTTTGCTGGATTTTTATAGCATTGTATTCTCAGCAGCTGTTACCATATGACACCTCTGGATATTGATAAAAGAATCATGCTTTGATATTAGGTTTTTAATGATGTGATTATCATACAAACTGGGATTTGGAAGTGTTTTTCCCACACTTAGAAATGCTCAAGAAGCTTGACAGTGGAAGGAAGGATGTGAATAATAATACAGAGGATTTGCACATTTTGATGGACCGACAACTTGAAAGAGAGTTGATTTTTAGGTCCAGGGATTTTGCACCTGAAAGCTTTGTTTTGTTTCACGTCTCTGTTTTAGCTAACCTTCACTCATTTAAATTCAAGTCCATCCAGTGTGCATTTAGGGCAAAAAAGTTTGCAGTTTAAAATAAAGATCAAGACTTTTTTTCAAGATTATTTACACATTAAACACCTGTCCTCTCTTCTGTTTGTGTGCATCAGTTTCAGAGTTTGGAGATTTTTTTATTTGTATTCATCACAAGATCTGCACATCCTCCAACACATAACAAGAATAATAGTCTACGAGGAAGTAATTAATTTAGTGAAAGCACACAAATATCCTCCCTCTCAATACACAAAAGCTCTCCATCTTCCCCTCTTTAAAACACTCGCAGACACACTTCTAGGCAGTGTATCTGCTAGTGACAGGCAGACAGTGCGGCGCTCAGATGAATAAAACAGAGAAAACATCTGGTAGGAGCAGCTCAGCCTGATGCATACACAAACACACACACAAACACACACACTTCTCTACCTCCTCTCCTTCCGTTCATACAAACCCCATAAAGGGCAAAATCCATAAGGGGCATGACTAATCTTGTTAGTGACTGGAAAGAAATGAGACAGAAAAGATGAGAGACTGAGGGACAAGAGGTGGATGGATGGATGGATGAGATAGATAGAGAGAGACAGACAGAAAGGTGAGTATGTGGGTGCAATAATTCAGTTAACTGTGATAGGTCAACCAAACCGCCTATCCATCAACCAGGCCAATCAGATTATGGTATCGACATTCTACCATTCAGCGGACAATGTTTCCATTCCCCATGACCTTCTGCATGTGTGTTTAGTGTGTGTGCAAGACGGGATCACCATGAAGCTGTTTTGAGCAAAAATTAAAAACACCAGCACACAAGATAAGTGGGGATCCATCTAAATATGCAAAATGTAATCAAATTTTTAGATGTTATTCAAACTAAATGTGAAGTTATGCATGTTTCCACTCACTACTACTGAGCATTAGGCACTACTCACAATGGAAAAAACAGTGCAGAAGACTCAACACTTCAGTGCATTATAGTGTGGGTAGCCAGCGAAGGATGAACATCATATAGGAGGATTTTATCTACAGTAATGGAGGGTTTTAAGCAACTTTTTCTAGACCTACATACTCTTGAAAAAATCCTAGTAACAGCCACTGCACTAAAGTCACTGCGTACATTAGAATAAAAGATCTCCATCATAATGAGAGAAAATAATTTTTTGAATAGGATGGGTTCTTAGGGCTGTTTTACCCCTATCGAACACAATAAAAGTCTGAATATACTGCATTAATGAAGACACTTTTTTCATGTATAAAAGCAATGTTTTCCCACTCAGCGTATAAACACAACCTTTTGAAATACAGTCTAAATACAGTGGCCTTCTTTTAAACCAGTGTGATACAAACAAATAAAACAAAAGAAACCCCAATATAGATTTATGACAATGTGTATTCAATCCGATAAAGTTGGTTCAAAAGCAATTAATGCATTGTAGCATGAATCTAAATGAGGGTGCAACGGCTTTATGCAATAAAAGAGTAGGCTGGGGTGGTGGAGGTTGAGTTTTCCCAGCAACAGTAGCAGCATGTTACATAAGCATTAATGCAAGCAGGGATTAGTGAAAAGCAGGGCTGGGTGATATCTCGAGATTTTAATTTATATCGATATATTTCTATACGAGATATGACACGGGACGATATCGTGATATCGATATAATTAGTTTTACATTAAAATACTTAAACGCGAGTCACTATTTCGCCTACTTCTCTTGACTCTGTGCTGCTCTTTGTCCTTCCCCGCCTCCCTCCCCCTCCGAAACTTTCCGAAACTCAATGATCCCCCCTCTCACCACAACAACAGAGAGACAACATGGAGACCGCTAACAAAATGAGTGTAGTCGAATAGTTAGTCGGTAAGAAGAAAAATAGTGGCTCTATCATTTGGAGATGGTTTGGTTTTAAGTCTTCAGACAATCAGCAAATTAATGTTTTTTTGTAGAGAGTGTTGAAAACAAGTCACAACTAAAGGCTCGAGCACGACGAATCTCCATCATCATTTGCAGCAGCGGCACAGGGGTCCGCTTGAAAACAGGGGTCTCAGTCTGCTACCAAGTGAACCCTGGTGCGGTTTGTTTAAGGTGTGAAAACAAAGAGGACCAACTTGTGATTAAAAGGCATGAAGAGGCATAAAGCGTAATGATATACGGATTTATATGTGATTTAATACACTCAAATACATGTTGGTACCTTGCTTGGCGCCTGTGTTGCCATAGCAACAAGTTGTACTCCGTGCTGATTTATTCGTATCGTGTAAAGAACAACATGCTGGACAGCTCTCCGCCTCGCTGGCTGCTCACAATGCCTTCTGCAAAAGCAGAAGCCCCAAGACAGCGTAAATTATGTGTTTTTTCATTGTTTATGTGGAAAAAAAGACCGGCGGAAGGAGCTGACGTTCCGGTTTCGTCTTCTTCTACGCCGTCTTTTCTTCCTGGTCGCCGTTTGTTTGCAACAACAGCGCCCCTAATGGGCACATATTTCCTGTTTTGTGAGCTTAACACAGAGAGGCATATTTGTTATATTGCCCATGTCAGTTTACATTATTTATTAAAACAAAATATTTGAATGTTCAGGACTCAGGGGCTGTTCACAAGAGAAAGCACTTTTAATGGAAAGAACTACCAATCTCAGAGAAAAGCTACGTTGTCAGATGTAGTAAATATTATTTGTGTTTTGTATTATCTCTTTTTACATTTTGCTTATTTGCACAGCTATATGTATTTTGTTTTGCAGAGAAAAGATTTACTTCTTACTTCTTTTCATGTAATTAATGAACATGTCAACCTATGCAACTGGTTCAATAAAAGACAGTATGCAGTTCATGTGGATTTAACTCAAAACTGAATCTGTTTATATTCCTTCTTCATGGACGAATATATCGAGATATATATTGAATATCGAGATATAGCTAAAACATATCGAGATATACATTTTGGTCCATATCGCCCAGCCCTAGAGAAAAATACGGCATATTTAAATATAATGCTGTGTCGAGAGAAAGAGATGTGATTGTCTGTGGGAGCTGGGAGGTGATAATTAGTATCAGCTGACCGTCAGCTGATCATGGCTGGGCATATGACTTCCGTGTCCTGCATGAACTTATGCTAAGCTTCATATTGTGCAAGTTTGATTCTATGAATGAATGAAACCTTTGTTGCTTCAGAGGAAATCTGTCACAGAAAGCATAAAAACTTAAGAAACTAACAACATCAGCATCCACACAGGACTTGGGAGGAAGATGGTTCATGTTTTAGCTGATAACGATAAAAATATTGATAAGCTAAAACCTTATTGATTTCCAGGTTTTTTTGTACCCCCGTTTCGATACCCATCCATTCACAAGTCAGCCCATAATGAAACAAAACAGATCAATAAAATGTGTTTTTAAATACTTCATTAAAGACTGCAGTGTTTCCTCTACCATTCTATTAGGGGGGTGCCCCGCCCCCTCAACTACACCCCCACCCCCCTTGATTGTCGAGTCAATTTTATTTAATTGTATTTTCTATATAGCGCTAAATCACAACAGAAGTCATTTAAGGATATCTTTCCTACAGAGCAGGTCTCTACCTGGTTCCTTTATTAAACAAACTAAAGAGCCTTATGTTATTTATCTTGTTTACATGAATGTATTTATTTTGAGTCCTGGTTTTCTGCTTGTTCCCTCTGTCTCCATGCCCAGAGCTAAGCAAACCCATTAGCTCACTGACCAGAGAGCCCCGCCCCTCCTCCCTGTGTCAGAGCTGGGGTCTAATATGTGCTGGGATGCTTTGACTCAGTATCATGAGAGAGAGCTCTCCAATGCAACTGATTTATCCTCTAAAGTTGTGTATGAACCGATGCCCCACTTGTTTTGCATCTGAGATGGTCAAAGAGCGCTGGATTTCGGCGCGAGATTGCAGCAATTGCGCACAAACATGCTACTAAGTGACAAACCGATAGGAAACGTGGTTAAAATCAGCAACAGTTAGTTTCATGTCCACACCAACTCCCTCTTGATCTTCTCACCACAGCAGCTAACACCCCCCCCCCCCCCCCCCCCCCACACAAACCTGCCCCCACTCACAGGTGTGTGGGGGCAGGTGAGCCATGAATATTGGAGAGGATCAGTTCCTAGACGGTCTGGCCTGCCCATCCGCGGGTCACCTGATGATCATTTTATCATTTTAACATTCATTCATAGGGACCAATAAACTGGTGGACAATCCTTTTGGCCTTTTCATTCCTCGCGTGCATGTTTCTCATAGCGCCTGACGCTATTGGCGATATCCATGATTGTTATTTACGCTCGTAAATAAACCTCGTCCACATGCAGATTACGACAGAAACTCTTCTATCCTCTGGATAATAGTGAAGAGAGAATATAGATAGATAGATAGATAGATAGATAGATAGATAGATAGATAGATAGATAGATAGATAGATAGATAGATAGATTTTTATATTGACAGGTGATTCACAGCTGGAATTTACATGAGTAGCACGATTCCTTTAAGTGTTTATGTTGGTGTCCTGCTGAACATCTAACAAAGTGTAAATCTGAATCAGCAAGTGACTTAGCAAAAGTTTGAACTCAGACAAAGAAGGTATAACCAGATCTGTGAGCTGCATAAAAAACTTTTGTTGATATTCTGGAAAGTTAAGATGTCTTTTCTTTCTTCTTCTACTCTTCAAATTCTTGTCCTCTCTCTCTGTATCTCCTCATCCCTTACTTCTGTCTTCACCTCCTCTTGTTCCTCCCCTCATCTCTCTCTCATCTTCTCAGTGGGTGCCAACCATACGTTACCATAGAGACCAAGATGGGCTCCAATGTTACCATGGAAACTGTGTGCTGCAGCATTACTCTCTCTCTCAGTCTGTTTCACCGTCTCTCTCTTCCTCGCACACATACATGAACACACAAATTTGATGACACTGATCAGTATTGTACCAAGAATATCTCAGCACATCGGCCTAATTACTACTCTTCTGTCAGCATGCAGACGTCCTATTGTGTGTCTGTGTGTGCAACAATGTGCACGCCAGTTTTTTGTGTCTGTGTTTGGTAGTGTGCATCCTTGTGTGTGCGTAAACTTGGGACTTTCTGCCTGTTCCAGTGATTCATGTCACATACTTAACACTAGTTGATTATTAAACTGAGGCTTATGTGAAACTTTAGCATGCCATTGCGTTACAGTGCACAGGTCTTTGCATGAATAGAGTGTAATGTAATAACAGTGCTGTAAATATAAGATTTGGAAGAAGCATACAGTCCTACAGACTCCATGAATGCCTTTTATGTGGAAAAAATCAGTGTTTGTAAAAGGGTAATCAAGTCTTAATAATTGTAGTGTATGTTTTATTTTCCTCTAGTGAAGGTTTAATAGATTTTTCAATGGAGCCTGAAATTTGAGGTGAAGTTTTGGGTCAGTGTTCAAAAATTGGTTTAGCTTTTTTTCTCTTTTGTTGTAATTACTACAGCTTGGAGAGGAATAAAGACTTCTAATAAAGACTGACAATGCTGACTGAAGCAGGAGAATAATAATGTTGTATTAACTTTGATGTGAAATTCACAGCAGTGATGACCATGGCTCAAAGGTCATCGCTTCAGTAAGCTAGTGGCGATCAAGTGAGGGAATTTCCAGCCAACAGCTCTCAATTTTTTTTCCCTGCAAGGACATCAAGCTTTCAGATTTTTTTTATAGTCACTCAAAAGAGGAGGAGAGGAGCGCAGAGAAGAGTCTAGGGGTTAAAGAGTGTACTTTACTGTCTATTGAGGTGGGCAAAATGAATGGAAAAATATTATTTCTAACACTCACAATGGAAGTTCTTCAAAGAGGTCCTTAAAGGTGTGGTAAACTTTGACAGCACATATGTGGTAAAGTCTGAGATGGTGTCAATCATCTTTGTCTGTTGTGCTGAGTTTAGATGGGGAAGCACTTTCTCAGAGTGTAAATAAAACATCAATAAACTAAAGGAAATACAAACACACCAGATTCTCACTCATTTTACCTGATAAAAAAGGCCAGTAGTTAGAAAAACACTCTACTCTTATAGGACCAAAGAGGATCTTTCTGGGCATGCAGTTTAGAGCTATATGTGAGATTGGGGTTTGTGTTGGGATTAGTTGTGGGACAGCTGATAAATTGCTTGCTTTTTTCTCCACCTTTCATTTCTTTCTTTTCTCACCTTATCAGCTCTGCTCACTTCATTCTCTCATTCTGCAGTTGTTCTACTCACAGGATAATCTCGCTTTCATTAGCTGGAGTGTCAAAGGGTTAAATCACCCGGTGAAAAGAAACAAAGTCTCCACACGACTAAAGCGGCTTGAGGCTGCGGTAGCTTTCCCTGAGGATACCATGCGGTGACCAGCTGTACGTAGGGAAATGCTGTTTGTTATTACAACTTAAAGTAAAGGCCCTTACAGGGGTTTGCTACAGCAAATTAAACATATTGTAATACTGCTCCCCTACTAAACCAACAACTCTTTGCAAATCAAGAAGTTATACCAAATAATTTTCACATATTTCAGCAGTTTGGGATTGGCAGTTTTATACTGTGCAACAAGAGAAAAAAAACTACTGACTTTTCCAGACTTGGACTATGCAAGAAAAGCTCCTCACTAGATCTCTGAGGAGCATTTATAAATAAAGACATTAGTAGAGAGTGACCACTCAGCTGTTTTTGTTCTTATGCTCTCAAATCGTCTGAGTTAATCTTTTTTTAACACTGCTGAGCATGTCGGTGTCACTGCTCCCTTACTGAACAATCACAATCCAGATGGAGCAGTTTGAGCCAGTTTGTGACACGCAAAAGCAAAATTAAGAATATGGAAGCAGATGGATCAATCAAGTGGAAGAGCCACCAACTAGCCTGTCTAACCTCCAACGCGCTGCGAACCGCTGGTGAATTGTACTACCGAACACATCGCTCCCTCTCTAGTCTATCAGAGCATTTCCACAGCCAGCGCTCCAGACTTTCGGCGGTGCGTGCCTGGACCGACACTTTGTTCTGCTTTGTCTGAGATACGCTGCAGGTCTATCTTCATCGCTGGCCACTGCCAAACCGTGTCAATACTCATTGATCAGAAAGCTCCAGAAGAGGAGGTCACAAGCGTAGAATATTCAGTTCTTTCAAAATACAACAAAATGCACGGACTCGTAAATCATCACAATATCAACAGTATGTCTCATCCTGCAACGAGAGCAAACGGTCACCGAGAGGTCACTGGGTCACAGAGCTACAACAGCCCCATTGATGAGGGAAAGTTAACTTTTGGGGATATTTTGCCAAAAAAATTTTCATAAAACCACAGTTCCTAGAGCTAACATTAACCTTTTAACTTCCTTATGTACTCACCCAATGGAGGAAGCAATACTATCATGGACTTTTACCGGAAAGGATGATAAATTGAGGCCCGAAGGTAAAACAGTCTGCTGTTGACATACTATTCCTGCGTGAACTCGCAGTTCTGCCGTGATCTTTTCCTGCTGATCAGGGCTGCATGTCACGGTGCAGCGCACTAGACTCGCTTCCAGTGGTAGAGGTCGCTTGCCTTCAGTCGGACCAAACATGCGGCACTTTGGTGTGCAGCGCAGTCGTCCTATGTGGAAATTGCAGGTAAGCTTGCCACAATAAGAGATCATGAGAAGCAGACATAGATCTGAAAACAGCAGGTTTCAGATAAATTACTGTCTTACGGGTGGCTCTGTGATGAGCATAGATCCACAGACTTTTAATATGAGCCTAGGAGGACAACTCCATCATAAAACTTTGATGTTTTGGCTGCTTAATGACTGTAGTGAGCACCTGCTGGCTTCAGTGTTTACTAGCTAAAGTCCACTGCCATGCTTTGTTGAAGTAAATTCTTCATCAGCCTGTTTAAAGATGTTGAGCTTAACAAGCAATATGGCAACAAAATTACAACTGTATGGTGAACTTCAGAGTCATAGCACTTGAGGGAGAAGTTGAACTCCCACTTAAGGTATGACATTCCTGGCCCTACAACTTGCACAGCTAATATGTCTGATAAAAGCAATGAATGCTACTTTAAGACAGCCAAAGAAATACCATAATTCAGAAATAATGTTGATGAGTTCTGTGACAGGTATTGCCTTTTTTCTTCATGCCACATGAGCGCCTCATTGCTTAGAAACACACAAACAATTTACCAGCATGCTATGAACATGCCAACACCACACACTGAACATGAATCTCATTAACAGACCTAAGATCCAATCTGAGCGCCTCTGGATGAGGATTATGTTTGATTAAGGATTACACTGGTGTGTGTGAGTGAAAGAGGAACAACAAGAGGTTGTGTTACTATCATCAGTAACCTTTGACACGTGAAACAAAGATAGATGACCTTCTGCAAAGGATTAGGCTTCACATACACATCGACATAATCAAAGCTGTCTGTATGCTTGTGATCCCAACACATTTGCTTTGCCTCTACTGATCTGAAGCCACTATGATTTCCTGCTGCATTTGCATGTAAATATGAAGGGAAATGTCTTCTATAGACCTCTATATAGTAAAACTAACCATACTTTCACATTTTCTACAGTAATGAATATTTGGCCTTATTGAATACATTTTTTTTCTTCCTGTCTTTGTATTTTTTCCTCCAACTTCAGAATATAAAAAGTTTATAGAAAGAGGATAAACTCTCGTTTCCAGGCAACAGGCAATGTAGCTGCCAGATGTAGAGGAAAGGAGGGAAGACAGAGAAAAGTTGACATACAGAAAGGTTAATGTGGGCTGTACTTGTGTGCATGTGACAAAAGCTGAGACACACAATTTGTCTTCTGGATGTATAGTTGTTTTTTTACTGTTCTACGTCATGAAATGTAAAACAGCAAAGTTAATTTTACAAAGCTTTACTTTGAATCGCTAAGTTCATCTGGCCAGGTTTAGTTGGAGACAGGTGAATTTTTTCCTTCAAAAAGATGCAGAAAATATTTCCCCTGAAAGATTTTGTGCATTTTAAGAGGAGTTGTAACTTAAAGTGGAGCAATGCAAAGTCTTTAGTTTGTCTGTTTAAACCTAAACACAGAGAAGAAGAGTAGGAGGGCACTGTACAGATCTGACAACACTGATCAACAAATCTCCCTGAGAGTGTCACATGCGAGCTGTGCTAACTCTACACACACAGACACATGTCTCACGCTATCACAATTTTCCTTTATCTCACACAGAGAATGTCACATGCTATTTATTTCTTCCTCTGTCAATTTTCTTTCACTTTCACACACGGGAGCCTGTAATCTGTCCATCTTCAGGATCAGCCTCTGTGTAAACAAACATTGTCCTTGCTTTGATACTTCTGGGTAAACAGTTGCTGAGATACCGTCATGCTTTCATTCTTTTAAATTAATAATTCATTCACCAGCGCTCTGTAGCTGCTTCTCCCTTTATAGGTTACAAGGTCTGAGAACTATCCCAGCATGCACTGGGAGGGAGACTGGGAAATACTCCTGGCAGGTAACCTCCAGTGCAACACTGCTGACAGAAAAATCCAGTCCAACATGCATGGAGACAAGAGCTTAAGACAAGGGATATCAGGGGCTGAACCCATACACTAATTGACTGATCAAAGATCCATTTAAATCAATGAAAGTCAAAACACTGATCGTCCCTGTCATCCCTCAAATATATTTTTAAATCCCTACTGCTCAACTGCTTAACAGCTTCGGCCCTTCTACATGTTTCTCTGAACTTTTTAAAGGCTGGGAACAAGCAGACAGTTGCTAATGGTGGCAATACAGACAATAAAGAAGATGGTAATCTCTAAAGAGGGTAAAAAGCTGTGTGGAGAATACTTTGGAAGTTTTCTGTTTATATAAGTTAACCATCGGCACCAAAGACCCTATACATTTAAAAGTTTTAAGTATCATGTCATACTAAACCACATGAACTAGACAAATGCTGGTGTTAAACAATTGAGAAAAGTATAAAGGGTGAAACCAGTGCAGCAACACAGGAAGTCCACATGTGCATAAAATGCACTTAAAAAAAAATCAGAACAGGATAAAATGGACTACAGACTGCATCATGACTCTACTGTTTGGCATATATTGAGTATACTCATTGTATCACAGCTTTTGCCACATAAGATGTATTAAATGACTGTATCCAACTAGGTCTTGGCAAATGATCGCAATTTAGATTAAATCTCAATATGGCCGGCTTCAATTTTTAAATCACAGACAGTGCAATATTTCCTGAACCTCAAATGTGACAGAATGTGTCTTTTCTTAGAATAGTTTGCAAAAATCCAAATTTTCCTGTTAATGTAACTCATTTTCTTAATCAAAACTAGAATAATGCAAAAAAACCCAAAACAAAACAAAAAAATTATCCCCTTTAGTATAGCAATTGATATCAAATTTGCTTTATAAGCCAAGACTGCAATTAGATTTTTTTTTAATCTTTCTTTTTGTAGTTTAATTTATCTAATATTGTGCTGGTTATAATGTAAAATGATTTATGGGGGGGGGGGGGGGCACTGCAATTAGATTATTTACACAAATTGTTCAGCCCTAATCCCAACCATCGAGTATAAATTATGAGGAACTTTTAAGCCATCAGCAAGCAATTCTGTCATCATCAAGCAACTCTGGAGTTTCACATCTCCCACTGTCTCCAAATGCCTCTCTCACAAGCAGACAGCATGCTCCCCTGCCCATCTAGTAAACTATCTTCCATGCATGTGTGGTTTTGTATCAGAAGAGGAGGGAGAAAAGCATGGGAGAGCAGAACGTGCAAACATATTACCAGCAAAGGGGAGTAAGTGGTGTTAAGAGAGAGTTTGAGAAGGTGATGGACGGTTTGGTCCTGAGGAAAAACAGCACTGGATCTGTCATCTGGCAGTGGTTCAGATTTCAAAAGGAAAACATCTAACAAAAATGCAGCAGGCTAATCTGTAAAATATGCTGCAAGATTACAGGGGCAGTTACACATCACATCACCAAAGACATGGCCAAGTAAGTGTTGTTGAAAGGCCAGGATTAAAAAATCTAATAAAGACACTCGAAACATTATTTGCCTGGGTGCAATTTTTCCTGACAAATCTCTGCCAGGGCTGTACATGTCAATGAGAGAAAAGGTTGCCCAGCAGCTAACAAATGTGACCCAGTTATTCACAACAGATTTGTGGTCTCAGCCTAACAGTACATTACATTGACAACTGTTAGTTAAAAAGTTAGTGCCTCCAAACAAGCTTTTTCCCAAATGCTCACACAGCAGAGCTCCTTGCACAAGGTCTGAAAGATGCTCATGCATCAGCACAAATAACGGGACTAATGTCATCAAAACTGTGAGCCTGATTGGGTGGACAAGACTGCAGTTTTGTGGCAACAAGCTGCATCTTGCAATTGGTGAGATTTTGTATAAACTAGCTTCACCCTTAATGAGGAAAATAAAAATATTTTTGATAATCAACAATAGCAAACATAAGCGAAAACATTTCATAACTTCTTTTTTTAGCTACAGGCCTGTAAGGGCATTGTTTATTTTTATTTGTAGAAGCTTATGAGTGAATCCTTCTCAAAATAAAAAAGTGCACAAAATTTGACCTGACACTGATTTTGCCCTTTCTGCACACAAAATTTAAAAAAAAGAAAAAAAAAAAAAAAAAAAAACGGTAGAAGGGTCTACTATAATCATCATACTGGTGTCACTGTATGCATCAAAGAGCTGAATTAAACATTTACAAAGTAATTTAGAGGAGATTTAAAAATACTGTCAAATTTATTAGGCCACCCTAACCCTAACCAAAGTAAGGTTTATGCCACAGCTGCCCTAAATTAACAGCATTGGTAATTACCAAAATCCTTTTTTATGTTTCTGCAATGTTTAAAACACCAATATGTAGAAGCTCTTTACCCCAAATGATATCTTTAATGCTAAAATATAATTATTATTGTTATCCATGAATCTTCAAGTTTACTGATTGACAAAAAAACTGAAAAAATAGTAAAGCACATTATTATTTCTTGATTCATATGTCAAATTATAGTTATTTACTTGCATTCCTGAAGAAAAAAATGAGTTTTAGTGGTTGAATGTTATGCTTGATTCATTTCTGACTTCTCAGAGAAGCCCAGTGAGCCAACTCGAATTTGGGTATAAAAAGGTGAATTCAGTTTGAAATCCCTCATTCCTGTTCAAAATGGTAAAATGTGTAGAGCTCACTGAAAATGAAAGAGTCCACATTAAAGCACTTCATGCTGGATGGTCTTCAGGCACAGTAGAGTTGTGACGTAAACAAGCAGCAGCAAGAGGCCAGTGCAATTATGGCAGAAGAGCTTAGCGTGGATGCTGCTAAAGCCCCAGTTTTATCAGAACTTAATAACATTACTTTGTTAAAAGAAGAACAAAGAACAGCAGTGAGTTGTCTTCTTTTCATAAACAACAAAAGTCGAGTACTTACATGTCTATTGTCACCATGTGTCACGGTAGCTGCGCACTCGCAGCTCAATAGCGGCTACGTGACATGTTTTGTTGCTCTGATTGGCCCATAGAGATGTGACAGACAGAACGTTCATCCAATCACACTCTGAGTTTTTTTCAAAGCCTCTGCCTTTTCTCAAACGTTTCCTATTGAAGCTTTCCCAGATGGACGTGTGAAACAAATCCATCTGGTGTGTCAGGTTACCCTTAACGATAAATGATAAAAATAATAATAAATATATAAATTATTTAAAGGAAGAATGATGTGGAACTTCACTGTGAGACAGAGAGAGAGAGAGAGACTTGGAAGTGGTGCTGAATATTATATTGTTTTTCAACATCCATGGTGTTGTAGGGATGCACAGTATATAAAGTCTCACCACAAAATGGACAATGCTAGACAGACGATCTGAAGCCGTTATGCTGCTACTTCTGTGTTGTTGGATTTACGAGGTAATTTTGCTGTTTTTAATATCATTCAGCCCAACACAGGCTTTGTTGCTCTCCATAAAAACATAATGTGATTCATTTTAGATGTCAAAAATGTTCAGCAATTAAGTTCACAAAACATCAATGTTTTTTTTTTCTTTTTTTTAAACTTTGGCTGAAATGTATCTGGTTGCATCTAATGGGTTCATATAATCATCTTATATCAGTGGCAGACCCTCTGAATCAAATCAAAATTAAATCATAACATGGTAGACTTTATGGTATCAGCAGTTACTTTTTTGCTGTCCAAGGACTCAGTAACGTATTCATATCACACATTGTACCACATGGCATCCCATTAGATTGCATAATGGTTAAAATGCTCATTTCCACATTGAAAATGGAAAAAAAACCATAACTGTCTGTAAACACAGACTGAGATGCAGAAAATAAGACAGTTTATTAAAAGAGGAGAGGGAACTGAAGGAGAGCAATAGAAAGAAACAGACATAAAAGAAGGGGGAAGAAAGAAAGAGAGTAATTGGTCTAAAAATAATAGAACACAGGAGCATAAATCATGTCATATAGACAGCCAGTGTGTGTGTGAGAGAGTGAGTGTGTGCATAATGAGTGTGTATGCTAGCTGGTCCCTGAGGGGAAAGTAACTAGTACCCTTGAGAAAAGAGGAGGAGAGAAAGAAAGCCAGGGAAGACGGGAATAAAAAAGAAGGAAAGATAATGCATGAAGTGTACAGAGGAGAATGATACGCCAAGGTGAAAGGGTTCTCCAAATTGTTCATCTTCTCTAAATCAAGTCTTAAATGCTTAGAGGTATAGGTGTGTGTGTATACTGACTTCTCACGACTTCTTCTGTCTCATCATGCATGCAGGCAGACAAATGGACAGTCACACACACACTGAGCCAGTAAGGCATAAGTTCATACACAACCTTTTTCTCACATTTCCACATGCAGCCACACACAAGCAGGAGATACAAATGAAGATAAAGTGAGATGACACACAAACACACGGATCACTGTAGTGCATCAAGATCAGAGTCAGTGCTCGCTTAACTGACAGGACAAGACAGATTACTATACTCTTTAAGTCACTGCATGACTCACGCTGTGTGTTTGAGAGGGTGTTAGTCATCTAATATGCCTCTTGGGTTGATCGTGCTAAGTTGTAAAAAAAAAAAAGGACTGAATGGTGGTAGAAAAATGATGAGAAAACATAGCACAATATTAAAGTAGTAGATCAAAAATAACAGAATTATTCAACAGTGTAAAAAACATTTGGAAGACTGTTGATGTTGTGTCATGCTGTTTGCAGTTCTGCAGACAGCCAGGGGAATAAGAATATATCTCTGAATGACAGCTGGATTTGCATGAATAAAAAGTTGCTGTCAAGGTCAACGCATTATGGCCGTTCTAGAAAAGATGCTCTTCAGATGGGCTGCATGAATAGCATGTTTCAAACATATCTCGTGCATTTAACATGTTCAAATTTGAAAGAAAAGGAGGTTTGTCAAATTTTACAGTGAGACACTCATGGTTGACAGTCAAAAAAAAGCTATGTTGAAAATGTATTTGCCAGTGTTCATGTCTAAATCAGTGGAATAGCCCAAGCATGAAAATGAAAAGTTTGGTTACCTTTCAGTGGGACTCTTAAAGTGAATGCCCAGTCTGATATTTCTGTGTATAGACTAGAGACATTTCTAGCTGAATAATTTTAAATCTGGTTTAACACAAATCAGATTTGACATTTGGTCAAATAGTCTAAACTTAAGGAAACGCTCAGGAAACAAAATTGAGCACTACATATTTAAGATGGAATCACAGCAGGATTAGGTAAACAATGTGAAGATGGTTTGCAGAATGCCAGCACTGCTCTCCTGCAGTCCCCTTTGCAGCGTCCACATTTCCGTGCTGAATACTGTCACTTCATGTTTTGATTACTTTATAACCTGACTCGGTCTCTGTACAACTTTATACCCATTTTCTAGTTCAAAGTGGTGCTAAACTGCACTGTTCTATCAGTTTTTAGAGGATAGTTTTTTCTGAAGAATGTTTTTCCTTCTGGCACAGTCTCACTCAGCAGTTGTTGCTCTTTAGTTTGTATGTAAACTAAAGACTTGTGCTTAGAGTAAAAACAATCATTTTCTGGTAAAACCAAGCCCCCAAAACCTGTACCAAGAAAACTGATACGATCCATCAATGTGGCAGACAACCTAGTGGAGTGGAGAGTGATAACTAGACTTTCTTTACCGTACTTCATATACATCTATTGATTAGAATTATGATGGCGCACAAACATCTTTATGCATTCATGTAAAAAACATGTTGTAGTTTGGTTTATGGACTTTACTGTGGTAAATTACTAAACCAAGATAAAGCTGACAGCAGAAACAGCTTCACTCTGCAGTCATCACCCTCCAAGCACAGAGCCAGTCTGAATGGCGCCTTTTTTGTAGCCTTTTTTTGTTTTTTATCAATTTTAAACAGGTTATCAAACACATTGTGTTATAAGTGAGCTTAAAGAAAGGCTGAAAATTGAACAATGTTAAACACCTAAACTTTAGGAATTTCCCCAATCAAGTTACAAAAATGAGTTTGTTTTTAAATTACACATTAGGATTTGCAGTTTGCTCTGTCTCACAACACTGTAAATTTAACCTTCTGTGTTCTTTTTTCCCAGATTCTGGTGAAAGTGAGGCGATTATCTTCCTTGTTAATCAAGTCAGATGGGTGCAGCTTTGCTTGTTTGCACATTCTTTCTTTTATTACCCCCCTTTCTCTCACTACATTCCCTTTTCTGTTCATATCCATATCTCTCCTGGTGTCTTTTCCCACATTCCCCCCCCCCCCCCCCCCTTTTTTTTTTTCTCTTTTTGCCTCCTCATCTCTCCTTCACTGCTGTGTCCATTAATTAACCCAGCTTTCCTCAGCCCAGGGAGATGCAGAGGGAGCAGGATGAATCAAAGGGTTGAAATAACAGGGACAAACAAATAAAGAGAGAAGTACTGGTGTGAATGCACCCATTTCCAGAGAATCAACCCATGCTTTAATGACCTGACAGTATGGCTATAGTGTTGTTGATGACTTTCAAATCAGAGAATGTGAGGCTGTTAGGGGCATTAGACATGTCATGTCAGGATTTTTTCTCAGATTAAAAATGTCTTATAAGGCA
Organism: Cheilinus undulatus; assembly: GCF_018320785.1. Classification (NCBI taxonomy): domain Eukaryota; kingdom Metazoa; phylum Chordata; class Actinopteri; order Labriformes; family Labridae; genus Cheilinus; species Cheilinus undulatus. The sequence continues at coordinate 16,894,560 of NC_054887.1, read as the reverse complement.
TACAACTGCTGAAATGTCAACCTTAAGAAAAACTGATCACTATTCATGCCATTAGAGGGATCAGAACACAGAAACAAATCTGTTGTCTGTTTTTTAAATGTGCAGCTTCATTCATATGATTGTTGTTTATCATAGGAGAATATTGCAAACATTAAGGCAACCTCAAGGTCATATAAGCACGCTATTCATGACCACACATAAGCAAAAACGCACACCAATCTCCTCAAATCCTTGATGAACAGTAGTTGCAGCTACTAGACATAGGGACAGTATGAGAACACACACAGTGACAAAGTGGGATATGTGCTGAGTGTGAGAGCAGACTGGACAGTGCCTCCTGGCCCTTCACCTACTGAGATCAAACACTGTGTGAGTGTGAATGTGCCCATATTGATGACATATGGTCTCCTCTGATATGATGCTCCATGGGCAAAAAACCATGAAAGTGAGGCAAGTATAATTTCTAATGAAGCTTAGACATCTTGGTACGACAGATACAAAGTTTAAGGCAGAAAAGGACTTCACTATAAAGGTGGAAGACATCTGATAACTCAGTGGGAGACAAACTGTTTATTAGGGCTGAATGATTAAGCCCATTTACATCCTCATTGTGATATGAAAATATATATTTATTTAAAAAAAAATACACTCACACATTTTTAGGGCTGACACCTTCATGAGGTCTAATATCTAACTGTCTCTCCACTGCCTCCATCACTGCTGCCTTCCATGCTTGTTTTTACTGAGCTTGAGACTCCCGCTGCCACAAATTCTGTTGCTCACCGGGACAGAACTGTGATGTGTGCTGCTCTAGAATGATGTCAAAGTCTCATTCATTGTGACCTGGCTGTTCAGACCCTGTCACTGATTAAACTGATCCTGAAATAACATGTTTTTAAAATAATATGTTGGTGTTTTTTGTTTGTTGTCATTTGACCAATCAGTTGTTCTGTGTGGGAGTAATTTCGGTGTTAACAAAGTTTTTCTTTGGTTAGCTATAGGCCTGCACATTTTATCAGCTATTCTATTCTATCAGTGTGCATCATTTGGCCATCATTATATCAAACAGTTCCATGAATACATGGACCAGTCCACAGACCAGATGAACCTCTAGTTCACAACCATACTCCTATCCCTCCTCCCTGTAACCAGGTACAACTTATGTGCCTGCTATGTTAGCTTGCACGAGGGATGAGACAGGACAGATGAGCAAGGCAGTTTGGAATGCAGAGACTCCTATGTGAAACAGAACAGCATTTCTGCCGTTTGGGATTATTTTGGTTTCAGGACAGGCGGCCCAGTACAAACAGAGCTGCTGTGTAAAAGCTGCTGAGCAGTTGTGGCTACTTCCAGAGGAAATATAACAAATCTGGAACACCTGTACCTGCAATAATACAGCAAAGAACTACACAAAACACTCAAAACTAGTCAAACAAAGCAAAAGGCTGTGTTCCAAACCATATACTCCTTCCATATCCCCTATCCACTATACAGTGAGCAGCATAGTGGAATAGATAATGGAATTATTTGCAAAACACAAAAACATTTTCAGACAGTACTCCGGCTGCATACAATGATGTCATCGCTGTCACAGTTAAACTGTGTAGCAACAACAGCTCCTAGATATCCATGACAACGGCTGAGGATCAAAATAACGCAAGAATTTCACTGAAAATTGATCCTCAATGTAGCATATTTTCACCCAAAAATAAAAATACTAATAGATAACAAAGTTTGTGACTTTTGTGGCAAAATAGTTGTAAATATGTCTGTGTATTATCACTTATTTCACATACAGATGTTGGTCTCATGTCTTGCAGTCATCATAGGGGGAAAAGTTACTTTGTTTTGAATCATTAACACTTTCTTACAGATTATATACAGTGCTTAACAAATTTATTAGACCACCCTAACCCTAACCAAAGTAAGGTTTATGCCACAGCTGCCCTAAATTAACAGCATTGGTAAATCCCAAAATCATTTTTTATGTTTCTGCAATGGTTAATACACCAATATGTAGAAGCTCTTTAACCCAAATGATATTTTTAATGCTAAAATAGAATTATTATTGTTATCCATGAATTTTCAAATTTACTGATTTACAACAAAACTGAAAACATAGTAAAGCACATTAATATTTCTTGATTCATATGTCAAATGATAGTTATTTACTTGCATTCCTGAGCAGTAAAATGAGTTTTAGTGGTTAAATGTTATGCTTGATTCATTTCTGACTTCTCAGAGAAGCCCAGTGAGCTGGCTCAAATTTGGGTGAATTCAGTTTGAAATCCCTCATTCCTGTTCAAAATGGTAAAACGTGGAGAGCTCACTGAAAATGAAAGAGTCTGCATTAAAGCACTTCATGATGCTGAATGGCCTTTGAGACAAAAATGACAGGTGGTCTAATAAATTTGTTAAGCACTGTACTTTGGTTAAAACCAAACAACTGATGATGAGAAATATTGCTGGGATAGTTGTCGGTTGTCACATACAGTGAATAGGGAGTGATTTCTGACAGTCATATAGTAGCAGCTCATGAGGTGGGTTAATTTTGCTTTTTTAATTTATTGCTCTTTTAATGTAGGTTTCCTCATCTATTTGACCCCCCACCCCCAATTCATCATAAGAGGGGCAGCTGATGCTGAGGGGTAGAGTGGTTCATCTTTCAGCTACTAAATTAAGGGTTTCGATCCCCGCTTTCTTCAGTTGCATGTTGAAGTGTCTTTGGGCAAGACACTCACACCCAAATTGCTCCCACTGCTGCATCAGTGGCATGTGTATGAATAAGATAAGTTACTACCACCCCACATAGCAGCCTCCGTCATCAAAGTCTGAATGTGGTGGGAATGAGTAAGCGCAACCTGCTTTGATAAAAACCCTCTCAGTGGTCAAACAACAAGAAAAGTACTGTACAAGCTCAATTGTACCTTCGACTATTAAAAGTCTACAGATCCTTTAAGGCTGGGGTCAGAAAAATTAAAAAAGCAACTCGCAAGTCTGAACCCACAGTTTACACAATGGTGCCCACCAACTGAAACCCATACACACATTTTACAAATCTGCTGGCATGGATTATGAACCAGGTATAATAAGCCGTGTAATGTTTGGTGCCAAATAAAGTAGTGTAACAAACAGAGAGAAATAGGAACGTCTGCACACTTCATTCACATTAGCTTGTTTATTCCAATTAATACCATCACAATATTGACCAATGGTTATTGTACATCACATATTTTCATCATATTGAGCAGGCCTACTGTGTATGTATCACTGGATTTATGTGACTCTTTCACCTAACTCTACCTCTCATGCATTAACTTATTTTCAACTCCACAGAGCAGTATGTGATGCAGCTCTGGCATGGATAAACCATTGGAAATAAAGAGCACTGATGTGCAGAAGAATCACAGAGAAATATTCACAACTTGTGAAACAGAATAACTTCCATGTCCTGCTGTTTCTCTCTCTTTTGCAATATCCAAAATTTTATCAGAACAAGTTTCTCCTACAAGACAAATCTGCACAAAAAGCATCTCTCCCTCAGTGTCTGTCTATGTTGCTCTCTCCTTGTGTTGAACTGGTTGCAATGCTCCTATCAGACCCAAACACACCACTCTATCTCCCTGTAGAGCGCTGGAAAAGCCCCGTCTGTGAATGACTGTGCGTGTTTGCGCGTGTGTAGAGAATTGCTCCATCATTCCTCCCCTGGTTAATGTCCACTGGAGCGAGACCAGAGCACAACACGGTGAAAATGGAGAAACAGAGACACAATAAGAAAACACTGAGATTTGTGTGTCCGTGTGTGTGTGCTGTTGGGGTTGGGAAAAAAGGGAAAATAATATTGGAGCTATCCAAAGACAGGTGCACTGTAAGTGATATGTCAATTGTTTCTAGAGCAGCAAACAAAGCATGGAGAATATTAAAATTTCATTCTGTCTGGGCTTCAAAAGAAGATAGCTCTGAAGGCTCAAGAGAGCTTTCCATTATCACAGGTATGTTTAGAAGTTGTAATGAATATCTAACCCTCCATAATTAAAAAAACAAGTCTAAACATATTATTTATCACTGTCAGTCCCTTTTAAGACCACAAACGATTAATAAAATATCATTTAGATGTCTTTAAACCTGTTTTTGATTTTCATTTAGGCTGCATGTGCACAACAGCATTTATCAGATAACATACTATGGAGGCCACTGTGCTTTCGGGAACCCTCATTTTTTGTAGCCTTCCCCAGATGTGCGTCTTGCAGCAATCCTGTGTTTGAGCTCTGTGGGCAGTTTCTTTGACCTCATGGCTTGGTTTTTGCTCTGATATGCATTGTCAGCTGTGAGGCCTTCTATAGAGAGGAGCATGCTGTTCTAAATCATGTCCATTAAATGTAATTTACCAAAGGTGAACTCCAATGAAGGTGTAGAAACATCTCAGCAACAATCAAGAGAAATGGGAGGCATCTGAGCTAAAGCTCGAGTTTTTCTGTAAAGGGGCTGAATGATTATGTCAGTGTGATATTTAAGTGGTTTTTATTTTGAATGAATTTGCAAAAATTTTAGGGATGCACTAATTTGGCAGTATTGGCAGGTAATAAGTGACAAAGTAAAATATTAATATTGGTAGCTATGAAAATTTCTGCCAATATTGACAACCGATATTTTGTCTACAAAACCTGCCTGTATCAGTAAATGTTAGCCATACAAACATGTAAGTAAAGGAGTTATAGGCTGGTCCAACAGACCTACTTCAGCTGAAAACAAGTGGTATCAGTGCATCCCTAACCAACTCTAATGAAGTAAAATTTTGTGTTATTTATGGCTTCTTATATTCTTAAACATGTTTACCATCAGTTTTCTTTTTCTTTTTTTTCTTTTCTTTTTTTACAAAATCAACTGACCTGATAAGTAAAAGAGTGAAGCGCATATCTGTGTGACTGTTTCTGCTTCACCTTTAAGGTGAACCATAACCATGTTACTTGGTACCCTTCTGGCCTTCTGCACATCAATATATTCTCTTGCACTGTTGGTTCTTTTTCTTCCCGTCCTCCTCACCATCCCAACTGCATGCTTAACCACATGGAGTTTAGAGTCTTCAGCCTCTCTGCTCCCACTCTCTGGAATTAATTCCCCCCAGAAACTCATACAATCCACTCTGTCTCTATGTCTTCTTTTTGCCATCCTACATACAGCTTTAACAGCTTCATTCACTGCTAATTTATTGACCCTTTGTTACAATTGTTTAGTTGTTGTTCTCTGGTGTGAGTGCAGTGAATGTGCCTATAAATTAAATGCATTTTCATTATCACAGTATTTTAATTGTTATTACTGTTTAAGTCAGTAAATAATGATGTCCTAGATATTTGAGCTTGTATTTCCAGGATTAACGTGCAGATCAGCTGTATAAAAGTTTCCTGAAACACAGAAAAATAGCAAGAAATAAAGAGAACTATGGCAACTGGAAAGGTCTTTTTCCTTGGTGAAGAACAATCATCTGTCTTTGAGCGGCCAGACTGCATTGCTGTATTTGATAAAGTATGGGTATTATGGGACTATGATGTGCCAACTCTGATTTTAAGTCAAAACAGCAGCATGTTATCCCCTGACCTCCTGAATCATTAGGATTAATGATTAAAAAGTTTGTGCAGCTCTCCCACCGGGTGCCATAGCAATGCCACCATGACACTGAAATAAGATAAGCCTTAAACACCCACTCCCCTCCTGTTACCATAGTAGCAGTGGTGCAAGAGTGACCCATGAGCTATAAAAAGACAAACTTAGTTTGGAGAAACAGAAAAGAAAAAGAAACTAATTAAGATTAAGAATGGAGAGGGGCGAGAGGAAAGGTTACCAACTCATCTTTTGTTGGTTTTCACATAGTTGGTTTGACTGAAGCTCATTTTAGCTGACAGGTCATAAAGAGAAAGAGCAGAAGAGGAGAAATAGAGGGAAAGAGCTGAGGAGGAAAGTTGAAAAAGGCTAACAGGATTATAACTCAGGACTTCAAATGTCACTTTTTTCCTTCACTGTTTTAAGCTCAGTGGATCTTTCCTCACCTTGTCTGTATTCTGTTTCTATCTCCTGCACTTTCCTCTTCTCTCTAACTTTACAAAAATTCAACCGGCATCACTTTGTTTATTATGCCTTAAACACTGGAACATCCGGCTTTGTCAGCTGTCTTGCACTTACTCTGTAGTTTGTCTTTCTCTATTGCACCATGTATTCATGTAGGACTATTGATTAAGCTGTTAATCACCTTTAATGACACCATGGCAAAAATAATTCTCTATTATGTTCCAACAAGGAAGAGCAGACGACAAAAGAATAGGTTAAGGGATGTTACAATATCCTGCTATGCAATCAAAATCAAAAGTTATAAAGACAATTTAAATTAGTTAGACAGTAACAGTATTATCTGCTTTGACTTCTGTTCAAATCTTGAGAAAAATAGGAAAATTATAGGACGCAGATGGCCTTGCAGTTAGTTCCTGTCCCATGTACACAGGCAGCACAGGCTCAAGTCCAGTCTGCGGCTCCTTCCACGCTCTCTTGTCCCTGTTTCTGGTTCTTTCCACAGTCCTCTTCATGAAGGCATAAAAAGCTTTAAACTATATCTTTAAAAAAAAGAAAACAATGTAACATAAGGTGTAACCCCTTAGCATTATAAGCATCAACACGGGTGAAGTCATTATTACATCCCTAAACACCACTGTAATAAGTGTATCAGGAAGATCAGTAGGTGTGAGACAACATGCATGTATTTTTATTGTTAGTTTTCTGTTTGTTCTAGGGCTCAAGCTGACATATTTCAGATGCTTGTTCTATCATATCAAGAATCCAAAATTCCAAATTCTCGACTTGGTAATGATCTGAAGCTGAAAAATTAAAAAAAAAAATCAAGGAATCAAAGATAACCATCCTTCTTGATTCATAAAAGAAGAAGACATACTTCATTAAAATGTAAGTGAACCCCCAGCTCAGAGCTAACTCCGTCCACTTCAAGATTTCAAAAAATGCACACAAAGTGAGCAGTGTGGTACTGAGAGGAGGGAAGGGAAAAGGATGTTTTTTTATTTTTTTAAGGACAGGGTTTTCCAGATGAAGCAGGAGTGACAGTGACTCCCCTTGCCAGAAAGTGACACAGAGTCTTGCAGCACTGCTGCCTCAGAGCGATCTTTTGAGGTGGAGGATTTTTCCTTCCAGAGTCCCCTGAAGCAGGCTGTGGAGTGGTGGCGGACTGTGGTTTTATCATAATTCAGTCAGATACCTCAGTTTTCAGCTGAAAAAAATCTTAAAGTTTTCACTACTTCTTTAATCCTCCTAATGAAAATTCAATTTAAATGCTCTGTTGTTGGGAATGCTTTATACACAGGGTGCAATACATATAAGGATGCCATTGGCACGTGCTAATGAGATGTCAGGAAGCCACTGTCCAGGATGGGGCACTGCCTAGGTTAGCGCCTTGCTCACAGGCACATCAGAGGTACTCAAGAAGTGAACTGGCACCTCTACAGCCACCAGACCAATTTCTCTCTGGTGTCCTGCAGAGCACTCAGATGCTACTGATGATGTAAATATGTAAGGGCTATAGTCTGCTTTACTCTTACCTTTTATGTATGTATGTGGTTGTCTGTCTATATCTGCCTTGCTGTTGCTGATCTTATGCATCTGTGTGACTGCTCATTTATGTCTGCTGTAATTGCCAGTCTTTTATGTCTTGTTTATTCTGTCGCAACATGTGTGTCAATTTTCAAAAGCCTAACCAGGGACAAGGACTACAAATGAGCTGTGGCAAGATGTCCTGTTTACATTGCATCAGTTGCAGTTCAATTAAATGCAACAATACCTATGCATTGTCCCTGACAAAAACATTAATTAATTAATAAACAATGGCCAATGGCAGTTATTGGAGGCATACTAGATTTTTGTTGATATCTGATATGCCAATATTTCTATACTCATTTTAGCTGATCCAAAACTGATATTTACACACCTTTTTCTATTGTAAAGAACACAAAGTGTCTCCTGTGCAAAGACAGTCAAGCAGATCTAAGAGAGATGGGGAAGAAGACAGTCTGATAGTTGTTTTAAGTTTGGGGTTTATTCAAAATGCTCATGGTGGGCTTCCTTGTGTGTGTGTGGCCCTGGGCAAACACTTACTAGTATACCTGATGGTATAGTTGTACATTTTACCTATACTTAAGGTCGATATATGATTTATACTGCTGATGTGTAAAGCATTCCCAGAAATTACACTTGGGCAGCTGTCATTATTGTCTATTTGTGAGAAACCCTGTATGTGTTTCTACACTTTTAAGGGGGTCTATTCTTTCTTTCCTTAAATCTATAACAAGGTAGGTGTTTTACACTTGTAAAGAAACACATTGCTGATAACACAAAAATCACTAAACTGCAGTAGAGATTGATGATAATGACAGGCTCGAGAGCAAGGAAGAAGTTTAAGATATGATCATAAGATGTGTAGAGAGAAGCGAGTAAAATCTGACAGCAGGGAGAGCTGAGTGAACCTGCAGAGCATCACATTAGTTTAGGCAGAGCGCTGAAGTCACACACAGTCAGCTGATCACTATCAGCTGACTTACTTTATATAATATGACAAACTGACTCCCCCCCCCCCTCTCTCTCCTCTGATCATTCATGCTGCCCCTGCTGCTGCTGTGACTGGTTCTGCTGATTTATTCCTCTGGCACCCCGGCATCATCCTGTTATGATTTCTTACTAAACATAGCTTGTGATAGCATCTGTCCTGCCTTGTGTATAATGTATACTCCATATCTCACTGATACTGTACGAGTGTGCCGGGCTCTGGTCTGTGTACACCACGGGGGTTTGTTATTGTGTCCCCTGCAGAATTTACTGCATGCTGCTCGGATGCATTTGGGCAGCATCCTCAAGGGTACAGCTTCTTCCACTTCTACCTTTTTATCCTCAACAGTTTCAACCATCATTCAACAAATAAACCATCTCTCCCCACCTCCTTCCTCCTGGAACCAATCAAATTATGTGAATAACAGCGAGTTTCCCTGTACTTCTGCAACCAAGGAGGACATCATGTCCTGTTTTAGCTGTGTGTGTGTGCTGAATGTATTTCTAAGATCAAAGACACACACACCACCTACACTGTCCCTTTCAGCACAGCAGGGAACATAATGGATGTGGCCTGTGGCCCTGATACATACAGTACAGACATGGTCATCATTAAGCACATGAAAGACGCACAGACACAGACACGCTTGCACATCTCTGACAGAGCTCACTATCTCAGACCACACAGACATACTAACTCCCACATTCACCAGTCAACCCAGCGCAATTAAGGGATATCATAGTGCTGGTGAGCCTGTGTGTGGAGACAAGCGTACATACAGTCTGTGCCAGCGTTACAATTAAAAGACTACATCTGGTATGAGAAGAGAAAGAGAGGTAGAGAGGAGAAGATGAGGGAAAGTGACAAGGGAAAGTAAAGAAGAAACAAAGAAAGAGACAAAAAAGGTGGGAATAATGTGATTAGAATATAAGACAAAACTGTTGCAGCCCTGGTATTGACCTCTGTTCACATTTTGCTGAAACGGTAAAACCAGCAGAAAGATTCCTGACTTTGTCATCTTGTAGTGATCAGTGAAGCAGCTTTGATGTGATTTTTTTGACTGTGTATGTAGTGGCTGAGTTCAGACTTTGGTGCTGACTGAGATCTTTGTGAAAGCTGGTTTAAGCTTTTACTGATTCAGCTCGGACACTGCATGCATGTGTGTGTGTGAGAGTGTGTACGAGTTTCAGTGGGTCTGCACACTACATGCACGCTTTGAAGAATTTCAACTTCCTTGTATGTTTTTTTGTGTACGACAACAAAACAATTTAGAATTTATGTCTGTATAGTACTCTGTGTGTTTGTACGCTTGTGGTCCACATTTTTAACCACATTCATCACTTTACACTACACCTGACTTAAAAGTCCTTAGTAAGGAAACTCTGAACTGACTCGTCTTTAATGCACTTGGAGCACCACTCTACACATTGTGGGTGGGGGGTAGAGCTTAGATTGGGCCCAAAAATTCCAGCCTGACCTTACCCAAGCCTGTGCATGTTCCTGCTGAGCCCCTCCCATCCTGTACCATTAACTGTATTTATGAGCCCCAGCCTGACTGAAAACCTACATTTCTTTTAATAAGCAGGATTTTTAATCAAGGTTTGAACAACATTTTCAGAGTTGTTTCAGTGACAAAAATCTGTGCAGATGAGATGGTACACAGCACTACACAGAAGCATGTATTACAGCTGGGCCTATTTACTGTTTATGATAATCAGAGCAGTGAGGATGAAGAGTTGACAAGCAGACATCACTGTGCACTGAACCACTGGGCTTTTAGGTGATCATCAGTCTGCTGATGGCTTTTTTTAGGTAAATTGAGCTGCATTACAGCAGATGACTAGGGGAAGTTTTTGCACCCTTTGCTACAAATTCAATTAAACAAATGCTGTTATTCAGGTTCAAATGTGAATATTACTGCTGCCTGAGCCTAACATCAAAATTAAAAACCACCAAAATTACAATTTAAAATGTGCTGATAACTGAGAGGGTGTTGTTTTTGCTAACTTTAAAGGTTGCCATGGCAGCTACATTCAACTTCTTATTATGTAGCTTCATGGGAAATGTTCAAAGCAAGGCTGTGACTTTTTATTCAATTTAAACTAGAAGGACACAGGAATGCAGAAAAAACATGCCAAGATTTCATAAGATGATAATCTAGTAACAAAAATAATATTTTATTCTATAACCTTGTTTAACAAAGTGAATGCTGAGCTCTGTATGTAATAGCTTTTCAGTCAACACGCCCTAGTGTGGAGCATATTATTGCAAGTTGTCTTAACTCAATTACATGTGTCTGAAGTGATAAAATCATGTTATGCTCGAATTCAATTCCTGGGACAATTTCGCTGATTTGTGAAAGATTATATGCAGTGGGGAATGACAGAGTGAGCTGAAAAGTAAAAATGAATGAGTGTGGAAAACTGGAAAAGTACATGGAGGATCAAAGTAAGACAAAGCAAATACAATCTTCTTAGACTGTGTGGATGTAAAACTTCAGCTCAAGTTAACATCTGTGCACACATCTGCATTTCATCCTCGAATTTAGAATAATTAGTGCTGTCATGATACTCAAATTTACCTAAATTTCACTACTGAAACATTTTTAACAAAAACAATACCAGTCTGATACTCAGTACCTAACAGATCAGAAACAGGATGCTTACATAGGTTGGTCACATTTCATATCTATCAGGAAAATTGTTCTATTCATGTATTCGGTATGCTATATTCATTTGTTCAAATGCAGTGTGCTTATGCAAAACTAACAGTTTACAGAGAACATTTTCAGACATCTTTAATATGTAATTTCATCAGGGCAAATGCTAAACTGTCAAACATTTAATCTTTAATTTATTATGAATTAGAAACCTGTCTTAAACAATGCGTACGAATTATTCTGCAAATTCAATTTAATCTATAAATCTATTAATGAAAAGGCCATTCCACTAAAACATTGTTACAGCAACCAAATCACATTTTCTGTATTTATGGAGCATAGTGTTTACACATTCACTTAATTTACAGTGGAAGCTGTTCAGTCTGACACTAGAGCCACCATAGCATGAGGGACATGTAACATAAGCCAGCAGCCCAATGCTGTTCAGCTATTCAGTTCACACTAATGACACCCCAAATAACATCACCATAATATATTCATTGCTTCAGAAGTCATATTTTCTAATATAGGATAAAATCAGATAAGAGGAGAAATTCTGGCATTGCAGCAACACATGACAGAAAGAAGGTAAAATACAAGAGAACTGAAAAAGAATAAGCAACATGAATAAAAACTACATAAAAATTAAATTAAAAAGGCAGGAGGTAATATGTATATATATATATATATGTCTGTTTATGATGCAAGGTGGGTCTGATTCTGATGCACTACTGATACCTAACATTATGTTTATCATATTTAGCAGGTTACATCATACTTCTAGCTATGCCAGCTAACTTATTTGCTAACCCATCATGCTGTGTACCCCTTGCAGAGGTCTAGGTGTGATACTTTTGTAGCAACTTCTACAAATGGGTTCAGTAAGCCAGTTGGCTGGCCATCAGCGTTGGCTTGGTTAGGAAAGTAGTCCCTCAGGAGAATTAGCCAGTTCTGCTCATCCAAACAGGGCACAGTGTAGTCCTACAGTAGAAGGCCCAGACATATAGAGGACATATTTAGACAATTCTTCTCTTGTGGCTACTACTGGACCAGTGACAGTGCACCTTCACCACACTGCTCATACTCCTGATGATCAGTGGATGTGCAGACAACCTGCTTTAATTCTCTCAGCCTAGATCAGACTCTGTATGGTAGCTTACTAACCTGGTAGGCCAGATGGATGTGTGAAACACATCCATCTGGAAAACCACTCATAGACAGTGTTTGGGAAAAGGCAGAGCCTTTGAAAAAAAACTGGGAGGGTGATTGGATGAACGTTCTGTCTGTCACATCTTTATGGGCCAATCAGAGCAACAAAACACGTGACGTAGACGCTATCGAGCTGCGCCCCTACTGAGGACTAAATTCCATAGGGAACTGCATAACGCAAACCATGGTGACTATAAACATGTCAGTACATGACTTCAGTCGTTTTTGAAAAGAAAAAACTCACTGCTGTTCTTTGTTCTTCTGTTAACAAAGAAATTTCATCAAGTTCTGATAAAACTGGTGCTTTAGCAGAATCCACGCTAATGTCTTCTGCCATTATTGCAGTGGTCTCTTATTGCTGCTTGCTTATGTCACGACACTGCCGCGCCACGTGCCACTGCCCCTCATCGCTGATTGGTCACTTTCTAACCGGGCCCAAACGGTTCAGACCGGAGCTTTGCAAGATGGATTTGCCAGTGAGAAACACGGAAACGGGCGTATCCATCTGCTATGCAAGGTTAATAGCCTACTATGTTTCTATAAAAAGAATTGAAAAAGTGCCAAAATTTCAGTGTCCCATGTAACACTTGCAGTAATATGTAAACACAGGTTCACATGTAATGATTACATCTTTCATGTTTGCTGCATTTAACTTTAATGTGAGACATCATGCTTCATACCACCCAGCAGTCTAAATGGAGTAGGAAAGCATCGCTCAGGGAGAGATAAAAACACATGGAGGGAAACGAGGGAGAGAGGGGAAGAGATGGAGGAAAAGATGGGTAATAAAATTAGTCTAGTTTCTCATGAGCTCCTCTCTGTCTCCTCGCTGTCATTTTACCCTTGCTGCCTCTACACATTGTGTTCTTACTGTATGTGTGTTTGTGTGTGGTTGTTTGTGTGTATAAACCAAAGTGTGTGTGTGATGAGCCATGAATGATAATGGATATTGGACTGTCAGACACATACACAAATACACAGGCAGGGACACACTGTTCGGCCAGACGGTAGTATATCACACTGAGTCTGGATACAAGGACACACTCTGCCTTCCTCCCTCTTCCTCTCTCTCTTTTTCTCCCCCTTTCTTTATCCTGTATATTCCATCTCTCATCACACAATCTCACAATACTTTTTGTTCTACAAGTCTTTATTTCTACTTTCTAGCAAACTTTTTCAATGTGTGATGCCTTTGGGTATGCTGTCGTGCGTTACACATAAATCTATAATTTGTGTATGTGGATGTATCTTTATGTGTGTCTTGCAGTGTGCACCAGTGACTTGTTAAAGCTGTTTTTGCACACCAACATTTTGATTGAATCATTTAGATTGGCTCATCTTTGGACCCCTTGTGTGCTAGTCTATGTGTGTGCGAGTATATGTGTGTGAGAGTTGGCCTCTCATTAGCCTTCCGCCCAGTGTTGTGATGTAAACCCCTGCTGAGTCTGGCACGTTGACCAGCTCTTGCAGCTCATTCCTCCATCATTACCACTCTTTGTTTCCTCTGCTCAACTTTTCTCGGCTTTTTTCTTTGCTGCCTGCAAGAAGGAGAGGATTGGTTCTTATGGTGTGGATCTTATTTCTTTCCCCAAACAAGCAATTGTCACATTAATGTATGATTTGTTTTAGCCACTTTAAATATCTCTTTTCTAGAAGACCTCAACAGTAAAACTAGAAACATTATATGAATTACATTTCTGGGGTATGTTTTGCGCTTATTGAGGATGATTATGGTTAAAATGCTGACCAAAATACATTATGCAATGCACAAAACAGATTTCTACATACATGTTCTTAGCAATCAGATGGAACCCTGTATTCATGGATTATGCATTTACACAGATTTCCTGAGATAAATTGGAGTCTACTGGTTGCTGACTGCATGGTAAAGACAGCAAGGCTAAAGCAGGGCATACACTGCAAGATAATCAGGCAAATTTTGGCAATAAACATCTACTATATCAGATGCAAATATATAATAATAATACTTAGGACTAGAAGCTGTAGATTAAGGCCTGTATGCATGTTTACACATCAGATTGCCAATGCGATACCTTCACGGCTCTTTGCAGAGCTTGCACAGTGCAGGAGAGGAGTTCCCTTTTCTTTATTCAGTTGAAATTGTTTATGTTTCCAACATGTTTACATTTACTTGTGCAATGAAAACACTGACTTCATCTTTAACGGATTGTCTGTAGTTCATAAGTATTATTACTATGACTAAGAAATGTAACATAAGTTTTGACCAAGTTTATTCAGTTGGCCCTCACATTGCAAATGATCCTGAGTTAATCTGATTGATGACAATGTGCACATTTCCCAAACATGACACACTACTCTCTTTATTTCAGTCTCTGCTGCCATAATGAAAGCTCCAATCTCTCTATGAGACTGAGGCTAATAGCTGGGAGACTTTTGTGCTGTAATAGGTGAATTCTGGCAGGTATTCAGAATCAACTAAAACACACAGTACGGCACTTACACCTTCATGTAGCTGGCACATGGAGCTACATTAACATGCTCTAATAACCTGATCTGGCTAGCAATAAAACAAAGTATCAGCTCCGTTTAGAGGTTTACATGCATTATTTATAGGAACATTAGATTTATGTTCTTGTGTCTGGGCTGTAAAGCAGAATGTGACTAATGGATGAAGATGACCCTTTAACACAACAGTAGTTAATACGTCAGAGTCTCTTGACAGTATTTAACCTCCACACAGATCAGTCTGTCCTGTCACAGTCTTGGCATACAACTGCCATTAAACTTTGCTTTAAGTAATCCTTTTAAAACTGTATAGTGTCTCTCTCTTACCAACAGAAAATCACTGGCATGCTTTGCTGCAAGTTGTCACATGTTGCAAAGTGTGTAAAGGGGGAAAAGAGGAACTATTTTCATTTTCTTAATATAAATGGTATAACTCCCACAAAAAGTAAGTCAATATAATGAGAGTTTGATAAAGTTTCCCTTCAGTGGTAACTGTTCTTGCTTGTTTTTGTTTCCTGTGTGCAAACTTTTTCCATAGGGTAAAATATCTTAATAACTGGCCAGTGAGTGATGTCACAAGGCTGACCAGACACAGAGACCTGCCTCTCTCCCAAGAGAGGACAAACTGTCCTTGTCTGGACACAATGAAATAAAAATACACTGTGGCAAGGTCCCACAAATCATTTACCATGGACAAATGTGAACACAGTCATACATAGGAACATGTGATGCAGAATACAGATTTATAATATGCACAAACTTAAGCCAATGAGCCAGTAGAACAGGAAAGAAAAAACTGACATCAAAACAGTCAGAGAATTCTAGCAGATGTCTGAAGAGGAATGGTAGAGTGAAAGATAGACTAGATTAAGGCTGGCTACACACAACTGCAAGCCAGACTTAGGCCTGATTTGCCCCATGATGGTAGAGGGCAGTGTGATCCTCTATGAGGCTTGTTGAAACAGATCATTTGTCCAAATAAACCTCTATGCAGTGTCAATACAATTTTTTTACTACTCCCAACTGAGTCAGAACCGTCCTGGTCTGGAGTCATAAATATTAAACATGTTCTGCCTCCATCAGAATACCCCCAAAAGTCAATGAGAGTGAGCAGACGAGGAAGTGTCACCAACTAATTTAGATGTTGACAATTTTTATAGCTTACAGTCATAAACACACTATACCGTCTTTAAGGGGC
Organism: Cheilinus undulatus; assembly: GCF_018320785.1. NCBI lineage: Eukaryota > Metazoa > Chordata > Actinopteri > Labriformes > Labridae > Cheilinus > Cheilinus undulatus. The sequence continues at coordinate 16,878,411 of NC_054887.1, read as the reverse complement.
GTAATGGTATTTGTCCAAACCATGACGGTTTGGAGGTCAAGGTTTCGAGCAGAGTCACAGAACAAATACATCTGAATAGAGAAAAATGACACACGGCAGTATTTACATGCCAGTCTAGGTGGCACTTGTAATTGTTTGTTAACCATTATTAAACAACCAACAAAGAAGAGGAGGAAGTAGGCACAACAAAACACACAAAGAAGAAAAGTTTGATTTAGCAGCAAGAGTAGCAGAGCTATGAGACATTTTTCCTTCTTACCCAACTTCTCTACACTGTTTTTAAAAAAACACTGGGTGTGAAAGTAAAGAGGGACAAAGATGTTGCCCCCTTGAGGGTTATAATCTTAATATTCAATTGACCTATCCTTATATCTGATTACCCATGATTTTAAAATGGGTAAGATTTGCAAATTTCTTGTGTATACCCAGCCTCGGGTAATAAAGGCTGGGAGAATCTTCGATTGCCTGTAATATCATGTTGGATTCATTTCAGTGCTGTGACATCAAAACTTGCAGAAATTTGCTGAAATCTGAAAGCATCTGACATCAACATTCATCTGTAACTATGCTTAATTTCATTAAGATAAGCAACTGAAAAAGTTTTTTTTCCAGTTAAAAAGTCTTTCTCTGTACCTTAATCTGCTCTTTAACCCAGTCTTCATCAAATCCATCTATTCCCATCCTTCTTTCCTGCAGATTTTTCCCTTCTGTATTTATGTATTCCAAGCTACAGCTTTTATCTTATTTATATTTCTCTGTTTCTGTTCTATCTTCCTGTAAACCATTTTCTACATCCTGATCTGCTTCTGATGTCTCTATATTCCTGTCAATCATATTCACCTATACAGACACACATCTCTCTCCCTCCTTCCCTCCTGAGCATGCCCATTAGTTCTGCTTGCTTGGTGTGTGATGGAGCCTGTCCCCATCTTGGACCCCAAGAGACCCCACTGGAGCCACCATGGAACCTCTGATTCATCAATCTCCCTGCAGCTGGCAGGAAACTGACCCAAGAGGCACGGTACCTGCTTGCTGCCCAGAGCCAAGATGGCTGACAGGGTTGAAGAGTGTAAAATAGAGACTGCACTGGTAGGAGCCTGCACAGAAAGAAAGTGGAGGGTGGAGGAGTCGGTGCTTGTGAATCTGAGAGAAGAGGTTTACACCTGCGAGAATTTGCACTGTATAATACATACATTCGGATTAAATAACAGAGCGCACCTTTGTAATAAAAATGCCCCCCACACACACACGCACAAAAAACTCCAGAAGTGGTGTGTTATCTTGTGGGGATCTCTGCTCTGTGTGTATGTGAGCATGTGAAAAGAAGGGAAAAGGCGCCCCATGGAGCTAAAGGGAGATTTCATGGTACTAAGCAGATAAACTAAAAGCACAGTAAAGGGCACCAGGGTTAATAAGCATTCAGCAAATGGATTTATAGGGCTGCATGTAATCCCCCCAATATAAGCACACACAAAAAAGACACTCGGATATCTAAGCAACAGTCAGTCAGTCAGGAACCCGAACACATCAACACACAACTTCTATTGGGATACAACACTGAAATAACAACAAGACTTTGTCTAACTGGTCTAATCTTCTGTCCTAAAAAAAAAACTTTGATTCAGCAGATAGAAATACCAGATGCATAATTTTGATTGGACACAAAAGATTAACAGTGGTAACTGATATCTGTACATGACACATTATTTGGCTGATGCCTGTCAACAGGACCGAGACTGTCCAAAACAATTTTAAAGGGATGCATCTGTGCATCCAAAATTGCAGGAATTGAAGAGGGCTAACAGACCATAAGTATTTTTCTTTGAAGACTTGATCATGTCACACTAAGTAAGTAAAGTAAATTTCAGCTATAAAGTGCTTCAAAACAGTTAAAATAAAAACATACCAAATCAACAAGGCAAGAAAAATATGAAACAGCACAGAAGAAACTGCAAATATCCAAATCAATATTTTAGATGTCTGGAGCCACTCTGGAACGATGCGTCTCAAGCTCCTTTTTTGAAAGCATCTGCTGCAGCAGCTGATTGTACCTGAAGGAGAAGAGAGTTCCAAAGAGTTTGTGCCACAAATTCAAAAGCATGGTCACCTTTAGTTTTTAAGCAAACGTGAGGGACAACAAGAAGACCCTGGTCAGAAGACCCGAGGGAACCGTCTGATGGGAGTAGGGATGGAGCAGGTCTAAGACAGGTGCCTGCCTATGCAGGGCTTTATAAACAAAAACAAGGATCTTAAACTGAACCCAGAAGTTAATTGGGAGCCAATGTAAGGGAAATAAAATTGGAATGATGTGAGTTGTCCTACTAGACTGAGTCGGCAATCTTGCAGCTGCATTTTAAACCATTGGAAGATATAAAAGCGTGAATGAGTATTTCGAACTCAGATTGAGAAACATTAGATCTCAGTTTGGAGATATTTCTTGAATGAAAATAACAAGAATGAGTCAGTGACTTGACATGTTGATCAAAAAGCATATAATGAAATGTTAACAATGAGATATTTGAGTGACGCTGCAAGATAAGAGACCACCAATAACTAAACTGAATCACATGGCTGATGTCAACTTCAAGAATTATGAGGAAGTGCTAAAAAATCTATATTGGGATCAGAAATTTCTACAATGATTATTTTTAACATGGGTATCTGTATTGACCTGGATTTTAAAGATCATGGATAACTTTAATCAGAAGCTCCGTTATTTTAGGATTAGACCCTTGTGTTTAAGTACTGTTAACCAGCTGTATGATTTCCTCAGTTATTGCTAGAATTAAGATCCAGGTGCATGACACTGGCTTTTTGTAGCACATATTTAAAATTGCATTTCAGCCAAGACCAATATTGATACTGTTATATAAATGTAGTTCATACCTGAAACTTCAGTCCTTGGAATACATTTTTTTATTTAAGGAATGAGGATGAACTGATGAAATGATAAAAACCTCAGCTAACATAGGCCTTTTTGTCCAACCTCAATTCCAAAAACATGCAGATAATTTAGTGCTGATAAACTGGTTTTAAATGTGACAGAAATGTTCCTATTTGCTGATACCAATAATAATCTTTTTAAGCTAACATCTGTCAATACTGATATCTGATAGCATCGTTCATTCCTCTGTTCACAAAAAAAGATTTTAATCTTGACAATCACCACAAACCCAATCATCATTTCATCCTTGAGTCTAAGTGGACATTTCATACCAGATTTGTAGCCATTCCTGAAATATTGTGTTTGCAGTAGTACATCAGGAATAAGATCACACTGGCCATGACCTTTGCCCACTGACCACTTAAATCCATTAGTTCATGTCAGAGTCCATGGGGACAGTTATGTCACATGTCATAAAAATCCTTCCAAGCATTGACAAGACTGTGATAGACAGATGAATGGATGGATGGACAACCTGAAAACATAATGCCTCAGGCCACAGCTGTCACCGACACAGGCATAAAAATCTTGTAACCCTGAGCTAAGCAGAAACATCCTGTACAACAAGCCCTCAGCTTCACAGCCAAGCTGTTACACGCTCACCCTCAGGAGCTGCCCAGTGTAACCACAGCCGTCCACTGCTGGCCTTGGAGCAGCTTAACTGAAGCAGCAGAAGTAAAGTGCCTTGCTCAAGGGCCACTTGACAACTAACAGCCTCAAGAGAGTGTTGCTCATTCAGTCTGGGTTTCCCCTGCTTGTCTCGGCTCCCAAACCTGTCTGCTTCTTTAATATACCAGCTGCCACCACACTGACACAGCTCAATGACACTCAGTGATATTCCAGTTCAAAACCCCCATTTTAAGCTGCCATTTTACTGGTTTATATCAAAAGCAGTCTATTTCCTGTGGTAACAGGCCTAATACAACTGGGGCTAAAATGTATGTCTATTTTCTACTTTCAGTTAGTATGTTCATTTACTAACAGAAACACAAATCATAACATTTTAGAGCCTCTTGTATTCATTTACAGAGCTGCTGATTTAGTCCTAAACTTAATTCACTTAAATATTTTCAGCACAGGAGGGAACAGAGACTGAAGTATGCAGTGTTGTGTCAAAATACATGCAAGTGATTTTTGCACGCTGATACAAATGAACAAAAAAACATTGCCTCTGAACATTAACATAAAATAAATGAGTGCAAAATGAACAAAAACACACAAATCTCTCTCTCTGTGCTACTTTTCACTAAGATCAAACTGTTAGCGACTGCACTGATGAGTCATTTATGACACATATGAACACACAAACACACACTAACAAAAGATCATTGCGTCTTTTGCTCCCTGTTGTAAACATGGGAGTGATTTGGGCAGATTATAGACTTTGTTTCATGTGCCAAAAATGACTCACAGAAGCATACAGTCACAGATATATAGACATATCATGCATTACCAATCCAAGCAACAAAAATAGAGTCATAAAAAATGAGTCAGGCACACATTACATAGACACACAGACAAGTGAGCAATGGGACTGGGGTCTGTTTCATACTAGCAGCCTGGACCAACAATGGGAAGTGAGACCTGTGGGCCAAACAAATGCAGCACACTTGCAGGCCTTCTCCCTCTCCCTCTCCCTCTCCCCCTGTGGGCAGGGACACACAGAACATTCTGGGCTGTTGTTCAAGGCTTAGTAGGATTAGCTGCATGATCTTGCCACTTTTTTGAATTTATATTTTCATATTTTTTGTGGGTTTTGGCACATCGAAGCAGCAGATCAGCTTTAAAGACTCCATTATAAATGGAAATATTTCATATGAGTTTAACAAACAAGTGCTAACCTGTAAGGCATGAAAGCACCAGCTTTGTTATACTATGAATATCAAAACCACTGAAGCCTGTGGACATACTTTTGATGTGATGTTTTGGACAAGTTTCAGTTTTAGTTAGGCAATTTTCTGTTTGTCCTTAGTAGGGGCCAGGAAAGCCTACAGAATATGAGAAAACTAGAATTAGCTCCTTTGTGAGGTAAGCTACCTGACAGTGAAAGTACAGAGGTGGGTCAAAAAGAGGGGCTGGGGGAGAATCTGAAGTGGTCTGATTCTTAGAAATTTCATAAGCAAGGGATGAACATTGGCCAGTGGTCTTGATCTCTGACTTCCAAAAATCTAATCAGTTCTTTCTGGAGTCAGCTTAGATACATGAGCAAAAAAGGAAGAAAAAAATAACCCTCTGAGTGCTTTGCTGTTTTTAACCATTCTGTCTCACCTGAACTATTTTCTGTTAAGAAGCCTGCAAGACATAAACCCAACTGTCAAGATCTAAACATAATTTTGTTCAGGGCAACCTGGGCTTTCGGTTAATGTGTGCTGCAGTAATGTCACTTAAATTTTTAAAAAGTTATGGGACAATAAAGACAAAAGGATACACTACACGGAAATTAAAACTCAAAAGTTTTTATCTATCACACAGTAAACAGTAATGACTAAGTTTTTTTTTGTTTTTTTTTTTCGCAAAAACTTGTTCACCCATCTCTTGGGACCAAAAAGAAAAAACAAAAAAAACAAGGTTCATCTGACTGTATCAAAATGGTGAGTCCAGAGCCACAGCCAACTGATAAATGTACTGATGCTCAGTGAGAAAGCATTGCTTTTATACGAGAAATTAATTCTGAACCTGATAGTGACAAGTTTAGACTTTGGCCATGTATTTATGATTTTGGTATGAGGCGAGATTACATGTGATGAACGTCCATGCTCTACTGAATATCCTTTACAATTAAATGGAATAAAACTGAGCATACATTACAGTGAACTGTGTCCAACATCTCTTGTGTAAATGGTGTAATTGTAGCTCAACTGGGGGTGTATTTTCTATGCAGCTTTTGCACAAGAATAAATAAACCACAAGAGCATGTTGCCTGTGTAAAGTCATGTAATGGCACTGAGCTCATTCTTCTTGTTTTAAAAAGTCTCCTTGGAGAAGGTTGACTTTGCCTTTTAAAACAAGCGCTGTTGATTTGCGAGTCTCCTGTGGATTTTCAGGGCTTGGTTTCAGTGAAGCAGGCAGTAGCGAGATGTCTGTGCCTCATTTTATTCCACACTTTGTCCACTCTAAGTCATTTTTTTCCCTTTGCTGTGTTCTCCTTTTAGTCTCCGTCTCTCTGTTTTACATCTTGAAGCTATCAGTATCTTGGCAGCGGCACAACGAGAGAGGCAATGCAGCACGTGGAAAGAACAGACTCACAACTCCACAGCTGTATCCAACACACACATGCACTGACACACACGTGCCTGTGATTCCATTGTGTTAACTAGCTGGCAGTGAGCCTATTTCAGTGTTTCCAAGGTAACAAGTTTATGAAATTTGTAGAAATGTCATACATTGTGTGTTTATATATGTCTATATGTTATGTACATACTTCTGAATACCATACTGAAAACATATGAAAATGCACCAGACTGTTGTAGACTCAAAGACAGTGATTGAAACACTGCAGTGTTGTGTTTTTCTGCTCTAACAACTCTGTGGCACCGCACCTCCCACAGATCACTTCAAAGTCAATCCCTCTTCTCAGTTTGATGTCTTTATTTTCTGATTTTTTCTGTTTTTATTTTATCATTTAACCTTTATTTAACCACAGAGTCCCTTGACATCAAAACTTATTTTATGAGGGAGATCTGGCCCAGATAAAAACCTTACAGAGTAACACAAGTGATAAAACAGAGCTGATGGGAGTGTTACAGTAGACAAGAAACAATATCACATACTACAATTGAGCTGAGGCTGTGCTGTTTTACCCTTCACTGACGTTGTAAATAAAAGCTTCAAAGTCTTACTCTAACTTAGAATCATTAAGCGGTGTGTTTTCAAGGTTACATTAAGTGCAGGGAGGACACTGCTGCTCCTCAAAGTTTGGAGTAAATCCTGGTAGACTTCCTGTTAGAGCAGCCATCCCATAACAGCTGCCGGAGTGTGATAGGAGATTATATGCCTGGATTTTACTCAGTATGACTTTGTAAAATAAACTTGTACCAACACTGTTGTCTCATAAGGCTTAATAAACATTAGGACTTAATTTGAATTCAATCATGTGATAGCTCATCTAAGAACACAAGAAATAGGATGAAAACTGGGAAAAGAAAGTTACAGAAATTAAAAGGTATAAGGAACAAATGCACATGTACATATACAGGTAAACGTCACAGTTCTGTTTGTTTTTCTGCTGTGTAAGTGAGCCAATATTCATTCATGTCTGTGCATAGGAGTTTTTGCTTCTGTGCAAGTTCGCTGAAAGAGTAAGTAAACCCCAGAGTTTCAGCTGAGGTGCATCTACCCTGGAATTTCAAAAAGTGCCTTTAAAATGTCATGGACAGGGCTGGGAGGGAGGGAGGATAAAACACCAATTCCCTCCTCCCTGCTGTCCCTTATCAGCCACAACATCACTTTTTCCGTGTTCCTTTTTAGATTATATTATTAGCCTTCATGTCATAGCAATTCAAGGTAGACTTACTGTGAGCTACCTATGTGAAATGATTATACATGGACACACAGATGACAGAATTTCCCACGAATTCAACCTAATTTTCTGAAAAACATAGTTTAGATCTAGACCAACAATTACCCACAATCCTATAGTTACACAACAGCGTTTCTGATTGGCTGAACACTGATTAGGAAAAAAGTTCCACTTTTGATCCAGTAGAACCACAACAGGCAAATTTAATGGTTGTTTTTTTAACAGAAGGCAGTTTAAACTGAGTAACAAAGGTATAGCGAGGATATGATCATTTAGAAGTATTACGTTCTTATATTTTCCACCTAATTCTGGGGAAAACATTGTTTATTCGTGATCTTGGTCAATAGCAACATCTGTAATTGTTTGATCTCTCCTCTACCCACGTTTTCAATCTGGATAGGATAACAGAACCAAATTTACCGTCTGTTTTTCAACAAAAGATGGTTTAATCTGGAAATAAAGATAGATGATCATGTAGAAGACAACCAAGTACATTATCAACCTAATTTTAAGAAAGATGTGGTTTATTAGTGATCTCAGGTAACAGCCCTACATTCCTCACAATCCTCGGGTGTCACAGAAACATCTCTGATAGGTGGAGCGCAAATTTCGGCTGGGGGCTGCTACAAGTGAATTTAATGGTTGGTAAAAAGTGAGTGGTTACAGTAGAGCTTTGTTGTGACAACAAATGGAACCACATATGTCTCAGAGCTCCAGATCAGCCAGTAAGAGTTTTTTTTTTTAATAATTCAGATACAGTAAAGGCCAGTCCCTTTGCAAATCTTTAACACAAAATGTAGAATTTACTTGTGCTAAAATGTCAAGATATGGACCCTGACTGATTAATGGTACTACTAAATCGCCACGTACATAGGTTTTCATCTGAATAAAGTGGTCTGAGGGTCTAGTTTCTCTTTAATGAGCGCTCTTCCTCTCTTAAATTGGTAAGTAATGGAATCAAATTGGGACTGCATCATGGAGAGTGACATACAAACAAAAACGAACAGGCTTCAAACCTTAGTTTTCCATCTCTTTCCTCCTCCCTTCTGTTTTACACACATATATAAAGATAAAATAAAACCTGATTTATCAGGTCTACAAGAGGCTGTGACATATTGGGATGCTGCAGGCTATAATGCTGAACACTCAGTAAAAAAGCAATCACTTCACTATGTGTAAAGTGTATTCTACTGGGATTATGCTGGTATAAAGACACACAAGCACACACGCACAGTGAAAAGGATTATACTACAGATGCACGTGATTTCAGTAAACTGCATAAATAGTTTTCTGTAGATTTTCTTCCCCTAGAGGAACAACAGCAGAGAAACCAGAGCTCGAAGGGGGAATTATCTGGGGTTGCGCTCCATCAGTTTCCGAAAATTTACTCGAGGGCTGTGTGTGTGTGTGTGTGTGTGACTGTGACTGTGTGTGCCCAGTCCTGCCCTACCCAGCTGTCGTCCTCCTGATCTCATTTGCATCTACAAGCTACTAGAAAACCATGTGTTTGCACTTGAAGCAAGGACTGTTACCACTGTTCTGATAGTTTTTTCCATCACACATGGTTTAAAAAAAGAAAAGAGAGAGAGAGAGAGAAAAGTGTTGAGAAAGGACACCAAGAGGGGAGAGAATGATGAAAGAGAGAGGGAAAAGCGTCACTAATGTTTCCTGCTAAAATATTCAGACTTCTGCCGCATGATGCGTCACCCTGTCCCACAGATACACGTACAGTCACACAATCACACATACACACAGAGCAAGAGCCGCTCGTAGCCCCTCTACCCAGAGTCGCCCCCAGAGGAGCTGGCAGCCATATTTGACCATGGCTGAACTTCCTGTTCACACGCTTTTCAGACTCATAATTGGTTAATAATTTAGCAGAGGGAAATTTGGTGGGTACAGTAGTAGGAGCACAAATTGCCACTTGCATGATCTGTAAAAAAAGACAATGAGAATTTAATGGCAGATATACCCCAAAACAAACTTATTCATGAAGTCCAGCAAGAATATTTACTGTACATTCCTATTTTGTTACAATCGACCCCACATAGTTTAACAGAGATGAGGATCTGGCAATTTCCGTTTTAGGACCCACAATAAAAATGAAAGGAGGGGAAAAGTAATAAATACATTCAATTAAGGAACAATAAGTTATGAAAAAGGCATTAAAGTTTATGTGTACTGAGAGAAAGACAAGTAGCAAAGACACCCAAATAACAGGAGACAGACAAAACAAAGCAAAGATTCTCAAGCTCTTCTTCGAAAACTTGTGTTTCCCAACTTCCATTGTTCTCTCTTCCCTCCATCCTGCTCTACCAAAGACTCGGCACATAAAACATTTAAAGCCTGTAGTCAGCTGAGAGGAACATGGGGAAGGTGGAGAGGAGGAAGGAAAAGACAAGGAAAGCAGAACAGAATCCGTCTGTCAGCACTTGACAGTTAAAGCACGGACAGAAGACATGTGTAACCACTTGTCTGTGGTCAGTATGCATTCCCTGAGGCCTAATATGCTAATGCATGACCTCTAAATGCATTTACTATTTATACAGATAAATAGAGGCTTAAATGAGCTGTGAAAACCAAACACAACAGAAATTGTCTATCAGGATATGAAGTCTTCTAAGGTCACAGATATTTAAAATGTGACTTTTTAGCCTGACTGCACTCTATAACATATGGTCAACAAGGAAAGCTCTTGTGCATTTGTGCAGCAGTAGCTCAGTACTCATGGTAATGCATGCAATATGACGCAACATAATATAGAGTTTGCATTTAAAGGTTGCTCAAACTGACCGAGTATGCTTGCTAGAAACATAGCAGGTAAACCAAAACAGCATCTGCAACAGCATCGTGTTTTTCTTTTGTTTCATATTTCACAAATAAAAACAACTGCATCTTTTACATATTACTATTCCTGTAGCATCCTCACACTCTAACACACAAAGACACATGCAGAAACACAGGCTTAACACTGGAAAACATAGAACCTGATCCACAAAGAATGTATTGTACTCACTCGTAGCACCGAGATTAAAAATAGTTGCAGAATTAGCACCCGCAATCTGCCTTATTTTAGCACCCTTCCCACAAGAGAAATTGCACTAATTATACACTGGTGCTTAAGTGCCCAGAGTATTTGGCAGTGAAGTAAGTGGCCTTTTTTTTTTTTTTTTTTTTTTTTTAACAACTAGCCATGTGGCAAATCGCATAGACAGAAAAGTGACTGCAACAAACTTTGACTAAAATTGCTAAAAATCTATAATAAAAAAGGCTGGCAACAAATTTCTTTATCGATTTGTTGTGTTGCATGGTTATTGCATCACTTGCCCTGGCGTGGAACTGTTTCCGTCACATGAAGGCATTTGACTAGAAGGTTGAATGGCACTTGGTCAGATCAAGCTGTGTTCAAATGTGCTGTATAAATAAACTTCACTTTTATTTATTACAAACACAGAAAAAAAACCCCAACAATAATATAGAAAAATATGAAAATACGTTATCATTGATTGTTGTTATGGCCGCCGCCATATTCTGGGGATTTTACCTCCTCTCCCTGTTGAGTGTGTGAGTGTTCTTGTATGTGTGTGAGTGTGAGAGTGTTCTTGTTTGAGTGCCGCTGCAGCTCTCAGGTTGCCGCTGCTGCAAGAGCCTGATTCAGTGATCGCATCCACCTGCGGAGAGGAAGGCTGATTGGCGCGGAGGTTCTCCAGCAAGGTCCACCAATCAGAAGTGGCTGCGCACAACATATAAGGAGCCGGCAGACCAGAAGACAGCAGCAAGCTGTAGCCAGCCATGTTCGCGGCCTCTTTGTCAGTTGACGTTGTTAAACTCCTGTGTTTCTGTACATTTGCTGAGGCGTTTGCCCTTGTGATTTCTGTGGCCAAATTAGTTACTTTTATACACACACTTAGTTTCATATTTGTTAGTCACATTATTTGGGTGCTGTATTGTATTTCCTTTTTGTAGTTAGAGCAGTTAGATTTTTGTTTCTTTTCTTTTCTAAAACTTTAGAAAGTTTCAACAACTCTAGGTTAGAGTCTCTTTTTGTTCTCCTTTTCCCCTTTAGTACAGCACTCATTCAGACCTAAGTTGCCTCACCTTTGTACATTTATGAAAAATCTTACTTTTGATAATAAATAACTTTACTTTAACCTTTTAATATCTGGGTTTTATGTCACTTCCCTTTCCCCTAATGAGCTGGTTGTAACAATTATTTTCCATGGAAGAGCTGAGACATTGAGTTAAAAAATTGTTTATTGGTTAAAAAATAAATAAATAAAAAAACATCTGATAGATTTTCAGGTATGTGAAGAGTTGGGAAAAAAAATCATTGGTGGTGGGCAGAGTTGGGCGATATGGCCTAAAATTCATATGGTATTTTCTTCTCTTTATGATAACGGCACATTACTACAAAATAATAAGGAAACTGGATTTAAATGCATATTCAGATTTTAATAGCCCCTTCTGTTCCTGAAACAAGCCCGTGATGGCATAGACAATTTGTGTCTGAGCGTAAGATCACTGAAATATGTTTCTGTAGGCCTTTGCATGTTCTGCTCTTAGTAATTGCAGCTGTGAACACTAAGCTAAGTTTTTTCCCTTCTGAGGTGTGTCAAGCTGCTCCTGACAACAGCACACTTACTGATATGGACACCAACAATAAAAGCAATTAAGCAAAATAAGAACTATGGACTTTTATTGTGAAGAACTTGTCAGAAGTAGTGTTTATCATTGATTTAAATGGTAAATGGAATCCATTTTTACACCGCAGGTCACACCTAACCATTCACACACTGATGTCAGAAATTGCTATGGAGAATTGTCCATCAGTCCCATTCAAACACGTCCATACGCATTTACACGGTCCTGACAAAGCAGTGGGACTGCATGTGACTGCAGGAGCTGGGGATCGAACCCAAGACCTTCTACCACGGGATAACCGACTCTACCTACTGAGCCCCTGTCACCCTGTACTTTTACCTACAATGAGTGTATGAAGCTATGGTGTCTATAGCTGCATTTTGACCTTTTCTGGAACAACAGCACCCTTCTTTGACCATGGACTTGTACAAAGCAAATCATCATTGAGACCACATCTTTAGACAGCTGTCTAAGCTGTTAAAATCAGACATACACACACTCTTCTGATACTGTTGCGCTTCTTTAACAACTCTGTTACCTCCAAACCTGGCACGGAGGAGAAGATCACTCCGTCACCCCATTATTCCTCAGTAGCATTCATACTGCAGGTGAAACATCACAGAGGCATAAATGTCACACCTTGAGATGGCACTGTGAATAAGCCTTGTGGATTACACACTATCTTTTTCTCTCATTTTCACAGGTTTAGCGTCCACAATGGCCGCATAATCCTTTTGTTAATCAGGCCCATCAAGTTTCCAGGATGAAGGATTCTGACTGGATAATGGAGTCCCCTTAAACCCACAATCAGAAGCTAGTAGTAAATGAATGTACAGTACTGGTTTTCACTGGGTCTGAATCAAATACACTTTTAGACACAAAGACATTTCTGGAATTTAGGTACAAGTACAGGCACATAATCAGTGTTCAGAAACATTGGTGAACATATTATGGGATTCTAAATTTTACTGTATGGAAAGCTAGACGACTCACGTAAAAGATGATCAAGAATGAGACCGAAACAGTGGTAAAAACTTGAATCACAGTCATCCGATGCAAAGAGCCTACTAAAGAGCTGTTTCTATTGAGCCTTCTGTTTGGCTCATTGACTTTATCCCTCCGTCACACTTCCTCTCTGCCCATTCACATACACACACACACACACACACACATGCATCATCTCAGCACTCTTCAAAGAAAATGTGGAGACATTTTTAAACCATAAAATGTCTCCAAATCCTCTTGCTGTAAACATACATAAACATGCATGCACACACACGCAGTCCACTGCAGCTGTGACGGTGTCCCTCCAGAGACGGAGTGTGTCCAATCCTCTGCTTCTATCTAGGTCAGCCTCATACAAAAGTCTGCACACCTCTCTTCCTCTTTCTCTCCATCTCTTCTCCTCTTGTTCCTCCCTCTCTTGTCCCAACGTCTGTCTCCATTCCTGACTCCATTCAGTGTCTTCTCTTTTCTACTCTTTGTAAAGGTGTGTATGTGTGTGTGGGGAATAAATTACTTAGAAAGCCGACCGACAGTTTGAAGATAGTCCATTTATCCTGCTGCCAGGGGATAAGGTTACATTCTAAGGAAAGGAAAAACTACTTCATGTAAAAATGTGGCAGTAATATTTTCTGATATTCATCTTGTGCAGAGCTGTAAATCACATTTAAAGGGGTTTCTGAGGTCAACTGAAGAGTTCCTGGAAATATTTTCTAAGTGTTTTGACCGAAGGACAATCTGCATTGCACTGCAGTGAGAAGAGTTTCATTCAAAACTAAATAATCACAGTTTGAAAACATTGTATCTACACTAAAATCAACAGGGTGCCTATTATTTTCTGCATTGTTTTTCTGTGAATAAATAGCTTAAAATGTTAGTATCTGCATTACTATATGCATGACATTGGATTTTTGCTGACGTGCAAATACTGCAAAAATTATAACTTTTGGAATGTATATTATATATCTGTGTCAGTATTTAGAAACTTTAAAAAAATCGGCATAACAGTTATCAGCAAAAACCCCACTATGGTGCATCACTTAAAATAAAGACAACTGGCAAGAGAAATTAACTTCATTGTGGGTTTGTAGTACATATATATTAAATGCAGCTTTAACAGTCTCCAAAACCAGAACTACAGCAGCTCTCAGATATGATTTGTCTCAGAATATCGACCTAAGCTAAGAGAAGCTGCTCATATGAAAAATGTCAGAAGAAAGCCTGTATTGTCAGATAGGAATCTGCAGACCAGCATTTATATAACAAGACACGAAATAAAGTCTTGTCTGCTGGACTAGTTTTTATGCCCTGAGGGTAAAATAGGGAGAAGTAAAGGGAGTGACAGTAGATAGGAGCTGAAAGAACAACTGGTCCCACACACAGTCATATTCACACAGGTCAGCGCACAAACGGCAGGCTCAGCAGCATCTGAAAACACACACACAGTCACACAAACTTAAAAGCATCCCTGATAGGTATGGAGTCTTCAAAGAACTGCTGCTGACTGCTGTATCAGTGTAATAAAAAAGATGTACTGTAAATTAACTTCTATGTACTGTACGTGTTTGTATGGCTTCTTTAGATCATCTGTGGACAAACTTCAAAGCTTTGCCTTGTTTAGCCAGTATACAGGTTGTTTCCCAATGATGAACTTTACATCTTGTACACCTGAAGAGCTTCCTGCAAGACACACCCATGACATTCAAAAGCTACACTGACTTAAAGATTCATTTTCTAAAGTTACACATTAATGAATCAAGAACACCTGCAGCAGTTCCACACAGACAACTGACATGACTTTTCCTTTATTTATTTCTTTTGTAACTTCAGGACTAAGGTCCTGAAGTTTCATCTCTTTTTGGGGTGTGGGGTCTGTATTTTAGATAGCAGTCCTTTCAGAACATATAGTACAGATTATAATCATTCACATATTTTTTTCAGGCCACATCAATCGGTCCCAAATTCATCCTTTGAGATTTAGTGAATCCAAGATAGTTAAGCGGGATTAAAAAAATAGTTTTATGTATTAAGACTGTGGAGAAAGCTTGAGTGGAATGATGCTAATAACTGCATCTACCCACTGATTAAGAGTGGGAGCTTTGTCCTTGATCCACATTACTAGTATGCATTTCTCAGCAGACTGCAGCAGAATATGGAGAAGATTCCTGTTATAAAAATCAACAGATAGTTAATCATTTAGTCCCAAAGGTCCCGATGTTGAACAGGTTTTGTTTTGCTTTATCTGTAAGGTGATCTGGAGTGTCCTGAATGGTACCCTAAAAAGATGAATTATCATTTTTCTTATTAATTCATTCATTAGTTCAACAAGCCCCTGAGAATAAAATTAATTTGAGACGGTTTAATTGAATCAGACCGATGGTAGATAGCGTGTAGTCATTTTTGAATACACAAATAAAACTGCAATCACCTTGACTAAGTTACACTATATTCAGTCTGTGTCCTCTGGGTGACTTTTGTTTTGGCTGACTCCACAGAGATCAGAGAAAAGGTCTCATTAAAATCAACCCAAATGTTGGACACCTCAGATGTGTTGGAAAATGAATGAGTAAAGGCTCTCCATTTACTCTACAACTGTAGCTAAGAGGCCCTTGAGCAAGGCACTTAACCACCAACTGTTCCATCCCTGCAGCTCAGCAGCTGCAGGGATTTGATGTGTTTTGACTTGAAAAACCTTTCTTAAATGAAAATAGGTTTATGTTTTTCACCTTGGACAAACATTTCGACCTGTTTTTCACTAGACAAGGATCTGTCCTGCATGGTAAAGTGAGCATTTCAATTAAGGAGTGGATTTCCACCAGAGGGCTGTATCATTTCTATCAGACACATTCAACAAGCATTGTGATGAAATCGCTAGAGAGCGAGCAGAGAGGGCTGTTTGGCTCGCTGCCTAGACAGATGGACTATAACACCAGGCTAGGGCAACAACATGGCCAATGCTGAACAGGCCAAACACACACACGTAACACACACGTACAACACATGAACCACAGGGAGATGGCCAATCATACTAGCTGCTCTGCCAAGGTCAGTGACCTGCTGAGAGAGAAAGACATGGGCTTTGTTCGTGGGTGTATGTGTGCTCTGTATGGTATATCTTATAAATCTATCTTAAGTGTCTTACTGTAAACTTGTAAATGAATGTAGAAATCTGTATGTTTGATCTATAGGATCAAATCATTTAATATTTAACTGACAGGCAACCTAACTTTTCCAGCCTCCTCCTCTCTTTAAGATCTTTCACATAAACTGCAGTATTCTGTCGACAGCCATTCAGTGCTAACAAAGCCTCTCGTCTGAGTAAGAAGCAGGTAAATGAGAGCAAACCACTGAGAGGTGCTGAGAGTTTGACTCATTAGTGTTGAAGGAGAGAGCCCTCTGTGTCTGTAGCTAGCATGTCATTAGGACTTGTTGAGGTAATTCCTCTCCAATTAGCCCCTCTGTGATACGAGGACCAGTGAAGGAGCCAGCAGTGGAAGAAGAGGCCACTCAGAGTCAAAGCCAGCGTCACACACAGATCTCACCTGATCTGTATCAAACTGTTTGACTCACAGCTGCTTCATACAGCTGCTACGACAGCACCATGAGAACTGCTACTGCTGCTAAGATAAACCTCTAAAACACATCATAAATACACCCAAGCCTCAGAAACTTCAAGAGAGGATGTGTGTCTCTGCTGAAGTTGTTTGGACTGAAAAACACTAAGAAAAGCAACAGAAGCTCACTCTGAACAGTGGTGTTGCAGAGTGGTGCTTCTTTCAGCCCATAAACAGTCCTTGGCTGAGCACAGACACCGGCTGCTGAGAGCACTTTAACAAAACAACGGCCAAGTTTTATTTTGGACTGCCATCACAAAATCAACAATAATTAACAACAGCTATTATGACCTACTACTGGCAACATTTATCATTTGAAATGCTGAGAGCCACGGACTGAGACAGCTAAACTGTCAAGCTGCTAGCTGAATGTTTTGTACACTGCTCTTACTGTGGAAGCAAAGCAAATACGAGGATTTACCAACATGGATCAGAGCAGAGCAAAACACCAGTATGGCCTCATGTTGATTACACACCATACAATCTTTTGTTGACCCCTACAGCACAGATTTATGCTACACATGCAACAGTTGTGAAAATTAGGGCTGGCACAGATAGGAATGTTTGAAAAATACAACCCAGTCAAATGCCATTTCCAATATTCACAACGTGGATTTCGGGGCATTATTTCAGTACTCTGCCCCCTTGATGTGACCCTGTAATTCCAAATGAAAAACACAAAACGCATCATTTTGCAGGACTTCTATGCACCTCCTGTATTTCAGCAGAGTATGAACTTCTTTTACTCATTTTTTTTTTCTTTTTGTCTTGAGAAAATGTCTGCTCATGTTTTCCCACTGAGGCCATGGCCAAATTGACTTACATGTTGCTCTTATTGAGTCAATACAAGAAATCCCATCTTTTTAGTTATTAGGATGAATTATTATTAGTTTATATAACAGATTATCAATGGACATGAGAGATGGGGAAGAGTGGCTCACCATGTGGTCTTTTGTTGAGCTAGTCCCAGCAAACAGGATAATTTATGAAGGATCACACCATGCAGGAACTTCTAGCTCTACCTCCTGTTCTTTCTGTTTGTTTCTCAGTTATGTCAGTCTCAGTAAGTCTTTATAGCTTTGAAAACAGGCAGAAACACAATCAGCAGGAGTAGCATCTCCGTAGATCAGATCAATGAAGGAAATATTTTTTTTTATTTCACCAGTAAAAAGGTTTAGTCCTTTTTTTCTCTTGTTGCCCTCTATGTCCCATCAACAGACTTCTCTGTCCTGCAGCTGGCCCGAAGAAAGGTAACGTGTGTTACGCATTGGTGGGCCTTCCACCTTTTTTTTTGCTATCTATATTTGCATTTTTGTCCTTATTTGACCCCCAATGATCCTTAATGGGTAGAAACAGATCTTCCCTTGCTATCCACCCATGGCTGCAGTGGTGCAAGAGGTGTTTGATACAGGCAGTGAAACAAAGAGGGAAAAGCCTCCTGCAAGATGCCTCCTTTGATACACTGATTGTAATCAATGTCTCGCGATAAAAAAGTATAAAAGAATCAGCTTAAAGTTATTCTTCTTGTTATGAGGCCACTTTGTGTCACACTTTAAATCTTACTAAAATCTCCCAATGTCACACAAAACTACACATGAAATAAACAAAGGTTAAACAGAGGCCAAAAGACTTGATTATAAAACAGCGCAAAAGTATACGAGCGCCTTTTCCCTGAAACACAGAAACCTTTCTCCAAGCAAACTGCCAAAACTGCTTTCTTTAACCATGTAAAGGCTGGTACACAGTATTAAACCAATACTGCTCATAGGCTCCTGAATGGAACTGAATCGAAGTTGTATCAAAGCAGATTTTGTGATATTGAAAAATAAAGTATTGTTGTCCAAAGAACTAATATTGTATCATATTGTGATGACACTGGTGATTTACACCCCTAATAAATATAAATATTAAGGTAAATTTGAAAGTTTTAGTTGGGCAAACACATAAGGTCTGTAAAAAGATAAAATTCTGACCAATCACAATTATGGTAGGACGACAGCTCATTCAACAACTAAGCTAATTGACAAATCGAATGGAGGGTGTCAGCCCTATTTTTAACAATGTTTGTCTTTCAAAGCCTTTTAATCTATAGTGACAACAACTATGTCAGTAAAATCAATAAAATTTTGTGATTTAAGGTACAATATGTAATATTTAGATGAGTAGCATTTAGTGGAACAAACTTGGAAAAAATGAAACAATATATATAAATAGGGCTGGCCAACCATTGAGAGACTGTTGTCTGTATGGTATTGTATTACCCAACTTTTAAAGGATTTAGCTTCCCTTTGAGCTGATGCACAAAAAAAGGTGATTGGTTAGTAAAATCTGACACTCTTCTGTATAAAAGGGGTAGTAGTAAAAGTTTTTTGAAAGTACTACACTACGCTATGAAAGTATCACACCACAAGTTAGTCATTCATACAAAGGTTATCAATATGATCTGTACAGAGTCAGTAGTGTGGCGACAAGAGCAAAAATGTTCTACATGTTGATTGTGTTCAAAAGTGAGAAAATAAGTAATAAATAAAAAGTAAATAAATACATAATAATAAGTCGATTATCAAAATAATCCTTAGTTGCACATGGAGAGCAGAAGTAGCCCAAAGACAAAAATGAATGTGAACAGATAGACGTGTAAGAAAATTCCAACTTATTGAGAGCAGTATAGGCTGATGTAATTGTAATGTACTGACAGGCTTACTAATGCTCCAACAATTAAGTGTCCTGTGCTCACTCACTGAAGTTATAACATGTAATAGTTATTAGTGCTAAGATGCTAAGAACTAAAAAAGTCCATGCACACAACAAGCTGTGATATTCCTGCCTTGATGTTTTTGGTTTACAGAGAGTAGCAGATCTCTCCTCTTCCTCCTGCACTCCTCCCTGGGTTTTGAATCATTAAAATGTCATCCTTACACTGGAGACTCTTTCCATCTCTTTCCCTCCCTGAGTCTCTCTGTCACTTGTTCACCTTCTTTCTCCAAACATGGTAAACAGAGCAGAGCTGCACAGCCACAGTTTAAGAGGGGCCTGCATGTAGCTGCTGAGTGCTTGATAAACATCTCTCTCTTTCTCTCCCGGACAAACTGTAACCAAACCCTGCTTCTTCACAGCCCATCTGTCTCCCTTGTGACTACAACCTCAAACTTCAGTGTGAAAGTCACAGAGGGAGATCACTTTTCATGGTTGTTTTATACAGTGACTAACAATTTCTAAAATTTGCAGAACACCTCTCAGGCATTTTATCTGACAAACAAACCTAGCGCCTGTGAAATGAAAAGGCAGGGCTGGGACTCAATCTGAAAGAAGGAAGTCGGACGCCTTACAAGTAGAGTTCGCAAAGCAGCTAAAAAGCTGCATATTGTATACTGTAATAACCACTTATTTCATCACATAAATGTGGATCATACAGTTGACAAGACCTAAAACAAATACATTATTTTGTCTTGAGTACATTTCCCACCAGAGGGCTGTATCATTTCAATCAGAGTACATTTCTTACTTGATTTATTGTGCCATTGCATGTTAACGTCCCATAGCTGAATATAAAATGGCTAAAGAAAATCATGATCAACCACAGGCATAAGACTATATAGCCATGGCTGTTCTGCAGTTATTATAGACATTTCTGCACACAATGTGTATTATTCAAATTAAAATGTCTTAACGCTAGTTACAAATTTGCCTCAACTGCCCCCTTTTCTAAAAACTTTTTCACAGTAAAACAGTGTACTATTCATTAAAATTTCCTGAATGATTCATTTGTTTAAGTAGAGGCTTTATACAAGCAAGCAGACGAGTGTAAACTTCTGTGTGACTAAATCCTTCCCTGCATGTGTATTCATGCATGAGTGCAACCATGTGTTTGTTGCATGCTCTCTCTGTGTGCACTGGTTGTCACACACACTCCTCCGTCTCTACAAAATGTGAGGCTACTAAGCTCCATCACCACGGCAACCAGCTTGTTGCCAGGTAGCAACAGAGAGAGAGAGAGAGAGAGAGAGAGTGCGAGCAAAAGAGAGGATGAGATGTAAGAAAAAATAGTGAGATAGAAAAGAGAAAATTAGAGAAAGTGTGAGACGGCTTGAGTGACCATATGTAGCAAGTTTCTATTTTAACAATGCTCTGTTTATTAGAATGACTAATTCTCTTTAAGTTGAGATTTCAGGGGTAAAAAGTTTTGGCTAGACTATAATACATAAAGAAAGTTGAGGATCAGTACCCTCTAAATGGGGAAACCTCTTTGATTCTGCATCTTTTTATGTTAGTGTACACTGTTAGGTGTAAAGTGTTGACCTGCTTGGGCATTGTGTATGTGAGTGGGTGGGTGTGCACATCAGTCTATCTGCGTTTAAGTGTTCTACTTCATAATTACATCTGACTTTGAAATTGCTGAAGATTAGAATTAGATTAGAGTTTAACACTGGTTCAACACACAGACATGGTTACATCACAGCTCTGGACCAATCAGAGGGCGGTTTCACACTGTCAATCTGTCGGCTTTGATTAGGAGCTGACAAGATATCAGCAGATCAACCCACCAGGGCGGCGAAGAGTTAGTGTGTCTGTGTATGTGTGGGTTAATCTGACATTATCACTGTGAACTTTTTCTTTTCACAGTTTTAAAAGCACATGTTTACTTTAGTCAGCACAGACTAATGCAAGATGAAAAACTGACAATGAGGGATGGCAGAAAAGAAAAAAAAACAACAGCATGATTGGAATGAAAGTGACACTGCCAAACAATTGGTCTTTTTCCTAAGTATCTGAAAATCCCCTCTGTTTTGGAAAGGCAAATAAAGAACATAAGAAAAATACACTCTGATGCAGTTGAAGTGGGAATAGCATCCATTGCTGCTGCCTTCAGCGTGACATGAACCTGTTTACTCTTTCCATCATTTCCATGGTGGCAAAAGTGGCCGTAAGCATGCCTAAACACAACACATCTTCAAAATCCCTGCCAGAGTCCCATCTATCATGGTACATTCAAAATTTTCAAACATGGCAGATCAGCTGCTAAGCTTCCAAATCATGACACAGCGGATTCAGACTTTTAATGTGACACAGCGTGTTTACACTGCAGCAGAGCACAGAGGAACGAAAGGGAGGGGGGCTCACCAGTGAACTGAAGATGGCATTTTTAATTAGATCAGGGAGAAGACACGGGAAGAGCAAGGCTGCAGGAGAACGAGAAGTAAAAGCGATATGAAGCATAGGGAGGAGGAGGGAGAAGGAGGATGCTTTCATGTGCATCTTAGCCTGTTACCTCCTGGCAATATAATTAGTAGGAGAAATATTTCCTCTCATAGCTACTTCAGTGATAATCACTTGTATTGCTGTGTTTAACCACACAGGTTGGCTGCACTTTGGGACAGTAACACTCAGGCCGTGGAGGGAATATCTGAGGGTTTCCTCTGGATAAATTTATCCAACAAAGGTCACGGGGCTGAGATGTTTCAGTGAAAAAAGCCAAATTCATGATTCTTTAAAATTAAATGTCATGAAAGCTAACTGTCTGCTCAAACTCTCTAGTTTTCAAAGCTATAACATAAGCTTCTTTGTTTGAGGTTCATCTGTAGCTGAGTCCCCCATCCTTTCCTGGTCAAAAAAATGTTACTGCTGGATTTTTATTTACTAAAAATATAATTCAGAAAACAGAGATTTAAGAATAGAGAAAAAAATAATAATAATCATAATGACAAGATAATGTCAAAAAGTGTCAAAAGTGGTACTGGCTAGATTGAATAACTCTGAATTTATGAATTATAAATTCCTCTCTAGCACATACTGTCCCATGTCCTTAAAAACACCTCTGGCACATTGTCTCTTGAATTTACTAAATTTTAAGACAACACATTTTGTGTGACCTGAAAATGTTTTACAACTGTTAAACTAGGGATCATTGATTTTGTATTGATATTGGTATCCATACTCCTTATTGATCCGAGTCCTTATCACTACCATCATCGATTCTTTTCTATAGTTTGGTGGAAAGACAAAATGAGGTCAAATATTTACACTACAAGTGGTCTAAGCTGAGTCGTGCTTGAGTTTAAAAGTTATGATACTACAGCCCTAGCAGGGCTGCATGATAACTTCTTTTGCACATAGCACCAGTGCTACAGAGGTTAATGGTCTTGTAGTATAAAACAAAAAACTTGTAGCACAAAAACATAACGTCTGTTACATCTCTAAAACCACCCAATACCAGATGCTGCATGTTTGTAATTGAACATACTTTAAAAAAAAAGCTTCATTTAAGATACACCAATAGATGTGTTGGTGCTTGAATATTATGACAGCAATATGATTTGTAAAACAGACCTTAAGATGGAGCAGATAGTAGATCAAATAAGCACCATTCATACTGCTATTTGTATCTGTAGATCTTCTGAAGTTTAAGGTTTCAACTGTATTTATCTGTATTGATATCTGTATCAGCTAAAATGAACTTGAAAATATCCACATATCATACATCCCTACTTAAAACTATGTGCTTAGAGTGCCGTAGTACAATAGAGCATAAGCTTCATGTTCTAATGTGGGCCTTATTATGAGTTTACTACAGGACAATCAAAATTGGACCACAGGCCACAGTTTGAACACCCCTGGTAAAAAGCAATGATACTCAGGGAATCAGAAAAATATTTCTGACACTTTAAGACATTAAAAAAAACTGTAGGAGAGAACATCTGTTTTATATAACTACACTGGGTCCTGGCTAGTATCTATGATGTAAAGAAACAAATGCCTTTCCTGCAAACATGACAAACATGACTACCTGTAAAGTGTATGCCTTGAGTTGGCCCTGCCTATCACTTGCAGCAGGTCACATCCTAGACATTGTGTCAGCTTGTGCTCCACGCGCAGAGGGTTATGCATAAGGGGCTTACATTCAGCAATAATTTATAATGTGTCAAAAGTAAAGAGTATGCATGAGTCTCAAACCCCAAGTCTAAGTTGGGTCTGAAGCCTTTTAAAGGTAAATCAAAGTTATTTTTAAACTCATACACACCTCTCTTTCTTCCAACCTCTCATTGCACCAATGTGATGAGATGAAATAACCTCGTAGCACAGACCAATTTTCTTGCAGCCCGTGCGACAGATATATCGCACTGTACAGCCCTGCCTGGTTACATCTCTTCTAGACACACTTACATAGCTTTGAAATTCTCAGGTTTTAGGCCTTATTACAGAGCTATACCATTTAGTGAGAAATGCTACAATTTGGACAAAAGTAACTGCAACAGTGAGATATTGTAAAAGAGGCAGAAACACAAAGATAGGACAAAGAAAGATGATGTGAAGGAACAGAAAACACCTGCCTCGAGTTGTAGACAAACAAAAACATCAGAGGTTTGAAAAGAAAGAAAGAAAAGGACAGGAAGTTGGGAGGAGATTTTTTAAAAAAGAAATGGTATGTTGTTACAGATGATGGTCGAGTTGCCAGGCAACTTAAAAGTTTGGCTGGAATCTCTCTACCAAGTCATTACTGCTGTGAAACAATCTGTGTCCTTTTATAACTCCAGTGAAGTCAGAAAGAAGTGAGATTCACTGAGAAGCAACACTACACTGTGAGAAACATAGATGGCCTCAAAGATGAGGCTCGTTACAGCTAACTATACTGACAGGACAAGGATGCTTTGGACAGTGTTTGCACCATTTATTCTGGTTTCATCTAAGATCCCTGCATGTATGCTGTCTGCTCTGTGAGTGGCACTGCTATATGCTACACGATGGATCTTCAATGTACAGGCAACTTGATGAGGACACAATCAGCAATGAACCCGAGACAGTCACCATCTTCACATTGTGTTGTTGTGATTATTATAGACTACTTAATGGACACATTTACCTAGCCAAATCTGTTTGATTAGCAATTAGTCTTCTCAGATGAGTTTATACAGCACTATCTGTATTATACGTTCACCTAAATAGAGCCTATATATTGGCAGAAAATTGGTGTGTTTCTAATCATCTGCTCAAGATAAATAATTGAGAACCCATTATTTGTATTGCTCTTCTTCTGCTCCTGTACATTTTTTTTTTACCTACAGTTACTTGCTATTGTGCTACACACAGCTCCCCTCAGTTGCAGTCTGTTCTGTTGTCATCCTCTTTCTTTTTCGCTCTCACACACACATCAAAGTCCTTGTTAAGCAGACTTGGTGCGACTAATCGTAAAGGCTAATAGCTAACACATGGAGCCATATGCTGCCTAACCTTCTAGCCATGTGCTGCAAGTGTGTGAAGCTACAGTGTGTAGCGTGTTTTTGTATGCAGCACATGTAGAGCGCACTCTTTTTGAACTCAGGTTCACTGAAGGAAATGAAAGAGTCTATAAAGACTCGCTGGGCTTCTCTAAGAAGTCAGAAATTAATCAAGCATAACATTCAACCACTAAAACTCATTTTTCTCTTCAGGAATGCAAGTAAGTAACTATAATTTGACATATGAATCAAGAAAAAATAATGTGCTTTACTATTTTTTCAGTTTTTTTGTAAATCAGTAAATTTGAAAATTCATGGATAACAATAGTAATTATATTTTAGCATTAAAAACATCATTTGGGTTAAAGAGCTTCTACATATTGGTGTATTAACCATTGCAGAAACATTAAAAATGATTTTGGTAATTACCAACGCTGTTAATTTAGGGCAGCTGTGGCATAAACCTTACTTTGGTTAGGGTTAGGGGGGTCTAATAAATTTGTTAAGCACTATATATATATATATATATATATATATATATATATATATATATATATATATATATATAACAATGTAACAGATGTAAACCATGTAAAAGCCTTGTAGAAACAAAAAATGAAAAGGGAGTGGCAGGCTAGGTCAGTATAACAGAACTTCTCTCCTGACTTCTAACAACTTTAACTCCCATATAAACCTGCATTTTCTCTGTGACACTTTATCCGCTGTCTTTATAGACGTCTTGGTGTAAAGTCATTACAGCCTCACAGCTGGCTCTTTAGGATCGTGCATGTGCAATTACCACAGTGGAGCCTTTACTACAGGAAAACAGAGGAGTAAGACATGTTTTTAGCCCCCACAACACTCATTAAGCAAGCATAGCTGGTGTCTTACATGCTGTTCTTCTTTTCTTTCATTTCTTTTATTGAGCAAACGTACGAATGCCTTTGCTCACTTCCTGCTTTGAAGTAAAAGACTTTGTGGCCACTTTAAAGTCTTTTAGATGAGAGCGAAGCAGCATTTACTGTGTGTGTCTGTGTTTGTGTGAACCCACTGCTGTACAAACTCACTGTCGGCTCGAGGACTGACAGCTCTGGCAGGAAGGTAATGGGCGGCCACCTCTACATGCCCCTGTGAGTGTGTGTCTCTGCTCCAGAGAAAGGCTGGATCTGTGCATTTGTGTGTCACAGCCAAAGTGCTATTCAACAGGTGTGTGCTGCAGTCAGCAGTAACAGGGATTAACAACAAGCTACACAAAGGCCTGCACACACTCTCAAACACACACACAGGCACACACATACTCCCTCCAGCACTCACACACAAATACTCACACATAGAGTGTGTCCTAAAGCCTTTATTGCCATGTAAGGTCTCTGACTCGCTGACTTTGTAGTGACCTCTTCAACCTACACATCTGGCCTTCAGCTTAAAACACATACATTAACACTACCCATAAAACACTGCTATCCATCAAACCAGGCACCAAAATCATAAGTGTAGAGTTTGGGATAAAAATGACAGTATTTAAACTGTGTTTAATTTAAATATTTGCTTGAAATGATGCTATTTTAAATTTGTAGGCACTGTTTTCAGGTCTTTCCACGTGCACAATGACATGTTTATTTACAGAATATAATAGCTATCAAAAATTCGATTAAGTACATTTTTAGGTAAAGGTGCATTTACTATTTAATCAGGGCCCATAATGACGTTTAAAACAAGAATTCAGTCAATTGCTAGTTCTGATAGCAAGGTTTTTCATTACCTCTTTTGGCGTAACACTCCCATATTTCCAAGTTTTCTTTCATATTTGTTCAAATAAATAGATTAGAGTTTGTCTAACAGCTGACATCCTCTGCCCAGTGATTAGTACTGAATCAGCAGCAAAGTGTAGTTGATGCTAGAGCAGGGCAATTAATCAAGTTTAATTTCAATCATGATTTTCGTTCCCCGAGATCATAAAAACAAGATAATCTTTGTTAAACGATTACTGTGACACGTGTGGTTTTGTCCATAGGGTTCGTCATTGTTGTTATACTCTTTTTTTTAACTATTATGTTTATAATTATTTTGATATACATTTCAAACTTGAGTGTCAAAGTTCGATGCGTGCATGTGTTGCAGATAGAATCGATTCTCTGATCCAGATTGTTTCCTTTAAAAAAATCAAAAGCCCATTCATTTTATTCAGGATAAATAGGGGGATTATCAACATGAGCTAGATATGTCATCCTCAAATGCTAACCTCTGCCTTTTGCAGCGCAAGCAGTCGAACTCTGCAGGTGACTTGGCATAGAGTGCAAAAACTGCTAGATGGAGAGTAGGGCTGGGTATTGTTAAGAACCTCACGATTCAATTCGATTTCGATTCTTTACGTTGCAATTTGATTCAATATCGATTCAATTTGATATTGATTTAAATGCTTCAATGTCTATTCAGTAAGAAGTAAAAATACAAAAATAACCTGTTGACAGTTTTTTAATAATTATTTTCATGCCCATGTGAACATATTTGTTAAGTCACTTCACATTTTTGAGCAATAAAACATCTGAAAATAAAAATTTGCACAATAACTTATTTGTGCATATGGAGTACAAAGGTAAAAAACATGACAGTTCTGTATAGACACTGAAAAAGTAAAGTGCATGTAAACCTAAATAATGTTTCTGTCCTCTTGGAAATTGTGATAAACCTCACATCACATGGTTATGGTTGGTTGTTGTTTGGTTGAGTGAGGCCTCCATCCATACAATGCACAGCGACCCCCACTGGCCAGGAGGTGAATCGATTCAGAGGATTTTCTGAATCGATATTGAATTTGGCGGGGGGGTATTGCAATGCATTGATTAATCGATATTTTTGCCCACCCCTAATGGAGAGCGCTTAAGCCACAGCTGCTATAGACTATCTTTCAATGGAGCACCACCAAACTAAAAATATCAGGCTGCATTTTGGATTTAAAAACAACAAAGACAGCATCGAGCTGGACCAAAGAAAGACCACATGCAAGATGTGCCACATGGAGGTAAAACAGTAATGTAAATATTACTAGTTTGGGGTCAATTTTCAATTCAAACCCTAATATTTTTAATAATGTGCGTGGTTGGAACATTCTTTGTAGTTTTTTTACTTTCTCTGAGAATGTCTTACATTTTAAAGCAAAATAGGTTTTATGACAAAAAAAATCCCTACATGAATCGAAATGGATTGTGAATCGATTCTAGACCTTGTGAATCAGAATCAAATTGATCCAGGGAATCAGTAGCAATACTCAGCCCTAGTTGCAGATGTGAAAAAATCAACAATTATTTTCTTTTGATAATCATGATCTCATTATCAACCATAATAATCATCATTATGATTTGCCCTAATTTAGCATCCCTCATTGAAGCCAGCCTTGAATTGATAAAACATAAGAGATAAACATGAGCCACTGACAGCAGTGCATGTTAATTCATTTGCTGGGCAGATATTTGTCAGCAGGTCTCATGTTAGCCAATATCAATGTTAAACTGATGCAGCAGTGCAACCATAATTTCACATGGATTGTACTGCTATGAGTAACCATGTCACTCTGAGATGCACAAAACCCCCCAGTATGTTTACAGTAATCAATGGTGCATTTCCACCAGGTGTTCTGGGTTGGGTCAGAACAGTTTGACACAATCTGGAACACAAAGTTCTGATCATGTTTGTTTTTCCACGGCCGACATTCATCCAGCTAGGGCATCACAATTATGACAAAAATGATTATCATGTTTATTTTAATTGATACTAAGATCATCATTATCAAACTCAAGTACTCACTTATTTAGAAAAATCCACATCAAATGCATTCATTGAACTTTAACATTCAAACACTTTGGAAAACAAGCAATAAATCGAAATAAATATACATACATACATACACACATGACAACCCATGAACAAAACATTTTTCCTTTGACCATTCAACAGACCAGAGTGCATCTAACTCTACTCTTTAGGGTTGGATAGGTGTGCTCAATACCCAACAGAAGGGTGTCAAAATGTAGGATCTTACAGATCAGCTATTTTTTTTACCTTTCCAACTATCAACAGTGAAAATGCATATCATTCACATCACAATTAACTGAACTGTAACAGACCTCTTTGTGGAAACACAACTCAAGACACAGCACTGTTTGTCCACAAGAGAGCACTGACAAATGAATTTCTCAACACCAGCAATAACAGAAGTCCACTGAGTTGCTGATCTTCATTATTCCTAAACGCAGAATTCACAATACTCTGTTTTCGTTAACATTCTCTTATTCTTCCCTAACTCTTACTCTCTCCCCAATTTATTGTTTCTTCTCCATCCCCTTCCTTTCTCTACTCATTTCTCCCTCTGTCTAATACACTGTCACTCTCTCTATCCATTATTCATGCCAGAGTCACAGTTGGCATTAAAGAGCTTGCGCAATATCGCTACGGCAACAACGCAGCAGAAGCAGCCGCATTGGATCATGGGAAACTGGGTCACATCCCAGGAGCGGGAGGGTGTGGGGGGTGCAGCAGAGGGAGGTCGCTGTCACACACACATACATACGTATAAACGTACACCTGACAGTTGTCCTACAAAGCAGAGAAGAAAGAGATGATGAGAGGAGGGAGAGGAGAGGAAGCATGGATGGAAACGAGAGATGAAAGGTTTGGTCAATGATCCAGATATGTCACACTACCTCAAAGAAACACACATGTTTAATGTAAGCATGTATGGTTCAACACATTAATTCATTTAGTACACCCTGCTCTGTACATTTAGCTGCTGTGTTAATGTCCCATGGATGCACTATTCTGACTAGATGATTAACCTCTTTAAAGTTATAAAAGCTGGTTTCTTCTTATCTTTGAAGTTATTTATGGTTATGTTATATTCATGATCTCTGTTATGATAAAACACATTTTTGTTCCATGTATGCTTATATCATGTAAGATCAGTCAAAAGATTATTTCCTCATCAAAAAAGATCAGAATATATAAAACTCAAAAACTGTTCAATGAAAAATGTTTTTGCTGACCTTTCTTTTGTCATGGAGGGATGCGCAAATATTGGGTTTTTGTCAATATCCAACATGGCAAATTTCTCAACTCATTTTACCTCTTACCTACTGATAGATAATAAATATGCACATTCTTCTTTATAAAGAACACAAACTCTCATGTTTACTTGATTTTACCCGCTCTTATTATGACAGTGATCAGACATCTTCAGTCTGCACTGAACGTTTGATTCTACCATAAATGGTGCATGTATTGTTTTTCATTATAGACACTTAGAAAACAGAGAAACTTCTTTCAGTTATATGTACAATTTATATCTCTTTTGTAAAAGTGGCAGTAAAAGCAAACAGCCTTTTTGAGAGTTAAAAACAGAGCTGGAACCACCTGCTGACAGATAGTGAGCTAAGGGGAGCAAAACAAGCATACCCCCTTTATTATGGAGATTTTACTTCAATATTAAATCAATTCTAATAATCAAACCACAGAGATGCAGAAAAGTCCTGTCAAAGTGTCTGAAACAATAAAAAGACATTCTTCTGAAGAGCAAAAATCAAACTAGTTGTAGTTCAGATAAAAATATTGAGTCTTCACAAAAAACTTTAGATTTTATGGAATAAGAAAGAAAAGTGGGGAAAAAAAGTCCGGTAAAGGTAGACCTGTAGGTTCTGCTTCAAGTTCACAAACTCAGGTAAAGCATCATGGTATCTGTGTAGCTTCTGCACATATTTACAGCTTTCATCATCAACAATATCATGCTGATCATAAGGCTGGCAAATCAATCAAATATCAATTTTAATTACGATTTCAGCTTTACACGATTATAACAAGCAAGGTAATTAGGAATCAGCAAATAGTGGCCAAAGGCTGTGATGCTTAGTTTAGAAGCGAAAGAGCTAAAGCAGATGATAAAGAGGAAGCCATTGGTTCACAAAATTGCAAACCACTTCAGTAAACTCATTTCTTTTCAGGAGCTGGACTTGGAACATTTCAGTATAATTCTGACAATGTGTTAACAGTGTTGCAGGTGTCTCTTAACTTGGGTTGGGTATCATTTGAGTATTTTCTGACACCGATGCTGAATCAATCCCTTTTAAATGGTGCCTGTGCCTAAACAGTGCCTAATTGTTACTTTTGAGAGAAAAATAAATTGTTGACAGTCAGGGGGAGACTAAAAGCTGTCTCTATAGCATAATGGATTCAGAGAAATATCTCTCAACAAATTCAGGAGAACATAAAATAAGAAAAGGAAATGGCGTAACTTCTTTCCATAAGAGGCCCAGGCAAAATTCATGTACTGACAAAGTAAATGTGTCTTCAGTAGGAAACCCTGAGCAGAGCAGAGACATTACCTTGGACCAAAAAACAGAAAACATTCAAACTGATGAAATAAAGTAAGTGCGGATGAATCACACAAATTCCATACAAATGTGTTTCTTGCCTTTCATTTGCAGTGGCAGTAGTAGTGCTGGGCGATTATTTGAAAATTATTAAAACTGACATTTAGAGCCAATAACCGACATAAACCCGCTGTGTCTGTTAGTTTGTGTTGCCCCCTTGTAAATCTCTATTAATGCACCATAGAAGAACACTACGTGAGAGGCGGTCACATAACACTGCCACATCCAAAACTACACTGAAGCGCTACAAAGTAAAACTCAAACTGCGGCGAGGGGGGGCTCACTTTGAGCGTGTTTCTCTCACTCTCTCTCTCACTCTCTACACATCAGGCCAGTTTTTGTAAGATACGTATGATCAAGGTAATACGCATAAAGCGTTGACCAAACATTCTCTTATCTGGGTGTCACACATCAGTAAATTAACCCCAAAGATATCTAGTTTTGGAGATCAGTGCCATCCGTGATCAATCAATAAGTGCACAGTGGTCGCTCGCTCTGCGTCTCTCTCTCTGCACAGAGACTCTTTCATCAGATCTCTCCTGTAAACGCATCCTCTCCTGTAAATGTCAATTTCTGCCATCGTTTAGTTTGAGAATGTATGAAGAAACTCTGTCAGGTTACTGCGCTAGTTCTGATCCTGAATTAATAAACATCAAACTTCCTCATGCAGATCAGCTATTTTAAATCAACTCATGGGTGAAAACAAATAATGGCCATGGTGATTTAAAATATAAAAGGCTACTGATGGGCATTAATTAAGATATGAATAAAATAATTAACCTTGGTGATAAAGGATTTTTTTATAATAGACACAGATAAAAACTTAAAATATTATCTTTATTATTGCAACAAGGCATATGATCAGTGGTAGTTTTTTGTATAATATCCTTGTTGATGCCTAATTGTAACTCATGTCAATGTGAGTAACTAATGTCAATGGCAGTTTTTAAGGACAGAAAATCTGTTTCATCTTAAATCTTTATCAGGAGGTCAGACCAGGAAAATTCATTTGAAAATGGACAGTTAAACTGGAATCAGCCCCACTCTGGTTTAATTACTGCAAGAGTACAAAACTGTTTAAAGAGAATGGGATTTTATAGATTAAACTACTAATTTTGTTCTGGAAGTACACAAGGTTGATGCATTAAACTTTAAAATATACAAAATATCAGTTATTTGTTTTAAAATTATACAAATATTTACAGTACAAACCAAGGTAGGGGGTTGAGTAACTGTTCATTAACTGTAATCGAGGTAAAAAGTTCAATTAATCGTGATTATGATTTTTGCCATAATCACCCAGCCCCAGCAGACAGTCACCCTGGGTAGGAGTACCTACCTGACATAGGGGTACCAAAATGAAGCATCATTATCTGTGTTATTATTTGGTCCACTAGGTCTTGGTTCTATGTTGGTACTGGATTTGGATACTCATTCCTACTCTTAACTTCATTCACAGCTTGCACAGATGCAGATTAAATGAAAGTGAAATCATGATTTTTGCTATAATCAAGCAGCCCTTGCTGATCATATTGTGCATTCCTTATTTCTTGTCTCCCAAATCCTGAAATTTATTTTTTGTGACGCTGTTTCATTTCTGTTTCAGTGCTCTGAGACATGTTTTAACAGTTATTTTGACTCTGGGGCTATTAGTTTGATTTGATAGCAACTATTTTCTGTACCCATTCACATTTTAAAATTTATTTTATTCAATGCACTTGAAACTTCTTATATACTCCCAAATCTGGTTAACATCTATGTAGGGCTGCAACAACGATTCGATAAAATTGATAAAAATCAATAATTAAAAAAGTCAATTCGTTGTGTCGCGCGATTATGGCGTCACTTGGCGTGACGCGGAGCTGTTTACATCACACACAGACAGCTGATAATCTTTACTTTGGCTTGGTTTAGTACTTCTCTGATTATAATCTGGTGATTAGCGGAAAAATTAAGTTGATATATTCATCATCAACTGTGTCTCATGACGGAGATGAGACACTAGCAATCTAAAAATAGCTTTGAGAGGCTGAGGCTGACCTGTGGCTTCTCTGGGATTGCAAGAGGACATAATAAAAACTGAATCCCACTATAAGAGTCTGTCATTCAAATCATATCCTCAGGCTGTTGTCATTAGTATGATCTTAAAGTGTTTATGTATGTTTGTAAGGAGGGAGGCAAAGTAACAACATAGAAAATATCATTTTAATTTTTAAAAATAATTTTATATTTTTTGTGTTTATTCTGTGGAATGGTCAAGTTATTTAATTGAACAGAACTCAAAAATGTTTTGTTTTAGTTTTTAGAATAAAGACATTTAAACTCTATCATTATTTTGACAGCTTTGGAATACCCATGTTGAATTTTACAGTAAGGGACCCCGCCCACAGGAAACATCTGATTCATCAAGAAAATAATCATCCAATTCATTGATGACTGAAATCATCGTTTGTTGCAGCCCTACATCCATGTAATGTCTACTCTAGTTAATGGGATACAACATGCAAAAGAAACAGCAAACGTCTCCAAACTCTGCAGCCAGTTCCAAAGTGAAACATTCATTTTCTGCTCGTTGACTAAACAATGAACATTTTTCAGGGACTAAATGTGAATGAAAACAGAACATTATAGAATTAACAAGGCCACTCTATTGATCATAACCAATCTACCTCCCACCAGCCTCTCACTAATGAAGGATAAAGACCCAGAAGAAAGCAAACAGATTCTCATCTTTTGATGTGAATTCACTGTTGAACTGTGTGTGACTCATCACAAGAATAAAACAAACACTGGAGCTGCAGACTGCAAGTCAGGTAGGCTTTATTGATAGATGTGGAACATTTAAGTTCCTTCTGATACTGAGGCTACGCTGCTTTATATCTCAACCCTCTCAAGGCTGAAAAAGTCCACCCCAGGCTTTTTTCTGTCTATAGCTCCCTAGTGGATGGAATACATTTGAATAATGTGATCAATAAGGGAAAAGGCTCTTACCTAAATTCACCTCACTGCTGTTTTTAATTAAACGCATGCATCTCTTTGTTATACATTTAGGATA
Source organism: Cheilinus undulatus (assembly GCF_018320785.1). NCBI lineage: Eukaryota > Metazoa > Chordata > Actinopteri > Labriformes > Labridae > Cheilinus > Cheilinus undulatus. Next base: position 16,844,004 of record NC_054887.1, on the reverse strand, counting down.
TAATCAGGAATTAAAAAACTCACACACACTCTGTCACACGTTTCTAAGAAGTGTGTAACATCTGTTTTTATGGGACCCCAGCCCTTTGATTATACAGGAAAAATTACACAAACTACACTAGCTAGCAATCAGACACACACACAAACACACACATGATATTGTTTATGCTTTAATAACAGCCAGAGTTTCAACTCAGGATGTGCTCTTCCATGGAACCTTAGAATTGTGTGTTCACTGGTGTGTTGAGGAATACAGAAAAAGAGACAGAGTGTGAACGAGAGGCTGCCAGATCCCAGACCAGATGGCTAAATGTCAGTGAATACCACATCAACACGAAAGCTAGCTCTTTCTAACAGGACTGGTACACACTGCAGCACAGCCTGAGTACACACAGACACACAGTGTCACCTTTTAATTTACACTAGTTTGTCATAACCACAGTTTGATACTGTACATCCATGAAAAAGAAATAAATGATGCCGTCATTTTAGTCCTCAACAGACAGGTTTTACATAAAGTTCAATAGAGATTGACTTTAGCCAAAGGTAGCCCATGTGCAGTTTGCTTCACTCCTCTGGTGATGTCACAGCAGGCTTTTATCGCTGGTCAAATATTAGTCTGGAAGGATGAAGACGCATGCACACACAGAGCACACATTACACCTGTTTGCCCCCCTAATTTGCTGAGAGATCTACCGTGCACTTCAATTACCTTTGTTGCCATGGCTCTAGTGTTTGCTGTATAAGCCATTTGCTCTTGGTGTGTGTGCTTGCGTGCACACGAGTGAACGAGTTAATGTCTGGTACTGGGATACAGGGGATGGGATCCTGCATATTAAACCAGCCTTTCCAGTGTAAAGTTACTGATGCCGAGTTGTAACAATGCTGTATTTAAACTGTGCCTTCACCTGAAACCCAACAAATCTCTGCATCTGGGTATATATATTATATATTGCATATATAAGATACCAAACAGACACACAAAAGCTAGGGTTTGATGCCTTGATGTCTATGTCTTTCACCAACATAAGCCATGTAGCTGCTAGAGCTGGATTTTTCCCCAGTTTCACAACATGAAGGAAACGATATGATAGCCAATGTAATACATGTTAATTTAGGATAATACACATTCCACACAGAATTCACTAAAGTAACTGTCCTTTTCTGTAGAGAATAACTCTAAAACCCTTACAATCATGTCCTCAGAGATCAGAGAAGCAAATTTAAACATTCTGTTATAACCACCCAGCTATTAATACATGCATATAGAATTTATTTAACTTTTAACATTTGAAAAGGACCTCTCTGTCGCTCCTCTTGCTTTTGTGTTTTTTATATAACAGTGATAGTCTAGTCTTACCAGGGGTTTTCCTGGCTCATATTGAGGCACCATTCTGATCATGTGTACCCTGACCTTTCTAGGGGGGTCCAGGGGCATGCTCCCCTGGGAGAAAATTTTGTACATTTTAAAGGTAATTACATTCATTTAGTAAACTTTGAGAGTGGAATTAAGAGGCTACATCTACTAAAAATGTTTTTCTTTTCATAAGTTTGTGCTTTAATTTTAAACGGTTTCCTGGTCTGACCTGACAAAGGTTTTAATGATACAAGTGTTGTGCCTAAAAAAGCTGTTATTAACATCAAAAAGCTTTTTTAATCTTTCTTCAATGAATGTTTAATTTTATGTCCATAGTAACTGACTCATTGTCCACTTAAAGAGGTCATGTGACCTGCATAATCATTGCTGATTTTAAGTGCAACAAATTTCCGCCAGAAAGTTGTCTGTCACACCCTTCATTTCATTTTACCCTTATTCCCTTAATAATGCTGGTATTGTGTGTTTAAGTTTGTTATTGTATTATCTATTAAGTATCTATTATAACAAATTATCTATAATAATATGTGAATAATATAAGTAATATGTAATGTGATTTCTGGGTTAAGTTCAGAAGGATCAACATTTTGTTTATTTCTTTCTGCTTATATTTTTGATAAATAAAACCAGTGGAACTGAGAAGTTTACTGCAGCTTCTGCCTGGAGGAAATATAACATATCTAACAAAAAAATAAAATCAATGACCGGTCAGTTTAGCTGTTGCTTCACATCGTTTACATGACCTCTTCTCTCTGCCTTATTAGACGGGTTCGTGCACACAACGGGTTTTGATCATGTTTTAAACTTGCTAATTGTCAATACTGATCCATATTTCCTGTTCAGTGATACGTCTGATTAACACTCAGTCTTAGTAATGACACACTGTGGCCTAATCATTTAAATCAAAGGACATTACTGATGTATGAACGCACGCTAACCAGCCGCACACACGTGACAGACAGAAACAGCGGAAGCACATGCATATGAGGACAGCGCGCTGTCATACGCCTATTCTACAGCACTAGGTGGAGGGAGAAATGCAGAGATGATAAAGCCCTGTGTTTATCCTTCAAGCTAAAAGTCTCCTCTATTTTGTGTGTCTTTAGCTGACACACACTGAGCGCAGCATTCCTCTGCGGTATCCTCGGAGTGTCTGGTGCAGCGTTCATCAAGTGTGCCTTTTGCCTTATGTCTACATTAAACAGCACTGCAGTTTCTGTAATAAACCAACAAGTGAGGATTAAATAGTGAGATTTAAGTAAGCTAAGTAAGCAGCTGTATGAAGCCTTAGTTATCAGCTATGCTGCGTGGCTCATGTCTTTCCAAAAAATAAAATGTAAAAGTGCTGCTCTTGTTTAGAAGTTAAGAGAAGTTTTGATTCTACAGCATCAATCAGTGCTGGATGTGTTGGCGGCCTGGTGTAGCCACCTGAGGTGTTGTTGCGAACTGCTAATTAGCCTGCTGTCTTCTCATGTGCACTTGAAGACTGGTTGTGTTTTTACCTTGTTTTTGCAAAGCTTGTATATTACATGACTCATGTCCACCACCACTTTCTGGTGTTCTGAGAAACCCCAAATAGTCTAATATCTTTGCTCTAAGTCATGCTGACAGCCATTAGTCCAAATTACCAGCAGTCTGGTTTTGATCCGAGGCATGTGCTGCATCATGCAGTTTAGCGTTGGCTGCCACCTGCTGCCTTTTTTGTTAATTGCTGTCACAGCATTTGTGAGCATATCTATTCTGTAACATCTGTATCAATACACGTAGCGGCAAGGAGCTTGTGACAATATACTGAAGTATTCATTTTTTGCAGGCCTAGAAGCTACTCATGCTATTACATAAAGTAGTTTATATGGCTCTATTGCAAACTTCCCAATGATGGTTTATTTAACTTAAACCTAAATCTTAAGGACAAATTTAAAATCAACAGCACTTTGGCAACAAGAATTTAACAACCGGGCACAAACAAGATGAACAAATGCTGATTCATAGACTAGTTAATCTTATCTCTTTTAAAATGATGTCATCTGTGTGCTGCCTTATGCCCAGCCAACTCTACACAAGTGTTAATGTACCTACTGGGGGGGTTAAACCTGAATCAGAGCCCCTTAGCTTACATTACCAGTGTTTATCATTATGTTAAACTTTTCTATGGATGTTTCTGACTAACATGAGGGTTAGGATTGACACAGTACGCTGTGGTAAGCTGCACTGAGACGACAGAGTTTATATGATGGACAGAGACATCACTCTATCTCTAAGTGTGCTCTGTGGGAGCTGTGATGTGGGTCGATGTGAGGCAGAGGTGGACACTTTTAGCTCAGTAAAAATATCCTCCTCTATCTCTTTCTCTTCCTTTCTCTCCTCTACCACCTCTGTCTATCTCTCCTCCAACACTGGAACATCTGGAGCTACGTACACATGATCAAAAATTTACCTGAGCATCACAGGCCTCATTCAGACTTCTGTTATGTAATCATAATATCACTTGCCTCAGTATCTGCCCAACTGGAACTTTGTTTCACTTTCATGGCCTTCTCTGACCTGATTTAACATGATTTGTTTGTGTTGAAAACCAATGCAGCATAATATGCATACCCACTGTTCCTATAGATTTCCTCCCACTCACACATGAACACAAATATATGTACAAACATAGCCTTGAAAGTATGCGAGTCTAGAGTAAACAGACGAAGCAACACGGGACCATTTCCAGGGATCTGTTCAGGAATCATGGGATTCATGCCTGTGACTGTGATCTCAGTGAAAAACTAAAAATAATGATGATGTTTTTAGTTTCCACAAGAAAGCACACACACATGCAAAGGAAGACTTGTGTTAAAAAAGAAAGGAATAAAAGAGGGTGGCAAGACAGAAGGAGAAACGAGAAGAAAGAGAAAGAGGTCAGAAGGTTTGTGTGGAAATCTCCCTATCTTTATCACCAAAATGGGACCGTTAAATAAGAAAGAAAGGAGGGGGGAGAGGAAAGAGGAAATGGGGTTGTAATGAATGTGGTGGCCACAGCTGCCATCATTTACCGTCTTTATCCTTCACTTTTATTAGAGGTGGAGGAGAAGAGCAAAGGAGAGAAAAGAAGCACTTACAGAGAGAACGAAAGAAGGGACTGATGGAGAAATCAAGTGTAACACATTTTTCATGCTAATCATGTATTTTCAATTCTGAGCAATTAAACACTAAAGTGTCAAGTTTGCTTCAGATAAAAGCAATGCCGCTAAGTTTGTCCAAAGATGAGACAAACAAACAAATTGAGCTACTTAAAACTACAAGTTTGTTGTACACTGGGTTCATTAGAAGTTTTACATTTCCTGTATAGAGGCCACAATCCATTATCTTTTCAATGTGGTTTAATCCATTAGCTAATGAATCAGAACAGTGCAAACCACTTTTTCACTGGTAAATAAAAACACGAAAAAGCAGACATACAACAACTAACAGTGCGCCAGACACAAACCAGTTCAAGGCTTTTTCATTCCCTTCCAGTCTGAACTACTCCTTTTTAGTTTTGTGACATATCGAACTTTGAAACTGCATAAAAAATAGAGAATTAAATGAGGAAAAATGGGTAAGGCAACAACTGAGTGAGAAAGAATTTAGAAACACACACTCTCCCTAAAGTTAAAAGATACCTTTCATTATATTTAGCATTCATTTTCCCTAAATGTTTTAGTTCAGTGGGAGAGGCAGCAGTTCACCCTGCAGCAGAGAGGAATTGGTAGAAAATAGCTCCAGAATAGAAGCCAATGGAGCAGAAACCAAACAGCACTGTGAAGTAGTAACTTTGGAGTTGGAAAGCACCCAGTCTCTAACAGAAAGTGTATCTGGGGTATTGCTTGGTTCCTGAGGGAGCTGAAAGGGGGAACAGCATTTATAATTTCCAAATAATGACTCCCCAGACTACAGCATGGTTAGAACGTGTTGTACTGCAGAAAAACTGCGATAGATTTCAAGCATCTCATTTAGTCATGCACCCTGCTGGTGTGAGAATATATAACATACAGTGGTGGATCATATTGATCTCTGTCTGCAACAAAAACACTTCAAACTTACTCATGGGCTGAATAATCCATTAAACAACCAGATTCAAAATCCCTTAAACATGCATACACAACGGCATCCTTATCTGTGGGGCACCATGAGTGGCTGCATTCCACAGTGACTATTCAGAGGAACACACACACTCTTTTACCATCCACCGTCAGCAGAAGAAAACACAGACCAACATTGTTTAGATAAGTGAACATACAGATAGATGCTGAGCGTTCCTCTCCATCTATAAATAGACACCTAGCAACCAGCAGAGTAGCACCCAAAGGAACAGCATGTTAACTTGATCCCTAACAGCAAAAAATGATGAGGAGAGGAAGAGAGAGGCTGGAAGACACACACAGAGTCAAGCACAGACAGCAGACAAAATTTAGAGCAATATAAAGCTAATGGATCCTTCATAAGGCAGTAAACTGGGGCTCTTTCATCCTCTTAAAGAAGATCATCATATTGGATCATAACAGCAACACAAAGGCCACTTCAGAGGCCAAACAAGAAACACCAGAAATACAAATAAACAAGTTTGTCTCATGGTATTAAGCTTATCCTACCCAAACAAAAAAACATATGGTGCCTTTGAAAAGTACCATTTGCATCCTTCCATTAGTACACTTTACAGCAGTACACAGCCCTAATCTCAACAGGGTACAGTTGTCCCAAATCCAACACTGCTTTTTTCACTTACTGGACTAGAGGTGGGAATCTTTAAACACCTCACGTTTCGATTCAATTCAATTATGGTTCGTAAGGCTACGATTAGATTCTTAATCGATTATGGATGAATTTTGATGAACTTGTTTTTCACATTTCTGTTGTTCTCACTGTGTCAAACATAATAAAAACATTACATTTGTGTTTAGGAAAAAAGAGATAAATCAAATTTCCACTATCCTCTAATGGAAGATGTGTGTTAAATGGAAATTTAGAATTGCACTGAACCAAAGGTAGTAGGATACTTTCCTTGTAACATATCTGGAATTACAAACATGAAAATGTCCTTTTTCACAGATGAAATACTGGTAATCTACATGTTACTGTTACGCGATGCGTGTCAGAGGTTCACCTTTATGTTCCTGCTATTCCGTAAACTATTATCGATTATTGATTACTGGATATTTATAAATCGATTCAGAATCTTCCACCTCAACATCACGATGCATCTAAGAATCGATTTTTTTCTCTCACCTCTAGTGAGGGCAGTTAAACCACTTTATTTTCCTTCTACTTCTCTTTACACAGCATAACACTAGCTGTCACATTTTTACCTCTGCCAAGGAGGTCATGTGATCGGCTGGGTTTGTTCGTTAGTGTGTTAGGTTGGTTGTTAGTTTGTTAGCAACATAACTCAAAAAGTTATGGATGGATTTTGATGAAATTTTCAAGAAATGTCGGAAATGGCATAAGGAAGAACTGATTAGATTTTGGGAGTGATCCAGATCATCGTCTGGATCCAGGAATTTTTTAAAGGATTTATTTTTACTATTGGGAGATAGGGCTGAGCTGCCTTGGCAGAGATCTGCACTATCTGAGTGCTTTTCTAGTTATTAATATTTACAACTTGTAAAAAAATATGACCATACATCTAAAGAAGAATGCTCTACAGTAAAGACAACAATATACCATACCTAAACCAAACACACAGCACAATGTTAATGTCTGATTAAAATGTTCCACTGTTGTTAACATCAAGTTAGCTAGCTAGCAGATGCTAATGTTACATAGCATACTAACAGTGCCATATCATTACAATCCCGCTACATCAGCAATATGGCATTTGTAAGGGTGGGAAGTGTCTATTACTCCAACTGTAATTCTTGGACAGTTTTGAGTACGTCAAAACACTGAATTTTCACTTTTTTGTGAAGTGAAAGCAGTTTGAACACTTATACAGGTAAAATATGAGGCACTGGGGCACAGTTTACATGGCCACCTTGGAAGTTTTTGTTGCATACCCATTAGGGATGTTATCTGCATGACACTGGCTGATAATGCCTTAAAAGTTAATTTCTGTTTTAGCAGATATTTACATTTTTGCTATAATTTACAACCAGTATATTGACTATAAATGTTGGTATGTAGGCCAGAGCAACAGACCCACATCAGCTGACGTTTTATTCATCATTTTTCCTAATTTCATTTCTTGAACTTTAAACAAAGTTGTGAAGACTAAGGTTTATTTCTGTTTTTATCCTTAAACTTTAAAATATTTTTTAAGTCAGCTTTAGTCAGTTTGAATTGTAGCAAAACCCCCCAAAACACAAAAAGACAAAAGTCTGAGTTTAAGTGTTGCCCTGGGTCAAAGGTGAGACAATAATTTCTTAACAGATACAGAGAAGGATATTTGAATGGCAGTATATCTATTCCTTACAGGTTGTTTTTTAAGTCAAAGTATGTCTGCACAGTTAATAGAAACAATCACAGTCTTTTATTAGGGAACAGGGTGCTCGTTTATGCTTCGTATATAACAGTAAAATGACATTTTCCACATAAAATAACCCTGATCTCATGTCCAACACTGCAAGTTTAATGGAATTGTGAAAACTCTTCTATGGTTACAATAGAAAACTGCATTCATGGCAGCATGGCCACAAGAGGTCACTCACTAGGAGAAGACAAACTTGGGATGTCGCAGAACTATAACTGGTGTAAAAAATGAGAAAAGAAACGAAAAAAATCGGCCCTATGTGTAAGTGTGTTGTGATGTGCTTCATTAACCTCTGAAAGGTGATTCATTGACTTTAAGGTGCTTGTTTCACATGCCTACTGCAGAGCCAGCAGCCAATTCATCTAACACTAAACACCCTGTCACCAACTGCTGATACAGTAGCACACCTCAGCAAACAAATGAGCTGCCATCAACAACCATGAAATCAGGTAAACAGATACATTCATGCATGATACACGAATGCAACAGCATTAAAAATCAATAATCTGCGTGCCGGTAGTCGAGTGGTTAAGGCGCACGCCATGTACGCAGGCACCGGCCCGTGGCACCATTTCCTGCATGTCTCTCTTCCCTGTTTCCGACTCTATCCACTGTCCTATCAAATAAAGGCCAAAAATAAATATATATATATAAAAAAAAAGCAATAATCAAATGAAACACACCCAAACACTCAGAATCTGACCATAACTGTCTGAAACCTCAACCACTGTCAATTCCATTAAGCCTCATTATTGCTTACAGGATTTGGTGTCAAATGCGTGAATTGTGTGCAGATGTGTGTGTGAGAGAGCTCTTGCCTCTACATCAGTCAGTGTCTAATCAGGTGTATTGATTAGCTAATTGCTTGGTTATGACATCATTATTCCATCCATCTGAAAGTATCCATATTGATCTGATTAGATGGGTAAAAGAGGGAGAACAAAAGGAGAAAGGGATGAAAGGAAGAGAGGCACACTGAATGCAAAAGAAGAATCAAAGAGAAAAGAAATACAAAGTTACTGACTGAAGCTTCACATCTCAGAGTGAAGAGAACAAACCACACTTCAACAGAAATTTCCCCCCTACTAGAAGAGACTTTTGCACACTTTGGTTCCTGCCCGTCTTTCCTCTGCAACCAAGGACAGATGAGGAGCATCACTACGGTTACCATATCCATGACAACCTCTCCCGCTGCTATTATTGGGCATGTCGTCAAGGAGACAGAGCAGCACATTATGGGATACAGACAGAAATAGAAATCTTGTACTGGAAGCAATACAACAGATCTCTGGTATTACATAAGAAAGACGAGCAAAGCTAGCGAGGGGGCGCCATATTGATTCTAAAACTCAGGCTCCGTGACGCACAGGGTCAGGGGTAAATATAAAGAGCGCTGTCAGGACACCAGCAACAGTCATGATGCAGCTGTTTTCCAGCTTCTACTGCATGACTTCTGAATATGCCTGAAGATTTGCACTTGATAAAAACTGGCTCAACTGTGTGTGTGCAAAAGAAAAAAAAAACCCACAAGAGGCAGTGTGGCAACAAATGACAGCAGGCCTCAACAAGGGTGGAGGACGACACAAATGTGAAATTACATAAGTGGCTATGGGTGAAGTCAATTAAAAGAGCTTTGATTTAGGGAATATTTAAAACCCTCCTGTGGCTCCAACTCACATTAAACTTAATGAGAGTGTTAACTCATCGTTTGGAGCACCGGCATGCAAAGGTGACACTGTAAGCAATAACTTTCAACAGTGTAAGGACAATGTTCACACAGTGGGCAGGTTTCCTGCTGTTAAGAAAATAAGGTCACAGTCTTATTCTCCCTGAGTGTGCATGAAGAGATGGTTAAGTATTTTAGAATTTACTTAAGCTAAAGCCTCCCTGCAGGCAGCACTGGATAAAATAACTATCAATATGACTACGGCCTAGATATTGTAAGGATAAAACTAGTATAGACTCTCAGAAAAGCAAACAAGCTGAAGTTAAAAGAACTGTGGGAGTCTTGTGGCTTAATTGCCCACCAAAAAGATGAATGAGGAAACCAGAACACATGATAATATTTAGCATGCCTGTCCGGAAATGTTAGTAGAAGGTCTTGTGTTTTAATCTTTATACTGATTCACTGTTGGAACACGAAAAGACTTTACATTTTGGGGCGCGTCAGAGTTCAAAGCAAGTTAATACTGTGTTATGATTGGACACAGCCTAGCTGAGAACTGTTCAAGTGGGGGAAATGTGCATTTTGTAAATATCACAAAACAACTGATCTGAACCTATCACTAGTGGTATATGAATTACTAAGCATGATACCCCTGAGAAAATGTATCCTACGAGGCACAATGCATGCAAAGACAGATTTTACTTGGTGACAAAAACACGTCCTCTTTATCCGCAGTGTCTTTCCTGAAATGGCTCAGAATAGGTTATTAATTCAGTTTGTCAGACAGCAAAGTGGGATCATCCCTTCACAAACATCAACCCTTTTTCATGTAAAACTAGAAAAGCACTCAGACAGCGCAGACCTCCGCCATTAGCCCTATCTCCCAATAGTACAGAATCCTTTAAAAAATTCCTGGATCCAGATGGTGATCCGGATCCAGGAATTTTCTAATCTAAATAAAGATTAAGAAAATCTAATCAGTTCTTCCTTATGGCATGTCTGACATTTCCTGAAAATTTCATCAAAATCCATCCACAACTTTTTGAGTTATGTTGCTAACAAACAAACTAACTAACAAACAAACTAACTAACAAACAAACCCACCCGATCACATAACCTCCTTGGCAATAATCACAATCATCACCCATTCTAAGAGCAGAATAATCACAAACATCATCCTACTTCATGTAAAATCATCACCCATTCTACACACAGAGGTACATAGTTCACTCATGCATTTAAGCCTCTGGTCCATCTACACACTGCTTCCTGTCTGTCAGAAGGTGATAAAAACTAATTGACCACAGCTGTGGTGGTGCTGAGTAGTTTGCATGTGTATGTGTACATGTTGTATCTTTTCATTTACTGGTTTGTGTGGGGGAGGGGGTCACTGGTAGGGTCCCAAATGACTCTGAAAGTCTAGAAGAGCTGTAAATAGATTCATTTGGGTGGAGAAACTTTTTCATATACTGTATGTGTAAGTGACTGTGTTCATGCCAGAGCTATAAGCTGTATACAGTTACAAATGGAAAAAGGGTTGCATTGAAATTCTAATAATATTTGCCATATTTGTTGGCAGAGATAGTGTGCATTGTTAGGGGAAATCTTATCTATGATATCAAACTGGTGAAAATCTTAAAGATAACCCACCATGTTGAATCAGTGACTGTTCTAATCTGAAAGGCTTTGAAAATGCTCTGCAACAGGAAAAGTAGAAAAATTGCTGTATGTATGCCTTGAGAGAAATGCACTCAGAGTGACAGAGAGAGTGGGTGATGGTCACAGATTAAGAAGATGAAACAGCTGTCCTCCCTCAGTGATATTTACTCTTCAGCTGACTCATTTACCTGCACTGACACTATATCACTACAGGAGAAATCAGAGGCTGGATAAATACAAACGTTCATTTACCACTCATTGATGCACTTTAAGGAAAAAGGGACTTTATGAATGGATGTGATTAAAACAGACGAGTAAATGTCACAAAAGTGCAACAGGAGCTCTCAGAAGTCTGAATGTGGTAGAATCACTACTAAAAAGAAGCAAAGAATGAAAGATCAACAGTGACAGATGATGCTTGGACTTAGAGGGATTAGTGTCTTCCTCACACTAATACACTGGCACACATCTGTAATCTGACAAATACACAAACAAACATTGTATGAATATTTGTAATCACTTTAATTTATAGCTCTGAGATTGCATAATGATTACCAAAAGTCAGCTTGGATTGATTTGAGACCCCTGTAAACCTAAAGGATAAATAAACACAGTCAATGAAAGGATGGATATTGATTATGAGCACACTGAGTGATACACACACACAACCGGGTCAGCAGCCAGGTTTAGATAATTCGATAAAAAGTTTGGCAAGAGACAGTCAGAAATAACAGTTTAAGGCAACAGATGTCTTCATTTTGTAGATATTTTTGTTTCATTTTGGAAAAAAAATCTAATTATACTTAATTTAGTACTTTGGACTGGATGTTCTGACATAAGTGCTCAAAATGACAGAATCAAAACATCAATTTTCTCCTTAGCAGAAATGTTTTCGTAACCCACAGGAAAATTATCCTTTACCTTTGATCAAATCAGCTGGCATGGCTTAACATGAGTCCATCAGAATAACTAAAACCTTGTATTTTCCTCCATCCACAAAGCAAGTCCAAAGATCATCAAACTACTCTTTTTCATCTCGCTCCTATCTCTATTTCTTCCACAATCTTTTACCTCTCACTCTCTTCAACAAACCAATCGCTAAGTCAGAAGAATCATCTGGATATGTGTTTGCTTTAATCAAAGTACAGCAGCCACAATTCTGATGATCACAGCAACAAGGAGTCTTGTCTTCCAGTTTAGAAAAGAAACAACTACAATGCAAGTAGTCACCTAAAACAGCAGATAAGCAGCCATCAGCAGAAAGAGTTTCTATCTGAACGATGTCGAAGCTTTTCACTTACCAGGTTGGAGTTGGTGGCGTTTGAGTCATCCTCGGGGAAGGGGATGTAGACAGCTAAGGCCACACAGTTGGCGAAGATGGTCATCAAGATGATGATCTCAAATGGTCTGAGAGGAGGGTTAAGGAATATAAAGGCTGAGACATAAACACAAAACAGTAGTGTAGAAATATGAACTGAGGGCAAGTCAAAATTGCACTTCCTGCAGTCTATCATATGTTTATACAAATGTCTAAAACCTGAACAGATTTCGCTGAAGTGACATTTTAATGTTGGAAAATGAGGCAAGAACAGAAAGAACTGCCATTACTAGAGTGTCCATTGGAGACTGGCTGCAAAACCCAAGGTTCCCATTAGAGCCCATGTTTAAATGTGAGTTTTACAGTCATAACAAACATTTACAGCCTGATATAAATACAGTTCTGTTCTCTATAGCTCATATCTTTGTTCTTAATAACTGAATAATAGAGACGGTTTGCCAGGAAGGTATGCTTCACATAATCTGTACTGGGAGGGATGTTCCAAAAAGACAAATTTCTCTGCTGGTTGAATGGAGCCCAGCAAGACGTTTAGAGAAAAAAGTTTTCTTTTTCCTCGTTCACACAGCTCTTAACAGACAGGATGTAGAGATAGAGCCCTGCATCGGACAGCTAACACCCTGCCTGCCCATTCCTCCTGATTTCCTGATCATTAACACCTGCTGGTGCGTGTGTGTCATCCCTTCCTCCCACCTGCACCCACAACTTGCGCGTCCAATTCCTCCTTAAGTCTGACCATCCACGTAAAACACGGAATGACAGAAGCTGCGTTCAGGTTAAGAAATTATAAAATTGTGTTCACTTAAAGGTGCAGTGTGTAAAATCGGGATTATCAACATCTAACAGTCAATTCTGGAGTGTGATGATCATTTCTCTGGTGATAACAGTGGGAATCATGGCATTTTTGCCCACGATAATCGTGAAGTGAAAATCTGATATCGTGGCAGCCCTAGTTTGAACATGTTGGCAAACTGACATGTATTTCAGCAACAAGTTCACACCTTGGCTAGTCTAAACTCTACCTCTGTCTGCATTTCTATTATGGTGACTGTAAATGTTAGGCTTTAAAAGTAGCAAACAAATATTATCACAGAGACTACATCTGAGTTTTAGACAGTCTACGATGTAGTTACAAATTTATCACATCATACTTGAGCAGCTCTATATGGCCAAAAATTATACTTATATTATTTAATTGGTACTGAGCTCACAATTATTAAACACAATATTACTCACTGATTTCAGTACACCTGCATCACATACAGTTATTGAACTTGAATGCTCTTAAAACCAACACACTGAAAAATTAAATATAAACATTGAATGCAAATTAATTTGTAAAAATATCAGTCAGGACTGGACATGATTACTGGCACTCTGGCACAGCTGCATGACATTGCCTCTGGTCAGCTTCACTGGGGCTAAAATCAACAGAGTAACACCTAATCCACCATTTAAGATCAATATTTTGTGTTATCAGTATTTTGTTAGTGATTCTTCTTAAACCATCTCATTAATTATTGTTATAGCATCAACACTTCATAAGTGCACGTGTCACCACTAAAAGGCAACTGCCTTCGCTGTCACTAAGCAGACTCACAATACCTAGATCGTACACAACTCTGAAAAGTAAATCTATTTTAGAATGGACCTGTCAGTTCTCTTTTTTAAATATGAATAGAAAAACATTAGGTTTTAAACAGGTGTCAGTGTTTGACAAATAACTTCGATACAAACAGTAAATATATAACAGACCAAGAATTATGACCTTCAAGTCTTCATATCAGACCTGTAATTTCAACAATGAGTTATTTTTAAACAAGCTCATACATCCTTACATAAGCAGAGGTGTATAAACACACAAAGCAAAGTGCACTAGCAGTGTACACAATGAGAGAGATCAAAGCTGTTGAGTTGGCCTTTTCCTCAACAATAAGACATATTGGACACTTAGGAAGCTCTTTGAGGGGCTACTGAGACAGTGCATGTCCTAATATGGGTGCAAACAGGAGCGGGCCTGTCGCGTGGAAGACAGGATGTAGAAGGAGAATGAGTGGGAGCGAGATGGAATGAGAGAGAGCGGAGACGCAGAGGGTTTTTATATGGAACGGTCCTTGAGAGGGGAGTGACCTCATTATTTTTGGCGAGAGAGAGAGTAAAAGAGAGAAGAATTGGGGAGGAGTGTGAGGGAGGAAGAGAGGGAGAATGTGAAGGAGAGATAAAAGGAGGTCTGGTTTTCATCAATACAATTACTAACTGCAACCGCTGTCACCATCATCAACCTTTCTCCTCTCTTCTCCCATACCTTTCTCCCCCCCCCCGGCTGCATGTCAATTTAGTCTAGAAAACAGAACCTGTGGTAGGATGTAAACAGAAAAGAACCAGAGTTTCGCTGTCAATACCTCACACTGGAGCACCAGCAGCCAAGTGATTAGTAGCCATGTATAGCAGGCAGCTTGGATTCATATCTGCCCTGTGGCTTCTGTCCCACACGTCATTTCCCACTCTCACTCTCCCAATTTCTGACATTTTTAACTAGCCGAACTCAACAAAGGCATAAAAGCCCAAAAATAAAAAAAAAACATGATAAAACATGGGCAAACAAATCTGTCCCACGTTCATGCTCGACACTAGGCACATATTTCAAACATATTAACAGTTTAAACATTGTCCAAATTGATAGAAAGCATAAAAGGTGCAAAAGATATCAAGAATCATCATTTGCCATCATTTGACTTAAGAGTATTTTTGAAAAACAAACATTTTAAAACAATTAAGAATAGGGGTGTGTACTGGCAAGAATACAGGGGTGCCGATATCGATGTATTGCGATACTATGAGCAAGGCAATATATTGCGATATTTTTATACAGTGCTTAACAAATTTATTAGACCAACCGTCATGAAAACAAGAAAACATAAATATATTAGAAATCTTTCAAAAAGTTGTTGAAAACTAAAAATATTATTGTTATTTATTTGGCAAATAACAAACTGAAACAACTAAATAGTTCTTTTTCACACATAATAACCAAAAAACTTCAGATTTTGTATGGCCTCCTTTGGCCTTGATAACAGCTTGCATTCTTGCTGGCATTGTTTTTATGTACTTTTCCACAGTCTCTTTTGTTATTGAGTCCCAAATAGTTTCTAGCTGTTCTCACAGACTTGCTTTAGATGAAACTTTTGTGCCATCAATCTAAGAATCTACTAAATCCCAAATTTGTTCAATAGGATTCAAATCCAGACTTTGAGTTGGCCAGTCCATCAGTTCCAGTACTCCAGATTTCTTTTTCTTGGTCAAGTAGTCTCTGTACAGCTTTGAAGTATGCTTGGGGTCATTATCTTGTTGGTATATGTACCCATGACTAATCAGATTGAGTCCAGAAGGGATTCCATGATGCACTAGATGTTGTGGTAGACGTTCTTGTTCATGATACCGTCCATTTTCACTCATTTGCCCACGCCGTATCCACAAGTGGAACCCCATTCCATAATGGAACTCCAGATGCATTGTATCCACCGTGAAACACGGTGGGTGCAATGCATCTGGAATCAAAATGTTCTCCAGCTTTTCTGTGGTCATAAACACGACGACGCTGACTGAAGAATTCAAACTTGGACTCTTCCTTCCAGAGTACCTTCTTCCAGTCATCAACAGTTCAGTGTTTGTGCTCCCTGGCATATCTGAGAGGTTTCTGGATGTTTGCAGGCCTCAATAATGGCTTCCTAGCAGCTATTCTTCCCTTTAAGCCTTGTTCCGTCAGTCGTCTGCTTATGGTCATTCTGGAGACTTTCTCAGACTCTGATCTAGAAGCATTCATCTCTGCCTGAAGATCAGCAGTGGTCTTCCTTCTGTCTCTACTACTTCAAATCTTCAGGGGGCTGACATCTGCTTCAGTTCACTTTGGTTTCCTGCCTCTTCCTTGGCACATTTTGTAAGTACCAGTCTCGGCAGTTGACTCCAAAGCATACTTGACTACACCTTGAGAACAATTTATGTCTTTCCCTATTTGTCTCAGAGACCATCCAGCATCATGAAGTGCTTTAATGTGGACTCTTTCATTTTCAGTGAGCTCTCCACGTTTTA
Source organism: Cheilinus undulatus (assembly GCF_018320785.1). Classification (NCBI taxonomy): domain Eukaryota; kingdom Metazoa; phylum Chordata; class Actinopteri; order Labriformes; family Labridae; genus Cheilinus; species Cheilinus undulatus. The sequence goes on along the minus strand of NC_054887.1, from coordinate 16,827,390 downwards.
CCATTTTGAACAGGAATGAGGAATTTCTGAATTCACCTTTTTATACCCAAATTTGAGCCGGCTCACTGGGCTTCTCTGAGAAGTCAGAAATGAATCAAGCATAACATTCAACCACTAAAACTCATTTTTCTGTTCAGGAATGCAAGTCAATAACTATAATTTGACATATTAATCAAGAAATAATAATGTGCTTTACTATTTTCTCAGTTTTTTTGTAAATCAGTAAATTTGAAAATTCATGGATAACAATAATAATTATATTTTAGCATTAAAAACATCATTTGGGTTAAAGAGCCTCTACATATTGGCGAAATATCACGATATATCAGTGTATCGATATTTTCTAATGCCCCTAATTGAGAACATCCTGCGGTAAAAAAATCACATTTTTTGGTAAAAAGGGAAAGAAAGAACTAGATAATGAAGGCATAAAGCTCCAAAATTAAAATATATTCATTTATGAATAGACATAAAACCTGAAATGTCTCTCCTGTACACTTACATTTTTTTTTAAATAGGTCTGTGACATAACCTTACTTAACCTTTGTGTGGACAGGCATCAATATATCATGGGCCTTTAATAAGTTGCAAAGCAGACATCAGAGAGACTTATGAATTACAACTGCTTTTGTATCTTGCTGTATTTCTACATTCTTTTTATTACAGCTTATCTCAACAGTGAATGTATAGGGATGTTTAATTGAGACCTGCCTCTATTCGTCACAACTGGCAGAAACACCAAACTAGTGAAAGGGACTGAGCCTTCATTTTAATTTGAAGTTCTACATTAAAAGGCTTTTAGTCAGAGCCTTATCTTGAATTTGTTTCTCAGAGCTGATTAAATTTTCCATTTCCTGGTTTGCCTTAATTTTCTGAAGCCATCCCGCATGGCTTCAACTAAGCTTTAATTTCATAAAAATCATACATCTGTCTTGACAAGTAAAAAGCAATTTTCAGTCAAAATAAGAGGATGCAAACTTAACAGATTTAACAATCTTTCATCACCTACAATCTAAGCACAGATCTAGCCGTGTGTGGCCTCTCTAGAAACAAAGCAACTGTCCATTTCAGAGGCTTAACTACTGTTTAAAGAACAGCCATGCTGGGGGGAAAAGAAAGAGAGCAGAGCTTTTATTGCAGGGCTGATACTTAGTATATGTTTTGATAAAGGATTGACCCTTGAACATCACGGGCCAGAAGACCATTTGGCTTGTTCAACTTGGGACCCAAATGTATCAAAGTTAATCACTAACCCTTGTGGCAGGAGCTCGTTGAAAACACACTCCAGACATGCGGGGACCCACAGAAAAACAGGCCTGTGACTCATTCTGGGTTCCTGACCCATAATTTAAAAAAACCCTTGAGATCTGCTTCTATCAACATGATCATAAATCTACAGTCTGCTGTGCTGCTGAGAGCAAACAACACTCTGAGGAAATTCTACAAGTCTGAGTAAAGAATACAGCCAAAAACAATTTCTATTAGTCAATATCAATTACAAAAATATTTATCTCTATTAGCATACCACAGAAGATAAAATACATGTATTCTACCCACAACTTATGTGGAAATGTGCCGATATAAATAAACTTAAAATACAATCAGCATCCAGTTAACTCAGCAGGTCTCACAGCAGTCTTAATGCAGTATTCACCAGGGTGCTACTGTCTGTGGCATTTAGGAATTAAACATACACAATCAGCATTTCAACAAGCTAACTGGATCTGCTTACAATAAATTGTCACAGTAGGATTGCATCCACATACACACTGAGAAGCTGCTATTTAATGAAATATCTGCATTCAGCTGTTGCCACACATTAACACCACGTGCATCTCACAATAACGCAGATAATCTCTTATCTTGACAAACCCAAATAAGGAACCAGGGATGTTATCAGGGGAAGGCAGCCTCAACACTATCATGTGTTAGGCTGGGGATATTCATCTCTTTGCAGATGGCATGCAAATAATCTAACTCCTACAGTGACATGATGCAACAGTTGAGCTGTTGGTTAGGAAACAGTATGAATGCACTCAATGACATTTTTTTCAAAATTACCACCTAGTGTGATTTCATAAAGAGAACATAGTAGTTAGATGTACACCTGCCCCCGCTCTTTCCTTGTCTCTCATGCTGACCTTGCAGTGTGTAGGTAATGTTTAAATGCTATAATTACGCAGCATGAGTGAGTGCTCTGGTCCTTTATTATCATCAGTGTGTTACTATACATGTGCCCTTGTCTAGTGTGTCTGTGCGTACATTTGTACGCCTGAGCTCAGGCGGGCCCCATCGACCTGTTGAGAGCAGCAGCTGTTGTCATGGTAACAGAGGAGGTGGAGAGGAAGATTTCGGATCTGCTATCTCAGGAGACAGAGGTGCTCGCAGAATACAGGATACACACACATACACAGAGAGAAAAAGCCTATAGAACAACACAAGAATGCATCGCTTCCACACATACAGAGAACAAAGGCGTACAGTACAGAGCACAAAGTCACCGACAGAGAAACGTTCAAACACGCACTGCAGTTATGAAGGACGTCCCAAACTACAATGTTTAGATATACACAGGTGGAAGACTGACAGATTGATGGAGGGTTCTGGGCTAGTGAAGGACAAAATTTACTGAAGTTTCGCTGCTCTTCTGCTGCTTTTGTGTGGTATTTTTTTTATGTGTGTGCCTTCCTGTTTACTCCCTCTCATTCTCCCAAAGAGCCCTGCTTAATGTCTCATCTTTCCTCCATTCATCTCATCCCTCACCTCTTCCTCTGTCACCCTCTTCCTTCCTTACTTCCCTGCCTCAGAGCCGTTGAAATAAATGATGCTGGGAATTGTGGGTAATGATTCGAATGCTTATCAGTCATTGGGTATGATTATTCAAGTGACCCTGGGGTTTATGCATACAATACCATTAATTTTTTTTTTCAACCATTTTCCCTGGACAGGATTGATCTCCTACTTTATATAATCACTATAAATACACAAGGTGATCTGAGGGATATGAGTAACCATAAAGGTGAAGACAACACATATCTTACATGTGGACTTGTTCTGAAGAAGAGATATTTTTAAGGAAGCACGCTGAACATTGATGTGGATTGATGAATAGCCTTGCTGTCCACATTAAACCAAGCAAAATTATGAAATTAAATAAGTGCTAATAGTGGCAGCAATTCTGAATGTACTCTTTCTCTTTTAATTCAACAACCTTTAGTTTTAGTCACATTGTAGTCATTTTCACTCTAAAAAAGATTTAGTTGTTAAAAACGAAAAACATTTTAGTCCAATTTTCACTAATTAAATGTCCTCAAATTTTATTTATTCAAAAGTTATTTAAATAGCCAAATTGTAAAATTAATAAAACTATAAAACATTCCTATTAAAGCACTATCAATGTGTTAATACATTCCAAACATACAGAGGAAAATACCGACATACATTGGATGCACTCTAACCACTCTGCCTTTACTGATTATATGCAGAGTGGCTACATATCATGGACTTTAAATGGCCAGCATTTCAAAACTGCATTCTTGTTTTAGTCTCCAAGATGAAAACTATGCTTCCCCTTTTTTTTTTTATCACCAGTTCTATTTAGCTAGTTTGATTTTTTTTAGACCACCTTGCAACTTCATAAAGAAAATTATGCCACTGAAAAATGATGTTCTTTAAAATCCTCCACTGCTGTAAAAATAAGTGTCATGCAGGAAATGATGTCAACTACTTTATGGTTGTGCAATTTCTAGTTCTGTCAAAAATTGGGATTATTTGATTGATTAATCACAGAAAAATACAACATGATTAAAAAATAATGTTTGCAATATGAACTCATAACACACCTATCCACAGAAGCCTTGTAAGTTTGATGAAAACATATACCAAAAATTTTAAATTTTCATAATTCTATCTAATCCATAGATCTACATCATCTGACATAGAGTAAGAAATGAACAACCTGCCCTCAGTATCTCCTTCTCCTGCATCTTTCTGCCTCTAGCAAGACACACACATGCTCACACAAACAACACACACCTGTACAAAATGGGCTGAGGTTCAGTGGAACTACATCTACATCATACCTCTGCTGATGTGCAATTTTTTCGGCTAAATATAAATACATCCCACTGTTTAAACTTCATAAAAGGTTCTGATGTCATTCACGAGCATGCTCTTTCTGATCATTTTATTATTATCATAAAAGGTGCAATGTGGAAAAATGGGGGTATAAGTGACCTCTAAAAGTCAGATTCAAGACTGCAAAGCTAACTTCTGGTGGTAATGGTTAAAACCAGTGGAGTTTTATAAAATGTGTATGTTATTTGGTCCCATCTGTGGTACTGCAGGAACATACAAAGTGCAAAAATCAAAGTTGGTGGAGTCTGTATGGAGGTCCCTCCTGATGTATGAACAAAACATTAATTTTTAGTTCATAAAAATTAAACAATTTCATATATTTTGCTGATGAAACACTGATTTTAATGAGCCTACCTATAAATATTATGTTTCATTTTTACCAAGTTTATTCCACTAAATGCTACTAGGCTGAATATTATACACAGGCACCTTTACATTACCTGTATAAAGGTGCCTGTAATTAATTCGGTTCATGTGTTATTCAATTGACAGCACGAGCAATTTCTTTAAGCATGATATGATTTGCCTTTTGGCTAAAAATTTTGAATGAAATCATATTCTGCAATTCATCATGCAACATGCTTGGATGCAAACCAACATAGATGAGCTCATGACATGCATGTTGGAAGGACATACATGTGATGTATTGTACTTTTGCTCATTCTGTTCAACAATGTCATCAACTCTGATTTATTATACATATTTTAATGCAGCCTCCTTCATAAACAGACATCAACACCCATACTAATACGAACTCATCTTCTCCTTCATCAACAATTGGCTCTGCCTTTACTTCTCTCCTCTCCTCCCTTATGATCCCTGTGTCTTTTCTCCTCTCCTTCCCCTCTCATTATTTACCCTCCCCCTGCCCTGTCATTTTTCTTGTTTACCTTTCCCATCCTCCCCTGGATCCCTCCCTCTCTCCTCAGCTACTCTGCTTCATCATCTCCCCTGTCGACATCCATGTCCTGCCCACATCCCTGCCCTTCCTATTTCCCCCAGCCCATCCTCTTCCTCTCCTGCACTCCCTCTCAGGATGAAGTGTGACTCTGCTCTCTCCGAGTTCAAGCTCATGTGGACCCTCTTCTATTATACATCACTTTGACTGTGACACTGACCATTTCTGTCTCTCTCTTTCTCTCTCTATCCCGGCCCGAGGGAAAAACGAGTCATTATGTTCAGCAGCTTAAAAAATTGGGAAGTAATCTCGACAGGAGAGGAAGGGTAAAAAGGGAGGACGGGCGGAGGAATAGCAGGAATAAAGGGATTTGGATGGACAGAGGGAATGAGAGACAGATAATAAACGCTGAGAGAGACATGGGGGTTGAAGGTGCAGGGAGCAGAGGAGGAACAGAGGCATGGATGGACCGCAGGGAAAGAGTATGAATGCAGTTAGAAAGAGCTTTGGGAGAGACATATGCTGGGGAGAGGTGTGAAGGGGGGATGAAAATGACTCAATTTGTTTTATCTTCCTGTGAGAAAAGAATGTAAGATGAAAGAGGGAGAGGAAAAAAACCCTGAAAGACCGAGACAGACGACAGACAGACGGAGGGGAAAAAGGATTAGGACACGTGATTGGAGAGCAAAGAATAACACCAAGAGAGGTGTACGAGAGGAGAGAGATTATTTAAGAGAGAAAGAGGAGAGGGAATAGAATAGAGGAATAAAGGGAAAACAGAAAATGTGATGCATTTTTAACCTGTTTACTTCCTACTTCCCTGATGCTCTCTCTCTCCTTTCTTTTCCCTGTTGCTATAATTCTTCCTTGTTCAGCATCCATCAGTGCATTCTAATTGAAAAGGATCTAACGTAATTACAATACAGCCAGTATTGCAGGGATATGGTATGTAGGCGTGAAGAAAGCTGCATCTCCAACTTTTTTATCTTTTAACAGATGATAGCTTCACAGCAAGTCACAAGCCAACATCTGTTAGCTTTTTTTGGAGGGTAAAAATGTACTGATCACTGCAATAGCAAAAATGCAAAAAGATGAAGATGGTCTGACCACAGAAATGAAAAAGTAAACATTACCGATACTATACACCCAGTCCTCCTTGTACTGCCTTTATGCTTGGTACTTGTCATGTTGCTCCTTGTAAAGTTCATTTTTAGTGTCATTAATGAATATCCTATAAAAAAGGCATTACTTCCTTATTGGTTGATCTAATTGTAAATCCTAAATGACTGCAAAATAAAGAGTGTATGTTAGCAGTTGAACAGTATTGTTTTTTTTGAGGTGGATACCAATATTGACACCAATAATTAGTAGTTCATAAGAATGGCAACCAATATTTGGAACCGTTTTGCATTTACAGCAGAAATCAAATCTTTCTGTCTGCATTTAGTATAGATGATATAAAAATCCAACAACAATTAAAGCAAATTTTAATTTCAGGAAACGGTAAATTCTAGAGTTTATGCATGTATTAACCAGTGGTACAAGTGCACTCCTCTCTCATCAATACCACAGCCTAATATATAGAGATTAGAGTTTAATGTTGTGTTCACCCCATTCACGCAAGTTAATTACATGTAATGTCCAAGTAAATGCAAAAGTAAACACACCACAAACATGCAGTGGGAATCACGCAAATTCAGGGAGTAATTCATGCAAATGAGGCAAATTCACGCCACGTTCAAGGGGCTGCACCCTTCATTCAAGAGCTGAAAATTCTGAACCCAAGCGAATCATTCTGGATAGGCAATCAGCATTCAGATCCTCTGGTGATGTATTTCACATACATCACCAGAGGATCTCCGGAGGACCAGCCCGGCGGGGAGGAGGTTCCTTCAACATGAAAATGGCAGAGAAACTTGTGGTGTCTGCATGAGCAATACAACCAGCACAGGAATAAAAAGAAGCTCGCTTGGAGGAAAGCAGATTCAGATTCAGATTCAGACGACTTTATGAATTGTCAGGTTACTTGTGAAAACATTTGTCTGTCACTTGATTTTGATAAAGCTATCTATCATTTTGGGCTTTTCACAGCAGATACAAAGCTGCAATCCACTCATTGTGGTCCTGCTCAGCCATGTTTGTTGACAACTGACTTAAATGCCGGATGTGGAAGAAGGAAGTCCCTCCCCTCTGTCATCTATTGGTCACTCACATACACACAATTTTGACATGCCAGTGGGTGAGTTATTTGCCAAATTAAAAAAAAAAAGAGCAAGTCTCCCTTGTGAATACAACATAAGTCTCGCACTCAATATGTCGCGGAAGTTAATATAATTATGTCATTTAAAACTCTTATTGAGACAAAGAAAATTTGTATTTCATAAAAATATATTGTACGAATGAATTATTACTACTGATGCATTAATGTATTCATCACTTAAAGACCCTGTAAAATGAAAATAAATCTGTATTTAGCTTTGTTGTATGACAGGTCACTGTGTTATGAACCTTCAGGTAAAATTTCAGCCAAATAAAACATCTCTAGGTCTCTATAAAATTAAGCTTCAAAATCATGCAAACTGAGGCAGTAAAATCTTCTTCAGGATGTGTGGGCGTGTCTGTTGAATGAGCTGAAGCCACGCCCACTGTACTGAGATGAACTGCTTTGTGATTTTATACTGTAGTGTTAGAGGGGCAGGATCATTCAATCATGACAGCGCATGGGTCAGTAGATTTTTATTTTATGTAAATAACCTGAAAAGGTAACTATTAACCAATTCATTGAAGTTAAATAAGTCTTAGAATAAAAAGTAGCATGTTTGTGTCCTAAGCCTGATAGTGTTTTAGATGGGACATGAGAGCGTGAGTGAGTAAGAATCAGTGAAGCCAAATTAGTAGACTTTTGATTAATTCATATTTATGGAGATCAATAAAATAAAATGCTGATACCAATAACTGGCAAAATGCCACAGATCAGCTTCAACAATCATCCAGGATTGGTGAACATCTAGTGGATGTGATGTAAAACTTAAAACCAAGAGGTTAAAAAGGGCACATCTAGGACAGGTCTCAACTGGGCAATCCCACATCCCAACAAGCATTGCCTCCTCCACAAATAAAAGCTTTACATTTTGCTTGTCCACATCAAAACACTGGAAACACAAACCTTTACTCATGTTCGTTAAAGGATACTTCCACTCTACGATGCTGATGCAGGCCCTGCGGATGGGGTTCTTGAGCGTGAGACAGAGCAGGGCCCGGGGCGGCCTCGTGGTTGTTGTTGTTGTCTGTTTCTTGGGCTTCGAGCTATAGTGTTGTCTCTTTCTTTGTGTGGAGCTGGCTGTGGAGATGGGCCCGCCCCCTCCCGTCCCAAGCCCCGCCCCTCCGCCAGATGCTGCATTGCCCATCATCTTTGCTTGCCGTGCAGCATCGATGGCCGCCTGCCAGCTGAGGGCCGCCCCTGGCGTGGGAATGTGCTCCGGTGCCAGGCCCACCACACCCACCCCATGGTTGACCCCACCCCCTCCTCCACCATGGTCACTGTGGCTCCCAGTGCCACCGTGCTCGTTGGTCAGTCCGGGGGGAGGAGGGAGAGGAAGGGGGGGAGGGGGAGAGTAGTCGGAGCCTGCAGACAAAAAATGACAAGGGAGAGAAAAGTTAGCAAACAGCACATTTATCTGTCAGCAGGCTCTTAAATCATTAATTTGATGCTTCACACATGGCTCAAGTCGAAACAGTGTTTAAATTTTCTTCAGTTTGTTGGTTTACTTCAGAGGCTTCAGGAGGGTTTAGGCTGTTGACTTATCAGTTAGTGAGCCTGGTATATTTTTCAGACACTGAAACATCTCCCTGTTGAACAGACCGATGACTAATAGACTCCCATCTGTCAAGCAAGTACAACGGAGCTAACTGTGTGCTGTTTAGCTCAAAAGCATATTGTGTAGGTTAAGCAGTCCTTTCACTTTGTGTCAACATACAAAAACACCACCACTCATCAGAGCAACAACTACTGGCTGCTGTACTCATTATCTGCTACTACTTGTCATTGTAATATAAAAGTCCAGCCAAATTTTTTTTTTCCATAGACCAACTTTTTGCAGCTGTAGAAGCACTAAAATAATGGTCATAATGGTCATCAGTACGGTGTCTGTGGTCCAAGGATATATATATATTCATGCATTCAATGGGCAAAAGGCATTGCAATGAGTATTAAAGTCTGTGCATAACATTACAAAACCGTATGTATGAATAAAAGAAAAGAAGAATGTTAGAATGGGAATGAGAGACGGCATTACAATAATCTCAGTGAGATTACATAGTTGTATCACCCAGACGAATTGTAGGAATAAGGATGAATGAGTAAAAGTACTGTAAGAGCGAGCGGATTATCCATACTGTACCGTATGCTTAGCCAGATTAAAGACAGCTAGAATATCCTCTTAGCCCACCCTTCCCTCTGACATCAGAGCAAGGTTTACACAAAAACCACCACCCTATGAACCCTTTTCAGGTTGAACAAAACGTGCATTTATGTTGATTTATACACACAAAGCTAATCATGTGATGTCACACCATTTGAACATTTCTTATGAATTTCTTATGAAAGCTAACTCAAAACAACTTTAAATGGATAAAAGAAGAGTATTCAAATAATTCCATTGAACAAATTATCTATATGCTAACTTGTGTCACACTTGAATAAAAGTCTCTCAAACGTCAAATTCTCAAATACTATAAATGCAAAGCTACTTAGTGACAAAACACTTTAAAACGTAAAGAACCACTGTGAAGTTAATCCAACCTGAGCTGTTATAACAGAGATAAGGAGACAAAAAGAGGCGGAAAAAGTGAAAAGAGTTGTGCAGGAGAGTGATAGTCTTATCCTGCATGCTTCGTGTGATTACAGAGGGTTTATAATGCCAGCTGAAATCCCATTCAGAGATTTCAGAGAGCTCACGTGATGAATGATGGCGACAGGGAACACTGAATTAAATCCTCAGCAGTTGTAACAATAACACACTGTCATATGTGGTAAGTGACCCCATCAAGCCCACCAAAATCTAAGTTCATGTATTTTTCATAGATACTAAGATGGTTTATAAGCATGATTATTTGTTGAAATGAAGGATTAATCTCTCATTTGAAAGTATATCTATTTACTTATGCATATTTTAAAGAACAAATTAAAGACATTTTATCAAAAAAAAGTCAAAAGTCTGGCATGGGCTTAATTGGTACCAAAGTACCATTTAAGCCCATGTGTGTTCCAAATAAGCCCACAACCACATTTATTGAATGAAATATAAAAATTTCTTATATTTTTCAGGTAGTAAACACATATTAATTCAGTAACATGTTATACATGTTAAACAAAATTTATTTTTTTAACTTGGATTTAATGTTTGGCTTGTAACAGTGGACCACCACAAACATGACTAAGTAGGCCTAAAACTAATTTTCACTGGCTTCAGTATTTGACATTTCATTGAACATTTTATTTAATATTTACAAAATTTGATTCAATATTGACAAAATTTTAAAAATGTATTTGTTTTTAAAAGTATTAAATGACATTACAGTGCATCAACAATATCTTATTGAACTTGGATTTAATGTTTGGCTTGTAACGATGATGATTTTAGGACAGTTGATGTAATTCTTCCTTTTTGTTGGCATTTTTCTCACTGTAAACAAATTATTATGCAAAATTAACTGACATAACAATTCTTCTGGGCAGTGTGTGATCTGTGACGTACTCGTGTTTATGAAGTTAGTGAGGTATAACAATATCCAACACAGGATTACAGTGAAAAGCTATCAAACCTCAAAATGTCATTATTTCCTATTGAAACACATAAGATGGGCTTAAATGGAACACACTGGGCTTAAATGGTTCTACAGTGACTACCAGGGAAATAAAGATAATATGTTCTCACCAAAATGAAACAAATGTTGAAAGAAATGCCTGTAGCCTAAATATGCTGCGAAACTCACCATCACAGTTATCCCTCTTTTGCCAAACTTTCTGCATTATCAAGGAATTCTTGTTCAAAGTTAGCTCACGCTAGCTGTTTTTTTTGGGTCACTGTACCATTTCAGCCCACCTTGGAAAAAAGAAATTTTTTGAAAATATTTCCCTTACCCAAACCTTTTTTTGTGTCTTAATTTGAAGATTTATGTAAAATGAATCAGAAAACACTTTTTGTACTTATCATTTTTAATCCTTTAGCAGTGTATCTATCAGTAGGACTACATGTATTGACTAGTGATTAGCTCACTACACTAGCTAGCATGACTCATCTTTTCACATAAAACTAAATAGTAAGAAATGACAAAAAACTACTTGTTTAAAACAAATCAATAATCTCTCAATTTACATAATATGAATGTACTTAACAAGTCAGTGGCTGAAAATAGTTGAAAAGAGGTTGTTTCTGAGGGGTCCCAAAACACCAAAGTTTTGAGGTGACTTTATCTGAGCCTCCTTGAGACTGCATGAATGTAGGCGAGCCTTATTCAGTATTGACAAATGTGATTAGTGTCAAACAATAACTGACATATAATTAAGAAATTGTGTGATGGACAAAATAATGTATAACATTAGACAGGCCCCTCTGTTTGTTTGGTTTGTTTTTGTTTAAATTGACTTCAAAGTTGCAAGTGGGCTTAAATGGTGCCTGGGCTTAATGGGTACGCTTTTCCTACATCCCAGAAAACCCTGTCCTCACTGGTTTTATGTTAACATTCCTATGACTCTTATTTGATCAAGTCAGAGACACTTTGAAATTAACAGAGAAGTTTTTACTTCTCTGTTGGATATTTTACTCAATAATTGTTTCAAATAATATCTAAAAGATGACTGGCTGATTAAGCTCTTATTTAAGCCCTGAAACTTTGAATTACTTTTTGTAAAACGACTTGATTAAAGAGGAACATTTAGCAGTGAATAGCTCACAATATGTGAGCAATTTTAAACAGTAACATTTAACCTCTGACCCTCCTTTTCTTTTCTGCTTCTACCATGTGTTGTTGCCTCTGGTTCATAGCCTCGTGTAAAAATCTAAATGAGTGATTTTAAGTTTATTGGAAAATGTAATATATAACTCCTTACTTGTTCAACTAAAAAAGGAAGTCTAAATTACTATGGAGAAGTGGTTCTCAACTGGTCAGGCATCAGGACCCACCATTATGAATTATTTTATGAAAAACTTTGCAACTTTGACCCCAGAGAGACTAAAAAATACCACAACAAGAGACAGAAATGGTCCACCAGCATCTTCTGTCATGCTTTTTAAAAAAACAAGTTCAAAAAGCACTTCACTGCATAAGGCCTGTGGACAGAGTTTTTGCCACATGTTTTCCTGGCACATATTCTCAAATCACTGCAAAGAGCTTTACTACTTTTCAGCTTGAGGTCCTGACCCACTGTAGAAACCCACTGCTCTAGAGTAGTAGCTACAACTGTAGAAACGTTACTCATTCTAACTAGAGCTGGGCAATTAATCGCAAATTAGATTAAATCGCAATATGGCCTGCTGCAATATTCAAATCGCAGACAGTGCAATATTTCTTTAACCTGAAATGTGTGAAAATACCAGTTACATTTTTTTGCAGTAGATGTTTTATGCTCTACACCATATGCAAACATTAGAGTTTCTTTTGTGGATTTTTTTTTTTTTTTTTACAAAAATCCTACTTTTCTTCTTCATGTATGTGTTTTTCTTATTCAAAACAAGAATTAAAAAACGATCATCCCCTTCAATATAGCAATTGATTTCAAATTTGCCATATGAACCAAACTTAGAAATTCTTTAAAAAAATTATTTATTCCTAGTTTTATTTATCTAATATGGTGCCCTTTTTTAATAAAGCATGATTTATTGCTTGTCTTTGTTGAACACATTAGAAGGGGAACCTAAACATAATCGCACTTTAAATCGCAATTGCAATATTGGGAAAATAATCGCAATGAGATTATTTTTGCAAATCGTTCAGCCCTAATTCTAACTTATATTTCTTTTTTATTTTGTTACCTAGACCTATGCATCAGTACAACTTAAGAAAGCTTGAATGCAAACAGACCCACATATAGTAAAATCATTCAGTATTGTCATAGAAGTTTAAAATAAATGTTTGGAGAAAATAGAGCTGTAAAAATAATATATGGCCCATATCAAAGCAAACATTTGACTTATTATAGGAGGAAAAGTACAGCAGGTGTAACTAATACATAATGATGATTTACTACAGTAATAAGACAATACTGATAAGATTAGCCTGTAACGTAACAAGCTTGAGTATGGAGCCCTGGGCTAATTACTCCAATCAGCTACACCTGAGCATTTTATATCTCAAATTATATCCATAACATAGTCCACATATGTGGATGCCAGTGTTTTAAATAAATCAAACATTTGTACCCGTTTTTATAAATAATTCTGTATAAAACTATAGTGTATGGTAAGTTAGATGTCAAACAATGAGATATACAGTAGTTACAGTCCCAAAAACATGATAGCCATAGAACTAAAGCTACAAGACTGCGACAAAAGTATCATATATATATTTATATTTATAATAAATTGGTAGCTATCTGTTTATACTAGGATAAATTTTCGCACTGAAAGTCAGAAGTGACGCAAGAAAATACAACTATCAAGCTAGCAGTGTATTCCACTTCAGCTGTTAGCGGCTAGCTTAACCTCGCTAGTCACTAGCAGTAACTTCTAAAAACAAAACAACCCTAAAGCAGGTTTATTTTATACTTTAGAACAGGGAAAAAAATAAAGACTTTTAGTTTACCATTCCCGCCTTTCCTCCCTTGGTGTAAGCTAGCAGAGGCGAAGACGCAACTGACATTAGACCAACCGCTGTCTGTTACTTACAGCACCACAGAACTTAGACTTCAAGTAGCTGTTAGCATTTTAAGCAGGCTTGACACTGTCAAACTTACAGGACTATTCCTGACACAATTTCTCAATGGAAAAATATTCAAATTCTACACTGAATACTGATAATTTTGTCTAATAAGCTAATTAGTGGATAATGCATACCAGGTGTGCAGCCTGAGAGCAGTTAGTGCACCAGCAGGTTTAAGGCGCACACCATGGCGGGTGGCCCTTCAAAGTTTCTCTCCTCTCTCATCCCTGTTTCCGAGTCTATCCACTGTCCTCTACTACCTAATAAAGGCATAAAAAGGCCCAAATATAAATGTTAAAAAAAAAAAAAAAAAAAGAAAAGAAAGTTGGCTGGGGCCCTGGGAGTGGGAGAGGAAGGGGCATAACAACAAGGCAATGTAGAAATAAAGCATAACTAGACCATTTACTCAAATGACTGAAATTGAGGTTTTTTTGATACTTGTACTTTTTAAAAGCATTTTGAAACCAGTACTCAAATAAAAAATAGCTGAATGACTTAATGAGGATTCCTACAGTCTTACTAATAGGTTCGTTACCTTTAGTTGTCCGTGCAAGCTATTTTTAGATCTGCGCTGCCTAGTTGGGAGCTGCTGTGCCAACTCTATTGAGTCTTATGGTATTCCGGCTTTCCCTCATCAAACTCATCATATACACAATTCAACAACTCCAAAACGCTCTCGTGGACAAGTTGAGACCTGCACATTCACCATGCTATGAAATAATAACGTATAATTATGTAACATTACCACACATGAAGCCGTATAAACCACTGGGCGGAGTGACACTGTGCGGCAATCTAAAAATAGCTTGCACGGACAACTGAAGGTAACAAACCTATTAGTAAGACTATAGGAATTATAGCAATGGGCGGATTTGCCAAAATGTTGAAGTATCCCTTTAAGGAACACCTTAAGTCACAGGCGGGAACTCTAACTCAGTGGAAAGCTTCACTCATGGTCCAGATGTCTCTTGCATCAAAAACAACAGACCACCAGATACATGAGTAAAAACCCCAGCAGGGATCCCATTACAACAGGCAATATCAAAACACAAGCAAGCACTTATAAACATTTTCTCCAAGGGCATGATGAAAACTCCATCCACATATCAAAATCAACTCTGAAATGTTTAACCCTGAGATATCAACACCCCAGCTGTTTTTGGATGTGAGGTGGAATCATTCTCTTGTTATGTGCTGCTGTGCAGTACAAGATTACTGTACTATACTCAAATAAAAGTACAGTTACTCTGGTTAAAACTTTCTTAAGTGAAACTAAAAGTACTGATTTCAAAGATTACCCATAACACTACTCAGTGGAAGTTATTTGAATAAATATTATCATTTATTTATTCAGGGGAATGTTAATGGGGTGGCTTGTACTAACACTTCTGATCCAATGTACATGCTCTGACAGTATTAAATGACATCTGGTAGGGCCCATTTGGTCATTCAGTTAAAGGATCTGAGTGTCCTAAAAGTAAACGTATTATTTTCATGATTACTAAAATTAAACTTAATTATCATTGAGGTAATCTTAGAATACATGCACTAATTAAACACGATTTATGTCAGGAAATATGAACAAGCACTGTGCTTCAGATGCAGTGCTAGAGTGTAACAGCACATTCATCAGCAGTGAAGTCACTTGGTAGCCTATCAGTGCTGCTGTGCCTAATGGGAAATACCACTGTGGTTTCAATTTGGAGCATCTCATTACTTGGATGAAACTATATTTCCCTCATTTGCTCTTAAATCTGGGACCGATTTGAGGATTTCTGTGATTTCTGAGCGCAGGAGGACAAAGTGAACTTCTCTTTTATCATGAATCGAGCATCTTTCCCAGATGATGCTGGAAAAATGTCCCTCTTTCTTTCCACCACTGACTCCAGTGTGAGTTAATATCTGCTTCCGGACTGCTGTTGCACATCATCATCTCTCTCTTTCACTCGCTATCTCCCACAAACACACAAATACACACATAATCACTTTCAGCATATTGTACTGCTGCGTGATCAGTTTATCTCACACTGCCTGCCCCTCTCTCAGGGTGTACCCCAATGAGAGTGTGCATGTGTGTTTGTGTGTTGCATGAGTAAGAGTTTGAGGATTAGAGGAGAGTAAAACTTTAATAATACTCTGCTTGATAATCTGTCTGTCTGACCGTGTGTCTCTCCGTCAATCCATCCTGTCTCATGCATATTCACAATCTGCAGCGTGTGTTTGTATGATAGACTGTGTGCTGACGTGAGTGAATATAATTCCATTAGCAGCTCTTTATTCTGCAGGGGGGAAAAACTGCAGCCTGGGGAAATATGAGTCTGACTGAAGGGGAGAGGGAGGAGAAGGCAAGGATGAAGGGAAAGATGAAGCAAAGGAAAGAGGAGGAACAAGGCGGGATGCAGGCGGGAAGGAGGTGGATTCCCTGTGGGGGGAGGGGGAGGAAGGGTGAAGAAATGAGAAAATGAGCAAAAGAGGGAGATACAAGAGGGGGAACTGAAAAAAGAGGAAAAGAGTGAAGATGTGTGAAGGACTAGGATGCTTAACCATGAGTGACAAGACTTAATCCAATTATTTATCCATCCATCATATGAGTTTACTGCAGAAAATATTTCACACTAATTCTCTCTAATAGTATTACTGTCGTTGCAGGATATGGTGTAAGTACAGTCAAAGGTTTCCACAGTACTTTAGCCAACCAAAGGCTCACACGGCTCCATAGATTCTTGCTCTAATTTCCTTAATGTTGCAAGCACTAAATTTAATTCACTTGTGTTTCATTACAGTAATACTACTTTTACATGCATGCTGTTGGAGCATTGCAATGTATGACTCAAGAAAAAGCCTATAGTTTTGCAAGAATCCCCTAAAACATAACAAAAAACCTGTGTGCATTAGGCATTGCTTTATTGCATGATAGTTTGAGGGGTTTTTCACATCTGGAACCAAAAAGAGTTGGATATTACTCGTAGCTCCCTGCTGATTTAAAGGTGTGCTTGCAGAATGCAAAGTTGCAGGGTTATATTTAAAAAAAAAAAATTGTATGTCTCATGTACATAAAGAAGCCCCTGCCAGCTATGTCTGCCCTGAGGTTGTCAACATTACATTTGCACATATAAAAGAATTAAAAAACACTTGGGGTGCAGATGGCCTGGCAGTTAGGTCAGTAGCATTTCATTTTGGAGCTGAAAAGTGTCGAGCTATAATAAGGTACTGATGAATCAGTTATTCATGCCACTTTTAGACCCCATTTCATAACTGATTCTGGACATTTTTGTCACATTTTTCCACTTTTAACCTATTTTGCAACTTTTTGCATATTTTTGCCTCTATAATCTCATTGTAGCCACTTTTAACGAATATTTTGCCACTTTTTTGCTAATTTTTGGTACTTTTTAACCGCTTTTCACATTTTCCAGTCATTTTTGTCCCTTCTTACTGCTGTTATCCTATTTTTATTTTTTACCCATTTTTTCCACTCGCCATCCAAGCCCCCCCCCCACTGCCTTTCTAAGCTTTTACAACTATTTTCCATTTTTGCCACTTTTAAACCATTTTTCTCCACCCTGCATTTCCACCACCATTTTTCTGCCAATTTTGCCACTTTGCCAATTTTTAGCTTTTTATTGACTCTTTTTGCAGTTATTATCATAATTTTCACTTAAAGTTATTTCAGCTCCCTTTACTTTATTCTGTGGTAGCCTGACATTTGTGCGCAACCATGGCTTAGCTATGAAGTCTGACATTACTTTCCAAAGGTCATACTGTACTACAAAATAGATAAAAATGTATTTTTGTTACTTTGATAAAGGTGGTTAGTATTGAGGTAATAAATAAAATATGGCATCACAGATTTACTTTACAATGCACCATGTTTTTCCTGACCCTCATGCCCAGCTCCACAAAGCTGGGACCCAGAAAGCTGCCCCCTTTATCCCCCCTTATGGGTGGCCTTGTGGGTCACGGTTGCTATGGAGGCAAGAACATGCAGCACATTGTTCTGATGAAGTAGTATGTTAAAGTTGCATCTGCATGCACAGTACATAATTTGCATGGAATACACAACATGGTAAAAGAAAGTTATGCAATTTGCATTGCAGAGCAGCTAGTATTGAAAACATCGATAATGACTCCATGCATGTATTTGCAATCATAACCAAGTGGCAACCCCTGGTGTTGCATTATATAGCCAATAAAAAGTGTAAAAAACTGCAGTATCTTCTTAACGCTGGCTGCAAAAATCCCATAAGTCCCATGAACGCCCAAGGTAAAAGCCACTTTGATGATATAAGCACTAAGACTTACTTATAATTAGGGACGTGATCTGACTGACAGGCGGGTGGGTGCTTTGCCTGATTGAAGGTTGAATAAAAGTTTTTTCAAGTCAGCATTTCAAGAAATGACCACTGCCATTAATGAGTGTTATAGCCATGCTTCTGACACAATGGGCGATGTCACACTTGCACAACACTTCCAGTCTTTACCCAGAATTGCCTAACTCATATTGGAGGGAATGGGGAAAGCTTTCTGGGGCTGGGTGGTTAATAAAATCAATGACTGCAATGATGAATGAATGCTACTTCGACCTAAAAAGCATTATTTGTCAAAGAAGACATATATTGAGCTTGCTTCAGTAAAAGGCTGCCTGTTTAAAACATAAGCCCTGTTTTGTTACAATGGTATGAGCCGCTTTTTTACTGTGAACATTAAAAGTCAGTTGAACTTAACAGCACAAAAGTTGGGACGGCATAACCAAAAAGAGGGAGATAGTTAGGGCACTTGAGCCAATCATTTTAACCGACTCCAAAAGCCGATTGAAGCTGGTCTAAGAGGTGCTAGTGCTACTGATCTAGCATGCAGTCTAGGCCATCAATCCATATTTTTATAGCCCTTGCTTTGTGCACAGGCACAGTCATGTTGGAGTAGGAAAGAGCCTAACCCAAACTGTTGCCACAAAGTTGACACATAGCATTGTCCAAAATGTCTTGGCATGCTGAAGCATTAGGATTGCCCTTCATTGGAGTTAAGGGGCATAGCCTAAACCTTGAAAAACAGCCCCATACCATTATCCCTCTTCATAAAAACTTCCCAGTTGGCTGAATGTGCTCCCTTTAGCTATGGAATCAATGAGTTTGATGCATCTCAGCAGTCCTTAACCTTGCCCTGTGATTTAACATGGTCTTCCGCTTCATGGCTGAGTTGCTGTTGTTCCTAAATGCTTCCACTTTCTAATAATATCACTTAAGGTTGACTGTTTCTTGAATCTCATTGCAAAGGTGGCATCCATTCAGTACTACACTTTAAGTCACTGAGCGCTTCAAAACAACACCTGAATTCAATAATTAACAGGTGTGGCCAAATACTTTTGTCCATATAGTGCATATCATTAAATGGTAAATTGTAAAGGTCATATTTCCTTGGAAGTTTACCCTGAAACTTTCAAGTATGATATTACGTCTGTGTTTTATACGGTCCATTCAAAATACAAGGATCAATCAATCAATCTCATCAAAGGCCTAATGCTCATCAGAAGTCATTGAAAACTTTCTGAAGCTCTGCACAGTCTTAAATGTTGTCCTTTACAATTTTGCTTAAGGGTATGCAATATCATCTGCATAAAATGTGTCCAACATTAAACTCTTCCATACCTTTTGAACAACTTTGACTGAGCGCTGACTGGAAATAGACCGTCTAATGTTGTTGAAATCATAAAACGGAATAAAATATCTTCCCACCGAGTGCAGAGACAGTGAAAAACATTTTAAGGGAATTTAGACATCAGTCCAAAAACTGCAAAGACGTTCAGCTTTCTCTCTAACTGAACTTGAAATGAACCTAACTGAGCCGAACTTGAGTGTGAGCCGAGCTGCGGAGCATAATGAGCTGTGATACGAACGGCAGTCAGTGGAGCTGTTCTACTTAATGATAAAGACTGGAGAGAGATGCTATCACTGCAACTCCGAGCACCCTGCCGTAAAATGCCATCACACACTCACAAACACACACATACACACACATAGAGCAACAAATGATAATACTTTTGCTTCAACAATAAACTTCCAGGGCGAATTGAAGCTGCAAAAACTGCCTCAGCGAGCTTTAAAAAAAGTCTGTAGTCATTCAATTGGCTCGAGCAGATAACAGACAGCAAAAGGGACCAATCAGATTATCCGGCTCTAAATCAGCCTTTCACATCATCTCCTCTGCGTGCCCTTCCTCATCGATGTCAGTCCGTCTAATTTCTCTCACTCTCCTCTCCATCTGCTTTTCCTTCTCCTTCGCGTTGACCCAACGGGGATCTACTTGAGCTTCCAGTGATGATAAGATTATCAGTCCATTAAGTGATGATGACACCTGATCAGACTATAATTAATGAGGCATGCGCAGATGCACATAGGGCCCTTTCCAAGCAAGCCTAAATCATGTAAAGGAAGATTTAGCCCGACTCATGCTTTTTCCAGCATATTTGGACACATACAGCAGCAGGAAGTAATCCACCATAGTTGCTACATTGTTGTTTTATTTGAAAATATGACCTCCTTTGCTCCCTAACCTCCTCTACTCATTGCCAGATCAACCATCCATCTCTCCCTCCTCTTCATCTTTCTATACCTGTTAGCAATCACTACCCTCCACCCTCTTCCTCATCCCCCTCTTCTCCCTCTCTAATCTATAAAGCTGTCACTCCCTCCATTGGTTCTCCAGCAGCGTACAAGTTCATTTTCAGCTGCGCACCCTTCCTCCTTTCCTCCATCAATCTAACCCCTCCTCATCTCTCCATTTTTCTCCCTCTCTCTTGCATCGCTGATTCTCACGCTTTTTTTTTCTCCCCATCACTTCCCTCTCTGTCATTTTCAAATAGCTGACAAGTATTCTCTTTCGTGCCCTCTCTCTACCTTCAGAAGTGGGATGTCTGTCGCCGGTGTGGTGCACAAGGCTGCTGCTTCATCTCTGTTTTCAACAAGCACAATCAGGCACTGATTTAGGATAAAACTAATGAAGGCAAACTTTTATGTGCTGTCCTTCAAAATCAGGAACAAAAACAATTCAAATACACAGACTTCCCACAAGCCAGGCTTTGACAAAGGGGGGCTCATCCAGGATGGGCAATAATCAAATGAAAATCTATGACAAGAAATAAGTATTTTATCGAATGTACAACAGAAGTGACAGGGTGGCATGGATCTGGCTGAGGGGCTGAGGAACCAGCCAGCTTTAATAGACTGGTTGGAGTGACTGGGCCCAATCAGTATTCCTGGCAACCATTACACCATGACAACAAAAGAACATCCCAAGCAACTCAGAGAGAAAGTTTTTGAAAGGTATAAGTCGGGGGATGGATGGAAAAAAATCGAAGGCACTGAACAACCCCCGAGGTTCAGTTAAATCCATCATCAAGAAATGGAAGGAAAGCGTCACGTGTAAATCTGCCTAGTTCAGGCAGGAGACTTGTGAAAGAGGCCACCAAGACACCTCTGACTACTCTGAAGGAGTTACAAGCTTCAACAGCTGAGATGAGGGAGACTCTGCTTACAACAACTGTTGCCCAGGTACTTTACAAGTCAATGCTTTATGGGAGAGTGGCAAAGAGAAAGCCACTGTTGAAGACCTGACTGGAATACACTAAAATCCATGTAGCTTGTGACTCCATGGTCAAGTGGAAGAAAGTTCTTTGGTCTGATGAGACCAAAATGGAGCTTTTTGGCCACAAGATAAGATGCTACAGCGGATACCAAACACTGCAAACCCACCATCCATAATGGGAAACACAGTGGTGGCAACATCATGCAGTGGGGTCGCTTCTAGGCAGCAAGGCTTGTAAAGACAGAGGGTAAAATTAATGCTGCAAAACATAGAGGAAAATCCTCATGTACAATCCAGTAAGACAATGACTTACAGCTTACAGTGAAGGTTACACAGAAATGGTTTAAAGGCAACAAGGTGGACTTTCTGGCCAAATACTTTTGTCCATATGATGGATTTTAAAGTGTTTTTGCTCTTATCAGCCACCATGATTATGTTTTTTATGTGGGGACTGTCCATGCTATCATATTTTTAGAGCTTGGTTGACATCCCGTCATACTTTGCACTGATTATCACTGTCATCATAAATGTAGGGTTTTAGCCTAATATAATTTTATCCAATTTATGTGTCATTCAGTCAGATACAAACATGCACAAACCAAAAAAACACTGAAATAGGTTCAGCTGTGCTCATGTGCATGTATTTTGAAGGGTACATTCCCTCTGTTTGTGTGCGTCTCATTTGTCTCTCTCCCACTCTGTCCATATGTGCCCATTATCTGGTCAAGTGAGCTCACCACACAGACACACCTGCTCCCCTCCATGCACACGCACATGACACACATTGATACACCTGCTCCCCCTTGAAACACAAGACGCACACACCTGCTCCCCCTTGATCTATGACCCCTCCCAATGGACGATTACAGTGTGCTCTAACAGACACACAAACAAACCTGTGCACAGCACTAGGAGGGCATGCATGCAATTTAGAAGGAAAACACAGAGAATCACATGCTCAGGATTACACTTAACAAACATGGCGTGCAAACAAACTGGAAACTTATCATCCTCTGAAGAATATTCTCTGGTTAGTGGGAGAGAGAACAAGCTTTGTCAAGAGAGATTCCTGCGCATTGAAATAAAATGCACCTCGTTTATCTGAATACAACAGAGTGGTAAACACATCTCAAGTGAGGCTGTTTATTCCCATTCAACCCTGGCGTGATCACAGGGCACATTTACTTTTTTGTTACAAATGAGGTCATCCTAACAGCATAACAACAGGTATTTGTGAAGCTCAAGCTCATTTTTCCTTTAAAAGCACCTCTGTGCACGGCCCATAAAGCCCCATCCTGTATGGATTTATGCATTAAACTGTAACAAGTGGGAAGTGAAGTGGAGGGGAAATGAAAAAAAAAAAAACCTGTGTGCATCCACACATGAGATAGATATGACAGTAACATGCCAAGGGAATTCACGTCTATAAATTATGCATACATGCTCCGTATTCAACAGCACATTGCTCACTGTCATCTGGACTCTCTGGTTTATTACAGCCTGACTCTAGAGCTGGGAATTGTGGTTCTAAAGAGCTGATTGGTTGTTGTTTTCTGCTCCCAGGAGGTCAGGCTGGATACAGTGCTCTAAGTATAAGGTAGGAACAAGAATGAAGAAGACTGGTTATAATGAGTTGTAGGTGAGAACAGATGTACTTAAAGCTGAATGGTTGGATTTATTTCTGTGCCTCCACTCTGACTCTGACCACTCTGGTTGTCCATTCATCCGTCTGTGCGGGCCATTTTTGTGAACAGGAAATCTCAATAACCCACTGAGTGATCTTCTGCAACCTTTAAACAAACGTCTGCTACGACTCAGGGATTGATTTGATGGATTTTGGAGGTCAGAGATGAAGAACACTTGGTTTCATGTTCATCCCTTTTTTGTGAAGGTGATATCTCAAAAACACCTGGTGGGATTTTAATCATACTCTGCTGAAATGTCCGCTCTGACTCAGTGATGAATTGATAAGATTTTGGAGGTCAAAGGTCCAAGTTAAATTAGGCCCCATGCTAATCCTTCATTTTTGAATGCAGTAGTTCAAGAATGCTTTGAGGGATTTCCTTCAAACCCCGCACAAATGTTCCCACTAGCTCCAGGGTGAAGCAGTTTGATTCTGGAGGTCTTGGATTCAAGATCAAGGTCATTAGGCCTCATGTTCATCCCTTGCTTGTGAATGCCATATCTCAAAAATACTTAGAGGGATTTTCTCCAAACTTTGCGAAATAAGTGACTCACTTGTGCTTTTCTACAGGGGTCAGTTCTTGGTCCCCTATTATTCCATATACATGCTTCCCCTGGGTCACCTTATTTGGAATCAGAAATTGAATTTCGTTTTTATGCCGATGACACCCAACTGATGATCTTCTAATCAGTAGCCACCCTGAAGGACCGCCCTGCATTACAGTCTGTCTCTCTGAGATGTTTGAATGATGGATCCTTGTATCACCTGACTCTTTTTATCTGACTCTGTTGCAGTTATGTTATGATTATAAAGTTGACCCATATCTTTTTATTTCAGATTGTGTTACATGAAGAGACTACATAGAAAACTATCTACCGTTGTTTCCTTACAGCTTGACAACCCCTGCTTTGCTTCATGATTTTGCCATTGATGAAAACATTCTAAATCCCCACAGGAGTAGCTTTAAGCGAAGTGTACATGAGTTTAAGCTTTTATAATACTGACAAAGTCAAGTTATAGTTCCCCTTTGGAGGGCAAAGGTTTGAGTTAAATCCAGCGATGTCATGACTTTAATTCCCACAGATGATTTTTCTTCCCTAAAACACGGCAGCTTAAAGCTCCTGTAGTTGTTTTTTTACAGGTTATGAAACAGACTGATTTTAATACTGAAGCCTGTATTTGAACTCCAAAGCAAACATGACAATCAACAACTTGACTGAGAGTTCATGTATAGTCATTTTCCATACCTCTAGCCACTGCCGGGGGGTAGGTGACAGATGGGGTATTTACAGCAAGGTGCTTTTTGTTTTCAGTGTGTTACAGGCCAAAAAATCAGTGCGAGTGATAATTTGACTATCAGAATAAAACAGAGGGACTAAAATAACTCAAAGAGGACAAAAACAGGCAGAAGAAAAGAAGTGCTTCTTTGCCTGTAGGGGGCACCAGCATCCTTGAAAGTTCTTAAAATTAACTTTATCCTCCTGAGACCTTGCATGTACATATGAAGACATTACATGTTGGCTTTCCTTCAACAAAGTCATGATCTCTGCTGATAGAATTTTGGAGATTATTATCCAGAATATCAACTGAAGTGTAAGTATTTCAGTTGAACTGCTGAGAGAATTTAATACAAAACTTTTAGGAATTTTCAGGGACATTTGGGGGAATTTGTCTGGACATTTTCAATGTGTTTGTTTACTTTGGAGAGCTTCATTAGAGTTTTTAGTGAGGGAAATTTGCTCTGAAATTGTGTGGCAGGCATTATTTGTTGAAATTTGGAAAATGTATTTGTGATTTTTCAGAATTTTATGAGAGAATTTAGGGAAATTGCTTGGGTGTAAGAATTTTCATGGAAATTTCATTTACTTTATTCAGGTGTTTGGGGCATTTTCTGACATTTTCATGGGCATTTTGGTCAATGTATTTGGGATTTTTGGGAATCTGATAAAAAAAATTAATTGGAATTCTTTTGGTAGGAATTTTCTGTCATTTTCATGGACTTTTTGAGGAATTGTATTGGTTACTTTTTTGAGAATTTGCTTGGAAAAAATGGGTGTTTGGGAGAATTTTCTGCCATTTATATGGACATTTTGAGCAATGTATTTCTGAATTTTTGTGAATATGATGAGATAATTTATGGGATTTCTCCTGGTTGTTTGGAGGAATTTTCTGTCATTTTCATTGACTTTGTAGGGGATTGTATAGGTGAATGTCTGGGAATTTGATAAAAAAAAATAAATGGGCATTTGCTTGGAAATTTTCAAGAATTTTCATGAAAATATCAGGGACTTCATTAGGGTGTTTGGGGGAATATTTTAGCCATTTTTATTGGACTTTTTGTTTGTGAATTTTTGTCAAATTTAATGGAATTCTTTTGGGTATTTGGGGAATTTTCTGTCTTTTTGGACTTTTTGGGGAATTGTATAGGTGGATTTTTGGGAATTTGATGAGGAAAATTAGGGGATTACGCTTCAAATTTTTCAGAAATTTGCATGGAATATGGGGGTACATTTTATTGGGATCTTTAGACATAATGATAAAGTTTCACTCAAAACACTTGAGGATTATTTGAAGACATTTTACGGGCACTTTTTATGAAATATTTTAAAAATATATGCTTGAGTATTTTCATAAAATTTGAGGTTATTTCTTTGAAATTTCAGGCAGTTTGTGTGGATTTTAGACAGGAAAATTTCCCAAAAATTCAGAGCTTTTAAGTCCTTGTGGTCATCAAAACAACACACTGTACCATCTATGTCAGACACCTTTTCTGAATTTAGACCCCCAAAAAACAACGACTGGTCGACTCTTTGCTAAAACATCTGCTCTAGAATCTACCCAATGCTGCATTTTCTGCAGACACAGAACCTTCAGGGGACTTGAGACTTACTTTATAACTCTTTTAAAGGGTTTCCCTCTAATTTCCGTACACATAAAACTAGATAAGCGACATTGAAACATATGACAAGTTATATTTAATTTTGCAGTGAAAGAGTGCATGAACCTAGTTTTATTCTGTGCATTTTTCTGAAGAAGTGTATGCACACAGTTTCTAAGAGACACTTCATGATGACACTGTTTGACTTGTGTCAGTTTTGTTCCTATAAAAACATAAAAGTAAATTCTTGGATAACATTTCACAAACAGCCAACAGCAAACATTGTAAAGCTCAAAAGCAGACAGGTGATGAGACGAACGTCTCAGAATTGACTTTGTAGTGTTAAATCCACGGCAAAAACAGAAAACTGCTTTAACACTGATTTTATTTATGATGTTAGCTATTCCCAGAGTCTTTATATAGATGGTTCATCATCTTTAGATCGTGCAGATGTCATTTAAAGCTGGCAAATACCTCAAATGAAGCCATTCTGTTTTATTTCATGCCAAAGAGGATAAAAAAAAGTGGAAGAAGAAGATAGAGTAGAACTTAAAGAACTTGAGAAGAAGGAGTAGGAGGAAAGAAAAGCGATGGAGATATGGGTTATGTGGTGGAAGAGGAGGAGAAGAAGAGGGGGGAGCGAGAGGAGGAGGAGGAGGAGGAGGAGGAGGACGGCTTGTTCACACTGCGCCTCCGTGCCGACCTTGCATACACACATATATTCACACACGGTGCAGGCAGCAGATATTAATAACTCCTTATTAATATTCATCTGCAGTGGAGAGATGTGAGGCCGGAGTAACCCAGATACAAACCGTCTCTCTACCTGTCTCTCTCCGTGTGCGTCGCTCCTTACATGAGCTTGTGGCAGCTTGTCTGTCTTTGTAGTGTGTATATTAGCACTTTAGCTGACAGTTTTGTACAGTTAAATAACATCCTGACAGCAGAAAAGTTAGTCAAAACCCACTGACGTACAAACGTAGTACATTAAACGCTGACTAAAGTTTCATTTTATTCCAGAACTCTCTCACCCTCTTTTCCACAGCTGCCCTTTTCATTTTATTCTGCTGTGTATCATGTGTGCAACCTTTGCCATTCAGGAACATCCAAAGTGCCCGCGGTGAAGACATTTCATACATATTCTATACGTGTAGTCCCCCTGAATGGAACTCCTAACCTTGACAAGGTCATTACCATGCAAAAGCAGCCAGGCTGCACACGACCACCTGTACAGTCCACCATCAAACTGTGTCTGGAATACTTATGAGGCACACTGAAGCCTCCATGTAGGACCTGCAGGGGTCTACAGCCTGGCTTTAGATAGTTAGAATCTGTGTCTTGAAAAATTAAACCACTATGTTCCTACAGTATATGGAGAGCAATAATGAGAAAAAAATGGCACATTACACTTGAATATAATGCATTCACAAAATACTAGAGCTCAGATTCTCAAAACAGGAAATCTCGCCACATTTCTTGCGGTCAAATGGGACTTTAAGCATAGAATTAAATGGTAGAATACTTGTTTGAAAAGAGTATAAATATATTTTTAAAGAGTACAATGTGTAATGTACGAAAGGACATCCATCAGGGGAGAACTTTCTAGGGCTCAGTCAAAGAGGGGGGCCAAGGAGGGTTAGGAAAAGCAGAGTCCTTTGTAAAGTTAATCTGTGACAACAATATTTTCCTAATAATAACCACTCTTATCAGAGCAGCAGAGAAACAAAAATAGATTATTTATTCTGTTGTACATTACAGCCTTTTTAGAAAAGAAACCTCTTTTCTTAGAATAATAGAAATTTTAATGTTAACATTGTACAAAACCATTTGGAAAGTAATGTCAGACTTCATAGCTAAACCATGGTGTGCACAAATGTCAGGCTACCATAAAACAGTAGTAGTAGGGGCTGAAATAACCTAAATGGAAAATTCATTGAATAATCAATAAAATTAGCAATTAATAAAAAGGGGAAAAGTGGTTACAGAGTGTCTCAAATGGGTTACATTTGGAGAGAATTGGACAAAAAGGAAAAAATGGAAAAACTGCAGCACAAAAAAAAAAAAAAAATCAATAAAATAGGCTAAGAAAGGTAAAAATGGCAAAAATGTATGGAAAAAAAGTGGTTAAAAAGCAAAAAAATGGGGAAAAAAAGACAAAAATTAGGATAACCACAGCAAAAGTAGGCCAAGAAAGGCAAAAGGGGACAAAAATGGTGGGAAAGTTTAAAAAAAATGGTTAAAAGTGGTTTAAAATGCAATAAAAGAGACAAAAAATTGGATAACAGCAGCAAAATAGGCTAAGAAAGGGAAAAAGTGACAAAAATAGATCCAAAAAAAGGGGTGAAAAGTGGTTAAAAAGTGGAAAGAATGGGGATAAAAAGACAGAAATTAGGATAACAATAGCAAAAGTGGGCCAAGAAAGGCAAAAAGGGACAAAAATGGTGAAAATTTGTAAAAAGTGGAAAAAAAAATGGGTTTAAAGTGGCAATAATGGGACATCAGTGGCCAAAATATCCAAAAAGTGTCAAAAATGGATGAAGAGTGGTGAAAAAGCAACAAAAAAGGGTATCTACTGTGGTGAAAAGGGATTAATAAGAAGAAAAATGGGTTAAAAGTGGTAATGAGTGGAAAAACTGTGATTAAAAGGGGTCTAAAAGTCGCATAAATAGCTTATTTAAACATCAGTACCCAATAATAGCTTGAACATGTCTCAGCTCCACAATGAAGAAATTGTTAGCCAGGATGCTAGCCTCAATGCTAATGATCCAAAACACATTTACTGATATCATCAATAAATCACAGCTGAAGAGCAACTATTCTCTGGGCTTTTTGGGGCCTCGCTAACTCTGTGGGCAGGTTTGAATGTGAAACACAACATATGTTGACACACAGTTGCCAAAGTGGCATTTCTTTCGTCTGATGATATACCTAGAGTCCGCTGGCGGTTTTCAAGCCCTTGGGAAATCCACAGCACGACCAGGGGCTTGTGGCAACCCCAGTACCAACCTGGACGGCACCCTAGGCCTCACCGCATCCACCCCATACTCCGGCCTAAAGGTGTGAACTTTGTTATTTTTTTGAGAGATTATTTTCCCATGCACCTGATAAGATGCAAGGACATCCAGAGCGTGACTGTGGTTATGTGGATCCTCCTTCTCACCTGATGGTGCGTTCAGGCGGCTTACAAGGCTGATTTATCTAGAAATATCAAGTCCACAAACTAGTGGATTTCTGTGTAGTAAAATGGATTAAGATGATTTTGTAAATCATGATTTAAAACTATTTGAACAAGAGTCTAGGGCCGCCAAAATACTAGATCTGGCCCTGCCTCTGAGCAAAGATGAAGGTTTACAGTGCACACAAAATCTGCCAAACCAAACAAAATGCAAAGCTCAACAATGTGGATCTAATTTACACAACTGCTGACTAGAAATATAATGGCTTTACATTTTTTGTGCATGAATTTACATCAATGTAGCATCCAATCACTACTCAATCTTGATAATAAAGCCATTCCTAGGTTAGCTCTCCTGTTAACTACTTTTGTTGTCTGTGTCCAAAGCAAAAAAAAGTGTTTTGCACATTTTTTGAACCTGTCCTGTTGTGATAGCTCCACTGCTGCATTTGTATTGACTGCAGAGCCAGAGAATATCACCAAGAAGAGTCCAAACGCTGATGGATGTCTGCTTTGGCTGCAAACACTGCAATTTTGGCAGAAAACCAAACCATCACTCGCACGCTAGATTGCTCACTTCATCGAGCCTTGTTGCAAAAAACACAAGCAACCTTCCACTGTAAAATATAGGAAATCACGTCTGAAATATAGCCAAGCTCTCAAATTTAATAGACAATTCTGTTCACTTTTTCACTGTGGATGTGTTACACTTTCAGAGACATGGCTGAACTAACTTTACAGTACAGGCTGTCATATGAGACACTCTTTTACTGATATTTTTCTCTCAAGAAAAGACTCGGCATGAATTTTACAGTATATATGACTTGCAAATGTTGGCTTTTTAAACAAACAGAGCACACATCTGTTGGTGGGACACTGTTAACAAGACATTCCACAAGCTATCAGAGTTTTTTTGTGCCTCTAGAAGCCAAAACAGAAGAAAAAGCCACTTAGCATCCTCTAACGCATGATGCAAGCCTCAAATCTGAAGGAAACATCACCCTTTCAAGGTTGCTTCTTTGCTTTCCCGCTCTGTCCGCTTGTTTACACTCTTTGCCAAGTGTACCAGCAGGAGTTAAGCATGACCTTTCTCTGGAAAAAGCTGTAAAAATGTGCAAAGCATGTTTCGAGCGACTGCTACAGCTGCTGCAGGGTCAGCGGGAGGTTAAAGTGCAGTGAAAAGGACAAAAATACAACAGTATATCAGAGATAGATGGACTAACACTCTCCTTTCTGCCCTTGACTGAGGAATATAACCTGCATTTTCCTCCTCTGGGATCCAGGGATGGGAAAGAGAGGTTTAACTGGGCAGCTGCCAGGCAGGAGTGTGTGGAGATGCATTAATGTGAAGCAGAGCAGAGAATTAAATGCCATAATTGTCACTGCACAATGCATAGTGAAATCTGCTGGAATAAATGTACACTATATGCATTTTATCCTCACAAATAATCCTCACAATTCAATATATTTCCCGCAATTAAATGCTGACAGATGGGGAAATTTTAGTGTTTACAGGGGGTCTTCAAAGGCAGATTTTATATTTATTCAGGGAAATGGGAGAGTTCAAACATTTGTGTACTTTGATGGATAAAACTGGGGATTTTTTTTTTATTTTCAGCCGTCTCCTTTGGGGAGCCTTTTGAGAGCAATGCCAAAACGAGTCAAAAATAAATATTTTGTGTTCGTCTGAGTGAGAGCAGATTAATACGATTCCTATTTGGACACAATCTGATTTTGGAAGGGTAATACAAATGCAGAAAGAGCCGATTTGAAGGCTTAGGAGGCAAACTGTCTCCGAGTCTAGACGTCCAGTTTGTGCACTTAAATGCACCTCACTGGAGCACTCTGAGCCATAAAAACACTGCCATTTGTTTAACACAACACCATTAATAAATGATTCTCTACAGAGCAGTAATACTATCAACCATAACCTTGCAATATAAAGCTATTTTCAAATGCAAATTCAGACATTAGGCTTTTGTGAGAATAAACCCTGCGGCTGAATTATTTTGTGGTTGTCCTTAAGATGACTCCCTGCGCTCTGTGAACAAAATCACACCATGTGCTGCAGCTTTGCACACTCTCACTAACCGGCTAGAACACCACATTAAACATGAAAACATACAAGATGAGGGATGTTCTGACAGGAGTGGTGGAATATAGTGGCATGCAATCAATCAGGGTAGAGTATATACTGACAACATATCCAAAATGAGGGGTTAAAGGTCAAATCTAGAGCAAAAAAAGAGAAGAAGTCAGAAATAAAATGCAGTAGCACTTCAAGGCCTTTTTTTTTAAAAAAGCAAAAAGTCTCAATTTTTGTTTCTTGACACAGTAAATGATGAATTTTGTCTCAATATTAAGCAGTTTGCTGATGTCCAGGTCATGAAAGTTAAACATTTTAAAGGTACAGTATGTATAATTTTATATATATATATATATATATATATATATATATATATATATATATATATATATATATATATATATATATATATATAATTAAAATCAGAGCATCCAGAGAGCTTGGTTTCACCTTT
The DNA here is from genome assembly GCF_018320785.1 of Cheilinus undulatus. NCBI lineage: Eukaryota > Metazoa > Chordata > Actinopteri > Labriformes > Labridae > Cheilinus > Cheilinus undulatus. The sequence continues at coordinate 16,795,578 of NC_054887.1, read as the reverse complement.
TATTTTTCTTCAGCTATCCTCAATTAAGATAATTATTTGGATTAACAAGCTAGGTTAATTCTTGTCAGATGATAGTGTTCATTTTAAACAAAAAAAATTATCTTCTGTTTATTTTAGTCTTCTAATTAGTTAAAAACAGCTAATCTAAATGCAATAATAACTATTCATTTCAAAAGATTAGTTTAATATGGTAAGTTTTAAAGATAAAGTCCGTAAATCATGTAATTCAAAGATGAGATACTTTAAATGAGTGAAAAAATGTGTTAAACCTCCACCATCAGCCATATCTCCCAACAGTAAAGAATCCTTTAAAAACATTCCTGGATCCAGACAGTGATCTGGATCACTCCCAAAATCTAATTCGCCAATTACTTCCTCCCCGGTGGGGTGGAGACACGTTGAGGCAAAGCATTGGCTTCGCTACGTGTGAAAGTCATGGCAGAGGGTGAATATTCCTCTGTTCCTCCCAGCAATGTGAGTATTCCTGCTACAATTCGCTGTCTTTCTCTCTGTTACGTTCCGACTTGTCTCCTCGACCGGGCATGTGTCTTACAAACTCCATGAACTCCAAAACTTTGAATAAGTTACTCATGTCTGCCATCTCCTGGTGTAAATTGGTAACAACGCAGACCTCTGCCATTAGCCCTATCTTCCAATAGTAAAGAATCCTTTAAAAAATTTCTGGATCCAGATGGTGATCCAGATCACTCCCAAAATCTAATCAGTTCTTCCTTACGCCATTTCTGACATTTCCTGAAAATTTCATGAAAATCCGTCCATGACTTTTTGAGTTATGTTGCTAACAAACAAACAAACAAACCCACTCGATCACATAACCGCCTTGGTGGAGGTAATAATGTATCTTATTATCAAATAACATCAGTGAATACCAGTATAAGATAACTCAAAACTTGACTTTCATCTTGAATCAATAAAATAAAATTAGATATATATTAGTACATCTGATAGAGTTGACAGAAATCAACTGCTAGTTTAGACCTCAGCCTACACAAAATCCATTTCAAATTACTGTGTAAAACAAAAAATCAAAGTTGAGTTTGGAACACATTTTGACCCTTTTCTCAAGAATCAATGATGTTTACCTTGCATGTTCTTTGTTGCACACATCTGATGACACTGACATTTAAAGCCTACTATATGGATGTGGGAAACAAATTGATTAATGTGGCTTGTGATGGATCATTTCTGAGGTCAAAATCTCTCCTTTTTAAGGTTTTCTGGAGAGAGCCACATGTTGAGTAAAACTGCTTTAAACCATCACCATAAAATCCAGAATTCAAGTCACAATGGTGTATGGGATGCAGTCTATTTTGGGGGTCTACCAGTGAGAAAAAAGGCTTTATCTGTCTTCCTGTGTGACATTTTGGCTCCACAGCAACTCCAACAGGAGTTGGCACTGCTGCTAGCTACAGTAGTTAAGCTGCTAATAAGTGGTGCTGCTGACCTCAGCCTGTCACTTCTTGTCTTTAAATAAAGAGTCTTTTCAATCAAACTCACTCTCTACAGGGTTTATCTGCAAAACAGTGCACCAACGTTCCATTAAATGCAGGATTATGTGCAATTGGGGGAGAAAAGCTGCTAAAAAGTGGCGCCACCAGCCTGCCAGCTCGCTGTGCATTCCAGCATGTTTGAGCACTGAGCATTATATTCAGGTATATTTGTCATACTGGTACACAACAGCCAACTTTATATCATTTCACTGGATAACGTGGTACTCATTAAAAAAGTCAAAAATGTGTCACTAATTGACATTAATTAATTAATTAATTAATTAATGTCAATCGGTGAGTCACATGCACATTTTATTTTGAAGGCAGCACTGAAAAACAGGTTATTGCTTTTCTATGATGACCTCAGCTATAATAATGTGGTGAAAGTCCCAAACCTCCCTTATGACTTTGATAAACAACAGTGTAATAGTTTGCACTCACTCTACACCATATTTCAGGCGCCAGCGTATAATCAGCCCCTCATCTGATCAGTGCAGAGTCTCCAGTTCACAGCGTTGCCTCTGTGCCTTTTAGCAGGGCGTTGCTCTCGGGCTGTTTATTAACTCAATTCAAAAACTCTGAGGTGAATATGCAGAAAATCCAAAAGAACTAAAATCCTTGTTTTACATTCTCTCTGCATGTTTCATGCTCCTGTTTCACGCCGTCGCTCAGCACGCATGCTGGGCCACATGATTAGCTGTTAGCTCCTGGGCTATTCTTTGGAAAAGAAGGGTAATTTGCTGTTTGTTATGCATGGAGTTTTATATAACTTCCTCATAACTACACACAAGTTTAGTGTGTTTTAGTCTCTGGAGTGTTCAGTGTGACAACCTCATGATATATCGATGCCATCGCTCTACGTACATCTGTAAGAACACAGCTGCATGAATACAGAGTGACTACATATACATTAAGTATACCCTGCTGTATGCTCTGTCTCATACTCTTTACAGTAATTGATGTTCACACTGACATGCTGAGGCTACTATGATCCGCCTGTACCAGCAGAACAAGCTACAGCAGAGAATCTGATTAATCCTGTACATCCTCTCACAGGATAAAGAAGCAACATCTTATAATATAGTTTTTTATAATATGTTTTTTAATATAGTGCATAAATCTGAAGCAGATTTTTTTAGTTTGTCCACTTTTGCATGCTCTATTTCCTTACATTTGACACTTTAAATAAACTTTTTCTAAAAAAAAAAAGCCCTCAATCCTGGGACATGGAAAAGATTTTCCAGTAAGATAAAAAAAAAGCTGAAAAAGGCACATTGTTTATTTGCAACCAATCCTTGGCTTATTTGTGTCTATTCTATTTATAGCAATAACATGTAACTTTCCACCTTAAAATAGTAGTTGCCAAGTTGATCTGATTGTGTGATGACTTTGTAAAAGTGGAGCAGCATCTCTCTCTGTTCTCTAGAGCAGGGGTTCTCAACCTTTTCAGCCCGTGACCCCAAACAACAGGTTGTAGACTGTAGTATAGTCATATTCATACAAAATGTGGTAACAATACTGTACTTCTCTGTAGACATTGTCCTCAGTATCACTTTGCAGGCTTCACCAAAGAGTGAAAGTGTGAAAATATTTGAATGGATGCAGCAAAAATAGAAGACTGAAAACCTCTGTCAAGAGTTAAGCATGATATTTTGTTTGAGTTTAGGAATACAAGCATGTTGGGCTACAGAGAGAAGTGTTACCAAAACCTGAATGGCTGCTCCTGTCTTAAGTCCACACGACATGGTGTCCTTAGTTTTCAATTACAAATTTTGATTCAACTGACCACAGAACAGTTTTCCATTTTGCCTCAGTCAAAATTAGCTTTGACCCAGAGAAGACAGCAGCTTCTCTGGATGGTGTTCACATATGGCTTCTTCTTTGCTAGTACAGCTTTAACTTGCATTTATGGATGACACAACAAACTGTGCTGGCCGACACTGACTTCTGACCCGCTGCCAATTTACCTAGTTAGTTGCAAAATGCTCCTCCAGCTGTTTTTCCATTAGTAACACTTTCTATTACAGCCTTTTGCTGCCAGCTTTTGAGATCTGTTGCTGCCATCAAATTCAAATGAGCTAATATTTTTCATGTAATGGAAAAATATCTCAGTTTCAACAGTTGATGTGTTGTTTATGTTCTATTGTGAATGAAATATGAGTTATGAGATGCAAATCCTTGCTTTCTTTTTATTTACATCTTACATAGCGTCCCAACTTTTTGGATTTGGGGTTGAATACATGAGACTGAACAAAAAAGGATAAAACTCTCCTATTATTATTTAAGGTTTCTGTACAGACATCCCAAAATGTCAACTACAGCCTCCTGGTGGGCCCTGGAGGTACTGCAGGTGGTACATATATATTACATGTGTATATTTTTCTAAAAAGTCCCAGAACTTAAAAAACATAGCCAGAAAATGTAATGAAATGCTACCTTTTCTCGGTTATTTTTCCTAATATACAGAGCGGGTTTAACCTTTCATTTCTCAATAAGAAATGATCTAGCCCTTCTTGGAAATTAATGTTACTGGAAAAGAGTTTGCAGAGCCACAAAGTATGTTTAATTGGTAGAGAAAATAAAGGTGACTTTGCAGATGCCTGATAAAAACATGAACAGTGCTGGCTCATTAATTATACTTTATGACTCAGCAAATGCTTTCCTAGAACTACACTTTGAAAAATAAAGGCCACAAAATGTCATTCAGTATTACTGAATATGTTAAAATGATCAATTTAGATAAAGTTAACAAGAACAGCAGGTTAAATATGTTAAAAATTGTGTCTTAATATGAGCTGGCAAAGTTGATTTGTTCAGTGTATTCATCCTGATAATAAACAAATATCAATTATTTTTCCTCAGATATCAGTCAAGATGAATCATTGTTTCTTGGAAATTTTGATTTGCTTGATGTTTTTGGACTACATCAGTCATCATTTTGGTATTTTCTTATTAAATCCAACACATTCAATTTGTTGCTAATATGGCGATGAATCATAACATCATTTAAATAACAAAACGGATTACGAAACCTTAGAAATTAAAACAAACTCAATAATAAACTTAAAACAAAAAGTAAAGCCATTTGTGTTTGGTACATTATTTCTTTGTTGTAACAGTGCTTCTTGGAAATACATTTTATACCGTTGGAAAGCCTGTTTATTACCCTTTTAAATGATGCCACATTTGTAAGGATCATGCATTTGTGGGATGAGCAGCAGAGCTGAGTATGTGGGTTGCGCCCATGAAAAATGTGCCAAATCTTCTCTGCCAATGCCAAACAGCTAATTCTGCCATTGACTCTTGTTTGGTGTTCGGTGGATTGGATTATTTAAGTTTGAAGAAACAAGACATATGGACAATTTAACAATTTATTCATTTAACAAACAGGAGCCTCAGTAGTGTGTAAAAGAACCATACACAGCCACAACAGCCTGGCTCCTCCTCCTCATGCTGGTCACCAGCCTGATCGCACACTGCGGTGGGATGGCATCCCATTCTTCAACCAGCATTTGTCGCAAGTCAGCCAACGTGGTTGTGTTGGTCACCCTGGCATGAACAGCACACCCAAGCTGATCCCACAAGTGTTCAATGGGGTTAAGGTCAGGACTGCTGGCAGGCCATTCCATCCTCTCCATTCCCAAATTCTAGAGGTAGTCTCTGATAAACCCCGCTCTGTGGGGGTGAGTGTTGTCATCTTGGAGGATAGAGTTCTTGCTGACAGGGTGAAAAAACAGTATTCTTTGGGTGTTGTCTTCTTGAGACGCCCACTTCGCGGCCTGTCTCTGACATTCCCCGTTATATGGAACTTGGCCTTCAGTTTGGAGATGGTACTAGGGTTCACTCCAAACAATGCTGCAACTTGGTTTTGTTAACACCAGCTTGAAGTTGCCCAACCGACAGGCCCTATCCAGATCAGTCAAACGAGACATGTCCATTCTTGAAACAGACATCTACTGACCACTGTAGCAGGGCCCATGCTCACAGGTGGGGGTAGCAGAAGCTCAAAACAAGAGTCAATCGCAACAGCAAAATAAGCTGTTTGGCATTGGCAGAGAAGATTTGGCACATTTTTCATGGGCGCAACCCACATACTCAGCTCTGCTGCTCATCCCACAAATGCATGATCCTTACAAATGTGGCATCATTTAAAAGGGTAATAAACAGACTTTCCAACATTATAAGATTTATTTCCCAGAAGCATTGTTACAACAAAGAAATGATGTACCAAACACATATTGCCTCACTTTTTGAGTATATTTAGTCAGGCTTTAAACATAAACTTACTCACCACATCTACTCCTTACTTCACCCTAAGATGGGAACTTTGATTTTTTTTCTACTGATTATTTTCCCCATGCCCCTTGCAAGGACATCCAGAGAACTACTAGGGTTGTGTCAATCCTCCTTCCCGCTGGGCGGTGCCCTCAGATGGGCTTACCGTACTTCAGCCTCAATTTTTGGCCCAAACATACCTTAAAGTTCTGCACAGTACTGTACATCACTAACTGGGCATATTTGCTGTGAAAATGTAAAAGAACAAAATTAAATTAATGTGCCGTTTGGTTCAATTCACAGATTTCAGTTACAAAAGCCTGAAGGGCAAAAGGAAGCCTGGATGACAACCATTGTTGAACACTATGTGGAGCTGCAGCAGGTTGTTGTCATTCTGGACTCTCACACAGCACCTGAGACCATGAAAATCAGAGTTCACACAAAAATCTGAGTTTGAACGAAAATCAGAGTTCAAGCCAGAACTTAGCTTTGGTGATGCTAACATACCTGCTGGTATATCTAGTAGTGAATAACCTTTGCACTAAAGCATCCACGATGAAAGATGAAAGATAAAAGATGAAAGTACCCACAATTTTATGTATTTATGTTGTGTTTGGATCAGTGATGCTGCTGTATTGAAAGCGAGGGATGAGAAACTCTTCATCATTAAGAGAGGAGATCTAAGACGCCCTTTATGCAGGACACTACTGTGAGACGCCGCCTCTGTCAGAACAGATGTGGAGTAATTTGCCAGTACAACATTTTAGAAGTTTCTTTTATTTAGACTTCTTTCATGAACAAAGTCTTGCCATTGCAGTCAAGAAATAAGTCCATTCCAAAGATAACAGACTAAGCAACATTTCATAAACAAAACAGAACAAATGGTCAGAGGTCCAATCCAGGATTAAATTATGTATAGACTCGTTTTAGAAGTATTTACGTGAATGGTGCTTTGTTTTAGCTTTGCTATGCTAGCTACGTAGTTAATGCTACTAGATAAGCCAATAAAGCTATGTGAGCTTTAGCTAAAGCTAATCAAGCTAACAAAGCTAAGAGCTAAGCACTGTTTGCACAACTACTTCTGAAACAGGTTTAGCTTTAGCAAAGATAGCATAACACTCACATTGAGCCAGAACCTCCTATCTCCAAAATCACTGTTTTAGGGAAGGATAAAGATGCTGTATTTTTAAATAATTAAACACTGAATGGTTATAGTCAAGCTCTTTTTTACACTGTTTTGCTTTAAAATTTGTTACTAATGGATGTAAAGGGTGACTAAAAGCACTGATTTATGAACAAAACAACTAAAAAATGAATAAAAGTGGACATATGAGGTTTTGGCCCAATACCAGTGATAAGCTAAGGTAGCTTCATTGGCTTTACTTTTAGCTATTTTAGTTACGTAGCTACTTTACCTATGGCGCTGATGGAGCCAAGGTAGCTTTGTTAGCTTAAGCCTTAGCTACATTAGCTTTGTCAGTGTTAGGTACTGTAAGCAGAGTGTTTACTTGGCTTTATTATTGTAACCAGGATTTGGAGTTTAGACTTTTGACTTTTAACCTTTGGTGTCCTAACCCTTAGCTTAAGCCACCCTTACCCTAACCAGAAGTTTAATCCAGCTTTATTTTGAAAGTAGGCAATCTTGTTTCTTTTGTCACTCATAAGGGAGCATCAGTATTACAGAACCACAAGTACACAGCTTGACCCGTCAAATCCATTAAGAAATACAGATAAAGTTGAGAGAATTGCAAATCAAATTTAAAATGGTTACCAGCTTTGTGCAGCTGCTGAAGTCATTAAAGAAAAACATGCCATAAAAGCCCTCTTGACTCACTCATTATCAGCAGGTCGGTCACAAATACAGACAATCCTGAAGCCATAAACGAAACTACAATTAACCACCATTAAGATTCCTTCAATAAAAGCTTCATCAGCAGAGGGAGAGGCGAGTCGAGGTGACGCCATTTTTACTGTGAAGTCAATAAGTGTCCTCACAGGAGGCGCGGACACATTATGTTTGGGTGTAAGTGATCTCACAGGAGCATAGATACAGACCAGGGGAGAAGTTGTATTTTGACATACAGCCCACCAGGGAGCCATCAAACGAGACACATGCGTTGTAATGTCTTTGTGTGTTTCAAAATAAAAGCGCCACACAATGCATGTCTCCTCTGAGTGGTTGTTTTTCTGTGAGCTCGGAACAGTAGGGAAAAAAGTGATTAATTGACGAGACTACAAAGCAATAAAACGCTAATGAATGTGCTCTCGTAGTCTGGCATTGCCGTGGTCTCAGAGGGAGCGTTAGGTTTATGACTCAGGCCCTCCAAACCCTGAACATCCCCACCATTTCCCCCCATCTGGAGATATGGGACCATGGGAACTAAGCAGCTTTTTAATTTAAGTTGTATGACAGACAGTCAGTGACATTTCATAAATGAAATAGGAAAAAGGCTGCAGCTTGTTATAAAGCAACTAGTGGTTCACTTGTTGATGGTATGATAACAGCATTGCTTTACTCTCAGCATAATAAATAACATTGACTATAAATAAATCAATGTTGTGTCTCATCAAATAACTAATCAAATCTAAACTCTTTAGAAAAATGAATACTAGTATTTTGAAGTTTAAACTTTTGTCCCATTTGTTAACATAAAGAAGGCAAGGCTAATGAGCTACACAACAGCCAGTTAGTAAGGCTGGCTTTGCTTCACCATCGCTGTGATGTCGTCCATCTTTCTATATGTCATATGAAAAATACTGATAAACACTGATAAGTATACTTTCAGGTAGTAGCAGTTATCTCAATCAAAGTAGGAGAGGCTTCACTGACCTTATATGGTTTTCTCCTTCTAAAAAACCCAGATACAGTACCCATCATGCATCAGCATTTGTTATCAAACCAGCCTTTAAATGCATAGTATGTGGTTGCCATTGTTTGTCTATATTACGGCTTGGTTTTGTTGCTTAAACAGTTAACTACTGTTGTTTCATGGATAATGAGGGAGAAAAGCTGCTAAAAGTTGCCTGTTTTGCTCTGCCAGCAACTCACAAATATTTTGGTTTCACTTGCAGCATTAACCAGAAAGGGATCTTTAACAGCTTTTCTTCTTCATCAGGTAAAATTCATCCCTGAAATAAAAACAGCAGCTGACTGTTAGGGAAAAAGACATAATAGAGTGCAGTTTTAGTTGCGATGAACCTTCAATTCAAAATAACTGAACCACTGAGGCAGATCTGAGCAGCCCATCCCTCAACTTACAGATTGCTGGTAGGGCGATAACATGGGCTGGACTTGTGTTCTGGGGTTCTTGAGGGACAGAGCGTGCAGCTAATGACAAAAATTAGTCGGGTCTGTCACAAGTAAGCGGCACAGCAACAGAACAGCAGCTTCCAAAGGCAGTTCATATTCCCTTATAGCAGTCTTTAATGTAACATCCAGCACTTCAAATTCAACAGACATTGCACAAAATCTACATAGTGTACCTTTAAAGCAGCAAGTAGAAGGCTGAGTAGTATTCCACAAGATAAGAAAACACTGTATTCCAATCACCCCCGTAGGGCCACATCCATCCATCCCCTTAGCCTCATAAGGTTGCAGCCTCACTTACATTTCCTAGTCAAGCAGAGTTGAGACTTCTTTTGCTTCCTTCTTGTTTAAAATCAAAGACTTTGTTCCATAAAATAGCTCTCAACAAGCTGTATTTAATAAACACTGTTTTGGTTTCATGGATGAAATTTGCAAAAAGAAGAAAAGCTGTTAAAAGTGGCCTTCCTGGTCAACACTGCAAGCTACTTGCAAAGCATGCTGGGATAGCTGGCAGTGTTATTCGTCTTTAGCTTTAGAGAAAACTTCTGGTTGTTGAATAAATGGCACTTCTACTGTAAGGATAGCAGGCGTCATTTTAATAATTACTGTCTTCCCTGTGAAATTATCTGATTGGATTAGAACTATTTTCAGTGATATTGCAGTTTTATACCTGCATTACTCTTGAATTTTTTATTGATGCTTTATATGTTTTATTTTCAACGCCTTTTTATGTTTCCTTTTTATAGGACCTATATCAATAAACTTTATTGTCATTCGTACCAAAACGTTTCCATCCAAAGTCACTGAACAGAAATGCTCTCTCTCAACTCTTCTGCCCCTCAGTTTATGGCTTTGTCGTGTGCCAAAGATGTGCATTTTTCTCTCTGTTTCCTTCTGTTTAAGGTGGTTAAATTTCAGTGGTCTTCTTTGCATGCAGGTAAAACAAAAATAACCCCCATTATTCATGAAAAACAATAATCAGATAAGGAGAGATGAGGTTCTGAAACCCCATATTTTCTGGTCAGTCAACAACATCAATGACTATTGCTCTGAGGAATATACAATTATTGCTGCAACAGTAACAACAACTTTAAAAGCAATGTGTTCCTTAAAGAGACTTTATGGAAATGAAGTGTTGGCAAAAAGATTTTTTCAACCAAATTGCCATTTATCTCAATAAACTTTACTTATTATACAGTAAAGATACTACTCTTAAAGGTGCAATATGTAGAGTTTTCACACTAAACTGTTTACATTACCTAAAGGTGCAGTGTAGAATTGGGGAATATTAGCAACATCTAACAGTCAGATTTTAAATATCAATGGTCACTTCTGATGGTAACTTTGGCAAACAGTGGACTTTAAAAAAATAGAAATAAGTTTGTGGCCCCACTAGACATTTCCTAATTGAGCAGAGACACAGTGTTGTGCTCCGCCCACCTCGGCTGCTTACGTCTGCACTCCATAAGGTGTGTACAAACAGTAAACCACTGTTGTCATTTCATCGATGAATTTTACACAAAAAGGGAGAAAAGCTGTTGAAAATGCCCTTTCTGGATCCCAGAATGCTTTGCAAGTAGTTAGCAGTGTTGACCAGGAGGGCCACTTTTAACAGCTTTTCTACCTTATTTTGTAAATTTCATCCATGAAACAAACAAACAAACAAAAAACATGTATAAGCATAGTCCATGCAGATCAGCTGATCTCACACCAGCCATCATCAGCTGACTGGCAGCTGATTCGCTTAAAGCACGCTATGTGCTAGTCACACTTACGCTGCCATATTTAAACTGCTAACCTGGCAACACTTTGCTGCTCCTCTGCAAGCACCTTTTTTGGCAACCCTCCTCCACCCCAGCTACCTCTGACTTAATCAGTATCATTCTTTCCTTTTAGGCACAGGAAAGGCAGGAATATGTATATTCTTGTGTGATGCTTTCCATGTAGGCCCATGGAAGGGCAGGGGGGTCCAGAACAGCCACACGGCCAAATATAAATTAAACAATATCCTAACAGTAACTACACTCAGTGGAGATATAATCAGTCTTATTGAATAAATAAAATGTAAAAGCTAACTTTTCAGATTCCACATGTTATTCTATGAGCTCAATTTTCTCCATGCACTCATCAATCAGTATTTCAAACCCTGACAAAGCAGCGCAGACACACAACAAATCTCAAATGAAATTCCCCAAACAAAGATAAGCAAAATGTTTGTCTGATAAATACAAAGCGTCTGATAGTTTTTTGTGTTATTTTTCTGGCAGATTTAGTCTTTTCTGAGGCTTAGCGGGCGCTGGCTTTACGGCTCAGCCCCTCCCCTGCTCTTTATATCCCCACCCTACTGGGACGTGTGGGGGCCTGGGCAACAGAAGAAGAAATCAAACACCCCTTTGAAGAGGAGTTTGGCTGCAGAGTGGGAAAGGCATGTGTGCGTTTATGGATATAAATACATCAGAAAGCGGCGGACGGGAGCACAAACATGTAAACCACACACAGAAAGAATGACATGACAAAATGTACGATGATTGGAAGGATAAAGCGGAGAGGAAAGGGAGAGGAAATGAGGACATATGTTGAGTAGGTGGATAAGCAGGGAAGGCAGGGGAGGGGGTATAACTGGCAAAAATGGCACACAAATGCACATACAGGTCTCTGCCATCTGTACGGCTTACACCTCGCCAGCCCAAACCAAACCTCATTGACTTTCTACATTTTCATCCTTCCTCTCTTTCTCTTAACCTCTCATGCTCGTGTCTGTGCGTACTGTATGTACACATGGCGACCCATCTGTGTTTGCATGCATGCCTGAGTGTTCGTCTGTGTTCCTCCTCAGTGTGCAGGGATGTCTCATGGCTACTTCCAGCTAATGAGCTCCATTTAAATCCAGCCCCCTCTGATCCTTCCTCCTCGCCCAGTTTCTCTGCCCCTGGGGCCGTTCCCTGCTCTGGCCTGGAAACGGCGGCACGGCGGCGGCCATTTTGGCTCATTAGGAACAAGCTGCTGAGGAAACGCGCACGTCTTCATGAATCAGTATCAGACTAATGGATGACTGGTGTGTGTACCAATGTCTGCATGCGATCAAGCGTATGACTAAATATTTGTGTGTGCATTGAGGATTCGTGATTGAGTGTGCCAGTGTGAGCATCAGTAGCCTATGGATGAGTCATCCTCAAGCTCCACTAGCATCATCTCTCCCTGGTCGCACATCGAACTTCCCCTTTTTCTCGCTTTCTCATACTCTCCTCCTCTCTCTCTCTTCACTTTACTTTCCCTGCTAGTTTATGTCTTTTTTTCATGTCACGCTGTCTCCTTTTCTTCTTCTTCTTTTTTTGAACCACAGTTACAGCGACAAAAACCTTGTCTGCCTCTCCCACTGTCTACTCAAAAGTTATCATACGTGTGCTGTTGTCCTTCATTTTCAGTCACTCTGCCTCAACACAACATGTATTTCCAGGCCTCACAGTTACATACAAAACACATTCCCTAGATCTTAACACAGTCAAATTTAGTCCATTTAACACACCACTTACTGAAAGAACTGACCCAAGTTTTCTGATACTTTAAGGAATAATTTAACAGCTTTATGATGTGCTTCTTCTCTGGCAACAGGGCAGCAAATATAGGCTAAGTTTTCTGCAAACAGCAACCATGGGTGAAACAGAGCAACAAGATAAAACGAGGTGTGCAGCTCTATTTGTGACCTGAGCTCAACAGGCAAATGCTGCTGTAGTTAATGACTAGTGGATCTTGTTGATGGATAAAAGTCATAGAGAGGTCGGTCAGGACAAGTGCAAAAAACACTTCTGTGATCAGGAGAAGCTTTCAGTGTGGCTCTAATCCCACTCTTATTAACCACATTCAAGTGTTAAGATCCAACACACATAAGGTATGTGATGTATGTGACATTTATCTCAATGGTCATTGGATTTCAGCTCCCAATAACCATTTAACCATAGGATTTTCATATTCTAAGCTTTTAAATCCTGAGCCAATATTTCCAATTTACTGCTGTACATTTTTATGGACTGTTTTCCCAAAAAATGGGGCGGAGCCAGCATTGTTTGGGCAAAGTAACCAGATGGGTTACTCTAATCCATAGGAGAACACAGAATAAGCTAACCAGAGGCAGAGTGTGGTCATACTCAGGGCCAGCTTTATCAAGCAGAGACCAAAATGAGGCTCTTCCTCTTCTGAAACATCATGGCAAGTGAACAAAACATTTAGAGTCATCTCTTTTCAGGTAGCAAGCCAGAGAACCACAGAACAAACCCTGTTGTGGAACATGAAATACCCAAAAGCACTTCACCATCTCTTAGAGGAGCATCATAATTACCTTGGCCAGGAGGTTATGTTATCAGCAGGGTGTGTTAGTTAGTTAGATTGTTAGTTTGTTAGCAACATAACTCAAAAAGTTATGGAAAGATTTTGATAAAATTTTCAGGAAATGTAAGAAATGACATAAGGAAGAACTGATTAGATTTTGGGACTGATCCAGATCACCATCTGGAACCAGGAATTTTTTAAAGGATTCTGTTCTATTGGGAGATAGGGCTAATGGCGGAGGTCTGCGCTGTCTGAGTGCTTTTCTTGTTAGTTTGTTTGTTAGTTTGTTAGCAACATAACTCAAAAAGTTTTGGACAGATTTTGATGAATTTTTCAGGAAATGTCAGAAATGGCATAAGGAAGAACTGATTAGATTTTGGGAGTGATCCGGTTCACCGTCTGGATCCAGAAATCTTTTTTAGGAGTAAATCACAGCATGGGGGGACTGAGATGCCTTGGCGGAGGTCTGTGCTCCCTGAGTGCTTTTCTAGTTCAGTATTGTAACATTCCAGGTGTAACTTTATAAGGACAAGATATGTTCCTCTGCCAAAAATCATACATGCAAAATTATTGCATACCATTTAACCACCCAGTAATCCACCAGTTCATTAGTTCAATATGTCTATAGGGATCTACGTAACTATAATTTGCTTGATATGAGGGAAATCTGGGCCTTTTTCAAGGGTCTTCTTTGATACTTAAATTCTATTTTGATGCTGTTTATTTCACTCTTGGCCTCTTATTTACATTCTTAATACATGCCTTTATCACTGAAATTAATTTTAGATTTAAAACAACACATCAAGTAGGAGTGAGATTAAGACAATGAGGGCGAGGAAGATTGCAGGCCCTGATGGTGTCCGCACCAGATTCCTTAAGAACTGTGCACACCTGCTCTGCAAGGTTCTTATCTTATCTTATCTTATCTTATCTTATCTTATCATACCTAAAATTTGATGCACACCTATGATGGCTGTATCCTGAGGCCCCTTGCAGCACGAGGCACCAAATTGCCTTCCTTTGCCGAATGGTCAAACTGCCTGTGGTTATACTCTGCCTTACTCTGGGATTATCTAGCAATGCAATGGACCTATCAGCACTAATTTCTATTAATTTGCTTCCCTCATTATAAGTTACAAGTCATAAAAATCCCTGCTATCTGAAGTTGAGCAGCATAGGTTGAGTGTCAATGTGCAATTAGAAAAAGGACGGTTTTTAGGTGTCCTTAACATGCCAGAGCAGTATATAACAGGATGATCATTCTAGGAGTCTCTTAAAAAGTAAATTTAACAAACTATATCCCAGATTTTACACCCAGCCTCTGTTTACATGAGAAATAGAGCATTGTTGGGCCCAGCTATGTCACAGCCCATGTACAGAGGCTTTAGCCTGGGTTCTAGTACAACGTGCCACCCCTGTCCATCCCTTCTCTTTTCCTGATTTCCTACTCTCTCCACTGTCCCATTCTTAAAAAAGTCTAACAGTCATTTTAAATGACATTATCACATTCTTTAGTCCTTGATTTGAGAACAGCGGACACAAACAACAGGCTAAGAATGGTGCTGTTTTAAAAAGCTGCTGATTTCCTCAGTTAAAAGGTGCTATTTTTAACAAATTCAGTCAAAAGATAAAAAAGTGCAACAACAACAAAAAACTCGACAACAAAAAGAAAAACAATGAGAGTACAACAGATTACTAGTTCACACCTGCAGCCATTTAGCAGTCATAAAACAGCCTGGGAATAAAATTAACTATTTAGGGACTGTTAACTGCTCCATGTCGAGCTTTTCATTCACTAATACAATATATAAAGAGGGAAAAGTGATGTGCAGTACTTACAGACACAGGGAAATGAAAATACATCTACGTGTATGTAATATGTGCAGAGGCTCAGTGCCTGTTTAAAGCAGGCTTGTGCAATCGACCAGTACAGACACGAGGTGAGCAGATCATCTTGAAAAAAAGTCTCTTTGGAGCACTTTCAGCACGAACAGAGGTGGAGGCCAAGGCAAAATACCCCCTGCCTGAAGAAGTGTTTGTGTGGGACGAGAGAAGAAAACCACAAAGTGCTCGTATGAGCTGTGTCGCGTTGGGGGCCTTAGTGATCGGCCGTTTAGAAGTTTCAATAAACAATGAGTGACTTCTCATTTACCGCTCATGTGCAAGCTTTGACTGTAACACACACACACAGGCAGAACAATTGTACCTCCTGACTGCCAGCAATAGTGAGTCATTAAGCTTTCAGATCGCCGGCCACGAACGCTCTTATTTCTCTCCTGCATTCCTCCTTTCATAACCAGAAGAGTCCCACTGTAAACATTTAGACTGAAGCGCCATCAGCTCGGCCATTACACTCACACACAGACATTTTCTTCACTTTGCAAAGTTTCTCTGTGTCTATGAGTTTGTCCTGTTTAAGTAATGGGGAAATTGATAAAACACACACACAGGCTAAAGAATTTGCCAGAGGCCTTCCTTTAACTAACACAGTAATGGTAAAACCATGCAGCCTTTCCACTGGAATTCGACGCTTCCAGTTGGAAAAAAAAGCCGGAATACTGGGAAGCCATGTGGCATTTTGAACTGGAGGTTTTCCCAGACTGACTGTGGTGGTGGTGGTGGTAGGGGGGGTAGGGCAATCAAGGAAAAACACAGACCACTATCGATACTAAATAGTGAAAAGAGGAGAGGCTACTTTAAGAAATACAATCCACTCGATAGAAAAAATAAGAGCAATGATTCACTTGAACAGAGAGGACATGACAGAAGAAAACAAAAGCTTGCTGCACATCCAGCAGCCTAGACTAATACTTATATAAGTACTTTTAAGGTCATAAAAATCCCATTCCTGTTCTTATTTTTCTATTATATAACTTTACGGTGTTACACATCATAAGATGAACAATATAGACTAAAGCAGTGGCATTATTTAACTGTGCTCTAATGATTTATCTAGAAAAGGGCAATTTATGGTGAAAAATCTGAAGGGATATCTGGATATATTTAAAAGTGAATCAATATACAATATGATTGAGATGAGTCATTATGATAGTGCATGGGATGAATGTTACGAATGTAATTGATTACAGGCTTTGTGATTGATTAATTACAATTAATCACGTATCTGAATAATAGGAGCAGGACTGCATCACAGGTAGATTTACTCTATAATCATGTTTGTAATTGGTTATACATGTAAATTAAGGCTGTCAAAAGGTTACAATTTTTAATCTTGATTAATCTAGGAGTTTCTGCAGTTAATCGTGATTAATCACACCCTATTTACTGAATTTTAAAATTCCACTATTTTGCATTCAGAAATGTTTTTGTGTCGTTTCTGATTTTCCTACTGTCTTAAACTGAGGGTACTTGACTTCCTGTTCCTGTAGATTGAAGATCTTAACAGAAACTTAACCAGGGAAAAGATTTTGTTATGGATCTTAAAGGAAATAAGTGAACAGTAAAAGCTAAATGATTGATTAGACAAGGTTCAGGTGACTTCTGACTTGTCCACTGAGCTGTCTGTGAGGTTTTTTTAAAGTGAAATGAGACATTAAGGGGCAGTGGTGGACTTATTTTACATCACTGTGGCTGCAGGGAGACTCGCGGCTAAACCAAAGTGCATTAAAAGGAGCAATAAAGCATGAGATCATTCCTGATTTTAAAAAAAGTAGTGTACTAATTGAGTTAATTTTGATTAACTAAACTAATTTTGACAGCCCTAATTGAAACTAATCTTTATATGATCTTTTACTTACTCTGAACTGACATTTGACTTTCTCCCTATCCCCCCACACAGACACTCAAGTTTTCATTACATGCGAGCGCACACAGGAAGCTTCTTGTTAATGACGTCACAACCTTTTCAGGTGCCGGCTAATTTGATTTACGGATTTAACCGTTTAATCATGCACATCCCTAGTATGGAATGATATAATGTAAAGCAATGTATGCCATTAAATACAACACAATATGATACAAAACATAATTTTATGAAAGCATATGCATTGATGCTATGAAATATAATACAATGCCATAACATTCGATAAAATATGTTTTGATACATCTCTTTAGCGTACGGAATAAGAATGTTCCCAGGCATCTATTTCCTTTTCGGCTGAATGCCCATTTAAATTGCATAAACCGACTAGTTTAAAGAGGAGAAAATACTTTGAAAACTATCAATTTCATTACAGCGTGACTGTGTCAATGAGTACGATGTGAGTCTGATTGTGTAGAGTGTGGCTAAAATTAGCAGCTAGCTCCACCTGCCTTCTTTCTTCTCTGCAGATTAATATTGTGCTTTGACGTGTGGCCCCTTTCACTACAGTTGAGTAGTTTTAAATGAGTATAACCTTAGACAGCCTACATATCACTTGGTTAACATTTTTTAGTTAAAAAAACTGTCATAGCGCACTGTTCCTATGACATGCCAACCATTTAGCGTCTCATGTTTACGTCCAGTGAAGTGCTGGGGGAAGCTGTGACAGGAAGTCGGCAGCCATTAAATGAAGCTTCAGCAGCCACTAGTGGCGGGAGGCTTCATCACAGTTTTACAACCATGAAATATGACACAATACTGCATAGGACAGATAGGATTCTCTGTAGGATATTCCTTCATCTGTAGAGAAATTTTTCTTTGACTCAACTATTGCTTGCATTTAGCAGTCTCTGTGAAAATATTAATAAAAAAATTGAACAATAAAACTGAACAGCAATCATGACAACCAAACGCGCTAAAAATGTAGGTAATGTTTACCATATTGCAAAATATCCAAGTAGTACACAAAGCTAATCCCACTATGAAGCTACGCCCTATTTGATGCTTTTTTGCTACAGTTGGACAACAGCTAATATAAGGACTTCAATAACTAGCTATTTCCGGTCTAACATTAAATTCATGAAGAATTTATGTCCTTCATATTATACAGAGAATAACTACCAGATAAAAATGTTTGCTTACAGGCTATTCTTTGCTTTGCTTGAGCTGGCCAGTGGCTGAATTCTAAAGCTAACTGGTTCCAGATTACAGCATACAGATTGTAAAATATGTTGTCTAAACTTAGAATATGTCAAGATTTTCCTCTGAGTTTATTGTTGATTGTCGTTAAAGATACCAACAGGATCATTATTCATCAGCTTGCCTAATGTCTTTGACTTTTAACCTGGAGCACAGCAGGTCAACATGACAACAGTGACAGCAGAGCATGATTTCATAGGAAAATAGATTCTGTGTAAATATATAGCCCTTTCCCCCTCAGATCAAGGAAAACACTGTCAGACATAGTTTGACCTCTGCGTGTTCAACATTTATCTCCTCTGTCTTGTGCAAATACTTTAGTACATCCACTGTGTTTAAGATGAGGACACAAGCTTGCTCAGCATCACCGTGACGGCGTTGTAAAGCAGTGTAGGCAGCACACACAGAGGTCAACCCTCCACTAGTCTTGTCGCTGCACATCAGTGGGCCGATCGAAGAGCTTACAACCGGAAAAGTTCGGGAATTACTCCAAGACTTTAAAGGTTCAGGAGGGGACAGAGGAGGAAAAATCAAGGGCTTACAGAGGATCCCTCTCCTCCAGCAAACAATGTATGTGTGTAGGTGTCATTATGTAACAACAAATGGACAGCAGTGACGCACAACACCCTCTATGTCCTCTGACCTCTAATCTTCAGCATCATCTCCTTAAATCAATAATGATGTATCGACTGTGACCCAGGGTGCAAACGGAAATGTCCCCTACATGCATGCACAGAGAGAGAGACAGACTCCCGATGAAAAATACATCCATATAAATCACACATTTTCACTCTTTTTATGGATTCAGGATGAGAAATCATGCCATTAGCATAATAAAGGATGACTTTATGGTTTCATCATGGAGAGATTTGGAATTTATTGAGGGACAGCCTCTTGAGAAGAATCATCTCCTTTTCAAGGGGGTCCTTGAGAAATAAATCCAGATATTTAAATGATATAAGATGAGCTTGGAAAAGTCTCTTGGCTATAAAATTCATTAAGCATCTGTTAATGTCAGTTGGATACTATTAAAATATCGTTTTAAATTTTGTTGCCTTGATAAACTGCATGCATGCAAAGTTATGATGTTGTGCACAATTTCTGTCATTTCCATATGTTAAAAATATTTAATTATACTGGTTATTTTACAGCAATGGAAGCCCAAAGCAGACATACCCAAATTTTTTTCTTACTCTGTTTTCCGATCAATATATATATATATATATATATATATATATATATTTTTTTTTTTTTTTTTTTTTTTTGATTGAGCAACAAGATTTATTTGCTAACAACTATAGGACAGTGTTCTCTAAAACCATGCTTATGGCAACATGTGGGAGAAAACTTAAAGTGGCACCACTTGCCTCTTAGCTTGTGGCTGATTTGCCCGCATTCTTTCTTGTTGCTGCCTGCATCACTGTACTCATGCAGGGATACAAAGCCACAGTAAGAGAGCTGAGGAAAAGATTATCGACCATTGTTTGCTTAAGAGCATCAGGTTGTCCATTAAGAAGCATTGTGAAAGCAGATTCCAGATGTGTGAACTAAAGTGCTAAAGTTCTTTAATCATTTTTATGGATTTTTTTCATAAGCCATCATAAGCCATCAACAGTTATTTGTAAGGGTCTCTGCAAAAAACTTTTAATTATAATCAGAAAAAGCATATTTTTAAATTAACAAACCATCTTCAACTCAGTCTTGTGACACACAAGACATCTGGCACTCTCAAAAGACACATTGTTTTACTTTTGTAGATAATGAATTCAGTTAAAAAATGCAAAGTTTCACACATTAAGCGTGTCTGGGCCCTTAAGCCAAACTTATTGCTTGACCTCATGTGAGGTCATTCTTTGAAATGGAATAAAAAAATGCTTTGTTGATATTTTTACACCAAAATAGAGCAAGTAAAATCAAAGTAGAGAAAGCAGGACAACAGACAGAAAGAGATGTATGGATGGATCGAATGGAGAAGAAGCGGAACAGCGGCAGACCGACAGAAAGACTGAAAAGAGCGTACCTATGTTTAGCTCTCCCCTTAGGACTCCTCTCAGGTTCCTCTGCTCTTTTCATTGTCCTCCTCTCCTCCCTCTCTTCCTCACCTCCTCCTCTTTTCAATCCATCACAAAATAATTAACTTGCTATAAGTGAAATTAATTCCACTAATTGGTTTTAAAGGTATTTTTGGAAACAGGCGGAAAAAGGGTGAAGAGAGAGAAAAAGAGTGAGCCAGAGAGATTGTGTGAGTGTGGAGGTGGTATAAGAGGATGGTGCCTGATTACCCAATCATGTCACAGAATGGAGGATGGGACCTCGCCAACCAGGAAGTGAACTTGTTGAACTTTCTGATAGAACTAGGAGAAACTGAGACGTGGAAACAAGAATTCTGACAGCAAATCTCTGGGTTTTCTTTTGGCTTCTGATCGCCCTTTTTCCTGTAAACGCCTTTTACTGGAAATGATTGTGCTTCTATTTGCTGTAAATTTGTGGTAAAGTACATATCTTTGAGTATCGGCGGTCTGATGTAGAGAGAAAGCTTTCATTTCAAGACGATTCTTGAGTGAATAAGGACGAGAAAATGATAGAACAGAGCAGGCTTTTCAAGTGGCTTCAAAGCTAAGGTGAAATGAAAAGTGACTGAAATAGCATCATAAGTCGTCCAAGCAGATATTTTTATCTCCTCCCTTTCATATTTGACATTTTATTGATGCATTAGGGATGTGGAATGGGAACACAGGCACAGCAGATCGGCCCAAAAAGACAAGCAAAGCTACTGACAAAAAGGGAGAGAATTAAACTTAAGATGTGTGAAGGTACTTTACAGGGAAATTATGACTTAACCATTAAGCATTAAGCCCTCTTCTGAGTGGTCAATTTAGCCTATAGCTCATGGTTACATCCACAGTGACTTACAATGTGAGGTGTCTGACTGTGTGAATAAGAAGCAGTAACCTATTAGCATGTTTGCTATTGCAAACTCTTCATTAAAGTGTGTAACAGTGAATAACAGCCTCGTTTACTTGAAAATTTCTGCATGTACAGTGCTTAAATTTATTAGAAAGCAGGATAACAGACAGGATGGCAGTCATTCTAAACTCAGGGCCTGAGGAAATCATGCTCTGTATGTTTGATTCATCATATGATTCATCACTTAACCAAGGTAGCATTTTAATGCACATAAAAGAAGGTGTTGTACTGTTAAATGTAAAAAGCGCACTCCAACACTGTTTTTAAAACAGTTCAGATGTTTTTTCCCACTCCAAGACTCGTCCAGAAGACAAAGGCATATCCATAGGCATTGGATGAAAAAGCTGACCCCTACAGATTTCTCTTTTTGATGCAGTGGGACTGTTAGATCAGGTGCTGTCAGTGGTTCTGATCAGAGGCTCTTAATGACATTTTTACGATGTTGTGTTGCATGGTGACATTCACTGTCTGTTGTGGAACTGTCTGGTATGGTTGTGTGTGCTTGTGTAAATGAACCTGCGTGACTGTTCGACTTGTACTGCCAGTAAGCGTGACTTCAGACCTCCAAATGCATCCAGCTGCTCGGCTGCCCAGGTGTGACTCTAAGTGTGTTCTTTGACAACCATCCAAACACAACTTGCTTGTTAATATTTTGCACTCTTGCACTTTTTGTATCCTGGCACTGAGGATACAAAGAGATTGAAGTGTGGCCGACCTTGCTCAAGTCCAAGGTAAAGATGAGAAACTGAGCCATATTGCTTCCACCTGCCCACCTCTGCACACTTTACTATCATATAATCACTCTTCTTTTATTGTCTTTGCGCTCTCCCTCTCTCTTTATTGCTCCAACTATCTGATGTCGAGTCCGTTTTTTAAGCTTTCTCTCTTTTTTTGCCTCTCTCTGTATCTGATTCAGTGCAACATATGCTGCCATTTCCCTCACACACGGAAACTAATTACGGGAGGAGGAGAGAGGAGGAAGGAAAATAAGAGAGAGAAAGTCCAGGTGAGAGTGAAGGGTTGAGACAAAGGGCAGAGAAAGGGAGAGAGAGGAGAAAAAAGAGGAAGGGGTCCTCAGGGTGAATTATTCATCTTACGGCCTGACACCTGAGGGCAATCTACCTCTGTGAGTCACCAAGTTAAAGCGAGAAAGAGAGAGAGAGTAGACGGTGTGAGTCAGACCTGCCCAAGAGGATATTAACACCTGGATGTGTGTCTGGTGGCGCGTGTGTCTTGCAGCGTATTGTCCCCTACGCTTATCGTGTGCCGCCTACATACGGAGACCATCTAAAGTGTAACCTGTAGCTGTCACTCACACAACCACAGAGCCTGTAATAAGCTAGGTCAGCGCAGCATACAGTGTAAATCTTACTCACACTGAGCAGTAGCCATAAGCAGAGCTAGCATTAACCAGCAGGGAAGAAGCACACATAATGCACACAATAGCCACACTTGCACACATGTTAACCCCGCTTATATTTTCAAATCCAACACATACACGCTCATCGTTATTAATTTAATAACCAGCATTATCCTCTTTTCCTGTAATGCGCTATAATCTGCTGTTCCCTCTCAGGCTCTTAGATGCTCTAACTGTTGACTGGATCACAGATAATCATTAAAAATCAGCCGCACATGACAAAATTTGGTGCTACAGAGAAAAAAAAATCAAGTGGGGGAGGTGGGTTCTGTGGAGGTGATAAAACTGTAGGAGTTCATCTGAGGTGTTTAATTGAGGCTCCTGTCCAAAGTAAATTACAGTGATTAAACGCAGTGTCTGTGTCTTTGCTCAAGGACACGTTAGCATGTTGCACAGCAGCTCATGGACTGATGCTGGGGTGGAAGCTGTTGGGTTTTATTGGACGGACAAAGCAAGCTACCTTGTTTAAACTCAGTTTATAACGTCACAGGGCAAAAAAAAAAGGGTATTTAAAAGGGAAGGCAATGCAGATGACCTCAATACCAGCATTCTATATAACCAGATGAGAAAATGGCCCTACTTCCTAGTTGACTGGGTAAGAATTTTATGCTCTCAATTGCTTGTTTTAAAGTGTAGTCAATACAGCTTAGATTTGTAGTCCTATTTAAAAGTAAATGGACAACAGTGGCACAGTATTTCACTTCTGTTTTAACCCTTTAGTCTTCTCTGCAAGAGTTCTCAGTTCGAATGGGTTGCAGAGCAGTTTCCAGTGGGTTGGGAATGATGCAGGAAAAAAAAACTGGCAGAAAGTCCATGCTATGCAGAAGCCCTAAATGGACATGCACTGAAACTACTTTTTCCTGTGATAACAAGCAAATCTTGGTTGTTCACTCAAGATTTTAACTTAAATGTTGCCCTTTTATTGTGAGTTGCCAAAGCTGTTTTGCTCCAAGAGAACAAGGTAATTCTGCAGAGTCAAACTCGACACATGTCGACACACATGTTGGTTGGCAGCCAAGGTCAAGCTCGATGCCATCTCTTTTGTCTCGGCCTTTCCATCCTTGGAAATACACCCAAACTGTCTTTTGATAAGAATAACATGCACAGGTCTTCTTTCTAGGATCTGTATCTGTTGTATCCTGTCTTTTTGATCAACCCTTTTTTAGTCCAAACTGCAACATTTTTCATTAAATATATTTGAACATTTGAAAATGATTAGAGCTTAGGCTGGGATTTTGAAGAGGGGGTGTTGGATCCTGATGCCCAACCAGTTGAGAGCTACATTTACATTATGTCAAAGGAATGGTCTCTACATTCATGCCATATTTTACAGATTGTGAGGGGCAGGTTTGGGCCAAAAATACCAGGGCCAATTTTTCTTTCCAGTCCAGCCCTGGGTCCTGCTAAAATGCTGCTATTGGTCTTGGAGAGTACATGCACCGATCTGATACAGTTTGTTTAACTTTACATTTTGTTTCAATAACCCACGCTATATTTAAGCATAAGAAGCTGGAAACCAAGTCTTTGCTGCTTGAAAACACTGCAGACATGAACTACAAATTAAACATTAAACATGCATAAAAATGTTTTGCTGTTTATCAATGACATGTCCAGATTGTGTCAATGGATCAAAAATCGAATCTAGCATTAAGTCTGTAAAAATTAAGCAATTTTTTGCATTACCTCTGTAAAAGCTAATGGTGGGTTTGGGCTTCCTGTTGGCTTTTTATGGGTAAAATTCTAAAAAATGATTAAATATTTATATTCTATAAACAGGAAAAAAGGCTGGGGAAAAATGAAAATTTAAAGCAGAAAAATATTGATATAAATTAATTTAATGGAAGACTTTTTTTCCCTTTACATATCTAGTGGGATTTTTTTAAACTGGACACCATAAAAATGAAATCAATTTTACTGTTCAACAATTAGATGCTGAAGACTTTCCATCTTTAAAAAATATCATCAAGTATATATTATGTGGAAATTAAGTCATTTTTGTGTTTTCACAAAAATTTAATTGGCCTCATTTAACATGTAAACTGGCATGGAAAGGGTTAAATCAACTGAAATGATGAAAAAAGTTTTTTTTAACAGGACTGAAGCTGATGAAGAGATCTGAGTCTCATAAAGTGAAAAAACAATCTTTATTAATTTTATGTGTGACCATTTTTCATCATGAACAGTTCAAAGGGATTTTTTCCCCAAGTGGGCTCCAGAAAGCTTGACCCCCTTTTCCCCCTCTTAGGGAAGTGTGAACACAGAGCTGAGAGCAACAAACCCAGATATATATTGTGTAAATTTCAAAATAGGCTTCCTCTCACCCAAATATGCTGACTTTTGGTTTTAAAAAAGGCATGAAAAGGGAATTTTTACAAACCCTTGGGTGAAATGACGATGGCTACGCTCACTTCCTTTCTATAGTTTTTGTTTATATGATGCAAGGTTGAATTCAAATGGCATAAAAGCTTGATTATAGGCTACACACGGGCCAACTTACAGGTGAGGCTCAAAAAAGGGACAAGATGAGAATTTTATCACATTACTCACAAAAACACAAAATCTTTTGGAACAAGCACATGCGCACATGCAGACATCAGAGCTGAGGCTTCAATGCGGTGTCTAGCTGAGCGGCTGAAAAAAAAAAAAGACGAGAGGCTTTTTGATGTCTCTGTTTGTCTTTTGGCTTCTTTATATGCGTTCCACTTTCCCTGGCACTGAGCTTGACTTCCTACTGAAATTAACCAGGCGGCCCAAAAATAATCCACCGCAAGAGAGAGAGAGAGAAGTGAGGAAAAACAGTGTCGAATGAGAGCGATGGCAAAAAGAGGAGAAGAAAGAGACAGACTGACAGAGAGAGTAGAGGAAATAGAAAAGCACTGAAACACTGAGACAGGCCTTGTTTTAAGTGTGAATTAATTGATAGTGCTGTTTCCGTTTGCTGTGTTTTAAAGCCTGTCAGCTGATATAATCATGCACACAAAGATAACACACAGTCTGCAAACCAAGTATTCTGGCATATAGAGAAACTCCACAGATGTACATATATAAAGCAGGGAAAGGCTTCATCTGCTCTTTAAATCCGTATTTGATACCTTCTGAATGAAACTCTGTGGAGTAGAACCAAGGGGAAACCTGGGGATCAGACCCAGAACACCATGGAGCTACTGCATGCAGGTGTAGCCTGGAAAGACCCCAGGAAGCCATAAAGAGCAGGGAAAACATGGCTAATGAGAAGGATGTGAGGGCCACTCTGCTTTTCCTGCTGTTGAAAATGCAAAGAATTATAACACTCCTGGTATAAGATTAAAAGAGCAACTTGGGTCTACATTTTTGTCAACAGTGCTAAAGGTGTGAGGATACTCTCAAATGGACAAAGAAGTAAAATGAAGAAAGCACATGGTACTCTTTGAAAATATGTGAACCAATCCACAAAAAAACAAACAAACAAACAAACAAACAAACAAACAAAAAAAAAAAATAGGGCCTGATTACAGGTTAAATTACTAATTTAACTTGCTGGTAAATTATTATTATGTTTTATTTAACAATCATTTTTGAGGGCCTGTGTCAATCACCATCATTTTCAGCCCAAATCAGTGTAGTTCAATGCTTTCATCACCTTGTGTCCTGAGCACAAAAATGCCAATAGTTTCAGCTGCTTTTGTTCAGTATTCTCAGTTGAAATTAGGAACAGCACCACACTTGTCAATTCTACCTCACAGACCAATCAAAATCAAGAAAGGCCAGGATGTCTACTATCAGCTTTGTCAACAACAATGGCGGCAGGGGAAACTGAGCCGACTTATCTTTCCCAT
The DNA here is from genome assembly GCF_018320785.1 of Cheilinus undulatus. Lineage (NCBI taxonomy): Eukaryota > Metazoa > Chordata > Actinopteri > Labriformes > Labridae > Cheilinus > Cheilinus undulatus. Next base: position 16,768,937 of record NC_054887.1, on the reverse strand, counting down.
ATTGACAACTGCTGTTAACACCAGGACATCATAATCAATACCTACATTGTTCTCATCTTTTCTAGGTGCTAACCCACCTTGCAAAGACAGCTGATTGGCCAGATTTTATGTCAGTTTTCCTGGTCAGAACATGGCCTAACCTAATCAGCTACACTGCTCTGATGACTCTGTGAAAGATATGTCAAATCACCTGTCAATTTTTTTTTTTTTTTTTGGAAAGGATCAGTAGATTCAAATACCATTTTTGGGGTAAGTTTGCTAAGGAACCACCGCAGGGCCAGGGACCTCAATGGCATTTCTTTTGTCTGGGCCTTTTCAACCCTGGCAACAAGCCTGTGGACTACTGATGGCTTCCATAGTATGACCAACCCACCTGGACGGTACCCTAGGCCATTCTTACTTACATCTACCCTTGACTCCCTCCTAAGGGTGTGGACTCTGTTATTTTCTCAACAGATTATTTTCCCATATTGTGCTACAGGTTTTTTGTTCTGTGCTACAAGATTGTTGACCTCTGTAGCACCAGTGCTATGAGCAAAAAAAAGTTAACGTACAGCCCTGCTTGAATCAAGGAACATATTCAGCATACAGAGCCTTTAACAAGTATTCACCCCCTTGGAGGTTTTACCCTTTGATTGATTTTATAAATCATTCATGGGCTATATAATTTGGCTTTTTTGACCAAAAAAAAAAAAAAAAAAAGATTTATATTCACTTTACAGAGCTGTTTAAAAGCAACCTCATGGATTCTGCAGAGAAAACTAAAAGTCAGCTTTGGTAACCTAAAACATAAAGACTTGTGAGAAGTGCTCTGTGGACACAGGCCCTAACAGAAGTACTTCACAGCAAGAACCTCAAATCTCAGCAAGTGTGTTTTTGAATTTCTTCTCAAAATATTATACTGTACATAAAAGAAGCTGCAATCCCCTGTCAAGTTCAGATAAACATCTTATTTCAAGACAAAGCTAACAAAATATGCCTGAATGTAGAAAAAAAGTAAAAATTGCTGCCATTGCAGGTTTTTAAAAATAAACTATAACATCTAATTAGAAAATGACATCAACAAACAAAATTCATTTTCCCGCTAATCTCCACTACATTCCTTTAAATGAACGCTCCAAAGGATTCTTCTTTTTGTTAAAACATGCCAAAACAAACGTGATATTTCCTATCACTCACCCCTCACATGCACCTCTTCAGGTGAGCTACATGCAGCTGAATGTCACCTTGAGGGAGGAGCGGGCCAGCTGTAGTGATTTGTAATGCACGGCTAGGTCTGCCTGCATGACCACTTTCTATTAGCCCACCGCAAATTACATCCACTCTTACTTAATAATGTATTCAGTGCACACACACTGCACTAAAGTGTAATGTGTGTAGCTCGCAGCCTCCCCATCCGTATTTGTGTAATGTAAACTTTTATGTATCTGCACACCGTCACACATTCAGGAAGTCACTGTGCACACTTAGGCATGATAAGAGAAGAAGGACATCCACACACTTATGATGTTCAGCGAAAATCAAAGAGAGTTTTCTCATAATTAATGGATTAATCAAGGCGTAATGAGCGTGGAGTGGCTCCACACGATGCTGATTAACTCAGATGATGGAGGGGCATGAGTGAAACTCTGCAAGGAAGATGCCGCCATGTTTGATTCCCACAGAGTGCGTCGCTTTGTGTTTGTTTGTGCGTGTGGGAGGGAAACATAAATGATAGCACAGAAAGAGAAAGTAAGTCGGCTTCCGTTTCCTTTTAATTAAATGTGTGTGTCAGCGTGGATTCATGTTTGTGTGCGTGGATGTGTAATCAGTGACTTTCTCTCCCCAATTACAGCTTTAATCCATCAGCTGGCTGTTGCTATGGTGTTTCTCTCTCCACCCAATCAAAGCTGAGCATCAGAGCACGCCCAGAGTGGAGAATCACATAGGTTCAATGGTGGTCTATGGACAAAACAATGGAGAATTTAAAACTGAGAATAAAAGCAAAGTGGAAGAAGGGGTCATTTAAAGTTTTTTAAAGTTTGAATAAAATATGACCAAGAAATGAAAATTAATCAAATTAAATTAGCTCTACTGGAACAAAATCAACACTTTAATCCATTAATCATTCTTAAAAGTGCAATTTTAACCACATAAATCACTGATAAAACATATTTACAATCTTAATGTTTTATTCAAATTGTTGGTACTCAAACTTCTCCCTTATTTTTCCATTTATCCAAGCAGGCAGGTCAATTAGGAGGAAATTCTGATTTACTACGTCTGCACTGCTTGCACAGCTGCTCGCACTGATCCCAGGAGGCAGCTGCATGACTGGGGGAAGCTGGTGTGTGAGAGTTTGTGCGTTTTCCTTGATGTTTGTGCAGCGGGGGGAAGCAGTCAGTGGACAGTAAGTGGTGGGATTCATTTTTCCTTCCAAATTGTGCTCCCAAAGGGTCTCTTTAGCAGTGTTAACATCATGTCTGACATGCTGCCTATCCCAAGTACAACAGAAAACTTAAGTTTCAAATTTCAGCTCTTTAGTTGAGAGCTCTGCTACAAGCTGGATTTGTCAATAATGCTGTTGATTAAATGTTACTAAATAAATAAATCTAAACTACTTAGAAAAGAACACTTGGATGAAAATGAGCATGATAACAACAACAAGCCAGATCACACCACACAAATTTAGTCTGCCCATCAAGCCAAAATATGAACATCAGAAGCAACAAATGCTGTTGCAGTGTGACTTAATCAGTGATGTGTCCAGGACACCCCATCAGCTTGATTAAACCTGACCCCATCATGACAAAGTGAAAACAGAGTTTTAGATTTTTTTTTTTTTTTCAAAAACACTTGAAATTTAGCTAAGGTTCCTCCCATTTCTCTGAATTGTTTTTGATATGTTTCTAGAGCTTGATTGCAGTCCAGCTTTGGTAAATAAAATTGATCTTGGAAGTTTACAAATAACAATTTTTGCAATGCACTGAAGGTTCCCAGACAAGGTGGCCTCCATAATTCCCAAATGGAAGAATTGGCACAACCAGGACTCTTCCAAGAGCTGGACGCCCAGCCAATTTGAGCAATCAAGGGAGAAGGGACTTTGTAAGAAAGGTGACAAAGAACCCAATGGCGACTCTGACTGAGCTCCAGAGATCCTGCGGGGAGATGGGACAAAGTCTTAGAAGGACAACGATCACTGCAGTCGTCCACTGATCTGGGCTTTATGGCAGAGTGGCTGGATGAAGTCAGTGCAGAACACATGAAAGCCCACTTGGAGTTTGCAAAAAAAAAAAAAAAAAAAAAAAAGGCACCTGAAGGACTCTTACACTATGACAAACAAGATTATCTGGTCTGATGAAACCAAGATTGGACTCTTTTTCTTCAATTCTAAACAATATGTCTGAAGGAACCTAGCCACCAGTACCATACCAACAGCGAGACATGGTGGTGGCAGCATCATGCTGTGGGGGTGTTTTTCAGGAGCAGGGACTGAAAGCTGAATGGAGCAAAGTACAGTGATATCCTCAATGCAAACCTGTTCCACTGCACTCAGGACCTCAGATTGGGCCAAAAGTTCACCTTCCAACATGAGCACATGGCCAAGACACCACAAAGGTACTTAAGGACAACTCTGTGAATGTCCTAGAGTGCTAGCAACCAGCCAGAGTCCTGCTGTGAACCCTATCAAACATCTCTGGAGAAACCTGAAAATGACTGTCCGTCGACGGTCTCCATCCCACCTGACCGTGCTTGAGAGAATTTACAAAGAAGAATGGCAGAAAATCCCCCAATGTGTCATATTCAAAACGAGTTGAGGCTGTAATTGGTGCCATTTTTTATTTTTATAAATTTGCAAACATTTCTAAAATTCTGTTTTCACTTCGTTATTATGGGGTACTGCGTGTAGATTAATGAGATCTGAATACTTCCTGAATTAATGTATTTATATGTAAAATGACCAAATTTGGACACACGTGACTTTCACTGACCAGCGATATTTTTGTGTATGTTCTACTTGAAAGTTTAACTTGGCTACCCTGGGTCAAACCTCTAAGATATGGCAGGATGACAAGGTATACAAGCTATACTATAAAAATACAACAAAGCTTAAGCATGTAGCAGCATGTGCGCCTCCCGCTATAAACGTTCTTACAAGAGAAGGAAACAGAGTGACATTAAGAAGGATGAAACCCAGGATGAATTGAAAGCAGAATGTTGTAAATGGAGACAGACAGAGTCCTAAAAAGGCACAGACACATTCAGAGTGCACCAGGTGTCCTGACCTTGTCTGTTTGACAGTAAACAGTTAAGATGGAATACAGCGGCCTTTTACTGCAGCTAACAACTCCTCAGCTGCATGGCTCAGTCCTGCTCACAGCGTGGACGATGTAACTTTGCAGCTTCACTAATCGATGAAGGAGAGTTTCACTCAAAAGCAGACGGCACAAAATGAGTACAAATGAAAGCCTGACAAAGAGGAAATGTAGAATAAAAGCCTGTTTACTCAAATGGAAAAGAGTCATTATATGCATCGCAACCACAATCATTCAGATTGTGACATCGCTGAAATGTGCCACACTGGTTTTCCTCCCTGTTGTGAGCACTGTTGTACACCTCGACTTAGTGGATGAAACAGAGAGCTGCTTGTCTTTCTCTCTTCCTGTTATACTCTGACTCCTTGATCTATCATTATATGGCAAAAAAAGCTAGGAAACCCCTGCCATTGACTGTATAAAACATGGACATAGTCTCACTAAACAGGCTTTATGAAGCCAAATGATGGTTGCTGCCATATTGGCCAAAGTTTGTAATTTATACTCTAATGTTGTATGATCTGATGGTTTACCACAACCTGCCATCTCACAAACCCACATGCAGCATCGCCAGCAAACACAACTAGCAGCTAAATCATATCTAGCTTTCCATGTCAGCTGGAGGTACGCAGACTCCATGATCAAGTGGAAGAAAGTTCTTTTGTCTGATGAGACCAAAATGGTGCTTTTGACCATTAGACAAGGGCCTATCTTTGGCAAACACCAAACACTACACATCACCACAAACGCACCATCCCCACTGTGAAGTATGGTGGTGGCAGCGTCATGCTGTGGGGATGCTTCTCGGCAGCCAGCCCTGGAAGGCTTGTAAAGGCAGAGAGTAATATGAATGCGGACAAATATTTGAAAATCCTGAAGGATAATCTTATTCAGTCAGCAAAAGCACTACAGCTTGGGAGACGATTTATTTTTCAGCAGGACAATGACCCTCAGCATAAAGTGAAAGCTAGACAGACACGCTTTAAAGACAACAAGCCCAAACCTCAATCCAAGAGAGGATTTGTGGCTGGACTTGAAAAGGGCTGCTCACACCCAGTCCCCATGTAACCTGACAGAGTTTGAGCAGTTTTGTGAATAAAAATGATGGTTGCCAGCCTGCCAGTGACAAACAAGTGACTTGAAACATTAAACACTACCTGTTTAATTTCTATAGAGGCCCAAACTGCAGCTTAAACAGGCTGAAAACAAGTTTATTTTTCCTGTAAAAATCAAAATTTGAACATGGGACCTAGTGAGCACTCCAGGGCTTTTAAAGCCAGCCTCAGGTGGACACAAACGGAACTGCGACTTTTCCATATTTCAACCCCAGAAGTTGCTGTTTGTTAAGGACCTTTCTACGGTGGCTGAGAAGGACTAACTACCAGCAAAGGCCAAAAGGGTGCATGACAGAAAATACACCAACTTCAAAATTTGGAACTGTTTGAACTCTGATATAGTCAAAAATATAAGAGACAGCTTGACAAATTTCTCTAAAATGTTTGCTTAATCATGCTTTTTTATATTTTAAGTAGAGGAATATTGTCTCTGTCTGATATGTTTGTTTTCCTGTGCTTCTCCTGCGGCTCAATCACCTGCCTTCAGTGCACTAAATGAACACTTCCTTTGCTGTCCGGGCATTTCACACCTCCTGCTCACATCTATTTAAACTGTGTCATTATCAAGTCCTTCTATTCTTGAAAGCCCAAATGTGTGATAGCCCGTTTCACACATCCTGCCACCTCCCAACCCTCCCTTCCACCTTAATTTTCTCCCTCTTCTCATCTGTCATTCTTATCCCTTTTTTTCCCCTTTCCCTGTGGCCTCTCACTGGCCTCCATTTTTTTCCCTCCATCCTGCCTCTCCTGCAATGTCCATGTTTCTCTCCAACGCTGTCTAATGCGCTGTCATGTTCCAATAAACGCTTTGTGTGAGTTTGCGTGAGCTTGTGTGTCACAGGCAGTTGTAGGAAGCCTGGGTGATTAACTCTGATGGCCACCAGATGCCTGACTTTGAGGTACGGTTGCACACAAACACTGCATGCATAGACAGACAGCACCTCTGCAAAAAGAGATTAAAACAGACACACAAGGGGTCAAACATGTGTGCTCATTGTGTGTTTCTTGTGCTGGCTTGTTCTGCAAAAAAAACACATGCTTTGTTTTCTTCCTGAGCTTGATTTTTGGAGAACAAACAACACATGATGACTGTCAGGTTTCTGCAGAATGGCTGTGATGTGACCTCAGATCAAAGCTACACTGGGCAGATGCCGCAGATGTTGTTTTCTCTTTGGTATTTGTGCATATTTCTGTGATAGAAACATGAAAAAGAGATTAAACTTCTGCTTTTTGTTAACTTAACTACGAAGAACAATTTTAAGACTGCATTATTTGAATGTTCATGTGTGCCTGCTTGTATTCTCTCAGTTTGTGTGATCGCTGGAAGCCCTCTATCAGTCCAGCCTATCAGATCGGCCAGTCAACAAGCAGCTGGCTCAGACTGTGGGACTGGCTGATGTTGCCTGTCTAAACTGCCAAACAATAAAACCCTGGGCTCGCTTGTCACAACAACTGCTGTAGGAAAATCTCACTCTTACAACTATATATACCTTCTGCTTCAGCTATCGCTTTGAGTTATATTCAGCAGAGGATGCCCAGAATGACAAGCAAGCTGGGAAATGTAGGCTATATTTAAGCAACAGTAGAATATTTCTAGCCCTGAAGGGTAGATTTATTGTGTCGAGAAAAAGCTATTTCGATGAAATCATATCATGGCCCAATGCTGGAACTCTAATACATCAAATTTAGCTAGCTGTAGTCTAAATCTGGAGCTATTTTAGTGATTTAAGACAGTGTTTTAAACATAGGTCAAGGCCTTAAGTGCTCATTTATTGCAGGTCTTCCATACGTCAAGAATATTAACATGTTAGCAGCTAAAATAGGGCAGTAAGTTCATGTGTTGGTTTGAGGGGTATTTCCAAACTATAACTGGGTCCCTGTTGACTTAATGAACCGCTGCATCCACGACGAGGATTTTTGGTGATACAAAAAGCCTGCAAGCAAATGATACATCCTTCATATTGCCTTCTATATGGTCCATAAGATTGCCTAGCCAGGTGTAGCCAGAAAATAATCAATAATTTTAGAAGTGTGATGTCTTTTCATGTATGTATTGAATATGTAATACATCCTCTGGGCCTACAAATAAGGCTGGAGCTATACCTGCTGTTAGCTTGCATATGCATATGTATCAGGGCTGCCACACGCCCCCTGTATTCCTGCAACCTGTTGTTTTTATCCTCCATGGGGGTTTTACCATTATGCAAAGGTGGGCAACTGCCTAGGGCCTCTGTGCTCCAGAGGGAGCTACATGTTAGGCAAAGATTTGGAATTACTTTTAATGATTAAGATGCAGGGCTGCCCCTGGCCAAAGTGAGGCCCTAAGCAGACTCTGATATGAGGTCCCCCAACACTACCCCCCGCCCCGACCACCATCGCTCCAACATACTCATTTAACAATATCTATGCAAAATGATCTCAATATATCTATAAGAAATATTATTACATTAATAATTTAATACAAGGTTTTTGCAATTTAACCTGAGTTAGATGCATATAAAAGACACCGTTCTTAGTTGTAATTGAGTCATCATCAAGGATAACATACAAAAAACTACCACAGACCTGTGTCTTTCAGCAAAACTAATTTTTATCTGAAAAAAAGTCCCCAAAATTATCATACTTTAATGATCACATTCCCTGTTTCAATAATAAAATTAATGTTGATTTCTATCTGTCCTTTTTAAGGTAATCACTGGGGGTTAATTATTTTCCTCATAACATGAATCCCATTTTATTATCTATCTGTTTTATTGGGGTCTTCTTAAACTTCAACTAGCCTAAAACAGAGGCTCCTTCCCCCCATCCATCCTCAAACACACCCCTGTACCCCCCCCCCCCCCATTCACACACAGCAAGAAAGAGGGACAGTAAGAGCGAGCTGACAGTGCGCACACTTAATTGATCACGGGTGGCACAGATCTCCAAAAAAAGACATCTTTAGGGTTAATTTACTAATGTGTGATGGCCAGGTAAAGTTTATGTTTGGTAAATGTTATATATGCATTACCTGGACCACATCTATCATGCAAACACTGGACTGATGCTCAAAGTGAGGCCCCCTACTGTGACGAGGCCCTATGCGCTATGTGTAGTTTGCGTATAGGCAGGGCCGGGCCTGTTGAGATGTGTTTTTTATTGTAAATAAAGGGCAAAGTGTGAATATACAGCAAAAAAATAGACCATGATTATCCAGTCCTTGGGGAGGGCCCTGGGGCCAAACAGCCAGACCCAAGCCCCTCGAGGAGCCCCTGAATGTCATCATATCAAGCACCTTATTGTTAGTTACATTAGACATAGTGAAACAATGAATTAGTCGACACTGTGTGGCAGATTGGCATTAAATAAATGATTTAAGGTAGAATAACAGATATTACTTCTATAGATATTGTCGTATTAGCCTGGTATTGGCTAAAAGCAAGTAAGTACAGTGTGTTATGGTCCCACTTGGTCATTCATTATGCTTTGAATCAGCTCTTTTTTCTGTAAGTTTACATAATAAGAGCCAACCATATAAGTAAACCCAAGTCAAATCCTGTGGTGGGAATACTAAAGCTCATATAACTTTCCATTTTCAGGTCCAAACCCCCCTTCCATCCATTCCACCAAGTTCTCAAACATCTGTGCTCCAATCAGCCCCACTATGCTGTGACAAAACTACCTGCATCATTAACACTTAGCAACCTGCTGTCCCGCTGAGCTGTTAGCACTGGCACAATAAGCATTAGCATACGCTAAATGTGGTGGAATTAACATTTATTACACCGCTGCTACGCTGGGCTTTTGTCAGCATGAGGATAGAATTATGATAAAATGCTGAATGCCATCATGAGGGAACACTTACATGGAAGCTATTTTCAGAAGTACAGTGTTAGCATATGTTTAGTGTACAACTAACTCCTCTGGAGGGCAGTAAACTTGTCCCCGGTGATCGACAACAAGCTATATAGAGATGTTAAACCGAGGGTTTATTTTAAACACAGTTTTAAAGAAAAGATACTCCAGAGAGCTCAAGGCAAGAGTAAAATAGTTGGTGAAAGCAACTCTCGGCACCAATGAGCTTAGCTACTATATATCGGCTTTGCTAGCCGGCCACAAGAGAAGAGGAATCTAATGTATTACTTTGAAAATCAGTGAAAACAAAAGTAGAAGCAAGGTAAGTCATGTTGTACGGCTTGCTGCCTCTTTTTGACACTATGAAACAAGTGAAGACTTTAGCTAGAAGGAGCTAGCAGGCAAAATATTTTTTTGTATGTATTCATTTACAAAGTTGGAAGGAGTGCCACCTATTTAAATGTATTTAACAAAAAAAAAATCACTGATATTTCTTTGTACAACTTTAGGCAAGATTGACACAACTTGCTGGACCAGCAAGGGCAACAATTAGCTAGGCTATTATGTACACACTGGCAGGCAAAATTAACAGGAAAACATAATTTTGTTGGAAATCAATCATTAAAAAAACAGAAAAGCAAGAAAAGACTTGTTAAACAACCTGCTGCCTCTCTTTTTTTAAACAATTTTAGGGCTAGCTAGCCAAGAAGTTAGCAAGTAGAGGCTAACTTGTAAAAACTCTTTGTACAACTTGTTGCATTAATGACATAGCTGGTCAGGGCAGCTAAGGCACCAATATGCTCAGCTTCCTTGGACCTACTAGTGGGTGAAATTGGAAGAACTTCACATACTATGTTGAAAATCAGAGAAAATATAGTTAAGGTTTAGGAAAAAGGCTATTTTTTAATTTTCACATTTAAACACAAAGGATAAAATAGGCATATTAAGAGTTGCAAATGTGTACACAAATCTGTAAAATAAGGTAAATTTGCAGCACATATTGTGACCATGTCATGGTAAAGGTGTTACAAAAGTCACATTTAAACAGAGAGCCAATTGAAAGTCCTGGGGCGAAGCCAGAGTGTGTTAAATATCTGGGGCTAAGCCCAAATAAAGGACTGTCCAGCAGTGGCGTGCACAGACTTTTTCAAAGGCAGGGGCGACAAAACGGGCACATACAGCGCGTTCTCGCCACTGAAGAGGGCACTAAGTTTGCGTGTTTTTGAGGGCACTTTAGACATGTTTATATGTTATACAAGTGGCACATTATATAGCCTTAAAACAGACTAACTAGACAGACTAATCAAGTTAGTTTGTAGTTAGGATCAGCATCTACAAGAACTGTGTAGATTCAACGTTGGACTGTGAAGAACACACAGAAATAAATAAATAAATCCCTAGGGGGTCTGGGGTCTTCCCCCAGAACATTTTCAATTAAGTAGATGCCATTTCCTGTATTCTAGTGCATTTTAACACCATATACGCACCAGATAATCCAAACTGGTTCTGTGTGATATAGTTCTGGCTCAATATTGATCAAAAAAGGACCCAACATAAAAGTCATAGCAACAGTAATGTTTCATAGTATTTCTTGGTCCTAATGGTCTTCTGGAGTTTAGTGTGTTTTTCCACCCAAGAGGGCAGTTTAGTGTGTTTTGCCAACCAGAAGGGCACTTTAGCACACATTTTGGCTCTTGAGGGCACTTTAGCATGTGTTTTGGCTCCCAAGAGGGCACTTTAGCGCGCATTTTTTAACAATTGGACCACGAGGTGCCCCCCCCCCCATGCACACCACTGCTGTCCAGGGGGCTGCTTCCCTAGAACTGCTTTTCTTATTGGGCAGTGGCATGCACTATGTTTTGCACAAACTAAGATGTAAAATGCCAACAAATCCACTGAAATAAATGATGCAGTTCAATCAAAAAAAAAAAACCTTCACTGTTTACATCATTTTTCCTAATCTAATTGTGTAAAAAGTGTCATTATCATTTTTAAATTCATGATACACCATGCTGAAGTTGAATAATTTTCACAAATGGCTCAAAAATGTCTTCTGTACATTTTCCAAGTTAATTAGCATAAAAAGGGTAGGAATTTGGTGTTAAAGTTTACAAGTGGAACTATGCATTTTCAGACAAAGAATACAAAAGCAACATACAGGGTTACATTTATTAATTATTTTTTCACAAAAAAGCTGAAAAATGAACAATGTTAAAATGCTTTTTATACTGGAGTCAGTGCATGGGTTTTTTTATGGGAAAACTGTCCAATACTTTTTTTCTTAGTTTGTAATTAAGTATTGAATTTCTTCCTGCATTTATCTACCACAACATTCCTTAGCAACATACTTTAAGAGAACCTTCTACAGCCATCGGGGTTTAAGCCCCATAAACCACCCCCTTGCTCTGCCTGTGGTTGTAACTGCTGATGCATGGATATTTCTTTTAGCTTTTATGGTAAAACACCTCTATTTTGGCTGTTAAAGGCACATTTTCTAATACGGCTGAGGCTACATTTTGCTGTCTTGATGGCACTAATTGGGGCGCAAACCCTGGTGCTGAGTCCATAGAGGCTGGATAAAGTCGCTTGATTATATAGGTGTAGGAACTCTGACAGCACATCCAGTCAGTCCAGTGTCCATGACACGATTGTCGATGCCATCTTAATGCGTTAGAATTATCATCAATTCATCTCTTTATGTGTTCTGCATCTATTTTTACAGCAGGCAGCATGATCTGGAGCGAGCACACATGGAGGAGAGCCTGTGAACAAACAAAAACACTTTCCATCTACCAGCTTTTCTGTCCTGATTTAAACTTTACTGTATTAGAAAATGCACTGACGTTAAGGTGCAAAAATCGATGCATGCCCATGTTTCAACACCTCTAAGTATCAGAAATACTCTGCACCAAAGACTTTAGATTAAAACAAGTTGGAAGAGTTTTACCTCTTAAACAATGTGAGCACTAAGCAACAAGTGACAACTTTGTTTTGTGGAAAAAAGGAAAGCCACCTGTGCTGCATATAAAAATGCTTTGTGCCATGCATACAATAGGGCCTGTAGACTTTTGTGCCTTTAGAAATTATGTTTTATATATTTGCAGATCATTGTGAATGCAAATTTGTGGATATTTTGCAACAATAATTGTACTGTCAAAATAGTATTTGAAAACTTAAATGAACTAGATTTATTTTAATAAGAATATTTGGAAAATTTCATGCAGCCTAACATTACTTACCGGCTACATTTAGGGGTTTAGGTGGGCAAAGGTGACATGAGGACAGAGCAGTGGGGCATGATTTCATGTGTCAGTTTTAACAACCCAACCCTTGTAATTGGCATATAATATTGATAGAGAGGAAAATGGCCCCAAGCAGATCTTCATTACAAAAGACTAGGGGGACGGAAATGGGAGGGTTGGAGGAAGACAGAGAAGAAAAGCAAAAAAGCGTGAAGATTGCTAACCACAAAAACAAAAGAATCAAAGGAAAATGAATGGGGGAAAAAGCAACAAACATTTGTGCCTGTAAGACACCAGAGGATATTGAATCACTACTTGCATTTGCCATCAAACATTTTTAGCAACAAAAATAAAAGCAGCAATGTCATTCTTTACTGACGTGGCAGCAATTCATTATATTTCCCTGAGGTGACCCTTAAAGGTCTGTACTTTGCCCACGGACAACAAGCTATCAGCAGATTGCACCGATCACAATGAATATCCCTGAAGAAAACAACTGATTTCTCATCCTGCCGTCTCCTTTTCTGCCCCTTTAATTTTTCTCTCTCTTTCCTGTTGGAACACAGTGTTTGTTTAATCTGCTTTTGCCATGGTTACCCGTCTGCCATGTTGAGGTAATGTCGTTAATCATCAACTTTATCACACTGCGATCCAGACGCATGCACCCAGAAGACCAACTATGACATTTAGCACTCCGTACTGCTGAAAACACTGAAGGAAGTGGTGTCTTAAGGTGCTAAAAAGCAACTGTAAACAGGCCGAGGTGAGTATTTTATAACATTAAGGAGAGCCAGTACAACAATCCTTTTTCCCAGCCATCCATCCTCTTCTTATATCTCTATATCTGCCCCTTTATGAGCATGTTGAATCCCTTTTGGTTGACATGACAACAGACGATGGCACGCCTCCTGTTCTGATGACATCACTACAGGCGCCAGGCCAATCCCCAAAAAACCTATCATCTCGTCTTCCCCCTGAATCTCCCTCCTCTCTCTCTTCCCCTCAGACGGATCGATCTAGAATACAAATCACAGATGCAGAGAGGAGAGGAGATGAGCTGAAGTGGAGAAAGGAGATAAAAAATAAGGAGAGAGGAAGAAGAATACAGCAGAGAGGGGAGAGAGAGTGAGGGATACCTCCACGCCCTCTTTCTCTCTTCACTCCTTTGAATAGGAGTGTTTGTACACTCTCATTTCCATACCGGGTGACTTTGGTATAAACGACAGACACAAACATGCAGAATCAATTTTTTTGCAAGGAGAAAGGCGGACATTTAGACGTCTTGAGTTCAGCGTGTGCGCCTGAGACAGAGAGGCTGAAAGACTTTCTTCAGTGTGCACCACAAAAGTGCATGAATTATAAATGGGTGACAACCTATCTAAGCACATACATGAAAAGAAAGCTCACTATGATGTCGGTCTCTTACTTAGAGACTCACTTACAGGCACAAAAACAAGACAAGGAGTTGACAGCTATGCTGGCAGCTCTGAGAGACTTAAAGCTCCTGTGAGGAATACTTGAAACTGATATTTTATATCATATCTCGATATGTTCTTCCTCCCTCACTGTAACCAAAGGTGTGCCTCAGGGGTCAGTTTAAAGACCATTTCTGTTCATTCTAATCATGAAATGGTATTGATCATAATGTTTATAATGCATATTTTCATATTTATGCTGACAACTCTGTCATGGACTGCTCAGCACCCATCCCAGACCTCGCCTTTACTCAGCTACAACTTTCTTTTGACACTGTTCAGCCGAGTTTCTTTGATCTAAAACTTAAGTTGAATGCTGACATAAATTGAATGCAGCACACTATTGGCTAATTGCTCAAATGCTGCCATATTCAAACTGCTCTTGCCTGGCACTTTGCCGCTCTCTCTGTAAGCTGCTCTTGCAACCCTCCTCCACCCCAGCTCCTCCTTCATTCTGCTTCTGATTTAATCAGTGTCATTCTGTTGTCATTGATGCCTGCTTTGCTCTGGGTTTTTGATGCCTTAGGCTGTCCTTATTGGCATAGGAAGAGCAGGAACGTGTGCTGTTCCTGCTTAATGCTTTCCACTTAGGCTAGTGGAAGGGCAGGGGGATCCAAGAACAGCCAGCATAATGCTAATTGTGCCAATTGATTCTAATAAAGAAATATTAATAGCAGCAAATCATGTGTTTCTTGACAAATTGATCCTGATTGAACTGAGGTCATGCCTTTTTCAAATACTTAATTTAAGCCTGTAAAACTGCCTCTTATCTCCACTTCTCAGAGTTCACAGATTTAGTTTTTTATGTTACAGATATCTTGGTATTTTGGCCGAAGATTCTCTGTCTTTTACTCCTCACATTCAACACCAATGTCAAGGCTGTTCCCAGGTGGCTTTCCCTATCCAGTAAAACAACTAATCTAAATTGGATTGAATGCTCAGAGAACAGTCAAAGTCATCGCAGGGTCATTGTGTCCATGGTTATATGTTATGAGTCTGGCGTGCTGAGTAGAGTGTGGCTAAAGTTAGCAGCTAGCTCCACCAGCCTTTGTTCCACTTTGCAGATTAACATCATACATTATGTGGTTACATATCACCTCAGTCGACAAGTTAAACATGAGTTTAACCCTCTACAGCCTACATCCAACTTTATTTCCATGTTCTAGTTCAAAAATACTTCCATACAACACTGCTGACCACATGCTAAATGCTAAGCTTCTCCCATTTACGTTCAGTGAAGTGCAGGGGGAAAAGCTCTAACGGAAGCTACAGCGACTACCAGTGGTGGGAGGGTTCATTACAGTTTCCAAACAAAATCTGACCGGTACTTTAGGAACGTATTTATTAAAAAATGAAAGATAATTAGTTTGGGATGTCAAATTTGACATCTGAATTTAACTGTTCAGCTAGCTAACCAGGCACATGAATAGTAGAATTGAGGAAAAATTGGTTAACTGCCATGGAACCATCAACTTCCAAGGTCAAGAAAGCTTGCCCTTTAGCACTATTACATAGAGTAACACAAAGAGCTTAATGCAGGAATAAAGAACAACATTAAGCTAAAAGAAGACAACAGAATATAGAAAATGTATTCAAAAATAAGCCAGTGACTTTAACACCACTTAATTGGTGAATACATACAACACCCCTTCTTAGGCACTAAGCTCGCAAAGTGTTAGAAATGTCCTTTTGAGTCAGTTTATTTGTTGCACTTCTTTAACAACATTGAAGAAAAAAGTAAGCTGTAGCTGGGTGACCTACTGGGAAAAACTGGACATGCAGCCTGGGGAAAAACACTGTTGAGAACATGAAGCCTTTGAAAGGTCTTTTTTAATGTGTCTTAGGAGGATATTAAGCTTGGAAACTTAGCACCCAAGGGACATGTGCTCCACACTAAACAGCTGTACCAAATTTCTTGGCAATCCATTAGATAAGTTTGATATATTACAATTTTTTAAAGCTGTGGCATATAGTCACAAACACACATATATGTGCCATTCTAAATAGTTAGTCATTTAAACCCCCTCCCCTCTTTGGAGATGGTTATAGACTGCACGGTGATGGAAAAACACACACATCCATGGAAGCCAGTCCAACAGGAGTCCTGTAACAAGCCTGTTTTAGCCATTATGATTCCAGAGAGTGAAAGTGAGTCTGGTCTTTAGGGAAGTGGACTGTTCTGTACAGACATACAGACTAACTCTTTCTAACACACATATAGATGGTCTGTGGGGATGTGGTCCGTGGAGCACGCACATCACGACTGGCCTAGATAGATGGGATGGCAGGGGACACACATGCACATCAGCAGCCACTTCTCTTTTACCCACACAGGCCGTCAAGGACACCCTCATGGCCTATATAGACGGGTCATTTCATACTGGAGCACCTTTTCCTTGTTTTAATAAGAATGGAGGGATGAGGAGAAGAGAGGAACGGGAGGAAAGGAAGCAGAAAAATAAAGAGGCGCAAGACCAAACAGACAGAAAAGGTCAGAATCATCAATGTAAGGTAGCTGCATAGATCATAAACTCCCTGTTTGTGTTCTCCTGGCTGCAGTAGCTACTGGGATGATGCTTGTTACCATGGATACGATTCAACACAAAGTGTATTAATCAATTTTATGACAGGTCACATGCCTCTGTAATATTTTCTTCATCGAAAAAGCAAAAACCAGCAGCTGCAGAGACGTTAAAGGGAAATTCCCCAACTTTAACATACACTATATTGACAAAAGGCTTTGGCCACCTGTTAATTACTGAATTCAGGTGTTTCATCAGACCTGTTAGTTGTTGTAAAAAAAATCAAGCACCTATCCATGCAGTCTTCATTTACAAAAATTTGTGATACAAAATGGGTCGTTCATAAGAGCTTAGTGACTTCAAGCATGGTACAATGATGCCACCTTTGCAATGAAATTTAATCCCTGCTGAATATTCCACAGTCAGCTGTGCATTATATTATTAGAAAGTGGAAGAGTTTAGGAACAACAGCAACCAAGCAGAAGATGGATAATCTTAATAAATGTTAAAATATCCTACTTCACCATTTTCATTAAAAAGCAACACATGGAGCCTGTTGCCCACGGGTATAAACATGTTTTTACCCATGATTCTTAGCTGTAAAAGGTGATATGACAGCTATCATTCCAAAACATGCAACCAGGAAATAGTGCACAAATGCACACTTACAAACACCCAGAGGTAGATAAACACACTCACATGTGGTACATGACTCTACTCTTAGGTCAGTCTACCTAAGTATATAGAGACTTACAGTGAAATGCTGACTCCATGCATCCATGGCAAGTCAAGCAGAGGCTGGACTAACAATACTGCTGTAACTAAGAGTTTAGTAGAAACACAGCTTCAAACAAAATTAAGGCACATGTGGACTTATTAGTTAGCAAGGAAAGACTCATAATGTATTCAAGGAGCATATGAGACATTTCTTTGCACAGAATAAGCCAAATCTTTTTAAATCTGCCAATGTAACCTGCTAGAAAGACATATTATCTTGCCATCTCAAAATCACAAGAAAAGCCACTTGATTCCAGCTTTGAATTTCACTTTGATAAACATGGCAATGCCTAGTGTAAGAGTCAGACCTCATTTCCTCTGAGAGAGACCAGTCACTTTTCTACAAATGCAACATTAATGTGTCTCTGATAATCTACTCTCTATTCCATTTTTATCCTTTATAAAAAAAGATAAGGAGAGATAAAACTGTACATGCCATTTCTCTGCACTTTCATGTGATTTGTATGTGATTAAAGCCACTAATGAGGACAGCAGTTCCATCGTTTCTGCAGCTCACACAGATCAGCACCAAAAGCCTGAACACAAAGGGCGATGCTGCTCTCCATGACGGTAACACTTCCTGTGCTGAGCTGAGCGGGTGTGAACTATTGACACTCTGTCTGTACGTGCGCAGCGAAGTGTAACATGGGTCAAAGTCGGGCATGACCCTGCAGGCAGTCGTTAAACTTGTCATTGGATGCAAAAAGGGGGGGGGGGGGTGTCTCATAAAATCTGTCTCAATTGCAAGTGAACGCCTTTCTTTCTTTTTTTAACATTTTTCACACTATTATTGAGCAAACAATGCAGCTGTTTTTGACAGCGTTGCAGTGTAATTTTTCAAATTGTTGGTTCTGATTACAAAGAAAATCTAATAGTAGAATGACTTGGGTCAGATACTCCATCACAATCAACATCAAATCCAAGATTAATGTCCTGAAGTAAAATTATGAGATAACTTTGAAATTGATCAAAAATGAAAAGCGATGTTAGGTTTTAATTAAAAAAATTAAATAAAATAAAGTATTTTCCAGGACGACTGGTATTACCATCAAAATGGGAAAAATGTTCTTGAACTAACACCTGATTGTTTTAGATTTGGTTAAACCTAAAGAATACTGAGTCAACAAGAAAAACACCTTCTATGTCTAAATGGGCCTACTTATATCACCAAAAACTGTTAGGACATGCTTTTAGAGTCTAACTGGGCATCTTCAAAAATTTCTACAATCAAATTGAAAGATGTAGTTTATATCCCAGACTATCTGTGAGAAACTGGACTCTCCCCAGAAAATAAAAAACAGCCTGGCTGCAGACTGCAGCTCTTGCAGACATCTACTATGAGATGCTGCCTCTGTCATGACATAATCCATTATAAAACTTGCAAAGTACTATTGGATTCGACATCTGCTTAGGGTTAGGGTAATGGGTAAGGTAAGAGTTATCACACCAAAAGTGAAAAGTCCAAATCTGACCTACTGGGCACCAGTTTAGCTTAGTTGGTGGTGCAGGCGTCCATAAGAGGTCATAGTCCTTATCACACTGGTTAAAAAACAGTTTAATAAAGCCATGGAAAGACTACAAGGAGGAAGTATGTCCTCCATGAAAACACTCTTAATGCAGCTAACATTGCTAATGCTACAGCTAACAAAGTTAGCTGCTTGAACCAGGTAGGTAATGCAGCTTTCTAGCTAAAGCTACTAGCATGTCTCCAATCACATTCTTCTGTTAGTATACTGCATTACAGTACACTTAAATGCAGTACAGAGAACTTAATCACAGCGGGTTAGTATTGTCCCTAACTGTGTGCTGCCATTTTGCACTAACAGGAAGTGACAGTGGTTTAACCATCTCTGTTTTGTTCTTCTACCTTTTCTTATTTACAGCAAGTTATGAACAAATGAAGGCGATCATAATCTAAATTTTACATCTTTTTAAACTCACTATTAGATCCATGCAACTTGTATTTGGTGATAATATTATTCACTGAAAGAAAATGAAGGTATTTTGCCTTAAATGTGTTTTTCTTGAGTGAAATTTGCAGCCATTGATGAAAACAAGTTAGCTAGCTAGCGGATGCTAACGTTAGCTAGCTAGCTAACGTGCTATTAGGAAAGCATCTGTTATGTCTCATTATGTTGTCAGAGAGGGTCCATTGTTCTTCACTAAATTCTTAAATGTTTTGAGTGTGCCGGAAAGTAGCATTTAAGTTCAGTATGAACTTTCTACTGCATGTATGCACTCAAAATGTTTAGTATTTAGTACAGAAGTGGAGAGTGCAATCTGAGACAGACTGTAGCTAGCGCAGCTAAATTAATTTTAGCTGAATTTGCAAGAGCTTATATTGCTAAGGCTAAAGCTAACGTAGTATTTTGGCTTTCGTAGTAATTTCAGCTATGTAAATAATGTGGCTACGTTAACAAAGCTAAAGTGAGCCACCGTTAGGATACCAAATTGGGCCTGTACAAAATTAATCTAGGACAAGACATTGGGCCTTTTTTGTTCTATTTTGAAAATGTTGCTTTGTGTGTAATGTTTAGAATGTGGTTATTTCATGAATGCAACCGCCAAACTTTTTTAATGAATAAAGTTGAATTAACAAAAAACAGGATATAAGGTGTATTTGCAAATTATATTGCTTGAGGCAATGTATCAGAGTCGTGGTCTGCAGCCATCTCTTATAATAATGCACAAGCAGCCACTGCTTAGTTCAATCTCAGGAGTCAGATCATGTATTAAGGGGAAAACAAGCTTACGTCTGTATGAAAACCCCCCAAAATAATACTCAGAAACTCTTTGGGATGCAATTTTTATTTACAAAAACACCAGCTCTGTATCAGATTTTCTGGTGGAAAACATTAACAGATGTGTCCTCTGTGTTTGTGTTGGAAGGCAGCACCTGAGCGATGACTAAATGACAACATTTGTCAAAGTGACATGTGCCACCAAAGCTAAAAAGATGTCTGTCAGGCTGACAGTAGACTCCAGTTTAAAACGTCTCCATCATCGTTGTTGCATGTTTATCCCTTCTGTCCTTCCTGTGTAATTATTCAGACGCAGCTAGTTAAGATTCACTGTTACATAACTGATATGAGACGAGTACTCAGATGGCCAACTTTGTGTGCAGCCGTTGCATACCCACCCATCTCTAAGGAAGCAAATGGGTATAAGACAATCTCTCTGTTCTTCTCTGTTTAACTATTGGAATAAACTACAGATAGATGAATAGCTTTCATTATCTACTTCACTGCAAATTACAACAATGTACCGAGTGTTGTGCAAATTCTTCTTTGGGTCTCTTTTCCTTTAGAACAGCTTCAAGGGCTCATGCAGATACACAAAAACATGTATTCAAATTATTCCTCATTTTCATGACCTAATATCACCACTTACACAGTCACGCTGAACATGCATGTAATCAAAATGTGACCTTAACCTACTTTGGTAACAAAGACGCACAAAACTTGAACAAAGTGCGCAGAGAAACCATGGAAACTGCATTGCCCATAAAAATAAACTAAAATGCAGAGGATTTATGTAAGACTATAAACCTAGATTTACTTACTTGTGCCATTATAGCACACAACCTGATGCCCACACAATTTCAGGATTAAAACACTCCTGCACACAGTGTAGGCTCGCAGTTTATAATTTTAACTTCAGCTCTTTCTGCATATAGAGCACCACGCAAGCTAAACTTGTGGGTTGTCTCATTTGTGTTGTTCATGTTTTTTTGTACAGTCTGAATCCCCAGTTGGGACGGTAAATGATGCTTTGTATGTATCATGCTTTTCTTGTGGTTAGATCTGCTTCAAATGCTACAGTAAATGCATCCGGATGGTCTGATTAATTTATAGAAGCAAGAGGAAATGTGGTCACATCGAACGATAAACCTACCAGTGAACTAGCGCTGGATGCTAACTGAGTGATGGAAGAGGGGAAAAAAGAGAGGCAGCAAAGCAGATTATCTTCAGGGAAAGGCGGATGCAGACACTTTTTGGAAACAGGGAAAGAGAGGATAGACAAGACGGAAACAGAGGGAAGGACAAGGACGGCTGGGCATGAATAATAAAGACCACTTTCTACTCGAGTCTCTCTTCATCCCTCAGCTTCTCCTGTAGCTCGGAAACACGCACAAGCACAGATACACAAGCTGAAAAACAGCATCATTTTATAAGAAGCCTTTAGGCACACATATGGAGGAACAAGGCTTACTAAGAGAGGTCCAAATGTGTCTGAGACTTTCACAAAGTTCATGTGTCTGAATAAAATCAGCCTGAGCTCCTCCTATAAATGCTTCAGTAAAGCTCCTATCAGGATTTTTCTTCTTTTTGTAAAGCAATTGATATTAATACTGTTGCAGCTACGTATATGACCTACAAAAGCTGACTAGCAGTCAGTGGCAAGTTTGATACTTCCTCCAAAGTAATTTTTTGAAATTCTTTAATTGCTGGGGGGTAGTTGTCAGACTCAGTATTCACTGCCTTTTTTTTTTACATTTTTTAATGAACAATAATTTGACAGTTAAGGGACGCATGATACATTTTTGGTTAAAAAATAAATAAATAAATTAATCCCATACATGTATAGGAGGGTGTATACAAAGACATACCAGCTTTGTCCACAGGGGCCGCCAAAATCAACACAAAACCAAATTTTCTTCACAGGAGCTTTAATATGTTCGTCTATTTATGTGGATTCATAGCTGCATTCATACACATTTATTTAAACATACAAATAGAAATTTTGACATTTTTCAAAATTACTACATACATTCAGTGAGCCTCATTTATTAATATCTTCTTAAGATTTTTCTTAAATAGTAAGTTAAACTTCATGGAGAGCTTTTGGCTGGAAGACTCTTATTAGGTATTTTCTAACATCAAGAAACCTCATCATTCAGGCTCTTCTAGATGCTGAAAGAATTGTGGCTCCCAGGGAGCAAATCAGTGTCACCTGTTTTTGGGACTGTACTAAAATCAATAGTTTCTGGAGTAAAACAGACAATGCTGTAACACAAATATTTGGGACAAATGTTACTTTAAATTGGTAATACTTTTTATTAGACTCTTGCTCTCATCAACAAATAAACTTTAGTTAGAAACACTCTTGTCATACATTTAACTATTTATCGCTAAATGGTAATTAAGTTTTACTTTGTGGAGAAGGCTCTGCTCAAAAGATGCTCCCTGGGTTAGTCAAGCAGCATGCTTTGACTTTCCAGGGAGCACATAGCTATAAATCTCCACATCGATAGATTCATTTATGACAATGCATACTGTTTATAATCAGATTGGTTCAAAAGCAATGAATCTATTGTGGCATGATCTGAATATGAGGGTGCAACAAGCTTTATGCGATAAAGGAGGAGGCTGGGATGGAGGAAGTTAAGCTTTGGCAGCAGCAGCAGCATGGTTCATCAGCATTGATGCAAGCAGGGATTAGTCATATTTAAATACACTGCTGTGATAAGAGAAAGAGCTGTGATTGGCTGTGGGAAGCGATAATTGCGATCAACTTGCCATCAGCTCAATTTAAGTTTAATAAAACTGTTACACTGTTCTTAAACTGACTAAAATCCCAGATATTTCATTATTTAAAGCATTTATTTCTTACTATAATTTCACCAGAAAACTTAAAAAACATTAAATGACTGAAATTATTTGAGAAGAAATAAGGCTCACAGTAAAAATTATATCTGGTATAAACCACATAAGTTAATCCTGTGACATAAGCTGTCACAGGATTATAAAACTAACCAAAAACACAGCTATAAAAAACTAATAATATGTATAAAAAATTGTTCAAATTTAGCCCTGGATAACTTAGATTTTTTACAAACTTGTGGCAACATCCAACTACACTATAAAGAACTGTTATCCTACATTATAATGAGTTATTTGTTAAGAAAAACTATTCACATTTATGTTATGGGCTTCATCAGCTTATCATGGTTAGCTAGGATTTTAAGGCCATTTGTTTGGGACCAAAAGAGACTTTAAAACTTCATTTTTCAAGAGGAACAGGAAGTTTGAGACGCTTTGGGCCACTGCTGATTGGTCTGATGGTGTGATGTCAGTTTCCGTGCCATTGACTGATCTCCACCAATTGGCTGAGAAAAATTACTCAGGTTCACGAAGACTTGGGGGAGGCCAAGAAGGAAGTCAAACCCAAGTGACCATGTATGGTTCCTTGCCCTATAAAGGGTTAAGTATAGCTGCCAGGATGGCAATAGATTTTAAATGTATTGCATTCATCTGTTTTTTGCGTGTACTTGCTTATTCTTTTTATTTCATATCTGACTTTATTTTTTGGATATTGCAAAACTATGAAAGAGTTAACTTTGTAATTAATTCAACAAGTGTTGACTGTACCAATATCTACTATTTATGATTCAAAATAAAATTTAAAAATAATGAATAGTGTTTGATTTTCTGAAAATGTATTTTTGCACGATAGATGGTTTGTAGACTAAAAGTAACTCCCAGGGCAAAAAGGCCCTCTTTTTCCCCACTAAACTTATTGATATTGGCTTATGGTTGAAATTGAAAGCAATCTACAACACAGTATCGATATTTTTATCACTTCAGACCCTCTTGCCTCTGGATTAAAGCTGCCTGCTGAACTGTAAGAAGAAACTTTAAGGAGTTTTTCATTATTTCTGCAGTAGGATATCAATCTGAGACTGCCATTTATACGTCCATACTATTTTGGCTCTTAAACCAAAGGAGATAAGAGAAGAAATACAGTTAGAATAGGAGTTTAATGGGGGATGCCACAGGTCTGGAGTCTTTATTTCCACTGGTGGCAAGATCAATAGACGAGGAGGGAGTGTGTGTCTGTGTTACAGAGTGGGAGGACACATAAGCACATGTCCGAACTGAGCGGAGATCAGACGCACGCTCACAGATGGAGGCAGCCAAGCAGGGACAATGCATATGGGCAGACTGCCAGCAGCATACACATACACACTTGAGGCTGCCGGTGATGGCGTATTGTCCCACCAGAAATGAAGACCGAGGCCCGATAGCACTAAGAGCAGAGGACAGCCTCTGGATAGATTTCCAATACGCAGCCAGAGGCTTAAGCAAGACACAGTCACGGATAATCCTCCCTCCTCCTCCTCCTGTACTCCCTCACTCCCTCCGGCCCTCCCTCTGCCTCTGTTTCTCACTCATTTCATCCCTTTATTCCTGTCTCTCACAGGTCGCTCTTGTCTCCCCATCTCCTTCCTGTCCTTTCCGTCTTTTTTTAATTCTCTTCTTCTATTTCTATTTCAGTCCTCCCTTGTCTTCCTTTTAGTCCCCTCCATGTGTCGCATTCATCTCTCAGATGGTGTTTTACGTTAAAGAGCAGCTGTTGTTGAGTCTCATCCTTAAATTAAAGCCACGATACTCTCTGAGGCCTGATGTGAACTTCTTTAATACTTCCTCAAGTGCAGCTGTTACAACCCAGCTGTGACTGGAGCGTCTTTACAAAGTTACTACTGCTGACCCAGCATATTTAGTGTACAGGTCAGTCCACTATTGAATAATATTTTGATCAAACTGAGGTCACGTTAACGCTGCAGTGAATGAATCATGCTCTCTGTGAGGAAGCATAAACAAGGTGTAAACACACTTCTGATTTATTATTCCCTTTTGAGTATGACAAACTTTTGGCAAACAGTTGCTTATTTATACATCCAGAAGCAACATGATCAATCACAGGGAGTTATTTTTCAGGCCACATGGCAAATCCATCCATTCTTGACTCAGGTCACATAACACTATCCAACACCTCTGGTGTCTCAGTTAAGCAGGTTAACCAAAACCAGCAAAGACCCAATTATCTGATAGATCCAGAGATTATTTTGACAGATTTTCCTGTGGTGTGAGGTGTTAAGAGCAATTTTAGCCTCTCTGATCTGCGCAGAAGACAATCAGATATGCTTTGAAATAGTTAATATAAAAGAGCTCAATATTTAGAGAAATCCTGTTGTGAGGGGGGAACACTGTGGACAGCTGAGCATGGATCTGTTGCTTGTCATGTATAACCGAATGATAGCAAGTCAGGACACATGCTGACTGAAGAAAGAAGCACAACAAACGCCGTCGTGGCAGGGATAGCAAAACGATAAGATAAAGTTAGGTGGATGTCATAGAGAACCAACTTGTTGATTTGTGACGGCAACATCAGATGACTGTAAACATACCACAATCAAACTGGCAAAAAGAGGACTGAGATCGCTGTTGCAGTGCATAAAGGAAGTAGCTAACAGCTACCCGTCTTTAGCTTGTTAATTCTAGAATTGTATTTGACTGTGCAAGGTTTCGAGGTTTGAGAGTGGAGACTCAAGACTCCAATCTGAAATGATTGTGCCCAGTCTGAGAACGGGCCTGTTTGCGATAGTTATGAGCAGGGTTTAGTTGTACTGTAAGCTGGTACAACGGAAGTTGCTGGTTTAGAAATTAGCTCAAATGTAGCTGTAGCATAACAGCAGTTTAATCAGAATTGGACCACATTTCTTTATCAAAACAAGAGCAAAGAGCCACACCGAAAGCCTCCCTTGGCAGAGATAATCTTGTCGCTCGTCTCCCGACCAGCCTCAGCATGAGTTTGATCCAACAAACAAGTTCCGCTGTTCATAAACGATGGAAGCACATGACTGTGAAGCTCAGATTACTAACTTGCCTACTAGCTCATTTTGTCTTGCCACTCTGATTCGCCTGTAAGGAATGTGACAGAGAATGTTCATCCAACCACCATCTGAGAATTCATTGTCCTGCCCTTCCCAAACTGCTGTTGATTTCATTGACAAAAACTATGATTAAAAATGTCCATTGACTATCCTTTGTTCCATTAGGAAATAGATCTTTGATGACAAACACTGACAAAAGTAAGCTCAGTTTTCAGCAGGAGACTAAGGCAACACTAAAATGTTCATGCTCAATCATTGAACGTTCAAAGTCCACAATATTTCTCCACTGTGCGTATAAGGTATGTCAGTATTTTCTTTAATGTTTCAAATAAAGTGCATTAATACAAGTGTTATTGTTTTCTTTAAAATGTCAAAAGCAACTGTTCCCTACTTCAACATCTACCATGCAACTTAGAGAGCCAGATGAGCCCATGTGGAATGGATATGTCTGGTTTTTAAAGAGACAGGCCTAATTGCACAAAAGGCTTATTGTAGCTCAACTAAACAGTGCATGTTCTTTGAGCATGTTGCATTGCCATGAATGGATTTAGATTGGTATAGCTATTACATTTTGCATCATTATGGCACAATAAGGCCTGAAACAAACCACTGTAATTTGCTACCTTGGCAATGAGAATGGTGATTGTTTTTAAATCCAAAATTCTCTCTCTTTTTGGGCTCAGCTGTTTCCTGGGGAATACTGCCTCTGTCCTATATCATCCAGTGTTTGTCATAAACTGAAGCTGATGGGTGCTGTAAGACTGAAACAAAAGAGTGAAGGTGCAGAGAAACAAATAAAGCAGCTAGAAATTTGCTAGAATGCTCAATAGAGCCACTGGAAACTGCAACGTCTGATGATTTTTTTTTTCTGTAAGTTTGCCGCTCATTCACAAACATTCATGCAACTCACCATCAATGTAAAGATTGAACTCATAGCTTCATGAGCTCATCTGCATTGCCAGCTTTACAATTAAAACCAGGCCTACCAGCTATCCACAACATATGCAACCATCATAATGAATGAAAGCAGACCTTCGACCCATCTAAATAAAAAAGCATCGCGTGTCCACTTTCTCAAAGCAAGCAGGAGTAACCTCACTTAAAGACAACTACTGAATTAACAACTACCAAACCCCCCAATTCCTCTGCTGAAGCAGCTCAGCAGGCGGCAGCAGCAGCAGACTGTGGTTGAATAAATACGAGACAGTTAAGTTGAGAAAGAGTACAAAGGTTAAAACTCACATGCAACAATTTTGTCCAATTACTTAAGCTTTTCTGCCTCTGCCACTGAATTATTGAAGGATGTCTGTAAACCATGGCAGGGAACAATCAGTGAAAGATTACTCTGCTACTCACAGGCATGAACAAAAATGGGCTGGCATGCATGCACACATGCATGTTTTGTTGTGGGAAGAAGTGCAACTTTATTTGGGAGTGAGTGGAAAGGGTATTTGGGGAAAATTGTTAGATGAAATGGGTGTAGTTCAGGCCATATTTAAGCAGAAACTATCCACAAAAATCAGATAATAAAAGACTCTAAGAAACAACTAAGAAGGCCGTAGTACAAATGCCAGGCCAGTAGTTGGCAGTGTGATTTTATAATGACACAGCACGCCCATGTAGACATATGCTTCCCTTTTCAGGGCAGCCACAATGAGATGGGGCTGCTCCAAGTGATCCAAGTACAACTTTCTGAAAGCTTACCAGTTCACACCACTACAACTGGAGATGATGCAATGTTTCCATTGCAAATATTCTGTTTTTTTTCTACAGCCTTTCAAAAAAAGATTTTCATTTCACATTTATCTGCTTGCAGCATTAAAAAACAGCAGTTGACTCGGGCTGGCAAAACAGTAGACAATGTTCAAATCTTAACAATTTTTAAAATGTGGGAGACCACAAACATAAGGACAGTTTTAAAAACTTTTTCACCTAGTTGTCCTTCAAGCACATTAGATGACGTTGCAATTTTAGAGGGAAGATTTCCTGTGCACAAGATCTCACAGAAACTCGCATCATCATCTTCAGAAGAGAAACAAACATGGAGGACATAGAGGTGTCCTTTGTAGTTGTAGAAAAAAAGGATAGGAAAGGGAGTTCAATCCTGACTGAGAAGATGGTAAGAGCTGTATGAGTACATAACATCCAGTTGATGTAGTTATTACATCACAGATTGCCTGGTACCACCAAGAAATGTAAATATCAAACTTGTTTAATATTTAAGTTTAAAGGTTGTGGAGGTTCCAACTTGATAGGGAGCAGTAAAACAATCTTTTGACTCTACACACTTGGGAATTAATTGACAAATAATAGTTGGTGATGAGCCTCGACTTTGGACCCCCCTTCCCCCTCCACTGTCAGTGGTACACAATCTGATCTAAAGTCTGGCTTAAGATCATGTAATGTTAAAAGATTTGCAGGCAACACCATCAACTTGTCTGATCTATCATTTGTTCACATTACTTGGATTACATTACTGGATTGGCCAGATTACATGTCTGTCATCAGGCAAATCCATCTTGCGAGCTCCACCGTTCATAAACTATGGCAGCGTTTGACTGTCGAGCTCAGGTTACTAATGGAGCTGTGCATGCCAACTAAGTCATTTTGTCTTGTTGCTCTGATTGGGCCGTAGTGACAGAATTTTAGTCAAATCACCTGTCATATGGGAGGTTTCCCAGATAACTGTGAACTATAGCCATGCAATGGACATGTGAATCAGTCTATCAATATATAAACAGTCTAAATTACTTAATTGCTGTCATATAGTGATCTCTTAGTGAAAGCTGACATGCAAACAGGCCTTAAAGACTGTTACTTGAATCTAAGAAACTCAAGATGCATGCTGGGTATACTGGCATATACTGGTTATTATGGTGAAAATAGAGGTTGTGAATCTAGTAATGGTTTGTCTCTAGTCTGGCTTGTCTTGGTTGACAAAGTTGATGAGTCTTCTTTATACACTAAAAGGCTGAAACACTGCTAAAGCTGTCTTTATAATGACTTATTACTTATGTCACCCTAAACTTGAGCATTGTTAATTTAAGAGATTTTAAAAGGGTCATTTTAGCAGCGTACGCATGTTCTGCTGCTGAAGGCTGCTGATTTGTTATTTGATCTAACTTTTATTTGTTATGGTCTGTTTTTTGTCATATGTGTACAGCATCTTGTGTTGCTGCCTTTGCCAGGAGATGAAGAGATTTTTGTATCTCGATGGGAATGCTCCCGGTTAGATAAATGGCTGCACTACTTAAAAGACATTGTTAACATTATCTAACAAAAGTTCTCCAGTTCTCACTTCCTATCTTTTTCACCTCTCCACCTTAATATCGAGCAACAACTGGATGGACTTATAGATTTGTGCTTAATTGCCCTGATTTCCATCCACGACAAGCATACTAATAGATGTCTTAGCTACTTCTGTGCTCCTGTGGATTGTAATTAAAACACATTAAAAAGAAATACTTCATTAGTTTTCTTTCTCTGTAGCAGGGAACCACTTTGCCACAAGCAGTTCACCACCTGTTTTTCTAACAAAAACAGAACTCAGTATAATTTTCTCAACTTTAATTGTCTTGACTTTGTCTAACAAAGTAAGCCACCATTAAATCTGGACTTTTATATAAGGCTGATAGCATCTGTGGCATACTGGGGTGTTTGCAGCATGGCTTTTTCACTAAACATCAATGATTATGTTGAGTCAAATCATCATTAGAGGAAGGTGAATCAGCCAGCACCCTAGTGTTACCATCAGAAAGCAATTAATTACCCTAACAGAGGTATCTGCCTCTGGCATAATGCCCATGGGACAAATCAAGCCGCTGATTACAACACTGAAAACTGCTGCTTTAATACATGCATGGTGAAAAATATCACACTGAGATGCAACAAGTGATTTTCACACATAAGTATAATATTTATAGCATGTATCTACAGGACTGCTTTTGCCTGAATTTCTGCAGGAGAGAAACGAAAAAAAGAGGCTGCAGGGTCAGAAAGAGCAAATATCCCTCCCTTTAAAGACTAGTATTTTAACTATTGATGTTCAAAGGAAGCTTTTCAAACATGCTGATCTTGAATGAATCACCACTTTTAGACTGAAAACCAAGGATGTGATCGGCAAAATATCTTGAGCTGATACATGCAAACAAAGCTGGATGCAATCAGCGCGTCTTTGTAACTCCTCAGCAGCTGTCATGTAGCTGTCAATACACCAATGAGGAATGAACTGTCCATGGTGCTGAACCACCACCCAAGTAGACTGCAATATGTACTTTAATCACAAAGTTAAGCAGGGAATTAGAAGGATGTTGAGACAGGAAGTTACAGTTGTATTCAAAGTAGGTGGTTTTCACAATTTTCTCAACATTTAACAAAGAAATAGGACAAATGCACCTTGCATCAACAGGCCTAAAATGATGTTTTGTTGAGTTAGTCACTCCTTATAAGCTTTATAGTCTTTTTTTTTTTTTTTTTAAGTTTTTATGACAAAAAAAGAGCGCTAACTCCAGGCCCACCTAGTCTGGATATCTTTACATGAAGAGCCAAATCAAGGAACCACTATTTAACCCTCTATGGTTGTCAGGCATGTTTCCTGATCTTTCTGGCAGCCTAAAACTCAATTGTTACAGTCATAGTGATGCTGATGATATGTAATACTTTTCTTGGGAAGTCTGAATGAGGGCCCTTTCAGGAAAAAGTAGGTTTAGACAGCATGAGGGTGTCATTGTGATCAAGGTAAATGAACCAGTTACAATTCCAAAATGTTAAATGTTGATAAAACAAAATGCAATGTTTGAGAACCTCATAAACCCATATTTTGTTGATGTTGCAAATTCATGAGAAAATATCAGTCCATTTTTAAATTGAATGGCAGCAACATGTCTCAAAAAAGTAGGGACAGGGCCGTGTTTACCATTGTTTAGCATGCCCTCTTCTTTAATAACAGAGACCAGTTGCTGGAGTTTAGGAGAGGGCTGTTGTCTCATGCTTGTTTGATGTAGGATTCTAGCTGCTCAACAGTCCTGGGTGTTTTTTGCTGGATTTTTATTTTATGATTCACCAAATGGTTTCTATTGGTGAAAGGTCTGGACTACAGGCAGGCCGGTTCAGCACCTTGACTCTTCTATTGTGAAGCCATGATGTTGTGATGGATGTGGTGTGTGGTTTAGCATTGTCTGAAATATGCAAGGCCTTCCCTAGAAGAGACATTTGGTTGCTCTAAAAGCTCTAAATACTTTACAGCATTGATAGTGCCTCACCATAGACACTAATGCAACCCCATACTGCAGGCTTTTGAACTGTGCGCTGATAACAAGCTGGATGGTCCCTATCCTCTTAAGTAAACAGGGAACAGCATTTGGTAAAAAAAAAAAAAAAAAAATCAAAATTTTGATTCATCTGACCACAGAACAGTTTTCCCTTTTACCTCCATCCATTTTAAATGAACTCTGGCCCAGAGAAGACTACAGTGCTTTTGGATTGTGCTCACATAAGGCTTCTTCTTTGCATGATATGACTTCAACTTGCACTGGTAGACGACACACAGTGTTGACACACAGTAATTTCTGGAAATGCCCCTGAGCCCATGTGATTCCCAGTACAGAATCATGTCTGTTTTTAAAGCGGTGCTGCCTAAGGACCCAAAGATCATGAGCGTCCAATACTGACCTTTGATTTGTCCAGATTCTCTGAATCTTTTATGATATTATGATCTATGGATGCTGGGATCCATAGTCTTTGAAATTTTGCGTTGAACATTTTTCTGAAATTGTTCCACAATCTTTACATGTCGTTTCTTTGCAGACTGGGGAACCTCTGCCCAGCTTTACTTCTGAGAGACAGTGCTAAAATGCTCCTTTTATACCCAGTCATGTTACTGACCTGTTGCAAATTAACCTAATTTGTTGCTGCAGTAGTTTTGCATTAGTACCACTTACTTTTTTAGGGCTTTTGTTGCCCGTCCCTACTGTTTTGAGATGTTTTGCTGCCATCAAATTCAAATGCACTAACAGTTTCCATGCAGTGGTAAAATATCTCAGTTTCAGCATCTGATATGTTGTTTATGTTCTTAAATCTGAGATTTTAAAATCATTGCACTCTGTTTTTATTTACATTTCACACAGTGCCTCAACTTTTTTTGGAATGGGGGTTGTGGTTTCCCTCTCTCACACCTGCCCTTCATGATGATGCCATTCTGCCATCATCTAAACCATGATGCAGCTTCTGCAGGTAATTCAACCTCCGATTCCTCGTGAACAAAGTGCCTCGCTGCGACACAAATCCACGTCCATACATACATCCACATCCACCGCCACCCCTCTCCTCATCCCCTGTTGCTATGGAACCTGTCGCCAAGGCGGAGAGGTGTGTGCTGTGGTTGTGATGGAAGAAGAAGGAGAAGGAGAAGTGGCGTTTAAAGGCGACGACAACGACGCCATAAGGATGTGTAATAACAGTGATGTGATCCCTAAAAGCCAGTGTTGAATTACAATGTCCAGAGCGATGAACGCATCGCTGGGCTTTGCTCTCTGCAACGTGGGTGGAAGGAGCGACGCGTAATACTGCGCAATGCAAACAGACCCTTTCCTCACCGTGAACACACCACAGCGGTGGGTTTCCGCTCTCTTTTTTGAGTGTTTTCCCTCCTCAAAAGTCGTCATTTTAAAGTTTAGCCATGTTTTGTGCTGAAATAACCCCTCCCTTGCTTCGCCCCTAAAATAGCAACCCAATTCTCAGCAGGCAAATAAGTCCTGCAGGCCCTCCTACTGCCACCTGTCATCCCTGTCCGATTCCCTCTCGCGCGCGCTGCTATTAAGGAGCCCCTCGCGGCCGTGAAAACTTGGATTAAAACGTGACAAATACGACTATTGATCACACAGGAAAGGGAAGATCGATGGCGATCGAGCGCGCGTAACCGTGCTCAATCTCCCGCTCCTTTAACCACCATACTGTCTTTTCATATCACAAAATATGATTCTCAGAATGCCTCTGGGAAGGCAAGATCATGCCAAACCATTTAGAGAAGCACGCGTTTGCTGTCATTTTCCATTTTAAACAATAACCATCTCCGCCTACAAGTGCCTGTTGGCTAAATCTGACCACTGCCCACCCATAATGCCACAGTTTCTCCAGTGCACGGGCCTGTCAAAGCTCACATCATCATATTGCATCGTTCCTGCAGCGTTATTTTGGCACAAGTTGCTGCACAAAGTGCTCACAGGGAAAGTCGAGGTGCATCTGTCCATCTGTTGAAAACCAGGAGGCGAGCTAACACCCCTCCCCCCCCCCCCCTCCTCCTTCCCTCCCACCCTCCTCTTTCCCCATCCCATCCCCATTTCCAGATCATCATACCTCTCTTACTCCCTCCCTCCTCTCATGCACACTCACAACATGTTTGATTCTTCCAAATAACAATCAAAAAACCACATACCTTGATGGTTCTCAAGGGTGTCCTCCGGGATGTACATGTTTTTGCTTTCATTTACCATAAATGTAGTCCGGCGTTATCCCTATGGGTGAATGGAAGAGAGAGATAGAGGAGGAGGAGGGAAAATAACACGAGGAGGTAAAGAAAAAAGCCCCCCAAAAATTAAAGAAATCAAAAAAGGGGGAGAAAAGAAGAAAGAACTGTCTGGCACTGACAGTTTTTGGGGTATTCCGTTATTCTTATTTATGGGGAGGGTTTCTTCGCATGAAGTGAATATTACCTAATCCCCATGATGGAGGTGAAGGCGAGAAAAAAGAGAGAGCTTTCGGCGGAACCGGTTGGGAAAACGCACCGGTGCATCTCTCGGTACATCCGGGCCCTAGGCGAGAAACATGAGACCAGGCACAGCACCGCGTTCAATTCAATTCACACCTCGCTCCCTCTCTTTCTTTCTTCCTCCCCTCTCTTTTTCAAAAAAATTAGGTTTCAAAGGGTTATAAAGCACGGGGCGCTGTCAGTGACGGTCGCAATAGAAGTGCGCAAAAGACGCATTCGTGCGCATCTTCAGCAGCGTGTCAAAATGTGAGAGGATGAAGAAGAAGAGGAAGAAGAAGAAGAGGAGGTGGTGGAGGAGGAGGAGGTGGAGGAAGAGAAGAGGAGAAAAATTAGGAGATGAGAAGAGTGTAAATATTCCATCACGGGTAGCACGGGGTTAAATCTCCCAGTAGGTAGTCGGTTATTCCACGTATCTAAAGCAGAGTCCCCCCGAAAAATCACGCACAGCAGAAGCCAGGCCGTCCTGTCTCATCCGGAGACCGGGATCTCTGTCCTCATCCAGTCCATGGTGGTGGTCCGGCGGTCTGTCAGTCTGTGTGCCTGTCTATCTGTCTGTGAGCCTGTCTCTCTCTCTCTCTCTTTCTCTCTCTCTCTCTGTCTGATCGGGAGTTGGAGCTCTCTCTCTCTCTCTTCTCCCTGCCTCTGCTGCCCCTGCAGCTCAGCTCTGCAGTGATACCGAGAGAGAGAGGGAGAGAGAGAGGTAGCCCCCCTCCCTCCCCGTGCATGTAGACGCTTTGACTGTTTCCAGATGTGAAGGGAAAGCAGAAGGAAGGGAGACTGTATAGGCAACTGGTCTCCAGATGATGATGATGGCCATGATGAAGATGATGATGTTGATGAAGTGTAAACAGAGGAGAACTTCCAACATCTTTAAAAGGAACAAAGAAATTCCTAAAAGAAGATAAAAAGTGAATGAATTTGTCACGAGAAGATAAAGAGTAAGTGGAAATATGGAGGGAGAGGGAGATGGAAGTGGAATAACGATCCACAGCCTTCCAAGGAAGGCTCAAGTAGACTCTAATTTCACAAATCAGAAATATTTCATACCTACTTTTGATTTGTCTTCACATCTGGACTCCTTCATTCCCCCTTTGTTCTTTTCTTTGGCTGAGCCTCTGTTTACACATGCTCAGCTAAGATCTGGTTTTTCAGCTCTTGTCTGACTCAAGCTCTGATCTTTTCATGCCGTCCTTCGACTGGAAGAAACCACAAGGAAGTCCATTTTCAGATAGTTGAATTCTGTGTAAACACAGATGCAACTCTCATCACATGGATGGTAAAAAGAAGACTAAATGTGAACCTGGGACACGAGGGGCAAAGAGGGGTAAAGGGGGGGTGATCATTCCCCTACTATAATGTCTGACAAAAAGGCTGCGAGAGTGCTGTCCTGGATGTCCCTAGGGAAGATCAACATGAAAAAGTGCCCTCCTGGATGCCCTCTATAAGAACAAATTTGACAAAATGACCTTTAATAGGGCAAAATTTAACAAAGTGACAACTTCTGGCCCCCCTTAGCGAGGAATAGATGAGAGAGTGTCCTCTTTGGAATCTTCTTAGTGGAAAAAAATATAAAACACCTTCTTTGGAGTCTTCTTAGTGGGCAAAATATAAGAAAAAACATCTTCTTTGGAGTCTTCTTAGTGGGGAAATTTTTGGCAAAGTGTCATATTTTATGACTTCTTAATGGGACCTTTCTTAAAAAAGGGCTTTTTGAGTGGGCATAGTTTGACAAAGTGCCCTCACTAGAGCTTTCTTGGTTGGGAAAATACAACAGTGTCCTCATTGTAGCTGTCTTAGTGGGAAAAATGTGATAAATGGCCGTCTTTGGTGCCTTCTGTGTGGGCAAAAACTTGACAGTTGGTGCCTTCTTAGTGAGGAAAATATGACAAAGTTTCCTCATTTAGCCATCTTAGTGAGAAAAAATGATAAAGTGCCTTTTTTGGTGCCTTCCTGTTGGGCTAAATCTGACAAAGTGCCCTTTTAAGTGCCTTCCATTTGGGGGAAATTGGTAAAGTGCCTACTTAAGGCCCTTACTGGCAGGCAAAAATTGACAAAGTGCACTCATTGATGCCTTCTAAGTGGAGGAAATATGATAAAGTGCCCTCTTTTGAACCCTTATAGTAGGAAAAATGATAATGTGCCCCATTTGGTGCCTTCTGTGTGGGCATAATTTGACAAAGTGCCATCTTTGGGACTTCCTGTGTAGGGAGAATATGATGCGTTGTCTTTTAGCCCCCTCCCTGAGTGAAAAAGCATGATGAAGTGTCCTCTTTGTAGCCCTCTTAATAGGGAAAAATTGAAAAAGTGCCCTCTTTTGATCCTTTCTATTGGAGAAAATTTGAAAAAGTGCCCTCTTTGGAGCCCTCCTGGTGGGTAAAAATAGAAAAACACCATCCTTGGTGCCTTAATTTGGGATGAATTGAAAAGGGCCATCTTTGGTACCCTTCTGTTGGGGATAAATTGATAAAGTTCCATCTTTGGAGCCCTCCTGGTGGGTAAAAAAGAAAAAGTCACCTCTTCTGTCCTTTTCTATTGTGGAAAAGTTGATAAAGTGCCCTCCCTGAGCCCTCCTGGTAGGTAAGATTGATAAAATGCAATCCTTGGTGCCTTTCTATTGGGGGTAAATTGATAATGAGCCTGTGGTGCTCTTCTATTGGGGACATTTTGATACATTGCCCTCTTTGGAGCCCTCTTGGTGGGGAAAATTGATAAAGTGCCATCTTTGGTGCCTTTCTTGTGGGGAAAGATTGATAAAGTGCCCTCTTTTGGGCCCTCTAGAGGATCCCTCTTTGGAGTCTTTTTATAGGGGAAAATTTTAAAAAGTGCCTCCTTTGTAGCAGTCTCATTGGGGAAAATTGATAAATAGAATTTGAAAAATGTGTCTTCTTAGTGGTGATGAACTGGACAAATTCCTCTTTTCAGTGCTTTTTAAATGGACAAAATTTGACGATGTGCTGTCTTTGGTGTCCTGAAGTGGTCAAGACTTGAGAAAATGCATGTGCTGATGACCTGAAGCAAACAGCAGCTGTCCTTTTTATTATTTTCATCCATGCCTCTCGGACATTCTGAGTCTGTTACTCACCTAAAACAATGTAAAATCTTTAGAGTTGAACATTACTTCCTCATTTGCCAACACGTTTGAAAGTCGTGAGCAGACATTCCTACATTTAATTTTACTTTGTTTTAATGTGATAGTAATAAATTTCCAGGTGTTATACCGACATACAAACATCATTAACCAGAGACATTGCTGGTTTAACCTCTAAAAGCTGACCAGAGCTGAGCAGAGGAGGGGATCGTTGGCAACAAGGCCCATGCTAAGACAACTGATCCATCGTATGATAGTATTAAATGACATTTTCAGAGCCTGTTTGCCAAAACTTGTTTAAAGCTAAAAATGTTATGATTTATTTGGCAAATAACAAACTGAAACAACTAAATAGTCCTTTTTCACACATAATAACCAAAAAACTTCAGATTTTGTATGGCCTCCTTTGGCCTTGATAACAGCTTGCATTCTTGCTGGCATTGTTTTTATGTACTTTTCCACAGTCTCTTTTGTTATTGAGTTTCAAATAGTTTCAAGCTGTTCCCACAGACTTGCTTTAGATGAAACTTTTGTGCCATCAATCTTTGAATCTACTAAATCTCAAATTTGTTTAGTAGGATTCAAATCTGGACTTAGACTTGGCCAGTCCATCAGTTCCAGTACTCCAGATTTCTTTTTCTTGGTCAAGTAGTCTCTGTACAGCTTTGAAGTATGCTTGGGGTCATTATCTTGTTGGTATATAAACCCATGACTAATCAGATTGAGTCCAGAAGGGATTCCATGATGCACTAAGATGTTGTGGTAGACGTTCTTGTTCATGATACATCCATTTTCACTCATTATCATCAAAATGTTCTCCACCTTTTCTGCGGTCATAAACACGATGATGCTGACTGAAGAGTTCAAACTTGGACTCGTCTGTCCAGAGTACCTTCTTCCAGTCTTCAACCGTTCAGTGTTTGTGCTCCCTGGCAAATCTGAGGCCTTTCTGGATGTTTGCAGGCCTCAATAATGGCTTCTTAGCAGGTTTTCTTCCCTTTAAGCCTTGTTCCGTCAGTCGTCTGCTTATGGTCATTCTGGAGACTTTCTCAGACTCTGATCTAGAAGCATTCATCTCTGCCTGAAGATCAGCAGTGGTCTTCCTTCTGTCTCTACTACTTCAACTCTTGAGGTGTCTGACATCTGCTTCAGTTCACTTTGGTTTCATGCCTCTTCCTTGGCACATTTTGTAAGTACCAGTCTCGGCAATTGACTCCAAAGCATACTTGACCACACTGTGAGAACAATTTATGTCTTTCCCTCTTTGTCTTAGAGACCATCCAGCATCATGAAGTGCTTTAATGTGGACTCTTTCATTTTCAGTGATCTCTCCACATTATACCATTTTGAACAGGAATGAGGAATTTCAAACTGAATTCACCTTTTTATACCCAAATTTGAGCCGGCTCACTGGGCTTCTCTGAGAAGTCAGAAATGAATCAAGCATAACATTCAACCACTAAAACTCATTTTTCTGTTCAGGAATGCAAGTAAATAACTATAATTTGAAATATTAATCAAGAAATATTAATGTGCTTTACTATTTTTTCAGTTCTTTTGTAAATCAGTAAATTTGAAAATTCATGGATAACAATAATAATTATATTTTAGCATTAGAAATATAATTTGGGTTAAAGAGCCTCTACATATTGGTGTATTAAACATTGCAGAAACATAAAACATGATTTTGGTAATTACCAATGATGTTATTTAGGGCAGCTGTGGCATAAACCTTACTTTGGGTGGTGGTCTAATAAATTTGTTGAGCACTGTATATTCATGTTTTTTATTACAATTATTGAACTTTTTTCCTGTGGTGGAAAGAAGATGTCCCGATAGTTTCTCAAAAGCTTGACCTTTTTATATCCTTATCTTGAGATAAAAATGCTTGTTTTCCCATGATGATGGGTTTATTTCTGTGTTTTTCAAGATCTCAAGAGATTAACTCATATTAAGGGAAAGTCAGAGTTTAATCTCAAGATAATTAAATGAATAAATGTATTAAGTTTTGTGACAGAGTCTCCATGGTACTGTAGCTCCTATCTTGCATTTTTGAGCTGTTTACACATTTAACCTGTCTCGTCTTAAATTGAGCTGCTATCTTAAAAGCTCTCCACATGCAGCTTGATGTAAAAGATAAAAAGAGACCTATTTCCCATCTCCTGCTTGGTCTTCAGACGGGGTTTGAACGTATTTTCAAAAGCATTTCCTGTCTTTTTATGGATAAACTCACAAAACATAAACTCTGTCCTGGTTTGGATGTCAAATGTGCATAAAAAGAGGCAGAGAAACGCCTCTGAAAACAGCATAATTGGGCTCAAGAATCCATCAGGATGTATCGAAAGCCCTGAGCAGCTTTTTTTAAAGATTCTAATTATGGCACCGGCCGTCCCATATAATTGTGTTTGACACAGAATAAGAACTTCACAATGTGCAGGCCTCATGTCAGTCTGACTGCAGGCTATAATCAGGAGGTGAATCCGATGATTCAACCGAGCCTGCATTCATTTGATCGGAGCCGTAGCACCAAATCACCTCCCACCAGCCTGTAATAGAATAAAGCTTTTTGTCTACATGTGTCACTGCAGACATAGTAAAGACAAGGAGACAGCTCATTAATGTTTCTCTTTGACTCATCTGACGGATGGATTGTCTTATCGTGAACAATGTGCAGAGTTTTGTGATGTAAATTTAATGTTAATATTGTGTGTATTTGCAGAGGAAGTAAAAATAGCTGATCAGTGAATCGAAAGGATATTTTGCTGTTTGTACTTGATGTATTTTTGTTTGAGCCCATAACTTCAGTAGTTATGAGAACAAATCCTGCATAAAAAATGGCTCCTGGGACTGAAGTACTACATTTGCTTTTATCAATAATAATGCGTTAATCCAAAGCAGTGTTTAATTGTAAAGCTAAAGGTTTAGCTACTTACTGCACGCAGTTTTTTGCCCTTTATAGCCTAACAATGTGTGTATAAAGCAACTAAAGACGACAACATCTGGATGTATTGGGGCAGGCAGCTGTTGGTCTAGTGTCCACATGCAGCCCTCCTCCTCACAAATGCAGACGCAAGACAACTTCAAATATCAAATGCCACTAAAAATGACCACTATAGGGACCCCCTTGGTTGAAAAGTCCTCCACTAAATCACCAAATTGTCAAACTGTTTGTCAGGCCTGATTTGCACTCTAACTTTGGTGAGGTTTCTGGCATGCCACAACTCTTGATTTCAGGTATCAAAGAAAGAACGACAGAATAATTCCTCCAGATAAGATAGGATCCCTGCACTGAGATAAATCATTAACTAGACAGAAAATGCAGTGAAGGATAAAACACGATCAAAGGCCAAATGTATTCAAAACCAATTTCACACCATTATCAACAATTATATTTTACTTTCACTTTATCCCGTTTGGGAAAACTGCGGGGCTGGGGTCCAGCTATCATTGGAAGAGAGTTAGGGTCACCCTGGACTGGCCACCAGTCAGTATCAGGGCTGACATGTAGAGACAGCCAGGTACACTCATATCTAAGGGCAATCTTGAGCCACCAATCAACCTAAAGAGCATGTCTTTTTACTGTGAGAGGATGCCAAAAGACATGGAAGAAATCCAAACATCAGGAAGCACAGGCAGAGGTCTGGCTGCAGATCTCAGCCGCCCCCTCTTGCAGATCATTACTATGAGATGCCCCTTTTGTCAAAATGGAAGGGATGGTACACACAACATTTTAGAACATTTTGTTAGTATTCTATATTTTTCATGAACAGAGTCTGACATTACATAACACAGACATTACAGACTTTTTCATTTTATAGATAAAACCAAAAAAAGGTCTGATATAATATTGAATTATCAATAGACCTGTCTTAGAGGTAGTTATGCAACAGCTTTGTCAGCTTTAGCAAAAGCTAACATAGCTTCACTAGCTATGTTACATTACTATAAGCCAGTGTAGCTACTTTAGCTTTAGCTTAAGTTAACAAAGCTAAAGTGAGCCACCATTCTAGCTTGGTGAATGTACAGGCCACAACTTGTCCACAAGTGCGTTTTGGAGTTGTTGGATTGTGTATTTGATGAGTTTGATGAGGGAAAGCAAAAATTCCATCTGCTAACATAGCGTTTGCTGTGCAGCTGGTTTAACGGTCCCCCCAGATCTAGAAACAGCTTGCACCGACAACTAAAGAAAACAACCCTATTACTAAGACTATAGGAATTATGGCAATGGGCGAATTTGCCAAAATGTTGAAGTATCCCTTTAAAGGGGCGTTTTAGATGTAAGATCTGCAGCCAGACTGTCTTGTGCTAACTTTGCACAGAAAAGCCCTTTGCAACAAGGTCTTAAACTTGGAACCCTGTTGCTGCAAGGTGACAGCACATTAACCACCTCATGACAATACAGTCCCTCTATTAGAACATAAAAGAAGAATTTCTGATAAGAATCCTTGAATACTTAAATGTGTCACTTTGCAAGAAATTATTAGATATAATTGGCTGTAATTGTTTCTGTTAAACTCCTATGAAGCATTGCTAAATGCATTTGAAACAAAAATAGAAATGTAAATAAAATATACATACTTAAAAACCAAGATATACTCCACTTATTAAATTGAAAAAGTACTTTGAAACACTTACATTCAGTATTAGCCTATCAGAAACCATATTTTCCTTTTTTAAAAATCTTTTTATAGATAAAGATTATCCTGTAATTTGTAACAATTTGGCCATCTGGTAGTGAAAATAGAATAAAGGTGCCCTCATGATAACCAAAGTTGCCCATCCCTTATTTAGAAGTGTGTGTGGTGGAGCTTTTTACTATTAGGGCTTTGTATCACCAAGAATCTGCCACAGCTCTGGCTGCTTCCTATTTTTTCAGTTTCCCTTGTGTCCCCTCCCCCTGTCTGTCTTTGTGCCATACCCTCCTATCAACAATCAAGCACCTGGCTGGATCACCTGGATCACACACCTGCATCTCACTTTTTCAGTGATTCTAATTGCCCTTTTTCTCTGTGATCAGATTCTGGAACTACTGCCATCAACCAAACACCTCAAGTAAAACTATTCAGCCTACAGAAGGCCATCAGCACCAGAATTCATCTGTCTCCTCAGCTTTACCCAAAACCTGCCAGCCAACGATCAACACTGCCACTTCTAAGTCTCTGCAATAAACCGGCTCAAAACTGTTATCCTGGTCTGTGTCTGCTTCCGGGTCCAACTAGAAAAACTCCAAGCCTTAATAGAATCTGGCTGTAGGGTGCATTTCACAATACATGGTTATGTTTCAATATGCTGTGATGAACCTAGATGCTAGAATCCAGGCTTTAAATTGCTATCTTTAAAAATCTGATTGGTGTTTTGGAATACTGACACCAAATGAAAAAAACCTTCAAGAGCATAAAATGCCTCAAAAATAGTCATGTGTTTTCTGCTGTAAGAATAGTGGGGTTGGTATGACTGGTTACTATAGTCCGACATTGGAGCACTAACATATGTGCATCCTGTTCAATGGAATTAACATCTATCTGTAATAAAGGTTTTGAGTAAAAATAGACGGTAATGAAACATCAATATGGTGCTTTTTTAACCAGCACAGTATCAGAAATTGGATTACTAGATTGCATGAACATTCCTACATCCCTCATACCTCATACCGTACAGTTTGATAAATAAGGAGGAAAAAGGTCTTAAACTTCCCTCAAAATCCTGGTGGAAAAGAGCAATACAACAGAATAACATTTAAATCCTTAAGCACAGTCCTGCTACACTTCCAGAGAGTCACCTCAAACCTCTCCTCCTCCGGTTGCATCATCTTTACATGAGTTCTTGTTGGTTTAAAACCAGTAATTTCCTAAATTTACACTTAACCAATCAATCATCAATACAGAGACCTTAAATTTGGTGTTATGTGTTCTTTCTTTCTGCTCTCTGTCAGCATTCGTGCAGCTGAGTTTTGGAGCAGCTGCAGCAGTGAAATATTCTTTTTAGGGATACAGGAAGAAGAGCCTTTCAGTAATCAATTCTGCAGGTAATAAAAGCATGAATTAATGTCTCTCTATTGGCTTGAGAAAGAAATGGATGCACTCTGGCTGTGTTCCTTAAATGATTAAATGCTTTTTTTGTAATACCCAAAATATGTGGCTCAAAACTCAGCTCTGAATCAAATATAACACCTGGACTTTCAGCCTATTCAAAGGGATTCAGAGATAGTTTGCCCACCTTTTTTTCCTCTTAGCCGCTGTACCAATAACTAAAACCTGAGTTTTCTCCTTGTTGAGCTCTACAACGTTCTCTGCCATCAATGATTTGAAATCTAAAATACAGTTAAAAAGGGCATCAAGTGACCCTGTGACATCAGGAGGCATGACGGTCTGACTTAAAGTATCGGTACCTCAGGATTGTACTTAGTGACTTTATAGTGAGTGATCAGCACTGCTCTGACACTGACACAGATGGACATGAAGCAGCACCCCGGCAGTCTGACTCTCTCTTTCACTCTCCTGCCAAAGCAGCCTCTGTTTGATTACACTGGCCCGTGAATGGAGGGACAGACGGAAGGAAGGATTGAAAGAAGGAAGAACGGATGGAGGGCAGGTCGTGGGAACAGACACTTGTGCCCAGGGGAAGCACAAACACACACTGAGACTCACATATACACATGTACTCTGAAATCCAGCCTGCACATGGAATATCAATTCTATTTATGACCGGTCTATATTTGCAGTT
This sequence comes from Cheilinus undulatus, assembly GCF_018320785.1. NCBI lineage: Eukaryota > Metazoa > Chordata > Actinopteri > Labriformes > Labridae > Cheilinus > Cheilinus undulatus. Next base: position 16,725,424 of record NC_054887.1, on the reverse strand, counting down.
CCCGACCCCTTTGTATGTGCGTGAGTGTGAGTGACTCTGAAGCTCAGTCGGTCTCTGGGAATCTCTGCAGACAAAAACACTCTTGTGTGTATCCTATGTGGGAAACCAAAAATCTGATGGGCAGTCAAATGGGAATCCCCTCATTGCAGTTATGTAGAAATTCCTGCCATAAATCTTTATTAATTCCCCTTCTCAAACTAAAACCAAAACCTGACTGACAAATGCTCTTCAGCTTTCACTCAATTCTTCATCCAAAGAAGAACAGCAAAGAACTCACCTAATGTTGCTTTTAATAAGATAACTCTATAAAAAAGACATTAAATAATGCATAAGGTCTAATCTCTCCTCCAAATTAATAGGCAATAAAAGAGTTTGCTGGGATAAAGTTGCACTACATGTTTTATGTATCTAATAATGGATTTTAAAGTGGTATTTTTATTATGCAATATATATTAAGTGAAGAAAATCTTTACAGTTTTAATTAAGACGCATAGCTTTAACTTGAATTATTTAAAAGAGAAAACATTTAACTTCTACCTTAAAATTTTAACTCAGTAGAACAAGTAGCCCTATCAACAAAGCTATTAAATTAGTAGAATGTGTGATGAAAGACATGGCAGATGTATAGAGTAGTGTTTACAGGTAAGATCAATGCTGCTTGTAGGCACTGTAGCACTGTAGCACTGATGTTGTGGGTCAGTGGAAGGAATACTTCAAAGACCGCCTCAATCCCTTCAACACGCCTTCTAGTGAGGAAGCAGAGTCTGAGGGCTCAGGTGTGGGCTCTTCTATCTCTGGCGCTGAGGTCGCCGAGGTGGTCAAAAAGCTCCTCGGTGGCAGGGCCCCAGGGGTGGATGAGATCCGCCCCGAGTTCCTCAAGGCTCTGGATGTTGTAGGGCTGTCTTGGCTGACACGCCTTTGCAACATCGCGTGGACATCAGGGACAGTGCCCCTGGACTGGCAGACTGGGGTGGTGGTTCCCCTCTTTGAGAAGGGGGACCGGAGGGTGTGTTCCAGTTATAGGGGGATCCCACTTCACAGCCTCCCCGGTAGGTCTATTCAGGGGTTCTGGAGAGGAGGGTCCGTCAGATAGTTGATCCTCAGATTCAGGTGGAGCAATGTGGTTTTCATCCTGGTCGTGGAACAGTGGACCAGCTCTACACTCTCGGTAGGATCCTGGAGGGTGCATGGGAGTTTGCCCAACCAGACTACATGTGTTTTGTGGACCTGGAGAAGGCATTCGACCGTGTCCCGCGAGGAATCATGTGGAGGGTGCTCTGGGAGTATGGGGTACTGGACCTCCTGATAAGGGCTGTTCGGTCCCTGTACGACCGGTGCCAGAGCTTGGTCCGCATTGCCAGAAGTAAGTCAGACTCGTTTCCGGTGCATGTTGGACTCCACCAGGGCTGCCCTTTATCACTGGTTCTGTTCATAACTTTCATGGACAGAATTTCTAGGTGCAGCCAGGGCATTGAGGGTGTCTGGTTTGGTGGCATCAGGATTAGGTCTCTGCTTTTTAGCAGACAATGTGGTTCTGTTGGCTTCATCGGGCCGTGACCTTCAGCTCTCACTGGAATGGTTTGCAACTGAGTGTGGGATGAGAATCAGCACCTCCAAATCTGAGGCCATGGTCCTCAGTCGGAAAAGGGTGGAATGCCCTCTCCAGGTTGGGAATGAGATCCTGCCCCAAGTGGAGGAGTTCAAGTATCTTGGGGTCTTGTTCATGAGTGAGGGAAGAATGGAGCAGGAAATCAACAGGCAGATTGGTGTGGTGTCGGCAGTGATGCGGTCTCTGCATCGGTCTGTCGTGGTGAAGAAAGAGCTGAGTTGAAAGGTGAAGCTCTCAATTTACCGGTCGATCTACATTCCTACCCTCACCTATGGTCATGAGCGGTGGGTAGTGACCGAAAGTACGAGATCACGGATACAGGCAGCTGAAATGAGTTTCTTCCACAGGTTGTCTGGGCTCTCCCTTAGAGATAGGGTGAGAAGCTCAGCCATCCGGGAGAGACTCGGAGTAGAACCGCTGCTCCGCCGGGTTGAGAGAAGCCAGATGAGGTGGCTCGGGCATCTAGTCCGGATGCCTCCTGGACGCCTCCCTGAGGTGTTCCGGGCAGGTCCCACTGGGTAGAGGCCCAGAGGAAGACCAACGACATGCTGGAGCGACTATGTCGCACGGCTGGCCTGGGAATGCCTTGGGATCCCCTAGGAAAAGTTGGACGAAGTGGCCAGGGAGAGGGAAGTCTGGGCTTCCCTGCTTAGGCTGCTGCCCCCGTGACCTGATCTCGGATAAGCGGAGGAAGATGGATGTATGGATGGATGGCATACCATGATGTATAATACTGTACTGTATCACTTCATATATATCATATAATATCTTTATCATTACGCATTGTGTCCTGTGATTCTGTACCGTATCAATACATATCATATTGTTTCCTGTCCTGTCCTGTAATGTCATATCAAATTATTTTGTATTGTATTGGGGGCTGTTATGTTGCCCAAGTATCGCACTGTGGGATATTTAACTATAGCATAATCTTGTCTGGTCTGGTCTGCTCTGGTATGGTATGGTCTTGTATGGGATGGTATTGTATGGCATGGTATGTTACAGCATGGCATGGCATGGTTCGATATGGTATGGTATGGTATAGCATGGCATGGTATGTTACAACATGGCATGGCATGTATGGTATGGTATGGCATGGCATGGTATGATATGGTATGGTATGGTATGGCATGGCATGGCATGGTATGGTATTGATTCGTATTGTAGGTGGCCTCACTGGTTACACATTGAAAACAGTAATTGCTTGGTTACAAAGTTTATCATTCCTCCCAAGCTTCTCATAACTCACAGTTAATGAGTGCTATTCTTAGTCAGTCATCAGTAATCTGTAAAGGACTCAAATTTAAACAAATGCCTAAATCTGCTCGGTGACCACAGGTGACATCTGCATGCTTCTTATCTTTTATGTCAACATTATAATAAAGACAAAGGGTGGGCTATAGTTAAAAGAGTGTTTAAAACCACTATTTTTGTGAATATAGTCCAAAATATCTTGAATCCTTAAACTCAGTGTCAAATACTGAACACAACGTCTACTCATGGGGCCATGAAAGAGCCATATTGAACACCCTAGACAGCCATCTATCACTCTTTCATTATGTCCTTTACCCCCAGGCCTCTGTCCCCTTATCCCTTATGGATGGCTTTGGCTTTACATGTATCCTCAGTGTAAATGAGATGTGTTCCCACTAATTATTGCAGAGTCCTTCTGCATCATATATCCTCATGGTTGTGTGGACACAGTGTAGATGTACTTCATTATATTTCAACCATAGTGTGTAAAACAGCACTTCAGCTAGTTACCTGATGGGTCTTCTGTTAACAAAAGGCATGCCTGTTGTGAAATGTACGCCTGTACATGCAGAAATGCTTAGTTTTCTGCAACATGGAAGCAGATAACATCAATTCCATCCCCCAGAACAATGCATATTCTTCTTTTGTTAAATAAAAAACTGCCTACTGGCTATAACCCATTCCCCTCCCTGCCTTGGAGCCAATCATCAGCACCTCCTGGCCTATCTCCACCAATCAGAATCAAACACTCAATCTAGACTGAATGGTTATAGACATTATTGACCCACTGATGGATAACTCATTAGCCTCATCATTGACAAACACACACCCTCTGACAGATGGATAGATACCAGCCTGACACAGAAACAAACACATCCACACCTAGAAACACATATGTATACACTGCCAGCTTGGCAAAGTCATAGACATACTCACTGAGACAAACAGACCTGTACTGATCTACAGAGGGGGTATTTTCATGTTAGCGCTGTGGCAGAAGTGTAATAGTCAGATCTGGAAGGGCTAAATTCACATTTAAGAGGAGAAGCTGTAAGTGTTGAAAGCAGATGTTTTCATCCAGTACTGCTTCAGCAGCTGGATGGTCATTGTTACTCAAGGACACTCTAACATGAATGTTGATGGATCTGCACCAGCTGTTGAACAGATCTGAAACAGTGTAAGCACTGAAATAACTATTTCTCCTGAGGGTAACTGGAACACATATTTGGTATAGAATGCAAAACAGGGTATAATCTAGCAATAAAAGTATGTACAACACTGTGGAAAAATGTTATTATAATAGTTGTCAAACTTTAATGTTGGATCATCAAACAGATTTTATTATTAGACAAAGATAACCAAAGTAAATACAAAATGCAAATTTCAAACGAATGATTTCATTTACTCAGGGAGAAAAACATCCAAAAGGCATTCCTATGTGAAATAGTAATTTCAGTCTGGAAGGGTTACAAAGCCTTTTCTAAGGCTTTGGGACTCCAGCGAACAAGGGTGAGAGCCATTATCCTCAAATGTGGAAAACTTGGAGCTGTGGTGAACCTTCCCAGGAGTGGCCAGCCTACCAAAACTCCTCTAATGTACATTGATGATTCATCCAGGGGATCAAAAAGAACCCAGAACAACTAATCTAAAGACCTGGAGGACTCACTTGACTCGGTTAAGGTCAGTGTTCATGACTCAACAATTAGAAAGAGACTGGGCAAAATTGCATCCATGGGAGTTCCCTGACCAAAAAGAACACAAAGGCCCATCTCACATTTGTCAAATTAAAATCGTTATGACTTTTAGGAAAATATTCTGCAGACTGACAAGACAAAAGCTGAACTTTATGGAAGGTTAGCATTCCATTACACCTGATGTAAAACTAGCACAGCATTTGATAACTAGAACATCATATCAACAGTCAAGCATGGTGGTGGTAGTGTACTGGTCTGGGGCTGCTTTGCTGCTTCAGGACCTGGATGACTTGCTGTTATTGATGAAACCATGAATCCTACACTTTAACAGAAAATCCTGAAGGACAATGTCTGGCCATCAGTTTGTGATCTCAAGATTAAATTCACTTGCAGTAAGACAATGATCTGAAACATGCCAGCAAGTCCACCTCTGAATGGCTTAAAAATCCAAAATGACAGTTTTGTAGTGGATGGCTTTTCCCTTGATAAATGAAATCATCATTTTAACTGCATTTTGTATAACTTGGGTTATCTTTGTATGATATATATATATTTTTTTTCTTGATCTTAAACATTTATGTATGACAAATATGCAAAAGGATAAGAAATCAGGATAAGAGGATAAGAGATCAGGATGGGAACACTTTTCCACAGCACTGTATGTATTTATGTATATCTGATGTTGCCTCAGTTACCCTCACAACAGAACAGGAAATGTTTATCTGAACAGAGAGATTGACTGTCAGATGATTCAGCTGATTGTGTGATATGGTTATAGGACTGATATCGATTTCAGGAGCATAAAGTCCCGTTCTTGCATCGGTGTCTGTTCTGTCCTTGAGTGTTAATGTCAGGAGGGATATGTTTCACTTCCAAACCCTTGAGCTGCTGGAGATAAAATACAGCATCTAAATTAGCCGAGGAACTACAGAAGCTATTTTTGTACAAACAGGAAGTGTAGCATTGATACAAATGGGAATCTATCTGAAAATGAAAACATAAAACAATCAAACAAGAGTCAAGAATATTTCTGCAACTGCTTTGGTTCAGAATCCTTAGTGAATCTGAATAACATTAAAGTTACACAAGTCCATCATTTATACATGTTTACAATAACTGTAGATTTGCCATAGACTAAGTAAAACTTAAGTTTAAAAAAAAGAGTTTCAATCACTGGAATGTGTCTTTGGCTGGGAATCATCCCCACAAGTAATCAGCGGAGACACAGTGTAGCTGCTCTTTTATGTGCTCCCTCCCCACGTAGACACAGAACTTGAGGCATACTTCTAAACACCATCTTGTTCAGGCTTTTAGATCAGCTCTTGCACATGCAGTATGGATAGAGGATATTTGTGTTTTAACTGTCCGTTTGATGCCCCCTAGTGGATTTTAGTAGAACTACCACTGCAGACTCGGACTCATGAGCTGCAACTCATCGTCAACAAACGGACATGGCAGAGGAGACATATCAGCTATCCTCTTGTGTTCAGTTGACAAAAACAGAGCCATAAAGTGTAAAATAACATAAAATGATAAAACTCTTTCACAGAAATATCAAGAAATGCAACAAAATGTGCATATAAAATGTCAGTAAATATGCATAAAACATATGCATGTGATTGTTGCACATACATTCAACCAAATGTTGCATAAAATAATCATTTTAGCGCTTCAAAACCAGAAAACTGAATCGATTTTTCCGTATTGATAGATAAGACTGATTTCCCCCAAGCCGGTGACGCAACTACTCATGTCTGGTTGTTTACAATCTCTCCGGCTGAATATGGCCGCTTGAAACTCACTCATGCCAGATAGAACTCGATAACTCTTCATTTTTTTTTATTAACTAGTCTTTATTATCGAAACACGCTTTAGTGAAGATACCAGTGTATTTTTCTTCTTTTACCTCGTCTCTGTTGTGGGTTTTTATCTCGTCTTTCAGGGACTCGATAGCCGTTGAAGCTATTAGCGAGCTAACTTCTTCATAGGGAACAATGACAGCCACTTCTGCAGGTAGCAGCAGCTGCCTCACGGCGAAAGGACTGGATATAAGTCTGGCTGCTTTACAACGACAAGACCCTTACATCAATAACATTGTGGACGTGGCCAGCCAAGTCGCTCTGTATACTTACAACAACAGGGCGAACGAGTGGGTGAGTATAAACGGAGACCGTGTGCTAACCTAGCTTAGCTTCGTCATCCTCTCCGGAGGCGCGCTTTGTCGCGGACTCAGATTTATAATAAAGAATGGTACTTCACTGTTATCTCCTTATAATATAGCAAAATGTCGAAAGAGTTGACATCCAAACCAACATGCTGTGTAACTATATAGTATTTAGTGTTGTGAAATATTGTCTGTAGATTCATGTTGAGAAACATTAGCTCCGATGCACCAGACACGTTAGAATTTTTACCCCAGTTTCCCCATTAGAGTATTGTACATTATTTTGCGTTTGTTTTGTAGTTATTCTATGTTTTGTCTTGACACAGTAACACGTTTTGCACAAGATACTTGTTCACCACACCCCAGAGTGTAACAAATTATGTGGTCAACCGTTTCTGATCTCTTCATTTCATGTGTTTGCATCTTTTTAGGAGAAGACAGAGGTGGAAGGAACCCTTTTTATCTACACCAGGTACTCAAATTCATCCTGAACTTTAACACATCATAGTTTTATAATGTACAGCTCTTAGTATTTAAATGTCACTTTAATATTAATGTTCATATAGAAAATTGTGACCTAAAATGTATTTGCTCTGCATTGCTGAGCTAAGGCACAACTGAAGTGCCTCTTGATGGATCTGTTCTGACTCTGTGTTGTGTATTTCAGGCTTGCATCTCCTCGACATGGCTTCACCATCATGAACAGACTCAGTATTGAGAACCTGACAGAGCCAATCACTAAAGACCTGGACTTTCAGCTGCAGCACCCATTCCTGCTCTACCGTAATGCCCGACGTAAGGAACAACCCACTGACACACACACGCACAAACACACTTCTTGTGTTTGCTGTTGATAGCTGATACCTCGATTGTTTGGTCATGTACCAAAGATCTGCTTTGAGCGCAGTCCTAGCACCACCAGTAAGTCAAGACATCCTTATTAGTACCTTTAAGCAGGGGTTCCCTAAGTTTTCAGCCTGCAACCCCCAAAACAACAGTGCCCACAGTTGTGTGCATTCAAGAGCTGTTGTGTGCAGACATTTTTAAGGATTTTTGAAACATTACCTTGATTTCAGCATAAATTGCCTCTGGCGACTATGGCATTATTTTATATTTCAATAGTTTTCTGCATATTATTGGGGGGACGAGGCATCTCGTGAACCCTTTCTCAGTGTCCCCCCCCCCGATCTAAAGGGTAAATTTGTTTTGCACACAGGAGTTTCAGCATTCAAAAGATGAAGAAAATAACAAATTAAAGCAACATTTATTTACAGTTCAAAACACAGTCAGACAAAATGCATTAAAAACTCACACTAAAATGTTAAAACAAAAGATTAACTTTTTGTCATTTCAGTGCAGCTTTTTCTAGTATCATCAAAGCACAAGGCAACTTGAAAAGTGTTTCATAAGCAGCCAGATCAAATGAGGAAAAAAAATGTAAAGGTGGAGACCTACATACACAGGAAAAGACATGAAAATACTAGACAGAGAGGTTCACCACTGAGAGAGAGAGGGATAAAATCACATCTATCCATCTATTTACAAATAGAAAGGAATATGTAGTACTAACGGCAGGGGACTAGAATTATGCTTTTTATTGCTGTTTGGTCACTTCCATAAATATCCTATATCATTATGACTTTAGTAGCTCCCCTGTGTCCTTAGCTTGTGCATAAGCTATTAAGCTACTGTATACATAAACTGAGTTGTGTATAATTGAGTCCAGAATCAAACTGAGACCATGTCTCAATGACTTTGAAGACCTGATAATAATACCACTTTAAAATGCCTGGTGTATCTGTAACCACAGGAAGGAAGTCAGATAAAAGATAGAAAATTTTGCTGTGCGCCGAAAGTGTGCAGCAAGCTGTTCATGTAAGCTAGAAGCCATATATGGAGCAGAGGTATGATGGTGACTCCAACTCTATCAGCCTGTCAACCTCTGAGACCTACATCTAGCTTACATAAACACACGTTGCGAGTGTCCCTGTGCGAGAAGAGCCTGACAGCACCACAAAGCAGAGATTAGATACACCACAACAGCCACTGATAATACAGGCACACACTCATTAATGCTGACACATGCAGACGTTCCTCCTTCTCTGTTTTGGTCTTTCAGCCTACATCAGGTTCAGTTTAGTAGAGTGTTTCAGTACCAGAGGATTTCTTACACTTGCTTTGATTTCTTTACTGTCATATTACATTAATTTTATTTTAACCATTATTACACTGGAAAACTCGAGGTCTGTCTGCACTCAAGAAACATTTAAGATTTGTCAACTTGGTAATCACTCTGCATTTAATGACTGTTTTCTCTGATTAAAACGAAACAAGTATGGGCACCATCAACATAGCAAACTTCATGGTCATAAGTGTCGTGATCAGATACAGATAATAAGGCAGCCAAAAAAGGAAAAATACAGAAGGTTGCACTCAAACTGATATTTATCACCAGAGCTGCTGTGATTTAAATGGCTTGTTGGATCCAAATAAAATGTTTTGCAAGCAGAAAACACAACTAAATTCAAGGTTCCTGGGTACAACATGACAAAATTTCTCAGCATCATTTACTGGATAAAGTTACACATGGGCTGGAAGAATCTCTTCCAGAAAACTGTATATAAACAGGAAAGCATCTCGGCTAAGAAAAACGTGTTTTTTCCCTGGCTAACTTCTGATCTCAATGACCATGTAAGCTCCAGGCTGTGTGTAATACTGCCAGTCTCAGTGTGTCCTGACCTCTGTGTGTAAGGGTCGTGGAATCTTATCATTAGACAAACATTTAGCTCTCAGCGCTGCCATGACTTCCTGGAATGGCAGTTGGCACAAAGTGGCACCCCAGGCTAAAAATAAGCATTTGGAGATATACGCCAGAACAGGGAAAGATTCAGGGAAGAGAAATGTGGCCTGAGAAAGTCGTTATTCCTCCAGGAGTTCAGAGAGGACAGATAGAAAGCTTTTTACATTCCTTTCTATAAGCACCTACAGCCCTAAGCAGCGATTTAGCTGCTCCATTATCTACACAGGGAGTCCTTTAACCATGTCATCCATGATATCTTGGTTTTTGGCTGTGGCTGGTGAATATGCTTGCTCCACAAGGTTACGAGTAATTTCTTCTTTTATTAAAGATATTCTAGCAGTAAAGTCATGGATATAATTTAAAAATGGTGACATCCCTTACCAATATGAGGGTAAGCCAGTTCCTCAGTGCTGACTTTAGCATCAAATAAATGTCTGCAATTTGGACTGATTTGTTTATAACTCAAACTATTAAGGGCCCCTAAAGTATGTTTGAATTCCTGGCTGTAACAGTGTAAAATACAGAAATTCTAAAGAGGGAGACAAGCTACACAAGAGTCTTTACATTTGACTTTCTGTTCCATTGCTACAGATGTAATGATTCATTCACAAAATTTACATAATTCTGTTGAGTTAGTATGGTTGCTAATAAAATTATGTGAAGTTTTTCCCTTATAGAGCATTGATAAGTTCTACTGCTTCATCTCCTGTATAGAAAAGGAGAAGCCAAAAGCAGATAGCACCCCCTGCTGGTGAAAAGGGGCATCGCAATATATTTATGTCAAGTTGATTTAAATTGCACATATTTGTATTGATTTAATGGTACTCCAAGATATACATGAAACTCTAGCATTGACCTATTCATGCCGAACCACAAATGGTTTGGACCACTCAGCATCATTCAGGTTAATGAGGCAGTAGCTATGGGTGGGGTTTAGTTGTACAGTGGCTGCCACTTGTGTAGCAATTGGCACATATGTGGCTATACTGTAGCAGCAGTTTGATCAGAACTGAACCACATTGCTTTATGAAAACAAGAGCAAAGAGCAACAGTGAAAGTTTCTCTTAACAGAGAAGATGTTTCTGCCTCCCAATAGTCTTCAGCATAAATGGCAGCCAGCTGTTCACACTCTAAGGCAGCGCTAGCCTGTATAGCTCAGGTTAGCACTGGAGCTACACAAGTCTACTAGCTCATTTTGTCTTGCCGTTTTGATTGGCACATCATGAATATGACGTTTGTCCAAACACCTTCTAAGAAGTTTTTGAAAGTCCTGCCATTCCCAAATGCTTTGTATGGGACGTCCCAGATGAATTTGAAATACCTCTTTGGAATGTATATATGAAACAGTCTATCATGTCATGTCAGGTTACAGTCAGGGTAGATTGCTAAAGCTAAATTTCTCTTTGGGATAAATAAAGTTATCTGAAACTGAATAGCTTACGGTGATAACCAAAAGTAGAGGACAAAGCGACTCCTGCTAGCATTTATACCGTTTTACCTTCCAAGTCAAAACTCAGTGTGGAGGCTAGGCACATGTGCAAAACACCAAGGTCAGGAGTATATCCATCTCTAACCGCTTTATCAAGGTGTGTTAGTCCAAGGCTACCATGTTAGATGCATTTTTAAAAGTCCTTTTTAGGACTTTTTAGACTAACATAAGTTTACTTAATGTAACTGCATGTGAACATACTAACTGTGATGACTGTTTAATCCAAATCACTTTACTGCTGTGTACTTTTATTTTTCTTTTGATTTAATGACATATGTGGCGCCACATTATGTAATAATGTAATAAATTTTCAATTCATTATGTAATAACGCCGCATTTTGTAAGCCACTAGCGGTAAGGGTTAGGGCAAGGTAGTAGGGTATACCCTGGAGCCCACCTTAAGTCCTAGGGTTAAGGTTAGGTGTTTAGTCTAGAGCCCTGAAGGGGGGTTAGGTTTAGGCATAAGTCACTAAGTGGTTAGAGTTAGGGCAAGGTAGTTGGGTAGGGCATACCTTGGAGCCCACACTAAGTCTTAATGTTAGGGTTATTACATAATGCAGCGGTATTACATAATGTGGCGCTACATCATATTTTAGAAAAATAATGAATTCTAAATGTTTCCTTTTTATTAGTTACTTTCTATCAAACAGAATATCACTACCATAACAAATAGTTATTTTATCTCAAAACTAAGCAGTTAATAAATGTTAAATGAAAGTACGTTTTTAGTTTTAACCCTATTCTTTCATATTTTCAGTTATTATGGTAAATACTGAGGGCGATCCAAGCTTAACTAGTGAGCTGCACTGTTGCCCTTTTACCACTCACAGTATTAGCCTGTCTTAGCTGTGTATTTCAGGTGTATTGACAGTCTTACCTCCAGGTCGTACGTATGTGTATCCCAGGTCTCTCTCAGACACCAGCGAGCCCTTAAATCTGACCTCTGGTTCCTCCTCCAGTCTCTCATGTTTAGGTTTCCTCTGAAACAGGCCTCTCAGCATGGCTCCCACCGTAATCTCACAGTCTAGTAGTAACTTTCTGGCTCTCCTTTGAAGTCAAAGCTGCCCGGATTTCACCTTAAACTGATGCCAAGTGAATGTCTTATCTGGTGAAAGTGAAATAAAGGTGATAGCCAAATTGACAGCTTTTGCTGTCACAGCAGTTGTACCAAAGTCCTTCTTAGAACTGGCCTTCAGAATCAGTTAAAGCGTACCTGCAGTCCGTCCTCAAGGGAAGACGTAATAGTGTAATAATAGTCCTAATGTCTCCTTAGATGAGATTTTCCATAGCTGTAAAACTCAGTTTATACTCCTCCTCTGATGCCATGAATTCCATTCCTACAAACAAAGGCAGTGATGCCTCTTCTTGGACAACAGTAATTCCAAGCATGCATGTGTGTCACTGCAAGAGCACCTAATCCATCTCAGACTAAACTTCTGCTTGGAAATACATCTGTGTTTGCAACTATACTAGTTTTTATGTAGTCCCAGTAGTGCAGTTTGGGTTGCAGCCAAATACACTTACTCTATCATCCAGTTGCATTCAAACATTCCGTAGAATATGATGCTTTTCTGTAAGAAAAAAAAAACAGTGTGCTTTTGTTGTAACATAAAAGCAAATCCCAATAGAGTAGAGAGAACAGACAATGACCAATTTAGGTGATTTTTCCCAGACTTAGGGAGGAAACAGAAAGAACTGAAGCTCTTCTTAAATAAAAGAATGCATCCAAATCTCGCTGGGTTCTGATCAGAGTTAGCGTAGATCTACAGCAGACACCCCACGTGCTCTAGTGTGTGCCGTTAGCCTGGTATGTCATAGGACAACACAGGCTTAGTCCGGAATCATTCGCCAACTTCCGTTGACCGACTACAGCCAAAGATTCAAGTACTTGTCATTTAGACATGTAGAAAAAACAGAATTGACAATCCTCTGCTAGCGATGCCTCTTGATCCCACAATTCAATGCCATATGGAGTTACATTTAGCAGGGGTTCGAAGTTCCTTTCGTCCTCTCTCTCTCTCTCTCTAAGGCTCCAGTGTCGCTGACTGGATCCCCTCTCCCTCTGACATTCACCCTGATAGCTTAACTCGTGGCCACTTTTATCACTGCTACTGGTAGTAGTCCTCCCTCCACCCACTCTCTGCCTCTCTTTCTCTCTGAGGGGCTCCTATCTCATTGAGGTTTGGACTCTTTGAGGGTAAGGGCAGCTTTAAACTTGTGAGAATCTATCTGAATGTCCTCTATTTAACATTTTCTATCTTGTCTCCTCCCTTTATCTTTCATCCTTTGTCTCATTTTTCATTCATCAACACATCTCAGCTGGTGTTTTCCTGACAGCCAAAGAGCTCTCCCACCACTTGATGGACTTGTTGATAATCTCTCTCACACACCTCACTTCCTCCCACTTTATACCCTGTCTCCGCTCATTTTTTTCTCCATTTTCCAGCTCTCTGACTCCGTCTCTGTCAAACAGTCTCATCCCCAACGTGCTCTAAGTGGCTGTGACTCCACCAGACAGGCTCCCACTGCAGTTACTTATTTGGTACTGGGGGCTGATTTTTCCCAGGCTTTGTGTGTGTCTGTTGCCCTCATCCATACTGACCTCAGTGACATATCCAACCTCATTTGAAGCCAAGAGTGCGTTTGTGTATTTTTGTGCATGTCTGTGTGGGAATGTGAGTATGTGCTTCACAGCTGATTTCACTTTAATCTCACTTCTTAAGTCTGTCTGGTCTTAAAACCCTGCGTCTGTCGCTGCATTCAGAAGTGTTTCTGTCTTTTCTTTGTCTCATCATTAACACTTCACCTCGTTTCCTTTTTGGAACAGCTTTATCTTTCCTTGAAATCCACTTTAGGCAGGAAGCCTGTTGAGGTGTGAGGTGATGTCAGGCTACCTTGATAAGGTCTTGATATCAAACTACAAAGATTTTTTGTCTCTGCTTGCCACATTGATTATCAACTGTAAAGTACCAAAAGCTGCCTTGCTAAGACTTAGGTGCAGATTTTTTGTGGTTGAAGATTAATCAAGGCATAGGCTAAGTGTCAAAGAAATTATCCATCCGCTGCTGTTCACTTAGTGCTCATAGGTGTTGTAATGGTATGCGTAATCTTGCAGATCTTGCATCATCTTTTAAAGATTGCCTTTTTTTGTTCAACGTCTTCCTATTTAAATTTAAACCTCTGCCAGATGATAGATCCAGTGGCGTTTATCTTCGTTCGTCTCTTAACACAGCTAACTTTCCTCAGCAGTCTTTCCACTTCCTCCACACTGCCATGCTTCTCTCCTCTGCTCATACAAAAACGCACATACATAGAGGAGAGATTTCTGGATGGGCGGGGGCTCTTTGCTGTAAGAGAACACTAAAAGTAACCCTAAAACTTCCACATAATTTGTACTCTGTTGTCGCAAGCCGCAATACATGGAGTATACTCGATATATTGCCCACCCCTAGCGTGCAATACAAGTAAAACAAACACTCAGCATTGAGACAGAATACATTATTTTCTGATTGTTTCACAGTGGCAACACTAAAGAACTGAGAAACAACACAAATTCAACTCATTACAAAGCTGCAGAGATTTGTTTGTATTGAAGTGGTGCTGCAAGTGCACTGCTCTGCAGCTATGCGTTATATTCATTATGTGGCAAATACATTATTTTAAGTCCCTTTATTATCTCAGCAAATTGCACATGCTAACGTGAATGTCTGTTACAGACAAACAATAATGTCTCCTGGTCCCTAAAAGTTTTTTTCTTTCACTTCTTGACCTGTGGGCTTATTTCAGATATTACGCAGTGCAGGCTTGAACAAGTCAGGCCGTTTGTTGTTTTAAAATAAGAATAACAAAACAATTTTTCAGTTTTTTACACATTGTGCTGTGATCATGGAAATCATATGAATATGGGACGGTGCACTGGTCTGCTCTGAGTCAGATGTCATTTTAGTATTTATAATGAGGTTTAAAGTAATATGTATGCTGCAAAAGTTGGTGATGCTTTTCTTGTTTTTATGTTCATTTAAGATACCAGGAGGGTGCAGTGACAACATTGTCGCTGATTAGGTTGATCAAGGAATCAACCTAATTTTTTTTCAGGCAACCAAATTGTTTTGGGCAACTACAGGCTGAGTTCATTTTTAGCACTTGAGAAGAAAGTATTATATATATATATTTATAGTCCAGACAAGACTTGGTGCTCTTTTGAATAAAGGTCTGTGTCTTTATCAGAGTTGGCTAAAATAAATGTGGAAATATTGGCACATTAGATACTGGCAAAGCCTAATATTGCATATTGTTTTCTAGTATGGTTTACTAAGCAGAGAACTGCAAAGATTTGGTTTATCCTGTTTTTTTTTTTATTTACTCTTCTGCTCAAATGGGCAGCATTAAATGAGACCAGCCTTCACATGAACACATCACCAACATCAAAAACATAAAGTACAATTGGCATAGTGATCAAGTGTTGACTACATGAGCTTGTGTATACATTGTTAAAAAAAATTGACCGCTTATTTTATCTTTTTTAATATGATAAAAGATTCATTAAGCACCATGCTTATTGATGTCTTGGCACTCAGTTCTGTCCCTGGACAAAGTATGAGTCCCTTCTGACTCCCTAATAACTGTACATCCAAGCTACCTGTTTCGTTGAGCTGTATGTAGCTGCTGCAAATAACAATAGAAAGATGACTCACTGTGTACTGAAATGCAATCGCTTTTCTGTGTAACCCATGACAAATGGGTGTAGATGTGGTCTTTTTCCTCCCTTGTTGACCATGTTTATCTAACTTAGAGACTCCTGGGGCCCATAAGGGTACTGCTGGGAAATTTTTCAGTTTTGACCTAGCTGGGCAAATAATACACAGTTTACATGTCCAGTAGGACTGCAGTGATGTCACAGCAGCAGTAGTACGACAGCATGTCTGTGCATTCACTTGACTGAAAGAGTACTCTTTTAGTTGTCTGTTGACTGAACTGGCTGGTGCATCTTAAAAATTCAACCGCCTGTCTTTTGGCAGCTAATTTAATTTTTATTATTGACTCAGGAAATGCTCCAGACCAAGAGTTTTTTTTTTTTTTTTTACATTTTTGTTAATGTTTTACAGTCACTCCCCTCCCTCCTCTCTGAATCTTTTGCCCCTCTCTTCCTCTCTCTCCTTCAGTAGTCATCCATGGGATTTGGTTCTATGATAAGGAGGACTGTCAGCGCATTGCCCAGAGGATGAAGATGTAAGTGCTTTTATGTCCACAATCCAAATGTATACATCCTTTAAAATAACACATTTGGACTTGGTTTGCTGCACAGGGACTATTGGGTTCGAATGTTCTATTTATATTTCAGTCCCCATACACCAGAGATGTAAACATGTCCTTGTTAATACAACAGTGTCTGGGTCTTAGACTAAACAAATAGTCAACAATTCACAAGTATTGTATTCTTTAATTTGCCTCCAGGTAAAGAAAATACAAAGAAATGTACTCAGACTAAATTCCAAAGTATATTAGATATAAATGTTTTACTCTTTTCATGAAGAAAGTACAGTGTACTGCTGCTTGTGATTCATGTTTTCTCACATAGACTTGCTTGTTTGTGTGTGTAGTCTGACCCAGCAGGAGCAGGCCCTAGCTCAGTCTCAGGGTGGGTGGTTGTCCCCTGGTGGAGGAGGAGGAGGAGTGGTTGGAGGAGATGGAGGAGGAGGAGGGAGTGAAGCAAAGGCAGTGGACATCATCCAGATGTTGACCAAAGCTCGCACAGAGTATGACAAGGTAGGGAAACACTCTGAAAAACTCCTGCAAACATTTAATGGCAAGTCTTTTCATTTTCTCACACTGGTCTATAGGAGGCCCACAATTCTTTTCAGTTGTGTGAGCTGCATATTGGCTACGCCTGTGCTGTCACTGCCTCGTCTGTCTTCTTAATGTTTTGGGGCCCTACAAGTGACCTGATTTATTGTTAAACTGAGCCGGATAAATTCAGATTCAAATGCCAAACTGGCTATTTACTTTGAGAAGCACAAGCCTGATGTGCAACCCTGCTGTGTTCATCTTCCATGGGAAATATTCCATCAATGTGTAGACAGAAAGCTGTAGCAACAGTTGTAGTTTAGAGAACAAACATATTCTACCAATGTTAACAAACATATCTGCTAAAAATAAGGTAAGTATGGCTCTGTGTATAGGATTTTCTTTTCTTTTTTGCTGAGGGGAATGCATGGCTCGTGTTCAAAATAGGCAAGTCTTCTATTTTGAAGATGCTCTGATAGATGCTCACACAGACAGTCTAAGCCTTGACTTGTTAACATGCATGCTGAAATGAGAAAAAAGCCACAACACAGCTGAGACATGGCAGCCACACACCCAGTCTGAAATGGCCGTTATTGTTTTTGACTTGCCTCGTAGCTCTCATCCTTTTTAGCCTCACATAATTTATTTATTTTCTTAACCTTCTTGTTAATGTTTTTTTTTTCAGGGGCAGTCTAAATCAGAGCCAAAAGAGATTGGTGGCAGCAGCGTTCTTTCTGGAAACCCAAACCTGATCAAACCAATCCCTGTAAAACCAAACGCTCAGGTAAAACTCACAAATCCACCTCTTCTTATATTTCATGTTTACGTTTCAACAGTTTCACTTATTTAAACGCCTGTTTGGGCACAAAAATTATTTTATGTAGTTAGCGCTGTTCATTGACCGTATACAAAGATGGACAATGTGTCTGTACTTCCTTCCATTGTATAAAAGTGAAGCCAAAACCCCCCTATGATATGTGCTGGCATACTTTGCTGAGGACAAAATTTGTTAGCATTGAGAAGCTGTCTCTGTTGGACCTGTGGGGCTGACATAATTGGTTATATTTCACAGTCTTTGAATTTTGTTGTCATTTAAGGAGGTCTTTTGTGTTAAAATACTGCAGAGCTAACTGAAGTCTATATATCTAGTCTTATGCTTAACTGTCCTCCTCTTTGTCTCATCTTTCTTACCAGGACACTGAAGGTGTTGAACCCAAGCCTCTCTCTCTGGCCACCCTTTTTGGCTCCCAACAGCAGCCTCACCAGCCTTCCAAACCCCAACCAGTCTCTCCTTTAGCCGCCCCTCCCATTGGGACAGGGTCACCATCTACAGGAAAACTCACTCGCCCCCCTGTAGCCCGCACGCTTACGTATGAAGAGACCCTGAACTCTGGCAGAGGTGTCGCCTCCAAAGAAGGGAACGTGGTCTCACCTGGCGCTGTGATTGGAGGAAAAGCAGTTGTAGAAGATGGTGGAAATGTCATTCAGCAGCAGGAGCAGCCTCAGCACTGCCCGGCCATCCAGAAGCTCATGCAGGGACAGAGAGGAGTGCTTCAGACCGTGTCAGAATCCCCTGAAAACCGTTTGTGTGACAACGGCGTGCCTCTGGAGCATCACCACCACCATCATCATCTGATCCACCATCATCAGCAGCATCACCTTCATCATCCTCAGCATCAAATACAACCTGACCCAATCAAGAGACTTTTCCAAACTCAGCCACCTCTCCCTCCTTCCTCCACCTCCTTCACCTCAGCTGTCCAACCACCGTGTTGCTCCCACCCTCCTCCTCCGGCTCCTCTACAGCAGAATCCTCATCTCTCCCAGCCTGTAATGGTGGACTCAGTGTCATGGTCTCATCTCCAAGGGCAACAGAGTCAGCCACATTTTGTCAGCTTGCCTAAACCTCAAACGGAGGCGCAGCACAGCAGCCAATCAGCTTCAGCTGTACAGGGAACAGGTGGGACGTCTTTTATGCTCTCAGTGTGCAAGGAATATGCAATGTGAACATGTAGAACAGTAGAAGAGGAGCCTCAGAGGAGCCTTTTGGGCAAATGTTAAAGAGAGAAATATATAAGCATTTACATATTAAAGTAGTTTAATGAGAGGTAGTTGCTAAAATTATAGTTTATTGATAATAAAGAAGTCAGAAGTTAAGAAGTCATGTTTTTCCTGCTTCACCAGGCCTGATTCCACCTCAGGTGACCAATGACCAAGTCCTCCAACCCCCTCAAGGTATGTTATTAGCTCTCTATAAATAAGTGACAGTTACACTCTTCTTGGACTCTTTAATCTCTGGTTACATTTTCTTCATCAACATGTAGGATCTGTACAAAAGGGTTGTTTCCTCAGCTTGTCAAGTCTTCTGGTTTCCGTTTGTAGTACATTTTTATTCTGGGATGTCAAGTTTTTTTTTTTTTTGCAGAAAGCTTCACGCCACAGTGGTGAACTCTAAATGTGGGGCAAGAAATGATCTCCACATAGAGAAGCACTATCAAAATGCTATCATTTGCAGCCACACTGACCTAATTGTGAAAAAAGGGCCATGTTAAGTTTGTTTTGTGTCCTGAGAGTAGGGGCACATTCAAGCAAAAGAAGAGTTTTGAAATGATAACCAGGTCCCGTATTTGTCTTCTCTTAGCTCTGTCTTCCCAAATCCCTGGTGTGGTGTCACCTCACGAGCTACTACAAAAGCTCCAGCTGGTCCAGCAAGAGCAAAACCTTGCCTCCCATGACCCCCCTCGCCTTGGACCGGGGCTGGCTCCTCGATTCCTGGGGCCAAGCCAAGTTCAGGGTGCTGGCTCTGTTGTAGCCCCAGTTTTAAACCCAAGCACGGTCACTGCGGGTCAAAAGGCCGCACTGCAGTTTCAGGCAAGCATGGTAGACTCTGTTAGACATTCTCACTTTGTTAGGTTTAGGTATAGTTGAAGAATTAATAATTACCACCTCTGTATTTTCAGGTCATTTCCCCACAGCGGATACCAGCCACTGTAGCACCTGACATGCTCCTCTCTCCCAGTGTGTTCACCCAGCCAAAATCTCTAGGTGGGCTGTCAGGAGTTGCCCCTGCAACCCTGTCAAGAACCCCCCTTCAAGATGAGACCAGAGCCCTGACAAAAAGCCAGCTTCAATCCACACTGCTGCATCTAATCCAGGTAAAATAATCCTACTGAATTAATCTGGCAACAGCAGACTATTTGTGGAAAATCTGAGGCTGATAATGCTTCCTTGTCCATTTCAGACTGACAGCTCATTCCTGGACACCATCTATGAAGCCTACGTCAGCCGCTGTGCAAAGGACTCCAGCACCAAGTACTGATGATCCTTCACACCCTCTGTTTACACACATGAGCAGAGCAGGCATGTTCTTACACTTTGGGGTGAACCACTTTCTCCCTGGACTATCACGCCCACTCAGTGTATCTTTTCCACCCTGTTGTCTCTCTTCAGTTCATATCCAATTTCTCTGGAGGAAACAAAGACAATTTTCTAAATGTACAAATGTATTTGTTTCTGTTTAAAAAATGTTTAATTTCTAGACATCTCTGAAAAAAACAAAAAAAGCTCTCTGCTTCTCTGCTAATGTGGTACAAACTTGCCCTCACCTGTAGTTAAAAGGAAAATGAAGCCTGTAGCTGATGAAAAAAACATGATCTTTTTCATGTTTTTGATTCCGGTATTAACCTGCACCGTTTTTCCCATCAAGTGTAGCAGAATTTTTATTTAAATATTTGTTTTACTTTTTAATCTGACTTGGCCATCAAAGACTGGCAACACACTAATCTTCAATGATTTAAAAGAAGTTGAAAACCACAGATTCAAGGACAATTTCAACTAATTTTTAACATTACAGTCCTCTGAATGCAAACAGAAGGCAATTCAGCCAGACCGTTAGATAACTCACCTGCTTTTTGTTATGATGATTTCACAGTGGAGATTCCATTCCCACCAGATCTCACAGAAATTTGCACAATCAAACGTGACTTCAGAAGAATAACAAAGGAGGGGGAGCAACATCCTCAGTTGGCTGTCCTAGTGTGTGTTAAAGTTGCAGTGAAAAAACAAAATGCAAGGAAAAGAATAGAGGGGAAATCCTGGCTGAGAGGAAGGCAGAGTTGTGTTTATGTTTGATATTTACAGTTCCAATAGGGGAAGCTCTGATGTGACAGGGAGCAGTAAAATAAATAATTGAGTAATTTGAGTAATAGAAACAATAGTTGAGTAATTTAATGGTATCAGAAACTTAGGGTACGATAATAGCTTGGTGACAAGTCCACGGTATGGTATTAAAAAAACAAATGAAGACTTGGAAAAAAGTAATGTCGGCATTTATTCTACAACAGTTGCACTTTGAATATTACTGTATGGCAAAAAGTGGTGTTGGTGTGCATTAGGCTTAAAATATCTCCTTATACTTTGTTTCCAGCTCGTCATTGTCCACCGCTGAAAATTACTGTAGATCTTTGGTCATACATTTACAGATACATCTTGTGATCTGTTGAGCCCTCGCACTGTTGTGGTGAAGTGGGATTGTGAACGCTTCCTTTAGAGTCTTTTTTACCTGGCTGGATTCTGCTCCTTGCATCTTTGCTGATCTTTTCGGGATGATGATTTACCAAGTAGCTCCTTGTGTCTCTCATATTCAAGTTTGTATGTCAAGTGTGACTCTGCAGTCTGTTTGTGCGTCACCTTTTCTCCTTTCTCATTTCTTGACACCAGGAAAATCGAAAATTTTCCGCACATCAGATTTGAAAATCACTGGAGCCCCTGCAGGATCATAAACTTTGGTCACACTGGTCTCCCTGTAGACTGACTCTTGCCGCTCATAGTATCCACCATTTTCGTGCTGTCAATGGGATTCCCTTCGCTCTCCTTCACTTAAAAAACTACACGTTGTGCCCTAAAGACCTACCGTTTGAAACTGTCACATCCACAACGACACTGAGGTGCTTCTGCCACTGTGATACCAGAGCATTAATGATACTGTTTCAGACCAAAGTCCACAAAGGCTTGTTTTTGGATGGTTCACCGGATTATTCTTACCAGATTTTCCTATGGTGTGAAAATGATTTTATTGTTCTCATTCTGCTTGAAAGATGATTTGAGCTGCTTTAACTTGACAGCAGGAGCATGATTGTGATGTGGAATGAAACAACAATAAATAAATCCATAAGCTGACCAGACTGAAGGAGGAAGCACAACAAACGCAGCCATGGTGAGGATGGCAAAATTGAAGCATAAAGTTAGATGGAGGACCGAAATGTTAAACTGTGGCACGAACATGTACCACAATCAAAATGACCAAGAGGAGCTGGACTGAAATCGCATTTGCAATGGATGCAGCAGGTAGCTAACAGCTAGCCCCGTTTAGATTGATTCCAAGTCACGTTTGATTGTGTAAGGTTTTGAATCGTGAGAAGAGACTTCAGTTGTTAGGGTGTGGTATTCTGTTTGCTCACACTACATGCTCTAAAAACAAAACAATGCAATCTGTCATTATTCCTCATCATGTATGAGGGTCTCTCATGTTTTCAAAATAGGTGAAGATTTGACAAAATATTTTAGTGTGCCAAGCTTTGCACAAGTCAGCCTCCTGGGTTTGTCTTCCTAGACTCATAGCAACCCCTGAAGGATATGTTAAAACAGACTTCAGACCTACTTCACTCACTAAATAAAGTGTTAGACATGTTTTGTTTGGGAAACCACTGATCTTAACATGTTACCAGAATTTGATTTCAGCACATGAATTGTTTAAATTAAGTTCTTATTGGTTTGTTTTCTTAAGACATTTTATGCAAGTATCCAAGTTGTTTTTAATTATATCAAACGGATACTCAGTCTTTTTGTTTCTCAGCACTTTGTAACCTCTAAGAGGGTTTTCTAAGTGTAATTTGATTATAATCATCAAGAATTTAAATTGGTATGGTATCCATTAAACTTGTGGAAACAAGGAATAGGTAATCAGCGCAATGTCACAAACAGCACGTTCTGAGGTGCGTTTTTACATTAACTGCGTGATTTCACGGCTGTAAATGTTCTATAACGCAGGCAGAATTTATGTTTCCATTTCTGTTCTTTAAGAAGACATAATGAACAACCATGAAGCACCTTCAAGCTATTCCTTTCTGCCAAAGCCATTATTGTAAAGCAGTTTATAACAATATATTATAATGTATCACTATCAAAAGTACGAGTAAAAAAGCAGAAATCCTAGGCAGTTACGGTGGCAAATCCAGTTAAAGCAGTGACTCGGTTAAATGGCGTCATCATTAAGCAAAGAAACATGCTTTTTTCTCTTGACAGGCCTGTTAAAGCCAGTACAATACGATACTATACAATAATATAATAAAATATAGGAGTAGTACAGTTGTTGCACTATATGCGCATCAAGCTCCAGAGTCGGTATCACTCATTTCAAATGGAGTCAGTTGAGAAAAGAAAGCTAAAATGTGCAAGTGTCATTGTTTGTTGCTTTGTTTAGCTTCTTTGCCTGACTCATCTATATCTGGACTTCAATTTGCAAAGAAAAAGCAGCAACAAAAACAGAGAATACATAAAGTATAACAGAGTATTTTTTTGCTATTTTTGTACTGAAGAAGCAAAATGCATTGTACACATACAAATAACCAGCATGTAAACGTTCCAATTAGCTTAAACTATCAACACAAATGAAGTCTTACACAACATATCTGCAGTTATTTTTAACGCCATTAGCTTCTTCTGGTTCAACATGTCAAACTTTTTTTTTTTTAATTGCCATAATAAATAGTATAACGACACAGGAATGTTAATGGAAAGATTTTTCAGTTTCTTTGTTTGTCACAGATGTTTTCCTCTTACATCAGCTGGATTACATTTCAATTGGATATTAAATGTTCTCAAACCAACTTTGTTGTTTCCTTACTGTCTCTCTTTAATGATATGCTTAGACTGACTGGCATTAGCATTATTATTCATCATTCATGTTGCACAAATCACCGTAAAGGTACACTCATTATTGCTTTAATGCCACATTGTTGCCACAATCAATAGCGCAACATAATGTCTACAGTGATTAATCAGCTGCTTTTAAACACCCAGCACTATTTAGTAACCGTGTCTTATTATCCCTAATAGACTTACACAATGTTATTTTTTCCGATACTAAATCACTCCCAGTGTTTATCATGCTCAACTGAGCGCACTGAACGAGTCAATACAGCAGAGTTGCTGACACGAGGGAGGTGGTTTGACAAAACAGGGGTGTTGTTTGAAGAATGGGAAGAGGGACTGAGTAGATTCAGCTAGAAACACTGTACCAGTGAATAAAACACATGTATTTTAATTTTGTAGCTGTAGAGGAGCTTTTGACTGCCTAAAAAGATCCTTATTAGCATCTTGTGGTGGGTTTGTTTTTGTACATTTTTAACCTTTAATTTAAAGTCTAGATTAAAGTCCTTTAATGGTTCAAACTGAAATTAAAATATAAGTATCGGAAAGAGAATACATCTTCAGAACAGTGAGAAAATATGCAGTGCATTCAGAAAGTATTCTGACTCCTTTAACTTTTTCTCAGTTTTGTTGTTGCAGCCTGATGCTTCAATCGTTTACAATCATTGTTTCTCTCATTAATCTATACTCAGAGACCCCCAGAGCATGATGCTGCCACTACCATGCTTCACTGTTGGGATGGTATTGTTAATCTAAAGAAGTGTCTATATGATGGTGGTAAAGATAACAAATGTTTATGTAATAAATTGGAAGAATGTTCAGTTCTTTGAAGAGGGAGGCAGACGCTTCTGTTGGATTAGAGACAGTTGCTAATCTTACAAAACTTTTTTTTGCAGAAAGTAAAGTTTACGAAGATTGGACGTGTAAGAGAAGAGAGAATATTGCCTTAAATCAAATGAGGGTAGGTCATAGAAGGTCAAAAAAACGAGGCTTATTTTCCAATAAGGAATTGAAATAGGTAAATAGGTAAAATACCATGAAACAGCTCAGTGTTTATTCCCAGCAGAGCGTTCTGACTCTGCTGAAATTAACTGGCAACAAATTACATGAAATGACTGACTGATCATTGATGGAGTTATTGATCGATACATAGGAAACAGCCCCTCAGATGAAGTTCTCAGCTGCTTCCTCATGGCGTCCATCAGCTCTCCAGACAGCAGTGATAACGAGCTGTCACTCGCTGTTTCTCCACACGCATGCATTATACTTTTTAGACAAAGAGATCAAAAAAACAATGACAAAGCATAAAACCCCAAATCTATGAAACTTCACTCTTGCCTTTCTCTGCCTGAATGAAAATGTTTCATCATGTGGATTTCTGTCAGTGAACTACTTCTGTTACAGAGCCTTGGTCTGTTGAAGGTGGCGCTTCTGTTTGCTTAGTGATGGCCTTGAGGTTCAGAGTTGAGTCAAAGTCTGATCAATCACCTACCAGCTTCTTTTGTTTTCCATAATGAAGGCCCCACTGCCACCATAGTGTCTTTATCAGGCCTTGCATCTATTTTTCTCAGAATAAATGTCAACATAAACAATATTTATACAAACCAAATAGCCTGGACTCATTAAAAGTATACCAGTGTATCTTAAAAACTCAATATATTACCCAAACCCTAATTGAAATTCCTAATGTTTTACATGGTTTTCCTGTAGAAGATCCCTTTAAACAAAAAGAGGACCAGCTCCTGTTAATTTCACAAATAGATTAAAAACACTGTAAAAAAAAAAAGTTAGGTCTTATTGCTGTCACATATATTTAAAAAAACAAAAAACAGTTAGGACCTAAAATGTAGTGTTTGTTTCTTTGTGATAAGATGCTTTCAGCCCCCTGAGACCAGGAGGTTCCAGACCACTGGTTTAGCTGATGAAGCTAAATGTAAGGGCTGACTATTAGCCCTGACTTAGACTAATCAATGACCTCTGGGGTGTGTGTTTGTGTGAGTAGGGGTGTGTTTTCATACCCACAGAGGTGGCGTCTTCACTTGGAGTCGGACTCTAACCGAAGGATGCTGGCGGTTTTAACAGGTTTCATTTTGAAGCAGAGTCGATAAATCAGATTAAACTGATTAGTAGATCGAATATGTTTTGCTATTGACGTCTAATGACTTTGAATCTTTGTTCATGCACAAGAGTTGCTCTGTGTCAACCTACAATCAGAGACACATCCTTCTTGTCTATTTTTTTTTTAGTTTCTCAGGCTTTGCTAGGACAAACTGGACCCATAACTCAGCTCCACAGGGACACAGGTGAGTGGCACATATTCTATTTGATGGCATTGAAGGGTCTTTGTAGCTGAGTTTATTTTTAATTATATAATGTGGTAAACAAAAGAGACCTTTTTTTTATCAAAGTAGCTAATAAGGTAATAAATAACCAAGGAATTATTCTTGACACAAAATAAAAAGACAACTTTGCAGTTTCACTTTATTGGGCAAACGGATAAATGAGGTAAACCACAGCCAAATGATTAAATGTATGAAAATAAGAGCTGTCATACTGAATCTATGGATGTAATAAGGAAACAACAATACCAAATTTCAAATTCTACTTTTAACATGGTTTGTTCAACACAACTGAAAGAAGAGGACAGACTTGAGGGATAATTCTAAGTCTTTTTAATCTATGCTGCTGCAGATATACGCTCACTAATCACTTCATTAGGTATACCTTTTCAGCTGATCTTCTGCTTAAAAGTTTGACGTCCTGTGTTCAGGGAGGCTCTCCTGAGCAGTTACTTTAGTTATTGTTGCCTTTCTTCCAGCTTGAACCAGTCTGGTGATTCAGCTTTGACCTCTGCTGTTAACGAGGCCCAGAATACTGCTGCTCTCTGATATTTTCTCTTTTACAACCATTCTCTGTAAATCTTAGCAGTGGTGGGGCATAAAAGTCCCAGTAGACAGTCTGACACTGACAAGTGCCAAGTTTAATGTTTTTTAGCATATTTGTCACACTTACTTGTATTAGATCAACAACAAAAAAAATATATATATATTAGACAAAGATAACTTGAGTAAATACAAAATGCAGTCTTAAAAATTAAAATACATGTGAATGTAATCTCTTCCTTGCAAATAGTGCTGCACATGCACATAGTGCTGCACATGCACATATTAATCCCTGGAAATAGTTAAGAGCATGCAGCTCAGCTGTTATGCATTGCAGCACATTAATGTAGACATCATAAGGAAACATGTGAATGAAATTAACTTTTACTTCTAGTTTTTCAACTTTGATCATTAAGAGTAAAGTTCCAGTCATCTTTCTCTGATAGTTGTGAGGGGGAGGAGGAAATAAGACTTCATCCCTATCATCACTAATCTAGGTCAGTGGGGGAGGATGTGTCCCACAGCTGTTATACACTGCTGGTGTGTACATTGATATCCATATGTGTGTGATCTACATACATGTTTGTCTGCCTGTCTCCCTGTTTCTTGTTTTAGTCTCTCTTGGTTATTAAAGGACCCTCCAAATCTACTGCAGTATTACTTTTGTGTACGTGTCAGATTTCAGTAACAACCTTATAGTTTCCATGAGCAGATGTTTGACTGACTTTGTGTGTTTGTCTACGTATTTGTGAAATGGTTAAATGGTAGAGTATACAGTGTATTGAGGTGACATTTGTCTGGAATTGGTGATATACAAACCAAATAATGATTGATTATGATGAGCTGTATTTACCTCAGACTGAATGTGCAAAGTGTGCATGTGTGTTGGCAAATCTGTGTATTATGCATCATGAATCATGGGTATTTAGATTAATGCAGCTTAATGGAGGCAGACAGCCCCTTTGAGCTCCAGACGTCATGTAAACGTCATGTCTCTGCTGGAGCTCACGTGTCATTTGGGCTTCGTATAGTGCAGCAGGCAGTCAACCAAAGATTACTGTTACAATTCAGGGAAAGCTTGAGAAACCTCCTGAAACTATAACTACCACTTGGTGTTTTTATGAATCCACAAGGTTTCCACAGTGAAAGTACAGTGGTGGGTGAGGAAGAAGGGCTGTGGTGTTTTCTGTGGTCGTGTGGTTCATAGAAATATTAAAAGGAAGGACAGACAATGATGCCTAATGGCATTGACCTTTGACTTAGAAAACCACTTGTTCCTTGAGCCAGAGAGAACATTTGTAGAAAGTCTGAAGTAAATTCCTGAAGGTGTTTTGACATGTGGTGTTCAGAAGCAAGGGATGCACATGAGCCCCATTACCTTGACCTCCAAAATGTAATCAGTCCATCCTTGAGTCAAGATTAATTTTTTGTGAAAATTTAAAATCCCTCAAAGTGTTCTAAAGATATTGCATTAATAAAGAACGGCCTGGAAAGAAAGGGATGAACATGAGGCCCAAAGACTTTAGCCTACGACATCCAAAATATGATCAGTTCATCCTTGAGTCAGGATGAAAATTTCTGCAAAGTTTGAGGAATACCTCTCAAAGCATTGTTGAGATATCTCATTCACAAGAATGGCGCAAATGAGCAGACAGGCAACCTTAAAACATGATGTTCCTCCATCCTCAGCTATCGCTGGTGCAGAGGCTTAAAAATGCAATTTTCTGTTTTCTAGAAGTGTCAAAAAATTGGGCTGTATGATGTAAAAGTTTGCCTGTGTGGACTAATTGTGAATTTCCTTTGAGAAGCTACTATGGCATACCACCCTTAACCAAAGCAATCAACAAAAAGTGGAAAAATGGACAAAGAGTTAATCGAGAGTTAATCAAGAGTTAATCAAGAGTTTAGAAGTTTAAGAAATAGACTGATTAAACTGTCCTTCCTGAATATGACTAATTCTTTTAAACGTCTGGAAAGGTTTACAAAGTGATTTCTTAGGTGTTGAGACTCCAGCAAACCATGATGAGAGCCATTATTCACAAATGGAGAAGACTTGGAGCACTGGTTAACCTTCCCACCAAAATTACTTCAAGAGTAAGTGGAGTACTCATCCAGGAGATCACAAAAGAACTCGGAACCACATCTGAAGACCTGCAGGCCTCACTCGACTCAGTTAAGGTCAGTGTTCATGTTTCAAGAGTAAGAAAGACACTGGGCAAAAATGGCATCAATGGGAGAGTTCTAAGTCTAAAACCACCGCTGACAAAAGAACATGCCAAAAAAAAAAAAACAATCCTTATTGATCCACAAGAGTTTTGGGAAATAGTCTGTGGACTGATGAGACAAAAGTTGAACTTTTGGTGTCCTGTTACATCTGAAACATACACAGCATTTCATGAAAAAAACATCATACCACAGTATTCTAAACTTTACTGTCATTTTTTTTCCATAAAGTTGAATCTGTAAGAGATGCTTTCTGTTTTGAATATCTGCAAGACAAAAAATGTGTATAGGTGTCTTTAAAAATGTGTTTTCTTTGAGGCAGGAAAAGCAGAAAGGTTGAGCTGAGCGTTTGATTTAAGTTGCATGAAATGACTGAGATTGTGCCCTGACTGTACAAATTAACAAAATGAAGGAATTAAAGAATGTCTTCTTCCTTGTCTTTTCAAGGCTTAAACCTGAACTTTAAACCTTAAAGCTCCTTCAAAAACTTACTTAATCATGCCAGCAAAAGGCATTTAAAAATGCTGTGTAATGCTAGAATGGCAGCCATGGATGAAATTCTCTAAGAGGAAAAATAAGACAGGTGTGACACAGAAGTAAAACCTGTGAACAGGCTGATTCTATCTCTGAAGTCAAGAATGGAGACATGAGGTCACTAGCTTTAAAAATTGTTGAATATTCTTAATTTAAAACCTGTGATCACTAAAAATTCAGTGTAAGGAAGAATATGTTGCTTTCATGATCATTTATGTTTTTGACCTCAAGTGCGAATAGAAATAGTTAATTCAATGAAAAAGAAGGAATAAAATCGATTTCAAGCTGGTTTTGAATCTGGTGAACTTGCTTTTTTTTTTTTTTTTTTTTTTTAACAAATGCATTAAGTGATATAAAAAAAAAATTCACATAGACACTTGCAGCCAAAAAGTAAAGGTAGAATAAAAATCAAAAACTAAATCAAAGAAATACAAAAAATAAAAATAAATAAAAATAAAACAAATAAAATGTACAGTAATTAAAATGAAATAAGCAACTAAAGCAACTAATAATATCTTATATAAAATACATTAAAAATAAATATAAATAAATGATAAGTAGATGAAAAAATATAATAAAAACAATAAAAATTTAATAAAATCAAATAAAAAAACTAAACTAGAAAAGCACTCGGAGAGCGCAGACCTCCGCCATTAGCCCTATCTCCCAATAGTACAGAATCCTTTAAAAAATTCCTGGATTCAGACGGTGATCCGGATCCCTCCCAAAATCTAATTACTTCTTCCTTATGCCATTTCTGACATTTCCTGAAAATTTCATCAAAATCTGTCCATAACTTTTTTAGTTTTTGCTAACAAACAAACTAACAAAGTAACTAACAAACCCTGCCGATCACATAACCTCCTTGGTGGAGGTAATCAAAGAATTGAGGGGGAGCACACTGAGTGAGGTGGCCCCCAGGGGCCACATTTAGCTTCTCTCAGATCATTTGCTAATGATTTTTGCAACAGACACTTGCAGCTTGTGTTGACCATGAAGCTTTGAGAGAATGAAGTGCAAATTTCTATGGCAGATTAGTAAATCTTGTATGAAATATAGAAAGTATTACTCAAATTTCCCCCAGATAAAGCCACAACAAAATAAAGGAGGAATTATTAAGCAAGATGAACACAAAATCAGTTTTTAAACTGGACTTGTGCAAAAGTAAAGACTGTAAACCCCAGGCGAGAGCAATCGCACACAGAGTTCACAGATCAGTTATTCCTGATCTAACAGGATTCAGTAATGGAAGGAGAAATGGCAACTGTAAAAATAACCTATAGTATATTCTAACTAGAACAAGCATATCGAGCAAACACTCAGTCTTGACATGTTTTGTGTACATGTGCATGCCTTTGAGGCCACTAGGTGTCTCAGTGTGTTAATATTACACACTTCTGTCAGACAAGTTTGTCTTCTTCAGCACATCATGCCTTCATTCTGATTCAATATCATCAATCTCACAAACTCTGCTTCCTTTCCTAGTTTTATTCCTCTAATCTTCCCACTTTAATTTGATCTGTTTTACTTTTCTTTTTTACTCTTTTCCACTCATTTCTTCTCTTTTTTTACATCCTATATGACTGCTTTATTTTCCTCAGTTTATTTCTCTTTCTAATCAAAGCTTAAAGAAAAAAGCTGAAACTGAGAAAAATAGAGGGATGGATGGATTAAAGCAGGTAAAAGAAAGCCTAACAGGAAGGACGAGGGGAAAGGGAAAGAAGCCAGTGGAACTAGTGCAAAGATCCAGGACTAGAAAGACAGTAGGTCAAAGAGCCTTAATGAAAGATGAGGGTGAGAGAGATGTGGTGTTTGTGGTGATGTGTGTGGCAGAGAGAGAGAGCGAAAGGGATGGAGAGAGAAAAAAAGGAGGGATGGAGGGAGGAGGGGTTTAATCCTGCCAGGATTATGGAGTAAACTGGTGCTGGCGAGAGAGAGAGGAAGTCCCGCTAGCTCTCCATCCATCACTCCATCCTTCTTACTCTCCATGCGGTAGCATAGTCGTGATTTCGCTCTGTATCCGCCAGGATGTGAGGTCAGCAGAGAGGAACATTTCTGGGAAAAGGACATCAGAAAAGCTCTTGGAAATACCTCTTCTTGTCCTACATTGGAATACTGTCCCATCTAAAATCAAGGATTGATCTTTTTTGGAAGTTTACCAGAACAAGCCAAGACTTTTTCTTCCCCTGTCATCTCTGTGGATTTAAGAGAGAAGCATGGAGAAAAGAAAGGGATGATGGGAGTAGTAATAATAAGACTAAGAGGTGTGGGGATATGGCTGGACTCCACTGCTGCTCTGAAGAAGTGACCTTTGATACCGGAGACAAGAGCTTTCTAGACTCTCCCCTGTGCCGGAATAAGCAGCTGAGCTGACGTCACATCAGTCAAACACTTTTGGCTTTATTTAAACTTTTGTTCCACATTTCTCAAGGGGAATGGTTTTAAAGCTCTAACATCATGACAGAGTGAGTAATCTTCACTGTTATTCTGTCTAGAATGATATTAGGAGCAACTTAATCTTGCAGCAACCCACTTTTTGGCATCAGTCTGCATTTGTTTAAAATTAGCATCTTTTGTTTGTGGACAGCATGCGGGCTTTTGTCCATTCCCCATGAAAAAGCAGATTTCTTATCAGCATCTTTGAGAGCTTGATCTAGTCTAAAATCTGTGATCAATGTAGACAACAAGCTTGTTTCATTTTTGTTCTTAATCCTTTATTTTTCTGATCAATATTTGCACTTCTCTTCTTTTCCTCAGGAACTTTTCATATTATTTTATCATTTTTAGCATTGTTTCAAGTTTTTGAATAACGCATCTGTCTGAAAAACAAAAAGGCACTTTGGATTTATAAAAACAATTTATTTTTAAGGCAAGGTATATTACATGGTTTTTTTTTAGGTTATTTAATCCGATAAATTTTGGGCTTTGCCTTTATGAATGTTAATTTCCTTGTGCCACAGAGAGATGTGCACATTTTATTTGGTTTTATATTTATTTAATACTAAAACGGGTCCCATATGCATTGCCTCTTCTTTCAAACATGCTGACCCTTTTCTTCAACCACTATTGCTTTTTAGACAGTCTGGTTGCAGACCACAGATCTCAGACGCCCCCTCTTGCAGACCACTACTGTGAGATGCCACCTTTGTCAGGACAAGTGTCATAATTTGTCTGTTCAACATTTTAGAATATTTTTACTTGCGCCGATGAAATTGGCAGGGGGTTATGTAAAGGGTTCCGTATCTTTGCGTGTTTGTTTGTTTGTTTGTATGTGTACAAGATAATTCGAGAACGGCAAGTCGGATCCTCACCAAACTTTCAGGGAATATTGGGATAGTGACAGGGAAGAATCCAATAGATTTTGGTGATGACCTGCACACCTGTTCGGTTTTTCTCAGACTTCGAAAGTTTGAACATCATAGTTATCAATGGGTGCACGAGTTCCTCGGTGGCGCTGCTTAGGCGTGGGTCTGCCGCCTCAGACGGCCATTCTAATTTTAAATTCAATTGTATTCATAATCAAAATCTGGCTGTTATATTCATGAATTAACCACCTAGGGAACATCACAGATTAAGCAACATTTCATAAATTAAACGGACAAAAAGTCAGAGGTTTAATCCAAGATTAAAGTATGCATTGACCTGTTTTAGAAGTAGTTACATGAACGGTGACTTGCTTTAGCTTCCTTAGCTTCAGTTTAAGCTAATGTAGCTATGCTGGCTACGTATACAATCTTACTCCATAAGCCAATGTAACTACAATAGCTTTAGCTAAAGCTAAAGTGAGCCACTATTTGTGTGGTGTCTAAAGTCTAGCCTTAGCAAACTTAGCATAAACTAACATAGCTAAGCTAGCTATGTTAACTATGTAGCTAAGTAACCTTTGTAGCTTACATAGCTTTGTTAGCCTCCTTAGCTTCAGACTTAGCTACATTAGCTGCATTAGAGTGTTTTCATGGAGGACAAGCCTTTTTCCTTAGCCTTGCAAAGCAGAGGGACTTACAAGACTCCATCCCTATCATCAAGCAAATCCGTCTTGAAAAGCTCCAATCCACAATGTTGTGCAGAACCAAACACTTTTCAGATCAATCATCGTCAATTAAGGAAAACGAGGCAGCAGCTATGGGTGGGGTTTAGTTGTATTTAAAGCCATTTGCAATGGCTGCCTACAGTGCATTGATTAGCTCGGATGTAGCTCTAGCATAGCAGTGAGTTCTAGCGTGCGTTTCCCTTCTCACAGTAGTGATCTGTGAGAGGGGGCATCTGAGATCTGTGGTCTCTATCCAGACCCCTCTTGTTTTTTTGTGGTAGCTCTTTTAAACTCACCACTCATGTAGTATGTACTAGTATTTGATGTTGGCAGCTTTGTTCGGCTCTGCATTTTTAAATGCTTAAAAACTTTTTTTCATCAAAAGGAGGTGGAGACCAAAAATAGAACTAAAAGCAAAGTGAATATTCAGCCTTAAGGCTCATTTATGCTCCCTTTACATACAAAAATACTCTGTGCATTTTAAATGCTACAATCCCTGTCCACATACTCAGACACCTCTGTTAAACTGGGGCGACACTATAAAAATAATCCACTTTAGGTCGCTGTCTCACACTGACCTCCGTAACTCCTCGGTAGCAGCTCCGACCATCCTCCAGCCAGCTGTTCTGTTGTAGTTGTCTGTCTCTGGACCCAGGTAAGCTAGCATCATGCTATATACGTATATGTTTGTCGTTTTTTAAGCACTCACACAATATAATAAAGTTCGAGTAAAGTTTCCTGCATGGCGCAACAGGTTTGCTAAGCAAGACAGTGTGGTGTTTCTGGTATCTGAGCATGTCAACAAAGGTCAGAGTCTTCCGGTCCTTCTGGTCATACTAGACTCTTGTGAGGCCTGGACATTGACTGATGGCCAGAGATGCTGACTGGACTCCTTCGTGACATCTTCTCTTTGGCCCATCTTTGAGTATAGCTGGCAAAACCGTGTGTCTAATGCTGATGTACTCAGGAGGGCAGGATGGGAAGGGTCAGCTGCCTGATACAGGAATGGCAGCAGCGCTTTGACGGGCAACTGGCATGCTTTCCAGGCCCTGGAGGATGGCAATCAGGAGGCTAGAGCAGAATAGGACCAAGATTGACGTGGGAAAGTGACGAACTGGCATAGCCTCATAGCATAATTGCCTAAATCATATTTTTTCTCGATCAAAATGGTGCAAAACTGCGGTTCTGACAAGATGCTGTTACAGTTTGTTTACATCTGGTTAAAGACCATTGTGACAGCATGGAAGTACTCAATAAGAACAACTACAGTGGCTAGCAGCTGCGATACGGTGTTTCTGGACTGGGATTGTAGGCCTGAAATAATTAAAAAATATGAACCAACTCATATTCTTGCGCCATTTATGAGTCGATCTGGCTTTAACCGTGTAGCCAGGTACACACGCAAATTGTTCAAATGTTATGCTTACAGATGTCTGCTCCCAAACAGCCAAAAAAAAAAAACTTAAAAATCTATCTCATGTAAAGGCAAGCAAGGCTGCCCATAATGGGGGAAAAGCGAAGAGGTTTGCAGGGCCCAGCCAAATGGGGTCACTCAGAAGTTCAGCAAAAACATGGTCCATGTCAAGTTAAGCTATGACTTCAAATTTTGTTTTTAGCCTGTAATGAGTTCCTATCAAAGTACATGACACATTTCATTTAATGTTGCATCCATTAAGTATAGCTTGTTTCAAAAGCTGAACTCATTTTCTATCAACCTGAAAAAGGCTTTTTGGTAATGTCAACAATGTACAGGCTAATTGAACCTAGCCATTTGGCTGGAAGTTTTAGTCTACATAGCAAAGCCATGACTTTTGCTAAAGTCAGGATGCCAGAAGAGAAAGAAGTAAACTGAGACAACTTTTTGGGGAACACTTGTTCCTAGCAATTAATTGTTAACATACCTTTAGGCTCCAAAAGGAGCTAAATGTTAGCCAGGAGGCTAGCACCAAAGCTACTGAGCCAACACATGCATTGATATTAATGAGTGACATCTGTGGAGGGCCCATTCATGAGCTTTTCATAAGACCAGCTATTGCTTTGAGCAGACCTGCAGGCAAGACACTGTAATGTAGAGTTTTAGATAGTTGAGTGGTTCTTTTATCTACTGAAAACACAATGTAGACGTCTTTGTATTATATTGTCTGAATGCAAAATTGTACTGTTAATTTG
This sequence comes from Cheilinus undulatus, assembly GCF_018320785.1. Taxonomy (NCBI): domain Eukaryota; kingdom Metazoa; phylum Chordata; class Actinopteri; order Labriformes; family Labridae; genus Cheilinus; species Cheilinus undulatus. Next base: position 16,689,862 of record NC_054887.1, on the reverse strand, counting down.
TAGTGGGTTTGGCAGCTTAAACTTCTCTGCAACCTGGCAGAAGTGTAGTAGTGGAAGTGTGGCCCTGCTGAGTATCATGCCTATGTTTACAGGCCGACTATCACTCCTGTAATTTCTTTGCAACATGTTTCCCAAACAGTTCTTGACTTGGTGTGTCAAATAGTATTCATGAAAGCACAGTAGCACCTTATCTGGTTGTTTTAGACATAAACCTTCATAGATTAGATCAGAGCTGCTATCAGGGGTTATCTCACACTGGCATGGTAGTCACCAGCTACGTCACTGCACCTTTTACACTTCTCTCTGTGTTGGCAGTGTAACCTGAGCACTTGTTATCTCACTATGTCCTGTCCTAATTTCATCTTTTTTTCTCTTCTGAGCCAGCATGCAACAATTGCTGGGCTGATGCAGATTGTGGCAGCTGCAGGGATGAACTGCTGGAGCCAGGGAAATGCCGGGAATGCCAGTAAATCAGACAGAAGTGGGCTGCACAGGGGGAAGCTGATGATGCTGTTGTGGATTATCCTTTTCAGCTCGCTGTGCCTGATGGTCGACGGCCAGTTGAAGATCTCACCAGAAACGTGAGTGCAGTTTCATCACACAACCCTGGTACTGAGGTTTTATCCCAGAGAAAACATTCATAAAGGAGGACAATTTCACAATCAACAAGTTCTGTAGTGAAGAACTCAGTCTGAGTGAAGGTTATAAACAGGAAAAATGAAAATGGACATGAGTAACCACACTTTTCTGGTCTGTCCAGCAAAAAATATACTTGATAGCTACTTGCTTGCATTTAATGAGATACATTTAGCTGTAAAGTTAGGTACCAGCCAACTAAGTTCTTTATTAAGACATTACATGGGCAACTGTACCAGGTGATTTCCCAGTGGACACCCTGGCATGTCTGCATTATCCTCTGAACCACGTGTCGGATGGATGAGTCAATAGTGTTCTTTCTATTTTGGCGGATTACACAGATACATACAGGCCATATGGGTACCCGTGGTGTAAAGACAGAAGCCAAACCGTCCAACAGTTTCCCCACAGACACAGCCAAATAAACTGAAGCTGATGTAATGCTTTGGCTTATTTTACCACACAAAAATAATTAATAAACCCACAGATATCAATTCATTTTTCACGTGTGAAAATTATTCTAGTCTAGCTTAAAATTAAGCCTCCAGTTTTTCCCCCTACAATCAGATGTACAGTGCCTATAAAAAGTTTCACCCCTTGGATCTTTTCTCCAGTCTATCATTTTGTATATTGGCAAAAAAAAAAAAAAAAATATATATATATATATATATATATATATAAGAAACAATTTAATGTCAAAGTGAAAATAGATTTCTATAAATTGATGACAAATACAATTATGTAATGTAAAATTTGTGATTCAATTAGTGATTAAAGTCAGTATTTAATAGCTGCACCTTCAGCTGCAATCACAGCCCTGAGTCTGTGAGGATACATCTCAATCAGGCTTTCAATTTAAACCTGCAATTTCTCTCCATTCTTCTCTGCAAAACTGCTTAAGCTCTGTCAGGTTGGGCGTGAACAACCCTTTAAAGTCCAGCCACAAATTCTCTCTTGGATTGAAGTCTGAGTTTTGACTTGGCCACTCAAGAACATTCACCCTGTTGTCTTTAAACAATTTCTATGTAGCTTTCACTGTATGCTCCAGGTCATTGTCTTGCTGGAGAATAAATCTCCTCCCAAGCTGTACTTCTCTTGCTGACTCAATAAGATTATCCTCCTATATTTCGCCAAATTCATTTTACCTTCTACCTTTGCAAGCCTTCCAGGGCTGGTTGCTGAGAAGCCTCCCCACAGCATGATGCTGCCACCACCGTGCCTCACAGTGGGATTGCGTGTTTGTAGTGATGTGCAGAGTTTAGTGTCTGCCAAAAAAATTCCTTCTGCTTGAACATGGAGTCTCCCAGATGCGTTTTGTTGAACTCTAGTCAACATTTAATACCTTCAACAGTGGCTTTCTCTTTGCCCCTCTCTCATAAAGCTTTGGCTGGTGAAGAACCCAAGCAACAGTTGTTGTATGCAGAGTCTCTCCCTCAGCTGCTGAAGCTTGTAACTCCTTCAGAGTAGACTTAGGCGTTTTGGTGGCCTCTCTAACTAGTTGTCTTCTTGCACGCTCGCTCAGTTTGTGACGATGGCCTGATCTATGCAGATTTACACATGTAAAATCCACCATTTCTTGGTGGATTTAACTGAACACTGGGGTGTATTCAGAGCCTTGGACATTTTTGTATTGATTCCCTGACTTTTGTTTTCAATAACCTTTTCTCTGAGTTGTTTAAGTGTTCCTTTGTCTTCATGGTGTAATGGTGGCAAGGAATACTGATTAACCAGTGACTGGACTTTCCACAGCTGTCTTTATACTACAATCACTTGAGGCACATTCACTGCATCCAGGGGATAACTTTCTCTAATTGTGAGGCTACCAGCACCATATGTTTGGACCTCTGTGGAATTAGGTCACTTTTAAGGGGTGAATATTTATGCAGTCTCCTATTTTACCTTACATGTTTTTATTTGGCTGACATAACTTTGTAGAAGTCTGTTTTCACTTTGACATATACAAGTTTTTATCAGGTGAAAAAAGCCAAATTATATTGACCATATTTGATTTATAAAATCAGTTAAAGGGTTAAACACCCAAGGGGGTAAATACTTTTTATAGGCGCTTTATATCAAAGTCATTCCTGCTGAATTTAGATTTTAAAAAGGAGCTACAGCATCTTCAGTCTGCAACAACCATTGTGTTTTCCAACTTTTCCCTTCCAAGAAACCTTTTTGGAAAAAAGTGAAAACAATGCAGCATCCACATGGAAATCTTCCTTTTCTTTTGACCCCATGCCCATGCTGATTGGTGGATACAAACCCCCTCTTAAGAGGGGATGTATAAGCATTACCTATAAAGTAAAAGCAGTGCTCAGATTACCTTTCAGTGGGAGAAAACTGGAAAGACTAGTGTTGGAAAAACAATACTTGACAGAAATTAATTACATTTCCCAAACAGAAATACTGGCTTTACACAAGAGACCTGAAACAACTCACGATGCCTAATGTGCTTTATTTCCACACCGCCACCATGGTCTTTGTTTGATACATTTCACCCAGCTGGACATTTCTTTTGGGATTTAAAAACCGCGTTTGTTCGCTCTCCAGGAGCTCGACGAAGATCTTTTCTCTGAACAGTTTTCGAACCACATGCTGACTAAAAACACCAACAGATCGATACAGTGCTGTCAGTCCAAAATAGTCTATTAACAATGTGTTTTTGTGTGGGTTTGTGGAAGAGAAACTCAGAAAAGCACAGCATTTTGTTGGTGTTTTTGCTCTATGTGTTGTTTGTGCTTTTAAGTGTGTCATCCGCGCTATAATAGCATAGTCAATACAACTTTCTTCAAGGATTTATCAAGCGAAACCACAAAAGCAAAGGTTACTCATGCAGTGTCAGGGTTTATTTTGTGGTTGTGGCAGATTTTGTGTAGTCACTTGGCATGCTGGTGTGACTCAGGGAGATTAAAGCTCTGGAGAAAGAAGGGGTCAGCCGGTCAACACATGTCACTGAGCCCAAAGAGCCTCACTCCGCCTGGGAAAGATTTGGCAGCCAGGTCCCTCTGGCTCTGCAAGTTAGCGGGCCATGTCCGGACATATCAGGCCAGGAGGTTCAACCTTTAGTGTCTGAGGAACACTGCTCTGTTGTCAATGGGAAATCTGGCAATGGGACAGCAACAGCAGTGACATGTACTGAGCAACACCTTAAGATAGAGGCTGCTTTTTCAGTCAGAACAAAGACATTTGCTTCAAAGTCTATGATTTTGGATATATTTTTTATTCTCTGCTGAGAAACTGGCAAATTGACAGTTTTCTTAGCAACAGGAAACATATTTCCTCAGTATCATAAAAAAAAGGAAAAGCCTCCTTTTTTTCAAAAGTGAAGCCAATGGGGAAGGCCTGTCTTAAGGCTGACCCCAGCCGCCCTCCTGTTGAATCTAATTTTAACCACCAGTGTTCAGGATCTACTGAAATATGTAAATTGTATCAAAGATATTTATTGACTCTGTCCCCTTTGAAGTAAATCTGACAATAAAGCAGGGCTTGCCTTAGAGCATAGCTTCCTGTTATCGATGAGAAACTAATGTGGAAACAAATTACCACAGGAGAGTCATGCATTATGCATCCAGCTGTCCAAATGTGGCAACCAGGCAAACTACATGGTGCGTGCAAATAATCCGATCTAACTTTAAAAAAACAGTTTACGGTATGATACGGAACATTCCAATATGATTCAATATGACATAGAATGATGCAATATGATGTAATACGATATGATGATAAGATGAGATGTGATGCGATATGATGTGCTACGGAATGTTGATACAGTACACTGCGATATGATATGATATGATACAGTATGATACGTTACGATATGTTTCAATATGACACAGTACGATACAGTACGATGCAATACAGTATGGTACAATACAGTACGGTACAGTACGGTATGGTACAGTATGTACGATACGATAGGATACGAAACAATAAGTTGTTTGAGGCAACAGCAGAAAACTGGTAGGAATTTGCAAAAGGGAGGAGTGTGGCTGCTCTCCAGCAGTGTGGGTGCGCCCTTTCCACACCGATTCAAAATGAAAATGTCTGGACTTAAACTGCAACTGCATTGTCAAATCTGAGGTGACATCAATGAACTGCTTTTCTTCCTCATTACTGAAGTCATCTGCTGGTATTACTTTGCTCTGCCTTGCTGTGCCCCCCTTGTCATGACACTGCGGCCCCCTCGGGGGACCCACAGCCCACTTTGAGAACCACTGCAATACGGTATGACGTGTCATGATACGACATATTATACAGCAACATAATACAATGCATCACAATTTGAAATGCAAGTTAAAGTGCAAGATATAACCTTTACACACTTTGGCTGGGCTTGTTTTTGTTGCACTGAATTTGGAAGAAACACCATGATATGAAGAAGAGCAGATAAAACATTGCAGGCTTAGAAGCTGCTGCCTTTGACCTCCCACCGTAGCACAGAGAGTTAGTCACTGGGATGGATTTGGTCTACATTTGACTGAGGCTTGCGCTGCGTGAGGCTCTGTCTTAAGCTGACCTTTGCTGGCCATGTTCAGTGCTGGATAAGCCGAAGGTCACAGCATACAGACTTAGATGCACTACAAGGAATGTGTGATAAACACTTTTAAGGTATTTTACTATTTAAATGAAGAATTTACTCATTTTTCTCATACATCTGTCGGAACAGACTGAGACAGTCTTCATGCTTGCTGTGACATCCCTGCCTGTGAAGTAGCAGAGAGCTTTCTGGCTCCCCATTGGTTGAGCCATCTGTCATATCCTGTCTTTTCCCTAACCTCTCTGGCCGTACCTCTGCTGCATTCACATGGAGGATTTGTAGAGTTACTGCATGTTATCGAGCGCAGAGTAACCCCTCCAGCTGGCAGATTGTCAGCTTCTACTGTCACCTGAACACTAATCCGATTTAATCTTTTTATTGGTGAATGCCGGGTCACCTCTTAACATGATTGGCTGGGTTCTTTCATGGTCACCTTCAATACGGATTGACTTTTTACCTTTGCCAAAGGGGTTATATTTACAGTGGCAGTCTGCAGGATTACAGAAAAACTGTTTGCCAGAAACCAGGTGGGAGAGTGTAGCAGTACATTTGGGAGCAGATCTAGATCTGAGGCTCAAACGAGGAACAGTAGCAGACTCTCTCCCTTGGTGGGTGTCTCCTCCCTTCTAGTACCTATTTTTTTGGCAGGATACAAGTAAAATAGTTAAGATAAAGCTCGATTTAGAAATAGACTCCCTAAATAAGAAGTTTCTCAGAGCACTGAGAGTATTGTGAAGTATGATTGTCTGCCCTGATATTTATAGCTAAGACATTAGTTTAAAAAACATCATTAGTTTTTTATTTCAGGCTCTAGTTCTGGAAATGCTCTAAAAAATGCTCAGTGAGTAGAGAATGGTTTGAGGCTCCTGATGTCCAGCAACAGGAATACTGACAGTTTGAACTTTACACATCTCTCTCTCAGCCTCTCTGATACAGGCCTTTGGCATATTTTTCCATTGTTTTTTTCCATGCTTTGATCCATTGATCATCAATATGCTTTTTTAACCGTACTTCTACAACACTTCTGCAATAATTTGATATATCATTAACCTACTGTAGCCCACGATGTGCAGCTGCTAAGTATTAAATGAATATTATGTCAAAGAACTATCTTTGCAGACAAAAAAATACAGATTTGAGCACTGTCCTGTCGTCACATTTTCGTAGCTCTCCCCTCCATTCAGCTTTCATCTCCCCTTCCTGCTGCTGCAGAGAGCAGCTCCACACACGCACCGCATGAAACAGGTCGAGGGTTGCCAAGTAGACAGGAATAAGGAGTAAAAATTACATGTACATAGGGATTTTTATGTGTTTATTGTGATTCATAGGTGAGCAGGCATTGAAGTATGTTATTATAAGTGATTTTTATATACTTATTTATTTTACAGGGGCAGTGTAAGTTAAATGTGATGCAGTACAATACAATATTATGTGATATTATACAAAATGACCTGATACAATACAACAGTGTACTGGGAAATATTATCCAAAATAAAACCTGATGATAAGTTGAGGAATAATTTGATACTATACAATACACTACAGAACAATTTAATTTGATATTATTTGACACATATGAAATAATATTATATAATACAAAAGGATACGATACAGCACGATCATTTACAATACAAAATAGTAAAGCACAGTATGATTATGATAAGATACTATACAATATATGCGATATGATACTTTATGATTCCATATATTATGGTATGATACAATACAATATGACACACTAGGTACTGTATGGTATGGTACAGTAGAGGAAAATATGATACATTACAATATGATACTTTACAATAAGATATGATACAATATGGTGTAGTAAGGTCCAATACCATACCATACACTAAGTATGGTACGGTGTGATACGGCACAGTATGATAAGGGATGGTAGGGTACGATAGGACACATTATGATACTGTAGAATATGGTACGATATGACATGAAATGGCATGAAAATTTCCAATATAATACAATATCATAGGGTATGGTATGGTATAGTGTGGTACAGTATGATATGAAAATGGATCATACACAGTATAAATACATGATGCCTTGAAATACAGGAAAATTTTGAGAAAAATTGATTTTTTTTAACCTATCTACAGGAAACTTTTTATGTAGCCTATTAAATGGTTAGCTAACTGTACTGTGTGTTTACTTTTGTGTCTTTGGAAAAAATGACTGCGTGTGTCACTGAGATACATGAATTTTACCTTGCAATTACCTTACAACATAAGCACGCCAAAATTATGTACTTTTTGCCTGTGATTTACCAGTTGTGAAAATTAAGGCCAATAAAGACACTTAAAACAAGGATTAAGCTGACGCTGATACTGATACCTACTGATACCTGGCATGACACAAATATTAGCTATCAATATCTGTTCATGCCACATTATTTGCAAGCTGATGTTTGTCAACAGGGCCAATATGATTAATGCTGATGTCAAAGCAATGCATTAGTACTACTTGTAACAGATTTATAACCACTAACAGATGCTCTACCAAACACTTACAAACTTGTCTTAGAGAGTGCTTTATTGCTTTGCAAGTGTTTACTTCTTTTAATAAGATCTTGCGTCATGTTTTCTCTGTGTCCAGGGTGCAGCAGTGGGCTGCTTCATTCGGCAAAGAGTTGTCTGCTCTGTCCTCAAGATACTCTGGAGCTAAGCTGCTACAGAAGGTAAGAGTTCACACACAGGGACAAAGCATATGCCCAAATTCACACATGCACATATGCAGAAGGTTCACTAGAATTACATGAGTATACACATGACAAAAACGGAGTTACACATAGGCGATGAACATACTTTTTTGAAAGGATTTATCTTTGAGGTTTATTGGATGAGTTAAATAGGTCATGCTTTGTTCTACTTCACAAATCACAGTCTCAGTTTATGACCACATGCCTAAACTAACAAAATACATTTCAGTTTCTCAACGATGGTCAGTAAAGAGTGCTGATTTACAATTTTCATGCTTGTAACAAGAAACATTTAAAGTGAGTGAAACCTAAACTATGAAATGCAATGCAAAGACATAAATACACGTCACAGTAATTGACAGTTTGATATAGAATACGTGATGCCCTCATGTCAGACAGAGACGGATGAGTCTTCTCCTCCCCCTCCCCTTTGCTCCAACACAATTGACCGGCATACAGTTGCCGAACAACATCTGCACATGGCCCAGAGACCAATGTGATGACACACTTAATTCAAACGCACGTATTACATACACTAACATCATTATGAATGCACATCATGGGAAAACAAAACTTCTATTTATCTACTTTTGAAATACCTGCAGAGTTTGATTTGAATGTATTAAATATATAATGAGACTCAAGAGAAGATGTATATGTGTTACTGAATGTGTCTTTTTCATAATTAGGATGTGCAGTCTTCTCTGCGTGCAAACCTACCGTACCTTGAAGGCTTTTTCACCATCTGCCACACACGCACCCCCCACCCACACACACACACACACACACACACACAAACAGTGTTGGCAGACACAAGCACCATTGACCACCCCGACTATTTACTCTATTTTTTTTTTTTTTTTTTTGTTTCAGCCCAAAATTTCTAATTTGCAGAACAAAGTAAGCACAACTGGAGTTGCAAAAATAGTGAGCTGACACACATTCTTCCCAAATAAAAAATGGAGCACATTTGGTTGTTGTTGATGCCTGCATGCAGACTGGATTAACCTCAAATAGCCTCAATGTTTAGCTGAAAGAAACAATTTTGTAGCTTAAGCTCCATGCTGCATGTAAAAATCGGACTTTCTTTGTCACTGAAACAGAGGCAGTGACAGTGGCTGTGGTTGTCATTGCATCACTAATGGTACTACTGCTGGCTGCAGGTGTTTTGTGTTGTGCTTCTGTTGTCACAGTTTTGGTGTTAGGAGTTTTCATGCCTCAGCTCAGGCTGGAGGCAGTGAGTATTGCCTTCGTTGCCTTCCTCTCTGTCCGGACCATCCTTGTGAGTGGAATATCTCTAGATCACTTTGAGGGATTTGCTTCAAATTCTGCAGAAATGTCTAATCTGATTCAAGGATAAACTGGTTAGATTTTGAAAGTCAAAGGTCAAAGGTCCAGGTCATTGGGCCTCCTGAAATCCTTGCTTATGATCACTGTATTTTAAGAATGCTTTAAAGGATTCTCTTCCAAACTTTCACAATTGTCTACTTGGACTTAAGGACGAACTGATGAGATTTTTGACCTCAGAGGTCAAATACTCATTCTGATCTGATGTTTATCTCTTGCTTGTGAGTGTGACATCCAACCATCAAATTCCACATACTCTCTCTGCACAGGGATCCACACCAAGGTGCATTCTGGAGCAAATTTATCCTTTTCTAGTCAAGCTTTGCAATTCTGCAGCACACGCTCTATTTTCTAGGGGTGCAAATCTCTTCTTCTCAAGATTTAATTTAAATCTTGATTCACAGTAATGTTTATTTTCAGGTATATTTGCGCTGCCTACTGGTGTTAGCATCTCAGCTAAACTCTGGTGCTGTCATTGTACTTAATCTCTTTTTTCTTAAGTGTACAGCCAGATGATTAGAAAGTTTTCCTTCCTTCAAACTAAGTAAACATGACTTGATTTCTGAGATTGAAAAGTTGAACTGTAATGCTTTGGCGATGCTCTGTGTTACACACCTAGCTTCCTAGCGAGCACTTACCGCTACCATTACTATCATTTTTTAGTAAAAGGTCAACATTTTATTTGCGTACAACACTCTTGTGCTCTTTCCACCTCTGTTGATGACACAGTAGCATGTAGAGAGAGAATGATTCCACATCACAATCCAAAACTCCCTACTTTTGGGCTATGAGTGACGTTGCTCACTGAGTTCGAGTTCACGCCTGACTTTTGGTGCTTCTGCAGGACGTATAGTGCGTATTCTTCATCAGTATTCTTCATCCTTGCTATGAAGTTGACTCTGCTTTGTTCATGGCAGAGTAGACCCACCTTGCCACAGATTTTCAAGAGTTACTGCAGCTCTGTCATATCATAAAATCTGGGTTCAACTATGTAATGTGGAATTATAAACACTTTTAAAGTGTTAAATTTAACTCTACATCAGTTAAATTAACAATGTGAACTTTTCTTTGTATTTAACTTTATTAAAGAGGTATGACATTACCTGAACAACCTGGTTGGAGATCTGTTCTCTAGTTGTTCTTTCCAACTCCGTACTTAAAGTAAACTTTAAAATGAAATACTTTTTACATTTATTAGAGTGAAGTTATTGGCCAGTACTTTGACTTTTATTTAAATAAGTTAAATTCTGAATCAGATAACCAATAATGTAGATTGGTTATCTGATTCAGATTAGTTTGTCTTACATCATTACTTTTTTCAGTGGAGGCTGAAGCAGCTGAGCATAAAGCAGGTCGGCCCTTTAAGGAACAAGAATGCATAAAGTATCCTGCCAGCTTCAACATACAAGAAAATTGGTCCCACAAGGAGAAATTCCAAATTTGCAGCCACAAGAGTGGCATGTCAAGCACGCAATTAGAGACATAGAACAATATATACAGTAAGAAGAGCATGCAATTAGGACAGTGAATACATACAAACTAGGAAATACGAAAATATAACTTACAAATTAAAACAATTATATACAGTATTTACAGTTGTTATGCACGTGTTGGACATATTACCAATTGGATATGGTGGAGATATTTACACATCTGTATATACGTATATACATACACAAATATACAGACATGTATAAAGATTATGCATATAAATATGATTTATTGCACAGTGATTTATTTGGAGCTGCTTTTGTTAAGGAGTCTAACAGCTGCAGGAAAGAATGAAGCTTTGGGGGAGCATCCTGTCACTAATCCAGCTCCTTGAGTGTGTGTTGGAGCGGGTGGATGTCAACACAACGCACAAACTCCCAACTTCCTGTCCTGTGTAACGTCAGTCGCTCTGAGGGTCACAAAAGAACTACAAAGCCAAAGACTGATAAAGTTGATTATAGAGGTGGAAAACCCCCAAATTTATAAGATGCTATGCATCCTTTCTAAAAGACATAAACCTTTCAACCTCAATATGTTGTGACCAGTGGTAGAAGCAAAACATATGGAATGATAAAGTTGATTTGAACAGCAACCCAACTTCAGAAAGGTAAAGTAATCTGTTGCTTACATGCTATCCTCAAATTTGTTTTACATGATCTCTCAATGCTCATGTGAACCCACAGTTCTCCAATGATCTTGAGAACTCTTGTCTCCAAATAGTGGGCAAGGGAGTGCACCACTGATTGAAGCACAGCTGTGGCGGACAAGCAATGCTACAGAGTATGTGGAATTTGTGGGTCAAGAACGATGAAGGATTTTATTGAAACTTTGCACAAATATCCACCATTATTCAAGGATGATCTGATTAGATTTTGGAGGTTAAAGGTCATGGCCATCAGGCCTCATATTCAACCCTTGCTTATGACATTTCTACAAATTCTACTACCACAGAAACCAGCCCTTCTTCTTGACCCACCACTCTTCTTTCACTTTTGGACAATTTGATACCTCGTGGGGGCATATAACTACCAGGCAGTATTTCTAGTTGTATCTATTGTCGAAATTTTCCTCTTAGTTGCACTCTCTACTTTTTTAGTCAGTGATGTGTAAAAAGCACAGTGTTGTAGTTTAACCTCAGCAACACAGCACCATTAATCATCTCCCTCTGTCTAATCAATGGCTTTCTCATTATCTGTGGAACATTTAGAGACTTTGCTTTTTGCCTCAGAATGCTGGATAGGATATTGAGTGTTTGGAGAGAATAAAAAAATGTTGGAGCTGTGCTTAATAGTTATTTACAGTGGGCTTTTAAAGTGCTCCTTTATCTTTGCAACAAATTGCTCTCCCTCCTCTACAATCAAAATTTACAAGCACTCTTTTGTAGGTAAACATAAGATATATCTCAATTCATCCTCAGAGCAGGAAATTAGCCAGGATGTTTACATTTTACAACAGCATAGGTCAGGATCCCTTAAAACACACATGTGCCACTGCCTCATTTGATAATGTACAGAGACACCAAACAGCTTGGAAAGAACATGACAACCAACTACAGTCACATTAAATGGATAAATTAATAACCCCATTATTCTGAAACTGATATTGCCTCCATTTTCACAAAAGTGTACCTGTTTATTTAATTTAGTTTCATAACTTTCCACTCTTAAAGTCCCTTCAAAATGTATACCAATTACATTTACACTATTGAACAACAGGATCATCCAGACAACGGCCTGCAGCAAATAATTAAAAATAAACTAAATATGGCCTGCATGAGAACATGATTCTTGTGCTTGACTGGGCAGTGCTCCTGTGTTATTTCTACACTAAAACAAACAATTACTAGAGTTCATTGCCCTCCTTTTTTCTTGACCCAACTGAGATGACAACATTAATGATAAATCTGTTAACATTAAAAAATAACTTCTCCATACACAAAGCCCTGAGGAAGACCAAAGGATTACAGAATAATGCACTAGAGTGTTTTTGCTGGCATTCCTGTGTTACATTGCAGATTAAAGAGGGGGTCTGGAGAGGGGATGAAGTCAGGGCATGACCCCCATCTGGACTACAAACTGTTAATGTGTGCGTGTCTGCTATCCGCCTGTGTGTAATTGTTTTATCCCAGGATATCCCTGCCATGGTTAATGTGTGTGACCTTTTCTGTCTTATCTCCCATTGTGTATTTCATCCTGATAGTTCAATAAAATTCTTATCAAGTTAAGATAGACGCACCAGGTGTCAGTCAAAGTGGCTGCATACAAGGCCACCTAAAAGGGGGGATTTTTCTGGAGCCCAGCCACACTGGGGGCCCATGGAGGTCAGCAAAATCATGGCCCATTGTAAAGTTACACTGTCATAACATTTAATTTTTAACCTGAATAATAACCACTCTAATCAAAGCAATAAAAATGAATCTCATTTATTTATGTTGTAGTACCGAGTAGTAGTGCCCAAACAATACTGGGGCAGTCCTGGCTGTATAAACTGTATTATTATATATCATATTATTTACTGTTTGTTTTTGGATCTATTAAAGGGTTGATGTGACATGTTCGCTTAAAGGATTATCTATAAGTTATCCGCACTTGTTTTGAATAATTGAAAATCTTTTTTTTTTCTTTTTTTTTTTTTTTTTTTGCAGAAATACAAAGATGTGGAGAGTTTGGTGAAAATCGAGGAGGTGGACGGAGAGGAGCTGGTTAAAAAGTTTGCTGAGGAGATGGAGGAAATGCTTGGGAGGAAGATGAAATCCGTAAAGGTAATATTTAGACATGTCTTTATTATTCAGAAACCAATATTGATCAATCAATTTTTATCAAAAAGACATGACTGATAAATCAGATTTATTGCTTGTAGCCACCAGTCTAATACCATAATTAATACTCTGGTGTCTGAGAGAAGCAATGTATGTGTGGTGGAGCATAACTATTTAGTTGAACTTTCAGCCAACACAGTGCATTCAGAAAGTATTCAGACCCCCTTCATTTTTTTCAGTTTTCTTATGCTGCAGCCTGATGCTACAGTAGAAAAAAAAATCTTTTAATTCTCCGATACTCAGTCCCCCAAATGAAATCATTTTTTTAAAACATTTTGCAAATTAGTTAAAATGGGGAGAGGGGGTATCACATTGACATAAGTATTCAGACCCTTTGCAAAAACTCATGAAATTTAACTCAGGTTTCTCTCGTTTGAGAAAAATGAATTGATTGGACATAATTTGGAATGGCACACACCTCTTTATTGAAGGCCTCACAACTGGCAATGCATATCAGAACAAAACCAGGCCATGAGGTCAAAGGAACTGCCTGCAGAGCTCAGAGACAGAACTGTTGCAAGGAACAGATCTGGCGAAGGCTACAAAAACATTCTGCTGCACTGAAGCCTCCATAATTCTCAAATAGAAGACGTTTGGCACAACTAAGACTCTTCCAGGAGCTGGTCCTACATCCAAACTGAGCCATCAGGGAAGGAGAGCCTTAGTAAGAGAGGTGACTAAGAACCTGGTGGTCACTCTGATTGAGCTCCAGAGATCCTGTGTAGAGATCTGGAAAAGTTCCACAAGGAGAACCATCACTGTAGCCCTCCACGGATCTGGGCATACCTTCAGAGTGAGAAGGAAGCCTCTCCTCAGTTCAAAACAGATGAAAGCCCACTCTGAGTTTTCAAAAAAGCAACTGAAGAACTCATCAGACTGATGAAACCAAGATTGAACTGTTTGGCCTCTATTCTAAACATCATGTCTGGAGGAAACCAGGAACCGCTTGGTGGTGGCAGCATCATGCTGTGGGGGAGCTTTTGAGCAGTATTGGAGAGAAAATATGCATTTAAATGATTGTAGCATCAGGCTGCAACGTAACAAAAATGAGAAAAGTGAATGGGGCCTGAACATTTTCTGGATGCACTGTATATCTTGATGGATTTAACTTTTGCATTAGTGTGTGCCTTAATCTGCTTTTCTTTTAATTTCAGAGGTTAGCTGAATCAGCAGAAGATGCTGACCTGTACCACGAGTACAATGAAACACTAGAGGTAAAAGACAGCATGCTTTATTGTGGGAATGTTTTTGGCTTTTGAGCTTATATTTCATGTCTAAATCAGAAATACATGACCCTTATTTGACCAATAAAAGTGCATTTTTATATTTTATGTTGGCTTAAAGAGGGACCACGCATCAAAAATAATCTTGAATGCTGCAGAATCCCCATTTCTTACACAGAGATTTAATATTCTTATCCTGTTCTGTTTTTAAAAGTTTGACTACTATAACTCCCTTCTGATCAACACGGTTGATGAGGATGGGAATCCAGTGCCGCTTGGAGGAGAATTTGCTCTGGAAGAAAACGAACACTTCAATAAATTGCCGGTCAACACAGAGATGAGTAACATTCAAGTCCCTACAAACGTCTACAACAGAGGTAATGTGATCTATAAATGCACTTAAATACATCTGATCACATGTAAAAGTCCAGTTTTATTCACTGTTTTCTCTGCTTCTTCTTGCAGATCCTGATATTCTAAACGGAGTGTATATGTCTGAGGCTTTGAATGATGTGTTCGTTGATAACTTCCAGAAAGATCCGACCCTCACCTGGCAGTACTTTGGCAGTGCTACGGGTTTCTTCAGGCTGTACCCCGGTGCGTTCACACATCTCTAAGTGTTGAGACAACATGCACGGAGCTGTAGATAAACACACCGCCACGCAAGCCAAACAGGACACTTACACAGCAACTGATGATGCAGGAAGCTGTCAGTCAAAGCTGATGACTCAGTCTATGCTACAATATGTCAGCTCTCTCCCGTGTGGGTTTGTGAGAGAGAGGAGTAATTAGCAGCGGATTTGTGACACAGCTTGTTTTACTCTTCTGCTACCTCATCCATCTCTTCCTTGTTTGACAATCTGTCACCATCCATCCGTGAACCTATTTGTTCATTTACCTATCCAACCGGCCAGTCAAATACGCTGGATTTTGCTAAATCTCCTCTTTTTTTCCTCCAGGGATCCAGTGGATTCCAGATGAAAATGGTGTGGTCACCTTTGACTGCAGAAATAGAAACTGGTAAGACTGCAGTTTATCCCAGTAAACAGCAGATTCTGTCTGCACACGGTCATTTGGCACCATTATTCACTCAATAAATGTCTGTGTCTGTAGATTTTTCACTGTGTCCACCCAGTCAGCACATCTCAGGCCCCAGTCAGCGACAATACAGATAGTTGAGCATGTTGATTCAGCTGCAGAGGTGGTCAGTTAAAGATGTCTAGCTTTCTGAATCAGTGACTCCCGACAAAAGCACTTTCTTTTGCCCTGGAGTGCATCTTCTAACAGTATCTGGAAAGTTTTTGTGGTTTGAGTGGCCTGTTCTCACTCCAGACTTGTGAAAAATGGCAGATTGTTGGCCCAAGGCAACCAAATATTATTCTTCAAGTACCCTTTAGCATCTCATTGTTTAATGTGCTTTGGAGGACAGATGACGTCATCAAAAAAGAGCAACAAACAACAACAACAACAACAAAAAACACTCCAACTGGCTAATGCAATGATGAAGAGTCAAATAACCAAGGACTTTAATCCAAGAAACCAAGTTTGATTTCTGTAAGGCAAACCTGAATGCACTTGTATTCAAGTTGAGTTGCTTAGGCTAGCTTTGTAGCCTCCATACATTATGTTAGTTCCCAGTCCAAATGCCATCTTATGTCAGTACTTATATAAATGCAAACTATAATCTTTTCCTAGATCCTAGGTCTTTCAGTGCCAAAATAAAACCAAAAGCAACCATTCTGAACAATGACTGCACTTTAAAACTGATTTGTCAAAACTGATTATGTAAAAGTTCTTAAGTAGAGGTAATATTTTTCTTGAGTCTTGCACATAGTTCAGTCATGCCGCCCAAAATAAGCTTATTTGATTGATTACAAGTAGCTGTGACTTAAATTCCGCAGAGCTGAAGTTGGTCCCTACAGGTGGGACTTTTCCAACTTGTAGGGTAACTTCACCCATGGTGCAAAAGTGTCAAATGCCCAAAGGCACTGTAGGAAAACGGTGCAGATTAAGGGATCGTTGTCAAATAATTTGAGTACAATGACAAAAAAATACTTGAGTGGCTGAGTACTGTTTACTAAAACTTCAAATATGTTTAATCAACTCAGACAAATAATGCTGAAATAGCTATTGTGGAATTTTCAAGTCAACAAAATTCATTTATAACAACCTTTTACTGTTTGGTCTTACAGTGCATGTTTACAGTTGCTCAATCAAACATTGAAAAATGTGTCATTAACCACACCAGACTTATTTGTAAAATCTACTATGATGTTGCTTGCTTATCTTACTTAAATTTCCTGTGAGCAGCATTTTACTGGTTATAAAAAGGACTAAATATCATTGTTCCTTTATGGTTGTTTACAGAGCAGACTTATTACAACTGCATCTGGGCCAGTAGCCAAATGAAATAAATGACAAGATGCTTTAGGACAATACTTTCTTTCTTTAAAAAAATGTTAAGTTCTAATTGAGTGTTACATTTAACTTTGACAAGGATTTATTGAACATATTTGTATTTCATAGGGATGATGCAGTTTGATATACTTTTCTCTACAGAGCATGATGCTGATGTGCTGCACAGAGAGTATATGGCTATTGCTAATAATTAACTCTTGTCCCTTGTTGGGCCTTTGAGTAAACACAGATAATAAAATATACAGCAGTAAGGAGCATAAAGCAGCCCCGTGTTTTACAGTGTAAAGATACGATAAAGGATATGTTCTTTGTCTGGAGATATTGCTTGGCGAAATCAACAAAAGATAAAATGTATGACTTTGTCCAGAAGGGATGCTATTCTGCTCATGCTGCCATATTTAAACTGTTCTAGCCTAGCTATGCTTTGAAGCTCCCTTGGTAAACTACTTTTTGCAACCCTCCTCCACCCCAGCTTCTCCTTTATTCTGCTTCTAAATTAGTCATTCTGTTGTCACTGATGCCTGCGCTGCTCTGGAGGTTTTGCTGCTTCTCTTCCTATGTCAGTATTTCATTGTAGGCACAGGAAAGGCAGGAATGTGTGCTGTTCCTGCTTTATGTAGGCTTGTGGAAGGACAGAGGGATACCAGAACAGCCACACTATGAAATATAAATAACAGCAAGAAATGCAAAGCATTGGTGCCATATTTTGAAGCCTAGAAACACTGGCCATTTCATGTGTTAAAAGTAAAAATGTTTTCATGTGAGAAATTTATCTTTCAGTGTTTTACTTTTTCTGCTCTTTGAGGTTACCTTGCTTTTAAGTGGTAGCCAGATGAAGATTTATCCTGTTCTTTTTTTAAGTGTGTGTCCAATTAAACCAAGAAGGTAGGTACTAAAAAAGACAGAGCTAGGATAAAAGCGCAGCCTGTATAAAAATCATACACTGTATAAAACATAGATGTAGCCTCAGTGATGTTACCCATGTCACAAGAGGTGATATGAAGCCAAACTATGGTAGCCATCACTCTATGTAACAGTCAGTTTAGGGCAAGCAGCAACCTCCGGTGCTGAAAAATGAAGCCAATGCGGAAGTGCAAAAAATTGCAATACTGCGAGTGTCCACTTGAGGCTGGCTGCAAGAACAGCAGTAGTCCCATCTGGACACCTGTTAAACAACCGGTTTTGACACTAGAAATAAACTGGTTTACAGCCTGGTTCAAAACACCAAACATGTCTCATTAGTTAGTGTCTTATTGTGCTCCACTGTACGGGGGGAGAATTTTTTTGTATCATGATCGTTTGGCTTATATTAAGGATGAAAGCTGATTGCACGTTTCATTTGACTGACAGATAGCTCGTCAGGCAGAGGCTCTGTTTCTGTTAACCGGAACGCTAGCTAGCAGGCTGACAGGAAGTCACGCTTAGCGGGCGGGCTGTTAGGTTGAGCTAAAGTTATGTTGAGGCCACGATTTCAATATGGAAGCCTCCACGGACTGGCTTCAAGAGCCGTTTGAGTCCGCCTATTGTAAGCAGACGGCTGACGTCACATGGGGTTTGTCCAATTCTTTCTACAGTCTATGGTTTAGAGACAGAAAAAAAGGTGGAGCTGAGACGAGCCTGAACAGTCACATTATGATTGCTTGTCTGTCAGATTAGTCATACTCCTGATTTTAACAAAACTGTACAGTTTTAAAAACAAACCAAAAAAGCTAAAGGGACCAAAACCATTGCTTTTAACCAGGCTGTAAGCATATTTAATTCTAATGTAGAAATGGGCATTTTAATATGGGATGTGCTATAAAATCAGGTGTATAAGCTATCCTTTTACAACCTATTTTTTCATCTATAAAGTTGGCTGTGTCCTACAAACCCATGTGGCTAGTACAGTATAAATTGTTGAGACCTGCGCTTTCATTACTACATTAATGTGCAGCTGCTAATGTTACTCTAATAGGATTGCAGCCTCACCACATTCACTGTATACCTCCACTTCACTGTTTAAGACATGCTGGAACACATAACAACACAGACCAGACATTTTGGGAGTTGGCATACTTTTTAACAGCTTTTCTCCATTTTTAGGCCATAATCCTGCGTGTAACCAAGAATGAGCATGATCATTCTAGGAAACCAGTGACGAAGCAGCGCCCTCTAATCCCGTCACTTACAACTGTGCTTTTCTTACCATGATAGATCAACTTATGTACCATGTAAAAGGTCTACCTATTAGAACTAGAGCTGGATTACTGCTCAAGTCTGTCTGGCTCCTAGACAGCATATCCTCAAGAGCACAAATCCAAGGGCAAAGAGGGTGTAGATCTGGAAAGTTGCCGATCACAGCTGCTGCAGGGGAAATCTCATTGATGGTAATGAGCTTGGGAAGGCAGGGGAAGATATTAAGGAGAACAGAGAAACAATTAAAAGGATAAGGCTTGATCACTGCGAGTTCTGTCTGTCTGTTAGAGTACTTGTAAATAACTTTGTTCGGGCTGCCTTTACATGATTAGTTAAATTTTCTTTTCTTTCTATTTTTTTAGGTATATCCAGGCTGCCACTTCCCCTAAAGACGTTGTAATTGTTGTGGATGTAAGCGGCAGTATGAAGGGGCTCAGGCTGACGATAGCCAAACATACAATCAACACAATCCTGGACACTCTGGGTGAAAATGACTTTGTTAATATCATAGCTGTAAGTACACCTTCATTTGAAATTACACAAGCACACTTGAGCAGTCTAATGCTCCCCAGAGATGGAGTGTACTCAAGTCCAGATGAGCACGACTTTGTGATTAACAACTCTAGTGCATAAACACACAGGCACACTATAGTGCTGTGAGAAAGTATCTGCCCCCTTCCTGATTTAACATACAAAATGCAGTTATTTTTAACGATGAATTCATTTATTAAGGGAAAAAGCCATCCAAACCGAGCTGACCCTGTGGAAAAAACAGCACCCCTTATTAAATTATGAATTGACTGTGATTCTACCCACTCTTTTTTGGAAAGCTGAGTTAAATTTCTCTAGCCACCTCAGACCTGATTACTGCTAGACTTGTTGAATCAAGAAACCCCTTTCAAAGAACCTGTCTGACAAAATACAGTAGGCTTAAAGATCACAAAAAGCAACAAATAATACTACCATTTAAAGAAATTCAAGACCAAATGAGCAACAAAGTCATTAACATCTTTCAGACTGGAAAGGCTTACAAAGCCATTTCTAAAGCTTTGGAACTCCTGGGAACCATCGTGAGAGCCATTGCCCACAGATGGAGAAAACTGGGAACAGTGGTGGACTGGCAAGCCTATCAAAATGACTCACTTGGCTCAGTTAAGGTCAGAGTTCATGATTCAACAATAAGAAAGGGACTGGGGGAAAATGGCATCCATGGGCAAAAAACCACTGCTGACCCAAAAGGACACAAAGGCTCGTCTCACATTTGCCAAAAACATCTCGATGATCCCCAAGACTTTTGGGGAAATATTCTGTGGACTGATAAGACAAAAGTTGAACTTTTTGGAAGATGGTGCCCCGTTACACCTTTTGTAAAACTAATACAGCATTTCATGAAAGGAACTTCATACCAACAGTCAAACATGGTGGTGGTAGAGTGATGGTCTGAGGCTGCTTTGCTGTTTCAAGACCTGGGCGACTTGCTGTGATTGATGGAGCCGTAACTTCTACTCTCTACCAGAAAATCCTGAAGGAGAATGTCCGGCCATCAGTTCATGACCTGAAGCTTAAACACACTTGGGTTTTGCAGCAGAACAATGATCTTTGGAGTGGCCTAGTCAGTTTAGACTTAAATCCAATTGAAATGCTGTGCTTTGACTTTAAACAGGAAGTTCATGCTTGAAAACCTTCCAAATGTGGCTGAATTAAAACAATTTTGCAAAAAAAGAGTGGGCCAAAATTCCTCTACAGTGATGTGAAAGACTCATTGCTAGTTATCACATTTGCTTGGAGATGCTAGACCAAAGTGGAACAGGTTAGTTTTCGGGGGTTATTACTTTCTATAGGGCTAGGTAGGCTTGGATGGCTTTTACCTCTTTGTAAATGAAATCATCATTTAAAACTGGGGTATCTTTACCTAATGGTAAAATTAGTTTAATGATCTGAAACATTACTATGACAAATATGCAAAAAAAAAAAAAAGAAATCAGAAAGGGGACAAAGACTTTCTGTATGTGCATGTGATGTTCAGATCGCTTCATGGCATTAAACTCAGTGACGTCGGAGATCTGGAAATTAATTTTGTTTTGAGGTTTTTCAGGATTTTGGCTGTGCCCTGCCCTACAACAACAATTCAGTGTGTAATAAGCATGGTTTATCTGGTATTACTCTGTGTGTAATCATACGACTGCAGCAAATCCCCTGCCCTTAAGCTGTTTTTACACAGAATTTAAAGATGTGCTCAATTCATTTGAGTGAGCATGCAGCAAAATGAAGCGTTTACTTTGAAATCACACTTTGTTTTGGAGAAATATCAGAAATCAGACCAGACTTGAACCTTTTCTTCAGTATTGTTAATGTCCTCAGTGAGGATTGATTTGATGTTTGTTGAAATACCATCACTCTCATTAATAATCCATCTATCACAGGTTAATCATGTTGAATGTTATGGATTGTTTAGGGCCATTTTTTTCTGTTTCTCTCTCCAGTACAGTGACTATGTTCGCTATGTGGAGCCCTGTTTCAAGGGCACCCTGGTACAAGCTGATTTGGATAACCGTGAGGTAACACAAACACACACTTCCTCACACACTCACAGAGGAAGCAGAGGGACTCATTGCTAATTTATTCACTTAACCTCAGCTCACCCAGTAATCGTGTGTTACTGTCTCAGGGCAAAAGGCAAAGATAATCTATCATCTCATTACAGTTAAAGCATCTCAGTAGATATTTTCTTCACCTTCTCTTTCATCTCTGCCAACCATTTACTTTTTAAGAACATTTATGGTTTGAAGTTCTCAACATCTTTTATTTTTCACCCCCCCCCCCCCCCCTATATAAAACTTTTTTTTAAGTATGGCATAAATACCTCTGTTTATATGTGATTCCTCCTCATCTGTTCCCTCATTTCTCATGCACTGCTCAGTTTGAGTATCTGTTTGTGTGTGTTATATGTTGGATGCATGCCCTACTTTCACTCTCATCCACATCATCAGAGATCAGGTGAGGTCACTGGCCGCCGACAATTTTAAGTACGTCACATGACCTGTCAGCACGGATTTGGATTGGTCTGTTGGCCGGAGGGGCGGGATGTTAAAGAATGGGCTTACAGATGTTGGCTGACACACTTACCCACAAAATCATGTTGGAACACATTTACAGGATGACAATCTTCCATTTTGTGGACGTTATACAAGAGACTCTAAATCCCCTAATCAACTATCTCAAATATTCATGCTCTATTTGTGTCTACATAAGCTGAAAAAACTGTAAAGGGATGGCCGTTTTTTTATGAATGATTCTTTTAATCTGTTAAGTAATTTTAAGCTGATTTGATTTTAAGAGTTGAAAAACCTCCAAACAGCCCAAATGGAGACTCCAAATTGGATGAATTATCACCTTATAGGTTAAAGTGAATAAATAGACATTTTGGTCATTTCACAGATACCAAAGAAAATCATATGTTAAGTAATTATACAAGTCTGGGAAGTCTGGCGCAACCAAGACTCTTCCAAGAGCCGAGCAACTGGGGGAGAAGAGCTTTAGTAAAAGAGATGACCAAGAAGCTGATGGTCACACTGACTGAGCTCCAGAGATCCTGTGCTGAGATGGGACAAAGTTCCAGAAGGAGAACCATCACTGCAGCCGATCTGGGCTTTATGGCGACTAGACAGAAGCCCCTCCTCTGTGCAAAACACATGAAAGCCCACTTCAAGTTTGCAAAAATGCACCTGAAGGAAACCAGGAACCACTCATCACCTGTCCAATACCATCCCAACAGTGAGGCATGGTGGTGGCAGCATCATGCTGTGGGGGTGTTTTGCAGCACCAGGGACTGGGAGACTGGTTAGGGTCAAGGGAAAGCTGAATGGAGCAAATAACACAGATATCCCCAATGAAAACCTATTCCGCAGCGCTCAGGACCTCTGACTGACTGCACTGTGTCACTGTGATATTTCAGTTTTGTTATAGGACAGTGCTTCTTTCAGCTTTTTTTGTGTCACTCAGAGGCTGAAACAGGCTCTCCATGAACCTTTCTCTCATTAACCGTCAGCCCTGCCACCGTTCAAGGAAGAGAGATGGCTTCACCCTCTTAGAGGCCGGTGTACAGGGGCTTAATAACACTGTGTCATTCCAGGATTACAATTGAAGGAATGGATTTTCTTTGACCTAAAAAGACAAACACAGAGCAACAGAGTCATCTCTGAGATGCACATTAGCACTTGAAATTGATTGCAGAATGTGATTTTGAGTGGTTTATCAGCACTGTGGCTTACAGACTCTTCCTGATAGAAAGAGACAGGAAGGGCAGATGTGTGTTGAGGCAGGTTATGAGGTAGGTGTGTCCAAAGAGAGATATTTGTTTTTGCCTGAAATCTGCCCTTAAGGTTGAGCCTTAAGTCACAAGTAAAATCCAGTAAAATCTTAGCGAAAAGCCCTCTATCTAGCAGTGGATTCCAACAACCATGTGGCCATTCATCATGCGCACACGTTGATCCTGATTACCTCCCTGTGTTGTTGTGACTTTGCTGTTTTTGGTCAGTGTGCCAGGGAGCCGAGGATAATCCCTGATTCTCACTCTTTTACTTACTCATCTCTTGCTCTCTCTGTGAACCTGAGTATATTCGACTGAATTGATCCATGGCTTACAAATGTTTTTTTTTCCTTTTGTGTGTCTCTCCTCAGCATTTCAAGCTTTTGGTTGAAGAGCTTCATGTGAAAGGAGAGGGCAAAGTCAAAAATGCAATGAAGGAGTCTTTCAAGATCCTCAATGAGGTTTGTTCTCCTTTGCAACCACGAAAGACTTAAATCAAGTCAACTGCACGGCACATTTAACAGATACATCAGTAATTCTTAGTACATATTCCTGAGATTAGGTAAATTGTGTTTGGGCATGTTTAGGCTGCAGCTCTGGGCCAGGGCAGCCTGTGTAACCAGGCCATCATGCTGATCACAGACGGGGCCATGGAGGACTTCCAGGATGTTTTTGAAGAGTTCAATTGGCCAGAACGACGGGTACGACTCTTTAACACATGCGAGAACAAACAACTTCAAGCACTAATCAAATGCGCTGTAATCCACTGTAAACACACAGAGACGATTACATAAAGCTGCTTTGAGAAACAAAGCAACAAATCAGACGTGTAATGAGCTATACAACTATTGTCTCCCCAGGTTCGAGTGTTCACCTATCTGATTGGACGAGAGATGACATTTGCTGAGAATGTGAAGTGGATTGCCTGCAACAATAAGGGTAAAAATCAAATTTAGATGAATCATAATATCACCCTAAAGGTCAAACAGCTTGTTTTGTCAGAGTCCTTATTTATGGAATATTTGGGAAAGAAAGATTTTTTTCTTTCAGAAAATGATCATTCTTAGGATGAAGGAGAGCTCCCAGGTGATGCCATTTTGAACTGGGTATCAGGTGCTGCCCTCTTGTGCATTACAAAAGGTCATACAGCTTAGACCTGAAAATAATCACATTATACAGCTCTGAGCACATTTAATACCCCTGACTAAATACCTGATTATTATAAGAGATACACTGTAAACCCGTCCCAGGCCAAAAAATATCCTCTCTGCTTGGCTGTGAGTGTCTGTGGGTGTAATGGGTAACAGGTGCACTCCCTTCTGTTGCGTACAGTGGGCTGTCACTACTGCCAAAAACAAAATATCTGTCAAAAACCGACAGCTTAGCTTTTCACTCCTGCAAAAAGCTTATTTATTTAGCTCACATTTAGATTGATTTACATCTCTAACATAACAATATTCATAGGAGTATTTTAATTCAGATGTAACCAAGAGGGAAACAGATAAACAAATCAAACACCTTTTACCTGGCAGGGCTTCAGTGGCATGTTAGCACTGACTAGTTGCACTGCAGGTACCCCATTGACGTCATCCTCCCCCACTTGTAGAAATGCCATAAATCTCAGACTAAGCCAAGCTTTTAAAACATCAAAAGCACTCTTGGATTGATGGGAGATTCAAGCTGTTTTTCCAACTAAAACAGCGAAGTCTTTTTGGGAAATGCAAGGTGTTTGAAGTCACTTAAATTATTTGGCTTCTCTGAATGTAATACCCAAAGGCCTAAATCAGAAAGATTAAAATAGAATGGGGAACATTTTTTAAGCTTGAATTTATGTACCTTGGTTTTTCCATCTGCATGCAGCATTTTATTTTCAATGGTATGTAAGCATGTGTTCTTGTGTCCTGCAGGTTACTACACCCACGTCTCCACCCTGGCTGACGTCCAGGAAAATGTTATGGAGTACCTACATGTTCTCAGCCGGCCAATGGTTATCAATCACGATCATGACATCATCTGGACTGAGGCCTATATGGACAGTGTGGTCAGTCAGTTTCTCTAGTTATGACATTGCTAGAGGATTGGTTAGATTGATTCATTATTTCATGGTATTTTCAGTCTGTCTTTATCACTGTGCCTCTGTATGTAGTGCTGCAGCATGCTATATTTAATACAGTTTAGCCCTGACACAGTTACCATACTCTAGCAACATTTTGGCAGTTAATTAGCACCATAATAAAAATTTAACCTCCGTTATCTGCAAAAGTAACCAATCAATAGCCAAGCACTGACATAGACTAAAAATGCCATGTAATCCATTACTCATTACCTATTGAAAATTGGTAATTTAATTACTTAAACAGGTAACTGTCCACTTCTTCCTGAGGCTAAGCCACATCTCCCACCCCCCAGCTCCTGCCCTAAATAAAACCAGAACCTTCTGTGCTCCTTTCTCTCATTTGTCTTTTCATGTTTTCATCAGGTGATGTATTGCTTTTCATTTTCATTTCATGCTTCTTGTCATCTTTCCTTCCTTGTCTCTTCAGTTTCCAAGCACAGAATCGGTAATGATAGTCTAAAGTTCTTTGTGCTTAGCTGAAAATATGGTAAAATTGAATGTAGTGTACAGTATCTGTGTTGTCCTGGAGTAGTTACATGCACACCAAAGTTTCAAGCGCTAATTAGGGTCCTCGGACCCCTTCTAGCAGGAGCTAGAAGGGGTCCTTGCCCTGGCAAGGACCCTATTGTATCTGGTCCATTTCTTTCTTCTTATTATTATTCCCACGCCTTTTTGAACCTTAATTTGGCCCCCTAAACATGCTCAAAAACTCACCAAAATTGGCACACACCTCAGATTCAGCAGAAAATTTGATCAAATGAAAAAAAAAACAAAACAAACATGCCAAAATGTGCTCTCTAGCGCCACCTAGGCACACTAAAATGGCCCTCACGGCCAGTAGGAATGTCGTAGAGAGATCAAACCAACGTTTAAACGTTTGTCTCATTGAGACTCACAAATCACGTGCTGATACCCCTAACCTATCTCAAACAGGAAGCCAGCAATTTGCCTTTCAAAATAAAATTTTTCAGGAAAAAAGGGGCTCCGAACAAAATGTATCTTCTCCTGGGCTGTAAATCGTATCAGCTTGAACGGCGCAGAGAAGACACACTAGGCCATGCTGATCAAAAGTTATTGGGGAATCTGTTGTTTCTCGAACGGTTTCCGAATGACAAGCCCTCAAAGTTGGTCGACCCAGAGAAATAATTTTTTGACATTGATTTGAGTAAGAAGGGGAATCTATGTTAACTTCACATAAGCTCTAATTTTTAAGACTTTAGCTTAATTAATGTTTGTAGCAGATAGCACTTTTGAATAACACCAACTTCTATTCTGTCTCCTCTCTTTTTCTATATATCTTTACATTTTGGTCAACAACAAATTAGAAGATATTTTCTTGGCATATTTTCCTTTGAAAATTTGAGTTTTCAGTGAATATCTTTTTCTACACTCCTCTTTAGCTTGTATCTTTTGTGGACGTTAGCATAGTCTTGTGGTGCAGACAGGCGTAGCACTTACAAACTAAATCTTCCAATCCCTCTACATTTTTAAACCACTTTTCAATTATAAAGTCCACAACCTTTATTTCATTAAGAGTTTAATGCTGAAATAATTTCTAGTGCGACTAACTTTGCTACGCTTAATGCTAAAGTTAGCTTAGTTCATTTTTTAGTTAGCCATCTTAGCTTAGATGTAGTAGTTGCAGGCTTCATTCATACACAGTATATTTAGAAACTAGTCTGACCCCTTTCACTTCTTTCAGTTTTGTTCTGTTGTTCTGTTGTGATCTGATGCTACAATCATTAAATTAATGAGGGAAAAAAAATGAATTTAAACGATTGTAGCATCAGACTGCAGCATAACAAAATTGAAAAAAAGTGAAGTGGGTCTGAATACCTTCTGAAAGCACTGTGGTTACTTAATCTACAGAGTGAATTAGAATTTTTAAAGTTGTGTCCATTATTGAAGTCTTCCACAACTTAAGCCTGTCAACAAAAACAGCACAGAGTGAGTTAAGCCATCACTGTTTCTATCTCTGCCCCACAGCTGTTCACCACTCAAGCCCAAAGCCTGCTCCTGATGACCTCAGTGGCCATGCCTGTGTTCAGCAAGAAAAAGGAGACTGTAAGTATTAATTATAATCTCCTCTAATACCATTACTCTCAGCCAGGCTTGCATTAACTTGGTTTGGTATTTCCTGCAGCTGTCTCATGGGATTCTGCTGGGAGTCGTAGGAACTGATGTGGCCTTGAAAGAACTGATGAGATTAGCTCCGAGATACAAGGTTAAAAGAAAAAGATGTTTACATTATCAAAACAAGGATAAAGTAAATTAAGCATACTGTGGATTTATTTGACTCTGAGACAGTCAGTGATACAGTTGTTGTTGTTTTTTTGCCTGTCTAGCTCGGAGTCCACGGTTATGCCTACCTCATCACCAATAACGGCTACATCCTTTCTCATCCAGACTTACGGCCCCTGGTATGTTTACCCCGATCATACTGAGAAGTGTGGCCTCAAACTTTTGAAGTAAAGTTTAACTTGCTTAAAACACATTTTTTTGTTTGTGTGTTTGTGTACGTGACAGTATAAGGAAGGGAAGAAGCTCAAGCCCAAACCCAACTATAACAGTGTTGATCTGTCTGAGGTGGAATGGGAAGACACAGAGGAGCAAGTCAGTATCACACATTTCTGGCCTTTTAATCCTCACTTTCTCTTCTCTGAATGTCAGTTTGGTTATGTTTCATGATCCAAAGAAGGAAATGCTGAGTATGCATTGTTTGTGTTTCAGCTGAGGACAGCCATGGTTAAGGGAGAAACTGGAGCGATGTCTTTAGACGTGAGGACGGGTGTGGATAAAGGAGTGAGTGCTTTTGTTTTCATAAGTGTGGCAAAGGAGAGAAAGGAGCTCTTTTATGTCAATATTTATTTCCTTTCATGAGATTTCAGTTAGTATTACTCATACTTCATGAATGTATACATTTTTGCTGAGTGTACTCTTTTCACTTGTGCATATTTTTACTCCATCATTACATTTTTGCGTTACACCATCTTATTGTTGTATTTCTTGCCTAGCAATGTGTGTAATATGAACAGCTGAAACTTGAATTTCTTTGGCACCTATAGTATCTTTGTGATAAAATCTGTCCTCCCCTATGTTTGCATTCTTTCTCATTTGTTCAAACTTTGTGTCTTCTGTGTTTTACAGACAAGAGTCATGTTTCTAAAGAATGATTACTTCTACACTGACATCAACGAGACACCATTTAGGTTAGTCTGGTTTATTTTTTGACGATACAGGACTGATCAAAGTTCCCATTTTATAACCACCATTGCTTCTTTAAGTTATTGATTATAAAACAAAATGTGAGAGGAGTGAAATAGGTCTGTCCTGTCATTGTTTTTCAGTCTGGGTATCGTACTGACGAGGGGATATGGACAATATATCTTCATTGGAAATGTCTCTGTTGAAGAAGGTGGGTTTTCTCTCCAATCTTACCTCTCTTTGATTATATTTGCCTTTCTCATGACATTTGCCAACTAACTCTGAGACTTCCATCAATTATCCTTTGCAAAGGAAAGTTGTTGCATTCATCCAAGTTATTTAGAAGGTTGTTTGACTGTTCAGAGTAGCAGCTACAGCTTTCTTTCTCACTTTCACACTTGACTCTAAATACCTTTCTTGTGCCCTTGCATTTTAACTTGGAACATTAGGCCAAAAGTCAAGCTTACAACCATTTTAAAACAAAAAAGACTGAGCTGAAAAGATGCCTTCCATCTCTTAAACTGGCTTTTTAGTGCTTGGTACAGCACCGTGACTCACAGGCTTGTGCATTTAACCTAAATGTATGAAGGGCTCCACAAACTCAACTTAAATGCTTTTTATCTTTGCAGTACAAGAATTTTTGTCTACTGCTACAATTTATGCAATGAAAAGTAAGAAAAAACCTTAAAAGATAATTGAATAGACTTCTTTCTCAGACTAGATAAGCTTCATAAGGTACAAAATGCAAGACTGCATCTTCATCAGAAAACGTTACAGACAGCTTTGACTCTGATGGAGACACAGTGCATGTTGAAACATTAGTCCTTTACACCTTATTACATTGCAAAACGTGACTTTTGTGCTCCAGCTTCTTCTTTGGATTTGACTGTGAGAAAGAGTCCACTGAATCATCTTTTCAGCATCTCTAGTCCTTTTAAGAGCACATCAATCTTCACCTGTGGAGGGGCTAAAGTGCAAGAGACTTTTTTAATAAAAAATGCATCAGACACAGTGTGCATTTGTAAAACACATTCTGTAAAAAACAAAAACACTGTCAGTGGCTGGACCTTTACTCTTACCCTGCTCTTATTTTTCTCATCTTGTTTAGGTCTCCATGACTTGCTGACTCCAGACTTGACCATCGCCAGTGAATGGTGAGTACTCTGTAGTGAACATAACATAGATGTTATAGGATTCCCAGCTGTCTTAATGTTGTAGCTCATCATGGGAAAACCTCCAGATCATTCTTATAACAGCAAACACTGTATGGGTATCTGTGTGTGTGTTTGAATGATTTTAGGACCTACTGTGAGACAGACATTGACCCAGAGCATCGTAAGCTGAGCCAGCTGCAGGCTGTGGTGAAATACCTCACCGGCAAAGAACCAGATCTGGACTGTAAGAAGACACTTTTCATATTTTTCAAATAAAGGAATAATGAAGAACTCTTACAGTTGTACATGTGCAACCTAACATTGATTACCATGCTTTTTTTCCTCTGCTTTGTCTCTTTAGGTGATTCACTTCTGTTGCAGCAAACTCTGTTTGATGCTGTTGTCACGGCTCCTATGGAGGCATACTGGACCGCACTCATGCTCAACACATCTGGGTAAGTAGTCAACTCTGCTTTATTTATATGACACCTTTCATACATAACAGCAGACGGTCCAGAGGGCTTCACAAGGATCAAATAGACAAGAAACAACAGAAATTAATTCTATAGATAAAACTTACAAGAAAAAAGGTGAGAAAGTAATTAAAAAGAAAAATAAATTAAATAAAAGACTAGAACTGTCTGGCTGTTAACCTCCTGAGACCTGAGCTTTTGTTCGAGGAGCATTTTTAGTTTCTCCCACTTACTCTGGATAAGTAGGGTCTTATAAGTCAAATATCAGCCTTTTCTATGAAAAGAATTTCTTGGTAATTTTCCAGTCCAAAATTTTCAGTGAAAATTCTTAGATATATTTTGATCTCCAATGAAAATGAACCCAAAATGTCTTGAAATAGCCCTAAATCTTTCAGAGAACTTTATCATAAAGCCTCAAAATTTGAATAAACATTTTCCCTAGAAAATGCATGCAAATTTCCCAAATATCAAAGCAAATCCCCTCTTAAATTTCTTAGCAAATTCTTGAAAAAAATTACTGCATTATCCAAAATACCATGAAAATGGCAGAACCATCCAAGAATCCCTGAAATTTTCATGAAATTTCAAAGGACATCCCAAAACCCCAAGTTCCCAATCCAGTTCTCCCAAATTTAGTAATAAATTTAGTCAATTCACATGTAAATTACAAAAAAAATGCAAAGCAATTTCCCCAAATCTTCAAGAAACTCACCAAAATATCCAAAAATATCCTCTAAACTTCTATGAAAATACTTTTCATTTCAAGAAAATTCCTTAAACTTTAATGGACATTCCAATTATCTCATACACCCTAACAGCAGAAATCTTTACTATTTTGTAGGGGAGGCAAAATGTAATGTCCTCATATGTGCATGCAGGGTCTCAGGAGGTTAAATACCTCCACAAGGTGTACAGTGAAAGTACAGTGATGAGTCAAGATGCAGGCCTGAGGGAGGGTTTGACCTTTGACCCACAGTCTCCTAAGTCTAATTAGTTCATTCTTAAGTCAGACTGAACATTCAAAGAGAATCCCTTGTAGCTTGTTTGAGATATCATGTTCACACGCAAGGGATCAACATGAAGCTCACTGACCTTGACACTTGACCCCTGACCTCCAAAACCTAATAACAGTAATATAAGTTGTAAAGAAAAGAAGCAAACAAAACAGGAGGCTAAGATCACAAAAGAAAAAAGCACCCAAACAATATCAACAAAGCTCCAGCAGTCAGAGAATATAAATAAAAGCATATTAACATAACACATTAACCGAAATATCATAAGAACCCAGACACCATCAGACCTAAAAAAACCAACACAGGAACCCAGGTCTGTCTAAGATGAGACCAACTCAGCTTCATCCTTCAGTCAGAGTGGACATTTGTACAAAAATTCCTCAACAAGGGCTGAACAATTCTTTAAAAGTGTCTAATTCTAATGATTTTGACTCATATTGCACATTGGATATGAATTGCTGTATTGAAGAGTTTTTGTCATTCTTATATTCAATAAGAAAAAGGTACAAAAAAAGAAGGTAGGATTTTTTTTTGACTATTCTAAAAGATTACATCTGCTGCAAAAAAAAAGGTTTAAAACTGTTATTTTGACACAAATTTCAGGTCAAAGAAATATTGCACCTATTGTGATTTAATCTAATTTTCAATTAATTTCCCAGCCCTAGTTCTTGAGGTCTAAAATCAAATCAGTTCATCCTTGAGTTAGAGAGGATATTTGTACAAAGTTTGAGCAACATCCCTTAATTGTTTGTGAAATATTGGCTCATTAAATGGCCCAAACTTGTATACTGATAACCGACCTTGACACACAATGCCTCTAGCTCCCGGCTGCCGGCTAGTTAAAGGCATAAAAAACAGTAAAATACAAGGAATTAATGACATAAATAAAATCAGTTAAGTAAGATAAGTCAAAAATATACATATCAGAGGTAAGTATAGTGTTAAAACAATGATAGAAACATTGAATAAGCTACAAATTACTCCAGATTAGGAGCCACATTTAAAAGATACTAGATCACTTATAATAAAGCTTAACATTTTAATTTCCAGAAGCATTTTGGGACATAAAAACTAAAATTTCCTTTTCTCTCTGATGCTTGTGTTGGACACATTAGACACAGTCAGTTACAAGGGAAATATTTAAGTAACAAGGTGATTTTGGCAGTAACATTAAATCAAGTATGTTTATTTTATAAAGGAGTGAGGCTATGTATAGATTTAAGTCTAGTCAAAGAATTTAGAAATATTTTCAAACATATAGTAGTGGTTCCCAAAGTGGGGGTCATTAGACACTAAGGGAGGATGCTTTCCAAAAAATATATAATAAATAATTAATTAAATGATTTAAAGTGGTATATTTGATCCATTATTAGAAAAATATTTCCTTAAAATTAGTTCAATTTAAAATAAAAATGTAGTTAATGATTGAGATTTGTGCTTAAATGTAAGTTGATCACAAAGTGCAGTTTATTCATGTGTACACAGTGAATTGATGTGTACAAAAACTCAAAATGTAAGTTTGTACACGAGGCTTTGTGCAGCATCTTTTAATGCAGGTAAAAAGTTTGGGAAGCCCTGTCCTGAAGGACTACAAACTATTTACCCACCACAACTACTACAGTTTATTTGTTTTTTACACATACTTACTCATTAGCTTTTAGTATGCACCCTCCATTTCCTCTCTCACTTTCTCTTTTCTCTCTCTCTCAGTATGGACGAGGGGATAGAAACAGCGTTCCTGGGAACCCGTTCAGGCCTCATGAGATTCCAGAGATACACTGGTATTGAGAAGAGAACTGGCAAGTGAGTAAAAACAACGCTTTTCCTTTTCATACATACATTTACATATTTTCACATTTCATTAGTCACAGCTTCAAATCAAAAGGCTAAAGACTGAGGTTAAACATGGTATCAAAGATGTTTATGTGACTGAGCTAGTGCAGAAAGTCTTGAATAAGCAGCTGTAATAGTAAGGGGAGAGTTCACCCTCTTGTGGTCAACAGGGGAACAGCAGTCAGTCTCATTAATCCAGACATGTAACTGCTTAAACGGTTTCTGCTGCTTGAACAACAAATGCCTGCAGCAGTAATTCAACAATATTTAGGCTGTTTTGCATAAACAGATACATAGCTGTCAAGAACCCTGCAAACATGACTAAATGCTTCTTTATTTAAATACCATTCTGATGAATTTTTCCTCTGTTTTGTTTCCATAGCATCCTGACTTATCTCTTCCTTTCTCATGCAGGGGGTTTTCCCCCAAAACATCTTCAATTAAGTAGATGCCATTTCCTGTATTCTAGTGCATTTTAACACCATATTAGCACCAGATGATCCAAATTGGTTCTGTGAGATATAGTTCTAGCTCAATATAGATCAAAAAAGGGCCCAACATAAAAGTCATAGCAACAGTAATGTTTCATAGTATTTCTTGGTCCTAATGGTCTTTTTGAGTTTAGTGTGTTTTCTTCACCCAAGAGGGCAGTTTATCATGTTTTAACCAGCCAAAAGGGCAATTAAGTGGGGTTTTTTCACCCAAGAGAGCAGTTTAGTGTGTTTTACCAATGAGGAGGGTACGTAAAAACGCCTTTTTGCCATCCAAGTGGACAGTTTATCATGTTTTAACCAGCCAAGGGGGCAGTTTAGCACGTTTTTTGGCATCCAGAAGGGCACTTTAGCACACATTTTGGCTCCCAAGACGGCACTTTAGTGTGCGTTTTTCAACAATTGGGCCATGAGGGGGGGTGACCCCCCTCCCCCCGTGCACACCACTGGATGTACGTTTCTGCATTTAATTTGATTTATATGATGTGACTTGATTTGAGATTTAACACTATGACAGGCCATACAACACTTGACAGCAAGCTCAAACATTAATTTTCAGGTTATGAATTGGTGAACAACAGAGGGTGATACCTGGTATAAAATGTGTTGGTTGATACAGCTGAGGGAGAGGAGCGTAATAGATTGATGCATCTTGCAGAGAGACTTAAAAGAGTCCCAGCTATTCCCTTGCTGAGTGTCACATATGTTGTATCTTTTTCTCTCTTTCCAGGTCTTTCCTGACCTCCACAGACAAGGAGAACATGTTCACGCTGGACCATTTCCCTCTGTGGTACCGCAGAGCAGCCGAGTACCCAGCTGGAAAGTTTCTCTACTACATGCCCAGACAGGACACAAGAGGTAGAAGGCATAACTTTACATGCATAGAAACACATGTATTTATTTCCCTTCATATTTCCACAGTGGAATCAACAGTTTCAGCTAAATACTCCTCAGTGACAGAAGTACAAAGGTCAATGAAAGTAGTTATTATTCAACACATGTTCAGTAAATTGGTAGCATGTTTTTTAAAATGTGAAAATTGTTTTTTCAACCCTGATTGGTATTCTTTGAGGTTGACTCCTTTTCACAGCTCATTTTGAACAGCACAAACAAGTTAACACCACTATCACCATGTTTACCATCACATCATACTAACACTAAACCCATCTTCAACTGTAGTCAGTGGAAACACAAGCCCGGCCCTTCTCTGTCTCCAGATTTAGTATTCAGCTCTGAATTAATGAAGTGTTTTTTTGAAGTGCCCCAAAAAACACATGTTCTCTGAAAAGTGCTTAAGGGAAAAACAGGAAGAAGAATTTGAATTTAATCCTCACTTCAAAGTGGATACCTCAATTCTCATTTAATTGAAATAAGTGGTATTAAAATTGTGTTCAATATGCATGAAGCTGATAATAAGGGCCTTCCTTATGACGGGAAACTGGATGTGCATATCCTCACTCACTTAAAGTAGCAAATTATATTTGGTTTGTGTGTGCATTAGTGTAAACAGTGCTTATTAAAGCTGCTTATTATTTAATACTTCCACTATGAAGCAAGCCTTGACTGAATAAGGTGAAAGATGGCATCTATAATGTTCAAAATATTTTTCTGCTTCTCATTTTTAATTTGGAATGTGATAAAAGAAACATTTGATAACACTGCCATCATTTTTAACATTGATGATAAGGCAGAATGTACGGAAGCCCTAAGAGACATGCATCCTAACATCAAGTTTTTTTCAGTTCTCTCATGATAACTAGTAATATTAGGTTGTTTTCTTGTAATCGCTACATATTCATTTCGTTATCATAAGAAAAAAATGCAGACTTTTCCCGTGGGTTTATCCTGTTAGACAGGGCCCTATGTGGAGTTTGCGTGTTCACCCTGTGCACTGACGGGGTCTCTCTGAGTTCTCCACTTTCCTTCAAAACATGCTCATTAGATTAATTGGGCAATCTAAATTCCTCAGGATTGATAAAGTACCTACCTACGAACAAACAAAATGACCCCAGTCTTCCACCCTGCATTTCCTTCAAGAATTATGTTAGCTAAATATTTCTGTCTTTGATGGATTTTTTTTTAACCCTTCCAGAAAAATCTTAGGGCTGATGACAAAGCAGAAAATTTAGGGCAATCCAACATACCAATGAGTCAATCTTTGGCAGTAATTCCTACAAGTCTGGCCTTAAAATCAGGGGTGGAAAATTACTTATTTCATTCAGTCAAATTACTATAAATAAGTCGCTTTTTATAGTGTACTTGTACTTTTTTGAGCACATTTGTAATCAGAATGTTTTACTTTTACATAAGTGTATTTTAGGGAAAGTATTGTATCCAGCTCTTCATCAACTGGACTTGAATGAGGTTCTGAAGACATTTTGTCTCTTTCAAAAGGCCTCTGTCACAGGGGTCAGAGCTAGAATTTATAGCCCCCCGTAGACCGTCCACATGCTAATGATCTGGGTGATCACCTGAGAGTCATTAGCAGAGTCGTTGGCCAGGCTTGAACTGCCTGGGCTGCGTGATGTTGGATCCTGTGATCCAGTGTAAAAGCATCATTTGGATTGCTGTCAAAAAGAATCCAAGGCTGCACTGTATGCAGGGACTAAGAAGGGTCTTAGTCGGCCACCTTTAACCTTGCGAAGCAGATGGATTTGCTAGACTCCATCTCTGTCATCAGGCAAATCCATCTTGAAAAAGTCCAATTTACAACAGTTGTGCCAAACCAAACATTGTTCGGACCAATCGGCGTCATTTGAGGAGAACAAGGTGGTAGCTATGGGCGGGATTTAGTTATACTTGCCGTTTGCAAGGGCTGCTTCAGTGTGGAGATTAGCTTGGATGTAGCTATAACATCACACCAGTTTTATCAGAGCCAAACCACTTTTCTCATGATATAAAGAGTAAAAACAAAACCAAAAGCTTTTCATAATGTAAAAGATGTTTTTGCTCTTCTGGTGACCTGCTTCGACACAGGTTTGGGATCGTTACAGGTGAGGTTTACCGGTGTATCAAATGGCTGCTGCCACGGTAGCTATTAGCTTGGATGTAGCTGTGGGAGAGTGGCAGTTTAAACAGATCTGAACCACATTTCTTTTGAAAACAAGAGCAAAGTGCCACACTGGAAGCTTGTTATGGCAGAGGAAATGTTTTAGCACATCTCACAACTGGCCTTGGCATCA
This sequence comes from Cheilinus undulatus, assembly GCF_018320785.1. NCBI lineage: Eukaryota > Metazoa > Chordata > Actinopteri > Labriformes > Labridae > Cheilinus > Cheilinus undulatus. The sequence continues at coordinate 16,652,729 of NC_054887.1, read as the reverse complement.
ATTTTATTCACTGAGAAGCTCCGCCATTAAAAATCTATGGCAGCGGTAACCTGTCAGCTCAAGAAAAGTGCATGCGTACGTAATTTTGTCTTGTCGCTCTGATTGACCCATCATGAATGTGACAGACAGAACAATGCTCCAATCACTGTGAATTTTTTGAAAAGTCCTGCCCTTCCCAAACGCTTTCTATGGGAGCTTTCCCAGATGAGCATGAAATATATTCATGCAGTAAATATAGTCTGTCTGGTGTGTCAGGTCACGGCACCACTGTTCATGATGTTTTTTCCAGCTTGACATAGAAAGCTTCCTTGACACCTTTCTCAAACCAACAATCTCTTCTGGCCAGTGTCCTAATGTCAAAGCGTCTTAATGATGTCATACCATGGGCATGAAACTGTAGTAGTTTGACTTTAACTTTACTTGAGTAGGTTTCCTTGCAAGTAATTTCACTTCTACTTAAATTAAGTTTAACTCAAGTAAATGTACTTTTACCTGACTACAGTAGTCTGGTAATCTTTCCACCTCTGCTTAAAAGACAGAAAGATTTACAATGGAGCATATGCAACGCACCGCAATTTTATCAACACATATGAGGGCTGAAAACAGATGTTATTTTATCTATGAATAATGCATCCTCTGATTCTATCCAATCAAATAAAAGCTTGAAAATCCAGAAAGCAGCCAAAGATTTATGGATGTGTGTTCACTCAGGGCTTCCATACAGAACTTGATTTTTAATGTGTGAGGTTGATGTTAGACATAGTTTGTTGTGTTCAGATGTATTCAGGGACTATGAGGCTGACTATAGCGCCACCTTCAGTGCAGAGGAGGTGGAGCTCCAAGCAGAGGAAGGGGGAAGAAAACGAAGGGAGGCGGATGATGATGATGATGAGGAGGAGGAGGAGGAGGGTAGAGGAATCGATTTACTCATACTTGGCATGCCTCCTGGTTTTATACACATCCTCATCCCTGTCTTCCTCACCCTTAATCACAAGGCATGACAAGTGCTGTCATCTGTGTTTTTCTGTCTCTTCACCCTTCTATGAACCGCCTGCTTTCTCTATTTCTAGCCTTGCTCTGTGTCCCCTTCCTCCTCTTCTCTCTCTCTTTCTTTGTGCATGAGCATGCAACCAAAGTACGGGAACCTCCTCTCCTCTTTTAGGGAGTCAGAAAGTCACTGCATCATTTGCATTTTGCTGAGTCAGCATTTCTACCATCTTTGATTAATTCTTGTTGAGAAATTAATCTGCTTTCTTCGAGTTTGTTAGCTGTATTGCCTCTGATGTTGTTTTTCCTGTAATTAAACTGCTGAGAAGTCACAAAAGTGAAATCAAAATCTCCAGATTTCATGGATGCATGCTTGTCCAGGAGGCACAGATGGATTTTTACCTTAAAAGAGTGAAAAAACAGAAACCTGAATACCCAGAGTGCACAGTTATGAGTGTATTAGCCGATTAGCTTTCATACTTTGTGTTACATAACGCTTAAACTGTTAATCCAGCTGGATTCTGTGGCTAGGTGACAGTTGGCGTGAGCTGGCATGAAGGCTGTGAATCAACAAACAGACGCATGACTGTATTAAATATAACCTTTTTCTGCCAAACCAGTCTGTCACCCACATATTTTCAAACACATATCAGCTGACGCTATCACTGCTGCAGCATCACAGATAAGAAAATAAACACTTCTCTGAAAATGTGTCCTTTCAGTCCTTTCACTCTGCATGTTTGGAAGGACTATTGCAGTTTTTTGTGATATAAGTGCATGCATGTGTTAAAGTGTGTTAAGTTTTTGCTAATTTTATGCATGTTGGTCCAACAGCAGGGAGGATAGCGATTGCGACGACAGCTGTGACGGTTACGGTTGGCAAGAAAACGGCCATCGCTGGAGGTAGGATGACAATGTTTGTTTGGATACTCTCTCTCAATCTGTCATGCTCTGCTGTCTTTTTAAATCTTCTCTTTCCTCTCTGTTTATCTGTTCTTGCTGCTTCATGTTGTTAAATTGACTGACTTGTTTGTTGGACACTTTTGAACTTGCTGATTGCTGTTGGAGACGCTCTCCAAGCACCATTTTGTGGGATTCTTTCCAGGACAACCTGAATTCAGACTTGCAGTTTTGGATGCTCTGTTTTGGTGCAATAGAACACAAAACATATTGCAGCTTGTGTGCATTAGAGGTTACATTTATTGCATGGCCTAGAGCCGGGCTGGGCCAGGATTCCAGCCCCAGACTGGGTTGGACTGGACCGTGGATTTTAGTTTTGTTCAATATTGTGTGGTTTATTAACTTAACATTAAGTCACTGATTTCTGTTTTTTAAATAATGAGGGAGAAAAACTGTTAAAAAAAATTTGATTGCCAGCCTGCTCCAGCCTGTGATCACACCTGGAATAGTGCAGAAGAGAGCTAGTGAGGGAGCGTTGCATGCTATTTTGAACAGGTGGAAGAAAACAAAGCACATACTTCAGTTGATCATCTGATCTAATGCAACTCAGTTTATCAATAGTGTGTGAAGAGCAGTGCAGACTGTCGCCACATAACGACAGGTTGACGCTCTCGAAAACCCTCGAAGAATTCCATGCACAGTGATCTCTGTGCGTCTGCTCCTCATCCTTACTGCTCTTTTTTTTATCATAAACAGTAAACAGGCCATATTTTAATGCACACTTTTGTGTTGAGTTCATCTGAGATTTCTGTCATCAAAACAAATCAGAATTGTGATTAAACCCCACTATAACAGCAAATTTATTGAAAAAAAAAATTTTGGTTTGAATCTGGGTCCATAAATACAGTTAATGGGATGATGTTGGGCTAGAATTTGGGGGTTTTATCTAGTATGTGTTTATTGCTTCATTCAACTTTAACTTCTCATGTTGACTCTTTAGAATTTGCTGTCACAAAGAACTTCAAAAAAAAGGTAGATAACTCATTGCAGTTGAATAGTTAGATAATGAAAAAACTAAAAGCTAAAACAAAGGATTACTGACAGTTTAAGACTCCAAGATGCATTAAAAAAATCCACACAAGGCTGGATTGACATAAATAAAGCTGTTTTTTGTTGATTGGCAGACTGCCACAGATCATATCAGCTGATGGTGTGGCCTTTACTGCATGTCAAGTCTAAACTGCCAAACCAGTCCGGATGGAGTTATCCCTGACCACCTCTGTGTGCAATCTGAGCAATCAGATATCAAATTGTCTTCAGTACACTCTAAGGTGTATCTACAGTTTGCATTAAGGTTTATCACTTGCCCCAAACAAACACTGATCTGTGTAAGTGAGAGGTCTAAACAGGGTCAAATGCATCCCTGACCAACTCTATATGGCCTGAGTTATCGGATCTTTATCTGCCCTCAGGTTGCATTGAGAGTTCACACCAGGCTTTAAGGATTAGCACCTGTTATCTGATCACCCAGCAAGATTGTCAGTGCAAGGTGTAAAAGATGCTTGGAGCGTACTGTATCTTTGGCCCTGTTTACATTTTCCATTAACAAACATTTTGAGAGATTCAGTGCATGTCCTTCTTATGGAAGTAACAGCCCATACATGGCTCTCTATCAGGGCTAGCTATCCGTGCATGCTGTTCAGTAAATAAATGGGGACCGCAAGCTATGAGGCTAGTGGTGCCTCTTTAACCACTTTTCTCCCTTTTTTGTCATTAACACACTTTTAAAGGACATTGTGATGTACTATTTCATCAGTCACATGTGATACTAATCAGATTAATATGGCAACTCAATTAAAGAAGAAAAGTTAAGTGGTAGTCTTGTCAGTTTTTAGACAAGCTGACAGTTTCTTTTTTTTTTTCTTCAATTTTCTTGTTTTTAAGATATAAAAAGGTAAAAGGGCACTGAATGAAAAGCCTAAAGAGTGGCTCTTACTGCATCTCCAAAAACAGCTGAATTTCACATTATCTGGGATGAGATGGACCGACATAAAACCATGATTTTGTTGACTGTGTGCATGCCAGTGTGCATTTCCATCTATACAGCCAATCTATTCTGGATGACGGCATACCTGACCACCTCTGTATGCAATTGGAGCTATTGGATATCTCTCTTTCTGCACACATTAAGATGTGTTCACGGCATTTTGGATTACAGTTTGGTGCCTGATGCTGATGTCGGATACACATATAGATAAATCCCTGCTAATACATTCTTTAAATGTTGTATTGGTGGTGTAGGGTTTCGTTAGTAGCTTCTGCCTCAGCTGATCAGGTGTGGAAGATGTTTAGTAAAGACAAATCACTGTAATGACTCCAACATACAGAGAAGTTAGCTGAGCTGAATCTGTGATTCTGTCTATGTGCAGAAATGTTTGTGTTATCGTTTGTCTTTGCTTAACTGCGTCTTAATGTGTGTACGTGTTGCTGTGTTTTCTTCATAAGCCCATCTGTGACTGACACACTCATCAGTCATCGTAATCATCTGCAGATAGACGCCTCTCTCAGGCTCCATCTGTGTGCATCTCTAGCGTTTACCTGCCTGCATCAGTGTCTCATTACGCTGAAGGACAGACTGAAAATCACCCCACACTCTTACACACAAACCCAGGCTCTTATCTGTATTTCACAGCTTTTGTGGGAACGGTCTCAGGTGTGAAAATCTTGTTATATTTGGAAATGAAAAAAACAGGGGCAGCTGGAAGAGTGAGGGAGAGTTCAAAATAGATGTGTTTGTGTCAACCTCTTAATCTGCCTGCTTTTCATGCTGATTTTTTCCTCCCTTTATCCTCAATTTTCACTGCTTGTCGGTGTCTCTCTGCTTGTTTGAGAAGATTAAGTGCACCGTAGTCTGAACCCAGGGGTCTGCTGTATCGTGCTGTGGCTGTTTTAAATCTCACAAAGTAGAATACAAACTAAAATAGCCACAAATATCTGAATGAACTATTGGATTAAAGGCTTTTGAATTCAGTATGACCAAAAAAACTGCTTCAAAAATGCATAAGTAAGAGATTTTTAGTTTATAAGTGAAGGCTCTTAGACTTATGTGGGGAATTTTTGTGCATTTTTGTGGTAAACTGTAATATATTTGGCATATGAATGAATGGAGGTAGAATTTCATAATTGCATAACTGGGCATCAAGCAGAGCAGCTTTTCTGCAAGCTCCTGCTTGAACTAGAACACACAGAGAAAGATGCATCAATGTTTTATAGCCTTACTCTTCCTGATGTTCTCTAACACACCCCTACATGAGTATAGACACACACTACTCGTGGTGTTTTTACCTCTCTGACATTCCTCCTTACCCTGTTAAACTTTAACATACATCTCTCTCCTCGCTGCCTCGCACCTGTCATTCCCTACTCACACTTTTGTCCCAGTTGAGTCATTCTCCCTTTTATTCCTTTGTCCACTTGTTTCCTCCAAGCATCTAAAAACACAATTTCAAAACAGTTGGGACATTGTGTAAAATGCGACTAAAAAGAATACAAATCCTTTTTAACCTTTATTCATTTGAAGACAGCACAAAACAAGATCTATAATGATCAAACTGATAAAAAAAAGGAAAAAACACACTCATTCTGAATTTGGTGCCTGCAACATGATCCAAAAAAGTTTGGACAGGAGTGTTTTTCCCACTATGTTCCATCACCTTTTATTTCAATGATAGTCTCTGAGTGTCTAGGGACAGAAAACCCTTTGTACTGAAGTATTGACATTTTATTCTCGCCTATTTTTGCCTGATGTTCATATGAAACTGCTCAACAGTGCAGGGTTTCCTTTGTCTCATTTTGTGCTTCAAGGCGTGCCATCCATTTTAACTGAGGGACAGATCTGGACTGCATATCAGCCAGTCTAGTACCTAAGTCTTTTCCTGCGACGCCATGTTGTTGTAACTCATGCATGAATGTGACTTGGTAACCTTGCAAAACAGATGGATTGGCCAGATTCCATGACTGTCATCAGGCTGATCCATCTTGCAAAGCACCCGAAACAATTGTGCCAGGTCTGAGAACAGATTGTACCAGTCTGGAGAATTAGGTGGTAGTTACTGGCAGGGTTTAGTTGTACTTGAAGCCTGTAGCAACGGCTGTCACCAGTGTAGAGATTAGCTTGGATAAAGAGGCAGTTTTATCAGAACTTTATCAGCAAAAATGGAAAAGGATGGCATCTGGATGGAGGCACATGTTGCTCCAAATCCAGTATATTGGTGCCTTCACAGATGTTTAAGTTACACATGCCATGGGCACTAATACACCCTACATCACTGGTGCTGGCTTTTGAACTTTTCATTGATAACAATCTTGATGGTCCTTTTCTTTGCCAGACCGGACAGCCCATTCTTCCATGGGTTCGGAGAATCAGGCGGCTGATGTAAGGCTTTGTTTTGCGTAATAGCGTCATATTTGTAGTTTGAGTGAGGTACTGTGTTAAATGGCAATAGGTTGTTTGCAATTCCATAATCCCAAATGTCCGCTGGGGATCAGTAAGGTGGGGACAGCCATTAGGAATGAATGAGAACAGAGGAAAGTTTGTGCTCTACAGCTCTAAACGAACCTGTTCACTACAACTATCATCAGAAAATTCATACATAAATTCAATATGATCCATACAATTTATCAAAAGGTGATTGTGACCTGAGTGTTACAGATTTACCTGGCGTGGAGGCAATCAATATCACAAATTCTCAGTCCTGCAGACCTCCTAGTGTCCAGTGTTGTCTGGCCAGATGAGGGGATACAAACATCTAGAGGGGTCTTGTACTGAGCCAAGAGGCTAGCTGAGCCTCTTTCACATACGAAAAAAAACCTCATTTTGTCACAAACTTGCAATTGAAACTGCAATGTGCTATCAACAGAATAAACCTTGTGGGGTAAGCCGCTGAGTGATGATGAGTCTTTCAGGAACAAGCCTGTGCTATGAAACGCCTCTTTTATGTTAGCTGTGCTGGCTAGTTCCCATTTGAGTGCCATTTTCCTTTCCCTCTTCCTTTATCGTTATTTACTCCAAATTTAAAAAGCCAAACTGGAACCAAATGGAGAGCTGTTTAGGAGCAAAACAACCAGCTCTACTGAGCTGAGCCAAAGGGTCTGGGTCTCTAAAAAGAGACACATTTCCTGTCACAACAAGCAAAACTGGATGAACATCAGCTGAGGGAGCACTGGTAAAACCAGAGTTTAATGTGCCAATGTACCAAACCAGAGTGAGCCACAGGCTGCCTTTGTACATAGTCTGAGACCTAACAACTAGGCCAACTGCACCACATCTTTTGAAACCTAAGAAAATTTGCCTGAACATGTCTACTTTTTGGGCACAAAAATTGCTGAAGAATTAAGATTGTTTATATTTTCACATTTTGAATGCTTGGCATAGTTGTAAACAGCTCAGAACATGGCTTTTTTGGTAGTGTTTCTCTATGTAGAAATCAACTCTTGCCCCCAGAGGGTGTGCTCTGCTTCTACATGTCATCTGCAAAGACCAGTGGTTTTAAAAGTGCTCCTGAGCCCACATCCCAACGTCCATTACCGAATTATGGTTTTAATGCAGTGCTGTCTAAGGAACCTAACCTCATGGGCATTCAGCATTAGTTTTTGGCCTTGCCCCATAAGTGCAGAGATTTCTCCAGATTCTCTGAATCGTTTGATGATGCTCGTCTCTAAATCTTCAGCCAGTGCATTTTGAGGAACCTTCACAAAATTAGACTATTTGCCCAGACATTCTTTAACAAAGTGAGGAACCTTGCACCACCATTGATTTGGCAAAAAGGATCCATTCAGGAATCCTCCTTTTATTCCCAACCAGGGTACGATCATCTTTTACCAATTCATCGACTTACAGGTGGAATGTTCTAGGTGAACTTGAGCATTCCACAACTTCCCAAGTCCTTTCTTACCCCTGTCCCAGCTTTTTGAAACATGTTGCAGACATCGAATTCAGAATGTATTGCCAAATGAAATAGAATATATCAGTTTAAACATAAAATTTGTGTAAACTGTATTCAGTTTGCATCATTTAAAAGCTCTCATAACAGCTTTAATAATTCTGAATATCAAGTAAAGCTTTAGTATTTTATGCATTAGATTGTCAAAGATCACCTCATGAGATAAAAATCTATTTTATGCACCTTTTTGGTGATATTGCACAACTTCTATTAAATGAAAATGATAATTATAATTGCATGCCCATAAAGAGCTGAAAAGGCTGTGATTACACTCCTGACCACATAGTGTCAGTGTTTGTCTTCTTGTGTGTAGTGTTTGTGCTCAGCTTTCATGCTGATTCGATGGCAGATTTAATTTCTCCCCCTATGATAGAGGCCAAGGATTTGGTATTTCAGAGGCTGATCCAAAGTCGGTCAACAGTGACTACAGAAACACTGTGTTTATACTGTTCTCCAGGCTCAGCTGTGGATTAGAATATCTCTGAGGCAGAAGTGACAGGCTGTATGTAAATGGACCTAATACACAGCAAATGACAGAGACCTAGAGAGGCAGATAGGGAGGTAAATAGAAAAAGAAAGAGAGGGGATATGAGAAAAAAGGGATGGAGAGAAGGTATTTAATGTGGAAGGAGAAGAGGTAAAAATGCTCACAAAGGAGGGCAGAGATGAGAGAAAAGAAGGTGAAGAGGGTGAAGAAATGAGAGCGATAAATGGAGGCAAGATAAGCAGAAGAAGATGAGAAATAGAGAATGGTGAGAGGAGATAGAGACGAGAGGACAAAGAAAATGAGGTAGTATTAAGCAGAGACGTTAGCGGGACTGATTTATGCTCACATATGATCTACGAACCCACCTCTTCCTGTGCTTCACCAAATCATAACCTAATTTCTTGGCCTTTATTTTAACCCAAATATGAAAGTTGTACAATGCCAAGAATTTAATTCCCTCCAGTTATGAATTTAAACCACTTTGAATGGATGAAATAAACAAAAAAGCTTTAAATTTGGTGTCTAAATCTGGAAATAAAGACTTGGACCATGTTGGGGGAGCCTTGAATATATGCCTTAAATATCCCTAATTTGTTAAAATATACATTTTGTATCATAATTCTAAAACAACACGTAGACACAGTTTTTTAAAGCTCTCCCATATAAATATGACATAGGTGTGATATGTTTTTATTTAAATCAATGCATATTGACCAGGAAATGCTTCATCATCATCATCATCATATCATTATCGTCAATATCACAATCATCATATCAGCAACACAACACACCATAGATCTCTGGGCGGTCGAGTCTTTGAAGCCCTCAGTCATCATGGCTGCTGTAGTTTTACGTAACAAACTAGAATTTATAATAATTATTATTATTATTAGTCTTTACACACACAGGTTATAGGAACAGGTTTCAGCTAGCTAAGATACTTAGCTACCAACAACACAAGACCTGCAGACCAGGGGGATGAGGAGACGAGATGTTTCTGGAGTGGTAGGTAGAGTTTGACCGTTGTCTTTTATGGTCATCAAGATTTTTGATCCTTTTCAATAGAATTTCATAATGCCCAATTCTTAAATGATAGTGTTGAAAAACTGACTTTTTAAGTGCTTTTGACATCTAATGAAGACACAAATGTTACAAACAGTAAAGAGAAGGTGACACATATTTGAGTAATTTAGATGATATGCAGGACTCTGCTGGCAAAATTAAAACAAAAAATTAGTCAATATTGGCTTCTTTGGACTTCTAGTTTTGCTGCCGCAGTATCAAAAGGAGTGTCAACATTTTTTAATCTTTACTTCTATCAAAGTTAAAAAAATCTGGCATGACAACATTTGTCATTTGCAGCTAATGCACAGTTTTCCTGTTTGAATCATGGCTATGAAATTTGTCCTTAAACTCCCTGTAACATTCACTTTTCATACATTTTTACACATGCCCTGAATATCACAAATATCATTTGAAATTATATCTAAATGATTTGGGCCTGGACATCGTCTTCAGCCCTGTACATGAGGTTGTCACAGAGCATTTGGCATGATTTTATTTGAAAACTGGATCAGCACTGGATTATAGGATCTATTTATAAAAGGACCAGCTTGAGATCTAAGTGCGTCTTGACAACCTCATACCATTCAGTGCTCAGTAGATAACATTTTTATTCAGCTATCCTGAGGCACAAAGCTTTCAAATGTTCAGTAACCTTCTAACTTTTACCCTGACTTCTGTGTATAATCTCTCAAGAAAACACTGATTATAAAGTGGCACGATAAGAATAATACAGATTGATTAAACATAAAGACAGAAGGTCCTTAAAGATCATTAGTAGTGACACAAATCGGCTTGATAACAATACCGGACAATTCTCCCACAGGCAATTTAGTTCAGTCATTAAGGTCAGAACACACACAGTATACATAGGCTAGAGTCCTGAATGGATTTGTTGCACACTTTAAGACCGACCAGTAAAAGATTGTTCAAAAAATGAGTTGCGTTAACTTGAAGTCCCTGTAAAATGAAATTTTTAAAAAGTGTCCTAACACACTTGATATGTTGGAACAAGGTTGTTGTTAACATGTGAAAACACTGAGATCTATGTGTGACTGAATTTTGGATTTAGAAAGGACCATTAGAAAGTTGTTCACCTCTTTCCTAGCTTGGTTTAATTTGAGCAGAGCAAATATATGAGCCACTAGTCTTGATGGGGAATTACCCCACCCTCCAAAGCTACAATAATATAATATCACCAAGGCTCATCTCTGTACAGTCCGTTGCTAACTGATGTCTCTGCTTTCACTGAAAGTTAACAGCTAAATGCTCTGTTTTTGTCTATGGTGAGGTAAACTTTCCAAATATATCAGCCACAGTGGCCTACAGGTCATTAAGAGTATCATAACAGAGAGATTTGTGCCAGAAAACAGTAAAAATGGATGTTTTCATGACTGAAATGTGCCCTGGTGGATCATACAACAAACCTAGAATAAAGATTTTTTTTAAATCACTTTACAGGGACTTTACAAATCCAAAATTGCCATTTCAACTCTATTATTCTGAGTTGGTATAACATATTTTTAGTGTTAAGCAAACATTACTCAGTCACGATAATTAAATTTTGTCATTGTACTAGAATTATTTGACAATCATTCTTTAATCTGCATAGTCCTCCTAGAATTCCTTTGGGCATTAGACACTTTCGCACCATGAGTGAAGTTACTGACTGTACTGTCTGTGGAGAGCAACCATAATGCATGGTACACTGAACAAAGGAGTTCCTGGTTCAATGTGCATCTTTTAGTTATTCCAACTTGCAGTCCCTTAAGTTGGCCCACCTTTAATGGCATGAATGTTCAAGGGAAAATTGCAGTGGATGGAGAACATGTAGTTTTATAAAAATCCTTGAACATGTTGGATTTAAACAGAAAAGAATAGGAGAGTGTCCACATGATATTTTAATTTAAAAAGGTTACCTAGCAAAATTGAGTTGATGTCACATAAATTGGCTAAATACCTGCTACTAAACAAATACAAATTTTTCAGTTAGTTTTTAAGTAATCAGTTGCCTCTAATGTTTTGAGTTCTATCAATTAATTGTGGATAAAAATATAAATTATATATTTAAAGTTGAATCATACTCAAAAAATGTATTTCTACTAATTAAAACTTTGACATAATCAGTTTCAGTAAATATTTTGAGTATTTTCAACTTATTCGGTTTGTATAATGTACATAATGTCAGACAGCATGCTGTATGTAGGATTATGAGCAGAATGACACTGCATAAATTCTAAAGTTTGTAATTTTAAGAAAGCTGCATAATAGTCTTTTCTTTGAAATCCTTGTAAACAGAAGGTCAATTCTTGCAACTGTTCAAAAATGTGTCACCCTGATAAATACCAAAGACAGGGCAGTGTTACTTTGATTTTATTTATGATCTCAACGGCCAAACTCTTTCTACGCCTCGCACAGAAACTTTACCAACTACTCAATACAAATAAATGAACACGACAAAAAAAACAATACATTACAGAGATATTAAAGCCTTAAAACAAAAAACGTCATCAACACAACAAAAGACAAACATCATGAAAACAGTTCAAACATGTTTGGGATCTCTGGGCCAACACACCATATTAGAGACTAATAGATTTATCTGTATCATACCTGGGTATAAGATAACACACTAGTTATATAAGTTTCTCTCCAGCCAATTTAGATTCCAGAGGGAAAGTAGTCTGTTGTAGGGGAGCAATATGCAATGAAAGTCTTGATTTTGGGTGGTTTAATACTGAGGAGACATGTGCACACACATTTTCAAGGCATAAATTAGTATCATTATGAAAACTCTATATAAAGCAAACATTCTCATCTGTGAGTGAGAGTGCCCAACAAACTGATTTTCTCTATTTAGTGATGATTACTAAGTTTATAACAGAAGGACTCTTTGGCTGTGAGATTTCAATGGTTTAGTGACACATCTTCCATTGCATATTGCTGACCGCTCAGGAAAAGACATCATTATGGGAGAGGGGAAAGAAAGGAGGTGTTTGTCTTTAAGGAAGCGTGAAAAACGTTCCATAAATAGCACTAGATGGAAAGATGGATGGAGAGATAAAGGGATGAGAAGGAGGACAGTGGCGGGGAAATAGCAGCGTCTTTCTTTTTAATCCCTTGTTCGTTATCATCCCTTTGGGCGAGTCGTCCATTTTAGAAAGAAAGAGAGGGGAAGGAGGAAGGAGAGGGAGGCTAGAGGGGATCTGATAAGGGAAATAAAGTGCAGGAGTCTGAAGTTTGTAGTCCTTAGATGTTTTTTTGTAGTCCTTGCCAGGAGACAGGGTTCTCTGAGATAGTGCTTCCATGCCGTAGTAGCAAACATCCACCTCTGAGGGGTGAATTCAGTCTGAAGTTGAACAAAGAAAGCAAATGTCTGCGGTCCTTTTAAAATCCCAACAATTTAATTAAAACCATTGTGAATAATTTTCCGAGAAGCATAGTCCGAGTAATGCCAGAAAATGCTTTTTTTCTGTTGTGATAAGAGGCTTTTGATCCGTCCAGATACTGATCGTAATCATTTAACAAGTAAGCAAGAGGCTTTTTCTGAGGAAAAGTGACAAACACAGCAAATTTTCATTGCAGTTTAAATGGTTTGTTCCACTTTGAGAAGACTGATAAGTCATTGTAAGATCTCGAACGCAGTTCCAATCTTTGCGGAGGATTTCATTGGTCCACAGGAGGTCCAAAAAGATTCAGAATTTTTTAGGATGGCCACCATTTACTGCAGTCTAGACATCCAAATTGAATCATTTTCCAGTTTCCAGTTCCACATTTTGTATCCTTAACAAGTCTCAATCTCTACTAAGTCCAGCAGCCTCCTGGTTAAGGAAGTTTTGACTACTTAATGACATCGATTTATCACAGTTCCCCGTCTTAGCAGTCCAAGGGAAAGTCAGAGGAGCATTAGGCCAGACGAGGGCGAAGAGATCAGGGCTTGGGTCCTTGATTTTTGGAGGAAATATTGGCTTTAGAGTGGTTGAGGAGGAGAAAGATGAAAACAGAACACAAACGGTGCACTATCTTATATCTATCTTTGTAATGTAAGTCATAGACATACTGCTGATCCCTGAAATCAATCCAGTGTTGCAAATACCGACTGACCATTTATCATGAGTTTAAAACCAGCTGAAATGATGTGTTTTATAGGATAGAGTGATTTTTTTTTATATCTGAATCAGTATGACAGTGAGTTCAGCAGCAGCCAAGAGCAGCAGTGGGGTGGATGATTGCTAACAAATACTGCTGTGAGAATGTCTCAGAGTGTGGGGGGAATCAGGGAGCAGATAAGGTGTATGTATGTGAGGAAGAGAGAGGACAAAGAAAGGAAGACAAAATGGGAATAAGGTGTCAGTTTGAGAGTCTGTGTGCATAAAACAAGCCATTCCATCTCTCTCCTCTTCGAGCCCTTTTTTTTTTTAGTTTTCACCCCTACAACCTTCACCCATCAATACACCGACCCTCCTGCACCCAACCACTCCTCTAGGCCACAGAGGAGATCTGTTTCTCCTCTCTATCCTCCCCGTCCGCCTCTCCGTCTCCCATCAGCGGCTGCCTCTTCTTCAGCTCCCTCTGATACTTTGCCATCAGCGAGGCGTAGATGCACCCGTAAGCCGCCGCCGCCACCATCATGATGCAGACGATTCCGCACACTACGCCGGCAATCACCACTGTGCCGATGGCCCGGCGCACGCTCACGGGTCGATAGCGAGCGCGGACGCAATCAGATGGGGCCTCTCCGCCTCCTCCTCCACCTGTGTTCGAAGAGGAGTCGTCAGCGGTGTTGCTGTTGTCGGAAATCGGCGTTGGACTTAGTGCGTTCCTGCTGCAGGGGGGACCTCCTTGTCCAGGACGGGAACCATCGCCACCTCCTCCGTTTTCATCTTCGAGTTGGAGGCAGTAGTTGAACATTTCAACCGGAACGCCGCGGATGTCTCGCCCACGCAGATCCTTTGGCAGTGTGCACTCCACCGCGTCCACCTTCCCCCCTGACGAAGAAAGAGGTGCAGACAGAGGAGGACACAGAGAGGTCATTTATGAAATGCCTTATGCCTGTAAAGCGCTTCCAATTAACTTAGAGAGAGGAAAAGACGGAGAGGGGGTTGGTTGTACCAACACTAGGATGAGTCATACATCACTTAACACTCACACAGAGTTTGCTGTTCCCTGTACGCTAAGTTGGAGATAGCCTCGACTAAGCCCTTCTATAATTCATGAGATGACATGCCTAGCTTCAGCACAGCTTGGGTGTATGTGTGGAAAAATAACTGAGTCACTAATTCCCACAGGCGGGAGTAGGGTGAGGGATCTACTTTGTTATCATCACATAGCATTTGTCTCGAGGTCGCTTCTCAGAGAGCCATTGATCTTCACCCTCAGATACGTAGAGCAAGAACTCAAAGAAGGCTAATACAGCGGCAGATTGAAGAGAGTAGTATTTAGCCCCTAGATGCTTTTATCTCAGTGTGTGACTGAAGGATCCACTTGGCTAACAGAGCTCCCTCTCCAAATGTCTCCAAATACCCCAGCTGTGCGCTTCAAGTGCTCCGCGAAATAAAAGAAGTCAACCCAGGCTGCTGTCAGCAAGCATTTCACACTTTGTTTGGTGCTTTATCTTACTTCCTAAAACACATATCGTGCATCATCTACCCTTTTAACAGCAATGTTCGTGTTCAACTGCGAAATGTCGCCTTGTAATTTTCCCTGCTGCTTTGATGATTATTAAATTATCACGTCCGCCGCATGTCATTCTCCCGTCTGAACTGAGCTGGAGAGTTATAGCCCAGCAAAGCAGAAGGGAGCACAATGAAGCAAACAGGAGAATGATGCAGAAAAGAGATGGGATGCATCATTAACGGGGCAGCTGAGGCCTGAGGCGCCGAGGTGAATGTAGATTTTTTCACATGAAGAGAGAGGGCGGAGAGCAGCTGTGGATATCTGATGTATTAACAGCCTGCAGAGACACGTGAATTACACACATAGTACACACAATGAGTGTGGTAATGTGCATTCATACACTGATGCGGCTCTGTTTGCTACACTGATAAAGACTCGCTTTTCCAGGGTGAATTTGCTACTCTAGTTCTCGTGACTCTTTCGCCCTCTCATCCAATCCCCTTTCCAAATTAAACACTCCCTTTTCAAAGCTCCATCAGCATAAATCAAACGCATACCTCTGTACAGCAGCCACTCCATCCAGTGCTTGAAATCGCGGAGGTTGCAGTCACATTCCCACGGGTTGTGTCCCAGTTCCAGGTGTTGCAGGTTAGCAAGCGGCTCAAACGCTGCCCTCTCCAAACCGTGAAGTCTGTTACCCGCTAGAGAGAGCCACCTATGAAATATTTAGAGTACAGTACATTTATTCTCTTGACTCCAACGTGAAGGAGGTGGCACTGATTTAAAAAGCAGGTGATTACAAGGGCAGCCACTGTACTTTCTCTAATGTCTATATCATTTTTAACAGGCAAAGATGGACAACAACAACATCATCAGCATATGATTAAACCAAATTTTTCGCATACCAAAATTTGGTTGAATCGTATGTCGATGATAATGTTGTATAACTCTATAAACCTGGCCATCAAAAGTGATAGCAATGAAAAATACCTCAATTTTTCAAATGAACTTTGGGATTTGTGTTAAAAGTAGAAAGTATTTGGAATTAAACATCAACTCAGAACAGAATCTGTGCATCGCTTTCCAACTGAAAATAGGTGATTACAAGCGCTATCAATTTATATTCTCTAATGCGTGCTTAGTTCCATCTTGACATGACAAAATTTGGTTTAATCTTATGCGGATGACATGGTGTATAATTCTTAAAATCTCATTTTTGAGTATGATCATTCTGGCCTGAAAGTACCAAAAACTTGCACAAATTTGCTCAGTCTTTAAAACATGGGATCATTGTAAAAATGTTTAACAATGTAAAGTTATGGGAATTATACATCAGTTTGATTATTTTTTGTGTAATCTGCATTTATTGAACATTATTGTTAGTATCAGAATCTGTACATCACTTTCCAACTGTAAAAAGGTGGGATCAATTTGAAAAGCAGGTAATTGCAAGAGCCTCTGCTGTACATTCTGTAATGCATATATAGTCCCATCTTTTGATGCCAAAATTTGGTTGAACAGTATGCTGATGATGTTGTTGTAGAATGCTCTAAACCTGGTTATCAAGAGGAATTATTCTGAAAAGGTAGTGACCAAAAACTTGCAAAAGTGTTTTCAACTTTTCAAGTAAACATGGGATTTGTGTAACACATACTTTACAATGAAAAGTCAGAGGAATTAAACATCAGTTTGATTATTCTTTTTAGGGCTATCAGGATTAATAGAGTTAATGGTGATTCATTAAGGTCCACAAGTAATACACAAATGTTTTTTTATTCACAATTAATCTCAAGCTTTATTGTCCTTTTTAACTCATTTTGTTTAAGCCACATCAGTGTCTCCCTGCAGCCACAGTCTCTTATTTCACTTTAAAAAAAAATCACTGACAGCTCAGTGGACAAGTCAGAAGTTATCTGAATTTTGTGTTATCAAGCATTTACCTTTTAACTGTCCTATTATTTTCCTGAAGATCCATGACAGATAGCTTAGTATTTGATTAAGTAAAGGTTATGATATTGAATCTATCTGTAAAAGCTGGTCCAAGTCAGTTACCCTTAGTTTAAGACATAAGAAAAACCCAAGACACACCCAAGGTGTGATTAATAGCGATTAACAACAGAAATATAAGATCTAATTTCCTATCATTTCCAAAATGATCACCTCTGACTGCAGAAATACTGTTGATGCCGAGTGTAAGTGTTGACATTTCCTCAAACATGTCCGTGGATAAATTATGTGCCTACCTGAGGCTCTGCAGCTCGTCCAGCACCCCCAGAGGTACAGAGGACAGGCCATTCAGGGACAAATCCAGACTCTGGAGACCCCCCAAACCCTGTAGAAACATGGAAACAAGGTCTTTGTCAAGCATCCCAGCTCATATCCTACATAACTGTGCAGTATACTTCTCCCAGAGCTCATATTAGCTTTATTGGCTTCTCTCTCGGTAGAACCTGTAGCCCCATTTGATGGGCTAATCTTGTTTAATTTAGGGTCCCAAGTGATGTCATGACAGACGCTTATCCTGCTGACGGCTTTGGTTCAGATAAAAGTGGATAAAAGTGTTGAGCAAATGGTTTATGACTAATTTATCACCTGGATGGGAGCCCAGACATGTATATCTACTCAGGTTGGCTTCGCTCCTGAACGAGTCTGCAGAGCATCACCCAGGAGTTGAAACAGAGTATCAGATGTGATGTCAGCATCTTTCTTTGCTCAGATAGCACTTTGTCTGATTGGCTGATCAGAAGGAATATCTTATCGCTGTCGTCTAGCACATCAAATGCAGCAGCTCGGTCGGTGGCTTGACCCATCAAAATATAAATCTGTTCCTGCCTCTTTAGGCCGTTTCTGGATGTCCCATATAGCTTGTCTTTTGCAATTCAACAAGTCTGAATAATGCTTGTTTGGAGTATAATGTTGTATAATCCACACTGCCTACCTGGAAAAGTTCTCTGTCCATTCCTGTCAGTGAGTTGTTATGCAGAGTCAGTCTCGTCAGGTTGGACATGTCTCTGAATAATCCGGCTGGTAAATTATCCAGGTAGTTATTAGAGAGGTCCAGCTCCTAGAATACAAACACAGACAGCATTTTCACTCCGTATTTCAGGCTTCTATTAAAAATGATCTGAAAAATGTTAAATCAAAGTGTTCGTGCTGAGAGGCTTCATGCATACTGTCTGGGGGAGTCTTAAAAATGGATTAGCTACTACAAACCTTTTAATGCACATTTTATACCTTAATCTGGCAGTGCTACAAAGAGCAAGTGCTAGGATAAGGCTGAAAACTTCATAGATCTACAAGCTGTGGAAAAAACGGGGTCAAAGTAGAGTATGTTGTCTTGAAGCTGCTGTGAGGGTTGGTTTGTGTTGAGCCAAGCAGTATGCTTTGTCTTTCGTCAGTGCAAGTCAACAAGAAGAGAGCCAGGTTATTTACATAGGCTGGAGGTATGGCATTCATCTGAAAAGCATATTTCTATGTGATTTCTGGTGTGGTAGGTATTTCTGGGTCCGAGCCTGGCATGGAGACTGTAGAGCAGGGGTCATCAACTCTATTTGCACAAAGGCCAGACGCTGTGGGGGCTGAACATTGAAATCAACTACAATAAATCAATATTTTGGTCCGACTAACATATTCTTGTAAAAATGTTATGTCCTTTAACAGAACTTTTAGCCTGTTGAGATCAGCCCCTGTCACCTATACTGCAGCCAGCCACAAGGGGGCGATTGAAATATTTAACCACATATTTCTGGACCCCTCATGATGTCATTACTGAGTTTGATACTAATATGATATGTCATGATTGGCCAGAAACACATAGAGGAAACAGATCTTCAGTCAAAGAGAATTGCATGGAAAATTGATGAGAAAAACCACAGCTTAATCAGGATAAGTGAGTTTTTTGTTCAACACACATATAAGGGATACAAATATCTATCCATTAAGGTGGATTTGTCTGATTATGCAGGGTTGCTTTAAAGACTCACCTGTTTACAGCTGTCTTTTATCCAAATATCTTATTGACTATAATTTGTAACAATATCCTTACATTTTAGTGTCTGTTTTGAGCAATTTTTCCCTTCTTTTTGGTCATTGTGCCTTTGTTTTAATCTTTTATATGGGTTTTATTGGCTGTTTTAAAATATTTTCCTCTCATGTGTCTCTTTTCCATTTGTCAATTTATGTTTAAGTCTTGTTTACACCACTTTTATCGTCTTATTCCCAAAATTTGCTGTACACAAACAAATCGGCCTTGCTTTGCCTGATGTTTTTAATATGAGCTTGCCTGATTTATACACAAAATGCGAATAGCTTTGCAGAAACTTGAAGAAGCCAACTTCTTCTAACTTTCCAGTCTAAGCGCAGAGGTTGTCCACAGTTCATTCGATATCAGACTTGACATACAGTCTTGTTTTTTCCTTGCAGGGATTCATTATGCGAGGTTACACAACAGCGTAAAAGCACATATAGTAAATTGTTACACCAAGTCAAACTTTAACAGCAAACAATGGGCAGCAAACCTCCAGGGAGGAGAGGTTAGCGAAGGCAGAGGCTCCCAGCGATGCAAGCTTGTTGTTGGCCAGCAGGAGGGAGCGGCTCCCCGGAGGCAGGAGGTGAAGGGGCGGCAGGGAGGAGAGACCCCGGCCCCCGCAGTCCACCAGGCCGTCTGAGTAGCAGAGACAGGGAGGAGGGCAGGAGGAGGCTGAGGGCAACAGCAACGCCAGGAGGCAGAGGATGCAGAGGAAGACTAGAGGAGGGGAAAAGAGGCATTAGTTTTGTGTTGATTTTATCAATGCAGCGTGGAAACAAGAAGACAACATGCAGGAGCTTTATAACAAGTCTTCCAATGCCTGAGGCGGACTTGATGAGCTGTTTAAGATGCTAGAATCATGCAGGAAATTTCCATTGCTTTTTGCCTTTTTGACTGAAAGATCACCAGATTACCACAGAACCAAATCAGGGCCAAGCTCGACTTTGTTTTTTTGTTCCTAACCCACTCTTCTGAGCCACAACTCTTTCAAAACAAAGCCTGACTTGTGTGTTTAGCATTGTCTGGATTCTCTTTGTTTATCTGTGTATGTTTGTGTGCAGCTCACAGTAGCTGAGAGACACTCATGAGGGAAATCCCCTCTGTTTTATTTTATTTTTGACTCATTGTTTTCCTGCACACTGTGTCGTTACTTCATCTCCACTCATTATTTCTGTTTTCTTCATTCATTCTCTTTGAAGTCGAGCAAAATTTTTCATTCATATTTCATTTCTTGTCTCTTTTTTGGATCAATTAAGCCTCCTCACTCATTCCTTTTTATATTTATTGGCTCTGCCGTCTGTCAGTGCGTGTCTGTCCTCTCTCCCGATTGTCTCTTTATCTTTTTCTTTCTCTTTCACTCCGAGTCTCTCAGCGCTGCCCTGTATTCCCTCAGTGTCTCGTTACAGTGGCTGACTTTGTTTCCATGCAATAGCTTATCAGTAAGACTTATGCTTTATCTCTCTGCATAAGTGCGTGCAGGCCTGTGGAGTGGCATATGCTTCTGCGTGCGTGAGTGTAAGGCACCAACAAAGCGTGATATTAAGAAAACTACTCAGTCTAAACTCCAGACACCGACGCAGCACTTTTCCCCTTCCTGACAAGGCTTTGTGCTGCACCAGCACATTTCATCACTTGCATCATCTGCATATAATTAGCATCTATTTCTCAGCGTGCCATTGCCTTTTGTCACACTATGTCTCACCAGCTCCTCGTTGTTGTGTTTTCTCCTTCTGATGGTCCATCTGGTTTACTCTATATTTGCTATCTTTCTCATTTTCTCTCTCCCTACGCTCACTCACAGTCAAGAATTAATTCCCTTTCACCACACATATTGGCTGTCTGGCGCTACATGTGATGAAACGCAGTGAAATAGCCCTTTACAGCCTCTTCCACATTACAGTATATTTAAAAAGAAGAAGAGGGAGTGATAAATATCAGAAAAAATCAGACGATATGAGTGATAGCGATATGAAAGTCATATCATTCTCTCTAGAGTTACTTTACTCTCCTCAGGGGGTCTGAAACTCATCACTGATAAGATGTGAAGTTCCTTTGAAATCATCTTTTATCCCCTTTAAACTGATTATAAATGGACTTTAAGTGAGAATGGACTGTAGGAAATTAGTTTCAGCCAAGGCTAGACAGTGATATTAAGCCTAATTAATGATAAATGATGAGTAATGCATTTAGAATGAAAAGGAGTGCTAAATGATTCAAGACAATTTCTGTTGCCATAGTAAAAAGGAAACAGGTGCTTAAACTAATATTAACAATGATCCTTTCTTTTCAAGTGTCCCAGTAAGAGAGTATGACAGCAGGCATGCATGGCAGCAGGAGCCTAAAACTGAAGCAGCTTATTAAAACTCAGCCAACATGCCTGTAGAACAGTGGTTCCTATTTTCCTTAGAGCCACACTTATTTAAATGTTGTCCCCAAGGACCCACGAAAAAAAAGAACTTATACATTTCTGCCAAAAAAGGATAAAAATTTTGAGTTTTATCACTAATATCCCAAAACAAAAAGTCAATTTGTTCCACCTGCTTCTAGAAAAAGCCCAATTTAGGACATTTCCCAAAAATGTCCAAGACAGTCTGGCCGAAGACCAAAGATCTCAGACGCCCCTTCTTGCAGGCAAGACACGGTCTGTCAGAATGGACGTGCCGTTTCTGGTACAGCGTATTTCCATTTTTGCATTTTTTTTTTTTATTCAACTGTATTAAAAACCAAATCTGGCAGATACATGCATGAAATAACAAAATTGCAAACATTACAGACTAACTAGTTTGAGCTATGCTAGCAGGTGATTTCATCAAAGCTAGCCTAAATCAGTGGTAGCTGACTAAATCTATTAACTAAGCCCCATAGATGTGTTTTAAAATCAATAGTTTAACCTTCATTTAAAAAAAAACAAATGGTTAGCCTAACTGAGACACTTTTATCCAAAGGCTTCACAAAATTATGCTCAAAATTTCCTCTACAAAATTGCTTTTAACTCCCTAAGTTATAAATGTTGTGTTTATATTAGTGCTGTCAACTGGTTAAAAAAATTAATCAAGTTAATCACATCACTATGCTGTGATTAATGTACAGCACTTTGAAAGTGCTTTTTACAAAAAAAGTATCATTATTATTATTATTATTATTGTTTTAATTATTTTCTATAAATTAACATTTAAAATACTACCATTTACTTGCGTTTTTGTTTGAGATAAATTAGTACAAGTATGGTGTTGAAATGAAGAAATATTAAACAAACTAGAGTTTTTAAACTT
The DNA here is from genome assembly GCF_018320785.1 of Cheilinus undulatus. Classification (NCBI taxonomy): domain Eukaryota; kingdom Metazoa; phylum Chordata; class Actinopteri; order Labriformes; family Labridae; genus Cheilinus; species Cheilinus undulatus. Next base: position 16,630,376 of record NC_054887.1, on the reverse strand, counting down.
ATATGTGGTTTGTAAATCAGACCCTGTGTTGTTATTAGCGTCTTTGCTAACATTAGCAAAGATGCGCTTTGCCCGGAGGTGGTACTTCAGACTTGTTGCGCTTTGGTGTAAAGACAGTTCATCACCATAGCGTGTACACACAACTTTAGTTTCATCCAGACTTCCACCAGGCAGCTTTTTAAATTAACATTTGCCGTGAAGCAGACCTGGGTCTGTCCTCACTCATCACTGCTGGCTGTGTCTGACCCTCCGTTAACTTCTTCACCCCAGGGATGTAAACATCCGTGCAGGAGGACTGTGGGAGCAAGTTGTGGTCAAACTTAGTCATATGATTACATTGCATTATTGTTTTTTTAACACGGTAAGGTTTCTGGATTAATCACAGGCGTTAACTCGTTACTATCAACAGGCCTAGTTTATATACATATATATATATATATATATATATATATATAATATATATATAGTAACCTATACTGTTAGCTAGCCTTTTCTCATGCACTACATATTAATGCTAAGCTCAGTTAGTAAAACCTTCATATACTGCCCTACCCTGTGTAGTATATCAAACATCTCGTCAAACTCTACACAACGAAGTAAACAAGTGCATCTCCCAAAATATTAAAGTATTAACATTGCATAAGTCCCCTTTAATTTAAAATGAAAGGACATTTTCTTATTAAGGGCACTTAATATGAGACATCTTAATTTCCAGCTGTAATGGCAAACTTACTGTTTGGTAATTTGATCTTAAATCAAAGGATCATTTTTAATTCATTTTTGCACCAGAGGGTAATGTGCAAAAATTGCAGTTGAATAATTGATATGTTGAGATTTGGTTGTGTTTATCTTCCTTATCCTCATTTCTAGAGCTTGAGCATTAGAAGATAGATTTCAGCACTTGGAAACTGCTGAAAACTATTGTAAAGCTCCAAAAACACACACTGACAATGGTCTAGATATGGCACCTATTTTTAGAGACTTTTTACCTGCCAGACAAAACATGACCTCCCTCGAACAGGACACTGCTGCATTAAATATTCTGGACCAAAACAAGTTCAAAAAGAGGCCAGGTAAGAAAAAAAGTTGTGTGAAATCTCTCATGGTTATCCTCTCTGCTTCATTCTGCAGAATAATCCTAATCTCTAGGAGAAAATTAACTCATCTTAATGGGAGATTTAGAAGTATCCTGAAGCTTTTTGTGCTGTCGAACTTTGTATTAGAAATTCTTCAGAAGGCCAGTCTTTGAGTGAGGCAGCTCAGTGGGAATCAGGATGGATTTGACTGCACGGTGGCTGTGAATTTCTCCCTAACAGGTTTGAAAAGGTACAGTGGTGCAGGAGCTTTGTACGGACAGTGTAGCTCAGAGGTAGAAGCGCTGTTATACAACTGAGAGGGAGTGAAAAAGAGAGAAATTCAGTCCATTTTTCTGCTTCTCCCTCATATCACATCGAATTTCAAATCATGGTTGGCTTTGTGCGCAGTTCATCTCTCTCAGCATGCAATAGGCGTTTTATTTCTCAAAAATATTCCTTTTCTTCCCTCTTTTTCTTTGCTCTATCCTCACCACAACCCCTCTCCTCTCCTCTTACTGTACGCTATAACTCCCCCTCACCTCCCTCCTCCCGTCCTCAGTGCTGCAGCCTATCTTCCAACATTTATGAGTGGTTTTTGCTGCTCTCGTGGAGGAGGTGGTTGTTGTTTTGGCTTATTTTAGCTGCTCCAAATCCTCTCTCTCTTTCTGTCTCTCTCTCTTTCGCTTGCTATAGTGCGCTCCATGCAGCCAAACCAGAAGGAAAAAATGTTCAGCCACACAGTCAGAGGAAGAAAGGGAGGTTCAGTCCAAATAAGTTTAAGTGGTTCTGTGCAGTTTAATTCAGTCCAAACAGACTCCGGACTGAATCTTTTATAAGAATCCCCAAACACACGGCGTAAAAGTGCTGACATTTTTGGCAAATGTAGGCTGGCAATGCTCTCAGCGGCAGGAAACAAACTAAGACAAGGCATTAAAATGCAACAAGATGTTCCTGTTTGATTGAAGTAAGACTACTGAAGCAACCCTTAAAGGGGTATTACCCAAAATACCCCACAAATGCCCCCCTCTTGTTGTCAAAAAACAGCATTCTTGCTATCTTTGTACCATTTGTTGCCTTTATTATTGTGCAATATAATATAATTGATCTTTTTTACCATAAATAAATAAGTAACTTTGCTATAAATGTGTCTTTTTAGCCTCTTTTGTTGCCTTTACGTGACACATTTTCAGCTAATTAGATCATATTTACAACCTCAATTCCTAAAAAGTTGGGGCGCTGTGTAATGTAAAGAAAAAAGAATGCAATGATTTTTAAATCTCATCAACCCAGAATTTGTTTACAATGCAGAATGAAAAAAAACCTATCAGATGTTGAAACTGAGACATTTTTTTTCCCATTTAAGGAAAGATACTACCTCACTTTGATTTTGATGGCAGCAGCATGTTAAAAACGCAGGTACGAAGCAGAGTGTTTCAGGAATAAAGCTTTATCATGTAAAGAAGAAGCCATATGTGAACAGGATCCAGAAATGCTAGTCTTCTCTGGGGCAGAGCTAATTTAAAATAGACCGAGGCAAAATGGAAAACTGTTCTGTGGTCACATGAATCTGAATTTGAAGTTCTTTTTGGAAATCAGTGATGCCATGACTGTTGTTAAATGAAAAAGGGATCCTACACAATGCTAAACATGGCCCTGTCCCTACTTTTTGGGATGTGTTGCTCCCATCAAATTGAAAATGAGCTAACATTTTTCCTAAAATGGCAAAATGTCTCAGTTTCAACATCTGGTCTGTTTTTTATGTCCTACTGTGAATAAATGACAGGTTTCTGAGATTTGTGAATAATCACATTGTGTTTTTATTGACATTTTACAGGGTGCCCACATTTTTTTGGAATTGTGGCTGTAAATGGATTTTTATGGCTGCCTGTTAGACAATGAAGCTAAGCGTTAGTTCATCCAGGACATGGTAGGTATACGCCAAGCTGCGGTCTGCTGCTGCTGCTGTTGCTTGCAAAGCTAAACATCCTCCACCCCAGCCTCCTGCTTTATAGCATAAAACTTGTTGCACACTTATTCAGATTTATGCTGCTATGGATTAACTGCTTTTGAACTAAGTCAAAGAAAGCTGCTTGACTAACCCGTGAGCATCTTTTGAGCAGAGCCGCTTCCACCAAGTAAAACTGCATACTCATTTTGTGATAAAATGGTTTCATATATGACGAGAGCGTTTCTGAATTATTTATAACCTCACAAATATCATCTAACTGGCATTTTATTCCAAAAACACGGATCAACATAATGTGCATGCTTGAATAAAGCAGCTGCATGTTTATTTGTTCAACAGTAATTAGCTGTCAGAGAATGTTTGCAGAACTTTGTGCACATTAAGTCCCTCAATCATGGAAATGGAGGATTAAAGTGTCACTGATACATCCACAAATCCACACAAAGACCCATGCATCTATTTTTAGACTCCAGCTTACATGTAATTCTTACTTCCCCCCTCTTAATGGGAAAATAAAGGGAATTTTCTGCTGCCATGTAACACTTGTCGCCCTGCAAACGTGGTGATGTTTGAATTTATCTCCTATTAAATACAGCCTGCTAATGCTCAGGGTCTCAGCTCACTGTAAGTTAATATCCATGAGCCCCAACGTGACACTGGACACAGCTATGATGTCATTTCCACAGACTCTTTAGCTGCATGTGACCAGAGGCCAAGCCATTTTCCATGTACTAGACAGACCCCCCTGCTATCTAATTACTAGAGCGATGGGCTGAAACACTCACATGATGCTTAAATGTTTCACATGGTCGTCAGCGCAAGGGTCTAATCTGAGGCTTAGAACGGACTCCTCTGACTCACGATTGCAGATACATGAACTGATGAAAAATTACATAATGAAATAACTTTGCTATAAGGTACAACAGCAGACTATTACCAGCTGAATTGTATTGCATTGTAAAAGAATACACCTGGTTTTAGCTATAAAATTATGTTGAGTATTCAGCTTTATGGCTTATATAAATCAATTTACATAAAGACAATCTTTAGATGCAGCCTCTGTTAACAGTAATGAAAGGGTAAAATATTTGATTCTACTGTAAAAGGATAGATTTATGCCTTTTTGAGAGCTACAAACAGCACTGAAAAAACTGCTTACAGACAGTAGACCTAAATAAAAATGTGACCTCATTTTAATCAGCTTATACTATCAAATTAAGATAAATTCTCCTAATTGAACAACTGTTCTAACAGCAGGTGGTTCACTGAGATAATCCTAGCATAGTGCTTTAAATAGCACAAAAATGTTTCTTGTATCAGGGAAAAGTTGCCATATAAACAGTACTGTGCAGAAGTTTAAAGCCAAGAATTGAGGCTAAAGTGAGGTGTTTATGGCAAGTTAACCGCCTGATGGCACCATTGGGCAGGAAGCAGGATTGACACAATCCATGTGTCTCTGAATGTTTTTGCATATTACCAGGGGCATGGGGAAATAGTCTTGGAAAAATAAAGTCCACATCTTTAGGGCACAATAAAGGGTGAATGTGGCAAGTAAGCACTGCTTAGGGTACCATCGGTTTGTGTAGTTTAGTCTCCTAGTTGTGCTGTGAAGGTCCCAAGGCCTGAAAAACTTCCAGCGCTCTACAGACATATTAACATGTGGGAAAAGACTCGGACTAAGGAGACACCGCAGAGCTTGACCTTGGCTGCTGATCTACACGTATGTGCCTAGGGTCGTTGCACATTGGCCCCAATATGAATCCTTAGCGCACTGCATGCCTAAAACTTCTGCATATGATTCTTTTGGAGCTATTATCTGCAGATATCATACTGATTCAATTGTGTATCCCCAAATGTTCAAGGGCCACGTTTACACAACAATTTCAGTCGAAAACTGTAACTTTTCTGGTGCTTAGGCTGCTCATTTACATGACAGCAGTATTTTGGGTGCCTGAAAAAAAGGTTCCAGAGTGCAAACTTTTGAAACTGCATCATTTTTGCTGTCATGTAAAATTACAATACAGTGTTCCCTCTGAATAAGCACTCTTTTTGTACACGCACATTACACCTCAAACCAATAACCATGTCCAAATAAGGGTTCTGTTTGTTTTGCTCACTCTAAGTCTATATTTTCTTCCTTTCCTTTTTTTATGATTTTATTTTTATAGACAAACAGAAACAATACAAAACAGTTAGTCATCATCCCTAAACTGAAATACATGTCAGCTCATATATATAAGGTTAGAAACACAATCCACTTCTCCCACTGCTGCAAATATTTCCTTCCCGTCAGACCCAGTGTAAAAGTCCTTTTCTCCATGCTTTCAATATTACTTCCAATATCCATCCAGTCAGTCTTTGTTGAAAATATGGACTGTTTTCTTTGCTGGCTGCTTCTTAAAGTAAATTTATTTGATATTTATCCTGTGCTGTAAAGTCAGCTGCAATGTTGCTCAGGTAAAATGTTGTGAAAAAAGCAATCAATTCCAAGTACAAAAGATTTTCCAGCAGTTCAGCATGCATGAAAATGGTCTGCTAGCTGCTCTCCATAGTCCCTCCTAAGCAGACCCCATCCATCTTTGGCTGTCTGTATTTTACATTAGGAGATGAAGCATATTTCATTAAGTCAGGTAAACAGATTTTCCCTCAAAGACCTGTGCTGGTGGAGATAATCTGTACTGAACACATATTTATTCAGTTGACTTTTTTGCGTATCACACTTAAATGTTTCAGATCCTCAAATAAATTTTTGACAACCTTAGTAAATACAAAATGCAGTTTTTAAAATGATTTAATTTATTAAGAGGAAAAAAATCCATCCAAACCTACCTGGCTCTATGTAAAAGAATAATTGCCCCTCTTGTTAAGTCATTAATTAACTGCAATAAATTGCATATTTTGGAAATCTGCTCTCAGCTTTACGAGCCACACCCAGGCCTGGTTACTGCCAAACCTAAATAGAACCTGTCTGACAAAGTAAAGTAGGCTGAAAGATCTCAAAAAGCAACACATCATGCCACCATTTAAAGAAATGCAAGAACAGATGAGAAACAAAGCCACTGACATCTGTCAGACTGGAAAGGCCTACAAAGCCATTTCCAAAGCTTTGAGACTCCTGCGAACCACAGTGAGAGCCATTGTCAACAAACAGAGAAAACTGTGAACAGTGGGGAACCCTCCAAGGAGTGGCTGTCCTACCAAAATGACCCCAAAAGCGCATCAAAGACTCATCCAGGCGGTCACAAAAGTACCCAAAACACACTGTAAAAACAAATATGAGAGCCCAGGGTAAATGATTTAATAACAGAATTCACAGCTTTTCTCATATCTAAGAAAGCTAAGAACCTACTTGGAAAAATTAAACATCAGTTTTATTTTCTTTGAGAACAATCCAACATAAAATGCCAACAAACACTTGTTCTTTACAAAAGATCAATATTTAAACTATACACTATAATGACGCTGTAGTGGGGCCACTTTAGAAAAAAAAGATCTAGTGATTTTCAAGAAAAAAAATTCTCAAGTTTATAGTAGATTATTTACAAGGAAAATACTTTCTTTTGGCTTCAAGTGTCAGAAATGTACGTGAACTAAAACTTAGAATTTTTTAGATTATAAAGTGGAAAAAGTTGAAAGTCAAACCGCTTTTTTGTTTGGTTTCTTTCAATTTTTTGACTTTAAATTGTTGTAAATTTATCATGTCAAAAACTTGAAATGTCTCAGTTTCTAATGTCAAAATGTTTACCTTCAAACTCGGAAATTCTGAGTTTGTTTTCTTGTAAATTTACACCTTTGAAATCTTAAATATTTCATTTGTTTCCCCAAAAGCTTAGCCTCTTTTTCTACAAGAATGAACAGATCCTCTGTATTTTTTAATACTCTATGGTGGGCCTTATACACCATCATTATGTTTCTAATCAGGATTTTTTTAAAATATATGTACAACTAATTTTGGCTCAGTGCCTATTAAAGCAGGTGGCAAAACCAGTTCTCAGGTTTAGGGACTTTCCACATAGGGCAAGGTAGGTCTGGATGGCTTTTTTCCCTTTGTAAATGAAACCCTCATTTAAAAATGGCATTTTGCGTCAATATTATACTTTGTTTGATGATCCAAAACATTTAAGCGTGCCCCAGTTTATTGTTTAGCTTTTTTTAAATTCATGATCACAGCTAAAATTTGGCTGCAAGCATCCCGTTTAGTTCAGCTGAATTTGGCATCAAAGATTAAAATTTACAGACAAAAAGTTAGAAAATAAACTGCAAGCAGTAATCCTTCTATTAGCCTGTTCTCCTATTCAACAGTGTCACTCTCATTCGTCCAAGGCTCTAACTGGTCTGATCTGGCTGTAACCCGATACCTGAAGTAGTTCTCAGATGGAAAACAGCCAGTGTGTGGTGTTTGCCCTTGAATGTGTCTCTGAATCCCTTGACTCTCTCTGTGAGCGTGGCGTTTCTGTTGAAGCCTCTGAGGTAGAAAAGGGCTACACATGCATATAGAATATCAAGGTCCCAGCAGCACTGCCACGTTATTTCAACACTGACAAGGTAATGCCGTGTTACCGTAGCAACCAAGTGCTGTAGACGATGTTGAAAAGACTGTAGGAGGCATATGGGGAGAGAAGTTTGCACTATACATCAAATCCCATCGTTTAACCCACATTATCTCTTCTCCTCGCACGCACACAACCTCTGTGAGGCTCAGGCGTGAATAATCCCTTACTCAACCACACGGGAAGTTACTCACACTGACACACACTCAGAGCAGTACGTGAGGATAAGAAGGTGCAGGGTGTGAGGGTTTAGGCTGTTCTCCAGGAAAGTTTTTAGACTTTTTTCTTTCTCTCCTGTCATTTAAACTTGGAGGTGCATGCTCATAGGCTCATCTGCTTCCTTAATTCATGCTATCAGCATCAATTTGTCCCAGCATGTGCACAAAAGCGTGGCCTGTGGGTAGGTATGACATGCTGCGACATCTTCTTCTGCGATAGCTTCTATTAATTAGCAAGAGTGACGGATAAGACAAAGAGACGGGAAGATGAAGAGGTTAGGAAAGAGTTTAAGGGAAACAAATGATCAGTTAAGGGTAATTTAGAGCCACAGATTTAATTTTGACACCATCTCTTTGATGGATGCAGCGCTGCGGTTTCTGACCAATCAGCTGGGCCTTCATCCAAGGCTGAAGGCTTTCAAGATTTGGAGAGAAAATGAAGGACACTTGATGTCACATCCTCATCAGTGTGACTAGAATAGATTATTCCTAGTTGTATTATGAGGATGGGTGGACTTATTTAAGGTGTATAGCTGTGGTTTGGTGCTGTTTTCTCTTTTACATGCTCATTTTTTCAGGTAGCATCTCTAAATTTAATGTCAGACTTGCTCTTACAGTGCTAAGATCTCTTATCTTGCTAATTGGATGCCCTTTTCAGAGGCTTGTGGAGCGTTAACAAAGACAAATTGAGCACATCTCCATTGGCTTTATCATCCAGCACCATTATCGTCTATTTTCTGTCATTACTTGGCAAGCAAAGTCCTATTTTTTCACAGGAATGGACCTTGTTATGATGATCATAGCACTACAGCCTCACTTTGGACCCATTCTGGATGTGTTTTGAGTGTAATACTGGATCAGTATCATCAGGCAAGCGCTGAATTGGAGTGGTGCTGCCTGTGGTGCGGAGGATTATCCAGATTTATCCCTGCCAATGTCCTTCAAAAGTGGGACTGTATTTGTGTGCTTCGTTTGGTGTAATACAGTTATACCTTCACCAAATAAAACCGTGCTCAAATTAAACTGAAAAATGCTCCCACAGAAGTGTTTACCTGGGCCTAAATCCACAGCTGGAGCTTTTTCAAGGTCATCTCTGTGGTAGAAATCTTCTAATCTCACTCAAAATGGTTGCAAATCTGACGTTAAATCACAACAACAAACTTTAATTCCTGAATCCCAAACATTACAAGCTGCCGTGAGTAAGGAGATCAGGGGTCAAATCCATGATCTAACAGAAGATTATATTCCCACGTTCCTAGAAAGATCAGCGCTGTAATGCTACGGTTTCACCGTGGAAAATTATACAGTAGAATTAAAACTGAGGAACCATTTTTTTAACAGTCAGCCTTCTCAAAATAACCATCAGTGACATTAAAGTAGCTATTGATTACATACTCTAATTTTCCAGATGCTTTGGGTACTGGGCCAACAAGCTGTCATCCCAGTTTCTCGTTGACTCTCGTATAACACAGTGTGAAGGGATCAGGCTCCACTCCAAACCCTTAATGCTGCACAAACACTGTGTCACAGTGACGGGGCGGCGTGCCAAACCAAACAACCCCGGCAATGTCAGAAGTGCCACCTGCTGCTGCAAAAACAGCGATGTATGTTGTATTTAGTTTAACAGCTCCCCAGTGTTTTAAAGAGTTCCACTAGTAAAGCTCGTCAAACAGGGGATGTGGATGATAAATGAAAATGGACAGTTTGGGCTTTTGCACCAGATTTGGGACTAAAATAAAAAAGTTTCAAACATGTTCTAGTAACATGAAGTAGAAATACTTCTTACCCATTATGTTGTCATTTCGATTTATCACTCCAAACATGGAAGAAAATTGTTGTGCACTGTCTTATATACAACACTTTGTCTCCTCGGCAGACGCTTTTTCTCCATTTCCACTTGTCTTCTCTAGAATATGACACCCACTGATGATGTCCCGGTTACCGAGGCACTATTTTTGGTTCCAAAGCAACTTTTCTAGTTCTGCCAATTTTTCTTGGTTTTCTCGCCAGCCAGTTCAAAATTAGGTTCCGTGACTAGAACCAGCATGTAGCCCTGCTGGTCTGAAAGGCCTAATTATTTATGTGGTTAAAAAAACAAAAAGGTGGAAGGAGATGCATTTCTGGTTTCATCTTCTGTGTCTTGTTTTTTTCCTCGCCACTGTTTGCTTTGGACAATAGTGCCATAAATGTATAACTGCTTTCTTTTGACATTATCAAGACGGTTTGGTATGTTGGACCAAGTGCTATATGAAAGCGAACCAAAACACTTGAAAGTGCAACAATGTTGCAATTTCAGCACCAAACCAAACCAAGTCCCCCGGCCTATTAGGTGTGAAAAACAACCTAAGATAACAAAGATTAGGGATGCACGATATTATCTGCCTAATACTGGTATCGGCTAACCTTGCAAAGCAGATCGAGTCGCCTGTTTCCGTGTTTCTCACTGGCGAATCCATCTTGCAAAGCTCCCGTCTGAACCGTTTGGGCCCAGTTAGAACGTGACAGGACCAATCAGTGTCGAGGGGCAGTACTTTTGGGCGTGGCGGAGTCATGATGTAAGCAAGCAGCAACAAGAGGCTGGTGCCGTTATGGCAGAAAACATTAGTGTGGATGCTGCTAAAGCGCCAGTTTTATCAGAACTTGACGACATTTTTTGGTTAAAAGAAGAACAAAGAACAGCATTGAGTTGTTTTCTTTTCATAAACGACAAAAATCGTGTATTGACATGTCTACAGTCGCCATGGTTCACGTTATGCAGTTCTGTCTTACTCTGATTGGCCTGTAAAGATGTGACAGACAGAACATTCATCCAATCACCCTCCGAGTTTTTTCAAACCCTCTGCCCTTTCCCAGTTGCTGTCTATGAGTGGTTTTCCAGATGGATAGCCATCCATGGAAATCCATCTGGCATGTCAGGTTAGGTATCAGCAGATATGGGCTTACAAAGGCAATTATTGGTATCTGCAAGTATCAAAATTTCTGCCTACATTTTAAACCGACATTCTGGCTGTAAATATCAGCACGTATCGGCTGTAACTGTTTGCCTTTGTACTATCAAGTTTGTGTAGTTTTAGGCTGGACCTACAGACCTACGCCAGTTAAAGTCGTTTTCTTAGTCCATTCTCGATCTTTAAAGTTTAAAGCATTTAAGTACTCAAATGTGTTTCTTTGTCCATCCTTATGTATTAAAATGTGTTTAAAGAACTGAAGCTTTAGGTCTGAACTACATTTACTATCAGCATTTATTTCGCTATCGGCTAAAATTAATCTGCAAATATTAGCATAATATTGGCAAAAAATCCAATACTGTGCATCCCTAACAAAGATTGTCTTTTAAAAAACTCAATACACAGAGATAACCCACGCATACATGGAAAGAACAAACAGACTCCACACAGAAAGGTTGTTAAGTCATGTTAAGCCATGTTCCACCATACAGCCCGTAGATTTTGATATGCTTCGCAATATGTAGGTATATGGGATCCATATCCAGTTGACAAAATATGATAGGTCTCATGATAAATGGGTCAAAATAAAACTGGCATCATAATGCATAAGTGAAAATACAAACATCACAATGACTGGGTTGAATGCGATCCTTATCCAGATACATGGGGTCAAAATTCGAACCATGAAAACGCGATACTTATCATGACAGATGGATCAAAATGAGACATAGCATAAAACAAGGGATTTATTTTTTATCTATTGAATTTATTTGATAGGGTCAATGCAAATTAGAATGATAGGAACAGCATTTTGAATTAGAAAATGGAAATAAAGTTGTATACAGGCTGTTGAGGGTTATACTCATGTATAGCTACTTGGCTAACATAAGCCACACTCTACTCGCTATAGCCTATATATGACGCTATGATGAGTTTGACTTGTTTTCTAAACATTTTTTCTCTTTAGACTAGTCAGTTTAATGCTATTTAAATGTGCTTTTGTCAAATAGGGAACTAGCCACTTGGGAGCATCCTTACATGAAACCAAGGTAAGATACGCATCATAACGCATGAGTCAAAGTAAGAGTGGAAGAGACTAGTGGATCAGTCTAATGAAAAATGGGAGAACATGTGATGCATGTTATAAAACATGGTCAAAATAAGATATGCATCATGATACAGGGGCAGAAAGACTTAACAGATGATGCACGGGTCACAATGATGCAATACTTTTAAAATGACTCAGTGCAATTTACTGAAAAATATAGTAAGTAGAGAAAGAACATCAGTTGCTGTGCTTACACGAGTTGAAGGGGAACTAAGAGTATTTTAGGAATTTAATTCATGAATATGGGGAAGTGGTAAAACAGATAAACTGTATTCAAACAAATATTGTGCAACATCATTTTGAGCACAGCCCTGTTGTATGAAAAGCTCTTTATAAATAAGGTTATTTATCACCATTGTTATTAAGTTGACAACTTGATAGCAGCTGCAGGCTTGCAAAAAGTTGATTTGATTCTAGAGAAGCTCTTAGAAAAACCTTATCTTTTATGATAACTGCACTCCAAACACACAAAGTGACAGTGTTATGGCTCCAGTCCAAACCTCAAGTTTGAACCTCAGTCAGTTTATTCAGTCTCCATTTACATCCAAATCCCCCTCTATGTCCCCTCTCTGTGCCACCCCTTCGATTAGAAGCTATGTGCTCACTTAATCTGCCAGCTAAGCCTCAGACTGCAACAAGGTGCATAAACACACACGCAGCACGATCAGATAGTGTGTGTTTATGTGTGTGTTGTTGTGTAAGATGACACAGTCTGCTGGGATCGCCGAGGCCTGGAGGCACCATATGGTCTCTGTGTGTCGCTCATAGACCTCTCTGTTCTCCTCTCTGTCGTCTCTCCTCCTTCATCCTCCTCTTTTTCTCTCCGTCTTTCTAAGACTCTTTGATCTCATATCTCCTCTTCCTCCTCTCTGCCCCCAACTGCTCCTGTCTTTTCTCTTCACTTCCTGTGTGACTCTCTGTATCACTCACTTTTATATCTACCTGTGCAGGTTTTAATTTGTGGTTTAGTTGATAGTTATTTTTTGGGTCATCTTTGACAGATGATTATTTTGAAAACATAGGGAGGATAGTCTAATGGCCCAGTTTATGTGTGGGCTCACATGGCTTCATCTGGATAGAACAGTGCATAGAGTCAGAACAGGAACACAGTAGGAGAGGCAAGACTGACATGAGGGCCAGATTACAACCCAGGCCGTCAGCTTCAAAGACAGCATCCTTTGTACACGGGGCACAGAGACATAATCGCAAGGACAGAGGGTCCCAACCTTTATTCCCCTGGCCCCCTACTTGAATCTAAGAAAAGCTGTAAGCCCTCCTAAGACCCACTTAGGAATGAAAACATCAATTTTCATCATTTTCATTGACATAATAGGCATACCTTCACTTGTTTTTACAAAAGATCTATGTATAAATTATTCGTTCTTATGACCGCAAATTATGGCCACTGTAAAAATGAAAAAAAAAAAAATTAATTAATTAAAAAAAAAAAAAAAAAAAAAAATATATATATATATACACACATATATATATATATATATACACATATATATTTATATGTATATATATATATATATATATATATATTTTTTTTTTTATATACACACACACACACACACACACATCAAGTAGGACCTGTTCTTTTTATGGGGAAAAAAAATTCTCATAAAGTTTCAAGAGAAAAAAAAACTAATTTTATAATTTAAAACTCCTAAATTTATGTAGACCAAAACCAAACAATGTTGCATTTGTAAATTTAAAAACAGACAATTAAAGGGGCGCAGGTGGCTGAGTGGTTAAGGCGTGCCCCATGTACACAGATGGCCCGGGTTCGAATCCAATTGGGGCCCCCCGCCAGATGCCTCACCCCCGCTCTCATCCATGCCTCCAACCCTATCCACTGTCCTGCTCTACCAAATAAAGGCACAAAAATGCCCAAAATAAACCTTTAATAAAAAAAAAGGGAAAAAAAAGAAAATAGACAATTAACTGGAAGATAATAAGACCAGATGTAGCTGGTTTTCAAGTTTTTTTCGTGTAAATTTATGATTTTTTTTAAATTCAGAATTCTGAGGGTAAAAATTCATAAATTTACAAGAAAAAAACACCCTGGCAATTATGCAAAGTAAAGAGTAAATATATGACAGTATATTGTAAAAATATGTCTTTATAATATATATTTAGGTGTTTGTTTGTTTGTTTGTTTGTTTTTTGCAAAAATTCAGACTTTTTAATCAAAAATTGACAGATACTCTTCATTTCCGAGGATGCCTGCACCCCAGTTTGAGAATCACTGCTTCTCATAACCTGAAAATTCAAGTCATACCAAATTTTCAACAAGATTGGATTCAAATTTTACAGTTTGTTCCAAATGTAAAACCTTAAACAATATTTGTAATTCAACTGCTCTGCTTATGACTGCATTACTGCCAAAAATGCAGGATAAAAACCCTCCAGAGGAGAGTGTAAATGAACTGATCTAAAACACTTGTTAGCAAAAGAAAGATTAACATTACTCTAAAAGTCCTTATGCTTCAAAAATTAATTGTTTTTTTGAATCTCTTTTCATTGTTTTGGAAATTTTCAAGGATGAAGAAACCTGATTAAATGAGAATCTTTACAAAAACACTCAAATCTCTCCCTCTGATTTTAAAAGCATCAGTCAGTTTGAAATGCCTTTATGTCACTGAGAGAAGAAGAAGCAATTAGCCTCAATGTAAATACCTTAAAAGTTTGTTTGGCCCTCATACACACTCTCTCTCACACACACACACACATAAAATGATATTTCTGCCACAGTGACTCAGTGACTTTAAAACACATCTGCTCTCCTGCACACACACGTAGTATACTGCATGCTTGTTTGACAGGGAGTGAGGGTTGTGATGTGTACAATTGCGTCTGTGCAGATCACAGATTAAAACACACACTTCTCAGCAGTAATCAGTGCACTCTTTATACTGATAATAGCAATCCATACAGGTACATTATGCAAACGATGCAAGCTCCGCCCCTTTCTGGGACAAAACATTCTCTTTTTTAATGGGGATGATTTGAAGGCTTTAAATCTGGAAACCATACAGTTAAGATGGTGCACTAAACATAAAATCATGACTTTTTTGAACAAGGATTGGCAATGTAACATGATGTTAAAGTAAAATAAAATAAATTGTTATATCTTTAAAAACAGTATCCATATACAGTTACATGGGTTAAGATAAAATGTATATAGCAGTACAAGTCAAAATTTGAAGAATAAGATATAGTACTTATCATGATACTTGACACAAAATGAGACATAAATATGATAAGCATCACAATACCTGGGTCAGAATAAAAGTGGAAGAGGCCGATAGGTCAGTATCATGAGAAATGATCACAGTCTCTCAATCAAAATTGGCAAACTACCCCAGAGATGTGACCACTGATGTCATTAACCAACATTACATACCTTCAGTATGCTTTTCATCTGTATTTAATGAGTTGGATATCAACTATTTAAATGATGTTAATACACTAGAAAATGTTTGAAGCATCTAAACAGGTGGGTGAGCTACAGCCCTTGCTGTCGCCGGGCAATCACTAGCTTTAAGTCGGTAGGAACACAACACCATCCCACATTTCAGCACTTTACTCCTTGTTAGTTTCAGCCACAGAGCTCTACTTTTCCCCCTCATCATTTTTGGAAAAAAGTCATACATTTTCAATATATATGACATAAATTTCACTAATTTCTTTAATATTTTTGGAAAGTCTTTGATATAATAACCACACGCATGTGCACCACTCAGGAGCTAAAGTCAAGCTCGATGGCATTTCTTTTGCCCGGGCCTTTTTACTCCTGGTAATATCCCCGCAGGGACTGCAGGCAGTTTTTGGGCCCTTGACAAGGAGTTTGAGGAAGCCCTACTACTCACCGACTGTACCCTAAGCCATAATTATTTGCCACATCTTCTCCTTACTCGGCCCTAAAGGTGTGGGCTTTATTTCTTCAACAGATGCCCCTGGTAATATGCAAGGACACCCAGAACACTACTGGGGTTGTGTCAATCACCTTCCCTGCTGATGGTGCCCTCAGGCAGCTTATTTGTGACATCTTCACCTTACTTCAGCCTCAGTTTTTGGCCCAAACATGCCTAAAAATTCTGCACAGTACTGTTTATGGATTAATACTGTCTTCATCATAGACAAGCCCTTTATTAAAATCCATATTATTAAATGTCAAACATAATCAAAATCAGTGGGACTCCCTTTAGTTGGGTCACATCAGGTTGTCCATTGATGATGCATGAGTTAAAAATGACACCTAGAGTCTCCTCAAATGCTTTTCCTAACAGCTGATTGACTTGGGTTTCCAACCTTCACAATCTTCCCAAAATCTAATGTAATTTTCTGTGTACATTTCATCATATTTTCTCTAACATTACTTAAAAATGCAGCCCATCCTTGCTGACATTTAAAAATACCTGCTCTATCCTATTTGTCTCATTGATCTATCCCCTGCCAGCTTTCACTGTAGCTCCACTGATGAAAGACCACCTTCAATTTGTCAAGTTTGCACAGTATTCAAAGAAAAATGACTGAAAACTCGATCTTTAATGTCCTCTCTGTCTGTCATACCCCACTTGTTAATGAACTTTATCAGCATTAGAAGAGAAACACATCCTCACTGGCCTGATCTCTGTCATTCTCAGCACTGTATCCTGTCGTATTCATCAGCCGTGATTTGACAGGATGTCTCAACCTCCTTCTTGTCTGCTGACATGCATCACTCACAGATCCGGCGTGCACTTGTGTGGCAGAGATCATTCAATCTTTGTCATGAAAATGCAGACAGGCAGTGAAAAGCAAAGAGTAGAGGAGGAGAGAACACCTGTTATGAAAATGTTTGCCATTTTATGTCAGAAAAGAATATTTAATTGAATGCAGGGAGAAGAAGAGAGAGAGAAAGGCTGCTTTGGCAGGATTGTGTTACGTTTATGCCAAGAATGTAATTGCAGGGAAAAGACTAAGGCTGCAAAGGAACGTTTTTAAAGGCTGACGGGGAGAATTTTTGATCCCTTACTCCTAAAAAGCTTCAGTAATACTGTTAATGCAATATTTATGGTGATGGAGTATAATGAAATAGGCCCAGAAGAGAAGCTCAGGCGCTATATTAAACTTAATGCAAAGATAAAAGGAAGCAGAGAGGACAGGTGAGGAGATAGTGTGGAGGTTCTGACAAATAGTGCCTCCCTATTGTTTAGTGTGCCCGGTGTTACACAGCCAACGCGGGGGCGTTTTCTCCAGACACCTCAGGAGGAAGACAAATATCCCTGTTTTCCCTTTATAAAGGCGTTTATTTCCTGCAGAGATTGCAGCGTGTGCTCATGTGTGCATGCCTGTGCCATGTTGGAAGATGGAAAGAAGGACAGCTGAGAGGAGCTTTCATGTTTGCTTATTAGCTGAGAAGTGTCTGGAATCCCTGCAAAAGCACAATCCATCCACACACAAGAATGCGCGCATATCTGTTGCTATGCCACCCAGCCGCTGATGGACTTTTGTTTTGACTGAGTGTCCCCCGCTGTCTAAGAAAAGAGAAGAGGATTATGGGGGGAAAGAGGCAGGTGAGAAAGAGGACGCAAGAGGACAAGAAAGAAGAATGTGAGGAATAAGAACACACGGAAAGAAGAGAGGCAGACAAATAACCTGCAGGTCTCTTCCCATCATTCCCTCTGCATGCTTTGTGTCCACAGACTGCTGGCTGTATTAATACATACAGTAATGTGGCATTTCAGAGAGGGAACTGGCACATAGCCCAGCATGCTCAGTGCCCTTTCCTTTGTGTGCATGTGTCTGTGTATGTGTGTGGGCATGCTAACATTAGCAGCTGTCATAACAGACAGGCCTCCTCCTTTCATGTGTAGTTAGGAGCACAATAGACGGTTAAATAATAGAGCAGAGGTTGAGTTAGAACGGAGCAACATTTTGTGTTTTTTTTTTTTTTTCTTCTTTCGACTCACCAGGTCTGGCCAGGCGGTGGGTGGTGGAGCCAGGCGAGGGCAGGCTGACACCCCCAGGGGGGTGGGTTTGGGGGGGCATGACACAGAGCTCTGCTGCAGCCTTCCTCTGTTGGAGGGGGCGGGGCTATGGGGGCGTCAAGCCGCCATGGCTGCAGCCTCCATTGGGGCGGCAACTTCGGAAGGCAACGCGAAAACACCTGAAAAGAGAAAAAATGAAAATAATAGATAGATAGATAGATAGATAGATAGATAGATAGATAGATAGATAGATAGAGGGCCCTATGAAATCTGTTTTATTTTTGGCCAAATTCCGTTTTATTTTTTGCCAAATTTCGTTCAATATGTAACAGTGCATGCAGTTTGATGCTGCATTGTTCTACTCCTGACTATAACGGTTCTCTCATCATCTCTCTCCATACATTGCCATCTTTCCGTCTGCTTCATATCAGACCGCTACGTAAATGCAGACATGTATTGGCTCGTTAAGCAACCATGGTGAACTACAGCATATACAGGAGGAATTATTAAGCTAAGTGATACTCGAATGTAACGTCATTCAGACTACGGGACTTCGTAAAATCTCGAGTCCGTCCGACTCGAGTTTGAAGACCTGGAGAGGTGAGTAGGTCTTCAAGTTGTGACTTCAGCTGTGTGCCTCGTGCACACACACCCCTCTCTCTCTGTGACTCTCCGGTGTGGTGAGGTAAAATAACTTGAAGCACGAATGAGTTTTCTTGTAGGTGTGACATTATGTCGCACTGTACTGCCTCATGTTGAGCTACGTGATGTTTGCCGGTGTTTCGTGCAGCTGCTTTGACATGCTTTGTATTGTTTAGGAGGGGGCGGGGTGAGAGTTTGTGAGTGAGGGACAAGTTGTGCCACGCTTTAGGGATTCCCCTAGAACATATTCCCCAAGTATGCATTCCTCTTTCTAAAAAACACAGCATTTCAGTCAAATTCAATCAATTTCCGCGTTAAATTGTAAATTCCGTTTTTATTGGCCAATTCTGTGATTCCGTCCGCGATTCCGTTAATGCAGAAATCATAGGGCCCTATAGATAGATAGATAGATAGATAGATAGATAGATAGATAGATAGATAGACTGGCTTTAAACGTGATGAGAGGACAGGCTTTTATATGATGCTTTCCAGTGATTATGTACTATTGTACATCATTAACCAGTCATTTCAACCCAATCCCAACCAAGCTGCTTAAGGAAGTCTTCTCTCTTGTTAGCGTTTCTTTTCACGATATGATCAGTATGTCCTTATTGACAGGATATACAAAGCCACTCAAAAGTATTCACCCCCTTGGATGTTTTACCCTTTTATTGTTTTTATAAATCAATCAATTATGATTTTTTTTTTCTTTTTTACAAATGATCTTTTTCAAAAAAATGTCTTTTATGTCAGAGTGAAAACAGATTTCTTTAAGGTGATGTCAATTAATATTTTGCTGCATTTATTTTATCCGCTACCTTTACAAGCCTTCCAGGGCCGGCTGCTGAGAAGTCTCCCTACAGCATGGTGCTGCCAAAACCCTTCAAAATAGGCCAGTCACTTTAAAGGGGGTTATAATTTTTGCAAACACTTTACATTAAATATTTTTGTTAAACTGACGTTACTCTGTAGAAATCTGTTTTCACCTTAAAAGAGTTTTTTTGTAATGTTTTTGTCAAAAAAGCCAAAATATATTGACCATGATTGATTTATAAAATCAGTAAAAGGTTTGAACATTATTAAGCCCCCTTTTCTTTCTTTCTGCTGTTCCTTTACCCCTAAACCCCTTACCACTTCTTTGACCCTAGCATAGCTTCGGCAGATATCTGTTCAACATAAATCTAGTTCTGCTTGAGGTTCCTGCCCTTTAAAGGGAAGGTTTTCCTTCTATTGGGGCTTTACATATAAAGATTGATTGACTGACTGACTTACTGATGGATATACAATTAATATGCACTAGTAAGCTTGCACATGTGTATGCCAACAGCAATTGCAGCTAAAGCACCAAAGGACTGTGTGTGCATAGACTTCCTTGCTCCCTTGCATGCATTCATTGTATTTCTATGTAAATGTGAAAAGGTTTGTTTGCACCTTTGCATGCCTATGTGTGTAGGTGCATACCAAACCAGCCCTGTGGTACTTCATAGGCATGAATTATAGACGTGTGTGTCATTTGCAATTTGTGCACAATCATTTTGGCTTCCCCACAGACAGAACCCCTACTGCTACTGTCTGGCACAGAAGGCTGACACACATGGAGAAAAGGAGCATGATACTGGGAGAGAGACAGAGTGAGGAGAGGGATGGGGACAGGGAAGCATGAGACTGATAAAACAGCAATAGCTGAGAGATACAAGGATTTCATTATAGAGGTAACAAAAACAAAACATGGTATAAGAAAGAGGACAAAGACTTAATGGGAAAAAATAATGGAAAGAGACTTGTTTGTGTGGCTATACTTCAAAGAGGAAGATGGTAGGACACTGCTACTTGTCCTTGCTGTAATAATGCATGTAAAGCATCTGACAGGTAGCTGTGTTTAAAGGTGGATGTTGCCAGAAGAAACCTTAAAAAGCACAGAATGAATATTCCACTGCCAGGGTGCATCAATCAAGACAATTACAATAGATGACAGGCAGAGATATGCTGCTCATGCCCACCTCTCGTGCTTCATTCTTGTTTTAAATTGAAGAGTCTGTTCAATAGAAACTGCACTCTTAAAAGGAAAAACAAGGTTTCTGTTTAATGGATGAATTTCATATAATTAGAGAGAGAATAGAGTGAGAGAGTAAATAGAATAGAGTGAGTAAACAGAGTGAGAAAAGCTGTTAAAGGATACCAGCATTTACCAGGAAGGTCATTTCTTAAAATAATTTTTAAGGTTTTTGCCTTTGGTGTGACAGGACAGCTGAAGAAAGACAGGAAATACTGAGAAAGTGGGAGAAGACAATCACCAACAGCACCCCGGACTGAGAATTTAACCTTACAAACAGTGCATTAAGGACTATAGCCTCTGTTTATAGGTGCCTGCTTTATCAACCTAGCTAAACCAGCACCCAAATGTCCACAAAACGGCTTTTCTCCCTCATTATGTGAAATTCATCAATGAAACAAAAACAGTGGTCAAGTAACCAAGCTTGTTTTGTGCAGTGCAGTTTTTATTGAGTAGGCCTCAATTCAAAACAAGAAGTAGTGGGCCACAGAAATGTCCACAGAGTTATGAGGTTTGGAGTTAAGCATTACAGGGGCTGCTTTGTGGTCCGTCACAAGTCAACAACAAATAAAAATAAGATACAGCAACAGAACAGCAGCTTCCAGTTGCAATTCATTCTTCTTTAAGCACAGTTCAGACCAAATACTTGCACTAAGACCAGTTGAAACTTGCAACTGCTTGCTCTGCGAGATTCTGAAAGTCTGTCAGTTGATTTATTGTCAGTATTACATCTAAAACTGTATTTGGCAAGTTTTTTCTGTGACAAGTGCCTACATGAACAGCTTGAAGCATCTTTCTTTTTATATTAGCTGTAGATATCAGTCTTAATCAGCTGTTGATATCAGCCTATATATGCTTTACATATCAGCCTAAATCAGCTGCAGATATCTGCCTCCATCTGCTGTGAGTATAGGCCTTTATCAGCCGCAAATATCAGTCTATATCAGCCGCAGATATCGGCCCGTATCACCCCCAGATATCAGCCTGTATCAGCCACAAATATCAGTCTATGTCAGACGCAAATATCTGCCTGTATCACCCGCAGATATCGGCCTGTATCACCCCCAGATATCAGCCTGTATCAGCCACAAATATCAGTCTATTTCAGACGCAAATATCAGCTGCAGATATCAGCCTATATCAGCCGCAGATATCAGCCTGTATCAGCCGCAGATATCAGTCTATATCAGCTGTAGATATCAGCCTATATCAGCAGAAGATATTGGCCTACATATATTGACTGAAGATATCTGCCTATATCAACTGTAAGTATTGGCCTAAATCAGTGGTAAATATGGCCTATATCAGCTGAAGATATCTGCCTATATCAACTGTAAGTATTGGCCTAAATCAGTGGTAAATATGGCCTATATCAGCTGCAGATATCTGCCTATATCAAGTGTAGTTATCTACCTTTATCAGCTGTATGTATTGGCCTATATCAGCTGTAAATATAGGCCTATTTCTGCTGCAGATATTGGCCTATATCAGCTGTAAGTATTGGCCCATATCAACTGTTAATTTTTGGCCTATGTCAGCTGTAAGTATTGGCCTACATCAGCTGTAGATATAGACCTAAATTAGCTAGTGCTAATGGCCTCTATCAGCTGTAGATATTATCCTGTATCAGCTGAAGATACTGGCCTCTATCAGCTGTAGATATCTGCCTCTATCAGTTGTAAAGATCGGCCTATATTAGCTGCAGTTATCAGTCTTCACCGGCTGCAGAAATTAACATATATTAGTTGCAAGTATCTGCCTATATCAACTGAAGATATCAGTCTCTATCAGCTGTAAGAACTGGCCTAAATCAGTTGTAGATATTGGCCTGTATCTGCTTTAAATTTTTGCCTACATCAGCTGCAGATTTTTCCCTACATCAGTTTTAGATATAGACCTAAATTAGCTGTTGCTATTGGCTTCTGTCAGCTGTAGATATTATCCTACAGTGCTTAACAAATTTATTAGACCACCACCCAAAGTAAAGTTTATGCCACAGCTGCCCTAAATAACAGCATTGGTAATTACCAAAATATTTTTTTATGTTTTCTGCAAAGGTTAATACACCAATATGTAGAAGCTCTTTAACTGAAATGATATTTATAATGCTAAAATATAATTATTATTTTTATCCATGAATTTTCAAATTTACTGATTAACAAAAAAACTGAAAATGTAGTAAAGCACATTATTATTTCTTGATTAATATGTCCAATTATAGTTATTTACTTGCATTCCTGGACAGAAAAATTAGTTTTAGTGGTTGAATGTTATGCTTGATTTATTTCTGACTTCTCAGAGAAGCCCAGTGAGCCAGCTCAAATTTGGGTATAAAAAGGTGAATTCAGTTTGAAATTCCTCATTCCTGTTCAAAATGGTAAAATGTGGAGAGCTCACTGAAAATGAAAGAATCCGCATTAAAGCACTTCATGATGCTGAATGGTCTCTGAGACAAATATGACAGGTGGTCTAATAAATTTGTTAAGCACTGTATATCAGTTGTAGATATCGGCCTGAATCCGCTGTAGAAATCGACCTATGTCAGCTGTAGATTTCAGCTTATATTAGCTGTAGATATCAGTCTATACCAGCTGCAGAGATCGGCCACTATCAGTTGAAGATATCAGCCTGTATAAGCTGATGTAGGCCTATATCAGCCACAGGTAATGGCCTATATCAGCTTCAGATAACAGCCTATATCAGCTGTAAGTATTGGCCTCTATCAGCTGAAGATATCAGTCTATACCAGCTGCAGATATTGGCCTCTATCAACTGTTGATATCACCCTTTAAGTCTCCAAGTTTAGCAGTATGGTTCAGTTGCACAAAAAACTTTTAGAAAACCCCTCTTCCTTTTATTATTGCATTCAAAACATTAGGAAAACTGCAGTACAAAATGAGAAGTCCTTGTCATAATCAGATGAAATAGCATATGATAGTTGTTTTTTCCTGTTACAGTTGTTTTGAGTTGACAAATATTAGTAAATTGGTGTTTGTTTGCAGTATGAGTATTATAATTTTTTTTGTTTATGAAGTTGAAATAAGGACGAGCCCACTCCCATCACAGGCGTGAAATGAAACATATCCCACATGGACTGAAAAAAACACAAGTGTTCTTTACACTGTTGAGTCATTACAATGAAAATGGCTTTTTCACAAGTGGGAAATTACCACGGGAGAACGCTCCACTCGTTTATACCTCGATACTGCATGACTAGTGTACGCTGTTGACTCACACCCCCAGGGCCAATCAGTGTAATTTTGAAAAACGCTAGAGTGCTGCTGTGAGATGTGTGTTTTTTGCAAAGTATCATCAAAATGCAATCAGCTGTGTGTGAAATATGGCACTAATCAGATTAGGCTGTCGTTCACTGGTTTGTTGTTTGTGGAGAAGAAACTGTAATGCTTTTTAACGGCTCATTTTGACATAAATTTGAATAGAGGTGAAGCAGCACTCATTTATTTACACAATGAAGCTGCCATACAACCTTTTGTTGTCATTTTAAGCAAAAAAACAGCTGAGAGTTGTAGTGGAGGATATTGTGAATGTGAAGTAGAATTATTGTAGATTTGACAAATCAACACAAGTAAAAGAAACTGGAGCAGAAGGAGGAGGAAGAGGAAGGAATAGTGAAGCTGATTCTGTGGAAATTAGAAGTAAAAAAGAGGCATTGATGAAAGGATAAAAGAAAATACAAGCGAGGCGGTAAATGCCAGGAAGGGAGGGGAGAAGTGCAACAAACAGGACATTAAAATTCTCCCCCACAACCTCCTCTGTGTTTTGATGCTTGTGCGTGTTGAATGCGAGTCCTGCATGTGCCCCAGCGGTGCTATTTGTGTTATCATTATCGCTATTAGTACCTGCCAGACACTGAGAAGCATAAAACACTTCTATCAGCTCTCCTCTCTTGTGTTCTTCTCCTCCAAAATCTTCTCTCTCTCTCTACGACCTTCATCCTTCAGTCATAACTGCTCTCTTCAACCCTTCCCATCTCTTTCTCAGTGTGATAGTCGCTCCTTGACGAGGGAACGCAGGCGTGTAGCGAGGATATTCAGCAGATGGATTTTCCTGCATGTGATTAAAGTCACATTAGGCAGACTGCTGGAAAATTTCATTTGTTCTTCTCTAAATGAGGGAATAAGCTTCCTTTTGAAAAAATGTAGGGGTTAAGATGAGAAATGGGAGGAACTTAAGGAATTAAGGAAGATTCCTATCTTGGCTGTGCATGTTTTACTCTCTCTTTGAAGTGTTTGAACATTAATATGAGGACAGAACTACATGAAGAGAAAGTTCTGGTGTGATTACACTTTTTACATCTACTTATCTATAATTTTGCTCCCATGCACCACCAGCACAATCCATACACTGTCAAACGACCATACACACACCCAAACATCAATAATACACCTCCAGAAACAACCATACAACAACAAACACCAACAATACACCTTTATACATGAGCATAAACCAACAAATACCATTATGACTATACAAAACGACCAGCAACTTTAAAGAACAAACACCAATCATACACTTTAAACACATAAAAAAAAACAAAAATACACCTAAAAACACCAACCATTCACCAACAAATATAACCATACACCACCAATCCAACCATGCACCACCAACCCAAAACCATACACCACCAATCCAACCATGCACCACCAACCCAAAACCATACACCACCAATCCAACCATGCACCACCAACCCAAAACCATACACCACCAACCCAAAACCATACACCACCAACCCAAAACCATACACCACCAACCCAAAACCATACACCACCAATCCAACCATGCACCACCAACCCAAAACCATACACCACCAATCCAAAACCATACACCACCAACCCAAAACCATACACCACCAACCCAAAACCATACACCACCAACCCAAAACCATACACCACCAATCCAAAACCATACACAACAAAACCAAAAACGTACACCACTGAACACCAACTATACACAACCAAACACAACCATAAACCACCAAACGCCAAGCATACAACATCCTGCAGGGTTAGAGTGGTAAAAAAATGTATCTTCATGAAAGCAGTGGTAACTTTTATTCATTCAGATTGTTTTTCATTTCATTTATCATCAATCCTGTAAACATCTTCTTTATCATTAAATGAAGAAGAAGTAACAAAAAGTGAGCACACACATAACTTTAAACTTTTAAATTATACTCAAGTGTTTGTATAAGCCTGGTTATTATTGCTTTGCTCAAACCTTTGTTGACATTTTTAGGTAAGAAATTGACATTTTGACTGTTCATATTCAAAGTTTGATAGATGTTAACAGCTCAGAAATGCCCCACAGTCCTCACAAACATGGGATAAAGTTATAATTAGTGCTGTTGATGTTAACACGGGTGACACTCGTGATTAATTCAGAAACCTTGGCTCAAAAATTAATCACATGACCAAGTTTAACCACAAAAGCTGCAGAATGGAAATTTAGATCAAACCAAAAATGTGTTTGTTAAGACGCTAACATCAAGCTGTGGTCGTCAAGCTACACTGGTGCCGTTGATTTACCAACAAAACAACACCTAAGCTAATTATTCAATCACTGAATGGGTTGCCAAAGGCAGCAAACCCAGCTGGTTACAGTACCTACATGTTGACAGAATTTCCCAGTTCTAACGACAAAAGCAGATATTTTTTATGGTTAAAAAAACAAAAAACAGCCCAAGATCTAGGATGTTTTTGACGGGTGCTGTGGTCTGATGCACATGTGTTTTTTTGAGGGGCTCGCTGGCTTACTTCTCATGGCTGAGCTTGGAGTCTCTGAGCTCCAAAAACTACAGAACGTATTTATGCTGTGTTCCATTTACCTCATATGTCGGAGCTGGGAGTGGCATCACAACCAAGTTAAATGCGTTCCATGGCTACTAGTTGATCATTTGAGCTACTGAAGTTGCTCTGAGTTTTTAGACTTCAGGAGGCATTTGTGATGACAAAGCTGACTGGCAACTCAGAATTTCAGAGTTCAGTGTTTAGCTGGAAAACTCAATAAAGTCAAGAGTTGAGATTTTATTTTCACTTTACAAACATTTTTTCACTTAATATTTTAAGTCACATGCATTTTTGACACTAAAGTGACATTCATTATCACCACTTTGTGGCCTCCACCCTTGAGGCCTCTTTCCTTGAATGATAAATGAACATGTGTGCATTCCTGTTTTTAAAGTCAAATGCATTTTTATCACTATATTATTTAATTCAAATATGTATTATCTTATTTTTATCTTTCACCCCTTCATATCCATACACTTCCAAACAACAACCACACACTCATATCAAACTCTGCCTAATACCAACCAAAGCCTTCTTCACTCATTGAGATGAATGCTATTTTCACTTCACTGTACTTGTTCGCTAAATTAAATATCTCAAGCTGTGTGAAATCAATGTTTAATTCCTGTTTCAGCTCTGGGATCGTAAGCGTTGCCTCGGTTTTTGCACGCTGGCCATTTGTCAAATGATTCATGGCTTTGTGTGTGTGTTTATTTTGATTTATTTTGTGGAGGGAAACAGTTTGGCTGAGAAGCTGTTACAAGCGTGTTACTTTGCGAGCAGAAAAATCATTAAGTTGTTCTCCATGTCTGCCTTGGTACAAATGCTCAGAGAGGATTTTTTTCAGGCCAATTTTTGGATTCTTGTTTGCTAGCTTGTTTTTTTTTTCACAACTGATTTTTGATTAGCTTCTCAGTATTTGCATTTCCAAAGAAGAGAGAAGGGCAGATTAAAAGAGGATTTGGCAATTAAAAATGCACAAAAGAAACTGAAAACATTCCTAAAATTTTTAAATCATCATTTTGTTAATGATCATGGTGGAGCTGTTAAAACGCTGTGTAGTTAAAGGTCATCTCTGTAGCTCTGTGTTTCTGTTTCATCGCCTCCATCATTGTAAACTGGTGCTGTGCTGGTGTCCAGTCTGTCTGCTATTCTCAGAAAGCTTTTTTTAACCAATTTGACCTGGACATGGTGGCGGCCAAAGTCCACTCATGCTTCCATGCACACACACACGTGTAAATACTTGCATGTTTGGGGGGAATCATGTAACACCTCCTCCCCCTCCTCTGCTACTCTTCTCCCTCCTCTCTCCTTTACGTCCTATTTTTTCCCTCCTGTTTATTCCTCTAACTGTTTCCTGTCCGCACTTAAGCCGGATTTATCCTCCTCGGGGTGATGCGGAGGCTTGCGCGCAGCATCGACGTGCATTAGCTCAAAATATTTAAGCACACACCTTGGGGCTAAGATAACAAACACAGACCTCCGACTGTGCTTGGTCAACTTGGCCCGCTTCTGTGCGCTCCCACATGTTTAAAATGCTGCTATTACTAAGCAGTGCTTGTTTAAATTCATGCTTAACAAATGTATATAGTCTTATCCAAGCATACCTGCTGTGATCTCTATGTCTCAGAATGAAAATAAGAATGTACACATAATTACTGCAGGTTTATGTTAATTTTATGATTCACTAATCTGCAGCAGCAACACACATTTGCCTTCTGGAGTTCAAACACTCCAGTCACGTCTCATCTAAGCATAAATAAGATAACCTAAGGCGAATAAGAAATGCAAAACACCTGGGAAATAGGAAACATTTACTGTTATGTTGGGGCAACAACACAGAACAGATACAAAACAATAATTTACATTTATTTCCAGAGTTTAGAGGACTATTAACACTACTTTAGAGTTACTAAACCTTAGGTGCATCTACCCTGGAATTTCAAACTCTCCCCTCTGTCTATCACACCTTTTCCTAACAGCATGAGAACGTCACACTTGGTATTGCATCATACAGCATTGCACACAGAGTAACATAGGTGTACTGATTTGTACTGAAAAGCCTCTGACAGCTGTGAGCTAGTTTTGCCTCCATATTGGCACAAGTCAGAGCAAAACATTCCAATACAGATATGGATATTGTTAATTCACAACTATTTCTAGTTTGTAAAACAAGCTAAAAAGTTCCAGTGAGTAAGAGAAGTGAAAGAAAATCCAAAAAAGGGTTAAAATCTTGACATTTTAGCTCAAAGTATTTAAATCTAAAACAGCATTGATAAAATATACTGTATGCTTGTGTCTGATACATGAGCATGTAGCTTCATTTCCCCATTTAAACTGTCTTTGCTGAAAAAACACTGTTTGATTCACTAGTAGCTGCCGCAACGGACAGAACACAGAGGTTTTGCATGGAATACCTCCTTCAGCCAATCAGAGACATTGCTGTGACTATTATAGTCTGCCTTGAATGGTTATGGCATGATAGCTAATAATCAAATCTAAAATCTAAAAAGCAGCTTGGACTGAATGATGTTATGGCTGATTAGGGACAGGAGGAAGGATGGAGTGGATGTGGTTTAACATCCTGACCTTCCAGCTCTTTCCATGATGCCCCAAAGACATTTTTTGAAATTCCAAGGTAGATGCACCTCAGCTGACTCGGGTTAAGTTGGTCTTTAAGAAAAATAATGGTTTGGTCACAGTCACAAGGAAAATAACTACACTAGGTGTGACTACGCTAGAGTGTGACAGGGACATCTCTACTGTTACCTGTGATTTTCAGCTGTTACTGAATTCTATGCTCCTTTGAGTACAAAAAAGGATTCAAACAGGAGAAACGATGGTTTGTTGTCCTGTAAAAAACACTGTGCCATTCATTTTATTAACAACAGGGTTTGATTGCAATCTTTGGAAAAAAGAATTACTATACCCACAATCCTAGAGCGGCCAATGTTACATGCAAATTTCGTTCATTTGCTGCTTCTACTGATTTGAAAAAATCTTCTCTGTCACGAAAGCCTTCAGTGCTGTTATTTGTTCTTTATATTATAAAGAAATGTGGTCCAGTTCTTATAAAATTGCCACTATACTATAGCTACATCAGAGCAAACAGCTACACTGGTGACAGCTATTGCTACCATCTCCCAGTACAACTAAACCCCACCTGTAGCTCCCACCTCATTTTCTTCAACACTGATTGTCTTAGTGCATTTTCAAACCTGGCACAATCATTTCAGACTGGAGCTTTGCAAGATGGATTTGCCTGATGACAGACATGGAATCTGGCCAATCCATCTGCTTTGCAAGGTTAATAGATTTTCAGCTGAAAAAATGAACATTGTTTTGGGGTTTAGTAATTCTATGAACAAGCTTATATTTGGCATAACTTACACAAGAGGATGTGGGTTAACTCCTTCACAACTACGAGTGCATTAACTTGCTGGATTGGCCCCCTGAGCCAGTTTTCTCACTATTTCATCATTCTTTTGATATGCCTGCTCGGCTTCACTTATAGTTTTTTTAATCAATGCGATTAAAGTTCTGTGCAGTTTGCCTACAAAATGAAAAAATCCTTCTGCACCAAAGGACACCTATCCACGTGTGAAGGCAGATGTGTGTTTGTGTCTTTTTGTGTGGTGTCTAAATGAGTGACAACACAGCTGTAAACACACTGTCCAATTATTCACCATCAGCTCTAACCTTTACTATTTCAACACACAAACATAGGCTGTGACATGCATTAGCACCGGCAGATAGATGCTTTTATTTTGAGCCTTAGTCAATAGATCTAATAAGAAAATGCACTCGGTTGTGAAAAAGAGGCTGAAAGAAAGGAAAAATCAAACAACAGAGAGGGTAGAGTTCATACCTGCTGTTTCGTCTTTGTTTGCCTGCATGTGTGTGGTTTTTGTGTCGGTGTTACAGTGCAGGTCGCTAACAAAGGCCGGGCAGAGCAGCTGAGCTGCCTTAAATCAATTTTTAATGTCTTTCTTACATAGGAGAGGGGAGAGACACACAGGGGGGACAACACAGCACACGTAAATGTAACAACACAACACACTCAGGCACATGGTGATAGGTTGACAAATAGAGGCACATATGTGCTGACAGGCACGTGGTGGAAAATACGTTCAGATATAATGTTACACATGCATGGAACTGAACACGCACACAATTGTTGTGGAAGAGTTCATATTTTTAAAAATACGTGGACATTCATAGCTACGGGGCACATTTGGAAACACATTTGATTCTTTATTTTTCTAAATAAGACCAAAACAGTATCAAAATTGGTACAAGTTTTTGTTTTCCTTGATTTCTAGTTTATTCAAACACCTAGATGTATCACACAATCTGTTCATAAAAAGTTTTTTCAAGATTATGGGACTGCTTTATTTATTCAAATTATTGAGATAGGACTGTGCATATTTCTTCAGCTGACTATCAAAGTAAATACGCCAACATTAGCACAGAACCTACATTTTATCCATTCAGTAGAAAGGTTCAGCCAAACAAAGCTGAAGTTTTCCCCCACAAGAGCCAAGCTGCAATAATACAATAGCTTAATGTCATTAGCTACAATTCATCTATACAGCAGCTACATTTCTACAATTACATTTCATCAAAACAGTGGTATATTACTTCAGCTAAATTTCCTCTTCACTACGGATACATTTCACTCGTACAATAGACGAGTTTTATTATCTAGATTTCATATTTGTGTTGTTTAGTTTCTTTTGGCTAATTTAATTTCACAATAGCAAAATGTTAACTGTAAAATAGCTAATTTCAGGGCTGTACAGTGCCACATATATGTCGCACATGTTACAAGAAAAGTGTTCTGTACTAAGAGTTTTTCACTCCTCATTGCATCGGTGAGATGACAAAGCGTGAGAGGAGCGTGCATGCCAGGCTTACAGATGTGACGTCAGGTTTTACTTTTCATCACAAAAACTTCACTCCAGTTTGATTTGAGATTTAAAATTTATGCCCAGTCCTTTTATTTTATATTTCTGGCACATTTTAAATTCAAGGGGGAATGTTATTTCCTCTCGTCATGCATAATCCTCTGCGTCTGGAGTCCGAGGGGCCACGCTTTACAGCTGATAGGATGGCGAGAAAGTGACCCGCAACAGCTCATACAGACAGGGTAGACTCAGGGCATATGCAGTACAGGTGGTCGTTATGTTTAAGAGGAGCACTGCTTTAATCCCAAATTTCCTTTTTTTCATTAAGGCAGGTATTCTACACGATGTTAAAAATGAGTATCAGCTAGTTTACTAGTCTGTTCTCCTCGTCCTCTCCAGTTACTTTTTGCAAGATCTTGTGCAAATTTTTGCATCAGTCCAAGTCATTTTAATGGTTGATACTAGATGGACCTAAACAGGGCCTGCTGCTTCCTTCTCTCTCACTCTCTCACCTCCTTCCTTCCTCCCCTGCACCAAAAATTCACTTTAAACACCAGGATTTGAGGATGTCAAGCATGGAAATATATAACAGATGAATGCATAAGTTTGTACTCACAGCCACCTTATAAAGACTGAATTAAAAGTTGCTCTTCATCTTTCCAACTTGGCACAGCTGAGATGTACGAACTGGTGCTGTATGAAGCTCTCTGTCGGGAGGGGTGGATCAAGTTTGCTTTTTAAGAAGCGACAGAGCCACAGGCTCATCCTCTCTGCTCATTTTCGTACGGAACAATTTGCCACATTCTACTAATTTTTGCAGTGAGGGCAAATAAAACACAACAGACTCAGACTGCAAGGTTCGCATACATGATTTTTTTTTTCTGATTAGGGAGCCGAAAAAACACATCAGAAAATAATAATCTCATTGTACAAAGACCTTTAATAGTTAGGCTGAATTTCATCTCTAAATTTACTTAGGAAAGTGGCTTATTGTCATTGGGTCAGTAACAGATTTTTTTATATTCAATAAAATAATTAAAAGGATTGATTTAATGCACTCAATACATACTAACTTAAGCATTTCATCTGATAAATGAAAGATTAATGTTATCTGAGGTGCAGACAGCAGCTCTGGCAGTATTAGTAAAGCACATTGTTAACCATGCAGCTCATATATGGTCATTAATATTGTCTCCATGTTTGTTACATACATCTACATTACTGTTAGGACATTCAGACAATTCCCATTAATTGCTTCCTAATGTAGGGAGAGCCTCGAAGACATGAAGATGGAGTGCTTCACACATGCTGCATTACCATATAATCACAGAGCAGCTCTGCCAAGTTAATCACACTAATAACGCACCTTCTTAGAGCAAGGTTAGGGTCACCAAAATGTTTTAAAGCTGGTGAAATAGCAAGAATATACTACTTGGTGTGCTTCAGACTGTAAATCAACAAGACTCTGAGTAATGGGAGCTTATAAATGGATGTATGTATTATATAAGATACCATGAAGGTCTGGGAAATGGACAACAACGATCAAAGTTGGCACCAGCCATTCAACATTTCACACTAATGCTGTTAATATACATTTTAGATCTAATAGACATTACTCTGAGTTAAACTGGTTTATCTGTTTAGTTTTCTATGAAGCTATTGATTCTGTTTGTTTAAAACAACATTAAAGTATAGCAATGAAAGTGGTGGCTTAACAAACACTTGGTGTGCATCTTTCAGACCATGAAGTTGAAATTTGTCATATTTTGAAAAAGATTTGATGTGGAATAAACTTTTTGTTGAATATTTTTGCTAGTTGAGCAGCTTTGAATCCATGAGCTGCCATGTTTGAATATTTAATACAATTTTAATACATGTGGGAGCTATGGCTGGAATATTAGCATCATCCATGACCAAGAAATGCAAACAAAATTGATGCGTGATACAAGCCACATTTTAGTAGAACATCTGGATTGTTGGTTTATTTGTGATATTGCCCTAAAAGGGCAATTTAAAATCTGGTGTTTTAAGGAAATATGTTAAAAGCAATGGTTGGCTGTGTTCCCTGATAATAGTGAAATAGCTGTTTATGCTGTGCATGATGGGATAGTGTGAGTTTCATTGTAATGCAGAGTTTTTCAGTGCTGCTTAAATGGAAAGCTGTCATTTTGTACATGCCCTCTTACTGCTATTCCTAAAAATACAAGAGGAAATAAACCCTATAATCATTCCTGTCAAACATTTCCCCTCTCATGCACGTTTCTCCTCCATCAATACACG
Organism: Cheilinus undulatus; assembly: GCF_018320785.1. Lineage (NCBI taxonomy): Eukaryota > Metazoa > Chordata > Actinopteri > Labriformes > Labridae > Cheilinus > Cheilinus undulatus. The sequence goes on along the minus strand of NC_054887.1, from coordinate 16,596,840 downwards.
ACTCAAGCTCCAACTCTGCCTACCTTCGCAAGCTTTTCCCCCCCAAAAAAACACACCCCACATACTTCAATGAATGTGCATGTTTGTGTCTGCGATGTGTACTTAACAAACAGATTAAAGGATGACATTTTAAGCATCTGCCTCCTCCCATCATGCACTTTTCGCTCTGTGAAAAATGCCCTGGAAAAATAGGCAAGTCTGTCTCTGTCTGCAGTACTTTGTGTGACATCTGTAATAGCAGTCGTGAAATAGGAAGATAAAAAGCAGCTAGGCTGAAGTAAGGAGGAGAGATGAAAAAACTTACCTTTGACTAAATTTTTCTCTTTAGATTTTTACGTACAGCCTTTCCCTTAAAAAGGATTTTTAAAAAAGGGTCAAAAATTTCAAAGAAAACTGTTGCTGCTTCAGTTAAAGAAATCCATACATTCAAGATCCAATTGTAAGAATAATCCTCCTTTCACGTATAGACAATCCCCCCAAGCTTCCCCTTCAACCCACCAATGAATAGTGGGAAAAGGACGGATTGTGTAGGGAAAAATACAGGATTGTAGGGGGAAAAAATGAGGTGAAGAGAGGCTTAGAGACACAAGAGGAAAGGGGCGAGAGAGATGAGGTCCATGGAAGCAGAGGGATGGAGATAGTTAATCCTTTTCTTCGGCTCTGTTCCCTATATGAATGACACGTCCAGCGCCGTCCTGCTCTGCTGGCTCCACCAACTGATGTGTGCGTCTGGAGAAGGAGAAGGAGAGAGACAACGGTTGCTGGCGTCACGCGCTAGCCCTTCTGTGTGTGTCGCTATGTTTGTGATTCCTGCACTCAGCACGCGTCGGACTGAGCGCGTGTGTTTATCCACACATGTTCACTTGAGGGCTGTGTGGTCCCCCCCACCTCCCCTCTATCCCTCTCTTCAGTATGTGTGTGCAGTCGTGCATGTGTCAGGAGAATATGTGTATGTGTGTGTCAAATATAGTAACATTAGTGTATGCAGCCTCTGTCTGCCTGCAGCTCTCCCACTGTGACAGGGAGAGGATGAGGGAGGTGGAATACAGAGAGAGGGAGTAGGAGTAGAGGAGGGAGAGAGAGTTGGCGAGAGGAATGGAGAAGAGGTTGGATGAAAAAAGATAAAGGTAGGAGGAAGGAAGAGGAAGAGAAAGAGGGAGGCAGAGGACAGGGAAGGATGGAGAGAGACAGTGAAGAAGGGAGGGAGGGATCAGCTGATTTCAGTGAAGATGAGAATCTCCCTCTGCCACATGGGCTTTTCTCTTCCCTCGATTTTTTTCCTGTTTTTCCCTCCTCACGTCTCGCTTGCTCGGCTTTCATTTTCATCCCATTCCCTCTGGCAGCTCTCGTAACGGCTGGCGTAGTGTGTGTGTGTGTGTGTGTGTGTATTTGTGTGTGTATAGAGTATGTGTATGCATATGGCTTTACATGGAGTTTGTTTACTAGAGTATTTTATAAAATCCATCAAAATTCAGAGACAAATCATTTTGTTTTTTGTTAATTTAACCTCCTAAGACCTTGCATTTACATATAAGTATATTACATTTTGGCTTTTAAATAGTTGACTGGAATATCCAGTGAAGTTAAGATACTTTGCTATAAATGTTGGAACAACTGGCTATAGAAATTTCAGGAATTCTTCATTAAATGTTGGGGAATTGGTTTGGATATTTTGGAGTATATGCTTGGAAATTTTCAAGTATTTCATGGAAAATTGAGGGAGGCAGTGCCTATAAAAAAGTATTAACCCCTTTGATGTTTTGCCCTTTTAAAGTGAAAACAGATTTCTACAATCAGTTCAATAAAAATATATAATGTAAAGTAAGTGATGCATTTTCGCACACAGTTAGTGAAATGGTGATCACCTGAGTACAGTGAATGTCTCAAGTGATTGGAGTACACCTTTGAAAAATCCAGTCACTGGTTAATCAGTATTCCTGGCTATCATTACACCATAAAGACAAAAGAACACTCCAAGCAACTCAGAGAAATGTATTGAAAAGTATAAGTCAGGGGACTGATACAAAAAAAAAATCCAAGGAGCTGAACATCCCCCAGAGTTAAATCCATCATCAAAAAGTGGAAAGAATATGGCACATGTGTAAATCTGCCAAGATCAGGCCGTCCTCACAAACTAAGTGACCATGCAAGAAGGAGACTAGTGAGATAGGCCACCAAAACACCTTTGACTACTCTGAAGGAGTTACAAGCTTCAGCAGCTGAGATGGGAGAGACTCTGCATACAACTGTTAAAGAAAACTCATGTTAAATCACAGTCAAGTTCTTCAAAAGGAAAAAGACTCCATGGTCAACTGGAAGAAAATCTTTTGGTCTCCTGAGACGTGGATGGTGCTTTTTGGCCATCAGACTTAAACCAAACACTGCACATCACCACAAACACACCATCCCCACTGTGAAGCACGATGGTGGCAGCATCATGCTGTGGGGATGCTTCTCTGCAGTAGGCCCTGGCTTGTAAAAGTAGAGGGTAAAATGAATGAGGCAAAATAAAGAAAAATGCTGAAGGACAATCTTATTTAGTATGCAAGAGAGTTATGGGTTTGGAGAAGATTTATTTTCCTGAAAGACAATGACCTGAAGCATACAGTGAAAACTACACGGAAGTGGTTTAAAGACAACGAGGTGAATGTTCTGGAGTGGCCGAGTCAAAGCCCAGACCTCAGTCCTACAGTGAATTTGTGGCTGGACTTTAAGAGGGTTGTTCAGCCCCAATCCCAATCCAAACAGGTGAGTACTTCTTAAAGGAACGGTGTTTGTATATTTCAGAGAGTTTCATAAGAAGTTTTGGGGAAATTCCCTTTTATTTTATTTTATTTTATTTTATTTTATTATTTATTTATTTTTATTTTTTTTTTGAGGGGGGCATTTTTAAATGTTAATTTGGGAATGATTTGATTTTAATTCTTGGGGTAACTGGCTTTATTATTATTATTTTTCTTTTTTTTGTAAATTCATGTAAATTTGTAAGAAGTTATTGGTAAATTTTAGGGGGTATTTGATTGCTAATGGTGGGGAGGGAGATCCTTATGAAATTTTCGAGAATTTTCATGGAAATTTCTGAAAATTGTTTTGGATGTTAAGGGGAATTTCCCCTCTTTTTCATGATATTTTGGGAAATGTATGATAATAAATTTAAGGGGTTATATGCTTTGGCATTTTGGGAAATTCACCTTGAGTTTTGGGGGAACGGCACTTGAATGTTTAGGCTTTAGTACTACAACATTTGAGGTATTTCTGAAAAAAATATGGGGGGCTTTTATGGGATACACTTTAAACAGATGTTTAGGAGTTTTTACAGAAATTTTAGGTAAGTTATTTGAATTTGTAGGGAGTTTTTGTGGATTTTGGAGAGTAGGTCATCTATTCCAAGAAATGCAACTGTTTAACAACGCTTACAGTCCTCTAATTTTCCCTTATGTCCTTTTCAATCCATAACAAGTTCCTTTTTTCCAAGGTCATATTCATGTTATAATCCTCAATCTACATATCCAAACAGGAAGTCAGTGACCCTTAGTTTGAGATTGAAAAAGAATCAAAATGCTACAAAAACAGGCTAAAATGCAAAATAGTGGAATTTTTAAATGTGAAAAAGGGTGTGATTAATTGCAGTAAACTACAGATATTTTGAGTTTTATTGCAGTTAAAAATTTAATCTGTTGACAGCTCTTAAATAAATTTAAATGAGAAAAGGGCAAAAATATTTACCTTGATAACACCACTGATCATTTTAGAGACAGAAAGAGGGAGAAAAAAGGTGCAAATGGGAATAGTGGTTAGAAGCCAGCATGTGTTTGTTTGTCCACAGCATTTAATGACTTGGCTGCATCCTTACACGGACTGAATCATCATTGACACACACATTGTGCCGTTAATGAGCATGAGAACCATTTGGCTCCACAGTGGCGCTTTTTGCCACATATGAGAGAGTGGTAATGTGGAAAATCTGTGCGCACCTGTGTGAGCCACTCCAAGTTCAGACACAGAGATAAGCAAAATAAGCCAATTCACTGATCGCAGCCATTAAAAATCGAATGACAAATCTTTTTTTAGCAGAGAGAGAAATACAGAAGCAGACAGCAGCTTCACATTTTCAGCCTGTCTGTCTCGAACGTTCTGCACCCTAAAAACAGACGGGTACTAGATGATATACAGCCTGTAAGCTGAGGAGAAACCCTTGTAAGATTAATTTCCTCCCTACCGAGGTGAAAAGTGAAAACATTGGCAACATCGAGAGCAGTTTTATTTTCTTGATTTTCTTTCCTGTGAAGGAAAGTCAGAAATGTCCCTGTAAACACACGAGATTGAGCCCAAAAATGATTACACTACAGTGAAATTAAAGTACTGAGCGCTCTCAGAATGTCCTATGATGGTTCATAGGGCATTCTGGGAGATTTCTCCTAACGCTTGGAGTTTAAGGCCACTCCATTGAGTCAACCTTGGCCCTGTATTACTCCGGCCTCCTTATGGCCGTCGTCCAGGCTGGTGCCAGGCCCATGACCCATCTCTCCAGGTGTCTTCCAAGCTGACCCTTCCACAACACGTGGTCTAGTCCAACCCACATGGCTATGGGCACCCAGTAAGCAGCGAGCTGAATCAGATCCGGGAAAACATGCCAAGTGTCTGCAAAAGCATGGCTGCTATCCCCGTATCCAGTAGCTGACCTTTCCTATTCCTGATCTCCTGAGCAGGTCAGAATAAGTCAAGGGGTCCTGCCAACAATACTCCAAAAATACACTGAAGAGAGGACGTCACAGAGTTCAACTGGTACCTCTATCCATCAGTCAACATCCAGGCCTCACATAAGACCAGGAGGACAAAGGACCAAGAGACTCAGACATTTTAAGTTTTCTAGTACTCATGAATTCACGTAAAAATGTATCAAACAATGAGCTATCTGAATCTGATATAATACATTGAGTAAGGAAAAAAAATTTAAACCCTTTTAACTGGAAATTACATTTTACAATCAGCACAGTGTCAAGAGTCATTCAGTAGTAAGCAGGGCCAGAACAATATCATAACATGAATTTCAGGCCTTTTTATTCACTGGTAAGCAGCACTGCCATGTCCACCTAAATGTTCCCACCTCACTGTCTGTCTCCAGCTTCTGCAGCAGCCAGTTAAAACACCAGAGTGGAAACTGCCCAAAACATGCATAAAAAATACAACCAGATCATAAATGCTCTGGTTTCCTGTCCAAACGTGGGTGCTGTGCTGGCTTCATGGGTCCTGAATGTACTTCCTGGCAAACACAAATCTTTTCTCGCTGCCAGTCACTGCTGCTGCTGCCAGCTCTGCTTATATAGGACACACTCTTCAATGGTAGTTATGAAAGATGATTGACTGGAAGAGAGGAGAAGGTGCAGAAGTCAGCTCCACTCTGGTTTAGTTGTCTGTTATTGCTGAAGGATATTTTGGAGCAGAGGGAGTGTGTGTTTTCAGAATAGAGATGGTTGCTGCTATGTGAGTGTGTGCGTAATATCCCAGAGGGGTAATTAGTCCTCTAATTAGCCCTGACCCCTCCTCTCAACAGAGTAGGGGTGAGTGACCAGGCTGAGTCCCTGTGATTCAGCCTTTTAGCTGCTGAGCGTGTCAGACACAGTACAATTCATACCAAATACAATCTAAAGACTTAAAGGATTAGCCTGTTGGAAAGAGCTTCTATTGATCCATTGACAGGGCTCCAGACTAACTTTTTTTACTAGGAGCACAGTGGCCCCTAACTTAAAATTTTAGGGGCGCAAGCAGAAAATTTAGGGGGGCACACTGTAAATCGACTTGCAAAGTAAATATATATGTGTATATATATTTTAGAGGTGTCTTTGACTAAGGATTTTCATAGTCGAATCTGATTCGTCAGATTCTGCCTTTAGTCAACTAATAGTCGAACAGCATTTCCACCAGACTTTTTTTGTCCCCGGTCAAAATGACCGGCAGTCCTCAAGAATTCCGGCCATTTAGAACAACTACCGGACATTTGCTTTAACATTATTTTGCTGCATTAACCGCAGCAAAACTGAAAAATCTGATATTCTGAAATTACTGCACAAAGACTTTCTCTTATTTTTCTTTGTGTAAGCGGTTTAAAGTATCAAAATGAAAGCTGCGCGCTTTTCCTTACACACACAGTAAGTTACACAATGTATGCCCACGTTAAACTCATAAACAACAACAGTTAGCTTCACATTATCACCGTTAGCCTGTTAGCACTTTGGCCGCTACCATGACTTAGCAGCTCACAACAGCCAAATACCATCCTCCACCGACAACAACGAAGCGTCCAAACATAACTCCCTGTTAACTGGACACTGCATTAGAACTCTACATTTCAAATGAAAAAAGAGTCTTACCGTAAGTTGCTAATATCAGTCCTCATGATGATGCAACTCTAACCTCTGCTAAAGCTGGAAATCCAACCATCCTGGCTTATTTGGACTAGTCCAGAAAAGACAAAAGCTCCACAGCAGATAGTCCGGTTCAGTCCTCCTCTCATTAACGGCTTATCCAAGACTACTTCTGCTAATTAGCCAGGACATCCCGAGCATTGACAACCAGCTAAGTTGAAGAGAGACAGAGCCTTCATTATAAGCTCCAAATGGTCCATGCTGTTCTGGACGATGTGATTCTGTTGTTTTTTTTTGTTTTGTTTTGGTTTTTTTTGTTCTTTTTACCTTTTTAAGCAAATTTTTTCCACTCTTTGCCACCTTTAACTCATTTTGGTCATTTTCACTTTGAACACCTTTTTGCCACATTTAATCCACTTTTAGCACTTGTCAGCCATCTTTGTGTAATTTTGCTATCCTTATGTCAAATATTTCTCTTCACATGGTTGCTTCTTTGAACCCATTTTTGCCGCTTATTGCCACCTTTAATCCATTTTCATCTATTTCTGTCCCTTTTAACACCTTTTTTCACTTTTAATCGCCACCACTTTTTTGTCACTTTAAACACCTTTTTTCCACCTCTAATCTCTTTTTCTGCTACTTTTAACCAACTTTCACCACTTGTCACCCATTTTTTTCAAAATGTTTCTACCCTGATGTCAAACAGTACTTTCCGCTTGGTTTAGTCCTATGTGCCCATCGACATTGTTATCATTCATTAAAAAACGGTAATTTTGTTTTAAGAAAAGGTGCTCTCATCTTAAAAAGGGCTCTGTTGCACTACAGCATCATTAAATAAAGTTCACTTTGTTCCTCTGATGAGAGTGAATATTATTCAGGTTGAAATCAAACATGGTTTTCCACAGCTTAACTTTACAATGGAGTGTTGTTTTCCTGATCTCAATGGCTGGGCTCCAGAAAGCTCTCCTCTTTACCCCCCTTATGTGTGGCCTTGGTCATATGATAATTGATGGCTGTGTAGGCTACTGATTTGGAAAAGAAGAACCAGCTCATTTTAGCTTTGATACAGTGATATCAGCCTGGTGTACTGAGTCTTGAAACCTAGACCATATGTTGGTCAGTTTTGGACATATTCCTGGTCTTGTATCCATATTGAAACGCTACTCTCCACACCTAGTCACCATTAGAATTATTTTGCATCTAAATGAGTCATTCCTACATTACAGTGGAGAGAGCAATCCCTGTGGTAACCTTGGATTTTATGTCTTATCCCTGCACTCCAAATTAAAGCCATTTGAGCTGTGACTTTGTTGCGTAATGACCTTTCATTGTGCTGCAGATGAAATGACTTCTGCCTGATTGAAATATAACCTGAAAAAAACTCATGATGGATGAAGAAGAGACGAAACAAGACACATTGCTTGCATCCTGTCTTGATCGTTGGGTTATTACCTCATCTTAAAAAGGATATTTGCTTCTGTCTTTAGTTGTGAACTTCAGTTACAAAGACACAAATTTCTCTTGGCTTGCTCCACTTTACTCCACTCTCATAACGCATAACCTCAGATCATTGGTGGAATTTAAAGCCTTACTGTGTCCTGCAGCTCTAACTAAATCAATCAGAGGTACACAGTGAGATTTGTTCAAATTGACTGGTTAATGATGTTATTTTGATTCTAGAAACAGCAGCGTGACTGGCTCCATCTCACCTGCTGCAGTGACTTTTCTCCCTGATTGAAAGGAAGACACTTTCTAACACCAGATAAGAAAGCAAGCTTGATTTATTTGCTCCTCCAAGGCATGTGTCCACTTTCCGGGGCTGTTTATGTGTCTGGCACAGAGGCCCTCTGGCATGAGGCTCCATTGTCAGTGCCAGCACCTCCTGCCAAGGCCACTTTTATGGTCCGTTTTCGTTCCATCAATGATGCAGGAAATACGTGTTATGAAAAATGATTACTGGCAGTGGTTTGGGGGAAGAAAGTGTATTTTTTAACCTTTTTTCGCCTGGCTATTACAGTCTAAGGCATCAGATTTATTTATTCCCTGGCTGCAGGAGTATTGGTTTATTTATTATCTGGGAGGCATGATTAAATCCCTGCTCTTCCTGCTGTTCGTTGTCTCTAATATTGATGATGTATGAATTTAAACCCATTCTCTTACATTCATTAAAAGTTGCCAGGGGAACTTTATGTGCACTCTTTCTCTGCAGCATCCCTCCTTATTCCCCCTCTTCCCTCGTCTCTATCTCTCTATTTCTCCCTCCATCCTTCACCCCCCTCCTCCCCCTCGTTCTGTAATTTACTGTGCTATTGGGTGTGTGTCAGTGAAGATGAATTGGCTCTAGTCTTTGTATTAACACCGTGTCTGGCCAGGTACGTTTAGCGCTACAACCACCAGTTCCTCCAGGAGGCAAGTGACTTCAAGGCACTATCTATCTCACAGAGGCAGTGAGAGCGTATACGAGCTGTCTCTGTTACGATACATCAGAGTTCTTTATCATCAGGGAATCAGGCTCATAGTGAGCAGACAGCTTTATGGCCTTTTGGTCAATATGGTCAATGAGGATCGCTCCATAAGCGGTAAATCATGATTTAATTTTTGCCTTGAAGTACATTTTCACGGACAGGACTTTATTGAATAGCCTATTGTGTTACCATTATCACTCCCCTTTTTAATTTAATGGCAGGTGTTTTAATTTGGTATCCACTTTAAAATGACAGTGTTGTGTTTAACCTCCTCAGACCTGAGCTTTTGCTTTCATTTTTCCCACTTATTTGGGATAAGCAGGACCTGATATGTTCATAAAGTTCAACTGTGTCCTTGAACAGGAAGACGTTTTTTTGTTTTTCTGTACCAAAAACGATGACCGCATATCTCCTGAAGGTCCTGCTTCAAGGTTGATTTTCGAGTCAGAATAGCCAGTTTGTCGGTTGTTGGGTCTTCTCTGCCAGTAAGAAATGGTGTCAGTCACTGAGAGATGGCGGTATGATGGAGTCAAGTTGATGACTTGTTATGGCCAAGCATGAACAAAATGTCACACTGAAAGATCAGAATTTTTCTCTGAAGTGTTCCTTTCTAAATTCCACTCAAATTCCCTAAAATTTCTGTAAAAACTCTAATAAAATCGAATTTAAAAAATCCCTATATTTCTTAAAATATTCCCCGGATATTTCAGTGAGGATTTATGCTAAAGTTTGAATATTCTGATAAGAATTTCTCCAAAATGCTCAAGCAAATTTAGGAACATTTCAAAGCATTTGCATCAAATTCCCCCAAATATACAAATATGTTTTATGAAATTTCATTAAAATTACAGAAAATTCCCCCAAACATCTATACATATTCCCTGGAATTTTCCTAAAATTCTCAAAAAAAAAGCACCCCCCAAATTCAAATCCATAAAATATTACACATACATTCCCCAAATTACCATAAATTGCCTAAAATTTCTAAATAAATCCCCCAGATTATTGAAACCAATTCTTTAAAATTTCCATCAAAAAAAAAAAAAAAACTGAAAACTTCCAAGCAAATTCCCCATACATAATACTGGCAAAAAAGTACTTGTTCCCCAAATCTCACAAAAAAGACAGAAAATTTCCCCAAACATCAATTCAGGTTCTCTGAACTCTCCATGCAATTCTTGAAATTTTAAAGGACTCCCCTAGAATTCCCAATCAAATTCCCAAAAATGTATAAATACATTTGAGCTGGGTCTACCTCAGACTGTATGTAGATAACATACCTACGTAGCTCACATAGCTTTGTGAGCTTTGCTTTAGCTACATTAGCTACATAGCTCTGTTATCTATAGCTAAGTTAGCTTTAGCAACATGAGCTTTTGCAAACATAGCTTACCTAGCTGCGCTGATAATGTAGATACTAGCGCATATAGCTGCTTACTGTGCTTAGCTTTAGCTATGTTAGCTACGTAGCTTACACAGCAACAGAACTAAGAAAACTACACTGGTTGCGATTGAGTAGTTTTCATTGAGGCCAAGATTTTTTTCCTGTAAGCAGCCTTTTAACTCAGCTTAATCAAGGTTTTGTTGTCAGGTTTATCAGGTTTTTACCTTTTGGTAAAGTTTTAACATGGATTTCCATTCTGAGATAGAGAGCGTCTCAGGTTAACAGTCTGCAGCCAGACTGTTCTGGACAATTATCTGAAAAATTCTAACAGCAGAAATTCTTATCTTTTAGGGATGTAATGTCCACACATGCAGGGTCTTAGGAGGGTAATGTAATGTAACTCTTCATGGTTTTGTTGTTCTCAGCTCTGTGTCCACACCAGCAGGACTTCCAGGAAGAAAGGCAGTCCTGCCCTTCAGAGATGTTGTTGTCTTGAGACATAAAAATGGAGAACGATTGAAAGAAAGATTGAATATGGCCTAAAATACAACGAGATAACAACTAATTAAACTTTCAGCTGCGTATCATCACTTGAAAATGATCACAGAATCATTTTTCTGATGTTTATCAGCTCTTGTCGACTGCCCTCCATCTCACTGACACTTGTGGTGTGTTTTGACCAGATGGTCCACCTTGGTTCAGTACAGGTTAGCACGGTTTGGTACAGTAAAACCCTGATCTTGCTTGTGTTACCACAGCCAGTGTCTGTCCAGCCACACTTGTAGTGATGGGAATTCCATCCCTTTTAAGAGATCTGGATCATTCTGGCTTTTCTTATGTCTTATTCATAATTGTTGATCCCAAAAGCACTGTTTTGCTGTTTCCATGCTGTTTTAAATAAAAGGGAACAAATAAGACCAGCTTAAGACAGGCCTGTCTGGGGTCCTGACCTCTAGTTCTTTAAGAAACTCTGTGTCTGCAGCCAGTCTGGTCTGCCGTATTTCCTCTGTAACACTCTCTCTGTCACTGCAGGATGTATTAAGTGCTAAAGTCCATGGATTATGAAGTATTTTAGGTGCACACTCTCACGCTCACACACAAGCATGCACACAAACTTTATCCCCTCGGAGAGTCTCATTAATTTGGCCAAGTTGATTTGTTCTGAAAGGCTTCGAATTCATCACAGCCAGACAGATGGTAGAGAGGGATTTCCTAGAGGAGAGGAAGAGGAAGAGAGAGAGAGAGAGAGAGACGTCAGGCCGATGGGAGGCCAGAGTGAGGGAGGGAAACAGGAGGAAAGTGGAAGCAAAGAAAAAAGAAAGAAAGAACAACAAATGTTCAGGGATTAAAATGAAACATTGAAGGAGGGAGACGAGCAGCAAGAGAGCAAGAGATGAGAAAAGAGGGAAAGATTTTAGAGAAATAAATAGGGGCGAGGTGAGAGAGCACCATCTGTCATTTCAGAGAGGGACAGAAACAGAGGAGAGAGGGAAGTGAAAAAGGAAAGAAAGAAATATGTCCTTGGATTCTTCACATTAAAGGAAAAGTTTAGAAATGTCATTTTTTCTCTTTTATTGGAACTGATGTGAGAGGATCAATAAGTATCATACATGTAGTTATAATCATACATATTAAACTAGCTTAGCATGACAACTGGTTGCAGTTGGATGACGTAATCCTGGCCTCATCTTGTCCTAATTGAGAAAAATGTAACATCTACCTTGCATTAGCCATAGAACAACAATGCTTGGTTGATAACCTGTTTGCTCCCCTACCTGGACTAAAAGAAAGCACTCCTTAAAAACTTCTTCAACTCCATGAAGTCACAGAGTTTCTTATTGATTCTCTACAAATAAATAAGATCACTATTTTCTGTATTACCACATATGAAGACAGATCTACCAGACACCACAGTAAAAGCTGTTTGGCATGTCTTAGCCCATTGTGTTGGTCTCATGACCCACTGTTTTATTGTTTATTGTTTTAGTTCACTGTCACGGCTTTAACATCTTAAAATAGAGCCTCGTTTTGCATGTGCAACACCAAATAACAGACATTAACAAAACTAATGAACAAAGTGGAGCATTTAGCAGCTAAGAACCTGATATCTCCTTTCCTGAAGTGTAATAAAGAGTCCAAACCCGAGCTTAAAGAAGAAACCAGAACAGTATATTAGAATTAAGAATATAAGGTTATGATGTGATAACAGTAGACTGTAAGGCCAGAGATGTACTTGCTGTTTCACCTCGGGTTCAGCTGCATCATGAGTGTTCTTGTAAACATACACAAGACACGTGCTACTAGAGGAAAACTCTAGAGGGCAGCGGCGAGCTCAGGCTGTATGAAATGACCTGATGTGTGGGATGTAAACTACAAACGTGGTAACCGTGAAAATGATATTTCTGCTCCAAAGTAACATAATACACTTCAATAATGGCTAGTAACACCAGATCAACTCAGACTAATGAACAGCTAGAAAATACCATCTATTCTTAGGTTTTTAAATATCTTCCTTCATGCACATCGCCCCATGTTTCACTCTAATAAGTGATCGATCTTGTAAACCTGTGGCTTTTTCTGTGTTTCTTAATTTTGTCAAACCTAAATTTGGTCCTGTTTGTAATAAAGCTGTGTTTTTGGGGCTGTGTTGGTTAATGGGATTGTTTGCTTGTTTTACTTTACCTCCTGGAGTGTTTAAGGCCTTGTCCACATGGAGATAAAAACGATATATTTCCGTTTCGTTTTAGAAACATCTTCCGTAAACACAGGATCGTTTCAGGAGATGTCTGAGTAAGCACAGAACCACTGAAAACGGCTGAAAACGCTGTAGTATATATGCTACGCCTTTAAGTGGCACTAAAGAATTTCAAATTTTGATTGATGTGACCACAGAACTGTTTTCCATTTTGCTTTAGTCTATTTCAAATGAACTTTTAACCAGGAAAATGAGGTTTACAATGGGGTGACCTTGACCGTGGGGCAGGAAGTGATGTACAAACCCTTGCTGGGTTTTTCCTTAGTTTGTGGTGTTATTTTTAATTGTATCCCTAACCCTAACCTTTAGGGTTCGAGTGCCTTACCCTATCTTTCTTTGGGTTTTACTTAGTTTGTGATTTATTAAATTCAAATGTACCCCCTCAGTAAATTTTCAATTTTTATTCCCAAAATTATGCTGTTGTGACAAATAGCCACTTACTGTAACCTCTGACAGTGAGCGTACGCCACCTTAAGGTCCAGGTCACCCCACCATAGAGGTCTGCAGCCAGATCGTCTTGTGACAGCCTGAGGGCCAGGAGAGCACGTCAACCAACGTTGACCTTTGACCTTGTCCCTCGTGCACAGAGATTTCTCCAGATTCTCTGAATCTCTTGATGATGTTATGTGCTGTAGATGGTGGGATACTCTTTGCAATTTAGTTTCTGAAATTGTTCCACAATTTTTGGATGCAGATTCTCACAGATCGGTGAACCTCTGCCCATCTTTAAAACGTTCCTGTTAGACTTAGTGATGTTCCTGATCTGTTGCCAATTTACCTAATTAGTTGTGAAATGCTCCTCCAGCTTTTTTTCCATTAGTACCTCTTACTTTTCCAGCCTTTTGTTGCCCCATCCCTACTTTTTTTGGATGCTATCATCAAATCAAAATGAGCTAATATTTTTCATGGATTTGCCAAATGTCTCAGTTTCAACATCTGATATGTTGTTTATACAATGTTTTTAATAAAATGTCTCAACTTTTTTGGAATTGGGGTTGTAATAAGTTGCATACTTGATCAACTTCTTCCATCTTGTTTGTTTAAAATGTGCAATGCATGAATTCAAATTGATTTTTTGGGGTTTACCGGTAATCATAACACATTTCATTTTTTGAAAATGACAGCAAATTTAAGGCAGAAAGTTCACATTTTAGTTACAATTCATTATGAAAACTTGTTTTTTGGAACGTGCGTTTGGCTAAAAATACCACATAGAAGCATTTTGAATGCAAAAAGCCCCAAAATGTGAGCTATTCATTGAAATATCCTGGTACTTGTGTTTAGCCATAATAGAACTGGATTAGCAAGGTAATGGAAGAAGGGTGATCAAGCACACAAAGCACACGCCCAGTGCCATGTTGATCTCCTTTCACATTATAAAAGATTGAGTAGGTAATTGAATTTCACGCCAAATTTGCCTCAAAATGCAGCTGCTTTAATTCCTCTTTGATGTGTGACGAAGTGGCCCTTTTTTACGAGCACAAGTGCCATGTAAACACAGAGAAGAGAAGAAAGAGGCGAGCTTTCTGCTTTCACTCTTTCCTCCTCTACACACAGAAACATGTTTCTCCCTGTCTCTCCACGATGAATGATTTAGTGAGCGTGCCTCCAACAGGCCTGCTCAACTATGCCGTGAAACTAGGTTAACTTAAGGTAGGCTCGGCTGCCTTGGAAGGTCCACACACATTTATACCCAATGTCAACAACATTTAGGTCCCTTTTAAAGACGCAGGGCGCCCTTTTTACACTCTGTCACGTCTGTTTTGTCACCTTAAAGACAACCAGGGGTGACAGAGGTCGCTGTCCATCTTTCAGCTGTGTCAGTGGGATTCAACTCAAAGTTAAATGGGAAAATGCAAAACTTAATTTCTAATGCTTATAGCTGATTCTTGTTGCCTTCTTGTCTGATCATATTGCACTAATTTAAAGGCTAATTCTGGTTGCAATATGCAAAACTCAAAGCCGACTTGTGCAACTATTTTAATGAAAACATTCATCTGCTCCTGTCTGCATCCTTGACGCTTAAAAAGTTGCGCATGAGAAAGTGAGAGACACTTAGAGAGAGGGAGATTATGGAGAGAGAGAGAGAGGGAGGAGGAGGACGAGGGAGGGAGGTTGAGTCATCATCCTTTCATCCAATCCCAGCCCTCTGCCTGTTGCTTTGGTAACGTGATGTCAGTGCAGCCTCGGGCGACTCCTCTAAGGTTAGTGAGCTTCAGCACTAAGGTGTTTGTGTGGACTAAATCAGTCGCAGCGTTGTAATTGATGAGATAACAGGACGGCATAACTTGTGGATTCATTTGCATCCATTCAGTCTCTTTGTGTTTTACCCAAAGAGTTTGTGTGGGTTTGTGAAGGTCTTCCACTCAAACTGATTATTATAATCAACTTTTTCTCTCTCTGAGGAGTCGACCAGAATTCACCATAACTCCTTTTACAGGCTGCTTCAGTGTTTGTTGCCTGGCAACATCACTTTATTGAACACAGGACCTGCTCAGCCTTTGTTGAACGTAACACTGACTGCTGCTTTTTGCAAACACAAACAGTAATTTGGATATTTTCAGTTTAAAGGTGACTCAGCTCTGTGTTTGAGGTCCACTATTTTATTTTCAAGGTCCTGTTACATATGTGGAACAGGAGATATTAGTCAGATACTGTCATACTGAATGACTCACAAATGTGGAAAACACTTTAGATCCTCGATGGCCAAATTTACAAGAGGGGCTGGCAAGAGAAACTTCTGCAGTACGAACAAAAACATACATGAAATCTTTCAACCATCGTCTTATGTTATATAGATTTTGAAAGAACAGAGGTTAGAAAATATCGTCATGAAATCAGGTTTACCAGTGCTGGGCCAGCAAAGTGTTCTAATGGCCTAAACACAGTCAGATATATACAGTAATATTTTATGACTATACTTTTTTTTATCAGCATTTTTATATTACTTCAATATACTATATGGACAAAGAGACATTGCAAGACAAGCTGGAAATCATGAAAATGGTCAGATGACCCAACAGTTAGCAGCCCTGACCCAGCCTGTGAAAGGTTATTGTGCAACACTTTCAATACTTCTGTATTTCTGTATTTTCTATTTTTATTTTATTTGAAATATCAGGGTCAGTACATATTATTGAAAACTTGCATGTAAATATGTAGGATTGTAGCCAGTGGCTGATTTCCATCCTTTGACCCTGGAAAGGTTGATGTTAACAATATACAATCATTAAAACAGAGGTACAAGAGCGATAGAAGGTAGAGAATAAAAATGGCAAATAAGAATGAAAAGTACAGTAAACAACCTAGACAGACAATAAACTCATAACAGATCAGAAAAAAAAGAAAACCTTGAGGATTTGGCTTGTTAAGTTAAAGTGCCTGTGTGCTAAAGCACTAGAGTGCTAGAGTTTTAAAGAGCTGTTGCACATTGCACGTTGCCCTATTGCACTTATTTTGCACACACATACTTGTGTGTGCAAGTGTTATTGCACTGGTTAGCATAGACAGGTTTAATTATGTATGCACTATATCACAAACTTTGCATACATAAATTTATGTAAACATAAAAGGTCATTAGAATGGCAAGTCACAAACAAAATCCCCAACAACCAAACAATTACACAAAGAATAACACCAATTACATCCAGTACACTTGACAATACAAGTAACAATACAATATATCCATTCATTCATTGTGACTGCAGCTTTGATTCTCCAATAACCACATTTTTAGATGTGGTTCAATTAGGAGATCCTGAGAAAAGTTGCTGGGAATCTGCCAAACTTTAATTGCCTCACAAAGTCAGCACAAGAGCATGGATAGACCAGGCACTGATGCTTTTAAAAACTTTTGGGGGAACTTGAGTGGATCTCAACAAAGAGGTATGCAGAAAGAAAGACAGCATTTTGGCATATTGAATGATTTATCTGTTTGTATTGGACTTAAAAAGATGCTAATAATATGAGGATAACAGCTGGAATTGTAAGAAGAATGCTTGGCCTCCTGCTGTCTCTATGATCTACTCCCAGCCATATCCTTAAAGTGACTGCCTCTGCAGCAAAGTGTGACACATTTCTCTGTAATGTCTTGTTTAGTACGTGCAGAGAGAAGCGCTTTATCTTACAAGGAGAGCTTACTTTGATCGGGGGAGACTGCAGCAGGTGGGCTGTCTCATACACGACGCAGGTTTGTGCCTGTGTAGCATCAGGAGTTTTTCCACTTTTGTTGCAACAAACAAAATCAAATCTGGTCACTTTTTCAAAGCTCTGATTCTTAATTTCATCATTGCAAGCACTTGCAAATCCATAACCTGCAGTGGCCAACTGAAGACAATCCAAGTAAAAGTTTATACTAAGACTAAGGATGTAGCTGTGCAGTGATTGTAAAAAATGTCCAAATTAATTTTTTGCATTACTGCCAGTCCTCTCCACGGAGATCAACATTTATTTGCTACTCTGATTACATTTTCCCTTCTGGACCCAGGCTCCTAATTAAAGAAGTTACCAATTACGCTCTGAACACTGGGGAGTTACACTTGAAAGGGTATTTTTCACTTGACAAATACAATAAAAGCCTTAAAGTCAAACACAACTTCAAAGACTGCAGAAAAAAAAACAGTTCATAGATGGAGAAATGATTCTATGCAATAATCATGAGGAATCAGCCACACTCTGTGAGACAAGAATGCACCATTATAACAGACATCACCTTATGCCATTATTATCATTTTTGTGTTGTGTTTTTAGGCACAAATTTCATCCATCTATCATTAACTACACCTCATAAGGTGTTTTTACAAAACGGTAAACCACCTTTTCTTCATGGATGAATTTACATTATAAAAAAGCTATTTAAAGTGGCCTTCCTGGTTTGAACAGTATGCCACTACCTTTTTTAAGAGAGAACGTATAAAGCAAAGTGTGCTCGGGCATGTTAATAAAGTGAAAGCAGACCAGTAGGGGGAGACAGAGGGTGAGGGGGGACTTGTCATGCTTGGGCTCGGTGTGAAACCGCCCAGCAGGTCCTGGAAATGTTTAGCTGCCCCACAAGTAATGTTGGGTGGAGGACTAGAGCTACAAATTTTGGTAATATGAAAAGCATGTCTTGTCATGACAGCGACCACAACTACTATTAGGCTACTAAACTACCATTACGACTATCATTATTAAGCATTTGATGTATATATTCCATAGTAGTTTTTTCTTCTTACAACCCAATTCCAAAAAAGTCGGGGCACTGTGAAAATAAAAATGTTCCCCATGAAAACAGTCCAACGCAGCCAGCGTAGCTTACATAGCTGCATTAGCTGCGGAGGCTATGTAGATAATGAGCTATATAGCTAACAGAGCTATCTTACTGACAAAGCTAAGGCAAAGCTCACAATGTAGGACTATCTACATTATCTGTGCAGCTAAGTTAGCTTTAGCTACATTTGCTAAAGCTTACATTGCTAGCTGCAGAAAGCAACTACTGTATGTAAGCTATGCAACTACATTATCTGTGCAGCTACATTATCTACGTAGCTACATAAGCTTTAGCTTTGTTTGCTAAAGTCCACGTTGCTAAAGCTAACACTTCACTGGCTTATGTAATAACATTAATTAGCCATGTTAGCGAAGCCATATAGAAACATGGTCCAGAAGCGCCACCCTCTTCTCTGGGCCAAAGCTCATTTAAAATGGACCTAGGCAAAATGGAAAACTGTTCTGTGGTCAGATTAATAAAAATTTGAAACTATTTTTGGAAACCCCTGACGCCGTGTCTTGTAGTCTTGTTAGTACAAAAACCCTCATTTCTGATGGTATGAGGTTGCATTAGTGCCTATGGTGTGGACAGCTTACATATCTGGAAAAGCACTATCAATGTTGTAAAGCACAGTATATAGAGGTTGTAGAGCAACATATAATCCCATCCAGAAAACGTCTTTTTCAGGGAAGACCTCACATTTTTCAGTAAGAAAAGGCAAAAACACATACTGCACCCATCACAACAGCATGGCTTCACAGTAAAAAAGTCTGGGTGCTGAACTTGCCACCCTGCAGTCCAGATATTTCACCAAAAAAAAACTTTTGGCACATCATGAAACAAAAAATCTGACAGAGAGGACTCAGGACTGTTGAGCAGCTAGAATCCTGCATTAGACAAGAATGAGACGTGTTCAAAAATTTTTTTTCTGATGTAGACTCATGTTGAGGATACTTGTATTCTCTAAATGTGAATAAACAAATTTTACATCTTAAATATCAGCTATGAGTAGATGAAAAATGTCACCTACTAAAGAGGTAGGGAGGTAAAATGTGCTTTTTATTCAGCCTCACAGCTGACTGTTTGACATTTGTTGCCAAAACTGTAATTATGTTTGTGAACGAGACTGAGAGAGAAAGAACACAAGTGACATTTCTAAGTTAGAAAGCTGTAATCTCTGCGCATGTTTGTGTTGGCATGATTTTGTCTTTGCCGCTGTTTGTGAGAGCAGAAGCAAGAGAGGACAGCGAGAATAAAGAGGGAGACATGATAAGGCTTTGACATGTGTGCAGATAAACAGTAATCTCGTCTTCCACCGTCAGCTGGAATACAAAAAGCAAACACTTCCAAGACGTCAAGCAAGGTGCAAAACAGAACTGTGGTGAATGGGGTCTTTTTGTTAATATCGAACACTTGAAAATGGAGAGTTTCAAATGCTTACATAAGAAAATCCACTCCAAAAAAGCTGATTTAAAAACAGCTTTGAAGATAACTTTAACACTTTTGAAGCTAGTTAAAGAAAAAAAGCTCAAAAGCAAACAAAGAATCCGAATGTGATGCAAAGATCTAGCAGGTTTCAAGGAAAGAGGTTTAATGTTTGAACTGGAAAAACTCAAATAATCCCAACCTCTCCTATTCTGAGTATTTATCAGAGGTCTGCCTGAACCACTGTGACAGCACACTAACAACACTCACCTCTATACCACTGACATAGTTAGCCTTACAGTCTATTTGAGTTAATGCTAGGAAACATCAGCAAACACTTTTATTTTGAATTGTTTTTAGCTTTACCTTTAAAACAAAAAAAAATGACATTGATCCAGTAAATATGTGCTTACATTATTGTTTTTCTTTGCTACATCTTTGTGGGCAAAATTTACAGCAATTAAACAATTTTTCTCAATTTTAAAAGTGGGGGTGTTCAATACAATAAGATGTGATGCTATACTAAACTAAAGGATGCCACATGACATGATGAGACTGGACGTGGTAAGATACAATTCCATACTATACCATATGACACAATACCATACAACTATAGGATACTTGGGGTGTCAACAGTTCCTAGCAGTGTTAATTTTGGCAGCTATTTTTAATTTTAGTCTTAGTTTTAGTCTTTAGTTGAAATGTCTTTTAGGTTTAGTCACATTTTAGCCATTTCTACCCTTTTAAGTTTTAGTCTAGTTTTCGTCGACGAAAACTCAAAAACATTTTAGTCTAGTTTTAGTCCATCAAAAGTCTTCACATTTTAGTCTTTATTTTTAGTCCAAGCATTTGTTTTCTAAAATTATGGTAGTGTGTTCTCTGCACTCTGCCATACCTGAGGTCCCTGCTCTCTACATCTGAGAGGCAGAAGAGATACGGATCCATTGTTTTTTTCCTAGATTTACCCACAGTGGAGAAATATCATGGATTTTGAATGTCCGAGGAAAACTACATTACATTTTATTCTAGTTTTAGTCATCTTGACAAAAACTAAACCTACTTTTTTTCAGTTTTGATCATCACCGATCTGTTTTTGTTGGACTTAGTCTAGTTTTTTTTGTGGAAAAAAAGGCTGTCAATGAACATTTTTAGTCATACTTTTAGTCGATGAAGTTAACACTGGTTCCCAGGTGTCACAGTTCAGTACAGGGTTCAATTCATTGATTAAAAAGTAACACAAAGTCCAATTAGTGCAGCTTATACTTTGTTCCATCTAGTGTTATTTACAACTATCAGTGACAGCTGGTATAGCCTGTGGTGTATTAATCATGAGACGTAACATGTGGTGTACCAAACTAACAAGTACTATATGATTAGAGATGACAGGATTTAAAATGATGGGATACAGTAAGATGTTGTTATACCATATGATACAACATAACGTGATTCAATGCAGTATGAGGTGATTTAAAATGATACAGTATTATGACAAGACACGGCACGATAAAATATGGTACAGTATAATATGGTATGTTTGATACCATATGATAAGATACGGAAATAATAGAATCTAGAATAATAATATACAGTACATTAGAATAGGAAAACATATGATGCACTGTGATGCATTATAAAGTTATGTGATATGATATGCAAGATAACACATTATAGGATGATGGGGTGCAGTATACTGAGATTATATGAAATAATATTAGATTACAATAGGATAGGTAAGGTTAGGATACAAAATAATACGATATGGTATGATACAATATAGGATATGGGACTATAGGATACAGTGTGATACGCTATGATGTGATTCTACACGGTATGTTACAATACAGTATGATATGATACCATACGATTCAATGGGATACAATGTGATACGGTGTGATACAGTCCAGTATGATACAATACAATACAACACAATATGACATGATACAATAGGATACGAAACAAAGAGCTATTCAATTAGTTTGGAAAAGGGGACACTTCCTGAAAAGCATCCATATGAAGGGCCTGAGAGATATTGCATGACACTGTGAATAAGTGTTTGCCCACTTCCAATTTTTTTTCATATTTTTTCATATTTTTACACTGAAACATTTTAGAACATTAGAACCAACCTGGCCCTGTGGTCCCTAGACCTAATAACTGATTGTTCCACCCTTGGTGGCAGCAACTGCAAGTGTTTGTGATAACTGGCAATGAGTCTTTTACATTACTGCAGAGGAATTTTGACCCACTCGTCTTTGCATAACTGTTTTAATCCGGCCACAATGGAGGATTTGGCTACTGGTTGCATGCTTTTGCACTGCAAAATGGTGACAAAAACACAGAGGCTATCAAATTTTCAAAACAGTGTAATTTTGAGGCAACATTATTTTGAGGCCCGTTTTACCCCCCAAAAAAGCCAAATTCTGGAGAGAAACTCTACCCATCCGTTACGCTACTTAGCCTCACTTCCTAGCCAATACAACCAGTGAGTCCTTCTTAATGGGACAATGCTCACTGAAATCACTGGAGACCAATGTCACTACTACTGCTATTTAACTCATACGACTCAACTTCAAAATCCATTTAACAGAAAACACTTGCGTATGCACTCCAGCGTCCCATCCAGCACAAACCTGGAAGTGCTTCTTGCAGAGCATTTCTCCCTCAAAACAAGAAATGTATTTATGAAAGCCAAATATTGGTTTTCTGTTTAGTAAATCTGCCTTATGAGGTGACATTTTCATTGAACAGAGTCCTCAATTCAAAACTAGAACTGGTATAGAGACATACTGGATCTTCAAAGGGCCACTAAAAATGACATTGATCTGGCCCCAGGGCCTCCAACTGAATAGCCTGGCTGTAGGGTATGATATGGTAGGTTTGATATGGTGTGATAAGATACGGGTAAGTATTACAATGTGATGTGATACGATACGCCCTTCATATTTTGCATGGTTTTTCTACCCATAGGTTATTGAAAATAAACACAGCAGTACATAGTATTTCGTCAATCTGAAGTCAAACAGATATGAGATAGAGCTTTAGGTATGAGATATGGCACAATGAGGTACAATAAGCATAAAGTTAATATTGGGCTTCCTTAAAGATCATTTTTCCAGTGTTTTCCTCCACCTATTGTTCTTGTTTAATCAATTTGCATCATTTACCATGCTAACATGGAGTAGATTTGCTCCCTCAGAAAATCAATATCAGTCATATGTCAGCGCTACTTTTAGGTGTGGTAAGAAGTAATAAAAGCTTGTGATTTTTTCAACAGATGGCACTGAATTGTTCAGTATATTGTTATTATTTATTACAAAGACCATTTATTACAAAGAGTTGGTAGAGATGTACTAAAATAACAAATAAAGCATAATTAGGAATAAAGGTGTGAAACTTAAATTTAGAGCCTGTTTTCACACTTTTTTCAACAGTAACACCTTTTTTAACTTGTTTTTTAGTCTCCTCATCCTCTGCTTTGGTGTCTTTTGTTGTTTTTTTGTACTAATATGCACAAATATGTTTTCCTTTGCATTCTATCAAATCTGCTTGATCTTGCTCGATCTATTATTGATAGCCAGACTTGGTTGAAATGAAAAGAGTCTCCATGTTATTAAAAATCGATTCATGCTCTTTGATCCCCACATAAGCCTTTTGTCTTATCCTTCTCCTGCCGTCCTTTAACGCCTCTCTTCATCCCTCCATCACCCTCGCTCCACCTGCCCACCTGACTCCATTATATCAATTAATCCGTCCTTTGATTACCCAGCCTGTGATCATGACCTTTCTGTGTGTGTTTGTGTGCTTATTTGGCCCTGTGTTTTGTGAAGTGTGTGAGAAAGAGAAACAGTAAAGAATGAAATGACCTCCCCAGTAGTGGCCTTATTTTCTGTGTGCCCAGAGACGTAGTTGTTGTGTCAGTTTAATTTATTGGCTCTGTGAGAGTTTGTGCTTGGGAGAGCTCGTCCTTGTGTATGTGTCTCCAGCATGTGTGCTCCTATATATTTAGCCTCCTCTCCGGGGTCCTGCTAAGGAAACCATCAACCCCAGCTCTGCTCTTTGGTCATTTAACACAAGCTGACCTCCTCTGCCACCTCAGAACAAAGTTGCACAGACATGCACAAGTAGAACGGACTAAACATTGTAAACAGAATGTGTGAACATACACAAGCAACTGTTTTTAGAACTGCAGAGTCACCATGCTCCTTTTCTCTCAAGTATAAAAACAAACAGATAGATAGGGAATAACTGCCTTACCTCTCTCTTTTTCTTCCTCTCTTTCTTCACAGTCTGTCAGACACTTGACACTCTTGTCGCTCCATTTAGCAAAAGGCCAGCAAGCCGTTCACCTCTCCCTCTCTGTGTAGCCCTCCGCTCAATTATAGCACGCTTTAGCAGGAACACTATGCAGCGCTGGTTCCTCAAAAATTCTGTTTTATAGCTGCTTGTGTTTTATTCAATGTGCTAAAATCTTGTGCACTATGGAATGCACTGAACTGGAAAATGGGCATTCAAAGCAGTGGAGGGGGCAGAGATTTGTGACTCTAAGTCTGGATATGGTGAGGTTATGTCTACAAAAAGTTATGTTGGTTTTAAGCTGTGCAAAGTGCATGGTTTTGGATAAATGTATGTGAAAAACAGTCATCTTAAAATCCTGCAAGCAGCATATAATCATGTATAATAACTGAGCAGCCTTCAAGGGCTGGCACCTGAGAAGCATCCCCATAGCATGATGCTACCACCACGGTGCTTCACAGTGTCAATAACCTTTTCTCTAAGCTGCTTGGAGTGTTCTTTTGTTGTCATGGTGTAATGGTAGCCAGGAATACTGATTAATCAGTGACTGGACCTTTCAGAGACAGGTGTCTTAATACTGCAATCACTTACACACACATTCCCTGCATCACTTTGTAGAAATCTGTTTTCACTTTGACAGCTTTTTAATATGCTCACAATTTGACAACAAACCAGGTGGAGTTATACGGTATTACGCACAGGCTGTGTGTAATACTGCATACCTTACTGGAATGACTGTGCAGCTGTTACAATGAAAACACCGCAACAAAAGCTTTTGAACATACATTTTGTGTAATTCTTGTCCCTTATATCCAAAAAGGAAAACACATTTTCAAAGTGTAATGTTGTTCTCTTTGCGATCTCACTAGCTTGATTAGGATACACTCCCATACAGCTCTGTTGCCTTTCAGCAGTCTTGCAGTGACACGCAAGCCAAGCATGTACTTCTAGTGTCAAAGAATGAAACTAAGTCACATACACACCCAGTGTTAAAAGGGTAGTTTTTACAGCAGAAATAAACATGTTTACAGGCTGATTCAAAAATCCATTTTGGATGTAATAGTTCATGTCTTTATGGGTACACACTGTATGGGGAGTGATTTTTTTTTTCTTAAACTTGTCTTATTTGGTTCTAAGAAGGACACAAGTTATGAATAGATAGGGTTTCTCAGTTTTCAGATCTAAAGTCAGAATGAGTCAGCATTTTCTTTTTTCTGTTTGAAGATACATTTTTGTGCTTTTTATGACTTTATTTCTTGAGAGGACAACAGTGGATAGAGTCACTGGGAACACAGGGATGACAGAGTGAGGAGGAGATATGCAGGAAAAGAGTCGCAGGCTGGACTTGAACCTGGCCGCCCATGTACGCGTAGCCCTTTTGCACGTTGAGTCAGCATTTTCCCCATAGTTGTCACAGTGAATTAGCTTCAAATATAGCTTCATTCACTAAATGGTTGTTGTCACTCAGGTTTCATCTACTTTATACAGTCTGTGCTGACAACAGGCCAATCAGAGGAGAGAAACAGAAACAGTGCAGATGCTCCAGGGATTTTTTTTCTTTTCTTTTTTTTTTTTTTTTGTCTTTTCTTTTTATTTCCTTTTTTTCTGGCAACAAAAATGAAAGACAAACAGGCCAGATTTTTTGGTAAGACGTCACTATTATGTTAACCCCCCCCCTTCAAAAAATGAATACCGTTAATACCATTATATTACTCACCATATATTACTTTTATGGGCCGCTTTGTAACAAATTTCCCAGATACTGACAGTCAAAAATTAATTCTGGCCCTTAACTATTCAGGGTTTCTTTATGGAGTAAAAGCCCTTGTTACCTTTGTTTACTTAGCATACATAAATCACATAGTGCAAATATGCAGGACTTTGGCACTGACCTCTTAATTTCTGCTATTTGTCTCCTTTATTATGACACTTTTGACTAATTATGGTATAAAATTGCAAACACAGTGATCACAACTTAAGTTGCTTTCACTAAGTTATAGTTAAGTAGCTAAGTATAGCTAAGTTACAATTATGCAGTGTCCAAAAGCTGTTTTAGTTGTGTTTATGCAAATATATAATTAAGCCTTTGTTTCCTTTTGACTCGGTGTCTTTCTATTTATGCGTGTTGTTTTTCACTCTTGTTCCAGTCCCTATTTTCCTCCTAACACATCCTTTCTTCCCACCGTTCACAGCTCTCACCCCTCCATCTCTCATCCCTCTCTCTCTTTAGTGTAATAACCAATTAACTGCAGCTCCTGGTAGCCTAAATTTTTTATTTATTTCCTCATTAATTCATTTCCTGCTGAAAGCACACTCCGCAGTGATTGGCAGCTCGCGCTAATTGCGACTCAGTCTGTGAGTGTTGAAGATACGCTTTTGCACAAGCGCATACACCCAAACTCACGGACGCACTTACGCTCCAAACTTACAAGGTCATGCATATTGTGTCATACACAATCTAAACACACATATCAGGAAATGCAGCTCGATTCTGCAGACAGATTATGGGGGAAAGGCTTCAATTACAGCACATATGCACACGCACAGATCAGTGTGATGGTTTTAATTAGATCTGGCCTCCAACTCCAAGAGGGAAAGAAGGCAGATTACTGCCGTCCTCCATAATGGCCTCTTAACACTTCATCTGAGATTATAGCAGAGGGAGACAACTTCAAGGTCACTCGCACTGTTGAGGAGTAGAGATGTGTGGGAGAGGGTGTTTGAATACTTGGAAAATTCACACGCAGATCATCAAATGAAAAAGCACCATATTGTGGCAAAAATAAGAGGTTTTCAGTGGAGGATTGTACATGGACAAAATTAACTTCCCATTATTCTCTGTAGATTTTAACTCTTGGTACATTTCCTGCACAGCTGTCCTTGTGCTTTGAGCTGCATGAAGAGATAAAGAACTCCCCAATCAGCTGTAATCACAATATTTCTGTGTATATGACAGAAATATTACAGCCAGAAATCAGCATTACTACTGATTTGCAAGAGATTCAACACAATCAGTTGCACTCACACCCAAACCAAACCAAACACACACCCTAATAAGCCTTTTACTCATAATATCCAACTGATGACTACACATGACTACATACAGCTCATAGTTTATTCCTGCCCTCACACATGCATTATTCATCCCCTGGGGGGTTTTTAAGCATAATTAAGAGAGACGTGGAACTTTGAGCGGAGAGCTATGGATGGTGAAATCGCACTGACCATTAAGCATACTCATGGGGTACTTTTAGCTTTCCACTTACAAGTTATGTTCAAATTTTGTTTAGGGGTGTGAATGTTTCAGTATCTTATGATTTGAATCCTACTCTGGGGGTCCTGATTTGATTAGGCATCCATCACATTTGTTAAAAAGAGGTACTGATTTCAGTGTCTACTACAGTGTACTCAAGAAAGTACAAAAAAGATTTTTTAGTTTTTTTGCCTGTTTTTGTAGACTTTTAACAGCTGATTAGAATGATATAAATCAGAGCCCTGGGTGGGACTCTCTTTTTTTACATTACTGCAGCATGTCCCCACCCGCACCTGCAACAGGTGTGTCAAATCCCACCCACACTCCGCACTGATTCTGACAATCCATGTTAAATATCCCACATTCTTGTCATGCAAAACTGTGCCACATGTGGATAAAAAACTGCTGAGAACCTGACTGATTTAACTCATGGTTATGGCTTAGTAATAGCAATGTAAAAGTAATATTTTCCAACCTAATAGATATATGATTTATTTCAAAGTCATACAGAGGAGGAATTGTGTCCTGATCTCTGGAAAGTTTGTATGCCATAAAACCTGCAGCTCACTTCTATCAGCTCTCATAGACAGTAGGCTCATTTTTACTGTATTTATGCCATGCTGTTACCACCCTCATCCTCTGATGCTTAATGCAACAAGCCAATTTGCAATTTGCAGTTTTTCCCCAAATAACTGCATAATGGCTCAGCGTCTCTGCACCCCGGAGTGTTTGTGCAGTGCAGTGTTAGGTCAACAGCATAATAAGTGGAGCATTAAAGTTTTAGTGCGCACACTTTTCTGTGGAGCTTTAACAAAGCACCACATGGTCCACCTGCCTTGTGTTGCTGACTATGCAGAGTCAGACCCATATACAAACATGTTTACAAAGCACCAGCAACTTTAGCTGACAGCAATTAAACGATTTCTCAGGCATGCAGTGGGTCAATATAAAATTTCACACCGGCAAAGAAATTTTATTTAACCGTGGTCGTGAGGTCGTGAGATGTAAATTATCTCACACACAACAATGGTAGTGCATGGTAATAGCGATAATGGGAATATTTATAAGAAAAAAATCCACATAATAAACATTTAATATTAACATTAGATCAGCAAGGTGACCCATGACCAGTGTCATGGTAAAATTTTCATCCCAGTGCGCTGGAAGCCAAGGGTCAAGAAACAGCTGACGGTGGAATTTTTATGGTCCAAATGCTGAGTGCTAGAAAAGCTGAGCTGCCTTGTGTTTGTAGCTAAACTAAGTCTTGCCAGCACAAACAACAACACATTGGTGGATTCAAGGCCTTATGCTACATCACCTCCTTTACCTACGTCATAAATACTCTGGCCACTAGAGGTCACTGTCTTATGATAAACATAGCTATGGGCCGTTTATTCTGCCATACCTAATGAGAGCGCTATGTTTTAGCTGAATCAGAGCAGAAATAATCTTAAAGACACTTAAATTAATTAGAGCTTCAAACTGCGGATAACCCAAAATATCCATAAACCCAACTCCAGACCCCTCCTCTTCCTCCAGCAGCCAGGCCTTTAAATGGCCAGCCAATAAACCAGTCTGTCTTATAATAAAACCTTATTTGACTCCATTGACATATGATCCTGTTGTGTATATTTACCACAGAACATGACGGTGTTTATGTGAGGCTGTGTGAGGGATAGTGGGTGTGCATGCAGGCCTTTTTATGTATATGTATTCTGTGTATTGTGAGCAGCATGGAGGCTTTCCCTGTGTGGCTGCACAAAGCATGCTGGGAGAAAAACGCTGAGTCTTTGATGCTAACATGAAGTGTCACATCTCCCCTCGCAGTTGTGTGTATTCGTTGTGTAAGTGTGGGTGTATATGGTATGTGCACAATGACAACTTACGCAATTACGGCCTCCTTTTCTGCATTACGGTGCTGACTAAAATGCTGATGGACGTTCAGCCGTAAGCTGACACAAGCAATCACCCTGCTACCATTTGTGTGTGTGTGTGTGTGTGTGTGAAACATGCACCAACGTAGGCTCATTTTCAGCTTTAATGTTTGCGGCTGAGCGCTGCAGAGGCTGGACGCACACATATGCCGGCACAGACACTCGCCGTCTAAGAATAGTCCATTCACACATGAGTTCTGAGCCTCGGAGGGCTAGTTACTGTTCAGGGATTTAAGTAAAGTTCTGAAGGCAGTGCTGATCTGTACAGCAGGTCCTCCTCTGCTCCTCTAGCCGGAGAGTTTAGTGTGAGTTATAGTCTCTGTCTTGGATGTTAATCAGCTCATTAATGTTCCCTCCTCTAAAACGCTGAGATATAACCATCCCTCGCCATTTAGAGTGAACTAGTGCTGCTGCAGTCGTTACTTTTAAAGACATCGTTACTTTAGCTGAGGAATTATCACAGCTGTGACAACCAGAGCGGTTAATGTCAAGCTGTATTATTACAAGGCCTGACCAGAGAAATGGCTGGACCCCTGAACAGCCCAATGAACGGGGTCTCAAAAGATGTTCAGAATGGTTTAGCTCAACTGGCCCGTCCATGTTAGTCTTCCAGGAAATGGAAGACTTATCAATATAATGTCTAATATCTCTAAAATTGCATAAAATACTCACAGCATTGCCAGTCTTATGCCTCCAAGTGGATGGCGATGGATTGTCCTCAGCTGTCTGGCTGAACTAGCAGCAACTGTCAACCAACTCCATAACAAGACAATACCCACTCATGAAAGTTTTGTAAGCCAGACCATGAAAGCCAGGAAAGTCAACCCCTGAAGTGGCGAACGCCACTAGGTAATACATGTTTTAATCTTGATTATTAAAGTCTACAAAAATCCACTATCTCAAAATATCAGAATACTGCAGGAAAGTCCAGTTTGCAAAGGTTTCCTGAGCCTTCATTCTCCCATGCTGGTTTAGTACACACAACCACAATCAGGGGGAAGACTGCTGACTCAACAAATGTCTGGAAGACAATCATTGTCCTCCTCCATGAGGGAGGTAAGCCACATAAGGTCAGTGCTGAAGGGCAGGCTGTTCTCAGAGGCAGTATCAAAGCATATCCATGAAAAGTTGACTGGAATGGAAAAGCATGGTGAGAAAAGGTGCTTAAGCAAAGCAGATTCAAGACCTTAGGGGAGCTTTACATTAAATGGAAGCGGCTGGAGTCAGTGGATCAAGAGTCACCACACATAGACGAGTCCAAGCAATGGGTTCTATGCAATGGCCAATCCTGAGTCACAGATGTTGTCAAAAGTTTCCCACACAAGCTAAGAAGAAAAAGAACTGGACTTTTGCTCAGTGGTCCAAAATCCTGTTCTTAGATGAAAATAAGTGGAAAGCAAGGTCACAGAGTCTGGAGGAAGATCAGAGAGGCGCAGAATCCAAGGTGCTTGAAGTCCAGTGGTTTCAGGTTTCAGTGATGGTTTTTGGTGCCATATCATCTGCTGCTGTTGGTCCACTGTGTTTTATCAAGTCCAGAGTCAACATTGTCAGCCATCTACCAGGAGATTTTAGAGCATTTCGTGCTTCCATCTGCTGAGAGGCTTTAGAGATACTGATTTCCTTTTCTAGCAGGATTTTGCACCTGCCCACAGTGAAGCCATAACTACCGGAAAGTGGTTTACTGACCATGCTGTTACTGTGTTTGATTGAACTGGTCTGACCTGAACCCTGTAGAGAATCTCTGGGGAAATGTCAAAGGAAAGACGAGAGACACCAGACAAAATAAACTTGAAATATTTTGCCTTGTATAAGTTGAGATTAGACTATATGGAAGTTTCACATCTTGAATCAACTGAATAAAAATCCCTGTTTTTGTTTCATGGATGCAGCATGAGCCAGGAAGGCCACTTTTAACAGCTTTTCTCCCTCATTATATAAAACTCAACAGCCTTCTCTTGGTCAATAGATTTTCAGGGGCAATGGCTTCTTCACATAAAGGTAACATTAAAATGTATGTGATGAAAAGACTGACTGATGCATCAGCCAGTTCCAACTGCAGTTGTCTGAAATTGTTCCAGCAGAACCTCATAGACTTCTGAAGTATTCTTAAGTGTGTTCTGAATGTTTAAGTTGTGCAGAGTTCCTTCAGTACTTTAAGAGTTTCATGGAAAACCTTGACATTTAGATGGCAAAGAAAAGGATGCAGCATAATAAAAATGCACAGATATAAAAATCTAACATATTCACAGGATGCACATCTTATCAACATAAAAGCTTTGGAATCAGCCTTAAGTGAAGCTTTGGAATTCAAAGCCTTGCTCTCATCAGCCAAGCAGGACTTGACTACAATTTGCACTGTGCTTTATCTCCAAAGCTGCATTTCCACCCAACAGTCCAGCTCAGTTTGACTTGCCTTTTTTTTTTCATTTCATCTCTCTGAATTTGGGTGCCTAAATAACTGGTATGCAGCATCCTACTTGTTTGGCACCCTTCTATTTGGGTACCAGGCACACCCATCCAACCCTAACCTCTTGTTTCCATTTATGTTTGGTTACTGAGGCGACTGGAGGTCCATTCATACTGATTAATACTGAACCAAACCAGACCATTTTAATCACTATTCCTCTTTTACCCTCCTCTTTTTCCTCTTCTTTATTCAGCTCAGCTCTTTCCTCTCCTCCAACGAATCGATTCTTCTCCCCTCTTTTTTAAATGTTAAGGTTTATTACACTCTGCTTAACTCCACTCTCCATCCTTTTCTGTCTTGTTCCCTCTGCAGCCATTGGTGTTCAGATGACCTTGGATTTGATAGAGTCCAGATTGTGGGCCATTGCAGCACAGGTAAGTACACACAAGATCAAGTGTTCTCCACTTTAATGGTTCTTTTTACAAGTACCAGCACAGATGTTCACCCAGGGTGTCTTTCACTCTGGCTTTATTTGGATTTGACTATCTAAAGGATAAATATGTCACTGACAAATGATAACAACGATAAATATAACCCCAAGCTGGCCTCCAGCTAAGCTGCCAGCTGTTCACAACTTCCTGCTCTCTGAACAGTGATGGAATAATAAAAAGTTATGATGAACGCCAGGTTCCTCTGTGCACGATTTGGGAATAAACCTTGTAATTATTGTGTTATTGCTTCAGTTTTTCATGCTAGATTTGTTCTCATTTGTATGTATTTTTAATGTCCTTTATAAAACAGATTTATTGTAGCGCTGTGCTGGTGCTAATGAGGAATATGGCAAAATTTATGGTTGCATTAAGCAATGTTTATGGAATACAAACAACATAATCATGCTGTTATGCGTTTACTGAAGAACGATGACTTACTCTCACTGCTTCAAACTATTGTTAGAGGTTCTCTTCCTGATCAAACCTTGATTTTCTCTTCTTTATAAGGGGATGACCCATTATTGGCAGGGGACTGTCAGTCAACAGCCATTTTCAGGTTTTTCCAGAGATGTTCAATATGGTTCAAGCCAGGGCTCTTGCCGTTGTTCCAAAGCCTAAGCAAATATCTCTGTGTTTTGCTCATTCAGCTTTCCCTCAACCCTTACCAGTCTCCCAGTACTGGCATCGGAAAATTACCCCCACAACATGATGCTGCTACCACCATGCCCCACTGTTGGGATTGTATTTGGCCAGTCCTCTTGGCATAAAATTCAGAATTGTGACCAAACAGTTCAATCTTGGTTTAATCTGACCAGAGAATCTTGTTTCTCACTGTCTGAGAGTCCTTCAGGTGCCTTTTTGCAAACTCCAAGTGGGCTTTTGTGTGTTTTGCACTGATAAGCTTCCGTCTAGCCACTCTGCCATAAATCCCAGATCAGTGGAGGGCACAGTGATGGTTGTCCTTCTGGAAATTTGTCCCATCTCTACACAGGATCTCTGGAGCTCAGTCAGAGTGACCATCGGGTTCTTGGTCACCTCTCTTACTAAGGCCCTTCCTCCCTGATGGCTGAGTTTGCCTTGGGACCAGATCTTGGAAGAGTCCTGGTTGTGCCAAACTTCTGCCATTTGAGAATTATGGAGGCCACTGTCCTCTTGGGAACCTTGAGTGCAGCAGAAATTGTTATGTAGTACCCCTCAGATCTGTGCCTTGCAACAAGCTCTGTCTCTGAGCTCTGCAGGTAGTTCCTTTGACCTCAAGGCATGGTTTTTTCTCTGATAAGCATTGTCAACTGTGAGGCCTTCTACAGAAAGGTGTGTGCCTTTCCAAATCATGTCCACTCAACTTAAATTAGCATAGGTGGGCTAAGTCAAGATGTAGAAACATCTCTGCAAGATCAAGAGAAATAGGAGGCTCCTAAGGGACATTTCAATTGTTGTTGCAAAGCATACTTAGGGGGTCAGGGGAGTTGTCAACCAAGGTCAAGCTCGATGGCATCTCTTTGGTCTGGGCCTTGTCCCCCCTGGTAGTAGACTACTGGTGGTTCGGGCCCTTGGTAACCTTGCAAAGCAGATGGATACACCCGTCTCTGTGTTTCCCACTGGCGAATCCATCCTGCAAAGTTCCTGTCTGAACAGTTTGGGCCCGGTTAGAAAGTGACAGGACCAATCAGCAATGTGAGGCAGTGCTTTCGGGCGGGGCAGAGTTGTGACGGAAGCAAGCAGCAGCAAGAGGCCGGTGCAGCTGTGGCGGAAGACATTAGCGTGGATGCTGTTAAAGCGCCAGTTTTATTAGAAGTTGATGACATTTCTTCGTTAAAAGAAGAACAAAGAACAACAATGAGTCTTTTTCTTTTCAAAAACAACAAAAGTCATGTACTGACTGTCTACAGTCGCCATGGTTTGCGTTATGCAGTTCTGTATGGAGTTAACTCCTTGGTAGCGGCTACGCCATGTGTTTTGTTGCTCTGATTGGCCTGTGAAGATGTGACAGACAGAATGTTCATCCAATCACTGAGTTTTTTTTAAAAGTCTCTACCCTTTCCCAAACACTGTCTTTGAGCAGTTTACCAGATGGATGTGTGAAACAAATCCATCTGGCATGTCAGGTTAGGCCCTTGGAGCATCCACAGTAATACCAGGGGCTCATGGCAATCCCACTACCCACTCTAGGCCATGCTTATTTGCCACATCCACTCCTTACTCTGCCCTGAAGTAGTGGACTTTTGTCATTTTTCCAACAGATTATTTCTCATGTCCCTGGTTTATGCAAGGACATCCAGAGCACCACAAGGGTTGTGTAAATCCTCCTTCCTACCCCATGATGCCCTCATGCGGCTTACTTGCCACATCTACGCCTCATTTCAACCTTCATTTTTGGCCCAAACATACCTAAAAGTTCTGCACAGTACTGGATGTCAGTGTGGCATTTCAACACTGAAAACTAGGTTGCTGCTAAATAGTTTGCATTCAGTTAAATAGCTGTTGAGAGTACATATATTGTGCACTTCAAGGGTTAATCCACCTATCTGTTCTGAAACCTTTATTCCTGGGTGACAAGGAGTCAGGGGTTATAGCTTCTTTTTCTGCTCCATTAGTTTATAATTACAGTATTTACACTTTAATTCTAAGCTTAACATCGAGTTTTCCATAAGACTGCACCCACCATTACAGAGAGCTGTACCCTGATCCATTATTTTAAAAGATTAGTGTCCTTTTCAGCCAATAATTTGTGCCTTACACAGATAATTCACTACTCCAAGTGTAGGAGCATAGTATCCTCTGAATTCTCCCACACCTTCGAGAAAACATTTACTTGGAGAAAGCGGCTTAATTTAGCGTAACACCTTTGCTGTAGCAAGTGTTTGGTCCTCTCCTTTGCTCCCATGACTATAAATGACAGCAGTTAAAAGAGCATTAGGGCTGCTGGCTAGCCATTAAGTGATGAATTGGTAGCACGGTGAGGCTCTGAATTGTGTGTCTGTGTGTGCGCTGGGAGGAATGTGTATTTATGAAGGTGTAAAGACAAGAAAACTGTACATGCTTCTATTTATATTGATGTGTATCATATTAAGAGGAACCATATGCATGACCATCTGTGCACAAGTGTGTTTTTATGTCCATAGCCATCAACTAAGAGCTCATTAGCTTCATTAACTGCAGCCTTGTTATTCAGCAGATTGTTAATGAAAGTCTCTGTCATTTACCAGGGACTCCTCTACCAATCCTATCCTCAAGCCTCAATTTCTCTTAATTCTCTCCCCTCCATGCTTTCCTTCTCATCCTTTTCCCCCTCACTCTTCCCCCCAGATATCTTACATAATCATGCTATCCTCCTGTCATGTATTCACTGTCAGGCATCTTTATTTTATACTGTTTGTGTGCTCTTGCACTCACATGTGTGCATTCATGTGTATGTGCGTGAAATCCTGTCTGTGGTCTATTTTTAAGCTGTCTCGGGGCAGGCTGGAAGATTCTGTACTTACTGTAAATCCTAAATGAAATTGATGTAGTTGGAAGAAAGTATTGTAACCAGTAATGCAGCCGCCGCAAAAAACTTCACCTTTTAAAGAGTACATTTTCTCTGACTAATTTAAATCTTTGGATTTTCTTCCATGTTAAAACAGCAACCCCAATTTTGAAAAGTCTTAAACGGAAATAATAACAATGCAATGATTTGCAAATCTCATAACCCATATTTATTCCCAGTAGAACATAAACAGCACGTCAGATGTTGAAACTGAGACTTTTTACCATTTCTTGAAAAATATTAACTCATCTTGTTTTGATGGCAGTAACACATCTCAAAAAAGAAGGGACAAGGCCACCATTGTGTAGCATCTTCTTTAAGCAACTGTCCATAAACGTCTAGGAAATGGTTAGTTTCTGGAGTCTTGGGAGAGGAATGTTGTCTCATTCTTGTCTGATGTAGGATTCTAGCTGCTCAACAGTCCTGGGACTTCTTTCATTTTATCAGGCTGCAGGCGGACCAGTTAAGCACCCAGACTCTTCTACAGTGAAGCCATGCTGTTGTGACGGATATGTGGTTTAGCATTGTCTTATATGTAAGGCCTTCCCTGGAAGAGATGTTGTCCATACCATCAGACATGCAGGCTTTTGAACTGTGCACTCATAACAAGCCACTTGGTTCATGGACAGTGGTTTCCAAAAATAATTTTAAATTTGCATTCATCTGACCACAGAACAGTTTTCCATTTTGCCTCAGTCCATTATAAATGAGCTTAGGCACCGAGGAAAACAGTGGCATTTCTGGATCGTGTTCACACATGACTCCTTTTTTGCATGATACAGCTTTAATCACGTTTGTTGACGGCACAGTTAACTATGTTGGCAGACTGATTTCTGGAAGTGTCCCTGAGCCAATGCAGTGATTTTAAGTACAGAATCATGCCTGTTTTTAAAGCAGTGCCACCTGAGGGCTTAAAGATCACGAGCAACCAATTCTGACCTTCAGCCTTGTCACTTCAGAGAAGTGATTTCCCCAGATTCTAAATCTTCTATGTATTATATGCTGAAGATGGTGGGATATTCAAAGACTTTGCAATTTTAAATCGAGGAACATTTTTCTGAAATTGTTCTACAATTTTTGGATGCAGTTTTTGACAGATTAGTGAACCTCTGCCCATCTTTACTTCTGAGAGGCTCTGCCTCACTAAAATGCCCCTTTCATACTCAAATATGTTACTGACCTGTTGGCA
Organism: Cheilinus undulatus; assembly: GCF_018320785.1. Lineage (NCBI taxonomy): Eukaryota > Metazoa > Chordata > Actinopteri > Labriformes > Labridae > Cheilinus > Cheilinus undulatus. The sequence goes on along the minus strand of NC_054887.1, from coordinate 16,560,105 downwards.
TTTAACCTAATAAGTTGCAATATGCACCTCCAGTTCTTTTTCATTACTTTTCCAGCCTTTGTTGCACCATCCCTACTTTTTGGAGATGTGTTGCTGCCTTCAAATTCAAAATGAGCTCATATTTTTCATGAAATTGAAAAATGTCCCAGTTTCAATATCTGTTATGGTTTTTATGTTCTACTCTGAATAAAATATAGGTTTATGAGTTTTGCATTCTGTTTTCATTTACATTTTACACGGCGCACTAACTTTTTCAGAATTGGGGCTGTATATCCATGGTGCTCAGGTGGTAAATTGGGATCCAAATATGAGTTGATGCAAAAATATTTTGCAGATGTTGAAATAAAGTAGGAAAAAAAAGAGGAAAAATTAGCCACATCCAAGGGTTTGAATTTTTTTAGTGTAAGCCACAGCGCCTGCTGCTGTCAACAGGAAGTTGCTGCTTCAATATTACCAGTAATTTCAATACTCTTTGTCTTATCCCACTCATTTTTGTTCATATGCATCCATAAGCATGGTTTTAAAAGCCATAAAGCTATGTCTAAAACTTTGGCCATGGCCATGTTCGCCATGAAACAGGAAGGAGTTTTTCCAGGGGCTTTAAACACAAGTACAGCCACTGAACTTGGTAGACAAGAGACACAATTTATAACAGCATTTGAAGGATTATCTCATTGCTCTGTTTCTCCTTTAAAGAGTAGCTACCTTATAATTTACTTAATACATTCATAAATACATAACACACTTCATCTTAGGAGAAAACATCATTTTATGGGATTCTGCTCAGAGTCTCCATGGACCCCTGGGAAGAGTTACATAAGTGAGGGAAAGCCCAGACCCTACAGCGACAGTTTAAGGACAACTGCCTCAGAATAAGACGTTATTAGAAGATGAATTATGAATAAGTGAGGGGAGGGAAAAAGCAGGAGCTGCCATCTAATAGGCATCAGTCAGGATGTTATTAGGAAAATGTTCTGACATCACTGTACAGCACACTCTGCTCTTACTGTCCCAATGTGTCTGCTTCCGTGGTGTTTAAATATGAAAGAATTAAAAAAAAAGAAACACTGTGAATACTTCATCGCCTCCCTCCACCGACACATCTTGTTACCACCTCGGTTAAATCTGCAAACCTGTGATTGAATACAAACGTGTCACATTAAAATAAACAGTGTGAATCCGGCTGTGTGAGCAGCCATATGTCTCTCACACTCCATTGCTGCTATTATTCGTCTGCCAGAGAGTGCAGATGCATCGAGAGGCTGCGAGGTGATAGTAATGAGAATTAAAAGATGATAGATTTTTTGCCATTCGCATCTTGGCATGCTCTTCATCTCACTGACAAGACTCAGCTGCTCTGCCTTTATCTGGAATTCCTGTTGGTTACTTACATCCTGTTCCAGTGTTGTTGTTGCTTAACTCTGGAGATGTGAGATGAAAATATGCATCAACAACAAGCAGAAATTGATACGTCTGTAACTTTAAAATACCATTATTTATGGCTTTATAATCTTTAGAAATAGAACTTCTTCTTTTTGGAAGTTTATGATACTGTGGTGTGCAGCGTGAGCAAACAGCAGGATCTTCAGCTATGGTGAGAAAATGACTGAGGTTCAGGAAGTGCTAATTGATGCTCACACATCTTTTTTACTTCTCATGATACCACCAGACGAGACATGTGAACCTTGACTTTTTAAACAAGCTTTAAATGTGTGATTCAATGAACCCATTTAAGCCTTGGTACTGTGATGATGCCACCTTTGCAATAAGATGGTTCGAGAAAATTCATCCCTGCTGGATATTCCACAGTCATGGGACCCCTGCTTTCTACAGCTGAAAGACTGAAGAGCTACAGCTGTACCCTACCTAACAGCTTGTTCTCTCTCATATCACGGATGCTTAATGTCAGACAAAACTTTTTGCATGGTCAATTGCATTTAGTCTTGTTTTAGTCTCTTTGACTGAATTAAACCTGCTTTTGTCCGAGATTTAGTCATCAAATATCTATTTTTAGCTAGCCTTGGTCTAGTCTTCATGGAAAAAAGATAACTGATAAACATTTTTGGTCGAGTTTTAGTTGAAAAAATTAAAGTTGCAGCATACCGAGACCCTATGCTTCCAACTTTGTGGCAACAGTTTGGAGAAGTTCCTTTCTATTCCCACATGACTGTGACCCAGTTCACAAGGCAAGGACTATAAAGACACGGTTTGATGAGTTTGGTTTGACATTTTTGCACAATTAGCCGCTATTGACATTTTTTTTGCTACTTTTTTCTGCTTCGCACCACTTTTTTGACCATTTTGCCACTTTTGACCCTTTTTTGCCTCTGTAAACCAATTTTTCATACTCTCTACCTATTTTTGCCAATTTTAAACCCTCTTCGCCACTTTTTGTGCCATTTTTGCCACTTTTATTGCCCACTTTTTATCAATTTTGCACACTTTTTACCCATTTTGCTCCTTTTTACACATTTTTGCCACTTTTCAACCGCTATTCGCCACTTTCTCTGCCATTTTTGCCGCTTTTGATCCATTTTTGCCTCTGTTAATGCTGATTCTGATTCAATTTTGCACACTTTATGCCCAATTAGCCTCTATTTACATATTTTTGCTACTTTTTAACTGCTTCTCACCACTTTTTTGGCCATTTTTGCCAATTTTGACCCGTTTTTGCTTGTCTTAACAGGTTTTTTAAGATTTATTTTTCTGCTTTTCTTTGCCTTTACTGATAGAGAGGACAGTGGATAGAATCAGAAACAGGGCTGAGAGAGCTGGGGAGAGACATGCGGGAAAGGGCCACAAGCCAGATTTGAACCCGGGCCACCCGCGTACATGGGGTGCACCTTAAACCACTTGGCCATCTGCATCCCATGTTAACTGATTCTGACAACTTTCTGCCTACTTTGGCCCTCTTCAACTGCTTTTCACCACTTTTTCTGCTGTTTTGCTACTTTGACCCATTTTTGCCTCTGGTAACCCATTTTTGCCACTTTTTAACCTATTATTTCAACTTTTCACCACTTTTTCTGCCATTTTTACGATATATACTCAGTAGGCCTCTTTTAACCAAATTTTGCCCTTTTTTACCCATTCTGTTGCATTCAGGCCATTTTGCCACTTTTTTTTAACTTGTTCCATCACTATTTCTGCCATTTTGCCTCTGTTAACCCATTTATTCTGTTTATTAGCCCCTTTTTATCACTCTTTATGCACTCTTTATTACATTTATTTTTGTTTTGTGCCTCAGTGCACAAAGAAAAGACAATCAAGACATGATTTGATGAGTTTGGTGTGAAGAACTTGACTGGCCCACATAGAGTGCTGACCTCAACCCCATCGAGCACCTTTGGGATGAACTGGAATGGAGATTGCAAGCCAGGCCTTTTCGCCCAACATCAGTGCCTGGACTCATAAATGCTCTACTGAATGAACTGAAAGAAATTCCCACAAAAATACTCCAAAATCTTATGTAAAGCCTTCCAAGAAGAGTGGAAGCTGTTTTAGCAGCAAAAGGGTCCAACTCCATATCAAAGTGCATATATTTAAATACAGTGTCATTACAGTTCCTGTTGGTGTGATGTTACATTATATACAGATAATCTTAAATGATGATATGATGATATGAACATTTTTCCAACAGATCTTGCCCCACATGGAGGCCTGCTATTTACGAACACACAGTGGGAGAAGTTCATCATCTCTCTCTGACCACTCTCTGGATTGTAGTTTATTTCAGGGGGCAGTGATGGGAAGCGGAGAGAAAGACTGACACTTTTGTGTAATAGGATCGAAAAGGATGATAGATCATCTTATTCACACTTGGACACGCTCTATATAGCTCGACCGTGATTCCAAGACATTTTGTCCATAGACATCGAACCATACAGCACACACATAGGATGAAATAATGGAGAAAGTAGTGATATTTAGACAAAAGAGCCTTCCTGTTAGAAAACAGAAACTAAATGTCCACCTCCAACTACTGATGTTAAGAAATTAAAATCAGCATGTTGTTTAAAAATCTGCAAATATTTGCCGTCTTTTGCCCTGTTGTGAAACATGAGAAGATGTATGACTTATCATCTGCAATCTAACAGCAATGGAGTGAGACGCTCCATTCAGTGGATTGACCTACACATCATTAACTGAAGTAATGTTCTCTCTCCTCTTTATTCTCTTCTTATCTCCCTTTGTTCCTCCGTCTTCGTCTTCTCAGCCAAATGACACAGATGTAAGTATGAATAACTTTCCAATTACTTCCTTTTTTTCTCAGAGTAAAATTCAACATCCTTACCACATGCTGAGCACTAAGTTGGTTTCACAGCCCTGATCACACAATCACTGACATGTGATTACAAGTGCAAGCTTGCAAACAAGGCTCTCAGGAGCTACTCGCAGGTAGATGATATGGCACACAGAAATTACCACCTTCACACCCACACTGACATGTCTTTTCACAAACACCAGCACTTGCTAACACGGACATGTTTGAGCATAACACCTTCTCACTCAACAGAAAAATATACTTTCACCTCTTTTTATGGCTTGAGTTTTTCCTCTAAACTCTAGGATATTGGCACCCACCACAGTTTTGAACAACTCTTCAGCTTTCTGTTGCACCGGTTGTATATTTTCTAGTACATGCTTTTATTTTTATACATGCCTGTTTATGCATATTCTATAAGAGTGGGAGTACTGTTGTTCACCAGCTGTCCAGTTTTTTCTCCTTCCATGTTCACGTTTTGCACCTAAACATAAAGACCAATTCTTTATATATACTTGGCAACAACCCTGGCTCTTATTCTAAAACTAAGTCTACTCTAAGGCAAAGAAACTTTCTATTTGCTCTGACTTTCTGTCTTTCTTGCAGTGCTCTGATGTGGACTGGGCTTGTCCTTTACGCTGTGACAGCTATGTGAGTATATGATCCACCCGAGCCTTTTTACACCTGTTAGCTCTTTTAAAACTTTGACAAAAACCTCTTTAATGTCAAACTGAAAACAGATTTCTTCAAAGTGATGCAGGAAATATGTCCCAAGTGATTGTAGTGTAAAGACAGCTGTGTCTGGAAGGTCCAGTCACTGGTGAATCAGTATTCCTGGCTACCATTACATAATGAAGACAAAAGAACACTCCAAGCCACTCAGAGAAATTGTTATTGAAAAGTTTAAGTAAGGGGATGGATACAAAAAATCCAAGGTGGAGTTCAGTTAAATCCACCATGAAGAAATGGAAGGAATATGGCACATATGTAAATTTGCCTAGATCAGGCTGTCCTCACAAACTGTTTGACCAAGAAGGAGACTAGTGAGAGAGGCCACCAAGACACCAACGACTCATCTGAAGGAGATTCAAGCTTCAGCAGCTGAGATGGAGAGATTCTGCATACAACTGTTGCCCAGGTTTTTCACCAGTCAAAGCTTTATGGGAGAGTGTCACAGAGAAAGCTGCTGTTAAAGAAAACTCTTTAAATCTTGACTAGAGTTCACCAAAAGGCATGTAGGAGACTCCATGGTCAAGCAGAAGAAATTTCTTTGGTCTGGTGATGCCAAAATGGTGCTTTTTGGCTATCAGACAAGACTCTATGTTTGGAAAACACTGCACATCATCACAAACATACCATCTCCACTGTGAAGCATATGTTGGCAGCATCATGCTGTGGGATGCTTCTCAACAGCTGGCCTTGGAAGGCTTGCAAAGGTAGAGAGTAAAATTAATGCAGCAAACTATAGGACAATCTTATTCAGTCTGCAAAAGAACTACAGCTTGAGAGAAGATTTATTTTTCAGCAAGACAATGACCCAAAACATACAGCAAAAGCAACACAGAAATGTTTTAAAGACAACAAAGTGAACGTTCTGGAGTGGCTGAGTCAAAGCCCAAAGCAGCCAAAGGTGGCAGTCACTTATTTTACCTTACATATTTTATATCACTAAACAGTTTTTTTTTTTGTTTTTTTTTTTTTCAGAAAAGTCAAATTATATTGAGCATGATTGATTTATAAAATCAATGAAAGGGTAAAACATCCCAGGGAGTGAGTACTTTTTATAGGCACTGTAAGAGCAGAGTAAGATCTGTCCTCTCTCTCACATAGACAGGTAGGGTGTATGTGTTTATTGTTGCACCAACTCCTACAAGTGTTAACATCATTCATAGAATAGTTTTCCCCCCAAGACAATATAAATTAATTAGTGTTAAGCAAATGCTGATAATGAAAACAGAATTTACTAAAAGTCAGGCTCTTTGATAATCATTTATCAAATTCACATCCTTGTTAAAATGGATTTAAAACTTTTATTGCTGATGATTATGGTTTAGTGGAACAAAGATGTTCAATGTAAGAAACTGCCTCATAGAGGCTTCATTTTGGTAGATTTTGAGTTGTAATGATCATCCTCACTGTTATGTTTTTCTGTGGTGTTTGACACAGATCCCTCCCATTGTTTGTAATTGCTGTCGCTGTTTCTGTCTCTCTCCTGTCTCAGGAACTCGAGTGCTACGTGATTGACAATAATGGCTTTGTCCTAATTTCCAAACAGCGCAATGATGTGAGTGCATGCACAAACACCTCCTAGTTTTAGACCTGATTATCAGTGAGCTTTCAGGCCTTTTAGTATGTGGCCTAACATGAAAAGAGCACACCTTCAGTACCGATCAAAGCTTTCCAACAGCTGTATTATTTAAAGGTACATTTGTATTTGGCATAATCACATCTGTCATTCAGTGAAATGCTGTCAACCAGTAATGCAGATGTCCCATTTCTGACATGGATAAAAAAATATATATATAAAAATCACTGATTTTTTTTTTTAACATTTTCTGTTTTCTTTGATTGTCTAAATTACTCCAATGGCTCGTCCCAAACTTTAGTTGTATTTTAAAATGCTTTCATTTTTTTTTACATAACCCAACAGCAGTGACAACTTGGAGTCAGGTTTTTAAACTACACCCTTTTCCCATGGTAGTTATCAATGAAAGTGTGATCTTAAGATGGGTTTTTTCTCATGTACAGTGCTTAACAAATTTATTAGACTGCCTGTCATATTTGTCTCAGAGACCATCCAGCATCATGAAGTGCTTTAATGCAGACTCTTTCATTTTCAGTGAGCTCTCCGCATTTTACCATTTTGAACGGGAATGAGGAATTTCAAACTGAATTCACCTTTTCATACCCAAATTTGAGCCGGCTCACTGGGCTTCTCTGAGAAGTCAGAAATGAATCAAGCATAACATTCAACCACTAAAACTCATTTTTCTGTTCAGGAATGCAAGTCAATAACTATAATTTGACATATTAATCAAGAAATAATAATGTGCTTTACTATTTTTTCAGTTATTTTGTAAATCAGTAAATTTAAAAATTCATGGATAACAATAATTATATTTTAGCATTAAAAATATCATTTGGGTTTAAGAGCTTCTACATATTGGTGTATTAACCATTGCAGAAACATGAAAAAAATGATTTTGGTAATTACCAATGCTGTTAATTTAGGGCAGCTGTGGCATAAACCTTACTTTGGGTGGTGGTCTAATAAATTTGTTAAGCACTGTATAACAAAAGAATTACAAGAACTGTGAAAGATTCACATGGAAAAAAAATTGAACACTGAAGTTATTGAGCTTAAAAAACTGGAAAAGGCTACAGTGCATTTTATTCTACTAAAATCCAAAAAGGACATATATTTATATATCTAATTTTACCCGGATTTAATGTGATAACTAGTTACATTCTTTAATTTTTCATAAAATGACCAAATTACTCAAAATCATAGAAAAACCAGCATTATTATTCCAAGATAAAAAGATAAATAAGCTGAGATTTCAGAAAGAAAAGTAAATTAGAAAAGGCTCTTCCTGTGGGTTAACAGAGTAAAGAAAATACATAAATATATATGTCCTCTTAGGGCTTCTGTAGTACTTTAAGTCAATGAATCAAAACTATGAGTTTTATGTTCTTTTTATGTTTTCATTTTTAATAAATCAAGAAGGAAGTGGTAGAAATAAATCTAAATTTGCAATAAATCATTGTTTTTAATTTTATTTGCTTGCTTTATTAAGAAAGGAAAAGTTCATACTGTATGTTTTCTTTTATTGATTAATAAGCAGTTGAACAGGTGTACCTAATAAAGTGATCGATGAGTGTGTGGTTGCATGCAATACATTAAAAGCTTTGCACGGCACGTAAATAAATCTTTATTTTCTTGCAATTCACAGTCATGAAAGAAAAATACATATTTTCTTTTGTGTCCTTTGAGGACATCTGACTTTACACAGACATAAACAAGCAGACAAACCTGGCAATTTTCAGCCACAATGGGAGCAGAAAGGTTATTGGCCTGTTTTTGGCTGAATGAGCAGTCCATGAATCGAGACAGCATTGTGAAGTGACACTACAATCTATTGACATTGGTTCTTCATTTTAAACCAGTTCAGTTTCAGGGCATAAGATGTGGATTTACTGCCTTTAATTCCTATTTCAGTGTACAGATATGAATTGACATGAGGTCATGTGAAAGCAGCACATGTGATTAGAAAGACTGCTCCTAAACCAACACAGACCATAACACAGTTGGATGAATAATTGATCACACGGTTCAAAGTGAGGTGAGAGGGAAAAGGAAGAACACATCTGAAGGAAGTCAATATCCTCTGTCACTGTTAACATGCTCAGCGCTACACATCATTTCACATGTTTGATTTTGCCCTTTTTCTTCCCTGATAGGCTGGGAGGTTCTTCGGAGAGGTTGACGGATCAGTGATGACTACTCTGATAAGAATGGGCATGTTTAAAAGGTAATGTCTTCTGATGCACTCTGATGTCTGCTGTGTTTAAATCACTGCTACCAAGTTTGATTCTGCTGTTGGGCTCTGTCTCACCCAGCAGGTTGAGTTGTAAATGTTCTTTTTCAATCCGAACCATGCATTAGTATGCATTTGAGACTCCTAGCCTGAAGGATGTGCTTTACTGTCATTAAAGAGACTCAGATGCTTTGTTTTTGTTGCTGTTTTGATCTCTCTACGTGCTGAGGGTACCTTATGCAGCCATCTTTGTATTTCTGCTTCCTTCTTTTCCCTTTTTCTCCCCGTTTGAGCTTCTTAGCATTTTTTCCCCCTCCCTCTTACTTTTAGCCCGTCTTTTATGTTTGAAATCTCATGAGTGATGTGCTATTTTTAAACAGCTAAAAGATTTCGTCATGCTTCATTTGTCACAGGATATTACATAACGGGGGGTTTGAGCATGCATTAACTTCAGGGGCTGTGTGCGTATATGTTTCCGCGCCCTGCATGTTGATGCATCTGGCAAATTGGTGTTTGCTGTTGTGCAACTCACTGCATATGGACCAAATAGGCACGGTGTGAAAAATCAACAGAAGAAAAAGTTGTCTTTAAATGGAAACTGCAGCACTAAGATGATTTTCTTTCCAGGGTCTTTTTCTTATATTTAAAGTAAATGATGTTTCAGCTTTATAGCTCTGTTTGTTTCAGTCTTAAAGGGGTCTATGCCACCTGAAGGCCCTTATTTTGTATTCTTGTGTCTGTTTTTCCTCAGAGTGTCTTTGTTTGACTACCAGGCCATGTGTAAGATGAGCTCCCACTCTGTCAGTAGTGCTCGTCCACTCCTCAGTGTATGTATTCTCTCTATATGCAGTTTTATAACCATCATGCTCCACTCATTTCTGCAGTATCTATAATCTATATATATATTTATATCTTTCTCCTCAGCCTTTCTATGGTTTGGCTGCAGCCTTCAAGTGGTTCCTCTCCAACTTCCTGCTGTAAGTGTTGCTAGGGACAACCAGAATGTCAGTGTTTTGAATAAGAAGGGGATTGTTAAAAATAAAAAGCTATGATATACATTATATGGACAAAAGTATTTGGTCACAGCTGTTAATTCTTAAATTCAGGTGTATCAATCAGACTGGTTGCCACAGGTGTATTAAATCAAGCAACTAGCCATGCAGTCTACAAGATGAATGCAAATATTCCCCACATTAGCTGAGATACCTCTCCTTATTTATCATGGAATTATTACTGTGTTGACTCGTTAAGATTAAAGTCACTCCAAGCTGCTTAAAGAAGACTAACAGGCTAGTTACCCTGTTAAGAAAACCAGCTACCAAACCTATCAATTACTGCTGAATAACTTAAGGACCTGTTTTAATATTCCCATGACACAACTTTGGGCCCTGGCCCAGTTTTTCAAAGCTGTGTGCAATCTGCCTGCAATCTGCTGAGGTCTGTTATGATTGTCCCCTGATTCATTGCCTTTCTCTCTCTCTGTCCACTCTTTCCTCCTCCTCTCGTCTTCTCCACAAGGTTTCTGCTGGAGTTCAATATCTGCGGCTTCTGGCACACGGAGCACTTTGCTGAAGGTGAGCTGCTTGACAGAAAAGTGGAGATAGTTAAGGTCAAACTTTGTCTGCCTTTGACAAATCTCCCCTTATATGTGTAAGTCTTAAATATCATTCAAATACTTTAAAAACTTCAAAGTAGATCTCAATCGTGTTCAGAGAGATGCTTAAACAATCATAAAACATGTTTGATTTTAACATAAATAATGTCATAGGATGTGCAGACTCTCCATCAGCCATTCTCTCACTCATTTCATTCCCATCACTTCACTTCAAGCTCCCATGAACATGTTTCAGTGTTTACTGTGAGGTGTGTGAAGTATCGATTACCAGCATACAGGTCATTATAGAGTAACGACATTGTGTCCTCTGATCCCCTCACCTCTCATCTGCTTCTGCTTCCCCATCGATCACACATTCACCCACCTCATTACTCCGCCTGTCAATCATCAACTCCTCCTCTTACTCCGTACCATCATCACCAGCAAAGCCACCTAGTGCCTGTGAGTACCCAGACTCTAAATATAAAACTTTAAATGTTTTTCTGCTCAATCACTTTAGCTATACACACTCTGAATTCAGTTTTGTTTTGGGTTGAAAACAAGCTGAGGCAGCTGCAGTCATGGTAGAAAAAGCCATTATGACTAAAGGACAGAGCATTAAAATAGAAGCCAGCATCCTCCTGTCATCGACGCTCCCTGTCACTCATCACTAAAATGCTGCATTTCTCCTCCCAGACTCCCACGGTGACCCGTGTCTCTTTCTCTTTTAGCCTCAGCTCATAAGAAAAGAGGGGACTTCCTGCAGCCGTGTGACACAGAGTACCCCAGCTTCGTCTACGAGCCGTCAGTCAAAGAGACCAACAGCATTATTAAGTGTGGACGCTGCCAAAAGTAAGCACACCCAAATCTGCACTGCAGTGCTCTCTAAGCCCTCAACCAGTCATATTAAATTGTCCTTACAAAATCCATTTTCTATGGCTTTGCTTTGCTTTGCATACTAAGAGCAGGGTGTGTTTTTTACAGAGTATGAGGAGGGGGGAAATGAGGAGCAGAATTAGATCAGAATGAACAGGATTATACAGAGTGACTATTATAAGAGTCGAGGTAGGGAAGGAAATATTGTTTTAAAATGGAACTCAAAGTAAAAATCAGGAGGGAAAAAGACAAGGATGCATCTCAGCATATGTGCTAATGAGTTTGAAACAGATAATGACAGAGAGAGGAAGGCTTTTGGTCAGTGGTTATTGTATTATTCCAGCAGGTTTGGCATCATAGGTTGAGTGTGAGTGCTCTCTTGAGGCCAAAGGTGGTATAACAGAATCATAATTTCAAAGTTCATTTTGTAAACCTCTGCAAGAAGAAAAAAATACAGCAGTCAATCTGAAAAGTAATTGATACAAATATTATTTTGAATTGTATAAATCAGTTTTTCAATCAAATTGTATCTTTTAGCCATAATAAATTGTTTAAAGTGCATGCAAACATGCCATGTGTGACAAGGAATTCAATGAAATAACAATATGTAAGGGGAAAAATGATAAAAATCATACCAGTTGGGTGCTGGTGTAGCTCAGCGGATGGAGCATATGCCCATAAGCAGAGAGGATGAATGGGAGCATAAATGGTCTCCACTGATAAAGAGACAGTTCAGCAAAATTTGCATGAAAATTTGAACATGACAAAAGTGTGTGCCAAAGTTGTCCCAAAACTTCTGACTTCTGAGCAAAAGGAAAACTACAAGCACATTTGTGGAGACATCTTGGGAGAACGAGTGATTACCATGTGATGAAACTTAGATCTTCTTATACGATTCTGAGCCAAAACAGCAGTCAGTGAATTAAGGTTATCATTTTGGAGGAGCGGGTTCCAGAGGGGTCAAAGGTGAATCAACACTGTTACAAACAGGATCTAGAAAACATGCGAGGAAAAAGTCTGAAAGAAGAGAGCACAATTGTGAAAAATGGTTTCATTCTTCATCAAGACATGCTTTGATCAGTGGAAGCCCTGAATGCAGTGGTGTGTTGATGCAGAAGGAGAAAGACATTGAAAAATGTTCACATTTTTAAAAATGTATCGTTTTTTTAAAAGCCATATCCCATGTACAAATTAAAAAGTAGTGGTCCTAAAATGAATCGTTGGAATACCCCACTGGTAACAGCATTGTGTTCAGAGAGGTGGTCTTCCTACTATTATTCTTTTTCACAGATTAAAATACCCCCAAGTGTAAAAGTTCTTACTGTCATGCATTATGACATTCATGTCATGGCATTAGCATTTTTCTTCATCAGTGTGCTAATTTTCCCATTTTTGCCTTTTTTGTTGTTTTTTCAGGATGTTTGTAGTGAACCAGATACCAGAGAGCAACCTGTTGATGTTAGTGGTGCAGGCTGACTGCGACTGCACCAGGCAGTACCCACCCATCACTCTGCAGCCAAGGGAAGTCAAATATATCCTTTGCGATGTGCTAGTTCATTATGAGAAGATATCCCACCTCAACACCCATAATGAGATTATTAATGAAGGGCTTATTTTGCTTAATTACTGTATGATTTATTCTGAAATTCTCTGAGATATTAATACTAAGAGCTGCTGTGCAGATTCAGGCTGTAAGATTTGGCAAGGAAGGTTATATTGCCGTGCCTGGTAGCACTCTACTAAATTAATTCTCTTTGTACTGCAGTCCCTGTACAGTATCTGCAAAGTCGCTTGCTATTTTTTGCTGATATTGCAGCAAGGACACTTTAATTGTGTTTTGATTAAGTTGTTCCCCTTGCAGCCAACCCTTGCCTACCCTTTTCAAATTTAGAGGATCTCTGTGTGCCCACTACGTAAAATATTGGATTTTCAGGGCAAATCCTTTGGTTTAATATATCAGAAATTTTCACCTGTCCTCCTCCCGTTGTTTCTCCTTGACTTCTCTGTACATAATGCCTCTGTAAAGTGTGAAAGGATGAGGTCCCAGAAGATCCGGAGACGCCCTGAGTCCTGCCACGCCTACCACCCACATGTCAGTCCTTCATTGGTTTGCTTAATAAACAATCTCACAACCTGTGCAAATGCACTCTGTGATATAACTAGAGCCCAACTGCCAATTTCACAGGAAGTTGCCATAACTCCCATATGAAACACCTGATTTACTTAATATTTCTCATATGATCAATGTCAGCCCCTCCACACAGTCAGAGGTTAATTTGATCATTTGGCTGAAGCTCCACTGATTGGCAACAGGAAGTGACACAGCTGGGTCATTTCTTCATTCCTATTACTGATTTGAATATATTAAACTCAGATTTTGATAGAAAAATCTTAATATTTGTCCACAAAACTGACATGTCTTGGTACTGCAAGGTGAGCATTTCCATATCTTGCCAGTTTGACAGGAAGTTGCCCTTATTCTGATATGAAACTTCTGATTTGCTGAAAATTTCACATGTATCATCAAGGTCTGTCCCTTCTACATGTTGCACCACTACTGGCAACAGGAAGTGACAAAATCGGACATTTCTTCATTCCTATTACTGATTTGAATATATTAAACTCAGATTTTGAAATAAAAACCTCAATATGTGTCCACAACACTCACATGTCTTGTCCCTGCCGATGGTGAGCATTTCGACATCTCGCAATTTGCCAGGAAGTTTTCATAATTCTGATATGAAACTTCTGACTTGCTTAAAATTTCACATTTATGATCAAGGTCTGGCCCACTACACATGTAAAGGTTCAATTCATAGTTTTGCTTTAGTGCCACTTACTGTAAGACACCAGTAGCACCTCTTACGTTAAGCATTCCATTTTCTTTGTATTTCACTCAATAAATATTGGTCCTGCCCTTATCACTTCTACATATCAACATCTTCCTTTGTAATAATGCCAGCTACTGTTGATGGGGAGTGCTACATCATATAAAGTTTAATATTTTGAATTTAATGCGCATTCTGGGGCATCTACATGGTCTCTGTCACACACCCGATATGCACTGGGGTGTGGGGGACCTTCATTGCTGCTTGCAGCCCTAGTGGTAATTATATTCACAACTTTAAACATGCATGAAAAGTTTATACCCTCACTTCATCTCATTTTCTTACTGCAGTTGTTCTGTGCACCACATAGTAATATCTAAAAATTAAAAATCACAGTTTGTATCAGTCACTTTATTGAACTGAACTGATGTTGAATCTTCAGGGAAATCACTCTCTTTGTTTCCCCCCACAGGAAAACGCCAATGATTGTGGAGGAGCTTCTGTTATATCCCTCTCTGCTTCGCTCTTCCTCATTTGTCTCTCCTTCTCAAAATTCATCTCGTGATACTCTGTTTCTCCCTCGCTCATGTAAAGGAGGACGTTTGGATGATAAATACATGTTTGGACACTGGACACCTCAAGTGGATTCTTTTTCTAAAAAGCATACCTAATCCTGCACATTTTTACTAATAACAACCGCAAACCAAGTCTCCAGTGTCTGACTTTTATTGTGGTTTTTTAACTGCAATGAAGCAAGTCAATGGGCAGTTGTTGCCATGGATACTTTTCCTTGAGTTACATTCTCATACACCACTTTGCATCTTAAAATGAAAAAGGACTCAAGAGATGCAGATGGTTGCTTTGGCGTGTATCAGAAAAGGGAATTATGAGTCCAGTGGGGCAGACATGCCCCACTGTTGTTTTTTCATTTGACAATAAAGTGAACTTTGCAGAAACTCACGCATATTATATATGCAGCTGCAAGCATGCACATGCTGAATGCTTCTACAGATGCTTCTTTAAACACTGAATGAGAGATGGGAGTGAAGGGCTACAGAAATATATGAATCTGAGTCACATCAGAGTTGTTACGATGACTGATGTTTTATTGGTCTGTTGCAAAAGCGTCACTGCAAATCTCAAAGGGTAATGGCTTGGTGCCAAGCAAGCAGTCACAATGGAGCTATAAAAATAGCATATAGATATAAAAATGAAGTATACATCAAAATATCAAAATGAGGGTTTGTATAAGGGTTTTATTTTTTGACTTTTTACTTGGATTCAATCCCAAATATGTTTGTTTCTGTAACATATCTTTTGAAAAATGTCTGCCTTTCTGTCTTTATCGGCTGTGTCTTTCTCTGTGTTTGTATATTGTGTGTATTTACGTTTGTCTATTTGACTTTGCTGTGGAAACAGTGACCCACAATCAGCATGGACGACACAATAATGGACACTTACTTACATGGTTTGAATGCAAATCTAGCACAAAATGTATGCCCAACAAAAGATGCTGTTGTACCAAACTGGACGTTTCTCGAATAAAAACTTTTTTAAGGCATTGCCGTAACATTTCTGGAGTTTTTTGTTTTTTCTATCCTTTTACTTTGACACCAAAATTATGTTACTGCTGCTCACTACTGGGATTAAAATATGGAAATAAAGACTCCTCTCCTTTAAAGTGACTGACCTGATTCAACCACTGTCCAGTCAGTTGGTGCTAGCAGTCTCATAATTAGTGAAACGGGGAACACTTGAAAGCAGTGAATGAATCTCAAGTAATTATGGTATAAAGACACCTGTGTCTGGAAGGTCCAGTCACTGGTTAATCAGTATTCCTGGCAACCATTACACCATGAAGACAAAAGAAGACTCCAAGCCACTCAGAGAAAATTATATTAAAAAGTATCAGTCAGCAGATGGATACAGAAACATTCCAAGGAAACTGTTCAACAGCTGGAGTTCAGTTAAATTCATCAGTAAGAAATAAAAGAAAAATAGCACATGTATAAACCTGCCTAGATCAGGCTATCCTCACAAACTGAGTTACTGTGGAAGAAGGAGACTAGTGGAAGAGGACACCAAGACACCTATGACTACTCTGAAGGAGCTTGAGCAGTTTCCAAAAGAATGGAGTAAAATTGCAGTGTTCAGATGTGCAAGCCTGGCTGAGACCTATCCACACAGACTCAGTGCTGTGATTGCAGCCAAAGGTGCAGCTACTAAATACTGACTGGGGGGGTGTATGTATACAATCACTTACATTGTATATCTTTATTCATTTGGCATTACTTTGTAGAAATGTGTTTTCATTTTCACATTAAATGGTTTCCACCTTTTTTTTTGTAGCATTTCTTTATAATTTTTTTAAAAGGTAAATATTGACCAAGATTGATTTATAAAATCAAATAAAGGGTAAAACATCCAAGGGGTGACAAGACTACTTTTTATAGGCACTGTATATGATGCAGATAAAACATTTACATTTCAACAGTACAAAGGTACATATGATGTGAAGGGTTATTGAACAGTGAGTTTTTTCTTTCGCTATGGAGCCCCAGACATGACATACTAATGCACACGAAATACTAATTCATGGCCACAAAATACTAGTTCATGGCCACGAAATACTTAATTGTGGCAAAACAATACTAATTCGTGGCCACAAAATACTAATTTGTGGCCACAAAGTAGGTATAACATGCGCACGAAATACTAATTAATGATATTAATATAATTCTACATGATGGACGGGGATAGTAAAGTACAAATTGGTATTTTGTGGCCATGAATAAGTATTTCATTTTCATTTTTAAAGACAGTGAAAATCTGTATGTCAGATGAAAGTTTTTTTTCTTGCTTCAGATCAAGTCCAATAATAAAGTCCTTACCCCCAAATAATTCTAAATAGTAGTTTTAAGGGTGACCTTCTTATGAAGTAAAATGAAAAATGTGTTTGTATTGTATGGTGGCGTATTGCATTCACTTGAAAATAATAAAAAGAATCCTCCTGTTTTTACGACATAACTATCTCATAAAAAACAGGATTTTTTTTAATTTACTTTTGATTTTCCTGTTTTACGAGATAGTATCTCGTAAAACAGGAATTTGTTTATTTTTGAATTTCCTGTTTTTACTAGATAACTCATAAAAACAGGATTCGATCAGACCTAGGGACAGGGAACTGTTAGGTGGAGCAGATGCAGATATTCCTGAGACATGATCATGTGGATGAGTTTTTACGCAGATGCTGTTTGTATAGCTCAAGCAATCATAACCAATGCATAGAGAACTGGTGGGGATTTTTGAGGAAACAACATGCACTGGATCAACATCTTTCAGGATCTGAAAGATTCTTACTACTTCTTACCCCCGCACCACTAATTACTAGCTGATAAATGCAGCAACCAGTCACGCAGGAGAGGGTCAGGGGGAATCATGTTTTTACGAGATAGTTTCTCGTAAAAACAGGAAATTCAAAAATTAATGAATTCCTGTTTTTACGAGATAGTTATGTCGTAAAAACAGGAGGCTTTTTTCACCGTGTATTGGCTGCTTCAGGTGTAATAAAAAGTTGACCAGTAGGGGCGCCCGTGCTCCTCTCTGTCTGCTCTGTGCTAGACTGTAAAAAGAATACCGCCAGGCTCCGGGAGAGACGGGTCAGAGGAAAATGGCGGACGGTGTGGATCATATCGACATCTACGCCGACGTCGAGGAGGAATTTAGCCAGGTAACATATACATTTTTAACAAATGCGGTGTAAATGCACCTTCCTCTATATCTTTGTGCATTTATCTTCTTTATGGGTTTTCGAGAAGCTGCGAGCCCAGCTGCTATAACTATCTTCTCCGTTGTGCAGGCCCCTTTGGCCATGCTGCAAGCCTGCAGCCTCTGTTAGTATTAGCGGCTTTAAATGTTTAACCTCCGTTCTTCTCTCTCTATCGGCCATTTAAATGTAACTTGTAATTGAACGCTAATATTTTAGTTAATTTGAAAAGTAGCGACTTTAATTTCCATTAATCCCAGGTCCAGGCCTCATTGTCGTCGCAGACGGCGGGCAAACGAGCCAAACAAACGCAGTTTACGTTAGCTAGTTAACGTTAGCTTCTTTACAAAATAATAATGCGCAGCGGGCCTTCTCGGTCGTCTGTGGTGTGACTTTCTAAAGCAAACTTGGCTGAAATGGCTATAAATATAATTTTCGTAGTTGGAAGCGACGTATGTGAAGCAGCAAATGTTTGATAGAACATTGAAGCGCACTGAGAAACGTTATCGGTTGTTAGCTTTTGATTGTTAGCCTCATGTAGCATGAATGTAGCTGCTGAGTCCATGTTTTCATTCTGCACACACGCCTCCTTTCACAATGGGAGGCTTTTTAAAAAGTAGACAATCAAAATTCGTATTGTAACGCTAAGGATTATGTCATCTCTTAGCAACCATATGAATCAACTGTTAGTGTGTGTTAACTTGATTTATCCGTATGGATGGATGTTTTAAGCAACCGCATTGTATTTGCTTGTCAACTATCAATTCAGCCAGAGGAAACAAATGGCACTGACGGGTGTCTAAGGACTTGCACTGAAGAAAATACATTTTGCATCACCGTAGTAAATTAAATTTGGACAAAATATTAATCCACGCTGCGCCTGACTTTGCTTTTAGCCGAGTTGTGCTGCCCAGAGTATGTCTTTATGCTCCCAAATAAACGGCATAGCTGCAGGAAACTAATTGTACTTTCTTTACAACCACAATTTTACAGATTCGAAGGGATTTTTTTTGTACAGCAGTTCTGAATTTTCTGCATTTGTGTTTTTATGCAAAGTAATATTGTGCAAGCATGCCGCTTGCATAACATTGAGAAGTTACAAAAGGCAACACCAAAATAAATTGAATGTAAAGACATGATTTGAATACCCCATCCAATCCAATCCACTTTATTTATATAGTATATTTGAAAAACAATAAAGTTAAACAAAGAACCCTCATAGCAAATCTTGTTTGGCGTGTTTATGGGTTTATTGTGCTTCACTTACACAGGAGAGCCTGAAGAGGAATTCCCTTCAATACTGGTGATCTCGCAATCTGCGTGTGGTTATGATTGGCTCTCATATGTTTTGCCATGCCATGTATTCCAATTGCATACCACACATGGCCCAAAAGTCAGTATTGCTGGGGCTTTTCCACTTAGCTTTTGGCCTAGCTATTGCAAACCAAGATGATTTACTTCTTCATCACCAGTTTGGCCTGCCTGCCTTCAAGTACGCCATGGTGATGTCACAGCCATTTGTCATCATATGTGGACGTCACGTAGACATTTTTAAGGAGCAACCGCTTCACCAAAATTGGAAAATACCTGTTGGATTACCAATAGAAGTGGAAGAAGAAACTTCTTCTAGTGGAACACAACAGTGCCTACTGAAGCGCGGCTATTGAATGTCATTGACTTGAAAATGCAGCGTCACCAGCGCTAGACACACCCTCAGATGTATAGCTCAGTTGGGGTGGAAAAGCAAATCCAAGTAGATCCAACTGTTCAATGTAATGAGAAAGACCCATATTGCCTGGGCCAAGTGCTTCAATTACAGAAATCTCATAGAGGAGAACTTCCCACCAATTCTGACTGTATTGGTGAAGTGTATGTGGTTATGATTTGGCCGTCATTGTCTGCTATTTTGGGTCTCAGCCAAAGTTGCACGATAAATGCCACATGTGGCCTAAAAGTAGATCCTAGGTACTCAGAAGTTGATAATTAAGTAGTTAGAAATTGATATGATGTACAGTTGGAGGAATTAAATTTATCTTCCTTTGTATGTCTGCCTGCATGTTACATTGTTTTAACGTAGTAGTTGCTATCATGCTTTACAGGAGGCTGACTACCCTGTTCACGAGCAGATCGACCTGTATGATGATGTAATATCCCCATCAGCCAACAATGGTGATGCTCCAGAAGACCGTGACTACCTGGACACGCTACCTGCACCAGGTGGCACTGAGGGAGGAAAGAGTGCTCCTCCAAATGTCGTATACACATACACAGGCAAAAGGATTGCCCTGTACATTGGAAATCTCACATGGGTTGGTATCTGATGGTAACCATATTATGATCCCAACACCTGGCAGCTAAATATACTGATAATGCTGTTTATTTTTCCTCTGCAGTGGACAACAGATGAGGACTTGACAGAAGCCATACGGTCGATAGGCATTACAGATGTGCTGGAGATCAAGTTCTTTGAAAATAGAGCCAATGGACAGTCAAAAGGGTGAGGGCTTTTATGGTATTCATGCCATAGGATTTTACTGAATCACAGCTGTTGGTGTTGGGACTTTTTGATGCCAATTGTTGGACTGTGCTGTTTTATGCATATGTTCACATCCTGCTTTGAATTCTTATCAATGAAATGAGCCCAGAAGTTAGACATTAGTCAGGGACTTCAACTTATAGATGGTAAAAACCCATTTTGGGCTGCCAAGTCTCAATACTGCCAAGCTAAATTAGTGTTACATTCTCTTTAAATAATATACAGATCCAAGTCATCCTAGGTTTTGACATCATGATAAGTTAAAGTAGGGAAGCAAATGTTAATGTATTCACTTTTATCCTCTGTATTGTTCTTACAGGTTTGCACTGGTGTGTGTGGGCTCAGAGGGCTCGTCCAGGAAGTTAATGGAGCTTCTATCAAAGAGGGAGCTTCATGGTCAGAACCCCATCGTCACACCATGCAACAAACAGTCCCTTAGCCAGTTTGAGATGCAGTCACGCAAAAGTAAGTTGGGCATGGGCACACCCAATATTGGCACGATAATGATACTGAAATGTGTTAATCTTCAACGTATAGTCTCACTGTACAGCCCTTCTTGGAGCTGTATTAATTCTGTTAAGCTTGAATGTGCATTTGCATAGTATACAGAAAACTTATGTATGGTTGTCCTATTACTTCACAGGTACCCAGTCAGGCCAGATGTCTGGAGAAGGTAAAGCTGGTCCCCCTGGTGCTGGCCCTCGTGGAGGTTTCCCAATGGGTCGAGGTAGAGGCAGGTTCCCTGGACCATCTGGCCCAGGAGGAGACCGCTTCCCTGGACCTGTTGGTCCTGGAGGGCCACCTCCACATTTCCCTGGTGAGTTTGGTTGCAACTAATTGTGGAAATCAGATAGGCTAGTGAGAAAGTAGATTGAAGACTGTTTATTCTATTGGCTTTTTATAATTTCAAATACAGTTGTTTAAAAAAGTAAAACTAGAATCATACTTTAATCTGTGGAGAGATTCACAGTCCAAATGTCATAACTTGCCGACTGTTATTGTAGCTCAGCCTGATTTATATTTTTGTGTTGGAGCTACACTGTAGGTTCAAGTGGCCAAGAAGCCTACACACGTTTGTAATATGCACCACCTCTAAAATGTAACTACTTGTTAAAATGGCAGAGATCACAAACCCTGTGGGGTTGGTCGTTTGGGCAGCATCAGGTGACTGCCAGTCTGAGAAATGTCTTCAGGTAAAATGTGTACACTTTGATGTAAGATCTATGGTTGAAGACAACCAAAAAAATTATCAGATCTACTGTCTGACATCTGAAAATATCAGAAGTGCATCTCCTGATCCATGTCAGTCAGTGGCCAATCAGAACTGGAATATCCCCCCTTCCAGCATTAACCTGGCTTTGTGACAATTTAATTCAGCAAACAGATTGTGGATACTCAAATATTCCGTAGAAAATCTGTCTCTTGTCAACTTTTTGCTCTACCAGACAAGGTAAGTTTATTCCAGAAAATGTTTCCTGATCAAACCCTGAAAACGATTAATTATCCATTCTCATGGAGAAAGATATAACCAGACACTATAGTGGAGGTTTATTAAGGGCTTGATGGATCTGAAATGCATTAACATGATGAATCAAACTGCAGGGTTATGAAAATCTTTATAATCTGTGTACGGTTTAGGGGTCTGTTCACCTCATGGTCAGGTTCATGGGTAGATTGTGTCCTTATTCAGCCTCTATATTTGTTTTTAATATTTGTTTTCAGGTAATTGTCTCTCTTTACTTTTATTTATAAGTATATTAGATAAGTGTGCCAGGTGTCTTAAAAACATGGGATTGAAGTTCTACTCTTTCTGGCAGTGCTGCTTTCTTAGCTGCTAATGTTTTTGCCTGCATGAAACCAGGGATCATCTTTCATTGTTTTTCTTGTGAGGAATCTTTTACTCTAAAAGTCTCTCCTGACAGTGCTCTGTCTTTGCATGCTTTCCTCTCCCCCTGGTTTGTACTTTCCTTGCCCCTCTTCGCCTCCGGATGAACAAGTAATCCTTTTTCCGGCTGCAGTTTTCTACTCACAAAAATGAAATTGCTTGAAAAGCAGTTTTGCTAAAAGCTTTAGTTGGCGAGCTTCCAGCCTTACACTCCTCACAAATCTTGGATTGGCTGCCTTTCACCTGCAGTAGAGAGAACTGAGTTACCAGCTTTTCTCTCTTTATCCATTTTTTAGTTTTTTTTTTTTTCTTTCCTCCATCCCACCTTTTCTCCTCCTTTGCTTAGTGGCTGGTGCCCCCGTGTTGCAGTGCTGGGGAAGACCTGCAGTTATTAGGCGGAAGTTTATAAAGGGAAGACTTGTGATTGGTTTGCTTTCTTCCCCATTAGGCTCTGGGATGAGACCAGATCTGATTAGACACCAAGATGGCCCTCTGATGGATATCAGTTTCAATCCCTTCCCGTCAGGGGGCAGGAACGGGAGCTGGCGCGGCAGAGGTGAAAAACCTCGATTGATTTGATCGATCGCTTTTTTTATTCTAACTCTCAGCTGTTTATTGATAGAAGTTGTGCCACTGACAAATTCTGGTTGACTGATCCAGAAACAGCTGAATTTTAAACTCTCTTAATCCTTTTTAAAGCTAGATCAATTAAATTCTGTTTGACTCAGTCAAAGCAAGCAAGTAATTACCCACAAACATCCCCCAAGAATGATGAGGCAGAAGCACACAAATTTAAGACAATCCTGCATTCTGCCAGCTCATTTATATTCCCCAAACAAATTTGAATTATGAAGCTTGCTTTAAATACAATCAGAATACAAACAGCATTTCAGATTAGCCATGTGCAATGCCTCAGTGTCATAAAACCCTTCTGTAAAAAGGTTTCTGTGAAATTCTTTTATGCATCTGTAGAAGGGATTAAAATCAAAATGTGTCTACAAACAAAGCCTCGTCTCCTTAGTATATGAGCGAGTCTTGCTGAGCTCTGGGGTTCTTGGCAACAATCAGTTCACCCACTGAGCACTGAGTTGACTGAAAAGAATTGCACATTATATGCAAGGCTTTTGCTTTAAAAAGAAAGCCAGAGTGAAGTAATATGTTGATCTCATCTCTTCTCTAGCCTTGTGATTTAATTTGCTGCATTATTTTGTGTTCTTTGACATTCTTTGTTCCCTATAGCTATGGCTTGTTCTTCCTGAGTGTGTCATTGTCCTTTTTTGATTTGCCTAAATGGATACCCCATGTCTAAAACTCAAAGAAAAGATTAGATATATTGGATATCAAAATTGGACTTTATCAGTTTCTAAGTGTGCATACTCAAAATGTCTTTTAGCACTAATCCAGTTTTAACACGGATGCTTGCCACTTTGCCTCATGTGCATCTGTTTTGTCCATTGTGTTCTTTCTTAGGTGGGATGCAGGGTCCCCCACGCCCCCCTCCTGGTCCACCTGGCCCCCCAGGCCCTCCAGGACCTCCACCCCCTGGTCAAGGCCTCCCCCCTCCCCTCCCTGGTCCTCCAAACCGTGGTGACAGGCCGCCTCCCCCTGTCCTCTTTCCTGGTCAGTTTGGTCAGCCTCCAATGGGACCCATGCCCCCAGGCCCCCCTCCTCCAGGCTACGGTCCTCCTCCGGGTCCTCCACCCCCTCAACAGGGCCCACCACCCCCTGGACCCTTCCCTCCTCGTCCCCCAGGCCCCATTGGTCCCCCCATGGCTTTGGCGCCCCCTCCACACATGCCAGGTCCCCCACCAGGTGGACCTCCACCGGCACCTCATGTCAACCCTGCATTCTTCCCTCCACCCGGAAACAACAGCATGCCACCCAACGACAGAGGAGGCCCTCCAGGACCAAACGATCCCTACGGGCGCCCACCACCATATGAGAGAGGCGACTACGGTCCAGGAGGCCGGTAAGAATGATAAAATCAATACAGCTAACAGTGTAATGTTGAGCAGGGGAAGGCTTTTTTTAAGTTTTCTTGCTAAGATACCTGTGTCTGTTTGATGTCTTGAGCTCCTGCCATGCATTGAGTCGTGTGTGTTTGTAGGGAGATGGAGTCATCACGGACTCCTCTGAGCGAGGCAGAATTTGAGGAGATCATGAACAGAAACAGAGCTATCTCCTCCAGCGCAATTTCTAGAGCGGTGTCTGATGCCAGTGCAGGTAAAACAAATACCCAGTTTGAATTAAAAACATGACAAATGCTGGCTTACTGTGTTTACCAATTTTTACATAAACAAGACAAAATCTTTGTCTAGTTGAGCTTAACATTATCTTGTGTTTCCTTTCAGCTGACTATGGCAGTGCCATAGAGACCTTGGTGACAGCCATCAGTCTTATAAAGCAGTCCAAAGTGTCAGCAGACGACCGCTGTAAGGTTCTCATCAGTTCTCTGCAAGACTGCCTACACGGCATTGAGTCAAAAAGCTACGGCTCTGCCTCCAGGTAAGATTCTAACATACTGAAAAGTCTTTGAAAGCAGTGTTTAGGTAGTAGGGGTGGGAGAGAGAGTAGGCATGATGTCAGTGTTAATGTAAAGAAAATACTACTGCAGTGCTTTACCTTGTTTTTGCAAACCTTGCATATTGCGTCGGCCGGATAAAATTTTAACTTCCTACCGTTTGTAGAAACATCAAAAACACTCCTTTCTTGTGCTTTCAGTTTTGATGGTTGATCGACTTTCTCATCAGTTCTTGTTTGTTTGATTCAAAATATGTGCTTCACCATGTAGTTTAGTTTCTACTGCCACCTACTGCTGTTGATGTGAATTGCACCCTGGGGAATATGTGTGTTAAAACTGCTCACAGCATCTGCAGCAATATGGCTTGTGCATTGATGCATGTAATGGTAAGGACTATGTGAAGATATGTTGGTGTGTCGGTTCTTTTAAACACAGGACCGTCTGTCTGTCAGACCAACTTAAAAATATAAGCAACATTCAGCTGTAATGACGATGATATATTTAGAAAGACTATACATTAAACTCATCCCATGTACAAAAATCTAATACACAATCGTGTGATTGTTCTTCGTGTTTCTGTCAGAAGAGAGCGTTCCAGAGAACGAGACCACAGCCGCTCCAGAGAAAAGAGCCGACGCCACAAGTCCCGCAGTCGGGACCGACATGAGGACTATTACCGAGAACGCAGCCGGGAGCGAGATCGCCACCGTGAGAGGGACCGAGATAGAGACCGCGAGAGAGAGAGGGAGAGGGAGTACCGGCATCGCTAGAGGCGAGGAAAGGTGAGTGCAACTTCTCCTGTGTAATATTCTTCAGGCACAAGCTGTCTTCTGTCTTCTTTGTCTTTACTTTTGTCTTTTTCCTGGACTGGGTATGTGTAATTCTGGCTTGAATAACCTGAACTCTTTTGTAGAAGGCGAAAAACATCCTTGTTGAGTTCAGGAAGGTCTTTTTGGTTGCTTAGCTCTTTTCCTTATCAGTAGATGAAAGCCTTCTTTTCAAAGACTACTGCTGCATTTCAGGTTTACCTGCACATACCACTAACTGTCAGTGTCTGATACATACAGGCCATTAAAGGATGTGTCCGTGCTTTCTGAAAAAGCACTTTGCACTAAAGATATGGCAGAATAAGAGCAAAGAATGACTTGAGGCTTAGTTGTAATGTCCACATTGATATTTGCAAAAGGGGAGAAGAGATAAGCAACCAAAAAATGGTGAGAACTCAGCCTTGGGTTACAGGTAAGAAAAAGGTAAGGTTTTTTTTTTCTTAAAATAATTCTTTATTTATGATCATGTTTCTCTTTAATATAATTCTGGTCTTTCACACAGAATTGTTCATTCTGCTGCTTTGTTCAGAGGGGTTTAAGAGTTGTATCAATGCTGTGTTTCTCAGAATCAGAAACTATGATGTTAGAAACTTGAAACTGACAATTTGGCCACAAAATTAGCTGTTTTGTCTGTACCTCTGATGCTGGTGAACTACAGAATTTATCTGCCACATTTTGTAATTGGTCAAAGAAATTAATACATAGTTATGTTTATGCAAAGTCAGAAAGAAGTGCTTGCCTCACATTTGTGCCCATTTGGATTTATCTGACTGTTTGCAGCATCTCTCTGAAAATAATTGCTAAATCTCTGTTGGTTCATTAAAAGTGGCAGTGATCAAAATGTGTTCCTCCAGCAGCTTTGGCCAGAGAACTAAAATTAAAAGGTGATAATTTTCTGGCTGGTATTAAGGTTCAACTCATTCGTACCATTCTCTGTATGTGAGTTTAATGTGAGTGTAATGTGTCAGTGTGTCATTGTAACAGTGCCTTGACTGATTGGCTTGAATGGTTTCAGCTGTTAGTTCAGATTTCATTGTCATTTAAAAAAAAAAAACTACATTGTTTATTATTTCATGCAGGTTAATGTTGTATACCTGTAAACATTTTAGTAAAAAAAAAAATAAAGCATAACTTTCTGCCATGTTATGATTATGAGAAAAGGAAAACTTAAACATACAAATGGACAAAATTTTTCCAATGTGATTGTGCCATATTGTGCATGTCAGAAATAATGCCTGGCATCTAACATGTTAAATTGTTTTGAATCCCACTTGTCAAATATTGTGCCTCAATTTAAGATGTTGAGGTAAAACTAAATTGAATATGTTTTAATATCATATTGTGACAACACAGATGTGATTTTTTTAAATGTTGATCAAAGTATGCTTAATGTCTTCTGGATCATTTTTATGGGAAAGCTTCACATTGAATTGAATTGAATTGTAACATGTTGGTTTTCCCTATTTTTGTGATATAAGCACCAGTGCTTAAAAATCTACAGTTAGATTACATGTAAAAGTGGAATTGTTCTGTAACATTTAAAACAAGCATTGGAAAACTTCTTTACCCAAGTTTTGCTGTCACCAGGCCATTATGTGATTTTTTTTTTTTTTTTTAAATTGTTGCACAAGTCGGATAAACTGGAGAAAATCCTGATTAGCTGATTTTTTTTTATACTTGAAGTGAAGGGGAAATAGAAAATCAACCATCTTTGCACTTTGTCAGTTGAACATTTCCTGCTATCGTATTAATTTATTGACCAATGCATTGAAGGAATTCCCATTTCAGTATTTTATTTTGTCTCTATTGTGTACATCAAAGTATTCTGCATTTAGGCTGCAGCGTGGTCCATGTAATGATAAATCATCCCTGTTTTAAAAGAGATGATGCAGGTATATCTAAGTATTTTGGCTGATAGCATCGTGAGTCCTGCTGGCTGTTTGGATGTTGTCATGTTATGGATGAGCTGTGCACAAATTTATCTGAAACTACCTGACACTATCATGTTCTTAATTGATGCACATTGGTGTGTTTCCCTTGTATTGTGTGAGGTCAATCTTTATCAGGCTTGTTGGTGCTGTTCTTGGGTTCTTGTTGGTAGAGGGGTTTACAAATTATTTTGTGATCTTGGTGGGAAGATGCTCCCACCTGTTGCATGTGAACAACTTGGTAAATTGTAAAGTTTTTGAACTGCAGTTCAAACACCTTGTACAAATTGTTGTAAGTTGTCCTGATATCCTTTACTGCCAAAATACTGTAAGATCTGTAATGTTTGGTGAAAATTGGTCTAGGGTCTACATGGTAACAGGGAATCTACAGCATCCCTGTCCATTTGCATATCACCCCAAATAATATCTCTTGTAAATCTAGCATCTCAGTGAAGTACACACACAGGGCATGAAATATGCATTATACATTGTACAACTGATTTAAACTAGGGCTGTCAAATTATAAACTTTTCATCGCAATGGATCTCAGATTTTCTACAGTCAATCACAATCTCCTTTTTTGGTGCAAATCTAAATTGGTTTGTGTTTCATTTTGAATTATTGCACTGCTAACTTAGGGGTATTTGACTTCCTGCTTTTATTTTGAAAGGAAACTATGACTTTAGGTAGATCAAAGATTTTAACATGACCATTGAAAAAGGAACTTGTTATGGATTGAAAAGGAAAATAAGGGCATGGTAAAAGTGAGATGTTTGTAAGCACAAGTTGCTGATGACTCAACTCATCCACTGAGCTGTGGAAAACGAGACGTTAAAGAACAGTGTTGGACTTATTTTACATTTCTGTGGCCGCACATAGATGCTGCAGCGTGACAATAAAAAATGTTATTCATGGGATCGTATCGCAATTAATGCTGACAGCCCTAATTTAAAAATACATTTATAAGGCATCTGAGTGCTTTTCTCTGAGAAATATTAAGTGGGGTGTTTCTGCTTGTGATGGTCCTGGATTCTGATTCTAGCTGTGCCTTAACAATAAAGGATAGACTGTCAGTGTTTTGTAGTGTAACATAACAGCAGGTGCCGTTTAAAACCGTAAAAAAATTTATGAATTTTTGTGTTGAATCGTTTTTTGTTTTGTTTTGTTTTTTTTTATGAAAATAAGACTTTGTGTCCACTGGGAATCTATGCATCAAATTTAGCCAAAAATATATTTTGCAGAGATAATGAATATATACTTTCTCTTTCACTTGCATACAATATTACCATTAAACAGATTGTAGCTGCTTAAATCAAATACTGTTTTGTTTATAGAAGTGCTGCATTTGGATTAGTGCAGTCTTCTTTCACACATGTTGTTTTATTTCCATGAGATAAGAGATCCCCAGTAGGCACAAGGCTTGAGGATTTTTGGTCATTCTAAGATGCCAAAAAATCATTTTATGTAGATTTTTACCAAAATGTTACTCACATCTTTGATTATTTAAGCTGCCTTTGCATCAGTCAGATATGATTGAGTATCAGGACGTGATTGAGCATTAAGCGTTTGGCTTTGATTCTGGTGATGGTGTTGTTGATTGTTGTGTCCACAGTATTGCTTTATCATTGAGTCTTGTCTGTTCATGATGTGGTGGGGAAATAAATACAGAGTGCACTAGACTAAAGCACATTTCTGTGCCATCTCTTAAGTCTGTCTGTAGGTGTGTTTGTGTTGAGGACCTGATGTCCTTTAAAACGGTTATATTTGCTCATGTTAAACCAGGGTCAAACAGTCCTATTTGCTGACCTGCATAACAGTCTGTGCATTGATAATGGAAAAGTAGCTGCTTAATCAAGTTAAATGATTTCAATTTTATTTGCCATCTTATTGGTTGGTCATCTCAGACATTAATATTTGTGATTTTTATAGATTTATAAGTCAGTTGTCTGAGTTTACATACAGCTATATGACTGTAAAATGGAGCAAATTTACAATACTGTGAATTCTCATCACTTCATGTATTTAATTCTTAAAATTTTGGGGGAATGGCTACATGTCAGGTGGTAGGTATCAGGCTGTTTTGTCTTTTTTTTTTTTTTTTTATTAGATAAGAGAGACCTATACATGGTCCAGGTTGGTGAAAGTCGGAGTATTTTTTGGACTGTTTGACCCTGGTTTGACTCAAACACTTATTTTATTCCATGCTATGTTAGCTGACCTTTTGCTACACATATGTTTTGTCTAGTTATGGCATCCTTATAAAAAATTTAACCTAATTTTAAATATATGTAAACATTTGTTAGACCTAAAGGTATTATTTTATCAGAGTCAAGTTCAGTTTCACATATTTCAACTTGTCCTGAATGTTAGAGCCCCTTTCAGTACAAGTATTGTGTTGTGTCATGAAAAATGATGGATGACTGTTTCTTTGTAGCTGTACTTCTCAAACATAACTGATTTAATGTGGATTTAAATCTCTAAATGACGTGTAATTGTCTGCTCTTTTTGGCCTCCCTGTTAAGACAGGCAGTTGACGTATAGAAATGGTTTCTTAATTCATCGTTTTAATAGAAACCTTTCACATTAGACTTAATGGTGGAATTAGTCTAAGCTTAGTGTCTGTAATTGGTATGTTATACAAAGATATAGACTAGGTTTTAACATTTTGAAATCATTGAAAAAATGGATTGCAATGTAGGCTACCATTATTGAACACTGTACTCTGTAGAGATGTCAGCTGGTTGTATTGTTCTTCCCACATCTCTGGTTGTACTTCCCTTGATCTAAATGACAGCAACCTCTTTCTTATTATCGTCAATAGTAAAGCTGCAACAGGTTCAAATTAAAAATCTGTAAGGGTGACTCTCAAGCGGAAAAGGCAAAAGACCAATGAAACAGTTTATCACTACCCAGAATGCAGTGTTTAGTTATAGTGCATACCTTTTTACATCACGCAAATAAAGGACTCTAGTGGTAATCTACCTGGTAAACATATTCATATGCATGGCCCTTTTTGGGCCAAATCTTGTTTTATCATGATATAAATGCATTTAATCCTCATCAATAACAATACAGTGAAACTTTGAAATGACTTTAATTAGTGGTGTACAATATTGGATTTGGATATGCCGATAATTACAAAGTTATTTCAGCAGATACTGATGTCGATATTTGAATGTAGTCCAGACCTAACACTTCAGTCCTTAAAGTCCCTGCAAAGTGAAATCCATAACTTGTGTCTAAACACACTAGATATGTTGGACTAAGTTTGCTGTAAACATGTGAAAACACTGAGATCTATGTGTGACTGACTGACAGTGGCCTTTTTTATTTGAGAGGATAGTCTTTCTCATGAGTGGGTGTGGCTTCAGCCCATTCAACCAACACGCACACACCATCCTAGAGCAGATATTTCTGCCTCATTTTACCTGATGTTAAAGCTGAATCTTAAAAACTAAGACATGTTTTTCATGACTGAAATTTGGCCTGGTGGTTCATAACACAGTGGCCTGTCATACAAAAACCTAAAATATACTTTTTTCTCACTTTACAGGGACTTTAAAACACACAAGAAATTAACCTGAAAGCACTTTAGAGTGTCATAAAATATTGTCAGAATGCAGGGTCCATATGCTGTCCTACAGGCTGATAAATGCCTTCTCATCATAGTTTTGTGTTTCGAGCTACAGCTCTTTTTGTCTTTTCTGTGTCTTTTCTCTTGTGTTGCCTAATATTTTGAAAAGTATTGATTGTGTTCATACAAATAATGCACTTTTTCTGTGGTTTGTGTCACATATAATGAGTTTTTAGTTTGGTATTAGCCTTGTATATCGTGCCTGCTATATCAGTTAGTCAAAAAGAAATTGTTGATGTTGCTGAATGAAAAATATAGGGTCCAAATTGCTTTTTTTGACAAGCTGCTTATGCAGGGAAAATCATTTAAGTTAGTATCTAGACACATTAAGATAAAATCCCCATCAGCCCAGTAAACCCTGCAGATTACTCAAGACAGAAAAAAATGCCACAGTTTCAATATTGATCCTGTAAAGCCAAATTCAGATTGTTTGATTTGAGCCTCAGTTAAACCACCAACAATGAAGAGTCTGGTTTAAAAGTTTGTATTTTTATGTCTACCAGTAGTTTCCTTTATATTCCACACGAATTTGAAATTAAGTAAAAAAAAAATATGAGAGTTGTGCCCAACATCACTGGCCTAAGGTTTTAAAGCAGCGGTTTACCAAAAGTTGTAAATTATGTAAATGTGATTTTCCATTAAAATGCATGTAAACTATTAATAATCTCATCAGCAATGGATTAATTAGATTTAGGTGTAGACTTAATTGAATATTGTTCTATTTGGTGTGTGTACATACTAGTAAGTTTCATATTTGCCTTCTAGATGTTTCCTATCATGTTTGCATGTTTCTCTGTGTCAGTGCTAGGGTTGGGGAATATACACTGCCAAGTGAGCATTAATGGAAATAAAAGGAAATGTTCTTTCTTGACATTCTGCTTTTAACATTCATACTTTTCCAATTCAATCTTGCCCTATTGGGACTTTGACAAATTCTGTCCCTGAGTCTCAATGTGATGGTGGATTGACCCCAGCCCTGGTGCACACTGTCTGTGTAGTGTAGAGGTTGAATGGTGAGGGGGGAAAGTGTTCACTATTGGGCTGCCTCGAAACCAAACTCCACCCTTCGTTTTGAAACCTTTCAGCTCACGAGGATCAAGGATGGATGGAAGGACAAAGGAGAAAGGATTTCAGTGCGCCACCACCTCCCCACCCTGCATGACCGGACAGGATCACAGCCTCCACCTCTTCCTCCAACCCCTCCATCTCTCCTCTCCTCTCCGTCTCCACCCATCCTTCTCTCTGTCCGTTCATCCTGTCTGCCTGTGGATGGGAGACCCTGACCTGTGTAAGGCTATAGTATCCAAACCTCTATACTCATGGTAACTAAAGATGAAAGAAAAGAAACTTTCCAAACAGCTTTTATTTTTATGATGTTTTATTTGACATGAAGATGACTACTTGTGAAGCTTTCTGTTTTTGCAAAGAAACAATAAAACAGCCCACTCAGTCCACAGCTAGAAAACACAAGCATTACATCCTATATGCTTTTTATTTTCCCTTGGCTTCCTGTACTGTGTACATTCAGTTTAGAGCTCTGTTTTTATAGGGTACATGTTTGATGTTTTCTCCCTACCCCCTCTCACATTCTCATTTATTCTTTCATGGTTAGTATGTTTGTAAATGTCTCTGCTTTTGATTAAAACTAGATGGTGTTGTAATAAAAAATGTTTACTGAGGTATTCGGTGCATTTGGTGACTTCCTCTACATGTTCGGCTCATTTATATTAAATGTATGTATTTGACTACTGACAACTTCATATTGAATCTGCTAACACTCAGGTTGTATTTATTAGCTGATTCAGCTAGGGTTTTATGCTCTGCATAGAAAAACTCAAGGACTTTTTGTTTTATTTTTATGTCAAATACTACAAGGTAAGACAGACTAGATGATTGTAATCACAACTTCCATTTACCCGTGCAAAACTGCATGCAGGAACTTGCACATTATGACCAAAAATAGACAATTTCTGCATGAAATCATATGTTTTTGTGATCACAGTAAATGGCAACTATTCCTTCCAGGTTCCAAACTTTCTGTTGATGTGAAATGTATTCTAAGACTGAATCATCAATTAACTTTTGTTGGTGGTTGAAAAGTTTTCACATTCATTGAGAAATTTAACATCTCAAATAAGAGATACATTTTCCCCATGCAGGCATGTTTTTAAGTGTTTTAATATCCAACACTGAAGAGCCTTTAATGTCACATGTACAAATTAGGTTTGCATATTCAGTGTGCACCATAAGACATTTTTCTTTTCCACCATGCCATATGTTCATGCACTGAGGTACATGTATGTTAATGTTTTGTTCATCTTAAATATAGTACGTATCAAGCATAGTTTTTAAGGTTTTTTCTATCTGTAATCATAAGGCCAAATAAAAAACAGGGGATAGAAATTTGGAGTTCTTTGCTTCTGCAACAGTCGTAAAACAAAGAATGTGTAACTACTGCCTCCTGCATTGAATCCAGAGAAAGTCTGGACATAATGAGACCAATGCACTCTAATTATGACTGGAACAATAGAAGAATCTGGTTTGACAAGTTGGCAACATCACTTGTTAATTTCTCCCTTCACTTTCTAACTAATAGCCACATGTCAGTTTTTGTCATGTTTCTTTTTTTTTTTGTTTGACATTTCCACATTATTGTTTTCTATTTTTATTTGCTGTTTCTTAAATCAGTCACCAGCCATGGCAAATCCCCGAAATATGGCTTCATCATACTCCTTTTATGATTGTAAAAACAATGTGAACAATAACCTCGTTATACCGGTGGCTTTTGGACTCACTTTGATTGATGTGAATCTGATTTTAATTGCAAAATGGTATTTGTAAAAGTCCCCGAAATGCTTTTCAGCTGTCTTGTTTTGTTTACAATTTACTGTTTTGCATAAAAAAAATCTCTTAGCCCTAAATTGGTCTAATTGTGAAATTGTTTTTTTGTAAAAGAAACAAAATTAAAGTGGGGCCTCTCATACTTGAAGTAAGGATCTTAGTGCCAGTTTTCCTAAATATTTCATCACAAAAAATGTTTTTCAAAGAGGCCAGAGACTTCGAGTAATTCTTGCTGACTGGACTTCCTCATAAGACTCTTAAGTATCGTATGCCCACATCGGTCTCTTTTTCCTCTGAAACTTGAAGGGCCTTTACCCACAGATTTTTATGGTTCTTTCATGCAAAATGGCTTTGTGACCAAAAAATGCAGGGATTCAATTTGAAGTTTGTGTGTCCAGTTGTAGCTTTGTGTTTTGCTGACTTCTCTCTGCAGTGGTGAAGGTAAGTGTTTCAGGTCTACAGCTCCACTAAAGAAGAAACCGCCAGGTCTTCAGGAAGTCTGAATGACTGCTGCATGAAGCCACACAGCACTGGATCTCACTCAGGGAGTTACAAAGTATTTGTTAGTTGACCGTTTGTGTAATGATGAATCTCCAAAACCATAACCACTGGATATTATGTAACAGACATGAAATTAGTAATCGTTATGCTATGTAGATACTTGATTTTAGATAATTATAAAAGATTTTCTGTGAATACAAGTTAACAGTGAAGCCTTTCAGACCTGTCGAGTTCAAACTAAATCTCTCAGGATTATATTTGATAAATTATTTCCTGCCATTCACTGGAACTGTTAGCTACAATATAACTTGGATATGACCTGGTCAGTTTAGGTGTTTTTCTGCAAGGACTTAAATCATCGTACAATTTGCTGTTAGATTTTCTCAAAGCGATATGTGGCTATAAAAAAAAGAAATAAACATTTCTGTACTGACATTGGTTTTGTTGTGTTCTTTGTCTAGAGATCATCTAGAAAGTAGACACGTTATTTTGGATTTATCAAACAAGAACTTTATTAATGGTTTGGAAATTCCAAGTGATTTGTTTGCAATAGTCCTGTAGTGTGTGAATGTACTGATACAGTTTTCTGCTGTCTGGTCAGTACTTAAAATAGTCTTACAGCGGGTGAAAATGTTTTCTAAAACTAATTTGAACACTTCACTTACATAAGCGAAAAACTTTTTCCAGCGGAGGTGAGAAGTACCTTACATCGTTAGAGCTGGAGAATAGCATAATCAAGATCATGCATTGAGTTCACGTCATAATATAAGATTCACCTGAGGGTACAAATCCAAACAGGAAGTTAATTATTCTAGGTTAAAACGGTACAAATACCTAGAAGGAAACATATTTAAACGCAAAGCAGTGAAATAGCGAAATGGGAAGATTAATTGTGATTGAGGTAATTGTTTGACAGGCATACTTAAAATGAAAAGGTGAAATTGTGTTTTTGTTTTGTTTTTTAAAGTTATTGGTTACAAATGGTAGACTAATGCACCATGGTAAAAAAAATAATCACCATAGTAGATGTAAAATTACTGGCCTTTAGATCAGCTCAGAGATTTTTTTAAAGTAGCCTACTGATAATCTGCTAAGGAGTTGGTCAATAAAATACGGTTGTTCCATGTTGTCCAATAACATGACGGGGATCTTCAGTCAGGTTGTCCAGGTAGGTAGTCACACCTTTATCATAAAGTGAATTGAACGGCATGTTTGGGACTGCGATGTGTTGTTCTCTCGCTACGTGCAGTCAAAGCCTTTTTCACGTCGTTGAGAGAGCTCAACCTCATTTTGACTTTGTATGTTTTTATTGTATGAAGTACAACACACACACACACACACACACACACCCCGCAAAAAAAAGAAAAAGTACCCTTCTTTAAGTCTATGAAAATACTTAAGTCAAAGTAATATTGTTGATTTCAAAATATACAAAAAAAAAAAAAAACCCAAAGCTTCTCAATATTATTGGTCTATTTGGTTTATTTAAATAAGTACTTGGTTAACATAAATACGCACATGAGGCAGGAATTAAACTCCAGTGTTCCCTTCCGTGCATTTGATAGTGTAACGCCGGTAACTTCCGGCGGTTGTTAGGCAGTCTTTTGAAAATGAGGTAGTCGGATAAATAAAACCTCTGTAAAATGCTTCAATTGCAGGTTTTATTAAGTAAGGATCAGAACTGTGGAATGAGTAGGGTCTTTTAGAGCACACCACGGTATCTTTTTCTCTGTGTTTTCACCGGACTATGTTTAAAAAGATGACTGAATTTGGTCCAGATTCCGGGGGGAGAGTTAAGGTAACACAACCCTGCGTTGAATCGCTCTGGCGCTTGTAGAATGAAAAAGATAACTAGACGTCTCCTTAAAACCCTTTATAGCTTTATATTTCCAGTTGAGACATAGTAGGTTTTCTGTAATGTCTCTTTATAATGTACAGGGAGTAACCATTGTGAAGCCTATCGTGTTTGGAAACGTCGCCCGCTACTTTGGTAAAAAGAGAGAAGAAGATGGACACACACATCAGTGGTCTGTTTATGTGAAACCTTACAGGAATGAGGTAAGACATCTGGACTTTCCCATAGATTTTCACTAACTCATAAAAAATGTATTGTTTGAAAGACATTAAGTGCTTTCATTATTCCAGGATATGTCTGCGTATGTGAAGAAGATCCAGTTCAAACTACATGAGAGCTATGGTAACCCACTGAGAGGTGAGAACACCTTTATACAGCATGATCCTCATAATTACAGTATATGCTGGATGTGTTGTTTTTTCACTACATTTACAAGTGAGATTTAAATGTATTTGTTTTTCTAGTGGTGACCAAGCCTCCTTACGAGATTACAGAGACAGGCTGGGGCGAATTTGAGATCATCATTAAGATCTTCTTTATCGATCCCAATGAGAGACCTGTAAGAGCAGCCACTATTGCCAATAATCTGCTTCTTAGCATATGAAAATATACTACAACAAAGAAAGTAACGTAATTGTTGGTTGTTTTCACCCTGTTTGTTTATTTGTGTGTCTCAGGTGGCTCTGTACCATCTGCTGAAGCTGTTCCAGTCAGACTCCAGTGCCATGCCCAAAAAGACAGTTGTGTCTGAGTTCTATGATGAAATGGTGCGTATGCTCTCATGCTGTCACCCAGTGGCTCTCAGTTAATGGGTCAGGATCCAAACGTGGGCCAGGGAACTGTTTTTTCTTTGCCAGTCATTAATGTACACCTTGAAAAAGTTGTGACAAACATGTACGAAACTTGAAGCATACACCCATATGTTTTATTCTCCTCAGTTTTAAGTGAATTTTAGTGAATTCTGGTTCTTTTGACTAAAGCTTGACCTATTTATCGCCTCATTATTTTGGGACAAGAGAGCTTCTCTTCCCTGGATAATGTGTCAATTTCTTGAAATCTGTAGAAAACAACCAAAATGTATGTCATAGAAAAAAAATAGAGTAAAAATAAAGTGTCTGCATGTATGTCCTGATATGCTTTTTACATCAGGGTTCCTGCAGATCCTTAAAAGGTCTCATTTTTTTTACTGAGTGGTCTTAATTTTTAAAAAGCATTTTGACTTAGATGTGTCTTTGTCCAATCTTTGTTTTCTCCTTCATTAATTTGATTTTAATTGTTCTTTTTTTAGTATATTGATAGAAAAGAGGCTTTAAATATGGCCAAATCATCAAATTTGGATTTTTAATGAACAAAAAATCTCTCTGTCCTTATCCATTGACATTTTAGTAACAGTGCATTAAACCAGATAATACAGCTCTGTCCAGTGTGCAAATCTCCCATGCCTTTTTTTACTGTTTAATGCACAAAAAATAATTTCACTCTGTATATTCAATAGTATATTATCTTTTATCTATGGTACATTTAGCCACATTTTCCATCAAATTTGAGTGGCTGAATCTTTGTTTTTTTTTTGTTTTGTTTTGTTTAGTTTTTTGCTTTTTTTTCACAATTGATCTCTAAAAGGGTGTTGGTTGATCCAGAGCTAGACAAGATGAAAAACATTGCTCTAAGTGATGGCAATAGTAATTGTACTGCTATATTTCCTGTTTACCATTAAAATCATAGTCATCTACTGATATTCTAGGGTCCACATAAATGATGATGAAAGCTTAAAAACTGCCCCATTTTGCCTCCAACAACAGTATTTTGATGTAATGGTGGATATAAAACATTTGGCTGTGCAGATAATGGACTAAATGTAGGGGGGATGTATGGTAATGCGTGGGTTAGGGACATCTCTTGTCTTTTAATCGTCATCTTGGGTGGACCCAAGGAAGAAAAACTCCTGCACTGGTAGCAACTAATTGAAATCTGTTTGAATGAATAAATCTATTTTTAGATTTTCCAGGATCCTACAGCCATGATGCAGCAGCTACTGACCACATCAAGACAGCTCACACTAGGAGCATACAAGCATGAGACAGAGTGTATGTATACTCCCTGTTAATATAAAAGCACCCATATACAGTATATATTAATATCGTACACTGAGTCGATGACATCGTATTAATGTCTGCCTACCTGTATCTACAGTCAGTGAGCAAGAGCAAAGGACCAAGGAGAAACTGGAAGCAGCAAAGAAGAGAACCAGCCAGGAGATCACTGAGCTGAAAGACAAACTAAAGGCCAGCAGAGAAAACATCAACCATCTGAAGGCAGAGATCAGGAAACTGGAGGAGGATGGGGACCACAAGGAGCACTGAGAAGTACACAAGGGCAGCACAGGCTTGAACACATTATGATAGGACTGTCCTGTAGTTAACAACTCATTTTTTTGGGGGTTTCTGACACATAACTGAAAAAACAAAGGCCTTGTTGTTATAAATATTCTATAATTTGTCTTTTGCTGCATTAGTTTTGTCCAATTATTTTGACACAAGTGAGACTGTGTAGGAAATTAACCAGTATTTCTGTGAACAGATTTTGATGTAAAAAGCTGATTTGTTTTTACTGATTTTGTGGTTTTCTACATAAAGAAACTGTTTCAAGTATCCTACATTGTAACTTATGACATTCTTTACTGCAATCTCAAAAAGTTCTTCTCATACCTGTTATATCCAGACTTGGATATAGTGTCAGTTATTTAATCGATCAAAGTTTCCTCTATGAGGTCCATGTTGTTACGCTTACCATTTAGCACAGGGATGGGCAACTTCGGTTACTGAGAGGGTCACTTTTTTTTTATTCCCACTACTAGAGGGCCCAACTGTTACAAACTGTGGGCTTCTACTTTTTGAATGATTAGAATTTCTTTTAATTTAATTTAATTAAAGGAACAAATATATAGCTTTCATCAAACAAAGGCAAATACAATGCTTAATTTTTAATTTGTGGTTATTTTAGTGTATTTTACTTGCATGTCTAGATATATGAACAAATCAATTCAATAATGCATGTAAATGTTTTTACAATTAAAGCCAATTATATCTGTTGTTCCTTGTTAAGATATACTCATCATTAAAGAAAATCATAGACATTTTATTTTTCATGTTTATGGCAGATTTGATCATGTTTCCCTAATTTTCTCCACAAATTACTGATATCTGAAATTAACGTGAGGGCTTTGTTAAGTGAGGAGGAGGAGGGTGCCAGTTGCCCATCACTTATTTAGCATAATAGATTACTAGTAGGGTGTGGAAGGTTATAAGTAAGCTGATGTAGGCTTTAGCAAAGTACTTAAGGTTTGTTGTATTTCCTGATTTCAGTAGATCATGAATGACTTGATGTGAATACACGAAGGTATGAAATGCTGTTTGGACATAGGCAAGGCTGGGTGGATATATATACTAACTTAAAATTGTGTTTTAAAAAAAGAAAAAACAAAGTTATTAGACAACACGTTTAAGAATACTAAAGAGGTAAGGTGGAACCATCTGAACGCCGAGATATGAGTTTTCAGATTTCCGTGAGTCCGTGAAAGCATCAGGCAGGAAGTTCCAGTTACTTTCGCTGCTGAAAGGAAAACCTGAAGCTGTCTGGACCACCATGGACGCCAGGCTACTTCAACCCGGCATTATGACACTTTTAATTCATTTTTACCTACATTTCTGAACAAACATGTCTGGGTACAAGGGACAGGAATGGATAGAGTTTTGTACAGACCGGTGCATTTGTTGCTTTCGTGTAGTCGTAAGTTAACGAAGTACGCTGGTCGACTTAATGTAGTTTGTCTACTCGGGTTAAAACCTCTCCAGGTGCCCTTAATCAGGAGGAGCCATTTAAGGTATGTTTGATGTTTTCACAAATAAAGAGAAAGAGCTTAAATGTGAGCTAGCTTAGCTTGGTTTTTCCCTTCTTCTTCAGTGACGAAACATGCCTAGAAATTTACATGTCACAGTGGGAGAAAGTATGATTCATCACCGTTATTAAAAAACAAACATTGAATCATTTTTAACATCCGAACAAGAACGCATTCAGCCCATTTAAGTGAAAGAAATAGTTGTGGTTAATTTTTCTTCATTAAACCAATTTTAGCAAAAATATGATATCTAAATTTTGAATGTTTAATGTAAAGGACATGCAATACACTTCCGCTTTTCTTTGCGAGGGTCAGATTAACTGTATATATCAGAATTTCGATATTGAAGAAAAAATCGTGAGGGATCAAATATTTTGATTCAGTAACAAAAATTGAAATAAATGTCGCTAAATTAAAAAATGAAGTGGAACGAAACCTAATAATCTCAATATAACCATAAGAATTTACATTACAACTAAACATATAGTATTATTATTAGTTTTTCGGAAATAAAATTGAACTACAACCAACAAAGAACTTCTTTACAACTTGCAAAAAAAAGCAAAACAAAACGAATTTCCATTTTTAAATATAAATGAGTGAGGCATCAAATAATTTGATTTAATAGCAATAAAAATACTAAAAAATTGCGAAATGAACAGGATGAAATCATTAATTACGCAACGAAAATTTAAAAAAATAAAAA
Organism: Cheilinus undulatus; assembly: GCF_018320785.1. Taxonomy (NCBI): domain Eukaryota; kingdom Metazoa; phylum Chordata; class Actinopteri; order Labriformes; family Labridae; genus Cheilinus; species Cheilinus undulatus. The sequence goes on along the minus strand of NC_054887.1, from coordinate 16,519,107 downwards.
AATATTGCCATACCAATTCCTTACATCTAAACAATTGCCATTATTATAATTGTTATTTTATTAGCATTGTTATTATTATCATTTATTCATTTATTTTAGAAATAACTTTGAAATATGACCGATACAATACTTATTTACAAGTTGTAAAAACTGTGTCAGAATTGCAATTTCATAAATGTTAAAAATAAATAAATAAATAAATAACAATAACGTGTCATCAAATGCTTAAAATTTCGCGAAATAAAAGAATGGAATCATCAATTAAGCAACGGAAACAAAAAAAATCGCCATACCAATTTAATCTACGACTTTCAAAACTAATACTTGAAGAATTAAAAAATACATTTCGAAGACTTTGAAAGTTGTTTTAAACTCCCCAGACCACGTTAATATTTACGTGAAGTTTTTATAAATGTGTGTTTTAGCCTCTGGTCATGGCGATTCTTTTCCCGAGCGGTCACGTGATCCGAGGGTTTTGCACCGACGTCAGAGCTGGTGCCGACTAATGATCCTCACCGTCCTGCTGCCTTTGAAACTCCGCGTCATACCTATAACAGACATCTCTCCCACGGCCCTCGCCGCTATTTTTAAGCCTGCGCGTTCTGACATCCTAAATAATCGATATTAGATATGTAAATTTCATTGGGAATGCTCATGGACACGTACGGCTCCTGATAATGATTCTTAGCGCGCATTAACACACATTACATGGCTATCGTTAATGCAGCAAACATGTCTCGTCGCTAGGATAACAAGTGGTGGTGTTCTGTTGAGTGGAAGTTTTCAGGTGAGTTGGTTTAAAGGTAACAGCTGGTTTTCGAAATGAGCATTATACGACGTGTGTGGTACTCGTCAGTAAGTGTATGGTGGCCTGATAGTAGCCAGTGGCATTTTAATCTGCTTTATGCTATCGCTTCAGCACCTTAATCTGGTTTATGCTATCAATGTTTCACTGGGTTCGTTCTCAACAAGAATATACTTAGAAATAAGTTAGCTTGTGTTTGGCAAAGTAGCTTGTGTTGTTGCATATTGCTGCTTTCTTTCCTGTCTGTGTCAATACCTGTTCACACATTGTAAACAGGAAATAGTTTGCCGTGTGCTTTGGCTGATTGTATCAAAATGACTAGATTATATACACCTGTGATGGAATTTGCTTTCTCATTTTTGGACACCTGTCTGTTTAAATGAAGGTAAGTGATAATAACGCTCTTCCATAGGTGGAGCTTTCTCTTTCTAGAACTAAGAGACAACCTGCCTGGAAATGTGAAGTGCAGAACATGAAAGAAAGCCCTGACTCCATGCTGTGTTTGTTGTTTATATCTCCACATCAGCCACGCTGACTGGCTACATAGATCTTTGTTTAGTTATCGTCCACAGAGCTCCATTGTTGTCCCGGTGTCTGTGTGTAGTGTGCAGTTAAAAGTCCATTCATGAGGCTGAGTGCATCATCAGCACGCTCTAACTTTCATGTATGGAGTTCCCCAGAGAGGGCAAGTGCATTGTGGGCCTTTAGCTGCATTACTGCATCCATTTGCATACTTGGTATTGTTATACATTTCTAATTATCCATTTTTAGCTTAATGCCTGTGAGGAGAAATACAGCCTACAAGCCTCTTGAATCAGTAAGTGGAGAAGTGCACATGCCTAAATGGATCATACATGAGTGAACAGCAGTTAGTGAGGGTGTGTACAGCACTGTCGTTAAAAGCAGGATAAAGAAGGGCTGTGATTAGGCTTACTGAGCTGGTGGCACAGACATTTCTGTGTCTACAAAGAAGTGTGGGTGTTTCTTATACCACACTAAAACTAAAATATAATATCCCACTTTTATTTTTCTCTTTTATAACACCATCAGCACAAGAGTTAAGATATATTCGCCTAAGCTCAAAGTTTGATGTTGCATAACCATGTATGAGGCAGATATCATCTAAAGCAGAAGTAGTGTTTTATCTAATGCACTGACACTGTATGAGTGTATCTGTAAAGTTTTTGTTTGAAACAGGTATGACATTCTCTCTCAGTCATGTTGTCTTAGAAGTCAGTGAGACCTTTAAATTTGTTTTTATTTGTGTGATTCACACCCAACATTAACGTCACAAACATTATTACACAAGAGTGTAATAAGAGCTTATTTATCAGTTATACTTGTTAGGCAACTTGTTTCATAATCTTTTTTTTTTTTTTTAAGTAAACACAAGATACTTGGGCCCTACATAAAGGATAAGCATTCGGTGTAGAGATCCCCTCAATTATGCCTGTAATATTGGCTCCAACAAGTCAACCATGCAGACCAGTGGGCAACAAGAAGCCAGCCCTTCCTCAGGGTTGTCAAGTGGGCACCCTCCTCCGTTGGTGTTTCATTCAGTTAGTCTCATGGCATCTCCAGAGACGGTTATCTCCAGTGTCCCATAGCCATCACTGCCCACCATGCTAACATGCAGATGTTCTTACTTTATCTTACTTTTTCTACGACATCTTCAACAGACCCAGGCTCCGTACATGCAAACTCCAGTGACAACACTGAGGCTACTTACCTCCATAGAAATGAAATGAAATGAAATAAACTATTCATCAACTGGCTGGCAAATCACTTTAAAAACTAGATCTTGAGAGATAAGATAAAGCTAAAAGTGAGTACTGGTATGTTTGGTGCCCTATTGTGGCTCTGAAATGTCCCACCTGATGCAGGTGTCTTTTGCGTAATGATATAGACGTTGCTACTGTGGTCTAACTGTCTGTTCAGTGTTTTCTGTTATCATGTCAGTATCATTACACTCAGTAAAAGCCTGTCCTCACCCAGCTTCTGGCACACCTTAGGGCAACAGGTCCAGCTACCTCTGTGACCTTATGCGTCGCTGACTCTGATGCAGAGTTTAAAGTATGCATGTCTTTGTGCTAGGTGTGGCGGTGAGCTCATGGAGAAGACATCAGACAGAGCAGCGCTGGAGGAGAGAAAAGGCCTGGTGGAGGTAGGAAGCTGCCTTCTTTGCAAACGAGAGGAAAGACTGTAAATTGCACTTGTTCTAGAAGATCAACTGTTTCTGCTGCTGTTAGTTGCCCAGATCTATCTACAAATTAGCCACCAAGAGCTTATTTTTGTTAATGACATGTTTTGATGAGTCATAGCAGGAGGAGAACAGGTGGAACCAATACTATGAACAATAGCTTGTGTGTTCCAGTAAACCATGCAAATGAATCAGCATGAAAATAGTAGGTACTGCTACTCTAAATGGAATGCACTTATTATCATAGTAGCAATAATATCTATACTCTTCATACTAAGTGAGGTGTTGTGATGCACCAGTCCACTTCTTTAAGCTCTAATAGTGATCTGATACTTGTACTTAGGGTATCTGCTGATACCAATCTGAAGGTAAATGAACCTATAGTTTTTAGGGATGATATTGGTATTGTCAGATATGGAAATTCTGCCAATATTTACAACTGACTCTAAAAATCTGACTGTATCAGTTGTACATTTTTGCCGTAAAAGCAAATAAGTTAGTGGAGATGACGATGGAGCATAAGTCTAATATGATGTATGTCTAATATGTATTACTCTGGGAATCCTGTTTAAAGCAGGATCATGTTTCCCCAACTTTGTAAAACAGTTTAAATCAATAGAAATGAAGTTATCCAAGTCTTCCCCATGGTCTGTGTACTATTTGAAATAGCATTACTAACCCTCTGCTGCCACAGTGAACCCTTCTTTAGCTGCACTGTCTTTGCACAGCAGCTCAAACTGTGACTCCTGTGGCTCATTGGTCTCTGTAAAAGCCACTGCATTGAGTGTTAACGCCCTAAGCTAGTATCTTTGATTATCACTTACCTTCATTTTCTAGTCATCTGACCTCTCAAAGCACTTTTGCACCACACTTAACCATTAACTCCACATTCATAAACTGTTGACAGGAAGCTATGGAGAGAGGCCATATTAACTAATCCCATTCATGTGCATCCATTCACATTTCCACCCCACTCACTCAACAGTGGGAGCAAATATGGGTTAAGTGTCTTGCCCAAGGACGTAGCTACATGTGACTGTAGAAACTGGGGATCAAACCCATGACCATCAGGTCATGAGGAAATGGACTTTACCTACTGAGTTACAGTTGCCCCAGTAACTCAACAACTCTACCATGCAAAAGCACATCTGATCCCCAAAGCTGAGTTTGTTTGACCAGTGTGAGTGCTCGATACTGGGCTCAAGCACAATGTGCAGCGTCTACATGACATATAATAAAAAAACACTAATTTCAAACTGTTGTGTAGTGTCAGAGGGCTGATTCTGACAAAAACGACTCAAAAGAAGCCCCAAAGTGAGTAGAATTACTGTCGTGTTGTCTGTGCTGATTCTGAGACTGCACTTCTTAGAAACTATCCGGGTCACATGTCGGCATGATGACTTCTCCATGTTAAGGCCTGGTTGGGCTTGGAGCAGTGTGGGTGAAGGCAAGCAGGGGATTGAGGAGGAGGAACAATTAGGCTTCAACATGTGACTGGGCCCTGATGGAAGTGCGCCCTTAGTCTGAATATGTATGAGAGTGCAATGCTAAATCTTTGTAGAGTTCATTTAAGAAAACATTGAGAGCAGAATGTCCAGTTCCACCACAGTGGCTGATAAAAGTAAAAAAAAACAGTATTTAGTTCTAAATATTTTATTAACTCTGGCTTTGCTAAGGTAAACATGGTCTCCATCACTGTGTATGTTTTGTTTGAACCCCAGGATGGTTGCGTGTTGAGAGGTGCAGAGGGTGGAGAAGTTGATCCTCAGACCCCAAGGAAGAGCAGCTCCACCCGCTCATCCCGCAAGAGTTTCCGCCTGGACTACCGGCTAGAGGTAAAACCTGACCTCCATACAACACCACTTCCTCTGGCTCCACCTTAACCTAGCTAACACCTTGTTTACATAAATTCCTTCCCCCAACATGTCATCCTTCTTCTTTGCTTATCATGTTTCTGTATTTCCTGTGATCACAGGAGGAAGTGACAAAGTCCTGTCGAGACAAGCATGGCCGCTGGATGAACCCCTGGCCCACATGGCGGTTCCCGTCCTATGCCACCCTGCTCAGGTTCCTGTTGTTGGATAAAAATCACAGCAATGTGCCATCCAGTAAAGAGGTGAGTGGCAGCTATTACACAAAGACAGTCTAGTGTTACTGAGAACAGTGTTTCACTTTGTTTTTAGATGACAACTGAGTGTAAAAGTCATGCTAGCATATCCTTTAAATCTGTTTTCAGCAAAGTGATTACTGTTCGAGCAGAGCAAATTTGATCAACTGAAACTCTTACTTAAGGTTTTCACCCACCATTTTTTTCCTAAGAGGAAGACTAGACTAAGATTAGCTTAAAATCGTGCTTTGGCGATTAAAAACTCAGACGAACCTTAAGTTAAGTTAGAGACTAAAACGAGACTAATTTAGGTGCTGGACTGTTGAACCTGTAAAACCATGACATTTCTCCACCTTGATTATAAGGAACAGTGCTGTGAAAGTATTTTCTCCCTTACTGATTTCCTACATTTTTGTATATTTGCCACACTGAAATGTTTCAGATCATCAAACAAATTTAAATATTAGTCAAAGATAACCTGAGTAAATACAAAATGCAGTAACTAAAGGATGATTTTTACACCCCCCCCAAAACCTACCTGGTCCTATGTGTCAAGAAGTAATTCCCCCTAAACTTAATAACTGGTTGTGCTACTCTTGATGACAACAAGTGCAAGCAGGCATTTGTGATAACTGCCAGTGACTGTTTCGCATCACTGTGGAGGAATTTTGGCCCACTCTTCTTTGCAAAATTGTTTAAATTCAGCCACATTGGAGGGATTTCAAGCATGACCAGTCTGCTCAAGGTCATGCAACCGCATCTCAATCAGACTGAAGTCCAGGCTTTGTCTAGGCCACTTCAAAACCTTTTTTTCTTAAGTCATTCAGCAGTGGACTTGCATGTGTTCTGTTTTATTGTCCTGCTGCATAACTCAAGTGCACTTTAGGTTGAGGCCATGAACTGATGGCTGAACATTCTCCTTAAGGATTTTCTGGTAGGCACCAGAATTCAAGGTTCCATCATTTACAGCAAGTCATCCAGGTCCCGAAGCAGCAAAGCAGCCTCAGACCATTGCACTGCCAACACCATGTCTGACTGTTGGGATGATGTTCTTTTTATCAAATGCTGTCTTTAGTTTTACGCAGATGTAACGGGGCATCATCTTCCAAAAAACTTTTTCTCGTCAGTCCACAAAATATTTTGGAGATCATCAAGATCTTTTTGCTAAATGTGAGTCAAGCCTTTGAGTTCTTTTTGGTCAGCAGTGGTTTCTCTCCCATGGATGCCATTTTTGCCCAGTCTCATTCTTATTGTTGAGTCGTGAACACTGACCATAACTGAGTCCAGTGAGGCCTGCAGGTCTTTAGATGTTCTGGGTTCTTTTGGGACTTCCTGGATGAGTCGTTAATGCGCTCTTGGAATAATTTTGGTCAGCCAGCTACTCCTGGGAAGGTTACCCACTGTTCTAAGTTTTCTCCTTTTGTGAATAATGGCTCTCACTGTGATTTGCTGGAGTTCTTGTCTTTCCAGGACTTTGTTTATGATTTGGTCTTGAATTTCTTCAAACAGCAGTAGGACGTGTTGCTTTTTGAGATCTTTTAGTTTACTTTGCTTTGTTAGACAGTTTCCATTTAACCCTTGGTCCCTACTATGTCTGTTTTGAGGACATTCATCATTTTTATCATCGTTTTTTTGAGTCAATAGTCACATTTTTATAGATTGAGGCATCAAATTTAGCCAAAGTTATTATTTTTCTTCATAACAAAAAAAAAAAAAAAGGAAAACCGTGTCACCCATAGAATGCCCATGACGCGAAATAGCTACATCCAGCCTTGTTTGTCCGAAATCGAACACATAGACTTCCATTAAAAACACGTTTTTTGACTGTGTGTCTAGGGCACCAAAAGAACTTGTAGCATTTCTTTTTTTGCAGTCAGTAGATCACCAGGGATTTAAATTTCACTATTAAACAGTGATCAAGCGGATAGTGCAGCGCACCATTTTAACCCTTTCAGCAGCGCAGACATTGTTTTCCTTCCATACGCTCAGAGTGTTCAGAGCGCTATTTCACCCACTAAAAATCATCAGAATTAAATGAACCGATTCATGCCACTAGATATGGATGTCTGAGAGAGGGCTACATGTGTAAGGAAAAGTTTGTGGGCTCCTACGTGTGTGATCGGGTGTGAATCTGCATGTATGTTTACAAGCGGACATGCCGTAAGTGAAGTGTCTACATTAGGATATGTTACCTGTGGATTCTGCAGCCTGGGACTAAGAAAGAGGGACATTTGGACAATTTCAACTTTGCCCTCACTTCATAGCAAGTGGATTTACAAGCATGAGGATGCACGGGTCCTTTCGATCAATAGGTAAGAATATATCATATCTCAAAGATGCAGTACATTTATATCTGTACGTTATTGGCATACTTGTGGTCACATTTTGGTTAGAGGTGGAAATGCGCGTGTTCATGGTTTATATCCTACATATATCCAATGATTCTTTATGCCTATACATAAAATAAACCTAACATGAACAAATGCATTCACTCGCATTAGATTTGGTAGAGGAGGAGGCTTGAGAAAAGGAGGGTAAAACTGGCGTGTTTTACGCACGGATGGACTCATCTGTTTAGCATGGACGAATCCAAGTCATAGGCATAATGTACAATAAGTGGCATAAAAAGGGTGTAACATTGAATTTTATTTTAATTTTTATTTTCAGTAGTCAGGGTTGAAGTTGTTGAAGAGATCTGAAGCAGTGAAAGTTTAAAAAAAAGTTGAAAAATTAGTATTCTGCATGTCTGTTTTTGGACAGACAAGGGTGGATGTAGCTAAAATATGGCATTCAGCACTACAGAAAAAAATTCAACACATCAAAATCAATTTTTCTATTCATCATTGGCATGACCCAGACTCTATTTATTGAAAAAATATTTTTTTCTAAATCATTTTATATGGGAATTGTGGTGTTTTTGTGTTTTTTACCATAAAAATAGCAGTGACGTGGTGTACAATAACTGGTATAAAAAGGGTGTAACACTGAATTTTTAATTTTTTTTTTTTTGTGGTCAGGGTTGAAGTTGTTGAAGAGATTTAAAGCAGTGGAAGTAAAAAAAAAAGTTTAAAAAATGATTATTTAAGTAGCACCTTTCTGAACGTCCGTTTTCAGGACAAACAAGGACAGATGTAGATAAAAATTACAAGGGACTGAGGGTTGAGGGATTTCTTGATTCAGCTGGTCTGGTAGTTATCTAGTGTGGCTAGTGATACTGAACTCAACTTTCCAAAATTCATGATTTAACAATGGGGGCAAACACTTTCTCATGTAGGGCCAGGGAGGTTAAGATGGCTTTTCCCTTAATAAATGAAATCATCATTTTTTACATTTATTGATTTTACAATTTGCTGAATGAAAAATAAACATGACTAAAAGTATGTCAAAAATGTAAGGACTGTTAATTGACTAAAAGTAGATTTATCTATCCAGGTTAAACATGACTAAAACTAAATATATAAACCTGTAGACTAAGAGTAAATTCAGAAAAGCTGCCAGAATGAACACTGTTAGAGCTACACAGTTTTCCCACCTCTCTTGGTAGGAACGTTGTTCTTTGTCAGCTCTCGTGTTTTAGCTTCAAGTGCTAACCCTGCTGAGCTCAGTAGAAGCTTATCATGCCACACAGCTGTAGAAAAAGGTTTAACCCTTCACTGGACAGACTTTGGTTCTTGTATAAATTCTGTACTTTGATGATGGAGATGAAACATGCAGTATATTCATACAGACTCTGTTGTAAGTGTTTTTTTTTTGTTTTTTTTTAACCATTAATGCTTGCTGTTTTCTTCCATCATACTCATCTGTTTTTCCTCCCTTTGCCTTCCCTTCCTTTGTTTTTCTCCTCTAGGCTCTGGACAATGAGCTTCCAGTGACTGAACCGTACTTTATCCAAAATCCAGATCTGTCTGAGTCTGGTCCCGGTCTGAGGGTCACCTGGTTGGGTCATGCCACAGTTCTGGTTGAAATGGATGGGCTTAATATTCTGACAGACCCCATTTTCAGTCAGAGGGCCTCGCCATTTCAGTTTATGGGGCCCAAAAGGTACAGAGGGCCCCCCTGCACTGTGGAACAGGTACGTACTAGTTTTTAATATCCCTTACTAACATTATTGTCATTCAAATCTTCATCTTATTGTATTTGACTCAGTCCTTGTTTCTTTTTCTGCTGTAACACTTTCTAGCTGCCAAGGATCGATGCTGTGGTCATCAGTCATTCTCACTACGACCATTTGGATGTTGGGTCTGTTTCCAGCCTTAATGAACGCTTTGGAGGGGAGCTACGCTGGTACGTTATAAATGTGCAGTCAACACTGATACAAGATGATCCAGTGACAACACTGGATTTATGCCTGCTAGATCTTCTGGTTTTTAGAGCTTATATTCGTGTTTGTGTTCCCAGGTTCGTGCCCCTGGGTCTGATGGACTGGCTGGTGAAGATGGGCTGTGAGAACGTGATGGAGCTGGACTGGTGGGAGGAGAATTGTGTTCCAGGTCATGATGACATTACATTCGTTTGCACACCCTCGCAGCACTGGAGCAAACGCACAGCGCTGGATGATAACAAGGTCAGTATTTATAAACCTCAGAAAGTATAATAGAATATAACACATTTCATGAAGGACTGATTTCCAGAAAAATCAAGTCAACATGAGTTTTGAATTATTTTACTTCATAGCTCATTTAGTTCACATTTGCATAACTCTGTCAACTCTCTCTGTGGTCTCCTTTTCCTCTTCAGTCTTTATGGGGAAGCTGGTCTGTTTTAGGTCCTGATCATCGGTTCTTCTTTGCTGGTGATACCGGCTACTGCTCCTCCTTCCAGGAGATTGGACGGCGTTTTGGACCGTTTGACCTCGCAGCAATCCCCATTGGAGCCTACCAGCCCAGGTTCTCTACACTACACAAACACTCAGGGTCCATTTGAATAGTCTTTTTTGTTACGAAGGTTCCTAACTATGTGACATAGCTAGGAGGTATTTAAATGCCAGACTTGATAAGAGCTGTTTAAATCCTCTAAAAGATGAATAAGGGCTAAAAAAAAGGTCTGTGTGGCTGAGAAAAATGTGACTTTGTTCTTTATTTTTTCAGGGACATGATGCAGGGCCAGCATGTAGATCCAGAGGAGGCCGTTCAGATTCATCAAGACCTTCAAGCCAAACAGTCGGTGGCCATTCACTGGGGAACCTTCGCTCTTGCCTATGAGGTGTGAAAATATTGACTTACATTATCCATTTTTAATGTGACATTTCTACTGAGAAACAGCCAAAATGTTTTAGGAGGAATTTTGGGTAAGAGTCCGTCAGACATGACAGAATTTGCCCTCTCTTCCTTTCAAAAGTGCTAAATTAATCTTTCAGATTACTCTCTTTATCTTCAACTTTCTTGCAGACACCTGAAAGTTTTGGGCTTAAGCTGACAGGTACTTGAAAGTATCCATAATTCCCTCCACTTTCACTGAAATCCCAGATCCATCTGAAGAGCAAGATCCCCAAAACATGATGCTAAATCTCCATGCTTTACCATGGGTTTGGTGTTCTCTCTCTCATATTCTTGATATGTCCAGGTAGGAGGTGGAATGGCAAGATTCAAGTCTTTTCTTATGATGAAAAAACCCTCCAAATCTGTCTAAAGTTTGCAAAAACATCAAGTCTCCCAAGAGCATCTTTTTAAACGTTATTTGACATAAAACAAAACACTGCACATCACCAAAAGAAAACCACACTTACAGTAAAGCATGGTGAGGGAAACATCAATTATTGGTGCTCTTTTTCTTCAGCTGAAAGGGGGGTTTTAGTTAAAGTGGAGTAGATTATGAACAGTTTCAAATAAAAGCCAAAATTTGCAAAAAAATAAAAACCACCTTAATCTGTAAGAAACCTGAAGACAAAGAGGAACTCAATGACATAAAACAGGCATCCATGTCTGCAAAAGCATGGCTTCAGCAGAAGAAAACAGTGGCTTTTGCAAGGAGGAGTTTGTAAATCTTGTCATTTTGAGATCGGTTATATTGACTGAATTTTCTTACTAATCCCTCCTAATAGGTTTTTGTTTGTTTTTCATCAGGTATATGCATGTTCATGGTCACATTAAACATGGAAAGGTCTGAAATGATACTTTTTTGCTTTCTTCTGGTACAATTTTAAATGTGGAATTTGAAGTGGGTTGTGTAGACTTTTACAGGCACTGTGGCTGAAGTGGGACAGGCCATGAAAAACCCACTTCTCAGTATTTCCCATTAATTATTGTATTAGGACCCACAAACTAACCTTTTTTCTGTGCTCACAGTCAGCCAATGTTTAAACTTAAGATGTGACAGTCTGTTCAGATCAAAGTCATTCTAATAAAACATCTAGACGTGAGAAATGTACCTCTGAACAGTGACATCCTACATGAGATAAGCTGATGTTATCATTAACCATTAACATCAACTGCGCATACACTGAATGAAAATGCTCACAATTTCGTTGTACTTGTGTACAATGACAATAAAGATGCTGTTTCTGATTATCACTTAGGGATGTATGATATTGGATTTTTACTGATATTTACGCAATTTTTTTTTTGCCGACATCAATACCGATATTCAAATATGTTTTTCAGACCTAAACCTAAAATCCTTTGAACACATGTGAAGGTTTGAGTATGAACAAAGAAACACATTTTAGTCCTTAAAACACACTTTAAAGTTTAAAGAATGAGGATAAATACAGAAGAAGACCTCAATTGACATAGGTCCGTTGGTCTAGCCTACAACTCCACTAATCTATAAGTATATATGGCCAAAATTTACAGTCAATATATGCAGATATTCACAGTCAAAATTTTAGCAGAAATTTTGGTATCTGCCAGTACCAATATCAAGCTGATAAAATCATGCATCCCTATTATTACTATTACTGTTTTGAGTAAGGCAAGCGCAGGATACTGTCATTTACTTTTTTGTAGCCTAGACTTTTATTTTTAATACAAAATAAGACCAAAAATAGAGGCCATAAAGGTCCAAACATCATGTTAGCATGCTTATATATGAAAGAAAAAAAGTGATAAACATGTAAACAAGAGAGTAAAGTCACTCACTTTGTAAAACAAAAAAGAGCAACAACAGAAATAAAAAAAATATGCAGTGAGCTAGAATGAAACACAGGAATGGTAAAAGTGTACAAAATCACATATAGCTGTCAACAGCTAATTTTAAGAGATGTGTTGAGCAGGTTAATGATTTAAAATGTCGATTGAAAAACATTGTCTGGTTAAAAATCTTTCCAAGATTTGATCTGAATGAAGAAGAAAGGGACTAATATACATGCAGCAACCTTGGAGGCAAAAATAAAGACCTCTGTTTTATCTGAAGGAAATGATCCTTCATCATAGCAGACAGACAGTGGAGCAGTTTATTTACCTTATGTGTTTCATAGGTTTAAAAGAAATTCACAGCTGAATATCATCAGCATTAAAATGAAATGATATTCCCTGAAGTCTGCTTATGTGAAGATGATCTAATGGCAGCATGCATAGAGTAAAACAGGGCCCAGGACAGAAACATGAGGCACAGATTTCTTCCTGCATGGGAACCCTGGAATCAGTGCACTCTAACCATGTTGTTACACAGCTGTAAGGTAAAATGCAGCTCTGTGGTGGAAACAAAACAACCTGAGTGTTACATGGCTAAAGTGCTCTGACTCTCTGTTATGTTCCAGTAACACAGTTTCACAAAGGAGTCATTGTTAGGCATCATGTCTTTTTCTGCAGCTAACACAGTTTCATACAGCCTCTGGCTCGCTGCCACACTCAGAAAGTGAGAGATGAGCTAACAAAAGCCCTAAAAAGAGCTAAAAGCAGCCTGTTTATAGCCCTCACGTTTGCTCGTCCTCCATGCAGTATTACCTGGAGCCGCCAGTGCGTCTCAGAGAGGCTCTGGAGCAGAAAGGACTGAAGCCAGAATCCTTCTTCACTCTGCATCACGGGGAGTCTCGCCTTATTTCTGCACAGACCGGCAACGTCTTTGAATGATCCCAAATGTGGTTTATTTTGTACACGTGGACGCTGATCAGTGATTGATAAGCAGAAATATGTGAGAAGGTGAAGCTCAAATACTCCACTGTTCTGTTTACATACTGAATGTTTGACCTGCTGTTGTCAATAAGCAATACCACCTACAGTCTGCTATAAAGACAGATTTATATTGGCTCACAAGAACAAGAGGGGAGGCAAGTATGCAGTTTAAAAAATAAAGATGTAAAAGTGAAAGAGTTTTAATAAAATTTTAAGACTGAAGTAATAAAAGCACAGCAGATTACAGATGATCCTTTTATAAGCCCAAAGATGACAGTGTAACATAATTCACATCTGCAGGTTTTATTCACAGCTAACATGAATTTTGGTGCCCATGAATGTCAGTCATTTTTCTTCTGCTTCACAAAACTCCATTGCTGAAAATCAATAGCTATGAATGTGAGTAGAGTTCTGTATGTGTGTAACAGTGAGTTCAACCCTGAAGCTGGACCGGAGGATTACAGGCGACACGATCGGTGTGAGCTGAAATGTAGAAGAGAAAATGAACTATTAGAGAGTTATTTAGGAGAGTGATTTTCAAAGATTGGTGCTAGCTAAAGCCACAAGAGAAGTTTGTACTTTCTGAATGTACCATCCCAAACTTAATCTCTCTGCACAGTAAGGCTATTAGAAACCACAGCTGCAGCTGAGCTGGCTTCAGCTTCATGACATGTAAATATTGTGCTGTTTCTGTAACTTCAACATAAAGATACATTTTCTCTCCATGATCATCCGTGTGGTTTTTCCCTTTAGACAACACATTAAAAAAATAATTCACTTAAACTGTTTAAGTGATTTAAGTTTTTTTAAAAGCCCTAGAGTCTTAACAGAAGCATAATTTAGATTTTTTTTTTCTCAACCCTGAAATCTTACAGTCTAACAGGTTTTACACTTCCTTAACCTTTAAATAAAGAATTGCATTTCACATGTTTTTTTCATCAACTTTGACATCCAAAAAATCTTAAACTAATATGTCGGGTGCATTGCACAAGTGCATCTATTATGAGCGTTTCCATTGCGGTACTAATCTAACAGCACTGTTTTCCTTTTGTCTTGACATTATAAACATTATACATCCAGTCTTTAACTGTTCTGACTCTGCAGTATCTTATTTATTGGCCTTGTAAACTATATCCTTAAACCCTCTTAGATGTTGCTGTCAACATAAAGCTTATAAAATAAGCATGCTTTTTGAGATTAGAAGGAGTAAAAATTTAAAGTTTTCCACTGTGGTGCCCCCTAGTGGTAGCTTGAAATACATTGGGTTTGATGAAGTTAGATGTCATGATAATTTCCAAGGTTGATTTGCCATTTTATTAACCTTTAAAGCCTACTAAGTATTGTCTATAAAATACAGCACACACTGCTAAATGTAGAGTCATGTTTTGCTCTCCCAGGGATTCCCACACTTTTAAGCCTTTGACCCCCAAAGTAACAGAAAAATAATTTTAAATTGAATCATATAGGGATATATTTTACAACAATGAATAAAAGGATATTTCGAAACATTTTGAATTAATCACTTTTCTCTCTCTCTCTCTCTCCTTTTAAGTATCCTACAATGTTCAGTTTTGTTGTAATAATGAGAAAAAATTAAGGAGACTCTCATCTTAACCTTAATGTATTTATCTTGATACTTTGGGATAACAAAGCTACCTTTTCCCTAAGGCCTTGATAAAATGAGAACTGCTTGAAAACAAGAACACTTGAAACTACATATCCCAGTATTCAAAGTTCAACTATGGTGCCCTCTAGTGGTCGTATTCCAAAAATACACTGCCAGACATTTTCCTGTTTCATTAAGTTCAAGGTTATTTATTATACATGGGACACTGGAATAAGGAAATGTCAAACTATGTTGGTGTTATTGACCAGAGTGGTTTAATAATGGGCATACATCCATAGACATAGATAACATAGTAAAAACAATGTCCTTTATTACATTTAATAGTAATTGGCTGTTCTTTTGTAGAAACAATGCCAGAGTTTGATTCAAATCCAACTTCAACAAAGCATGATTTAAATGTACTTCTCATGTATTAAGTTTAAGGCAAAATCAGCCTGACCTGCTGCCTCCTGTCAGTGGGGAAGCTGTAGACTGACAGAGGGGAGGCTGGCATTGTGAGCTGGGTGAGCTTGTGGTGGAGGATTTCAGGGATGATGGTGTTGAACACCAAGCTGAAGTCCAAGAACAGGATCCCGGCACAGTTCCCTAATGAGTAAAAATTGTGCAGGATGTAGAAAGACAATCTGAGTGCAGACCGCAGATCTCAGATTCCCCTCTTGAAGACCACTACGGTAAGACACCACATCTGTCAGAATGGAAATACATGCTAAGAATTTCAAAATACAATTGGATTTTACATTGGCTACATAGCTACATAGATTAAATAGCTACATGGATAACAGCACAGAAGGTACATTTGTTTCATAGATAATGTAGCTACAAAGAAAACCACATAAGCTATGTTAACTACATAGATGAAGTAGCTACATAGATAACACAGCACAGAAGCTACATTAGCTATATAGATAGCATAGCTACATAGATACAGCACAGAAGCAATGTAAGCTTCAAAGATAACATAGCTACATAGATAACAGCACAGGAGCTATGTTAGCTACATAGATAACATAGCTACATAGTTAACATAGCTACATAGATAACATAGCTACATAGATAACACAGCAACATAGCTAACATAGCACAGAAGCTAAATCTAAAGGTAATGGAGCTATGTTAGCTACATCAAATATGTATGCGACCTAGCTACATAACATAGCTAAAGCTAACAAAGGCATGTTTGCTAAGTAAGATTGTGCTGCATTTGCTAGACCATTTTAGATGTAGTTACACCAGTGGTGGCTTGCTTTAGCTTCGTTATCTTCATTAGCAACAGCTAAAACTATAGTAGCTACATAGGCTCACATTTTACATCTTAAGTGTCACTAGTAGTTACATTAACTATGTAGCTAGCAAAGCTATGTTAGCTTTAGCTAAAGCTAATGAAAGAGAGTCACTGTTGCAAATTATGTCCCTTCTGTCCTGACAGATGTGGTGTCTCTCAGCAGTGGTCTGCAAAGCTTAAAATCTGACTCAAAAGCATTCATACTCACTGCATACAGCTTTAATATTTTAACTTTAATATGTCAAGTATTTCCCTGTGGTAAACATGTCATTTCAAGTTTGCAGATTTATCCAACAAATAAGGGAAAATAGTGAGACTAGTAGTCCGTTCCTTGAGGATGCTTAAGTTGTTAACCTCACCAAAGACTCATGGTTGTTTGATTTTTGGATAGGCAGCAAGCAGTAAAAGTCACATCCTTCTGATTTAGACTAGACCCCAACCTTCCCTGTGTTTATGTATGTGATGCATGTGTTTAACCATGCTCTTGTGTGTTGATGCAGTCAGATTATGAAAGCAACCCAGGTCCCAACACTGTGTCTATAAATAGGCCCTGACCAGTGACCTTCACACAGAACAGCTGGCCCAGATGTGCTATATCCACTCATGTCAACACCACACAGTGACTGTTTACATGACGCAAAGGTCACAACACAACGCCAGAAACCTCCATGGACCTTGTCGAGGTGTCAGACACATTAAAGTGCAGCTCAATGTGTCAAAACTCTCACCAACATAGTCTCTGCTGCCTGCGGGAGACAACTGTGCTTCAGTGTTGGGGCCACTAGGTGGCAGTCAACAATCAGAGAAACTCATGTAGGGCTGGCAAGGTGACAAAAAGTGCATGTGCTCAGGAACGAAGAAAAATCCTCTGTGGCAACTTATAAATTCAGATGAAGTGATGCATTTTGTTCATCATAGAAGATGTCATATATCTGTAGAGTTTTAGTCAAATAGTTTGGAGTTAGACTTTAAAGAATGTAGTTTTTATAAATAAAAATGTTTCTAAAAAGACTGAGTTAAGTAAAAACTAAACTTAAGGTACAAACGACTTTGTTAGGACACTTTTACAAACCTCCTTTCAGTCTTGGATAATAAAATAAATCATATTTTACCCAGTTGTATAAAAACTAAGAAGTAGCACCTGGCAGGCAGTAATTACTCCAGTGGCTCTAAGCAGTGTTCATTCATTTCCTTCATGGAAAATCCCATAGAAGAAAAATGAGAGTCATGCAGATTACATTGTTTGTTGTGTGTACGTGTGTGGCCTGATGAGGAAGCATGATTGATGTCATTAATCTTCAACATGCAGCACAGGCAGGGTATTTATGACTGCAGGGACCAGGAGTCGACATTATTGGAATATATTCGACAGTAACAGAGGTGGGGCTGATGATTAGACCAACCTCCATGTGACCCAGAGTACTTGCATGTGAACCAAAAGCAATCACATGCTCCACTGTGATGTCCTTCAGCTAAATCAGTGTAGTGCTCTGGTCAGAATTTGTCTACAGATAAGTGATGGGACAAAATACAAAATTACCATTCTTTTTCAATTTGGACATAAAAAAATAGACCAAATATGACAGCCTGTGACCGTTCATTTCACAGAAACATGGAGGGACTCAAATCAGGAGTCTTGGGAAGAGTCATGATTAAAGGTGCTATTTATACCATTAATTATTTAAAGAGTTTCCGCAATCAAAGAGTAAGGAATTCTTAGGTAACTAACAATTAAAAAATAGGATAGGATAGGATAGGATAGGATAAGATGACGGGATGGGACAGGGTAGGATGGGATGGAACGGGAAAGGAAAGGATAGGAAAAGAAAAAAGGATAGGATAGGACTGAATGGGATGGGGAAAGGTGGGGTGGGATTGGATAGGATAGAACAGGACAGGACGGGACAGGGTAGAGCAGGATAGGATAGGATACAGTAGGATGGGATGGGGTAGGATAGGATAGGACAGGATAGGATAGGATAGGATAGGATGGGTCAGGGATGGGACAGGAAGGAAAGGATGGGAAAGGAAAGAAAAGGAAAGGATAGGACTGGACTGGATGGGACAGGGTAGGGTGGGATGGGATAAGACGGGACAGGGCGGAAAAGGATAGGATAGGATAGGAAAGGGAAAGGATAGGATTGGGATGGGATGGGACAGGAAGGAATGAGATGGGATGTGGTAGGGAAAGGAAAAGATAGAATAGAATTGGATAGGATAATATATGGTAGGATAGGATAGGAAAGCATATAGGATAGGATAGGATAGGATAGGAAGCACATCGGCATTATTGGAGAAAAAGTATGTGCCTGCAGCAGATACACAAACCAACAGACGGACAGAAAAGCACATACACACAATGGCTGAGCACCTGAGCGTGAGCCTTCTGTCTTAGAAATGCCAACATTATTTTTCCTACCTCAAGATAAAGGTTAAAAAAGAAAAGAAAAGAAAACTTTGTCCACTGCCAAGAACGGTAACTCTAACTCCACAAAGCACCCGGCTAAACAACACACTACAGCTAAACTAGATACCAGTGTTCACTACAATCATTGGTAACCCATGCTAAACAACACACTACAGCTAAACTAGATACCAGTGTTCACTACAATCATTGGTAACCCAGGTGCAGGTCACATTAGCTGAGCAGACCAAGGAGGAGCCACTCTACCCACACAACCAAGGCTTGGTTTGAAATCACCTAGCTGACCAGAGTGTCACCAAGGAAGAACTAAACAGACTGATAGGTATGTTCATGCATTTGTGTATGAGAGAGATGAGTTTTTTGTAGTAGTTGTATTTTGGCTTCATTTATATTCAGTTGAAGAGGGTAGAGATATACTGTCCATATTGATAAACAGTCAGTGATGGTCTAAATACATGAATTTTTTACTTCTGCAGTCAAAAAGACTGTGTTATGGTATTATTTTGGTAAGATGTCCATAGAGATATTTATACACTTACTTCTCCACTTTAATATCTCCCTGTTGGTTTGGGGCGGTAAACCTGCAGCCTCTGTGCGACCTCTGGGCTTACGATGAGTAAGTAGCTCCTGTACAGTAGGTGTTTACAGCTTTCTGCAGAGGTAAAGTGAGAAATAAGCAGCTTGAGGCAAATCCTGTTTCTTCTCTAAATATTCGACTATATTTGGAGGTAATGACACAGGAAAAGGAGCTTAAAAAGAAGCATTAGAAAGGTGGATTCAAGGGGTTTAGACATAAAAGAAACACACTAGTGCGCTTGTACACACACATGCACTCGCTCGGTCAAAAAGTGTTAATTGGATTCAGAGTGAGAGGAGAAGCTCTTTTTAACCTCAATGAAACATTTACAAGCAGCAGAGAGAAATGACTGGAAACAAAATGATGTATGCTTATTGCTTATTCATCACCATACCATGTGACTGGAGTAAAGGCTGAGGGTTAACGTCACCTCACTCTCTCTGAAACAACAGATTTAATGAGTCAGACCAACTTTACAGAACATAGTGTTACCTCAGTGTTTCCTTTAGTTTAACTGATTTTAGAGTGACCTGGAAGCATTGGAATAAGCTGTTCACACTTTCACTTAGTATAGATATGCAGAAGGCTAGCTAAGATGCATTTCCCCAAGATGTATAGAGAATTTATGAAGTCAAGGACTGATGTTGGGCAGGAAGGCCCGAGGAATGAAGGCTGAAAGTGCGAGTACTGCCAATGTTAGTAACACTACCAGCAAACAAATCTATAACCTTAGGCCTCATCTACACAGAGACGAAAACGACATATTTTCCAAAACATGGCATCGTATCCAGAAAATGAAACCATTCAAAACTGCCAAACTTTATATGCCAGGCATGTAAGTGGCGCTATAACACCGTCACAGAAAAGCACCAGAACAAAAACATTTACCTAAACTTTCTCCTGGCTGCCCTTCTGGTCAGTGGTTGCACTCCCCGGTGGATCTGGGACATTCACTTGCCATAGCTCAGTAGCTTCTGCAGTACGAACACAATCATGTCATCAGCAGTTATTGTTGTTGCTGGCTGGGGGCATGCTCACACGAGTGAAGTGGACTATGACGTAATCATTTCAGGAAAGATGTGTTTGGTTGTACCATAGACTGAAGGGTTATAAGGAGAAGAAGCCCATTTCTGCCATAGAAAGGAAAAATGTGAAAGTAAGGCAATTAAAAAAAGAATTCTAAGTCATAATTATTAGATAAAAAGTCATAATTATGAGAATTGCTTTTTATCTCATACTTTTTATCTCATAATTTCGACTTTTATCTCATAATTATGACTTTTTATCTCAAAATTATGACTTTTTAATGTCATAATTATGACTTTTTATCTCAAAATTTCAACTTTTTCTTTCATAATTGTGACTTTTTATCTCATAAATATGACTTTTATCTCATAATTGTGACTTTCTAGCTCATAAATATGACATTCTATCTCATAATTGAATTTTTATTTCATAATGACTTTTTATCTCATAATTTTGACTTTTTCTTTCATAATTAGGACTTTTATCTCATAATGATGACTTTTTATCTCATAATTATGCCTTTTATCTCATAATTTTGACTTTTTATTGTGCCATTTTGACTTTTTATCTCATAAATATGACCTTTTGATTATTTTTCAAGAATTGCCCTACTTTCATATTTTTTCTTTTTTTTAATTTGTTGGAAATGGGCTTCCATACAGAGACAAAACAGTTGGGGAATGCAGATTTTCTTCATCCTGTCCTGGGACCCGGTTTCATAAAGTAGTTTTTATGCTCCCAAAACACTGGTTCAGTGTGGATGAAACACAGATACTATAAAATCCTTACTGGATACTCCTAAACTGGTCTCTATGTGTACGGCCTCTTAATTCCGAAAAAGTTGGGGCGTGGTAAAATGTAAATAAAAACAAAATGCAGTAATTTGCAAATCTCATAAACTCATATTTTAGCAACAATAGAAGATAAACAACATATCAGATGTTGAAACTGAGACGTTTTACCATTTCAGGTAGCCCATTTGAATTTCATGGCAGCAACACATCTCAAAAAAGAAAGGACAGGGCCATGTTTACCAATAAGTAGCATCCCCTTTTCTTTTAACAACAGTCTGTAAACATCTGGGAAGTGAGGAGACCAGTTGCTGGAGTTTTGGTAGAGGAATGTTGTCCCATTCTTGTCTGATGTAGGATTCTAGCAGCTCAATAGTCCTGGGTCTTCTTTACCCGATTTTTTTGTTTTATAATGCACCAAATGTTTTCTGTTGGTGAAAGGTCAGATCAGCACCTGGACTCCTCTACTGCTAATCCATGCTGTTGTGGAGGATGCAGCACAGGGCTTTGCATTGTCTTGCTGAAATATGAAATGCCATCCCTGAAAGAGACGTCTGTATGGGAGCATATGTTGCACCTAAACTTTTCAGCATTAAAAGTGCCTTTCTAGATGTTTAAGCTGCCCACACCATGGGCACTAATGCAACCCCATACCAACAGAGATGCAAGCTTCAGAATTGAACTGAATTCAAGTCCATCATCACATTAGTCTGCAGAACGGTATCCATAGTTTCGAAAAAGAATTTCAAATTTGATTCATGTGATCACAGAACAGTTTTCCTTTTTCACTCAGTCCATTTTAAACAAGCTTCAGCCCAGAGATGATGGAGGCATTTCTGGATAATGTTCACATATAGCTTCTTATTTTCACGATACAGTTTTAACTTGTATGTAGATATGAAGTCTTCACAATTTTACCTGAGGAACATTTTTGGTTGCAGCATGAGGCATTTTCATGTCCTTTAATATGCTTTTTAAAACACTACAAAATTACAAATGTCCAAAAGGGGGATAGAAGTGCAATGATTCTGTACATTAGTGTGTAGTGTAGTGTGTTGTCTGTACATTACTGTAGTGTAGTGTGAAATATTACCACTGTAACATAGATATGATTTAACTTAAGTATCTTTTATGCCAAATGTACCTACAGAGTTTACATCGCTTCAGATGCTAAATTTATGCAGCTAAAGTGCATCTAAACCATTTTCACTGCTCCAATCACCTCTAACAGTTAAAGGTAATCTACAATAGGCGCCCTTGGCTTCCTTCCCTCCTCATTATTGATCTCCTTTGAGACGAAAGGGAGGGAGAGGGGGCTGATGGGTATTGGTTTTGGACGCCAAAGCAGACCAAGGGTCAACAAGATGCAGCCATTACAGATTCATCTGCTTTAATCAGGTGGAAGCTCAGAAAAAAAAGATCCACAAGGAAAAAAGTCACGGCTTTTAACAACTGAAACTTTGCAGTGGCATGAGCAGAACATTTTTTCACATTTAGATATTTACAAACAAACCTCAAGCACTTCAAAGTAAAGTCTGGGTGTTTGAGACAAGACGGAAAATTAAAAGCACACTGGGGAAGCCAATTCTCAGATTATAAACTCTCCTCCTGACATGCGGAGAGGAAAACTTTGCTCGGCTGATCCAACATCGCCTCAAGTCTCCCTGCAGCGACCGTGTGAACCGGCTCTCTCAATAAATTATGAATAGTCATGCAACTATCCACCACTGGAGGATGTTTGAAAAGTACAACCAAGGAAGTACAGGTATAAACAAAGAGTTTCTGTATAGCTTGAGAAAAACAACAACATGAGAACTACTGTCAAACATTGAGGAAGATCTTTTAGTTTCCAGAAATGTCTAACATCCTCCCGAATGAATTTAACCAATTACTGAATTCTTGCAAGTGGTTAATTTCACGAGCATTGCGTGGCTTTAAAGGTTACTTAACTTACACAAATGAGACCAAAACAAACTAATGAGTCTTGTTTCATATGACAGGAATACAATTTTAATTTTATATATCATGCCATATTATGTAATAGATATCTCAGAACTGAATGGGTTGGTGTAAACTTTGTTGTAGAATTCCAAGGCCTATAATGATTAAAGTAATAGGGTTCCATGCTTTGCTGACATGATGTGTGACATTTTGTTCATGGTTCTTCATTGATATGTGCTTGTTTTTATTAATTACTGTGGTGGATGATGAACTTGTGCAGCATTTACCATTGTATTGTAACTAATAGCATATCCTGACATAGCGTAACGCAACTTATGGTAACATAGCACAACGCAACACAACGTATAATAACATAGCATAACACTACACAGTGTATCGTAACATAGCATAATGCAAAGCAATGTATCGTAACATAGTGTAACGCAACGTATTGTAACATAGCATAACGCAACGTATCATAACAAAGTGTAACACAATGCAACGTAACGTATCTTAACAAAGCATAACGCAATGTGACATATCGTAACATGGCGTAACATAATGTAACATAATGCAACGCAATGTATCGTAACAAAGCGTGACACAGCACGACACATCGTAACATAGCATAACAAAACGCAACTTATCATAACACAATGCAACACAACGTAACATCATGTAACGTAACGCGTGCCATGTTGTCTCGTATTATATCAGATTGCATTGTGTTGTGTCAAGTTGTGTTGTATCATGTCATGTCATCCCATCGTGTCAATCATATCGTATTGTTATTATGTATTGTTTCCCCTTGTGTCATGTCATATCATGTCTTGTCATGTCATACTGAGTAATCCATTCAAATATCTCAGACCTGAATGGGTTGCCATAAACTTTGCTACTGAAATCCATGGCCTAAAGAGGATACACTCATTTCTATTATGGATGAAATTTCTCTACTGTTATTGTCTTTACGGATATAATAAATGATTTTTAGATTGGTCTTTCTACAGATGCTGCACTTTAACATCCCTCTCTGAGAACAAATCGAAGTGTATTGCCTACTTTCCTCTCCCATCCTTGCCTGGGAGTTCCATGTGAAGCCTTTGTTTTTGACTTTCAAATATGTAGCCCAAAGACAATAAAGTTCTGATTTCTTTGAAGAGTTTAAAACCAAACAAAGTGTTTGTTGTAGTTTCTAAGTGTGTTTGTTCCTTTTGAATTATTAACTCTCTTCCCCTATGTGCTGGTTGTAGAGGTTAGATTCTCAGAGTGGCCAGCAGCCTGGAACTGGGTCAGGTTAGGATCCCTGTCCCTCCCTGTGTGCCCAGTCTGGGACTGACTCAAGGGGAGGCAAAGACGTCCTTTTAGACATCAGCACAAAACTATATTTTACCCTAAAGTTTTGTGATTCTATTTTGCTCGTTGTAACTTCAGTATAACCTCCCCAGGTGCTGTCCTACTGCACAAATCATGACTGTCCATCTCCACTGTAATGATTCTTGAATAAAGAAGTCTTGTCAATAAAAAGTAAAGTCCAAGGGGGGATATTTACTAAATGTATCAACACAACAAGCCCAGTGGGAATTATCTGGCCTGTTCTAAGCTCTATAGATGGCAAAGCTTATTGTTGGAGTGTGAGGGAGCATTTATGAAACATATGGTCACAGAACCAAAAATACTTTTGTCCCCATAGTGTATATTTAGTAAGGACATATTTTATAGCTATTATAACCCTGGTTTAGCACTGAGTAGAAAATATTAGCATGCTTGCAAACTTGACTTGGATCAGGAAAGTGGTAGGTACTTTAGCTGCTAAGTGTTAGCGTGTTAGCAGGACATTGTTAGCATAATGTCATAATGATGTTTGTTGTGCTCTTGTATTTAAAGTTGACCTTCAGAGCCTAATCATCACGCTTTAAACCCCTTTGAACGTTACATTAAGAGTATGTAGTGTAAACACCTCACAGTCCTTTTTGCAACTTGGTTTAATTATTTTAAGTGCTGCTCCTACCAGATGCCCATGGTGTCAAAGTCTCACTGACTTACTCCTCTAAACTGGCACCTCTGCAGAAGGTCGCTAATGAAGTGTAGCATTTCGAGTAATTAATCTTTACCTGACGTTAATTGCTATATCGTGGCGTCTGCTCTTATCGTGTCATTAATGCTCCAGGGACCTTGAGAAAATGTTTCATTCCTCCCTCCAATCATAAAGCTTTAACTTTACCCTCTCCATCAGTTTTTTACAACGTGGGCATATTAGACCTCGTTGGCATTATTCATGGAAAATGACAGCTTTATTGTGAAAAATGTCTCCTTTCCATTGTGTTTTTCTCCCAAAAACTTTTTGTGCCAAAGAGATAATGATAACTCATAAAACATCCACAGCCAACAAGTCATTTAAGGACTTAAAATCTCCTATTCTGAGTCGAGTCAGGTGCAAGCAACACGCCATTTGTCGATATTGATGAGAGGCCCTGCCCCCCAAAAGAGCTCAAGAAAAGAGCAGTTATCTTTAATTGCTTAGTCTGAAGATTGCAGAAGAGTTAGAGAGGACTTTAGAGCTGTTGTAATAGAATGAAGGAGAGTGCTCACTTCAAGTGGAAACTTTCAAATAAGTATGGAAAGTGTTGAGCGCTACAGCCGCTCAAAACAAACAGGAACCCTTGTTAGCTCCATACTCTCCTTGTTTTGAAAGGCAGTTTTCTGTCTCTCCAAATGTTTCTGTTGGTTCACGATGGTGCACTCAGTCTGCATACGTTAGACACGGCATCAAGCACCTCTGAATAATGAGAGAGGATTCAGACGATGCACTTTCAACTTAGCAACAAACCCGAGATACAACAGCTCCCTGGGGAGAGAGCCTATATTGAAATAGCACAGTTTTGAGATTCAAAGTTGTGGAGGAGGATCCGAAGATGAGAGAAAACTTGAACACCGCTAACCAAGTTTCTAACTTCTCAATTTGAGGAGGAAGGAATGTAAGGTTGTACAGGTTTTAAATGATAGGGAGTTTCAGATGCTGTGTTTGTGTGCTTTTAGATAAGTTTGAGGCATAGTCAGTCTTTGGTAAGACCAGTGAAATCCACAATCCTTTTCTTCCCAATTGTCATAAAATTTCTTCATTTATTGCCACTCAAGGATCAATTCAAGTGACTGGTGATTCCTTGGTGTTGGGATTTGTAGTAGCCCAACAACTGTTGGATTGATGACCCCCACTTCATCCTTCAAGGTTTCTTTCTTCTAAACCAAACTGCCGTTACATTTAGTAAAAACATTCATTGCTCCTGACAGCTGGGATAGGCTCCACCCCCCTGGGACCCCCAACGCGATAAACTGTATAAAAGATGGATGGATGGATTCATTGTTCCTGGCAGGCATATGAGAAAACTCATGTGGCATCCTGACTTTTCTCTAACACCACCAGGTATTTGACATTGCTGACTTTTAGTGATGTATCTCAACATCATTTGCAATGATTTCCCTAGAGGATGACTTTTAACAACACACAGCATTTGCTGGAATAAGAATTTTGGGATGTCAGAGAAACAAACTGGTGGTTAAATTGGTAATGTATCTGATACAAAACATCCTGAGGCCCAAAGAATGCATTTTAAAGACCATGTAAGATGGAAAATTAATCTGTATTTAGATTTGTTGTATGACAGGTCACTGTGTTATCAACCTCCATGTCAAATTTCAGTCAGATAAAACATCTCTAGGTTTTAAAATTCGGCTTCAAAATCATGAAAAATGAGGCAGTGGAATCTGCTCTAGGATGGTGTGGGCGTGTCTGTTGAGTGAGCTGAAGCCACGCCCACTCAGGAGAAATACAATCCTCTCAAATTAAAAAAAATGCCACAATCTAAATAGAGGAAAGCACTCACCATAATACCGCCCCTTGACCTTACGTTGACCTTATGATCAGAGCGCAACTGCCTGGCTCTTTGCCAGAGAAGAGACAAAGTCAGTTTTCTGGCTTAATTATGATGCTTTAAATGATCCATAGACCACTGTGGCTGATAGATGTGTCAAATTTACCTCCAAATAAACAAAAAACACATCATTTAACTGTTAACTTTCAAATAAGGTAGTGACATCAGCTTAAAACAGACTATACTCAGATGAACTGCTCTGTGAATTTACATCGTAGTGTTGAGGGGCGGGATCATTCCCCTCTGTGGGCTTGTGACATCACCAGCCCACATATTTGCCCCGCCTAAATTAAACCCAGACAGGAAAGAGGGGAACGGTGTAAATCCAAAATTCAGTCACATGTAGATGTCAGTGTTTTCACATGTTTACAGCAACCTTATTCCAACATATCTAGTGTGTTAAGACAAACATTTTGGATTTCACTTTACAGGGTCTTTAATAGGTTTGCTGAGGATTTGCAAACTGACAATGACTATCCCAAGAGGCTTAGTTAGCTAATGTTAGCATGCCTCAATAACAATGGTTGGCATCTTACTTGCTGCATGCTAACAGCTTTAGCTCGATACAATACTATGCCTCAGTACAGCCTCATAATGCTCCTACCTGTCTGGGAGAATTATGTAAAGAGTAAATAAAGGTTCTCAGCTCCAAACCCATGATAGCCAAGCCAATAAAAGTTGACTATTTGTATCACACTTTGTGCTCTGCCCTCATTATTTCAGATCAAGGATGTATGACCTATTAAGGCCTAAAACTCCTAGAGGGTAATTAGTGTTAAAGGGCTACACTCCTTCCAGCAGAGTCTATAATAAGCAAGGTTGAACGCTGCGGGTGTCACCCCCAGCAGCAAAGTCACCCCAGGCACCTCTTCCATTTTTACAAGCCCAAAGCAAAACTGTATTTGTCTCCATCCAGCCGTGTGCCGCTGGTCGGGTGCTAGAGCCCATTTTTCACTTCATGCAGCTTGTAAAGCAGCCATATGGAAGCAGGGACCTGGCTGCACCCACACTGGCTCACTGCTGTGCTCCTAATATTTCACTGTCTCAAAGTCAAACTGTATTTGTATTTCAGTTGAGCAGGTATATGAACATTCAAACAGTTTCCTTGTTCAGCCAATATACTGTCAACCCAGTCTGGTCTTTTTTTCTCAGTCACCATTAAAATAGCATCAATCCCAAAATACTGTCTCTGTATTTCTGTATGAACCTGGCAGACTATCGTTTCCCTCACTGGGTTGTTGATCATAGAAAAATAATTTTAAAAAGTTATAAATGGTTCCAGTTTTGAGGCCTGCAACACAGAAATTATTCATGTGACTATAAACTAATGAGTTGAAATTGCTGCACATTTGCAATGTAGGAAACTACAACATCACACTACAGCAACCAGAGGAGCCAAGCACTCCCTCAGGGAAACATCGCTTTAGTCTTTATCAGGAGAGATCATCTCTGCAAACCTAAAACCCATTTCCTCCTCTTGCTCTGCTCGCTGTTATCTTTTTGGTTGACTTGTTTTTTATTTCCCGTTTGGTGAACTCATAGATTGTACAGCACAGACTGAAAGCAGAGGCAGAATATAGTTTTATTTTTTAACTATGTTTGCAAAACAATCAGAACTTTAGAAATGGAAAATGTGAACATGTACAATAAAGACAGCATTCTCAAACTGTGCTGCTAAGTGAGCTCCATTTAAGTTACATTCTCCACCAAATCATCCTTTTTTAACCCCGTAGGGTAAAATCTCCACCTCACACACCAAGACTGCTGTGTGACAAAAAGAGCCGTATGAGCGATTCTGATCACATCACACACTCACATGGAGAACAGGCGCTTCCTGAACCCCATGATGGAGTCAGAACCGGAACACCGGCAGCAAGTTTAACCAGATTTTAAGAAAGACTTTATCAAACATTCTGAGTTTTTTCTTGGAAAAATGTGTTAAAAAGAGAAAATTGTGTTAGGAAACAGAGTCAGAAATGATTCCACCAGGATGACGTGACTTCAACACATGTATCCTAACGGCTAAAGGGGCAAAATACAAGCAAATAATAAAAATATAAACTACAGTATATCAACATTTGTATTCAAATTTTATTCAAATATAGGTACTTTAATATGGAGTTGACTCCCTTTTACAGTTACATTGACCTCCACTCTGATGGATGAAAGGCTTTTCACAAGATTTTGGAGTGTTTTTGTGGGAATTTGTGTCCATTCATTCTGTAGAGCATTTAGAGGTCGGGCACCGATGTTGGACATGAAGGCCTGGCTCGCAATCTCTGTTCCAGTTCATCCCAAAGTTGTTCAATGGGGTTGATATCTGGGCTGTGCGGTCCAATCAAGTTCTTTCACACCAAACTCATCAAACTATGCCTTCATTGTCCTTGCTTTGTGCACTGGAGTCATGTTGGAATAGAAAAGGGCCAAACTGTTGCTGGAAAGTTAGAATCATAGCATTGTCCAAAATGACTTGGTATGCAGAGGTGTTAAGATTGTCCTTCACTGTAGATAAGGGGCAGTTCAGAGGGCACTTTGTCAATTTTGGTCTCTTCAGAGGACACTGAAGAGGGCACTTTGTCAGCTTTTGTCTCTTTAGAGGGCACGTAGGAGCATAGACATAATAAAGAGTAGACGCCGCACTTACTACCTATTGGCGCTGACGAGCCGTGGGGTCGCCATCTTGGTCCGGTCACCTGCTCCACTTAGTGTAATCTGTTTGGCAGGCGTAATGAAGTGTCAGCGCACTTAATCAATCATAACTCGCTGAATACTAAACTGATTTTCACACGTTTTTTTTTTTTAAGTGAACGTCATACATGTAGGTATGATACAGGACACATGGTTCGGCATATTTTAATATTCATAGTTGGCTTAACAGTAGTAGAATATTCTGATATACAACATATGTGATGTATGATAGGTATTTTGCAAAACACACGATATATGAAAATAAATTTTATATATATATCCATATATAAGATATAACACAATAGATAGAAGTTATATATCAGGAAAACATGTAAATCTATCTCTTTATATATCAGAAAAAATGAAAATTATATAAAAAATAATCTAATTTTGATTAATAAATTTAATTTTTATTAAAAAAAGGCACTTTGTCAAATTTTGTCTATTCAGAGGGCTCTTAGAAGGGCACTTTGTTAAATTTGGTCTTTTCAGATGGCTCATAAGAGGGCACTTAAGCCAATTTTGTCTTGAGGGGTCTTAGGGGGGCCCTTTGGCCAGTTTTGTCTGTAAAGAGGACACTAAAGAGGCACTTTGTAAAACTTTTGTCTCTTTCTCCACTCTTACTTCTCACAAAGATTTCCCTATTCCTAATTCTTTGTTTTCATTTTTATTTGCTCAAATATCCCATGCTGTGGTGGACTTATTGAAAATGATGAACTTGCTGAAAGCACTAATGATTATCATTAATTCTTTTTTCCTCTTTTTTTCCTTTGTTTTCTTCTCTGTCAACCTGGGAGGATAATGCAAATACTCCCTGTACCCTCTCCTAGGATGTTCTCTGTTGTAATGTATTTAATCATCTCCTTTTTCTCCTCCCTCTTGCAGCCCTTATGTTAATGACCCAAAATGATGTAAGTAAATAACTGTAAACCCTGGGTATTAAATAAAATTATTAAAATTTAAAAAAAAAAAAAAAAAAAAACTTTTGTCTCTTTAGAGGGCACTAAAGAGGGCACTTTGTCAAATCTTGTCTCTTCAGAGGGCTGTTAAAAGGCACTTTGCCATAATTTGTACAACTTTTGTCTTTTTAGGGGACACTTAAAGACCCTGTAAAGAGCTGGAGAATCTGCATTTAGTTTGATGTATGACAGGTCATTGTGTTATCAACCCCTGGGTCAAATTTCAGTCACATAAAACATCTCTAAGTTCATAAAATGAAGCTTCAAAATCATGAAAAATGAGGCCGTAAAATCTGATCTAGAATGGTGTGGGTGTGTCTGTTGAATGGGCTGAAGCCACGCCCACTCAGGAGAAATACGATCCTCTCAAATTAAAAAATGCTTCAATCTAATCGGAGGAAAGCACACACACAAGCGGCAGTCTAGTAAAATGTAGCCAATGCAGAAGCGCAAAAAATTGCAATACAGCGAGTGTCCACTCGAGGCTGGCTGCAGGAACAACGGAAGTCCCGTCTGGACACCTGTTAAAAAGCCAGTTTTTACACTAGAAATAAACTGGTTTACAGCCTGGTTCAAAACACTAAATGTGTCCCACTAGCTAATGTCTTCTTGTGCTCTCACTGTACGGGGGTGAATTTTTTTGTACCACAGTCATTTAGATTATATTGAGGAAAAACCTCACCGCGGACTGATTGGCGCGTCTCATTTGATTGACAGATGGCTCAACAGGCAGAAGCTATGTTTCTGTCAACCAGAATGCTAGCTGGCTAGCTGACAGAAAGTTGCGCTCAGCGGGCGGGCCATTAGGTTGATCCAAAGTTCGGCTGAGACCACGATTTCAATATAGAAGCCGCCACGGACGGGCTTCAAGAGCTGTTTGTCTGCCTATTGGAAGCAGACGGCTGACGTCACACAGGGTTCGTCCAATTCTTTCTACAGTCTGTGCACACACACCATTATCTTGCCCTTTGACCTTACGATGAGCTTGTAATCAGAGAGCAGCTGCCTGGCTCTGTGCCAGAGAAGAGACAAAGTCCATTTTCTGTCTCAAATCTCTCTGTTGTGATACTTGAATGATCCATAGACCATGGTAGATTTGGCAAATTTACTACACAGTGAACAAAGAACAGCATTTTACTGACTGTTAACTTTCAATGAAAGCAGTGACATGGGCTTAAAACAGACTGTTCTGAGATGAACTGCACTGTGATTTTATATCATTGTAGTGTTAGGGGGGCAGGCTATATTTGCCCCGCCCAAATTAAACCCAGCCAGGAAAGAGGTGAAACACTTTCAAACAGTCTAAACCCAAAATTTAGTCACATGTAGATCTGTGTTTTCACGTTTACAGCAACCATGTTTCAACAGATCAAGACATAAATTTGGGGTTTTACTTTACAGTGTCTTTAAAGGGGCATTTAGGGTACAACACAATACACTTTATTGTCCACTTAGGGAAATCTGTCTTGGACTCCAAGTGCTGCACACTTTAAGCTGCCAGATTTTTTGGGCCGAGTTCTGCCTTGTCAGAGGTCACTTGAGGCAAATTCAGTTGAATGAACCATACACATAAATGACACTTTTGTATATTTCTTTGTAGATTTTGCAATTTCATGCTCAGATCTTAAAGGTTTATGCATTTATAGTGTGGCAAAATGGCCAAATTTCATTCTCTGGAACTAGCTATTTCTGATTCTGTTCTGCTAATGAAGCAGTCAATCCTTAGCTCCTGTTTCTACTTTGGTAAATATTTGATTATCTCTGTTTTTCACTGTGTTTCTGTACATTTTCTTCCCTCAGATGCTGCATATGTGTTGCCAAACTGCATAGTATAAGATGATATTTTTTGTTTTGACTATTTGTATGCTTTGTTAAGCTGTGTCACCCTTTCAGGGCCACCTCACCTCAAACCAGCCAGAACAAATTCTCCATGGATTTGGGTTTTCTCTGCAGGGATTACTTAATGTTCCTACATCTGCTGGAGTCAACCTGAGGCTGTGCAGTTTAGTTCGGCTCTGAAAAGTGAGGATTATTTCAGAGGCGAATAAAAGTCTGGAGGGATTCAATTTTTCTATGAATTAGTCAGTGAAGTGGAACTTTCCTTGCAGGGAGAGTGAGCTGAGTAAACACACGTTTGTGATTCAAAAACTGTGGATTCACATGTGAAACGTGCTAAACGTGTTGACATCACCGTCCACTACGGCCCCGCCCCCCGCACACGGCTGATGTTGATCCTCCCCTTGCATCAGCACCATTTAGAGAGAGAGAGGAGAGAGAGAGAGAGAGAGGCGAGCCAACCCTGGCAGAGCGTAAAGAGGCGTCAGACGGCGGCCACAGCATCCCGGTTCCACGTCGTTCAGAGGCCTCATCGACGGTTTCAGCTCCAGAAAACATCCGAGGAAGGAGTAAACACAGCCGGGCACACGGCCACAGCCACAGTCAGTGATGGAGAGCCTGCTAGATAATCCAATGAAAGCCGTTCTGTACCTGAAGGAGCTCACGACCATCGTCCAGAACCAGCAAAGCCTGATCCAGACGCAGCGCCAACGCATCGACGAACTCGAGCGGAAGGTGGAGGACCTAATCGGAGAGAACCGGCAGCTCCGTGACCCCCACCACTACGTCCAGCAGCCCGCTCAGCCGCCGCAGCAACAACAGCAGCATCACCACCACCACCCTCCGCCACAGCATCACTCGACCCACCGCAGCGCCAGTCCCCAAGCGCCGGCCCACCTCCATCAGCACGCGGGGAAAGCTGCAGCTCACCAGGCGCAGCAGAAGCAGCAGCAGCCTCCACCGCAGCATCCGCAGCAGATTCCTGGTCTGTCCGCCCAAACTCAGCAGCACCAGACCCCTCCTTCCCACCACCCGCAGCAGCTGCAGCTCGTGCCCACCTCGCCGCAGTCTCCCAAAGCGAGCCAAGGAAGCCCGGACTCCGGAGGAGAGGACAAGAGGAGCCCCTGCTGCAAGTCGCTGGTTCCGCAGACTCCCACCGCGCTGTGCCGCTCGGTTGGGTTGGCTAGGAAAGCGGAGTGAGTAGCTTTCATGTTGTATGACTGAAGCACCTTCTTCTAAAGCGAGACCTAAAATTTTAAACCATAAAAGACAACTTCCGGGTTTTTATGTTAGCAAAAGTGCGGTCATTACTCTTTCAACGTGACCTTTATTTAAATGCTAGCAGCGTCAAAGTGTGACAAGCAAGTGACATTAGTCCACACCAATGCTGTCTCCTGTCTTAAAACTGACTCAATAACACGTTCAGTGACCCTAATAAGATGATATTTTTTTTCAGGGCATGTTTTCATATCTAAATTTAGCCTAGTTTGGACAGAAAATAGTGCAGCATCCTCCCAGTGCAAGCACAAATAACACCTTTCAGCCTTGACAAAATAAGCTGAAATGTTACAAACATATCCAAAGAAAGCTCAGAAAAATTTACAGCACACTGAGTAGACTACAAAAAAAGATGTACTTAAAATAAGAGACGCTTCGTGAGTCTTTGATTAACTTCACATCCCCACTGACATGCCCACGTTTAATTTTCTGACAGGTGATTCAAGGCCCTCCTGAATTTTTAACATTATTCACTCCATCCTCCCTATTTAATCAATGGCATGCTAAATGGATATTGATCGTGAGGACCCCGGCTGGCATTTTAACCGTAGTTGGTTTGTAAATTCTCCACCAAGGTGGACCAAACACCAGAGATAAAACAAGTGACTTTTCTCTCTGGATGAGGCTTTTGTTTCATCTTGCCTCCTGGTGTTTCCCTCACTTTGAATGTCTAATGCGCTGATGTCTTTTTTAGAAATGCAGCTGTTCTTAGGCTGAGCTGATGGAGCGATTTTGCAGGTGTCAGGAGAGCACGGTGACATTGTAAACAGACTTATAAAAGCAACGATTCCTAATGGAAATTCACCGTCTTTGAGAGAAGTATCACTGCTTTCTCACATTCACACCTGAACATAAGGTTTTAATTCACAAGCTAGATGACTATAATAGATCTTCTCAATAACACACAAGCTGAAAGATGTTGCTCTGCAGGGAAAACATCCAAGAAAAGAGCCAAAGATAATATCTGTTTCCTATTAATCACAGCTTTATCATCTAAAAAGACTTACTAATAAGCATTTAGCTTTAAGTTACAGGCTTAAACTCACTTCTTTGTGTATTTGGGTGTCCGAGTCACTTTTTCATACCCAGTTGAAGATATTTTTCAAGGTCAAAACACAAGTTATAGCCTTGTTCCAGCTTCTTTGTTTTGGGGTTTGTCTTCATTTTCTTTATGTGATAAATCAGCGGTTCTCAACTGGTGGGTTAAGACCAAAAAGTGGGTCTAAAAGCTCATTGCAGTGGGTTGTGAATGTGTGCCAGGAAAAAAATCTGGCAAAAGTCTAAGTACGGCAGCCATAAGTGGATGTATAGTATATTCATACATGTATTTTTCTCGGTCTTCCTATGATGACATGTAAATTTTAGTATCCGTCACAAAATTTATACTTATAAATCTTCTTTTCTTTGTAGAATAAAGCTGGTTTTGGCCAAGATAGCAAGGAAATTCCTTGAGAAATTCAAAAAATGTCCATGCTTTCACTGGAAAAGGGACTAAAATTATAATCTTTCTGTAATGGTGGGCGGTTTAAGCACACTTGTTTTGTCCTGTCTCTTTGTTCAATAGACTTTTCTCATTTTGGCTTGAGTGGTTGAACATTTTGTAAAATTAAGGTTGTAATTTCTCTCTAGGAGGAGGCTGGTCCTGGTGCCCAACCAGTTGAGAACCACCGTGATGAAGTTACTGAATTTGTGGGGTGGAGGCTCAGACAAAACCGTCTATTTAAATCCCTAAACAGGGATGATTTAGGCACGATTTCTTACAATAAATCCATTGATTTCTCGAAATTGACATTGATGGACAAAAGTGGTGGAATCAGACAATGCCCGACTCCGACTATCCGACAAAAACTATCGCCCTGTCTTGGGCAACAGCCTGGCAACACTACCAGTGTGATCCCAACCAATCGTCACATGCTTGCCATGATATTATTTGCTGTCTTGTTGACTGTACACAGGGTCATAGGCTGTCAGGAAGGCTGCTTAAGGTGTGTCAATCATGGCTACAACAGAAGCGTTTTGTGTGATGTGAGGGGTCTTGTAAAAAAGTAGAAAACATCAGAGGAAGAAATGATTGTGGACTGGAAGACAATATGGCATTGCTATCTTTCAAACAGAACTTGAGGTAAGAATGTGACAACATGTCAAGAAAACAAGCCCAATTCAGTCAATAATAGCCCAAATCATTTTAAAGATTAGGTCAATAGTATCCTATTGGTGGGCATCAGGAAAAGCATTGCTGATATTGAGTAAGAGTGTCAAATTGGCGGAAATTACAAGTAAACTGCTGGCATGTGAGTCTTGTCAAATTGGGGTTGTTGACTTGATGTTTGAAAATAGGCAGCAACGACACAGTCTGGTGCAAATCTGGACACGTTTCTGAAGTCTGATCTGGCCTTAAATGATGCAAAAAAGTTCATTGCAATGGTTTTTGTCCTCCAACAGTATACAGACAGAATGACAATCTATAAATCCTCTCGTATCAGGACTGCCACCTTGTATTTGCCACTATGGAGGAGAGACACCTGGTTGCAGGCTTCTTGTGTTAAATCAAGCTTTTAACCACTTTAAAAGAAAACTTAAATCCTCTTTAAATTCATGTTGAATATTCCTGATGTTAGATATTTGCAGGTGTCTGATATGCTGATATTCACATGATCAATTAGCCCATACCAATACTAATATGTAGTTTGGACCTTAAAAATAAGGATGGCTACACACTAGACAATTTAAAGCTTGATTTGAGGCTTGATTTGCCCCCTTGTCACAACTTATTATTGGTCCTTGAGCGTACCGTGTCAGTACGATTATTTTACTGCCCCAGATTGAGTCTGAGCCTCCCTGATCCAGAATTGTTAACATCAAACATACCTGATTTTTATGAATCCAGGTCAGGCTTCCTCCGACGGAATATCCACTAGAGCTGTCACCATATCAGGATTTTGAGTTTTGATAAGATACTAGTAAAAATATAATTACATAAATACCTGTTATGATATAAAAGCACATAAAATGACCTTCTGGACACCCAAAACTGGTTAATTTATATAGGGTCAGTTATAGTAATTTTATTTTAGAATAAAATAAAATTACTATAACTGACCCTATCCCTGTGGTCTCCATGTTTTAAAAAACGGGTTATGTATTGTGTAGGCAGCATTATGTGCTAGAGAACTGTCCATGGTGCTGACTGTTCCTTGCCTATATCAAGGTCAGGATTGACTCTGCTGCTGCACACAGTAATGCATAGTAACACGCACAACACAGCGCAGCGAGCCCCATCTGTTCCACCAGGCTGCATTCTCATTGTTTCTGTTAATCCAGAATGATTTATTGTGCCATTAAGATAAATTCCTAAAGAGCAGGGGTCAGGAATCCTATACATTAGCATGGTTTGTAGAATAAATACACAACTGCTTCTGTATGGGAGCGCCCAGACGAGAACAAACACAGTGATACATGACAGACAGGACAAGTGAAGGAGTACTGTAATTTTAACTTAAAGCATTGATCCAGTCAGAGGAGATGGTGTACTGTTGTGCTTTCAGGGCTGCTGGAGAAGTAATATGCTTCTGTTAAAGGGAACATGACAGGGGAATGTCACAAGTCTACTAATAAGGGCTGTATTTATGCTCTTCATGATCCAGTATGAGGGAAATTCAGGTTGAAGCTTCACTGATATGCTTAGCTGTAAGAGTTAGCTGTGTGCTACATTTCATCATACATTTAATAAATTGTTTTGATTGGAAGTTAGAAAATAAGTTAGTAAGAAAGCAAATGTAGCTGCTGCTAGTAGCTCTCCCATAACATTAAAAAAATTTAAAGTACATTCCTATTAAACAGCATTGTGTTGCAACATTTTTAAAATGTTCATTTAAATAGGTACACCTCTGCACATGTTAAACAAGCTAGTTACAGTACCATGTAGAACTTTAAGGCATGTTTGGGCCAAAAATTGAGGCTGAATTAAGGTGTAGATGTGGTGAATAAGCTGTCTGAGGGTCCCATTAGGTGGGAAGGAGGATTGACACAACCCTGGATGTGCTCTAGAGGTCCTTGCACATTACCAGAGACATGGAAAAATAATCTGTTAAAAAAAACAGAGTCCACACCTTTAGGGCCGAGTAAAGGGTGGATGTGGCTAGTAAGTGCAGCCTAGAGTACCATCCGGGGTTGCAGGGTTGTCACAAGCTCCAAAGGGCCATTGGAAGTCTCCAGCATGTCACAAGGAGTGAAAAGATACACCATTGAGCTTGACCTTGGCTTGGCAGCCAAGGTCAAGCTCGACCCCACTGTAAATCCTCAGAGCCCTACATGCCAGAAACTAGCGCAACTAAAACTAACTGTTTCCTTCTATTTTCAGCCTGAAGTAGGGACGTGCGCAGTTAGCCTCCCAAACTGTTATCTTAGCTAGGCATCAGGGTTACAGCTGGTTATGTTAACTGTAGATTTTGTTGTCCATTAAAGCCCTTGTTTTATGGACGTTGTTGAGCATAAGCAACCATTCCCCTCTGAATTTGAATATGGGTCTATCAGACTCTGAAGCAAGTTACTTGGAACATCCCTAATGCTAAGATAAGCTAACCTGCTGCTGCTAGCATTATCTTACAGGCACTGACCCTCTGAACAACAAAACAATCAGTGTTTTTTTTCCAAATGTTTAACCTCTTCCTAGGAGGGATATCAACTTTTTTGTTTAAAGCAAAAATATTATGAGGTAGCTAAAGATGCTACTATACTGCAGCCAAAGCCATTCTTTTTATGTTGTTATCTTGTACACTGAATGACGAACTGGTTGAAAGAAAGAGATATTTATAATTTATGCTCATAATTAACATAAGGGCCAATGGAAATAAGCAAAATAATATCAACAGGTTTGTTTGTTAATTAGTTAAGTAAAAATGGAGCAAGCAAGCAAATGAATAGTCCCTTAATACTTGAATCCTAAACCCTGGGACACAGATACCACCATTTCCCCTGCTCATCTGTGTTTTAGCTGATTGAAAGGAGGCAGGAAATCCATTTGCAAAGATCTAAATGAAAAATTAAATGCTCACTCACTCACATCATGCACTTCCAATCTCTTCCACTGGTTTAATCTGAAGAATGCAAATCTAGGCTGCCTACAGCTTCAGACAGTGAATGCTGAAAAGTAGCTTCAATTCCTAGCACAAGTTTTTCTCTAGCACGAGCTCAAACTCTTCATAACGAGAATCCAAAGTGTTGCAACTGTGTTAGTCAGCTAGAAAAAGATCCTTAACGGGCCTGTGTGATCTGAGAGGAGCCTTCAGCAATCCTGTCTGGTCTTCTTCCTCTCCCTGTCAACTGCACCTCCCAGTCTACCAACTTACATTTTTCTATTCAGATTTTCTTCCAACCTTTTTCAGTTTTGTTCCCAGCCTACAAAAGATACCTTTGTCCTTGTACATTAGTCTCCAAATTCACATGGCAGATATTTTTCTTTGATGTGACACTCTTGGTGGGAAGTTCAAATGCTGTTATAGTATCAGAGCCTACCGGTGGGTTTTAGGTTTCAAGAAAAATGTAGGTGTTACTGTTGGAAAAAAATTGGTAAAAATGCCTCATAGTGGAAAAAAACAGATGGACATCAGTCAACAATAGTTGTAAAACAATTTAATGACTCATTATAAACTGAAAGGTGAGTCATAAAATTTGACATTAGTACTGTAATAGCTCTTGGCTAACATCGCCATTAGCAAGCCTAATTAACTTGACAACTTAGTCAGGAATAATTGACTTTACCATATCATGAGTCAATGAAAGCAGTACAGTTAAATTAGCTAGAAAGTGGTGTGCTGTTTTGACTTTGATTAAAGACTGACGTCTGATTATGCTAAAGCTAGCATTTGGCGTACTGCAGTTTATGGCGTAATGCACATTTTTTTCTTTAACAAATATGTTGCATTTACTTAGATTTAGGATGTACATTTGCCTTAAATAATTGTACAACAACTTATTACACTGGACATTAGGGAACTGATAATTAGTCACAAGAGTTAGCATTCAAAATTTCTTAATGAACCTCAGTAAATGCAATGATTAAACATTTTTTTAGCTAACATTGCTAATAGCTCAATAACATTAGCTAGACAACTGTACAGGTGGCTAGAAATGAACCACTTTCCATCACATCAGGTATAAATACAAGCAGTATTGTAGCGTTAGCTAGGAAGTAGCCAATGCTAACATAAGCTTTCAATTTATACTGAAGTTTTCATTCTCAAATGTCAAAGTAAATGTGCTTACCATGTCTAAACATATACAGGAAGAGATGACCATTCAACTGCGTTTGTTTTCTTCTTCTGCTCCATTTTTAAATTCAAGTTGTACAAGGCATTAGGCAATTATAATCACAAAATGATGGCTATTTTTGCTTGCTGCTAAATTCATGTAACTTGTGTTCTATGTTTACCCTATTCTCATGAATAAAATTTACTTTATTTAGCTTCATGCCTCTTTCTTGATTGAAATGCGGGGACTAATGCTAATGTTAGCTAGCACATGCTTACATTAGCATTAGTCACCCATATGGCATTCATTGAGGGTGCCAAGTGTTGAACTTTCCCCACTCTATTCTTGAGTGTGCCTGCCTCCATGACATTAATGTTAGCTTACTGTTGTGAATGTTATCTAACGCACATCAAGTTTTTTGTTGCTGTTGATTATGTTGGTTTTACATGAATTCAGAAGGTCATTGTTCAAAAATATTAACAAAACAGTTAAAAAAAAAACAATTTGATCACTATTTAAGCACTGACAGCTCCGTAACATGAATTATTATCAGCATTTGATCAACTACAAACATACCTAAATTACTGCTAGCTTTTGAACTATTCCTGGCTAAAACTGACATTAGCTAGCTTTAATTACCTTAAACTTTATTATTTTATTTTTGTCTGGAAATAAATTACTTCTCAACCTTATCCAAGAAGTGTTCAAATGCTAATGTAAGTTGATGGATAGTGGCTGCTAATAAAATAAAATAAAAACTTAAATGTTTGCCAGAAATTAACTACTTTTTATCACATCTAGTATCAATACAAGCAGTACTGTAACACTGGCTAAGAAGTAGCTAAATGCTAACATAAGCTTTCAGTTTGTAGCAGTTTTTTAGTCTTGAATGTCAAAGTAAAACATTGGTTCTTACAAAAAGGTGGTTTTAACTGAAATTAAGCCCTGCTCTATGATATTGTTGGCTTACTGTAGTTAATAAAACTTTACTGAACACAGGATTTTTTTTGCATGCATTACATTTTTACATGCTTTAACCAACCTCAGGGACAGTTATGGGTCCCCAGTTTCTGTTATTGTTATTTTGGGGTTCATGAACTGAAAAGTTTGGGAACCATTGGTCTGGCTACTAGTATCAAATATCATATTAAGGGAAATTTTTACATTTTTCATTCTTTAAATAGGGCATGAGGGGAGGCATTTTTGCAATCAATTGCTTCTTCTTCTTGGGAGCAGTAAAAGTTTACTCCTTTTCAGATCTATTTAAAGAAGGACCTTGAAATTGCAGCAGTAGATAGCACTTTAGCCTCAACTCAGAGTACTCAGAGTATGCTTTCAGGGAGAAATGGCCGCCTTGTGAACATAGAGAATTGCATCGCTCTTTGTCTTGATTGTCCTCATCTGTGCTTCCCATCCTCTTTCTTCATCTCATCCAATCTTCATTTCCCTACTTTTCTGTAATCAGCAGCTAATGCTACAAAGTGGATCAGTATTCCCTCCCATCCTCCAGCCATCAAGCTCTCTGCCACTTGACCCGTCTCCCTGCTGGGCTGCAACATTCAGTCCAGCCTGTCCAAAGGTTCTCTGTATAGGCTTGAGGGCTGCCAAGAGTGTGTGTTAAAATGAGAGAGTGTGAAGGTTGAGCTGTGTGAGGAGGGAGTTGAGAAGAGTGACAGGCGCAGGCAAGGTGTTCATGTGCTTACATGCACGTGCATGTTGAATAGACAGCAAGCCTGTTGCCTCAGGTGGAAACCCCAGGGTCCTTATATGGCTCCAGGTGCTCCTCAGCTGCTTCTCTACCTCCCACACACTTACAGATATATTAAAGCCTTGCTCTCACACAGGAAGTACTTGCTTATGCATACAGACCCTAACATGCCACATGCCAACTGGCAGCCTGCACGATTTTCCGCATTGGCCGTGACTCTGCACAGCACCCACCATGCCCTCGTTTTTCCTCCTGCTGGCCTTAGACCAGCTGGAGCACAGAATGTATGCCACCTCCTGCCTGAGCCCAATCTCCTTCAGGAATAAACAAGGATGTATGGCTGGCTTTAAGAGGCGGGGGTTCAGCACACTCAAAAGACACATACATACATTACAGAGAACCCTGCAGAGTGCCTGCTGGATGCTGCAGTCTCTCCATGTTCTGACGCTCTCAGATCAATGAGCCTGGAGTTCAGCCAGCACAGGCTCCACCCGCTTTGCTAACCCTTCAGAGCCACTCAAGCCTTGAGCTCAACCTACTATGGCCTGAACAGAAAGCTTAGTCATCTTTTATCTAAAAATATCACCAGGCTTTTTATTCCAAACAACACAAGTAAACACAAGGTTGAACCTTAGAGGCACACAAACCTGTTTTAGCCATTTTACTCTCATTTTGTAAAAAAAAAAAAAAGAAAAATCTTGCTGCACTTTTCTTTTTTAACTGAATTGTTGGTCTCTAAGTATTGCTTCAGCAGCTTAAGGCAGGCCACTTAAATCACCAAGAGCCAAATTACAGTTGCAAGGAAAAGTATGTGAACCCTTTGGGATTTCTTGGATTTCTGCATAAATTGGTCATAAAATGTGTTCTGATCTTCATTTAAGTCACAACAATAGACAACCACAGTCTGCTTAAACTAATACCACACAAAAATGATATGTTTTCATGTTTTTATTGAACAAACCATGTAAACATTCACAGTGCAGGGTGGAAAAAGTATGTGAACCCCTAGGCTAATAACTTCTCCAAGAGCTAATTGGAGCCAGGAGTCAGCCAACCTGGAGTCAAATCAATGTGATGAGATTGGATGTGTTGGTTGAAGCTGCCCTGCCTTATAAAAAACACACACCAGTTTTGAGATTGCTGTTTACAAGAAGCATTGCCTGATGTGAACCATGCCTCGCACTAAAGAGCTCTCAGAAGACGTATGATCAAGAATTGTTGACTTGCATGAAGCTAGAAAGGGTTACAAAAGTAACTCTGAAAGCCTTGATGTATATGTGTCCACGGTAAGACAGGCTGTCTACAAATGGACAAAGTTCAGCACTGTTCTGTAAAGGTGACTGCAAGAGCACAACACAGAATGCTCAGTGAGGTGAAGAAGAATCTTAGAGTGTCAGCTAAAGACTTACAGAAATCTCTGGCACATGCTTACATTTGTGTTGACAAATCTACAGTAAGTAAAAAATTGAAAAAGTAAAAATTAATTCCCAAGTTTGTCAAGACATTTTGCAGAAAAACTTAAGACCATCTGTCCGCCAACTGAAGCTCAACAGAGGATGGGTGATGCAACAGGACAACGATCCAAAACATAGAAGTAAATCAACAACAGAATGGCTTCAACAGAAGAAAATACGCCTTCTGGAGTGGCCCAGTCAGGGTCCTGACCTCAACCTGATTGAGATGCTGTGGCATGACCTCAAGAGAGCGATTCACACCAGACATTCCAAGAATATTGCTGCACTGAGACAGTTTTGTAAAAAGGAATGGTCCAAAATTCCTCCTGACCGTTGTGCAGGTCTGATCTGCAACTACAGGAAACGTTCAGATCAGAACACATTTTATGGCCAATTTATGCAGAAATCCGAGAAATCCCAAAGGGTTCACATACTTTATCTTATCTTGCAGTAATTGCAGTGGCCTCCTAACTAAAATGTGAAACCTTCAGAGTCAAAGATCATGACAGCGTGATGTCATCTTCACTATATCTGTCACATGTTAGCATAAAAACAAAGCCATGAATTGTGCTATTATCATTTTAATTAGATATATAAACTACACATTGGGTAAAATGTCCCAGAGTGAACTGGACTATTGCTGTTAATCTCTTCATAACTTTGGCATTTAATGTAATTTTATTTTAAAAGGAAAAAACGATGCCCATAGCCCAACAAGAAGTCCACCAGCTTCCTCTCAGTTTCAGCATAAGGCATTTTTGATGTTGCCAAATAACTTTAAGCTGTTATAACTTATGTAAAAATTATTCCGTGAGCTCCTACTCTTTCTAGCAAGACAACAGTATCACACTGAACACGCCTTTATCCTAACATCTCATCACAGCACCCCCTACTGGCAAAAGGAGGTTACACAATTCTGCCGTCTCTTTATTCCTTGTACAGAGTTGAACCAATCAGCTCAGATTTTGATTCAGAGTCCTCAATATTTCTCCACAACACTGACATGTCTTATTAAAGAACATCTTACTGCCAATGGCAAGCATTTGATCTCACCAATTTCACAGGAAGTTGGCATTACTCTCATAAATAACATCTAAAATGCTTCAAATTTCACATGTATGATCAAAGTTCGCCCTTCTTTACATTCAAAGGTTATTATTATTATTATTATTTTTTTTTTTTTTTTTTTTTTGC
The DNA here is from genome assembly GCF_018320785.1 of Cheilinus undulatus. Taxonomy (NCBI): domain Eukaryota; kingdom Metazoa; phylum Chordata; class Actinopteri; order Labriformes; family Labridae; genus Cheilinus; species Cheilinus undulatus. Next base: position 16,474,977 of record NC_054887.1, on the reverse strand, counting down.
TGTAGTACCCTCTACCAGCAACATGAAGTGACACACTTAAGCAAATTCCTTATTCCTGAGTTGAATTGATCAAGCTCAGAAAGGCCTCAATTTTTCTCTACAGTACTGATATTTCTTATTAAAGGACCCCTCACTGGTGATGCTGACCATTTTTGATTTCTCGCCAATGTCACAGGAAGTTGGCATAACTCACTATGAAACATGTTTTGCTTCACATTTCACATGTATCACCAAGGTCTGCTCCTCTACACATTCAAAGGATAATATCATGATTTTTCTGTAGTGTTCCCCTGCTGTAAAAGTCCAGTTGTGCCTCTTACATACAATCTCCAATCTTCATTGAATTTTGGATGATTATAAATATCAGTCCTGCCCAGATCACGTCTACATATTAGCACCTTGCTTTGTTATACTGCCACCTACTGCTGACAGCCAGTAGTACCTCATATATGAAGTGCAGCATGCTCATTATTTTTGAGTAAATGACAGTTTGGAGGAACATGGTCTTTCTGCTGTTCTGCATTACATGACATGATGGGCCCTTTAGTGCTGCTTGTAGGCCTAGTTCTCTTTGTACAATATTTTATGAACACAATTACAAAGTGAGACTGTTAAAAATGGAAAAACAATGCCTGCGCATATATGATTCTCTAAAAAAGTACTTTTCTGAATTTTGCATGATTTTGGCTTGCTTATACATCTTTGTATGTTTAATTTGTCCTTCTCGCAAATCCCTAACACTCTAGGAATGCAAGAAATCTGATATTATTCTGTGTATACCTCTGTACACAAACTATTTTAAACTTGGGCATTGCTTAGAGGTGAAAAACACCTATAGATACATATTTATTCTGCATAAAAATATTCATTTTTAGCTTAATTTGTGTCATTTTACCACTTGTTTGTGGAAGTTTACAACATTTTACAATTTCTGACTCCTGAAATGACAACTTCACAATGTTTATGGTTATTGTGTTTTTTGGAGGTTGCATGTCTACTAAAGTTACTTAAAGTGAAAAAAAGTTTTTATTTTATAAAGTTTAGGTTGTGCTGGGAAAAAAAAAACATGAGCATGATTAACATTTTCTGAGTGGTTCATGTTGTCAAAAGAAAAGTATTGATACAACGGCAAAAAAGCATGTGGACTAGTTTAACACCAGTACCATGCATCTTTAGCCCATCTTTAGCCCAGCTTAAGCTAGCTAGCTTGTTTGACTACAAAATTCCTTTGGTGCTTGTTGTTTACAAAGCTCATACAATGCTGCCCAACTCCTCACCTCAAAAACAAGCTTGCCAGCTGAATAGAATTACAAAAAGAGAGGAGTTTTATGCAAAAAATCTGTAGCTTGACTTTGATCGGCTGCTAGCTTAGCTGTTTGCTAACTTTACATCCTAGCAGACCATAACTTTTCCTCTTGTTGAACTGTGTAGATAAAGATAAAAAAGCGTGATATAAAACTTTGAATGTTGTCAGCTGAAAATGTTTTAATGTCCAGGATATACAGTATCTAGTCATGCACCTGAAAGGTAAGAGTCAGCAAAAGTGGTTGTTTTTATGCATGGCTAACAGTTGAGTTTAATATCCCTCCTTTATTTCCTGCTTTGTTTTGGACTCCTGAAGAGGGGAATGTTGTGTTAGCCTTCAGATGCTAGGCTATGTTTGTGTCTCTCCCCTGTTGCTGAGCAGACCGTGAACAGTGGGAGGGACTGAGGTGGACATATTGTTCCACTCGGTCCCTCTCTTTCTCCTTCTTTCCTTTCCTGCCACCATTACTCGAGAGCCCACACCTCCTGTCCTCTGCTTTTTAGCTCTCTACCCCTCCCCTCCGTCTGAATGGGAATCACGTCTGCCCAGTTATGACAGGGTGGCTTGGCTCTGCTGCTGCTGGAATCCAAATCATGAATATCACATTTGGTGTGTAGTGCTTTTAAATTGCTTCATTTCTCAGAGGATGTAGCTGGCGGGTGATTCCTGGCTCCCTGGTAGAATATTAGCTGCTTTCATGCACAAGTTGAGCAAGGCGAAAGACAGTCCCAGTTGTCTGTAATCCAGCTGTGTGTTCATCTGTGTGCTTTTTTTTAGTGTTAAAGATGGTATTACTTTGTGTGTTTCGCCTTCAAAAGGGCAAGAGAACAGCTGTTTTAAAGGGGTATAAGGACCTTTTCACAGGAATAACTGTTCAAGTGTTTGTGCCTCTGAACTCAGATCTGGGTCATTTAACATTTAGTGCTCCAGCAAATTTGTGTTAGCCTTGAGTAAAAAGTCACACTAAAGCTCTTTAAAGGTATTAAAATCAATCCAGTATGTATATTTGGACATTAAAAAGCTTTCCAGAACATGCACAAGGATTTTTTTTGTTATTTATACGTAGAATTTTATGACAAAACTAAAGAAACAAGCTAAAAAAATTAGAATGCATGTTTAATAGCTCTGTATAGTTTCTTTTTTTAATAAGCTGGAAAAATTGATGGAGTTATTTGGTATGCTTGGGTTTTAGAGATTGCAAGGGGCTATTTGACTATAGTGGTGTTGACAATAACCTTTTCCAAGATGCATCGTGACGAAGCCATGGAAAATTTTATTTTGATGTAGAGGCAGCTCATATTCAATGCAGATGGATGCTGCATGTGAATTTTCCTGCTGCAGCTGGACCTAGCATAAATACTCAAATAATGACCAGCTTACCTTCGAAACACGGCTGCTTTGAGTGCATTTCAACTGTAGTCTATTGTAAATAGTGCAGATTTTCTAGTGTTTGGGGTAGCAGTAGTCACATGTAACACTACTTAACCATTCAACTCTTTTAGGAGTCTGCTGGCGCAGCAACCCGGAAATACTTTCTAGAGTGCAGAGATGCAGAGCAAGTAAGGAAAGAAGACAGCGTGAGAATCATATCGTGAGACCAGTCATGATGCCCAGCTCTACTTGTCAACTTTATTTGTACCAAAGATTTCTCAATATGGCACCCAGATCATAACCGACTTGTTCTTGACTCTAGCTGGGTTTTCCATTACAGTACAATCGCGCTTTGAATGCATTTCCATTGAAAGGAGTTTTGGGCATAGGCCTTGCAATTCTCGTAAAATCTCATCTCGCGTGAATCTGCTGCAGGGAAGCTTGACACTCAGAACCTGTTGTGTGTGGTACGATTTTGGTTACATCTACGGTGGTTGCCTTGATAATGTTGAACAAAAGACAAAGGCAACGGCAAAAAAGCCATGTATAAGGGTAGAAGTATGATGTTAAGAAAAGTCTCGTCTCTTCGTCTGTCTACACGTACAGCGCCATGTTGTCTCGGAGTGACTGGTCATGTGACACCGTGCGTCACGTCCCGTCACTTGCAAATGCAGAAAAAGTGTTTCCATTACACTTTTGCCATATCTTGCTATATCGAAAAACCTCCTCATGAAGGCGTAAAAACTTTTTAGCGATATTTTAGGGCTTTTTCAAAATTCAGGTGTTTCCATTACCAGTTTTTTATTGCGCTATTTTGATTTTGCGCATTTCCAAGTGTAATGGAAACCCAGCTACTGTCACAGAGTTACTCTGATGACCACTCAACAGTCACAGAGCATCAGGACTTTTAACAAGTTTTAAAAATTAAACAAGCACCTTAGCTCTGCTTAATGTAAAATTTCCTGCACTGTTTCTTCCTGCTTTCCTTAACCCAAATACTGTAAGAAAACTTGCTGTGGCCTCACCTCATATGCATATTTGCACTAATTAATCCACTTATTGTACTATAACAAATTTAATCAATTTACTGTTCTCAAACACTGCAAATAATCAATCTATTTACTGTAACCCAAATGCTGTAAGAAAACTCTCTGTGGTAAAATGCCTCCCCTCATATGCTTATTTGCACTAATTAATCTATTAACTAGGACTGCCAAAAGATAAAATCTTAATCTTGATTAATCGTAGGATTCATTTGGTTAAAATTCCATAATTTGGCATTTTAAATGGGTCTTGTATATATTTTTTATTTTTTCTACTTCTTAATGAAGTGTAAGTTTGTTTGGATTAGATACCGACACACGTTTATAGATAGGCCTAAGATTGATGAACTTACCCATGGAAAAAACTTGTTCTGGATTGAAAAGAAAAGAAAATAACAGAAGAGATGTGAATGTTATATAACACAAGGTCCAGATTACTTTTTATTTTTACATTGAGCTGTCTGTGAGTTGTTTTGTTTTTTTTAAGTCAAATGACAATTCAGAGAGCAGTGGGATACTTGTTCCACATCACTGTGGCTGCTGGAGAGGCTACAGCAGCTTAACCAAAGTGGGTTGAAAGGGATAACACAGCATGCGATTAATCATGATTAAAAATAATTGGTGCAATAATTGTGGATTCTAGTAAATTGTGATTAATATTATTACTTTTGACAGCCTTACTGTTAACACAGCATAAATCACTGTGGTAAAATGCCTCACCTTATATTAACGTTTGCACTCAATATTCTGCAAACCATACCAGTAACTAATTTGAGCTATCAACCATACTCAGATGCTGTAAATAATAAATCTTTTCACTGTAACCCAGATACTGTAAGAAGGCTCTCTGTTGTAAAATACCTCATCTCATATATTTGCACTCAAAAATCTATTTACTGTAATAGTTTAATCTTTTGTTGCGTAAGCATACTTGGCCAATAAAGCTGATTCTGATTCTGTTTAAAGTCTGAATGGGCACTACTCAGTATAACACAAATCATGTGTAAAACCAGATCAACCACCTGGCATTCCCATTACCAAGTAGAGAGCGTACAGTGGGGCGCAGAGAAGGTCATGTACCTCGACCTTTGACCTTCAAATTTAACCAGTTCATTAAAGGGTGACAAGTTACATTCGTGGAAAGGTCCAATGACCCTGGCCTTTGATCTGTGACCTCCAAATCATATATCATCCTCAATACAGGATGAATATTTGCACAAATACTGGCGTTAATCAGTCAAAGAGTTCTTGAGATATCGCTGGATTATACACAACACTAACAAAAATGTTGAGGTCAAAGGGGCAGACTTTCATTTTTTGGTTTTATATTCCAAACTCATCCTTGTCCTAGATGTCTTTTTCACACTGATTATGTACATCTGTTGACTAATGAGGTATATGCCACTTTGAGCCAGCAATCATGTTTTGGCTGCCATGCTGAACCTTTCCTTGCCAGATATCAAAACTGAAGAGGATGATAATAACAGGGAATGGATAATGATACGACACAAAGAGACAGGCTGTGATTACAATGATAAATAAAATGTCATGAGCAGACTGAATGATGCATTCAATATTTAGTTGATCTGCAAATGTGTAGTTTTTGTCATCACTTTGACATAATGTAGAATGTTTTTGCCTAGTCACTCAAATGACAAGTTTAGGCCCGTCTCTATTACTTTTTCAACATGACTGCAAACTGGCAGTCCTCTGTCAGTCTGGCAACATGCCTGACTCACAAACAGACAACAGTGTCATCCTCGTCCTTGACACTTCAAGATGACATCATGTTTTCTGTGTTAATGCGCCCACAGAAATGTATGGCTCTGCATACAATTTTAATAACTTTGTGCTGGTATTTGTGTTGCATGAGCAGCAGAGACGTCTCTTTCCTGGTTGGAGGTAAATTATTCAAATATTTGATTGATGCTTTTTATTTCTGCCACACGCAAATGAACAGTAGACCTAATGAGCAATCTGCAGAGAGTGTGTCATTAGTATGCAATCTACATATGTCTGCGATGTGTTAGCAAATGGCTGTGCCATCAGCGGTTGTCAGCTGGCGTCACTCAAACTGATTGCATAATGCAGGCGGATAATTTGATTGAACAATCAGAGCGGATTCCTTCCAATCAATTGCTTTGAACTCTGCACATCCTCAATTGCATTTATTATAGTGGTTGAAATTTCAAAGCAGCTTCTTATGTTTTAAAAGATGAAATGCCAGTTTATGACAATAAATCTCTCATATCATATTGTAAGGAAAAAGTACATTTCACTGTAGCTATAAGGAATCATAATAGCATTACAGTTGAAATACCATACATAATAAGCTTACACCTTCTAACATATGCCCTGTTCTAATTAAACACATTTGTTCGTTATAGGCTCTAAAAATTCTTTAAAATATGCATACTGTAAAATCATGTTACTGCTACTGTGTTTGTCCATTTAAGATGTGTGGATTCCTCAGGGCTAGGATAAAGCTGTGCTGTGATACTCATTGGTCAGTGAGCTTACGACCTCTGCAGCTCTGGAAACTGGGATCTTGGAAATTAGGAACTGTGTGCTGTTATGGAAAAAAATGTCCATCCATCTGTCGTGCCGATTTCCCCTCCTGACAGCTTAGCTCTGAAAATCCCTCAACAGACAATCATGATTGTTTTGCACTTTGAGCACCAGTGTGCCCCAGCGCATGTTTGTTTCAGTCCAGTGTGGGCTGGGAGAGTGGTTTAATTATAGATTCATGTTAGGATGGAATATTATGGAGGGAAAAAAGCTGGTTTTGATTTTCTGACAGATTTTGAAATTTTGTTTGCAGTGGATTAAAAGAAATCAACCCTGTTTGTATTAATGACACATTGAACAAGCTGTGATGTTAAAAAAAGGCTTTTTGTCTTAGTAACTTGAAAAAATAATGGTAACATAATAGATAGTGTAGCTCGCCTATCTCACTGACAGAGAAGTGTGATTTGTCGCTCCTGCTGCACACTTTTTGTACTTACATTAATGCCAGTAGATCTTCAGAACTTGACTTTTACGCACCATGCACCGTAGCACTTGTTGACCCCACTCTGTGATTTTACATGGTCTTCCACTTCATGGCTGGGTTGCTTTTGTTCTTAAATGCTTCCACTTTCTAATATTACTATTTAAAGTTGACTGTGGAATATCCAGTGGGGATGAAATTTCACAGACTGTCTTATTGCGAAGGGGGCTTCCATCACAGTATCACACTTGAAGTCACTGAGCTCTTCAAAACGACCCGTATGTGCTACAAATGTTTGCAAATGGAGACTTCACGGCTAGATGCTTGATTTTATAAACCATTGTCTGATTAAAACACCTGAATTCAGCCATTAAGATATGTAGCCAAATATTTTTATCCATGTAGTGTAGCTTATATTTGTTAGAGTCTGACAGCAGAGCAACAGCCCAATACTGCACATTTGCTGCTTGAGCTTAAAGGAGTATTTCTGAATAAAGGGGTTGATATTGGATTGTATAAGGTACTTAGCAATAGCCGTTGCATTAGCCTCCAGAGATTTCAGTGCGCATTGCCCCTTTAAGCCGGACGTGCTTGGGGCACCAACAAGTAAGCTAGGCTGTACAGCACTACAGATGGATACAGTTGCTCCATATGATTTAGCGAGTTTTAGGTAAAAATGGACCAGAAAACACTGTCGGCTTAAATGTTTGCTATATCGCACATGTTTTTAAGCAGAGTTTGGCACTATTTTGCGAGGCTACATGATCTTCCACCACAGCCGGGGTCACAGCAAACTGTAACATTAGCTTCACAGACATACAGCAGGGACTTTTCTACAGTTTTAGAAAGTAGTTAGTAGGCTAACGCTAATGCTACCTTTTGAGAACGACTACAGGTTACTCACAACCCCAGATCCTTGAGGTTTAAGCTTCAGCTTTAAGGGTGATTCGCTTAGAGCTTTTTGAAGTTTAATCAGGATAGTTTGACATCTTTATCTTTCTTTATTTTCATATAAATTTGAGAAGTAATTGCAAGCCAACTAGCGGCCTGTTTTAGTTTAGCATTTAATGCAGTTTTTAATCAACTAAATTGTGAAATTTTTACTAAATCTGTGAAAATCATTCCTCTCTCATATTCACTAGCCTATAAAATTATTCTATGTTCAACCCTGGATCATATTGCAAAGCAAAGTTTATTTCAAGGTTAACGCCTGAGGCCTTTTTTATGCTTTCGGTGCTATTTATAGTTTACATTAGGCTACATAGCCAATGCTTTTCATCAGCAATGTTCGTATACCGTCATTTTCATTTGCGGTTCATTCTTTGGTCATTAATCTCTATCTAACATAATCTCCATGTCTGCAGTTAGAGTCAAACAAACACAAACCTACACGGAGGCACACACTACGCCTGAGGAAATGTCAGGTGTGGTTAACTTTACAACCCAACCCAGAGTAATGTTCAAAGCCATCCACCTAAGGCTGTGAGGCATTGCAGAGCTGATCTGAACAGGCACGGTGTGTCCAATCAGCTTTCCTGGTCTTCTCAACACATCACACAAAGCTTCAACTGAAGCTGAACCATGATTTATTGTACGGTGTAAGAGAATATGCTGGGTATGTACAAACATTGCTTCTAATATAGGCCTGTTACCCCGCAGTCATTTGCATTTTATAGCCTGGTGGTATTCATTTAATTACATTGTCATTATTTCATATTGGAAATCTTTAAAGTTTGATACCTTGCATGGAAAAATCCTTTCCTCGAGGTCAGTGGTAGGATTTGCCACTTTTGTACACTTTGTTCACTGAGATTAAAATGAAAGCATCCTGTGCTGCTGTTACGTCACCACCACCCTGTCTGTCAACCCCATGATGCCTGGATTACAACATTAGGTACGCGGCGCCAAGAGGAGGAGCTGACGGACATAGCATTGATGTCATCAGGGTTTAAACTGGAGCAAATCCTAAAGAAGGCCAATGAAATATGGGACACATAACATGTAAATGAGCCACGCCGGATCTGCTTTACAGCTGTTTGAGGCTGTTGCAGAAAAAATGTACACTACAAAAGGTTGCTTGATTGGAAACATTAAGCTTTTTCTCCATGCCCCCTTTATCATCTGCCTACATGCTGCCCCTTCCTCGCTCTCGACTTGTGTAAACAGGACCATGCTTTTCTTCTTCATGCAGAAAAGCAGCAATATAACTTACAGCACTCTGGTTCTTTGCATCTCAGAATCTATAAATGAAAGCACACATTTTATTGCTGCTTTTGCTGATCTACTAGAAAGGATTTTTTCCCATCAAGCCTAGCCATGGCTCAAATTTAACAATCACGTCAGTTAGCTGTCAAGCATCGGCGTGAAGCGTGGATAATATTTGTGAAATTTTGACCCTCTGCCAAATCTTCAGCAGATGGCCCTGCAGCAACACAGGGTAGTGTGATGCTCGATATGAGCTGCTAAAACTGCTCAATATTGGAGGCACCAGCTGGAGACGAGATGAAAACAGAAGGAAAAGCTTCTGCTTTCAATGTGAAATGAGTAAATGCACTTTTCTGTTTGTTTTGCCTCTTCTGTCTTCTAATGATTTAATTTTTAACCTTGTGTTTTGATTCTGAGAACAATTCTACTTGAGTAGTTAGCTTACTGAGATGTTTACAAGCTATCGCTGCTCTTTATTGATGTCTGAGGAAATGCAGCATCCATGCTATTTCCTTGCCAAGCATACTGATGAGTTGCATCGATGATGAGATGTGAGGCAGCAAAACCTAATTTTGACTAAGAAAGTTCCCAGGTGGCTATTTCCTTATTCGGCATTTAAATTGCATTTGGCCAACTAGTCTAAAGTGGAGAAAATGCTCTGAAAACAGTCAAATTCATCCGAGTCATTGTTTCTGTGGGCATGATATGAGCCTTGTGTCCTGAGTAGAGTGTGGCTAAAGTTAGCAGCTAGACTGCCAGCCTTTGTTCATCTTTGCAGGTTGAACTATTATACATATAAAAGCCTCAAAAGCCTACATACAGATTTATTTCCATTTTCTACTTCAAAATACTGCCATATCAGGCTGTTCTAAGGGCATGCTAAATGTTAAGCTTCTCATGTTTACGTCCAACAGAGTGTCAGGGAAAAGCTCTAGCAGGAAAACACTGAAGCCTTCAGTGACTACTAGTGGCAAACGGCTTCATTACAGGTTTAAAAGAGCATCTGACTGGGATTTAAGGCCTTTGTTTATAAAAAATAAGTAATCAGCTGACTAATCTTAATATCAGAATTTTTCCATAACCAGCTTACTGATCACATCTCTAATTTTGACAAATGCAGTAGAAATATTTTGATTTAAGTTTCAGTTTTGAACCCACTTAGCCAACAAACAGAAAAAATCTGAGGCTGCTCTTCTTAGCTAGCCAGCAAAATTAACTTTACATTAGTATGTAGTTTACTTTCGTTCTACTGAATTTAACCTGACAAGTGATGTCACATTATTGACATTATAAATCAAATTGAGGTTGATTTATAAGGCTTAGCATTCCCAGTTCAGTTAGCTTGCTGTTCAGAGGCTGTGTCAAGTTATACATACACATGTATGGTCATTGAATGACGGTATTCAGGCGGCTGTAGCACTGATCATGTTGGCCACATTCTGCAAACCAACTTCGCACAGTTACAGTTAGGACTGGGTGATATATCGAGTATACTTGATGTATCCCAGCTTTTGCCACCCACGATGTATAAAATGACTCTATCACGAATATCCGAGTATGAATTATGTGGAAGTTTTGAGCCCTCAGCGTGCATTTCTCGCTGGAGTTTCGTTTCTCCCATTGTCCCTGAACGCATCTCTCACAGCAGCGAGCTCTCTCTCTCTCTCCTCCACCAATCCAGAAAACTCCTCTGCACATGTGCATCATCAGTGAGAAGCAAGGGAAAGGAAGGTAAACACAGCAGCGTGGCTAGTTAGCAGGGATATGGCTGACTTTAGAGACAGAAACAGCGCCGGATCTGCAGCGTTGAGCAGTTGTTCAACTTTGAAAAGGAAGAAGTGGAACTCGCGGTATTCGTTAAAATACGACGCAAGATGATTCCAAGATAACGGCAGCAGTATCACATGTCGCTAAAGACATGAGCCCAGTGTTGTTGAAAAGACACTTAACCCAGAATATGAGATTTGCCTGGGCGCGAGCATTTTGCTGAAAACTCCCTGCCAGAGTCGTACAGGTCCGAGAGAAGACGGCCCAGCAACGGACAAATGTGATCCACATCTCCACAACAATGGAGCCTTATCTCAGCCTTACAGTTCATAACACCGACGACGAGTAGGTAAAATGTTCCCGCCTCCAGACAAGTTTTTCCCCCATGATCACACAGGACAGTTTCTTGAATAAGGTCTAAAGACACTCTCATGTTATGAACTTGTCAGAAACTGGTCCAGCATTCATCAGCACAGATAGCGGACTAATATAATCACAGCTGTGAGCCTGAATGGAGGACTAGACTGCAGGGTTTTGGCCATTTACTGCATGCATGATTGGTGAGTTCTGTGTAGGTTTGCTTCACCCTTAATGAGGAAAATAATCATTTTATAATTAGCAATAGTAAACATAACACACAAAACATTTCAGGACTTTCAATACACTGTAAAATACCAAGTATTTCATGATTTATGTATTTTTGATTTATTAGTATAAGATTGAATGAAGTCCTTTTTCAAAATAAAACTGCTAAATTTGACTTTGTATTGATTTTTACTTTCTGCAAACAATTTTATTAAAAATCCAATAGAACAGTCTATTTTTATCACCAAACTAGTGTCATTTGGGGCTGAATTAAACGTTGTACAGCTGCTGAGAGGCCATTTCAAAATATCGCGATATATATAGTGTATCGGGATATAGCAAAAATATAATGGGATATCAATTTTAGGCCATATCGCCCAGCCCTAGTTACAGTGTGATATCACTTTCATTGCAGTGGGACATTATGTCAGATGTAGCATAAAGGAGGAGCTGGGATGGAGGAGGGTTGCAACAAGCAGCTTGCCAAAGGGGCAGCTAAGCGTAGTCAGGCTGGAGCTGTTTAAATATGGCAGCATGGGTGCAATAAGCTACCATTAACAGTATATGCTTGATTTTTGTCAGTATAAGATTAATTCTTGTTGGAGTAACCAACCAAAAATAGTTGCACGTCAACTCTTCTTTTACAGTTTTTTGGCAAAACAAAGCCTTTCTTTCATGGCTGTGAAAGCCCAGACATCTGTCAAAATGTGGAGAAAGCTTTGTAAAAAAAAAAAAAAAAAAAGAGCATGTTTTTATTCCTAAAGAAAAAGTTGTCAAGTATAAATAAATCCAGCATGAACTGCTTCAGCTAAGGTAGCTCCATTTGACAGGAAAACACCAGGAAATGGTTCCCCCCTGTTCTCCCCCTCAGGCTCAGCTCTCTTCCCTCTCTGCTTGTTTTGTCTCCATCCCTCAAAAGCTCCTCTCTGAAAGCTTATTGAAGAGGGACGGTGCCCATTTGGGAGTTAAGTTTCAGAGTGAAATGTTTAAAAACATCCTCATTTTTCATGACATTAAAACTTGACATTTCAATTTGATACTCAAGACAGTGCATCATTTTTCTTTCATGAAAGTCAGGTCACTGCTGAAATGTTTAAACAGATTAAACGCAGCTAATATCTAAAAATAAGTCATGGATCTTTGTGCTCCAAACCTATTAAGTTTTCTTCTCTTTGCTTTGAAGCCCAAATTGCCACTAGCTTACATAAAAAAGTGCCCTCTTGAGATGGAGACTTGTCTGTTGCATCATAAATGTTACTGAAATTGCATTATAATTTACAGTAGTTTCAATGCCACAGTGGAATCAAGTTAGCCGCAATGATGCAGAGAAAGTGTGTTGATAAACTTCTCTGACACAGGACACATCTAGAGTGTCTTTAGGTGATAGAATATGAGGTTTGTTTTTTCTTCCTCTTTTGTTCACTTTCTCTCGGGAGAAGCAGTGTTGCTCTCTTGTCCATTTCCAGATCTCTGTGTTTCGTTTGCAGGAGGCGAGCTAAGCCACTTGGGATGGCCCATGCTGACATAAACCTTTCAAGGAAGCTTTTTTTAGTTCTCTGTGCGTGAGTAAAGGAATCAATATATTTGAGGTGTGTATTTGTTGTTTGTGAGGAAGCTTTCACACACAGATAGTTTTTGGTCAATAATCCAACACACAATCGTGATTAATAAAGTATTTTTATCTCAAAAAGGCATGCACCAAAGCATTGTAAGTTTATTAGTGTTCTTTCCACAAGCTTTGCACTTTAAGTCTGGCAAACATTGAGATTAACTGTCACTAATGACAGCTGCCAGGTTGGCACATGAAAGTGGTGTTATAAGAAAACCTTGTGGATTTACAAGTAAGGAAGTGCTTCTAATTAGATGTTTGAATGTCAGATCTGAACAACTCCAGTTAAATCTTGAGGCTAGTGATAATTTCTATGTAGTTGTAGCTGTCCTTATTTTTGTTAATTATGTCCACACACAAGGGGATAGTGTTTTCTATCACATAAGGGCATTTAATGCACCTGACACTTAAAAATATATCTGAACTTTCAGTAAAACATCCTAATTATGTTTTCATAGAATGCTGAAACATGTCCCACAATTTCTTTTTTGTACTGTATTTGTAAATGCAAATAGCTCAGTTGTTTAGCCCAAATTTACCTGTAATTTTCCAAATGAAGTCATGGTGAGCTGATGTGTGTACGCAGAAAGAAATATTCAGGAAATATTCTGCTTTATCATTAGTGGTGTATTAGCAAACTGATCTGAATTGATAACCAATCTTGATGATAAAATCTGCATACTCACAGGAATTGTGCTGACCCTTTACTTTTCCATGAAAGTTGCATTAGCATTAGCCAATTCTATGTAGTGAAGAGAATTCAAACTTCAGTAACAGAAATGAAGGCATGACAGAAGGAAATCTTCAAACATTCTGCATTTTAGTAAATTGCCAGAGTCAGATCATGTAGGAAATTATTGTATTGCTACGTTCCTCTGCATTTAAATATTACATCAGTTAAAAAAAACGGAAGAGATATACTCCTTGAGAGACATTTGACTGCTGTATGATGAGGCTCATCCAGAGAAAGTGACTATAAATTAGGAACGTTTATTGTAACAAGATACTGGATCCATGATTGCCTGTCTTAATATTCTGTAAATACTGAAGAGTTAAGGGAGGTAAAGCTGTTTGCTCTGTTCATCTAGAGCCTCTATAGATTATCAGTGACTTTTCAATAAAACCTTATTTATTGATTGAAGAATGTGCACATGAGTCTTATTTTACCTGCTGCAGAAATGGCGTTGTCGGCAGGTTTGACGCCATTTCTGTGGCGGGTAAAATAAGGCATATGGACTTAATATGACAGAGGTAAAACTTAAAACATCATGTATTTGAATGAATTGCCTGTGAATCACAAAGTGTAGGAAATCAATGCATTACTGTACACTTAAATGTATCAATTCCAACAAATGTGAGTTGAGATTAGAATTAGTTCATTCAAACTGAAACATCAAGCAAAGGAGAGATTTACATCCCTATCCCTATGTTTGCTAGTATGCTTGTTTTCACTCTTTTGTTGTTGCATTGAATGAGTTAAACTACATGTAGCAACATCTGACTAGGGATGCATGATATCAATGCGCATGATGTAGGAATCAGCAGATGTTAGCTAATAGGGGTGTGACGAGACACTTATCTCACGAGATGAGACAAGACAAGATTTGGGCCCACAAGACACGAGACGAGGTTTTACACTTTTTTAATTTTGGGAAAAAAAAATACATAGGTGGATAATACTTCCTTTATACAAACAAAAGTCATAATTGCAACGCATTTAGGTCTATTCAAAAATGTTTAAACTAACTTCTGTTGTACTGAATAGGCTATCAATGCTTCCAAACAGTTTGTCTTGTCTAACTCGACTCAAACTGTATACTTTAATGCTCTTCAAATCAAACCTTTTATTTTAACAGTCTGCAAAATCGTTAATTTACTACACTATGCACTCATCGCTACAATTACAGTAATTATGTTTAATATCATATTTAATCATATGATAAAAGCATTTAGATTATATTGAAAGTACTTTAAGCACAGTTTACAACAGACTGAATTATAAAGAGCTGCATCAGTAAATTTAAACTATTACTCATCCTCTTTAAGGACATCCATATTAAAAACACTCAAAATACATCTATAAGTCAATAACATCTTTTCTGTTGTCGTGTGTGTTAATGTGTGTGCGTTGGTGATCGAGTGTTTGTCTCTGCTCTGTCTGCTGTCACACAACAAACATGGCGCGTTTAATTGGAGCTAGAACTTCACTTCTTGGAGCTAACAATGTGCTCAAACAGATTGTGTTCTGCTAAGTTTACCGCTGCGGTATACAACGGCCTGTAGGGCTACTCATGTTAAGCTTCTGATTGATGATAGCACAGCCAACAGCTGAAGGATGTGTGACTGATAGACGGCGAGACGAGCAGACATGACGACTGAATCAAAGTTACAAAGTCACAGATGCCAGCACTATGAGCGAGTCTGCACACATACACGAACTAAATAAACGCTGTATTCTCCTCATGGAGGCTGCACAGGTTTCCAGCAGCAGCATTTAATCATTCCACACCTTTATGATGAACTTACTATGCATAGGTGGATCATGTGCGGCCCCACGTAGCGCACACGGAGGAGGGGGTGGGGGTTGGAGCAGTCATCTTAATGGATACCGCATGAGCTCCGTTTCTTCATTAGCTCTCTCACCAACAGTTTTAAAGTGTCCAGGAAATCTTTTTGAGCTTTTATAACTTTCAGTTTGGTATTGTTTTCTGTCATGAGAGCTGCTGCTCCAAGTGTCTGCGCAATATTGATCTCGCAAGATTGATTTTTCCGTGACGAGAAATCTCGTGGCGTCTTGATCTCGTCACACCCCTATTAGCTAAAAAGCTGAACTAGCAGTACCAGTGCAGATGAAAATTTCTGCTGATATTTACAACTGATATTATGGCTTTGAAAATCCTCCTTTATAAGCAGTAAATACTGGCCACCACACAAATAAATTAGTGGAGTTTCAGGCTGAAATTTTGTCTCTTTTAATCAATTTGTGGAAGCTAAAGAACACAATTCCAAACTCTTGTCTTGGTTTGACTTTGACCTTCAGGGAATTTCTTCCAAAGTGCAGCATTTAAACAAACAGGTTATGAAATGATGGCATCAGAGATTAGAATAAGCCCTTTCTCTTTCCTGTAACCTTAAAAGCATCAGCTGTACCAGAACTGCTGGTATGTCTGCTCCCTCCAAGGTCAACTGTATTTGTATTTACATTGTTTGGCCTCGAGGGGCAGACTCTAATGCTGCATATTATGTTATTTGAATGAGTGAACATGTTCACAGCTATTTTTTCCCTTTACTGCCAAGGAAATGGTCTGTGAAACCTAATCCGTCAATTATTCCCAGCTTTGATCCCCTTCTCCCTTCTTCCCTCTTTCTCTCCCCCTCTCTCGCTCTCTCTCTCTCTCTCTCTTTCTCTCTGTCACATGCTTCAAATTGTATCACTTCAGCGTGCACGGATCTTTTTCCACCCTGAGCCGAGTTGAATCAGCCGGAGAGCTATTGACACAGTAAAGCTGAGGAGGAGCACATCGACAAACACATTTAGATGTTGGAAGTTAAAACAAAATACGATGAAACCGTGCTGCTCAGATTACACTCTTCCTCAAACAGAGCGGGTGTGTGGAAGAGCTTATAAAAGCTTATAGATTTTTTATAGGTGGTATTAGCGAGTTAAGGCTGTGAGGGAAGCTGAGTCAGTGGTGTGGAAGAAGAGAAAGCAGGTCATGCGAGTTCAGTTTAATCTTCGACGGCAGATTGATCAAACAGTGGGTGCCGTTCTGGGGAAGGGCTAGGGCTCAAGACTTTTTTCTAACATAAACATATACGTGACATAGGATATGATAGCTGACTTTAATGCAGCTTTAATGCAGAGATTTTAAAGGGCAGCCTTGTAATAAACTGTTCTAAAATGCTCTCTGAGTGGAGAGATAGAATTGATAGTAAAAATGCACAGAGACGGCAAGAATAATGGGGAGAAAATTGTGAGAACTCAGAGATCAAAGCAGAAAGAGATGGATGGTTAAGATGAAAGGTGGTTTATAAGATAAAGAGTTCATCCCCCTTTCCATCCCAGAATACTTTCCTGTGAAGAGATTTTCCTCAAATATGGTTGAATCAGTGATTCAGATGTGATCTCCAGCACTTATTTTCCCCTAAAGGCATTAACACAGATTGGTCTTGTGTGGATTTATGTCAGTTTTGGTTACTTCAACTGTTTCATCATCAACATTGACCTGCAATCAGCTGTATAGCACACCTTCATACCCAAAGTTATCTTAAGACACTTAACAAAGAAGGCAGGTCTAGACCGTACTCTCTGGTGTTTAAAGACCAACATCAATCACCATGAGCTCTGCGTTAGCAGTATTTAGCCTCGTTATAGTGGCGGGAAAAGCCTTCTCTGTAACAGGTAGAAATCTTAAACAGTACCAGACTCCTGTTGACAGCCCTCTGCTGAAGCCTGCTGGGATTGTAAAGGTGCTGGGGGTTAAAGGGTGGGGGAAAAGAAGGCAGAGAGAAGTGGGGGTGCAGAAAGAGGGACAAGAGAAACAACAATACAACAAATGGAAGACAAATTTGTGACTGCATTATGTGGACGTTACTAGATGTTTTGTAAGTTAGAGCAACACAGTTATCATGTTCAATTACACTGAAGGTTACTAGACAAAGTCTATCCATGCACCATCTACACCACTGGTTCTCAACTGGTTGGTCGGGACCCAAAAGTGGGTCAAGTAGCTGTTACCACTGGGTTGCAGATCTTTTATTATTTTGGGGAAATTTTGGGAGTTTACTGTTAGTTTTCCCAGAAACACTTGGTGATATTCTCTGGGACTTTTCCTAAAGAAAATCTAAAGAAATTTCCTACGGAATCAGATTTAAAAAAAAAATTTCAACAGTAATCTTTTGCACTTTTCACAGAACCTTTCAGCAGACTTTTTAAGGATTTCCAGGAATATTTCAAGAATTTCCACTGGAAACAGGAAATTTTTTTGAGAACTTTCCTGGGACCGTTTTGGAATTTTATTTGGAATGTGTCTCAGAAACTTTCGTGAATCTACTTTTCTGAAAATTTTGTGGTATTTTCTTCAGCCTTTGTCGTGCTCTGTACTGTTTGAGATCCAAAAAAGAAAATGTGTTTTAAAAAAAAACAAAGAATTTTGGGTTGTGAAGGCTCATTAAGGAGTTGGTAGTGGGCTCTGAGGCAAGATTACTTTATACCCACAGATTTACTCTACTTATCCAATTAGGGGTTGTGGGGAGCTGGAGCCAATCCAAGCCATCATTGGGTGAGAGGCAGGGTACACCCTGGACTAGCTGCCAGACTAGGGCTGACATGTAGAGACAAAATACCATTCACACTTAGAAGCAATTTAGAGTCACTTATTAATCAAATGAGCATGTTTTGGACTGTGGGAAGAAGCTGGAGTTAAATATCCAGTGCTTAAACTGCAGCAATGAACAAGTCATGTCTGTCACGACAGCACACCTAACAATCCTCACAATTATTATGCCAATTTATATGGCTTTGAAAACTATAAAAAATATTTGAGGTATCTTGAAGAAGAATTTTAGACTTTGTTTTCCTGGTTACAGACTGAGCAGCCGAGTCATTCTACCATTATTCTTTCAAGGCCCCTGAGACACTAAAGTAGCAGACAGTAAAGGCATGAGACACACAGGGCTTTAAATGCAGACTCTTTGAAGCACTTCTCATATAGACTGACAAGGTTGAAGCTGTTTCTACATCTTATTAAAAATTAATGTGAAACTGTGTATTTGGTACAAATCAGGCAAAAACAGTAGATGATGACTGGGTTTAGTTTTGCATTTTTCTACCTTACTGAGAGCATTTGCTCAGAGCGTCTTTCATTGCAAGGGCTTGGCAACATTAAAGTAGGTTCAAAAGCCTTATGTCTCTTATATTAAGTCCCAGTTTAGGGGTTTTAAACTTCAAAGGACCCAGCCTTTGTTGGCCAAGTAGGCCACCTAGACAGATTTGGAATGAGATGGAAGATTCCCCCTTATGTGTCGCCAGCTGTCCATACCTTTACCTTTTAATCTTTAAACTTTTAGTGGCATCTTTTAACAACATTGTGTAAATGTCTGGGAAGTGAGGAGACCGGTTGCTTAACTGTCCTGGGTCTTCCTTGCTGGGTTTTTCATTTTATGATGTGCCAAATGTTTTCTGTTGCTGAAAGGTCTGGACTGCATGCTGCAGACTCTTCTACTGTGAAGCCATGCTGTTGTGCTGGATGCGATATGTGAATTATTACTGTCTTGCTGAAATATGCAAAGCCTTCCCTGAAAGAGACGTTGTCTGGATGGAGGCATACGTTGCTTTTAAACCGCTTTATGTTTTTTTAGCATTGATAGTGCCTTTCCAGATGTGTAAGCTGCCCTCACCATAGGCACTAATCCAACTCCATACCATCAGAGATGCAAGCTTTTGAAGTGTGTGCTGATAACAATCTGGATGGTCCCTCTCCTCTCCTCTCTAGTCAGCAGGGCAGGGCGTCTCTTATTTCCAAAAAGAATTCCAAATTTTGATTCATCTGACCACGGAACAGTTTTACATTTTACCTTTGTCCATTTTAAATGAGCTTTGGCTCAGAGAAGGCAGCGATTTGTTTCTAGATTTTGTTCAGAAATGGCTTCTTCTTTGCATGATACAGCTTTAACGTGCATTTGGATGGCAAGGCGAATTGTGTTGACAGATTATTTCTGGAAGTCTTCCTGAGTCTACTGATTTCCAGTGCAGAATCACGCCTGTTTCTAATGTAGCGCCACCTGAGGGCCCGACAATAATGAGCATGTCTTCAACCTTGTCCCTGACAGAGAGATTTCTCCAGATTCTCTGAACCTTTTGCTGATATTACATACTGTAGATAGCAGGATATTCAAAGTCTTTGCAATCTTAAGTTGTGGAACATTTTTCTAAAATAGCTTCATAATTTTTAGATGCAGTTTTTTGCATATTAGTGTATCTCTGCCCATCTTTACTTCTGAGAGACTCCGCCTCTCTAAAATGCCACTTTTATACCCAGTCATATTACTGACCTGTTGCTAATTTAACTAAATAGTTGAAAATTGCGTTTTTGAAACCCATTTGATGTAACTGGTCTTCATATCTCTCCTCCAAAGGATGTAGTCACTGACTTGGGACATAACTAATAAAAAAAAAGCACAGATGAAACAAAGTTCCCAAATACTGTCACATTTTTAAGTCTTTTTAATGACTCATACAGAAGCATGAGTAAATGTCAGCATCTGAGCTTCATAAATGGTTATTTAACAATTAAATAATTAAAACAATCAGAGTTAATCTCTTTGTTAGAGAAGTTTAGAGTTGCTTGTAGGTGAATCTGCTATTGTTTAGCAAGCAAAGAAACAAACATTGTCTTTTTGTCCCCTTGACTTAATTACATTAGTGAATATTTGCTGTTTATTTTCAGCTAAATCAAACTTAAGAGTGAAAAATACAACTAAATTGTATCCTAAATCAAGTCTATTGAGCTAAATGTGTTTATGTGCTGTCCTGGAGAACACACACGCTTTATCAGTTTGAACACGAGGGGTTCCTCACACACTAATCTGCGTCCCTTCAGAGACAGCCTGTGCTCTCGACCTATTAAAAACAGCCACAGCAGTGTCATGGTTGTTAAGACGAACACAATTAGAAGACGCATTAACAAAGGGAATTAATTTGCTGTCATACCCTCCCTGTGCTGCCCGCCATTGTTCCTGTCAAGCATCTCCCCAAACATCCCTTTAAAAGCTCTTTTTCTTTTTCTTTCTTGGCTCGTTTTCAACCTTCAATCTGGAGCGAAGTCTTGATGTGAAGCAGCAGTTTTTGCTCTTTAGGGAGGCGTAGAAGAAGACATTCAGGTCTCCTTGTTTTCTCTGTCCTCTCCCGGAGGGACGGACAGGAGAGAGACCAGGGCAGGGAGATTGACTGCAGCATTCAAGATGGAAAGAAAGGTGATAAAGTACAGAGAGGTGGCTGCTGCTGGGAATACCGACCAGGCTTTATTGTCTTTACGTCTGAACCTTTCTCCACTGTGTTTCGTGTCAACGGCGCATGAGAAGCCGCTGCTCTTTTTCACCGGCAAGAGAGTCATTTAGCAGATTCTTCTCTTGCATAATACACAGCGCCTGTTGGACCCTAAATGGGGGATGGGGAGTGGTAGAGAGTGATGAAAAATCAGTGTAAAAAGGGGACAGGAGGAGAGGAAAGGAGTGGGGGAGGGGAAGATTGATGAAGCCAAGAATCAAGAAAGTGAAGCAGGTCGAAAGGGAGGACACTCTGATGGAGGGAGCAAGGCGAATGCACTCATGGGTTTCTCACATGCACATGAATATTTTATACCCCTGCTCTTCCCTGCTTCATTTCAGTATCACCTCACTTGTGGCTGTGTATCTAGACTCTGTTTCAGTTAAATGGAAGGATGTCTTAGAAATGCTTTAAAGCATTAGTGTTAAGGCTCTCACACCTATAGCCTGTCCGCTCTGCTCTGATTCAAATGATGAAATTAGGCATTGTTGCATTTTCCCCTTGGGTCATTTTTTATTCATACAGTAATTTTGTAAAGCGAGCTGAAGCACATGCCAGCGCAGGGCTGTCCTTACACCATTACATCACAGCCTTTTTTTCCCTCTGCATAGGCAAATAAATGCCATACCCCCGCACTTTGCATCATGGGACAGCTTCAAAATGTAGATCGTGAATTATCGTACCAGACAACAAGAGGGATTAAGCCACAGACCTAGTGAGATACTGCCTCTGTCAGAACAGACATGACAACTTTATTCATAAAGTCTGGCAGTTACATTCATGAAATAACCACATTCAGACATCACAGACTCAGCAATATTTCATAAATTAAGCAGGGATTAAATTATATATGGACACATTTGAGAGGTAGTTACACAAATGATAGCTCACGTTAGCCTTGTTAGCTTTAGCTAAAGCTAAGATAGTTACACTAGTGGTGTAGTTAGAATTACTATGTAGGCCAATGTAGCTATGTTAGCTTAAGCACTGTGAGCTTTAGCAAATGTAACTAAAGCTTATATCACTATGCTAGCTCTGTAGTTAACATCACTTTGTCAGCCAATGTAGCTATGTTAGCTTTAGAAAATGTGGTTAAAGCTAATGACGCTATGTAGGTAATGTAGCTACATAGCCAGCGTAACTTAAATGTAAATGTATTTCATTTATTTAGCCATTTACAACACCCCACAGGTGACCAAAGTGCTCTACAAAAAAATAAAACATTGTTAACTAGAAAAGCACTCTGATAGCGCAGACCTCTGCCATTAGCCCTATCTCCCAATCCTTTAAAAAATTCCTGGATCCAGATGGTGATATGGGTCACTCCCAAAGTCTAATCAGTTCTTCCTTATGCCATTTCTGACATTTCCTGAAAATTTCATCAAAATCCGTCCATAACTTTTTGAGTTACGTTGCTAACAATCTAACTAACAAAGTAACAAACCCTGCCGATCACATAACCCCCTTGGCGGAGGTAAAAAACACACAGCACAATTAAAAATGCACAAAATAAAAGCCTTGATAAAAACAGACTAAAAGAATAAAAGTGTTACCACACTTGTAGGTATTAAAAACAATTCACAAGTTTTAAGTTTTGATTTGGAAAGGCTCAAGACAAAGATAACATGCATCTCAGAGGGGAGATTCTTTCAGAGGTGCAGAAAATGAAAAGGCTTGGTCAGCCCAATGTTTATATTTTGACCTGAACTTAAGCTAAAACAAACATAGCACAAGTAGTGTCTTTTTTTTTATTACTTTGCTAACTTTATATTTAGCTACATAGCTACATTATCTATGTAGCTAATGTACTTTAAATATTTCATCTTTTGCTGCTTTGGCTAAGTAGCTACATTATCTATGTAACTTATGATCTAACTTCGCTCTGTTTGCTTTAGCCTTAGCTATGTTAGCTGCATTACAGTGTTTGCATGGAGGACAAGCTTTTTCCTGTAAGCAGACTGTTTCTGCATATAATTTCTGTTCAGTCAGAGGCGGTGTCTCACAGTAGGGGTCTGCAAGAGGGAGCATCTGAGATCTGTGGTCTAGAGGCCACACTGTCTTGCAAACATGTCATCCATAATTGGGTCAAATTTTTAGCAACACTCACCTGAAAATGGAGGTTAATAGACTTGTGGATCAGCACATAAACAAGGAGGTTTGATGCCGCCCTGGGCCAGTGTCCGTTTTGATATAATGTAATGAAAATGAAAAAAGAGGTGTTAGTGAGTAGGCCTGCCATTTTCAGCTGTTTATGGATATCATAGACGTATGCAGCTAAAGGCTACCAGATAGCATGGTCACACTTTAAACTGTAACACCAAACAAACCACTCTAGGGTTTTAACTGTAGGCAGGTCTAGAGACTCTCTCTTCTGGGTGATCTTGGCTCGCTGACTTTGCTCTGTGTCTGTTCGAGACATATTTCCAAACGCCCTCGTGTTTTACAACATCTCCAACTGACTCAGGTGTGAAAATTCCCTTGGACTTGCTTTCACGCTCCTGTAAATACACTTTCTAAAGCACAAGGGCAGCCTTAAAAAATCCTTTAGTCTTGAGGCTTTTTAATTAAATCTGTATAAAAATGCTTCTGAGTCATAGGTATAGCTACTGGAACGGGAAAGGTTAAAGGTCATAATACTTCATGAAACTATGCAGAGCTGAAGAGTAAGACACATATTTTAGACTTTTGCTGCAAATGTGGAATTGCCTGTGAGGTGAAATTATCAGTGGGCTAGTTCTTAAAAGATATCAGAAGTGGCTCATATTTTTCAAAATGAGGTATTTTTCAAGCAACAATGAAAATGAAAATGAAATGAAAATCCTCTCCGATTTCTTGGAATGTAGATGATTGACCAGTTAAATGATTAAAGTTGGCACCCTTGCTTGTAGCCACTGTAGCTCCAGTTAGTGCCTGCTGCCTTAAAGCCTGCTGGCTTAATTCTCTTCTGTCTAGATGCAAACAAACACAGTGAACATTAGCATATAATAGCAGCCGGGTGTTTTGCCAGTGATTTGTTCTACAAAGTTGAGATAAAGTCATAAATAGGCTGTGAGGCTTAAACTTAAATATTAGCACTTTACTGTAGCAACATTTAGCCACATTTAGCACAGGTGTGTGGATGTTAACCTGCAAGGAGGAGCTAAAGTGAGTGGTGCTACCACTGCTATCACAGGATCTCAGACCTTGCACAGCTGTTTCAGACTGGAGCATGGCAAATGGATTTGCCTGATGATTAACGTGGAATCTGGCCATATTTTTTTGATCCATCCATTCAGAAAACATTGTGCTATACATCAACGCAGTATTACATTAAGCATGTTTACAAACTAGTATCCTGGTTTCTGATGTTCTGTGTCAAGATTAAAACCTTTTAACAGTACCGAAATGATGTTTATGTTTCCGTTGTTGTGCTAGATTCTCACAGGCTTCTACATAAGTACTCTAGGTGGCACGCTAAGCAGAAAAAGGATGACCTGGATATCATCATGAGCTTACAATGTGTGTTTTCAAGGGGGATTTGCCACTTGATTCAAAGGAGCAGACTTTCAAGAAGCTACACAGTTTTATGCAAAGTCAAGCCTCTGTCTCTGTCCATGGTGCTGACACATTCATGCTCTGTCTGTCTCTCTCCGTGGTGCTGAAACCGTCTCTTTGTGTCTATCGCCATGGCTACGAACAACTCTCTGAAAAGCTGCTCTCATTCTCCGTACTTCTCTCATCATTTTCAGACCATCTGAACTCTTACATCAAATGCAAAATGATGCACATTAAATGTGGCCTCTAATTTCATCAGCCGTTTTCATTTTCTTTTTTCAAATACCATTTCAGTTCAAAATATGAGGTGATACACACATTGCACTTTTGACCCTTTTTTAACTCAATGGATATTTTTAAACTCAAACTTGCTACTCCTCATCAAAAAATACTGGATTACCTGCAAGGATCCTGATGTGTTTTATGAAAAGATGCTTCTCTATGAGATGCTTGCAAATCACAATCACCTATGTTCATGTTTTCCATCTTGGATGGCAAAAAATGCCTACTTCGACTTGATTTGTGATCTTGTTTTCCATGGATTTGTAAGATTTCATAACCCCATAATTTATGCCTCAGGTATTGTAACTTATGTCTTTATGTTCTTCTTCACTTCTGAGCTGAATCCATTCATAAAAAATTCAAAGAGCAAAAAGAAAATTACTTTAACTTTGGCAACCAGCAGACACAAGCAAGACAACTGAGGAACAGCAGAGGTGGTGTGAGACGACTTGAAACAACAAAAGAATTGAAGGTGTTACTGCCAATGTTCTTATTAATGTTAGCTTAAAAAATACAATCACTTAACTTTTGCAAAGTCTTGTGGTGTAGCATTTGCTTTCAAAATCTGGAAATTGCCAACAACAGCTGTGACTACTTAAGAATGTAAATCACATATGTCTGTACCAGGGCAGTGTTTGTTGCAAAGCTGGCAAAGAAAGCTTTCAATGGCATCCATGCAAACATCATCTTATTACTGCCAACTAACTGAATCTGGACCATCTATGCAGCTATGGTTATCCTTAAAGTGTAAATATGGATAAACAGTGTCAACATAGCCAGCTTCTTTTGGAAGACTGACTGTCTGTTGCTTATTAAATGCCCACTCACTTCTTTGTGCTGTCATCATAAACATATGTAAACTGATTAACAAGTTTACCCAGCTTATTTAGCCACGAGCGACAACCCAGTAAGCAGCAATGACACTTCAATGTCATTTAAAGTAGCAGACTTGTGAGTACAGTGGCAGTCTGGTACAGTTCGATCTGTTGGTAGAGGCACAGGGCTGAGACAGCTGATGCTGAATACGTAGAGGGGCAGCAGTGGATGGGGGCCATTTCTGAATGGTAGACAGCGCCCCCTGGATGATTTGATATGTTATGAAGAACTAGATGTTTCATTGAGTATCAGCACTGTATAGTATCACCCAGCTGGACGGTACCCTAGGCTGTGCTTACTCACTACATCCACCCCCGTATGCCACCCTAAAGGTGTAGACTTTGTTAATTTTTTCAGTAGACTATTGCCCCATGCCCCTGGTAATATGCAAGGACATCCAGATCAAGACCTGGGTTGTGTAAATCCTCCTTCATGCTCGATGGTGCCCTCAGGCAGCTTATTCGCCACATCTGCGCCTTTAAGCAACTTCAGTATTAGCCCAAACATGCCTAAAAGTTATGCATGGAACTGTATATACAAGGTGCAGTGAGGTCAATTAAAGTACAAGAACTGGTCTCAGTTTGGATGTTACTGAGCTCAACAGTATGGTTCTGTTGGGAATATTCCTGTCATTTTCTCCATAATGAATTTCATTTTTAGCCATTATGTCGTTACTGTCTGAGTCAAACTTGCCACAAGCTATATGAGCACAACACAATGACAAATGCTCCTTAAAAACACACCTGGTTGTATGTTATTAACCTCTTTAGAGGGGAAAAATTGTTCACTTGCCATCTCGGGGAAAATAAAAAAGCATCTATCTATCTTCCATTGTACTCCCATGGTTTGGGTTGAAGTGCAAGGAGGGTTAGCAAATCAGCCTTAACATGCCTCTCCCCAGCAACATTTCCAGCTCCAACAGAGAGATTCCAACTATATCCCAGGCCAGATGGGCAGTGTAATCCCTCCAAAGGTCTCCTCCCAGTTGGACATGCCCCAGAGACCTCCACAAGCAAGCAAACAGGAGGCATCCTGTTAAGATGCCCAAACCACTTCAGCTGGTTCCTTTCTAGTGTTTACTTGCCCGATCTTTACAGTTGAGTCCTACCACCCTCTTGAGAACACTTATTTGTGCCACATTCTTTTGGTAACTACCCACAACCCCTAGAGTGTTAGGGCCTTTTTATGGTCGCAAAACAGAAGTTGGGTGACAGACATCTAAGTGCCATTCCCAAGGGGAAGGATACCCAAAAAAACTTGAACTTATCGGACTAAAATGTGAATTAAAGATCTTAGTTTGTATTAAAAATACAACATTTATTATATGATCGAGAATTTATGTTGTTCTTTTGTGTCCACAGTAACCAAACAGTGCTCCACCAGTTCTGCTGCCCTGCCCCTGATGCCCCTGAGGGGGAAACCTCCACCGCCTGTGTCCCCAGGTAAGACCGCGGCATCCTTGTCACATCTGCACAGATATTTTTCTCTTTTGTTTCCTTTGAACTATTCTTTATTTTATGTAAATTTTGATTGCAGCCACTTATCATGCATCCTGTTAATAGCGGTGCTGCAGTAGCTACATTAGGTGACACAACTACCCCAGCAGTGTTTTCTAAGTTGAAGTGGTTGTAAGTGCTTCAATTTGAATCTATTCCCCATTTGTTAGAATAAAACCTAATAGGAGGCTTTCACAGTTGCTTGGGTTTTGGGTCATGTTGAGGTAAAAAGTGAGTGAATCCAAGGCACGCTAGATTTGTTGTGGCCATGCTGTTTGAGATAAACCAACTTCTAGCCAAATCAATCAAATCAATATCCTATTTCATGGAGAATTGTCAAAAGCTTGGTGAGCTTTCTGAATAATAGGGAAAATTTACACTGAGCTGGTAAGCAAAGCAGGATAATTCTGTTATCTTTCAATGTCAGAAGTAGAGCTGGAGTTGTGCACAAATATATCTGTGAACAAAATTCCAAATTTGGTGTTTTTTCAGGTCATTGGATTAAAAATCTGTTATGTAATTTGGCATGATAAATGCAGGCATTATCCTGGGGAATATAAAAACAGAACAGGTAATAATTAGCTGCTGTAATACCCTTTGTAGGATGGCTTGGAGGGAGAGTGATAACTCATATTGGTGTGAATAGGTGAGTTATAAAATTAGATAAGCAAGAACAAAAAAGGAAATAATGAAAGCCTCCCATGTGCCATTATCTTGCTCCTTTCAGGCAGAACTGACAGCACAAAACATTATGTTTACCTCCTGCTTTTGTTTACCAGAGAGCACTCAGCCATCAGAGTTTCACTGCAAATTATGGCGTCCTTCAGTCGCAATTAAGCCACCCATCCTCCAAAATGTTTTTTGTTTTTTAATGCAACTTCCCCTGAATCGTTTCCCTGCATTATTTGAACTTGGCAGGAAAAAAGTGTATAGTGAAACTGATGGCTAACCGAAACCCCTGTGGTGCAGGAGACAGCAAGTTTTATAAGTGGTGAAATCACACTTTGTAACACCTCAGAGGACTGTTTTGTATTGAAGCAGACACGGAGATAGGGTAAAGGACAGAGATACAGTGCTTAACAAATTTATTAGACCACCACCCAAACTAAGGTTTATGCCACAGCTGCCCTAAATTAACAGCATTGGTAATTACCAAAATCATTTTTTATGTTTCTGCAATGGTTAATACACCAATATGTAGAAGCTCTTTAACCCAAATGAGATTTTTAATGCTAAAATAGAATTATTATTGTTATCCATGAATTTTCCAATTTACTGATTTACAAAAAAACTGAAAAAATAGTAAAGCACATTAATATTTCTTGATTAATATGTCAAATGATAGTTATTTACTTGCATTCCTGAACAGAAAAATGAGTTTTAGTGGTTGAATGTTATGCTTGATTCATTTCTGACTTCTCAGAGAAGCCCAGTGAGCCGGCTCAAATTTGGGTGAATTCAGTTTGAAATTCCTCATTCCTGTTCAAAATGATAAAACGTGGAGAGCTCACTGAAAATGAAAGAGTCCACATTAAAGCACTTAATGATGCTGGATGGTCTCTGAGACAAATATGACAGGTGGTCTAATAAATTTGTTTAGCACTGTATGTAGGCTGGAAAGAAGAGCAGTGGACTATTATTATTGCTGGTGGAAATAAAGCAAAAGAAGGCCATTTTTTTGGTGGTAAACTCAAAATCCATGTTACAAAACTTGGCTCTCCT
This sequence comes from Cheilinus undulatus, assembly GCF_018320785.1. Lineage (NCBI taxonomy): Eukaryota > Metazoa > Chordata > Actinopteri > Labriformes > Labridae > Cheilinus > Cheilinus undulatus. Next base: position 16,446,145 of record NC_054887.1, on the reverse strand, counting down.
CTGTCTCAAATACATGTTAAGATTCCAGTGAGGCTGCACTTAAAATTTAATAGCATTGGCTTTCATAAAGTCAAAGCTGGAGGGGCAAACTGGAAAGGTAGACATAAAAGAAAAAAGACAAGAATCGATCGGAGTTCAGCGGCTTGAACTTTTGCTCGAAGGAAGCCGTTTTGTGCTGTTGTGTTTTGTGATTGCTTTGTGCTTAGGGACCATTAGCCAAAGGTACAAACAAAGTGCACAACACAAGGTCCTTGCTATGTTGTCAACCCCTCCAGCCCCTCAAATCCCCTCCCCACTCACTTCCTCTCCTCTCCCAAACCAATTTATGAAGCAAAACCACTTCAAAAAGGACAACTCTCTGGGGCTGAGACAGAAAGCAGCTTGTGATTTTGTCTTTTTTTTTTTTGTTCGTTTTGTTCTCGTTGCGTCCTTATCTCTTTTCAAAAGCTGTTGATTTTTTGTATTTCCGCATTGTTGTCAGTGATTTGTTGGTCATTCACTCACGTGGCATCACCGCATCACGCCACAGCGACATAACTCCACACGGCACCCACACCCCATTTGCATCCATCGTCATTCATGGTCACTTCATTCAGGCTTGTCTCTCCACTGTGGTCACGTTAAGTTTGAAAGAGTCATGTATGAATATTACCATGTAACTAAAGTGTAATCTATGCAATGTAAAGCTACCATAATGCATTGATATGTGTACTGTAGGGTCTTTCTCATGCTGGAAACTGGTGAGCCTTCTTGTTGACACATGTAATGCATCTGTGTTCATGTGAAAAAAAAAGTTCTTATCATGTTGCATGCTTTGGCTTGGCAGTGATCAGCTCCCTGTCTGTGTGTGTAAATGTACAAGTGTGTGCAAGAGTGTGCATACAGCAAATGTTTTACAAACACAGCACTGTTCACTCCACTAGATCAGCGGGGAATCCATAATGATAGGCTGGCTAAGGAGATGAGTGAGTCACTTCACCTTCACCACACCCTAGGGTTGTTTTTCCTAATCTTCATTTTCAGCCTTTTAGCAAAGTCAAAACATGCCGGAGTCAAGCAGAAGCTGTTATTTACAAAAGGCAAACATCTCAAGATAGGATGTCAGTCTGCTAGGAATAAAAATACTGTTAAATGGGAAAGTTTGGTAGTGCCCTAAAATGAATAAGTCCCTTTTGGTTTCTGTGGAATATCCAATTCCTGTCATGCCAGTTGCAGTTTTTTAGCTTTTTATCCTTTGTAACACATTCGCTGTTCATGACTACACCAGAAAATTAGGTTGATCAGTCAAATAAGCTGAAGAGTTACTGTTACAGGCAAATACTGGCCTATAACATAAGTTATAGGCCAGTATTTGGGTTGGGTTAATTTGGAAATACTTCAGGTCCATTTGGGGTCAATTTAAGACTAATTTGGACCAATCTGGGTAGAACTCCAGGTCATTGTTGGATGAACTTGGGAAGAATCTGAGGTATATTTTGGAATTAATTTGGGGTCAATTCTGGATAAATTTTGGGTTGATTTGGAAATACTTCAGGGTCCATCTGGGATGAATTTGGGATAAATTTGGAAGAATTTGGGGTTAATCTGGGATAAATTTGGGAAGACTTTAGAGTCAAAGTGGGATGAATTTGGGATGAATCTGGGCCGATTTAGGACTAATCAATCTGGGGAAAAATTCAGGGTTAGTGCTGGATCAACTGAGGATGAAATTGGAGTCTACGTGGGAACAATTCATGGTTAGTTTTGAATGGATTTAAGAAGAATTTGGGGTACATTTGGAATTGATTTGGAATGTATTTGAGGTCAAAATGGGATGAATTTGGCATTAATTTAGGACTAATTTGGGTCAGTCTGGGTAGAATTCAGGCTTAGTGTTGGATGAACTCGGGTACATTTGAAATAATTTGGGGTCAGTTTGGGATTAGTTTGGAATAAATTTCAAAATACTTCAGAGTAAATGAAGGATGAAGTAGGAAAAAAATTAAGGGTCAATTTGGAAAGGACTTGGGAAGAATTTGGAGTACATTTGGAATGAATACAGGATGGATTTGGGGTCAGTGTGGGTTTTAGTTTGGGTACATATCGGAATACTTCAGGGCCGATTGGGGATGTATTTTGGGTACATTTTGGAATACTTCAGGATCAATTTAAGATGTACTGTATTTTGAGTAAATTTCGTAATACTTCAGGGTCAATTTGGGATGTAGTTTGGGTACATTTCGAAATACTTCAGGGCCAATTGAGGATGAAGTTGGGAAGAATTTGGGGTACATTTGATAGGAAAACAGAAAGGATTTGGGGTTGGTTTGGGATGACTTTGAGAAGACTTTATAGTCAGAGTAGGATAAATTTGAAATGAATCTAGGACTAAATTTTCAGTAAATCTGGAAAAGAATTCAGTGTCATTGTTAGATCAACTTGGTAAGAATCTTAGGTACATTTGAAATGAATTTGGGGTCAGTTTGGGATGAATTTGGGGTCAATCTAGGAATAATTATGGTTCAATCTGGAAGAATTCAGAGTCAGAGTGTGATGAATTTGGGGTTGATTGTGGTTGAAATTGTAGTCAGTTTGGGAATAATTTAGGGTCAGTGCGGGATGAATGTGGGAAGAATCATGGGTACATTTGGAATGAGTTTAGGGTCAGTTTGGGATGTGTTTGATGCCAATTTGGGAAGAACTCAGAGTCAAAGGGATTTGGGGTATATTGTAGGTATGACTCTTGTATTCCTTTTAGGTTAATGTTGGGTTGATTTGGGATGAAGGTAGAAATTCTAAATGAATTTGAGGTCAATTTTGCTAGCTAAATTATTTTTAAATGTGGTATTGTTTTTTTTTTTGTTTGTTTTGTTTTTTTGGTATTAGATTTTGGGAGAACTGAGCACATTTTTCACAATCATAACACCTGAAATTTTAAAGTGACTCAGATATTACAAATTCAACACAAATGTCCACTTTTTGAAACAAATCTGAGTTACCTTTCCTTTAACCTCACTGTGTTAATGAAGTTTTGATTGATTGATGTAGTGATAGGACTTTATTATCTGATAAAATCTGAAATTTGACTAGCATCACAGCTGCTTCACTTACAACATAAAATTTAATGAAAAATTACAAGTTAACACATTTGACACAACTCAACCCCAAACTAGCTCTGTGTCCACTATTGAGGTCAAATAATGTTAGATTACATGGCGATTCACAAGATCGTCCATCATTTCTAGTATAGTCAGGAGCTCTTGTCATCAAACAATGCTTGATTTACATATAAAAGGACATTTCATTGACTGTCTCTGTATACAGACTCTACTTCAGGATGTATTCAAGCTTTATTTAAGCCACGATCCATGCAATCACTGTTATTTAATTTTGCTCTACTTATTCAAGAAGGGCTGCTACAGGAAATCAACGTGGGCATTTATAAGAACCCACTGTTCTAATCTGAAGCATTTCTGATTTTGCCTTGTCTGCACCTCAGGAGCTTTTTAACGATCAGTAGAAAACGGTCAGGTAACTCAGCCAGTATGGGATCATTTAAATTAGGAGGAAGTAGTAAGCTGTTGGCGTTAAAAAAAAGGAGTTAGGATTTCACTGTCACATATAATGAGGACCCTGTGGAGGCTGGGAACTCACCCCAACAGTCCGGTCACTCTTGCCGATCTTTAAGGAAGCACCTGAGAGTTTGGAGACTATAGGGGATTTATATTCAAGGTCAACAAGTCAGGTCTATAATCACTCATAGACGGGGCTGATGGTGAGGATGTTAGCAGTCTGAGCCTCTTTCTGCTGACATTTGCTAAAGCTGAAGTCAGGAGCTTTGCTGCTGCTCTTACAGACGGGTGCAGGACTCTGTTTTTTGTTTCTCCAAAAGATCTTAGACTATAAGTATCCCCAGGATAAGGATGTGTGAGCTTTATTTCCACTTAATCGAGTGGAATACCTCTTGGTTTTGAGCAGTTTGAGGCACAGCACATCATTGGGAGTGCTCGTCTCTCTCAGCTGTCTTGTCCAGTGAAAAAGTCAATGAATTGTTGGATCTGGGTGGTGAGAGTTGTAGCTTAAAACTTAAAAGGTCACTGGTGGAATATCTGGCTCTGACACAGCACGATACAGCAGAAATGCCCTGAGAAAGAGCACACTGCTGCATTATGGATTGAATATATAAAATAAAGTGATGCTGACTTTTAAAAAGAGCAGTAAATATGAGAATTCAAGTAGAAGTCAATATTGCTTTTTTCCTGGAAAATCTTTGCCAGTCTTGCAGTCTGGCAAACGCAAATCAGCATTGGAGGCCCTATGTAATTGCTCACAATTTTTTGTTTTATCCGGTGGTGTAAAATCTAATGGCAGTGCTGCATCAAAATTATTTAGTCCCACTGTTCTGGATAAGTCCAGCATGTGCCACACAGCTAACACCAGAGAATGCTGCATGGATTTCAGTCTGTTCCAAAAATACAGCTCTAGTGGATTGGTGGTTCCATTGACAGGGCCAAGTAAATGTGTAAAACCAAGCTAAAGTGACCTCACTGATGTCTGATGAGACTTTTAATTTCTTCTGTTTAAGGAAATATCACCAACCAAAACAGGACAAAAATCCGAAAGAGTCATTTTCTGGCTTTTACAGCAGCTCTGGACCTGGGAGTTGTTCTTACAAGATGTATCAGATCGGTTTCTGCTTCATCACTATTGCAAACAAGTCCAGAATCAAAAGTCCCACCCCTTCTTGATTATGATTGGTCGGTGAGAGTGAGGTTGCATTGGCAAGTGCTGCATTGTTCTCAAAGTCAAACCATTTTCAAGTGAGACAACAGCGCAGTGACACTGCTGTCATTGCTATTATTTATGTTGTGGTAGTGTTGCTGTTCCTCTCCGAGCCCCCCCACCCCCCCCCACGAGCCTACTTGGAAAGCATCAAGCAGCCTTTCCTGTGCCTACAAGGAAAGGCTGAGGCAGGGAGAGAAGCAGCAGAAAAACCCAGGCATCAAGGACAACAGAAAGACATTAAGTCAGAAGCAGAATAAAGGAGGAGCTGGGGTGGAGGAGGGTTGCAAAAAGCGGCTTATAGACGGAGAAGCAAACCTTAGCGAGGCTAGAGCAGTTTAAATATGGCAGGTTGACTGTGATTAGCCAATAGCAGGCTGAGGACGAATCAGCTGGCCGTCAGTTGATCTCAATTAAATGGTAGCGCTGGACTCCGTGGCCTGCCTGAACTAACACTTTATACTAGATTCTTAGCGCTGTCTCCCCATGTTTTCTGTCTCTCTTTAGCTTTCCTATAAAACAAAAGCAAAATTCCTCCAAAATACTAAATCGTATGCTTATGGTCTTACTTCTCACAAATCTCCGCCTTCTATTGTGGGATAAAAAACACACAAAAAGGAGCGATTGTCTTAATTTTCTTTCTCCAAAAACTGTAGAACAACTTGCATGACAGTGCCTTCTTTCTCCTGTCCAAGTAATTGACAGTGTGGTTAGGATTTACAAAAATTTGCATTAAAACAATAGTGCATAATTTTTCCACCTGTTCAAATTCCCCTTAGACCTCAGACCTTTTTAACATAACATCCAACACAATACGCTTACCCCAAACATTATGAAACATTTTTAAGAAACCTCATTTTCCTTCATGGATTACTCATCCTGCACACATCATGATGGAGCTGATAGGATAGTAAACACTCGCCGTTTTAGTCACAGAGTTAAATAAAAACTGACCAGTCAGCCTTTGGCAGTTCACAGCACAAATTTCTGGCATGATACTTAAGCGCTTTCGGCACTTCAGCTGCCAAACCTGACTGCTTTCTGCCACCAGCTCACACAGTATGCACAGAATAGACTGACATCTTTTCTCACTGTCTAAAAAAATCCTGTTAAATTAAGCCTCCCCATGTGCTCCTGACAAATGAAAGGCCCACACATTGACGCCTTAACAAAGGGTGGTATTCTAAAAAGCTTGCACAATCTGCTTCAAACGATAGACCTTGTAAAAGACATATATGTGATCGATTTAGGCAGTAATAATCAGAGTGAATTAACGACAATCTTCATTTCTTAACCCTGAATTAAAGTTTACAACCTCATATTTTATGATATGCTATAAAAACACTTAAAAGGAGAGGTGTAGTCACTCAGTTTATGTGTGAAAGCATATGACATTAGAGGAAGAAATTTGGATCATGTCTTGTGCTGTAATTTTTTATCCGTACCAGAAGAAGATCCTCCATCATGGCTACTTAAAATGCCGATTGTGTCATGCAAGGTTAGGATGAAGCCTTAAGAGATCACAGCGAGGAGAATGATGGTGTGTCTGCAGGAAATTAATCCACCACCGGGGATGGCACAAGTAGGCAGCCGTGTCGGCTTGCCAAGACACCTTTTTTGTAATTAATCATGGGAATTAATAATAAACTGCTCTAATTAGTTGAGTCATGCTGTCTGACAAATGGTAAGGTGACGTGGGATGAATAAGGACACAGCTGGATATGCTTCTTCACTTTGGGGTAGCAGCGGAGACAAAAGGAGGGCTCTGTCTGCTGGGGAGACTGTCAAAACTACAGAGACCATGATGCATTGAGACAGACGGAGGAATTGATAGAATGATTGATCGGTTGAGTTGGAGGACATTCAGGGGCATGTTGGGAAAGTGTTTCTGAAGGTTTTTTTCCCCTCTTTTTCTCAGAGAATGACTAAACCTCAGAGTTTCAGCTGAGGTGCCCTCCCCCCTTCCTACTGTCCCTAACCGGCCACATCATCAAGTCTAAACTGATTTTTGGATCTGATTATCAGCCATAATTTGAAAACCACTCAAGGTACTAACCATGGCATTTGGTCGTTACGTATGTTATCAACCTCATTTTAAGAAACAGTATCATTTACCCATGACCTCAGTCAACACAGCGTCACAGCGATGATTGGCTGATCCTTCATTTACCGCCTAACTTCAGCTTTCTGTCTTCTGGTACTAGCTAATTTAGTTCAGTCTTTTTTAACAAAAGACAATGTAAATGGGGCAATGAAGATCATACACAACAATGATAAACAATAAGTTGTCATATTACCCACTTCCTTTAAGGAAAACATGGTTTATTCAAACCTCTTGCAACAGAACATCACCCACAATCTTATAATGTCACAGCGACATCTGTGATTGGCTGATTGGAGATGTGAAACTTATACATTGTGCATGTTTCTGCTGCTCTGCAAGCACAAGCTCTATGTTCTGGTGCATGTTATATTTTATTTGGTTTTTAGAATTAGCTAGTAGGCTTTATATAATTAGACCAAGCACTAAAGTTGCCCCACAGACCACACTTTTTTTCCTGGAAAATCTTTGCCAGTCTTGCAGTCTGACAAACGCAAATCAGCATTGGAGGCCCTATGTAATTGCTCACAATTTTTTGTTTTATCCGGTGGTGTAAAATCTAATGGCAGTGCTGCATCGAAATTATTTAGTTTCACACTGTTCTGGATAAGTCCAGCATGTGCCACACAGCTAACACCAGAGAATGTCGCTTAGATTTCAGTCTGTTCCAAAAATACAGCTGTAGTGGATTGGTGGATCCATTGACAGGGCCAAGTAAATGTGTAAAACCAAGCTAAAGTGACCTCACTGATGTCTGATGAGACTTTTAATTTCTTCTGTTTAAGGAAATATCACCAACCAAAACAGGACAAAAATCCGAAAGAGTCATTTTCTGGCTTTTACAGCAGCTCTGGACCTGGGAGTTGTTCTTACAAGATGTATCAGATCGGTTTCTGCTTCATCACTGTTGCAAACAAGTCCAGAATCAAAAGTCCCACCCCTTCAGCCGTCAGCTGATCTCAATTAAATGAGATCAGCTGACGGCCAGCTGATTAAAACTTTGGTTACCGATGGTTTGGCCAGATTCTCCATCTGTCATCAGGCAAATCTATTTTGCAAAGCTCCAATCTAAAACAACTGTGCAAGGTCTGAAAAGGGATCTGATCTGTGTAGTGCCTGTCTGTCGAGCTCAGGTTACTACTGGAGCTGAGCATACTACCTCATTTTGTCTTGCTGCTCTGATTGGCCACTCATGAATGTGACAGACAGAACATTCGTCCAATCACCTTCAGAGAATTTTTTTAAAAGTCCTGCCCTTCCCAAACGCTTTGTACAGGAGATTTCCCCAAAAAATGTGAAATCTATCCATGCAGTTGTTATATGAAACAGTCCATTTGGTTTGACAGATTATGTAAATAATGGTAGTTCTACAAAAGTGCAGTAGTGGCACTATTGCCTCTGCAGGCATTTCTGTTACCCTGTCAAGTTCTACTTTAAAGGGTAGAACTTTAAAGTAGAACAGCCTTTTATGCAACTATGTAATTGCACAGTATGACATCACAATTACAGTTAGATTCACACTATACTGGAAAAAGTTTTGGAGATGTTAGATCACCTTTTTTTTGGACAGACATGAAGCAGCTCACAAAGATAGATATAGTCCTAAAATACCAACAGGGGGCGATCACTCTACATCAGCAGGGACCTCTGCTTTCAGTGATTGTATGTACAGAAAAAACAGAATAGAAATAAAAATAGTGTGTAATAGATATACATACATTCTACAGTATGTCTGCTAGCCTCTTTATAAACCTAGTGAAAAGATAAAGCCAGAAAGGACTTGTCCTTGTCCTATCAAAGTGAAGGCTACCACACACAAACACCGACACCGTACGGGACAGAACTTGTCAAAGCTGAAGATCAACCCTCCTCTTCATCACGCCAGCTGACAGAGAGCATCGGGCCCACCTGTGTGTTGCAAATTAAATTTCACAATCCTCTATCACAGTTCTTCCACCTCTTCAGCCCTATGATTTAATTTTTGTCCTCATCTGCCTCTTTTTCTCTCGTTCTGCTATCAAGCAGCCTCAGCTGGGGAAAGTGACCTTGTGGGCTTGATTTTCTGTTGTCATGGGAACAGAGGGCACAGTGGAAAGATATGGCAGAGACTGTCTGTCAGGAGATAGGCGTATCTGAGTAGTGTTCTTTTTTTAATATCTGTAACTGGGATTCTTTTGACATCTTCCTATTGGATTAAAAAATTCAAACCCATTAGCCAATCAGAGAAGTGTTAATAACCACAGGGTGCGACCACTGAGCTGTTGGTTTTGTTCAAGCTCGCTCCACTATTAACATATCCTTTGGGGTTTGACTAGCCTAAATTCATTCATTTTAAATTGAAATCATCACCAGCAGCTTTTTGAATAAATGAAAAGAACTTTAATAGTGGGAATGCTCACTGAGTAATTTCTAATCAAAGCAGTGCATTTCCACCTGAAGGCCCTTCTTTATGCAAGACGTATCCCACAGAGCAGTGATACCAAATTTGCTCAGAGATCAGCCACTCTTTTGTTCCTTTTTAATAAATGTCGACCTAATGCAACACCTTCTCTTCCAGCATACATCTCTGTGCCGCATTCCTGCAGTGTCACGTCAGCCTGTCTCCCTCTTCTTCAGGGGTGAGCATCAAATGTTCACCTCAGAGCTTCTCCTCCTCGTCTCTCTCCGGTCTGCAGCTTATCGAAGCATTGTAAAGCAAGCAGAGGGTTTTATTACAGAAGAGATTTAATAAAGCACAACATTTTGATGACTTTGCTGCAGCATCTCTAGTGTGTATTCACTTTCAGATGTTCTGTATGAAAGAGTCTCGGTATCAGCACTCTTTCAAGTTTCAGCTCCGGTATGAATGTCAGCACCAGGTTCTCAGATCTACTTTGACACGTACAAACTGCTGTTAAAGGCAGCGTGAAAGCTCTGTGTAGTAATGGACTGAATCTGTAGCTTTAAAGGGGCAATTCTCTGATTTCACAAGTCAAAGTCAACAAATGCAAATGTCGTATGGAGTGTTACTCAGCCTGTTGCCATGTTTTCTGTGGCTATGGTGAGGTTGTCAAACCATTTGATACCTCAATACTTTTAGATAACATGCTTTAAAACAAATACAGATTATACAGATACTCATGACCTATCTTCACATCCCTTAACTTTAAAACAACTTTAAATTCATGTTGTTCTTGTAAAGTAAAACACAGCAAAATTGCCAGTGTAAATTTCAGATATGGCCATTTTTGCAGATATTTACAACCATCCCACCCCCCAACCTCTACGCAGACTACGCACAGCATGTAGGGCCTGGTCATATGTAGGAGGCCAAACATAAACTTTAACTGAGCATCACACTTTAGTAAATCAACCCTGAAGATATCTATTTTTGGACATCTGTGCCATACATGAATTAATGAGTGTTCTCTCTCTGCCTCTCTCCTCCGCTTCTGCTCACTAATACACACATTTGCTGCAAAAAAAACTCTCTTATCAAGTCTCACTGTAAATCACGTCATTGCCGTGCAGCCTCTCCTGTCAAACGTCAACTTCTGACATTGCTTGGTTTTTTAATTTATGATTAAATGCCAAAAAGTTTACATTCTGGCACTGATCAGGAATTAATAAACTTCCTCTGCGCAGATCAGCTGTTTAAGAATCAGATCGCTGGTCAAAATAAATAACGACCACGTATTTTTTAAGGTAATTTAGTAAAGAAAATATTCAAAAATAATCTCGTCCACACGCAGCCTTTAAGAACATCTAAGTCCACACCAAGACACAAAATAGCGCACTGTAAAGATCACACCATGCCATCAGTTGTCTGTCCAGATGAAACAGTTTACTCACAGACAGATGTAATGTCCTGACGTGTGGGAATTCTCGCCACCAATTTGCTTTGTTTTTCTTCCCTCTCCCAAATAATGACTGCATTTTTTTTAAGACACCTGATTCTGCAATTGCATCCCATTATCCCCATTTCCTGACCCATAATACCCCAACTTTATATGTAATAGCGTTGGAAAGACCAGTATGAACACTCAGTGCATCAAAATGTCTGACTGATTAGACAACTGGTCATCGAAATCCAACATTTGTGAGCTTTAAATGTTATTTTTGGTCATTTAACAAATTCACTTGTCGCTGGAGACACTTCTGCTGCCATAATATACCCCACAATATCCTGCAGGAAGTGATGACCAAAAAACAAACACAGCAGCACAGTGACTTAGATGTTCTGCAGAGGCAGGCTGTGACGAAGATAAATGATGGAGTGCCTAATATATGCAGTTTTTTCTCAGTTTTATTGAGATATTGGCTCATTTTTTTATCCCTCACTGTACCGGGTGAAACAATGGTTTTGGCCATTTCTAGAAACCCACTTCCTTGTCCCTTGAGGCACAACTTCAGCAATAATATCCATGGAAATATGCAGCAGGACGCCTTATTATGCATTCTATTCTAGCGAGGAAACCCACTGCAAGGAACAACAAATGCACCCTTTTTTTTAAGGTTTTCTATTTTCATGGTAAAATGAGGATCTTTAGGAAGTTAAGTCCTGTTCTGGATTCGTCTGTGTTTGTTCTTAGCCTGATTTGAGATCAGAATTAAATCTTTGTACCGGCTAAACCCAACTTGCATGATTTCAGATAATCCAGACCTTCCTCATTTCCTCACATACAGCTACGGACTCAGAGTGCCAAGGTTGTATTAATGATTTCCCTCTCCCCTCCTTTGTTCCCTTCCTCTGCTGTCTTTAATGGTCTGCCATCTTATTAGTCTTGATCATCTCAGGGGTATCTCAGAATACCCATAGTGCATTTCTGCAGCCCAGTCAATAGCTCAACTCCTGCCTGACTGCGCTGCGATAAAACGTCCCTGGTGTGCAGGTGAATGTTTGTATGGAAGAGAGATGCTGAGCCAAGAAAAGAGCAGGGATATGTCTGTTTGTGTTCCTGCTCTGTCTCTGTCTGTCCCTCTATCAACAAATGACTCCCCTCTGAACAGCAGGGGGTGCTAATGAGGCAGTCAGAGACATCTGTCTGTCCACATGGTTGCTGCACATTTTGTCCTGACCTCTCTGCCCCTGGCTCTCAGCCTAAATTCTCACTCTCTGTTCCTCCCACTAGTCGTCTTTGCTCTTCGATTAAACTGTAAAAAGTCAATGACTGTGCTTTAAAATTTTAGGTCCGTTCAGCTACATCATGTCAGTCAGTGCCAAAGCTGGCCTCTATGCCTCATACTGGAAAAAAAACTAAATCAAAAGGAGGCATCTGGTGCCCTCACCTGCCCTAGTCAGAGGCAGCAAAGAGGGCAGAGAGTGCCCGATCTCATGTTACTCAAATGGAGGACAGGATTAACTTCAGTCTTCATGCTTAGTGTATCTGTGCATGGCAGGCCACAGATGAGAAATGTGAGGTACTGTACGACCTTTTCAATACTAATGACTCATAACATGGTCGTGTTTGAATCACTGGAGTGCTGTTATCAATTGTAGTTTTACAAGGATGAGTTTGAGAGTCTCAATTGGGCTCCAATCATCCCCTCCCCCTGCTGAATTTGAATCATCAAACAAGAGATGATGACCCACAAACAACAGTGAAGAGGTTTGATACTATAAGGATACAAGCCTGACCATCACACCAGCAGGGACTGTAATGACATTGTATTCAAATACATCAACTTTAATATAGAGTTGGCCCCCTTTTGCAGCTTTAACAGCCTCCACTCTTCTTGCAAGACTTTACACAAAATTTTGGAGCGTTTTTGTGTGAACTCATGCCCATTCATTCTGGAGTGCATTTATGATGTCAGAAACTGATGTTGGATGAGAAGGCCTGGCTCACAATTGCCGTTCCAGTTCATCCCAAAGGTGCTCAATGGGGTCGAGGTCAGGGCTCTTTGCAGGCCGGTCAAGTTTTTCCACACCCAACTCATCAAACCATGTCTTTATAGTCCTAGAAAGGGCCGTACCCAAACTGTTGCCACAAAGTTGGATGCATAACATTGTCCAAAATGTCTTGGTATGTAGAAGCATTAAGATTGTCCTTCACTGGAGATAAGGGGCCTAGACCGAACCCTGGAAAACAGCCCCATACCATTATCCCTCAATCTTCACACTTGGCTCTAGTTTGGACTCTTCAGCTATGGAATCAGCAGAGCATTGGCAACTTTTACAATACAATACAATACAATAACTTTATTTATCCCCGAAGGGAAATGCATTTGTCTGGAGTCTCATCTATTTATGGTAGAATTATATAGTCTTATTGCTGATGGATGAGCGAAGAGAGAGGAGCCGTCCACCACCGTTGTTTCTTTGGTCATTTAGGGAGATATGAAGTGGATGATCCATGTTTCTCAGAATCATCCACTTTCACCATTTTACACACCATGCGTCTTAGCAGCCGTTGACCTCGCTTTAGGATTTTATTTGTCTGAGTTGCTGTTGTTCCTAAACGCTTCCACTTTCTAATAATATCACTTACAGCTAACTGTGGAATATCCAGCAGGGATGAGATTTAACAAACTGTCATATTGCAAAGGTGGCATCCATCACAGTACAACACTTGAAGTCAATGAGAGCTTCAGAACCACCTGTTTTGTATCACAAATGTTTGCAAATGGATGGGTCCGATTCAAACACCTGTATGCAAAAATTAACATGGCTATGTCAGCTTTAGCTTCATTTTCTTAAGCTGAAGTTTCTAAAGCCAACATTGCTACATTGGCTTACATAGTAACTTTAACTATGTAGCATAGCTTTTTCACTACGTAGCTAAAGCTAACACTGTTTGGGTAACTAAAAAGGGAAATGCCTTGTACCTGAAAATTACTTCACTTCTGTCCTGTTGGTGGTGCGTCTCACAGTATAGTGGTCTACAAGAGGGGCTTCTTATGGCAGCAACACGGTTGTTAAATATGATGATTTAACTTGAAATATACAGATGTTCTTTGCGATTTTTAGAGTTTATTTTTTGATAACAAAAGCTCCTTTAAACCCAGCCAGGACTTGTTGAACAACTAGCTGTCATTGTTTGTCAGAGTTTTTGTGTTGCTGCTATCAGATAGCACCTCTGTCAGGCAAAAAAGTACACACAGACAATTTAGAAGTGAAATTGTATTAATCTCAGGGTTAGTGTTAGGGGGAGGGTTGAGACACTAAAGTAAAAAGTTAAAAACCTGACCTGCAAAACCAAATTACAAAACCTTTAATACAGCTAACCATGAAAACACTCTAGTGAGGCTAATGCAGCTAAAGCTAACAAAGCTACATTGGCTTACCTGGCTAAAGCTAACATTTCTGAGGCTTACATAGCTATGTACAGTCTCTTAAGCTAATATTGCTAAAACTTAAGCCAGCATCGTTAGTTGGCTTAAACTGTAACATTAATGACATAGTCAGCATAGGTTTTTTTGCTATGTAGCTAAAGCTACCCTGCTCATTTGACTACTTTCAAAAAGAGAAATACGTTGTACCGGCAAATTATGTCACTTCTGTTCTGACGGCGATGGTGTGTCTCCCAGTGGTGTGCAAGAGTGGTGTGTTACGATGGCAATGAGATTATATAAAAAAGTTAACTTGAAACATGTCCAGATGTCCTTGTGATTTTAAAGTTTATTTTTTGATAACAAAAGCTCCTCTCAAACCCAGCCAGGACTCGCTGGGCAGCTGGCTGCCATATTGTTTGTCAAGGTTTTTGAGTTGCTGCCTACATCCTTGTGTGAGTTAAGAATTCCTGCCTTCAGCATGTTCAGCACTTCAGAAACATGAGAGAGTGACAGATCACATTTAAATACAGGTATTAAAAGGAAAGGTGAGATATTGTGTTGCATTCATCCTGCTGTACCTCCCCTGTCACTGACACTCCAAACCTGGTAGCAATCTGAGGGGTACAAGTTGTTCCCTTGCTGTTCCCTGTGAAGGGACATTAGGTGTCTGTGGCGTGGGTGACACTGTCAGGTTTGGCGTACATCACCGGGTGGAGTCCTTGTCCTGACAGCTCGCCAAAAGCCTCGCAACGGTAGATCACTGATGAAATGAGTGGAGGGAATGGGGTGGAAGAGGAGGAGGGGGAGGAAAAAAACTGCTGACAAGGCGACCTGCCTTTGCTGTCGCCTCGCTCGCTGTAATGAGAACCAGGGGTGACGGAGAGGATAGTGAGGGGGAGGAGAGGAAGAAAGAGAGAGTGTGGTCGGGGTTTAGACTATGGAATGAATACTGAGATTTTAATGATGTAGATTCTTGTTCCACTCTGGTAAAAGTGATTCCATCCTCTTCAAGTTTCAATTATGCGTGGGCAGAAATGAAGACCATATATGATAATAAAGTCCTATAGAGGGAAGATAAACTGCCTGAAAATGAGCTTTTTGTGTTTCCTCATTACACTTAAATGAGTGAACAACCTCCAGATGGTCGACTGCTAATGAAAGGAAATGTTTCCCAACACATCTCTTTTTTCACTTCGTCATGCTTTTTTGCACAGTGTGCAGCCGTTACCATGACTTCAACTCTCTTTATTTTTATTCGTGGTGAGTCATCTTTGCTGTGTTTATGTCAGGCTGTGTCATCCCCCGTCAGTTCGAGCCTCCTTTTGAAGTGGCGATGGGCAGTCAAAAAGAGTTACTTGTTAAAAAGGACCAGCGGTGCCAGACCAAGAAAAAAACAACAAAAAAAAAACAAAAAAAAAACAAAACATTTTTTCACTTTTTTGTTCAACCAAATAAAAAGTGCTAGTGAGTCATGGCCATTTGAAATTAATGTAGCCTCTGTTGGCAGAACATAGGTTTACTTTTAATGAATTAAAGGGCTGGAGATGATAGAACTTGACACATCTTTACATGAAGTATCTACAATCTGGAAAATGTTGAAGAAATAGTTTTTACAGCTTTAGGTGCAAAATGAAAAAGAACAGGCCCTGAAATGTGCTCAAGGAATGTGCTAAGCAATTCTCCAGTAACACTTTCAGCAAAAAAGTGTGACTTTCCCACAAGTAATATCTTCAAAGGTTATCTGGTAGTACGATAACTTTCAACAAAGAGAATGCCCTCTATTCCATCACCATAGAGTTGCTGCTAAGATCTCCTGATCCTGTTTAGAAGTTCAGGGGAATTTTTGACTGTCATTCAGTGCTGGTTGGGATGACATATTTTCGCCTAGCTATTGTTGCTACCTGCTAATTAGTTTGGTGTGAGTTGAGTGGTGTTGCTGCAGTGTTTTACCTTGTTTATTGCACACTTTGCATAAAGAAAGGCATCTACTCCATCGCCACAGAGTGCCCTGTTCCCCTGCTTTCAGCACTATGTAACATTGGTAGTGGGCAAGCATTCTATCACATGAAGGCTGTTTTCACATGTTTTCACTGAATATAACCCCAACCTCCTGATTTCTATTGCACCCTTGCAATAGAAATCAGGTTGAAATCTTTCTCTATAAAATGGGACATTGCCTCAAGTTCCTGATATGACATCATGAATGCACAGAATTTACAGCTGATGAACAGATAACAGATGAGAGCAAATTACAGCAATCTTTTAAAAGGTGCTCAAACCCTAAGAACTATAATGCATTGAAAAAACTTTAAATTATGACATTCGATTGCTGTGTTAAACTACTGGCATTTGCACACTTCTTGAGATGTCATCTTGCTGATGATTTGCAAGGTCTCCATTTAAAGAGCCATGTAACCTTTGGCAACTCACCTTAACCCTCCATTCCAACAAGATTTGGGACAACCGTCCCCTAGATGTGAATGTGCAAAACATGGGGGTATGGCTAAGTTGTGAGGGGCAAAGAGTATATTGGGGTTGAGCTAGTGAGAGAGAGTAACTTGACAGGCTTTTACATGTCTGCAAGAGCTTTGCAAAACAGAAGGCTGCAAGTCAGACATCAAGCTGTTGCTGTAGCACAGTTGCTGACTGGTTGTACTCTTGCCTCACACCTAAGGGGAAGACACTAATTTGACAGCAGTGTTACCTGTAACAGAAATGATCTAAAACAAATTGTGTCGCAACTTTAGGCTGTATCAATATCACTGTCATCGTCTCATGCAGCTTCACCTTGTGTAGAAAGTCAACAAAGCAACATTTGTCTCAGGTTTGCCTATACTGGACAGAGCTATCTTGATCTGAAAGAAAAAGCTAAGTTTTAATGAGCCTATATTTGAGAGAAAAAAGATTTGCAGCCTCAGAGGTCCAAGTAAATTAATATAGTCTATTTATTATCCATAAGCTTTAAAATTGTAAATAAAGTAATGTTTAACTTTTTAAACTTGAAAGGGACCTGTCTTGTCTCTCTTCTTGCTGTTTTTCATACTTTAATATAATATTCTGGTCTTACTTCACTATAAGCCCACTTGTATTCATAAGACCAACTTTTTGCTTTACATCTAACTGTACCACACCTTCTGCCATGAACTGTTAAGTGGGGATTAAACTAGGTTACTAACAATCCTTGAGCAGCTGTCTGAAGCCGCGGTTATCAGTGCCTTGGTTCAGCTCAAGGCCTTACAGATAAAGCAGAAAGTGCTGGCTATGATCTCCTGAAAATTAGGATATTTTGACTTTACAGTGTCATTCAGTGCTGGGTGGTACGACCTATTTAAGCCCATTGAGCCTAGCTGGTGTTGCTAACTGCTAAGTAGCTTGGTGTCATGTGTTGATGAAGGTTGGTGTTGTTACAGTGTTTTACCTTGTTTACTGCACAGCTTGCACAACTTTGATTTAAACTCATTTTAACAATATTTTTTAAAATAATAGATACAACTTATGATTTTAAATCATTTGAAATTTCTCTTTGTTTTATGGAAAGTATCCCGCGACCCCCCTTCACTCTTTCGCGACCCCCGTGGGGGTCCCGACCCCACTTTTCAAATGATATCTCTGATGAGTTGAACTAACATTACAGAATTGTTCTTAAACAAAAAAAGGCCAAAAAATTTGAAATAGGACCTAAGGATCTTTAAGTCAAAATGAGAGGGAAAAAGCAAAAGTGATGAAGGAAGGACAGGTACCCATCACTTCACTAAAGTACATAAACAAATTGTTTTTAAGTAGAGGTCATACTCACTACGTTCCCCTCTTTCTCTCCCTTTGGTAACCACAAAATTCCCTATTAGTTCCTAGTAACTCATGAATCTCATTTAGAAAAGACCAGCTTTGACATTGCCAGCCAGTCTGGTCATGCTGTAACTGCCTACATCACCTTAAAGATGGCAGATGTCAGAGAAAAGATTGAACATGAAAGCAGAGAGGGGCACTCATCTAGAAGAATAATCGCTCACATTTCACTGAGATGTAATTGAATGTTCCTTTTCTCTTATCGTCCTGATGACGGGATAGCATATCTCCGTTTTCAGTAAGAGTCAATGGAAACAATGCAGGCCACCTCCTGACTTCATTTAATGTCTGGAGTAGAGTGAACAGAGCAAAACATTTTTCCCACCCTTCCCTTAAAAGCAATTTCACCGATGAGGGGAGACTGATTTGCA
Source organism: Cheilinus undulatus (assembly GCF_018320785.1). NCBI lineage: Eukaryota > Metazoa > Chordata > Actinopteri > Labriformes > Labridae > Cheilinus > Cheilinus undulatus. The sequence goes on along the minus strand of NC_054887.1, from coordinate 16,427,812 downwards.
GTATATGAGTGTGTGCATGTGTGAGTCTGAGAAGTCTGGCAGATAATAGAGAATGTGTCAACGAGTGAATGGTGTGTCTGATGCCAGACCATGTCTCTTCTGCCTCAGCTCCGCCGTAACAATAAACAACCTCCTGTCCCCATTTTTTCTTTTGCAGTGCCAAGTGCTGGTGACAAATAGACCCTATAGGAAGGGAAATAAATAACTCCTCACTCCAAGTCGGCACATATAATCTGGAGTGTGTCTCGTCATGAAAAATCGACACCTTAAGTAGTTTGTTAAAACAGTTTGAAATAACCTGTGTTAATATCAAGTGCCAGCTGTCAGAAGTGTGACATTTGCTCAGCACAGCAATATAAGGGTTCAAGAATTGAAGGGTTTGTGATAATTTTCATATGACTGTAGCTAAGTGTATAGTGAACATCTCTGAAGAGTACAACAAAGTGTATTGAATTCTAGCATTCGTATCATATAGACCATTGGATTTGCAATTCTTCTTTCAAGATTTCATTCAAGTTTTAAAATTATTTTACTGAGTACCATCCTTGCATCCTTGTCAAGTTTGCAATTTTTCTACAAGCCTAGTAGTGTAGCTTGGCCTACAGTAATGTTAATAGTAGACTAATAGTAGATGGCTGCAACACAGTCTAACTGTAGAATGCAGATCTCTGACACCCCCCTTGCAGACCTTTACAATGAGATGCAGCATGTGTCAGAACAGAAATACAGACTAAATCTTGCAAAATGAAAATTGGATTAAACTAATGGTTGGGGTGAAGGTAAGACTTAGGATACCAAAAGTTAAAAGTCAAAAACCTGACCTGCAAAACCTAGTTACAAAATGTCAAAGATGAGTAAATAGTCTGCTTCAAGAAAAAAAGCTTGTCCTACATAAAAACACTCTAATGCATCTAACGTAGCTAAGGCAAACAAAGCTATGTAAGCTACAATAGATTATGCTAATGTTTGCTAAAGCTAGCTTTAGCTAAAGCTTTTGTTGCTACATTGGCTTACATCTTACAAACTAACGTCAACTCTATGACCCGTGAGGATAAAGTGAGCCACATTTTGCAAAACTACCTCTAAAGCGAGTCTCTTCATTTATCCAGACTTACTCTGCCAGGATGAAATTAGTCTGTTATGTTAGCAATGTGGGTATTTAATGAACATAACAGCCAAGAAAACCTTCCAACCTTCTACATTGTACTAGCAAAATACAATTGTATTTGTAAAAAGTTATTGTTACATACAATTAGAAAAAGAGCCTGTGTGTATTACCATTTTCTTTATTGTGCTTTTTCCCCTTTGCTCAGCTAGCACGCACATCCTCAGCTTCAGTGTTTCTCCATGATGTTTCTTGTTGCTATGTAATGAAGATATATTTTTGCTTCCCTTCAGGTTGACATTAGGACCTCTTAAAGTAGCTCTGTGAGCTTGATATTTTTATTAATCAAGTATTGCCAAGAAAACATAATAACAAAGTAAAGGAATACTATCCTGGCATTTGGAGCAGCTCTACACCTGGAAATTGGCTATTTCTCTGCCCCCATTGTTTTTGAAAAAGCTGATAGCAGAAATCCTCTACCTTCTTGATTTTGATTCACTTAAAAGTGAAAAGTGACTGTGACAAGCACTGTGTTTCAAAAGTAAAACTATTTTCAGATGAAAGTGCTGTGAGCAGCTTACTCTGTGGCAATGGATGTGAGACTAAACGATTTGTTTTGCCCAAAAAACCCAGCTTGGGCCTTCAATATGAATGACTGCTTGAGGTTGACTTTATGGCTTTCATGCAACATCAATATGCTTATTCATATTCTGTTATGTCTAAAGACGTAGGTGGTTTAACCATTAGGCAAAGGTAGGCAATTACTTCGGGCCTTATGCTCCAAGGAAGGAACCTCAAAATATAGTCTTTAAGCAAGCATCAAATGTGTTATATATTCAAAATGACTGTCAGTGACTAAGATGTGTATTTTGAATGCAGAAAAGTTTCTCAGAGTGAATAAGATAGTATCCAGACACATTTTGATAGGATACGTGAATGCAGTTCAGACCTACGGAAATCTCTTGGTCTTAGCTAAAACTATCAACTAACTAGCTATTTACAACAAAAAAAGCACCAAAATGTCTTCATATTAAGCAGACTGTAGTAGGTAGATCCCTATAGACAAATTGAAACAATGCATCAGTGGATTACTGTGTGGTAAAATGGCATGCAACGAGGAAATAATGAGAAGTTGCAACATTGGATGTGGTGACTCTGAAAAGAAATGCTTCAAAATATTTTGTTCACACATTATGATTACTTTTACTGAAATAGGTAAGGGTCTCATATTTGTCTTTGCCTATGGCCTTCAGTCTAGAGATAATTTGATTTAAAAGTGTAATGCATGTGTCATTTTCTCAGCTTCTTCTTTGTTCCTGTTTTGGGATTTACGGATAACAAACAGAGGCCGCCTTGTTTTTGGTAACTCAGGGAAACATTTGTCATGTACTTATCAGATATGTGGTCTCATGGTCCCCCTGTTTCATTGTTTGTCAGGCACTGAGCCCCAACTGTGTTTGGCTACGTTTGTATCTGGATGTGCTGTGCTGAATCAGAGTCCTTAAGAGAGTCAAGGCGCACTCTGGTATGATGCACTGAAGAGCTTACAATGTGTTTTATCAGATGCCAAATGTGCAGTCTTGTCCCATTATCTCCCTTTCAAACATGGATCAAAAGGATCACTCTGTATGAGGCGGATAGCTTTCACCCTGTCACTACACTTCATTCACTGACTGATGTGTGTGTGCGCTCGTGTTTGTGTGATAGTGAGTGAGTGATCATCTGTGGGCTCTAAAGATTTCTGAAGGTGAATTGCAGAGTAAGGGAGAAGATTGATGCCTTCCGTTTCTGTTATATCGGCACTATTTTGACACCAAAGCACTGCAGAATGCTTTAAAATTACATTTTACTCTGTATATCAGAACTTTGCATTTTTTCATAGATCATAAACCTCTTTTTCATGGCTTTTTATTTTCTGAATATATAGCTAAAGCAAAAAGAGAGTGCATGGAGCTACGTATCAGATTTACAGCATTATTGGAGAAATGGTATGTCAGCAGCCACTACTAAAATCAAATAGAGAAGTAATCCCTCACTGGTCGACTGCACAGTCTGATATAATAAAAACAGACAAATATTCATATCAGATTCTTCCCAACGTTGAAGACTGGAGAAATATGAAGTTATAATGCAGACTTTTGCTCAAGTAAGTTCTTGTACAATGATTAGGGTTGTTTAAGCACATATCTAGTTGTTTTGTTTGAGTCTTGAGGCTTTCATCGATGTACAAACCCTAATTCCAAAAAAATTTGGACACTGTGTAAAATTTTAATCAAGCTGAATTCAATTGAATATAACACAAATACAAGATATTTAATGTTCAAACTGATTTACTTTTTTATTTATTTCATTTTTCTCCAATTGTACAGACATTCTGAATTTGATGCCCACAGTTTGTTCAAAAAAAGTTAGGACAGGGCAAGAAAAAACTGGGAAAGTTGCAAAATGCTCAGGAAAACATGCCAACTTTGCACAGGTCAGTAGGTTAACAGCTGACAGTAACGTCATTGGGTATAAGAGCATTCCTGAAATGCTTAGTTGTTTACCATTATTTCTGGCTAAGGTTCTTGTCTTTGTGAAAGACTGCGTGGAAAAACAGTGCAGCCGTTTATGAATACCATCAAAAGATTCAAAGAATCTGGAGAAATCTCTGCGTGCAAGGAGCAAAGCTAAAAACCAACATTAAATACCAGTGATTTACCATCTCTCAGGTGGCACTGCATTGAAAACAGGCATCGTTCAATGATGGATATTACAGCATGGTGTCAGGTTGGATGGGTTGTAGGACACAATTACAGATAAAAGGGTATTAAAAAGTTATCCCAATAGGAAAACCACTAAATCCTGATGATTAAGGAGAGGGGTTAACTCAAAACTAAATGGCAAAAACCAAAAAAGCAAACTCCAGTTCTTTGCTGTGCAGCTGACTAGAGAACAGAAACTCTTGTGCCTCCTACAGACTGTGTGTTTTTTAAAATCTTATAAGTTTCTGGCATGCCACAGTGTGACACAAATCTCATTCAACATCAAGTTTGATGTTTGCAGACAATATGACAACTCCCACTAAATGCAGCTGAATCGCAGGTAAGACATACACCGATATGCAAGAAATAAAAGTCATCAGTGTGTCATCCATCTACGCCGCCAGTAAATAATGACGCAAAGCAGCACCAAAACCATTGTAATTGTAGCGTGGATATGCTTAGAAAAATATCTGAGAAACTTCTGCTTTCTGGCATTGTCTCCATTCATTTGCTAACCTGTTTGTTTGTTGGCGACAGTGTCACGTTTATTGTTATGTAATTTCCTATTGGTTGGTTAGTTAACATAGGTTGTAGCAGCAGTCACTGTGAGATAGCCATCCTAAATTTCTGACACTGTCAGAATTTTTTCCAAGGCTTTCTTTGGTTGCAAGGTTATGTCAACAGATGTCTGTCAACCTCTCACAGTCATACAGGACCACCGTTTTAAAGCCACGACCAAAGATATCACCACGATTTGTCTGGGACATCCCAAATGCTACAATGTAAACTGACAGCCTTTTTTCAACAAAATTCAGAAGCTCTTCCAACTTTTCCGGGCCCAAGCTCAAGTCCAAAAGTGGATTTTGGTAAGACATTGCCAACCCACATTGTACACGAGTTACAACAGCATGGCTTCACAATAAAAGAGTGTGGGTACTAGACTGGCCTACATGCTGTCCAGAACTGTCTCCCGTTGAAAATGTGTGGCACAATATAGAATGCTCATACATCAACAGAAGCTCTGCACTGTTGAGCAACATAAGATGTACATTAAGCAGGAGTAGAAAATAATTCCACTTTAAGTTCTGCAATAGATTGTCTTCAGGCCCTAGATAACAAGGTGATGTAACACAGTGGTTAACATGCTCCTGTTCAAACTTTTTGGAATCGGTTGAAGGCATCAAATTCAGAATGTGTATTTTTTTTCCAAAAATAATGTTTATCAGTTTTAACGTCTTGTCTTGTCTTTGCGCTGTATTCAGTTGAATATTTTAAAAGCAATTTTTGATTAATCTATGTTGTCTAAGTCGAATATTACAAAATGTCCCAACTTTTTGGGGGAATTGAGGTTTTGTAATTTCTCACTCTTACTAACCCACTGTAACACCTGCCCAACACTTGACAGTAGCCTTGTAGAGACTGATAGATGTATTAAACTTTTGAAAAGAGGATAAAACCTTGACTCTAAATGACGTAGCTCTTTTGTTTTATTGGGTATCATCTCCCTTATCAGATTCCCATGATACAGCTTGTTGCGTGCTTGATCTTCCATTTTCTCATCTAAGCCTGTGTGCCATTATTTCTGTCTAAATCTTTATGGAAATTGGTATTTTTCCATTCCCCCCACTTTTCTCTGCTCTGTTTGTTTTGGACATAATCTCTTAGACAATCAGTTTCAGTACTGTATTGATAATCCTCTCAGAGCTCATCTTTATCCTCCATGCAGCCGAGTCATTCCTCAACTCACCCAGGGATACATTTTCACTTCCAGAGTCTAGCTGCTTTTAATATTCTGGCTGTCAGCACCGTCACTTTGAGCAGTTTCATGTCATTTTCCAGGACGTGTCTGTAAACCCTCATGTTCCATTTCTGAATTTGTCTTTTCAGCCACATCCTCTCTCTTCCACATTATGATATATAACATGGGGTTCGTGAATACCTGGAAAAAACTTCCTGCACCTGCCATGGGTTTGAGCACCAATGCCCCTTTAGTCTGAGTTTTAATGAACGTCTGGATATATTTTCAGCAGCTGTTGTTCACTGTTGGTCATTTGTAGAATCAGACTACAGGTGTATTCTGTCTGTTTACCACCTATACCTATCCCTAAATACCTATTTATCTATACCTTTATCTGTATATATCTATATCTTTCATTCCAAACATTTTTCTCAGTTTGTCATTTGTTTTTCCACAAATACCATGTTGCTGTTTTCTTTCGTACTCTATTTGATTTGACAAGCACTAGCTGAATTGACTGATTGAATTTGCTAAGCTTCAATTCAGTTAGCTGAAGTTTCTATGTCTGCCTGTGCCTTAAATTCAAACATGGAAAGGTCACTGGGTCTACAATGTCACACCAAAGCAGTCAAAGCTACCTTCTTAATTAATGGTATGAAGTTATATATTTAGTTGCCAACTGCTCAAGCCAGGAGTTTTCATTAGCTTTAGCTATCTCTGGGAAGCAGATGCTAACACTTAAATTCAAAGAGCTAGTTGGTTGTCAATTCAATTTGGTGATTCAAAATCAATTTGGTGGCTGTATTAGCAACCACTTAGATTGGTGTTTCTTTACCTCTATTACATCTTGGGCCAACATTTGGCTTACATTTGTGACATCACTAAGTCAACAATGACAATATATGGTACCATCATAGTTAGCCAGCAACCACCATTAACCTTGCATTTTTACCTGTTTATGTTTAATAGTGTGCACTATCCATCGATAGATAGATAGATAGATAGATAGATAGATAGATAGATAGATAGATAGATAGATAGATAGATAGATAGATAGATAGATGGATGTAAGTGACAATGGCTGGTAATTGTGTTTACCCGACTAGTCTAAAGCAAAGAAAATGCTCAGAAAACAGCCAAATTCATCACATGGTCATTGTGTCATCGAGTATATAATATGTGGCCTGTATGTTGAGTAGAGTGTGGCTAAAGTTAGCTGTTAGCTCCACCAGCCTTTCTTACTCTTTGCTGATGGATATCATGTGTACTGCAGTTACTTGTAATTCTGGCTGAGTATTTATACATGAGTTCAACCCTCAATAACCTACGTCGTCATCATTTCAGTTTTCTAGTTTGAAATACTGCCACACCACGCTGTTCGTACGATAAGCTAATTACTATATTTACATATTTATGTCTGGTGAAGTGCCAGGAGGAAGCTCTGACAGGAAGTCGGTGTATTATCTGAAGTTACAGTGGCTACTAGTGGCCAAAGGCTTTATTATAACACAGGCTTGATTTCAGGCTAGCGTTTATTAAAAAAAAATCATTCGATAGTTTTACAAACTTGTAAATCTTGCAGCATCAAATTTGATATCTGAATTTAGCCGTTTAGCCAGCTAACCATGACAGCCCAGATAGTTAGAGAAAAAAGCTAACTGTTGCTATGCTGAAAACTTGAAACTAATGCTAGACTAATCCTGTTGGAACTACGCTAGTAAGCCTTGCCTCTGAAGCTGACATAACAAAAACAAAACAATTACTCAAACACAGTACAAACTGTTCCTTCATTTACTTAGGTGTATTTTGTTTTGAAATGCTAAAAATAGCAAACTTAAGTAAAGTAGTTCTCTTAGAAACAATGCTAGGTTATTTGTTTGAGTTAATGTCTAGTATCTTAAGCTGCATACATAACATTAGCTCCATAAACTGCTAGCATCTTTCCTATGCTGGAGTGAAAACAATGTTTAAAAAGTAAGGCAAAAAGACCTTTTACCATCTTCAGATTTTTTGAGAGAACATCTCTCCTTTAAAAGCCCTGAGCGTAGAGTTTCAGCCGGTTGATAAACCCTGTTTGTTTTTGACATTTCTGCTCTGACATGGTTGCTAAGCTAAGCTAAATAGGGTTCAACTTGTGGTCAGCTAAAGAGAGCATTCACCATGTTTTATTGAAAGCCTCCTTACTCTCCAGTTTTGTTTCTAATGTTGAAGCCTGAGCGTTTCATATTCTGAGATACCAAGGGGAACTTTATTTTTAAGAGCTCATTAAAAAAAAAAAAAGAACCGCTTATATAAACACTGTAATCAGAATACATTGGTTATTTCCAAGAGAGATTTTATTTTAATTGAAAGGGTAATGTCTGTGTGCATGCTCGCCCACATGACATAAATCTGCTCCTGGGAGATTTCTCATCATGGTGGGTGGCTCGTCTTCTCCCATTTAATGTGTGGATGAGTAGGCTAATTCACGAGTCACTTCAGTAAGCACTGGTGCACTGAAGTGATTGCATAATAGGTCAAAGGTCAATCTTTGTTAAAAGTTTGATTTATGCTTGTTGTGCAGGGACACTTTTCCCCTTCTGGGTGAGAGACTGGAGTTTTAAGGTTTGGTATTCTGCTTATCAATATGACAGCAAATAAATACCATGTTGTGAGAAGAGTGAAGTCATACTCCCCCTGGGTTTGTTGTTCTCAGCTCACTGTTCACACTGAGGGGATAGCACCTTCATCAGCTTGTTTATGCTTCCCTTAGGTGGTGAATAGCCCTGCTATAACAGGAGGCAAGAGAGACTACAACCAAATCCATGCATATCTTGGGTATGTTAGCAGGATCTTGTTTTAGATGTTTAGCAGTACTTGTCTGCTGCTCGCCGTCCCACAAACACTTGGCAGTGAAGCAGGATGTTAGTGTGGAGGCAGGAATGGAGGGGGAGCAGAGGAATGAAGACAGTATGTCCAAATGAGCATTTGTCTTTTTCATCCAAAAACCTAAAAAAAAAACTGAGAAAACTTATTTTACAAGACTTCTATGCTTTTTAACTTACATTTGATTTAGATTTTAAATGTGCAAATGAATTTCCCCTATGATACATTAAAGTCTGAGATGTATTACTCATTAATATTTATATATAAATATCAAATTAAGTATTTAAAAGGGATCTTATACAATCAAGGCCAATAACTAGGCCTATTATTTTGAGGTTAACACCCTGAAACCCATTAAAACTGCAGTGGAAGTGGTTTGATTAGCTTGAAATACACAAACCACATCTGCCACTACTGACTTTTAAAAGTCAAAAACCTGACTTTTAAAACCTATGTGCAAAACGTACAATAAACCTGAGTAACAGTCGGCTTACAGGAAAAAAGCTTGTCCTCAATGAAAAAACTCTAAATCAGCTGATGTAGCTAAATCTAAAGCTAAAGAAGCTATTTTAGCTTCAAAAACTTTGTCAATAATATAGCTAAATAAGTAAAGTAGCTAAAGTTAAAGCATTGAAAGCTACATTAGCTATCTATGATTATACCTTAACTGAGCTAAGCCTCATTGCTAAGGCTTAAGCTTACAATGCTATCTTAACTACATCGAAAGCATAGCTACAAAGCCCCTATGGAGAAATCTAAAGCAAACTAAGCTACTTTAGCTTTGCAGGTTACTTAGCTACATAGTGAAATCTAAGCTAACAAAGCTTTGCTAGCTGTGTAGGTAACGTAGCTGCAACACCATCATAGCTAAAGCCAAAGTAAACAAAGCTACAATAGCTACGTTAGATTATGCTACATTTGCTAAAGGTAGACCTGTAGAAGTAGTTATGTAAACTTGTGGCTCACTTTAACTTCATTATCTTTAGCTAAACCTGATGTAACTACATTAGCTTGCGTGGTAATGCTAACTATGTAGCTAGTGAAGCTATGTACATTTTAGCCTAAGCTAACAAGCTAAAGTGAGCCACTGTTCACATTACTACTTCTAGAAAGGGGCTGCACATAATTTAATCCCAGATTAGACATCAGACTTTTGTTCTGTTGTATTTATGAAATGTTGCTTGATCTGTAATTTTTGCAATGTGGTTGTTTTATGACTGTAATTGCTTGAGTTGTGTTTATAGATAAAGATGAATGAAAAAAACCTTCTAAAACTTTGGTTATCGTCAAATTTCTTCCTTTCAGTTATAACAGATGTGGCATCTTACAGCAAGTCTGCAAGAGAGGGAGATCTGCAGTCTGCAGCCAGACCCCTCTGTAATTATTGCTCTTTTCTTATTGGTTGATGGTAAAATTTGACGACTTTTTGTTGCAACACTGATACATTAGCTTACAATTGTTGAACTATTGCAGGTTACAGGATGTTCATATTGGATGCATCACTTATGCTAAGAAAATGATTTTGGAACTATGTTTCTAAAGCTTCTACAAATTCCTCTACCTAACATTTCCATTAAAGAACAGAAGCATTTTTCAGCTTTTATTGCACTTCCACGTCTCTATTACTACCCTGATGTAAAAGCAGCCAACATATAAGTGAGGTTTTTAAACTAGAGCTGACAACCTGCACTTTGATCATAACCACTGTGCAGTGAATTACAGGGAATAAAATACAGTAGGAGATGTAGTAAGTGACACATATGATGTCATATCACCTCTGTACGCTGACTACATTGACACAGATGTGTCAGATTACATTGCACTGATAGAATCAGCCCTAAAATGGAACCTCTTACGCCTCTGCAGCAGAAAGGCTGAGGCTAGAGGTGTTAAGCCTGAAAGTGCAAACTGTTAAATATTGTTTAATACAAAAAAAACAAGTAATATATTCAATAAGGCAAGAATCATAAAACTTCAATAAAGCAGCTTCAGTGAGAAGAAAAAAGAATCAATAGACTCATAAACGTGTGCACAGTAGCTTAATATATTTTTATATACTTGAAATAAAGCTAAAATCTTTGAGAATTTTCAGTCTCCTGTATTCTCATTTCCCTGTGATGTAACATTGTAGATCCCCTGCCATGTGATCCTTCATATATTGAACTGTGTTTCTTATTAAAGTCCAAATGAAACAGGAGATCTGTGCATTGGGGAAATCACCTGAGGATATTTTCAAATATGGGAAAATGGGAGGTAGCCAAATACAGAAAAAAATAACAGTCATTTCCCCCTGATGGGCCACGTAATAGGCAATTAGTGTGTAAAATCATCGGGGTATGGGGGATGGCCCAATTGTTTGTTCCGCTTGCATAGAGGCAAAGCAGCGGCTGAATCATTTCTTCGGGCGTTGTTGTTCTTGAACGCACCCTTTTCCTTTTCTCTCTGTTTCTGCCATGAGGTATAAAAATAGCACTGGGATTCTTATGTGTAACAAGATGAGAATAAAAGGCAGGGAAATAGGCGAGAGAGAAGACAAAGGACAATGACAATCTAGAGCTTTATGTACCTACTGTAACACGCTCCAGCATTGTACGCTTTATCTACCCTAAGAAGGAAGCCCCTGGCTGACTAGATTTTGTTTCCTGAGTGCTTTATAATATGACAGAGGGGCCTCTCTCCAAAAAAAGAAAACACATGGACAGACAGATTAGTATTTGTTTCCCTTCTTGTTTCTTAGTTTTGCATATTTGCCACACTTAAATGTTTCAGATCATGAAACAAGTTTGAATATTAGACAAAATAACCACAGTAAATACAAAACACTGTTTTTAAATTGTGATTTCATTTACAAAGCAATCCAAGACTATCCGGCCCTATGTGAGTCTAGTTTCAATGGCCACACCCAGTCTAGATTACAGCCAGACCTGTCGAATGAAGAAATTCCTGAAATAGAACCTGTCTGACAAAGGGAAGTAGACCAAAATAAAAGCAACACATCATGCCACGATCTAAAGAAATACAAGAACAGATCATAAACAAAGTCTGGACAGGCTTAAAAAGCCATTTCCAAGGCTTTTGGACTCCAGCAAACTGAGGTGAGAGCCATTATCCACAAATGGAGAAAACTTGGAACAGTGGTGAAACTTCCCAGGAGTGACCAGCCTTCCAAAATTACTTCAAGAGCACATCAACGAAAGCAACAAACAAGAAACAATTCTGGATTAGATTATGGATAACAATTACGGATGTATAAAGAGATGGACAATTTGGACTAGCTGTCCTTCGAATAGAACTCAAGGTATGCATGTGATAACATAAATGAAATCAAATAAAATGTACACATTAGTTCGCCAGAGGGCAAAAAAGAAGGGTCTCTGGTAAATGATGACGCAAAGATAAGAAGCTAATGCTCTCCTATTGGTAGACATCAAGATTCACATCACTGACATCGGGTCAAACTACGAAAGTGCAAGAAAAATTCTGACATGCTAGTCTTATTGAATCCAGTGTTAATTTTGTCAACTAATACGATGACTAAAAATGTTTGTCTACTTATTTTTCATGTGAAGACTAAGACTAGCAAAAAATAGATCTTTAATGATTAAATATCTGACTAAAAGCATGTTAAGATTTTGTGAAGGAGACTAAAATGAAACTAAAATGTAATATAGTTTTTGTCGGACATTTCACATTCACAATCACTAAAATTCACAGTCAGTTTGGATGTCTTTTTTCCCTTAAATGAAATCATCATTTAAAAACTGATTTTTTTTTTTTTTTTTTTGTATTTACTCGAGTTATCTTTCACTAAATCTGTTTGATGACCTGAAATATTTATGTGTGACAAATATGCAAAACAATAAGAAATCATGAAGAGGGTACAGCACTGTATATAGACAGTGATGTAGAATGATACACAGGCTTCTTAAATGGCAGTCTCTGACATTGAATGATATTGCCAGTGCCTCGTTTTCCATCCTTTGGTGCTGCCCGCTGAGCTGTGTACACTTGCAGTGTGGTGTGTCAACCATAAATCTGGGATGCAATTTCCACTGCCGCCGTCTCTCTCTCTTTTTCTATCTTTCCCTGTCTCTCCGTCCTTTTTACCCACATCCCGGGGCAGCGGCTTTTGAAGTGATTCAATTTGAAATCCCGTCTTGCATATTTCACGAGCCCAACCTGTTTTTATGCCCAGTGCTTCATGTTGCTGGAGAGATGTTTCATTGACAATGCATGGGAACGCCTGTGGTTATACAGCCCCACTTGTGTATATACTCTCATACTGTAAGCGCAAAAAGTTTGTTCCTGTATCCTTCAGGGTGTATTTTCTTGTTCAATCTTGAATCTCAAAATGATAAGACTAACATTTTGCAGCACTGCCCTTCTTTTTTTCACCTACCTGTACCTGCTCCTTCTAGAAATAACGATTACAAGGCCATAAAAGAAGCGAGAACGTGCCAGAGCCAAAGGCTGATTCTGTGCTTTTCACTGACGTAAACTGGCCGACATTGATCTCTCTTCAGTAAACTCCCTCTGCTCATAACTTATGGATCACATATAAAAATACAGAATTACAAACTGACTCTCTTTTATGCCTGTTTCCCCCTGCTTCTCTGCCTCCTCTGTGCTGAAAAGTGCTAGGTATGAGGTATCGTTTTCCATCTAAGAGAGCACAAAATCAATTGGCATTTCAATAACCAATCCATCACTTGAGGATTGATCACAAGAGGCAGGGGCAAAGAGGAGACTCCTACTATGCATCACTGCATGTCCAGTCAAGGTGAAATAAAATAGTAGCCATGTTTGGTATCCTAGCAAAAGTGCTATACGCTTTTGGAAATGATAAAATGGAAAAAAATCAATTTATGGATGTTTAAAAGCGACCTTTCCGCATGCTATAAGTCACCTAAACCTTTGACCTCCCATCCTTGGAAAAGAAATAAAAGCATAGATCTTGCTAACCATGTGACTCATCCACTGCCTATCACATGATTTATGCATGCCATGGCTATATTTGATAACCCCTACTTTAAAAACTCACCCAAGTGCTGCAGGCTTTCTGGAGATTACACAACACGCAGAAAGCATATGAAGCCCAATCTGGACTGTATTGTCTGCCATAAAATAAAAGGCTGGATCTTATGGGAGCCGCAGATGACACGCTTGACCCTGATCACAGAAGGCGAAGACGTGATGAAAAGATGTAAGGCCTCTGTTGATGCAGGGAGACCCAGATGAATGCATCTGATTCTAAAGAGAGACTCTATACTACTGTTTAATTTATATGTTAGGCTTTTATTCTCACTAAAGGCCCTGTACTCTTTTACCACGCTGTCAAAATACCAAGTGTGCAATATCTCAGCAGACGCTGGATGGATTGCCTTTATATGCGGTACAGACATTCCTAAAGGATGAAGCTCCCGATCTCCTTAGTCTTCCAGTAGCACAACCATCATGGCAGTTATGTGTGGTTCATCTATTTGGATAGATTGCGATAAATTATGTTCAAAATGTTCCTGTCCTACCATTAGCAACCCTTTACAGACCTGTAAAATGTACCCTTAAGAGAAATGAGTCAGATTATCTTCTCCACTACTCTTCTTGTTGGCAAAACTGTTACCAGAAGTCCTTCTTGATTTTGACAAGCCAGTGAGGAAGAAGTGACATTGCCAAGAGCAGTGGGTTCTGAAGACAGTGATATTAGGAAACTGAAAATTAAGTCCAAACTCTGATTACAAAGTATTTAATAAAGCCCAGTAAACAGTCTGCCTAAAGGAAAAAAACCTCATCCTCCATGACAACACTCTAATGCAGCTATGCTGCTAGCTAAAGCTAACAAGGCTACTTAAGCTATATAGGCTACATGTAATGTAGCTACATAGCTTAACCTAAAGCGAATGAAGCTATGTTAGCTACAAAAACTAGATGAAGTAGCTACCTAGCTAAAGCTTCAGACAAACCTATGTAAACTACAAAGGTAATGTAGCTGCAAAGTTAAAGAAAAAGCAAATTAATCTACGTTAGCTACATAAACTACATAAGTAACATGGCTACATAGTTAAAGCAAAAGCAAATGAAGCTACATCAGCTATGTAAACAACAATGTAGGTAATGTAGCTACATAGCTAATGTAGCTGAAGCAAATGAAGCTATGTAAGCTATGTAAACTATGAAGTTAATAAAGCTACACAGCTAAACCAAAAACAAACAAAGCTAAGTTAGCTATGTAAACTAGGGGTGGGACAAAAAATCAATTCACTGAAATATCGCAATACTTCCTGGCATGATACTGTATCGATATTTTAAAATGCAGTATCGATATTTTACTAATTAGCTAATTATTCACTTTGTTGGTACGGTAGTTTGTGGTGTAATTTCACCCCCTGACCGCTAGTTGGCGGCAGGCATCACCAGCTGGCAGTTGACTCTTGCCGCTTGTCTCTTGAGACAATGAGATCACGCGAGACTTCCGGTCTGCATGAGCCGGTTGCTTGTAACTACCCAACAGAGCGACTTCTGCTGCATTCATAGTGGATGTGTGGACTTATTTTGGCTGCCAAAACATTAAAGACAGCACAAACTTAGACAGGAGTTAGACAGTCGTCTGCAAGATATGCCACGCCAGAGTAAAATACTCAGATAACACAATGAATCTACAAGTCAGGCATCATCGCATTAGCGCTACAGCTAATGGCTAACGTCAACAAACAAGCCCGTTGAAGCTACCGCTGGTCTCTACTCGTACAACCATAATCACAGTCGTTTTATTTGTAAGGACCTGTCCCGTTTAGTGTCGTTAAGAATGACAGTTTCAGTAACACAAGACAGAAACACTGGCCTGTCACATCATGCCCTCCACAAAACACAGTCCATCAGTCCTTAAAGCTGGACGTGATGATCAGCTCATCTCCCATAGTCTCCCTCCACAAACACGTTATGTGATGACATAAAAAACTGATATAATATGAAATATAAAAGATTAGAGTACATTCACTCAATAATAATTTATTCCCCTTTTCTTAAAAAAGAAAATCATGGTAGCATTTTAATTCAGTGCAACAAATGGGGAAAATCCTCATCTTCAGATTGAACAAAGATAGGTAAAATGCAAGATGATGCAGGACTGCATATTTTTTAAATAGCATAATTCTACATTGTTAAATTCCATATTAGCTTAAAACTACATAAGTTTTATATTTATAATTATATATATATATAATTATATATATATATATATATATATATATATATACTACACACATACAGAGAGACTTTCTGCACTTCATATTCAGTATTTAGCTCAGTCTGTGTCAAATTCTGTGAAATTGATACTAAATTGTTGTGAATAAACTGAGAAATCCTGCACTTGACCATTTATAACTATTTTGTATTCTCTACTTAGACATATTTTGTGATGTATCATTATACAGTTTTCTTGCAATATATCGATTATCGCAGTATCACTGTATCGTGATGATATTGGTATCGTGGACCATGTATCGCGTATCGTATCGTATCGTATCGTGAGGTACCCTGTGATTCCCGCCCCTAATGTGAACTACACAGGTAACTAGCTGTGTAGCTAGAGCAAAAGCAAATTAAGCTACAATAGCTATGTAGAATATGTTGTTAATAGCTATGTAACTTTATTGCTAAAGCTAAGGCAACAGTAGCTACATTAGCTATATTAGATTATGCTACGTTTGCTACAGCAAGAGCTATTCAAGAAATAGTTACGTGGATGGTGGCTTGCTTTAGCTTCAGTCACTTTAGCTAAAGGTATTATAGCTACATTAGCTTACATCTCATGTCTCACTAGTAGAAAGTTAACTATGTGCTATAGCTGGTGAGCTGTTAGCTTTAGCTGAACCTAACGAAACTAAAGTGAGTCACTGTTTGTGTAACTACTTCTAAAACCGGTCTGATCCAATCCCGAAGTATCTGACCTTTTTTCCGTTTACTTATCAATTTTTACATAGTCTTTAATGTTTGTAATGTGGTTATTTCATGAATGTAACTGTCAGATTTTGCCTATGAATAGTTAAATAAATAATGATGATAAAAACTTGTAAAGCATTGTACCAATACATCTATTCTGATAGTAGTGGTCTCCCTTTACTACACATCTAGTATATTTAAAGTGAATGTAGTGGTCAGTCCTGAGCCTTAGTAAATACATGTTGAAAGGGAGGTTAACAGTATGTTAGGTCCTAGATTAATGTACGAAGAAGGAAATTAATTGATGTCTAATGTACCTCAACTTGACCTTATGATTTGAGACAACCAAAGGCTTTCTGATGCTAATGTGAAGCTGTCATTATGCATCTTAATAGCTTGTGTTTTCTCTGTCTTCATCAGGGTGAGAGCATCTCAAATGAACCGGAATTGAAATGATTTGCAGTCTGCAGTGAAATGGTGCAAAACTGAACTTTTGTCACTGTCAGACAAGGCCGGGCAATTTCTGTTGAATCTGTGTTTTCCTCGCGGCTCGGAAATCCATCAGCGTGACATCAAAGTGAATCAGCTGAAATACAGAATACATTTTTCCTCTCAGATTTATTCCTTGTTAAGGAAATAATGCATCATTATATCCTGTTGGAAGTAATGTTTCACCCTTTTGAAGCTAAAAAGTCAGTCACAGTCATGCTTCTGCTGCTTCTGGAGACTTCATGAATTTCAATTATACTCAATTTTGTTTGCATTCAGCTATCTTAGTCCATACATTGCCCTCTTTATCTTTCAAAAGTAAGAAAGAAATATGCTTATTTATGCAGCAATTCGCACCCCAGCCTGCCCTTGGGTTCCGCCTGATGAAGAGAGAAGTTATATGCTCTTTGTGTAGAGGAAGTAGGAAGGGAGGAGGAATTAGTATGGGTGACAAGGTAAATCCTGCACAGTCTTTAAGAAGGAATGAATTTGAAGGGCAGAAAATAGAATGAAAGTAAAATACTCTCTTGTTGGCTACAAATGTTTTACTTTAAACTCCCTCCTCTATAAGCACGGACAAGAAATTCACATTTAAAATAGTAAGAAATGATAACAGCAAGCGGTTTCTTCAGGGATCTCATTTGCTATGACTTCTGCTGATGTGGTTTTTCCCTCCCATAATGCCCTCTTCAGCAACTCTTTGGCTGCGGTCCACCAGAGGATAGACCCTTTGAACCCCACTGGTCACAAGGGCCGATATATATCTCATCTCTATTTCTGCAGCCCACCACCGCGGTGATGATGCAGCAAAAAAATGGTTCTGCGATCAAGGTTAATGAAAGTCGAAGTGGCGCACAGCGACCGAGTTCACGCTGAAGACATAATCAGAGGACCTCCTGCATAAAGACGCTGGTCTTCTTGTCAGAAGTCATCGCTCTGACACTCAGAGGAACAGATGCTCAGTGGTTGCAGTCAGCTTTGGGAATTTTAGCAGTATTTTACGCTCCCTCCCAATGAAAGCACTTGCCTTGGTTGTTGAATACATTTTAGGCGTTATACAACCAGTAAAAATGGCTGACAGCTGAAGCTGAAGTATAGATAATGATATACTTCCTATTAGAGAAAAATGCAGGAAAAATCTTCTGGAGACTATAGCTGGGGTTAAAATAGTCCAGAGAAGAAGAGAGAGAGGAAAAAGTTCAATTTTGGTGTCAGTCAACTGAAAGAGTTATCCACTAATCTACCACCTCACCACCGCACTCCTAGAATAATGATGGATTAACCAGTAACAAATAAGATTAGCAACACACTAGAGATTTGAATGTGTTAGATGAGGTACTGCTTGTCAACATTCAAGGCAGGCAACTGCTTTCCACCCACAGGCCAACAAACTTTAATTGGTTGAAAACAGAGTTCAAAACTTTGCAATGACAAGAACCCCCATATAGCATTAGCCTCTCGTGGGGACCCACCTTTTCTAAAATACCTTAATAATTGCAAATATTCAGAAATTTAGTGCACAACATCTCCTTTTATTCTTTAAACAATTAATAATTGAAATTCAGCCCTGGGGATCAATTAACTATTGCCTTACACTGATTAGCCTAACAGCCTTTATCATTCGTCTTGACACTAATCAACAGTTAAAGCAATAGCAGGATTTTTTTCATTGTAAGTGGAGGTAGGTAGCTGTGGTAAAATAACTTTCTAAAATATATAGTCATATATAAGCAATTCTAAGTGGCCATATTGCTGTTTTTTTAAAGTACTGTCCCAAAAAAATACGACACAAATTGTTGATTCTTATTTTTGTTCCATTTACCCCCTCCCCATTTTTTTATGACCCCTAGAATCCCTCACAGACCCTCAGGGTAAACGGACCTCCATTTAAAAACACTGGTTCAAAATGTGCAAAATTTGCATTGACATTAGGAACCCCCAGACTCATGGAAAACCACTGTGTGCTGGTCGAGTTACGGCTAACGGATTCTGGAGGTTTTACTCTCAAGCTTAAGTGGCAAGCAGGCTTCAGGGATCTCACATCTTTCTTGTTAAACTGTTTTCACATGTAGATGCACTTCTTAACAATTGTAAATGGACTATAGGCAAAATTTGGGAAGCTGCTCCAGCAACACTTGCATCTGTTTAGTTGAGTTAGCATAAGGCCTGAAAACAATGGGACAGCAAGTCAGGATGTGTGTGCAGGTCACACATTCTAACAGTAAACATCTCCAACACTCACTTCATAATATAGCTGATGTGTTTAAAAAAATGGAGTGCAAAAAGTACATTTTTCAGTTTTAGTAGAGATAAAAAAGGTTGGCCTTTTCTTGACCTAAACCAGTAACTACAATAGAGACTGAAACAGTTAATTCAGAAATTGTTTTTTTTTTATCTTTGAGGATGTCAAGCTTTTCTTTTTTAAATAGTGGAAGGTAGATAAAAGTGGTACATTTAAGGAAGAAATGGATAACATGACTTAAAATTTACATCAAAAGAGGCTATCTGCCTTTGAGCTCAAGGCCCTCATGTCTCTTATGTCTGTAGTTAAGTCGAAGCAGAAAGAGTAAGGGTTTGAAAATTAGCCAGTTACACGATGAACAGATATACAGGCTAAAACTTGAAAAATAAAACCTCCCGTAAGGTAAAGGGTAATGGTTTAGGTAAGGGTTAGGATACTAAAAGTTAAAGGCAAAAACCTGACTAGTAAAGTAGCTAAAGCTAGCTTAGCTACTTTAGCTATGTAGATAACATAGCTAATCTAAAGCTAAGCTAGCTATGTAAACTACATAGGTAACTACCCAGATGCTGAAACAGTTAATTCACAAATTTTGAGGGTGTTTTTTTTTTTCATTTGAGAATGTCAGGCTTTTCTTTTTTTGTTAAATTGTGTAAGACAGTTGAAAAATACACAATAACTACATGACAGAAGATGGCAGCACCCTGTAAAAGCAGTGTGGGTTGGCCTAATTTAAACCGAAAATTTTAAGATAAGATCGTTTGTGGCTGTGTCAGGAAATACTAGCATATTAATACTTAAAGGTACAGGTATTTGGATGTTAGCTGCAAGGGAAACAAAAAATTGTCAACTCTAGCACTAATAACGTTAAATGCATTTGGCAAGTCATTTTCTCATTTTTAACCTGCTGATGCTGTGATCCTGTTTAAAATGTTTTCTGAGTCTACTCTTAAGACCAAACGCACCACCGTTGGTTCTCACGTAACTTCACAGGCAAAGAGCCCATTTCTTACATTTGTGGGCAAAATTAAATGGACAAGCATTTTATGAGTCTTGCAAGTTGTCTCAAAAAGTGATAAAAAAAAAACACCAGCAACATGCCACACACTACAGTAGCAGCCTGTTAGCATTCACAGCAGAGACAGCAGAGACGTCAGCATGAGGTAGCCATAATTACATTCTGGTCTGAACGCGTGGAGGCCACAGCGCTCATCCGTCTTCAAAACTGACGTACGAAAGATGAGAGGCAGAGAAAGAGAGAGGTAGCATCCAGGGCTCGTCTCTGCTTCGTCAGTCACCATGACACCTGGAACCGCTCAATCTCCTTACCTGGTGGAGGACAGAGTGGCAGGATGGCTTTGGCGAACGTGTTTGTGTGGACAGAGAGGATGACAGAAAGTCTGGGAAAATAGATGAAAGGAATAAAAGGTGGAGAAAAGTTGAAATTCAGAACAGTGAGTGACAGACTTAGAAGTTGGAGTTGTTTGAGTTATTTTTTGGCAGATGCACACTAACTTTAGATAAAAACAGAAAAACAGGATAAGCAATATAATGAGGGACTGCATATTTATGATATCCACTCATAAATAATCCTTTTTTAACTCCTTATCCATGACTTGTTGGGTTTCCTGGACTTTTGGTTGTAACATTATCTCTGTCAGGAGTGTCCACACTTTATCCCCTGAGGGCCACTTCCATAAACGTCACCTTGAGGATATTAAAGTTAATACAACCAATCTAATGTAGGCGAAGATATGCTCAGTAATTAAGTATGCTTAAATGGCTAGTTAATGACTAAAAAGACCAACGCTTTTGAGATGTTGCATTCACAAGCAGGGGACATTTATGCAAAGTTTGAAGAAAATCCCTCAAAGTCTTAATGAGACATGGCCTGGCTATTGCCCGTAATGACGCATTTAAAACTACACTTGCATAGCATGTATTGCATGCAGGGATGTTGGTAGGCTATACGTGGCGCCTCTCTGCCTTAAAGAAGTCTTCTGTTTTCCTGCACAGGTCTATTTTTTGCAGAGAAAAAGCTCACCTGCAGCTGAGCGTGGAAGCAGCAGACTTTATTTCTCTATTCATTATTCATCACTCATACAGGCTCTATTTTAGAAGCTGCAGACCCAGCTACATCCCCCGCTAAAGATACTTTCTCCTCCAGCTTATGTGTGAAGAAAAGGAGACGTGAGCTTCCTGTGCAAAAATGGGAAGTGGAGATAGAGTGATATATACTTTAACAACAATACTTTTTACACAAGTCTGCAAAATTTAGCAGTGCATACATTAGAACTCACTTATGTGTCCCTGCAACTTCTTCAAAAACACAGATTTCTGCTGTTTACACTATAAGTTTGTTGTCTCTCTGAAGCCTCTGTTCCCTCTAGGGAATATCTTGCAGATTTTCTTCTGCAGTACTCTGCATATGGCAGCCAGAATGTCCTGATTTTATGCTCAGTGACTCAGGTCTTATCACCGCATCCAATAAGAAGAAAAATAAACTCCTATCTTAATCTGGGTATTACCGTACCAGGCTGTTATCTCAGCCACTGTCAACTAGTGTGAAAAACCTGGTTTGAATTCAAAAGGGTTTTTGATGAAAGTCTATGAATACTCAACATGTTGGCTTAATGAAATATGACAGATTGTGATTTATTTCTGGTACAAAGTCATGCATGGCAGTTGATCTATAACTTCTCTCCAGCCAAAATAAATATTTCCAAATCTATTGGTTATATTTGTGCGTGGATGGATATTCATGGGTCTCAGAGGATTCAGCCTTAAAAAATTTGGCATCATCTGACAAGTTAGATGCTCTCATTTGGTCATAAATGTTGATTTATCAAGCAATATCGTAACACTTTTTGGATTGGCACAAGATTATGTACAGACATGTTTGTTTCAAAGAACATGTTAAAAACTTTGAACAATAAAATTCCCTCATTCATCCCTAGGTGGCAAAAAGTATGCTGAATTGTGTCTTTCATATTAGATCATTTTGACCTGTATCATATTATAGTGTTCCATTTTGTATTGTAATTTATCAGGTCGTCGTGTTTCGTATCGTACCGTACCGTGCTGTGTGGCACCATACCATACTGTACTGCAACGCATCGTAGCTACCGTACCATACCAAACTATATCGTATCAAATCTTACATTACCGTACCGTGCCATACTGTATCATATTGTAATGTAGCATATCGCATTGTACGGTAATGTCCGTATTGGACCATACCTCACAGTATCATATTGTATCGGACTATGTTGTTCCATATCACATTGTACTGTACTGAACCATACCATATCATATCGTATGGTATTGTATGGCAAACTATCATATTGACAGTATGTTACCATACCGTAGCACACCGTATTGTTAGTTTATCGCACTGTAACACATGTATCGTAACATAGCATATCGTAACATAATGTGTAACGTATTGGATTGTATAGTAACATCCTATCACAACATATCGTATCGTATTGTATCGTATTGTAACATATCGTAACGTAATGTATTGTATCGTACCGCACAACACCGTATCATATTGTATTGTACCATATCATGTCATACCATATTGTGTTGTATAGTATTAAAGTGTACTGGGCCATAATGCAACATATTATATCGGATTGTAACGTATCGCACTATACCATATTTTGTTGTGTCATAACACATCTACTGTATCTTGCCATATTGTACAAACGGTACCATACCGTACCACACCGTATTTTACTGTACCATACCGTGCCGTATCACATTACATTGTATCGGTTTGTGCTGTTATATCTTATCCTATTGTATCATGTCAAATCTTGTCATGTGTTATCATTTTGTGTTGTGTCATCCTATCGATCGTATCACCCCCTACTGCATTGTATAGTCCCATATTGTACTATATTGTCCAATGTTGAACTGAATCACATTTATCATATCATGTTGTCCCACATTGTATTATATCATTTTGTTCAATATTGGGA
Source organism: Cheilinus undulatus (assembly GCF_018320785.1). Classification (NCBI taxonomy): domain Eukaryota; kingdom Metazoa; phylum Chordata; class Actinopteri; order Labriformes; family Labridae; genus Cheilinus; species Cheilinus undulatus. The sequence continues at coordinate 16,404,708 of NC_054887.1, read as the reverse complement.
TATATTCCATTTCCTTGTATATTATATCAAATTGTGTCATATTTATCCCATAAGATTATTATATTAAGTTGTAGCATATTGTTTCATATTGTCCAATATCATATCATGTCATGTATTTTTGTAGCTTTTTAGTGCTGTGTTTTAATCAATTTATTCTTTAATGTAGTCCCATTTATCACATCATATTGTTAATGTTGTCCTCTTTCATATTATATTGTCCAATATCTTTTTTGTCAATATTCAGTATCATTATATTATTATCATCTTAAATGACATCAGGTTATATCGAATTATATCATATTGTCCCCCTACCATTTTAATGAACTAGTCCTGTACCCTGTTGTAATATATCATATCATAATATCCTGTTATATATCTTATCATGTTATATTGCCTCCTACCATACTATATTGTATCATATCGTCCTTTATCATCCCTTATTGTATCATGGAAATTATATTATTTCACATACTTTGATCTTCCTTTAACATGAAATATTTAAAAGAAATACTGGCTGGATTACAAGAAAATTAAGTATATACATTTATGTCAATACCAGAATGAGAACTGCAGTGGAAGTGTCTATGCCATAAACATCAAATTCAAATTCAGCACTTATAAAAATAAAACTTTCACTTGTAATGCAACAACCTTTTGGTACACACCAGTATCAGACTGCTGATAAGACAGCATGGTGTAATAAATAAGGTTTTTGGGGCACTGTGTGGCAGAGACTTTGATCATTCTTTGATGTGTAGGGCAACATGAAGTCTGAATAAAACATGGTTTCCTTAACTTTGATTAGTTTCAGCCCTGTAGTTTAGTTAGATCCCTCTGTCAACGCTTATTCCAAAAGTGGACTGCCATTGTGTTGGCCTTGTGTGGTGTAGTATGCACAGTTGTTAACAAAAGTGAAAAGGACTGTGCACCCTAGCAGCACAGCATTTCCCAGGCATCAGCTGTGTGCAGGAAAACAGTCCATGTGGAAAGGAAAAGAGGTGTAAAGTAACACGCTATAATGCAGAGGCAGAACCCAATAGCAGCAAGTCAAATGCTGATAACAATCTGCTCTCAGATATCAACTCGTGCCTGTCAAGCTAACCGGACTATAAACAATGGCATATCACAGAAGTTTGAGTTATGGCTGGTGTTCTATTGAATAGTGCTACCCAGGGATGGGGATTCAGATAACCTCTTTTGTCATTTTGCACAGTTAGCATTATTCTTTAAGGTAGCACATCTAAACAGTACACCAGAAGGTGTTTTTCTAGTTACTAGCTTCAGCAACTGAAAAGTCACCAACTGCTCTAAAAAGCACTTACTCTGTACTTAAAGATAAGTTGGTAGTAAATAATGTATCAGTGATTGCGTCTGTTGGTTCCATAGGAGGCATTACAAAACCTAACAATAGCAGTCGCTGTATTGAAAATGCTTTCTTCACCTCACTGGCTTCATTTTTTCAATTCGAATCCAAGAAGTTTGGCTATGCTGGAACTTAAAAGTTCAAAGTTAAGAACATTTTGGAAAGGGCTGGTAGGGGATAACACAGGTCCACATACTCCTCCCTACTGTCCTATCATCCAAAAGTCTATCAGCCATATTATTATAACCATCCAAGGCTGACTTACCATAAAATGATGGTATATGCTCCATCATTGCTGTTGCTCTAAGAGAAACGGTTTATTTATGGTTTACTACCCATAATCTTAGATAATCACACTGACATCTCTGATATCAGTGAAAATTCTGTTTGGTAACTAGAGTGAATTTAACAGTGTTCTTTAACTGTAGACATTTTAAAGGGGGGATGATGGTATATGGTAGAAGACAAAAGCTTGGGTTAGGGTTATTGTCATCTTCTTTTTAAGAACAACCTGGTTTGTTGGGGATCTCAGGTAAAAGAACTGCAATACCACTATGGTTGGAATTTTTTCCCACCTTTTTTTTAAACTAAAGATGATATAAAAGGGAAATGATAGTATATAACCCAGTAGAAGACACAAAAACCTCATTTTCAGAAAAAAAAACCCTGATTGATGGAGTCTGCCGTAACCTGCGGGCGGTCATAGCTATCAGTTGCTATGACTGTCGTCTTGGGTGGAAACTAGTAGAGCTATGCATCTTGAATGGCCTCATTTGACTTGATATCTGATATTACAGTGCATCACGATGTATTCTCATTTATGTATTAGTATGTATGGTTCATGTTTGTTAATGGAGGCAAGCTTTCAGATAAATATAAACTCCTGATGTTATTGATTTCTTAGATCTGTAAACCAAATCTATATTATTATGCTGTTTAATTAGATTACGATGAATAATATTACCAATAAAACAATGAAGATATTCTTCTCTTATTTTGGGTTAAATGTGCGTATTAAAAATGACAGCTTTTATGAAAGACATTAAAAAACTTAGACACATTTTTAATTTAATGAAGAAACTTGATATCACTGTGTTAGGATTCTAAATCTTGTATCATCATGTTTTATGTAAAGCATTTTATATTGACTCAACTTTAATGATCGTAGTCGGCTCGCTCTTAGGGTGTGTTTAATTGTCAGAATCCTAGTTGATTAAGCATATTGGACTTTTAGTTCATTTATTCCCCTGTCATAATATGGTACGTTTTCTCCACAGATGTGTGCTTTGTCTCAAAGTATATTTAAAATTACTGCATTGAATGATCCTAAATATACTGAAAAATATGACACACGTTGTGTTTGAAACTGGGCGTGGGGAAGACAGACATATAAGGGCCTGTCCATCCTTGATTTAAATGTCTTTTACTGCTGTTGTCTTTTGTTATTCTACATCAGTTTCTTTAAGTTTTGTCGTCAGACTGCGCTTCATAGACTCTGTGCACTTCCGTATTCTAACGCCAGTGTAGTGCCAACACAACAAAGGGTTGGTTTGGTAGCATCATGTGTGACTGGTGCTACTGTAAAGATAGGAAAAGCACTGCCTTTTAAATTAGATCACCATGCAGCCCATGTTGAAAGGAAAACAGGTCTTCATATGAGTATTTATGGTAGGACCAGCTGCAGGAGGAATGTGTACTTGGAGTGTCTGTCTGCATCATTATATGCTGCGTCTGCATCAATGCAAAATCAGTAATTCTTCAATAGTTCTTCAGTTAAAGTCTTTCTAGTGACAAAAGCTAACACCAAGTACACCACATGCCCTTAGAATAGCCTATTAAGAAAGTGAATTGTAGTAGCTGGGTTTTAACCAGTAGAGGAGAATCACTGCATGCTTCTAACAAAAATGTTGAATTTAAATACTTTTATACTGAACTGATCAAACTGCTACAAATACACACAAACATTGGATTTGATCTGAAAAGGTAGTCTGAGGGTTGAATTACTCTTTAATATTCTGTAAACTTTAGATGGTGGAAAAGGAATGTCTACACTCAGGTTGTTCAAGACCAAAAACAAACAAACAAACAAACAAAAACGCACACATAAATGACAATAAAAAACATTTTTTCCTTTTTTTTTTGCATTTTTTTTAATCAAGAGTGGATCCTATCATCAATATCAATTATACATTTTTTTTTTAGAATTTAACCCTTTAAATGTAAGTTTAAGTGTAATTACATGGAAAAACAGACAAAAAAATTAAACATTCAGTACAAGCAAATTGAATTTCCTTGAAGGGCATCATCACACTGATGAATATGTTAATAGTGAGTATTAAGTTTGATTTTAATGCATTATCATTTTGTTTAGGTTTAAGATTTTAATAGACTGTTATAATAGTAGGCCTGTTGGAGGGCAATTTCCCACATGTTTAATATGGGAAAAATGCTGACATTTGATGACCACCAGGAAACCTGCAAATTTGAAGCCATGAGTTCACAATGAAGGCTTATATCATAAAATGAATGCTTTTCTTTTACTGCAGTGGCTGAAGGATCAAAGATTGTGGTTTTAATGGGTTTCAATGGGGCATTGAGTGTGTACAAAACGAGTAAAGACTTTATTATTGACAAGTAACAGGTTCTAGATTTTAAAATTTCAAGATTCTATTGAAAAACAAACATACCCTCCAAAATGTATGTTGCCACACATAGGGGTTAATAATTGTCTGGTAATGTAGATATCATGTTGCTCCAGTTTTCATATGTTGCTGCCCTGTTGATCAGACTTTGCAGCACATAATTTCTTTGGTAATTTTACATGATATTAAGGATTTTTTTAGCATCTTTTTGGACAAGAAACTGTAGGGAAAATATGAGACAAAGAAGGATGGGGATCTAAAGGAAAGAGTAGAGTAAAAAGAGGGTGAAGCCAGTCTTCATTAGCAGATCCAAAGACACAGATTCCCTCCTCCCCTCTGTGTTTCACGTTATACCTCTTGTTGTTACTACACTGTATTAGTCACCTCACACTAACACTCATAAATGTACCAGTTCACACAAGCAGGCATATAGTGTAAACTGTAGACATTTGTATTGGCTGCATGACTGTCCCCCATGTGTGTGTGTTGAGTGTGCGTCACTACTGGCTGTCAACTTTCTTTTTTTTTCCTCACATTTTGAAGATTTTGCTGGAATAAATTACCGCTTTTGATCTTTTTTTCCACTCTTGTACGCTGTGATTTTGTCAGCTGTTCTGTGCTGTACGTTTTTTTGACTATGTTTTGTTGTCTGTCACTGTCTAGACAGACAAAAGAAACAGACAGAACAGAGCAGGTAGACAGATGATGAGTGAAATCAGACAAATGAAGGTGCAACTTCTTACCGCTAAAGCAGGCAGCCTGGAGAAGAGATTCAGAGGTCACCACGGATGCAGCAGCAACCTCACTCTGCGTTTTCTCCTCCTTTCTGCAGCGATGACCCTTCTCCAGAACCGTCTTTGGGGGAGGAAGGGAAAGGAGGAGAGGGGGAGCTGCAGAGTGAGGTCGAGGCGCAACCACAGCCTGAGCAACAGCCGCAAGAGACTCAACCACAGCCCCAACCGCCGCAGCCCAAATCAGAGCCTCAACCTCAGCCGCAGCCTGAAACCAAACCTGAGCCAGAGCCTGAACCAAAACCGCAACCTGCAACTGAGCCCCAGCCAGAGCCCGAGCCCAAACCAGAGCCTGAACCTCAGCCCAAAGTTGAAGCGCCGAGCGAGGAAGCCGTACAGGACGCCCCTAAATCTCCTTCGCCTTGCAGAGAGGACCAGACAGTTGAGGTGCAAGAGGAGGAAAAGTTGGAAAAAGTCGTGGAGGCGAAGAAAAAGCAAGATGGAGATGAGGCTCAGGAAGAAGAGGAGGAGGAAGGGGGAGGAGCTAAAGGAGGTGGGGCGGGGAGGAGAGCCAGCCTGCACCACACGGCCTCACCCTTGAGGGTGCAACGCAACGGGGCCGGCTCGCATTCAGCCACCTCCGACTATGAGCTCTCGCTTGACCTCAAAAATAAGCAGGTAGGGTTGATTTGGGGATGATGGGGGAGGGGAGTAACCTTGTTGTGTGTCTTGTACATCTTGTGGTCTTGGGTTTGGCTGGAAAAAAGGAAAAGCTGTTTTTGGATGGGATTTTTTTGTATGTTGTATTGATCCATTGGATCATCTGGATTTCCAAACTGTATAATGATGAGCTTCCTTTACTTCATTGTCATTGGTCATCATTGTCATTGCCATGTCATCATTTCATCAACATCCTCATATGGTTTTGTCTTTCACCAAACTTGGACTGTGAAACTCTGTTTTCTAACAACGTATCCCCTTGTATTACCAGTTTCCTTGAACTAACAGCTCTTGTATGTCAATTAGATTTTATACAGTGTATTATAATTGCAACGATGCATAAATACATATCCAGCAGACCAACACTTTCAATTTGTATCTGCATGAATGGAAAATCTCCAAATTTGTCTTTCCTTCGCTGCTTTCTGAGACATTCTGGAAGATGATAATCCCTTATTTTCCATGGAGGAAAAGCATGCAACTGTTATCTGTTACCATCATTTTAGAGCCAGTTAAACTGATTTGTCCGAAACTGATGTGTCAGCGAACCGTGACTGTATTCAAACATGCATTTCCATGTTCTCATGTTTGTGTTCTTATCATGCTGTTCATCAGGAGCTTGAAAATCATTACATAATCATCTCCATTTCAACAACCATGAAAACGCCTGCCATGTGTTTCCATTATCACCCCATCTAACCAACATTCTTCAGTCCATGGATCGCCAAGCAGGTAAGGAAGCGTAGTTTGGATCTAACTTGTTGAGCTCCCAGTCTACTCCTCGCCAAATTTCTTCAGCTCCAATTGAATGGTGCAGTCCACTGATTAAAGGTTCAGATTACTCTTATTGTTGAACCACACAGCCCTGTGTTGTCTCTTTTCTTGTTTTGAATGGAAGAAATTACAGTAGTTATTGGAATTTAGGGTACTAGGGATCAACATAGATATAGTTTACTCCCCTTTAAATTGACTTGTCTCATAACAAAACACAACAAAACGCCACCACAATGCCAGCACAAATCCCATCTCTGAGTGGGTGGAGCTGCCTTATCCCCTCCATGTGGTAGTAGAGGTTCACATGAAATAGACATGTACAAAACATGTGGAAGCCTCAAAGCAAAACATCAACTAGATGAAGGAAGCCCTGTCCTGTAAGTGTAAGCACAGAGCTGAGAACAACAAACCCTGAAGGATTTTAACAACTTCTATGGTAAGAAAGTAATTCAATATGGTAAGATACAATACGATACAGTGTAACGTGATAGGATAGGAATTGACACGATATGATATGGTGCACTGTGATAGGAGAGCTGAAGTGGGTAACTGTGGCACAACTTCACCAACTTCCAAGGTGCATGGAGGATGAAGAGAGTCTTGAAGAGAACCGACATCTCCAGCAACACTTGTAGTTTAGAGAATAACTTTATTAGATCAACACATCTTGGCATGTAGCTTTCATCAGGGTCAACTGTGATAGGATGCAGTACAAAACAATACATTATGATATGATACAATAATATACAATATGTTACGACAGGATAGGATATGTGAAGATACAATACAGTGCAACCGGATACAACATGATACGACACGTTTTCTAACAGTGCAGTTTTAGCTATAGGTAAATGTATCTTTCCAACAAATCTCTACCATGCCACCACAAGCAGCATCCCTGGGTGGGTAGGAGCATCCTTTTACCACCATAAAATTAAAGAGGTTCATTTGAAATAAACATGTAGACAACATGTATAAGCCTCCAAGAAAAAAAAAAACTAAATAAGATGAAGAAAGCCCTGTCCTGCTACTGTAAGCACAGAGCTGAGACCAAAAAATCCAGATAGTTTGACTATTTTATTGAAAGACATCCCAATACTATACAATACGATGCCGTACAATGCAAAAAGATGCAAATTAACATATATGACAACATACGATATGGTAGGATATGCTGCAAAAGGATACAGTAGGACATTATACAACATTATATGACATGAGACAATACGATAATACAAGATACCATATGATACAACACACTACAACACGGTATGATACTATAAGATACAATATGATATGATATGGTGCAATACAGTCTGATAGGATATGGTACAGCAAGATACGATATGATAAAATACAACATGATGTGGTAGGGTATGATACAATACAATTCAACACCATACACCAAGATTTAATATGATGCAATACTGTAGGATGTAATATGATAAGATACGATATGATACAACATGACATAACACAATAGGATAATGTATGATACAGTACGACACAATATGGTACAATTCAACACAATACACTTTATTGTCCCCTTTTGAAAATTTGTCTTGGACTCCAAGTGCTGCCCACATTAAGGTGCCAGATAATAACATAAAAGTAATATATTTCAACAATAGCAACAGTAATCCACATGTACACTGAACTGACCAATGAAGATGCACTACATAAACAACATATATTAAACATACCCATATTTCACAAGATTCCCATCAAAATAGTATCAACAAATGACAATAATAAATGACAATAAGGAAAAGATAGATAACATTGAAATACAAAGGTAAAAGATAAGAGAACACTGTGACGTTATTGTACAATCTGGCTACACCTTCAAAAAACGTCAAAATCCTAACTGAGGTGGGCACAAATTAGTGTTTAAACCAGTTCAATTGCATTTGGGTGCCTTTATTGTCCACAGTAGACAGTAAAAGTTCATACTCACGGTGGTTGATGGATGTAAGACAAGTCAGACAACAGACTGCTCATACATGGACTTCAGGGAAAGGATTTCACCCCTCGCTACAACCTTCATTGCAGTCAGCACTAGAATGGAATAGAATAGATAGATTTTAACTAGACAGGGTGATTACCAGGCTGACATCCCGAACTGGATTATGTTCTCCAAAACAGCCTGATTAAACAAAAGCACAATCTTCTGATCAATACCAAACACCCTTAATCAGCATAATACAGCTTTTGTTGTAAACAAGAACACATAATATCTACATGGCTTTCCCAGCTAAACAGGTCATCGAGGTAAATGGCAAGACACTTATAGGAGCTGACCTGGTTGATTTGTTTTCATCATGGATTAGCAGTGGGGTGATTACCAATTGAGCGAGGGCCCAGCACCATCTCCTCAGTTGTCTTTGCATTCATAATGAGATAGTAATCATCGCACCAACAGACTAAAGACTGTACCTCATTAAAATACAGCAGTGGATCCGTGTCCTTATACAGGAGGCTGAGGAATCATCAGAAAACTTGAAAACATAATTTCTAAAGAAGCTGCTTGTGAAAGACAATAAATTGCTAGAAACAGTAACAGCAGCACCTATGTCTGGATCGGATATGCCTCATATCAAGCTTTCCAGAGTCCAATTTCGTAGTTGAATAGCTCAGCAGGTTTCTCTATTTTTTATTAGTCATTTTAAAATAAAAATCCCTCAAAAATACCCTGTGATGCTCATCGAGTATGTTCTGCCCCGCTAAAACAAACAACACAGCCCTTTACTACAAACCATGCCTGATCAGTGGGTAAAAGAGATTTGATGGGTAAACCACAGTATTGTCAGCATACGATGTTAAACATTTTATAAATAGAGAAGCAGGCTTAATAAGAGGCACTATGTAATTCTGTAATCTTCAAGTTGTCAACCACAGAAACTAGCTCATTCATCAAGTCTAGCTGTAAATGTAACAATTGCAACATTTATGGATTGATTCCTTACAAGATGCAAGCTTTGCTGACCTCTCACTTGCATGTTGATTTCTAATACTGTCACTGTAAGTGTAGTGAGGCACATTTGACTGCACCAAATCAATAACCCCAAGCAAATCAGTAAATGTAGTTGCCCTGTTGTCAGTTTCTTGGTCTCAGGGCAACCTCAATGGACTGTGAGGTTAAGCCTGTTGAGACATGACACCACAGCTTTAGTTTTGTTGTGTGGTTCTTTGTCTAAACTCAGGGTCAAAAGAAAATGTACAAAGTTACAAGATAAGCTACTGCAGTAGAAATGGTGGATCTGCTGAAATCCATCTTCCAAAGAAACCTGCTGCTGAAACAAATGTATTTGAGCAAAAGGTTGATTAATTTAACTTCCCTCAGTTCCATTTTCACTCACTCTGACTTAATTTCCTCGCTCATTGCTTCCTTACATTTGAGACCAAAGGTTCTTTTAACCTAAGCTTTTACCACACATCTCCTTCTCACCTCCATCCTCAGACTTTCAATCTCACATCAGAGAGTCCTCCTCCACTACCTCGCTGTCAACAATGCTGGAGATACACGATCAGCTACATTGATCTTCTGTCTGCTCTGCAGGAGGTGTAGGGGCTTGATGCAGCTGCAGATCAATGTCAGGGTAATTGGATCTGCGGCAGGGCGATGCCTTGATTGCTGAGGAAGAAGTTCATGACGAAGTATTTGAGCTTATGTCAGTTCAACTGGCATTCAACATGTCTTTGTTTATGTTTAATTTAAGAGTCTCAGTTATACCTTTATAGTACACAACAAATACAGCTGACATTTTCTGACAAGCATAAGAGAAATGTCAACTCTTGCTGGTAGGAGTTACAACTTGACTAAGACAGAAGATAATTGAAAAACTAAAATTACCACCTGATGTTTATATTTCTCTGTGGCAGTGTGATTCAAAGAAATCTTAAAAGCAAGGGATGATCATGAGATTCAATCACCATGACACACCAACACGAAAATTCTCTATGTGGACAAAAATCATTTGACCGGCTGACCATTACACCAGCAGGGACTGACCAATAACATTGTATTCAAAAACGTGGGTCAGGGATTTGTGAGTGCTGGTCCATTTTTCCACTCCAAACTCATCAAACCATGTCATTATAGTCCTTGCTTTGAGCCCAGTGGCACAGTCATGTTGGAACAGAAAAGAGCCGTCCCTAAACTGTTGCCACAAAGTTGGAAGCATAGTATTGACCAAAAAGTCTTGGTATGCTAAAACATTGAGCTTGCCCATACCCTGAAAACAGGGTTTGTACACTGGGCGCAACCTAACTGCTAGGCTAGTAGTTCCCAACCTTTTTTCCTTTGAGCCCCCTACTTGTATCTAAGAAAACTTGCCCCCCCACCCCCCACCACCAGGACCGACATAGAAAAAAATAATGATACTTTGTGGCCAAAATTAATATACTATATTTTAATGTTTTTGTGTAAATCCAAACAAAGTAGCCCTTTTACTCAACAACCATTGTATGAATTATTTCAAAGTGTTATACCATGATAACTGTTAATATATGCAAATTTAACAGCCTCAGGATAGACAGAGCCTTGCGCCTCCCCTGAGATCTCTGGCGCCCCTCTAAGGGGTCCCGGACCCCAGGTTGGGAACCAAGGCACTAGGCTATCTGAGTGTTGGCTCCCTCATTGCATCATGCGCTTTAGCCGTCATCTTATTGCAAAGATGGCATCCATCACACCACCACACTTGAAGCCACTGAGCTCTTCAGAATGGCCTCTTTAGTGTCACAAATGGAGACTCAATGGCTAGGTGCTTTATTATATACACCTGCGGCAAGGGGTCTGATTGAAACTTCCTGAATTCAATAACAGGAATGACCAAATTCTTTTGTGCATATTGTGTATATCCAACCATCCTGGGTACATTTGTGTTATGTTTGCAAAAACGTCCTCATTGATACCAAATACCAAATCATCTTTAAGTCAGAGCGGCCATCAGTGCAACCTTTAAAAGAAATCCCTGTGTTCGTTAAATACTACACTCAGAAGCAAGGAATGAACATGAGGCCCAGTGATCTGGACCTCCAGAATCTTAGCAGATTATCTTTGAATCAGGATGGAAATTTGTGTAAAATTTAAGGACATTTCCACAAAGCATTCTTGAAATATCACCTTTAGAAGCAAGGGATGAACATGAGCCTTACCAACCTCGACTGACCTATGACCACCAGAGTATACCCAGTTCATTTTTGAGAGGATAAGTTACGCTGTTGTAGAATGAGTATGGCTAATGATGTTACTCAGAGAAAGTCAAACACATGGTATCAGTCTTCATTGATAAGAATCTTCTATGAGGTAAAACTTAAAGTACCATTAGTTTCAATGTTTATTGATATTTTCATACAAAATAGTCAGTACAATCAGCAACATTGTACATTTAAGAGATAGATCAATATTTAAAGTAGATGTCACTACCACCCAAATAACCATAAGGTGTGAATGTACAAATAAGGACAACCTCAAGGGCATATGTATATTTTCTGATCTAGAAATACATCTTAGCCCTCTTGCCAAAGGAGAGTTGTTCATGTTTTCAATTATGGCACTGATGCAGCCCACAGTCAGGGCTCGACAACGGAAGAGTGCATTTAAAGTTCATAGTGAGCAACTTCACAGTCAAAGCAGTGCTGAGATGTGGGCAAGACGAGAGAGAGAGAGAGAGAGAGAGAGAGAGAGAGAGAGAGAGAGAGAGAGAGAGAGAGAATTTTTTGGTGAGTTCAGTCGGAGGCTGAGTTGAACAGCACGGTCAGTAAAGCATATTCAACTTCAAAGAACCAAAGTTTACAAACCGTAGAGTTCCTTTATGGAAATCCACAGAAATGTGGACAATTTGACAGCCTCTGCCATTCATATGTATATTGTCCTTTGTTGCGATTTGACGTGACCAAATATACATCAGTGGAAAAGAAGTCACAGTGGAGGTAAATAACAGAAAAGTTTGAGTTTTTGCTCAGTCAGAAGCTGAGCTATGCAACATGGTGGGTGCATCCTAGCTTGATAATCATCTGTTCACTGGCAGTTTTGCACAGATTAAGCTCTAATGGTCAAATATCTATAATTCAATGAAAAGACATATGAGCAGACTTAGTCAATTTTTTTAGCCCATTTTTATTTCAAGTACTCTAACATTACATTGATAGTTTAACACAAAATAAGAACTAATGCTGACATTTATAGAAGTACTTTTATGCTAGTAAGCCAGCTAGCTAACATAGACTGTAAATGGCACATTGTTGGTTTACCCCTCATTTCCACATGTGTAGATGACTGATGTCTGTATATCCGTACAGATAGATAGAGAATTGATAAACTACCCATAGCCACTGAGAGAGAGTGTTTAAGTGTTTAAATATATTTCAAACTTCCAAGATGATCAGACAGCTCTTCATATCAACTGATAAACTCTGATATTTTTCATATAAATGAGGTTAATCTGATTATATTTCATATCAAGCTGATAAATACATGCCTTGTCATAGCCTGCTAGATAGTCAGCAGTTACATCTCTAGAAATTTATCATATTCTGGGCCCACATAGAGGGCACCAAGTGGTCATTTTGTCAAATTTTGTGACTTAGAGGGCACCACAGAGGGCAATTTGTCAAATTTTGGCCACATAGAGGGCACTTAAGAGAGCAATTTGTCAAATTTGGTCAATATAGAAGGCACTAATCAGGCACTTTAGCTTTTTTTTTTTCACTCAGAAGGCACAATATTGTTGTGTTTATCTGCTGTACTGGCATACAAGATGGCACTTTAGCTGCGATTTTTCAAACATAAGGGCACCAAGGTTGGCAATCGCCCCTCCTGCTCCCTAACTAGTCCACCAGTGGGTATTAACATCATTTTAAAATTAGGAAGTTTAAAATTCTGCAATCATGACATCCCTACCTGGAATATGGCAGCATGACATTTGCATTGTAGGTATGTTACTTAATAAAAAGGTCATTTGAGGAAAGTAATGCATGAAAAGGAAGGGGGGGGGGGTGTCAGTTTAAAAGCTGCAGTCAATCAGTTTCTGTCTAGTGTTGTTTCCCTGATTAGCTTTATGATTAACAGCAATGAGCTGGCTAACCTGATTTGCAAAATAAATCTTCACAAAAATAATCTTCTTAAATCACAGTACAAAAATTAAATTGCTTTTTAATTGTTTTAATTACTCAGTGCTTCAACTGACTGCATTCATTTTTGTCTTTAGTCACTTAAACCTCTCAGCCAAATCATTAGAAATTCAACAGAGCTGTTTTCTGTTTATACAGGACTTAAAAAAAGTGCTTCATCAAATGGAGAGGTCTCAGCTAAGTAAGTCCTGCAGGTTCAGTCTTTGCTGAGTGCAAAGCCTTTTGTTTGAGGGGAAGATAAAGTGATAGGTGATGAGTCCAGACTCTAAACGGCTGCTCCTGCTCTGTAATTGCTGCTAATCTCTGTGTGAGTAATTGTGGTGCCCGTGAATAAAAAAGGCACCTATCTCCATAAAGAAAAACATTCAACAGTAAAAAGTTTAATTTTATGGCTTGTATCCGTTCATAATTAAAGAGAGACGTGAGAAATATTAAATGAAGCAGATGTCTTAGTGGAGAACTTTATTCATCAATAAGCTCATTGTCTTAAAACTGCTGATGCAAGGAGAAGATGGTGCTGAGAACAGTGAAAATTCACCCTTCCACTCTAATGAATATAATCCCAGTTTTGAATAAATTCCTGTTTTATTCTCTGCGTCAGACTCGGTCTTTCAGGAACCACTGACCTTTCCGGTCACAGACTTTGGCCGAGGATGAATCAGCTTAACAGATCTGCATCCTCTGATGACATCAAGTCTTTCATTGTCCTCCTCATTTTGTAATACAGTCAGCATCAGTTGTGTCCCAGTTTTGCTCTTATATAATCATCTCATTAATCATGCAGATGTTTCGCTGCTGTAAGACAGCGTGCATGAGCATGAAAGCTAATAAACGTGGCTCTGCGTTTTGCCCCTCAGTTTTTGCTGGATGTGAAATCTGATAATCTTTTACGTATGCACATTCGTCATTCCCTCTGAAATAAAGGGCACCACATGTTAATGCAGGTGTTGACCGTTTTCACAAATTACAGAGGAGTCGGTTTAAAGATAACTCATCCCATCTCAAAATAGTAAACTTAATCTGTAAGACTTTTTGCGATGTAATGCCCACATTAATCAAACCATGACTACTTCTATGTTCTTCTTGGTTTTATAAATTTTGTACAGACTAATTCTATACAGAAAAGATTGAAGACATGTTTTCAACTAATTATCATAAATGCACTTTAATTCAGCATGTTTATCTTTTCATTTTCTGTATATTTGTCAAATCTTACAGCTGTGGTTTTAAATTATTATGTAGATCTCAGTGAAGTGATGTTTTTAAATATGAAATGTGAGAAACATACAGGTGCAAAAAAAAGAAAGAAACACTGGGTGCACTTCTATAGTCAGAAAAGGAGGCTGAGAATGAGATCTTCAATGATAATTATCATAGCCTGATGACTTTAATCATTAAGATAACATGCACAAATGGCCTTTGTGCCCTATTCGCACAGGACTAGTATTACCTGGGGACCTCTGGTAATTTGTAATAATCTCACAGGACATCTGTGCTTTTACGACTCAAACATGACGGTAATTTGTGGAGTAAAAATTCCACAAAAATTACATAACACATTTCAGCACACAGGTTATACTAATCTTGTATGAATCGGCATTTCTGTAATTTAGGATGGTTATTTATCTTTTTTACGATCTGTGCAGCTTTTTCTGCTCCTTTTCTGATCAAACACCTAATAGAGGCTGCACAGGAGATTGTTAACAAAGTTTTGATGCATGTCGTTAGTCTGATACCATAATTGCCTCAGTCATATTTTAAGGTTTTCAGAAAAAAGAGAAAAAACACACTTTGGGAAACCGAAGGATTTTTTTTTTTATTTATAGTGTAACAGGAAGTTTTACCACGTTTGAGCAAGTTTCTTAGAAACGAAAAGCCACGACAATGATTACATCAAAAAATAAAAGTGACTTAATTAGTCATTAAGATGATTAACTAGATGACTTAGGCATATAGTGATTGGTTGAGGATATAGACAATAAGGCAGAATGTATCAGGAGCTTTAGAAGGGAAGTGTTGGGCAGATTTCACAGTTTGGCAAAAAAAAAATGACTTGGGCAATTATGCTATGAGGCTAACAATATAGGTTATACATAGTGCTTCTCTTTCAGTTAATTTCATCTTATGTGCAAAAATGGCTTCAACTTTACTTATTGAAACTCTGCTGCCCAAACGTGTGTGCGCGCACTGCCGCTCTCTTCATACACACAGCAAGGCTGCTCTGTTTCCTACAGCTTCTCTTTACATGTGCCTTACTTTTATATCAGGAGTATTTAGCTGTACATCTCATGCATAGCACAATCCATGGTTTCAAAAGTGTTCCTCAACATTCAGTGGTTAGGCTGCAACAGCTGATCTGCGTGAGATGAGATGTCATGGATGCGTAATGATCCCAAATTTATTGAGTGCAGAATAATATTCACAGCATCACTAGCATAAAAACTGTTACAAGTAACAGGAGAAGTTCATATTTAACATTAGATGTGACCTTTTTTCATAGATTACAGAGAGAGGTGCTCCAATGTCTGATCAGCTGCAGATACACTGCAGGCGACTTATGTGACCTCAGTGGAAGTTAGGAGAGATATTTCACCAGTTTGTTAGCCAGTGACAGCTTGCTATTATCTAAATATATTTTCAAATATATAAAGAGGGGCGGAAGAACAATTTAGCACATGTTGTCTACAAGAAACTCTGGTAATCAGTTTGTGTAGGACACATTCAAGAAACTTCCCCCGAGCATAACTGTTTTTTGGGGGTTTTTTGTTGTTTTTTTGATGAACGATAGAAATAAAAATTAACCGCAGCCATGCAACATCTTGATGGTTTCCTTCAAAAATGTCTTTAAATAAAGTACATTACAGATGTCACTTATCCAGTATTTTAAAATGTAACCTCTTTAAAACAGTTAAAACCATTGCTGCCAGTATTGCTCACAAATAAGGGAAAATAGATATGAATATAGAATAATTTCAAGGAGTAATTGGGTTCCAGGTACAATTTTTGTCTTTCTAAATGTAGTTAACAACTTGGTCTGAACATCATCAGGAAAACTGGCTTTTATCCAGCTTTGACAATACTAATCAAGATGATATGGGGTTAAGATGTATTACTGGGTTGCCTTAGGAAATTCTGTCATAATGCTTCTGCTTCTTAAAATCACAGAAAAATCTGCTGAGTGTTGTGATTTTGTTTGACCTTTAGCTCTGAGACACATTTCCATTTGAAGCACAAAAACTTCCAGCCTAAAATTTATTCATTCTCCAATCCTTCTGGGTATTAATATTTCATAAAAAGACAGAGAAAGCAGCATGCTTTAAGCCAAAAATATTGACATCACTGTGAATCTAATATGGTGTATTCACATTTGTGAATCAGTTTAGCCATTACCTCAAAATGCTTTACATATCAGCCCCATTTTTGGAGTTTAATGAGCATATTTTACATCAAAACTGTTACAGACTTATGTTTAAAGTTAGACTGTTTTCCTCTTTAAAGCAGAGGTAGTATCTAAGGTGCAGAAGTGCATACTGCAGTGTTGTGCCACTTTGTTCTGGCTTGTTCTTCATTCCCCTACCCAGCCCATTCAAATGGGGGAACATGAGGTCACCACGGTGCTGATCTGCCCGTCAAAATCGATTTAGGAACCCTGGTGGAACAGAGCAATGCCATCACTGTCCGCCACTGCGTCTCCGGAATAATCTCTCTTCATCAGCGCTTAGTGAAGTGATCAGAGGTAGAACTGACAGTCGGATAATGGAGGGGATTTTCAGCAGTGCCACCCCTGGCATGGTCGTCTGTCTCAGCACCTCTCTCTATATCTTAACCTTCTCCAAACCCTCAGCTCCTTCTTTTCTTGTTTCTTTAAAGCTCTGTCTATGTCTCCTTTTTCATGTCAGGGGCTAAGATCCATATACTGATACAGTGCCATCTCAGGATCCCCCCCATCCAATTTTCATGGCACCATAGTTGGCTTTAAAAGAAGAGCCAACTATTTAATAAGAGTTTCTGGAATAAAACTGCAAATGCTATGTTGCAAGAGTTTATCAGCTCTTATATGGTAAATTATCTCATGGGAAATTCTTTAGCATTTCTGTAAGATCTCTTGTAAGCAGAACTTTAAAGCAAGACAGCTGTGGGTGGTGGAACAGACAATTTTGGTACGTAATCTCCTCATTGCTGATGAGTTCATTAAGTTGAAGCTAACTGCTGATGCCAAGCACTTATTGAAGTGATCAGAGGTAAAACTGCACAATCTCTTTGTCTGTTGCGATGGTCATAGTGTTTGATGTGGTGATTACAGAGCCGTTAATTTGTGCCAAGACTTGACAGACAGATATGACAGCTCCTTAGCGGTGACTGATCAATCATCACAACCGATGTGATGACGTTGAAAGGAAGAGGGGCTGAGCCAGATGACACCCAGAAGGAAGCACTTATGCTTAGGGAGCTCAGGTGTGTCTGCCGTTTCTTGCTGTTGCAAGATGGGGCCCTTGTTGTCATCAACTATGGCAAACTTTACAGGATAAAATAACTGATATTCAGGGCAGACGGGCCACTTACCTTGTATCTCATCCTACTAAAACCGAGTGTTCTCAGAAAGGCTGTTTAGAGCTGGTTTATACAGGGTCAAAAACATCTTCTGGTGTTTGACTCATACAATAATTAAACCAAAACACAGCACAGATGTTTCATTTAGACCACATGTGACTGTGTTCGCAAGGGAAAAGGGATGTATGGAGGTCAGCAGGTGTTCTCTTCTGATTGGTTGATAGTTTTACTGCTGCTGTGCACAAATCAGCCTTCACAAACAGGCAGCTCAGGTCAATTGAGGATCCACCTACCAACATATCCATATACATGCATAAATACTCCAAAAGAAAGGTCAGTTGCTCATGTAGGAAAGAGGGTGCGCATCTCTACTACCGATGCAATCCTTGCCAGATTTTAAATCCTGTCTACTTTTCTTACTTTTCTTCCTCCCCACGCTTCCTTCCTCCACCGTGCACCTGTTCTTTTAGCTCTAATTCAGTCTGAATGGCAAGGTGTATCAGATACACACTGATAAAGTAAGCAACGTGACCCAAATGCTTTATTCATCACCCCCATCCACGCTTATGCAGAAGGCAAAACAAACAAACCGGACTGCCACATTTAATCAAACCCAGCCTCACTGATGGGCCTTTTTCACATTGAAGGGCACCTCTGCAGTGGAACTCTTTGCAGAATTTGTTTTGATGAGGGAAACCTTTCAAAGTAATGGGGTCAATCATATTACCTCTGCGCCTGACTTGAAAAAGAAAACTTAACAAGGTCTATTTTGGAGTGCAGTCATGGCGATAAGGCTAACCTTGTCACTTCAAGAGTGTGCACAGCAGATCAACAGAATAAGCCAGATTAAAAAATGATGAATATTCAGGCTGTGTTCGACCAGTCTGCAGTGACTGAGAAGTCGCCATCAGCAGATACAGTAGAGCTCTGAACCAACGTCCTTTTCAAAAACCACCTTAATATTCTCATGGCGTCTCACTTTGCTTGCAGAGGCTCTGCAGTGAAATGTAAATGGAGTAGATAAGATGGATTTTCAGTGTCATTCCACTTTTCTAAAGAGCTTTGTATGTGATTCCATTCCTCCAGTGACAATGGCGCAGGCTGCATCTTGTTGAACCAACCACTTATCACAAATTGCAAAACCTCAAGGCATTACAGCCTATCAGGACACTGTTCGAGGTGGTCTGTTGACTTTGTCCAGGACTAAAAGAGATTAGAGGCTGAAAGTCATAATTTGATCCCCACTGGGCATGGTAACCATTTGCTCGAATGCATTTGAATTTGAATTTACAAGAGGGGTATTTCACTTGAACCAAATTAATCCCCGTGAACACATCAGCCTGATATAAGTCTTCCACAAGAAAGAAAGAAAGAAAGGGAAGGAACAGTGATGATTTCTATTTTCTAGACTTAATGCCTTGCTATTTTTAATATGCAGTGCAGCATATGTAGATTGCAAAATATGACACCGCTCTTCTTTCAAAGCTCTATCCTCTCTCGCACTCGCGCCCTTGATAAAGTTAGAACAGAAACAGAATTATATTCATTGATTTAGTCTGAATGAAAAGGATTGCAGAACGACGACAGAAGATAAGAGTGTTTTCTGGGCACTTCCAAAGATACCCACAACCTGATTGTTCTGGGAAACTCAAAGAGGTTTCATCTAGTGTTTGAGCTGCTGCCGGATGACGATGGCTATATTACATCTCTATCTATTTCCCACAGCATTGGAGCAATTTTTCACAGGCAAGATTAATGGCTTGTTCAACGGCTCAGCTGTTTGAGACAATTTAAAGTTGCGTGGAGGACCTCTCTATGGAATTTACAGAGATTATGAGTTCTCTTTGCTGAGGAAATGAACAGTTGTCCAAATGCCATGACTCAGCTTTTACTGTTTTCTCTTGACTAAACTGTGTTAACTCCACAAGGCCAGTTTGGAAAATGAAATAACTAAGCCAGTTAAAGATTAATTTAAAGTTCTTTAACATTTAAATTCTCACATATTGAACTTTATAACCTTTTTTAACCTTTCTCAAATTTAATGCACCACAATTATTATATTCCTTTTTTAAAGACCCGCTCCTTTATTCTCAATCCATTCTCCAAATGGGTTTTCCCATTGCTATTCATTCCATCTACCATATTCATTCGCAACCTTAGTGAGGCAAAAGACATGGAATTCATGCTGCAATTTCTTTTGAGTCGCAGGGGAAAGGACCTTCTTTGACCTTAGCAAAGTTTTCTGTTTCTGTCATCAACTTGTAGTGCAACTTTCCTTTTTAGTACATTTATGGCAAAATCTTATCCCTTGCAAATTCTGAAATCCAACATAACTTTCAAGGAATTCATGCTATCCTTTTATATCCTTTTTCTTCTATTTCTAGATCGAAATGTTAGAGCACAAATACGGTGGCCACCTCATCTCCCGCCGTGCTGCCTGCAAGATCCAGACCGCCTTCCGCCAGTACCAGCTCAGCAAGAACTTCGAGAAGATCCGCAACTCACTCCTGGAGAGTCGTCTGCCTCGACGGATCTCCCTGCGCAAGGTCCGTGTGCAAAACACGGAAGGTTTTTCAGCTGAACGGGCGCTGGCGGAAGGCTGCAACTTGGCGGGCATCCCATTGGTGCGCTCGCCATCTCTGCCTGCCACAGTTGGTGGCACCCTTACCGACCTTGAAGACTCTTTCACGGAACAGGTTCAGTCACTTGCAAAGTCGATAGACGATGCACTCAGCAACTGGAGTCTGAAAACGATGTGTTCACTGAAAGAAGGTGGAACCTATCAGTTTAGTGCTGACTCCTTTAGTGCAGCAGGAGTAGGAGGTGTTGGAGAAAGCGGTGGTGCTGGAGAGTCTACAATTTCTCAAGGCTCGTTGGACCCAAGTGACCTGTCGAGAAGTGCAAGCAAGCTGATGATGGCATTCCGGGATGTTACTGTGCAGATTGATAGCCAGAATATCCGTGTTTCATCTTCTGTCATGGAATCATCATCCGTCACCCTTGGCAGCTGTGTCCAACCAGAAGGGGCCTACAGCACAGCCACGACTTCGTCCACAACAACAAACTCCACCCCAGCTTTTGTTCCACCTCCCACTTCACAAGAACCCCCTCCTCCTCTTGCAGAAGCCCCATCTGAACCTATAGATCCCCCTCCACCCCCACAAGAACCCCCGCCTCCTCCTGAATCCCAAATAGGAGATGAGCAGGATGTTGAATTCCCCGCTCCTCCTCCAAGTGAAGAAGAGCTGGAGGAGGATGTGCAACCTCCCCTGACCCCTCTGGATAAGATGGCTACCCCTCAAATCCTAGAGGAAAATGTGATGGCAGCACCACCACCCACACAACCCCCTCAAGTCTCTCAACCACAGGAGGCTGTAGTCCTAGGGAGCTCGCCTGTGGTAGAGCCACTGGAGGTCAAGAGGAGTGGCTCGGAGACAGCAGACAACAGCTCAGAGCAGATGAGCAGCAGTAGCACGTCAACAGAGGCACGCTCCACATCTGAAGCCTCTTCCAAGGAGGCACTGCAGGCCATGATCCTCAGCTTGCCACGCTACCACTGTGAGAACCCTGCAAGCTGTAAATCCCCTACTCTGTCCACTGACGTCATGCGAAAACGCCTGTACCGCATCGGCCTCAACCTCTTCAATGTGTAAGTAGCTACTGCATGTTCATTCTTATGTGACCGCAGGATTTTGATTAAATTGTCAAACAAAGGTTTTGTTCTGTTAATTAAAAATAAAGTTGACTCAAGGTTAAGGTCAGGCATAAATGTATGGTTTGGGCATTAAGGTAGGGTTATGTTTAGGCCTTAACATAATGTTTTGGCAAAGTCAGGTTTAGGCATAAAGGCTAGACTGAGGCATGAAGGTTTGGTTAAGCCATTAATGTTAGGTTTTGTTATGGCAGAAAAGTTATGTTTAGGCATGAAGGTTAGGTCTAAGCATTAGCTCCTTAAAGCCTGTTTTATCAAATTTGATACACACTTTTTTGAGACTTCTATCTAATCAATGTGATCAATAAATTACTTCCAAAACCCTTTTTGTACAATAAGATAATTGATAACATTTCCTCTAGTGGATTATCAATTGCCAACAATGCTTAATGTATCAAATGTGATACAAAAAATGTATGTGCAAATTGATGGCCATTTTTCTTTTTGGGGATTTTGGTATAAGGTTAAATAAACATTTGAGTTCCAAAAAATGAGAAGTTTCTGACTATTAATTCAGTTATCAGGCTTTAAGGGGTTAAGGCATTGGTTTAGTTAAAAGGTTAGGTTTAGGCATTACATTAAGATTTAGGCACTAAAGCTTAGGCTGAGGCATACAGGTTTGGTTTGGGCTTTAAGGTCAGGTTTAGGCATAAGGGTAAGGTTAAGGCATTAAGGTTAGGTTTAGTTTTAAGGTAAGGTGTAGCTATTGAGGTTGTTTTTATGTTTAAGGTAAGGTTGAGGCATTAAGATCAGGTTTAGACAATCAGGTTAGGTTTAGGCATTTAGGTTTGGTTTACATATTAAGGATAGGTGTAGGCATAAAGGTTAGGTTAAGGTATGCAGGTTATGTTAGATATCAAGGTTAGGTTAGGGTTAGATTTAGCTGTAAAGGTTATTTTTAGGTATTAAGGTTAGGTTTAGGCATCAAGGTTAGGTAAGGGCATAAGGTAAGGTTAAGACATTAAGGTTAAGTTGAGGCATTAAGTTTAGGTTTAGATTGTACGGTTGGGTTTAGGCATACTTTCTAGGCATCACCATTCGGTTTAGGCATTAAAATTAGGTTAAGGTATAAAGGTTAAGTCTATGGTTATATAAGGCTAGGGATTCAGACTGGACTACAGTGAAATAAATCCATGCATCTGACAGTTTAAATCTTTGCATTTCCCTTCAAAATCAAATCAAGGAGTCAAGGTCTAGGTATTTGTCCTCCTTATAGGGTATGAAATTCATGAAGTCTGCTTAATACAGACAAAAGCAAAGATATTCTGAGATAGTTCAAAAGAGAAATGAAAGCGCTTTTTAATGCTGTAAGTACATTGCCATTTATGAAACAAACTGTACCTCCAACCTCTCCTGAAGTGCACCTGAAGTTTGATGGGTCCCTCTGGGCTTGAAGAGCAAAGAAAAGCACTTTTCCTCACTGGCCTCCGTTGTGCTGAGAGAAAGAACAAACAGAAAGAAACCCAAGTCCCAAGCTAGATCTAAGGTGTCGTCTTTCTTTTCAGACAGATAAATCACAACAGGGACAAAAGCAGACATGATAAATTATTGAGGCAAAGAATTGTGTGAAGTCTGGTTTGCACTTAGAAAGAAATGAATAGAAAGAAATGTCGACAAGATAAAAGACTTGGTGACATAGCATGGGCAGTTAAAATATGTCTCAACATGTAGGAAATGACAGTTGGCTAATCCCCAAACCCATTCCCCCTGTCAAGCAGCTTAGCACAGTGCACAGGCCGTAACAGATTCTAACACTTGCAAATTCACCACCTTTTTAATCTTTAGCGTAAAGAACAATAGTTGTTTATTTTCAGCCAAAGGAAAACAAAATCACACTTTCTTTTCCCTGACATCCATAAATGTGCTGGGTAAAATGACGTCTCTTAACTGTTGCTCTAAGATTATCTGTGCTTACACTGGTTCTCTGTGACAGTTTAAAGTGATGATCAGACAATATTTTAAGAAATCTTGATTAACAGTCATAAGTATGCACTTGGTGGTTGAACTGAAGGACTCAGGGTACACGCCCCAGAAAAGGTTAAGGTAGACACCTGGTAATAAATAAATATCTTGTCAAAGCCCTGTAGGGATAAGTCAGTTATTCTGCTCTAACACTGCACTATAAGACTGCTAAGCTACTGGATTAAAGTCTTATGAAGGGTAGTCTAACTTTTATTGTTAAAGGCAATAAAGGCCTGAGATTTAGTTTTACCCAGTAGAGTTAAAAGTAGAGCTATCTTGGGTATACATATCTCTCGTCGCTGATGCAGTTATTTTAATCCTGACAACAATAGACAGAAGTGCCAATGTTAACATCAACTAATTTTAGGTGAAAATCGAAGCTGTAGTTTTAAAAAACTTTTTTATACTTAATATAATCTAGTAAGTCTGCTAATGTTGTGCAAGTCATATTTGCTTAACAGAAAACCAATGTTTAGGTTTCATCAGTATTAATTTTGTCGACTTAATTTATGACTAAAATTTCAGTCAAAAACCTCTTTTCCTGTAAGAAAGAGAAAGCTTAGACTAGCCAAAAACAGATCTCTGCTTTCCTTCAATGAGACTAGTTTTTGTTGGACATTCATAATCCCTGATATTTCTCCCCTTGGGTGAATCTGTCAAAACACAACATATATTTAGCTCTTCGACTACCAGCTGTAGAAAGCGGGGATCCCAGGTTTTGCTGGGTGCACAGGACACACAAGAATGTTATGGCACCAGATTTTGGCAAAGAAAATTAATGTTTTGACTAAAAGTTCTGACTAAAATGTAATCACTTTTTATTGACAGGAACATGACTAAAATTTTATTTTGTTTTCGTCAACTCAAATTACACTAAAACTATAAATGGGTAGAAATGATAATTATCCAAATCAACACTGGTTTTCCTTCATAAATTTTGTCATAATGAGGGAGAAATGCCTGTAAAAGGCACTTAGAGATCAGACTCAGGATCAGCTTTATTGGCTGGGTGTGCTTACACATCAAGTAAATTTAATACAGTAACATTTGCTCTCAGTGTACAGAAATTACACATTATATACCAAAAATAAACAAAACTGACAAAGTAACCCTCATCCTAAGATTGCAAGGTGTGCAAAGGGTGCAAGAATGCTGACTAGACATGATCAGAAATATGAAATATGAAACCTTATGGGCAGATTAACATGAGGAGAAAAGACAATTTAAGATTATTAGTGCAAATATGCAAATGAAGTGAGGCATTTTCCCACAGAGAGCCTTATGTTATTTCAGTTACAGTGAACAGATTAATTACTTACAGCATCTGGGTATGTAAATAGATTAAACTAGTCATTAGTATGCTATAAAGATAAATGAGTGGAAATGGCATATGCGATGAGGCATTTTACCACAGAGAGCCCTCTTATGTTGTTCAGGTTACAGTGAACAGAGTATATAATTACAGCATCTGAGTATGGTGAATAGATTAAATTAGTAATAAGTATGCAAGTAGAAGCATTTTACCACAGAGAGCCCTCAACATTATTACCTCCGCCAGGGAGGTTATGTGATCAGCAGGGTTTGTTAGTTTGTTTGTTAGTTTGTTAGCAACATAACTCAAAAAGTTATGGACGGATTTTGTTGATATTTTCAGGAAATGTCAGAAATGGCATAAGGAAGAACTGATAAGATTTTGGGAGTGATCCTGATCACCATCTTGATCCAGGAATTTTTTAAAGGATTCTTTACTATTGGGAGATAGGGCTAATGGCAGAGGTCTGCACTCTCTGAGTGCTTTTCTAGTTTGATTTACAGTTCAAAGATTATTATGTATAGCATTTGGGTACGGTAAAGAGATTAAATTAGTTATTAGTATGGTAAATAGATGGTAAATAGATTAATTATTGCAAATGTGCTTATGAAGAAAGGTATTTTACCACAGAGAGCCTATTTGAGTTACAGTGACTAGATTGATTACTTTCCGTTTTTGAGTATGGTAAATAGATCAATAATTCATATGTAAAGTTGATAAATTCATTAGTGCAAATATGCATCAGGGATGAGGCTTTTACCACAGTGAGCTTAGAAGTGCTGCAAGTGGTCATAGACTCCAGTGTTGCTTCCAGCACCTGTGAATTCCAGGACTGATCACCATCAGGAAGTGTCTTTTTCAGTGCATTTCTCCCTCATTGTGAGAAATGTATGAATGAAAACAAATTATAGGTTATCTGTTAGGTAAAAATGCCTTACATGGTGCCATTTTCATTGAACAGAATCCTCAATTCTTAAAAAAGATGTAAGCAGTGGACATGGACAGAGCTGGGCAGCACTGGTCAGTGTCCTTGTTTTGTTTGAGAGCCCCCTGGTGGCAGAATTTTACATACTTTGTGTTTAAGAAATGCTGCACCACAAGGCTATTTTATCTTTTGTTCAGAAACTTTTATACATCTGGTATTCCTACCAGCAGCCAACACCCTTTTGCATTTTCCTCTGTGGCCTCACAAACTGTCAGCAGCAGAAAAACAAGTTCATGTTGAAGAGCTTGTTTATGTTTGCCAGTTGCAGCTTTTCAGTCCCTGTGAATTCACTTTACCACCCTCGCTGCCTAGTGAAGAGTGACAAAGTCAGACCCAGATAAGACCCCCGAAAGACGCCCTCCAGACAGGTGCAAGGTGCTTACATGGCAGACGGAGATAGGAAGAGAAAGAGTTGCCATGGTGACAGCAGTGCATCAGAGCCAGCTCTGACTGAATCTGATGGGTTGAAAAACACCAAATCCTAAAGATGTGTGTCAAAATCACTCAGCTATCTTTATACATGATTGGAAATAGCATCCATAGAAGCATTAAAACATCCATTTGAATTCTCTACACAAACAGCCTTGTCTTTATTAGTCAATGCTTGCTATGCTCCATTTAAAAAAGTTAGTTACCACATTACTCCTACAGTGTGCTCTGCAGCCTAGAGCACGCTTGGAAGGAATATTTAAATAGGGAGATTTACAATATGCTCCATTAGCTTTTCACCCTGAGCGTACCCTGAAGGACCAAAACACCCCACAAATTCAAATAAATGCACTCGACTCGCTCACATATATTACAAGTTGAGCCCAACCATTGAAGAGTAGCCGGGTACAATTAGTTGGGGTGGATTCAAAAATAATGGCAATGATCCACCAAGCCTAAAATTCTCATTAGTCATTCTGCTGCGAGTTGTGGATGTAATTAAAAGTTCCTTCACCACTGTGTGAACTGGCACCTTGGGAACTGGAATGAAAAATTTGTTAACATTTCAATCCGAGCACGTTTTTTTTTTTCTCCTTGTGTGTCTGCCACCTCAGCCGTCTAACAGAAGCTCTCCCTGCTTTCCTAAAATACCTTGCAGAAACAGAAAATATGCCGTGTTCCCCAGGGTGTGAAACCACTACAAGATTTTGTAAAGATATTTCCCCCAATTAAGCCTTTTTTATACAAATTTAGAAGATTGGAGCCCATAAACAGCCATTATCTTTGTGCCCACTGCCAAGTTCTGCAGTGCAATAAAAGGGCACAATAAAGCTGATTAACTTTGACTCAACGCTGGAGCGTGACACACAAAACAAGAGGAGCAGGAACGAGCTGTGCTGCTGCTGCATAAAAGAGGCAGAGAGAGTCATCAACGAGGTACAAAATAGTGGAATAAAAGAAATGATGGGAAGGATGATGGAGTTATTTAGTAGTCAGTTAAATATGTGGATGATACACTCTGATGTTTTAAAAGACAAGAGGGGGATTTATGGAAGCTCAGCTATACATTTTTAAATTGCTATCTTGTAAATGCAAGTCATCTCTACTAGTTTTCTCAAGATCTTAGCAAACCTGATCCTTTAGTGAGTCAAGCACAAAACAAAGAAATGTAGTTAACAAGCTCTCATATATATCTCAACTAGAGTTCACCAAAAGGCATGTGGGAGACTCCATAGTCAAGTGGGAGAAAGTTCTTTGATCTGATGAGACCAAAATGTTGTTTTTAGCCGACAGATACGATGCTATGTTTGGCAGTATGGGGATGGCAGCATCATGCTGTGGGGATGCTTCTCAGCAGCCAGCCCTGGAAGGCTTGTAAAGCTAGAGGGCAAAATGAATGCGTCAAAATCTCAACTATCATAATCCCTGAAATAGTCAAAAAGCAAAAACACAAAGAAATGAGGTTAACGAGCTAAGTCATGGGAAGTTGAGTGGTATCAGTACTGTCATCATTGTACCCTTATTTTTGCCATGAAATAGATTTTTGCTACACCATCATCACCAGTTTAAAAACCTGTTTTGTTGTGGTAAACAGGACGGATAGTTCAACCCACTAGACATGTTGGTGTTCAAATAGCTAAACGAAGTGCATCAGATACCCTACCTATAAAAAGTATTCAACCCCTTGGATGTTTAACCCCTTTAATTGCTTTATAAATCATTTGTGATCAATATAAATTGGCTTTTTGACAAAAAAAAACACTTAAATGTCAAAGCAAAAACACGTTTTTACAAAGTAATGTCAATTAAATAGAAATATGTAATTTTGGCAATTGGACAAGACACTTTGTTTGGTGGACACCAGACACTGCACATCAGAATAAACACACCATACCCACTGTTGAAGGAAGCATCATGTGGCAGCATCATGCTGTGGGGATGCTTCTTGGCAGCCAGCCCTGGAAGGCTTGTAAAGGTAGAGGGTTCAATGAATTTGGCATTGCATAGGTAAATCCTGGAGGACAATCTTATTCAGCCTGCAAGACAGCTACGACTTGGGAGAAGATTTATTTTCCAGTAAGAATGACATACATACAGCAAAAGCTGCACAGAAATAGTTAAAAGACAACAAGGTGATTGGTAACTATGTACACTGTTACTAGATCTAGATATAAGATGCAGGTTTTTCTCCATTAGAAAATAAGTAGGGGTCATTTAAGTGGACTAAGTTATCCTTTGGTTGACTAAAGCCTTATTTAGCTCCCCCAGGCACATTGCTGCCATGGGAATAAAGTCTATTAGTTTTCAAACAGGTCCTGTTTGATTGTGTCAGCCTGAAATTCAGCTGGAGTGGCAGAGGAAGATTGGCTGTAGTATTTATCTGTTTATCCTGTTTTAGTAGCACTCAGCAGTTTCTGAATATCTTTGTGTGTGCACCTTTTTTTCTTAGTTTCTGTTTGACGAAAGCTCCCAGTTTGATTATGAGGCTCCGTGACTCTTATGAGATATTTCCAGAAAATGACAGGGTTCAGCCTTTTCTGCCTATATGGAATCCTCTCTCCTCATTCCCCCGATCAAACACCTTGAAAGATAAGCTGACTTTAATAAATTGGGTACAAGAGAGGAGAGATAGAGGAGGAGAAAAAATAAAAACGTAAGGAGAGAGAGAGGGGGGGAAACCAAGCTTGAGGCTTATTAGTTCCACCAGTTCATATCCTCTCTCTAATACCTGCACTGTTGTATCCTTTGCATCTTAAACAGGGCTGTTTGCTCGAGGCTAAAACTTTGGTATTGCTTGATCATGCAGAGAGGAAAAGCTCTCTCATATGCACACAGTCGGGGTAATGTAATGTGTGAGCGTGTATTTGTCTTGCAGCAGGTGGTCTATGCACCCACCTTTGCAGGAGGAGTTAAAAGAGCAAAGGAGGCATTAAAGTAGAAGAATATTTTGGTGCATATACATATATATGTGCAAGAACAAAAAGATGGATTGGCGAGGGAAGGAAATAGAGGACAGAAGCAACAAAGAGGAACTGAAAAGACACAAAAAGGTAGAGCGGGGGAGCTGGTGAAGGAAGGAGAAGGCCATTTGATAAAGTTTCTACTTTGAGAGTGGATGGAATGACAATGACTCCATTATAGGGCGGGAGAGTTTGTCAAGGACATGGCCAACACACAAGGGAGCTGGTACTGAACCTACAGCAGGGAACGGTGAAAAGAAAGGGACTGATTCCTGAGTGGATTTCTTTTTATACGTGCAGTAATTTTCAATTTTGTGCTTTCACTTCGGACATTTCCTCAGTGAAAACGCCGAACAGACGTTACAGCGGGGCTCCCTTCGACTCTCCACGCGTGAAAATGTAGCACTGGCAGAGCTTTATGAATTAAATACAACATGACAGAAGAGAAGCACAGGTGAAGGCAAGAGTGGGAGTGAAACAGATCTGAATACACGTGTCAAGGATGGCTAATTAGCTCACCGTGAAAAGAAAAGCCTGACGAACTCCTCCAGAGGTAACCTGACGACAGGAGCAAAGAGGCCTCTGTGAGATATTCAGATGCTGCTATGGTTTGTTTGTGCACACACGAGCATTGTCTGTATTAACAGTCTGCCCTCAGTGCTAAATGACCCAGCGCATAATTACAAATCTGAAATCCAGATGGCGAACAGAGGAAGCATTTCGAAACCCTCCTCTGCAGACAGGTGGTACGCACGAATGCTGAACAATAGCACAACTGAATTGAAATAAGAAATTGTCATTTAATAGTAAATAAATACTGAATCAGCTGTAGTATTGGAGTAGACTGTATAGCAGTTTTCACATCTAGCACTTTCATTCTGGGTGGATAAACAGAAGTGTTGTGCTTTGTAAAGGCGAGACTTTGACGCTGGTGTAGCGAACATTTCTGTGTCCACGTTGTAGAATAATATTCCAAAATATGGATGTTATTAATGTGCTACTATCTCCACTTTGTAAAACAAGCTCAAGCACTGTTGAGTGAGAAAAGGCAAACATTTCCTGAAGACGCTCTCAGTGCTCTGTCGCTTGTTTCTCTGTCATTGTCCACGTTAACCTCCTGAAACCTAAACTTTTGTTTGGAATGTATTTTTAATTTCTCCCACTCATTTGGGCTAAATAGGACCTGATATGTTTCAAATTCGACCTTGTCTTTGAAGAAGAATTAGTTTTTACCAAAATGATGTCCACAAATCTCCTGAAGGTTGACAGGAAATACAGCACTGGATAGGTTTTAGGGCATCTGTTTTGGCTGTGTCGACCAGTCGGTCGGGTGTTGGGTGTCAGTAATTTAGAAAGGTATATTGTGGTAGTTTTGATGATGGACTCCAGAGACTTAAAGGCCAAGCAGGTCAAAATTTTCACTGTAAGTTCTGCATTTCTTTAAAACATTCCTTTCCAAAATCCACAAAAAAACCTAAAATAAAAAAAAGCCAACAAATAAACATTCTTAAAGTAAAATTCCATGTAAATTTCCAAGAAAATTCCCCAAAATTTCGCCCACCCCAAAAAAAAAAAAATAAAGTCCCAAATAAAACTGCCTTTTACTAAAATCCATGGTAATTATGAAAAAAAACAATGAAAGAATATGAAATATTTCCCACGTCATCAAAGTTATCTGACAGTTCCATAAAAATCTTGAAAAAGGTATAAAGTGATTCTTCAAATTTCTGTGAAAATACCAAAAAGCTTCAAAGCAATTTCCACCGAAAAAACTCAAAGCAAATTCCCAAAAATTAGTAAATATTTCCCAAATTTTCATGAAATTACTTACGACTTTCCCCAAAATTCAAATACATTATCCAAATTTCTATGAAAATGTCAAATATCTAATATTTTCCCCAAAACTTCTAATGAAACTCTCATAAATATACAAACATATCTCCCCAAATTTCCATGAGAATTCCTGAAAATATCAGAACAAATTCCATAAATTTGTTTGAGCGTACTCTGAGTGTACATTTGATTACAGAGATGATAAAATGCTTCTTTTGAAATCAGCAGAAAAATGCTAACCTAAGCCTGAGAGCCTTATGTTCTTGCCTTTTCAGCAGAAACAAAGAAACACAATCAGGTTTCTAGTCTGAAAAGGCACTGTGGCACTAACAGGCCATTAATCTATCACTGGTTAGTTATGAAAAAGAAACGTGTGCATCTGGAGAATCAGGTAACATGCAGCGCTGACACTTAAGCCCTAGTAGAGACCATGAAACACAGCCATGAGGTACGGGCACCTTCACATCTAAAATAGATCTAAAATAAAGAGGTGATAAAGTGCTTATGAAGGTCATGACAGGAGGCAGCTCTTTATTTATGATGGAACATGGGGCAAAGATGTCGTGTGATTTAGGGACAGAGATGTAAGGACGTGTTGCAATTCATTTGGGACCCGTGCTTTTAGCATGACATCTGGATCCTGTCTGGCATCGTCTCTCACATTCCCTCTGTGTTTTGCGTGTTTGCCTCTGTGCAGTTTTCATCTCACGCTTCAACCTTGTAAGTTTTCCCCTCAGAAGTCCTCTTGTTTGTCTTTTTCTTCCAAAATAATCCATTAAACCTTCACGACGCATTCCACATGAGGTTATTTGGCTAAGGTTGGTTTAGAGGAACCTGCCTCCTTGAATTTATAGCATACTGAGCAAAACATTAACATTAAATATAGTGAATGCTTAGTGAAAATGTTTTTTTATTGGTCTTCTCTACAGTATCAGCTCCCTGCAACTGAATTTTTGCTCTTTTATGGGCTCATGACACATAATTTAGGGGAAAATTACACTCCCCATTAACTTATAACAGTTAAAATAACTATGTCGTATATTAAATAAAGATAAATCCTAGGGTGCGAGGTTGTGGTTTCTCTGAGATAGGGCTATAATAGCATTGCAGTCCATCCTGACAAAGGGCAGTCATCATTTGTCTGATAGGAAATACAACCAGGGTTATTTGCTCCATTTTAACACTTATAATTTTCAACTGAGGATACTGCAATACACCCTTGAATCCATTCATTTTCCCTTTCTCATCACCTTCCCTCCATTTCTGCTTGCAAATAATAATCACCATGTGTGTTCCATCTGTTGTTGGGCAAACATCAAATGAGCAGTATCTGCCAAATTCGTTTGGCGAGACATCACCTTCAGCTGAGGGGGTGAGCTCGAAGCTGAGAGTGTGTTGGAGCCATCACAGCAGATGCTTTCAGGCGGCACTCATCGTCCTCCCTCTCTGTCCTCACGTTCCCATTCTCGCACATCTGCTCTGTCTGGTCCACTTCCAACCTCCTCCTGCTATCCTGCCCTTTATCCCCACCCCCCTAACTTTCCCCTCTGTCCCGCCCTTGCCTTACTAAACCCATTAGCTGAGCTGCACAAATACGCACACATGGATCTGTTATGTAAAGGCTGTGGTTTAAACACTGAATGGAGAGCAAGAGCTCTGGCAACAATGCGGCCCGCCCTGGAGCAACTGCCCCGTGTGTCCAGTAGGGTTATAAATAGTTACTGTATCACTTAAGTGTTTATACTAAAGTAGCTTCTGTCATGGAGTTGGATGGCAGTATCAAAAAGGCCTTAAATAATCTCAGAGGAAAGGATGTGGTATTCATAAATAGCGATTCAAAAACACTAAGAAGATATTTACCCAGTTTCTTGAAGACTGTTCTGTTGTGCATTGTACAACCCATTTTCATGCAAAATGAAGCTTAACTTAGCCAGGCAGGCTGTGCAGCTAACTAGACTCATGTAGGAAACAATAAGAAAGCATAAACAATATTAAATAAAATAAATAAATTTAAGTTTACTCTGACAGCAAGTTGAACATTTTGTATGTCATTCTGGTTCCGGCTTGGGTAATGTACGTCACTTCCCATCCCACGGTGGAGGTCGACCCATTTTAGAGGTCTGCAGCCAGATCCTCTTGGATTAAGCAGAGGTCCAGCCAGTTGGTGCTAGTAGTCTCACAATAAGTGAAATGAGATCACCTGAGTGCAGGTAGTGTCTCAAGTGATTGGTGTATAAAGACACCTTTGTCTGGAAGGTCCAGTCACTGGTTTATCAGTATTCCTGGCTACCATTACACCATGAAGACAAAAGAACACTCCAAGCAACTCAGGGAAAAGATTATTAAAAAGTATTATTCAGGGAATGGATGCAAAATAATATACAGTAGCAGGGTGTGGTAGTAAGGGGACTTTATTTTTAGCCCACTCTAGCACACTCTTCTCAGAGCCGCAGTGCATTGTACAACCAGTGTGCTCCAGTTTCATACTTAAAAATCCTGGCCAGTCACCTACACATCCATAGATTTCTTACTTTAAGGTTATACTACTAAGTTCACTCTCAACAAAACGTCACATTTTTTTATGAATATTGTAATATGAGATTTCAGGCAAAGCCTTTTCCTTTTTTGAAAGGAAAAAGGCGGACTATACTTTGCCTGTGTTGCCGAGTAATTTTGATATGGCTGAGAAAAGGTTTTTACAGACCAAAACAAACAAGAGTGTTCTAGAATAAGATGGAAGATAAAGTAGGAAAGCCCTCTTTTAGTATTTCAAGTTTTGAGTTTTACCTCGGCAAAGCTGTGGCTTCCCTCCCTGTACTTTCTGCCTTCACCATCTATAATGAGGAAGATTGCAGAGTCATTAAAGAACATTTGCAGGTGGCACTTTGCTTTTTCAGCTTCCAATTGATCTTTTTCCTCTCCCAAAGATAAATCATCCAACTTTGGGAGAGTTTGAACTGCCTTCATTACTGTTAACCATCTTTTAAACTGAGCTTTTTTCAGTTTGATGTACAATCCTCAGAGAAATCATTTGTTCCTATCACTTTTGGAAAATGATCAACATCAAAATAGAGACTTGACTTTGTAAACCTATCAGTGAATAATTCATCAGTGAAATACAGTTCAATCTCACAGGCTCAAGCTTTTCCAAAGACCTCCTCCAGACTTCGAACTCACTTGTATACAGTCGGATGTAAACCTGCCTCCAAGCCATTATGATTCCACACGTAACCCTCTGATTTAGCAGTGTATCAAGGTGTTTTTAAAACTGGATGTGAATTTTGTAATCCAGCACAAGGCTGAATACAGATGAGACCGTTCCCTGTGTGCTTTTTCATTTTAAGCCCACCATGCAGGTGTACACAGTAAGCAGCCAACCTACAATCTAAGAAGCTCATTACTGCAATGCATCATTTCTTTCATTATTTATTTTGATGTCCTTGGTGTGCTTAAAGCAGCCATTACAGTAAATAAATGGAAAACAAACGTAGCTCTACTCTGTGTTGGTGTGGTTTGCATGTGTGTCAAGTTTATACCTTCCTCTGGAAACTGTTTAACTGAATAAAATGACTGATTATTGCTGCTAAGTGTGGTTAGGCATTATTATCACTTCATTTACTTTTTACAAGTTTTAACAATATTTTTAATGCAGAGTTCAATATAATATAATTTAATAAGGCTTCATTCAGTATAATATAATATGATATAACTGGATAGAATGCCATATGTTATGCAGCGATGTGATGTGTGATAAGGTAGTTTACAACACCATACTTTACAAAATGATACTATATGGCTGTGATCATTAACTGGCAGCCGGGGGGCCATATCCGGCCCCCCACATCTTCACATCAGATCATGATCAAATTCAGAACATGTGCAGAGGAAAAATGTGGTCTTTCGGGTATCTATTTTTAATAAACTCCTTACAGCTATTAAAACAACTCCAAAAAAAACCTGAGATTAAAACAGTTTCATCAGGAAATACCATGCATGCTAAACACGTCTATTAAAGTCCATTCATGATCAATACTGATGTTTTCTATGTCATTTTTCTGTATACATGAGAAAAAAACTAGTATCCCTGTTTCTGATCACTGAATCATATCTGCCCAGATAGTTGTGATGTTATTTTACAACACCATAAAATAAGTTTGAAATTGAAGAAAAATTAGATCACTGTTATTTTGGGTTTAACACAGTTAAATGCCAACATCACGTTGCATAAACGGTATCCACCTCGTTCCAACAACGGGAGAAAACAATTACCTCGTTTGTATTAAGAACGTTTGGTCACAGGTAATAAAGCATGTGCAGAAAAAAAGAGAGTGAGAGGAGGTCATATTCTGTCTCTGCAGTAACCTACTCTCACGTTTCACTCATTGCTGAAAAATCAAACTGTTTAGTTCACGTTTTTTTCTAAATATGAGTGCGTTTTGACACAAAACTGCTGTCAGTTCACAGAATGATCCGCAGCAGACACAGCCGCTTAACTGTCACCCTCTCTCAGCAGCGTGGATCAGCTGTTCCTCCGCCACACAGACGCAGTATTTATAAGTATCTGGAGTTGAATTAAGTTAAATCAAAGTTGCATCTGCGCAGGTAGTCAGAAGCAGCCAGAAAATGGGATACTGTGTATACATGGCACAGTATCCCGGTTTCTTTTGGAGTTCTCCAGGTAGCAAAAATGAGTTTCTCAAAACCGCAATACTGTAATATCCTGTTTTTTTAAAGATGTATATATGCACAAATAGAAACCGGGATACTCAAAAAACCCAACAGAAACTGGGATACTCAAGTCCATGTAAATACAGTCAATGTAAACAACACAAAAGAATTGACAGGGGTATCGATAAGGACCTAGATCAACAAAGAGTATTGATAAGGGTCAATAAAATAATACACCTATCCTTAGTTGAAACAAAGAAACAGCAGTCCACTGACAAGAGCTCCCTTTCTTTCTTTTTCTCTCAGAAACCCCGACAAGGGCCTTCAGTTCCTGATTTCTCGAGGCTTCATCCCAGACACACCCATCGGCGTCGCCCACTTCCTACTCCAGAGAAAAGGCCTGAGCCGGCAGATGATTGGCGAGTTCCTCGGAAACAGCAAGAAGCCCTTCAACAGAGACGTCCTCGAGTGAGTATTATTTCCTGAAGCCCTTTTTAGGATCATTGAACGGACATCATAAGGTGATTCTCCTCAGTAATCCTCCAATTTTCAGTGGGATCAGGGGTCAGGGTCCAACCACAGGCCTGGATTCAATATGGGATTTAGTATGAGGAAAATCCCCAGCTTTTTTTAGTTTCTCTGTAGCAGTTGCAAGCACTTTGATACCGGAGGTAACAGTGCACAGGTTTTATAGCTTAACTGTACTTCAGGTCTATGGTTGGCCTGACTGAGTCCTTGTAATCTGAATCTGAACCCTAAAAGGTGTTTTTTTTTTTTTCTTGCAGACATGTCTTTTTCATTCTATATGACAAGCAGAGGCAGAAAATAATGTAACAATGAGATTTTAAAAAGATGTCCTCATGCAACTCCAAGAATTTGAAACCTACCTTTATTAGCCTGCAAAAAAAGACCAACAGGATAAACACAGAAAAGACAAAAAACAAAATAACCTTGGCCTCCATTTTGGTTGCTGTGCTTCTTTTATCACATCAATACCACGTTTGTAATGGCTGTTGCACTGACATTATTTTTCAGAGAACTGGTAATTAAAGGGCAATTTTACTGTTTTCTGGTTGTTTTAGTATTAAAGACACAATCTGGAGCAAATGCAATACCTCCATTATTCACTATTTTTCATGTAATTCACCTCAACTATGTCAGTTTTCAAAGCCAAGGAAATTCTTAGTTCCTATAGTTGTAATAGGGCTGGTGAATATGGCCTCAAATTCCATTAATGTTTTTTTTTTTTTGCCCTCTGCAGTAATAATATTATGCTGCAGTATTAAAAATAAAAATAATGCTTTAAATGAACATTTGGGCATTACAACCCTCCTATATTCCCTGAATCCGACCTGTGATGGTATTCTAAACTCATGCTTGCATAAGATCACACAAAAATGTTTTCATAAGTCTGTGGTCATTTTTTGTTGACTGCACCTGTAGTTTTAAGTTTCATTTCTCTCCTGCTGAGGTGGGCCAAGCAGCTACTGACTACTATATTTCCTGATGTGGGCATGTACGATAAAAATGTTTGAACATGGTAAAAAAAGAAAACAGCATGTTTGTCAGTAATTTAACTCTTCTTTAGCAACAGTGCTAATAGCCACCAGAGAAGTAGTCATTGTATACACTGGTAACCTCCACCTGAGCCATCATGAAAATCTTTCAGTGTTTTTTCTTTTTTTTTTTTTTTTTTTTTTTGCTCTTTATTTCATACAGAAAACATGGTCCAGTTCAGATTAAACTGTGGTGATACTTGTCCACATCCGAGTTAATCGCCACACTGGCAGCAGCCTTGCTGGTTTCAACTAAACCTCACCTCATTCTCCTCAAATATGCTGATTTGTCCAATGACAGACTGACAAATTGAATGTGTGGATGTCCCCCCTTTTCTGGTTATTCTGTCTGAATTTACCAAGTTAAAAGTCAAAATCCTAAAACATGCCTGCAACTACTTCTTAAGTCTTATCAAAGAGAACAAAACACAGATCTAGACTCAATCTTAGTTAAACAAAATACAAGAGAAGAGAGTGCAAGTGACATTAACAGATTTAAAGAATTAACTAATGCATACTTCTGTATCGAATTAAACAGACTGGAATGATTTCCTTTGAAGCTCCCCCTCTCTTCTCTTTTCTTCTTTTTATCAAACACCTTCCTCACTTTATCTCAGTAATTGTCTTTTTTATTCTATTACATTCTCCTGTTCACCCATTACCTCTCAATTTGCATATCAACCTGGAGGAGGCGCCGCAGATCTTCCTTTTATCCTCCCAAAGTTATCAAACCCAGGACGCACTTTCAGTTTTTGCAAGGTCACCAGCAGTGTTCTTCAAAGTTGTACACTTGAGGTGGCTTTTATCTAATATCTGTATTTCTTTAAATGGACGCTATCTTTGTTCCGAAATGCATTGTATTAACAGGATAATGCTTTTAAGGCTTCAAAGTAGGATTCTCGGTGCAGATATACCCGATGAAGGCTGACATATGGAGGTATATTTTCTCTATTTTTCCTACAGAGCAGTCACTCCAAGTGGAAGGGACGTTGAAGAGGAACATGATAGGAGAGTGCAAAGTGTGTGAGAGAGCACTTTCGATAAAGTGTCGTCACAGGAGAGCGGATGAGGGATTGCAGCCTAATGTGAAAATCACTCATGTTGATTCACTGAGCCTGAGTGTGCAAGCGTGTAGCCTCTGTTTGTGTGTCCACAGGGAAGGTGTGAATCTGTATTTGTATTTTCCTTGCATTATCCTGAGCATATTCTGGCTTTATTAAGCTAATTGTGCCTCATTCTCCTCTCATTTCTTCAAGCATAAACAACAACAGTTAAAACGCCTTGAGTCAATTAAGCCAAATTGTGGTTATAGATTTAGGCTCCAGGAAATGTGGCACCCTGAGGAGTCATTTACCCATAATGTAGAGTAGCAGTTTAGCAGGAAAAATGAGTTTCACTGTCATATAGTCATCAGCTGCAAAAATATGGCTCCATCTGTCCCCCTGTTTCTTTGTATTTGCATATGTGTGAACCTGCCATGGCAGCTTTGTAAACATATGATTCAAGCCGTGCTATGCAAACAGATGTGTCTATTTCCCTGCCAGGTACAGCACACAAATCAAAAAAGTGTATGCAGGGAAAACTGTATTTTATATATGAGTGTGTATGAGAGAGAGAAGAAAGGAGAGGGCTGATGTACTCAGGCTAGAGAGCATTGCGCCCGACGTTACATAAACAAGGAGTGACAGCCGGGGAAGAGGAAAGAGAGAAAGAGAGGGAGAGAGAAGGGGTTGGTAGAGCAAGGAAGTGAGTCATGAAGAGGGCGATCAGAGAGGCTTGACAGTCAGGAAAGGTGATCGAGAGGAGGATAGAGTTAGAGTCAGTATGTACTTTAAGCTTTACCATCCCAAGTGTGGAAAAGATAAGCAATGAATCAGTAAATATGATTAGGTAGCAACACAGAGCATTATAGTAGACGTGATGATAGTGATAGTGGGGCCTGTAACAGCAAAAAAAACTGAATTTCCTGCATATCCTCCTATCATATTGTATTGCCATATATACTTTTATCTTAGCTTAGAATAATGTATTTATACTAGCTGAGCTTATTGTATCACATCATATTGTATCTTAGCTTAGCCTATCCTATCTTAGCTAAGATTAGTTTAGCAAAATATGTCCTATTGTTTAGTTTCTTTGGATATCTTATCCTGTTATATCTTAGCTTAGCTTAGCATAT
The DNA here is from genome assembly GCF_018320785.1 of Cheilinus undulatus. NCBI lineage: Eukaryota > Metazoa > Chordata > Actinopteri > Labriformes > Labridae > Cheilinus > Cheilinus undulatus. Next base: position 16,365,197 of record NC_054887.1, on the reverse strand, counting down.
TGTTGCATGATATTGCTTATTATAGCATATAGATCATGCCTTACCTTATCTTACCTAAGCCTCCTGGATTTAAACTGAGTTTAGTTTAGCACAGCACATCATATAGTTTTGTTAATCTGGGCTTATCTTTGCAACTCGTTGCATAGCTAAGTTTATCATATCTTAGCTTAGCTTGGCAAACCTATTCATCCTGACTAAGCTTAAAATAATATATGATATCATTTTGTATTGTGTCTTAGCTTAGCTTGTCCTATCTTAGCTCAGATTAGCATAGTACAGTGCTTAACAAATTTATTAGACCTCCATAACCCTAACCAAAGTAAGGTTTATGCCACAGCTGCCCTAAATTAACAGCATTGGTAATTACCAAAATCTTTTTTTTATGTTTCTGCAATGGTTAATACACCAATATGTAGAAGCTCTTTAACCTAAATGACATGTTTAATGCTAAAATATAATTATTATTGTTATCCATGAATTTTCAAATTTACTGATTTAAAAAAACTGAAAAAACAGTAAAGCACATTAATATTTCTTGATTAATATGTCAAAATGTAGTTATTTACTTGCATTCCTGAAGAGAAGAATGAGTTTTAGTGGTTGAATGTTATACTTGATTAATTTCTGAGTTCTCAGAGAAGCCCTGCTCAGATTTGGGTGAATTCAGTTTGAAACCCCTCATTCCTGTTCAAAATGGTAAAACGTGGAGAGCTGATTGAGGCCGCATTAAAGCACTTCATGATGCTGGATGGTCTCTGAGACAAAAATGACAGGTGGTCTAATAAATTTGTTAAGCATTGTATATTAGCATTAGGCTTAGCTTGGTTTGGCACAGCGCATCTTATGGTTTTGTTAGTCTTAGCTTAGCTTATCTTAGTGAATTAGTGACAAAGCTTAAGGTATTGTATCATATTGTAACATTTTGTTTTGTATCTCAGCTTAGCCTAGTCTGTTCTATCTTAGCTTACCCTAGGTTAGCATTGTATATCTTATTGTTTTGTTTCATTAATTATTCTATTTCACTGTATCATAGCTTATCGTAGCTAAGCATATTGCAGTATAGTATGGCTATGCTTAGCATAATATATGATAGCTTGTTTTATCTAAGCTGTCTTAGCACAGCTTATCTTATCGTTTTGTTTATCTAAGCTTAACTTATTCTACTTCGTTGAATAGCTAAGTTAATTGTATCTTAGCTTAGCCTGGCATTCTATATTCATCCTAGCTAAGCTTAAAGTATTGTATCATATCTTAGCATAGCTTAACTTCACCTGTCCTATCCTAGCTTAGCTTGGTTTGGCATAGTATATCTTACCATTTTGTTTCTTTGAATATCTTACCTAAACATATCTAAGCATATCATTTCTTACCTATTTTTTATTAAGAATATTTGGTATTAGCTAAATTAAGCTTATCTTGAATTTGCATAGCCTATCGTTTTTTAGCTTTTGTTGCACATCGTATCTGAATGTTTTATTTAATATTTTAACTTTAGCATTCACATCCTGGTTAAGTTAGCTTATACTTTGTTATCTTTCCTTGGATTAGCATAGCATATCTTATTTTGTTTAATATCCTATCTTATTGTATCTTATCTTAGTTTTACATATCGTAGCTGAGTTTTGCTTAGCCTCTTAGCATTTTTTCTATCTAATCATGACATAGCTTAGCAGTCACATCTGACCTTATCTTAACTGAGCCTATTTTATCTTAGTTTAGCTAATTTAGCGTTTCATAGCATTGCTCAGCCAATTGTACCTTACCATGCTGTAGCCTGGTGTATTTTTATGTTGCCTTAAATATCTCATCTTTATGCATCTTCTCTTAGCTTAGTTCAGCATAGTGAACATTAACATTATTTAACATCTCAGCTCATGTTAACTTAACTTAGCCTCTGAATCTTATCTTAGTTTAGAAAATAGTATTTTACATTTTGTTCAGTAACTTATCTAGTCATATCTTACTTTTGCTAAGCATTTAATAGTATAACTTTTCCATCTTATTTATCATAACATAGCTTAGCATATCATATCTTACCTCGTTTTCCAAAACCATTTTTATCTTAGCTTAGTTAAGCCGTCTTAGCTTTTCTTAGCATAGCTTAGCCATCATATCCTAGCTTAGTTTAGCATAGCATAACTTACGGTTTTGTTAAATATCTTACCTTACTGTATCTTATCCAACCTTAGTATGGCACAATGTATCTTACCATCTCTTTTAACATCTTGTCTTAACTTCATCCATAGCATAGCTTAAGGGTTAAAAAGGGGACTGAGCCAATCTAACTGTAATTGTAGGGCTAGGGTTGGATGAGAGTTAGTCTCTAGAGCTGCAGTTGCTGTAGTTCAATCATAAAGAAATAGTGTTTCTGTGACTGTTAACATCATGTACTGTAGGCCTAATGGTAGTCATAACACTGATAGAAGCAGTAGTTATATGCTCATAGTAGCTGATATGTGGTATTTTAGAAAGATAAGCTTGGTTCTTGTAATAAAAGCATCAATAATTCCATTTATAGTACTTAATAAACAGTACAAAGTCCATGATATTTTCACCATGAGCAGGTTTTGCTGTGATCTACTGTTGTATTTCAGTAGACTCAGCATTTTGCCTGTTTTCTGCTTGAGCAGCATGTGCCACAAACAAGTACTCACCTCATTAACTCTCTTTGTTCACAGTGATCAATCTTCATGGGGTGTCTGTGGACATGTGTGCTCCCCGTTCTTTCTTACAGCCCCACAATAGAACAGATCACAGGGGGAATCTTGAGACAACTACAAACTGTACACTTAAAGATTTTAACATCAAGTGCATCAGCTTCCTTTTGAACACGTTGCCTATGATGATCAATCAGAGTGAAGATATCTGGAGCTAGTGTGGATAAGATTGGCTCAAACCACATGAAAGTAAATTGGAGTGCAAAAAAAGAAGGCTTTAATTTCATACTTCGATTATCGTGCTACTTTGTACATCCAAGGAACATCTCACATCAAAGAAGAGAAAACTTTTAAACCTCACATCTTGTTTTCAAAGTCACCTTCTGCTTCAGAAAACCTCGTTTCACCTCCAGCCGCCCACGTTCTGTTTATACTGAACTCATTGGACGGGATATTTTGCCTTTTTTTAATTAAGTCATTAAGCTGAGGTTGTAGGTAATAGGAGGATTTTCTGCTCGGAGGGATTGTATTGGAGGTAGTGGGTGGGTGTGTGGGTTGCTGAGGTAAAGAGAAGATATCCAGGCAGAGTCTTATCTCTGGTGTCCGGGCATGGCTAATGCCTGGAGTTAGTAGGGTGGTGCTGCAGTCGGGTAGAAATGAGGTCGTTTTCATCGTTTATCTTTGGTTTAAATCCACAGATCCTACCATGCCATCACTGAAGGGGCAGCCATCACATTGATAAAGCAAAAATAGCTTGGAATGATAATATCTTTTTTTGTGTGCCCAACAGTTGTGTCGTGGATGAAATGGACTTCTCAGGTATGGAGCTGGATGAAGCACTGAGGAAGTTTCAGGCCCACATTCGTGTCCAGGGAGAAGCCCAGAAGGTGGAACGTCTTATCGAGGCCTTCAGGTAAATCTGTCAGGACCACTTTTGAAAGAAACACATAATTTGCGGTTTTAATAGTTGTTGTTGTTGTTTTTTTTTTTTTTTGCAGTTTGCACTTATTGCTATTATTTATATTTGGTGGTGTGGTTGTTCTGGGATCCCCCTGTCCTTCCACAAGCCTACGTGGAGAGAATCCAGCAGGAGCGCACATTCCTGCCTTTGCTTTGCCTACAAGGAAAGCCTGATGCAGGGAGAGAAGCAGCAACAAACCAAGAGCAGAGTAGGCGTCAATGACGGCAGAATGGCATTAATTAAGTCAGATACAGAACAAAGGAGGATCTGGGGTGGAGGAAGATTGAAAAAAAGCAGATTTTAAGGGAACAGCAAAGAGTAGCAGGCTAGTGCAGCCTAAAAAAGGTAGCATGAGTGTGATTAGCTGTCAGCTGATGAGGGCTTGTGTGAGATCAGCTGATATGAATTAAATGGCAGTGCTTGACTGTGGCCTGCCTGACCTAACGCACTATGCTCAAAAAAGCAAAGTTGGGACGTGGGAGATTGAGTTCATCTTGAGGTGTTCTAACTTGTATTAAAAGGACATTACACCCCTTCTGATGAATTCAAAGGGAATCTGGTTATAGTTATTTATTAATAGACTGTCTAAATCCATATCCTGATTCTAGAAATATAGCGCCTTATCAGTATTTACCTTGAATTTCCAAAATGGCTTTATTAGAAGCATCCCAGTTTTTGTACTTACATTGATGCCAGTGAAAGTTCTTAACTCTTCAGCAATGGAATCAGCAGTGTTGGCAACTTTTATGCAACATTTGGCTTAGAAGTCATTGACCCTGCTCCGTGGCTGGGTTGCTGTTGTTCCTAAATGCTTCTACTTTCTAATAATACCAATTACAGTTGCTTGATGTGATGCACCTGTGTTAATGTGTCTGATTGAAAGACCTGAATTCAGTATTTACCAGGTGTGGCCAAATACTTTTGTCCAAAGCCAAAACTAGCTTAATAAGCAAGCCAGCAAATAGCGATGCTAGCGAGTGTGTTCCTATTTGTGGCCAACTAGAAATAAGCATGCTGATTTTAATTTTACAAACACCTTACTGAATTGAAGCACAAGATATTTAAGAAAATTTTTCAAGGGTCAAATTCTCCCACAATATCAATGTAATAATCAGATATGCAACATGAAAACAGATGCTTCTCTGGTAAATTGTCCTTCTTATAAACTAACATGGAAGAACTAGATACTCAGAAACAATAAGCATTTTTATATTAATATCCAAATCCTTCAAATCAACTTTCTTCCCTTCCTCTGAGTCTTGGGGTTATGAATAATATCACTCATTTGTTTTGCTGGTGTCACTTATTTCCTTCTCTTTTGTAGCTCTGTGCGTGTTGACATTTGTGTGGGTGCAAAAAGTGAAATGAAACACTGTCACTCAAAAATTACCTCTGGGCCTTTCTTGTCTTGCCATGCATTAAGATGGGAGTCACAGGTCTTTTTGATTCTGAAATATGCCCACATCAAGTTTGGATGGCGTGCTGAGAAGTACAAATGTGAATATTTCAATCTTTTTTTTTTTCTGTTGAGATGCAGGATTTTGCTTCTTTTTTTCTGAGGATATGTGTTCAGATATAGTGGACAAAGGGAAGATGAAAACAAGCCAGTCTGACTATATGTAATCAGTGACAGACAAGATAGTATGGCAAATTTAATCTGACATGAACAGCCATAGAGGAAAATAGACATGTATGAATAAGAAATACACAGAAAATCACCACTAAACAAAAATACACTTTTGTCTTTCCTTTCTGCTCAACAACAATAAAAATGTCGACCACTCAGCCCTGTTCGAATGGCCAAGCATGTAATTTCCAGCCCCAGTTAGCGACACAGAGACAATTTGCGGTGCAGCTGTGGCACTGCTTGTTAATGCTAACTGTTTGCCGTAGCCCCTCTGGAGTAACAACCACCTGTCACAGTTGCTGAGGTGCCCAATGAGGAGAAAAATGGTGGAGCAGGCAGAGAGGTTGGCAATGGTAATGTTTGGACATCAGGTTTGCTCTGCAAGTACTCAAGAGCAAAGGAGACTCGGGGAAGGAGGAGAGGAGTGAGGAGACACCAAGTGGGAAACTGAAGGAAGAAAGGGGAGAAAAGGAGAGAGGGTAGGAAGGTTTATAAATAACCAGCGTTGCATAACCATCAGTGCCTCTCTGTGCCTGCCTCCCCCTGCTCCTGGGCTTTGATATGGCTCCAAACACATACACACATGCAGAAAGAGAGAAATCTCCAAAGTAAGTGAAGGGGATTTGAAGCAGCTATGAAAAAGAGTAAAGGGAGAAGTGAAGCAGCCAGCAGCCTCGGTATTTGCTGCGTCAGTGTGCTAATGAATGAGCAAATATGAGCCAGCTTCCAATACTGCAGGTTCATACTTCCAGTGTATTATCCAGATTTTATATTTACTCAGTCACATACAGTCACTGCATTTTTTATTCTAAGGCAGATGAGAACCATGCAGGTTGTTTTCTTTCACCAAAACCCATCCTTACAGACAGCATGACAGTTGGATTACAGCAACGCTTGGTAGGAAGAATTCAAAATTTGTTTTTTGAGACAGCCGACAACGCCAAATTTCAACCCTTGCCAAATCTATTTCAGCAGGAAGCATCATGCGCTGTTTACCCCTCTGATTTCTGTTTTTATTTGGTCGTCTCCATGTTCTTTCAGTGCAGAGTAAGAGCATACTTTGAGTGGCATAAATTGATGTTTTTCTGCATGGTGCTACAGTAATTTGGGATTTACAGACAAGGACATAATTGCTTGTTGCTGTCGAGTCAACGTTTTTAGACATGGAGATGTGAAGGAGCATCTGTGTGCAGCCCTGTGATTAACAGGCTGCAACAAACATGGCAACTTGAACACATTAAAGTAGAGGGTACAGTAACACAGTAATATTTATGTGCTTTTCTTTAAAATGATGAACTGTAATTTATAAGCCAATAAGCTATGATTAAAAATGGGTGTAATTCCTCCTATAGTTCAAGGATACTTCCTAAACCGTACACCAGCAGGGACTGTAATGACACTGTGTTCATAAACCTGTACTCTGATATGGAGTTGGTCCCCCTTTTGCAGCTTTAACAGCCTCCACTCTTCTTGAAAGGCTTTGGAGTGTTTCTGTGGGAATTTGTGCCCATTCATTCTGTCGAGCACTTCAAAGCTCAGGCACTGATGTTAGACGAGAAGGCCTGGCCTGGAATCTTCGTTCCAGTTCATCCCAAAGGTGCTCAGTAGGGTTGAGGTCAGGGATCTGCACAGGCCAGTCAAGTTCTTTTACACCAACCTCGTCAAACCATGTCTTTATTGTCTTTGCCTTGTGCGCCAGGGTATAATGATGTTCGAATAGAGAAGGGGTTTTCCCAAAGCATAGCATTGTCCAAAATGTCTCAGTGTGCTGAAGCATTAAGATTGGCCTTCAGTGAAGATAAGAGGCCTTGCCCTAACCCTGAAAAACGGCCCCATACATTATCCCACCGCCACCAAACTTCACAGTCAGCAGAATGCAGTCAGGCAGGTAACTTTCCCCTGGCATCTGCCACACCTAGGACCGCCCATCTGACTGCCATTCAGTTGGGTATTGCATTGGACTTCATGATGTGAGGCTTGCATGCAGCTACTCAGCCGTAGAAACCCAATCCATGAAGCTCCTGCTGCACAGTTTTTCTGCTTATATTGATGCCAGTGAAAGCACCTTCTTGCACACCATGTATCTTAGCAGTCTTTTACCTCGCTCTGTTGCTCTACTTACTTATAATATCACTTACAGTTGACTGTGGAATATCCAGCAGGGGTAAAAATTTCTCAAACTGCCTTATTGCAATGGTGGCAGTCACTAAGCTATTCAGAACAAACCTTTTCTAATTGAAAATGTTTGTTAAAGGAGACTGTGTGATGAATGGCATAGTGACTGTGGCACAAATTCATCTCAGTTGCGCAATCCACGCCGCTAACTCATGTCTTTAATTAACTCAGGTGTATTAATCTGAACATTTGCATCAACACCCAACATATGAGAACGCAGACTCCACTGACTGATGCCAAATGTTATGATGCTCTGGAGTCAGACTGTCTCTATAAACTAGTGAGTTTGGATTGTCAACCTAGGAAGAGAGGTGCGATTCCCCACTCCTGAACTTACAGCTTGACCTGAGGCCCTGAGATAACTTAACCATCCCTAGAAATGTCTGTGGGGACACAGAAATATCAGAGAGGCATAAGAATGAAATTTCTTGGACATGTTTGGGCATGGAAAGATGTTCCTAATGTGAAAACAGACAAGGAGGTGGGAGCAAGCATGCATGGGCACAGTATGAAACAGTCAGGCCCAATGTGAAACCCCCCAACTTGTAGTGTTAACATTATAATTAACAGTGCTTGGGACTTTGTTTGAGATGTTAACATAATCTAAAAGTGTCTTCTCTGCTTTAGGCTGAATCTGCAGTCTCTAAAGCCCCAACAATCTCATCAGCAATGTATAGCACCCTATATGTTACCTGACAGGCAAAATCTGGGGCAAAAAAAAAGCCCTCAGGCAGCATTTTTCTACCGCTTACAGAGCTTATGTTCTGTAAACACACTGTAATAGCTCATGGTGACAGTGAAAGCATACATAAAAACAGTCACATATGCACAAGCATCCTCTTCTCCTCATGCAAGTCTTACGCAGTGCTGGATAGCATTAGCACAAAAACAGAGTGCGACAAGGTAAGAGTTTACAGCATGCATACCAATGTGTGCGTCTTCTTCCCACAGGGACATTAGATTCCAATCATGCAGCTCAGCAGGTTTTCATAACTCTGCTACGGCCCCAATGTGGAAATGATGACTGATTAAAGTAACTATTACAGTACACACTCCAGCAGAGAGCCCACAGGGGGTCCACACACACATACACCTTCTCATGCTTCTGTTTAATGCTGTCTCTGATTACTCATACACAGGCGAGGTTGTACTATTGTATTATTCATCCCCAAACCAGGAAGTATCATTGCACCACACAGAGGCAGATAAACATTCTCTCTCCCTTTGGGCATGTTTTTTCCTTAAGCACACTGGTGAATGCAAACGCAGAAAGGAGGCAACTACAAAAGATTCACAATGCAAAGGCACTCCTATTCACCAGCTTTTATTTCTAAGAGCATTTGAGGAGAAGTACATCAAACTGAGTCAGGCTTCTGTCACATTTGTTTTATAGAAAAGAGCCTCAGTGAGGGATTTTATATTTCAAACTTCATAATTCCTCTCAACAGCTCAAAAAACAATCTTTACAATACAAAAAAGGGCTTCATGTTGAAGAAAAGCTTCTCTGCTGTGAAGGACTCAGTTGTCCTCCTACTGCAGAACTCATATGTACTCCCAGAAATTTCAAGACAACTTCAGACAGGTCCCCTAAAATCTTCTGGATTACATGTTCCCATGTCTGACTGGAGGAGGAGGATTTCTTATTGAATGTTTCAGATCATTAGACAAAGATAACCCGAGTGAATACAGAAGGCAGTTTTGAATTATTTTATTTATGTAGGAGAAAAAACATCCAAACTTACCTGGCCCCTTAAACCCAATAACTGGTTGTGCCACCCTTTGCAGCAACAATTGGTAATATCTGGCAATGAGTCTCTCACGTTGCTGTGGAGGAATTTTGGCCCACTCTTCTTTGCAGAATTGTTTAAAATCAGCCACATTGGAGGGTTTTTAAGCATGAACAGCCTGTTCAATCAGATTTATGTCTGGGACTTTGACTAGGAAACCCCATAACTTTCATTCAGTCAGGACTGCTTTGTCAAGAAATTCTGATAAGGAAGGAAAACATAAGACAGAGAGAGAAGTGAAAAAACCAGAGTAGAGCAGGCATCAATAACAACAGAATTACATCATATAAGTCAGAAGCAGAATGAAGGAGGAGCTGGGGTGGAGGAGGACTACAAGAGCAGTTTAAATGTGGCAGCAAAAGAGCGATTTGCCAATTTATGTATTTATTTAATTTCATTTAATCAGGAAAAAAACCTCATTGAGATTAAGAATCTCAAAAGCCCAATAGCGCGCTAAAGCAAACCAGCTGGCCGTCAGCTGATGAGAGCTTTCATGAGATCAGCTGATCTCAGTTGTGACAGCACTTGACTCTGTAGCATGCCCGAATAAACGCTGTATTTTTGTTTTTTTTAAAGCCATTCAGAGGTGGACTTGCTTATGTGTTTCAGACCATTGTATAACCCAAGTGCACTTGAACTCACAAATTGACGGCCGGACATTCTACTTCAGGTTTCCTGGTACGGAGCAGGAATCATGGTCACATCAGTGTCAGCAAGTCCTGAAGCAGCAAAGCAGCCCCAGACCATCACACCATCACCACCGTGTTTGACTGCTGGCTTGGAGTTCTTTTCATGAAATGATGTGATAGTCTTAAATCAGAAGTAACGGGGTGCACACTTTCCAAAAAGTTCAACTTTTGTCTCGTCAGTCCACAGTATATTCTCCCAAAAGTCTTTAGGATCATCAAGATGTTTTTGTTTAAAGTGCAGCCTCCAGCAAGCCAGCAGGTCTTTAGATGTTGTTCTGAGTTCTTTTGTGACCTCCTGGATGAGCTGTCAGTGTACTCTTTGATGAATTTTGGTAGGCCAGCCACTCCTGGGAAGGTTCACCACTGTTGCAAGTTTTCTTCGTTAGTGGGTAATGGCTCTCATCATGGTTTGCTGGAGTCCTAAATCCTTCGAAATGGCTTTACAACTCTTTTGTAACCCAAAAATGACTTTTTTTCTCATCTGTTCTTGGATTTTTTTGGGTGGTGGCATGAAGTGTTGCTTTTTGAGATCTATTTGTCGACTTCACTTTGTCATACAGGTTCTACTTGAGTGGTTTATAGATTCAACAGGTCTGACAGTAATCAGGTCTGGGTGTGGCTAGTGAAATTGAACTCGGCTTTCCAAAAAACGTGGTTAATCACAGTAAATTCATGATTTATTGGGTGAGCTTAAGTGGGAAAAATACACAGAGATGAGAAATCAGGAAGGGGGCAAATACTTTTCCAGTCAATTGCTTTCACACATGTAGCTCCACTTTGAGTGGCTGCATAAAAGTATTGTAAGAAAAAGCAAAACACAAATGCACCATTTTCAAATACCTTCTCCTTTATGTGGCCTTCCAATCAGACAGAAATGCATCTTTCAGATTCTAGCAAATCACCCACTGTTAGGTTTATGGTTGTTAAGAAGTGGCGAAGAGCATACCTCTCATTTTTGATGGACATTCTTGAGCTACGCTTGTCTCAGGTCATTTATGAGCATGTAGTGTCAAAAGATAATGTATTGTTTGTCTTGTCTTTCAGCTTTTATGCCCTTCTTTCTGTCCTATAACTGCTTCTAATAATTTTCTAATTCATCCCTCTATGTGTACACATTATCCTCTCTAAAAGGCTTGATTTATTCTATTTAACATCCACACTTCTCTGTCTCTCTCTATGCCTGTGTCCTCTGTCACGACCCACACTTGTCATCCTCTCCTTTATGCTTCTTCCATCCCTACTTACACTCAAATTCTTGTTTTTCTGTCTAATTTTTAATCCTTTTCTTTGTCTCTTTTACAGCCAGCGATACTGCATGTGTAACCCCGACATCGTGCAGCAGTTTCACAACCCCGACACCATCTTCATCCTGGCCTTCGCCATCATTCTGCTCAACACTGACATGTACAGTCCCAACATCAAACCTGACCGCAAGATGATGTTGGAAGACTTCATACGTAATCTGAGAGGTAAGTGACACAGCAGCATGTTTTTTTCTAGAGTTACAGGCACATTGAGGGTGTTACTGACTTAATGAGTTGACATAATCCGCTCATGTAATGTAGGTTAGTTTATACGTGTGTATTTGGCTCCAAGGACAATTTCTCTAAGGGTCTTGCTGGATGATTTTTCTCTGATTATGTTGAGGTTAAACTTATAGTTTGCATATTTGAATAGCATCTTCTTATGGATGCAGTCAGCTAGGGTTGCTGCTCTGTAGCCAATCCTGACATCTGAAACCAGAATCCCAGCATAACCTGTAGTAAACACCACAGTTATGTACACCCCCCTCCAAAAGTATTGGAACAGTGAGGCCAGTTCCTTTATTTTGTGTTGTAGACTGAAAACATTTGGGTTTGACATCGAAAGATGAATATAAGACAAGAGATCAGTATTTCTGCTTTTTACTTCCAGGTATTAACATTTGGATCTGATACACAACTTAGAAGATCGCACCTTTTGTTTGAACTCACCCATTTTTAATGTGACCAAAACAATTCGACTGACAGGTGTGTTTTGTTTCCCAGGTGTGTCCTATTACATTGATTATTCAAACAATAAATGCTGCTGAATGATTTGCCTTTGCAGACTGCATTTATAGTTGGAGGTGTGATCAACATGAAAACCAGAGAGCTGTCTATGGGTGAAAAATAAGTGATTGTGAAGCTGAGAGAAGATGGAAAATCAATCAAAGACACTGCACAAACATTGGTTATAGCCAGTACAACTATTTGGAAAGTCCTGAAGAAGAAAGAAACCACTGGAGTACTCAGTAACACACGTTGAATGAGTAGACCAAGGATAACAGCCACAGTTGACTACAGAAACATTGTGAGAGCTGTAAAGAAAGACCCTAAAACAACTGTCAGTGACATCAGCAACAACCTCAAGAGGGCAGGAGTGAAGGTATCACCGTCTACTGTTTACAGAAGACTTCATGAGCAAAAGTACAGAGGCTACACCAGAAGATGCAAACCACTCATTAGCAAGAAGAACAGGAAGGCCAGGCTGGAATTTGCCAAAAAGTACATAGACCACCCTCAAACATTCTGAAACAAAGTTTTATGGACTGATGAGACAAAGATGAACCTTTTTCAAAGTGATAGAAAGACTAATGTTTAGAGAAAGAAAGGATCTGTTCATGATCTCAAACGTACAAGCTCATCTGAGGTAATGTCAGGGCTTGGGCTTGCATGGCTTCTACTGGGACGGACTCATTAATCTTCACTGATGATGTGATGCATGATGGCAGCAGCAAAATGAACTCAGAAGTCAACAGAAACATTTTGTTGGCCAATTTCAAGAAGGGTGCAACCAAACTGGTTGGGAGATCTTGCATCATGCAGCAAGATAATGACCCAAAACACACTGCCAAAACAACGAAGGAGTTCATCAGGGGCAACACATGGAAGGTTTTAGACTAGCCAAATCAATCTCCAGACCTAAACCCGATAGAGCATGCAGACTGAAGGGAGTAACCCCACAAAACAAACAAATATAAAAATCAGGTGTTATTCGCTTTAATCTATTCTAAGTCTATACGTTCCAATACTTGGACAATGCTATCTTCTAAGTTGTGTATCAGACCCAGATGTAAATATTTGGAAATTAAAGCTGAAATGTTGATCTTTTGTCTCATATTTCTCTTTTGATGTCAAACCCAGATGTTCTCAGTCTACAGCAAAAATGAAGAAACTGGCCTCACTGTCTCAATATTTTTGGAGGGGTGTATTACTTAAGATTGCAAACTGTTTGTCTTCAAGAGGGCGAGCACGTCTAAACATCCTTTTTTGAGAGCTCTTTGAAATCAGCAACAGAAGACAGCTGACACCAAAGGCTTTTTTTGCATTCAAAAAGCTGAGCACGCGGAATATGAAAGAATAAACAAATTTCACCCCCAATGACTCTACTTTGAATTTACTAATGACAACTGAAAACTGCTAAAAGCCTGAATTAGACACCTCAAACATGGAGAAAATGAAAGACTCAATGACAAAATATGCCTTAAAGTCTCACCAAAAGCTGCTGTATGTGACTTATTGTTTTGAATCCTTAGAACAGAAGCGAGGGATATTTTTGTCATTTTGAAACGTTGAAGAAATTAAGTTCCAAGAATCACAAACACCCAGTATTTCATTTTTCTTTCGTGTGTTGAATCTTTTAACTAAAGCAGCGTGCCCAGCAGATAAATCTGTGAAAGTGAGTCAGTGTTCAGCAGAGTTTGTATTCAATCAAGCACCCTGCATAAATTCAGGTGATAAAATAAGGTTATATTTCCAACCCTGCCTGACACGCTTTACATATTCACAACTCATAGCGACGCCAACAGAGAGCACCTGTAACTCTCATCTCCCGTAAGCAGACAGATGCTCATTTGGCGAGCGTAGAGGAAGAGACAGGAGCGTCGTAGTTTTTTGCTCCCCGTCTGCATAATCAGTCAGGGAACGCTGAGGTCGATGCAGAACAACTTTAATAGATTCATCTGGGCTGTTCTTCACAATTAAATTAAGTTGGAAAATCAATTTCTGCATCTTATGCAAATTAAAATGTGCCTCTCTGTCTCTCTCTTGGCCTCTCTATTTGTCTTCTGCTTAGTTTACTGTGTTTTCTCTCTCTTCTCTCTTATCTGGTTTGGTCTCTGCCAGACTATTATTTTGTCTGCTTATTTATCTGTCTTAGCTTGTTTGGTATTCTCTCTGTTTCTCTCTCCTCTTTTCTGCTCACTCACGTCTCCCATAGACACTGACAGAAGAATAGCTCACTCGACTAATTGGCTGAGGTGAAATGCAATTACGCACCAGAAACCAATAGTAATGAAGAGCTATGGAACATTAATTATCTCAATTAGAACAGACTGTCAGTGTTAAAGCTGTTTCACAATGGGCCGTCTTAATATACAGCAGCTTCGAACATAAATTCATCCATTATGTCAGCTCATTAGAAATGGGGGAAAAAGAGGTACCTCATCAACAGGAGGCTTTGTTGTCCCCATGTTCCCTCTGTAGGTTGACCTGGTATTCTCTCCAGTGTAACGCTGGGTCCCTAATTGCTGATCTGAGTTCTTATTGATACCACTATCAATACTTTCTATAGTTTGGTGGAAAGACAACATAAGGGCAAATATTTAAACTATAAGTGGTGTTAGCTGAGTAGTGCTTGAGTTAAAAAGCTCTGATTCATTCTGTCACATCTATTGTATATCCTCAAATATAAACACATTCACAACTGTATTTATTGAAGTTTCTCATCAAAAAACTAAAATTTTCCATTTTTATGAGACATTTGAACACATAACATATAGAATACAGTCGTCTAATTTACTGAGGTTACCTGAACGCATCATATTTTCTGTCTTCAGCTTGTAAAGTTCATTAATTAACTTCAATTTTGCCAGTTCCACCACAGATTTCTATACCGGATTCATATTGTAAACAAACAGGACTTGCTCACAGTTTTGGAGCACTTTCCAGGATTTTCTGAGCAGCTGAAGAAGAAAACTGTCCTGAAGCAGCTAACGAGAGTGATATGACCATGGCTTGATCCCGTGTTGCTGTTAGCGTCTTTGCTAACATTAGCAACGACGTGCTTTGCCTGAAGGTGGTACTTAAGACTCGTTGGGCCTCGGTGTAAAGACAGTTCATCACCGCAGCATGTACCCACAATTTTGGTTTTATTAACACTCATTCACCAGCTTTTTTAAAAAGAAAATTGCTGTGAACCAAACCTGGGTCTGTCTCCTCACTCATCACTGCTGGCTGTCTGACACACCTCTCACCTCTTCACCCCCAGGCGTGTAAACGTCTGTGCTGTAGGACTACGGGAGCACGTTGTGGTCAAATTCAGTCATATGATTAAATTGTGTTATTTTGTTTTAACGCATTAAGGTTTCAAGATTAATCACTTGCATTAACGTGTCGATGTTAACAGCCCTAATTTAAAGATGATTTTTGAATACAACTCCAGACATAAAATTACCACTCTGTCTGTCAGGGAGGAGGGGCAGTGGGACATAACTGCAGACAACAGGTTTTAAAAGTTATCCTAGAAGGATAACCACTAAATCACAAGCAATTAAAAGGAAAAGGGGGAAACCAAAAGCACAAGAAAACTAGCCCAAAACCAAAAAACTCCTATTCTTGACAATAAATAGAAAAGGGGAAACTAAACCACTGCTGCTGTGCAGCTGAAATGAACACAAACTCCTAGGGAGACTGAGAAATCTATCTTCAGATGAAAAAACAAAGATCACCAATCTGATGAAAAGTAGAAACAAAAACACTGGTTAATGGTCTCCAGGACCAAATAATCTTTAACCCTGGGGCAACCGCTTATTCTCGTAAAATATAATCAAGAACTTTTATAGACAATGCTTATGTGACCAGAAACTTTCAAACTCACAAGAAGTAACACTAGGAGATGCTCTCAAAACCTCTGATGGTGAGATAATGAGTCAGCACAGAGTGCTGCAGCCCAAGAGTATACATGTTTGCCACACATGGCCCCAATCAGTGGCAATCAGCCACACACACACACCTGGCCCTGCACTGATCGACACACACCTGGCCCTGCCCTGATTGACACACACTCAGAGAGTTACCAGGCTGATCTTCCTCACACTGTGAAGTCTTAACCAATCAAATCAGGCCATTTACATGCCCCAGGCTTGGGTGTAGCTGCCAGTCAGTATGGTTATGCCAAAGAGAAAAACTAAGGATATTTTGTCTCTATTATTATTTTAATTTAGTTTTATAAGCACACTATACAGTTTTAGTTAGTTTTGTTTTTGGTAAAGCTTAGTTTTTATTTAGTTTCAGTTAACTAAAATAATTTTTGAATTTTAGTTTTAGTTATTTTGTACATTTTAGTTAACTATATAGTCACCTTAGTATAATAATCAGCAAGTTTTTTAAAGGGGCAGTGCACACTGAAATATCTGGAGGCAAATTCCACTACTATTGCCAAGTGCCTTAGACAGAATATCCCTTTAAACTAAAGGTAATTGACTTCCTGCTAATATAGATATAGATATAGATATAGCTTGTATTTTGAAAGAAAATAAGGAACTTCCGGTAGATTGAAAATTATGCCCACAGAAAAAGGAACTTGTCATAGATTGTAAAGCAAATAAGAGAACAGTAAAAATCTATCTTTTTGAAAAACACAAGGTGTAGAAGACTCCTGGATTGTCCACAGAACAGTGGTTAACTTACTGGCTTAAGACCAGTTGAAATTTTGACCTGATGATGGCACCACATGAAAAGTCAAAGGTTTGTCAAGGTTGTTGGAATTTATTGCAAGCTTACTTGGAATGGTATAATCAAATTTAATCTCTATCTTATGGTTGTTGACAAATTTGACTCCAAACCAAAGATATGAGCTTAATTTTGGCCCAATAAAAGGTCAGTAATGTTGTTACATGTAGGGTCTAAAATCAAGGAACCGTGAATGTCCAAAAAAAAAGAAGGGCAAAGCCATTTTTTAAAATACTTTACAGGATAAGGATAGATATTTGACCTGCCTTTACCAATTGAAAAATTTGCAGAAGTCCACCATCCATTAGGGTTTACCCTCTGAGAACTGTGAAATTTCTGTTCCAAACTAGAACAACCAAAGATGTGTCAGATGAATTGAAAAGGATTTTTTTTTTTTCAAGTCAGTGAACCAACAATTCAGAAACCGCCATCCAAAGAACTAGCATGGTCAGAGAGTCACGTCAAGTCCAGAGAAAGTGTGAGTTAAAGTAACATTCAGGTCAATGATGTAACTTATTAATCTGACACTTTCACAGGTTTCCCCCTGGTTACATCCTCCTCTGCCTCTGTCTCCATAATGTGCAGCCATGTCTAAGCGGTGTCCCAGTGTGCCTTGCTGTCAGCCACCATCGCTCGTGGTGGCTTCATTTTCTGCAAACACATCCTGCCCCATTGAAAACTCAATGTACCACACAGCACAGTGCAGCTGTTTGCATAGAATGGGGAGCATCTCGAGGGCAACCTTTCCACATAACGACATGCAGCTGAGCCGGCATTGAAATGCCACGGCCTTGAACTGCACCGTGTTCCAGACAGAAAATCGTCTGAGAGTATTAACCTTTCGTTCACCAATTAACCTCGCCTTTACATCGCCTTCTGCCATCACTTAATAGAGACAATGAAAGACAGTCAAAGTCAAAGACGAGGAGGAGACTGAAAGACCTCTTCTACACTAAAAATGGAATTCCTTAGCTCTCATGGACATAAAACGACAAGGTTAAGGTGTGTCAGTGTAATATGTACACAGCTGTGTGTAAAATATTTACTTTGTATGCTTTCCTGCATCGATGACACACAGTCTGCTCTATTTAAGCCAAAGTAGACTCACTTTGACACGTTAGTCACTCCAGATTCCTTCTCAGGGACTGGGATGACTTGTAAAATGAAAAGCAACCCTCTCTAAAGATGTGTGAGTAATAAGTCTGTTACCATTTTAGGTGTGGATGACGGGGCAGATATCCCAAGAGACATGGTGGTGGGAATCTACGAGAGGATACAACAGAGAGAATTACGCTCCAATGAAGACCACGTCACCTACGTTTCCAAGGTTGAGCAGTCCATCGTAGGCATGAAAACGGTGAGACAAACAAGGGTTCTTAACTTCTGAGGACTTTATCCAGTACCTCTTTTTTGTTTTTGAAACTGCCATGTTTAGATCTGCTGGAAGGGCAGGGGCCCTGCATGAAAAGGCTGCCAACCTTAATGCATTTACCACTGGGTCTTCTCATTTGATGCATTTCTCCCCATATTGACTCTCTCTTGATCTGTCCTACCAATAGAGGAAAAACATCACATAAAATTGTAAAAGTTGTTCAATGACTTTGTGTGATAAAATATATATCCCCCTGTAAAAATCCACATACCCGCTTTTAGATAAATAATGCTCATAATGGTAGAGTGGAACTCCGGTGTTTTTATATTGAGCTGATTTAAATTCAGTTTGGAAATAAGATTAGGTCCAATTCTAAAACTGTGGTCGTTCTTAAGTGGTAATCTGTTATTTTGATTATTGCAGTTCCTCAAGTGTCCACTTGGGGCTTGCTGCAAAGACGAGTCAGTCCCAGTTAAGTTCCATAATAAAATACCTATTTTTGACGGTAGTGATTAATCCTGCGGACTTTTTGTCCACATATATTTTTTTTTAATTTTGCAATCATTCTGGCTGTGTTACTGCTAATGATATGACTTTGTGAGTAGGGTTTATTATTATTTTTTTTTTATTATTATTATTTTTTTTTTTTTTTTTCAAATTGAGCACCATTTTCTTAAGGGTCTATAATACTCTCCATTTCCATAAATATTTACAAAATTTTAAGAAATTAATACTTTAGCAACTTTTTGCTCAGATATTTTAATCTACTTCAGTACTTAACAAAACTAACAAATAGTTAAACTTTTTTTGAGATTTTAATCCTATAAATGCTTGATTACTTGATGTCACTAAGTTGTTTTACAGAAAGTAAACCAAAAAAATGTATTCTATTTCATAAAACCAGAAAAGCACTCCGAGAGCGCAGACCTCCGCCATCAGCCCTATCTCCCGATAGTGAAGAAGCCTTTAAAAACATCTCTGGATCCAGACGGTGATCTGGATCACTCCCAAAATCTAATTCGCCAATTACTCCCTCTCCAGTGGGATGGAGACATGGTGAGGCAAAGCATTGGCTTCGCTACATGTGAAAGTCATGGCAGAGGGTGAATATTCCTCTATTCCTCCCAGCATTGTGAGTATTCTCACTACAATTTGCTGTCTTTCTCTCTGTTACGCTCCAACTCGTCTCCTCGACCGGGCGTGCACCTTTCAAACTCTATAAACTCCAAAACTTTGGATAAGTTACTCATGTCCGCCAACTCCTGGTGTAAAGCGGTAACAGCGCAGCCTTATCTCCCAATAGTACAGAATCCTTTAAAAAATTTCTGGATCTAGATGGTGATCCGGATCACTCCCAAAATCTAATCAGTTCTTCCTTATGCCATTTCTGACATTTCCTGAAAATTTCATCAAAATCCATCTATGAATTTTTGAGTTATGTTGCTAACAAGCAAACAAACAAACAAAAAACGGACAAACCCACCTGATCACATAACCTCCTTGGCGGAGGTAATTAATGATGGGGGTCATAGGCCTTTTTTATGTACAACAACAGTTTAATTTGGTGCATTATCATTTTATCCTAAATATTGTGTTTTTTTTAATGTATTAATATTTTTTTAAATTAGAATTCATTGCACATAAAGGCCATGCAGAACAAAAATGCCCACTTTCAAAAGCTGCTAGAGTTTTTTTTTTTTTTTCTTTGACATTTTTTGGGTTCAACATTTCAAACAACTTCACTGCCAAATATTATAGTATTTTCAGTATATTAACCCTATAAATGCCAGTTTGATTACATGGGGTCACTGTTTAATGTAAGACACCCAATAATAAACAACATAACATTATCATTTTTGCAGGGTCTGATTTCAAACCTACTTACTTATCATGGTCTAATTTTGGAGAAAAATTGTAAAATTGATCATTCATAGTTAAAACCACAAAGTGGTGTCATTCCCCTTTGTCCACTGCATGAAATACTTGGTGGTAAAAACAACTCAAATACCGTATATGTATACTGTAGTGAAGATGTTATATTTAAAAACACATCCATTTTGGCTATCAAGGCTCAGATTGATTAGCTGTGCTGCTTGTTGTCTGTCAGGTGAGTCGTCACTTTGTAGCTGTTTTCCAGGAGGCTCAGTGCTATCCTCAGCTCCACTTCAGTACCTTTTTCTTGATTGATTTAAAGTTACAGTATTTTCAACACAGAGACCGCTATTACTGGGCTTATAATGTTTCTTCAGAAACCAGTGGGTTACATCACTGAGACTACATCCATCTGTATGAGAGGTTGAGATCTCCATGACTTGACAAAAACACTCAAAGTGTGCTGTTTTAACCAATGCTGGCTAGAAATAGCAGCGCTAACTGCCATGTGCCCCTGTTAAGACAAGGTGGTAACTGCGTCTCAAACACATTACTGGATCTGTTTTAACCACAGCTCTAATGTGCTGGGAAAGCTTGAAAATGTGCCTTGAAAGAGCTTGAGAAGTTCTTGAATTTAACGCCTTAGCCGTCCAAAAATGCCTTCATCCAAGTGACTTCAGATTGAAATTCGTCCCCCACAAAGGAAAGGTAACCACTCTTAAACAGACAGGGCTGAGGTAATGGCACAAAAGCTGTCAACTTGCTTGCATCCCCTGCTTCTATTCTTTTGAATTCAGTAACATCTTAGTTGTTGTTTTTTTTTTTTGTTTTTTTTTTTTTTGCTTTATACCAGTGAGACTAAAAACATGAAGACACAAAGTCTCTTCCAACTGTATGCTGAGTATCTCTCTCATTATTTAAGTCCTTATCACCTAGCTTTAGCAGCATTAGCAGGGCAAATTTATAAGCCATTAAATGTCTCATCAGCATCACCATCATTACTGCAGGTCATTACTTGCCAAGAATCATCATTAAGCACCGCCATCATTAGTCTCTTTTAACAGTTTAAGGTTAAAAGGCTTGGTCAGGGCATGTGAGAAGTTTAATGTTTGAGGTTTAACTGAACACTGGAGTGTTTGTTTTTTGCATTCGCTTCATAGCTGCTCGTACATCAACATGTGGGGATTGTTTTCACTCACTGTGTGAGGGTTTTGGTGGTTTTCTTTGTATTTTTTTTTTCTCAGTCTTGTAGTATTTGGCTTTATAATGGACTGTTTACACTGGTTCATGTGGGAATGTGCTGCTTTTGCCCACGCATAACACCCCAAGGTTTTTCAAGTGTGTTAACACTTCAGGGAGCTCTGTTTGGATGTTATCAGTTTAACAAGGCCGTTCTCTGCTTTATCACAGACAACAGTATCAATTCATCTCAGGATTTGTATATGCATTTTTTTTTTCTGACAAAAAAATGAATGAACCCTTGGCATGGAAATTTAACCAGCTTGCAGCTGCTCACCTCGTCTGGCACCTACTGTGCAACAAGGGGGACGGATTTTTAAAATAACTATGTGGGAGTTTTTTATTTTTTCAAAGATAAGGAGCTTTAGGCTTGTTTAATTTAAGTACTACCTTTTTTAAGATCTATTTTTGGGGCTTCTTATGCCTTTATCAAAAGAGGAGGACTGTAGATAGAATTGGAAAAAGGGATGGGAGAGTGGAGGAAAGACATGCAGGAGAGGAGCCGCAGGCCAGACTTAAACCTGAGCTACCCATGTACATGGGGCACGTCCTAACCACTTGGCCATCTGCTCCCCAGTACTACCTTTTTAAGGAAATATACAAATGAATATCCCTGGCGTACAGGTTTAGTTCTTAAAAAGGCTCCAGTTTCCACAAACAACAGCTTTGTTGCAGATTGCTCCTTCTCCAGTCAGTCTGCACAATTCCACTGCTTGTGCCTCGGTCCAGCTCCAGGTTAGGGTAGAAGTCCCGCCGGAGACACATGCCAGGTCGCCCGCTGGCAAACCGCATCAATCTACATAGAGCAGATCAATCCAAACAGCCAGAAAAATACGTATTACGTGTCAAGTGAACTAAAATACAACACAATTATCAGACTCCCCATCATATATCATCGCTATCAACATCACACCTCCGGTCATCAGGAGGTCAGTGGGTCACGGAGCCACTACGGCACCACTGATGAGAATAAGTTAACTTTTGAGAAGTCTACACCACGACTGGAAGATGGTGCTGAAAGTCTTTGTCTGTGCTCTCAAACAAAACGGCCACTATACAGATGGACAATCAGCTGTTCTCTCAGGAAAACACTTCACCTGCCGTGGCTGGCCATGCTAGGAATAGAGCAGTGGCTTAAATTGCAGCAGTGTATCATCTGGCCACACAAAAAAATAATAGGGGGTATCATTTAGACAGGACTCTGACAGCACTGGTGTCCTGCCCTCCAGTGGCGTTCAGTTCTTTACCCTGAGATATCATTGATGGAATTGAGTATCCTAGCCGTCAGAAACCTTGTATCTCCATCTTTCTTGAGTTTCTTTTTTTTCATGAATCAGTACAATTGGTCACCCTCAATGTTTGTTAATCATCTTTTTTCAGATTTTAAACTAATGAAATGTATCAAAAAGAGCTTGTGCTTAAACCCCGTACACTGCTCTTGCCTTTCTCCCTCTGCAAGCTGCTTTTTTTTTTACAACCCTCCTCCACCCCAGCTCCTCCTTTTTTCTGCTTCCAACTAAACCAATGTCATTCTGTTGTCATTGATGCCTGCTCTGCTCTGGGGTTTTTTTCCTGCATCTCTCACTGCCTCAGGCTTTCCTTATCAGCATAGTAAGTGCAGGAAGGCGTGCTGTTGCTGCTTCATGCTTTTCATTTAGGCTTGTGGAAGGGCGGGGGATCCTAGAACAACCACACTGCCAAATACAATAGTAATAACAGCAATAAGTGCTAATTAACAGCCAACAAAGAAAAATATTTAGAACTGCAAATCATGTGTTTTTCTTGACAAAGTGGTC
The DNA here is from genome assembly GCF_018320785.1 of Cheilinus undulatus. Classification (NCBI taxonomy): domain Eukaryota; kingdom Metazoa; phylum Chordata; class Actinopteri; order Labriformes; family Labridae; genus Cheilinus; species Cheilinus undulatus. Next base: position 16,342,270 of record NC_054887.1, on the reverse strand, counting down.
CTGAATTTTTTCCAGTTTTTGCTGAATAAGAAAGGTCAGCTCAAGCCCTTTAAGCCCCTTTATACCAGCTCTCCTTGCTGCCTCCCTTCTAGCCCAGAGTTGGCCAATCTGAATTAATTTACTTTTAATTTGTTTTAGATTGAATCTTTATTATGTCCTGCTAACTTTCAGAGTGACATTGAATCCTTGACACTGGATGGATTTTTTTTGGGCCTGTGCCTTTAATTGTCTCTCAGTGATGGATGAGTAGCCACAGGATGACAGAGGGAGTGATGTTGTCGCCAAAACAATGATGGATTGTTGTGACAGGGAGTGACTATTCCTGTCCCATGAGTGCTGTCTGCTACAAAAATGGAGACTTGAAGCATTTTTTTCTCTTCCGTATTAAAATAGTGTCACAGCAGGAGTCAGAGTCCGCGTTATGGGTTTTTGAATATACATAAATGGTGGTTACATTTTAGAAGTGATTAAAAGCATGTAGGAATCTAAACATTTCCTGTTTAAATTACCCTAAATATGTAATATAGATAATATATCTGTAATCAGTTTTCTCCTGTCATGCTGCTTCTTAATAATCCTGTCAGTAAAGTGCATTTTTTTAAGAAGCATTTCAAGCTAATGATGTCTTTACATGTTTCTGACATTAGTGTAATGAGAAAACAGGCTGTCTGTGGCAGCTGGGTGGGAGTCTGCATGCCCCGCAGTGATGGGAGATGAGAGAGAGAAAGAGACAGCGGCTGTGTGTGCATTGCAACAGTCCACAGGGAGCAGAGAGGAGGAAAAAAAAAACAAAAAGAGGAAAACTGAACCAGTGCCAGAGATCATTAGAGTTTTATCATGAGTATAGGATCAACTCCATGTAGACTGGCAGCGAGCTGCTGCTCAGATTGAAGCGATCCAACACGCTGAAAGTGAAAGAGAAAGTCAGTGAGACATGAGTGTGAAGGGGGCGAGAACATGATTAGATCAGCCACCGAAGGCATGAGCCATTTTTGCAGTGTAATCTGCTTAAATGGGAAAAAGCACTTAAGTCCAGAGGAGAAGCCAGGCCTGTAGGACACAACTGCACCGCTTTATATATATTTATTAAAAAAAAAACTCTTTACATTAGAGCTCCAAGTGCAGCAGCACCATCTCTGCTAATCTGATTTGATCTGGTGTCAGAGCCAATGAGTGAGTCGCAAAATGTAAAGCCTCCCGCCTCATATTTAACTCGACAGAGAAACAACACGTTCAAGTTATTAAAGTATAAGCTGAAGCTGCAGTCTCTTTTTATACAAGCAGTTTTTTAGTACAACTCAGCTTTTATGGGATGTTTTCTATAGATTAAAAAAACTATATGATGACAACTAGAGGGACTTTTGTTAAGTTGATATGAAAAATAGTCTTCTGTGACTTACACCATTTTTGACGAGCTATGACTATGAAGATACAAAGATTCTTCATTAAATTACTTATAACAGAATACCTTCCACTTATCTATTCTTCAATTCTATGAAGCAATTTTTCTAAACTGTTGTGTAGAGCTTTTTTCATTGGGTAGCGAGTGTGTGAAATAGACATTGTGGCAGAAGCCTCTGATGTACGGAAGCCCTGAGCGGACATACAGTGCCAGTATAAAGTATGTTGGATGTTTTACACTCTTATCGATGTTATATATCAATCATGGTCAATACAATTGGACTTTTCTATGTGACAAATATGCAAAAAAATAAGAATATAGGACGGGCTAATGCGTCAACCTAGGTGAAAGACTGTAAAGAGGGCTAAAATAAAAGCAAAACCAAAAAAAATTTTGTGAGGCAATCTCCCCTCAAAAATTGGGTTACTGGGGCACAGATGGTTATTTCCCATCCCATGTGCAGAAGCTTCCAAGCGGTTGTCGATGGTTCATAGCTGACCTGCACTCCCTTTCATTTCTTCAGTCTCCCTCTCTTTGATTTCCTCTGCTGTCCACTGTCCTGTCCTCCCCAAATAAAGCCAAACACCTGAAAGTAAGTCAAAAAATGGGGGAAAAAAGTTACCTTCATATTTTCAGAAATAGTGAAAAAGATTGCAGCATATTTGAGCTGCAGCAAGGAAGTGACCTCCATCTTTGTATATATATATGTGCTGTTAAAATGTATGCTTAATTTCATTTAAATCATCACAGGGGTGAAAATGCAATCCAATTTTTTTTAATTCTATGGATAAAATCCATATTCTACAGATTAACATCGTTCCAGAGTGACTAGCAAGTGAACAATGTGAGCAGGCATAAACAAAGTCTGGTAGTTACATTTATAAAATAGCCAGACTACAAACATTATAGACGGAGAAATATTTCATAAATAAAACTGAAAAAGGCTGAAGGTCTAACCAGGGTTTTAATTATGTGAAGCCCAATTTTAGGAGTAGTAACAAGAATGGTGGCTTGCTTTCGCTACATAAGTTTTAGCTTTCTACATAAGCTAGTGTAGCTAAGATAGCTTTAGCAATGTGAGCTTTGCCAAATGTACCTAAAGCTAGCATCGCTATGAAGATAACATACCAACGTACTTTACGTAGCTGCTTTGTGAGTTTTGCTTTAGCTGCGTTAGCTACATAGTTACTTTATCTATAGCTAAGTTAGCTTAAGCAACGTGAGCTTTAGCAAAAGTAACTAAAGCTAACATAGCTACACGGATGAGGTAGATACCTTGCTAACTTAGCTGCTTTGTGAGCTTAGCTTTAGCTCAGTCAGCTATGAAGTACTGTTAACTTCATAGCTCCTTTATTTACTTAGCCTATGCCGCTAACAGCTTTATCAAACATTTCTTCCTTTGCTTTTTTTCGGTCTGGTTTTGACTTTTAACTTTTGGTATACTAACAGTTACCTTAATTTTTACTTCAACCTTAAATGAAAGTTAAATTTGACTTTATTTTGAAAGTTTTTGGGTGTATTTCTGCTACGACATATACGGTGTCTGTCAGAGTGGCTATCCAAAGTGAACGGTCTGCTGCCAGACTGTCTTGGACAATCTTCCCTCAGTCTCCACTTCTTTTGTTTGAAAAGCTAGTTAAAAGTTTTGATGCCGTCCAGAAGCATGTCCTTTCTGATTGTTTAGCTACTATTAGTATTAATCTACCACTGATGCAATCATTGTCAACATATGAAGTTTACTGCTTTTAATAAGTGTCAAGGCCAATGCTTAGATTATGTTTGTATCAACTGACTGCACAAATGTAAACAAATAACTGAAAACAACAAACCCAAACCCTTTTTAGAAAAAGTCACAACATATTCAGTTTGGATGTTTTTAATATCTGATAAGGCCTGTCTCCATGTCATCTATTTAAGTCCTTATCTTGTGTTCTGGGTTTTTCAGAAGCACACCTCAGTCTCTACCTGAAGTGAATAATGTGCAGAACTGCAGCCAAAAGTCCTTCAAACTGTACTAAAAGTCTGCCAGCTTCACTACATCTCTTCTCTATCCCTTCAATTGCTCTCCTGGATGACACAAGCCTTTCATTCAGTTAATCTCGGTGATTGAAGCTCTGCTTTTACCTGGATTTTTCTCTCCCTGCAGGTTTTGTCTGTCCCTCATAGAAGACTGGTGTGCTGCAGTCGACTGTTTGAGGTGACGGATGTCAACAAGGCCCAGAAACAGGCGGCCCACCAGAGAGAAGTCTTCCTTTTCAACGATCTCATTGTGGTAAGAATACAAACACACTGGAAGCCATAATGAGAGCTGACGTAATAATCCATTACTGTCATTAAAACCTTGACAGTTTCTTTTAAACGTCCCCTCCGAAGTGGTTGTTTTTCTGCAGTGAAACAGTCAAGCTTTAAAGCTGCTTATTTTGTTTGTTGTGACAGCTGCAATGCACCATCACTCCGCCAGCTCCTCTTTTATGTTGCTTCATAGCTCAGGACTCTCCGGCCATTTCTTTTAATAATAGATAGAGGCAGACGCAGCGTAGCAGTGCACTCATAAGCAAAGATATGTCCCCCAAAGAGCAGCTTTAAGAAACAGTAATAAAGCTATTTCCTCTCTTGGGGCTACTGCGTGGAAAGAGTTGTTCATTTGTCTTGTAGAGCGGAGAATTATCAAAGTTTTAGGCTTAATTAATGTGCTTATAAGGAGCCACATCGGGGTTATGCATTAAAAGTGTTCAAGTACACCCATAATGATGTCAAATGTTAATCTAACGCCAACAAACAGCATCAAAAAAAGCAGCGTGTCTATTCCTTCCTCTTTTTTCTCTTAGATTAATTGGTGGTTGAAGGGAAAGGAGGTTAAAAGGACAAATTTGATGTGTAATTCTGTTAATTTAGCACCAAGAGTAAGCAATCTGATACACTTAAGTAGGCTTTTTTTCTCCCAGCAGCTTTAAAAGCAGGGGAGATGTTGTTTTATGACATTTAAACGTATCATAGAGACTTTATTTTGGTTCTGGCCTGTTTCAGCAGAATGAATATGCTGATTTGACTCATCTTTCTACATCTGGAAGGTCATTCAGTGAAAAACATACATCTCAAATAAATCCTAATTTAAATCAAGCAAGGTTTTTTTTTTTTTATACAAATCAAAGTTCCAGCTTGTAGCGTTCTTCCAATTGACTCCATCTGCTTATTAAACATGTTTTAAATGATCAAATAGTTCCTCCTAAGCTTTCTCTGAGATGTCTCTGTGATATGGAAATCACTGTACATCAAATATTTATCAGGAAACTTAGGCTCTCTCCTGTTATTGAATTGTGAGTCTGACTTTGTTTTCTTTCCCCTAAAGATCTTGAAGCTTTGTCCAAAGAAGAAGAGTTCTGCAGCGTACACTTTCTGCAAAGCTATGGGCCTACTCGGCATGCAGTTTCACTTGTTTGAAAATGAATGTAAGTTACAATACTTGACAGCTGGCATGACAAAGAACATGTCAGACTCAATGTTTTAAAGCACAAAGTTGGTTCAGGTGTATTTGAAAAAGGTGAGATTAGATTAAGAGACTTTTAGAGCAGATTTTAGACCAAAAACGTCCTGTTTCATCAGCAGGGGCCTGTGAGAGAGAGAGCAGCAGACACGTACAGATAAACTTCTGAAAACAAGGTTCTGCAGTCAATCTTGTAATAGTTTACAGCTCAAAGTGGATTTAATGGTTACCAGTTTCTCTTTCAGGACATTTGGAAAGGCAGTTGTTTTTCCCTTCAGTGGTCCTTTAACTAAAACACTGTTATTATGTAATTAGAAACAGTGACCTAAAATGTCAGTGTGAACACAGGGCTGAGAACAACAAACCCAGAGAGAGTCTAACTTTACTCTCTTTCCTCTGTTATACTATACATGGACATACATAGATTATATTTGATTTTTGTCATATTAGTATTTCAAATGTTGCATGATCAGCTTTTGATTCTTTTTTATTGCTGTCATATATGTTTATTTCCTTATTGATATTTATTTCAGCAGATTGCTCTCTTGGGAGATGGTTAGCACACATTTGTTTAAACTAAATTTCTTTGCACTTTATAAAATGTCATCATATGAGCTTCTTCGTCCATTTTGTATTTCAAGCTCCTTTTACCTCTAGGTAATCTGATTTCCTCATGAAGTATCTTACTTAAGAACACATTAGTTAACGTTTCCTTCCTTAATTTACACCTAACTACTAACTTTCTTGACTTTTCATTATTCTCTGTGCTCTCCAGACTATCCTCATGGCATCACCATCCTCTCACCCTTCGGTTCAGACAAGAAGCAGGTACTAAACTTCTGTGCACAAAGCGCAGAGGAGCTGCTCAAGTTTTTAGAGGACCTGAAGGAGTCAATCGCAGAGGTGTCAGAGATGGAGCAGATACGTATCGAGTGTAAGTCTCTCTTCTTTCAATGTTGTTTACTGGATCAAACGAGAAATGATTATTCTTGAAAAGTAGATATTTAACAAAATATTTACCAAAGTGTGGTTTGAGTGTTAAACTAATTTTAAAAGGCAAATTCATTATTGAATAAATATACATTAAAAACACAAAAACAATAACCAAACAATAAACAAAATAAACAAGATAGAGAAAAATCAAGAAAATAATGAAGAAAAGCTAAGGAAAGCTATTGAAAACAACGACGACAAAAAACAAGACAGTGTTTTAAAAGGATCATAAAGCAACGGATAAACTTGAATACAAAAGAATCAAGAAAAATAAAAGAACAAAGACACATTTAAAAGCAAATAAAAATATAAAAAACAAGGATAAAGCAAAGAAAAAATCCAAATAAAAGAAACAGCAAATAAAAAAATATAAAGAAAATAAAGAAAAAACTAAAGGGAAAAAACATATTAAACACTTTGTTAAAATGAAAAAATATCAAGGACAAGTGAAAGAAAAAATAAAAATAAAAAAATGAACTAAAATCTAATGAAACTGAACAAATTAAAGCTAAGAAAAACCAAGGAAAATTTGGAAGTAAAAAAAGCAAAAATTAAACGTACTAATTCTAATACATATTAAATAGATGAGATAAAGGGAACATTTAAAAGCAAACATGAATTTAATTTAGAAAGGATAAAGAAAAGGAAAAACTTAAATACAGAGAAAAAATGCAAAACTGGGAAATAACAAAAGAACAGAAAAAGTCAAACCCAAAAAAAATAAACTGCAAATAAAGGAAAAAACTATAGAAAGAAATTGCACGATGAATAATAAAGAAATACATATATAATCCTTAGCTGAAATATAAAATAACAAATTCAAATTTAAGAAAAAAACTCAAAGTAAAACAAATAAGAAAAGTTAATAACTAAAGGAAAAAATAGGAGGTAAATTAAAAGAAAGAATATAAGTGAAGGATAAACTTAAATACAATAAAGATGAGAAAAATGAACATCTAAAAGAAATATATATTTAAATTAAAAAGGAAAAAGCAAAGAAAAAGTCCACAGAAAAAAAAGCATGAAATGTTGAACTGAAGAATTCCAAAGACAAATCAAAGACAAAATAAAGGCACAAATATTACATAAAAGTAAAAACTGAAAAAATAAAGTTCAGAAAAATCACTGGATAAATGTGAAGTGAAGACAGACAAAAAGCTCACACAAAATAAACAATAATCAAACAAAAAAGGAGGTAAAAAAAAACATTTTAAAAAACTGAACGCAAAGAAAGGTTCTTAAAACAAAAAAAACAAGAATTATAAAAGTAAAGAAAAATTCTATATCATGTTTCCTATTTTTTCTTAAATGGCAGCTTTGGCCCGCCATAGATTTATGAAACGAGAAAGAAGTTCAGCTCATGTTTTCAGAACGGCTGTAAATTTGAGTGACATCTTTCTGTTAGGTAGCATCCGCCATGTTTGTGGTTATTTCTCCTGTAGGTATGCAAACAACAGCAAATAAATGGTTCTACATTCTATAAAAGTTTCAAATGAATCAATAATCTCTCATCTTTGAAAGTGAGGCCGATAGTGAACAGTCTGATTCTCTCTGTAGGAATGTGTGATCCTCACATGGCGCACAGGTCAAAGTCAGCCTTTGCTGTGTGTTATTTACAAACTGTTGTTCAGGATGCTTTTATGTATGTGCATCAGGACTTTTTCTTCATGTTTCCTTTGGTGCACTGCAGCTCAAACAGACTGCAGGAGGTCGGTGAGTCTGAAGTGAAAAATAGAAAAAAAAAAACAGGCCAGTGTTCCTGAGAGCAGCCGGGCATCTGTGCTGTTTGCTTCTCTCTGTGCATATGAAATTCTCCAGACAATAAGTGATGCACACACTAGGACACACATGAAGCATCCTGAACCCAGCTCAGGCTGCCAGTGGGCATCAAAGGGAGAACCCCTGCTGGGATTTGACGCAACTGCATTACCCTTCACAGGGAGGGAGGGCCAGCAGGCAGCAACACACGGAGACGGGAGGTTATCTCTCCCTTTAAAGTGAAGTGAAGATAGACAGCTGCTGTGTATGAAAATACACAAACCTGCTCACATTTGTTCAAAAAAAAGAACTGACATTTCTTACAAAAACTCCAAACTAGTTTCCTCAACTTTTCTCAAAACATTTTATAGGAGTAGAAGTTGGAGCAGAAGTGTTTTCTGGCACTCACACAGACAAACAGCATGTCTTCTTTTCTCCTGGAAGAGCTTTCAGTTGTTGGCTTGTTGGTAAACACGCCTGCGGCTTCCCTTCTTGGAAATAGGAAGGAGAAATTAGAGTTTGTTTATCTAAAGATGGTATTTTTCCTATGGTGTCTTGATGTTTAAAATGAGGAAACTTAAAACTGAATTGATCATTTTAAATCAGCACGACTCTCTCTCAAAAACATACTTCACAAGGAAAAAGGAGTATTTTTCCTCTTCTCTTGACTGGAAATGAGTCTGAACTATAGTCTGTGTGCTGAGCTGAAACTCCCTAAAATTCCAAGTTGAACTACCATGAAATCCTGCAGAAGGATGCTCTTTTAGTACCTAAATAGTTTGCTGCATCCTATTTACCAGTGCAACCAGTATACCAGTATAAAATGCTTCGGTGTGCTATCATTACCCTATGTGCAGCTGCCACCGTCACCCACCGCACAGGACTGAAATGCTAATGCTATAAGGCTGCTTCATTGCTGGGATACCAAACTAGGGTTGCCGGGAAAAATCCTTTCACATCGCTAACATTTCTCTGAATCTGAATCGATTCAAAATGTCCAAAAATTGATATTTTTAACATGCTTTATACATTTTCAGCAGCAGACAGGAGGTTTGAGGCCCGTAAGCTGCACTGTAAGCATTAGCAGCGCTAGCTCTCAGTGTCTAGTCATGTATCTAAAGAAAACAGTGGTACACTCTTAAATAAATATACCTTGTAGAGCATTGGTTTGATTGAAAATACAATCAGTTAAAGACAACAAGTGAACAGCGGAGGTGGGCAGAGTGGCTTAAGGGCTGTGGGTCTCTACTTCATGACTATCACTGTAGGCTGAGAGCTCAACTACCATACTAGAGACTAACTGGAGTGCAAACTCCAAAGTGGTTATACCTGTAAAAGCTACACAGTTTTTGTCTACATTGTCTTCATTGTCCTTTTTATCGTCATTTTTGGTTTTCGTCATTGTTTTGGTTTTTTTTTTTCCACCATCATTTTCACAGTTTCGTTTGTTGTCGTTTTCTTTGTTGTTTTTTCATCATTGTTTTCATCTTCATTTTCTTCCCATGGTTTTTTTCAGCTGCTTCTAAATCATGTTGTGGAGTTTGCTGAACGCAATGAAAATTGTCAGGCAGGAAGCTAATTTTAACCTTGATGCAACTTTTATCTCAGACTTTTCAGGAGAGTTAATGAAGAGGTGGGATTTGCAGGATAATTCACAACATGATAGAATAGACTGACTGCACAGAGGATGTTTCCAGGTGTCCCTGTAAATTATGTTTAACTGACTAGTCTACAGAGGAGAAAATGCTTAGCGTACAGTCAAATTTACCACAGGGTCATTGTATCACTAGGTATGATGTGAGCCCAATATGCTGTGTAGAGTTTGGCTAACATTAGCAGCTAGCTCTGCCAGCCTGCAGATTTATATCGTACTTAATGTGGTACTTTCCACTTTGGTTGAATAGTTATAAATGAGTATAACTCTAAACAGCCAACACACAACTTGAATTCTATTTTCTAGTTTAAAAAATAGCTGTCTTACTGTGCTATTCCTATGACATGCTAATCAGTAATCTTCTGGAAATGCTCTAACAGGAAGGCGGTGTCATTAGCTGAAGCTACAGCAGCTACTAGTGGCGGGAGGCTTCATTATAGCTTTGTAAGAGCATTTAACTGGGATATCCAGCCTGTGTTTATAAAATATGATGAGTTTAACTGACTCATAAATCTTGCACCAGCTAAAGTGACATACAAACTAGGGATGCACGATATTATCTGCAGTATATCAGTATCGGCTGATAATAGCTTAAGAAGTTAATTATTGGTATCGGCTGATGATAAAATTTACACCGATCTGTGTGGCTGAACGTGCGCCAACAACAATCTCAACATGTCGGCTGTGTAGGAAACAAGACAGCAAAGTAGCTGTTTGTACTTGTAAAGTACATGTGAGGCGAGGGGAACTCGACAACACGCCTTTAAAAACACCATTTTAATTTTGCGTTTAAAAAACCGTCACCCTGATGACTACAAGGACTTTCTTAAGATAAAGAATGACAAAACTTCGTGCCAGGGAAAACTTGTCACCAGCCTCTACTTAAGTCATTTGACAAAGTTAAAAAAAACAGCAGCGATCACCCAAAGCTAAAGAGCTGTACAGGAATATCATTGAATTTATAGCTCTTGATAATCAGCCTTTCAGCGCTGTGTGATATACAGGACTAATGATGCATTTAAATCCCTGCTGCGTTACACCTAGCAGGTGCTTATAGCCTCACCTGAAATGCAAAACTTTGTTTCCAGTCACCTAGAGAGGCTCCTCGTTAAAGCTAAACATATTAGCTTCACCACAGATATATGGACATCAAGTGTTGGTCCTGTTAGCATGTGAGCCTCACTGTCTCAGTGGATAGATGAGGATTTCACTCTTAAAAAGTCTGTCCAATGGCTGTATTTGAAAAAAACAATACATCCTTCATTTGTGATGAAAATCAAATGTTTTGTCAGTTTCTAAAAAATAGACTACCAATATTTAAAAAAAATTTTTTAGTACAGAATGGAATTGGTGTTTTTTACAGTGGAAAAAATGTAATTAAATATCGGTATCGGCCAAAATGGGTTTTAAAATATCGTCATATCAGACGTTGGCATAAATCCAATATCGTGTATCCCCTAATTCAAACTTAACCACATAACGATGGTTATCCCTACAATGCACATAAATGCCCCATGATAACGATAATATTACAATAAAGTGCAACAACTGACAGTCACACAAGGGCTGTGCTCCTTCACTGGTCTCATAATTTGTGGAAAATACCTTTCCCGCCCTTGGCCACCCTTTCCTGTGGGATTCCTCTGGGTCAGTTTTAGCTCCTCTTTGGTTTTCTTTGTACATGTTTCCACTCTGTACAGCGTGTGTTATCACTGTTATGCAGATGACACAAAATTAAATTTCTCTCCTTAAAGCTAAAAGCAGTCTTTACAGTTGTTGCTAGACTGGGTGGCAGAAAACTTCTAAAATCTTAATAAACAAAAATCAGAAGTATTCTTGTTGGTCTCTCAAGACTGAAGGAAAGAACAGTTCATACAAAGGCCTGATATTATGCCATTTATGATAGACTACTGTGGAACTGGATCAAAAGCTGCACTTTTTAAAATGAAAATGCATCATTTGAGGATGTACAGCAGGTCCAGCTGTGTTAACATGCAATAAACTGCAATATATGCATTTCTTTCCTCTATCAGTTGCAGCTAAAGCATTTATTATTATCCAGAATCTTCTAAATAAATGCTGGGTAATTAAACTAAGCTGTGGGATACATTTTTAGCCCTGGCTTCTATCCAGAGGGTAATTACAAAATATGACTTTTATTACATGTTTTGTTCGTCAGATTTGGCAACAACAGTAAAGAATATTCAGTGTTGCTTGCCGGCTTTAGCATCAAAATCAGGAAGCATAGATAAACTAATGTTAAGTCATCATGATTGGAAATGACATGCAATTACCCTCTAGTTCAAGGGGATGAAGAGTTGTGTTCAGGTTTAAGGAGGGGTGTTTGAGGTTATATGTGCAATAAGATAAATACATGTAATAAAGATGGAGAATATAGGATTATGTTGTTTATGTTTTCCTCTCTAGCCCTCTTTGTGATTTCCTCTCTGCTGTTGTGATTATGCTGATGATCATTTGCGTCGCCTGTTCTCTGCAGGGGAGCTGGAGAAGCAGCAGGGAGCCAAGACTCACTCGGTGAAGAACAACGGCACACAGCTCGAGCTGCGCGGCAAGCAGGGCTCCCCTTCAGGTGTGTGTGCTGCTGCCTTTTCATCACACAGAGCCCTTGAAGTCAGTGGAGTTAATTTACCAGCAGTCGAAACAAAGTCCAACTTGTGTGATTTTATAAATGTATCAATCAGAAATATACAGTTTATCTGATCAATAAGAAGCTCTTGCATGTAGATTTATAATATTTACTCATGACATACTGTTATAGTTTACACTGTAAATAAGCTGTTATTGTCAAGCTTTCTACAACTACGACAGAAGCCGAGTTACCAAAAAGTCCAAACAGGTAACAGGGATCCTTTAATTTCAGGATGTGGATAAAGTTTATATTTTATATGCAAAATATTGATGCAAAAGCTTTTCCTGACAAAAGTAGTGTGTAACCCTAACCTTTGTTGATTTACATGAAAATAAGAAGTGGCATTTTTCTTGTATTACAGAATTTTTAAACCCTTATAATACTCAATCATAAGGGGAGAAAATAACAAATATGTAGCTAGTATAAAATTCCTGTTTAAATTCCTCTGCTATCATTCAAATTTATCACCCTAATAAGCCTTTCATGGGCAAAAATGTCCACTGTGAAAATCATTAATTAAAAATTATATACATTTTTTTAATAACACTTTTCACCAATTTCAGTCCAGACCAAAACTATTCAAGATTTGAATATTTTGGGAATTTTAATTCTTTAAATGCCAGTTTGACAACAAAAAGTCAGGATTGTTCTTTGTGGAAAATATAATCACTGGGAATTATTTAAAAGAATAAATGTCTGGTGGCTGGGGTTTTCTTTTCAAGTATAGTTCTGGACATGTCAAAGGCTAGCAACAAAATTGGTTTTGATACATAGTTGTTTTTGTTTTTTTTTTCTTTGTAGTGTCTGATTTAAAACTTTATTCCCTTATGAACCATTCATGGATAAAAATGTCTACTTAAAAACACTGCTATAAAAATTTACAGATGAATATTTTCCACTTTTCTTTTTACCTTAAATCTTTTAGTCAACTTCAGTTCTGATCAGAATTACTAAATATTCATTTATATTCAGAATTTAACCTTTTAAAGGCCAGATTTTCCTGTTTCACATGGCAATCACACAAAAAATAAGTTATTTTCTTTATCATGCATGATGGAGGGCTGGGTTTTTTTCTAATCACGGTCTTAGATATGTCAAAGATCCATCCATCCATTTTTAAAATACATGGGGTTTAGCTTTATGGTATGTTAGGGAATGAAAACATCCAAATTAAAAGAAAAAGTAGAAGAAGCTGCTGAAAATTTTTTCTGACTGTCTAGAATCTTTGTTTACTAGTTTGGTGGAATCATCATCTTTTGCATACACTTAATTCGACCAGATCACCTGTACGCTTTTGCTTATTACTATTATTCTTGTGTGAATTAAAAGCTATCCAACGTTTAGCATGCCATAACTAGTTAGCTATGGTTTGACAATCACAGTATGGGGTAATGCATCATATGAAAGGTCAACTGGTACAAAAACTGAGCCACTTGACCTTTGAAGAAGCCAAAACTTTCTCTGACGTCTGATGTTGAAGACTGAAACTAATGCTGCTTTAGTTAAAAATAGAAGATGAAAGCTTGGATACATAAATATTTAGTGAGTTAGACATGAACTATGACTCCCAACATCCAGTCACCAAGGCTGAAATTATGTTAAGAATACCACAAACTGCGCATACTGAGAAACTTTTATAGAATCAGCAAAGAAAGCCTTGTGTCACCAAAGCATAGCTTTTTTTTCTTATTTAGAAAAAACCTTCAGTACAAATAGGACATTCCTTTTGTTTCTTATGCATCAATGTTTTTGTTTTCAGACAGTCCTTTCTATGTCAATCCTTCCTGAGCCGATTATCAAGCAGATCTTATGCAGCATAACAACTCTAATGTTTTTGTTTTATATTGAAGTGTTTTGTTCTAAAATCCCTTTTTCTGGCTTTGAGAGCAGTGAGCATCCAAGGGAATAAACACAAAATTAGTTTCACTCAGAGGGAAAACAAACCACTTATCTCATAGCTGAAGAGCTAAACTTGAAAATTAGGACCTAAAGTTTTATATTTTACCCAACCAAAGCACAGAGCCGAGTAGGAGAACGATGTGGCTGCAAGCCATCCGTCAGGAGGATGAGCTCGGTACGTGAGACCAAAAATCCCAAACATGTCTGTCTGAAGGTATCACTTCATTCTATGCAACTTTAACATCATACGCTTTATCTAAACAGTGTTTGACCAGCTCACAAACTTAATGATTGGTGGAATAATTAGCAAAGACCAACCGACTATGAAAATTGGGACCAACAGGATGTTTATTTTCTATTTTTAATAGCACAAAAATCTGCTGATAACAATGTTAGCATACATAAATAACAATAGGACAGTAAAATATTAACATTTTTTTCAAACTTTTTTTGCATTTATTCTTAATTAATATAATACAGGTATAAATTTGGGAGAATTTAGCCCTTTAATTGCTAGTTCATGTGCAAAAAAAAATATATATATATATATTCATGTTGAACACGAAAAACTTCAGATTCAAAGTATTGACTCCAGAATAAAAGCCTAATGTCATTAAATGCATGTGTTTTTGTTGCAATGGATGGGGAAACAAAAATAGTTTTTTAATGGGTTTAAATGGGGCATTTTTGGTCACAAACACCATGGCTGTGTAAATAAGTGTACATAGCTTATTACTGACCTGTTTCAGGTTCTGAAATTAAAATTTAAATATTTTATTGAAACAAAAGTAACCTCCAGAATGTATGTTGTTAGCATTAACACACTCAAAATATTAAAAAAGAAAAAAATTTAACCAAAAAAAGAAGGAAAATACCTTTCAAACCTTCCAGGGGATCATTGATGTAAAGTTTAAGAAATCATATCGGCAGTAATTGTTTTTTGTCAAACAACTGCTATTATCTTACAACAAGACCTATATAATATTAAACAGAGAATATTGCATTAAATTTTACTTAGGTATCACAAGGCACTGTTATGCTCCCCCTCTTTAAACATTTTTTGTTGGGGTAAAAAGAAAAAATTACTTTTTAACAAAGACATTTTGCCATCATTTTTGTCCTTTTCCCTCCTTTGTCTCCCCTCTGTCCAGGAAACCAGGAGGTAGATGACAGAAGTGGACACAATGCAGTTGAGGTAAGTGCTTAGTGGTAGTGTCAGGTCCATAACAACAGGTAAGTCAGTGCAATAACTCAGAACAGGGAGTTAATATCATGGCAGAATGAGATAGTTTGAAGCCTAGGGACTAGTCATATGTTTAGGGCCAGAGGCGTCAAGCAAGAGTGGGTGAAGAGTGGATGAGAGAACGAGTGCTGAGGGCATGTGAGGAAACCCACCCAAACTCAATATTGGATTTAAAAAAAAAAAGACCCAATTTTTGTACGAAAAATTAAACACGATGGTTTGGATAATCAGACTCGGAGGCTAAAAAACTATTTCTGAGATGGTAATGAAGCTTGTGAGGGGTTCCACAAGCTCAGGCAGAAATTGTGACTCCTTTAGGGCCTTTAAAAGAAAATGTGAAAGCAGCCATTTCTTAAAGTCGCTCGTAAACCCCTTTGCTGTGTGTCTGTGTGACCTTAATTAACATGCAGGCGGATGAATTTAACACTCATTTGACCCGAAGTTGTCACCTCCCCACCCTGTTGCCAGACCTCTGGGGGTGCGGGGGTACTTCCCCTGTGTGAGTGTTTCGTGCGAGCTGAACTACAGTACCCATGTGGCTTTGCAATTAGCATCCCAGAGGCAGCGGGTGACCTTTCTGAGTCCTCTGTGTGGCAGTTTAGTCGAGGTTGAAAAGCCAAATACAGAGAGTCAATTTGACATTCAGTGGCTTTTTAATATCTGCACAGCTTACTGCTACACTGTGTCAGGCAGTAAATCTTCACTCAGGTGCAGGTTAGAGCTAAAGTAATTACAGTTATATCACGCTGAAAGGCTTTTCAGCAACATAATTTAAAGCCACAGATGCCAGGAGAATGGCAGTAATTGCAGCAAGGCAGACGTGCATTCCTAGCTGCACAAGAGACTTTTAAAGGCAAAAATAAGCCATCTTTTTGTTATTTTTACTAAAATATCTGTGTATTTAGTGCATACAAGCTCTTAAATCTTGATTGTAAAGAGCTATGATCAGGCCAGTTTATCATTTCCTGAGCCACCTTCACCATGCAGCCTGTAGTAAATGTCAGTGGCTGTTGGCTAGCCGCTAGCTGTCCAAACACATTTATTCTGAAAACCAGGAGGGTCACACAGAGACTGCTGCTGCAACCAGAGGCATGAAGAATCTCACAGCAAGCTCTTGGACAACCATGATGCAGATGTTTAACCATTTGTTTAAAGTAAAAAAATACTTAAAAGGGATATAAAAGGGTGCAAATTACATGCCGCTTTTTTAGTGTTTACCCTTAAAGACAGTTGTGGTAAAGAGCTGAAGTCAAGCAACACGTGGTGAAGGCTTGTTTGAACTTAAGAGAGGGCTTTTGTTTTGTTTTGGATAAAACAGACATCAGAGGAATTAAAGGAAAGTAGTAGTCCTTTTAAGTTCTGCCAGCTTGTCCCCAGGTGCAGCCAATCCACCTAACGAGCCTTTCCAACACAGCCAACTAGCTTCATCAGGGAAATCAGAGGGCGGGGCCTCGTTAGAGCAAAGAGGTTTCAGCTGGCAACCACCCAGTCCAGTTAAATAGATATAATCACCAAAATGACTGTTTAGATAGTGAATATTTATGTATGTGCTTTTCATACATTTTTTAAGCTTACTGGTTATAAAAAGCTGATATTATTTTTCTTCTATTTATCAGTCCATACTTTATGTTGTCTTTAGACCTTTTGCATCTGAGGCCAGACAGTCTGTTCTATCTGTCCCCACCACCACCAGGACGGCTAAAGGCACATGTTAAGTCAAGTTCAGACTACGTGTTTTCAGCACAATTGAAAACCAATCCAACAGTCTTAGTCTGCCCTGACAATCTGATGTTTCATCTCGTCTAGTGGATCACAGTGAACTGAAGAGGTGCTGTAAAAAAAACTAATTCACATCAGAATGGCTCATGTTAATTCCTGCATTTCTGAATCAATTCAAAATGTTCCAAGAATCAATATTTTACAAGCATACTTACTTTATCCCTTGTGTATTTTCTGACACTGATGCTGCTGGAGGTGTGTGGCTCGTTAGGTGGGCTGTTAGTATTAGCAGTGCTAGCTCTTTGTGTCGGTAATGTTTACACTGCTGTATCCGACACACGTATGTATTGCCTGCACTGCCTATGGAACCCTGAGTTACTAAGCCTGTCCTGTTTTCCAAAAAATAAAGTTTTAAGACTCACCATAGATTCTACAATCCCAGTTTATCCCAGGAAAATCTGTCAAGCTCCAACAACATCCCAGCCTTTATGATGCTTTGTAAAGGGACTGCCAGAAAAGTCTGGATATGCCATTAAAATAGCATCGGGCTACTGTTTAATTCATAGTCTAGCCCAGACCCTTTTCCTCCCAGCGTCATCCCATCAGTTACAATGGCTAGTCGTGTACCTCACTGTAATCTGTCGGGTCTGTCTCTCAGAATTTACGGCTCTGTGATCACCTAATCTGAGATAGTGATCATCAAAACGTACAAAAAAAAATTGTGTAGTGTTTTTCCTCTTCTTCACATGATTATTATTATATTATCATTATTATTATTATTATTATTATTATTATTATTATATTATAACCACTATTATTACCAGAATTACTATTATCATTATCATAGTTATTGTTAATTTTATTGTTATTATAATGAATTTTACTATTATTTTATATTTGTATTATTATCACTTTAAGCCTCTAGGCTGCCAGTTGATGATTACAGTTTTAATGAAAGACCAAATGAAGACTGCTATGTGGACAGTAAAGGTGCTAGCACTGCTAAAGTTAGCCAGACTCAGCAAACCAAATAACCAATATTATGAACAATGATTGGCTCTCTGCCTTGTCTGCCATCAATAGAAAGCTAACTTGTAGGCCCTTATTTAGGCCCCCAAGTATGGACCCCCCTGCATTAAAGGAACATGGGTAACAGCTTACCAACATTTGAGGAAGGATAATGTGTTTAGAAACTAAAGAGGGTAGTAAATGTGTCTTATGGAGGTTTGCATTCTGAGTGTTGCTTGTGGACGTTTGTGGTTGTTAGTCTGCTCACCTCCTCTCCTCCTCTTCTTCCACCTCTCCCTCTTATGACCTCCGTCTATGTTCTGGTAAACCCCCCAACCCCTCCTAAAGTCTCCTTGTGTCCGCTGTCCCCCATTAGCGCCACACAGTGGTTTGGAAGGGAGACACGGGGGCCCTCAGTGTCCCCTTTGGAACCACCGGGCCCCGACCCCTATAGCGTCGCACAAAATTTCTCACCCCCGACACTGTCTCACTTCCCCCTGACCCCAATCACACACACCAGTGTTCCCAGCATCCAACACTGTACCTGTTTGGGATGGAGGGAGGGAAGTTTGCTGTAGTCACGGTGATTTTACACCTGAGCCCCCACGCATGCCCTGTGAGTGTGTGCTGTGCATTAAACACCCCCACCCCAACCCACCCCCCAAAAAAAACAAAAAAACAAAAAGAGGGCTTGACGGATTGTAGAGGAGGATCCAGTTTTATAACATTTGATGCTGTTCTCTTGGCTGTTTTCTAAACTAGGTGTCAATTCACAACAGGCTTCAGACGTACCAGCTCAGCAGCAGCAGCAACACGGCTCCGAGTCCCGAGAGCGTGGCCCTTCTTAACCACCGTGGGGAGCTGCTTTTCCAGCAGGCGCCCCCGGGTCTAACCCAGGGGCCTCCGCCTCAGCACCCGCAGCTGCAGTCAGCGGCGAGCACCCCCGCCCACCACCTCCATCTCCACCAGCCTGCTGTCAGCATGGCCGACCTGCGGCCCGAGACGCTCATCCAGTGTCAGCAGATCGTCAAGGTCATCATGCTCGACAACAGCGGCCACGGACGCATGGAGGCTTTCCTCAGCCAAACGCCCACGCACCACCATTACCACCACCATCACCATCAACAACAGCAACACCAGCTCAGCCAGTCACTCATGTCCACGCCGGTGCGCTCGCCGGACGGCTCTCATGGCAACGACGGCCACCAGCCCCCGCTGCCTCCTCCGCCTCCGCCTTACAACCACCCGCATCAGTACATCCCCCCGGACCCTCGCCTCAGTCTACACCGGACCCCTAGCGGCTCTCGGAGCATGGTGTAAATAAATAGTCTCTTTCCCCTCCACACAGGCACACTTCCTCACAAACTCACCTACCTATTTAAAGTACATAATGTACATATATATATACAGAGCTATAATGAAAAAATAAATCTCACTTATATGCATATATTTAAAGAAAATAAACAAGGAAAACCAAGATTTTAAAAGAGATACGGAGAAATGAAGTGCATATATATAAAATTTTACTTGATCCACATGTATTTTGAAATATTATGTAGTTTTAACAAATTTCTATAACTTTTTGTCAGTTTTAACTCTTGCTAGAGAATCAGTTCCTGGATGGATGGATTCCTTGTAGTTCCAAATAAGAGAATCATTCAGTTTCTTTCTGGACTGTGATGGATGGACTCGCAAGGGAACTTTCACCTCCGTTTTCGCGCTTTTATCACCCCGAACCTCATGCCTACTGTGCTGTATGTGCGCCCGCGTGCATAGCTGACACTTGACTGTGCCAAAATACATACGCCTCCGCTTACCACTGACTTCTTTGCACTTGACTTAAACGCTAGGGCTAGAAGAAAATGAAAAACTTCCTTTTTGCTTTGAAAAAATAGTCCCTCATGCTTCTCCCTCAAGGAGCACAGAAAAAATAGCAGAACTGATATTTCATAAAACCCATCTTCCTGTTAGCACTGTTGCTGATTTATTTATGTGACAGGGAGCCTTCCTATGGAGGAAGAAGCATCCTCTGATAAGCTGTGTTTGTTTGTCATCCTCCTCTTTAATGTTGTGACTCTCTATCATCAGAAAACACTCAATTGTCGCTCCATAGATCATTTGAAAAATGACAGAACACAAAAGGCAACCAATCATGTGGATTGCTGCCACGCCAAAAAGCCCAACCTCGGATTGTCTTGTTTGTTGTTTGTCTTTTTGTCGGAGCTCTTTCCACATTTATCCTCCGAAGGAAGGAAAGTTTCCAGGAGTTGTTTCTTGGACTTTTATAAAACAGTAAGGATTCAGCATCGACATCTGCAAATGCTTCTTCGCTTTTACAGGAAAATTGCCATAAAATTTCCATGAAGACCCTTCTGCCACAGCTGTAAAATGTCAAGACCTGTGTTTATTTCCCCGCAAAAACAACCAGACTTCCGTCTTTATGTTGGTACAACTCCCAGGTTTCCTCCCTGTTCTAACCTTTTAGTGTGACATTTTCAGAAACTACAGATACACACTCAGCTTCCATTGCAAATGCTGGCATTAATAGTATTGTTTGTGCTGCTGGCTAGCCTGCTTTATATAAGAATGGGACAAAACGAATGCATTATCTGATCTCTTTTTCTCTTTCAGCCCAGCCTAGATTGTAAATACCACATTTCGAGCAGTGTCGGAAAGGACAAGCAAGCTACCTTTAGCCTCGTCAAAATGCTACTGCCCCGTCACACGTCCTTCATCCTGAAATAGGTCAGCCTGAATGCGTCCATCTTTTAAACATAAGCCCCAGCAGGTATTCAGGGATGGATGTGTGGATAACTCGCTCCCATCTGACCCCCATCTGTCTGATTTGTTGATTTATAATCACACAGCCGCTGCGGGGAGGTCCCTATCTCATCTTTCTGTCCTTTTCCACTCCTGATTTCACCAGCGGAGAGGCAGAGGTTGCAGGAAAAGCAATCAGCTGTTCAGGCTGATGAGAGTGTTTGACCTTCTCACAGTAGCATTCAAACTTTCTTGTAAACAAATGCAACCTCTCTTCTCCTGCTCTATCTGATTTTTTTCAGCACAATATGTATAAGAAACAGTGTTTTCTAAATTAAATGTATTGAAAATTTTACCCAAATATGACCAAACTTTTACAGTAACACCTTGTTTCCACTTAAGTATATGCATGGAGGCGAGTCCATTCATTCCTTCAGGAACCTCCATGATCTCAAATGTGCTCCCCTCTGTAATATTTCAGTCCAGAATTTGCCTTGAGTCAGTTATTGTGGGTTTTGGAAAGACTGTTTGACTGCGTGCTAGCTTAGGTAGCACATTAATAACTAGCTAACAGGCTTCTACAGCCCATCCATTTGTCTACATTGATTGCTAAGTGAGTTTGTATAATTTAATAAGAACTTTACACCTCATTAATTGGAGTGATGTTATGAAAGCAGAAGATTTATCAGCGTTATATTAAATACCTATGAATTTCTGCCACCAGATGTTATGCACATTAATCAGAATCGGAAACAAGGATGAGAGAGTTGAGGAGAGATATGCAGGAAAGGAGCCACAGGGGTGCGACCTGACCACAACGCCATCTGCACCCCTTTGTTTTCTTTTTAATTACTCTGACTGTGTTTATGCTAACAACAGGGAGGGTTTTTTTTAAATATAATTTTGACATTTTAATTTCAGAGCCTGTAGTGGCTCAATAAAAAGGTCTGTACACTTTTTGTAACACTCAGGGTGTTCATTACCAAAAATGCCCCATTAAAACCCCAACTTTTGATCCCCATAGCCATCACAGTAGTAAACATGAATTTTATTATTTTTTGGCTTTCATTGTGGAGTCATTGCTTCAAATTTGCGGTTTTTCAGGTTTGTCACCAAATGTTAGCCATTCTCCTATATTTGGCATTGGGGTAAGTTGCATGTTTTTCTTTGGTTTTCTATAGGGGCATTATTGTGACAATTTATTACAATCTTAACATTTTAAAAAAAGTTATAATGTATTTAAATTAAAATTGTTGCTCATTATTGACATATTCATGGAAGTCATGGAAATCCTATTTGCATGTAGCGTAAGAAACATTTTTTTGTGTTTTTGACATTACAAGAATAATTTTTTTTGTCCTTAACAATGCATTCAAAGGGTTAAAATTCTTAAAATTAATCAATACTTCATATTTATGTTCAGGTTGGATCTTGATTAATAAAAGATTAATGGAAAAATTTCACATTTTTTATGGAATGTATATTAATTTTATTGCTGTTCATGTACGGCATCCATTTTGGCCACAAACACCCTCAGTGTAACAATTTATCTAAATTTTAAAATTACAAAAAATCATAGCAATTATTACAAGAATTTTGGGGGGGTGCACTTAAACTGGCATTGAAACAGATACATTTCTAAAAATTAATCAACATTGTTATGTATGCTGTAATTTTTGGTAATGAACATCCTGAGTGTCACATTTCTTTTTCTTTTTTTTTTTTTTTTTGCAACTTAAACATATTTAGCAAATAGATGATAATGTCTCTGGATTAACTTACTTGAATAAGAACCTAAGGCTGTAACAAGAACTCTGCTAAGAGTATGTTGTTAAGAAAAAGTTGATATAAACTCTCCTCAGATACTGTAAAATCCAGACTATAGGTGTGCCGCTCTTTTAGCATTACCATATGTTTTCACTGGATTTGTGCATCTACAACCCCACCGTTGTGGTCTGTCATTACATATTTCAGCACTTACTGAGCAGAGAAGCCAAAGCAGCCATTTGCAATACAATGTATGAGGATGAAATTTCAATTACAGCTCATGCAGTGTGTTGGCGGTAGATGCATAGCCTTTAAGACAAAAAAAGAGGTTTTAACAGTGCAACTTGTACACCGGATTTTACAGGAAGTTCTTTTTGTATCATTGAACCTTCCTCTTCTTCTTCCTCGTCGTCTTCTTCTTCTGATGATGTTCCAGCAGGCTGTACACAGGCCATTCCTAAACTGCTCCCGCATTACTGTTATCCCAGTATGGGGTGAACTCCAACTGACATCAGGAATGACACCCCCTTTGGTAAACATGGAGGGTTTAAACACAGAGCAGACTTTGAGACAAAATACCCCATCGCCAAGGAAGCAAGAGCTCTATGATTTTCTGCCACTAAAATAACGAGGTAGACATCCTCATTAAAATTAATCTACAATATGAGAGGAAAAACTACTTTTTTTCTTTTTTTTAATGGTTTCAGAGGACTTATAAAGAGGACTTTTATTTTCCAGTCCCTGTAAAAACTGAACACTTAAGAAAGACATAAACAAAATCAAACACTCTTAAGATTTGGCAGTTATGTCCTGAGAGTAGTTTTTTGATGTTACATCTCTATGATACTGTTGTTTCTAATTTTTTAAGATTGTAACACCTGCAAACATAATAGCTGCCCACAAACGTAATACATTTCCAATAAAAGTAATAGCAGTTGCCTACTTCAACACAGTAACAAAATTCCCACAAACATATTAATTGTTACATTTGCAGGGGATTTATGATATTTGTGGGAACGTAAAAATTATAATAATTTCTCACAAATGCAACGTAAATGTGAAAATTCTGCAACTGCCAGTAGGTTCAAGACAGCTTAAGCTCAAGTTGCATAAAAAAAACAGGTAATCATGGCAATTTTTTGTTCGCCATGAAACAGGAAGTAGTCATTCATAGTCTTCAAACTCTGGTAGAACAGTGAATCCTAGCAGGGATTAATATGTCAAAACTGTGGAAATTAAAAATAATGTAAAGAGACACTGTTTACCCAGCCAGTTTTATTGCTATAAAGTAACTTAAATTCCGTGTATGCACAAAATTTGTTTCATGTCTCAGGAAGTTTATACCTTGTATGTTTGATTTTGCAGAATTTTCCAAAATAGATTTTAATCCCCTTCTTTTCCAATTAAAAAATGTGCAAAGATTCATGACTCTACTAGTGTTTAAAGACATGGGAAGAAACCTTCCCGTTTCATGGCGAACAAAAAATTGCCTTGAGTACATTATTTCATGTGACTTGAGTTTAAGGGCGCACTAACACTAGGCCACCCGTACCGTGCCATATTCTAACCATGCTGAAGCCCATTTGACCCCCTCCCCTGTCCCGCCTTTGGCCCGCACTCAAACCTACCTGACTTCAGGCTCAAATGGGCCCAGGCACAGTACGGATGGACTGGTGTGAGTGCACCCTTAGCTGACTTGAACATCATGGCAGTTGTAAAAAGGCTACAAAAACTTGTATTTTCATGTTCACATTACATTTAGTTAATACAATTTTGAGAGACAGTGATTTATACCTTCCCACAAACATAATAAACCCATGCAAATGTAATAGTTATTCTGTTTGCATTAGGCGACTGCACATTTGTGAGATCCTTACATCTAAAGCTGCAGATCTGCATTATGTTTGCAGGTGTTAAAGGTTCTCCCATGATTAACGATGGAAACCGTTACCCCCCATTCAGTAAGCCTGCAGACTCACTAGTGGAGGGTTCAATAATGCAATCACACTCTCACTCTTCACCCCGAGGCGTTGGACGCCTCTCAATGTGGTGGACCCTTCACGTGAGTGGAGAACAGAGAGAGTGTAGGAAGCAGATTGTGAAAGGCCCCACTTGTTGAGCCCTCTCCTTTTTTTATCTGAACCTACTGCCTGACCTCATGGCTCCTGATAATTGCATAACAGAGGTGAATGGAAGCATAAATATTCATTCAAATTTTGCAAAACATTTGAATGAAAACCTCACAAAAGTCAGATTTTTAAATAAGCTAGTTTCTATCCTTCCATTAAGGAATGCACTTGCTTTTGATGGGCACTGGGAGGCATCATGGGTAAATACAGATCTATAGATACACAAGTGGAAACGAAGCCCAACACCTTCTCAGTTCTATTTTTAATTCATGGACAATGATTGTATGATTTCTCATATATTTGTTTGAAAATTCTGGTCCAATGTTCTTTTCTCATGCATGACATCTGTTTTCAGACCTCCTGAACTTTTAATCCCCCTGATATTTTTGTGCATGAATGACTTAGCTTTGAGCAAAGATGATGACAGATTTTTATTTGTTATGCTTTAGTGAAACTGAAAAAAAAAATGATAGCCCTTGAATCAGAAAATATTGGTCTACTGTGGAACATTTGAAGTCAGACCATCTCTCTCTCCCTGCCTTTGTTTGTCTGCACACTACTTGACAATTTGTTGAAGCATTTTGGAAGAAAGACGGGCTCTGTGTGCAATTAAAAGAGTATGAGGCACGCTGAAAATCATGAGTTTGTTTGAAAGGATACCAATGTAGCATTCTGCAGCATAATGATATGAAAGTGGTTAACTTTCATAAAGTAACTGAAAAAAGGGCTCTGCCATACCAGTACACTGCATCATGAATGACGTGTGGATCTTATGTCTGGCTCTTTATCACTGTGTTTGCTCATACTAGTTTAAAAAATGACAAAAAGTGGACGTATAAAGGGAAAGACAGGTGGAAACTGAGTGTAATAGAAATTCATCATCACTTTCCTCAGTTAGCTTTGAATTCCTCTCTACCTGTCTTTGCAGTATATCAACATGCTATTAAAGATGATTTAAGTCTATCCACCACATTGTTCTGTTTGTTGCTTCTTGGATCTAACAGTTTCATTCCTAAATATTTAACTAATATTTAACTGTATCAATGCTTTTTCAATGCAGTATTCATTTCTTACAAGTGCATTCAGTTATAAATTAGAAAAGTTTTACAGAAATAATGCAGCCAATTATATTTCATATTTTCTTTCAAAGAGCTGATTAGTAATCACAGATTATAAACGTTTTAATGTCAGATTTTTTCTTTATGTTTATAATTTGTTTGTATTTAAAATTGACATGGGGGCCTCACTGAGGAAGGTTGAGGACTGCATGTGGCTCTTTGACCGACAGTTTAATATAGGGCCTATTGCATTACTGTGAGGCCGCTCAGTCTTGCTGCTCACTGAGGCAGGTGAGGGAATCAACCCAGTGCAGAGTCAGGTGTGTGTGGCTGATCAGCTTTGATTAGGACCAGGTGTGGGACGCTTACTTCTACTCTTCAGCAGTGCTGTGCTGACTCATTAGCTCACCATCAAAGCTAGTGAGGACACCTCTGTTTTTTCTCATGGTTTCCTTGATTATTAGTCGACAAAAGCACTTTTTGTTTCAGTTTTTCCCTCTTTCCCAATCATCATTTGCGATTCTGGTAGTGATCCCTTTGGGGGCAGACACCTGGGTCTGCGAGTGTGTCCCACCTTACCCTTGATAATTAAACTAGAATCATATTACTAGCTAAAATATAACTTGTTAAATTTGAAATTTTCATTCTAATTACATTAACAACCATTGATAAGGACAATATAAAGAAATACTAAAAAAACACTTGTCACCTAAAAGATCTTTTAATAAACAAAATCTCTGTTATGATTCTTTAAATAATCCATAGGCCACTGTGGCTGATAGATTTGGCAAATTTACCTGACAGAAAACAAAACTAGCATTTAACTGACTTAATTTTCAACGAAGGCCGTGACATCAGCAAACAGCGGACTGTACTGAGATGAACTGCTCTGTGATTCATTATTGTAGTGTTAGAGGGGCGGGGTCATTGCCCACTTTGGGCCGATGACATCACCAGCCCACATATTTGCCCCACCCGAATAAAACACATCCAGGAAAAAGGTGCCAAACTTTTCAATGGTCTAATACCAAAATTGAGTCGCAAGTAGATGTCAGTGTTGTCACATTTACAGCAACCGTATTCCAACACATCTAGTGTGTTAAGACACAAAGTTTGGATTTCACTCTACAGGGTCTTTAATGATATAAAAGGCTCAATTATTGGGGGGGGGGGCACTCAATTTTAATTTTTAATCTTACAAGTGACTTTCTATCTCATCATCTTAATTATATAATTAAGACTTCTCTCATAATTTTTACTTTTCATCCCATATCATTGACTTTTTTTATCTCGTAATAGTGACTTTTCAACTAATAAGTGACTTTGTATTTCACATCTACCTTTTCATCTGTTATGACTTACTATCTGTAATCTTAAGAGTCAAAATTATGATAATTTTGACTCTTTGTCTCAAAAATGAATTTCATAAATTTTACTTTTATTCTAATAAGTATTACTTTCTATCCCATATCGCCTTTTTTATTGCATAATTGTGACTTTTTATCTCATATTTTTGACTTTTCAACCTATAAGTATGACTTCTTATCTCATATCATTTTTTATCATTTAAGTGGCAGAAAAGGGCTTCCATTCATGAGAGAAACAAGTATAGACAAGACATAAGTATATCATCTTGTAGATCAACAACACTGCAATGGACACAACAGTAAAGAGCTGCTAGCTAGCAGCTCTTTAGCTAGCTTTAGAGGGTAGACTTAAATTGATGTAGGAGTTGTAACTTTGCAAGTTACTGTGTCTTGAGGCTGTGGGTTAGCAAAGAGCACGGGGACAACTTCTGTATTTCTTCTTGAACACTTTAATGGCTCACTTTAGCTTAGCATAACAAACCTTCTCCCTCTTGTCCACCGGAACAGCCACTTCTCATCATTACACGTCTTAAAGCTGTATCACTCCACTAGCTGTTACCAGGAGCAACCTTAAAGGGAAAGTGTACCATATAAACTAGTACCCTTTTACATATAGTTTTAAGCTCACACAATGAATATAATTCAAATTACCCCTTACATCAATTGATATTAATTACCTTACATGGTAATAAGAGAAACTTAATAAAATAAAACTTAACCAAAAATAAATCTCATCTTACATTGAGGTAGAACTGAAGGAATAATTTTTAAAGTATCAGTAGCTTACAGTGTTTGTGCTGGCAGTCCTTTTTCCATTCTCTCCCCGGCCTCCTCATCCTTCCAGTCATCTTTCATGTGAGTAAAATCGAATTAGCATGCTAGTAGTTTTAGCCATCGATAACTGTTACTTTGTCTCATTTACAGTGGTAAAATGTTCCGTATTTTGCTAGTTAGCTTTAAACACATGAAACCTAACAACCTGATGTATTTGATAGAAACAACTTGACTTCTACATTAACTCACAAACGACACCAAAACTAAAATAGGGATACCAACAATGTTTTTATCCAAACAGGAAATGAAACTGATTTAAAGCAATCAAATCAGTTTTTCTCAACCAGTTTACTTTTACATCAGGTAACATATCAATTTTTCACTGTAACATCACTATACTAATTAAAATAGAGTAGTTTTATATGTTTTATGCATTACTTTAGATTCCAGAAGTAGTTTTCATCACAAAAAGCCCAAGAAACTGAATTAACCAGCTAAATTAATTTTTAATGTTTTTCTGACATGAATACTGTCAGGGTAAATCCATAACACATGTGATTTATGCCTAACTGGAGTTTTATTGTATTTGATCAGAATTCAGAGTACAGCATATGAAACAAATCTTTAAAAAAGAAACATTACATAACAGTGACAAATATATGTACAGTTAAATATTAATTTAATAAAACGTCCCACTGAAGGCCTATACTGCAGATTATACAAAACCATTAAAATGTATCTCAAAGCAGTGTTAACTGAGATTCTCTCTTAGCCTGTACAAGTGTCATCACATTCAGTTACTGTAGAAATGAAAATGCAGGGCCCATATATTTACAGACGCGATGATTAAAGTAGCATTTACGTGACTGACAAAAACATCACAGTGGCAGAGTAGTAAAGCTATAATATAACAAACGAATAAAAGTCTATACATTATTGTTTTATGCCTTACATCAAGTCTCACCAGTGGTTTTATATATTTTACAACACTTCTTTCTGTTGGTTATATACAAAAACAAAGACTTGTTGGGTAAATTACAGAAGATTTAAGCTGTCAGTAGTCACACATGAATTGTATAAGTATAGGAGATGTACACAGGTTCATAGCTGATCTAAATCAGTCAATTTTAACATTTAAAGTTTAAATTTAAAGTTTTTAAATATTTTCAAGCATAATTTCAATGAAAGACAGAGAAATTCTGAACAAGACTTTAGCCGTCCAGTTGTGAGCTTTCATTGTGGACATCAGAAAGTCCTTGCAGAGAGTGGGAGACGTGGCCGTCAGATTATTTTGTCCTGGCTAGACAGGGGCTTCGCCCACGCTCCCTGTGTGAGTAAATTCTTCATGCCCTGATGGCTTTTCATCGTCCCGGGCAGTTGTCATCATCTGCCAACGCTGCTCAAGCAAAGAGAATTACATCAGTCTGAAGTAGATGATTATATTAGTCCAAATTTAAGGAATAAATAAAGCAGAAAGTGCTTTCTCAGTTTGTCTTAATTCAAGAAAAGTAAAATGTTAAGAATAAGGGTTATTAGAATTATCTTTAGATGCTACATTTTTAATAACAGTGAAGACGGTTTGTAAAGTGTAAACAGTAACTCTAACAAGCTGAGCTCACCTTCCAAACATACCTTTCTTAGAAAAAAATATAGGATAATGATGTTAGCCTCAAGCCAAACTCATTTATTTTGTTTCTTTCTGATTTTTCACAGTCTTAATAACCTCTGCCTTTTTGTACCACATCCCTAAACCAGAGCCTGAAGTTCATGCTTTGTTTACTTTCACTTTCTCTCTCATCAGCTCCACACCGCTTGATCCTTAGTGCGAAAAATCACTCATTATAGAAAGCTGATGTAAAAACAGAGAAAATGAGTCATGTAAGGGTTTCATACCTGTTTGATGCCGCCCTTGGTGGTGCAGAACATGTAGACCACGTAGCCCGGGATGAGCACCATGGAGGACAAAGCCATGAACCAGCCAATCACTTGGCCCCACAGTGGGTAAACATACTTCCCCAAGGTGAGAGGGGTCATTTCAATGGCACTGAAGGTAAACACCCCCTAAAACATAGAATAATTTCATTTAGTCTGTTATAAATTGACCATTCACAGGGGTACTGAGACATTTGTTGACTTGTATGTGGAAAAAACATATTTATGGAAATTTCAGTTCAGTACAGTTTGGCATTGTTTGGTACATAAAAACTTGATCTTATTTGGGTTTCCACAACCAAAGTCGATAAGAGCTGGTTTTTAAGCTCACAATTGGCTCTTCATTTGGTACCATTTTGGCTTTTTTGGCTATTGTACAACAATTAGAACCTGCCGGTTGTATTCTTGAATTGAAGTGTCATTGAAATCTAACCAGTACAACCAAGGTTTATTTATTATGGTACGTTTACTTTAAAAGCATGTTTATGATAAAAATGGAGGAGAAAAGCTGTTCACATCTGAATAAAAAACACGATACAGTTTGTGTTTGATCATCATAGCTGCCTCCAGCACAGGAAGTGAATAATCTTTCAGTCAATGAACTGCAGTAATTTTAGCTCCACTCATTAGGGGTGAATAGGTGTACTTGGTACCCAAACAGAAGGGTGCCGAAAAGCAAAATGGGACTAATCAATAGAAGTTTGCCAAAAGTAAGCCAGTACAAATACAAGTCAAAACAAGACAAGTTAAAGCATTTGGACATAGTGATACTATGGGCTAACTGCTAGCCTCTGCATGCTAACACATACCATGTAATGATGCTAATAAGTTTATGTTCTGTTGCTATATTTATAAGTACCTGAAAAACACTAAAAACAAGAGTAGTTTAACAGTATTTGGACACACTAAAACAGTGAGCTAACTGCTACCATAAGCAAGCTAACATGCTCCGTATAACACAGCTAAGCTGATGTTAAACGGTTTTCTATGGTCATGTTTTGTTTGTTTGTTTTTTTAATCTTCATGAATGAAACTCAGTTGCTTGATTAATGTTGACAAGAGTCTTACACCCACTGGTTGTAAAAAGGCCACAACAAACTACAATGTCCAGAAGTTTAATTTTATATTCACATTACATTAGCAGGAAGTTAATACATTTTTGAGAGACAGTGATTTTTAACTTCCCATTAGACTAATAAATTCCTGAAAATGTAATAATTATTACGCTTGTGAGAATTATTATTATGTTTGCAGATTTTACAGGAAGCCAGAGTGAACCCAAAAGCAAATTCCACTCAGAAATGCCCCGTCAGAGAAGGAATTAAACCAGGAACCTTGTTGTTGTGTGACAACAGCACCACTCTCTGCACCACAGTGCAGCTCCATAACCAAAAACGACAAATTCACAACTAATTTGGAGGGGCAACTGAAGCCCAAAAATGGTGGTCCCCAATTTGAAAATGCTGCCTCAATTGAAAATTTGAAGAGTCTACCAGCAGGCAAAGAGTTGGAGTAAAGGCGGGCTTTAAGCCTCTTGGCAAAACAGCTCAAAGTGTGCCCACCTGTCTGTCAAATCAGCCCCTTATTATGCATGAAGGCATGAACACCCCCCTGCAATGTGTAGAAATACAGAAATGAGTCAGTTTGTGTCTGCAAATTAAAAAGGAACTGGGGCCAAATGGCAGTCTCAAGTGGACACTAGAGGAAGTGCACTTTGTTGCACACTCAGATTGACTCAGATTGGCTTGTGAACGACCAGTGTAGCTGTCTTTCATCACACTTGTGCTTGATGGGAATAACTGGTACTTGTTCATTTTGGCTGAGTGCTCTTAATTTGAGATAAATACACCTTCTTTTTTTTCACTGCTGTGGTGAAGAAAAAGCCTGATTGTTGATTCCCTGGAGTGCCTGACAGTCTATTGCTAAAGGAAAGTACAAATCACCACATTAGCAATATCATCAATTCTCTCGATTGGCTTTCCCTGTGTCTTGATTGGTTCATTGATCTCCTCAGCACATGGTATAGTTTGACTCCTATTGACGTTGTTAAATCAATAATCATTTCTCTCTTACCAGGCAGATCATGGGGGTGAAGAACATCCAACAAAGCTTCCACCAGCCACAGGGCCTGTAGCCGATCATGTCCTCAATGTTCTTGTAAAACCTCTCTGCTCCTGTTGCATAATGAGAGAGGGACAGAGACAAAGTGTGTGAATGTTAATGCTGAGATAATAACACCACCTTATGAGGTGGAAGAGCGGCTGAGCTGATTTAATTTCCTGTTGAAATCTACACGTTTGATTCATTTGGAGATCTGGCACAATATAGTCATCTCCACTCAGATTTGATCAACTCATTCAGATGCAGTTATATTTGATTACATGGTTTTGTCTAAGCATTGTAATCTTACCATACAACCAGGATATAGAAATGGTTTCAAAGAAGACGAGAAACAGCAGGCACATCCCACTGGCGGAGTAGTAATCAAACAGCTTGAACACATACAGACCGCCCTGAGGGAGTTGAACACAAACAAAAAGACATATCTGCTTTAGAGGCTTGGTGTTAATATCCTCTCTTAGCTTAATAGAATATGCATGACGCATGCAAACCTCAGGTTATTGTTCAAGCATCTGCCATAACGCAAAAGGAGCTCCTTTTCAATAGAGTCTGAAATTGCACGTGTTTTCATGGGAAAAGACCGCCACATTTTCATTATACTGCAGCTAAGAGTAAACCTGAAGTGTGTTACCTGTGTGATGTTGGAGAAACCGATGATGAAAGAGATGAAGCACACAATGAGGATAAAAACTTTCTTCCTCTTCCTCAGATGCATTGGATATTCATCCATTAGAGCCGTGATGAAGCCTTCAACTGTGCAGAACTAGAAAAAGCAAATGACAAGAGACAAACATCAGAGTGGACTAAAGAATTGGTTCCCAACCTTTTAATCTGACACCTTTCTGTCAAAATTCAACATTTATTAGGGCCCAAGCACCGACCTCAGAGAGAGGACCCTAATGAAATGCAAAGAATATTCTTTTGGAAGATAAAATGCTAATATGGAGGCCTAGACATGCGGAAAATGATCTCCCGGAAGAAATTTACGTATTTTGGTGGTTTCGTGCAAGTCTGTCATGTAGAGGACGTTAGTCAAGGGACTGGGTAAGAACTGCAAGCCTGAAAACCTGTACACATGTATATCAGATGGGAACATCCTCCAAAATGTACATGATAGCTAAAGGTCAAATTTTCATGTTTTAGCCGATGGGCAGGTTGCACATTTTAACAAAATCATTTGAGAGATTTTATCTCATTGACTCCAGTCATTTTGTATTTATTCTAGACGAGATGAAGAATAAAAGTTATCAGAATCTTGAGTTTTTCTTCATAGGGCACAGCTGTAATCAGGGCCAAAACTTTGCCTACTTTTTCGTCCTTTTTTCCGTGTGCCAGCATCATTAATGCCATATTATATTTTAGTGCTAATGCCAATCATCACCAAACATCTCAGAGATGATCACACTAAGATCCTGAATACATTCATGCATTAACATCATTACTTTGTCACAGCGCCCCCTCTTGCCAATTGAATATTTACTCCTTTTAAATTTTTTTCCTTCCTAAAAAAAAACATTAAAAATTCAGCCCCCACAGTCCATTCAACATAGGCTTATGATTTTAAGTCTACATCTAGATTTTCATGACACCTTTCAAAAAAGCCTCTTGGACTCATGCCCAAATCACAAGAGGAAGTCTAACAGCTCAATCTTAATTTAAAAAATAAATAATAAAATAAATAAAGCCTTTTAGATGTTGCCAAATGACTTTAACCTGTTGCAACTTTCCATACCTTATTCCATGTTCTTCTGCAGTTTCTGAGAAGTCAACAGCATCACACTGAACACACCCACATGCAAACATCTCATCATAGCACCCCCTACTGTCAACAGGAAGTGAAACAATTGGGGCAATTTTTTTACTTCTCTTACTGAGTTGAATCTATCAGGCTCAGATTTTTAAATGAAGGCCTCATTATTTGTCCACAACACTCAACTTTCATTGAAGGATGCCTCACTGGTGATGGTGGGCAATTCCAAATCTCGCCAATATGACAGGAAGTTGGCATAACTCTCATTTGAAACATCTAATTGGCTTCAGATCTCACATGTTTGATACGGGTCTGCTTCTTTACGCATTTAAATGCTAATTTTATGGTTTTGCTTTAGTGCCACCTACTGTAAGAAGCCAGTAACACCATTAACATAAAAATCTCATCTTCTTGCAAATTCATCTGACAGGTATCAGTCCTGCACCAATCACTTCTACGCATTAACTTCCTTTGTCCTACTGCCACCTACCATTTACAGACAGTACTACTTCATATACAGAGTGCAACACGCTCATTGTTTTGAATTTAGTAACAGTCCTGGGGGGTCTGCACCTTAGAGGGCCTGTTTAGTGCTGCAGTCTTAGTTTTTATTGTTTTGTTGATTAAGCCCTAAGAAAAGAGGTCTATGTATACTTTTCTTTCCAAAAGGCTGTTGTATAATTTACTAAATAACTTGTTTTTTTAATCATGGTTTTATTGCAAATCTAATTTTTGGTAGCCTCAAAGCAGGCAAACCTCATGTTCCCCCTGAGATCTCTGGGCCCCAACCACCCCATCCCCCCTGGGGGGGGTCCTAGACCTCAGGCTGGGAACTAGTGGACTAACGTCTTTGCTTCTCGAAACCTTTCACCCATAATTCATTGAATAACATGGTGGTTAAGAAGTAAATTCAGGTGTTATGTTAGTAGTAGCTAGCATAGCCTGGAGCTACAAGCCTCAGGATACACAAGTCTAGTCACTTCCTAAAACAATTTCTTTTTGATGTTTGAACTCATAGCTGTAGTCTGACATCATATGAGGCTAAAGATGTGTCTTCATATCTTCACATCACACAGCATCAGACATTTACTGTCCACCCTGCATACATTAAATATATATTTATGTGCTCTGTGACTATCAGTTTCACTTAGGGGGGACATTGTCTACAATGCTATGCTTCCAACTTTGTGGCAACAGTTTGGGGAAGGCCCTTTTCTATTCCAACATGACCCCTTTTGTCTGATAAGTTTGTTAGGCTGAAGGGTTTTCAAACCATAAAAATTAGGTTATACCATATGTGCAGCAAGGGGTGAAGTGTGTGCTGTTTGTTACCTGACTGTCAAGGCCGAGCATCATGAGCATGGAGAAGAAGAGGATGGCCCAGAGAGAGGACATGGGCAGCTGGGTGACGGCCTGAGGATAAGCCAAAAATGCTAGACCTGGACCTGTAAGAAATATGAATGAAACAAAACAAATGAAAATAAAATAATAAAATTTTGGTTTTTTAAGCTTGCTTTCAGGTTTTTGATCAATTTGATTCTGTGTTGCATTAAAAAAATAGGCCAGTTGGGTAGTGTACCTGACGCTGCTAGCTCCTGCACAGGTTTCTTGGTGATATAAGACATGAAGCCTACGATAGAGAAGATGACAAAGCCTGCAAACATGCTGGTGCAGGAATTGATGCAGCACACAATGATGGAGTCCCTGCAGAGAAACAAAGAGAAATGTATTGATGCAGGAAAAAAACATCATACAAAGTATATGAGTTGCTTATGGCTGCCTGCCCCTACTTGTATACGTCATTGTGGTACGTGTTGTAGCTTCCCAGTGCGATGAGTGATCCCAGACCCAGTCCATAGGAGAAGAAGATCTGAGTTGCTGCATCCAGCCACACCTGAAGAGATCAGATATGCTTGTAAGTCTGCCTGTGAGCATGTTTTTATGATTTTATATGTGCAAACTGTCTACCTCAGAGCGTATGAGCTTGTTAAAGTCTGGGGTGATGTAGAAAAGGATCCCGTCTATAGCTCCAGGCAGGGTGACCCCCCGGAAGAACAGGATGAAGAGCATAAAATAAGGATAAGTGGCTGAGAAATACACCACCTAGGAGAATTAAAGAGAGAAAAACGTCTTTTAGACACTGAAATTAACATTTTTTCTGCTTATTAACTAAAAGTTAAATCCCTTGTTGCCACAGAGTGAAACATTTTTTAGCTACAAGAATATTTCCACGGCTCATCTTCGCCAAAAGATCCTGCCAGCGCCTTTAGGATGTGGCCAGCTCTTCTGTAGCATAATGATTATGTTTAATTGGTAATGTCCATCAGGGCCAGGGCCTCGGGGAATTCATTTTTCACACACACATTAAAATCCAATTATCCCTGGCAGGGAATGTGTAAAAGGGTTTCTGCTTGCATTCATCTCTGCGGCTTGCTGTAATTTAAAAACTCTATTCAGTAGGCAAAGGGATTTTTTAACTCATATTTCTGACCCTGAATGGATCACCCCAGAATAATCTGGTGGTTTGGGAATAATTAACAACTTTTTTTAAAAGTTCTAATTTCTATAGAAACAAAAACTTCTTTTCAGACTCTGTTCATCTGACACTAGGGTAAATGTGGAATCAGAATCTATAGCTGAAGACTGTTTTAAAGACCCCAAAGGAAAAAAAAACATGGGAGTCTCAAATAAAACCCATAAATTATCATCACAAAAATGAAGCAGAACCTGAGATGGTATTGATAGCCACATTTATATGAATTTGTATAGATTCTGTATATTTATACAACCACACAGTAAAATGAAAACAGCCATTCAGGAAAATTAGGTATACCTAGAAAGAAACTCTCAAAATTCTGTTCAAAAAGCAAACTTCTCTAAATATGAACAGTAGAATGAACAGCTCATCTATCTACAGTGCATTTAGAATCATTTTTTCACTCTACAACTTGATTGATTTACCCTTAATACCCCATCATGAAAAACTGAAAACAGAATTTTAAAGGTTTTGGCAAATTAATTAAATATCAAATTGAAAAAAGTCTTCAGACCCTTTCAAAAACACTAGAAATTTAGTGACACTGATGTCACTGGGCTGGCGGCATTACACCCTAGACTGGTCGCCAGTCAATCGCAGGGCTAATATACAGAGACAAACAACCAGGCATGCTCACACTTATACCTACGGGCAATTCAGAGTCACCAATTAACCTAACGAGCATGTCTTTGGTGGTGGGAGGAAGCCAGAGCACCTGGAAAGAACCCACACATGCTCAGGAAGAACACGCAAACTCTGCATAGTAAGGAATAGAAGACCTCACAGCTGAAGCCAAGCCGTGAGGTCAAAGGAGCAGCCTGCAGAGCTCAGAGACAGGATGTGCAAGGCAAAGATGTGTTGAAGACTAAAAATAAGACTGCAGTCCTTTCAGACCAAATATGCTCATTCCTCATTCACATCTCTTCCCGCTCTGATAATCAGCTGATTATGGGCGTTCACTCTCCTAAGTACTCAGCTGATCAGATTCTGACCAATCATCATCAGATTTTGAATCTGTCATTCTCTCTTTTACAGTCAGCCAGACGTTCTGTGCAGACGCTGCAACCCTCCTCCACCCCAGCCACCTCCATTCAGTTAATCTAGTCCAGATCCTCACAGGCCTTCTGCTCATCTTGCATAGCTCCTCCTCCATGCCACCTCATTGGTTCCTGGGCAGCTTCTTAGAAGTCTACTCCTCATCTGATCCTGCATCTCTTAACAACATCAACAGTGTCTAGACTTGACTACCCCTTCAAATACATGAAATCATCACGGTGGAGTCTAATCGCAGAGGACTTTAAACAATTCTTTCATTAAATTTAGAAAAGAAATATATATATACAGTATATATATTGTTAAACTCGTTTTTAGTCTCTCCTGTTTGAAAGAGATGTTTGGGTTTTTTCCAATATGGTTTATTTGCATAGAATGGGCTTATGGTTCATTGTAGTTAATAGAAACAGCATTAACAGATACTGTATGCTCTGAGTTGCATTCAAGGGGTCATTTAACCCTTTGTGTTAGCTTTGAGATTTAAAAAATGAGTGCAACGATGCTGTATGATAAAAGAGAAGAAAAGCACTTAGATACTTGAGGAAGGAGAGTTGAGAATTTAAACTGAAATATGTTCTGACCTTCCCCGTCCACTCCACTCCTTTCCAGATTGAGAAGTAGACAAGGACCCAGGCAAGTGCCAGAGTGCCCACTAAGGGCCACCGTAGCTCCCCAGGTTCTTCCAGACCACCTGACAACTGGTGCATGTTACGCCTACAGAAACACACACACAAAGCAAACTCAGACAAGCATAAGCACGGATAGCCTCCAGAAATAGCTGCAACACTCACTCACACACACACGTTGTGTATGGCAGGATCATGTCTGGCTGACTTACTCCCAGAACTCGGTGACAGCACTGGTCAGGTTGGTGGTGTCTGTCAGGCTGTAGTTGGAAAAACATTTCTCTGTGTTCCAAGGGTTATCACAGCTCTGCCAGGGTAGCTCCTGCACACAGAATATATATGCATGAACAAAAAAGGGTGCAGAAGCACAAAAGGAGGACATTTGTCAGTTTTGCATACTATTTTTCTGCAGATTGCTTTACATATTTGACATTATTTGGTCCAAATTTCTATAAATATTTAAATATGATTCTCAGATGGAGCAATTTAAGTAACACAAAAACCAAAAGGATTAACAGATAAATCCACAGCGGAAAGAAACTTTAATTGCATTTCCCTGACTCTCCTTTTAACCCATCTCTAATGAATGAATGCTGCTTCATGTCTTTTGAAAGAAAAAGTGAGCACAATATTTGTTTATCTTTGCTTCTAAATACTTCTTTTCACCCACAATATCTGAGCTTTGAGGTCTTTTTTCTCTTTCCCTCAGGCTGCTGTGAGTTAGGCTCTCAGACAGAGGAATATTAAGGCCGAGTGAAAAAAAAAGCTGTGACAGAAAGAGAAACTGTGAGTGGAAAACAAGGCAGAATTGTCCCTTTCTCTTTTGTCCACTCTAGAGCAAAGAAAACAACGCAGCCAGGAAGCCAGATTAGGCTTAGTTATGTTTTTATTTCTGAGCACAGCTGGAAATGTTGAACAAATTCATGCTAAAAAGCACGTCTTCTTTTTGTGACAGACAGCTCTCTGAAATACTCACCTAAAAAGCCTTTGTGTTGTAGAATACATCCTAGAAATCTTATGAGCAAGGGGTGAAC
The DNA here is from genome assembly GCF_018320785.1 of Cheilinus undulatus. Classification (NCBI taxonomy): domain Eukaryota; kingdom Metazoa; phylum Chordata; class Actinopteri; order Labriformes; family Labridae; genus Cheilinus; species Cheilinus undulatus. The sequence goes on along the minus strand of NC_054887.1, from coordinate 16,303,553 downwards.
ATGAAGCCTCATAACCCTGACCTTCACCTATGACCTTCAAAATATATTCAAATCATCCTTTGAGCATTTCTTTTATCTCTCTCTAAAGCATTGACCAATGATGACTGATGGGTGCATCCTTGCATTAAAGTGGACATTTATGACAAGTTTGGAAACCTCTTATGAATCATGACATACACAAGAATACATAAGAATAACTAAGATGACTGGTGGCAATGTAACATACCGAGCCAAAGGAGTTGAATAAGTAGTAAAGAGCCCAGGCAATGATGATGATATAGTAGATGTTGAGCCAGAAGGACAACACCACTGCAGCTATGCCAACACCTGAAGAAAGACAACCCAAAATCATCAGAAATGTACGACACTATAACGTTTAATGGTAAGCTAAGACATACAGCAGTTCAGTATCACTCTGTATAGCAGCAAATCATCCATAGCTGTTTCCGTCTATGATGGTAAGAGATAAAATAATCTTGAAAGCAGCCCTTTGAGCTTGCTAGTGATGTAACTGAAGCCACCAAGTACCCACAGCAAATGAAATGAAATGGAGGAGTTGTCAACAACAGTTTTCTTGTTTTGTTTTGCATGCTGCACTTCTTTGGGAGCCTTATGCCATTTTGTTAAAATTTGTATTTAAGGCTGGAAAAAAATGTGAAGAAGGAGTCTGATGTAAAGTGGAAATAATGAGGCAAAAAAAGTCAAGTGGGAGAAAGTAACCACTACAGTTTTACTCGCATGAATTATTCAACTGTCAGTCACCAAAGGGAAATTGTTGCTTTTAAATGTTCTTGTTGTATTATTATCCAATTAGGATGGCTCAAACACACTTATACACTTAAAGGTACAATGTGTAGAATTTCTGCACTTTAATGTCCCTATTAATTAAAAATGGCTACTCCTATGTTATAACCTGTGTATTTTTAAATGAGCACTTACATAATCTGAAAAAGAGAAATTGTAAAGTCTTATAGCTGTAATGGTCTGTCATGTCACCATACCACTAAGAAATAATGTTCTGCTGTATCTCGTTCATGTTTTACACTTCTTACTTGGACCATGATTATTCTGTCACTCTAGCACTCACCATAATTCACTCTATGACCCAACCCCCTGACCCCTGTAAAGTTGTGGCCCTGTCCCACCATGCTACATAAATGATGCTAAAATCCCCAAATAATCCTTCAAAACCTTTAAAATAAATCAGATTAAACCTCCCGTTTAGGTAAAGCTAAGGGCTAGGCAATTAAAAGTAATGTCAAAAACCTGATAATAATGGTTAATAAAGCTGAGCTAACAGTCTGTTTACAGGAATAAAAAGTTGTCACTCTAACACTGCTAATGTAGCTAATGCTAGAGCTAATGAAGCTACATCATCTACATAGGTTATGAAGCTAACATAGCTAAATCTAAAGCACATGAAGCTGCATTAGCTATGAAAGCTACATAGGTAAGGTAGCTACTCTAGCTATGAAAGCTAAATATTAAGCTTAAGAAGCTACATTAGCTACAAAGGCTACAGAGGTAAAGTAGCTACGTAGCTAAGGTAGTTAAATTCAAGCTTACGCAGCTATGTAAGATACATCAGCTACATACATAAAGCAGCTACATAACTAACATAGCTAAAGTTAAAGCAAACAAAGCTATGTTAGCCACATTAGCTGCCTTTCTGCCTTTGCTATAGTTTGACCTGTTTTAGAGGTAGTTATGACAACAGTGGCTTGCTTTATCTTTGTTAGCATTAAGGTAGCTTCTTTGGTTTATAATATCAACCATGTAGCTAGCAAAAATATCTTCACTTTAAGATAATGTAGCTATGTTGCTTATACTGATAACTATGTAGCTAGTAGAATTACTTTAGCTTCAGTTTAAGCTAATGTAGCAACCTTGATGTGTTCTGTTAACCATGCAGCTATCTAAGCTATGTTAGCCCTAGCAAAAGCTAGCTAAACTGAAGTGAGCAGGCGTTCACGTACTGTAACTACTTCTTAAACAGGTCTATACATAGCTTCATCTAAGATTAGATGTTTTATTTATGAAATGTTGCTGAGCGTGTCATGTTTTCAATGTGGTTATCTCATGAATGTAACTGTCAGACTTTGCTAATGAATAAAGCTGAATTTCCAAACACTTTTGCACTTTCCTCCCTTCTGTTCGGACAGTGATGGCGTCTCGCAGTTGTGGTCAGCAAGAGGGGGCATCTGAGAGCTGTCTGCCACCAGACCCCTCTCAATAAACTCCTCAGTTAAAAAGCAGTGAGGCATCATGTCTCTACTTATCATATTTGTTATTGTTTTGATTTAGAGCCCTCTGGTGGTAGAGATTACATAGCTACTGTACACATTCATCCACATCCGCTTAAAAGGCTCATATTAATAGCCAAATCCTGTGCAAACATCTGAATGATCAGTACCCATCTATTTGTAGCCACAGCTTACCTTTCATCATAGGGATGAGCTTCCACACTCCCAGCCCTCCTACTGAGGTGAACTGACCCAGAGCTGTCTCCAGAAAGAAGAGAGGGATCCCAGCAAACACCAGGGTCAAGAAGTACGGGATCAGAAAAGCACCTGTTCGATCAAGACATGGTAAACAGAAAGGGTGTTTGGTACAATCATTTCATAGTATTTATTATTCAGTTTCGGATTACAAGGTTTCCTTTTTATTGTCTTTCACTTAAAAGAGCCTTTGAGCTTTCCATTAAAAATGCTAGAAGATTGAATGGTTTCAAATATCAGGCAATCAGAGCACGCATCTGCTGGGGCTGTCCTGGCCTGCCAAGACATTTTTATAAACTTTTAGGGCAATTATTTGTAATTAAAATGTCTTCAAAGAACCTTTAAGTCTCAAAAATAAATGTTCTAAGATGTACAAAATAAATGATCAAGAATGAAATGGCCAAACAAAACAAGACTAAGGCAATAGTTAGAGCAGCCAATGCCAAAAGCTGTACAGAGGCCCTAAAAATGGGCATCTCAAAGAAAAGCAGACAGCAGATTTTTAGAAAACCTGTAGAAGTTTTCTGTTGTGAAATCTAGGGAGAAAAGTTGCTCTCTAAAGGGAATAAAAAAGGAGTTGGAGGCTTTCTTAGATCTTATATCTTACCTCTAGATACATCTCCCATTGGGGTGAGAAGAAACCCAATGGAAAACAAACTTTGAAATTAGTGGAAGTTGTAAAAAGGTATTTGTGGAGGTGTGCTTCCAGGTAAGATATTTCATTAGATGATGAGAGGAGTCTAAAATGGGCAAGAAGCCTTTCAGATATAATCCTGTCATGATAACAGTTTGGTCCTCTGCTGGGATTTTTGTGGTCCAAACAGTATATTATGTGTTTTCTTCAAAGGGTAGACGAGTCAAAGAAAACAGCCAAGCCTTGTCTAAAAGCGGCTAGACTCCTCATGATCCTATTTAAAAGAGAACTCAAAGTTCAAAGTAAGGCTGGATATAACTGTCAGATGGAAATGGTGCGGCCCAAAAAGTCAAAACAAAGAGGAAGAGAAACCTGAACTCAGACAGCTTTTAAAGACTGAGGCAGCACTAAAACACAGAGATATGCTGGGGAACAACTAGGCTGAAGCGTCTATGCGTCCGAGCTGGCATAGAACAGCTTCTAAAGTTTCACCTGTCTGATGGAAATGCCAGAATTGGAAATAGAACAAGAGGCACAAAAAAGGGAAAGTATGGCCAGTGGTTTAAAACAGAAAGAGTAGGAAGATATTAGTGAGCATGCTATATATATATATATATATATATATATATAACATACATATGTATATATATATTATATATATATATTATACTAGTATTGTTAGTACTGAGTAGCTTGCATGTTGGCAATGTAAAGGCTACTGGCATACCACTAGCATTGGTTGCTAGTAGCTTAATCAGGCAGTTTGAAATCAAAAGGTAGCCCATTTGGTATGCTGCTTAGCAAAGTGTACTTTCAGTCAAGAGCCTGTTATGTAATACAGGTGAGACTGTGATTTGCATAGTTTTTTTAACTGTCTTGGCGGGTTGAGAAGCATACTGGCTAGCCTGACATGTTGTTAGCTAGTTTAACATTGTTAGCATGTTGTTAGCTGGTGATATTGTAGCATAACTTAAGTTTACTCATTCCCAGCTTGAAACCTGAGATTATTCTGGGTCCTAAAACCCTTTTACAACCATAACATGAAACTTAAAACATGTATCTCCATATTTGTATTTCAATAACAGAGAATTTCACTGTGACCCTTCAACCAAAGTGTATTCTCCACACATTAAAGAGATAAAGTAGCATTATATTGTCACAGTTTATCTAATGTGGAATTAACTGGTGACATATCACTATGTTTAAGCTGCTCTGGCATGCCTTCTCTTTGCTGCTCCCACTGAAGGCTTTTGAAACCCTCCTCCACCCCAGCGCCTCCATTATGCTACACCTGGCTTAATCAGTGTCATTCTGTTGACACTGATGCTCCGCTCAGGGTTGTTTTTTTTCTTTTGCTGCTTCTCTTCCTGACACAGATTTTCTTTGTATGCACAGGGAAGAATTTTGTATTCGGAGACGCTAATATCACAAGGAAAAATCTTGTCAACAAGCCACCAATGGTCGCACTGTTTTTGTTAGGCATTTTAAAAGTCAGCTATGTTTTCTTTTCAAATATTCATCTCTAGAAAAACATACTTTGTGACTCCAAAAACTACTCCTGGTTAATAAAACGTCTTTGAAGGCACAGAAAAATTTGTACAAAGAGGAAGCAAGCAGCAGTATACAATGTCGTACGGAGTGTCACAAACTAATCCAACCAAGACAGTCTGACCACAGATCCCTTGCAGACCACTACAGTGAGATGCTACATCTGTCAGAACAAAAAAACACACTAAAACTTTCAAATTAAAACTGGATTAAACTTCCGGTAAGGGCTAGGGTAAGGGTTGAGGTAAGGATTAGGCTACCTAAAGTTAAAAGTAAAATAATTAACCTGCAAAACCTTATTACAACACGTTTTATAAAGCCAAGTGCTTACAGGAAAAAAGCTTTTCCTCCATGAAAACACTCTACTGCAACTAAAGTAGCTAAGGCAAAAGCTAAGGAAGCTACATAGATAACGTAGCTACATAACATAGCTAAATCTAAAGCTAATAAAGATGTGTTTGCTACATAATGTAGGTAACATAGCTATATAACTAACAAAGTTAAAGCAAATAAAACTACATTAGCCACATTAGATTATGCAACATTTGCTAAAGCAGGACCTGTTTTAGGAGTACTAGTTATGCAAACGGTGACCTGCTTTAGCTTTGTTAGCTTTAGCTAAAGCAGTTTTTGCTACATTGGCTTACGTCTAACATCTTATGACTCACTCGTAACATTAACTATGAAGCTAGCAAAGCTTTGTTAGCTTTAGCTAATGCTAACAAAGCTAAAGCAACATAACTTCTGAAACAGGTCAAAACCTAATTTACTCTCTGATTAGACAGCAGTCTTTTTAATGTTGTTTTATTGAAATGTGGCTTGATCTGTAATGTTTGCAATGTGGTTATTTCATGAGTGTAACTGCCAGACTTTGTATGTTGTCTGGCAAAGTATGTCCCTGACAGTTGTTGCATTTCTCAGTAGTGGTATGCGGTCTGCAGCCAGACCCCTCTCATTCAAATGCAGTTAAATACTGACACTGGTTCTGTACGTAAGACAAAAAAATGTTGAAGTCACTTGTAAAGGCCATGTTTTGCAGTACTTCCCAGACTTTTGGAAGCACTGCTGTGGAGAGACTGATTATACTATGGGGATCATTTTGAGTGTGAAAACGGTTCACAGGGGTTGTTCAACAACACCAAACATGTTATGAAACCCTCTTGCCTGGGGCCCAACTCAATCAAACACCAGTTAACCAAACCAGATGACTACACTGGTGGACCCTGCTTTTACCATTGCTATCAAATTCATGCTGAGATCTTGTTCTTGTCTTGGATGTGACTGATCAAGGGTTACATTTAGAAATGTTTTATGTAGCATATGGATTGCTATCCAAGGGGAAGATTAGTCAAACTCTTTCATTTTTATCTGCAAGGCATCTGGTACCAATGACTTGTCATGGTCCTCAGTGTCACATACAGACTCTAAACCTTTCTAATAAAAGTGATGTAAACCGTTAAAGAGCATCACTAAAAACTGGTCTGTAGCAAGAAGACCAGTAGTCAACACAGGACTATGCTAATGCTAATCAAGAAGATGTGAATCTTCCCAGACTCCCAGACTTCTTTCAATCTCACAGTTGCTCTTACCTCCACCATTCTTGCCACACAGATAAGGAAACCTCCAAACATTCCCAAGGCCGATGGCGTATCCTACACATGACAGCAGAAAATCAAACTTTCCCTTCCAGCTTCCTCTATCCGGTGGTTCCTCTTTTTTATTTTCGTCTGCAGGGGATGCCGCAGCATCTAGCTCCTCGAAGGGAACTGCTTGTTTGACCTCTGTTGGGGAGTTTAAGTCCACTGTACTCTGGCCAGTCTTCCCCATGGTGGGACCACTACAGACCAGTGGGGTCAGGAAGTCACTTGGTCCTCACTGGCTGAAATGGTGAAGAGTTATAGTCCCTGTATCTAAACGGCCGGTACTCCCACACTGAGGTTGGCTCTTGGTTGGACCGATTCAGGACAAAGTGCTGACACTGTGTTGTAAAGCTGTAGAGGGGAAGAACATATGTTTTATTAAGAGGTACTGTAAAAATTAAGCTTTCATTTGCTTCTAATGAAGAGGATAAAACTCAAGTTACAATTTATTGATGCTGAAACATTTTATGGTCTTTTATAGCCTTTGGTTAACTCAGATCATTATATAGCTCTCAGAATTAAAACTTATCTATGGCCACAAAGATCACTGAGGAAATAGAAACATCTAGAGTTTCTACACAGGCAAATGGGGATGGGATTTAACACAAGTAGATCATTTTCTGTAGAAAGGTTTGTATGTCAAATTAAGGTATTAATGTCAAAGTGAAAACAGATTTCTACAGAGTAAGGTCAACTAAATGACAATTTATAGTGCAAGATAAGTGATTACATAAATATACACCCCTTCAAGTGTCCACTATATGCACTTATGGCTGCAATCACAGCACTCAGTCTGTGTGGGTAGGTCTTAATCAGGCTTTGCACATCTAGACACCACAATTTTACTCCGTTCTTCTTTGCAAAACTGCTCAAGCTCTGTCAGGATCAGGTGTGAGCAGCCCTTTTCAAGTCCAGCCACACATTCTCTATAGAATCGAGGTCTAGGCTTTGACCTGGCCACTCCAGAATATTAACCTTTTTGTCTGTAAACCATTTCTGCGTAGCTTTTGCTAGATAATCTGGGTCTGGAAAATCAATCTTCTCCAAAGCTATAGTCGTCTAGCATACTGATTATGATCGTCCTTCAGGAGTTTCCCAATATTTTGCCAAAATCATTTGACTCTCTATCTTTACGAGCCTTTTAAGGCCCAGCTGCCTTGAAGCTTCCCCACAGTATGTTGCTGCCATATGATGCTGGGGATAACATGTTTGTGGGGATGTGCAGTGTTTGGTGTCTTGTCTGGTGGCCAAAAAGCACCATTTTGGTCTCATCAGACCAAAGAACTTTCTTCCACTTGACGATGGAGTCTCCCACATGACTTTCGGTGAACTCTAGTTGAGTTTTCTTTAACAGTGGCTTTCTATTTGCCACTCTCCCATTAAGCTTTAACTGGTGAAGAACCCGGGCAGCAGCTGTTGTATGCAGAGTCTCTCTATCTCAACTGCTGAAGCTTGTAACTCCTTCAGAGTAGATGTCTTGGTGGCCTCTCACTAGTCTCCTTCTTGCACAGTCCCTTAGTTTGTGAGGACGGCCTGATCCAGGCAGATTTACACAGGTGCAATATCCCTTCTATTTCTTGATTATTGATTTAACTGAACTGTTCAGTGCCTTGGAAACTTTTTATATCCATCCCTTGACTGATACATGTCAATACCTTTTTTTAATTGCTTGGGGTGTTCTTTTGTCTTCATGGTGTACTGGTAGCCAGGAATACTGATTAACCAGTGACTGGATCTCTGAGACACAAGTGTCTTTAAACTACAATCACTTGAAACACATTCACTTCACTCTGGGGATCCCAATTTCACCAATTATGGGACTACTATCACAAATTGGTTGGACCACTGTTGAGTTAGGTTTTTGAATTCATATGTATTTGACATTACTTTGTAGAAATCTGTTCTCACTCTGACATTGAATGTGTTTTTTGTCAAAAAAGCCAAATTATATTGACCAGGATTGATTTATAGAATCAATTAAAGGGTAAAACATCCAGTGATTTTTGTAGGCACTGTGCCTCCTGTGGTATTGTCAAATAATAACTTTAGCTTGAAAGCGCTAGCAATACTTTGCTAGCCAAAACATAGCTTTAGGTTAAACTATGGCATAATTAGTCTAATGTTTTTAAAGCTTTGAATTGAAGGAATCAGCATAAAAACAATCATGATTACATGTAGATACAGTCTCAACAGCAGTGTGGCGTTACAAGGTTAAACTTGAGCATGACATTCAAGGAAACTGTAAATCAAGAAATGAAGTTTTTTTCTACATTCATGCCACAGCTTGAAAAGTAACTCTGGTGTGGGTATGATCAGATCAAACAAATGATACATAAAATGCTCTTCAAAGCTCTAGTCAGATCTTACATATTTGCCTGACTTACAGGCCAGTTTTTTCTTTCTATGCCAGATATTTAGTCACAGTATTTTATGTAGTTTCCATTCCAAGGAAAAAAACATAACAGACTTAGCAGTCTGCTATATCTCAAGCAATACATTAAACCAAAAAATGAATTGACCTGATGGGAGCAGGTGGATGATGCAATCCTCGTCATCCCTGTGAAAACTACACAGTGAATCTTAACCACTACTGACACATCCTCCACTTCAAAGTCCACACCTGCCTGACATCCCCACACTGACTTTTGCAATACAGCTTCAATCCCAAGTTTAAGAACAAGCTTCTAGGCGTGCGAAAAGCTTAATTTTCATTCAAATCAAACAGTAAATTTCTACAAGCTTAAAAAAAAGTGATTAATGCTATAATTATCTATCACTTCCTCTCAGGGTGGAATAACATGGTCAGGAAGGAGGAAGTTGTTATTGATGAGGACAAATTGATCGGCCCAGAAATTCCCTAAATGTTTGTGGAAACGTGTCCTCAGAGAGCAAAAGATATTCTCTGCTTAAAGGGAAATTTCACCCTTTATTTTCAAAGATAGAGGAGATTTGAAACAGCAGGAGCATGCTGGGATTCTTGCTGGGCCTTTTTTCTGCATGTTTAATCATCAGCTCAATAAATCCTGTTATGTTTTATCCTCATTAAAATTTTTCTATTTCTCAATTTAAATGCAATGCTGTATGACTCCAAACCAATTAAAAAGTGTGTTTTTATACACCATGGAAAAAGATAAACCTTGTTTAAACAAAAAATGTTTGACTTTTATATTGAGGGTGATCAATTTTAACTAAAAGCATACATCCCCAGCTGGAAAGTGACTGTGTAAAAATAATTAACTTGGCATGATGATGTGCAATGATCAAAAACTACTTTTAAATTGTTACCTGTGCTTCAAAAGGAAGCCAGTGTAAAAAGCACATCAGAGATTCTCTTTGAGGATTTAATTCAAAGTAAACTAGGCTGTTTTTGGTACAAGAGGCTTTTAGAGGAAAAATCTCACAAAGATGCATTTTATGTGTTCCAACATTTGAATCTGCAACTTTTAACTGAGTTTTATGATGTTATTGGATTCATAAGGCAGCAGTGGAAGACCACTGAACTCACACAAACTTCCCTGACCCTAGCTGATGACCTTCTGTGATGACATAAAGAAAGCAGGGATTTTACCTGAGAGATTTCCAGATCCTTCGTCAGGTCATGAGCTTCAGTTTACTGCTCCAGCACAAAAAAAATCCAGAAAACATAACTTTATATCCATCATCTTTGCTTCAAAAAGCTTTAAGCCACAATGTATCTGCTCCCTGTTTATCCGAGCTTACAGCTCCTCCCAGCTGTCCGCTGTATTTTGGTAGGACCTGTGGCTGTTCCTGCTGTGCGTATCGAGTGTTGGATAATAAAGTTCGACCTGTGTGTCCGCTTTGATTACTGCTCAGTTGTGACTGGTGAGGCCCCAAGGCCATGGGGGGAATATGTCAATCGCCCAAATGTGATGGGGAGGAACTCCACTGTCACAGTGTTTATTTGTGCTTTGAGCCAATGTGTTAGATGAGTTTAGCCCTCACCAGCGCCGTTACCATGGTATTAACCAACAGAGAAGGGCCTGATCAGTGAAAGAGCTCGTGGGGTTGTTGAAAATAGAGCAATGATGACTGTTGGCAAAGATCCTGGAAATGTATGACTACAAATACGGTCATGCCAATATCGGATGCAGCCAATATCTCATACAGGGACCCAATATTTATCCGCAGTGTCCTCACTCTGCTGAATGGGAGGAAAAATATGACTAATCAAATTGCAGCAGCTCATTTCTCTTCAGTATAAAGCTGTTTTTGAAAATATGATTGCACCAAAGCAATATGTCTGCAATGTCAAGCAATGCTTCACCATGCATACAGCAACACCTTCTGCTCCAATCCAGAAAACATCTGCCAAACTGTGCCCAGATGTTAATGCACACAAAGACAAATAGAGTTCAAAGACAACAATCTGCTGTGATACGCCTCCAAAATTGACACTCTCAGTGACATCAAGGAAAGAGTTTGTTCACTTTGACTTTGGCTAACTTTGTTAGAAAGCTGCTGCTGTGACAGCCTTTTGTTTTATATTTGTTAAGGAATTTACATGAAGCTTGACAAACACAGAATCAAGGCTCAGTGGCTGATGAGTAAAAAAAATACAAGGACTGGTGAAGCAATTAGTCTTCGTCTTAAATCCTGCTCACTGGTATGTAAGATCGATTTTTCATTTCAAGTAGATAGTTATTTTTTACATTTGTCTGTTCTGGAGGAAGAAATCTAAACTTTCTTGACTACAGTTGTGCAAACTGTGAAAAAAATCAGTCTCAAAGTGTCCTTGAGAGATTGTTTGACTTGGATGGGATTAAAATGTGGCCCAATGTCCTTGAGCTTTCACAACTGAAATCTCTTTAGTTCATCTCTGAGTCAGAGAAGATGTGCACAAAATTTGCTTGTGAATGTGATAATGCTACGATGCTTTGGCAGATTTCGTCAAAGGATGAACACCAGGCCCTATGACCTTCATCTTAGACTATGATCATAGAAAATCTTACTATATTATTGTTGAGTGAGGTTGGACATTTATGTAAAGTTTGAAGAAAATTCCTCAAAACCTACTGGAGATATTGCATCCACAGGGATGAACATGAAGTCCAATAACTTTCCCCTCTGACCCATGACCTCTACATTCTAATAAGTTCATCCTTGTGTCCAAACTGGGATTTGTGCACATTTTGAAGAAGATCTCTCATGGCTGTCTTTGTGGAAGAAGAAACTCCTTCAAGTTCTTCAAATGTTTGACGAAAAAAACAAAAGATGAACATGAGGCCCCAGTGACCAATGAACTTGGATCATCCTTATGTCACAGTGCACATTTGTGCAAAGTTGAAGAAAAATGCAGCTTAAGATATTGTTTGGAATGAGGTCCAATGACTTTAACTTTTGACCTATGACCTCTTCAAAGTCAGTTTGGATATTTGTGCAAAGTTTGATGAAAATCCCTCTAAGTGCTATTGAAATGTTTCATTCAAAAGCAAGGGATGAACATGAGGCCCAATGACATTGATCTTAGACCTCTTAAATGTAATCAGATCAGATCCTTGTATCAGTGTTCAAAATTTAGCAGAAAATGGTTTAATAGCAAACATGAGGACCACTGAACCTGATTCTAAACTCCAAATGTCTAACCAGTTCATCCTTCAGCCCGAGTGGTTTTTGTAAAAACTTTGGAGAAATCCCACTAAAGATTTTTACCACGTCTGCCACCATCTTTATCACTGATCTTACCTCTAAAACAACATTGGTTTATCCTCTTGGAAATTTGTGGAAAAATGTGATAAAAATCCATCAAGGCACCTTTAGACGTTTTCTCCCTCAAAAGCAAGGGATGAACAGAAGGCCCAGTTACCATGACCTTAGTTCACCAAGCTATAATCAAATCACCCTTGTGGCCGTGTGGGCATTTCGAAGAACATTTCCTAAAGCTGCCACAGATACTGGTAAACAAGCAAGGGATAAAAATGAGCACCATTGACCTTGACTTATAAACCATCAATATCAAACCAGTTCATCTTTCAACCAGAGTGGTTTTTGGAGTTTGGAGGAAATCCCTCAAAAGATTTTGGGATATCATGCTTATAAGTAAGGGATGAACATGTGGCCTACTCACTTTGGTCTTGGACCTCGAAGATCTTGCCATTTCATTACTGAGTGAGAATGGACACTTAAGCAAAGTTTGAGGAAAATCCCTCAAAACATTTTAGAGATATTGCCTTTATGTGCAAGGGATGAACATGAGGCCCACTGACCTTTACCACTGGTCTGTGAACTCTAAAATTCACTAGCTTCATCCTCTGTTTGAGTGGTTATTTGTACTAAATTTAAAGAAAGTCTCTCAGAGCTTAAGATCATTTGTTAACATGCTTGGCATGAACATGAGGCCCATCGTTTTTGATCCAAAACCCCAAAAATGTAACGAGTGTATCCTCAAATGAGAATGGAAATTTGTGGAAAGTTCGGAGAAAATCTCTCAAATCCTTTGAGATATTGCTCTCGCATGCAAGGGATGACCATGACAAGAAACAAAGAAACAAGAAAATCTCTCATAGCATTCTTGAGCTATTGTGTTCACTAGAAGGGTTTAGACTGACAGACTTGGTTTGTCATCTTACAGGCCAGTTTTTGGCTTTAAATAGCCCAGTGTAGCTAGAGATTGTTAGTTAATTTTATCAGGGCACATGAAGACAACATGGAACGATGTTACAAAAACAAGGGCTCTTATTAGTCATGGAGTAAATCTAGCAGGGTTACGCATATTGTCTTTTTAATTTCTCCAGTGATATTGAACCGACATCTTCATTAAATTTAATGGAATCAGATATGAAGAATAAGCCCATCTTGTTTCTCCTGCCAGGTAACCTCCTGACATTAATATGTGCTCCAGATATTCTATCAGCAGACAATTACACAGACTAATGAAGAATTACACAAAGCCCTAGTAGCTGTTCCTGTGGATCGCCGGTAGGTACAGGGTTTTTAAAAAATAAGATCAACTGATATTAGAGGCCTAATCACAGTCGCAGCGAGTCGCTTGAGTTCCTGTTGAGGTTTCTGGCCCATGTGGAGCCAGAATGATGAAAGCTGGCTGGACTGCAGTTGTCAAAGCTGGTTTGCATCAATGTGTTTACAGCATCCCCGGATCAATGCGGTCTAATTATGATTCCAGAGCATCCACGGCCAAGAATAATAGGGGGAGATTATTTAGGTGACAAAGGCAGAATAACAGAAAGACAGAACATCAGAAAGTTTAAAGAACATTTATGGTGCAAATTTCCTTCCCTGGCAGAGGATGCTGTGCTATATAGAGTCTCAGTATTAGCTAATCCCATTCATACACATTCACGCACCACTGATGCAACAATGGGAGCAAATTGGGGTTAAGTGTCTAGCCCAAGGATACATCGACATGTGACTGCAAGAGCTTGGGATCAAAACCCAGACCTTCCTGTTGAGAGACAACTGTTTGTCATTGATCCACAGCTGACTGATTTTTTATTCAAAGGGGGGTTGCAAATAGACAGATAGGTACAATCAAAGTGTTGAAATAAAATGATGAAACTTCAAATGCCTGTAGCCTTCCAAAAACAGTCTGAACTGAAGGCATTTGTAGCCTGAAATAACAGACTCAAAAGATAAACCATGTCCATTTATCACTCTTAAATGATGGCAGACCAATCATGTGTTCACTTGTAAGTATGGCGAGTGTCGTGGTTCAGATCTGCTGAGTCTGCATGCTCAGAGATAAACTTCAGCTGCAAAGTCATTTGTATGCATGAGCTCCGGTCCTGTCACTGCGTAATAAGTGCCTGTAGCAAACAGCAGAGTAATGGCTCCTATTCCCTATTCAAAATAAATCATGTGTGGAGTTTTCCAGAATGTTAAAAACTGTAAATTTTCGACAGCATACATTAAAGCTGAGACTGGTGTCAGAAAATGTAAAATGGTAGAGCTCCCTGATCTTCACTGCTGCCAGTTAGCAAGAAATATTTGCATTGTGATTCTATTTCTGCATATAATTAATGTTGACAATTGCAAATTAAAGTGTTGTTTTAGTTAGAGAACACAAAATTGAGTAGAAATGTGCCTAGAGATGGTGGCACAGCTTGGAAATGGCTCCCATACATCAAAGAGCAAATGTATGTTCAGCCACTGCTAGTTAGAAATTGTGGGTTGTAGATGCTAGAAGCCCATAAAATGGAATTCCGTATAGGTCCATGGAGAGAAGATGCATGCCCTCTTTAGCTCACTACTATGGACTTCTTTCAGTTGACATTTCCAAGAAGGTAGCACGTGATAAACTGGCTGAAGGCTGAAAGATGAAATCATGAAAAACATTTAAGAAACAAACATTTAAGAATCATCCTATTTACTTAAACTTTAATGTGTTCTAGAGACTAAAGTATGTGTTTGTGTTCATCCTTGACAGGTTACAACATGACCTACAATCACAAGGTGACATATTATAAGGGTCTTGAATATTGACAGTTTTGTCAGAGCAATTTTGTCTTTGGCTATTTTTTTGTTTTGCTTAAATTTTTGCATAAAAATTACCAGGGACTGGGCGAGCTTGAAAGATAGATCTTGCTCTGCAATGAACGTGCCCACGCATATTTTCGAGTCACACACATGGTCAGTTATTGATGCCGGTACATCAGCTGTGGTTGTTGCTCCCGGTAACCGCGTTGTGTGTGGGAGAGCGCGAACAGCTGCTCTGTGAGCGGGGTCTGACTCATGATGTGGTAGCACTTTTTTTTTCCCTAGCTGAATATACTAGCTCTCTCAAGCACAAAGTGCAGAAGTAAGCACCTGCTTCTCTTAACTTCTTACACCAGCTACTAAAAGGCTTACCGTCTTTTCATATCTCTTCTATCCACGCCCAGTGCCATTTATCTTTTAATCCTTTATCAACTAGTAAGGTATCTTCCTCAGGATTCATGAATTTACTCTCCTACTACTCTCTTTCGACATGACGTCTCTACTCATGCATCTATGCAGCACATTGCCACACATTTTTCCATGACCCGCCCCATTCTACTTCTGATTGGCTAATAATGCTAGTTTAAGAGCAGGAGAGTTGTGCTCCTCTCATATCATTGGCAGACGAAATCATAAACTCGAGAGTGGTGGTGATGATATGAAGACGTTTTTGTTTTTGTTTTTTTTAAATATAAGACATTTTTACTGCGCAGCCAAACACCGCACACTGGAAATCCGGCACGGTGCCAGAATACTTTAAGCCCTGGAAGAAGGTTCTTTGGTCTGATGAGACCAAAATGGTGCCACAAACACACCGTCCCCACTGTGAAGCACAGTGGTGGCAGCATCATGCTTTGGGGATGCTTCTCAGCAGCCGGCCTTGGAAGGCTTATAAAGGTCAAGAAAAAAGAATGCAACAAAATCATTAAAAGGGTGAATCATTATCATTAAAAGGCTTCAGTCCAAGTGGGTGAACAGTTTTTATGGATGCTGTATACATGCGAGAGTAAATCGATTATGGCGCAAGACATTAGCATGGATGCTGCTAAAGCGCCAGTAATTTTAGAACTTGACGACATTTCTTTGTTAAAAGAAGAACAAAGAACAGCAGTGAGTTGTTTTCTTTTCAAAAACGACAAAAGTCGTGTACTGACATGTCTACAGTCGCCATGGTTCGTGTTATGCAGTTCTCTATGGAGTTTACTCCTCAGTAGCGGCTACATCATGTGTTTTGTTGCTCTGATTGGCCAGTAAAAATGTGACTGACAGAACATTCATCCAATCACCCTCCGAGTTTTTTTTCAAAGGCTCTGCCCTTTCCCAAATGCTATCTATGAGTGGTTTACCAGATGGACGTGTGAAACAAATCCATCTGGCATGCCAGGTTAGTGATCTAGGTGTGATTTCCCAACTTCAAGAAATTCAACTTTATTCAGTCAGACTATTTTTACATGTATTTTAGAGGTACAGTTTTAGTTGGACCAACATTCTAAATGAACTTATTCTACCTTCGAATCAACACACTTTCTAAGTTATCTGCTAGCAATAGGAATGTTAGCATATTTATTATGCGCTTGCTAGCAAGCTGACATTAGCATGTAATCAAATGACAATTAAAAAAAAACACCCACACAAAGTAACTCTACTTGGTAATGAAGTAAAAAAGTTGGAAAATATGGCTTACATTGTATACTAACACCAACTCTCAAGATTTTCAACGACACAGTCACATAACAAAAGTAGCAATTCTGTTGACTAGCATCCTCTACTGTACACTAGCAAGAGCATTAAGTGATAAATTCAACCCATTTTCATTTTGGATTCATACTTAATAAAATGGTGAATTATTATTCTTTTTAAATTCAGTTTATCTTTGTTAAGAGTAAAGCTGCAGTTTAAGAAGCTCTGTCTTTCAGGCCTCCTTGTAAACCACCTTTAATTCACAGCACGTTGTCGTGGTCTGTGGATCAATACAGAGGTTATTACAAAGAAAAGAACACCCAGAGGCTATTGGCATGCATAGATAGAGGACTAATATGATCAACACTTTTATCCAGTAATGCAGCGGGACAGTGCATGCTGCATAAACATCCACAGGTTGAAGACAAGTGTTGGGGAAGTTCACATCAGAGAGCATGGCCGTGTTAATGAGTGAGAAAAGAGTGAAAAGACCAAAGGTGACGAGGGAGGCAGAGGAAGAGGAAGATAAATGACTGCAAAGAGAGAGGAAAAAATGTAAAGATGTGAGCTGGGAGGTGAAATGAAAGATAGGGAGATAAGAATGAGAAAAGTTGATATGTCGCAGGGGGCTAGGGGAAGATAAGCGGGGTAGGAGATGAAAAGATGCATAGAAATTGGGAGAAAATGACTGCAAGATACTGAGGAACATTGTGCCATAGGTGGAGACGGAGAGGAAATGTAGAAAAGAGTGAAAGAACAGATTAAAAAAAGTGACAGAGGGCATTGAAATGTCTTCATTTACAGTTAGCCTGAGAGATGAAAACAGTAGATTTTTATTCATCATTGCAGAATGAACAATCTCTCACTCGTGATCAGCTGCCTCATTCTGCTCTCTTTCAATTACATCTGTTTTATTTTCACAACTTTCTTGAATCTTTGTGACCTTATTTTGTGCAAAGTCATTGTCCTCCATCTGTCCCACAATGATTTACGTCAAGACACAGTAACCGTAAAAGCCTCTAGAGAAGCAATCAAGCATTTCCTGCTGAGATGGATTCACTGTTGCTCATTTTGATCAAATAGATGACCACACAATGAGGTCAGATGTTTTCCTCATTTCCTAAGTCTTTGCTATGTCTAAGAGTGTTTGCTGAGCTCAGCTAACAATCAAAAGCTTCATTAAACATGGATGAAGATTTACAGAGCAGAGAGTACAACACAGATGGATTTGTTATCCTGCTGCAAATCATTTACTAATAAATGATCAGTGAGAAATGGCTCTGATATAATGTATAAATGTATTAATCTTATTCTGATTTGTGAATTGGACCAAATGGTTTGAAAAACCTGCAATACTGCAAATATAAACTTTGGCTTAGGTAGTACTAAGGAGTTGGTGGAAGGGCCTTCTTAAAAAAGCGGCATACGAATTAGAAAATACTGACCTAGAGCAATAGTTTAAGCGTTTAATGTACTAGGTCATTAAAGTTGACTTACACCTCCCTCAGTTTTATCCATAAGGTCTTTTTAAACAGCCCAGTACGATTAATATTGTCCTTTACTGAAGGAAATATCTACAAGGAATCGTTCACCACTCTCACGTTTCCTATTAGTTCCCAAACATTTAGTAGAAATGTACACCAGACATGACGACAACATTTTTTCAGCTCCTGACAAACATGCTGTCCAAAGAGCAGCTTCATGATATTAAAAAAGAATAACAACAAGCCTATCTGGTCTCAAATCTTCTATAGTTCCCTACCAGCTTAACCAATACTGAGAGGTTTCTGACCACTGCCTATCAGAGGGAATTATTCGTACGTGACTTTTATACTGTAGAAACAGGAGCTCGGGAGAGAGGACCCAGGCAGTTACGTGATACTAGAGCTAATGAAATATTAAAACACAACTATGAGCATAATCTACTCCACATTTCCTCTATCTGTATTTTGGTATACCATTGACATTTTCCTCTGTCAGCCCCAAAACTAACCAAATGTACTCATTAAGTACAGACTAATAATTTGCTGTTGAGACTTATGGAGCAGGGTGCACAATAGTTCTGTCCCAATTCAGGGGTAGTGTCTTTTGGTCCACAGCCTTTGTAGGGGGCATAAAATACTCAAGACTGAACTGTAATGTGACTGTAGCTATGTTTACATGGACCAGCTGTTATTGGAATAAATGCTTTATCTGAATAAAAATGCCTTATATAAACACATCATTCTGAATAAAATCCTCAAATTCAGCTCATTCGGAAAGAAATTTTTTCTGATTGTAGGTCGGATCAGCTTCCATGAAAACACTTAATCTGATCATCTCTCTTGGGGGATTTTTGTCTTACTGCGCATGTCTGTCCCACAGACAGAACAGACAGAAACATGGCGGGATTAAAACAAAACTAATCTGTTGTCGAGAAACTTGAAACTATAAAAGAGCTCAGTATTGTTGATCAGATAGTATAAGGCATGAACTAGAACAATCCACTATTGCGAGCGGGAGTTAAAACAAATGAGCGGGTGCCCGCGGTTTATGCACAACAAAGGTGAAGAAGGATTTCTTCTTCTACAGCAAATTTTCGTTAGATTTGACTGGTGGGATGACGCTGTGCAGGTCAGAGCAGTTTTATTCAGGTCAAATATATGATGAATGAACATGCATATCTGAATCGGATTGCATCTTTTGCATCCGTGTGAAGAGAGAAGTTTAAATATCCGATCAAATTCAATCAGATTGTAAAAAAAATGCTCACGTAACTGCAGCTATGTGATCCAAATAGGATTTCTTGTTTGCGTCACTATGTGACCACCCTTAACTCTGTTAAGCTATTGCATCGCAGTCCCCACAGCTGCGCTACAATAAAGATAATCTAAAGATTCAGTGCTTCTATTTGATTGTGTTAAAACCATTTACTTACATTTTAAGTACCTAGCCATGCAGTCTCCATTTGCTAACATTTGTGATACCACATAGGCTGTTCTAAAGAGCTCAGTGACTTCAAGTGTGACTGTGATGGATGCAACCTTTGCAATAAGATAGTCCATGAAATTTTAACCCTGCTGGAAATTCCACAGTCAACTGTAAGTGATGTTATTTGAAAGTTGAAGCATTTAGGAACAACAGCAACTCCGCCACAAAGCAGAAGACCACGTAAAATCATAGAGCAGGGTCAACGACAGCTAAGGGGCATGGTGCTCTGCTGATTCCATTGCTGAAGAGTTCCAGTTCCAGTATAACGGATTTGTACTGTCCTACATTTTTGGCATTCTTGCTCTGAGGTACCAAACATACTTATTCAACCCTTACAAGTGGAGTTAGACTCACTGCAGTTCACTGATTGGTTAAAAGAAACTTCACTTGCCATGCAACAATGGTGATAATGGACAAACACTAAACATACCGTGTTATGAAGCCCCTTGGATTTCAAAAGTGATCCGTTTTTGCCTAATATGAGGTTGTCCTTTTCATCCCAGTTCCCATGTATCATCTCCAGAACTTTCTTGTTTTTCTTAGTTGAATTTTTCCTTTCAGCCTGCAGCTCACTGACACCATGCCCTCCATAGGATTCAGCACCTGAATTGGGACACACCTAAAACACAATGCAGGAAACACACAAGGTCATTTTTGTTATGTGTAGAACTGGAACCTCAGTTGAATTACCGCCAAATGCTTTGAAGCTGTTTCCTCAATCAGACTTGTTGTCCTCTGAAGATATCTTTGTACTAAAGCGATGGAATCTTTTGAAGAATTTTCTAAGGAGAAGCAAACTGTGTTTTTATTAAAAAATATGAAAACTCTGAGCATAATACAAAGATTTCCAGAGCCCTGTTTTGACATACATTTCCTGCCTAGGGCTGTTACTTCCTCCTTTTCCATTTCCGTGCATTCATCAGAGTTGGACGTTTGGTCACAACAAACTAAAGGAAGATGGCAAGTTGTATCTTAAATGTCTGAATCAGTGAAAAGAAAGACTGAAGCAAACCAACAAAAGATTCCACCAGGGTTTAGAGTCAAGATGAGCTCCATCTCCTTAAATACTCTTACCCCTCATTAAGTTTATTGCAGTGCATGGAAACATATAGATTTGACTTTGCCTAACCACAGCCAATTATGGATCTTCCTCCACTCTATTCCTGAAATATCCCTATAGTTGTCTAGCAAGCCCATTTTTCAAATCTTCATTAAGTCCTTAGCTGAGCTGGCATCATTCCCGTTTCTTTCTCTCAGCCTTTTATGAGAAACAATGAGGAAAGGGAATTCAACTGGGGAAGATCCCAGCTCATTAGCAAAGTGAACTAATGATGCAGCCGCATTATCACAATGTAATATCTGAGCATACTCAGCTTAAGGACTGATTTCACAAGTGGTTTACAAAGTGAAAATGTTGTACACGGATAAACCTGATCTCTAATTTACCAACCCCGTTCCAAAACAGTTGTGGCGTTCATAAAATGTGAATAAAAACAAACCACAGTGGTTTGCAAATCCATTTCAACTTATATTCAATTGAAGATGGCAAGACTGTATAATGTTAAAACTGCTTAATTTTATTGTTTTAGGAATATATACTCATTGTGACTTTTCGTAGAGGTGGTTCCAAGGGGATATGGTTGTGAAATACTGTTCTAAAGGATATAGCACACACAGTGTGAAGATGTAAACAGAAGTCCAATGTTTAATGTTGCACATAGAGTCTGTATGAACAGGCATTATTCTGTCTGCTGGTCCAGGGTTCAGTGAGAGTCTGTGTGGAGAGGGCCAGAGTACTGCCCATTAGACTGATAGCAGAGGAGGAAAAGAAACTTTTATTGTGGCGTGAGGTTTGGACCAGGAGAGGGCCTCAAAATGTCCGTTTCCAGTGTGACAGGGGTTGACTGTTTTACCCGCATGCCTCAGAGTCCTGGAGGGTTATAGGTTATTGGGAGATGGAAGACAGCAGCCAATCACCTTTTCTGCACAGCGTATATGCTGCAGCTTGTTTCTGTCCCTCACCATGGCTACAGTGCACCAGACTGTGATTGATGACATGAGGATGGACTTGATGTTGGACGTGTAGAAGTTCACCCTTAACTTCTTAATGAGGGAGCTCCCAGGTGAGGTCCTGGGTGATGAGGGTCCCCAGAATGGCAGAAAGAATCCACAGTGGAAACTGGAGAGTCACAGGGGGTTATGGGGGAGGGGTGTGGGTGGCAGTGTCCTTCCTAAAGTCTACAACCATCTTCACTTCCTTCAGAGCATTAATCTCTAAGTTGTTCTGACCACAGATGGTCCACAGATGGTCCAACTCCCAGCTGTAGGTGGACTCATCCCCACCAGAGATAAGTTGAACTTCAGGGGCTTGAGGGACTGGTGACTGGAGGTGCAGCTGTTGGTGTACAGGCAGAGGGTGCTAGGGTCCTGGCATAGGTTCCTGCTAAGTCCAGGTGCTGAAGGATGAAGAGGAGGAACAGGTTGCTTGTCAGCGACAGACCCGTAGGTGACAGTCAACAAGATCATCCGTGATCCAGATTGTTTTAACGCAAAGTTCGAGCATCTGTGATGTCGTTAAGGCGTATTAGTGCCCATGGCACGGGTAATTTGCACATCTGTGAAAACACCATTGATACTGAGAGGTGCATACAGACAACATGTTCTTCAGGGACATCCCTGCTTATTTCAGTAAGATAACATTCTACATAAGTTGCAACAGCATGGCTTCACAGTAAAAGAGTGTGGATGCAAAACTGGATCTGTCTCCCGATGAAAATACGTCACATTATGAGGCACAAAATACATCAATGGAAACCACATGTGCAACTGAAATTCACATAAAGCTAGAACAGGAGTGGATTCCCTTTTCAAAACGTCAATAATCAGTGCCTAACCCATACCCATCCATCCCAGCTTTTTTGGAATATGTTGCTGGCATCAAATTTAGGGTGTGGGTATATTAAAAAGCATCACGTTAATCAGATTGAACATTAATTATCTTGTCCATGTGCTGTAATCAGTCGAGTATTGGTTGAAACATGTGCAGATTTCCTGTATTGTTTTTTTCCCACATTTTTTAAATCCCAACATTTTTAATTGCGGTTTGTACTTTTCCTCATCATCTGTTGGAGAAACAGTTGAAAACAGTGTCAGTAAGGTCTGTTATTTTGCAGTGAATGTTGGGGTTTTCCATGGCTGCTTCCTGTCATAAGTGGTTATGTAAAGAGTGATGCAGATTTGCTACAATTATCAATCCTGGAAGTGTTGCACCATAAATGTTCTCTTTACACCCCCAGGCAACCTGCAGCTTCTAATTTAAGAGCAATCAAAAAGAAGGCGGGACCGAACATATCCACACTGCTGTCGTCTCTCAACTGACAGCGGACTTTCCAAACGTCAATTTTTCAAACAGAAACAGTAGATTTTTAGATACATGATGACCTGTTGAACCCAATAGTGATCTTTGAACTTTCAAGGCAGTGCTCATGTGGGAACAAGTTGTTTTGTGTTATTGGGGGAGGAGTGGAGAAAGGGAGGGAGGCAGAGTGGTGGGAGGCGACTGGGCGGAACTGTTTGTTAATTGAATGCCGCTTTGGATTACACAGATGACTGAACTTGGGGCGATGATAGAAGCAGCTCACACATATCCTGTGACATCACACACAAGGTACCCCACTGACTAATTTCTGTTAAAGCAGGAAGTGTAAGTTAACATCACTGACCAGAAGGATTCACAGTAAACATCTGGTGATATTTGATAGCTGGATGTAAAGCTATTTAAAAGAGCTAGTGAGTCACTTTCTTTAGGAATAGAGAGAACACACAGCAGGATATTTAGCATACAAAACCTTTAATGGCAGTTTTACAGATTGTCACCATTGTCTGAGATAGGTATAAAACACATAATAGAAAAGTAGATTTATTATTCAAAATGGATAAAAAAAAATGGTTCTGGTTTTATAAAATGTGGATCTATTTGTAAAAAGGATGCATTTATGAAAAAAATCTTGCAGTCCAAAAGATTTTTTTGTCAATGATAGTAAATTCACATTTAAACAATGTAAAAAAAATAATAAAACAAAATTTAGTGCTTTGGAGTGCGATTATAAGGTGAAAGACAGTTAAATTTACATTTCAAAATAAATGTGCTAAAATGTTCCCAAACATGTCCTTACATGCAGTAAAGGGTCTATAAAAAGTATTCCCCCTACACAGAAATGATTTTAAGACAACAAGGGGAATGTTCTGGAGTGGCTGAGTCCAAGCCCAGATCTTAATCCAACAGAGGACTTGTGGCTGGACTGAAAAAGGGCTGTTCATACCTGATCCCTGTGCAACCTTGAGCAGTTTTGCAAAGATGAATGGAGTAAAAAAAGCCAAATTGTACTGATCATATCTGATTTATAAAACCAGTAAAAGGGTAAAACATCCAAGGTCTAAATACTTTTCATAGGAACTGTACATCCATGTTGATGTCTTTAGGGAGAACTTTTTTTAACGTATGAAAGCATAATTTCAGTTGTTAGGGAGTATAACTATATGAGTAAAATAATTGAACAAGTGGTTATGATGAAAACTAAACACCTCACAACAGTACAATAATATTTTTAAAGAGATTTTATGACTTTAAACAAAAAATAAACATTTTTTTTTTACTTATTAAGGGCCAGAGGGATCCCTGGTTCGGCCAGAACCCACTGCTGTTTCTTTTATTCCTGTTTGATTTTGGCATCTTAAGGCCATATTAGATGCTACAAGCAGCTAATTCCCAACAGAGCTGGTTTAAGTTAAACTGTGGAAAATACATGAACACTGCTTTTGTTAGGAAAAACAAGCTGAATAAAAAAGAATCAACTGGCTCCTGAGTTAAACAATAATATAAGTGTTAAGTTGTTAAGAAGCCTATAGCTTTTATACATACAGTACTGTGCAGAACCTTTAGGCATGTTCGGGTAAAACATTGAGGCTGAAGTAAGATGTAGATATGGCAAGTAGACCACCAGATGGCACTTTGGGCAGGAAGGAGGATTGACACAACCCCATTAGTGCTCTGGATGTCCTTGTATATTATGGTACATCTGGGTTGGTAGTAGGGTTACCACCTTGCTGTCCTGTGGAAGTCCCAAGAAAAAGGCCCAGACAAAAGAGATAAAAAGTAAGAAAAAAGTCTACATGCAAATCCAAACCTAGGTGGGCAGGTGCTGAGCCAAAAAAGAGACAAAGAAAAGAAAGATGTCTCGCACACTGCAGGGCTCCAAAAATACAATTATTTATTGCACCAACGTGACGTTTTGAGCAGAGCTGCTCTGCATCAGACAGAGAGCAACTGTGCTCGAAACGTCACATTGGTGCAATAAATATTGTATTTTTGGAGCCCTGCAGTGTGCGAGATGTCTTTCTTTTCTTTGCCAGACAAAGAGATGCCATCGAGCTGTCACGTGTCAAGCTTGTCTCTGCCCTCACGTCCAGCCCTGGGTTGTGGCACAAAAAGCCCTGTGATGTCTTCTTCCTGCCCTACATGCCTATAAATTATGTACATGGCTGTATATTTATTTGAAAGTGTTAATTTATATGACATTTATGATGTTATGAAACATAAAAAGTAACTTGCAGTCAAAAAGTAAGGCATTATAGCACATCCCTGAATGAAAGTAAAAATGTGTGATTATGTCCCATATTTCAGTTTATCAAGACAATTAATGTGTTGAAGTTGCTTTGTTTTCTTTGATCATCAAACCCTGCTGGGCTCCCCCATCATCATCTTCTCACTCCCTTCATCTGCGCTTCTGTTCGGCTTCCATTGTGCCCTGAAAATGACTTTGCCACACAAAGTGAGGATCGGCTTGTTCGGTCGAGCCTGGCGCAGATCTTTGGATGGTGTCGTCATGTTGTTTGGGTCCTGAATAGATGGAGGAATTTAAGAAAAAGGAAATAAACATAATACAGTGCAATGCAACATGTGCAGAGAAGAAATGTCTGACTTTAAGTCTGCTGATAATCAAATACAAATTTTAAAGTCACTCACTCTGCACAGTGCAACAAAAATGAAGACTGGGATGCACATCAGAGGAATAAGGAGGAGAAAACCTCCTAGTAAGATTCCCACAGCACCAATCTGGTATCCATAGACCCAAAAGGGAAGCGGATTTGCCGCCTCATATATCAAGGTGATCTAGGGAGGAGAAATAAGGTAAAGTTAGAGGGCTTATAGCAGTACATATGCAATTAATATTGTCCAATTCAAAGTTACAACGTTACAATGTCATTTAGCAGACGCTTTTCTCCAAAGCGATGTACATTCGAGAGCAAGAACAACACAAGCAACGATCTAGACAAGAAGAAACAACATCAGTAAGTGCCATCAAGTGCTTCAGGTCCAACTGGACGCAAGTGCTGCCATGTAGAGTTTAAGGCAGAGCACCTAAAATAAAAGTTGTTGTTTTTGTGGGTTTTTTTTTTTTTTTTTTTGTTATTAGACAGCAACAATGAATCAAGCAAAATGTGGGATTATAAATAATCCAGCAGCCTATGTATATATTAGTGTTGGGTCATATTGATTTAGTCAAATAAAGAGGGAAACACAGAGTTTAGTAAAGGAAAAAGGAGAGAAGTATGAAGCAGATGTATAACAGGTACAAATTTCGTACTCCACAAATGACCGGTGTGATGAACAGCCAGCAGTACTTGATCAGACGTAGTGGAGGATACCCAATCATGTCCTCGATGTTGTCATAGAAACGGTCAGCTCCTAAAAGTCATGGACAAGATGAGTTTGTCAGTCAAAGTACAAAGAATACTGACTATGTCACTAACTCAAGGATCCCTTAAATGAACAAACAGATGTCAAATCCTGAGCTCAGAGAAATACGGAACTCTGGAGCCTCAATTATACTTCTGTGTTGAATCTAGAAACGAGCATACACTAGTGGTTCCTGTAATTCTGAACCCTATGCAGAAGCCTTTACACAAGAACATCCTCCAAAAGTGTAAGTATGTGACAAAACAGCTATTACAAATCCTGTCACTGGTCCACAGGGCAGCAAACCAGGTTTTATGCGTCATCAGGGTCTTTTATACCACAACTAATCATATAACAGCAAATTTAAGCTGCAAGTCTTGATAAGAATAATTTATTATGAAACAGTGCTGTGAAAAAGTTCATTATGCACAGTTGCAGCAGCCAACCACGTATTTTTACGTAGTGCAATCCAACTCAAAACTCAACCACCTGTGGGCAGTGCATGGGCTGGCACCAGGCCAGCACAGAGAAAATGAGGAAGAGGAGGGTGTAGTCTAGTGTTGTGTTTACATCAGACACAAGGAAAATCATGTGTGTGAGTTAATTAAATGTAAAGTTGATGTAGCCCGAACACCACAAATGTGCACTGCAAGTCTTGTGAATTGAGCGAGTAATTTTTCACCACATTCAACACACTGTTCTCTTCATTCACTTATTTGCGAGAGTTTAGTTATTCACGTTTGTGAAATACGTCACTGGAGGATCTCCGAAAGGACCAGCCTGGAGGGGAGGAGGTTCCCTCAACCAGAAAATGGAGGAGAAACTTGTGGTGTCTGTCTGTGGCTACCGTGAATTATATCACAAAACATGCCTGTCCTACCAGCACAGGAATAAAAAGGAGCTTGCTTGGAGGTAGTATTGCTTGGTAAGTTGTGAAAACATTTGTCACTTGATTTCAGCCATCTATTACCAAGTCAGCACCGTAGTTAGCACTGCCCGAGTTAGCTCAACCCGTCACACAAGCTAATTTTTCCTTCACTACTTGGCATGAATGTAAGTTTATTGACATGTTTGTTAACAGTACTGGATGTGGAAGACAGAAGCCCCTCCCCTTTCGCATCTTTTGTGCACTTGCGAACATGCAACTTGACGACTAGTGGAGTGAGTTATTCGTGCAAATTTTAAAATATTACGTGAGTAAAACCCCTATAATCATGTATTCAGATACGTACAAATAAGCGATCTGATGTGAACGCAACATGTGTTCTGCCAAGTGGAGTTTCTGGGGGTACATGTGAGGGGAGTTCTCCTTACAGTTAAAAGTAAGAATGTCTGGTTGTAGACTGTACATCTCTGAAGGCTACTGACCGTTCATTTGAGATGCCATCTCTGTCAGAATGGATGGCATCACTAAAGATGGTTTGAGAGTTACATATCAATCCAATCTAGAAATAGTAACAAGAATGGTGGCTTGCTTCAACTTCGTTAGCTTTAGCTAAAGCTAACATAGCTATGCTAGCTGTGTAATAAATGTTACTACATGGGCCAATGTAGTTGCGTTAATGAGCTTTAGCGAATGAGCTCCTATGTAGATAAAGCTACATAGCTTGCATAATTGCTTTGTGAGCTTAGCTAAAGTAGCTCGTTATCTATGTAGCTTACACGGCTAACGGAGCAATATAAATTACATTTGCTGTGTCAGAGTGTTTTTATGATCAGAGTCCTCAGTTCAAAACAGGAAAAAAAACTAGCATTGTTGGTTGAGCTGAGCCGTTGTCCATTTTTGTTTTTTTTGATTGAGAGCCCCCTGATGGCACAATCAATTTAAATCAATAATTTTTTCATATTTCCCTCAGCTTAAATGTCTAAAGAAAACTCCTCTCCTTGTAGGATACAATAAGCTTCCATTTGCACAGCCTCGGCCCTCCTTCCATCATTTTTAATAAATCTTTTTGGCTCAAAAAACTCCATCTTAGGCAAAACTACTATCCGAATTATGATATACAGTTCTGAAAAAACTGTAACGCTTTTTTACTGCATTTTAAGCGTAAATTTGCCATTTTTTCATGAAACTGAATTTATCAATCCCTGAAGCATATACCCTCCACAAACATCTTCTGTATGCTTATTTATGCTAACACTTTAAATTGAGTTTTGGAGTTATTGTTAGATTTGCTGACACAGATTAAGATATTGATTTGCCTCTGCAGCTGCTTCATCTCCTGAGTTTAAGTTATAAAGCCATTTTTTGGCCTGTCCTTAAAGTGAGTGTGTTATTTATACAGAAACGCCCTTGCCCAGACTTGATATTAAACTGCCCACTCTGCTCCTCTATAATTAGATTAATTAGACTCTGTGGATGTTGTTCCATTAGCCAGGTCATGTACTTGACCAAACTTATATTTATATCCTCCTGTTCCTTTTTATATATCGCCTTTTTCTTTAATTATTAGCTTCTCAACTTTTCTGCCTCATTCAACACTCCTTCTCACCTCACAGGTGTGTGAACCTTCCCAGGAGTGGCCAGCCTACCAAAATAATTCCAAGAGCACATCGACGACTCATCCAGGAGGTCACATAAGAACCCAGAACACCTAAAGACCTGCAGACCTCACCTGACTCAGTTAAGGTCAGTAGTTATGATTCAACAATAAGAAAGAGACTGGCAAAACTGGCATCCATTTGAGCGCTCCAAGGCTAAAAACAAGGCTCGTCTCACATTTGCCAAAAACATCTTGATGATCCCAAAGACTTTAAAGAAATTATTCTGCAGTCTGCAGAAAACGTTGGATTGCTCCCTCCAGGTGGCCAGAGTGAAGGAGTTCAAATATTTTGGGGTCTTGTTTACGACTGAGGGTAAACTGGACCATGAGATCCACAGGCTGATTGATAGAGCACCTGCAGCATTGCAAACATTATACCATACCGTCAAGGTGAAGAGGGAGTTGAGCCAGAAAGCAAAATTTACCTTTCGATCATTCTTCCAGCCCTCACCCGTGGTCATGAGCTTTGGGTTATGATCGAAAAGATAAGATCGTGGGTTTAAGTGAAATGAAAGTTGGTAGGAGGGTAGCTGGGCTCAGCTTTTGAGACAGGTTGAGGGTCTTGGACATCTGGAGGGAACTCTGAAGTAGATCCGCTACTCCGTCGCCACGAAAGGAGCAAGTTAAGGTGGTTCGGGCATCTGATCGGGATACCTCCTGGTCGCCTCCCTGTGGAGGTCTTCCGGGCTCATCCAACTGGAAGAAGACCCCGGGGTAGACTCAGGACTCACTGGAAGGATTACATCTGGCCTGGGAACACCTCGGAATCCCCCAGGGAAGAGCCAGAAAATGTTGCTGGAGAGGAGGTTGTCTGCTAGGCACCATGCTTGGCAGGAACCATGACTTTTGCTCTCTACTAGAAAAGCCTGAAGGAGAATGTGGGGCCATCAGTTTGTGGCCTCAAGGTCAAGTGCATGTGGGTTATGCACCAGGACAATGATCTGAAACACATGAAAGTCTACCTCTGAATGGCTTAAAAGACAAATAAAGGAAGGCTTTGGAGTTGCGGAGTCAAAGTCTGGTCTCAGATTCATTGGAGATGCTGTGGTCGACCTTAAACAGGCTGTTCATGCTTGAAAACCTGCTAATGTGGCTGAATTAAAACAATTCTGCAAAGAAGATTAGGCCAAAATTACAGAGCAGAGAAGAAGAAAATCTAGGTAAGCTTAATGGCCAGTAGATGGAGCACTTAGTCTTCCTCAGCTGTTGAAAGAGCTTTTTAGCCTTATTGTACAGGGCTTTAAGTGGAGCATGTGACTCACAAATCGACCCCACCAGCCTAACACTGTCTGTTTTGCATTTTCTGCATTCCCACAGAATAGATAAAGTCTTTATTTTACTCAAATTAGCAGATGTTTACCCAAAACATGAAGATAAGGCTCCAAGAACTATGGAGCCTCTTCTTAGACGGACAAGCCTTCCCATCTCTTCTGTAAACAGAACTGTTGATTTATGAGAAAACAAGGTCTCGTGTTTGTACGGCTCTTTCTCAGATTTGTTGGCGTAGTTTAGTGTGAAAAGACAAACACACATTCTTGAAAGTAATAGCTGATGTGTTGCTGCCAATAGCAACAATTTAAGTCATGGTTTCCTCTTGGATAAGTCATGAAATAACCCTGAATCCTTCAAGATGTTTCATGAGGTTTGATCTAATTACTTAAAATGATATCAACAAACATACTGGATAACAGTTTGAACCACTGTAGTAAGTTTATTGAATTAAATACAGCCTTTTGGAGTCACAATTACTTCTCTCATTGAATGAAGCTCCTCTTGTCATGACTGGGGATTCAAAGCACAGTGCTTGCATTTATCCGATAACAGAATAATCTGGTAATGATCTTATCTGATGTATTTACGTGCACTTGAGGAATGCATTATTGGAAAAACTTTGCTTATGTGTTTCCATCAATTGCTGGGTTTCTTTACAAAAGATTGTGACATAAGCACCTACAACCCCGTTCCAAAAAAGTTGGGAAGATGTGTAAAATGTAAATCAATACAGAATGCAATGATTTTTGAATCTCATAAACCCATATTTTATTCGCAATAGAACATAAACAACATATCAGATGTTGAAACTGAGACATTTTACCATTTTATGAAAAAAAGCAGGGACAGAGCCATGTTTACCATTGTGTAGCATCCCCTCTTCTTGTAACAACAGCCTGTAAATGTTTAGGAAGTGAAGAGACCAGTTTTAGGGGTGTTTGGAGAGGAATGTTGTCCCATTCTTGTCTGATATAGGATTCTAGCTGCTCAATAGTCCTGTTTTGACTTTGCCAGATTTTTTGTTTTTTTTTTTGGTGCGCCAAATGTTTCCTGTCTAAACCAGTAGTCCACAACTAGTCTAGCCATGGGACCCACCGCCACCTCCTTAGCGAAGTCACGACCCATATTTCCCAAAAAGATCAGACACTACAATTTAATTAATAAAAACTGTTACAGTTTGGACCATTGATAGAGCAAAACATATCACTGAACAAATATATTGTGCAAAATTTTGGGAGGATATGCGTGCGAACATCTCATTTCACTCTGTTTTTTCAGCATAATTTAAAAATTAGTTGCTTTTTAAGATACTGAGAAATAAGGACATTATCATAGAAAAAACAGCTTTTTTGAAAATTTTTCTATCCAAGATATCAGGATAGATAAGTCAAAATCTCAAGAAAACACCTGTAATTTAATCCTTGTCAGGCACAACAGAGTAGAATAAAATAAAATGAAACATGAATGCATAGATCTTTTGTATATTCTAGATACTTTGGCACAATTTTTTCCAGGCACCAGTTTGTGAACCACTGAAAGCAGCTCTGTGACCCACTTTTGGGTCCCATCCCACCAGTTGGGAACCACTGGTCTAAAGTATAGGCAGGCCAGATCAAGCCTTGCTGTTGTGATAAATGCAGTATGTGGTTTACTATTGTTTTGTTGAAATAGTCAAGGCCTTCCCTGAAAGAGACGTTGTCGGGATGGGAGCATATGTTGCTCTGAAACATCTATAAACTTTTCAGCTTTTCCAGATGTGTAAGCTATCCGTGTCATAGGTACCAATTCCACCCCATACCATCAAAGATGCAGGCCTTTGAACTGTACTCTGATAACAAACTGGATGGTCCCACTTCTCTTTAGTCTGCAGGACCAGTGTTCGTAATGTCCAAAAAGAATTTCAAGTTTTGGGTCATATGACCACAGGAAAGTTTTCCATTTTGCTTCAGTCCATTTTAAATGATCTTTGGCGCGGAGAAGACAGCAGTGATTCTAGATCCTGTTCACATATGGCGTCTTCTTTACATGATACCGCTTTGAATTGCATTTGTGGAAGACAGACAATGATTGAGTCCATGCAGTGATTTCCAGTATAGAATCTTGCCTCCTCCTCATTTTATACAGCATCCTAACTTCTTTGGAATTGGGGATGCATTTCTTCTGCTTTCCACTTTGGCATTTCGTAACAGAATTAATGAAACTTGATTAAATGGTCTATGAGCACCAAATAAAACAGATTATCTGACTAAAGCTCAGTGTGTTTATTAGTCACCTGCAGCCTTTATCTGGCAAAGCAACTACTTGAGTAATCGGGTAATTCCAGGAGTCAGATAATGATTGGTCTAAAGGTTTGCATGGATATTTAAAAGAAACACATGAAAGATCCAAAAGCATGACTAACCGTAGATCCAGGCGATGACAATCGTCTCCAAAAGGACAATCAAGAGGAGAGTGATTGTGCTGGGACCATAGCTGTCAATCAGGTGAAAGGCAATTGTCCCTCCCTGTAACATGAGCAGAAATAAAGATTGTTATAAAAATAATGGCTGGCAGAAAACAAGCATTTCTCAGGAGGACAACCTGGGTTTGACTGTGATTTTCTATGCCCCCACAGCAAAACATGACATTTCGGATTTGACATGTACAATAAATAAAACCTTGATTTATTGTATAGATGAAGCTAGAAAACATTAAACTGACAGATTGATTTATGGATCTACTAAATACCCGTTCAGTGAAGCTTTAAGTTAGCATCAAGCAGCTGCTGCCTTGCTGACTACTACAATGCTAAGAGTGAACAGGAAACCATTTCAATGCTAGACTGCCAAAAAAAGACACCAAACACAATCAGTTGACCTGCTAAATATTTACTTATACAAGTACAAAATCCAGAGATAGACAATGAGGCACTGATGGACTCAGAGGAGAGGTGGGGGTGCCCTCTATGGTGTCTTTCCAATGGACCTGATGTAATAAATTGCCTCCTGAGAGGATGAAATTTGACAAAGTGTCCTCCAGGTTCCCCTTTAAGAAGACAAAAATGATTAAGTCCCCTTTAAGGTGCATTTTCAATGAACATACTTTGATAAAATGTCCCCTGGGAGGACACAATGTGATACAGTGCCATCTAGGGTGTCTATACAATGGACATTATATGCTAAGTGCCTCTATGGTGCCGTTCAAATGGATGTAATGTGGTAAAGTGCCTTCTAGGGTGCCTTTTTCAATGGACAGGATGTGATAAGTGCTCTCTTTGGTGCTTTTTTAAATGGATGTAATATATTCGAGAGCCCTTTGGGGTGTTTGTCAAAATGAAACTATTATGACAACATTTCTCTAAAGTGTCTTTCCAATGGAAATGATGTGATAATGTTCCTCCTGAGAGGGTACAATTTGATAAAGTGCCCACAGGGAAAAATATGTAAAAGTATCATCTAGGGTGCATTTCCTGGGGACATACTGTAATGAATTGCTTTCTGAAAGGACAAAATGTGACAAGGTGCCGTCAAGGATGCACTCTACTCAGACATAATGTGATAAAGTGCCCTCTGAGAGGACAAAAGGCCACTAAGCACCCTCTAGGGTTCTCCCACTAGAAATAATGTGGTAAACCCAATGGTGTCCTTTCAGTCAATGGTATCTGATCAAGTGCCACCTTAAGAGCACTTGTCCAATAGTGGAGATCAACAATAAAGTGTCAGAAACCCCTTGGTACTGAGATTACTGTCACTGACTTATTCCTGTATCTTGATAAATTAAGCGTATGAATTGTTAAGTATTGCTTGTCTGTTAAATTGCACAGGTGCAGTGGGCATAATCATATAAAAGAAATGATTTAATCTTAACCAAGAGTTTATAGCTGTAGAGAGAATGTTAGCCCACTTTAGCACACAAAACTGTTAAAAATGGCCATAATGCCTGCTACATGCCAGCAGCAGGTTGATGCTAACCATGCTTTAAACCTTAGTTTTTCCATGTCTGTGACAGCTCCCTATTACTAAAAAAAAAAAGCTGATAGTTTTGAGTTTTGAGTTTACTGTGACTAAGGTAGCCTAACTAGCCAAATCTAAAAGTTAGCAATTCTTTGTTGCTGTGCTTAGTCGTTGCGCTAAAAGCATGTTAGCATGCTAATGCTTATGCTTATTATGTTTAATTTCTCATTTTAAAGTTAAGCATGTTAATGTTTATTTCTGGCCTAGCTTAGCTGCTAATGTAGGGTATTTGGTCATCACTGCAAAGGGCAAAACAAGTAAATAAATGACTTACTTATGCTAAAAATTCAGTAGCTCAGGATTAAAGTTACAAACCAGAGTTATAATGGCTCAAACACCTTTATTTAAATGGAGTAATTTTCCCCCTACTGCCTACCTCTGTGACAAACATCAGCCCGAGTAGAAAGCAGACCACAGCGATGACCAGGACAAGAATTTCTCTCCCTCCATGTCTCCTCAGGTAACGAGGGAACATATCTGTGATGGCAGTGGCGAGGCTCTCCACACACACAAACTACAAGGACAGAAGTCAAAGCTTGTCTTATAATAACTCAACACGAAGCACAATATATACAATTTTATGTAGAGTACAACACCTGAGTGTCCAGGCCGAGGAAGAAGACCATGACGAAGAAGAGAACAGCCCAGAAGGATGGGACAGGCAGCATTGACAGCACCCTTGGAAAGGCTATAAAGGCCAGACCAGGACCTGTAGAAGACAAACTCAAAGCTGAAGATATCACGGCCTTTAACACAAATATTAATTTTGTAAACAGTATCATATGATCCATTCTTGTGACTCTGATGGGTGCCGCTCTTCTGGCTGGGAGCCAGTGTTTTAAACGAATAAAGTTAGTTCAATAACTCTGATGCTTTCTCATACAGATTTATTCTGTAGTGATTTAAATTTGAGTTTCAAAGAAATAAAAGTGAAAGAAGCAGGCTACAACAAAAGGAGAAACACAACATTATCATTTGATAGTATTAAAACTACAAACTACCAATCACACAGTGAAGCACAGAGGAACAAGTGGCTTAATTGGGCTTAACCTGCCCTCTAGTGGATGTAGGTGGTTATTGTTGATACTGGCAGTCAAGCCGATCCCCATCTCATTAATTGTTACATATTTAATGAAACCAACACTAACTTGAAAAAATCTGTTTTCACATTGACATTAAAGAGGGTTTATTGCCAAACGAAAGCCAAATTATTTTGACCATGATTGATTTATAAAATCCATAAAAGGGTAAAACATTGAAGGAGAGAATGCTTTTTACAGGCACTGTAAGGAGGGTCCTTTAGTTTTTGTCTTTAACCGTGTTCTAATAATTGTGTTTGTTGTGTGACTGTATCATAGATTCATATTTTTGATGTTATTTCAGAATTCCAAATTTTCCATCTTGAAGAGGAGGGCCACATGAATCATGGATTTCAGTGTAAACACATTTTAAAAGAGGGACTTATTTGTGAAACAGAGATTTTCAGATGTGT
The DNA here is from genome assembly GCF_018320785.1 of Cheilinus undulatus. Lineage (NCBI taxonomy): Eukaryota > Metazoa > Chordata > Actinopteri > Labriformes > Labridae > Cheilinus > Cheilinus undulatus. Next base: position 16,268,094 of record NC_054887.1, on the reverse strand, counting down.
TAAGCCTGTTCTGAAAAAGTCAGCAGAGAGCCACGTTAGCTGTTTTGAGCTCAGCTGCTTGTACTTCAAAGTATGATACACTATAAGCCACCAGCTAACAGCATGGCAAACAACAGTCATGTAAACCTAGGTGTGGTGATGTTAAATGTTACAGCTCTGAATGGGCTCAATGTTTGCTTTAAACTATATAAGGTAGTGTCCAGCCTCAAGAGGAGTCTGGCTGAAGTCTACAGATCTTAGCTCCATAATGCAGACCACTACTGTAAGACACCGCCTCTGTCAGAACAGAAAAGATGTCATTTGCTGGTGCGATGTATTTCCAGTTTTAGAAGTTTTAAACCACATTTCAAAAATTACAGACTAAGCCATTAGCCCTATCTCCCAATAGTAAAGAATCCTTTAAAAAATTCTTGGATCCAGACGGTGATCCAGATCACTCCCAAAATCTAATCAGTTCTTCCTATGCCATTTCTGACATTTCCTGAGAATTTCATCAAAATCCTTTCATAACTTTTTGAGTTATGTTGCTAACAAACTAACAAACACACTAACAAACTAACTAACAAACACTGCCAATCACATAACCTCCTTGGTGGAGGTAATAAAAGTAAAAAAAAGATCAGAGGTCTCAGAGGATTGAATCGTTTGGATCAGCTCTAGCGGTAGTTACTATTTTAGCTAGTAATTGATGTTACTGCATTGGCAAGTGTTAGCTTTAGCTTAAGCAGTGTAAGCGTTAGCAAATGTAGCTAAAGACAACATGGCTAAGTGAGCTTTAGATTTAGCTACCAGAGCTATAGCTTACTTAGCTAACATAGCTTTGTCATCTTTAAACTTGGCTATGTTAGCTACATAACTTACTTAGCTAGAATAGCTTCCTTATCTTTCAATTTAGCTATGTTATCAATGTAGCTTACTTAGCTAACATAGCTTTGTCATCTTTAAACTAAGCTATGTTAGCTATGTAGCTTACTTGCTAACATAGGTTTATTGTCTTTAGATTTAGCTACCTAAGCTATAGCTATGTTATCTAAGTAGCTTACTTAGCCAACATATTTCTGAGATTTTTAGATTTAGCTTTGTTTTCTATATTGCTTACTTAGCTAACATAGGTTTGTTATCTTTCGATTTAGCTACTTTAGCCATGGCTATGTTATCTAAATAGCTTACTTAGCTAAAATAGCTTTGTTATCTTGTGACTTACTTAGCTACCAGAGCGCTGTTATTTTTATTATTTAACTGCATTACCTATTATCTACAGTTATAGCTAATGTAGATTGGCTTTGGCTTTATTACCATGGCTGCATCACAGTGTTGTCATGGAGGATAGTAAGCAGACCATTTATGTAGCTTTATTTAACATTTTGTAAATAGGTTGTGTAACTTTTGGTATCCTAACCCTTACCCTCACCCTAACCGGAAGTTTAATCCAAATTTAATTTAAAAGTTTTCTGATACCAAGTAAAGAAAAAAATTTCCCTCATATGCTTGCATACATTATCTGAGGCAATTTATCTCTATTGTCCTCCCATCCCTTGATAGTGTAGGATAGAAGAATAATCCCATTATCCTGTTTTAGGTATAACAGATTAATTCAAAACATTTTAATCTCTGAATCTCTCTGATAATCAGGATTAGAAGCTCGTTACAATGGAAATGCCAGTTACTAGCATCAGAAGTCACACTTAAAGTAGTTGAGGCTTGAACTCACCAGAAGCGGCAACATCATGGATTGATACATTCATTTCAAAGGCCAAGAACCCCAGCACTGAGAACACGACAAAACCAGCAAAGATACTGGTGGCAGTGTTGACACAACACAGTACCAAGCAGTCCCTGCAGCACCAAGAAGGCAAAAAAGAAAAGTAACCACACTGTTAAAGAGCAAACATGGCATGTGATACCAAGCGAGACATTGTTGTGTTTAAAGACGCTGACCTGTAGCAGTTGTTGTTGTACTTGTTGTAACTTCCCAGAGCGGTGAGAACCCCCAAACTCAAGACGTGAGAGTAGACCACCTGAACCACTGCATCACGCCAAATCTAGAGCAAGTCAGAGATTTTTAAAAATTTTAAAAACATATGTATTTAATCAAAACATTTTCTATTTGTACAGAGAAAGGTATGACACAACTGAGTCATGTGACCATGCAGAGGGCAATAGAGTGGTTACTGATGGTGCTGAATGGCAGAAAATCAACACTTTTGTCAGTGTGATATTTCAGTGTTTTTCCTTTTTTAATAAAATTTCTTAAACTCTGTTTTCACTTTGCCATGTTGGGGTACTGAGTGTAGATTAGTAAGAGAAAAAATAATTGAAATGATTGCAGCATCAGGCTGCAACATTACAAAATTGAAAAACATTTTAAAGGGGATATGCATATATGCAATTTGCAACCAGTGATGTCTTTTTACAGTCACTCTGGAGCCATTTCTGCACCGTCATAGCAATCATGAAATGGCTCTTATCCAAACAGATTTCTGTTGCATAAGACAAAATAAACCATTTTGCTTTCTGTCTGTGTCAGAATGATTCAGCTTCTTTTACTGTATTAACATGTGTTATAAAACTTGCATCTTTCTCATTTTTGTTTTCTTTGTGAATGAGTTTGCACCATATGTGGACCGGCATGCCTTCACGTTTGTGGGAGTTAACGGTTTTGTTTACAGGAATGTCTGTCTGTGGGCCATTTTTCTGACTCCATCTGGTTAACATTAGAGGCACTACGGCACACACAGTCCCGCCTGCGAAAAGAAAGAGTTGGCACAGCTCCAAAGCAATGCACAGGACCCTTCTTTGGCCCCATGGCGGGCCTGGCTTATTCCCAGCTCATTCAGGTCTGAAAAACAGGCTTCAGTCTGTTGCAGAGGGATCTTTACATCCGCCACCAGACACAGAGCACACTGTGGTACCCTTAGAAGCATGTCCTCTTGGCTACACTGCATTCACATTCAGGCATGTACACTGACACATGAACAAAAGGAGACACGATCACACATAAAACACACCACAGATGAAGACAAGACCTCAATTACGATGTCCTCTGGCGGTTTAAACAAAAACAGACACTTGCATGTTAAGAAAGGCTTGTTAGAGCAGATCTGTTTTCAAAAGCATCTGGAACTGTGTAACACAGCTCCCACCTGTTTTTAACATAACTCCCAAGAATTTCTCACACATTTCCTTTTGCGTCTTACCAAATTTACCATTCCCACAGTGATGGAAAGGAGATTTTTTTAATTTTAACTCAGATGAGACGCAGCTTTTTTTTGTAAATGTAGTGGGAAATATGAGATGATGAAGAAACAAACAAAAAGTGCATTAAGTTCATAATTAAGCCACAGGGAATCTGGCTTTGGACAGTGAAAATGCACACATGGTATTCGAGTTTTGGGTTTTAGTTATCTTTTTATAAAATCTTAGATAAAGAACAGAACTTTTGCAAACCAGAGCTAAAAAACAGCTGTTTTTGTTGTGCAGACCATGACTGTGGGAATGGCATCAATAGTCAGTTTTGATAGCTTTTATCAATTGGACCCTCGTGAACAGGGCTTAAAAAGTTTAAACAGCAGTCATCTGATCATGCTTATGACCGGTTCACACATTTATTCTCACAATCAAAGCTCAAGTTAAACACCTAATAAAAATCAAGAATCAGAAAGAATGCCAGAAACATGGTCAAATAGTATTTGTATTACATGTTTTTCAGGTTCAACATTGTAACTTTTTATGCAGAGGATTCATAGCTAGAAAGCTTTTTTGCATCAAGGGATCCATTCTGAACCTGAATGCATTTACATAAATAAAATAAACATATGCATAAAACTTTCAAAACAAAATCAGATTAAACTTTTGAGTAGTTCAGAGTAAGGGTTATGCTCAGGGTTAGGACACCAAAGTTAAAACATAACCTGCAAAACCTAATTACAAAACATTTAATCAAGCTGCATTAATGACCTGCTTACAGGAGAAACTCCTTTCCTTCATGAAAACACTGTGACGCAGCCATGTTGATAAAGCTCAAGCCAATCTACATAAGCTATGTAGATAATTAAGATAGGTAATGTAGCTAAATCTAAAGATAACAAAGCTCTGTTGGCTGAGTATGCTACATAGCAAATGTTACTAAGTCTCAAGATAACCAAAGAATATTAGCTAAGTTAGCTACTTAGATAACATAGCTATAAAGCTAGGGTAGCTAAATCTAAAGATAACAAAGCTATGCAAGCTAAGTAAGCTACACAGCTATATAGTCAGCTATATAGAACATATAGTTAAATCTAAAAATAACAAAACTAGCTAAGCTAAGTAAGCTTCATAGCTAGCGTAGCCAAGTCTAAAGATAACAAAGCTATGTTAGCTAAGTAAGCTATATTGAAAACATGACGAAATCTAAAAATAAAAAAAACTACGTCACCTAAGGAAGCTATGTAGATAACATAGCTAAGTCTAAAGATAACAAAGCTATGTCAGCTAAGTGAGCTACTTAGCTTAGGCACCTAGAGTTAGGCAACTTAAAGTAATGTCAAAAACCTGACCAGCAAATGTGCATATGTAGCTAATGTAACCAAAGCTCACAAAGCTCATGGATATATATTGAAGATACAAAGCTATCATTAGCTTCTTAAATTGCATAGCTTTCTTAACTATGTAGCTTTTGCTGCTATGTTAGCTTTAGCTATGTTTGCTAAGCTCATCTTGCTAAAGTTAACTTAGCTACATACTACATAGCTAGTGTAGCTATGTTATCTTTAGCTAAAGCTAACAAAGTTAAAGCGAGCCACCGCTCGCGCATTTACCTCTAAAACTGGTCTAACCATAATTTACCCCCAATTTAGACCTTTAACCTTTTCCTGTTTTTCTTTTTAAATGTTGCTTAGTTTGTCATGTTTGCAGTGTGTTTTTTCATGAATGTAGCTGCCAGACTTTGTTGATGTATTAAGTTAGACTGCGCCTTATATTTACCCTTTATAGGGCAAGGAACCATTTTTGATCCATATATGGCCTCCCCCCAACTTTGTAATACAGCAGAACCAAAATGATTTTTCTCAGCCAATCAGTGGAGATCAGTCAATGACCAATGCACAGTGTCTCAGAGCATCTCAAACTTCCTGTTTCCTCAGGAACTTTTGGTCCCAAACAAACGGCCTGAAAGCCATAACTTAACCATAATAAGTTGATGAAACTGACATTTTACAGTTGCATTGTAGTGCTAAATGTCATGATAGGTTTTTCTGCATAGGATTTCTAGTGATTACTCAAATTTAACATGAAAAATGAAGTGACCATATTTGATAATATGCCTGTGTGTATTAAGCCAATTCATCGAACAACCATACTAAATATTAAATTAGCTGGAATTATAAGGAAAAATAAATGGTACAAAGAGTGGAATATATGTGATTTTAGTCAGTTTCACAACAGTATAACAGTTTTATTATACTTAATTGGTATAAATCAGTTTTTCTATTGTGCGCCTCATCACTTACACATCTTGCCTCCAAAAGGAGACAGAATCTAAAGACAACCTCACCAATTCTGATGTCCCTGACCTGTCAGGAAACGTTGCAGCCATCTCAACGCCCCTGTGCAGAGGAGGAAGAAAAGGAAGTGACCCCCTGCCACATGGAAAAGTACTGCGGCTAAACCCTCCAGTGATTACATTTGAACACTGAAGCCGAGAGAGACGGTGTAAGAGGGATGGGAGACGGTCTAGAAGGCAGACACAGATGCTGTCGTTGTGCAAAAGCATGCCACATGATCCAAACAGTAGCCTCTGTTTGTAGGATTCCTTATTGAGTTTAAAGATGACATCACTGAAGAAGGATGGATGGACACAACATAATATCCTGTTTTTGTGTTTTTTTTTTTCAATAATTTCCTACTCAGCTTACAATAAAACTTGATGGTGTAAATACTCTTAAAATGTAATATTTTCATATGGTAGTAATACTCTCCTCTATGGAGATTTTTCCGCCAACCCAAGGTCTCAAGGGAAATGCTTTCTTTAATGAACCTCTCACTGCAAGAGGATCTTGGTTTGTTTTACTTGTTAAGACTCCAGAAGTCAAGAAAAAAACAGAAAGGGGGTGGGAATGGGAGAAAAACAGGACACTATGCTCTTCCTGTTAGAGGAGAGAGAATTTAACAGAGGACTATTGGAGTACTGAGGAGAGGAAAATTAGATAACGCCCTGGTTGGTCCTGCATGTGCTTACTTTGGAGTAGATAACAGAATCTCAAACAGCTCCAAATAACTCTTCTCTGAATATTGTGTATGAAAACACAAGTTCACAATGACTATGAGTTCTTACATCTGGATGAGCGAGCCTGCTGAAGTCAGGGCTAAGGTAATATGCCAGTCCATCTCCAGCTCCTGGTAGAGTCACTCCACGGAAGAAGAGAATGAGTAGCAACAGGTAGGGGAATGTAGCAGTAAAGTACACAACCTATGAGGAAAAATTACAGACAAACAGGAGGAATAGCAGTCAGTTTTTAGACACAAAAGCTAACTCTTTTCACAACACTGATGTACAATTATGCAATAAAACTGACAAGGCTAGTGCATTTACTAACAGTTGCCTTTACAGTTGCCAAGCAGACACAGTGCAATGTTAGCTTTTGTTTTGAAGCCCTCTCCATGAAGTCCCTTTAACTTTTTGTGTTGTTGCTGAATCACTGGGCCATTTGTTTTCCTTTTATTACTATCTGAAATATCCTGCTGCAGCTAAATGCTTTGAAAGTTAGCCATCTATTTGCTAACTTTACCTTTTGTCTTTTTGCTGAGTCAGTGTGCTGCGTACTCTCCTCTTTTCAGTTTTGGGTTTCAGCCTCTAACTGCAGCGGCCTCTTGTTGCTGCTTGCTTACGTCATGACTCCGTGACGAAAGAACTGCCCCTGTCACTTTCTAACCGGGCCCAAAAGATTCAGACGGGAGCTTTGCAAAATGGATTCGCCAGTGAGAAACAAGGAAACAAGCATATCCTTCTGCTTTTCAAGGTTACATTTTTGCTACTTACAACCCATTTTTGTCCATTCTAAACCCTTTCTACCACTTAGTTCTGCCTGTTTTTGCCACTTTTAAACCAGTTCTTACCACTTTCTGCCTTTTTTGCCTCTGTTGACCCATCATTGCCACTATTAACCACTTTTTACCACTTTTACACCAATTGCCCATTTTAACCCTTCACTGATAAATGCCCATTTTTGCCAGTTTAACCAATTTCTGCCTATTTTTCTGCCTCAGTTAACCCTATTTGCCAATTTAAATACATTTTTTATCCAATTTCACAAAATAACTACCAGTTTTTGCCACTTTAAGGCCATTTCAGCCACTTTTTAATCCCCTTTTACCACTATTTAGGCCGCTGTTTTGACACTTTAACCCATTTTTGCCTTTTTTGCCACTTTTATCTAATTTCCACTTCTAACCCATTTTTGCTACTTTTAAAATCCAATTTCACCACCTTTTCTGCTATTTTTTGCCATTATTAACCAATGTCAGCCATTTTTAACCCATTTTAATTTTGTTAACAAAAGGGATTTGCTTTTATTTACTACACCCATGAATAAAAATGATATTTGTTTCTGTGATAAGTGTGGTTATTATTCAGGTTAAATATAAAATATGGATACCACAGCTTAACTTTACAATGGACCATGAGTTTGCTGACCTCCATGGGCTTCCAGCTTGACTGGGCCCCAGATAGCTCTCTAATGTCCCCCCGTATGGGTGTCCATATGAAGACAGAAAAGACTTTAACTTTCTGTCCTATGCCGAGCCACTGCCTCATATATTCTCTCTTCCTTTTACTGCTTTGGGTTTCAGTTCCAAGTAGTTCCATACTGAAAGGGGGTCTTATTTTTAATAAGTATTCTAAATATTAAGGCCAAAAGTTATGCATGATCAGGGATGACTTGGCTGACAGGTGCCATTAGCCAGGAGGCCAAAGACCAGCTTGTATCAGAAGTATCATAAAGACAAACTAACCTTTCCTGTGGATTTGATTCCCTTAAAGACGCAGAAGTAACACAAAACCCAGGCAATCAGGAGGCAAACAGCCAAGTCCCAGTGTATTATACCCAAGGATCCATCAGCTGACATTCTTAGCACACGCGACCTGCAGAACAACACACAAATGCATCATCTGCATACAACACTATAGAGTTACAGAGAGGCTATCTAAAAGAACAACTTTTGTGTCTTCTCTCCAAATGCCTGAATAAACAATGCCTTCAACACATATGGTTACAAGCACTGAAAGCCATATTTCCTTGAAGCGTGAATACAGATGTTTAAATCTGCCTTGTTTATTTCTGAGCAGCTGTAGTTTGTGTTACATAAGCTTCCCAGAGAAGAGAACATATTGTTCCCATCATGTCTGAATGTTTGAGTGGAGCTGACTAGACTCCTAGTATCAGTTCTTGAAACCAATCAGGAGGTCATCACGTGAAAAGCAGGCGTCTGGTTGTAAAGCATGAGGAAGGAAGAAAAAAGGAGATGGCACTTTTAACTGCATAACTGGTTTCCTTTTAGATGACTTCAAATTCATTCTCATGTAAAGCCATGTGTTGAAGTCTGTATCTGCCCTCTATCTCAGGCTTTGGAGAGATATTCAACCAATTTAATATCAAAATCTAATCTGCACTGGCTCTATGTGATTGTTTTCACATGAAATCATACTAGAATTGGAGTTGTGCAACCAGTGTTCTCTTGAGACTGTGATATATCACTCTTAAAGCTTTACAAAAACATGAGAGTCTGTGCTTGTGTGCATGTGTTTCTCACCTCCAGAATTCCTCTTGGGGGGTAACTCCACTGTCAGCAGGCTCAGTAAAATTCCTGAGATGAAATGATTAAAAAAAAAACATTTAAAGAACAAAAATGAAAATTGTATGAAAAAAAAAATTCAAATGATATTTTTGCAGATAATCAGGTTACACACCAAGTGGCTTTAACACCCATTTTAAAATGTTAAAATTAATAGCAGAAAAAAAAACCTTCCACCAATAAAGTTTATGCATTTTCTTCTACATTCTGTACAGGGTTGATTTTTTTTTTTTTTTTTTTTGACAAATCTTTTTTTGATTAAATTAAGGCTCAAGGTTATAAAAAATTAAGACCAGCTGTCAGATTGCCAATTTGAGATGGTATTTTTAAAGGGATACTTCAACATTTTTGCCATAATCCTTGTAGTCTTAGTAATAGGTTCGTTACCTTTAGTTGTTGGTGCAAGCTGTTTTTAGATTGGTGGGGCTGAGATGCAAGCTGCTCAGCTAATGCTACGGAGACATATGGTATTTCCAGCTTTCCCTCATCAAACTCATCAAATACACAATCCAACAACTCCAAAATGCTCTTGTGGACAAGTTGTAACCTGCACATTCACCACGCTATGAAATAATAACGTATAATTATGTGACATTATGACAAATGAAGCAAATACTCAGAACTACTTTCGCCATGATCAGACTTCGGCTTCTGCTCAAGTTTTGTTGATGGAAGTACATGCACTAAACGTGCACTTTGGAAATCACTCCGTCCAGCAGCCATGTCTGGGGTGTAGTTCCAGCTTTGCATTTGCCTCTTGAACAACTCTGTCTTGTAATGTTTCATGATTATTTCATAGCGTGGTGAATGTGCAGGTCACAACTTGTCCACGAGAGCGTTTTGGAGTTGTTGGACTGTGTATTTGATGAGGTTGATGAGGGAAAGCTGGAAATACCATATGTCTCTGTAGCATTAGCTGAGCAGCTTGCATCTCAGCCCCACCAATCTAAAAACAGCTTGCACTGACAACTAAAGGTAGCGAACCTACTCCTAAGACTAGAGGCATTATGGCAATGGGTGAATTTGCCAAAATGTTGAAGTATCCCTTTAAGCCCATGGAGGTCAGCAGAATCATCGTCCAATGCAAAGTTGAGTTTTTTTTACTTGATAATACTATTATCAAAGCAACAATGTTAACCCTGTTTGGGCAGTGAAAAAGCAGTGAAAAGAGGTTTAAAGTGGCAAAAGTTGGTTTTAAGTTGCAAAGAACTCTGAAATGGGTCAAAAGAGGCAAAAATCAGTTAACAGAGCCAAAAAAGCAGAAAGTTGCAAAGAATAGGTTTAAAGTGGCAAAAACAAGCAGATAAAGTAGTGAAGGGAGGTTTCATGCGTTACAAATAGTTTTTAATGGTAAATATGGGCAAACAAAACAGTGAATACGTTTAAAAACTGGCAAAAATGGGCATTATTAGTTTAAGAGGGAGTGAATAGTGGCAAAAGCAGGATAAAAGAGGCAACAATAGGTAGTTTGAGACAAAAACGGGCAGACAAAGTGGTGAAATATGATAAAACAGTGAGGAAAATTGCACAAAAGAAGCAAAAGTGGGTAATGGTAAAATAAAGGATTACAAAGAGGCAGACAGGAAGAAGGAACAGAAAGAAGTAAAATGCAGTTACGATGGGCAGAAAAAGTGGTGAAAGGGGATAGTGGCAAAACTGTATAAACAGAGGCATCAATGGATGTATAGTGTCAAAAAGTGGTTGAAAGTGGCAAAAATGGGCAGAAAAGGTGGTGAAATATTAGAAAGTAGCAAAAATTGGTCAAAAGAAGCAAAAAATGGACAGTAAGCAAAAAGGGTCCAAAAGCGGCAGACACTGTGCAATACGTATGAAAGTGGCACTAAGACTTGCATCAACGCTACTAATCCATCACACATACATTGATACTATCAGAAAACGACAAATGTAGAGGGCCCTTTCCCTGGGTTTGTTGGGGCCAGCAAACTCTGTGGGAACGCCTGCTCATCAAGAATCATTGCTAAGGACAATGTAAAAATCAGGCTGTTTAAGAAGCTAGACACACATTATCTGACATGTTATATAGGCTATATAAGCACATCAGCATTGATTTAAGTCTGATTCATAACCACTTAAAAACACCTCCAATAGCAGCTTTCCAGTCTGTTTCCAGTCTTAATGCTATGCTAGGCTAACTAGCTGCTTGCTGCAGCATAATGTTGTCTTTATGACAATAGCATCAATACTCAGTAGGAAAGCAAAGAAGCATTCTTCTCAAAGCATTCATCTTGTAGTTGATAACCCCCTAATTTATCAGACCTCTATTAAAACAAAGCCTGATGATGATTCAGATTTATTGGCTGCACTTCTCACCCTTTAAAAGGTCCCACAAGGGCAATTCGTAATGCTGCTTTTTATTACTGCAACATGTAAAAACGTCCTTTGAACACAGTGAGCATGGGTGTAGCCATGACTGCTGCCATATTTCTTTGCTTCCATATTTTGTTGTCTATTACACCAGAATGAGGAAGTCCTGCCAGCATGTTTCACAGACTTACACATAAGCAGAGATGTTTTCAAGGTAGTCTGGCGAGCTGATGTTGTTAAGGAACGACCAGCTGGAGTCGTGCTCAAACAAATGAGGGTTGGCGAAGATGCTGTAGTGCGGGTGACATGCAGCTGAAGTGGCAGAGAATGAGAAATAAAATTGAGTGGAATGTTTTGTACTTCAAAATGTGGTTAAAATATTTTCCACTGGAGTCTGAATAAAAGCATCAAGCACTCATTAAATCAAATACTGATGTTGGTTAAAAAAACAAGCATGGGGTTTGCCATAAAGCTCACCAGTGTTCCAATAGTTCTCACATGTGGACCAGGGCAACGGGGATATGAAGGAGTTATACAAGTAGAAGATAGTCCAGGCCAACAGCACGATGAAGTAGATGTTCATATACAACACAACCACTTGTGCTGCGATCCCCACCCCTATAAGACACAGGAAGTTTTACACAATTAGGGAGGTTTCTGGCTGCTGTCTTGATCTGCTTTACGCAACAGTGACAGCTCCTTGACAAAGGTTTGGTTCCCACGCTCCAGTCCTGATGTGCACATAGCTTCCAAATATCTGCTGTTAAACATCCAAAGCGTGGGATATTAAAAGCCTGTGGAAGCTTAATTTTTGCATACATCCATACATTTAATAGCTCTGTGTCTTCCCATGACAGCAAGTTCATTTAAGTAGTTTTTGCAAGATCTCAACCTACTCATCTCTTTATCTTGAGATAGCGACGCTGGTTATCCTGTGATAACAAGTCCATTTCCTGAGATATGGATAAGAAACTTATGGTGGTTACACAATAGGAACCCAAGCCCAGATCTAAATCCATTCCCCCCTAGCCTGGTTCCACTCAGTTTGAGTGCAAGTAACGACAAGAGAAGTCTAACGTCACTTCCTGTTCCCTGGAGTTACCATGGCACCATTTGGGTGAAAATTCCCCCAGAGAATGAATGGCAGTAGATCAGAAAACAGTACTTGCAATGCAATTAAATACTATTCAGTTGTGTTTTGCCCTTCTATTGATCAAAAACCCAAACATTAGTGTATTTTTACATCCACAAAGGACAAAAAGAGTGTTAGAAAGAGCTCTACAGCTTAGGACTGAAACTAGAGAGGAGTAAAGTGTTAAAATAAGGGCCAGTGTTCCTACTGACTTTAAGCCAGAGATCGCTCTGTGACAGCAGGAGCTGAAATAAACCTCTAAAAAAAACAAATTCTTCATACATATACTAACATATTCACAATGTTTTAAAGGTTAAACTCTATACACATGGTTGAAATACACACAAGCAATCTGACGTCAGTTTAGGACTGAGGTAGTTGGGTTGTCAAGCCAGTTTAAGGGATAGCGGGAATAGACACTCATAAAAATTACAATTTTTATGTGTTACTCCCTGGCAACTGGATTTGGGCTCCTAATAATCTTTGAATTATACATATTTTGTATTTTAAGCTTTTAAATTGCCAAAAAAACCTCAATCCATCAATCTTCTTCCATTGATCTGGGCCAGGCTGTGGTAGCAGCAGGCTCAGCAAGTCAGCCAAGGTATCCCTTTCCAGAGCGACGTTTTCCAGCCCTTCCTGGGGCATTCCGAGGCATTCCCAGGCAAGGTGAAATGTATTATATTCCTTCCAGAAAGTCTTTGGTCTACCCTGGGGTCTCCTCCCAGTTGACACGCCTGGAAGACCTCCACAGGGAAGCATTTATGAGGCATCCAAACAGATGCCCCAACCATCTCAACTGACTCTTTTCAAGATGAAGGAGCAGTGGCTCTACCGAGCTCCTCACCCAGTCTTCAAGGCTGAGCCCTGCCACCCTCCTGGTGAGTCTTTTTTGACCACTTGAACCTCATTCTTTCAGTCAGAGCTCATGACCAAAGCTCAGGGCTGGAAAGAAGGTCGACCGGTAAATTGGAAGCTTTGCCTTCCTAAAAATGCTGCCTCTAGTTTGTATTTCACTGTTTTCTGTCCTCATTTTAAACTAGCTTTGCACATCAACATAACACGGAAAACAAACCTGACAGCACATGCGTATGGTAGCTACTGATAAGAAGCTCTTTAAAACATACTACAAAAATGCATTAAAATGCAAACAAGCATGTAAAAGCTCCTAATAAAATATTCTACAAGGCAAGAGAATATTAAAACTGGGACCTTTTTTTCTGGGGGTCTAGATGCTATGTTTCTTTCTTAAACAACATAGAAAACGGAGTGGAAAACATCTCCAAAATAAGGCATCTGTCTTTCTTTTGTAACTGTAAAAACTCAATAAGTATCGTCTTTATTATACCCTCAAACATGGGGCATATCTTCCTCCAGGCAGTCACCCCGCCTTCACTGGTGTACTGTCCCACTGCCGTCTCCAGGAAGAAGACAGGGATGCCACAGAAGAAGAGGACCAGAAAGTAAGGGATGAAGAAGACAGCTGCAAAAGAAAAAAAAGTCACATTTGCTTAAATGTTGTATCATGTTGCATATGAGAGAAAAAGAAAGACACAAGTCACACAAAAATAGACAAAAAGTAAAAGTACACAAAAAGCTACTCAATTACAGTTATCTCTGTAAATGTAATTTGTTACTGTCCAACCCTAACTTTAAGACAGTTCAAAAATCCACAATGAAACAAAACCGTTTTAAATATTAACTAGTAAAATTTCAAAAGATTTTTAATTTGACAGCCTTACTTTTTTCAACTCAAGGCTGCCTTTGTTCCATTTTCTTTAGATCTCTCGCTTTTAAAATTAATCAGGGTACAGTAAGGGCTGTGACTCCCTCTGCTCCTCACTTAAATTAGAGTGAGAACTCTTTTGTGGGGGGGGCAGACCGCTGGTCAAATTAAAAGCAACACTGCATTAGAGGTGTATACTGAATGTACTATTGAACCAAAGTACAAAAACGATTTTGGTACTTCATTTTGGTTTGGCACACAGAGAGTCAAAGATGCTGAACTCTCCTTAAATTCTCTACTCAGTGAAATGTCCAGTATTGAGAGGGGTCTGGCTGCAGACTGCAGATCTAAGATGCCCCCTTGTGCGGACTACTACTTTGAGACGCCACCTCTGTCAGTATGAAAATGACGTAATTTGCCGGTACAACATTTAAGAGGCGTTTTATTGTGTTCCCCTAAATTTGAACTTTATTCTTTAACACAGTCCAAGAGTTACATTCATTAAATAATCACATTGCAAACATAGCAGACTAAAAAAGAAATCATAAATAAGACAGAAAAATTAGGTCAGATGTCTAACCCGGAATTTAATTAAGAATAGACAAGTTTTAGAAGTAGTAATGCAGTAGCTTGCTTTAGCTTTGCTAGCTTTAGCTTAAGTACATTGCTACGATAGCTACGTAGTTAACATTACTGCATGAGCCAATATAGCTATGTGAGCTTCAGCAATGTGAACTTTAGCAAATAAAGCAAGCTGCATTAGCTACATTAGCTTCATAGCTTATGTAGCTGTGTAGCTACATATCAACATAGCATAAGATAACTTAGCTAATATAGTTAGCTTTAGCTGGGTAAGCTACATAGCTTCATTACTTATGTAGCTTACTTAGCTGATGCAACTTTGTTTGCTTCATTAGCTTTAGCTACATTAGAGCTAATGTAGCTACACATCTTATGTAGCTACATAGTGAATGTAGCATAAGATGACCGTGCATAAGCTAGCATAGCTTACATAGCGTCTTTGGGTTTGGTTGGGTTAGATACATATCATCCTTACCTACATAGCTTATGTTGCTAATGAGGCTTTGTTAGCTTTATTCTTAACTACGTTAGCTGTATCAGAGTGTTTTCATGGAGGATAACCTTTTATCCTCTAAGCAGACAGTTAACTTAGCTTTATTGAATGTTTTGTTATTAGTTTTCGCAGTTCAAGGTTTTAACTTTTAACTTTTAGCTAATTCTTGCCCTAGTCCAAACTGTAATTAAAACCTATTTTATTTTGAAAGTTTTAGCATGGATTTCTTTTTCCAGGATATATGGCATCTCACTGTATTGGTCTGCAAAGGGGTTGTCTGAGATCTACAGTCTGCAGCCAGACTGTCTTGGGGTATGGTCTGATTGTGGTGAACAGCTGTATAATGATATAGTTTAATAGTGTTTGCATTTACTTTAAGAGTTGATATATTCCTCAATTTGAAGTTAAATGATGACTTTGAAATGAAAAAAGTTTTTTTTCTTAAAAGTATTGATTTAGTCTCCAAAAGTCTCAATTTAGCACTGGTACAATCCTACGTTATGTGGCTCGTTATCATGTAATCAAGAATATCTTATCTTCATAACTGTGGAAAGTTAAAATCGGCTTAACATTTACACAAAAAAATAGCATATCGGCAATGCTAAATCTTGAGATGTGATTTTATCTGTGTTACAGTCAGCATAAACCAGTCAAATATCACTTACCGCCTCCATTTCTGTAACACAAATAGGGGAAACGCCAAAAACTCCCGAGGCCAATGATCTCACCAGTCACGGCCAGCAGGAACTCCTTGTTGCTAGCCCATTTGCCCCTTGGATTGACCCCCTCCTCTGGAATCTCTTTATCTGTACTGGGGTGTCTAGCGGGAGCCCCTCCGGCTGTTTCTTCAGCCATGGTAATTCACTCTGCTGTATGCACACAAAATAAACGCAGTGATAGTATTATTTAACTCAATCTATCCTCAATGCATTCTGGATGTGAGGAAGCCTTTACAGTTCAATAAAGTTCCCAGACCAATGCAAAATGAAAGAGGTTCAGTCAAAACAATCAAAAACTCTTAATACCATTAAGCAGAAATCAATTAAAATACATTACTAACTTCTGTTGTGGGATGCAACTAGTGCCCGAGAAAATAAGTTCAAAATATAAAGGCAATCGAATTTCTCCAGCTTCATAAAAGTTTTTAAAACGCATGCATAAAAGGATTTTTACCCGTGATCTTGCAGTGTGCGCTGGCAATCAAAAATCCTCACTGTCCGAGTGAGGTTTTCAGAACAACCCTATTCTAAAGTGGGGTGTGTCCTGGGAGACCACATGTACACACTGTTCGCCATGAATTAAGGGCTGTCCATGTGGATCTACAACCACACAATGCAAATATCCATGCATCAACACGAAAATAATTCAACTGAAATAATACGATTAAAGGCATGTCTTTTGCGGACATGTTGTCAAGCATAATAATATTGTGCAAGATTTTGCATCAGTGCAGCCGGTGTATTTGTTTATTAATTCAGAAATGAGAGTTAAGGATGTATTGATGCGCTTGAACGTCTTTAATGCATCTAATTTCATGAAATAATCAAGTAAAAACTCGATAAATCTACTTTATGTCCGTGGTAAGTGTACAATTAAAACCTGACAAGACAAACTTAGGGGAACACGGCTCGAGAACAGAGGGCCGAGTTCCATGGAGTGACGTATTACGTCCGCTGTGACGCAATCAGGAAATAAAAGTAAACAACAGTTAGACAGGAAGAAGAGAATGTTATGTAGCGATAGTTGTTCTTTAAACCGTGTAAATGGTGCCTGTGGGGGTTTATTCACAATGCATGGCGGGTTTATACCCCGACAAAGAAAGGCTGAAAACTGGTAAGACATCTGTTAAGTCTGAAATAGCTGTGTTCGGCACCTGAAAACGGTTGCTAACTCTGTTTCGTCATTCCTGTTTCATTCGAGTTTGTTGACATGATTTTGGTTTGTTTACGTTCTGTAGTCTGAGTTGCTGTTCGTCTGTGTCGTGTTTTCACGTATGAATTTCAGATACAGCTGTGCTAGCCATGAGAGCGTCCGAGGAGGAGTCTCCAGAGACGGAGGACATGGACACCTCCGAGCCGAACTGGTGCTGGTTCTACTTGGCTGAGTGTGGGGTGTGGCACATGTTTGAGGTAGTACAGGACAACTTTATACAGCACGGCACGCTATGTCCCGCCTTCTGTGATATGATGTGAAACTCTAGTGCCAAGACTCAGCACATTAAAATTTCAGTCATTTAAGGTCTATTAATGAGTGAAATTCCAGGCTGTAGCTATTTGTAGGCACGAAAATGCCAGGCAGTGGCTGATTATTAGAGATTTACTGTAAATCCCATTGCATTATAAGCTTCAAGTCACCCATTGCCTACAACTGTATACAGATCAGATATCAGAGGAGCTGTAATGATCAGGTTTTGTAGTTAATTTTGCATGCAGTACAAGTTACCAAACTTTTAATTGTGGTTTAAATGTTCAATTGAGATAATTCCCTGATATTTTGTGTATTTGGTATGTGCAAAAAATGATTCGTTGGCAGTGTTTTGTGAAATCTATTGTGAAGTGATTCATTCATAATATGATGCACGCATTTCAAAAAATTAGGATACGATCCAATGCAATAAATCACAATACATACTAGAGAAAGGCCAACCCCAGAGGAGAGAGGTTGCTTTGTATCAGATTAAGCTTTCAAGCTTGTTCCAGTCTGTAGCTTCAACATAGATAAATATTAAATAAACACATTTATGATGATGTTGAGCCAATTACATAATATCTACAAAACAAAATAAAGGAGAAAAAAAATCTGAAGATTATTGATAAAATGATGTTAATTCATCAAGCTAGGCAAATGTACATGATATGTAGTCTGAACAAGTGAAATGTAGAATAAAATGCAGTTTGTAAATTAGATTTAAAAACTGACAAATAGTTAGAGAGTTTTTTTTTTTAATAGACACAAAGAGACTAGCGCTTATGATAAAATGCACTTTATATTTTCCTTAGGGACATTTTTCTTGGACTCTCAAGTGCTGCACATATATTAAGCTGCCAGATAATAACATAAAAATAAAATTAAAGCAAAAGCAACAATAATATACATACAGAGTTGCACATATCAATAATAGATCCAACCACATAACCCACATGCATTGCACATACCCATATAGCAAAGAAAATGATAATAATAAACAATGAGGAGAATATAAAATACAGCCAGATTAAATATAAAGGCAAAAGATAAGAGAACAGAGGGCCTCAAGAAACACTTTAAAAATATCCATCCTAAGGTGGACTGAAACAAATTTTTAACAAGTTTTACTTTTATGGACTCAGTATTGACTACCAGACAGTAAAAGTTCATACTTGGGGTAGAGGATGTAAGAAGGATCTGACGAAACTCGCTGTCCATTTTTTGTTTGTTTGTTCTTTTCTTGAGAACACACTGCTCATACATGGACTGCAGGGAGAGATTTTCAGCCCTCCCTACAACCTTCATGGAGGTCAGCACCAGACAAGCAACTTTAAATTTTAACTGAACAGAAAGATTACTATACCAGGCTGACAGCCCTGGCAGACTGGATTGTACTTTCCAAAACAGTCTGATAAAACAAAAACATGATCTTCTGATTGTGACCAAACACCTTGAGTCAGCTTGAAAAATACAGCCTTTATTGTAAATAAGAACATGAATTATCAATATGGGTTTCCCAGCTAGCTAGGCTATCTAGGCAAATATCTAGATAGCTGTAAGACCTGACTTTTTTCATCGTGGATTAGCTGTAGGGTATGATCGCCAACTGTATGAGGGTTGACAGTAGACCTATCTCTCAAAGGCACAAAACCCACAAAATTAGTCTTCTTTAAGCTTAAAATAGCTTAAAAATTGAAATAAGAAAAACAGAATATATAAGAAAAGTTCTATATATATTTAGATGTAAATTTTATACAAATTATAAGGGTCGGAGGTTTAAAATCCAATTTTGAAAGTTCACTAACTTCCAGCTTTTGTAACTTGTTCCAGGAGTCAGACACACAAAATTGAAAAAAAAAAAAGCAGCCTTTCCTAGATCTGATTTGACCAGAGAATCATGTAAAAGCAACTTACTTGAGGAGCACATTTATAGATAAAAGCCCATACATAAGTACAGTACAATTATATGTAATGCAAAAGTATGATATAGGCTAATACCCTCAGATGCAACACAGTACTAAACGACATCAAGCAATATAATATATGATATGCAAAGCAAAAGCATTTCCCGTTACTTTGTTGACTCTGAGAAAAGACAAACCTAGTTATAAGTTGACCCCACTTTTTCCCGGTGTGCTTCAAAGGGGGAAATCATGTTATATTGGGGTCAGTCTGTTAATTGTTTTCATTCATCTCCCTGTTAGATTGATCCCAGTGCAGCCTGCTCTGTGACCAGCGCTCAGATTGAGCAGTGCTACAACAGAAACCAGAGAGGTGTGATGGAGTTCTACACAGCAAAGTACACCTACAGGCTGGACTTCTCCGGTAAATTAATACAGTAGGCATGTCATCATAATAATGATATTCAGAAATGTAAAAGTGGTGTTAATCTTTTTCTATTTTTCAACAGTTATGCGGCAAATTAACGTAACAACAGGGAAACAGCGGCCAATCAAACGTTCCCTCCATTCTGCGACTGGTTTCAGGTATAACTGGAAGTGAACACGTAGAGACCCTCTTGTCTCCAGGATGAGGTTGTGAAGTGGTGCTTGAAATGAAAAAACGGGCCAAACATCTGCCAGCTTTAGGAATCCTTTATGTAACTTCCTCCCAGATCCGTAGGGAGTTGGCCTTTAGCTGACCTTGAATTATGATCTCCCTGAAAATATAAGGGAAAAAGAAAAGAGGCTTTATGCACTAAAAGAAAATGTAGTATCCTTTTGCAAAAATAATACCAGTATTTAAAAGAGATCTAAATGCAATTAGTCCTGTATGGCTATCTGTGCTCTCTTTTTAATGTGTTTTTATTCTTTCAGGTTTATTTGTGATAACCTTGCCTTGCCTGTTCCATGTCACTGGGAGAGAATCAATACAGATGAGCCATATCAGGTCAGTTAAATAACACACATTCATTTAATTTGGAAAAGACACTCACATACACACATTACTAGGACTGGAAAGGGTGAGCATTTTGTCCTGGTGAGGTCAGATTCTTTTACTGAGAATTTGCTGAGTCAGTGGTGTCACATCATCCCTGGAGATATTTAAAGCTGATGCTGTCAACATCTTACAGCACTCATTCCAGTAAAAGGAGTTTGGGAGCAGTGTGTCATTTAAAAACCCAAATGTTTGCTGAATTGCTGCAGAAATTAGAATGACCTTTTTTGCATGATGGTCACACTTAAATGTTTCAGATCATCAAAAAAATATTAGACAAAGATAACCAAAGTAAATACGAAATGCAGTTTTTAAATGATGATTTAATTTATTAAAGGGAAGAATCCCTTCAATCCTACCTGAACCTATGTGAAAAAGTAATTGCCCCCTAAACCTAATAAACCGGTTGTTCCACCCTCGATGGCAACAGCTACAAGCAAGCACCAGCAATGAGTCTTTCACATGGCTGTAGAGGAATTTTGGTCCACTCTTCTTTGCAGAATTGCTTTAACTCACATTGGAGGGTTTTCAGGCATAAACAGCCTGTTCAAGGATTTAAGTCTGGACTTTGACTAGGCCACTCCAACCCTTCATCTTGTATTTTTAAACCATTCAGAGGTGGACTTGCTTGTTTGTTCTGGATAATCGTCCTGCTGTATAACCCAAGTGTGCTTGTGCTTGAGGTCACAAACTGATGGTCAGACATTCTCCTTCAGGATTTTATGGTAGAGAGCAGAATTCATGCCATGTGGTCTAGGTCTTTAAGAAGCAAAGCAGCCCCAGACCATTTTGCCACGACCATGTTTGACTGTTTGTATGATGTTCCCTTTATGAAATATTGTGTTAGTTTTACGCCAGATGTAACTGGACACACACCCTCCAAAAAGTTCAGCTGTTGTCTTGTCACTCCACAGAACACTTTCCCAAAAGTCTTGGGGATCATCAAGATGTTCTTTTCGGTCAGCAGTGGTTTTGGCATTGGAACTTTCCGATGGATGCCATTTTTGCCTAGTGTCCTTCTTATTGTTGAATCATGAACACTTACCTGAACTAAGTCAAATGTAGCCTGCAGGTCTTTAGATGTGGTTCTGGGTTCTTCTGTGACCTTTTTTAGGCCTTTCAGACTGGCAGGGCTCCATGCCAGTTCTGGTTCCTGAACCTTATTTTGAATCTGCTGGCGCGTTAAAACCGGAAAAAAGCTGGTTCGGAACCTGAAAAGTTGGTTCTCAACTGGAACCAAAAAATAGTGGTTCTTCGGTGCAAACCGTTACATCATCAGGGGGCGTGTCATATTCTCGGTTGTGAGGACAAGCAGAAAATGGAGAACAGGTGGGCTGCTGATGGGACCAAATGTTTGGTTGTGATCTGGGCATTGACAGAATTTAAGGTGAAGCTGGAGAGTAGAACCAGGAAGAGGAAGTTATATGCTGAACCTGTGGAAGTGATGGTGAAGTCAGAGTTAATTTAACTCCCATAGTGTGAGTTTACATGATTGTCACAGGTTCTGATTTAAAGTAAGACTTTGGAAAGTGTTCATATTTTAACACACAGACAGAATAAATGTTTAACACTCACAGTGTTGTTTTTTTTACACATTTAAGTGTACTTATCACAATAATAATGTTAATTCCATTCATTTTCTGTTATTTTGAGATATTTACAACTTTAATTTTTTACACAAATGCACTTTTCATATTTGATATTGCCATTTCATAGCAATTACCTGTGCAAAGTAAGGTGTCTTATGACTATCTTTAATAGAGAGACAGGCACAGAGATAATGCAACAAGCTGCAAACTAACTTCAAGCTATAGTATAGACTCATGCCTTGACACATCCAGAACCTGACTGATGTAGTGGACCACTTCACTCATGGTGCAAAAGTGTTTGTCATCAAAAACAATAATCCACCAGAAACAAAGCTAAGAAATCCCAGCATCCAAATACATCTTAAAACACATCTAAACACTGCTGTGGAGCATGATGGGAAAACTCAATCCCCCTAATTTGAAATTGCAGTGGGCAGGGCTTAGATCAGTTGACTCTCTACAGAGTTGAATTAACACTGAATGTATCAGCACCGTCAAATAAGTCCAACACTGAAGGCCATGCAATCCTGAATGTAGTCAAAGTTAGATTTTGGGGGTTAAAATCAACTCTGAAATGTTTAACACTAAAAATTCAACACTCCAGTTTTGGCTGTGTGGATTCACCAGAATGCTAGCAATTAATCAATAAACTCCAGAAACTGAAGGAGGAAATCCAGGACAGCAATAAAAACTTAAGCTAAAGTGGAGCTGGGCGTGGTGATACATGTCTATCATGTCCTCCCTCTTTGGTTCCGTCTACACTGGTGTGAACACGGGCTGGTTCACCAGAAAGCACCAAAGCTCTGAGACTCCAGAACGGAGCCGGAACCGAAGCCAGGACCAGAACCGTGTCTGTCTGAAAACACCCTTTGATGAGTTGTTGATGCACTCTTGGAGTAATTTCGATAGGCGGACCACTCCTGGGAAGGTTCACCACTGTTCCAAGTTTTCTCTATTTGTGGATAATGGCTCTTCCATGGTTTGCTGGAGTCCCAAAGTCATTGAAATGGCTTCGTAACCCTCTAACCCTCTATTTAAGGAATTTCTGGATTCAACAGATCTGGTAGTAATCAGGAGTAGGTATGGCTAGGGAAACTGAACTTAGCTTTCCAAAAATGTGGTTGATCATGGTTAATTCATGTTTGAACAAAGGGGGACAATGGTCTTTTCACATAGGGCCACATAGGTTTGGAGGGTTTACACAAAAAAGGACCGTACTACACTTTTTAGAAGATAACTTTTGTCTATTTTAGAACTTGTGTCACCAGTGTGAAATTTAAACTTAAAATTCATATCAAAGTGTTCGATATTATTTCAACTACACAGTTGTTTGCTTTTTCTAGTATGTCTCCAGTTTTGACAGGTTAACTGCCAAGAGTTGATTGTATTGTACCAATGTGTGTTTGGTTTGTGTTGCAGCTCATTCAGTTGGGAAGAGACACCTATGAGTTTAAAGAAGTTGCCAGACTGTATGAGAGGACCATGGATCATCCGATTAAATGCATTCAGAGGATTCAGAACCTGGATTTATGGGAGTTCTTCTGCAGGTAGACATTTGTTTTGTTGCATAGGCTCCAATTTACCTCCTGTGCATGCTCAAATCAAGTTCCAAATCTTTTGCTAAACTTACTCAACAGAATGAAATGTAATTTAAAGTATTCCCTTTTACAGCCCTGTTATTACTGGAAAACTAAACTGATCATATCAGTAGAGCTACATTACACTGAAAAAGTGATATAAAGTTTTGTGTTATCCTGTTGTGTTAACATTCCTTGGTTCTAAGGAAGAAAACCCAGTTGCGAAAAGTCAAGCGCACACTGGATATTGAAGAGCGAATGCTGTTTCATGGCACAGGACACAGCAACATACAAGCTATATGTACTTTTAACTTTGACTGGCGGCTGACAGGAAGCCATGGCGATGTCTATGGCAAAGGTAGATCCTTTCTGTGGTGTGGCGTAACATAAAAACGTCTAATTAACTTTTTCTGTCTGATTCTTTAACACTTATTCTCCTTTCTGCAGGGAGCTACTTTGCCCGGGATGCTAAATATTCCAGTAAATTCTGTCACACCACAGGGAAGCACAACACCACCCTACAGAGACACGGACTTGCCCCGCCAATATTCGCTTGCGAGCCGCCTTACAAGACTATGTTCCTTGCTAGAGTGATCGTTGGAGAATACACCGTAGGGCATCCCCTTTACTGCAGACCGCCTTCCAAGGATGCAAGCTTCACCAACTTTTACGACAGCTGCGTAGACGATATGGCCAACCCAAAGATTTACGTCATTTTTGACAGCAATCAGATCTACCCGGAGTATCTGATCGAGTTCTACTGAAAGCCAAACAAGAAGATGAATACTATTTTTTTAATAAAGGCTGGATTCAAATGTGGAAATATTTTGGATACAGAATAAAAAGGTGGGGCAGAATGGAGCTAAACGGACTCTCTTCTTCCAGTCAGATCCAGTGCCAAACTGGAGCATAGGTCATCTAAAGTGCCTTTGGGGGAAATTGGAAAATGAAGAAGACAGTAAAGGCTTTGTGTACAGTCTGTGTGCTGTATGGCTTGTCTTAAAGGGGCTCTTCTGGTAGGAATGCTTCGTTTCAGCAAGCAAGAACGAAGAGACGGACTAAAGAGCAGTCATTGTGGCAATTTTGTACTAAGTGCGGAATCTGTGCTTGCTTGTTAAATCTATGTGCACAGTTGTTTAGAATAAGCAGCCTGTACGTTAAAGGTGATTTCCTGCCATCAGCACATCCACAGTACCCCGCATGAGCTTATCTACATGTCATGATGACATGTCTTAAACCAAAAACCATCACATGCCCCAACTTGATCATTTGGACCCCAGATGTATCAGTTGTCAGCATTTATGTGTACTAAGTTAAAATCCCAATTTCAAAAAAATTGGGACATCTTGTAAAATATGAAAAAAAAAAAAACAAAAAAAAAAAACACAGTGATCAGCAATGTTACCCAACCTATACTCGGTTGAACACAGCACAAAGACCAGATATTCAACATTCAAAGTCACAACCTGTATTATTTTAAGGGAAATATACACACATTGTAAATTTTGTAGCCTGTCACATGTTCCACAAAAGTTGGGTCAGGGCATGTTAACCACATCCCCTTTTCTTCCAAAAACACAGTAAGCGTCTGGGGCCTGAAGACCCTAATCTTTCCATTTCCCATTCTCACTCGAGTTACATCTTTAGTGGCTCAACATTGTAGGGTTTCTGTTGTCATATTTTGCACTTTAAAATGCACAATACCTTTTCATTGGGAGATGGACACACTCTTATTGTGAAGCCATGCTGTTGTAACATACAGAACGTGGCTTGTTGTTGTCTTGCTAAAATAAGCAGGGATGTCCCTGAGAGAGAGATCATCTGGATGGAGGAAGCTTGCTCCAAAACCTGTATGTACCTATCAAGTGTTCATAGAGCTTTCACAGACATGCACAACCATCGTGCACAATTTATGTGCTCACACTAAACAGTCCGACTGTCAAGCCCAACCTGAGTTCTCACACTGTACGAGTGAAGTCTGGATGGACCTTGACAGAAAACTGGATTTTCCTTCGAAAAAGTCTCACATACTGAGGTCCAAGTCCTATCCTTGCTCTCTCACTCTCCCTCTCTCTTTCTTTCTTTCCCACACACAAAAACAGCACCACCATCCTGGTCAGCTGGAGGTCCACGGGTAGGACTATATCCTGCTTGTTTATTTCCTTTATTATAGCAGGGGTGAGGGGGGGTGAGCCATTCCTGCTGTTGTCATGACAATTTAAGACATTGTCTGACAGTTTACAAAGGAAAAAATACCCCAAAGTTGAGGATTCTGCTCGTGGCTCTGCTCTCACTGTGGGAGTGTCTGAGTTGTACGACGTAAATGGCAAACATGTCCGAAATCTACCAGTTGGGAGCAACTGGTTGGCCGTCGTACCCCTCTGTACATGGCACAGCAAACGTTACATGATCCAACTGAAAGTCGGTGTGACTTCAAAGTGAGTCGTGCGACTCAAAATTCATGGCTGAATTGGATGAGTTTGCAGTGTATATCTGGCTCTAGATTTGGTCAAAGTCTTGATGGTCTTTTGCCTCTTGAGTTACATTTATAGTTACAGCGACATACTGTGTTAACTGATAATGGTTTCCCAAAGTGTTTCTGAGCCCACCTTGATTTCCATTCCATATCCAATAGCTGGTTTTGAATGCTGTGCTGCTTGAGGGCTTGGTGGTCACCGGCATTCAGTGTTGGTTTTCAGCCTTGCCACTTATGAGCAGAAATTTCTCCAGATTCTCTGAATCTTTTGATGATATTATGGACTGTAGATAGACAGAAGTCTCTAAATTCCCTGCAACTGCATGTTGAGGAACGTTTTTCATGAATGTATAGACTTTTTTTCCCATGCAGTCTGTCAATCAGTGAAGAGAACCTTGCGCCATCATCCACTGTGAATGACTTTCAGGAGTTAAAATATCCAGAAACCAAGGCACTTGTCTTTAAAAAATGTAAGTGCTGTTGAAATTTTCATTTCAATTAATGAAAGACAGGTGAAAATGCAATTAAATAAATGCCGATTACTCACACTGATGCATCACACAACCGTCTAAAGCAGCTTTGATTAGAAATCATGTAAAAATTCTCCATGCTCTTAATTTTTATAATGTTATGGATAAAAATGCATAATCTACATTGACAATCCGCCCTCAGTTTCCACTTGTCCTGCTTCAAAAGTTAGTAGAAAGTTTTGATGCCATTTACAAGCATGTCCTTTCTGATTGTTTTGTAACTATTATCTTTAAATCTACCAGCAGTCTTTCTCGAGTTATCGACATATGCAATTAATTGAGATAAACCACTAACAAAGCCTAAATCAACTGGTAGCGCAACAAAAAAGTAAAAAGCCTTTGTAAAAGTGGCCTGTTCTAAAAGTGGAGCATCAGGAGTAACTTTCAGGAGTGCTCCTTTTTACCCAGAGAAGATACTGTCACCTTACCAATCATCCTGTGGAATGTTCTGGGTGTTCTTAAGCATTTAACAACTTTTCCAGTCTTTCCTTGACCAAACTTTTTTGGAATGCATTACAGGAAGGAATTTCAGAATGTGCATATTTCCAAGAAAAAACACAGTTGATCAGTTTGACATCAAATGTCTTGTTGTCTTTGCCCTGTATTCAAATTAATATAGGTTGGAAAGGATTTTCAACCTACTGTATTCTGTTTTTATTCACATTCTGCAAAACATCCAAACTTTTTTGAAATTGGAGTTTATACAGTGTATCACATAGGCATGAATTTTTGTTTTGTTTTTGTTCCAAAAAAAAAAAACGCTTCTACCTCTGCATTGTTTTGACCATGCATCATGCACTTTTCCCCCTTTCCATGAAAGGTTTTAACTGTGTCACAGTGACATAAAGTCATGATGTCGTCTTCTTGTGGTCTCTAGCAATATGTCTCTGTGTACTTCTATCCTTAAACTGACTTGACAGAGGCTGAGGTTGAGTAATATTTCAACCAAAGCCCATTCCAAACAATAAAAAGATCTGTTTCAGTACCATGTTTGGCTTAAAAAGTCATCAGTGTGATGTTACCACCTGCTGTTGCCTTTATTTTAAAGGACCGTGCAGGTTTTCTTTCCATCTGGTGTAAATTATCAGAAAAAAGAATGTAGCCAGCACATGTACAGCACTGTAATGAGAATTTATATCGCTTTGCTGTGTGAGTTTGTTGAATTCATTCTGACTGGACAATTGCATTGTTAGCCACTAGATGGTGTAATAGTACAAGAATAGCATTTCCTCAATCCAAGTGAAGCTATCTGTTTAAGCTGAGTGAGTGCAGGGGTGAATGAAGCTCTAAGTGTCTGCAATGTTGTCATGTAACAGATAATAAACTTTTCAACATAACTGTGTTCCTCTTTAAGATGATTCAATCAGAAGTTTCTCTGATGGTTTCAGAGCCTTAGATGCAAATTTACACTGTGGACAAGCCAGCCTCCCTCAGAGGTGTGGCATCAAGAACATCTAGCTGAACAGGTCAGTCATAGAGGAGCCAGTGTTTTATCGTATTAACATGTCAAACTGGGGGAATGGAGACGTGGAATTCATGGACACATCTGATACCCCATGGCGTTGGTATTACCTAGCAGACTGTGGCAGGTGGCACAGATTTGAGGTAACCCTTTTAAACGTTTTTAAGTCAATTACTACATTGAACAAAACATTTGGTAGGGGTTAACTTTCTCTACTTTGCAGGATGACCCAGATAATACTGTAAGAAGTGAGGATGTTGAGAAATACTATCTCCTAAACTCAAAATCTACTTTGGATATAAATTCATCCAACTGTCAGAGCAAAATCGACTTCTCAGGTCTGTGACTGTAGTTCTCCCTTTACATAAATTCATCATCCATACCTTACCTCTGCTTAACTTTCCTTCTTGTCATACAGCAATGTTACAAACAGACCTGAAAACAGGGAGGCAAAGACGGATCCAGCGAGGATTTAACATCGAGAGAAGGTAAAACAATTCAATTAAATTTGTATGTAAATATGTTCAATTCACACTGAACGTCAGTTTAGTTTGTTGCAAAATGAAAGTGAAACTTAAGGCAGTACCGACGTTTAACTCTTTCCTGTCTCAGTTGTTCCTGCTTCAGCGAAGCGCCGGTCTTCTGGGAAAACATCGACCTCACCTCACCATACCAGGTAACTAGGAAATAAATGTGAAGAATCCAGGAGGAGCCGGGCGGGTGACGTAGCCCACGTCTATTGTTTTCTTGTTTTTTCATTCGCGCGCGCATTTTATTAGGACGCACACAACGTCAAATACGCTGTTTAATAAAGTATTTAACTGATTAATCCCGGAAATTCTATACTGTAGTGCACTTAATCTCCCTTTTGTAGTATGAGATTCTACCGTTTGTATTTATTTATTTATTTTTTGTTTAATTTTGGATTTTACTACTCTTTTAAATAAAGGGGGTTGACTTCCTGTTAGATACAATGAGAAATTCAGGAACTTCAGATATCCTAGATTTAAGATTGTAACATTAATGCAACCATAAAAAACGTGTTGTATTGTAAAGGAAAATCATGGAAAGGTAAATGTTTGATAACTAGACTGTCAGCATGAATGCATTAATCATGTTTAATTAAGCTCAATAATTAGAGCATTAAAGTTTTAAAAAACACAATTACACCACTGCAGCTTCTCACAACTGCACCTTGTGTTATCAAAAATTTATATTTT
Source organism: Cheilinus undulatus (assembly GCF_018320785.1). Lineage (NCBI taxonomy): Eukaryota > Metazoa > Chordata > Actinopteri > Labriformes > Labridae > Cheilinus > Cheilinus undulatus. Next base: position 16,239,029 of record NC_054887.1, on the reverse strand, counting down.
CTACATTTTTATGGTTCTCTAATTTCCTTTTCAATTCAAGTCACTGGTATAATCATCAATCTACCTGAAGTTCAAATCAAAGCAGATCTGTATTCAAACAAGAATACATGACACAAATTACCCTTAAAAAGTAATTTTAAAAAAAGTATCTACCCCCTTGGATGTCATATAGGCTCCTTTTATTGATTTTATAAATCAACCATGGTCTATATAATTTGGCTTTTTCAGTCAGTATTTAGTAGACTCACCTTTGGCTGCAATCACAGCACTGAGTCTAAGTGGATAGGTCTCAATCAGACTTGCACATCTGGACACTGCAATTTTTTCCATTCCTCTTTGCAAAACTGCTCAAGCTCTGTCAGGTTGCACAGGGATCTGGTTTGATCAGTTCCTTTAAAGTCCTGCAACAAATTCTCTATTATATTGAAGTCTGGGCTTTGACTCAGCCCCTCCAGAACATTTCACCTTGTTGTCTTTAAAACATTTTTGTGTAGCTTCACTGTATGCTTGGGGTCATTGTCTTGCTAGCTTACAAGCCATAGTTCTCTTGCAGACTGAAGGTTGTTCTCCAGGATTTTCCTACATTTTGCTACATTCATTTTACCCTCTACCTTTTCCGGCCTCCCTGGCGGCTGCTGAGAATCATCCCCACAGCATGATGCTGCCACCACTGTGCTTCACGGTGGGGATGGAATGTTTGTGGTGATGTTCAGTGTTTGGTGTCTTGTCTGATGGTCAAAAAGCACAATCTTGGTCTCATCAGATCAAAGAATTTTCTCCCACCTGAGCATGGAGTTTCCAGCATACCTTTTGGGAACTCTAGCCAAGATTTAATATGAGTGGATTTCTCTTTACTACGCTCCCATAAAGCTTTGACTGGTGAGCAGTTGTTGTATGCAGAGTGTCTCCCATCTCAGCTGCTGAAACTTGTAACTTCTTCAGAGTAGTCATAGGTGTCTTGGTGGCCTCTCTCATTGGTCTTTCTGCATGGTCCTTCCATGTCTTGATAATGGATTTCAGTGAACTCCAGGGGATCTTCAGTGCCTTGGAAATTTTTTTCCTTCCATCCCCTGACTTACACTTTTCAATAACCTTTTTTCTGAGTTGCTTGGACTGTTCTTTTGTCTTCATGGTGTAATGGTAGCCAGGATTACTGATGAACCAGTGACTGGACTTTCCAGACACAGTTGTCTTTATACTACAATCACTTGAGACACATTTCACTGATTGTGAGGCTACTAGAACTAATTGGCTAGACCTCTGTTGAATTAGGCCAGTCACTTTGAAGGAGGTGAATATTTATGCAATCACTAATTTTACATATTTTTATGTAACTGACATTACTTTGGAGAAATCTGTGTTCACATGAAGTTTTAATTTTATTTTTTTTGTCAAGAAGCCAAATTATTTTGGCCTTGGTTGATTTATAAAATAAATAAAGGGGTCAAACTTCCAAGGGGTTGAACACTTTTTAAAGGCACTGTATGTTGTTCAATATTTTTCAGCTCAAGAAGTCTTATTGGATTAATTATTTTAATTTTACAGTTGATTCCCATGAACAAACTTACCCCCGAGTATAAGACTGTGGCCAGTTACGTGAAGAATGATGGGCTGTTAGACAGAACTATTTTGTCAATCAGCAGGATACAGAACTTGGACCTATGGGAAATGTACTGTAGGTAGGTTGTTTTATTTTGACCTGCTCCATTTGCTTCATAATCTTTTCTTTACTGTTGTCATCATTGTCCTTCTCTTTATTTGCTGCAAAGAAAAAAGAAACAGTTAATGAGACTCAAAGGTGACAAAGAAATCCAAGAGAGAAGACTTTTCCATGGCACAAAAAACAAAAATGTTGACACAATCTGCAAATACAACTTTGACTTACGGTTGGCTGGACATCACGGCAGCTTATATGGCAAAGGTAAGTTAAACAATTTTTAAATGATTAAAATGTTGGTGACTCTTCATTCAGCCCAGATGACTGAAGTTCCTCTTCTTTTTCTTTTTCAGGAATATATTTTGCAAAACATGCAGCCTATGCAGACAAATACAGTCGGGAAAGCACAGATCCTTTGCCATTTTATGGCGGAATAACACAAAGTTCCCTTGGTCAATCCTTTAAGATCATATTTTTAGCACGAGTGCTGGTGGGTGCATCACATGTCGGACAACGTGATTTCCAAAAACCTGATCATGGATGTTTAGAAAATATTCATGACAGCTGTGTGGATGATATCAAACATCCCAATATCTATATTATTTTTGATCCAAATCAAATATATCCAGAGTATTTGATTCAATACAAATAAAGCCAACATGGGACACAGAGCACACACAGTCAACATTTCTACCTTAAATTGCAATCTCCAATCCCAAAAAACTTGAAACGTTGAGTGAAATGTGGCTGGATTTGTAAATTCTTTCAACCTATGTTCAAGTGAAAACAGCACAAAGATAAGATACTTAATGTTCAAACTAATCAACTTTATTAATTGGTGTTATTATTATCATCAATAATAATAACGATGATGATCATAATTATGGAATTTTGTGCCTGCTACATGTTCTAAAAAAAACTTGAGACAGGGGCAAGAAAATTCTGGAGCCCCTGTGGAATGCTTAGGTCCCTGTAGGTTAATTAACATTTCTTGTCTTTGTGCAGCATTCAGTGGCATAGTCGGGACATGCACTGAAAATTTAACATCAGCTTTTAACTGACACACTCCTGGGATCATTCAGAGTTAAGAACACTATTTTAAAGACTTTTAACCATTTCTTTTTAAAGGAGCTTAAACAATCTCCTAAATGAATAAAGGCTATGTTTACATACGTTATTGGAGGTGTAGGTACCAGATGTGTCTGGGGGCCGCGCCTGCTGATGGCGTAGCACATTGTGATTGGCTGTGATGATGTAGCACATTTTTATTGGCTGGAAACTCACATTGTCTGATAGTGAACCTGTTATCATTCTATGACGCTAGCGTTGAAAGCTGACTTAAGTGTCATAACGTTATTTATTCCTAGACGTTCTGTTTATCCTGAATTACCTTCTTTAAATCCTCTGTATGTTTGGTGATGATGCTGAGGGTGTGAGAAAAGTAATTTTGAATTAAAAATTTTAATTCTGTGACATTTACTGTGCCTGAAATGATCATGACTTGCTGTTTGCTTTTGCTGTTTGTTAGAGGGATGATCTGTGATTGATGTCTTAAACAATAGTTTAACAAGTGCGAGAGAAACTAATAATTCATTTTTGAAAAGCAAAAAATACACATTAAAATATATTTTTTATTTTTAAAAACCTATATATTTTTCATTACAAATATCTTTCTACCATTAGATAGTTAAAATATTAGTTCTTCCTACAAAAGAAAGATCTAAGTGATCTCTGGATTGATGTTGTAAATAAACCACACCTACACTAACATCACTGTCTTTAATGTGTTATTTTAATTTGCTAAAGGCAAAGGTAGGCAAACACCTGGGGCCTCACGATGTAGTCATTACAGGGGTTTAACAATAATATTTTACAGGTTTTGAATTATTTGAAAATGTTAAATGTCTTGGTGGACAGAGGCACAGAGTCTCAGCACTGTTTGTGGTGATGGAAGGGTTAGGATAAGATGGAAAGTGCACTTCTAAGGAGCTTGACCAAGACACTGATGAGATGACTTGGAGGTCTGATGAAGGGACGCACGGAGAAGCTAGACCTGGACACCTGTGAGAGGTAACGAAGGTGGCTGGGGTGGAGGAAAGTTACAGCAGTTGCACTAAAACAATAGACTGCAGAATGGGATTGGCTCAGAACTTGAGTGAGTAGACGCCCAGCGCAGGGAAAGAGAGGCATGTAAATGAGTGATTATTAATGAAAGAAGGATGAATGGAAATGAAACAGTAGTCCTAATAATAAGCCTCAGTTTAAATTACTAAGATGAGTGTTTAATTAGATCAAGAGCCAAGAGTGGCTCAGATAGACTTTGACTATCCAACAAAGCCCCTGGAGTGGACTCCTGGCCCCAATGGCATCATTCAACTTCCTCAAAAAGCTCCCAAATGTCCTCATACCTAGCAAATTATACAAGGTAGATCCATATAGACCAGCTGTTTCTAATTTTTCTTGGCAGACATGTGATCAAACCAAAATCTCAAGATGGTTCATCAGGTTCATATCCATGCAAAATAGCCTCTAGTGTAACAGCATCATAAATTGTTGTATCGTTGTGGTACAAAGTCCAAAAGCACAACTAGTAGGGTGCCACACACCTCTGATACATAAAGCAACAATGAACTGTCAGATAACTATGTGGCACACATGCAATAAATGAAAACAGCACCTTCCTTTTTCTCTTGTTACAGTATGTGTTTGGTAAATAGAGCCAGATGTAGTTAACAGTAACTGCCAGCAGAGGTCACTGTTTAAATGCTTTTACATTTCTGTGCTCTAGGATTAATGCTGCATTTTTAGTTGCACAAACCAGCATCCACTGCTCCACCTGTTTCTTCTGGCAGTTTGTGAAGCAAAATTTTGAATGTTCATTTTTCACAGACAATTCAACATCATTGATCCAGCATAGCCTAACGTAATACAAGTACAGTGCTGTAAAAAAAAACTATTTACCGCCTTCCTTATTTCTTATATTTTGCATTTTGTCATGTTTGAGATCATCAAACCAATTTTAATATTAGACAAAGATAACCTCGAGTAAATACAAAATGCAGTTAAATTTTTTTTTTATTTATTAAGGGAATAAAGCTGTCCAAACCTACCTGGCCCTATCATGAGTTAACTTTAATTGACATCTATCAGTCTGGAAAAGGTTACAAAGCCATTTCTAAAGATTTTGGACTTCAGCAAACCCCAGTGAGAGCCATTATCCACAAGAGGAGAAAACTTGGTGAATGAAGCTCTAATTGTCTGCAGTGTTGTCATGTTACAGATAATAAACTTTCCAACATAACTGTGTTCTTCTTTAAGATGATTCAATCAGACGTTGCTCTGATGGTATCAGAGCCTTCGATGCAAATGTTTACTGTGGGCAAGCCAGCCTCCCTCAGAGGTGTGGCATCAAAAACATCTAGCTGTACAGGTCAGTCACAGTTGAGCCAGTGTTTTATCTTATTAACATGTCAAACTGGGGGAATGGAGATGTGGAATTCATGGGCACCGGAGGTGTCAAAAGTATTCACATTTATTACTCAGGTAGAAGTACAGACACTAGAGTTTAAAAAGACTTCTATAGAAGTTGAAGTATCAACTCAAGCTTTTTACTCAAGTAAAAGTATAAAAGTACTGGTTTCAAAACTACTTAAAGTATAAAAGTCAAAGTAATGTAAGGGGGAAAAATGCCATTAAGGAAAAAAGCTTAGACCACACCACAGGGACCTATAGTGCACTACTCCACCTCCCCCAAAAAACATTTTTCTAAAGGCCATAATGACCATAATGTTATATAAAAATGTTAATGCTGAAAAATTTGGGATGCACCTGTTTGAGCTGCATTTATGCCCATTGAAAACAAACACATTTTAGTACAATGCAAATCACTGGAGAACCATATATGTGTACTACTGAGCATTAACATGTGTTTCATGGAGCAGAAAATATGACGACTAGTTGCCTGTAAGTATTGGTCTTCCTGGCTACCAACCTCCTCACTGGTGCTTGGTTGGGACATTTCGCTCGAGTTCTTGTGTCTCTGCCACGGACATCTTCGTACTCGGCTACGTACGTCTGCTATTCCTTGCTGGGGTGTGACGTGGTTTGTGTCATGTGCACAGGTGCGATGAATTGTGTACAAACCAATAGGGCAGGGGTCATCAAGTACATTTGCACAAGGGCCAGATTTAGTTTTGACAGAGACCCTGAGGGCCAGACTTTCAAAAAAAAAACAGTAATAAATTGAAATTTAGGCATTATTAAAACAAGATCATTCTTAGGCTTCAAACGTGAGATTTATCTCTATTACCCATAATGCTGCAGGCCACAAAGAGACAAACCTGCCCACAGAATTTGCTTGGCCCCTGAAAATCCCAGAGAATGGGACCTCCCTAGTTGTGATTAAGCACCAATATTACTTAAGTTTTGACAATTTTTAACCCCTTTTCATTATTTCATTTGGCTGATTCTGCAACGTTTTTTTTTGCCACTTTTAACACATTTTTGCCTCTTTAACTCGATTTTTGCCAATCTTTAACCCCCTTTATACCACTTTTCTTGCATGTTTTATCCCATTTGTGCAACTCCTATATCAATTTTTACCACTTTTTAACCAAGTTTTGATCTCTTCCCCCACTTTTACCAATTTTTGACACATTTTAACTGCTTTTTACCACTTTTCCTGATGCTTTTTGTCCTACTGTTCACTCCACAACCAATTTCCACACTTATCATCCATTTGTGCCACTCTCTCACCCCTTTTGAAACACTTTATCTAGCCATTTTTGCAAGATTTCCACCAGTCTTAGCCCATTTTTTTAAATACATTTTTTAAATATTATTAACACTGGCTGACAAGTGAATTTCTGTGAGAACATCAAACATCAAATGTTATGCCATTCTATAACTATTTCAATATTCATCGTTTTTGGGCTGGAGTTAACAGCTGCAGATATTTAAAGCCAAAAGATACCCTTAAAATCACAACATCTTCTTTTCCTCTTTTTTTGAGTTTAAAGATCTTCTGGGGGCCTGATAGAAAGCTTTGGGGGGCCTGATATGGCCCTCAGGCAGCTAGTTGATGATCAGTGCAATAGGGTGTTGTAATGGTATTATGTTTATACTTCTCATCCAACCACAATCAAAGTCACTCTATCCGAATGGCTCGATTTATCTGGATTGTTGGGTTTTTTTGGGGGGAGGGAGGTTAAACGATGACAAGCTGGAATTAAAACAAAATGATATGAAATAGGAGTAACGAGGCTATTTTTAAAATCTAAGGAGTAGAAGTAAAAAGTCGACTGGAAAATAATTACACCAGTAAAGTATAGATACCCAGAATTTCTACTTAAGTAAGGTAACTAAGTTATAACTGTTGGTCTTTCAAAAAGGTCACGGGTCAAACTGATGTCCACTTCAAGGTTTAATCTTCACAGAAGAATTGGCATGTGTGGAGCACCGTGAAAACTTAAGACAATTTACAGTTTGAAACAATAATACATCATGTAAATTCTGACATAGCCTACATCTTAAAATAACACTTCACAACAAATAAGTAATAAAATAAACAACATTTGCCGTGTTCGCCTATAGACCAACAGTAAAAGGGAATAAAACAGGACAACGGGTGTATACCCATGCTGAAACCAGCGAATCTCTCTGATTCTTTTCCGGTAGCTAGCTTCCGGTCACACAATCACGTCACCTCGATAGACTTTATTAACAGGACGAACATTAGGGACAAAATAATATACGTGACCAATAATGTAACAAACAGTGCCAAAGTAGACGTTTTATGAGTGAATACAAAAATTAAACAATCTGGCAACCACGTAAATTAAAGTTAGGTATTTTACCTTTCATGTTGTCATGGCAACTTAAAGGAGCTTTGTACTTCTTTACTTGACACCTCTGATGGACACATCTGATACCCCATGGCATTGGTATTACCTAGCTGACTGTGGCAGGTGGCACAGATTTGAGGTAACCTTTTTTAAACGTTTTTAAGTCATTACTACATTGAACAAAACATTTGGTCGGGGTTAACTTTCTCTACTTTGCAGGACGACCCAGATAATACTGTAAGAAGTGAGGATGTTGAGAAATACTATCTCCTTAACTCAAAATCTACTTTGGGTATAAATTCATCCAACTGTCAGAGCAAAATCGACTTCTCAGGTCTGTGACTGTAGTTCTCCCTTTACATAAATTCATCCTCCATACCTTACCTCTGCTTCACTCTGCTTCTCGTCATACAGCAATGTTACAAACAGACCTGAAAACAGGGAGGCAAAGACGGATCCAGCGAGGATTTAACATCGGGAGAGGGTAAAAAAATTCAATTTAATGTCATAAGATTCACACTGGACGTTAGTTTTTTTTTTTTGTTTTGTTTTGTTTTGTTTTGTTTTGTTTTGTTTTGTTTCTTGCAAAATGAAAATGACACTTAATGTATCGACGTTTAACTCTTTCCTGTCTCAGTTGTTCCTGCTTCAGCGAAGCGCCGGTCTTCTGGGAAAACATCGACCTCACCTCTCCATACCAGGTTACTAGGAAATAAATGTTAAGAACACAGGAGGAGCCGGGCGGGTGACGTAGCCCACGTCTATTATTATTTTCATTCACGCGCGCATTTTATTAAGAAACACGCAGTGTCGAATATGTTGTTAAATACTGAAGTATTTTAATCGTGAACATTCCCGGAAATTCAATAGTTTAGCCAAATTAATCTCCCTTTGTGTAGTGTTATAAAATTCTACGTTTGTAATTGGTTTTATTTTGGATTTTACTACTCTTAAACAAAGGGGGGTTGACGTCCTGTTAGATACAGTGAGACACTGAGGGACTTTAGATATCCTAGATTTAAGATTGTAACATTAACCTAACCATGGAGAAAGGAAAAAGATGGAATGGTAGAAAGGGTAAATGTTTGATAACTAGACTGTCAGCATTAATACATTAATCGTGACTAATTAAGCTCGATTATTAGAACATTATTTAAAAAAAAATCACAATTACCTCACTGCAGCTTCTCCCTGCAGCTTACACCTTGTGTTATCAAATGAATGAATAATAAAAAAAAAAAGTATAAAAAGTTCTCAGCCCCCCGATGATGTTTTACCCTTTTATTGATTTTATAAATCAACTATGGTCAATATATTTTGGCTTTTATTTTACAAAAACAACACCTTAATATCACAGTGAAAACATATCTGCAAAGAAATGTCAATTACATAAAAATGTGTAATGTAAAATGAGTGATTGCATAAATATATTCACCCCCTTCAAGTCAGTATTTAGTAGACTCACCTTTGGCTGCAATCACAGCACTGAGTCTAAGTGGATAGGTCTCAATCAGACTTGCACATCTGGACACTGCAATTTTTTCCATTCCTCTTCGCAAAACTGCTCAAGCTCTGTCAGGTTGCACAGGGATCTGGTTTGATCAGCCCCTTTAAAGTCCAGCCACAAATTGTCTATTATATTGAAATCTGGGCTTTGACTCAGCCCCTCCAGAACATTTCACCTTGTTGTCTTTAAAACATTTCTGTGTAGCTTCACTGTATGCTTGGGGTCATTGTCTTGCTAGCTTACAAGCCAAAGTTCTTTTGCAGATTGAATAAGATTGTTTTCAAGGATTTTCCTACATTTTGCTATATTCATTTTACCCTCTACTTTTTACAGCCTCCTGGGAAGTCACACAGTGGGGATGGAATGTCTGTGGTGATGTTCAGTGTTTGGTGTCTTGTCTGAAGGTCAAAAAGCACAATCTTGGTCTCACCAGACCAAAGAACTTTCTTCTACTTGAGCATGGAGCCTCCAACATAACTTTTGGGAAACTCTAGCTGAGATTTAATATGAGTTTTCTTTAACAGTGGCTTTCTCTTTTCCACTCTCCAATAAGGCTTTGACTGCTGAAGTGTTGCATGCAGAGTGTCTCCCATCTCAGCTGCTGAAGCTTCAGAGTAGCCAAAGGTGTCTTGATGGTCTCTCTCACTGGTCTTTCTGCACAGTCACTCAGTTTGTGAGGATGGCCATTGGCAGATTTACACATGTGCAATATTACTTCCATTTCTTAATGATGGATTTCACTGAACTCCAGGGGATGTTAATAACCTTTTCTCTGAGTTGCTTGGACTGTTCTTTTGTCTTCATGGTGTAATGGTAGCCAGAAATACTGATTCACCAGTGACTGAACTTTCCAAACACAGTTGTCTTTATACTACAATCACTTGAGACACATTTCACTGATTGTAAGGCTACTACACCTGCTGTAATTGGCTGGAACTCTGTTGAATTAGGCCTGTCAACTTGAAGGTGAATATTTATGTTATCACTAGTTTTTCCTTTTTTGTTAATTTAATGAACATTACTTTGGAGAAATCTGTGTTCACTTGAAGTATTTCTTTCTTTTTTGTCAAAAAGTCAAATTATTTTGGCCTTGATTGATTTATAATATCAGTAAAGGGGTCAAACCTCCAAAATGTGAATGCCTTTTTATAGGCACTGTATGTTGTTCAATATTTTTCAGCTCAAGAAGTCTTATTGGATTAATTATTTTAATTTTACAGTTGATTCCCATGAACAAACTTACCCCCGAGTATAAGACTGTGGCCAGTTACGTGAAGAATGATGGGCTGTTAGACAGAACTATTTTGTCAATCAGCAGGATACAGAACTTGGACCTATGGGAAATGTACTGTAGGTAGGTTGTTTTATTTTGACCTGCTCCATTTGCTTCATAATCTTTTCTTTACTGTTGTCATCATCGTCCTTCTCTTTATTTGCTGCAAAGAAAAAAGAAACAGTTAATGAGACTCAAAGGTGTCAGAGAAATCCAAGAGAGAAGACTTTTCCATGGCACAAAAAACAAAAATGTTGACACAATCTGCAAATACAACTTTGACTTACGGTTGGCTGGACATCGCGGCAGCTTATATGGCAAAGGTAAGTTAATTTTTAAAAGACTGAAATGTTGGTGACTCTTCATTCGGCCCACATGATTGAAGTTCCTCTTCTTTTTCTTTTTCAGGAATATATTTTGCAAAACATGCAGCCTATGCAGACACATACAGTCAGAAAAGCACAGATCCTTTGCCATTTTATGGCGGAATAACACAAAGTTCCCCTGATCAGTCCTCTAAAATCATATTTTTCCTTTTTCTCTTGTCACAGTATGTGTTTGGTAAATAGAGCCAGATGTAGTTAACAGTAACTGCCAGCAGAGGTCACTGTTTAAATGCTTAACATTTCTGTGCTCTAGGATAAATGCTGCATTTTTAGTTGCACAAACCAGCATCCACTGCTCCACCTACTATTTTTTAGTCTCTACTGGCAGTTTGTGAAGCAAAATTTTGAATGGTTATTTTTCACAGTAAAATTCAACATCATTGATCCAGTATAGCCTAACATAATACAAGTACAGTGCTGTATAAAATTTTTTTTACCACCTTCCTTATTTCTTATATTTTGCATTTTGTCATGTTTGAGATCATCAAACCAATTTTAATATTAGACAAAGATAACCTCGAGTAAATACAAAATGCAGTTTAAATTTTTTTAAATTTATTAAGGGAAAAAAGCTGTCCAAACCTACCTGGCCCTATCATGAATTAACTTTAACTGACGTACATCAGTCTGGAAAAGGTTACAAAGCCCTTTCCAAAGCTTTTTTCTTCAGCAAACCCCAGTGAGAGCCATTATCCACAAGTGGAGAAAACTTGGTACAGTGCTGAACCTTCCCAGGAGTGGCCGGCCTACCAAAATAACTCCAAGAGCGCGCTGACGACTCATCCAAGAGGTCACAATAGAACCCAGAATAACATCTGAAGACCTGCAGGCCTCACTTGACTCAGTTGAGGTCAGTGTTCATGGTTTAACAAAAGGAAACACTCTGAGCAAAAATGGCATCCATGGGAACACAAAGGCTTGTCTCACATTTGTCAAAACACATTTTGATGATCTCTAAGACTTTTGGGAAAATATTCTGTGGACTGTGGAAGTGTGTAGTCATGTGATGGTCTGGGGCTGCTTTGCTACTTCAGGACCTGGATGACTTGCCGTAATTGGACCATTATATTAAGAAGCCTGACTTATGCATAAGGGCTACTTACATTTTTAAGAGGAAAAAGATCTAAATTAATAGGATTATTTTGAACAGTAGTTTCTGTATTGCTGTTTTAGTACTTGTACAGGCCTAAAGACCCAAACACTTCTCCCAGCTCTGATAATGTGGGCGGCAGCTCTGTCCATAAGGACCGAGGAAGGGCCAAGAGCAAGAGGGTCAAGTACTGGTCAGATAAAGTCTTGGTCTGGTCGTTGGAGAGGTGCCAGTTCACTTGTGTCTACTTTAAATAAACAGTTAATTTCCACACAAAAAAAAGTTCAAATAAAGTTCAAATCCTTCATCATAACAGTTCAGTTAAACCACTTCTAATGACAACACCATAACCAGCAGCCTACTCCCACATCCATACCGTTCAGGTGCTGCAGTGAGTGGTGGGAGGAAATCTTTTAAGTGTCCTGGTCCTGCCGTATTTCCTCCCCTATTGTTTCATTTTATTGGTTTACTTTGACACATAGTTCCAGGTGTTAATCCTGCCATCAGGAGTCATGTGTGCCGGATATGGAACACCAGAACACAGAAGTTGCCGTCATGTGTGACTGACTTTGATCCTGTTAAAGACAAAGGCAGATTGTCCAGGACAAAATGTATTCACAGTGTTCATGTCAATGAGAATGTATGGGGATGACATGGAAAATACACACATTTTGATGTTTTCAGGTCTTCCTGGATATGTTTTGTTCCTTTGCCCCTCTCATGGTGAGTGTAACTCCACAAGCAACAGAAGACAAAGAAGAGGTTATCAAAGTGCTTCCGTATTGATGTCAACTATCAGGAAATACAAGAAGGAAATAGGTCAGGTGGGTTTTTGTGAAATCTAGGTCCAAGATGAAATGACTTGACTTTTTTCACAGGCTGCAGATAAAAAGCTGTCCCAAGTTCCAAGTACGTGAGGCTCAGATGTCAACTTTTCAACGCCTGATTGCAAACTTTCCGTGAGATATCATATCTAAAAAGTTCCCTGTGGAAATTTCCCTGAGTTCATTGTGTTCTTTTTAATGTGAGGACAGCAAATGCTCAACCATCCCCCACCAGAAATGTTTGTATAATCACTATAGAAATAACTGCATGAAGAAAAAGTAAATCAAAATAATTCTATAGGTGACAGCTCGAGATTATTGAAAGTTCAGTGCTAAGGGATTTAATGGGATTTAAAACTTTCTTAAGATTTTTCTACACAAATTTTCAACAATTTTCCTGAAATTTTGGGAAAACTTTCTTTGGAATTTTGGATAAAAATCCAAAGAATTTCAGTTATTTTCATTGGATATTTTGAGATTTTTTAGAAGCCTTCTCTGGAATTTTTGGAATTCTTCACTGGATTATTTTGTAGTTTACTGGGATCTTTAAAGAATATTCCTTGGAAACACCAGAAACTTTCCTGAGCATTTCTGGAACTGGCCAAGGTTTTTGTCTATCCCCCTTTTCCCTAAAAGTTTTTTTTTGTGAATTGTTGGAAACTTTTGGGAAATTTTTTGAAACTTAAACTGGAATCTTTGAGGGAAGAATTCCTGAGAATTCTCTGAAACTGGGTGTGTCAGGAAATTTATATGGAAATTTCAGAAAATTTCCCCAGGAACTTATATATATATATATATATATATATATATTTTTTTTTTTTTTTTTTTTTTCTTGGAAATTTGGAGAACGTTTTATTAAATTTTCATGAACTTTCTCTGAAATTAAGAGGATTTTTCTGAAACTTTTGCTTTCCAAGGGTTTTCCAGATACATTATATTATTCGTAGTATTTTTGGGAACTTTCTTAAAAATTTTCAGTAATTTTTTTCTAGGATCTGAAAAGATCCTGAGAAATTTTGGAAATTTCCCCCCCAATATTTATGAATTTTCACAAGAATTTCAAGAATATGCCATTGACGTTTCAGAAACTTAGTGAGAAGTGTTGAACTTTTTCCCAGGAATTTTTGTGACACTTTCAAAGACAATTCAGCTGATTTCCTGGGAATTTTTGTAAAATTTTCTGGAATGTTCAGGAACTTTGCCTCAAAGTTTAGGCAATTTTCCAGCAATTTTGGGGGAGTACAATTGATTTCACCTTTTTACTAATGCCAACATGCATGTGTACTTAACAGGATAAAACATAAATTCTTTAAATCCCTTACATTTTACCCAACACCATAAGCATTAGCAATATTTTGTGCCTTATATCAAACAGGAAATGTTTCATTATGTAAAGCTCATAATATCCATAGCTGTTTGTTGTGTTCTTGGACCTGTTTCCTGGAGTCAGATCTCAGTTGTGACATAATGGGCCCTGGAGACGCTACGGGCGGATTCATTGAGGAGTCTGTCAAATAGTGTTTCAAAAATAAGGGTAATTTTATGCATGACAAACACATTCTAAATTCAGTCTAATATTATTATTGTTATTATTATTATTATTACATAACAAAATATGCTGGTGCAGATGCATGCATTGCATATCTGAAATGACTGAAATTGGAGCTGTGAGTTCCTGCAAAATGATGTTGTCCTCTGAAATATTTAGAGGTTGGAGAGCTAAAGTCTGGCATGTGATTAGACCGTCTTTGATGTCTGCTTGATGTGATGATAGCAGAGTGTGGAGTTTGTGAAAAGAGTCTAATTAACACTTTCTCTCAGGCTGTTCAGTGGTGTGTCATAAAGAGGGAGACTGGATCTGGCAATCTTTGTTTTCAATGAGATGAAGAAAAGTTCCTCCAAACAATTTTACTTTACTTCAAATCTTTGAATTCCTAATGTCTTTTTCAATATTGGTTTTTTTAGGATATTCACTCAGAAATTCCAGGCAGTTTTTCAATCCAGTCTTTGAAAATTTCATGAATTTCCCCAGTTGAAAAATTTTTTTATTCCTTTTTTTTTTTTTTTTTTTTTTTAGAAAATTTTGTATGATCTTTACAGTGATTTTTAAAAAAATCTCTGAAATAGCTGGAAAATTTTCCAGAAAACTTCAGAAACTGTTCCATGAGTTTGTCTTGAAATTCAGGGTTTCCTTGGAATTCTTCAGAATCTTTCCTGTGAATATTTGAGAATTTTTGGAGTTATTTCTCAAAACTTTCAAATTATGTTTAGGAAATTCTCTGGAATTTTTCAGAAATGTTCCCAGTAGTTTAGTAGCCTGTTGTTTTAGTTTTCTGCTTTAGGAAACTTTTTTTTTTTTTAAGTTTGCAGGATCTTTCCATGGAATTTTCAAAATATCCCTTTGGAATAACCGGGAATTATCCCAGCAAATTTAAGAAACTTATCCAGGAATTTAGCAAACTTTTCCAAGAATCCCTCTGGAAAATTTCCAGGAAACATTCCTGATATTTTACAGAATTTTGCCCATGATTTTCATCTTAGTTCTAAGTGGTATTTTGGGGAAATTCTCTGAACAGTTTTTGAGCTTAAGGTGAATATTAAGGATTTCCCATGGATTTTTTAGAAACTTTTTTAGAAAACAAGGCTACACTTTAACTCTGCATACTCTGTATGCAGATAAACACTAGTGGGTTGACTAACTGAATTTACAGTGTTGCAAAGATTTGTCAAGGAGGAAAGACAGTGCTGTGAGCAAAAATCATGTTTTTATTATGGAAAAGGTTCACTTTTCTTTACAAAAACACAGCACATTTTCAGCTACATGTCTTCTATAATTTAACCAAACCTCACGATCTTCAAAAACATGTAACATAACTTTAAGAAGCTCTCTCTGTGTCACAGTCCCACACTGTGACAGGAATCAAAACCAGATGTCCCTGAGCAGAGAGAAAATATTACAGATACATATTAAAAAAACACTGAAATTAACTGTCATGTTCCTTCTGCAGCCGTCTAAATGGAAAATCAGAGAAAGTGGGCTACTGTGATGGCACAGTGTTGGCTTTCACATAAAATAACACGTATAATAAATTAAGTTTCATCACATGAAGTGAAACATCATCTGACACGAAACACAACACAAAAGTGAGATCTGTTCTTGGCACCAGAGGCAAAAAGACTCAATTCAAGCTTTGGCACCGCTGATGAGCTTTCTCATTTTCCTTTTTACAGTCATGAGCATTTCAAAAGCACCAGGTGCAAACAATTGTCAGTGACTTAAACATGGAATGGAATTGGTTATGTGTTAATATAAGCTTTAACCTGTTTATTTTAAACAGCTTAAGCCATTCTCTGTACAGCATTTCATTAAAAACAGTACCAAAGGTGTCTAAAGCCTGGTTAGATCTTAATCTAAATATCTAAAGATGAAGACAAGACAGCCTGACTGCAGACCACAGCTCTCAGAACCCCCCGCCTACAGACCACTACTGTGAGACACTGCCTCTGTTAGAATAGTACATGTTAAAACATTCAAAATGAAACCGTGGTCTAGTAACCTTGCAAAGCAAGAGATTCCTTGTTTCTCACTGGCGAATCCATCTTGCAAAGCTCCCATCTGAACAGTTTTGGCCCAGTTAGAAAGTGACAGGACCATTTAGCAACAAGGGGCAGGACTTTTGGGCGCGACGGTGTGATGTAAGCAAGTAGCAATAAGAGGCCGGTGCCGTTATGGCGGAGGAGCTTAGCATGGATGCTGCTAAAGTGCCAGTTTGATCAGAACTTGATGACATTTCTTTGTTAAAAGAAGAACAAAGAACAGCATTGAGTTGTTTTCTTTTCAAAAACGACAAAAGTCGTGTACTGACATGTCTATAGTCGCCATGGTTCGCGTTATGCAGTTCTATATGGAGTTTTTCCAAGGTAGCTGGGCACGTGCTCCTTGGTAGCGGCTACAACGTCACGTGTTCTGTTGCTCTGATTGGCCCATAAAGATGTGACAGACGTTCATCCAATCACCCTCCGAGTTTTTTTCCCCAAATAATGTCAATGAGTGGTTTTCCAGATGGATGTGAGAAACAAATCCATCTGGCATGTCAGGTTAGTGGTCTAGGGGAAAGGTTAGGATACCAAAAGTTTAAAGTGAAATACCTAACCTGCAAAACCTGATAACAAAATGTTTACCAAAACAGAGTAAACAGTCTGTTTACAGGGAGCAAGCTTTTCCTCCA
Source organism: Cheilinus undulatus (assembly GCF_018320785.1). Taxonomy (NCBI): domain Eukaryota; kingdom Metazoa; phylum Chordata; class Actinopteri; order Labriformes; family Labridae; genus Cheilinus; species Cheilinus undulatus. The sequence continues at coordinate 16,222,220 of NC_054887.1, read as the reverse complement.
TGAAAACACTCTAACCCTGCTAACATAGCTAAGGCTAAAGCTAATAAAGCTATGTTAGCTATGAAAGTGACTTTGGTAACAAAGCTAACGTAGCTAATGTAGCTAAATATTAAACTAATGAAGCTAAATTAGCTATGTACGCTTGTTGGTGATGTAGCTAATATGGCTAAATCTAAAGCTAATAAAGCTACATGAGCAATGTCAATAATGCATCTGTGTAGATAATATAGCTGAAGCTACTGAAGCCAGGTTAGCTACATAATCCACACAGATAATGTATCTAGGTAGCTAACAAAGCTAAATAGCTACATTGACTTACATAGTTGTGTTAACTACATAGCTAGTGTAGCTACATAAGCTTTAGCTAAATGTGCTCAGTCTGTAATGTTTGAAATGTGGATATTTCATGAATTGAACTACCATACTTTGCCTATGAATAAAGCTAAAAATAAATAAAGAAAAAAACAAAAAGAACAAAACTCTACAACCAGAAACACGTGTCTGCAAATTATGTCACTTCCATTCTGACAGAGGTGGCGTCCAACAGCTGTGGTCTCCAAGTCTACAGCCAGACCCCTCTCAATAAAGGTGCGAGCACCCAGATGACACTTAACTAGGTACGAATTTGTTAATTCAGCAGAGCAGTTATTTTCAATCATCATCAAAATGACTAAAATCAATACTCCAGAGCCACACATTTTTGTGTGCACATTAATCTTCTTTTAAATACCTGACTACATTACCCATAATGCAAATCTTTAAACAGATTCCTAAGTTTAATTTGAGTATTAAAGAAAGATACATTTCTATTGGAATGATACTGAAGTCAAATTTTAAACTTAGAAAGTAAAAGAAGCTCATTAATCCAAGATGGCCGCTCTGCACATCAACAGTCTATGCTGTGAATTAGCTAAACTGCATTTTAACTAGTCGTATATGTGTCACATACACCGTTCTGTTCAACATCTATCAGTGGATATGTTCCTTCATATTAGTGTGCATGAAATACACCTTGAGTATATTTCCACTGTTGTTGCTAACAGCTAATTTAGCAAGGAAAAACTCAAGACCTCCTGCTGAATTTTCTTTTTACAATATGTTGTGGACGAACATGGTCAGCTTGAGTTTGATATCAGTCCCATTTCCATCTCTCAAAGGATATGGACAAGAAGGAACACAGCAACATGCTAAGGTTAGAAATACCATTAGAAGCTAATGTAGCTACTTGAGCCTAAAACTGTAGCATATTTTTTGTGCCACACCCCCATTTTTTAAATAATTCCTAAATTGCAGTCTTAAAATTTGCTTTAGATTATTATATCCAATTCTGACATCAAACTAAATGGGAGTCAGCAAAAAAACTCTATGAGCCATGCTAGTAGCAGTTCTATAGCCTTTAGTTTTTAGCTGGAAACAGACAAGAAACCGTTACAGAGGTATGGTATACTGTGTCTGTCTCATTCATTTGGGGCCAATCAGAGCGGCATATGACGTAGTGGGCATGTGCAGCCCCACAGTAGACGTTAAGGTTTTCAACTATTACTGGGGCAAAAAGGAAAGCATTCAGAGTGGTTCTTTGTTCTTTCTTTAATAAAGAAATGTGTTCCTACTATAGCCACATTCAAGCTCACCTTTACAACAGCAGCCATTGTTTACCTGCTTGCAGTACAACTAAAGCCGGCCTGTAGCTACTGCCTTGTTCTCTTCAGATGGCGCTGACTGATCAGGTCCAGTCGTTTCAGACTTAAGCTATGCTTAATGGATCTGCCTAATGACAGACATGACAGCCAATCCATCTGCTTTGAAAGGTTAAACTTCTGGTTTCTCCACTTTCTTACGGTTGTCTAACTTTTGGTTCAAAGCCTCAGTTAACACTTATCCATCAGATTTATTTCAACTTTTCTTTTTGAAGCAACAAAAACTTTATTATCCTAAAGCACTTTCTAACCTTGTAAGGCCTTGTGCGTACTGTGCGATTTTGAGCCAGTTTTGAGTCATTCTGGTTGAGAAGTGAGGCTGAATTTGTATTTGTATTTGTTGTTCAGTGTAGAAGGAAAACATGACAACCTAACATGTTTTCATCAGCTGCCCCTGGTTGGTCTAATGAATATTTGGCATGTTTGGTATCTAGGTTGTATGACTGCACACACAATAGAATAAAAGTAGGAAACAACTTCAGATAACTGAAGGTTCAGTGCCTAGATTTTGGGGTGGTAATTGGGATATTTCCAACGAATTTTGAGAATTTAGATGTTTGAGTTTTCCTAGACAATCCAAAAACTTACTGGGAAATTTGAGATATTTCCCTGGGAATTCGGAGAACCTCTCCGATTTTTAAGCAATTTTCCCAATTGCTGAAACTTACCCTGGGATAGTCAGGATTTTTTGGAAAAAATTTCATGTGAATTTCTGGAAACTCTCCCAAAGAGTTATTTGAAAACTTTGTAAACTTCCCTGAGTATTTTCCAGGGACTTAAGGAATATTCCATGCATATTTAAGAAACTTGCAGGGAAATTTCAGAAAAAATTCCAGGAATTTTCGGGAACCTTGCTAAGGAATTTCAGTAATTTTTCTTTGAATTTTTAGAAATGTTACAACAAATTTCCATGAACTTTTTAGAAGAAACTTCAGAGTAATTCTTAATTTGATTTAGCTTGATAGTTCTACTTGCTGGTGAATGTTTTTTTTGTTTGTTTGTTTTGTTTTGTTTTTTTGGTAAATTTTCTATGTAATGTTAAACTCTGGAAATTTTCTTTGAAATTTTCAGAGCATTTCCCAAAATAGTTTTGTTTAAATGTTTCCAGAAAAAAAATACATAGACAATCCAAAACCTTAAAAGGGGATTTTGGGATATCTCCTCGAAATTTGAGGAATATTTCCAAGGTAAATATTCCGGATTATTATTTTATTTTTTTCTTGACAAATTTATCAGCATTTTTTAAATATTTGCCAAATATTTATTGGAAAACTCTCTAAACTTTCCCAAATTTTAGATCATTTTTCCCTGGGCAATCAAAACCCCTGGGAAATTCTGGTATATTTTCCGGGAAATCTGTGGTACTTTTCCAAGAAATTCTTAGCATTTTTGCTTTCTCCAAAGAATTTTCTAACATTTTTGAGAAACTTGGGATTTGCTGAAACTTTCACTAGAATGTTTTTCTTTTAAATTTTTCAGAACAAAGGACATTTCAGAAACTGAGAGGGAATTTTAGAAAACTTTCAGGAATTTGGGGGATTTTTGCAGATAAATTTCAATGATTTTCCTGGGAATTTCTGGAAATGATCCTACTTATTTCTGGTGATGTTCTAAAGGATACAGAGAGGGAATACCTAATATGATTTACCTTGGTGCATATGAGACAAATGAAATACAGAAAGGCAAACTTTCAACCTCTGTCTGTAGGACTTTTCAAAGGAAACTTTTGGATTTTCTTAGTGTAACATTCCCGATTTATCTCGTTCTCGTAGTAACCAATTCAGTCACACAGAGTGAGCAGACATTTCAGTACGCTCTTTATAAAATGGGCTCAAAATCACACAGCCTATCACACAATGATTTTAAAACCTTTGTGGAAGTGTTCATTATGGAAGAGGAACTATGCCGTTAACTAAACAGTGCTGACAACTTCAAAACCCATTCAGAGGAAACTATTAATATTGTTGCTACATCCAAATTTAAATTAAGTGCTGTAAAACATACATTACTTTTAGTTCAGACACAATAAATAATAGATTTTGAGAATTTTGTCTCATATTTGCTTTTCTGGACACTGCAGTTCTTTTCCTTTAATTTCAGTGCATTATTTCACAACTGCCATTGCCTTGTAAAACCTAATAATGTAGGGGACACTAGTCTTAGTCTTTTTGTCCCACCACACCAACTCGTGGTGACATTTTAAGGGACTGAACTCTTGCACCCTCAAATTCCAACCATGCCAAGCGCTCTGCCTTTATCATCACAGGCCATGACGTTCAAAATATGTCATTCCTGTCTCGCAGAGAGAGCTTTTATCCTCCAGCTCTTTCATATCCTGTCCTATTTCATCCCCATGAGGACAATGTGTCATTATTAATAAAAAGAAGGAGGCAGCCCTCTCAGTTTTAAAGGCCGCTGTTCTGGATCCCCTGCTTGATCCGGAGTCCTTGTCTCTCCATGATGTTCCACAGCTTCCGTAGGTTGGACTGGGTGATGACATCATCAGGTTTGAGCTGCAGGGCACGCAGGTAGTTGGCCTCTGCTTCTGGAAGTTTCCCATTCAGATGGAGGATGGCACCGAGGTTCATCAGAGCTGCAGGGTACTGGGAGAGGGAGGGACGTGGTGAGATAAGAGTCAAATGAGTAGAAAAAGAATAAGATATGCATCCCAGTGTATGAATAGTGGCAACTGTGGTGACTATAAATGATCTTTATGGAAAAATCATTAAGAATTATTTTCATTTAATTGCAGCCTTATTAAACTGTTATTTAGGATACTTTTATTTTACTTTTTTATTGCCTTCAGCCATTTTGTCTTATTTCCTGTTTTATTTAAGGAGCTTTTATATTTAATGATACTAGATGTTAAAGAAAATAAACTAAATGTAGAAAAACTAAAAGTCAAACTACAGGTTAATGAGCAAATCTTTTCAAGTCTTAGCACTCTTTAAGGTCCATTGTTGCATGAGTATTGTGAATTTCAGTATTTATTGGGTTTTAAAGAGTACTAAACCCTCAGACTAGATGTTTGTAGCTGAAAACCTTAGTATAATAATTTTTACCTCTGCAAAGGAGGTTATGTGATGGGCAGGGTTTGTTAGTTTTTAGCAACATAATTCAAAAAGTCATGGATGGATTTTGATGAAATTCTCAGGAAATGTCAAAAATGGCATAAGGAAGAACTGATAAGATTTTGGGAGTGATCAGGATCACCGTCTGGATCCAGGAATTTTTTAAAGGATTCTGCACTATTAGGAGACAGGGCTAATGGAGGAGGGATGCACTCTCCGAGTGCTTTTCTAGTTTTAAATTATGTTGGTCTACTAGGGCTGCAGCGATTGTGAAAATTTAGGCCAGTACTGATTAGGATTTCTAAAATAACCATTTGGTTAATGGTCGACACAGACCAACTTTGTTTGAAGTAACACCGTCCATTCAGGCGTTTTCCACTGTGATCTAAGAGTTAAGGTATGCACAGTTTGACAACACATAATGAAACAACAGCATTCACAAAGCAAGCTGGGAAAATAATATGGCATTTAGCGTTAGCCGCTAGTAACAGAAAATGTTGAAAATGGAATAAAAAATGGATAAAAATACATTCAATATTAAATCTACTCATGTGGATTTAATCTTTTTATGACCCTGAAGAGTCACCAAAGTTCAAGGCTCGCTAGAAAATCCTCCATAAGGAATTTGAAAGCATGGATGGCATCACTGGAACAGCACAATGGATAGCTTCAAGAGGGAAAAAGTAAGAGGCTACCATTTATGGTTAAAAAGTTATTTAACTTTAAATAATGTGTCACTTCTTGTCTTACACGATAATGTCGGGCAAGAGAGGGATGATAAGCTGTTTACCAACAACTATTTGACAGTGCCACAGCAATCTACACAAATCAGAAATATGATAACTTAAAATGGCTTTTATGTGCACGATCTATTCCTTTTATGCAGCTTTTAATTTTGCATTTTTTATATCATTTTTTCCTCTTTTTCATGTTTAATACACCAAAGGCTGTACAAACTATCACAGGTAGATCTAAAGACCATGAAAAGGATCAAACTGTAAGCTGTGCTGCTATCAGCTTAGAAGTAATAAAACCTAAAATTTGGCTTATAAATTTAGGACTTTGTGTTCTTTTTCTTACTGATAAACCAAACCGGTGATGAACCATGACCCCAAAACCAAGCAACGACATAACTGTGACCTCTGTGAAATGTTACATGCCTATTTGATTCAGCATCTATGTATATGAGATGCTAGCATTTACTGTAATTGATGGGGCATAATAGATAATCACTGGCCATGTAATACCTGCAGATGGACTATGTTTGTCTAAAAGGCTGATATTGGTAGATACTGATGGTAAAATTATGTGGCAATTTTTGGATAAAAGGTATTTAGAATCCAAAAATTGCCACATAATTGTAGTATGAAGTATTTAAATTCTAAAAATGTTATAAAATATGCACAGACACTGCCCTCTACAGGTTTAAAAATGAATATTACACCTGAATTTTCTATTGGCTGATGTGGTGGCAGGTTATGTATGTGGTGCCACAAATCCTAACACTTTATCCATGATTGCTGACTTCAGCAGTAGCAGCTGATAGCTGAAATTTGTGTGTATAAGCACACTCAACCAATCAGAGACATTGCCTTAGCTTAGTTTCTTTCCTGTAACATTGTGCATAATCCGTGATAACGTATGAACTTGTGTCTTTTATATGACCATATACCACCATTCCCTGTTTGAAATGTCTGTAGTTTAAAACATGGCATGCCACTGTGTTTCTTAACCAGCTCCCACATTGTTTTTTTGATTCAAGTTATCTTTAAATCCCTACCTTAATGTGGGATTTGTTGGATCTACATCTGAGACAGTTAAATCAGTCATGCACTCATTGTAAGAGCTGCATGCTTTTTTTAAAGTACGGTGGAAATTCTCAAAATTGCTTTAGGCTAGAGGATCAAATATGAATTGAATTAGCCTTAATGCAATCTCAAATCAAAGTAGTAGGTACTGTTAAAGCACAAAGTGTCCTTTGATAAAGCCCCCGTGTGAAATAAGGTAGCTACAGATTGTGTGTGGGTGTGTGTGAAGTTTTTATGTTATAAATGAATAAATGCACTTAGAGGTGCGTTTCTGGAGTCCTACTTAATAAAATAGCATCCTCTGAAGTGGCAAAGTGAAACCATCTGGCCCCCAATCTACAAAATCCAGATCACAGACGTGACTCTCAGCAAGCCGTATCCAACAAACACACCCAAATCTCATCCTGAAAGTCGACGGCACCTCATCCCCCGAACCTGGCCTCGTTCCCAGACCCGCGTCCTCGCTGCATGACATATGGTTAGCAACTTGGCAACTGCTTCACAGATTTTTCCTCTCTCCCAAAACACAACTGTTCGTCTCTTCCCAACTCTTATATTTCACTTGTTTACATTCCACTTCTGGAGTGGTGTTAAAAGACTGGGCTTTGGGGACTGGGAGATTTTTATTTCTCAACTTATGTAGCAAGTGAATGGTGCATTATTTCAAGCTCCTGGAAGAAACCTAAAGAAAGAAAAACTAGTTCAGCTTTTGAGATAACAGCTGCCATTTTTTGTGCCGTAGTAGACTTATGTTTCTTGCTCTGAGGGATAAATTGAAGTATAAAGAAGATTCATTTCAAGTGCACTTGTTCTGCCTTTAATACAAAAGATGAACCAAGCCAGATTGATGGGACTCTTCTTTGTCTTCATCAACAGCTAAAGGTTAGTCAGTGATTAATGATTAATGATTAATTTCTTCACTTGTTTTTGAGGCTTCTGTGCAATATATTTAGGATTCCTGCCATCAATGTAAGATTAAAATACTTTGAGAATACCCCAAGTTGTGTTTTATATTTATTTTGTAGCTTTTAAATTGAAGAATGGATATCATATTTTTAGACTGTCCTTCATTTCGATATCTATGAGTCACAAAATCTATGAAAGTTACCCTCCGGGACGACTGACGTCATATGCCGTGCACAGCATGAAAACAGATTTGAATTATTTTGCCTTTTTTAAACAATGTGAGTTTGTTTGACAGCTCTGCAAACAGAAACATCATTGCTCTTATGACTACACATCCAATATGAGCTCATTGTATCATCCTTTGTAGGTTAGCTACAAATTTCCACGCACACTGCCCATTCAGCCAACAGTACAACACTGTATTTGAGCAGGACCTCTAAGCTGTGTAAATAAAGCTTTTTAGCATTGTGTGAGATAAAATAGAAAATATTCTTGCACATTTCTCTGAAGGCACAAAATCATTTTTCTTTCTTAGCACGCAGAGCTAGCACTGAATCTTTCATGACCTGAAAGCTATTGGATTGATATTTGAGAGATTGTCATTCACAATGCGGACGTGTGCAGGGAAAATGTCAAGGAAGATATGCTTGTGACAAATACAAGTCCTCAGTGTCTCTGATTCAAAACATAAAGGCTGCCAGACTGTGGATTTTAAGTATTGTGACTTTGAGGTTGCTTTTTCTTTTTTTTTTTGGACAATAAAAGCACACACCCTTGGAAAGTAAAAATAATGATTAGCATTAAGAATTAACTAGGATGCAAAAAAGAGCTAGTCCTTATCTAAAAAGGGGCAGATGCTATAAAGCAGGGAGTCCCTGCCAGCTCCAGTGCCCTGAGGGAAGTTCTGCAGTCGCCAAGAGTACGTGGTAAAACTATAGAGTAGTTCTCCTAACTTAAAAAAAGAAGCTACTGAAAATGTTGTGTTTTAACTGAGAGTGTGAGGAAACTAGAAAACAAGCTAGCAGTGAGACCAACTGCTAAACATTTGAGAGGGGTCTGGCTGCAGACCACAGATCTCAGACACCCCCTTTTGCAGACCACTACGGTGAGATGCTGCCTCTGTTGGAATGGGAGGGACATAGTTTGCTGGTACAGTGTTACAGAACAAAGCGACATTTCATAAATAAAATGGAAATCTTCGCTGGGTATGTAGTTAACATCATTATGTAAGCTAATGCAGCTTTGTTAGCTTTAGCTAGAGCTAACAAAGCCGAAGTAAGACACCATTTTCATTACTACTTCGAAAACTAGTCTAGTTTTAGCAAACGTAGCTTCAGGCAAATAAGCTAACATAGCTTCATTTGCATTTGCTTTGGCTACATTCATTATGTAGCTATGTTACAAATGTAGCTTACATAGCTACATAGCTAAGCTTACCTTAAGGCTTAGCTATGTTTGCGACGTTAGATTGATTTCATGGAGTTTAATCTGAAAAGATAAAAGGTCATGTGTCCAATGTGGAAATAAATTCTGTATAAATTTTTTCTAGAAGTTCTTACACCAATGATGGCTTGTTTTTAGCTCTGTTAGCTTTAGCTAAACATAGCTTCACTAGCTACATAGCTGATGTTATTACATAATCCACTGTAGCTATGTTAGCTTTAGCTAGGGCTAGCATAACTTAAGCGAGGCACCATTGGCATAACTACTCTAAATTGGGTCTTACTTTAGCAAATGTAGCATAACATAACATAACATAAGAAAATCCTCTTTTACATTAGCTTTAGCTATATTAGCTATGAAGCTACATTATCTATGTAGTTCATGTGGCTTTGTTCCCATTAGATTTAGCTATGTTAGCTATGTAACTACATACGCAGCATGTCAGCTCAAGCTTTAGTAATGTTAGAGGCATTAAAGTAAAACAGATAAAATGATTGAAAAGGTTATAGAACACTGTGAAAAAGTATTTGCCCCCTACTGGATATATATATATATATAATTTTTTTTTTTACATATTTGACACACCTAAATGTTTCAGATCATCAAACAAATCTCAATGTAAGACCAAAATTACCAGAGTAGATACAAAATGCAGGGTGAGAAAACTGGACATCTCCAAGTGAATCTGCTAGGAAGGTTTTACTTCTATTCCAAATTTTCTCTATTTGTGGACAATGGCTCTCACCATGGTTCACTGAAGTCCCAAAGCCTCAGAAATAGCTTTGTAACACTTTCCAGACTGATAGAGGTCAATGACTTTGTTTCTCATCTGTTCTTGAATTCCTTAGATTGTGGATTGATGTGTTGCTTTTTTGCAAGGCCTTTGTTCTTTAGTAAATGAAATAATTATCGAAAAACTGTGTTTAATGCATTATGTAATAGTCGGGTTACATATGTCTTATATCAAAACTTATATGATGATCTGAAAAATTTAAGTGTAACAAATATGCAGGAAAAAAAGAAGAAAATCAGGAAGGGGCAGATGCTATTTCACACCACTATAAAAGAATTAAACTCCAATATGGGCCTGGCCATAACAGCTGCTCTTGTAAAGGGCAAAAAAGATAAAAGTCTGACCCTCTTTCCTGACTGGTAGCATAAGTCATCGTGTAGACCATCACTTAGAAGCCCAACCTGACAAACGACTGCAGGAAGCTCCTCCTAGGTCTTGTCTAAAAACACAGGGGGCTCCTATGACTCAAAGTGTGCTCTCCTAGACCATAACACAATCCTTTTTCCTTTGAAGTGACTGATTCACACATGACACAAACCGAATAAAATAGCTCCCAACTCCCTTGACTACAGGTGCTGACACTGAAACACCTAATATTCCACCGGTCTGTCTGTTTAACCACACAATCAAGTCCAAGTATTACCACTAAAACTCATTCCTTTTGGGGGTTTTGTGTTTTCATAAGCACAGCGAGGTTTCATTTCACAGGCATAAGCAGAACAAAGTTTCCATTTTACATTCAGCTGCATCACTATTTGCCAGGAACATCAAACACGGTGTCAGAACAATGGGTAATACACAACATGTTGTAAGCTGAATTTACTGCACAGGCATGCTTGTCCGTTTTCAAGATAAGTTTTAACAGGATCCACCAGTCCAGGTACTTACATCTGGTCTGAGGCTGGCTGCACGCTCGTACTGACGCTCTGCTGCTTCGTTTAGACTGGCCTGTCTGGAATGAAAGAAGAGTAGAGAACAAAATAAGACATGAGACAGTCATGGTAAACAGACCTGTGCCAGTACAAAAAACAGTTGTACATCCATTCGCTTTTTATTCCCAAGTTTATCATCTGAATAGCAGAATTGAAGTTAGGCATTTGTAAATAGATGTAAAATGTCTCTGATATTAAGATATCAAAGTCAAATCCAGATAGTTGATTTTAGTGGACATTTAAGGTATAATATACAACATTTTCCTACATTTATTCTGCAAAAATCAAGTGAAAGTGGAAATATATTGTATTGAAGTAATGACTTCCTAAATACAGAGTAAATTCCAACTCCCCCTGGGTTTGTTGTTCTCAGTTCTGTGTTCACAGGCATTTCTTACTCACTGTTGTGAGGAATAAGTCGTCCACCGTTCTACTTAGTCTTTATGTTTCCTCAATACGCACCACAGTCTGTCTCCAGCAAGTGTCAATCTGCTTTGTGCTGTGCCAAGCCTATTTTTAGTGGAGCCGCTGCTAGTGTTCTTCAAGCAGATTGATACCAATATAACGTCAAAATAGAAAGTAAAATGTACAGAAAATCAACCTCAGAAAGGAACACAGCAGCATGTTGTTTTTATGTACATATATATTTTCAATTCCCATCTTAAATTGTGAACTCATGATTCATCTAGTCTATGTTACAGAAATGGGCCCAGTGGGTGATGACAGGCACTGTCTGTTGGAGAAAAACCATGGCACAGATTGGAAATTGAAGCTAGAAGCTAGATTTAATGTTATTCTATTCTATTTCTGTTATCCATTGTGAATCTAATACTTGTTTTTACACCCCTGTAGTCCATTGAAATTTCTGTGGTTGCTCCCCATTTGTATGAAATAAGCATATATTGAGGTGAAATCTGATAGGCTACTTATCCTACTCTTAGAACAATTACATTTTTACAGCTGAGTTTTTTCCCTTTCAATCAAAATTTCCTAGCATCAGCAATTTTGATTTTTTTTGTTTTTGCTAGACCCAAAAAATTACTGATTAGAATTCATAAGTCCATATGGTAACAGGAAAAAGCCATTGGGTATTTCATGTCATTCTATAACAGTAAACTAAAATAAGCATGTGTTTGCATCAATTATAGTAGTTTGCAAAAATTTCTTAGGCAATAGCCTAAAAGACCAGAAAATATGGATCTAGCTAACAAAGCTTTTAGCAGCAAAACTGTTTTTTTAATTTGAAATCTGAGGGTTTGGGAGGATCTTTTGTTTGTTAGCTGTCAATCACAAGTTTATCCTGTTGTCATGGCACAGAATACTGAAGTATTTCTCATGTAAAATTCTGAATAATTCAGTTTCTTATAAATTTATGAGGATACTTTCATCATACAGCAGTGACCTGCTTTGTGAAGATGACAAGCAAGTGAAGTGTGTTTAAGTAATATTTTTAAACAGTACAATAAATACAAATGGCCGTTTGTCTGATGCCAGATTCACTCCATTAACCAGTCCCCTGTTAAATATTACAGCAGTTATTTTTTTAAACAGCATCATTTAATCTGTTCCCTACGATTTATCCAAAAAGTGCATGGACTGGGCCTTTTACTGCCAAAGGTAATAAAGTAAAAGAACCCTTTATTTCCCGACAAGGTGTTTAATATTTATAAGTCTGGAACTCAAGAAAATTATGTGACTATCAAAATCGTCTAAAAATACTTCACTGGACTTTGTTTTGGTTGGTGTAGTGCTTTACAGTCAAAGAAAAAGATTGATGTTTAGGAAGTGTGGGCTTTAAAGAAAGGTTTAGCACAGTTTCTCTTTAGCCTTAAGTTGTAGAAAATATGTGCTTTATTGGAAAAGTTTCTTACTAGATTCACAATATCTGAATCTCTAAGAGCAGTAAAGCTGTAAAGGTGTGAAAAGGAAACCTTTGCAACAGGAGAGTGTAGAGTGATTATCATAATCCTAGCCGAAATTGCTAAATAGAAAAGTCAACATTTGAAGCTCACCTTTATTTATCAGTAGAGCAGCTTAAAGCCAGTTAATAAAACCTTAATCCAAATCACCTTGGATTTATGTCACGGTCGGTCTCAGCTGAAAATAACTACTCTGACCAGAATCCAGGAGAAAATGTGCCATTTAGATTTTTCAAAAACGAGCCTCAGCCAAACCCAGAGACTTTCAACTTTTTACAAATCCTCTGTGGTGTTGCATTGAGATGGATGCTTGAGAGCTGTAATGGCTTTTCCAGAAACGTTGAGTAAAAGGAATGAAAGCACATTGCTCCAATATTTCCTTCAGTTGCCAACTCTAGAGGACATTTGTAGTCCCATTTGACTTTATTTCTAAGACTAATACACTGTTTAGGTACTGATCGCCAAAAATTAAGTGAAAAATCCACCAGTTTCCTTCAAGTTGTGGTCCAAAAATCCCTATCATAAACTAATGCAGTACTGCTGTTATTGTATGATATATATGAAATTGCTTTTATAGTAGTAAAGTTTCTTTATGGAAGACATTTACTAATGCACAACACTTGTATGAATCATATTTTAAAGATGGTTATTAAATGGCAGCAATTAAAAAAACTACTTGGTAAAGAAGCACAGCAGGAAACCCTGTAAATACAGGATTACCAAAAACCACTTCATTCATTTTTTCTTCTGTGCTTTCTTAAGTAGGAAAACTCCATTTGGAAGTTGTTTTTGTTGCTTTATGACACCATTTTAGCCAACCTGAGCATGTGAGCGGCGCTGAAGACCACATCAAACTCCGAGCTGTCCAGCTCCGCAGCTCTTTCCGCCATCTCTGCCGCCTCGCCAAGACGAGACTGCTCCAGCAGGAACTGACCTGGAGAGAAGGGAAGGCACAGGGAGTGGGCTTATTTCATGGGAGAGAAGAAGTTCTGTTAATTTCTTTAAAAGCCATGTTAAGAATGTGACCTTTTCTGACTTTACTTGTAGCCAGTCAGAGAGTGGATTTGTTTGTTAGCCATGAACCATAAATGCTACAGACTGAAATATCGCTCTCTGTGAGATCACTATTACTGAAATTATGTGCAGATTTTTGTGGTTCCAAAAGGATGAATCATATTATCAACAAGAGCTTTTGGTTTTGAATACAAATGTAACAACTAGGTATTTCAAGAGGACAAATTTCAATGATTGTAGTCATCCTATTACATTTCCTGTATCATCATAATAGAGGTGTCACTTCAAAGGGATATTTCTACAGATATAACATGAGGACTGTCTGTAGTCTATGTGGTGTTCAGATGATAAATCCTATGTTCACAATTTTTTTATTAACTGCAAAAATATCAAATACTAAAGAGTTATTAACCACCAAGCTTCATTACAATACTTTTATCCATCCATCAGTATCAGAAAATGCTAGGATGCTAGCATGGCAGCTAGCATAAGTGTGATGACTTAAGACCCATGAATTGCAGAGTTGGTCACAAAAGCATAGCAAAGTGGAGCTAGCATTGGATGCATGCTATGTGACTATTTGCTTGTTTGCTTTTCAAAATTTTAGTTTTGTATACTGATTATTCTCGCCTTTTTTAGTCTCAGAATCAGTTTGTGGGAAACTGATAGAATCCCACCCCCATGACTCTAAAGTAACAGCACATGCAAGCATGCTAAAACACAAACTAAGGAAGTACACAGTGAAAAAAGTGTGCTTGTTACCCTCATTAAAGTAAGAATGTTAGCAAAATGTTCTCAGACTACAGACTAAAGAGCTGCTAGCATTACCGTGGTTGACGAAATTATAGCTAGTAAGCAACACAATTGTCTTTTGCTGCAATTTGATTGGTGTTGTGTTTTTCTGTTTGACATGTTTACCTTTCTTGACACTTAACATGCTTTGCCTCAGAAACATTTTGTGACAACAGACTCCAAGAGCTGTTAGCATGGCTCTAGCAAACAAATCTTCAACTAGCCAAGCTATGAGTAGCAAAACCCTCTTCACGCCTGCAATTTGAGGGTTTTGGTTTGTGTTTTTTGTTTGGGATGTTGCCTATGTTTGACATGTTACAAAAGTGGAAAATTAGCTAGCCTTGTTGTTTTAAAGATGTAAGTATTGCCTTCTCAGACTGAAGACTCAATAGATATTAGCATAACTCTTGCAAGCAAACCTACAGCTCTAGCCTAGCTATAAGTAGCAAATCTGTTTGCCAAGTGTTTATTCATTTTAAATTTGAGGATTTTTTGAGAGGGGTCTAGCTGCAGACTTGGATCTCAGATGACCCCATCTTGCAGACCACTACTGTGAGATGCCGTCTCTGTTAAAACAGAGGGATTGTAATGCTGGTACAATATTTTAAGTTTTGTTTTTTGTTTTTTCATTCAGCTTTAGACATAAACAAAGTCTGGTAGATAAATTCATAAAATAATAACATTGCAAACATTAAAGACTAGGAAATATTTCAGAAGTAAAACAAAGGTTTGTCTAATCTGAAATTAAGATACAGACCCATTTTAGAAGTATTTACACAAAAGTGGCTTGCTTTAGCTTCTTTAGCTTAAGATGAAACTAACAGAACTTTGCTAGCTGCATAGTTATTATCACTACGCTTTAGCTCAACCTGATGAAGCTAAAATGAGCCACTGTTCACATAACAGCTTCTAAAATGGGTCTTGCTTTAGCAAACGTAGCATAGTCTATCGTAGCTTATGTTTCTTTGTTTACTTTAGCTCTAGCTATGTTAGTTAAGAAGATATGTTACCTACATAGCTTACATAACTAACATAGCTTCATTAGCTTTAGATTTACCTATGCTAGCTCCATAACCATGTTATCCACATAGCTAACAAAGCACTGTTTGCTTTAGCTTTAGCTATGTTAGTTATGTAGATACATTATGTATGTAGCTTATGTACCCAATGTGGTTTCTGTAGTTTTAGATTTAGCTATACTAGCTTCATAGCTATGCTTTCTACTTAGCTAAGATAGCTTTGTTAGCTGTAGGCTTAGCATGGTGGCTAAGAGTTTTCATGGATGACAAGCTTTTTCCCTGTAAGACTGTTTGCTTTCCTTTTTTAAAAAAAAAAACTTTTTGTAGGTTGTACAGGCCAGGTTTTTGACTTTTGCTTCTTAGGGGGGCATCTGAGATCTGCAGTCTGCAGCCAGCCTGCCTTGGTTTATTTTTGGTTGTTAGCTGTTGCCAACAGGTACGCCCAGCATCATGGCAAACCAAGCTCTGACAAAGACCAAGAATGGTAGGCAAGGGAAGATGAAAGAAAGCAGTAAAAGAGAAGAGTGCTACTGGAGAAGCAACAAAGAAGCAGAAATGTCAGGAAGACAGCAAGGCAGCGAAAGGCTTGTTTTTCTTCTGTTATAATGTTCAAGAACAAGGATGAGACTGAGGTATTTCTTGAGTTTTCCTGTGGGAGTCTGGCCACCTGGTGCAGCACCCACGAGTGCCGGCTCTGCAGCTATAAATTAACTGCCGCACTGGGACGCAGATGTTACAGAATAAAGCAGGAGAGGAATGTGGAGAGGCTTCTGTTGCTTTTTCTTGGACTTGACAGGCAGCTACACAACACTTTTGGACAATATGGTGAGATAATACGAGGGACAGTTTGCTTAAAATCACTTCCTGAGAACAATGGCAGGAAAGGGGGGCTTTTTCTTCACTATCACCCTCTCTGTCCTCACTTCCTCATATCCCTCATGTGTGTCTAAGTGTGTGTATCCGTTGTGTTACAAAGTAGCCAGATATCATCACTCCTTACACCTGGAGCTCATCCAGTGAACGCAGGATAGCTAAAGCAAGCTAGACCTGCGATAAAGGAGGGGACTAGCTTAAATAAACACCACCTTTAGCAAGAAGCAACAAGATAACATTGAATAAGAATAACAGGCAGATATGCAGAGAGGGAGAGGAGAGTGTAAAGGGAAACAGCTCGGTCCAAAGACAGCAACGCAGCCCCCTCGCAGGGGATCGAACGAGACTCAAACCCAGAGATATGGAGCGCAGAGAAAGCAGAGAGAGATAAGGAGGAGGAGAAAGGGACAATCGTGCTCTAAGGAAGACAGGGCAGATTTCATTTCCTGCGATGAATATCTGAAAAATAGGGATGTGGAACAGCAGGGATCCTTCAACATGATATGAAATACTGCATTAACAGCAGCACAGGCAGAGCACCAATTCATGTTTTACTCTCTTATACGAATAGTAAACAGTGTACTGTGATCCTGCCTCTTTACCAAGATAAACACGGCATACACGCCTGTTTGTGCGTGTGTTTACACCATCTGCGAAACCTCAAACAACACTCCAGCAGTGAATTTATTTAGAGTGTATTCCCAGAAATTTGTTAATGTGATGCAGGGATTGTTGAAAGGCATTTGCAGTTATTTTTGAGGAAAAAATGAACAGAAAAGAACATGCGTTCTCCTTTTTGTATTCAGCACTGATGGTATAAAGTTTTAATCATCAACACCAGAGTTTTAAGACCCCTGGTTATTACAGTGAAGACTAAAGCAGAGGTTTGGGCTTACTATTTTATTTCAAAAGCTCTGGTAAACACAAACACATATTTGAGGGCAAAAACATCAATGCTTGTTAAAATAAGAACCTTACATGTGACTTCTTACCATAGTGCATGTAGCAGTTTCCTTTTATCGGATCTAGCTGAATCGCTCTCAGATAAAACTTCTCAGCTTCTGTCTTCTGCCCCTAAAAGGACAAAAAAAAACAAAACATTATTACCCTTAAACATTTGTTTTTAGACACTTTCTTAAATAATTTGATATATTTCAACTGAATGCTTTCTACACACTGTGAGAAATATTTGTAATCATCATTCATACTTTTTATAAATATAAAAAAAGGGTATTCTAGGTATTCTAGGTGCAAACATTTCACCAGAAGTAGGCCATCACTGCGTAATTTTGCTGTGTGACTGCTACAGTGCATATCTGTTCTGCTTGTGCTGTCATAACTATCCACTAATGTCACAAAACATCAGTCCAAAAATCTCTACCATCTGGAAAATTATGCTCGTTTATGCACTCAGTAGTTGGTTGATGCTCCTTTAGTACTGCAACATAGCATGGAGGCAATCAGTACTGCTGGATTGTTATGAAGCCCAAGTTGCTCTGATAGCAGCCTTCAGCTCATCTGTGTTGTTGAGTCTAGTGACTCTCATCTTCATCTCGACAATAGCCCAGAGATTCTCTATGGGGTTCAGGTCAGGCAAGTCGGCTGCTCAATCAAACACAGTAACACCAGGGTCAGCAAACCAGTTTCTGGTGATTTGGCTTCACTGTGGACAGGTACCAAGTCCTGATGGAAAACTAATTTCTTATGTAAGCTGAGATAGCGCTGTTGCCTCACAGCAAGAAGGTCCCTGGCTTGCTTCCCGGTCAGGGCCTTTCTGTGCAGAGTTTGAATGTTCTCTCCGTGCATGCGTGGGTTCTCTCTGGGTACTGCGGCTTCCTCCCACCACCAAAAACATGCTCATTAGGTTAACTGGGGACTCTAAATTAGCCTTAGGTGTGAATGTGAGTGTGCCTGGTTGTCTGTCTTTATATGTCAGCCCTGCGATTGACTGGCGACCAGTCCAGGTTGTACCATGCCTCTCACCTAATAACAGCTGGGATGGGCTCCAGCCCCCCCCCCCCCAACAGGAAAAGTGGTATGTAAAATGGAGGAATGGATGGAAGCTGAGATAGCCTCCTATACAGATCTGCTCCAGGTGTGAACTACAAGAGTAACAAAGTCATTTCAGCTTGTTTATCTATTAGTGAGTTTTCACTAGGTGGTCCTGTTTGTTTCAGTGCAGTTTGATACAGTTTGACACGGAAAACCTTCATATTTCAATGGATCATGCTTGTCTAGCCTTACATGTGGATTGATTGAAATTCCAGCTCTGTTTTGAGATCTGTCAGATGTGCTAAATTGTTTTCTTAAAAAGCCTGGCTAAGACAAAATGAGGGAGAAAATCTGTTAAAGAAGTGCCTCTTAAACTAAAACAAGCAGTTAAAGAGACGCAAGTTGTCACTTGAACAGCACATGCAGGTGTTCAGACATGCAGAACAAAAATTTCAGCCCTTCAGTGGTAAAAGAGCCATATTTTCCTGGAGATTAATGTTTTAAAATATCAAAACAGCCCTTTAAATGTATTTAGGTCAGAACTGTTAAAAGCAATTCATGCAAAAATTAAAGCCAACAATTAAGAGGCTGCCTTTTGACTAATTAGTTCTAAACTGAAGAAAAATATCCTAAATCATAAAAACAGTGATTATATTAATTATCTGCAACCAAGAGTCACATCAGATTATATCCAGTTTAGTTGTCAAATAACAGGACAGAAAACACCCTGAAATTACAGCTCAATATAAAAAGAAGGACATAAAAGTTTAAAAACACAAATTCCGGGATGAGATGCAAGCTGATGGTGACACTACAAGGTTATGTGGTTTGATTCAGTGGTTTAAATGATTGTTAAGCAGAGACAATAGAAAATATAACATGTTATGATTATTTTTTGCATACATACAGTTTAGATAGTTTGACTCTTAAACGTGGATGCTATATATCCAGAAGTTGTGCATAAATATGCATATAAAGACACATTAAGACATACAAACTTACAAAAACCTATTTATTTTACACAGTTATGACTTATTTCTGTGCTCTCATGTGCATCACTTGAGGCCCGGTCACCCTGCTGTTATGTTTCAGCAGGAAGCTGATGCTAATAAAGAACACAGTACCCCATCTCCAGAGCTGAACCTTTGAAGAAAAACCCCAAAGATGTGTGTGACGCTGAACCCAAACTGAGAGAGACATTGCTTCTGTAAGCATGAGGCCTTGACTTCTGCACCTCTTTTTGTTTCACGCCTCAGCACTGATTGCTTCCACATTGCCATTAGACTTGCCTCGCAACAAGAAACGAGAGGACTGGGCATATTAGTTTTGCGTCATTAGCTTTTTCCCATGCCCGCAATCGCTCCAAATGAATGATCGAATATGGGGCCTAGATGGCTTATTTCACATTTTCTTTGGCTCTTTTCCTTTTACATTCAATTAAATGTTTTCTCCAGTCATCCATCAGAGCGGGCTGGTCCAGTCAGGCTGCAGAAACTCATCATTTAGCCAAATTAATGAAGGCTCCACACCATCTTTTAACATCATTTTGTGATATGTCTTTATTCAAAAAAAAAAAAAAAAAAAGAAAAGAAAAAAAATTACATCTACATCTGAGTCTCTACTTGCTCTACGAACTACATGGTGCCAGATCCACCCAGCCTGTTCGATGGCCATGTCTGGCCCATGTATTTGAAACACAAGAACATCATGAAGGCATCAAATATTGACCTCAATCCAATAGATTAGACCTGAAAAGGGCTGTTCATGCCAGATCCCTGGGGGGTGAATACTTTTTATAGGCACTGTACTTGCTGGCGGTATACAAGATTATCAAGTTTGTGCTATATTTTTGTATCGATGTACTCTTAAAAAACGATGAAGAGGTTTTGTGTGATACTCAGGAATGTTTAACTCAAGTTCTACAAAAAGAATAGCTTTAGGAGAGAAATGCACATGCTGGGGTGAACCAAAGTACAGGACTTTATTTTGACCTTTCCTCCCAACGTCTGCATTGTCCATTGACTTAAACAGTACGTCCAAAAATGAAGCTGATGGAGTGATTCAATAAGGAAGGAGAGTAATTGCATTATAAGCCTGTCCACTGGCCTATTGTCCAGGGTCCATCCAATCTCCTGTTCTTAAAGCCCTGTGGTACTAAAGCAGGGGCCTCTCTTCAATTCTGGAGCCTGAGGGAGTGCAGCAGATGTCCCGTTACATTGTGTGACTCCTATCTGAACTTATGCTTTAGGTTTTATTCCATGTATATCTTCAAATCTTGTAACAAAGGGGGGAAATGAGCTGAACTGTTGAGGGATACAGCTGTGAGAATGATATACTCCACAGGTTTTCTTTACTCCCTTAAAAGACGGGGTGAAAGTTCTTGAAAAAAAGGTCAAAAAAAGGGAGCAAAGTTCAACCCCTGAATCTAAACTTGACTCAGCTGTGAACACAACCGCTGTTGCACTTCTTTTTATAGAGAAACGGAAAGGATGTGAGTTTTTTCTGCTGGAAAAACACGAAAATGCAGGGCGAACTTGTGTACCCTTGACTTCTTTAAACACAGCGAGGGACAGAGACATTCTGGACATCATCCAATCACAGAGGGAAGAGTTTCATCCACGCTTGACAAGCTCACCACATCTGCGACCTTCAGACACAGGACATATCTTAAAAGCTACCGTATGGCTCATTTTTGGTGCTGGGTCTGCATAAGAGTCAATCCACAGTCACAATCCTTTCTCAAATTCCTCTCTTTTTACCCAAATTTTCACATATTGAGGTAAAAAAAATTCAACCCCAATTCCAAAAACATGGCCCTGTCCCTACTTTTTTGAGATGTGTTGCAGCCATCAAATGCAAAATGAGCTAATATTTTCATGAAGTGGTGAAATGTCTCAGTTTCAACATCTGATATGTTTTTTTTATGTCCTAATGGGAATAAAATATGGATTTAGGGTATTTACAAACCACTGCATTCCGTTTTTATTAACATTTTACACTGCACCCCAACTTTTTTGAAACTGGGGTTGTACATTTAAATTTGTGGCAGATTCCTTCTCATTGACTTCTGATCAAAAGAGAGGACTTTGTTTAGCATTCCCCCTTCAGAATCAGACCCCTGTACCTCATAATAATTATCACAGCTCTTCAGGCTCTGCCGAGGAATCAATAGGATGAGTTCGTCTCGCTCTGATGTCCCATAAGTCACTTGACATGCATTATTCATCGCTCCACTTCACCACTTCAGGTCCCGTTTAATTACACTCTGCCTGCTAGTTAACCACTTCAGTCGTCACAGAGATAATGTGTTTGCTTTCTTCTTTCTCTGTTTGCACAAGTGTGTGTCAGTAGCAGTACTTACAATGATAGACAGGAGTTTTGCGTACGTAAGGTGGGCAGGGATGTGGTCTGGTTTGGCCCTGAGGGACTCTCTGTACCAGTGACCAGCTTCCTCCAGCCTGTTCAGCCTCATGTAGGCCTCTCCTGAAAAAGAGCGGGAGTCACGGTGAGTAAAAGGACAGTAATGGTTGGTAATATGCTTTTAAAACTCTAAAGCTCATGAGGCGGACTGGGGAACTGGAAAGGAAAGAGAACAAAGTAAGAAAAAGAAAAAAGGTCAGCAGTGTAATCCAGGATGGATTTGTGTAAAGGCTTGTTTTAGAAATAGTTACTTGAATAGCGGCCTGCCTTAGCAAGCTTAGCTAAAGCTAATGAAACTACAGCAAGCCACTATTTGAGTAAAGGAGTCTAGCTTCAGAAAACATAGCATAAGCTAAAAAGGCTAACGTAGCTTTGTTTGCCTCATCAATTATGGTACTCCTTGAATTAAACTTTAATATTGATAATTTGCAGCTTGAGAAACACTGAAATAGTATATAAAAAGTCCAAACATGCAGCAAATGAGCACTAAATCTGGCATTTCAAGTATCTGTTTGTTATCTAAATTACAAATGAAAAAGTTTTGTTTGGGAAACTTTGTTCCCAGTCCTCCAAGTTAGAAGCAGATGGTAGCAAAAGAAGGCATTTCCGCCTGCCCCATGGTACAAACATGCCACAAAACTCAGCTTTTTTAAGGAAAATCTGGCCATGATCTCAGGCATTCTGTCACCTCAAACACATTCATTTAATATCACATGAATATTTAAAATGTTTATGAACTGGGCCGATGAAAAACTGCCAAGGAGGTGTACCACAAAAACAACTTCCTGGAACTCTGCCTCTTCTCCAAAGGGCTAATGTTCTTCAAACTGTCCCTGTAGTTCAAAATGAAAGTTTTCTTCAGAAGAAAAATTGTTTTGTTCAAAACTGCTTGAGACTTGGTTTGATGTGAGGACATGCTGTCAGCTCCTGGGGTAAAAAATGACATCAGGATCCACAGGACGTCGCACCAACACAAACACTGCCCTCCTCCAACCCCTCCCTCCACCTGACAAAACAACTTCCAATTCTCATTTAACCAGCCGAGGAATTTGCTGCAGACTTCTCGCTGCAATCTCAACTATGTGTCCAATAATGTAATTAGTCTTACAATAACACAGAGAGGGATGTGATTTATTACATGGATTAGCTGCTGGAGGACTCAGAGTCTCTGCACACATTTATGAGCTGCAGTGTTGGAATCAAACAGGTGTTTCAGGACTAAAGGAGGTTTCTTTTGGCAGTAAAAGAATGTCAGTTTGTTGAATTCGATTCAAAAGTCGTAGATGAAGGGAAAAAAATTAGAGTTAATCCCTAAAGCTCCAGACAGACAAGTGCCAAGACTATAATCTTTGACATCATTATAAGTCTTAACATTTAAGTATGTATGCAAATTAAGGTTTGATTTATTATTCTACCTCATCTGAATAGTGCTTACATTTGACCTTTAAAATGTGGAAACTGAAATGCCCAGTATCAAAAACCTCTTAATCAAACCGATAACAAAAGTTGCAAGTGCTACTGAGGTAAGGACTCTGTTAAATCAAAACAGCACTCCATGAGGTGTACTTAGAAGGTCACACCATCATTTTTTTTCAAAGATTAATTTCACATAATAAGGGAGAAAAGCTGCTCAAAGTGGCCCTCCTGGTTAACACTTCCAGCAATACCAGAATGCTAGAAGCACATAGATGTAATCATTTTTAATTAATGTAGTCATTCTAGTGCCATTTCCACATAATGTACTTTTAATTCCACTGTTTCAGTTTCAGCCTTATGAAACAGTCGGACTTTACAGGCTCAGTAACTCACCCATCATGTTGAAAAGGCTGTGTGGTGCAAACTGTCTGGGCATTTTCTGCACTGCTTCCTTATAAATAGACAAGGCCTCCTGTAAGAGAGGGGAAAAGATGTGATTTAGCAAGTTTGTTTTTTGTGTTGCATCAGCACAAAACAGCCTCTGTAATTGATGAGGGACTATTACTCTGTGCAGAAACAGCTGATTCTCATTGAATTCTGAATGGTTAAGCTTAAACCCCATATTAAGGATAAGTGGTTCTATCGTAAGAGTCTACTAAGCCATGTTGTGAGGCAGTGTAATAGCTGCTTTGGTCTTGAAATCACTTCTTGGTTTCAACAAATGAAGAGGAAAACATGCCAACACAATTCATCACTCAAGTAAAAATGCTTCCTTTTCATTTTTTTGCATAATCTCAACACAAACCTCCTGCTGGCCCTGTTCGTGGAGCAGTTTCCCCAGGTTGTACAGGCAGCTGGTGACAGAGCTCTTGTGAGCGTGTGGGTCCTTCAGGTTTTCATCGGGGATGTCAGCACAGGTTAGAAACGTGCGTTTGGCTTCATCCAGGTTTCCTTGGTTCATCAGGATAATTCCTGTGTTTAAATAGGCTGCTGTAAGGAAGAAGAGGAGAGGTTTTGGAATTTCTGACCACAAGTGCAAAGCATTTACAAGGGCATGGAAACAACCACTAAACTCAAGTACCAACAAGACCTTACATCTTATAAAAGGAAAGATATACAGTGCTGGTAAACAGAATCAGCCCCTTCCTGGTGTCTTTTCTCTTGTTACACTGAAATGTTTCAGACCATCATAAGAATTTCAATATTAGGCAAAAATAACTCCAGTAAATACAAAAGGGAAAAAAGCCACCCAAACCTACCTGGAATTGCCCCCTTAACCTAATAACTGTTTGTGCAACCCATGGCAGTAACAACTGCATGAATGTGTTTGTGATAATTGGCAAATAGTCTTTCAAATCACTGTAGAGGAATGTTGGCCCACACTTCTTTAGAAAATTGCTTTATTTCAGCCACATTGGGGAGTTTTTTTGACCTGAACAGCCTGTTTAAGGTCACGCCACAGCGTCTCAATTGGATTGAAGTCCTAACTTTGACTAGGCCACTCCAAAACTGTCATTTTGTTTTTTTAAGTCACTCAGAGGTGGACTTGCTGGTGTGTTTCGGATCATGACAAACTGATGGCTGTAAATTCTTTTTCAGGATTTTCTGGTAGAGAGCAGAATTCATGGTGCCATCAATTACACCAAGTCGTCCAGGTCCAACCATCAGACCATCATACTACCACCACCATGTTATTTCTATGACAGATGTAATGGGATGCACACCTTCTGAAGTTCAACTTTTGTTTCGCTAGTCCACAGAATATTTTACCAAAAGTCTTGGGGATCTTCAAGATATTCTTTGTCAAATGTGCAAAGAGCCAGCGTGTTCTTTCTGGCCAGCAGTGGTTTTGGCACTGGAACTCTCCCATGGATGTAATTTTTGCCCAGTCTCTTTCTGAATCATGGATACTGACTTTAAATGAGTTCAGTGAGGCCCTTAGATGTTCTTTTGGGTTCTTTTGTGACCTCCTGGATGGGTTGTGGATGTGCTCTTGGAGTAATTTTGGTAGCCTGGCCACTCCTGGGAAGATTCACCACTATTCCAAGTTTTCTCTATTTGTGGATAATGGCTTTTTGCTATTGTTCGCTGGAGACTCAAACCCTTAGAAATGGTTATGTAACTATTTCCAGACAACTATGTTTCTCATCTGTTTTTGGCATGATGTGTTGCTATTTGAGATATCTTGGCCTACTTTACTTTGTCAAAGAAATTCTATTTAAGCAATTTTTGATTCAGGTCTGGCAGTAATCAGGCCTGGAAATGAGTAGTGAAATTGAATTTAGCTTTCCAGAAAAATGTGGTTCATCATAGTTAATTCATGATTTACCAATGGTGGCAATTACTATTTCACATAAGGCCAGGTAGAGTTTGATAGCTTTTTCCTTAATAAATGAAATTGTCATTTAGAAATGGCATTTGGTATTAAGTTTGGTTACCATTATCTAAGATTAAAATGTGTTTGATGATCTGAAACATTTTAGTGTGATAAATATGAAAAAATAAAAAACCAGGAAGGGGGCAAACACTTTTTCAAAGCAATGTTTACAGTAGAACAACTGTCTCCATGGGGTATAAAAACACAATCAAATGTAGGCTACAAATGGGATTAAGTCATATCAGTATCTTTAGAAAGTATAAGAAAAGTTTTCTTTTCTTTTCTATAAGTTTTCTTAGTTTCATTGTCAGGGAAAATGCACATGCAATCATGCAACAAAGGGAAGAGAGAGAGGTCAAAGGCAGACACCAACATCAGAAAAGTACTTAGGAAGTGGAAATAAATGAGGCTAAAATAAGATTAGGGAATGGAAGAATTGGAGATAATGTTAAGCTAAAAAAATCAGCCAGGAAACCTGTCCTCTTTCATAAATCGTCCTTGGAACGGTAAAAGAAGGACCCTCATTTTACATGCAAGCACTCAAGTGTGAGATTGAATCTCATCATTTCACCATCAAGGGCTGAAAACGGCGCTGAAAACAACCATGTGGCAAGAGAACATCTAATGCAGCATTAACAGGATGATAGAGCTTGATGGTGATCCAATAAAGGACTCTTACTTTGGCTCAAATCTAATTAATCCAAACAAAGACTGAAGCCAAAATTGAATAATGTGTGAGAACATCTAATCGCTGATAAATCTTCCCTTGATCGCTCCGGCCTGAATGAAAAAGTTAAATGAAAAGGGAATGTTTAAGTTGACTTACATGCCAATGTGGGCCGACTCCCAATGGCCAGTTTGTAATAATGCAGAGCTTCAGTAAAGCGCTCATTCTCCTGCAGCAGCAAGCCACTAAAAGACAAAAAAAAACAACAGAAAGTAGGATATTTTCAAACACCAGAAACTCAATAAAAGAGGATTTGTATTGATCTCTCAGCTCTGTGGAGGTAAAACAAGCTTTAACCAACTTTAAACAACTAATTTTAGACACCGAACAGGAGTTTGCATGGGATCTTTAGAAAATTAAAAACAAGAAATGGATGCTTTAGACTTTTAAAGTTTAAAATTCTGGTTTAGTGATGTCCCTTGTGTTTCCAGCCATCCATCAAATTCAAACAGCACCACTGAAATGCACCCTCATTTGGTTTCCCTCCTCCGTATGTTGCTCTGCCAGCTTCCTAACATCCGTTACTTGAGAGGGAAGCGGGGAGAAAAACAAAGTCAGCATGAGAGCGAAAGACGTGGGTCTTCTGTGAGGTTTTGGCACCTTTGACACCTCTCGCTGCCGGATTGGAAGTCACTCCGTGTTCCCCCACAGGCCCCTCAAACCAGTAGGTACAAAGAGCCAATAGGGACCTGCAAAGTCGTCTTCCCTCCTCTATCAGATCTATTTCTGTTTTCTCCGCCGCCCTGCCTGTCACTTTCACTTTCCCTTCTCTGCCTTTTGTGCGTCGCCGCTGCCATCTCGACTGATGGATGGGAGGAATCAGAACTCATTCATGTCAAGACTCAGCAAACAGGAGATCTTAAGCACTCACAGGTTATACAGCATGTCAGCCATGTTCCCTCGGTGGTGCAGAGCATTTCTGTACGCCGTCTCCGCCTCTGCAGTCTTCCCCTGGTTCTTCAGTACGTTTCCCAAGTTTCCCCAGGCTACAAGAGATGTGTCAGTCAAAAGTGTGAAAACACAAAAATGAAGTTCATTTACAAATAGTTTGTGCCATTTTGCCAAACAAACTGCAAGTACTTAACTGAATAACTTGCCTATTATAGTCTCATAACTTTACTTCGAGTAACTTCAGTTGGTAAATTTTACTTTTTCAAAGAAGTCTGGCATGAAGGAGCAGATACATTATATTTATCTCTGCAGGCTTGGCTGTTAACTTTTGTTCCCAGAGCAGAGATGTCAGCTTCTGTTCATTTCTAGTACAACTTTCCAAACATCTTTTAGGATCATGAACACAGCTGGCAACAATTTATTTAAGAGACATCAAGCTTACAGAAGAGTTTAATCATTTCAGATGGGAGATGCTGGATTGACCCAAGACAGTCTGGCTGCAGACTGCGAGGACAGGAATACATGCTAAAACTTTCAGAATAAATGTGGATTAAACTTGACCTGCAAAACCTAATTACAACAGTCAAACAGTCTGCTTACAGGAAAAAAATTTGTCCTACATGAAAACACTTATGCAGCTAATGTAGCTAAGGCTAAAGCTAAAAATGATGTGACAGCTACATAAGCTTAGTAGGTAACGCAGCTGAAGACTGTACACCTTATATAGTTTTAAAAGTCTTATTAACCCATATTTTATTCACATAAAAAAGCTATGTAGCTTCTGGGGTTTGGATACCAGACTGTTTCCATGTTTGTAGTTTACATCCCACACAACATGAAATTTTAAGAAATTTTGAGAATTTGGTTGGAATATCTTTTGTATTTCTATGGAAATTTTGGGGAATTTTTTTTGCATATTTTGAAAGATCTCACTGGAAGTTCTGGAGGAAATTTGCAATAACATTTTCCATTATTTTCATCAAAATGCAGGAATTTGTTTGGATGATGAGCAAGAATTTGTTGTAGTTTTGTTTTCAAGGCATTTCCAAAGAAATTAAGTATAGTGTTTGTAACTTTTGTGAATTTGATTGTTGGGGGGAATATGTTTCAAGGTTTTTTTTTTTAGGTATTCTTGTGGAAATTTGGGAATTTTATTAAGTACGTTTTTGCATGTTTGCATTTCTTTGTGGGGGGGGGGGGGGCTCCCTTGAAATTTTAAAAATTTTAATGGAAATGTCAGGATGTCAGGGAGTTTGTTGAAATGTTCGGGGGAGTTTCTGCCATTTTTGTGGAATTTCGACAAATTAATTTGTACATTTTAGAGAATTTGATATGAAACTTTAGGGGACTTGAGATTTTGAGGAATTCCCCTGAAAAAAGAATCAGGAATATATACTGATTTTTTGGAGAAAGTTTGTATTGGTATGTTTATGCTTTATGATGAAGTTTCACTGAAACATTTGAGACAATTTGGTGAAATTTGGGGTACTTTACATGGGATACTTTAAAAAATGATTCAGAATTTTCAAAGAAATTTTAGGTAATTTCTTTGAAATTTCTGTGAATTTGTGTTCAACAACTGACAAACATTTGCAAAAATCTACCCAGTGCTGTATTTTGTGCAGAAACAGGACCTTCAGGAGATTTGAGGACATAATTTTTGGTCAAAACTACCTCCTGTTCAAAGGCAATGCTGAGCTTTTAAACGTATCAGGCCCTATTTATCTCAAATGAGTGGGAGAAACTAAAAATACTTTCCAAACACAAGCTCAGGTCACAGATGGATATACTGGCCTCCCTAAATGCACCCAAACAGCACCACTGCACAGAGGCATTGCTTTTTCCTGAAGCACAGTCTGGAGTGAATTTAACCATTATTTCCTGAAGACATGGCCTCATTTACACAGGTTCAATGAGAGCAAAAGCTGCCTCTTCCTTAGCAGTGTTGAGTTTTCATTGCTAGTTAAAATTAGCATCCTTCTCTCACCTTTGGCGGGATTCACACTAATCCCAGACTTGTAGAGATTCTCCTCATTGCTCCAGTCTCTGTTTCTTTGAACAGTTCGGAGTCCATTCAGCATCACTAGTCCCGCACAGAGACTCAGCAGTAAGACCTTAGAGGCTCTAGTCCTCAGTCTGATGTACAAGGATCTTGCACCAGCGGCGACCAGTAAACAGAAGCCTATACTGGGAATGTAGAGTACCCTCTCTGCTATTACAAAACCTACATAGAAGAAGAGGTTGCTGGCGGGGAGAAAAGGAAATGACATGACAGCTAAAGAAAATAATACAAGGTTTTCTGTAGTGGGTAAGGACATCTGTTGGGGGCAGTGGTGGAGTCCTGCTGACCCGTTCATGGTGGCCTTTGGTGGCCCCTGGTCTGTGTTATGGTTTGTATCAGGGGCGTGATAACCATTCCCATTGGTGATTGATTTTCCATTGGCGACACAGGCCTTCCCATTGGTCTCCTTGGCTTTGAGGTTGGTGCTACAGAGGCTGAACAAAGCCAGGACGATAAATCCAGCATAAAAGGCAGCGGTGTGAAGGTTCCTCCAGTCGGCTAAAGATCTCACCAGGGGCACCGCGTCCATGGACCAGTCGAAGCTGAGCTTGTCCGGGCAGAGCAGGAGCCAGGCGTTAGCGGCTGGCAGGTGGAGGAACGTTAACGTCCTAGTGAGGAAATGTGGCGAGTCAGCAGCCGGGTTGTCAGAGTTGGAGAAGTTGGGGGGCTTGTTTCCCATCCAGTAGAGTCGGGCTGAGAGCAGAAGGACTCCCCAGGAAACCAGAACGCCGAGACTCAGCAGAATACTGGTGTTCTTTTTCTGGAAGAGAGGGAAAAAATCTTTTATTAAAACCAAAATCAACTGCAATATTTATTTTGTTCTTGCTCCAGAACAGCTGTTTGTTTTCATTTAAGAAGGCTATTTCAAAACCCTCACCTTATTTAAGCTCAAAGATCATATCAGAACTAGTTATTTTCATGTATTTGTGGTCTCTCTTGACAACACGTTATTTAAAGCAAACTCAAAACCAATAAATGTGACCTATGAGCTTTTGAATTGTGCCACATTTCCAAGCTTAACTGTATAATATGCAACTGTTAAACTGAAAGAAAGTATCTAAAGAAATGTGTGGAATGTTTCCAATAGATTCAATTTCTCTGTTAAGACTGTCATACTATTTGAAATAAAAAAATCACTGTAGCCAAAAACAACACCTCTCTTTTATGTGGAAAAAATCCTGACATGACATTTGTAAAACAGGGTCCAGTTTTGTTTTTGTTTTTTTGTTTTTTTTTTCCAATCCTGTCCTTTTGTTTTCTTGTTTTATTGACATACTTGAGAAAAAGGAAACTCTTTGACCCAATGAGAGAGGTGAATATTTCAAAATAAAAGCCCTCATGTCAGCACACAATGATAACTAAACCTTTCCACCGAACAACTGACTTCTGCGGAGTTCATGGATAAATATCTCAAGCAGTACACTTTGTTTTTTCTAGTTAATCTACTTTCCTTCTTATATGGATATAATCCATTAAATCACAAGTACTTTAACCATTTACATTCTTTTTAATGCATTGTATAGAGCAAATAGGCCTATTATAATACTGTAAAACACAGTGGATGGCTATGAAGGCTAAAATTTTTACATGAGGGCTTTTATTTTGAATTGTTCACCTTTCCCATTGGGTTACATGATTTCCTTTTCCCAAGTATTTCTGTAAAACAAGAAAACAAAATAACAGGGTTTAAAAAAAAATGGAACCCTGATTTTAAAATTTTGTCACTTCTTTTTCATTTTTTATGACCAGAACAAAAACTTAGAAAACTGATTATTTTCCCTTTTTTTCAGACATTAAAAAAATTAGAAAACAGCGTGTTTTTCTAATTTTTTTTCACTCTCTTTCAAAAATTATAAAATAGAACAAGAAGAGTTTCTCCCGATTCCCGAGGCAGGTTTCAACCAGGAAATGGAACAGCCAGAAAACACATTGACCCCTCAAACCCATCAAGCACGCCTGATGTGAAATGAAATGGAGATTGCAAGCCAGGCTTTTTTATCCAACATCAGTGCTTGACCTCATAAATGCTGGACAGAATGAATGGACACAAATTCCCACAGAAACACCATAGAATTTTGTGGAAAGCCTTCCAAGAAGGATAGCAGCTGTTACAGATGCAAATGGGTGACCAACTCTATATTAAAGTACATTTATTGGATAAAATGCCATTACAGTCCCTATTGATGTAATGGCTGAATACTTTTGTCTATATAGTTTATGACCCTCAAAGTAAAACCAGTTCATTCATGAATCAGAGAAGACATTTGTTTAAAGTTTGAAGGAAATCCCTCCATATGTTTTTGAGATTCCTCATTAACAAGAATGACCTGTATGGACATAGAGACAGACAGATGGATGGACAACCTGAAAACACAGCGCCTCCAATCTCTGCTACTGCTAGTGCAGATGCATGAACTCCAAGGTCCCTCAGTGAAGATAAAGTTGTTTCTCCAATATGCCAAATTCTAGTAACCCGCTTCCCTCTCACTTTTGCCCTCCCTGAGGTCAACTTTGAAGTAAATTTGAAGCATGAAAGGCTTTTTCCTTGCTGCCTATCAGGATTGCAGTGAGTGTGACTGTTAATCAGCTTAGGTCTCATTGTGTTGGTATGTAGATGCTGTTTACATCGTATAAGAGCATTAATCCTGCTGCATGATCACCATTAGGTCCACTGTCACGCAACACATTTGAATGAACTGTCACACGCCAACTGAGTGGCCCCTTTTATGAACTTTAACCCATGTTAAAACTGCTAATGGCTTATACACACTTAGAGGATCTTGGTACACTCTTTAAAAACAAGGAAAATTAGTCTTTGATGTTTCAATTAGATTTAAAAGCAAGAAAAGGCCAAAGGGTAAAACATATGTCAAGATGTCTGCGAGTTTAAAGATAAACAGGGCTGTAAGCAGCACTGAAACTGGTAAACCATACAATGTGCTGCAGATGGGACGTCTTATATCAGAGGTGTTACTGGAGTTGTCTAACTAATTTGATGATTCACATGAGAATCATGGCAACTTCTTATCAAAATGGCAAGTTATCAAAATGGTCACCAATAGCAACCGAGGCATCCTTTAATGAAACATTTCATTGTTATGGACAGACGCAACTGAGGACTTTTTCAAAATTTGAGTTTGATAGGATCAGCAGAGTAAGAGCAATTCCAAGGGCATCACTGTGTCACTTCCAGTTGTCATCAGGGGTTGTTATGGTAACGTGAAAAATGCTGCAGTTTGGAGGAAAATGGAGGAAACCATGAATAAACAAAGAGAAAGGACAAAACAAGCGTGTTTAAAAAGTGCAATATTATAGGTGCACATTATATTTCATTGGATTTTTCTCAGACAGCATGGAAATTTGGTCATTTCCCAATTATCTTAGGGGAAATAATTTTATATTTGGGGGGGAAGAACATAAATAAGTTGAATCCTTGAGAAAAAGACCTACATTTCCTCTTATCCCTGTAAAACCTGATAAAAATGCAAGGATGTCCTGTATGTCTACACGCTTTTGAAGACTTTTTGCCACAGTTTTTTCTTGGCACCCATTCACGACCCACTGGAAAATATCTCGCTACCTACTATTGGGTCCCGACCCACCAGTTGAGAACCACTGCTTTAAAGCCCTTCAAGAAACTACTTCCTGCTTCATGGCAACAGCTTCAGTGTGAGCTTAAAATGATAGCATGGGTACACTTACAGGATGTTGGCAGATTTAGTCAACTTTGAAGTAACTACCCCTGTTTATCTGAGGGAAAAAAAAGGAAAAAAAAAAAAAGCTTTTTTCTGTGCCATTTTAAGATATCAAAGTTTGACAAGTGGTCTCATCCTTTAAGAACCATTTTTATCTTCTTTGATTCTAAGATGTGACTATTTTCACATGTTTTACTCCATTTTGACTTATCTAATTCCATTTCATTTTGTTTAGATTTATTTAAATGTGTTATTTTCTATTTAGTTTTTTTTTGTTTGGTTGGGTTTTTTTTTGTTTTTTAAATAGAATGCTACCTAGAGTACATGCTACCCTCTATTTAAACTCTCCTGCACAGTAGGTGACGGTATGCACCTTTACATGTTAAATTGCAACTTCATTTTATCAAGAGAAGGAGATCACTTCCTGGTTTGGAGCAGTTGTCTAATGAACAAGCTCACCTGAATGCACCATGTACCAAGTGGGACTTTGAGATGGGGGATACAATGTTTTCAAATTTGTTTGTAAAGTCACACCAAATATATTAAGATTTTCTCTCTGTTTTGAAAGTGAGTTAAACAGTTACTGAACATTTCTAAGTGATTTGTATTTAAAGATATATCTAATAAATATTCTTATCTTGTCTTGGTGCCACAGTTGTTGTGCAAACACCTCTGTTTGCAGAGTAGGTCTTGATGGGGAAGTATTTAAAAAGCTCATGTTTAAGACATGTGGACTCTTGGATGCATGCAACTTCATAGATGTCAGCTGTCGTAAAACACCGAAGAAGAAGAAGAAGAAGACGACATGTGGACTATGCCTCAGCAGCGTTATGTGGCAACGAAGTGTTGGTGAGTATTGACTGTTTTTCATTGATGACTTTTGAACATGTTTTTACTGCCACTCTAGAGCTTCAAAATATTTTCTGTTCTTATGTTTTTCCATCTTAAATCTACTGATTTGACTTTTATGTGTTGGCATACACAAAACTCAAATGCATGTTGTCTGAAATAATAACCACATACTTTAAAAGTACTTCTTTTAACATTATCCATCATTGGTAATGTTGGAGTGTTTTCCCTCCAAAACATGGGGTTGGGTTAAGTACTTCCTGGGTCACTTGGAACCACCTACCAGCTGTTCAATTTCCCTCGTGTCAACTGTGAACTAAAGGGGCCCTGGATCCTTTTCTCCCTCGTCTTTGGACAACACGTCCTCTTACAGTAAGTTGATTTTTAAGATTTAAACACTTTTAAGTTGTAGTTACGGTAAGATTAATGTTGACTGATGATGTGCTGGATGTTTTCTTAATGCATGTCTCAAGGCTTAATTGACTTCACTCTCTTAAACAGTATCACTTATTAATCATATTTTTAGCTATCTATTTCAATTGAATATTAGTTAGCTGTAATGTTGTTTTTACAGCTTATCTTACACCAGATGGAGCTGGCCCCTTGTCTCAAGCATGGATGGACAACACAGGCAGCCAAGGTAGGTTGATTTATTTTAGCACTTTTATTAGTGAAATTAGACTAACAGTTTCTTGTTTAACAACTTTTTACTGATGAAATTAAACTGCCAAAAGGTGATTACTTTTTGTTTGAAAAGACATCTGTAGCCTTTTCTTATCAAAGAGCCCTGCATGTTTAGACATGTTGCCTTTATTGGACAAGCATTAGTGTCTTCAATTTATGTTGGGATCAGAAATATCTTAGTTCTACATTGTGGAAAGTTGAAATAGTTAGTAGGCTGTAGGCTGCCATTTTGTGTAATGCATTCTGGGTAGTAATGCTGGCTTGATTGTTCTTCTTGACACGTTCTTTTGAATGTGCTTGCCTCAGTCTACACTGCAGGCAGTTTTTCCTCTTTGCTTAAACTAAACTTGGGTATAAACTTTAATGGGCTTCAAAGAAGAAACTAGAAGCAGGAAAGGTCAGCACTCAAAATGTCCTTTTACCGTTTATTTAGGCTTAACAGGCCACACTGGACACATTTCGACACGTAGGTCTTCTTCAGCCTTTTGAGTGCTGATCTTTCCTGCTTCTAGTTTAACCTTTGTGGTCGTGCACCTACTTGTCAGTTTAATGTTAGGAGGGTGCTCCTGTTTTTACTTCTTCAAAGAAGAAACAACATGGGAAGTACATGGCAGCCATATGACACTTCCCAGAGTGCACTGCAAAAAATGGGAGCCTACATGTGAACATTTTTTTTTACTTTCTCCATTGAGGAACATTAATGTTACTCTAAATAAAATATAGAAGATAAAATGCATGCATTGTTAGCCATTTTCAAAGGCTAAATCAACCCCTGCACTCTGCTTTCACCCTCCTCTGTCTGCTAATCTCTGTTAGAGTTGAAATGGATAAAAGTAGAAATGTAATCATTATTCTGTTTTATGCTTTAATTACAGGTAACCAACTCCACTTCTCTGCTTCTTGAACACCAAAGACAGGAGCCACAACTGAGTGTGGAGCTGTACAATTTAAACAAATATGATGTTGTTGCCAAATTGTAAAAAACCCCGCCATCACTCAGTCCTGTGTTTATGAAATAATGATATCAAAAAATAAATAAGAATGATACACTCCTGACATGACATGTTGTTTCTGTTAACACACTGGATGCAGACTACCTCTCAGATGCCTGCTCTGCAGGCCACTAGTGTCTGACATCATCACTGTCAAGACGCAAATACATGCAAAAAATTTAAAACTAAATGATTAAACTTCTGGTTAGGTCACCAAAAGTATTTAACCTGACCAAGAAAACCTTATCACAAACATAGTCAATAATAGTCTGCTGACAGGAAAAAAAGGGTTTGCTCGATGGACACTCGAAAGCACAGCAACGTTAGCTATATTTGCTAAAGCTAATGCTGCTAAAGCTTATCTTGCTAAGATTGTTACATTGACTTTTATAGAAATCTTAACTCCATAGCTTGTATAGCCATATTAGCTTCATTAGCTTTAGCAAAAATTGCTAACACTCATATCGCTAATGCTAGCATAGCTTTGTTGGCTTATGTGCTTATGTTAACTCCATAGCCTACATAGCTACATTACCTACCTTAGCTGCTAAGCTAGATGGCTTTTATAGTAATGTTAACGCCATAGCTTGCATAGCTACATAGACTACCTTGGCTTCAGCGTACATACATACATATACAAAGCTAATGTAGTACAAGTGAGCCATTGTTTCAAAGTTAGTAGGGTCACATTGATGCAACATTAATGTTTATTTTCATTATGTTAATTATCCTGTTGATGAGTTAAATCTTGACAAATCTGAAACACAAGCAGGGTGGGGTGCAATGGTGGGCGAATGTGGTTATAGCATCATGCAATAAAATTGTCAACCAGTTAGTATCTTGAAGAGAATGCAGGTGTCCATATTCAGTAGCTGGTCAGTAGTGAAAAATAACACACATTTTGCTTAATCTTCTATTGTGGTTATCTGGTGGTATTCCATATAAAAATTAGTCAAATTTAAAAACCCATTCTTTTTCCATTGGGTTTTATTGTTTTTATTATTATTTTTTGTTGAAACCTTGCCAATTGGCACCAACATACATGCAAACTAACTTGTCAGAACTTTTAACTAAGGGTCCCCCTAACTTGTACATTTTGTGCTAGAGGCATTGGACAAACTCTGTTTACTAATTTTTAGGGAAATTTTCAGTACATTTAATTTACTTTCTTTTGTCCTTAAATCCTTTTCACAGTGTATGCTTCAGAGGGTGATGACATCATCATCTGCTGAACCGAATGCTACATCATGAGAGAAGTTTATAGAGATGTTCCTCAATTCTCATTTACAGATGTCCGGATCCTCTCTGAGCTCTTATGAACTTCATTTGAACCTGTCCTGGAGGATTACAGATATTGTTGCACATGTTTACATACCTTAAATCCCATAGCATCATTTCAAAGGACCAAAAGTTTACATGTTAATGATAAATTATTTGTTTAATCAGTACTGGGTTTGATCGAAGTGATAATCAGCAGCAGAGCTGCTCTAACTCAAAGTGTTAATCCAGTGTTTCTTTTTATCTCGTAAGTGAGTTTACTCTACTGTAGCAATAATTTAAACTCTGTATAATCGGCTTTGAATGAATTACGCAACAAGCAGATAAAAGCTTTCTTTAAAGCCACACAGAGCACAAAAACAGTCTTTCATTTGTCTCATTAATAAACTTGAGGAAGAAACACCCCCTCTGTTACAAAGAGTATGCTTGAGTAAGCTCATAAGTGCACTTTCAGGAACCATATGATGGAAAACAGCGGTTATCCATAGTAAACCCATGTTAGGATTAGGATAAGAGGTTTAGCCATGACTCGCCTGACCCACTGGCTCCAGATCATGTTGGTGATTTCTTGAGATATAGAATGGAAAAGTGTGATTCCTGCAGAGGTGAGCTGAGGTACAAAATGTAGGCAAAGCTGTTATCCAGAGGTCTCTTGTCAATAGTAAGATGGAAAAGGGTTAGTCCAAAGAGTTCAGAGCACCAAAAGAGGCAGCACGAAGTGGAAAAATGGGTATTGATTAGGCTGCTGGAAGGTTGTACACAAAGGATAAGACAGAGTGCCTTTTACACAAAAAGGGAAGTGAGCCTATTGATGGATGGGCCTATATTGGCTGTCAGAGGAGGAAACTGTCTGAGAAATCCAATTCTGCTTGGTATCAGAAGATAAGCCAATTTCCAGCAAGAGAGTCATTTGTGGGGGTTTTTAGGTGAATGAGCTTCATTTTGCCCCTCGCTGCCTTGTCTATTTCTAAATCGTTCCTTAATTGACTTCCTGATCAATCACACCCACACAGCTCAAACTGCAAACAGACCAAAGCAGGTTTGGTTTTCAGTGATGTATGACCACCAATTTACACACTCAGACGCTAATAACCGTGTTTTCCTAGCAAGCTTGACAAAAAGTTTGTAACCGGTGTGTTTTAGACAACAGGTCATCAAAGTGGGTGCAAATTTGCAGAATTGGTGATTTTTAATCTCATTCAAAATTCAGTTTTAACCTTCCCTGATCTTATTCAGTGGAGTCTTCTGTCCGTGAACAAACCACCTCCATTAACATCAACCTCAAATTGACTCAATCACTTCTTTCTTAGTTACACCTCCTTACAAATGAAGATGGATAAGTATTTAGTCATTGCACAACAAATACAATCAAATTTGGCAGCAACCTGCATGAAAGTGCTGTATTTTCTTAAAGCTCATTTGGTGTAAAATAATTTGTTCCACTCAGGGTGTTTATGACCAAGATGGCATACACAAATACCAACAAAAATCATATACATCAATATTTACCCGACTTCTTTCTCATTTTTTTTTTCACTAAAGATCAGAACTGATCATAAATATCAAATATTTTTTGGATGGGAGTGTGACCCTTTAAATTCCAGGTTAAGTGTAAATTTAAACCTAATGTTTGTAATGTAAAACAAAACAGAAATATTCATTCACTACATGCACATTGGATTGGGTTGGCCCCCTTCAGATGTCCTGTATTAATTCCAATGCATTGGAAACCAACCATGAGACCCAAACAATGCATTACTCTTTTGTTCATTTTTTTACCAATTGACTCCTTGATTTAAAAAAGTGAGCAAGCAACGGTGGTGTCCAGAGCTGGGCCGTCCACCGCTTGGATGTGTTTAATTGGGTCATTAGGTTTGGACAACCTTACACCCGCTTGGGAGATTAGCTTCCTCCATGGGGCTCGAATGGTCAACCACAAGGCAATCAGCGCCCCCAAGTTATCCTTTTGAGCAAGAGAAGCTAGCTAAACTCCTTCAGTGAAAGCAGTTATGTTCAAAAACATGGTCTCAGTGGTGTCAATGTATCTGAAAGTATCTAAATTTGAGACAAATTCCTGATGTTTCTTTGCTCTTTTTCGTGATTCAAACTTTTGACTACTGGCAGCTGAATCACAGGTGCAGCTAATTATCTTAACGATGCTCTGCCAGTAAGCCAGCTCATCAACACTGGGAAAGACCTTATTAAGAAAACGAGCTGCACCTGTGCTTTGACAAGCTAACTGCTACAGCTACGACAATATTACTGGAAATTACTGGAAATGCAGCCGATTCATTTACTGTA
The DNA here is from genome assembly GCF_018320785.1 of Cheilinus undulatus. Lineage (NCBI taxonomy): Eukaryota > Metazoa > Chordata > Actinopteri > Labriformes > Labridae > Cheilinus > Cheilinus undulatus. The sequence continues at coordinate 16,183,269 of NC_054887.1, read as the reverse complement.
AACTCAATAAACAAACAACTTTGGTAACCAAACAGCAACGGATGCACATCTACCATGCTCACCCGAGGTTTATCTTATCTTAAACCAGTAAACTAGAAAAAAAAAAAAAAACAAACAATATTATTATCATGTTGCAAGCATTAAAGACTAAACAACATTTCATTAATTAAAACCCAGATAAGATCTGATGCCTAGTCCAAGATTATAGACCTGCTTATGTAGTTAAGTGAAGGGTGGCTCTCTTTTGCTTCCTTAGCTTTATCTAAGGCTAACATTGCTCCACTAGCGGGCAGTTAATGTTACTATTAGCTAATGCAGCAACATTAGATTTAGCTAAAGCTAACATAGCTAAAGTGAGTCACCATTCGCATAACTACTTGTAAAACAGGTCTAGCTTTAGCGAACGCAGTATCATCTAACATAGCTGATGTAACTTTGCTGCTGTAGCTGCATAACTAATGTAGCTAAGCTAAAGCAGCAAAGTTACATTAGTTATGTTACGTAGCCTACTTGGCTCATATAGTGTTATTAGCTTTAGTAATGGCTGCATTTGCTATGTAGTTACATTATCTACATAGCTAACTAAGCTTTGTTAGTTCTAGCCTTGTTCTAGCCGCGATTGGTATTCGTGGAGGACTAGCTTTTTTCCTGTAAGCAGACATTTACTCTGCTTTGTTAAACCTGTTGTAGTTATGTTTGCAGGTCAGGTTTTAGCCTTTTAACTTCTGCTATCCTAAACCCTTACATCAGCCACTACCTTTACCCTAATCTGAATTTATTTTGAAAGTTTTACAGTGTGTTTCAGTTCTGACAGATCTCACATCTCACCACAGTGGTCTGCAAGACTGCAGCAGACCTGCAGTCTGCAGCCAGACTGTTACAGAGGCAGGTGTTGAAGGCAAAAAGGGAACTTTGATCCAGGTAAAAATAAACACAAAAGTTAGCCTGGCAAGCTACTTTGACTAACAGCATAAGGATCTACTACCAAAGCAACTTCTACATTTGATATTTAAAGAATATACAGTTTAAAAAATGTTGGGATATTGGGGTAATGAACTTTAGACAACAAAGGGAACACTGATACCTTTGAAGGCACAAAAGTAAGCCTTGATAAGCCTTTAGGTTAAAAGCATAAGTATTTTTCACTAAAGCAACTTGAAGACTAACCAAATGTTTTTAGAGGTGGTGACAGCAAAGTTTGCATGTTTGAAATTAATACTGTATGATCAGCATCAGAGGAAAAAAGGATATACACTGAAAACACAGCTGAATCATCAGTGTCTTTTTCAAAAGTATTCATTATTTTTTCCCTCTAATGTCACAGTTTTCAGCTTTCCTGCTGTCTAACTTAAAATCCTGGGAACTGGTTCTGGCTTTGATTGATTGGCCTTTATGAGATCCGTGAGTATCCATGGAGGATGGCTGGCATAATCCCCCACCAGCTGTCAAACCGAACATCCCGCTTGCTCCAAGCCTTTGAACCTCACACTCTTCCACATATCTTCCTCCAGTCTGGATCCTCATTTGGAAACTCAGCGTCAATTCCTGCGGCTTTCCCTCTCTCACTTTTTAGTCTTTTTCTCTTTATTGTCCACTTTCTTAAATTTATCCTTCTCTCATTCCCTCCGTCTCCCACTTTCCACACATAAACATACTGTATTAGACTCTCCAGCCTTCATCTTTTAACCATGCCATTCATTACCAGCTCTGGTTTTATTAATCCCAGAAGTGTGCGGTCTGTATGTTGACACTGCAGCATGCAGAGTGTTTAAAACATGTCAGAAGAAACAGCGGGATATGGCTGACTTCATATGTGCTCTGTTTAAAGCTGCCATGAACTGACGCAGGACAGCAGGGGATCAATCCTCTGACGTTTCTTGTTAAAGTTCTGTCCAATTTAAACTGACCGTAAATTTTTACAGCACACTGGGCTCGTTGTTCAATGGATTTCTTTCTGTAGCTTATAAATCATCACTTTTTAAAAGGTTATCTTCTTAGACCTCTTGTTTGGTATATCCAAAATTTAGACAGAAATAAACCTAAAAAAAAAACCCACTGAGTCCTGCACAAGATTTTAAGAACTTCAAGGTTCATTTGAACTTTGACTTGTCTGGCTGACCTCTTGGCCAGGCCCCTCTTGTAAAAAGGATATCTGGTCTTATGGTAATCTGGTTAAATAAAGGTTAAAAAGAAAAAAGTTAAGAAGAACTTGAGATTTTAGTAAAGTTTTTTGAAGTTTGATATGTGAGTTCTGACATTGATCCAATTAGAAGCAGATTAAAGGAGGAGCTGGGGTGGAGGAGGGTTTCAAAAAGTGGCTTGCAGAGGGAGCAGCATGGCATGGCCAGGCTAGAGCTGTTTTATTAAGACCACATGAGAGTGATTAGCCAATAGTATGCTAAGAAGCAAGTAACCTGGCTGTCAGCTGATGAGGGCTTGTGTGAGATCAGCTGATCTCTATTATATGGTAGTGCTAAACTCTGTAGCCTGCCTGAACTAACGCTATATGCTGGATGTTAACTTTGATGAAATAAAATATGTAGATGCCTTTCTAGCTTCCTTTTAATTGAACAAGAGAGTAAAAACACGACTTAATTGCCTACTACTTATTGAAAAAAAAAAAAATTAAGGGACTTTTTATTCATTGATTATGAAGAATTTCAGTAAAATTGAAAAAAGTTGTCAGGATACAGGATATATGTTTATGAAATCTTGATTGTTTCCCTAAGTTTTCAACTCACTGCTCTCCTTTTCTTGGGCTAACAAAGCTAATTCCTCAAGATCTCTGAAAAACTTCTGAAGAAACAGCATTTCTTTATTGAAAGAGGAGCAACGAACCATACTGGGAGCCTTTCTTGGTGGAGAAGATGTTTTTGCACTTCTCACTACTGGCCTCAGCATATGTTTTATCCAATAACTAGCTCTGGTTCACCATCAAGTCCAAATGTAGGTTTGTGCCAAATTTGGCCACAATCTCTCAAAGCATTCTTGAAACGCTGTGCTCACAAGAAATAAGATCACGGTGACTTTGACTTGTGTATACTGTTCAATCTTGAACAAGAGTAGACGGGAAAAAGCACAAGTGCTGTTTAGATATCACACCAATAGCTAAGGCATAAATAAACATGATGCCTAATGTCAGAGTTGACATTTAAGGCAAATGTTGATGAAAATGTCCCTGCTTTTTTGAGATGTGTTGCTGCTACTGAATTCAAAATGAGCTAATTTTTTCATGAAATGGTAAAATGTTTCAGTTTCAACATCTGATATGTTGCTTGTGTTCTATTGGCAATAAAATTTGGGTTCATGAGATTTGGATAGCATTGCATTCTATTTTTATTTCCATTTTACACAGCATCCCAACATTTTTGGAATTGGGGTTGTAAGAACCCCCCCCCACCCAAAGTTTATGACTGTGTTCCACAAAACACAAGATGCAGCACTCATGATGGTTCAGTGCTACAGGCGTGCTGAATGGTGACAAAAGCTACATCAGGCATTTGTCCAGTTCTTTTTCAGCCCTCTAATGTGTTCAGGATACTGCTGATTTGGCACAACCCACCGAGTCATCAGACATGAGCAGCAGCATGGCTGGCATTGAGAGTTGTGACATTGATAGAGTGACCTAGTTACCCCACACGTCTCCCCATTAAAGACTTGCTGCTGCTGGCACTAAAACCTGTAATAAGAGAGGTCAAAGGTTGACACCTAGTATGTTGTCCACCAAGACAACAGATTAAAAGAGTGCCAGTGGAGTTATTATCAAAAGAGCTTCCTGTTAAAATAATGTTGAGATATTATTGTGAAAGGTGATGCGGTACAACATAATGCTCCTGATGTAGCTATGTTTATTGATTTAATACAAGTTTGAAGTAAAAAAAACAGACGACTTCTTTCATAAACCACATATGAACAGATTAGCTCCTAATTAACATGTTCAAGTGGTTTAGCGCTCATTCACACGTTACTTCAAATGCTTTAAAAGCAGATTATACCACATGCAAGGTTAAGATCTGATTTAGCCACAAATGAGTCAATGTTAGTGACAACACATCTTATTACTAAAAGCCTTTATTTCCTAACATAGCGTTTTAATACATTATTGCCCTTCTCATTTTGCAATCATGGAAAAGATGAGGTTAAAAACACTGGTTAGGCAATAAGTACAGCTTGAGTATTTATAAGAGGAAAGCAAGCAAGCATAAGGTGAAAAATGTACAACTTCAACAAAGCTAAGCTTGGGTAACAAGTTCTTATACATCAGAGAAATTCATTGAAAGTTTTGGGGATATGTGCTTTGATTTCTTTTTTTAATTATTGGCTTTTTCGTGTGAATTTGGGAAAGCTGATTGTTAGAAATTTAGGTGGGGTTTCTTCCCTAAAATTTTCAGGAATTTTCAAGGAAATTTCAGGGAATTTATTCAGATGTTTGTTGTCATGTTCATGGAGGTTTAGGGATTTTTTAGGGATTAACATGGAATTGTTTGGGTATTTTTTTTATGAATGATATGACTGTACGATAAAGCTAAACTAAAAACATTCAGACACCGAAGAAATTTTGGGGTTCTTCTTTGGGATACTTTAAAACAGGTTTTAAAATTTTCACAAAAAATTTTAGGTCATTTCTTTGAAATTTAAGGGAAATTGTGTGGATTTTGGAAAAGACAATTTCTGAGAAATTCTTAGAATTCAGGTCCTCTGGAAGCTAATACTGGTACTATTGCCAAGTACCTAAACCAATATACAGACCAATTTAAAAAATAGCAGAACTTCCCTTTAGTTAGATTGGACATTTGAGCCAAGTTTAAAGAACATCCCTCAGAGTGTTCTTGGGATCTGAATTAAAACAAATACGAAATATTTTGTTTGTGCCAGCCTTCTAGAAAAAAACTGAATGCTATTTAAAGAGCGTGCAGCAGAATGTGCAACAGAGAGCATCATTTTACACGACAGCGCCTCTGCTTGGCACAACACACATCAAGGCGTCAGGTAGGAGGAGGAATATTTTAGCTTCAAGACCAAAATCAAATCATCTCTCATCTGCTCTGTGATTCCAGCTGCATACATTCATGTTTTATTTATGCAATCTAAGAGGTGTCAAATTGAGAGGATTATGGGGCAACAATATTGTAATTTGAGAAACTATATGAATTTCACACCTTTGATTTAGAGCTGAATGCCAAACTACATCTGAATAGTGTTATGTTTCACACTTTTTTAGGCAGTTAAAGCGCTTCACAACATTTAAACAAACATCTTTAATAAAATAAATCTTTACTGCTATACAGTTTACCTCAGGCTGGCTTCACACACCTGAAAAATACTTCCCTGGACCCTGTCTAATGCCTGGAGCATCATTTATCAACCCTGTTTGTTTAGGCCGCTGACCAAAGGAGGGAGAAAAAGAACAAAGACTTGAAGTTGTTATGATTGTAGCATCTTTCTGCAACTGCAGAGCTCACACCACACCTCCCTTTGTCTCCATCCATCACTCTCTAACTCGCTAACCCGTCCTCACACCCCGTCTCGTCTCGTCTGAAACCTCGTCTCAGTCTGATTACGGAGTTAATAGGATGAGAAATGGAGCACTGGCTGAAGCACATCTGTCTCCTTGCAGCTGATTTACATTCCCTTATTGTTTGTGGCTGCTGTGAGGGAGCAGTCAGGTGATGTTGAAGGGAGAGGAGGGTTCAATCAATTGCGTCATTCTGAAAGGCATCTTTTTTTTAACAGTAATTGTTGCAACGAAAGATGAAGAATTAGATGAGTTTCTTTTAATAGTAACAGCATAAAATCCAAAATCAAGTCTTTTAACAGATTTTTTGAGCATCTGAATATTACAAAAATCCTCCATCTGGGCTTAAAGCCTTTTTATTTGATCATTTCATGTATTGTGTGAAAAAGCCTTCCCAACCTACCAACATCTATCAGTCTGGAAAAGGTTACAGAGCCATTTCTAAGACTTTGGGGCTCCAGCAAACCACAGTGAGAGCTATTATCCACAAATAAAGAAAACTTGGAACAGTGGTGAACCTTCCCAGGAGTGGCCAGCCTACCAAAATAACTGCAACAGTGCATCAACAACTCATCTGGGAAGTCACAAAAAACCCAGAACAACATCAACAGGGTCTCTAAAAGAAGTGCCAGCTTGATTAATGAAACTCCTGAAAAGGCAACGTCACATTAGATCTTTAACAAAATGGTATAACTGCACAGCAAAGACATTAATGTAAATCTCTGGCATGAAGAAGAAATTATAGGCATGGTAAATGATACTCTGGTATTATAGAACACTGTGGGGACTTCCTGGGCCCCTATATTGTGTAATAGATGTGTCATATTTGCTAAAAGGAGTGGTGATGGGTGAAATTCACAAAGTTGCACAGAAAACATTGAGCCTGATTGATACAATCTTGACTGGACTGCTTCATTTTTCTCCACCATGGAAATCTACATGGACCATCAAAATACTGCCTGCTGACTGTGACTCAGTGGCAGAACATGATACGGCATAATCCAAGAGCTGCAAGGGCTCAGTAGGTGACAAAGACCCGGCACAGATAAGAACAGGAAGTGAGAACATAGTTTCCCCCGTCCTTCACTAATTCTCCCTCGATACGGCTCCCTCGCTTTGTGTCCCAAAACGTCTGGCTTGTAATCGAGGAAACGATTGCCCCTGTGGCCAGCCCTGCTTCGTAACGAGCTCCCTGCCAAGATAACCGTGACTGTGGCAGCAGAGGAGGGCAGAGGCAGGGTGATAAATGAGCCAGATGTGCTGGCGGCAGGGACGAGAAGTGGGGGGCGGGGTGGGTTGGCACCAGGACGTGATGGGCTGGCATGGGGCTATTGTGTCTGGGCAGAGAGGTGGAGGCTGCTGGTGATACCCCTGCTGCTCGCCACAGAGATAAATACACAGGAAGTGTGATTTTTCATAATGACAGTCAGGCTCTGAGGGTGATGAAATCTTTCTTACTCTAATGCAACAAAATGAAACAAGCAGGGCTCAGTGTCGATCACATTTTGATATTGTTTCCAACTTTCTGTCACCGTTGTCTTTGTTTTTAGAGTGGCGAACGAACAAAGGAAGTTTCTGACACTCTCCCAAAAAGTACCAGAGTTCTAAATTCCTGTTTTTTTTCTTTTCAACAACTCTTTATCTATTATGACTTTGGATGAGACAGTGAAAGAAACCTTTGCAACAAAGAATGCTTTGCAACAAAGGGGCTTCATTTGTAATTTCAGAAAGAAATAAAACATTTCCAAAGATAAATTTGCCACAAGGCCCTGAATCCCATTTTACATCTTCCATTTCTGTTTGCCAAAGATCTTTCCTCACAGCTCTCCATTGTGGTCAGCAGATTCAAAATATTCACTTGAAAAACAGATTGTCTGAGAGGTGGAAAATTAGTCGGAATTTTCTTTGTGTATTCTACACACTATGATGATTTAATAGGTGAAATTTCCCATGAAGTAACCCAAGAAATTACTAAAAATACACTTTTGTGGGGATGAGTTTTCCTAGCTTTCCTGGCTTTTATAAAAACATCCCCAATTCCAAAAAAAAAAAAAATGGGGCACAATGTAGAAGGGTTAATAAAAACAGAAAGCAAAGAATTCAATACAGAAAGCCTCCCCTGAAGGAGACATTGTCTGGATGAGAGCATATGTTGCTCCTCTATAAACCTTTCAGCATCGGTAGTGCCTTTCCAGATGTGTAAGCTGCCCACACCATCAGCACTAATGCAACCCCATACTATCAAAGCTGCAGGCTTTTGAACTTTGCACTAATAACAAGCTGGATGGTCCCTCTTCTCTTAAGCCTACAAGGCATGACTTCCCTGGTTTCAAAATGAATTTCAAATTTGGATTCATCTGACCACAGTACAGTTTTCCGTTGTGCCTCAGTCCATTTTAAATGAGCTTTGGCCAAGAGAACTTGCATTTGTGGATGGCACAGCCAGACAGTTATTTCAGGAAGTGTTCCTGAGCCCATGCGGTGATTTCCAATACAGAATCATGCCTGTATGTAATGCAGTGCTACCTGATGTCCAGAAAATCATGAGCATCCACTGTTGCCAGTAACCCTAATCAGCTGCGAAACGCTCCTTCAACTGTATTTCATTGGTACCACTTACTTTTCCAGCCTTTTGAAGGCTGGAAAAGCTAATATTTTTCGTGAAAAAGTAAAACGTCACAGTTTCCACATTGGATTTGTTGTTTACGTTCTATTGTGAAGCAAATATGGGTTATGAGATTATTCACATTTTACACAGTGACCCAGCTTTTTTATGGATTGGGGTTGTATGATTTACACACATTTCAGAAAAATGTGTAAAGATCTGATTGTAAAAGTTGTTTAAAGTTGTTTTACTGAGCATACTTCAGTATGTACACTGCACAGAAGTCCTACACGCTGTGCAAAAACTCCAGCACCAATGTGCACTTTGGTCCATGATCTGTTTTGGTTTTGATAGACAGGCGTTTTGCATCCGTTCAGCATATAGCTGTAGTGACAGCACATGTGCATGAGTCAGGCCTGCTAGGCAGAGAGAAGGAAAAACATCATAACTCCCCGTTCATGCCCTCTCTGATCTCTGTGGGCCGCTCACCGCAGGCTCTCTAATAACAGTCAAGGGTCATCATCTTGCCAGAAATGAGTACCGCAGAAACAGCCCCACAGGAGCACTAAAGCCTCACAAACTCAACAGTAAAGCATGTTTTCATCCAGAGAGTGGCTGTGTAAATAAGACAGTCATGCTTGAGTTTGTAATAGGATGCATACAAGAGTTCCATAGGATGAGACACAAAGAGAGAAACATAAGTATTTATAGAATAAGAGGAAAACATGCATCATCCAGAGCCAGTCTGCCCTTACTCAGTAGACCCAAAGGGACTTTTATCACGCTTGTTATGCTTTTACGAGAACCATCGTGTTGCGAAGGAACCGTTTGTTTAATCAAATGTGGAGTGCCTGTGAGGTCGTCCAGCCAAATCCAGATCCCATAATCCAATGAGTCACTGCTACATGCTTAAATTTGGAGGTATGAGAGGTCTCTAGGAGAAGTGTTTGTGTCTGACAATCAGACAAATGGACAAAATCATTTACCAGGATGTGTTATTGTTATTCCACACATACCTTTCACCGCTTTAGATTAAAAAAACAAATGCTACTCACCCCAAAAATAGCTTTTCCGGCACAAGTGCTGCACACATAATGAGGCCCAAGATCCTAATCTAAATTTCCTTGCATTAATGTGCATCTATTTACTGCAGCAAACTGGAGTTGCAAGGAAGTGGAAAACTTCCCCTCTGCATAATGTTTCTTCCTGTTAAGCAGAAGACAAATGAGAATAGCTTCGTTTTCATGCACCACACTGCAGAACAGCTTTCCTAATTACAATCCTAATGAAAAGCAAACACACACTTAGCACACAGAGAAAACTAAATCCACCACACAGGAGCCGTTAACAGCTGGCAAGAGGAGGCTCGCCTCAGGGGGAGGGGGGGAGAGAAGCTGGAGAGGTGGAGATACCAAATATAGCACCAGGACCTGGTTGTTTAAATGGTTATATCTTGACAAGAATTATCTACATTTAATACAGTGAAATATCTATGCCATGTAAGTCGTATGGGTTCATATGATGTCGGGTTGTTTTTGGGAGGCCTTCCAGTGGGGGAAAAAAAGTTTGATCTGTCATCCTGTGTGACGATTTCCACTTTGTTCAGCCACAATGTACAGTATCGGTGCAGCTGTGCTGCTCGTTTAATACCATCTCTTTTCACCATGTGGAGACAACAGTCCTGCTAACTAGGGCACTGTAGTTGAGTTCCCAGCTGTTCAGTCACAAACACTCTCGTCATACATTTTACCATTTAATTGTAAAGTAGATATACAGTTTTCCTTGGTGGAGAAGGCTCTGCTCAAAAGATGCTCCCTGGGTTCATCAAGCAGCATGCTTTGACTTTCCAGGGAGGGCATGGCTAGAAATCCTGATATGGATGGATGCATTTATGACAATGCATACTAAATACTATGAAATTAGTTCAAAAGAAATTAATCCAAGGTAGCATGAACCTCTATATGAGGGTGCAAAAAGCTTATGCTATAAAGGAGGGGGCTGGGGTGGAGGAGGTGAAGCTTTACCAGCAGCATCAGCATTAATGCAAGCAGGGATGAGTAGGAAGTATGTCTTGTTTGAATACACAGCTGTGTCAAGAGAAAGAGCTGTGATTGGCTGTGGGAGCTGGGAGGTGATAATTGGGATCAGCTGGCCATCAAGTGATCACAGCTGGACGTATGACTACCTGTCCTGCATGAAATGAGCTTCATTTTCTGGTATTAGAATTCAATTGTCCATTGTTCATAGAAGTAATTTGCTTTATAAAGTGCCTTGAGATAACTTTGGTTATGACTCAGGCTATAAAAAAATTGACTGATTGAGATTCACTGAGAGTATTTGCTATGAAGTTTAAAATTTTCATAGAAATTTAGGGGAATTTGTTTGGATATTTTAGAGAATTTGCTTGGAAACTGTCATGTACTTTCATGGAAACTTTGTGTATATGTTTTAAAGAAAGTTCTGAAGGAAATTTGCCTTAAATTTGTTGGTATTTTCACAGAAATTTCAGGATTTTTTTTGTTTGTTTTTTGGTGAATATCCCATCATTTTCATTAGTTTGGGGGAACATATTCGTAAATTTTTGGGACACTGATTTGGAATTTTAGGGGGAAAGTTTTGTAGAAATTTGGGGGATTTTTCTTCTTTTTAATGTTAGGCTTAATGATAAAGTGTCACTGAAACTTTTGGGGAATATTTGAACAAATGTTCAGGTCTTTTAAACTTGATACTTTAAAAATATGTTGAAGAATTTTTTACAGAAATGTCCATAATTTCTTTGAAATTCTATAGAATCTGGTCAGATTTTGGAGAGGAATATTTTCAAGAAATCCAGAACTTTCATTGGAAATTTTAGCCTTATCATCAAAATAACAGGAAAAATTACACCACCATCTCTCTATGATTGACACCCTTTCTTACTGACTGAAGACTCCCAAAACTTGACCAACACGCAGCCAAATCATATATCACAAACCTCACCAGGGCTGTATTTCCACAGAAACAGGACCTTTAGGAGATATGTGGTTATCAGTTTTGGCAAAAAGTGCATAAAAATGCAATCAAGTGCATACAACTAGTCGGGTTAATGACCACTGAAATCCATGGAGGCTAATGCCACTACTTCCACCAAGTACCTCAAGCAATCCAACTTCAAAAATACTGAAATAGCCTTTAAAATATAAATATCATTAACATGTTTTGGTTGAGCAACTTAGAAGTTTTTAAATATTTTTTCCAGAATTCTAATTGTGGCCTCTGCAAGATCAGAATAACCCTGATTTCTTGGATCAATTTTATTCTACTCCAGTTCAACAGTCGAACGACACAGAGTGGTGGTTCCAAAACAAAAAAGAGACTTGATTGCCCGATCTCATCCAATTTCATGATCCTTTTTTCCCTTTAGAACCTTTTTTCCAAGGTTTGATCCCATCTGATACCTCTAATCAGATAAATTCTGAACAAGAGAATTTTCTGTTGTTTTAGTCATGCATTAATTTACCTTTCCGAGCAGGAGGAGAAGCACCTGGCGAAACCGAAGCCTGTGGAACACGAAGAGGTCGTACACAGCAGACACAGCCAGCACCGTCACCCCTTGTTCCTTCCACAGCATACTGGCGGCTGCACACCAAAGACTGCTCAGCATCCAGCCCCAGCAGATGGTTGCCGGGCAGCTTCCACATTTTCTGCTCTGAAAAGTCCCACGTGATTCCCGTCGAAGTCTGCAATGTTTCGTATAGCAGAAAAGAGACAGCAGGAAAAACAGAGCAGCTCCGACATCCGCCCGTCCAACCACACCGGCGACCGCCTCAGTGTGGATTGGGTGTGATGCGAAGAGAAGCCCTGCAAAAAGGCTCCAAAGTCCTCCACCCAGTAGAGGGCGACTGAAGGCTGTGAAGAGGGCGGTGACGAAGGCGTGAAGGATGATGTTCAGCAGGTGGTAGCCCCAGGGATGCAGGGCATGCAGAGTGTAGTTAAGGCGGAAGGAGAGGGTGCAGAGCGGGCGGAAGGACTTGTGGCTGCCACTGTGAGTAAGCAGGGTGCCCCAGAAGTCGTCGTAAAGGATGTTGGTCCACGGAGTTTCAGGGAGGAGGTCTTGGTTGGTCTTGATGGCCCGGCTAAAAGAAGAAGAAAATAAATCATTAACCATAAAGTTAAAAAAAATGAGGCTCAGTGTGATACATATGGTTTTGTTTCATTTTGTATAAGTTTTTAAGTGCATTTTTTCATACCTCTTATCCTTAACTAACAAAGTTGTGTTTTTGTGTAGCAAATGTTTAGCCATTCCTTGTCCTACTTTACTTAAAATGGTACATGTACGACGAGTAGTTTATTTTTGGCTTTGGAAGTGAGGGCTTCTCAGTTATTAAGGATGTACATTATCATCAGCAGATATTAGCTTAAAAATATAATTAATGCTCTATAATGACTTGAAATTTGGCCCAAAATGAACAACCTGTCGCCAAATTTAAGCGAAAAATTGACCAAGGTGGACACAACTTAAAATTTGACCAAAAAATCATGATCGTGGACCTGTAAAGTGAAGAATTGACCATGAGAAAACAACTAAAAATATGTCCAAAAACTCATTACACCAGACCTGTTGCAAAATACTACTACTTAAAATCTGACCAAAAATCTCAATTTTGTGCTCATTATTGGGATTTGAACCCTAACAGATAAACAGTAATTCTGAAAAAGTAGTATAAAATGTATAATATACCTCTTGACTCATCAAATACACATTAACTGAAAAGGGTATCAGGAGATTAAGTTATAAATGATCAAAAATAACAACTCATGGAGGGAGAGTGTTTACTAATAGCTGTAGATGTAATCACTAATGAATCACATTTTTAAAGCTGTAATAAAAAGCCACAGACACAGCCAGGTGGGTGCTGTTTTTCTGTTATTCACACACACAGCATGCCTACATGCCAGTTACCTGCACACACTAACCCATGCACAGACAGGTGTGCTTTCACACCCCCGGGGCGTCTGTGGATTCTCCTAATTAACGGATCATTACAGAGGACACAAGCTGCATTCGTGTACACTCACAGACTGCAACAAATGAGGCTCGCCACGGGGATTAAAAGTGATGAATGGCTGGCAGCTACAACAACTCAGAGCAGAGAGGGAGAAACCCTCACAAGACCAAAGATTATAAAAAAAAAAAAAAAAAATCTGAGCTTTGATCAATGAGAAAACTGGCATGGGTAGAGATATCACAGAAAATGTAGTTTTCCTGACAACAGGCAGTGTGCTGAAAGAGAAGAAGAGAAAACTATCAAAGACCATTAAAACAAAGTAAAAGGGTGGTGTCAGTTCTTCACTTCATTTTAATATCCTAGGTTCAATCTTGAGTAAGTTTCAATGCTACATTAACCGGGAGGGGTCAGGCTGCAGACCACAGATCTCAGACTCTCCTTCTTGCAGATCACAACTGTGAGATCTGTCAGAGCGGAAGGGACATAATTTGCCGGCACATTTTAGAAAGTTTTTTAATTCAACTTTTTTCACAACAAAGTCTGTCAGTTACTTTCATGAAATAACAGTTATGCAAACAGCGGCTCCCTTTAAACTTAGTTAGCTTTTGACTAAGCTAACATAGCTTCATTAGGTAATTACTAGTGATATGTAAGATGTGAGCTAATGTATCTAGCTTTTGATAAAACTAACAGAGATAAAGTGAGCCACTGATTGTGTAACTACTGCTAAAACTGGTCTAGCTATAGCAAACATCGCATAATCTAACATAGCTCAAGTAGATTTGTTTGCTTTAGCTTAAGCTATGTTAGCTATGTCGCTACTACTTACATAGTTTACGTAGCTTAAGATAAGATAAGATAAGATAAGATAAGATAGACTTTAATGTCCCCGTAGGAAAATTTATCCAGGACTCTGTCCCACAGTTACAAAATCAATAAATAGGTACATAAAGATCATACAGAACACATAACAGGACAGAGTCCGTGTCGCAGCAGTGCCGCGCCACAGGAAGCAGCTTACATAGCTTTGTTACCATCAGATTAAGCTACGTAGCTACATTACTTACATAGCTAATGTAGCTTCATTACCTTTCAATTTAGCCATGTTAGCTACATAGCTAGATTTGTTAGCTTTAGCCTTAGTTATGTCATAGTATTTTCATGGGGAACAAGGTTTTTACTGTTAGCAGTGTTTATTTGGCTTTATTCAGTGTTTTATAATCAGGTTTTGCTGGTCAGGTTTTTTCCAGTGAAGACATGAGATATTCAGACCAGATCTGTTTTTTCAAACATGTTTATTTTTACTGTAAAATGGACTTTTAAAATGGGGTCCTATGGGACTTCTGGGTCTTTTAGAGCCCGCCTCAAGTGGACATTCAAGGAACTGCAGTCTGACGCACTTTTTCATTGACTTCATTTTGAACTTAGGAAGTTACGAGTTGATTTTATACACAAAAAAATGTAACAAGGGTAAACGGACGGCTTCATGCCTTGGTTGTCAACTGGTGGATTGGGACCTAAAAGTGGGTCGTGAAGAAATTTTCAGTGGGTCATGGATATATGTATGGTAAAAAAAAAAGTGTTGGCAAAATATATATCGCTTTTATTTTGAAGGATATGCCTACATCTCTTTGTTCCATCACATCTGTTGTTCAATTTCAAGCCCAAACTGAACCATTTTTTACATTTCACATTCCCTTATTTCATCATTCTATTCACCTTAAGTGTGGACAAAAAACAACACAAAAATAAAAAATGAAAAAAAGAAAAAAGAAAAAAGAAAAAGGCAGCCAGATCAAGCAAAGTTGGTTAAATGTGTCCTTTCACACGGCTCTCAATCCTTTCAACTACATATTGCATTTGCAGTTTGCTAAAGAAAACTTTGATTATTTTGAATCCCAAACTTAGTATTCCCATGATACTTTCCCTTTGACCTAATTGCAATCTTCTTTTTCCAGCTTGGTTATGATAAGTGATGTAACTACTTGTTCTTGGTGCAACAGAGAGGGAAAAGGACCGCGACATGAGGGCCAGCCGAGGACTTCCTTTGTCTGGAGACTGTAACATACAGCTCAGTGCATAAAGAAGACAGATGGAGAGAAAGAAAGAGGAGACTGGCTGAAGTTACCAGTCTACGCATGCAGGAACAGGGCTGAAAATGAGGGAAAAAAGAAAAACTCAAAGTGCATTAAATCTGGTGTGGAAGCGAGAATTGTTTAATGCCTTAATCCCACTTTAATTGTTTTTTCCTTCGCGCCTACAGCCCTGTCATCATGTGAGCTATAGTAAATTCCTTCATTTCCCAGGATTGTTCCCAGTCAGGGTAAGGCAGAAGTGTGTTTCTCAGGCTCTGACTCAGACAAGCCAAAGTGGAACTCTCCCTTGTCCGATATTTCTTAGGAGCCAGTGCATTACATCATTCAGTTTACCTCCCTCCCTTCCTTTTTTTCCATGTGGCTCCATTGTGAGCTAATATTTACTGTCCCAGAATTATTTGGTGCTGGCAAAAATAAACTCAAATGCAGTGGTTATAAGCACTGCAAGTTTATTAGTAGGTTGAGAATAGACTACAGTTGCACACGAATGCTCTATTTCTGTTAAAGGGACAGAAAAGATTCACTAAAATCTACAATTTTCTGCACTTTCCTGTCCTTTTAGGCTACAACAGCTCACTATCAAATCCAAACATGGCTGGATTCACCCTCACCCGGCTCCCTTGGGTCCCTCAGCATGCCTCGGATCTCAATTCTCTCTGGTGATAAATAATTTAAATATTCAAATCAGCGCCATCCACTCATCTCCCTCCCTGCTCCTGCCCGGCACCGGAGGATGAAAAGAATGCATTAGGGATGAGGGGTTTTTGAATGAAAATACTAGTTTGTGTTTGTGCCTGGATGAATCTAAAGAAATAAGCATGTTAAGGTGTCCGTCTTTGTGTTTGCGAGCGTGTGCACCATGTGTGACGGCAGCAGAGCCCGTGCTGATGGCTTCATTGAGACCTGTCGCTGCAGCCGTGCAGATAGAGTGCTCTCCTGTAGTGATTGCTCTTACAGAAAGGGGGTCTTTTGTATTCAGCCGCCGTATGTGGGGCAAGCAGGCAGGCAGGCAGCGGGGGGACTCTATTCACAATCCTCAAAGTACAGGACAGGCGGGTTTGGTTCTTTTCACTTTTACTCCACTTATTTTGCAGGAAGGGGAGGTGAAATCGGAGGGATTTCCATCAGGGTTTTAAAAAAGAGAGATTCAATAGGGATTTTAGGAGAAGGGTGAGGTCTTCTTTCACCTGTCCTCTGGTTTTAAAGAAAACTGGCTGTCTTTCTGTGTTTGGGTTTGTCTTTTCAATATGCAAATGTAGCACTCCACCACCTCCCAAACAGTGATCTCACCGCCACTGATTTGCTTTTTTTCATACTGTGCCTGCTTAAAAATGCATACTCTGGACCTCTTTTAGGGGCAGTAAAGACATAACACTTTGAAAATGCAAAATAGGAGGAACTAACTGACGTTTTTGGCACACAAAACAATTTTAGCTTTAATTCTTCTATCAGACACAAAAGAAATACTGAGGAAGAAACGGCAGCTGACAGGCAGCTGTTGTATTCACTGTGCAAGAGCTATTTTAAGAGTTTGCCCACCCAGTTCTGTCAGGACGTGTCTTAATTATTTGTTTCCAGTTTCTATCTATAGCACAAAGCCGAACAAACTGCACAAATGAGCTGCTTTACCTTCTTTAGTGTTTAATAAGAGGTGCCCCAGGGAGTTTTCTTATACACAAACAATGCTTTGTTTTCATTTCTTACTCACATCTCTCTAATTTTGAACGCAGTTTGCCAGCTTGCTGCATCCGTCTTTCCTGCCTTTGTTGGTGAATGTCTGTGTTTCTCTTTGAGCAGCCGACACAAGCTGTCAGTCAACACAATGCTGCTTTGCCGCTGATAGGAATACATGTTATATTCCACCTGGATATTGAGCAATTATTGGAAATACTTAATAAAATGATCCTGAAAGTAGCTTCTAGCTGCCAAAAATGCCACGTACAGTTAAATAAAATGATAAAGCTACATACAGATTATATCAATAGTGAGTACCTGCCTAATGTCTAGTAAGAAATCTCATTACACTTATGTAACATTGACCTGAAAAGTCCAGATAAACATCATGATTATTTTAAATGAAGCCTAGCGTTAGTTCTCCTCCACCCCAGCCTCCTGCTTTATAGCATAAAGCTTGTTGTATCCTCACATTAAGATTCATGCTACTATGGATCAACTGCTTTTGAACTTTACTGTGTTCAATATGCATTGTCATGAATTTATCTACTGTATCCATATGGAGGTTTCTAGCCATGCACTCCCTAGAAAGTCAAAGCATGCTGCTTGACTAACCCAGGTAGCATATTTTAGCAGAGCCTTCTCCGCCAAGTAAAACCGTTTAACCTGAATTAACTTTAATTAGAAACAAATTAATTTCCTTTGAAACTTGCTTCATGTATGACTCCCTTCTTTGTCACCTACTCTGAGCAAATTGGTGACAAATGGGGGCTCGTCCGGGATCCAGAGCCAGGTCATGTACAGCCTCTCCCAACGTACAATCAATTGCATCTGCACATGTTTGCATATGCTGTAGGCATATCAAGAAATCAAGAAATCATGATATCCTTACTCCATACATTCAAAATTATCTTGCACACAATACAAAGTGGGAATCTGCTTTATAAGTAACTTCAGACCAACGTACAAGTCTGATTGTAGAAATAATACATTTGGCGAATAGTCAAAATCATGCACAAATTATTTAAATCATCTAAAGATGGTTGCTGGTAGCCTAATGGTTATGTCCTTGCCTGTACAGAAGCTATTGTGTTCGATGTGTCCTATGTCCTGTTGCTTCTTTTCTGTATGTCATTCCCCACTCTCTCTCTCCCTGGGTCTGACTATATCCACTGTCCTACCTAAGTGAAGCCATAAAAGCCTAAAAAAACACAAAAAAACACATTGCCTTCAGGTTTGTAGGGAGCGTTAGCAGTGGTAGCACCACAAACCATCATCCTGCTTGCAGGTTACCATCTACATGCTTATGCTAAATTCGGGAACACATTGCTTAGGTCAATATCTATTTAGCCTGTTGTAGCCTGTCTGCTCCTACGAGATATTATCAATTTCCCATAATTGTTTACATCCACACAGTAGAGTAAAAAACATTATAGTGTGATTTGATCAGCACTGTTGGTCTGAAGATGAGTCAAATTCCCAACTAGGGAGGGGGACAGTATTTAACTGTGTAGTAGTCTAGATTGAACATCTCTGTCATCATCCATCTTTCTGTTGTCATGAGCCCAGATGATCCTTTTTCAAAATCTTGCTGCTACAAAACCAAATCCATAAAATCAAACACTTGGGCAATAGCTCCAGTTGCAGTCCCCTCTGGTCTGATTATTTCCCATGAACATTTCTCAAGGGCCATGGAGAGACTTTAACTCGTCCTCTCAGATACATGCTCAGATCCCCAGAGTCAGACACTGTAATTCTCTTGAAGAGCTGTTTCCTTAATTGCATCCTTTTGAAAGTCAAGATGACAAGCTGGTGTACAACAGTTCACTAAAGCACATTAATCTCTCTCATGCTGTCTGGAGTCAATGAATAAACTGACTTTTCAGTTTAAATCTGTTAAACATCAGGAGGCTCTGAATTGCAGCATCACCATAGCTACCCCCCCCCCCCCCCGACAATATTTATGAGATTAATCAGCCAAAGATCATAAAACAGTGCTCCTAATGTGTGTCTGCCTGGAAAATATGTCGATTATCATCTCCTACTTGCCAATTTTCCTTTTTGCTTTGTTTTTTTCTACAGTGGCCATATTTTACTCTGATATCAACCTAAATATCACACAAATCAATATAATTTAACTTCTCATGACTGTTTATCATCTAAAAAGACAATAGGTGCTAAAACCTGGTGGGAGAAGTCACCAAAAATGTAGTAAACACGACATATTTGATAACTAGCTATCAACGAGATGACCACAAACATTAGCATGCAACCAATCAACATCTAAACTTAAATTATAAGGTCACGACATGAGTACGTTGAGTAGTTTTTTACATTAATTTCTGGATTTAGCTCACATCAGCAGGCAAGTTTCACTTTTTTTTTTTTTTTTTCTTTTAGGACAGCTTTCTGGCTAGCTAAAATGTTTAAATGGCCCACCCAGTTGGCTAGTTTTTGTTACACCTAGCTTTAATGCTAATGATTACCAGTTAGCCATTTATGCCACTTCTCCTGAAATGTGCATCACTATCAGGGGGTAATAGTTAGCCAGAAAGCAGCTGAATGCTAATGTCTGCAGTTCCAGGTAGCTAATGAATGATCAAATACTGCATGTTGCTCCTCCAATAATCTGGTTTTTCAACAAACTAAAAGATAAAACAGTCTACCTAGTGGGATATCTAATGCTAATCCTGAGTTAAAAACTCACTTTGCTCAGGAACTGTTTTGCACTGCTGAAGCTAACATGGAGAGAAAGTTAGCTAGGAACTAGCTGGATCCTACTGTTTGATGGTCACAACCATTAGCATGATGCTTAAGCTAATCTAACAGTGGCTAAAAGTAAGGAAGGAATTTGTGCCTCTTCTGAATGGGCTGGGCAGATTAAATAGTAAAATTAGCAGTTTAAAAATGTATCTACTGAGTTAAGCCTTCGACTTACATTTTGTAGGCTTAATTGCTAACAAAGAAAGCTTTGTTGAGCAGCTAATGCTTAAGTAGTTGGATGCTAACTTTGACCTTCTAAGGGGAGCTAATGAAACAACAAAAAAGTTGTTCTCTTTCTTTTTGGCTTTCCGGCAAACTAAATAATAAAATAAAAACTACCTAGTTGGCTATCTAATGCTAAAGCTAATGCTTCAGTAGTAATAATACATGTTGGTCAGATATCTTCTTTTGAATTGGTAACATCCCCAAAAAGTTAGCTAGGAAGCAGCTGAATCACAGTGTTAGCTGTAAAGGTATAAAGTAGGTTTTTCACCATTGGACACTTTTTTTGTTTCCCATCAAGCTATTAGGCAAGCTTAATTAGCCAATTAGCTTACCTTGAAGGCTAGCTTATGCAACCATGTGGTCATGTGGTTAGCTAAGAAGTGTTTAACAAGATTGGTTAACAACTAAAGGCTATTGCTTCTTTTACCCTTAAAATATCTAGCCCAAAGCCCCACTTGGTTTATACAAATATTTTTCTAGTTGCTGATCAACTGAGAAGCAGCAAAGTTATAATTGTCAGTTTCCCTTTATCTTTACAGAGAGCAGTGGGAAAAGCTTTATTACCATGTTACCATATGGTGAATTGTCTTTCTATCTCCCTGATCTGTATGTCCATGCATATTTTACTCTTGTTTTATTTCAATTTCCCCCATCTCCTCTTTCCATCTAAGTCCCTGATTCAATCTTACCTTTCCTTTCTTTTCTTTTATCCTTTTTTTTAATCTCACTGCTCTTCTAGGCTGGTCAGCTTTAGTACCAAGCCTTTAAAACACCCTTGTCTGGCTAATATCTATTTAACAGTATCCCCTGACTGAGCAATCTGAGTGCTAATTAAGCCCAAAGACAGAGCACTGTGGCAGACAGGCCTTTTCACACAATGCCAATCTCAAGCTTGCGCACCGCTGATGTAAATAAACCAATGATGCTGCTGGCTCTGTGCGGAAAAACAGGAACACGGATGATTAAGACTATGAAAGGGGAAAAAACATCCATACTAAGGGGACAATACAAAGCCATATCACCACAGCACAGTGGCCAAGGTGAACCATTTGTGATTACAGCGCCTACATCTTAGTAAACAAGACAAATGGGCCTGGATCAAGACGTATTTGCATGTTTGTAAGGTTCTTACATGGTTAAGAAATATCAGCAATGTTGGTGAAGCTTTCCAAAGACAAAGAGGTTTAAGCCATTGTAAAGCTAGTATACAATGCCAGCTTAATTAGCCATACACCTTACATCACATAGCATCACTCTAACTGTTTCTCTTTGTTTTTGTCCAGCTTTAAATCATGATTTTAAAGACCCTTGTTCTGTACATTTAATAAGCAATATCTTACTTTTAAAGGATTTTAATCGATACATTAATCGGCAAGGTGCATTTGACAATACATTATCGATTTATTTAGGCCTGCAATAACCCAAAAATGATCTGATTAGATTGCTAAAACCAAAGGTCAAAGTTATTAGGCCTCATGTGTGCCTACTACTTGAAAAATTTCTATACGCGATACAACCACAGAACCACAGCAGCCCCTCTTCTTGACCCAACCCTGTGCTTTTACTGTCTGGCATATGTATATCTTGCAGAGGCATGTAAAGACAGTCTGGCTGCAGACCATTCATCTCTTGACAGTCATCCTGACAGACAGTTCATCTGAGACACTATATATCTCAGAATGGAAATACACACGAAAACTTTCAAAATAAAATCAAATTCAAATTCCATTTGGGGTTAGGGTTAAGGTAACGGTTAGGGTACCAAAATTAAAATTCAAAAACCTGATCTGCAAAACCTAATTAAAAAACATTAAATGAAGCCCAGTGCACTGTCTGCTTACAGGAAAAAAGCTCATCCTCCACAAAAAAATCTGACACAGCAAAGGTCGCTTATGTAGCTACGTTTGCTGCGTAAGCTACATAATTTACGAGGCAAAAGGTAAGCTCACAAAGCAGCTGCATAAGCTACGTAGAAACACTATCTAGTGAGCTTTAGCTATGTTTGCTTAAGCTCAAGTTGCTAAAGGTAACTTAGCTTTAACTACATAGCCAAAGCTAAGCTCACAAAGCAGCTATGTAAGCTACATAGATATGTTAGCAACATGGCTACATTAGCTTTATCTACATTTGCTTAAGCTCAAGTTGCTAAAACTAACTTAGCTACATTGGCTTATATAGTTATGCTAACTTTTGCTAAAGCTTACGAAGCTAAACAAAGCCAGTTTTTCGTGCAACTTTTTCCTAAAACAGATCTATTTTTAATTTAATCCGATATCAGATCTCTGACCTTTTCTCTATTTTATTTAAAATGTTATGTAACTGTCAGACACTGATTATGAATTAAGCTGAATTTAAAAGAAAAAAATCTAACATTGTACTGGCAGTGTAATACATTTTTCAACCTTCAACTCTAATTTGCACTTTTTAAAACCATGATGGACATTTTTCAGTATTTATGAACTTATTCTGATGCAAAAAAATCCAAGATTTTATTCCACTGCTTCCCCACTGAGAACACTCTTGACTCATCCTTCTTAAGTTAAAAAAAAAAAAAGCTAAATAATTCATAAACATCAAATGTATTGATTTCAACTTCAAGTTTTCCTGCCTCTGAAATATTAGCATACGAAAACAAGAGCTCTCATTGCATCAACAACCAATTATTGATCTCAAAATCATTAAAATTCTGTCATGCCGGCACTATTAGTGAAATGAGGGGTAGTTTATCAAAGAGAGGCAGAGAGAGTGCGTGTGTGGGTGCAAGGGTCCAGATCACCTACGTGTTAATCCAATACTAACAGGATTAGAAAGTGATCATAGAGTGTACAGAGTTTCTGAGACATGCATGGAGGTCAGGGGTTAAAGAGTAATCTGATTAAAATTTGTGCGTGTGTTTGTGGCTCCACACTTGATCTAAAAAACGTCCAGTGCCACCACATGTAACATTCAAGAAACAGAGTGTAAAGTTGGCAGGAGAGCATTTTAAATGGCTTCATTCCCAGCAAATGCCACGGCTGGTTGAGGATAAAAACCCCATAAATTTTACCTCAGTGGTCATTCCAGCCAGGCGGGGGTACTGTGCTGCACCACATGAGGCGTCTGAACACGTGGAGATGATCTTTTTTTTTTCTTAATCCTCAAGGTGCCTACCCATCCATCACAGTGCAAGGTTGAATGATCATGCGTGAAGCCATTACGCTGGCTGGCTAGGCTCGAGTGATTCATTCATTGGCTGATTATCAGCTGCTATAATCCTGTCAGTATGTGGCCACAGCACGAGGGCAGGCAAATGAGGCAGAGGATGGTGATAAAGATGAAAGAGAGAGATGGAAAGGTGATGGAAAAATCTCCCAGAATTAGGCTTCAAACCTCAATTAAGATTTATTTCCCTGCTTAAATCCTCATTTAAAAGTTGTGCTTGAGACACACACGATGTCTAATACATTTCCCTTCTTTATCGACTATTTGCGTCTGTTTACTTTCTGTATCTCTAGGCTGGAAGCTCAGGATGTAAGGGTGTGTTCAAACATCCAACGTCAGCAACACCGCTGGTAGAACAATACCCCCGAACCAGAAGTGGCACCGCTATTTTCCCACACTCCGTCCCACGCCAAGCTGGCACGGGGGAAAATGCATAAACGTCCAGATAGCATTCATAAAAATCCTGTCATACTGCCAGTGGCCTAGTTGTGGAAAGATTTATGACTGGGCAAGCAGAGGCTCGTCACTTTTCTTGGTGTGAAACCTGAAATTCATTGGAAGATTTTAAGATGAAATTATTTGTTTTCTTTCCATAGTCTGGAATCTGTAAACGATGATAAACTGCATGGATGATGTGAGAAATGAAAGAAAAACAACCTGAGACACAAATGGTGAGGCTCACTTTGTATTCAAGGCACTAACCTACATTTTTTTCCTCTTCTTCTCTCAGTTCACAGGATCTATCTTTTCATTGATTAAAAATAGCCCATCCTGCAGCTCGCTGCATTTTCCCCCAAGGGTGCAAAACAACCAGCGAGAAGTTTGGCTCAATAAAAAGGACAGACCAGTGACTTATCCCAACTTTAAAAGCAAAGATTAGGAAAATAAACAATCTGAAAAAGATGGTCTGTGAGTACTTAGCATATTAAACAGCTGCAGCAAATACATCAAAGAACTATATTTAAAAGTCTGTATTTTTTGCTCTGAGGTTTTACAATGGGAGGATGTTTTCTCCAACATGTTTTAGTGCTACTCCATAAAAGTTGCAGCTCAATCTATGGCCGCATGCTTCAACATGTAATTATCTAGATTAAGTCTGCATTATTAATTAAAATGTAATTGAAATTTCTGTCTATGTGTGCT
This sequence comes from Cheilinus undulatus, assembly GCF_018320785.1. NCBI lineage: Eukaryota > Metazoa > Chordata > Actinopteri > Labriformes > Labridae > Cheilinus > Cheilinus undulatus. Next base: position 16,159,059 of record NC_054887.1, on the reverse strand, counting down.
GGAAGCGATGCTACAGTGCACTCGCATCCTGGGACTGCTTTCAGCACAAAACAGGAAGTGCCTTTTTCAGTGCATTTCTCCCTCATTGTGATAACTTTATGAACAAAACATTGTTTTATAAGTATGCCAGCTCAGTATGAGAGTGTGTGTGTGTGTGGGTGGGTGGGTGTGTGTGTGTGTGTGTGTGTGTGTGTGTGTGGGGTGTTAGGAATTTCTACATCTTTTAAAGTTTTAGGAAGTATTTTAGTATACTGATAGACCCTAATGAAAGACACCTGTGTCTGGAGGGTCCAATCACTGGTCAATCAGTATTCCTGGCTACCATTACACCATGAAGGCAAAAGAACACTCCAACTCAGAGAAAACATTATTGAAAAGTATAAGTCAGGGTATGGATACAGAATTTCCACTCGGGCTGCAACGATTCGTCGACATAATCATTTGTGTCGACTATAAAACATTGTCGACGCGGGAATTCAAGTGTCGACGCGTCGTATTATTGTTTTTTATATTGGTAAAATCTAGTACCGGCCGGTAAGGACTCATCTGTACTTGCAGTTCACAACAGGAAGTGGTGGGGGCAGTGTCGCTCCCACTGTTTACATTATTCACAGAAACTGAGAAGAAGAAGTTAAGCATGGCGGAAAGCACGGAGAACACACCAAAAAGCAGACCCAGAGCTTCTAAAGTTTGGGAACATTTTACAGAGAACAAATTGGTGAAACAAGTCAACTGCAAACTGTGTCAAGTCAAACTCTCATACCATGGCAGCACTACAGCAATGCACGAACACCTGAAAACGTAAAAACACTGTAGCTGCTGCGTCTTCAAATACCGCGAGTGGGCAAGTTTGCAAGTTGCATGAATATCTTTTAGATCTTTTGCATTTAGTTACTGAGCCCTTTGTGTTTCAGGCACGAGGATTAATTCCAGTAGCCTACTTATAACGTTGGTGCCGTACGTTAATCAGTTGGAAAACCATCTTTGATATTTGTTAGGGTAACGTTTTTTCAGTAACACTATTTAGTGTGCAATTTACTTTGGTTGTCAGTTCAATACTTTTATGTTAGAGGAAAAACAAACCTTGACGATGTAGCAACTTGACATGTCATGTCAATTTGCTAAACCATTAAGTTTTCACAGGTGTGCAGGCATAAGAAGGCAAGGTAAAACGGGGACCCAAAATAGTATGCCAAATAGCCACGAGTAGTCGACCAATTGTAAAAATAATAGCCAGATTAGTCAACATAAAAAAAATGATCATTTGTTGCAGCCCTAATTTCCACAGCATTGAACATCCCCTGGAGTTCAGTGAAATTTTTCAACAAGAAATGGAAGGAATATGGCACACGTGTTAATCTGCCTACTGACTCTGTGACTCTGCCTACAACTGTCGCCCAGGTTCTTTCCCAGTCAAAGCTCAGAGTTCACCAAAAGGCATGTGGGAGACTCCATGCTCAAGTGGAAGAAAATGTTTTGGTCAGATGAGACCAAAACGTTGCTCTTTAGCCTTGAAGATGCTATGTTTGGTGCACATCAGCACAAACACAACATCCTCACTGTGAAGCACCGTGGTGGCAGCATCATGCAGTGGGGATGCTGCTTCTCAGCAGCTGGCTTGTTAAGGTAGAGGGTAAAATGAATGTGGAAACACATTGGAAAATGATATGTATTTTAATCTAATTGACATTACTTTGTAGAAATCTGTTTCCACTTTGACACTGAAGAAATGACATTGACCATGACTGACTAATAAAATCAATAAAAGGGTTAAAAGATCCAAGGGGGTGATTACTTTTTATAGGCACTGTAGTGCTGAAATGCCTGCACTAGTAAACTAAAGAAATGTGCACAAACATTAAAGTCTGACTCAACCTGAAAGTCTGAATTCTATTAAAGAAGCTAATGAAACCAGCTGAGGTGACCCAAACACATTACAGTGCCTTTTTTTTTTACAAAATCAAAGCTCATGCTTCTATTCCCTCTGGCTTGAAGAGACAATGGCTCAAAGACCAAAGCTTCTATCTGTGCTGTAACTCAGCAGGACTATCAAATATATGCATTGAATTGATGATAGTTCCTCTTCATCACTGAAGCCTGGCTCTTTGAGTTTCATCATCATCTGCCCCAACATTCACCTCCTACCTGATTAAGATAAAGTCTCCTCCACATCCTCACTCTGTCCAAGCAACCAATCAGGAGAAACAGATTTCTTCCGGGGGCTCCAGGCTTCAAAGAGGCTGAAACAGTGTGAGCTAAGTGACAGGAAGTTAGTAGTCTCTCTTTTGTCGGGCCAAGGACTTGCTTTCATGTCCCCCGTGAAGCCGATTTCCTGATTAGTACAACAGCTAGCTCCAAAAAAGCTACACCAAGTCATTGTGTTTGACATGAACGAGTGCTGTGCACTTCACTGGACCTTTTTAAAAGAGGACTGTAGAATATTAGTCTGAAAAGCATCACTGAGAGTGGGATGAGTTTGGCAGCTGGAAGGCAACCTATCTGCGAAAGGAGAGTATTTTTCAGCACTAACAGAGCTGTAATTTGAATTTATCATTATGAAATAAGGGCCAACTCACATCTTGAAATTCCAGATATCATGAATGCATTTAACAGATACTCAAGATCTGCAAAATGAGGCATAATTAAATGTATGTGGATTGCCAGAATAATCACATTTTCCAGTCATAAAATCTTAAGCACAAACACAGCTCTGTAATCTGCCCTTGTGGAGCAGTGCATGCACATTAGCTTTGTATTTTTCCAACAATATATTTCTGAGAAAAAAAAAAATCCTGAACAAGCCTTTTGCGTTTCTGTTGGAATGGAAAGAGTTAAAAGATAACTAATTCTTCCAATCAGAATTTCTTGTCTTTGCTGTTGCTAGGCAGGATAATTTTTTGCTTTCAGCTCTGTTAATGGTGGGCCTTCAGAAGGCCAGCAATGTCACAGAGAATCATTTTTAATGTAAGTAAAATTAACCAATCCTATTTTTTCCTTCAATAGGTTGACTATGCAATATTTCTAACAACTTTCACCCGCTGCAGGTTACATAAATCAAAAACTTGCTTAAGTTAGCCAAACTGGCTATCTAACTGTCTCACTTGATGGATGCCAAAACAGCTCTAGTTATGGAAGAGGAGCAAAAGCATAAAATGACATCTACACTGTTTACTGGATTAACTCTTAGTATCTACAACATCATTTACAAAGCTTCATGTTCTTCATATTTTCATTTATTTGATGAAAAATAACTAGGGAACATGGAGAAAAGTACAGATATCACGTCCTGGCATATACAGCAGCTGTAGATCGGGAAATTACAACCTTAAACAGATGAGTCAATTTGGCATTTCAGTTGCTGTTCACAGCTGATAATAGAAGTCCAGCCCCCTTTGATTGATCAACAAGGGAGTAGTGATACTGCGGGGTGAGCCAAGGTCACTACTGATCATACAAGATATATGACATTATGATTGATATACCACCTCATTTCCTCCTGAGACCCTGCGAGTACATGTGAGGACATAACATTTTGGCTTTCCTAAAACATAGTCATCAGTTCTGCTTCCTCAAAATGTTTTTATATTTTGAAGTGTTTCAAAACAAGTTTTGAGGGAAATTTGCTTTTTTTTTTTCTGCATACTTACACAGATTTGGAAATGTCTTTAAATGTTTTGGAGGAATGAGTTTGGACATTTTCACTGAAATTAAAAAAAAAAAATGTTATTGCAATTTTAGGAATTTGGTTTGGATAGCTTGGGGAATGTTCTTGTTAATTTTCAAATATTTTCATTAAAATTTTTGAGGACATGATTGTATATTTCAAAAGAGGTTTTTGTGGCAATCTGCTTAGGATTTTTATTTTTTTCATTTTTGTGGAAATATGGAAATTCATCTGGATGTTTGGGGGAATGTGTTTGGAAATTTCCACGCAATTTCATGGAAATTTGGGAAATGTATTTGTATTTTTTAAGAATGTGATTTGAGTTTTTGGGGAAATTTGTTTTGAAATTTCTTAGGTAACTATTTATATATTTGTTAATTTGGGGAATTTGATTGGCAATTTGGGGATTTGGGTTTCAAAATTTTTAAGATTTTTCACGAAAATTTCAGGGATGGTATTGGTAAATTTGGAAGACTTTGATAAGGAATTTTAGGTGAAATTTGCTTGAAAGTTTTTGGGGATCTATATGGAATTTTTTTTCAGGACATTCTCATTGAGGTCTTCAGGCTTTACGATAAAGTTTTACTGTAACATTTGGGAATTATTTAAAGAGATGTGGGGCTACTTTTTATGCAATACTTTAAACATATATTCAAGAATTTTCACATATGTTTTAGGGTATTTAAATGGATTTTGGAAAGGAAAATTTCCAAGAAATTCTGAACTTTTCCTGGAAATTTTGTTCAAGCTTGGCCTTGACCGGTCTTTGTGGTACAAAATGAAAATCACTCTATCATAGCTCCCTCAATGACTGACAAGTTCTTTCTGACTGAAGACCCCAACCACTGACCAATTAGCCAACTCAAAGCCCCTCCAGAACTGATTCAGTGTTATATTTTCTGCAGAAACAGGGCCTTCAGGAGATTTGCTGACATCGTTTTTGGTAAAAATTACTTCCTGTTCAAACACAAGGCTAAACTTTTGAACATATCAGGACCTACTGATCCAAAATAACTAGGAGAGACGGAAATGTATTTGACACAAAAGCTCAGATCTAAACAGGATATATCTATCTTTGATGTGTATGTACTCTAGAGACTACAACACTTGTCAACAAACCATGTCTGTCCTAAAGAAGGGGTTGGGCAATATATCGAGTATACTCGATGTATCGCAGCTTTTGCCACGCACACTGTATAAGATGACTGTATCGCGAACATCGAGTATAAATTATGTAGAAGTTTTGAGCCATCAGCGTGAATTTCTTGCTGGAGTTTCGCTTCTCTCATTGTTCCTGAATGCATCTCCCACAGCAGAGGGCTCTCTCTCCCCCCAGCCCGTCCAGAAAACTCTCCTCCGCACATGCGCATTTTTGTATCAGCTGGCGAAGCAAGGGAGAAGAAGGTAAACAGAGCAGCGTGGGGAGTTAGCGGTGAGTTAGCTGGGTTTTGAGACGGACAAATGTTCCCGCCTCCAGACAAGCTGTTTTCCCCCGATGATCACACAAGAGAGCTTCATGAATAAGGTCTAAAGACGCTCTCATGTTATGAACTTGTCAGAAGCTGCTCCAGCATTCATCGGAACAGATGACAGACTAATGTAATCAAAGCTGTGAGCCTGAATGGTGGACTAGACTGCAGGGTTTTGGCCTGAAGGGTGGACTAGACTGCAGGGTTTTGGGCTTTGGCTGCATGCAGGGTTGGTGAGTTTTGTGTAGGTTTGCTAATGAAGCAAACTGAAGAATATAATAATTTTATAATCAGCAATAGTAAACATAAGCCAGAAAACATTTCAGGACTTTCTATACACTATAATACACTATAAAAGACAGAGTATTTCATGATTTATGTATTTTTGATTTATTAGTAAAAGATTTAATCAAGTCCTATTCAAAATAAAACTGCTAAATTTGACTTTATATTGATTTTTACCCTTTCTGCAAACAATTGTATTAAAAATCCAATAGAACAGTCTATTTTAATCACCAAACTAGTGTCATTTGAGGCTGAATTAAATACAGCTGCTGAGAGGCCATTTCAAAATATTGTGATATATATCGTGTATCGAGATATAGCAAAAATATATTGGGATATCAATTTTACGCCATATCGCCCAGCTCTATCCTAAAGGTATCAAGCTTGACACAGGAGGTGATTAGCTTAGCTTTAAAAAGTTGCTTTTTGCCCAGAAATACATCCTCCCTGCTACCTGTCTTAGGCTGAGCTAAGCTAATTGTCTTTTTGTAACAACAAAAGAAACAGTGGCATTCAATTTCAAACTGAACTACTGTAATAAAACACTCACTTTCATGCTCCAGAAGTGTGTTTATTCCACGTCATTAGCATATCAAAGACTATCTTTTATAACTAGTGCTTAAAAAACACAAAAACTTATCAGACCCTTCATCTATAGTTCAGTAGATTGACTGTTGTGTCTTTATCTCCATCCAAGTGAGCGATTGATCACTTTCCATTAGCTGGGCGCACAAAACAGAGGTGATCTGACAACAATGCCACCACTGCCGCCTCAGCTAAAAGGAAAACCGAGCCCGCCGCGGCGTTCCCCTGAGTGATGCTGTCAATAAACAGCTGTGATGAATCCTCTGCTTCACCAGGAGGGCAGGCCATTGGAAATCAATAGATAATAAAACTAATGCTGTACTTTCCCCTAGGCCTCTGCAGTGAAAACAAAGACTGGGTTGGCATTAAAGTGGATCACACGTACACATCTTTAAATATAGAGGAAGTTTTTGTTCAGTAGCATGGCATGACAATTGAGGATATAGAAGACATATTTGAAGCTATGCAGAGAAAAAGCTTATGGAAACAAGTTTCCAAAGAGTCCTGCTGCATAGTGTAGCCATGCTTCAACAAAAAAGCAAAATGTGTGAATGCAATTATATTAAAGAAACACTCGAGCAAGAGGTGTAGTGAGTGTACAGTTCAGCTCAACAGCAAATTAAATTTTCACACCTCAATAAAACCCAAAAGACCACCAGGAACCTCTCTGGAACAACTCGCCTGCAATATCATTCTCTGTTATATACAAAGACGGGAGCTTAATTTGAAATTTAAAGGTATTTAAAAAAATGTCTCACCCAATAAATTTACCACATGTCTACAGTACAGCACTGTGCCTGGGAGTAAGGAAAAATGCATCTGAATGAGCCAATGTCCAGAAGCAATGCACGCGGAAGGTTTTATGGGGTTTCTCAAATCTTTGGCTTTTGCACAAATCCAGCTCTTATCAGCGGAGCGGTTGCCAGCTTTAACACCCTCAATCCTTCCATCTATTCATCCATCCATCCATCGATTTGCCCAGTGGGATCCAAGCAGAAAATCACCTCCGGCGTGTTACAAGAAATCAAATGAGCAGCCAATCAGTGCGTCCAAAATTCTGTATCCAGTTTGGTGTCGACTCTTGATTACAGTGTCTGGCATTGGATGGGTAATTAGGGTGGCCTCTCTGAGTCGCCTCTATCCACTGTGATATATGTGATTAAAAACCTGGGTGCTGCTCCAGGATTTGGACTAGCAAAACATACTGTACATGACGGCTGAAGGCTGGAGAAATAACCCAAAATGATAACAGGCATTTCCACAATGGTTTATCTCAGGGTTTTTTCACATTTCGCATGATTGTTCCACCTTCCCTTCTCCCTTGCTGGCCTGCTTCCACATTTGTAGTATTATTCTGTGCCAAAGCAAACATGCGTATATACACAGTAGGATACAGTAGGTGGTGAGATGCACAAAGTTACTTTGAAAATCCGCCAAGAAGAAGAAAGAAGAGACAACCACTCAGGTCAACATTAATTGTTCACACTGACCAAATGGAACCAGACTTTTGGATCACGTAGACTCTGATCTGGGTTTCGGTCCCAAATGTAAAACCAAGCATGGTGCATGTAACCAAAACAAGCAACAGGACTATCTTTTCCATCAGCTCTAGGTTGAATTAGGGTAAAAAATGATAATGTTTTTTCTGTTCGACTTCAACATGTGAGTCATGGCCGTATCAGACCACAAGTTTCTGTTTGTTTGTTTGTTTATATTGTGCCTTTTGTACTGGTTTGGTCAGCAGACTTGCAACACTGCAAGTGTGATCCCAACCATGGTATGCTGTTTCATTCAAGATAGTCTGGCTGCAGACCGCAGATCTCAGACATCCCCTGTTGGAAACTATAAAGACGAGAAGAAAAGAAAAAGAAAATAAATGCTAAAATTTTAAAAATAAAATCAGATTAAACTTCCAGCTAGAGTTGGGGTAAGGGTTAGAATACCAAAAGTCAAAAGTCAAAAACCTGACGTGCAGAACCTGATGACATAATGTTTAATAACGCAGTGTAAACCTTCATGTAGCTAAAGCAAAGCTACCTTATATTTTTTAACTACATAGGTAATAATCAAGCTACAAAGCTTAATCTAAAGCTAACTATGCTGCATTAGCCACTTAGGTTGTGCAGCTATGTAGCTGGAACTAAAGCTAACAAAGCTATGTTAGCTTCGTTAGCTACTTAGGTTACAATTTAGCTACAGCTAAAGCTAACAAAGCTATGTTTGCTAAAGCTATACCTCTTTAAGAAGCCGTTATGCAAATGGTGGCTTGCATTAGCTTTGTTACCATAGCTACACTGGCTTACCTAGTAATGTTAACTATGTAGCTTCAGAAGCTATGTTAGCTTTAGCTAAAGCTAAAAAAAAGCTAAAGCAAGCCATCATTTGCATAGCTACTTCTAAAACAGGTCTATCATTTAAGCCCGGGTTAGACATCTGACCGTTTTTTTTTTTCTGTTTAATTTATGAAATGTTGCTTAGTCTGTAACGTTTGCAGTGTGGTTATACCATGCCAGAGTTTATGAATAAACTTGAATGAAAAAAAACTTCTAAGCCATTGTACAGGCAAGTAACATCCCTTCCATTCTGACAGAGGCAGTGTCTCAAAGTAGTAGTCAGCAAGAGGGGGTGTCTGAGAACTCAGGTCTGAGGCCAGAACCTTCTCATTTCATTTGGTCTTGTGCTCTGAAAAGATGAAAAAAACAACAAAGAAATGATAGTGGACTCGTTCCTATGCATCAAGAAGTGGACAGTGTGAAATGGCCATCTTTTGGAAGAGCTAAGAGTACGAATATGATTATGTCAAGAAAACTAGCCCCGGTAGCTAGCTGTGGTAGCTTTGCTGTATGTATACACAAGCACCCCTGAGGGGGAAATGGTTGGATGTGTGAAATTGTATAATGTCAGTTTACAGATGATGATTAACCTTACAAGCAGATGGATACACCAGTTTCCTTGTTTTTCACTGGCGAATCCATCTTGCAAAGCTCTCATCTGAACCGTTTGGGCCCAGTTAGAAAGTGACAGGACCATTCAGTATCGAGGGGCAGTACTTTCAGGTGCAGCAGAGTCGTAACGTAAACAAGCAGCAGCAAGAGCTGGTGCAGTTATGGAGGAAGAGATTAGCGTGGATGCTGCTAAAGCGCCAGTTTTATCAGAACTTAACAACACTTCTTCATTAAAAGAAGAACAAAGAACAGCAGTGAGTTGTTTTCTTTTCAAAAATGACAAAAGTCGAGTACTTACATGTCTATAGTTGCTATGTTTCACGTAATTCCTCAGTAGCTGCGCACACGCAGCTCGATAGCGGTTATGTCGCGTGTTTTATTGCTCTGATTGGCCCATAGAGATGCGACAGAACGTTCACCCAATCACACTCCGAGCTTTTTTTCAAAGCCTCTGCCTTTTCTCAGTCGTTTCCTATTGAAGCTTTCCCAGATAGATGTGTAAAACAAATCCATCTGGCGTGTCAGGTTAGATGATGATACAAAGATAAGGAGGTGCATATTATAACTCAGTTGCTTACCCCACAAGGTTTATTCAGTCAAGAGAGTAGCATGGCTTTGTTGACATATGACAAAACAATGGTGAAAAGCTGTTAAAGAGGCGTGGATAGCCTTTTAGTTTAGTACTAGAGTTGTTTCAATCCTGATACTAATATAGGAAATATGTCAGATACTGCTGAAAATGTGGGTACTGATACTAGTGAGTACACATGTTTATGCAACAATCCGAAATCGGCATTAGAACAGAAAAGATGGTATTGGAACATATCTACTTAGTTCAAGACTCCTCAAGACGCTTGCCTCCCTTTATGTGGATGGATGTGTGGTAAGAGTTCTGCAGGACTAAGTAACATGTGATATTGTTGCCTCCACTCAAGGTAATTTGGTTAACAAGTGGGAAAAATTACTCTTGTAAAGTGTAGGGATCATATGTAATGTATGCAGAAATTTTCAGATAATTATTGTAAGATATGGGCCCATTTAGAGCTTTAATGCACCAACTTCCCTCTGTTCCTATTGACGGTGTTCACTTTGTACCACCATTATCAGGATCAGGTAATTGCAAACAACCTGTATAAAATGTTTTCCCAGGAATATTATGCCGACCTAAACCGAGTGACTGTTTCCCTACTGCCAGGATGTGTTACTTTAGGCACCAGGTACTACTCCTTTTTCCTTTTCCCTTTCCTCTTTCATTCACCGTTCCTCTTTCACTACAATCAATTCGCCTGGCCTATTTCCAGAAAAGCTGCAGGTGTTGGCACAGTGACCTACAAAAACATGAACTCCCAGCCACCTTAATTCATTATTATGGAGGACCCCCTTTCAGGCCTGAATAAAAACATGGAGACACTGGGGACAACGCTACCTGGCATTGGTTTTTTGGAGGTGAATAAATGAATACTGATTGGGTGTTCTGGGTTGATTTTCACATGGGCCCAGCTGTGTAATTTGTGTATGCTCATTAAAACTCAAAGACAGGAGGAAGAAGTAGAAAGTCAGACAAAACATGCACAAAGAGAGTCCATATGTTGTGGCACAGGCGTGTTCTAGTAGACCAAACTTTTGTTCAAACTTCAGCTCTCCTTTGAGAAACCAGATCATTTACGATCTGCTGCTGAGATTATAATGAGGACGACTTTAATTGCTGATGACAAATCGCGGAGCCAGTGGAGGATCTGAGCACTGCAGCGCTGCCAAGGGAGCAGCTGGAGAAACAAAGCAGCATTCTGTTTCTGCTCAAAAGCCTTCTGTCTCTGATTAGACAAAAAACACTTTAATGCTCCACCAGAATTGGTTTGTTATCCGATCGCAAATTCAAAAATGCAGCTATTTTGAGAACGTACAGGGTTCCTACCTCTATGTATGGAGAGAAGTGATGTAGAAAAAACACAACTGGAGCAGCGGGACTTCATTCTGCTTTGACAGCTTTCAGCAGGCGAATTCACATGCAGCGTTTGTAACAGCCAAGTATGCCGCGCTAACAGACCGTACAGGACTGTATCCAATCCAGAATAGGCACTTCTTTCTTCTGCCGTGACTGATTGTCACATTCCAGCATTAGCTCGAGAGATCCAGCAAACATTGAGGGGTACCAGGGAGGCCTACCCAGACCAAATCTGTCTTCTTTTCAACGATCTGTGCTAATTATCTCAGATCTTTTCAAATCCTGATGTGTGATCTGTTAAACACGGGTGGTACAACGAAACTATTTGCCTGAACTGGGCTCTCACATTGGAACAAATAGAGTCATCGCTAAAGTGCAAACCCCATCCACTTGACCCTTAACTTAGAACAAAGCTAAACCTGAAAGAAGTCATTCTTACAGCACCTGAGCCATATTTTCAACTAATGCTGAAACATCTGATTATAAAGGGAATTCATCAAGAGCCTTAAAGCTTTAAACACAGACCAACAGAATTCAGTTTCACCATCAGGTATGTCAGGTATATAACTCACCAGGAGGTTTAACATAATCCAAATTTGTCAAACTAACAGCAGGGGTACAAAAATATATGACTGTGGTCATAATGCTGCAGGAAATGCCATTATGAAACTATTAAATGCATCATATAACATCATAAAACACAATGTTCTCCTCTTACAAAGACTGGAAGGACAAGCAGACATGATGTCATGCTACAACGTCATGACATTTGTATGGAGGGCTGCTTTACAAGACACTGTGGTTCACTTTCTTCTTTTTTTGATATTCAGCGCTTTCATATGAATAGCACAAGGAGGGAAAATGAACACTGAACCCTAATTTCCACAGTCAGCATGGACTAACGTGAGGCTATGCTTAACTGAAAGGCTTCTTAAATAGCCTAGTTTAGCATAGAATGTAGATAGCTACATAGCTTCTTATGTTATACTACATCAGCTTCATAATGGCAGAGGGACCAAGCAGCCACGGTTTATAGCCACGAAAGAAATTACGGTAAATAAAACTGCATGAGGCATGTTCTCCCCTTTCTTCATTTTAATACATTTTATTTAAATCTAAGATAAATAAAACTCAATAATGAAAGGATGTTCACAAGTCATGTGTATGATTAGATTTACTATCAAAAATACTGTCTAATCATCCATCCGTTTTCTTCCACTTATCCAGGGCCAAATCACCGAGGCAGCAGGCTAAGCAAGTCAACCAAGACACCCCTCTCCCCAGCAACATTTTCCAGCTCTTCCTGGGGGATTTCGAGGCGTCCCAATGCCAAATGAGATACTTAATCCCTCCAGTGAGTCCTGGGTCTACCCTGGGGTCTCCCCCAGTTTGGCGCACCCAGAAGACCTCCACTGAGGGGCATCCAGGAGGCATCCTAATAAGACACCTGAACCACCTGAACTGGCTCCTTTGACATGAAGGAGCAGAAGCTCTACTTTGAGCTCTATCTGGATGTCTGAGCTCCTCACTGTACCTCCCAGTGATCCTCCTCAATAAGGAATCACATTTGGACAGCTTGAATGCGTTCTTTTAGTCATTACCCAAAGCTCATGAGCACAGCTGAGGGTTGGAAAGAAGATCAACCAGCCCACAATGGTCCGATACGTCTGCAGTACTGCTAATGCTGTAAATTCTACCCTCAAGCGTGTATAGGATCCTAAGATACTTGAACTCCTTTACTTGAGGCAAGGACTCACTCCCCATCCAGAGGGAGTAGTCCACTGTCTACTGGGAGAGAACCATGACCTTGGACAAGGGGGTTCTGACCCCCTATCTGACCTTCGCACCCGGCAACAAATAGCTCTAGTGCCCCCTTGAGGTCCCAAGCAGAAGAAGCCAACAGAACCACATCATCTGCAAAAAAGCAGGGTTGAAATCCTGAGGTCCCCAAATGGAAAAAACCTCCCCCGATTGCGCCTTGAGATCCTGCCCATGAAAATCACTGTAATAATGCAAATAAGATGTCCAAAAAAAAAAAAAAAAAATACTACCCAACATTACTTCAAATAAAGGCTGATGTAAGGATGTACTGTGAAAATGTTGTGCATCGCCATGATTGTGTATTAAAATTCATTAAAAATGTTCACTGTCCGCCACTTCTCTAAAGGATTGAATAAATGTGGTATCATAGTAGGTGAGGTAAGATCCTCAATGAAAAAACACAAGTTTTCAATAACATACAGCACTGTCATGAATAAAATGTTACTGTCGCACTCAACAGTAACCTCTAATCTGTCTGCCATTTGTTTTCACAGAGCACAGAAACAAATCTTTCACAGGATTACACGTTTAGATCTTTTTCAGCTCGAACTCACAAAGAAAAAAAAAATGCCTGAGCGCTCTAGAAGCTGAATTTCTTTAAGGCAGAGGCCAACAAATCAAAGTATTGACAGATTTCATGCCCCCTGCTGCGTTCTCCCACTCAAAATGAAAGTAAAAATGCATCACAGAGCTCACACAAACTGGCCACACTCTTATCAAAAACCAAAACATGAATAATTCAGCGACCTTCAGTCCAGTCCTCAGGATTAAAGGATGAAAATGAGAAATTGAAAAGAGAAAATGTGAAGGGGAAAAAATCTATTAAGCGTGGTCCCCCGAAAAAGCATCAAAAATAAATTACAGTGTTGCCGTGGCTCATCATGAAAGCACTATAAACATGCAGCCGCTGATCCATGAATATCAAAATGACTCAGAAACAAATTTTATTCAGTGGAAAGATAAATATGGTGGCTGGTTTATCTCGAGTTGACTGAGGCGGGAAAACAGCCATTATGAAATGCAGATTTCCACCATTTATCAAGGTCGGCTTGCTTGCAGTCAGAGCTGCCATGTTGACTTAAACAGTGATTCACCCTATCTCCAAATGCTCAGAGTACCTGAGAACTGGCTCACAACAGCAATGACCACACACTTTGTAGCAAGCACTGTTTCCAGAAGTGAATTTCCCTGTTCAGCTCATTCATTGACAATTAACAAAACCTTCCAATCACAGTTGTTAACCAAGCCAACTACTAGCTACTTGAATACTTGTAAGCATAAAACATTCTATTCAGTAAAAATAGCATTCAAAAATGGAGAAATGGGCAAAGGAACAAATAGCGCGTACATAATTTTTCCAAGGGAGGAGGAACAACAAATCTCACTATTCACTGTGATCTCCTTAGATCAATGCTAATGTTAGCTTTTCAACCTTTTCCTTCAGCCATCTCCTTCTTCCTTACATCTACAAAACATATTCATCCCCTCGGATGTTTTAACCCAGGATTCTTCACCAGTCAAAGCTTTATGGGAGAGTGGCAAAGTTCACCAAAAACATGTGGGAGACGCCATGATCAAGGGGAAGAAAATTCTTTAGTCAGATAAGACCAAAATGGTGATTTTGGCCATCATACAAAACACTATGTTAAGCGGACACCAAACACTGCACATCCCCACAACACACTATCCCCACTGTGAAGCACAGTGGCAGCATCATGCTGAGGGGATGCTTCTCGGCAGCAGGCCGTGGATGGCTTATAAAGGTAGAGGGTAAAATGAATGCGGCAAAATAAAGGAAAATCCTGGAAGACAATCTTATTCAGTCTGCAAGATAAAGATGGGCAATGAATCCAAATTTAGATCAAATTTTCATGTCGTATTAAAATTTTCAAATTGCAGACTGAAACATTCAACGGTTATCGTCCATGGTTTTAATGATAATTCAAATACTTACACTATGGTGAGTGTGGGGAAAAATCATTATAATAATCATTAAAACCTGTAATTGTTTCATCATATGACACCCTAATATTAAGAACAAGACATGTAGTTTGAATGTGGGCCAAAAGTGAACTGTAGCACCAACAGCACAGCCTGAGCCCTTAAAAAAGCCCTGAAATGTCTTCACATTGACCAAATCAGTTAGGCAGAACCCTATAGACAGACCCAGCTGCAGAAACAAATTAGAGGGGGGGCATTACATTATTCTTTTTTTTTTTTGGGGGGGGGGCACCTTTTCAGCCTAAATTTTATTTGCACCAGGCTGAACAGTGGCATTGTGGCCACTTCTACAGTGCTGAGAAATCATTTTTCTCTCACTAAAAAGGGGCAGTTCATCCCAAAATCTGAAAAAAAAACCCCAGTAGTGTAGTGCTACGTGTCGATTTTCTCAACTCAAAAGTCAAGCATTTATGTCAAGAAGAACAACAACGGGGGCTGCAGCGTGCAGAGAGCAGCGCCATACAGCTTCACTTCTATTAGAAACATAAACTTGATGTCAAACTGGCCAGCACAGACCTTAATCCCAGAAAAAAGGCGTGGAGGAAAGCTCTGCATGGGTGGTCTTTGGGGCTTTTCTGTGCCAGCGTCACTAGGCTGCAATGGCCTGTTGCTGTTCCTCGCAGCTGTAATGTTACCGTGAACCTCGGTGTTGTTGTTGTTGTTGACGTCGTCTATCATGTTTCTTCCATGCAGATGAGTTATGCTGCTTGGCGCTGCTCCTTGTGCTCCCTAGCCCCCTAGCATGTATGTTTACTCCAGTGTGGCTGTTGACTTCGGTGCTTATGTTTCCAATAGAAGTGAAGCTGTATGGCGCTGCTTCCTGCTAGCTCCCAGCCGCCTCATCACTTGTCCTTTTGTATTTTTTTGGAAATAATTCTAATATCCATGTTCACTGCGCACTAGCGATGATGAACGCCATCAACGTATGACTCGGTATGACTCAGTGACCCGCCCCACTCTATTTGTAATTGGCTAGCACGTTGCTTTCGTTTGTTGGTTGGATTGGTTGAATTTTAGAATCGACTAATCGAGATAGGAAAAATAGAAGATGGCTACTCCAATGAAAAAACAAAACCCAAGCCCCAGGGCAGGCACGGCTGACTCCGTGGGCGGGCACGGCCCCCCAATGCCCGCCCATGCCGCCGGGTCTGCCTACAGACATATCAAAACAATTAATTTGTGGATTACTGTGTGGTAAAATTACATGTAGTAAATAAAAATGCCTTGTTTTTGGAGAGAGAAAAGAAATACATCAATAGTAAGCCTATATTTGTAATTTCATGATTTGCACAGGGCCCAGAGACATGTTACCTTGAGATGAGTTTGAGTTGTATTGTTACTCATGTGCATTTGAGTAGAGCCTATGGAAACCCATTTCTGCCAAATACAAAAGAAAAAAAGGTGAAAGTAGGCCATTCTTGAAAAAAAATACAATAATTTATGGCTTACGTCATAATTATGAAATAAAGAGTCAAAATTATGAGTAAAAAAGTCATGTTTATGAGATAAAAAGTCAATTAGGAGATAATCATAATTTTGGCTGCTTTATCTCATAATTGACTATTCATCACATAATTTTGACTTTTCATTTCATAATTTTTTTTTCTTATGATTTTGACTTTTTACCTCATAATCATGACTTAGGGTTCTTTTTTTATTTCCCCAACTACCACATTCTTCTTTTTCAAGTGACAGAAATGGGTTTCCATGACAGTCTGTTTATTATTTTAAAAAAGATGCTTCCAAATACAGTATTTTGTTCACTTACTACAATTGCTTTGGCCCTTCACCATTAACCATTCCATGGTTATGACATCATGACTATTAATCAAATCCTCTTTCAAGAAAATGACTGGTATATTCAGACCACACTGTTGAGCTCTATTATATTATGACACTAACTAGAGAAACAGAGGAGTTCAGCCAGAAACGGGTGAGTGAACTATTGAGCAATGCGTAAACTGGCATTCGTGTAAATTGGAAAATTGACTTAAATGTTTCCTGACTCAGTCTGGAAAATTAAGCAGGATAGTTAACTTGAAGGATTATGGTTCCACACACATAATAATCACCTTCCAGCCAAGCCAAACCTGACTGAACTGGTGTTTCTATTGGACTACAGTGGTGTGCCACGAAACCAAACATCAGCTACAAGATGAATCAGGAAATTAAAAGTCAAAATCCAGCTTTAGCTTTACATGCAGACTCTTTATTTTAAAAATCACCAATATCATCTGTTTCTACCTTCTTGTGTGATCCCTCCCCATTGTGCCATAATAAAGAGCTGCCAAACAACACAACTCTACTGAGACCTCCAGACTTCCTCTATCTGTGTTGTGTTGTGGCATTCACCACTTTTAGGTACTTATCAGGAGGAAACAGGAAAAGGAGAAAGGCTATCTCCCTCTGCAGAGTAAATCATGTGAATGGGAATGAAATAAGGACATTTATAAAAACAGAAAATGTGGAACAACCAGTTGTTTTAAGATTTCAAGATATTTTATAGAGCTACACATATAAAAGGTATAAATTCTTTTTCAAATCTATTTTTTTTTCTGCAGGTTTCTTTTAAGAGTTTCTTATATCATGCCATTTCAACAAACAAATAAAAACTTTAGCACACTTTTAGGCTAAATGTACAGCATAATATCTCCCTTCCTCCTACAGCTCAGTGCCAAACACAGCAAATATGCCCTTGAGTTTAAGGTAGCGGCGTTCGTCACTTGATCTCTCCTGAACCATAAATCCCTCAAGCCCTCACACCGACTCTCTCAATCTCTTCGTCTCAGGTTTTTATGAGGTGAGAAGCACATGCTGATTTCCCTCCCACGCACACAGACTCACAGACCGGAGGCTGAACGGTAGGCCCTGTTCTGACCCGCGGCGCCGTATGCATATTAGAACATTTTGCAGGAGTTATCTGGAGTAGCCATGCGTGAAAATGGGAAGACAGTGTGCAGTACTCAGCTAGGGTTCAGCGCCAAGGTTGCCGTGCTAATGAATCCCTTATTGATTTTATGAGGTGGCTGGTACTTTTCGTTATAATTAGGGCACAGCGCGGTGTCAGAGCACCCTGCTGAGATGAATGGGAGACTCATCATAGCTTGCATTGGTCAAGCTATTTTTCTGCCAAATCACATTCAGGGTTTTCATAAAAAGGAGTTCTGTTTTGCAACAACTATTTCTTTAGTACATTGGGAGCACTTTCTATAAACTTTGCCTAGAGTATATGACTTCAGGGGAAGGACACTGCCTTATTTCATTTTAACAGAAACCAATATTAAGGGCAGTGCTACATCTGAGTATTTATGTGTCAGTCTTGAAGGCTGTGGCTAGCACTATATGTGCTCTGTGCACTATATATGCACTATATGGACAAAAGTATTTGGCCACACCTGTTAATTATTGAATTCAGAGGTTTCAATCAGACTCATCAAAATGAAGCACCTCGCCATGCAGTCTCCATTTGCAAACATTTTTGATACTAAATGGTCGCTCTGATGAGCTCAGTGACTTCAAGCGTGGTATTGTGATGGATGCCACCTTTGCAATAAGAGTTTGTGAAATTTCATCCCTGCTGGATATTCCACAGTCAACTGTAAGTGATATTATAAGAAATTGGAAGCGTTTAGGAACAACACAACTCAGCCACAAAGCAGAAGACTACATAAAACCACAGAGCGGGATCAACAGCTGTGAAAGTACATTTTGTGTAAAAGTTGCCAACACTCTGCTGATTCCAGAGCTGAGAATTTCTGAACATTGGCATTTATGTAAGCACAAAATCAGCAAAGGGAGTTTCATGGAATGGGTTTCCATGGCTAGCAGCTACATGCCTGCCCCACATCACAAATAAAAAGAAATTGTTGATCTCAGTAGGACAAACCAGGTTAAATAAAGGTTAAATAATCAGCAAGTCCAATGCCAAGTGTCAGACTGACTGCATTGTACCAACTGGGAAGTTTGGTGGAGGAGGGATAATGGTATGGGGCTGTTCTTCAGGGTTTGGTCTAGGCCTTTTATCTCCAGTGAAGAACATTCTTAATGCTTCAGCATTCCAAGACATTTTGGACAATACTATGCTTCCAACTTTGGCAATAGTTTGGGAAGGCCATTTTGTATTCTAACATGACTGTGCCTCAGTGCACAAAGAAAGGACTATAAAGACATGGTTTGATGAGTTTGATGTGGAACAACTAGACTGGCCAGCACAGAGTCCAGATCTTGACCCCATCAAATCCCTTTTGGGATGAACTGGAACGGAGATTGCAAGTCAGGCCTTCTCGTCAAACAGCCTGACCTCATAAATGCCCTACAGAAGGTAGGGCATGAGTACAGTCCCTGTTGGTATAATGGTTAGACAGTCAATGTTTTTTCCCCTATAGTGTACATTGTGTAATAACATTTGGTCATTTTTGGTCCCTAGAAAGTTTTGCAACATCAGATCAGTCTTAAACATTGCACTCGGATTAGCAGAGGGCCTCATTTATTGAAACAACCTTACTGTCTTTTAAAGACACAACTCAAAAGTCACAAATATAGCCCAGTTATCACAACCTGCCAAAGTACCACAACCTAGAGGGGAAAACCAAAGATCTTGAAACACTGGCTCCATCTTTGAGAAGTGTTTACACCATTAGCTCCTGACAGCTGCCACTGCACATGAAGAACACAAACAGCCTATACTCAAACAAACACAACCTGCAGATTCTGAAGAGCAGGACCATGAAAGTCAGATCTAACTTTAGAGCGTTTTCAAAGTCAGAACTGTTACAAGCTGTAGTGATATATGAGAGCTTTGTCAAGAGCAGCAGAAAAACACGTTTGATTTTCTGTTCTGACAGCTGTTCTCGGCCCCGTTAGAAAAAAAAATCCCAGTCACTGAAAGATGATACTGAATGGCTATTGATTACAAAAGGATGAAAGGGTAACTGCTAGAGATTTGTGTGAGCCAAAGCTTGGATTTAGTTTTGAATTACACCCCAACTGCTGCATGTTGTGTCAGAAGTCCTTCTCATGGTCTAAAGAGAGGAAGTAGATGCAAGCATCCAAGTGTAATGTAACGCCACAATAAAGAGCTTTGCTTACAAAGTGAGTTTAGTGCACTTGGGATGAAATTCAACCCCATGCTTGCACAGTTGTGAAGGATCTCAGTGAAGAGAAAGAAGGATGAAAATCTCATGTTAGCTAGATAAGAGTGTTTTTTTTTCTGTATGTTCTCACCCATTTGTCAGTGGTTTGGGGTTGTCATCCTCCCAAATCTCGCATGGGTGTAACACGACTAATCTACAGCCTTAGTATGAGTATCCTTCAGGGTGCTGACAAACATTTAAGCTCTGGTTGTCAGTGGATACACACTGTTTTGGGATCCACATATGGCGCGTATGCAGGGAGGGTCGTGAGACTGAGGTTTGGCGGTCTTGTCTTGGCAGAAGGGTGGGTCGACTGCGGCCTGCGAAGCACGAGGGCCAGCCAAGGGTGAGCTCTGCAGCAACCTCGTGCATCACTGGGACCCAATGGGACAAAGAGACGAGCTATAAATAAACAAAACCATCTCTTTGCACGATGGTTTCAGGGACAAGTTTAATGAGGTACGGCAGTTATTAAGCCTGTCATGGATGCTTGCTACTTGAAGAAAAAAAGGCATTCACAACGGTCTTTAGTGTTGTTTCATTAGAAGTATGTCTATGTTTACTTTCTAGTGCAGCAACTAATGATGATTTAGCCAATTTCACATATGCATATAGTGTTGTTCAACACATTTACTTCTTAACAACGGCGTTGGAAAGAACACAAGGGTGAACAGAAAATATAATGAGATAACTCACTAGCTATGCATTATCACCTCATCTCAACTGCCCACTGGTATTTTTTTCTAAGTTGGCACTGGGATGCACGTGCTCTTGCATCACTTCCAGCTCACATGCACATCTGGGACCGCTACTAGCACGAACCGTAAGTGCCTTTTTTAGTGCATTTCTTCCTCATTACAAGAAAGTTATGAATGAATATAAAACATCAGTTTTATATTTAGTTATTATGCCTTTTGCCATACCTAATAAGAGGTACCTAGAGTGCATGGCATGACCTTATCCAGTGCACTTTTTAAGTTCATTTCTCCCTTAATGTGAGAATTGTATACATGAAAATAAAACTGTGGTTTCTGTTTAGTTAACACACCTTATTAAGAGGCGTTTTTATTAAAAAGTATCCTTAATTCAAAACAAGACGTAAACAGTGGAGATGGGTGGAGCTGGGCAGCACTGGTCTGTACTCCTCATATTGTGTTATTGTTTTAGTTGAGAGCCCCCTGGTGGCAGAATTTTACATCGTGTGTGATTAATCCTGGCTTTTGTTTTGTTTTGTTTTTTCTTGCTATAATAAGTGATTTTATTCCTGCACATTTTCCAATGTTTCATTTATTCACAAGTGCTAATTTAGCCACATGTAACATTAGCTACATAGTTCCCTAACTACCTGTCAGTTCCATGCTGTTTAATGTTTTGTTTGTTGTTTTCCTTTAGTAGTGACAACCATATAAAACACAAGGGGTGGACTGGTATTTGTTCTTTTTTTTTGGCCCGATACTGATTATTAGTTGCTCATAAAACCACTAACAGATATTTGAAACCAATATCTATTTACAGGCAAAGGTGACAATGTAACAGAAAAAAAATCTGAATTTGAATTGGTTTAGATCAATAAGTACAACAGCAATAAAGGTGAGTTTTTGATTCTGGAAGATGCCCAACTTTAACAGTTCACATGTGTATTCACCAATAATATAAGTGCCCCAAACTTAAGTTAAAGCTATAACACAAGTATATCCATGTCTTGAACTCAAAATCTTACGAAGTATAATTGCATTTTAGAAAAATACATTGCAAAACTTAGTTTTATCTACTGATGCATTAATGTGTTCAACATTTAAATGTTACAGATTGTTAAGGTGGAGCTTACTAGTATCAATAGTTTAACCATAATAGCACATTAATGTTATAAATATACTATGAGTTTTTTTTACTTAAATCTTAAGGATTCCAATGTTTTTAACTTAAGGAACAACTGTAGAATTATCTTCCCAATACGCCTCAACAGAGACTCAGCTGACCTCAAGCCCTGCTCTGACCTACTCCCCCTGGACCTTGGGCTGAAGTGTTAAATGTCTAGAACATGTGACATCTCAGCCAATCAGACAGTGTTGTGGGCGGGACATGAGGAGAGAGTCAAAATGCCAAATAAAGGTAAATAATTGGCCAGGCTGATTTTTTGCTGACCCTTACAAAACACAAAACCTACAAAACCTTGAACAGTTTTTTTAAGGTGTCCCTGAGACCCTTTGTGATAATGTTACCGTGGCAACACAAAAACTAATTCTAATAGCAATTTGAACCCTCAATCAAAGGTGTGTCAAAGGCTTTTTGAATGTTAACTTTAGATAAAAGCTGCTGTAAACTTTGCCCCTTGGCTAGCAAGTTATGTGGGGATTTTTCTACTTAAAGCCTGTAAAGACTCCTCCTTAAGCTTACTTTACAACATGCTACAAAAGACAAGGCCTAACATCATAAAAGCCCCCAGCCCTCTGCATCACTAAAGCTGAGATAGAAGACACTGGAACTACACACAAAGGAAAAGGTGTTAATTGCAACAATCCTTTTCATTAAATGTTCCTGATTTTAAAATGAATTTATAAAAGATAAATGGATCTGTCCTGTGCGTGCCTCAGTAACCTTTCATTATACGTACCAAAGCTATGTCTGCTCTTCTTTACCAGCAGACTGTTTAACTTGCCCGTGTAAGGACTGTATGAAAACTGGAGCTCGATGTAGCTCAAGAAGATAGACTATTTTACATTTCATCCTCCATCTTCAGCACATCCTCTGCCATTCTTTCCTTAAACACTGAGTCAGAAGCCATTATAAACCCCCAGAGAAATTCAATTCAACCCAATCACCATATGGGGTTCAAGACTTAATTTGTGGCTTTAAAGCAGTTTAAAAGCCACAGCATCTGCAAAGTTGACCACTGAGAGCTTTCATGGATAAAGTCTGCAAGTAATCATTACGAGACGCTTTGCTTCTGCCTTCCTATTGTTTGAATGATAGCCCCCATCCTTTAACAACACTGAGGAGGCTACTGACTACAAAACAAGACATCAAAAGCACAACTCTCCCTGTGGTTTATGAGTAAGAAAACGATCTTTTGTGTACGCAATTGTGGTTAAATGCCTTCTGCCACAAAACCAACTAAAATCACTATCTACAGACACTTTATCCGTCTGTGTTACATAGTAAATGGCTCGCTCTATTCTCAACCCAAAGCTGCTGATTTCTCTAACACTTGACAGTCTAAATTTCTCCTCATAGACAAGCTGTTTTATCACATATTCAACACAAAACTCAAACATAAGGTCGCTAACTCATTTCACTGGCCTACTTCTTCTCTCAGTTTTATCTGCTTCAAGCTCATACTGTTACTTAAATAGCCCCAACACAACTAGGGCACATGTTTTAGATAATTATTCAACTAGAGGCTCAGGGATTCCTGGTAACATACTGGGCCACAATCAAACAGTGAGCCTTGAGGGCGCCAACCCGTATGAGATAGCAATTATGAGCATTTACGAAAAACTGAGATGATTCAGTGATTCACTTGTGCCCAACGATTTTAATGTTAAAGCCCTAAACAGCCCTAGGTTTAGCTTGTGGTAAGCCTTTTTCAGTGACAAAGAAGTTCAATGTAAACTGAGCTGTGAATTTCAGTAATGCTCTGTCACTACAACAATTAGGAAGAAAAGCTTACTTCATATCTTTGATTAAGTTTGATAAAGGGCAATCATTTTTAATTTCACTGTGGATTGACTTCCTGTAGCAGTGTTTTAGCTACTAAGCATTTTAGACAGCTAGCCTTCCTGTATCTGTCTTCCTAACAAGTTAGCAAGGAGGTGCAACCCTCCTATTGACTTCTCTGCCTAGCTAGTTAGCATGGGAAGAGGCTAGCCTTCATAACTCTGTCTCTTCACGACAGGAGATGCTCCAACGGTTGAAACTAATACCAGTGTTTTAAATAACAACATTAATCAATTTTAGCTGATAGCCAGTACAGTGTTTTCATTACTTCTTTTGGTGTAATCCTTCTACAGTGTCAAAATTTGCTCTTTGGCCAAGAAAACAGTTTCTCCAACACGTCACATTCTCTGCCCATTAGCTAATCTCTTATCTAAATCAGCAGTTAGGTGTGCTAAACACTAGCATTAGATTGTTAGGGCAACAATTCATAAAAAACCACATATTTTCAGATTATCCATACTAAATGTTATGTCACACTGAGTATGTAGTATGGTCTGAATTCATAGTATGCAATTTTGGGTATGCATGAAATCCCCAGAGGAACACTAGATTGGCCAGGCCTTTTAATTATGAAATGGGAACATTTCTGCGTCTTCATCTAAATATAAAACTGATGGGAACTGAAGCTTGCTGGCCAGCCTACAAGTGGAATAAAAATGAAAGTTATTGTACTGATATATATTTATTTTATGTGGTCAAATAACATTTAAATAAGTACATAGCTAGGAAAGAAATGACTAGTAGAGCTAGCTTAGTGCTAGCTTATTTAATGTAGCTTGGACTGGAAATACTGCTGAGAGGATGAGTAGGAGTCTGATGTATAACATGAATGGTTAGTAGGGAGTATTTACTGTTGGAGTATTTAGTAAGTGGTAGGTTACGCAAAGTGTGGTTTGGGACACAGGCAATATCTAAATTTAAATTAGCAGCAAACTAAACTATATGTAAATATAGACACCAAGCAAATTGACAAAACTCACCTGAAACATTTATAATCTTCAAGTATCCAGCTATAAATGGATGTTTATGGTTGTTGAATTCTAGTTATGGACCAAAGGTCAGGCTATCTTGTTGACTGTAAATATATATGAGAGAAAGTCGTGATATAGGGAATATGGGATGAAAGTGTGGCAGAACAGCGCACTAACTGTTAGCTTAGTATGCAGTATATATTTGAGTGTGTAGTGGTAAAAATAAACAGTGCACATTTTCTGTCTTTGCTAGTTCGCACAGGAGTTAGCTAACCATCCTACACTGTGTCTATCCAAGCAAGAATTGTGTCTAGCTAGCCTTCCTGTAAATGTGCCCTGAGCTTGTTAGCCCAGTAGGCAGGTAGCTTTTTCAGAATGTTTTTTTTTTCTTAGCTTGCTAGCAGGAAAGACAGCTAGCCCTTCTGTACATGAGACTTCTTAGCTAGCTCAAGCTGAGTAGGTCACTTGGTGTTCTTCGGTGTTAGAGGGAGTTAAAACCACAGCTTCACTTTGTACAGTAATGTGTTGAGTGTTGGGTCTAACCTAGCTAGTAAGGCAGTAAAAAACACTGACACACAGTGTTAGACGTCTGCTTTAGACAGATGCCTGTTGGTGGCTGGATAGCTATGTGGTTTATATCACTGACTTTGTTGCAGCGATTCAGGGGTTCCAACCCTGGTCAGGGCCCAATGAACATCCAGTGTGGACCCTTGGACAAGGTCCTTAATGCCAAGAACACCTGTCTTAGATGTATGCTGCTTTGGGAAAAGCGTCTGCTAAATGACAATGTAACATTGACACATTCACAAGAAATCCTTCTCATTAGCTAAAGCCATGTCTCCAGACATCTAATGAGCCTCAGTTTAGTTTACGCAAATATTCAATCTCTGTAGTTGACTCCACCAGATCATGAAAGAATAACTTGCTGAGAAATGCTCAAAACTAAGCACTAACTTTGAACTCTAAAGCACTAACTTCACTTTAAATGGCTAAGCGTTTAAGCTTTAGGCCCTGTCAAAGCTGTGAAACTGAGCCAGAACATAAGTTGAGGGACATAAAATGTAATTTGAGGGACCCTAAATCACCTCCAGGTCAACACAAACACCAAAAATGTGAGAATTTGTTGGTTATGTCTGACACAGCTTGGTGGAGGAACCACAAGAATGAAGACTTTGCAAAGAATGCGTCATGCTTTTATCTGTAAAGTAATAAGTCATTACAAATTGATTTGATTCCTTTTCCCTGTTTTTCTTTAACTTGCCCTTGGTAGTCATTGCACAATAAATCAACATTAATAGCCAGTAGAAAAGCAACAACCAGAAGCCCTGCAATGAAAACTGGCCTCTTACTTAGATTGAATTTACTGCTTCACTTATCTGGGTTGATACAAGCAACTGAACACTCCCAAGACGACAATGCTTGTAATCAATCGAACATACTTTTGCCTGCCTGCTACAAAAAGATACATATATAGGGTGTGAATGGGCAGCTACATCTTACAAAAGAAAATTCTTTCAGTCTGTCAAAAGCATGTGACCCTGAGGGAAAATCTGTGTCTATCATTAACATTCACAAAGGCAGTTGATTATCACTTCTACTGAAAGCCCTATGGTTTGAACTGTGATGAAACAGCACTTCATAAAGACAATCCCATATTGATCCACTTATTGGTCAACCTCAGAAACCAAGCTAGAGGAGTAACAGATGTTGGAACCAGTTGACTTTGTGACTTTGTCTTAATTTTGGTGCGACTTTGAGTCACTTTTGAGTTATTTGGTGGCATGTTTAATTGTTTATGGCATTGTTAGCAGTGGGTATAATTAAAATGAAAAACAAACTGAAACTATAAAGAAAAACTTACCAGTCATTGGCATCCTAACCTCACCAAAGCCAAAGATTTAACTCTTCTGCAGGGTGATGTTTTCATGTAAATCCTCACAGGGACCATAATGCATTTCTCAGTTGTGCAAAGGCTGTATGGTGTGACTGGGGTCACAGATGTTTTAAATTCAGGGCTAAGAATGCTAAAAGCCACTTAGGATGCATTTCATTTAACAGTGCTGCTTTCTTTATCTCACATCCTTGCTTCAGTCATAGTGTCTATTGAGTCTTCCTTGTAAAAGCATCCATTACCAGAGCAATCTGTCTAACTGCTGTTGAAAACAATATTACTGAAATGCCTGTGTCATGCAGAGCCTCATTTGTTAACCTGTCAAAAGCTTTGATGACGGGTATTCAAAGAAGAGTTCAGAGGTGGCAGTCAATATATTCTCAAAGCAACTCAGATGCAATCAATCAAACCGCTAGTACAAACATGAACATATCAGCACTGTGAGTACCCTTGGCTGAACCAGAGAAAAGCCTGACTCTAAACCCAAAGATCATGTCTCAGTATTTTCCCTTGAATCAAAACCAGCCTGGCTCAAGTCCTCTCCCTGCTCCCGTAAACCGAAGTCATTTCACACGCAGAGTCTTTTCATTGGGATTACCATTGGCCAAGAGAGCACTCGCCTGGGCTCAGAGCAGTGCCCAGGAAAAACACTTGACATGATTGAAAAAACAGAGCCCAGCCAAGACATCCAAGACAGTTGAAGTGTCTGGATTTAGAAGAACTATCTGC
Source organism: Cheilinus undulatus (assembly GCF_018320785.1). NCBI lineage: Eukaryota > Metazoa > Chordata > Actinopteri > Labriformes > Labridae > Cheilinus > Cheilinus undulatus. The sequence goes on along the minus strand of NC_054887.1, from coordinate 16,131,904 downwards.
CCTGCCATCTAGACTCTGACATTAAGAACAGCATGCAACAAAATTTGATTACAAGCTTAAGGCTCAGATAAGATCATCTCAGCTCACAAGGAGGTAGACAAACTCAGAGAAACCAATTTGTTCATTAATAAGTCAAATTACTCTTAATCTCACAATAGATATTTCTGTGAGGGCAGAACCTATACAAGAAGAACAAGACTGTCTGTGTCCTAAGCTTTCTGGTTTTAGTCCAGTCAGATAGATGGCATGATCTGTATGCTAAGAGTGTCTTGACAAGGTGGCAAGGAGTCCCAATAAATTGGCCAGAACTCTTCAGTTCTCGTGTGAATACAATTTGAATTTTTATTGATCTATATAATCAGACATCTGGATATGAGGGCCGCTAACAATCTGGTTATAGTCACCACCTTACGACTCTTCAGCTATTCCAATCTGCATCTCAAGAACTCTTTACTTTGACCAGAACACAACGAAAGTAGATGGTCGGTGGTCCCTTTTTCTAACTTAACCCTGGCCTTGAAAAATTAAAGACCCCCTGACGCTATCAGTCTGTCAATGCTAGAGGGCATGCACTTTTTGATTACATCTTTTGACAATCTGTGGAAAAACTAAAGACTGCTTGTTATTTTGACTGATTAGAGGAACATGGCTGGGGTACTGGTAGCCTACTACAGTGTTGGGAAAATCCAAGAACTGATGAGAAACTAAGTCATTGACATCTGCCAGTCTGGAAAGGGTTACAAAGCCATTTCTAACACTTTGGGGCTCCAGCCAACCATGGTGAGAGCCATTATCCACAAATGGAGAAAACGCGTTGGCCTACCACAATGACTCCAAGAGCACAATAAGGACTCATCCAGGAGGTCACAAAAGAGCAAAGAACAACATCTAAAGACCTGCAAGCCTCACTTGACTCAGTTATGGTCAGTGTTTATGATTCAACAATAAGAAACCTGGCAAAAATGGCATCCATGGGAGAGTTCTAAGGCCAAAACCAGTTCCAAGCTTTGAAAAGCCTTCCATTCAGTATTAAAACAGGGCTGAACCAGAGACGTGATTTCAGTTTTTACTGGGGGACTGACCCAGTGATAGGCGTAGACTGAATCTCATTATCATTAATAAAGAAAATTTAAAATTAAAAGGTATTTACGTTAAGACTCAATATAAAAAAAGTCTCCTTCAAAATGGTAGACCGCTAGAAGGTCCCTGGTAGACAATAGTCAATAAGTTCTAAATCAGGCAACTCTACAGTGGTATCAGAGTAACCTCCTCCACTTCAATCTTTGTCTTGCTCTGACCTTTAGCTCATAACTCTTTTTCTAATCCCAGAGGGAAGAGAATGGGAAGCACACGACTCTTGACCTCGAGAGGAGACTTGTTTGATGAACGACCCTGGAAGGTCAGACCTCTGATTGGTATTCAACCTCCTCCATCTAAGAGTGCTGAACCAAAACGCCGGTGTCCATCCCCCTGGAGCGTAAATTACCATCCTGACATTGATAGATACAAAGCATTGGCAGATACTGAACTTTAACAGAGGGGATGGAGTGTGAGCGTAGGCTGAAGCAGGTAGGAAAGCTCCGCGGGTAATATGTCACCAAAGGGCTTTCTTGACAACCTCACAGAGTCACGGTCCCATGTTCGGACAAGGCTGATGGATGAACAGCCGCTGGGTGCTTCACTGGGATACTTGGCAAGGTGCGAGGAACTGGACACAGCAGACAGAGCTCATTTCAACCACCACTCCATGTTTCTCCACCGCCTCCTCCTCATTAACCTTCACAAACACTTACTCTTACTCTTGCTCGCACAGAGGGGTCAGCAATGGTGCTGAAAAGCAGAGTGGGGGGAATTTTGACCTTTAAGGAGTGTCTGAAGATGCATACCAGATGGCAGCCACTGTGAACGAGTAAGGGAGGTGACCTGTTCACTGTCTCTTCATTCTTACAATCCCCAGAGAAATCTACAACATACCTAACATACCTGCGATCTAATACTTGATAATGGACAATTTATTATGTACAGTCTTGACAGAACTGTTGCAGAAGCCCAAACTGCTTATGCCCATATACAGAATTCCAGAGTCAACAGGGAACTACATGTCCATATAAAATTTTGAAAAGGGCATTATTTACATCAGGGGCAGTAAAAGAACAGATGAATAACGGGCACTCTTTGAGACTCCTCCATGGACTTTACAGTACAGACAGAATCTGCTGTTGGTCCACCAACTTTATAGCAAGCAACCCTTTTGATAGAGACAACATCCTCAAATATCAATAGGAAGAGTTAACTTGAATATCAAACCTTTTTTTATAACATTGAAATGAAATTCTTAGGCCATTAGTGATAAAGTACCAACAATTTAACAAAAAAGAAAAAAAATAGTGGTTTCAAACATGCACAAAACTCATGAAATTTGGACTGTATGTGTGAATGCAGACAGCACAATTTTTCCTCAGACTTTACCAGAAGTTCATCATGCTGAATCCCTTGTTATTTTTGCATGTAAAAAGGGGTGAGAAATAGGGATGCATGGTATTATTGTATATCAGTGTCAGCAGATATTAGCTTATAAAGTTCATTAGATCTGCAAAAAATCTGCAGATTTGTCCATTGTTGCCAAAAATGAAAAACAAAAATGCCAGCTATACGTATCAACATTATATTGGCTGTAAATATCAGCTGCCTAATGTCAGCTGCAGAATCTGGAAGTGATCTAAACTGGAAAACAGCTCTCTTTCTTTATGAGGCCACTCTATGTCCATATGAATAAAACTTTGTCCTTTGTCCCTCCAATTATCAAAATCAAGATTGCAGTTTAAAAATCAGTGTAAATATTTTCCTGCATTATTATGTGACACAAATGTAGTCTTAATAAGATCTCATCACTTCAGGGGTGCAAATGGCTTTGAAGTAAGGTTGCGCCCCATGTACATGGGTGGACCAGGTTCAAGTCCAACCCCCACGTCTTTCCTTCTCTCATCCCTGTTTCTGATTTCTCACCATAAACTAGACAGTCTGGCTTTAGACCCTCTTTGCAGACCAAAACTGTGAGATGCTGCCTCTGTCAAAATGGAAACAAATGCTAAAACCGTCAAAATAAATTGTATTAAACTTTGGTTAGGATAAGGGTTGGAAATCATAAGGTAAAGATTAAAATATATATATATGTAAATTAAAAGTGTTGAATAAAGTCACCAAACAGTCTGTTAACAGGAAAAAAAACTTGTGCTAACAAAGCTATGTTAGCTATGTAAGCTACATAACTAACATAGCTAAAGCTAACAAAGCTACAATAGCGATGTAAGCTACACTGCTAACAAAGCTAATACTAACTGAGCTACATTAGCTACATAGATGTTACCTACATAGCTAATATAGCTACACTAGCATTAGCTTCACTTGCTAAAGCTCACACTGCTAAGGCCAAAGCTAACATACCAAACATTAGCTCTGGTAGTAACGTTAACTATGTAGCTAGCGTAGCTTATTAGCTTTAGCTAAAGCCAAGGAAGCTACAGCGGGCAACTATTTGTTACCACTTCCCAAGCGTCATTAAAAGGGACATATTTTACCCTTTTAAGACAAGTTTATATTGTTCTCAGAGGTCTCAAAAACATGCCTGTGAAGTTTGTTGCTGAAAAAACACCCCAGTATTGGATTTTTGCATTTCAAAAACCTCCTCTATTTCAGGCCTTCTCAGAATGAGCCGTTTCTGTGTCTGTGGCTTTAAATGGTAATTAGCTGTCTGACCCCGCCCCTCAACACACCCCTCTCAGGAAATAGATGCACCTCCCTGATGTTACAGACACTTTTTTCCAAAGTTTAGGACCTGACTGGGATTTGAACCATCAGTCTCCCAGACCGTAGTCAGCAGGGTAACCCACTGAGCTATCCTGCATCTCAGCTGGTAGCTGAGAGGATCAGTATAGGAGGGCAGAACTTTCCTCCAAGTGGGGGAGGGCCAACCAAACCTGGGGGCGGGTGCTTACACCCCATGTGAGGTCACTAGGTTTAAAATCTGAGAACGGCTTGTTTCAGCGCACATTTTCTGAAAGGTGGAGAAAGACGGGGGAGAGGGAATGGATTTTTCTGGTACCTGAGGGGGTTGCGGACAGGCCAGGGGCACATGTGTTTGAAAAACCTGAAAAAGTGATTTCTGGATAATATGCCCCCTTTAATAGTTTAATCCCAGATTAGACCTTTGACCTTTCTATTTTATTTCTGAAAATAGTCTGTATGTTTGTAATGGGGTTTCTTCATAAATGTAACATCAGACTTTGTTTATGAACAAAGTTGAATTAAAAAAAAATCTAATAAAACAGATATGCTGTAGCAGCAAATTATGATCTGACAGAGGAGTCATCTGAGACCTTTGGTCCACAGCCAGACCCCTCTCTGGTTTTAAAGTCATCACACATCAATAGTTAAATTCCTAATTTAGAGGCCCTTAAACTTAAAAAAAAACTGCATTTGCAACCTAAAATATTGCCAAGTGAATTGAAATACAGGAGGTTTTTTTGGTTAAAAAAGACTGTTTTTCATAAAACACATAAGTCCTTGAGCAGGGAAATTGTCAAAACTGCTTTGTTATACTTTAACTGATTTAAATGGGAATTTAATATCTAATATTGAACTCAGACTCCTGATTCTGATCAAATTGAAATGTTACTGTGACAGACTGTGGCAATCAGAAAATACTCGCTCTTTGTTTAAGGAATCAGTTTTGCTGTTGTGATAAAACTGGTGATTTAAATCTGTACAGGAGATGATGACTTTTACACCAAGCAACCAGAACGATCTCTGTACTTCATGATGCTGTATGTTCACCCTCTTTGTTCTTTCTTGCTCCTTTGTCAAGACAGTGGATATGTCAAACTACATCATATGAGACTTCTTTATTAAATCATCTGCTGTACAAAAAAATTCAACAAGACACAGTTCTGATTAAACACAACAGACAATGTGTGCAATCAAATGTGCCCGGTTCACCCGTATGCTTTTCTCTGTTGTTTTTTGGGTATGTTGAACAGCATGGAGTCTTTATAGACTTGGAAATAGAACAAAATTTCACATCAAATTACCCTCGTTCTTTCTATGTCATGTTCTGCCTCCTGAGACTCCTTTTTACATCACCGTTCCTATACAACTGCAATAGCCTCCCGCTGCCAGGTGCATGCATGAACAAGCAAGTCAGGATGTTTTTAGGGGACACTTGCCTAAAAATTCTTCCAAAATTCAAGGAGCAAATATGTGAAAACAGATGAGAGAACATTTTCAGAAAATAACACTATTTTGTGAGGGGGATAAATGTCCTACTGGGCTGACACACTAACTCTCTTACAGTCTTTTGTTACGTTTGAATCACTCCTCTGAGGAAATAGTCTGATTTTCCCTTATTCTGTTTTTGGGGGTGCAGTATTATCCAAAGGGACTTGACATTTATCACCCAATCCAGGTCTTGCTACTGACCAGAGTATGGCGTTTAGTTTCAAAAGGATGCCACCTGACTTTCTGAGCACATCCATGCACAAGTGGAGCAAACTGTCATGTGCAGCCCATCGCCATGCTTCTGATTTTAAACTTTAAACTCTAAAAGACAACAATCTGAGGTTCTGATTGCAGTTTTCAGACTATGAGGCTGGTTTGAGGATCAAATATAACAGCTTTTTTTTTTTTTCTTGCCACTTTATTGCAGCTTTGTGTTAATTTTCTTACATTTTTTCAATACGCCGTTATATTCGTCTTAGAAACCCACTTTGTGTCTGCAATTTTGATCTCTCCATCCTCACTTCTACAGCACATCCCTGTACCAATTCAAATCACAATTCTCCATCCACAGCATGATGCTGTTGACATGTTTGTTCAGCTGTTAAACTCCCAGTTTTAAGTTAGCTTCAGTTCCCCTGGGTGCCTGAGCTTTGTTGTAACAGGCACAGAGGTGCATCTGAACCCCTTCATGTGAGCAGCAGGCGGTTTGAACAAGACTGTTCACATGTTGAACTTCACCTCCTCTGCTGTGGCTACACTTTTTAAGACAAAAGGGGAGACTTTGAGGGATTTATGTCAACTTTAAAACCATGTGAGAAACAACTTTGGAGTGTATAGAGAAATTAGTTCCAACACTAAAGTTATGGCAACGCTGCTGGGGTGTTTAAGTGACGTTAGAGCAACCTTACAGCCAGGTTTCCTCATTTCTCCCTCCTTCTCTTTGTCTACAGCAGACAAATGAGCGCTGATTTACGGCTGGCTACTGACAACAAAAGCACATGCAAATACGCATGCAGGCGACTCGTCCCCCTCCGCTTCCGTGATTTTAACAGGAGGAGATGACAAGTGTAGGAGCGGATGGTGCTGTTGTTGGGAGCATACAAGCTCTCTGTGGGCGAAACCTACCTGTCATCGTAGCAGAAATCTGCGTCCAGCGTGTTCAAATAGAGACCCACAGCCACGGCGGTGCACACCAGCTCCGTGATCATCTCTCACAACCCCGAAATGGGAGCCGAACTGGGAAAGAAAAGACTGGAATCGGGTCCCCCTCCTCCTCTCTGTCTTGACAAGTATCGGTGTTATTGTGCTATCAATTCAGCCGCTCGGCAGCACAGCTCCCCAGACAACGCAGGGCATTTTCCGTGACATGTAAAGTGTTTGAAAGTTAGCCATGGTCCCTCTAACCCATGGTGTAGAGATGCAGGTCAGTAGTGTCGGGAGGTGAAGCTATCGCCGGGTGAAGCTCGGAGATGTTCGCATTTCTGTTGCTGCGGTGTCCTCAGACAGTGTGCGCATCTCTCCGCCTTGGCAGTGGAGAGAGCAGAGCGGAGAGACGCATGTGGTTTTCAGTGGAGGCTGCGCATGCGCGCCAAAGTGTGCACTGGAGGAGAAAAGGTGGAGAGTGTAGGGAATATGTCATCGTGTCTTCAGGCATTACGAATTCACGAGAATGACAGTCAAGTATAAAAAATCAGGCGTGATTTGATAGGATAGAGTCAAATTTGAATTTATCAATTAGGATGTTTGTGTTTATGGCATTGTTTTGAAATTCAGTGTTTTGAGATAGTCCACATGTAGTTTTCTTAGCATTGACCAGAAAGTCAAATGAATTAATAACTTTAACATATCAAGTTTAACAAAGCTTAAATTAAAAAAAAAAAAGCCTGAACCGAATCATAAATATCTACAAACCTTTAAAAAAGTCGGCAAGTTCTGTAAAATGTGACACTGCTGGACTCACAGGGGGGAGTAGGGGGGCAGTCTCCCCCACTGGTGCCCTGTAGCCTATTTGGAAGAAAAAGCTGCTCAAGTACTCTCTCTGATACACCCATGGGTAAAATATGATTAAGTGCCCTCTGAATAGATAAAATTTGACAGTGCCCTCTTAAGTGCCCTTTATGTTGGCAAAACTTTGACAAAGCACCCTCCTTAGTGCCCTCTGTTTTGACTAATTGACAATTTTTCCAGTCAGTGCCCTCTGTACACAAAATTTGGCAAAGTGGCCTCTTCAGTGTCCTATGTAAACAAAATTTGGCCAAGTCCCCCCTGCAGACAAAATTTAGCAAGTGCCTTCTTAAGTGCCCTACTAAGAGCCCTCTGTTTGGACTAAATATGACAATGTGCCCTGCTAAGTGACGTCTACAGTGCCCTTCAGGGTTTCCTTCCAGTGGTCAGGGCGTCCTCAGTGGATGACACCTGAAAGGGGACATGCCCAACATGCCTAGAAGTAGATGCAATTATGTGCTATTATTTCCTTGGTGTAAAGTCCATTTTCACTGACATCATCCCTTGTGTATCTTTGTTAAATCAATGGTTAAATGGTTCGTAATCCCTCGTACCTACTACAGAGCTGTAGTAGGTAAGATCCCCCCCAAAAAACAGTTAAATCTTAACCAGAACTTCTTACTATTTCACTTTTAATGAAACTTAAAATTACAATTAAATGCACAGTTGTGCTAATAGTAAAGCAGGTACCCTTTCTATCATTACAGCTCGGCCCCTCAAACATCCGAAGTCTGTCATGCACAGACAGCTCAGTGGACGAGTTAAAAGGATGGACAGACAACCCAAAAACATAATGTGTCTGGCCCTGACAGGCACATAAACTCTTCAACCTCCCCTTTTTTCATTTGCCTGGTCCCAATTCTTTTCTATTTGATTTCTAAAATATCTCAAAGTAGAATTTGTTGAAAAAGATCTAAAGATTAGTATTTTAATAGAGAAAAATAACAAAGGTTTCTGATAAATCCACAATGGAAAAACAGTAATTCTACCATGAGACTGAAATGTCACAATACCTTGCCATTATATTAACGCAGTAAAAAAAAAAAGGATTTAATGCTGAGCTGCTTAGCTGAACCCCAATCGAAAATATTGATTAATTTATGATACAAAAGCCCCCATGGAGAGGTCTTATTGGGATTGTAGGTGTGATTGATGAAGCGTTGTACTTCACCTTATGGTGGAGGATGCATGGGCGTCACTTTGGAAATGTGCACCCTTGTCCTGCTGACTACCAGTTGGACCAACGCCTGTCTCCCAGTTGGGGATCAAAGCAAAGAAATCCAGTGCAGAGCAGTAGAAAGAGAAAACAGATGGCTGGAGAGAGACGTATAGAGCTGGCTGAGACTCAAACACCGACAAAACACTGTGGGTTTGAGGCTAGAGAGTCATGTGTACCTGGCATGCAGTGACCCTGGATCTGAAGGAGACATGACCTTAATCTCATTGACCAGATTCACATAATTGCTAAATTTAGATGTATTAAGCTCAGAGTGGAAAAAAAAACAGATCTGTTATTTTTTTCATGGTACTATCCCAGGTCTTCAGTGCTATAAAATTAGAGTGTCTAGCAATGTGCTGATGCTTCATGGTGTCTAAATGTACATTTTGAAAGCCAAAGGTCAAGGCTAGAGCTTCATGATCATCCTTTTTTAAGGTTTTGATGGATCACACTACCATGAAACCATCAAAGGCCTTCTGAACCCACCACTCTACCTTCACTGTCCACCAGTTGTATAACAGCCAAGCAGAAGTTCTAGATCAACATAATTCTGGATCACAGACTCCTACATTTCTAGACTTTCTGAGGTAAGAAGTGTTTCTAAGGCCAATTTGATGCCTCATTAGACTCTAACATTTGGCTTTAATCACCATGGACTCTACAAAACACCCAGTTTTCAAATTCCCTGGGATGACACACGGCACAAATTTGCTTTGTGTGCTATTTAAATGTAGACTCAGCTTTAGACAAGATACTGTGTGACAAGGAGCTGATGAGGATGCCTACAAAAATTGAAAATGCTTTCCTTTTTCTTCCAAAACTAATCATTTGGAGGTCTCTCTACGCTTTGATATCATTGTTGTTTTGAGGATTCTTGATGATAGTAGGATTATGTTACATCTGGCCTCAGTTCTGCTAGCAGTTCCCCTGTCTTGTCATTTAACCATTTCTGTCTGGGGTCATTGTCTTGCTTTGTCCAAGCCATAGTTCTGTTGCAGACTGAATAAGATTGTCCTCCAGGCTTTTCCTTATTTTGCTGCATTCATTTTCACTCTCTACCTTTACAAGCCTTAATGGGCCAGCTGCTGAGAAGCATCCCCACAGCATGATGCTGCCACCACCGTGCTTCACAGTGTGGATGGTGTGTTTGTGGTGTCTGCTAAATTAGCCCCATCAGACCAAAGAAGTTTCTCCCACTTGACCATGGAGTCTCCCACATGCCTTTTGTCCAACTCTAGTTGAGATTAAGGCCCTGTCCACACAGAAACGAATTCAGGTGAACACAAAAGTTTTTTGTCGCATCGGAATTTCATCCACATGGAAACGGCGTTTCGGGTGACTGTAAATGATACTTTTTGAAAACGGGTCCCAGAGTGCATAAATCCGTAAACGACTACCGTTTCGTCTCCGTTTGGATGGCTATCTGCATCTTTTTTGAAATGTTACGTCACACATAGGGTAGCTCTCTTAAGGCATCTGCATGGCCAAAACATCTTATTCTTTGCCTTAGGCCCCGTCCACACGGAGACGAAAACAATATATTGCTGTTTTGTTTTGAGAAGGTTTTACGTCTTTACGGAATCGTTTCAGGAAATAGTCGTGTAACACAGAACCACTGAAAACGATGTAGTGCATATGCCAAGCCTGTAGGTGGTGCTGTAACGCTGCCCTGGAAATGCACGAAAGGAGGGAAGAAGATTATTTTGGACGGACCCGCGCAGGCGCCTTAAGAGAGCTACGCTGTGTGTGACGTAACGTTTCAAGAAAGATCTGGATAGCTGTCCACATGGAGACGAAACGGTAGTTGTTTACGGATTTATGCACTCTGGGACCCGTTTTTGAAAAAAGTATTGTTTACAGTCACCCGAAACGCCGTTACTGTATGGATGAAATGCCGATACGACAAAAAACTTATGCGTATACACCTGAATTTGTTTCCGTTTGGACGGGGCCTTAAAGAGTTCTCTTCAACAGTGGCTTTCTCTTTGCCACTCTCCCGTAAAGCTTTGACTGTTGAAGAACCCAGAAGAAGTTTTTGCATACAGAGTCTTTCTGCAGACTTTGTAGAAAGGTCCACTCTGACTCAAGGATGAACCAGTTGGATTTTAGAGGTAGATGTACTCCATTTTCACTGACACATCATAGTAGTTAGGTTGGTGAGAATACGCTCAGATTTTATAGCACTTTATCAGTAACATGACCTTAAATATGACCTATTTCTTGTTTTATTTGCCAGATAAGAAATGTACACAGAAAAACAGACATTTCTACAGGGAAATACAAAGACTACTAGATACTCAGTGTGCCCTCGGTGCCCCATGGGGACAAGAGCTGCTCTGTCTTGCAGTTGTCACAAGTGATTAAAGGATTAGCCAAGGAAAAGAGGGGGAAATATTCCTATAGAGAGTGTAAACAGGCCCAGGGCAAAAACAAACACATTACACGGACTGATTACCTGCTATATCTTCACTGTGGCAGACTGTAATGACTTCATAGCATATCTTTAGGTATCCAAATGGAACTGTTTTGAATAGAAGCGTGTTTTTCCAACATAGGGCCTTAAGGTTTGGGATAATATGTCACTTGACTTGCATGCTACAGCTGAAAAATGAAATGAAAATATTTGCCGTTTCTGATGAATATGCTTTTCTTCTTTCATTTCCTGTTTGGTTTCATTCTGTTTTAGGATGTGACAATCATTTAGAGAGCTTGTAATTTAAAGGGCATGGATTTTCTCTTAAAACCACATTTTGTTTTGGCAGGGCATATGCTTGCATATTTTATATGACAAGTATCCAGACTTTGCTTGGTGCTGGCCTTCAGGAGAAGTTTGCATGCCTTAAATGAGTATTTGCAGCTGGTTAGCTTAGCTCAGCAAAAACAGAGGAGACAGGGAATCAGCTGCAACCAAAGCAAGATGAACCATAATTCTTCTAACATCATGATGGCTCAATACAATAATGAAATCAAGGCATTATAAGACCTCAAATTGGCAATTTCTGGAAGATGACATGCTTTTTGTAGACATACTAACATCTCCTAGTCAGATACTATCTTTTCTAAAGCCGAGTCCACATTTAAGTAGCATACAAAACACATTTTCTGTGTGTCATCCAAGGCAATTTAAAAACCGGATGAGTCCATGTTGATTAAAACCAAATGCCAGTGTCTACAGAGGTATGTGTGTTGGCCATAGGATACATCTTTTACCTGCCAAAGTCTACAATGTGAAACTAGAACCACTGCCACTACTAGAGATGGGCACGTCTTACGGTAAAAATAGGCGAGCCTTCTGTTCTCTATATTCTTGCAACATGAGACGCAGCACTCATGCAGGCTATCTTGAAGCCCTGACTAGCTCACACTGAAATTAAATCAAGCCACATGATAGCAGCTAGCAGCCGCCACTCACCTGGTATGAAAAAGCCACAAGGGTTAATCTATACCTTACATCTGTTGTGAGAGCTTCAGATCCATACTTGAGGGCTCTGTTGAGCTGTGCAGCCATTTATGATCCTAAGCTTGTAAAGGAAAAGTGTGCAGTGTACAGGGAAAGACGACTACAACAGAACAGCTGGGAGCAGATGGATGGGACTAAATGTCAGTTGGGTGGCAGTGAAGGAGAGATGGATGTCCATTGGATACTGTGCCCTCTAGTGGACTTTTAACGTCCATCTCAATCTAAAGGAAGCATGGGAGTAGGTAGTGATGATTACATCCAGAGGTGAAATTTACCATTTAGCAGATTTAGACAACTGCCTTGGACCCTGACTGACATGTGCCCTGTGAACACCTACTTAACTTAAGGTTGGCTTTATTTTTTACCCTCCAAAGGCTAAAATGGCATCAGAAAGGCTGTAGTTCATGAGTAACTACCGTCTTAGCAACCCCATAGTCCTGATAGTAGATGAGTCAGATGGATCTAATTTGACAGTGAATTATTCCATGAGCTCATCTACTGAGGTGATTCAGATGGAGACAGAGAGAGATTGACAAGTACTGAAGAATACTTAATCTGCAATTGTTCTCTCGTTAAAACAAGATCGTTATCTCAAAATGATCTCTGCTCACAACACGATTTAAGGGTCTTGAAGTTACAAGTTATCTTCTAATTTTGAGGTCTGTATATCTCATAATTATGAGATTTTGACCAGCCATTGATGCACTTAATGCACTAAACTGCACTTATGGTAATATCGTTAAAAGGTATGTATCTATTTGTATGGAGAAAGGATTCATACATGAGTCCCAACACACTTAAGTAACACTGTTGGTATTGACTTTGGCATGTATGCTGTAAGCCTCAACTGGACCCAAAAACAGTCCTGCCCACAGAATATGCTGACCCCTTAAAAAAACCCCGTGAATGGGTTGATGTCAAAGTAGCCATTTGTGCTGGATTAAGCAATCATTGTTCTGATAATCAAATTATTTATTCATGGCACTTTTTAACCATTTTTTTTCACTTTTTGACCATTTCCCCTCTTTTAACCGATTAGTTTTTTACACTTTCAACTGATTTTTGTGACTTTTCGCCCTCTGTTACCTCTTCTAACCCATTTTGTGTGACTTTTAACCCCTTTTTCCATTTTCAACACATTTGAACACGTCCCCCCATTTTCACCTCTTTTTACCTGTTTTGTCACTTTAAACCATTTTTGCCATTTTCAACCAATTTTCACCATTATTTCTTCCATATTTACCACCCTTTAACCCTTTTGACCACATTTTCTGCAAATTTTACCACTTTAAAACCCACTTTCAACCAATTTTTGTCAGTTTTTGCCCCTTCTCACAGATTTCTCTGCCCATTTTTGACACTATTTGCCCCTGTTCACCATGTTTGCTGTCCACTATCGCCACTTTTTAAACCATTTTTGGCACTTTTTCTGCCTGTTGTTGCCATTTTTGAACAACTCTTTACATTCTGTGCCCATTTTTATAACTTTTTTTTGCCTGTTTTTGCCTCTTCAATCCCTTTTTTAACTTTCAACCCATTTTTGCCTAATCTTACCCATTTTGTGTTACTTTTAACCAATTTTTTTGCCATTTATTGCCCATTGCTGCTACTTTAAACCCCTTTCTTCATGTTTTCTTCTAATTATAGCCATTTTTACCTGTTTTTCCACCCATTTTGTCACTTTTTTATCTATTTTGTGCCACATTCAACCTATTATTTCCTTTTATTGCCCTTTTGCCACTTTAACCCTTTTTCACCACTTTTTTGTATCAATTTTCAGTGCTTGTAACACCTTTTCACACTGTTTTTGCACATTTGTCCCTCTTTTTAACCCATTTTCAACCCATATTTGCCTGTTTGAATTTATTGTGTGTGACTTTTAACCCATTTTTTTTCATTTATTGCCACCTTTAATCAATTTTCCCATTTTTTCTGTCCTGTTTAGACCCCTTATGACCACGTTTCGACCATTGTTTTTCACATTTAACCCACTTATTTCACTCATTAGCTTTTTTTTCACCCACTTTTCACTAACTTTGCCTCTTTTAACACTAATTCAGTTATTTTCCCCTTAAAGTTGTCTCAGTTTCTTCTTTATTTTCTGGAATTGTGATGTTTGTGCACAGCATGACTTAGTTTATAAATGTTTAAGTTCCATGTGGCCCTTCACATTGTTAACATTACCAAAAAAATTATTAAGACAAGTGGTTTACATTGTGAAAAAGGCAGTAATGCACTATAGCAAGGAATTTTGGACCATTCCTCTTTATAAAACTGTTTTGGTTCAGCAATATTCTTGGGATGTCTGGTGTAAATCGCTCTCTTGAGGTCATCCCACAGCATCTCAATCGGGTTGAGGTCAGGACTCAGACTGGGCCACTCCAGAAGGTGTAGTTTCTTCTGTTGAAGCCATTCTGTTGTTGATTTACTTCTATGCTTTGGGTCGTTGTCCTGTTGCATCACCCATCCTCTGTTGAGCTTCAGTTGGTGGACAGATGGTCTTAAGTTTTCCTGCAAAATGTCTTGATAAACTCGGGAATTCATTTTTCAGTCAATGACAGCAATCCGTCCAGGCCCTGAGGCAGCAAAGCAGCCCCAAACCGTGATGGCCTCTCCGCCATATTTCACAGTGGGATGAGTTTTTGATGTTGGTGTGCCGTGCCTTGTTTTCTCCACACATAGCATTGTGTGTTCCTTCCAGACAACTCAATTTTGGTTTCCTCTGCCCACAGAATATTTTGCCAGTAGTGCTGTGGAACATCCAGGTGCTCTTTTGCGAACTTCAAACGTGCAGCAATGTTTTTTTTTGGACAGCAGTGGCTTCCTCTGTGGTGTCCTCCCATGAACTCCATTCTTGTTTAATGTTTTACTTATTGTAGATTTGTCAACACAAATGTTGGCATGTGCCAGAGATTTCTGTAAGTCTTTAGCTGACAGGCTAGGATTCTTCTTCACCTCATTGAGCATTCTGTGCTGTGCTCTTGCAGTCATCTTTACAGGATGACCACGCCTAGGGAGAGTAGCAACAGTGCTGAACTTTCTCCATTTGTAGACAGTCTGTCTTACCGTGGACACATGAACATCAAGGCTTTTAGAGATACTTTTGTAACCCTTTCCAGATTCATGCAAGTCAACAATTCTTGATCGTAGGTCTTCTGAGAGCTCTTTAGTACGAGTGTAGCTGAGTAAATATTTACTATTTTATTTCATAAACATTCTCAAACCCCTATTTATGTTCTCTGCCCCAAAAAAAGCAGTCCTAATAACTATTTCTGTTAATTTTTTTTGACCTATATTAAAAGTCTTCCTGTAAATAAGTTATTAGTTAGTTAGTTACATTAGTTCCACATTACCTGTTGTAGCAGGGGGGCTTTAATTTGTGGCGCACACGGGGGCACAAATAGGAGGAAGGTGCGCATTCCCGGCAAAACAGGGACAGCTTCTGAGCTGGTAAGACGCGTTGTGTTACTCTCCCTCATTGTTCAAGATAACGGGTATGAAAAGTTGTTAAACCTGTTTTAAATTAAATTGAAACGTAATGTGGATTAAATATTAGCACATATGTGACTTTTACAGTGGGTTTTCATTGTTAAAAAAAAGACATTAAACTATGTTAAAAACGTCAGAGATTTGGCCTCATTTGCATATCATTTCACTCGCTGCAGGAGAGAGAGAGAGACCCTGCTGGTGCCTGTGTATGTGACATGTGCCTCTCTGCATTTCAGGTGCATTGTGGCATTGTTGTGTAGTATGTTTTATATTATTGATGCCAAAATGTTAATGAAAAATGTCACAAAAGACAATGTAAAAGTACACTAAAAAAACAGGGACGGCTTCTGAGCTGGAAAGAGAGAGAGAGAGAGAGAGACCCTGCTGGTGCCTGTGTGTGTGACATGTGCCTCTCTGCATTTCAGAACATTAAAAGCCCCGAACCTGATTTCCTGCCTGGGTGCCTACTTTCATATATGCCAGTGTCCATCATGAGTCTGCTACACGAGGCATGGTTCACATCAGGCAATGCTTCTTGAGAACAGCAAATTCAAAACTGGTGTGTGTTTTTATAGGGCAGGGCAGCTTTAACCAACACATCCAATCTCATCACATTGATTTGACTCCAGGTTGGTTCACTCATAGCTCCAATTAGCTCTTGGAGAAGTCATTAGCCTAGGGGTTCACATACTTTTTCCACCCTGCACTGTGAATGTTTACATGTTTTGTTCAATAAAAACATGAAAACATATTTTTTGTGCGGTATTAGTTTAAGCAGACTGTGTTTTTCTATTGTTGTGACTTAGATGAAGATCAGAACACATTTTATGACCAATTTATGCAGAAATCCAAGAAATCCCAAAGGGTTCACATACTTTTTCTTGCAGCTGTACTCGACAAAACTGTGTAGGTAAATGCAGTGAAAAATACTTTTCGCATCATCACGCATTGTGCAAAGCTTTATTCAAGCAAAACTGTCTGATGGCATGCTTCATGAGTATTTTTATGTTGTTTAAATACAGGAATCTCATCCAAGAAACAAAAGACAGAACTGCTACTCCCACTGAAGCTCCTATTGAGAGATTTCCGCTCCACACTGGTCCACAAAAAGCCAGTAATGGTAATTTCCCCATGCTATTTACTCCGGAACCACTGCCTCTTCACCCCAGTAGATAAGCATCACACAGGAAATAGATAATCACAGCTGAAGGGAGCAGAACCCAGCCCTGCCCTTACAGGAATAGCTCTCTCATGGTATTAATATCAACACAACCAAAAATTAGGAGATATCTCACATCAAATCTAATCCACCCTGGTATGTTGGATCATGAGCCAGGATGTCAACTCCTCTGTCCCAGCCCAGGAAGGTCAGAAATATAACCGGTTCTAGAAAAAATAGTGGTTAATGATTGTTTAGGTTTGGTGCTGCATTTAGATGGATGAGTTAATTAATGTTTGTTATTTTACATTGGCTAACATGGCATTAAAAAACAGAAGGCCTTACAGCTGAAAACGCAGATCAGACCAAAAACCGAGTTTGCAAAAGACAAATGAAGGTCTCTCAGATTGATGCTTTTAAATTGTTTGGCCTCAGTTCTACACATTATGTCGGGACGAAACCAGGCACTGCTCATCATCTGTCATGTAACATCCCACCAGTGGTGGCAGCATCATGCTGTGGGGGTGTTTTTCAGCAGCGAGGACTGGGAGACTGGTCAGGCTTGAAGAAGAGCATGTATCAGTGCCTAGGACTTCGATTTGTGTTGCAATGAGTCAAAACAGGTCTTATTTTTGATTATTACGAGTGTTGTGTTGAAGTTTAATATTCTGATATTGTCACAACCCTAACATCCTTTTCGTTACAGTGAACTTTAAATGCAAAAAACAATGAAAGCTGTACATCTGCAGTTCTACTTCCAACAGGCTGAACAGAAGTGTTTCTTGTTTTCAGTGGCTGTTTGCTATGTTACAACAGATGACTCATGCATCTAATTTGATATTAAGCTGAACATTGCATAAAAGAATGGGCAAAATAAATGGAAAATATGAATCACAGAGACAAGTTTTGTTAATGGAAATAAGTGATTGCTGATTGAAAGCAGCAGTTGCCCATTCTTCAACTGTCTCTCAACGTCGACAGCAAAGGAACTGTTAAAACATCTTGATGTTCCTGTTTACATGTCCACAGATGCATCCTTGACAGGTGTTATATCTATTTATGTTCATGTGGCTCTAAGCAGGATAAATCTCAAAACACACGAGGTGACGACACGCGATTTTAATCTAAAACAAGCAGAGTGTGCCAAGCCAAACTCCCCTCTTCAGGATAAGCAGGGCATCTGGCAGAGATAACAGTCTGTTCGTCACTGGAGGGGCCGGATGGTGGTAGCCAGGGCCGCTTCCTGGCATCGTCCTCTTAAATGGCTGCCAGAAAAATCCCTGTTTATGCTTGAAGTTGAAAATAGAAGAACAATATGCTGATTATGGTCACATATAGACATTAAGATAGAAGATGGAAAAGTTAGTGAAGAAGTAAAGGTGGTTTGATTGAACAGAATACTATGTACTGCTCTGAAAAATTCACAATACAAGAAAAATATGAAGTAAGACAAAGTGTGTGTCCCAAATAGCATACTTCTGTTATTATACTGTATTAAAGAACACTAAAATTCAGAATAGAGCACTTAATTACAGCAGGAAGTGGTAACAGTGAAACAGCTTCTGTTCCATTCTTGTCCTTCCTTTTTAGCAGCAAGCTAGCTACATTCACTTCTATATTTACTCATTATTAACTTCATGTAACTTGCATTTTATGTTAACGTTATTCACTTGAAGAAAATGAACCTGTTTTGCCTTAAATGTCTTTTATTTGCCTTAAATGTGCTGCTGTTGCTTGCTATTAACACCTTAGCTAGCTAGCGGATGCTAATATTAGCTAACGCACTAGCATGCTAACAGTACAATATCTGCTGTGTCACCAACATGTACACTGCATTTTAAAACACTTCTCAGAGTGAAATTGCTATTTGCATTTTTGCACTCAAAATTTTAAGCGTTTAGTGCAGAAGTATGCAATTTGGGACACGCTAACAGCACGTCTTCTTTACTTACACATATAGCCAAATGGTTAGGTCACGTTTCATGTGTGGAAGCTGGTCATCTCAAATCCAAACTGTGACTCCTTTCCTGAATGTCATTCTCTCCCACAATCTTCCACCACTTTCCTCTCCAAATAAAGACAGTTAGCCCCAGAATTTAACTTTAGATATTTTTATGGCCATCAAAGTCCACAGCATGCTGTTTTTGAGAGCTTGTGTAGCTAGTTTAGCTCTAGCTACTAGCACAGAAAGAGTTGTGCTTCTTTCCTCTGCTGGCCATTTGTTATCTTCATATTTTTTTTTAATTTAGCCCCCAGTAAACAGGGAAAAACAATAACAACATCAATAATAGTGTCCTGGCCAAGACAGTTGGCAGCAGTTAACAGTTTAAAACAATGAGTAGCCATTGACCAAAAAAAAAACAAAAAACCAAAAACTGACAACTTTAAACAGACATTTGTCAGAACTGACCACAGGAGTTTTCTTTTTCAATCAAATTACCACAAGCTTTATAAACTTCTTTAAAAGCATGTTTGTAAAGAGTAACCAGCTGTACTGCTTAGTATGGAACTGCACAGCATTTTAGCTTTTTTAGGATTTGTTCAGTGGTCTGCACATTAAAACAATGTGCCACATTTGATTTTCTCCTTCACAAGTTGCACAGGTTGCTTTTCTTGTCCTGGCTTTAAACCGACGACTTTGTAGAAAGCAAGAGAAGGTTACGAGCCTTCGTGACCCAACAATTCAATTTTCCTGTAAGATGTTGCTTATCAAGTCTGCCTTCTCTGGAGATCATGGCTGGTTGGCTGAGTTGATGGCTGATGCTAGCTTGGATAACGTTAATTCAAGACTTAATCTGGTCCTGACCTGGCACTTTTTGCTTTTCAAACCTTGAAGAAGCCACTTCAACTTCGTCACATAGGCTACCTTCACATGCTTGACCCTTCATCAGCTGTCTGGTCTGGAATAATGCATTTCTCTTTTTACTCGCCAAGCATCAATGACTGTGTTTTTAGCTCTTTCGCAATCTAGTGGCTGGTAATCTTAGCTTATGTTTTATTTATATGTGGCTTTGAGATGTACTGTAGACATAGATGCTAAATTAAATACTGTAGAAAAGACATTCTGAAAACTCATTTGGTAACCCAACCATGGGTCCTGACCAAGACTTTGGGAATGAATGCTCTAGTTCATCAACTTTTCACTATTCTTGTTGTCCAACAGTAGCTAGGATTTGTTCTACTGCTGACAAGTTTGCATGATTTTACTATCTTCACAAATGGGAACATAAGAAAGGACAAGAAAGGAAGCTGAATCCAGTAGCATGCAATAGTCTTGCTACTCTCAGCATAGAAGGATACGATTGCAGGCTACTGGTAGGCAGAGTAGCACATTTTGGTTTGGTTTAATTTGATGCACAATGCCAATGTGGTTTCAGGGTATGTTCTATTGGCAAAAACAAATGCATGTTTTGATAATAGTTATACCATTGCGTCACAGAGCCTGTGACACTTTATAGCAGTATTGCTAACCTAATATGTTATTGATTTTCAGGTATTTTGATCCCTATCCCTTGGGACACCCCCCAAAAGGACACCATTTGGATGGAAGCCAATGCCAATACAATGAAGCTATGTACTACCTAAACCTGTTTTTACCTCTCAGTGTTAATGTTGCTGTTATAGATGTGCAAGTCACCCATGGCATGGGCACTAATACAGCCACACACCATCACAGATGCTGGCTTTTAAACTTTTTTACCTGTAACAGTCTCAATGGTTCTTTTCCAAGAGGACTTGACTTGCCATAATTTCTAAGAACAGTTTGAAACATAGATTTGTCAGACTAAAACACACTTTTCCAATTTAAGACAGTGCATCTCAGAAAGTAAGCAGCACTTCTGGACGTTGTTGATATATGGTTTAATTTTAACTGACATTTTATATGCCTTTTTTTTTCTTGTCCCAACTTGGTTTAAACAAAAACTATTTGGTTTTAAGTCACATTTTACATTACGACCCAGCGTTTTTGGACTTGAGTTTGTAGGACCCTTCCTGTTTACGAAGCTGGAGGACACTTATATTTATTTTCAAAGAAAAGAGGGTGGCAGTTTGATTCAAGTCCAGGCACCAGCGTGAGAAACCGGGATCAGAGCAAAGGGTTTGAAGTATTTGACGTACTCCCAATACTTCCTTGCCACTTCCTCACATTCCTACCCTGCAATGTAAAATCATCTGAGGCAGGATTGTCTTATATGATTCCCAGTACGGACTATTTGTGTCTCCCAGCTTTCATCACATCCTGGAAATGTTTTTCCTGTTTCTTTTCTGAATGCAAAGTCAGGGATTTGTAATAAATCTGCTTTGTTGACTGGATAACAGTTGCAGTCGTGTTGCAGAATAAAGCTCTTTATCACATCAAGTCTTCAATGTGGGAACATGAAAGACGCTCTACCAGGCTGTGTTTATATATATACATATGTGCGCAAACATGCGTGCAAGTGCCAAGGCCAGGACAGGTTGACAGGACATGACTCACTCTGCCACATCAAAAACCTAGCAACATTTATATCTCCCAAACAAGCTGCGTTCACATGTTGAATTGCTTGCAGTTGTGTCAGGCCTATTTGGCCTCTAGTGCAGGCTGTCAGTGCAAAATACTGAGTATGGTCCAGACATGGTCCAGACACAGCAGAGAGCATCATCATCTCTCTGCACCAAGATAAAAATAAAAGCTCTTAGAGGCAGTGGCAGTGCCAGATCACAGAGCTTTTGGATGTCAAGGCTACTGTGGATGAGAGAAACAGCGAGAGATATAATCAATGCTCTTTAAGTGTTTTAAAAGACTATCAAAAGAGTCACATGCAGTTTCTGTATTTTTTAATCAAGTACCCAATAAGTAAAATTTTTCCACTTTTTGCAAGGAACAATGCTAGTTCCAAAAAAGCTGGGGCAAAGTGTTAAATGTAAATAAAAGCAAAATGCATTGATTTGCAAATCTATTCCATACATTGAGGAACAATTTTCTGAAGATGTTCCACAATTTTTAGACACAGTTTTTTGCAGATTGGTGCCCATCTTTACTTCAGAGAGACTATCCCAGTCTAAAATCTCATGTTACTGACCTGTGTCCAGTAAACCCAATTAGTTTCAAAATGCTACTCAAGCTGTTTTCTTATGATTACCACTTACTTTTCCAGCCTTTTGTTGCCCCATCCCTACTTTTTTGGTAAAATGTCTCAATCTCAAAATCAGATGTTGTTTATGTTCTAATGTGAATAAAACATGGGTTTATGAGATTTCCAAATCATTGCATTCTGTTTTTATTTACATTTTACACAGTGCCCCAACTTTTTTGGAACTGGGGTTGCACTTTTCAAAAACTGTTTTTCAATCATATTGCTAACTAAATAATGTGTTACATGTTGCAAGTTTAAGTTTTTGTTAGTTCAACTTCAGAACACTTTAGATGTCTTACCCTGAATCCTCAGTTTCCCACCTCAGCCCTTTTGTCTGCTTTCTATCAGCTAGAGCGCATTTCCCACAACCATAACTCAACTGTGTTCTCAGGACTTTAACATTTGTTATCAAACATGTAAGAAGAGCATGATATATTGAAAGACCCGGGACAAAGAAAAACAGAAGTAAAATAGGGTCAAGGGCGCCTCTTGCACTGCATCTTCTCCCTTACTTCCTCTGGTTTGGTAGCCTTAAAATGGGCTTTCCAGGCATGTCAACTGAGGGAAACTGAAATCCCATAATGCCTCTGGCTCCCTGAATGGTCCTTAAAACAAGTGTTTTCAAGACTCGGGTCACACTACACATAAAGACTAAAGGCTGAGATGGATGCTTTTCAATCAAACAGGCCTGACGGTTTTTCCAGCTGTTTTGGGCATGAAAGGAGAACAGTACCAAGGACAAACTCTAAAACTACAAGATTTGAATCTGAAATAAACACAAGATACTTGTGCCCTTATGAAAGGATAAACACGTAATGAAGAAAGCCCAAAACCCAATAATACTCCAAATACTTGCCCTCACATGTAAACCATGCAGACAAATAGGGAGCAAAAAGCCAGCACTTCAGCAAGGTTGCTAAGTGGGAACCTCCTTTCATTTAAATTAGTACCACAACATCTCATTGAGCTCTGGTGTCTATGCTAGCTCCATGCTAGCTAGATGTTCTTCACGTACCCTCTCTACAATTATGCAACCACTTTCACATTAAAGAGGTAAATGAAGCAAAACGTTTCAGAAATAATTAGAAAATTGTCAAACTCTACTAAGCTAACATAGCTACCTTGCTAAACAGTTAACACCATTATGTCAGCCAATGCAGCTCTGTTAGCTCTACCAACATGCTACATAGCTATGTAAGCTACATAGATAACATAGCTTCCATAACTATCATTGGCATCATTAGCATAGATAACCACAAGCTTCGTGAACTTTAGCTTTAGCTATGTCAACTACATAGCTTAATTATTAACATAGTTTACGCTGCTAACAGAGCTACATATACTTGGTTAGAATGTTTTCATGGTCAGGTCTTTAACTTTTGGTATCCTAGCCCTTACCTTAACCCTTGCATAACCATAAGGGTTTTATCTAATTCTATTTTAGATGTTTTAGTGTGTATTCCTGTTCTGACAGAGGCAACACCTTAAAGAAATGGTCTATGAAACGGGGCGTAGGCGTCTGAGAGCTATGGTCTGTAGCCAGACCCCTCTCAAAAAGTTGTGGTGGAGCAGGTTATTGGCCAACTAGAGACCAATCTACTCCTTCATCCTCAATAATCTGGTTTAGTCCAAAATACTCAAAAGAAACCACTAATAGTTACCGTATTTAAAACATAAAGTGATCTCTTGACAGTGGTGCTGTTGTGGGGGCTATGTTTCTCAACCTAAAAAAGACATTTGACACTGTCAACCGTGACCTTCCTCTGTCCAAGCTATTGCCATTTGATTCCTTTAACAATACAGTTGATTTGTCTTCAGAACAGAGAGCAGAGGCTGGCATCCAGCTTTATGCTAATGCTGCAGTCATCTATGCTCCTGCTAAGTCACCTAATAAGGAAGCAGAGGTCCTGAGTACATGTATGATGCCCAACAGTGGCTGGAATTTAATCATCTTGTTTTGAATCTAAATAAAACGTATTTATGTATTTCCCCATTAGGAAACAGAGCTCATTTGAAGGTTTTAAGGACGACATAAAGAATAAAGAAACAGAGCAGGTTAATCAATTCAAGTTCTTGGGAATTTATGTAGAATTTATGTATGTGTCTTTCATTTTTGTAAACTACTGTGACTGTTGTACATTTTATGAAAATAAGCGTATTGCATTAGTTCAGAGCATTTAGTGTTAGTTCAGGCAGGCCAGGGAGTCAAGATCAGCTGATTTCTTGCAAGCCCTCATCAGTTTATGGCCAGACCTAAGCACACTATTGGCTAATCAAACTCATGCTGCCATATTTAAACTGCTTTAGCCTGGCTACGCTTTGCTGTTCCCTCTGCAAGCTGTATTTTACAACCCTCCTCAACCCCAGCTCCTCTTTTATTCTGCTTCTAACTTAGTTGATGTCATTCTGATGTCACTGATGCTGCTTCTCTCCATGCCACAGACTTTCCTTGTCAGCACAGGAAAAGCAGGAATATGAACTCTCTGTGCAGCACATCAGCCTCATGCACAGTAATAAACCTGTTAAACTGCATCATCCCTATTTAATACAATAAAATTCAATTAAATTAAACATGGCCATCAAAGTGGAAACAGCATTGCCACCTTCAACTGACCTAAGTTTTTCACATGTAAGCTTTAGATAGTGGCAATGATGATGCTATACTCTCTAGCCCATGACCCCTACTTACCCCGAAATGGGGTGACCATTATCATGAAAATAGGACCAACAAGGACAAAGAGAACACAAGAGCCAGAGAAAGTCTAAAGAGAGAGCTTGGAAAGAGGACTAGAGATGCAGAGCTGGATAATGCTGTTGCTCTACCTCCCCTTACGCCCTCATTTCTTACTTTTTATTTAAAAAACAAAACATGTAATACAGAGACAGTGTAAATAAATCATACATGAGTAAAAAAAGAACAGAAACTACAATAATCCCTGACTTTGATTACTGATATAATCAGAAAGTCATGAGCCCTGAAAAGCAGACTATAATCATGTACATATGTTTAATTTAATCAGCTTGAACATCTTCCCTCATGACTCTTCAGTCCAACGACAGCGTAGCATCTCGGTGACAGCAGGGGATCAAACAGTTGCACCAGTGCTGAGAAAGATAAACCCTCCTGTGAGACACAAAGTTATAAACATTAACAGACATTAGTACAGAATAAAAAAACACATGGATATAAAAACTTGATTATTCTCCTGGTTTGGCTCTGTGACCCCCTGGAAAAATCAGTTGTATGATGTTCCCCCCTTTTAAAGATCACTCCACTGAATCCCCAGGGAAGAAACATCTGTGCTAATATTGTTTCAGGTGGACTCCCCGTCTTCCTCCATGGGTAAATTTATTAAATTGAAAGGAATACAAACAGTTTAACTGGCTTTTGAGCTACTTTTACAGTGGTTTGTACTGGAAGTTTTCTTACAAGTAAAACAAAATATTAACACTGTACAAGTGCTGGTACTGTTAATGAATTAGTGATTCCATGATATTTATTTAGATGAAAATAGAGGCTTAGTAGCAAAACTCACACTGGCTTGTTGATACTTTAGAAGCTCTCAGCACCATGTTGTCTGTTCTAACCATTTTTTAAAATCTGGTTTCCTCATAAGTACAAACTGAACTAAGGCATGTGAATGCAGCCTTCACTCATAAAATAAAAAAGGGAGAACTTGTCAAGGATATTCAAGTGCGTAATTTTTTTCTCTCCTGTGCAAATAGAGGGAAAGCAGTGTGCAACTGTGCTGTAAAACACCTTAGAGGAAATGGTGCTCATAAGTGTAGTATTAGTATGTTAAAATGACTCATATACAAAAAGTGATTATGTTTAGTTAGTCAGTCACCTTCATTATCATGATTCAGTGCATTAGAATGCTTACAGAAGCTGACTTATGTTGATGCACGCCATGAACACAGGCTGTTGTCAAAGTGGGTGGCATGGGTCTGTGGCTCCTTTCATTCATGGCTTTCCCTACTCTCTTTCTACCCAATGTCCAGCTCTGTCCGTCAGGTGTGGTGATGCCACCGACGCAAGGGGATTTGCAAAGATCCAGAGGAACTTGAAGCTGTATTTGATTTTTTAAACCATGTTATATTAACAGTTAGCTCCAAATAGTCAACTCCTAACCAAGATGCATCCTCGAGACATGGCTGCCTATAAAGGGTAATAAAGGGGAACGCTTTCTGGCGCGCAGCCCTATGGAGGGGCCCATGGACATCGACAAAACCATGGTTGAATCCTAAAAGAAATGGCAACCAAATTCTATTTTTAATCTAAAGTCATCAGCAAAAATGCATATGTTGGTAATTATTTTCTCAGTAATAATGCAGCCTGTTTCATAATGTCTCCTTACCCTGTAGGGGTGCATGCATGCTCATATGAGGAAATTACATCTTGGGTTTCTTACAACATATGAAATTTAAGCAATTCGCTTAAAATTTTTGGAGAAATTTCAGGAATTTCGATGGAAATTTGGGGAAATTTTATTTGGGTATTTAGGATTTTTTTTGGGGGGGGGTGTATGTATATTTTAGAGTTGGTAGTTTTGGGGGAAATTTGCTTTGGAATCTTTCAGCGTTTTCACATTAGTGTATTTGTAATATTTGGGGAGTTAAAAATGATTTTGGGGGGGAATTTGTTTCAGTATTTCTAGATATTTTCATGGAAATTTGGGATGATTGTACATTTTTTTGGGAATTGATGGGATGTTGGCCTTGGAAACTTTTAAAGATTCTTTCACTGAAATTTGGGAAATAAGTTTGGAAACTTTAGGGAGATTTTTAGGACATTTCGGGTGGGTTTTTACTTGAAATGTTTTTTTTGTTTTTTTTTTATTGGTGATGAAGTGTACATACATACAGTACCAAGAAGACAGAACAGAAACAGACAACCAAAAATCAATGAAGTCAACAAAACAAATATACAAACAAACAAAGAAAGAAATCAAACGGTACAAAAATGTATGAAATGTTTTTAGAAATCCACATGGAAATTTTTGAGATTTTTCTTACTGGAATGTTTTTGCTCTCTGATAAAATTTCACTCAAACATTTGGGAAATATATAAAGAAATTTGGGGGTACTTTATTTGGGATGCTTTGAAAATATGCTTAAGAATTCATCATTTAGGAACCATGAATGTTTCTTCAACATTTCATGTCATAGTTCTTAAAATTTTCCTAAACAAGAAGCATAAATCTTATGTTTACACTGGATGAGTAGTCTAAAAAAAACCACTAGATTAGCAGGATAAGTCTCTGGGAACCATGCATGTCAGCTAGATACATGCTGTAGAGATACCTCAGTGTTTTTACTACAGTGATGGCCTGACAGATAGACCAAGTGACCATCTTCATGGAGTTCAAACACAACACTATCCGTGCTCTTCAAACACTTGAATTTGTTGTAAAAATAGTAGCTCCTGTTACCATTTTCTGTTCATTTTAACAGTACGTAACAGTCCTTTACACTTTTAAACATTGTACATTTTTTGTTCAACAATCAAAAGTAAATCAAAGGCCTGATGGCTCGTTTCAAATGTACAGAATCTTTATAGTGCGGTTCTGGATTATAATGAAAGCTCTCTGCTCAGAACTTGATAAACCTCTTTGTGTGTTTCCTCCTCTAAAGCTGAACATGCTTCATCACACTTATCATCATATGGATCAAATCCACATCCATCCATCACTCCTCTGTTTCCTCCTCGGCTTCTCCTCTGGGGGAGATCTCCAAAAGCTGACCAGCACGTTTGATTACATGACTACTTTAAGGAAGTCTATCTGACACACAGCTCTGCATGTAATCATGACTTCAAAGCTTCGAGCTCGAACAAATCTCATCACGGTGACTCAGGCTAAAGATCAGCATGTTGTATTTGGCTGCACAGACTCACGATGTTACAATGCTGGCTGGTTTTAATTAAGGCCACACCTACATGTATTATTGTCAGTGGTTTGAATCAAAAAGGTTTCTAGATCTCAGAGGGGATTTCTGCATTCTGGCTTTCATCACTGAGGAAGCAAAATAACAAATCCCAATCAGTGAGCTGTATGAGTAAATTAAAACGATGAGTCCAAATGAAAAAGGGGAGTAAGCTGGCTCCATATACGTGATTTAATGATAGCATTTTATATAGAGTCAATTTGTTTTGAACAATATTTTATCACTTTAAATTATTGTAATGCATTCGAGTTTGTTCCCTCTATGAGTGTTTTGGTTTTTCTACTTGAAAAACTGAGCTTTTTGTGGTAGAAAGGCAAAACATGATGTTTAAAATGTTATTATTTTATTGTATTTAAGATGGTATATTTACTCTGTTGGCTAGGCTTTATTTATCTTCCAACATTGCAAAATCAAGAAGAAAACACTACTTCAAACCACTTTTTAAGACACAACTCTTCAAAGAGATGGTTGCCTGACCAAACCGAGCAATGGGAGAGGAGGGCCTTAGTAAGAAAGGT
Organism: Cheilinus undulatus; assembly: GCF_018320785.1. Taxonomy (NCBI): domain Eukaryota; kingdom Metazoa; phylum Chordata; class Actinopteri; order Labriformes; family Labridae; genus Cheilinus; species Cheilinus undulatus. The sequence continues at coordinate 16,103,718 of NC_054887.1, read as the reverse complement.
GACCAAGAACCCAACATGCACTGACTGAGCTCCAAAGATCCTGTATGGATAGGACAACATCACTGCAGCCCTCCACTGATCTGGGCTTTATGGCAGGGTGACAAGATGGAAGCCTCTCCTCAGTGCAAAAAAACTTGAAAGCCCGTTTGGAGTTTGAAAAAAAAAAAAAAAAAAAAAAAAAAAAGAAAACACCAGAAGGACTCTCAGATCATTAGAAACAAGAACCAAGACTGAGGTTTTTGGCCTCAATTCTAAACCAGGCACCGCTCATCACCTGCCCAATACCATCCCAACAGTGAAGCACGGTAGTGGCAGCATCATGCTGTGGGGTTTTTTTTTCAGCAGCAGGTACTAGAGGACTGGTCAGGGTTGAGGGAAAGCTGAATCGGGCAAAGTATGGAGATATCCTTGAAGAAAACCTGTTCTGCAGTGTTCAGGATCTTAGACTAGGATAAGGAGTGGCTTAGGGACAACTCTGTGAATATATCCTAGAGTAGCCCAGACAGAACCCTGACTGAACTCAACTGGACATCTCTGGAGAGACCTGAAAATGGCTGTCCACCGAAGGTTCCCATCCAACCTGGCTGTACTTGAGAGTATTAGAATGGCAGAAAATTCCCCAATCCAGGTGTGCAAAGCTTGTTGCATCATATTCAAAAACACTCAAGGCTATAATAACTGCCAAAGGTGCTTCAACTAAGTACTGAGTAGGGAGTCTGAATACTTCTGTCAATGTGATATTTCAGCACTGTTATTGATATCTAAATATTGTTTTGAATACTGACAGCAGTATGTGAAAGGAGGGATTAACAGCTGGACAAAAGTCTAGGAACTGGACAAGATGTTGAGCTAAGCAATGTTGTTGAATCTTGAGATGCTGCTTGCACTGCTCACTACTGGAAAGTGACAAGACGAAGTCATTAGTTCTGAATGCTGGCTCAGTTGTGTTTTCACTGTAAACAGGGTTCGAGACCGTGTTAAAAATGGAACTCTCCCTGCAAAATGTCCCTTTCAAGCATCACTGTAATGACATACCACCAAGACTCCAGTCTTTCCAGTAGCTGGCAGTTGATCCCAAAAACCCTCTAATGCTTTATGTCATGGGAGAAAATAGTTATGTTGGTTGACACCACGATTAGTGGCCTCATTCAAAACCAAAGGCTGTTTTTTCTTTTTCTTCTCTTCTTTACATGATGTTGTTGAGTCTTGAGACGTGATAGTGCTGCTTGCACTGTTCACTACTGGAAAGTGACAAGACGTGTAGTTATTAGTTCTGGATGCTGGCTCAGTTGTGTTTTCAATGTAAACAGGGTTCAACTGAAAGCAAGTCGAGACCTCCTCTTCCAAGCGATTCCACGTTAGTCCAAATGGACCAGACTAAAAAAGAGCACCCACTTGTTTCAGAGCAACCACTCCAAATGATCTAGGTGTGAAAGCAATCTAAATTAACAACTCTTCAGAGACAAATCTGACTCAAACTTCAGCACTATGATTGGTAAATGTATTCTGGAGCATTATTTTTTCACTGAATGATTTATGAGCCAACAGAAATGAGTCTACCTGCTCTTTAAGGAAGCAGAGGCGATCCAGGAGAATCAGACCTTCGATGCAGGGAGCCAGAGCCACTTTCAACTACACAGAGAGGAAGATAATGGATTAAACATGATTAATATTACTGGTTTTTAAATATTTATTTCTTTATTTTATTTAACTGCAGTGTTCTTCACAGGAACTGTGTTAAAAATGGAACTCTTCCTGCAAAATATCCCTTTCAAGCATCACTGTAATGACATACCACCAAGACTCCAGTCTTTCCAGTAGCTGGCAGTTGATCCCAAAAACCCTCTAATGCTTTATGTCATGGGAGAAAATAGTTATGTTGGTTGACACCACGATTAGTGGCCTCAGTCAAAACCAAAAGGTTGTTTTTTTCCCCTTTCTTTTCTTCTTTACAATCATGATCTCATTTAATAGGGTGCAATTTATTGGCATTATATATCTCCTTTTACAGGAATGGTGATGTTTTACACCAATGAGCAATTATGGTTGAAAGTAAAGGATAAAGATTTAACACTAAGATGAAGTAAAGGCTTGCATGGAGGTTTTACCATATTGAACGCATGCATCTCGTCCATTCTGGGCCTGTAGCTGTCGTGGTAATGTTGGATGTCGCTGTCAGAAAGCTGAGGAGAAAGAAGAGGAGTGAGTAAAAAGAAAATAAAGGATTGTGATGAGGAGTTAAAGCATGTGAAGAGAAAGAACGAGGTTTTATTTCTCTTGGAGGTGTGAGTGACATAAAACAGGCATAAATACGTCATCCCCACTGCCATAGATACCCGGGGCAACCACATGATTAAACGTCCCCATGCCTGGAAACTTCAAAACCCAGTAAACTGTAAAATTCAGCTCCTAACCTTTGAGTCATCCAACTCCAGTCTGCGCAGAGCTCGGCGAACGTAGTCCACGAAGGATTTAGCTTTGGAGTAGACGTTCCCGACTCGTTTTTCACTGCAGAGTAAACGCAAATAATTTCAGTCAACTCACTTCATACTTTTGCCCAATAAAAAGACAAACTCCTTAACTCATGTGTAATGTCACCTGTCTTTTGTATTCATCACTTCTGCACAACCAGAAAACAACACTGACTATATATAAAGATGGACAATACACATCCATTTCCTCCAGTTGTACAAAAGTGAAACCAAAACACCAGAGCAGTTCAATGCCACTCGTTCCACTAACAACAGGACTTATTTCACTCAGAGATAAAATGTCAAAGATCTCTCTGGTTGGTTTAGTCCCCAGCAGAACAGTTTTTGTTTTATTTTGAACTGAAACATTCATAGGAAGTTCAATTGCTCTGTTTTGCATTTTTATTAAGTTTCTGCTCCCTGTTCCTCCTCTTCTTTGCCATTTCAATACATATGGTGCTTCAGGAGCAGGGTTTGTAGAAAGAGCTGACAATCATGACCCTTTATATACAACCCTAATGCCAAAAAGTTGAAGCACTCTATAAAAATGTAAATAAAAACAGAATGGAATGATTGGCAAATCTCATAAACTCGGATTTTATTCTCAATAGCACATACCAGATGTTGAAACTGAGAAATTTTACTATTTTATAAAAAATATTAGCTCATTTTACATTTGATGGCAGTAACACATCTCAAAAAAGTAGGGATGGGGCAACAAAAGGCCAGAAAAGTAAGTAGTGCAAATGAGGAGGAGCATTTTGCAACTAATAACGTTAACTGGAAACAGGTCAGAAACATAACTGGGTATAAAAAAGCATTTTAGTGAGGCAGAAACTCTCAGAAGTAAAGATGGGCATAGGTTCATCAGTCTGCTAAAAACTGCATCCTAAAAATTGTGGAACAACTTTAGAAAAGTGTTCCTCAATGAAAAACTGAAGACTTTAAGTATCCCACCATAAACAGCACATAATATCATCAAAAGATAAAGAGAATCTGGAGAAACGCTGCTGTCTTCTCTGGGCCAAAGCTCATTCAAAATAGACATAGGAAAATGGAAAACTGTTCTGTGGTCAGTTTAATAAAATTCAACATTTTTTTTGGAAACCATGGATACCATATCCTTCGAACTATAGTGGAGAAAGACCATCCAGCTTGTTATCAGTTCAAAAGCCTTCATCTCTGCCTATGGTGTGAACAGCTTACACATCTAGAAAGGCACTATCAATGCTGAGAAATAGGTCGAGGTTTTAAAGCAACACAGTCATAGCCAGACAATGTCTTTTTCAGGGAAGGCCTTTCATTTTTCAGCAAGACAATGCTAAACCACATGCCACATCCATCACAGCATGGCTTCACAGAAAAAGAGTCTGGGTGCTGAACTGGCCTGCCTGCAGTCCAGACCTTTTACCAACAGAAAACATTTAGCTTATCATAAAACAAGGACTGCTGAGCAGCTGACATGAATGGAACAACATTCCTCTCCCTAAACTCCAGCTATTGGTCTCCTCACTTCCCAGTTTTTGACAAACTGCTGTTAAAAGAAGAGGGTGTGCTACACAACAGTTAACATCGCCCTGTCCCGACCTTTTTCAGATGTGTTGCTACCATTAAATTTAAAATGAACTAATATCAGCTTTATAATTGCTAACTTTAAAATCAGAAACCATTGCTGAGGTTTTCAAGTTAGACCCAGGTCGCATCTATTTGAGTCAGAGCTTGTTACCTATTGACACCTGCAGACGTGACATTTTTGAGACATTTGAGTACAGAACGCTGCACTAAGGATCATTAATTATCACCCTTACTTTCCCCACTAACTCCTCTTCTCACATTGAAGTATCTATGCTACAGTAGGACATTTATATGGTTTATTTATTGCCCTAATGATGATCTTAGGATGGATTTTACCTTTTAAATGAGCTGTATTGATCCCTCAGAATGACATGAAGGACTGCGCGGTAAAACAGAGACTCCATCTGGATCTGTAAGAGGAAATCATCAAGATTCAAACTGATTTATTTGTATTGCGTGAAAAAATGTTATTCTCTTGAGTCCCATTTATAATTTATAGGAATAGTTGATAAATATTTCTGACACTTTCAAAGCATGATGCAAGACCAATGAGCAATCAAGCCCCCCGTTCCAACAAGTAATCAATCCTACATTGATTGCATTAATATTTATAACATTCCATACTAATTGCTGGTGGTGGTATCGTGTATCAGCTCTGGCGTAGACCCTGGAGCTCCACATTTCAAATTTAAACCACTGAAAGTTAATCAAAGACTTCAAACAATAGCAGAACTAATGGGCTGATTGTATAAAAGCATGAAGAAGATGGAGGATGAAGATAAGGACATTTTCAGGGTTTGAAACAATTTGATTGGCTTTGATGGGTAGGAAGTTGTGATGGATCAGACAAAGACAATCAGCATACATTACATTCTTGTGCTATTATGGCTTAAATCATAATACATAATACAGTTTGAATGCATGCCTTACTCACCCCTTGGCCCACTGAAACTCTCTCCAGTGCCTGTTTTTCATAAAGAAAGACACATTTTAGGTCTATTTCTCAGTGTTCAAGTTTGTGCATATTTATTTTTGTCTATTAAGAAAAACACACAGCTAAATATATACTATTTTGACTGATTTATGCAGATGTAGTTGTAATATAAGGATTACACATGTACCATAAGCTACTTAGAGCTTCTTAATGACTTCTTTTATAAAGTCATAATGAAATCGTACTGTGAAAGCTGAGTTATGATCAGCACTGATGTTTCAAAGTTATCCATTATAGTACTCAGATTACTTTTTCTTGAAACAAGTAACATAACACAGTGTGTAATGTATGTATGTATGTGGATTGGTAGCCCCCTGGCTAACTTTAGCCTCATTTTAGAGCTGAGAAGTAGTAAATCCCCAAATTATTGCTGGGTAGTTGCCTCAATTCCTCCTCTCTTTCTGGCATCATGACTTTTGTGCAGGTCATGGCCTATCTATCAAGTCTGATTTAACTGGTAAAAGGGTTTAATTCAATCAGTTCACCCTCATTATTACCATTACCAAGAAAAAAGCTGACTCAGTTTTAAGAAAAGGTATTTACATTTTACTGAAACAATAATAAATGAATGTGTATTTTTGTTGATTTGACAAGAATGGTTGTTATTTTGGCTTTAAGTACAATATAGTATTATAGCTTAACTTAACTGCAATTTATCACATTTTTGCTAACCTGCATGGTCCCCTAAGTAGCTGGGCCTTAGAAAGTTATGCCATTTTTCCCCCTTTATGGACACAGCCTATGCGTAATACTGTATGCCCAATTTATTGTTAGCTCTTGTTCTGTTATAAGGCTGCAGAGTTACAGTGTATGGCAGAGGAGTCTGGCTGCAGACCACGGATTTCAGATGCCCTTTTACAGACCATTATTTTGAGATGCTGCCTCTGTCAGGACAGAAGTGACTTAAAGTGCCAGTACAATGTATTTCCCATTTTAGACTTTTCAAACTTTATCCATAAACAAATTACTAACATTACAGACTAGGCAACATTTCATAAATACAACAGAAATAAAGGTCTGAGGTCTAAATTAGGGATAAATATTGTATAGACCGGCTGTAGAAATAGCGACAAGAACAGTGGATTGCTTTTGCTCTGTTATCTTTAGCTAAGTTAATGCAGTGCTACGCTTGCTACATTTATGTCACTATGTAAGCCAATGTAGCTATGTTAGCTTTAGCAGCATGAGCTTTAGCAAAAGTAGATAAAGATAAGATTGCTAGGCTAGCTTCATAGGTACCGTAGCTAGGTAGATAAAAGAGTTACATCAGCTTTTGTTAATGTAGCTCACATAGCTTCATTAGGTTTAGCTAAATTAGCTACTTATCAATGTTACCTAGGAAGGACAAGCTTTTTAAGTAGACTATTTACTTGGCTTATATAAACATTTTGTAATTGCGTTTTGCAGGTCAGGTTTTTGACTTTAACTTTTGGTATTATAAACCTTACTATAACCTTAACTGAAAGCTAATCTGATTTTATTTTGACATTTTCAGCGTGTATTTCTGTCCTGAGAGAGGTGGCGTCTCACAGTACTGGTCTGCAAAAGGGGTGTCTGAGAGCAGCAGTGGGGTGAACACTATGATGACAGTAGAGTTTACATATTCAGAGACATCAGACAGGTGGAACAACTAGTGAAAGGATTTTTCTTTGATACTTAAGTACCTTAACAGCTCACCTTTCCCAGTATGTAACACAGTAAAAATACATGGAAGTTTCTTGTAATGTATTAAAATAAATGGATAATGACAAAAAAAGTTGTAATCTGAAAGGTTAAGCAACTCCTGGCAAGTCTATAACAATAAACTTAATTCACATTCTCTACCACATTATAGTTAAGAAGAAGTAACTTTCAGTTTATCACAAATGATTTGTTTACAGACTGAGCCATCCCTGCAGATACAAAACAACATGTTTATTGAGGAAAGAGGCTGCTCTGCACATTTTTTCGCAGTGTCATCCAAACTCACCAAACATGCAGACATCCTGGCGTTTCTGCCACAGAACCAGGACTGATGACGGAGGTACTGACTCAGAGGGAAACCACAAACACTGCTCACACACTCTGTGAGGAAACACACGGAGATAATCTGAGTAAACTGATTGGCAGCTTTGCAAACAACTGCAATCAAAGGGTTTGAATTTTAAACATTTGCAGAAGATTCTTCAACATAATAGAAGGGAGAAATTATCTGTTTCATTGATGCAGAAGTTAGAGCACTCTTTCATCTTTACCAGAACTGAAAAACTATTCAAATCAATTAGAATTTCTGTTTCTGTCACAAATTAGATCAGAGAAATTGTATGACTTTAGGGAACTATTGCCTGATGGTTATACGTCCCTGCAAAGTCTATAATTGCAGGGAGTGGGTGGGTTGTAGGGTAATTAGAAGTAAATGAGTGGACTTTTATGTGAAGACTGTTTAGACAGGTGGATGGACAGAACACAAACACTAACTACTGTGGCGTTGGTCGTGGCCAATGCAGAGGCACAGAGTATATGAGAAGATTAACAAAACTCTTACAGTAGTGTAATCCTGAGCTAAAGGCAGGGGGCTTTAACTTTTCCTAGCTTAATTTAGCTTATCTTAGCTAAGAAAGTGTAAGAAAACAGCTAGCTTTGTTCTAAATAACGACTTGAAAACTGTGAGCTAAGTAACTTTTAAGCTACATCTCTTTAGTCCTTAAAAGTAGATGAATAAAATGCAAATTTTAGTCTTACATTCGATAATATTGTGGACTTTTCTTTGCAGTGACTTTCTAGCTAGATAAGACACAATGTCCACATGAGCTTTTGGTGTGGTCACCTTGTTTACTAGTTTATTTCCCTACTTTTAGCTAGTTTTAGCTTAGCTAACCTAGCTTAAGCACTATATAAAGACATAAGAGAGATGTTAATCTTTTAATCCAACTCTTAGCTAGGAAGTGAAAAAACACTTCTAAATTATGTATTTTTATTTTAATACAAGCCCAAAAAATATAAAGTTCAAAGTGGAGTTTCGTTCCTTAATTTGCAGTGACTTTCTAGCTAGCTTAACAGTAATATTCAGCTTGTTTTTTGCGTACTTTAAACACTAGCTAAAGCCTATTTTTTATAGTCTCCCTTTTAATATTAGCTGGAAAACAAATAAAAATCCTTAAAAAGTAAATTTATACTTTAAAACAAGTCTTCAAAAAAGATTTTTATTGCAGACTATTCTTTGTGGTGATTTACTAGATTGCTAAAGTAATGTGGTATTACTATACAAAACATTATTAAAAAGGTGAGCTTTTAAGGGTTTGGTAGGTTTGTATTTTTCACACCTGTTCCACCATGTTTCCAGTGTTTGTGCCAAGCTAGGCTAACAATCACTAAGTTAAAGCTTCATATACTCCTGTGTGCTTCGGGTCATTGTCAAGTTGGGAGCTGAACCCTCGGCCTAGTCTGAGGTCCTGAACGATGCGGAACAGGTGTTCGTTGAGGAAATCTCTGTATTTAGCTCCATTCAGCTTTCCCTCAACCCTGACCAGTCTCCCAGTCCCTGCTGCTGAAAAACACCCCCACAGCATGATGCTGCCTCCACCATGCTTCACTGTTGGGATGGTGTTGGGCAATGAGCAATGTCTGGTTTCCTCATGACATAACGTTTAGAACTGAGGTTTTATCAGACCAGAGAATCTTGTTCTCACAGTCTGAGAGTCCTTCAGTTGCTTTTTTGCAAACTCCAAGCTAGCTTTCATGTGTTTTACTCTAAGGAGAGGCGTCCGTCTAGCCATTCTGTTATAAAGCCCAGATCAGTGAAGGGCTGCAATGATCGTTGTCCCTCTGGAACTTTGTCCCTAAACTTCGTCATGGTCACCTCTCTTACTAAGGCCCTTCTCCTACGATTCCTTTGCCAGCTGTGAGGCCTTCTATAGAGCCTTTCCAAATCATGTCCAATCGATTTATTTTACCACAGGTGGACTCCAATCAAGGTGTAGAAACATCTCATCAATGATCAAAAGAAGTGGGAGGCACCTGAGCTGAATTTCAAGTGTTTTTGCAAAGGGTCTGAATACTTATGTCAATGTGGTTTAAAGGTACTGAAAGCGACTACTTGACGGCTTGCCATCTTTTTATGTCATTTATTCAAAAAAAGGTCACTGACTGAGGCCAAGCCACTGTGAATCCACAGGGACACTTTATAAAAAGCCATGATAACATATTCAGCTGTGGTCTGCTAACTGCTGTGGAGCTAACATGTTAGCAATGAGGCTAGCTTGCCTTCTGCCCAGCACATGGCTTGCCATGACTGACCTTTTCGAGGTATTTGAGGTCAAAAACCCTTCCCTCTATTTGAAGAGTAGATTACAGGAGGCACACAGAGCTGTTTACAGTTGCTGAAGCAGACTGAGCATCTGAAGTGGTCGTGTACGTGGGTTCTTATTCAGAAAGACAAATATTTTTGTGGCTCCTGAGTGCTAATGTGCTCTTGCACGTAAAGAGACAAACTGGCTACAGGCATCAAAATCCTAAATGTACACATCTAAAACCAGATGCTGTAAATGAACAGAATAAGCTACACTCTTGATTCCACACATGGTAAACATGGAAGATGCATTTCTCCTTATGAGAGGATTGCATAAACATACAACCGTTTCATAATGAAGCTTTTGAGCTCCATAGTTCCTTTTTAGGGTGGGGAAGGCCACTACGGGAGCTGGCCTACATCCTCAACTGCTCTGTAAGACCAGGAAGGGAGAGAGAGTGAGAATGAATGCCTTTAATCACATTGTTAAGCTTCAGTTCAAGTAAGAAAGGTTTAAGATATAATTTTCTCCTCTTTGCAGTAGGTACAGAGGGCCCTGATGATATGATTGCAATGTTAACAAGAATCAAGGCTAAAATGCATCAACTCTTTTGCATGAGGACACATGGACAATTTCATACCCCATAAAATTAGTAGACGATGGCATGAAAAGGATGATTACAGACTATTTTTGTGCATTTTGGCATGCTAAATCACATGCACTTGTTATTCACATAAAACTGAATCTCCTCTAGATAGAAGAAGTCAAGAGAAGCTGCTTTAAAAAGCCTTCATAAATCTATAAATCCACTCTAACGGCTTTGAGAGTGTGCTTAGGATTCTGCTTTTATATTTATAGCTACACAATGGTTTTTCATTTCAGATTGGATCAGAGTGATAATGTAAACACAGCAGGTGCGATTGGAGAGATTATGAGGCATGTACGGACACAAAATGTTCTCAAAAATGGGCAGAGAGACAAACACTCTAATCTGTCCCCGTCTGTGTCTCTGAGCATGTTACTGCCATCGTGTGTTTGTGTGTGGTTACCCTGTCTGGCAGGATCAAACTCTTCAGACAGCAGGTGATAGCAGCAGCCCACACCGCAGACTGCAGCCAGCTCCGCTTTAGCCACAAACATTCTTAGGGTGCTGGGAGCCAAGTCGCCACACGTGTGCAGGCCGACCACAACCGCATCCTGGAATTTGGAGAAAGCACGCAAAAAGAACGGAGAGAACAGAAGGAGAAAAGAGGAGGAATGGAAAGGGAAAGAGGAAGGGTGGAGATCGATGGTCAGATTTATTGATGATGACATCCTGCACATTTGGCACCACAGTAACATCCCACACTTGCTCCAGTAATGCAAACTCCAGGCAGACTTGTAATCTCAGAGGGGAAAGCTGTAAGACTAGCTTTATTTCTGTATGGTAACCGCTTCCAAAACCAACAGCTAATCTCTCGTGTCAGTGCAAATATCACTGTTACAACTGTTAATATTTGGTTTTGGTTTGGGATGTAATACTACCTGCAGATACAATTAAAACCTATTTAAAAGCTGAGAAAGAGTTGTTTATGTACTGTATTTAGGACTTTACTTACAATACTTTTGTTTTAAAACAAAATTTCAAAAGCTCTTTTTGTATAATATCAGTATCATTTAACAGTGATGTTTTAAATAGGTATAGCACTTACAAAAACATTACAATTGTAAAGTATTACTGTAAACTCCAGAATATAAGTCGCCTGGTATAAAAGCCACAGTCTAGGTTTAATTTGTCCTCTATGACAATATCCGTTTCTTGAAACAAAGTGAATATCGTGCAGTTTTTTTGTAGCTGTGTTGCTCTTTAAGTACAATCTGTTTTTCACCATTTGAATTTTGCATATCTACTTGCTGAAATACAGTAGCTTAGCTCTCAGCCCCAAGTTATCGCTGTGAGACAGACGCACAGTCTGTGAGTTGCTCTGCCCTCCTTCTCCTGTCCCTTGTTGCCCTTACTGATAAGTGTTTCCATCGACAGTATACTCCCTTGTTTCATTCAAATACATCATTAAGAACTAACGGGGAGGAAAAGCGGTTATAAAGTGGCACCAAACCTCTAATGTTCTTGTCTGTGTTGTTAATCTCAGACAGGCTTTTTCTAATGATGTAACTGCCTTAGAAGGCATCAGCCTGGCATCCACCAGCACTCCTGTTAGAAATCTGGATAAGTCCTTAGCATCCATATAGATGACACTTTGAGGTCAGCCTTACCTCACCTATGCAACATTTAAAAAATCAGGCGTAAACCATTTTGGTTAGAGTTTCCAACAACTACAAAACGCTCTCATGGACAAGTTATGACCTGTACATTCACCACACAATGAAATAATCATGGAACATTACGAGACGGAGATGTTTTAAAGCTAAATGCAAAGCCGGAACTACACTCCAGACACGGCTGCTGCACTGTGTCACTCCGCCCAGTGGTTTACTCAAGAAATAGTTCGGAGTATTTGCTTCATGTGTCGTAATGTTACATAATTATACGTTATTATTTCATAGCGTGGTGAATGTGCAGGTCACAACTTGTCTACGAGAGCGTTTTGGAGTTGTTGGATTGTGTATTTGATGAGTTTGATGAGGGAAAGCCGGAATACCGTCTGCTTCATTGAGTTGGCACAGCAGGTCCGAACTCGGCAAGCGCCGATCTAGAAACAGCTTGCACCGACAACTAAAGGTAATGAACCTATTACTAAGACTATAGGAATTATGGCAATGGGTGAATTTGCCAAAATGTTAAAGTATCCCTTGAAATAAGAAAAAGAAAATACTGAACAGGGGTGTCAAACTAAAGGCCCAGGGGCCAAATCCGGCCTGTTGTGCAGTTATACCCGGCCTGCAAGATCATATTTTCATTATCATTGGCCCAGCAGTATGAGGTCTGCAGATTTCCTCCAGTCTGAAAATGTAAACATAACCATGATAATTTAAAATATCCTCATTAAGTTGTAAAAATTGGAAAAAGCAAAGGGTAAATATTATCAGTTAAAAAGTCAGGAATGTGGGAAAAGAAAATACTTTGTGTTCTTATATGCTACAGGCTTAGACTGCCTTTCTGATTATCTCTGCGTTTATACCATATTACCTCCAGCTCGTTGATGAGCTCTCGCAGCTCTGTTTCCGCTGTGACGTAAGACGTGAGTGGTGAAAACATGGTGTTAGCACTGTCTGTTCTGTTTCTAGCCTTCCTCTCCAGGTTCTCCCGTTTCCTTCGCTCCCTCTCCTCTTCACTCAGCTGGCTTGGAGGAACTCTGGGAGGTGTAGTCCTGATAACATCCACTGACAGGGCGCTAAGGAAGAGTTCGTCTGTTTCTGGGTGGGGCTCTGAATGCTTCTCTATCGCAGAATTGACGTCTGGTAAGCAGTTTAGCACCTCCTCCTCTTCCGTTGCTCTTTCGTCTCCATGAACTTCATCTTTCATTCCTTCTTCATTCTCCTGAGGTGACTGAGAGGCCTCTCCCTGTGCTCTCACTGCCTTACTGTGTTTCTGGTAAGCCTTTGAGAACTTCTTCAGCTTCCTGATCCTCTCCTGGGCTCCGTGGGTGTTGGTGCTTGAGGAGTCGATGCCGTAGACTCTAAGGCCGTACTGCAGAGACAGGAAGGAGCTGAGGTAGCCTTTTCCTGAACCCACATCTATCACCTGGGTCGGACAGAGAAGAACGGAAGGAAAATCAAACATCTACATTCACCTTTCAGTCAGTCATTAACTCATTACCTGAGGCTATTAAGCGTGTCCTTGTACCTGTTTGACTCCACAGTGCTGGGCCAAACAGGCCACCACCTCTGACATGGACTGAACTTCATGAGATTTCTTAGAGTTCATAAACTCGTCTGGCTCCAGCTCAGCACCTGGAGTAGAAAGAGCAAGGGGAAAACAGAGAGTCATATTCATCATTTCTATGGCCCAATCACAGTAAGGGTCAATCCTTGACTGGTTTCCGTCTCTCAGCGTGATACAGCTTTTTTAGAAGATCTGTTTTTTCCTACCTTTCTCTCCCCCAGGCTCTCCGAGGGTCCACAGTAGCTCATCTCTGCTCATACACACTCCAAGGCCAGGGAGAGAGTGAGCCTTGGCCGCCTGCAGCAGTTCATAGGTATCAACCAGACGGCCTGTGTCGCTGCAAAAGCCGAATGTGGTCTTTGAGTGTTCTGTTAGGGTGACAGACAGAGATAATATTGAGGTTTATTGAATTATGTGAGGCTTTTCTTATCTGTACTATTAAAGATATACTATTATACAGTAATCTTACTGAATGATTTTTCATGGCACTTTCAAACTTAAAAATTTGTATAAATAACAACAACCAGAGATGGATTAGCCACACATAAAGTGCCAAGACAAAGTATTCATCCCTTTGGACATTTTACCCTTTTGTGGATTGAATACAAATTGGCTTTTTGACCAAAAAATCCTCTTTAATGTCAAAATGAAAACAGATTTCTACAAAGTAATGTCAGTTAAATAAATATGTCATGTCAAATTAGTCAGTATTAAGTACCTTTGACTCTGCTCTGCATTTATATTTTTGGCAACTTTAAAATTAAGAAGATTAAAATAACTGTAATAATTAGGAAAACTGTTTTGGGTGGTAATAAGCCTTTCTGTGTTTATAAACAGCAGTTATAAATGTCGTGAATCCATTCTTTGTGTCTTTAAAATCTCGACAGGAAGGACAGTGATGACACCTTGCTGCTTTTTTCTTCCACACATGAAGTTTTCATCCTTAAAACCTCTATAATTTTAAAACAAAGTGTACTTTTGGCAAACAAGACATTAAGGATGAAGCAGATGTAATGAAGAGTAAGCTGAATACATTTGAAAAGATGTGGAAACAAGATCAATGCAGCCAGGTGACATCCCTACCCAGAATGCAACGCAAAACAAAAAACAAACAAAAAAAAAAAACAGCCAGATCAGCAATCAATGTTTTAAAATTTGTTGAAAATCAGGAAACGTACACATAGCAGAAACAGCCTTTAGCTGAGGTAAGGGCTCTTCATGAGCAGCAGAGGGCGCCAAAATAGAGACAAATCAAGTTTTATACAGAAGATGTTGACTACATTCAGGTGCATCTCAATAAACTGGAATATCATGAGATATCAGCAAATCACAGAGTTGATCAGTGCTCAGAGTTGACACTTTTGTATTTAAGTATTGGTCTTATGTGATACTAACGTTTTGAGATACTGGATTTTGTATTTTCATTGGCTGTAAGCTGAAATCATTAAGATTTACAACAAAAAAGGATAGAAATATGTCGCTATTTGGGCAGGAATACCCTACATGCCTCCTTCTTCTTTTTTTAAAAATTAAATCACTAAAAATACGTTTCAAACATTTTTAGATGCACCTGCAGTAGCCTCTCAGCACAACACTGACCTTTGCTGTGGCGCTCTGGCTCCCTCTGCTGGTCACTGCATGAGCTCACCGCTGACAGCACTTCCTGAGGAGACACGGCCACAAACCTCTCCCACACGTCATGAGTGTAAAACTCCACAGTGTGAGCGTTTGCGATGCTGAGAGTGATCGACAGAAACCGCTTGACTTCATCTATCCGCCGCTGTATTTCTGTGAGGCTCTCTGACGGAGATATCATGATACAAAGCTCGAAAAAGAGGAGCTGAGAGAAACATGGAGGACGACGGCGCCTGCTGATGACCGCGCAGGCATGAGCAATCGATAATGCAGTTCGATGATTTGATAGTTCTTAAAGAAACAGGAAAAACAAAGCATAGCAATGTTATATAAATCCTACGTAATAATTATGTGATAAATATTTAATTTTGCTGATTCTGAACCTTTATCTTTAACCTCATAAATTGACTTTTTTTCCCAAATGATTTCGTTTTCCCTCGTGACGTTTCTCTGATCATTTCAACCTTTTATCTTTTTATTTGACTTTCATTTTATTTTATTTTTTTATCTTGTAGCCTAAAGCAGACTTAACACCATAAGTTCTGCTTTTTCCAATTACAAATTTTTATTTTTTAAATTATTTCCTTGATATAAGTCTGAATGAATCAGTCAATAAGACCACAGTGTTTATCAATTTCACATTCATGTTCGGGTCCATGTTGGCCTTTGTGGTGATATCAGGGCTCATATGTCATCAAACACCCTCAGCTTGGTGTTGGTTTGTCCTCTATTCATAATGAATGCAGTGTTCCAGAGCACCAGGAACTTTTGTCCTATTTTAGTGGGGTTTATATAAGGTTAACCTCATCTGACACAGAGCCTGTGTCTGTACAAATGTCAGTCTGCTTGTACCTGAATCTCCACACTCACCCATTAGCTTACTGACAAGCTGCTGCACCCAAGGATCCCCCTGTAAAGCACATTGGAAATGCTCAAGTCCAGCAGCTCAGAGTAACCATACCTATTATCAGTCACACCACACACTATAAGGTTCTCATCTGCAACACTGAAGCACTGAGTCTGTGTGGATAGGTCTCATCAGGCTCAAACATCTGGACGCTGCAATGGACACTCCATTCTTCTTCGCAAAACTGCTTCAGCTCTGTCAGGTTGCACGGAAATCAGCCGTGAAAAGCCCCTTTTCAAGTCCAGCCACAAATTCCCTACTGCAGTGATACTCAACGCAGGGCTCTTGAGCCACATGTGGCTCTTTGGTGATGATTTGTGGCTCTTTTAAGTCTTAATTTGACACATTATTACCCTGGAAAACCTCAAGGAAACTTTGACCTCAGAAATTATCCATTCCAAGTCACTGTAATCAGTTTGTTTCCCACACTTATACAGTAGGCTTAAATTGTCAAACTTAATTGTCAACCTTTATTTTTTGTCTGTATTTTTCCATTGCCCTTATTTGCAATTTTGCTACTTTTATTCAATTTTTACTGCTTTTTAGCCCATTTCTTTTTGTCACTTTTCAACCAATTTTGCCACTTTTATCCACTTTTCCCCCATTTAAGCTGTCTTTTGCATTTAAATATCACTTTTGCCACTCTATACTGCTTTGTGCCCAATTTTCCCTTCTTTTTGCTGATTTTGCCTTTTTTTAGTCACTTTTTACTCATTTTTTGCCACATTTTTGCCTCTTTTTGACAATTTTTGCCACCTGTTACTCATTTTTTCATCACTTCTCACCCATTTTTGCCACTTTCTGCCCTTTTTTTTGCCACTTTTCTCCCAGTGTTTGCCATTTTTCGCCTATTTTGTCTCTTTTCACCAATTTTGGCTGCTTTTTTACCACTTTTGCCACCTTTAACTTATTTTTACTGCCGCTTTAACCCATTCTTGCCACTTTTCACCTCAGATTGTGGCTCAGATGTAATTTTCAACAATTTGGCTCTTTGGCTGAGCAGGGTTGAGTAACACTGCTCTACTGGATTGAGGTCTGGGCTTTGACTCCACAACATTCACCTTGTTGTCTTTAAACCATTTCTGTGTTTTGCTTATGCTTTGGGTCATTGTCTTGTGGGAAAATAAATTGTGTGTGTGATTAGCCACATTTTTGGAAAGTTGAGCTCAATTTCACTATCCACACCCAGATTACTACCACACCTGTTAAATCAAGAAACCCTGTCTGACAAGTGAAGTAAGCTAAAAATCTCTAAAAACAACACATCCTGCCACTATCTAAAGAAATTCAATCAGTCTGGACAGGGTTACAAAGCCGTTTTTGAAGTGGTAAGGCCCAGTGAACCATGGTGAGAGTCATTATCCACAGAAGGGGAAAACTTCCAACAGTGGAGTACCTTCCCATGAGTGGCCAGCCAACCAAAATTACTCTAAGAGCACATCGATGACTCATCCAGGAAGTCAGAAGAACCCAGAACAACATCTGGTCTCAACAAAAGGACTGAGAAAAAACTGCATCCAGCTAAAAAGTTATCACAAATGCTTGTTTGTAGTTGTTGCCACTAAGGGTGGCATAACCTGTTATTAGATTTAGAGGGGAATTAATTTATTACCTAAGGCTAGGTAGGTGTGAACGGCTCTTCTTTCTTGATAAATTAAGATAATTTAAAAAATGCATTTTGGCCAATAAAGGTGAAACCCACAGGAGTTTAACAAAATAACTAGTTAAAAGTAGGTTTATGATTGATCAACATGGTAAACTGGCTTCATTCTGAAATCTTTTCTCAGATTAATTTTGTTTGATTAGATCAAATGTGATGTGAATACTGTGGGATTTCCCCCCTCTGCAGCATTGATTGTTATCACCCCTGGTTGCCACCAGAGGTCGCCGTCTCCCTCCAGCGTCAACATGCAGCGGCATGCAGCAGTAGCAGCAGCCCGGTCATAAGCAGCAGAGTGTCGACAACTCCAGCAGCTCCGCTCCGTGTATTTCCACTGACCTCCTGTTTCAGGGACTCATTCATCCAGCGGAGAGCTGCAGTGTCCGCACAGAGGCTTCCCATCCAGCCGTCTGTCCATCCAGCTGAAAGCTCCATCCAGAGGCACGCTGCGACACCTGGGAAGGTCACACGGATCATTTTTGTTAGGAGGACCTGGCAACTTTTTAAAGATTTTCTCCATCCATCAGCGTTGCATCACCGGGAGATTCTCACTACATTCAGCGGCTGCTGGTGAGTCTTAGTGCCGGTGTTCAAGGTGTTCGTTTCCTCTGAGGAAGTACAGTAGGGAAGTAAAATCATGAAACATGTGGTCAGGATAGGAAGGTTTTATTTTTATCCGGATAATAGGGCTGGGCAATATGGATCAAATATTATTTGTTGATTTTTCTTAGCTAAATGTCAATATAAGATATAGATCTTCATATGTCTTTGTAAAAATATACCAAATATAGTCACAATATCAGCGTTGGAAACTTTGAGATGATTCTAATACAAATCAAACCATATGAATATACATTTGATTCAAGGCGAGAAACAGAAGTACTACATTTTGTTTTCAAGTATCAAAAATTGAGGAAACTCCTACATAGCCTGTTGTCTAAGTTGTCCAAAAGCATTGTCAACATTTCTGTACATCAAGGTTGACAAAATGTTCTATACTTTAAGCAGAATATACTTCAAAATGATAAAAAAAAAATCATTATTTCAATGATTTATGGTATCAAAAGTAGAATTATTTTCCATTCTTGCCTGATATACATCTCAAGTTGGTCAGCATTGATTGAATTGCTATTGTTGTATTTTGCACATCATAATGCACCATGCATTTTCAATGAGACAGGTCCAGTCTAGTGCCTCTACCCGTTTTCCATGAAGCCATGCTGTTGTAACTAAAAAAGACCTCATCTGGATGAAAGCACACGTTACTCCAAAACCTGTATGTACCCCTGAGTATTAATGCTGCAATCACAGATGTGGAGGTAACCCATGCCATAGGCACTAATACACCCCCACATGATAACAAATACTGACTTTTAAACTTTGCTTTGATATCTGTCTAAATTGAATTTTTGTTTTTCACATAGAAACCGTTATTTTCAAAATAAATTGAAACAAAAAAATGCACAAATATAACTGGCAGCCCTTGTACCAAATTTTTCAAGTGGAACCAACATATTTATGCAATTTAAACAGTGACAAGAGGAGTGTGCCTGCATTTTTTGATATAAAAAAAGACTTTACCAATACTTTGTGGCTTTCCTCGATTTTTATCAGTATTAAAAATGTAATTAATAACATAATTGCTTCCTAATTAAGTGGACGATAGATCTCCATCTAGCTTCAATATTTCAAAGAGATTATCTTGTGATCAATAATCATATTTCATTCAAGAACATTCTTGTTATACATTTGACCATTTTACTGTCAGTGGGTTAGTCAAGCAGCATGCTTTGACTTTCCATGGAGTGATTAAGCGATTACCTAGAAACCCCCATGGATAGATACATTTATGACAATGCATAATGAATACAATAAAATGTGTTTCAAAGCAATCAATCCATAGTAGCATGAATATGAAAATGAGGGTGCAACAAGCTTTATGCTATAAAGGAGGTGGCTGAGGTGGAGGAGGTTAAGCTTTGCCAGCAGCAGTGTGGTGCATTAGCATTAATGCAAGCAGGGATTAGTGACAATTATGTTATATTTAAATGAACTGCTGTGTTGAGAGAAAGCGCTGTGATTGGCTGTGGGAGGTGGGATCAGCAGGGCCATCAGCTGATCACAGCTGGGTGTATGACTACCATGTTCTGCATGAACTAATGCTAGCTTTATTACGGCTAGTGGTTCTTTCAGTATAAAATCTTTTTCTTAACATTAGGCCGCACATCTGTTTTTTTCCCAGAATCATTATCAACTAAATATATAACGAAAAAGGTTTTATTGTTAAACCTTGTATCTTATTTGAATATACAGTACTGTGCAGAACTTTTTGGCATTATTGGGCCAAAAATTTAGGCTGAAGTTAGATGTAAATGTGGTGAGTAAGCCACCTAAGGGCACCATCGGGTGGGAAAGAGGATTGACACAACCCCCTGTCATGCTCTGGATGTCCTTGCATATTACCAGGGACATTGGAAGATAATCTGTTGAAAAAATAACATGGATATGGTGAGTAAACATGACCTAGGGCACTATCTGAGCGAGTTGTAGGGTCTCCACACGCCCCTAGTCGTGCTGTATATGTCCCAATACATGGGACTGAAAGCTGCATGTGGTCTGTTGGTTAATAGGTGTGAAAAGGCCTGGACGAAAGAAATGCCATTGAGCTTTAGGCTGCCGAGTGACACACGTGTGTCGACATGACTCAAGCTTGACTCAGCCCCCCATCTCCAGCCCTCTCTCTCTCTCTCTCCAGAGATGAAGCCTTCATGCTCTAGATGCCTAAAAGTTGTATATTCATAGAGCTCAAAATTTATGATGTTGCCCAGCCCTGCTATGTTGTATTGGGTTGATGTGGAAAATGTCTACTTGATCTCACTTCAAGCTGTGTCTCATTTGGTGATACTTAAAGTGTACCTGAGCAAATGATTTTAATCAGACAATTACATCCTTGAAGTTCAGTTGTGTTACATTCTTGTTTTCTAAAATGTTGCATTTTAAAATCAGGCTAATCCTTGCACTCAGTAAATTTAGAGTTAAATTGTAATAAACAGATTTTCTAGAGAGAGATTTTCTTGTACTTTGCTGCATTATCTGCATCGTCCTTCCCCTGTTAGTTGTGAGGATGTAATTGGCATTCATGTGCAGCTTCCAGTGTTATGTAATGGCCTGCATCTCAATGGGATTTAGGATCTGTCAGCATGTCCTGCACTGCTGCTTGCCAAACCAAGGTCTAGGGTAAACCCACGGTCCTGAAGGAGCTTGTGAGAGTGACCTATAAAGAGACTTGAAAAGAAAACAGACTTTATCTGTGTACTAGTTAAAGAACCTCCCAGCCATCATGCATACATGACGGCGCATTTCGATCAACTAAATCATCTACAGAGATCTCAAATTGAGGGCAGTTGAACAGAATCCTATGAATATCTCCCAAGATTCTTGCCATTTAGATTAACGTATGATTATGAATCAGAATTACAGAATTCACCTTATTAGTACTTTTGGAAGCAGTCTTTCTTGATTAGAAGTGCTCGATTGATATCTTGAACGCACCTTGTGTTGTTTTGTACCATTGCCATTAGAGGACAGTAATCCTTTTATATGTTTGAAACCAATTTTCCATGATAACGAGTACATTTTAGTAATGAAACATTTTTTTCATAAAGACTTATTTGTCTCATCATTGTTGGAGTAGAATGGACTAACTGATAGGTGGATTGGTCAGCATCAGTAGTATTACAGGTGTTGGTCCTCACTGTTTGACTGAGCTGAAAGGCAAAGCTTTTGGTTCTTGAAATCTCATCCTTGTTGGATTTTCCACAGTCAACTGTAAGTGATAGCATTAGAAAGTGGAAGAGTTTAGGAACAACAGCAACTCAACCACAAAGCAGAAGAACTGAACTTCCACTGGCATTGATGCAAACTAAAAAGAATGTGCGGCAGGACCTTCATGAAATGGTTTCCATGGCCGAGCAGCTTTGTGCAAGCCTCATATCACCAAGTAGAATGCCAGCATTGGATGGAGATGTGTAAATCCCACCGACACTGGACTGTGGAGCAGTGGAAACATGTTCTGTGGTGTGATGAATCACGCTTCTCTGTTTGGCAGTCAGATGGTTGAGTCTGGGATAACTGTGAAGTTGCAATGGCAACAGTTTGGGGAAGGCCCTTTTCTATTCCAACATGACTGTGACCCAGCGCACAAAGCAAGGACTATAAAGACATGGTTTGATGAGTTTGGTCTGGAAGAACTTGACAAAGCCCTCGCCTTAACCTTGTCAAGCACCCTTGGGAAGAACTGGAACGGAGATTGCGAGCCAGGCCTTCTAGTCCAACATCAGTGGGGCCTCATAAATGCTCTACAGAATAAATGGGCACCAATTCTCTCAAAAACGCTCCAAAATCTTGTGAAGAGCCTTGGATTTGAGAGTCCACTTGCCCCTTGAATAAGAGTTACAAGGGGTAGTGGTGAAATTTTCTACCTTGATATTAGATTGCTGTCATAATTTTCATGTATACCCAGTGTTTTTGCAAGGCATTCTGGGTGATTTACATAGCACTTCGCCCTACCCCTAATCCAACAAGAATTGGGACAGCCTAACCCTAGAGGTCAAAAAGCAGGAATAATGGAATAACACCATTAATAATCTTTTTTGCTTATTGAGTTTAAGCTCGTGCCTTTAATGACAACTTAAACAGGACTTTTAAAGCTTCACTGTTAGGTGACTAAAAATACGCTCCTCTGTATGACTAGGGCACTGTATCATTCTTCCCCCTACTGGTTTCACTGGTTTCCCTCAAAGGCAGAGCACCAGTCCACTGTATGTATTTTGATGACAGGCCTGTGGTTTGCAGTCTTTCTATAGCCTGTGGTGCAGCAGGTCTCCTCCCTCGGTTTGGAGCTCAAAAGTCTGTAATCTCCTTTAACCACAGCACCACCACCCAGATTCATTTCTCAGGTTTAAAATGACACAAAAAGCAGCTGGGCACACAGAGGAGAAATATATATACATGTGCTCAGTGACAGTTTGGAAGGAGTCCCTGTAGAGCAGAGGCGTGTGAGGGAAAATAGCTCAATTGTGGTAATACAGAGAGGGCACAGGGTTCATTACTTAGCTCATTGGACCATTGATCTAATCTATATTGCTGTCTCATATATTTTATGTATGTTTAATCATGTAATTCAATATGAACTAGAGCTAATGCCTGGCAGTTACAAGCCTACATGATGTGTACAGCTGACGGACAGTGAAAGTACAGTGGTGGGTCAAGAAGCAGGGCTGAGATGGTTTTTGTGGTGGTGTGATTAGCAGAATTCTTAATTCTTTAAAGTGTTACTATTAGAAAACTTTAAGTGAATGGGTGTCAAATAGATGCATAAATAACTAGAAAAGCTCTCGGAGAACGCAGACCTCTGCCATTAGCCCTATCTCCCAGTAGTAAAGAATCCTTAAAAAAATTCTTGCATCCAGATGGTGATCCGGATCATTCCCAAAATCTAATTAGTTCTTCCATATGCCATTTCTGACATTTCCTGAAAATTTCATCAAAATCTGTGCTTAACTTGTTGAGTTATGTAGCTAACAAACAAACAAACAAACTAGTAAACTAATAAACAAACCCTGCCGATCACATAACCTCCTTGGCGGAGGTAAATATCAATTAAATAGAGACGTATGTGTTTACATGCTTATCTAAATTAAAACAAACAGGGCTTTTTTGTAAAAGGCAATGCTTTAAAAGAGTTACAGCCCCTAAAAAGCTCTAAGTCCTAATGTGCATTAATGCCAAATTTGTCAGAAATTGCATCCTTGAATTTTAGGTTTAAGCTAAAGGTGTCGCTGTAACAGTGCAAAGTTGGCTGCTGAATCTAGCTATCATTAATAGAGCTAGCACCACCAGCCTTCAATCCTCTTTGCAGTTTAACGTCCACATTCCTGTGCTAAATATGTTTACCTTTAGTTATATACAAGTATAACCTGGCAGAGCCTGTGGACAACTTTATCACTATTCTCAATATCAAAACAGAGCTAAACTGTGCTATTCCTATGAGATGCTAATGATACTTTCTGTTCAGCCTTGTTTACACTCGATTAAAGAGCAAGTGGCTTCCAGTGGCGGGCAGTTGGTTACAGTTTAGACATAACATTTGACTGATTGTGGGCCTTAACTGAACTGATCAAAAATATTATTTAGGTCTGAGTTCCTGTGAACTGGTATTTAGCGGTCTTTGACTGTTTTCACAGGCTGATGTCCAGCAGATAAAAATTTCAACAGCCAAAATATCCGACTGAAAACTATGCCAATTACCAAATAAGTAAATAGTGAATAAATATGTATTATAGGATGTGTAACTTAGAAGACAGGTTGCAAGAATCCTTTAATATAAACTCAAAGTAATTTTGCTACAATCTACATCCCGTGCATTGCTGGGGTTATTTATCTACGTCAGGCAGCACATGGCTAATGCAGATGATGACCAGTCATGTGATCAATAAGAATGATGTCAAACAAAGCTTATCTATGGGGGACTTTGGAGCTACTGAAAACTATGCAGGGAAATTTTTCCCAGGATACTCTTGAAAAAAAGATTTTTAATCTCAATGAGGTTTTCCTGGTTAAACAAAGGGGAAATAAACTCAGTGGTACACAAGGACAAGGAAGGCCCTGGGACGAGCAGAGAGTTGTAGTGGACTTTGATGAGTGGGTAAATTTACCTATGACCAATTGTTAGAGAAAACTGATCTGTATTCAACACAGAACCATGCTATGTAGAAAGGCATGGACCATTTGAGGCTGATGGCGAGAGTACCATCTCACTTCCTCAAAGCTAGGTGTTCATACCCGGGGCGTCCTGTCTAATCAGCAGCAGCAATGTTGGGAGAACCATTAATGAGAGGAGGACTGTAACGAATTATCCATAGTAGACGCTTTTGTTGTTCTTTGGGACTATTTTAAAGAAACAACGATGGTTGGTTACAGTCGAGATCATCAGTTTATGAGGGCTAACTGGGGACAATCTACAATAGGACTGAATTTTCTGGTTTAAGGTGGTGTCTAGTTAATGGAGCATTGGTTAGTTAGTTGTTTGGACAAGTCATTGGTGTTTTCAGTGGAGGATGTTATCTGACTTTTATAAGTTGCTAAATTATGGCAGCAGCTCATGTGCTAATGGGCTAACTTCGAGCTAATGGTGCTAATGTGAACCTAAGTGCTGTTGTTGTCTGTGCATTTAACGGCGTATATTGTGCAACTGACTGAATGTGTCTAAGGAAAAGCTCACTATTGAACAGTGTTGGACTTTGTTTAGTCAACTTACACAAAGCCAAATAAAAGAATGACTTCCACAGTCATTTCCCATGTCCAGTCTTGATTTCTATGTTTTATTGCTGTTAAATGCAGGTTATTGGTCACATGGCTATCTAAAGCAAATGTCCAGCAGTTGTTCTAAATGGCCAGAATTTTGGCTGGAGACTAAATAGTCAAACGATAACTTTAATTTGGTTTCACCAACTGGTAATTCTGGTGCCGACTGCCTAGGGTCCAGATTAAACCGTTTTGCTGAACAGGTGTTTGAAACAAGCTAATTTTGTATTTTCCTAAGTAGACTGTAAATCCGTGTTCCAGCTCTCCTTTCAAGCTTACAAGATCGATATCTACTTGTTTGTGATTTAAAAAGTAGTTATGTGCTGCTTGAAGACACAACAAGTCTAGGCCTTTTCACTTTCAGTGGAGCTATGCCTGATTTCAGTGTAAGCTTGGCTGAATACAGAGGGTGTGTCCATCTCTATATTGGATGCAGCTCAGATAGAGGCGATCATAATCATCTTTTCAGACCATGCAAAGGTAGCGAACAGGTATGCTGTTGTTGATCAAAATACTGGACTGCCCTTTGAAATGTTGAATGTTGATGGCTCAGTGGGTGTTTTTAACTCCCCATATCTCCTGTAGAAACATGCCCAGAGAATCGGCTTTCCCTAAAACTGTTGTGACTGTATAAATGGCACCCCTGTACTGTGGTACAATGTATAAACAGTCACAATGTACTGATTCCCTCCTGTCCCCTATGTTCTAGCATTATTAAACTCTCATTAGAACATCTTACATTCTGTTCTCAGATAGAAAGTTCCAGATAACAACAGCACTAGCCTGTCTGAGGCTTTTTATTCCGTAAATCCCTTACATGACTGAGGCATGTGGCTGTGAGAGAGGGAGTCATGGTGGTGGGTGGAGTGGGTGGAGACCATAAATGGCAAAATGTGAAGAGTAATGACCACGTCAGTAGGGAAACACTGCTGTGTTCCTCTCTTGCTGGTGTTTCCCTTCTGCTGCGTGGGAGAGAAGAGCAACACTGCAGTGGTGTGTGCCTGCTGACAGTAGCATGGCAGGGAAATAGAGAGTCTGTTGAGATAAAATGGAGCTGTACAAGCTGTTACTATTTCATTCATAATTTGTTTAAATTTTCATCTACATTTATGAAAGTTGACCAAAGATGTTCCATGAAAACACTGCATTTTCTGTACACTTAAGGGTTTTTCAGCTGTACTGTATATTTCTGTTAAAATCAGTGGAGGTTGGTTCATGATTCTCCAGGGGATCACAGTTTTTCACAGATGGACCACCATGGTTTGGAAAGTGCTGTTAACAGACTTACCAAATTAGCATGGTAATTTTAATGTAGGACACATAAACCCCAAACCCAAGAAGGTGGGGTGCTGTGTAAAAAAATAAAACCAGAATGCAATGATCTGCAAAGCTTATAAACCCATATTTTATTTGCAATAGAAAATAAACAACATACTTGATATTGAAACATCTACCGTACATAATATAATCATCAGATTTAGAGAATCTGTGCATAAGACACAATACTGAAGCTCAAAATTGGATGCTTGTGATCTTTAGGCCCTCAAATGGCACTGCATTAGAAACAGGCATGATTCTGTCCTGGAAATCACTGCATGGGCTCAGGAACACATCCTGCAATAATTGTTTTGTCAACACAGTTGGCTGTCCAATTCACAAATGCAAGCTAAATTTGTATCATGCAAAGAAGAAGCCATATGTGAACATGATCTATGAAAGCGGCTGTCTTCTCTGGGGTAAAGTTCATTTAATATAATCAGTTGTTTTTATTGGTTTTTTGAAAACATCAAGATGAGGAACAGAACAGATTCCCTACAACATCAAACGATATTCCAACCACCCCCCTCCCCGAAGACTGGCCGACAAAAGGATAAAGATACATACATTTAAAGAAAAGAAAAAGAACGTGAAAAATGAAAATAATGAAAATAATTACAATAAAATAGTATGAAACAAAACAGGGCAATACATAAGGCAGTAATTACATAAAATTTCCATTGAAGGCAGCAAAAGGCACTAAATTATTTCCCTTTAGTGTATACATTATCATAGTAGTCCAGGAATGACTGCCATAATTTGTAAAATTCCTCCACCAACTCATGAGTTGTATATCTAATCTTTTCCAGCTTCAAGTGGGCCATAACATCATTGACCCATGGACTATACAAAGGTGGCAGGTTGGACTTCCAGTTAAACAAGATGAGGCGTCTTGCAATTAGAGATGAGAATGTTAAAGCGCGGGATTGAGCTCGTGAAAGACCCAGATCTGGCTGAGCCACACCAAATATTGCCAACTGTGGCTCCAGTCATAAGGTTTTCTTACACACACTGACTTGAACTGATTAGATTTTTGAGGTCAGACGTGTTTCTAATCATGTTTTTTTTTTTTTTTTTTTTTAAGGTACACCAGACAATTAATTTTAACATCAGAGCAGACAGGGCCCCACGCCCCCCTGAGACTGTTGTTCTGCAAACTTTTCATAATTTCTTTCAGGACCATGAAAAACAGGGGTACAGGAGAAACTACACAACACCAAGTTTTCATTGCTGCTCACTCACTGAATCTCTGAGAAATTAAACAGTAGGGAGGTCAGTATTGTTCGTTAATACGACATGCTAACATGCTAGCTAGCCCAAAGAGCTGCATCTGGGCCTTAACTAGCAGAATGCAAGCCATGGGAAAGGATGTAAAAACTCAGAATAAAGCATTTTGCTGCATCCAAAAAGTGAATTATCCTGGTGTTCATTGATGTTTTAATGCCTTTGAGGACTTGTGTGATGTTAAGACTTGAGAAAGAAGAAACTTTAAAGATTCTGGCTAACTGAGTTGAAGCTGTGGCCTTCATAGCATGGTGCACAATGATTCACCTTAGATGGAAAAGAATATCAAGTCTCAGGAGTGCACCTCCAAACTAAACTGGCACGATGGAACGAAATGTCACTTTAATAGGAATGACCACATTATCGCAGCATCATGCTCTGTTTTGACAGCCCTGTCTGGTTTGTGGATTAAAGTCCACATTAATAATATTTAAAGACGCTGACTGTTTCCTTGCTGAGAGAGACACAGTGATGGATGGTTGACCTCCACACCAAGCGGCACACAGCAACACCATATATGGTCGTGTGTGCGTTGGTATAAAAGGAAAAGGTTAGTTTAAACTCTGAATTCGTGCTGGTGCTGCAGTGGATGAAGAAGGAAGGAGCTGGAAGTTTGCCACTTCATAACTTCAACCAGTCTGAAGCTGGCTAACGTGTTTTTGGCACTGCCACATACAAACACATTTTTTAGCTTTTATTTATCCAGAGTGAGCGTACTAAAAGTCTGCTTTTAGTTTTCTCACATTTTTCTTGCTCTTTTTCATTTCAGTCCCTTACAGAAAGATGAGTTAAGAAGTTTCAAGCGCTGTTTGAGAAACTACCTCTGATGACTGATCATTACTTAAACATGGTGGATATATTTAAGCAGGATATGTGATTGTATAAGTACTTTTTAAAACATTTTCTGCAAAAACTAGATTTGAATCGTCTTCCAAAGAGGATTGATGGTGGTGGTGCCAGCACTGCTAATGCTAGCAACTCTGGCTATCTGCAAATCACATCATTTACCTGCCAATGCTGTGATCCCATGTTATTTTTAAGCTAGTCTCTTAAATGCAACTTCATTTTTATGTCAATACTAATTTTGTGATCATTTAAAACGTTGTTATTTTTTGTCTTTTTTAAATTTCTATGATTTTTGGTTGAAATTACCTCTTGTGGCCTACCTACTGTACTTCTGGCCCACACTTTGGGAAGCACCGTTATAGACCAAAGTTAGTTAAACCACAGTGTCCCTATGAGATTCTGTTGATTTTATCTGTTCATTCTTGCTTACATCGGATTAAGAAGCATTGTGAAAGGCTGACAGTAGTCAATAAAAACAGCTGACTACCAGTAGCTGGTGGTTGGTTGCAGTCAAGACAGAGCATTTGACAGGTTTATGGGCCTGAACTGATAGAAAATATGAACTAAAGTTGAACCAACTGTCAATTCTGGTGCGGATTACCTAGAGATTTGACTTAAATCATTTAACCTGCTATTCACATGCACTGTAAACATAGACAAGAAAGAATATCTCTTAATTTTCAAATGTAAATATGTTCATAAAAAAGGGAAATGTATTTCTTGTAGATTTAGAATAACAGATATGACTGTAAGAAGTCTGAGGTTTCATGTTTGTTGTGTGATGTTGAGCTCCCTTGTTTTCTTAAAAATATCAGGATTCTTTCACAGTTTCTGCAGCTACATTTGTGACTTCATGACCATCCAGTAACAAACAGACCTCACAATCAGGCTGCTGCTAGCTGTGCATAAATTTAATGAAATCAAAAGCCTTGGCCTTGTGCGTTTGTTGTTTTATTATCACAGTAGCTATTGCAACTAATTGGAAATGAACCATTCGAGAGCAAGTGTGTCGCTTACTACTTCCAAAGAAGTGGAAGGCAGCGACACATTTAGATTTCAATTATATTCAACAACAGTTGCTTCAGAGCAGAGGCTTTGGGTCATTGTTGAGACGACTTCACACAGCTGGATGTTTTCTCATTAAACTGATCTGTGCTCTGCTGTTTTATCTGGTAGCAGTTCTGTTTTACTTTCAAATGTTTTTTAGAAAATCGAGTTACACATAAACTGGATGTACCCCTTTCCTCAGACGCTGCTTCCTCCTGTGTGGACGAGAGGATGGATGGCTGACCTTGGAGCTTGCTGATTGGTTCCCTGATCCTTCCTGGTTGCAGCTGCTGTCATGGCCAAAAGCCCGGAGGTGAAGCTGGCTGTCTTTGGAAGAGCAGGAGTGGGCAAGTCAGGTAAACCAGACTGTTATGTTTGTCTTTACATTCCTCTCTTAATTTGATGCTTGAAAAATATTCTAAAATTGCTTGAAATATCATAAATGGGATCATTTGCAGTTAGACACAGGCAGATTTACAGGATTTGTCCTTTATTGTGGTGCAGAATGATCTAAAATTCACTACCATCATGTATGTTGTTGCTGCTTTCTAATGTTTTTCTCCACCAGCCTGTCAGTAGTTTTGTACTCTCCATAATTTCTTCCCTTACTCGGTTTGTTTTCCTAGTCAACGCTACAGTACGAGGTTGTTTTTGGTCTGGCTTAAATACCGTCACTCTCACAGATAAGTCAGTAGCAGACATCATCATTTGGTTTCTTTTAAAAGCTGCAGCCGCTCAGCCTCAACTGGCGCACTTTATACTTTTTTTTTTACAGTAGCTAACACAATAACATGTACCATATGTTTCCTGCTGACTGCAAATCAAGAAAGATTCCTTCTCAGTAGCAATCAGCTGTATGAAAACATGCTTTGGGATCTCTTCAGTGCGGAAGGATGACATTAAAATGCCTAAGGAGGTCAGCTCAAGTACTACGCTGTAAAGTGGGATGGCTGAGGAGTTCATAAGCTTTGGTTGAGGAGTGTGGTTGTAAAACATGGTGGTGAGGCTGATGATGTCTGACATGCATGCCTGAACTCTTGTTTGGGAAATACAGACAACAAGCATACATTTAGCCTCCCAGTGCCCTCCTTAAGTAGTGTATAAGTAGATGCTGCAATCACAGCACTGAGTCTGTGTGGAATTTACTCCATTCTTGCAGGAAAATGAATCTTCTTCAAAGCCTTCCAGGGCCGGCTGCCGAGAAGCATCCCCACAGCATGATGCTGGCACCACACTGTTTGGTGTTCATAGTAGTCATGGGTGTCTGTGGTCTCTCTCACTCGTCTCCTTCTTACACAGTCACTCAGGTTGTGAGGATGGCCTGATCTAGGAAGATTTACACATGTGCTATATTCCTTTAATTTCTTGATGATGGATTTAACTGAACTTTGGGGAAGTTCAGTGCCTTGGAATTTTTTTGTATCGGTCCCCTGACTTGCTGACCTTGCAAAGTAGATGGATTGGCCCATTTCTTTGTTTCTCACTGGCGAATCCATCTTGCAGAGCTCCCATCTGAACAGTTTGGGCACAGTTAGAAAGTGACAGGGCAGGACCCCATGTACGTGGGCGAGTTCAAATCCGGCCTGTGACCCTTTGCCGCCCTTTGTCTCCCCCTACTCTCGTCCTTTTTTTCAAAGCCTCTGCCTTTTCCCAAACTCTGTCTATGGAAGGTTTTCCAGATGGATGTTTGAAATAATCCATCTGGCGTGTCAGATTACTGACTTGCAATTTTCAATAACCTTTTTCGAGTTGCTTGGAGTGTTCTTTTCTCTTCATGGTGTAATGGTTGCCAGGAATACTGCTCTCAGCAAAGATAGTAAGGATACGAGGTCTCTCTCCTGCTCAGTCTCCGCGCTTGAAAACATCGCCATGTATGCATAAAAAACACACATATTGAAGTAACCAACAAATCATCTAGGCCTACTATCAGTTTCATCGTGATAAGTATTGCCATTGACTTTTGTCAACAATGTTAACAAATTATTTCTCCCCCATAGTTGCCATGTCTTATGCCATGCTGCTTCTGTGTCAGCATTGTCAGATAACATTGAGCTTTTTTTGTGATGTCACAAAAGATGAGGGATGGAGGGTACCTTCCACACACTTATAGATAATTTTGATGTATTCATACAATACGACAGCCATGTGAAAAACAGATAAACACAGTCTTGAGTCAAGAAATAATGTAAAAAAAAAATTCTACTAATTCATCAATTTCTTTTGTGGTTTTAGTGACGAACATGTCGTAGTTTACTGTAATCCTCCTTATACCCCCTGTT
Source organism: Cheilinus undulatus (assembly GCF_018320785.1). Classification (NCBI taxonomy): domain Eukaryota; kingdom Metazoa; phylum Chordata; class Actinopteri; order Labriformes; family Labridae; genus Cheilinus; species Cheilinus undulatus. The sequence continues at coordinate 16,072,247 of NC_054887.1, read as the reverse complement.
CACATGGAAATAACTTTCACACGCTGACATCTGATTCATCGAGCTCTGTAGTGTCCTACTTCTCCTCTCTCAGCTGTTTGCCTCCTTTTGCTCTCTCAAATGCATCAAAACAGACTGAAAACACAAGAGAGAGGGACAATGGGCATTGTTTTCACATCTGAAGCTACATGCAGCCTCGGTGATCCCTTCAACAATAAACCGCTCTCATCAAAACATGGGCCTGTAGTCGCATCAAGCTCACAGGTGCTTATTACAACCACAATTCCAAAAAAGTTGGGACACTGTGTATAATGTAAATAAAAACAGAATGCAATGATTTGCAAATCTCATAAACCCATATTTTATTCTCAAACAAACTTAACATATCAGATATTGAAACTGCAAAATTTTACCATTTCTAAAAACTATTAGCTCATTTTGAATTTGACGGAAGCAACACATCCTACTTTAAAAAAATAATCAAGTAAATAAATAAAAACATTGCGTGACTCGAGTCCACACCTCTGTTGTCATTTAAATCATCGTATATATAGTGTATTATTTGTCATTGCTGTCTGTCATCACACACTGAATAGTTGTGGAATAGATCTAAGCTGAGCTTTTGAATGTGTGCTTTAAAGGACAAATCTGTAAATCATCAGCTGACGTGTTTTTCCTTTTCTATCCCTCAAGGAGCTGAATCAAACTACTTCAAATATGGTTATGGGAGTATTTTCTCATTTTCCCCCCTTAAGCTTATCTAATGGGATCAACTCATCGCATTTGTTCGTACAACTTATGTGTGTTTTACTGGGCCAAGCTGGGGTAGAGCAATTGAAATAATTTATCTTGTTTCCTAACCCCAGTTCCCCTCCTCAGAGCCCATAAACCAAAGGCTGCAGAGTGCAAGTGGAGCCACACTTGAGGAACTATACTCTGTTTTTATTGGGCTGGATGGCTCTGCTGGAGTCCAGGTCAGAGCGTCATGAAGTCTACAACGATGCCAAGGCACTCAGCAGGTCGTCTCTTTAAAAACACATTTTTCCATCCAGCAGGGTTACAAACAGCTTCTGGACGTAAATAATCAAATAAACACTAATCACACAAAACCACCAAAGCCAAGACAAAATACTGGTGAAGGAAGAGTAGTGGGGAATGGAGCCTTCCTAACACTAGATGGTTTATGTTTTTGTCACACTAAATGACTTATTTGGGGACTAAGAAATGTTCCTGATTTTGTTGCTGCTGTCGAATCAAGAAATAACATAATAAAACCTGCCTGACAAAGTGAAAAACAACATATCATGGCACCATCTAAAGAAATTCAAGATCAGATGACATCTAATAGAGAGGGTTACAAACACATTTCTAAGGCTTTTGGACTCCACCAAACCACAGTGTGAACCATTATCCACAAATGGAAAAAACTTGGAACAGCGGTGAATCTTCCAAGGAGTGGTTGACTTCCCAAAATTCAGTCAGGAACTCTCCTGTCATACATTTAACTATTTTATTACAAAATGGATTGGAGAGAGCTCTGCTCTAAAGATGCTCTCTGGGTTTGTCAAGCAGGATGCTTTCCAGGGAGTGCATAGCTAGAAACACCCATATCAATGGATACACTCTACTGAGTACAATAAAATTAGTTCAAAGGCAATTAATCCATAGTAGCACCAATCTTAATACAAGGGGGCAACAACCTTTATGCTAAAAAGGAGGAGGCTGGGTTGGAAGAGGTTTAGTTGCCAGCAGCAGCAGCAGCAGCAGCAGAGTGGTGCATCAGCATTGATGCAAGCAGAGATTGGTGAGAAGGACATCATATTTACTTTTGTAAGAGAGTTGTGATTGGCTGTGGGAGCTGGGAGGCGATAATTTGGATCAGCGGGCCATCAGCTGATCATGGCTGGCCATATGACTAACGTGTCCTCCATGAATTAAAGACTGAAATGTGCATGATTCCCATTTTAAGAGCGCAAATATGATCTTTTCATTATTTGGGCCACAGAGCACAATTTTTCTTTCCTTTCCAAACTGGCAGATAATGATCATGATTGGCGGATAGGCTAACAGGAAGTTGTCTTTTACTTCCAGTGTCAAAATGAAGGACTGGTAGCGACATTACTGAATAAATGCTGGGTTTTGCGTCTGGAAGGGATATAAATGCCAGGAGCCATCAATAGATCGACAATGAGGTATGCTTTCGATCACTCATGGTTCTCGGGATACAAACTAAAGACGGTTAGGGTTAGGCAACCAAACCCTAAAGGTTAGTGTTAGGGTAAGGGGGATAGGGAGGGGAATAAAGTTAAAAATAACACCACAAACTAAGGAATGTCACTTCCTGCCCCACGCTCGAGGTTGCTCCATTGTAAAGATCTGCAACAAATGAGCCCAAAACACCCCACCATAGCAGCCAAATGCCTCTCGAATGTCCAGCCGTCAGTTTCTGACCACTGAACCCAAACACACCAGCAAGTCCACCTCTGAAGGGCTTTAAACAAACAAAATGATGATTTTGGAGTGGCCTAGTCCAAGTCCTCACTCAAATCCAATTGAGATACTTTGGCATGACCTTAAATTGACAGTTTATACTCGTAAACCCTCCAATTTGCCTGAATCAAAACAATTCTGCAAAGAAGGGTGGGCCAAAATTCCTCCACGGTGATGTGACATACTCATTGCCAGTTATTGCGAAGGCTTGCTTGTAGTTGTTTCCGCCAAGGGTGGCACAACCAGTTATTAGATGTAGGGCCAGGTAGATTAGGGTGGCTTTTTCCCTTCATAAATGAAATAATTGTTTAAAAACTGCTCCCTCAAAACTTTGCTCCATATCATTGTGTAATTTTAAAGGTATAATATTGGAAACTGAGAGAACTTGGAACATTGAGGTGCTGATGTTATTATTCAGAAGCTGAACTTCATTGATCCTGTAAGAAGATGCCCTATGACCATGTTTTGTTAAGTTTTTAAAGCAGGGTAAATAAAAATAGGAAATAAAGCACCATAAAAGTGACCTAAACTCTGAAAAGTTGTGACTGTAGTTGTTCTCATGTTCCCATGACTGATATGGGGATGTGTGGGTTCAGTCGACTGGATGATTCATCATCCAGAAAACTGGTGTTGACTGTGAAAACACTGAGACGCAAAGTCTATGTAATCTTATACAATGAGAAGTGAGTTTCGATGTTGTTCGGACGGTCTGTATGATGGGAAATAAACTTTATTGGGTGTGAAGCTCCAGCTCATAAACATCTTGTCTAGTCACTTTTAAAACATTCCTCCCCTCCTCTCCTCAGCTTGTCTGACAGCCAGAGAATAAAACAATAACAGACGCCTGGCCAACATGCCTCAGAAATACTACTGTTTACCACCTCCATCTCCGTGAAGGGACCATGAATCAGCCAAGTGTATGCGTGGGTCAGAGTATGATGTAAACAGCCATTCAGAGGGCACGAAGCCACAAAAACAAACACAATGCTGGAGAGAATTACAGCTACTGTGTTGGACAGAGAAGTGATTTTAAAATCCTAAAATGCATGTTTTTCTATTCTAGAGTGTGACCTTCTCTCATGCTTTCTTCATTTTTCTCTCTTCTTTTGCTAAACTCCTTCAGCTGGAGTCTTCTAGAAATTATAATTGAAGTTTCTTCAAAAGCTATGCTGGATTTGCTTTTATCTCAGAGTTCATGAAATAAAAATATCTAGTCATGTTTTATTTTCCTCCCCTGTGAAAAAAAACAATACTTTTTTTCTACACCTCTGCACTCCATTTGCATTTTTCTGTTGATAATGACTCACTGTTTTGTCAGAGCTTTTGAAAAAGAACATGACATTTCTCAACATTGGCTCTCTGTTTAGAAGCATACAGTAGGTTAAAGGCAATTTAAAGTATAATGCAGGCCACTGGTTGACTTTATTCACTTTACTGCCTTGTGTGGCTCTATTTGAGGCTGAGCGCTGACTTGTTAGGCTTGGTTCTGCAAAGCTAAATAACAGTGTCATGCCAATATATTTATCATAAATATTAATAACGATCATCAGAAACACCAGAAAACTAGGAGTTGGATATGAGTCATGCAAGCTTTGCAGTAAACAAGGTAAAACACTGCAGCAACACCGATCTTCGTCGACATGACACCAGGCTAATTAATTAATCAGAACCAGAAGATCATAGGGGGCACTTTTATGCTTTTTTATTTATAGAGATATGAGCCAAAATGGCAGTGCTGATAACAATGGCTCCAGACAGCTGCTTACTGATTGTGAGTTATGTTGTTTAATCCCAGTGTTTTTTAGTCATCACAGAAATGGTGGTGCCTTTTTATGCAGATTAAAGCTAAAAGTTACTCCTACAAATGATTGGGCTTACAGTAAAGTGAAACCAGAATATGATATGAAAAGTATGAAAAACAAGAGAGACAACAGAGATGGTCATTTCAAGATTAGAAGTTTAGGTATTGTATTTACCTTTATTAATAACTCAATGATTATAAATAGGCCATTTTAATTTACTTGAATTTCTGAAGATATGAGTTAAAGTGTTTTAAAGAGTAGCATCCTTAAAGCTATGCCTTTACTTTTATCATCTACAACAGGGGTGTCCAAACTGTGGCTCATATCAAAACAACATTTTTTTATGCTGTTGTACACAGCCTTCAAAATCTGACTCCCTTTTCTTAAAACTGAATCAAAATGAGTTAAAAGTGGCACAGTTGTGTTCAAAGTGGCAAAATGGGTAAACAATGGCAAGAAATTGGTTTAAATGACGCCAAAATGGTCAGTAAAGGTGGTGAATTGGATTCAAAAGTGGCAAAATAGGTTAAATAAGATACAAATGAGCAATACATGTGGTAAAATAATACAAATAAGGGGACAAAAAGTGGCATTAATGGCTTCAATGTGGCTAAAAGAATTGAAAACATGGGCCAAGAGGGGCAAAAATGGGTTAAAAGGGGCTGAAAAGTTGACCTTACTGGGCTAAGAGTTGCAAAAATTGATTTTCAGTGGCAGATAGTGACATTAATGAGTGAAAAGCTGGTAAAGTTTGGTAAAAATGTATTTAAAATGGGTGAAATAGGATTAAAAGTGGCAAAATGGGTTTGTAGCGCCACATTATGTAATAACGCCACATTATGTAATAACCCTAACTATAGGACTTAGTGTAGGCTCCAAGGTATGCCCTACCCACCTACCTTGCCCTAACCCTAACTGCTTAGTAGCTTACAAAATGCAGTTATTGCATAATGAATTGAAAATTTATTGCATTATTACATAATGCGGTGTTATTAAATAATGTGGCACTACAGGGTTAACAGATACGGAATGGGGGTAAAGTGGCAAAATAAGTATAGAGTGGAAAGAAATGGGTTTAAGTTGCAAAAATGGGCAGGAAGGTGTGGAAATTTAACTATGGGTAGTAAATGTAGTGAATGGGCAGTAAATACGGTGAAATAAGAAAAATCCTTAAAATGATCGGCTATTTGCCTTGCCAGCCATTAACCAACCATTTAAGCATATCCAGTCACTAAGCACACCTTAACCTACATTAGAGTGGTTTCACTAACTTTGATAGCCTCAAGATGAGGCTTATGAAAGTGGCCTCACCATTCTTACATGAATTATTTCTGTATGTGGCTCTCAGTAATATAAGTTTGGAGGTTGACCCTGGTCTACAAAAAAAAAAACAGTACTGATAAAAAAGATATTGTCATGTGAGGCTTTGGGAAATAACCGGTCCTAGTACTCTCTCTAACAAAGATATGTAATGTAAAATACGTGACTGCATAAATATTGACGCCTTTAAAATTGAGTGAGCTAATTCAACAGAGGTCCAGCCAGTTGTTGTTAGTAGTCTCACAATCAGTGAAATGGGGATCACCTGAGTGCAGTGATTGTGCCTCAAGTGATTGTACTATAAAGACACCTGTGTCTAGAGAGTCCAGTCAGTGGCTAATCAGTAATCCTTGCTGCCATTACACCATGAAGACAAAAGAACACTCCAAGCAACTCAGAGAAAAGTTAATGAAAAGTTTACATAACAGGACAGATAGAAAAAAACTCCAATTCCAAAAATTAAAGTCATTATGCCCTTTGATGCATTGTACCAGTGGTAGCATTAAGCTAATTTACATCTGCAGCCCCTTGGCAGGTCACGAAACATCACAGTTGTAAAAAATCACCATGTAAGTACTTGTGATTGTCTTCCATTGCTGATTACGGTTAGCCAATCACAGGCAGAGTTGGCTCATTCTCAATGGTTCCATTGGCTTGTTGCCCTTATCATAGAGATATGATAATTTTGGAATAGAGGCCAAAACCTTTTACTCCTATTGTCTGCCTCTAATTGCTTCTAGTGCAGAAGAAGACAATGTTTGAGATAACAGGTTGTCTCTTAATAGTTTTGACAATATTACTGAGTGTGCTCATGATAACAACTTTGAAATCGGCTTCCTGCTGAAAAATGGCACACCCAACCTAAATTACTGTTGGCTCTGGTCCCGCCGCTTCCAATATCAACTTCCTGCGATGTCTGCTGGAGGAAATGAAAGTCCTGGAAAATAATCAAATCACATCCATCAGGCCCCGTGAGCGGAGATCTTCAATCTGCACCATCAAGCAATTAACGTGATGCAGAGGCATGGAGACAGACAGCTGCTCAGGTTTCCAGGCACATGTTTGGCTTTTGACAGCAGAGAGAGCCCACAGCTGTGAAGTCGGATGCCCGTTTGACTCCCGTGATTATATTCTGTGGGTGGGACCGAGTAAGCAGCTGTTAGATGTGACTCATCAGAAACATTATGCTGCTGCATAAGTACTAATCAGCATGTCAGAGGTAGATTTAAGTCTTTTAGATCGGAGATTTGAAAGGGTTCATAAGAGGCCTCAGTGACCAAAGTGATGTGTGCTTGATGTAAGTGTGATGTGCTTTACGTAACAGCTTTATAGGTACCATACTGCATTACATAAGACTTCTCTTTAAGGTTATCTTGTTTAAATTGTGCTTTTTTGTTCACTTAGATGTGGAGCATGGTACATAAGGTATAAGGGCAAGCACTCCCTGCAGTATAATTCATGGAGGCATGTAAGCTCTTGGTTCTTCTAGTTCTGACTGCCTACAGAGTGTTTCTTTAACTTTAGTTTCCTAACCAGAATTAAAATAAGCATTTAACCAGCCATTGAAGAGATCTGAGGCACTCAAAGGGATTGTTGATATAAAGCCTTTATTTCATCAGGGCTACTGACTCATAAAAAAGAAAAGTTTGCTGTATGGTGCTGGAAAGGAGGCTCTGGGTGATAGTTGAACCTCCAATACACAAGGAACAGTAAGGATTCTGTCCTGGCCTTGGGGCAATGGAACAGCTCTTAGGGTGTACTCACACTGGGCCATCTGTACTGTGCCGTATTCTAACCATGCTGAAGCCCATTTCGCCCCCTCCCCTGTCTGGCCCGCACTCACACTGCTCAACGCATCCAGGCCTTGGCACGGATACGTCACACGTCGACGTCATTACACGAAGCATCCACCGTTGATGTCTCAGTATGCATAAGTGTTGTTTTTAGGCTGTAAAATAGTTACAGATTTGTACGATATCTGATCTGACACCAGAATTATTTCCCCTGACCTGGAAGCTACATTAACTATACAGAGACAGTGAGTAGAGAGAGAGAGAAAAAGTGGTTTATAGTGGAGAGTTTACCTTTATGCGCCATGAACCTTTACATTTTCTCAGCGTAATCCTGGATGCCTGATGCACCAAACAAGCTCTCATGTGTCCAGAGCAGGATTAAATGTTCCGTCTGATCTGATTCATCTGATGAGAGCTGGAAATGAAAACGCCTCAGGATTAATAATAGGCGATGCTCTGTTCAAACGTCAGCGATCAAGATCACAATTTCACTTCTTGGTGACACAAAATAGAATTAGAGGTAAGTTATTTCAGTCGATGGTACTTTGGCATTATAATTTTATAATAAGAGAGGTTAAATCAGCCGTGTGATTAACCCCGGCACACACTTGTCCACGTATTTGACACTCTCCTTTACACACGGAGGATGAAAGGTGTTTGTTATCCTGTGAGCTGCTGTTTGTGACTAAAACAAGGGAAGAAGCTTTATTTTACAAACCAAAAATCCTCTTACAGTCATTAAAGCCTGACTTTGCCAGAAACTGGTCAGAAATGTGGACTGGACTGGGACCCTGCTGTCTCCAGCATGCAGCTGCTCCCTGGTGGGCTCTCTGAGGCGGGTCCTCTTGTTGTTACTTCACGCTACGTCACAAGCCCGCGCTTGTGCTCCTTCATTTGCATCTGTGCCGTGCTTAGGCCCACCTCGTCCATCTGTGCCGGGGCCGCGAAGCATGCCGCGCCAAAGCACTGAACGATTGCACTCACACTGGTCAAACGTACCGGACTGAAACGGGCCTAAGCACGGTACAGATGGCCTAGTGTGAGTACACCATTACTCTCCCAGGGCTTTTAGAGGGAGCATGGGAGTTTGCTCATAGTCTACGTGTGTTTTGTGGACTTGGAGATGGCCTATGATGTGTCACTAGGGGGGGTCATGTGGGGGGTACTGGGGCCACTGTGGTGAGCTATCAAATCCTTGTATGACCAAAGTGAGAATTGTATCTGCATTCTTGGCACAAAGTCAGACACTTGTTCACCTTTGCAATTGGCTGGCTGTTGTCACTAATTTCCAGTTTGTTGAACTAAGAATTTTTATCTCTACTATTTGCAGATTATGTGGTTCTATTGGCCTCTTCAGCTGGAGACCTCCAGCTGGCACTGGGGCAGTTTACAGCTGAGTGCAAAGTGGCTGGGATGAGAAAAAGAATCTGGTTCTCTGTCGTGGGACGGTGGATTGCTCCCTCAGGATGGGGTGTGAGTCTTTGCCCCAAGTGAGAGACTTGAAGTATCTTGAAGTCTTGTTTATGAGGGAGGTTAGAATGGACTGTGAAATTGACAGGCGGATTGGAGCAGCATCAGCAAGTTGCAGGCGTTTTACCGAACCATTATGTAGAACCAGAAGGCAAAGCTTTTGAATGACCGGTCAATCCATCCCTCCCCTGTGGTCATGCAATTTGTGTAATGACCGAAAGAATGAGATTGTGGATTAAGGCCGTTGAAATGAGATTCCTCGGGAGGGGGACTGGGTTCAGCCTAAGAGTAAAGGTGAGGAGTTTGGACATCTGGAGCGACCTCAAAAGAAGCCAGTTGAGCTGGTTGGAGCATCTGATCAGGATGCCTCCTGGTACCCTCCCTGTAGACGTCTTCCAGGCATGTCCAACCCCAGGGAGACCTTCAGGCAGAGCCAGAACTTGACCCATCCCATCTGACCAGGGAGTGACTCAGAATCCCTCAGGAGGAGGTGGAAAATGTTGCTTGCGAGAGGGATGTCTGTGTTGACTTGCTTTGTCTGCTGCCAACGCTACCCAACCTCAGATAAGTGGAAGAAGATGGAAGGATGGACCAAGGAACATCCCTAATATATCCATCCATCCTATATCCATGCCACTTTTCCATTCGAGGTAACAGGGGGCTAGAGCCAATCCCAGCTGTCATTGTGCAAGAGGACCCTGGAGTGATCACCTGTCAATCCCAGAGCTAAAGTATATGAATGAACAAGCAGTCACACCTATGGGCAATTTAGAGTTATCAATTAACTTAACAGGCATGTTTTTGGACTGTGGGAGAAGGCAGAATACCAGTAGAGAACCCCTACTTGAATGTTAAATGTCCAGGAACCTTCTTGCTGTGAGGCGACAGTGACAACCAATGCTTACATTTAATCCAAGATTCAAAATTTCTTTCAAAACACAGAGTTGTTATTGGGTTTGCCTTGTTATATAATATTCATTGAAAGTTTTGCTCACAAGAATATATGGGTTTCAAAAGGGCTAGAGCAATGAAGTGCAATAAGTGTTTGTATTTCACCGACAACAATACACTAATGGAAACCCCTGTACTGCTGTCATTTTGAGTCCCTCTTTTACAGCAGCCTAAGGTTTGTATTAAAGTGTCAGAGAACCTGAATTCCCTCAGTACTTTCTTCCTCTTTCTCCACACTCCTCCTGAGTGTATTATCTGCTACCCGAGGCTTCCTTTTCTCCTTACAAAGGAACACAGTGTCTTCTGCCACCCACCTTATATGTCTGAGCTCTCTCTGAAGGCCATTGGTCCGTTTTAATATTCAAGCCTACACCTATTCACCGCTCTCTTCAGACACTCACACAGGTTTAGCTAAGAGGAGATTTATTCCTGGACTGAAGAGCCCTGAAGCTAATGTTCCCTGCCTCTGGACTGTATAAATAGGTAATTAATCAGTCTTCCCTTTACATACACAAAGATGCAGAGGACATAAAGGGTGATGATTGCGTTGCTTCTCTAGTGCTTGTGCGTATTTCTAATCCTGAACTAATTTTAGTGTTCACCTCTGACTGTCCGACGCCTCCACTTATTGTCCATACTCTGACTGAGCCTCTGTCCACGAGCAGCGTGAGTCATCGCTGGTTATTTCCTTCTTTGCTTTTACCAATCTCACTCTAAGAGATTAGACGTGCTTTTAACTTTTCATGATGGATTCATTAAATTGCTTTTAATGCCTCTGGATTCAAGATATTCTCCAAAGTTCAAGCTAATGTTGAATATTCAGCACCACTTTCACATAGTTTTGATTTATTCAACACTGCTCCCTCCCACCGTGAAACTTTTTTTTTGATAAGTTATATAATACTTGCTTTCACTTAGTCATCATTCAAAACTTTGACTTAGTATAACTTTTCATACATTTATTCATTGGAGGATGGTTTTTATATCAGCTTTGGTGAGTGGTGTAACACTCATAAAGTCCACAGTAGGGAACAAACCATTATCTTATGATTTTCATTAGAATTATACAACAGATAAGCGAGAATGATCAGTTTGGTAGTATGAAGTAATACTTAGTCACCAATCTGATTACCGTTGGTTAATACCATGGTGTCTGTGGCTGCAGGGGGAGCATTGTGGGCGATGTAGTGTTATCATTTGAAATACTCTCCAGCCAATAAGTATTTGCCAGACAACAACTTGTCTGCTGTTGCTGTCAGTAATCCTAATCCACTTGAAGCAGCTGTGGTAAAGTTTTCAAAACTTTGTTGAGAACCCTGTTAGTTAAAAACTGTGATCCAACGTTGAAATCTATGTTGAAACCTGTAGATAAATGCCTCAGCTAACTGAATAAGGTGACATATACCCATGACCCAGGGGTAAGCACTGTTGCCTCACAGTGATATGATGTCAAGTTACAGTTTATAAAAAGTACAATTACAATTATAAGCAAAAACAAAAAAGTTTACTCAGACAAACAATCACCAACAGAAGAGTAATTATTTGAAATAATTGACTCAAATTGTCTCAGAGAAATTAGTACCCATCTTAAATGTGTATTGTTAAAGCTTCCACATATTCAAGACAGTCTGACTGCAGACTCTCTGAAGGCCACTCTCACCGACTCTTCATTTGAGATGCCATCTATTTCAGAACGGAAATAACTTAGCTATAGATAATTAATCTATGTAGCTAACAGAGCTATGTAGCTAACATGGCAAAAGCTAAGCTCACAAAGCAGCTACATAAGCTATGTATCTACATTATCTATGTAACTTAGTTAACTTCAGCATTTGCTAAATCTCATGCTGCTAAAGCTAGCTTAGCTTTAGATAATGTTGCTATGTAGCTTACAGAGCTTTGTAGCTAACAGAGCTATGTAACCAACAGAGCTATGTACCTAATGTAGCTAAAGCTAAGCTCACAATAAAGCTATATAAGTTATGTATCATTATCTATGTACCTACATTAGCTTTAGCTATGTTTGCTAAAGCTCACATTGCTGAAGCTCATTGTGGCTGGTTCAATTGTACTCGGAACTTAGAAAAATCTGTGTCGGAAATTTCGACTTCCGAGGTAAATGCGTTTCATTGCATAAGCTCGGAAAACATGGCCGGCCGCAGTTAGCTGATGTTTGTTTTGATGTTTTTCGAGGATCAAAAATTACTGTTGGGGAAATATATTAGCTACTTGAGGGAGAGAGAAAGAGAAATGTCATATGCTGTAAGTATGACTTGAACGCACCAGCGAGTGGAATCCTGCATGCATCATTGAACTTAAATGGGCATCAAAGTGAGCTGTGCAGACGCCTGTACTGTAGTAACACAAATGCTAAATTAGACGACACATAAAAGTAGAAGTTGAGGAGAAAGTGACTCTCACGGTGTGCAACGCCATTTTCCTATGTCATTCCGACCGACTCGGGCTGCTTGGATCCTACCCGAATTCCCGAGTTGGAGTCCTAAGCTCAAGGGCCATTCTACTGCACTTCTCTGATTCGGAAGTCCCTGACAATATATTTCCAATATTTATATATATTTATAACCTCATAATCTGGCAGTTAAATTCATGAAATAAATACAATTCAAACATTAAAGACTTAGCAACATTTTATAAATAAAACAAAGATCAGAACTCTAATCTAGGATTTAATTATGCATAGAGCCTTTTTATAAGAGGATACACGAACGGTGGTTGCATTAGCTTTGTAAGCTTTAGCTAAAGCTAAAATAGCTATGCTAGTTACATAGTCAGCAATACTATGTAAGCCAATGTAGCTACGCTAGCCTAAGCAATGTGAGCTTGTAAGCTACATAGTTAACTTGCTTGTGTAAGCTTCGTAGCATCATTTAAATAGGTATCTATAAGCTTTCTGAGTTTAGCTTTAGCTACTTCAGTTATGTAGTTAAGTTATCTTATGTAGCTTACACAGCTAACAGAGCTGTGGAAGCAGCATTTGCTACGTTAGAATGCTTTCATGGAGGACAAGCTTTTTGACTGTTTATTTGGTTTGTCATATGTTACCAGGTTTTGCAGGTCAGGTTTTTTAACTTTTGCTATCCTTAATTTTTTCCCTTGCATCATCACTACTGAGGACTACTTTGAACCATTATCTTTGATTATCTCACACCGGTAAGATCTGTACTGTTTCTATTTTGTATTATGAAAACACAAAATAACAGTAAATGATTTTTTCAGTGATTATGTTAAAAACTCCCAAAAATAAAAGTAACAGTTTCCACATTGATAATGGGGGTTTCACTCTGCAGAGCCGACAGCTTGTTGGTTTGGTACACAGCTATTGTGTTAAAGGGATAACACCCAGGTTTAAAGTCTCAATGGTAAAATAGGTACTTTCCTTGTTCGCAGCAGCTCTTTGTATGTAATGATTCACCTTTTCGTGTGTAATCACAGCTAGGATCCCTCTTCAGGGTGTGGTTGCCCCTCTCAGCCTTTAGATGAATAGTGCTGCAGTGCTATTGTTAGGGACTAAATTAAAGGGATGAATGTGGTGTTAGAATCCTCACGCCCTTCCCGTTCTAACCCAGCAACTGCAAGCTTCTGTCCTTTTGCATCTTCAGTGACGTGAAATCAAAGCCTCTCTGGTGTCCCATTTTACTGAGCCACAGGGCTCTGAGGAGAATGACTGCCTCTCTCTCTGCTATTGTGTGTTCATGGAGCTCGTCCAAAGTGTAGCAGAGGGGAGCTCTTCTGACCTTTACTGTCATTCAAAGTGAACTTGATTTATAAAGAGCTCTGTTCAGAGCTTGAAGGTGAAAAGATTTTTTTTTTTTTATTCCCAGGCTGAAGTTTTGACTTTAGCTGGTATCAGCAAATAGTAATGCACAACACTTTCAATTTTTACTGTGAATAAAAAAATAACGGGACAAAGAGAGATAAACACAATTAGCCTAGGGTGAACATACTGGCAGTTATTGGTTCAAGAAGCCATTGCTTGTCTGGTTGGAAGAGCTGAGGAGGACCTCAGAGGATGGACCAACTGCTGGTGGTCAAAAGGCCAATAGTCATTAAACACTAAAGGCCTTATCTTATGAAATGCTGTGCAGATGACTACTCTCTGTAGAGCTGGAGTGTTAGGGAGCGCAAAGTGAGAGAAAGAGAGCGTTGGAGAGGGTTATAACCTCAGATGAGGTGTGTCCTGCTGGACTAGGCCTCTCTGCTACCCAACTCACTACCTCCAGGAGAAGAGCTGAGTAGAGGGAAATAAAAAAAGGGTTAAAAAAAAACACAGGGAAGCAAAAGGGAATATGATTTTAAGAGGGTACCCTGAATGAGGCTGTCTAACTGCTGAAAAGCTTTCAAAGATACAGGTCCGCAGGCTCAGGTAGGGCGATTGTCTACGGTAGGGGTGCGCGGTATATGCGGTAGACGGTATAAATAATATACATTTGGTCTACGGTAGATATTTGGACTCTACCGACCAATCACGATAATGCTTGTTAACGTCGTCATTGTATCTGCCTCAGTGTGAGTTTGCAGAAAAAACACCTGTTTTTTCCTCTCAAAGTCTGACGGCTGTACCATAACTAAGTCAGTGTGCTGTCAGCCCGCCTGGGGCTGCAACATTATTATTTTTCTGAAACGCTTTTATTGTAAACCTTCACTAGGAAACATGTTCAAGTCATTAGCAGCTTAACACACCTCATCAGGTTAGAGATGAAATACGAAACTTCGAGTGCAGTTAGAAATAAACCTAGAGAGACTAAAAAAAATAATAAAACATGTTTTCTGTGTTCCTATACTTGGAGATAAATTGAGTATGCCATCAAAGGCTTTTTTTAAGGGGAGAAGGGGGTTCATAACACTTGAATTTGGATTAACAGCATTATCTCTTTTTAATTTTGTAATACCGTGATATAATGCTGTTATCGTCAAAGGCAAGAAAAATACCGTGATATGAGTTTTAGGCCATACCGCCTGGGCCTAGTCAACAGGTTCATAAAAGGTCCATTTCCTGTATATCCCTCGATTCACATAGTTAGGGTTAGTGTAATGTCTCAGAGCAAAGCCTTATATTGCCAAAGTCAGGTTTTAAATTGTCATAAATCAGGAACAGTTAGGGCAAAGCCTTATAATGATGTAATCAGGTTTAAAATAGTTTCAATTCAGGAATAGCTATGCTTCAGATTAAGAGTCAGGGCAAAGGCTTTTGTTGTTGTAAACAGGTTAAAAGTAGTCATAATTCAGAATCAGTTATGGTTAGGATAAGGGCTAAGGACAAAGCCTTGTGTTGGTTCAAACAGGTTTATGGTAGTTGTAAATCAGCAATGGTTGGGGTTAGGGTAACATTCGAGGATATAGACTTATATTGCCATAGCCAGGTTAAAGAATGGCATAAATCAGGAATGGTTATGGTTAAGGTAATGTTCCAGGGCAAAGCCTTTTATTGCCATGGTCAAGTTTAGGGTGGTTGTAAATCAGGAATGGTTATGGTTAGGGTAACGTCCTAGGATGAAGCCTCATATTGCCGTAGTCAAGTTTAAGGTAGTTGTAACTCAGGGATGGTTGGAGTTAAAGTAATATTCCCAGCCTTTAATGCTGTAATCAGGTTTAAGACGGTCATAAACCAGAAATGGTTAGGGCTAGGTTTAGGCTAGGACAACTTGTAAATGAACTGGCAATGCACCAAGTGAGTCTGACATAAAATGGTATGAGTGGAGAGGGTCTGACACAAGAGGTTTTTGGCTCTTACTGGGCATATGCCACACATGCATGGTCATCATCCTGTGATTTTCAAGCTTTCATCTCATACATATTCATAACCCTGTAAAGGTCTGATGGCTAATTGCTAATCAGTCCTTGGAAGGCTGTAATAAGGTTACCTAAGATTAAATCTTTTTGCCATGCCATGATTGCATTGTCTTGTCTAGCCCCTGTGGTCTAAAAG
This sequence comes from Cheilinus undulatus, assembly GCF_018320785.1. Lineage (NCBI taxonomy): Eukaryota > Metazoa > Chordata > Actinopteri > Labriformes > Labridae > Cheilinus > Cheilinus undulatus. The sequence continues at coordinate 16,056,495 of NC_054887.1, read as the reverse complement.
TCATTTCCAAGGGATGATTTCAAATTTATTTCACAGAGATGGAGCTGCAGACAGAAATATAATTGGTTGAGTCAAATCATAGCAAAACAGTTGTTGTTAGAGATAAATAAACTAGAAAGATCTCACTTGTAGCAGTCTCTCAAGCAAAGATTAGTTGTTTGGTCCTTGCTTAATCTACATGTAGGAGTGTCTTGGTCTTGGGCTCCCCAGATTGCTCCATATCTAGCAGTATGTCATGTTAGAAATCCCATTCTGACTGGATGCCAGTCACATCCCTAGCAGGCTGACAAATGTCCATATGTAAGCTCAGCTGCTTATAAAACTCTTTACCTATCTGTGTTTAAGAGCTACTGTCTGTTTGTGGGGATTTTACTGTGGTGACAGACCTGCCCAGATCAGGTAGAAGAGCTGCTGAACTAAAACTGAGAACTACAGAATTTGTGAATATCCATATTAGGACTGTATAAACTCTATAATAATCTGTCAACACAGTCAAAGACTACTGTTCCTTGTTTCACCTCCAGCTAAGCTAATTACAGCGCTCATGATTGGAGCAAATCCCTCTGCATTATAGATTTATATTGGAAACAGTTTAACGACTCCGGAGACAAAAACACTGCATCTGATGGTTTAATTGCAGCTTGATTTATTATGAGAAATTGGCTTGAGGCAGGAAAAACAATCTAGTCTTCAAAATGCCAAATTGTGACACAGGGAGTGCGTTCACTGCACAACAAATTAAACGCTCGGCTGTCTGCCAGCTGCAGAATGGATGGAGGCTGCTCGCACTGATATGTAGAGAAATGTTTTTATTTGAATGCTGGGGTTACTGTGGGGCCACACAGGGTCATTTATGCTCAGACAGCCTTGTGTTTTTGTAGATTTTTCATACTACAGCTCAAGCACTCATTCATTTGGTCTATTTAAAACACACTGAGAGATAAGATAGGATTAAAAGGAGCTCGTACAAAACCTCTCAACACTCCAGATGTACATTTAAAACATGCAGATTACCTACATTTTTACAAAGAGGACTTATTATGATCTATTGCATAGCTAATGGCTAATTAAGCATGGAAATTAGTCAGAGAGGAGCAGTTATGTTGATTATATCACACATCTCATTAATCTGAAAGGTGTATGACAACCAGGAATCTGCAGAGCTCTTTAACTAATGAGTTTACAGGCAGAGAGAAGGAGACTGATGAGTCATGTAATGATGATTCGCCAGACGTAATCATATCCGGTGAGTGAGAGATGATAAAATTACTTGAAGTATTCCTGGTTTCATAGTTTTGATAAAGATTTAGAAAGATAAAAGCTACACATTTATGTTATTTTCTGATGTAAATTGCAAATATTGCTTCTGATGTTTTGCAAGTGGGGTGTATAACTTGAAAATTGGTGATGTCAGAGCTCAGGTGTCAAACTCAAGGCCTGGGGGCCAAATCTGGCTGGGGGAACAGTTAAATCCGGCCCGTAAGATGATCTCATATTTCTGTTATAACTGGCCCATCAGTGTGAGGTGTGCAGATTTCCTCAAGTATGAAAGTGTTAACATATCCTTGATGATTTAAAATATCCCTGTTAACTCATAAAATCTGAAAAAGTAAGGAGTCAAAATATTTAGATAAGAAGTCAGGAATGTGGAAAAAGAAAATAATTTGTGTTTTAATTTCAAACTCAAACTTAGGATTTTGACTTTTAATTTCATACTTTGAGCATTTCAACTCATAATTTTGACTTCTCATATTAATAATTCTAATTTTTAAGTGATATTTTGACATTTTTAACCAATTATTTTGTATTTTATTTCATATTTTCAACTCCAGTTTTTGACTTCATAATCACATAGTTTGACCTTTAAGACTGCAATTTAAAATTTTGAATCATATTTTGACTCTTAATTTCATGATTTCAAATTTTATTTCATATTTTGACCTTTTAAACTCATGATTTTGACTTTTTTCTAACATATTTGTCTTTAAAAACCATCATTTTTCCATTTCAGTTTCATGTTTTGACCTTTTTGAACTAGTAAATTTACTTTTCTCAGATTGTGAACCTTTAAACTTATCTTTTTAACTTTTTTAATGTCAAAATTGTTTATCATCAGTACTAAGTGTTTTTTGTTGTTGTTGTTGTTGTTGTTTTATATTTTATTACCGGTGAAGCAAGGTTGACAGTTTATGGTTAAAAAGGTGACCCTGTTAGGCCCTCAGGTTAGACCTGAATCCAGAATCTGGCCCCTACTGTGATCGAGTTTGACACCCCTGTGTTAGAGAGTGTGACTGCAGTAGGGATGAATAAACTATGGTAGCACTTCTTCTTACAGGGTGGGTCTAACAGTCTTTGGCTGAATTAGCTGAAGGGGTTTGACTTCACTTTAGTAAAGGTTTACCTTTATTTTGTCAGTCCATAAAACTTTGTCCCAGAATTTGTGAGGCTTGTCTCTGTACTTTTTGGCAAATTCCAGCCTGGCTTTCCTGTTCTTCTTGCTAATGAGTGGTTTGCATCTTCTGATGTAGCCTCTGTACTTTTGTTCATGAACAGTAGATGCTGATAACCTTCACTCCTACCCTCTGGAGGTTGTTGCTGATGTCTCTAACAGTTGTTTTAGGGTCTTTCTTTACAGCTCTCACAATGTTTCTGTAGTCAACTGCTGCTGTTTCCCTTGGTCTACCCGTTCTAGGTCTGTTACTGAGTACACCACAGGTTTCTTTCCTCTTCAGGACGTCCCAAATGGTTGTATTGGTGATGGCCAATAATTGTGCAATGGCCCTGATTGATTTTCCATCTGCTCTCAGCTTCACAATTGTTTGTTTTTCACCCATAGACAGCTCTCTGGTTTTCATGTTGGTTACACCGCTAACTATGCAGTCTGCACAGGCAAAACCCAGCTGACACAAAGTGAAATATTTGTATCTGATTGGCCCAGACAGTGACCCCATCACCAGTGGGAGATGTCATGTTTTTGTGTCCTTATGTTATTGTTACTCCTCTCACTTCAGCCTTCCCACATCCTTCCTTTTACTGTATTTATCAAATCCCAGAATAAATATGAAAATAGTCAGATTTTCTGTAATCTGATCAGGAAAGAGCTCAAGATGATGAGATGTCATTTATATTTGGCAACATACAAAGATTGAATTTTCTTCACTGCACCTTGGGGACTTCTGAAAGTCCCTGTTCTACATGCATGCCTACATTTCCTTAAACTTCATGTCGGCGCAGCCATTCCAGAGAGGCTTGGTACTGGGATGCAGAGGTGCCCAAGGGAGTGAGCAGTGTTGAAAGAAACTCTGGGAAAGCTCTCGGATGGGACACAGCGGTCTGACCTCCTCTTCAGGAAGTGGTTTTGGTTCTTTTGTAGCTAATTTGTTTGCCTGTTTTCAGCATAAATGCTGTCCCTCTCTTACATGCTGTAATGCATGTATATTAAGAGAAGACAAAATAAAGAGAAGCAGCAAAAATGTGCTCTCTCTGGCAGAAATAACAAAATAAAAATATGCAGCTGCTAGTGTTTCAGGAGATTTATCACAGCGCTTTGAAGTGACAAGACCATTAATAAAAATGCTAAATAAATCTCTGCAAACTCTGGAAGCAACAAATACCTATTTTATTTTATCCCTTTAGAAGCTGCTGCAGTTCATTTCACTTCATGTTTAACCTTCGGTTGAAGTGATTTAGTCCAGGAGCATTTTTTATAAAGCTCTACAGATGTTTTTAACTAACCAGCTCAGTCTGACAAACTGCTCTGTAAACAGGCAAGGCTACAGAATTCTCATTTTCTCAGCTTCATCCAACCATTGAGTGGATCTGCAGGAAATCAATAATCACTGCACCGAGCACTTTAATCCATAAGTCTGTTCTCAACATCTTTTGTAAGAATAGCAGGATATTGATTAGAAAGGGGAGGCCTGCAACAGAAGTAGTCATTGTCATTAAAACCATGAATGGTCTTACAAACTCAAACATCCCTGAAGTAAAATGTCCAGTGTTTTTCTGTATATGAAACTAGAACATATTCATGAACCCTTTTAACATCACGCTTTAACTTCATCCCTAACAAGCATTCAAGGCTGCATAAATTGCAGCGTCTTCTCTTCCAGCACAGCAGCAGGTCAGTGATTGTCTGCATTTCTCCTGGCAGAATTGCAATAAAACCCCAGAAACAACTGGTTAATGATTCACCTCCTTTCAATTTAGACAAATATATGAGGAAAACAACATTTCCGGCCTGCGGAGGAGCAAATTTAAAGGTCTGATGGCATTAACTTGATGCCTTTGTTACCCTTAATCAGCTAAACAGCTTAATCCTACGTGCAGCTTAATAAGACCGCTTAAGTAGAAGCTTTCTGACAAAGTGAAGTAGGTAAAACTTTCATGCCGAGATCTGAAGAAACTCAAGAAATGGTGAGAAACAGTCATTTACATCTGTCAGTCTGGAAAGGGCTACAAAGCCATTTCTGAGGCTTTGGGACTCCAGCAAACAACAGTCAGAGCCATTATCCACAACTGGGGAAAACTTTATACAGTGGTGAACCTTCCAAAATTACTCCCAAGAGTGCTTCGATGACCCATCCAGGAGGTCATAAAAGAACCCAGAACAACATTTAAGGTCCTGCAGGCCTCACTTGACTTAGTTATGATTCAAGAGTAAGAAAGAGAGGGGTCAAAAATGGCATCAATGGGGGAGTTCCAAGGCAAAAACCATTGCTTACCAAAAAGAACACACAGGCTCCTCTCACATTTGCCATAAACATCCTGATGACCCCCAAGACTTTTGGGACAATGATCAGAAACACACCAGCAAGTCCACATCTGAGTGGCTCAAAAAAAAAAAAAAAAAAAAAAAAAGAAAGAAAGTTTTGGAGTGGCCTAATCAAAGTATACATTTAGATCAAATTGAGATGCTGTGGCATGACCTTTAACAAGCTGTGAAAACCCTCAAGTGTGGCTGAATTAAATCAGTTCTGCAGAGAATGGGTCAAAATTCGTCCGTAGTGATGTGAAAGACTCATTACCAGTGCTTGCAGTTGTGGAACAACCAGTTACTAGGTTTGGGTGGCAATTACTTTTCCACATAGGGTTAGGTAATTTGGACGGCTTTTTCACATAATAAATGAAATCAACATTTAAAAACTGCATTCTGTGTTTACTCAGGTTATCTTTGTCTAATATTAAAATGGTTTTAATGATTGGAAACATTTAACTGTGACAAATCTAGAAAAAAAGGGAACCTTATTTAAATTGAGCAAATGTTGCATTTTGCCCTATAGACTGGAATGTTTTTTCATTAAAATGCTGTTCGGCTCTTTTCCAGCCATTCCCCGTCCAGACTTGTCTGCCCAGCTGGCCTGTACGATATGAGCTGACTTGACATGAACACAATAGGTAGGCTAAAAAAGTTGACTGCAGCTGCACAGCACAGGGAGAGCTGTACTTTTCAGTCAGTAAAAAGGTGTTTTTGTGGCTGAAGGGAACCAAAGAGCAGTGGGTGTCCGTCTGATGGCCGTGGGGAATCAATAGAGACGGTTCAATCAGTAACTCAGCGCGGTCTCAGAAAATGTCTGTGGGCGCCGCTAATTGCTCTCTTTGTTTGCTATTAGTCCAACATTCTGCAGCTAATGTGATTAGGTCACTATGAGAGAGAGCAGCTTTTGAACAAACACCTCCTATGGGTGCTGGGCTTGAGGTATATTAAAAACTCTGAATGGGGCTATGAAGAAAATGAAACCAACCCACAGCCTGAGAAAGAAAGAAACAATAGTGTATCTCCAGAGGCTGTATTGACTATATGAGAGCGCAATACTAGATGTGACATGGCATTTTAACAGCCACAAGTAGCAGAGAGAGGCAACACTGCTTTGTTAAAGGTACAGCAAGCTCCAAAAGCAGCTTGTGCACCATCCTCCTGTTTAAAAATGTTTGGAAACACTTCATTTAATGGGCCCTAATTACTTAGTAATCTTATAGTAATAAGTGGTAATTATGTAGTAAATTAAAGATAAAATAAAGGTAGTAGTTACCTCGTAATAAGTTGGCATTTTGCCAAGTAATAACTTGGAAGTATTTTAATACCAAGAAAGTATATACCTTACAATAATGTATCAATGATCAAGTGATGCCTAATGATTTAGTGGCAATTCTCTGGTAATTAGATGGTATTTTACCATGAACCCAACCCCCTGACCTCAAAAAATACTTGGAAATCATCCAGGAAGGACTCACTTTAATTCAGTAGCCCAAAATAAAGAAATTATCTGGGAATTATCAAGCAAATTGTAGAGAAAATTATCATCTTATTTCAAAGGTATTACTTGGCAAAATACCACCTAATTGCCAAAGAATTGCCACAGTATTATGAGGGTTAGGGTAAGATTTAGGGTTAAGGTAACATACCACCAAATTACCAGTGAATTACCACAATATTACAAGGGTTGGGATTAGAGTGAAGGGATTAGGGTAAGGGTAAAATACCAACTTATTACAAGAGGATTGCCCACTATTATGAGGGTTAGGCCAGAGCAGGGGTGTCCAAACTTTTTCCACTGAGGGCCACATAAAGCAATATGTAAGGACATGGGGGCCACTTTAATATCCACAGGACGAGGTACATGATATTGATTGAGTCAGAAGCAGAATAAAGGAGGAGCTTGAGTGGAGGAGGGTTTGCAAGAGCAGCGTGTAGAGAGAGCAGGAGAGCATAGCCAGGCAAGAGCAGTTTAATTAAGGCAGCATGAGAGTGATTAGCCAATAGCATGTTTGGAGCAAATCAGCTGGCTGTTAGCTGATGAGGGCTCGCTTTAGATCGGCTGACTGCACAGAGCTTGACTCTGTGGCCTGCCTGAACAGGGCAAACAGACAATAATTTCCAGGTTTTTGGGGACACCAGTCAGATTTCAGGGGGCGCTGTTTGGCTCTAGCTGCCACTGGCTCCGCCCCTTGAATGTTACTGGTACTGCCATTTGCTGCCGAAACTCATCAGGGAGTTAGAAAACCAGATATTATTATTTTAATTGCTAGTGTTCAAATGTGGGCCATGTTTCATTTATTTCTAGAATTTGCTGCGGGCCAATCAAAATTGTACTGCAGGCCACATTTGGCCCCCGGGCCATAGTTTGGACACCCCTGGGCCAGACGCGTGGTGGAAAATATGACCTAATTACCAGAAATTACCGCCACATTACTAAGGTTAAGGTTACCGTTAGAGGGTTAAGGTTAGGGTGGAATACCACCAAATCGAAACGGAACTGCCACAATATTACAAGGGCTGGGGTTAGAGTAAGGGGAGTAGGGTAAGGGTAAAAGACCACCTTATTGCCAAAAATGGCCAAAATATTATGACAACTGGGGTTAGGGTCAAAGGATTAGAGTCTGAGTAAAACATCAATTATTTACAAGAGAATGGCCACAGTATTAGGGTAAATACCACCTTATTGTCAAAGAACTGCTACAGTATTACTAGGGTAAGGGTAAAATGCCAACTTATGACTGCAGAATTGCCAAACTAATAGGGGGGTTAGGGTCAGGGGGTTAGAGTAAAACACCACCTGATTACCAGAGAACTGTAACAATATTAGGGGGGTTAGGGTTAGGATAAAAAAAACACCTAATTACCGGAGAATTGCTGCAGTATTTTGATGCATAGCTTAATATTGGATACATGCTTTCATTGTTAGAAGTGTTGTATGATCACGTCTGATTTCCATAAGGGTGATTATATGGCAGTGAGAGATGCCTTTTCTTTTCAACCATATATCAGCTTTTCCGTCACTGTACACAGTCAGTGATTGTCTGCTGGTGATCTGGTCAGCTCTGTGATACAGTCCACATTATTCCCTCAGCAAGCCTTTAGTGAATTTAGGTCACAATGTCCATATTGACGCTTGTTAACAAAGGCCCCTCTCTATTCTGCGTATGTTTCTTGTGCAGCAGTGAAAGGCTCTAGATATAGTTACCTCTAATGAGAAAATGTCCTTCACACCCCATTGGTTGTACTGTCTACCTGGAATCCAGGCCACTGTAGCACACGCACGACAAAATAACCTCAGTGGGAGACTGAGTGCCCGACAGGAGAAGTGAATGTGCCTGGAGAAGAAACGTGCGTGCCAGTCAGCCATGTTTTTCAGCATGACAAATTATCTGCTGCTGCTCTGCTCTGGGTGCATTCGGGAAATAATTGAAAGTTGCATGACACACTTCTCCCTGGGCTGAAACACATTAAGTGTGTTAGGGAAGAAAGAGAGTTGTGGTTTACTGACGAGCTGAATCAACAGCACAAGGCTATGACAGGCCGTGTTGAAGAGAATACAAAGCAATGGACCTGCTCATGCTACATGAAGATCTTCCTGCCTACATTCTCTGGCAGGGCTTGACATGAACTTTTTTGCTCACTGGGGCTAGTGATTTTTCAAAGTTACGAGCTGCTGAATTTTTAAAGCAGCCTTTCCCAAATTTCAGTATGCTGCGGCCCAATTTGAGACCTGGTAATCTCCTGGGGCCCACAAGTTCTTGTACAACCACAGCATGAGTCTCAAATATTTACTTTTATATTTTCACTTCATAAACAGAGAATTCCAGTGTCTGGCTCCCAGAGGCATTATCATTACTTGAAAAGTATTGGTGGGGTTGCAGAGTACAAATTTTCTCAATTCTTAGTGCCTAACATGCTCAAAAACTCACCAAATTTGGCAGGCACATCAGACCTGGTGAAAAATTTGATATCTTATGGGTTTTTGATAGAGGTAGGGAAAATTGGCTCAATCGTGCCCCTTAACAGCTTTTAAAATTATAACTTGTGGATCAAGTTTCACCTAGAATCATGAAATTTGGTAGGAATATCCGCCATCCTGAGACTTAAAAAAATGTCTATGTTCATCATAGTGAATTCCCTTCAGGAAGTACACCAGTTTGAAAAACTGGCAAAATTTGGTGTTTTTTGGCTATATCCAAGGGTCCTTCCAGGATGATCTCCTACAAGAAGTTTAATCCAATCCAGCTAATTTTTTATAGACAGCTTAAAGAGCCCTTAACGATGAAACGTTATTCGCCTTGAGTACAAAACTCAAACTTTGTGGCTGTGGCGACTCTTGAAATTTGCATAATTTTCAAGTTTAACAGGAAGTAGTTTTTATCTTGATTGTATGTTGTCATATCCGACACAAATTTCATTAAGATGACAACCATTGGGCCTTGATCATATTCATATGGTGTTTTTTGAATTCAGTCATTGTGCTTCCTAGTGGTGACAGGAAATGTGATGTTCTTACTCTCTGAATTCCATCTCCTGATCTGCCAAGTAATACCACATCAAATTTGCCTTGAGAAACTCATTAGCAAAATCCAAACCCTGCAGAGCTCAGAGATTGTTGCAAGGCCAAAATGTTGAGAAGGCTACAATAAAATTACTGCTGAGCACAGTGGCCTCCATAATTTTCAAACAGAAACAGCCTGGCACAACCAAGACTCTTCCAAGAGATGGTCGCCAGCCCAAACTGACCAATCAGTGGAGAGGGGCCTAGTAAGAGAGGTGACCAAGAACCTGATGGTCACTTTGAGTAAGCTCCAGAAATCTTGCATGGGGATGGGAAAGAAAACCGTGACTGCAGTCCACCACTGACTGCAGCTTTATGGCAGAGTGGCTAGATGTCAGCCTCTCCTCAGTGCAAAACACATGAAAGCCCACTTGGAGTTTGCAAAAAAGCACCTTAGGGACTCTCAGGCTGTGAGAAATAAGATTCTTTGGTCTGATGAAACCAAGATTGAACTGTTCGGTCTCAGTTCTCAGCATTATGTCTGGAGGAAACCAGGCAGCGTTCATCCCCTGCCCAGTACCATCCCAACAGTGAAGCATGGTGGTGGCAGCATCATGCTGTGGGGGTGTTCAGCAGCAAGGACTGGGAGAATGGTCAGGGTTTAAGAAAAGCTGAGTGAAGCAAAGCACAGAGGTATTCTCAATGAAAACCTGTTCTGCCATGCTCAGGACCTCAGACTGGGCATTAGCATAAAATTCCTAAAATTAAGTCACACTGAGCATCCAGGTAGTCATGGTTTTTCATGGTATCCATATCTTTTCAGAAGCGTTCATATGGACTGTTGTCTCCTTCCATTTCTCTCTGTAACGGTAATCAAAATCCCTGAGTTGTCCCAACAGTTGAACACAGTTAGTTAAACAGATTGTAACTTGCAAGTGAAAATGGCGAGTGGGAGTGACTGCATTACCCTCCACAGGTGAAATCCACCCAGGTTGAAGGGTGTTCATGTCAATCCCTGTTCACTGGTTGCATGCTAATGAAAAAAGTGATGTAACATTTCCACGGCTTCTTTGTACGTGTCATTGACACACAACAATAGAAACTAAAGCAGCAGACTCTCAATCATCATCAAACACTGCCCTCAGCTCAATGCCAGGATGTGAGTCCTATAGAGGAGTAATGAAACGTTGCAGTGACATTCAGGCAGACATAATGGCTTTTCTCTTCTGTCCTTGTCATAGCTAATTATCAGCTGAAAACAGTCCTGGTCAGGATTGATGTTTTTTCCTCCCAGTTCAAAGGCACTGCTCTTTTCTTTGCTTTTATTATACAAGCAGCAGCTCACTAAGTTGACAGAGAACACAGATCCCTGACTCAAGTGGACCACTCAGGCCCATTGGGAGTCACTCAGGCACATGACAGCTCCTTTAGAAAAGTTGCTTGTTACTGAGAACGCTAGGTTGTTGAAGTGTTGGCAAAGATTTTACGAGGGAAAAAAAAGAGTTTCTGCAGGGGCTTTGGAGCCTAGAAAGCTGAATCAGTAACTTTATGTTTGGAAGTATGGGCAGAAAGGGTTTCCATAATAAACAAGGTCTTTACCAGTAGTTTTCTTTAGAGGCTTTTTATGCCTTTACTGGAGAGACAGAAGAGTAAGTAGAGTCAATAAAGTGTCTCTTTTTATTTCTACTTTATATTTTTTCTCAGGTCTCTTAAATGGTGTCTCCTTGGTGCAAGGAGTAGTAGCTCCTCAATGTCCCTACCTGTCTGGTTGTTTAAAAGGCACAAACAGTGCTTCTAATAAACCACACAGTGCTTCGTTCCTTCATCTAGCCTAACCAGCTGTTCTTGCTCCCTCACTGCTATCATCAGAAACAGATAGTAACTCCCTCAGATCCTCAAAAAGAGGGCACTCGCTTTATTCAAATGACACGGTTATTTAAAATAGATGCAATTTGATTCCACATTTCAATTACGGTGTTCCTCAAGGGTTGATCCAATATTGATTTCCATGCTTCCCTTTTGTCAAATCATTGGTAATTCCAATGTATGATATCACTGCTATGCCAATTATATGCGGAAAAGTGCTTTGAAAAGGAAAAAGGTAACCCGAGTAAATACAAAATGCAGTTCATAAATGATGATATCATTTATTAGGTGGGAAAAAAATCATCTAAACCTACCTGGCCCTATGTGAAAAATCCCCCCCCTAAACCTAATAACTGGTTGTGCCACGCTAGGTGGCAACGACGACAAGCAAGTGTTTGCAATGACTGGCAATGAGTCTTTAACAGTATTGTTGCAGTATTGTTTTGATTTAGCCACAATGGAGTGTTTAGTCATGCCACAGCATTTCAATGGGATTTAAGTCCAGGCTTTGATCAGGCAACTCCAAAACCATTTGTTTTTTAAGCCATTCATGTTGACTTGCTGGTGGCATCCAAAGAGTTGACTTTTGTCTTGTCAGTCCACAGAACATTCTCCCAAAAGTCTCAGGGATCATCGAGATGTTTTTTTGTCAAATGCGAGATGAGCCTTTGTGATCTTTTTGGTCAGCGATGGTTTTGGCCTTGGAACTCCCTGGTTGACGCCATTTTTGACCAGTCTCTCTCTTATTGTTGAATCATGAAGACTGACTTAAACTGAGTCAAGTGAGGCCTGCGGGTCTTTAAATGTTGTTCTCAGTTCTTCTGTGACCTCCTGGGTGAGTCATCCATGTGCTCTTGAAATAATGGGAAGGTCACCACAGTTCCAAGTTTTCCCCATTTGTGGGTAATGGCTCTGACTGTTGTTCTCTTAAACCCAAAAGCCTCAGAAATGGCTTTGTAACCCTTTCCAGACTGATAGATGTCAATGACTTTGTTTCTCATCAGTTCTTGAGCTTCTTTAAATGGCAGCATGGTGTTTTGCTTTTTAAGATCTTTTAGCCTGCCTAACTTTGTCAGACAGGTTCTATTCAACTGACTTTTTCTACAGCAGTTATACAGCTGTAGTCTAGGAGTTTTGGCAAAATGTTGCCTAAAAACAGTAAAGCAGGCAGGGGTGTTTGTGGTCCTGTTAATAAAACAAATCAAGCAGAAGAGTTGATTTCAGTTTCTCACTAAAGGCATTTAGCAGGGAAGTATGAACAGCAGAGATTAATTTTGAATGTAGCCGTCAGAGCTTCTCATTCCAAGTACTTTTTAAATCAGTGTTTACTGGTTCATTGCTTTTGACATGCAGCACACAGACAGCTTGGCCCGTCACTCTGCATGATAAGAAGGTAATCGCCTCATAATTCAGTCTGGATAAAGGACAGACATCGCTCTGTGGCAGACATGTTTGTTGATGTTAAACTAATCAGAGGATGAGTCACTTACCCATTGAGGGTGTTTTTACTTTGTGGTAAAGGCCAGTGATATAAAAAAAACAGGATTACTATCTGTTATTAGTGAATTTTAAGAGCTGATGTTTCATCTATGAGTCACTTAGATTTTTTTTCTTGTTAAATTAGCATTTAGATGAGAGGGATAGTGGAGTGCTTTGGATCTTATGGCTGCACACAGGCCACAGCTGATTAGCTATTAAAGTCGTCATATTGTCCGTGGATGTGCAAATATTGAACCCTGCTTGTCATAATCAGCTGTGTTATTAACTGATCGTCATTCGCCCCAAGTTTAATTTTCATGCACTGAAATCCAGATTCAAGAGTTGGTATGCCATGAAAGTCATTCTTCTTTGTGCTGTTTGAATATTCTGATCTTTGTGTTTTCTCCTCTGCAGCTCTGGTGGTGAGATTTCTGACAAGACGCTTTATCTGGGAGTACGACCCAACTTTAGGTAAGAGAACTTCCTGTTTCTGTCGGCGTCAACATGTCCCACTGTTGCAAAATGAACATAATGAACATAACAGAGCTCAACAGTGTGGTTCCAGAAGTAAAAATCACATTCATATTCTCCCTAGAAGATCAAATTGTCAGCTATAATGTCAGAACCCTCCAAAGTAAACTAATCATCAATTTGGTGGGCATCACATTAAACCTTGTCCTGGCAGTTTGGGTCCTCATTGAGTCCTTTCAGGAATTCAATGGAGGGTTGTTTGAACCCATGCTGAGTTCAGGAAGGTGTTCAGCTTGGTGAGCAGAGATGCCCTTTGGAGGATTCTGGAGCTCTGTAGGATCCCACACGTGCTCATCGAACTGATGCCTGCCCTATATTCTGGTACAAAGAGTGCAGTCTAGTGTGGTGTTTCCACTTCTGACTTCTTTCGGGTTGATTCTGGGGTGAGGCAGGGGTACGTCTTAGCCCCTATGCTTTTCAGTTCCTGTATGGCCTGGTTGGTCACAGGGGCTGCAAACTTTGGAGTGCCATCTTGTCCCACCCCAGTGAGGCTTTGGCAGAGGGCTGTCGGCATGAGTCTGGTTCTGGTTGACATTCGTGCCCCTTAAGGGAAGATTTTTTGTCGCCACTGTAACAGGACTGAATACTGAGAGTATCAGAGAGTACAGTCTAGACCTGCCTCTTATGAATTGGCGCTATACAGACAAAGTATGATTGATTGATTTGTTGATGTCCTGATCAATGATCTTTACTTTGCTGATGATGCTGTGATCCTTGCAGAGACTATAGATGCCCATGTGGGGGCTCTTTATTTGCTGAGTGAGGAGGGTGAACCGTTGGCTTCTCCTAGGCCAAAACAATGATCTTAGTATTCGGGGATGCCTTCAATGCTGCTACAGAGTCTTTTTCTGTGGATGGTGAAAGCGTGACAGTTGTGGAGCAGTTCAGGCCAGTCTAGCCGACTGCATACTAGGTTCCCAGGACCAAATGGGTTTGACCAGGACTCAGGGACAGCCTTGTGTGTTGGGAGGAGTGAGCTGAGAAGATACCTGAAGAGATGGGGCCTTACAATGGCCATCAGGAGGCTTGAGCAGAATAGGGCCAAGGTAGATGTGGCGAAGTGTTGACCCGCATATGCCCCCATACGTGACCTAAGTGGAACTGGCACATCTGCAAATAACACATCACGACTCCTCGTATCTTGTTGTAGTGATTGTCATGTCTATCTAACCAGTATCCCAACCTATAGCAATTTGAGGGAGAAAAACTGTTAAAGATCTGCCATTGGCCCCTGAGCTCATGGCTGATTCCCCTCCTTTGTCAGTAGTGTCACTGCATACAGCAAGTAGGGATACCAAGCCATGATAGGACAACCATGATGGGCTGTTGTTTGTATCGTGAGTTCTGATATCAGGTTGTAGAGCCTGAAGATGTATTGTTGATGCTTAGTATTGATACATACTAAAGGGCAGTCAGTTAATATCTGGATGACCAAAACACAATAAAAAATATCTGAAACATCAATGTTTAATACAATCTTTGGTGAAAATAACAAAGACAAATTAAAGTGATAAGTCTGCAGACTAGTTCTGAAAAATCAGGAGAAACTGATCATGGAGTTTAAAATGTGAGAAGTGAAGCTGCAGTTTAAAAATGGAAGTTTTTTTCCATAATCACTGGTGAAAACATAGAACAGGCTTTTCATAATAAGCTGATGCATTCATAGCCAATTCCCTCCACTATAATTACAGGGCACAAAGATACCACATCTCCTCTGTGAGGGGCTTTTCATTTCCTGGCTGTACACAGCAGGTCAGAGCCCCCGCATTGCTCACTTGGTGATCACTTCAACGCTATGTCTGTTTTTAGTGATATGAGGTGCAATCAGCAGCAAAACAGTCAACACTCAGGAGCCAGTTCTTGCTTTTATAATCAGTAATCTCCATGTTACAACATGGCAATTACAACCTAAGAGCTATTACCATTTTATGCTTTGCAACACATGGCTGTGAGGGTTTCTTTTGCGCCAACAAAACAGAATTTATTTCCAACAATTGCATGTTCTGTTTTTCATAATAAATGTCAATAATAATAAAAAACAAGTATAGCTCTTCTGGTTGTTTTGTTACCACAAGAGTTGGCGTCACGTCCAGGAAAACAGAGCTTAAGGTGCATAATGGGAATAACAGCACCATGCGAGAGTCTCTGTAGCCAATCAGACTGCTCGTCTGAAATTACCCATGAAGTGCTCAACACATTGTTAAAGCCCTACTATAGATACATCTCATAGATGGGGGGGTTGCATCAGTCGTGTTGGTCTCAGAAACAAAAGACCGCTGCCAGAACGTGGGCGGCACTTTGTCTTTCTCGATGCCTGCTGGTATTTACAGCCCAGCATTCATGCTACATTAAAGATCTATCAATCAATCAATCAATCAATCAATCAGTCTTTATTTGTATAGCACTTTTCATACACCACAATGTAGCACAAAGTGCTTTACACACAAAAAAAAAATACGAAGAATAGATAGAAGAATACCCAACTCTACCCCACCCCATCCCTGTTCCCTCCTCCCCACCCTGCAATCCAAACACAATAGTGGCAGGTTATAAATCTACCTGTTGAGTTTGATCAGGGTCAGAATGAGCTCAGATGTTCTTTTCTGGGATGAGCAAGCCTCATCCTTCCTCTTGGTGCAGGGTCATACAGAGGCAGTGACATGATGAATAGGGATTTGATCTTGCAGAAAGACATTGCTCATTGTGAATGAGCACAATCATTGACAAATTTAACAAGAATGATGGGTCTACATGCACAGGGGTGTGTCTTCCATCTCCAAAGGCAACAGTCAAACACATCAACTTGCGTAATTGATACTATTAATAATGTTGACAACAAAAGTAGGGGTGCCCCAGAAGGGGGACTAAAGGTGGCCTGGGCTCTCCTTGAAATTTGATCCCTGCATAACCCATAAATTGTGGCCGTTTACTTTTTCTCTTGCAACCTGCTATTGTGCCATTCCAATGATGCTATCCATGCCTTTGTTGCTCTCACAGTAGCTTTTCTAGTGAGCTTTGAACTTGGGTGACTCTCCAGGGCATTTATAGATTAAATCCACACTAGTAACTCTGATGTTAAATGTTGTTTTAGCCATTTTTTTTAATCCATTTTTGATGGTCTCTGCTGCTAGCTTAGCATTAGCCAACATAAAGTTTTCCCACAATACATTGGGGATGGGTTGTGACAACCAACGGCAGGCTGTTCCGTCGTTGCGTCATGTTTTGTGCATGTTATTATACTTAGACCATGCACATGCAAACATGCCCCATATACAAATCTTTTAGTTTTAATTTCCATTTAGTTTTTTCTTTTGTCTTTATGGCTCCATGTTTTGTTTTTGTTTTTTTTTTTAATATTCAAGTGACATCACTGCAGCACACATATTCTTAAAGCCCAGGTTGTCCTGAAAAAGGATGTTAAATTCAGGACTTTGCACCACAAGGATTGATGTTTTACAAGATTTTTAAGACATTAAGTCCAGTCGAGATTAAATGGTTTAAAAGTATCTTAAGGCTTGAAGGGTTAAACTGATGGCTCACACAAGTCAAGGTGATTTCAAGAAGTGGGCTGTGGCTTTGACTCATGGTCAAGGGGGGCAGAAAATACTGTTACTTCCACTGCTAGTTGTAACTCAGATTAATCTCAGTTAATTAAATGATAAACAAGTTTAATTTCTGACAGATTCTTTAAAATAAAAGTCCCCAGTAATTATGTTCATTATTATTATTATTATATTTTTAAACAGCCTTGTCAGTAAATGTAGCATTTTCTGGAGTCTAAGTTCAACATAATTCAGATGTCTGAAAATAAAAACCTTTTAATGTAATGTCCAGTACTATGAATTAAAGAAACTTAGAATAGTTCATGTGGTACTTTCTCTTTTTCCTTATAAAGTGACTTCATAACAGACTATGACAAAAATGGATGTACAAACCAAACCATGTCCTTTGTGAACACCCTTACTAAAAAAATTACAATAATATTGAACATGTTGGATGAATGGGAACATCAAGAAGAGATTTGCTTAGATTGGACTGAGTTTCAGGACAACCACACAATTAATGTGAAGTTTAACAAATTTCATTCCAACTTTAGTAAAACACCCGAGCCTTTACTCTGAGATAGCTTAAATGTCTAGGACCCTCAAATAGCTTGAAAAATATTTTTTATCCCTACATAAATCTGAAGGACCCTCTTTGAGTACTGAGCCTTTTATCTGCTGCTTTCAAGAAAACACTCATACAATTCTGGAAACATACACAAGTGTGAAACGAAGGGAAATTGGACCCTATGTTTTAAGCACATCTGTCTCAAGACAGACTGCGGCCATGCCCTTAAGCCTGAATAAGTAATGCACATTTGCAACCCCAATTCCAAAAAAGTTGGGGCGCTGTGTAAAATGTATCGTTTTATGAAAAGCGTTAGCTCAATTTGAATTTGATGGCAGCAACACATCTCAAAAAAGTAGGGACAGGGCCATGTTTACCATTGTGTAGGATCCTTCAACAACATTCTGTAAATGTCTGGGAAGTGAGGAGACCAGTTTTGGGAGAGGAATGCTGTCCCATTCTTGTCTGATCTAAGAGTCTAGCTGCTTAACAGTCCTCTTTGCTTGGTTTTGCATTTATGATGGGCAAAACGTTTTCTCTTGGTGAAAATCTGGACTGATGGTTTGTCGACTCCTCAGCTGTGAAGCCATGCTGTTGTGATGGATGCGGTATGTGGCTTAGCATTGACCTGCTGAGATATGCAAAGCATGCCCTGAAAAAGACGTCTGCATGGGAGCATATGCTGCTCTAAAGCCTCTACATACTTTTCAGCATTGATAGTGTGATGGTAAACAGAATACAAAAAAAAGGGCCCAAATGCAAAGCACTAAAGTCTTTAATTAACCGAAATGGCAAAAATACAACCAAAAACTCCTAACAAAATCAAAAATGCACTAAAGACCAAAAAATAAAACCTAAAGTTCACCACTGAACACTGGAGACATTGACTGGAGCTACGCACAAAACTACACAGAGAGCACAGACACTAAATAGAAAGGCAGTGATTAGACACAGGGAGACAGGTGAGGCCAAAGAGACCCAGGTGAGGGCGATCAAGGTGGAGGGAAAACACAAGGGCAGAAAGAGAACCAGAAATCACACACAAGGAGGGGAAAACTACCAGATAAAACAGGAAACACTCAAGGGTGAACTAGAGACTGAAAACATGCAGAGGAAAGAACAAGAAATAAGATATATATATTTTTTTTTTAATTGAATGGTAAAATGTCTCAGTTTATGAGATTTGCAAATGATTGCATTTCAAATATAAGTTCTGGCTTTAATTTTCACAATCGGTGCATTTCTACTGATGAAGATCTTTGTGCTAGTTATACCATATCATCACAGCAGCAACAGTTCTGACTCTGAGATCACCCAGGGCAGAGGAGATATCATTTTGGAAAAGAGGTCACGTTAATAAAAATTACAAAGCACTTTTTGGAAGATTTATTACATAGTTATGTAGTTAATGGATTGACCAGGAATGTAAGCAAATTTGATTCTGTTCCTGTTTTGTCGCTTTCTCTTCCACCCATCTACAAAAACAGCCTTCAGGTAGCAATTATGAGGGAAGAATTGCTTGCTGCCAGGAAATAACTGCTTTTGTTTCTCTCTAAGGGCTGTAGATTAGATGTTGGGGCTGGTTAAATCATTCCGGCCTTACCCCCTGTCAGTGCATTTAGCAACAAACACAGAGGGGTGGACGTGGACAGATAGGGTGCTGTTTGCAGCTGACTGAGTGATGACTCCTGAAATAGGCTGTCCCACGGGCTGCTGTGTAAGACTCTGGTTCTCCTGCTCACAGATGCTCCTCATGCCTCCAGCCAGACTGCTATAAATCGCTCCTGTGCTTCCGCCTCAGGCTCTCTGTGACTTTTCATTTACGTCAAAGGAGGCAGTTTTATCCCCCGGAGAGGTGAGCGCACCTGGGACAGCGCAGGGCGGACGTGCAGAGACTGCAGTGACTACTCAGTTCAGAACAGCTATTTTTAACTTTCCTTCAGTCGAAATTTAGAAGAAAACTCTTCAAGAAATACAAAAATTACTAAAGTTTATTGTGAGGACTAGCAAGTGGATTTGAATTTTAACGGTTCAATTTAGCTATCACTCATGGGGCCTTTTCTACAAATTAGTCTCCACTGTAGTCTTTGGTGTGAAAACGTGAACTCGAGTCATTTGCTAGCTATCCAGACAGTTGTGTGATTTTTTTTTTGATAGCTTGTCCATTTCAGCTTAAATAACATAACCAAATGGCTCATGTCACTCAGGGTTTGTTCTATATTTTCTACAGTCTGTTATACTCACATGCCACTTGACTGAGGCATTGAGTTAAAGCATTCGGGACAAGCATGTGGATGTTAACATGGAAGGAGGGTGGAAAGCTAGTGGTGCTAGCACTGCTGATGCTACCCACACATGGAAAAAGTGTTGTTGCAGCTATAACAGCTTTCACTCTTTTTGCAAGACTTTCCACAAGATCTTGGAGTGTTTCTGTGGGAAAGTGTGCCCATTTATTCTGTAGAGCATTTACGAGGTCACGCACTGATGTTGGACGAGAAAGCCTGGCTTGCAATCTCTGTTCCAGTTCATCCCAAAGGTGCTCGATGGGGTTGAGGTCAGGGCTCTGTGCGGGTCAGTCAAGTTCTTCCACACTGAAGTCATCAAACCATATCTTTATGTTGGAATAGAAAAGACCTTCCCTAAACTGTTGCCACAAATTTGAAAGCATAGCGTTGTCCAAAATGTCTTGGTATGCTGACGCATTAAGCCTGAACTTCACTTGAGGTAAGGGGTCTAGCCCAAACCCTGAAAAACAGCCCCATATCATTATCCCTCCTCCATCAAACTTCACAGTTGGCACAATGCAGTAACAGGTAACATTCTCCTGGTATTCTTCAAACCCAGACTTGCCCATCTGACTGCCAAACAGAGAAGCATGACTCGTCGCTCCACAGAACATGTTTCCTGCTTGGCATTGGACTTGGAGATGTGGAACACTTCACGGAAACCCTTTCCATGAAGCTCCTGCTGCACAATTGTGTGCTAACACTAATGCTAGTGGAAGTTCAGAACTTGTGTTGATGACCCCGCTCTGTGATTTTACATGATCTGAGTTGCTGTTGTTCCTAAACGCTTCCACTTTCTAATAATATCACTAACAGTTGTCCATTGATGAAGTTTCATGAACCGTCTTATTGCAAATTCGGCATTCATCACAGTTCAATGCTTAAAGTCACTGAGCTCTACAGAACAACCCAAATGTTTGGAAATGAAGGCTGCATAGCTAGATGCTTGATTTTGTACACCGGTGGCAACGGGTCTGATTAAAACACCTGAATTCAATATTCAACAGGTGTGGCCAAATACTTCTGTCCATATAGTCTAGCTTACTTGCTGACGTTTTAAAGAAATAGTGCTAAATCTTTACTTTTTTCATGTTTCTTTAATTTAGACATGGAAGACAGGAAAGGGTACATTTAAATCTGTTGATTTATTTCTTGTTTCATATTTGGATCTATACTTTCTCCAGACTTTATTTCAGCCTGGCTAGTTTTGCTACATCCTGATATACTGCTAAAATAAGTTAACTCGCTTACTTAGTTAAACACAATGACAGTTATGCAACCTTCTCTTTTGCTTTACATCACTTTTTCTTATTAAATATGTGATTATAATTGAGTTATCAGTGATCATGCATCTGAAAGACTGAGAAAAAAAGTTTCATATTAGGGGAAAACCCTGACTTCTATGAATTGCATCTTAGTTATGGTAATTTCCATATTGTATACAGTTGATTTTATATGACAAAGATTACAATATCAAGTGTATTTTTCTAAAACTTCCTAAAAACAAACTGTAAGCTTTCTGTTGTTAAATATTGATTTTTTTGACATACTAAGCTTTTTTAATATCCCTCCTCCACCAAAGAGCCATGCGTCATACAACATCATAGATGGGAGATGAGTCAAAGCTAAAAGCAATTCTGAGAGTAGATCCACAGCTTTGAGAAAGTGCCAACTTAAGCTCTGGTTGAGATGAGGCCAAAATCCAGCCGAATCTCTTCTTTTCAAACAGGGCTTGAGGAGCTTCAGAGCTCTGTGTGACGTGTTTACCCAGATGGGATTTTTAACAAGGGGGCAATTCGGATAACTCCAGTGCAGTCCACGGTGGAATAAAAGGTCAGGGTCACAGTTCGCACCTGCGTTCTTCTGCCAGGAATAAGACGCTGTTATCCTGCTTTTCAAAGCAGCAGGATGTGAAGCTCAGGATGTCTCGGGTCACTTCAGGAGTCAGCTGTCAGAGAAGACGACGATGCTGCAGAAAGGACTGAGGTTTGAAATGCAACATAATGATTTAATGGAAAAGGAGACAAAGGAAATGGAAACGTGATGTCCTTTTGTACTATGTACTGTCTGAGCCCAGCAGACAACACTGTCTCCTTACAATGTCTGATACCTTCAGGATGAAGATAAATAACAATCAGCCCTTGGGTCTTCTTTGCCATATTTTTCCATCCAAACCAAGTTAAAGTTATTTTCTCCTGATTTGTATTCTTTATCTGAACCCGGCCTGCTCCGTTTTTCATGTTAGCTGTCACACAGGTGTTTTTCCTCACCCACATTTCAGGCACTTTAAAGCACCGAGAGCAGATGCTGTCAACTCTCTGTTCCCTCTCTGCTCTAAGCTCTGTGTGTTATGTCATAGGCTGAGCTGTACCTGTAGGGAAACACACAGTGTCAACAGCAGTAAAACACAGTATGAGACTATTTATGCAGTGAAGCCTTAAACACAGGAGGATTCTTCTTAAAGATGGGAAATTCCTTAAAGACAGCTAAAAAAAGATGACAAAGGTATTTGGAAAAACTTTGGAAGAACAGCTTTGATGTAGGTTTTTATGTGCTGCAGTTATAGTATCTTGTCAGGCATATATGTGCAATGTATTGCTGAAAAAGAGGACAATATGGAGTTAGAAATTGTTGAACTCAAGGACATACCTTATATGAGTCAGCTGGAAAAAAAGGTGCTTTGAAGTAACATGTTTTTTGTTGTTGTCGATGATAGTGAGGGCCAGAGATATTTTAAATACAGCTAACTAAACCACAGCGCAAAGGCAAAGTGTCAAGAAAGAGAAAAGGGAGATGATGGCTGACACCAGTTGAGAGCAGCTGGTGGGGCTGTGATCGGGTCGTCGCCCTCGTATCCCCCTTTATACAGCACCACAAATGACGCCCCATCCAGCGCAACTTCGAAGTGAGTCGTGTGACTCAAAATTCGTGGCTGAGTCGGATTAAATCCACAAAGTGTATGCCCAGCTTTAATGTTCCTTCCACGGTTCCAGCAAGTTAAATTCTTGTGGCAGCAAGACTCAACTTTAGGGTAAGAGCAGGGTGGCGGGAGAAGAGCTGCTTGTCCTTCTGCGGATACCAGTGGGCTTTCTGTTGCACTCCTGTCTGGATGTCATTGAAGGAAGGCATAAAACTCTTTGTACTCATTTTATTTATTTATGCATCGCAGACCATGATCACGTAGTCTAGATTTTGGAGGTTGACGGTCAAAGTCATTTGCCTTACTGCTGTCCACTTTGACTCTTTGGTCTGTTCAGAACTTGGGGGTTGAAGGTGAAAGTCATTGGGCTTTGCTTGTGAACGCATTATCTCAATAACATTTTGAGGAATTTTCTTCAAACTTTGCTCAAATGTCCACTCTGATTCAACAAAGAACAGTTCAGATTCTGGTGGTTGAAGGTCAAAATCATCCTGTGCATTTGACTGTGATATCTAAAGATCACTTCAGGGAGTTTTCTTCATATGTCAACTCTAACTCAAATGCAAAGTCATATATTCACCACATGGTAGCTCTAGTTTCCTTATGCACTAAAATAAATTTTGCTTGCTAAATTTTGTAATCAATTATTACAAACATTTTTGGAATAATTATTGACATGACACTGACTCCTGAAACCTGTATTTAGTATTTTTCTTGTGTTTGTTTCTTGCAGAATCAACATACCGTCACCAAGCCAACATTGATGATGAGATTGTTACCATGGAGATTCTGGACACTGCAGGCCAGGTAAGACAAATTATCCTTATTTTCACAGTAAAACTTCCTGGCAAACATTTATATCAAACCAGAAACAACCTGGGTGTCAAATCACTCCCCCTGCAGTGCAAACTGACAGTAGAGGAAGGATAATAACAGTAGTCACACTATTGGTGCCATGGCAGCATCAGTCACTACATATCATGCTTCAACTGTCCCTGAGGAAATGTGTTATAGCTGATACAACTCTGCAGCATCCCTCCAGGCTCATTCTGACTACACTGAGTCAACGCAAAATGACATCATCAGTGTTTTCCTAGTGAGACATCTTTCCTTGAAGACAGTAAAAGACACAAGAGTGGTACTTTTGAGTCACTAATTCAACTTTTAAAAGTGCCCTCCATTTCTTCTTTTTATATTTGAATAAAAACACTTGTTCTAAAAATTTTAGCAGAGGATTTAAGACTGAATGGCACTCTACGATGCTAATTTCCGGCAGTGTGACAGAAGCTGTGAGGTTGCTGGCAGTGAGGGTGTGCTTGCATAAGTCCCTCATCTGAAGATAAATACACTGCAGAGCTGTGTAGGTGTTCTGCTAGAGGCTGATTTCCCCTGCGACACTTGAGCCAGTCATCTTTCTCTTATTACATTGTAGTCTATTTTCTGCGGGCATGGACGAGGTCTGACTGATTCCAGACATGGCTGCGTTGGCTGTCAGGTCTCTCCTGACTCCGTCCCTATCAAAGCGTTGTCCTTTCATGTACTGATTTGTGGAGGTGGAATCTTCACGGTAGCTCATAAATTCAAAGTTCAGAAGCCGGTCATGTATACAAGTGTCAAAACTTTCAGCTGTCCTCTGGAGGGATTTGGTATTCTTAGCTTCCTTCTTCTACTACACACTGGATTTGTTTGCCTTCCTTCACGCAGATCATGATTTGAAGTTGCAACACAAGTATTTAAGCCCTGATTCTGCTTCACATGATCAGATTAGAGGCACATGCCTTAATGTTAATTTTCATCAGATGGCCCAGAGAATTTCATTCTTGACTTATGGAACCGATCAAATGAATCAGTAATTGAATAAACATCCATAAGGAAACTGCAGGAGTTACAAGTGATAGGTATTATATCGCAGTATTGCTGAAATTAAAACTTAAACAGGTTTTGTTACAAGACATGCTTCTATCCAGACAATATCTTTTTCAGAGATGCCCCTGCTTATTTCGGCAAGACAATGCCAAGCCACATTCTACAACAGCATGGCTTCACTGTAAGTCTGAGCGCTGGTGTTAGACTGGTCTGCATGCAGTCCACATCCACTCCTTTTGAAAATGTGTGACGCTTTATAAAGTTCAAAATACACAGATGGTAACGTCACACTGTATGAGAGGCATTAGGCTGCAGACCTCTGTGGTGGGCGACCTCGACCATGGGGCAGGAAGTGACGTCCAAACCCTTTTTGGGTTTTTCCTTTGTTTGTGATGTGTTGTTTTTAAATTTCACTCCATTACGCTACTTTTATTAATCCACCACTGTTGCTGATATGATGAACTATCAGTGCCAACAGTGTTGCCTAGAATGGCATTACAACATGTGTTGATAAAGGCAGTGCCAAAATCCACATCATGAAAGAATGGAATGTAGACAGGATTTACATCGCTTTACCTACTGCCCCGTATCCGAAGGGATTGAGAATGGTTCTTTTAAACTTTGACTTGTACAGGAATATCTGATCTTTTAAAGGTTAGCTATAAAAGGATTTAATTTAGAGTTACCATGGTTGAGACACGTTAGAGAAAGTGCTTATTCATGTTGAGCAAAATGGGATGTAAAATTAAATAGAATTTAACACATTTTTGTTGTTGATTTCAGGAGGACATCCAGCAGAAGGAGGGCCACATGCGCTGGGGAGACGGATTCGTCATTGTGTACGACATCACAGACCGAGGAAGCTTTGAGGAGGTGGGACCCCTACGGAGTCTCCTAGAAGAGGTGAAGAAGCCAAAAAACGTTCCTCTGGTCCTTGTGGGCAACAAGTCCGATCTGGACCATGTCCGGCAGGTTGGCACGGAAGAAGGCGAGCGGCTGGCAGCTGAAATGGCGTGTGCCTTCTATGAATGTTCAGCATGTGCCAACGAGGGCGGCGCCGTTGCCGAGGCTTTCCACGAGCTGTGCCGCGAAGTGAGGCGCCGCAAGGCTGTGCAAGGCAAGGCCAGACGCCGCAGCTCTACCACACACGTCAAACAGGCCATCAACAAGATGCTGACCAAGATCAGCAGCTAGGGAAGAGCCTCAGTACTGTCAGAAATGCAAGGAATATACTTTTCTGTCATGTACAAGTTTCAACCAAATGTTGGCTCAGAAATGGACAAAATGAGACTGAATTCCTGTGGAATGTGTCGTTTACATACACTCTTACAATCTTACTTAAAGGGTTATAATGTGTATAATGATACGCCCTTAGTAGTAGGACCTTATAAAAGATTCCTCATCCAAACATTTTAGCTTTTACAGAATAAAATGAACCTGGATACAGGCCAGATCATTTAAGTATTATTAAAATATGGTAAGGTTCTCAACTTTTTATTTCATCTTCTAATCCAACTCAGTAGAAAGCCAAATACAAGTTTACAAAGATGCATGCAGGCTGTTTTGTTTGGCATGTCAAAAATGTGAGCATTGACGTATATTGGACAGTAGTTTCCTCTATTCTATCTGTAGGGGGTTCTTGTGATGTTTTTCTGCCCACGTGTGATTTGTCCTGAACCACTTAAAGCAACAATATGTAACTTTTCCACCGTAAAATAGCAGTGTCATAGAAATGCGCATAAACGGCTAAAGTCCGATCCCCTACTAGTAGGTGTAAATTAATATTTATATCTTTTATCAGTTCGGGTCAACAAATCCAGTCACATTGTTAGTCTAAAATGTTACACAGCCGCCCGCTACTAATACTCCCTGAAGCTGTGCTTAATGGCTACTGCTTTGTGCTCTTTAGCCCCATGTAAACAATGCTAAACTGTTAGCACTGATAGCATTTCATCAGAACAGCACTGTTTAGCAATTTTTTATGTAGATATGGGGATAAGATTGTACATAGACTGTACAAGGTTATACTCACATACATAACTCAAGCATTCAGCACAAGAATATGGATGTTAACCAGCAAACAGGACTGATAGCACTGCTATCACTAGCTACATAGCTACTTCTGTCATCAGTGTATGAATGGTTGGAAAGGGGTAAGTGTGGCCTGTAGTGTAAAAAGCACTTTATAGAAGAGCACTATCCAAGTTCAAGTTCAATCTCAAGTCCACCTAGCAGTGGGCTGGGGTTCTCTTGCAAAAAAATGCATGTTACCTAATGGCTCTTGTTGATATGATATGGACCACTGGTTTTCACCTTTTTCTCTGGTGCCTGCCCCCCCCTTGTCTGATGCAATGTTCATGTATGTAATGTGTCTGACCAAGATTTAAGAAATATTGGTAGGGTTCAGGCCCCAGATGGCTCCTCTCGAAGACTGTTCATGTGAGATGCCATGCCCGTCGGAACAGAAATACACTACATTATTCCTATAGTTTTAGTAATAGGTTCGTTACCTTGAGTTGTTGGTACAAGCTATTTTTAGATTGGCGCTGCCGAGTTCGGACCTGCTGTGCCAACTCAATGTAAGCAGACGGTATTCCGGCTTTCCCTCTTCAAACTCATCAAATACACAGTCCAACAACTCCAAAATGCTCTCGTGGAGAAGTTGTGACCTGCACATTCACCACACTATAAAATAATAATGTATAATTATGTAACATTACGACACATGAAGCAAATACTCGGAACTATTTCTTGAGTGAACCACTGGGCGGAGTGACATAGTGCAGCAGCCATGTCTGGAGTGTAGTTCCGGCTTTGCATTTAGCTTTAAAACATCTCCGTCTTGTAATGTTCCATGATTATTTCATAGCCTGGTGAATGTACAGGTCACAACTTGTCCACGAGAGTGTTTTGGAGTTGTTGGATCGTGTATTTGATGAGTTTGATGAGGGAAAGCCGGAATACTGTCTGCTTACATTGAGTTGGCACAGCAGGTCCAAACTCGGCAGCACCGATCTAAAAATGGCTTGCACCCACAACTAAAGGTAACGAAACTATTACTAAGAGTATAGGAATTATGGCAATGGGGGAATTTGCCAAAATGTTGAAGTATCCCTTTAAGGTTAGGAAACCAAATTTATGCAGACATACTTACAAAATGTTTAATAAAGCTGAGTAAACAATCTATTTACAGGAAAAAAGCTTGTCCTCCATAAAAGTATTCTAACACAGCAATGTAGCTTATAAAGCCCTTTTAGCTTTAAAGCTGCGTATATAACGTTGCTGCATAGCTAACTTAGCTAAAGCAAAGCTCACAGAGCAGCTATGTAAGCTATCTAAACTACGTTGCTTTGTTTGTTTAAGCTAACATTGCTAGAGCTAATTGACTACATGGGCTTTATATAGTAACGTTACGTAGCTAATGTAGCTAAAGATAAGCTCACAATGCAGCAACATAATCTACATAGCTGGGTAAGCTTTAATTATGTTTCCGTAAGCTCACATTGCTGTAGCTAAAGTCATTCTAGCTACATTGGTAGCAAAATTTTAATAGCAAGTGTAGCTGTGTTAGCTTCAAAGCTAATGAAGCTGAAGCAGGCATGTATCTACCTCTAATACGGATTAATCCCTGACTAGACCTTCTCCTGTTTATTTATGAAATGTTGCTTAGTCTGTAATGTTTGCAATGTGGTTACTACATGGATATAACTGCCAGACTTTCATGAGTAAAGTTGAATGCAAGAAGAAAAATCTAAAACTACAAATATGTTGTCAGAGCAAATTACGGCACTTCTGCTCTGACAAGGACGGCTTCTCACATAGCCAGTCTGGGAGAGGGGCCATTCAGTGGCCAGACTGTTTTGGAAATGTTTGCAAATCTAATTTTCACAACTTCAAAGCAGACAGGGCCCTGTGCCCTGGACATGTTTGCCCACTGATCCTCCTAGGGGTTCCCAGACCTCAGGCTGGGAACCAATGGTTAAGACTACAATGTTAGGTTAAGCTGTACTATTATCATAGACATCATTGTGCCAAGTTTAGCAGACATCATTCTGCCTCTGTTTGGCAATAAATGTGTGTTGTCCATGAAGGAGAGGCATTAGCACAACAGTGCAGCTAAAATGCTAAAATGCCCCAAACCAGATTTCTACATATTGTTGCTTTAAAGTATAAGGAGGTCCACTGTCCTTCATCCACAAAGTTCTCCGCACCTGATCCTCAGCTCTTCTAATAAAGTGCACAATGTTCTGGTGACATTTAATTTCTAAGAGTTGCTCCCTTTGTTTGGTTAAAATACTGTACAGTATGTGTGCTTTGAGAGTGCTGGTTCAAAACAAGTCTCAAGGCTCACATGAAACCTTTTCTGGACATTTTCTGTAAGTTACAAAGATCGATTCTTACATGTCGCATTCCAGGGATGTTCGTCATGACTGTAATTGTATTATTGTAAACAAACTTATGTAAGATAAGGTATGTAGCCTGAAGCACTGCTGTGTATTAGGTGTGTACAGAACCCAAAGGCATCTACAGTAGAGGATACTGTAATTGTTTAAATGTATTGTTTCCCTTTATCTTTGTGACCTGTATGATCAAAACAGCCTGATGGGCACTTGTAATTAAAAACTAAAAAACATCTCCCAGCAGTTTTCCTCTCAGTGTCAGCTTCACCACAGAGTGAACAATGCATCTCGGATGCACATGGTAAATTAGGGTGCACCATTAGTAACCATTGTGATTCATATGGACGCCTCCCAAGTAACAATACAAGTATCCTCAAGAAAGGACAGCTGAATTACACACTGTGATCATTCATTATATGTTGGTGTATGTGATTTGACACATTAATAGACTGGACAAAAATGAACAAAGGCACTGTTATTACTTAATGTCTTGGGATTCTGGGTTCAATGATAACAAAATATGACATAGAAGATTACTGCCAGACCTGCTGGATCATTAAATCTCTTAAATAGAACCTGTCTGACAAAGTGAAGTAGACTAAAAGATCTCAAAAAGAACTGGTCAGTCTAGAAAGGGGTTGCAAAGCCTTTCTAAGGTGTTGGGACTTCAACAGACCATGGTGAGAGCCATTATCCACAAATTGAGAAAATTTGGAACAGTGGAGGACCTTCCCTAGAAGTGGCTGGCGAACCAAAATTACTCTGAGAGCTAATCAACGACTCATCCAGGAGGTCACAAAAGAACCAAGAACATCTACACCGTTGCCGGGCAATCAGAGCAGTTGGCAGCAAGAAAGATGCACTCTTGAGCTATATCGTAGAATTGTAGTGTTATTTCACAATTAAGTTGACAACATATGTTGAAATCCCTGACAACGAAGATGAAAAGAAGACCTCAGTCTCAGCTACAACTCCTGGATAGCTTAAAAGCTAACAACAACTTCCAGTAGCTGCCACAAAACACTGCCTGATCAACAGTAGACTACTGAATGCTACCTATTGAGGTCGCAAGGTCGGCGGCACGTAGCTACTGACGCTGGTCGTAAGTTTGTGACCTCTAGCTTAAATGGATGAAGTAGGAAGGTAGTGCAGATTTTTACAGCTTTTCTGCCTCATTATGTTCAAGTCATTCAAAAAATAAAAATTGGGGTGTCTACAGGTTCATAAAAACACCTTACGCAGTGTAGTTGTTACTGGTGGTAATGAGTGGGTGGTGACATGGGGGTGCTCTAGGTGTCATTTTCCTTGTGTTTTGCCTGGTGGCAGAATGCATATTCTATGCATTTCAAACTTTTTTCTAACTCAGTCAGTCAGAAGTAAAGAATAGTAGTACTGTGTAATGAGAGAAAGGCCCACTAAATACACCCTATTACTTCAAACAGAATGCCAACTCAGGCAGAGGAACTTCCTTCTGTAGTTTGGGCTAAGCAGAGAGGAGTGGCACAGCTATCTGGCAGATAATTACTGGAAGCAAAAATCCCATAATAAGCAAGCAAGGGAGCCACAGTGCTCCTAATCCTGGCCAGTCAGATGCTGAAAGGAAACTTCAGGTTTTGCCATCTCTACAATACAACTTTCAACTTTCTGATTCAACATGAGGATTCAGGGAGATATTTTTCATTTTCATTTCTGATACTGGTGCTTAGGCTGGTTGGTCGTACTGGCCAAAGTGCCTAAACCAACATCATGTCCAATGTTAAAATAAAAATCAGAATTGAAAAGTTCATGAAATGAACGTTCCTCAAAGTAGCTTTTAAAGAACATTCACTTCTATGAAGCGTTTGGTCTCCAGTGGTCATGTTGTCTTTCTATGGCTGGAGAAGGAAGTGTTTAAGAAGCCCCAGAGGAGAGGGGGCTGGTGTTTGTGCTTTCTCCGCCTGCATCCTTTCATTAGTGATGCCTTGCAGAGATGGAGTGAGGAGTTTGGGATATAACCAGCCCACTCGTTTTCCATCGCTCAAAAGACTGACAACAAACATGTTGGTGACTGAAGACACTCTAATTAGACAGGTTGTAAGGGTTACCCACATCACTATGGACAAATGACAGAGTGCAGCACAGACGATCCAGCACAGCTCTTGTTGCCAGCAGGGTCTCTGCTTCTGCGAAAATGTGACGCAAGCGATGACAGGCATGAGAGAGAGCGACTTCAACTTATTGGGTTAGATTGAGTTCACACAGTACTCATCCTCCATCATATAAGGTACTCAGCAGGAGGGGACACTCAGAAAGGAAAAGAAGGGACACTAACGAGGGGAATAAGACACTTTAGAACCCAGGGGAGGAGATGAGCTGTTCAGAGTGTGAGTGGGATGCTTGGTGTAGAGGCAGGGCCAAACATCTCCACTGATTTGGCTTCCTGTGTAACACTATGGTTGAGACGTGGATAACAAGCAGCATCCCCTGTGTCCTCCTGCACACAAAAAAACCCACAGAACAGCAAATACAGAAGTGGTAATTAGTATTTCTGCACACGTTGTACTATTACATAGTGGTGAGATAGATGACAAAATATTGTCATTGTCATGTGTTTTCTATACAGCTCACCCACTCAACTAGTTTCAGTGTATGTTGTACTGACACTTGATTTAATGACAGATCTGCTATAATATTACTTTTCTCCCCAATGACTGGACATGATGCAGAGAGACCTTGTAGGAGTATTTTTTATCTGTTGTTAATTGGAGTCTGTAAGTGGAACTCAATGTTATTGCATAGAGATCAAATATTGGTGCTGCTATACATCATCATCCTGACTTTAGTGAAATGATAATCTAATTATTGAGGCAGTTAAAGTCCCTGTAGAGTGAAATACAAAATTTGTGTCTTAACACACTAGATATGTTGGAATAAGGTTGCTGTAAATATGAAAGCACTGAGATCTATGTGTGATTGAATTTTGGATTTAGACTGTTAGAAAGTGTTTCACCTCTTTCTTAGCCTATGGATCATTAAAGCATCAAAACACAGAGATTTGTGCCAGAAAACATTAAATTTAATCCCCAACTTCTCTCTGCTCTGACCGTAATTCACCATTAGGTCAGGGAGCAGGCTAATTGCTGGAATGCTTGAACCAGATGCAGCAGGAATAAACATCTTACCTCCTGAAGGTGTGTTTTAACCCATATTTCACTTGTCTTTCATCCTGGATGATTAAAAGAAGTGGGCTGTGGCTTTGTCTCTCTCGAAGCAGAAACAGTTCAACCCCTCCTGTCTGTTCGCATCGCAGTGCTAAAGTTCAGTGAAGTATCTGATGATAGACACAGTCTATTTCTGCCAAATCTGTCACAATAAAAGCTTCCAACGCTAATCATCATTGAAGACTTTTATTTTAAAGAGAAACATGAGAAAATTTAGTTTTTCCAGCAGCATCTTTACGATACACATCTCATAAATAGGAGAGACAGAACTTTATCAGAAAATGAGATATCAGAATGAGAATATGAAACTGACTTTTTTTTTCTAAACTGTCTACTTGCCATGACATAAATGTGTCATAAGTTAACCAGTTTGAATCAGTTATTCTGTTTTTGAATTTTTCTTGCAGGATACTCTGGATCTCCTGTCATCATAATGAAGCACAAAGCTTC
Source organism: Cheilinus undulatus (assembly GCF_018320785.1). Lineage (NCBI taxonomy): Eukaryota > Metazoa > Chordata > Actinopteri > Labriformes > Labridae > Cheilinus > Cheilinus undulatus. Next base: position 16,024,128 of record NC_054887.1, on the reverse strand, counting down.
ATCAGAATCTACGGCAAGCTGCTGAGTTTGGTCGGGCTTCTGAAATGTGACTTTTTCCCTAAACTTAATTATTATCCAATTCAGCCCTCATAAATTCATGTAAACTCAGTGAAAAATACAGTCTGCTTTCAAGGATGACTGAAGGAATAACCATGGTTTCATTGCATAGTTGCTGACATAATGGTAGTTCTTTCCAAGGTCATGGAGGAGCCCCAGAGCAGATGGGAGCAGCCAAAGCCATCAGCCTTCAGTTTGATGAAAGAACTAACATTTCCTTTTCCATTTTCCATTTCCTCTTCAGCAGCTTGATCTGCACATCAGGTATCATCATTTAAGTGTTGAACAAGCTCACAGCATGTTCCGCCAAAGCAGAGAAGTTCAGAGAAAAATCCATTGTGAACATTAAACCAACAAAACAGTCTCCCCGCTTTTTTCCTTTTCGCCACTTTTTGCTGTTATTTATCCTTCAAAAGTTGCCTTACTTTCTACTACTTGATTTTCTGATATTCTGACTTTTGTGCACATCGAGGCACAGCTATGAAGTCTGACATTACCAGCAAAAAGGTTTAGTTTAACAGGCCTGTTCACATTGTTAACATTAACAAAATTATGCAAGAATTGGCAAGCAGGTACCTTCATAATTTATGAACGGTTGAGGTTGTTGGTGGATAAAAGTCATGCTGAGGCTAGAGGGGTAGGGGAAAAATATCTCTGCCAAGAAAAGCCCTCATTATGGTTCTTTGCTCCCCTTTAATAAAGAAATGCCATCTAATCTGATAAAAGCTATATCTAAGTAAATCACTCCACCAGCAGCCACTGTAAACAGAACAACTAGACCCCGTCTGTAACTATTATAAACTCATGTCAAACCAGGTTGGGAGAAAACGAGAAACGTCTTTTGGTTCTTTGCTTTACACGAATAAAGAAATTTGGTCTAGTTCTGATAATACTGCTGCCATAGTTACATCTGATCTGGTCTGATACCTATGGCAGCAGAAGCCATTCCAGTACAACTAAACCCTGTCCATGTCTACCGCTTCGTTCTCTTCAAATGACGCTTATTGGACCGATCCGCTCTCCAACCTGGTGTGATCGTTTCAGATTGGAGCTTTGCAAGATGACAGATATGAAATCTGGCCAATCCATCTGCTTTGAAAGGTTAGCTCTAGGGGAAAATCAAAGGTAAGATTTAGTTATGCTCCTATGTCTGACAAGGTGTCTTTGAATTCCTCAAGCCCAAACCAGCTTGAGGGAAGCAGAGATCCTAACCTGGCCTGATTTCCAGTCCTTTAGTAGGGCTTGCTGAAGTTCAAGGAACTGTATGAATGGAACTCTTAGCATTGAATCTGTTATAAAATGGAGGATCTTTGATGAGATCTGATTTATTTGTTAAAGCTTTATACGTATATTTATATTTTTACAAAATAAGGCAATTATTGTTATTAACAGCCTGAAGCTGATGAAATCTAACTGAACCTTTTCTACAATTTAAAAGGACGATGACAAACTTGAAGTGATGATTTTTTTTCCTCTCTGAAGTGGATGCTCCATACAGCACTTTAGAAAAGAACCCTTGAAGTTGAACTTAAACAATTTGTCAGTGTATACGCAGCCCACTCAGACAGGAAGTACGTGTTGTGAGAGATTGAGCTGAAGAGAAGAGCTTTAGAGTATCTGCCTGTTTGCAGAGACGAAGATACTCTTCTCTGTAAGCTTGATTTTTCATTTCCTCTGATGCTTTCTTTCTTATTCCCCCTACTTTACTTTTAAGTGGAAAATTTCATCAAGAGGTTCCCGAGAACAAATCTTCTACCAGACAAGTTCATAGAAAGTAAACATCCAAAGTCACTTTTATTTGCTTTGATTGGCTGGCTTATCTCCGTTCGTCTACAGTAAATCATTTCTGTTTTTATCTCGGTCATTCGGCCTGTCAGTCATGATGCTCTCCCATGCTCATTTACGTGTGTCCACATCACTGCAGAGCTCATTTTCCCCGTGATTGCATAGCTAAACAGGATGTATGGGGATATCAGCCTGTACAAGGACATGAGAATTACTGTCGCTCTAGAGACTTTTGTTTCCCTCCAGAGATGTTAGAGGCATTGTCAGAGAGGCTGAGTTTAATGTTGTCCACAGAGTATTTTTAATCTACAGTAGCTGAGCACATGCTACAAAAGACTGGAAATAACGTAACAGGCTATAAAGATACAAAAACTCAGTGCAAGGACTGCTGAATGTTTAAAACTGCATCAGAAACTTGTTGCCCTTGCAATTCACAGTGACAGTGATAGGCTTCAGGTTGAAGGTTTAAAAATGTATAATAGGCTTTACAAAGAAAATAAAAATAGTATTTTTACAGTGTGAAGTACACAGACTTGTGCCCATCTACATTTTGCTATTTTGACAGCACAAAATCCAAGCCAAGCAAGAAGTGCTACGAGTTGTTGTAGAAGCTGAAAAAAAAATCTTTTTTTTTTGTTCCCATAAAGTATATATTTTGGAATATAATTTCTAAAATATGTCAAGACTAGTCAAAGAAAGATTTTATGCTATCAGCTACCCAGTTTGGATAATTCACACTCTAATAGCACTGATATATCCTCTCAAAGCTTCATGCTTTGCCCTTTAGAAAGAGCCTTGGCCTGCATTATACCTGGACCCAACATCCTGTAGAAACAGGAAATAACATCAGATCACATTAAGATGCACAATGAAACTGCATGTATGGATGGCTAAATCTAAGCTCTGAAGTTAAACATATTCTTTGTCTGCTCTGATGGCTTCATGTTTCCATGAGCATAAAAAATGAGTGGTAGAAATACAATGAACTGTGGAAAACATAGTCGAGGATTTCCACCCCTCCGTTTCTCTCTTTATATTGTGCTCGATGAAGCCTTGCAGTTGCTATGCCAACCAAGGTTTTTCGCTTGTTTTAAAGAGTCTCATGGTGGCCAAGACGTTGCACTGAAGACCGGTTTGAGAGACGGTGAAAGAGGGTCCACATAAGTATGGTAACCCACCCACACAGTAATAAAGCCAGTGACGCATAGCGAATCCTAGAGAGTCTGAAGTATAGGCCGAGATAGATGAAATAAAGAGAGGGTTAAATATGGAGGCACCACTCACCCTCTACAATCAATACTGTCCTTCCTGAAGGCTGTTACACACTTTCGCCTGCCACATGACACACCAGTGTTGATATGAAAGTCTGATTCACTGCCATCAGTGGGATCTAAAAAAAAAATCATCAAATCAAGTTACTCTGATTTTATCTTTGTTCATGGAGAACTCCTGTTGGACTTCATTTCCCACAAACATGTCGCAGCAGTGCCTCTGTGTCACTCTGAACCTTGAGATTGATTGTGGTTCACACAGTTTTTTGTATTTTTATTTTCCAGTTTCCTCAAAACGTCCCTTGTTGCCAAGTGACATCCTGATGCATCCTACCTGTTCAATGAAATCTAACTCTATTTTTTGGTACTGGTATTGGTACAACAGGTAGAAGTCTGCAGCATTTATCTGTATTTATATATAGGCTGAATGATTACATAACCTCTAATATTTCCAGTTTTCAGAGCAAGATAAATCCTTATTTTCTATTGTTGCAACCAGTTGTAAAGGTCTGATGATTTAAAGCATCAAACTTCAGTGTCGACTGTTGACAGACTGTCATGTGTTATAACAATAGTGTAATGTTTTTAGTATCTGTCTCCCCCTTTGGTTATTTAAGGTAATTGAATTTCTGTAGTGTAGTTTGCCATCAGATCTGATTGGTTCATTTGGTCACATGACTTAGCTGAGTCTCACTAGGAGCTGTAGTTGGGAGACATTGCCATGCGGTCAGCCTGCTTCATCAGCTGCCTTTCTTTCCTTCCCCGTTTCTGAAAGCATCGCTTTTAAGTTTATTTTTCACTTGTGGCTTATTATATTGATTCATCTCTGTTGTTTATGTTTCATATTGCCATAAATCAAAATTTAGAAGTGAGCTAATGATGCTGAGAGATAGCCGTACATGATGCTAGTTTTTTCCTATGCTAGTTTTGATAGCTTTAATTTGCATGTAGCACGGCTACTGATTTATGTTGAATTTATGACTGTTTGCAGTGTTTCAGTTATATATGAACCTAATTTCTGATTGATATTCTTGTACAGTACATTTATGCAGCAGCTGTTTTGTATGCATGTATGATGTGTATTTAATTGCATCATATAACTGATACAGAATTATTTGTATTTTTCAGTTTTACAAAATGTAAACGAAAGAGAATGACAGCAACAGTAAAGACCTTGCAACTTTACTCCAGCTTCTGACGTCTCTTCAGTCTGTTAGCTATCTGTCGATTTGTGTACAGACAATCACACACATTGAGGACAGAATACAGACTGTCAACAAAAGACCAGGAGTCTCAACTATAAAAGTTATGTACGAACAAAACAGTGCCTGAAGTTGGTTATTTCCCAAGGATGTTAGGCTGCCAAAAAAACTAAATGTAGTACTCAAAAATCTTGAAACAAAAGGCTAAAGTCTCAACAAATAACACTCTAAAATATCAAACAGTCCAGTGACAGAAAGCACGAAGGTAAAAATCAGTGGACGGTACAAGAAGCCATTTGCAAAAGCATACGACCAACACAGACTCCTCTTCTTTTGGTTTCATGGCGGGCTGCCATTTATCAGTGTTTGATTAACAATAAATGAAAAAAAAAACCCTACATTCTATAATGTTCCACAGATTTTTGTATATTGTAATATATTCTGCCATTATTATCTCTTTTCAAGCAATCTTAAGTCTTAATCTTAACCTTAAGTCATAAAAAAGTGAAAAGGTAAAAAGTAAAAATACATTTTTTTCAACTATTTCATATTTTGACCTTTTATTCTGATGATTTTGAATATTATCTCACATTCTGTCCTTTTAGACTCACAATTTAAAATCTAAACTAACATTCTGACCTTTAAAATTGATGATTTTGAAATTTAACTCATATTTTGACCATTTACTGTTTATTTCCAATTATATCTTATATTTTGACATTTTAAACAAAGGATTTTGAATTCTGTCAAATATTTTGCCCTTTAAAATTCATTATTTCAAATTGTATCTCATATTTTGACCATTTATACTGCTGATATTAAATTTAATCTTATATTTTGACTTAAAAGAAAACATGATTTCTACTTAGCTCAAGATATCAAATTTTAGCGCAGGTCTTGACCTTTAAAACTCATGATTGTGAATTTTATCTTATATATTTGCTTTCTAAATTCAAGATTTTGAATTTTTCTCATATTTTGCCCTTTAAAACTTATGATTCAAAATTTTTATCTCATGTTTTATGCTTTAAAACTTGTGATTTTGTCTTTCTATCCCATATATTTTTGCCCTTTGAAACCATTTTTTTTTAAACTTTTAATTTGTGTTTTGGCCTTTTGAACTGATTAGTTTGATTTTGAGCCTTTAAACTAATCATTATGACTTTTAAAATCTTGAAGTTTTCTCCCCCATAATTCATTACTCGGTAAAATGAGGTTGACAGTTTATGGTTATATGTTGACCCCGTCAGGACTAGCAAATTTAGCCAAAATTACGGAACGTCCTGGGTAATACAGGACAGTTGGCAACCCTACAGGAGAACTACAACTTCACGCAGGAAGAGCATGTCAACAGCAGGGTAATTTTCCTTTCTTGTGTTGATTTTTCATTCATTTCAACATTATTCTTACATTTTTTTGCTTCGACCATGGATGAGTTGGGGACAGTGGGGTTGGTTGTCACTCTAATTATATCTCACCATCAGAGGGTGCTATAGGCTGGTCTAAAGCGGTTCATGTTCTTGCTCTTTGCTGAGTTAAAAGTGTGACAACCAACCCTGTTCTCACCTAAATTAGGATAAGGTTTATGTTTGCTTCAAAGGATGTGTGGTTATATGTTAAATGATATGATTTTCCACCTCAAAAGTTATTTCTTGTTCATCAATTGCACTGTAGTCACTTTGTGACCCGCTGACAGAACGGTGACCTGTTACTTGTGCCACAAGAGATGTAACGTTAATATATTGATGATGTACAACTGTGAAACTGTGCATTTTGCTGAATTTTGAGGTTTTCTGGATGCTTTGCACCTTTTTGGATCGATCCACTCCATTTGGATTGATGCATTTTGGCAGCAGCCGGAGCTGGAGATAGACCTGGCATTTATCTCCAGCAGCACAGACTAGCACTTCTGGGATGCACCCAAGATGGACCAGAGATGTACTGAAGTGGAGGCAGTGGAATTGCAAAGGTTGACTAGAAAGGGAGTGATATTCGCCGCAGTGCAGAGTATGTGGAAAATGAAGGTAAGAACTTAGCATTCAGCAGTCATGTTTTTGATATGTACATGAGGTTCAAGTTTTCAGTGCTGTGTGTATTGTTACTTTTTTTGTGTGCATAAAATGAAGCTCAGCATTAATTCATGCGGGACATGGTAGTCATACACCTAGCAGTGATCAGCTGACAGCTAGCCTATACCAATTATCACCTCCCAGCTCCCACAGCCAATCACACCTCTTTCTCTCAACCTAGCAGTGTACTTAAATATGATGTACTTCTCACTAATCCCTACTTGCATTAATGCTGATGCTGCTGGCAGAGCTTCATCCCCTCCACCCCAGCCTCCTCCTTTATAGCATAAGCTTGTTGCATCCTCATGTTGAGATTCATGCTACTATGGATTAATTACTTTTGAACTCATTTTAGTGTATTCAGTATGCATTGTCATTAATGTATCCATACATATGGGGTTTCTGGCTCCCTGGAAAGTCAAAGCATGCTTGACAAACCCAGGGATCATCTTCTGAGCAGAGACTTCTCCACTAAGTAAAACTGTAGATCCATTTTGCAATAAAATGGTAAAACAGAAAAGAGTGTTCCTGACTGAAGTGGGGGAGGCAATTAGATGTCTTCTAATGATGACTATTAAGGAGTGTGCTGACACTAAATAAAGAAAAGGGTACATAAAATCCCCAAGACACTGTGGTCTTGTTTAATGTAAAGGTTTCATAGTTGAAAAAAGACTGAACGTGAACAGTTTATTTGATTCATATTTCATTTTCTATGTGCTGATAGTTGCAGATGAGTTTTGCTAAAAACATGAAGCCAGAGATTTTCATGTCCAAAGTTGTGAGAAATAAACATGAGGTAAGGTTGGTTTGTTAAGGAGGACAGTGCCCCCTTCTGGTCTAACTCATACACTGAGAGAGACTGTGATGACTCTTGTTTTCATCCACAAACAAAACTTCAAGGCTGAACGTGATGAGTGAAAGTCAAAATAAAGGTGATAATTCTCTTCTCTACCCCTCAAAATGAAGGTAAGCAGGAAGAATTGTTGTTGAGATGGACTTTCATGGAGCTGGTGTGTTTACAGATAAGGTGCTCCAGGCAGGCAGGGACCCGCGGCAGATGAAAGATTAAGCATTCCACCTTAAGAATGTAAGAAATCACACAGCAGATTACCATCAGGCTGCCTGTTGCCTGGTATGCAACCCTCGTCTGAGACCGGGAAATGAATGTGAAGAAAAGTGGCGAGAAGTTTCACGATTAAGGGTGTCGTAGAATGTCAGAGATGCATGAGTTTTAAAAAGAAAATTTTGACACCAACTAAATGAAGGAAGACAGTATTTTTAAAGAATTAAAATCACTATATGATCTGCAGTCAAGATGGGTGTAAAAACATGATGTTATGTAAAGAACTGCTGCATATTCTCTTTTATTCGCTGATTAAGTCACCAGCTTCTGTATAGAATAGTCAGAGTGGTCTTCAGACTTTACATGCTATTCAGGCTGTTGGAGTCTTACTCTTAACAAAACAGTAGTTTATCACTTCATTCTCTTTAGGAGGTTTATAGAGAGCTGCTTTAATTCAATAACTTTCAACGATGTCTGCAACTTACCTTTAGATTACCTCTGCTGGCTAACACAAACACTAAAAGCAAATCATTACTCATTTCTTAACACAATCCTCTGTCACTGTTAGAAAATAATAATCATGCTGCTAATATTTAGGCCTGTATGACTACACGACTTTCTAGATAGCATATATTTAAAATATTAGTGTCACAATAAAACTCAGAAACTTAAAATGTATTTCGGAGTTGGAATAGCCATTTTAGATTGTTGGAGTGAACGTAATTTTCATGCCCATCATTCACTTCGACTCAAGATGAACTGAACAGATTTTGAAAGTTGAAGGCCACATGTCAAGGTAGTTCTGGCTTCATGTTCATACCTTGCTAATGAACCTGATATCTCAACAACTTATTGAGAGATTTTCTTTAAACCTTGCAAAACTGTCCACACTTATTCCAGGACTAACTGGATATTGAAGGTTAAAGGCTAAAGGTTGAGGTCACTGAGCCTTGTGTTCATCCCTTGCTCGTGGACAGTATATACCAGCAGGGACTATAATGATACTGTATTTAAATATATGTAGTTGCCCCTCGTTTTCATGATAACAGCCTCCACTCTTCTTGAAAGGCTTTCCACAAGGTTTTGGAGTGTTTTTGTGGGAATTTGTGCCCATTTATTCAGTGCAACGATAAGACCTCAGATTTCACATGGCTCGAACATCTTTATCCACCAAGATGGGCTGTTCTCCCAAACTTTGTAGTAGGTCCCATTGGTTAAAAAGTAATCCAGTTAAAGTCCATGTTGAAATCGGCAGAATAGACAGAAGCTAGTGCGTGGTTGTATGAAGATGTATTCAAGTTGGCTGGGAAATTTTAGTGTTTAAAGAATGGGTATAAATATGTCAATATATCAATTAAAGTAACCTAATAATTCAAAAATATATATATTTATTTATTTATATTTTTAATCATTGAAGAACTTTTGGAAGGAGGTTGCTGCATTATTAATAATTTAAATGTAATTTATTGAGCCTATTTAATTTGATATAATTTAATTTAAAAAAAAAGAAAATTAAATTTTATTTATTCACTTCAATTACCGAAAATGTACCGAACTGTCACTTCAAAATCGAGGTATGGACCAAACCAAAATTTTCCTGTACTGTTACACCCCTATTATATAACATCATATGCCACATATTATACTTATTTAAATCTCATAATGTGAATAAACTACAAAAATCTGCCACATTAACGGGCCCCTGTGTAAAGTATGAAGGGCTGATATAGAGCAGAAATGTATGTTGAAGTCCACGTGTGTAAATAAGTTTAAGAAAAAAAATCTAAAACGGGAACACAGGCCAAACATTTTGATCATTACTATAAAGGGTTGCAGAAAAAGTCCATATTGGTGCTTTACAGTGATCTGGGGATATGAGGAAATAAAATGCTTGGTAGCGAAAATGTTTGCTGTTTTAAATCAATATTTTTTAACACAAAAGTTCATAGTTGTGTTCCTAACTTAAAGGTAATCAGGGGTAATCGGGTTTTTGTTGTTTTTGTTAAAGTGATATTTATTAAATACAGAGACCTGTCAATACTTGAATTGCAGAAACTTTTTTTTCTGTCACTGTGTGAAAATTTTGCATAAAATCAGCTGATATCGATCGCAGGCCCCTATATCGAATCAAATTGAATTCGTATCGTGGCAGATTTGTAATATTGAAAAATATTGTATCGTTGTCCAAAATATCAATATGGTATCGGGACAAAACTGGTGATTTACACCCCTACTTTACAGTTGGTAAAATACAGTCAGGCACATAATGTTCTGCTGATATCCGCCAAACTCTGACTCACCTATTTGACTGCCAAAGAGGGTAGATTTGCCTCTCCACAGGACACGTTTCCTTCGCTCCTCAGTCCAGTGCCTCTAATTTTTATTACCTACATTAATGCCAGTGGAAGTTCTGAACTCTTCAGCTACGGACTGACTATTGGTGGCTTTTACCCACCATGCGCCTAAGCAGTCATTGGTCCCATACAGTAATTTTACGTGGTCTTCCGCTTCATGGCTAAGTTGCTTTAAATCTCAGGAGAACTTTTGTTAAATTTGGAGGGAGCCTTTACTTGGACTAGAGGGTGAGCTTAGTAGATTTTGGTGGTCAAATATCACAGTGTTCTTACATTTTAGGGGCTTATATCCTCAAACCAAATTCCCTCTGTATTAATGAATTCTCTGTCTAGATAGAAACATGATTTCTAAAAATCACTACTACAGAAACCACCCCGGCTGTTTGTCTTGACCCACCTTGTTGAGTCGAAACTTTTTTCCCAGTAATCATCTTTAAACTCTGTTTTATCAGTTAAAAAACTTTATAAACTACTTAAATCAGTATAAACCAGTTTGTTTGGTCGATGTTTAAATTTTCAGAGGCCCATTAAGGCATGAGGTCGTCTCCCAGATACCTGAGCCATGATGCCAGAGTTTGAAAGTGAGCAGTGACATATTCATGCCTGAATGTGTTTCATATTACCTCTGTAACATAAGTGCCTCGCACAGTTAATTTGAAAGCTTGACTGTAAGTGGGCAGCAGATGAAAGGCAGCTCTGGACTCCAGCAGCTTTCCCTCTCCGTGGCCTCGTGTTGCCAGTCAACTTTTAACACCCAGACCTTCATTCCAAGAAGAATAAAATGAGGTAGGATTACAAAATGAAGGGATTTAGGGATTATCACCTCATATTCTAAAAGTTGCATGTTTCTAACCTGACCTTTTGAATAGCCAGGATTTTTGCAGTAGTGGCCATATATGGAGTGAAACAAACCCTCTCATGTGGAGCTATGCTGATGACTGATCGAAAAAGGAATGCAGGAAAACAGGTGTAATAAAAGTTACCTTTAATAACAGAATCTGGATTTTTCAGACAAAAGAACAAATTTACAGAAAGCAAAATAATCCTAATACTAATAAAATACAGAAACACATGAGATGCATCACACTTCTCACAAATAAGCAGCCAGACATTAAAATCACATGACGACCAAATTTACACACCTGAGGCACACAGGAGGGGTTGGTTTTTCATGCCACATTTACACCAATATACAGAACGTTAATACACTTAAAATACCATACAGTACCATCCACCATTCAGCAGAGAGGAAGGACAATGTGGACTGAACAATTGGCAAATAAATCGTGCAATGACATTAATCTCTCATTTATAAACAGCACATTTGAAGTGGTATGTCCTTGCAGAATAAGCTATACTTGATGGCAAGTCTCTGTGGCTGCATATTCAAACAGTTTTAGGCTATACATCAGTTCCACACAACTTAAAGTGAGCCTCTGGCTTAACCATGACAGGACTGACAGGAAGCAATGTTAAACATAGCAAGTATTGCAATTACACCTCTTATTTAGATGAAATCCCTCGATAAAAGAAAAGATGGCCATTAAGATGCAGGTCTGCATTGAGGGAAAGCATAGATTCAGCATCTGTGACATTAACAACAGGATTTTATAGATATGTATTGAAGCTAAGAGCTCTGAATGAGGAGGCCGGAGTGGAGCTGAGGCTGTGATAGGCTGCAGCCGCTACCAATCAAAGGAAAGACCATAAAGATACCCCTTTTTAAGCATTGCTGACTTTAATGTTTGGAGAACAACATGCTCCATGCTGAATGCTCTTACCAGAAATAATAGACACCAAATGTCAAAGGGCATCTGTCTGTCCACTCTGGCTCAAGGACTGCTAAGATTCTGGGGGTTGTAAGTCAGAAGCCAAAGAGGTGAGGCCTCATACTCATCCCTTGCTTGCAAAGATATCACAAGGACACTTTTGAGTGTATTGAGTGAACTCTGACCCAGGAATGAACTGTTAAGATTAGGTCAAAAATGGAGATCCTTGGGCCTAAGGATTAACTGCTTTGATTATGAAGGTTGTAGTTCAGAGGCCAAGATCATTGGGCCTTATGTTCATCCCTTTATTTTGAAAATGTTATCCTAAGAATGCTCTAAAGGATTTCATCTTATGTCCACTCAAGGATTATCTGCTTAGATTCTGGAGGTTGAAGACCAAAGGTCAAGGTTGTTGGGCTTCATGTTCAACCCTTGCTATTGAAACTGATATCCCAATAATGTTTAGAAGGCTTTTCTTTCAAGTTTGCACAAATGTCCACTCTGACACAAGAATATGCTGATGAGTTCTGGGTGGTCAAAAGAAACCGGTCAAGGTAATTAAGCCTCATGTTCATCCCTTACTTGCAACAGTGATATTCCAAGAATGCTTTAAGACATCTTGATTATACTTTGGCTAAATGTCCACTTTGACTCAAGGATGAACAACTTATATTTTGGAGGTTATTCTTCAAAGATAAGGATCTTTGGGCCTCACGTTCATCTCTTTATTGCGAAAATGGTATCCCAAGAATGCTCTAAAGGATTTTCATCTCATTTTGGATAAATGTCCACTCTGATGCAAAGTTGAACTGCTTACAGTAGATTAGGTGAATGGTTGAAATCACTTGGCCCCCTGTTCATTCCTTTATTGTGAAAATGAAATCCTAAAATATCTGAGGGATTTGCTTCAAACTTTTGCCAAATGTTCACTATGACTTAAGGATTAACTGATATGATTTCAGAGATTGTAGTTCAAGGGTCAAGGTCTTTGGGCCTCATGTCAACATCCCTTTATTTCAAAAATGTTTGGACATATGTCCATGCTGACTTGAGGATGAACTGCTAAAATTTTAGAAGTTGAAGATCGAAGGTCAGGTTTTTGGGCCTCATGTTTATTCGTTGCTCGCAGAATGATTTCCACTAAATGTTTCAAGTTAAATGAGTCTCATGGTCAGCCCTTACTTTTCCTTTGAGGTATTTTTGATCACACTTTGGACCACCATATCTCTACTGACAATTGCCAAGTGGTAGTTCTAAATTTTTTTCTGCATTTCAGTAATGGAGAACAAGCATACAAGACAGGGAAAGTCTGACAACTAACTGACAGAGCATCACAACTTCTCCAGCATTAAGATTTTCAATATGACTGATCCCTGACCAGAGAAACCCAAGGAATACATGTCATACAAAGTAAGCACAACTTGGATAATGAAGCCACAGTATTATAAATTACATTTTGTCAAAGGAGCCATGCCCACATTAGAGGTAATGTGGCTAATTTATTATTTGCTAAAGATAAGCTTTGGATGATTTATCACCATCTTTGTCTTAACTAGCTTAATTGATGAATACTCCCTTAAGTCTTGATGTTATTGAAGAAACCTTGGGTCTTCATTGGCTGTTCAGACTGCTTAACACTCAGGCATCTACTGTACAAATGATTTAGTGTGGACAAAGCAATGTGAGTGTCGGATCAATACTTATGCCCTAGGTTTTTGCTCAGTAATTAAGCTATCTATCCTGGGTAAGTCAAGGGCTGCCATTTTCTCCACAGAAATACAAAGCATAAAATGTTGGTTATCAGTTTGCTTTGAGCATTTGATGAGAATACCAGACATCTAAAAAGAGTATGCTACATGCAAGACACGCCGAGTTTCCATCTGGATGTCTGTATTTGGATGCTGCAGGATATCTAGACTCAGACCCTTCACTGGTTGATGTCACAGATGCTGCCTCCACATGTCAAACAAACTGATCACTTCAGTGTGAGGGAGCAATCCGCTCTCCCTTTTCTTGTTTACATGCTCTTAAAAATGATCTGAAAGACTGCTCAGTGCTAGAAATCTTCCCCAGAACTACTACTCTATGGTCAGTTTCTGCAGAGCACTGCTGAACTTGAGGTAGTAAACTTGCAGTTCAGTTCCAATTATGTCAAATGGGAAGTTTCAGACGTATAAAGCGCAAAGCAGGTGAAGAAGACTTCATCAGGCCATCAATACATGAATCAACAGTGCTGAACAGGGTTTTTAGTCTGACATCTGGTCATTAATTATAATCTGACCCAACAGGTTGGGATATGTATGGCAACCTCATCCTATACTGCATATCAAACCCAAAAGCAGTAAAAAATAAAAACTGACATCAACATTTAACCTAACAGAAGTTCTCAAGTAGCAGTTTTATAGACAGTGTGATATGATTTCTCTTGATTTAACAGTTACTGCTGTGTGCATGTGCAGGGCAGGACAACCTCCTTATGTTATCAATGTTAAAGGACACAGTGATCTAAGTAAATATGTCATTTGAGCCATTATTGCGTGGCACATAAGGGATAGAAAATCCTCATGGTTTGGTTATGGCTTTTATACTGCAATAATTACACTCAAGTGCTGGGATTATGTACAATAATAACAAACAAATGGATTTTTTTTCCCTCAAGGGCTCTCACAATGAAACGCTAATTTGGTCCATTTTGACACAGTGACTAAGGTAATGAAATGCTTGTTAAATTGCTTTAAAATGACAAATCACTGCATATTCTCAGAGATAGATTTTAGAAGTAAGCTTTAACAAACAGGCCTGTGAAAAAGAATGATTATACCCAATGGTAGGTCTGAGCAACAAATAATCACAGTGCTGTCAAATTTAATTGTCAAAAATGAAGCGAACACGAGCACAGTATTTACGATATCGGAAGGTGAGCAAGTCTGTTGATTATAAAACCTATAACTAGGATACAGTGTGTTCGACTTTAGTTTATTATCAGTAACTAGAATGCATACTTCAGAAGCTTTTGATACCCCCTGTAGCCCAAGCATTTGTAGTGTTGCTTCTTTCTTTGTAGCCTTTCAAATTCAAAAATAAATCAGCAAAATACTGAGGATTAGATATTGAGGACATAAAACATATTTGCTTTAGCGTAAGTTGCTAACATTAGCAAGTGTGCATAACATACATTATTTTGTAAATAAATAAATAAATAAATAAATAAATAAATAAATAGTTATATAAAAAACACCCGCACTTAAGTCCACAAATGTGATAGCCTTATGTATTGGGTTTAGGCTAATGTTAGCCTCTCTGCAGTACCAGATGTGACATGAGGGAGGTTTTAGTGTTAGCCAAGCCACAATAGCCGATGTAGCATTTTATAAGTGAAACACTTTGGTCATGCACCTTCCTAAAATCATTTACCACCTTGATAAAGAAACTTGATGCCTTTTTAATTTTGCCTGCTCAATAGCAACATAACCCTCTATTAAAATAGACAAAAACCAGCCTTTATGTGCCAAGCATTAAGCTGGTACTAGCTTAATATTAAGCTAGTAGTAGCTTAATGCCTAGCTTTGTGACTGTATAGTAAAATAACATCTAACATTTTACCCTCTGAAACTGAGTAAACAAACTAAAAATACCAAATTTGTCTTCCACAAGGTTTAACAACTAGCTAAAATGCTACTTTATGTATGAAGCCATGTGTTGTTAGCGTCCAGTTTTTGCGCATTATTAGGTATGTTACCAGTTAGTGCATCCTTGAGGCTCCTTTACAAAATTCCTGTTTTAAACTAGTCATGTGGACTCTAAGAAGTCATAGAGAGCTGTGTTTGTTTTCCACAAAATTACAGAGTAAGTTAGCTTGATTAGCTAGCAAGTTACAGCTCTGCTAACTGCTATCACCAACATTTAATGTTAGTTTTCTCTGAAGATGTGTTATTTAAATGGAAACCATCTTTACATTTCTGTTTTTTATGACATTGAGTTAAAAAAAAAGTTATTTCTATAACATATAATGCTAGTGTTCTCACTATCATTCAAATAGCTTGACAAAATCAATGCTAAGGTGGCAGGGCTTAGCCAACAGCTATTTTCAAGTGATTCTGGGCTCTACCTACAAATGAATAATGCAATCTTCCATCATTGGCAACATTTTTTTAAAGTCAAATTGCAGTCCTGCTCACTGCTCATATCAGCTGTTGGTAATGAGATCTGGTTTAGAGTAGTTTATGAAGAAGGCTAGTTTGATAATTGTGTTTCAGCCAGAAGAGCCAAAACACAGAGTAGACTTTGACAAAACAACATAATTTCTCTGAAAATATCATGCTCCAAATAGCAAATATCAACACCCCATAGAATGAACTATGAACCTTACAATTGCAAAATTGCTCTGTTCTGTCTTGGTTGTCTTCACTGATTAAAACGCAATGCAAACTTACAGCTTTACACACATACAATCCCACACACTGCTAAACTTCCACAAAAAGAAAAAAACTTCATGCATTTAAGTCTCATACTTAAACTGGAGGTCAACAAAAACAACAAAAACTTTGGATTTACAGTAGGACGGTTTTAACTAATACAAAAGGTCAACAGATATTTAATTATAGTGTGGTCATTTGATATTTGAGATCCAGACATTAAGACTATTAAAGACAGAAAGTGAATTAGTTTTAAGGTCCACCTAAATGATTTTTGAGTAAATAAATATATCTAGAGTCAACACAGGTTAGCCAACATGACAGTTTGACAATTTCTTGCAAAAACTCAAATTAAAATATATTTAATTGTGATCTTGCCCTGCATGGAGAGCCAGATCTAGAGTCAACCTTTGTGAGCATAATGGCCTGTATCCATGGACGGCACTCTTTCTGCTGGCAGCACCGACAACCACAATTCAAAGCCCCCCCTTTTTTAAAAACCAGCGTTTACTGTCGCTGTGTTACGACAGTTGACTTCCACTTTCACTAGCTTTGCAGTAAACTTTACTATGCAAGATGTAAGCCAATGTCGCTACGATAAATCTTATTAATGCTAAAGTGAGCCACTGTCCATGTAACTACTTCTAAAATAGGTCTCGCTTTAGCAACCATAGCATTGGCTAATCTATCATAGCTAGCTTTGTTTGCTTTAGCTTTAGCTACGTTAGTTATGTAGCTAGGTTACCGATGTAACTCACATAGCTAATGCAACTTTAATAGCCTTAGATTTAGCTATGCAGCTAATGTAGCTCCATTAGCTTTAGAATAAGCTGCGTAGCTACATTACCGATGTAGTTTTCATAGCTAACATAGCTTTGTTAGCTTTAGCTATATTAGCTACATAACAGGGAATCTTGCTCTTGACGTAGCAGCATGTCTAGACCTGGAAACTACACCCCCAGATGTACTAGTTAAAACAGTTTGTTGTTCAGAAAGCTAATAACAGAAGTCCTGCTACTTCCTGATTTTGATTGGTCAGTGTGGGAGACAAGCACTCTTCCAAAAGATGAACTTTACTTTAACAAGCATTATTCACGCTTAAGCCTGACACATGGATTGACTGTTTCACATATCTATGGCACGGGAAGTATTTCATGTCCATCTGGGCAACACCACATAGACGGTGTATGAGAAGGGCAGAACCTTCCAGTTTTCAGTTTTTAGTGTGGTACTTTTTTTTTTATAAAGAAATATTGTAAAGTTCTGATAAAACCACCGCTACAGCTGCATCCATGCTGATCTCTTCACCAGCTGCCATCCAGACATGGAATCTGGCCATTCAGTTGGCTTTGCAAGGTTAAGGATCTGTGTTCCAGAATATTTATAAAAGTTTTTTGTGTGAGCGCACTTATAAAAATAATCTGGTGTTGAGGGTGTTCTTCGAGTTCAAAACACTGAACTACATTCATTTTGCAATCTTAATTAGTGCTGCCACTGCATAAAGTGCCATCTATGGACATCTGAGACCTTCATACAACACATTGTTGCTGTAAATAAACTGTTATATTTTGTTTTGTTGTTATATTTTTAAAACTACAGCACTATTTCAACAAAGGTTTATAACAGTTTAAATGTATCTTTTAGAACTGTAATGACTTTGATATTTACCTTTACATGCAGTTGCAAAGCAAGATAAAAGTTTGAGGAATTGTCTCCTTTGCTACCTCTGCAGATTTTCATACACAGTGTTTCTACAAAAACTAAAAAGAGGGACAGTAAACTTTCTGCAGTCTCAGCTGGAATTGGATGTTGGGAACAAAGGTGAATAAAATACAAGACTGACCAAACCAAACCTTTCCTGTCTCCAAAGAAGTTAAAGCACACTTAAAGTCCAATGTATTACATCCTCACTGTTTGCCTTTGAACACAGTTGTAGTTATGATACAAACCCCCTACAGAAAATACAGTACAGTGCTATTTACAAAGCACAAATTAATGAAGGAAAAGAAGAACTGTAGGGGGAGATCTGGGCTGTGATGGAAGACAGTGGCTGTAAGCCCGTACAGCACTTGCACCTTCTGAAATCACAAGCTCATAGGTTGCTTTGCTGTGTGATTACTTCTCGACCCAGTGCAGAGGGGATTTCTCTTTTAACTCTTTTTTTTTTTTTTTTTTGTAAAAGCACTTTGGTAATGTTAGATTGAGGAGTCACTACATAAGCCAATATGTGTCTACAGCACATGGATGTCTGAGAAATGTGGCTGCTGGCAAGATGTTGGAAGTCGCTGGTGAACCGTGAGGATTCAGTACATTTCTCGTGAGTAAAAAGAAACCGTTTCAGATGAGATATTGCTGTAGACGTTTGGTAGCTGTGAGTCAATTAAAAATAATCTACAGACATTTAATTTGATAAAATTGTCAATAAATAAACCAGACTTCACTTAAACATTTTCACTTTTTGACAGTCAGGATGCAGAATAATGAATATTTAGCAAGCACTATGAACTAGACAATGGTTAGGATTACTGTCACTGTTTACCAATAGAAAGGCCAAGATGACTGCAAATCTGATTTCTAATGAACACTTTCATGTTTTTAATGCTCTCAACTCTGACGCTTTTACATTTGCATTAACATCCGTTTTAGGTAGTCCGATACCAAGATGACTGCACAATAGCATGTTGGCATCCTCACTGCATTCTTAAGGCTCAGCCATGTTTCATTTCTGTGGTTTTTAGGTCTACCTTGCCTAGGTATCTCTGCATGCTTTAGGTTAGAGGTTAGTGGCACCTCTTTAACAGCTTTTCTACCCCATTTTGTGTAAAACCTCCTTTTAAATGGGCACCACCTACTGATAGTGTGTGGGAAGGGCAGAACCTTGAGGAGTGGAGTTAGCTGATTGGTCAATCTCTTTTGGAAGATGGTCAGGAGAGCATAAACATCTTTTCAACTTAAATTGTCTACAGGCCTAACGGTGCTGTCAGTACACCATGGCGTTAGCGACTACCTCTTTTTCCTTGAATGACACTGATTGGTTCTGTCATTTTTTTTTTTGTTTAATTTTTGACAGGAAACAAGTCTATCAGCTGAAAGCTTCACAAGATGGATCCACCTGATGGCAGGCATGGAATCAGAGCAATCCATTTTTGTTACAATATTAAGAATTCCCATTATTCCAAGCGAGGATGGAACAAACCAGATTTCTTGTGTTACTGATATGGTCAATTAGGAGGGCAGTCTTTAATGCATACCATACATGCAGTCTGATACATCAGATACCAGTACGCACTGAGACCTGTCCACACCTAAAAGTATGGAATACTACCTGGTAACTGAATGCTCAAAACAGATGTTAATCTATTTAATGCCTTGCATACATGGGGTCTATATTTATACAGTCAAGCTGATCAGTCATTTATCTTGGGAAATGTCTGAAAGTTCCAGCCAAAGAGAAGTTTTCAAATGGTTTCTTTTGTCAAACCAACTCTTTGAAACCCCCCTAAATGACCCAAAAATCTTAACTGAAAGACGCCGGAACCTGCAGTGTATATCTCTAAATTATCCATCCTTCTTAAAAAACGCTTGATGATTGTTTTCTTTCAATCAGCAATTGCTGCAGCTATACATCCTATGTTGCATAAACTCACAAGTTATTAGACATCTCCAGTAAACATAAATTGAAACTGTCATTGGCCTTTCTAGTGCTAAATGATTTTGTAGATCTTAGGACAGAAGGTTTCACCAATTTTTACAAACAGTGAGAAGAAAGGAGAAGGAACAGGAAGCTGAGGCTTGAGGAGGGAGACTCCTTTACAGGATAACCAGCCAAGGTTGTTATATTTTTTCTTGACCTGACATTTGACAGAACGAGGAAGCTTCTGGAAGGTGTTGTTAGTCAGAGAAGAGGCTTGCAAAGGACTGTCGGAGGCTGCGGATGGTTTCAGCTTTGGCCTCGTCATCGGTCAGGCTGCCTCGTAACGTCTCTGTGAAGGTGTTGGTCAGCGACTGGGATTTGCTGAGCAGTGAAAAGAACAGACATTGAGCATAACACATTTTCAGTTGAAAGTAATTGGACAGAAGAAAAGAAAAGCTTTTATTAATAATCAACCAGAATTATGGCATAATTTCCTCTAATGAGACCATAAAAGTGTATCACATATTTGAGGTTATCACCCCACTATAGTTAATGATGTTTGTGTGCTACTAACATCCAATGTGCACCCAGGCCTGGCCACAGAATTGGCTGGGCCCCTGAAAAAAACACTAATTGGGCTCTACCCAATTAAGATTTATTATCATTGGATATGTGTCCTGGCTAACAGTTACTTTATTTTAAAGCTGAACGTGTGTCAAGCTACTATCAGATTTTGATGTTTAAATTATGAATTTGTGCCACTTATTAACCCCTATTAATCACTTTTTCTGCTCATATGTGCCATATTTTTTCCACTATTAACTAATTTTTTGCCTCTTCAAACCCAGTTTTGCCCCTTTAAACCCATTTTTCCACTCTTTTAACCACTTTTTACCAATATCGCTTCTTTTTGCATTTCTTAACCCCTATTGCCACTTTTAACTCATTTTTGCCACTTTTAAACCACTTTACACAATGTTTGCCAATTTTAACCTTTTTGTTGCCTCTTCCAACCCAGTTTTGCCACTTTCAACCCATTTTCCACTCTTTGCCACTTTTAACCAATTGTTTTTGCCACTTTTGAACCACTTTTCACCATTTTTGCCACTATGAACTAATTTCTTGCCCCTTTAACCCATTTTTGCCACTTTCAACCAATTTTTTTCACTTTTTTAACCACTTTTCACCATTTTAGCCACTTTTTGCATTTCTTAAACCATTTTTCCACTTTAGACCAATTTTTTGCCACTTTTAAACCACTTTTCACCGTTTTTGCCACTTCTTGCCTTTCTTAACCCATTTTTGCCACTTTGTAACCACATTTCACAACTTTTGCCAGTTTTATCTTTCTTATTCTATTTTTGCCACTTTTGAACCGCTTTTGCCACATTTTTGCCATTTTTTCTTGCCTTTCTTATTCAATTTTGCCACTTCTTGCATTGCTTTTCACCATTTTTTCCACTGTTTGCCTTACTTAACCCATTTTGCCACCTTTTGGTCAGCCTTGTGTGCACCTACTTCAGCTGTGGTGACTGTTTCTGGGATCCAGGCCCAGAGGCGGGGATTGGGCCCGGCTGCAATGGCTGACTTGGTGAGGTGGTGGCGGACCGGGCTCGCTGAGGGGAACCCTGTGCCGACTGGGATGGGGATGCTGAAGCAGAGCGGTGGCCCCCTGTAGGAGGTTTACATACTGATAAGCCTTTATATTCAATCAGCAAATACTCTGTTTCAATAGAATAAAAATGTATGACCCATAAAGACTCTTACCTCGTCTGGGCTGTGTGGTCTGTGGATGAAGAGACATAGAGTCAATATTTAGTCAACAGGCAAAGATCTTGTTTTATTGTAATCTCATTTCTGCTTAGGTGTTTTTTTTTACTTAGACTGTATGGTTTGTCACAATTCAATATCCCAAAAAGGTTACATTTCTTTATTGACATTAGCAAAACAGTGTGAAAGCTTAATTAGCTTAATGAAAGCTTTAGAAGTAATTGTTTTGGTTAAGTAAGTTTTTTTTTAAGTGTAGGAGAGTGGGCCTCCAAGGAATAAACATAATTAATTCTCCCCCCGCCATAAATTAATAGAATTAACAAATAAAAACTTAAGATGATGCTATTTCTAAACATCTATGTTTCATCTTTAAACATTTTTATAATATGTTATTAAATAGACACAATACCTGCTTTTTCTTGTCTTTCCAAGGCAATCATTGCATTTGTTTTTGCAATAACCTACGGTAATTCACTTCGAATTAAAAGGAAACAATGAGTCTGTGACTATATTGTTTGATGCAGGTTGCTCTATAGAAAAAATACTGCAGATCATCCTCCACCTTCAGCCTTGACTGGTGATTGCTTTTGATGGTTGATGAATGCTGAAAACCCACGCTCACACAGGTTGCCTTGGTATCAACAGTGCTACATGTCTCTGTTGCTTTTTTCCTGTTCCTTTAGTTTCCTGTATAAAAGCTCCTGTCATTAGCTTGCACCTTATTAATAATTAAAATGTCACCTGCTTTAAAAATTTAACCTACTCACAGACTCCAAAAGTTGACCAAAGCCAGGCAGAGGAGATGAACGTTAGCCAAAGGCAGGAACTTTCACTACTGATTTAGTGCACATGGGTTTATTAGGCCCTCCTCACACTTTGTAAATTATCCATCCATGCATATTCACACACCACTAATGCAGCAGTGGGATCAATTAGGGGTCCACTGTCTTGCACAAAGACATTTCAACATGTGACTACAGGAGTGGGGGATTTAAGCTTCTAGTTGAGAGACGACCAATCCAACCACTGATACTTTTCCTTTTTTGCCAGGGGTTTCATGTTCTACATTAATGTTTTGTTTTATTCTGCCTCAGCAGTATACCTAATATGTACAAACCCTAATTCCAAAAAAGTTGGGACTGAATAAAACCAGAATACAGTGATTTAAAAATCCTTTTCAACCTATGTTCAATTGAATACAGCACAAAGACTAGATATTTAATGTTTAAACAGACAAACTTACTGCCTCACCTACCAACATGGAATTCTTTCTCATTCTTATTTGATGTACATCTTAAGTTGCTCATTTTTGCTACACAAAGGCTTTACATATTCAATGGGGGACAGGTCTGGACTGCATGCAGGTCCGTCTTTTACTGTGAAGCCATGCCGCTGTAACTTGTGCAGAATGTGGCTTGATATTGTCTTGCTGAAATAAGCTTGTATGTCCCTGAAAAAGACATTGTGGGGATGGAAGTGTTGCTCCAGAATCTGTCTTTACCTCTGCATTAATGGTACCTTCACAGATGTGCAAGTTACCCATGCCATGGGCACTAATACACCACCCTCCATCACAGATGCTGGCTTTTGAACTTGCTTTGATAAGAATCTGGATGGTCATTTTCTTCTTTAGTCCAGAAAATTAATTTGAAATGTGGACTTGTCAGACCACAGCAGACATTTGCACTTTAGGTCAGTCCATTACAGATGAGCTCAGCTCAGAGACGTCAGCTGTGCCTCAAGATGTTATTGATATAATGCTTTTACTTTGCATGGTAGAGTCTTAATTTACCATTTTACTCTATTAATCCACCAAGGGTTTTCCTAAGTGTTCCCACACTGTGATTAACCTCAAGCGGATGGACTGGGGAGATTGTCTGCCACTAGGCAAATCCATCTTGAAAAACTACAATCCACATTGTTTGTACATGATCCTATATACACAAAAATTCTCATCCCGGACCACATCTTGGGCTAAACCCGACTTGATTGAGGAGAACAAGGCAGAAGCTACAGGTGGGGTTCTGTTGTACTGTGAGCCCATAGCAATGGCTGCCACCGTGTTGCGGTTAGCCAGTTAGCGTGGATGTAGCTATAGTATCGCAGCAGCTTTTATCAGAACTGGACCACATTCTTTATTGAAATAACTCAGAGCTTTTCATGACAAAAAAGACAGTTTTGCTCTTCTGCAAACCTGCTTTGGCATGAATTTACAATTGTTACAGGAGGGTTAAGTTGTACTATAAGCCAGTAGCCATTAGCTCATATGTAGTTGTATATGTAGATAAGATGCAGTTTAATCAGACCTCAACCACATTTTTTTCTCTTCTCTTAGCAGAGAAGATGATTTTGCTCTTCTCCTGACAGGCATGAATTCTAGCTACCATTAAGCTCTGCCGTTCATAAAATACAGCAGGGCTAACCTATATAGATGAGGTTAACACTGACGCTGCACATGTCTACTACCTCATTTTGTCTTGTTGCTTTGATTAGCATCTAATGTTCATTTTCAGCCTTACCGATTACATGCAGAGATTTCTCTAAATTGTTTGACGTGTTAGGTAGTGTAACCTCTGAATTCCTTCTGATTGTACATTGAGGAGCATTGTTCATAAACTGTTAAACTAATTGCACAAGCAGTCTCGTACTATGGTTGATTGTAATGGCTGAGCCTTTCAGGATTACTCTTTTTATATCCAACCATGGTTTCACGCCATCTTTGTTCTGTATTCAGTTGAGCGTAAGTTGGAAAGGATTTTTAAAAAACTGTATTGTTTTTATTCACAGTTCAGTTCAAATATTACTTATAATTGTAGCATACATTTATCATGTACATAGAGCTTACTTGTACCTTGACAGAGGAAGGCTGAGGTGTAGAAACTCCCAGCAGCACCTTGGCCATCTTGTTGATGACGAGCTCTGTAATCAGCTGTTTATCTTCCTCCGCGTGTTCACCAATCAGAGGCATTGAGCTGTCCATCACCTACAGAGACACATAAAGACAGCTGATTAGATTCCTGGGTGAATATTCCTGCAGAACAACCAAACATGTAACATTTTTGTCCACAAGATGGCAGCATCACATTTCTTATGGTTGAGATTGGAAGCATGCTGACAGAAAAAATGATGTCAGAGATAATGGACTCTTTGGTATATTGCCAGCATGATGAGTCATTTTACAGAGATCTCAGGCTATACAACACTGGATGGTGGCCATAAATGCTATTTATATGCTGAGCATGACATTTGTGTTTGTTCCCATGCACTTTTAATGATGCTCATAAGGCCCCCTGCTCAAAATCTGACCTGCTACAACCAATCAGTCGTACTAAAACCACCGAAATATCACAGTTTGAGACCCTGCAGAAGGATGCAGATTGGCAAAAACATGGAAGGGCAGTGAAGACACAGAACCAGCACAAGACAATGATATTTAACTGTCATTCTGGAGCCTTATGTATCATGTCTTAAATGTAAAGGTTTATAAAACAAAAATGTTTAAAGCTTCACCTCATTCTCCTTTAATAGAGTGCTGTTTCCTCTTGCCACCAGAACGCCCGATCAGAATTTCCATAGAGCCCCATGTAAAATGTGACTCCATGTGTCAATATGACACAAACCACTTCCATTGCAATCCTCAATTAATTAACCTCTAAGAAGGAAGAAACCAACTTTCCCACCACTTGTGCTCACATGCACACACACGTGTCCTGCAGACCCACAGAGCACAGGGAGCCTGACATCTTCCCTGAGGACCAAAACAAACATGAGCATGGCAGTGTGGCTGCCTGGACTGCTGGTTTGGATGCAGTTGCCCGGTGTGGTGGATGAGACTGCTGCACCGCGCCCCTGGCCACAGGCTGTAAACACAGTGAGGGGTGAGTATGTGCTGATCCTCATGTACACGGTGAGCACTAACATGGGATGCAGAGTGTGAGATCTGTTTAAACCGAAACTGCACATGCTCTTTTTATTCAACCTGCTCCCTTTTTACTGTGTTTTCAGAGGCATCAGTAAAATTTAATCATAAATACTCTTATCCTATAAAAGCAACATTAGGCAGACAAGTTTGGGGAAATAAAACAGGCAGGTTGTAGTGTTTTAATTGAAATTTTGCCACCTTTGATGGTCAAAGACAGCTGATTTCAGAGCTGGGCATTACTCGGTTAACACTCCTGTGTTGGCTTGGCTGTGCGCTGAGGGTCATCGTCAGGTTGAAAGGTGAATCTACAGCCCTGTCTGAGGTCCTGAGTGCTGTTGAACAGGTTTACATTGAGGATATCTCCATGCACCATTCAGCTTTCCTTCAACTTTAACCAGTCCCCAAGTCCCTGCTGCTGAAAAACACCCCCACAGCATGATGCTGCCACCCCATCATTAGATGGTATTGGGCAGGTGATGAGCATTGCCTGGTTTCTTCCAGACATAACATTTAGAATTGAGGCCAAACAGTTCAATGTCGGTTTCATCAGACCAGAGAATTTTGTTCCGTTTTTGCAAACTCCAAGCAGGCTTGCATGTGTTTTGCCCTAAGGAGAGGCTACTCTGCCATAGATTGGTGGAGAGCTGCAGTGATGGTTGTCCTTCTGGAACTTTGTCCTGTCACCATACAGGATCTCACAGGAGTTCATTTTAAGTGACCTTCAGGTTCTTGGTGACCTCTATTAGTAAGACCCTTCTCCCTAGATTGCTCAGTTTGGCCAGGTGACCAGCTATTGGAAGAGTCCTGGTTGTGCCAAACTTCTTCCATTTGAGAATTATGGAGGACACTGCTCCATTTATATTTAGAGCCATGAGAAGGTGGCCTTCTGGGTAACGTATTACTGTATGCCAGTCTGATGGGTTATGGGAATGACTTCCTGCTGTATGTTAACTAAGAAATGTACCTATATGTCTAATGTCATCTTAGGACTTAATACTAATGTGGATCTACTATGACAGATCATTATGTTTGACATGTCTAAAACAAGCCTCTCAGAGATGTGGAACTATCCTCTTACACCCTACTGTATCACATAAAAATTACATCTTAAAGTTATCATTTCAAACTAGACCAGATTTTATCATTTATTCTTGTAAAGTATGTTTTGAGTTCAGAGTACCAGAAGTGCTGAAAAGCTGTTTTAAGTTCAAGTGTCTCTCACTTTTTTTGTTGTTTTTCAGAGTACTTTTAGATCCAGATGTTTGGGATCACACTGTTCTTTCCTTTCCGCGTGTACCCAGCATCTTGGTGAGGATTTGGCAGTGAGGTGGGGTGTGGCACAATGTTTTGGCCAGTTGAGTCATTACCACAGAGGACGGAGCAGAGGCCTGGCCGACGACCACCAGGCCCCACTTCAAATGGTGTGCTGTGGCAGGCAGAGCCGGGATCCACCCTGCTGATTTATGATTATACAGACTCATCGAGCTAGAGACTGGCACTGTCATTGACCTCTTCAATAGAGGAACCTCGAGGTGTTATTCTGAGCATTAATTAAGCTGTGTGGTATTCTGCTTGGACAATATATAACCAACTGCATGGGAAAGATTACAATGCAGAAGGTGTGAGAAGTTCTCATGCAAAATTACAGTGCAGTCATGGCACACTCATGGACAAGGATGATGTTTTCTTGGAAAACAAAATCACAGCTTTTTGTTCTTTGCTATTTCTTTTTTAAAGTCCTGTTTACATTTTGCATTAATTATGTGTTTTAGGCATTCAGATACAAAGTTACTGCAATTTAGTACTGCATCCATACCACAACTTGATATCAGAACTCACACACCCACCTGTAATGCAAACAAAAGGCCACGCATCATTTCTGTGGCTTTCTTTCTGTGACTTGGAGGTGAACTGGTAAAGGGCCTCTTTAACAGCTTTTCTCCCTCATGTTGTCATGAGTGTGCTATTAAAGGATACAGTGCTACACTGTATAGAAATTAATTTTTGTGGGGTACTGGTTGTATTAAAATGACAACTCAGTTTAAGACGACAACTTAGTCAGGAGCTGGGACGAGCCAGTTCTAGGAGCTAAAGTAGCTCCTTTTGTGACGAACGGTAGCCTGCTCCTGTTTAAGAGACAGTTTCCTATCTTTACATGTTTAGTAATGTTTCAAAGACAAAGTCAATGTAGCTAAGTTAGTTTTAGCAATGTGAGCGTTAGCAAACTTAACTAAAGCTAACATAGCTATGTAGACAACAAATCTACGTAGTCTACAGAACTGCTATGTGAGTTTACTTTTAGCCAAGTTAATTTTAAAGCTACATAGCTGTTATCTACAGCTAAGTTGGCTTGTGCAATGAGAGCTTGAGCAAATGTAGCTGCTTTAAAAACGTATTTTAACTATGTAAGCTTATCTGCGTAGCTTATGCAGCTAACAGAGCTATGTAAGCTACCCTGGCTGTATGAAAAGATTTTCAAGGAGGATAAGCTTCTTTCCTTCAAGCAGACTGTTTACCTGGCTTTATTAAACTGTTGTTGTCAGGTTTTGCAGGTCAGGTTTTTTCCTTTAACTTTTGGTATCTTCCCCTTACCTTAACCCTTACCTTAAACGGAAGTTTAATCTGATTTTTTTTTTTTTTTTAAGTTTTAGTGTGTATTTCCATTCTGAGATAAACAGCATCACAGATGAACAAGCTGTGAGAGTGGCCGTCAGAGATGACAACAGCCAAACTGTCTTGATACTTTTTGTTTACCAGCAGATCATGTAAGTTGACGGGTGTCCTTTAAAACATGCCAGTTCACATTTTGTCTACACAACCAATGTAGTCCAGAAGAAGGCATCTAGATCACCTACATACATTTTGCAGCATGTTAAGATGATTAGGTAAGTGTCTCTGGTGTCAGTAAGTCAATAGCTGGGTTTCCATTACACTTGGAAATGCGCAAAATAGAAATAGCGCAATAGAAAACTGGTAATGGAAACAGCTGAATTTTGAAAAAACCCTAAAATATCGCTAAAAAGTTTTTACGCTTTCATGAGGAGGTTTTTCAGATGTTTCGATATAGAAATATATTGCAAAAGTGCAATGGAAACACTTTTTCCGCATTTACAATGTACCAACATGCAACAGGTTTTGAGTGTCAAGCTTCCCTGCAGCGGATTCACGCGAGATGAGATTTTCCGAGATTTGCAAGGCCTATGCCCAAAACTCCCTTCAATGGAAATGCATTCAAAGCGCAATTGTACTTAATCGAAATGTAAGGAATATTGCTTTTATTTTGCGAAAAACTGTAATGGAAACCCAACTAGAGCAAAGCTTAGCCAGTAGAGTATCCAGTGATTTGCTAGCTTTAGAATGCAAGTAACTGGCCCTGGATTGTTCTTCCAAGGCAGAAGCTAACCTCAGCGTACCAGTCAACAACTTTGGAAACCATTTTCCAGACAAGCAAGTAGCTGTTGGTTGCGAGTTAACAGCTTACAGAAATCACATCTATTTAGGCCATATTTAGTTGGTTACCAGCCTCTGCATGCTAATAGCTAGCCTTGGAAACAAATATCCAGCCAAGCCAATTCGATCCATCACTAGGCTCTGCATACTATTTGTCATCTCTAAAAAAAACAAACAGCAAAGCAGAAGCCATTCCTGTAAATTTCTGGTTGGTTTAGGGGTTTAGCCAGAAACAATTTAGGACTCCAAGTGGTTGCTAGCCTTGGCAATGCTAATATTCAGGCAGCAAATCCAGTAACCTGCTAGCTTGTATACCAGTTGCTATCTCTGTAATCCAATATCCAGGCAGGAAAGAAACTAGCATGCTAAGGTTCTGCGATGGTTTTTGGGCTTAAAGCTAAAGTCTAGAAGAGCCAAAAACTGCTTGATTTGGTAGCTATTACATTAGCAATGCTAGGCTACATAACAGTTTGAAAGCTAATATGCAACTATGCCAGTACCTGTTCAATTTGACTGTTAGCCACAGCGGCTAACTGGCTAACTTCAAAAGCTAATATTAAGGCAGGCAGTTTTGGAAGCTATTGTCTAGCCAAGCCAGGAGCCACTTCAGTGGGATGCAAATAGCTAATCAACTGAGTTACTGCTAACCAGCCTTAGAAATCAGTAAAGTAAGCTCCAGGGATGTGGCTCCACTTAGTTGCTAGCCTTTTTGTGCTACTTGACAGCTTGGTTAGCCAGGCCAGCAGCTCATCAGTTGCTAACCATGGTTCAGCAGTTACAATCTTTGCAAGTTGATATGCTACTACTTTCTTGCCTGGTTGGATATTGCTAATGTTACTAGTCAAGCAAGTTGCTATCCTTGTTTAGCTAGTTACCAGAGTTGGAAGCTAAAAGCTAGCCAGGCCAACTGCTAAACCATTCGGTAGCTGAGTTAAAGGCAAGAACTATGAACTCTCTTTTTCAACATTTCTCACTTTCACAACAGCTGGATTTGGGAAAGGATACAGCATTGAGGAACTTTTCAGTAATACTTTAAACCTTGAATCTGTATTACTAGCTTCGCTAAAAATGTAACCATTATGTTAAATGAAATTTAACACTTACTTCTGATTTTCATCTATGAAATTCTACTACCTTGTTACAGTACTGTCATGCCATTGAGATTAGAAGTTCAGTAATGTTGTCACCCTGTTTGTGCACATCTTCAGTGAATCGAGACAAAGCCTGTCTTTAACACCAGCTGCAGAAAAGTGTTAATGAAGTGTCTCTGAGCAGCTCATTACTTTTCATTAGGCAGAGGTGTCATGGTTGATGTCTTTGTCTGGAACAAAAACAGGTTCCCACTGTGATGCACCCACAACTCTTCCCTGTCTCGGTTAATTAAATTCCATCACGCTGAAGGGTTTATAGAGAGAGAGATAGAAAAAGAGCAGGCAAGGAGAAAGAAGTACTGCTTGTCAGAAAACATTGTTACTCGAGTATGTCACCAGTTTACCCTGAGACTACACATCTCTGGGGACCTGGCAGGTATTTCCTGAGATAGTTCGAGTTAAAAAAACGAGGTTTATTTTCTCACTGCTGACCTCAACCAGCATTTAGATAAGGAAAAATGTGATGTCATGTTCTGGATCTAAATTTATGCACATCAGAGAGTCCAGACTGGCCTGTTTCCTGAGATTTGAACACAGAACTGACTGTTCTAATAATGAAACTTGAAAGACATGATGCAACTATTTATATTCTGTCTCTCTAGTGAATATTGCACTTAAAAGTTTTCACAGTCATCTTTTAGTCTACCAACCCCATTTCCAAAAAAGTTGGGACATGTTGTAAAAGGTAAATTACAAAGAGAATACAGTTGGCAAATCATTTTAACCTATATTGAATGCAAATAGTCTGAGAGCTTGAGCATTGTTCCTTATGAGCTGCCCATAACATCATCAAAGGATTTAGATTATCTCTGCACAAACAGGACAAGACAGAAAACCAGTATTGCAAGCCTGGTGGTGGCAGCATCATGCTGGGGGGATGCTTCTCGGCAGCCAGCCCTGGCTGGCTCGTTAAAGTAGAGGGTAAAATGAATACAACAATTATATTAATATTCAGTCTGCAGGAGAACTACAGTTTGGGAGATGATTTTAAAAACCATTAATACTGGAGAGGTCTTTGTAGCAAGACAAGCCTCCATGCAGGCATCTTTTTGAGGGATGTCCCTGCTTGCAAGACAAAGCAAAGCCACATTCTGCATGAGTTACAACAACATGGCTTCACATTAAAAGGAACATGTTTGGAATATGTTGAAGGGCATCAAATTCTGTATGTGTACATCCCCACTTAATTCTGTATTTTTTCACCTTTTACACAGCAGCCCAAGTCTTTGGGTCGGGGTTTGTAGTCAGTCATGCCAATGTGAGGACCGAGAGAATTTCTACATCCTCTCTTTCTGTTGTCTCATTCTGCTCTGTCCACAGCCTTGTCAGTTTCTGATTTCCTTTTCACAAAGGAAGGAAAGGAAAGAACTTGCCTGAGCATATCAAAATGATTTTTTAACACTAGATGTGTGGATGTCACAACGGTCTGTGTTATATTGGTCCTGAAACTGTTCTTCTGATGGACAAGCTGTGCTTGTACATGTAGAAAGAAGGTTTCAAGGTAAGCCACTTTAACCTCAGCCTTTTGTCTCCTTATGCCATGGACATATTTTGACTTATAAATATTTTTTTTCAGTGGTGTGCTGTCCGCCCCGGCTCTAAATGAAATATCAAGAAATGCAAAGTTACTCATCGCGGTTTAGCTAGGTGAATTATCCTTCATTTATGACCAAGCCCTTTCTTCACTTTGTTGTTACTGTTTTCTTGTAGTAGCACCACACTCTTTTGTAGTTTTCCTTTGGAGCATAAAGTTCTTACTGGATGAGTCTGGTGCTGGGCAGGTTGTTTAAATAGCCCATGGCTACACTTCTTAAAAAGCCAGCTGGCAGGAAAAAAAAAGGTTGAGGTTTGGTTTCAAATAAATATTTGACTCTTTGGCAACTAAACAAGCTAAATTTCCTTTTTGCTGGTAAGTGCAGGGCAGTTCAGGTTAAGTGGATTCGTCAGAGCTTTAGTTGGAAATTGCCTGCTGTGTTAAAAAAAAATACCCCATGGACAAAAGTATTCAGCCACCTGACCACTGCACCAACACGGACTGTAATGTCATTGTATTCAAATATGGACTTAAACATGGAGTTGGCCCTCCACTCTTGTTGGAAGGATTTTCACAAGATTTTTGAGTGGTTCTGTGGGAATGTGTGCCTATTCATTATGTAGAAGAGTATTTCCTGGGTGTCAGTTCAGCCCAATTTGAGATCTAAAAATTTTCTTGGGACCACCAAAACCTATATTCAACAAAAACAAACTGACTGACTGATTAACTGATAATGAGCCACCAGCATTTTTGTTAAAACAGGCATCTGCACCTATATTTTCTTTCCTAATACTAATCTCTTAAAATGTATGTAGTGACTCTATAAACACTTCCTAGTAACATTAATGCAGCAAAGTAAAAATTTTAAAAGTATCACCAGTCAAACTATGACACCTGTTCTGTACATTGGACATAAAAGTTGCAAAGGTGACATGTAAGTTAAATAATCTGTGTACTCTTGGCCCTGCCACTTCCAAAGATGCTAGAACAGTCTACAAACATGAGGGGACAAGTCATACTCCTGCGTGGATTGATAAGTATTAGCAGCCCATTTCACCTGATAGCCTCTTTATCCATGGTACACACTTCTTTGAAATATTGAAAGCAGTTTCCAGCATAGGTAGCTCTGTTTAAATTTGACTAAAGCTGTGTTATCATGTTTATAGCTATAGAAATTGGGACCCTAAACTTGATAAAACCCTGAACTTTGGAGAAAACACTTCCCCAGAACTGTTTGTGTCTGATTACGTAACAGTTATTTTTTTTTTGTGTACAAACTAGAAAGTGCTTGAAAAGTCAAACTTTACTGTTAAATTGAAACTTTCCAGCTGACTCAAAATAAACAGGCTGTGTTGACAGACACTGTGAGTCAACCTCTGAATGCTGATGCTGTTTTCATTCCCGCCTGTGTTTGGTCTACAGTCTAATCATTCTTTCAAGGCTTTGGTCGCCAGGGACCACCAAGACTGGAACCACCCTTTACTGCGACTCTCGTTGTGATACTGAAAATAAAGTCAGCAGGGCGGGACACTAAATTCCAGGTAATATTTAGACTGGATCGGAGTATTGGCATTATACCAAGAAGTCATGCCAAGAAATGGATACACACACACTACTGGATTTTGCACAGGGACATACAGGTGCATAGATTTAACATCAGTATCAACCAATATTGACACTGTTTACAAACATCAAGTATTTGCCAAATTATGTGGCATGAACAGATGTCAGTTATCAATGTACTATATCTGCTGTGTCCAGTTTATTTTATGCTGGCATCTAAAATATATCTCCAGACAGTCTGGCTGCAGACCTGCAGTCTCTGACAGTCACTCTCACAGACCGTTCATCTTAGACACATGCTATTCCAGAGCAGAAGTGCTGTAATTTGCTGGTACAACGTATTTCCAGTTTTAGATTTGTTCTTTTAAATGAAGTTTGGTAGTAACATAGGAATAACCACACTATGATTTAAACAGACAAAGCAATATTTCATATATTAAACAAAGAAGGGGATCAGAGGATTAAATTATGTATAGATCTGTTTAAGAAATAGTTAGACTTCTTTGTGAGCCAAGCTTTAGTTATGTTATCCAAGCAGTTATGTAGCAAAGTTAGCCACAAAGCTAAGCTAATGCAACACTTCTTTGTAAGCTCAGCTTTAGCTACACATCTATGTTGTCTATGTAGCTTAGGCTAACATAGCTACATAGATAATGTAATACTTATTTTTGAGCCGAGCTTTAGCTACATTAGCCACATAGTTCTATTGCAAAATTAGCTACATAGCTAAGGCAACACTTCTTTGTGAGCTAAGATTTACCTTCACAGCTATGTTATCAACATAGCTTAGGCTAACATAGCTAAATAGATAACATAACACCCTTTTGCGAGCTAACTTTAGCTACACAGCTATGTTATCCACATAGTTTAGGCTAACATAGCTACATAGATCCTGTAACACTTCTTGGTGAGCTAAGCTTTAGCTACACAGCTATGTTGTCTATGTAGCTTAGGCTAACATAGCTACATAGATAACATAACACTTCTTTGTGAGCTAAGCTTTTCTTTCGCAGCTATGTTATCTACATAGCCTAGGCTAACATAGCTACATAGATAACATAACATGTCTCTGTGAGCTAAGCTGTTCTTTCGCAGCTATGTTATCTACATAACCTAGGCTAACATAGCTACATAGATAACATAACACTTCTTGGTGAGCTAAGCTTTTCTTTCGCAGCTATGATATCTACATAACCTAGGCTAACAGAACTACAAAGATAACATAACACTTCTTTGTGAGCTAAGCTTTACCTTTGCAGCTATGTTATTTATGTAGCTTAGGCTAAGATAGCTGCACAGATAACACAACACTTCTTTGTGAGGTAAGCTTTACCTTTCGCAGCTGTTATCTACGTAGCTTAGGCTAACATAGCTGCACAGATAACATAACACTTCTTTTTGAGCTAAGCTTTGGCTATGCATTTGTTATCTATGTAACTTAGGCCAACATAACTACATAGATAACGTAACACTTTTTTGTGAGCTAAGCTTTAACTATGCAGTTGTTATCTACGTAGCATAGGCTGACATAGCTACATAGTTAACATAACACTTCTTTGTGAGCTAAGCTTTAGCTATGCAGCTTTTTCTATGTAGCTCAGACTAACATAGCTACATAGACAACATAACACGTCTTCGTTTGCTAAGCTTTAGCTATGTTATCTAAGTAGCTTACACAGCTAACAGGGCTACATAAGCTATGCTTGCTGCATTAGAACGTTTTCATGGCTGTTGAGCATTGTTCCTGTAAGTAGACTGTTTACCCAGCTTTATTAAATGTTTTGTAATCAGGTTTTGCAGGTCATTTTTTTGGTATCCTAACAGTTACCTTTAACCTAAAAGGAAGTTTATTTTGAAATATTTAGAGTGCATTTCCATGCTGAAATAGACCGGCTCTGAGATGAACGGTTTGTGAGAATGGTCTACTCTCTCTAATGTGAGAATAAATGTTGACATACTAGGAGTGACAGTATGACAGTATTAAGTCTAGTTTGACATCTTGTTTGGCCACTCTCTCTCACTGTCTTCTTAGCTTCATCTTTCACCATCTACTACCATCTCTTATCTTCAGCCATTGAATCAAGCAGTGCAGAGATTTAATAACTGGCTTCTTTTTAGCTCATGCTGGTGTCTGAACTACTGCTGTCTTGCTTTTTGTAAGAGAACTATGACCTGCTGTCAGAGTTATAAAGTGCTGAAAGCAGGCAAAGTGGGAAAGATTTTTTTCTCCTTTATGAAAGCTATTGTACGGTTAGATCAACTCTCTGTGGTGGAAAAGCTAAATACTGTTTGGTACTACATCTGTAAATGAGGTTAATATCCTATTAGCCATCCCAGCACCCACCCTGCCATTTTCCCACTGTGGTTATGGCCATTTGTAAGTGACAAATAGAGCATATAGAAATAGTAGCTTCCTCTACCAAAAATGTTTTGCATCATTAGTGTTAGTATGTCATCATCATAGTGTTAATAGTTTGCTAACAGATTTTTGTTAACAAATGGCCACATATTGAATATCTTCAGGTGTAAAAGTCAGCTATAAACCTTCTTTTTCCTCAGTAAATGTTGCTTTCATATTACTGCCTGAACTGTTGAGGGTTATTGTGATGACTAACTGACCTCTATGATATAGTCGTTGCCGTCTTTTCCATGAACGGCCTTCACTGCACAGATATCCAAGCCACCAAACATCTCAGCGCAGGAGTCCACCCACATCCGATATCTAGGACACAGTGACAAATAAATGATAAACCAGTGAATCAAAACACAATAATGTCTCTGGATATTGTGAGTGAAGATTTACTCTGTAGAGCGTAACTTTACCAATACAAGCCCAATGTCTGAGTCAGCTCACCTGTCTGTCATGGCGATCTGTTCCAACATGGCAGAGCCGGTGTTCGCCTTCCAGTTCCCAGAAATGGATGTTCTCCTGCATAACAAAGACAAACACCGACCATCTAATCTACTCCACTTTGATATAGTCACTTACAGCTATCTGAAAGATGCCTGTCAGTAATCAGTGATGATGATTGCTTTCCACACCTTCATTATGTTTGTGTCAGAGCCGTTTCAAGGCACTCTTTCATGGTGAGTCCAAGGGGGAAAACAAGATGAGATAAGATCCTACTGGCTTGTTTTTGGCTGTTTTCTGGTCAAGCATTTGTTAC
Organism: Cheilinus undulatus; assembly: GCF_018320785.1. Lineage (NCBI taxonomy): Eukaryota > Metazoa > Chordata > Actinopteri > Labriformes > Labridae > Cheilinus > Cheilinus undulatus. The sequence continues at coordinate 15,987,952 of NC_054887.1, read as the reverse complement.
AATGCAGAGAAGTTAACAGGGTGTTGACTCACAGTCTTTGTTGTTTTATGCTCAGATGAATTTACAGAACAAGGTCTCTTTCTTCCAAATGGGTGTGAAGGTCTGAAGGAGGAAAGGAAGCATGACTCTGCAAGTGTGCAGACAGCTCAGAAGTGAGGAAAACCTGTTTCTTTTTTCCTTCTAGAGACTTCTTTAGCTGCTTTCACTGTTTAAGCACTGGTATATTTTAGCGATTATACCATCTGTCAAGCAGATGATTGTGTTTCCATACTTAGTTTTAATCTTCCTCTGTTCTGACATGTTTAAAATCAGTAAGCAAAAGTCAAGTTGATGCAAAAGTCACCAAACACTACTAATCGATACTTCATTGTATCAATATAAATCAAATATAATAAAATGAATGTATATTTTTATTGGCTAGTGTTAACTTCTTACTTAGAAATATGACCATAAAACAGTGCTGTACTTTGTTCCACTGTTTTTCAAAAGTATATAGTCTAGTGACCAGTCTCCCAGTCCCCATGGCAGAAAAACACGCCCACAGCATGATGCTGCCACCTCCATGCTTCACTGTTGGGCAGGTGAAGAGCGATGCCTGGTTTCCTCCAGATACAACGTCTGGAATTCAGGCAAAGTAGTTCAGTGTTGGTTTCATCAGACCACAGACTCTTGTTTGTCACAGTCTCAGAGTCCTTGAGATGCCTTTTTTGCAAACTTCATGTGCTTTCATGTGTTTTGCACTGAAGAAAGGCTTCGATCTAACCTTGCAAAGCAGATGGATCTGCCAGACTCCATCTCAGGCAAATCCATCTTGAAAAACTCCACTCCACAACATTTGTGCTGGACCAGTCACTGTTCTGACCAATCAGTGTCATTGAGAAAAACGAGGCGCTAGCTATGGGTGGGGTTTAGTTGTACACGAAGCCGTTTGTCTGCCTCTACTGTGGTAATTAGCTCAGATGTAGCTCAAGTATAACATTGGTTTGACCATAACTGCATCATGTTTCTGTACAAAATGAAGCTTTGTCATGATAGGAAAGATGTTTTCGCCCTTCAGCCAACCTACTTCAGCATGAGTTTGTGTTAGTTATGGGGGTAAGGGGCTAGTTGAGTGAATGCTTGTATACAATGGCTGCTAGTGGAGTGATAACTTGGACAGAGGCAGTTTTGCTAGAACTTGACAACATTTCTTTATTAAAACAAGGGCTGAGAGCCACCCTTAAAGCTTTTCATGACGGGAAAGATGTATTCACTCTTGTCCTGGTCTGTATGGCATGGGTTTGCGATTATTGCGAGTGGAGTTGGCCAGTGTATCCAATGGCTGCTGCTGTAGCTGTTAGCTCAGCTGTAGGAAAGTGGCAGTGTAATTGGAAGTGGACCACATTTCTTTATAAAACAAGTGCAAAGATCCACCCTGAAAGCTTATCTTATCAACAAACACTTTTTTGCACGTAGAGTAGCGCGTGCATGTAACATCATTTTGTCTTGTCGCTCTGATCGGCCCGTCATGAATTTGACAGAACATTCCTCCACATATAAATACTGACAGGGAGAGAGTAGAGTAGCGGGGATGTCACCTGGGGCCTCTTTTATAAACTACGTACGCACAAAATAGTGTCTGAAACTGGCGTAGGCGACTTCCTACACAAAGTCTCTGATCTTTACAGCAAAGAAGGAAAATTTTAGAAAGTTGCCTGGCAAGGGTCCAGCTATTTCAATAGAAGCAACATGCATATTTTAGGTTCCAAATAAGTGGCTGTTCTTATCGATTAGGAAATATGTAAATCAGTGAAAATCATCCAAGAGTGACTCTTCTATTTTAATTTATGATTGCACTGAATCCACTGTTCTTCAGTGATTTTAGTGCATTAGAGAGGTTTTGTTTTGACGTTCAGGTTTTACAGATCCTTGAATAATTGAATTCATACTATCTAATCTTGTTTGAGATGATTTTACTCTGCAAAGGCAAAAGTTGACTTTTTGGATGTGAATCTCCCCAAAAAGTAAAGATACAAGCCCAAACTGTCAAATGCGAATGGAGGTGTTAAACATCTTACATATAAGCCTTGTAGTTGCTGCCGATCTTCTGGATGCGGATGTCGTACTTGGACTGGACGTAGGGCTCAGTGGTGGCGTAGGTCCCGGCCAGAGCCACGATGCTGGTGATGTCCTGGAAGTCCTGTTGGTTTTCAACTTTGATCTGTGGAGGGCAGACACCATTTGTTAGGGAACAGCTAATTAAAAAGCATGCCGTCAAAGCTGGCGGTGGCCACTTTTTAAAAAATCCCACAGGAATTTCACACTTCTACGAGAGTGGGATAATGAAGGTCCCTGAATGGAAACATTGCCAGTGGTGGCTTTGAACTACGTCACTTCAAGTGATTAGACCGTAGACACAGACTGAAGGGAAATGACGCAATGGGACACAAAACATGGCTCTTAGCAAAGAACTTGAAGGTATTTTCCACTATAACTTTTCAATAATTAGGCAATGATGAGGTGTGATATTACAACATAGGAAGGAAAGAACTTGAGCCTGAAAGACCCTCATACACTTCAACCTTCTTTACCCTTAGAGATTTTTACTACATTTCCCAGGGATCACCTGTCATATTAACAGCTTTGTTCTGGTATCTGGTCTTGGTTCATCTTAAATGTATTTAATTTAACCATATAGAAGCACAGATATGTGAACTGTATTCCCACAGGTCATGGGAAATGTAGGATCTTTGCTGACAGAGTCATTAATCTGTGTTTTAAATTCTTGGCAAACTGTCAGCACTCAGTAGTTAAGATGTAAATGATTCAGTCCAGAGCTTCACTCTCTCATCACCATCTTCTCTCTCTGTTCTACATCACAGCCATCACTGCCATCATGAACAAGCCAGGAAGCTTTGGTTTCCAACAGGTAACTCTGTTTTCTGTTTCAGTAAAGTTTAAGTTAATGTGAGTTAACATTAATTGGGTTTAAAGATCATTAATCCACCTACTGAAAAAGGAGTTTAATGGGGAATTTGAAAAAGGCTTAAATTTTCTTCTAGTGGCATACAGGTAAGTCTCATTGTGGTTAAAAATTCAATATATTTTGGGATATTTACACGTATGGGTTTTTATGCGCAAATTTTACCATTTCATGAAATATTTTGGCTTATTTTAAGTTTGATGGCAGTAACAAATCTAAAAATAGTAGGGACAAGGCTGTGTTGACCGTCGTATAGCATGCCCTCTTCTTTTAACAGCAGTCCACAAATGCCTGTGAAGTGAGAAGACCTGTTGCTACAATTTTGGGAGAGGAATGTTTTCCCATTCTTGTCTGATTCTGTAGGATTCTAGCAGGGTTTGCTTTAACAGATTTTTCATTTTATGATGCACCAAATGTTTTCCTTGGTGAAAGGTCTGGACTGAAGACAGGCTAGCTCAGAATCCAGATTGTTTTACTGTGAAGCAATACTTTGGTGTTGGATGCAGTATCTGGTTTAGCATTGTCTTGCTGAGTTGTGCAATATGCCTTCCCTGAAAGGGACGTTGTCTGGATGGTTTTTCTAAAATCCAACACCATTAGAGATGCAGGCTTTGGAATTGTGAGCTGATAAAATCACAAATTTCTGAAAATGTTCCTGAGCCCATGCAGTGATTTCCAGTGCAGAATCATGCCTGTTTTAAATACAGTGCCAGAAGATCACAAGCATCCAATACTGACCTTTTTCATTTAAGCTGATTAATAACCATGTTAATCAAAGCAACAAAAAAATATGTTTTTAAAATGATGCTGTAGTACAAATGTTGCCTTTTTCAAAATTAAAACTGTTTTAATGGTGATGATAACAATGTGGATGGGCATATTGAACTGGACAAATTGAAAAATAATGTCAGACTTTATGGTTAAGCCATGATGTGCACAAATGTCAGGATGCCAGGAGACAAAGCAGAAAAAATGGAGACAATTTTAATAGAGAATAATTACTTAATTGTGAAAAGAGGCTGTATAGTCGGAGGAAAAATGGCAAAAATGGTTTAAAACTGGCAAAAATGTGACAAAAATGGCAAAAAAAGTTGCAAAAAAAGGCAAAAAAAGTGGCAACAATAGCAGAAAAAGTTGCAAAAGTGAGTTAAAAAGTGCAAAAAGAAGTGATAAACATGGGCGAAATGGGACAAAAAGTGTGTGTGTGGGGGTGGGGAATCGCAACAATGGGTTAAAATGGGCAAAAATTGACAAAAAGCAGCATAAACAGGTTTACAATGGCAAAACAGCAAGAATCAGCAAAAAGGGTCAAAATTTGGGAATAAAGCGTTAGAGAGAAATTAAATAAAAGTGGCAAAAAAGGCTTGAATGGGTGAAAAGTGGGAAAATGGTGACAAAAAAACAGCAAAAATAGTTTTAAAGTGGCAGTAAAGTTGTAAAACCGTGTCAAATTTGGTTAAAAATGGCAAAAAGAAGTAGCTCAAGTTGGCAGAATTGTGTTGACAAGCTGTTAAAAATTGCACAAATAATTCCAAACATCAGGACCAAGTAAGGTTGACACACTTTCCAGGTCCAAAGAAAGGTAACATGATAGCAACAATGCTGTTCAGATGGGACACACATGCATTGATGTCATCAATGACTCACAAATGAGGAGGGCCCTTTCCCTGAGGTTTTCAGGGGCCCAGTCAATTCTGTGGGCAGCCCTGAATATAAATGAACAGCACAGTGGTAACTGCTGGTGCCTCTCAATTATAATTTCACTTAACTTGAACTTCTAAGGCACACTAGAGAAAAACCAGTTACTTTTCACAGTCTGTGATATTACAGAGGATAATACTGGATGATGAAAAAACAATTAGTGCATTACTCTTCTGCTGATGTATACTGATTAATATGGAGTATTGGGTGAAAAGCTTTAAGGAAACCAGGCTGTTTGAGGTCTTTTGGAAATGCTGTGCTAAAGGGCTTCAGCAAAGTGAACTATTACAAAAAAATAAAATCTGTGTGGCTGGATCAAAGAAGTCCCAAAGAGCTTTTTAAAGTGACGCAACCCACACTAAGAAAAGATCCACTCGACAACAAAAAGAGGGAAAACAAATAAAGCCGAACCAAACAGGAGTGAGAACTGCACTTAAACAGTAAAAGGAGGTCAAAAGGTTTTAATAGCAAGGAGAGCAACTTTGATGGTTGGTGTGGTCCAGTAAACAGAGTTGTTAGTTTGATTGGTAATAAAATGAAAACGTCTGCTGAGACCCACATTAAAAGATGTTCTACTACAAATAAATCCATTAGCTTTCTAAATAAGCCAATAAGGCAGACAAATATGTTTGAGCCACTTTTATTATGTTATATGAATTTGAATTTAGGGTTATTCGTGTTGGATGCTAGGCCATAGGTTTAATAGTGATAGAGCAAACGCTCATCCATCAGAAGTAGTCTTTGGCTAAACTCTACTCTCACAGACTTTAAGGCACGTTCTCAGTGAGTATTTGACTCTGTCCCATTGTGAAATCATGAGCTGTGTGAGGTCTCTTGTGTGGAATAACCAATGACAACTTACGCCCACGCTATGACTGCCAATGATGAAATCCATGGGAAGTATGTATTACATATGCATTCATGTATTCGTGAGTATATCCTGTGTGGACTTCAGTTATTAACAAGATTGCTCCTTTGGGACAATTAGGACTTTCCAGCCCAATTCACTCCAGTCCTATCCAACCCAATCAAATCCAAAACCTCCTGAGTTCGCATCTGCAGGACTTCCTGTGGGACTTACCAAGAGTTCAGTGCAAATTGATCATGGAGAAAAGTGATAAATCAATCAGCCCGCATTAAATTTAAATGTTAACTCTATAGAAGCAGTGTTCAATCATGTCTGAGTAAATAAATAATTAATTAGCAGGGTATAGGGCTCAAGTATAAACCAATTAAAGTCTAACAATATCTCACATATTTCCTAAGGTTTTCAAAGTCAGAGAAATTCTTCACTGTTATAATCGTAACGTGGCTTATTTTATTTGGAGGGCTCCTTGGATGCATGCACTCTAGGTTCACACGTACTCATTCTGGGACGGCCTCCAACAAATGAAGTGCTTTTTTAATTGCATTCCTTCCTGATTACAAGAGTTTGATGAATTGCCCAAACTCACCTCTGAATTGAGGAATTTGTCCAATAATAATGGCACCTCATAAGGTGTTTTCAGTAAAATTGACATTTTGTTTTTTTCAGTTATAAGTTTCTTATAATGAGGGTGAAATGCACTTAGTAAAGCATTTGGCACTCAAGTTGCTCCAGTGTTGCTACTAATTTTGGGAGTGGACTACTCCTAAGAAAGTTCACTGTTCAGAGTTTTCTCCATTTGTGGATAATGGCTATCACCTTGGTTTTGTGGAGTCCCAAAGCCTTAGAATGACTTTGTAACCTTTTCCAGAATAATATATGTCTTTGTTTCTTATCTGTTCTTTAATTTCTTAAAATTGTTGCATCATGTGTTGTTTTTGAGATTTTTAGTCTATTTTTGGTGATTTAGATTCAACAGGTAGTAGTAATCAGGACTGAGTGTGGCTAGTGAAATTGCAACACCTTTTTAAAAAAAACTGTTAACTAGAGGGGCAATTAACATAGGTTTGATGGCTTTTTTTCCTGGTAAGTAATACTTTATGACAGCACGGTATGTGTGTATTTCAGTTGGAAAAAGTTGTTTCATCTCTACTGAAACTTTTTGTGATGTTGTTATCATAAAGTTATGTATATTTACCAAAAAATTAAAAATCCATAGCTTGCATTCAGGCTACTTGTTTGAGACTGTGAGTTTTGCTACCAGAGTGACAGAGCGCTGAGGCTGAGCTCTGAACCTGGCTGGCTCAAAGTAAACGGGCAGGAGTTGAAACAACTAGAACCAACTGAATGGAAGGAAGTGACTCAGACCTCACATCATAGCTCCAAAGGAACAACCTGATAGCTAGTGGCGGCTCCATCTCTGAGCTGTGAGCACGCAAAGCTCCAGAGAATTACACAAGTCCTCTAAGAAACCAAACAAACTGCAATGATGCAAAGAGAAAGTAAAAAGGTGAGCCAGAGAAGGTGAAAGACTGGCAGAGAGATGAAGAGCAGCGCCTGGTGGAAACAGTCGAGTCCAGGTTTAATGACATAGGTGCTGACAAGCAGGGCAGGAATGATCTAAGAACAGGAAATGGGAAAACTGTGTAAAAACCTAACACTGCTACTGTTATGTTAATAAAATGACAGGCTAATAAATGAACAACAGCTATTACACATAGACTGTTAAGCTTTAACATCATTCAGTTACTTAACAACCCCACAACAGTGGTACTATTGGCACAAACTGGGCCTTACAGTGAGTCAGCACTTGGTACACTACTCTCAGATGAAAATGAATAATGACTGAATAACACCTTTACTTAAGAATAGAAATATATTTTCAAGTAGAGTGATTCTAAACATGGCGATGCTTCTTACCATCAGCAGACAATGGTAGCATCTATGCAGGTTTGCAACCATGGCTACCATAAGCTGCTGGTCATGCCAGACCCCAAGGCCAGAGTTAATCTTGTTGTTAACTACGTGTTTGCATCATGGCTGACACATATCCCCTGCATATGTTCATTTACAAGAATACATGCATGGATACATATGCAACTACAAGGTAAAACAGCAAGTATATCAAGGCTGTGCCAGCCAAACTCCTGAATTAATCAGGATCAGTTTACTGACGCTAAATTTATCTCTTTATATTAAGAGAAGTGTCAACCATTTCTTAGTCTATTTATGAAGTGACTGGATAAGATTGTCCTATATTTGCCACATTCATTTTACCTTCTACCTTTATTCATGTCCCGGGCCGACTGTCAAGAAGCATCCCCACAGCATGATGCTGCCACCACCATTCTTCACAGTGGGGATAGTGTGTTTGTGGTGATGTGCTGTGCAGTGTTAGTTTTGACCGCTATTATTAATTGTAGTCACAGTCTTAGTCTTTAGATCAAATGCATCTTAGTAGTGGTGGAGGTATCAAAAGTACAGTATCCATATACCGATATTTAGAAAGTACTCGTTTGGTATCGATCCCTCTAGCAAAGTATCGATACCAAATGAGTACTATAAAACACGTCTCACCACCGCTTCTCCCCTGAGTGCCTCCTTGCCTCTCTCTCCTCAAGACTGTTTTGGCTTTACTGCTCGTCCGTGTCACATGACTTTGGAGACCAATCAGACATCAATCCTGCTGTATCATGTGACTTTAGGGACCAATCATAAAAGAGTATCAGATTTCAGCAACTCCCCTTGCTTGCATATGAATTCATTTTTAGTCTGTGATGTGGACCTTGCTGTCTCTCTAACTGCATGTGGGCCCCAAGTAAATTTCAAAATGTAAGAAAACATAAAATATACTGAGACTACATGCCAATACCGTAAAATGTATAAAGACCGAGTTGTAGAAACATAAAAAGATAAATATTTCTATAAAAAATCACTGATGACTTGTATTTCTTACATTCTTGCTTGCAACTAGTGGCTATAGGTGGCTAATATAGTCCTTCCTTCTGAATTAAACAGAAATGAAATTGGGCTTTTTTATGTTGTTATTTCAATGTTATATACAGGTTTGTGCTTTGATAATATTTGATTTTTTTATTTTTTACTGGCTTGCACAAATATTTTATTTTAATTGAAGTTCCTCTTGTAATGAATTTCCGAATATGCATACGCCTTTTTATTTGCCTGATATTTGAAAGTTTGTGAGTTCAATATTTGATTCTTTCTTCAAAAGTATCGGTATTGGTATTAGTACTGATAAAATTACATTAAAATCTATCGGTATCGGTATCAAATTTAAAAACCCTGTTATCGCACATCTCTACATCTTCTTTTTTGTCGTTTGTAACCTTTATAGTTTCAGTCTAGATTTAGTCGACGAAAACTTAAAAACATTATAGTCTGGTTTTAGTCCAAGCATTTATTCTTTTACCTGAATCTGGTACTAAATCATGGTAGTGTGTTCTATGCACCTGCCAAACCTGGGGCTCTGCTTTCTACAGCTGAGAGGCAGAATCGCTACAAATGCGTATGTTATGACAGATTCACCCACAGTAAAAAATATCATTGATTTTGAATGTATGATAAAAACTAAATTACATTTTAGTCCCATTTTAGTCATCTTGACAAAAACTAAACTTACTTTTAGTCTATTTTAGTCATCAAAGATCTGTTTTTGGCTAGTCATAGTCTAGTCTTTCTCATGGAAAAAAGGCTGTCAACAAAACCTTTTAATCGTAGTTTAAGTTGATGAAATTAACACTGGTGCAGTGTTTGATGTCCACCAGTGTTTGAAGATGGCCTTTTCTGATGGCCAAAAAGCACCATTTTGGTCTCATTAGACTAAATAACTTTCTTTTACTTGACCACAGAGTCTGCAAAATGCTTTTTAAATCACTTTAAATTGAGTGACTGTGAGCTCTTGCTATGGAAAGGATGTCTCTCCCAGTTGCAGTGTTGTGAATTGGTAGAATCTTGCAGGGCGGCCTATCGCAACCTTTCACAAGCTAATCTGGGTCAACAAGTATCCTCATTTAACTTTGCAATACTATTTGCAACAGACAAAACAATAGGAATGGTAATGATTTAAAATAAACTATGTTTTGTAGCGTTAAATTACCTAGCTTCTGGTGACTGATGGCTCTCTATCTACCAGTCTGGTTCTCTTCAAGGATTCTGCTCAATAAAAGTACGTGTTTCCCAACTGTGTTGCCCGTTGCGCTCTCATGTTGGATTTAGTCGTCTCTGTTAATATTATTTTATGCAGAACAGTCTAAACGTGGTCTATGTGCCAAGTGTCCAAGTTAATTTTTGTTAAGAGAGTATAAATAAAGACTGAAAAATTGAAATAATAAAAGGTTTTTTTCTAATAGATGGTATTTGCAAGCTAAATAGAATTCTGGCGAAAGCAAACTAAACAGCGATGACCTAAATCCCACATGTTTCTGTCGTTCTCAGAGCTCTGTGAGGTCTGAGGGTTAAACAAGGTCCTGCTCTACAAGGGCCTGCCAAGTTCCCTTAAAGCCTTATGGGAAATTCTATAGCATGTCTGGCTCCTGAACAGGAAACCAAACCCATCCAGACAGACGAGAGCCGAAGGCATATAGGCAGTGTCTCCCCCTGTGAATCTATAAAACTGGAGAGCGAGAGACTGAGGGATGTGTGGGAGACAAATAGTGCGAATTTATTGTTTGGCTCTGTGGCTTCAGATATATACATTACAAAAATAAATACATTTGTGAGCAAATACCTCAGAAAAAGATTAGAATTAAAATAACTGAATTATTAGCCAGCATGACGGTTGTGTAAGAAAACATCAAAAGTGAAACTACAAGTGTCTCGTACCTAGACGTTGCTGTTTGTTTGCCTGTCTGTGAACTCTATCAGATAACCAGAACCAGTGAGAGTAAACCAGGAACACATTTTTACCGCCTGATTGTAACTGTGATTTGGACACCACGAGGGATTTTCAGGAGATAAGACAAGTTTGTTCAAACTAGAAAGAACAAGTTGTGGTTTTTTGATCTCTTGTCTCCTGTTTGAACCTCAGATCAGTCAAAGCTGTTGTGATAAAATCACAGCTGTTTGATTTGCTTGACTGGAAGCTAGACATATCAGAGTGTGGGACTCAGATGATTCAGCAATGTACAGTTAGTGCATGAATGATACGCCCTTGTGTCATGATGACTAAAGAATTCTTTTGTTCCACTCATTTAAAGAAAAATGTAGACATTTGTACATCTATGTTGATACTTGTCAAACCTGCACGAGTTAGAACAGTAAGCTTTGCCTAAAGTTAAAATGAAGTCAGGGGATAACTGCTATCCTAAAGTTAAAAAAATGTAAATTCTACTAATAATCCTGAGCTGCAGCCATTCCCAAACCAAAGCTGAGGCTTGATTTAAACCCTGACATGAAACTCAAAGTTATCTATTCATCCCGCGTTTAAGACCAGATTCATGTTCAATTAATGCTAACATGTCTAGCAGACCCTTAAGTAATATCAAATTTACTTTAAACATCCCTAGTTGCCATTGCTTCCCAGTTCCGATAACTTATCTATGCCTTCGTAGACTTCTACATTTAGGGGGAAAGCATTTACAGGGTCAGTTATTGTATTGTTTTGATCAGGAGTATCAGTAAGTCACCAATATTTTCTTTTCTCCTTGAATGCACTTTGTGATTCAGCAAAATGGTTCTAAGAAGTATTAATGTCTCAGTCTGCACCGATAAATTCTTGATGAGGGACTTTCACCAGTTAATCCAACACCAGTTTAGCTGTGACACCGGCTCTGTAGATAACCAAAAACAAAATAAATGCTAAAAAGGTGAAATGTCAGTTCAATCTTCTGGCTGTGGTTTGTAAAAAAACCCACGCTGAATCCAGTATTTTAGATAAAAAACACAATTTCAATTTTGAAAATTATGTTTATGATACCTGCAGGGCTTTTTTTGTTTTGTTTTGTTTTACAGTTCTTTCAAAACCATAGATTATGTTCAGTGGTTTCTACTATTTCATCCAATCCATCCATCTGGTTGTTTCAGAAGTCATGGAAAATTAATCTTTGTGTCAAAAAGACAAACAAATTAAAATCTCTGTGTGAGTGTTTATTGTGCAACATTTGGAGGAACTGACCTTTCCCATACCAGCGTGGGCATGCCCCATCTTGACCACCACAGGGTACGTAGGAGTTGTAACCTGGAGAAGAGAGAGACAACAGAACATTCACAGATATATTTATCACGTTCATAGTTTGGTGGGTGTATGGAGATAATATTTCCTTTCCTGGCATTTAAAAAGCACTTTTATGCAGAGGAGTGACAGTGAAAAGAAACATCCATTGACAAGGTCAGTTTTAAAAGCACTTTATCAAAACTCTGTGAATGTCGGTTGATCAAAGCAAAAAAAAAGTCAATTCGCTCTAAACACTTGCTTTTAAGGACAGTAGTGAGCTCTAATCAAATCAATATAACTTTCTTGTGGACCCTAATTACCTATTAATGTTATAGTTATAAGTGGTAATTATGTAGTAATTTTCTCAAGAGCAAAAGGAGGACACTGTATTAAAAGGATTAGGGGAAAAGGATTAAGGCTAGGGTAAAATACCCCCTTATTACCAAGACATTACAATATTATGAGGGTTAGGGTTAGAGGGGTAGGGTTAGAGTGAAATATCTCCTTATTACCTGAAAACTACCACAATATTATGAGGGTTAGGGTTAGAGGGGTAGGGTTAGGGTGAAATATCCCCTCATTACCAGAAAACTGCCAAAATATTACAAGGTAGGGTAAGAGGGTTAGGGTTAGGGTTACAGGGCTAGGGTTGGGGTAAAATACCGCCCTCATTTCCAGAAAACTGCCACAACCTTATGAGGTAGGGATAGAGGTTTATGGTTTGGGTTAGTGACTAGGGTTGGGGTAAAATACCCCCCTCATTACCAGAAAACTGCCACAAAATCACAAGGGTTAGGGTTAAAAGGGTTAGGGACAGGGTAAAATACCCCCTAATTACCGGAAAAACTATACAATATTAAGAGGGTTAGGGATAAAGGGTTAGGGTTGGAAGGTTAGGGTTGGGGTAAAATTTAATTACCAGAAAAGAGCCACAAAATTATGAGGGTTAGAGTTAGAGGGCTAGGGTTAGGGTAAAATACCACCTAATTACCAGAGTACTGCCACAATATTACAAGGGTTAGGATTAGAGTTACAGGGTTAGGGTTAAATACCCCCCTTAATACCAGAAAACTGCCACAATATTATGAGGGCTAGGGTTTGAGGGCTAGGGTGAGGGTAAAATACCCCTGTCAATACCAGAAAACTGCAACAATATTATGGGGGTTAGGGTTAGGGTTAGGGGGTTAGGCCCACTAATTACTAAAAAATGGCTTAGTATTATTAAGGTCCGTGCTACATAATTATCAGAGAATTTCCACAATACATGATAATTATTACATTATTACTAGGTAAATACTTCCTTCATATTACAGTTTTAATTGGTAAAATGCCAACCTAACACTAGGTAATTACGGTCTTATTCTTGAGAAATTTCCACATATTACTGTGTTATAACTAGGTAACTATGGCCCTCTAAAGAAAAGTTTTACCCACTTTCATACTGTCAAAACAAATTAGGCAGATTAGAATGATTAACACTTAGCGAATGAAGTGAAAATCTAATCTGACATTTTTTAAGCCACCGTATAAAGTAAGATATTCTCTAATAGAAACATTTAGCCCTTGAACAGCTAAAATTTTGTCATCTTTCTGTTGAGTGAGCCAAAAGAGTAAAGTTAAATTACATGCATATGAAATTAAAAGAAATAGTTTTTGGATCCATGAAATAAAGATTAAGTGGCGCTTTAAACTTGTTTGATCTTAAAGATTTGTGACCACAGTGTCGACATCAGAAGCCGAAGATTTCCTGGTGTTTTGAAAGGGATGTCCTGGTAAGTAGAGACATTTAGGATCTACTGTGTCTTCTAAATATACAGTAAGACAGACGTGTGGTAAACACCACATTTAGAGGAAACCAAAAGCGGAAAAGTATTTCCTTTGAATTGTGTACATTGAGTGTCCAGAACCGTGGCCTTGTTAAGAAGTGGCTTTCATGCCATGCTGCTGAACTTCAAGTTGCCCAGTTTAGGAGCCGTGAGGTGGAGACGGAAGAATGTTGGTTTATTACACTAAAGGTTCTGGGAAGCTGTGTAGAAGACCACAGCTCATTGGGATGGGTTTGTAAAAACCAGACACACCAAAATGCTGCTATTTCTCATAGTTTGTAGAAGTGAAGTGGGTGAAACATCAACAGATTACTTCAAACGTCCCCGAGGGTTAAACGCCCCTTGTTAAAGCCGCTGATTTGACTGTGAATGAGATGTGATCTAAATGGGACTTTTTCAAGTTTCAAAAGCATTTTCCACACAGTCACAGGCGGTAATATCAGCTTGTTTAAAGGCACTTAGGACTGCAGATGTAAAGAATAAAGGTTTGAGTATTCAGAGCACAGAACAAACCCCACCCATGCACCCATCCACTAGACAACATACTACATAGGAGTCAGTCACCCCACACAGTGTGCGTCTAAGGACGACGTCAGCTCAGGAGCAGACAGAGGGAGGCTGCAAACATGAAAGTGTTGGAAATTCAAGGTAAAAGAGAAAGTGAATTAGACTTTTATAATTTTAGTAAACATGTACCAGACCAAAGGCAAAAAGCCAGAGAGCGCATTCATTAAGCTCAGACCTGTTAGGAGGAAGACAACGCCTAAACAGCTGCTATCGCTTCATCCAAAACCCCCCAGACAGCTGACACCACTACACATCCTAATGTTGCTATCAGCTTGTTTTATGCAGAGCCTTAAACAGGCCTCGAGCCGCTCGAGGGTGTGAGCCCTGCTTCTGCTGACAGGTTTTGACAGCAAAGGCTTGGCCGACATGCTGCCAAGATAAAGTGTTCTCTAATTGTCTCCATTATCACTTCACGAGTGCCAGAAGACAGAGAGGAGTGAGAGAGGGAGGAGAAGTTCACTTTGTAGTACATGTCAAAGTGTGTGCCGTATCAAGCACTTTGCCAAGAAAGGAAAATGCTGACTTAAAAAAACTGAACAGATTACCAGTGATTCAAATTTCATCTAATACACCAGTGTATCATCAGGATTTGACATTTAATTTAGACCACAGGGGGGCTTTATTTGCTAACAGTCCCACGAGTAGATTTTAGTTTTGATAGCAAAGTCTGCCATTATATCCCGGTATTTAAACTGCAGGAATCAATCCACAACTTGTTGAGGCCTTCTGGATTGAATTGCTTATTATTAAGGCCTGAGCAACGACTTTGGATATCTGGCCATTTCAAGAAGTTGGTGCAACTTTCATATGAAGTTGGTGTATCTTTAGTACAAATTTCCAGGGAGCATGAACCAATCCGCAACTTGGTAGGGCCTTTTGGATTTAACTGCATATCATTAGGGCCTGAACAACAATCTCAGATGTCTCGCAATTTTACAGGAAGTTGGTGTAACTTTTATTTGAAGCATCTGCTTTGCTTCAAATTTCACATATATGATCAAGATCAGCCCTTCAACTGTTAGTTGGCAGCAAGCATTTGACCCTTCCCTCTTCTCTTCAGTTCACCCAACAAAATCACGTGAGCCTTCTGGTCAGAGGGAGCTTGTGCCTATCCAGCAGAGCAGCTTCTGCCGCATTCAAAGCAGATGTGTCGACTTATTTTGGCTTCCAAAACATTAAAGACAGTACAGACTTAGAAAGGAGCCAAATTGTTTGCAAGATATGTAACAAATGTCCATTCTGACTCAAAATTTCCATATTAGGTTTTGGAGGTCAAAGGTCAAAGCCACTGGGCCTTGTGTTCATCACTTGTTTTTGAAGTGATATCTCAGGAATCAGAGTTCCTGCAGATCCTTGAAAAGACTTGAGGACATGAAAGTCATACTTTTCTTGTCTTAAATTCAGAAACTGTGTCATAATAAATATCTTTACTATTTTGACAGAGTGTAAGTGTTAAATGTGCCAAAAATAATCAAATTTGGGCGTTTCTTGTCCTATACCATATGTTATGTTATATTTTACAAACATATAACAAAGTGTTTTAAATTGATAAAAACCCAAGCCTATAACACATCGGTCAGGAGTTCAGTGCTGCTCCAGCAGTTACATGTGTGTTTCACATGACGGATGATAAATTGCTTGAGGTTTTAGCGAGTGTGTGAGAAGAAGAGGGCAGAATCATAGCGTGGATGTCTGTTCGTCTGCCCCAGTGTTTTGTGTGGAGGGTCGGTAACCACCCACTCTGTCTGGACATGTTCCTTCCACTCTTTCCCATCACAGTGGCAATGACGGCAGACTCTGAACATGGGGGGGGGGGGGCGACCACATCCTCTGCCCCCTGATGAAACCCTAGTGTCAGACTGAAACGTGCGCTCACTGTCGTTTTCTGATGAACTCACAGACCACAAAAATGCAAATGATATCACAATATCAGGGCAGGATAACAAAAACAGAAGACTGAAGTGATTCAAGAACGTTTACTTTGGTTATGTCACATGGCAGCCATACCGTTATTTTAGCACCACATGAATCCAGATTGTCAACATGTGTGTTCAGTCTGTTCCAGAGCCTTCAGAGTGGATGTTTAAAGAGGAGGCTCAAAGTGTAGGCTCATACCAGAGAGAGAAATATAAAAGTACATGGTTCTAACTCCATTAAATTGGAATTACTTCATTATTTTTCCTACAAAAATTTATAAGGTGGCTCCCAGTATTCTCAATTTAAACTTTTTTGTTTTAATGACACTATATGGACAAAAGCATTTGGTCACACCTGTTAATTATTGAATTCAGGTGTTTCAACAAGACCTGTTGCCCCAGGTAAGGCCGCCCACAAGGAGGTATACAGGGGAGAGCTTTCTGGGGGCCAGCCAATGGGGCTCATGGAGGTCAGCATTGTAAAGTTAACCTCTGATAACCATATTTCACTTTTAACCTGAGTACTGGTTAAAGTAACTGGTTAAAGTGGTAAATAGAAAATGCATGAAGCGCCAAAAATCGGTGTTAAAGGAAAAAAAAAATACATAAAGGTGCAAAAAATTGCAAGAACAGTTGAAAGGGCAAGAAATGGGGGAAAGGGGCAAAAAATTGGTTACAGTGGCAAAGAGACGTCGCTAAAAGTTTTAAGAATGATCAAAACAGAGGCAAAAAGCTGCAAAATGGGTTAAAAGAGACAAAAACGGCAAACAAGTGGAAAATAACGTGGCAAAAATGGGTGCAAATGGGCAAAAATTGGCAAAAATTGGTGAAAATGGCAAAAATTGGTTAAAGTGGACACATTAAATGGCAAAAAGTTGCAAAATTACCATAAATGGGCAAAAGTTGCTAAATTGGTTAAAAGTGGCAAAATGGTAAACAAGTACTGATAAAAATTGCAAAAATGTGCAAAAAGTAAAAAAAAAAAAAGAAGTGGCGAAAAATGGCAAAACGCAACAAATAAGGGTTCAAAGTGGCTAAAATGAGTGGCAAAAACAGCAGGCAGGTGGCTAAAATGGGCAAAAGTAGGCAAAAAATGGGGGCAAAAATTGAATGAAGTGACAAAAAGAAGGGACAACAAAAAGGCAAAAAGTGACAAAAATAATTTATAATGGCAAAAATGAGCATAAACTGGAGAAAAGTGGTAAAAAGTAGAAAAAATGCACAAATTGCCCAATAAATGACACAAAAAGCGGCAAAAATGGATGAATGTGGATGAAACAAGTGGCAAAAAAGGGAGTCAAGTTGCTTGAAAGTGGCAAAACAAAATGGCAAGGATGAGCAGAAAAAGCAGTGTAAAGGGTCCAAAAGTTGCATGGATAAAATAATTTCAGCATCTGAACACAATAATAGCGTCACACACTTCTCAGCTAAAAAATGAAGTAACTGTTAGCCAAGAGAAATGCTAGCACCGATGCTACTGGTCCCACATGCATTGACATCATCAATAAATCACAGCTTCTCTGGGTTTTCAGGGTCCCAGCCAATTCTGTGAGCAGGCCTGACCACAGGTGTATCAAGTCTAGCACCTAGCCATGCAGTCTCCATGCGCAAACATTTATGGTTCAAAAATAAGGGTCATTCTGAAGAGCTCAGTGACTTCAACTGTAGCCCTGTAACGGATGTCACCTTTGAAATAATACGGTTTGTGAAATTTCCTCACTGCTGGATATTCCACAACCAACTGTAAGTGATATTATTAGAAAGTGGAAGCATTTAGGAACAACAGCAACTCAACCATGAAGCGGATGAACGCTCATTATGCATCCCTATGCACGGTCCCCTTCCAACTCTCAGTTTGTTTCTTTGGTTTGGTGCTTACAGTTAGGGAAATATTCTGTATGATTGGTGAAACCGTCTTCAGATAGACTTTCGATCAGACATAGGGAGATTATTTAACGATATTTCAGTGACTGATATTCTTTAAGAGAATGTCTAACAAAAATAATTCTGCCTTAAAAAGTCTTGGTGGTCTTTAGAGCCAGAAAGCTCTCAGATGTGGAAATTTTGGTTAAGAACCTTATTCTTCTGTTTCATCCGAGGATCAAGCGTCTACTCCGCCTTTTGTTCCCAGCAGTAATCTGTAAAAGGCATCCAGTGTGGTAAAGACGTTAAGAAGTCACGTTTTAGAAAAGCTAATTATACAGTGGGTGATTTCACCAGTCTAGGTATTATTTTGTGATACACAGGCTCCCTTCTTTTACAGTAAAAGTGCCAGATGACCAGGCCTGGCACATGATGGAAATACTTCAGGGAAGCCCATCCGCCCTCACATGTATTCCCTCCCTCTGGCTGTATATGGAAAGCTTGTTGTTAGTGAGTCACATTGGACTGTCGCTAATGTCTGTCTGAGGTGAATCAGGCTTCCCTAACTTCCCAACACCTCCATGTGACATTCCAATTCCAAAAACATTCAGCCACAAGGAACAAGAAGTTTCCAGAACTCAGTGTTCACTATTGAAGCCAAAATTGTGTGCAGAGAAAGGGATTTGGAAAACATGTGCCTACTGGCCTGCAAATATCTATCAACAGAGAGATGTACAGGATTAAGGATCTAGTAATCGTGTAGTTAGGAAAAATAACAAAACTAACTGTCATGGTTGAGCACAGCCAAGCTGATATGGGTCCCATGCTCCTATCCAATTAAAACAACAGGCCAAGCATGGTGCTTTAGTGGCTGAACCAAAGGAGACAAACTATTCTTTGGGGGAACGTACATTATCCAACAAACACATGGTGCATCCATCCTGCATTTATGACCCCTTATTTTTTATTATGGACACTCAAACCTGCCACATCAAGGAGAAGACATGAGACGCAATGGTCTGGGCAGACGGCATGAGTAGGGGGACCTCGGCCCAGATTCTTTTTCAAGTGTCCGACCACAGTGGGACCATAGACAGTCTGCCCACATCAAACCCTGTCTGTGGATTAAGTCAGACTAAAGAGACCAATAATGTTTATCATGCATGTCTGAGTGAAGTTACTGACTGGAACCACACACCTGACAGGAAAAGATTCAACTCAGAATGTTGTTTGTCAAAAACTTTCATATTAGGCAGATCTGGAGGTTTGGTTTTCAGGTTAAGATAAAAGAATGATTCTAGGCACGGTACTCAGGACCTGTAAATGGACTAGAGCATCTGACTACTCAAACACCACAGATCACACCAATTCACATTCTTTCACTGATGGTAGAGGTTGCTATATTTACGTTTACACACCATTGATGCAGCAGTGGGAGCAAATTGGGGTTAAGTGTCTTGCCCAGGGACACATGTGCGCTGACACTGCAGGAGCTGGGGATTGAACCCACAACCTTCTCATTACGAGATGACTGACTCTAAGTACTAAGCCACAGTCAACCTAGTGCCTGAGTTGGGGTATTCATCAGCAGGTAGAGTTGTAAATTCAGCTCTAAATGACTCTTTTCTCTCCAAAAAAAATGCCATATTCTTCTTCTTCTTGGCAGATTTGCAACCAACTACATGCATACCGCCAACTGTCTCGGACTGTGTTCAAGTGCAAGGGGGCTCAGGCACGGAACCATGTATATAATTAAAAGCAGACCTCACATCAATAAATGTGGCAGCTGAAATAAATGTCATTTAAGTATTGCAGCTATATGAATGGTAGGGCTGCAAGAAGGAATTGATAAAGTCAATTTAAATGACTCTAAAAAGTCTTGGCAAGAGGGCGGCGCCCTGGGCTCATGAAAGCATAAAAAACTAAAAATATATCTTTAAAAAAAAGTCCTGGCACTGACTTTGGTTATTGATTTGTTGTGATATGCAGTTTAAGTCACATGCAAATAGTGGAGTGAAACACTGAAAAGCACTTGGTCTGCTTTGGTTGTCTTTACATGTGCTGTATAAAACAACTTTTTATGGTTATAAATTAATGACTAAAAAATTGTCAAGGAAAGAGACTTTTGACAATACAAACCCTAACTGTACCAAGGTTTTTTTTCACGAATGAAGGCCGACTCAGACGTCAACATTTTTTGGTCTTTCGCAGAGGCACCATGTCAGACTACGCAATGAGGCTCTTGTCCTGTCCCAGCGGACAGCCTGGCCACAGTACAAGAGTGATCCCGACAGCTCGTGGCATCACCACTGTCTCTGGGGCTGGGGGTGTGCAGCTCAAAGAGTCTCTCCAGAATCACATAATTGGGCCCGATGCTTGGTGATGAGCTGTGACACTGCAGTCGGACCATAATCTGGCAGAATCTGTGCAGTCTGAGCCTTAAGATGACACATGATAAAAATGTTAGTGATGGGCTCTCAATCCATATTTCCCTTTCTTTGCATCTGTCAACAAACATGCAGGTGAGATGTGTTTGCACTGCTCTGCAGGTGCATGAGGAGCAGATGTAGATTGTTTTCTGTGCATGTGTTTCTGTGTGCATTAATGTGAATAAGAGCAACAGAGATGAGGATCTAAAATGACAACAACCTCTAAAAGCTAATGTTTTCCTTACCAATTAGTGAGTAGCTATGGTGTCATAGCATAAATAACCTGTTTGAATATTTAGACTCCCATGATATTTAACTTGTATTGCTTAACCTGTTCTAAATCAGTTTTCTTTAGGACTAAGAAGACAAAAATGCTCTTTAATCCATGAGGTATGAGAGCAATGCTAGGACAAAGTTAGCCTAGCACACTGGATGAAAAGTGGATTTGCCCAAAGCTTGAAAAACAGGCGTACCATTAAGCTCGCTAAATAGCACGTTTAGCCCTTTAATTCAAGCTCTGCAAAAACAAACAAAGAAGAAAAACAGGTGTTTTGTTGTTTTGGGGCTAACACGTGGAGCTATCTCTTTGTAAAGTAGATAAAATAGCAGCAGGCTTAATTCCCCACGCTGTAAACCTTCAAAACAAATTTAACACATGTTCCAAAACCAAGAGTGACTCAAGTGTGACACATACAGTAGTTCCTGGTTACACGCCCACAACACACTTTTACGAGTTGTCATGGTAACCCCTCTGGGCTAACATCTGTTCAAAGCTTAAAGTAATAGTCATACCCATTGTGTTTAGTGCATACAGTAAAGACATCTAATGGGGCTTAGTAATTATTGTGGTGGAATTTAAGCTCATCTGGCTTCCATTAGCGTCTACTCTGGTGTATTTCCATTAGGTAGACAGCTGTCTGGAAAAAACAAGTTATTTTGAGGGAAAGTTTCCAAGGTGGATGCTTCCTGTCAACACTGATGTGCTGTTATGGAGAGGTGACAGGGAGAGTTGAGAGAATCTTCCAGTGGTTAAGACACCTGCTGTGTCACCACAACTTTCAAGGTTTTTTGTTACAGAAAGAATCCCGTCTTATTCTTACATGAGTCACCGTCACATCGCTGGAGCAGCAGTCACAGATCACTACAGGGGATGCTTTAATGGTTGTTATGTTGTCAGGTTGCCATGGCTGATCCATCCAGGTACAGCCTACTTATCAATTCAAGACAGAGTAGTTTGCCTCAACACAAGCTCATGACTTTTATCTGACTATGAAGTCTTATGTTGGACCAGAAAATAGAAAATAAAATAAAATTAAAGCTGTTAATGGTTAATTTAAACCATCTGAGGACAGCTCATTTAAGAAATCAAAGGTAAGAAGTGCTCTGTAGAATAAAACATTTAACTTTTTGTCATAAACTTAACCTTTAAGGGAGATGGTGTGCAGTTTACACACTTTTCCTTCTTCCTGTTTTGATCATTTTGGCTGTGTTCATGTAAATGGCATGAATTTTTGCAAGACTGTGTATTTAATTTTGATTTGTTATTTCCAGCTCAGCTTCTACAGTTAGTCAAAAATAAATTGTTTAGAAGCAGGAGTTACTCTCCAGCTGTTAAGGGCAAAAAATGCACCACTGAAAGCCATTCTACAATGTTTTAATCGCACATCCAGAAAAGCATAGTACATTTATTTCATCATATTCTGGGTGTCAATCTGGGCTGTTGCCTTAGAATTGTTTATTACTCTCTGCCAGATGGCGCAATTTTGACCATATTTGGCACATGGAGAAAAAACATGTTGTACATAATAATGCCTAAAAATCAATGTTGGCACAAAACACTAAGATATACCAGGCTGCCATAATTCAACACAAAAAATGACTTTGCATTACTTTTTTCTTTTCTTTTTTTTTTTTTTTTTAAAGGTTTATTTTGGGCATTTTTGTGCCTTTATTTGATGGGGGAGGATAGTAGACAGGGTTGGAAGCAGGGACGGGGGGGGGGGGGACATGCAGTGGGGGGCCCCTGGCCGGATTCGAACCCGGGCCGTCCGCGTACATGGGGCGTGCGCCTCAACCACTCGGCCACCTGCGCCCTACTTTTTTTCATTTTTATTAGAAAAAACATGGTGGCATCATGACAAAAAAAAATGGCATTCAAAGGGTTAAAATCTTTAAAAATTTAAGAAATATTTGATATGAGTAATTAGGTCATTTGAAGGTGAAAAAAATAGCTCAATGATGTAGAATAAAACATTAATGTATAATAGTTTTTATAGCTACAATATGAAAAGCACATTGTGTGCTTAGCAGCTTGAGTGAGGATAATATTAAAACAGTCCCCAAGGGTTATGCTGTTTTCATTTCCTTTCCATCTGTGACAAATTAAAGCAGGTTTGTACAGAAAACAGAAAACAAAGTAACCTAAGCTTAAGACAAAGCAGAAAAATGTGATTAACTGCGATTAATTGTACATATTCAAGATTTAAAAAAAAATATATATAATTTGACAGTCCTTATATAAAGATGTTATACTAATGTACTAGTGATGCTTTAGATACCAGCCCCTTCTTTGTCACTTTGAGCCCTAATTTTCCCAGCTTTAAATATAAAATGACCCTTACTCTTCTACTAAGTCCAACTTCCTCTTTTCATCAATCCAACATAAATCAGTACGTCCTCTGAGATCCTGAATGGAGGAATTTGACTTTAGGGGCTTTACATCAGAGTTTGCACCAGTATGACTATTGTGCCCCTTGCCCCTCACACGTAGCACTTTGCCTTTATTTTGCACATTTATGTGTGAGGGATGTCCCAGTTCTTGTTGGAACGGAGGGATAGGGGAAGTGCTAGAGGTACAAGGACTTTTTCCCGAATGTTAGGCAAAATCTTCCAGAATGCATTGCAAATCATTGCCAAGTTTTGACTTAACAACTATTATCCAGAATCATAAAATAGTGTTGTTTAAATGCATTCTTGTCCTTTTCAATTCAAACAAAGATTTTTCAACAGCTTGTAGTGGAAATGTCCAGTATTGCTGTTGTGTCTGAAAGGTCATCTCATTTAGTAAGGGTAGAGTTCCTCAACCCCTTTAACTCTGTTTCATGGTGCACAGGTAAAGAGAGACAAATTAAATAGATTTTCTTAAAAAGATATAGATATCTACCCAAAATATTTCCACTGGGATTCAATACATAATCCAGAGGAAGTGTGTGGTGGTGTCTGCACTGCAGTGATTCTGCTCCTGGTCTATTTTTTGGTTTTCTTATTTAAGCCGTTTTAATGCGTGTGAAGCTCACAGTCAACACTCAACAGGGAATGAATTACATAAAAATATTTTAGGACTTGGTTATGCTGTGTCTCTCCTCTGCTCTATGTTGATTCGCAACAAGGATGAGCATCTTTATGAGATAATAAAACGACTGAACAAAATGTGGGTATTTGCCTTCCTAGAAATGAGAACAGCCCAAAAAATGAGGCTTCAGCTGCTACAAATATAATCTGACACCTTTTGCACATTTGTGCACGGATAGGGATGTGTTTACAAGTTTTTTAGAGTATAACTTCTCTTTAAGAATCAGAAAATAACATCTGATTTCTTTCTATCACTGCTTTGTAGTCATTTGTGACACTATTTTCATCAACCAATGAAAATATGACATTAGATTTTTTATAAGCAATAACCTTGTAAAGCAGATAGATAAGCCAGATCCCATGTCTGTCATCAGGCATATCCATCATCTTACTGCTGTCATATTTTGCTCTTGTGTTGTTTCAGTGCAACCCTCCTCCACCCCAGCCACCTCCATTACATCTCATCAGTGTCCTGGTCTAGCTTCTCAGAAGTCCATTTCTCATCTTATCTCCTCCCCTCACCACCATCAGTGTCTAGACTCCTGCTGACAGCCTCACTATCCCTTCAAGGTCATAAAGACATCAGAATAGGGCCTATTCACCAAAGACATTCCACAGTTTTAAACATTTCCAAACATGTTAAATGGATTATTGTTAGACTCGTAAGACAGTTTATTACCCTTACTGACTTAGTGTAACTTTGACAGCTACATGTACAGGCCCCAGACCTACTGTTACCACTAAAAATTCATCTGTAAATCCTTGATACTGCATGTTCATGAAGATTCTGACAATTACTGGTCTTATGAGAGAACTGCCGTCCACATTTTAGTGTTCACAGGTGGTTAACATTACATATGGTTAGCCAATATAATTCAATAACAGAATACAGCCACTATTGGAGTCTAGTCCATTCATATTGAATAAACACAGAAGTGTTTTAAAGTCAGTGTTAAGTAAATGTCCAGATGAGTTTAAAAAATGCTGCTTCAGTATAGCTTCTCTGTGGTCGTGCTGTAATAGGGACCCGGACAGGCCTTATTAGCACTAATCAATTCACTAACCTACATTCCTGCTCCAGAAGAAAAAAGGGCAGACAGGCCTCGGGCGAGCTGGTCCTGCAAAAACCATCAACACTGTGCCACATTCCTTTCAGTCTAAGAGGAAAAGTGATGCTGGTTTCCCATTTTCCAGGGGCTCTTTCAGTATTAGGTCTCGGAAAAGACTGAGCAGAAATGAGGTGTGCAGTGTTTGGTCTCAGTCGACTGAATGGAATCAGTTACTCAGTCCTCAGAGTGGTATTAAAAAACAATAATCAAAATCCAAACTTGCATCTGTGACCAACAAAAGAGAATAAATTCACAAACAGGCAGAAAGACGACATATGTGGTAGGATTTCTTGTCTGTGATTCTACTTTCCTTATTTTCTCAAAGCGTTTCTGTCCACAGAAGACTGTCAGATGTCAGAGTTACAAGTAGCTGACAGCTTTTGTGTTGTAGTAAAGCTGACGCACAACAATTCAATAGCCTTTCCGTTAGATGTGGGATCAAAGAAATCATCTATACAAGCTTTCCTTGAATAATTTGTTCCTGCATCACATCCCACCTTTACATCCTGTTTCCACAAAAAACACATTAAAACCAGGAGTGTCCAACAAGGAATTAACATAGTCAGAGCTCATCAATAGCTGACTAATTGTCTTTTTATCTAACTTATTTGACATATTCTCATTTGCTACATTAAAGATAAACCACGTTATTAAATGTTTTTTTCTTCTAAACTTGGGATAGATTTATTTTTTGTTAGGTTTGATGGTGAGATAGGCCATCTAACTTGTTGACTGGTATGGCAAAAGCTACGTACACAACTTGAATTTCACTTTTAAGGGATCACCTTGAATTTGTTCAAAATGGTTCCATGAATTACAGCAAGTCATCCTGGTCCAGAAGCAGCAAAGCAGCCCCAAACCATCACACCAACACTGTTAAAATGATGTTAATTTTAAGCCAGATGTAACAGGACACCACCTTCCAAGAGGTTCAACTTTTGTCCCGTCAGTCCACAAAACATTTTTGCAAAAGTCTTTTCTGATCTTCACTGAGTCAACTGAGGCCTGCAGGTCTTTAGATGTTGTTCTGGGTTCTTTTGTGACCTCCTGGATGAGTCATCAATGCGCTTTATGAGTAATTTTGGTTGGCTGGCCACTCCTGGGAAGGCTCACCACTTTTCCAAGTTTTCTCCATTTGTGGATAATGACTCTCAACATGATTCACGGTAACCCTTTCCAGACTGATAGATTTCAGTGGCATCTGTATTTACATATTTAAGTGAAATATTGCACAGATATTACTTACTTGAGTGCTAGGTAGTCATACAAATGCCCAGCATCTTTTATGCACGCATTACAAATACAGCCAAGGATTTCAGAAGAGAATATAGGTAAAAATATCTGTTCAGTCTAGCATTTTTTAATGTTGAGCTCACAGAAGATTGATCGACAAACAAATAGACCCTGTTCATCCTGTCGCTTGTGTCTCAAGTTTTTTTTCCCTATCTTTTTAATCATTTCTGATGTTTTGGGAATTCACCTTAGTATATCATTAATTCCCAAGCTCTTTTCTTGAATGGCCAAACTTGTGTCTTAAAAATGGTCAATATGATGCCTTGCTATAAAAACTAACTGTAGTTTGAAATGTTCTCAGTGATAAAATTCCAAAAGAATAGGTCTCTTGTTCTACTTATTTGAGATACTATTCTTTAAACTCAGTTTTGACAGCCTCAGAACTGTCTTTGTGCTGGGACTGTACACCATCAAGATGGCAAAACATAGACCCATACACCCCAAATTACTGCATGCCAAATGCGCCTAAACAACAGGCTTTACCCCCTCAAAATAGAGTCCATGGAGTCACTGACAACTATAATCTATTGTATAACTTAAATGGGGGGAACATCAATTAAGCAACCCTTGCCATGAATTGGGATTCCAGTTATAGATACAAGATCCCCCACTGGTGTTCTGGGCTTTTCTGTTTTATTTGATTTTAATATGGAGCCTAATGGATACTTGCTTTCTTCTTAATCCAGCCTCTAGAGGCCATTTAAAGAACTACAGTTTTTGATACTTATTATGACTTTCTTTTTAAATTCTTGAGTTAGAGGGGCTGTATATTCTGGATCTTTCAAGCTGAAATCATAGCTGAAACAGATAATGATGACATACTCCCCTAAATCCCACTACATGACAGTAACCTTAGGAAGTATTAAGAAATGTTTCCTGCTCCCTGCTGCTGATAAGGCACAGTGAATGATACGGTTTATGAGGTGTCAGCAATTTTTTGACAGAGGAGGAAGGAAAGGGCGGACTTGTGCAGAGTGCATACCAGATCTCAGCCCAAATGTCAGCACCACCACTGTTTTCAATTAGGATTCGGTACAAAGGGAGGAGAGAGGAAAAAGATCAAGGTGGAAGATGTTTTGGAACAGCTGGATGGGGCAGACCTGGAGTGGATTCAAAACAGCTGCGCAAGTAGCAGGAATGGGTGGTACCCTGTAATAAATTACTGCAGTATTAAATCAGTGTCTATGATGCATTCAGTTTTCATAAACAACCAGACTGTAGTCAGGATACACAACCTTTTAACAGTAAATGTTAACATAAAGTGATAACATACAGGGATTGGCTGATTAAAGCCAGGATTTTTGTTTAGTTAATAAAAAAAAGAGTTGTGCAATATCCGAAGAGAAAGAGAAGTATAGTGTGTTTGTTGCAATATAGAGAACTGAAATTTAATTGGCTAATTTTAAATTCATTGCTGGTTTGATAGCTAAAATGCATGTGTCTGGGATCTGTAAAACAAATCAGTTTATATGTCAGAGTACATACATCAGTCAGGGGCTGAAAGTCAGCCATCTACCTCAAGTTTTTCACCCTCAGACCAATGCAAAACAGCAGATTCACCTTGCTTCAGTTTTTCTTCAGACTTTGCACAGATGTCCACTGCACAAGGATGAACTTTCTGAAGGTCATACAGTAGGTCATTAAGGAGGTCATTAGGGGCGCTTCTCATAACTAAACTTTGCACATCCTTTCGTCCTCTCTCGTCGACTGACCCAGAAATCGTTCTCCCTCCACTATAATGAAGGAGCTTCCAATTCCTTGGATGCACCTGGAGGAGGCGAGGATGGAGGAGAGAGGGGGCTCCTGGAAGAGGAAACCCCATTCTATCCTTTGCAGGTCTTTTGACCTAAGGTGCAATGTGATTGGCTGGGAGTTGCGTCATCTGCCAAAAAGCTGCACCTCTGCATGATTTATAACATTTTTTTCACTCTTTATTTTCACTGCACTTATCTGCTTGAAATAAAATCCTTTAATAATAACTTAAAAATGAATATATATTTATAGTAATATGTATAATTCCTATTTGACTGAGCTCTCACAGAGCTCCTGGCCTCTATGTTGGGAACTAACGCTTGATAGAAATGCTGACTGATACAACCACTAAATTACACTAGAAGGCAATGTGTTAAGATGAAAACAGATTTTTTTAATAAAGGCACCTTTTTTCTGAGTAAAATGAACAATCCCAGGAGAAACAGAGGAACAAACAAAGCAGAGGCCTGAGTGTTTATTATATGTCTCTGATAACAGGGAGAGCCCCGGTCCACAAGCTCAACAAAGGCTGTGATAGAAAATTATCCAAACAGCATTATGAATTTCGTAACAGCTAGAAACAACAATGACGTTATGTGACTGTGTTTCCTGGCTGTGTATTAATGTTTGTGTTGTCTCCTGTCTCATTAATGGGGGGATTCCAGTTGTAAAAATAAATGTGGGATGACTTGCCTCCTGCTGTGGTTTGTCCAGCAAATCATGGTCACCAAAGACCACGCCCTCTGGTTTCAGAAGGAGGAGGGATCCTTACTACCCACAGAAACACCGAGACATCAGAGGGAAGAGATTTTAAAAGAAAACTCCCAATATTTTGTTATTACTAACTATTACTAAGATATTGGAAGATCCTAATCAAGACTGCAATTTATCCCTACTTATGTGCAACATGATGAAAAACAATGATGTTTCTCTGAGGGTGAGGTGATCAGACAAGGTGGTCACCCCAGGGTCTAAGTTAAATAGCAAGATATAAAACTTTGTTGAAGTGAAGAAAAACAATAACTTCACAAACATGTATCATGTCACAGAGTGTGTCACACAGTGTTACACCACATAGTGCTACATCAGGCAGAGGCAGAGGTGTCAAAAGTATTCACATTCATAACTCAGGTAGAAGTATAGATACTAGGGTTTAAAAAGTCTTCTGTAGAAGTTGAAGTACTAACTCAAGCTTTTTACTCAAGTAAAAGTATAAAAGTACTGGTTTCAAAACTACTTAAAGTATAAAAGTAAAAATAATGTAAGGGGGAAAAAATGCCATCAAGGACAACAGCTTAGGCTGTGCCACAGGGGCCTATAGTACACTACCCCACCTCCCCAAAAAACATTTTTCTAAAGGTCATAATGACTATAATGTTATACTAAAATGTTAATGTTGAAAAATGTGGGATGCACCTGTTTCAGCCGCATTTATGTTCATTGAAAATGAACACATTTTAATACAATGCAAATACATTCAAGAACCATATATGTGTACTACCAACCTCCTCACTGGTGCTTGGTTGGGACATTTCGCTCGAGTCTCTTGAGTCTCTGCCACGGACATCTTCGTACTAGACTACGTACATCTGCTATTACCTTGCTGGAGTGTGAAGTGATTTGTGTCATGCAGAGGTGCGATGGATCGCGTACATAGAAAATAATTTTACAACAGTAACTTTACTTAATAATGTAGTGTAACATAGTGTAACGCCACATGGTGTAACAGAAAATAGTGTAACCTCCAAATAGTGTAATGTCAAGAAGTGTAACGCAAAGCAGTGTAATTCCCCCTTGTGTAACACCAAGATGTGTAAAGCCAAAAAATGTAACATAAAGTAACAGTAGTGTAACGTGATGTCACATTTTGCAATTTCACGATTACTTCACATAGTGTAATGTCACTTAGTGTAATGTCACACAGTGTAATGTCACACAGTGTAATATCACACAGTGTAATATCACTCAGTGTAATGTCACACAGTGTAATGTCACACAGTGTAATATCACACAGTGTAATGTTACACAGTGTAATGTCACACAGTGTAATGTCACACAGTGTAATATCACACAGTGTAATATCACTCAGTGTAATGTCACACAGTGTAATGTCACACAGTGTAATGTCACACAGTGTAATATCACTCAGTGTAATGTCACACAGTGTAATGTCACACAGTGTAATGTCACACAGTGTAATGTCACATGGTGTAATATCACACAGTGTAATGTCACACAGTGTAATGTCACATGGTGTAATATCACACAGTGTAATGTCACAGCGCGTAATGTAATGCTGCATGACGCCACGCTGCGTAACGCCACGCTGCGTAATGCCATCCTGTGTAATGCCACCCTGTGGATTGTCAACCTGTGTAACATCACGCTGTGTAACATCATGTAACAACTTGTTATGTCACACCATGTAGTGTCAGCTTTAGTGTACGCCTTGATATACTACTTGGGGTCATACTGCATCGAGTAGTACTTAATAACATGGCGTCAAGTCATGGGGTTTGTTGTCATACTATGTAATGTCATATAGTGATATGTCACATAGTTTAACTTCACATAGTTTAATGTCACAAAGTGTAATTCCATGTAGTTTGCTATCATATAGTATAATATTATGTGTTGTCATTCTACATTGTGTAATGTTATGATTTTAGGGTACAAATATGTTACAAAATGATACATCACAGAGTGACGTCACATAGAGTATCATCATAAAGAGTAAGGATGCTTAGAGAAACTGCATTATGTAACATCACTGAGTATGTCCCATAGTAACATAATTTTACACCAACTGCTTGATGACATGCAGTTTGTCACATACTGGTGATGACATAATGTTTTGTTAAAATAATTAGACATAAATATTAAGTATTATCAAAAAGAGAAATATTACTTAGAGTAACATCTCTTGTGTCACAACTGGCTAAATTAGGGTTGAAAACTAATGCTGAAATTAAGTGATGACCCACATGTTTTATAGATTCCTTTGGGTTTTTGTTGAAATGTTTAATGATAAAAAGTTCCCGAAGCATTTCCTTACCCCACATAGACACTGAACTGTTACTGTTCTTAAAATAATAGCTGTTCTTTAAGCAAAGGTCAGATGATTCATTCGGTGAGTTATTAATCCATTCAGCTTCCTGCAAAACATTGTGAAGAGATAACACAGCTCTCCAATTGTTTTGAAAAGAACTCTATATGCTTTGACAAGAGGAAAAAGAAATGACAAGGGTATCCTGACAGTGTGTTGTAACTTCTAAATTTAACCCCGCTGGAGTCCCTCCACCCTCCCGTTGGATGATGTCAGCACCCTGTGGACCCTTTTGACACCCATGGCCTTTGACCTGCTGGTGACTCACTGGTTCTCCCTCAACCACCTTCTTTAAAATTAACTTTCCCTCTCCTCCTCCCACATACACATTTCCCTTAATGCTCTGGTTTCTGGGAAATGTTAGCTTTTTAAAAGTTTTCTGAGAACATGAAATGCTCGTATGATTTATTGTACCTCACAAATGGACTTAGCTCTAGGCAGATTAATAGGCCACACAGTGATACGAAGAGGGACTAGTTTATGGAGGAGCATTAGAGCTAAACACACTCCTTGGTTTGTACTCCTCTCTTTAAACAGTTCAAGTAGTTATCTGAGACAGATTTGTCTTTCAGCATCAATCCTCCTTTAACCCAACGACTGTCTACTGCAGCGAGTGCCCAGTACATGAAATTTCAGCTTCCTTTGATACTGTTTTGGTTACAAGCAACGGGTATATATTAATCTCGCTAGCCCATCTAGTCGTACACCCAAATTACGTTCTATTAGCACGCACCACCAGGAACGATGGACAACATGGAAAAGCAAAACAAGTTCACTTGAAGTGGCTATTCTGTCCATTTCTTTTTTGTTCTTTAAAGTTAGCACACTCATTAAGAAAATGTTACTTTATGATTATTCCCTTATGGTAGCTGCTAACTACCAGTGTGTCCCAAATTGTTTAAAAAGCATCCAAAAACTGAGTGTTGAACGATGGACACTGGTGGCATAGCTGATATGGTACTGTTAGCATGCTAGCACGCTAGCTAATGTTAGGATCCACTAGCTAGCTAATGTAGGCTAATAGGAGCAATGGCAGCAGGTTCAATCAAGAAAAGGCATGCAAGGCAAAATAAGTCCGTTTTTTGTTAAGCAAATAACATTAACATAAAATACAAGTTACATTTAATAGTAAGTGAAAACAGATGAAAAACTTCTGCTTAAAGAGAAGTACAAAATAAAAACAGAATTGATCAAACACTTGTCATTTCCAGTAAGTGCAAACACAAACCCGCTGTCATTAAGTACTCTGTACTGCACTTAGGCCTATACTGACAGAAGTATGCTATTTGGGGCACTCCATCTGTCTCTGTTGGATCTCAGTAGATTTTATATGAGTTTTAAGTTAAGTAAAGATGTAATGTAAGAGAAATATTTTTTTTTTTTTCAAAGTATCACAGTGCAAAATTATTAAAGCCACCTCTCCAAATGGATACGTTTTTTCTTGCTGAAATAGCTTCGGTACTGGCTAAATGCTAACTTCATCTTAGCAGCCAGGGAGTTAGCTGTACTTACCTTTTCCTTTTATAAGCTTTAAATTTTAGGCCATATTGTAGAACAAGCAATATGAACACAGATATTAAAAATATCTACATACACATTTGAAGCCACTCTTCTAAAGAAAATTATTTTTAGCTCATTAAGCTAGCTGTACCACTAGCTAGCTTTTCATGCAAGTTTTTAACTTAAGCTGGGGTAGGCAACTTGGGAGAAAAAGAGGCAAAGTTAAATTTTTAAAGTATCCAAACTAACAAAGCTAGTCCTCCAAATGCTTACCTTTTTCTTAGCTAGCGCAACTACATTTATTGCTTGCTAGTTACTAATCTTGCTGCTGTTAGTTTCTTTTTGAGTTTTTTAAGCTTTCAGTGGGGTTAAACAGCTAAGATTAAGCTAGAAGTTAAAAGTATTCAATCACAAAACTGCCAAAACAACTCATCGAAACACATGCGGTAGTTTAAGCTAGTTGAATTAGCTATTACTCTTGATGCTAACTTTAGGCAGATTTAAATAGCCAATTTTAAGCATTATAGCTATGACTCTGCAAATTCTTGGCTTCTCTGTGAATGACACAGGCCGGACAAAGGGATTACCACCCTGTGCCAACTTCAGACATTGTTAGAGAAGCATTACAGAGGCAAGAAAAGGATCAGTGAAGCTAGCATGTCTGACTATGTGTGAATGTGGAGCTACTGACGTGTCATGCTTTCCCGCAACAACGAAACGCGTCAGGAAATTAAGACAGAGACACCTAATTTAACGCTGGTGTGGAATCAATACGAAAATTTTACGGTGCAAAGACAGAGGAGCTTTGTTACAGCGCTGTCACAAATAAACTGTGAAAACACCAAATTTCTGTTAGGCTTCAACTGTTTTTTAAGAGCTTTTGAAATTATAGCTGGTGTAGGCAACTTTATCAAGCAAGAGCTTGATGTTGAAAATATCTACAAACAGAATTTCCACAGCTATTTCCTCTGAGGCATTTAATAATTAATGCCTTAAATAGTTTAAGGCAGCTTCTTTTAACTTGTTGAAAACTGTTCTGTGGGTTCATGAAGCTCCCTTGTATTTAATGTAAAATTTGATTGTAGCCTGCTTCAAGAAAACTGAAAGTCTGAATCTTTTTCCAAGCTGAATTTTAAAATATGGGTTATTGCTTAGATTACTTGGTTTAGGAATGTAAAATTTGAACTTTATAAAAGTAAAGTTAATATCTTTATTAAATTTTACTCTGCTCAGCATCAAATCCATTTTCAGCGTTCCCTCATCCGTCAGGAATTCTAAAAGCTATTTCCATGCTGTCATATGCTGGTGTTTATGGTTAGGCCTGGTCTCATGCCGTAATACAACATAGTCATTTTGTGGGGTTTCCTGACCACATGCTTACCAAATATGTACAGTAGAATGCAGCGGGGGACCCTGCGTCTGAGCAGCGAGCGCTGCGGTTGCATTTGGCCCACTTGAGTAGGAAGTTACTGACCGTTCATCATATTTTATTGCTGGGGGAGTCCCATTGTGAGCAAGATCACGGGTCAGGGCTGTGTTTGTGTTTCCTTCTGTGATGTCTTAACTCCACATCAGATGATGGATGTGCTGGAGTTGGAGAGTGGAGAACATCTGTTGAATTGCTCAGTGGAGTGCTGAAACTTAATGGTGACAAAAAGTGCCACCGGAACTTAATATCACTTCCCATGGAGGGTGGAGAGGGCAACTGATATCTCACTCTAGTGACAGCTTTCTGATATCATTGGACTGATTTTCAACAATTCAGGCTTCATTGTGTGATAGAAGTAGCAAGAAAAGCAAGGGGATATCTAATGCTACGTTGCTCAGAAGACCTCTGATAGCAGTTATGCTCATTCTGCTCTAATCTGGTTCTACTTGGTTGTACTACTTCCTGTCATTCTGAATATGTCTGAAGTATATGGGCTTGCACTTCTTGGGTCCATTTGTATAGTGGGTAAGCGGGGAACACAAATGCAAGAATTCATTAAAGCCATACTTACAATGGCATTAGGCAGCTTAAATAATTTCCATAACCCCCACATAACCACTGTCTGTACAAATCTGAAGAGCAGAATGAGAGTTAGCTGCCAGGTTGTGAACACAGAGAATTATTTAGCAGAATTATTTAAAAGATAACAAGGGTTAGGGTTAGCAAAATGTAAATGGACCAATATTTCTTCTCCATCAACTGAGCCACCCAAGAAGCTGCATGAAGACCTAGCCCTAAATTCTCTTCTTGACCTAAGAACTAAGGTCAACTCTTTGCAACTAGGAAACATCCAATTACTTTTTCCTCCTTCAGCTTAACTTCCACTACCGGTTGTCCTCACAGCAGAGAGCTGCAGAACTGGGCTCGACCTGTCTGTCCCAGTTAACTCGAACGGCATGTGGGCTGTGCAACAGGGCCGAGTGAGTCAGGGCTGGGCGCTCTCCCTCGGCGACCGTCCCTCCCGGCGGTGCTATCTTTTCAAGTTTCGCCTCTTCCTGTGACTCTTTAGCGGCCTGTCAGTCGGATGAAAGGTATTTCCTCTGAGTCACGGCTCTGTTCCCTTTTGTCAACCGAGAGCCACGCAGGCTTTAAAGACCTCCGGAACACAATGCTGTTATTTGCTCCCCCGGCGGCCGGTCTGCCTCAAAACAGGCCTTTTACTATAATTGGACTTTTTCAGATGAAATTCACTTTTCTCTGCGTTATTTTTACAGTATATGCTGGCCTACTTTGGTGACATCTTTTCCAAAGGGTCCTAAGTTTTTCCTTGATTCTGTCTAGTTGTGAGGATCAAGTTATGATTTCAAGCTGTGAGAGACACACTTAACCAGAATATTCTGGACACCCTTCTGTTTTATCTTGTCCCATTTCTGACTGAAAAGTTAAAGTGGAGCATGCAGTTCTGCAGTTTAAGTGGCCCACACTTTTATCAGTTTTTAACTGGAATATTAAAACAAAGTGACCTTGTAGTTGGGCTGAGATACAGACGAGGTATTCAGCTATCTCACTGCAGTCTAAACTATTCTGTGTGGACAGCTTGAAGCCAGGAGGACACATAGATCCCACACACATATGGTGAGCAGCTCTTCCTGCTCAACTGTTTGCACTTTAAGGGAAATCAAACTTCATTTACTTTTACAAATTGCACTTTGGTTAGCTTTATCTAATGTCACTTTTCACCAGCCTGCTCTTAATTTTACATTGTGTTTAAGAGGACCCTTTGGCTAAAATGTGATACATAGTTTGACCTTGTTGCTTTCTCTCCAGATTAGGGCGAGTTACACAGAAAGGAGGTGCAAGTTCAAGCTCACTTACAGCTCTTCATCATACAGAGTGCTCCAAAAGCACCATCAACCATTAGTAAGTGAAAAAATCAGCTAATACAGAATAAAAAACACATGAGTCAGAATGATATATAACACTGTAGGAATATGGCCTAATTTCTGCTCCTTAAGATGTACAAAATTGGTCTGTGACATGATGTATGCTTCCCTTGCTGCTAGTAGTGAGTCAGAGAAAAATGGTAGCTCGAAACAGAGGCCAATTTTCTTTAACGCCAAGGAACTGAATCAGATGTGAGCTCTTAAGGCAAAACAAGACTATAAAACCCTGACCTGATTGCGTTGCCGCGACCGATTATCAAACAACAATCTGGATTATGAATGTCTGGAGTGACAAATTCTATAGTCCAATGACATAATCAACAATAGAATAGCATTTGCTCCATTCACAACAACATAAAACATACACTATATGGACAAAAGTATTTTGCCACACCTGTTAATTATCGAATTTATGTGTTTTAATCAGACCTGTTTCCACAAATGCAGTCTACATTTACAAACACTTGTGATACTTAATGGGTGAAATGGGTGCATGATGTGTGATGAGTCACACATCTCTGTTTGGCAGTCAGACGGGTGAGTCTGGGTTTAGTGGATGCCAGGGAAACAATACCTGCCTGACTGCATTGTGCCAATTGTGAAGTCTAGTGGAGGAGATATAATGGTACGAGGCTGTTTCAGGGTTTGGGCTAGGCCTCCCATCTCCAGTGAAGGCCAATTAATGCTTCTGCATACCAAGACATTCTGGACAACGCTATGCCTCCGACTTTGTGGCAACAGTTTAGGGAAGGCCCATTTCTATTCCAACATGACTGTGCCCCAGTGCACAAATAAGATCAGTTCAAGATCAGTGCCTGACCTCACAATTGTCTACAGAATGACTGAGCACAAATTCCCACAAAAAATACTAAAATGGAGTTGACCCCGGTTGTGCAGCTCTGTTCCAAAGCTGCGCTGGGGTTGGAAAGGGCTAGAATGAGGGGTAGGGGTGGAGAAAATAAAGAAGAAAGACACTAGAGAAACAACAAAACACACAATGAAAGACAAATTTATGGCAGTTATGACCATAAACTTATGTCCCACTTTGTAGGAAATTGTAATGTTTTTACTGATGATGGTAACAATATGTGAAAAATTAGTAGTAGCAGCAATGATTGAAGGAAATTAGTTTGATAGAAATGAAAAGATCTGTGATTAATTAATTCAATTGTTCTTGTTATAATTATAGAGGAATAACAGTCCCTGTTAGTGGAATGGTCAGGTGGCTGAATGCTTTTGTGCATATGGTGCATCTTTGTATATTCATTTACCAAACTCAAACCATTTTTTTCACTCAGTGGGACTGTCTGTTTGCATACAGCAAAGCTACCAACTGATCTAATTTTGATCACAGGTTAGGCTACCATGGAACCCACAGACAAACCCACTTAGGACCCATATTAGCAGGCTGCATATAACCCATATGGGCCTACATGCACATGCTGGCTGGGATTGGTCCACGCTAACACATAGCTGACTAGCTCCCTAGCTAAAAGTAAACCTTAAACAAAAACAAGCTTGGCATGGAGTCATATTTTTCTTCTTATGGTAAAGGCATACATTAAGTTGTATATTTGTCTTTTGAAGCTTTAGTCGGTGTTTGTGTGGTCTTCACTATTAGCATAATTCATTAGCTTAGTTTTCAGGTCACTTTTGCTAGTTCTGGTCCAAGATGTGAAACTTGTCTTCTTTTATTCCAAATATTATAGGTTTGACGTTCTAGTGCTCCCTTTTTAGGTCTGTTTCCTTGTCTTGGCTGGATTCATGCTGTTATCTTTTGATATATGTCAGGAATGCGGGGCTGTTTCACCTCTTTATGTGTGAGTGAAGTCATATGTAATGTTGCCTGAGTGATTCACTCTACTTTTAGTCTCTGAACCTGTTTTCATCGCCCTATTTGGGCAGAAAAGCGTAAACCCACCTGTTGTGGATGCCAATGCAGTGTCTAACTAATCTGTTGGTTCAGACTTGAGGTTGTAGGCTGAGATA
This sequence comes from Cheilinus undulatus, assembly GCF_018320785.1. NCBI lineage: Eukaryota > Metazoa > Chordata > Actinopteri > Labriformes > Labridae > Cheilinus > Cheilinus undulatus. Next base: position 15,950,179 of record NC_054887.1, on the reverse strand, counting down.
ATATCCAACCAGGCATTATCAATCGTTAATGACAGTCAGGCAGCTGCTGTGCTCCTGCTCCTGTCTGTTGTGGTTGTTGGAGTCATCCAACCTACTCTGAACCTGCAGATAAGGTCATGAGAAATAAACAGCATGGTGATGCTATATTTCCACAGTCGTTGATGTTCTGTAACTTCATTCTGCTGGAAAGAAACCTAAAATTAGTAGATGTAGTGAACCTGAACACACAACTGAACAAGCACAAGTTCAGCTGGGTAAAAGTGAAAAGGACAAATACAGTAAAGGTGATGAATTCTTGATGTAAGTCTGAGTCATGGGCAATGGGTGAATGAAATCCATTCCAGATATTTCCTGTGTATTTTTCTAGTGAAAGAAAATACCCCCCCCCATCCCCCGCCCCTACCACTTAGCCCTATCACAACATTTTGCATCTTAATATATAAAAGTAAACAGCCCATTTTTTTTACTTGTTTCTAGTAGAAATGTCCAGTATTGTGTTGATGTCTGTGAAGGTCACGACTTGTCCATGAGAGTGTTTTGGAGTTGTTGGATTGTGTATTTGATGAGTTTGATGAGGGAAAGCAAAAAATTCTGTCTGCTAACATAGCGTTAGCTGTGCAGCTGGTATATCGGTCCCCCCAGATCTAAAAAACAGCTTGCATCGCCAACTAAAGGCAACAAACCTATAACTAAGACTATAGGAATTATGGCAGTGGGCGAATTTGCCAAAATGTTGAAGTATCCCTTTAAACTTCATAACGATATGAATGCATTTCGCCCGTTTTTCGTCCATTCTCTTGAAGCTTAAGGACACTGATTAAACCTTGCAGTACTGCCACCAGTCATGGGGCAGCATTGAGCAATGCAGCCAACAGTTCAGGAGAGATTGAGATTTTTCAGGAAATATAAATAAATAATATGCTATCATGACAGCATCTAAATAGATGCATTCTGTGGCGCACGGCGCTCTTCCCGCTGTGAACCATGATGTGTTTATCTGTATCTAGGTGAACTCACCTGCCACTGTTGGAGGGAAATCGGAGATTAAATCTTTCACTGCTAATGGACAGTGATGCATCACGCGAGCGCGGGTGCAGCACCTATTAAATTCATTGCATTTGATATTTCTATTTCATTAAAGTGTCTTTTTACTTTTACTGTACAGCATATCATTTTGTTTTATTTTTTATGTAGTTATTTCATATTTCAAAGATTTATTTTAGGCCTTGTTGCCTTTATTTGGAGAGGACAGGACAGTGGACGGTGTCGAGAATCATTAAGAGAAAGTCAGGAATACTAGGACTATGAATCACTAACAGTAATAAGCTTGCTGGACACAAAATAATCTATTTCAAATGCTCAGTCTAATGGGGAAATAGCATTTCATTTTTCTTACTTTATTTAAGGACTTTTATTGTTAATAGTAGTTTATTCTTGTGTAATTTTCCATTTCTATGTTTACAATGATCAGCTTCCTGGTAATAAAAGTGACGGCGGGACATTTGATCATGTGGATTTGACTTAGAGGTGACTGTTTTTGTTATATCTTTGTAGATTAAAAATATTCAAGTGTGAATCATGTATTGCCATTCAGCTAAATTACTGCTAAGAAATTATTTTTGCCCCATACTTCCCAAATTAGTTCTGGGATTGTGTGAGAAGAGAGTACCGGCACTTAATTTTTCCATTTAAAGCACTGCATGTACGCATAGAGCATAAATGCGCCTTTATGCTGACGATACTGTAATATATGCATCTACAACTGGCATTTAAATTGTGTCTAGAGAAACCTCTATGACTTAAGACTGGTACTTAATACCAACAAGACCGCTTCAGGTTTCAGTCACAAGTTCAAGATGATGCTCAGAGTTTTATACTTCAAACAATGAGTTGATTAAAAGTGTTTAACCACATAAATACCTTGAGGGAGAAGTTAAAATTGGGTTTCTTCAACCAAAACAAACTCCGTTTCTCTTTTAATGTGAGGAAGAAAATCATTCAAGCAACATTTTTTTCAGCAACTGATGATGGTGATATTCTTTACTTGTATGGTACATCATCTTTGAAAATGTTGGACTCAGTGTACCATGCTGCCTTGTTATTTGTCTCTGGTCTGGGTTTTTGCACCTGTCATTGTGTTTTGTATGAGAAAGTTGTTTGGCCTTCCTATACAGTACACAACAGAAGGGTGGAACATTAATATATATTTCTTTATAAGGCCAGATTGCCTGAATTGTCTTATTTTCTATGTTTTCTACAGACTCCAAAAACTTAGTAGCTGTAACCTTCATTCTTGTGAATTCATCATGTATGAGAGCCCTCAGATTCACAGGGCTTTTAACATTTTTGCTGTCATCTGGGTCAAAGTTGAGCATTGCATTAGTTTGGGAGATTTTAAAGCTAGATGAAGTATGCAGTGTCAGTCACAGCCTATACATTCAGATGCTGTTTGGTTTAAATCAAAATCACTCAATAAAACTAGTAGAAACTGTCTCATGGTGTCTTCAATATTTGGCTTAAAACTTTTAAAACTTTAAACACAAGCTAATCAGAGCCATAGTACAAAGTAAAGTCCATTACTGGCCTTGGGGGCTCTTTAGACTGAGATAACTATTAATGAAGGCCCATGAAGGGTCAGAGTTCCCAGACCTGATTATTACTGGCTTGCTTATATAACTCTGAGAAGCGTCAACTCTGAACATAGCTCGCTCAGTCTCTGCAGATAAGCCTCCATCCACAGCGATAACGCTGTTCCAGTCTGAACCACAAACTCAGCAGGGAGGGACAGAAGTGTGTATAATCGTCTAATTTGACCGGAGGTGTCTGAGCGAGTTCATTTTGAAATAAAAGGGAGTAAATTAGGCTTTGAGTTCAGTCTGCAAGGCTGTGGAAGCAGCCAAAGTAAAATGAGGGCTTCTATTGTTTAAGCTGCTCATGAAAGAGTCACCTCAGATAGCTGCTGCAGACTGAAGGAATCTGGCTGCAACCTGTGTTCAATTCAGTGTTAGTATTACTAATGAAGGGGGCGTCAGGAGGGTGGGCAGGATGACTAAGTGAGACTCTCTGAGACTGAGTGAGAAGTAGGCAAAGAGATAATGATTTATACAAAATTGAAGCATGCAATCTTGCATTATTGTGTTTTTAAGACCATTTTCATTTGCACTCCTTAGATGAAAAACAACTTTCAGGTGAAGTAAGTTCTACTTTGCATCTGGAAATTGAGCTCTCCATGTCTGGAGGAAGATCAGAGGTACAGAATCCAAGGTGCTTGAAGTCCAGAATGAAGTTTCCAAATTCACTGAAAGCTGTTGGTGCTATTTCATCTGCTGGTGTTGGTACCACTGGCTGGTAACTGGATTGCTGACCATCATATTACTAAGCTTTACTAGCCAGCCACCTCACCTTATTTTATTAAACTTGTTTGACCTTTATCCAATCAGGTAAAACACCCATTAAGATCAAGATCTCTTTCACATGGGTGACCTGGCCAAGAGGTCAGCAGCACACACCTGATCTCTGTTGTCATGAGGAAGATAAGAGACAAACTAACAGATGAGCTGAAGGTTGCTATCAAAGCAACCCAGGCCACAACACCCTAACAGTGCCACAGGCTGATCGCCTCCATGACATGTTGAATTGATGCAGTTATGATTTTAATGGCAGTGACCAGTCAAGCTCAACACATATCAACTTGTTAGGCAGCTAAGGTCAAGCTCAATGGCATCTATCTATCTATCTATCTATCTATCTATCTATCGCTAAGTCTTTTATTATCAGTTTATCTGCAATATTTCCTTTTTTAAAATCCAAATAGGTTATACTATGTTCCTAATTTTGTCTTTTAATGACTGTGTCACATATATTGTTTAGTTTTAACTACATTGTAGCTTGAAAAGATTTAATTAATCCACCAGTGGGCATACATTTTTGTGTTTTTTATTTTCATTCAACAACTTTGAAACAAGTTTAACTAGTTTTCAGCCACACTTTCCTCTAATGATCTTATGATCTCTCTCTCTCTCTCTCTCTCTCTCTCTGTGTATATCTTTAAAACACATAAATGTAGCCTGGATTAAGTTCCGGTATGCCATCATGTCTGTAATTCCTAATGGCATCACCAACCGCTGATTGGCCGCCCCGCCCGCAAGCTGCAGAGGTGGCGATGGGCGTTGACGTCTCTCGCGCGTGCTATATGAACGGCTGTGAGCCGCTCCGGGAGCAAGGAGAGCGCTCGAGCGAGTCGAGAAGCACCAGCGCGAGAACGACCAGAGCAGAGAAGTGGACATTACAGACACATACACAGAGCTCTCTACTACAGCTACAGCAGTTTTATCACTCGGACTTCATACAGTTTATTCCAGCGTCAGAGAGAAGCGGGAAAAAAGTTTGGAGAGATGCAGTCAGTGTACCAGCACCTCATCAGCCTGCTGTTTGTCTTTGGCAGCCTGCACGTTCAGCTCACGGAGGGCTGCTCGTGCGCTCTGACACACCCGCAAGATGCCTTCTGTAACTCCGACATAGGTAAGTAACGGATTGTGTCGACCCTTTTTAAGCTTTATCGCTTTTTTTGGCACCTACACGCTGTAAATACAGGCTTGATTCCGCTCATCCACGCAGGCTCCTTTAAAATAAACTCCCTTTTAAGTTCATGGAAGACACAACAAGTTGCATTAAAGATCAGCCAGGACATTTTTCATCAAATACTTCCCGCTCTTTACACTAGAACATCAACTTTATCGTTAAATGTTAAAAAAGATACCATTGCACAACATTGCAGACCTCCATTCTTTTATTTTGAAATTCAAAATCATTTCAGCCCCATCTCACATTGCCAGTAATGCATCTTCAATATTGCTGAAAACTTATTTATCATTTCCTGTTATTTATCCCCAAGCTGACTGAAATCCATCAACGATGACAGTAGTATTAATTTCTGTGTTTATTTTCAAGCCACAGGTGTGTTGTTGTTGCTTAGAGATGAAGTAGGAGTGATGTAAATCGACACCATGATAACCGGATCAAAAGTTCGCCTACTTGGAACTATCTTTATTTATCTGCACATTCTGGTTCCTCTGCAGCCTTGTAACCTCAGATATGCCCGGCCTGAGCTTCACAAACATTGAGGGCAGGTTTACAAAGCCGTTTTACTGCCTGCTCATGCTTTCTCTTGCTTTCCAGAATAACATTAACTCAGCATCTGGCTCATGCTGGAATTTCCACTCCAACCGGGCTCTCTGTTTTTAGATAACACCGGTAAAGACTCCGGGATTATCTGATCTGCTTTATGTTCTTTTGATCGACATTTGAGAGTTTTGTAGGGTGAAACGTTTCATCTCAGACAAGAGGGGGGTATATTAAATGGATTAAGAACAGGGAATGTGGCTGCTTAAAACTAAAAGCTATGTATACAAACTGTAAAGGTACTGCCTGCGTTCTGCTTCATTTTCATTTGACCCAAAAATGTGAATCCATCATGAAGCTCTCTAAAACCCTGACACATAAACGCAGAATAATCTCTCAGTGCAAAGTGAACACACACATGCACAGAGCCACAAAAGCACACACTGCAGCCATGTGTTCGCTTTAATACCTTGTGTCAGCTAACACGTTGCAAGGGAAGTCCTAGTTCCTGCAGGAATGCCCCTTCTGCACGATTTTAATAATGTTGCATTTACTACTGGCCAACAGAAGAGGCCAGTAACAAACTTGTACTGAACACCTTCTGATAAAATGTTTGTAAAATGACCTGTTAATGGAAATGAGTGAATAGTTACTTGGCAGAGTCCTTCTACATTGCTTCTTTTTTCTTTGATACATCAATGTGGACTGTACTGTTGCTATCATCGGTGTTGTAGGCATTTTCTCTGTAGGCAGAAGACTTTACAAGTAATACGGGAAACAGGTGCTGGTGGTGACTTTAAAGTCTGTTTTGTTTCTAATTTGGAGTCACCTGTGTTTGCAGTCCAAGTGTGTAGTTTGGCGAGGAGTTTCATGGGATTAGAATTACTGCTGGACAAAGTTTTCCTTCCTTCCTGCTCATACAGTTGCCTAAAAGTCATTGCTATATTATTGCCCTGTGCCTCAAACGATGTCAGTATTTCCAATACAAAAAACTAGGGATGCATTCATTTAACCATGGTATCGGCCCTGTTGACAGCCATTGGAAAACAATGTGGCATGATCAGATATCACTAGCCAGTGTTTATCTAGTGTGTTTAAAACAGTTTAATGCTGGCATGTTGAACACCGAACTGAAGAGATTTTTTACAGGGCGAATTAAGTCTCCTGTTGAACAACCTCTGCTCTGTTTTCATGGTCTGACATGAGATAAAATGTTGGCATAATAGGAGTCATCCATCAAAAGATGTAATGAAAGCAACCATTGTTAAAGGCAGCTGGCTTTATTGATATTTCACAAATCGGTGGCTCTAATTTCCATAATTGGTGCATCTCTACATTAAACTTGTGACAAGGTAATTGGTTAGCTGGGCTAAGATTAGCAAAACCTTGCCTGCTCAAGTGAATGTCTGTAAAACTTAAATTTTCGGTGGAGTTAAAATGACTACTAGGGATGCATGATGTTGGATTTTTGCTGATAACTGATATGCAGATAATTAACCTAATAATTTTAGACGAGACCACATTATCTGAGACCGAGACATACCTGAGACCAGAGTGCACCAAGACCAAGACAAGACCAGGACTTTTGGGAGACACAGAGTTGAGATTGCAACAGGGGCAATATATATATATATATTATCATTGCAAGTTTGGACTGTACAATAGCACTCTCTCTTTAATTTTAGTTTGCTTTTAAATAAATTTGACAGCAAAAACAAGGTGTCTGCAACTCAGTTTTCAAAGCACCACAATGCAGAAATCTTAGTGCATTTCTTTAACTAACTTCTAGTCACAAATAAATCTTTGATTGTATTAAAATGCCACTGAAAAGTCCAGAAATGTTTGAAGTACCTGAAATCAAATTGATGACATTGGAGAGTAGCACATTAGTGGTGGTCTCTTCCAGTTGTGGTGGAAAATCCTGAGTCCGGCCAGTCTGAGACCAAGACCAGACTGAGGCTGATGTAGGTCTGTTAGTCCAGCCTAAAACTCCACTAATTTATTTGTTTGTACAGCAATATTCACAGTTGATATAGACAGAGTTTTATTTCCAAAATATCAGTTAGAAATATTGGCTGAAATTTTCACATCTGCCCATACTGATAATTTACTTTTTAAAATAAAAGCTGCTGATACTGATATCATATTGGTAATAAAATGCATCCCTACTAACTGTATGTGGTACTGCATCCTAACTGTAAAAGATTACCTGATATCATGTGGCATCAAAGAACATCGGACGCCCTCTGTCCACGCTGCATCTGTTACATATTTAATTCTTTGCCCTTTGAATTTCAGGCTCTCCTTGCAGATAATATTACATCTAGTGCTTTTATTTTGAATGAGGAGAACCTGAAGTGTTGCGCTTTGCATTGGTGAGTCTTTGACAAAGTGAGCCCCATAGTTTTGCCTCAGGGTTAATGTAAGTCAGCACACAGTATGTGTATTACTGATGTTGATATCATTAAAGCACAAAAATAATAGAAAATGAAAGGAAATTGTGCTTTCCCACACTCCTGGTACCTTGTCATCTCCCTTTTTCCTTGTTCCTGGTCCATGTTAATACATGTGACCATGAGGAAAAAGGGACAGAGCGACAGGGGGGAAACCCTGTCCTGCATTGCTCGTAAGCTGGCAGAATACTACAATGCATCAGTATAATCAAGCTAATTTTGTTGCTGATGCTTCTTCACATTGCGTGCAGTATTGACACTGCAAGTAAGTACAGTATGTACAGAATGCTAGAGTTTGTCCATATTTTCACATACAACCAGGTAGTTACCTGCTGCCTTGTTTGCAAGGTCAAAGCAAGACAGTCTCTAGAACTCAGAACACAGTCTCTAGAGGGTCAGACGTGCTCCCATCAATTAGTGGATTAACCCATGTTGCATGCATACTGAAATAAGGACAGTAGTCCAATTAAACTACCTGCCTGAGCTGTAACCATAGCTCATCGCTACCGTGAATGTGATGGATCTGATCTGTGCAAGGAAACACCAGAGTTCATCATCAATGCTAAAAATGTATTTCCAGAAGTGTGTGCAATAAACTCTGCAACGACATCCTGGCCTTAAGTTGTATTATGTAATATCATCTTGTATGAAACTATCTTTATGCAGCTTCTCCTTTTTTTATTGGGTTTCTTCTAATCAAGAACACAATGTTCCTTTAAATGCTGCTTGATCAGCAGTGTCCTACTTATTAAATACATCATCATGCCACTACAAGGCTTTCCTTCTCCTGATACTCTGTATTCTTCAGCCAAGAAAATTCGGCATCTTTGTCCAAATTTGGAGAACACAACCAGTGTATTTCATGTAGGCGTAAGTCACTTCTTTTAGTTTCGATGTGGGTGGGAATTCACGCTGATGCTCTGGTGAATCCTTTGTAGAGTCCAAAAGAAAGAGGAGGTACAGGTTTAGCCTACTGGCTTTCTGAGGACCCCGACTTTACAAAAGGAAAGTCTTGAAAATAGGGCACGGATATTTATGACTCTGCGTCCCTTTGCTTTTTGACCAACTCTGACCACCGAGCCTGTGGGGAGTGTCTTCAGCCAAGCGACCCGGTTGGAGTGAGTGAAAATACCGCCTCCACAAACACTCATGCGATGCCTTTCACAGTCCTTCAGATCTTGGGATAGCTCATGGTGTTGGCACCCGCTGAGACTTGCATTTGTAGAATGTGGGACTGACTTCAATGGGCGCAGTGATCAGTGGTGAGCCCCACAAATCCCATTTCCAAGGTCCCAGCTTAGCTTGATGTGTGCTTAGAATACTCGCAGTCCCTCTTTTGCATCGCTCCTTTGAGGGAAACACTTGTGGAACAGCAGTTAGATGCAGAGTACAAGGGTCACAGCTAGTTACGTTTACTGATATGGGTCAAAATGACTTATTCTGAAAGAACCGTGATGTTAATGGCACTTCTTCAGGACTTTGAGGATGTTTTTGGGAAGCCTGGTTCTTATTTCCTTTAGTAGTAGGTTACGTCTACACTCAAAAGTTGGACAAACATCCCTGATTGTCCCAATTTTTTTAATCAATCAAAGCGTTTAGCGCTAAAACATCATGCAATCCTTCAAACTTCACTCATCTTTTGATTTGATGCCAATATCTATCAGTTCCAACTAAAATTTGTGCTTTCACTCGAGTCTACAACCCCGGAGATGTGGAAAAACAAAAAGAGCAAAGGGTTGAACGGCCACAAGGGAGAATCCCTGTAATTCTCACCGTCAACATCAAAGGCCTGAATCTTCCCAAAGTAAGACTTGTAGTTCAGTTCAAAGGGTTTTGCTCTTGTTTTCTTGGCTCTGACCCATAATCACTTGCAGACACTCCACTGGATGAATCACAATTAGGTTAAAGAGTTGGAAATTGGGTTATTGGAGTCCATCTCTTTTGAGTTGATGAATTGCAGCTGATAGAAGAGCAAGGTGGCAAAGTAGCTGAAGTTTTTGGGAGTTTTTTTTATTGACTGGTATGTCATGGAGCTCTAGATTGCATTTGGGATAACTGTCTTGGCAGTAACTTGAATACTCGCTGTCATTTTGTGGTTCAAATTTAGGGAACAAATTGGAAATCCTCCACAGCACTCTTGGCCGGCTTGACTCGGCTCTGATCAGGTTAGAAAGGCATCCTGTCAGTTCTCCCTGCTCACATACCTGTGTGCCAGGGAATGACCTGGCTGCTTTCTCTCTCAGAGCCCTAGTTGGCTGCTATTACGCAGCTCTGGTTAAAGCAGCCCATTCACCAGAGGAGAAATGAGCAGCGCTTGTTTTCCCAAAGCCCTTCGAAAGCAAGATTAGAGGCCCAGCGGTAAACTTTGACCCTGAGATTTAATGTCACTCCGTTACGACGTCAGTTCCCAAGCGCTCGGGGTGACAGGAGCAAACCTTTACATGCTTCCAACGTGAACCAGGTCAGTTGCTGAGGATTAGCGTGATGTGTGTGCGTACACTCGGTTTGGGATTGAGGATCAGGCCATTGAGAGAAAGGGATCCCGCCCTGCTGTGGGTATTTTGTTGCGCAAGGAGGAGCTTTGTCACACAAGTGCAGCATTGCAGGTTTATAGTGGTGCATGGTCGGAGGCTTTGCGACGGTACTCTCCTGGTACCAGTACATCCTCATCAATCTGCTAATGAGCTATGTAGCGCTGAGTTAAATCACTTCATCGGTCCGAGCCATCTCCAACAGGTGACAGATGACAACCTGAGAGAGCCAGAACTCGTGCTTGGAGGAGCATTATGTAAGCTTGGATCAGATATCTGTAGTATTCCCCAAAGAGAGCTAAAATACAACGAGATGTCAATCGTTGTGGATTCCATACAAGCTTGGGATGTTTGTCCCCTGAGCCAGGCGTATCAAATCTCCAATCCATCCCTCCCTTCTCTAATGACCACACAGCCGCTTAGGGGTTCAGTGTTCAAACAGGAGGCCAGAACGGGGGGTGACATTAGCCTTGCATGAAATTATGATAACATCACTATCTGACCACAGACCAATCATTTCTTCATCGCTAAATGTGCTCTATGAATGGACACTCAGTGATTTGACCTTTACCAACCTTGAAATGATGGGTAAAAACATGATAAGGATCAAGATTTTTTAGATATGGTGTCCTGTAAATGTCAAATGACAGTGCCAGACTTTCAACACACCCAGTAATCTTGATCACACAACTGGAGCTTGATCAACAAATAGGAATATGGATCAAAAGTAGGGCTGTTAGTGTTACAACATTACTGTGATAGGATTACGGTCCAAGGGCACACATTAATTATTTTTTTAGCACATTAATTGCGAAGTATTTTGTCCCTGTAGGTGAACTGTAGTTATGTTTTCAAAGCAGGGCTGGAGCGCAATAATGCCAACTAAAGTATCTTTCAAAATAAAAGATGCTTTCAATTGAAACATGAGGTGAAGTTCTCAGCTTAAGACAATACAAATTACTAAGTAAAAGCATGAAAAGACCAGTTTATCGGGAGCATTTAGTAACATAATTGTTAGGTTTAATTCGGTAGCTAACTGGGGGGTGAAGGCACGCATATTCATACCGTACAGATTTAGACGGGCCTCTCAGTACAGTACAGACTTACGTTTAAAAAAGTAATCCAGTGCTGACATCCATGTTGAAATCAGCAGGATAGATGTTGATTAACCTTCTTATCAAGCTAACTAACAGTTATAATATGATGTGTTCAAGGTCAGCTGGGAAATTTGAAAAACAAACTAGTGAATAAATGAATAAACTAGTATTTGCATAATTTATTTTATAATCTTTATATACTGAAGACTCTTTTTGATAGAAGGTTGCAGTATTCTTATTTATTTTTGTGTTGCTTTTGCTTCAATTACCGTACCGAAAACATACCAAACTGGAATTTCTGTGTACGGTTGCACCCCTTCTACGAACAAAGAGAGGAACTTAACTGAGACTCCTTAACAGTATGCATGCTGTCACAGTAGTTTTTGGCTTCTGTGAGTCATTTTGTACATGCACTCCTGCATCTTTCTTAATGTGTAGTTTTAAACACTATTTGACTGTACACAGTCCTACAACATCATAGTTTCAGCCCACACCCGTGTAACACTGCATCATAAAAAGAGATCAACTGATTTACAAAAAGGAATTATGAATTTGGACTTATAACCTTTTTAACATGGAAAATACTTAAAACATAAACACGATTGCAGCTGATTAACTCTAGCAGGGCTGTCACACCCTGCATGTAAATGACATTTGAATAACAAATAATCATCAGAGCAACAGTCAGAAAGAAACAATGAGTGGCAACGAGCAAGGCAGAGCCACAGCAGGGCACTGCATGACCAAGTGAAAAAGAGAGAGAGAGATATGGAAAGCAGGCGCCAAAGAAGCAAGGACACAGAGATAAAGCCAGGCCAACTGTTGAGACTTCAAGAGTCGGTTGCGACTCTTTTAAGGCACACTCAGAGATAGTCACTAATTTGGAGACAGGGCTGTGCTGTGAAGGAAGCTTACGAAGACATCAATTTTAGCTTAGACAGCTGGTGTTTTTGAGGTCAGCTTGTCTGACGGTGTAATTTAAATGGCCTGTTGGTTAGAGATTCCCATGCTTCAATCCAACAGAAACTTCTTGTGGAAAAGACATTTGTCGCCTTGAGGAACATCGATCTTATCCGATGGTATTTTGGACTGTAAGGCTTGAATTAAAACATTTAAGTCTCAAGTAAAGAAATACAATGCTTCCCATCAGTTTTTCCCATTTTCTGGCCTTGTTTAACTGTGTGGATGCTGTCTTGTGTTTTTTTCTGCTGATTTATGATAATGTGATATTGTGTCATTTTTTGTTTTCTATTATGAAAGATTGCAAGCAAACCTCTGCACATTGTCTAAATTGCAGAAATATGTCGGCAACATTATACATATTTATACAGTATAGGTAAGAAAGGAGTTTGTTGACCATATTTGATGGACTCTATCCTTTCCTGTGCACCTGTCTTATGAAAAAGATGTTTATTAGTTTTTCAACTTTTGGATGATGGATGATTATGGTCATTTTAGAACATGAAGTATCAAACAGGTAGCACCAATATAACATAAAAATGACTTCCCTTAGTAGAACTTTAAAAAAGAATAGACCTCTATACTTGTGGAGATAGTAGAAGTATAAATTCATACTTCCTTGGTTGTCTGTTTTGAGTGGACGCCGCAGCCTCCATGCTCCAGCGTTTCAGCGGATACAGTTTCAGTGTTTATTTTTGAGCGTGGTAGTGTGTCGTCCTGAGAATTCCTCTTCCTCCCACTCGCCTCCTCACACTTGGACCACTTTCTGCATACTAAAATCAGCGTCACCCGCCCCGTGCCTCGCTTTCTCCCTCCCTTCCCTCACACATACACACCAATGAGTAACCTTGTTCCCGTCATGCCTGCAGTTTGCCACACCGTACGTAGGCTGAAGTAAATGTTTCACTAAATTACATGCTCACCTTAAAATTTAGCATTTGCATTCATGCTTGTGTAATCCCCCGCTTTAGGCGAGAGATACAGAGTGAAAAATGGATTCACTGCTCTTTTTTATTCTTTTCCGTCAGACCCTGGTTACCTCTCTTATCACCACAAGCCTCCCACTCTTGAAAATGTATGTCAGATCCTCTGCAGAAGATGAATGCTTGTGCGTCACACAGCTGGGCTGTAATTCCTCTTCTTTAACCGAGTAGAGGAGAGACACTCTTACATTACAGCCAGAGCTACTGATGGCTATTTGTGCTCAACTATATTAACTACTAATTACTTTATTTCGCTACACTGACCAGTGATTCTGGGGGCAAAAAAGCAGGCATTGTGTTGTGTGTTTAAATCACTTCCATTGCTAGCATTTGCCTCAATTCTGGACTACAGTCAAATTAGATCTATTTGTGATTAGATTATACAATTTAAAACAGCAATTATTGCCCAAGCTGGTAGGATCAGATGAATCCAAGAGTCTCAGCGGCTGAATTGCAACTTTACACAAATTACATTGTTCATATTTCCTTAGTTGTCTTTTAAATTTTGAACTTCGTTGATATTAAATGTAATATCAAAACTCAATAAGTTTTGATATAGCTTGACAAAGTCATTTATTTTAAGCAAGGCTAACTATCTCTATGTCCTCAACACATTCATGTTAAGCTAATTAGCTAGCTTTCACTTTTTGATAGCATATTTTAGAGCTCAGCGAATCCTTCATAATTCAAATTGGCATGATAAAGAACAAGATAGGTTAAAAAAAAAAAAAAAAAAAAAGGAAATAGTTTCCAAATAAAATGCTTTCCAAAGTGTGCAAAGCAGTCTAGCTGCAGACCCCAGCTGTCAGACACCACCTCTTGCAGACCACAACTCAGAGATGCTGCTTCTGTCAGGGCGGAAATACAATGTGAAACTTTCAAAGTTTGATTGGATTAAATTTATGATTAGTGTCAGGGTAGGGGTTAAAGCAAAGGTTAGATAATAAAAGTCAAAGTAAAAAACCTGACCTGCAAAACCTGATTACAAAATGTTTAATAAAGCAGAGTAAACAATCTACTTGCAGGAGAACCATGTACTCCCTGAAAAACACTCTAATGCAGCTAATGTAGCTAAGGCTGAAGCCAATAAAGCCACTTTAGCTACATGAAATCCTCGGGTATAGTAGCTAAGGACTGCACACCTTTTACAATTTTGCAAATCTCATATACCCATATTTTTCATGTAAAATAACTACATAGCTTACATGGCTAAAGCTAACTTGCTACATTACCTATGTAGCTTTGTTATCTATGTAGCTACCTTAGTTTGTTTGCATATGCTACATTTGCTGGAGCTCACATTGCACAAGTGAAAGCTAATGTAGCTAAACTGGCTTATGTAGTAATGTTTACTAGAAAGCTAGTGTAGCTTCGTTAGCTTTAGCTAAAGCTAACAAAGCTAAAGTGAGCCACTGTTAACGTAATTACTTCTCAAACTGATCTATACATAATTTATTCCTGGATTTAAGTCCCAGAACTACCAAAAGACAGCTGACAGATTTAACTTTTTATCAATTATTTTGTCTGATGTCCAGAACCGGTGTCATGGTTTGACTGGTACTGAGTTAACTATTGACTCTCTGTTAAACATCCTGTTACTCTGCTAGCTTTCCGTTAAAAATTTATCAGTGGCTTTGGAGACATTCATGCTACGAGGAAGGCATTTGTGGAGTTAGATTTGTGGAATTCATTTGTGGAAAATAGATAATAGGTGACTTTATAAATGCTTGGAAGCAAAATAATTGGTGCTTGCTCATTAATTGTTCTTTGACACTCCTCACATGCTTTCTTAGTTATGTTGACATTTCTGAAAACTTAAAATTCTCTGTTTATGAAGTGAAATAACACAGATAAATAGTCTGAATTTCATGTCATTGTTGTGTAAGGCCTTTTCACTGTAAAAGTTCATGGTCAGCAGAGGTAGAAAGTAGAAAAAGAGGATTACAGCGAGTCCTAGGATTCAAGCACGCATCCTAATAGCCTGCAAAGCAATCAGTGCAAAGCTATGCAGCATTTTTACCCCAGTTCCCTGTTTCTATATTTCTTTCTGTCATTCCCTCATGAGCTTTAACTTTTGTTAGCACAGAGACACAGGTTAGTTTGGCTTATTGCCATCAAAGCACCACATCTCTATTTCTCCACCTCCAAAATTAAAGAGCCAGATATCACGCAAGAGGAAAATGAAATTCACAGAGGGGAAGTAAATATCTAATGAAGACATTGTTTTGTCAATGCAGTTTAAATAGAAGTGGTATTTAAGAAGGAAGCTTAAGTCAGAAACATAAACGAAGGACTCCTATCCACACAATGCATCTATAGTTTAAGTTGAGCCAGTGTGATTAGATCACATTAGAAAAACTGGGTTAAATAAACACTTGTAATGTCGACTTTTTGACGTGACCAGACAGCCCTGAAGTGGTACATAAATATAACTGTTGAATGGAGGGGAGGTCAAGGGGTCACTGACGAGGTATGACTCAAATCCTCTGTCTCCGGAGCAGCTGAGGCCCTTCACACATTCCTTCGGGTGATGGCACCATCCCTTGGCCAATTAGTGGCCGCCGTCCAACAAGAGGGGTCCTATCTGGAAGTACTTCACTAAAACAGCTGACATGTGGGCCTTCAAACACGGTGATTTGTTTATCTTCAGGGTTGGTTTCGAGGTCAGAACAGAGCAGGAAACTAGGTTTTGGGGTGACACTTGAAATAACGTTAGCAGTGTATATAAGTGCAGCAAACGTATCCTATTCAGGCGGCACATTCCTGTGTAATTGAGCCCCCGTTCCTCTGTAATTGCACTGGCAAACGTCTGTCGAAAAACATTTGGGTACATTCAGCAGGAACCGTCAGGCAGTAGCTTTCTTTAGCTCATTTGAAAAGAGTTGACAGATTAATGGATTAAACTTTCAAAAGCAACTTATTGTGAAAGGTCACAAAGCGGAGGGCAGGTAGGGGGTCAGTACGGTACATACAGAACACCAAAAGGTCTGAAATTACATGAATTGGGCCTTGTTTTGATTATATGTGAAGCTGTCGATGAGTCATATAATACAGTTCTGACAAGTGGAAAAAGCTGTTCTCTGCAGAGTGTTACCTCACAGAGTTTAAAAGTCTTTTCATTTTGAAGTACTTAACCCTTGCCTGTGTAATGCATGGTGGTCTTTATTGATTTGACACTGGTAGAATGAGATATTTTACTACAACAGCCAGATTAACCAAGCTAGATGCAATATCAGATGGTCTGTCCACCTCTGTGGTCAGGACTGGAATTTCCTTACAACTAAAGGAAGGATTGCTTTGAAATTAAGTGCCATTATGATAAGGAGATAGCTTCATGTAACTTTCATTATCCTTAACTTTTTATCTAAAGCCTTCTTGAGGTTGACTTGTTTGGTTGGACATTTGTGGTCTCAATGGGATGAACTATAGCCATTCAAATGATCTTCACACTTTACACCTTGCATTTCTGAGTCAATTTCACTTAGTTTGATGATAAGACTTAACTGGACTATAGTTTAAGTGCCAATTAAGTGAAGTTTGCTTGCTAACATGCTAAACTACCATTGCAACCATTGTAATGATACCTTGCTAAAAGAGTAGCTAAACCAAATACTTTTGGCTGAATTGAATCTGCTCTTCAAAAATGTCTTTAGAGCATCATGGAAAAGGCTGGGAAGGAGAGGGAATAAGACATGCCCTCTCCCTCTTTCCTACCGTCCCTTATCAGCCACAACATCAGTCAATGCTGCTATTATTAGCCATAATGTCATTACCATTCAAGATGGACTTACCAAGAGCTACTCAGTGTGAAACAATGATATGTGGACATGTAGATGACATAAGTTTGTATATTATCCACTTTATTTTGAGAAAAACATGGTTTATTTGTGATCTGGGCAACAGCACTACGTTACCCACAACCCCAGAGTGTCACAGCAACATCTCTGGTTGGTTGAGCCCACCTTTACTTTTATTCTGCTGCTACTGGTGACTTTACTGGTCTTTTTAAAAAAAAATGGTGGCGTATTCAGACAATAACACTACATTACCCACAATCCTAGAGTGCCACAGCAACATCTCTGGTTGGTTGAGCCCATCTTCACTTGCATTCTACTCCTACTACTGGCATTAACAGTCATTTTAAGAAAAGAAGATGGTTTATTCATGATCTCAGGCAACAGCGCTACATTACCCACAATCCTAGATGAACACAGTGACATCTCTGATTGGTGGAGCCCCCTTGAACTGTGAAATTTGGCTGTTGGCTATTATAAGTGAAGTTAAGGGTTATGGAAAAACCGTTTTGTTGTGATGGCAATGACAACACAAACAGCACTTCAGCCAGTAGATTTTCCTTCTAAAAATAATAATTGTAAAGAATTCTTAATATTTTGTGCCCAAATGTAAAGATTTCAACAGTACTGATCAATTGTACTACTGCATACCCATATACATAGGCTTTTGTGGAAAAAGTGGTCTAAGGGTTTAGTTTCTCTTGTACATTGGCCTATTTGTCTTAACATGTTAGCATGTGCATGCTAAGTTAGCATGTGTATGCTAACTTTTAGCCTCCACAGGACTTTGCATTTGATGCTAATAAGCTAATATGTGCATGCTAAACATATGCGCAACCAGGTAGTTACAGCTTATTTACCATTACCATATTAGCGTTGCTAAAATTCTAGCATGTGCATTATGACATTTAGCACCACAGTACAGCCATTCAATCTCAACTGGACTGTGTAATCATCATAAATTAGCTAACATCTGCATGCTAACATGCACGCTACCATAGTAACTATCACTTATTAGTAATATCACAGATGGACTGCTAGCATAGTATGTTAGCTTTTAGCATCAATGTACAGCCCTTCAACTTCAACTTAGCTTGTGTTCAGCACAAATGATCTTAGCTAAACTAAAGTGGCATCCATGATGATCATCACATGCTTTACATTGGCATGTTGTCATTACTAGTATGTTAGCAGGTGCCTGTTAGCATTTAGCACCAGTTTAGCTGGAAGATATCCTCTAACCACCTCTTGTCCATTTGTTACTGAAAAATTTGAAAGTCTTGGATGACTCCAGTCCTTTTGGTTCGTTCATTCTGGCCTAAAATAATATTTTTCTGGTTATTTAAATAAAGTCTTGGTTCACACTGGGGTCTTCGTGTCCAGTATGAGCTTGTGGTCACCACTTTTGGGTGGTCGTGCTGTAACTGCTTCCTGTTTTTGACTTTTATTTTTATACCTGTCTCCATTCGCCAGGAAGGAAGGCAGCTCTACAAATACAGACCTAGCTGAAGATGCCACATGCCTCAGACGTGCCTCTCTTTTTTTTTTTTTTTTTTTTTTTTTCCTTTCTGGGGAATGTGAGCCCCAGAAGAATGTGTAAAGGAAATTCCAGCAGAAGATAACAAACATGGCCCATGTTAGTTGTGTCTGCGGCCGGCTGAATGTGGGCAGCAGGTGAACTTCACAGGGGATTGACTGCTTATGCACGCCCCTCTGTCCTTCCACAATAACACCCCCCCACACACACACACTTTACTCCAGCACCAGTGAAAGCAAACAAATCAAAGTCAGAGGTGAGTATTTTCACCTTGTAGACGTTGACATGAGGGTCCCTCACACTGATATGATCTTTTTAAACCCTGGTTCCGTTATGGGAGGAAACCTGTTTAAACAGAGAACATGCTCGGCAGCTTTTTCTTTTTTATGATTGTTTTGTTTAGCAAAGCGCTTACTGGAGTCACGTTTACAACTTGGACATTCTTAGAAGTGGATGTAACATTTCCTGTAGATGCTACAAGCGTTATTCTGAGCCCTCAGTTTGGTACAAAAGCAGCCAGGATGAAGCCTTGATACTCACATGAGGCCTGTTTTCCTCTAATTTCTGTATCAAACTCAAACATCCCTGTCGTGTCTTTTTTTTCCTTTTTTGCTTTGCCTCCCTTGGCACACAGCAGCAATGCAGAAAATCGGATAAACGGATTAACTGTGGTGCCAACCTAGTCCTGAAATGGTATTTATAATGGCTTTCCTAATGCCTCGTACTGGCCGGGGCAGTGTGTTATTTGATGGATTGGAGAGGAAAGCTCAAAGTAATACATTGGAGGAAAGAATGTGGCAGTTTGTTCTGATCTTTTCAAAGTCATTGACCAGACCGTCTCTTTCTATTCACAGTGATTCGAGCAAAAGTGGTCGGCAAGAAGCTCCTGAGGGACGGACCTTTTGGAACGATGCGCTACACGGTCAAGCAGATGAAGGTAAAAGCTGCTGCTGAACAGAACAGTTATTCTTTTTTCCCTAAAATGAAAGGAGAATCTGTCGGACAGAGTCAGGACGCCTATCCTAGATTGTAGTAGGACCACCAAATCAGAAAAAGTTTGAACTTTAATTTGCTAATTCCTTTCCAGCCTATATTCAAGTGGATACTACAATAAGACAATATGTTTTTATGTTCAAATTAATAAACTTAATTCTTTTTGGGGGATTTTTGTAGTTTTGAAAGCATTTTGCTTTGAAACCTGTATGTTTCCCTTTCAGTGTTAATGGTGCCTTCATAGATGTGCAAGTTACCCAGGCAATGGAAAATAGCACACCTCTACACCATCACAGATGCTGGTTTTTGAGCAGAAGTTAATGGCTTTTTGGAGTTTCCCTGCTTATTTCAGTAAGACAATGCTAAGCCACATTCTGCAAGAGTGACAACAGCATGTCTTCACAGTAAAGAGAGCAGATGGAAGCAAGAATGGGGAAAGAAAATCCGCTTTCATGACTTCAGCAATTACTGTCCTCAGTTCTCAGACAACTACAAAGCAAAATCGACAGTCTTAAGTCAACTCCTATAGTGTTAAATGTAACACTTATTCCAAGTTTATATAATTCTCACAGTTTCCGAGTTAAATTCACACTTTGAAAAGTGTTAACATTTTAACTCCTTTATAGTGTTAATTTTTAACACAGTATTATTATTTTTTTTACACATTCAAAACGACTTTTATTACAATCCTGGGTTTTCTTTCACTTTACAATACAATATATAATAACTTTATTTATCCCCGAAGGGAAATTCATTTGTCTGGAGTCTCATCTGTTGATGTTAGAATCATATAGTCTTATTGCTGATGGTATGAAAGATCTTCTATATCTGTCTTTAGGTGCTGTTTTTAAGAATTTATCATTTTGATTGACACATTGTACTTAATAAAGTTGCCACCTATGGCAAAAACCGGTGTCTTCTGGCAAAGATGGAGCAAATACATAAATTTGGGATAGACAACTCCCTTTACTAAGGACCAATCTTTTGCCATAGGCAGGGAATGACGAACTCTGTGGATAACTTCGTTCATGATGCAGAAGTGTCTAACATCAGAAACAACAATAACATCAGAAACATGAGCAAAGGAATCCAAGCAGTGGTAACATCCAATAACCCTGCCCAAGGGCATGATGGGAAAACTCTTCCTCCTACATCTGAAATGGCAGTGTGCAGAGCTTGTATAATGCTGAGGTTTCAAAACTGTTGTTTGATGAAAAGGTGAACTTATTTTGGAATGTACTGCAGGCATTCTGTATGTGCTTGCCCCCCCCCCAACTCAGTGGACAACCTTACTCATGGTGCAAAAGGGTCTAATATCAAAAACAACGTATCCTTACATAAATCTAATAAAACAAACTTTATTGATTGGCTAACATGAAAGCTTCCCTTAAGGTGTTGAGATATCCATTTTTTTAGTCTTTGGTGTTCTTTGATGCTAGGACTACGTCTCTGTTTTGTACATTACCTATGATTTTCTAACTTTTTGACTGTTTAATTTAAAGAAGAAGCACTCTTTGAATCCTTTAAAAACTGAAAGCAAATAAAATGTCATACACTGGATGTTGACGGATCTCTTTAGCTACAGGACTGCTCATCCACCCCCCTCAGCTGCTGTGTGATAGCTAAGAAGTGGTTTGGATTCTTATCCTAAAGGCCTCTTCTTCACTTTCTCTATATTCTTACATAACACTGCATATTTCTGACAGATGCTGACATGGGTCTGCTGCTCAGACAGGAGCCAGGCCTGAGGATTAGCAGGCTTACGAGCATTTCAGCTCAACCAAACTTCTCCGTCAGAGTGTAGACATCCCACTGGATCACACTCTGCATCAGAACAATCCCAGTTTGTATAAAAGCATTAAGTAGCTTCTTGCTAGTGAAGGACACCAATCATCACTTTCAGGATTATCACCAGGAATTAGACATGACCCTTGCAAGTCTTGTATTTGTATTACAGTCTGCTGGTTCAAACAGTGGGTTTCCTCGTGAGCTGGAAGAGAATACAATTCCCTCCAAATTTCAACAAATCCTATGAGACAAATGCTTTTGGCTTTCCCAAACATCCACAGTTTCAAGCTTAAGTCACAGTTTGTTCTGCTTTTTCTGGGAGCTTTATGTCTAAACAGGGATTTCCTGTTGTTCCCAGACAAATAAATTACACTGAAGAAAACAGTTCTCAGGGCAAACACTGTTCACTCCACATGCCTGAGCTGAATAGAAGGAGCTGAGGTCCGTGGTTCAGCAATGACCTTGCCAAAGCAGGATGAAAGTTAGAGCACATTACACAACATAATTATGTTAACTATGATTTAGTTAAGGGCAGCTCCTAATACTTCAGCTCCCACGAGGCAGTCCTTCAGGAATGTCATCAGATAAAGCAGGAGGACTGTTTTCATTCCTGATTATTTATGAGAGTCAGAGTTCATAGTGGCAGGCTGGTGCTCCTTAAATTCAGGTTTTAACTTCAGTTTCATTTCTCTTGCAGATGTACAAAGGATTCGACAAAGTCCAGCACGTGCAGCACATCTACACGGACGCCTCAGAGAGTTTGTGCGGCGTTAAGTTTGACATCAACAAGTACCAGTATCTGATCACAGGTAAGCTGAATGACTTTAACAAGGCTGTTAAATAGAGATACTTTTATCATACTTTGTGTTTGTTATAGCAGCTGGTTTAGCAGTTGGTCAGTCTACTTAGCTTTTAGTGTACTAGGACCTCCTCCAGGTGGCAGTATAACCTGCACAAGTCGTCCTTATTCAGTCAGAGTGCTTTTATTTGTTTAAGAGAGCAATATGAAAACTTCCAATGGATCAATGCAACAAGTATCCCACAGTGGAGATAAAAGAATTACACATGGCGATGATTCATTCATTACATGTGTTAATTTATGAGAATTAACACAATTTATTAGACTTACAAAATGATAGGTTAAACAGTGCAAATGGTCTGACATATCAAAAGGAAATGAGTCTTAGGATAAAATTAATTCAGCTGCAAGGTGCAAATTATGCAATTATTTTATATTGGGTGCCAATCCCGAAGGCCGATACTCGGGGTGGGTCTGTACAGCTCAGCTCAGTGTTTACAGCACTGTCGGCCTGTGCTAGCATAGAGGAAGCTAACAACAAAAGCTAGCCACTTTTCCTGCTTGTTAAGCCGACAACTTCTATGACTTTTAGCAGTTTAATCATACCTCATCTTTCAAGGTATGGCAGTTTAACTATGACTTTGAGCAAATTAGGAAGGCAGACTCTGACTCTGAATCTGACATCAAATTTCATAGTTTTCAAGGCCCTTTTCAACACCCACAAACTTTATTTTAAGACCCCATTGCATCTACAGTTTCTAACCAGTTACATCGATGACACATTTCTGTGCAGATTGTAAGATTAAATTTTACAACACAGTCAAGAAAAGACAGTATTTGTTCTTGTAGTATTTGGGATTCTACTGTGCTAACATTAACAGACTGTGCTAGTATTACACGAGGAAAAAGTTTCACTACAAAGCTGCTTTTTTCAGAATCCTGTACGTTTTAACAAGTATCAGCCCCAGCCTCAGCTGTTACCTTTCCTATCATTTATGCACACAGATCACTCAATCACAGAGACACTGCAGAGCTTTTAGGATGCACTGAGAGATCAATGGGCCAGAACAAAAACAAGCGTGCAGACTGACATAAAATCTGGGAAGTTTCATCAGAATCTCACTCATGTTTAAAAATAAAAAGCAGAAAACTACCCTGCAACCTCAAATATAAACACTGAAAACAGCTACAAAATTTAATACCTTCTGGTTGTGCATTCAAGACTTTTTAAAGACTTTTAAAAGCCTTAATTTTTACCAAATTGATTTATTAACTTTTGAAACTTTTTAAAACCCTGCAGACACATTTAGGCTGAAAGAGAAAAAAGTAAAAGTAGCTGCATTTACAGTAAAATCCAATGTATGAGCTACATTTTTAACGCCTGCTTTTCACCAAAAATGTTGACTGCAGCTTATAAACTGAGGCAACTTCTATACCAGTTCATAGTGCATGCAGCTGCAACAATCACATGCTGCAGTAGACCTAACATGACTGTCGATTCACGACATTCACTGTGTACTGCTAACTCTTGTACACCACTTTTTAACTGCTTTTCTTCCTCGTTAGGTCATAAAGAAGGACAGGAAGTATTCCATTAGTGTTGTTGAAGAGTGCCGGCTTGACTGGAAACACTCCTCATTAAGGACACGTGACAGGCAGAGGAGGGCAAAGCAACTCACTGGCCTATGAGTTTATTTTTCCAATACCACTGCAGGAAGAGAGCTCAACTACCGTATTGCAGCAAATAAATGTGCAGCGAAAACCTTTGGCACTTTAAGAGCAATGCACCTGCGCAGAAGTTGAGCATTTTGGACTTTGCTGAATGACATGAAGGTCATCACTTTAAACCTTTTAACTCTTGGGAGATTCCGGAAACAGGCTGCAGCTTAAACACCAAGGCCGGAGAAACTCACATGATTTGAGTGGAGTTGTGACTAAGTTAAGCAGTCAAAGGTGCTGCGTTTCAGATTAATGTGATTCACAGCACTGTTACAGTTCGCCTATACAATTGCACAACACCACTTGAGTGGTTTTGGTGATCAGTGACTAAAAGAATTTATTCCAATCAACTGATTGCAAATTTTTGATAAAACTTGACTCGTATTGATTGGTTGGATGATGTAATCGGAGTCATTTTAATGACCAGTGATATTGAAAATTTCCTAACTGAAAAACTAAATCTGTTTCATCAGATATGTCTGTAGAAGAGAAATGGATGTGTTAACATTTTAGGCAAACTCCTGCAGACTGTCGAATTTGGACACAAACACTGGCAACACCAGGCATCAACATAATTTGATGCTTTTCTCTAGTTCTGTATCAAAGTTTAATATTCTGGTATCATGGGAACTGTAGAGTTTTAACAAAGCTAAATTACACTCAGTCTGCTGTTGCCAATAAATACTTGTTTAGTTTATTTGGCCTAAAGTGCCCTCTCACTCGCCTCCTCTCCAAGGACTTCCTCATTTGTCCTGTTACACTAACTTTCCTCCTATTTATAACCTACAACTTGCAACTGCGCAGGCATGCAAAGCCCCCTCCTCTTTTTTTTTAGCACTTTTGCACTTATTTTCCTCAACTTCTAAGACCAGAAACAGCCGTTTTCTCCTTCATGCAACTGGTAATTAACAGCTTGCAGGAAGCGACTGGTGTTTTCCAGCCAAAGCTTTTTATGAGTTGCTATTTCCAACAGAGGTGCAGTTTACTTTGGACCCTGCTGTGCTTGGCGCATGTAACTGTCACTAAGTCCCCGACCTGTAAATACTGTAACTACACCCTACAGTGCATGTGAATGAGCGGGCGTTGCCAGGCAGCGACAGTTATGTTTACCAAGTCAGGGTGCAAGTGACATCACTGACGTCTTCAGCTTTCTCAGGGCGTCTATAATAAGTCCCGCATATGACCGAGACTGGGTTACGTGCAATTTAAACACAGCAGGGCCTGTGAAACGAGCTCTCCTTTGATCGAGCCTTTACTGCCACAGCTCTGATCAGTATTTTAGGAGCATGTCACACACTCAACACCATGTAATAAGCCCGCAAGTGACTCCAATAATCCCAGCGCAGGGATGCAGGCCGAGGAGGAGGAGGTTCAGGGGGGTCGAAGAAGCACATATTTGTGAGCTGTCAGATTCCTGTGTGGTGACAACACGGTGAAGGAGACATACAGTGACAAATCATGACATTCCTGAGAGCTTGCAGGCTGCAGCGGTGCACCTGTCTCAGGAGTCAGTAAGCCGCAGTCAGCTAAAAATAGAAGTCTGTTAACCTTTGGATATTCTGAAATAGAGGTGTTGGTTTAATATGGGCTTACTGTGTGGAATTATCTTTCCTTAGATAAACAGGTTGGATTGCTTGAGCAGTTTGTTTGTATTATCCTATGTTACATGTGGAGGATTATGAAATTAGACAAATTACAAAACAGCACTCATGGCTTCATGGACAGGAAATACGTAAACATTATTCTTTCAAAGATATGTACCAGCAATGCAATACCAACATTCCCAGTGGATCCCTTTATATTGGCTTGACTTGGGGGTCCATCAATATTATATCCAGCATGTTATCATGCTGTCTAGCTTTTACCTCATAGCATCACCTTTGTAGAAAGCTCCCCTTTTTAAATACACCAATCTCATCAGCACCTGTCTACACTTGTGTCTGTAAATGATGGAGGCGATATCCACACTATCTGATCAGCTGTAATCAGATGTTGACATTATATCTAAATCCAGACAAGCACAAAAAAATCTTATTTAATCTTAAATATAACTTGTTAGGTCCAACTTTTTTTTTATTAATTGTGAAAAACTTTTCTTTTCAACCTCAGGTCGAGTGTACGATGGAAAGGTCTACACCGGACTGTGCAACTTCAACGAGCGATGGGAGCGCCTCTCATTGGCCCAGAAAAAAGGCATCAACCACCGTTATCAGCTCGGCTGCAACTGCAGGGTAAGTGGAGACCATTAGCATTATTTCAGAAAGGACAAGACATTAGTGTTAAGCACAAGAGGCAGGAGGTTTAATGGTATAATATGAGTCTTGTAATCCAGTAGATGATGCACTTTGGCATCAGTTTCTAAGACCAGGTCAAAACTCCATCCATTACGCTACTTCTCCACCTGTTGCTTGTAGCCTTTTTAAGCAAGAATATTCAACTTTTCCACCTTCAAATAGTAGTTTCAAAGTAGATCTAACAGACTTTAAAAAGGGAGAATGGCATCTATCCCATTTCCACAGAGAGCCCCAGTTGCCTGCTTTTAGAACTGTGTAACTTTGGCAGCAGGTCGAGGTTCTCCTTCTAGAAGTGAGCCCAGCTGTTTCTCTCACCTAACTCATTATCATGCCAGAACTGTTTAAATAGAAGATGTTACTATAATTGAGTAGCTTGGCAAAGCAGTCAGCTGCAAGTCAAACTGCAAGATAGCTGGTGGCCATCAAGTAGGTGACACGATCTGTCACGTTTAATGGGAAATCAACAGTACAACAGCACTGTGTACATCCCTGCAGATATGACTTATAATAGACTGATGATATAGATGTAGAGTTTGGCTATGTCCTCCTTAGACCTAAGCTTTTGTTTGAATGCATTTGGGATTTCCCCCACTTATTTGGGATCAGTAGGACCGGATAGGTTTAAAAGCTCAGCCTTGTTGTTGGACAGGAAGTAGTTTGAACAAAAATTGATGTCCACAAATCTCCTGAAGGTCCTGGTTCGGCAGAAAATACAGCTGTGGATAAGTTCTAGAGCATCCGTTTTTGTTGTGTTGGTCAGATGTTGGGTCAGTTGTGAGGGGGTCTAAAGTCAGTAAGAAATGGTGTCAGTCATTGAGAAAGGCATAGGGGAGTCAGTTTCATGATGGACCACAAGGACTGGTTAGGGCCAAGTGTCAACTACATTTTCACTCAATCTGTGAATTTATTGGAAATTTTCCTTTACAAAAATCACAAATTCCCTAAATTTAAAATAAATTACAAAAAATCTGTGAAAATTATTAAATGTATTTTTTAAAGTATTCTATGAAAATACCCCAAAATTTCTCAAAAATTTTGAGTGCACCTTCCCTAAAAAAACCCAATCAAATTTCCAAACAATGACAAATACATTTTTAAACAAGTTCCTAAATACTCAACCCCCCCCCCAAAAAAAGAAATAATAATAAAACCAAACTCCCAAACCTTACAAATTGTTGTTTTCTAAAAAAATGTCCTTGAATGTGCCTGAAAATTTCTAAACACATCCCTCTAGAACAAATTTCCCAAATTCCCATGAAAATTAGCCCCAAAACTTCCAATGAAACTCTCCAAAATATACAAATTTTCATCAAAAATCTTAAAATTTTAAAAGCAAATTCTCCAAACATTTCAAGTAAATTACTTAAACTTAAATGGGCATTCTGGAAAGTTATATAAAAACTGTACTAGTTGAATTATCACTATGTTGTAGGAGAGCCAAAATGTAATGTCCTCATATGAAATCCAAATATCTACAGATAAACTTATAAAAAAATACCTAAAGATTTATATGAAATTCACCACAAATTAAAAAAAAAACCTCTCAAAAATTACAAATAATTCTCAAATTTCCTGAAAATTAAAAACAAAATCCCAAATCCTATGTAAATGCCAAAAATTCAAAGCAAATCCCCCCAAACCTTCAAAACAAACTGTCCAAAATACACAAACATGTCCCCAAATTTTCATAAAAATTAATGCAAATTTCAGAGAAAATTCTCCCAATGTACACAAAATGGCAACGCACAAAAAACTGAATTCCTACATGTTTTTGCTTTGAGAGATCCTCTTCAGTTTTACAACTAAAGCTAACTTCTTCTTCAGGGTCCATGTAAAGTCAAGTAGAGCGTTATTAATGATTAAAGGAAATTCCTATAACAGAAGCATGACACGTGACTGGTCAAAGCGATTAATTCTCATTATGCTCGGTTTCTATGTGACGAACCAGTGAATAGAAACTGAAAGCAAGAGTCAGCCACTTAAACTTAAATGACCTTCATGGTTAAATGGCTGTACTGTTCAATATTATTGTTATTGAGTCTGAGTTATGAGCTCAGTTTCCTCTATTATACATCAAGGCTGTTCCTCAGAGACTGAATTCAGAGAAATCGACTTTTACCACAGTCATTGGGAGTTAAGTAACAGCTCTGGAATCAGCTCAAGTCTTCGTTCCAACTTTTCTGTATCTGAATCATGCAGCCCGTCGCTGTGCAGCTGCTGACCCGCCTCGTAAACGTCCTACTGTACAACAGTGTCCTGGACATCTGTTAACACCATCAGCCCCTATCAGTATAAGTGGATTAGCAGAGAGACCTATTTGTTCCCAGTGCAGGCCAGCGCCTGTAAACTGTCCTCACTGTGTAGATGGCAGCAGCCCAGAGGCATCCAGAGGAGGCCATCGATCAACTCAGGCTTCAGTGTGAGAGTCACTGAGCACATGCAGGCGTAAGCATCATCACACTTATTGAATGCACTCTGCTGTCCTCCACATTCCTCAACAAATGATGATTTACTTCACTGGAAAGCAGGAACCATGTCGCACCAGTCAGAAAGTTATTCTCCTCGCACCATTTAAATTACATGAGCCAGGAAGTCATGACGAACAGCTCTGAACCGTAGAGGACAAACGCTTCAAGCTTGAGCAACAAAAATAACCAAAAATGTGAAGTGTGCCCTCTAACTTGCTGATTGAATTTTCTGGCTCATTCACATCTAGAGGAGTGAAGCTCTATGCGGCTGATGACTCTTCATAGCTGTCACTTAACTCAGCGTTTCCGTTCATCACCTCTCTGAGCGTCTTCCTGTCAATTCATGCTGGATTTTCATCCATGACGCCTCATGCTTTTGTGTGAGCACCTGGAGATGTGACGCACGAACTAGCCTCTGTAAATGGAACTGAATCGTTAAGAGACTACAAAATTGACTCTCCTTTAGGAAGTTGGCTGGCATTCTTCTAGCATTTCTAAACAGAAACTAAGGCTTCCTGACTTTGCACTCTTTAAAAAGCTTCCATTTTATACCTCTTCTATTTCTGTGCTGCAGTAAATGATAGAAAGTAAAGCCAAAATCCAGTGGAGAAAAGATGAAATCCCATGTGCAACATTTATTGTTCAAATTATCAATGCTCACTTAAGGGAAAGTATGTAAGAACTTGTAATTTAGCAACACTGTCATTGGTATTAATTTTCAAAATACAATTGTTTTTTTTCTGGGAAGAATGATGCAAAGAGCTTGATGCCACTCAAATGATTAATTTAACTTTATAGCTGCAGTCAGGAGACTGCTAGTTAACTTTAAACCCATGTTCTATGTTCCTGCAGTACTGTGCAGAACTTTTAGGCATGTTCTGTCCAAAAATCAAGGCTAAAGTAAGGCATGTCATGGCAACTAAGCCTGCCGGAGGGCACCAGCGGGTGGGATAGAGGATTGACAAAATCCAGGTAGTGCTCTGGATGTCTTTGCATTTAGCAAGGGCATGTGAAATTCATCTGTAAAAAAAAAAAAAACACAGTTCGATCCAATATCGGTATCGGGTCCAATATGGGCGTAATTAATAGATCGGATATCTGACTGACGGCGCCGATCCAAGTGACTGATCCAAATCCATCCTAAAGTTTGCATATTTATTGGAATCGGATCAGAACTGAAAAAAAGTGGGTTGGTGCATCCCTAGCCAAAGCACGGAGTACTCAGTAGCTACTTTTGGCAAAATAGGATCTTTCCTCAATGTATAGTGACAACACGAGAACAGAACTCTTCAACTATGTTGTTATTATAAGGTGGGAATTAACCTTAAGTGAATAGCAACAGCTGTTTTGGGATGAAATATGCAATCATTCTCTAGCTATGTGCTACTGACGGGCATGTGCAATCTATGCCAAACTACTGGCCAGATTTATGTTTGCAGAGAGCTTAGACTTCCTCGTTTTGGATTTTAGTGCTTATTTTTGTACTCAGTACTTTTTAAAATTGTAGACAAGTGCAATACTTCCCCCAAAATACACTTATGTAAAGGTACAATTACTGATTTTAAAAAGTACTTAAAAAATATAAGTAGACATAAGGCTACTCAGTTATTTTGTGGCAGTATTTTTGCCATCATTGGGCTTCAATAGGGTTCGGTATACCAGTGCTAAATTTATATTTTTAAAAAGGTGCCAGTGCCAAAACGGTCTGACTCTATACTTGTACGAGAAAAGTGTTTTAAAAGTCGGCAGCTGTATTAAAGCTTTCTTGGTATCACAGATAATGCAGAAATAAGATGCCAATATAATATGCAAGTAAAGGAAATCGGTGTAACTTCTACACTTTACATATTTTATTCCTTTCCTTTGGAGTAATGGGATGGCGTTGGGATAGCCAGTAAAGTAGAGAAATCACCACTGGCATGGGGTTTCAAGAAATGTTAAGGTATTTTACAGCAAGAAGGGCAAAGGCACACATGACCAGTCACTAATATCCTGTTCAATCACTTGATTCATGGCTACATCTTAAAAATGTTGCTTTCTTCTCCTCAGATTAAGCCCTGCCACTACCTGCCCTGCTTTGTGACATCAAAGAACGAGTGCCTATGGACGGACATGTTGTCCCACTTTGGCTACCCCGGCTACCAGTCCCGGCACTATGCCTGCATCCAGCAGAAGGAAGGCTATTGCAGCTGGTACCGGGGCATGACCGCACGTGACAAAACCACCATCAACACCACCGACCCCTGAGCCCTGAATCTTGCCGTCCAGAATCCACTGCCGAGTCCCTGTGTCCGTCCCATCCTTTCAATTTTAGAGAATTGCAGGACTCTTTAAGCTCACTGGCCTGGGTGACAGCCTCTTTTAAGGGGCCATAAAAAGAGAACAGAACAAATCCATTACAGTGCCTGTTTCGTAGCACTTCTGATCGAAAAACAATACCTTTTTTTGTCCTTTTTGAATTTTATCAAATTTCCCTACCATAAATTCTCAGCTTACATGGGTAAATTATAATTTATATGGGTAAATTAGCCACCAGCAGTTAGCCTATTGCTAACCTAGTATTATTGTTTTTGTACAGTTTTAGCTCCCAACAACTGAAAGTATTGAACTAGTCTACAATACAAATCGAGTGCCAATGTGAGGTTTTACCCCTGGAAGTTATGCCTCTTATTCTGGCTGAAATCACGTTTTGAAAATGGTATTGTTTTACAGTGAAGTACACATAGATTATGTTGACAGTTTTTACTGTAACGTGTTTTTATGAACGGTCGTTTCTCTGCGTACCTGAATGTTTGCGATGTAACTCATTTTGCAGTTACATGACAAACAGCGCCCTCTATTGAGCACTGATGAATATCAGAGAAATGCTAAAATATATCTGCTACAGTGCCAACGCAGGGAAGAGCTCACTTCTTGCAGAGATGATTTTATTTTATTTTTGCTGTATATAACATAAGCTACAGAAATGAACTATCAACTCAGCTGAAACCTCTGCCATACTGTTATTTATATGTTTATTAGATTACACAGTAACCATGTGGTGTATCTGCAAAAAAAGACAAACTATGATATAATAACCAGTCAGAACTACATTGTGACAACCATTAAAGCAACCGTCCAGAATGAAGGACCAGTTTACCCAGTGGCTCGGTACTTATGGTACTTTTTGGTTGGCTAGGTCATATTAGTTCCTTTGGCTGGTACTCTTCACAGAAGACAAAGTCAAGCAAAAGCAGAGGTTTCAGAAAATAAGATATTTTGTAAGTGTATATTCAATCTTTTTGTATTTAACTATTGCAAATGAACATATTATATATATATATATATATAGATATATATATATATCTATATATATATATATATATATAAATGAAAGTAACAATATTGTCACTAAATTCATTCTTCTTCACCTCTTCCACCAAGGCTTTTTTTTCATTATTTCTTCCCAGTGCCGTACCTTCAGTCCATTCCATTTCTAGACACAGATTTGCCTCAAAGGGAGAAATGGCCCCTTCATTGAAAAATGTTAAAAACATGGTACTGCTAATCAGCACAGGGAGTTTTGTTATGATTGCAATCATAAAAACAAGATAATTAATGGTTACTGTTTCTCATGCTGTGTTGCTTTTTTGTCATAAGTTTTGTTTTGGTAACTCCTTAAAGCAAAACGTGCGTTGTGACCCCCCCACCAAATGTAAATTTAAGTGAGGAGCAGAGGGAGCGGCAGCCTGCACTTACATTAATTTTTTTAAAAATGAGAAAGCAAAACTAGATCAGTAGTTCCCAACCTTTATTTTTTTCCTGGATTCTCCCACCCCCAAGACCCATACGAATTAAAAAGTGAGAAATTGCTGTCAAAAGTCAACATCAGTCTTCACTGTTTAATAGGAAAAACCCAAGGAAAATAGGTCTACTTTTTTAACATACCATGATGTTTGTATTAAATATGTAAGAGAAGTTTTGCCACAAATTTTGATATTATGCAACATTCTTATTTTGGCAACCTTTGTGCAGACAAAGCCTCAAGATATTTGCCGCCCCTTCTAGGGGTCGAAGCAGTTGGGAAGCAGTGAACTAGATGATAGAAAGGCCACTGCTGGTAAACAAAAAAGGTAAAACAACCTCAGCTATATATGGAACCACTTTGGTTTTAATGAGTCTAAGAACAATGAAAATAACTTGCATTATTTGCTACTCAGTTGTGGCTGACAACTCAACAGATGTATGTATTTCTTTGAAAATCACACAAAGTAGCACATTTTTATCAGGATCTCGGCATTGATCAAAATAATCGTGATGAGGACTTTTGCCACAGTTGAGCAGCCTCACCGGAAAGAGAAGCAATCATCTTAGCTTACAGTTGCATTGATGCAGGAGACCACTAACATAAATCTGTTTATTCATAATAAAATTCAGCAAACAGAATCTTTAAAGCGCCTGTGATGACTTTTAGTTTGTGTTGCTTTTGGCGCCCCCTCTGGTTATAGCGTTAACTTGCACAATTGTTGTTTTCAGGCAAACTATCTCACCCTCCTCTCTCTTAAAGCCAATGTGAATTTCAACCCATGGAGAACGTGAAAAGCGTGCTTTGTGGGCTCTGTATTTACGTTCTCTGACACCTACCCTGTGGCGGGTTGCATCAACTTAAGTTTAACTGGAAACAGCTGAACACTGTTCTGTGTTGGTTTTGTACAGACACAAGGGGTGCCAAAATCAAAACATGAGCTTTAATCAACAGACATGAGAAAAGGTACAAGCATTGTGAGAGTCTAACTTATTACCAAAAATGTCACAGACTTTATAAACATTTTTTTTCCATTCAAAATGACACTAGGGGTTTAATTCTGACCTGACCTTCAAGGAGAATAAAAATATATATATAAAGTAAAATATGTATAATGTTTAATGAAGAGGCTTTCTCTCCAGTTGTGGCATTACTGTGTCATTATTTCTGTGGTTCACGGTTGTGTAAATATACTGTCTGCTTAACACAGAAACACTTGGTCAAGTTTGATCCTTTAAAAAAAAAAAAAAAATCCAATCAAGGAAGCTGTGTACAGTCTGTGTGTAAACACTGATTCCTGAAGTCTGCGGGGGGATGTTTCCTTGTAGGGGTTATAGAAATGTTTGACTTCATTTCTGTGTTTTATATTTTTATAATAAAGATTTAATGAAAAACTGGCAAGAGGGAAGTGTATGCTTCTTCTTTGTTTGTGTTTGGAAGCACGCGTTTATGCTCTGGAGAAAAATATCTGCAAGGCACTTACCATCTGAGAGTGGTTTGGATAGAAGGTTTGTTCATTCAGGGGGAATTTCTCTGGACCGAGGGAGTGGTAGAGTTTAATCATCTGAGAGAACTGCAAACAGAAATAGACAGTCACATGTCTTTATTCAGGCAAACTTGCTTATCATCACACCCAAGTTATCACACTATTTCAAAATAATATATTTATTTAATAAAGTTTAACCAGGAAGAACCTCCTTGAGATAACTCTAACTTAAAAACAAACTCCTAGCTAACATTTAAGTGTGCGATTCTGTCTACACTGGAACTATCTTATCTGATGCAATACTTAAATGCATTACTCCATCCTAAATGTATGTTCTGACCTGGCTACAGAAAAACTTATGAAAGGTTAAGTGTCTCTTTTCATCTGTCCTTTCTAATAATGGTGAAAAGTCCAAAATCTGATCTAAAAAGCAGCTATATGTAGTTCTGCTAAAACTTAAATTTCTGATTAACCCATCCTACTTCCTACAAGTTCCTCACAATGAAAGCACCCAGTTAGTATTGTTTAAGTGCCTTTATTTTAAAACAGCCATATCAGGAATATGAGTGTTTTCATCAGTGGCAACTCACAACATCTCAGACATCTAAACAACAAGGGGAGGGATCTGAAACTTCAAATCACAAGACTCTGAAGCTACAACATCAACCTTTTAGAAAATATCTCAATACTATAGGCCTAGATTGTACTTTTATACCAATTCCAATAAATTTTGGATGCTGTGTTAAACATAAATAAAAACAGAATGAAATTCTTTGTAAATCTCATAAACCCACATTTTATTCATAATAGAACATAAACAAAAAAATCAGATGTCGACAGATATTTCATGAAAAATATTAGCTCATTTTGAATTTGATAGCAGCAACACATGTCAAAAAAGTAGGGACAGGGCTGTGTTTACTGTGGTGAGGCATCCCCTCTTCTAGTGAGGAGACCAGTTGCTGGAGTTTAGGGAAAGGAATACTGTCCCATTCTTGTCTGATGTAGGACATGCTGCTGAACAGCCCTGGGTCTTCTTTTCCTTATTTTATGATGCTCTGAGTGTTTTCTATCAGTACAAGGTCTGGGCTGCAGGCATGCCAGTTCAGCACTTGGACTCTTCTACTGCCAAGCCATGCTGTTGTGATGGATGGGGTATGTGGGCTAGCATTGTCTTGCTGAAATATGAAAAGCCCCTGAAAGAGACGTCTGGATGGGAGCACATGTTACTCTAAAACCTCTCTATACTTCTCAGGATTCATAGTGCCTTTCCAGTCTGCCACACATGGTGTCTGCGGTATCCAAAAAGAATTCAAAATATTGATTCTCTTGTGAAGCATGCTTTCTCCTTAAAAATTTACCTAGCATTCACACCATTTCCCTGCATTCTTCTAAGATGTTTTTCCTCTCTGCAGTGTAAATAATAATGTGCACTGGAGGTGGAGACCACTTGCTCTGCCAGCTCCACAGACAGGTGTTACAGCTCCCTTTAATGGCCCAAATAAATCAGCTGAAGGCAGCCGCTAGGGAAGGGCCTCGCCACACCGCTGTGCAATTCAAAGATGGCTTACCACCCAGGGTTTGCTGCAAAAGTTGTAGATGGAGAAGAGAGAATTGACGCTAGGGACGCCGCCGAAATGCAGGCCGATCACGAGGTTCCTGAAGTCCTCACCGGGGATCATGCTGTAGGCGTGTTGGCGAATCAGGACAAAGTCTGGCTTGAAGGACCTGCAGCAAGACGGACAGGGAAATTGGACCATAAAAAAGTGTCTGAGTTATAAATTGAAGCAGAGTCCTTGAATCTTATGGCAACTAATATAATTTACAGACAGGCATGCATTATGACACATGAAAGTTCCCTTTTTGATCTTTTGGAGGTGTAAATGAACAAAAATAACCTCTCTAACTTGACTGTACTCAGGTCATCACCTCTATCAGCACCTTGACATGCCACATCTGGGCATTATGCTAACAGCCCAGGGCTCTGTTCTTTACAGACCGTGTCGGGCTGAATGGGTGAAGAAATGCCTCACGGTTCACCTAATCTTTTTGGACCATCTATCCAATTAACACAGCCTAATCCTTCCTTTAGACACTGTTCTGGGAGCAGGGCCAAGCAACCCATCAGGCACCTGGAGGCCTCGTTTACGGCAGCCCACATTTCACATTAACTCAGGAAACGCACTGCCACTGCAGTCATGGTTTACCCATTAAGTTTCTTTCAGTTTAAATTCTTCAGTGCAAGGTTGTATTTGATTTATGTGAGGCAAATATTTTTATACTTACTGAACAGGTGGGTTAGGGATATGCATCCATTACAATCTGCATTACTTACCTATAAAACTGCCTCTAGGCCAGGAAAACTAGAAAATTATGAAACGCACTTCTTCCACTTTTCTTTAATAATTCCAATGATGGTAGGAAGTGTGATTAAAACAATTAAAATTTTGATTCTTCTGATCACAGAGCAGTTTTCCATTTTGCCTTGGTCTGTTTTAAAAGAGCTTTGGCCCAGAGAATCCTATCCACATATGGCTTCTTCTTTGCATGATACAGCTTTAACTTGGATTTGTGGATGGCATTGACTACTGTTTGGACAGACAGTGATTTCTTGAAGTGTTCCTGAGCCCATGCAGTGATTTCCAGCCTGATTTAAATGCAGTGCTGTCTGAGGGCCTGAAGATCACAAGCATCCAGTACTGGCCTTTTGCCTTTGTCCTTGACACTTACACTTCCACATCACACAAAAATATAAATGTGAGGTACACAAACAGGAGGTAAAGGCCTGCAAGTTGTCGAGTGAAATTACAGCCAGGCCCTTAACCAGGCTTTGGGTCATCAAGTGTTGCTTATGTTAGACCGGGACAGGACTTGCTGGCTGGCTGAGGACTGATCGGGTCTCAGCGACAGAGTGACTACAGCTGTTCCTCCCTGCTGCTGCACTCAGCCACAGTGGCAGCAGACCAAACGATCTGCTATTTATACTGGATGGAGCTGTTTATTGGAGCTCCAGAACCAAACCAGACCCATGTGAAACACAAATTCCTGTATTTATTGTTCGTGAAATGTGCTGTTTCTAGCAAACACCCAGAGCTAAAGGAAAATAACATTCTGCTTTAGGGAGTGCATTACAAATTTGAGGCCGCATGAGTCACAGCATTTACTTTAAATACCCCTGTCATACCAGTATTAAAAGATCTAGTACTGCATCCAAAAATGCAGGTTTTAATTGAAGCAGGCCAGCAGAAATTAACAATACATAAAACCATACAGACACACACCCATTTCTTCTCACAGAAAAATTATGGGGGGCATAACACTGACTCACATTTTTCAAAGCACCTATATCCAATGTCAAAGATATAATCACATTGGGCTTTTATGGTAATTTTATTTTTACCTCCACCAAGGAGGTTATGTGATCAGGTGGGTTTGTTAGTTAGTTAGTTAGTTTGTTAGTTTGTTAATTTGTTAGCAACATAACTCAAAAAGTTAAGCACAGATTTTGATGAAATTTTCAGGAAATGTCAGAAATGGCATAAGGAAGAACTGATTCGGTTCTGGGAGTGATCCGGATCACCATCTGGAATTAGGAATTTTTTAAAGGATTCTTCACTTTTGGGAGATAGGGCTAATGGCTGTAGCGTAACAGAGAGAAAGACAGCGAATTGTAGCGTGAATACTCACAATGCTGGGAGGAATAGAGGAATATTCACCCTCTGCCATGACTTCCAGTCGTCCGGTGAGACCATGGGTGAGACTGTCAGTGCATCTGTTGGCACTGGCATGCAATGCTTCCACCATGACAGTCCACCAGTAGCAAAGCCAAAGGTTTATCTCACCATATGCCCACCCCACTGGGGCGTGAGTAATCGGCGAATGCCATGGTGAGGGGCACATGGGGACGGATCCAGGAATTTTGTAAAGGATCCTTCACTATTGGGAGATAGGGCTGATGGCAGAGGTCTGCGCTCTCTAGTTATTATCTATTATTAGAAAATACATTTACTTGCAAGTCTTGACTGTGTATATACAAAATTGTATATTTTTGTTTGCATTTATACAGCATAGGCAAAATCAATAGAACTCAACAACAAAAATATATATTTTTTTTTCAACACAAAAACCCAGGATATGGGCTTTCCCTAGTCGTAATTTACTGATGACATCAACACATGTGTGCTGGATCAGTAGAAATTGGGCTTTTTAACCTCATTTTACCACTTTTTCTGCTAATATATTCCACTTTTTTCTTCTTTTTATTCTGTTGTCCACTTTGGGACCAGTTTTTCTGCTTCATCTGGCCATTTAAATGACTTCTTTTGCTACTTCATTCCCAGTTTTGCCATTTTTTAACTGCTTTTTACCGGTTTCTGCCCTTATTTTGCCCCTTTAAGCATTTCTGTAACCCATTTTTGCCTCTTAAAAAGGGTCTCTTAAAATGTTTCTACAACTGTATGCTACTTTTAGCCCCTTATTTTCCACTTTAAACTAATTTTGCCACTTTTCAACCTGTTTTTAGTTTATCGCACTATTTTAACCAATTGTTGCCTTTTTGTTGCCCTTGTTTTTCCTCTTTGACTCATTCTGCTCTATTTCCCCCATTTTTTCACTCTTTAACCAATTTCCACTGTTTTCCAACCAGTTTATCCTGTTGTTGCATTTACTTGTAACAACTTTTTGCCACTTTAATCCCAATTTTGCCTCCTTTGGAACCTTTTCACCACTGTTCTCACCAATTTTGCCACCTTTTATTTCTTCATCTATTCCATCTTTTCCACTTTTAACTCATTTTGTCAGTTTACTATATCTGGTCATTTTTGCAATGTTTTTGCAACTTTTAAACATTTATTTGGTTAAATATATAAAATATGGTTATCAAAGATTAACTTTTACAATAGATTATGAATGTTCTGACCTCCATGGGCCCTGGGTCCTTATGGGTTAACATGCCCATTATTCTGATCTTCTCAGGAAAACATGAAACAACAAGAAAACTTTTGTCCTGTTGCAATGTTAAGCAAATGTGTAAAACCAGATAGACACTGGCTTTGTGCTTCCTCATTACCACAGAAAGCCCAGTTGCATCCCAATGGGACAGCTTTCACTGGGCTTCAGTTAATTGAGCCAGTGCCCTATGCAATCGGAGCATAACTGAGGTTTGCCACCCATTAACTTTGTTTTCCTGCCCCAGCAGGGCTCCCTGCAGGTTGTGGATTACACTGAAGCGGCACATCTCTGCTTTACGAGCCGGATCGCTCGGGACCTGCAGTCATCACTTCTCAGGCGATATGGTAATGCGCCCTTCGGATGTGTTATCAGCGGTGCAATAAAGGCTGATAACAGGCACTGATGGAGGTAAAGCAGGGTTATAGATCAGGACGTGAGGAGGGAATGGACCTACGTGGAGTCAGAAGCAACACTTAAATCGTAAATTGAGTGTGATATGTGCAGATACGGAGGAAAAAATATCCATGTAAACAAGTCATTCTTAGTAAATCAACCCTAGCAAAGCAGGCATTTCAAGCTCCCATGAGGAGGTGATGAAACAGAGTGAAATCAATACAGATGACCTACAAAACAAACAAGACCATTAGGATGAAGACTCATTATAACAATACAGATATTTTAATGCCTGTTAACACCTCCAGTGGATTAGAGTCAGAATCAACAGCATGCTGCAAGTTTAACACAAGATAAGCCAAAACTTCAGACAAAAAATTGTCTTTTTCCTTTATTTTTATTCATATGAAAAGTCGACCTGCAGGACTGTATATAAGCGAGGTTTGAAAACATTACAATGCATTGAGCTACCCAGTAGCTCCCATTCGTGACCTTTGTTATTTATAAATTTTGTGTTTCTTGGGGGGGAAATGTAACAGCTCCAACTGGAAGTTTTTCATCAGAGTCTCTGAAGCGGGGCACTATTCAAAGCAAAGACAATATGCTGCCATTTACGCCTCCAGATGCATTTATCAAACAGAATCTCTGACCTTCTGATAGGCTCCACAGGGATGTGTGAACTGCAGGGCACATTATTCTTCATAACACCCCTGTGCCTGGCTCAAAGGCTGGCGAGGGTCTTATCGTCCTCCCATCAGTCTGTCTCTCAGAGATAAGGATAATCGGGGTTGAAGTCAGTGGGAATGCCACAAATGCCAAACAGTGCATACCAAGGATCGGCGCAGTGTTTGTACACAATGGTGCATTGTGCTGTTCTGGATCTGCGTCATTGGAGGGAAAAGGCACCTTAGAGAGAGAGAGATCTATGTTTCCTGTTACGAGGACAGAGACTTCAGCAAAAGTCAGAGTGCAACAGCATTGTTATGTAAAATCCAAACAGAACAGAACTGTTTATATGGCCTAATCATTCAGACTATAGTGAACCAGTAAAGCGGGAACATTTAAGAGGGGGCCTGACTTCTGAAAGGGACTCCAGCTTACAGTTCAGAGTGAAGTACTGATCATTTGGTGCTTCTGAAACAATAAGCAACACTACAAAAAAGATGGTATTCAATTAAGATTAAACAAAAGACAGTTTAAATAATGAAGATTTATGGTCATTAGAAGACAGAAGACAGTCTATTGTTGACGTTCTTATAAGAAAGACAATATTCCTCTATTGTCACAGAAAGTCTCTGATTTGTCAAACACAAGTCTGGCTGCTGGAGGCTGCTACAGGTAAAGTTAACGCTCCTAGAGAGTGGGCAGTTACTGCTGACCTCTGTGGTAACTACAGATGGCACAACATATCAGATCAGGCCAGAGAAACGTTTCAAAGTAAGTCTGTTGCAGTAATGATTTCAGCCTGTAGAGGGCAGTATGTGTGCACATTAAAACACAAAATGTACAATTAAATACTTTGTGCTAAAATGACAAGACTTGGTATGGAAGCCCATTTCTGCCCAAAATAAAGGAAAAAAATATAAAAGTAGGGCAATTTTTGAAAAAAAAAAATTATCCTACGTTATAATTCTAAGATAAAAAGTCAAAACTATGATAAAAAGTCAAAATTACAATAAAAAGTCCAAATATGAGATAAAAAGTCAAAATTATTAGATTAAAAAGTCAAAAATATGAGATAAAAAGTCAAAATAATGATATAAAAAGTAGACTTATGAGATAAAAAGTCAAAATATTGAGATAAAAAGTCAAAATTATGATATAAAAAGTCATGATTTCTAAACTTTTTATCTCATAATTATGAATTTATATCTCATAGCTGTGACTATTATCTCATAATTATGACATAGGATTCCTTTTTTGTTTTAAATTGCCTAGCTGCCTTATTTTTCTTCTTTAAGTGGCGGAAATGGGCTTCCATAACTTGGGGTCTAACTGATCAGTAGTACTAATGAATCTCCGTGTACACTCCCCTTTTAAAGTATTGGAACAGTGAGGCTAGTTCATGTATTTTTTGCTTTAGACTGAAGACATTTTGGTTTGACATCAAAAGATGAATATGAGACAAGAGATCAACTTTTCATTTTTTATTTTCAGGTATTTACATCAAGATATGATACGAGACTTAGAAGATAGCATTAACAGAACACCAAATAGATCAAAATGAGTGAGACTTAATATTTAGTTGCAAATCCTTGCATTCTTCTTTTGTGATGCTTTCACAGGCTTTCACCACAGCCTCTTTTAGTTGTTGTTTTTTGGGGGGGTTACTCCAGTCATTCTCCTCTTTAGTAGGTTAAATGCATGCTCTATAGGGTTCAAGTCTGGAGACTGACTTGGTCAGTCTACAACCTTCCACTTCTTGCCCTGGTGAACTCCTTTGTCGTTTCGGCAGAGTGTTTTGGGTCAATATCTTGTTGCATGATGAAGGATCTCCCAATCAGTCTGGTTGCATCTTTCCATAAATTGGCAGACAAAATGGTTCTGTAGACTTCTGAGTCCATTTTGCTGCTACCACCATGTGTTAGATCACCAGTGAAGATTAATGAACCTATCCCAGAAGAAGCCATGCAAGACCAAGCCATGACCTTACCTCCACTGTGTTTCACAGATGAGCTTGTATGTTTGGGATCATGAGCAGATCCTTTCTTTCTCCAAACTTTAGTCTTTGCATCACTTTAGTAAAGGTTCATCTTTGTCTCATCAACCCAAACTTTGTCCCAGAATGTTTGAGGGTGGTCTCTGTACTTCTTGGCAAATTCCACCCTGGCCTTCCTGTTCTTCTTGCTGATGAGTGGTTAGCATCTTCTGGTGAAGCCTCTGTACTTTTGTTCATGAAGTCTTCTGCCAACAGTAGATGGTGATACCATCTTTCTTTACAACTCTCAAAGTTTTTCTGTTGTCAGCTGCTCCTGTCTTGCTTGGTCTACCAGATCGACATTTGTTACTGAGTACACCAGTGGTTTCTTTCTTCTTCAGAACATTCCTAATAGTTGTACTGGCTATAACCAATGTTTGTGCAACAGCTCTGATTATTTCCATCTTCTCTCAGCTTCAGAATCACTTGTTTTTCACCCATAGACAGCTCTCTGGTTTTCATGTTGGTTACACCTCTAACTATAAATGCAGTCAGCACAGATAAATTCTGAATCTGAGCGTAGACATTATTGTTTGAATAATCGTGCACCAGTCAATGTTCCAATACTTTTGCTCACATGAGAAATTGGTGAGTTCAACCGAAAGGTGCTATCTTCTAAGTGGTGTATCAGATCCAGATGTTAATACCTGGAAATAAAAGCTGAAATGTTGATCTCTTGTCTCATATTTATCATTTTAAAGCCAATCCCAAATGTTTTCAGTCTACAGCAAAAAAAGGAACTGACCTTGCTGTTCCAACACTTCACTTGAGTACAGGTAGTTGTTCAACTGAGTTGAAGCTACATCTAAATGTTTTTCACAGCCATTTAAGAGTCTGTTAGCATGTTTTTATTTGGCACTAAGCATCACGTAGATCCGAGGAAACAAGGATGAATTTGTCAAAGGAGTCTTCAAATTTTACAGTCTTAAGCCTGTGCCCCAAGTGACATAATCTGTCTTATAATGTGCAGTCCAGAAGATGCAGCCCCTGAATTAGGACACAGCTATAGTTTCTTGAGACCATTCTCTGCTTGTGCAGTGACTCCCTGTGGCTCAATATCAAGTCGTGGCCTTAATCTAGGACTCCCTGTGGTTGTGGCTGTGGCTAAGGGCCGAGTGGCACCAGAGCAACCTGGCAGCAGCTCAGATCCTGGGCGTTGGCTCAGTCAGGCCTGCCAGAGCTCTGGATCTTCTCCAACAACAATCACACGCCAGGACTCATCTCTACATTGCACCAAACCTAACAAAGGTCACGTATAAAACTGGAGATGCTCACCGTTTACTGTCACAACAAAAAGTTGTGGATGTGTTTGAATAGCAGCTCTTGAATCCAAACAGAGGAGGTGTAAGTTAACATCTACAAGCACCACAAATCGGAGAATGTTTACTTGCTTAACAGAGATTGTGTTGAGGATTTGGATAAGAGTCCCATGGGAGGCAGATGTAATGAAGAAACGGGGCTGGAAGAGCGATGGAGCGCCAAATGACCTCTGGCAGAGGGGGAAATGAGTGTTTGTTAGGAGTTTGAGGGAATTAGCGGGACCATTTATATTCATGGCTATATTAGAAAACAGCCGCTGTATGCTTTCATTACATTCACAGCCCTCCTAGAGAAAACCAGCCTGAAGCCATGTCTGAATTCAGCCAGTCTGTCACTGGGATTTATTTGCTCAGTAACAAGATGAACCTGTCTGAGGTATTAGGTGTCGAGGCCGCTCCAGGGAGACAGCTCTTTCCCTGATTAAAATGGGCTCTCACGAGAATCAGGGAAAGGGGTGTTTACGCTCATCTTTTGTGTGTAAATTTTCTCTGTGTGGCCTTTTTGGTTAATCGTCACCTTAGGAAACCAGAGGAGGACAGTCTAAGTGCTCTGTCGGGAATTGGAAAGAAGGAGAGGCTGCCCGTCTGGCTGAGACTTCAGGGAAGAAAATTAAACAGAAGGTAAGCTAAAGAAATCAGACAAGGATCTGCTAATGTCATTTGTCTCCCTCCCTTCTTTGGCCCATCGGGCAGAGATTTACATGGAATGTGTCAAGGAAGCATGCCACAACAAACCCACAGAAATAACATTTCAATGTCATATGCAATATGTAAGGTGCAGCAACACAGTGTAAGCCAATCAAATCTGATACAATACAATACAATATG
This sequence comes from Cheilinus undulatus, assembly GCF_018320785.1. Lineage (NCBI taxonomy): Eukaryota > Metazoa > Chordata > Actinopteri > Labriformes > Labridae > Cheilinus > Cheilinus undulatus. The sequence continues at coordinate 15,906,184 of NC_054887.1, read as the reverse complement.
GTACAGACAATAAATGCCACATAATGTGATATGATACCGTACCATACTATAGATATGATTGGATACCAAATGTTAAAATAAAGAAGGTACAGAATGATGATGATTCAAATGATATAATACAAAATATTGCTACAGTATGGTACAGTACAATAGGTATAATTTCATCCAATCTGATATGGCACAAGTGATATGTTACAGTTCAGAACCATGCACACTGCAATACAATCTTGTACAGTGTGGATGACACAAATAGTTCAGACAATACCATACCAAAGCATACTAAGTGAAACAAAACAAAACAATACAAAAAAACAATACAAATGGTACAGAATGGTACCATTTCAATTATACTAGACAATATTGCGATGTGTTATTGCAATTACGTTGCGTCACATTGCGTTGCGTTGCATTACATTGCGTTGCATTACATTGCATTGCGTCGCGTTGCGTTATGTTACGTTGCGTTATGTTACGCTGCATTACGTTGCATTACATTACATTACGTTGCGTTATGTTGTCTTGCGTGATGTGTTGAATTCAGTTGCATTGTGTTACGTTCCATAACCTTACATTGCATTACATTCTATTACCTTACGTGAGGTTGTGTTACGTCACATTACATTGCGTTATGTTGTCTTACGTGACGTGTTGCGTTTAGTTACATTGCATTATGTTCCATTACCTTATGCTGCGTTACCTTATGTTATCATACGTTATGTTACCATACGTTACCTTATGTTGTGTTGTGCTTTGCATTATGTTACCTTATGTTACCTTATGTTGTGTTGCGTTGTCTTGCATTGCATTGTGTTACACTGACAGTGAGCAGTTGTTTTACAGTTGGGAATTCATTCAAAACGTTGGGCACTCACAGTGGCCCCCCTTGAGTGTGTGGGGCCCTAGACAACTGCCTTTACCTGATGTTACATTTGTACATTTTTTTCAATATTTTAGGCTGATATATAACTTATACTACCAATATGTATGGCCAAAATATCTACTGTAAATGTTGGCAGAAATTTTTATATCTGCTGATACTGATATCATGCCAAAATTATTGTGCAACCCTAGTTATGTTACAGTAAGATATTATAGATACAGATGATGCAGTATAGTATATATTAAGATCAATATGATGTGAAATAATGAATACAAACAACATGCAAATCCAGTTAGTCCATCCAAATTATTTTGTAGCTATTATCAAGAAATGTCAAAGTTGCATTTTTAACTTTAGAGCTGAAATACAGTTGTGCCTTATATTTTAAGCTCAAAAGTGGCCATGATTAAAACTCAGGGTAGCAGAATGTGTCTTCAGTATGATAAATTTGTGAAGGAAAAATTGTGAATCAAGAGAGTATAGCCTGTTTGTCGTAAACTCTGCTTAAAGTTCACTATTCAGGTACTGTTGCGTTCCCAAAGGTGCAGTAATGTAAGTTAATTTGACCTCCAGTCAGCCATAATCTTTTTTTATTGAATCCTAAAGTTAGTTTTGCTGACCTCCAAAACTGTTTAAACAGTTTAAGCCTCAACCTCAAGTTTGCTTTCACATCCACATTTTTGCCTTTTAGCTGACGCTGCGGCCCAAATCTCCTTTCAGTGAGTGAACCAGTAAAACAAGCTCAATAAACACCTCATCACCCACCATTAAACTAATCTGGACATTCATCACTTCTAATTCATTAACAACCTTCATTATCACACTAGCAGCTCTGTAGGGATGCTGGAGGACTGAGATGCTGCTTTGCAGCTTATCATACTTTAGTTTCCTTGCCAGACCAGTGTTTCCACTTGGAGCCGAGCAGCTGGCTGGAGGTTTTGGCAGCAGAGAATAAAGAAGCCAAAGGGCTGACTACAGCAGTGCAGCAGGACACAACACACCATAACTACTGTATCTTGTGGTGTGTCTTTCTGCTGTACTGTACGCCTAGCAGTGCGTGCCACGTCGCACACAGTATTAGAAAAATTGTGAGTAAGCTCCAGTTTCTGCTCTGGAATCAGGGCCTGTTTTCAGGCTTTGATTCATCTTAAATCTACATAAAAACAAGAGTCAACAAGAGTCTGATATATGTAAGCAGGCACTTATCCATAGCAGTACTGTACTTAGAGAAGTGTACCCTGGAATGATCTCTGAGGCACTCCAGGCCAGCACAACATGTTTTGGTTTTTATGTATTTTTTGTATTCTGTATTATTTTGTCTTTCTATATTTGGTTGATCAGTTGATACGTCTTGTGCCATCTGTATGTGTTTTTATTGGATGTAGTGTGTGCAAACCCTAATTCCCAAAAAGTTGGGATGCTTCATAAAATGAGAATAAAATCTCTTTCAGCAAATCTTCAACTGAAAACAGCAAAAAAGACAACATATTCACTGTTCAAACAACAATATAAGTCAATTACATGTTTAGATATTCAATCATACGTTACAATATATTTATGTAATGCATAGCTTATATGACACGAGTGAACAAAACACACTTTATACACAACACAAAACCCAGAACTATGAGAAAGTGTACCACAGCATGGAGCAGCAGAGATGGCGAGTTTACAGAGCATGCCTGGTGACAGAGTTCAGCACTGAGGACACCTGGAAACGCTGGAACCTGCTTTAAATAAACAGCCGAGTGTTAATGCTGCTGTGTACAATTGGGCTGACCTCACATGACCACACACTAACACTACCAACAAACTGCTTCAAACGTCAGATGACTATCACTTTACTGCTGGCTAATTTCTTAGAAAGTTTCAGTGTTTAACAGAGCAACTTTATCACATGACTCTGACTTTCAGCTACTAACAGCCATCAGACTATCTGTTGTAGACTTCAGAGTCATTAACAATCTAAACTACAATAAATTGGCACCAAAGTCGGACCATCTGTAGGCAATTTGGCCTTAATCATTACGGTAACAAAAATATTCCAACACACAAAAGACTCTGTGTCGATTCTGGGCTAACATCAGCAGCATTACTGCTCTCAATCTTATTATTCTGGATTGATTTCCACCTCACTGCATACAGTGGTTATTTCCACTACAACACCGATAATAAAGTAGTTTTTAGTCTAGGCCAAAGTAAAGATCAGCCCATTATTCCCAAAGACAGCTGCTACTGGATTAGCATTCACATAGTTAGCAGTTTAAATGGACCAGTCAGGTTTCAGGGTTTCAGAGGACTGAAGATAAAGTCAAAGTTGTTTGCACAGATGTTGAGATGTATGCATATGGTAAATCTTCTGGGGTTGACAGTAGACACTAAATGTGGGCACACATAACAACCAGGCATAGAAGCAAGACCTTTAAAAACTAGAATTACCCAGCACCGCTGTGATTACTAGTTCACAAGAATGGGACAATGGGACTTCTGACCACAAAATCTCAGCTGTGTCATTTTGAGTCCAACAGGATATTTTTACCAAATATGAACAAATTTCCTCCAGAAGTTGTAAAAGTACTTTAAACAAATGTGATGCGATTGGCTTTAAAGGGTTAATATTTAGGACCCAATTTGGGAATGTGCGACAGTATGTGGTGCACAGATTTGTGGCTTTTCAGTCTACATATTGCGCACAATCCAAGCACAGAGCCAGCTTAAGAGCACAAAGAGGAAGGATTGTGAGCCATGATTGAGCATGGATGTGTTTGGGGCGTGACATGATCAAACTATCCAGAATTTTATCCCTCATTCCTTTAAGAGCTATGTGCTCCTGTCAGCTGGTGTACTGGTATTTGCACAAAGAGTTTTAGGTTTATTGTTTAAAGACAAAAACTCACCCTGCTTATTAAACTATCCTGCTGTCATTTTGCCAGGAAATTGGCTGAATATGCTGCTGGAGGGTTTAAACTATTTTTTACTGAGCATTCCCACAAAATCAGAAATGATGAAAAGAATTCTGTGTTTTCGTGTTCCAAGTGCAGGAAAAAAAACATAACTTCAGTGATTATTGATATCACAAGACATACCCACAGGATCAGACCAATCCATGTAAATTAATGTTCTGTGAGCTCAAGGTTAGATAAATTAGTGCGAGTAACTTGCCCCATTCGCATGTCAAATCACATACGCGAGTGCCCAAAAGACACAAGAGGGAAAGGGCTTCCATCTTCCATATCCAACATTACAGTCAGTTGTCAGCAAACATGAGATTGACTACACTGAGAGAATTGCTGCTCTGTATCTGCTTTGGAAAGCCCAAAACTGACAAAATCACTGCCATATCACAACTTACCCAGCAATCGGACCTCCTCACTTACTTTCCTCCAAGTGAGCTCCTTTTATTCCTGTTCCAATGGAGGAAGTTTCTCCTCCATTTTCTGGTTGACTGAACCTGCTCCCCCTTCATCCTCTGGTGATGTGTGTTAAATATATGTCACCGGAAGATCTCCATGCTGTCTGGCCATCACAACATGAGGGAGTTGCTTGAGTTCAGATTTTTCAACTCTTGCAAATAAGCACATGAAGCGAACGATGTGTTGAACAGGGGACAAATTTGCCCCATTCACACAAATTACTCACTAGATTCGCACGATTTGACCAGAGGAGAGTTGGCATCTACTCAAATCTTGGGGAGAGCTTGGAAACCAACAGAAACAATACATTTTCATCTCTTAGTCCTCTATCCTGTTAAAAACTTTATTGAAGGGGGGCAGTGGTTAGGTTGCACCCCAAGTATTGACACTTGTCTTCCAAGCAGAAACTAGTGGTTCAAATCTGGAATGTGGCTCCTTTCCAATATTTCATTGCCCACTTTCTTTCCCTGATTTCCAAAACTATCTGCCGTCCTGTCTCCTCTGAAAAAAAAAGGCTAAAAAGCCTTTCTGTCCCCCTGTGGAGAAGGTGCCCTGTATTCTGCATCCTAGAAACACACTGCTCCACAAACTTTAGATCAGGTTTCAGGTGGTCTTGGGCATAGTCGTTTTTCATGTCCTGAAGATAGGAAAAGTTGCTTTCAAAGCTGTGACATTTGATTGTTAAATATTAGCTTGTTTCAATGAGGCACTCAGCCATTCAGATTGTTGTCTGAGTCATGAGGATGACTTCATCTTTTCCTGGCTGATCAGCTGATCATCAGTGCTCTCCTTGAGCTCAAACTTCACATAACAGAGCAGTCTATTAAAACACCCAGCCTCACGTGTCCAGCCGCTGCTGCAGGAAAGAATTACTGACTAGAGGACACCTCTGCTTCTGTATGATCTTTTGTTGTAGTCAAGGTTCACATTGTCAGCCCAGAATAGCTGCTTTTGAGGGTTTAATAGCTCTCTATATAACTCATTTTTACAGAGAAGATGGACAGAATGATCAAAATTACTTGCGTCTTCAGTGATGACCTGTAATCCTCTTTCACTTTCCTACTTGCAGTCATAGGACTCTAGGTTCTGTCCATACCGGGGTATCTTACCTGACAACTTTGGAGCCGCCTTTGTTGACCTGCATGTCCACCATACATCCCGAGTTAACGTAGGAGGCCAGGTTGATCTCTGAGAACTCAGCCTGGGGAGAACAAAGACACAAGGCAAGTTTAAAAGAATAGCCCCATCTTTTACCCACAATGCTAATGTTGATACCAAGGGGAGAAACTTTACATCTGAACAGCTGGAGCTAGGGCTAAACCACCAACCTACTGGTAAAGAGAGACTGACCCTACCATTGAGCCACATTTACCTGTGCTGTTTTTTAGGTTCGGGGCAATATTTATGCCCGACACGACAACTTTTAGTGCAAATTGATGTGCCAATGCCGACATGAATTGAAGACCCTTTTTGCACCTATAAAACTTCTTAAAGACTAGAAAATCGCTTTTTTGAAGTAACACATCTCTATCTCTAAGATTGCACTTCACTGGAAATAAGAAGCCTAGCCAAAACCCTAAGAAACAGTCCCACCATTATTACACCTACACCAAACTTCACAGTTGGCATAATGCAGTCAGGCAGGTAACGTTCTCCTGGTATCCACCAAACCAGATTTGCACATTTGACTGCTAAACTTTGTGGCTAAGTTGCTGTTGTTCCTAAATGCTTTCACTTTCTAGTTATATCACTTACAGCTGACTCTGGGATATCCAGGAGGGAGGAACAGCTGGTTAAACCATCTTATTGCACAGGTAGTATCATCATAGTACTACACTTCAGGTTACTGAGCTCTTCAAGAAAAGGAGCCCAGCCATCAAACAGAACAGACAATAGCATTTTTCACATTGACCTCATTTTATGTTTCTGAATTAGCACAGAGAAAAAGAGCAAAAGACAAGAGTCAGAGAGACAGAGAGAGTTGCAGAGAGAAGGCAAATTGAGTTATCCTCAGCAGTATTTGGCCTCAAGGACAGTGAGAGCCTTGTGAATGGCTGTAGCCTGGCTACCTAATGACTCAGACAAACTCCCAGAGATAGCAGAGAGGAGGGGGACTGATGACGCCTGGGAATGAGAAAGTAGACAAGGGAGGGATAATTTAATTTTCATGATAATGATTATCACTGCAGTTGAAAATTATATGGACATTAATATCCCTTGTTAAAAAACACAATTATATGATTTAATGTCCACTCCTTTACTTTAAGGCTGGCTAAGCACACCCAATTTTGAGCATGAACCATGAATATCAGACTGGTTTGATATTCAGGATTTCTGATCTGGTTGCATCCAGCTGAGTACCCACAATAGCCGCCAAGGGTGAGCAGAATGGGAAGGGTCACCAACTGAATGCTGCAAAGAGCTACAGAACAAAATGTATTCTTCTGCTACATATCTTGCTTTATGTGAACCTGCTCTCCTCAGAGGGAAGTACAAAAACTGCTTTCAGTCAACACTGTTGGATCACTTTCCCATGTTCCTTGGCAGCTTCCAACCTCAAGCCTTCATCGTTGTAAACGCCAGATACAGAAAACCCTGGAGACCGACTTAACAACAGCCAGTTGACCTCAATCATAAGAGGCTGCCATTTGTTAGTCTTCAAATCACTTTTCATTATGAGAATGGACATTGATGCAGTGGGTTTAATGGGCCCTAAATAAGCAGCCTGCTGACTGTGTTGTGGAAAAAACAAAAACTCAATTAGCCCTGACATGGTCGACTACCAAACACAACACCACCGAAAGACCATGACTGCATTTCATCTGCCTGTGAGAAGTCTAAGTGGAGACGAGGTTCAGTCATTTTGTTTCCTCTTAACTCTATCATAAAAGAAAGGCAGTGTTTGGAGATGAAATACTGTCAAAGGCAACGCTAAATCAAATGAAAAGCTCTCCAAAGATGCGTCAGACATTTATCTTTGTTTTAAACTCTGCTGTCGACGAGTAACTAAACCCTAAAGCTTCTGCTGAGGTGCATCTTGAATAAACCCAAAAATAAGAGCCTTTAGAGAGTCATGGACAGGGCTCAGGGGGCGGGGTCAGTGCTGGGAATGTGTTTATTAGCCATGCGGTCATAGACTTGCAGCATTTCTTTTGCACTTTTATTGCTACTTTTATCATCTCTTTACCATTTTTTTTATTTTAATTTTTTTTAAACATTTTTTACAATATTCAACCCATTTCAACAATGTTTTGTAAACATTTTTCACCACTTTTCTAACTCAAAACTTATTTTAGCAATTTTTAGCCACTTTTCTGTCACATTTAGCCCAATTCTCGCCTTTTATCTTTTTTAACACGATTTAAATCAGTTTTCTAACACCTCTAATCCATTTTCACCATGCTCTTGTCACATCTTATATGCTTTTAGTCACTTAAAATTTTTTTTTTTGCCATTTTTTGCCACTTTTCTTGCCAATTTTAATTCCTTTCTACCATTTTCACCACTTTTAACCAAATGTTAATATTTTCGCCTTTATTAACCCATTTTCACCAAATCGTTAACATTTTAAGCCCTTTTTTACTGCTTTCTAATACACTTTTAACCAATATTCACCACATTTTTCACTTACAACCCATTTAAGCCATTTTTTACCCACTTTTAACCAATTTTCAACAATTTCTGCAACTTAAAACACATTTTCACTATTTTAAAATCATTTCTAGCCCATTTTCACCACCTTTTTTTAAGAACACCTTTAATCAATTTTCACCAGTTTTTATCATTTCTTGCCCACTTTTTCCACTTTTTTAAAGTACATTTAACCAATTTTCACCACTTGCAACCCACTTAAGCCATTTTTCCCTATGTTTAGCTACTTTTATGCCACTTGTCGTCCATTTTTTCCATTGTATTTCCACTTCAGTTGTCACCATTTCCTCTACTTTATTTTCTGGCATCTTGCTGTATGACATTACTTTCCAAATAGTTTAGTTCGATGTGCCCATTCACATTGTTATTATTATCAAAAAAAAAGGTAATTCTGTTTAAAGGAAAGGGGTTCACATCTTGGAAAAGGTTATATTGTACGATGGCATTTATAAATAAAACTATTTTTTGTTGCTGTGATAAGAGTGATTATTACTCAGGTTTGAAAAAGATACAGATACACAGCTGTTTGTTTTTGTTTTGTTTGTTTTTTTTTACGTTTTCTTGTATCACATTTGATATATTAGGCATTTTTGGCAGCTGATTACCAACTGGAGGACATTTTTTTATTATTTATCTGATTGTTCTCAAAAGGATTTTAAGTAATTTATTGATCATGTTGATTAGAAAAAGATCTCATAAGTGTGTAACAAATATGATAGAATAGAATTTAAGAGGGGTTAAAGCATCTAACGGTTGTCACATGACCAGGGAATGCTGCCTTTGAGATCATTACTGTGTCAATCTGTTTGCCAGAGCCTGGCCTAAAATGACCAAAATCACATCAATGTAATTTATTCAAAACAGACGACACCTGAAGAAATCACATCCACATTTAAAAACAACGTCCACATCACGTTTTCATTTCCTGCATGGCTGCAGCTTTTTGTGCCATATATCTTAAGGAGGCTTAGTTTGTTTTGGATGCTGTTCAGGTATTTTTCCAACCACACTCAGGAAGAAAATTCCTTCTTAAAAGGACACATTGCATTTTGGGTTGAAGCCTGCACACGTGTACAGCACATGGCTAATAACATGTGGCAGTCTGCTAATCAAAGAAACAGTTTGTGACTGGAGGGTCAGTGGATGAAATCCTCGACTGGCTACATAAACAAAGAAGTTAAAGCTGGGCCGTGTCACATTTAACCCTTTACACTTGGTTTACATTTATACCAACTGTGTGAAGCTCTTGTAAAAACTCTTCTGATTGTAAAAAATGTCTCACATCATTTCAACATTCCCTATTCTCAATTTGAGTAATGGGAATGTGGCAACTCAACCTGACAACTTTGGCAGCCTGTTAAGCATTTTTAGCTTTTCATTTTAGTTTAAAGTATTGTCTCAGTTCTATACAATTATTCTCATGAAGCAAAAGACAGATGAGCAAGAGTTTGGATAAATCTACCATGAGCTTTCCGGTCAAAATCAACCAGCAGACATATGGATGAGCTAAAGGAAAAAAGCTAAGAGATATTTCCTTAAGAGGTGCTTGGGACCAAAACAGGAGCTAATAGTAGATGTTGGACTTAATTTGGTCAGCTTGGAATAAAAGGATGATCAGATTTTCAAACCTCAAAATAAGGACCTTTTAATTTTTTAATTATGTACCACATGTAAACACAAAATACAAGATTTCTTCAGTGTTATGAAATATATTTCCTCTTCTCAGTTTGTTACCATCAGCATTTACTTTGCTGAAGTAGGCTGTAACAGTGCTTCTTCCAGCCTGCTCCCATTGTTTATTTGACAGTATTGGTACGGTATGACTGAAAAAGTAGACTTGCACTCTGTGTGAAATGCAGTATATTCATTGACTTTCATCTGGATGGGTATGTTGCTCCAGAACCTGCATGTACCTCCCAGTATTAAAAGCTACCATGCCATGGGCACTAATACATCCCAAAACTACCACAGATGCTAGCTTTTGAACTTTTTGTTTATAGTGGTCCTGATGTTGCTTTTTCTCATCAGCCTAGAGAACTAGATGTGGACTTGTAGCACCACAGAACACTTCTCCACATTAAATTAGTCCATCTCAGACAAGACCCTGTTTTAGCAGCCGTTTTTTGCCATTTGTGGCCAATTTTTGCCACTTTTCTCGCCAATTTTAACCTCACAACTCACAACCCATTTTCACCATTAACCCCTTAACCCTGAAAACACAAATTATAGCCAGAAAATTCTCATTTTTTGGAACTGAAATGTTTATTTCACTTTCGACTAAAATCCAAAAAACTCAAAATTTCCATAAAATTTAACATCTATAATTTTGTGTCTCATTTGATACATTAGGTGTTTTTAGTAACTGATAATCCACTTGAGGGCATCTTTATCATTTATCAGATTGTATTCAGGATTTTTTTTTAGTAATTTATTGATCATATTGATTAGATAGAGTTATCATAAAAGTATGTATCAAATATGATACAACAGGCTTTAGGGGGTTAAATCATTTCTAGCCCATTTTCACCACTTTTTTAAAAGACCAATTTTCACCACTTGCAACCATTTTTAGCCATTTTTTGCCCCGTTTCTGATACATTTAGCCAATATCCACTTTTTGCCATTTTTAACCAATTTTCACCATTTTTTGACACTTTTAATCTGTGTTAACCACTTTCCTGCCACTTCAAACATACTTTAAGCCACTTCAAAACCCAATTTTTGCCACTTTCTTGCCAATTTTGATCAATTTGCCTCTTCTAACCCATTTTCACCAATTCTTTAACATTTTTAGCCCATTTTCGCCACTTTTAAAACACTTTTAACCAATATTCACTACTTTAGTCACTTGCAACCTATTTTAGCCATTTCTCCACTTTTAGCCCATTTTTGCCACTATTAACCACTCTTCTGCCACTTGTCGTCCATTTTTGCATTATATTTCCACTTAAGTTGTCACCATTTCATCTACTTTATTTTTTTGCATCTTGCTGTCTGACATTACTTTCCAAATGGTTTAGTTCAATGCGCTCATTCACATTGTTATTTTTACCTAAAAAGATAATTCTGTTTAAAGAAAATGGATTTAGATCTTGAAAAAGACAATATTGTACTACAGCATTAATAAAATTAATCTTTTTTTTGCTCTGTTAAGGGTGATTGATTCAGGTTAAAAATAAAATATCCCAGCAATAGATCCTGATTTCGCTGGCTTCCATGGGCCCCATATTTGGCAAGGCAAATCAGTGCAAAATTTGGCTGTACTGTACCAGCTGTGAAGTTTGGTGGAGGAGAGATAATCGTCAGGGCTAGGCCCCTTATCTCCAGTGAAGGGCAATCTTAATGCTTCAGCATACCAAAGCATTTTGGACAACACTAAGCTTCAAATTTTGTGACAACAGTTTTGGGAAGGCTCTTTTCTAGTCCGACAAAGCAAGGACTATGAAGACATAATTGATGTGATAGAACTTGATTGCAGAGCCCCGACCTCAACCCCATCCAGCACCTTTGGGATGAACTGGAAAGAAGACTGAGAGCCAGGTCTTTTTACTCAACATCAGTGCCTGACCTCATAAATGCTCTACAGAATGAATGGGCACAAATTCCAACAGAAACATTTCAAAATCTTGTGTGTTCCAACTTTTTTGAAAATGGGTTTACTTTTGATTTATAGGGGTAACTAATTGACTATCCCCACTTCGGGGACATGCATATCTATCACTTATTTCCATTGGTTTATCTTGAAACACATTATCTTTAACTTCATCTTAACTTGAATGTTTGATTGGCACAAAAACATTAAAGCTAGCCAGAGAAAGAGTTATTTATCAGCTGATTCTGTGAAAGCATGAAAACAACACAAACCTGCTGAAAGCTCTGCTTTAGAGGCCCCATCAGCCTGGACAAACAAACCCATCTCATCTATATCAGCCCTTACAGATGTCAACATGCATAGGGATGGGAGCAAATCCTCCAGCTGACCCTCTACTCAACCCAGCTCAAGCCAATTTGCATAGCAAGTTAAGTCAATCGCTATCTACACATTCTCATGCTGTGATCATCCTCTGAGACTTTAAGCCTGCTTTACCGAGCTTTACATGAGCTTTCATCTACATAAAACGGAAATATTATCAACAATATTCTCTCCGAGATAAAGTTCCCTTTCATCCGGAGCTGCGGCCCGTGTAAACTCTGTATGGGGGAGTGAGTTGGTTGAGAAAAGAATGCACCAACATAACGAAACTGGGGGTTTTCTGCCAAGAGAAAAAACACCCATCTCTTTTATTTTTTGTGTTGCACTCTCAGAGGAAGAGCAGGGGGTGAGTAAATGCCGTAATCTTATTTAGGGGACAACAAGGCGCCACTCACTCACTATGTGCCTCAAGGACATGCACTTGGCTCCCTTTCTCTTCTTCTGATGCCCTCCTCTGAGAGAAACAGACTCAGAAATGCTCACATACTTCATCATTTTATCTCCTTCAAAAATCCCAAACACAGGGGCCTACGTTGACTCTTGCAGCCAGATAAATCCAGAGAGTGGGCAACGCATTGGCAGGGAACAGAAGATTCCACACCGTTTCTGATTGGCCGGTTCAGCGCAAGAGGAGCGCAGACCACGACTGTCATTGGGTGGTAATAGATGAAGTGACTGGTGTGGGGCACAGGCCCAGAAGCCAGGACAGGAGGTCTTTTCACAGCACCATGGTTACCATCAGGGTAACACATTCAGACACTTGTCTTGGAGCTGCTCTCGCCCTGGGAAAGGAAAACAGGAACTGATACAAGGGACAACTGCCTCCAGAGCTGATTCTTCTCATCTGTTGACCTGCATTCAGGCAGAATTATGAACTGCTTTGAGGCAACCTATTAAAAGGGACAGAATTATTAGAGCCAGTATGTTTTTGATTTACTAGATCTCATGCCTAACAGAGTAAAGAAGCTTGAGGGAACAGATCAAGCTCAGCCACAACAACAGCTGATGTACTAGTAAGGCTGGGCAACATCTATTGTTTTCAAGATGTATTTATTTACTACCAAAGTAGAACCACCACCTGGCAGTTGTACTATATAGTAGCATCTGCAAGATTTAAAATTGCCTGACAGTAAAAAGACAGAGGTGGGCCGGTATTCCTGGCTACCATTACACCATGAAGACAAAAGAACACTTAAGCAACTTAGAGAAAAGTTACTGATCTAGTACTGATTGGTCATCTGTCAAGAGATTATGTTTGGGGGGCATCAAGCATAGCACATCACCTCAAACACACCATCCCCACACAGCGTTGGCAGCATCATGCTTTGGGGGTGCTTTTTGGCAGTCAGCCCTGGAGGGCTAATAAAGGTAGCGGGTAGAATGAATGTATCAAAATATTATTCAGTCTGCAAGAGAATTATGGCTTGAGAGAAGATAGTTTCCAGAAAAACAATGACCTGAAGCATGCAGGGAAAGCTACACGGAAATGGTTTAAAGAAAATAAGATGAGTTGTCATATTTTGCTCAAGTAGTCAAAATATTTTGTCAACATTAAAAGATGTTTGTGTACAAGAAAGCAGACACCAGTGTCAATCCAGCTCTTCCTAGTTCATCTAGTAAAACATTAACTATATTCTATTTTAAAAATATGATAAAATTGTTAAAACAATTAGTGATTTGAAAGCATCACAGGATGATTTGAAACGAGGTCATCTAAGCCTTGTTTTTTGTTCTCATAGTATCAAAGAGGACATTAATTTAAAAAAAAAAAGGAAAGAAAGAAAATTAAATCAAGTTACTGTTTCCTGGTCATCTTTTCTAAGGACAGGAGTCCCACAGAGGTCTGTTCTTGGTCCTCTTCTTTTCACTTTTTACACAAGTAACTTTCCACAGTCCTGTCTTGAAACTGACTTTCAGTCGTATGCAGACGATACAATCCTTTAAGTGTCTGATAGGACAGTTTGTCAGTTTCAGCACAGCTTTCATATAATCTACAGATCAAAGCAGCATGGTTTAAGAAGTCCTAGCTTATACTTTACATGAAGACAACAGTATCTTTTTGGTTTTCTTCTAGGGTTTGGTTTTCATCGGAAGCCAGGAAAGTATCTTGGCGTTGCATTCCATTCCAACCCAAAATTTGAGAAGCATGTGAAAATGGCAAGTGAGAAGCTAATTAGAGACTGTACCGATCTACAATTACAGTTTTATGGACTCTTTTTCATCTTAAAGTGTTTGTCAATCTCCTGATCAAAAGCAACACCTAAAACAAAAACGCCTTGGATGATAGCTTATTTTTTATGTATCTTAGAGGCTCCTTTAGGGACGGCATGGCAAATTAGCTTAGCGCTACAATGTATGGCAAAAGTTTGCTTGCTTCATAACATTCCCTATGTGAATAAAGATGATGTGAATTATACTAAAATAATCTGCAGACAATCCTCATTTGTCCCTGCAGGTTTGTCCTGACTACCCGTCCATGTGAACGTGTGGACAGCACAGTAAACACCACTTGACAGCAGCTCATCTGGAATCTTGGTGGATATATTTAGATTTGGACGAACCCGTGTCCCTGAGGTTCAGGTGGTTAAGGTGCCTTTCATGTGGTCATGAGTCAAACTGTAAACAGGGTCTTTTGTCTTCGCCAAAAATAACTGGGAAAGTTTGGTGAGGATGAACTTTGCACACAATGTGAAATCATTCTCTGATATCTTTCTGCAGAGAAAAAAGACGACAAAGCCTAGTGCTGCAAAGAAAACCTGAATGCTCAGTTTGATATTGTAGCTAATAATGAAGAAGAATTGCATTATTATGGTACCTTTTTGTAATCCATAAAAACACTAAGACCATCAGCAACAAAACTGAGGAAATGAATGAATACATGAAAGGCACATACAAGCTGAGGTTGTGAGTACTGCCGGCAGAGAAAAGGTATACATCTACACCTGGAAATGTTCTGATATATTCATGTACGTGATGGCTCACAATTAACCAAAAACGTACTGAATAACTGATAAAGTATTATAGTAATTCCTTGATGTTTCACAAGCAGCCAGTAAACTCAGAAGAAAATAATAAAATAGATTTTCCCAGGAGTCTTTATGCAGATCTACTCCATAACACCTTACTGGACTTTCTTTCTAACTCTGCACAAATTACATTCCTTGTGACACTGACCTTGTCCCAAGTAGAACAAACAGGAATGGCTAATAATAAAATGGTCTTTCCAAGATTAAACCTCTTATTGTGTGGTTTCCTCCCTTACAAAAATAGAATGTTTTTCTCTGAAAGAAAATTGTCTCTTTTTACTGGTGCAGTTCTTCAGTGTCACTGCGAAAATCCTTTACAGACCAAAAAGACACAACTCTAATTATAATGTTGCAAAAAAAGCTGTTTTATTTCTCAAAGTTTTAAATTCACTTTAAGATTAAGGATGTGCAAACAAATGTTAAGAAAGAGCTTGTTTAAAATAGAGTTATTAAGTAAAGCCTTTCCATTCAGTGCATAAATGATAAGGAAGAATAAACCATGGAAATCTGACTTTTAGCTACAGGGCAGACTAGGGGTGGGCAATGGGTGGCAATTTTAATGCTCCTGCATGGCTTAAAAGTGTCCCAAAGGGTAAAAAATATCCCAAATAAAGACTGCAATAGAAAATTTAATGTATCATTCCATTTTTTTTATAAATAGTATTAGTAGCTTCAGTTGTCACCATACATAGCAAATACTCATTATGTTTCAATATTTTTAACCCTTAAATACCAGTTTTTGTAATTGGAAATTGATTTTTATTTAAAACAAAACAAAAAAAAAACACAAAAATCACATTTATTTCCATCTCATACATGCAAAATGATTTTTTTTTTTTTTGATGGGATTATCAGAGCCTGGGAGTGTCAAAGATTGGCAGAAACTTTGATTTCTAACTAGTTTTATTTTTTATGTAGTGTCAGATTGTATTAAAAGTGTGACACCTTTGTCCCAAGGGTAAAAATACCCCACAATAAAGACTGACATAGAAATATTATACATTAATGAATCATTTCAATTTTATTTATGAATGCCATTACACCACATTATTTATAATTAGATTTTAGTGTCATAAACAATCTATTTTTAGTTTTTCAGTTAAACTCATGGATGTATTGTGTCTCAGGGCTCTTTGGATCACTGAAATCAATCTCAGACACCTGTGATAATTAGTTAGGTGAGCCCCATTAAAGGAAAACTACTTAAGAAGGACGTTCCACATTATTAAGCAGGCCACAGGTTTCAGCAATATGGGAAAGAAAAAGGATCTCTGTTGCTAAAAAATATCAAATAGTGCAATTCCTTGGACAAGGTATGAAAACATTAGATATTTAATAAAAAAATTAAGCGTGAGCATAGTACTGTGAAGAAATTTGTGGCTGATTCAGAGCACAGATTGGTGCAGATAAAGTCAATGAGGAAGGTTTCTGCCAGACAAATTCATCAGATTAAGAGAGCATCTGCTGAAATGTCATTACAAAGCAGCAAACAGGTATTTGAAGCTGCTGGTGGCTCTGGAGTCCCACCAACCTCAAGGTGTAGGATCCTCCAGAGGCTTGCAGTCGTGCATAAACCTACTATTCGGCCACCCCTAACCAATGCTCACAAGCAGAAATGGTTGCAGTGGGCCAAGAAATACATGAAGACTCATTTTCAAACAGTCTTGTTTACTGATGAGTGCCGGGCAACCCTAGATGGTCCAGATGGAGGAGCAGTAGATGGTTGGTGGGTGGCCACCAGGCTGCAACAACAGCAAGGAGGTGGCAGGGTCATGTTCAGGGCCAAAATCATGGGGAGAGAGCTGGTAAGCCCCTTTAGGGTCCCTGAAGGTGTGAAAATGACCTCAGTAAAGTATATAGAGTTTCAGGCTGACCACTTTCTTTCATGGTACAAAAAAAAGAACTGTGCTTTTGGGCTGTTTTCTGTGGATAACTTTGGTTGTGTTGATGCACAGGCATACATTTTGCTAGGGGTGTGTATATTTGGGTGAATTTTGTTATTTCAGGATAAAAAATTCTAGTCTTTAACACACCTGTGTCCTTAAGAGCATTTTTTATCCCATTGAATCCCATTCTAAAATTTTTTGAATACAATGTCATTGGAGTTTGATTTCTTTTTCTCATTCCTTGGTGAAATACCTTTAAATTTTTTATTTTTTATTGTTTTTATATCATGCACTGCAGAACAATTCAATAAAAATATCTAAAACAAAAATATTTCAGGAGTGTTCTAGGGATGTCATAGTGTGGTGTGCATGTGTGTTAGCAAAATGTATGCCGTATGCATCAACACAACCACAGTTATGTACAAGAAACACTCCAAAAGGGTTAAAAATGCCCCTGACACAGGAGGGTTAAGATACAGTGCCTATAAAAGGTATTCAACCCCCTTTTACTGAATTTATTATTTCCTCATAGGAGAAAATATCAAGATATCCTGAAAGTGTATGACATTTAGCTAAAAAAAACGAAGATATGGCTTTTGGTCCAGATTGTCCACCCCTAGGGTTGACTGGGTTTTGTCCTTTATGTGATTCTTGATAAGCTCTGCTGAATCCCATACTGATGCAATTGAGAATTCTGAAATACAGTGGACCATTCAAGTGCACCACAGAGAAGTATTTGGTCCTAATCACTACCACCTTGTACAGCAGTGGGATAATCTATTGAGGCACTAAATGTTGTAATCCAAGACAGATGCTACATGCCACAGGGCAATAGGATCAACAACAACCAAACCCGATCACCAGCCTTGAGAGAGCTCCTGCCAAGACGTCCTGTGTAGTGTGCAAATACCTGCCAAAGTACTGGTACAGATAATATAAAGCAAACTGCTTGAGAGCTGCCATCACTGCAGCAGAAAGTAGAATGCACTGAGCTGAGGTCATGTCTCTGCAGAGCAGATGTTGCCCTGGGCGACAAAAACCCCACATGGTCAAGTAAGGCTGAAGAACTGCCTCTTGTTCTTTCTCAAACAAGAGACCTCTTCAAATGTGATCGCCTAATTTGTCCAATTGTGTAAATTGCAGTATTTATGACTCTGCAGAGCTTGTGGGAAGCAGGCAGGCAGTGTTTGGCAGAGATTTGTTGGCCTGAGATAATGCTGATCGCCGTTAGCAAGCTTGCATTTTGATTTTTTTCCCAAAAGACAGTAAAAATGTAAAAAGTACCACATCAACCATGCATACTCTGACCAACCTCAGATGATCTTTCATTAGCAGAGACACCATCATACACTAAGCTAAGGTTAGGGATTAGTCTGCTAAACGACTGGTGCTAGGTGGGCCAAATTTACTAGCCAGTTAAAGTCATTATTAGTAGTTTTTGCAGTGGATAGAGAAGTAAATTGAGGGGAAAAAAAAGGGTTCTGTACTGCTCTGGCTTCCTGATAGCCATCATCTAGGCCGGTACCAGGCCCATTCCCCATCTCTCCAGGTCTCCTCCCTGCTGCCCCATCCATGATGAACATGGTCGCCCCTGGCGTCTAGACCAGCCCACCAGTTGCTGAGAACCCAGTATGAGCTGGATCAGGCCCTAGAAAGAGCGCCAGGTGCCCGTATTAGTGCAGCTACTGGTCCCGTATCAGGAAGCTGACCCTCACCCGCTCTGCTGAGCTTGTCAGCATTAGACACAGTCTTGCCAACGATAAACAAAGATGCGCCAATGAGAAGCTGCCACAAAGAATTCCAGTCGATGCCTCTAGCCATCAGCCAAAGTCTCAGGCCTCACAAGAGTATAGTAAGACTGGAACCAAGACTGCTGGATTACGCTGCTAAGGTAGGTGAACTGCTCCACAATGTCCTCCATACTCTCACCATTGACAGACACGGATGGCAGCATCCAAGGCATTCACAAATGCCTGGTTCGCTTAAATTCGTAGGTGTTCATGTGCAATGTGGTTTCAGGACATGGGGTGCAAACCCCGCACCCCAACTCTCTGGAGGCAATAAATGCTGACCCCCTTTCAGCTGGGTTAGCAACTGCCACAATGTCCTGCTGCATAACCCAAACGGCTTGAGCTTAAGGTCACAAACTGATGGTTGGACATGCTCCTCCAGGATTTTCTGGTAGACAGTAGAATCCATGGTTCCATCCATCAGAGAAAGTTGTCCAGGTCCTGAAGCAGCAAAGCAGCCCCAGGCCATCACACTACCACCACCATGTTTGACTGTTGGTATGATGTTAGCTCATCAAGATGTTTTTTGGCAAATGTGAGACGGCCATTTTTGCCCAATCCCTTTCTTATTGTTGAATCATGAACACTGACCTTAACTGGTCAGTGAGGCCTGCAGGACTTTACAAGTTCTGGGTTCTTTTGTGACTTCCTGGTTGAGTAGTTGATGTAGTCAACCACTGCTGGGAAGGTTCACTGCTGTTCCAAGTTTTTTCCATTTGTGGACAATAGCTCTCACAATGGTTTGCTGGAGTCCCAAAGCCTTAGAAATTACTTTGCAACAATTTCCAGACTGAACAGCATTTAAGACCTCCTTTTGCATCCCCTATCATAATACTTGTCTGTTCTGTCACCAGATTTATAAGACTGTGAAGGAAGAAGAGAAACATACCATGTTAAAAGCCTTGTCTTGTTGTTCCTGTTTTCACTGGTAGTGATGTTATTTCTGGATCTCGTGATCTACAAACTTTTGATTTACAAGCACTGACCTGATGTAACTGCACATTACTCCCCCTTTAGAAACCACAAGAGATGAACTGACACGGAGTGAGAGTAAAAGAGGCTTATTTACAACTCCAAGTTTTACTCATCCAAGAGAACATTCTGTAATTGGCTCTGAAATGATCTGTCAGTGGGGCTTCTCTTTACAACTCTCACTGTTTTTGTTTGGAATATGAAGTTACACTGTTAAACTTATCTAACAGGATTTCTTGAACTGTTTTGGCACTTAAAGCATCAAAAACTATTAAACATGTTTTATCCTTTTGCAGAAATCAACAGCTTCCAGTCTGTTTTTATTATCAGAGCTCAGAGCCCCCACCAGTGCTCCCATGAGGATCTGTTTAGAGGATAAAAGGAGTTACCCGGTGGACACTGGACCTCAGGCGCCTGCCAAATGTAACTTCAAAGTGGGTCATGTAAATGAGACAGAAAGATCCACAACAATGGGCAGTGGCTTGGGAAGGCAAAGGGCAGCTTTAATGACTGATATTACATGGAGGAATCAAAGCCACTCTGGCTGTTTTCTCTTCCTATTTCTGTTTCATACAGGCTGGCATCAGGCCTCCACACTGCAGAATCACATGTTGAGTGAGTCTGTGCTGTAGTCTAAAGATGGCACCTTATATGGCAGCAGTAAGACGGAGGAGAGTTGTGTTCGTTTGAGGATTGAGAGCGCTGGTTCAAAGGGCTTCAACAGAACGAGTATGATTGATGACAGCGAGCATATGTTGGATGAGGGCCATTCAAGAGCAGATTTTATTTTTTGGGCTTTTTGATCAAAACTCAACTTTTTTTTCCCACACAGTCAGCTTGACAGAAGACTATGTGAACCAAAATAGAGATACTTTATTCATTCCTTACAAGAAATGCATCTTCTTCCCACAATTTTAAATCTGTTAAGTCTCTCATTTTCATGCAAATTATTTAGACAACAAGTCATTGCAATTTATGACTAAAACCTTCCTCAATCAAAGGTCAAGATTACAGGGCTCATGTGCATCCCATGCCTGTAAATGTATTATCTCAAGAGTGCTTTAACTTCCTGAGACCCGTGCTTTTGTTTAGAATGTATTTTTAGGCTCGCCCACTTATTTGGGATCACAGGGACCTGATAGGTTTAAAACCTAACCTATGTCTTTGAAAAATAAGAATTTCCACCACATATCTTACTGCAAAACTATAAATGTATATCCTTTAAAATCATTAACTTTCCAAAACACATAAAAGTCCCCCTAAATACTTTAAAACCTCCAAGAAATTACAAACAAGTCAGTGAAAATTCTTTACACACCTTTTTTAAAGAGTCCATTAAAGCATTCCCTAAATGTTTCAGTGAAACTCTTTGAAAAGGCCTAAATATTCCAAAGATTCCATAAAAATTGATGTAAAAAAGTTTCCCAAAATTAATAAGAAAATTCTAACCAACATTTTGAAACAAATTCCCAAATAAATTAAAAATCAATTTCTCCCATATCCAAGGAAATTTATGAAAAAAAAAAAAATCCAAAAAAAAAAAATCCTTAAACATCCAAACAAATTCCTTAAAATGTCCTTAAAAATTCAAATCCCACTTAAAGTACCTTAAAATTTTCCCAGACGTCCCCAAAATGTCAAATCAAACACTCCAAGAAATACAAACATATTCCAAAAATTCAAAAAAATATTCTGGAAAAATTTTCAAGCAATTTTCCCAAATATTTATAGCAAACTCCACACAAACTTTCTAATCAAATTCCCTAAACAAATTCAAATAAATATCTCCCAAATCCATGGAAAATAATCACCTCCACACCCCCAAGCATCTTTTTCCCTTTGAAAATTTCCACGAATTGTATAAAAATCTTCCAAGGGAATTTACCCCAACTTCTTAATTTTAATTTCCCACAAGAAAAAATACAAATAGATTTCCAAAATGTATTTGTAATGTTCCCCAAATTTCCAAAATCCCTATGAAAGTACCAAAAAATTTCAAAGCAACCCCTTCAAAACTTCTAACCAAACACTAAGAATTCCTGAAAATTTAAATTCAAATTCCCTCAACATTCCAACTACTTAAACTTCTATAGATAACCAGGACAGTTATCTCAAAAATGATAATAGCTGAATTTTTAACGGTTTAATGTGCCCTTCCTGTTCTTTTCCTAAAACATGACTTTTAGAGCCGCTGAGAAGTCTACGGGTTCTTCTGGATGTCATTTATATAGCTGTAAAAATTGAATGCATCAATACTATTTGTCAGATGTTGTGTATTCTGTTAAAACTGTTGATTCAATGTTGAAATCTGTGCTTGATAAAGATGTACAAAGCAAAAAAGGAAGTTGTATTAAAGAGAAAGGGGAAAAGTCCTGTGCTGCTTTTATTGTCATCTCCTGAAAGGGTTCATCTCAGCATGTGGCCAACTTTTCACACAGAGATCGGGTTCCCATCGTTCTGAAGCTCACAGCGAGGTGCACAAACAGCCTGTGAAGAGCCTGGCTGCTAAAGGTAATTAGCGACTGACTTGTTATAGTCAAAGCAGAGGGTTTCTGGGAAATGGTGTAAGGTCCAAGGGGATCTAAGTAGGTCAGCTGGAGCTGGAGCTGAGCTTTGGTGGGCTCATGTGGTCTCCCTCACCATCAGCTTTAGGAGCCTCGTTAACTTTGCCACTTTTATTGGGGTTCAATATCTGCGACACCACAAGATTACAAAAGAATCAATGCAAGTTTATATGTTTTATGGAAAATGTTAAACTGATATTCCAGTCCCTCCCTGTCCCAGTCAGAAGATGTGACCACAACAGTGGAGAGCTGAACAAACAAGCAGTAAAATCACCGGTCCAGCTCTTTAGTCCCTTTTTTCTTCGCTCATAAAAAAACACCACTCCATTTCAAAGAGCGCTCCAGTCTCAACAATGGCTTACAGATGTAAAACTGAAGACTTGTTTGAGGTTTATTAAACATTAAAAACAAACCATAAATACTAGACGTCTAGACTTATTCACTGTTACTCTCATTGCAATTCATGCCGATCAAAACAATGCTTCTTTTTGTCTACTGAAGAGTTAAAAAGGTAAACTGACACAAGCCCGTCAGAGCGCTATGTGGCTAAAGCTATTAAGTGATTAGAAAAGCCTAGTTTAGCTTAATCATATTAATGGAGGGGAATTTCAGTCTTAAACCTTCTGTTTTTGTAGGTACATAACAAATGAGAGTTTAACGTGTTAAATTGTTAGCTTTAAAGGAGCTAAAAGGCAGATATTTATCTTCAGGTATGTGCAGCGAACTTTTAACCTTAAAGTCCTTATGCTAAGCTAACCTAATCACCTTCTGGCTTTATGCCCCATTCAAATAAGTTAAAAGGCATTTATCTAAACTATTACATAAGGTCAAGTTTTCACCAGGACAGTAGTAAAGAATATTATAATTTACTTCATTATATATAATAGAGTAAATTATAATTAGATAGATAGCTTGATAGGCAGACGCTACCACCAGAAGGCTAGCTTTAGTGCTAGCTTAGCCAACAGGAAGTCGAGCTCATGTTTGCCATTAGGTTGATCCAAAGTTCAGTTGAGACAGCGATTTCAGTGTGGAGGCCACCTATTGTAATCAGACGCCTGAGGCTTTGTCCAATTCTTTCTACAGTCTATGGTTTGTGATCTAAATGAGAGCGGCACTGCTACATGTCTGAAGCGTTTACCACTGTGATACAGAAAGAAATGTGCAGGAGTGCATGTACAAAATGACTCACTAATGACCAGTGATTATGGGTTTATGCAACAGCGTTCACACTTTTCAGGGTTAGCAAATTGGTTGCTTTTTCTATTTCAGTCACCCAGATAAAGTTAATAATTTAGCTAAGAAATTTAACAAGAAACTGTTCTTTGTTATGTTTTTACTTTTTAATTTGGCTCATATATATCTATAGATACATATGCATATATATATATATAAATATATATGTGTATTTCTAAGTTACGATAACTGCGATCACAATGCTAGTTCTGTTAGCCTGATAATGGCAATGTCCAACATGTGTTAGCATCTAGCTAATACACAAAGATGTCATTTCCAGTCTATCTGTGATAAACTGAAACCTATTTCAGTTTCCTATAACCTAACCTTTGCTAGCTTTCATAATAGAGACTAAACACACAGTATGAAGGTACCGGTTGTTCTCAGTAAGGTTTATTGATCGAGCATTTTAGTTTGTTGACTGCATTAACTAAACCCTAAAGTTGTAGCTAATAAACACACAATTATGTCATTTGAGTAACTGATGCAACTCCATACCTGCTCAACCCGGATCTCATACTCTCCGTTCAGCTTCTTGCCTCGAAAATACTTGGCCCTGTAGAGAATCAGAAGAGAAAATGTCAAGAAACTGCATGAAAAGCGTCAGTATATTCAATTATAGCCTTTAGTTTGGACATATCAGGTGGATGATAACAATCAAACTGTAAGGATTTTAAACACATCAGTGACTGATTTGTGCAACTTAAATTCATTTTCCTCCCCGCCACCAACAGTACTGGCTCCTTACAGTCGAAAGATCCTTAAAATATCTTTTGTTTATTTGATCGAAGTGGAGCTGAAATTTCAACAGACCTTCCAAAATACCTTGCAAGTGAACAAAACAATGACTCATATTTTCCGTAATTACAGAATCTCAGCTTGCTGTGCTTCAAGTACACACAATCTCTTGGCAAAGAGTAAAAGTGAAGTACACTGCTTTTAATAACTCACTCAGAGGAGAGAAGTTCCTGTGTGGGATTTATTTTTGATTTCTAAATTGTGGTCAAGGTGGAAATGAATCCTGGCAGATAGATTTGACTTTTATCAAAGAAACAGTTCATATATCAAAGGATTCCTGAGCCCTCGTGCACTCGCTTTTTTCTTTTGGAGCCAGTAATCATCTTCAAGGACTTATTCCACAACAACTGGAGCTGCAGTATTAAGAATGTAACACAACAATACTGAAAAAATATGAAGTGAGGTAGACATTTTACAGTGAAACACACAACTTATTTCCTGCTTTATTGGTGCTTTACTAACATGTTTTCCAATATCGAAGATACAACTTCCAGTTTCATAGGCCAGGAATTTTATGCAATTGCTTCTTCTTCTTGAATCTTTAAAAAGTGAACTGAAACTACAATAAATACGTTCATACCACCATAAAACAACTTCCTATTCTAAAAGTAATTAAAAAAATGGATCTTTAAATGTCTTCTTTCAGCTTAAAAACTCACAGACAGTTCAGAGGAAAAATTACGGTAACCAACATCTTGGGGTTTCAGACATTTTCACTTTTTTTTATAATTCTCTTGAGGTATTCATATTTACTTTCTGAACAAAAACAACAGTTGAGCGTTTTGGAGCTGTTGGATTGTGTATTTGATGAGTTTGATGAGGGAAAGCCAGAATACCGTCTGCTTACATTGAGTTGGCACAGCAGGTCCGAACTCAGCAGCGCCGATCTAAAAATACTTAAACACAACTTAAATGTGTGTTTAGCCGAATGAGGGAATAGATGCCTGAGAACATCCTTCTTTTCACAACACTGGTGAAGCAGTGCTGCACTCACATAAAAAATCCAAAAGTCAACTTCATGAAATGCATCAAGAGTGAATCACAATTTATTGTGATGATGCTTCACAATCAAAATAATAAAAAGAAATAGGGATGCATGATATTGGATTTTTTTCGAAATCTAAACACTTTTTTTAGCTGATACTAGTGCCAATATATGCATACAGTTTTTAAGGGTATGCAGACTTGTTCATTATGGTTAAAGCATATTAATAATGAAGATTTTGTAAGAACTCATCCCACTTTGTTTGAACTACGTCCTCCTATCTTCACTTCATCACCCTGTGGTGAAGCCTCATCATTTTCCCCACCCTTGAACAAAGCTGCTCTGAAAAAGGCTTGTTGCATCATTAGTTCAAAGCATGCTCAGTTCAGAATGCACCTGTGTGCTGAATAAAGGCTATCAAACATTGGCTGAAGGAAACTTCATAATGGAGTCGATTAAGGATCTGGACTTTTGAGATGTTTTGCTGAATCAGATTGTTCCCTCATGGCCCATGTGCAAACTTGTTTATGGGAAAGTGTTGTCTGATACTGGGAAAGGCTCACATTTAACGACCACTAGCTCTGATTTGGCTAATGTGTCAATCTGAAAATAATTTAACATGCAGAGCCCATTCAGTTAGGGGATTTAAAAGTCATAAATGCTCATTTTTGGCCCTGTTTTGTTATTTAAAGGCATGTTATGTCCTAGCACTTTCAAGTGTCTGAGTTGAACTCTCACCCGTTGCAGGCGTGGGATGGTTAACAATCTGTCGAGGGCTTCAGGCTGGAGCTGTATCTGAGGATCTAGGCTACATGCTAGAGGCCTTCAGTTACTAGGACAGGCTGTTTGGGATTTAGAGTGCCTCTCGACCTCCTCGCACCAAAACATATTTTCCTTTTGCAGCATTTTTAGAGCCTCTCATCAAACAAAGCCTCTTTACTCCTCTTCTTGTCCTCTCCATGTCCGCCTCTTTACTTTTCATCTCCCGGCATGTGTCCCTGTAGGTCCATTCATTAAGGTTCATTATGGCCGCTGAGGGGGATCTCGATCTTAACGTGTCCCAGCTGTTGGTGTTTAAAGTTTTGGGTCCCTTTGCTGTCTCATTCTCTGTAATTCTGGAAGCCGTGAATCTTCGGTGTGACTGACCTACATTTTAGACAGGCGATGCCCTCTGTCACCCGGGACCACCACCAACACAGAGCGTGAGCCCAGACCTGTGGGCTCAGTGTGCAAAAATGACTGGTATGCGTTTCAGAGTATTGCAAAACATGTCGTCACTCTGTGTGATCGATTTAATTTACAGGCCCTCTAGTTTGAACAACTGCTTCATAATGTAAACAGCTCTGTAAAGAGGTCTGGGCTTTCCCTCTCCCAGTTGTGCACACACCCACTATTAAAACACTATGTTCTAAATTCCTTTTCTTTTTTACCATGAGAATATGTGCCTATTTTGTCCCCTCTAATAGAAAGCGTATGAGTCATGTATGTGGACAAACCCAACTAACCCTCCTGTGTGTGTTTATGCAGTTATCTCTGCTTCTATATGTATCCACTGTACTAAACTTGATGTTGAGCCAATACTTCTATGTTTACTGAGGAGATTTTCTTTGCTGGAAACATGTTTTTACACAGTGATTAAATTCCCCATATGTTGCTTTAACTCGTGTTTTCTCCTCTGAAGGATGCCGGGCTCCCAGTAATAGAATACTGTTAAAAAATTAAGATGAATTGAGCAGTCAAGTTAAGCCAATTTAATCTATATCAACAAATCATAACACAATTTATCGCTGGGAATGTTCACAGAGAGGCGTTCTTTATGTAGTCATTATATTATTATTTGAGAAGACCTTTCAATCCCCCCTTAAGCACATACAAGAGCCTGCATGGGCCAAAAAACATGCCATGAAGGGTGTGTCCAATATATTTGGCTTTAAGAATAGTGTGGAAGCCCCAGCCATGTTTTTGCAGATCCTACAATAGAGCTACGATGTGCTTTTATTTTGAAGGATATGTCTCCACTCCGTCCTATTGAATCTTCTGTCCAATCTTAAGTCCAAACAGGGTCCCCATGTGAGACCAGTTGAGAATCACTTGTTTTGATCAGTCCACTTAGCTCTGTAGTGTACTAGGACTTCCTACAGGTGGCAGCATAACCTAATAAAAGAGTCATACTTATTCAGTCAACCACATATTTTCACTGGTGTTTCTTTTTAAACAGAGCTGTAGTGAAACTAAGGGTGCTTTCACATTAGGCCCAGTTGTTTTATTAGGTTTTTCCACTGGTGTCTTAGTTTAGTTTAGTTTAGATTTTGAAAAAATACTTTGTTTTGGTTATGTTTTTATTATTTTTAGTTTTAGTGTTAGTTTTTTTTAACGATATGGGACACCTGTCAATGACCAGACCCAGAAGGGCTCTTCACTTTTCATTTTATTTATTCAATTTGTATGTTTGTATATGGTTGTACAACTTAAGACCCAAAATTAACCATCATTTGAAGTCTTCTGCAGTCAAATAAGGCCACTTTACTCTCTCCAGGTCTGGTTGTTCATGTCAGTCAGTCTGCTGCTGTCAAAGACAAAAGCTAAGGAGGTTTTGTCTCTGATTTTATTTCATTTTAGTTAGTTTTGACAGCAAAGAATCTAGTTTTACTTGGTTTTCGTTTTTCTTATAGAGCTCAGTTTTTATTTAGTTTCCGTTGACCAAAATGAAGTTTACCTTTGAATTTTACTTATTTCATTAGTTTTTAGTTAACTGTAATAACCTTGATTAGCACACATGAAAAATTATAAGGCCGGTATAATCGGCTAAACAGTTCAAATAGTTCACTAAAGTCAACGTCTCAGATCGTTGATTCAACAGCATCATGCAACTAATGCAATTTTTTTGGCTGTTAAGCTAACAAAGAAATGTCATCTCCAAACAACTGTTTGTTCAAGTTTCTCACCAAAACATAGATTTTCTTTTTAGTTACAACCCTAATTCCAACAAAGTGGGGGCAAATGTCATTCAAATAGAATGCAGTGATTCTCATAATCCTACATGCTAGACTGTAAACAACATATCAGATGTTTAAACTGAGTTTTTTACCATTTAATAACAAAATATTTGGTGTTCTGTGACTAGAAGCATGAATCCTGATTTAACGGTTATATATTCTTAAAGGGGACGTCCCACAAAAACATTTTTTAGCTATTTTGCACAGAAATCTGCTTGTCTGGAGAAGCTACTGATCCACAAAATGTGAACTAAGCCTTTGATTGTGGCCTAAACAGGGTCATTTCTTGGTATAGGTGGACTATGCAAATGCATAGGGCCCCACAAGCCAGTAGGGGGCCCCAAAGCTGAATGTTCATTCTCATCTGAGGAGAATTTAAATTGCATGTCTTTACCCCTTACATGCTTAAAACAAATGTAAGGATAAAATGAGCCACCATGATAAATTGAGGGTGTCATTGTGCAGATGTCTGCAATGTCTCAGATATTTGCCACTTAACATTACTTTAACATTACTTAAGATTAATTAATTATACAGGGCTACAGTTTTCTAGTTTGAATAATCCATCCGCTATTCATACAGCCGAGTTAAAATTTGGATGAAGTATTTTGTTTTATTCAAAAGAACCTTAGTATCACAAACTGAAGTGTAATGTAAACTATGCTATATATGACTGTTAGCTCTGCCCACGGAAGAAAATATAGGTTAACAGCATTAATAATTTGATATTAGAGTCTGTTTAGCTCAAGAAGTGTAGCAGATTGTGGCATGTTCGTGATTATAATGGATTATGAATCTCTCCATCATAGTTTAGCAAACTAGGCCCCCCAAACAGCATCTTGCACAGAGCTAGAAACGGCCCTTCCCCTAAATTTCTGAAAAAACAAAATCTGATGGTTTGTTTTGGATCTGTGGCCATTGTGACATCGCAAAGAGTCATTACAATTATAGCCACCCATTATCTGGTATCTCTACCTTCATGTTGGCACATCCACAGACACCAGTCCTAAAAATGTCTGCACTCAGTCAAAACACTAAAGGGAACAGGGGAGGAGTGGTGGTTTTGTGTTTTGTTTTGGTCTGAGATGTGAGGTGCCACATCTACAGGATATCTACTCTGAAAATCACAAACTGGACTATTTTGCTGAAACAAACTTTTAAAAATGGCTGATAAACTGAAAACTGCAACAACATTTTTGTAAGTTTATGAATGTGTTGAACCATCCTGACTTGAAGGCAGAGTTAAGGTATCACAGTGTCCATCCATCCATTGCTCCCTGCTTTGGGGATGAATTTCCTCTTGGGCATTCCAGCTGAGAGGCTGAGGTCTCTGGGGAAACACTGCTCTGTCCTGACAAGCTTGGCCTCTAGCAATGACTGATGCACAATAGCAGCACACAGTACTGAGGCAAAGCCTCCGAGAGCATCCCCACCACCATCCACAATCCCTCTTGCGTGTCTCCCTCTCTCTAAGGCTGACATGCAAGGCATTTTTGCCAAAAGGTTGTCAGTCTGTTTGCACTGTGTTCTGAATGATATGAGCCTCTGATTGCTCAATTCAGCCCTGCTTTGGCAAAGGGTTTACTTCTTCATGTACCTTGCAGAGTACGTTGGTGGCCCTGAGCCATGTGAAGTGGGTTTTAATTTCATGTTTTGTCATGCAGGGAACCCACACACTGCTGTACATCTCAAGATTAAAAAGTAGAAGAAAATCTCTCTTGGCATCCGTCAGTCCATGCCGTACCTCACAAACAGGGCAGAAGTTCAAACAGTGCAGCCGCAGAAAGTGTAGTACTGTAGTTAGTTAAGAAAACTAGATTCCATTATATTTGGCCCTGTCATTTGGTCTGACTGGGATGTCCAAACCTCCAGCAAAAACCTATAAACTATGAGCTATGTCATTCCATCCAGTATCAGTGAAGAACAAAGACTTTGAGAAACTTTCTGCTCATATTTGACTTTGTTTGTTTGCTTGTTTGTTTTGGGTGAACTAGCTGTTTGAAACACTAGATCTACCACATGGATAGAAATAAGCAAGCTTCCAACCCACCAGATAAAGAACTTAAATCCATGACTGATACAGAGGTCTGAGCAAAAAGAGCTTAGGACAGCAGCGGCTACCATCAACCACTACCCTGAGCTGCAGCACTGGCCATTTAAATACTGCAACTACAAAAAACTGACAGTTTTTCATCACATGAACAGCAGAAGAAGATGCTGATTTAAGCTCTAAGTTTTTGTCATTTTAGATCCTTATCCAGCAGCCAGGGCACTGTTTAAAAAGGCAATTCAACCGTCATCACTGAGTGCTAACTGGCTAACATTAGCTAACAATATTATGATAACAACACTAGAAAAATTGAGACAACCTAGAGATTTGCACCCTTTAGCGTGAACGCACAAGTACAGGCACATCTCGGCACTATCATTGCAATGCCTGTGGTTATAGATGGAGCTTTGGCTGCATTCATTTTATCTGTTTTTCAGCACTCTCTTGAATCTTACACAGCAAAAACTGGAGAGTTGAATTCTTAGTGTTAATCATTTCAGAGTTTAACTCCCAAAGTGTAACTTTAACTCCGTCCTGAGTTAAATGACTGTCATTGATGAAGTTGACAGTTTTGAACCAAATGGAGTCGGACCAACTCTTTCGAGATTCAAGTAAATTCAGCTCTGCCCGCTGAAATTTCAAATCCCGAGTGTCTTCCCAGAGTGTGTTGCAGAGTGTGTTTAGACGCGTTTCTATGTTGCCTGGTGTACAGTGATCAATGCTGGGATTACTTGACTCTTGTTTCTGGTGGGTTATTGTTGTTTTTAGTGTGAAACACTTGCACCATGAGTGAAGTTATCCACTGAGTTGGTCACTTCCTGCCTGTGGTAGAGCATGGTCTACAATAAAGAGAGGAGTGCAGATTTTCATCTTGGGGTGTATTCTAGCTCTGAATCAGTCTCCTTGGTCCATTGTTGCCATAAGACACCTGACTTTGTCACAGGTGTTTAATGCAAGGTAACAATCTTTATTAAGCATGATGAGTGCTTTGCACTGTTTAAAATATTAGAACTATAAATACCTTAGATTTGTGATGAGTGTAAAAAATTAACGCTTTTAAAATTCTAAAACCCTCCAGAAGTCGTTCAAAGTATCAGTTGAATTATTAACACTCAGAAAATTTTAAATCTTACACTATGGAAGTTGAATTTAGACTAATGATTTTGTTGTGTTCTTTTTTAGAATAAAAACTTTTCAAATAACTTTGAAAAGTGTTAAATTAACACTCAAAAGTGGACACATATACACGTTTCTGGTGTTAGATTTAACACTCAGTGTTAATTTAACGCTGGCATTTTTGCAGTGTTTGGATGTGAACCAAACATTGCATTAACACTGGTAGTAATGGGGGCAGTGTTAAGCAACATAGCCAACAAGGCTACATTTAAAGGCAGAGACCTATTGGGAAGCATAATGAGTCTGCAAGGGCAGAATTGCAGATTTGTCGGCTGCGGTGGCCCCAGTAAAACCAGAGACCACATTTAGGATTCGATTCAAAGCTGATTTATAGAAATACATGAAAGTAAAACACATACGTTTCGATAGTGACTGTTAAGAAACTCATTGAACATCACTAGTATTACATTTAGCATCACTACAAGGCTGTAAAGTCAAACAGAAATTTAAAAGAGGGGCTTAGACTTTGACTTGACATTGGCTACATTTCAAACAGCAGAGCAGAATACACTACAGTATTTTTTTTTCACATTTCATGAGTCAACAAAAGGATTCAGCCACCTTAAAGCAGGTTTAACATTGTCCTGAAAGCAAACACTGTGAATAAAAAAGCCAACACCATCACACAGACAAGTTGCCAAAGCAGCAGCCAAATATTTGGTCCTTTTTTTTAACGACTTTTCTTGTCTCGGGGGTCAAGCTTTAACGGTGGAGCTGCTGCTTCATGCTCTGCCTGCCTGTTTCAAAGTCTGAACTCGCTGACTTTCTCCTCTAACGCTAACTAATATAAAACGTTTCAAATGTGTTAAACTTCTGCTTATGGTATCAATGCTGTTTTATTTTATATGAATCATGAGCAGTATCAAACACTTAACTATAGCTCATATCTGTCACTGATAGTTTTGATCATAAGTCTTCATATGCAGAATGGAGTGATAGAACAGAACAATTATTGCAATATACTTTAGTCAAAGTCTTTTCTTATGTCTATTTAAAGTAAATTAAAAGATATTTCACAACCAAAGAAGCTCAATGGCATCTATTTTGTCTGAATCTTTTCCCTCCTAGTAATACACTCAGCGAGCTCTCGGGCCATCCACAGCACGACCAGGGGTTGTGTCTCCTTCCCGCCTGATGGTGCCCCCCAGGCACCTTAACACCTTAACTTTAGTCTTGATATTTTGGTCAAAACATGCTGAAAAGTTCTGCACAGTATTGAATATCTAAAAAAAAAAAGTAAGAATATAAGCTTGGCTTTTGCAAACTCCAAGTGGGCTTTCATGTGTTTTGCACCTAGGAGAGACTTCCTCTGCTATAAACCCATTTTGTTGAAGGGCTGCAGTGATGGTTGTCCTTCAGTCAGAGAGACCTTCAGGTTCTTGACTATGCCTTTTACTAAAGCCCTTCCCCCTGATCACTTAGGTTGGTCTGGCAACCAGCTCTTGGAAGAGTCCTTGTTTGCTTTATAGTTCATGGCAGAGGTGTCAAAATACGGGTTGTCATAGATTGAATAAAATCAAATTAATGAGAAAGTCACTGACTGGGATAGTACTAAGTTTCATGGTCATTATTGGGCAGATGTTGGTCTCCTCTGGAGTTAAGATATGAATTACACAGAATTTCTCTTAATTTCAATCCTAAAACTTTTTCTTCATGCAGCCTAATCTTTATTAACTAATAAAGGGAATAATTTCATCCTGACGTTGCGTATGTTCTGCTGTGTTTTGAGATACAGTCAGTAACTGAGCATCTGTAGGTTCAAACACTGCAGTGCTGTTGGTTCAACGCAGTGAGAGGGTTTTATATGAAGCTCAGAAGCTATCACACATCACCATCTGCTGGACAAAGCCCTTCACTTGTGCAGAGTAATATCAAAGTATAAGGAAAACTGATGAGTGATTCTGTGTGAAGCTGGAGTTGAACTACAGTGCCCCTCAGTGGACAAAAGAGGAACAGTGTTCAGATAGAACAGTCATCAACATTTGGACTGAAATCAGAAGTTTTACTTATGAAACATGGTTTCTAAAGTGTTTTGCTTAACTGTAAAGACATATACATTATTAATGAATGACTGGACATAGGCTGTTCTTTGGAGAGTCTTTTTTAAGTCCTGTTGATCTAAAATAGGAATTTACGTCGGCACCTTATGACATCTGCTTTACTTTAGGAAAGCCACAGTTATAGACAACAACCCATGAGATTATTAACACCGTTTACGGCAAGACGTCCTCAGGAAGAAAACTCGTTTTTTAGAGCCAATATGCTCTGGGGCACTCTATACCTTTAAGAGGGAACCCTTAACTTAGTCATGATGGATCCACATGGTCATTGTGCTGGGCCCGATGCTCCTGGTCAGAGAACGGGAAGGGGTGGATCTTTCTCCAAGCAGCCTTTGGTTTACCCACGTAAGTGTAGTGACAGTCTGAGGTAAATTGACATGACTTAATCTATACTAGATGGGGAAAGTATATCTATCTTACTATAGGACCATAACTCTCATTAAAGTTGGGACAGATGCATTTGATAAATCAGTCTCCAGTGACGACCTGATATTGGTTCTTGCCTGACTTGCCCACCTGTTATGAAAACATCTCATACACTATTTTATTGGCTCTCTTACTATGATGCATGCTGTATGCATTGAGGCTGAAATAAAATTATCATTAAAGAGCATTCCTCAGTTGTCACAAGAATATATGGCCTCACATGGCCTTGATACTGAATGTAATCGAACAGCACATTCAAATCTGAGCCTCAAAGAAAACTGAAAAATAACACACAGGTGGCGTTTTTACAGTGGATTGCATTATAATGCATGGTTATTGCTGTAAATTGTGTCAGCCTTGCATATCATCAAAGTCCCTGGGGAAAATTTCTTTAAGCAGGGCATCCCCATCCTGAAAATACAAGAAATCCCCTTTACAAAGCTGCCTTTATTCTCTCTCCGTATGAGTAACTGAGTTTGCTTAGGTGAATAAAACACCCTGCTGTTCTCTGAAGAGTGAGGACGGTGCCTTGGAGAGTCGGAGCGAGCCTGGACGCCTCAGAGAGAGGATAAATCTCTGACGACTCACTCCAGAAACACCAGGACGTGAAGATGAACAGGCCCTTTTGGGATTTCAGCCAGGCGGATTAAAGAAAAGAGGCGGCCCCGGCTATTCAGAATATGTAGAGCAATCTTTGTGCTTTGACGCGGCTGTCAGCGGGAGGGCTTTAATTTAGTGATCATTTTTAGACCCCAGCTTGATCCCCCCACAGACGCAGAAACAGATGCTCTGGTGCGAAATGATTCTGGCTAATTGTGCAGATAAATTCAGAGGGCTGGAAACAGCTAATGACGGCTTCACTGAGGTCCATTTACCAGCAAATGTCAGGCAACAGAATAACAATTCATGATATGGCAGAGCCGGTTATTGATTGGAGAAGACAAACATGATAAATAGGCCGCTGCATGTCTCTACTGCAGGAAATCAATTCCTCCACAGTGTGCAGCCAAAGACAGCAGATATCAACCTCCAGCACACGTGTGTCACTCGTGAAACATGATCCCATCTCTTCTCATTAAAGTTCATTTGTTTTTATGACATCCACAGAGCGAAAGACCCTCCTCTTGTTACCATGACGATTTTGACTCCAGCATTGAGGTCGATGGTATGATAAAGCAAGGAATGAAGAGTCTTTATGTAAGCATGTTTTAATTTATAAAAACTATGGTAAGAAAGACATTCAGCATTAACGGCTTTACTTGGTTAATTGGCTTTGTGAAAGTACAACCAAGTCCAAAAAAGTTGAGACATGGTGTAAAATGCAAATGAAAACCAAATGCAATGATATGCAAATCTCACATTTGAATATATACAACAAATCAGATGTTGAAACTGAGACATTGTACCATTTCATGAAAAATATTAGCTCATTTTGAATTTGATGGCAGCAACACATCTCAAAAAAGTAGGGACAGGGACATGTTTTCCATTGTGTGGCATCCCATCTTTTACCGGTCTGTTAATGTCTGGGAATACAGGAGGCTACTTGCTGGAGTTTTGAGAGAAGGATGTTGTCCCATTCTTGTCTGATACAGGATTCAACAGTCCTGGGTCTTCTTTGCCATACATGTCATTTTATGATGCTCTACATGTTTTCACTGGTGAAAGGTCTGGACTGCAGGCAGCCCAGTTCAGCACCTGGACTCTGCTACTGTGAGGCCATGCTGTGTGATGGACGTGGTATGTGGTTCAGCATTATCTTGCAGAAACACGCAAGGCCTTCCCTGAAAGAGACATTGTCTGGATGGGAGCATACATTGCTCTAAAACCTGAATATACTTATCAGCATTGATAGCACCTTACCAGATGTGTTAGCTGCCCACACCACGGGCACTAATGCAACCCCATATCATAACAGATGCAGACATTCAACTGTGTGCTGATAATAGACATGGCGTCTGTGGTTTCCGAAAACGATTTCCAGTTTTGATTTATGACCACAGAACAGTTTTCCCTTTTGGTTCAGTCCATTTTTAATGAACTTTGGCCCAGAGAAGACAGCAGTGTTTCTGGAATGTGTCCAAATATGCTTCTTCTTCCCTGAGACCATGCTGTGATTTCCAGTACAGAATCATGTCTGTTTTTAATGCAGTTTCACCTGACGACCCCGAAGATCACAGGCATCCACTTGTCCCTTGCATACAGATTTCTCCAGATTCTCTGAAACTTTTGATATCATGTATTGCAGCTGCAGGGATATATTCAAGTTTTTGCTATTTTACGTTGAAGATATTTTCCAAAACTGTTCCACAATTTTGAGGGGCAGATTTTTGCAGATTGGTTTACCTCCCATCTTTACTTCTGAGTGACTCTGCCTCTCTATAATGCTCCTTTTATACACAGTCATGTTACTGACCTGTTGACAGTTGATCTACTTTGTGGAAAAATGCAGCTCCAGCTGTTCTTCATTAGCACCACTTACTTTTCCTTACTTGCTCACCGTCCCATCTTTTTTGAGATATGTTGCTGCAATCAAATTCAATGTGGCAACATTTTTCATGAAATGGTAAAAATGAACATCTGATATGTTGTTTGTGTTCTACTGTGAATGTCAATGTTGTGGTTGTACTGTTGATTGTTTTTCTGATTAGTTTTGAAAAGCTAAGTTGAATATAAGCCTAACTATTGTTTGTTTTTTAGACAAAGTTTCACGGGAAAGGGGTAAAGTATGACCTAAGCAGATTTGAAGCTGTATGAGGTTGATGTTGTCTTTATTGTTATGATTGTATTGGTATGGCTGTATAAAGTGTTATTGATAAAGCTCACTTGATGGTGTTCACCTGCACTCTATCTCAAAAAGAAATAAAAAAAGTTTGTGAGAAAAAAAAGAGATAAACTGTAGCAAATTTTGAAAGTTTTTGAGCTTCCACTCCACAACAATACCATGCTAAAACTGTCACTCACCAGTCTGTGTGCTGATCGTCGATGACCAGCAGGATCTTGGGTTTGCGTACCACAGGCTTCGGTGGCTGACCGTTTCCTGATGAGGTGCCTTCAGCAGCTGTTGCAGCTGATTTGGCGTGTGCAGCAGCAGCAACGTTCTGAGCCATCTGAGCACTCTTCACCACACTGGAGAATGAGCTGAGGAAGCTCCCTGGGCTCGCAGTGGAACCCAAAGCCGGGCCTGGGGCTGAACCCGAATTCTGAGTCTGACTCGGGGCACTCGGGGGCTGCCGTCTCTCTGTGGCCGGGGAGGCGGGGGAGGAGGTGGATGAACCCGGAGGGGTCGGCCTCTGCAGATCCATCATGTAGCCGTTGGGGAGGTTGGCCACAAAGCTGCTGTCTGACAGGCGCCGGCGGAGGTAGTTCATGGTGGTCGGCTGGTGGGTCAGTCAGGCCAGACGAGGTGAGGGGGAAGAATGCTTGAAATCCTGAACAGGGGGCAAAAAAAGGAGAAAAGGATCCGTCATATCTATCCATCCATCCATTATTGTTAGGGGTCACAGGAGGCAGAAGACAATCCCAGCTGTCAGTTAATGAGAGACAGGGTACACCCTGGATCAATCAGTCAAGTCTGACATACACTGACTATAAAAAGTATTAACCCATTGGATGCTTTACCCTTTTAACGATTTTATAAGTCAACCAAAGGCAATATAATTTTGGCTTTTTTGACAAAAAACTCTTTCATCACTTGCAGACTGAATATAATTGCCTCCAGAATTTTTCTGTTTTCTTTCGTTTCACTCTCTGCTTTTAAACTGCCAAGAAGCATTCCTGCAGCATGATGCTGCCACCACTGTGCTTCACAGTGCAGTGTTTGGTGTTTGCCAACATAACATGATAACACTCACACCTATGGTCAATTTAGAGTCACCAATTAACCTAACAAGGCTGTTTTTGGACTGTGTGAAGCATCCAGAGAGAGCCCAGGCATGCACTGGGAGAACATGTAAACTCATAAAAGACCATGTCTGATCTTGGGTTGTTGTTTTGTGTCAGCTCTCGTCTCTATTCGGCACATTAATGCACACGTTTCGCCTTCCCAAGATTAAAGGTTGGGATGTGAAAAGCAAGGGCGTACTAAGGTGGTAAACCATCAGTGCGACTCTTCTAAACCTGATTAGCATAGGATTAGATTACCCACACAGAGGGAGGGGGAGAAACCTCTGGAAAAATAATACAGTGACACAGCACTGATGATGCAAAGTTGCAGCGCGGTGATTCACGGCTCATTTCTTTGCAAAGCAGATAGAGCCTGCTGGGAGAAAGGAAACAGTTATATAACACAGGGAACCCAGCGTGGCAGAGAAGAAACGTTCAAACAGATTAGCTATCAAACAGCAGCGACGCCAGCGTGCTAGGAGAAGGGGAGAGAATCCCTTAAAACTGACTGAAACTAGGCCGCTCTCCTGGTAAATGGAGTTTTGGATGAGATAAAAGTGCATTTCTTATTGAGGCATTCCTTCTCAGGCGGATGTGCCCGATGTTTGAGGCTGTGTTCTTGTTAAATGGGAAGAAGGGTCTAACAGGGCAGCAGAAGGAGGAAGAGGAAGTGGGGCGAATGTGTTATCTTGACAAGTTAATGTAGTGAGATGATCATCATCAGGAAGTCTTTATGCAGAGTGGAGTCGTAGCTTCAGTTTGAGAATCTGCAGGCAAGGAACTCAGAAATCAGATCAGAGTACCTGGCCTTTGACTTCTAATGACAGGCATTATTAGTAACAGTAGTAATACAGATCAGAATTTAATTATGTTTCATTAACCAGATTTGCACTGACTCCCAAAGGGGAAACTCTTTTCTCCTGCCTCTCCACTAAAGTCAGGTCTGCAACTTTGACAGTAAACAAGCCAATTTAACAGCTGAATGACGTCACCCTCAGCTGTATGCACCAGAATTCCCGGACAGTAACATTTCTATGTGCTGGTATCCTTAGATGCCACCAGAAAGGTTGAAGCAGCTGTAGCCCAGGCTAAAGGGCCTTCTGCTCTGGCTCAACTACCTGGATATAAAAAAGTAAGACAAGACACAATGAGGGCAGGGAACACAATCACAAAATCAGCAGGATGTACAAGAAGATAGGACGCTTGGTAGTTACCAGCTAGTGACTGTGTGTCGGTGTGTCAGCACAGTTGACTGTGGAATATCCAGCAGGGATGAAATTTCAGTCTTATTACAAAGCTGGCTTCTATCACAGCACCACGCTTGAAGTCAATGAGCTCTTCTGAATGACCCATTTTGTATTAAAAAATGTGAGTTTTTGAGCAATTACAAGAATTTAAGTTAAACAGTTACTCCCCATTTGGCCTCTATTTGTACTGTGAGATTTAGAAAAAAGGAATAAAAAATATCATGAAATAATCTATATGAATTTGGACTATCTTAACCACTCAAACAAAAAATAACAAAAAACACAAGTTCTGTTTTAAAGAACACGCAATATCTCATTTTGATACCACTATGTTTTGCTCAGGATACACTAGAGCAGTAAAACTTCTATTTGAAACACATTTTACTTCCAATATTGCAATCCTTGCAGTATGTACTTTCTGATTTAGGACTTCTGTGATGCATCAGTTGTACAGTCTATGTTTAAACAAACTCCAGAAGAAACATTTGGCTCTTTATCTGCTTGTGCCACTCCACATTCACCAGCTAGTTGCTAACTTTGCCCATCTGCTCTTTGCTGCAGGGTCGATTTTGTTTTTTTTTCACAGAAACAGAGCTTTTTGCTGAACAGCTGCCGGCTGTTACTGAAACAAAGAATGAGAGCGATGTGATAAAACACTGCAGTTGCATGCCATAAGAATATAACAATGAGCCGAAAGATGCTAAAATACTTATCAGAGCCAAAATGAGCTGCAGAGAAGGGAAATAAATGGCACAACAATACATTTCACCAACAAAGACACCACCATTAAAGAAATGTGATTTAAAACAGTTCATTTTTATTGATGATGAGAGAAGTTTATAGCACGACATGAGGAAAAGGATATAGAGATGGAGGGATGGAGGGACGAGGGTAAGGGTTCAGGGATGATGTATAAGGGATGTAGGCTTTTGTCTAAACTCTTGATCAGGGACGACTGGATGTGGAACCAATGTTGGACTGTTTTGAGCTGGTTCTAGTATAACAGAATGGTGAGTTCGGGTGGCAGGAATTTTTTTCTTTCATTTAGGTGTCTGTCTCTTAAGATGGAAAAAAAGGAGGCTTGTGGATCGCCACCAACTAACTGCCAATGTCCAATGATGGCTGGTCTGTTACCTCTGCTGCTTTAGGGCAAATATCTGCTGATATTTTGTCTGTTACCAGGGCTACTGTAGGGAAAAGATCCGCCGATGACTGGACTGTTACCTCAGGATGCTGGAGGGCAAAGATTCTTCAATGACTGATTACCTCAGGCAACCAAAAGGTAAAAATCTGGCGAGTACTCATCCATTACCATAGGCAGCTGGAAGGCTGAGATCTGCAGATGATGGATCTGTTACCTTGGGCTGCTGGAGTACAAAGATCCTCTGATGACTAGTCTGTAACCTCAAGTTACTGGAGGGCCAAGATCAATCAATGATTAGTCCGTTACCTCAAGTTCCTGGATGCAGAAGATCTGCCAATGACTAGTCTATTGCATTTTTTGTTGGAGCATAAAGATCTGTTGATTACTGGTCTGTTATCTTGGGCCGCTGAATGAAGAAGATCTAGAGATAACAGGTCTGTTACCTCTGCTGCGGGAGGGCGAAGATCTGTCAATGACTGGTCTATTATCTCTGGTAGAAAAAGATCTGTTGATGACTGGTTTGTAATGTCAGGTTACTGCAGGGTGAAAATCTGCCAGTGGCTGGTCTTTCATTGTTTTTGGAGGGTAAAGATCTGTTGAATACTGGTGTGTTTTCTCAGGCTGCTGGAGGAAGAAGATCCACCAAAGACTGTTTGGGCATCTTGGCAATTGGAAGGCAAAGATCCTCTGATGACTGGACTGTTACCTCTGGCTGCAGAAGGTCAAAGATTCACTGATGACTTGTCTGTTACCACAGCTGCTGTGGGTTGAAGATCCTCCAGTGACTGGCCTGTTACTTCAGGCCGCTGGAGGACAAAAATTTGCAGAAAACTGGCCTGTTACCCAAGGCTGCTGGAAGTTGAAGATTTCCAGATGACTGATGTGTGACCTTGGTGACTAGAGGGCAAAGATCCACCAATGACTGGACTGTTACCTCAGGTAACTGCAGAGTGAAGATCTACCAATGCCTGGTTTGCTACAAAGGCTGAAGATCCTCCATCCACTTGTTTGGTACCTTGGCAGCTGAAAGGCAAAGATCCTCTGATGACTGGCCTTTGACCTCAGGCTGTTGAAGGGACAAGATCTGCAGATGACTGGTCTGTTACCGAGGCTTCTTTAGGGTGAAGATCCTTCAGTGACTGGTCAGTTACCTTCTGCTACTGGAGGTCGAAGACACACCAATGACTGGTCTGGTACCTCAGCTGCTGTACTGTGAAGATCCTCCAGTGACTGGTCTGTTACTTTTGCTACTGAAGGGCAAAGATCTGCTGATAACTGGTCTGTTATCAGGGTTGCTTCATCAGTTCTTCAATGACAGGTCTATTACCTTATGCTTGTAAAAACGGGAGCTAATCCAGGGACTGGTCTGTCATCTTTGGCTGCTGGAAGAAGATGATCTACTGATGACTGGTCTGAGGGCTGCCTGAGGTTGAAGATCCATCGATTATTGGAGGTGACTTTGTACTGGTGGAGGCAGGGATTCTGATGATATGAGAGGCTAGAGCACCAGGTTGTGTAGACAAGCAGATCTCAGCTTAAACTGGAGAAAAATCTGTACATTAGGAGTTAAAGAGGATTCTGGCTTATGTGGATTTTTGATCAATGTCTATGTTAAGGAGCATCTGATCTTTGGTACGCATGTTTCTTGAGTGCTAGCACTGGCAAAGGAATTAAAATGAGTGAGGCATTCTTATAGGATGGTTAATGTTCCTGAAGCATGTTTGGATAAAATTGTATTGTTATTTAACCCCCTGCTACCAAAATATAGATAATTGTAGCTTCTTTTAATTGCCATAGACACCAGGGATGGAATTTGTTGACAATAACAAAATAAAACTTTTTAAACTCATGTCTGAGGTTGTAGTGTTTTGCCCACAGGCTTTTTATCACAGCAGATGCTTGTTGTCTGGAGAATAACACTACAATGTGTGACGTAATTTGCCTTCCAGCGATGAGCCTGAACAGCCAGTCGTACCACACAGAGAAGGGGATCCCCTCTGGGTAATATGCTTATATCCCCCCCATTACAAAGCTCTGACAGAGAAAACTAGCAAGGCTTACGTCAAATGATGGAAAAACAGCAAGATAACAGATAAAATAATGGTGAGCAACAGCGAGTGGTAATTACACTGACAGAGCCACTGACAGCCAGCGCAGCCCTCTTTGTAACCTCTCGCTCCCATTGGACAGATAAGGGGCAGTCCGCTGAAAATCACTATCTTCACACCACTGCAGCGTTCTCCACCTTCTCCACTGTGCTATAAGCTCCTTTCTCTGTGTGCCCTCTGGAGCACATCAGAGGCTATTATGTCCTTAAAGGCTTTGGCTCTTGGTTCTTTCTGCAGACAGAGGAGACCACGGGAACCTCGTTCTCTGGTACTGCTGACCGGGTGGAAAACATTAAGATGTTATGAAAGGGAAAAGGAGAAGAGGAAAAAGGCATGCTGCAAAAGAAAATGCATAAAGAGACAACATGGGTTGTTGGTTTTCTATAATTCTCATGTGGTAAGAGTCTGCTGAGTTAGTCACCATATATATAAAAAAGGAGAAAGATATTTTGAATGTAGTTAAGGTCAGTTACTGACCAAAAAACAAACTTATTGCCCCATTTAATTAAACATCAGTTTAATATACATCAGTTTTATCTTTGGTTTGTTGTGTGCTTGGCAACATTTTAATCAGCCTTTGAACTTCACTCCCAAAGGTTATGCATTTATTTGCTTTCCCAACAGTCCTCTGCATACAGCAAACAGGACCTTAGCTTTGCACCAGTTGACAGTTTTGCTCTATAATGACGGAGTAAAGCAGAATAATGCTACAGTGGACCCCTGCTGGTGAACAGTGTTACTTATTCCGAATATGAAGCTTGGGGGAGACACTAGATCCTTCCTGCTGGTCTCATGTCAGGTTTTGCCTTTGCTTTCCATCGTGATTTTGAACCTGTTGAATCTATCACATATTCTGATTGTCAGTGTGACTTTTCACATCAGAGCTTGTTGGAATTATTGACCAGGGACATGAAGTAGTGTCAGTCCATCTTCTTTCACAATGCTGCAGCTCTGATTCAATCTTACACCTCCAATATTTTATCATTTTATTCATGCTGAAATGATAATGATTCACTAATAAAGCAAAATTTAGTTTCTGAATTACAAATGTATCACTCGGGTAATCCTTGAGTGTGCTATCCTTCTGTAAATTGTCTAACAGCTTGAGAAGAATGTAGGCCATGTTGGTTTATTTTAAGAAGTGTGGAAAATTGGTTGCTGTGTTACCTTTAGGGCCCACTGCTTTAAACTTGGAAATCTGTTAGTTAGTCACAGTGAAATTCAATCAAAGCCAAGTTTAATTTCTTTAAAAACAAAGTTTTTACTCCTAGGTGTTAAAGATTTGTAACACAAGTTTCAGACATTGCACACACATTCACAACTCTAACACCAAAAAAGTTGGGGCACTGTGTAAAATGTAAATAAAAGCAGAATGCAATGTTTTGCAAATCTCACATTTCATTCACAATAGAACATAAACAACATACAGTATCGGATGTTGAAACTGAAAGATGTCACCATTTCATGAAAAATATTACTTGTTTTGGATTTGAACGATGCAAGACATCTCAAAAAAGTACGGACTGAGCAACAAAAGGCTGGAAAATTGAGAGGTACTCATGAAAACCAGCTGGAGGAGCATTTTGTAATCAATCAGGTTAATTGGCAACAGGCCACTTACATGACTGGGTATTAAGGAGCCTCTTTTAGAGAGGCAGAGTCTCTAAGAAGTGAAGATGGGCAGAGGAAAGCTGCATCTAAAAATCGTGGAACAATTTTGGAAAAATGTTCCTCAATTGCAAAGACTTTGAATATCCTACAATCTACAGTCCATAATGTCACCAAAAGATTAAGAGAATCTGGAGAAATCTCTGTTAGCCAGGGACAAAGCCAAAGACCAGTATTGGATGCTGGTGGTCTTGGAGTCCTCAGGTGGTACTGCATAAAAAGCAGTCATGATTCTGTGCTGGAAATCACTGCAGGGGCTCAGGAACATTTCCTAAAATCGACATCTGTCGACACAGTTCCCCGTGCCATCCGCAAACGCAAGTTGAAGCTGTATCATGCAAAGAAGAAGCCATATGTGAACATCAACTAGTAACACCACTGTCTTCTCTGGACCAAACTCCATTTAAAATGGAAAGCTGTTCTGTGGTCACATGAATCAAAATTTTAATTTCTTTTGGAAATCCCGGATGTCATACTATGCAGACTGAAGAGGAGAGGGACCATCCAGCTTGTTGTCACCACACAGTTCAAAAGTCTGCATCTCTGATAACATGGGGTTCATTAATGTCTATGGCGTGTGCAGCTTACACATCTGGGAAGGCACTATCAATGCAGACAAGTATGGCACATTTAGAGCGAAATATGCTTCCATCCAGAGAATAACCGGGTGCTGAACTAGCCTGCCTGCAGTCCAGACCTTGCTAGAATCCTGTATTATATGGGACAA
Source organism: Cheilinus undulatus (assembly GCF_018320785.1). Classification (NCBI taxonomy): domain Eukaryota; kingdom Metazoa; phylum Chordata; class Actinopteri; order Labriformes; family Labridae; genus Cheilinus; species Cheilinus undulatus. The sequence goes on along the minus strand of NC_054887.1, from coordinate 15,861,523 downwards.
CATTCCTCTCCCAAAACTCCAGCATCTGGTCTCATCACTTCCCAGATGTTTACAGACTGTTGTTAAAAGAAGAGGGGGTGCTACACAATGGAAAACATGGGCCTGTCCCAACTTTTTTGAGATGTGTTGCTGCCATCAAACACATCTGAAATGCTGTTTATGTTATATTGTGAATAAAATTTATGTCTTGCAAATCATCGCATTTGGTTTTTATTTACATTTTACACAGCGCCCCAATTTTTTGGGAATACGGGCAGTATTTACAAATGAACCTCGGGATCATGCAAAATCATGCCCTTCCTGGTTACCGTAAGTGATCCCAGAATCCCAGAATGCTTTGCATTAACTAGGCAAGCCACTATTTACAGCTTCTCTTCCCTGATTCTGTGAATTTTTTCAGTGAAACCAAAACAGTGGCTTACTGATTAGTAATTAAGTCTTTCCATTAAAAGATACTTGATTAAAATTCTCAAAGGAATCAGAACAACAAAACAATTACTTATACACACTTAAGGATCAATATTGCTGATATTTTACTGATTGAATTGCAAATTAAAGGCAACATATATGTACAGCTCTAAAAAAACATTACGCCTTTAGCACTTGAAAGCATTTAGGTTCAAAGACTCTCCTCACAGCCCACACTAAAACACTCCCTCACGCTCATTGTCTGACTCTGTTAAAGTGTAACAGGCTTCCAGGGATCAGTGTGTGCATCCCTGATGTGTAGTGTGTCAACAGGAGCACTCAAACACAGCTTTAATTATTCATGACAGTCTGAGCTGAGGGGCCGGGGGTGTAACCGGTTAGAGCAGAGGGTCAGTGGACATGATTCAGAGAACGAAAATTGAACTTTAAGAGAGGATGGAAAGAGGAGAGAACCGAATTAGTGTTAGGAGGAAGCGTTTAACCTGCCCTGAGGCATTCTGGGAGATTATAAATAAACGTGTGGGACTTACAGCCAGATGGATGTTCGTGACTTTCGCCATCTTGAAGTTTTTACAGTAGAAAAATCCTTGCAGGGAGTGCTGTTATAATTATAGATTATAATTATATTCCTCATGTAGATCATGTAGCTCATCCATCTGCCAGTCTGAATGTCAAACACTTTCACTCTCAGAGTGAGATATACGACAGTTGGTGACCAGATTAGACATGAAATATTCATGATCTCCAGAGGATGATACCTTTGGTGACTTACTGTCCTTTCTTGTAGCGCCACCATCAGGCCAAAACTACTGTTACAAACACTTTGGACTATCAAGGAGTCTTATAACGTCTGTTTAATATATATTTGGGCTGTTCTGCACAAAACTTTTCAACTGAAACAAACTGCTGATTTTTCACAGTTAATCATCATTTATTCTGTTAACCCTGGGTGTTGAGGCAGAGTGGAAACCACATTTTTCCCTGATTTCTATGTAGGCACTATCAAAATCTTAAAATTCATGAAAATAATAACGCATAAAAATCAAAAGTGTTGCTCATTATTAACATACTCGAGGCCGTGATAACCTCCTTCCAGGAAATTCAACGTATGTATTGTGTGAAAAATATTTCATTTCTTGTGTTTTTTACAATACAAACATCAGGTCATTTTGTTTTGTTTTTAGCTTTGCTACCTTCATAGCTAATGTAACAATATATGCTCATGTAGCTTTGTTAGCTTTAGCTAAAGCTAATGGAGCTTCATCAAGCCACTGGTCATATAATTACTCTTAAAATGGTTCTATCTTGAGCAGAAGTTGCACAATCTAACGTAGCAAATTAAGTTTTCTTTCCTTTAGCTTTAGCTACCTTCGTTATATAGCTATATAGCCTACAAGCTTACACAGCTAATTTAGCTTTGTTAGCTCTAGAGGTAGCTACACAACCTACTTAGCTTACATAGCTAAAGAAGCTCACGTCACTACATTAATTTAGGAACCTACAAGCTTACGTCACTAACTTAGCTTCGTTAGCTTTAGACTTAGCTACACAACCTACTTAGCTTACATAGCTCACGTCGCTATGTTATCTACATAGGCTAGCTAAAGTAGCTCACGCAGTTTCATTAGCTTTAGATTTAGCTACATACCTATGTACTCTACATAGCTGTTGTAGCTTTGTTAGCTTTAGCCTTAGCTACGTTAGCTGTGTTAGAGTTTCATGGGGATGACAAGCTTTTTTCCTCTAAGCAGACTGTTAACTTTGATTTATTATTAAACCTTTTGCATTTTAGCTTTTGCAGGTCAAGTTTTTGACTTTTAACCTTTGATATCCTAAGCCTTACCTTAATCCTAACTGGAATTTTAAGCTAATTTTATTTTGAAAGATTTTTCCATTCTGAAGATGTGACGTCTCATCGTTGTGGTCTGCTAGGTGGGGGGCATTTCATATTGAAAATTAATACCAAAAAAGTAACATTTCTTTAATGTATTGTACTTTTATCGCTATTTATGTATGGTGCCCATTTATGGTCACCAATAGCCTCGGTGTAACAATTTATTAAATTCTAAACCTAAAAAAAATAGAAATTAACTTTTTCTCATTATTAACATATTCAAGGCTGCGATAATTTTTTTCAAGAAGAATCCAATTTGCATGAAGAATCAGAAAAAATTTGTTCGTTTTGTACATGACAAACATAAGGGGTATTGCACTTAAACTGGCATTTAGATCACACATTTTTGAGTTCATATTGAAACTGGAAAGCATTTCTTACCAGTGCCCTGATTTGGGAATCAAACAAAGACAGTGAAAATTGTTTTATGTCTATGGCTTTAAATTTTTTATTTAAATGGCCATTGCACTGCTACACCTGTGTGGTCTGAAGCTACAACTCAGAGGTAGCAGACAGCTTCAAAGTATTTATTCTGTTAACTACATTGCAAAACATTGTTTTATTTAGGAAGCATGCAGGAGTGCATATCCAAAAAAAATGGTTTAATCCAGTGTTTAAAATGAATGTGTCAATTGCAGATTCAATTGCATCAAAAGTGCACAGCCGAAATATAATTCAAAGTCCTCCAAATGTAACCCCTTTCATTTGTCAGCAAAAAACATTTTGGCCAAATCTTTGTGCAAAGCAGAATCATGTCAAAGAAAATATCCAGATATATATAACTTACTGAGCATTTCTATACCCCTCAGGCTCTTATAAATTTGTTACTTCCTTGACCTCTTTTGTAACTCCATCCTGGCTCCAGACTCCAACTATAAGGAAATCATCTTAATGAAATCAGTGCTTCATTCTGTTTCTGTCAGATCTTTTCTTCTGTAATGCCTAAAATAGGATTGATATAATGAGCTATGTTTAGTTAAAAGGAGAAACCTCTCCTTTCTCCTGCATTATTTTTAAATATATGACACTTCTATTAAAATTTCAGATGAGCTACGTTCCTCACCAGGATTCATCTCAACTAATGAGCCTTTCGTTCCTTTCAACTATGAGTGCAAAAACTAAAATAGTCTCTGGCAAGTTTATTGTAGATTTTCTGTGAGCTTACTCCTCCTAATATGAATACAATGATTAATTTTCTCTATTAATCTATGTTAGGTCGTGGCAGAAACTCTAGGGATGTAAGTAGCAGAGTGTTGGCCTTTCTGGAGTGGAATTCTTCCACTTCTGCCTCCAAACTTTCTCCACCCTTCCCTTCTTGTTTCACCAGCAAATATCAGTGAGACAGAGCGCTGCAGACAGATGATGATAAACACCTGAAAAATAGAATTTGTAATCAATATCAAGTGACAAAATGCAAAAGATGTAAGAATCTTTTGATGTGTAATGGTTCAATTTTATTTGGATTTTGATTCTTGGTTCACCATTGATTTCCTATTCAACCCAAATCCCAATTCAGAATAAATGTCCTATGTTGATATAACTTGGAATTAAACACAATATACTTGTGTTTAGATAGATAAAGATGTAGAGTTAGACTGGTATTGGCAGCTGATCCCAGTCAGCCATAATTGATCAAAAATATAAAATAAAAAAATCTGAAATAACGCTATGAGTCACCGATCCAAACAGCTGGTTAAGCTGCTGCTTAGTCTTCCACTTGAAGTAAATCCCCCAACTTTTGTTTTGAGGCTCCTGGGTTGAAAATATTAATTCAAGGTTCAGATTTTTCCTGTGTTAATTATTTCTAATCCAATTAAAGCCAAATTGTAATTCCATTGAGCCGTCTAGTCTTAAGACAGGTAAATAAATAGTATAAACCAAAGTCACACCATAATGCTGTGAAGTTGGTTTACAGAATGTGGCTAACGTTAGCGCTGCTAGCACCACCAGCCTTCGGTCCTCTTAGCAGGTAACCTCTACATTCCTCGGGTTTTATGTGTTAAATCTGGCACAGCTTCTGGGCAATCTTATTCCCATAGTTGTAATCAAAACCCTGCCAAACCATGCTGTTCTCAAGAGATGCTATCGCTGCTATGAGTGAGTGGTTGTTTTCAGAGTAGAGCAGTGAAGCAGCAAGGAAGGAGCAGCTATTGCTGCTTGAGGCAGTTTGCTGCGTTTCAGTTTAGATGGGGTGTCTGGTCAGGATTGTGGGCTTGAAATGATGAAAAAATGTTAATAATTAGTTTAACTGACTCGTACTTCTGGTGCCAATTACAAAGGGACCTGACCATAGACTGTAAAAAGAATTGGACAAAGCCTGTGTGACGTCAGCAATTTGATCACAATAGGCAGACTCAAACTGCTTTTCAAGCCAATCCGTGGCAGCCTCCATATTGAAATTGCTGTCTTAACCGAACTTTGGATCAACCTAACGGCAGACAAGAGCCCGCCCACTGAGCTCGACTTCCTGTCGGCTAAGCTAGTATGAAAGCTGGCCTTCTGGAGGTAGCGCCTGCTTGTCAAGCTATCTGTCAATCAAATGAGACACGCCAATCAGTGTGCTGTCAGGTTTCTCCAAAATATAATCTAAACAATTGTGGTACAAAAAAAAATCACCCACTGTAAAGTGTGAGGATGTGAAGACAGTAGCTAATAAGACGCGTTAAGGCACATTAAAGAATGAATAAGAAGGAACATCAGAGTTAACATTGCAGTGTTAGAGGCTATAAACTTCCATGGATTACACACCAGCGACACGATTGCATCTGCCATCAGGGAAAAGCTTTATCAGTCTATGAAAGAGCAGGGCATTTTAAAAGACAAAGCTCATCATGAAAAAGGAGTACACAGCTTCAGCAGCTATCAGATCACTATTGGACCTTAAAAAGGTGGATCAGTGCATCTCTAGATAGCATCTTTCTCCACATTCATTGAACTTTTCACCTGAAAATGACCTCTTTTACAGCACCAGATGAGCTACAGTGTTTCTACAGTCACTAAGCAACCCTCTCCTTGTTCGATTTGTGAACCTACATGTGGTGCAGAAGCTTAACAAAGTAACACCCTGCCCTTACTTTTCAGGGAGCACTGATGATAACACTATGACTCATCTTCTTCTGTCTAGCCCACTTCCATTCTCTCTGTGTTTGTACTACTGCATGAAGAGGCTGAATATCGCATAAAAAAAGCTTCTGCAGAGCTTTTTAAAGACTAGCATTGTATATTTCAAAACACTGGCTCTAGTATGAAATAACTGAAGTCACCGTGGATCTTTATGGAGAAATAGAGGGATAAACACAGCAATGTTTCCTCTGAAACAGAATCCTTTACACAGATGAGTTTTATTGTACAACAGAATCACATAAGTTCAGCTTTATGAAGTAAGATCAAGCAGCTCTTTGTGGCTGGTAAACACAAAGACAGCTACTTAGGGAATTATGAGATGGAAAAAGAAGTGAAATGCATAACTTTGCAAAAGACTGTGAGTGGATGCACAGTGTGGACTGCAGTCGCCATCAATGATCACTGAAAATGAAGTGACCATATCTGGATAAGAAAGTAATACACGCCTTTTTCCTATATTTTAAAGAATCCAGAACCCGATTGATCCAAGTCTTTGTATTTGAATAGAGATCCGTCTTTTCAGGGGCCTCCAAACTGGGGGTCCATGAGATGGTCAGCAAAACCATGGTTTATTGTACAGTTAATCTGTGATAGCCATATCTTATATTTAACTGGAATAGTTACACTCATCATGTATCAAAGCAACAAAAAAAAAATCAGTTAGTGAAAAGGCATTGCAGAATGGCAAACTGGATGAGAACTTTCAAAAATGGGTTAAAAGAAAAAAGGGAGCAAAAAGTGTTTAAAAAAGGGGTGAATAGTTGCTGGCTGGATAAAGTAGTGTTAAGAAATTAAAAGGTGGAAGAAAATAGTGGCATATTGTTTATAAGAAATGGATTAATAGTGGCAACAACAATGTAAAAATTATAGGGCAGAAGTGGTAGAAAGAGGCTAACATTTGGCAGAAATAGACAAAAAGTGTCAAAATGGGATTAAAACAGAAAAACGTGGCATAAAGTATTACAAAAAAGGGTTAAAAGTGGCAAAAATGACTGGATAAAATACTGAAAAGCGGTTAAAAGCAGCAAAAAGTGGCATAAATGAGAAACTCTGTGGTGAAAAGAGGTTGAAAAGTGGCATTACTTTAAATATCCACACCCATTAACAGCTTCACAAATCTTTCAGCTCCAAAATGAGGAAACCATTAGCCAGAGTGCATCAATGCTACTCATCCTACAAACATGCACCGATGTATCATCCCATCCCATAACCCAAATGGGGAGGACCCATTCCCTGCGTTTTCAGGGGCCTAGCCGATGCTGTTAGGCAGGCCTTCACAAAGCAAGAACCATGAAGACATGGTTTGATGAGTTTGGTGTGAAAGAAGAAGCTGACTGGCCCACACTGAGCCCTGACTTCAACCCCATCAAGCATCTGTGGGATGAACTGATATGGAGATTGCAAGCCAGGCCTTCCTGTCCAGCATCAGTGCCTGACCTCATAAAAGCTCCACAGAATGAATGGGCTCAAATTTCCACAGTAACACTCCAAATCTTGCAGAAATCCTTCAAAAAGAGTAGAGGTTGTTACAGCTGCATGGGGGTCAACTCCATAATAAAATCCATGTATTTGAGTACAATGTCATGACAGTCCCTGTTGATGTAATGGTTTGGCAGCTGAACACTTTTGTCCATATAGTGTATCTTTAAATGAATGCCAAGGTATATTGGTTACACTCTTACACCAATTTGATGCTGTAAGTACAACCATATTTATCAAGGCATGCAATGCAGATGATTGGTTACAGTGTCTAACTTTTGTGAAGAATTGGCGCTATAGAAATAAAGATTGACTGACTGACTGATATCTTTTATTACAGTATGGTTATTTGTATGAATTCATAGCTGGATTCTTTAACATCTTGGCTGTAATCTCCTCCACTGTGGGGATACAAACAACAAAACATGGTGTTAAGTTGTTGTGGGAAGTTGTGTGGAATCCTGCTGCTTATTCTAATCAGCCACAAGCAAAACTTGTAAAAAGCCAGCTTGTGAGGACACTATTAGGCTTAGGCTGGTGATTCCAGGGCTTGAAATTGCAAACATGCTGTGAAAGCTTTCAGTGCAGCAGCTCTATTTTTTCTAACAACTTTACATGGCACCTTCAAACAGTGGAAGTGTAACAAGAGAAGACAGAATAAGAAAATGGGGACACAGCCAGGGCTACAACTCTCCACCACAGACAGTCTTTTACAAATTAAAAACAATGCAGTTTCAAATCAAATGTGAAATTCCTGCTGCTGCTGCACTTGCAGACCCACCCAGCAGAAAGTCATCCTTGAACTGTGAACCTTGACGACTGCTGTGACAGATTGTGCTCAGCGACGGCACGGTCCCAGCTCTCTGGGTAAAGTGTCTGCAGCAGCAGAAGCGGCGAGTTGGTGAGGCGAGGAGTCACGGCCGAGTCACCACGCTGTGACCTCATCGCAACTCTCGCTGCAGACTCCACATTAGCATCCACGCAGATACGCACAAACACAGAGACAATGAGGGGATGAGACAGGAGGTAAAAGCAACTTCAGATTTTTCGTCCTCCTTTTACATGCCTGACTTCTCAGGAGTTTCGACAGGTTCACTCAAAATGTCACTTCTCTTGAATAGGGAAAGATCTGGATGTGATAGTAAAAGCAAACATTAGCGGCAGAGAACAATCCCTAAATGTATTCAGTCCCCAGTCCTACTTAATACAACACCATCCATCCATTCATACTTTAGTTATGACTAACACACTCTTGATGAATCATTTCCCATACAAACAGCATCAGTGTCATACTGATCAGAAGCTCCATTCACAACAAACCAACCCCCACTTTACTCTAACTTGTGCCTCCAATCACAGATTTCCTCCATGAAGTCTGGTGCACGCTCAGAAGCAGCGAGCCAGCTGATTAGGGACAAAAAGGTCACCCTTATTTTGCAATTTATCATTTCACCAGGAGAAAAGGGATCATTAGTGGCTGCGGCAGGCCTTTCATGCTGAGGAGCATCTGTTTGAAGACGGAAATGATAACTGGTTATGGAGGCAACACTTGTGTCTAGCCTGATAAATATTTCATAGCATTTATTTAGCTGTATGCTATCATTATCTTCAATATTCAAAGGAGAACTGTACCACTGTTTCTGTTATGAAGAACACAGTTGTTTTTTAATCTAAAAATAGCCAGTGTAGATTTGTATAGTTGCTGAGAAGCTGCTTTCTATCTAAAATCTTTATCAATAATAGTTCATGTTTAAACTGAAAAAGTCGTTGCAAAAAAATCATCCCTAAGAACAATTTATCAAGAGGTATGGACTGAGATCCCAGGGCGGTGTCAGTATTACAAGAATAATGAATCAAGTGTTCCTGTTGGCAAACATAGAAAGGTCAATTTAAGTGCATTGAGACTTGGAGTTCTTTCAAAAAAATGTGGATTTATTGCATTGATATCATCTGATATAGACAAAAATTCAATCTTGCATCCCTACTTGTGACATCAAGGCTGGTCATAAGGGGGGATAATGGCGAAAGCTTTCTAGGGCCCAGCCAAAAGGGGGGCCACGTGGAGGTCAGGAAAGCATGGTCCATTATGAAGTTGATCTGTGTAAACCATATTTTACACCTGAATAATAACCACTTGAGAAGAAAGGAATTGAAATAACTTAAAATGAATGATAATTACAGAATCGAGAATAAAGGCAAAAATGGGTAGTAAAATAGGTGAAAAGCAGTAAAAAAGTGGCAAAAATGGGTTTAAAGTGGCAAAAATTGGCCAGTGTCAGAGGTTCAAAGTGGTTAAAAGTTCTCAATAAAAATGGTGAAAAGCAGTTGAAAAGGGGAAACAATGGTCTGAAGTTGCCTTTACAACACCCCACAGATGACCAAAGTGCTTTACAAAAAATCTAATAGCATTAAAAACACAGCACAAGACAAATCCATAAAAACAAAAATAAAAATAACAACATTTATCAATACAGACTAAAAGGATAAAACACTCACAGCACTACTAGGTATTAAAAGCCATCCTGAATAAATAAGTCTTAAGTTTTGATTCGAAAAGGTTCAAGTCAGAGATAATACGCATATCGGGGGGAGATTATTCCAGAGCCTAAGTGCAGCAACTGAAAAGGCTCAGTCACCCCAGTGTTTGTATTTAGACCTGGGCACTTCCAACAAAAGTTGGTTTGATCACCTCAAAGCCCTGCCATGATCCCGAATAGTTAAAATCTCAAATAAATAGGATGGAGCAAGGCCATTCAGAGCTTTAAAAACAAACATTAAAAGTTTAAAATCAATTCTAAAATGGACTGGAAGCCAGTGAAGGGAAAAGAGAATGGGAGTTATGTGCTGCTGTCTGGTTGTGTTGGTTAAAAGACGTGCAGCTGCATTTTGCACAAGCTGAAGGCGTCTGACTGGGGGATTCCCACATAAAGTGCACTGCAGTACTCTAGCCTGGAACTCATTAAGGCATGGATAGCTTTCTCAAGATCATGACAGCTTAAAAACGGTTTACATTTGGCAAGAGGTCATAATTGATAAAAGCTTGTCCTCAATATGTTGTCAATTTGTTTGTCAAATGTCAGATTACTGTCAAAATCACTCCCAGATTTCTGACAGACTGACTGAACCTGGAAGACAAAGCACCAAAGCCAGCCGTCTCAGCATCTCCAAACATAATATATTCTGTTTTGTCTTCATTTAAATGAAGAAAATTTTGGGCTAAGCACTGCTTGACATCAGAAATACAGTGGAGCAAAGAATTTTGTGCTCCATTTTCTTTCAGCTTCATTGGCAAGTAGATTTGCAAATCATCTCTATAGCAATGCAAGGATAAATTGTGCTTGGCTATAATTGACCCAAGTGGCAACATATATAGTGAAAAAAGAATGGGGCCAAGAATAGACCCCTGTGGAACTCCACAGGAGAGAGAAGCACTCGATGAGAACAGGTCACCAATTATTACAGAAAAGCTTCTGCTTAATAGATAAGATGTAAACCACTTGAGTGCAGTGCCATGGATGCCAACATGGTGGTTCAAGTGTGACAGGAGGACTGTATGGTCCACCATGTCAAAGGCCGCTGTGAGATCCAGCAACACCAAGACAACAGGGCATTTGGCATCAACAGATAAAACAATATCATTGTGAACCTTTAACAAAGCAAACTCAGTGCTATGGCGCGACCTAACCCAGATTGGAATTTCTCAAGAACAGAGTCGTTTTCTAAAAAGGACTGTAATTGTATAAAAACAACTTTTTCCAAAACCTTTGAGAGAAAGGGCAAATGGGAAACAGGTCTCAAGTTAGATAAAATTGAGGGGTCAAGATGAAGCTTTCTTAGAAGGGGCCTAACCACAGCATGTTTAAAGGCTGCTGGGACGGATCCAAAACTAAGGCAGGCATGATAAAACCAGAAGGCCAGGACCTACAATGTTAAAAACCGCAGGAACAACATCGAGAGGGCAGGTTGTAGGCTTCAAGGATTTCACTATATGAGTGAGAGAGAAAAATGAGACCGACTCAAACTCCTTACACAGGAGTCTGCCTGTGTATAAGGAGTCAAGAATCCCAGTGCAGGTAGTATGGAGGATAGAATATTATCCGGACAGAGCGGAGAAACCAGGCCATTCAAAGCAAAAAATTGTGAGTCCCTGAAAGCAGCAGTAAATTCATCGGCAGTTGAGGAAGTGATGATACAACGCCGACGGGATGGAGCAACAGACTTGCTGGTTAATGAGGGGGCTATACATTCAAAAACAATAGGGAAATGATCTGAGAAATTTCTATGAGAGAGACTGAGAGCCCGTAAGAAATGACAAGGTCCAGGGTGTGCCCAAGATTGTGTGTGGGTTTATCCACTGATTGAACCAAATTAAAATTCCAAAAGTCCTTTAAAGTCAGTGGCCAACTGGTCAATTGGACAACACACATGAATATTAAAGTCGCCACAAATCAAGAGTTTATCATATTTTGGGAGAATATAAATAATAAATAAAAATCCAGGGAATAAGACATGAAAAGTTATTGAGGATTAAAGTCTTATTTGCAACGGATCTAGTGTTTATCAGCGCCATGCGAATAAAACAGCGGTCCGTCTGTTTGGGGGCACGACAGACCGGGCGGTGCGCAGCTCCGTCCGCGGATCTTCACGGGCCAGTAGCAGGGACGGGGATACCCAGACCCCGGGATAGCTGGCAGCAGCCACTGGTAGCAACGATCATGGAGTCTCGCGCGTCATAGCTGATGCTGTCCTTGGGGAGCTCAAACGTCCAACAATGTGGATACGGTGGTATGGACGCCAGCAGAGATGGCGGCATCTCCGGGTAACCACCAAATTCATGGATTGGTACTTTGATCACAGAACTGTGGACATTTAGAAGAGTCACGCGATCATACACTACTAGCGGTGACACACTCTGAGATAAAATTAGTAGAAACAGTACAATAAACAGAAGAGGCAGCAGAAGCAGACAGCTAGCCACACACAACTGCGTCATCTTACCTTCAAAATTAAAAAAAAAAAAGTCACAAAAGTGGTTTAAAAGAGGCAAACATGGGTGGCTTAAGTAGTGGAAAGGGTTAAAAGTACAGCAAAATTGGCTAAAAGTGGCAAAAATGGGCTTGATGTGAAAACAAATGTGGCAAAATGGTCGGAAATGGTGATGAAAAGGTTGATGATTAAAAGTGGCAGGAGTAAAGAGTTTGTGCATAAGAACCTAATAATAGCTTGATACACTTTTTAGCTCCAAAGTGAAGTATCTGTTATCCAGCACCAATGCTACTGATCCAACACATATGCATTGATATCATCAATAGGTCACAACTGGGGAGGGCCGATTCCAGAGGATTTTATGGCCCAGCCAATTCTGTAGGTGGACCTGCCTGACATCATTGCCTTCTGACTGAGCCCCACCCACAGTACACACCGTGTGACAAGCAAAGAGCAACAAATAAAGCTATCAAAACATTATAGCCTGTTAAGACCGAGTTTGCTGTGTGATGGCTGTAGTGTGTCCTTGCCCCAGTCTGCACTGTCACAGCTTTTTTTTTTTGTTTACCAGGTGTGTGTGTGTGCTGCATGTTGGTTGCGTCTCCCTGCTGTCATTCTTAATTTTTACCTCAATAAATCTTCCCGCCAGTGGTGGTTTATTCATCATATGGTCTAACTGAGCCAGGAAAATAATCAAAATAAAAGCATTCTGTGCAAACATTGTGAGTTTCTCTGGAAATGTTACACTGTGCTTTTACTTTGAAAAGCACGAACCGGAAATAGACTCGTTCTGTGTTTATCCTCCCTGAGACCTAGTATACCGTGGTAGAAACAGAAAGACAAGCAACTTAATTATTCAATTACACAAGTCAGGATGGTGATGTATTAGAGTATAGACATGTTGCCTTTACCTTCATGTATCAAGCAACATGTCTTTAGAGAGGTTAGGTGTCAATATTATTAATATTGTTATGCGTAGAAGCTTTTAATGACTACTTGTCCTTTAAAGAAAGGGTTTGTGGTAGGAAATTGATAACCTAACACTGCGGCTAACCTGAGTTTTACAGAGAACTTTGTTATTAAACATGTTAGACACACTTATGTTGCACATACAGGATCCTATGAAAAAGCGCTAGTGGAGCTTTCTTCTTATACGTAATACAGAACATTTACGCTACTGTTTGGCCTCCGTGCTACGGGGTATTTTAAGCTAGCCTATCACCAGTGCTGCGGACAATTTTAAGCTAACTTCTCCTCAGCGCTAACAGCAGTTTTAGCAAAGCTTTTCTCACATGCTGTAGAGATTTTAAGCAAGCCTGGAGACAACTGACCTAAGCTAGTCTTTTCTCAACACGTCAGAAAATTTAAGATGGCCTCCATCAGGGTACAGAACATTTTAGAGAATTTTAGCGAGCCTTTCTTCGCGCTTTAGCTGTATTTCACCGGCTGCTGAGGCCTCCCACTTATTCTGCACCTTGAAATGAAAATGGTGCTAAACTCCTATGCTGTGCTCTCAAACAGAGGTACTACTTGGCAGTCTAGATGTCCAAAAATCAGGAATACACTTTTTCAGCTGCAGCCAGCCACGCTGGAAACAAAGCACTGGCATGAAGTGTCATAGCCCGCTGCCGGTGTGGGCTTGTTCATAGAAAATAATGGGGGAGATCTACAGACATGCATGGGACAGCACTGGTGTGCTTTGCCCTTTAGCCTTCCCTCAAATCATCAAAGCAATTACAGCAAAACTCTAATTAGCACGACTGAGCATTTAAAACGAGCCTCGCCTGAGAGCTATAGAGAGTTAAGGAGAATTTAAGCTACAGTGCTTAAGAGTATTACAGTTTACAGCTAGCATTACAGCTACAGTGATTTTTAAGGAAGCCTCCCCGAGGAGATACAAACAATTAAAGCTAGCCTCCTCTCAGCACTACAGAAAGTTTTAAGCTAGCCTCCTCTCGTGCCAAAGACCACTTTAGCAAGCCTTCCCTCCCTATATGCCTTGGAAAAAATGTCTGTAATAAGCTTTCATATTCAAGGAAGTGTCTCCACCTCTTTGAATTTTCAAATATTTGTTCCACTTCAAGTCCAAACTGCCCCATTTTTTATTAAAAACATCAAGGTATGATTGAAGCATTTCCCAAATTTGGGTTGTGATTGGTTTAAGCTAGCTTCTCGTTGGTGCTACGGTAGCCTATTTTAAGCTAACCTCCCCTCTGTGCTACAGAGCAGAGTTAGCTTTGTAATTTTGTTACTTTAACCTACAACTTTTGAGTTTGGTTCATGTTTACATCCGGTGTTCTGTTGATTCCTGCTACCTATCGAAATGCGTCACTTTGCGTTTCTGCACATTGGTAAACGGTTGGGGTTAGCGTTCGGGCTAGGCTTTGCTACTGTTTTGTGCTGCTGTAGCATTTTTCAACAAAGCAGCAAAAACTGTCAGAATACCGGCCCTTTCTGGCCAAAAGAAATAAATAAAAAGTTACTAAAGTTAACAATACTTCTCCTGCTCTGAACAAAATTGCAGACAAAAAGTCAACAGGCTCGGGAATAATGATGCTTTTTTTTTCATTTTTCATTTTAAGAGAAAAACATTTCCTCAAGAGAAGAAATAAAGCTAAAAGGAAAAATGTGGATTAAAATCACTATTTGGGTAAGAAAAAGACCCTAAATAAAGGATAACATTTCTCTCTGTATGCAGAAAACTACTATTTCTTCAATCAATATATTATTATTGTTATTATTATTATTATTATTATTATTATTATCATTTTACAGGCTATGGGTTGCTCTGCTCAAAAGATGAATTTTATAAGACAGATGGAGAGAGAAATAAATAAATAGCCATTATCTTGAAGTGAAATTTCAAAATAAGCGCTCATAGATCATATTAGTTTACGGTCTTTTGTAGCGGTCCTGAAATAGGATGAGAACTATGAGTTAATGCGATTATATTTAACATCTGTTTCAGGATGTAGGTGCAATGACTTTCTAATCCAGCGTCTCCCCCGGTCATAATCATGAAATGGATATCACCCCCACTCGTTCCCACCTCCCTCCCTCTGAATCGCTGAGCGGAGGAGTGACTGGACAGCAGGCTGCAGAGAGACATGGCTGAGGGAATCCCTGCACAGATCCACTGTAGACCATAAGCAAGCTGTCAAAGCATTAAAACCACTGTGACACAGCAAAACGCTGCACCCAAAGCTCATATCACGTCTTATTCGGAGGATAACGATAATAAAGAAACCCGGAAAAGGTGAGCTTTATTGTGTGGAGAACCTGATTCCTCCAGGAGGAAAGCCCGCAGACGGAAACAAACACGCGGACAACAGCTTGAAACAAAGCGGGGTAATGATGTTGGAGGAAAAAATGCCAAATAAATTTACCTGAGCGGTTGTCAGTGATGAGCAAGTGTCGTAAGATGACTCTTCTTCTTAGTCTACTGATGCTGCTGCTTCTTCTTCTGCGCTCAGGTCCACGGTCCTCCTCAGCCTCCCAGCCAAGCCCCCTACCCTCTCTCTCCTCCCTTTCTCTCTCTCTTTCTCAATGCATGCCGGGAACGTGAGGGGTGTAGTGCATTTATTATTACCGCAGTCGATCCATGAAACCCATTGGCCGATGGGGATATTGATTTTTTTTCTATCAGTAAATAAGCCTTAGGGGATACAATGTTATGGGAAGAAAAATTAGAAAAATAAAATATTATAAATAAAAGGGAAATTCTACCTTGAAAAATCAGTTTTGTTTTTTAGATTTACAGTATGTTATAAAGATGTGTTGCCTTGAAAAAATTAAAATGAAAAGTGTATTTTAAGCTTTTGCCATCTTTTAATCCTAGTGAGACAGATTAACCACAGCAATATATTGAAATGTTGGCAATATGCTCTACATCTATGTAAATATTAATTAGCAGGACTCATCAATACTCTAAATGCACATTTAACAAAAAATATTTACGAGAGCAAATTTTTACTGATTCGTCCTTTATTTAATGTCCAATAATCATTGAGAATCTGCCCTTATTTTCAATGATGTTGAAAGCACAATAAAATAAATATTCATTAAACAGAATAATAAAAAGAATGTCAATAACACAATTAAACAGTTACATTCAAAGCCAGAATAATTAATTACAATGGTTTTAAACTGGCCTATAGGAAACTAACCTTGCAAAGCAGATGGATACGCCCGTTTCCTTGTTTTTCACTGGCGAATCCATCTTGCAAAGCTCCCATCTGAACTATCTTGGCCCGGTTAGAAAGTGACAGGACCAATCAGCGATGAGGGGCAGTACTTTCAGGCACGTCAGAGGTTTGACGTAAACAAGCAGCAGCAAGAGGCTGGTGCAATCATGGTGGAAGAGCTTAGCGTGGATGCTGCTAAAGCGTAAGTTTTATCAGAACTTGACGACATTTCTTCGTTAAAAGAAGAACAAAGAACAGCAGTGAGTTGTTTTCTTTTCATAAACGGCAAAAGTCGAGTACTTACATGTCTATTGTCGCCATGTTTTGCGTTAATCCTGCGCATACGCAGCTCAATAGCTGCCTGTGTTTTGTTGCTCTGATTGGCCCGTAGAGATGTGACAGACAGAACATTCATCCAATCACACTCTGAGTTTTTTCAAAGCCTCTGCCTTTTCTCAAACGTTTCCTATTGAAGCTTTCCCAGACGGATGTGTGAAAAAATCCATCTGGCATGTCAGGTTAATAGGAAACATGTATCCAGCTTAAATTCTGGAAAAAAGCAGTTTTGACCTGATGTTCCTGAGGTGCTTGATTTGATTCAGGTCTGGGGAAAGGGCAGGCCAGTCCACAGCATCAATGCCTCCATCATGCAAGAACTGCTGACACATTCCAGCCTTGGCCGAGCCTTGTCATGCATCAGAAGGAACCCAGAGTCCACTGCACCAGCATAAGGTTTGACCATGGGTCTGAGTACCTCATCCCGGTACCTAATGGCAGTTAGGGTACTTCTGGCCAGCACGTGGAAGTCGGTGTGGCCCTCCATGGATATGCCTCCCCAGACCATCACTGACCCACTGCCAAGCCGGTCATGCTGGAGGATGTTGCACGCAGCAGAACGTTCTACACGGCATCTCCAGACTCTCTCACGTCTGTCACATGTGCTCAGTCTGTCACATGTTGAAATTGTGCTGGGAGACACAACAAACATGGATGTGCCGTTCTGGATGACCTTTACTACCTGAGAACCACTGGTGGTGAGGGCAGTGGAAAAAAATGTCAAAATTCAGACAGAAAGGATGAGGAGAGGGAAATCATCTGTGGCCACCACCCGCAAAACTATTCCTTTATAGGAGTTGTCTTTTTAACTGCCTCTCCTTTCCACCTGTTGTCTGTCCCATTTGCACAACATTAGGTGAAACTGATTCACAGTCAGTGTTGCTACCTAACCGGACAGTTTGATATCCTGAAAGTGTGATTGACTGGGAGTTACATTTTGAGGATTACAGGTATGTGTAAACTTTATTTTTTTGAGCAGTGAATATATAGATGTATAGAGTAAATAAGGCAGAACCCAGCTTGAACCTTTTATAATGGCCAATACATAGAACAATAATTACATTGATTTTGCTGTGAAAGATCCTGAAACTAATCACAGGCTACAGAGTCAGAGCCAATCCTCTTAACCTCAAAATGAGCAAAGAATGGTCGACAGTGTCAAATGTTTTTATTAAATCTTTAAAAAGTGCAGAACCTAAAATGAAAGTTCACAATACAACACTTAATTAGATCATGAATGCTTGTCTCACCCTGAGGTCAAAATAAAAATGTCTGGGCTGTGCTTTTGTGTTTTTTAAACACCAGAGGAGGTCAAAAAACAACTCCTTCTCAGAATGATCTATTTTTGCATGTGTTGTTTTAATGCATATCTCAAAATTGCTTCTTCTCCTACACAAAATTGCAAACTATGTATTCAGATCAAACTAAATACTCAATGTGATGTCACATTTAATATGAATGGCGTGAAAGTCTGTGGTTTCTGACATGTTGTGTAATGGTAAAGGCGCTCTCTTTTATTTCTTATCCAACGTGAACCTTCACTTTTTTCCCCACAAGCATTTTAATGGAAAAACTGTGGGAGGTTGAAGATATTTGTAAGGCTCATTCCTGCAGGAGTGAATCTTCGATGATGACACTCTGTTTTACAAGAACAAGTTGAGCCACAGCCGTCACTCTGATGTAACAGAGTGTAAAAACTTCATCATTCATCTCCTCAAGCCTGCAATCTGCAGACATGGCATCACTGAGACGCTCCAATTTGTTGCCTTATATCAGCAATATCCTTACACTTACTGCACATTCAAACAATAAAGAAATGTTTCCAAAAATAAAAAAAAATCATAATGTATTGAAGTCAAGGATTATTGGGAACCTCTCATCATCTGACAGGATGTCTAAATAATAATTACAATTCAAGTCCTAATCATGACACCTCAGTCTCCAGTCAACATTGGATGGATTGCAGGATCATCAGCACAAAGCTGGATTAAGAAATATTCAAATTAATTAATGAATAGCTGCATAAATGTATGTCCAAACCAGGGATTGTGATGGAGCTAATTACACTTTAATGAGAAGCTGTGGCCCTGCCACAAGCCCTCTGGAGGCAAACAGCTCATTCCCAGATGCTGCAATGGCAATTAATTAATTTCACATTTAGTCTTCCACTGCAGTGCAAACTTTCATCAGCATTATTGTCATAATTATGGAGTCATATATAAATTTGAGGCACATATCGAGTACTGCAGTGCTGCTTTAGCTGCTTCATTTCTGCTCTGAGACTCAGTTTGTTTATCGGTGTCAGCATGAATTTTTGACAAGTCCCTGCTATAAACGCATTTATTGCCCCAGCTGATGCACCCGTCAGTATAAAATAAAGGAAAGAGACAAGCCGGTGACACAGCCCGCACCCAAAGTGTTGTGATCCAATCACAGAGACATACAGCATACAGCAGCTGTGCAAAAATAGCAACTAAGGTGGGAAGAAGAGGGTGAAGCTTCAGAGATGGTTCCTTTTCACAGTTGTAGTTTGTCCACATTTTTTACTTAGATGTCTGGGAGTTTTTAGGGTTGCTTTCTGTTGTCCATACTTTACTCAAGGCAGAGCAGTTTGTCTACAAATTACCTTTTTTGTAAAAGAAACAAAGAGAAACTTAAAAATCCAAACAGTGACACAACAGAAAGAAAAAAACAAAGGGAACAGTTGTAATCGGGGATTTTGCATTCTAAAAATGCAGAAGACCAAGTAGCCATTTTCTTTTTTGATAAAGGTGGCCCAACATGGGTTCTGGCTTATGCATAGGTGGCATGATGTATGTGCTTACACACATGCCCTAAATGATCACTTTATTAGGTATACCAGGTCAAGGGCTGACTGGCATAACACCTAATCAGCCAGAATCATGGTGCATGGCAGCTGATCTTAGAACTCAGAAATTTAAGGATGCCAGCTGGATATGTCATCCCGAATGCCCCTTCAAATTAGAATTCCGACTTTGAAACTCGGGGGGGTTTAAGCACCTTAAGTAACCAACTCATAGGAACTGGAATGCATTCTTCTTGGGTGTGATTTCAGTCCCAGCTCCTGCTCAACATTCAACTTTTCAGGGGAAAGGAACATAAGCATAAGCTTAGGAAACTTACATGTTGCAACTCTGCTGAGCAGAGAGTCACACAAGTCATTTTTTGCAAGCCCAAGTCAAGTATAAGTCTTTAAGTGGCAAGTCCAAGTCAAGTCTCAAGTCTCAGATGGTCGTAATGAGCATTCATGATCTGCTTAGACCACTGCATTGTTCTATCTAAGGAATTTTAATCCTGTACTGTGTTATCACAAACTTTTTTCACACCAGCCACTGTGATGAATGGCTACTAGCCACTCAGTGTTTCCACTGGCCACAGTTATGTTGTTGGGAATGTATTTGCTATATATCATTTGTACCTCTGCTATAAGATGAAACACATGCTCTTTCTTTTTTTTCCCTCATCAACATGATCAATATCAGCCCTCCTCTTAATAAAGCTCTTCTCTGTGTACATATGAAACACTACAGAGACATGAGTCACACTTCACTGATGGAGACAGACACTGAGACACTGGAGATTAAATGTTCTTGTTATTTGTCAGATATATTTCTTTACTGGTAGTAATTTTACACTAACACAAAAACACTAACTGTTAATGAACTGTTTATTCTGAAATAAAATAAAAACTCAATAAACATTTCTAATTCTCACTCAGACAGATCTTCAACAGAGTATGCTGAGTTTTTCTCCCTCCATTCTCCTTAAGAAACTTCTGTCTTCATTTATGGTGTAAATTTCTTTATATGGGTAAAATCAAGCTAAGTTTTACTTTATTCAGCTGAAATCTCCTGGACTCCTTAGTTACTAATTTATCTGTTACAGCCTATTATCCATCTGTCTCTGTTTCTCACTGTCTCCATGAACTGTATTGAATGTTTTAATGTTCTTATCGTCTTTTATGTCCGTTCATAATCAATAAGTGGCAATGCAGAGATTCTAACATTAATTTTTTTCCCCATAAACATATGATATTATGGGATTATTAACCAAATAATACTTTAATATTGCACACACCCATGGCTCACGCGGGTGACACAAAGACACACAATTGGAGCGCACACACAAACAGCGCTGACGCTGATCCTCCGTGGTCAGAGAGGAGCTTTAATGCAGGAGAAAAGAGTTTAGGTATTCTGAAAGTTTTGCCCTCAACAGACTGAAGTCTTGAGTCCTTACCTCTGCTGCTGGGTTACTGTTTGAAGTTTAGGAAATATGTGTATGAAAGATCTGTATTTATGTTATTAAAGGGAATGTGATTAGTGGAGACACACAAAAAACTATCATACCCTTAGGATTACTTCATTTGGTACACCTGTTCAACAGCTCATTAATAAATGATATCAACTCAGCTAATTGCATGGCAACAATCAATGCATGTGGGTATGTAGGCATGGTCAAAAGGATCTGCTGAGGTTCAAACGGAGCATCAGAATGGGTTGGAGATGTGGAGTAAATGTTGTGACTTGATCCAAGAGTGCAAATTTAAGCCTTGGGTGCAATTCCTCAGTTGTTTGCTAAGACTTCCAATCTTCCTGCTGAAATCATTCTCCTCGATTCTGGATAATTCCACCCTGCAAAGCAGAAGCATTGGCCAGCTTCCATGTCTTTCATCATGCAAATCCATTGTGCAAAGCTTCGTTCTAAAACGATTGTGCCAGGTGTGAAAACAGACCAAACCAATCAGTGTCATTTGAGGAGAATGAAGCAGTGCTATGGGCGGGGTTTCGTTGTACTGGATTAGGGGTAGCAATGGCTGCTGCCAGTGTAGCATTTAGCTTGGATGTAGCTATAGTATAGCAGCAGATTTGTCAGAACTGGGCCATATTCCTTTATCAAAACAAGAGCAAAACACCACACTGAAAGCTTCTCTTGGCAGTGATGTTTTTGCACCTCTTCTGTCTGGCCTTGGCATGAGTTTTATGCACCAACAAGCCCCACTGTTCCTAAATCACGGCAGCATCTGTCTGTCGAACTCAGGTTACAACCGGAGCTGCAGATGCCCAATTACCTCATTTTGTCTTATTGCTCTGATTGGCCTATGATGCATGTGACAGACAGCCGTTCATCCAATCACATTTCAAGCATGTTTTTGAAGTCCTGCCCTGCTCAAATGCTTTATATAGTAGGGACCAGATAAACACAGGTTTATATCCATGCAGTGGATATATGAAGCAGTCTGTCCATTATGTCAGGGTAGGTTACTTCTGTTCACTTTTCAACAACCAACAAGAAACAGGCTTGGGGTCTACCAATACTGTTTACTCTTCTTGTTTTCAGTGCATTGGCTGTATTGCTTGGAGCGTCCCATATGTAACATGAAAATCATTTGCTTATATTGGAAATGCAGATTATAAATTACAAAATCTATTGCTTAGAATCTTCGTGGAAACAAATTGAGTAAACACTTCCGGTTCAACCATTTAATACAATAATCCTTCCAGCCAGGTTTAGGTCTACCCCAAGGTCTCCTTCTGGTTGTACACACCCAGAAGACCCCAAAAGGAGGAACCCGGGGGGGAAACCCTGATCAGATGCCTGGCCCATCTCTAAGTCTAAGCCCTGCCACTCTCTAGAGGAAACTCGTTTCAGCTGATTGGATCTGATTGTCCATCTACCGTCCAACAACATCCCTGGGTTTATGTCTGCAGTTCTCTACTCCTGCCTAAGAAGGGCCCTGCTTTCCCCAGCTTTCTCTGCTTATCTACTGGTTCTTGGAATACTCCAGATCAGACAGAACTACAAAAAAAATAAAAGTAAGGATTTTTAAATGCATAATGACATTAATACTGAATGTATAAGAAACAACATTCAAGGAAATAGAGAGTAGAAAAAATATCTAACTGTTACCAAGTATCTTTAATATTTTGCTGATTAACAGGTGCTGCATTGACGTATAAAAGCAAAATACCGTTAATGTGCTGACCACAGCCGATTCTAAAATCACCACAAACATTTCAGAAACTCAACAGAAAACTTGCCCTACAATCAGCCAAATAAAGATCTGACTCACTTCCAGTCACCCTGAGGTTCTGCCACCAAAGCATTCCTTCCATCAGTTGGAACAAAAGCACCATGACTCAGCAGAAACCTAAACACCTCAACACCAGCAGGGATGCATGCAAACAGCGCCAACAGAATCATATTTAATTCATAAGCTCTTGTAATGGAGGAAAACCAGATTTTCCGATATGATGAGGGCCTGGAAGCTCCTCGTAGGCGGCTCTGGTGCATCTGCAGGAAACGAAAAGCCAGGGCACGGCACAGCAGCCGCCACGGGCAGGCATCAGACAGGAAGTAGCTGCTTAAGCTGGTTAATGTCAGTGGATATTTGCTGTCACTGGGTGGGCTGATGTATCCTGCAGAGCAAAGCTGTATTTCCCATAGGACTGCTCCGTGTTAATGGGCAGCGAACACATAATGAAGCTCAAGATGGTGGAGAAATCAGAGCAGATGTAGTGACACAATAATCTATTTTCCTTCTGGGCCTCATCTCTTCTACAATACCACCTTTTGGTCTTTTCTGTGAGAATAAAAAATAAGTCTTTTGGGTTTTTTTTTTTAATCCAAAAGGAAACTAGTGCTCACGTTCAGTGCTCAGATATAAGTATCTGACCTGTAGGCCATCCATCACCAGCTCTAGTGGATTGCTTGTGAATCCTCTCTTATCAGTTTAGCAACCATCAATTCCAGATTGGAATCAGCTTTTGGTTGTTTATTTTCCATCGTCCAAAAATGAGATTCTGGGTATTTTGGATGGTAGATGATAAACTGAAACCAAGTATTAAATTCACCTGTGATGGGGTGACAAGTTACCATGATCTCCTGATAAAAGGTCAAAAGAATGTTAAAAGTAGAATCTTAACAGTGAATTCTATTCTGTATTTGAAATGTTAAGCGTGTATTTCTTTAAGTCCTAGTTATATTTTTAATTTGGAATATAAACACCTCAAACCTTCTTAGTAATTCAACATTTTGGAACAATCTAATTATCTGTATTCTTTTGTTGTGGAATGTTAAATGTGGAATGTTTAGTTAATTAAATTCTAGTTCTGGAATGAAACATTTTGGAATCTTATTAGTCATTTATATTCTTTATTCGGAATGTTTCATCTTGGACTGCTTAGTAAATTATACCCTAGTTTTGGAATGTTGCATTTGGAATCTTATTACTCATTTATGTTCTTTATTTGGAATGTTTCATCTTGGACTGCTTAGTAAATTATACCCTAGTTTTGGAATGTTGCATTTGGAATCTTATTACTCATTTATGTTCTTTATTTGGAATGTTTCATCTTGGACTGCTTAGTGAACTAATTCCTCTTTTTTGGAATGTTACATATGGAATATTATTAGTCATATATATTCTTTATTTGGAATGTTTCATCTTGGAATGCTTAGTGAATTATATGCTAGTTTTGGAATGTCAAATTTGGAATCTTAAGTGTTTCACATTCTGTATTTGGTATGTTCAATCTTGGAATGTTCAGTGAGTTACACTCCTTATTTAGAATTCTGAACTTGAGTTTTGTTGAAATTTTAACCCACTTAATATCTTCTTAGTAATTTATACATTTTGGGATAAATTCAGTTATTTATATTTTTTATTTTGATTGTTAGGTATTGGAATGTTTCATGAATAATATTCTACTTTTGTAATGTTAAACTTGGAATCTTATTATCTATCCATATTATATTGAATGAGGAATGTTAAATCTTGAGATATATATTGAGAAATATCTGTAATTGAGCATTGTGAACCTGGAATTCTCTTAGTTATTTATATTCTATATTTGGAATATTGAATCTAGGAATATTTAGTGAATTATCTTCTACTTTTGGAATGAGTTATATTTTAATTTTTGAATGTTACACTTGAAATCTAAGTTTGTTATATATCTTCTTTATTGTAGATACAGTATTGGATTGCTTAGTGAATTATATTGTTTAACAGTTTTGAGCTGGGAATCTTTTTTTAGCAATTTATATTCTTTATTTGGAATGGTACTTTTTGGAATCTTTAGTAAAGAATAGATTAATACTTATGTTTTGGAATGTAAATCTTGGAATAATTGGGAATAAAGGTTTTGGAATGTGAAATTTTGGAAGAGTTAGAGTTAGAGGGTTAGGTAAGGGCCAGTTTGTACTGTTGTACTAGGTACTGTTTTGTACTGTTTTTCCCCTCTATTTGAGGATTGGAGTATGCTGGAATCATGTATTCCACCAATTTATTACAGATTAGCGAACATCGGAGTCCATGAGTATCAGGATAAGGTAGATCAGTCTATTTTAGTCACTGCAGAGTTTGATTTTGGGTCCACTATTGTTTTATCTACATGCTTCCACAGGAAAGCCTCATTATACATCATAACCTTCCCTTTCTTTTCCATGCTGTTGACACAAAGGTGTATCTTCTGCTGAACACTGATGACAAAAAAGCCAAGCCAGTGTCTTTTACTGTCTCATAGATATTCGGTGTCAGATGTCACAAAGTTTTCTTCCATTAATTCCGTCTTCAGCAGGGGTGGATAGTAACTAATTACATTTACTCAAATTACTGTAATTGAGTAGCTTTTTGAGTAGTTCTTTAAAATCACTACTTTTACTTAAATATATTTTGAGTGAAGTATTGTACTTGATTACATTTTATAAAGCATTGAGCACTCAGTAAAAAACATAAACACTGAAAGCCCCAACAAATGAGGTCCGAGCTTTCTGCCAACAACATGAAAACGACCAGTCGTTTGGCTTTCACAACACGTGACGGTCAGAACATGTACATAGCAAGAGAAAGCGTTTCTCCACATGTCTCTGGTGGGAGGGGCCTAAAAGCAAAGAGACTCTGGTGAGAGATGCTTCAATGACAGTTAAAAGAACTGGGACTCAACCTGCAAGAAAGAAGTGGTAAAAGTGTAACAAACAGAGGGTCTGTCACAAATAAAACTATCTTTAAACAAGAGGTTCATAGTTTAAAGCAAAAATGTGGTCAGTACAGACAAAAACAGGAGTTTGGTCTCGATGAGTTTTTATAAAGAAGCAGCTTTCTAGGAAAACATCACTTCCATATTTCTGAGGAAAAAAGCTCCTCCCGGTTATATAAAACACAAACAATTTATACGCCAAAGTTCATTTATAACTTACTTATTGATTAATTATCTGTGTTAAATAACAAGAAGATAAACATTTCTTCCTTTGGCAGCAGCCTGCATAGTTCAAACTTCGGACATGTGCTTCATGGTGCAGGTCGGGTGAGGTCGTGTTATGTAATGCTTCCTCTGTGAGGCTCTTTCTACCCTTCCGCTCGGCCTTTCACTCACATAAACACATTCTTCTCTGCAGGAGCCAACAAGAGTTCCACTGTCAGAAAGCTCTTACAAAAGAACATGATTTTTCAGACAATTTTTGAATGTTTGGACTGTACAGGTTGGCTGCTTTTTGGTTTTCTCTTCTTACTTTTGGTTGATGTGGTCAAAAACGGGAGGCCTCACGGCTTTCCACCGGGACCGTGGCCCCTGCCG
Organism: Cheilinus undulatus; assembly: GCF_018320785.1. NCBI lineage: Eukaryota > Metazoa > Chordata > Actinopteri > Labriformes > Labridae > Cheilinus > Cheilinus undulatus. Next base: position 15,835,493 of record NC_054887.1, on the reverse strand, counting down.
TTTCTTGGAAATATTTTCACTGGAGTCGATTACAGATCACTGGAGAAGGTGAGCTGAGATTAAATGGGATTTTCTAGAGATGATAATCATTTTATAAGAAAATAATAGGATTACTAGGAGAGACATTTCAGAATTTACAAGAAAAAAAAACAATTTAATTTGATAATTTGCTCAAACTTCATCAGTGATTCCAAAATCCCTTAAAATAAATGGTGATTGGGAAGAGAATAAGTGGTTAGAAAATATTCTAAGGACCTATTAACCAATTATCTTACCATAACACCCCCGCCAAAACCCACTATGGTTATAATTTAGATAGTTAAAACATAAAAAACTGAGATTTAAAGTAATCAGGATACATTTTCCAAAGATCAAATGTGGAAGTTACTGTTTGATTATTTTCATTGTGATAAAATAGCGTTTAAAAACTGCCTTTATTTCTTTCTTTTATATAATTTGTAAATTTTAAAACAGCAAAACATTCTCCCTGAGAGATTTTTACTGCGCAGTTTGGCCTGATTTGGCAAACCTGGGTTATTTTTTATAGATTTATTTTATTTGAAGAGCACAAACATGTTAGAAATGTTTTTACTGATGCAGCTTTCAGATGAAATAATCTATGTGCTGGAGAGGCAGTACATAAAATGTAATGTATAATGATATTTATTTAGGACATTAATGGGTTCGCTGGCACAGCTCTCAGAGGAGAGACACTCTAGAAAAAAAAACTCTAAGCTGGACATTGACATTTAACTAAAAATAACAGCTGCACCCGAGACTCAGGAAGATCTGTAGCACCAAATAAGCCTACGGTAATCACTGAAATCATGTAGGACTGGGAGATGCATCTTAAAGATATTAATTAAGTTAAAAAGTTATTTGTTTGCAAATACTGTGACTGACAGTATGTTTGTCCTATGTTTACATACTTTAACATGAGGGGTAGGAGGGACTGAGAATATTTTCATCTGCTGAAGGGGGGCCCAAAGAAAAAGTTTGGGAACCACTGGATTAGTTTACTGGTGGTAAAGTAATGTGATGTTTTATTTAATAGAATATTTAATGTTATGTAATGTAGAGCAATGTCATGTTATATGTGATGTAATGCGCCGTAATGTGATGGTATGTAGTTTTATGTAATGGTATATGTGATGTGCTGTAAAATAGTTCAATGTTATGTGTAAAAGTGTTTGTTGATGCAGCTTTCAGAGGAGTACAGCCCAGGGTTCAGCCTCAGGGTTAGGGTTAGTGAGAGGATGGCAGTAAAGTAATGTAATGTTATATGTAATGTAATGTTAAATGTGATTAGCTAATGTGACATAGTGCAATTTTATATACAGTGCCGTGAAAAAGTATTTGTGCCTTCTCTGATTCCTGACTTTTTCGCATATTTATCGCACTTGAATGTTTGGGATCATCAAACCAATTTCTATTTCACATAGGTGACCAAAGTAAATAAAAAATGCAGTGTCTTAATGATTATTTAATTTTTTAAGGGGGGAAGAAAATCCAAACCTATCTGGCCCTATGTGAAAAAGTAACTGCCCCCCTGAACCTCATCACTGGTTGTGCCTCCCTTGGCAGCAGTAACTGAAATCAAGCGTTTGTGATAACTGGTGATGAATCTTTCTTATTGCTGTGGAGGAATTTTGGCCCACTCCTCTTCACAGAATTGTTTAGACCCAGCCATATTGGAGGGTTTTAAAGCATGACATGCCCGTTTAAGGTCTCACCTTTTTATTTTTAGCCATTTAGACGTGGACTTGCTGGTATATTTTGTGTCTTTGTCCTGCTGCATAACCCAAGAGTGCTTGAGCTTGAGGGCACAAACTGATGGCCAGATGTTGGCTTTCAGGATTTTCTGGTAGACAGAAGAATTTATTGGTCCATCAATCACAGCAAGTGGTCCAGGTACTGAAGCAGTAAAGCCTCAGACCATCACACTGCCACCACCATGTTTGACTGTTGACATGATTTTCTTTTTATCAAATGCTGTGTTATTTTTACGCCAGATGTAACGGGCCACACACCTTCCAGAAAGTTCAACTTTTGTCTTGTCAGTCAACAGAATATTTCTCCAAAAGTCTTGGGATCATCAAGATGTGTCTTGGCAAATAGAGACAAGCCTTTGTGTTCTTTTCTTGTCAGCAGTGGTTTTGGCCTTGGAACTCTCCCATGATGCCATGTTTGCCCAGTGTCTTTCTTATGGTTGAGTCGTGAACTCTGACCTGAACTGAGGCCAGTGAGGCCTGCAGTTCTTTGGATGGGGTTCTGGGTTCTTTTGTGACCTCCTGGATGAGTCGCCGTTGCACTCTTAGAGTCATTTTTGTTGGCCGACCACTCCTGGGAAGGTTCACCATTCTTCCCAGTTTTCTCCATTTGTGGATAATGGCTCTGACCATGGTTTGCTGGAGTCCCAAAGTAATACTGCTTTCAGAAGAGTATGGCCAGGTGTTTAGCCTCAGGGTTAGGGTTAGTGAAATGACAGCAGTAAAGTAATGTAATGTTACGTAACAGTATATTTGATGTGATGTAATGCAATGTAATGTTGTATGTATGTAAAGGTGTTTGTTTGTTGATGCAGCTTTCAGAGAAGTACGGCCCAGTGTTCAGCGTCAGGAGAGGCAGTGAGAAGTTGGTCTTTATCTCGGGATACACAGCGATCAAAGAGGCGCTCGTTAACCAGCTCGACAGCTTCACTGACCGACCAATCATTCCTCTCTTCGATGTCGTCTTCAAAGGCCTTGGTGAATGGATTATTAGCCTAAACAAACAATCAGCTGAGATAAAGTTAAACCAAAGCACTCCAGTGTAGGCATTAAAAGAAAAGAAAGAGCAGAAAGATGGGACAAAGAGGGTAGAGAAAGGACAAGATGTAATACACCAAAATCTATTTAAACAAACAGTGTGAATTAGGTTGGGGTTCAATAAACGTTATGTTTAGATAAACTGCATGTAGATCTCATATGATCAATATGATGTTACTGGCGAGGGAAAAAGACAAAGACACCACATCAGAATAAATGCCATCCCCACTTGCCAGTGCAGTCTTCATGTGGTATCTTTTTACTCTATTATTTTATTCATTCATTTATTCATTCTATTGTTTATGTATTCATCTATTCATTTTACTAACATGTTTCTACAGGCATTGCTTTGAGCAGTGGTTACCTTTGGAAGAAGCAGAGAAAGTTTGCCAACACTCACCTGCGTTACTTTGGAGAGGGCCAGAAGTCGCTGGAACATTACATCCTTGTAGAAAACAACTTCCTGTGTGACGCTTTCAGAGATGAACAAGGCAAGCTCACCACAGACTCCTCTAATAGGTCACATGTTCTAAGTATTGCACTGTAAACATGACCAGGTTAAAAATGCTTTGTGTTAACACGCTGATCAGATCCTGATATCACTGATTCATTCTCAGGAAAACCGTTCAACCCTCACTTCATTATAACAAATGCGGTGAGTAACATCATCTCCTCTGTGGTCTTCGGACATCGATTTGAATACAGTGATCCCACCTTCCGTAGAGTTTTGGAGCTGGACAATGATGCTGTGCTGCTCGCTGGCTACGCCCAGACTCAGGTGATTCTATTAACGTGAGACAATTAAATCAATGCATGGGCATTTTTACCGATCTGACGCTCTCACTCTCTAACAGCTGTACGACATCTGCCCTGCACTAATGAAGTATGTGCCTGGACCTCACCAAACCGTTCACAGCAACTACGCACAGATCGTTGAATTCCTGAAGAGTGAAGTAAAGAAGCACCAGGAGGAGTGGAACCCTGATGACCCCCGAGATTTTATCGATGTGTACCTGGGAGAGATGGAGAAGGTGAGAAACTGTAACACATTGATTACATTACATTGATCCCTGCTGGGGCTCTTTCTCATGTTTCTGTGGACTTTTTTTTTTTTTTCTTTTTTTGTGTGCGACCCATTTGCACCATGAGTGAAGTTATCCACCGAGTTAGAGCTCCCAACTGTGACTGGGCTCTCCTAAAAGACTCATAGAGTGTATTCTTCATCAGTATAAACAAACATGTCCAATGATTTATGTTTTCATAACATTAACATATTGTCTGCTGACTCACTGACAGAAAAAGGAAGATCCTCAGGCAGGATTCAACATGGAAACCCTCATGGTTTGTTGTCTGGACCTGATCGAGGCTGGTACGGAAACCCTTGCGACCACATTACGCTGGGCTCTTGTCTACATGGTGAACTATCCCGACATACAGGGTGAGATCTTATCAGCCATGATTAATCAACTGTTTCTGATCAACAATGATCAATAACCCTTTTTGCTACCCCCTCAGGAAAAGTGCAATCAGAGATCGACAGAGTGATCGGACAGTCACGTCAGCCCACCCTCGCCGACAGACCTAACATGCCATACACCGACGCTGTCATCCACGAGACGCAAAGGTTCGGAAATATCGTTCCACTGGGATTTCCCAAAATGGCGAGCAAAGACACGACACTGATGGGATACTTCATACCCAAGGTGCAGAGTCACTGAGAAGAGACACCAAGTTAATAATGATAATTTACAATGTCTGATTGATGAACAGCTGGTCAACTTTAACTCCATTTCTGCAGTGTCACTGTGTTATGAAAGAACAGCTGTTTGGTAAATGTGTGACTACTGTACCGCTAATGATCAGCTCATGACTTGTCTAGGGCACATGGACCACCACAATGCTATCTTCTTCGCTGTTTGATAAGAACGAGTGGGAAACTCCAGATGTCTTCAATCCTGAGCACTTCCTGGATGCAAACGGACAGTTTCGTAGGAGGGACGCCTTCTTACCGTTTTCAGCAGGTTTCTGTGAACTTCACCTTATTAAAGATTTACCAGCAAACAGTAAAATACATTCAAGTTTAACACGTGTGTTGCTGGTTTTATTTTCAGGGAAACGCGTTTGTTTGGGAGAACAACTTGCCAAAATGGAGCTGTTCCTCTTCTTTGCAACTCTCCTTCAACGGTTTACCATCTTGCCACCTCCTGGAGAAATGGCGAGTTTAGAGGGTGTGCAGGGATTCACCAATTCCCCAGACAAGTTCAGGATACTTGCTGTGCCTCGCTGATTTACTACAATATACAATCGTCTTTTATAAAACAGTATTTAGCTGATTTACTACAATATTAAATCATCTTTAATAGTATAGCTTGTTTTCTACTTTAATCATCTTTAATAAAACAGGATGCAGTTCTCAGCTGATTTTCTACTATAAGTAATTATTTTTAATGAATGGAGGACATTAGGTTTCATTATCGTAAGTCAAACTGAAAAACTAGGTCCCGATCCTGGCACATATTTTTGGTCCTTTTTTTTCCCATTATTTCTCTCCCCACATTTTCTGTCTCTTCTTAAAAAAGAAAAAGATCATCACAATATTCACTACTACAGTACACATGAACTTTACGTTTTATTCTAGAATAAGCCAACAAATTTAAAACAATGACATTTTGGCATTTCTCTTCCTGTTTTCATGGTCCTCGTGTTACAAAAGTCTTGTTTATTTTTTATAAATAGTTAGAGTTATTGCCCCGGCAACGACGCTCGCAGGTTGAGCAGAATTAAAATGTCACAGGGTGCCAAACAGAAAACCCCAAGCTCGTTCAGCGCTGACTCTGGAGAGGGATCTCCAGTGCTGTTGTCCTCTGATGACTCCTTCAGGAGGTTCTTCAGGAGGATGGCAGAGCCGATGCTGAGGCAGAGGATGATGCACGCCTCCTTCACGCTGTGGAAACATGAGCATTTTTTTCATAATGCAATAATAACGATAATACCAAAAACAAGAATAAACATGAAAAATAAATGCTGAGACAAGTTAACACCCACCTCCCCACTGCAGACACATCATTAATATAACTTTTTTCTATTATTATTATCAACAATAAATACTATGAAAGTAAATGCTAAAACCTGAGACAATACAAACATTTCACACTGTAGACACTTTTTTAGTATTTGGGGCAGATGACATGATTTCATTTGATTGCCCTTGTTACTGCTTTATAAACATGTGGCTAAAGAACTGAGCACCAGCAGAGGGAGCCATGACTCAGGCTGAGGACTGAGCTAAGGTTGCTGGAGTAGAACTAAATATACAGTGCCTATAAAAAGTATTAACCAACTTGGATGTTTAACCCTTTCATTGATTTTATGAATCAATCATGGTCAATATAATTTGGCTTTTGACAGAAAAAAAAAAAAATCACAAAAAAACTCTTCAATGTGAAAGTGAGACCAGATTTCTACAAAGTAATGCCAAACAAAAATATGTGAGGTGAAACAAGTCACTACATAAATATTTCCCCGTTTGAAGTTACTGGCCTAATTCAACTAATTCTATATTGGAGTCAAATTGAAGTGTCTAGGCAAGCCTAATTAAGACCTATCAGCACAGGCTCAGTGCTGCAATTGCAGCCAAAGGTCAATCAATTCAATACTGACTTGAAGGGGGGCAGTGACTTATTTTACGTTACATATTTTGTTTGGCATCACTTTGTAGAAATCTATTTTCACTTTGACACGTCAAAAAAGCCCAATTATATTGTCCATGGTTGATTTATAAAATCAATAAAAGGGTTAAACATCCAAGGATATAATACTATTTTTTGTATTGGCACTGTACCATTTCTAAACTTTATAATAAAATCAGGTGGAAACACATCAGAAGTATAGGTAAATAAAGAACTATACATTTATCTCATTATACTATTACTGTTGGAGAACAGAGTTACTGTTTGAAGAAGTTTTCAGATTTATTGTTGTATCATTACATCATTAAACCATTTTATCTTTATCCCTTTTAGCATTTATAGTATTGTCAAAGAACACAGACTTACTGTTTAAAGAAGTTCTCAGGTTTTTTACAGTAATGTCCAAAAAGAGGAAAAAGGTTTCTGCTCATGTCAAAGTGAAGCTGAGCGGCACCCCCATCACTGAAGTGATTCTCCAGGATCACCTATAACACATAAAAAACCACCATTATATTTCTATAATTTTGTCTTTATACTAAAGCGTTATACACACTGAAGTGATTCACCAGGATCACCTATAACACATCTTGCCTTCTGATATGGGTGTGGGTAATGTTGGTATCGTCTCACTCCCTGATGCAGGAAGTTGTTTTAATGGTCTCAGCCTTGTACAAGATGTTTTCACTGTCTCACCTCCTGGTACAGGAAGTTGATGTGCTATTTTGGTTTCAACTCCTGGTTCAGGGAGGTTTTTGTCTCATTTCAAAGTACAGAAAGTTGTTTTCATGGTCTCGACTCCTAGTTTAGGATGTCATCATGCTATTTTTGTCTTACCTCCTGGTACAGGAAGTTGTCTAGCCGCTCAGCGAGGCCCTGCCATGCTAGCTGGAACAGGGAAAGACTGAGGACCTGATGCAGGTGTAGGAGTCGGTCCCTAACGCAGAGCATCATGGGACATGCTGAGCTGGACAGAGACATTGTGGACAAGTCCTGCTGACTGGGGAGGGACAACCACCTGGAGATGACAGGAAAAAGGGACATTTTTTTATTTTTTGTTAAATATAAGAACTGGGCAGATTCTTAAACTGGTGTCATGTTTGAGTTAATCACTGGTTCCCAGTCAAAGTTGTCTTTTAGACTAGTGAAGGACAGATGAAGTAAAAACATGACCATGAATGATGACATCCCAAACAACATTTATTTTATATAAAAAAACACCGGTATATTACTATTAATTGAACAAATAAAGGGACATTGATGCCTTACAGCTCCATGCAGTACGGTTTCATTCATTTATTCTAACAATTATAATTATCTTTGTACGTACTAAAAAGAACAAAACAATAATTTTAGACATTTTACCGGTCTGAGCAGTACGGTTTGGATTTTTCTGTGATCTCTCTCATGGTCCATTCCAGCAGACGTCCCATCATGTCCGCTTTAAGCCGATCCAACAGCGACAACAATCCTTCGAATAGAGAACCTTCTAGAGATGCCAGGCGACCAAGCTCCATCACTCCCAGTCCCCCCAGTACAGTGTCCTCGCCAAGGGAGACTGCTGCCTGCTGCAACTGCAGAAAAAACTGCAGAAGAAGAAGAAACACTCAAACCTCAGAGTAAATATCACCTCCTCCTCTACGGTGAATTTTTAACACGAGATTTTTAACATTTTAATCCAGTAGTTATATCGTTAATAACAATTTTTTGATGATTTATGATTTGATGATGATGACTTGTTGATTTTTATTGGTTGCTGAAATAAAGTTCTTTTTATACTCTCATATCAATAAGAAAAACTAAGGAAAAAATATTCCATGTATTTTTCTTTCATTTTAATTTTTTAATATTATTCAATAATCTAGACACTGTTTAAAAATGAGGTCTTAAATAATTTCAAAATTAAGACATTTTTCCCTCACCACGTTATCTCCCCAGTCTCCCAAGATGGTGTGGATGTAGTTCACAGCGTTCAGGATTGCACAATAACGAGCGCCAAGTGGAGAGCGAGACTCCTCCTTCATTACCTGGAAACAAAAGCAGTTATCTTGATTATCGTTTATTATTCATCTTGGAGCCGCTGAGGATGACATTCAGCCATTTACTTGGATATTCCTGATGCTCCTCGTTCCCTTTCATGTCTGAGTAAAGCAGAGGCATACCAGACAATTTTAAAAAACATATTTGGAATGATTTTGTAAACAACTTTATGAACAACTTTAAGAACAATATCAGGAACAATTCTGGGAACGATTTTAGGAATGATTTCAAGGATGATTTGAAAACAGTTCTAGGTACCGTTTTAAAAATGATTTAAGGGACAATTTTAAGAATATTTTTTAAAGAATTTGCCCCACAAAAAACAAGTGTCATTCTGATTGGAAGCTTTTCATGATGGATTATTTGTCCTCCATATTTGGTGACAATATGATTATTATACTTCTGATTGAGTCAGTTCTTATCACATTTAACATCTCTTGCATTGTTGCATAGATGGACCACTTTCTTAGAACTTCACTCATTCCCTACAATCATCACTAACCAGTAATCAATACTGATTATTACCTGGGTTAGTCGTATACGGAAGTCATCGACCAGCTCCCTCTGCAGTTCCAGAAACTTCAGCTGTGCAGACGGACTCGGTAGTGGTCGGTATCGCTCTGATGGCAAAAAAAACAAAACAAAAAAAAAAACAAAAAGAGAAGATTTTAGTTTGAAATGTTTCCGATTTGAGAGAGGAAACATTGAAAGACAATGCTGTAAAATAACTCTCTCTCATTATTGATCTGTGACAGGTTCTATGGCTGTAGGATGATTTAAAAAATGTTTGGAAACTTATTTTTATTCAGATCACAGTAAAACACAAATCACAATGTGTGTTAAAATACTACAGCTAAGGATGTTTTCACATTAGACACCATTGATTGGTACATTACCTTTTTTAAATATTTTAAGTGTGATATCTAAAAAAAAAAAAGAGATGAAAACAAAGTGCTGATGGTATCACATAGAGAGCATTATCAATGATCAATAATCTCACCTGTGATCACCTGCAGCAGAGTCATGAACGTCTCAGCGCAGTCTGGCGCCTTAAGCTCATCCAGGTCACTGATGTCTTTGTACTGAGAGCTCCAAGCCACATCTGAGGACAACATGGCATCCATCTTCTCCACCGCCACTAGAAAACATGAACATATAAACTTTATTTTACTGATAACCCTACACATATATAAATATAATATATATTACATCAATGATGCAGCTGGGGACTCACTCTTCTTCTCCAAAGTCAGCCATTTCTGCAAGATGGCATCATCCAGCAGCAGGTGGAGCAAACCAGGCAGCACTGTCGGGTATGAGAGGTTACTCCTCAGCTCTTTCTCAAACTGCAGCACCTCTTCCACCAGGTGGCAGAAGAGAGCATCATCATAGAGCAGCCGGGACGCATCAATCGCCACTTTGTCCTGCACCAGAGACAGCAGGCCGCGACACAGCTCCACCTACAGGGAGAAAAATATGATGTTTCGAGACCCTCTGCCCCTCATAGCGCCGCTATTACCCTAACCTGACCCTATGAGGAGACAATCATGAGCTTGTTATGGAGCCCTGATGGAGGCTCAACCCTCCTTCATAAAATATAAATATTAAACAGGGATCATAATAAACCCTAACATATCCACTGCAGATAATTAAAATATAAAGCTTTATGTTGTTGAACTTTTTTAGAGGACATAAACACGAGCCTGTTACAGAGCAGCATACCCGGGCGCTGATGGAGGCTCCAGCTCGGTCCAGGATTGGTTGGATCTTTTCTTCCATGAAGGTGGAGCTGTGTCCCATCCACATTAATGCCTGTGTCAGGTACCACTCAGGCTAAAATAAAACAAAAAATATATATATCACTACACATATACACTGTTTGAATTTCCCTCAGGATGAATAAAGTTTTTGTAACCTTCCCTAGATCTGTGCCTTGCAACAACCCTGTCCCTGAGCGCTGCAGGCAGTTCCTTTCACCTCATGGCTTGGTTTTTTCTGATATGCATTGTCAGCTTTGAGGGCTTCTAGAGAGGTGTGTATATGGTATTTCTGATGTTTGGGGTATAAATGGAATATAATGGTACATATAATCATATCATTTATGAAGTGGTACATATGGTATTTTTGGTGTCTGTGAGGAGACCTTGCTGAGGGAGTTGGTCTGGCGGTTTCCATAGAAATGATATCTGAACCTCCTGCTGAGTGGTAGCAGCATGATCTGGATTGGCAGGCAGAGGGGTGGAGCCTGGGAATGAGGTGTGGCCGATGAACCCGGTGGTGGAGACAATAGAGAAGAGGCCGCAACCCTCTGCGAGATAAGGTCGTCACTGCCAGGTGAGTTAAAGGAAATAATACAATGAAATAAAATACCATGACTGTTAAAACTAAACAAAGAGACGTAAACCAGAAGAGAGCATGGACCACAGATTTAAGCGGCCCAATCAGGAAACCTGATTCTGATCATGAAGGAGGGTTCACTGGATGTAATGAAAAATATAAATCTGTATTCTGACAGAGCTGAACACTCTCTCTAAAGGATACGAGGTCTGCAGTGCTAACAGCTGTGTGACAAGCAGCTCCAGCTGGCTGTGGATCTCCTGACCGTTTGCTGTTGGAGTCAGTGACTGGGTGGGTGGGGAGATGATCGGCCAATGAAGTTGGGTCAGAACCTTTTCAAAATCACTATTAACAAAAAGGAGAAAGGCAATGTGAACAATAACGATGTTACAGCGATAAGTCGTCGACATCATAGAGCCTGCAGGGTTACCTGGAGAGTCGGTCCTTGATGATTTTGTGCCAGAAGAGAAGCGTTTCTCTGACGAAGTCTCGGAGGTGAGTGCAGCCAGACTCACTTAGTCCAGCATCGAGTGCAGCCATGCTGTCCACGGCCCGGATCGCCTCCCACACACTGCTGGTCATCAAACACTGCTGGACTGCAGCGCTGCATCAATCAAGATGCTGTTAATATCAACAGATCTTCAAACAACATGCCTTTAATAACATCAGATCGTCAAACAATGCACCTTTGATATAATCAGAGCATCAAACAAATTTCTGCTACAACTATCTCTGAACAAAACTCCTCGCTGACCCCGCCAGATGTTCAGGAGCTATCAGAACTGTAATGGGAAACTTAGAAACTAGAGTCTGGTACCAGAACTGATTCAAGCCAGTAACACAGACAGAAATACAGCTTTGACCCTGACCCCCCTGTACCTGAGCTCCTCGACATGTTGGAGGACTCTTAGGTACTTCAGGTGTCTCTCAATGGTGTCGACTTGGTTCAGTGTCTGGCTCAAGTTATCCATCCAGGACTGCGCCCCCTGCAGGTGCTACACAGAAAATAAAGATGCTACTGACACCGCCATCAGAAAAAGACTGTTGTGTAAAATAAGAAGAAATTCAAAAGAAAAATAATTAATTTAAAAAATGAATAAACTCTATCTTAAAAAATATATTTATAATAATTATTACAGCAGCCATAATAATAGTAATAAAAATAACACCTCCAACAGCTAGTTGTTTGATAGAATAAGAATAAATGTATGGAAATTATAATAAACCTCATCATAACAATAAATGAGTGATAATTATAATCAAATTAACTCTGATAACCTCTATTACAGAGTGAGAGAGGAAATCAGATCAACTGCCTGAACTCTAAAACCGATAATCATTTTATTTCTTAGACTGTGTTGTTATCCAGATGTAGAGGGTAGTTTTCCTGGTGTATTGATTAATTGTCCTGGTGCAGTGTGTGGTTTTTGTCCAGGATGTAGTTTGCTGTTAGTGAGGTGTGCCTACTTGATGTAGTGTGTTGGAGATGCAGCGTTCTCTCTGCAGGAGATCTTGTAGAGCACACTGCGCATGCTCAGCAGCGTCCAGAGCTTCGCTAACTTTAGGAGGCGTGGAGGAGGAGACGGACACCACCTGTGAGGCAGAAAAAAAAATAGTAATCAGGCTCCGTCCCCTGTGGGCTTCTGATTAAATTCAATTCCATTTCATTTGTAGAGTCCATTTCATACAAATGTAAACTCAATATGCTTCACAGAAGATAAAAACAAACAGCAAAAGCAATTAAAAAATTAAACAATGTAAAATCGCCCTCCACCACGACCACCCCACATGCACTCACACCCATACACACAGAAAGTACACTATTATACAGGTTTCGTTGTCTTAATCTTTCAGGAGCACATATCCAAAATGCAAAAATACAGTAGGTCTAACAGTCAAAGGGAGAGAGAAGAGTAGGGTTTTCAGGCCAGCTTTTTCCATAGGACAGCACCATAATGACTAAACGCTCCTTCACCAGATTTACCTCTAACTTTAGGTTCATTAAGAAGGCCCATGCCTGACGATATGAGGGATATGACTGGATGATACTGTTAGCAGGTCAGAACGGCACTGGTGACACCGTGACGTCAGCTCTCACGTCTGAAGCACCTTAAGAGATATAACGTCACAGACAGGTGTATTACCTGTTCCTGTAGCTCGCTGTTCTCCTCCTTCAGTCTCTCCAGAAGATGTCCAGCCTTCTGAACAGCCTTCAGGTCCCCGCCTAGCTCGGTGACCAAGAACTCCAACACCGAGTCCATCACGACCGACTCCGTCACTACCGAGTCATCTAACGTGTCACTGACGCCATTAAGCGATTCACTAACCGAGTTACTTAACGAGTCATCAAGAGAGTCACTAACAGAGTCTCTGACCAAGTCAGCAGGGTTTGAAATCTGCTCTGTATGGCTCTTCATCGTGTCCGCCATCTTGGTTCTCCTAACTGTCAACAAACCAGCTGCTGGGAGCGCCAAGGAGAAACGCTCGGTTATTGTGTGCGCGCTGTCCGTTTGCAGGCGCGCTGCATGCGGGCGGAGTTTAATATGAATGTTGTGGAATCAGGTTCAGGGATTCTTTCTCAAAGCCAGCCACAGCACTAGTCTTGATTTAAATGGAACTCAGAAATGTTTGTATTAATATAGCTTTAGCTTTATCGATACGTTTGTATCAATACGTTTCTTTATTTTAAATAAAGTTTAAACAGGTTAGTTATGATACACCTTTAGTTTCTTTATTTTAAATAGTTTTTGATTTTTATTAATATAGTGCAAGTGTGTTTTTAAAAGGGAAAGGAAACGTATAAAAGTAAAAACCTTTATCGTCTTGAAAGAGACACGTGAATCAATTTTTTTTAAAACCGCCTCTCCGAAATACACCGAGGATAAAAATAAGTGCATCTCTGTCACGTCAGCAATTGCTCTGGTCTTCACTAAACAGGCAAAGGACACGTCACGGACCATACATCATCTCATTATTGTTATCAGTTTCATTAATGGTATAACTAGAAAAGGACTCGGAGAAAAAAACTCGGAAAAATTAGAATATCATGAAAAAGTTCAATATTTTTGTCACTTGTTTCTGAAAGTGAAACCCATATATTATATAGACTCATTACACCTAGAGTGAAATATTTCAAGCCTTTATTTCTTGAAATGTTGATGATGATGGCTTACAGATAAGAAAACCCAAAATTTAGTGTCTCAAAAAATTAGAATATTACATAAGATCAATTTAAAAAAGGATATTTTCAACAGAAATGTCAGGCTTCTGAAAAGTATGTTCATTTCTATGCCTTCAATACTTGGTTGGGCCTCCTTTTGCATGAATTAATGCAATTAATGAATTAATGCGTATTAATGCATCAATACGGCCTGGCATGGAGGCGATCACCTTGTGGCACTGCTCAGATGTAACTGAAGCCCAGGTTGCCGTGACCTTCAGCTCTTACTGGAATGGTTCACAACCGAGTGTGAAGTGGCTGGGATGAGAATCAGCACCTCCAAATCTGAGGCCATGGTCCCTAGTCGGAAAAGGGTGGAATTCCCTCTCCAGGTTAGGAATGAGATCCTGCCCCAAGTGGAGGAGTTCAAGTATCTCGGGGTCTTGTTCACGGGTGAGGGAAGACTGGAACAGGAGATTGACAGGTGGATCAGTGCGGCGTCAGCAGTGATGCGGTCTCTGCATCGGTCTGTTGTGGTGAAGAAAGAGCTGAGTCCAAAGGCGAAGCTCTCAATTTACCAGTCGATCTATGTTCCTACTTCCTACTCTATGGTCATGAACTGTGGGTTGTGACCGAAAGAACGAGATCACGGATACAGGCAGCTGAAATGAGTTTGGAGGTCTGGATGCCTCCTGGACGCCTCCCTGGTGAGGTGTTCCGGGCATGTCCCACTGGGAGGAGGCCCCGGGGAAGACCCAGGACACGCTGGAGAGACTATGTTGCTCGGCTGGCCTGGGAACATCTTAGGATCCCCCGGGAAGAGCTGGACGAAGTGGCCGGGGAGAGGGAAGTCTGGGCTTCCTTGCTTAGACTGCTACCCCCACGACCTGACCTTGGATAAGCAGGAGAAGATGGATGGATGGATGGAAGTGGTTTAGAAAGACAGATTTTGTAACACCTACCTTTTTGATTAAATAATGCATTAATGTTGATAGTAAAGATGATGATGGTGATGTACATCGATGATGAGGATTATACTGATAATGAAGATGACTATAATGGTTATGATGGTGACTAAGATGATGGTGATGTACACCAATGATGATAATTATGATGATGATGATGATGATGATGATGATGATGATGATGATGATGAAGATGACTATGAAGGTGATGATGATGATGATGATGACGATGATGAACATCAATGTTGAGGATGATACTGATGATGATGATGACTGATGGTGATATGATGATGATGATGATGAACATCAATGTCAAGGAAGATGATGAAGATGACTGTGTTGGGGATGATGATGATGTCATTGATGAACACTGATGTTGAGGAAGGTTATGATGATGATGATTATGATGATGATGATGATGATGATGAAGATGACCATGATGGTAATGAGGATGACTGTGATAAACATCGATGATGAGGATGATAATGATGATGATGATGATGAGGATGAAGATGACTATGATGGTGATAATGATAATTTGAAAGACACAAATTAAACAAAATTACTAAACATTCCTCAGAAAAATAATTTTGTGTCAACTGGGACAAAAGATTGTGCCACAATAACATCATACATACTTATTTTCGTTACATAAAGAAAGTAGACACCATATCATATGTTGTTTTGGGTCTTTTAGTTCATGACCAGTGTGTTTTCCTAAGGTAGAAAAACAAAAACTCACACAAAATACCTGAATTCACCCTAGATACCCCACCTCCAAACCAATCAGGTCACGCCATTGGTCAAAAGACTTCCATAACAGAAAACACTGGTATATCCTCTCTCCTCAAGGAACCTCCTCTCTCCCCATCCATGTCGCCTCCAGCTCCATTTAAGGAGATGGGAGATGGTTCATGGTGGAGGGAGGAGAGCGCGTTCAGGGTCAGACCAGGAGGGAGGAGGCAAAGAGCAAAAAAAAAAAAAAAATTTATGGACAGGGTTACCTGTAATATTAAGAATTAACATTAGCAGGCAGTAGAGGGCGCTACCAAGCTGATAAAGGTTATGATAATAGTAACTAAAGCGGTGTTGTCTGTGGTTGAACTGGTCTGAGGATGATAATTCACTTTGGCATTCAGGAGGGTTTGAACTCCCTTGGTCATTCCTGGAAAGTGGAGCACGTTTATGAACACTGAGCAGACGTTTGTGACTCTCCGCAGAGTTTCCGGTAGTCATCACAGTTGTTCTAAAATGCAGAAAAAGGTCAGGGCTGAGATTTTGAGCCCTGCGGCGATGTTTAGCTGTAAGAGCGACCCCATTACGCTGCAGGTCAGCCTGAACATGACAACCCGAGGCTGTCGGCCCTAAAACTCTGATCCGTTATTTCTGAGAACGTGCTGCTGCAGTCACGTGGAGACGGAGGTATCATTTTACTCAATGAAACAAGACTCACCTACAATAAGATGACGATGATGATGAAGATGATGACGATAAAATGCCAGTGTATCTTAGTATCCACCTTTACATAGAAAACTTAGCAGCTTGGACTCTTTGTGACTTTGCTGAAAGAAGCTAATCAAGGCAAATAAAGCGTAATCTTATCAATGAAGATGATGAAGATTGATATGATGAAATGATGATGATGACTATGATGGTGATGAACACTTATGATGAGGATGATAATGATGATGACTATGATGGTGATGAACACTTATGATGAGGATGATAATGATGATGACTATGATGATGATGAACACTTATGATGAGGATGATAATGATGATGACTATGATGGTGATGAACACTTATGATGAGGATGATAATGATGATGACTATGATGGTGATGAACACTTATGATGAGGATGATAATGATGATGACTATGATGGTGATGAACACTTATGATGAGGATGATAATGATGATGACTATGATGGTGATGGTGATGACTATAATGGTGATGCTGATGGTGATGATGACGGTGATGATGTTGAGGATGATGATGATGTTGTTGATTAACATTGATGTAGAGGATGATAATAATGATGAAGATGACTATGATGGTGATGATGATGATGATGTTGGTGTGGAACATCTATGATGAGGATGAGGATGATGACGAAGAGGACTATGATGGTGATGATGGCGTGATGAACACTCATGATGAGAATGATGATAACTATGATGGTGATGGTGATGATGATGTTGATGAACACTGATGATGAGGATGATTATGATGATGATGAAGATGACTATGATGGTGCTAATGATGATGATGTAATGAACACCGATGATGAGGATGATGATGATGATGATGATGACATGATGAACATTGATGCTGAGGATGTAAATAATGATGATGATGACAGTGATGAACATCAATGATGATGATGATGATGAAGATGACTATGATGGTGCTAATAATGATAACGATGATGAACACATGATGAGGATTATAATGATGATGATGATGATGACATGATGAACATTGATGTTGAGGATGTAAATGATGATGATGATGATGATGATGAAGATGACTACGATGATGGTGATGATGAAGGTAGGTAATCTGACCACACTTTCATCAAAGAAATTCCTTTGCACATTACATTTTTCTTCTTCTGATATTCTCTCATCAGCTGACTGTCCCTTCCTGTTGGGCTCTGCAGCGCTGTGACCTTTAGTTCACTCTGTGTACTCAGACATTACTATAATGACCCAAGACGTGTTGAGTCAAGAGTGACGCCATTTTGGAATGATGCTCATGATGTCATTAGTCTCATAGCCCGCCGCAGGGTTACCGCACTGAGATGGTTTGATTCATACATGACAGACAGACAAACAGACACATGTATTTAAATAATAATCAGTAATGTGGTTTCACTGTCAGAAACTGAGGACAGGCAGACAGAGAAGAAAAACTGAAGCTCAAACACAGAAACATGAATTAAACATGAACAGAAATGTTGTTTTTAAAATCCCTTTTATTTATCATGTTAAAATTAAAAATACATTTCTTATTTAAACCCTTACTAATACATCTCAATAGGCTGAACTGTGATTGGTTGGCTGTTACAGCTGAGGGCTGGGCATTACAGAATAATATAACCTAAAATGAATCAATTCTGCTGATAATGTTTGTATTTTAATTATTCTTTCAGGATTTTTAGGAGCCACATGCTGCTGGGTAGTGAGAGTTGAGTATTAATAAAAGCAGTTAAACAGAAAATAAATGAAAATATATAATAAATATTTTTTTTTATTTTGTAAATATTAAAGCTAAAATAAAATAACTCTGTGGTTTAATTAATTTTCACAAAAGAAAGTGTAAAATTACTGCCATAACTACTTAAATTTGATTTCCTATCAAATATAAAATGAACATTTTATTTCATCATTTAAAGGTTATATCAGGGTAAATGACCACCCCCTCCCCTCCCTCCGCTGCTGTATATTAAAGAGCAGTCGTTCTGAGAGGAGCTCACATGAAGCCGAGGGGTCTTTGAACGCATCACGACACATTAAGAGCTTGTCATCATCTTCGCTCTGCAAAATGTCTGCAAACACCAGAACAGGTATGAAGCTTTATTTATTTTATTTTAATTAATTTTACTTTATTTTGTAAGGGCATCTGACTGCTTTGGTTAAATAGTGTTCATCATCTAATTAATCTTTTTTTTTTCAAACTTTTTTGAAACTTTCTGAAGCAGAAACCAAACCAGTTCACTTTCATTTCAGAAAGAGTCTGTCTGATAATTTTCTTGCTAAATATATAATGATGATAATTTTATTGTTTATAATGATCTCTTCTCTGTGTTTATTTTTCCTGTTAGGGCTGAAGAGTAAACTGAAGTATTACTAAAATCATGTAAAACATGTTATTTTTAAATGAACACAGGAGATGAAATATTAAAGTAGAATTAAAATATTAAAATATGTTTAAAATTACATATATTTAGCAGTAGAGGTCTTCTGGTAGACATTTACATTAAAAGATAGATCATCCTTTATGTGGGGCAGAAATCACACATAAAAGCATTTTTAAATTATCTTTCAGTTTTTCAATGTTTTTCATTTATGATGAAAATAATGAGGAAGAATGGATTATTACCTTTAATAGGAAATATTTAACTAGTATTACCAATAAAGTCAAAATGATCACAGTTCAATACTTTTTCTAATCACTGTGATCACCATATAATCTAATGTTATGATCATGATTATCTTTTACAACCCTTTTTGTTCTTTTAATAGGGACAGAACATATTATAATTATTTATTATTGTACAGTCATATATGATTATTGATGTCTATCTGTGGAGTTTGGGTGGAGGTGGTGAGCTTGTTGTTCTGCAGCTCCTTTGGTGCTGTTTATTTAACTTCTCTGAGTTATTGATCATATTTTATTAATAACTGATCAATCATTTATATATATATATATATATATATATATATATATTGATGATGAATACTGATTATCTGTTTGTCCAGTTTGGGTGGAGGTGGTGTGCATGTTGTTCTGCAGCTCACTGGGTGCTGTTTGTTCGGCTCCTCTCTGTATGAACACTCAGACCGGCTGTCACGTTCTCTCGCTGTCTGACCTGTTCGATCGAGTCATCCAACACTCCGCCCGGATGCACGGCATCTCCAACGACCTGCACTCTGAGTTTGTGAGTCGTTCTAAATGAGTTTATGCTGATATTAATGGTTTTCATCTGATTGTTTTCTTTATTTTCTCTGCTGTGTCCTCAGCTGACATTTAAACAAACTCTGACCTTTGACCTCTGACATTTCACTCTGCACTTCCTGTATTTCCTCACAGGAACAGCACTTCCTGCCGAGTAAGAATCAGATCGGTCGGGTCAGTCGGAACTGTCACACGTCGACCATCCTCACCCCAAATGGAAAGGAGAACGCCCAGAGGATGGCGGTGAGTCAACCACCATTAAAACTGACCCGCCAGGAAATAATGGTAGTCCCCCCCTGCCTAACTCAGAAGTGGTTCATGCCCAAGTCAGCCCTAGATATAAGGAAAGGAAGGTTTTGAGCTTTTTAACAGTCTAACCTGGAGGTGGTCCATACCTGAGTCAGCCCTTACTATAAGCTTTATTATAAAGGAAGGTTTTAAGCCTATAGCAGCCTAACCTGGAGGTAGTCCAGGTCTAAGTCAGCCCTTATCATAAGCTTTATTATAAAGGAAAGTTTGCGCTTATGGCAGCCTTACCCAGAGGTGGTCCAGGCCCAAGTCAGCCCTTACGATAAGCTTTGTTATAAAAGAAGGTTTTAAGCCTTTAACAGGCTGACCTGGAAGTGGTCCAGGCCTAAGTCAGCCTTTACTATAAGCTTTATTATAAAGGAAAGTTTGAGCTTATAGCAGCCCTTCCCTGAGGTTTAAAAATTACAAACTTTTAAAGTTAATTTATTTCTCTGTCAGGACAATTAAAGAGCAACCATCAGTATTACAACAAAATATCTTTCAAAATTAAATAAATGTAATAACAGTTAAATATTAGTAAAATAATACATGTATTCCTGTATTCCTCTTACTGTGTTGAGTCTATCCCACTCAGATTTTGACCTGAAGTCATCAAAATCCTCCCACCATTGACATGTTTCATAAAAGGATGCCTCAGTGGCCAAGGCGGCCATTTCTATAGCTCACCATTTGAGACAGGAAGTTGGTGTCTAAGCCTATAGCAGTCTAATACAGAGTTGGTCCTAACTACATCTTTATTAAGAAGGGGATTCCATGAGCCCATAACAGCCTATCTTGGAGGTGGTCCAGATCTGAGCCAGCCCTTACTATGTATTTATTATGAAGGAAAGTTTTAAGCCTATAGCAGCTTAACTATGGTCTTTCAAATCAGTGTAAAATGCCTTTAATGAACTTCGCCCCTTTCCTTGCTCTCTGTAGCAGCAGGAGCTGACCGAGGTGATCCTGAAGCTGCTGCTGGCCTGGAGGGATCCTCTTTGGCACTTCCAACAGAGCATGGCTCACCATCCTGACTTCACCAACTTCAGCTCCAACAAAGCACATGAGATGAGCGACATGGTGCACGAGCTGCGTAAAGGCGTGGAGAAGGTGGCTGAGAAGGTGATTGGAGTTATTTATCTTTATTAATGTCAGAGGACAGCACAGAGCGGAGGATGAGACAGATGGCGTTTAACATCTCCTCCGATTAAATATTTTGTTGACGCGCTGCAGGCGCTTGGAGCTGCAGAGTCATAAAGCTTCCAGCTGACCTCATCATGCCGAGTAATGTCTGAAAGGCCCTGATTTGACAGAAGGATGACCGTGTAATAACCATATGATATGACACATTAAATATTTACAACTGCTCTTTAAACACCCTGAAATAAGAAACATTAACTGGGTATTTTATCTGTAAGAATGGCTTTGGTCCTGTCTCAGCTTGGTCTTGGCCCCATGAATGTCCAAATAAACAATAGAAATTTACCTGAGAGATTAAGGAGAGGTGTAAACAGGGTCTGAGAGGTGGTTTAAATCAGACAAAAGTTTTAAGAATCATTGATTACGATTGGTTATTCTGCTTTCCCTCCTGTCTGATGCAGATGCAGATGTCGGGGATCATTAGTAACTCTGTCAGCAGTTTTGCATCTCCTGAAGCTCCCCTGCGGACCGACGGGCCAGAGTGGCATCTGATGAAGGACTATGACCTCCTGTACTGTTTCCGTAGAGACTCCAACAAGGTGCAGAACTACCTGAAGATCCTGAAGTGTCGAATCGTCCCCGAGCACGGGTGCTGAAGACCAAGACACCATGACGCTGGTTTGACTGGAGGAAATGTCGACATGCTGCATTTGACCTTTTTTTACCTGCAGAGACATTCACAGACTCAGAGACTCTGCCTCCCGTTGGACGGGAGTGGAATAAAACCATGTGAATCCTGTATATTACCAACCATGTTTCAATAAAAACTAAAACTCATTAAAATATTTTAAAAGGTTTAAAGATTTTTGACATTTATTTAATTGAAAAAAACTGCAAAAATACACAATAATAAACACACAGTTTCATTTTATTCACATTTATTGATTAATTAAAAAAAACATTAACTGACAGCCATTCAGATTTATGACGCTGCTGCGACCGTAACAACCTCTGACCTCCCGCTGCTCTGATCCACGCATGAAACGTGCAGTGAGCCATCCCTGAAACATGCAAACAGACATAAAGTTACACTTAAATACACAACAACACAGAAAAAAACAGATTATGTCCATAAACATATTTTGTGTGTATAGTGTGTTACCTCTTCATGGTGAGCACGGTGTCAACATTGTGTTGTTCGTCGGACGGCGTCAGATCTCTCAGGATGATCTGATGGAGGAAACAAAAATACCAAACCAATACATACTATCAATGTGAGGCACTTAAAACTGCTGGTAGCATTTAAAACTGCGTTTTAGGTCTTTAGGCTTTGGCATGGATGTAACAAATGTATGTGTGTTTTAATGCCATAAAGGCATATTTTTTACCTGGGCAAGTTTCTCTGGTGGTTCAGAGACTAATCTTTGATAGATTGCCACACAGAGAGACGACAGTGTGGCCCCGCCCCTAAGGAGGTGATGTCGGCGAGCAGGAAGTGGCGTGCCTGAGGGGAGGAGCACTGTGAACACCTCAGCTCCAGATTCATCGACCTCCTGTAGAGACCAAAAGATGGAAAAATGAAATTTAACGAATCAAATACCAGAAAATCACAGTAATCAGATAACAATAAAATTTTAAACCAGAGATTAAAACAGGAAGAATAAACAGATATGTCACGTCATAAAAAACAAAAAAAAAACAAAAACAAAAAACAGCAAAAAAAACTAATTAAACTGGAATTTATAAAAACTGGTTTTATCTGATGAGGTTACCTTCAGCAGGATATTGAACACAAGGTCAATAAATACTAATAGAAATCTAAATATGAATCAAATTAATAATACTACAACTTTAATAAATACAACTTAAATATGCGTTAAAAAGAGTTTTATTGGATGACATTACCTTCAGCAGGATGTCAGAGGCAGAGACCTCCACAGTTACAGACTCCTCCTCCTCCACTCTCAGCCTGTCTCCGCCCACCAGTAACCCCGCCTGCAGGGCTGCGCCAACCGCTATGACCTCATCAGGAGGCGCCGAGCTCAAGAGCTCCACGTCAGGAAACATGTCTCTGATCATCTGCTGCAGACGAGGGATCCTCGCTGAACCACCACACAACACCACCTACCAACCACAACCAACAACAATTAAATAATCAATTCATTATTCATTAAAAAACATGTAACAACAGGATTCATCCAGAAATAAAGGAGAAAGAACAAAAACTTTTAAAGTAGGAAAAAATATAAGACAAAAAAAATACAAAATACAAAAAAAAAAAAACGACAAAAATAAAAAACAAAACAAAACCAAAAACAACAAAAATGACAACGACAAAAGCAACAAAAAACAAGGACAAAAAACAATGCCAAAAAACTACAAAACAAGTGCAAAAAAAACCCAGTAAAAACAACAAAAACAATGTTAAAAAGAGATAATACCAACAAAAAAACAAATACAACAAAAAATCCCAAGAAAAACTGCAACAAAAATGAACAAAAACAACACTAAAATAAAAATATCCACAACAAAAAATGCCAAAAATACAAACACAAACAAAAACAACAGAATTCTCCCTAAAACAAAAAAAAACACTACTACTTAAACTACTACTACTACTTAACAACAAAACTTAAACAACCAAAAGGGACAAAAAAAACCCAAAACAATGAATTGGCAAAAAATAAACAACAAAAATTAACAACAAAAAACTCAACCAAATCAACATCATCCACTTCAGGGTGAACATGTTTTTGAGTTAAACAAGTTAAATCAGCTGCGTAAGCTCCCCTTCAAAATTAAAAGCCCCTCTATGCCTCATCGTATTGTTTGAGCTGTAATGAAAACTTGAAGTACCTTGTTAATGTCTGTGGTGGAAAGTCCCGCCTCTTCCAGCAGGGCTCTGATTGGCTGGATGCTCTTATTGAAGAGTGGTGAGCAGAGCAGCTCAAAGCGAGCTCTGAGAAAACAAACAAACGAACAACATCAACTGGTTGAACATTAAACATGCAGGAAAGTCCTGTGAACACAGAGCTAGAGTCCATCCTGCTACTATGGATGTTTTTATTTAGAGACGCCAACAATTACCCTCGTCCTACTTTGACATCTGTAAGAGACAGAAGTAGTCAGAGTTCTTTAAGCGGACTCTGGCATGATGGCTGAGTCCCTGACATGTTACCTGATCTCTAACATGTTAACCCTGACATTTTACCTGGAGACGCTGCATTCGAAGTCAACGCCTTCATGCAGAGAGTCGACGAAGCAGTTTGCAGATCCCAGAGAGGACAGAGAGTGTTTGGCCATGTCTGCTCCATTCATCAGCTTCAACATCGCACGGGCGTTACCGCTAACGTCATGTCTAAAAGTGCTGCAGCAAAGGTAAACAACAATCATATTAAGGGTTTGGGTTAATAAAAATAAAAATCTAATAATAACCCTAACCCTTATATAACAAAATAACTGATTATAACAGAATTAAACATTGATGACAAGGATAAAGTTTTGGACCTCATTGTGATATCTGATCATATAATGATAATCAGTATATAACAGTATGTTGATAATAATCATAATAAAAATAGTAACAATAATAATAATAACAACAACAACATGGGGATCAGTTGAGTGTTGGTACCGTTTAAACTCGGCGGCGAGGTGCTGGGCGAGTGCCTGGGTGAAGCTCTCTCCTCCGATGCTGTGATCCGTGTGAGTGTTGAGAACCCGGAACATTCCTCCATTCACCTGAAGAACTGTCACGCTGAGAGAAGACCCGCCCAGTTTCCACACCAGGACGTGACTAATACGGAGAACACACAACGGAGAACAGACAACAGGGGATGGAGAACAGAGAACTGAGTAAGAACCGGATAGCAGAGTCCTGAGCAGGCCCTTATTGACTGGGAACTGCAAACATGTTCTAAAACTATTGGAAAAATTTGTCATAGAAATTCATGGATATGATAATATAAACAAAAAAGGGTTAGAACAAAAAAGAGGAATAAGAACTGTTGTAGATCATAAGTTAACAGCTAAAATCAGCAAAGATTACTTCTAAACTTCTGTAGGGGGAGCTACAGAGCTGCTTTACTTTTATTGTGAAGGGAACTACAGATCTGTTCTTTTTTGTTGAGAGGGGAAATACAGATCTGTTTTATTTTATTGTGAAGGGAACTACAGATAGACTTCATGCTACTATGAAGGAAGCTACAGATCTGCTTGGTTTTATTGTGAAGGGAGCTACAGTTGGACTGAATTTTATTGTGAAAACAGCTACACATCAACTGTATTTTACTGGGAAAGGACGTACAGATGCATTTTTGATTTTAAGGGATCAACAGATCTACTTTATTGTTAAGGGAGCTACATATCTACTTTATTTTATTGCTGAGGGAGCTTTAGATCGACTTTATCTTACTGTGAAGACCCTGATGCTGCCAGTTGATTTCTCCTCCAGGTAATGCAGTTAAAACTTTTTACCTATCAGTATTGGTTTGAAGCAGAATGATTAATCTGACTTTTGGACTTCTCACACAGAAACCATTAAACTGAGCACCATTAAACCTGGTCAGCTGTGCAGGGTTTAGGGCTAGGATTTAAGGTTAGCGTTGCCCAGATACCTCTATCTTTTGAAGTGATTGTTTTAAGCAGATTTCACATTTATAACAGGACTGAGACAGAAAAACATTTTTTCCTGTGTTTAGATATGCAGCATTGAGTGAAAGTGCTGCCATTGCTTCGGGCTGACAAACATGCATCATGTGATGAATGACGCTCATCAGTAATTGAAATGGCCACACCGCCATCATCATAATCATAAAGATATGGAAATGTGTTCCTGCATTACCTCTTCCCCGATGAACTCTCCTGTCCCACGCCGTACGCCAGCAGAGCCGCTGCAGGTTCATGGATCAGACGAAGGACGTGAAAACCTGCCGACTCAGCAGCTTCTCTAAAGACACAAACACAACATGCACACCTTTACTACACACGATGGATGGATGTTGAGATATTAACACTGTGATATTTCTCCTTTAATATGAGTGTGACGGAGGCAGAGAGAGACAAACAGGGACATAAGCTCATCTCTAGCAGACAATGGTGATCATAAACAGTCAAACAGCCCCATGGTGGCGCAGCTCAGACCCTGTATGTCTGAGTTAGTCTTTGTTTCACAGAGCATTTTTGAGGACAGGATTTTATATAAATATTTTTCATAATCCTCTTCTGACATCCTACAAAAAACACCGATATGACGTCTGCTCATTGCCGCTCTTGTTTTCATTGTGCATGCTCTGCCCCTCATTGCTCAACTAAATGTATAAAAAGATTGTATCAACCAAGGTGGAGCTTCTTTAAGGCACACTCTAACCGAGTCAGCAACGGTCGCATGACCTACCTCAAGGCTCTTTTCTGAGCATGTGCAAACTCAAAGGGGACGGTGATGATGGCATCTGTGACATCAGAGCCGACTGCTGACTGAGCCGTTTCTGTAAACAAACAAACAAATGATCACTTCCTGTTTTTTCTAGCGTAATGAGTGTTTTCATGTGTAATGTTGGCTCCAGGAATGTTTAATTATGGTTAAATGACTATCTCATTTCTATTTAAATACCATTAAATAATCACTCAATATAAAAAATTATTAGATAATTATCCTTTAATGAATATTTAATTATCCTTTGATCAACCTTATCCTTTGATCAATCTAGTGTTAAAGGATATTCTTGCTGTGCTTGTTCATCTTCAATCTTGTTGAAGATGAGCTCTTTAATCTAATCTTTCATCTCATAATCCTTCAATTTCATCCAAATTTTAATCTTTAATCCTTTTAATTATTTTCATCTCTGATCTAGTCTTTATGTCAGGATTAAAGAATCTATGCCTGTAAACTCATTTACCTTTCATCTTGTTGAAGAGTTCTTTAATCTTAAAATTCATCTTAAACCAAATCTTTATTTCATCTTTAATCTAATCCCTAATCTAATTTCTATTTCAGGATTTAAGGCTGTGTGTCCATGCTTGTTTAGCTTTATCATATTGAAGATTAATTATTTAATTCTTAAATTAATCATGAACCTATCATTATTATGTCTAATTTTTAATTTTATCTTTAATCTAATCTCTATTTCAAGAGTAAAGGATCTGTGTCCATGTGTGATCTTTACCTTTCATCTTGTCGAAGATGAATTTGGCGACCTCTCCTGGACAGATGACTTGGTCTGTCCTTTAATTATCCTTTCATAATTCTTCAATCTAATCTCTTATCTAGTCAGGATTGAAGGATCTTTGTTTGTTTACCTTTCATCTTATTGAAGATGAGTTTGGCGACCTCTACTGGACAGATGACCTCGGTCTGATCTCCTGCTGAGATCTCATAATAAACCTTCTGATCCCGACACACCACCTGAAACAGACAGACAGGTGAGAGCAGGGCCACGCCAACATTCAGTTTCTATAGCGTCCATTTCCTGGACAGTGTCATGACAATGCTACCACATCACTGGCTGAATCCAAGGCAGACTTGGAGACATGTCCTCAGTGAGTCTGTTCTAATAGCCCTCCATTCTTAGGGTTAGGGTTGGCACAGACTGGAAGTGGGAGCCTATCTCTTTATTTAAAGGTGTACCTTGTTTCAAGGTAACTTGTGATGTCACAATGGCATCACATCACTCACTTTTATAACCACACACTCCAGCACAGCACGCCAGACACCATTAGAGTCAGAGAGGATTCAGAGATCAGAGATCAGAGTTGGAGGGACCAGGATCAAGAAAGACGACATGACCGTGATGACATCACCGACAGGAGGTGACATCACCACTGGAGACTCACCTGACACTTGGTCTGTGCTCGATGTGTCTGAGTCTCCAGGTCATCGAAGCTGAACAGAGAGAGAGAGAGAGAAAGGAGGGCTATTTATGAAGGGATATAAAGATGAATGAATGAATGAGTGAACACAACTGAGCATAACTGAGTCACCTTCTGCCGAGCACCTGCTTGACCTTCTCCACGGTGTTTGCTGCATTTCTAACTCGTCCCTGCTTCGCTGCGATCCCCACGATCTGCAGACCATAAAACACAATAAATAAATAAAATCATATTTACATGAAATATATAATTTGTATTTATTAATTTTATTTGGGAGACAGAAAAAGCTCTTCATTTAAATATTTAAAATATTTATGTAGCTAAAGGTAAATCAGAGTTACAGCAGACTGGAAAATACATAGATCTGATAAATTTCCATCCATCCATTCCATCCATTTTTTTTTACAGAAAAAAAGTGAGAAGTTACAGCAGATTTCTGCCTCAAATTTACAAGAGAGTAACGTTTTTTCTTTGAATTATTCACAAGCTGAAAACAGACAAAAAACAAAACTTCAAATCAGCACTCTCACCGGTAATGATCTAACAAGTTCACCTGGCTGACCTCACCTTCCCCCCAGGTGAGTATTAACCCACCCCCTCCATGTAAGAACGTCTCTAAGAAGTTACTTCTAATGAAGTTACCTGTTCGGTGTCTCTAAAGGCGACTACAGCAGGTGTCACTCGGTCTCCGGCGTCATTGGCAACCACATCGGCACGTCCATCCTGCAAACATTTAAAACATTTATGCCTTTATTTTGAAAGGACAGCAACAGAGAAGGAAACCAGGGAAAGAGAGAAATGACCTGCCGAAAAAGAGCTGCAGCTCATTGAACCTGAACTGTGAACAGTGGTGGCAGCATCATGCCTTGGGTATGCTTCTCTACAGCCAGCCCTGGAGGGCTTGTAAATCCAGAGGCTAAAATGAATGTGCCAAAATACATAAAAAGATCCTGGATAATTATCTTATTCAGTCTACAAGAGAACTACAGCTTGGGAGAAGATTTGTTTTCCAGCAAGACAACGACCCGAAGCATACAAGGACAGCTACAGAGAGTTGGTTTTGCAGTATCTAGATATGCAAGCCTGGTTGAGACCTATCCACAATGAATGATAAAATGAAATAAAATCTAGATTTCTAATCAATAAAAGGGAAAACCATCAAAAGGCACAGTACAGTATAGTATAGTACTGTAAAGTAAACTCTAACCCTCAGAGCTGGGGAACATTAAACAAGACAGTGTGAGTAAAACTCAGATAGAGCTAGTTACAGACGTTTATTCATGACTTTACTGAGACATAAACGTGGTTATCTTCACCAGCTTAACCCTCTCATCGTCAATCTTATTCTAATCATCAGTGTCAGGTTCAACACTCACTGAATTATCGATAAAAAGTATTGATTATTTGAATATCTGATTCCCATTGACAGTAACGGTAGGTAGCACTGATGCTAATCATTCAGCTTCCCTGTCTTTGATTGATCCTTTACTTCAAGGTCTATCGCTGATTAACCCATTTAGATCAAATATATCGATCATCCCTCAGTCACGTGATCACTCCGTAGACACTCACCTTAAAAACAGCGACACAGGCACAGGTATAACCAAAATGAACACCGATTGCTGCCATGCTGTTCACCGCTCTTCTCTACACACATATGCGCATGCGCTGAACTCACCGGTTGCACTGATAGCATCCGGTTCATCTTTTCACAGTAAAAGCCCGAGTTAACTGAGATTACTTTTCAAATTCTAAGTTTACAGACACGTTGGTTTATTGTGATTATGTTTCATTTTTCACATCACATAGAACACATAATGACAATAATAACAATAATTATTCGAAGCATATATAAAATATAACATTTGTAAATGTGTTAGTATATTAAAGCCGTTCAATAAAGTTTAAAATCCCCCAACCCCACCCCCCATGTGTCTAATAATAAACGGGTGCTGTCAGCCTGTTTCTGTGTGTCTGTGTTACTGACATACGGTGAGATGAGTGGTTTTCTCCTGCTGGTCGGTCTGCTGTCGGTTAGTGGATTATTTCCTGTTTCAGCAGAGAACTGTGAAGGTACAGACGTACACAACATAATTACTATTGTTGATTAATACAACTATACTACAAATACTGTTTAGAAACTGCACAGAGCTGAGAGTTGTAAACAGGCTGACTGAGAGCAGGCCAACAGTCTGCTGGGTGGGGGAGTGGGGGGTCTACACTGGATGGTCCTGGGCTGGTTAAGATGTTTCAGGTCTAAATAGGATGGTCCTGATCTGAACAGGATATATGGTCACTCCAATTTAAACAAATTCAGTAAACTAATCTATTTATAATAAATCCTGTGTCTGTGTTTTTGTGTTCAGTGTGCGTTGGTTTCCTCCACAGACTCTACTCCTCTCTCACCTCCTCACACAGAGATCTGACTCCTCAGCTGGTTGAAGATCAGCTGATCTGGACCTGCTCACAGAGCCTCGGCAAGGACGCACGTCTGGTCAGACAACACACAAATACACAAAACATAAAAATACACACTAGTCTTTCAGTGTGGAGTTCCTCAGGGTTCAGTTTTTGAGCCGATTCTTTTAATCAAACACCTCTAACCCTCACCATGTTTCAAGTTTCATATACTGTTAGAACAATTTAAATAGCCTACACCTGCATTCAAAAGGTCTTTATGAATATGTAAATATTGGAAAAATATATCATCATTGATCAATACCTACATCAATAAATCATAATCAATCACTGATAACATGATGCTGAGCTAACTTGTGCATGTTCTATGTCTCTGTTTCTATGTCTGTATTTCTCTGTGTGTATTTTTCTCTGCGTGTACAACCCCACCTCTAAAAAAGTTGGGGCACTGTGTAAAATGTAAATAAAAACAGAATGAAATGATTGTCAAATCTCATAAACCCACATTTTATTCACAACAGAACATAAAACAACATATCAGATGTTCAAAATGAGACATTTTACCATTTTATTAAAAATATTAGCTCATTTTGAATTTGATGACAACAACACATCTCAAAAAGTAGGGACAAGGAAACAAAAGACTGGAAAAGTAGGATGTCTTTTTCAGGGAAGGCCTTATACTCAGTAAGATAACGCTAAACTGCGTATCGATCCATCCCAACAGCATGGTTTCACGGTAGCCAAGTCTGGTTGCTGAACTGGCCTGTCTGCAGTCCAGACCTTTCAGTGATAGAAAACATATGGAGCATCATAAAAAGAAAAATCTAGCAAGAAGACCCAGAACTGTTGAGCAGCTAGAATCCTACATCAGACAAGAATGGGACAACATTCCTCTCCCAAAACTCCATCAACTGGTTTCTACACTTCCCGAACATTTACAGACTGTTGTTAAAGTAGGGGAGATGCTACGCGGCCCTGTACCCACTTTTCTGAGATGTGTTGCTGCCATCAAATTAAAAATGAGATCATATTTTTCATTGATTTTAAATGGTAACATGTCTCAGTTTCAACATCTGATCTGTTGTTCATGCTCTATTGTTAATAAAATAAAGTAAAATAAAATAAAATAAAATAAGATATGGGTTAATAAGATTTACAGGTCATTGCATTCTGCTTTTATTTACATTTTACAGAGTGATCCAGCTTTTTTGGAATTATTGAACTCTCAGTGTCAGTGTTGCTGCCTGTTTTCTCTTGTGTTTATTAAGCCTTTCTGTTTATTCCAGTGTTACTACCTCGGAGCGAGCAGCGATGCAGCGTCCCGGGTCATGGCGTCCGTGTCTCGTCCTCTCTCCTCTCACGTCCCTGTTGAGAAAATCTGCCAACGCCTGAACAGCAGAGACTCCCAGATCTGCCAGCTGACCTACGGTGAACATCTGATTCATTCATCCATTCATTTACCGATTAATCGATTGTTTGTTTTTGTTTTAAGGCTTTGAAGTTGGAAAAAACAAGCGTACCTCTTCAGTGACGTTATTCAGATGCCGTTAATGAACAGAGTGATTTTAGAGGGTTCCCCTCAGATTAAATGAAACTAAATGAGATTGTACCTTTCAGACTATTCAGAAATTTTGAAATGTAAAGAATTAATGTGTTAGGTTAAATATATGAAATTGTGAAATTTTGTAAAAAAAAAACAGAACCTCACCCAGCAATGTGAGCAGATCTGTTTGATAAAAATATAACGATCGTATTATTTTTAATTATATGTTGTTTTCCGGGCAGTGAGAGCAGCGATGAACTGATGAAGCTGAGGGTTTTATCAGATAATATATTTTGATGTATTAAAGGGGACATATTTTACCTTTTTAAGACAAGTTTATATTGGCATCAGAGGTTCCCAAAACATGCCTGTGAAGTTTATTGCTGAAAAAATACATCAGTATTGGACTTTTGCATGTCTAAAACCCCCTCTGTTTCAGCCCTTCTCAGAACGAGCCTTTTCTGTGTCTGTGGCTTTAAATGGTAATTAGCTGTCTGGCCCCGCCCCTCAACACACCCCTCTCAGGAAATGGATGCAGCACTCTTGATGTTACAGACACTTTTATCAAAAGTTTAGGACTTGACTGGGATTTGAACCATCAATCTTCCAGACCATGGTCAACAGGGTAACCCACTGAGATATTCAGCATCTGCATGAGAGGATCAGTAGAGGAGGGCGGAACTTTCCTCCTAGTGGGGGAGGGCCAACCAAACCTGGGGGCGGGTGCTTAAGCCCCATGTGAGGTCACTAGGTGTAAAATCTGAGAACGGCTTGTTTCAGCACACATTTTCTGAAAGGTGGAGAAAGAGATAGGGAGGAGGAATGGATTTTTCTGATACTTGAGGGGATTGTGGACAGAAAAGCCTGAAAAAGTGATTTTTGCATAACATGTCCCCTTTAATATACTTTGGTGTCTTTAGATCATGTAGTGTGCAGCTCCATTCAGTCATTTATTGTATTCTGTACGTCTGACGACTGTGTAGTGAGCCACGTTAGCAGCAGGTTAGCTGATGAAGCTGAAAGTTACGATACATCATGTTTATCATGTTTTTATATTTTTGTGTCTTAGATCGTGTAGTGAGCGACGTGAGCAGCGACGCGCTGATGAAGCTCAGAGTTTCTGAGTTGAAGAAGATTTTGTCGACGTGGGGAGAGGAATGTTTCGGCTGTTTGGAGAAACATGAGTTTGTGAGTCTGATCCAGGAGAAAGCTGCTGCACACACGGACCACGCTGACCTCTGAACTCGTACAACGGTGATCTTGTTTGAAAAATGAAACCAGTGATGAAGTGTAAAAGCTGCAGTTCATCCACTAGAGGCTTTGTGGACAATCCACTCCTGTGTCAAATGCCTATTTTTACAGCAGAGATAGACATGTTTATAGTTATGGTTTACAGCAGTAATAAACATGATTACAGACTGGTTCAAAAAACATTAGTTCACGTCATACTAGTGATTGGTTGTCTTGCTTATTTTAGTGAGACAATGTCAAGTCACAACTACACAAGTTAAGACCGCATGACATCAAAGCATGACATCATCTTTAAATGAACAAATGGAATGTTTTTAGACTTTAAATGGATGACATCTTCAATGGCAGACAACAGAATGTTGGTGAAGCTGGGGTTGTTGGGGGGCTTTTCCCCTCCATTCATTCAAATAGTAGGCCATAGTTGGCAACTTTTCAAAACTTTTCCAAAAGTTGCCAACAAAAGACAGTCAGCATAAGGGAAATATTATGGCTATGTTTTCTCATAATGATAAAGAGATGAAGTATGCTGATTTTTTATGACTTGTCTCGTCTGGGTGTGGCTGATAAGACAAGGCAGTGTGTTGTTACTGTTTGTCCCAGGAGGATTAAGCTCTGCCAGTCTGTTTCAAGGTTGATCTTAAGTTTGTTTGAGACTGTTTTTCAACCTGGCAGCTGTGGATTGGACTCAAAGATATCTTCAGTAACCCAACAACTGATCAGACTGATCAATACTTTCTACTTTAAATGACAATCACTAAAGTGACCTCTGGACTCATTATTCACTCAATGGTTACCGCTGGACTATGAAACTTAAGACCTTTAACCTGCTGATAAATACTCTCCCATATTCTACATGAGTTTCAGCTCTCCGTTGTAATAACATTAATAGTTAAATGGTTTTATTTATCAAAGATTCACTGATCAACCACCTCTCTGAACAGGATGTCGGTCTTCCTATGGACGTATTTACAGGTGAACCACAAATGTATTGATTTTGACTATGACTTTAGTACTAAAATCCCAAAGAGGCTGCACAGTGGAGCAGTGGTCAGCTCTGTCTCCTCAGTCAGAAGGTTCCTGGTTTGATTCCTGGTTCTTAAGTCCGTCTGTGTGGATGTTTTCCCTTTTACCTGAGTGGGCTCTCTCTGGGTTCCTGCCACAGTCACAAACATGCTCGTTAAGCTAATCAGTGGCTCTAAATTGCCCATAGGCGTGACCCTGTTTGCCTCAGTAAGTCAGCTCTGTGATTGGCTGATGACTACAGCAAAGATGTCAGCGTGTTAAACGTGTTAACATGACAAGCTGTGATAAATAATAAACACAGATAATCAAAAATATTTATTGTATTTATTCTTCTTTGTATCATAAATGTTTTCTCAAAGTGAAGAAAAACATTAATTACATATTTGTTTATTTATTTCATTTTTAGTTATGCTCTCAGCCAGTACTTCCTGGCCCCTGATGGGCACAATTTTAATACTGATCACTAATCATCTTATTTAACCCCTTAAAGCCTGTTGTATTATATTTGATACATATTTTATGATACCTCTATCTAATCAATATGATCCTAAACTACTAAAAAAAAACCTTCTGAATACAATCTGATAAATGATAAAAATGCCCTCAAGTGGATTATCAATTACCAAAAACACCTAATATATCAAATGAGATACAAAAAATATATGTTACATTTTATGGAAATTTGTATTTTGTGGATTTCAGTAGAAAGTGAAATAAACATTTCAATAAAAAATAGAATTTTCTGGCTTTAATTTGTGTTTTCACAAATTTTCAGGCTTTAAGGGGTTAACCCTTTGTTAACCAGGCAGTCTCTGGATATTTGGATCTATTTTTAGAGGAAGCCCTGGCCGAGAGGACAAGGCAATTATAATTACAGAAAAATAAAAAGCATAAAAACAGGAAATAGAGAAACAAAACTGCTGAATAAGGCAATCACAGTCAGACTTATACAAACAATCCAGTCAGACCGACCGATTATAACCAGAGGTAGGGATGCACGATATTATCAGTCTGGTATCGGTATCACCAGATGTTAGCCTAAAAAGGCAATTATTGGTATCGGCAGATATCAAGATTTTTGCCAATATTTATATCCGATATTTTTCCTGTGTATTTCAGCATATATCGACTGTAAATTTTGTCCATATATACTAATAAATTAGTGGAGCTTTAGTCTGAACCTACAGACCTATGTCAGGTGAGGCCTTTTTTTTTTTTGTTTTAATTTATCCTCATTCTTTAAATTTTAATGTGTTTTTTTAAGGACTAAAGTTTGTTTCCTTGGTCATCCTTAAACCTTTAAGTGTCCAAAAGGACTGAAATTATTTGTCCGAAAAGCATATTTAGATATCAGTATCGATATCAGCTAAAATGAATCTGTAAATATCGGCCTATTGGGTATGGGCGAAAATACAATATCGTGCATCCCTAATCAGAGGTAAATAAAAAATAAAAAAAGAAGATAAAGAGAAATAAAACAGCTTAATGAGACAATCAGGTTTATATTTTAAAAAAAAAGGTGTAAAACCATCCAATGACATTTTTAAAAATTATAAACATCTGTGAAGCAAAAACCAGCACTGGCTCAGAGCTGGAGGATTCAGGGACTAAAGCAGGGGAATGAAGCTGAAAACTACCAACAAGGGTGGAGAGGTGAACACATGAAAACGAAGGGA
The DNA here is from genome assembly GCF_018320785.1 of Cheilinus undulatus. Classification (NCBI taxonomy): domain Eukaryota; kingdom Metazoa; phylum Chordata; class Actinopteri; order Labriformes; family Labridae; genus Cheilinus; species Cheilinus undulatus. Next base: position 15,799,611 of record NC_054887.1, on the reverse strand, counting down.
GTTTGGCCCAAGCTTTGCCTTGTATTTATTTAAGGTTTAAATTTATTTCATTTAGCTACAAATGTTTGACTTTAACGAGCTCAGGTTATAATGATGATTTTTGATTTCATGTTTAATAAGAAAATTAACTGAGTTTACCTGAAGCTCACTGATAAAACATTTGATGACATCATCAATGATGTCATCACTTTACTGGGTCTGACTAAATGTGGCCCGCTAACACAAAGGTTAATCCAGTGGGACTCAAATCAACATGGCTGACTTTTTTGTGGGTCTCTTTGTGATCTGATTGGTTCTTTAAAATCAGAGGTTTAAGGACAACGTTCTCCAGGACCGCTTTTAGCAGTTAAGCCATGCCTACGACTCAACACCACATGTCACCTCTGACTCTCATTGGATCAGGATTTAATGTTTGGAGCATTTTTATGTTGAAGACTTCATGGAGATGTTTGTCTCAAACAAACAAAAAAACATAAAACATGATTATCAGTTCTGTCCAAGATCAGATGGTGAGAGCTGGCTCTGGTCTTACATTCTTCTGCCCTTCTTCTGCTCCTGTGACAAACAAACACCAGTTACTCACACAACTACACATTTACCAGGCCTGACACCGCCATAAGGGCGGGGTGAACATGGTTCACATACCTTAGGACGCTTGCAGTGACAGACTCACTGATCAGGTTCTGGAGAGACACAAACGATGACAATGTTATTAAAGTAGGATAAAACCATAACCCACTTCATCCAGGTGTAAAGAAAATGTGTTATCTAGGACATGTTTACTTGTGTAGATTGTGTTCTCTGGTATAGATTGTATTGTTTAGATCAGATTGTGTAGTATACAGCTGTTATATATAAATATAAATAAATAGATACACAGTGCATAACAAATTTATTAAACCACCTGTCATATTTGTCTCAGAGACCATCCAGCATCATGAAGTGCTTTAATGCGGGCTCTTTCATTTTCAGTGAGCTCTCCACGTTTTACCATTTTGAACAGGAATGAGGAATTTCAAACTGAATTCACCCAAATTTGAGCTGGCTCACTGGGCTTCTCTGAGAAGTCAGAAATTAATCAAGCATAACATTCAACCACTAAAACTATTTTTTTCTGTTCAGGAATGCAAGTAAATAACTATAATTTGACATATTCATCAAGAAATATTAATGCGCTTTACTATTTTTTCAGTTTTTTTTGTAAATCAGTAAATTTGAAAATTCATGGATAACAATAATAATGATATTTTAGCATTGGTAATTACCAGCGCTGTTAATTTAGGGCAGCTGTGGCATAAACCTTACTTTGGTTAGGGTGGTCTAATAAATTTGTCAAGCACTGTATATCATGTTGTGCAGATCTCGTTGTGTAGTATATACATGTGCATCTCAAAAAATAAGAATATCATGCCAGGTTCATTTGAAATAATTTGTAAGTTAATTCAAAAAGTTAAACTTCCATGTATTCTTGATTCATCATTACAAAGTGAAATGTATTTTAAGACTTGGTGTTGTGTGATATTCTAATATTTTGAGATAGTGGATTTTTGACTTTTGTAAGTTGTAAATATGAAAACTAAAACAAAAAAAGTCTTGAAATATAACACCATGTATGAAATTAATCTATATATATGTTTGAGTATAAAAATGAACTTAAACGTGACATTCTAATTTTTGAGATGCCCTGTACACTCACATAGAACATGTCTACGTTCTTACCCCACTGGTAGGAGTGGACTTTGCCACCGTGCTTAATCTGACACGAGTAGCGATCTCCAGCCTGTGGCGTGAACCTGATGTGTTTGGTCAGGTAGTAGTACCAGTCTACATCAAACGCCAGGTCTGTCTGATTCGCCCCCTTTATCACTTCACCATTCTTCAACAGGTTGATCTCAATCTCAGGAGGTGGAGCTATACGACTCACGTGACAGATCAGCGTGTTCGGCTTCCCGAAAAAACCAAGGTCGTGGCTGTACACGTTGACCTTATCTGCAAGGAGACAAGTGAGGAGATGGACAGACATGTTAGGAGACAAGGAGACATACAAGGAGACAAGTGACAAGACAAGGAGACATGATAGGGGACAAGTTAGGAGGAGGAGACAAATGAGAAGATGAGGAGACATGTTAGGAGACGAGTATACAAGTGAGGAGAAGAAGAGAAGAGTTAGGAGACAAGGAGACATTTGAGGAGAAAGTGAGGAGACATGCTAGGAGACAAATGATGAGACAAAGAGTCATGATAGGGGACAAGTGAGGAGACACTGTAAACTTCATTTATCTGAGAGGAGACGAAAAAGGAGGTGACTTTTTGACCTCTAACAGACCATACAATGGTATTGATGATTAATGATAGTGATTGATGATAATTATTGATGAATCAGCTGATTCATATTTAAACAGTAATTAAATGTTTACTTGTCTTACACACAAAGAGTTTGTTTAGTATATAATCATGAGAAAAGCATCCAAACAATAAATACAATGATCAATAAATAATAGATTATTGCCATGTTATATTGATTTTATTTATTAATAAACACTGTTTCTATCTGATGGAGTTCAGTTAGTCAAACACTGATCAATAAATCTGCACAGGATGATTTTATCTGATTTAGACAAACTTTAACTAACATGAGTCTACCTGAACAGGTAGATCACTGTTTATTATTAACTCAGAGATTCAATTAAACTTTATTTGTATGGTGACGTCTGACAGCAGAGTTCAAAGTTTGATAAAAAATTATAAAACAGGAAGTTTGACTGAACAAAGTTTACTGTTGATCAATCTTTCAAGCCTTTAAACCACACAAAATGGCAATGTTTATAACTCCAATATGAATATAATAACTTTCCTAAAATATGTTTATTATAAATATCACCTCCTTCTTTATTATCCATCAGTTTATTTTGTTGTAATGACCAGTAGAAACAGTGGCAGCAGCAGTGGGACCTGATTGTGTTTATGTGAACTTTAACATAAATATTATTACATAATCAAAAATAATACAATAATAAAACATGAATATTACTTAAACAGGATTAGTCTATGACAACATGATGATCAATATGTAAACGTACGGACTCTTGTGCCAGCTGTGAGGCCTCTGTATGTTTATGTCAACTTTAACATGATTATTACTGTACTATATCGTAAACATTACGAAGTTATATATATTAAGTATATAAAGTTATACCTATGATGACATGGTAAATAGTAAATGCCAGTATGGTCAGTCTACGCCATGACGATTATCTATTTACTAACCTACAGCCTTTTGACAAGCCGTGTGAGGCCTGTTTGTGACGCAGCGCCATCTTATCTTAAAGTTAACCGAGTACTCACATTTCCCGGACGATGATTGAACGGCGGTGGCCGCCAGCAGACAAAGTGCCAGCGTGACGATCGCCGACTTCATCTTCACTGCTTCACCTCGAGCTAAACTCTTCAAATGATGAAAAATCCTTCCCTGGATTTTTAGCTCTATGAGCTAAGATGTCTCCCACCAAACCGAAACTAAACTTCTCTCTGCTCTAGGTGTGTTTTAGACTCCGGGACAGAACACCAGGGCGGGGTTAAAGCTCCACAGCTAATCACACAGTCAGGAAATTCCTCAAACCCCGCCCATAACTTCGCTTTCTTGTTTGGTAAGGAGAAAAAAAAAAAAAAAAATGAGGCAGACATCCACCAATTGAAAATGTTGCTAGGTAGAATAGAGCCCGACATGTTATGAGCCTGAAGAGGACAACGAAGGAGTCTGAGTTCTAAAAAGGAGGAAGTTGTTTTCTTCAGGGTGTAAAACAGACAGTTAAAGATATGAAAGTACTTTTTTTAATTTTCATTTTTCATTTATAAAAGGAATATTTATTAACCACAAACCTAAATGAATTTATGTTTTAATTTAAACGTTGAGAGCAGAAATCGTCGATGGACAAGAGAAGAGATGATTAGGGGGACTGGTTAAACTGGTTCAACCAGGAAACTTTTTTTATTACTCATATATACGAAACCATCCACTCTCACTCTCCAAACCATTCAGACCAAACATAAAACAAAGAAAGAGAAATAAATAAAGATGATAAATACAGTGAGCATGGTAATTTTTATATAACTATGTTTTATAAGAGAGTAAAATTTTGGGTGGTTTAAGCTTTTTAAGAGATTTAGATGCTCAGACTGGTAAAAATAAACCTTTATTAACATAATTTGCATGTTTTACTTCACATACAGTGCTTAACAAATTTATTAGACCACCCTAACCCTAACCAAAGTAAGGTTTATGCCACAGCTGCCCTAAATTAAAAGCATTGGTAATCACCAAAATCATTTTTAATGTTTCTGCAATGGTTAATACACCAATATGTAGAAGCTCTTTAACCCAAATGATATTTTTAATGCTAAAATATAATTATTATTGTTATCCATGAATTTTCAAATTCACTGATTTACAAAAAAACTGAAAAAAAATAGTAAAGCACATTAATATTTCTTGATGAATATGTCAAATTATAGTAATTTACTTGCATTCCTGAACAGAAAAAATAGTTTTAGTGGTTGAATGTTATGCTTGATTAATTTCTGACTTCTCAGAGAAGCCCAGTGAGCCGGCTCAAATTTGGGTGAAATTCCTCATTCCTGTTCAAGATGGTAAAACGTGGAGAGCTCACTGAAAATGAAAGAGTCCGCATTGAAGCACCTCATGATACTGGACGGTCTTTGAGACAAATATGACAGGTGGTTTAATACATTTTTTAAGCGCTGTACATGGAAACAGAACACGTACTTACTTATGCAGTACATTCAGAAGGTATTCAGACCTCCCTCACTCTTGTCTGTTTTGTTATGTTACTTCCTGACGCTGCAGTCATTTTAATTTGTTATTTTGATCATTAATCTACGCTCAGTGTCCCATTATAACTATGTGAAAACAGCATTTTAGGTATTTTTGAAACTTTATGAAAAATAAAAAACTGAAAAAGCACATTTTCAAGTTTTAAGACCCTTTGCAACAACACTTGAAATGTAGCTCAAGTGTAACATGTAAAACAAACAAAAAACACCTTTCATTATGTTATTTGTATAGAAATGTCCAGATGGATTTTAAAATGACTATGTGATGGAACATCAGAGTTAATACAAAGTTTGCATTTCGATTTCATTAACACATGACAATTTACATAAAGAAAAATTTATCTTTGCTCCATTTTGGATTTTTCCTTTTCTAATAATGTTTTACCAGCCAAAACCTCTGAAAAAGTGGTCAAATTTGATGATATATGTGCGTAATATTTATTGTAAAATATTTGATAAAATAACAGTTACACCAGTTGCCTTGTTTTTCAAATGAAAATGAGATATAAATATATTCAAATATTTAAATTTAATTATTTAAAGCTTTGATGTTCTATAATATGACTAAGTTTTAACCCCTTAGAAATGTAAATGGCCAGACTGCAGGCTGGTACTAGAGGAAAGGGTTCAGTTAGTTACGTGTTAAAGGGCCCTCGGTAGTCCAGGCCACCAGGTAATTGGCTCCCTTTGTCCAAGGATAAAGTCTACCTCTGGAGAGGACATGATTTGGAAAGGCACACATCTCTCTATAGAAGGCCTCACAGTTGACAATGCATATCAAAGCTAAAACCAAGCCATGAGGTCAAAGGAAATGCCTGAAAAGCTCAGAGACAGCATTGTTGTAAGGCACAGATCTGGGGAAAACTACAAAAAAAAAAAAAACATTCAGTTGTACTGAAGGTTCCCAAGAGCACAGTGGCTTCAGAGATCCTGTGGGGAGATGAGGCAAAGTTCCAGTAGGATAAACTGATCACATTTTGGAGGACATTAGAGGTCAAAGGTCAGCGTGTTTATCTGTATTAGTGCTGTTCCAATTTCAACAGCCCACAGAAACTTAACTTGTTTAACTGAGTCGAAATAATCCTTACAGTCGTGGTTATTTTTTGATACATCAGAGTCTTTGGATCATTTTAACGTCTATAACCGTGGTCAGGGTTAACAGGGTGAACCTCAGATTGTCTGTCACACTCATCTTATCAGACATTAAAGTGCTGAAGGCCCACGCTCCACTATCCATCTTAAAGCTTCTCCCTCTTCACGAGGTCTCTATTTATGCTGTGTGCACATCGTGAATCCTGTTTAACTTTCACTTAAATATCAGATCAATATATTAAATTATTGATTTGGATGAATAAAAAACAACATATAAGCAGTTTAAGCAGTGAAAGAACAACACTGATTGATTTTTTAAGATTGTTTTATTTATTAAAGAGAGAACCCCTCAATGACAAAGTTAAAAAAAACACCATCTCTTCATTTTCATTATCTAATAATCACCTGATCAACATTCAATTGAGATTTAACATGCATATTTACACAATGGTCAGAAAGGATTTAATAAACACACAACAACCCTACAAACAAATCAGACAATCAGCTCATCATCAGCCTGATTTACACAAGGAGGTGTTTTCATGCCGCTGCTGTTGATGATGATGAAGAAGGATCGGTTACAACAGGTGAAGAGTCAGCGCCACAGCCATAATGAAGGCCATGGCAGCCATAAAGACCAGGAAGAAGATCGGATAACCAGTGTGATGATGATGAAGGTTTAGAGGAATAAACTGAGATCATGTTGATTGGTGAAGCAACAAACAAAAAAACAGCTGGAGGAGCGAAGTTACATGTTGGACTCTGGGGAGAAAAAAAAACATAATAAAAAAGATTAATAATGATATACAGCTTTTACTATTGATGATTATTGATAAATGTTATGATTAATAATAATAATTAATGACACTTATATTTTAAAAAGTCACATTCACGCATGTACCCTCTAGTTGTCTGGAAATATCACATGCCACTGTACCAACATGGCATCTTTAGATCTACTGACGGCAGAGCTACATAACAACGTTGCTATGGAAACGGAGCATCCACCAGGTAAACTTGTGTGCTATCTACTTGTCTGATTGGTATAGGTGTGTTGGTGCGTGTTGGAGTGTCTGTGTACTGACCCCAGGCGTAGTCGACGGCCTTGTTGCCATGTGTCACCCGGCAGGTGTACTGTATTCCACTGACTGGTGTGAACTCCCTGCTCACGGTCAGGTGGAAGTGCCAGTTCTTGTGGAAGGTCAAATCGGTCTGGTTGCAGTTCTTCATCTCCACCCCATCTTTCAGGAGCTGGATCTTCAGGTCGGGTGGATAGAATTCACTGACATGGCAGATCAGGATATTTTCCTTACCAAACTCACCACGGTTACGGCTGTACACCTGGACCTTTGGCTTCGCTGCAAGAAGAGAGGACAGGAGGTGATGTCATCAGTATTGATTCCAGTTATTTTATTGTCCAATGATGATTGAAAACAGAAAAAAACGGTTGAACGATCACTTCTGCTGCACTCGTTTGGTTGTGTTTGGAACTGTTCAATGTGTTTAAAATTGATCAAATCTGCATTATTGATCAGTGGGATCAATAATGACAGAGACATCATGATCTATGACTTATAATGTTTGATTTTCAGATTTTTAATCTGTGATCGATAAACAGCTAATTATTGATCGGTCGATAGGCGTTAATGATTGTGTGTTCTTAGAGAAGCCTGCAGAGGACGCTGTTAGTTCACAGAAACTTTACAGGAAAATGAAACTAAAGGTGTGGGGGATTTCCACTGAGTCACATCAACATGTCAATGTTTGATATCAAAATAATATAAAACCAAAGACATAGTGGACCATATGAACCTGAAACAAACGTTACTGATCAATCAGTCCGTCAGAAACAAGATAAATCAGTGTTTGATGGATCTTAAAGGATCTCTGATGCAGATTGAATTAAGCAATTTTTGCAGCAGTTTAACTTTACATTACATCAAATTCAGCCCCATAAACCCTAGCAGCCCATCACAAATCGTGTTTTTGATAACCTAACCCATCAGCAGAGATCGTTTTAGTAGTGTCTTACAGAGAAAGGAGGTCTCACTCTGACACGATTTCCTTTGTACTATTTAACCCAAATATACCTTTTTGACGGAACACGAGGTTAAATAAACATAAAGCTGACTAATTTATCTAGAAAACACATTATAATCGATCATTGAGTCGATCAGAGTGATTAGAGATTATTTTAATGATATGTTATGGAGGACAGAGGCCCACTCGGACAGAGAAATAGGCGACCTACATCAGGCCGATCGAAGTTCTTTACACAGTAGTATTGAAACAAAGAGTAGTATCAATTAAATAAAGTATCAAATGATATTTGAAGTAGTACTCATCAATAATGTATTTATGTAAATAATATTTATAAAGTATTTAACTCACAGACAAGCTCGGCAGCAGAGCAGACAGCAACCAGAGCGACCACGCAGGAAAGCAGTACACACTTCATCTTTGTTCTCGATGATTCTTCTTCTTTTTCGTCTTCTTTTTTGCAGCTAAGTCAGGCACTTCTCTCGCCGTGTCGTCCCGCCGTGAACTAAAGTGAAAGCATTTCATGTTCGCAGTAATATTTCACTCGGCCCGCCCATTTTCTCTCCTAAGCCACCAATCATAATTCCCCCCGCTGTTACCAGGTAGAGTTGGATCAGACAGGTTATCCGAGGAAACTACGGGGGAAACCAGAAGGCTTAATAATGGGTAAGGGTTAGGCCTAGGAGTGAATTTAGTGTACCCAAACACAAACACTGTAAAAGCTGAGTTAATCTACTCTCCCAGAATCTTTAAATACATAAGTATTATGACTCTTAAATATATAATACAATATTAATGTATGTTTGGGTACACTGTAAACACAGACACACTTTAGCTTAAATCAGGTAGTCTTAAGGCAAACGTTATTTCACAAGAACATGTTTAAGGTTATGGTTATTATTCAGCAAATAAGGAATTCAGAATAGTTAAATACATAATCAATATAATCATCAAACAAATAAATATATAATGATACATGAACAGACTTTAAACAGCACCAATTCATTCACCAAGTCACTTTCACTTAATCTGAGGTATCTGTCTAAAATTACTTTAAGGGATTCAGATTTGTACTGTATTTAGAATCTAAGGAAGGGGCCCAAAATAGAATAAAAACAGATCAAAACAGACTTAAATAACCCCAAAAAGTCCCTCGCCTCTGAGTATCTATTTGTATTTTGGCCTTGAGACATGTTCAAATACAAGGATGTGCTTAGTGATTAGCTTTACCATTTGGGTATGTCCTTTAGCTCTCTAAACAGAGATCCTTCAGAATAATTGGCTCACTCGCTTTGATAGATTTTGTTCTCTGTCCGGGGCCTCCACCAAAACTAAAGCAGCCCCTGTTCACCGATCAGCTGTCTGAGAGTCAAACAAAAACAGAAAGTAAACTCCTAACAGGTTACATAAAGTTAATTTTCTAAACAAATCAAACATCTTCCTATCATGGTGGATCAGAAATTAAAACCCTTTAAGGTCAATATTGATGTAATTCCTGAGTGTGATGAAGAGTGGTGTTTTTGTTTCTAGGTCAGTTTGAATCAAACAGGGCCAGCAACCATAAAAACATCCTTGTTTTCACTTTCTGATCATCTGATGGTCACACACCACCCTACAGGATGGATTTATGTTTGATGCTCGTTAGTAAGGATAATATGTGATTAAACATACTTTATTAGTGTAAATAAACCATGAATACAGCCTGGTGGAGGTTTACATATTAAATATTTATTAAACTTTAAGGCCACCGTTTATTTGATATCATAATCCTGTTAAAGTCTTCATTTTAACCCTTTCACTGCAAAAATACATCTAAATATTCATAAAGAACAACATCAATGCTGTCTATCATAAATAGAGGTGATCATAGAAATAGAAATGTTTGTGTTGTACAGCTCGTTACTCACAGTGTTTAACCTCTGAATGATTCAACACCTGACAAACTCATGCCCCCTAGTGGACAACGTCTGCTACTGCAGCTTAAAGCCTCATCACAGTCCTGACTAAAGGTGACGTGATCAACCAGAGGTCACCTGGTCCTGCTATAGGCTCCTCCTCTTCCTCAGAACTCCACCTTCTCCTCCTCTTTCCCTATTCTGTTAGCTGTCTTCTGAGTGGGGTCCGTTTCTCAGAGCTCGGTCTTCTCTCCTCCTCCTTTGGCTCCTCCGTCTGCCCCTGATGGTGAGGAGGAAGGGGGCAGGTCGGGGGAGGAGTCTTTGGGCTGGAAGGCCAGGGAGGCGGAATTAATGCAGTAGCGTTTTCCTGTTGGCCGAGGTCCGTCATCAAACACGTGACCGAGATGAGCGCCACACTGAAAAAGAGAGCGAGACTGAGCATGCTCCACATTCTAGGTCACCTGGGGGGGGGAGGAGTCATGATACACTGATTTTTATCACTTCTGATTCTCAGTAGGACATTCAGCCAATCAGATGAACAGGGTTACCTGTCTACAGGTGAGACACAGAAGGGAGGGACTTCATGTTTAAGGTGGACTGACTGTTAAAGGTGAACTGGTTATTTTTTGGTTATACAGTGTCTTAAGGTGGACTGGCTTACCTGGCTGCATGTAGTCTCTACTCGGTGCATCCCATAGGAGAAGTCATCAGAATTTGAGACAGACTCTTCCTTCAGAAGGTCATAGAAAGATGGCCACCCTGAACACACCACAGAGTCAAGTAAGCAAACAAATAAATAAAGAAAAAAAAAGTCTGTCAGCTTTTTTTTCAAACACCGTTCATACGTTGATGTTCCTCTGAGGATGAACCCTGATCACTTCCTTTTTATTAACAGCCGATCATCAGCCCCGCCTCTCTTCACCATCTATTAGCACACTAGCATTAGCTTACCTGGCATGGTTCATCAATGTGTTCACCGTTAACATCCAAACTTCAGATCTTCATACCAAATCAGTGCACAAACCTCACCAGACATTTTTACTACAAAGAATCCAATGTTTTTTTGGTTTTTTTTTATCATTCATTAATTCCACTTAATGAGGGACAAAAGCTGTTAAAGTACACTTCAGGATTCACACTGGAGGTGACCCCAGAGCATTCTGGGATCATGACAGTTCATGATTTAGGACTACACAACCCAGTCATGATGAACTGCCTCTGTTCCACACTGAAACGTTGTGTCTCACCTGATCCAGAATCAAACTTAGTTTTGGAGCTAAAACAGAGAAAACAAACATCACAGTTAAGAGTTTTTTTTTAAATAAAGATATAAGAATAGATTAAACATAATCAAATAATATTTATGATTTTATTTTAATAAAAACCTGAAGAGCGGCGCTCCACAGACCACACAGGTGTACGTCCCCTCGTCTTTATGATAGGTGAACTCTCCGGTGAAAGCACTGTAAAAAATATCAACAAAGTTTAACATCAACAAACATTTTCTAAAAATGATCCTGACCAGAAACTCTGAATGATATTAATTTATTTACTTATGAAATAAATAAACAATTTATTTACGATAAAGATAGACACAGTTTGGAAAGTTTTAAATATGAAATGCTCTAAATCTTAACTTTAACCATCAGTTTGTCAGATTTATTGATCAGAACCCTCTGCTATAAATCTCTTAAGTCTCCATAACCTCTTGCTGTTTAAGGCTGGAGCTCTCATCAGAGAAGCTAACGATGCTAACAGGTGAGTCTCAGGTGTTCTGACCTCTCGGTGCCTCTCTCCTGGGTCACGTGGTATTGCATTGGGGTCAGTCGCTCCTTCAGCTCCTCTTTTGGGAACGCCAGTGGCCATGTTTTCTTACCCCGGCGAGCTCCTGAGAGGGAGGAGAAGGAGCATGTTTAATGACAGCAGAAGAAGAGCTGCATGCCAGCCACGCTGTCTGAGTCAAAAATCACTCTGAACTTTTAAAAAAAGGGTCAAGATCACATCAAACAGCATGCTCAGCAAAAAGAAAAGAGCCAAACCAACATAAAAGTGTTAAATAATCACTGACTTATATCTGGAAATATTTATCATTGAATCATATCTCTAGTTTCATTATGGTTACAAACATTAATGTTAAACAATCACTGAGTTTACCACCAGGTCATTCCTGTTCCTACACAAAGATCCTAAAGTGTTCTGGGTCTTACTCCGTCTCAGTGATCAGATCAGCCTCTTGATTTTCTGTTTCTATCTCTCTAGATCTGACAGAATCAGTTTTGTTTCTTTGTGCTGACTAAATCAAATCTCCTGTTTTAGTCTAAAATAAAATAATTGCTGAGCTCTGAAAATATCATCAAACTGAAGCAGTGAGAGCATGCAGCCAGCACACGGACGCTATCAATAGTCCAGGATCGGCATCTTTAAATAGAGGCGTATTGCCATGGAGTCGTGTGCAGGAAAGACTTGACCCTACAGGAGAACTGTTGATAGGACACAGCAACAAAGACACCAAAAGATGTTTTCTCCTCCTCCTGGATTTCAATATAAAATACTAACACTACACCAAAGACATTTAAGGATGACATCATCTACAAACACAGAGGACATAATGTTGGTGAAGCTGGGGGTGTTGGGGGCTTTTTTCCCTACATTTTTGCCAAATAGGCCATAGTTAACAACTTTTGGAAGGGTGGGTGGAACAGTCCTGCCCCCTTTTCCAAAAGTTGACAGCAAAGAACAGTCAACATAAGGTAAAGATTGTTAGTATATACTGTATGCAGTGTAACAACAAAAGAGAGATAAAGTTTGCTTATTTTTTTCATAATTCATTTGTTTTGGTTTGAAGAAAGATACGCGTTATGCATAGTTAGGAGTGTGGCTGATATCACTACAAGCCAGCGTGTTGTAGCTGTTTGTCAGGAGGCTTAAGCCCCGCCTCTGCTCTGCCTTTGTTCTGTTTAAGTTGATCTATGAGACGGTGTTTCAGTATGGCAGCCTTTAGACTTTAGAACAAAATCTCTTTTCTTAATGATGACTTATTTCCAAATTTGTCATATATTTTCACTTAAGTATTCTGCAGGTCTGGTGGAGCTGAGGCAGGGCTAGAATCTCCGTTTGAATCATAACACGGTTAATAAAACACGCCATGCTGTCACAGCAGCAGTGTTAGCCAGGTGAGCAGGTGAGATCAGAGCACACAGCTGTCAGTCATGTGACCTGGAGGCAGACTGCAGGCCTTCAGAGCTACAGGTTGACTCTTGCTTATTAGATGGAGAAGATTGAAACCCGACATGATCAATCAGAGCCAGGACAGAGAGGGGGCGAGGCTGCAGGAGGAAACAACACAATATGACATGATGTAAACAAATATGACCAATCAGAGTCAGGATGGAGAGAGGGCAGACTGCAGGAGGACACGACATGATGTAAACAACATGAGAGATAAAGGAGCAGGTTAATGAAGGCAGCAGCACTGCAGCAAGTAGAGCTTCACCTGAAAACATGAAACATAAATTGTTAAGTACAACAATAATAAGGGAATGCACAATATTGCTTTTTGGAGCTGATATCTACAGCCGATATCGGGGCTTATCCACAGCTGATATAGGCTGATATCTACAGCTAATATAGGCTAATATAAGGCATTAATTACAGCTGATATACACCATTATTTACAGCTGAAAAAAGCCATTATTTACAGCAGATATATGCCGATATTTACAGGTCATCTAGGTCCATATTTACAGCTGATATAGGCCGTTATTTACAGCTGATGTAGGCCGTTATTTACAACTGATACATGCCGATATTTACAGCTGATATAGGCTGAAGTTTAGAGGTGATATCAGCTGATTATAGCTGGTAAAGATCTCTATTTACAGCAGAGAGCAATAGAGGCCAATATTTACAGGTCATGTAGGTCCATATTTATAGCTGATATAGGCTGATATTTACAGCTGATGTGAGCCGATATTTACGTCTGATGTAGGCAGAGTACATCTGATACAGGCCTATATCTACAGCTGATATAGGCATGTACAGGTGATGTAGGTCCATATCTACAGTTTATGCAGGCCGATATTTACAGCTCTTATAGGCTGATATTTACAGTTGTATTAGGTTGTAAACGTCAGCTGAAATATTGCCTGCCACTAACATTAACTGATTATTTAGCTCATGTCTGCTGATACTGATTTCATTGTGATATCATGGCAATATTGTGCCTCCCTTATAAATAATGTGATGATCCTGCCCTGTTTTCACCCATTCGATATTCCTTTTAATCACACTAACATAAACAGTCAGAGCTGAGCAGTAGACTTTGTTTTTGCTGGTTGGTTAAAGTTGTTGGATTAAATCTGAAAGCAGCAAGCAGCTGACCCTGTCATGGATCAGAGAGGAGGCAGTTAAACCCAGAGAGAGCGGAGGTCGACTTGAACACGGACAGGATGTTTGGTCTGGACCAATCAGAGAGCAGGAATAACCTCAGGTGTGTTAAACTAACCAAACTAAAGACCCTGCAGTCAGACCAACACCAGGGGCCTTTCTCAAACTGCTTCATAAACACATGCTCCTGTGGAGGCTCTGCCCCCATCAAGATGTCACGCAATGCCACAGCGTGAGGAGGAAGCAGTTTGTAAAAGGCCCCAGGTGAGTTCAGTCTTCTCTCTGGTCTAAGATGTGTCAGAATCTACCTATGAAAGCAGCAGGCCGAGCACGATGCAGGGAGAGGAAGAGTGCCCCTCGTCTGAGGAGGAAGGCCATAACACTAAAACAGAGTCACACTGAGAGAGAGAAAGGCATAAAGACAGAGAGAGAGAGAATTTTTACATTTTGTTATTATACATGGCTTTACCTACTAATCTATAAATATTTAAAGTGAAAAGCTTTAATTCCAATCTGTAATGTAGTCAATGAAACCCATATTTTGTTATATATAACCAGCCTGTGGTTCATTTTCTTGAGAAACGTTACATTTAAGCCTAATTCTCTCTAGCCATATATTAGGGCCGTCAGCAAGTTAAAACTTTAAAACTTAAACCAAGGGTAACTGACTCTCAGTTTCAATACAGGCCCGCTTTTATTTTGAAAGGTAGATCAGAAACATGAACGTAACCACGGAAAAATCATCTTTTGGTGGATCTTAAAGGGAAAAAAGGAACAAATGTTTGATGACTTTTGACTAGTCCACTGAGCCGTGAAATGAGCACTAGTGGACATTTTTACATCACTGTAGCTGCAGGAGACGCTGGCGTCTACTAAGTAAAAAAGGGAACACAAAGCAGGAGATTAATGAGATTATAAAGAATTAATGCAGGGATGTCGACCTCCTTGATTAACAGCGATTCAATTGGCAAGTCTTTATATGTATATATATAAAATGATGAGGCCGCCATGTTGGCATATAGTTATAAATATAAACATATAAACATTATTACAGCCTGACTGCAACCCGTTCGCTACACATCATCTATAATAATAACTGTAAAACGTTATTGCTAATTGTATAACCCATTATTGTCAATACAGTGTTTTTCTCATTACAAACGAACTCTGAGAACTTTCTAGATTCAGCTCCATTTATTATGAAACATTAACCCTATGTTAGCACCGAGCTAACTTTAGTGTGGGTTGTCACACTAATATTAACACTAACGTTAACCTCTGTGTGTTTATCTCACCGAATAGCAGCAGCAGTAGTCCCACGGTCACGGTGATCCCGGTCGGTAAACTGAACATGAAGAGGATCCCAACGTCTCCTATTATGGAAACAAATACACGGGGATGCTCTTCTTCTACTGATGGATAATGTTACCGCGTCACTACTGCCCCCTACTGGACACACTGCTGCTTTTTTTTCTCACTGCTTGTCAACGCTGCCCCCTGGTGGACACAGAGTGCTGCTACATCCAGTTTTATTCCCTAACATCAGCTATATCTGATCCTGATCGACAGGATTTGGTTTAGAAGGACTTTGATTGATCAGTTTGCCTGTAAAAACATCTGATGGCTTTGGTACTTTTAATGCCACGTGTTTTTAAACAATCTATTTAATTTAGTGATCAAAACGTACCTACATTTGAAATAGCATACAGACTAGCAGACATAATTTTAACTTAAAGTTAAAATGCACAAATATGTTTGCAACACCTTGACAGTGGATGACACTACAGGTGAGTTACCCTCTCTTATCTCAAGTTTCAAATGTTGCCAACATATTTGTGCAATTTAGACAGTGTGCAGCTGTTTGTGTGTAATCAGACCTGCCCACAGAATTTGGCTGGGACACTAAAAATCCAGTGAATGGGCCCTATATCAGTTGTGATGATTAATGATATCAATACCTGTGTTGGATCAGTAGCATTGGTGCTAGCGTCCTGGCTTACAGTTACTTCACTTTGGAGCTGTGTCGTGCTGCTATTGTGTTCTGACGGAGAAATTATACATTTACGCCGCTTTTTAACTGCTTTTCACCACATTATCCAGCCATTTTTGCAACATGTCTGCCAGTCATAACTACATTTTGATACTTTTAGCCCCTTTTAACATATTTTAACTATTGTTAACACACCTTTTGCCAATTTTCACCCCTTTTTTCCTCTCTTTAACCCCAATTTCACTACTTTACTATACTTCCACAATTTCCCGATAATGGCTGCCAGCCATTATTGCAGCATTATTTTTGCCACTCTTAAACGAATTTCGACCCTTTTCACCAATTTTTGACACCTTTAAACCCCTTTTTACCACTCTAACCCCCTTTCACTACATTATGGCAATTTTTCAACATTTTGCCAATTTAATCCAATTTTTTAACCTTCTTGCTTATTTTAACCAGTTTTTGTCACTCTTTACCCTTCTTTCACTACTTACGCTGATCAATTTTGCAACATTTATGCCACTCTTAACATATTTTTGAAAATTCTTCTCCTTCTAACTAATTTCTAATGCTTTTCAGCCATTTTTGCAACCTTTTAGCCTCTTTTTACTCCTTTATCCAGGTATTTTTTGCCACTCTTTAACCCCATTTTTTGTTTACTTTAGCCAACAAATTCTGCAACATCTCTCCAGTCTTGACTAATTTTTGACAATTTGGCCCCTTTTAATACATTTTTGCCCACTGACTACCCTTTTTTGGGCACTCTTCAACCTGATTTTCACTACTTTATTCTGCCATTTTTGCAACATTTTGCAACTTTTAACTCGCTTTTGATACTTTTCCCCCCTTTAACCCTTTTCACCACTTTACCTACCAATTTTTGCTACTAGTCACCCATTTAGGCCACTGTTAACCCATTTTTTTTATTGACTTTATTCCCTGGCACCTTTTACGTTTGAGCTCATAATGGCTTAGCTATGAAGTCTGACATTAGTGTCCTAGTGTTTGGTTCAATGTGGCCACATTAACATTTCCAAAACAGGAAATTCAGTTTTAAGAAAGGGGGTTTATAATTTGAAAAATGCTATATTGTATAAGACCATAAATAATTATAATTCATTTTTTTTATACTTTGATAAGTGTTACTATTCCTATTAAATACAAAATATGGTAATCACAGATTAAAATTCATGATGGACCATAATTTTGCTTTCCTCCTCATTGGCTGGGCCCCAGAAAGCTCTTCCCTTTATCCCCCCTTATGGATGGCTGTGTCTACAGTTAGTGGTAATTGAAGTCAAAATGTTTTAAAACCTAAATTCCCCAGGTGTGTAGGACCCTGTTGTTGTTGATGTGGTATCAGACAGGTACTGATTTTCACTACAGTGACACTAAAGTGTCATAATCTGGTATTATGACACTTTAAATGATTTATTAGATAACTGAGAAGTCTAAAATATCCACAGAATGTCTTGAAAATATAAATTTTTCGTCATCCAGAATATACAGCAAAGAAGTGAATGGAGAGATGAAACTAAGAAATGTTCACAATACAGAAATGGATGGAGCAGAGAACTGGAGGATGTGATGGACCTTACAGAGAAATATGACAGACGACAGGGGGCAGGGCTTTAAAAACTCCTAATAAACCTTTAATTTGAGCTGTTTGTACAATTGACAAATGACATTAAAACATCTGTTTCTTTTAAACGTCTGTAGGTTTGTACACGCCCCCATCTGACTCGCAGGTGAGGGACTTGAACGCCCACGCCATGAAAATAAAGCTGCATATAACCATCCATGTTACAGTTACATCAATGTACAGTGTTTACAGAAAATACACCCCCAAACAAAGAAAGAGCTGCAGCATCGAAGCATCAAACCACACAGTCAGCCTGACCCTGCTGCAGAGAGAGGGGCCTAATAATCCAGGACGGACCCTCCTGTTGCAGCAGAGGACGGAGCCTCACGTTTTTTCTGGTTTAAACATCCTGACGTGTTGGTCGGTGACGGAAGCTTGATGCATCGATGGAGTTATGATGAAAAAGGTAACATGTCCAGCGGCATTAGAATAGCATGCCACAGGGCTGATTTATAAAAATAATAATAAATAGAGAGAAGCATTTGGTTTAATAACAAAGAAAAACTGCTACAAAATACCAGGATGTACATCTATGAAACTACGTCTACGGTGGGCGTCAGCAGCCCGTTCAACTGCTCCGCCACCGTGTCCTCCATCTTTGTTCAGCGACGCAGCGGCGGACTGAAAACAGCGTGAGGTTAAGGCACAGCTGGGGGTGTGGTCACACCGTGCAGCATCGTTTATACAATTCACACTGGAAACAGTGTGAGGTGGCGCTCACAAGTTCACGCTGAAAATGCTGAGTCAGCATTTACAAGTTCACCCTGAAAATACTGAGTCAGCACTTACAAGTTCACCTTGAAAATGCTGAGTCAGCACTTACAAGTTCACCTTGAAAATGCTGAGTCAGCACTTACAAGTTCACGCTGAAAATGCAGAATCAGGGCTCACAAGTTCACGCTGAAAACGCAGAGTCAACGCTTACAAGTTCACGCTGAAAATGCAGAGTCAGGGCTCACAAGTTCATGCTGAAAATGCAGAGTCAGGGCTCACAAGTTCATGCTGAAAATGCAGAGTCAGGGCTAACACTGAAAACGCTGAGTCAGCAGTCACCAGTTCACACTGAAAATGCAGAGTCAGTGCTCACTGCATCATAGAAAAAAAGAGAAGGGAATAATCACTCTGTCTCTTTGAGAACAGAGAGTACAGAGCAGACAGCGCCACGGTCAGCGTCATCATCGAGTCTCTGTTCATCAACAACACAGGAGGCAGAGAGGGTTATGGGCTAATAATGAGACAGTTCAGAGAGGGTGCAGGGCTAAAATGAGCCGCTGTGACACAGAGAGGTAATAATAAAACAATGAGAACATTATAAAGATGTTTGTCATAGAGTTTATCTGATAGAAAGTCACTGGAACCACGGCGTCTAATCTCAGAAACATTTTTAAAGTTCCTGCTCTTAAACATGTTCATAAACAGTCTCTGCTGTTATAATGGTTCATGGTTTATTTTGGTATTTAATGAGTAGTATCAAAAAGTACCAAAACTTTAAAAACTGAACAGGAAGAACCTGGTCTGATGGCATACCCACACTCAGTGATCGTACCTGAACACGTTTGGCCCCTAAACCAGCAGTACTCTGCTGGTCTTGGTCCCTGATTTCTTAAATTTTTTTGATTGTAACCAAAACTACAGAAGGAGCAATTCTGACTGAAATGGGACAGAACAAAGAGATATAGACACGACCTTCAGAGTAAAATCACATCAGAGACTTTCGGACACATAGTTCAATCAAGCACACTAACCCCAACCTTAACCCACTTTTGGGTCTCGACCCTCTATTTGACAACCAAGACCCTAAAGTCCAGTCTGTCTGACCCGTATGAGAGCCTCGCCCTCGCCCCTGGTCCTGATGGAAGCACTGGGATTAAACACGAGCACTCAACGTGGTCACGACTTAAATAAAGAAATCCAGGAGCTTTTGTGCAGAAAGAGTTAATGAGTCAGAAATGCTCAGTCATGCCGGGTCTTTCTAAACCAGTGGTTTTCAATCTTCTTTGCCTAAGGCAGAACTGAGATAGAATCATAATCTCAAGGCTCACCATATTCATCCCTGCCAAATAGCCTGCTGAATACCTGTTAAATCTTCATTTATTGTTTAGTTGTATTGTGCGGTTCTACTAATTCCCACAGCACACCTGGTTTTACCTCAAGGCTCACCTGTGTGCCTCACCACACCTTTGAGAACCAATGCTCTACACTGTGCTGACTCATCCTGTAAACAGGACCAACCCTGTGTCGTACTACGGCGTGATGACCAATCACCGCTGGGTCACCATGTTTTGGACAGGGGGTTCAGGGCCAAACAAGCTCAAGACGGTACGACCAACCAGCCTGAGTGTGAGTGAGACCTTAGTTGACTAAATCTGTTGGCAACTTTTATACAGAAGGGAGAAACTGTGCAGTTTCCCTCACTACAATGTTGCCAACATATTTGGCCAATCAGACAATGTGCCGTTGTTCTACTGAGTCTCAGACTTCTGCATTAGTTGCCGTGGTAACAAACAGGTTTTAGTGTTCATCTTCTGTTACCATGACGACTGTCACTCCTCCTTCACTAAATAATCAATAAGTAATAATAAAGGTGATAGGAGGAGCACAGGCTGTGGTAGTGATGTGGGCAGAGCACCGTGGTCATCTCTGATCTGTGAAATTCCTGATGAAACCGCCATCGCCACCTGTTCCATCAGGATGACGATGATGATGATGTCGAAGATGGTGTTCTGTGAATCAGCCGGCTCTCTGTGCTGCTGCTCAGCATGTTGTGGGTGGAGCTTGAGGGGCCGGAGGCCTTCAGTGGCGTGTTACAGCTCTGAGCCTGAGGGAAGCGTTGATGATAGCGGTCCAGACGCAGGTACTTCACCGTGACCAGCTTACCTATCAAAATAAAAGCATATAGATTTTAGATACATACCTCAAAGGCTAACCCATCAAAATAAAAGCACAAAGATACTAGATATAAACACTAGCTTACCCTTCAAAATAAGAGCACAGAGATCTAACATATTAACCATGACGGCATATTAACAGCTAACCTGTCAAAAAAACCCCACAAAGATATAAGATATATAAACACTAGCTAACCCTTCAAAATAAAAGCAAAGATCTCTGATATGAACCACACTGACTGACCAGTCAAAATAAAGGTACAAAGATCTTACATATAAATCACACAGGCAAACCCTTACATATTATAACCCTTTATTAACCATTTCAGCTAAACTGTCAAAATAAAATCAAAACGATCTTATACACAAACCACACTGTCTTGTCAAAATAAAAGCACAAAGTCATAGATATGAACTACAAATGAAGGCTGATCTTCGTCTGAGTCAGAGTGACGCTGATATTTTTGTTGCTGTCCTATGTGGTTGGCAGTGCTCAAGAATTCTGGCCATACAGAACAACTAAGTCATTGGATCTAGATAACCATAACCATATATGGCGAATGGACAACATTTAACAGCAATAAAACCTTGTGAACCAGTTATCCAAATCTTAAAGGGAGTAGCTGGACTTGATTGAGGTTCTTTAAGAAATTCAACTTGTCCTCCTAAAGGCTTCTTCAGTTCTGAATATACAGGCCTAAAAAACATTCCTCCAGAACTCCAGCCCTGTGGTTGGTCACCTGGTTATCACTGGGCATTGTCCATTCTCTGAGTAATGTCTACAGTCAGACTGTGTCTACTCTGCTGTGAGACAAATGCATCCATACCTCTGTGGATAAACAAGTGACTCTCCAGTTTGTAGGTCAGTCAGTTAATCAGACACTAGAGTGGTTCATTCTGGATTTATTAAATTTTACATGACTCATGACCTGTCCACAGGTGAGCACCAAAAACATTATGAACTATCTCAAAGAGATGGTGGGAGGTTTCACCGACTCATGCCAAGATGCCAACGATGTATCTTTGTCTGAGTGTCTCACCATCAAACCAGGAGCCATGTAGAGCTTTGAAGGCTTTCCCAGAATGCTCTGCGGACAGACACTTCACATAGACACAGCCCTAAGGAGAAAAAAATAGAGAGAGTGGGTTACATTACTTAGTTAACATCATCAGGTTTTCATCCAACTGGATCACCAGGATTTAAGACACTGCCAGATGTTACACAGCACTGTGCATGTCTCTGTCTGATCAATGTTTTATCCTGTTTTGTATTTTAGTCATGTGATCTTTATCTTTAAGCATTACTATAGTAGCCTTCCACAGCACCACATTTTTCTTACCTCTCGTGAGTTCTTGTCAACGGCGATGTGGACGATGCCGTCGTTGTCGTTGCATTTTTCCAGGATGGCCTCGCGGATCGCCAGGTCCCAGTTCTCCCCCACCTCCCTGAAAACACAGAGGTATTGACATCACACACTGTGTCGCCACAGAAGGTGACATCACAGACAGAACGAGCAGCGTGAGCAAAGACTCACATGACGGGGTCGAACATGTTCCTGATCTTCAGACACGGTGTCAGGCTGTTGGGCGGCGAGTTCCTGCGGTCCAAAGGGAACGCTGAGGACAAGATCACATGATCAGGTCACATGGTTCAGAACACCTGTGTGTTTGTCCATGGTGCTCTGCTGACTTACCTTTGCCCTGCCACTGTTTGGAGGGTAGTGAGGACATTTTATCACAGCTGAGTGACGGCTGGATCCACCGCCACACTTGGAAGTCTGCCCCGCCGATCCTCTGATTCTCAGTCCTGATCCTGGACTCATTGCCTGATACGAAACTCTCTGCACGTGCCCACACCTTCCTCAGCTTCTTCCTGTATGTATTAAGATAGTTATTTTCACTTGTATGACATCACATCATCATCACCAGGAGGACTTCAGGGGTAGGGTTAAGGCATCACAATGATTCTATTCTTTCTAGAGACAAATTCCAGGATGTTTCCAGGCCCATAGACTAAAGCCGTGTTTCCATCAGGGGGGCCAGTTTGATTCAGTTCAGTTTGGTATGGTTTGGTACGCTAAACCCCAAAATAGTTTGCGTTTCCACAGACACCCGTGCTCTCACTTGGTGGGTGGGCTGTAAAGGTGATGAATGTGAAGTCCCATGCAGCACAGGTCTATTGGTCCAGCCGCAGAGTTAAAAGAAGGATGAGTGACAGAAATCAGTAGGGAATAAGCAGTAAACAGCTTTATTTAAGCCGAAAGTGCCTTTTAAAAAAATAACTACATTTTAATGATGTTAATTGCTGTCAGTACAGCTCCTCAGCTGGTGGAATACGTGTACAGAGACGGTTTGAGTCGTAACGCTACATTACTATCTGAATTTATCCAGTCTAGAACAGTTTATAAGACAAAATATGAAAGTTTATAGCTGTACTGTGAGAATTCGCCACATTGAAAATAAAGAGAAATTTCAGCTGGTGTTAAAATCAAGGTAGATTAAGCCAGAAATCCAGGGTGCGCTGACCTCATTTAAAATAGTCTGCAGCCTTAAGTTTTACAAACATGTTCAAACACCACAAAGCGATGTTTTCACAGGTTACCTAACGTAAGAAGTAGAATAATAACTAGTTACAGAAGAGAATGAACTGATCTAAGGTTTCATATTCACAAAACTGAAGCATTAATTTAGTTTCTCATCCAAAGCGGATGGATCAGGCTGATGTGAGCCTTTGGGCTCTGCTATGTGTTCTTAAAATCAGGTCCAGATAAACGTCAGGAAACTTGATTTGTGGCCAGATACCAATATCCATAGACTAGGAAACAGTTTGGATCTCCGTCGAGTCCAAATACTTCCCATTTAGGCAGATATTAGTCTGTTTTTATCCCGTTTTCACCACTCCTCACAGCACAGACTTCCGTGTTTTGAAGCCCGGAGGTGAGCAGCTGAGTTGCGTGCTGACATGATGTCAGTGCAGCCCCTATTGTTGTGTGTAGCTCCAACTTTTTGGTACGGATAGGTAAGATTGGCACCCCTACGGAAAGGTGCCGAAAAGTGGGATGGTACGGGTCAGTTTTTGGGACCCTTTCCAACTTTTGCTCTATGGAAACACACAAAAAATGCGTGCCGGGAGCACAGATGGTTGAGTGGTTTAAGGCGCTACCCATGTACGCGGGTGGCCTGGGTTCGAATCCGGCCTGTGGCCCTTTACCGCATGTCTCTCCCCACTCTCTTCCCTGTTTCTGAATCTATCCACTGTCCTTCCCCTATCAAATAAAGGCATGGAAAGGCCCAAAAATAAATCTAAAAAAAAAAAAAAAAAGAATGCGTGCGGTTCCGCACCGAACTGAGCCGGACCGCTTGGTGACAACGACCTATTAGACTAGGTTTCTTCATGTGGTCATTTACAGTGATAACCATAAACTCCAACACACTCATAAATAATCAACCGATCACCGAACAATTAATTACTCCTGTAGGTTTATAGCTCTTAGTTTTGATATCATTGGAATGTTGTTTTTTTTTTTTTTGGTCCAGAAAACACAGAAGAAACATAATTAGGCTGTAGGACCAACCCATCTGGTCGTGCACTGTACCTGTCCTGGGGTTGGACCAAGGAGTCTCTGACGTGAGGGATGGGCAGGTAGGGCTGTAGGTCATGGTTCTCCTGACATGCCTCACTGTGACTCCTCAACACATCTAGAAGACAGAACTCAGTCAGCAAGATGGTCAGACAGACGGTGAGGGTCAGAAACACTGACTGCAATGAAAACTCATTTAATATAAATATCAGCCTTAAATATAGGCCTTTATCAGCTGTACATATCAGCCTATATCATCTGCAAATATCAGCTAATATCTGCTGTAAATATGGGTCTATATCAGATGTAAATACCTGCCTCTATCTGCAGTAAATACAGAACTTTACCAGCTGTAAATATATGCCAATATCACCTCTAAACTTCAGCCTATATCATTTGCAAGTAACAGCCTTAATCAGCTGTAATTATTAACCTATATCAGCTGTAAATATCAGCCGATATCAACTCTAAACTTCAGCCTATATAGGCTGTAAATATTGGCCTTTATGAGCTGAAAACACTGGCCTATGTCAGCTGTAAATATTGGCCTATGTCAGCTGTAATTTTCAGCTGGAGAGCTCCTATTTCACCCACTTTTCCAAAAGTTTCCAACTATGGCCTATTACTCGACAAAAATGGAAGAAGAAGCCCCCCCCAACATCCCTCAGCTTCACCATCTGTTCACTGCCTTTGAAAGTCAATGTCATGGCATATCACAGCATTATTGTTTGAAAACAGAACTTTTGTGAATGATTCAGTTTTTCTGCTGACAGTTTTGATGTTATGATGGTCAATTTTGTTCATTTGCGGTCTGAGTACTGATGATTCTTACCTATGATCCTCTCCACCATGTCGTACATCTGTCTAGTCTCCTCTTCCTCTCTCCTCCAGCGATACTTCATGTAACACACCACACTCCACACACAGCCCACCACTGCACAGACAGGAAGTCCATGTTAAACATTAGATCACAAAAATCACTCAGAGATGTTACTGAACATTCTGTAATATAAACCTCGAGCTACAACTGCCCCCTTAAAAGCCTAAAGGGATCTCTTAGTGTTGTGAATCTGTGGCCTGATCTGGACTTAAAGCTCCTGAGTCTAAACGTGTGGATGTGCTGACCTCTGGTGTCGTAGATTAAAACTTCACAATCATTTTCTGAACATCAGTTCAAAGAATCACAGTGTAAACATGATAAATAGGAAATCTGTGCAGACTGCATGATATTGTAGTTTCTGTTACTGGTGTGAATGTCTATGATGTTACTGTTGTTGTTGTTCAGACCTGCTGCGATGACCAGGACTCTGCTGATGACGATGATGAAGGCTCTGCGGAAACGACAGCTGAATGGCATTCTAGGATGTGTGGACTCGAGAAGAGCGATCTCAGAGATGTCAGTGATGGCTTGATCAGCTGTCTGCCCCATTAGCCTGCACAGATAAATACATGCACATACATACAGCAGCTGTTTCTACATAAACTCCTTAATATTTCCAGAAGTTTCAGTCCTGCTGCTCCTGAAATCTTCCACAGGGTTTTTTTAATTCAACCTGCTCGATTAGGTCTAGATATAGGAATCATTGATTGTACTTATATTGATATCCTTATTGATCCGAGTTCTGCTCTTTAAAATGTACAACTAGGTCCTTACAGATCGAGGTTTCTATCTCTAATGAGGTCAGAGAGCAGACAATGACATGGCAGTGGGTCAGGGTTAGGGTTAGGAATCACCAAAGACCGCTACAGTTAGAGTGTCTTCACAGAAACAGCAGATCCAGAACATTTCAGGAAGCTTTCAGGAGTTAAGAGTGAGAAAGAAGATCAGTTCACACAATGATAATAGAGGACAATTGATTTACCTGATTCCCACATCCTTTCCCGTCCTGATGATCCACTCCAGGGAGACCAGAACAAAACGCTCAAAGTCTGCATTCTGAGCCTGGAAGACAAGCAGGGTTAGAACGTTAAAAATATACCGTATATATATATATATATATATATATATATAACATATTACTACTGGGAGAAGTCTAGGTTTGAATGTTACCTAATCAGTGTACAAACATTACAACACTTGATAGAGTATGAATGTTACTCCAGGAAATAGTCTGTGTATGAAAGTTACCAGAGGAATGGTATGAACGTGACTACAGGAAATGGTCAGACTATGAAAACTACTACAGGAAACTGTCTGCTTTCAATACTTACCTTTAAATAGTCGGAGGCCTGTTTGAGGCTCAGACTCCGGTTCTGATGCTGCGTGTCTCCACAGTCATGTTGACCTGTTATCATGACAATATGACATGATCAACACAAGTGAGTTACAGTGACACTGATCAAATATTTACCTTTTTGATCATTTTGTCTGATCACTTGAGTACAAATTGGATTAAAAAAAAAATTCTAATCTAGTCTGATTAATAGTTCTACTATGTATCTGTACACTAGGAGTGTGGCGAGAAACTTAGCTCATGAGACATGATCAGATTTGGGTTCATGAGAACAGGGGTAGACAAGATTTTACACTATTCTAAATTTTTGTAATGAAATACCAGTCGAAAATTTGTCTAATTTAACTGAAAGTCATAGTTGCAAAGTAGTGCAGCTCATTTAGAAATATTTAAACTAATCCTGCTGACATACAGCCTGTCTTGTCCAACTCTGACTCAAACTCTGCAGTTTAACAGCTCTTCAAATCAAATCTCCATCCATGTTAATATTTTGCCATATTGTCATATTCTTTAATTTACTACACTATGGATTCATTGTCACAATTGAAGTAATAGCATTTAGATTATTTTGAGTCTCATGAGACAGTTTTCACCTCCACAAGAAACTTGTTTCGATCTCACAAGATCCTGTGGTACGAGATCTCGTCACACATCCCACACCCAACCCTTATCTACACCACCAGCCCATGCAGACCTGTCTGCCGATGGAGATACAACCAGTCAGATCTAGTCACTGGCATCAGAAAATATTAAGACGGTCATATCCTCAGCCATGCCTCTATGAACTGGAATAAAAACTACACTAGTGTAGAGCATTTTAGAGTCGTATTGACTGACACGACACAGGTATGCAGTTCTCAGGATGGTGTAGGTCACTATGGAGAAGCTATGGCATAGATGTGACCCAGAATCATAAACCTGTGACGCAGATGACTTGGTATTTAGGCCACACCCCATTCAAGTTCAAACCTAACCTGTGGCTCCTTTCCTTTCCTGTCATTCCTTAATCTCTCTGACTCCTGTGTCTGTCTCTATCCACAGTCCCCTAAAATCAAAGTATAAACATGTCTTTAATGATCATCTGTGACCGCTTGTTTGACTTCCACAGCACAGGGACGGCATTTACCTGCGATATGAGCCAGGTGGTCGTGGAGGTTGAGCAGCAGGTTCAGGATCAGGTCTTTCTCCGTCTCGTTCTGCACAGAGAGAAACAACCGTTGAACAGTTAATTCACAGGTGATCAATGCCCGAGGTCTTACCAGACATCATTAAGTCTCTCCTGTTGTAATAACTTCAGTAGCTGCTGTTAACTGTTAATATTTAACTGGTTTAGGGCACAGCTGTGTTTATGCTCACTAATCATGTTAGTGACACTTTGACTTGCATTGGCTGAACCACATCATAAAAACCAAAGATGACTGATATTCATGATAACAGATCAGGATGCTCATCATTAACACAACACATGAAGATCATTTTACTAAATATTAAATAACACCAACGGCTCACAGAGAGGGAGAGGAGGAGACAGTACTCACATAATTTTCAAACTCGCTGCCAAACGGGTGACTCTTTACTGAAACACAGAAACATCACAGGTTAATACATGTTAGTACAGTTTGACATTTACCAATGCTCAAAGCTGATATAAAGTTTATACTGAGGAAATGTACAGCTAATATAAAGGCTGGAAATATCAGCAAAAATTGATATCAGCTGATAATATAGAGAATCTGTACTGATTAGTTGTTAGATTAGCTCTCATCCAACCAAAATCTCATTGGTCAAAACATCAGACGGGGGGGGCTGTGAGTGGCGGGAGAGAGATGAAGCTCAATCAGACGTTACTTTCTGATTAATACACTGCAGTTACTCTCAAACTAACTTGGAAACACACTGACATGAATGACTGCAGACGAACAGGATTTACTTTGATAAAACTGCTGAAGTGATGCTGTGAGGGCTGCTGATCAGAAAATCTTGCTAAGTCTTTCACACATCTGATTGAACATGTTAATGCTAGTGTCTGTTACAGGGAGCAGAGGAGAGGGGCTGACATCTCCTAGACCCTCCAGGTTTTCTTTCAGGACTGCAGATTTTTCTTCAGGCCACCTGGGTGAATAAACGCTGCATGCTGTCTGGTGATAATGTTCATAAATGACCTATCATGGCATGGAAACAGTGGGTGTTTATGAAATAGAAATAGGACGAGTAGGAGATGCAACTCTGCCTATTATTCTGTGGGTCCTACGCTGTGATCACCCTTTGTGGTTGGTTTGGTCAAAATTTTAGAAATCCCAGCCTGGTGGTCGTCAGTACAAAATCATAACCAGGTTGAAATTATTTAGTTTTAATTTCACTTAATTTAGACTACCAGGAGGGGTGATGACTTATCCTGTAGCTTTTATTGTTAGTTCATCCAGACTCAGTGTTTCCCACACTCAGGTATAATGGTGCCCGCCCAAGAATCACTCATGGGCCATGTAAGGATTTTGATATTTGGACAGGTGTGAGAAATCCATAAATACACCAGCATTTAAGCCTACTTGCTTTACACCTCGGCTTCTGAACAGTCCCCTCTCCTGGCGAGGATCTGAAGCACCATTAGGTTCATTTATCAAATAAGGGCCTGAATTTCAGCGCAGGAATTTTGCTCTCACAATGCGGGAAAAATCCAGCCCTGTTATGTCATATAGCAACACAGATAAGGATACATTATTTTGATAACCTGTCATATAATTAAAGGCAGGAATTAGGTTATGGAATATGCCTTATTTCTGTGTTAAGTAGCACCAGTTCCCTTTTCTTATCCCACGCTTAGGTGGCACCTTATAAAGATATTTCTGTGATTCATTTATTGTACCCAGACAGCTTTGATTCCCTTGCTGACTTTCAACACACTTTTTTTCCTCTTAAAAGTATGGATCAGGCACCTTTTAGTCACCAGTGCTGTATAAGAAGTATCAGTTTATTAACAATGTCAGAAAAAACATGACACCTAACAAGGTCAGGCGATAGTTTGGGATTTTCCTTACTGTCTGTTTTATTTCGTTTTCACTTTCTGATTTTGATTTCAGTATATTTATTAGTTTTGGCTGCTGGTTTGTTAGTTTAGTTTTTTTATTTAGCAAAAATGCTTCATTTTGTTTTCATTAGTTTTAGTGTTATTTTTAGTTTTTTTTGGATAGATGTCAGTGCTGAGTGAACGTCATACATTTTTAAAAGCATATTCTAACAGGCTACTCCTCACTTATCATTTTATTTACTTTAAGATGATGTTTCAAGATAGCTCCAGACATAAAACTGCCATTGTGTGAAGTCTAACCAACAAGAACAGGCAATTTTACACTCCCCAGACAAGTGTCAGTGCCAGTCAGTATGGTTGTGTCTAAGACTAAAACTAAGGATATTTTATTTCAGTTAGTTTTGTAAGCGCACTATACAGTTTTAGTTATTTTTCGTTTTTTTTAGCTTAGTTTTTATTTAGTTTCAGTTAACAAAAATGAATTTTGAGTTTTAGTTTAGATAGTTTAAGTTAACTCTATTAACCTCGATACCTAACCCTACTGCCACCATAAACACCTTCCATGGTTGATAAAACATTTCCATAATTTCCCTTATCCTCACACTTTGTTGAACTGATGCGCTCTGCAACCTGAAATGTTTTCATACCCTTTACATGAATGAGGCTCATACTCACAAGAAACATTGCAAAGTTATAAATAAAGACGTTTATAAAAACAAACAACTGCAGCTGAGAACAGTTAAAGATCACACAGACAGGTGTGGAGAGAGGAAGAGACATGGTAGGAGCTGAGGTAGATGTCGCTGTGGGCGACAGGACTGAAGGTGAGCAGATCAAACCTCTAATAAGTTCATGAATAGGGAACAATAAATAAAACTAGAGAATTAAATTTCCAAAGAAATTGAGCTGTGAATGCCTGATAATGTAAAACTGTAAAAATAAACGTATCCATTATAAATAGGGTGGTGAAACCGATTTCTTAGAAGTATGTTTTTACACTACCTTATTTATTGAAATGTTTATCCTGTTTTTATAGTGGAAAGTCTCACAAAAATAAAAATGGTAAACTTTAAAATTAATATATTTTATGTACAATTTGAGATGACTGTTCCAGTCTAATCTATGATGCCAAAGAAAAAACAAGTTACTGTCAGAAACTTAAACTTGGTGTTAGTTTTGGGGACCCCTGTAAACCAAATGCTGCATCAGTTGTCTCACTCATCCCATTTAAGTTTGGTTAGATTAGAAATATATATAGGTAAGAAAACTTTGGAATAAATCAAATAATTGAGTTAAATGTCAGGTATTTGTAGATCATAATGTCTGCCTTTTCCACTGGCTACTACTGCGAGCAAAATCGAGACTTGTGGGAAACACTGACACTATCAGGATGGCAAAATTATTGGTGCATGGCCTGATTTCAGTCGTTTTTTAAAGATGCCTCCAGACAAATTCCTACACCATCAAAACTGCACAAATATGCTGTCAACATCTGGATAACTTGGTGTATCAGTAGAAAGGTAAACCCTGTGATTTTGGCAGCCTGACTCCTCGATCATCAGAGACATACCAGCAGATAAAAGAACTGAGCAGGGTAACACCTGAACACAGGTGTGCTTAGGCTACTCACTGTGTGTCTCCTCTGAGGCTCCGCCCCTCATCCTCAGGTACATGAGTCCCAGTAGGAGGAAGAAGAGGCAGGCGGCGGTCAGGAGGATCATGGACAAGTAGTGGGCGCTCAAACACCGCGATGATGTCACTTCCTCACGTTTGAACTGCTGCAGCAGCTCGTCCTCGGTCCCAGGGGGCGGGGTGTGTTTGTGAGACGGGCTGTGGGTACTGTAGGGCCGCGAGGAGGCAGAGCTATGTAAGCTGTATGGCCGTAAGGGGGCGGGGCTGTGGTTGGAGTGGTTCCCACGGCAGGTGGAGGTGTTTGGGCTGAAATGTAAGGCACAGGCATTAACAGAGCGCCATTCATACACAAAATTATACAGAAAGCTAGACACTTCATCTAAAAAGTTAGGGTTGGGTAAGGCACAGGCATCCAAAGCTTTTCAGAGAATCAGATGCGTAATATTTATGACATTAAAAACATTTAGTTCACTAATGGAGCACCACCTGTGCACAGTACCATTCACCTTGCATTACAGAATAAAATACAGAGCATTTAGAATATTAAAAGGGTTAGGGTTAGGTAAGGCACCATCATTAATGGGGCACCACCCAGACACAGATTTTTTTCTATAGAGTCAGATCCAGTAAATTTAGAATATTTCTAGCCTTTAAAGGTCTTAGGTTTCAATAAATGAAGGTTAAAATCACCTGTAGGAGGTGAAGCGTGGTCTGAGTCCCGTGGTGAAGCGGCCCAAACCTCCAGACTCTCCGCTAACCTGATGGTTCTCACCGTGGTTACGGTTTATGGACAAGTAGATGGACTTCCTGGGGAGGATGTGCGTCCTGAAGGGTCCAGGTGAGTCTGAGTCCCCCTCCTCGCGCCGGTCTCCCCCCACCATGTTCTTCCTCTCCTCCCTGTTCTCCCTCCCTAACTCCCGGTACTCCCTCTCTTCCCTGTTATCCCCCACACTCTCACTCCCTCTGCCTGCTCGTAGGAGGCTCCGTCTGGGCTCCAGCTCCCTGCTCCTCTCCCCCTGTCCTGAGTCCTCCTCTTCAGAGTCGGAGTACTCCGCCCCTGCTCCGCTGGTCAGTTGGTTACCGTGGGCTCCACAGCCGTTCACTGACCGACACTTCTTGGTCCGCTCTGGGCTGTCCTGCTCCTCCTCTTCCTCTGCTGACTCCTCTTCTCTGTTGTCCTGGACAATCAATCAGGTTTAAATTTTAATTGTGATTTAGTCTCTCCATCATGATCAAAGATTAATAGATTACTGCTGCCTGTTTCTATCAGTTCTATAGTAACTGTTTCAGTGGTTGTTGTTACACTTTGGCTCCTTGACCATATCACTACTGCCTCAGAAACACAATTCCCTTTTGCAAACGTATTTATATCGTTAATCATAATTTAAACATGTATTTATTCACTTACTTTTGATAAATAATGTCTTGATTTTCAGAGTTAAGATGAACAGATGACTGTCTTCAGTTTTAACTGTTTAAGTGCTCAAACTGTTTAAGATCGTTAAATGCATGTGATGCAGATGTTGTTATACCAACGACTTATCGTTGATCATAATCGTGATCGTAGTGATCAATCGTTATTACCGTAAATCTGATTTCTGATCTGACCGAGCAGACTTACCTCTCTATCCCCGGGGCCAGGCCCTGATGTCCCGCGGAGCCTCCAGCTCAGAGAGCCCGGGTTGTGGTGAGTGTTGGCGGGGTTCAGGCCTCTCCTCTTCGGTGGAGCTTCAGCGTCAGACTCGTCGGAGCTGAAGCCGAGCACGGTGGACTTCCGGCCGGGTCTCCTGTTGGAGCCCAGGTGCGTGACGTCACGGCTGGCTGGCCTGGATCCCGCCGCGCCGCCGCCGGAGGAGCCGCTGATGGCGGGGCTGCTGCGGGCCTTGTTGGGCTTCGAGGGCCTGGGGCCCCGCTGCTGCTGCTCTTCTCGAAGCTTCTTTAGTTTCTTGAGGTACACCGGGCGTGTGTTTTCGGTCACCGGGCCCGGGGTGAAGCCGAGCCGCTTTAACTCAGAGAAAAGCTCCTCGTCCGTTAACTGCGCAGCCGCCATCTTGTTAAAGACGGAGAAGGTTGTGTGACGGAAGTGACGTAGGCATGAAGTGGCAGCAAACCAACTGGGATGTGTTCAAAACCATCAGAGGGGCTGCGTTCAACAACAAACAATTGGGCTGCGTTCAAAGTCAACAGTTGGACTGTATTCAAAACTATAAGTCAAACTGTGTTCATCAACAGTTAGGATGCGTTCAAAACTAACAGGATGCATTCAAAGGGTAAATGGTAATAGACTTCAGCCTGTTTAGCGCTTTTCTAATCACATGACTACTCAGCCCCTTTACACCACATGTCACAGACTGATGGCAGAAGTTACTATGGGGAGTTGGCCATCAGTGTAAGCTAATGAGGCATGCTGGTCATACATACTCATCCATACCCATTTACACGCCTGTGACGAAGCAGTGGGAGTAAATGGGAGTAAAGCGTCTTTCCAGAGGACACAACCGTCGTTTGACTGCCTGAGCTGTCCATAAACCCATAACCTACCAACTGCGAGACAACCAACTCTAACAACTGAGTCAATGTCCATAGATTTAATGTGATGATACGTCAAAGGTGTCCGCCATATTGCCAGAGGCAAGACCGCCTCACAAGCATATACAAGTATACGAGGGAACTTGAGATTTTCTGAATAAAAAGCACTCCTGTGGGGCCATAAACGCATGATAATTTAGAAAAAAAACGTTTTAAATAAATGAATGCACAAATTATAGACACTAATCGTATCGTGATTAGTGCAGACAGCCCTAGATGTTACATTTTACAGTAAATTTCAGTAGAAGTGGGTATACTCCTAATTCATATGCTCTTTAGAAGTGTGTATATTCTTCATTTTGGAGTCGTTATACTCTATGATAACAAAAATATAAGTGGGTACGGGCTACTACAGAATAACTGTTTATGCTAAACAGATGCTGCACAGTATGGAAGTTTATTGTGGTCAAAATTTAATGAAAGGTCTGTTTTGAAAATGAAAACATAATAACATTTCTTTCAAATTTTCCAATAATGGATGTTTTTTTCTTCACAAAATTAAAATTCAGTGCAACATGCAAATTTCTTACTATAACTGAATTGAAAAAGAAAAGTAATTTCATTTTTAATTTTCAGAAAATGCTCTGCTATTTTGAAAACTAAAATGTATTATTAGAAATGCTTTTTCATTTTTATAACATGTAACATAACATTTTTTGACACAAAAATGAAAAGAACATTTAATTACCTAATTTGTCAATTAATTTTCATCTTCAATTTGAATGTTTTTTTAACCCTACTAGAATTTACAATTTTTAGAAAATGCTCTTTTGTTTAGTGCTCACAATTTTGCAAAGAAAAGTCTGATTTGAAAATTTAAAAGGCAATAATAGAAATGCTTTTTAATTTTCAAGATATTTGAGCATTTTTCGACTCATAAATAAAATATTCAATTGCAATTTTAAATTTCATCTTCACTTTGCACAATGTATAATATCAGAATTTTAAAAAAGACATTTAATATTTAATGTCATTAAATGCTCCGTTAAAAAATTCTCATTGTTTAAATGGAATCGCTAAATTTAACATTAATAGGAATTATTAGAAATAATTCAAAACTTTCAAAACGTGTGAGCACTTTTTTGACTCATAAATGAAATTATAGAACAATCTCATCATTTGTATCTTCATTGCATCCATCACTTCGCACATTCCTCATCACAGCCAGAAAGAAAACTCTCAAAAGTCTGAACTAAACTTAGCACTAAAAGTAGGGAAATTTGTGTTTGGTAAATTATTTACTTGTAACAATGCTTCTTGATATTAAATCTTATATCGTTGGAGCCTGTTTATTTCCCTTGTAAACGGTGCCACATTTGTAAGGAACATGCATTGGTGGGATGAGCAGCAGAGCTGCGTATGTGGGTTACGCCCATGAAAAATTTGCCAAATCTTCTCTGCCAATGCCAAACAGCTTATTTTGCTGTTGCTATTGACTTGTTTTGAGCTTCTGGTACC
Source organism: Cheilinus undulatus (assembly GCF_018320785.1). NCBI lineage: Eukaryota > Metazoa > Chordata > Actinopteri > Labriformes > Labridae > Cheilinus > Cheilinus undulatus. The sequence goes on along the minus strand of NC_054887.1, from coordinate 15,764,305 downwards.
CCCAGGTGCTGCCAGTTAGGGCCCTGCTACAGTGGTCAGTGGGTGTCTGCTCCAAGAATTGGCATGCCACGTTTGACTGCTCTGGATAGGGCCCGTGTGATAGGGAAACTTCAAGCTGGTGTTCCGCAAAACTGTCAGGCCCGTTTTGCGCTGGTGTCGGCAACACGTGCACTGGAACCTGAACATGTGGAGGAACGTTATGTTCAGCGATGAGTCCAGATTCTGCCTATGGCAGTTGGATCATAGGGACAAAGTGTGAAAACAGGGAGAATGCTATGCTGATTGCTGCACTGGTAGAGTAACATCTTTTGGTGGAGGCAGTGTGATGGTGTGGGGCAACATCTCCCTCACTGGAAAAACAAGGCTTGTCATCATTAGAGGCAATCTCAATGCATAGAGATATCGAGATGAGATTCTGAAACCAGTGGCAATCCCATATCTCCACAGTCTGGGACCAAACTCTATCCTCCAAGACAACAACGCTCGCCTCCTCAGAGCAGGGTCTTTCAGAGACTACCTCCAGAATTTGGGAGTGGAGAGGATGGAATGGCCTGCCAGCAGTCCTGATCTTAACCCCATTGAACACTTGTGGGATCAGCTTGGGTGTGCTGTTCGTGCTAGAGTGACCGATACAACCATGTTGGCTGACTTGCGACAAATGCTGGTTGAAGAATGGGATGCCACCCCACAGCAGTGTGACCAGGCTGGTGACCAGCATGAGGAGGAGGTGCCAGGCTGTTGTGGCTGTGTATGGTTCTTCCACACACTACTGAGGTTCTTGTTTGTTAAATGAAAAAATTGTTAAATTGCCAATATGTCTTGTTTCTTCAAACTTCAATCATCTAATCCACCAAACAAGAGTCAATGGCAGAATAAGCTGTTTGGCATTGGCAGAGAAGATTTGGCAAGTTTTTCACGGGCACAACCCTCATACTCAGCTCTGCTGCTCATCCCACAAATTAATGTTCCTTACAAATGTGGCACTATTTAAAAGGGAAATAAACAGGCTTTCCAATGGTATAAGATTTATTGCCAAGAAGCATTGTTACAACAAAGAAATAATGTAATTTCCTTACTTGTTGGGCTAAGTTTGGACAACTAGAAGGGGCAGGAGAGAGGAGTCACAGCCAGTCCGACCGTGCTTCACATCAAGAACGGTATGTGGCAGTGTGTATTTATACGGCTGCCAACACATTGCACACACCCATACTCACACACATAAAAACTCTCCATAACAGGCAAAAATACAAAAATACATGCATGGGCCTACAATGGGTAAATAGTTGAATCTAGTGGAATACAGTAAAAATGTCAAATTTCACTGGATTTCTTCACATTAAAATGCTGACATTAAAGAATGCATGATTTCATACTGCAATGACAGTGAGATTAAAAAATGTGGTTTTAATGGAAATCAATGGGGGAATTTTTGCCTCGAGGATATCCGGAGAGTATATCTGGCACTACGTAAAAAATACTAATGCAATCAAATCAATTTTGTTGCTAATTTTTGACCCATCCAAGACTCTTGTTAGCACCAAAGCCCCATATTTCTACTATTTATTATATGGAAAATAATCCACTTTTTGTGTTTTTGTACAGTAAAAATGAAATATTTCAAATAATCAAACTGGCATTAAAAGGGTTAGAATTCTGAGAATTTATTTTAAGTTTGGTAGTTTTGAGTAAGTCAGAAGTTGTTAAAGAGATTAGAAAAAAAAGTAGAAAAAAATAATGATGTATGGTGATTTAATAGAAGTTTTTTATACGTATGCATTTTTTGCCTCAAGGTGTCCAGAGGGTTCCCACATGTTAAAGCTGGCACTATATAAAAAATATAAATGAAATCAAATACATTTTGTTGCTAATCTTTGACCCATCCAAGACTCTTATCAGCCCCAAAGCCCCATCTTTTCTACTATTCATTATATGAAAAATAATTCACTTTTTATGTTTTTAGTAGTAAAAAATAAAATATTTAAAATAATCAAACTGGCATTTAAAGGGTTAAAACCTTGAAAATGATTGAATGTTTGCTAGTTTTGTGCAAGTCTGAAGTTTTTTTGTTAAGAGGTTTATGAAAAAAAAAAAAGAAAAAATATTGACGTATGGTGATTTAAAGTCAATTTTTCTGTACATGTACATTTTTGCCTCAAGGTGTCCAAAGGGTAGTAAATTTGAGGAGGGCACAAGGGTTAACAGTAATTGGGAAAAGCTTGTTTTTTGATTTTGGATTTCTTATTTCAAATATTAAAAGTGCTATTATAATTGTGGTTATGATAACTATATTTACATAAATTATTATCAGTTCCTCATTGTTATAATAGCAAAAAGATATTCATTTTTCCCCCTTCAAAATATGTTACATAACCTTTTATCTGCCCGCATCAGAGAAACTAGTACTAAAATCAGTGTAATGGGATGATTTTTACCTATAAATTTGACCCTTAAACTTGGTGAGATTTGAGTTTTTACTGCTGATAATTATTCATGTGTTATGCAACATGAAAATATATATGTAACAGAAGGAAAACGGTCTTAATCTACATTGTATAAACGTTAATCTTTAATAAATCTTTATTTCCACAGGAGTGAGAGCTCCATTCAGAATCTTTAACATATTGAAAACAGCAGAGGACGTAATAGTCTTGTTAGTTACATCATTACAAGCGAAACAACACAATATAAACCTCTGATCATCTTCTTTCTAATATCCCGCACTGATCATTAGTAGAATCACATATAAAATCAATAAAACTGTACACAACATTCACACCATTAAATACGTCCAATCACACTCAGGATTAACCCACACATGCTCTTTAAGTTCATTTAAATACACAGCATCTCTTTCTTTATGAAGATTTAACATTCAACATCAAAAGAGACAATCAGTAAGAGGAATGATTGATCTGAGCCAACAGCAGTAACCCTAACCCAATCAGAATGATTGATTTGAGCCCTAATCCTAACACGTTCACCTGTAGATCCTCTTAATGTATAAAAGTATACTGAAGTTAAATTATTGATTACCTGTACACACCTCTGACTATAAAAAACCACTGTGAACCTGTGTTAATGATCTAAAATATGATATTTAACCTCTATGCCATACATATTTAAAGATAAGCCTGCAGCATTTTAATTATCTGACTCTAGTATTAATAGTCTTAGGGTTCGAGGGTCCTGATATTAAACCTGACTACAGTCCTCATCTCAGTAACACAGAGATAGAAACTTTTTACTGATGGGAGCAGGTCTGACTCTGCTATCTTAGGTGGTCCCTTTCAGCTAGTTACTACTGGCCCACTGACTGTGCTATCAAGTCAGCAAACGGCTAACCAGGTGGATGTCAAAAGGTGAAAACATGGACGACAGCTCCGTTCAGTTCACATATACTCTAATTTTGGCACAAATCTGAGGCATGTTGTCCCTCCAGCTCATGGAGAGATCTGAAAGTGAATTATCCTGATGTCATATTACTCTGACCATGGTATAAATTGTGATCCAGGTAAACTTTAGGAACTCCCTTATTGACATCTTACACCCCTACAGGTCCTCTCAGTGCTTCTTCATGGAGTCGAGCACTCTCAGAATGTGTAGGAACAGGTTAACGATGTCCAGGTAGAGGTTGATAGAGGCCAGCACGTGCTCCTCAGGGGACAGCTGCTTCATCAACAGGTGAGTGTCGTAGATAATGAACCCACAGAACACTAGAGCGCCGAACCCGCTGAAGAGGAGCTCGATGCTGTCGCTGTCAAAGAAAAACTACAGAAAGAACATCAGCATTAATATTACTGTAATCATCATCAGGAGAAGCTAGGTGCTGCCACTGCCAAATAAAAACTCTTTTAGATTAAAGTGGGCATGGTTGAGGTAATCTCTGTCCTCTCTGATGTTTTATGTAGCTCCACATCTGCAGTTCATCTTGACCTGACAGCTAGCTCTCCTTATTTCTGATTCAGTGTTTGTCATTGTGGGCGAACTTACCCTCATGAAGCCTGAGATGATGAGGATCCAGAGACAGGCGAACAGGCTGGAAACAAATATCAGAGTCCGTTAGGATGGCTAACTATGAGACAGTTTTCACTGATAAGAGAATCATGGTAGAGCCCAGACAGGACAGTGTCAGCTGATCTTTAACATTAACTCATAAATCAAACTGTCTTGAGCAGTGGTTCTCAACTGGTCTAGCCTCAGGACCCACCAGTCTCTCTTTCCAAAAATTAACAACACATGCATTTTCAACAATGCATGTTTTGTTAATTGAATATGTTGAATATGTTTAAGTTTTACATCCTCTTTTCTCATCATTATGTGTACATTTTTGCCTCTAAAGACCTTAGGAAATTACTTCATTATCATGGGAAAAGTAGCTTTATTCACTGCAAGAAAAGGAGAAAATAGGTTAAAATGCTGAAAAATCAAATTTACCCAATTTCACAGTACAACAGGGCGAAATAAAATGTATCGATGAATATCCACTTAAGACTTCAGGACTCTTTGCCACCTTTTTTTAGAGACACCTATTTACGACCCACTGAAACCTGCTCCGTGACCCACTTTTGGGTCCCAACCCACCAGTTGAAAACCACTGGTCTAGAATTCAACCAGCCTCTGTAAAAGCAGAAACAGACAGCTGAGGGCATACTCACCCTGCTCCCATCTTACTGAAGTCTCTCTTGGACTGAAAGGTGAATGCTGTGAGTCCAACGAACACAGCAGAGGTGAGGAATAGAGCCTGGAGAACCATGGAGTACTCATAGAACGTCACTGAGGAAAAAACGGAGAGAGAACAAAGCTTAGACTACAGAAAATGAACACTATGATAAAGATCAGAACTGTCAGGACACCAGAATAATAAACTCTGATATGATTTTATAGAAAGTGAACCACTGTGACACATTTGATACAACAGAAACTAACCCAGAGACACAGACACCCAGTGATGGGTATTGTGTTGGTTTTTAATCAATAACTTAATGGTAATTAGCTCTCATCAGTAAAGAAACAAAAACCAAACTTTTACCACATGGACCACTAAGACACAGGGAGAGTGGATTAAAAACATCCAAACCAAAACTCTCGTTTATTTGGTGTTAATTCAACCAACAGAAATTTGTTACCAACAAATTGACGTCCTTCTGTTTCTGTAGTGGCGTCTTTGTGTTTTGAGTTTCTGGTTAAAGTCATTCACCTCCCCTGGTGCACACTTATCCTATCCTATACATGTGACCCAGCAGCGAAACGACTGACACTATCAAAATAAAAGTATGAAAAAATGCTAAATATATTTAAAATAATAACAGTGAGTACCAAACTTCACCCTCTGGTGTCTGCCGAAAACAATTTAAAGTATTGTCACGTTCCTGATCATGGACATCTGAGATTATGACATTCCTGTCAGATCCATAATCCAGAACACCCCCTACACTCTGAATTAAGACTCAGAAACTTGGACCATCTTCAGTAACTCAAGTTAATAGCTCAAAGTGACTGGAATGTGGCCATCCTGGGTGCAATGTCACTCCCAGCGCTGATATGTGACCTCAGTGGTAAATGGAATGCAGAATAATGACTAAATATGAAATTATCAGATTACAAATACCAGCACTTTGACCTTCAACCCATACTAGGCTAGCAAGGTGCAACAGGAAGTGAGTTTAATGTTACATACGTGTTGTAGCCACAGAGACAGCCTCCAGGAGAGTCTGAAAACCAAAACAAATGTAAGGATGAATCACAAGCAAACAGCTACAAGCTAATGGTTGATAAACAGAGCTTGTGTACTGGGACAAAACAGCAGTCCAGTTAAATATCCTGATGGAGCTTGAACTAGGGATAAACTGCGCATGGATGTAAACCTGCTGAGATTAAATCAGACTGTACTGTGCCTGTAAACGTGCTGAGAGATACTGGATTAGACTCACAAAGGCCAGCAGCAGGTACAGGTTGACTGGATGTTGGTGTCTGTAGACCGCCAGAGCCACTAAGAGGACCAGAGAGCCTATAGCTGAGACCAAGACCACCGCGGGGCTGAGGACAGGAAAGACCCCAGTGAACAAAAAAGATCATGCTGAAGTTCAAGTGTTTTCCTGATCACTGAAAAGTTTGAGTGTGATGTCTCTGAGAAATACTGCACCACAGTTATCTTCAGCTCTTAGTAGACAGACATTTTTCCCTTTAAATGTACATGGCCGTTAGCGCCACGGTATAATATGATTCCCAGCTATAACCTGCAACACTGTTTGTGAATTGTGAACAAAGACACGATACAATGTTGTCTGATATGTTATGTGCCTGGTAACACCACTGTTTGTGGATAGGATGATACAATATCAGACTGAAGGCTGCTGTTTGTGAATGAGACCCTTCTTACCATGAGGCTGATTTACATAGAAAAAGGATCACGATTGCTGCTGAGGAGAGCACGCTCACCTGTGGTGGACAAACTCCTTTATTGTGTCAGAGAACATGAAGATGGCGGAGGTGGCCGTGGTCAGGATGATCTGCAGACTCAGCAGGGTGTACACCTTTCTCAGAAAGTCTGCAGAAGAGAGATTAAAGATCATCTTTATCCTCCTTACAGAGAGACATCAGCCTTTGGTGATTTATCATTGTAAGAGTGAGACATTGACAGTTGGCTCTTCATCATCCTAATGTTGAGACATCAGTCATTGTCTGTTTATTGTCCCAACATTGGGACATCAGTCTTTGGCACATATCATCCAAACAGTGAGACATCTGTCTTTGCTCTTTATCCGCCTAATGTTCCTTGTACACCAGACACACCTTTTTTTTTTTTCGTGTGGTAGATGTGTTTTTAAACCTGATCAGTTCACATTTTTGGCAAACACATGAACTTTCAGACTGTGTTGTCCATTTAACCGCTGGTATGACCAGAGATCATCTACAGATGAATTCAAAGTCAGTGGATCATCAATAAAAACACCCGGATATTTAGGAACACACCTGTGACACAGTTCACTGGATCATCAGCTGACAGTGACGTCATCATATCGTGGGCAAGTAGAGCACAGGTGTAATTATAGATTAAACCCAAGGTAAACAGCAGAGCTGAAGCCTGGTGTTGATAACACCAGACAGTTTATAACAATAAAAAGTTATAAAAATTAACTATACTAATAATGACTCATTAATCTTACCCATAATAATTAAGTAGCATCTGTTTGCACAGAGGCTAACACCAGCCATAATACCTATACTACTAAAAACTCATTAAAATAGATCATATTAGCTATTATAGTACTAACCCAATAATATTATCTTCCCATATTAATACAGAAGCATGTTTTTGTACTGAGGCTAACGTTAGCCACAGTTAGCTCACTCACCCATCCGTATCTGGAGGCTGGCCGTAGCCACGTTGGTTCCGTAGTTAAAATCATCTTCGATCGATGATCGGGGATATTTCTCACTGCTCATGTTTCTTTTACTGTGAATTCAGCTGATACAGTCTTAAATAAAAATTAATGTGGAACAGAGAATATGAAGGTCCAGCTGTCAGCAGCTCAGTCTTCTTTACCGCTGCTGCGTCCAACCGTCTGAGGTGAAACAGCGCCACCTGATGTACTGGAGTACTGCTGAGAGCGACAGGATCATGTTACATAATGGATAATGTTTTTGTAGGCTGTATCTGTAATCATGGTGTTATTAAATTTAAAGTCATGTGTTTTGTGAAGATCTCTGTTTTTTCTGAGTTACACTGTCTGCATAGCAAAAATAAGTTGGCAACATGTGGAGGAGAGGGAGACAGTGGGGAGCTTTCTTACTTTAGACAGAGCTCTCTACAACATAAGACATAAAACCTGACATGGGTTTAAAGTTCTTTTACTTTTATTTCACTTTCTACTGAAATCCAAAAAAATCCAAATTTCAATTGAATTTAACATATTTTTTGTATCTTATCTGATACATTAGGTATTTTTGGTTGATTACGTAGAGGCATCATTAAAGTATGTATCAAATATGATACAATAGGCTTTAAGGGGTTAACTTGCAGACACTCCTGCTGCAGGCTGTGAGTCAGGGTCATAGTCAGGGTTAGGTCAAGTTGTAGTCACAGCCCTGCTGGTTCTCTCTCTTGGCTACAGTCCGACCCAGGTCTGCCGGCTGCTGGCTCTCTCATGATCCACGCTTGCTGAGCTGTGTTTCCATGTGATCAGCTGAGTCCATCAGTTTCCTGTTAGTTCTGATCACCAGGAGAGATGAGCTGTACAGGTGGAGAGGAGGAGAGCAAAGATAGGCAGGAGGCAACAGGAACCTCAGGGCGGAGGAAGAGACCTGGGAGACCCAGAAAACTACAGGTTAGTCTATGGGTTTGACCAAGTCTGGGTCAGTCTCACTGATGAGCTGTTAGACTCTTTAGATATTTAGATTTTTACTATAATCATCTCAGAGGAACAGACTTAAAATCAAGATCAAATTGTTGTTTAATGATTGAATGACACTGCACACCTTTGGGTGTTTATTGGTTTCCTAAGTCAACAGTTTAATTCTTTGTTATGTAAATTATAAAATTATGTATACAGTTAGATAGATGATCCTGAAGCACATTTAAGTTTCATTAGAAGTTTAATCCATCCATCAGTGGGTATGCTGGTATGTCTATTGATTGACTGATTGATCGATCCTTTCCCCATCTAGAAGCCCAGTGGAGAGCCAGTCCCAAAGAGACCGAGAGGACGACCCAAAGGAAGCAAGAACAAGGAGACATCGAAGGAAGCAACCAAGGTTATATCACACAGAGGCAACCTGAAGATGTTTAGATATGTGTCAGAGGAGAGCTATAGATCAATACATCCATCCATTTATCTATAACATCCATCCATCCATCCATCCATCATGCAGGCTTGCTAGGTGGTTGAGATGATAGCTTTAACTGGCTTTGTTCTTTATACATACCTAATTGTTTATTGATTGATTGGTTTAATCCAGGATTTTGTGAGTGTTGATAATTGTTGATTAATAGACTAACTGATCATATCTGATGTGTTTTGTTGAATGTTTAAGGAGCCTGATATTTGATGAGCATTGATTTAATTATTCATCCTATATGAAGCATTTTCTGAGTGTATAATAAGCCTGATTATTGATTAATTATTGATCGGACATGAAGTGTTTTCTGAGTGTTAAAGGATCGGTCCAAGTCTTGGAAACATTAAACGGTGGGATCTTTAATTCATCAGGTTTTATCTTTCACTAAACTACTCATTAATTATACACACAGACTCTGAGGAGTCCTGAGCTCTGATTGGCTGCCTCATCTGCTGAGTCATACCCAGTTGATAATCAATTACAAATAAAACATACAGTATAACCACAGTGATGTGGATCAATAGTATGATCTGATATAAAAATATCTAAAGACAAATATAAAGGTTTTTAACATGTTAAACAACATATGAGACATTCACAGTGGTCTGATGAACACACTGATCTGTGATTTTAATGCAAATGTGAAACTTTGTTAGTGATCATTGATCAGTTATGCTATCTATTCATGTCAGTGAATGTTATGTTATGATGTTGTTATATGTTATGTAATTTTATATTGCTGTTTTGTTATGTTGTGCTGTTATGCTATACAATGTAATTTAATGTAGTGAAATATTATGATGTTATGTGTTATGCTGTTACGTTGTTTTGTTATAATGTGTTATGTTACGTTATGTAACGCTAGGCTCTTGTGCTCTGGTTTTATAGTATGTTATGTTACGTTATACTATGTAATCTAATGTTTTGTTACGTTATGCTGTCACATTGTGTTATGTTATAGTATGTAAAGTTAATGTTACATGTTGAGATTTTATTATGTTATACCATGTAATACTGGGTTATGTTACGCTATACTTTGAGATGTAATGTACTGTAATGTTAAGCTATGTTATAATATGTAATATAATGGTAAATTATATCATATTGTATTGTGTTATGTTGTTATATCTGTCCATGTTATGTTATGTTATGTTATGTTACACCATGTAATGGTAGGTTTTGTATTTTGTTATATTACATTGTGTAATGTAATGTTGATATATTATGTTATTCCATTTTATGTCACGTAACGATTTGTTATGCATTTTATGTCATGTCATATTTTTTTATTATGGGATGTCATGTTATATTATCTTTTGTTACGTTTTTTCTTTTCAAAGATTTATTTTTGTGCCTTTTCATGCCTTTATTAGATAGAGGAAGGACAGTGGATAGACTCGGAGACAGAGAAGAGAGAGGGGAGAGACGTGAAAAAGGCCACAAGCTGGATTCATACCCGGGCCGCCCATGTACATGTGTAGCGCCTTAAACCAGTCGACCATCTGTGCCCCCTTGTTGTGCTGTTTTGTTATAATTTGTAATGATTGTTATGTATTTTATTTTTACCTCCGCCAAGGAGGTTATGTGATCGGCAGGGGTTGTTAGTTTGTTAGTTAGCAACATAACTCAAAAAGTTATGGACGGATTTTGATGAAATTTTCAGGAAATGTCAGAAATGGCATAAGGAAGAACTGATTAGATTTTGGGAGTGATCCAGATCACCATCTGGATGCAGGATTTTTTTAAAGGATTCTTTACTATTGGGAGATAGGGCTTATGGTGGAGGTCTGCGCTCTCCGAGTGCTTTTCTAGTTACTAATGTAATGTTATGTATTTCATATTATGATCCTTTTATTATATGATATGGTGCCATGTTACAGTCATGGACAAACACATGTACACATGTTTATTTCCTTCATGCGCATTGGAACAACACAAAAAAAATGTAAGAGGTGCTGGCAATCTAGAAATCACACCTGAAGCCAGGTAGAATGTATAAAAGTTGACTTAACCTATATGTTGTGTGCCTGTGTGTGTCACACCAAGCATTGAGAAGAGAAAGAAGAGCCCAGAAATGTCTGAGGACTCAAGAGGCAAAATTGTGGAAAAATATGAACAATCTCAAGGTTGCAAGACCATCTTCACAGATCTTGAAATTCCTTTGTCCACTGTGCGTAATATAATCAAGAAGTTTATAACCCATGGAGCTGTGGCTAACCTCCCTGGATGTAGATGGAAGAGAAAAATTGACAAAAAATTGCAACGCAGGATAGTTGGAATGGTGGATAAACATCCTCTGTCACCTTCAACACAAATTCAGGCTGTCCTGCAGACTCAGCGTGCAAAAGTGTCAGCTCGGACCATACGTCGTAACCTGAATGAGATGAAGCGCTATGGCAGGAGACCGAGGAGAACCCCACTGCTGACAAAGAGACATAAAAAAGCCAGACTGGAGTTTGCAAAAATGTACCTGAGTAAGCCTCAATCCTTCAGGGAGAACATTTTGTGGACAGATGAGACTAAGGTAGAGCTTTTTGGAAAAGCAGGTCATTCTACTGTTTACAGAAAATGGAATGAGGCCTACAAAGAAAAGAACACAGTACCTACAGTCAAACATGGTGGAGGTTCAAGGATGTTTTGGGGTTATTTTGCTGCCTCTGGCACTGGGTGGCTTGACTGTGTGCAAGGAATCATGAAATCTGAGACTATCAAAAAATTTTGGGCCGCAATGTAGGCCCTAGTGCCAGAAAGCTGGGTCTGTGTCAAAGGTCATGGGTGTTCCAGCAGGACAATGACTCCAAACATACCTCAAAAAGCACCAAGAAATGGTTGAAGACAAAGCGCTAGAGAGTTCTGACGTGGCCAGCAATGAGTCTGGATCTAAATCCCATTGAACACCTATGAAGAGATCTCAAAATTACTGTTGCGAGAAGCACCCTCTAAATCTGAGAGACCTGGAGCAGTTTGCAAAAGAAGAGTGGTCCAAAAATCCAGTTGAGAGGTGTTAGAAGCTTGCTGATGGTTATAGGAAGTGATTGGTTACAGTTATTTTTTTCCGAGGTTGTGCAACCAAATATTAAGTTGAGGGTGCCAATAATTTTGTCAGCCCATTTTTTGAGTTTTGTGTAAAATTATGTCAATTTTGTCTTTTTTCTTCAGATTTTTTGTGTTGTTCCAATGCACATAAAGGCAATAAACACATGTATACCAAAAACATTTGTAATTGCAACAATTTCTGGGAGAAATGGTGTATTTCTGGAAAAATTCCAGGTGTGCCAATATTTTCGTCCATGACTGTATGTGATGTTTTGTAATGTTATGTTATTATATTATGTATTTTATGATTATATTTTCTGATAGTTTCAGAGATCTGAAGTGAGTGGGAAGAAGAGACAACGAGGAAGACCCAGGAAGTGGGTGAGTATTCCAAACACTGTACGTTTCATGCAGTTTTATTATTTTAATTCAACGGGACTTTAAAATCTGATTAATCATGTTAGTCTGACTGAAGTAGTACTTAAGTAAGTTTTATCCTCCACTGATATTTCCACATTAACACGTCCCTCGCCCATCACATCCTTTTTTCAAAGTTTCTTGAATTATGTTGAAGTTGGTTTTAATGTGTCTTTCTGCTCTTGTCTCCTGAAGCCTCAGCAGGTCGTCCCAAAAACCTCTACTCAGGTGAGACACATACCTGGAAACACACCTGCAGCACATATTGACCTCTCACTACGTTAAAAAGTTAGTGAGAGGTCAGTGATTGAATCAGATTGTCCTTCTGTGTGACTGAGAAATGTTGAATTCAAACTGTGTCTGAAGTTAGCACTAGAAAACATCCCAGACCGCCTCTGTATTCTGTCTGAGCTATATTTTCACTGAGGAGCATCCATAAAGCATTAAAGATTACACCTTTGTATCTGAATACCCAGAAACAAATCCAAATCCTTGTTGATGTGAAGTATGAACTGGTGATACAGTTCATACTTCACATTTACAGTAATAACCTTCACTGGTACTGTTTTCTCTGCAGGAACAAGTAGAGGAAGGAGAAGAAGAAGGAGGAGGAGGAAAGGAGTCTGCAGATTAAACCTCCACTCAGTCAGAGCACTACCTCATCATAAAGATGGACTGTGATGGCATTATAATGCTACAGCTTTAATTTTGGTCCCTTCAGCGTATGTAAATGTCTATAAATGTGATTTTTAAATGTCTATGTATTTTAATAATTCTCTTACAATAAATATGTGAGACATTTTTCTGACAAATGTGATTCTTGCTCTGTGTTCTTTGTAATGTTTAAATCAATCAGTCGTACAATAAAACCATTTATGATACATGTGTTTGTCACATTTTACAGTGTTGATAAAATGCAGGATTTATATTTAATTAACTGAGGTTAAAAGTTTCCAGCTCAGTCTTCTGTGTATTCTTTTAGATGTGCATACGAGAGAACTACTGCCCCCTGCTGTACATTTGGTTTCACACACCTTTTATTAGGCTTCAGGTGGAAACTGTGACTGAAACAAATGAATATAAGATATATGAGTCTTCCATGTTTCGAAAGCCACATCCATTTCCTTAGAGGGGCTGAGTCAGGGGGGCGGAGTCAGACAGCTCATTAACAACAAAGCCACAGACACAGAAACAGTTCATTCTGAGCAGGGCTGAAACAGAGGGGTTTTTAGGCATGCAAAAATCCAATACTGGATTGTTATTCAGAAACAAACTTCACAGGCATGTGCTGGGGACCTCTGACGCCAATATAAACTTGTCTTAAAGGGGTACAATATGTGACCTTTAATATTTGATATGTATATTTCATGCTGAAGTAGTTTTAAAAGACTGACTAGTTTAAAGTGTAAAAAATAATAATTCATAATATTTTTAAAGCAGTTTTTGGGAAGTCGACATTTTTTGTCAACAGGGAGAAAAATTGTTAGGATATAAAAGGAATTCTTTTTTATTCTATTTTTTATTATTGTTTTTTATTGGAAGACAAACAATAGAGACAAAGACCGAGACATGTAACAGGACAGGATAGATAGCATACAAGCAGGCTAGTTTTACAGTTTTGAGGAAAGATGACAAACAAAACAAAAAGAGGTGTGTGAAATCCAGACTGATTTAAAGGAACTCTTAAGGGTAAAGAGGTCGTCACAGTGAGCTGTAAAAATATGGGCATCCATTCAGTGACATCAAACGTGTGATGTTTATGACACTGACTCGTCCCAGAGCAGAAGAAAACTGAACTGACACAACTCTCCTGAAGACTGAATGGACTTAAAACACTGCAGCTATCAGCCTCCAACCCCACATTGTGAGTGGGAGAAAATCAAGAACAAGATTCTCACATTGTGTGTTTCTAAACTAAGAATAGTGACTACAAAGAAAACCAAGCTTTTGCTAACTATTTCTATATTTGCATCCATCTCATGCAGCAGATGGTTTTACTGTTATAAGTGCTGAGAAGGCCTCGTTTTTCATTTTGCTTTGTAATCAACACAATACTCTGCCACTTTCCCCTGGCTGGAGCAGCTGGAGCACTCAAAGTCCTTTTGACCCTTTGGTGTGTAACAGCGAAATATGTTGGCCAGATCGATGCCAGATGTAGTGAGGTTTTCAATGGCCTCTGTTAATTCTGCCTCCTCAATACCCTGACTGCCTGCGGGCAGGAATACCTTCTCAAACACAAAGACACGATTGCTCCATTTCCCAGAGTTGATGAGGTTTTTGATGAATTTAAGGATATTGTATTGGTTACCTGGGTTTGTACAGGTTGTTGGACAAGAGGAGGCATAAGAAAAGAGAACCAACAAACCACCGTCTATGCTGGTGAGTTTTATGTCCTTCAGAAGTCGATACTCAGCGTGTTCAGGCTGTTTGACTTTAGCAACAACAAGTTGATCCCCTTTGTACACCTCACCAGCATTAAGTTTGTCTGTAACGCTCTTCACAGGGTTTTGTGTAAAGACTTCTTCCAGGTTTTTTGGGTCATCATCCTTGATGCTGAGAGCCAGACTGTACATACCACTTAGACCATACCTGTTAATAGAGAAAGCATTAAATTGATCATTCGGATGTCTTATCTGTTGAATTATGGAAATATTACTCGTGTTATTCTCACTCCTGTTGTATGAATTGACTTTTGGTTTGAATAGAAAAAAAAAAGTCTGTGTTTATGCCAAGCTAGCTGCTGTCATGCAGAATAAAAAGTAAAATTCCAAAGACTGAAGCTTTCCTCTTTAGGGACTGTTGAACATTTACACTCACTTGTTCTGGATGCCTTTTATCAGCTTTGCCAGCTTGTTCTGGTCTACAGCAGCTGAACATTCAGCAGACATGAGGATTACCAGCATCACAGTCATCCATCGTCTGTCCATCTGAACACATGGAGACTAGAAAAGAGTCAAACTGAATAAGGTTTCATAGATTTTATAAATTCTAATCCACAGAAATTATAATCAAACATACCTTTGATGAAAGTGTCAGGAAATTCAGCCACTGATCCTGTGGAAGAGGTGACAATTAAATCCAAAAACAGAATTATTCAGTATTCTTCTGATACACATACTCGGATCAGACACTGGCCAGTATTAGGACATCTACATCTGGTTCGTTTATTTCAGATGACTCAGTAAATAATTTTACCTTTAGAAGCAGCTTCTCTTCTTCAGAAGTTTAACTTGAGTGTGGGCGATCAGCTTATTCTCTAATGTTGAAAGAATGGATGTTAAAACTTTACCTGTCTGTATGAAGAGAAGGAGAATAAGGATCTGTCTTCTGGTCGAGTTCAGAAGGAAAGATGATGTGAACCGGGAGACGAAGAGCATTTTTAAAGAGCAGCATCACAGCCATTCCCAAAGTGGCACCATGACTTTATCTGGGCATGCATCATTCTTAGTTTGAATTTCCTCATAGTGAACAATGGGCACTCAGTTTTTCATTTGCATTGTTCTTCGTCTGAATTTCCTTGTAAGGAATTATGGGCACTGATAGTCCCTCATTTGAATGCCCACATAGTGAACTACGTTTGCATCTCCTTATCAGTGCATCAAATTTGTGCAACGGTATTAAATCAGATCTGCCAGTTACATTTAGAGCCTGTATAGGAGAGGAAGATCTTTTTACAGGCTGTAGGAACATAAGTAGAAAAATATGTAAACAGAAAAACAGGCACCAAATTGTAATTTTGCCAAGGGTGCCAAAAACAGCTAGAGCCGGCCCTGCACCATACCACAATATGGACTCCATTATGTGTTCAGAAAATGCTAAAGCTTTAAAGACCATGCAAATAATAAAAACATATTTATACAGTGTGACTGTGCAGGACTGAAAACAAGACTGAAGATTAGATGAGCTATATTATTCATTTCATACATTTTGCAACCGTTACGTTTAGTACCTTGTCACCTCAAGTTGACACTGCCTTCCCCCTGGAAAGATGTATTTCTGTTATATGTGTTTTTGTATTTTGGTTACTGCTGAAATTTATTATTTATGTCTGTATTTATGTTTCTGTATGTTTGTCTCTGTGAACACCTGTATATACGTTTGTGTTTCATCTTTTGTTTTCAAACTGTTTTTATTGTCTTTTGTAACATAAACAACAGTATACAGCAATGGTTGAATACACTTGTCCATACACAGTCACCTGATTTTCCACAAAATTAAAAAGTAAGGAAATAGTTTATCATGAACAAAAATACGAGGATAAAACAGTAAACATATACATTTCACAAGAACATTGGAAACTACATAAATACATAATAAAAAAGCGAAGGGGGCAGGGGTGTTGCACAACATATTTATGTTATAATTTCTTCTTTTTCCTTATTTTCCTTGTTCCATGCTCTAAAGAACCCAACTAACTTGTGTTCATTTGATTGAAATGATCAAGAAAAGGTTGCCAGATCTTATAAATTTTCCTCTCCTGTTTTTTAACAGGCGATTTACCCAGCGTTTTAGGGGCAGAAAAACAGTCGGATTTTGGCACCTGGGACTGATGTATGCTCACACGTTTTATTCGCATTTTGTCCGTATTTACGTGTGCACGATTTAGTAACTCGCGTGCCTTTTTTATCCGTATCTCGAGCACTAGATTTTTTTATATTTTAAGACTGCGTTTAATTTGTATCTTATGGAGCCTAATAGATTTGCTGAGATACATCTTTTTATTATTAGCTACTTTTCTGTATGATCATATTTTTTGTCATTTTGTTTTTTTGTATGTTTTTTTTTTAACATTTGAGCAGACTAGACTAATTTTCAGTTTTCAAATTGAGCGTAAAAAAAAAAAAAAAGGTTTAGTATGTTTGCTGGAGCTTTATTGTGTAGAAGGGGTTGTACTTCCGGAAGTCGATGTTCATCAGGAAGTGAAGTGTGACAGCTCAGTTGGTAAAGTGTGTGGACCTTTGATCGGTTCTTCAATTTATTAGCCTTTATTCGTCATCATGTCCGCGAGGAACCCCGGAATTCCACTTGGTAAGAACAACACCAACACTAACGTTTCCGGAGCTGTTCATGACGTCATTTGTTTACGTTTAAAAGCGATAGCAGCATGATTTTTTTTCTTGTTTTAAACACGTGAGTCAAAGTTCAATTCTACAGCCTGTTCATTTGAACTTAATAAAGGACACTTACAACTGTTAAATGTTACATTCATGTGCTATTGTTATTATAGAACCGTTCACGTTTGCTGCTGTTTAATGTTACTGACTGCATGTTCCAGTTTTCATTACAT
Organism: Cheilinus undulatus; assembly: GCF_018320785.1. NCBI lineage: Eukaryota > Metazoa > Chordata > Actinopteri > Labriformes > Labridae > Cheilinus > Cheilinus undulatus. Next base: position 15,746,727 of record NC_054887.1, on the reverse strand, counting down.
AGGACTGTAGAACTGTTCACGTGTTAAATATCATCACTTGAGATGATTTACTTTTCCAAGAATATGACTGTAGAGCTTCACATTAAATATATGATTTTATATGTTTTATCTATTGCCCCAAACATAGGGTTTAATGTGTTAAGGCTCTGTTTTAACTGGTTTAATCAGTAACATGTGAGAGAGGACTGACCGGAGGGACACACTGTAAAAAACACTGTTAAAAGCCTAGTCATACACTGTAAAACAAACACTAACCAGCGGTAATTTGGTCCTTTTTCTTGAGCTTTTTAAATCTTGTTTTTTTTTTCCCATTATATTTTAAGTAGTGTTGTACTTACTGCAATGTAAAAATCAGACATTAAGATAGACATATGAATGTCTTAAAGTAATATAAAGTCTAATAATTACAGTAAAGAAGATGCTCAACTGTGTTTGACCACCAAACATCATGTAGTTAATGATATCGTGTATTCTCTGCTGATGGTCAGACGGAGGCGTTCATGTAGATCTCATGACTGCCAGTCATGAGTTACCCTCGCTCCTCACCATGTCCTCCCTCTTTTACAAACATTGTATCCACTCTTACTGTGTTCAGTAGTGTGTGAATCTCTAACATTTCATCATCTTCTCTATGTGCTCTTATTTTCCCATGATCCTCTGCTGCGGTGTGTTAGATCTGCAGTGGGTGTCAAAGGTAAAGGTTAACACTCAGGCCGTCCTGAAGAGGGCTCAGCACATCCAGGGACTGAAGACGCCCAAGAAACAGTGGCAGGTACACAATTTACAACTACACAACATACAACATTGCACAACACCACACGTGGGTCATAATGCAGCAAAGATGAACCATGAAGACACGACCCTACCTGATCTGATTGAGCATGAATAGAGCTGATCTAAGAGAAGAGTCAGAGTCAGGTTTACTACTGCATCTGCCTGCCGTTTTGTCTATTCTCTTCCTGTTTGATCTGTTTTTAAAAATTCTTTCTTCCTTCACTTTGACGTCTAAGGGATGAAAAAAGAGACAGTCTACAGTTATCTGCTCTGACATCATTTTTACATTTTTAACCTTCTTGTGTTTTTCTTCTAAATGCTGCAGGCGGCGTGGCTCCTGAAGGCGGTCACATGTATCGACCTGACCACTCTGGCGGGGGATGACACGCCGTCTAACGTCCACCGTCTGTGCCTGAAAGCTATCCAACCAATCAGATTCGACCTGCTGAAGAGCATGGACATGCACGACAAAGGTCCAACAAGCACACAATGGATACAAAACAAATAAACAACAAACACAACAAATTAACTACAGACTACGCAAGTATAAACAACAGACACAACAAATAAGCAAAAGACCACAAATAAACAACAGACAAAACAAATAATCAACAGACACAACAAATAATCAACAGACACAACAAATCAACAGCAGACACCATAAATAAGCAACAGACACCACAAATAAACAACAGACACAACAAATAAACAACAGACACAACAAATTGGTATCAGACACAACAAATAAACAACAGACACCACAAATAAACAACAGACACAACATATAAGCAACAGATACAACAAATGAAAAAACAAGAAAACAACAAACTACAGAAATACACGACAGACAAAACTATGCCCAACTAATAAACAACAGAAAAAAACAAATAAATGACACAACAAATGGACAACATACACAAAATATAAGCAAGAGACACAACAAATAACACACAACAAACAAAAAGTAAATAACAGACACGACAATAAAACAGCAAATGAAAAAAAGACAAAACAATAAACAATAGACTCATCCAATAAACAACCAACAAACAACAGAAATAACAAACAAACAATAGACATAGCAAATAACCCATATATTAACTAGAAAAGCACTCAGAGAGCAAAACCTCTGCCATCAGCCCTATCTCCCAATAGCACAGAATCCTTTAAAAACATCTCTGGATCCAGACGGTGATACAGATCACTCCCAAAATCTAATTTGCTGATTACTCCCACCCTGGTGGGGTGGAGACACGATGAGGCAAAGCATTGGCTTCGCTACATGTGGAAGTCACGGCAGAGGGTGAATATTCCTCTATTCCTCCCAGCATTGTGAGTATTCACGCTACAATTCACTGTCTTTCTCTTTGTTACGCCCTGACTCGTCTCCTCGACCGAGCATGTCTTTCAAACTCTATAAACTCCAAAACTTTGAATAAGTTACTCATGTCCGCCACCTCCTGGTGTAAAGTGGTAACAGCGCAGCCCTATGTCCCAATAGTACAGAATCCTTTAAAAAATTCCTGGATCTCGACGGTGATCCAGATCAGTCCCAAAATGTAATCAGTTCTTCCTTATGCCATTTCTGACATTTCCTGAAGACTTCATGAAAAATCTGTCCACGACTCTTTGAGTTATATTGCTAACAAACGAACAAAAAAATGAACAAACGAACGAACAAACCCACCCGATCACATAACCTCCTTGGCAGAGGTAACAATCAACACAACAAATAAGCAATAGAGAAACATTGGACAGAATAAAAAAAAAACAAAAAACAAATAAAGAGCAACCACAGCTAAGAATCAATATACCCAACAAATAAACTAAAAACAACAAATAAACAACACATGAACAACATACACAGCAAATAATCAACAAGATCTTGAAAATACATCAACGATAATAAAATCATATTTTAATGTTGTTTGAATGTATTATGTTTTTAAACAAGCATTTATAAAATCTCTGGTAGTAGAAATGCCTGGTATTGTTGTTTCACAACGATGGTACATCAGGAACTAGAAGGGTCGTCATGTTTCACAGGGGGAGGTTTCACCACTACACCTGTAACTCTGTTTAGAGGTGACAGGAGGTACTGGAAAATTAGAAATAGAATTGAACCTCTGACAGCAGAATGTAAAACATGACGATAGCTCGGTTTATCTAGCAGGAGGGAAACAGGTCACTTCATCACTGTGAGTGTGTTTCTCCACTGTGACAGCAGTGTGTGTTGTCTATTTTTGTTCATTGCTGTGTATTTTCATGTTTTGTATCTCCAGGTATAACCACGGCGGCAGTGTGTGTGTATCCTGCTCGTGTTGCTGATGCTGCTAAATCCCTTAAAGATGCTAACTCCAGTTTACCTGTGGCCTCAGGTGAGTCACATGACCCTATTACACACCTGACTTAACCTTTTTCTGTGTTAGGGTTACCTGATACTCTGTCTCACTTCTCTCTCTCTTGCTCTCAGTGGCGACTGGTTTCCCTGCAGGTCAGACCCCGTTGGAGACCCGCCTACAAGAAGTTCGCCTGGCCGTGTCTGATGGAGCAACAGAGATCGACATTGTCATCAATCGAACACTCGCCATCACAGGCCAATGGGAGGGTACGCTTTAGTCACATGATCTGTCTCTTATTTTCCTGTTTCTTTATGTTTATGGTCATTTTGTTGTTTCAAACGCTGCGTAGTTGATGTTTAGATGGGGGTGTTTGTTTTATATTTATAGGTGCATGTCAGTAAATTATAGTGTCAACATTAACACAAAAAAGTCTAAAAATATTATACTCTGTGTAATGAATCTAGAACATATCAAACTGCCATCTGTTACGAAGTTACGAAGACTCTCCCCCCTCTCTCTGTAGCTCTGTATGATGAGATCCGTCAGTTCCGTTCGGCGTGTGGAGACGCTCACATGAAGACCATCCTCGCCATTGGAGAGCTCGGCACCTTCACTAACGTCTACAAGGCCAGCTTGGTCGCCATGATGGCTGGTATGTGTTACTATGTGTTATTCTGTATGTGAGGGAGCACCTCTCCTCCTGAACTAAGTCAACACAACAACATGTGAAGGCAGCAGGTTTTCAACGAAGTTAAAGGTGCAATTCATGCTGTTGTCCTCTTGATGGTGCTGCTGCCCAGCTTTATCTCCATCACACTCAGCAGGTTGTAGGACTGTGACAGAGATGATTATTAGATGTCTCTGTGTCCTCTGCTGCTGAATCTGAGAGACTGTAGGAGTAAAAAAATGATGATAGAACATGTAAATCACATTATTACCACACATGTTAAATAACCACACATTAATCTGAGACACATATTAAATAGACACGTATTAATCTGATTCTGAATGATCTCCACGCTGTTGTCAACGTTAATAATCGATCCCTGACGTGTAATTAAGACGGCGGCGTGGGGAGCAGAAACAGTCTGAACTCATCTTTAATGGACTGAAAATGTTCATCTCTAATGAAGTGTCATTACAGAGCCCAGCAGAGCATTGTGGGTAATCTATCAGCTGGCCTGTCTTCATCTTTTTCTATTTTTATCAGAAAGATGATAAAACAGGATGGACACTGAACAGAGGATTTACTGAGCTCATGTTCAGATTGTCTTTTCACATTCATTAAATCTTTTATCAATATTTTAATTTAGCAACTGAGCAAACCAGCTAACTGTGTAAAAAACATATGATTCAGCACAAAAACAGGAGTGAAAACAGAGAAAAGGCAAAGAGAATGAGGACATAATTTTACCTGAGACTGAAGGAACTACACCTCCTGTAATCCATTCTGACTTCCTTTGGTCAGCACTAATTAAAGCTCTTCTGATGAGACCCAACAGGTGACGTTACCTTCTTCCAGACTCTTCTACACCTGTCTCTGCTGGAGACCGATGGATATCGTTATTATTACTTAACCCGAACCCCTTTGTTTGTGTTTTTTTAATGTGCACAGGTTCAGACTTCATCAAAACGTCCACAGGTAAAGAAACTGTCAACGCCACCCACCCAGTCGCCATTGTGATGGTGAGAGCCATCAGGGACTACTTCCTGTCTACAGGACATAAGGTACACTAACAATGGTTTATAATAGTCTGATTAAACTAAAACAATAGATCTAGGAATAAATTAATTCTCTAAATTATTAATCCTCGTTAAAATAAATCTACATTATTAAACCACTGTCCGTTTGTAGATCGGATTTAAACCAGCGGGGGGGATCAGGACGGCCCAGGAGTCCCTGCTGTGGCTCGCTCTCATTAAGGAGGAGCTAGGAGACGAATGGCTCCACCCACACCTGTTCCGCATCGGAGCCAGCAGCCTATTGGCTGACATCGAGCGCCAGGTGAGGAGAGACTCACAGATACAGATGGATTAGTGAGATGTAAACTTTAGTGACTAATCTTAAACCTCAGCTAACATGGCCTTTAATCAGTTAATTTATTGATTTTTCAGATCTACCATCATGTAACCGGACAGTATGCAGCCTATCATGAGCTGCCCATGGCCTGATCATGTGACTTCCTGTTTGCTGACCTCATGGATGTTCTGAAGGCTCGTTGATGCTCCTTTATGTTTGAAAATTGACCTGAAACACTTAAACGGTTAAACCACCACTGCCCTCAGACTCACACGTAACATCTACATAAACAAATCCACCTACTAGAGGGCGTGGTCTCTCTCTAACCTCCTCTCCTTCTCAGGCGTCCAGCTGACCTTCAGTCCAGTAGGTAGAGCTGGACACTGGGATGAGAGAGTGGAGAATGACATGGGGTGAAAGAGCCACAGGCTGGACTTGAACCCAAGCCACTGGGACGTGACCTCGCCACAAGGCCATCTCCTCCTTAAGTGTTCCTCTTCTTGAGCTTGATCTGATCCACACTGCTACCATGGGTCATGTTGATATTAAAACATTTGGTCTGGATCTGTCAACAAATACACTGGTGAAATAAACAGCATATGGTCAGAAGGCTGTATGTATCACTAAGCATCAAGGATCAACAGAGTGTTTTCATTCCAGCATAAACACACTGATGGTGTGTGTATGAACACACACCATCAGTGTGTTGTTGTTATTGTTGTGATGGAGAAGTGTGACTGAGAGAAGAACCAACTGACTGAGAGTAAATGTAAAATAATAAAGATTTAATCAAATAAACACTTGAAAAACAATGTTATAGCGATGATTTCACTATAAAACGTTAATGTTTAAAATGTTTAAACTTTAAGAGAGAGAGTCCCATTGGGCAGGATGGAGAATCGGCACAACCCCAGTAGTGCTCTGGAGGTCCTTGCATATTACCAGAGATGTAGGAAAATCATCTGGTAGAAAAAATGATGTCTACACCTTTAGGGCACAGTAAAGGGTAGATGTGGTGAGTAAGCATGGCCTAGGGCAGTGTTTCCCAACCATTTTTCCTTGGAGCCCCCCTATCCCCACATGTTCCTAAGAGAAGTGGAAACCCAACCCAAAGCTCTGCTGGACTGCTGGACATCCTCATTACTCACTTCCTCTTTCATGAGAGAAATAAAAAATTATTTTTGTGAAAGGTTTTTTTGTTATTAAAGCCGTATTGATTCAACAAATACTACGAAAACAGGTGGTATCAACATTTTGATTTACTATAAGACCAGCGGCCTGTGATTTATCTGCCCATGAATGATCACCAAAGCAGACCAATATAAATCAGTAGCAGCAGATTATCATGTATTAAAACATGACTTTTAATAATGAAGGTCTCCTCTGAGTTATTTAAATTCTCACCTTCATCACTGATCCTGACATTTGTTCGTATCATTTTTAACATTATTTTCAGTTGACTTAGTCTGAAGGATCAAGACTGAATATCTTCTTCTATGGTATATCTATGTAGATAGTCCTCAGCCCTTCCTCTGTCTCACACACGTGTTGTGAACGTGTCATGGAGGATAATTAATCCAGATTATTTAATCTGGATTAAACCAGGCAGTGTGAACGCTCCACAGATTAATCTGGGTTAAAGACGTGACTGAAGAGCTCTCTTCAAACTTTGTTCTCTCATCATCACCTTCAGACCGACCTTGAACGTAGCACGCTCCATGGGGGTGGGATAATTAGTGAAAATGTGGGATTAAATGAAAACTCCTGGGGGGGCGGGGCTTAGGATACTAGGAGAGCGAGGAGTGAGGCTGAGATCAGAGCAGATCTGAAGGAGGAGAAACTCTGAATGATGATGGAGGTTTTAACATTTAAAGACTTACAATCAATAGGATCAACAAGGATTGAACCTTTAAAGGGGTAATACGCCAAATTTGAATCAATTAAAAAAAGGTGTTATAATTTTAGTTTCAGTTCTTAAATTATCTCAAATATTTCCCATAGTTAACAAAGCTGTAGAAGTCTTCATTTCAGAGGGACATGTCTTCTCTGTTCATTGTTGCCGTTGAAAGTCTACAATTAGGTCAAAGACAGTCTCAGAAACTTGCTGTACCTCATTCATGTTTTTGACTGTGATGGACCACCATATTCTCTGACACCAGCTGTTCATTCTGTTGGTTCTCCGGTTTGTCCTGACTAAGGAGGTTCAGATTTTGTTTTCATTGAAGGACAAGGGGTTGAGATTCAATCCCATGATTCCCTGCTTCTCTTTGCAAACTACATGTCTAACTAAACCTAAGGATCCACCGCCATCTCCTCTGCTCCTGAGTTTAGACTTTTCTTTTCACGTTAATGTTATACTGGTTTGTTTAGAATCCACCAGTTCAGCAGCAGCAGAAAACAGATTTTCATATTGTCAATATTAAAATGATAGAGATAGAATGAGTAAAATTAATGATATTCATAATAATGAAGATGAAGTTTAGCATCCTTTGGTTCACCATTCAGCTGAGAGGAAGAGGGCGGGGCTGTCAAAAAGCGTTACTCCTGTTAGGTTTGTTCCTCTGATGCAGCTCAGCCTCTTTTCCCATGATGCACTCAGCCTTTGAGGCTGACCTTGGACTGAGACTCCCTGATGGAGGGAAGATGGAGAAAGAAGAAAAAGAAACCATGTTTTAAAGATCAAACATCAGACTCATCAAAAGGTTATCAGGATTCATTTAGAGCAGTTTAATTAAATCTACTGTAGACTCATATAAACTCACTGGTCTCTTTATTAGGTACACCATGTTATAAACTCACTGGTCAACTCATTAGGTACATCTTGTTATAAACTCACTGGACACTTCATTATGCACACCGTGTTATAAACTCACTGGTCACTTCATTAGGTACACCGTGTTATAGACTCACTGGTCACTTCATTAGGTACACCATGTTATAAACTCACTGGTCACTTCATTAGGTACACCGTGTTATAGACTCACTGGTCACTTCATTAGGTACACCATGTAATAAACTCACTGGTCACTTCATTAGGTACACCATGTTATAAACTCACTGGTCACTTCATTAGGTACACCGTGTCATAGACTCACTGGTCACTTCATTAGGTACACCGGGTCATAGACTCACTGGTCACTTCATTAGGTACACCATGTTATAAACTCACTGGTCACTTCATTAGGTACACCATGTTATAAACTCACTGGTCACTTCATCAGGTACACTGTGGTATAAACACCCTGATGCTACTATCCATCTCCTGACTCATATTTTTAAATTACCTTTTTTTCCCGAATTGCTTGGAGTGTTCTTTTGTTTTTCATAGTGTAATGGAAGCCAGGAATACTGATCAACCAGTAACTGGACATCTCAGACACAGGTGTCTTATCTTACATTGTATGTTTTTGTTAAATTGACATTACCTTGTGGAAGTCTGCTTTTAACTCTGACATTTAAGAGGTTTTTGGGTTTTTTTGGGCAATTTTTGTTGTTGAAAAAAGCCAACTTAGCCACGGTTGATTTATAAAAATAAAAAAAATCAATAAAAGGGTTAAACATCCAAGGGGGTGAATACTTTTAATAGGCATCATACAGGGTTAGATTTGGGCAAATCTCTGGATAAGCAAATTCAAACATCTTTTTAGAACTTAAAATTCAGTTTTTGTTTAGAAATTAAGCCTTTTTTTCTATTTTATGCTTTAGTTGTCATGTTAGCATCAAATTAATTGTAATACTAAAACAAAATAGATATATTAGGGAATATAATTCTCACACTCACAGGCCAGTATGACCAGTTTGACCAGTGTTAGAGCTCCATGTTCTGCTAGATTTTAAACATTTGAATAAAACATTTAGATATGATGGAGCTGACTCAGACATCAGCTCATATTTGATTTATTCACCTGTACTGACTGTAGGAGAATCTGAGGGTCTCTGCTGATCTGTGTCGTCCTGTGGCTATAAACTGTCTTCATTCACTGCCTTCATCTATTTTAAATGAAGAACCATGAACACCCTCTAACCAAGCCGGACGACCAGGTACACAGGTCTGAAGGGGGCGGGGTCAGAAACACTCAGGTAAAGTTAGTAAGGAGCTGAGAAACTTTACTACAGCAGATAAAACACTCAGAAACAGAGATATATCAGAGTGGAGATGTGAATGTGGAGCGAATAATAGTGGGGGAGGTAAGGAGGGGTCTCTGTGGACTTATTTAAGTCAGCACTGACATTGGGAGAAGTCAAGGGCGGTGTGTAGTGGGTTGGGTGTTTAAGTGAAGAAGAGCTGAACATTTCTCCTTTCACTTCTCTAAAAAAACACCAGATCACTGGTCATGTGTATCATACCTCACTTTGGTCCAAATATGATAATATTATTTAATATGTCAATGTAATAATCCTCTTAAATTCAATATATAATCTGAAAATCAAATACTGTATATTATAGACCTATCAGTTTTTTTTTACCCTATATAAACCAGCCCTAAACAGCCCACATCTCAACCTTTGGTGTGTGTCTCTTTAAATGATAATGAGCTCAGTACATACCAAAAGTATATGTACAAAAATACTTAAAAGTGTTTTTTTTTTTTTCTTTTTTTTTTTTTTTACTAACGTGTCCCCTTTAACCACAGAGAGCTACCACAATCATTGACAATCATCCTCCATGTTTGTTTTTCTTCTGTCTGTGGAATCTCCATTGTGAAATCATTACTACAAACAGCAGCTGTGTGGTCTCACTGTCTGTGTACAGAGGATTATGATGTTAAAAATCAGCTGTAGTTGTCCTAATGTCTGTGATCCACCATGTTTTAATAACAGCTGAGATCTCAAAATCGTCTTGTTTGTAGCCAGAGTAAATGAAGTCTGTGTCAGGAAGAATCTTCCTCCTCCTCCTGCTCCTTGTTCTCCTAAAAATGTAAATGAGATCAATTTCAGACGACACAAGACTGAAGCTGCTGTCTGTCCCTGTAGGTGAGCTCTCATTCTGTCGGTCTGTGTAAGTCACGTAATGTTGAATCTTCACGTTAATGTTTTAAACAATGCTCCGACATAAATTAATTCAGGAGACGTTTGCTACTGTTCATGATGACTGCACGTGCACAGGCGTCTTTTATTTTTATTCTTTTATCTCCTGCCATCCACAGGAGGCCACCACCTCTGACACGGATACCGCACAAACAGGAGTCAGAAATAATTTAAGATGCAGAATTTAAAAAACTCTGAGATGAGTTTAGATCAGAGAGTGTGAGAGCCCTCAGATGATCTGCACCAACACAGAAACTATCACTGTTAGTACATAGATCTGCACACAACAGTCTAGATTGGTGTGATGGTGAGGATGATTCATCCCCCTCCCCTCTCTCTGGTCTGATTTTACATCAGTAACATTGTTCTGTTAGAGCTCACTAGTGTATGTACACTGTCTGATCCAGTAGTTGGAGCTATGAACAAAGTTGGTTTGTCTATAGGGCTCAACAGTGTGATTCCAGAGGAAAAATCTCATTGATTCCCTCCATAGTGGATTTGATTATTAGCCATATTATCGTATCCAAGTGAGACTGACCATGAGTTACCTGAGAGTGAAACAATGGTATATGCTCCTGTAGAAGACAAAAGTTTGCAAGATATCAACCTTGTTTTAGGAAAAACATACAATACACACAATCCTAGACTATCACAGCCAATGTTTCTGATTGGGGCCTGGCTGCAGATTGCACAAATCTGACAGCCACTGCCACAGACCATTCATCTAAGACAGTGTATATCTCAGAGTGAAAATGCTGTAATTTACCTGTCTAAGAAACATTTCTTAAATAAAACAGAGAAAAAGAAAATTATGTATAAATCCGTTTAAGAAGTTACACGATCAGTGGCTCACTTTACCTTAGCTGTAGTTAAAGCTAACATAGCAATGCTAGTTACGTAATTAACATAAGCATTAAAGCTAATGTAGCTAAGGTAGCTTTAGCAATGTGAGCTTTAGCAAACATAGCTACGTACTTATCATACCTACGTGGCATATATATTAGCTTTGTGAGCTTAACTTGACCTATGTTAGCTATGTAGCTCTTTTATCTAAAAGTAGCTACTTTGTGAGCTCAGAAATACTTTAAGATGCAGAATAAAAAACACCCACAGAGATGAGTTAAGATCAGAGAGTGAGAGAACCCTCGGATGACCTGGACCAACACACAAACCAACAGTACAACGTGTTTGTAGTTTGAGATAAAAAAAAAAGTAACTTTATTCATCAAGTCTGACAGTTATGTAATTAACATGACTACATAAGCCAATGTAGCTAAGTTAGCTTTACTAATGCGAGCTTTAGCAAATGTAGATACATAGATAATGTACCTACATAGCTTACATAGCTGCTTTGTGAGCTTAACTTTACCAACATTAGCTACATAGCTGTGTTATCTGAAAGTTAGCTTAAGCAATATGAGCTTTAGTAAACATAGCTATAGCTAACTTGCACCGATAACAAAGATATTTAACATATGTAGCTGGTTTGTGAGCTTTACTTTACCTATGTTAGCTACATGCTGTGTTATCTAAAAGTTAGCTTAAGCGACATGAGCTTTAGTAAACATAGCTAAAGCTAATTTACACTGATAACGTAGATATGTGGCTTACGTAGCTGCTTTGTGAACTTAACTTTACCCACATTAGCTACGTAGCTCTGTTATATAAAAGTTAGCTTAAGCAACGTGAGCTTTGGTAAACGTAGCTAAAGCTCACTTACGAAGATAATGTAGATACATAACTTACGTTGCTGCTTTGTGAGCTTTAGCTCTGTTAGCTAAGTAGCACCGTCAGCTATGTAGCTTGCACAGCTAATGGAACTACGCAAGCTATGCTGGCTGCACTTACATTTTTTCATGACAAGCTTTATTTCTTGCCAGCAAAATGTTAACCTGGCTTTAGCAAAGGTTATGTTAGGTTCTGCAGGTCAGGCGTTTAACTCCTGACCTTCACCTTAACCCAAAATGGAAGTTAAATTTGATTTTTTTTTTTTTTTTGTAAGTTGTGAGCTGCACCGTGAGAATTTATCATGTTATAAACAAAAGGAAGGTTTAACTGATGTTAAAATCAACATAGAAAGAGAGAAACCCAGGGTATGTTGGACTCATATTGATATCAATTTTTACAAAAAGATTTAACAACCACAGAGCAAAAAGCTAAAGTAAAAAAAAGTAAATAAATCATGATCATGACAGTTTTGTAGTTGGTTTGTAAAACTGCCAAGAAGAAGAAGAAGCCGGGCAACCACTCAGGTCAGCATAGTTGATATCCTGTGCAGACAGTGGAGTCCATCCTGCTACTATGGATGTTTTTATTATTTCAGAGGAGCCAACAACAACCCTCTTCCTGCTTTCACACCTACCCTGCAGCTCAGAGGATGAAATGGGCCCATGCTTAGACAGGAGACGTTTAAGACAGACTTTTAGGCTCTACTACTCTGATGATATGCTGCAGTAGAAACTTTCTCTCTCTCCCTCCACGTTCGTGCTGAGAGGATTTATGGAGTCAGCCTTCTAAAGATGAAAACTTTCTCAGACTTTCTCCTGGTTCGTCCCTGGACACAGAAATAATCTAGGGAGAATGAGGGGGAGAGATTTCACACAGAAGACATTCTTTAATTTCATCAGCTGCTCTGACTGACGCTCATCGTTATGGATAAAATTATCTGGCTAATTATCCTGCCCACGGGAGATTTATCTCCTCACTGAGGCTGGGAGTGAACGGCGAGCTGTCTGCAGCGTGCTGCAGGAAAAGAAAGGCACTTTGTTAAAACACAGCTGTAATGAGACTCACATACACCAACCAACCCCAGATCTCCCAGAGTGCTTTGCTCTTACTCTGTGGAACATCAGAGAGCGAGCAGGACTGCTTCAACATCTGTTGGTTTCTTTGTTTGGTAAAGTTACATATATATAAATATATATCAACAAATCATCGTTATGATGAAATAAAGTTTTTGGAATCACAGTTTGCTGCTAATCCAAGCAGCTACCTCTAGTTGCTGGAAAATGACTTGAGTGCAGAACTGCAGTTCCTCCGGTGTCCACTAGAGGCTGTGTCCTAAGTGAGTTACTCCCCATAGAGTCCCATAATGAAAAGTTGAGCTTCACAGCAGAAATTAACATGTTTACAGCTGGTTAGGAAAACGTTTTTTTAGCAGCTCTAGTTCCTGAATTTAATTTTTCTGTTTAAATTCTCTGATGACATTTCAGGAAAGCCTGAGATCCATATTTTTAGCCTTGGCCCTAGCCGACCAGGTACCTGAATACTGGTGACTATAAACATTTGCCTCAGTCAAAAAACAAGATTCAAAACAGAAAAAGGCAAAGAGACAAGACCGTGAGACTGTAGACATCATTTTACCAGGAGGAAAGGAGCAAGATATCCCATAGTCCCTTGTGGTTCCCTTGTTAATGTTAACTTTTCAGACGAGGCCTATGAAACTATAGTGTCTGATCATTAAGGTAATCTCTACATCTGCTGTAATACCACTGAAATAAACTTCCCTGAAACAGAAGATCTCAGTGTGATTCCTCTCCAGCTTCTATCCTCCTCTTCTCAACATCTTCATCGCTCTATAAAAGGGACATGTACACAGTGTTAACGTGGCGTGATCAAGGCATGATCATGGCGTCTGCAGACTGAACCTAGACTGAGCCTTCTGTGACGCTCTCTTTGGTCTCAAACGTTTCCGTCGTTTGTCTTTAATCAGATGGCGTCATGTGGAGATTCTGGAGAGCTGCACGCTGTCTGAGATGAACAAAAAAATGAGTCAGAGTGGCGTTTTGAAGACAGAAATATCAGCTGATAGAGAAACGACATCATTATCTCTACTGTTCATTCACCCCCTTCAGAGCAGGGACATGCTGAGAGTGAGGGGATAGTGCTGTGAGGGAGGAGGCTCACACTCCAATACTTTTGCAGTTAAAAGTATTAAAACAAGGTTATAAAAGGTCAAGGAAGAACCAATTAATTCATAATTAACCAATAGATCTGATTTAGTTTTTAACTGTAAATGTAATCAAACAATCATTCAGAGACTGACTACACTTACGCCAAAAACAAGAAAGCATCAATAACACACAAAAACTCCTTTAAAATAAGCAACACCAAAGAAACACAAGAAACACCCAAAACTATGAAAACAAACTAAACATCAAAATTGCCAAATAAACCCAAAAAAAACAAACAAACAAACAACAACAACAAAAACAACCACCAACAAAAACCACCAAAAACACCAAAAAACAAATTATGAAAACCAAAACACCAACACAATCAAAAAGCAAACTAACAAAACACTCACACACACCAAAACAAAACACACACACAAAAAACACATAAAAACAAAACCCCAAAACCTCCAAATTAATCACCAAAAAAACCCAAAACAAAACAAAACACAAATTTTGACAACAAAAACACCAACACAACAAAAAACACAAAAAAGCCACTAAAAATGCCAAACAATTAATCAAACAAAAAACAAAAAAAAACCAAAAAACAAACAATAAACAAATTATGAAAACAAAAACAAACAAAAAACAAACTTAATCAAAAAACAAAAGAAAACACACAAAAATAACAAAAAACCCTGCAAACAAACAAACCCCAAATTAAACCCCAAAAAACCCCCACAAATTTTGACGACAAAAACAATCGAAACACAAACTTAAAAAATTTTCCACAAAAAAAACAAACAAACAATCAAACCACCAACACGTAAATTATGAAAACAGCAACCACAACATCAGCACAATAAAAAACTAGAAAAGCACTCAGAGAGCGCAGACCTCCGCCATTAGCCCTATCTCCCAATACTAACGAATCCTTTAAAAATTCCTGGATCCAGACAGTGATCTGGATCACTCCCAAAATCTAATCAGTTCTTCCTTATGCCATTTCTGACAATTCCTGAAAATTTAATCAAAATCCGTCCATAGCTTTTTGAGTTATGTTGCTAACAAACTAACAAACAAACAAACTAACAAACAAACCCTGCCGATCACATATCCTCCGTGGTGGAGGTAACAAAAACAAAACATCTTAAACATTTTATCTTACAGTTATGACTTTTAACACACAATTGTAGTTCTAAAATCTTAAAATTTTGTTACTAATTTTCTTTTAGATAATTAGATAACCTTTCTTTCTTTCTTGAAGAGGCTGAAATGGACTTCCATATCAATGAAAAACCACAAGCCTTATTACTGTACTCTGCATTTTGCAAAATATCTGCAGAGTTCAGAGCAATAATGCTAACTAGGAATGAGAAAAAGACAAAATACCACAAGGGAGTAAGATTTTAATAAAGTTAAAAAGAAAGAAAATAATGCTACTGCACAACATGCTGCTTCTAGAAACAATCAGTGTTGAAGCCCAGAGTTTTTTATTTAGTTTCAAGCTCTCTGTTTCAGGAGGAGTTTGTCCCATAAACGCTCCTCCTCAGCCTGCCGAGACACAAAAACAGAGAAACCTCCAAACAGGAAGCTATTGTGCTGAAGTCCCGCCCCCTCAGTCTCTGGGTAAAGGGTCAGAGTTTTTATGTAACAGAGCGAGACTGACACTTCTGCAGAGTCACCGTCGCAGGTAAGAGCAACAGATCAGACATGATCAATGCTTTATTAATGATTGATCTAATGATTCAGACTGTCTATAACTGATCCATTTGATTGATTCTCTTAAAGTAGACTTCCCTAAAAGCAACAGGATGAGCTAAACTACTAAATCTGAGTTTTGTCTGTGCTGTCAGTGCAACAGGTCTGACTCGGGTTTCAGTTCATCTTTTCTCTCATTCCTCTCCGCCACTCTGAACTTCTGACTCGTCAGCTCAGTCCTCACTGACACTATTTATGCTGTTTGGTCTCATAAAGCAGGTTCATTCATTGAAAGCTGTCTTAAACATCCTGTTTCTTCTTCATTGGTGTCCAGCAGTAAACTGCAGAGATGATGAAGCTCATGGAGGACGAGGTCTTCAGGGCGTTCGCCACCTACGCAGCCGTGGTTATGGTGAAGATGCTGCTGATGGCACCTCTAACAGCTTTCTACCGCTTCAGCAGAGGAGTGAGTATTAAATATGGCGTTGTAAAGATAAATGTCTGATTTATTAGGGTTTTTTTAATGATTTTTGATATGTTTAAAGCTTAGATTCCTGACACAGAAGGCCTGAAGGTCATCAGAGATATTTAGTTTCAGACTCCCTGGAATTAAAGGATTTAAAATATTGAATTATTTTTTACCTGATTGGACTCATCCTGTCCATGAATGGCCGCTGTGTTTTACTGCAGGCAGTATAAAAGGACTTTGACCATGTGATAACTCAGACAGTAATCATTAAAAAACCCATGTTCTCCTGAATGTATTGTTCTGTCTTTAGTATTTTATCAATATTTAAACACATATCTGAGGTCACTTTGAATCTTCCTGTTTTATCTCTTCATTCAGGCCTTTGCTAATGAGGAAGACGTGGCGAGGAAGTCTGCAGACGAGAGGAAGAAGTTGCTGAGGTCTCATCCTGACGTGGAGAGAGTCAGAAGGTCAGATTACCTGAAAATATCAGGCAGTAGAGATTAGACCGTGCTCTTGATTCATGTCTGTTCTGTTCTTGCTTTTGTTCAGGTGTCATCAGAACGACCTGGAGAACATCATTCCCTACGTGGCCATCTCTCTGCTCTACACGCTGACCGGTCCCGCCCTCTCCGAGGCTCTGCTCCACTTCAGAGTGTTCGCCGGCTCTCGGATCTTCCACACCGTGTCGTACGTGCTTCCTCTTCCTCAGCCCTGCAGAGCTTTCTCCTGGATGGCCGGCATGCTCGCCACCTTGTCCATGGC
Source organism: Cheilinus undulatus (assembly GCF_018320785.1). NCBI lineage: Eukaryota > Metazoa > Chordata > Actinopteri > Labriformes > Labridae > Cheilinus > Cheilinus undulatus. The sequence continues at coordinate 15,729,732 of NC_054887.1, read as the reverse complement.
GTACCGGCTATTCAGCGCTGTCCTCGTGCTCTAAAATCAGGATCTTCCTTCGTCCTGTAGACGGTGTGAAGGAGCTTTCTTACATTCCTCCAGAAGCCCATTTTTTATACACAGATATTTCAGTGAATTCCGTTAATTTACCGCAGAATTTAAATCATCTGAAGATGAAATGTCCTGTTTTTATTCTTCAAATTTCATCTGACCTGCTGAGCCACAGTCATCACTCATAACTGTGTTTAAATAAAATTTGATAACACCTCTGAGTCCGAGTATTTTTGATACAGCTAGGAAACATGTGACCATGCTCATTATAGTGCCTATAAAAAGTATCAACCGCTTGGATGTTTTACCCAATAAATCATTTCGACCAATATAATGTGGCTTTTTTGACCAAAAAAAACGACATTTTACCCTCTACCTTTACAAGCCTTCTGGGGCCAACTGCCGAGAATCATCCCCACAGCATGATGCTGCCACCACTGACTCTAACCTTTTATCTGGGTTGCTTGTAGCATTCTTTTGTCTTCATGGGGCAATGGTAGCCAGGAATACTGATTAACCAGTGACTGGACCTTCCAGACACATCTTTCTACTACTCTCTTAAAATCAGCCTGCAGCTCCAGTCACTTCAGTTAAAAACCTCAAACCAGGCCAGAAATCTGGGCGTTGTCATGGATTCAGACCTGAATTTTAAAAGCCACATAAAAACATTTACAAAGTCAGCATATTATCACCTCAAGATTATTTCTAGGATTAAAGGACTGATGTCACAGCAGGACCTTGAAAAACTGGTCCATGCATTTATATTTAGACGAGTTGACTACTGTAACAGTGTCTTTACTGGTCTGCCTAAAAAGTCAATCAGACAGCTGCAGCTGATCCAGAACGCTGCAGCTTGAGTCCTCACTAAGAGTGGACCATATCACTCCTGTTCTGAGGTCTCCACACTGGCTCCCTGTCTCTCAGAGAATAGGCTTTAAGATCCTCCTGTTAGCTTATAAAGCTCTGAATGGTTTAGGCCCAAAATACATCAGAGACCTTCTAGTCCAGTATGAACCATCCAGACCTCTCAGGTCATCTGGTGCAGGTCAGCTCTGTGTCCCTAGAGTCAGAACCAAACATGGAGAATCAGCGTTCAGTTTCTATGCTCCATATATCTGGAACAAACTCCCAGAAAACATCAGCTCTGCTAAGAGTTTGAGTTCTTTTAAATCAAGGTTGAAGACACACCTGTTCACAGCTGCCTTTGACTAAAAACTTTTTACTTTTCAAATTTTCTATTTTCACTCGAACTCTGCACTGTAACTTTTACTTTAATGCGTGTGTTTTTATCTTTTTTGGGTTTTATCTGCTGTTTTTATCACCTTTTAAAACTCTGCACAGCAACTTTTACTTTAATATCTGTGTTTTTATCTTTGTGGGTTTTATTTCACTTTTTTTTTTTTAATTTTTAATTTTTTTTAGTATAGTAGAGTTAAGAGCCTGAGTGCTCCGATAAGGGTTGCCAAGATCCGCCAGAACAATAGCATGCTTGTTCTGGAAATATAATCTGATGTAATAATCAGGGGGATTGTCCTAGGGGTTGTATGGTGAAGCTCTAGAAGTGTTCCTGCTAGGTTTTCTAAAGGAGTCTGGAACCTGCAGCTTGGGAGTTGTCCACACGTGTCTCTCTCACTCTCTTTTTTCTCACTTCTTCCCTGTCTATGTGCGGTTGTCTCATAGAAAAATAAAGGTTCAGGGAGAGAATCACTTTTTCAGTGTCACTCATCTGTCATAAAATAATTCTGGGCAGAAATGTGAAACATTGTTTTTTATCTTTTGGGGGTCTTATTTGCTGTTTTTAATCACCTTTTACGTGATTCGTTTAAATGTTTTCCTTGTGTTTCTTTTTCCCTTTATCATTGTACTTTAATGTCCTGTGTGAAGCACTTTGAATTGCCTTGTTGCTCAAATGTGCTATATGAATAAACTTGCCTTGCCTTACGATCACTGGAGACACATTCACTGCACTCAGGTGATCCTATTTCACTAGTTTTTGATAACTAGCATTAATCGGTCGGACCTCTGTTGAGTTTGGTCAGTCACTTTAAAAGGGGGCGAATATTTATGCAGTGACTTACTTTACATAACCAAACCACATGAAAGTCCATCAAGAATAAAACAAACTCAAATCAAATATCCATGATTATTAGAACAGAAAATATAGAGCTATTTTTTATGATAATATCTAATATAATTGATTCAATCATTATTTAAATCTCAGAAGATCACTGAAGACATCCCTGTGTTTTCAGTGACATCCAGAGTAAAACATCAAAATAAACAGCACAGACAGAAATACTGCTGTGTTAAATATCAGATAAAACTTTCCTAACTATGTCAGCGCTCAACACTTTTTATAACCAGTAATAATTTTTAAAAAACCATCCTGTAAGCAACCAGCCCACCCTGACCCTGTTGGTTACCAAAGACTTCTGCTCCACTTAATCAAAAGTGTAAATGAAAGTGTGTAACAGCCCTGAGCTGTAGTAATACTATCATCACCATCGGTTACACTTTAACAGAGCAGGTGTTATCTCAGGTCCCCGTCTACTGATTTCATCACCCAGTCAGAGGTTAAATTCCAGCTGTTCATTCAGTCTGATCTCTTGTCTGTTTCCTGTTCACCATGACTCTGCAGAAACAAAGAAAATGGTGAGAACAACCAGGGGGAGAGAGAAAAGTTTACAGGACATCAGATAGTAGCCATGGCCTCAGGCTCCAAGGAGTACAAAGTATACAGTACCTTATTATGATGATAATATTATTAATAATAGTTCTTAATGGCATTGGCTGTATGTTTGAATCGTTGTCCCGCTGCAAATGACATTTTTTTCAAAGCTTATTAAATCATCAGAGGCTGAGGATGGAATGTTGGTGAAGCTGGGGATGTTGGGGGTGGTAAATTATTCTCTCTCAGTGTTAACTGAACATTTCCATTATTACTCTGACGTGCTGGCTGTTGGTCCATGTGGACTCACTCCCTCCTCCCTCTCCATGGTCTAACATGGCTCTGACCCTGTTTACACCTCACATTAACATCCTTGCTAAGTAATCATTTATTGGGTTGTTTGTATTTTAAAGATTTTATAAATTTGATGATATCTTGCTAAAGTCTATCAGAGGCTTCAAAGGATGATGTCATCTTTAAAGGCAGAGGGTGTGATATATTGGTGAAGCTGGGGATGCTTTTCCTCCCTCCTTTTATTGTCTGATAGTTTTGAAAAAAGTATGGAGATTCTCTCCAGTTTCACTTTTTTACCCCAAAAGTTTCCAACAAAGGACAATCACTGGGCCCTTGACAATTTTTAGGATATGGGGTTTATGCACAGCCCGGATTTGCCCACTGCAGCACAATGGTAAGGGCATAAAATGCGTCTGAAATTATACAGAGTAAACCAATTACAGCTCTGCCCGCTTGGTACAGTCTGCCTCCTGTGAACATAAGTCGCTGACAGACATGTCAATCAATCAGCATTTACAGCCTCACCCAAACCCCGCCTCCCGACTCAACTCTCATGAGCCAATCACAGCCCGGTTCGTTAGTTTGTGTAACCAGTTAGCTGTTACGGCAGCAGGTCCAAACGACAGAAACTATCTTGAGGCTAGCATAAAAAGAAACAACTGCAAAGGAGGAAGGGCTTCTGAAGCAAAGAGGGAAGTTTTGAGGTTTATTTAACGGTGAATAGAAGTGGGAATCCTGATGGCTCAAACCCCGCGGGTACAGACTCGCAGCAACTGCTAGCTAACTACGAGGCAAGTGCTGCTGTCAACCCATGTCACGATCCCAGACTTACAGAGCATCACTGGCCACCAGATCAGAAGCGAACCTCTCTTCAATCCACTATCAAGACCCGTAACAAGTCTTGAGTTCGTAAGATAAGACGCCGCATGAAAACCACGATTTTTGACTCCTAAACGGCTGCAGCAAGATCATCAACTTTCTCATCTTTCAGACTGATTAGAAACCACCATCTTAGCAGTTTAATGAAACAGAAGAGACACAAATTTCCTACGAACTGTACAGAGGACTAACGTCTAACGGTAGGCTTTATTCACCTGTAATCGTCTGTGACAAAATTAGGATTATATACTGCAATCGTGTATGTTTGGAAGTTGAGAGGTGGAGCTTCTTGTTGGCATAAAAAATTTTTTTTTTTCAAATTGTTGTTCCAAGCTTTCCTATAAATAAGAGTTCGGCTGATTGTACTTTAGTAACTTTAAATAGGCCCAGAGAGAGAGAGAGCGTACATTAACGAGAGGACAAATAGGAGATAAAACCATCATTTGAAACATATGAGAATATTTCTAACCTGAATAATAATAACAAATACACCATTTTTTAATTCTCTTGTTCCATAGGAAGTAGCCATCTTCGAAGTTTAAATACCTTTGCTTGAAAACAGAATTAAAATGGGTTGAAAATGGCAAAAATAGGTTGGAAAGGTGATGAAGTGGGATTTTGAAACTAGCAAAAATGAGTTCAAAGCGGCAAAAATTAAATAAAAGTGGCAAAAATAAGCACAAAATGGCAAAAATGGGTTAAAGGGGCAAAAACAGGCAGAAAAATTAGTAGAAGGGGATTAAAAACTGGCCGATACAAGTTTAAAGTGGCAAAAATGGGTAAACTGTGGCAATAAATAAATAAATAAATAAATAAATAAATAATAGGCAGCTATGGGTTAAACTGCCAAAAATGGCCATAATAAACATTGAAATGTGGTTAAAATGGGCAAAAAGGTGGTAAAAAGTGGCTAACAGAGGCAATAAGAGGCAACAATATGTGGAAAGTGGCAACTTTTGGTTTAAAAGTGGCAAAAACAGGCAGAAAAAAATTGGTAGAAAAGGTTTGAAATAGACAAAAATGGGTTTTAGTTGGAAAAAATGTGTTAAAATTGGTGAGGAAAAATGATAAAAACAGGTAAAAATTAGGCAAAATTGATGTCAAGTGGCAAATGTGTAATCTTAAAAATATTATAGGTTTGTTTGAAGGCATCTGGAGACCCCCCCTCAGTGTCTCATGACCCCCAATGGGATCCGGACCCCAAGGTTGAGAATCACTGTGCTAGAGAGGTGAAGTATGCTGAACTTTTTGTATCCTGTTTTGGTTTGAAGAAGGGTTATGCATAATAAGGGGCCTTCTCGTCCCTAAATCAGGCCTGTTGGCTCCTGAACTTTCCCACTGGCTCATAATGTAAATGATCCTAAAATGTTTGTGACGTTTTATTCTAAATGAATTAATCTTTTCATACATTTTCTCTTTATTTGATTCAATTGTTAAAGGATAAAGTTTTGTTTGAGGAGCTCATAGTTCCTTTATTAAAATCACTCTCTGATTAGGAATAATGACACACATGTTCATTTTAATTATTTAATCATCTCATCTTCAGCCTTAATGAGACGACCAGTCTCCTCTTTATCAAAGCTTCATTCAGAATAACTCCACAGATTTGATTTTAACTTTTAATTAGAATTAAACCAAAGTTTCAGTCAGATTTTACCTTTATTTTCAGATGTTTTGGTTCATTGATAATGTCCTTTATTGTGTATAATTGTAGATAAATAAATCGTGTTATTAATGCAGCAGCTGGTGAATAAAGTTTAATAAAACTGAGCAGCTGATAAATCAAAGAAAAAAAAGATGTTAAATCACGCAGGATATTTTATAAATCCTTCCTTTATTAACTTAGATTATGTTGTGTTGATTACTGACATATTTAATAATGTTTTATTCTCTCATTTATTCAGAGCTGCAGCTTTAGGACCAGCTGTAATTTCATTGAATCTTTGTCTGATGGTTCAGTTCCTCCTCTTAGTGGTAGCTGTGATGATTTTATCCACCAGAGGGCGCCGTGTTAAAGCTGCTGCGCCCCCACATTAGGACTCCGTAAACCAGCTGTAGATCAGTCATTTTAAACATTCACCTGATCTCCCATGATGCACCTGGGCTTTTATAAGTGTTTTATATTATAATATTACTATAATTATGGTAGGTTGAGTTTGTTCATACAAATGGTAAACATGGCCCTGTGGTTGAACCCAGCAAAAACACGTGCTTTACAGAAGTGACACCAATTAATCATTAAATTGAAAGTAACAGAAGTTAAAGCTTTTCATTTTTTTATTTAACACCCATCATACATATGTACAATACTGATATAATTCACACAGAGTCATGTTTGACCCTCACAGCTCACCGTCCTCAGCTCAGCAGATTGTTGCTGATGTCAGGCAGCAGCTGATTACCATAACCAATTTAAATGTTATTGATCCAACTGCTGTGAGCTGTGATTGAACACAGAGGCCGAGACCCCCACCTTAATACACCATACTCTACCCCTGAACCCCCCGCTTTACTTCCCACCCCCTCATTGCCCGCCCACTTGTGAATTTTTACATCAGTTCCTCCTCTGTTCAGGAGAATTTAAACCTCTCTGTTGAGTTTTACAGCCCGTTTGCTTGTCTGTCTCATATCAGAGACCCCGTTTACACCTCAACTTAACCCCTGTGCTCTGTAATCAGATACCATTGAGGTAACCCTTAATGCTTTGTGTGCTCTGTGTACCATTGGACACCATATTTGTGGTCTTGAATTATCACTCTCATCTACCCCATAAGATTTATTTACTGAACAGTATATTAGTGTAGGGAAAAAAAGCTGTTAAAGAGGCACCATCAACATCTTAGCTCATGGCTAATTGGCCCCGTCATTACATCCTTTGTTGGCAACTATGTCCTACTTTTTGGCAAAAATGGAGGGAAAAAGCTCCCAACATTCCCAGCGTCACTAGCATTCTGCCTTCTGCATTTAATGATGTCATCCTTTGGAGCCTTTAATACATGGATGTCAAACTCAAGGCCCGGGGGCCAAATCCGGCTGGTGGAACGATTATATCCGGCCCACGAGAACATATCATATTTGTATTATAACTGGCCCACCAGTATGTGGTCTGCAGATTTTCTCAAGTATAATAATGTAAACTTCAACTTGATTATTTAAAATATCCTTGGTAAGTCGTAAATATCTGAATAATTTGTGTTTCATTTCATATTTTCAATTTTGCACGTCAAGATTACGACTCAAACTTATGATTTGACTTTTCATTTCATACTTTGACATTTTAAACTCAGAATTTGGACTTTATGTCACATTTTTATCTTTAAGACTCCCAATTTTAAATTTTAAGTCATATTTTGACCTTTTCAACTCCTTATTTTGGCTTTTTAGTCCCATATTTTGACTATTAGAAATATTATTTCAATTTTTTCACATATTTTGACATTAAAAATTCATAATTTTAACTTTTTATACCATATTGTGACCTTTTACACTCCCAATTTTTAATTTAAGTCATATTTTTAACATTTAAGTCATCATTTTAAATTCTAGCTCATATTTTGACATTTTTAACTCCTAATTTTGGCTTTTTAATCCCATATTTTGACCTATAAGACTCACAATTTTAAAATTTAAGTCATATTTTGACTTTTAAACTCACGATTTCAAATCTGATCTAATATTTTGACCTTTCAAACTTATGATTTGAACTTTCTCCTTTAAAAACCTTATTTTTCTATTTTTAATATCATGTTCTAATCTTTTGAACTAATAAGTTGGATTTTTTATCTCATATATGAGCCTTTACACTTCTTATTTTTACTTTTTTGAATTTCCAGATGTTTTATCATCAGTGCTGTTATTCTCATATTTTATTACTGGTGAAAATGATGTTGACAGTTTATGGTTAAAAAAGTGACCCTGTTAGGTTCTCAGGTTAGACCTACATCCAGGCCCCTGCTGTGATTGAGTTTGACACCCCTGGTTTAATAGGCTTTAGAAAGATGTCATCAAAGCTTTTAAAACATTGCATTATTAAAATACAAACAGCTGTCTTAACGGTTACAAAGCACAAACGTTAGTGTGAGGTGTAAACAGGGTCAGAGCCATGTTCAGCCATGAGGGGAAGGAGGGCTGAGTGGACAGGGGCCACAAGCCAATCAACAGCCAGCATGTCAGAGTAACAATGGAAATGTTCAATTAACACCCAGAGAGGATAATTTACCGCCCTGCCGTCATTACTGCTCCTTTGTCTGTGTTTGCCTTCATTACCGCCGTCCTGTGATAACTCGTCTCTCGTACGGACGCCATTACTAATCAGAGTCAAACAGGAAGTCTCCTTTGTGACATAATGGCGTGGTTGTGTTTGTAGATAAGGCTCGGTGATGTTCTTGGTAAAGAGAGAGAGAAAAGAAAAGATTCTTCATTAAAATGTTCAACACTCGTTTTCATATCAGCTTCATTAAAACGGATTTATAATGACCGAGGAGATTCAACCAGAGATCAATTTATAAAGAGACAACGCCACACGCTCTCTCTCTCTCTCTCTCTCTCTCTCTCTCTCTCTCTCTCTTACCCTAACTCATCCGTCTTGGCGTTATGTGATGTGCGTTTTAATATTTTAGCGTTCTAACTTAAGCTGCAGGTAAAACTCTTCATCATCCTGACACCCCCAAGTACGGAGACGTTCAGGATAAAGTGCTTTTTATTTCACCCTATTAACATCATTTAACACAGAGCTCTCAGTGATTTATCCTCGCCTCTTTATTTAAAGATCTTTTTATTCACAGACGCCATGTTCATCAAACAGCTCACCTGGTCAGGCTAGTGACAGTTCAACTTTCATTGTTGAGTATTCACAGCTTTTACATAGAGATGGTGTCTGTTAATATCTGCATGTTTCTAGTTTTTATTTTTGATAAATAAAGTTGTTTATGGTGGAAGCATGAACGCTTGACGAGACAAGGTTATACTTCTACAGAACGCCATCAGAAAAAGAAAACCAAGAGAGGAGCAGATAGAGCATCAATGCTGTTACACGCTCTGCTGCCTCTGAGTTACAATATCCTTCAGTTTAGATTTCAACAGACATTTCCTGATGCTGACATTAAATACTGTTTTGACCTGGGTTAAGAGCATCCTTTACAGAGGTCATGGATAGGTATTCCAGCATGCCATGTGCAGAGGAAGTGCTGGAAATATAAAAAGGGTGGGTGGCCACAAACTAAGAGGCTAGCAGTATCTAGACACATTTGGCTTTGAATGAAGTTATGATTTAAGTCAGGGTAGCACTCCACGAAGAAAATTTACTTCGTACAATATCATAAGTGTCCATCATGGAGAGTGTCCTTAAGGAATAGCACCCTTCGTCCACAGTGTCCTTCTTTCAGAGTGTCTCCTTCTGTCAGAGTGTCTCCTTAGTCATATGTATCCTTCTTTCAGGGTGTCTCCTTAATCATGAGTGTCCTTCATTCAGAGTGTCTCCTTCATCCAGAGGTCCTTCTTTCTGAGTATCTTTATTTCAGAGTGTCTCCTTCATCCAGAGGTCCTTTTTTCAGAGTGTCTCCTTAATCATGAGTGTCCTTCTTTCAGAGTGTCTCCGTCATCCAGAGGTCCTTCTTTCTAAGTATCTTTCTTTCAGAGTGTCCTTCTTTCATAGTGTCTCCTTCATCCAGAGGTCCTTTTTTCAGAGTGTCTCCTTAATCATGAGTGTCCTTCTTTCAGAGTGTCTCCGTCATCCAGAGGTCCTTCTTTCTAAGTATCTGTCTTTCAGAGTGTCCTTCTTTCAGAGTGTCTCCTTCATCCAGAGGTCCTTTTTTCTGAGTATCTTTCTTTCAGTGTCCCTCTTTCAAAGTGTCTCCTTCATCCAGAGGTCCTTCTTTCAGAGTGTCTCCTTCACCTAGTGTGTCCTTCATCCAGAGTGCCCTTCTTTTAGAGTGTCGCCTTCATCCAGTGTCCTTTTATCAGAGTGTCTCCTTCAACTAGTATGTCCTTCATTCAGAGTGTCCTTCTTTCAGAGCGTCTCCTTAATAATGAATCTCCTTCTTTCAGTGTCTCCTTAATCATGAGTGTCCTTCTTTGATAATGTGTCCTTCATCCTGAGTGTCCTTCTTTCATAGTGTGTCCTTCATCACAGCGTCCTTCTTTCAGTTTGTGTGTCCTTCATCCAGAGTGTCCTTGTTTCAGAGTGTCCTTCTTTTAGAGTGTCTTCTTCATCCAGAGTGTCCTTTATCCTGAGTTGCCTTCATTAAGTTTCTATTTCATCCAGAGTGACCTTTATCCAGAGTGTACTTCTTTCTCAGCTTTTCCTTCAGCCTGAGTGTCTTCTTCTTCCAGCGGGGTTTCCATCCAGAGTGCCCAGTTTTCAGATTTTTCCTTTAGCTAGAGTGTCCTTCATCCAGAGAGTCGGTCTTCCAGTTTCTCCTTCATCCAGAGTAGATCCTGGCTTCTTTATCTAGACTCTCCACTCAGTGTCCTTCATGTAAACCTCTCCTGATTAATGGCATCCTTCATGCAAATCGTCCATCACTGAGTGCATCCTTAATCCAGAGTGTACTTCTTTGAGAGCATCCTTTCTTCAGGTTGTCCTTAATGAGACATCCTTTGTCCAGCGTATCTTCTACAGTTCTGATTGGATGTTGTCACTTCAGATGTGTTGTTAAAGAGTGAAAGTATGTCCTAACAGTCATCTTGGAGTGTGATTACTAAGTGTGGACATTAACACTGAGTGTAAACAGTGTCGGAAGGAATAAGAAGGAGAACCAGAGGTTGATTTCTCTGCTGCAGCAGCTAAGTGAGGAGGAGGTTAACTCTCTGATCGATCAATAAACAGATTTTGGAGCTCTTCCGTGAGAGAGAGAGAGAGAGAGAGACAGAGAGAGAGAGAGAGAGAGAGGTGTAATCTGCTGTTTATCTGCTCTGATTCTGTTCTGAACGTTGGTAAATCATCGCTCTCTTTAATTTCACCTCCACATCCTCCAGAGGAACCTCACCCCTCCTCCTCCCCCCTGTTAGAGAGGTGCTGCTGCCTGAAATGCTGATGTGCCCCCCTCTCTCCCCCCCCAGGCCTTTCTTCTCCCTCTCTCCCCCCCGGCGATAGATCAGATCACCTCCAGGGAAATCATTACTCTGCTTCATTACCATCCTCACTTTATCCTCCTCACCGTGGTTCCTCCTACGTTAGAGTTCAGAGGAGGAGAGAGGGGAGGAGAGGGGAGAGGATGGAGGGGAGGAGAAGAGGAGAAATACTTTTAACCCAGCCTTATGCTGGGGGGGGGGGGGGGGGGGGGGTCTGATGGGATGTCTCTTCATAATTATCTGTCCACATTTGAAATAAAAACTCTTCAGCTGTTTCTCACTCAATCTCTTCATTTTTTACATGATACTTAAAAAGTTAGCTTGCAAATGAAAATAATGACACCTTTATAGTGCTCATCCCCCTCATAAAAAGTTGAAACATGGTGTTTTCAGATATGGCAGAGACTTAGGATTTCAGTTTTTTGCCACACATGGGATCATATGGGGACATGGCAAGTGTTAATTGGTTAGTTTTAGAATGCAGTGATTGCAGTATAAAGACACCTGTGTCTAGAAGGTCAAGTTAATATTCCTGGCTACCATTACACCATAAAGATCAAAGAACACTCTAAGCAACTCAGAGAAAGCTTATAGAAAAGTGTAAATCAAAGATATGATGTTATTTATGATCATACACCTACGGGGGGGGGGGGGGGTCCTGCAGAGAGAAACATCCTCTCATTGACTTGTCTCTTCTGTTCCTAACATATCCTGATGTTTTTTTCTGCCCACATTTTCAGCCAAAATGATTCACTCCAAACTGCTGCTGCATGTGGGCAGGATCTGACAAACCTGAGAGGGAGGGGTCAAAGGTCAGAGGAGGAGGCGTCCAAAAGATGTCTTGATGGCTTCAACTAAACACAGACAATGAGAAACAAAAGATGAGACATCAAGGTGAGAGAAAGAGGCCTGCAGGATGTCCAGCAGGGGGCAGGGCCTTGTTCACCCTCATCTGCTCTCATTGGCTGTCTACTACTGATGTCTTTTTAGTAAATTGTCCTAAGTTGTTGTGAGGCTGATCTATACCTGGAAGAATTGATGTTAATTCATGAGCACAAACAGGAACACAATGCCGACATGATATATGACTGATGAAGTCATTAAACAGTCATGTTTAATGATGGCAGTAATGTGATCAGAATGCTGGATTAAACCCATGACAGCTCAGTCTTTGGGAAAACACAAGACCATGTTCTTGGTTTTTCTTGGTCATGGATATCAGAGAACAGTGTAGAATTATGATGTGATGATGTCTGCATCAAAGGCTGATCCTAGAGGAATGTGAGTGCAGGTCAGCAAGGAACTAGGGGTCATCATGCTTTGGTACGATACAAGGTAACTGAGCTGCCAGCTACTGTATTGAAAGTGCTGAAAGCATATTTAATCTCTGTATCATTATCAGGACTGAACACTGGGAGACTAGGGCATGATAGGTAGAGTTGGTCAACCTGCAGTCGGTAGGTTGTGGGTTCAATCCCCAGCTCCTGTGTGTGCTCCTGCACATGTCAATGTGTCCTTGGGCAAGACACTTAACCCTAATTTGCTCCACACTGCTTCATCAGTGACGTTTAAATGAGCAAACTTGGCTAGAAAAGTTCAAGTCCATTTACCATCTATACCAACACTCTCTCCCTTATGTTCACTCTCCTTTGTTGGGAACTTTTGGAAAACTGGAGGGAACTGGTAAGAAGTGAGCCTCACCAGTAACACCCATTTCCAAAAGTTTGGAAATGGGAAAAAAAATGGGGATAAAGGCCCCAACCACCCCAGCTTCATCAACATTCCATCCTCTGCCTTTGATGATGTTATCTTCCACAGTCTATAAATCATTCCATCCTTGACTTGAATATGTTATCCTTTAGATATTTTAAAATATTTCATCCTTGACTTTGAAGATGAAAACATCTATTAAATATTATAAAGCTTTCCAGTCTGGCCTTTGAGCATGATGTCATCCTTAAATATTAAAAAACATTCCATCCTTGCCTTTGAAGAGTATGTCATCCTTTAAAGAATCCTTTAAAAAGCAGTCCACTCCTACCTCTGAAGATGCCATCCTTTAAAGATCATAACACATTTCATTCTCACCGTTGAAAATGATGTCATCCTTTAAAGATAACAAAACACTTCATCCTTGCATTTGAAGATAATGTCATCCTTTTGATATAATAAAACAGTCCATTCTTGACTTTGAATATGATGGCATCTTTTTATGTGTAAAGCATTCTGTCATATGCCTTTGAAGATTATTTCATTCTTTGAAGTTTTTAAAACATTCCATCAATTGGACTTCTGCTGCTTAACTCGTTGAGTGCCATAGACGTATACGTCAAAGTGTTTTTTCGGCGGCTGGCACAAGGGGGCGCTCTCACGCTCCCTGTGAGTAATTTTGGGGCTTCTGGGATACGTAGTCATAACACTACAGTCAGAAGTGACGGTAGATCAAACGTCAGAGGTGGAGACCCTTGGGTCAAAGAGCAGAGCGATCGTTACAGAGGTAATCTCACCTAAAAGTTCTAACTTAGACGCTGGAAGAAACTTTAAACTTTTGCCTGAGAAATCGCTTACTCACTGGAACCGACACTGAACTTAACAACAGCGAATCCAGGGATCGGTGCTTTAATTCATCTGTCTATGCGGTCGAGAGGCTAAAGAATGCTGCGAGGCCCCCCCCCCCGTGCGTCTGAGAAATAAGGCAGCCTCTCATCAGCTGGATGCACACAGCAACAAGCAGGAGAGGACGTGGGCGTAGAGGGGGGTCCCGTGGGGGCCGTCCAGTTCCAGAGTGTGAATGGCGTGACAGTGACTGGCAGCATTGTTACTTATTTTACAATAAAATAACATTTGTAACACAATTTTCAGATGTCTCTTATGTTATTGAAGGCAAAATTATAACATTCAAATCACTGTTCTGCTTGACAGACTCTCTTTCAGAAAAATGCATTTTTCTCAGCTTTCTAGAAAAAAAGTGGTCTTTTTGGTGAAACTAGCCTCTATTCAACTTAAGATAAATCAAGAACGGAACAAGCTACAAACGTTTTTTTCCATGATAAAATAGAGAGATTCGTCTTTCATTTGAGCTATTTGGTGTTTTCAGGATCATAGTACAAAACATTCTGTGGGTCTTGAAAGATGACTCAAAATGGCCATAAACGCTGGCACAAGCCACTTTCCATTTTATAAAAGGGCTGGCACTCAATGAGTTAAAGACGACCACTACAGGACATGAGAGGAGCTGCAGCTTGTCACTCTTTAACTCTGGCTTTATTTTTCATCTCTGGAGGTTTCTGATTGGTCTGTGCTGATGTGGAGTGGACCTTAAAAATCTAGAAAAGTCTCACAGAGAGACTGTACTGGGTTTTTATGTTTGTGTTTGTGTATATTTGTGTGTCAGTAATTTCCCAGTGTGGCTTACCCAGCCTCTGAGCTTTAGTCCAACATGTGGTTCAGGTTATTCAGAGACTTCAAAGCAGATCAGTGAGATCCCGGCCCCCCAAATGCCTTGATGATCCTAGATCTCTGAGAACATTAGCTTCTGAAACTATAACGCTAATGTGAGGCTAATCAGAGGCTAATGTGATGCTAACAGCACCCAGATTCCTCAGAGATGATAAAGTCCGATTTTTTTTTTGGCTCTGATCAAAGCTCAAACATCAGGTGGTTTCACTTCACAGATCTAGATTCTCTGTAGAGGATTAGTCTGAGATGTTGAAGGGCTCATATGGCTGACATTATAAGTGTTTCAGCTCATGGCCTTTTTCAGAGCATTTCGGTCTAAACCCTCTCTGAGTATAAGAGGATATGATGAGCTATCATTACCAAGCTGATGTTAGCCGTAAGTGATCAGTCATTGACGGTAAGGAAACATACTTTAAACAAACAAATTAAGCATCAGTGGTGCCTAAAGTTTATCTGCTAGGCTGCTGGAAGTACAAAATGATCCACATTGCTTTTATTAAGCAATGTGCACTATTAGCCCCAAACATCACTAACAAACTGTATGTGACCTTCCCTTAGAGCAAATGTAGGTGCCCTCTTCTTTAGCTGACTGTGTGCTCTGACAAAGCACTTCATCCAAAGGACAAACTTTGCTGTGTTTATGAGAGCTTTAGGATAAAATCCACTTCATTGCCTATCCTCTCAGGATAGCTCGGATCAGTCCTGCCTTTACTCCATGACCATCCTTTGACCATCTTTATCAGTTAGATAAAAAGATACAAACTTCATCTGATACTCTGTCCTGATGTAACTCGGCCAAAAGGTGAGGTGTGTGAACAACACTGCAAAATCACTACCAGCATCCTGTAAAGCTTCTATCTGTCAAAAGAGTTCTTTCAACTCCTGATGGTTATACTGTATACCATGGGAATATTTGGGAAGATTTAATATATTGAAAATTAACACCACCCAATCCTACGGCTGCCCCATCCGTTGTCTTCCTCTTGAGGCCTCCTCTCTGAGCAGATCTTCTGACCTGTTTGCTGTCTCTGGTTGTTGTTGAACATTAATGGGGCCTTTCTCTGGTTTAGACCTAGTCTCTATTAGTCTCCATCAGTCCTCCCCTCCTTACAGATCTAATGACCTGTTTGTTGTCCCTGATTGTTGCCGGTTGTTCACAGAGCCATCCTCTCGTTCTAGACGTCATCGGTCCGTCCTCCTCTCTGTACAGATCTAATGACCCGGCTGAGTGGAGGGTTTTTATCTCCTTGAAGGGCCGATGAGGATGAGGAGAGTCATTACAGCATTCTCCTTATCTGCTGTAGATAACATTGGGTTGTCGGTACAGATCATTATTTTTGGCCCTGAAGGCGTTTGGCAGAGCGTAGCGAGGCTAACAGCGCTAACTCCAGGGTCAGCTAGCACAGGGATGAAGACGCTAACGATACGCAGCCTGGCAGCTACTACTTCCTGTGGATGTTCCTAATGAGAGCGTGGTGAGCCCCGCTGTGATGGTCTTTACTTTAGCTTCGCCTCTGCTCTTTAGTAGACCAGACCTCAGTGATGATTAAATAATAATGATGATTGTTTAAGACTCGTTAATAAAGAACACTAGGGTAAAGTGATATCTCTTCGTAGTGGCGCTGGTGTTACAATGAAGGACTTGAATAAAAATGAGACTGAAATGATGGAGCCATTGGAGGATGGGGATTTATCAAATCTGAGCCTTAAAGACAGGAACTATTTGATGTTAAATTCATGTAGGTGTCAGTCATAATAATCATGCTAAAACCTCCTGAATTTATTATGCAGATATAAGAAGCCCAGAATAAATTCTGTGAAATTCCCCTTAAAATACTTGACTTTATTTATCAGATAATGACACTTCTTTTATTGGAAACAGGTTCAAATAGTCTTGAAGTGAGTGGTGCACAGTGATTTCTGGTGTGTATGGTTGATGTTATGTGTTTATACATGTAAATATCATGTAAAATTAACTCAGCATTTCAAGTTTATCATCACCCAAAATTTAGAGATTGATACTATTCAACCTATTGATGTAGTAGTAATGGTGACTCAGCATGATGGGGAAAATTTGTTTTAGCCCATCATGCTGGGTTATGGTTGGTCCAACATTTACCGAGGAGTGTAACTGAATATCACCAAGACTGGGTTGTTCTAATCCAGCAATTATTATTAAGAAAGTCACATGATCAAACCAATCAGACATCAGCTCTCACTACCTTCAAGACGATTCCTCTGGTTGATATGTGAGCCTTCACCTTACTGTCTTTAAACCATTTCTGTGTAGCATTCGCTGTATTCTTCGAGTCATTATCATGTTAGAAAATAAATCTTCTCAGAAGTAGTTTTCTTGCAGGCTAAATGAGATTGTCCTCCAGGATTTTCCTACATTTTGCCACATGCCTGAGAAGCATCCCCACAGCATGATGCTGCCACCACCATGTATCACAGTGGGGAAGATATGTTTGTGATGATATGCAGTGTTTAGTGTTTGTCAAAAATAGCATTTTTGTCTGATTTTGGTCTCATCAGACCAAAGAACTTTCTTTCACTTGACCTTGGAGTCTCCCTCATGCCTTTTCATGACATCTAGTCTAGATTTAATGAGTTTTCTTCAACAGAGACTAGGCAGGTTTACACGTGCCATATTCCTTCAATTTCTTGATGATGGATTTAACTGAACTCTGGGGGATGTTCAGTGCCTTGGAAATGTTTTTACCCATGGCGATGAAATCGGCAGGGGGTTATGTAAAGGGTTCCGTATGATTGTTTGTTTGTATGTGTACAAGATAACTCGAGAACGGAAAGTCAGAACTTCACCAAACTTTCAGGGAATATTGTTGATAGTGACAGGGAAGAATCGATTAGATTTTGGTGATGATCCGTGCATCCGTTTGGTTTTTCTCGGACTTCGACATTTTGAACACTTCGGCATGGGTCTACCGCCTCAGACGGCCATTCTAGTTATTTTTGTATCCAGCTCATGACTTATAGTTTTCAATGACCTTTTCTCCAAGTTGCTTTGAGTGTTCTTTTGTCTTCATGGTGTAATGGTAGTCAGGAGTGCTGATTAACCAGTGACTGGACCTCCCAGACACAGGTGTCTTTATACTAAAATCACTTGAGACACATTGAAAGCACTGAGTTGATCCCCATTTCACTAATTGTGAGACTATAGCACCAACTGGCTGGGTCTCTGGTGAATTAGGTCAGTCATTTTAAAGGGGATGAATATTTGTGCAGTTGGCTAACACATCCAAGGGGTGAATACTCTTTAGAGGCGCTATAGTTAATAAGTGTTATCATTATCAGCTCACCACCTTCATCTATGTTATTCTACTTTGTAACAGCATGTATGGTTGTCGGTGTGGCGTCGGTCGTGATGGTTTGGGGTTAAATGTAAGTCCGGAGCAGCAGAGCTGTAATAATATCCGACCCACAGTGGCATTAATGAGCCGTGTCGCCGTGCTACAAACACTTTCTTCAACATGACGGAGCTCTAATCTCCATCTTCTCCCTCCTCGCCGTTTCATCTAAAGAACCTCCATCAAAGAGCCTCCGTGTGCGTCTGGATAAGGAAATTCAATTAGCTTAATTGGCCCGGATATTAGGGCTGTAATGTGATGTAAGCACGGCTGTCGACAAACTTCACAGGGCACTTTGGAAGCACCTCGCTAATTAGAGCAATACGTTTAATCCAAATGTTTTAGCTGCACGTTCCTCACTGCCGCCGCTGCCGTCTAAATTAAATCCAGGTAATTATCTGAAAGAAGCAGCAGCTCCATCTCTCTCTCTCTCTGCTGACGGCAAACTCCAAATGAAGCTCGTTTTCATCCATGTTTGACACATGACAGAACCAAAATAGAAAAGCATCTCTGCTCTGATGAGACTGAGTTCCTGGAGCTGAACAAAAGATGGATGTGAGAAGTTTTAACCCTGCAGACTAGATGCTGCACCCTGAGCTGCTTTCATCCAAACCTGCAGAGGAGATTTAACTCTGAGAGAGAGACGACAAAGAGAGGAAACATCAAGCTTTAGATCCATCATCGACGAGAGCTGCAGCATGCTCGGCTGCTCTGGCTAATGGACAGAAAACATGCAGCTGGTTTACATCGAACAGACGGCCTTCAGCATAACGCTTAACCTTCACGGCATCAGCAAATACTCACACTTTGATAGATCATATGAAACAGTATCAATTTAATGAATAAATCACAGAAAATAATCTAAAGTTGACAAATAACAGAGAAGAATCTGACACTCATAAATCATTGGAAATGATCAGAATCAGAGACCCTGTTTATACCTCACATTAGCATCTTTTTGGTCATCAGATACAATGCAACAATCCTAAATGCTTTATGCTGCACTCTTCATAGTTGCAAACTGTTTAATGTCTGATAGCTCAGACTGCATGATGACTTTGTCTGGACTGGATGTGTATATGCTACACGTTCATCAAAGACTGCCCCATCAGCTGATGTGATCATTAAAGAATGACATCAACTTCAAAGGTGATTTGAAATGTTTTATGGACATTAAAGGATAACATCAACTTCAAAGGTGATTTGATATAGTTTATGGACATTAAAGGATGACATCAACTTCAAAGGTGATTTGAAATATTTTATGGACATTAAAGGATAACATCAACTTCAAAGGTGATTTGATATAGTTTATGGACATTAAAGGATGACATCAACTTCAAAGGTGATTTGAAATGTTTTATGGACATTAAAGGATGACATTAACTTCAAAGGTGATTTGATATGGTTTATGGACATTAAAGGATGACATCAACTTCAAAGGTGATTCAGAATGTTTTATGGACACTAAAGGATGACATCAACTTCAAAGGTGATTTGAAATGTTATATGGACATTAAAGGATGACATCAACTTCAAAGGTGATTTGAAATGTTTTATGGACATTAAAGGATAAGATCAACTTCAAAGGTGATTTGATATAGTTTATGGACACTAAAGGATGACATCAACTTCAAAGGTGATTTGAAATGTTTTATGGACATTAAAGGATGACATTAACTTCAAAGGTGATTTGATATGGTTTATGGACATTAAAGGATGACATCAGCTTCAAAGGTGATTCGGAATGTTTTATGGACATTAAAGGATGACATTAACTTCAAAGGTGATTCAGAATGTTTTATGGACACTAAAGGATGACATCAACTTCAAAGGTGATTTGAAATGTTTTATGGACATTAAAGGATGACATCAACTTCAAAGGTGATTTGATTTGGTTTATGGACATTAAAGGATGACATCAACTTCAAAGGTGATTTGAAATGTTTTATGGACATTAAAGGACGACATAAACTTCAAAGATGATTCGGAATGTTTTATAGACATCAAGGATGACATCATGTTCAAAAGGGATTTGGATTGTTTTATAGACATTAAATGATGACATCAACTTCAAAGGCAAATGGAATGCTCTTTGGACATTAAACGATGACATCTTTTTTTGAGAATTAAAAAAATGTTGTCTTCTTTCTAAAGCCCATTACATACTTCAAAGGAGGACAACATCTATCTAGGAAATGCTGGTGAAGCTAGGGATGTCAGGTCCTTTTTCTCTCCATTTTTGCTAAATAGTAGGCAAAAGCCAAATTGGTACCAAATAAAGAGCTGTCACTTATTACTGAACAGAGACAAATAAACCAGCTATCTAAAAAGAGCCATAATTCCCATCAATTTAAGAAAGTCAAGGGTTTTCTTTACTAGCATAATACGGCTGATCACATCAGCTGATGGGGTGGTCTTTAACACGTGCCAGTATATGTTGCGTCTACACAACCAATCCAGCTCAGACCAAGACATCCCAGCAACCTCTGTCAGTAGTCTGAGCTAATAGATATCAAACCATTTTCACTGAGGTGCCCACATAAAGCATTACTTAGTATCTGAATGACTGTAAATATGTAAATGTGAGGTATAAACAGGGTCAAAATTTCTGCAGGAAGAAAAAGATTGTAAATAAAGAGTCTGGAGTCATTGGTAACACAATAAAACTGTATTACATTTGTGCTTAAAATTATTCCAATTACAGTATTTACAGGTGTTGTCCTAAAAATAAACATCTCATGCTGATGACACGTAGAAAGAAATCATTGTACAGAGCAGGCAGAAAGGAGGACTTCTGATATGTACAGGCCATATTTTACAAATCAAAGACAGTTTTCATCTTTTTCTCCAGCACAGGAAGTTTCTGAAAAATTTATCTGTGACAGATGAGAGCAAACACGCTGCAATTACAAGGGGGATGGTTGAATTTACAAATCCAGACATGTAAAGTCAGAAACGCCCCCTCCAGGCCGGAAAGACTGACTGGATATGCAGCGTTTTTCTGTTGCTCTTTTCTTTTCTCTTTTTTCATAATTTGCAGCCTGTTTTCAGAAACATAAATATGTTTTTTGTTTAAAGCTGCACCTTTTCCCATTTGCAGCACATTTCTGTTGCTGCATTTATCCTAGGACTCATTTTATTTAGGAGTTTGCTGTCCGATGGAAATGGAAATGAGTCTGTTACAGCGTGTTTGCCAGTCGTCATCAGTTATCGTAGATTTAGAATACTGAAAGAGTTCTGGTTTAATGTGATTCTGCAGCTCTGCAACAGGTCCTAAAGATGTGTTTCTGCAGGAACTTTCCTCTGGGACATCAGGAGGATCTTGGAGTGTTTCAACTAGAAGTAAAAAAATCTTTAAATAAAGTCTGGGGAGTAAATTTTGATATTATCAGTCATTAAAATGACAAATTGTATATTTCATAACATGTGGTATTAAACAATAAAATCTTAAAAATCTCAACAATCTGCCTTTGAGCCCCATGAACCTTTTAACAACCAGGATAAGAAAGTTCCTCGGTTATTTTGGTGGAAACACAGCTTTAGAGGGCGTGATTTTAAATATGTCCGCTGTGCTGCAGAGTGCATAAATGTGATGGTGAAGCTGTTTAAAATCACAGCAGACGTCTTCATCACAAACCAAACAGTGATTGATCAATCGATCAGTCATTGATTGGATTCAAGTATCAGCGAGTCAAACAGAAATCAGGACAACATGAGAGAATAATTATCAAATAAATAGTTTACAAAACTTTACAACCCCTCCACATTCCCCGTAAACCAGGGCAACAGAAACCTCCAGCCTTAACCCATGATGCAGTGGGACCAGAGGAAAAATGAAGAGTTAGGAGGAGGTCTCTGCTGCTGATTGGTTCAGATTAAATCAGAGCTCATGACCATTAACAGCTGGTAATGTGTCGGCGATGTCCACATCCCCCACTCAGAGCTTCTCATTGGTGTTTCCTGTTAAAAGTAGAGCTGTATGATTTTAAAAAATCTCATTGTGATTATTGTGACCCGTATTGCAAATTTAGTATGAAATCCTTCAAAATAAAAGCACATAGACTTTTTTACCAGTGGCTGACTAAGAAATTTCGGAGCCCAAAGTGAGCACAGGCATGAGGGCCCTCCACATTCATTGTTCTCCTTTTAAAACAGCAAAACAATTTTAAAAGTAATTTTCTGCATGTCTTTTGACCTTAAGTCTGATATATTCCATTATTCATTTCTTTTAGCAGTCCTCTAAAGCTTCCAGTACTATGAATGACTGAATCTAAATGTGGAACTATTTGGAACAAAAAATATATCTAATTTTCAAAAATAAAAACAGAAAAACAGAATAATCTGAGTTCTGAAAATGCTACTCTGTGTTGGTTCACTTAGATAACTAGCTCTGCAGCAGAGTAAACGGCATTAGTGACATGAACTCTGAAGGTAAAGGTTGTCATAAACGGACTCCTCATTATAGAGATGCCCCTTATCGATTAACACCATGTTAATTGATTTAGCGAACCAATCAAACCCTCTCTCCTCTCTCTACATTCACAGATTCAATCTCTGTTTTTCTCTGGTGGATGATCCTCTGAGTGGTTCTGGTCCTGGTAAATCTGCTAGATGGTCCTGGGGGGAGCAGTGTTCCCATCAGTACTTCAAAGTGAGGGTAAGCTTCTTTTTTTTGAGGTGGGAGGGGGGTCAAAGTTCAGAGTGTCCGTATGTCACACAGAGAAATGTTCCAACAGCGTTTCATCCTGCTATGGCGCTCTGGGTGCCCCCTCCCGCTCAGAGCATCTATGGCCATTCTGTACAGAGAGCGCCCCCTACAGGGAGTTTATGTACATATGTGGGAGTGTCAGAGTCTGGAGATGAGGCCCTAGAGCTTTAGTTTGATTACGAGCTCCTGACCCTCCTCCCTTCTCAGTACAGGTCCATGGGGGGACAGGGTCAGCGGACCTGGGGGGCATAGCCCTCCTTCATCAGCCCCTCCTCGTAGTCGGTCTGACACAGGATCATGTTGTTCTTCAGGAAGAATTTATCTCCAACACAGAACCTGGAGAACAAACAGAGGAGAGGGGGGTTAGCACCAGAGCAGCATCTCATCATTGAGCTGTAGTAAAGTCAAGATTCTGTCCTCAATTCTTTATATAAGCAAACATGAATTTACGGGGAGCTTATTTTTTTGTTGCTAACTTACAGAAGGAAAAATAACTTTATAAGGTGTAAGGTAAGACGTAGGTGTGGTGAGTAAGCCATAAGAGGGCACCATTGGGCAGGAAGGAGGGCTGACACAACCCCAGTAGTGCTCTGGATGTCCTTGCACATTACCAGAGGCATAGGAAAACACTCCCTTTTAATAAATTAAGTCCATGCCTTGAGGGCACAAAAGGGATAGATGTGGCAAGCAGGGACGTAATTTGGGGACAGGGGGGACATGTCCCCTGCACTTTTTAAAAAGGCAGTTTTGGTCCCCTGCAGTTTTTACCATCCAAAAACAATATTACGCTATATTAAATGGAGACAGGTTGAGCACTAGGACCAAGCGGAAAACAGCTGCTCAAGCTGAAGCATGTTTCTCTTTAGACCGCCCACTGGCCCACAAGCTCATCGATTGGCTTTGCCGTTTCTTGCTAACGTGTGATTGGCCGTCCCCGCTGTCACTCCATCTGGTTTTAAACAGCGCCTGGACTATAGCACATGAGCGCACCGGTGTTTAGCTAGTTGGCAATGAGTCCACGGTCATCTGCTGCTGTGAGTTGTTAACATGTTGGGCATTTGTTCTGCCTGGGTCACGTAAGCTAGACGGATTTTGATATCAAAGGTTTCGTTTACATTAACATTGAATGTGTGTCTGTGTGTGTGAGTGCATGTGAATGTGTGTTTGCTAATTAGGCGCAGCCAGGTGGCAAGATGTCGAAAAAAAGAAAACTGGATATAAGAGGCTTCTTTAGAAGTGAAAGTGTAAGTTACTCAGAGGAACACATTACACCACAAACTCCTTCCCCTCATCCATCAGAAACTCAGGCTCTCTCCCCTCCTATTACTATTATTATTATTATTAGTAGTAGTAGTAGTAATAGTATTACTTGATTTCTTTTTTAATATTCTATTATTTAACTTTATGATAAACTTATGTATTGCAATTTATATGTTCATATTATGTAATTGTTTTATTCTTGTAAAGTGTCTTTGAGTTTTATTGAAAGAGCTGACAAATAAAATATTATTATTATTATTATTATTATTATTATTATTACTGTAGAGCCTCAACAACACAGAGATTTTAAAAAAGCGTATATTTAAAGCCAAAGAGATACACGTTTTGATTTTTTTTTTTCATGTATTATTTGTGTTTCAAAAGGCAGCCACTGTTTAAAAACACTAACAATGAAAGTTTGTGGGAAAAATAAAATAAAACCTTGGATTATAAATGTGATTTTATACATCCATATTGTTTGTGAATAAATTAGACATAATAATTGAGAAACTGAGTTTTTTCTTCAGACTATACCATCAAAATCAATGATTGTTGCATCCCAAATTGTCCCACTGTTCATATGCCATCCATCAAAATTTTTTTGTCAGGTGACAGATAATAGAAATCCAGAAGAAGATACAGGAGGAGGTAGAGCAAGAGAGGCTCGAGGAGATGGAGGAGGTAGAGGAGGAGATACAGGAGGAGGTAGAGGAGGAGAGACTGAAAGAGGTAGAGGAGGAGAGGCTGGAGGCTCACAGGTAAGGTTGAAAGAATAAAGATATGTTAGTCATGAGATTGATCATTGTGACAAATGTTAGAGTGATGATAATCTTATTTTTATATCTTATTATAGCTTATTATAGCTTATTTTTACTCAAAAATTAGGTATAATTTTATGTAAATGAGGTCTATTGACCATACCCCCTGTACTCAAACCAGTTGTGTCCCCCCCACCTCTGAAATCAAAATTTCGTCCATGGTGGCAAGTAAGCATGGCTTAGGGCAGTGGTTCTCAGTCCTTTCAGCTCGTGACCCCCAAAATAAAGGTGCCAGAGACCGGGGACCCCCACTGTACCTGAAGATGGTTGAACACAGCCATGCACATTCAAGAATAGTCATGTGGAGACAAGGCCGTCCATAGGGGATAAATAAGAGAGCTTTCTAGGGCCCACCCAAACTGGGAGCCCATGGAGGTCAACAAAATCATGGTCTAATGTGAAGTTAAGCTGTGATATCCATGTTTTATATGTAACCTGAGAAAATAACCACTCATCAGTGAAGCAAATCTCTTTTTTAAATCATTAGTGTAGTATATAGCCTTCTTAAAAATGTTAATCTATTTTGTAAAAAAAAAAAAAGGAATTAAAATGGTTTAAAAATTTAAAAAAAAGGTTAATAAGGTGGTGAAACTGGATCTTAAAAGTAGCAGAAATGGGTTAGTTGCAAAACTTAGATAAGAATGGCAAAAAATAACAGAAAAAAAGCAAAAATCGGTTCAGTTGCAAAAATTGACATAAATAGTGGCAAAAGGGAATTGAAAAGTGGCTGAAAAGGCTTTAAATTGGCAACATTGGGTGGAAATCCGGTGAAATGGGAAGAAATAAATATAAACTGGCAAAATAGTGCTAATTGAGAAAGGAAAAAAAGAGGCAGATATTGGCAGAAATTGTCAGACTGGCAAAAATGGGCATATCAGGTAGTGCAATGTAGTTAAAATGGGGAAAATTCCGCATAAAAAGTGGTAAAATGGGGTAATAGTGGCAGTAATGGGTCAACAGAGGCAATATTGGGCTTATGTGGCAAGAATTGGTTTAGAAGTGGCAAAAACAGCTAGAAAAAAGTGGTGGAAAGGGTTTAATATGGCAAAATAAGTATTAAATGGCAAAAATGTATTAAAATTTGCGGGAAAAAATTGACAAAAACTGTTTAAAATTGGACAAAATTGGTGAAAAGTGGCAACAGTGGAATATGAAAAATATCTTTAGTTTATTTTTTAGGGAAACTGGAGACCCCCTCTTAGTGTCTGTTGACCCCAA
Organism: Cheilinus undulatus; assembly: GCF_018320785.1. NCBI lineage: Eukaryota > Metazoa > Chordata > Actinopteri > Labriformes > Labridae > Cheilinus > Cheilinus undulatus. The sequence continues at coordinate 15,703,944 of NC_054887.1, read as the reverse complement.
GGGGGTCCCAACCCCAAGGTTGAGAGCCACTTGCCTAGGGAACTATCAGGGTGGGTAGTAGGGCTGCCATGAGCCCTTGGTCATACTGTGGATGTCCCAAGGACCTACAAAACCGCATTCTCCAGGCATATTACCAGAGGGGGAAAGGTTCAGACAAAAAGATGTTATCAAGCTTGACCTTGGCTGCCAAGCAACATGCAACTTAAGGTTATTTATCAATGGATTTTCACACTAAAATGTCTGATTCCAAGCACCTTAGGTTTTCTTAGCTGTAAAAACATTGCACTGCCATGTTGTTTTATCTAAAATCAATCCATTTATCATTTACAGTGCTTGTCCTGTTTTGGGTCACAAAGGCTTGAGAGAATCCCAGCTGTCATTGGCCAAATAAGCTATAGTCACACTTACACCAATGGGCAATTTAGAGTCACCAATTAACCCCAATGAGCATGTTTTTGGACTGTTTGAGGAAGCTTATACATAGCATCAGTAACTTCCTGAACATGATGAAAAATCATCAGACAGTGCAGTCTGCAGAGATCTGGAGGGTATTTAAGGAGGGGGGGGGCTGCAGGTGCTGCAGGTACGGGGGGTTGGAGGTTAAAGTTGACCTCTGAACATCAGCGAGTACAGATCAGGGTTTAGTATCAGACTGTTTCTCTCTCTCTTTGTTTCCTGAGGGCCGTTTATCTTGCTCAGTGTGCAGGTCGGACAAACACCGGGCAGTGTTTACATGGGGGAGGACGGGGGAGGAGTTCACCTCCTCTGACTCCCTGCACGCCAGCGTTCATGCTGCTGCAGGAGATCAGGTACGAGACGAGCTGTTGGTGAGCGCTGCAGGCGGACGGAGCGAGATTTAACATCCATCAGAGACCAATTATCACGAAACCAGAGAAGAGAGGAGAGGCGATTAAAACGAGACAGAGAGGAGGATAAAAAATGAAAAAAAGGGAGAGAGAAAAGCACAGAATAAAGAGGAATAAAGCCACAGAAAGGGGGGAATAAAAGGGGAGGAAGAAAAGGAGGAGTAAACCAGAAACAGAGAGATGAACAGGAGGAAAAGGAGTAAAACATTAAATACCAAAAAACTGAGAAAAATGAAAGCAAAGAAATGACTGAAATTATCAATCACAGAAAACAGCTGGAGACTGATGACACTGGGATCAGATTAGAGTCCTCAATTAACATTTCTGATAGCATTCTCTTCTGTCCTTTTAGGCTCACTGTAGCAAGGCAGCAGCTGTATAATACTAGTTGTATGGTCTTGGCTCTCTATCTGTGATCTTAAAATGTCTGATTTCAGTCTCAGTGGACAGCTGTTTAACTTTAAGAAGCATCTTTACCCATCACTTTTAGCCCAGCAGAGGCAGACAAAGTCATTATAGGTGCATATGAAATATGATGTATACGTTTAAAATGACTGTCAATGAATCTGATGTGTATTTTGAATTTAAATAAGGAGCCAATAGTGATTAAAACAGCATTCACATAGATTCAGATTATCCATAATAGTCCCTTTGATGACATTATCTTTTTAAAGTTGATCATAGACTTCAAAGGACGACATCATCTTCAAAAGCAGAGGATGGAATGTTGGGGAAGCTGGGGATGTTGGGGCCTTTTCCTCTCCATTTAAGCCCAATAGTAGGTCAAAGTTATCAACTTTTGGGTGGGTGGAACTGGCAAGGAGCGAGGGAAACCCTCCCCCAGTTCGCTGGCGCCCTTACCCACCTCTGATTGCAGAGCTGACAAGCAAAACAGTCGAGGTGATAGACGTTCTCTTTGGCTCGCATCACCATCTCGAAGGCCGGGATGAGTTTACTGCACGCCGCACAGTTTCCTGTGACACCAAACAACCTGAAAGACACGAATATGTGGAAAACAAGAGAAAACACTGTTAGTGAGTGGATCAGGTTTAACATGTGGAGAAGAATCATGACGAGGCAGATTCAAAGTACTTCTTCATCAACACGATACTTAAAAAAAAGGAATATATCTGAAGAAAAGAGAGACCTTTAAGGTCCCAAACCTTGCCATGCCAAGGACCCCCGACATCTGAGTGGTCTTAAAAACATTAAATAAAATGCAGCTCTATGATTAGATGAAAAGGGTAAAACCAATAAATTTACTCGTTTGTGTGAAGAAAACTTTAAATGTTAAGCCAAAGTTTTCAGGATAAATGCGTTGTCCCCGTGTTCATCCACCTGGCTGAGTGTTGGATTAGTCCATTTTAAAAAACATAGCGGGGGGGTGGGGGTTGGTTCATTTCATATTCCAGAGGCAGTTCTGCTCTTTCCCTCCCCCCTCCCGGCCGGCCATGGCGTGCTCGGCGTACATTCATCAGCTGCAGGATTAGACTGTGTTTCCTGGCCGTCCATTGATCACGGGCCTATTACGAGCCCAATGACAGTTAATTACCCACTACATTAACCAGCGGGACCCAGGGAGCGCCCCCCCTCGCCATCAGTCAACATGATGAATGTGTTGGAGTTCAGTAAAGCACGCTGTCCGCTCGTCTACCCGCCATGCAGACAACCAGCCCGCCATCACACCACCCAGCCCCCCCAGAGTTAAAAAAAAACCCTCTGCACAGTTGGGGGGGGGGGGGGGTAATAACACACAAAGGAGGGGGGCTGTATACAGTGTTAATAGGACCCCACCCACACGTATCATCACCCCCCCCCCCATCATGAAAGGAGACGGGCTGGTGTCCCACTATAACCCCCCTAGGACAAGTTAAATGCCTTCAATAATAGAACTATTAATCTACATTAATCAATCAACTTAACACCCGAAAACTGACAGGAAATTTAATTTTATTTAAAAAAAATCACATTTATTCCTTTTTATGAAATTAAATAAATGGGATCTGTCATATTAATTATAACAAATTTGGTGTTGAAGTGTATTAAAGGGTGTAAAAAATATTTATAAAAAACAGCTTCATTAAAACAAACGATTTAACAAAAACCAACATGATAGTAGATTCCCTTTTTTTTTTTTTTTTACATTTTTAAACATTGATGTGATCACAAGCATAGTTACAGCACTTCTGTAGCTTCTGCTTCAACTTCCAAAGTAATAAAAGTGATTAAAATAAATATTGGGACAGGATAATATAAAGCGCATTAAAGAATGGTGAACAAAGAAAAGTAGGGATGCTCCATACTGGATTTCTGTTGCTGGTATTTGATATGAGTATATTTATGGATTCTTTTTTTTCTTCTCCCTGCTCCTCTCTGGTCATGAAATGTAATGAGGCTGAATAATTCTTTGTGAAAAATTGTGAACTTTACCATGACTAGAATGATTTAAAATGAAATGAAATGAAATTTAGCTGAAACAGACATCAACACTGAAATTCAAAAATGCATTTAGTAACAAAAAACGAAGTCCAAAAACACAACTCAAAGTTTAAGGAAGAACAAAGAAACAGACTTCAGCTGACACAGATATGTTGTTCCTAAATAAAACTTCACAAACGTATTCATACAGGATGTATTAACAGCTGATATAAGTTGATATAGGGTGATATTTACAGTTACTAAAGGCCAATAGTTACAGACGATATAGGCCGGCTTTTAAAGCTGATAAGTTGGTATTTAAAGCTGATATGGGCTGGTATTTACAGTTGATAAAAGCTGGTATTTACAGCTGATATAGGCCATTATTTACAGCTGATACAGGCTGGTATTTACTGTTAATAAAGGCTGGTATTTACAATTGATATAGGCCATTATTTACAGTTGATATAAGCCTATACTTTAAGCAGATATTGGCCAAATGTTTTACCTGTTATAGGCTAATACTTAGACCTCATAAAGGTCATTACTTAGACCTGATATGGGCCATTACTTAGTCCTGATATAGGCCATTACTTTGACCTAATATAGGCTAATACTTAGACCTGATATAGGCCATTACTAAGACCTGATATAGGTCAATATTACACCTGAAAGAGCCCAAAACTTACAGGTGATATAGGCCAGTATTTACAGCTGATATAGACCAATATTACAGCTGACATAGGCTGGTATTTACAGTTGATATAGACCAATATTTACAACTGGTACAATCCAATAGTTACAGCTGTCATACGCTGGTATTTACAGTTGATACAGGCCAGAATTTATAGCTGATATAGACCAATATTTACAGCTGATATAATCCAATATTTAAAGCTGATATAGAACAAATTTACAGCTGATAAAGACCAATATTTAGAGCTGATATATACCAATATTTACAGCTGACATAGTCCAATATTTACAGCTGATATAGACCAAAATTTACAGCTGACATAGTCCAATATTTACAGCTGATATAGACCAATATTTACAGCTGATATAGACCAATATTTACAGCTGATATAGACCAATATTTACAGCTGATATAAACCAATATTTACAGCTGACATAGTCCAATATTTACAGCTGACATAGTCCAATATTTACAGCTGATATAGACCAATATTTACAGCTGACATAGTCCAATATTTACAGCTGATATAGACCAATATTTACAGCTGACATAGTTCAATATTTACAGCTAATATAGACCAATATTTACAGCTGATATAGACCAATATTTAGAACTGATATAGACCAATATTTACAGCTGACATAGGCTGGTTTTCACTGTTGATACAGGCCGGTATTTATGGCTGATATAGACCAATATTTACAGCTAACATAGACCAATATTTACAGGTGATATAGACCAATATTTACAGCTAATATAGACCAATATTTACAGCTGACAGAGGCTGTTATTCCAGCTGATATAGGCTAATATAGGGTGATACTTACAGTCACCAAAGGCTAATAATTAAGGCTGATATAGGCTGGTATTTACAGCTGATATAAGCCAGTACTTTCAGCAGATATTAGCCAATACTTAGACCTGATTTAGGCCATTCCATAGACCTGATATAGGCCATTACTTAGACCTGATATAGGCCAATACTAAGACCTGATAGAGTCCAAAACTTACAGCTGATATAGGTTGGCATTTACAGCTGATATAGGCCAACACTTACAGTTGATATGGACCAATATTTGCAGCTGATATTAGCCAAGACTTTTACCTGATATAGGCCAAACCAAAATAATTGTGATTCCAAATTTTTTTGTTGTATAATACAACAGTAGGAGCTATTTGGGTTTAATTGTCAGGCTGTGAGAGCTGGGGATTTTACTCCTGACCTTTTGGTTTGAGGCTGACCAACTCTGATTCACAGTTTACCCGTACCATGAGACTTTAGTGGCCATCAAGGAAATATCTTATCAGTTTATCAAAGTATACAACACGTTAGGAGACTACACTAGGAGACCGTTCACTCATACAGATCATGGCTCACTGTGACAGCAGAGGGTGAGGGATAGGACCGAAGTAGGGTCTGTTTATATTAATCTTTCCAAAATATGTTTTACAACGTTGTAGAAACCTGATGCTGCTCAACACGTAAATGATTTCCAGGCTCATGAAAAAAATCGACTTTCTATTTCACCATGTAAATGTAAACGGGCGAGGATAACCTGGAGAATTCAGGGTTTCGGACAGAGTTGACGTATTCAGAGAGTTCAAAGTAGAAAACACGCTGCTCTGTTAAAGAAACTGATCAAACCGTGTTTTTCCTTTCTTCCACACTTTGATAAACTCAGCAGCCAGTGAGTTTGAGACAGATAGATGGTGGTCCACACGCCGCTGGCTGATGGTCTCTGATTAAACCACTCTGGGGGCTAAATTATTTCAATTAGAGCGGCCGTGACCTGGGAATTGTCCCTGGGATAAGATTTTCCTCGTTGAGTGGCCCGACGTGCCCGGCTGCTGGCTCGATCAGTTCTCATCTGCACCTGGACTCTGATATCCTAATGATGAATTATGGGCTGCCGTGAGAACGAGCGGAGCGTTCAGAGGAGAGTTAGGCCGACTGTCAGCCTGAGGACGAGAGTGAGGAGTGAACTAATTACTACTAAAGAAAGAAATAGTGGGAAAAACGCACAGCTAGCAATGGGAGGAGGCCAGAGAGGACTAACTGATGGAAGCTAGAAGCATGGAGCTGGATTTAAGAGGAAACATCGTTTATGTTTCAGTTTATGAACCCAAAATAATGCCTAATTTCATATCTTTATTATCAGACAGATGTGCAGAGGACCAATGGATACACCAAAAATATACAAGCAAACTTTACTTCATTTTTTATGTCAAACTCTTCTCTTAAAGACATTCTCCATCATGTTTGAGTGTCCATATTTCCTCTAATTTTCCTCACACTTTAACGTCTCGTCATTGGTGAATAAATCTGTCTGAATCCTCTGTCCCTTTCAAATATGAACCATCCGTCTCTTTCCAAACAAAGAGCACATTAAACCCACTCCATGGTGGATTTTGGCAGCTCTGTGTTTGGGTCCATTTTCAGCCGGTGTAATGAATGATTTGGAGCCCTGTAGGATCCAGATGTGCGGCTCGATAGACACCTGCGGGCTGGCTCTGCGTGCCAGGCCCAGGCTCTGCAATTATCAGCAGCAAACACCGCCACCGCCATCACCACCACAGCTCTTCACAGCTAATTGAGCTAATCTGAACTGCAGGGGATGGTCCAAACCTGACGAGTCCAACCAACCAAACGGAGGCATTCAAGTTCAGATGATAATACCAGCTCTGAGCGGCACATGTGGACCAGACACAAGAGACAGAGAAAGAGAGGGAGAGCACGCCATGGTGGTGTTAGTGTTTAGAAAAGAATCTGAAAGTTTAATAAAGAAAGAACTTTTTACAGGAAGTGATGTTCAATATAGTTGAGAAAGTTTGAACCTTGACCCATCTGACCCAAGATCTCTGATCCTGTTTATATCATCAACATCCATGCTGAGTTACCAGATGCAACGTTAAACACACTCTAGTATGTCAGTAACACTCTGCATTAAGAACAAGTCTCTCAGCCCATAGATCATTCTCAGGCTCACAGTAGTGTATTTATGTGCGTCTGTTCAGTCTCATAACTTATGATCTTGAATTAAGTTATCATTTCAATCTCATTATTAGGGCACATATATATATATATATATATTGTTGGCAATTTTTGGAAAAGTGGTCGAAACCCTAGCTCGTTATCAGCTCTACCCACTTTTCCAGAGGTTGCCAACAATGGCCTACAACTGGAAGCTTCACCAACATCCTGTCCTCAACCTTTACAGATGATGCCATCCTTTGATAAATACTACACATTCTGTCCATGCCTTTAAAATGATGTCATCCTTCAATATCTATGAAACATTCCATCCTGGCCTTCAAAGGTGATGTCATCCTCCAGTGGCTATAAATATTCAATCCTTGCCTTTAAAGGCGATGTCATCCTTAAATGTTAAAAAACATCATCATTTAAAGTTAAAAAAAAAAACAAACAAAAAAAACATTCCACCCCTGCCCTTACATATGGTGATAAACTCAAATGTCTAAAAACTTTCTATATTTGCCTTTTAAGATGATGTCATCATTTTTAAATGCCATGGCCAGTATTTGGCTATGGCATTTAAAAATGATGCCACCCTTCAATGTTTTTAAAACATTCCATCCTTGCCCTTTAATATGACATCCTTCAAAAACTATAAAACACTCGACTTTTGCCATTGGCAGAGTCATGTTTTAAACGTTATAAAACATTACATCCTTGCCTTAAAAGACAATGTCATCCTTTAAAGCCTATAAAACATTCCATCTTACTTTTAAAGATGATGTCGTCCTTCAGCATTTATAAAATATTCCATCCTTGCCTTTAAATACGGCATCCTTTGAAAGACTAACATTCAGTCTTTGCATTTGACATTGTCATCCTTTTAAGTCTGTAAAATATTACATTATATTATGTATATGGTGACATCCTCAAATGTCTAAAACATTCCATTCATGCCTTTAAAGATGATGTCATCGTTTAAAGTCTATAAATATTCCCTCATTGCATTCATTGATGATATTATCCTCTGATGTCTACCAAATACAGGTTTTATCCTTTAATGTCTATAAATATTCCATCCTTGCCATTAAAGATGATGTCTTCCTTTAAGGTCCATGATCCTTCAAAGCTCGGATTTACAGAGTCTGTCATCCTTTAAAGCCTATAACACATTCCATCCTTGCCCTTGAAGAAGTCATCCTTTCAAGTCTTTAAAACATTCTCTCCTGGAGACATAAACAAAAACACATATTGTTCTTGACACTGTAGGATATTATTTGGTACAGTCTGATAGGATATGATGCCATAATCATATGAAAACATGAACCATGAAAACACTGATTTAATTGTTCAAAATAAATGAGTGTTGGACTAAAAATCCAGATCCATCCTCAGATCAGTCTGCAGCCTCAGACTCACAATCTGGATCAGGTTCAGGATCCATGTTTGGTAGACGATTGTTTGTGTACAACTGTGATTGTGTGTTTATAGTACGTGATAAGTGTATATACATATGTGTGTGTTGGTGTGCAGAGCGGCGTGTTTATGTGTGTTGGCGTGCAGAGCAGCGTGCGTCAGTTCCGGTAGGTCGCTCTCTAATTGAGAAGTCAGTGAGGGGTTCAGCTCTGATCGCCCCGTCCAAATAAACGGCAGAGAGAGAGAGAGAGGCTAACATCGACCAATCAGAACACTCACATCCTGATCTACATGCTGACACCCCCCCTCCGTGGTTCAAACAGCTGCAGAGTGTAAACACCCCCCCCCGTACCTCCATTCATCTCAATAAAGGAGTCATTATATAGGAGGAGAGAATGGATGGTCTCCATGGCAATAAAGAGCCTCCAACATCAGGACAACTAATCAGTTATACAAAGTTGATAATGACTAACAAGTTTGTAAAATCTTAATAAATAAAGATATAATTATAAAGGTTTTTAAAGCTTCTTAAACACCAATCCTGCATGCAGCTGATGGCTAAAACCAGGGATGTCCTGATCCCAATCACATGTATCGGATCAGAGCCGATACTAAGCATTTTTAATTGATCAGTGATCAGCAATTTGATCCGATTAGCCCAGCCGATCATTTACGTCAGTTGCCATAAATGCAGCATAATTTACGACAGGCCGTAAACGTGCCAGTAACAACAAAGCTTGTAAAACAATATTAGCTTTCATGTGTTAAAAATGTCCGCGGTGTGGAAAAACTTCAAACTTGAGAGAGAAAACAGTCCAACGACAATTTGCAGCATCTGTAACAGGACCACTTCACGAGGTGGTAGCAGCAGAGCTCCGTTTAACACTACAAATTTGATCCGTCATCTCCGATCAAAACATGCTGCAGAATATGGAGACTTTACAAGAGGAGCAAGGCAGCTTCACCGAAGATACACGCTCTGGACTTTAAGAGGAAAGACAAGTACCCTTGAGGGAGCGATAAGGCAAAAAAAAGATGACAGAAAAAGTGGTTGAATTCATCACTTTGGACAACCAGCCCATCTCCATGGTGGACAATTTGGACCCACACTGTGCCCTGCCGTCTTGACATTACATTACTAACACTGACACCGCAGGGAGTTTTTAGCACAATATTCGCGCCCAGGCAAATCACGTATTCTGGGTTAAGAGTCTTTATGCAATTTTTAAATCCCGGCTTTTCAACAACACTGGGCTCATGTCTTTAGCGGCGTGTTGTGTTACTGCCACTGTTATCTTAGAGTCATCTTGCGGTGTATTTTAACAATTACTGCGTGATTTCGACCTCTTCCTTTTTAAAGCTGAACCTGGCAGATTACAGCGCTGTTTGTCGTAGTCCATCTCTGAACGCTGCTAACTAGCCGCTAACTCGCCACGCTGCTCTGTTTACCCATAATGTTTACCTCCTCTCTCCTCCGCTGATACAAAAACACGCACGTGGGGAGGAGGGTTTTCTGGTTGGGCGGGGGAGTGAGCTCTCTGATGTAAGAGATGCGTTCAGGGACAATGGGAGAAGCATAACTCCAGGGAGAAAAGCATGCTGGCGGCTCCAAACTTCCACACAATTTATACTCGGATGTTCACGATATAGTCATTTTATACATCATCTTTTAAAACCTTTAAAATATTCCATCCTTGCCTTTAAAGATCATGGGTCCTTTAAAACATTCCCTCCTTGCCTACATTGATGATTTCATCCTTTAATGTTTATTAACATTCCATCCTTGCCTTTAAAGATCCTGGGTCCTTTAAAACATTCCCTCCTTGCCTATATTGATGATTTCATCCTTTAATGTTTATTAACATTACATCCTTGCCTTTAAAGATGTCATTCTCCAATGTTTATAAAACATCACATTCTTGTTTTTAAAAATGATGTTATTCTTTGAAGTCTATGAATATTTCATCCTTGCCTTTGATGTCGGCTTCTTTCAGGTGTCAACCTTCAAAAACCAGAGCTCTTTATCTTGTAACTTCATTTATAATCAATGTGATTGTCACCATCAACATTACTGATGGATGGAGATAGAAACCTGGCTCTATAAGGATCCAGTTCTGCATCTTTCAAAAACCTGATGATCAATAATGCTTTACCTTCAATTTGACTATCAAGGCGTGTTGGTTCTGTGATGTAACTTCTTTAATCAGATCACTGGTGTGAAAACAAACGTCATCCCTTTAAAGAGGGAAAATCAGCACACATCAGCATTGTGTTACATGAGATGATTCCCAAACACAGAGCCTTAAACAAAGAGAAACAGACAGAGAGCCAGAGCCTGAGAGAGGAGCTGTTATCAGTGTCAGACATACAGTTGAACAAGGAGACGGCCAATTGGAGAGCAGCTACAGACACAGAGAGACAAAAGACTCTGATACACATAAACAGACACAGATCCAGGAGCTTGTGCAAGGAGAATTAATTGATCTAAAATAAGTTAATGTATAATAGGTGTGGCCCTCCTCTCCACTCAACTGTGGCCCCTGGACCAACCCTGAATTAAAGGTGTTAGTGATGAAATAAAGATGAAATAAACTCAGTCTTTCTGCTTCAGTCAGACGTTGTCTCTAAGAACTCCTTTTCCTCTCAGATTAAGCCAAACCAACCTGTGGTTAATCTGTGTGTGTGTGTGTGTGTGTGTGTGTGTGTGTGTGTGGGTGTAATATATGCATGGAAATGACCTGCAGCCCCCCATAAAGAGAAGGAAGGAGGGGGGCCAACTGGGGTCAAACTGCTCCAAACTGAACTGAGCTTTAATTAAAAAGACAAAGAGAAGCAGGAAGGGGCTATTACAGAGGGGGAGGGCCCTGTATCCACTACCCATGATGCACCGCAACATTTCAGTGCCTTTGATATCAATACAGAGCATTTATTAAAGACAGAGCAGGTCATCAGATGGAGAAAAGAGAGAGGAGAAAGGTAGGAGGAGGAGTACTACCAATAAAACTGCAGACTAACTCCTGCCTGATGTCTAAATTGCACCAACATGTTTGCAATGTTTGTAAAAGTGGATGAAGCTGGCAACTGAGAGAAACATTCACTCCTCTGTAGCCAGCTTTGCCAACAGATTTGTGTTGCCTTCTCTGTTTGTAAAAATCTGGCTGAGGATTTGAAGGTTTTTTTCTTCTCATGAGGCTAAGTAATTCATCTAAATGGTGTAAATTTTGTGGTGATGGTGGAGTTTTTGGTGTTTAACCCTTGCTGTGCTGTGATGAGTTTAACACAGATCCAGTCAATATTCATTACAGCTGGGACGGTGTCACATGATGTAAGACTACAGAGCATGATCAGATGATGGATGTGCTCTATCCTACATTGTTAGTGAATGAATGAATCACTGTGTTAATGTGTTAGTGACACTGAGTTTAACCAACCTGCTGAGCCTGTCAGACAACACTGAGGGTTTAAATCAGCTAGACAGACATCTCTGAGTTAAAATCAGCCTGTTGAACAAAACACAGAGGGTTAAAGAACATTGAGGGTAAAAATCAGCCTGTCAGACAACGCTGAGGGTTAAAGCCTGTCAGACAACTCCAAGGGTTAAAATCAGCCTGTCAGACAAAACCAAGTTGAAATCAGACTGTCACAAAGCGCTTAGGATTGAAAGCGGCCTGTCAGTCAACACCAAGGGTTAGCATTAGTCTGACAACACTGAGTATGAAAGCCTGCCAGACAGCACCTGGGGTTGAAATCAGTCTGGCACACCGAGGGTTAAAATCAGTCTGTCAGACAACAGTGAAGGTTAAATTCAGCCTGTCAGAAAACATTGATGGATAAAACTCCAGACAACACAAGAGTTAAAATCAGCCAAACAGACAAAGTTAAAATCAGCCTGTTGAACAAAACACTGAGTGTTAAATCTTGCCAGACAATATTGAGGGTAAAAATAAGCCTGTCAGACAACACAGGTTTAAGCCTTTCAGACAACACCAAGTTGAAATCAGCCTGTCAGACAGCACTGAGGATTTAAACTAGCCTGCCAGTTAACAGTGAGGGTTTACATGAGCCTGTTAGACAACACAGAGCATAAAAGCCTGTCAGAAAACATAAAGGATAAATTTAGGCTGACCGACAAAATTGAGGGTTACAATCAGCCTGCCAGACAACACCATGGGCTAATATCAGCCTGTTGGACAATACTAAGGGTTAAATCAGCCAGACAGACAACACTGCATTAAAATTAGCCTGTCAGACAACACTGAGGGTTAAAATCAACCTGTCGAACAACACGGGAGGTGACTCCTGTAATACAACTCTGAGGGTTAAAAGCAGCCTGTCAGACAACATTGTCTGTTAAAGCCTGTCAGACATCACTGAGGGTTACAATCAGCCTGTCAGGCAACACTAAGGGTTAAAATTAGCCTCAATGATGCTGTTTAAACCGGTCTGTTTCCATGAACACAAAGCGTTTTCAGTCCTTACATTTACTCTAAAATGACCATAAACCTCCATGGTTCCCTTTTACCTGACTCCTCCCATTGTGTGCTGATTATCATGTCTTGCACTTTCTTCTTGCTCCTCCTCCTTCTCCTTCCGAATTTAACGCTGCCATCCCAAGTTTGACACCAGAGAAAGTTCCTTCTCCATCCTCCTCAGGTACGCTCCCAGCCACATGGTGACATCTTCATTTGTCACGCCTCCCCTCTTTCTCCACCCTCTTTCCCCTTGCATTATTCTTGTTTTAACCAGTGCCTCTCCTCGGGGGGAGGCAGAGGGGGAGTAAAGGGGGGAGTATTGTTTTACACTCGCCCAGCTGCGGCCTGCTCGGCTCGCCCCGGGGAGCTCTATGGCGAGCAGAGCAGAGTGACCCCTCGCTCTGTCAGTTATTAATAATAACAGGAGGAGAGGGGGAGAGTTCACCTTGGAGCTACGGGGACATGACTACCACTCTACGGGGAGGGGAGACACACTGTAGACATCAGTTTCTCCTCTGTGTAATAAGCTGATCAGCTCTGAGAGAGTCTGAATGAAGAGACCAGAAAATTCTCCTGAACACATCAACACATTCAAACAAACAGGAGACAGACAGACAAACTCTAAATGATAAAAGTTAGACCGCTATGGTGCATGGTGGTTAAAAGTCGCCAACACTCTGCTGATTCCATAGAAGAGTACTGAACTTCCACTGGCATTAATGTAAGCTCAAAAACTGTGCAGCAGGACCTTGATGAAGGGTCCATGGCTAAGCAGTTGCATGCAAGCCTAACATCACCAAGCCCAATGCCAAGCCTTGGATAGAGTGATGTAAAGCACACCAACACTTGTTTGACTTGACTTGTTTGGCGGATGTCGGGAGAACATTACCTGCCTGACTGCACGGTGCCAGCGGGGAAGTTTGGTGAAGTAGTGATAATGGTATGGGGCTATTTTTAGGGTTTGTGCTAGGCTTTTGGGGAAGGCCCTATTCTATTCCAACATGACTGTGCCGCACTGCACAAAGCAAGTACTTAAAAGTCATGGTTTGATGAGTTTGGTGTGGAAGAACTTGACTGGCTTGCATAGAACCCTGACCTTGATCGCAATCGAACACCTTAGGGATGAACTGGAACGAGAGGGCAAGCCAGGTCTTTTCATCCAAAATCAGTGTCTGACCTCATAAATCTCTACAGAATGAATGGGCACAAATTCCCACAAAACGCTCCAAAATTGTGGGAAGAAGAGTGGAGGCTGTTATAGCTGCAAAAGGGGGGAAACTCCATATTAAAGTACATGCATGTGAAAACAATTCCATTACAATCCCTGTTGGTGTGAAGGTCAGGCGGCCAAATACTTTTGTCCATATTGTGTATATGTGAATGACGCCCATATGGTGAATGTGCATGTTGTGTGTATGCATTAAGTTTCACATATATAGTCTATGTGAAGTTGTACATGCATGCGGTGTATGTTGATTTTTTGTGTGTGGTGTATGGGACTTTTGCATTAAGGCTAAGCAACTAATGCATATGATTAAATCACATCAGTCCCACTGCAATGTTCAAATCACATAAAGTTATTTAGGTTCTTCAACTAAGTGTGTAAAAGTATCTGTTTTTTTGCAGCAGAGATGCTCTGCTCAACACATCATGCAAATAGTAAAGTGTACATTTTTCTACAAAAGTTTACAAAAACTAATGCTCCTTGTTTTTTATGAAAGATGAGCAAAAGAGCAATTTACAATATGAGTCAAAATAATTACAATTAACTTTGTTTTTAAATCGTTCAGGCTGTTTGTGCATGTTTCTATGGATGGATTCTATCTAATTTTATCTTGTCTCTAGTTTTTGTACCTCTTCTTGGGTTGTGATGATGAAGCAGAGGCATCCTCTGAGTCTGTCCATCAGTCTTAGGTTTAAGTTTTCTAAATCATCGATAACTGCCTCCTCCTAAAGCCACCACTGTGCCGTTGTATTTGTGTTTTTGCACGGTGACAAAGTTGTTGATGACAGTGACATTCAGCAGCCCAGGGGGCGCTGTAACCTTTCGCAGAACAACATCCTTCAAACCACCCTGTCAAAATAAAAAATACAGCTGGGAGCAGCAGAGAGAGGAGCGCTAGGTTCACAGTAGTGGAGTTATTTTAATGTGATTTTATTTGCCACTGTGTCTGTACCTTAAAACAACAGAAATACTTATTCAACCAGAGGGTTAATTCAATCATATGACCAGTCTGACCACCAGCTCAGCTCATTAGAACAGATGTTCACCAGCCAGTACCATGGGAATCTACTTAAATAACAACAGACTTCAGCTGTGTTCTGTCACATGTTTATTCATGATTTTTGTAAGAAGGCATCTTACAGATACATTAGCACTCTGAGGAGGAGCATGTTGGCTCCAAACATCACTTATTGCTGATAAAAAAAGGAGTTTTTTGTGCAGACCTCTCTGCTTTTTTCTGACATATGGAGATAAAAACAACCATGCATGCTCACACCCACATCTACGGGCAATTTAGTCAGCATTGAACCTAGCCAGCATGTCTGTGGACTGATGGAGGAGGATAGAGAACCCATGCAATCTGGGAGAACATGCCAATTCCACAGAGAAAGCTCTGTGAGGAGACAGAGCTAACCACCGCTACACTGTGCAGCTCCCGTATGGAAATGTCTTTACAAAATAAGAGCTGATTAATGAGAGTCTAATTCTTATCACTAAAAACTGGATATTTCACAATCTGATCCATAATGGTCATGATGTTAGGGATGATTTATGCCAGAGCCTGAAAACCACAGAAGAAGAAGCTTCCATGTTTCAGGCTGCACTAATCGGCAGACATAAATACACTCTTTTTTTTTTTTTTAGCAGAAAAAAACTCCTTAAGAGCTTTAGATGAGATCATGTGATCTCTGCAGTCTTTAAAATATAAACATTGTTTTTTAAATTTAATGCTCAGAGAGCAGGTGAACCTCAGAGGGCTACACAGACAGACAGAGCTGTCTGACTATAATGCTGAGAGACGCTGCAGAGGAACCGAGCCGCTCTGCTGTCTATGACCACAGTGAGGAGAGGAGGAAGAGGGTAAGAGATGTCCTGAATCTTTCAGACACTCAGAAGGAGAGACGATGACAAAGTAGAGCAAGAGTCTCAGAGGAGAACACCTGTGGTCAGGTGAGCTCAGACTAGAGGAGACTGCAGCTCCTTGAGGAGCAGTTAGACTCAGTTAGCATAGATCACATTCTTAAAAGGAACTCTGTATGATCAGACAAATTCACCATATTGAATCTGTATTTTTATCTCTTATATGTTACTGAACAAAACAACTTACTAAATATCTGCATTTTGAGAAAAATTTAAATAGAAATTTCAATTAATTCATCAGGACGCTGCCTGTTTGAGTCCGCAATGCACTCTGGGTAGTGTGACATCATCTAGCCACAGCGGCATTGCTTATCCACCAAATCTTTATAGAATGAACATGCTTACTCCCTTGGTGCAGAGACGAATCTCAAAGATGTTACTCCTCATGTAAATCAAAGTGGATGTAGTCATAGAGGCAAAAAGACGACGAGTTAAGCTGATTTTATAGTGCCTATATTCATGCCTGCTGAGATAGAAAGAGAGCTTACCTATGTGAGCGGTGAGTCCGAGCAACCATGCTCTGCGTATTCACAGCTGGTCTGATCTTCTTCATATCCTAACGTCTCAGTGATCACCTGAACGCTTTCCCTCTTATATGAAAATCGACAAGGAGCTACAGTCCACTTCAGTGACTTTAAAAACAGGAAATAACAGCCACAGTCACCTGGTTACTCTTTTTAAGTGCTCTGTCTCTACATGTGTAACACCATCTTAAATGATGTGAGTCTCTATATTTATAAAATGAAAAAAACAGAAGAAGAAAAAACGGGTAAATTACTGCTAACTACAGACAGATTGTGTTTGTATGTTGCCATTATTTCCTGTTTTTAAAGGCTATTGAAGTGGAATATGTCTCTATGTTTATTTGCATATAAAGAAGGAAAGAGTTCAGATGATCACTGAGACATTGAGATATGATGAAGATGAGACTAGCGGTGAATACTCAGAGCTGTATGGGTGTTTCTCTCTCTCTCTCTGCAGGCACTAAAACAGGAACTATAAAATCAGCTCATCTCTACACCTTTTTGCCTCTGACTAAATTCATTTAGATTTACACTGAGAGTAAAATCATAATTTTTCTCTTCACTAAAGGTGCGAGCATGTTAATTTCGTAAAGATCTTATGGGCGACTAATGCACAGAAATAGTACGGGCCGAGGACCGCTGTCACCAGATGATGTCACACTACCCAGAGTGCATAGTGGTCTAAAAGATGGCAGCCTCCTGGTATGTTTATAAATTCAAATTTTCTCACAATGCAGAGATCTGTGCAGAGTAATTTTTCCAGAGTGGAAAATATTTTACTCAAAGGTAGTCAAATGTCCTCCTTTTTGACTGTATTTATTAACAGCCACCACCTGAGTTGTAATAAAAACACAGATGAAATTTGGCTGGAGTAAAACTTTAACCACACCCATTCAAGTTTGAATGTGTCTGTCATCACTCATGGGCAGTCACAGCTCATTAGGAGTCCCAGCTGCAGCTAATCAGTGGCAATCAAGATCTCCTCACCTGGTGATAAACTTTTAGACACCACTGTATGCTACAGCTTTTGGTGAGGTAACCTGGCAGCTCCTCAACCTTTGAATCTAGTCTTGTTTTTGGTGAGTGTTTTGCCTTTTTCAGCTCTGTTTTGCCCTCTTTTCTGCAGTGTCTCTCTGCCAGTGCTTCTGCCAACCACCAGGCAGCTCACCATCATTTGCACTAACCTTACGACCTTTGCTGGGTTCTTGTGATATGTTCAGCACTATTGTTTCTGTAATATTAGAACACTTTATCTGAAAAGGACAAAAACCCTCTTTGGTTTTTCCTCTATTTAAAGGTGGAAAGGCAGTAGAATTATCTATTAAGAGGATGTAGCTCTATACAAAGAGGAACATCAATCTATTAAAAGTAAGATACAGCTCTACATAAGTTACCCATATGGAGGAAAAATTGTTCCATAATGAGTAGGAAACATTCCTATAAGGAATGAAAAACGGCTCTGAAAGGACTAAATACAACACTGCATGGGGTAAAAACAGCTCTATAATGAGTAACTATGATCTGTATTACTCTGTATTAAGTACATTTGCAGCAAAGTTTTATTTTTGTTAATCATGGAGTACATGATCATCATTTAGAGTAAAATAAATACACCTTTTAGAGTAAAAACAAGTCTGAAAACATTATTATGCAAGCAGAGTGATTTTAACTCCAAATCGACTGGGTCCAAATGTTATATTTTTCAGAGTTCAGGTAAATTTACTGTGTAGAAAGTTGTTTTGCTCAGTAGGAGATTCAAATATCCACCCAATCAGATGAGCTTGTCTTACCAAGTATGGTTCCTTTTAAATAAATCATTCTGCTCTGTGTGACCATGTAGAGCATCTCAAAGACAACAGTTTAAGAGGAAACATCTTTTCAGAGAGGATCTATTCGTCCAAAGATGGAGCTAACTGAAGACGAAGTTAACACCTGATGAAAGCTTGATCACAGAGAAGGATTGTGGGAAAATTACACTCCTCATAGAGGAGAGAGAGAGTTCAGGCTCTACATCAGATTTGTTATAAAGATGAATTAAAGGATGTTATTCTCAGACGAAACACCAAGGCTGACTGATCAGGATAAAAATCAGAATAATGGTGATTCTAATTGATCTATAGATCAGAATCATTAAACCTGTTTACTCACTGATTTAACATCAGACTCAAGACTCACTGCTCTCTAAATTCTTGTTTAAATATTGCCAACATATTTGTGCAATCTAGACAATGTTCAGGAGATTGCCAGCATTTTTTAAAGATTTATTTTTGAACTTCCAGTGCTTTTAATAACAGAGGAGGACAATGGATAGAATCAGAAACAGGGATAAGAGAGTGGGGGAGAGACATGCGGGAAAGGACCACAGGCCGGATTCAAACCCAGGCCGCCCGTGTACATGGGGCGTGCCTTAAACCACTAGGCCATCTGCACCCCTGCCTGCAATTTTTGATGATCAAAATCAGTAAGTTGTGGTGTCAAATAGGTTTGAATATGGTTTGAATTTGACTAAAATCATATTGAGGATTACCGATTTGGTATCATGACAGCACTAAAATCAAGATCAAATTATTGATTTATGATCAATTATATTTATCAATTTCCTGATTTATTCCCCAGTTCAATCCGGTATAAATTTACAGCTTAACTGTCTCATCTTTGCTGTGAGTTTTTTAAAAAAAGCATTAAAGGCCTGTTTCATACTGAAGCATATCCCAAATTAAGGCAGGATCTTTTAAAAGACAGAAGGAGGAAAAGACTGGGACATTACAGGAAGATTTACAGTGAATAATTTCACAATAAAAGCCCGGGGTATTAACGACATTTTATGTTTTATCAAAGAGAAACCAAACCGTCACAGACTGATTTACTACTTACTCCAACGTTGGCGTATAAACGTGTGTCAGTGAAACTCAGTCATCACAGAATAAATGCTCATACACTCATGAAGGAATAAAGGCAATCAGGTTTTTAAAAACAGACGCCATGTCTGATAAACTCGTTGTCGTCTTTCTGACATAAACAGACAAACAGGCTGAGCTGATGTTAACATGAACATTTACATACGTGTTCATACAGACAGAGAGAGAGAGCAGGATGTTATTACCCGTCTGTTATCTCCTCCTGATAGCAGCTCTAATAAACGCCACCACCACCGCTGCTGCTGAGAGCGTGAGTGAGGTGCAGCGTAGAGGAAAATTGCAGTCAGATTAAAAAAAATGAATGAACACAGATAAATACATAAGGCTGCTCTTTCTTTTAACTGGTGTTTACAGTTTTCCATTAACTAATGCCCAACAGCCTCCACGGGGAGTATTTTTAACCCAAACATGTCCTTATGTGATTTACTGAAAGAAAAAGAACAAAAAATGCTTATTGATGAAATGATGTGAAATGAATACAACATTTATTCCTGTATCTAGCATGGCGTATTTATTTCAAAAGTTAAAGTAACAGGATATATATACTTGTTTGATATTGCAGCAACAAAAGAGAAATCCTAAACACCCATTAGTGGAATTTTGTTGATTTTGATAATCATAGACTGCAGGCAGATGCTTACATAAGTACAACTATGCTGGAAACATTTGGAAAAATGGGGGGAACTTGTAATGAGTGAGGGTCTGCCCAGGATACATTAAAATACTATAGTGTATGATACCATACCAATACTAAATGATTGATACAATGTGATGAAATCAGATACATTACGATACAATACTCTAGATATGATACATTAAAATATGCTACAATAAAATATGATACATTACGATTTAGTGCTATGATACAATTTGATCAATGCGAAATGAAAGCATTTGATGTAATACCATACAATAAATTACGACAAGACAGCATATGATACATTACGATACATGCGATACGATATCAGTGTTAAATTTGGCAGCCATTTTTAGATTTAGTCTTCGTTTTAGTCTTTAGACAAAAAATAGTTTTGTTTTAGTCACAATTAGTCCTGTTCACCCTTCATAGTTTTAGTCAACGGAAACTCTGAAAACATTTTAGTCCAGTTTTAGTTGATAGAAAGTCCTTACACTTTAGTCTTTATTTGAAAATTGGTGCATTTTGGTTGGAAAAATTATACAGTATGTTTTCAACTGAACTCATGTTTTAAATCTATTTATATCAATAATTAGATAAGCATTTTTTAATTAAATGGAACGCATTTATTCAGAATTTTCGCCAAAAACTAAAATTCCAATTTTGTTCATGTGACTTTGAACACATCATGATTAGTTAACATCATCCTTATCGAATTGTCAGAAGTCTAACCGTCTTTAAATGCATCATAATGTAACGTTAATTAGCATTCGTCTTTCCGATTTTAACGCGGATTTGAACTAAATTAACACTGTACGATATAATACAATATGATATAATACCATTCATGATGTGATGATAGCGTCTACCACATAATTCAATGTGATGCAATAACATAAAATAAACAGTGCTATTGTATGATCTGATAAATGTAATAAGATACAATACCATACAGATTAATGTAATGATTCACTGAGTTGTAATGATATGATTTTAATACAAAACCAAATATGATTTAGTGATACTATTCTGTATGACATGATAGCCTGTATTTGTCCTCTTAGGTAAATTTAGAGACGTTTCTTGCCAGTTCCACCTAATTTTCCTAATGTTGCTATGACATTTATGTAATTTACACAGTTCTCCCTCTCTCTCTCTTTTAGTTGAAATGTGACAGAAGGTCACAAAGTTTTTGGACTTTTGGGTTTCACTATAGTTTGATTTTAATTAGAATCATACCATTTATTATTTCTTTATAGAGGAACAGATACATGTTTTGTATCACCAGTTATATGAAGATATGACAGAACAGCTGAATAGACCCTCTGAGCATGCTCCACAGCCTTGACACCAAGCTTTGACCAGGGAGATGAATAGCATAAATTCTACGTGTAGCAGGAGTGAGGTTATCGTCTGATGTCTAACGTGTGTACTGATACCAAAACTAAAGCCTGTGTGTAGAACATACAGAACAGTGAAGGTCAAGGTCAAAAGAGAGAAGGTCCACACAGACTAACATATCACCTCTGGCAGAGTCAGGCACCAACCATTACTGAATGAAGTCTCCCCCAGTGCTGGTGTACTGGGATGATGACAGAGTCCAGCTCTGATTGGAGCTAAACTACACTGCCCATGTAAAAATACTTACAGTTTGTTCTATACTGTGTTTCTTACCGTAGGTAGTCCCGCCTACACAGGATGAGGTTCGCCTTGGTGTAGAGCGTGGAGCCCACCTCCCCCAGCCTGCAGTCACAGCAGGCGCACTTCAGACAGTCCTCGTGCCAGTACTTATCGAGCGCCTTCAGCAGGTAGCGGTCCTTGATCTTCCGGTTACAGCCGGCACAGCCTTTAGGCTTGGTGTCCGGCTGGACGGACAGCATTTGGATACCTGACAGGTGGAGAGAGAGAGGGGGCGGGGTTAGGATGTACTCATACTAGGCCTGGTCCATCCTTAAGCACAATGAGCTGCACTCGCATTACTCCACCTTAGATCCACCTGGGCCTGAGAGCTGCTACCTTTCATACTGATGTCATTGTGTCCCAATACAACACATGCATGGCTTTGAGTCAGCACAATGTAGACCAACACATCATGGCTGCAGCTTCACTGACTGTGTGGATTATTTTCACTCATAGTGCTCAGATATGATCATGTTTTCTGCCTAAATGTCCAGTAAACACTCAGCCTCCACATTTTATTTTAGAGACACCAGCAGCGACCCTCTTCCTCCTTTCATATCTACTGTGCAGCACAAGCCAATTTTATCCAATGAGCTGCATGAATACAACAGTTTTAGATGAGACAGGAGACGTTTAGAGACGACTTTACAGCAGTGATGAAAACCCTGTAATTCATTCTTTTAAATAATTAAATATAAAGAATAAGATCTTACTAGATATTTAGAATGCTACAGTGACAGTGTATGGACAAAAATGTATAATATATAAATCAAATATTTGTTATTATATTTAATTATTTTTCTGTCAACATGGTGCATATTAATCCAATGATGAATCAGGAATAGATAACCAACACTAAAGTTGCTACCATCATCAATACTTTGTTACTTTTTAATAAAATATAATTACGCACTCTGTTATTTTAATGCTCAACCACAAGAGAGGTAACACTGTCTAAATTGCACAAAAATCTTGGCTTAATCCCTCTCCAGCTTCTTCCTCTTGTCAGTATGTTGCAAATATATTTGTGCAACTGTGTCAGTGTGTAGGAGTCTAAAAGAGCACTTCTGCCTGCTTCACCCACTTTTAAAAATGTTAACAGATTTGTGCAGTTTAGACAGCATGCTAGCATACATGAGGCGTTTATCTGATGATTAAAATCAGTAAATTACTAAGCATTTCAGCCAAGGACTTTTGTTTTTGATGTTGTGGTATTAAATGTAGATCAATACTGACACTTGTTAAATTTGTCTTCACAGATGGGTAACTTTACTGAGAGGGTCACATTGTTACAAACTGTGGGAAACTCTCATTTTAACAATTTTACTTACTTTAATTAAACAGGAATGTTTTATTAATTTCATCAGCAAAAAGCAAATAACTGGCACTGGGCCAAAACCTTGTATCTCCAAATTCAGCACTTTTCAGGGAATTAAAAAATGTTGTATTTTTCAATTAATTTAACACTGAAGAGCCAAATTCAGCATGTTTTTGACTCTTTTAATTGCATTAAAATGTGTAAAAACTCACTGACATGTGTAAAGGGGAACCAATTGCACTGATTTGTGGAAAAAAAATCTAAATCTTGTAAAAGGAGGTACAAGGTTTTTGGTTCAGTGCCAGCAAAACATAAATGCTTACTCAGCAAAACAAAGAATTTACACTGGATATAGAACCTATTATTTTATAAATGCTTTAAATGATGCGAGTAAAACTTTGACAGAAATAATAACAGCTGATTATACCTAACATATACATGTAATCAAAGATGATTATAGAAACATGTTTATTTTCCATGTATTCGTGGTTTATTTCTCTCATGTTTAGAGTTTATTGATATTTGACATCATCACCAGTTCCCCATCATATGTTACTGCATTATTTTTTTTTCATTATTTAATTTGCACTCCTCTATTGTCTGCTATTTTTTCAGTTTTCATTTTGACATTATGTTTTTGTAAATAAAAATATCATTCAAAAAAATCTGGAATAAAAAGCATGAAATAGGATAAAAAAACGTACTGTAGGAAAAACAATGACAGAATTGTTGAAATAGAAACAAATAAATAAAAGTAGCTTATTGACACATTCAGCTGAAGATCTAAATGCACCAGGCTGTTCATAAATATCTGATTTATAATATTTTTTATTTATTCTTTCAAATTTAAAAGTATCTATATTTAACTTATTTAAACTAACACATGAAAAACAGAAGGAGGCTGGCACCTGATTATCCAATCAATGACAATGTCTATTTAAGATAATGAATAGAGTAATTATTTCCATCAGCAGCTTTTAGATTCAACTTCCACTGCAATCCAGCGAATGTTACGAGAGGAGAAAGTGATCATAACTGAGAAAGCATGTTATAGATTTAGAGACAAATTCACATTTTATAAAACACATTTTATAAAAAAAACACATTTTATAAAATGACGATAAAGCAAAGATCAATAATTAAAATAATATTAATCCAAGCTAAAGACAAGAGGGTGGAAAAAACATCATTTTTTGACGAAATTAACAAATTTAGAAATCCCCAACGCCTGGAATCCCTGACTTTAAAAACTGTAAAAACAAAAGATGTTTAAGTTTTTATAAAGTGATAGAGTTTATACGGTTTCCATATTTATTTTAAATCCCATTCTGCTGTGTTGTGAAGTTCAGTCATCTATCAGTCCTTCACTGCGGTATTAGAAAATTAAAGGTAACATTCAGTTAAATATTATTATATCAAACTTCTATTTTATCCTTCATCTTTAACTCTACAGAGGGAAATAATTCCTCAAAGAATCATTTGATTAAACTAAAGAGTAGTGAAAAAATGAGATTTATGACATTTATGTTCATGTTTTCATCATGTTTTTAAAGATAATTCACTATTAAACAGATCACAGTTACACAGCATTTATCATGCCTTTAAATCAGCACTGAAGGGTACCAATAACTGATATTTAAAAACCTAATATTTATTTAGTGTTTCCTTCATCTTTCTCCAGCTTCCATCACTGGTCCTGAAGTTGGAGAATTTGTTATTCAGGTACTTTTTGATCGTACTGATCAATAACCATATTTCAGTGTTATCTATCAACTGATATCTAAGACTTTTTTCAAACTTTGACCCCTAATCCTCAGTTTCGGGTGAAGCAGAGTTACAGGTGTAGTGGTGAAATCTGCTGCTATGAAATGTGACAACCCTTCTAGGTCCTAATAAGTCATAAGTAGTCTCTGGAAATCTCTAAAGGTCCATGTAGCCCTGGACCTTTAACCTAACCCTCCATTCAACAAGAATCAGGACATCCTACCACTAGACAGGAAAACTCGCAGTGGAGCCAAGGAGAGAAATGGGACTGAGTCAACAAGTACTGAAAATACTGACATTTTTTGCCTATAAAAAGTATTCACCCCCTTTTATTGATTTTATAAACCAATCATGGTGAAAATAATTTGGCTTTTCTCACAGAAAATTTAAGAAAAAAAATCTCTCAAGTTTCAGTGTGAAAACAGATTTCTACAAAGTAATATCAATGAAATAAAAATATGCAATATAAAATAAGTGACTGCATAAATATTCACCCCCTTCAAGTCAGTATTTAGTAGCTGCACCTTTGGCTGCAATCACAGCACTGAGTCTGTGTGGATGGGTCTCAGTCAGGCTTGCACATCTGGACACTGCAATTTTACTCCATTCTTCTTTGCAAAACAGCTCAAGCTCGGTCAGGTTGCACGGGGATCAGCTTGATCAGCCCTTTTCAAGCCCAGCCACAAATTCTCTATTGGATTGAGGTCTGGGCTTATACTCAGCCACTCCAGAACATTCACCTAGCTGTCTTTAAACCATCTCTGTGTAGCTTTCACCGATGCTTCGGGTCATTGTCTTGCAGGAAAATAAATCCCCTCCCAAGCTGTAAGCTCTTACAGACTGAATAAGATTGCCCTCCAGGACTTTACAATATTTTCCCACATTCAGCTTGTAACTCCTTCGGAGTGGTCATAGGTGTCTTGGTGGCTTCTCTCACTAGTCTCCTTCTTGCACGGTCCCTCAGTTTGTGAGAACGGCCTGATCCCAGCAGATTTACACATGTGCCATATTCCTAATTTCTCGATGATTGTTTTAAGTGGATGTTCAGTGCATTTATTTATTTATTTTTGTATCTGCCCCTTGACTTAAACTTTAAGCAACCTTTTCTCTGAGTTGCTTGGAGTGTTCTTTTGCCTTCATGGTGTAATGGTAGCCAGGAGTACAGATTAACCAGTGACTGGACCCTCCAGACACAGGTGTCTGTATACTACAGTCACTTGAGACACATTCGCTGCACTCAGGTGTTCTCATTTCACTAATTGTGAGACTATAGCACCAACTGGCTGGACTGTTGAATTAGGTCAGTCATTTTAATATTTACACGGTCCCTTATTTTACCTTACATATTTTTATTAAATTAACATTACTTTGTAAGAATCTGCTTTCACTTTGACAATAAAGATGATATTTTTGTACTTTTTAACAGCAAAAGAAGGAAGACGAATATAACAGCCTGTTATTGTTTACAGGCTGTTTGTCTGACTGGTCTGTAACCAGTGAAACCAGTAACAGTTTAAAGCCCACACACGCACAAAGAGCTGACACTTTCTCTGAGTGTGAGGGGGCGTGGCCTCTGTATTGTTGGCCCTGAGGAGTCTTTGTTGGATGAATTAGTATTCTCCTGCTGCTCCCCGAGGAGGAGGAGGTAAACCCCCACTACCCCCCCCAACACTCCCCTTTGTCCTGATACAACACAAACTCTCACCAGCACAGTCTGAGATTTTGTTGTGAAGAGTTAAAGTTTGTTCTTAATAAATTATTCCCCATCTTAGTGAAAATACAAAAAGCCTGGGGTTTTCTTTAAATGGACATTTTTTTTTTTAACTTTGGGGATGTTAAATTCACATTTTTGTCAAAACATCTCAACTAAATGAATCCATCTTTAAGGACTGATTCAGATCACAGTCTAACCAAGAGTAGAGAGGAAGAAGCCAGGAGCGAGCTGCCTAAAGGCTGGCTCAGATAACATGTTTTTTCAGCTATGAATGTGATAAAATGTCAAGAAAATCCCTGTATGTACACATAAATCCTTGGAGGGAGAAAAAGTGGGAACTTGCTCAAAGTCACTCCGTTAATGATGATTCAAAGAAAAGATCAAATGCTCTCCTACTGGTCAGGTTTCACATCTTTGACATCTGCTCAGGCTGTCAAACTAGACAACGTTAGAGCATGTCACACCTCTATAATGAATTAAAATACACAGAAGAATTAACATTTTTAATTAAACTCATATTGAGTTGACTTAAACACTTTAAAGTGTCTAACTTAGACCACACTATACATAGTTAAACTACACTTTTGAGAGCCTTAGATGTTTAGCAAATCTGTGGCAAAGTTGGTCTCCACTTTTCTATCGGTATGCAAGGCAATGTAACCTGGCACAGATGGATTTGTTTGACACATCCCTCTGGTAAAGCTCTCATAGACAGCGTTTGGGAAAGGGCAGAGCCTTTGAAAAAAACTTGGAGGGTTTTTGAAAAGAAAACAACTCACTGCTGTTCTTTGTTCTTCTTTTAACACAGAAACGTCATCAAGTTCTGATAAAACTGCTGCTTTAGCAGCATCCACGCTAATGTCTTCCGCCATAACTGCACTGGTCTCTTGTTGCTGCTTGCTTACGTCATGACTCCGCTGCACCCGAAAGTACTGCCCCTCGTAGCTGATTAGTCCTGTCACCATCTAATCAGGCCCAAACGGTTCAGACGGGAGCTTTGCAAGATGGATTCGCCAGTGAGAAACACAGAAACAGGCGTATCCATCTGCTTTGCAAGGTTACAAGGCAATGCATACTAATGAAAAATATTAATTTGTCTTTTAAAAAGACCTAAAGTCACAGGCAGAAACTCCAACTCAGCTGGTAACTTCACTCATGGTGCAAATGTGTCTCATATTGAAAAAAAAAGTTTATTTTAGGATGTGATGTCACAGCGGTTTAAACCTTACTGTGGCATCTTCTGGTTGTTTCAGACTGGCAGTGTGGCTGAGTAAGAACTGCATGTCTGCTTGATTTTGATTTCAGCATACATGTGAACAGGTCAGAGCCTTCAGACAGGGTGCATGGCGGCTGCATCTCACACACCGAGAATTTAGAGAATAAAAGGCTTGCCTCATTTTTATTGTGAGCTGTGCGTCTCTTGGTCAAAACAGAGACTAGATAGTCATATCTACCTTGTTTTAACAGATACGTATGTCCACATCTGTAAGATATGTCACAGGGAAGATAAACACAGTACATTTACACTTTCTCCTTTCAAAGTAAAAGCGCAGTTTATCACTTCATGGATAATTCAGAAGAAAAGCATTCTGTATAAAGTTCTTAAATGAATGAGAGATTTACTGAGCTGATGAGCTGACACAGGCTGCAGCTGTCACACAGCCAACACACATCCAGTCTAAAGCAGGTGTCATCTGCTTCGCCTTGTTGACCCACCAGTGTACTTTCACTGCCAGCAGAGGCCTATTAACACCAGGAGGTAGCTCTAGTTTCATTTTAGTTTGTTTCACTTAGAATAAATCACTATCTTAAAGGTAGAAAAAGTGTTTTGTTAGTTATTAGAGTTTTTGGTCATCATTATTGACTCAGAGTTGACTGTGATAGAGGTTTGAGTCCCTTGTCTTTGAGTGGTCAGGGCAACTGTGTCTTTTTGCAAAAATCCTATTCAGGATTATTTTAATTGATTTTGACTCATTGATTTTACAAAAAAACACCAAACAAAAGGTTAAAAATATATATGACACTAAAAATGAATAAATGAGCTGTTACTGAGGTAGTCGTGATGAACTGTTCAGGCCACACATGACTAAAGGGATGGATATGACAACAGTCAACAAAGTGAGTCTTAAACCTTTATTATCTTGTTTTAATGATAGTGGGAAGATAAAAACCTGATTAAAACTAAAACTCCATTACCTTCCTATATTGGAGAAGCAACGTAAATGCAGTAATCCCCTAAGTGGGGCCCAGAGCAATGACAGGGGGCTCAGAACGGCTTTATAAGATTGATGCGTGCTGTTTTGAAGAGAGAGAAAAGCACAAAAATTTTGCGAGACGACCTCCAGGTAAATAAAGACCTGACAGTGAATCTACAGCAGAGATCAGGAGCATTAAAACAGAGATGAGAAACACACTATACCTTTGTGTGTTGATGCGTTTGTGAGAGGTGTGGACTAGAGCTGTGCATCCTGACTACATTTAATTCAGTGATCAGGCTTTGATTTGATTTAGTATCACTATTCATTCAGATGGGTTGCATCTCCTCTTTTCTACATCGCTGCTGTTTATCAATGGAGGCAAGCTGTCAGATTAATATGAACCATCTATGTCAGTTTCTTTACACTGGAAATCAAAATAGATAAATATGCACCCTGACATAAACCCTAAATAATAAGCAGAGCCTTTATTTACTTCAGTGCAGGTGATAAGTGATACCTAAGTAGTAGATTATTCAACATCTAGAGACAAAAACTGACCTGCAGATTAAATATAAAAGTGAACTTTAATAGTAAGATGTTTGTTATGTCATTAGTGACAAAAATATTTCGATAAATATTCTTCCCTTATTTAAAGTGAAAGGCTTTTCTAAAAAAAGAGCAGCTTTTAAAAAATGTGTATTAAAATAGGGTTTGTATTTGATAGTATTGCTGATTTCTCTCTTTTTCTTAATTTATAGGTTAACTTTTCTAAAAACAATAACAAAAACTAAAATCAAATATACCTATTACCTCTTTCTTTCTTTCTTTCTTTCCTTCTTTCGCACCCACACGTCTCTGATTCATAGAAATGACCTTCAGATCATCCTATTAGGATTTTAAATCTCAGCTAAAATGTCACCAGTAGCCTCCTGTGTCTAGATTTATTTTATATCAACTCAAACAAATTGAACTTTAACATCCTGAGACCCTGCATGCACATGTGAGGATATTACATTTTGGCATAATAAATTCTATGTAATTTTTTTTAGAATTTCCTCAGAAATTTCTTTAATTTCCCTGGAAAATCTGGGGAATTTGCGTTAATATTTTCTGGTATTTTTATATTTTGAAGTGTTTGACAAGGTTTTGGAGGGATGTGCTCTGAATTTTAAGGTACTCTCGTTAAATGTTTGGGGGAATGTTTGTCAAAGGATTTTTTTGTAAATTCTTTGAAAATTGAGGGTGGAATTTGCTTTAAAATTTTGATGATATTTCATGGGATTCTTGGTGAAAAAAATATTTAAATCGTTAGGCTTTTTAGAAAGTTTGATTGAAATATTTTGGAAATATTTTAGGAAATCTGCCTTTTAAATTTGATTTTTGTAAAGTTTAAGAATTAAATGTTTGGCAATGTCTTGGAAATTTCTGTGATTTTGATTGATTTTTTTAGGTTTTTGAAATCTAATAATTTGAAGGGAAAATACCAGTCAAGAAGTCAAGGGAACGATGTTGGCACATAGTAAGTCAGTGTTTGATTTTGCCAGGATCCTGGTAAATCGATCATATCGACTCTTTATACTTCAATTTCCTGAGTTTATGGTACATTTATGCCACAGATGTGAGTTTTGTCTTGCAGTGATGTTTGACATAACCATGTTTAATTATCACGATGGTGCTGAAACATACGCAACATGCTGGTTTTAAGCTGTGAGTGTGGACAACAAACATAATGAACTCTAAAGAGTCCATGTATCTTCAATTAAAACGCCTTTTTTTGTTATCCTTTTTTCTACAACCCCTGAGTATTTCCGTGTTGATGCGCCAGCCTAGGAGTTGATCAGTTGAGAAGACAGAACATCACACAAAGATGGGAAAAGCTGTGTCTTTTAAATCGACTACTGATGAAATGTATTGGAAGCAGCCCGGTTTTTAAGGGAACAGGTCATTATTAGAGTTTTTACAGTGGGTGTAACTGCAGGGGGAAAAAACACAAGCATTGATTAACAGCTGCCTCTGCATCGATGCAGAATCATCTATAGCTGCATCGCAATGCATCGTTTCAACACCACTAGGGAGGAGGTTTAAAAGATTTTCATCTAGGGGTGAGTGTGGCACAAACTAACGCCGGGTAAAATGTAACATGGGCCTTTTAGGGTGTTAATTTGTGAGTGGAATTCTTACTAGAACCAAATCAAAGTTTTTGGTTCTGACAGACTGATAGGTGAAGTCTGAACGGGGATTCAAACAGGAGGTAGTCTTGTAAAGAGTCGTCCTGATTCAGAGCTGCTCTGTCCAGCTCGTTTCCACTACAAAGTGAGCTCATTAGCAAAGAAAAGGAGGAGAGTTTTACTCCTCTTTACTCTGTAACAACCCGGCAGGAATCTGAGCACCGCGCTCCTCCTCCTCCTGCTAGGGGAAGGAGGAGGAGGAGTAGGAGGGGGGAGCTGAACAAAAGGTTGGTTTTCACACGGAGAGAGGAACCACAGCTGCTGGAGGAGAGGAGAGCTAATCACTGCCGTTTGGTTCGGATCACTCCCTCCTTCCTCCTCCTCCTTTACTCCCTTTAGTTTCTCCTCTTCTTCCTCCCTCTCCTCCTCCTTGGACCGCCGTAGGTCCAGTCCCGGCAACATGCAGCCCGCCGTGCCGCCTCCACCGTGCGGTCTCGGGTGTTTGTAGCAGGGGGAGTGAGAGGGATGAGCGGAGCAGCTATTTCAGTCGCAGCTGTTCTCAGAGATGCTGACATTTCACCCCATCAGTTTAATTACTGTTGCCATGGCAGCGGAGAGACGGAGGGACCGATTGAAAACGCTCGCAGACACATGACAGAGAGAGAAACGGTGAAGATGCTGAGTTTATTGAGCATATTTAGACTTGACTTTTCACTAAAATACTAAAGATAAACATCGATCAAATAATCTGCTGCTCTTAGTCTGGATTATTTTAAAGTTAGAGCTGACCATCACAACACAAAACATGGTGACAAATCACAGATCAGCTCATTTAAATTAAACTTTGATTTGATTCTAGTAAAAAATCACACAATAGTGATATCTGTTTGATACCATGGCGGTAAAAATTAACGTCTTAGACGCCCAGTATTGAGTCATTTTTCATTTCTAACATGAAAAACTGCAGGAAAACTCCTGAACACTTTCTTAATTGCACAATGCCAGTGCTTCCCTGCAGCTTCACTCACTTTTCTTAACATTGGCAGTCTGTGCAATTTACACATTGCTCTCTTTGAAAAACTGCAGATTTACATGTAGAAACATCACCGATGTTTTGCAGCTGCAGGAGTTCGTCTGCACCTTCGTAGAATCAGCCACTGTCAGCCTGCTGTGAGGTGACACATGATGGAGCTGCATGTCTGATCTGCTCGTGAAACGCTCTTAATTATCATGTGCACATGTGCCGTGTCTGATGGAGCTGTGAGTATCATGATCATAAATACACCAGGGCGTCTCAACCTTTTCCCCCCAAACTAAAGGTGCTAGAGATCCCCACTGTACCTGAACATACCTTATCATGTGAAGACTCACATTTGAAGGATTTTTTCAACATTACTTTGATTTCAGCATTAATCTCACTGAATGACTATGTTTTTATTGTACATGTAATAAACTTTATGCTTCTATTTTGCATAAAAATGGGTATAAAATATTGAATTTGAAATCTTTTAAAATATTCTTTGTTTTTGGAAGGCACCAGGGGACCCCACACTGAGAACCACTGCTCTACACTATATCCATTCAGCCACATGGAGCTACAGAGGCTGCCTTCTGATTGGCCAGGGTCATCCAGTGGTTAAGATGATTTTGGCATCAAGCATCTGGATCAGTAGAGGTACATTTTACAAGACTGAAATGATTGATAATTACAACTACAGAGCAGTATGTCAGGTAAAAACCTGTTTTTCAGGGTTAAATCTACAAGGATGCTAGATTATAATGATAAATTAATTATGTAGAAGAGATGGGATTCAATATGAGTCCACTTCCTTTCACCCCTTAACACATATGTAAACTAAATCACTGAGTTCCACTCTCACTGTCTTGGCTATCTTGCATAAGACTACTATAAGGCTATTATAAATAAAAAAAATCCAATCAAATATTATCCATCATTAATCAAGCCTGTTTCTAGATTATTCTTTCTTAAATTTACATTTTAATTTACTCTGATAGTCACTTTATTATTTATTTTATAAGCTTGTACTGATTGAACCTGGTGCTGCTCTCAGATTGATAAAATAATCGCTTAGATTAACTTTTTACATTTTGTGACTGAATAATCCAAATAAATACCTTTATTGGCAGATTTTAAATCTATGTTATAGCTAATATTCTTCACACCACTTCTCATATTGATCAAATTAATAATCACATCCTATCACAGTATTTAGATAGACAGGCCAAATGTCTCCTATAGCTGCTAAAACAGGCTGCTGTCTATTTCTGCTCTGGTTTTCTAACCATCTTTTATAGAGATAAAATGATGGTAACGGTACATTTGTTAAATATCGTGCAGCTCTATCAAACATCGTCAACCCACCGTGAAACGTTCACCGGAGCCGTAGATCGGAGAGTGATCGATCTCCGATCACACTGATCCCCCTCATGAAGGTTATCACAAACACACCACCGTGACCAACAAACACCGGAACCATCCGGTAGCAGCTTACCGAAACTTTTGTCCCTTTTCTGCATTTGTTGATCCGCCGGAGCTCCACCATGCAACCGAGGAGGGGAGAGCCGGGATCAGGCTTTGTTACCGGGGGAGAGATCCAGAGCGGCGGGCACCGAGCACCGAGAGACGCCGACAGGGAGAGAAGAGGAGGAGACCGAGGAACACCGAGAGAGGCACGAGACCGAGGAGGAAAGACCGAATAACGGAGAGAGAGAGAGGGAGAGGGGGAGAGAGAGAGAGCGGCCAATGACAGGACGACAAAGAGACCAGGCTCCTCCGCGCGCTGCGACCATCTACAACAGCACCGACAACACAATCACCGTGACGTGGGAGAGAGAGAGAGAGAGAGAGAGAGAGAGAGAGAGAGCGTGAGCTCCCCTCTAAACATCGGTCCTCCCCCCTCAAAGATCTGCAGCTAAACATCTCATCAAATCAGTGATTGCACTCCATATCATCGGAATTTTATAGGGATGGGCAACATTATTAATTTTTTATCGGTACAGCCTACAGAAGAGGATGAGGTCTTCAAGAAAAGACTGCTCTAACTTTATTTTTTTCTGCTATTTCTATTCTAAGATCAAAGCTAGAGTTCTGACTTTAATTCCAAAATTCTGACATTTAATCAGAATTCTGAGATTAAAGTCAGAATTTTTAGGTTAGTGTCAGAATTCTGAGATTTATGTCAATATTAAAATAAAAAAGGCGGAATTCTGGGATTAAAGCTGGAATTTTAAGATTAAAGTCATAACTTTAAGAAGTCAGAATTCAAATAAAAGTCAGAATTTCAAGATTTAAGTCAGAATTCTGAGATTGAATTCAGAATTCTAAGATTCAAGTTGGAATTCTGGGAATAAAATCGGAATTCCTAGATCCAAATCAGAGTCAGGAAGTCAGACAACGAATAATAAAGTCGGAATTTTGAGATTAAAGTCGGAATTTTAGACTAAAGTCAGAAATCTGAAAAAGTCGTTATTCTGAATTTAATGTCCGAATTCCGAGATTAAAGTCAAACTTTAGAGATTGAATTCAGAATTCTAAAATCAAAGTCAGAATTCCAAGATTAAAGTCTGAATTTCAAGACTGAAGTCAGAATTTCTTTTATTGAAGTCAGAATTTTTGGATAAAAATCAGAATTCAAGATTGAAGTCAGAATTCTGAGTTGAAGTTAGAATTCTTAGATTAAAACCAGACTTCTGAGATTACTCAGAATTTAAAGATTAAAGTCAGAATTGTGACCATAAATGATAACAGCCAACTGGTAATGATAACCCTTCACGCCAGCGCAGTATGAAGCCATATGTTTAGGATATATTCCAACATAATCACTGACAATGTAAACACCAGATTATTATTATTACATTATATTAGATCAGTGTAGAAAAAGGGAATGTATGGTGTTAAACTTGGAAAAATTATCCTTAATGAACAATATGAATTGCAATGGATTGCACATTTTTTATAGTCATGAGTATTCAGGTAGCTGTTGGCTCGGTTCATACACACAGAAGGATTTTCAGAAATATCAATGGAGGCTAGGAAAGGAGGGTTTCACTACAGGAACCAGTGACACTGAAAAGAGAACTTCATAATCCCAGATGTTTGTCAATTTATTGTTGCATACTCCAAAAGTTGTCAACCTATTTGACCAATATAGATGGTTGCAGTTTTTGAAGGACACATTCCTGTCCTACACATGTCTAATGAAAACAGTGTAGTTCTTCAAATGTTCAGTACATTTGATTTTACTGAGCATTAAATAAAGTAGTGAAAATTCCCTCTCCACCTGGACAAGTTCTTCTCTTAAATATTCCCGTGGAGGGGTGAGAGAGGGTGAGAGAAGGTGAGGGAGGGTGGAGGATGAGTCTTGAGTCGATGGTTGGCATGCGTCTGCAGCCTAAAAGGCGGTGGCGATAATGAGATGGGTCATAAACGGCTCTGTGAGTGATGAGCTGCATTAAAGCTGACAGCGTATTACCTGACACTAATTAGCTTTGGTCATGGACTGAATTATTTCAGACGACGAAATCTCAGCAATCACTAAACCTGCAGCAGAGAGAGGGAGGCTGACACCTCTCTCAGCCTGCCTTCACTCACCCTCCTCACCCCTCCTCTCGGGGGGGGTGGGGTCTCACACCACAGAGAGAAGCAACAGCATGCCTCCAAACCTCCATTATGGTGGAGATGAGAGGAACTACATCCCCACTTCCAAAAAACTTGGGTTGCTGTGTAAAATGTAAATAAATACAGAATATAATGACTGTCAAATCACATAAAACCATATTTTAGTCACAATAGAAGATAAACAACATATCTGCCAGCCACAAATGCAAGCTCAAGCTATATCATGCAAAGAAGAAGCTATATGTGAGTACAATCCAGACACACCGCTGCCTTCTCTGAGCCAAAGCAGATTTAAAATAGACTGAGGCAAAATGGAAAACTGTTCTGTGGTCAAATGAATCAAAACTGGACATTCTTTTTGGGAACCTCAGATTGTGTCCTAGCATGTAGAGAGGTTTTAGATATATGCTCCCATCCAGATGACATCTCTTGCATAAGGCCTTCCATATTTCAGCAAGACGATGCTTAACCACATATCACATCCATCACAACAGCATGGCTTCACAAGACAGGATGAAGGGATGGGAGGGAGGGGATGAAGTGGTCTGCCTGCAGTCTTGGCCTTTCACTAAGTGAGGACATTTGGAGCATTATAGCAGAGCATTATTCCAAAAAACAAGAGGAAAAAGTCGTCCTGTGCCGTGTTTTACTTTGAATGTTGTTTAAGTGCAAAGAGAATTTTTTTTGTTACATGAAATGTGCTATGATGAAAATGTTGTCATACTTAGTGACTGAAAGTGAGAGTTTAAAAATAGGTAAATGGCTAAAATATCAATATATATTACAGACAATTTCTATTCAATGAGATCTACGGAGCTTTGGTTGCTTCATTTTAGGGTGAAATGGTCGTATAAGAGAAATGGTGTCTGGAAACCACCTCAGAGCCAAGAAACATTTGGTGCTTTTGTGTTTGCTTTAGAGAAACCGGATTCATCATGAAATGGTAAAATGTCTTGGTTTTAACATCTGATATGTTGTTTATGTTCTACTGTGAGTATGGGCTTAAAATTGTTGCATTTTGTTTTATTTACAGTTTATTCAGCGCCCCAACTTTTTTGGAATTGGGTTTGTCCTTTTGAAAACCAGCTCTACCTCTCCCACATGACCCCAAACCTTTGTCATGACAGAGACAAGAGGTCAAGTTGTTGATTCTCATCCTGTATAGTGTCAGTGGTGTTGTGTAATCCAGACCGTGTTCAGGATTTTGTCTTCAACATTAGACGGATTCATTCCTTCCTTCTGCAGCTTTTTTTAGTGCAGTTTTCAGAGTAGGAGTATTGGGTATAGATTAACTTTTCTGCATTTCTGTATTGCCTGTTTTTAAGCAGGCTTTTTTTTTAAAGTCTTTTTTATTACATTCCTGACCTCAGCATGGGACAAAGCTTACAAGGATTCTGATAAACAACCATTTAATGTCCTAATGAACCATCCAATGTTGTCATGTTTTAGTGCAGTTTAGTCTATGCCAGGGTTGAAAAAATAACTTTTTCTCTTACCTCTCACTGCGGCTGGTGGATTAAAAAATCTATAGCGTCTCAGTTTTTTACTTTAATGCCACAGGCAATAATGTAATGAGGAATGATACAATAATAATGGCATATAATGTTTATGTTATTGGCTATTTAATACTGGGAATAGCCTCCTGCTCTCTGTCGTATTCATACCATTTCAATCTGGTTTTAGCCTCCATTGTAGCCAAGCAGAAAACTTGGCTTCTGCTGTTTACTGTCACTAAATCACTGTTATATCAGTTTTATTCAAACATCCCAAAGGTCAGTGGAGGCAGACTTACCATTAGGCAAAGGTAGGCGATTCGCCTCCGGCCCCCAGCTATAGGAGCCCCCTGACTTAACCCATTCTTCTGCACCGGCCTCTCTCACTCTGGCTGTTTGAATTTTAAGGAGGTAACATGCTCATTAAAGGAACAAAATATAGAGACTTTAAAGCTTTCAATAGTAAATTGTACATATTTGTGTGGTTAGGTTTTTTTTCACCTTTTATTTAAAACAACCACGCCAGAACAAGTAATTTAGTGTAACTATTAACTGAACAAATACTTTGTAATACATATTATACAAATATATTAACAAACGAATATGTTTGCCATCTTTCTGAGAGGTTTTGGTTGGAAAAGCATGACCAAATTAAAAAAAAAAGTCCATAATGTAGCAAATATTTATCTCTGAGTCAATTGTAATTTATCATTCAAATAAACATACAAACTTACATTGCTCTGACATAATTGAGAGTCTCCAAATGGACATTTTGTAATCTGAATGTTTTTGTTAAACAATGCTAAACAATCATGTCAGCTGGTTTTACATCAATTTTACAAGTAGGATTTTTAAAAAAATATAAATAATAATTTAAATGGTGGTGGTGGTGGGGAGGGGCCCCCCTGCATGTGTCCGCCTACGGCCCCAAAATTGCTAAATCCACCACTGCCGACTCTGCTCAAAAATATCTGCATTCAACGGGTGGTGGAAGCAAATTTCCGACCCTGGTCTGTGCTGGAATTTATCTGCAGTTTTTGACGGATTCATGCCTTTCCCATGGAGCATTTTCAAACCAGCTCCACACCTCTCACTCACTAGAGACGCTCGATTAAGGCCAGAATCATAATCATGATTATTGACTGATATTGAGGTCATGATTATAAACATGATTTATCATTTACCACCCTGAGGTTCTCTACCTTTTTTCCTCTTTTTGTATCTAGTACAAGCTCAGCTCCACAGGACCCACACACAAAAATTAACTGTACATTTTTATTGTTTTGTGATAAAATCCAGACAGTCGACCTTAAAACTCTGTTCTCATCAAAGGTCCATAAATAAAACATCCGTTAGAGCAGTGTCTTGTGTTTACTTCATATATCTGATTATCAAGTTTAAAAATATTTGCAAATATAATTTTGATAACCTCAGAGCAGATAGAGGGGTTCCCGACCCCAGGTTGCAAACCAATGCTTCAAGTAATTAAATTAATTGGTTGTGTTGCCTCCAAGGAGCAGCAACAATCGTTTAACAAATTCTTCAAGATACTTCACACTGTCCCAGCTCTGATGCCTCAAAACTGGCGTGGTTGTATTAAACGAAACTAAGACTATAAAGAATAATCGGATTAATCACAATCATCTAAGGTCCACAAATAGTGAACTGATTTTTAAAATACCATTAATCTCACACTTTATTGTCCCATTGTTAAAAAACCTGACCATAACTTTTTTACTGTTCACTTATTTCCTTTAAGATCCATAACAAGCTCCTTTTCCGTGGTTAAGTTTGTGTTTACAATACAATACAATACAAAAACTTATTTATCCCTGAAGGGAAATTCAATTGTCTGGGAGTCTCACCTGTTTACTTTAGAATTATACATACTGTATACTGGTTATATCTTTAATCTACCAATAAAAAGAGGTCTGTATCCAAACAGGAAGTCGCTTAATTTAAGACCGTAGAAAAATACAAAATGACACAACAGTTTTAAATGCAAAATAGTGTAATTTTAAAATGCAGTAGAAAGGATGTGATTAATTGCGATTAACTTCAGAAAATTTGGAGAATAAACATGATTGGAAAAAGGTAATTTTTCGACAGCCCAGAATAACACTTTTTTTGACGCAAGCAAAAAATAGAAAAAATTTAAATACATACAGTTATTTGTCTTTCAGGACAAGAAAGTCAGGATTTTTT
Organism: Cheilinus undulatus; assembly: GCF_018320785.1. NCBI lineage: Eukaryota > Metazoa > Chordata > Actinopteri > Labriformes > Labridae > Cheilinus > Cheilinus undulatus. The sequence continues at coordinate 15,664,698 of NC_054887.1, read as the reverse complement.
TTTCCTTTTCTACATTTAATTTGTATCTAAATATTAAAAGAATGAACCAAATACACAAACACATTTAGACAAATGTGTTAGACAAGGCAAAGAAAGCTGACTGCCTCCCATTCTCCTTTTCTCTAAATGAATGAAAAAAAAATCAGATAAAGACTAGGTGTTTTTTTACAAACAACTCATTTTTATAGTTAATTTTATATTTTTTGTTATCTTTAATGCTTTTCTGTCCTCTTTTGTAGCTTTTTACCTTTTCACTCTAACAAGAGAATGTAGTGTGGCTCCCTCTGCTCCTCACTTAAATCAAAGTGAGAGCTGTTTTGGTGGGAGGGGCAGAGCACACACTCTGCTGTGAAGGAGGGAGGGTGTGCTTCATTTACCACACATGACAGAACGAGCACAACACGGCGGGCATCACATCTCGTTTAATCTCTTGTTTTAATGATTGTGGGAAGGCAAAATCATGACTGAAACCAAAGCTCGTTAGTCACCGGCGTTAAAGCGGAGAGGCTGCTGCGTGACCCCACAGCTCCATCCTGATGGAGACACGAGCGCGGAGCTGCATCCAGAAACACAGCTCCACCTCCTCCACACACCAAACTCACATTTACACACAGAGCAGCTGCAGCAGCTCCGCATCCCCCCGCCGCCGAGCAGAGAGAGGACAGCAGCCGTCTACGCCACGCTCTGTACGAGCAGCTCACTCCCTACAATTAACCCCAGAACGAGAAGAGAACGCACCTTGAAGTAGAGCCAGGGGTGATCAGAAGAGAGCCAATCTGAGTGAGTCGTCTCCAGAAGCAGAATCCAGACAAGCGATCGCCTCTGGAAGCAAAAAGTCCGCAAAGAAAGTCTCAGAAGTCCAGCTGAGCTGAGGAAAGTCTGCGGCAAGAGATGGAGCGAGTTCAGGGCAAGTTTTTAGGATGTCGGATCAACGGCCAAGTCTGGGGTTAGGGTTAGGTTTAGGCAAAAGGTTAGGATTAGGTAAAAGGTTAGGATTAGGCTCCTGCTCCTCTTCTCCACTCTCTCAGCTCCGTGTTCCCCTCGTTCTAGTCTGTCTGCTCAGCGTTCTGGTCTGTCTGTGCTCGGCGTTCTCCTCCTCGTTCTCGGTGTTCTCCGTTGGAGGAAAGCGCTGGCGAGCTCAGCCTCCTCTCCTATTTAAGCCCCTCCAGCAGGTCCCCAGTCAGCAGCCCTCTCCAGCTCATCGTAGGAGCTGACAGCAGCGTGGTTAGGGAAGGCAGCGCATGTTGCTCTAATGGAGCTCATTAAGCTCTACTTACAGATGTTCTCTTAACATAATTGATCTGCAGCGAGTTGAGAGGACGGCGGTCTATTCCCCAGCCCCCAATTATGGCCCGGTAATTAGATCCCCAACCTCCACTTCTCCACATTCACCCTTCTAACATTCCCAAATATCAAAGTAGCTCTTTCTCTCAAAGCCACCGGCCCCCTCCACCCTCTGCCTCCCCCGTCCTCCCCCGTTCTCCCCCGTCCTCCCACCCACAAGAAGACACTCTATTGACAGTCAGATCTGCTAACCTTTGTAGTGCAGCCAGAGAGAGCAGTGACAGAGCTCACTCACTACGCTGCTCCTCCTACCGCTCCTACCACCCCCTCCACGGGGAGACACCGAGGTAGGGGGGGGTGGAGAGTCATGAGGGGAGGCGAAGAAGAGAGGGGGAGGCAAGGAGAGAGGAGGAGAGGTAGAGAGGTAAAAAGGGGTGAGACATGGGTATAGCAGAGAGGAATGTGGAGGACACAGGGAGAGGGGGGAGCACAGGCAATTTCTTCAGACAAACTATTCATAAGTGTCTTAATGCAGCAGAGAAACATTTTGAACAATCACTGTTAGACTAAGAGGTGGGGAAGAGGGGATTAGCATCTCCAAAGTGTCCTATAGTTTAAAAAAATGCTACAAATGTGCCCCCTTGGGTTCCCCTGTGGAAGGTAAAATGATAGAGTGCCCTCTTGAATGCCTACATGGAAGATAAACATTATAAAGTGCCTTTCAGGTGCTTCTACAGAATATAAACATGAAAAAGTGCCCACTTGGAAGTCCCTGCTGTAGATAAAAATGATAGAGTGCCCTCTTAGTTGCACCTTGGGATGGTAAATGTGATAAAGTGCCCTCTAAATGCCCATATGGAAGATAAACATTAAAATTGCCCTCTTACATGCCTCTTTGGTTAACGTGATGAAGGGCCCTCTTAGATTCCCTGCAGTAGATAAACATGATAGAGTGCCCTCTTAGATTGCCACTGTTCGACATAAACATGATAAAGCAACCTCCTGGATGCTATGGAATATCAGCATGATGAAGTGCCCAGTTAGATGCTGGACGGTATCCATAGTTAGGGACAATAAGATGCATTGAAGATAACCATGAGAGCAGTGTAAGATGCAGAAGATAAACATGATAAAGTTCTTTTGTAGATACCCCATATCGTATAAACAGAATAAATTGCCCTCTTAGATCCCCATTTGTAAAATCAATATGATAAAGGGCCATCTTGGATGCCCATATTCAAAATCAACATGATAAAGTGCCCTCTTGCATGCACCATTTGGAATGCAACATTATAAAGTGCCCTCTTAGATGCCCCTCACAGAAGACTAAACTGATAAAGTACCCTTGTAGATGCCCCACATTGTATAAACATGATCAAGTGACCTCTTGGATGTGCCATATGGTTTCAACATGATAAAGTGCCCTCTTAGATGCACTGTTTGGAAAGTAACATGATTAAGTGCCCTCTTAGATGCCCCCACAGAAGATAAACAAGATAAAGTTCCCTTGTAGATGCCCCATATGCTTTAAACATGATAAAGTGCCCTCTTAGATGCATCTTAAGAACATGACATGATAAAGTGCCCTTGTAGATGCCCCACATTGTATAAACATGATAAAGTACCCTCTTGGATGCGGCATATGATTTCAACATGATAAAGTGCCCTCTTAGATGCACCTTTTGGAAAGTAACATGACTAAGTGCCCTCTTAAATGCCCCTGCAGAATATAAACATGATAAAGTTCCCTTTTAGATGCCCCATATGCTTTAAACATAATAAAGTGCCCTCTTAGATGCAGGTTTGTTTCATAACATGATAAAGTGCCCTTATAGATGCTTCTGCAGAAGATAAACATGATAAAGTTCCCTTGTAGATGGCCCATATGCTTTAAACATAATAAAGTGCCCTTTTAGATGCACGTATGTAACATAACATGATAAAGTGCCCTCTTAGATGCTTTTGCAGAAGATAAACATAATAAAGAGCCCCTGTAGATACTCCATATGGTATCAACATGATAAAGTGCCCTCTTAGATGTCCATTTGTAAAACCAACACGATAAAGTGCCCTACTTGATGCCCATATGCTAAATTAACATGGTAAAGTGCCCTCTTAGATGCCCCTGCAGAAGATAAGCATGATAAAGTGCCCTTGTAGATGCCCATATGTAAGATTACCATGGTCAATGTGCCCTCTCAGATGCCCCTAAGGAAAATAACCACGATAAAGTGCCCTCTAATTGGTTAGGTTTTTTGAAAAACAGTTCCCTCTGCTGCACTATTAGTGGGTTATATTTGACAAACTGCATCCCTGGAGACTTGATAAAGTGCAGTGGTTTATTTTGGAAGTTTATTTTGAGGGGTTCAAGAGGGTGTAGGAGCGTAAAGTGGACTCGAGTCCAACATCAGCATGTGGCTGGAGACATAAGCAGAGGCAGAGAGAAAGGGTGGAGACGAGGGAGACGATGGAGAAGAGTGAGTGAAAACGTCCCTCCTCCCCATCCAGCTCTGTGATGATAATACTCGTCATGGGAGAGTGTTTTTATCTGAAATGATTCCTCTGATGTAAACTTTGAACAGACACAGAGAGGGGGAGGAGGAGGGAGGCTGGGGGAGGTACCGGTGAGGAGTGATAGTGCAGCTTTATAATGCCAATCAGTGCCACTGCTGTCGCCCGTCTAATTAGCCAGAGAGCTAAAAGAGCAGCTCAGAGGAGAGCTTGTGTCAGCCTGCTGGTCTTTTAACGACAACGGTGACGAGCTAATTTCTGCTCTGATGGAGAAAAACAGAGCCGAACGGGAGTAAGCAGGGTCTGTTTAAAGAAACAAAAAAACTTTGTATAGTCACTGATATCCTGATCTGACAAATAAAAACAGAGCTGAAGAGATTTAACAGGGTCTTTTTAGAGAAACAAATAATTTCATACAGTTGCTGATATGCTGATCTAATGGAGAAGAGCAGACCTTATATATTTGCACATTAGCTCGGTTTCATCTCCAACTTTTACCCCTAACCCTCAACTTCCAGTGAACCAGAGTTACAGGTGGTGGTGAAATCTAACCAGTGCCCCCCATGTTTATTGTCTTAATAGTATATCAACATCTCCATTGAAAGCATATCTATACAAAAATGAGGGAGAAAAGCTGTTAAAGTAGCTCAGATAGCCTCTTGGCTCAGTACAAGTCTCCTCTAGACTCTCGTCTTCCTTTGTTTAGTAGGACGTCTGCAGGAAAATACATCCAATATCCCCTGCTTCATGAACATACCACTGTTGCTGTTGAAGATGATGCCATCCTTTAATGTCAGGAAAACATTCCATCCTTGCCTTCAAAGATGATGTCTTCCCTTAATGTCTATTGAATTTCACCCTTGCCTTTGAGGATGATATCAACTTTAAACCTCTTTAAAACATTCCATCATTGCCTTTGTAGATTATGTTATCCTTGAATGTTTTTTAAACATTCCATCCTTGCCTTTGAAGATGATGTCTTCCCTTAAAGTCTATTGAATTCCACCCTTGCCTTTGAAGATGACATCAACTTTAAATCTCTTTAAAACATTCCATCATTGCCTTTGAAGATTATGTTATGCTTGAATGTTTTTTAAACATTCCATCCTTGCCTTTGAAGATGATATGATCCTTTAATGTCTATCAATAATTCCACCCTTGCTTTTGAAGATAATGTTATCATTTTATTTGTATAGAACATTCCATCCATGCCTTTGAAGAAGATGTCATCCCTTAATGTCTATAAAATTCCACCCTTGCTTCGAAGATAATGCCATCTTTTAATTTCTACAAAACATTCCATCCTTGCTATCAAAGATGTTGTCATCCCTTAACGTCCATTAAATTTCACCATTGCCTTTGAAGATCATGTCATCCCTTAATGTCTAAGGAATCTAACCTTGCATTTGAAGATGATGTTATCCTTTAAAGTTTATCAAACATTCCATCCTTGCTTTTGAAGATGACGTCATCCTTTGATGCAGGCAGGCCAGACTAGACCCCCAATCTTCATTTTGATCTAATCAGTACCCTACAAGTTTTATTGTCTATCAGGGTTGTTTATCAGCATGTTTATGACAGAATGAGGGAGAAAAGCTGTTAAAGTGGCTCCGCTAGCTTCTTAGCTTGGTCCAAGACTTCTCTAGACTCTTGTCTTCCTTCATCTGTCTAGATGTGTTGTAGCAGGTCTAAGTCATTAGTGATACTGATCACCTCCATGGCTGGTAAGTCTGTTAACCTCGGGTTAAAAACAATTTTTTGTAAAGTGTAGGGATCATAGGGGATGGATGTAGAAATTTTCCAATGAGTACTGCAGTGTGGAGGTTTACCTACCTTTAATGGTAACCCACATCTCGTTTTGGTGCTTCATCTGATATCATGGTATATTTTATTTCTCAATTAATATTGAGAAGCATAGCCCAAATGTTGACTATATATACTGTATGGACATTATGGGACAGCAACAAAACCTTAAGTAGTGATAAAACAGGCATGAGTTTCGGTCAGTTGATGTAAATACTTCCATGTAGAAGATGTCAGAGGAAAAATATGTGTCAGATCACATGTCTCCACAGCAGAAACTCTGATCCATCCTTCAGCCTCCTTTCTGACTCTTCAGTCCTTCTCCATCGCCCTCTTCAGTCGAGTCCTCTCAGGCCGTCAGAGCTTAAAGGCTCTGTCTTAGCTCTCTCTCTCCTGAGGGAATAAGCCAGGGGCCGGCCCTCACTAACGACCATAGGAGCCTCTCCTTAAAGACACGCTCAGTAATTGCTGCCACTAAAGGACCTTGGAGTGGGGTCAAGGGATCGGTGATTTTAATGACAACTTTTGTCCCCCGCAGGCTGACTGTCTTTGGGCAGAGAGAGAGAAGTTGGTCTAAAACTCAGAGAATCACCTTCAGTAATGGGTCAGAAGGGAGCCGTCTCAATCCAAAGAATAGCCGGGCCAAAGAGTATTGACCCTTCTTATTACTCCACCGAGACTTAATGGAGATTACTTAATTCAAGCGCCTATTCATTTAGTGGAATATAAAACGAGAGCAGCCAGTCGGAGAGCTGGGGCCGGGCTAATGGCTGTCTCAGCCTGTCACTGTGAACGGGAGAGGAAAGGCAGGGAGGACAGAAACCATTGGAATAACAACAGAAGACATGAGGACACCATGCTAGGGGTCTCATCAGTGACACAAAACAAAGAGAGTGATTTATCGTCTAATTCAGCACATAGAAAGGCTTTTTTTTTATGTCCTCCATGGTGGATATTTGAACTGTAAAACGCATTTTGAACTCCATATTTGAAAATCTACAGCTTTAGATTAAAGCTTCTACAACAGAATTCCAGTAATCATGTCAACTTTAACCCCTATTATTTAAGAAAATCTGTTGGACCACCCAACCCTTTCTCCAATGGCCTGATTGGAGACTTCAAGACTTCACATAATGGCATTTTACTTTCTGGCATGTTTGGGCCAAAAATTGGGGCTGATGTAAGACGTAGATGTGGGGAGTAAGCTGCCTGAGGGCACTATTTGGTGGAATGGATTGACACAACCCCTCGTCGTGTTCTGGATGTCCTTGCATATTACCAGGTACATGGGTAAATAGTCTGAATCAAATAGCAAAATCCACACGTTAAGCACGGAGTAGGAATGGATGTGGTGAGCAATGTTCCCTCTAATTTTAAAAACTCCTGGCAGCACCATGGCATCACCTCTCCAACCCCAAATATTATTACATGTGACTATAATTATAATGATTAATAATCACTCTTCAAGTCAGGAATTTCCCCTTTCATTCATTCACGAGTCACTCTCAGTCTTTACACTTCAAGTATTTATAATCCTTTGAAATGTAAAAGAAAACAGTGATTCTTACAAGCTTACAAGGATACTTACAAGCATTTGTTCATAGGTGGAAGCAGACATTAAGAAAGTTTGCAGTTTCATATAAAAAGGCAGGAAGCTTAATGATGGACGAGACAAAACACATGCTTTGTTCTTGTGCTTTATCAACCTAATCACAGTCAGCTTTCCTAAAGGACTTCTACCTGCACAAATTAAACAGCACATTACAGAGAAATCACACTGTTAGAAACATCAGGGCTTCAGTCCTTTTGTTATCAGTTCATTATAGGAGATCAGCTCTGTCCTGGTCTCATTGTAGATCATTTTAGCCAGAGTCATTCTTAAAAGCACCGTATTTACATAAAAATAAACATCCATTTAATGTTAAAAGTTATGAATAATTATTTATGTCAAATAATAGATTATTTGAAGGTGTTAAAATAACACGTGGGAAAGATAGAATCAGCTGATTTAACTCTCATTACTGTAATAAATAAAATGATAAAACAGAGACATTTACAGCTTTACTCTCTTCAGCTGAAGTCTTTAACTCCTGTAGAAGTTTTCTATTCCTGGCTGCTGTCTGCCTCTGTTTCTCTCTGCCCTGCTGATCAGATTTTAGGATGTACGAGATTTTATTATGCTTCTGATCGATCAATTATCAATATACGGTAAATCTATAATATTTCCTGCAACGTGGCACTTATCAAATGTTTTGAAAATGAGCTCATATACTGATGTTTATTCACTGGGGTGTATCATCATGATGAAATATAGAAGTGGAATGTTAATACAATGATATTTTAACAGTCTGCAGCTCACTAAGGAGAGAGAAAGAGAGCGGTTATTCATAGACAACATTGACACACGTATGCGCTATGGTCTGAGAGGGGTCTTAAAGTAGGAGAAAAGTTTAGTCCTGTGTTGAATCCTTTTCTACTCTGCAGATAGACACCTCAGGTCTACACCACCAACACATTAGCTTGTGTTTGTCTGTCTGTGATTGGTGTTTGTGTTTGCGGTGCTGTGTGAATGACTTGAAGCCAAAAGTGTCTGCATAAAGATGCACAAAGGATGCACCGATAGACTCGGCCACATGGTAGTTATTTTGGACAAAAATCTCCCTTTATGTGTAAATCAGTCAGTGACACAAGCATCCAATTCACACACACTGGCACTAAGAGCTGCGCACAGTTAGAGGGAGGTGGAGTTTGTGACGCTGATGAATTTAACTCACCAAAGTGGGGCGCTGAGGAACCCTCCGTGGCTGAAATCCACCCGCATTAGGTTGCTGTCATATCAGGCCCTGCCATCGGTGTGTCGGCTGTTACATTATGTGATAGCCACACTTTACATCTCTCAGGCCCCCATGGAGGTAGAAACCCTAGGCTACAGTACCAGCTAGCCTGTGCATTAATGCGCCTTTGATCACAGCGCATATTAGAAAAAAACAGTGAAAACTGGTCAGGGATTTGCGGTAAACCCCCTTAGAGGGAACAGTGGTGGTGGGTAAGCATGGCCCAGGGCAGTGGTTCTTAATTGTTCTAGAGTCAGGACCACCTCCTCGTCGACCAATTGCGACCCAGATTTGTAAAATTATTAACTCATAGCCAAGTGCTTTTTCATTAAAAATATAGCAGTTTGGACACTAGATAAAAGAAAACATGAATAAAGGACAAACAAACATGTTTGAAAAGTGAATCTTTACAAGTGCACATTTTATTCAGCTCAATTTTCCTTGGACAGCAGGAGATTTGTTTATTCTTCAAGGAATTTCCTAATTATCTTGGGGAAAACAATCATGTATCATGGGAGGATAGACTGTAAGTAAGCTGAAACCTTGAGAAAAAGACCTACATGTACTGGGTATCACTGAAAAACCCAATTAAAAATATAATGATGCACTGTATGTCCACACACATTTAAAGACTTTTTGTCATTCTTTTTTTTTTTTCCTGGAACCCATTCACAGCCCACCAGAAAGAGCTTGGCGACCCACTTTTGAGTCCTGCCCCACCAGTTGAGAACCACTGGCCTAGGTTACCATCTGGGTGTATTAGCAGGGTTGAAAAGGCAACACCATCGAGCTTGACCTTCATTGTCAAACAATACAAGCTTCCCTCACTGAAGATAAACTGTAGAAATCTACCCTGACCAGAAGAGCTGAATGGAAATTTGTCATCCAAGAAAGCTCATGGCTGTCACTTTGTTCTTCTAATTAGACAAGCTACAGACAGTACAGTATGTTCACACTGCAAAATACTGTCAAACACAGAGGCTTTCTTGGTAAAAAACAAAAATACTTTCAACATAACATACAATTGAGCCAGCGTTGTTTTCATGCCCATTTTTACCATCCAAGCGGGGGTTAGAAAACTGCAGCCCCATGTTGTCCATCCTGCTGGCAAAGGAACTTGCAAGAAAAATGCTTGGTACGGCAGGTTTATGTGGGTGAGGCTGAACAGACAGTGTCCAGGGTGTGAGGGGTCCATCAAGCTCCTGGAGGCCTGCTTGTGGAGATGACTCTGGTATGTCTTTAAAGGGAGGGAGGGGAGAGCCAACAACCCCTCTAGTTTTACCAAAGTCAGGTGTTTGGTCCACTCTGTATATGGTGCAGCCTACTAGCTCCACGGCTAGGTCCGGAATGCTTTTGTGCAGCCAGGTCTCCGTTATTATCAAGACACAACCGTCCAAGCAGTGGTTAGAAACCCGCAGCCATTTGTCGTCCATCTTGTTGGCAAAGGAGTAGGCATTGGCAAGAAAGATGCTTGGTACAGCAGGTTTGTGTGGGGCTGCTCTTAGCCTAGCCTGCAGCCCAACTCGTTTGCTGCTTCCTCCCCATCTAGCTCCCCATCTAGCGCCCCGTTCTCCTGATAATCAACATCGGGAAAATGCAAACTCTGCAGGCATGCTTCCTTTGCAGTAGTCAAAGAAGAAGTCTCTTATAGAGTGGTGCAAACATAACGTAATTTCATAGACAAAAAATGGAAGTTAGCGTCGCATGGGTTTTCTTGGTGGCAAGCCTATGGGATTTTTCAATGGGTTTTTGGATCATTGCTGAAAATAAGATCTGTGTCCATTACAAGTTCATGAAACTTACACATTTTGTTCATAAAGATTGTCTTCACAGATAAATAATTTAAGCATCATATTTGGTCCGTAAATATAACTTTCGAAAGTTAAAAGCTTATGGCATGCTATAGTGGACTACAACACAGTCGACTGAATTTAACGTCATCACCCACGGATCAAGTGAGTGGCAGGCTCAGTTGCCGTGCTTGGGGTGATGACGTATACGCTCCCGACAAATGCTACACTTAGTTAGCTGTCCTTTAGCAACTGCCTTTATTAGGATGTGAAAAGATGTACAAGTCAAAGGTGGGGCACTTTTTGGATGTATTTTATGTCGTGGAATAAAACATTTAAACTCTCTTGAGCTTGTGTTGACCACGGACTTTGTTTCAGGCATTTAACTGAAAACCCAGTCAAAAATCCCATAGACTTTCAGACGCGGGAACCAGAAGTGTTAAAATGCTAACTGACTTCTGCGTGTTAGGACTCATTCCTGCACCTCTCTATACACAGAATGTAAGTTTTGGTATAAGTGTAGGGCTTTGTTTTGCTGCAAGTGATCGTGTGCCGGGCTGCTGCGTCAGTACGCGCCGCCGCCATGCTACTTCAATAGGTAGCATTCAGTAGTCTAGTCTCTTGTTTAGCCTAGCTTTTCTCATGTTTGAAGGGGCAACACTATCTGAAATCACTGCAGGCTAATGGCACTATCAGGTAGGTATCACTATCACAACCCCCCATTCTGATCCTGCTATATGTGCTGTATGTGTGTCATGTGTGCAGAAACAGAGAGAGAAAGTAGAGAGGAGTCACTTCACAATCACTCAGTATGACGTATTATCAGCGCTGAGTTTATGAAAGAGGTGACCAGGAGAGCAGGAGTCTCTCCGTCATTTATTTCTCTGTTCTTTTTCTCTGTCTGTAAAACGGCCTGAGCTGAGGTGAGAGGGACTGATGAAACTAACGGTTAGAGAAGATTTCCCTCCTGAATTAGACTCCATCAGAAACCAGTAAACCAGTATCATTACCGCAGTCTCTCCAGTATGAAGGCTGCTCTATCAATACACAGAGAAAGTTCAGATATGAGTGAAGATGAACAGTTGAAATCTAAAGTTATCAAGACCATAAATATTTAAATTCAGAGCAGATATGTGAAAACTTTATTGTACTGTGCTGAAGTATTTGTTCTTAGTTAATAATGTATATCTCTGTCAGGGACATAAACGGAGAGAACAGAGAGTATAGTAGTGAAACGATGGAGGAACATTGAAGTTAGACTGAGCTGATGGGTATAAACGTCCACGGGGAGACGTCTGTGTTCTCTCTGCTCCATCAGGACGATTCAAACAAACGCTCAGCCTGTCAGCTTCTGCATTTCTGATTCTAACCGCCATCGTCCCAGTGAAGCTCCACAGTTTTTCACTGATCACTGAGAAAATCTGATATTTAATTTGTTCACAAGTTAGACGCCGAGATGCTGCAGTGAGTCTGTGGGAGGATTTTTATGGCAGATACTGTGAAGAGATAATGTAGCTGACTAGGACCCAGAAGCAGAACACGAGCCAAGGTTAAAGGTTAAAGGAGTTTATTCAACAGGAGATACTGGTGCAAAAATTAAGATGAGGGAGCTGGTTGGTGGCAGGCAGATGCACTGGCAGGAAGTAGGAGATACTGCAAGAGAAGAGGACAAAAATGCATTAGCAAAGTCAAAAAGTCACTGAAAAATTCCAGGGTCCAGAGAGCAAGGTTACCATAAAGCTGAAGGAATGCTCTGACATCCAAAGGCTGAACACGAGGTTGTAAAGAGGATATCTTGCTGCCTGCGGACTGGCTGCAGCTGTGACTGCCCAGTGCTCCTGCCCTCCCCAACCAGCTTTTAGTGAGAGGGGAAAAACACAGAAACCCTCCTTTAAGTATAAAATCCAAAGAACACAGGAGATCACCATGACAAATCTAACTTTTAATGTAGCTTTGACTGTTACTACTGAAGAGAAGGACTCACTCCTGTTTCTTTTACCTCTAACCCTCAGTTTCCAGTCTCTCCTTCAAACAGGAGTGGTGGTGAAGTTTTCTAACAAATGTGATGACCCTTCTAGCTGATCTATTATCAGCAGTCATCAACAGGTCTGCCCTCAGAATCATCTGGGCCCCTGAAAAATGAACTAGGCTGGGCCCTCCTCTGCTGTAATTTATTAATGATATCAATGCATGTGTGTTAGATTAGTAGCAGTGTTGCTAGCAACCAGAGTAATATTTTCCTCATTTTGGAGCCGATAAGTATGTCAAGCTTTTTAAACACTTTTTAACCCCTTTCTCTGCTTGTTTGATCCAAGCTTTGCCAAGTTTAAACCCTATGTAACTATTTAATCTGACCATTTTTGCCCTTTTTCTGGCACTTTTTAACTGCTATCAACCATTTTACAACTACTCTGCTTTTTTTTTCATTTTTGTAACCCATTACTGCCATCTTTTCATCATTTTTAACCATTTTTTGCCACTTTTAACATTTTTTTTCACCATTTTAGAACTTTATTCGTCCCTTTTTGCATTTTTGTAACTTGACGGTTTAATTCAATTTTTGCCTCTTATAACCTATTTTCACCACTTTTTTCCAATTTTTTTTTTTTTTTGCCACTTTTAATCAATTTTTGCCACTAAGTTTTTGCCCATTTTTGGCCCAATTTGATGGGCAGTTTTTGTCCATTTTTGCCCTCTTATTTCACTTTTATAACCTCTTTTCACCACTTTTTGCTTGTTTGTGCCTATTTTAAACATTTTTCTCCATATTTAGCCAGTTTTTTGCCATATTGAACAGATTTTTGCCACTTTTCTGACCTGTTTTTGCCACTTTTTCATGTTTTTTCACCATTTTTGCCCTTTATTGCATTACTGCAACCTGTTTTTGGCATTTCATTAAATTTTTGACTCTTATAACCTCTTTTCACCACTTTTTTTTGCTTATTTATGCCTCTGTTAACCATTTTTCTCCACATTCAGCCAGTTTTTTTTGTCATATTGAACAGACTTTTCTGACCAGTTTTTGACACTTTTTCATGGTTTTTCACTATTTTCACCCATTTTTGCCCCCTTTTTTTGCAGTTTTGTAACCCTTTTTGATACTTGTATTCTTTGCCTGGTACAACCACTTTTTTATGCTCCTTTAACCAGTTGTTGCCCATTTCAGTGTGCCCATTCGCGTTATCATCACTACAAAAAAAGAGGTAATTTTGTTTGAAGAAAAACAGATTTCGTTTGATCCTGTAAATTTCTTTGGGATCTCACGTCTGTGAAATTTCTTCTGTGCAATCATTAAACAGCAGCTGTGTGGTCCCACAGTCTGAATCATCTAGTGTCTGTTCAGAGGATTATAATGTTAGAAATCAGCTGAGACTGTCCTGATGTCTGTGGTCTACCATATTTTTAAACTGTGTTGTGTAGCCAGTTCAGTCAGCTTTAAATCACTCCTACTGGCTGATCACAGCGTGCTCCATTTGTCTAATTTTTTTAACCTGTTGGTTTTATGAAAAGGAAATCTGTCTGAATTGCTCTGCATCCACAGAAAGATGAGAGAGAATCTTTTATGACTGATGATTCAGTGTTTACAGTCTGGTTTAAAATATCCCTGATCGATACTGGATGTTTACAGGACGGCTGCATTCACCAGATTTATTATTAAAACCTGAAATAACACCACAGCGATCGGCCCCAGCTTCGATTACATATCCTCCTTTATTCAGTCATTGCATTCCAGCGTCGCTGACAGCTGATCAATACAACAATCTTGTGCTGATCACAATATTCAAGAAGGTCTGACTCCATCACTCACAACATGGCTGCAGCTATAAAAATGACCAGCTGATCACTGTCTACCGCTCTGTTTATCAGCTGATATTGAAGCTTGATTAAATTATCATTAACCCTCTTCAATCTTCTAATATCATGGCGATCACAATTCCAAAAACACTTATAAAATGTTATATATTTACATATATGTATATATAGTGCCTATGACAAGTATTCACTCCCTTGGATGTTTTACCCTTTTATTGATCAATCATGGTCAATGTAATTAGGCTTTTTTTATATACATTTTTTATGTCATGTACATTAACACTGCAAAAATTTTTACAACAAAAAGTTAAAAAGTAAAACTTATTTTTGGTAAAAAAATGTCCACACTGATACCAGAAGGTTAAAATCCAATATCACCCATGGTGCAATTGCTGGTTGTTCTCCTCTCTCTGTCAGTATTACTGCAGCCAATCAGAGCTCATGAGGGTGTAGGACATGCAGACCTTACTCCAGCCTCTCAGCATTATCATCCATATTAAACAATAACCCAGTGGCACTTATTTTTATATCAGCGGTCAATCAATAATGCATCCAGAGTTCAATGTGAAATAGATATTCAGCCTGCAGTTAAGACGCTGCAGCTGAAGAATTACCTGACTGAATAATGAGCCACGCTGCAGATACTTATCTACCAGAGACTCCATATCACAGGAAACATTAATATAAGAGCACGATAAGCTAACTCTGCTGCTGATAAGAGGAGTGCTGCTAAACGTGTCAATAAGAGGAGAGCTCCTGCATGTCTAAGAGTTATGCTTTAATGTCGATTTACATAGAAATAGCCTTATTTAGAGCTAAATAAGGACTGCTTTCATTCTCTTATTACAGCTCTTTATCCAGGGTCTGCAGCTGATGGCCAGAGAGTGAATGTTGGTGCTCTGATGGCGAGAAAGTAACTCTTGGTGCTCTGATGGAGGCATTTTAACACACTAATCGGCCTTCGCAGTCTGAGCTGATAGAAGTGATCCACTGAGGTTACTGCTCTGTACTGGTTCATTCAGTTGATTTAGAATGCTTATATGTCCACTCTAGGCTGCCGTTGGGTCTCTGTGAAACCAGATTGTCTCTAATGTTAAGGTCAGACCACATGCTGCGACCATGTTTATAACCCAATCCAGCAGTCGTAACGTTTTAGGACCCATTGGTCCAAAAGAATCAATGGTTTTACCAAACCACACATCTGGGACCCCTTCTTTCTAGCGCCCCCTTTTCCTTTGAAACACAGTTTCCCCAAATTCAGCATCCTCAGCCTGTGCAGTGATCCACATACAAACATTGCAGATCAAATCACTCCCTTTCAAGTCAATCTTTGCCATTACGAGACGCACGCCAGCTCTAGTTTCAGCACCGGCAGGCCGCATCAATCCATGTAGAGCAGAACAATCCAAACAGGAAGAACATGCAAGGCAATGTCAAAATACAACACAGTGCACAGTCTCCTGATAGTAAAGGTCTAGCCACTGGTTAATAAGTGCTTCTGGCTACCATTGCACCATGAAGACAAAAGAACGCTCCAAGCAACCCAGAGAAACAAAACTGAAAAGTGTGAATCAGGGGATGGATACCAAAAATCTTTCACTTGTCATCACCGAAAACACACCATTCCCGTTGTGAATCCCAGTGGTGGCAGCATCATGCCGTGGGGATGCTTCTCAGCAGCTGGTCCTGGAAGGCTTGTAGAGGTAGAGGGTAAAATGAGTGTAGTAAAGTACAGGGAAATTTGATAGAGGTTAAGCAGTTTTGCTGCAAGAATTGAGTAAAATAGCTGTGTCCAGATGTGTGATTGACAACACTTGAAAGAAATCTGTTTTTGCTATGACAATAAAGACTTTCTTTCAAAATCTTTTGATGAAAAAAACAAATTGTATTTTTTATGATTGATTTATAAAATCAATAAAAGAGTAAAACATCCAAGGGATATAGCATCACGCCTCAGTGACCGGTCTTCCAACCATCCCTTCTTTGGTACCAATGACTAGTTCTCTACTTCCCTGATATTTTTTCTCTGTTTCCCTCTCGTGTCATTTAGAAAATATGGTGATAAACAGCCATAATGTGGTAGTAGAGTATAAATCAGCCCCGTTGGATAATAAGGAGCTCTGTGAGGATAAATTCTGTTTTCCTAATGCGCTCCATTACGAGCCCGTGAGGTGAACAGGAGGAACGCGGCGTGGCAGCAGTTCTGTTATCCGTGTAAACAGCGAGCTGGCGACATGCATGAAATACAGCTGCCTCGGTAGACCCCCACAAACGGTTATTGATGAAAACATAATGGTGGATGGTGCTCTCCCTCTGTGGCTCACACAAAGAGCAGAAGAATAATTATTATTTCAGGAGAACAAATATTACCCCTTGGGCTCCAATTATTTTCATGCATTGGCTCCTTCAGTGTCTGACTGGAGTCTGTTTTTAAGGCTAAAAAAAGTGCTGTGCTTCAACGCCATGTGGAAATGGAGCTGCTTCTCCATGCATAATGAGGCTAGGTCATGGAGAAACCGACCCGATAGTCTCTGGATCTGACTCCAATACGCTAACACATGCAGACACATGGCGAGCTAATAAGACGGGTTAGGCTGCACGGCGGAGGCTTCTGTGGGATCACAACAGATCCAAAAACACTTCATGACTCTGTAGATGCTTTAGATTCGCATTCAGTCATGTCAGGACGCTCTATCTGCACATGTAGGCCCCCCGTTAGAGATGTTTAACTGCTGACCTTTAATCATCAGGGTTAATGTGATTATTGTTTCTCTGGCTGATATTTCCCATGAAAACGGCGCTTAAATTCACTCACTTCTTATTTTCCTTTCTATTAACTCAACTCTCTTTATGTAGCCATTCTTTCCTACACTGTGTGCTGATTCAGACGTAAACTTCAAGGGATATATGATTAGCTGATTTTAACATTTCAGACTGGGTGTCAGATGGGTAATGGTTGTGTGGTGCCTTTATTTTAATTTTGGTGTGCATGTTATCAAGTCATGGCCTCTAGAGATTGACAAAATGAGCGCTAGAGCCCGACCGATTGATCGGCGGGCTGATTATGGCGTATCACAGATTAATCAACATCAGCCAATATGTAGCCGATATATTAACCCTTAGAGCTCACGTGGCATGGATCCATTGTGCCTTTCTAATCATGTCTTCCAAGCATTCGTAGCTCTTACAGAACATTTTCTTGTGAGCCCGGAACTTGGCTGAGTTTCCGGAATCTCTGAGGACAGTGTTGTCCTATACAACAATACGTGATACAGTTTATAAAAACGTTGATAACTTTTGAACCGTAAGTCATAGCAACATACTCTTTTTTTCCTCTGAAAGCTGACCATTTTGTGGTTTGGTACCATCTCCATAGCTCTAAAGGATGCCGTTGTAGTGACTTTGGTGACTTTTCGGGGTCTTTGGAGATTAAATCCACAGCGTTACATCTGACAATAAGCGTCTTTTAATCAATTTTTAATCCATTTTCGATTGTGTACTTTGACTTTCTTTAGTTTGCAGCCATATTTGTTGGCATGCAAAGCATTGTGGGAGTTGCAGTCGACCAGTTGCCCCTCCACTGCTTAGAGGAGTAGAGACGCAGGAGTAGAGGATAAACAATGATAAATGCAACTGTTAATTCACAGCGTTTTAACATCGCCTAAGTTGCATCTTTGTGAAATAAACAAAGATAATATAACTGTAAGAATTTGTATTTATGTACAGTATATATCCTGTGTATATCAATGTTCTTTTTTTATATATCGGCCAATATATCGGTTATCGACCAATATATCAGATATCAGCTTTTTTCGGTATCGGCACCATGTCTCACAGGCCTAAAATCTAGAGTAGTGTTGCTACACTGGTCTAGCCTTAGGACCCACCCTACCTATGCTAACAAATGGTGAAACAATTATAATGAAAAGATGTACTTTCACCTGAGATAATAAAATATCAGCATGTTTTCCTGATGGCTGTTTAACTCATAGAACCCATATTTCTGCATTTTTGTGTATTAACAGCCTGCTTTGGTTAATTACCTGCATAAAATCAAACGTAGCATATTGTCTTTATATTTGGCCACATGCTAACAACATTAGCTGTTACCACCTCCCTTCATGTTACATTCTGGACCTACTGAAAAGACTTTGCAATCCCCTTTTAGGTCCTGATGCGCCAGTTGAGAACAGCTGATCTAGAGTAGTGGTTCTCAACTGGTGGGTCTCGAAGCTCTTTTCAGTGGGTCGTGGGTGTATGCCTGGGAAAAAAAAATTGCGCCAAATTGTCTATGAGACTCTATAAAACATGCATGTTTTGTCCTGTTTTGTTACAAATTTTGTACTGCCTTAGGCCCAAGCTCTACTATTTTTTATTGTTTATATCTGATTGACTAAAAAAATTCTCCAAAATTTGGGTCGCAATTCTCCTTGAGGAGCTGATGGTGGGTCCCATGGCTCAACCAGTGGAGAACCACTGATCTGGAGAATAGGGGTCTCCTCTATTTTATTGTTAGCTGTGCACATCTCTTGGCCCAAATAGGCAGGAAAAGCCATCCATACACATTCACACAACACTGGTACAGAAGTGACAGCAGACTGGGGTAAATCCACTCTACAGACAAAAGTATTTGGCCGACTGACCATTACACCAACAGGGTGTAGAATGACACTATTCAAATGCAAGTACTAATATGGAGTAAATCCCTCTTTTGTTATAACAGCCTCCACTCTGGAAGATTACAAGTCTTTTTTTTTTTTTTTGAGTTTTTCCCATTCATTCTGTAGAGCATTTATGAGCTGAGGCACTGATGTTAGATAAGAAAGCCTGGCTCGCAGTCTCCACTCCAGTTCAACCCAAAGGTGCTCAATGGGAATTACATGGTCTTCCACTTTGTGGCTGTTGTTCCTAAATGCTACCACTTTCTAATAATATCACTTACAATTGACTGGGTGACGTCCATCACAGTACCACTCTTGAAGTCACTGCGCACTTCAGAACAAGACATTTTGTGTCAAACATTTGCAAATAGAGCCTACATGGCCCAGTGCTTGATTTTATACACCTGTGGCAAAGGGTCTGATTAAATTACCTGAATTCAACAATTAACAGGTGTGGCTGGATACTTTAGTCCATATGGCGTATCTTACCCAAGGACTCATCAGCATGACTGCAGGAGCTGGGGATCAAACCCCTGACTTTTTGACTAAGATATGACTGACTCTACCAACCAACCTACAGCCCCCTAAATAATTAACAAAGCTATATTTACCGTGCTTGAGCAGGTATGTATGTCCGCATGAAAAGAACATGTCACAGAGAAGATGCTGTTATGTACACCGACACTCATCCTGTACTAACACGTAAACATATGGTATTTATTTTGTCCTCACTGCTCATCCATAGGTCTGAGGCCACATTAAAGCAGCAGCAGCAGCTCCATCACTGATTGACCTATTTAATGCAAAATGACCGAATGCAGCACAGCCAGCTTGTCTCTGGCTCCATGCAAACTCTGCTTCATCAAAGACTAAAGAGTCAAGTTGATTCCAGCTAATTGGCAGCAGCACACTGCAGACAAACTTGAGCCTGGTTTTATTTGTCTAACTCTTCCTTTCATGGAGCAGAAACAAAGCATTTGCTCGTTAATGATGAAAGCGGCGCTCTAGTCCCATGTTGATTGACGATCACTGAGATGTATGACACCTCTCAACTTGTCATGGAGGAGTTATCTGTACTCTGCTGCGATCCATTCTGTGAGGAAAGACCAGATGTCCCGTCTTAATTAGGCCGCCACTGATGTTTTTAATGACTTCTAGCCCATTACAGGCGATGAAGACTTTTCACATCTTCCTCCTGTCACTCCTGTGGGCCTGCTGCTCTTTGTCTCAGGCTCACTGCGACTCTGACACATTTAAATCCTCCACAGACAGCGCCATGCACGTACACGTGCACGTGTGTAGGCATCAGGCACATGTAAAGACAAAGACAAAGAGTTGTTAAACATGATGTTGGAGACAGACAGTGACTTTCCCTAATGTGCTACATGTACCGCTGTGTTCAGCGCCACAGGATGAAGGAGGAAATCTGACAAATATTTATGGAGTTTACTGGACTACAGTACCACAGCTATGAGTGTTAGCCTGGTTTTGATCATAATGAGGGTTTGTCCTCAAGCATAGTGGTTGGTTTGAAAATACACCAAGATTATGCAGAGACAACCATGGCAATTACTTAGGTCAACATTAGTACATGCTCCATGTGGACAGTGGAGTCTATCCTACTACTATGGATGTTATTCCTGAGACGCCAACAACAACACTCTTCTTACTTCTACACCTACGTGTGGCCCAGATGAATTACATGGCCCTGTCCTGCGTGGATATGACAGTTTTGAAGATACAAAGCACTTTGAAAAAAGCACTTTTCAAAAAGTTGCCAACTGTGGCCTACTAATTGTCAAAAATGGAGGGAAATGGGCCTCAAAATCCCTAGCTTCACCAGCATTCCGTCCTCGGCCTTCAAAGATGGCGCCATCCTTTACTCTCTGTAAAACATTCTATCCTTGCCTTTGAAGATCATGTCCCCCTTTAAAGGTTAAGAAATATTCCGTCCTTGCCTTTAAAGATGATGTCAATCGTTAAAGTTTATAAAACAATACATCCTCTGCCTTGAAGATGATGCCACTCTTTAATCTCTATAAAACATCATATCCTTGCCTTTGAAGACAATGTCACCCTTTAATATCTATAAAATATTCTATCCTTGCCTTTTAAGATCATGTCCTCCTTAAAAGTTTTAAAAACATTCCATCCTTGCTTTTAAAGTTGATGTCAATTGTTAAAGTTAATAAACAATACATCCTCTACTTTTGAAGATGATGCCACCCTTTGATCTCTATAAAACATCATATCCTTGCCTTTGAGGATGTAATCGAAGCTCATGAAACATTCCGTCCTTCCCTTTTGAATGCAGGCCAGTGTAGAGGAGCATCAGAAATCAAACTCAGCAATTTTAATGTTTTAACATGTCTCTAGGCCAGATAGAACATAAAAAAATACACTCACTATTTTTGACATATCTGTTCTTCTGATACTAATCAGATTTTTAGATTTACTGATACCATTTCACCACAAAGTAGTCCACCAATTCATTGTTCCAGTGTGGTCAAAAGGGACCTTCCTAACTATCATAAGACTGTAAGATTGTTCAGAGTCAGAGCTGGAGTCAGTCCTGGTTCTTATTATGCAAGATGCAGTTATACAGAAACAGAAAGTCAACCACACTCACATCTAGTAACATGAGCTTAAGTAGGCGTAGCTAAAGCTAACATAGTTGATAGCGTAGCTACGTATCTTATATGGCTGCATTGTGAGCTAAGCTTTAGCTAGATAGTGGCATGTCTACGTAGCCTATGAAGCTAACAGAGCTACATAAGCTATGTTTGCCGTATAAGAATGTTTTCATGGGGGACAGATTTTTCCTGTAAGCAGACTGTCCACTTGGCTTCATTACACGTTTTGTAATAAGGTTTGGCAGGTCAGGCTTTAGAGGTAGTTACATGTACACCAGTGCTTTAGCTTCGTTACCTGTAGCTAATGCTCACATGCTACACTAGCCAAATCTTTGTCACTGGCTAAGTTATTAATGCTACTATGTAAGTCAATGTACAGTGCTTAACAAATTTATTAGACCACCTGTCATATTTGTCTCAGAGACCATCCAGCATCATAAAGTGCTTCAATGCAGATACTTTCATTTTCAGTGAGCTCTCCACGTTTTACCATTTTGAACAGGAATGAGGAATTTCAAACTGAATTCACCTTTTTATACCCAAATTTGAGCTGGCCGAAGTTTAATCTAAATTTCATTTCAAAAGTTTTAGCATATTTTTTTTCGTTCTGACAAGATCACATGACCGGGCTGCAAGAGGGGTTATCAGAGACTTATGGTCTGCAGTCAGACCCCTCTAGTTTTTAGCGTTACCTCATTATTTAATTCAAACCTAAAATGACTATATCTTGAGGCCCCTTGGAGCACAAGACTTTAAATATTTATCCTCCTTTGCCTGGTGGTATAACCGCCTCTGACTGATGAGTTCCCTGTACTCAAGCATGGTTGCATTAGCATCCTTTGTGGACTGTGTTTGAGTACGGCTTGCTCATCTGTCATAGGCAGTTCTGACAAAAGACATCAAATGCCCAGGGCCTCGTGCTCCAAGGAGCCTCTTGATATAATCATATAGGTGTGCATCAAATATGAGGTAAATTATGAGGTAGCTATAGTTATGCATTTAAATTTTATTGTCTGATAAAGCGTTCTCAGTACCTTACACTTGTGTTAAAACTGATCGAACTCAGCACAAGGCCGGGGTCCCTGATGTGAAGCCAGCCTCGATGTAATTAAGATCCGACAATGTTATTCAACTCTATATGAGTTCTGCTTCTTACAGCAGAGTTGTTGGCTGTTCTCTAAGAATGGCAGCGACTCTCCCTAATGTGCTCTGTGTTGTTCGTTTAACGTACTGGCTTCATTTACAGCCTCTATTGTCAAAGATATTTAATTCATGGTATATAAAGTTGAAAAAGTAGGCCATTGGAGTTGATGCAGGATCTGCTGCGTGTGCTCCTTAAATAATAGTGCCAAGGAAGGAGAAAAAAACGCCCTCTAAGGAATGGTTGTAGCTCTCTCTCTAAGGTTTTGAGTCAGACAACACCTTCTGTGTCTCTTTCTTCTGCTGCTCTCTTTCTTCTGTTTGGTTATTCTGTAGTCCCGCTCCCCGACTCCTCTCCTTCTTTTCTTTTATTTATTTTATTTTTTGGCACCATACTGTCAGGGAATGTCTTCCTGCTCATTCATTTTAAGTGGATCACGGCTCGATAAGTGCTCACAATGAAAGAGCAGGAGGAGAGAGTGAGCTGCAGATCAAATATGAATATAATCCATTCTCAGAGCCATAATGCACTGTGATGTTTGAATGAGCAACATCTGCAGAAACACTGCAGCAGCTCAAGGTGCAGGGAGAAGTAAGTTTCTGAACAAATGTTATTGCTTGCTGTAATGAGGGTATAAAATGTGATTAATATTTTAGAACAAGCCCTATTTTTCATTTCTGAACCCACTGTGGGGCTTCTTTTCAAAGGCTTTCACTCCAAACCCAATGGGAGATTCAATTGACTTTAATCTTGCATTCGTTTGAAAATTTGAGCCCATTAGTTAACTTTGCCTTCTCTGTGCAGTTTTCATTGCATTTCAATGAAGCCGCTTTCCTGTGGTGTTAAAACACTAATAGTTGCTTCAAATAGCAAACGAGAGCGCGGGCGAGAGAGCATGAGAGAGAATAAGAGAGGAAGGAAGGAGGAGGTACGCCAGGCAAGAGGACGCTTAAAGTTGGTCAGAAATATGATTGTCAAACATCTATATTTTCACTTTTCACAGCCTATAGACGTGGCCCAGGGGGGTTAGGGGTACTCAATATGTCATCATATATTAATGTGCTGCAGAGAATCAGCTGCAGATTGAGATGTGATGGTTGGTATCAGGGCTGGTTTTCACTGGCTGCATCCTCACACTGAAAGCTGGATTATTAAAACAGAACAAATATGTAAGGAATAAGACAAGCTGAGGTATGTTATCAGGAATATAAGGGCCCTATTGGCGCTAGAAATACATGATTTTTGAAGCCGTAGAAAATATCAGCCATACTGCAGCCATTTCCTCCGACATCACACTGGAAGTTGAAGATCAAATGATCTAATTATTGGACTTGTGGTTGCTGTACATCCCAGTGTTGTGCAGAGAAGTCATGTCTGCTGAGACTGGCATCCACCTCTTGTAACTCATATATCAGTGCAGATATGACCTCATCATCAAGGTTAGCGTTAGCTTTAGTTAATTCCAGTGCAGTGGTTAGAACTGTATCTTCACTGCTAGAAGGTTCCTGGTATGAACCCTAATCAGACCGGGCCTTTCTCCAGCTTCCTCCCACAGTCCACAAACATGCTTGTTAGGTTCCCTGGTGACTCTAAATTGCCCGTAAATGTGAGTGTCAGCGTGTCTGGTTTCCTCTCACTACATGCCTCAATCCCCTGCTCTACATTTTCATGTTTCTGTGTGGGTGTAGGGTGTCCTAGTTCTTGTTGAATGGAGAGGTAGGGTGAAGGTCTAAGGTGACATGGACCATCCAACAGAGATTTTACAGAGGAACACTCTGGGACATCTCCCAGAATGCCTTGTGAATTATCAGTCAGGTTTAAAAAATACAACAGCAGTCTAAAACCATAAGTTAATATTGTTTGAATGAATTATGGTCCTTTTGATGTAGACCTGAGCTTTGTTAAGGATGCATTTTACAGTTTCTCCCACTTATATGGGATATGTTGGACCTGGTCAATTAAATATCAACCTTGTATTTGAACAGGAATTTCTAGGAAATTGTCCTTTCCAATATCCAAATAAGTTTCCTAAAATTTCAAAGAAATTACCTAAAATTTTTTGGAAAATTTTCAAATATATTTAAAAGTATTAAAGTATTAATAAAGTAAAATTTCCCAAACAAGTGCCTCAAATTTTCTTCAAATAGTCTAGAAAATTTTCAGTGAAACTTTTATCATAATGCCTAATTATTTGAATAAAAATTTCCCTGTCAAAATTCTTTGCAAATTCTTTAAAATTTTTATTTCATTTCATTTATGTTGTTTTGTTTTATTTTATTCTATTATAAAAATATATATTTCCTTTTGTATTATTTTATTTTCTTTATTTTAATATATATTTTTATTGTTATTTTTAGAAATGTCTTATTTACAGCTGAGAAAAAAAAAATTGTTTGGAACAGACAGGTGTTTTATGTGAGTAGTACTGACATTTTCCAGCAAAGTCCAAATTTCAAAACCAGTTTTCCCCTAAAATTGATCAGATTTTCAAAAATGTAGAAAAACATTCCCCAAAATTCCATGAAAATGAAGGAAACATGGAAAACAAATTCCCTAAAATTTTCATGAAATTTTTTTTTAAATTTTAAAGGGACCCTCCCCATCCAAATGCTTCCAAAATTACAAATAAATATATTTCAATTTTCCATTTAAATGCTAGAAAATTTCCAACTTCCCAAATCTCTCATAAAAATACTGAAAAAATGTCACCAAAAGTTTGTTGAAACTCAAACACATCCCTAAACTTCCTAAATTCCCTTGCAAATTCATGAAAATATCCAAACAGTAAATTCTCCCTACTTAAACTTCATTGGACATTCTGGTAAATGATCTGAAATATTCTGATAGCAGTAATTATCACTATGTTAAACCATAATGTAATGTCCTCATACGTACATGCAGGGTCGTAGGAGGTTAATAAAACCCCTCCTAGTAGAGTGTCCAGTATTGTCGTCCCATCGGTTTCCATAAACACTGTTGACGACTACTGATGACGCATCAGAAACTTGAAGGATCATCTCGTTTCTTAGGGAGGTTTTCACCACTACACCTGCAACTCTGTGTGAAGGGACAAGGGAAATCAATGAGCAAATGAACGGTTTAGATAGTGGATAGATGGATGGATTAATGCACTTGTATCATTAACCCTCTTTTGAAGTTAACGTCATTGTGAATGTATTATTAAGTTAATTCTTTTAAAGTGAGAGTAGAAAACCAGATAGACTTTCATATATCTATGGGGCATATTTTAAATTTGTCTGGAAAACCTCCTGTGCTGAATGTTTGGGAAGGGCAGGACTGAAAAACCTATCTGTCTTTCACATGCATTACAGACCAATCAGATTAGTAAAACAGAATGAGGTAGCAGGCATGAGCAGATCAGGTAGTAACCTGAGCTCAACAGACCGGCATTGTCGTAGTGAATAAACAGTGGAGCTTGCTGGTGGATAAAACTCATACCGATGCCAGTCAAGAGAAGAACTAAAGCATCTTCTCCACCAAGAAAAGCTCTTAGTCTGGTTCTTTGCTCTTGTTTTAATGAAGAAATGTGGTCCAGGTCTGATCAAAGTGCTGCTATAGTTACATCTGAGCCAAACGCTACACTGGTGGCAGCTGTACGAGATACCGGATTCCAGTATAACTAAGCCCCACCTGTAGCTCCCACCTTGTTCTACTCAAATGAAGCTGGTTGGTCAGGTCTGTTTTCAGACCAGGCACAGTTGTTTCAGACTGAAGCTTTGGAAGATGGATTTGCCCTGACAGACATGGAGCATGGCCCGTCCATCTGCTTGGTAAGGTTAGAGAGCAGAGGGATTATTTTAGATGATTGGTGAACTTTTATGTCCCATGTCCACCCGTTTCTCTTGCCCAACTTTCTTTTGCGCCCACTTGCCAACCCTTCTCGCTTGCTGTCTCTTTCTCCCTCACCCATCTCTCCCTCACCTGCCCCCACTATCACTGACTGTAGGTTTTCAGCAGATTACCTTTAAGCGGAGTCATGAGGGTGGCGCTAAAATCTCTCAACAGAGCTTTCTCCAAACGTTTTAAAGGGCGTGTTTGTGGATCTTGACTCTGCTGCAGCCAATCACAGAAGGCCGGACACGCCCTGCTTGGGTCATTCCGTCCTCTGCCTTTAACCTCGTCATTATGCTTTTTATCGCCGTTAAACAGCTCACTCTCTCTGTTTCCTCGTTCAAGAAAAGTAGGTCAAGAGCAGCGCTCCAAAAGGAACGCCAAAAACCTCCCACCCCACTCTCCCCCGACCCGTGGAGAACCGAGCAGAGAGGGAACTCTCTCCAGCGATCCGTCACGCTCTTCAGCCCGCTCTGGCTCACGTTTAATGTGTGTAACATCAAAGGAAGTGATGAGAGCGCTTATTTCATGAGCGCGCTCAGTCGTGTTCGATTACTTAAACGCTGATGGCGCTGCTGAGCGGCGGCGTTGTAGAGAAACAGGTCTAATGGAGAAAGTAGAGGATGGTAGCTCTTTATAGAGGCTGCTGTTGTTGTTACTGCTGGCTCTGTTAGATCAGCGCCCCCTTCTCGACCCCCCCGACGCCACCACCACCAACGACACAATGGTGGAGTAATCCCTCGCCGGGCGCTGGATGTGGCACCCACACAGTCAAATGAGCAAACAAAGCAGCTTAAATCCTGCATACTGGATTAAGGAGCTGTAGGAAGACTGGGGGGCCACAGATACCCCCCATAGGCCCCCCGTCAAACCGAGCCAAGAGTCTGAGACTGTCTGAACCTAGAATAACACCTCCCATCTGTCATGACCCTGCACTGTCCGGGCTGACTCCGCCTACCTTCAGACTGTCCAATGAGAAACAGGTTAATTTCGATAAGGTCTCAGGCCTAACCCAGGTATCTTTGTAAACAATATTTCAACAGTCTTTCTCTTATGTTGACTGTCTTTTGTTGGCAAATTTTGGAAAAGTGGGTGGAACTGGTGAGGGACCCTTGCTCCTCGCCAGTT
This sequence comes from Cheilinus undulatus, assembly GCF_018320785.1. Lineage (NCBI taxonomy): Eukaryota > Metazoa > Chordata > Actinopteri > Labriformes > Labridae > Cheilinus > Cheilinus undulatus. The sequence continues at coordinate 15,637,248 of NC_054887.1, read as the reverse complement.
CCGCTCATTTTCCAAAAGTTGCCAACTTTCTGGCTAATAAGGAGGGAAAAAGGCCCCAACTCCTAGCTTCAACAACACTCCATTCTCTGCCTATGACAATGACGTCATCCTTTAAAGTCCACGTAACACTCCATTGTTGCCTTTGAAGATGATGTCAGAGGTCATTACGGAGATCAATACAAACTACACCTACAGCACCAGCAGTTTGGAAACAGACCTCCTTCAAGCCAGTATTTAGTAGATCCACCTTTGGCTGCAATCACAGCACAGTCTGTTTTGAAAGGTCTCTATCAGGCTTGCACATCTGGACACTGCAATTTTACTCCATTCTTCTTTGCAAAACTGCTCAAGCTCTTTCAGGTTGCACATGATCATGAATGAACAGCCCTTTTAAAGTCCAGCCACAAATTCTCAAATGGATTGAGATCTGGACTTTGACTCAACCCCTCCAGAACATTCATTTTGCCGCATTCTTTTTACCCTCTACATTTACAATCTTCCAAGACAAGCTGCTGAGAAGCATCCCCACAACACGATGCTGGCACCACAATTCATCACAGTGGGGATGGTGTGTTTGTGGTGATGTGAAATGATTGGTGTCCGCCAAACAGTGTTTTGTCTGATGGCCAAAAAGCACCATTTTGGTTTCATCAGACCAAAGAAATTTCTTAAACTTGACCATGCAGTCTCCCACATGCCTTTCAGTGAACTCTAGTTGAGGTGTAATGTGAGTTTTCTTCTACAGTGGCTTTCTTGGCTGGTGAAGAACCCAGGCAACGGTTGTTGAATGCAGGGTCTCTCCCATTTCTGCTGAAGCTTGTAACTCTTCATTCAGTTTATAAAGATGGTCTGATCTAGGCAGTTTTCCAGCATATTCTTTCCATTTCTTGATGATGGATGATTGATTTATAAATCAATAAAAGGGTAAAATATCCAAGGGGGTGAATACTTTTTATAGGCAGTGTAGGTTCAAGTATGACCTCTATTCTCTCTATTCTTGCACGGCGTGTTAAGAATAGCAGAGAAACAGAGAAAAGAATCTAACTGAAATCTAAGTTGAGGCTATAAATGGTTCTGTTTGTGAGCTGTCAGAGTATGCACAATCTGGCTGGTGCCCCTTTTTGGTGTCGCTGCTCATGCTTGATATTTACAATTCCAGATAGGAATCTGACACTGTCCAGTGCAAATATCTGGATTATTTGGACAAATATTTGGCTCTGACAATCCCCAAATCTAGCCAAACCTCTTGATCCACATGGTACAGGACAAATTTAGGCCTAAACTCAACAGCAGTCACATTTATATGATTATCAGAAGTTCTGCAGTGACTTTTGATGTCATGATGGTGAACAAAATTAAAGGGTTCATTATTCTCTATATCCACAGGCAGTCTTCAGCTGAGATTCACGATTTATTCATTAAGTTATCCTTGCAAAAGTGACGGATTGTCCAGATTCATGTCTGTCATCAAGTAGAGCCATCTGTCGAAGCTTCAAACTTGTTCCTGTGGTCAGAGAATGACCGGACCAATCAGCATCATTTGAGGAAAAAGAGCCCGTCACTCCAGGTGATGATGTAAATCATTGATTTGTATCATAAGGAGTTGTTTTATTAAAACAACAATTTAGATCAGTGGTTCTCAACAGGTGGGTAAGGACCCAAAAGTGGACTGTGGAGCTGTTTTCAGTGGGTTGTCAACGTGCATAAAAAAATCAAGTAATGTGGCAAAAGTGACAATTTAAGTGAGCCCTAAGCAGACGCACATTCATATTGTTTTCTTGCAATAACAGGCAAATTTGGGTTATGTTTTCAAGATTTAGATTAATTTGCCTTCCTTTCTGGAACAACAAAGCCAGTGTTTAAAAGATAGTGAGGTTATTCCTCAAGAAATTACCAAAGCAAATTTGTGTGGTTGATTTTTTTTTTTTTTTTTTTAATCTGGGTCAGAAAGTCAGTCAAACCCACAGGTGTATAAAATCAAGCACCTGGTCATACAGTCTCCATTTGCAAACATTTGTGATACAATATAGGTCGTTCTAAATAAATCTCAAAGACTTTAAGTATGGTACTGTGATGGATGCCACCTTTGCAATAAGACAGTTTATGAAATTTCATCCCTGCTGGATATTTCACTGACAATTGTGATTGATATTGTTAGAAAGTGGAAGCATTTAGGAACAACAGCAACTCAGCCACAAAGCTTAAGACCATGTAAAATTACCGGGTCCACTGCTGCTATGGGGCATGCTGCTTCCTGCTGAAGAATTTAGAGGTTCCACTAAATCTGGATGTACACTGTATGAATTTCGGCCGATTGGCCTCGATGGATCGCAAGACTCACTTGTAAGTCATGCTGACTTTTAGTCTGATCATGTGTTGTTTGTCCTGCTGTGTACGACGGACAACCATGGCCTGATTATGGCCTGATCATCTGTTCCCAACTGGGCAGATGGATATCTGACGTGTGATATTTTGGTCGTACAACTCCAGACACTCCTACAGTGGCACAAGCCTGAACACAGTCCTCAACTTAGGGGTGTTATTTTGTTTCGCATCTTAAATCATAATGACAACAGCAGGAATGATGGAAATTTTGCAAGTTTTAACCAATTTCACATCCCCATTCACCAAATTTCCTACCCGTTTTTGACACATTAAACCCATTTCGGCCACTTTTTAATCTCCTATTACCACTTTTATGCCCATTTTTACCTTCACTCCTACTATGTGAGCACCTGACCGTATAGGACCGCATAGTGTGACCACATATCCTGCGTGATGGTTGTGGTGCGATGGTCTGGTGGCCAAATACTTTTGTCCATATTGTGCAGATCACAGTTTACATAGGACAATGATGTTGCTTATTGACCTGTAGATCCTAGTTTTAATAGAAAGTCATCAGTGTTTTAGGAGAGAGTGGAAGTATTCTTGCATATGCCTGTACTTGTGTGCTGCTACTGTCGGTGTGTATCTGTGTGTCCTGTTGTGTATTTTTTGTGTATCTGTTTGTTTAAGTGTATATTTGTTTGCATTGGTGTGTATTTGTCTTCTTTTCCGTTTGTATTGGTGTGTATTTGTTTGTGTATTTTTCTGTACTGGTGTCCATGTGAGCGTTTAAAGGTTTCGGTTATTTGGACCCGAGGGAAGGAAAATGAAGGCACAGGGCAGAGCTGCAGCGAGGGGGTCTGTATCGAACCCGGGCCATCTACCCACGATCCCCGCTGCATCCAATTTCAGCCCCGACGCTTCCTGTTAAAGCCCATCAAACACAGACACAGCAGCACAAAGAAAACCTCATCTCCACGGGAAACTAATCCTCCGGTGAGCGCTGGCTGTAAGCCTGTCAGGTTTTTTTTATTCAAAGAAGTCATCACTCATTTCCCAAAGATTAAAAGTAGGCCTAAATTGAGAAAATCCGCTTAGGAATTCAGAATTTAAATAGTGAATGTTGGAGGAGGGGGGGGGGCATGGCAAGGGCGGGGGGCAGGCACAGGTATGGAAGGTGAGATAAATTGAAAATATACATATTTGTTTTTGTAGTCGGATTTCCCACAAACCATCAGAAAGCGTCAGAAAGCAGCGTTTCATTTTTTTACAGGAAGCAGGAGGCCACACGAACAGACCGAGCATGTGCATGTGAGATGACTCTCTCTGACTTTAATTGCTTTGCTGTTGGCAACAAGGTGTTTCTGCAGGAGTTGCCAACTTCATACCAGCTCAACCTGCGACTGTGTGACTGCGTGTGTTTGTGTGTATGGGGGGGGGCGGAGGGTGGTGGTCTGCAGAGCAACACTGACACTGGTTAAACTGGTTTAACTGGGCTCAATGGTTGAAAGGCGTCAGAGTTCAAATCCAGCTGACTTTGAATGAGGGCTGTCCCCAACTTAAGATTTACATGGTTGAATCTGATTGGTCAGATTTTGGTCAAAGTTGACCAACTGTTTAAGATATATATTTTGCATGCTAACTGACCCATAATCTTAATTACAGCATAAATAAACCAGGAAATTAGCCTCATAGACTTGAGCCATCACTTTCCCTCACATGTTAAGGCGTAGTCCACATATAGGCAGGTGTTTAGAACAAACAGAGGCTTCTCTGTGCATATTGATGTTAACTGTTGTGAGCCAACAAGCCTTTATTTCTTGAGGTTGATGATTATGGCTTACAGATAAGAAAACCCAAAATTCAGTGTCTTAAAAAATTAGAAAATTACATAGGATCAATAAAAAAAAGGATATTTTAAACAGAAATGTCAGGCTTCTGAAAAGTATGTTCATTTCTATGCCTACAATACTCGGTTGGGCCTCCTTCTGCGTGAATTACTGCATCAATGCGGCATGGCATGGAGGCGATCAGCCTGTGGCACTGCTAAGGTGTAATGGAAGCCCAGGTTGCTTTGATAGCGGCCTTCAGGTCATCTGCATTGTTGGGTCTGGTGTCTCTCATCTTCCTCTTGACAATACCCCATAGATTCTCTATGGGGTTCAGGTCAGGCCAGTTTGCTGGCCAATCAAGCACAGTAACACCATGGTCATTGAACCAGCTTTTGGTACCTTTGGCACTGTGGGCAGGTGCCAAGTCCTGCTGGAAAATGAAATCAGCATCTCCATAAAGCTTGTCAGCAGAAGGAATCATGAAGTGCTCTAAAATGCCCTGGTAGATGTCTGCATTGACTGTAGACTTCAGAAAACACTGTGGACCAACACCAGCAGATGCCATGGCAGCCCAAATCATCACTGACTGTGGAAACTTCACACTGGACTTAAAGCAATGTGGATTCTGTGGGATTCTCCACTATTCAAGGTCCCAGAGTCTGGATGAGGAGTGGAGAGGCACTCATAAGTCACACTGTGACTTAGTGTTACACTGTGACTTACTTTCCTGTCTACATTTATGTCCAGTTCAGTACCCTCACCTACACAGGCAGTGTACCAGACATATATGGACACAGCAAAGTAAATCCACAACAGATGTCACACTGACTTATGTGTCACACTGTGACTTACTTTGCTGCATCCACTTATGCCCAGTTCAGTGCCTTTGCCTACACAGATAATGGACCAGCCATAAATGGACATAGCAAAGTAAATCAACAACACATAAGTCCCACTGTGACTGCTGTGGAATCAGGCCGGTTACTGTATGGTGAAGTGACCATACTGAGAGATTAAGTTTTTCTCTTTGCCACACAGCCTCATGCTCATTATACCATCTTTGAAATGTCTTTTGTTGCCACATGTGATTTGGCCTTTGTTATATCTATCTTTCTTTCTCTCTCACTCTCTCTCTTACACACACGTTCACCATTCTTTGCTTTGTAAATTGTTCGACTTGTACTTTTATGATTGTTATTTGTTTAAGTGCCATTTATTCTGATTGATGCTGCTATGTTAAATAAATCACACCTTTTTATTTTAATACCAATGTTTATTAAATAACAATAATAATATCAGGTTTAATATCATTTAATCTTAATTCTGAGTCTGATTTTTTCTCCATTGTGGTTGTTGTTCACTGTTTTCAGGGTGGTGCCCCATTATTTATGCATCTTGATAAATAATATATATATATATATAATCATATATATGAAAAAAGTATAAGAATAATTATAAATATTCTAACTATAACCAAAACCATACAGATCTCAACATACTAACGTTGATGAGACCTGAATGGACTACAGAGGTCGCTGCAGCTTCATACGACACTCCAGAGGTGCAAACCTAGAAACAGACAAGGAGGTGGATCTTAGGGGTGCAGGTGGCCTAGGTGCATTAAAGGTGGCCCTTTACTGCAGGTCTCTCCCCTGCTCTCGTCCCTGTTTCCGACTCTATCCACTATCCTCATCTATGAAATAAAGGCACAAAAAATGCCCAAAAATAAATCTTTAAAAAACATTAAAATAAATAAATAAATAAAAAGAGGCAGAGCTTAGACAGGGTCTAAGCCTCCTGACAAACACTGACTTGTTGTCATATCAGCCACAACCATAATAATGCATAACTCCCGTCCTTCTTCAAACAAAATAGACAACTTTTAAAAAACTAGAAAAGCACTTGGAGAGCGCAGACCTCCGCCATTAGCCCTATCTCCCATTAGAACAGAATCTTTCCAGGTAATAAACATCATTAGAACACATATATACCAACAATCTTTCCCTTATTTTAACTGTCCTTTGTTGGCAAACCCTCTCTGCTTGCCAGTTCCACCCATTTTTCCAAAAGTTGCCAAGTATGGCCAACTATTCAGCAAATTTGGAGATTCTGTCTTTGCCTTTGAAGATCAAAGTCATCCCGTAAAGTTTACTAACATTTCATCCTCTTCCTGTAAATATTACATAATCAAAGCTTATACAGTAAAATATTCCAATCTTGCCTTTGAAGATGATGTCAGAGGTCTTTGCTCTTTCATACAACTTTCCCAAGACACAAACAACTTTGGCAGTTTTCAAACAGACCGAGTTCAGGTCGATGGGAGAACTCTGATCTGACACCCTCCAGTGATGTATTGGTGTAAAGTCAGTAAGGTTATTAGAGAGTAAATATGTGTTTTTATGCATTACTAGATGTTTTTATGCCTGCAGTGTTATATCTCCATGCAAAGCCAGTAAGAGATTTAAAGAGCGAATATATGCACACATATCTCTGTATAAATAATTGTTTTTACATCCATACAATCTCTGCAGTTATGTACCTTAAGTCAGGCAGAGAGTTGAAGAGTCAATATGAATGCAGTACTACGTAGTATGTTATGTTTTGATTTCTGCGGTAATGTATCAGTATTAGTAACAGAGATGTAAAGGGTAAATATGTGTACATGTTTGTGTACTTAAGCTTGTATTTTACATCTCCAGTCATGCATCTGTAAGTTAGTTTAGATTTGAACAGTAAAATGTGTCTAAATACAGTCCTGTACTGTATATTGTTCATGAGGTTTGGAGAGTAATTATGTGTTTGTGCAGTACTGTTGTGTATGTTGCCTTTTCAAGTGTGTAGTGATGTTTCTGTGTGAGTCAGTGAGAGATTTGAGGAGCAAATATGAGTATGAATGCAGTCTTATAGCTGCATTTTCACGTCTGCAGCGATGGATCTGTGTAAGTCAGTCAGTGATTTGAAGCACTGTCCGCGGCTCCGTCTGTGTCTTAGGTGATAATTATGTCAGCTCCCAGACCAAATGATGTATTATTTATTGTGCAGTCTCTAACTGCTGGCTGAGCTCGGAGCCCCTGGAGTGGTCATTAATCTGATATCTGGCCGGCCGGCCGGGCAGCAGAGCGGGCGGGCGGTGCAGCCCCTGTGATCCTGACCCAATCTCAGATCCTAATCCAAGGAGGAAGAGGGCTGCGGGCCAGGATTTGGAGGCCCAGGCTATCTCCCTCTCTATAATTGATAGGTTTTAGGCGATTATACGCTTCACGTGATTACGATCTATAACCAGCTATCGATTGGACTGTACTGGGATCACACCACATTGCTTTTCATGCCACAGACACACATACATCCTCCTCCTCTCCTTGGCCATGATCTGCTGCTGGACACGCTGGTTTGGAGGCTTTCTGGAGGCACAAGGCCTCTCATACTGACTCTGTGTTATAGAATAAACACGAACACCTGGAGCAGCAGCACAGGCTCAGGTAGAAGTTAGTTTCTCTGACAGGATTGAATTTCTTTAGCCCGAAGGGTCAGTTTGAGTAAAACTTTAGACCTTCTCATAAAGGAACAATACGTAGAAGTATTTTGCTGAAATGTCAACAAGAGGCTGGTTCAATATCAGACTGAAACAGAGTTTTCTTCATCACAAAGTCTGGTTCATTTAGTCACTATGAACACAGCCTTGCTCTACCAACTACAATTCTTCATCCCTTCATTGAACACATATATACCAACAATCTTTCCCTCATGTTGACTCTCCTTTGTTGGCAACTTTACTAAAAGCTGCAAACTATGAAATACTATTTGGCAAATATGGAGGGGAAAAAACCCCCCAACATCCCTAGCTTCACCAACATTCTGTCCTCTGCCTTTGATGATGTCATTGGGATGTGTAATGCTAGACTTTGGTTATTGTTAAAATATTGAAAATACTTATTATAATTATTAATATAAATAGATAAAACTATTAATCAAAATTAACAAATAATGGGGAAACCCCCCTAAAACAGTGCACAACTAAAAAGGAGTAAAAACCAGTCTCAGGATTAAATCTTAAATACTAATATTATGGATAATAACTATTTTTATTTAAATAAATTGAAGGTGGGAAATCTTACATGACCCTCATGACCAGCAGATTACTACAATGTGTATGCACAATAATAACAGACAACTTCCCTTTAGGGTGCTGCGTGTCCTTCCTCAGATACTGGTGGGCTTTCTGTAGCACCCCCTGTCCAGATTATGTTAAAGGAAGGAAGGAAACTCTGTACTCAACCAGCTGATTGCTGACTGTGTCAAACTTTCAGGTGAAGCTGGTATCACGAGGCACATGGTAAAAGGTAGCTGGTATGCTGCTGGGATAGTGATGGAAAGGCAACAAATGACAGAATGGCTGTGAAGAAGTTGGTCACAGGGGCTTTTATTACCTGTGGTACATCATAAGGACCCCTGTGGTTTTTCTCCAGTGAGCTCAATGCATGGCACGGTGTGACGTATTTCAGGTGAAAAATTAAGCGGCCTGACAACTTCCGCTCAATGATACATGCTAAGCCAAAACAAAACCTATTGTCTTTGTAAACTGTCCTATTCTGCATTTTATTTGTCAGTTTTTTTTTTTGTTTGTTTGGTTTTTTTCACGATTTCCATTTGTGCTTACTCCAAACGGCATCCAAACGTGATAAAATGACATTTCGGAGATGGGTTAAAAGCACTTCTGGACAACATTTCTGTGTGCTGCAATGTACATCTTCAGCTAAATTTAATTCTGTTCACAGGTAAACTGCAGTAAACCAAACAAATCTGCCACCAAACACTCTTCTCTTCTGTGTGCAATCTTCCAACCGGACTTTGCGAGCGGCTTTATGCCAAATGCGGAAGTGATGCGTGCAGAGAGCCTATCAGAGAGGAGACTGCATCCCTGTCACACCTTTGTGTGAAGTGCTGCAAGGGCTACTGGGAAGATGGTCACTCAGACTTCTTGGTTCTTTGAAATTTTCCTCCAAACCACAAAACCAGGCTTCTGCAATGCTAGATAGGCCTGAGACTTTGTTTTCTGCATGGCTGAGCCCAACGATGTCATCCTTTAAAGCCTTTAATAGTCTTTTGACAGATGATGTCATCCTCTAAAGATCTTATTCCAACCTTGCCTTTGAAGATGATATCCTTTAAAGCCTTTAACAGACTTTAGACTGATGATGTCATCCTTTAACGTTTATAAACTATGTCAACCTTGCCCTTGAAGATGATGTCATCCTTTCAAAGTTATAAAACATTCCAACCATGCCTTTAAATATTTCATTCTTTAAAGCCTTTAATAGGCTTTAGAAAGAGGGTGTCATCAAAACTTTAAAAACATTCCAATCTTTCCACAGAAGCAGGACAGACACCATTAGAGGACCTTTGTCTTTAAAGTATGTATTTTTGCCTTTTAATGCACCAACATGCAGATGCCTGGAGGCCTCAGTGGCGGACTTTGTTAACTGAAGTACCTTAACCCTGATGTAGAATAAATATCACAACATGGCATTTTATCTTTAACTCTAGTCTAAAATGCTGCTGTCTCGTCCTCCAACCATCTCTCATAAACACAGATGTTCTCAGGTCTGTTGTGGTTCTTGGTGACGCCGTCTATAAACACAGAGAGATAGTTAATTATGATAAGTGTGTATGGTGTGTGATAACCACGCTGTCAGATCGCTATCAGCTGATGTAACGCCCACAGCTCAGAGACGTGAAGGACAGCTGGCAGAGTGAGACGACCATGGCGAAAAGAAACTCTCAGAAACATGACCACAGAGAAACATGTTTGCTCCCTCAGCCAGGTGATCTGACGAAGGTGAGACAGGATGGATGATTATCTGCTGAACTCCACAGGGCCAAACTAGTTTGCTGTCATGTATTGATAAAAATTTGGAGGAATGTTGTCCCATTCTTGTCTGATGTAGGATTCTAGCTGCTAAACAGTCCTGGTGTCTATTGGTGAAAGGTCTAGAGAAGTTCAGCAGACAGAACCTTCTACTGTGAAGCCATAGGCACTAATGCAACCCCATACCATCAGAGACCCATGCTTTTGAGCGGTATGCTAATAAAAAGCTGGATGGTCTTTCTCCTGTTTAGTCAGTAAGATGCGGGATCTGTAGGTTTCCAAAGATAATTCAAAATTTTGATTCATGTGACCACAGAACAGTTTTCCATTTTGCCTCAGTCCATTCTAAATTAGCTTTGGCCCAGAGAAGATGGCTGTGTTTCTGGATTCTCCTTTGCATTATACAGCTTTAACTTGCAATTGTGGATGGCACGGTGAACTGTGTTAACAGACAATGATTTCTGGAAGTGTTCCTGAGCCCATGCAGGGATTTCCAGTACAGAATCATGTCTGTTTTTAATGCAATGCTGCCCGAGGGCTCGAAGACCATCCGCATCCAATACTGATCTTTGGGCTTATCCCTTATACACAGAGATTCCTCCAGATTCTCAGAATTTTTTGCCCCAATGTTTAGACTTTTTTTTTTACAGATTGGTGAACCTCTTTCCATCTTGACTTCTGAGACACTATGCCTCTCTTAAAAGCCTTTTTTTTATGCCCAGTCATGTTACTGGCCTGGTGCCAGTTCATCTAATAGCTGCAAAATGCTCCACCAGCTGTTTTTCAGAAGTACTTCTTACTCTTCAAGCCTTTTGTTGCCCCAACCCTAACTTTTTAAAGATATTTAGCTTCCCTTAAATTCAAAATGTCCATATATTTTTCATAAAAAGGTAAAATATCTCAGTTTGAACATCTGATATGTTGTTGATGTTTTATTGTGAATAACATAAGATTTAAAAATCAGTACACTGTCTTAATTTTTTTTTTTTTTTTTTTTACACAGCATCCTAACTTTTTTGGAATTGGGATTGTATTTGGTTAGGTAAATATGTGCCCACAAATAGAATTTTGACAATCTCAGAGTGGAAAGAGCCTTGCACCCCCCTGAAGTCTTTGGCGCTTCACCTTGGGGGGGCAGGGGGGTCTGAGGTTGAGACCATGACATGTGGATCCTGTAGCCAGGTAGGTAACCAGGTTTTCACTGCCATCCCTATCAGGGATCTACATGTGTTTGAATCAACGGCAAAACCACAACTGTGCTCTTTCTTCAGAGCCTCTCTGCAGAGCGTTCCTGCCTCCTCCTCCCAGAATGCATCAGTGTGAGCAGCAGGCCGTGCGAGCAGAAAGAGGGAATTAAAGAAAAGCAGACAGAAGCACTTCTAGCTCATTGCAGCATTATGGCACATTTCCATTTCGTGGTCGGGGCCTTAATCTGCGCTGAGTGACTGTCATCACCCTGCGGCAGTAATTAGGCACGGACTCTGGACAACAACAGACGAGCCGCTCCAGCTCGTCTTCGCAGTAAATTACCTTTAGCTTATGGTAAGCAATATTCCGTGCCAGGCAACTTTTACTGCTGATTAGCAATTAGCCCAAACTAGCGGCAGCCGAAGCGCTAATGTTTAATTTGCTCCTCTAATGATATACGGCGAGGAGGTGAAGGCGGGCGGGGTGTGAAGGAGGCGTGCAGACGTATGGATTTCTACTTAATTCCTTTTCATTTAGGAGCTGACAGGCCCGCAGGTAGGAGAGCAGGAAATTTCTCTGCGATTAGTAATGGCTGGTCCTCAAAGGGAGGCAGCGCCGAATGTTAAGAAGGCGAAAGAGAGAGAGAGGCTGATCTCAGGCACATTCAGCAGCTCAATTATTCACAGTCAAGTTTGAATAATAAGAGAGAAAACAGGCTGATTATGGCGCCGCTCCTCCTCCTGTTAGCACTGACGGCAGCTGAACACCTGCACAGACGTTACAGCAGGCCCTCAGGTAAAAAAAAAAAAAGCGCTCGCTGTGATCATGTTCCTGCCGAGGAACACAGGAAATGACATCGTTAAACATCCTGATGTGACGCTGAGGTTGTGTTAGTTGTGATGTTGGGTTAAAGGATGAGATGTGGTCTTTGGATCAAATGCTTGAACAGCGATCTTCACATCAAACTTTAGACTCTATAGTGAATAAACCCACTATCATAACGGCTTCTCTATGTTCGCTTCTCTTATCATGGAAAGGTGGGCTGGATCAGTGGTTCTCAACTAGTGGGTCAGGGCCCACACGGGGTCACTGATGTGTGTCTGGAAAAAAAAGATGCAAAGAGTCTTCCTCAAAGCTGGATAAGAAAGCTGGTTTTCTCACAGTAACATGTTGATCTCCCATGATTTCTAGAAATAAAACACAAATGTGCACACTACTATGGTTAAAATTGGGGTGGGGTGGGGGGGGGGGTGGGGGGGGTATGCATTCACATCTTTCTAAGACATGTTTGCTCTGTCCTTCCTCATGTGTTTTATTTCATCCAAAACCCAAACTGTGAGAACACAAGTATACAAGAATACTTAGAAGTATACAAGTCAGCATGAAGAGGATGTCCCAGGTTGACTAGGCAGTAATACAACCGTGCTCGAGTACGGCACAATAGGTACAAAAAGGCACAATAACAGTTATCCAAACAAAACACTTTTCTAAGACTTTTACATTATTTTACTGTGTGTTATAGTACAACTAATTCCACAAAAGTTGGGGTGCTGTGTAAATTGTAAATAAAGTATACAAGTCCACTTGAAGAGGATGTCCAAGGTGGACTAGGCAGTATGGGTACTCAACACGCATGTGAGCAGAGTTAAAAAGTTGACTCTAAACATGTCCTGTCGCTTTAAAAACAGTTGTATCTGTGCAGCATGGGCCCATTTCATCCTCTCAGCTGCACCAATGATGTAGAAGTAGGAAGAGTTGCTGTTGGCATCTCTAAAAAAAATAAAAAATGAAAAAAAAAAAGAATAATAATAATAATAAGAACATCCACAGTATCTGGATGGACTAATGTTGACTCGGCCTGCTGACATGGTTTTCAAACCAACAACAGCACTTCATCTTTATATCATTATTAGAACACAGATATATGTATCTGTGTCTACCTTACGTTGACTGTCCAGTGGCTTATTATTTGGAAAAACAGGAGCAAAAAAGCCCCAAAAAATCCACCATTCCGCCTCTGCCTTTGAAAATGATGTCATCCTTTGAAGATGATTTCATCCTTTAAAGCTTTTAAGGTGGCTTTCACACTAGGGGCCTGGTCCTGATCCGAGTACACTTGAGCCCAAAGTCCAGTTTGTTTTGGTAGTGAGAATGCAAACGAACCGCGCCCGGCCACCAGGCCAGGGCCCATTTGGGGAGGTGGTCTCGGGCGTGATTCAAGTGGACTCTGGCCCGGTTCAGATAAAATGTGAATGCAACCGCACTCAGATACGGGACAGAGCGTCGTATCAGCTTTATGACGTCATCGTAAAAACTAAACTTCTGTAAACAGCGCTGCAGTTTGTTCACATTTTTCCTCAGTAAAGGGCGGAAATCATCCAAATCCAGTCAATAAATGGTCTGCTGTGACTCACCTTACAGATGAACACAGGCTGGAGCCAGTGAGAGGAGATGCAAAGGCAATCAAAGTCTCCTGTCACCTCAAAAACCGCTGTATCTTTGCAGCGTGAGCCAATTTAATCCTCTGAGCTGCATGTAGATGTGCAAATATGAAGAGAGAAGTTTCTGGCATCTTACTGATTTTAATCATCCATGGATGCAGGATGGACTTTTTGACAGGTCAAAACAAAAAAAAAATATTCTTCTTCTTTCTCCTCCTTTGCGGGGTTGTAAACCAATTATGTGCATACTGCCACCTGCTGTTTCAGACCAAGTAAATACGCAAGTGCGCCCGGGCACGGTTCGATATTGCTAGTGTGAAAGCAAGCCTGCAGGGGAAGGGGGAGGAATCGCGCCGTGGCGCGGTTCGAATCAACTGGGCCTAATATGAAAGCACCCTAAAACATTCCATCCTTCAAACCAACTACATTCATAGCTTCATCAATTGTATCAGGCCCTTCCCAAATGAAGGTGGATAGTTTCAAAAATTGAGGTTTTTCTCTGCGTTTTGACCATCCGTTCACATGCACGTTTCCATTTTTTTTTAACCAGGCTGTAAACCACTTTATTTCTAGAATAAAAAAACAGCTTTTTAACATGTGTTGTTTACATGACTTCCTGTGTTCCTGCAGCCAGCCTCAAGTGGACACTTGTCGTACTGCAATTTTTTGCACTTCCACATTGGCTTCATTTTTCAGGACCGGAGATTGCCACTCGGAATTTAGTTTTGTAGTTACTTTGTTCATAAGCAGAGACATCTGCATGGACTGGTTTTATAACCCTCTGCCAGCATCGGCAGTTTGGATCAGACGGTGTGAATTTTACGGTGATGCAAGATTATTTTTAAATACGGATAAGGAAAAAAATGTCCTACGTGTGATAAGGTCTCAGACTCTATGGTTTTCTGATGTGCTCACACCAGACGTGACTGATCAGCTATTAGTGCGTATCTGAACAAGCAAATATGGACTTAATTTTATAAATTCACGCAAATAACTCACTCCACTCAGGCATCAAACTGGCATGTATGCGAGTGCCCAAAAGATGCGAGAGGGGAAGGTTTCCTGCTCCCACATCCAGCATTTTAGTCAGTTTTCAACAAACACAGCTGAGTTTGACTACATCCAGGTTCATCTGAAAAAAAAAAAAAACATACCCCAAGGGGTAAGGGAAACATGAGCTTGCCTGACAGGATTATGCTAGCTTGGTAGTAGATGGTTGAAATCAAGTGAAAGACAAATGTAGTCACAACTTACCAGGCCATCTGACCTCCTCCCTCACTTTCCTCAAAGCAAGCTCCTTTTCATGCCTGTGCTGGTAGAAGAGGCACGTTGGGTCGTATGGTTCCACAAGTATCTCCTCCATTTCCCAGTTGAATGAACCTCCTCCCCAGGCTGGTCCTTCAGAGATCCTCCGGTGATGGATCTCCGTGCTGATTGGACGTAGACCAAGCAATACTGCAAAATAAGTGTTTAATCATGATTTTAGTTCATACTTGCTAATCTAATTTTGAGAACTTCAGAGCAGACAAAGCCTCAGAGTAAGAAATTGCAAATTGGTCAACAAGGAGGTGGTGGGTCCTGACTCCAGGTTAGTTTAGAACCGCTGCCCTAAGGGGTCCAGGACCCCAGGTTGGGAACCAATCCAACAGAATGATATTAATACTGGGAAGGCAAACCAGCAGAGGAGAGGGGAGGAATCATGCTCAGGCACAGTATGAAACAATTGCACCTAATGTCATAACACCCTCAGTCCTTTTTTACATTAATCTA
This sequence comes from Cheilinus undulatus, assembly GCF_018320785.1. Taxonomy (NCBI): domain Eukaryota; kingdom Metazoa; phylum Chordata; class Actinopteri; order Labriformes; family Labridae; genus Cheilinus; species Cheilinus undulatus. Next base: position 15,621,826 of record NC_054887.1, on the reverse strand, counting down.
GACCAGCGTTTCCCAACTTTTTTTCCCTTATCTGTTGACTTATATTTCTGTTGCTTTGGTATCAGTTGGGTATCAATAATGTTTGTTTTTCACTGGAATTATAATAAAGTTTATCACTCTAGCAGAGTGGCAGTCTTATTGGTTGAATATTCAAACAGGCTCCTCCCTCCTGTTTTTCTGCAGCTCTGTGTATATAAGGAGGATCAGGAGGTGTCAGAGGAGTCTCCAGAGCTCCCTGAGGACCTCTGTAACATGGGGCGGACTTGTGGTTTAAAGTAAATCGTGAGAGTGGGCCGGACTGTAACAATCAGGTGCTGTATGAAGCTCTTGGATGGGGGTGGGGCGGGAGCAGGGGCTTGTTAAAAAGTGCAGTGGTCTCAGTGGGAGCAGCTCGTCTCCCCTCGGGGTGAGCGGCTCCTCCTCTCTAATGAAGCTGCAGGATGAGCCTCGTTATGTGCTGCAGCCACCTCGTTTTCTCTTCCACTGGCTGCAGAGACGGACCAATCAGGCGCAGCTCTCTCTCTCTCTGCTTGGGTTAGAGACGTTTCACAGAGTCGTGATTTAGAGGAGATGTGGCTCTGCACAAGTTGAGACAAATGGAGGCAGTCAGGCAGCGTCTGAGCGTGCTCAGTGAGGACAGCTGCGGCGCTGAGATGGTCACGATAACAATGAGACGAGTGTAGAGGGTCATTAGAGCGCTAACAGTGACCATCAGTCACACGGTGGACTCACACTTGTTGGACCATTCTTTACAGCAGCACGCACTCACAGCAGGCGGCGCCTCGTTTTACCGAGTTATAATGCTCATGATCACAGTCAGGGAAGTCACACGGCGTCAGAAGGTCATGGTTAGAAAAATTAATGCCAGACTCTGAGATTCTAAGTGCTAACCACGACTTCACTGATTTACATGAAACTGAAGTTCAGGCAGGAAGACCACAGCCTACTTCCTGATTTAGTGGTTATTTCTGCTCTTTGTTGCACATGTGCTCCAATGCAATTGTGCCATCATCAGTGGTTCACATCATCAGGTTCAGAAAGATTATGGTTTATTCATACCTCTGTTTTAGGGTCATGTTTTGGTCCAACAGAAAGAAGGCAGCAATAATAGTTGTCTGCATATTTCCAGTTTTCTCTTCTTGATTATTCTGAACTGTCAGTAGTGTCATGTCGAGTTTGTTCCAAAACAACAAAACAAAATGATGAAAAATAAGAAATGAAGAACATCTCCTGATTTGAAATGACAAAATAAACACAACAGAAAAACTCACAATAAAACAGGTTCAAGCTGGATCAGTGGATCATATTTAAGCGTGTGGTCATGCAATTGTTAACAACAGCAGGTGTAGGAGTTATTTGTGATAAATCACTGCTCGTGTGAGCAGGTAACGGACCACTGACTGGTTTGTGAAACAGGACGGGAGAAGGCTTGAAGCTGGGCTCCTCTACTTCCATAGATCCATACATTGCCTTTAAAATGGAATATCATCAGTAATGTCTTCGAACCTGTCTGCTTCCACATCTGGAGGCTTTTTACAAACAGAGCAGAAAAGTGAAGGAGAGGGAGACCAAGACAGATCTTTTTGTTAGTTGCTACTGCATGTAACTTGTCTTCTTGTAAGAAAGAAACAGCATATTCATCCTTCTATCATTATCGTAACACATTTATATAAGCAATCTTTCTTTGGTTGACAGTCCTTTGTTTGCAACTTTGGCAAATGAGGTGAAGCTGGCATGTAGAAGTTGCCAGTTCCACTCTTCCAAACATCCCCAGCGTAACCAACACTCCATCCTCTACCTTTGATGATGTCAACCTTTAAAATCTACAACACATTCCACCCTTGCCTTTGAAGATGAGGTCATGCTTCTGTCTTTAAAGATTTCATCCTTTAAAGTTTATAAAACACATTATACTCTGCCTTTGAAGATGATGCCAACCTTTAATGTCAACAAAACATTCCATCTTCTGCCTTTGAAGAGGACGTCATGCGTTAAAGTTTATAAATATTTCATCCTGGCCTTTATTGATGATATGATTTAATGTCAGTAAAACATTCTGTCATTGTTTTAAAGATTATGTCATACTTTAAAGTTTAAAAACATTCCTTCATTGCCTTTGAAGATGATGTCATCTTTTAAGGTTCATAAAAGATACCACCTTTGCCTGTATTGTTAATTTTATCCTTTAATGTCTAAAAAAAACCTTCCATCCTTGCCTTAGATGATGGTGCCATCCTTAAAAATTTAAAAACATTCCATGCTTGCCTTTGAAGATGATGCCAATCTTTGATGTGTGTAAAACATTCAATCTTCTGCCTTTGAGGATTATGTTATGCTTTAGAGTTTAAAAACATAGTATTATTGCCTTGGAATATGATGTCAACTTTCTATTCATTCTATCCTTTCCTTTATTGACGTTTTTTCCTTTGATTTCTACAAATTTTCTATCCTTGCCTGTAAAGAAACTGTCATACTTTAAAGTTTGTAAACATTCCATCCTTGCCTTTGATGATGTCATTCTTTAATGTTTATGAAGCATCCTGTCATTGCCTTTGAAGATGACGAAATGCTTTTAAGTCTATAAATCATTCCACCCTCTGCTTTTAAAGACAGGGTTATAAAGTTTACAAAACATACCATCATTGCCTTGGAAGATGATGTCATCTTTATTATGTCAACCTCCAAGTAAATAAAACATTCTACTTACTTACTTTTGATGAAGTATTGCCTATATTCATGATGTTATCCTTTAATGTCTAAAAAACATCCCATCCTTGCCTTTGATGATAGTGTCATCTTTTAAACTTTATAAACATTCCATCCTTGCCTTTTGCATGTCTCCACCTCATCCCCATCTCATTGTCTGTCCACATGAATGTTGTTGATTGTGCCATTTCTTAAAGTTTTCACCTCACTGCTCTGTATAAAGAAAAAAATGTGAACACACATTTAGTTTATTAATCACAAAGCCAAAGCACCAACTACTGGCCTGGCATTAAAACTGGTGCATTTTTATAAAGTAACCATTAAGTGAACCATTTTTGTGCAAATTTAATCTAAATCCTTCTTTGGTGAATCAAGAAAAGCTGTACTTTATATTTTTAATTTGCATTATTTCCATCTCTACCAGATAAACATTTACAGTGAGGCAGAGTTGAACACATAAAAATCTTCTACTTCCCCTTATAAACAAACTCATGCAGTGTGTGTTTTCCTGTCCTGCTGTATAAGGACTGAGTTGAGATCATGCACATGTGCACATACACATGCACACGGCTGCAGGAAGTTTGCAGCAAAGACACCTCCAACTGCAGCTTTAAAGAGTAGAAGAAGAAGTAGTGGTGTGTCCTGGCGGCCTTGTGCTGCTCTCTCCGGTTCTCCCTCTCTCTGTTTTTATTCCCACTCTCACGCCGTGCTCAGGTAACGCTGTGAGTGAGAGTTCAAACACAGAGCTTGCTTCTTTCTCTCTTTAAAGTCCACAAACTTTGCTGTACCTGAGCAGCGCTGTGCTGGCCCCGGGGGGCCAAGCAGCTCTCCGTCATCTCTCACAAACACAGAAACACAGAGACGGGTTCAAAGCTGGCTCGGCTGCAGGATTTCAGCGCTCCAGCTTTGTGTTTGGAGTGAGTGATTGTCTGTCAGCAGCTCATTGATGAATTAAGACAAACATCAGAGAGACGGTGTCCTGAGAATCCGTCTGCTAACACACTCGCACTCTTTGTTCTGTCTTTATAAAACATGCTGAACAGCAGCAAGCCGGTCACCGGGGAATTATTCTGTCTGCAAAACAACGTGGCGTGCACAGGACAGGTAGCACCGAGTCACCTGCACGCTCAACATCACGGTGTTAGAGACAGCAGCAACAGCTCTAAAACATGAATATGATGATGAAGATGGTGCAGCTCAGACTTATCTATGAGTGGGATGATGAAGACGGTGTGAATCAGAGTTTAAAAGACGACTCAGTGATGACCCCAAAGTTCATAAAGAGAAAACACATACAGCTTTCTTCTTATAGTGTGAAATAAATTATCTTCCTTTTTGGTTCACTAAAAAATCACTAAGGCTGACTTTACATGAGATGACTTCTCTGATCGATGTCCCAAAGGATTTTCAAAACGTGAGCAACAACAGACATGAGACAGATTATTGATCCTCAAGAGGAATTCTGTTTATTTAACTTTTTAAAACTTGCGCTGTACTTTTACATGGTTTTGTTTTGAAAGACACCAACATAAAAAAATGAAAGGCTTTACTCAGCCTTCAGCTGTAAAACAGGCTGTAATGGCTGCCAAATGATCCTTATGCTGGCTACACGCTAGACGAATTCACAACCACCTAAGTCTTCGGAGTCAGTGTAATTATTTTACTCCTACCCTTCAAGTCAGAGCCTTCCTTGACTCAGTGTCTCTTAACAACTCCAAATTAACCTTTTGTGGGATATTATACTGCAGTAGCCAATAAGAGCGAGCAGACAAGGAAGTGTCACGAACTGTATGTTTCGTAGTTTTACAGCTCACAACTATGCCGTCTTCTCAGCCAGGGCTTGTTTTACATTGAAAAACTCGACATACAACAAAATAGCTAGCGGAGAATTTCATGTAGAGATGTGAATCTTCAAATATCTCACAACGCAACTCAAACATCAAAAAATCGATCAGAATCCAATTTTGATTCAAACCAATTTCCGATTCACAACACACGTCTGATGTCTTATGAAAGGTGATAATTTCAACATATCTCCAGTTTGCTGTGCATTAAGGGCTGGTAAATTATGTTTGGAAATTAAAAAGCTTAATAAAATATGTTCAACATAAAAATTGTAATCTTTTGACAGCCCTAAAAAATAAGGAAAACATTTGTGCTTAAATTTCAAAATGGTTTTATATGAATAAAATTTGTGGGCTTAGGCAGAAACATATTTATCAGAAACATATCTATGAAAAATAATCCTAAAGTTAAAGCCTTCACTGCTAACATTGTTGTAGGAGAGCAGGTGTTATGGTTTAATAAGCGGCCATGTTAACTGGTGACTTTTCAGCTTGACTTTTCAGTGCCAATGGTTGTCGTAGTTACCATTGTTAAAAAGCTAAACACTTTCTGTTATGTCTAAAATGTGCTTAGAAGATATCGGTTTATTGAAAAACTAAACAAAGTTTTCAATATCTTGAATCAACCCAGACACATTCAATGTACAGTCACTAGTTAACATGGTCTCTCGTTACACTCTAACACCAGCCTCTGGCATTAAACATGATAGATCCTGTTATTTTTATTGTTTGTGGCGATGATCACAGCTTTGTCACTTTCTGTTTAACTTTATTCATCTCCATCATCTAACCCCCCTCACCTGTGGTCACTTCACTCACTGATGATCTGGACTGGAGGGGTCAGGGTCACAGCCGGGGGACTGCTCTGTTATCAGACCCCCCAGCTCCTCTGGCTGAGGGTCCTCCGGTCAGTCTTCAGTGATAAGGAAAGGTCATTAGAGTGCCAGAGGGGACGTGAGATTGAGAGGATACCGAAACACGCCCAAAGATCTGACAGTTCAATGTCAACATAATCCAGAGAGGAATAGAATGAGACAACAGAGTTAACTTCTGGTAAGAAAAGCTTAAATCAGGTCTGAATGTCTAACGTTTAGGTTAGACTCTATGGTATAGCCTCAGTCTAGCAGTCATAGGGTTTCAGGACCTATTCACCCTGAAAACTGATGGTTTTAAGGAGATATATTCACTGTGACATCAATGCAACCATTACTCAGGCCAGCGATCCAGTTTTCAGTGTTTTGCACAACCATAATCTTTGAGAAGAGGTTTTCAGAAATGCAACTTCATAATCAACATAAATATGTCTTGATTTGTGGTTTGATATTGGGCTACATACATGATAATCACATAGAAATGATAACACTAAAGTGGGGGTCTCCGTTTTTGTTCAGTTTTTAGTTTTAGTTTCCAGTGTTGAGTTAAAGAGTTTCTAGTTTTTAGTTTCTATTTTTTAGTTTTAGTTCCTAGTGTTTATTTTTCTAGTTTTTAGTTTAGTTTCTAGTATTTAGTTCTAGTATTTAGTTTTAAGTTTAGTCTCTAGTTTTTAGTTTAGTTTCTAGTTTTTTAGCTTTAGTTTTTGGTTTTAATTTAGTTTCTAGTTTGTAGTTTAGTTTTTAGTTTAGTTTCTACGTTTTAGCTTAGTTTCTAGTATTTAGTTTTGGTTTCTGGTTTTAGGTTTAGTTTTTATTTTTTATTTTTAGTTTCTAGTGTTCAATTTTGGTGTCAAATGTTTTAGTTTCTAGTATTTTAGTTTTTAGTGTTAAGTTTTTGCGTTAAGTATTTTAGTATCTAGTGTTTAGTTTCAAATATTTTAGTTTCTTGTGTTTAGTTTTAGTTCATAGTATTTCCATTTCTAGTGTTTGTTTTAGTTTCTAGTTGTACAGTTTCTAGTGTTTAGTCTTGGTTTTTAGTGTTTTAGTTCATAGTGTTTAATTTAGTTTAAAGTCTTTAGTTTTAGTAGAGTATTCTAGTATTTCAGTGTCTTGTGTTTAGTTTCTAGTGTTTTAGTTTGTAGCTTTTAGTTTTAGTTTCTAGTATTTTGGTTCCTTGTGTTTAGTTTTTGTTTTTTCTAGTTTTTAGTTCATAGTGTTTCATTAAGTTTTTAATGTGTTAAGTTCTAGTTTAGTTTTTGTGTACTCACTGCTTGTCTTTGTAGTTTCTGTAAGACTGGAGTCAGACTTCATCATTTGCGTGACTCTCAGCTCTGACTTCACCCTCTAAGGTAGCTGACATGCGCAACTCCTCCCCATGTGGGATCTGATTTGACAAGAACAGGCTCTCTTCCTGCAATTCAGCCAATCAGAGGTAGCTAGGACCGGTGCTTGGCTGAATTTCTAGAAATGCGTGAGGAATGGGAGGTGTGACGTGAGTGCGTGTGAAAAGTGTCATTTGCGTGACTCTCACGCCGATTGCGTGAGAGTTGGTGGCTCTGCTGTCAGTCTTTATCAGTTCGTGTATGTCTTCCTGGGTGGCTTCCACATTTTCTTTGTATTTCCTCATGCTTTTTTTTTCATTTCTTTAGATTTATTTAATTTTTGACTTTTGAACTAATTTTTGTGGGGTTTTTTCTTGGATTTTTTTAATAAAACATTTTTAGTTATGGGTAATTGAGACTGTTTCCATCTGTTTTATTTTGAACTGTGACAGGAAATGGCTGATAGCTCAGATTGGCTACACTCTGAGTCGACCCAGATATGTTTATGTATTTCAGTTTCCCTCCATATTCAGTATCCAGTTTTTGGATGGGAAAAAAAAGAAATAACAGTTGTAGTAATCTCAATGTTTACATGACAAACAACCTTAAACATGACAGTATGATGTGACAACAACATGGGCACTGTGGAATATGGTCAGTAAATGAAAATAAGATATAACCCAGTATTTTGTGTCTAAATAATTTTTGCTGCCGTGTCAAACAGGTATCGAGGACTGCCACCATGACAAAGCTATGAAACCAAACCTGTATTAAAAATGACATTTGAGCTAAGAAAAGTCAAGTTAACTAAAAAAAAAAATCTTAACCTCTTCCCTGCATCTACATGGATGTTGAACAACCCTAACAGTGACAGCATGGTAACGTTCTTCCCCATCCACCCCTCAATGATTTATCTCCCAGTAAGTTTACCCAGCAGTCTTTCACACCATCCACCACGTCTCCCTATCCCACACAGCCCTCCCCCGCTCTCTGTTATTCCTGATTAACCGTAAACGAGCAAATATTTTCCCAGTGTTCTTCAGGTTAGATCCCCATTTAATTAAACTGGCTCATTATGTCGCTCTCTGATTAGTGGAGGAGAATCAATTATTCAATTCACAAACACGGGCCGCAGGAGCTGGAGGTGCACAACGAGCTGCTCGTTTAATTCCAAGGACACTAATTAGCTACAAAGCAAGCACTAACTTTCTCCTCTTTTTTCTCCCCTGCCTTCTTTTCCAATTAGCGAGCACGCAGGACACTTAGAGCAAGCGAGAGAGCGAGGAGCGGAGGAGGAAGCAGCGCGGCCGGGCTGTGGGTGGTGTTTTAAGGAGGTGTTTGGGGAGATCTGGATAGGAGCGGGCTCTGCTGGGTCAATTTTTGCCTGATTTAGCCAGATTCAAGTCTAGTTAATGAGGTCAGGAGTAGGGTTGGGCAATTTATCAGGTTTTTAAGATGTATCGATAGATTTCCAAATGAGATTTATGGTAAGACAGTATTGTTTCTATCAATATGTTGAGCTGAATAAAATAATGCATTCACCAGGCTGAATCCTAGAGTAAAAAGGAGCACAAACAATGATTTACTTAATGATCACAAGATTTGTATTGTTTAGTCTAAATCAGGAATTCTCATTGTATTTATTCTATTTAAATCCACAGCAACAAAAAGAAGCCTTAGATATTTAACTTCCTTGTTTAATGATAAAAAACTGCAGCTTAACTCATACATAATGTCTATATTGCACAAAAATGTTGGCAACATTAAATAATCGAGTAGAATTGGTGAGAAGAAAGAGACACCATCTCTTCCCGCTGGTGCTTCATCTTTTGTGGCTTAATTGTTTCATACTGTGCCCGAGCATGATTCCTCCCCTCTCCTCTTCCCCACAGGTGTACTTTCACATCAGTAACACTGTTCTGTTAAAGCACGCTGCTTTATGTACACAGTCTCATACAGAAGGTGGAGCTATAAACATACTCAAAGGATGGAATGTGTATAAGGTTTGATAACGTTGTTTTTAAAGCACATTAAAGGCATTAAAAGATGGCATCATCAAAGACAGAGGACAGAATGTTTTCCCTTAAACTTTTGCTAAATAGTGGGCAATAATTGGCAACTTTTGGAGAAGTGGTTGGAACTCACTCCTCACCAGTTCCAACCTCTTTTTCAAAACTCAAATATGGCAAGAAAGCTCTCTGCAGAAAAATGCTTCACATCGAAAGCACATTTGCACTCAATAGTCTATTAACTGTAACTTAAATCACTGCAGTAAAATACCTCACCCCATATGGACATTTGCACTAAATAATCTTTTTACTGTATTAATTACTAATTAATCTTTTAACTGTACTAAAATGCTGTAGGTAGTCAATTTGGTCACAGTAGGTCAAATACTGTAAGAAGGCTCTCTGTGGTAGAATGCCTCACCTCATACACACATTTGCAGTATTAATCTATTTACCGTACTAATTACTAATCTAATCTAATCTATTTACTGTACTCAAATGCTGTAAGGAGGCTTTCTGTGGTAAAATGCCTCATCTCATATGCAAATTTGCCCTTAGCTATCTTTCTGTTCATCTACCTCATGTAAATCTGCAGAAATCCTTGCATTTATACTTCTGATCCTGTCTAGTCTGCAACCTTACACTCTTTGCAATTAGACTTGTATACTCTGAAAAAAAAAAAAACTTTATTCAGTTCATTTACTTTTGTAATTTTAGGTTTATTTCTGTACACTAACCTGACACGCCAGATGTTTCACACATCCATCCGGAAAACCTTCCATAGACGGCGTTTGGGAAAGGGCAGAGGCTTTGAAAAAACACTCAGAGGGTGATTGGATGAACGTTCTGTCTGTCACGTCTTTACGGGCCAATCAGAGAAACAAAACACTTTATGTAGCCGCTACTGACGTGCACCCCTACCGAGCAGTAACCTCCATAGAGAACTGCATAACATGAACCATGGCCACTGTAGACGTGTCAGTACACGACTTTTGTTGTTTTTGAAAAGAAAACAACTCACTGCTGTTCTTTGTTCTTTTAACAAAGAAATGTCGTCAGGTTCTGATAAAACTGGCGTTGGCAGCATCCACACTAATCTCTTCCACCATAATTGCACCGGCCTCTTGCTGCTGCTTGCATATGTCGCACCTGAAAGTGCTGCCCCTTGATTGGTCCTGTCACTTTCTAACCAGGCCCAAACTGTTCAGATGGGAGCTTTGCAAGATGGATTTGCCAGTGAGAAACACAGAAATGGGTGAATCCATCTGCTTTGCAAGGTTAGGGGATCTTAGCTTTTCTTACGTACCAGGGAGGAGGACAATGAGGGAAAAAAGGGTTCGGAACCACAGATCTAGGCAACCTTTACCAGCGGACTAGAGCATGTTGTATGGTATCACAGTTAAAGAAAGGAAAATCCCCTTTGGGTTGCAAATATGTATCTGGAAAAAAAATGGCGGATAAAAGTTCTGAGGCCATTAGTAAACATATGTGTGTTTACTCTGTTTTTACCATTATAACAGGTCATTTTTTTTCACAATATTTCAACTTATCTCCTTTTCTTGGGATAACAAAGCCTCTTTTCCCATGATAACAATCTTATTTCTCAAAATCTTTGAAAATTGCTAAAATTTTTCAGATTATAATGTGAAATTTGAGTAAAGTGGGTTAGTTTTGTCCTGTTTCTGTCCAAACTGGCCATTTTTCATTCTATAAATATGAGAGGTGTGGACATTTTGGTCACAATTTATAATTAAAAAGAGACTGTGGGGGTTCCTGAAGCTACAGCAGCTGATAACCGCTGGTCTAAGAAATATCCAGAGATAAATATCATGTATTGCACTTCAGCTAAAAACTATCAAGATATTTGATGTGTGTCACCATTAAACCAGAAAATATTGATGTATCCTTTTTTTTTTAACAATTCAGCCTATCCATATTGAGATGGGATTTTAGTTCCATGTTGCCCAGCCCTAGTCAGGAAGAAGGCGAGAGCAGGAGGGAGCTGATTTGCTGTTATGTAGATCAGGGAGCGTTCAGGGGCCACCCCGGGGATTTGAGGATGTGTCGAGCCGGGGCCGCTTACTTTTGTTCTCTGCAATCAAACAACGGGCAATTATCCGAATTATTGACAGCAGATTTCTCATTTCAACTGCAAATTAAGGCTATCAATAAAGCTTTCTGATGCAAAAGTGACTAATTAAGCAGCGAGTGGAGCTCTGAAGCCTTGATATAAATAAAAAAAGCTCCAGTCGGCTGCACGTTGTGGAAACACAAGGGAACTAATTAGTTTAATTATCAAAACAGCTAATTAAAATTACACAGTTGCCTAATTAGTTCTGTGCTTCTCGCTGTCTCCTTCCCTCTCTCTCTCTCTTTTTTCTTTGCTGCCCTCTCACTCTTTAATTGACAGGTTGGAGTTAAATATAAAAGTGCGTGTCTGAGCGTGCTCGTGGAGATCTGCTCGGTAACAGCAGACTAACTGCAGAATGAAGAGACGGCTGTTGTCCCCTCGGTGAGACGCTCCAAATGCTCCTCTCATTAATCTGACCTCAGGATGGGAGACAGGGGAGGAGATGGGGGTGATGAACGTGGGGTTAAAGGGTCCAGGAGGCCCCGTGTCCCTGGATGGAGCAGTTCGCTGTCGCTGACACCTTTAGATTACATTTTAAAGACATGAACGTGACTGTTGGATCGATGTGGCTAACATTTAACTGAATTACAAAGAAAATCTACAGTAACCAAAATTTAACCAATACTTACAACCTACACATGAACTACAACCCAAATGCCAAAAAAGTTGGAGCACTGTGTAAAATGTGAATAAAACCAGAATGCAATGATTCTTAAGTCTCAGAAACCCCTAGGTTGAATTTTATCATGTCATCAAAAAATATTAGCTCAGTTTGATTTTAATGGCAGCAACACATCCCAAAAAAGTAGGGACAGGGCCATGTTTACCATTGTGTGGCCTCCCCTCTTCTTTTAACAATAGTGTGTAAACGTCTGGGAAGTGAGGAGACCAATCGCTGGAGTTTTGGGAGAGGAATGTTGTCCCATTCTTGTAGGATTCCTGCTGCCTTAACAGTCCTGGATCTTCTTTGCTGGATTTTTCCTTTTCTGGTGCTCAAAATGTTTTCTATTGGTGGAAGGACTGGCAGGCCAGTTCAGCACCAAGACTTTTGTCCTGTGAAGCCATGCTGTTGTGATGTATGTGGTTCAGCATTGACTAGCTGAAACATGCAAGGCCTTCCCTGGATGGGAGCATCTGTTGCTCTGAAACCTGTCTTAACTTCTCAGCATTGATAGTGCTTTCTCCTCTCCTCTTTAGTGTGCTGGGCACGGCCTCTGGGGTTTCCAAGAAGAATTTGATTGACCATAGAACAGTTTTCCATTTTGCCTTGCTCCATTTTAAATGAGCTTTGGCCCAGAGAAGATGGTGGCGTTTCTGTATAGTGTTCACTTCTTTGCATGACACAGCTTTAACTAGCATTTGTCTGTATTTTGAAAAAAATCACTGCATTTTGTTTTAGTTTGTATTTAACACGGCACCCCAACTTCTATATTGATTACAGAGGGCTTGATAAAATAAATCCCTAACATCCCAACTTCAACCATCCAGAATGAGACCAACTCAAAGAGGAACTACTATCAGTTTTAAAAACGTTGACCACATCTTCAGACTCTCACTACAGCCTAACTCCTCAGATGACCCTGAGCCAGTGGACTCTCTGTCTGATTGGCCATCAGCTTGTGATCCATCAGGTCCTGTATGTCCATCCCCTCCACCTGGACCAGAAGCCCCACCCCTGGTCCTCCTGACATTTAAATGTTGGAGCAGTGATGTGGACCGAGCAGCAGCAGCAGTGGTATTTTTAGCTCCACTAATCAGCAGCTGATTATTTCTGAGGTTCGCAGAACTTTGAACCTCCGACTCTCCTGGACTAAAAGATTCATGAGGCTCCACCATCCGGGACCCGGTCCACGCTGCAGGGGTCAGAGGGCGCTGTTATCCCTACGGCTACCACAGAAAAACAAATGATGTGAGCTGAGGGTGCCCTGCTGGTACATTTATTGTTTGTGTTTAATGTGGCGTGCTGTGGGTGAGGCTGATTTATGACCCGGGGGAGGAATATCGACACGTACAGCCGGGGAGTAGATAGATGGGAGCTGGTAGTCGCTCCAATTAAAGAGAGGGGGTCAGCAGTATGGGAGGTAAACTGGATTAAACCCAACAAAATATTATATTAAACATAAAAAACACAGAGAACTGTGTGCTAAGACATGCTAATTATGAGATAAAGCTTGAAAAGATTTAAAGAACTAATCAGAGCTGAAACACTCACCTGAATGTGAATGAACTATGTATCAATTAATTCAAAAGGAATTTTATTTTATTTTAGAATCTTGGCTCTACTTTTACACGATTCTCTGGTCTGATGAAAACAAAACAAAACTTTTTGGTCTTAATTCTAAACATGTCTTGAGGAAACCAGGCACCACTCATCACCTGCGCTATACGATTACAACAGTGAGGCATGGTGGTGGCAGCATCATGCTGTGGGGGTGATTTTCAGTAGCAGGGACTAGGAGACGGGTCAGGGTTGAAGCAAAGCTGAATAGAGCAAAATACAGAGATTTCCTCCATGAAAACCTGTTCCACAGTGCTCAGGACCTCAGAGTGGGCTGAATTTCTTAATGAGAAACTGTAAATTAAAAGGTGCGGTAAGTAGGTTAATTAGTGCAAATATGCGTATGAAGCTTTTTACCACAGAGAGCCTTCTTACAGTATTTGAGTTAATCAAATGTATAATAAAGAACAGTTACAGAAAATTAGAGTTTTAGACAGAAGAAAGTAAGTCAATTCACAAATTCATCAAATGTTAAAAGAAACTTATCAAATTCCGGTTCGTTTGTTTGGAGAATTACAACAAGTAATTCAGAACATGGGTCCAGAATCAGATGACCCAAAAATCTCTGAAAAGAAGTAACACTCACCTTTAATTTCTTGAGTGTCCAAACTTTGTGGAGCTCTGTCGAGCGCCACAAGATGTTTACAGTTTGTCTTCCTGTTCAATGATGCCAATGTCTATGAATTTGTATTTTTGTATTTTTCAGGAAGAAAACAAGCAAAAAACCGACAGAGATTGAACGTGTGGCTCTGAGAGACTTTAATCAAGGCGAGAGCTTTCAAGCTTTCGAGGGGGTGTGTTACATTGGTCTAAATCAGTGTTGCTCAACCTTGATCAACCAAAGAGCCAAAGTGCTGAAAAATACCTTTGCAAGGTAATAAGAATGCATGCATGAATGTGGCAATAGGAATAAGTTCAAAGTTAAATAACCAAAAAGCAGCAAAAATGGGTGAAAAAAAGAAAAAATAGGCATCGAGTGGCAAAAATGGGGGCGTAGGGGGCAAAAAAGGTCAAAAAGAGGCAAAAAAAAGGGCAAAAAATGAGTGAAAAGGGGCTAAAACAGACAAAAAATAGTAAAAGGTGTAAAATGGGCAAAAAGCCACAAAGAGTGGCAAAAATGTGTGTGTTGGGTTCGTAGCATTTAATGACAAAAAGCAGCTTAAATGGTTGAAAAGTGGCAAAAAATGGCAAACAAAAAGAGAGACAAGTAGCAACAAAAAGCAGGGTAAAAAAGGCAAAAACTCGTGAAAAGGGGCAAAAACGGGATAAAAGTAGTATAAAAATTGGCAAAAAGTAGTAAAAAGAAGCGGCAAAAGTGGGCTTAAAGCAGTAAAATGGATTAAAAGTGGCAAAAAAAAAATTTAAAAAGGGGCAAAAAATGCAAATAAGGGCAATGGAAATATACAGACAAAAATAATTAGTTGACAATTAAAGCCAACACCAACACTGATTAGTGTGACTTACAATGCATTATTTCTGAGGTCAAAGTTGCCCTTTTTATGTTTTTCTGGAGAATTAATATTTCAAATTGACACATGAAAAAGCTACAAATCATCACAAAAGAGCTACATGTGGCTCAAGAGCCACGTTGACTAACACTGGTCTAAATGATGATCAGCCACTTTAGCATAATTTTTCCTGATACCTGCAAACCATCTGTTCATGTCCCAAAAATCATTAGACATATCTGTCTGTTTTATAACGTCTTTTGCAAGGTACAGATGGAACATGCAGAGTCAAGCAACATGTGGCACCAACAAACCAAATCCTGCATGCTCAACCTCATCAAAAAAGCAAGCTTGCAGACATAATAATGAGTGGTAACTGCATTATAGATCACAATCCAGACACAACTTTTCATAATAACCAGAAATATTTCATATCACCTTTACCCTTTTACCTGTGACCTCCAACATACAAAAACTTCACTCCTGAGTCTGGACGAACATTTGCGCCAAGTTCGAAGAAAATCCCTCTGAGTGTTCTTGATATATCGCAGCCACAAGAACGGCCCACACAGATGGAGTGACCTGTGTATGAAAACCACCAGCTTCAACTATCACCAACCTAGAGGCTTCAAAATCAGTCCTCATGTCTGTGATTGTCTCTGGTTCTATAATTTAAAAATCCTCTCATAACTAACCGTGTTATCACTACTGGAGTCATTTCATGTTAAACATTAAAATAGTTTACTGAAGTAATTCCAGAAACATCTGAACCCTCCACTTATTTAGACGGAAAGATAAATGTAAAAAACGGCCTTGGAGTTTCCCTTTCTCACAGATTTATCTCTAATATTGAGGTTATTTGGGATGCTCTTGTAAACCGTCGGCCCCGTTGGATGGTGAGCGTCCCCCGGTGAAGAAAACCTTTTGTATATAAAATGCAATCTCTGTCGGGCTGCAGCAGGCGGGGGGAGCATGTAGATTACAGGCTGAATTGGCTGCACAGCGCTGTTCCATTTGAATTGTCAATGTGGCTCGTCCATTGGACTCATACGGGAGCGTTTTGGCTCCGATAGAGCAAAGACAGATTCCATCAGGTCCTTATCTGTTACAAGCTGCATTGCTTGCAGCTGGATTGAATAGGTACCAATAATGGTGTTATTTTTTAAACATTAGGATACCTGCATTTCTGCACTGGTCAGCACTGGGTTGTATTAGTATGAGAGCAGCTCCCTCCCTCCCTGCTGTCCAATACCATGAATGCTGTATTATTCCCGTCATTTTTCTGACTTTCTGCAGGAAAAAGTAATTTTATCTTGTAAAGGGATGTATTTTTTCTGCCCTCCTGTCCCCAGAGTGGAGGATATTGTTCTGGGATGAAGAAGTCTTCCCGCCGCATTGATACATCATCGCAGCCAAACGTAATCAGCGTCTGCCCGCCGCCAGCAGAGACCAATTTAGGCCACACGCTCTCTGACCATGACATTTAAGAAAAATTAATCCCAGAGTCGCCTTCCAGGAGAATTAACAGGGCGGGGAAAAGAGACGTGTCTCCTGGATTCTACTGGAGGATCAATAGGAAGGAAATGTTTGACAGCTCAAAGCTGATGCTCTGTTGTTCAGAGGTGATGCCTGCAGAGAGTTTTTACTCATGTAGATGCAGGATATGGTTTGATTAGACCACATGCAGTCTAATCAGACCACACGCCCTAGAGTCATGGAACACCGCCAAGTCTGACGGAACAATGTAGACTCAGACGCCACGTCATAGAGTCAGCACACCATCACACCATAGAATTAGACAGCACACCATAGAGTCAGGTGGACACTGTAGATTCAGAGGGAGCACTTTACAGCACTGTAGAGTCAGATGACATGTTGAAAAGTCAGACAGAACAGCGTAGAGTCAGAAGAAATACTGTAGAGTCAGATGGAACACCATGGAGTCAGATTGCACGCCATAGAGTCAGACGGAACAGCTTAAAGCCAGAAGGAATACGGTACAGTCAGATGGAACAGCGTAACGTCAGAAGGAATACTGTAGAATCGGATGGCGCCACGGCAGGATTCCTCCCCCTCCCCTATCCCCTGCAGGCTTGCTTTCACACTAGCAACATCGAACCCGGGCCCACTTGCGTATTTACTAAGTCTGAAACAGCAGGTGGCAGTTTACAACCCTGCCAAGGAGGAGACAGAAGAAGCTACCATGGCAACCACTGAGGTCATGACTTGAGCGAAGATGGATTCTGATGATTTCTGCCCTTTATTGAGGAAAAATGTGAACAGACTGCCACGCTGTGGAAAGAAGTTTAGCTTTTACGATAACGTCATAAAGCTGATACGGCACTCTGTCCCGTATGCAGGCACAGTTGCATTCACATCTCATCCGAACTGGGCCCGAGGCCACTTGAACAGCGCCCGAGACCACGTCCCTATGTGGGCCCTACCAAATGAACCAGACTTTGGGCTCAAGTGCACTCAGATCCGGGACTGGACCCCTAGTGTGAAAGCACCCTAAGAGTCAGAGGGAACGGCTAGAGTCAGACTGAAAACTGTAGAGTCAGATGAGACAGCGTAGAGTCAGAAGGAATACTGGAGTGTCTGACAGCACGCTGTAGTCCGATGGAATACTGTAGAGTCCGACGGCATGCTGTAGAGTCAAAGGGTATTCTAAAGAGTCGGATGGAACAGTGTAGAGTCACACGGCACACTGTCAAGTCAGACAGTATTCTGTAGAGTCAGACTGCTGGCTGTAGGGTCAGATGGAACAGTGTAGAGTCAGACATAACACTGTAGAGACGGATTAAATACTGTAGAATCAGATGATATGCTGTAGAGTCCGACGGCAGGCTGTTGACTCAGACATCATGCTGTAGGATCAGGCAGCACCCCGTAGTGAACAAAACTGTCCTTTACTCGCATTCAGGCTGATTTTTACCTATTAATACTGACCAATCAGAGCAGAGCTAACGGTAATTGTAAAGGTACCTCATTCCCACCTCATCAAACACTGATCCTCTCTGTTAAGTGATCTATCAGTGGCATAACCAGACTTTTTTGAACAGGGTGACCACAACCAAGGCAGTCACCTAGGTTATAGAATTCAGAGATTAACGTCAAAATTTTGAATTTCAAAAAAAAAAAAAAGTTGGTTCTTAAAAAATAAAAAAAGGGGCCCTTATTCTCTTCTGTACTTTGCTGTTAAGGAAGCTGAAGTTTTTTCAGTTGAGAGTGCGGTAACAAAAACAGCTGATGCAGAGGACATCAAGGTGAAAGCAACTGCACCAACCAGTCAGACTCTGTCCATGGGAAGTTCCTCCAGCAGAACAGAGGGAACCACAGACTCAATCCTATTTATGTTTTCATAACCTGTCTGTTAGAGTGAGAGGGAAGGAAGGACAGAAAAACAAGGAAAAGAAAGAGAGCGTTTGGACGCCAAGGTGCTGGGCCTCTTTTTAAGCGCTAAACGTCCTGACTGGGGGAGGAGGGGGGGCGATAATGAGAGCAGAACTCTGTCCAACACAGACTCATTGTTTTAATTGTTCGGGTGGAGAAAAGGCAGAGTCTGTTTTCTCTGAGCCAACGTTAAAAAAAGAACAAACCTGGCTTTTTCCCGCCAACGTGTTGGAGCAATTATGAACAAACGCAGTAATTATGCATATCCTTGGAAACATGTAAGAGCTGTATGGAAATGAGCCTCCCCCCTCTGTCGGCATTGTTTGATATCTGAGGCAGTTTGGCACCGTAACGGTGAGTTTAGGCTCACCGCTGGGTTGGTTCATGACGGTGTCTGTGTATATGTGGTTCAGGTTGTCGGTGTGGACATTTGCTGCTGGCTAAAATGAAGCACAAACACCCCCTCCCCTCTCTCTGCACTCTCTCCCTCCACCATTTCCATACCCCCCCTCTCTCCCCATGCTGCTGGTCCCTCCCTTAATGAAGTCTGCTGGGGTTTAAAGTGTTGAATCTGCTTTAAAGCCCGTCTCAGCACATTTAAAGGACTGTGAGAGCGAGCATGCTAATCAGGGCGTTTGGGTGGAGACACTGAGACGATGATTTTAGTCTCGATTCCTTCACTCTTCCATGTTTTTTTCCTCTGTGTGGGGGTGATTAGTCCCCTCTGTCATACAGGATGTTTCCTTTGTGCCGACTGGAGGCTACTGCAGCTCACAATGACCACCCGTTAATCTTATCACGCTGAAATTCAATTACTTTTATCAAGGTTATTTGGCTGCAGATGTAGCCCCATAGACCTAAATCTGACCGCCATTGTGAGCGTCTGCTCGCGTGCTTCTGTGTTAATAATTGAGCTCTGCTTTTACCTGCAGAACGCCGTGTCCCCAGCAGCAACAATGCAACCTGTATGCGCTCTATGAGGAGCCAATAATGGGGCCGCTGCTGCAGTTCACCTGGGGCCGAGCACTTGTTCCTGCGCCTGCTTTCTGACATTTAAAACGGACATTTTGGCGTTGATAACAGGTTGTGGCGGGGCTGCCAGCCAACGGTCTGATGAAGGCTATTTAAAAGCTTGCAAAGTGGCGAGATTAAAATCGAATAAGTGCAGCGTTTCCCTCCTTTTTCTGCCTGACTTATCTGGATTCGTTCCCCCAGACCCTCGCCGCGCTGCCGTCTGGGTAACTCCTCCCGCCCACCACACCAATTACCCCTGGATGGATTTTTGTGAGTGAGGCAGGATAATTGTGTAATTATCTGGGTGAAATGGGAAGTCTAATGTGTTAAAGTGGGATTTTTTTTAAGCCGCAGCGAGGTGAGGAAGTGAGCAGAGCGAGGGTCAGGACTGTGCTGCTGCTGATGGGGCTGCACTTCCTGTTGAGAAAATAGATTAATAAATAGATACGGAGAGAGAGGTATCACCATTTTATCACTCCACCAACGTGTGCAGCTCACCTGGGGAAGAGAGCCCAGCGAGAGCAGGGTTTAAAACACAACCACACATCTGCTAAGAGGAAATAAAACATTTCAGTGTTGTTAACTACACTGGAATTGGAACATATAGAAATGCACATGGTAGGTTTTAAAGTCTGCCACAGAATCTTCACAGAAAAACCACAAGGGGGCACCAAAAACAGAGGCGTCGTAACATCATAAGACATTCTTACTGATTTTGCTTCATACTGGTGTCCCCATCCTTACCACCTTAAAATAGTCAATTATTTGGATCTCACAGTTCAATAACATGACAAGGAGAATAGCAGGGAGAATTTCCACAGAGAGCCCCAGCTACCTGCTTTCAGCACCATGTAACTGTGGCAGTGAGTTATGGTTTTCTCATGGTAAGAGCATACAGCAAGACAGCAGTGATTCACACACTAGCCTCCGGCTCAAAAGAAGCCAGTTGGACCATCTCAGTGCTCATTGGGCAGCAAAGTGCACATACACACAGAGACCTTTGGTGGGTGCCAGTGGGTGCCAAACCAAATTTCTACCAGTTATCATAGTACCATTTAGGGTTGACAAAATCTTTCTATCATTTTAAAATACAATCTCCATTACTATAATGAACACTACGATTAAAAAATACTCCATCTGTTTGATCAGACTGGTGTGTAGGAAAGGGGAAAAGATACATCAAACTGCAGGCAAAACACTGGCGATGTTTCAGGAGTGCATGAAAACACTGCCTTTGTTTTTATAATGATTGACGGTATCATAAAGATTTAACCAAAGATTTAACAAATTTTCAAATACATGTACTTTAATATGGAGTTGTCCCCCCTTTTTCAACTAAAACAGCCTCCACTCTTCTTTGAGGTCTTTCTATAAGATTTTGGAGTGCTTTTGTGAGAATTTGTGCCAGTTTATTCTGTAGAGCATCTATGAGATCAAGCACTAGCTCGCAATCTCTGTTCCAGTTGATCCCAAAGGTGCTCAGTGGTGTTGAGGCCAGGGCTCTGTGTGGACCAGTCGAGTTATTCCACACAAAATTCATCAAACCATGTCTTTATAGTCCTTGCTTTGTGCACTGGGGCACAGTCATGTTGGAATAGAAAAGGGCCTGCCCCAAAATGTTGCCACAGAGTTGGAAGCATAGCATTGTCCAAAATGACTTGGTAAGCTGGAGCATTTAGATTGCCCTTCGTTGGAGGTAAGGGGCTGAGCCCAAACCCTGAAAAACAGCCCCATACCATTATCCCTACTCTACTAAACTTCATAGCTGGCAGTCAGGCAGGTAACATTCTCTAAGCATCTGCCAAACACAGAAGAGTGATTGGTCACTCAATAGAATACGCTTCTGTTGCTCTACAGCACTGATCATCAACTGGCAGCCCAGGGGCCATATCAGGCCCCCCAAAACTTCCTGTCTGGCCCCTGAAAGATCATTACATTCAGAAAAGGAGGAAAAGAAGATCTTGTGGTTTCAAGAGTATCCCTTGGCTTTAAATGTCTGCAGCTGTTAAATCAATCCCACAAACAATACTGAAATAACTTAAGGATGACTCAACATTTGATCTGTTTTTGCTGAAATTTATTGTCAGAATTAGTAGATATTTAAAAAAAAAAAAGGGTTAAGGTTGGCAGAAGTGTTGCAAAAATGACCAGATAAAATGGTGAAAATGGATTAGAAAGTAGCAAAATAGGTGATAAGTGGCTAAATGGGCAAAAAGGGACAAAAATTGACAGAAAAAAAGTGGTAAAAAAAGAGGTTAAAATGTGGATAAAGAATTGGTTGCAAATGACAAAAATAGTACAAAAAAGTAATGAAGTGTTTAAAAGTGGCAAAAAATAGAAGAAAAGTGGCAAAATAGGGATAAAACATGCAGGAAAAGTGGTTTACATGGGTTCAAAAACAGCAAAAAATGTGGTATAGAGGCAAGCAGTAGCTTGCAAAAATTGGTTTTAAAGTTGCAAAAAATAGTTGAAAAAATGTAACGAAAAGAGGTTCAAAAGTGGCAAAAATGGATAAAATTGACACAAAGGGGATAAAACATGCAAGAATATTTGTTAAAGAGGCACAAAGGGGTTAAAAATGTCAAAAAATGAGTTAATACTAGTATTAAATCACAGCTGTGGAGGGCCCATTCTCTGGGATTTTCAGGGGCCCAGTTCTGTTGTCAGGCTCCTTGTGGCCTGCTGCATTATACCTCGATAATAGTGATAGATCTCACTGCTAATTCCTAAAAATGTCTTGCATTTTGAAAGAAAATACAAATACTACTACAACAATATTTCAATCAAACCAAAAATATTGAATCAATTTTTGCTTATTTGAAAGTCCGGCCCCCAGAGTTTCTGTCGGGACTAAATCTGGCCCTTGTGCAAATGTTCTTGATGACCCCTGCTCTACAGTCTAGCGTTGGTCTGCTTTGCACCAATCCACCCAACGCTTGGCATTGTGATGTGAGGCTTGCGTGCCATAGAAGCCCATTCCATGAAGCTGGAATCGGCAGAGTGTTGGTGACTTTTACACACCATGTGCCTTAGCAGTCGTTGGCCCTGGTCTGTGTTGCTGTTGTTCCTAGACGCGTCCACTTTCTAATAATATCACTTATAGTTGACTGTAGAATATCCAGCAGGGATGATATTTCACACACTGTCTTATTGCAAAGGTGGCATCCAATACAGTACCACACTTGAACTCACTGAGCTCTTCAGAATGACCCATTTTGTTTCACTAATGTTTGCAAATGGAGACTGCGTGGCCAATGTGCAAAATGATGGCAATGTGATTATCCTGTATTCTTTATGGTGCTTCACAGACTTCTTATAAAGGCTAAATTTCCTCATATATAGTAAATGCAGCATCCTAATGCTGACAGTATGCAGATTTCCTCATATGCAGATGACATGTTCTTTTCACTGTAGTTTTAATTGATATGAGAAAAGATGGAAGAAAATCAATGGAGAGCCATGAAGGTATTTTCCCCCAAAATAAAAATAACACATTGCATTGACCCTAATCCAACTCTGCTCAGAAAGAGGCAATTTCTCTCTGCCAGTCTGCAGCCCCCCACCCCCCCACCCCTCCATCGTAGCTGTGAGCCGTAAACACTCACCAAGAACCAGGGGAATGAGGGGGGGCAGAAAATGAAAATTCAAGCAAAGGGAACATAAGATATGTTGTCTGCTTTCAGCGGTTGTTAGAAAATAAATTGCTTTTGAAAGTAGAAATGTTTACCTCAATTGAGAAGCGTTTTATGCCCTTGACAGGAAATTATTTCACAGCTTCTCAGGCAGTTGCTCTTTTCCAGTGGTTATGTTTCTTTAACCCCACCAAATAAGTTGGCCTTCACGTCCAGGCTGAGTATAAACAGCCTGCTTCAGCGGGTTTGGAGGCCGCTCTCAGTGGGCCGCTGGACTCATTTCAGTCTGTGTGGAGCTGCAAAATGGACACAAGATGGTAAAAACACGTGTCGGTAAAAACAGGAGAGGGTAAGAACATGAGATGATTAAGACAGATGATGGAACAGGTAGGAAAGGTGGTAAAACACAAGACAGTAAGCACAAAAGATGGTGAAGGCACAATGTAGTTCAGAGTCTGCTGGATGTTGGCTGATCCAAAATGCTTTGCAAATGGGAAAAAAAAGCATCTGCCTTTAAGAGTCATGACAAATGTAAATGTCAAAGATAAAAAAAGGCAAAACATGAATGTAAATAGCTGAACCACAACTGCAACAATAGCCAAATCATGATTACAAACAGCCTTTATCCAAAGAAAATAGCTATGTAAGTCCAACCAAAGCATTTTCTAGAATAACTAATCCAGGAATCAATGTCCGTTAGACTAATGTTGTTGCAGCTTGCCTTCCCTAAAATTTGAAAGCAAAAGAGTGAAATATGAATGTGTATAGTTTCAACATCAATGCAAAAATAGACAAAACAGAAAAATAAATAGAAATACAGCACTATCAATATAAACACTGAACCTTAAATATCCAAAATACCAACATAGGTAGCTGAAATACTAACAGAATAACTGAAACACTTACGTAGATAGCTAAAACATTAATGTAAATAGTTAAAAAGTTGATGTAGGTAGCTGAAAGCCTTATTTTAAGGTCGAATCACTAATCCATGAAACAATACATAAATAACCAAAATACTAATGTGAATGGCTGAAAAACGAATTAATTAATCAAACGCTAATTGAAAGCCAAAACACCTATCTTAATGGATGAATCACTAATTCAAGCAGCCAAAACAGTGTTTTAAATAATGGAAAAATTAATTTAAATAGCTTAAACAATATTGTAGATTGCCAAATATTAATGAAGAAAATTATTAAAAATACTCATATAAACAGCAAAAACATCAGTGTAAAAAAACTGAACACAAATGTAGAAAGCTGAAACACTAATCTTAATCTAGATATCACTTATCTAAGCAGCCGAAACACTGATGTAAATGACTTAAACACCCATGTTAATAACCAAATACTAACATAAATAGCTGAAACAATAATGTTTGAGGATCAATTGTCCATCAGACTTCCACTGTTTCGACTGACATTGAAGTTCCAGTCATTTGCAATGTTGTTGCATGTATTTGTGTTTGTAATGCACATTTTAATTCTTGCTGCTTCTACCTATCCTCTCTTCTGTTGATGTAATTGTGTTTTTTACCTTTTGCAAAGCATTTTGGATACACATTCTTCTTAGCCTTCCAGGCTACCATACCGCAGGATGTGAGCAGCACTGCAGGGATCAAAGACACAATCAGATATCAAATAACACAACAAGAGGCCCAAAGACAACATCAGTGTTGGAGCAAATAGAAATGTTCTCCTCAGGGACTGATAGGAGACCCTCTGTGGTTTCCCAGTGAATCAGATCTGATCTCAGCTCTGTTTTTCACCAGCCTGAAGACTCAGATTCTAACAGGACCAGACCAGCAGGCAATCCAATGATCCAACCATCTGCTAAGTGTCGCCAAAGATTTTTTTACAGACATGTTAGAATCAGAATCCTCAGGGTCAAGGAAGACGTCCAAATCTCAAGGCAAGCACTTACATCATTTGGATCAGTCTAGAAAACTCAAGAACTAGCCACAGAGTGCTGGAAGAAGGGCTAATAGACAGAACAGAAACTAAAGGATCAAAATTCACCAATTATATGGTGTGGACGGATCAGGTAGATGTGGCTGGATGGATAGATGAGTAGATGGGTAGACAGGTGCTTGAGAATCATTAATAGATTGGGGTTAAATCGCTGAGACATGATGGCCAATTCTTTGTCTTAAACTGGACTACCTTTCAGGCAGCCCGTGCAGCTCTGAGTAAACTCTTTTGTGGTTTTGATGTCTGATTTTTAACCGTGTCGTGACGTCGAGACGGATGGTGGCCATCAGATGACTGCGTGTGGGCGGAGTGAATATTAAAGCGGTATAAAGCTCTCAGCCTGCAGGGATCCAGGACGGCCTCGGTGATGATGGTTAATAATATCTGATGTGTGATGAGTCATTCCTTTTTATGTGCGTCGGTATAAATAAACCTGATGAGACGGCTTTGATTAGACCATACATCCTCATTTCAAACTTTCCCAGGAAGTTTAGTCACAACACGCCGATTTCTGCTGCAATAATGATGATTGAATAGTGAGGACGACTGTCATAAAGCCATGCTTGTCTGATCGAGTTAGTTCACCACGACTAACGGCGGAAACAACACAGAAGGAGTGACGATGACTAATTAGCAGATCCATAATGTTTCCCTCCTCTTAAGCATCTCCCTGGAGGCTGTTTGGAATCATTATGCAAATCATGTTGTCAAATGTCAATTAACGTGAGCACAAATCCTCTGATTTATGGTTTTCAGGAGTTTGAGGAGGAAACTTTCTTCTGTGAGTCATTAAGGCTGAGTGGAAGAAACAAGGAGAAGTTAACCAGCATTTAGAGTTTTAGATGATTGTCATGAATAAATCACAGACGTATGGACCATCTGCTGTCAGAAAAAGAGGGAGCAAGTGCCTGGCCCGATCCATATGTAACAACCACAATCCTATCATTATTTATGTGTCTGCTTATTCTCCTGTTACCTTGAAATTGACAACTGGCTGATGCAACACCACAGCTTCCTAGTTTGGGATCAATAAAGTTCAACAAATCATTTCAGCCCACTCATCAATCTAATTTTTGGGCCTTTTTTGGTAGCACGCGTTAGAGGTGAAATGTACTTTTAAAATGGAAAAAAAAGATTTCACTGTTAATTAAACCAAAGAACCCTGAAATTATTGTATCTATTCTTCTATCCATTAGCTCAGGGGTGTCCAAACTGTTTCTGCTGAGGGCCACAGACGGAAAATTTTCAGGATGTTGGGGCGACTTTCATATACCTTTCCTTTATAATATAAAAGTTAATCAAACCAATCCACTTTAGGTGAAGATATGCTTAGTTTAAGTGACGAAAAGATGCGCATCAATGCGTAGTCATGTCAAAATATTTGTTTACAGAATTAGCACAGTAGGTCATTTGCATCATCTTCACAAAATATATTTTTTTTCTGTGTTTTCTTATTGAAAGATGAGTATACTTTTGTCTTGCCTTCCCAGACGAGCCCCCAAGGTATAACAAAAACAGATAAAATATACAGACAAGTACGAGCTTCATGTTCTACCAGGGCCATTTTTCATTTATGTTTAAGAGTTTGCTGTAGGCAATTAAAAATAGGGGGTGCATTTGGCCCCCAGGCCATAGTTTGACACTCCTGCATCAGCTCGTTTTCAGTCACGTGATCCAGATGACTTGAAAAAGCCAAATGGGAGTTGTGAGTACGTTCATGTTTGTGTGTGTTAAAATATAAATAGCAGTACAGGAAATTTTAATATTAACAATGATGTAAATAGCTGAAAAATGAAATAAATAGCCAAAGAAGGATTATGTTGATGATTATGTCAAATGCTAACGTTAAAAGCCAAAACACAAATTTAGGATAGCCAAAACACTAATGTAAACAGCCAAAACATTAATGTACACAGCTGAAACACTAATCTTTGCTGCCTAATAATTAATTAAAGTTGCTAAAACAGTGATGTAAGTAACCAAATCACTTACAAAATTTTCTGGACTATAAGTCGCACTTTTTCATAGTTTGGCTGGTCCTGTGACTTACAGTCAGGTGCGACTTATATATCAAAATATATATAATTTAACATGTTTTATAATGTTAATTCACACTGACATGCACAAGGAGTAAATATTACCGTCTACAGCCACGAGAGGGCACTCTAGGCTTGTGACAACTATATGCTATATGCTATATGCTCCTGTACCACTGAAAAATTTAACGAAAACGGTAATCGAGCAGCAGAAAGAAAGTTTAGAGTGAATGAGAAACTTGTGAGGGACTGGCAAAAAGCAGAGGTTACTCTTACCGCAATGAAGAAAACAAAGAAAGCTAATCGCGGGCTGAAAGCAAGATGGCCAGAGCTGGAGGAACAAGTCCACGGATGGGTGCTTGAACAACGTGCTGCCGGGAGATGCTTGTCAATTGTACAATTACGTCTCCACGCCCTGGTAGTTGCCAAGAAGAGGAATATAAATGACATTGCAGGCGGGCCTTCTTGGTGTTACCGCTTCACGCAACGCAACCGCCTCTTTATCAGAGCATGGGCAACGGTGTGTCAGTTTCTAAATAAATGCAACTTATTGTCCAGTGCGACTTACATATGTTTTTTCCTCTTCATGACGCATTTTTTGACTGATGCGACTTATACTCCGGAGCGACTTATAGTCCGAAAAATATGATATGTTAAAAGTCAAAACCTTAACGTTTATAGCCAGAACAACCATCTTAATGGTCAAATCACTAATATAAGTAGCCACAAAGCCATTTTTACAGCTTTGTCTAGCTTTTTTACCTTTATCAGCCTTCAAGGGCCGGCTACTGAGAAGCCTCCCCACAGCATGTTGCTGCCACCATCGTGCTTCACAGTGGGTATGGTGTGTTTGTTGTGATTTGCAGTGTTAGTTTGTGAGGGCGGCCCGATCTAGGCAGATTTACACACGTGGCATATTCCTTTCATTTCTTAATGATGGATTTAACTGAACTCCAGGGTATGTTCAGTGCTTTGGAAATTTTTTTGTGCCATCCCCAAACTTATACTTTTCTGTAACATTTTCTCTGAGTTGCTTGGAGTGTTCTTTTGTTTCCATGGTGTAATGGTAGTCAGGAATACTGATTAAACAGTGACTGGGCCTTCCAGACACAGATGTCTCTATACTACAATTACTAGAGACACATGTACTGCACTCAGGTGATCCCCATTTCACTAAGTGTGAGACTTCTAGCACCTACTGACTGGACCTCTGTTCAAGGTCATTCACTCTAAAAAGGGTTTAAAAAAATGTATGCAGTTACTTTTTATACATTACATTTATTTGTTTAACTGAAATTACTTTCTCACTTCGGCACTGAGGAGATTTTAGTGTAATTTATTATTTAAAAAAAACTAATTATATTGACCATGATTGTTTTATAAAATCAATAAAAGGCTAAAACATCCAAACTGCTTTTACCTGCTTGGAATAATGAACATTTTCTGATCCACACTGAAAAAAAAGGGTTTGCTCAAAATGCCTGTGTGCACTAGGAGAGCATTTGGAATCCTGTCATTGTTGTTTTTTGTATTTGCAACCATAAGACCCTGAACTTTTACATGATTATTTAGTTTGATAGATGTGTTATTCATTTTTGTGTGTAATACAGCCTTGGTTTGCAAAACATTCTTGGAAACTCTCCATCATGGAGCCCTGACCTGTGTTCTCAATAGAAACAGGACTCCTGATCCTCCATAGAAGCATACAGCACTGAGGGGAAAAGGCCAAGTGAACAAGAAAGGTTGCAGCCATTGTGAACTGAAGGACGAGAACTTCATGTTGAAAGACTCAATAATAAACAGAGAACATGAAGAGGAAGTTTTAGAGTGAAAAATAATGATTAAGAGCAGTCTGGTTTGTTCAATACCAGTGAAGTGGTGAGCACATCTACCAATCAGATAAAACCAGAGATACTGCTGATTTCTCCTGGAGCCGTGGTGGTCATGTTGAATTGTTTGGGCTCTTCGCCCTTATTTAATAGGCCAGCTGAAGAAAGACAGGAAACATGGGTCAGAGACAAAGAATCAACAAGTAGAGGAGTTCAGCAACAAGACTACAACACATCATAAATGCATCAAACTGTCCACACTTTTGCAGACTTTCATGGTGGCGGGACTGTAAGGAGAAGGATCTTTTACCATGTAGACATCACTGACGCTAAGTTCTAACTAGGATGATCAAATAGTGTCCTGTGCTGTAGAACGGTCCAACAGGACAAAAACTGACAATTTGAATTAAAATCTGTTTTTCTGGGGTTGTCATGTGATGGAAACAATCATTTTGATGGGATTGAGAATTGAATGCCCAGTGCTGCAGCTCAGCATAGTGGTCGATGGTGGCTGCTTCTGTCCTAAGCTCTTTTTACCCTCCAGGCCTCTTGTGGTCACATGAAAGTTGTGAACAATGTCAGAGCATTTCCCCACACCTACTTTTCTTGTAATAATTTATGTTTTGTAAGGACATGTCAGTGTAATGAGCTTAAGTTGTCGCTCTAAAGTTTTATCCCACCAATGTTCCTTCCACGGTTCAGGCAAGTTAAAAGTCTTGTGGCACCAAGTTTCAGGTTTAGGAGGAGAGCAGGACTCGTTTCATCCTTCTAAAGAGTTGCGTGTCCTTCTTTGGATGTTGACGTTGTGCCTTCTTCGGGAGATTAATGGACTAATAGCTGTTCACTTCTGGATCTGTTGGACATCGGACATAAATTTCCCAGTGTGATCACAAGTAAGAGGCTATGATCTTGGCAGAAATAACTGTAGAAAGCGTTTCAAGTGCATTTAATGAAAGCTGCATTTGTTGTCTGATTGTCCGCTTATGTGTTGTTGAATAAATGGCGACCATAGGATCTAATCTGCTTCATATCAAGCCAGCTGTGGTGCTCATAACCGGGCTTTTATCAGTAATGGTTCAATGTTTCAGCCAAAGATGTCAGTGTTTAACTAGCTTCAGTCCTCTCTCTAAAGTCTGTTTCCATTAACATTCCTTCCACTGTTCCAGCAAGTTAAAAGTCTTGTGGTGTCATGATTCATCTTTAGGAGGATAGCAGGGCTCGAGGAGTTGGGTGTCCATTTGATACCAGCGGGCTTCTTGAAGCATTCCTGTCCAGATGGCATTGAAGGAAGGAAAAAACTCCTGGACTTGACCAGCTAAAATTGGAGCACAAGGCACACAATGGGAGGCGGCTGCTTTTCTGCTTTGCAGGGGGTGGAATGTGGTGAACGGCCCATGGGGTCCAAAACAACAGAAATAGGCCTCTGCAAGTTTCCTAGGCTGGAGTGTTGTTGTTCACATGGCTGATTCCCAACAAAAGTATATCCTAGCTCCCTACAATTGAATGCATTGCAATCCAAATTTGATATTGGTATTCTTAGTTGAATTTTTAATAACTTTGATGCCACTTAAACATGTTTCTGACGGAAAAATCAAACTAGTATAAAAACTTCTAAAGAATCAATTGACTTGTGTCTATGCCAGCCAGAGCATCACGATATGATCTAATCTGCTTCATATTAAGCCTGCTGTAGAGCTCATAACTGAGCATCTAACAGTTACTGTTGAATGTTTCAGTAAAAGATGTCAGTGTTTACTGAGCTTCAGTCCTCTCTAAAGTTTGATTCCACACTGGTGTGTTGTTAGTAACACCATGTTTTCGATGGTGCTTCATGGATCCAGTAATGACCAAACAAATGCTGAGAGCGGCCGGACTCAAACACTCATCGTTCATGTAAAAACGGTCTGAACAATCAGCAGCTGCCTTTAAAAACCTGCTGAAGTCTTTGTTCTGTTTATGTCGAGGACCAAACCAACACTAGAAACAGTGGGGTGAAGAGGCTTTCTAATAGGCACAACAATTACCCCATAAATCGTCCCATAAAAGACAACACGCCGTGTCAATTAGTGCTGTAATTGAATAATTAGTGACCACGGCAAGCGGCCACCATCTCTGCACGAGGCGCTCTTCAAATGTCAAAAAGCAATTGAAATAAATTACATGTCTCCGCTATTGCTGCAGTGGTTAGGACGACCACAACAATTCGCACAAACACTCACTCAACAATTCAAGTAATAATTCATATAAAATGCACTAAACAATTCAAACAACAACTCACTCAACAATTCTCTTAAAAATACCCCAATTCACATTGTAATTCACATCTAAATACCCCAAACTATTCTCCTACAAAAGTCACTGGTTTTAGCTGAAACAGTTTAAGCACATCAAGCCAAAAAACACGAAAATTTTGACAAGACTCTTCGGCTGGTGTGTCCTTTGTAGGGACTTTCAGGAAAATTGTGTTTAAAGTTTTCATTAAAAGAATTTCTCCCAAATAAAAGTAAAGACATTTAACACCAAAAAGTCTTTAAAGATCATAATATTTACATCCACCCAGAAAATAAAAAAAAATTACTCTAAAAGAGACAAATTTAACAGCAGCCTCTGATTTGATCCATTTAAAGGGGATAAAAAGATAAACTGTAAGATTTCAGTTCTGGTGCACACTAACAATAAGCAATGTTTCATAGAAGGCATTAGCCTTTTAATGGAGGAAAGGCTCCACACTCCAACTCAGTCATACATTTCTTAAACTTAGTGGAAACAAATTTTGAAAAACTGCTGACTCATGCTAGTCTGGTCTTGAGGGGCCAAGTGCACCAGCTGGACATAGATAAAGCCAGATTTATTAGCTAAATCCAATGTAGCTACGACTAACTTCTAAATTCAACATTTCACCCAGTGCAACAAGCCTTGCATAGAACAGTCAGTGTTGTCCGTGAATGTATTTAAATGAGCGTGTTCATTGAGCGTGTTTTTGGTTTTGGTGAACTTTAACTGATCACTTCTGAGAGAGTCAGCACTCAATCAAAGAGGATCAGCACCTGCAAGGAAGGTGACACCTCTGTGTTTCTCTGTTTTTCTCTGCCTCTATGAATCTCTGGTGGGAGGGGCTAATGCCTTCAACCGACTGTGCATTTTTGGCAATCTAATAAGCTCCTGGCATGCTACACTGTGCGACATGAATCTCCTACGACATCAAGTCTGATGTGTGCCGACTGAAACATGACAGCTCCCACTAAATGCTGCTACACCGCAGGTAACACGTACGCCAATATGCAAGAAGCAAACATCATCAGTGTGCAGCATGCATGTACACTACCAGTCCCTTGGGAAATAGTAAAGCAAAGCAACAACAAAATATGTTGTAATCATAGCATTCATATGCTTAGAAAAACATCTGAGATCAAGTTTTTCCTCCTTGCTGGAATCCCACAAACCCTCTGAGTTTTGGTATTGTCTCCATTCTATGTTAACTTGTTTGTTAGCGCTAGTTCCATGTTTATTGTTACACCATTTCTTGCTGCAGTCCTGTTGGTTTGTCAGTCGACTTAGGTCATAGCAAAAGTAACAGTATGAGATGGTCTTTCTAAATTTCTGACACTGTCAGAATTTTATCCCAGGCTATCTTATGACCATGACAATGGCTGTCTGTCAACCTGTCTCACAGCGCGATGTAGGACCAACATTTAGGAGCCACAACCAGAGATATCACCATGATTGGTCATCATTCATCTGAGACAAACCAAAATCGCAGTGTATAGCGGGCTTAAGACTAAAGCCTGATTGCCCTCCCTAGTTTAACTGTGCCTTGTTTCTCACACCTGTGTCTAATCAGTCCCAGTCTATTAAGTTTCCTTGTTTCCTCTGGTTTGTTGTCAGTTTGCTGAATGTATCCCAGTGATTTCTTTCTGGTGAGCTTTTGCTTTGGTACTTTTCATCATGTTAATTTTCAGATTTTTGAGGGTTATTGTTGGGATTTGTCTGTTTCATTAAAATTGTTCATGTTACTCTGCATTTGGGTCCAGTTCTTGTGAACCTTTTTGATGGCTCTGACATTTTGATCGCAGTGGCTGCAGATCCCTCTCTCCCTTCCTCTACCCCACTTTGAAACACCATGTTGTGGTCATTCAGTGGACTTCATCCATCAAACATCCAAGATTAAGAACTAAATTTGGACTCACCGACTCATAAAGCCCAAAAGACTTCACTGAAAAGATGCTTTCTCTCCAGCAGGCACAGCGCCGTAACTACAAGCTTATGCAAAGAATGAAAATACATTTTTTTAGGAGTGAAAGGGCCTTGATGCCATCTTTACTGCTTCATGACTGATTTTGTGTACTGACAATAATAATTATACTAGAAAACAGAGCCTTGCATGGTTTGTCTGATTAAAGAGTGAAAAATATAATCTGAAACAGTGGACTCAGACATGCACAGACTTTAATCTGGAGTTTCAAGCTGTATTTATACAGATTCTTCAGTCCAGTTAAAGTCTTTATGTAGTTATTAATAATGGTTTAGATCCTCATGTAGTCAGCAGGAACAGTGTTAATTATGATCTGTCTGTATTACAGAGCAGCAGCAGCAGATGACCCGTCCTCTCATATAACCTGATTAAAGATCTCATTAGTGAGTCAGACCGTTTGTTAATTTTCCAGACGTACGCTGAACGGCCAGACCCGTTTGGACACTCACTCTCACTCTTGGCAGCAGATGAAGTTAGAGAAGAGATGATTTGATCTTCATGAACAGATGACAACAAACCAGGAGTCTGATCACCTCTGATTAAACCAGGACAGATCAGCTCATACCTGCGTCTCTGCTCTGCCTGCTCCAAACAGGCTCCCACCTCTATATTCAAGTCAAGCTGGCACTGAAGCCATGCCCCCTGCTGCAGGTAACCCCAACTTATTGGCCTGACTGGGCTTTGATGGTTTCTGGAGCAGACAGAGAAGAAGAAGAATATTTAGTAAACTGTGATAAAGAGAGGTGGGCGGGACCTGCTGTTTGACTGACAGGCTGATCTAAATGTGGAGTTTGAAGGTGGTCTTAATAAGATGCTCTGATTCATGTTTGCCGTGGATCCACCGGGTATCACGTCCCATGATGCAGTGCATGCTCGTATTTTGAAGAAAACAGGCAACAAAAAAAGCAGATATGAATAAAACAGAGAGTGCAGACACAAAGAGATGCTTCATGGGTATTATTTTATCTTCCATTTGTTTGATATGCATAATCATGTCGCTGAGATCGGAGAGCCCGAGAGGTACAGAAGACGAGAGGAAGGAGCAGAATGATGAAAATCAAAGTTAGCGTCAAATATTAGAACGAGTGTGACAGAAACAGAACAGAAATCTGGGACAATAAGATGTTTTTAATTCACACAAAGATGTGATTAATGACAGACATAATAATAACAATAATCATAATCATAATAATATTATGATTATGATTATTATTATTGGTAAAAGATAAGTTTTAATTCCTTTAGCAATATGATTTATGACATACATTGAAATCATTTTATATTCATAAAAGATTACACAGAAAAAAGACCAAGACTAAAGATTTGTTGACTATTGATAATAAAGTTTTGTTGAAACAATCTTTAAATATCTTTAGATGGAAGAGAAAGTGAAAAAAAAAAAAACATTATCAACTTGTTAATCTACCCTTTCTCAAGCCCCACGCTCCCTGGTTACTGTTATGAGCTCAGACAAATCTATGGGGTACCTTCAATAAAATCCCTCCATCAATAAAATCCCTCCATTCATCCATTCATTAATAAAATCCATCCATCCATCCATCCATCCATCCATCCATGCATCCATCCATCCAACTATTGATCCATCTATCAAAAATATCCACCCATCCATCCATCCCTGCTCTTTATAATCTATCCAACCGCCCTCAATAAAATCTATCCATGCGCTATAAAATTCATCCATTCATCCATCTATCTATCCATCCATCCATCAATAAAATACATCAATCCATGCTCTATGAAACCCATCCATCCATCCATCCATCCATCCATCCATCCATCCATCATCCATCCATGCTCTATGATTTTCATCCATCCATCCATCCATCCATGCATCATTCATCCATCCATCCATCCATCCATGCTCTATGATATCCATCCATCCATCCATCCATCCATCATCTATCCATCCATCCATCTTCATCCATCCATGCTCTATGATATCCATCCATCCATCCATCCATCCATCCATCATCCATCCATCCATCCATCTTCATCCATCCATCCATCCATCCATCCATCCATCTTCATCCATCCATCCATCATCCATCCATGCTCTATGATTTGCATCCATCCATCCATCCATCCATGCATCATTCATCCATCCATCCATCCATCCATGCTCTATGATATCCATCCATCCATCCATCCATCATCCATCCATCCATCCATCTTCATCCATCCATCATCCATCCATGCTCTATGATATCCATCCATCCATCCATCCATCCATCCATCCATCCATCCATCCATCATCCATCCATCCATCCATCCATCCATCCATCCATCCATCTTCATCCATCCATCATCCATCCATGCTCTATGATATCCATCCATCCATCCATCATCCACCTATCCATCCATGTGCTATGATATCCATCCATCCATCCATCCATCCATCCATTCATCTATCCATCCGTCTATCTATGCTCTATGATATCCATCCATCCGTCCTTCCATCCATCATCCATCAATCCATCCATCCATCCATCCATCTTCATCCATCCATCTATCCATGCTCTATGATATCCATCCATCCATGCTCTATGATATCCATCCATCTGTCCATCCATCCATCTATGCTCTATAATCTCCATCCATCCATGCTCTATGATATCCATCCATCCATCCATCCACCTATCCATCCATTTTCTATACTGTTTATCCTGTTTAGGGTTGGCTGAAGCTGATCCCACCCCTTACCAAACTTAATGAATATCCATCAGGTTTTGAGACATTCCAATTTGTATGAGGGTTTTTAGAATTAGCTAATTTATTGGTTGTTGGTTGACAAATCAGAGAGCACCCTTTCCTTGCAACAACAGCTATGAAAGGTAAATACCTGAACTATGTCTTTTAATTGTGAAATAAATTGTCAGCTTGGTTTTGTTCCCTCACCACTGTTAAAAGTGATGTTTGGGCTGTCTTAAGGTATCAACATCATAAATCATGAGTATTTTTCATTTTCTTCCTTAAACTAAAGGTTGATTCTGGAAAAGTCAGCGGGAACAACAATGAAGGAGTTGAAGAAGTAAAAATGATGGAGAGGGGACTGGAGCCATCCAAAATGTAGCTTATTTTACACAAAATGATGCTAACAGCTATCAGTGCCATCTATCTCAGATATCTGTTAATAGAGATTAATCAGTCCTTTTTAGATCACTGCGGATGGGTGTCAGGATTGGTTGTTGCCTTTTCTGTCCAAAGCCTGCTGATACATGATTGGTCAAAACTCAAACCAGAACAGTTCTAGAGCCAGAATACAGTACATCCATCTTTCTATATCTATGTGTTTTGGATGTCGAACTAATGAGCAGTATCTTCTCTGATTTGTTTGGTAGATTGTCAGTATATCCTTCTTTCTGTGTCTTTATGTGTTTTGGATGTTAGGTTGTTGAGTCCTATCTCCTCAATTTCCCATCAGCCTCTGATGAAGATCACTCGTTTCCCAAATTAAACATCATTCAGCTCTAACTTATTCAAGAGATTCCAATTAGCTGAAAAGTGCTTCTTCATGATTGTGTTCCTCCCACCCTCCTCGCCCCTCTGTCTCCCCCTTTTCCCATTCACATACTTTAAAGAAAGCCTTAAAGGAGCGCCCTCCCCCTCCTCCCCCATCCTCTTTATCCTCGGTGAGCTCTATCAACTGGTATAAATCTTTAATTTTGGAGATCAGCATTAATGGCCCAAACATCCTCAGATCTGGGCTCCGCTTGCTGCTTTCATCCTCTGGACTTGAAATCCAGGCGGGGAGGGGGGAGGAGAGGGTGGGGGTGAGGAGGGGAGGATAAAGGGGGAGGCGGGGGTGAGCGTGCGATCGTTTGCTCCCATAAGTACACAAAATTAGCTGCTTATCGGCTGATCTCCCTACATGATCCTCCAGAAATCTGCTCTGAGCGTCCAAGGCCGCTGTCTCCCCTCTTCTTCTCCCCCGCTGTCAGAAAGAGGATGGGGGGAGGCCCAATTAAATCACTTTTCAAACACAACAGGCCAGAGCTCTCCTCGTGATCCAGGATGTCCTCCCTGGTTGCTGTTTACAGCTCTACGGCGTTAAAATTGAATGTAATCTGTTTGAGCTGGAGTTTATCAGAGATTTAGAATAAAGATGGAGGCAGAGAGAATCTCCTGTTTGGATGTCTCCCCTCGTTCGTTTGCTCTCCTCTCCGTAAATCAATCACCTTCATTTTTCCTCGCCTGGATTCGTCTCTCTCCCAGCTGTGGTTATTCTCCGGGCTGTTCCACGATGCTGCTGCCGCCCCATGTTTCTCCACGTTAATGAGCGCAGGCTCTGAACGAGGCCGGCCGCTGCCCGTTATCGGGGCCGCTCAAAGCTTCAGAGTGACTGCAGCTCTCGTTAGCCAAGCCGGCGGCTATTGATCGCGGCGGGCCACTTGGGGCTCCCTACCTGCGGTTGACTTTGTACTTGTGCAGGCGTTGTGAGGGTCTGCTGAACAACAGGGACCATGCTCGGCTCCTACACGCTCTATGAAGAGCCTATCAATTAGGCTTTGAAGGTCAAGAAACCCCCCCTCCTCCCCCCCGCACTCCCTCTTCTGGTCTGGAGGAGGCGATCTCTCCAAAATACATCTGAAGACTCATTCAATTAAAGGTGTGAGAGCTCCAGCTGCTCCCTAAGTGAAAGGTCAGCTGAGTCCATGAGGCTAAAAGAGAGAGGCTGGCTCCTTCTCCAGCCTCCCCCCTCCTCCCCTCACAACAAAGCCTCCCCCAGCAGCCTCTGTCTCTGTCTAATGATACCCAGTGGTCAGCCCTAACTAGCAGTGACAGTTCCCTGAGCAGCAGCGGAGCAGCGGGCCGATCGATCAGCTGAAGAAAAGACCATCTAATGATAACCCGCAGTCAGAGCCTCGCTCCGTCCTGATTGGCTGACATTCAGGTGGGCCGTGTGCACTCACATCAAACACGGCGTGGCTCTGCTGAGGTGGGTTCACCCACTCACATGAACTCTAATTATCCAGCCTGTGGCCTGGGGGGGCCCCCGAGGGACGACCGGAGGCCTCAGCGACACACAGGCTCAATAAGCATCAACACAAACACCTCCTAATTGACTCAAATTGGGCCTCATTATGTTAGCTTTAGAGCCACCGCACTAACAGCGGATGCGCTAACAGGGCCAGGACATGGGGGGCCACAGAGGGCCTGTTACCACGGCAACAGAGGAGGAAGTGATAAAAGAAGGAGAAAATACCATAACTACTCAGCGTCCTATAAACAATCCTACAACATTACTGCTCAACTTCCTCCAAACATTCCCACAACATTACTACTCAACTTCCTCCAAACATTCCCACAACATTACTACTCAACTTCCTCCAAACATTCCCACAACATTACTGCTCAACTTTCTCACAGTCCCACAACATTCCTTCTTAACTTTCTACAACCAGTTACTGCTCAACTTTCTCCAAACAGTCCTTCAACATTACTGCTCAACTTTCTCCAGTTACATTACTGTCAACTTTCTCACAAACATTTCCACAACATTACTTCTCAACTTTCTTCAAACAGTAACTGCTTAACTTTCTCCAACAGTCACTCAACATTACTGCTCAACTTTCTCCAAACTGTCCTACAACATTACTGCCAAACCTGTCAAAGGTTGTTAGATAATTTTGCTCAGTTTTCTCCAAACAGTCCTACAACATTATTGTTAACTTAATTCAACAGTCACTCCCAGTTGAGACTCAACTTTCTCCAACAGTCCCACAACAATACTGCTCAACTTCCTCCAAACAATCCTACAATTACTGCTAAACTTTCTCAGTTACACAACATCACTGTTCAACTTTTGGTTTGTTTTTGGACAGCAATTTGGATTGTATCTCTGGTTGGGACCCCATTCTAGTTCGTACTTTGTTTTTGGAGTCATGGTTTGCTGTCTGCCTTGGAAATGAGGTCAGAGTTGTGTTTGTACCCCATCCTAGGGTTGCTTTTCATTTTGTACCTTGGTTTTGGGGTCATAGATGCTTCTTTTTTTCATTGGTTTTTAATGTCATAGCTTTGTCTCTCCTTTATTTTGGGTCCTGTTTTGTTTGTTCCTCTGTCTCAGCCTGTTAACTGCGCTGTTCTGGATTCTGGTCATTTGAAACCAGACTTGGTATCTCATTTTGGATTGTTATTATTACGTACTGCACACATAAACTTTAAATAAAAGTCTGTTTTCTGCACACCAACATGCTTAAAATTTGTCCCAGTATTATGTGATCTACGAGTTTTATCTTCATCAATCTGTCTGCTTTAACGGTGTTTTTTACTTTTTGCTTCCCTCTTTAAGACAAACCTTTATCAATTATTGTGTATGATCCACAATGAGGCGTCTCCTCCAGTCTCCTCTCTGGTCTGTGTCGCCGTCTCCTCTTTGGTTCGTGTCACTGCCTCTTCCCTGCTTCGACTTGTCTCCTCTCGGTTTCTGGTAGTGGCAGCGTCCTGGCAGTTGGACAGACTGTCTCCGGTCCTTAAAGAGCGTGGGGTAGTGTTCGGAGTGGCAGCCAGCAGCCATTGGGCAGGCTGGCTGTCTGCTGCTGATTACTGCAGACAGGATCTCTTACACTGATCCTCTCAGCCAAATGAGCGAGAGCAGACTGAAGGCGATCACATTTCCGTTATTATCAATACTATCAGCTCACTGTCGCTGCTCCAATCGGTCGCTGCAGTGTAACCTCTCTGTCCTCCTCCTCACAGCTTCCTGGAAACTCTGAGATTCAAGAAAACTTCTCAGCAGACACAAAAACTTCAGATAAACCTCTAACAGATACTTCATAACTTCATTCTTGTGATCTTGCTGCAAAAACTTTGGAATGTTCACAACTCTCTGTGGTATTTAGATGGACTGTTTCATGCTCCTACTTATATCTATTTAATCAAACAGTGAAGGAAGAACATCGAATACAATTTGCTGATTTATTTGAAACACACGAGGGAGAAAAATGATGATACAAAATTGACTTAAATAACAAAGAGATCCATCTCTGTTATAATCATTAAACACATCAAACACACAGATTTGACCACATGTCCTTCCTTCTCTGGACCTTATGGAGTGTCTACTCCATCCTTGGAGTTGTAAAACATTATTCAACTGTAAAAACAGGGTGTAATCCACATTCACAAAGACAAAGATGGATTTGCTGTGTTCAAGAAAATTTGGATCTTAAAAAATATCTTTGTTAGCTGTGTAAGTTACATTGCTAACATAGCTTAGCTTTAGCTATGTTAGCTACTTTAGCTAACATAGCTAAAGCTAAGCTCACAAAGCAGCTATGTAAGGTACATATCAATGTTATCTACATTGTTAAGTTAGCTTAAGCTACATTTGCTAATGCTCACATGCTAATGATAACTTAGCTTTAGATAATGGAGCTACATAGCTAACTAAGCTAACATAGCTAAAGCTAGGCTAACAAACCAGCTACATTAGTTAAATATCTACATTATCTATGTAACTAAGTTAGCTTAAGCTGCAATTGTTAAAGC
Organism: Cheilinus undulatus; assembly: GCF_018320785.1. Classification (NCBI taxonomy): domain Eukaryota; kingdom Metazoa; phylum Chordata; class Actinopteri; order Labriformes; family Labridae; genus Cheilinus; species Cheilinus undulatus. The sequence continues at coordinate 15,581,578 of NC_054887.1, read as the reverse complement.
TTATATTGCAAAAGCTAACTGTAGATAAAGGAGCTATGTAACATTACAACATAGTTACGTAGCTAAGCCCACAAAGCAGCTAACAAAGGTTCTTATCTTCAGGTTCACTTTAGCTACATTAGCTTTGGCTACATTTGCTGAAGCTTATGTTGCTGAAGCTTACAAAGCTATAGATAATGGAGCTACATAGTTAATGTAACTATGTAGCAAATATAACTAAAACTCAGCTCATAAAGCAGTTACATAAGTTATGTATCTACATTACCTAGATAGCTAAGTTAGCTTAAGCTACATTTGTTAAAGCTGATGTTGCAAAAGCTAACTTTAGATAAAGGAGCTACATAACAATATAGTTACATAGCAAAGCCCACAAAGCTGCTAACTAAGGTTCTTATCTTCAAGTTCACTTTAGCTATGTTGCTTTTGGCTGTATTTCCTAAAGCTCACATTGCTAAAGCTACATTACATAGCTACATTGGCTTAGGTAGTTTTGTTAATTATGTGGCCAGCAAAACTCTAAAACAGATCATTACATAATTTAACCCCTGGTTACACCTCTGAACTTTTACCTCTATTTTATTTACGAAATGTTTCTTAGTATGTAATGTTTGCGGTGGTTATTTCATGAATGTAAGTGCCAGAATTGTATAAGTACAATAAAAACAATTCTAAAACTCGAAATACTTTGTACCGGAAAATTACAGCACTTCCTTTCTAAGGTATACGGCATTTCAGATGAATGAACTGTAAGACTGGCCATCAGAAATGTGCAGGCTGCAGCCAGACCCCTCTAGTCTGTATGCCAAGTCAGTACAGTTCAGTTGTGCTGATGTGGAAACTGTCAATCACACCCTGTGGGGTGGACCTAACAATCATACACAGACTGCTTGTAAAGGCAGGTCTCTGTCTGCTTTTATTCCAAACACCGTCTATGGGGTGTTGCCCAGATGGATATGAAAGATGTCCCACACTTCAGATATTTGGAACAGAGTACCGGTTTGCTGAGGCCTGGCTGGAGAAGCTCTGTCTGTGTGGAGTCTGCATATCCAAACATCATGATGTTGATGGCTAACATACATTATGTACCTTGTTATTATGAATTTACATCATGTAACTGACAACCGGGGAACCACTGAAAAGTTTTTAATGTTAATATTAACTTTGTTTATGTGACCAGAATTAGAAGATTAACTGTTCTCAAAGTGAATGTCTTTATTAACAGATTAGAGGAATTAAAATCTTTCATCAACTATTCCCTGGTTGAATAATGATATAAAAGAGACTTGTTACAAAAAGTAATTTGGAAAAATTGAAATCATGTTTTTGATTGAGCCTCATGTTGAATTTTGTCCTGACCAAGGATTGGTAGAAAATTTTCCATATAAACATAAAGTTATTAAAGCATGTTCTACTTTATTAGAATATTAAATCCAGAAACTGATAATAACCCCCCACCCTCAAGCTGGTCTGATCAGTCCTCCTGTTGAGTATTGATCGTCTATCTCTCTCCTCTCTGTCACAGTGAACTGACGCTGTGTAGATGTTTGATTTTTCATTATTTTCATGTCTCCACAGTTCCTCAGTCAATACCCCCCAATCATTACCCACAGCCCCCCCCCCAATTCATATGGGAATGCTTTTTATGACGGAGCATCCACCCACATTTTCCAACATCCTGGAACAGTCTGATTTCAGTAAACAGTAAATCTATAGGAGGGTTACTGTTTCTGGAGCAAAGGAATTTTAAAGATTCATGTTCAGACGTGTAAACATCACATCCTACTGGCCTGACAGGATGGCTACTGTTTCTGGAAACGGACAGGCAGCAGGACTCCAGGTCTGGTTCACTGAGTCTGTCATCTACATCCTCAAATCATTTCAGGAAAATGTGTCTTTCCTTAAACACTGACTGTGTTCACATGGATGTGGATATCCCAGTTTTAACACCAAAGAGTGAAATTCAGATAACTATAGTTAAATGTTATTGACCATCACAAACTACTCAGGAAAAACATCAACACTGGGGTTGATGGGTCCTGAAACCCTACAACTTTTGAATGAGGTGTCTGACCTTGGCAGGAAATAATAGTGATTATGATATGGCGTCTGATCAAACGTACATTGATCAAAAGATTTTAATTTCTACCTTCAGATTCTGTTGTTTATCTGCAGGAAACCTGTTACCTTTACATCGACACTTCCTTCACAGTTTTGAGTTAAAATCCAAACTTTTTATGCCTCTGCTCGAGACTCAGCTCCTGATTGGTCAATGGTGATGACACTTTACCTTGTTGGTCTTTGGGCTGTTTTACAGTCATGTGAGCGTGTGAGAAGGTCAGCAGGTATCGCTGTAATTAACCCCCAGAGTCAACAGGAGGAAACATCAACTGTAAACCTTTAAAGGAGGAGAGACACTCTCACCTTAAAGCTGCACTTACAACCTTAAAACACAATAATACACTAATAAACATAAAAATACACACTGACACACACTAACATATGGACAGTAAAGGTCAGGCGTTCACTTTTGCTGTGTTTTGCGTGGTGCATTGAGGGACTGTCAGAAATGTGAGTGCTGAGACCTTTGGTGTCGTGGCCATGAGGATCAGCAGCTTGCTCACCTTAACATTGTTTTAAAGGCCATGTGTACTCTTTACCGTCTACATTTACCCTTTAGGCCGCCACCTCATCGCCACAGCGTGAGGAGAATAAATACAAGTCCAAAGCATCATGTGACAGATACTCTAAAAACTCAGAAAACTTTATTGTTTTAACAAATCTGAGCTGGTTTGCTAGGTGGGTGTATGATGGATGGATGGATTAATGGGAGGGTGGCATAGATGGATGGATGTTGGATGGATGGACAGATTGATGGATGGACCAAGTATGATGGATGGATGATGGATGGTTAAAAGATGGATTGATGATAAATGGATGGATTGAAAATGGATGGATGGATGGATGGATGGATGGATGGAGGAAAATTATAGAGCATGGATGGATGGATGGATGGATGATGGATGGATGGATGGATGAATGGATGGATAGATGATGGATGGATGGATGGAGGAAAATGATAGAGCATGGATGGATGGATGGATGAATGATGGATGGATGGATACTATAGAGCATGGATGATGGATTGATGAATGAGATTACAGAGCATGGATGGATGGATATTATAGAGCATGGATTGATGGATGGATGGATGTTGGATGGATGGATGAAGATTATAGAGGATGGATGATGGATGTATGGAGAAAGAATATACAACATGGATGGATGGATGGATGGATGTTGGATGGATGGACAGATTGATGGATGGACAAAGTATGATGGATGGATGATGGATGGTTAAAAGATAGATTGATGATAAATGGATGGGTCTAAGAAGAATATACAACATGTATGGATGTATGGATGGATAGATGGATGGATGGATCAGGTATGATGGATGGATGATTGCTGAATTATGGATGGATGAAGAGACAGATGATGAAAAGATTAATGTATGGTAGCATGGATGGATGGATGTGGATGGATGACAGATTAATCAATGGATGATGGATACATGGAAGGATGGATGAGGTGGATGAAAGGATGGATGGAAGGATGAATAGATGGATTTATGGAAGGATTAATGGATGGTTCCATAGATGGATAAAATGGACAGATTGATGTATGGATGATGGATGAATGAATGGATGGATAGATGATGGACGGATACTGGGTAAATGGGTGGATGAAATGGTCATTATTGGATGATTTTATCAATTTTATCTACCAAAAACTGCAGCAAATGTCTCCAATCTGTCTCAGTTGGACTGAAACATTGTTAACATTTCGGTATGCCAACATTTCTAATGTTTGAGTGTTCAGTAGTCTGTCTACAGTTTTTTAGGGATTATTCCTCTCTGTCACATTGGTCAGATGTTTGTCTTTTTTCAGCATTGGCCTATATCTTGACTTTCTGGTGCATTTATTCATACTGATCATGTGTTTCTCCAGCACGGTTCGGTCTCTGTGTCCCAAACACTCAGTGGTGACATTAGCAGTCAGACACTCGCCGTGCAGAGAGTCACATGACAGCAGCGTTTGAGTCCCACAATGAGGCGACTGTTTCCTGATTTAATCGATGGTCAGAGAGAAGAAAACAGCAGAAACATCCACCAGGTATTAATTACCGCGTCGCACGCTCCTCTGCTGTCATCTGCAGTGGGACGGTTTCCTCCCAGTCTCTGAGCATGCTCAAACATGAATGAGCTCACAGGGTGGTCCGGGCTCGGACGGCGCCCCAAGCACACGCCACAGGCGAGGCGTTCCTGTGCTGCTCTCTGTAAAACACACCTCCAGCCAAGAAACAGGCCTTTAATGTGAAACAGCGAGAGGAAGAGCATCCACCAATCAAAGGCCAGTGTGTGTCCAGGGAGGGGAATACACAGCCCTTAATCAAGACACGCTGCCATATTTTATTTATCAGGTATTTATTATTGACGATAGATCAGCTATCAATAATTCACCGACTCCTCTTTCTTACCTGAAACTTTCTCTCTGCAGCTGCAGCTTTCATTTCCTCCAAAGTGTTAACTCCAAACTTTCCTCTGCTCCCTCGGGGGTTTTGGATTCATAATTCAATCATTAATTTCTCCAAGGTGACACCGACTTCAGCTCGCTCTCCTCGCTGCTTTGATAAAATAATTATCCATTAAACGGACACAGAGACGCTCTAAAGGTGACACGGCGTGCCAGTGTTCAACTCTGCCACCTCCACCCTGAAGGCTCCAATCAAACATGGAGACGGCTGAGTCAAATCAACGACAAGTTGTCATTAAATTATTCCTATATAAAAGACAACAGAGTGGTTCCTTAAGGAAAAAATGTTCATTTTCTCTATGGTTGATTTTATTATTCAACATGATGCCATAACCATCCAATGTAGACTCACCACAAGTGTCAGATGTTGGTAAATGGTCATGTAGAAGACAGAAGTACGCATCAGCAGTGAGACTGAAAAATGACTTGTGCCGTGTGGCAGTGAAAAAAGAAAGTAAAACAAAACCTTTTTATGTTTCTTGTTTTTTGATTTCCAAAAGTAATTTTAAAAATTAAAACCTTTTTTGTGTTCTGATCACAAAAGGAAAATCAAAGAACGTAACACTGGTGATGTAACATTCTTTTTTCATGACATATGCACCAGGTCACACATATAGCAATAACGAATGTTAAGTTATTTAATCTTCCTTTAAATATGACAGACTCAACATTTCATAAATTCAACAGAAAAAAGATCCAAGGTCTAATCCAGGATGAAATTATGTGGTTTATGGACCGGTTTTAGAAGAAGTTACGAGAACGGTAGCACACTTTAGCTTCATCAGCTTTAGGTAAAGGTAACATTCGTAGCTATGCTAGCTACTAAGCTAACGTCACTATCAGTGATACCTAAGCCAATGCAGCAACAATAGCTTTAAGTATAGCTAACGAAGCTAAAGCAAGCCAGCGTTCGCCTAACTACTTCTCAAACAGTCTAGTGTTAGCAGACTTAGCATAATCTAATGTAGCTAAAGCAGCTTTGTTTGCTTTAGCTTAAGCGTTATTATGTAGCTGTTATCTACATTATTCACACAGGTTGCATTTGCTTCATTAGCTTTAGATTTAGCTACATAGCTACTTTACTCATGTAGCTAAGGTTGATTTATTACCTTTAAACTTAGCTACGTTAGCTAGTTTTTTCATGGATAATAAGCCATTTTCCTGTAGGCAGACTGTTTACTCTGCTTTAATAAACCTTTTATATTCAGGTTTTGCAGGACAGGTTGTTGATTTTTAACTTTTAATAGACTAAACTTTATCTTAACTCCGAACAGAAGTTTAATTTGATTTTATTTTGAAAGTTTTAGCGTGTATTTCCGTTCTGACAGCTCCTGCATCTCACTGAAGTGGTCTGCACTGGGATGGGTCTGAGGATTTCTCTTTTTTTGAAAACTGTATGCAATATTTGATGTAATGTAGGCATTCAACTCCATATATTTAGAATTTAAAATCACTTTTCCTTTTCAAACTAAAATCAACTCTGTGTTGTTGATGTTTCAGGTAAATAATGATGGAGGGTAAAGCAGCAGATGAAAAGCAGCAGGAACAAACAGCATGGCTGATGGAGGAGGAGGATGAATTCATGAAGGTGTTTCTCAGGTGTGAGAGGTGAGAACCAAACCGCCTCAGAGCCCGACCATCTGAGGGGCCTTGAAGTCGTCCTCAGGGAGCGCCATAAAGGAGAAGAAGAAGACCACACCAAGCAGAGACATGAACGCCATACTGACAGAGAGAGAGAAAGAGAGAGAGACGTTTCCTTCAATAATGCAGCATATCACCCAGTTTGATCAACCAGAGGAGGAAGACAGGAAGCAAAGTTTGAGAGGATTTGATTACTTTCCTCCTGGTGCTACGATCGATAGATCACCATTTGATTTACAGATCTGTCAATTTAATTTCACAGTTTTGTTGAGCATAAATATTTACAACATAAAACACAATAAGAAACAACATTTAGAAAAATAGGAAACAGAGATTGTTACAACTATTTATGAAATGATTTATCTTGATGTTTCTTTCAGTCTTTGGAAATATCAACAACCTGCTCAAAAGCTTTAAAAATGTAAAGATTGAAAGACTTTAAAGAGCAGAAATATTAATATACATTTCATAACTTTTTTATTCCATTGTGTATTTTAACACAAACAGCGTAACTAACACCTTATGTTATTGAAACAGACTTTTTCTACTTCATTGTATTTAAAGGACATGGATTAATTAACTACTTTGGCATTGTTTAGCTGTTTTTCCAACTTCAAACAACTTCAAACAACCAAAACATGAGACTTAAAATGTTTACCTCCATATCTGTATTATTTCATAAACAGAGAAGTTCAATGTGACAGCTTTATTTTAAAAGACATTAATGTTAAAATGTTTGTGAGGCACAGCGAACAATTAATCAGCCATCACCGTTTATTATGTTTTAATCAGGTACCTGCAAAGTCACACATATAGTTATTCATCTTTTCGAACATGCTTTGTGACTCTACAGACTTTCTCCTAGAAACATCAGTGTCTCACAAATTCTTAAGATTTAGAGGTAATCGCCTTTGTAGAATGTTGGTGTGACACCAGAAAATCCAACACCAGTTAAACCATGACACTGCTTCTATGCACTAGGTGATACGTTTGTTAAAACTTCTGGCTGTGCTTGGTGAGTGTCGGGACTTAAAAAAAACATTTAATTAAGGGTTTTATTATGATTATAAAATCTGATTTAAATTTGAAGATTGTTATTTATTCAATGTAAACAACCTCTCACAGCCCACCTGCAGTGTCTCTGGGGCCCAGCAGGGGGCCATGGCTTACACTTTAGGAAGCACTGACTTAGAGCTATCATGAGACCAGAATTTTAATGTTTAGTTGGATAATAGTTAAAAAAATCAATTAATACCCACTGTTAACAGCACAGGATACTAATACCTGATTTTTCCCCAATCAGTGTCAATAATAACACTTTGACACCAAACGATGGCAATATCGATACGTGTTTTGACACCAAACAATATCACAATGCCTTCAGACACCAAAATATTGACTCCTGTTTTGACAGAAAAAGATATTGGGCAGCACTTTATTTTAGTTGGCCATAATCACCAAGTAAAAAGTTGGCATTTTACCAAGTAATAAATCAGAAAAAAACTAAAGAAGTATTCACTTAGTAATAATGTGTTAATTATCAAGTAATTATCAAACAATTCCTATGTAATGTAGGTGGAATTTTGCCCTTACCCTAACCTCCTAACCCTAACCCTTGTCATACTGTGGCAGTTCTCTGTTAATTAGATGTATTTTACCAAGTAATTTCTCAGAAATAAGATGATAATTTTCTTGTATTTATAAGTTACTTGATATTCCCCAGGTAATTCTTCATTTTGGCCCACCAAATTAAAGTAAGTCCTTCCTGTATAGTTTTTAAGAGCTTTTGGGCGATAGGATTAGGGTAGGGTAGGTATTTTAGGTGGTCTAGGGTAGGGTTAGGGGGTTACGATAAGAGTAGGGTTAGATAGGATTAGGGGGGTCAGGCTTAAGGTAGGGCTAGCATAAGGGGGTAAGTAATACCTAGTTACAAGAGAATTGCAACAAATTTACAAGGAATTACTTGATAATTAATACAATATATGATTTAATCATACTTTAAATAATCAATTAATACATTACTTTTCAAAACCTGCATTCAAATCCCTCCTTGCTGTCCAAATTGCATTGCAAAAAAAAAACATTCCCAATGCTAGTTTTCATGTGGAAGCATTGCACGTGTAATGACTGATTGCAGCTATTAAGTTGGATCGATTTGACTCCCCTAAAACATGTACATCCAATTCACCTTGATCAAACGTTTATTCATAAGTTAAAAACATTTAATGAGCGTTATAATATAAATCCAGTTTTTCAGTTCTATTCATTTCATGTCTGTTTTTAATGAACGTAAGGAACGTCTTCATTAGAAACATTGTCACTGAAAAGTAGAGAGGGATTTCCTACATGGGTAAAGAGGATAAATGTGAGCTTTTTAAACCTAAAAGATGAGTGTTAATTAGAGCTGGGGATCAGAACATAAAGGACAGCATCTTTACTAATAAGAGAAATCTAACCTGATCTGTTAAAATTAGCCTGGTGTAAGAAAATGTCTCTAAAATCCTTGTTGTTTATTCTAATTCCAGCGCCTTCCAGTCTTCTCCACGCTCTTATTTTGGCGGGCTGTGATGGTGTCTTATTAATTTCCCTGCAGTGACACGGTGATAGGAGCGGAGCAGATGGAAATCTCGGATTGTCCCGCTAAAATTCATCATGAAAAATGCATCCGACACCTGTGTAATTTGCCTAATCATCTCTTCCTAATAAGCTCGCCGCATTAATTATGCACGACTTCCACAATGCAATCAAGATAAAAGTAAATCTGATGACTTAATACCCTTCAAAATAATTACCCCTCCTCCCCCCCTCCTCCCCCAGCTGTGGGACAGCTCTTCTTTTGATTCTCACTCCCTGTTGTCGTCTTTGGTGCCATTTTAATTGGGATTAGAGAAAAAAAAGTGGCGAGCTGTCTGCTGAACTCTACGCCTTAGAAGTTGAACCACGATGACTTTATACTGACACAAATGTTTTATCAATTACTTTAAAAATATGCATCAAACCTTAGTAATTGAACTCAAAAAGTGACAATTAATGATTTCTACTTAGCTGTTCTTGAATTAGTTCATCCCAAGGGCCAAATAACGTCATTATTTTGGAGCCAAGGGCCAAAACTTCCTTGATTTCTGACCAGCTACCTTTACAACCTTTACAGTTATTTTTCTTTTTTCAAAGTTTCCTTCAAAAAGATTTTTTGTTCAGTTCAGCCTTTTAGAATTTTGCCTGTTAACTTTTTCATCTCACCGAGTCCCTGAGTATTATTCTGGCTCCCATAACCTACATTTAGAGATTGATTTTTATGAAATATAATCTTTTTTCTAAAAAATATTCTAAAAACATGAAGCAGGAAGTAATGGCGTGCCATTCAGTGGTCCTCATGGTCATCCATGCTGTCTCTAACCCAGGTGATCTGAGGATAACTCTCCTCCTTTAACACCTGAACATGAATCTGTGCAGCTCTTAGCAGCTCTCTGTTAATGATGCTGAAGTGCTAATCAGTGCTGTTAGCATGAAAACCAATCAAACAGACAGAGCTACCTGTACTCTTAAGCTTCTGAGAGAGAGAGAGAGAGAGAGAGAGAGAGAGATGAAAATTCACCTGCTGTCAAGTTTCATAGATTTAACCCTTTAATGGATGACTTATGAAATAACAGTGCAGGTTTTTAATGGCTAATTTTTCCTCTTAGGACATGTAAAGTGATGTTGATTTAAAAAGAACATAATAAAAAACATTTTATATGGAAGTAAAAATGCTGCAAAATGGTCATATTTCTAATAAAAATGTACAATAGTTGATTTTCTTTACTTTTGACAGACACTTTATCTCTTTGTCGTCTATCCTGCCATGGTCTCGGTTTTCTCTTGTGATGTTCTTGGGTTTGATATGTGTTCCTTGTGTTCTTTGTGATTGTTTGTTCCTCCTGTGTTCCCATTTTCCTAATAATTTTTAGTATTTCCCAGTATAGTTTCTACTTTCTGCCATTTTATTCCCTCCCTATATTCTTGTTTCCTGTTATATTTTGTAGTTTTCTTCCCGTGTTTGATTTCTTGTTTTCTACTTGATTGCACACACTAGACACACCGTGTCTAGTTCAAGACACTCTGACTGCAGACTGTTCATTTCTGATGGCCACTCTGTCAGCATGGTCATCTGACATGCTGTATATTTTAGAACAAAAAAAAATTGAAACTTTATTATTATTATTATTTAGTCAAAAACCTGACATGCAAAACCTGATTAAGAAATATTAAATAAAGCCAAGTAAACAGTCTGCTTACAGGAAAAAAAGCCAATCCACCATGAAAACACTCTAACACAGCAAATGTTGCTCTGTTTGCTACATAAGCTATGTAGTTAGTAGAGCTACATAGCTAATGTAGCTAAAGCTAAGGTCATGAAGCAGCTAAGTAAACTACATATCTGTTTAGCTAAGTTACCCTTAGCAATGTTTGCTAAAGCATGTTGCTTAAGCTCACATTGCTAAAGCTAACTTCATGGTAGATAACAAAATAGATCAAGCTAAGCTCACAAAGCAGTTATCTATGTATCTTTGTTTGCCAAAGCTCATGTTGTTAAAACTTATTTAGCTACATGGGCCTATTTAATTAATTACCTTACATAAGTAGCTAGCATAGTTATGTTAGCTTTAGCTAATGCTAAGATACATATATGGCTTCTTTATGAACTTATCTTTAGCTATGTAGCAAAGTAAGCTAAAGAAGCTAAAAGAGCTAGATTGCTAATGGAACTAAGCTCACAAAGCAGCTACGTAAGTTACATATCTACATTATCTGAGTAGCTTAACCTCTGTTTTCCAAAGCTTATGTTGCTAAAGCTAACTTAGCTATAGGTAACATAGGTATGTAGCTAATGTAGCTATGTAGCCAACATAGATAGATCTAAGCTCACAAGGCAGTTATCTATGTAGCTATGTTTTCCAAAGCTTTAAAGTGGGGGTATTAGGACTTTTTTTCAAGGCTTTACACATCTCTCTGATACCCACGTAGTAGCATTACATGGAAAAACCCTTATTTTAACCTCCGTCTGAAACACTCAGTTTTCGGTGCTGTCTCTTTAACACCCCCCCCCCCCCCCACCCACCAACTGGCCGATTTTCCGGAAGCTGGCCGGTGGCAGGACTCAATGTTTTGTGCCTGCCCCCTCCAATGAGGCTAATTTGCTATGCTAATATTTTTAAACTTTGAATGAACCAGTCCGACTGAGGAAAATATGGCAAAATTTGATATACGGCTGTACGTGTTAGACCCAGAGTCTGATCCTGATAGTTTGGAGAGAGAGGGGGAAGAAAACCAGCAGCAGCGAAGGATAGAGCAGGACATATATGTTTGGTAAGTGTTTAATTACTGTGTTACTAAATGGCTAAAAGGCCTTGTGGGGGCGGTCTGTTCCGCTTTGCCGGCAGCATGGATGAACCAATCAGGAGATCCTATTGCGATGACCTTATCAGTCCGCTCCTGTTCGCTCCATTGAAATCTTATCTTGGGAAGATCTCAGAGAGATTCCCAACGAACCGTTTTCATCAGTTTACACTCTAATTCCAAGATTTCTGCCACATACGTTCATCTTGCAGTTTGAAAATCTGCATACATGAAGTATGGACACCCAACACTGTGACTTTATATTTATGTTTTTAAAATCAGATAAGTATAATACCCCCTCTCTAAGCTTATTTAAGCTATTCATCTAAGTTTTATCTAAGATCTATTTTTATCACATCGTAAGGCGGCCTTACATCTAACGGCTTTTCCTCCGATTTCAAAGTCACAGACAAAATTCCAAAGTCGCAGTAAAATCATGAGAGTCTTGCTGAAGTTGCAGCTCGCTCCTGTTGTCTCAGCTGTTAGGTGTAAATGGTTGTAAGACTGGATTTTAGCAGATTTAAAGCAGTCTTTCTTCAGTCTTGGCATTCCGATAATGCCAAAAGTGTTTGATATTGTCTTAAGTCTTCAGTCTGGTTGTATGCAAATTGTTTCTCAGTGACGCAACTGTTGTCCATGACCAATGGAAGTTTTGTGCATAAGCACAATATTCTTGAAAATATGAGCGTGAGCATCGATTGATCTAGAGTTACTGAATGTCTGCTTAGAACTCAAGAGATTGAAAAACTAGTCTGTTCAGAGCTGCTGTCAAATCTCTGAACCTGTGTGTTTGTGTGCCTTGTCTGTCAATTCATTCCAGGCTGACATGACAGATCTGGTAAACCGCCACTGGGATTTACAAAGTGAAAGCCTGATCAGTTTGTTTCTGTTGTGAGATGTTTACATATGCTACTTTTATTTTGACGTGCTGCTGTGAGGAAGAGGGATTGCAAATGATTCCTTAGGACTCTTTCGGCCTGGCCGGATTCCACTCCTTTATCTTCGTGAATCTTTTCGGGATAATGATTCGTGAATTGGCATTTGGTACTCGTTTTCCCCATAAAGTGTGGCACCACAGTCTAGCAGTGTCTGCATACTGTTTTTGTTGTCCATCACCTTTCCTCTTTTTCTCTTATCTTGACGCCAGGAAACTAAAATGCTTCTACACGTCAGACTTTAACATCACCGGACGTCCCACAATCTCAAAAACTTGGCGCTCGGTTCTTCCTTACCACTCGTAGCATCCACCATTTCCACACTGTTAGATCAAGTCAGCGAGTGGAGCGCCTTGAAGACCTATCCTTTGAAACTGTAACATGTACATAATGGTACGTAGACGCTTCTGTCACCAAAAATTAACGATATGTCACATCTCTGTTAGTTGAACACTACTATAGTAGTGTTTCTATCCCAAATTGTTGCAAAATATAAACCTTTTTTTAAATTCAGCCTAAAAAGATGTGAATTTATGCATGTTTTCAAGTGAGTACACCACACTACATTATGGTCGATCTATATAATGGGAGCTAGTGAGGAGATAAAGGCGTACGTACACCAGTATGTCTGCTCCTGACATTTACCTCTGAAAAGACTTAAGGCTCTAATCAGACAACAAAAGCTTTCCCCTCCCCTGCATTAGAGTTTTTACCAGAAGGATCTCAGTAATGGTTAAAAAATCCTCAGTCCTCTTTAAATCTTCGTGATAAAGCATGAAGCCGTGCTCTCAGTCATCCGTCCTGTTTCCTTCCTCTTCAGCTGTTTTATTCCTATCTTGTTTATGTAATTAAAGTAGTGATTGGACCGACTGAAGCTTCCTGACGTCTGCATGCTCCTATAAATGTTAATGTTGAGAATGAGCTGAGTGAAAAGAGTGGAGCAGCGAGTGAAAAGGAAATCAATGGTAAGTTTTAATGGCTTTGACGAGGGTAATGATAGAGGAGGTGAAGAGGCGAGGGCGCCGGTTAATGGTGCTATCAGGACACAGAGCGAGTTAAGAGCAAAGTAAAGGTCCGCCACCAGAGGTTAATTAACCTTTCACAACCCGCCGTGTCTGAACGCACACGCTTTCTGAATGGAAGCCGCCACAGAGCGTCTGCAGGTCACGGCAAATACATTCTGCACGTTACAATTAAAACATCATCAGAGCGAAGGCGAGCGGCGTTTAAGAGGCACACATTTATTACAGAGGGAGGGGGAGAGCAAGGGCAGCGGGGTTAGCACGCATGTTACTTCACTCAATGCTAACTCTGAGATTAGGACGCAGTATTTACTGCACGCCCTCCTCTTTGAGTCAGTAAATGCACCGCGAGACTCAACAAACAGACACATTAGGGGACAACGAAGGAGTCTGAGACTGTAGGAGAGGAAGTCTGAAATCTTTTTGTACAGAATCATCGCAAAGATCTCAGGTTTAGGAGCTAGGATGTCTGTAGGCAGCTTCCAAACTCACTCCTTGAACAACAATAAGACGCCTGGTTTACAAGCATGCACATCAGGAGGGGAAAAAGGGGAAAAACACAGCCTATCCTACAAACAAGCAAAAGTAAACAAATGTTATTTCTAACAAAAATACTCAGTTTTACTCTTTAAAGCAACAAAAATACACATCTTTTCATGCACAAAAAATGTAGACTTTATAAAAATGTAAACCCGCCTTCTTCTAAAGGTTTGAGCTCTTTTTCTCAACATCATGGCTCAAAGACGGGGTCAGATGACACCAATGTAGTCAGATTTTGTCCTGATTGCCTCATCACAGTCCATCAAGCATCAGGTCTGAAAATAAAGGTCTGCTATGACAAACGCTTTGTAGTGTGACATAATCAATGATTCTTCCAAGACACCACACAACCCTGATAAAGCAAGACTGGCATGTCCAAACTTTTCTTGTATCTTCCATCAGAGTACATGTTGTTGATCTGATGTCAACAACATGTATCTTGACATTGACCAATAGGATCACTAAATATCTACAAAAAAAGGATTTTTACCACAGGTTAACTGATTTACCTGGTGTCAAGGTGATCAGTATCACTGATGACTTAGTCCTGCAGACCTCTTTCTACACCTCTATCCATGAAGGTAGACAAGACTCTACACGAGTCTAATACTGAGCTAAGAGGCTAGCTGAGCCACTTTGACCGCTTTTCTCCCTCTTTTTGTCATCAATGTGCTTTAAATAGAAATGTTGATGATATTGAGACAATAAACCCTGTGAGGTACTGGTTTAATTGAAATGACAACGGGGGCATGCAAGTCTGGTCCGCATGTAAGGGGCAATGATGGAATGTTTTCTTGACATTAAAGTTTGACATCTTCAAATGCAAGGATGGGATATTTCAAAGCCATTAAAGGATGGTGTCATCTTCAAAGTTAAAAATGTAATGTCTGAGACATTGAGGAATGACATCCTCTTCATGGCAAGGATGGACTGTACTACAGACATAAAGGATAACATCATCTTCAAAGACAAGAAAGGAATGTTTGCTGAATGATAAAGGAAGACATCATATTCAAAGGCAAGAATGGAATGATTTCTAGACATTCAACTGTAACTAAAAGTTGTTTTTCTATAAATGAAAGGAGGAAATGATATTTAAAGGAGAAAATTAAAGACTTAAAGACATTTAAAGATGGCATCACCTTTAAAGGCAAGAGTGGAATGATTTCTAGATATTCAGTGACGACATCATACTCAAAGGCAAAGATGTAATCTTTAATAGACATTCAAGTTTGAATTGTCTTCAAAGGGCAAGGATGGAAAGTTTTTTAGATGTTATAGGATTACTTCATCTTCAGAGGCAAGAATGTAATGTTTTATAGACACGAGAGGATGACATCATTTTCAAAGGCAAGAATGAAAAGTTTACTAGATGTTACATGATGACCTCATCTTCAAAAGAAAGAATGAAATGTCTAAAAGACATTCAAGTATGACACCATATTCAATTTTGTACAGATGTTAAAGGCTGACATCAAGTTGAAAGGCATGGATGGAATGTTTGAAGAAGGGCAAGGATGGAATGTTTTATAGACATTAAAAATTTGCATCATCTTCCAAGGCAAGAATGGGATGTTTTACGAACAACAAAGGCTGGCATTATCTTCAAAGGCAAGGATGGATTTTCAAGAGGTTTTGTATATTCTGTGCTTTCTCCCTCCAAATAGTAGGCCAAAGTTGGCAACTTTTGGAAAAGTGATTGGAACTGGCAAGAGTTCCACCAACTTATCCAATAGTTGCCAACAAAGGACAGTCAACACAAGAGAAAGACTGTTTGTATGTGCATGAGATTGAGTAATAACTTGGCATTCATGAACTACTCTGTCCTATGAGCCGGTTCTTTTATATGAATGACAGAAACTGGCTCCTTTTTGAGAGCCAGTTTCCTTTCTTCCGTTTAAGTTGTTTATTAATCCACATTCAAAAAGCCAAACTAGTACCAAACGAAGGAATGTATAGAAGCTAAAAGACTGGCTTTTGTTAGTGATCTGAGGCAAATGACCCAGTTCTGTAAAAAGAGATGGATTTCCCATTACAATGAGTGAGGCTGGACAGACATTGGCTGTGGAACAAGAAAGATCAGGGTTTACTTAGATGATCTTGACTCATCCAAACCGGACTACTTGTTGGAAATGGACAACTCCAGACAGATTTTACCTGAATATATCACTATGTTTAGGACCCCAAAGTAGCTAAAGGTTGTTTTAACCCAATTTGAACACTTGTCATAGCCGTAAACAGCACAAAACTTCAGCCTTCTGATTGGGCTTTCCTATACAGATATAAACTATCTCTGTCTGGAGTTCCTCATTTAGCAACACCTCATTTGGTTATAAAGGCTAATGACTTGTGTAGGACTCACAATTCAAAGTTCTGGACTTGAGATTTACAAAACAATGACTTTTCCTGCCTCTGGTGAAATCAGAATCATACGAAAGCCAGAGCAGGAAAGGAGACATTAAAGATTCCAACTTTAACAAAAGGAAACAGACATCACTGATTTCATCAAACACTTACAGCATCAGCTCACCCTAACCACACTGCATCCTCAGCGGCTAACACGGCCCTGCAGCAGAGGGAGAGACGCCATCAAAGACGGCATCCTGTTTAAAGCTGCAGATATGCTGACATTCCCTCTGAGACCGCTCTACCTGCTGACGCCGCTATGCGCTCCCCACGGACACGCTCACTCCTCTGGGAACACAAACTCACCTGAGGGAACGCACACCTGCCAGTCTGCATCCTGCCTCTGGAAACTTCTTTAAAGGTGAGAAAGCAACCAATCAGAGGACAGCGAGGAGATGCAGTCCAAAAACAACGACAATAAAGGAATCCTCGGCGGAGAGCGGACATCTCTGAACGCCTACAAACACGCTCAATATCTCTGCTTCCTGAAACTTCACAAACACCACACTCACAGAAAAATGCACACAAATATAAAACTAATACACACTATGGATAAAAACACACACTTAAACTACACTAGTACCACACATGAAAAGAAATACACTCACTCCTTCCTCCATGATGTAATGAAGCTGTAAGCCGTCCCTTGGCTCCTCCTCTTCTCTCTAGGATCGTTTTTTTCAAACTTGTCTTTTGATTCACTTTCAGAGTGGAAGTTTTCACAGAGCTCCCTCGTCCTCTCCCCTCTCATATTTAAGAGAGAGAGTTGGAGAACTCGCTGCCTCACCTTCTCTCTGGTTGAAGATGATTCCCCCAGCTCTCTCTCCGAGTAACTACCGTGTTTTTTCAAGGAGTTTCAGACTTCTGCGTTGAATCTGAGCTGCTGCTGCTGCTGCTTTAATTTGGAGGTAAATAGTTTTTCTGCTGAGTTTAAAGGCAGCCTGCCCGAGGGGGGGAGGATGGGGGAGGATTCTCTGAGGGTGAGAGGAGTCATTGGAGAGCTGAGAGGGTGAGGACGAGGCTTCAAGGTGGAAACAGATGGATGGTGACACGCTGCAAACATTTTAAATGGAATGTTTTAAAGACAATAAAAGATGGCATCGTCAAAGGCTGATGAATTAATGTTCATGACGCTTGGGATGTTGGAGGCTTTTCCCATCATTTTTGCCAAAAAGTAGGCCATAGTTGGCAACTTTTAGAAAATAGGGTGGAACTGGCTTGGAGAAAGGTTTTCCCTTGCCTCCTAGAAGACTAGCTGAGCCCCTTTAACTGCTTTTCTCCCTCATTTTGTAATAAACACACTTTTAATGGAAACACCAATATATACTACTAGCTAACACACCTTGTGTGGTACTGGTTAGATTGAAAAGACAACTTGGGGTCCAAACTGGCCTGCAAGCAAAAGGAAAGGATGGAATGTTTTAGAAACTTTAAAGGATGACATCATCTTCAAAGCAAAGATGGAATGTTTTATTAACATTTAATGAACACATCATTTTCAAAGCAAGTTTGTTTTTGTAAATGACTCCTATGAGGGTCTATTATTGTTAAAGATCACTTCCTGTAAGTTTTGTTTATATTGTTGCGGACTTTACAATTTCATGCTTTTATTTTGAAATACTTCCTGTTCAGTATGTAGTGCGTACCTTACAGACGACCAATTGACGGATGCAGAGAAATGAAGCACGGAAGGTGTTTTCTCATTCATTTATCACCTGGCTGGAGTGAGAAAAAGGTATTTTGCTTTACAATGTTTTATATGTGTTTGTATAAATGTTTTTGCAGAATGACTGTTATGTTAGAGGTACTTTTGAATTGAACTCCTCTCGAAAAGTTTCTGTCAAGCTAGTTTCTCATGATTAGCCGTAATGTGCATGCTAAGGGTTGCACTTGTTAGCATTTTGTTGTTATATGATGTGAGTAATAATGCAGCTGAAGGTTTTTTGTTTATTTTTGTATATTTTTTTCTTTCATTAAAAGAGCTGTATTTTTTATCTGTCTTTTAGCTCTTACGGTGTTTCTGAAGAGTCATATGGAAAGGAGTTACATTCAAATACCACGCTAAGGCTGAACATAATTAAAAAGGCTTCAGAAAACATCAGTACGCCTCATCATTAGCTGGGTTTCTGTTACAGTTTTTCACAAAATAAAAGCGATATTTCTTAAATTTCGATTAAGTTCAATTGCGCTTTGAATGCGTTTCCATTGAAGGGAGTTTTGGGCATAGGCCTTGCAATTCTCGTAAAATCGCTCAAAACCTGTTACGTGTTGGTATGGTTTTGGTTACATCTACGGCGGTTGCCTTGATAATTTTAAACAAAAGACGAAGGCAACAGATGATAGTTCAGAGGTAAAGTCCATATGTATTGCAAAAGCCAAGTTTAAGGGTAGAAGTATGATGTTAAGAAAAGTCTCGTCTCTTCTCCTGTCCACATGTACCCCGCCATGTCGTCTCGGAGTGACTGGTCATGTGACACCGTACGTCACATCCCGTGACTTGTAGATGCAGAAAAAATGTTTCCATTGCACTTTTGCGACATATTTCTATATTGAAACGCCTGAAAAACCTCCTCATGAAAGTGTAAAAACTTTTTAGCAATATTTTAGGTTTTTTTCGAAATTCAGGTGTTTCCATTCCCAGTTTTTTATTGCGCTATTTAAATTTTGCGCATTTCGAAGTGTAATGGAAACCCAGCTAGTGTCTGGCCGGGGTTTAGCTACAGTTTTGTAGACATGAAAGGAGGACATCATCATCAAAGGACAGAATGTTGGTGACGCTTGGGATGCTGGGGGCTATTTTCCTTTATTACTGACTAAAAGCAGGCCATAGCTGGCAACTCTGGAAAAGAGGGATTGCTGATATACTAGTACTACTGCTAATAAATCTTGTGGAGTACTGGTTAGATTGAAATGACAACTGAGGGCAAGACTAGCCTGCATGCAAAAGGCAAAGATGGAATGTTTTAAAACTTTAAAGGATAACATAATTTTCAAAGTAAGGATGGAATCAACAATAAAGGATGACATCTAACAGGGATGGATTGTCTTATAGAAATTAAAGGATGACTTCGTCATCAAAGCCAGAGGTTGGATTGCTGGGCCTTTTTTCCCGCCATTTTTGCCAAACAAACTTTGCACAAAAAGTTTGTGTCTGGTAGATTTTTTTCTTTGTTGCTTCTTGACAATAAATCTTAAACTGATGGAAAACCTGTTTATTTTCCTTTTAAATGGTGCTACATTTGTAAAGACCTTGCATTTTATGGATGAGCAGCAGAGCTGAGAATGTGGGTGGTGCCCATGAAAAATTTGCCGAATCTTAATTTTTCTAGTGCCAATCAGCTAATTCTGCCATTAACTCCTAACTAACTTGATGTTGTTTGGTGGATTGGATGATTGGAGTTTGAGGAAAGAAGACATATTGGCAATTTAACAATTTGCTCCTTTAACAAATAGGAGCCTCAGTACCATGTGGAGGAACCAATATAGCCTCAACAGCCTGGCACCTCCTCCTCATTCCGGTCTGTAGAAGACAGCCTACAGTCTCTAAGTGCTGACAGGGTGAGGAAACTGCAAACTCACTCCAAATAAAGCCGCCACTTGGATTTGTGGAACACTAGCTTGAATTTGCCCTATGGGCTAGGGCTGGACAATTAATTGAATTTAATCATTATTTCAAATTTGGCTTCTCATAATCATAAAAACATTATAATCGAAGAAAAAGCATTAATGTGGGCTTCAAAGAGTATTTTTGGGTTGGTATTTTTGGCTGTGTTATTAGTGTTTTTTGCATGTTGCAAATTTTGCAAGTTTTACAGGAGTGCATGTAGATTGGATATTTATTTTTATATTGCTATTATTTAATATATTGTTGTTATTTTACTTGTTACTAATTTATTTTTGATTGTTCTTTTAAGTTGTGGTTCAATAAATGCTCAAATTTTGAAATCAGTGAATAATCGTGTTTATTAATCGTGATTTCAATATCAATCAAAATAATCGTGATTATTATTTTTGCCATAATCATCCAGCCCTACCATGGGCCCTACCCAGATCAGTCAAACGTGGCATGTCGATTCTTGGAGCAGACACCTACTGAACCATGCTCACAGGTTCTGGCAATCAGGTGCCTAAATTGGCTCCAGAATGTCTGCACCTGAAGGTACCAGAAACTTAAAAAAAGAGTCAGCAAAATAAGCTGTTTGGCATTTGCAGAGAGGATTTGGCAAATTTTTCCTGGCTGCCCTGAGCTCTGCCTGTTGCTCTCTGATGACCTCGGTGAGCCAGGGACAAGGTGGGGTATTTCAAGTAGGCTTTGGCAGGGTTTGTCTAGAGAGGTGGCTAGTGAGGAGCAGAGTGACTGTAGCTTTGTTAACAAAGAGTGTGAAGGACTCGTTACATGAAGCTATAGCAGGTGGCAAGACCTCGTCAGACAGCTATGTGGGGTCAAGTGACCAAATGTTTCTGCGGTTTATTAACTAAGTAGTAGCTTGTTGAAGTTCTAAATCGCCTACCAATATGGATAAAGTAGTAGTCAGAGAGGTGAAGTGGTGTCAATTCTGAGCCAGTATCAAATCCAGTGTATTTCCAACTCTATCCATGGGGATGTTCCTGTCGCCCATGACAGTCAGTGGTGTGCCATCATCAGAGATGTCTGAGAGTGACATGTCTAGTTCCACAGCAAAGCTGTCCAGGTGACCCCCTGATGGGCAGTACACAACAAACATTGGTGCAGTGACTTCTGTTGCATGGTCTTCAAAGGAAGAGTTATTGGTCCAATTCACCTCTGAATGACGTTTGAGACAGCGTTCATGGCATGGCGGCAGCCATGGAACAGCTGTAAAAGACTTCAGCAGACTTTATCCGATATATAATAGCCTGTAATCCCTAGGTATCCCACCATGCATTGAGTAGTGAATTGGACCACAAAAAAAGGAGCTGATCAGATGAAATGATTACCTTTTTAATGAGCATATTTCTGATTAAAAAGTGAATAAATTCCTTAATTTTAAGCAGTAACTCTCGGCTCATCACTTCAACATGTCTTTATCCTGGCTGTGTCTCAGAAATGTGTAATTATGACCAAACGGACTAAAAGTCATTAGTGAACCAACATGAGCCAGCGTGGGTTTCTGAATGAGACAATAACAGAGTGATAAGTGATGACAATGTTGGCTGATTATCTCTGTAATTATTCTGCAATGGGCGATTATTTCAGCTTGGATAAACTCATGAAGAAGACTAATCTGCCTCTGTCTAAGCTGAATGAAATATTATCAACCCAAAGGATGAAATCTCAGCTTTATTTCTAAAAACGAATACCACAGCCTTAGAAATGATTAGTATTGGCTGACAGGTGTCTATCAGTGGACCTTAAAAATGCTTCAAGTGATGTTTATTCTGCTGTTAAAATCACGAGATAATAATATTCAGATGCATTTAATCAGTAGAGTCCCAGCTCTGTTTACACTGATTTATCTCCACAATCCCAGTATACATCCAGATCAACAATTACAGAGTCAGGACCATTTAGACAAATTTACAAGATTACAGACATCTGATATGATCCCTCGGATCTTTTTGTGTCTGGATAGAGACATGAGACGGTCCAGAGATGATCAGTATGTTCTTTTCATCAATCAGACTTCTAGTAAACGATATTTTAATCCTAATGTGAGAACGTCTGCATCATGATCTGGCTATGGATATGGCTGCACTGAATTCCTTCCATTCACAGTGATAGACCACTTTGCTCCGCTTGACAGTTGTAGGTTCGTACAAGAGATACTCATGACATCACTTCCTGTTCCTTGCTTCAGTATGCGGCGTTTCTTTTGATTGGCTGAGTTGATAGGAATGCATCAGGACCGGCCATACGGAGGAAGAAAGGGGAAGCCTTATGTGGTCTACACCCAGCCAGCTTGCCATGTGGTGTGGGCCCCATATGGGGGCTGCAAATATGGGTCCCAAGTGGGTTTGTCCATAGGTTCCATGGTGGCTCCAACTATATACACCCAGGTGGACTTCAAGAATCTACCTGGGATCTCTAGATCTGGGCTTAAATGGGTTTTGGCCTCAGACTTGGAGGTACTTATTCTTAGCCACAAACTATTCCAGTGCTTGATGGAGAGCCCTAGCCGAGAAAGCCAACAGCACCACATCGTCTGCAAACAGCAGAGATGAAATTCTGTGATCCCCGAACTGGGAACCCTCCTCCCTCTGACAACACCTTGAGATCCTGTCCATGAAAATCACAAACAGGATCCGAGACCAGAGGCAGCCCTGGTGGAGGCCAACACACACCAGAACTGCGTCCGACTTGGTGCTGAGGATGCAAACACAACTCCCACTTTGGTTATGCAGGGACCTGATGGCTTGCCGCAGCGGCCCTGGAACCCCCCACGTGAGATTAGATTAGATTTTTTAATCACTGTTTTATCATGATTTTAGCTCATTCAAATCTACGTAACATTGACAACCTCAGAGCAAACACAATCTGGGCTCATGTGGATCAAAATAAATACACTTTTTAAACAATAAAGGTAAAACAGATGCAAGCTAAAACCTGCTTTCGAAATGTGAAGAGGCATTTGTGCAAAATATGGGACATAAAGGTGAAAAGTAGTCAGAATAATGCTTAAACCACCCCCTTACAATAAAACAAAGAGGAGTAAAGAAGTATTCATAAATCATTAAATGTGTGCAGAAACATGCAGAAGTATACTTAAAATAATGAGAATAATTATCCTGATTTAGAGGGTTTAAAAACACAGACTTTAGTCAAACAAAAGCAGAAAACCATCACGCTCATGCTGCCTGTTTTTAAGTCGCACCAATACAATTATGTCCTTGTGAAGGCGGGCTGGAGTGTGAGCTCTTGACGCCATGATGAGCGTTTGATAAAAACATGTTTAATTACAGAGTTAAGTGAAGAGGCGAGCGCTGAAGCATTCAAACACGATGAAACCTTTGGCCTCCTTCAGCCGGCGAGGATAATGACGGGATTCTGCATCGATAAACACGCCGAGAGAGTTCAGATAAAACTACTACCCTTTAAAGACAGCTCTCCTCTTTATTCAGTGTCCTACAGAGCTGCTGTTTTGTGTTTCTTTATTTGATATCTCTAACTTTGTTTCATAAACGTCTTCCAGCTAAGGTAGCCTCCCTGAATTATTCATGACTCAGTTCAATACTATTGGATTGGGGAGAATGGGACTGAAAAGTTGAATTACTAAACATCACATTCTTTCATCTGTTCAAGTTTTTCCTCAAAGAGCAGAGGTCAATTATGAGTCCTCTGGCGATGGCTGCCATGAATAAAACACCGGCGGCGCCACAACCTTGGGAGACTTCCTCCACTTGTGTCGATTATTGACGCTTTTATTTTTTTTCTTCCTATCCTCAGGTAAAAAAAAAAAAAAAAAAGAAAAGAAAGGCCCCTTTGTCTGTGGTCTCCTGCACTCCTCATGCCTCCATTGCCTGCGGGCAGAAGAGGCCTAATTTGCAGCGTTTGTCTGTTTTGGGGCCAATTATTCTAATAGCAAATGTTCCTGAACCAAAATAAATAGAAAACAATAAAGAGAAGGCCGGCTGGTATCATGCATTTTAATCGTGCTCTCATTAAACATGCATTCATCTGCTGAGCAGTTTGTAAAGTTTTAACTCATCGTCTTCAAACAGACTTTACCTGCAGAGCACGGTATGCATGGACCAAAAATCACATCTCAGTGGTTTCTACATCAAGAACTTTACAGATTGCTCTCTTTAAAGAATTAAATAATGGTTGTCATGATATCAGATTTAGAAACTTTGATATGACTCCAGAATAAGTCTGATCCCTCAGGGAATGATTCGCTGTTTACCCTCCATTAGTGTACATGCTGATCTAAAGAAGGGGAGTAGGAACACCAAAATTCATGAATAAATGAGTAGGAAAAAATTAAACACAATTTATTTTAATTCTGAGTCTGAATTCTGACTTTAATCTATGACTCTGAAAGGAAGAATTCCCTCAATTTTTTCAGTTTAAGCAGAATTGTGACTTTTTCCCTCAGAATTGTATCATTGAGCTCAGGATTTTGACATTGTGAAACAGATTTATGTTTAAGATCTCAGCGTTCTGTTAAGAATCTTACGATTCTGACTTTTATCCAAGTATTCTGTTGGAAAAAGCAAGAACACTAAGAATGATCTTAGGATTCTGAGTTTGATCTCAGATTTCTAACCTTAATCTTAAAATTTTGACTTTGATCTCAGATTTATTACTTTAATCTGAAGATTTAGAGTTTTATCTCAGAAACCTGCAGAATAAAACGTCCCACTTTGAGTTCAATCCCATATTTCTGAGTCATATTTTTTTTTATTCTAACTGCAGAATACTGATATTTATCTCAAAATCTTAACTTTAATTTTAAATTTACTTTAATCTCAGAATTCTAACATTAATATCTGATTTCTGACATTTATCTCAGAATTTGACTTTGATCTCAGAATCACTGGGGAAAAATCAGAACAGTTTAACCTTGAATTTTCTGATTAATCTCAGAATTTGATCCTCAATCTCAGGATAACTTTAATCTCAAAATTCAAACATGAATCACTGATTTCTGACTTCATCTCTGAAATGTCAGAACTCTGAGAATAATCTAAGAATTCTGACTTTAACCTTAAAATTCTATGATTAATCTAAGAGTTCTGACTTAATCTCAGAATTCTGACTTTAATCTCTGACTTTAATCTCAGAATTCTGACTTTGATCTCTGACTTTAATCTCAGAGTTCTGACTTTGATCTCTGACTTTAATCTCAGAATTCTGACTTTGATCTCTGACTTTAATCTCAGAATTCTAATATGAATCTAACTAACTTGGATATTTATCTCAAAATTCTGTCTTTAATCTCAGGTTTTTTTCTTTAATCTCAGAAGTCTGACTCTGAATTTTGAATTAAGATATTTGTCTCAGGTCTTTGAATTTAATCTTATTGAGTTTTCACCTTTTTTTTAGTTTTCATTGAACACACAGGGAATTTTTCAAGGATTTTTTTTTAGAAATTTCAAGGGAATTTTGTAGGAATTTCTGAAAACTTCCTCTGAAACTTTCAAAATACCTTGCAAGAAGTTTTTAAGATTTTGTGAAGAGTTTGTCTCAGGAATGTGAAAACTTAATGGAATTAATCATGTACACTTTGCAAAAGGAACTTTTTAGTTTCAACGCTAGGTGGTGCTGCTTTAATTCTGTAAATAAACATTTTGAAAAGAAGAATTGATGTCATGCTTTTTTAAATGACTAAACTGAGACAAAAAAAAACCCATTTATGTTAAACTTAGTGACAACCAAAATAACAGTATCTGGAGTTTGTTTTACCAACTGGCTCCACTGATAGTGAAGAGTCCTGGAAGTACTTGACAGCAGCTGACTGTGGAGATCACCTTTTATAGTTAACTCCTTGGTGGTGGTGGTGCATTCCTACCACATCACAGGATTTGTTACTCTGACAGGTCTGTAATGGTTGTGAATGTCCATCCATTTACCCTCTTAGTTTTATTTTGAAAGGTTCTGCCCTTCCCAAACACCATCTATGGGCTGTTGCCCAGATGTGGAACAGTCTCTCTAATAGCTTTTGTTATCCATGCAGGTCAGATAATTGGACCGTGCCTTTTACAATCTCCACATGTGAACCAGAGGCGTATTTTGAGTCGCCTTCCTCCCTCTGGTCTTGTCTGCAGCTCTCGATGTCAGCGTTCTCACTGCAGGCATCTGCAGCTCAATAAGCTCCAGGAAAATGCATCTTATTTTTTTATTTTAGTACTTTAAAGTGATGTTTCCTGCAGGATCTGCTGCTGCAGCCTCCTGTGTCACGGCCTGATTACTGAGGGCTTCACTTTTATCTCATAATGAGCTGCAAACTGCTGAGACGAGCGCTCTGCTGCAGACGCTCTCAGATCTGCAGAGAGAAGAGGAAAAACACTTGTTGATGATTCAGAGGAAACCACAACTTCAACATTTACAGGGATGTGTTTCAATGATTTGTGAATAAACAAGAGATGATTATAGAAGGTAAAAGGTCAAATAAATATATTTGACCTTAAATGAAAAATAAATCATTTATTTCAGTGATATCCATCCTCACCCTGCACAAGAGTCATGCTAATGATATCTTTCTACGGGAGCCAGTTTCATTCCTGAAAACAATTTACATTCCAGAGCACAAATAAAGGGATTATGGTTAGAGTTATTGTTTATTAAGGAATGAAAGCATCACGTTTGTGAATGGGGATCATAATTCATTTTGATTTTTGTACTTGTCATTAGACTGAGTGAAGCTTAGTGATATATAATTGTTTTTTTTTTGTTTGTTTGTTTTGTTTTGTTTTGTTTTGTTTTGTTTTTTTGCTGTGGACTGTTTTTAGCTCACTATCAGAGGATCAAACTCAGCCTGAATATTGTCAAAATAAATGAGTGTATTAAAGTGTTAAAAATGTGTCTTTATGTTTAGTTTACGCGCTAGTTTATTCCAAATATCTCAATTAAACCATCCTGTCAGCTCCCGGTGGAGCTGCTTCATTATCAGTCAGCTGTGATCATGGAGAGGGCGGGACCACTTGGTTTCGTACCAGAGTGCAGCAGCCAATCAACGCGCCCCTTAGCAACGCAACCCGGAAGAAGGAAGCTGGCTGTGAAAAGAGCGCCTTGATTAAAAGCGGAGACGTTAGCGGAAGGTAAGAGTCGACAGTTTTTCTTCTTTAAACGGGTTAACAGCGGTAAAGTACGTTTTTTAATGTAGGTTAAATATTCACACCCTAAAAGAAACGCTGCCTTTTAATATAACAACAGTTTCAGAGTTTGATAAACACCGAAAATAATAAAAGAGAGACTTTGAGCTCTTAAAACTGCCATTTCTTTCAAAATCCGTCTGTATCAACGTTTTATGTCCGTAGTCTTAATGTTGAATATTAAACAGATTTGACTGGAAGAAGAAATAAATCTCTAAACTATCCCGTTAATCTTAGCCTGGTGTAAAGTAATGTATTAGGACACACCTAAAGTTATAACATGGCAGTTTGAGAGAAGCATCGATTGTTTATCCAGACACAAAAATGCGTGCATTATTTCAGTTGAAATCAATGTTTATAATAATCTGTTGGTTCATAGATTTCATATTTATTACAGTAAATGTTCATTTCACTCTGACAGTCTATTTAATTTAATGTAAATCATTTTCTTGTGGATATATGTGCTCCAAAGTGTCAGACCCAGTGTTTAAAGGTACAACATGTGGATTTTTACACTACAATATCTACATTATTTTAAGAATGACTAAACCTGTAATCTTAAAAAAATATGTAGGTAATAGAGCTGTCACAATGCCAGAATTTTACATTTCAGTTTGAAAGTGTAAACAGATTTCTACAAAGTTATGCCAAATGAATAAAAATATGTAGAGTAAAATTCGTGACTGCATAAATATTTATCCCCTTCAAGTCAGTATTTAGTAGATTCACCTTTGGATGCTATTGCAGCACTGAGTCTGTGTGGATAGGTCTGTGGACACTGCAATTTTGTTTTGGGTCGTTGTCTTGCTGGAAAATAAATATTCTTCCCCATATCTTCCCAGATCTGTAGTTCTCATGCAGACTGAATAAGATTTTCCCATATGTTGTTGAATTGATTTTCTCATCTGCCTTTACAAGCCTTCCAGGGCTGGCTGCCAAAAAGCATCCCCACAGCATGATGCTGCCATCACTGTGCTTCACAGTGGGGATGGTGTGTTTGTGGTGATGTGTTTGGTGTCTGCCAAACAAAGCATCATGTCTGATGACCAAAAAGCACCATTTTGGTCAAATCAGACTAAAGAACTTTCTTCCAGTTAACCTTGGAGTCCCCTACATGCATTTTGGTGGACGCTGGTCGAGATTTTATCTGAGTTTTCTTCAACAGTGGACTTCTCTTTGCCACTCTCCCATAAAGCTTTGACTGGTGACGTACCCAGGCAACAGCTGCTGTAGGCAGAGTCTCTCCCGTCTCAGCTGTTGAAGCTTGTAACTCCTTCAGGGTAGTCATAGGTGTCTATGTGGACTCTCTCTTTAGTCTCTTTCTTACAGTCTGATCTAGGCAGATTTACACATGGTGATATGTTGTATCGTCTTGTCCACCACGTCTCCATTTTTTCACATTAATTGCTAATATGAACTGAAGTCTATGATAATGGAAAAATAAGATCAGTTGTTTGGACAATTGTTTGTCAGCAGAGGTGACGGTCATAGAGCAGGAGAAAAGTTAGAACAGCGAACATGGCAACACTAGGGGAAGAACATTAGGACTGCAAGCAGGGCATGAATGAGATAGACATGACACATGAGGTTTGCAAGAAGTGCTACATGAAAATAAAACACTGCGAAAATACAACAAACATGAGGGTACGACTAATGCTAAATCAGTTGAAAAAATGGTATCTATCGCGATATATGGTATCCCATTACTCACTGTATTGCAAAATGTTTAAAATCGCAATAATATCAAATTGTGACCCAAGTATCACCTTTCATTTTTAATTGTCCGTTTAGTAATAGTTTAGATCCTCTACTCCTCTCATCTTTAGTCTCATGTTTTGTCTGATCTTGATCCTTTTCCTCTCCAACTCTGTTTTCATCCCTGCAGCATCCTGGTCTCCATCATGAGTTTCTTCTCAGGTCCGTCCAGTCTTCCGGGCTGCACCAGTATCCAGCAGCAGAGAGAGCGCTGGGAGAGGAAACGCAGCCGGACAGCTAAAGAGCTGGTTCAGAGTGAGCAGAGATACTGTCAGCAGCTCCAGCTCGTCAACACGGTTGGTATCGGAGCCAGGAGAGAAAACGAGTTGTGGAATGATATTAATAAGTGTTATGAAAAAATCTGAGACTAAAGAATCCATGTTATCTATAGCTACTAGCTACAGGTTTGTCATGAATCCAAAATACATGAAGATACTTTTCAACTAATTTTCCACCAATTACTCTGCGTGTAGCTGATAACTGCTAGAGTTTCATAACTCAGCATGAACATGGCGATAGTGTGTAAAATGTTAAAATGAGAAAGTAGTGCTTGTTTTCATAAATTCATTTTTTTTCTTGCGATAAATTCAGACATGCATTGTGTTTAAAACTCATATTGAAATAAAAATAAAATGTATTCATTTATTTATTGTACAGCCCTGTTGCCTTTACCTTCTATGTATCGTTTGTTGTGGTATCAAACAGATGTTAATTCTATTTGATTTTTCACTAGTTTGATAGTTAAGACTAATTTCTGATATTGTGATAAGCCTAGAATATTCTCCCTTTCTGTGTGGTACATTTTCTTTCCATAGAGTTTATATTACTGTTCTTAAGTCACCTCCATGCCTGTCCTCGTCCTCTTCCTTGTCCTCGTCTTCGTTGTCATCCTCCCTGTGGAGTGAACAGACTTCTCCTCCCTCCTCTGCAGGCTCATTTCTACTAAATTACTCAGCCTCCACCCGCTCTCTCCAATTAGGACTCATTTTTAGGCCTAATGCACATTCAATTTGCTAATCCCATTTTCACTTCAAATGACTTGAGACGGGCCCAGCTGTCGCTTTATTGTGAGAGAACAACAGCGTCCTAATGTACTCTGCTCTGCACGTATATACAATCATGTATAATGTAAGAAGGAATAGCAAAGACTGAGAGGCTTTAATGTCCTCTGTCATTACTTTTACATCTGCTCTCTGTGTTTTAAGACTAATCAAGATGGTGGTTAAAAGGGATGGGCATTTCAAGGAAATTACCTTTCAAAAGTCACTGGATGCTTTTTTTTCCAAAAAATGTAAACTCTCTCAGTTCTGAGAAATGAACCAGGAACAGCTTTGCCGTTGCTTTGCGTTAATATCAACTTTAAAAAAAGTCCATTTCCCCTGGCAACACCAGTTCATTTGATCTGTGTGAGCTTAGTCTGACCTGCTTGAAGAGGTGTTCTCGAGCACGATTCATGAGGACTCAGCATGGTGCAGAGATATGATGCAACCATGCCCCAGTATGGGATACTTATCATTGAGTAAAACTAAAAAACATTGTGTTTGATTGATGATTTTTTAGTTGCTACAATGCTTCTTGGCAATAAATCTTATACCATTGGAAAGCCTGTTTGTTACCCTTTTAAATGGTGCCACATTTGTAAGGAACATGCATTTGTAGGATGAGCAGCAAAGCTGAGTATGTGGGTTGTGCCCATGAAAAATTTGCCAAATCTTCTCTGCCAATACCAAACAGCTTATTCTGCCATTGACTGTTGTTTGGTAGATTGGATGATTGAAGTCTGAAGAAACAAGACATTGATAATTAAATAATGTATTAATTTAACAAACAGGAGCCTCAGTATTGTGTAGAAGAACCATACACAGCCACAACAGCCTGGCACCTCCTCCTCATGCTGGTCACCAGCCTGGTCAGACACTGCTGTGGGATGGCATCCCATTCTTCAACCAGCATTTCGCACAAGTCAGCCAATGTGGTTCTCTCTTTAAAGCCCCCACCCGTTGTTATCTTGGAGGATAGAGTTCGGTACCAGACTGTGGAGATATGAGGTTTCCAGTGGTTGCAGAATGTCATTTCGATATCTCTCTGCATATAGATTACCTAGAATGATGACAAGCCTCGTTTTTACAGTGAGGAAGATGCCGCCCCACACCATCACTCTACCTCGAAAGACGTTACTCTATTAGTGCAGAAATTAGCATAGCATTTTCCACATCCTCTTCACACTTTGACCCTGTTGTAGGCAGAATCTGGACTCATCACTGAACATAATGTTCCTCCACATGTTTAGGTTCCAGTGCACATGTTGCTAATGGGCCTGATGGTGACCACTGTAGCAGGTCTTGTGCTCACAGGTGCAAACAAGAGTCATTAGTAACTGCAAAATAAGTGTTGATTCTGCAAATTTTTCATGGGCACAACCCACATACTCAGCTCTGCTGCTCATCCCACAAATGCATGTGCCTTACAAATGTGGCACCATTTAGAGTGAAATAAACTAGCTTTCCAGCAGTATAAGGTTTGTTGCCAAGAAGCATTGTAACAACAAAGAAATAATGTTCCAAACACAAATTTTCTGACTTTTTGTGCTAAGTTTGGATCACTAAGGGATGTTAAGAGCAAGGTAAGACTCTTATTATCCTGTCTAGTCAGAGGTTTTCCTATGTATTAAAACAAAAAAGTGACTATATCTCTCTTTTTCCTCACAGTACTTTGTGGAGATCCTAAAGGCCAAAGGAACCCTGAAGCCAGACATTAGAGAAAAGATCTTCAGCTCAATTAAAGCCATCCATTCAGTGAATCAGTGAGTATGCTCTGAATAATTTAAACAGTGGATCTGCTCTTGAGATGACGGTGTTAAAGATACGAAGAAGTATAGATAAACTATGAGCGACTTCATTGCTGCTTATCTTCTTCATTAGCACCTTTAACGATGCTGTAAGCCTAAGCACGACCCTGCTGGACACATTAAAGAGCATATCAGGTGTATTTACAGCAACTGAGATCAACATTAAGGAGCGTATTGTGTATTTAGTGCAGGTGAGATCAACATTGTAGAGTTGTATAGTAACCAGATATCACTGATGAACCGTGTTTGCCCAGCTGACCTGCTGTTGAACATCTCAGAGAGTAAAAACGGTCAAATCGAAGTCAGAGGGTTTCTGCTCCCATCGTTTCTGTTTACAGCAGACATTGATCTTTCTGTCCGTGTGCGGTAAAAACCAACATCTCAAAGTGAACTTTAAAGTCTTCGCAAAGTTTGACTCCATGAATAAAAGGCTGATGTTTGAAGGGAGAACATGTGAGTGTCTATAAATCAATAAAATACAAACATACTGTAGCAGTCATGGAGGGATTTTGAAAGGCTGAAATCGAAGCCGAGGTAAACTTTGATCATTCCTGTGTTAAAAATAACCAAGAATAAAAAATACCACTGTGTACCAAGGACATTCACTGCTTTTAAGACATTCGCAAAAGGCCTCTGAAGTATTTTAGAAATCAAAACACAAAATTTACTTTTTTACTATGGCTGCTTTTCTATCACCCTGTTCGACTGATGCAGTAACAGGATTTCTATCTTTTATAAAGCATTCAGATACCAAGTGGTAAACCTTTTTTGTGAACACACCCCAATGTGCACTGAAAACTGCTATACAGAGGTGGTCTGGGATGTATTATTGTGAATGCCTTCACTTGCACTCTTAGCTTGTGGTTAATTGGCTATGGAATGAGATTTGTGTCAAAAAGATCCAAACAAAACTTTTTCAGTAACAAACAAAAATTAGCATTTGAGAACAAAAAAATGTGATCCAAGCAAAAAATTCTTCACATCAAGAGAACAAATTTGAAATAGCAACCAAATTATTAGTCTTTGAATTTTGAACATCTATCTTTTTGTCTACAATTCCTGTTTTTCTCTCTCAGTGATCAGGCTTTTGCTCTCGCTTCTTGGTTTTGCTTTTGCGCTGCCTGATCCTTTGTTTGCGTTTCTTGAGTTTTTGCTCTCAGTTCTGACACAAATGTCACGTGTGGGCGGGCTTTTCTGGGGCGTATCTCTATTGGCCAGCGAGTTTTTGAGTGACGGCTCAGTCACTCAGATGCTCCAGAAGTTGTTATTCCGCTCACGTCTGGGAAATTTAAGGAAACCAGCGGACTATCGTTTTTGCATTAATTTGACTGAATCATTGATGCTTTATTAAATCTAACTATTGATTAAACAGGTTTATTTGTCAGTGCAGTAGTAGATGTTGTGTTGTTTCGTACACATACGTGTTTTGTCGAGTTTTCCAGCCACTTCTGGTGTCGTCTTCACTTTGTACATAAACTACACCTATGTCATCAGCTAGTCCACTAGGTCAGTGGTAATATAGATGTCTGTCACTCGGGAGACTGGGGTTCGCATCGCCGCAATCATTGATGTCTGTATGGTTTCTAATTTTTAAATGATTTTCATCTACTTGAAAAAGAGGAGGGACAGTGAGTCCTGACATCAGGTCGTCACTGAAGACTGATTGTTGATGTAGAGTATGGATGAACAGACTCAAGAGAATTTGGAATCTGAATGCTCATAAAGATGTTAATGTGAGGTGTAAACAGGCTCTGTGCTCTTATTGTCTAGTTTCTTCTGGTTTAAACTCCTGCAGACTAAACGGTATGTTTCCCCGAGGCTGCGGTCTCTCCGACAGCCTCCCATGAAGACTGAAGTATGAATCAGACGGGCTGAAGTGTTGGATAAATGGTTCCCTGGTTCCCATATGTCTTCATTATGAGCTCCTTATTGAATCAATGGCTGAAACATAATGGAAGCACTCCATTTAAAGAGCTCCTCAGAGAGTCACTGTGTTACAGCCTCATGATTGATTAGAGATTCTCACATTTCCGTCTCACTGTCTGTCTCTGTATCGTTTGATTTACATTAAATATCTGTGTGACAGTGCTCACAATAAACGATAACAACAGCAGTGATAATTAGACCTCGTAGATTAAAGTATTGGAGACTCTATCATCAGTCTGTCACACTAAACAGAACATATTGCCGCCAAACAGGGACATTGCTGTGACACTAGGACTGTGAGTAATGTAGTACCGTTGACTGAGACCCCCCCAAAAAAAAGTTTCTTTGAAATGAAGCAAATAATATACTAACTTCTGTCTTCTACATGATCATTTATCATAGTTCACCTTTTAAATTGTCTTTTGTTGTAAAATCGTGTTAAATCCACTATTAGCATCCATAGTTCAGCCAATCAGAGATGTTGAGCTGACACTGTAGGATTGTGGGTAACAATATTGTTGACAAAGATTGGAAAAATAGTTCCAAACCAGGGTTAATTTTGGCAGCTTTTTTTTGTCGTTTGTCTTGGCCTTAGTCTTTAGATTTAAATGTCTATTAGTAGCATTTTATTCATTTTCACTGTTGAAATTTTTAGTCTAGTTTTAGTTTGGCGAAAACTCAAAAAAATGCCGAGTCTTGGTCAGTACAAGTACTACATTTATACTGTCAGTCATAACTTTTTTTTTTTTTTTTGAACTAATACAATCAGCCAAAATGGTTGCGGGATAGGGCGATCATAGAATTTGAAGAAATAGAATGGATCAACAATCTGCTAGAGCTGAGAAATTGGAGAGTTGCATTGTAGTTATACGTATCTACAGTGCCTATAAAACCTGGGATGCTTTACCCTGTTATTGATTTTATAGATCAGTCATGGTAAAAATAATTAGGCTTTTTAAAAAAAGAAAAAAACTTTTTAATGAAAACTGATTTCTACAAAGTAATGTCAGTTAAATAGAATTTAGTGATCGCATAAATATTTACCCTCTTTAAAGTAACTGACCTCATTCAACAGAGGGCCAGCCAACTGGTGCTAGTGGTGTCACAATTAGTGAAATGGAGATCACCTGAGTGCAGTGAATGTGTCTCAAGTAATTGTTGTATAAAAACACCTGTGTCTTGAAAGTCCAGTTACTGGTTAGTATCAGTGTTCCTAACTACCATTACACCATAAAGACAAAAGAACCCTCCAAGCAACTCAGAGAAAAGGTCGTTGAAAAGTATTAGTCAGGGGACGAATACAGAAAACTTTTCGAAAGCACTAAACATCCCCCGGAGTTCAGTTAAATCCATCATCAAGACATGGAAGGAACATGGCACGTGTAAATCTGCCTAGATCAGGCCGTCGTCACAAACTGAGTGACTGTGCAAGAAGGAGACTAAAGAGAGAGGCCACCTCTACACCTATGACTACTCTGAAGAGTTTCAAGCTTCAGCAGCTGAGATGGGAGAGTCTCTGCATACACCTGTTGCCTGGGTTCTTCACCAGTCAAAGTTTTATGCAGGGTATCCGCGGGGTCTTGAAAAGTATTAAAAGGTGATAAATCAATTTTGGGAAAATTAAGACCCTTAAAAAGTATTAAAAAGTCTTATCACAACTTTATAAAGTCTTAAATTTTGAAAGTATTTTTTTCTGAATTAGCTGTCCAAGAATTTGAGTCCCAAAAACATCGTAAAAGTGTGTGAATTTATTCATTTTTATTAAAAAAACAAAGATGAACAGGTACATCAAAAACTAGGCTATTGTGGGTGCGTTCGTAAATTGTCTCTGAGAGCGCCAGAGTGAGCGGGTGGGTGGAAATTCAGAAGCACAAAGATTTACTATCCCAGCCTATTTGAATTTTGTTGTATCATAGTGGTCTATAATCTTTATCACAAACTAAAACTGTTAAGTTAAAAATATCACTGATGTAAACGGTTACAGCTTGAAGTGGCAGTGAGGTATTAAAAAATATTGAGAAGGTCTTGAAAAAGTCTTAAAAAGGTATTAAAATTACCTTCAAGATTCCTGCATATACCCTGTTATGGGAGAGTGACAAAGAGAAAGCCACTGTTGAAGAAAACTCAGATTAAATCTCAACTGGAGTTGGGAGACTTCATGGTCAAGTGGAAGAAAATTCTTTGTTGTGATGAGACCAAAATGGTGCGTCTTGGGTATCAGACACGATGGTATGTTTGGCCGACACCAAACACTGTGAAGCACGGCAGTGGCAGCATCATGCTGTGGGGATGCTTTTCGGCAGCCAGTCCTAAAAGGCTTGTAAAGTTAGAGGGTAAAATGAGTGCAGCAAAATATGGGAAAAACCTGGAGGACAATCTTATTTGGTTTGGAATACAACTACGGCTTGGGCTGTAAAATGATAAATGTTTAAATATTTCATGCATTGACTCATGGTCTTTTGAAGAAGAAAAGATAAAAGAGTTTATTTTTAAACAAAGTATTATTGCATTTAAAAAATGGGAAATATGTTTGGCTGTAAAAAAGGTGATGGAATTTTTTTTCCACATTGTCCACCTTAAGCTTCTTGGAATACACTTCCAATGTTTCCAAGTGACTTTTTAAAAGTAATTTCCCTTAAATGCACATCCCTGATATTAACATTCATATTCGCAGATGTTTCTGCTGCTGGATTCCATTACATTAGATGGTATGCACAGAAAGAACCCTCCTGAAAAGAGCTCTTTGTTTTTACATAGTCTGATGTATCAGTGATAGAGGATGTCAGAGCTGAGGTCTATCTGTCTGATGTTTCTGTCTTTATTTACTGAACCAGAGCAGAACGAGTGGAGGTAATAAATTCAGCTTTCATTAAGCTTTGTTCAGTTACATAAGAAAGCAGACGTGAATAGATTGATATTCTACGGCGTTCATTCAGAGAGGGAGCAGGCCAATTATCCCCAGCTGCTAACATGACGGGCAGGAATCAACTACTTGAAAGAGCAGTCAGCGGATCCATGGAGGGGGGAGAGTGGGGGAGGGAGGAGGTCATAATGAGGAAAGGTTGGGTTGGAGGCGTCCTGCTGCTTCTCTTCCTTGTTTTCTTATCAGTGATTGGTTCTGTTTGTGTATTCAATCAGTAATCTTTACGTTCTGGTCGTCCTGATTAGTATTCCTGTGTTCAGGCCGTCCGCTGATGAAGGCTCCTCGGCCTCGATTGTTTGGTTGAGGTTGTATCCGCCCCAGATGTCGCCGCCGCCGCTCAGAATTAATGTGGATTAACGTGACTGGAGCTGAATGCTAATGTTATCTCCTCCTGCTGCTGATGGCCAGACAATTTAATTGCTGCGAAGAAAGTATAAAAAATGTAATCCATAATTTCATATTTATCATAATAGCCTGCGGCAGAGAGAGGGGAAAAAAACGGAAACCGAGTTTTTCCCGCCCTTTGCCCTCGTTAGATGTGTCGGCTGCTCCTGCATCTCCTGATTATGAACAGAGGCTACCTTAGTGCACAACTTCATTAAAATCTATTTAAATCAACTTCAGCTGCAAAGTGCTCCTCTCTTCTTCTTCTTCTTCTTCTGCTGCAGCGTGTATGAGCAGAAGTCTCTGGGAACATCATTAGAGAGGAAGAGGAGTAACTTTGGATAACAAGCTCCTTCACCAGTGTCAACACCCCCAGCCAATCGCCTGCCTCTTACTGTAATGTGCCTGACAGGCTCAACCACTGCTCCTCTCGCCTTCATCCTCCCGTTTTGTTCCCGGGTTCGGCGGGCGTGCTCTCACTACAAAGTGGCCCCCGGTGCCCTGAAGGTAGACCCGCCGTCTGGGCCCCGGTAAATATGACACCCGCGGGGAGAGGCCCATCAAATGACACTACAGAGGAGTCCCATTACCGTGAAGCAGTCCTCTGAACTGTGTTTGCTGAAAACGCTGCTTCAGATGTGATCTTGCCCGTTTGAGCGGCTTCCTTCACTGATGCCGAGCGGCGGAGCGCTCAGGCGGTAATGAGCATTAGCTTAAAGTCCAACGCGCTGTGACTGCAGGCTAAATGCTCAGTGGGGGGGCGAATAGGAACGTGTCAAAGGTCTGATGCACCAAAATAATACAGCACGCTCTCAGATGGTTATTTACGCCATGTTGAGAGCTAATGATGATGTTGTGACTCCATAATGATGTCTGCTTGTGTGCACACCCTGAAAACCAGCGACAGCGACCCTGTGAAGTATAGCCCTGGGTCCACTTAAACCTTGTGCATACCTTAAAAATTCACATACACTCTTTAACCTCGTGTACACAAACAGTCCGTCTTATAAAGTGCTATAAATATGTAATACATAATTTTTTTTTTTACTTTCACTGCATCAGATCTTTTCAACAACTTCAGAACTAGCCATAGATATAAAGTTTATTATAATTTTTCAATATTTTTTATGTTTCTTTGGTCTTTTTGTCATTAGAACCCCTGATTTTTTCAACGGGAAAAACACAAAGTGTGCAATATTTCCAAAAATGAGGTGCAAAGTGAAATATTTGTGGTGAAGATATTACAGCCTTTTCCATGTCAATAATTGATAATTACATTAATTTTAATGCATTATGTTTTTTTTGGCTCAGTGAGAGTTTGAAAAAAACGGAAGCTCTTTAACCTCATGTACACAAATGGTCTGTCTCATAAAAGTGCAATAAAAATGTAATATAAACATGTTTTTTTTGTACTTCAACTGCACCAGATCTTTGCAGCAACTTCAGACCTATCTATAGATATAAGATTTGTGAGGATTTTTTGAAATATTTTTGTTTTTATGGTCTTTTTGTCATTGGAACCCCTGATTTTTTCAATGGGACCCCCCCCCCCCAAAAAAAAAGCAATATTTTTTAAAACTGAGATGCAAAGTGAAATAGTTGGGATATTACTGTCTTTCCTCGGCCAATTATTGATAGCAACACTGGTTTTCACGCATGAAACTGTGACGGTTTATTCAAAAATCTAAAATGTCAAACAACGTCAGTAAGTGCCACAACGTGCATCAAGTCCAACTGGATGCAGGTGCTGGTATGCAGTGTTAAAGGCAAAGCACATAATGTATACAAGTTTTATATATATATATATATATATATAAATATATATATATATATATATATATATAAACAATGACACAACCAAAATGTGAGATCTCTCATCATCACCATCCATTGAATTGTCTTCACAACAACTAATGACCAAAGTACCGAGTGCTGGCTCACTCACAAAGAGCTGTGCAAAAAAATCCCAGAAGTAGAGCAGGACAGTGCAGGCAACTGTAGTTGGGA
Source organism: Cheilinus undulatus (assembly GCF_018320785.1). NCBI lineage: Eukaryota > Metazoa > Chordata > Actinopteri > Labriformes > Labridae > Cheilinus > Cheilinus undulatus. The sequence goes on along the minus strand of NC_054887.1, from coordinate 15,542,452 downwards.
GACTCATTTTACCACTGGGGATAACAGTGGAGAACAGTCTAGCTAAGTGCATCGTGTTCTCTAAAGAGCTGGGTCTTTAGCTTTCTCTTGAAAGTAGAGCAGGACAGTGCAGGTCGAATGGAGTTGGGTAATTCATTGCACCATTTAGGGACAACAGAGGAGAAGAGTCGAGTTAGTGACTTAGGAGCCTGATGTGGGGGGAAGTACCAGGCACCTTTCGCTGGCTGAGTGTAGTGGGCGAGAAGGAGTGTAGACCTGGATGAGGGACTCCAGGTAAACAGGAGCAGTTTTGGTTACTGCTTTGTAAGCGATGATTAGAGTTTTGAATTTAATGCGACCTGCACCTGGAAGCCAGTGTAGAGAGATAAACAGAGGAGTGACGAATTCTCTTGGGTTGGTTGAAAACCAGACAAGCTGCTGCGTTCTGGATCATCTGCAGAGGTTTATCTGTGCATGCAGGGAGGCCTGCCAGTAATAAGTTGCAGTAGTCAATGCGTGATATTACAAGAGCCTGTACCAGGAGCTGTGTTGCATGCTCTGTCAGGTAGGGTCTGATCCTCTTGATGTTATAGAGGGCAAATCGGCAGGACCGACTAATCAAGGCCACATGAACCTTGAAGGTTAGCTGGTCATCAATCATGACACCCAGATTTTGGGCGGTCTTAGTTGGCATGAGGTTATTTGATCCAATCTTGATGCTGATCTGTGGTTCTACAGTGGGATTGGCTGGAATGATAATAAGCTCAGTCTTGGACAGGTCAAAATGGCAGGTGGAAAAAATGGCAGGGTCACTTCATGTGAGGGAGACCAAAGGATTTCACCATTTCATGACCTCCATTGAGAGGTGTCATACTCCACTGCCTCTTCCTCCTCCTTTTCCTCTTCATTTTCCCCTGTCAAGTTGCAGGGTCCCTCTCTGTCTGGCAGGTATTCCTCCCCTGAATCCTTCTGGCTCCAAGGTGGGTCTTCACTGCTCATATCCTCCTCAGAAACATGCCCCTCACTCCGCTCAGGTGACTGCACACATGCAGCAACTGCCTGCTCCCAGTTCAAATAGTGCTTCGTGGTTGTCCTCTGGAGAAATGACCAGCCAAGTTGTGTGTAAAGTTCAATTTTTTTCTTGATTAAAAAGAAGCCTCATTGGATGTGTGGAGTAGCATGTTTTTGCGGGTGTGTGTTTGTGTGTGTGTGTGTGTGTGTGTTTTGCTGCGGTCTTGCAGTCCTCTGAAGAGAATGAGGAGCATGTTTCTGAGGTGGATTTTACCAGCAGTAAGGATTCATCTGAGAGTCAGGACTGATGAGGGAAGGAATTCCCTCTGGATACAGAAGGACCCCGCACAGGCATGTCTGTCTGTGTGTGTTTGTGTGTGAAAATCGAAAAATCCCAGGTCAAATGGGCTCTGTTTATGTTTTTTTTTTCTCAACCATATTCACACCACTATTTTATACTAGTGCTAATATGCCAAGACCATTTTATGGTGTTCATCTTTATTATTGCTTTGTATTTTGCGAGGTAAGAAATCCAGGCCTTCACTGAAATTTCTCTGAAACTTTATGAGATGGCCCTGGGGTCATTACACCTAAAACATGTTTTCCCTATATTTTCCTATATTTTGAAGGGAGAAGCTTAGATTTATTAGGTATTAATGGAAAAAGCATTATGATATGTCAGGATTATAGTATATGGAAAATATGTGGTTATAATGGGAGTCAATGGGGCAAATTTGTCATGAAGTGAAAAAGTCTCAGTGTGATGCCAATCTCCTATTCTATACACTTCTAGTAGACAGGATTTTGGAATTAGGAAATAAATGTGAAAAAAAAAATAGTGGCAAAATTTCCTACAGTTACCCTTTAATCTGACTGGTATACTGAGAGCCAAACAAATCAAAACAACCAAAATGTCACTTTTGGTCCCCATATGCTCCGAGGGTTAAGGAGTGTTGTCGTTTGATACAGGGGGAAAGGACACAAGGGAAATCTAGTTTCAGTTTTTACATCTATTCTGGACCCTTTTATTTTAGATTATTACTTAGGACTTTCTTTTTGACCTGCATGGTTGAACAAAATCAGGGAACCCGCAGCTGCTCAAAAGTTTTTAAGGACTTAAAAATAGATGTAAAAAATCTAAGGTCATTACATGTAGGCATGTATGATATTTTTGGCATGATGTTGGCATAGGCAGATATAAGTTTAGTAAGTATAAGAATTAGCCTTGTATGTAAGCTGTAAATATCAGTCTATATTAGTCATAAAATTTGGCCTTCGAAAGCTGTAAATATTGGTTTAAAATTAGAAATAATGTCAGCCTATGTAAGCTGTGGATATCAGCCTAAATTGGTGATAAATATCAGCCTGTATCCCCTGTAAATTTTGGCCCATATTGGCAGTAAAAATTGACCTATGTAAGCTGCAAATATCAGCCTTTATTGGCTATTAATATCAGCCTATATAAGCTGTTAATATCTGAATATGTAAGCTTTAGATATCAGCCTATATTTTCTTTAAACATTTCCGTATGTAATCTTCAAATAACGGCCCATATCAGCTGTAAATATCAGCCTATATCAGTTGTAAATATTGGCTAATGTAAGCTGTTCATATTGGCCTTTATCACTTGTAACCATTGGCCGACGTTAGCTGTAAATATCAGCCTGTATCACCTAGTACTGGGTTACATTACTGTGTTATAGCCAATTGTAATGTCATCACAGTACTATGTTAATTTATTACTTTCTTCCCCAACACTGCCCACATTACACTGGTGATGTTAGAAATGTCTTATGGTATTTGTATTGTACCTGTACTGTTTTTTCTTTCTTGCAGAGCTCTGCTGGTCCATTTAGAGAACGGTTATATTGGTAGAGGCTTCACTCAATTCTGTCCTCACCTCAGTCACTACAACACCTACGTGGACAACATCTACAACTCCAGCAAAGTACTCCGGGTAAGAAATCATGATTTATACACCACCTCAGGGGCTGTTAAATAAATTAGATATTATCATCTCTGATAGATCAATATTTGGTTCCAGTGGTTCAGCAATCGTATCACAGGACAATGATAGCTTTCTGTATCAGTACTTTCCCCCTCAACTTCTGTTTTTTTCCTTTTTTTTCACATAATAAATTCCCTGATCAATTCTTTGGCTCCTCACATCATTCACCATGAAACATCTGAATTCATCCTGTACAAACATCTTTTCCTATTGATAAAATGATTGATTCTCTGGTCTGAAACTGAATAAATAACATATTTTATTTCAGTGTTATATAACCTCAGAGTGTCTCTATCTGAACACAGCAGCCATGTATATCCTTATGACTGACAGCACTGACTTGATAAGGACTCTGTGCCGTCCTGCTGTTGACACATACTTATGCTAACATGATGTGCAGATGCATATTTAATGACATGTACACCCCCCCTTCCTCCCCCCTGATACATGGGGTGGAGGTGGGGGTGTGGATGTCATTAAAGGAGGACTGACAGCAGGAGGGTTTCTGTTTGTCAGGCACAGCCAGCATCAACACGGTGACATGAGATCCAGAGGTCTGCTCTGTTTGTGACATGTTCATCATCAGCAGCTCTGCTGCCTGCATGCTAACACTGTTAGCAACACAAAACAGAAAGCTGGCTGACAGTGAGGCAATGTGTTCTCAGTATTTGAGCATGCTGAAAGGCACTGTTATTACATCTGTTAGCATGCTAAAACGTATTCTTATTCCATCCAAACTGCAGACACTTACAGCTGATATAAGCTGATGTTTACAGTCAATATAGACTGATATTTACAGCTGACAAAGTTAGATATTTATAGCTGAATTTTGCAGAAATTTAATACAGATTTAGGCCAATACTTACAGCCAGTACAGGCCAATATTTACAGTTGGTTAGGCCGATATTCATAGCTGGTTTAGGCTAATATTTACAGATGATACAGGCTCATTTTTACAGATGATACAGGCTGATATTTGCAGATGATTTAGACTGATATTTACAGCTGATATAGGCCATTATTTACAACTAATTACAACCATTATTTAGAACTAATATAGGCGGATATTTAAACCCAATCCAGGCCAATTTTCCAAGTGATATAGGCTGTTATTTACAGCTCATACAGGCCAATATTTGCAGCCAGTTTAAGCTGATATTTACAGCTGATTTGGTCTCAGATCAGCTGATTTTTACAGCCAATACTAGCCAATATTTACAGCTGATGCAGTCTGATATCTATAGCTGATTTAAGTTGATATACACGTCTGATCATACCGATAATGTTGTGCATCTTAGAGCTATAATTTTGCTTTCAAATTACATTGTGTAAGATATGTTCATGTTTAATGAGAACCAGTCCTTTGGCTTGGTATGTCACTGACATGATACTGGTATCAGTGTCCTTGCATCCCTGTTTATCATGGTTAGAGACAGTTCTCTTTATTTCTTGCCAATATTCATTAACTAACGCCCTTTACTCTTCGATAATCACTTCTCTGTTATTTATGTATTTTTTCAGATCCAGGTGAAAAAGAATAAAGCCTTCAGACGTTTTAAGAAACTTCAGGAAGACCGACCGGAGTTCAACAACCAAACACTGGAGGATTTACTACAACTTCCTGTCCTAAGGATTGACCAGTAAGACTTCAACTGTTTCTTTGGCTGAATTTACATTTATAGGAAACTCCAGAAAAACTCCTTTATCTGGATTTTACCTTAGTATTTTTCCAATATTTTGTCCACATAAGCAACCAAGAGAAAATATTAGTTGGTCTTTCGTTTTAAGTTATTCTGTAACTACATTAGGAAAGATAATAAACGTAAAGCTTGTGGAGGCATTGCAGTTGTGTTTGGAGTCTCTGCTGCAGACGGATCACAGATTTCACCCTTCACTTCTGTTTCTACCGTCATGTTTTTCCCTTTCCACCAATCAGCTGCTGCTCTTCACGTCGTATCCTCGCTCTGACAGATGTAATTATTATTATTGTATGTACAGTCCATGTAAACCATCCAATAACTGTCAGGAAGTCTTCATTTTGTGGTTGGACGTTGTGTAATTTCATGCGGTCCTGATCGGGTTTGTTAATTAGAGGAAGAAGACGAGAAACGGGCGGAAACCATGAAGCAGATATCATGACAGAGGTTTATCACGCTGCCTGTTTTATCTTAATTAGTTTGTCTTATCTCTGCTGTCTCCAGATGTACAGTTGTATAAATGTGACATCCGTCTATCATCACAGTGAAGTTTCAGTGAGATGAGCTGATCCTTCACCTCAACATCTGAGACTCTTTACTCTACGCCTCGTTTTCTACTCCACACCGACCACTTCACATCTTTTCTGTTTCAACACTGCTGAGAGAACAAGAAACTCTTATTTACATCTTTCTAAGAACCAATCTGAGCCTTTCTATTTTGATACGGTGCCTCCAATACTTGAGCTCTGGTTGGCAGATATTTGAGTTCTGCTTATGTCCATACAAAGAGCACTAACAAAAATAAAAAAGTGTAGGTTCTTTGTTCTGTTAAACTTAAGCAAAAGGATTCATTTGATTCCTCCTCAGGTTCATGGATTTTGAACGTCCAGCACTAACATATTAGTCTCCTCTCTTTTATTTCTTAAAATGTAATGGTCTGATTAAATTGTCTCATTAGATAGTGTTCACTGATAACTTTTTTTTTATCTATGACTATTTTTGAGAAGAAAATTTAGCAGAGACCCAGAGAAAGATCAAGTGACCTCAGGGGGCTGTGCATCATCTGAAGAAGTATTACACTCCTCTCAGTGCTGGGCAAGGTTCTTGTACTGAGTCTTCTGAACAGAATTTGTGATGCTCTGCCTCAACACCAGCTGCCTGAATAGTCAGACTTCACACCAAAGAGGTCTACAGTAGACCACATCTTTGCTTGCGACCTCTGTTGACTTCTAGGAGTTCAACTTGGTGAGCAGGGATGCTCTGTAGAGGATTCTGGAGCTCAAACGGGATCTCACATTGGCTTGTCCAGCTGATTTATGCCCTATATTCTGGTAAAGAGGATGCTGTGAAGTGCGGTGGTTCCGCCTTTGACTTCTTCCCAGTGGGTTCTGGGGCGAGACAGGGCTGTGTCTTAGCTCCTGCACTCTTCAGTACCTGTATAGACTGGATAATGGGGGGGTAACAGGGGCAATGAACTGTGGAAATTAGTTTGGTCATTATCTGATGATGCTGTGATCCTTGAGGAACATGTAGATGTCCTTTTGGGAGGTTCTTGACCTGCTGAGTGAGGAGGCTTAAGCAGCTTCTGGGCCAATACACAGATCCAGGCATTGTGGGATGCCTTGCGTGCTGCCATTGAATCTGTGTCCGTGCATCGTGAGAGCATGGAAGTTGTAGAGCTGTTCACCTACCTTGGCAACATAATCTATCAATCCGTTTACCTGCAAGGCTGAGAACAACCTTAGACTTGGCCCCAGAATGAAAGTCCTTGGCCCTTGGTCCTCCATCTTACTATACTCTAGTGAGGCCTGGAAGTTGACAGATGACCAGAGGCGCCAGCTGGTCTCCTTTGTGACGACTTTTCTTCAGCACATTTTTGGGTATCATTGTTAAACCATGTGTCTAATGCTGATATGCTCAGCAGAGCTGGGATTGGAAGGGTCAGCTGCTTGATACAGGAGCGGCAGCTGTGCTTCTACTGGCACCAGGCGCCCTTCCCAGGTCTAATCCACCTCACCTCATACTAGGTGCCCAGGACTCGATGAGCTGGACCAGGCGTCTGGGGCAGCTGTGCGCATCGTGGAGGGGTCAGTTGGGAGGATACCTGTAGAGATGGGGCATGGGCTTGGAGCAGGCCTGGATGATGGCCATCAGGAGGCCAAAGCAGGACAGGGCCAAGGTTGAGTGGCGGAGTGCTGAATCGGCTTATGCTACAATACCTGACCTGACCTGAAACAGCTTGATTATCTTGTTTTGATAATTGACTATGACTTAATAATAACCCTTGGTTACAGTACCATCAGGCCAGTAAGTGTGCAGCTAGCCTTATGTAGTTAGTGTAAGGCTGTTGTTGGGGTCATCCATCCTTGAACAAGTGAAGTATCCTCCCTGGTCCGATGCTGAGATGTTCTCTTTTTTAACTTCTTCTCCATGTTCCAACATAAATCCGCCTCAGTAGCATTTCCTCTACAGAGGGCCAATTTATGTTTAATCCACCTAAGCTATAACTTGTTGTGTGAGCAGGCCGAGCGCTGGCGAACATGACTGACAGACAATTCTCTGCAGCTCGGCCCTCTCTCTCTCCGCTCCTCCCATCATCATCATCATTGATTAGTCTGACGCTCTCGCTGAAGCTCAGGAGACTCCAGGGACGTGTCTAATTGTGTGATGATTTTAAGTGGCACGGCTGGATAATCATCTCCGGCCGGCTCCTTATCTCGCTGCGGCGCAGCGGCGGGGAATAGCAGGAAATTGTTGTCACTTATCACCGCTCAAGGATGATGGATGGCGAGTAGGGCTGGAGTGAGGATACTTATGTTGCTGCTGGGGGAGGAATAAAATCATTGGCTTTATTAAGTGGCATTCAGCGGAGCCGGCCGGAGCAGTCATCAGCGTCCTCCCTGCTGAGATCTCCATTATGACAGTGATGGAGTCTCGGGCTGATTGTCAGAGTGAATAGCAGCCGTCTCGGCTTGTATGAGCCGTGTTTGTGTCCATAATAGAGATGCAGCTCTTGTAGAATGGCAGAAATTGGAGGCCTTGGGTAAAAATACTCTGAGCTGAGCCTGTTTGTGCTGCATTCAGAGGTTTTCATGAGGATGGGAATCAACCAAGGCCACACAATTTAATAGTGCAACAATACTGGGATCAAGAAAATCTTATTACAATTCAAGTATATTAAAGTATGTAGAGTCACCTGAAACTTTATGACTAAGTATTATAACAATGCTTGGATTGAGAAAATCTTATTAAATTTGGAGTATTTAATGATCATAATGAATGATGCTCCCCGCTTTACCTCTTTAGAAAGTTATACTGTGAAATGTTATTGGTAATTATGCATATACCCAAATTTTCAGGCTGGCTGTATGGTATTTTTTCCATTTGTATCAGGGATTTGCACGCTCACAAAAACAGAAATTAAAAGTTGGGAAGCTAAGCTCAGCCTGAAAATTTTAAGAGGCTACTTTGAGTTTTTACCCACGTGAATTAGAGTTTGGTAATATTATTCAAATACACCAGAAGTCATTAATTTACTTAAAAAACGTAAGATTTAAAAGATTTAAGTCTGAATTCTAACTGGTATTTCTTGTGAAACACTCAGGCCTACTCCACATGTAGACTAGTATTTTTAGTGTTTTTGAAAACAGAAGTTTTTCTCCTCTTTTTTTTACAAAAAAAAAAAAAATTCAAAGTTGTTCCAACAACTTGAGCTGGGTCAAATTTCAAACTGCTGTCACTGAAGGCGGAGTTTGTGTCTTGAGAATGTTGTATAAAGCAGCAGTGACCTGTGACATCATCTTTAAAGGAAAGGATTGAATGTTTTGTAGACTTTAAAGTATGACTTGTCAAATAACTTTGCAAAGCAGATGAACTGTCCAGATTCCATGTCTGTCATCAGGAAAATCCATGTGTCAAAGCTCCAATCTGAAACAATCGTGCCAGGTCTGATAACAGACCTGGCCAATCAGCATCATTTGAGGAGAACGAGTCGGTAGCTATGAGCAGGGTTTAGCTGTACTAAGTGTAGCAATGCCTGACACCACTGTAGCGTTTAGCTTGGATGTAGCTATAGTATAGCAACACTTTTAACCAAAATGGACAGCATTTCTTTTCAAATAAAGAGCTCAGAACAACTCAGAGCCATTATCCACAAATGGAGAAAACTGGGAACAGTGGGGAACCTTCCCAGGACTGGTTGGCCAACCAAAATTAGTCCAAGAGTGCAATGACTCATCCAGGAGGTCACAAAAGAACCCAAAACCACATCCAAAAAACTGCAGGCCTCACTGGCCTCAGTTAAGGTCAGTGTTCATGACTCAACCATAAGAAAGACACTGGGCAAACATGGCATCCAAGGCCAAAACCACTGCTGACAAAAAAAGAACACAAAGGCTTGTCTCACATTTGCCAAGAAACATCTTGATGATCCCCAAGACTTTTGGAGAAATATTCTGTGGACTGAAGAGACAAAAGTTGAACTTTTTGCAGGGTGTGCAGCCCGTTACATCTGGCTTAAAATAACACAGCATTTGATTAAAAGAACATCATGCCAACAGTCAAACATGGTGGTGGCAGTAAGATGGTCTCTGCGTAGCATTGCGCTATTCGTTGTGCAAGTTTTTGTAGTGTTGGGTTAATATCGCGCATGCTTTTTAATAGGGATGCACCAAATTGAAAATTCTTGGCCGAAACCGAAAATGAGGAAACCAAGGCCGAAAACCGAAACACCGAAATAAATTTTTATGCCAGTTATTAGTACCACTGCATTTATGGCTATGACTGTGTACTATCCTCACTAAAATCAATTGCAATTGCATAAATTAATATCAGTGCTTCAAAAAATAAATCAATTACAAAATTATGTAAATATTTATTAAGCACTGACTTTCGAACAATGCACAATATAAAATAAAATAAAATATTTAACTTGACCCCACTCATGTATACATTAAATCAGTGGTTCTCAGCCTTTTTTCAGTCATGTACCCCCTGTGAAGTATTTTTCCAGCCAAGTATACCCTAAATAGCGCAAACTTCTGATTTATCAAACTTTGTAACTGATAAACACTTTCAAATTACAAATATTAGATTTTTTTTTTTACAAACATTTGAAATGTTAAAAAATGCATGACTAAATTTATGGCACATCTTCTCATCACTAAATGTGGGATTTCAAATTAATGTAGTGAAGACTGTGAGTGGAAAGGCATTAAACCATTTAAACCCAGAAGTGTGCAAAGCACTGCTCAGCTGCAGTGGTCTCTCTGGAACAATTTGGAAATAAAAACATAGAGCTAGAAAGAACTAAAAACCTGTAAAAAAATTAACTAATTATTAAAAAAGACAGCTTAGTGCCCTTATTTGGGATCATAATAAAGATCTCTTCTCAAACTGAAATCATGAACTTAGTTATAGATCAGCATTTCTTCACAAAAAATAAATCATGAACCTTTTTATGAATGGAGTGATTGTGAATACAGTGTTTGACAGGCATGTGCCAGTGTGGGTCAAACCATTCTGCCATGGGGGAGACTCAGGGGTTTTAGGGTCATTAAATTAAATAGCCTACAAAATATAAACTCCACTTCATAAACTTAAGGTCCTTAAACTCTATACGCAATTTTTTCATGCAGATTATTCACACAAAATATTTAAATTATGAACCTGTAGCCAATCAATGCAAGCTTCCACAACAGCAACATCATTTCACAGCGCAACATTGCTACGGATATTTTTTCAAAGTTTCGCTTCGACGTGCGCACATGGTGGTGGTGTTGATTTTTAAGGCAGACAGAGGAACAAAAACGCCCTCCTCTTCAACACCACCTGATGTTTGCCCTCTCCTCGTACCTGTCTGTAGTCAGTGCTTGTGTTTTTGCCTCATGTAGCCTGGTAGAGAGGGAGACAGACAGCAGGCAGCCTGACATGTCCATGTAAACGCAAATGTGCTACTCACACAGCTGGAGCTGTTTCTAAACTAACAGGACTTTAGTGAAATATTTACCAACACAGTCTCCTCTGACCTCAGGAACAAGTGAGCTCAAACAAGTGAGCCAATCTGTGCGCTGTGGGGGAGTCAACTCCTCTGACCGTGAGCCTCAGCTGCGCCCTTATTACTATTATTGATCATATTTGACGTAAAATGAATGAAAAGTTAGTCCCTCCTCTTACAAACTTGGCTGGCACAGTGAATGAAACAGTGAAACACAACGGCACTGGCCTCCTGGCTGTGCGTAAAAGGGCCGTGTTACACATGGAGTGAAGGACAGAGAGGGAGAAACATCCTTTTAACCTCCAGCTCCAATAAATATCACTGTTTATCAGAGGACAGGAGAAAACACACCACAGACGTTCGAGCAAGAATGTGATTTTAGAATGTAATATACTCGCAAAATCGTGTCGTTCGTGTCGCAAAGAAAGGTGCTATTTTTTGTTATATAGCCAGAATATATTCTAAAATCTCATGTATGCGTACCCCTATTTGAAAACCACTGATCCAAACGCGTGCTGGCCGTGTTTTTTTTTTTTTTTTTTTGCGTCATCACAACATCGTGTTTCAGCCTTGTTGTTTCGGTGTTAAAAGTCTTTCGGACGAAAACCGAAAATGCACTTTTGGGACATTTTTGGCCGAAAGTTCTCGGTGGCCGAAATTTCGGTGCATTTCTACTTTTTAGTGTTGGGCTGTTAGTCGAGCAGGTTCTCTGTAGCGTTGGGCTATTCGATGTGGAGGTTTTTGTTGTAGCGTTGGGCTTTTTGTCCGGCAGGTTTTGCGTAGTATTTGGCGATTAGTCAAGCAGGCTCTTTAAAGTGTTGAACTATTCATCGAGCATACTTTTCAAAGTGTTGGGCTATTCATCGAGCAGGCTCTTCCTGGTGTTGTGCTATTCATGGAGTTGTGTCTTTGTAGAGTGGGCTGTTGGTTGAACGTGGTGCAGCTTTTCGTTGAGCAAGCTCTTGTTGGTGTGGGGCTCTCAATGGAGCAGCTCTTTGTGCAGCGGGCTCCCGTAAAGGCCAAACTGTGGCAGAGGTCTGCAGTTCAGTGTCGAACTTGTTGAGTGTTCACAAGTGTGCATGCTGAACCAGCAGTGCTTGATTTAGTGTAGTGAATCGACAGGAGGGTTAGTAATAGACTTCGTTTTGTGCTCAGGTGGTTCATCATCTTCCACAGCTGAACACTGAAATGGTTCTCCAACACAAGGTCGCTCTTTGATTCATTTCTTTCAAAAGCAAACTCAAACATGGAGCCTTTCTTAAGTGGCTCCTTTCTGAGGGGTGCAGGTACCAGAATGCTTTTAATCTATGTTTTTGGTGCTAAATTGTTGATTGACCCTGAGGTTCACGGCCAAGATTTATTACAACGAAGTGCCTTAGTTTTGGTGTTTAATCATGAATTATTAGCTGATTCTGTTGACCCTTAATGAGGAGAAAACACTTCACTGCTCGCTACACAAGATCAGGATTATAATTATTTAAATTTAAAACAACACTGGTGGTATGGGTTAATATTTTAAAAGATCAATAGTGTTTGTAAAATAATTCTGTTTACTGAACTTTGCTTTAAAGTGAAAACATCAGATTTAAGTGTTTATGATTGATGTATGAAGGAGAAACAATATTCAAGGACTAAAACTATGATTGTAATTGAATAACCACTCTTAAGAGAGATGACACTGACCCGGCACAGAGGATAATTTAAACTGCATTAAAAAACAAGTCGCCCTTTTGGGGATTATTGTTCTATTTGTATGGCAAAAAATGTCTTTTATTTTTTTTATTTTTATTTTTTTTTTACTGGTGCTTTTTTCTGTTTTTTAAGGAATAATGGTAACGTACTTGATTAATGCTATTCAAATTTTTTTATTAAAAAAATGAGAAAGGTTTGCTCTGAATGCAGCCTCTTGCAGCCTTATTTATTATAAAGCTATGTTTCTAAAAAATCATACCTTACTAGGGATGGGTATTTTATTTTATTTATTTTTTTAATGATATCGGTGCTGCTGGTACTTTTTATGTGGTGTCAGTGCCTGAATTGATATTTTTGAGAGAAAAAAATGTTTTAAAAGTCAGCGAGAGAATGAAAGCTGTCTGGGTTTCATGAACGATTTGTAGAATAATCTTTGTAAGGTGCAAGTCAAACATAGGATAAGAAAAGAAACCAGCTATAACTTAACACATAAATCACACAAATCCTGTAAAATATCTCTTCGCTTTCATTGGGTGGCAGGGAATCAATACCTGTGTTGTATGTAATTCGATCTGTAGGTATCAGATGTGTCGGTACTGGTGTTGATACTCATCCCTATACCTAACATGAAATCATGGTTTCATTACATATCATATATATGTGTGTTTTTTTATGTAAATAATAAAAGAAGTGCACTTACTAGTTAATTAAGTGACCTGTAAAACAAGCGGACACAGATAAGTGTCTGAATACCAAACATCGGCCCTGACAATCGACTGGGGGTTAGGTGGAGTTTTAGGGAATCACTCCCATGATCCCCCACTACCTTTGATGAAATTGCTTTAAACTGAGCGCCCCTAGTGGCTGAATTTAGATACTGTCATTCAACTTAAAGCTCCCATTGTACCATCTTCTCGAGCTCCTGCTCCCTTTCCTTTAAAATTAGCTGGGGTATGAGCCATGGCTCCTTCTGCTCCTCGCTTAATTTAAAGTAAGAGCTGTTTTTGTTAAGGAAGGGGGGTCGCTCTGTTCATGAAACATGACAAAACCCATGGACAAAACAAGCACAACACAGTACAGCAGGGGCCATCAACTAGATTTGAACAAGGCCTGCTTAAATTTGATTGATATTTTGATCTGATTAGCTTAATTAGATTATTTTTTTCTTTTTTAATTTTTTGTTACTTTTATCTTACTTTTTGTTTTTATTTTATATATATATATATATATATATATATATATATATATGTCTGGGGAGAGTGCTTTAATGTCTGTAAAGATTTAAAGAAAAAAAGTGTAATTTTTTTCTCCCATCCTTTGGGCCACCAGTTGATGATCCCTGGGGTTTTAGTACTCACAGTACTAACAGTTGTCTTGTTTTTTATGATAGTAGGAAGACAAGATAGCCAAAATACTTATTGGGGCATAAGCAGGGACCTTGGAGTGAGGACCCTCTCAAAAAAGATGAAATATTGATTTTATTATCATCATTATTTTTATTATTCTGGCACATTATTGCTTATTTGGCAGCCTGAACAATTCTGAAATGTCACAAGAATCTGCAGAGAATACAGTAGTTCAGTAAAATTGTACGTATTGTAGTGGTCTCATGTATGTGCATCACAAAATAGCTCCAAAACATCCCATAGAGGCCTTATGAATATGGATGGCCGCTGGAGAAGGATTGAGCTACATACCTGAGATTCACAGGTATCATGTCCAGACAAATGAAAAAGTCTCCAACCATTGTGGTAAAAAGGAAGAGAGATATCAACCTTGAAATGTCAAATTTGGGCCTTTTTTTCTGAATCACAGGTGTCATGTTTGAATCAACTTGCTGAAATTAAAATTGATTATTCAACCAAGTATGAGTCATTGATGTCTGCTTGTTTTGAAGAGACAGGCCTTTGTGAAAAATCCTGCCCCTGGAATAAACATCAGTAAAGTTGCCCCCAGTAGCCTCATGAACATTTTGTCCATGTTGTTCATCCTTATATACATCCCTGTATACATACGTAATTATCTTCCTGATGTAAGCTTCTCTCTGCAGCAGCACACTGATAAAAGCTGGAGTTGTTGTTCAGTTTGATAAAATATTTCCATTCTGTCCACATTCATGTGGAGTAAATCCCTGTTAAACAGAAAGATAAGACTCTTATTATATTTTAATTGCTGGAGTTTGGAGCATGGAGTATCTGCAGTCTTCTCTATTTACCACGTGTGCATTCCTTTCCTTTTAAGCTATTAAATTTGAGTAATTACCCACAAGCCTGTGCCATGCTCACTAACCCGTGCAGGAGCTGCCAGTGCCTCTCGTCTCTTAATTACATATTTGAATCCTTAATGCATGTATGAAAAAAATAATTAGACAGATATTTCCTTCTTTAGTGACGTTAGAGGAAGACGCCCCGCTGACCTGATGTGTCGGCATGTTTGAGAGAGGAACGTGAATATCATCTGCATATGGGAGGATGTGCATTCCTCATCAGGAGACGTGAACTGTACCAAACAGGGTTCAGATTATCGGCTCATTATCTTTTCTTTGCTGTGCTGCTAATGAGCGGGACAGGGCGGCTAAACGAGAGCGCTGCCTTTACATTGTTTGAAATGTGCCGTAATAAAGCTCATTAGAGTGTTCTCTCTTTTTGTTTCACATTTGTTTTAATTAGATTTTGGTCTCAGCTGCTTAATAAGAACGAGTGCATCCATCCCTAATAATGTCTGTAATGTATTTGTTATTACACGACCAGACAAGAAGAGGAGAATGTGAGATTATTACTCTTTTTAAGCACCTCCTAATTGAATGAGCCCTAATTGGAGCTTGTTGGGTGTTGGTTTCA
This sequence comes from Cheilinus undulatus, assembly GCF_018320785.1. Lineage (NCBI taxonomy): Eukaryota > Metazoa > Chordata > Actinopteri > Labriformes > Labridae > Cheilinus > Cheilinus undulatus. The sequence continues at coordinate 15,527,230 of NC_054887.1, read as the reverse complement.
TTTCCAATGAGTAATCGAGTACATCGACGACAACGTCAGGGTCTGACGTTAAGGTTTTTCCTACTTACCTTTCAGGGCAAGCGCTTCCCAAATCTACTTGCCCTATCTAAATTCCTACTTGCCCTGTCCAGGAGGTACTTTTTCTGGCTGTCAAATACATACATTTTGCTCACAACATACTTAGAACTAAAATCCATTGCCTGTCAACTGTGGAAAACAATACACAACACTTCTTTCTTAAGAAAACTGTATTTATTAGCTGTGTGTTAGCTCACTGAAAATTATATTTAACTTTGTACAGATCAGTGCAATGTGAAAGCTGCACCAGGTTGTTTTCTGAAGAAATTCAAACTCAGGAATTTCGTATTTACAACACTAATAAGGTAGTAATACAAACACAGAAATATTTTTTCATAACTGATGAAACCAACTATTCTCAGAGGAAAATGAGATCAGCAAAACACTGACACTAGAGGCAGGGTCTGCTACGTATGCACTAAGTATAAAACGGTGCTTTTCTTCTGTTTTTATTTGGTTTATTCATCATGAAACTGAAGAAATTTTGCCGACACATGACAATCAACCAATTAAGATTTTTCTTGTTTGATTAAAAATGTCTTCCCCAAAACTACATAGTGCCCCTTTAAAGTGCTATTTCACAGTTCCACCCTGTAACTGTACCAGTTAGACCAGTGGTACTCAACCTTCTTCTACCAAAGAGCCACATTGTCTAAAAAATACTTTAGCAAGAGCCACAGTACAAACCGGGAATGTAAGATAGATAGATCAGTTCATCTGTAGTTGAAATGAAATACAACAGTGGATTGTTGGATAACTATGAGGTAAAATGGGATACAAATGTCTGTAGAGTCAGAATAACCAATATGTCACTGATAATGAGCATATATTTATTTTATCACTGACATCAGACTAAGACCTTGTATCTCAATTTTTCATGATTTTAATTTGTTTTTATAAATCATATTTATATCATTTTTATAAATTATAAACTTTTTATCCCCTGAAAAGTGGTCATTTTGGAGATACCAATCTTTGGCCCAACACCAGCGTTATGAAAGCTCCACCTGGCCTAAAGATTTTTTAAGATATTAGAATGTGCTGAGTTTGAGCTCTGAGATGCTTTTCAAAGAAAATGATGATTTATGGTTGGCTATTTGGGTATTTATATCTCCCACTGGGGCATTTACTGGAGTTCTGTGGCTTTATTAACATAAAAGAGATGCTTTCTATTTTTTTTCCACTCATTATTAATTCTTTAGGTTAAATGGGGAGGGGCCTCATTTTTGTCTTTGCCCTGGGCCTCCAAATGACTAAAACCAGCCCTGCCTCACACCTGCTGCTCACCAGACACATCATTTCACCCTGCCTCATTCTGGAGCTTTGGTTTTATATTTCTGCTCTTTTGACAATATTTATGACCATTGCTGCATTAAAGATCAAATAAAACACCCATGTTTGGACAAATTTCACTAGATATTAAATATTACATCATCTCCACATGTGATCCATGTGTGTTATAGGCTACTCGTTGATGACGTGCATCGGCATAATTGTCAAAAGATCTGGGTGTCAGAGAGCATCTGCAGGATGTGGCTGTAGAAAAAGTTAAAACGAGGAAATGGGAAGCTTCAGATTAAGCACGACAGCAAACCTCAATGAATGAGCAAACTGAAGAGACGCACCGCCAGCGGACTTTCTCTGCTCTCTTCTCTCACACATGCTCCTCTGTCGAGCACATCCGACGGTAATAAAACACGGATTTAAAAATAATAAACTTTTAATATTCATTTAAAGTCTGTCTTCTTTATGTGGGTAACAGATTTATTGATGTGACCTACCATGAATCTTTACTGATGACAGTGTTTACTTTCATAAAGGGTTTTAGTTAAGGTTTGTGCAGCTGTCTGCACGTCAGCTGACGCGCTCAGCCAATGGAGGCAGCGACACACTGAATCTGGCTACTCGGGGGCTCCATAGTAACAGAAACGAGTGAGGAAAATAATAAAATTAACGAATAGAAAAGCTCAGAGTCATGCTTGCCCGATCGGGCAAGTCCTTACAAGTTTTGCTTGCCCGTTGGCTTTTTGAAGTTGCCCTAGGCCTTCGGGCAACCGTTAATGTCAGACCCTGAACACTGTGCTCCTCCTAAAAACAAATTCTGCCAAGAAAACCTACTATTTGGCTCCTGTATGTTTCTATATGTGCTGTAAAGCAATTGTAGGATACTGGTTCATTTTTTCTACTCCAGGTTCCAAGTATAATCTACTAGTTGAACTTTATATTCAAGACACTGTTTAACTGGGGGATGTGACGAGCTTTTAGATTTGCCAATACAAGAGTACCAATCATGACATAATACTAGATGTCCACAAAACTGGATTATTGCCAATATCTGACACACCAATATTTCTGAACTCTTTTTAGCCGATACCAATACTCATATATACGCAATTTATTACTGTAAATAATAGTCATGTTGAAAATAATCTTCTACACGATGCATTATGATGTAGACATGGACGGTTCTGAATCTGCAGAGGCAGTTTTTTCCCTCTACAGTTGGTTCTACCATAAATACTGACATATTAACCTGTTTCCCTTTAAACATGGCTATTTCTAAGGCTTTGGGACTCCAGTCAACCATGATGAGAGCCATTATCCACAATGGAGAAAACTTGGATCAGTGGTGAACCTTCCCAGGAGTGGCCGGCCTAGCAAATTACTCCAAGAGCGCATCAACGATTCATCGAGGAGGTCTCAAAAGAACAGACCCAGTTTCACTTGACTCAGTCACTCTGTGTTAATGTTTCAACAATAAGAAAGAGACTGGGCAAAAATGGCATCCATGAGAGCTGTCTAAAGCCAAACACACTGCTGACCAAAAAGAACAGAGGCTCGCCTCACATTTGACCAAAAACATCTTGATGATCCCCAAGATATATGGGAAAATATTCTGTAGACTGACGAGACAAAAGTTGAAAGACCACCATATCAACAGTAAAACATGGTGTTGGTAGTGTGACGGTCCAGGCTGCTTTACTGCTTCAAAACCTGGACCACTTGCTGTAATTGATGGAACCATGACTTCTGCTCTCTACCAGAAAATCCTGAAGAAGAATGTCTTGCCATGGGTTTGTGACCTTAAGCATAAGAGCACTTTGGTTATGCAGCAGGACAAATCCAAATCATCTCAGCAAGTCCTCCTCCAAATGGCTTAAAAAATCGCAAACAAAGATTTTGGAGTGGCCTAGTCAATGTCCAGATTGAGATGCAGTGGCATGACTGGCTGTTCATGCAGGAAAACCCTCCAGTGTGGCTGAATTGAAATAATTCTGCAAAGAAGAATGGGCCACGATTTCTCCACAGTGATGTGAAAGACTCATTGCCGGTTATCAGAAATATTTTCTTGCCGTTGTTGCCACCAAGGATGGTACAACCAGGTATTAGGTTTAGAGAGAAATAAGCACTTTTTCAGCACTATATTCCAGATTTTATGGTTATTTAGAATAAAGTCAAGATGTTGTTCCCTAAAAACCCTCGAACATTCATCTTTTCACTGTCGTTCCACCATGTTGATGGTATCGGTGGCATTTATTGTCCTCCCTTGTTGGCTCCAGTGTGTCTCTACAGCAGGTCCAGACTGTAAAGGGCGAGTGAGACAGAGAGAGAAAGAGAGATGGAGCTGTGAGGCAGACACTCAGTGGAAATCAATGTCAATCATCGATGCTCTTCAAGGTCACATCATCTCTGGGTAAAAAGGATAAAGATTTCTGAGGAAGCTGACGCTCGCCATAGACGGAGACTGGAGAAGGAAACTTTATTCAGCAGGGGCATTGATTTTAGTATGACACCGATTCATGATAAATACTGTCTCTGAAAAATAAAATGATCACTGCTGATGGTTCTGGGATTCACTTAAAGATGCTTACTTTAGTTTGAAGACCAGCAGTTAGATTAGGTGATCATACATGTATTTAAGGGTTATATCCATGCTTGATTTTTAAACGTGACATTTAATCAGCAGTGAATATTTGATTGCTCCCATTTACCAAATAATCATTAGTGAAGATTCTGAGGTGAATGTCATTAACTTACTCCCACAGAAAGTAGTAAAATGTCTGATAATGGAGGGAGCAGAGCGAAGGCTTTGACTATCCATTAGTTTGATTATTCATCAAAGTAATGGATAAAATATGAATTATTTAATCACTCTGTTGTAATGTAAAATGCTATTTTCAGCCCCGCTTCTCTCTGATTGATTTCATCACATATTTAAGATCCTACAGTCCAGTTTCTCCATGTTTTATCCAAAGACTGGATTCAGTCTTTATAACCTTTAGATGGAGATATGGTCCATTTTTGTTTTTTTCTCTCTAGCAGACCATCTGAGGAGGTTTAAGGTTTAATATTTTCAGATCTCCATCCTGTTACATCTGTCAGAGATCTTAACCATCACCTCTGCTTCAAAGAGAAATTTCTCTCCATCTTGATCACAAAAGAAATGAAATCAGACTCAGCTGTGGATGTTTTCGGTCTGTTTGATAACTGAGGTGTATTTTTGTGCAGGCTTGCGAGGTCAGAATATTGTTCTTTTTAACTTCAGTGGATCTGTTAGTGTTTGGACTTCATGTGTAATGTTCATAAGATCTGTCTGATAGGGTTGCTTAAATGCTTCAGCTTAACACCAGTTTCGGCACATATTGGTCCTGTTGACTATACCACATCTTGTCTCCTTAAGGATTGGATGTTGCAGAAAAGAATGGAGGGCAGACAGACTGTCCCCCATTGGACAAACACACCTCTGCATTGGTTCAAATCAAACCTCTCTGACTGCCCTCAGTTTATGAACTCAAATCATTCAAACCCTCTTCAAGTCTCTATCGTTGTTCCCCAGGGTTCTGTCCTGGGCCCCCCACTATTTATTATCTATTTACTTCCCCTTGGCCATATCTTATGTAAAGTCAACATCCACTTTCACTGCTATGCTGATGACACCTAGTTATACCTATCCACCAATCCTAACTCCACCTTCCTCCTTCTGTAAAAGTTTACAGAAATCCTGGTTTTCACACAACTTCTTCAAACTCAACAGTAACAGAACTAAAGTTCTTCTTATTGGCACTCATTCCACCTTAGCCAAAACCGACAGTTTTCCCTCACAGTTGATCATTCCTCAGTTTTCCTTTCCGTCAGCCAACAGCACACTATCTTTGCAATCACACATCAGTAACTTTACCAGGTCTGCATACTTCCATCAGCATTCATCCCTCTGTCCATCCCTAACTCCCAACTCTGCCCCTGTTTTAAATCTAAACAAGCTTTCAAAATAAATGTAATAACTGTTAAGGTTCAGCTTTCAAAATGTAGCCATCCTATAGATTAGTGTAATAATTGTTGGGGTTATTTGTGTTTTCTTACAGGTACAAACACTTCCTGCAGGACCTGGCAGCCAACACGAGTCCAGACAACCCTGAGTTTCAGCAGATTTCAAGTACGTGTCTTTTCCTAAGTTCTGCCACCTCTATGGCCATTTTACAGTTTTACAATGAAGGTATCATCTTTAACAGAGAAGCAATTAGTCTGAGGCTGCAAGCCATGAAAATGCCCGAAATGATGGAAGACAAAACATGATAAGTCAAATAAATCTGCGCTACAATACAGGCTTCAAAATTAAATCAGAGCATTGCGTCTCAGTCTGAAAACCAGCAACAACAGGCAGAGATGAGGGGAATTTATTATATGTTTGATGATGGTTATTAATACAATAACAAGTTAGAAACCGGACCAGCATCCTGGTAATGGTAGTATTCCTTAATTAGCTAAAAATTATGCTTTACTGAAAAAACAAGTTCACGTTGATGTTATAGACATATACATTTAGTATATAGTGCTTTTCTTTTAGAGGGAAACAGAATCGTTACTGGTTTTCATTATAACAGTTAAATTCACCCATGGTTATTATCATCATTCACGCTTTACATATTATCAAAATTGTTGCGACGACTGCTTTGATATCACGGTTAATACGGTCAAGAGAGCAGACAGTGTAGGTGAGGTGAATTGAAAACAAGTCCAAACAGGGTTTTAAAAAAAAGTCTTACACCTCATTTCCACTCATGAAAGGATGATACCTCTTAGTGTCTAACGCAAGGAAGTGGACTTCTTTTAGTGATGGAAACTTCCTGTAAGCATTAAAGATGTGAATCTGAAAGTATGTCACAATTTGATTCAGAACCGATTTTCAATTCAAACCAATTTCGATTCAAAACACATTCTCTGTTTCTTAAAGAAGTGATAATTTCAGCATCTGCTTTAGTCTGCTGTGCATTAAGGTGCTGTAAGTTATAATTTGACATTACAAATCTTAATAAAATGTGCTGAGGAAAATGCTTTTTTAGCATATTTAGCACAGTAATTTCTGCCTGAATTGCAAAATATAAATTTAATGAAAAACTAAACAAAGGCCTCTTTAAGTGTTCAGTATCCGTTGTTATCCCATTTTACATAAAGTCACCAGTTTACATGGTCACTGTTTAAACTGTAACAGCGGTCTTTGACATAAAAAAGACAATAGATCCCTTCAGCAGTTTCTGGCTGATATTCCACTTATTTTTACTCCAGGTGAATGTACATGTGTGCTGTGGATTTGTGCATATGAACTGTTCCTGAAGTCGACTACATTACTTTAGCAAACACAGCTGGTCACACATCCTCTTACCTGGGATTGTAGAATCCACAGTGAGTCTTAAAACTTTTCTTTTGGGAAAACAGGATTAGCCGAGCAACTCAAGACTCAGTTCTTTTCTCTACGGTGACATAACGCACTATGCACGGGTTAAGATGGAGGTGCAAACAAACCGCAGCACTTCTGTTAACTTTGCTGGAAAGATCCAGATCACACAGGAGTGTCATGCAATTCTAGAGAAGAGGTGTGATGCAAGTACCTGGGCTAATTACTATTTCTGAAAAATTGAGACAGGACCTCCAGATATATGTTTTCCAAGTTCCCGAGCCATGACAGGAACGTATGAAATGAACATTAAGGGCAAAGGCTAGCTCAGTGAAATGCTGGGCAACATTAAGACCAGAGAACACTCCTTTTAAAGACGCACAGAAGTTTACTTGCATAAAATAGCAACAAATTTTACAAAAGATGTAAGTTTGGGTTCTAAATGCACTTGTTTTATTTCTCCCTTGATTGCTCTCCAGTGCATTACCTGTTTTTTTAAATGCATGTATGTATGTCTCATGTTTATTCCCTGTTACAAAATGGACAGAACAGACAGCATGTAGATTGACCTCACTTCCATGTTTTCAGCATGGCTGCAGGTCCTGCCTTGAAAAAACCTTACACACTCTTTTCCATGAATTGGGGACTTGAATAACAAGTATGTGGGGCTCCGTGTCTTAATATTCCACAGAGTGGTGGTTGTGGTGAGTCACTGTACAGTACAGCTTTGCCAGATTTGTGCAGAAACAGCTGTGCTTCAAGCAAAATGAACGGGGGTGCTCTGTTTGTTGCACTGCCAGCAAATGACCATGCCACCAAATATCTGTATGTGTGTCTGAAAGTATTGACAATGCAGGCAGAGCATCAGTATGTAAACATTACCAACACTCAGAGCTAATGTTAACACCTTCAGTATTTGTGATGGAAATGTCACACAGAGGAAATTACCTGCAGCGGTTTTGCTGTTGAAAATGCACTCAGGATAAAAATAAGTATGTTTAAAATATCTATTCTTAAAAATTTTGAATCGATTCAGAATTGTAGAAATTAGCATATGCAATTCTGCCTGTTTTCCAGCCAGGACCGTAGCATGTCTTGAGGAATGTTTCATTAAAAAGCTGTATGGCCACAACCCTAACCCTAATGCTAGGGTAAAGTCTGACTTATTGTCTCTTTAGTTTATTGCTTTGGAGAATCTTGTGCATCACTCATGTTTCACATAAAACTACAAAGTGCAAAGACAGAGTACACCATGAAACACCTACACAAACTACTTTAGCTTTAAAACTTTAGTTTATCATCTTTATTGAGGTAGAAAATAGTGAGTTTCTTGTTTTTAGAAGCTAAAGTTGATTTTCTGTGTTTGTCTCTGACTTCATTACGTGTTGATAATCGTGTGATGATATGTCTTCTTACCTGAGAAGGAAAGTAAACGTGTACATTTATAGACTAAAGACGAGTCTTAAGACGGCAGAACGAGAGCGACCTGATGGCAGAGAGCGTCGGGGTGAACGACAGCGCTCATTATCTTCATTTGGGGAACAAAGCAGCGCCTCTCTCTGCCTTCACTCCTCATTTGTTGTTATTGTCGCTGCAGAGCTGCACTGCTGCAGAAATGAAAGCTGGGCCTGCCTCTACGCCCCGGTTTGATGTGGATTTTGACATAATTAATTGGGAGCGGATCAGAGGATGTTAAGCGGGAGCGATATTAATAAATAAAATCTTCAACATCAACACGGATCCCGATAATGACTAATTTCAATCGTCAAATAAACAGCAGATCTGACTGCACAGCCAATGTACACAAGGAATTATTTATGTGTATCAATTAAAATCTCATTGCTGCGATGCTGCCTCTGCTTACAAATTAAAACAGCGGCTGATGCTAAGATGAAGGTACATCTCCTCTTCCTCTTCTCATTAGAGAGGCTTTTTTTAAACTCCTTGCTGCGTGCGTGCGTGAAAACTTCCTCCTATCGTAAAGGGAATAATTTAAAAAAAGAAAATCCAGACAAATCACATTGTATCTGATTAAACAGAGTGGAATCACAGGAGGCTTTGTTGTTGTTGTTTTCTCTTGTTTTCTCACTCTTTTCTTCCTCTTCCTCACCCTGCTCTCCTCTCCCTCACCGTGCATTCAGCCTGGATTTAATTGTTGTAATTGCAGAGCTTCAGGAGTTTTCATCAGCCTGTTTATACACTGAATTTCACCGCTGTGACTATAAGCGAGAGTGACCTGCCTCGGTGCATGTGTCAGAGCTGTAAGAGTAAAGTTAACGGAGTCTTAACTGAGAATAAATGGAATAAAGAGCAGTAAGAAAGCAGAGAAATGTCTGCTGAATGAGGAAGAGGCCATGTTTTATTAATGCCTGGGCCAGCTGTAATTAGGAGTTGTTGTTTTTCTAAAGCAGAGCTGGAAAATATTCCAAACACGTGCAACAAAGGGAGAAAGTCTACACGGACGCCTTGTTTGGTTTACATTGTAATTGTTGTGAAGTTAAGCGAGCCAATTAGGCCGTGATTATTTTAGCGTCGACGCGTCGCCCTGAGGATCAAGTTCATCCGCTGAGTTTCAGCTCACAACAACAGCAGCAAAAGTTGAGCTTGAAATTAGAATCAGTCTCTTTGTTGTTATTTTGGACGCGTTAATGATGTAGCTCTAAATGTTTACAGGAATTAGAGAAAGAACTCGGTAATTGGAGGATTCTCTCTGACTATTCTGATTAGTGGAGGTTTTTCTTCTGTTTTGGTGAAAGATGTTAAAGCTTTATTGAACAGTAAGGAAGGTAGTTTAGTAAAGAGTTCTTAAATGTTGTAGATGTGAATACCCGATCCATGGGTAGAAAATTCATTGATATTTGTAAATTCAGAAATGGTATATATGACTCTGATTGTTAAAGTATAAAACAGAAAAATAAGTAGTTTCTTAAATTTTAAAAAGCAGCATTGAGTCCATGACATTTTGCCAAAGAAGATGATAAATCATAAAGTACTGAACCCGACCCAATCATTACATAATGTAACATGTTATCGTGCTATGTTTTGTAGTATCCTATCCTATTATGCAGTTCTGTTATGTATTGCACTGTGCTATATCACACTGTCTCATATCAAACCCAATATTACTGTACCGACATATCCTACCATATCATACCACACTGTGGTGTATGGTATCAAATTTTACCATATCCTAACCTGTCCTATTGCATGTCAGAAAAGCCCTAGTAACATTTAAAATTGGCTCAAAGCAAAACAGGAAGTGATGCAATATGCGCACTGTCAGTGGTACCCAGGCTTAAGTGTTGATTGGCTTGTACTTGTTTAACATCCAATCAAACAGATTTAGTTTTATAAAGGACATTTGTTTAGTATCAACTCATTTCATATCATATTTATCTTATCTTGTTTTATCGTATCTTATTGTATCATACTGTACCACATTGTACAGCACTGCAACGCAACGTGTCGTATTGCATCCTATCATATAATTAGTATCTGTTTTTCACCCTGGAAATAAAGCAGATGTCCTAGATATTGGGATATTTAGTGTTTTTATTAACCAAAAATTGTAGGCAAAGTCCTGCTGAAACTACTAAAGTTTAAGTGCTTAGGACTTATATTTTTGTTGCCTTGTTGATCTTTTCAGAATAATATGAAAGCTTAAAATTATGGTGTTGTGGAAATCTAAAGTTAATGTTCAAATATTTAGCTAAATATCTGTGTGGATGCAGAAAAAAATGATCAGTTACTTGTCTCAGATGCATTTAAGTTAAAGTAAAAAGCTTCTTTACAGAGTTTAGGAGCAGTTATACAGATTTTTGTGCTAGTCAAGGCCACATGTGTTGTTTAAAGCCCGACCCTCTTTGGTTTTTAAGTCAGGGATGGAGAAGTAGCTCAGAGTTATAGAGGGTCAACATTTACAAAGATAACTGTCTATGGAGAAAAAATGAGTATGTTACACTAATGGAGCTCAGCTTCAAGGCTCAATCAACAACCAGTGTTTGTTTTTTATGTTTACATCTTTAGTTTCCTTTCATGAAGAATCTCAAGTGGTTCTTATTATTATAAACCCTCACAGCTTTAGAGCATCGGTGAGCAAGCCTAAAGAAGTCAGATCTACCACTCCTCTATGATAATAAAGGGTTTTGTGTGCTTTTGTGTGCAGGCGCGGTGGATGCAGTGAGCGAGGTGTCCCAGCATATCCAGAACAATACTCGGCGCCATGAGAACCACCTGCAGCTGTGCCGGGTGCAGAAACTGCTGAAGGGGCGAAAGACAAAGGTGTTGGCTGCAGGTTAGAGCCTCTGATCACTTATTCCTTTCATCTCCTCCTCCTCCTCCTCCTCCTCCTCATCCCTCGCTGCGTGTCCTCTGGGAGAGCCGCGGGAGGAGGGGGAGGATGGGGGTGGAGCAGGAGGGGAGGTAAAGTGGAGGTAAATTAGTTAACTATGGAGACATTCCTGCCTGGATTGATTGAATCGACGGAGTCTTTGGTGCAGGAAATGTTTTGTTTGTTAGCAGAATGTTGCTGCTAACTGTTAGCATGTAAATATCCTCTCCTTCTTCTTCTCCTCTGTCATCAATCCTTATGACACAATAGATAGACTGTTTCACATCCCCATGGCATCATGGGATATTTTTCACATAAGCCTGGACAACGACCCATAGACAGGGCTTGAGAAGGGCAGAATCTTTGAAATCAGAGCAACAAAACACGTCATAGGCCTGAGCTCTACAGTCAGCTGTTGTCATGTCAGTCCATAATTCTTCATTATCAATGGAGCCAGTTGGCATCATCAAACTCTTGCTGAAGCTGGTCAGGAGAAGATCAAGAATGCCTTTTCCACCAAGAAAAGCTTTCATGGTGATTCTTTGCTCTTCTTTTAGTAAAGAAATGTCCAGTTCTGGTCAAGCTTCTTCTATAGTTGCATCCACTCTTATCTCTTCACTGGCTGCCATTGTTTACAGGCTTGCAGTTGGTGTTTCTCCTCAAATGCTGTTCATTGGTCCAGCCATTCTAGTACCAAAAACAAGACAACCAGGTTGGTCTGTATCAGCTATAAATATCGGCCTATATTGGCATTAACTATCAGCCCATAGTTGCTGTAGCAAATGTTGATATCCGCCTATTGTGTCTGTAAATATCAGCCTATATTGGCAGTAAATATCAGCTTAAAACGACTGTAAAAGTCGGCCCATATCAGCTGTAAGTATTGGCCTGTATTTGCGGTAACTTTTGGCCTGTAGCGACTGTAAATATCAGTCATATTGGCTGTCAATATCACCCTCTATCATTTGTAAATATGAGCCTATATTGGAAGAAATTATCAGCCTATACAGGCTGTCACTATTGGCCTTTAGGGCCTGTTAACGTTGGCCTATAGTGGCTGTAAGTATCTGCCTGTCAGTTTTAAATAACAGCCTAAATTAGCTGAAAATATTAACTGGTTTTAAGTATCGCCCTATGTCTGTCGTTAATATCAGCATTTATTAGCTGTAAATATCGGTCTATGTTTGCTGTAAATATCAGCCCATATCAGCTCTAAATTTTTGCCCATATCAACTGTAAATACTGGCCTACATCTGCTGTAAATATCAGCCTAAAGCACTTGTTAATATTGGTCTGTATCAGCTGTAAATGATCAGTCTATACCAAATGATAATATTGGGCTATATCTGTTGTAAATATCTACCTCCATCAGCTGGAAATATTTGCCTTCATCAGCTGTAAATGCTGCTTCTGTAAATATCAGCCTGTATATTAGCTATGATTATAGTCCTACAACAGTGCTAAATGTTTGCCTCTGTACCTGTAAATATTGGCTTAAAATCCCTAGATTGTTGGCCTTTACTGGCTGTATGACACTTCATAAGATGACATAAAAGCACAACTAAGAAAAGCTTGGATTGAAATAATCTTAACGTTAAGTGGGTTACTTATAAAATCTGCTTTATTTAGCTTAAATATGAAGCATCATTCAATGAAACACATTTTAGATGAGAATAACTTCTGAGTCTTGTTATGTAAAGGGGACTATTTTGGCAGAAATGCCAAGGCAGATTCCTAATATAAACTTCATAGTCATATCTGTGTTCTCTCAGTATTTTAAAATACTCTTGATGATCATTTTGTCCAAATTCGTACAGCCCTTCCTCCTTCATTTTTTTGTCCTCTTCATCAGCGCTCCCTCTCTACTTGTGGAGCGGGGACTCTTTTCTTTGCGTCTCCCCCTCCCGTTGTTTGTCTGGCCTCCTTGTTGCTCCTCTCACCCTGCCAATCTCCCCCAGGACCAATTAGAGCTGGGCCTCGTCTCTCCGACCAGCACATGAAAAGGAACCAGTGAGTGTTTGTTTGCTTGGGTATGCAGCGTGCTTCATGTGTGTGTTGTAGGTGTGTATTTTACGTGTTGGTGTTTGTTCGTGTGGATGTGCAGCGTGTTTTTATGTGTGGATGTGTTGGTGCGGCGCTGAATAGCAGCTCATCTCTCTAATGCCGATGTGGGAAGTTTCAAAAGCTTCCTCTCATCCGAGTTCTCAGGCCCTTGCAGCTCCGCCGGCTTCCTCTGCAGCCAATAAACCGGCGGTCCCACCAGGCACACTTCAGAGCACCCCCCCATCCCGAAAACCTCCCGCCGACCCGCGCTCCTTCCTCCCCTCTACACCTCCTCTAATGTGGCAGAAAGAAAGCTCTGCCTTTTCCACATGAGAGGCAGCGCATCCCCTCCAACATATTAAGTAGCTCTGTAGGAGACGAGACACAAAGACTGAATCAATGAGACATCGATACGCAGACGGTCGCAGAGATTCTCTGCCAAAACGCCTTCAATTTCAAACTAAGACGTCTCCATGCTTCCATCATGGTACATGGATTTATTTTAATTTATCTCCTTTGATTTTACCCATCACTGAGCAGGATTTAATCTGCAGTTTGTTATTTTTATCTGAAGAGTTTTTCTCTCAGGTAACTCAAGGTCAGACTGACTACAAAATACAAAATGCAATTTTAAAATGATGATTTAATTCATTAAGGGAAAAGAGCCATCCAAATCTTGCCTGGTCCAAAGTGATTACTCCCAGACCTGTTGAATCAGGAAATCACTTCTGTGTGACAAAGCAGGCTAAAAGATCTCAAAAAGCAACACGTCATGCCTCAATCTCAAGAAATTCAAGAACAGATGAGAAATTATTGACGTGTGTCACTCTAGAAAGGGTTAAAAAGACATTTCTCAGGCTTAGGGTCTCCAGTGAACCAGGATGAGAGCCATTATCCACAAATGGAGAAAACTTGGAACAGTGGTGAACCTTCCCAGGAGTGGCTGGCCTACAAAATGACTCCAAGAGAGCAACACTGACTCACCCAGGAGGTCACAAAAGAACCCAGAACAGCATCCAAAAACCTGCAGGCCTCACTTGACTCAGTTAAGGTTAGTGTTCACAATTCAACAACTGGACTGAACTGGACTGGGGAAAAATGGCATCCATGGGAGAGTTCCAAGACCAAAATCACTGCTGACGAAAAAGAGCACAAATGCTCACCGCATATTTGACAAAAATCATCTTGATGATCCCCAAGACCTTTGGACTAACAAGACAAAAGCTTAACTTTTTGGAAGGTGTGTGTTCCATCACATCTGGCGTGAAACTAACACAGCATTTCTTGAGAAGAACATCACAAGGACAATCAAACGTGGTGGTGGTAGTGTGATGTGTGGGCTGCTTTACTGCTACAGAACCTGGAAAGTTTTCAGTAATTGATGACCGCATGAATTCTGCTCTCTACCAGAAAATCCTGAAGGAGAATGTCCGGCCATCAGGTAATGACCTCAAGCTCAAGTGCTCTTGGGTTATGCAGCAGGAAAATGATGTGAAACACCCCAGCAAGTCTGACTCTCAAAGACTTAAAAAAACATAATGAAGGTTTTGGAGCAGTCTGGTCAAAGTCTAGACTTAACTCTGATTGAGATGCTGTGGCATGACCTTAAACAGGCTGTTCATGCTCGGAAACCCTTCGATGTGGCTGAATTAAAACAATTCTGTGAAGAAGAGTGGGCAAAAATTTCTCCACAGCAATGTGAAAGACTTGCCAGTTATCACAAATGCTTGCTTGCAGTTTTTGCCACCAAGGGGCTCAGGATTTTAGTACAGTTGACCCAAAGTCTGGTTTATTTGATCAGAATAAGCACAAGTGTGCTGTACTCAGCCACTGTGCCTCAGAAAATCCACTTTGAGGCTGTTTAGACATTATATCATGTATACTTGATCACAGTTAGTGGGGGATGCGAATGAAGCTGTGGCAAAGTATGGGATAAGTCAACTCTAAACATCTTCAAAAAACATGCTATCTGTCTAACACAGGCCCATTTCATCCTCTGATGTTCATCCTCTGTTGTTGGTGTCTCTACAGTGATAAAAACATCCACGGTTCCCTCTTCTTCTTTCTCCTTCTGGGTGAATTTTCAAACCAACTCCATTAATTCTTCTCTCTGTTATTAAAACACATACATTCCATCAGTCTGTCCCTTATGTTGACTGTCCTTTATTGACAACTTTTGGAAAAGTGGTTGGAATCGGCTCTCACTCCACTTGAGGTTCACCCACTATTCCAAAAGTTGCCAGCTACGGCCTTCTGTTTGGCCAAAATGGAGAAAAAAGGCCTCAACATTCCCAACTTCACCAACATTCCGTCCTCTGCCTTTGATGGTCCTCTTTGGAGTCTTTAATAGGCTTTATAAAGATGACGTCATCAGAGCTTATAAAGCATTCCATCCTTCAAACCAACTAGCTCAGCAGGAAGGGAAGGAGAAGCAGTCACACCAGGGCACAGTACCAAACTGTCGTTCACAATATGAATGCATCCCTACCCTGATGATTATTTCTGCTTTATTCTTTTTTACTCATCTTTTAATTCAGCACATTCGTGGAGGTTAAAACCCCTTGTTTCAGCTGTCATCAGATTATTTATCTCTTACTTGTTATCATTCAAATATGTGTTTCTTTAAACCCGCTCTCTAACTTGAACCAAAGCCGTCCCACAGCGAGTAAAACCTGTCGACTCTCTAAACCGAACTCTTCCAAACCCTCGAGATCATGCCGTCTCTACATCTGTTGTTCTCGGACACATCGGGAGGGGGGGTCGCGACTCTTTGTAGATGCCTCACCTCACTCTGGTACAGGTAACAGACTTTGTAGTGGAGCAGAGGTTCTCTTTGACACGAGGAGCTGAAAGGCCCCGACACGCAGAGGGGAGCTCGCCACTTCCTGCTCTTTGAACCTCAAAGCTCTGCGGACGGACAGAGGATGGCAGGGGGGCTGAAGTGGACCCAGACTCCAAAGAGAGAGACCCCTCCCCAAACAGAGAATATCACCTATAAACTCTGACTACATGATCAGCTAGGGCTGGGAAGTATATCAGACTTTTAAGATGTATGGAGATATTTTTAAGGAGATATGGAGTGAGACAATATTTTTACTACTGAAATAAATTTAATAGATTTATTTAATAGATATTCATAATTTCTTATGTTATATGGCTATATATTTTGGGGTAAGACATTATCATTTGCATCAATTGTTGTGGATATGCTAAGTAAACATGAAGAACCACTGACAGTTCAATGCTTATTGATCACAAGATAATCTTTTTAAAATGCTGACTCTGAATGGGGATTTATCGTTTTGTTTATCTTATATAAAGAGCATTTTTATTATTGTAAAAATCAAATGATACTGATACCTGTGTGATGGGACAAAATAAAAAAAAAGAAGTCTGAGACACCCATTATTGAGCTGTATATTAATTTGAGAAATCAAAACTGAAGGCAAACTTGTAGGTATTGTTGAAATTGCACAAATATTTTGGCAATTTTTGGAAAGTAGGTGCAGTTGAAGAGCAATAAAGATTTTCTTTTGATTTTTGCAGTTCTCCCTACATTCCATATGTTGCCCCTGTATTTGGCATTATTTGGATAACGATATGACTTTTGTTGATTTCTAAAGTGCACAAAAACATTAGCAATATTTCGAACGTGTGTGGAAATGGTAAGGAGTTCAGTTTTCCTTTGCTTCCCACCAGTTCCACCAACCTTTCAAACTTGACAAACCTATGGTGCAATATAGACAGTATGGTCTCGTCTTTGATTAAATTTGATAGTTTACATCTAAATTACACAAACAAGTTGGCAAAATTTGGAAAATGAGTTTATTTAAAGAGGAGTACGGATTTCCTTTACTGCTTACCAGTTTCACCAATTTTTCCAAATGTTATCGGCGTATTTGGCAACATTTGGTTGCAGATATTACTGGTAGGATTTAAGGATTTTCTGTGCTCAACGCCAGTTCACCGCTGCCGACGTGCGCAGCTACCAAGAAATAAACTCCATACAGAGCTGCATAACGTGAATCATGGCGACCGTAGACATGTCAGTACACAACTTTTTGAAAAGAAAACAACCCATCGCTGTTCTTTGTTCTTCTTTTAATGAAGAAATGTCGTCAAGTTATGATAAAACTAGCGCTTTATCAGCATCCACACAAATGTCTTCTGCCATAGTGCCACCTGCCTCCTGTTGCTGCCCTACGTCAGGACTCCGCCGTGCCTGAAAGTACTGCCCCTTGTCACTGATTGGTCCTGCCACTTTCTAACCCAGTCCAGTTGGTTCATATGGGACCTTTGCAAGATGGATTTGCCAGTATGGACGAATCCATCTGCTTTGCAAGGTTACAGTTCGCCCATTTTTTAAAATTTTGCAAATTTATTTGTACAATTTAGACAGTATGCACTCTTCTTTGGTTAAATTTTGATTGAAGATTATGTCTTTGCACATAAACATTGACAAATTTTGGAAATCAGGTGATACTGGTGCTGAGTAAAGTTTTCTTAAGATGTATCATGAGGTATCTGTCCTTTTTGATCCAACTACTCCATACAACAGCATTTTTACAGCTGCAGTTTATACAAATAAACAGACAGGTTGGCAAGGGTTTTGTACAATATAGACTGAATGTAGGAGTTTGCTTGCAATTTGTGTTCATTTGAAAAGAAAAATGGCCCGATAGTGGGTGTCATGGGCTTCTTTTTTAATTGTTATGGTATCAAACTGGTTTCAAGCTACTATTAGTACAGTCTGGACAGAGCATTTGACCAGGATTATGGGCCTACGGTCCATCCATACTGTCTACTTTCTGTTTGGTCTTAAATCAGAGCATGGCAGCGGTGATTGTGGTAAACTTTATCAAACCCACTCCATATGATCAGAACATGCTCTAACTTTGACTTCATGCATGATCAGTGGTGTGTTTCATGTTTGTTGAAGCGTCAGGAAGCTGCCAGCATCCATCGTACTGAGACTGATTCACTTCAGTTCACATCAGCTGTGGTGATGATTCAGACAGGACCAGATCTGTTGTATGTTCACTTTAAAACTTTAACAGGAAGTCAAAGTTGTGTTTTCAGGGGATCAAACCTAAACTCTTGTCTGAGACTATATAGTTTATTCAAGCAGGAGAACTTGGTACTAAATCACCTTTAATTGAATGAAAGACCATCTTTTATGCCATAGATTTTGTCATTAAAGTTTTCCTTGAAGTATTAGTGAAATATCATCTGAACATACTCACATGAACTTAAATTCTCATTTTATCATGTTGTGTCGTCTCATCTCATTTCATGCACCCAAGACCTTGTTTCATCTCAATTCTTGACCCCATTATCTTGTCTTGTTTTATGAACTCAAAACATCATTTGGTCACATCTTGTTTCGTCTCATTCTGGTGAATATCTTCTCTGGTCTAGTCTTGTCTGGTCTCAACCCCAATATTTCATGTGGTCATCCTGTCTCATCTTGTCTTGTTCTTGTGAACCTATATCGTCATGTTCTGTTTCTTTTAATTCTTGTGAGACCTTCGCCTAGTCTAATTCTTCTGAAACCAAAATCTCACCCTTTCTCATCTTATCTTGTCTCGTTCTTATGAGCCAATATTTCACCTCATTTCATCTCATCTCACTTTTCTTGTCTTGTCTCATCTCATTCTCCTGAAACTTGTATCTCATCCTGTCTCATCTCGTCTTGTCTTGCCTCATACTTGTGAACCCGATATATTGTCTTGTCTAATTTCTGTCTAGTCTCATGAGCTTAGTGTCCTCTTGTCTTGTGTCATGCTTGTAAAATAAATATGTTGTTTGGTCTCATCTTGTTCTGTCTCATTCTGGTGAATGTCTTCTCTTGTCTGGCCTTGCCTGGTCTTGAGCCCAGTATTTTATCTGGTTTCTCTCTTGTCTCGATTCCTCTTGTCTTGTCTCGTTCTTCTGAAACCAATATCGCACCCTGTCTCGTCTTATCTTCTCTCATTCTTATGAGCCAATATCAGATCTAGTTTCATCTTGTGTGGTTGGGTCTCATCTCATTTAATTTTTCTTGTCTTGACATTCTCTTGAATCTTGTATTTCATACTGTATCATCCCCTCCTGTCTTGACTCATACTTGTGAGCCCAATATCTCGTCTTATCCCATTTACACGACATCTAATGAGCCCAGTATCTTGTCATGTGTCATTCTTGCGAAAACCAATATCTCATCCTCTTGTCTCTTCTCTTCATGTCCCATTCTTGTGAGTCCAAAATCTAGTCTAGTCCCATGTAGTTTTTCTTGTCTTTTCTTGTTTCAGTCCCTTAAAGAAAATATCTCATCATGCCTTGTCCCATTCCTGTGAGCTACTCTTGTCTCATTTCCACGTCTCTTGAGACGGATATCTTGTCTCACCCTGAGAGTTTAGTATTGTTTCTCCCCTTGTACCCAGCTCACAGAGTTGCCGGTTATCTTAAAGCCTTATATTTAACTTGATGGATTATCCTTTTTCTGCAGTTATTAGGCTAGACAATATTTTGTTTTACTCCAGAGTTTCCGTGACCATGGAGATCCCAGCTGGCTGTCTGTTTCCTGTAACAGCGTTAAAGAACCTTCTGTCTTAGGACCTTTAAAGGCTGGTCTAAACATGTCTGTATTTATATCACATTGAACCGAATGATCACAACCACCACTCCAAACTCCTCACCACACAGAGAGTCTCACTGGGTCTCTTCACTGTTTTCCCTTTAAGACCCATGGCATTTTAAAAGCAATTTGACCCCTGCTGGACCCCGTCACTTAATCTCGGCGGGCTTGGCAGTGGCTGAAAACGTCCTCTCTGAGCCCCAGAGGCACGGCTCCGGACACTTGGGCTGCCGCAATCACAGGCGACCGACCGGGCCAATTACAGAGCACCCTGCACCAGGGCTGAATTTTCATCTTATCTATCCAAATGTCAGCCTCCTGCTTATTAGCTATCATCACGCTGGTGCCAATCATACACACACGGTGAGATGAGAGGCTTCATTGGTGCGCAGCCACGCCTCAGCCCATCCACCTCCCACTGAGTCCATCTCACAGTTCCTCTCCTTTATTTATCTTTGTACCAGGGCTCCGTCTGGATCATTATTTTTGTTCTCTGTGGCTCAGGAGGCCATGATTAAGAGTACCACTAACCAGCCATGGTGATCAATAGGAATTATCAGGGTTTGAGGTTTTTGGCTTCTTATCAATATTACTGATTCAAGAATCCAATTTATTATGGTTTAGACATAAAGATAACTGAAAGAGTGGTAACTTGTACTGGATGTGTAGTTCAAGGTTTATTTCTCACCTTCTGAGGTCTGTTAAGCTTTTCCTGATATGAGTGTTTCATAATAACAAGAATTCCAACAACATAACAGTGAGGTAATTTTGTTGTGAGGAACTTGCTGGAAAACATGCATTTATGACTGATTTAACTGAGTTTTAATGTGAAAAACTGGTGCACCTCCAACTTTCACATTCTCAAAATGAGATTAAAAGAACTTTATTAACGAAAAGGGTATGTATGAAAGTCTATTTTCACCATACAGCCAGACATAATTAAGACTTTATTTTTTCTTTATAATTACAAGACTGATGTGATTTTCCTTTTTTAAGTGGCAGAAATGGGCTTTCATAGGTAAGAGATTTGTCAGGACTCAGAGTCATATCCTCAAAGACCATCCTTACCAGGTCCTTTGGCTTTCTGTGTTTTATTGCATGTTTGATGATGTTTTCGGTCTTTCAGGGCGTTGGTACATCCGTGAGGGCTGGCTGAAGACGGTTCCTCCCAAAGGTAAAGAAGCCAAACCAAAGATGTTCTTCCTGTTCTCCGACATGCTGCTGCAGGCCAAACGCTGTAGTCCGCTGCATCCCACCAACGGGGACAAGTTTGCCGGTCAGCACGCCTACCCTCTGCACGACTGCAACGTGGAGAAAGTGTTCGGACACACCCGGAGCCAGGGCGGCCTGCTCAGCGTAAGTTACAGCCAACAGGGACCAGAACTGACCAACTGCAGACAAAGGGAGCCTTTATTGGGTTCCACCTTCACCAGCAGGTCAATCTTTGTCAAGCCTTACTCTCTTTGGTGACTGTCATGAAGTTAGAAAGAGCCCAAGAGCAGCCTCTTGCCCCTCAAAACTGAGCTGCAGGGGTGAAATCAACCGCTATGAAAAGGGACGGCCCAGGCCTGATGGTCAGAGTAGTTTAAGGCCGACCTATTTTTATTTTGAATTGAGAAATACAAAATCAAGAAACAAGCTGATTCCCAATTAACCTTTAAAAATGGAAAAGCAAACCATCTTTCAATGTCTTGTTTTCTCGTTTTTAATTATAATTTCTCTGTTTTTGTTTCCCATAAACAAATGTAAAAAATAGTTAATTTTTTTATCATATTGTTTAATATATTTTGATCAAAACAGGAAGATCAAAGAATGAATACTGGTGAATTAACGTTCTTTTTTTCCCCAATTTCTTGGTGCAGACTTGGTGCAGGAAAAAGAAAAAAAGAATGTAACATCATCAGTGTTTCATTCTTTTATCTTTCTTTTTGATCAGATCATAAAAATGGCAAAATGTAAAAAAAATTTTTTAGTTATTAGAATTACATATATTTTTTTGAACAGTTCATTTTCTGTTTCTTGATTCTCAAAACAGAAACTGTTCATATTTTCTTTCTTGCTTAATATTGAAGGGCCTGAACATGCCAAAGTAACGGCATTTGGGAAACAGCTTGTTTCTTGATTTTTAAATTCCTCATTTAAAAACAAAAATAATTTGACTGTAAAATAAACTGACCTCTCATAGAGACATTTCTAGTGCCATTTATACAATGCACATGCATAATAAAAAAACCATAATGCATTAAAAAAACATTAAATTGTGATATCAGTTCATTACCACAATATTCTTATCTTGCCGATGATTCCCAAGGCATTCTGGGAGATTTCCTCTCAGTTTGGAGTGCCCCTCTTTAAAATCTCTGTTTGAAGGTCCATGTTTCCCTAGCACTTCACTCTAACCCTCCATTCAACAAGAATCCGGACACCCAGCTCCTCGACGGGAATGTGGAAAATGAACCCACAGTGAGAGCAGACATGGAAAAAAACAACAACCTGAAGTCTTTGACAATCAACGATCTTTCAGTTGTTATTGATCAGTCCGTTCTTTTCTCTGTGGCTGTCTCTGAGTTCCTGTATAAAAAACTCTTAAAAGTTGAATTTTATAAAACACTGTGTGAGTGGGACAGCAGGTGGAGGAGACATCTGTTCTCTGATTTGAGTCCACACATGAGTGAATCTCTATCTGAAGCTTTATTTAATTTCCTCTTCTGATGTCTGCTGATTTGTCTTTCTCATGGCCTGATCGCTCTCAGTTTTATAGAGTGATAGTCGGACAGACACCTGAAACTGATCCAGGCTTGTTGGGTTAAAATGTTTCTGTTATTAATGTAGACCTTTGTTCCGTCCTTGACCTCTCCTTAATCACTTCATACCTTCACCAAATTAGTCTAAAAAGTTAAACTTAGAATGTTTCTGTTGTCTGATCGTCTACAGGCCTCTGTACAGCTGCTGCTGACAAACAGCCTCTAAATGATGAAGCTGCTGTCAGGAAATATTCAAAGCACCATGTCAGGCATTACTGGATGAGAAACCAAAGGAGTTCTGAAGAGTTTAGAACTGATTCTACAGTGGGGCAGTTTTAATTTATCAATGTTTAATGGTGGTTTTACTTCAGGGCCATGGGCCAAGATTTGTGCACACGACCCAAAAGTCTGGTTCATTTGATCAGTGAGAACACAAGCATACTATCAAGGCTGCATGTTAGGGGGGTTAAATGGGAGCCCTCCATGGGCCCCAGCAAAATGGGGGTAACCATATTTTATATTTAACCTATATAATACCAATCTTATCAAAGTAACACAAAATATGAATGTCTTTTGTTTATGCTGTAGTGCAATACAGCCTTTTTACTTTGAAATAAAGGCAACTTGAAAGAAAGGCAAAATTGGCCAAAGTGGGTTTAAAGTGGCAAAAATAGACAGTAATACGTGAGGGAAAGTGGGTAAAGAGTGACAAAAATATGTTAAAAGAGGATAGATGGGATAAAAGCAGCAAATATGTGTTAAGAAATACATAAAAGAGAAAAGTGGGTAAAAAAATAGTGAAAAGCCATTAAAAGTGTCAAAAATGGGCAGAAAGTGCTAAAATCAGGTTTAAAGTGGCAAATATGGGCAGCTCAAATAATGAAAAGGGGTTAAAACATAGAAAGAATTAGTTAAAAGTGGCAAAAATGAGCGAGAAGTGCCAAAAATTTGTTAAAAAAGGGGAAAAAAATGTGTGGAGCAAGTGATCAGAAAGAGTTTAAATTTGGTATGAATTAATAATTTGAACATCAGAGCCAGAGCTTGGCACTCTTTTAAGCTCCAGAATAAAACCTTTTGCCAGGATGTGAGTACCAATTCTACTAATCCAACACACATGCACTGATATCATCTATGCATCACGAATGGGCAGGGTCCATTTACAGGGTTTTTCAGGGGGCCAGCCAATTCTTCAGGCAGGCCTGCATACCATACTCGGGCATGGCCCCTGAGTCTGCTTGACAAGGTTGTCTATGGTATGATTCATGGAAGATGTGAATGCCACCATGCCCAAGTACAAGCACTCGTCAGTTCTGAACTTCTCCTGTCTCTTCAAAAGATGTTCAGCACAGGCTCAGTCTTCACCTTGTGTTGACTAAAAGTTGGTAGAACTGGCAAGGATTTTTGTTGCCAACTATGTTTGGCCACCAAAATGGCGGGAAAACGGCCCCAACTTCACCAACATTCCACCCTCTGCCTTCGAAGATGATGTCATCCTTTAAAACCTTTAATAGGCTTTAGAAAGATGTCATCTTCAAGGCTTCCATCTTTCAGATCCACTATGGAGAAAATAAAGTTGTTTTTAGTTCCTGAACCTCACTGCTGAGCTCTGTAGCTTACAGTAGAGAAATTAAATCTGTTAATTATTTACGAATTCTCAGAACAAAAAGATAAATCACTCCTGATTGTATTTAACTGTAACCTGGTCATCATCTCCTTCCTGTGTATCACTGTGCAGTGATTTCAGCTCTCGCTGCCGCTGTGCATTCCCGCTCAGTGTTGTGAATGAAAACGCTTCTCCGAGCTCCTTAATGAAACGTCTCCTGATGTGCAGATTACTCCTGGCTGTATTATGTGTGCAGAGCAGTGATGGCCGCCTGCTGGAGCAGAATCTCTCAGCTGCTGGATCAGATTAGGCTGCAGATCCGTCTCCTCCGGCCCTCCACTAAATACATCTTCCTCACGCCTGTCGCCCTCCCCGCAGCCCGCCGCGCGTTATCTAATGGCAGAAATGGCATTTCATTAGCCTCTTATCCCGCCGAGGCCCCAATGCATACTCAATAGCATTACACGTAATTTCTCATAAGGACACATTATTGATCCCGGGCCCCTACCTGAGCGCAGGAAAAGGGCTGTCAGCACTCCAGGGCCCGGCTCATCCCACCAATGAAGAATTAAAGCCAAATTAAATTTGACAGCTGTAAATGCCAGGCCAATCTATATGCAAAGTTTGCAGCAAAAATGTCTTTTATTAAAATTTCTGCTGTTTGTTTTGTCTTTTTCTGTGTGTTTGGAGAGAGCCTTTTCCTCTTCTTCTCCTCTCGCTGCATCGCTCTCTCTCTTGCTGCTCCTACTTTTTCCCATATCCCTGACACGTTCCCTTTGATGTATAAATAATCAAGCTAAATTATGTGCAGCGATGAGGCGCCGTGCTCTGCCGCTCTTATTATACAAAGTAATTTCTACCTAAGAGGGTCAGATTTCCTGACAAATCCCTAATTACCACGCTGCAACACAAGAGGAATGTATTTGTGCATAAATGAGCCGCTGTCCCCGCACCGTGAGCCGCACTGAACTCCATAATGAGATAATACTTCTGATCACACCATGTTTGAAATCTTAATGTATTTAATGCAGACAGAGAGCTGTTTGAGTGAAAACATCGTTATAGGAGCTTTATGTTCATATGAGTCTGAATTAGGCTCATTACTATACCAGACATTTATTCAGAATGATAATGAAACCTGTTTGATACATGAAAAGAAGACAAGTTTGACACAACCAATAACAGACTGGGTTTAGTTCTTGAAAATGTATGACAAACTTCTTCACAGTTTCTGAACTGCACAGATGGGTAATTGGACAAGAAATGTGATGTCCAAATGGTTCTGATGCATCTGAGTATATTTTACAATTTTCTCAGTCCTCGAGCTCTTTTGAAAGGTTTCCAACATAAACATGCAGCCAAGCCATCTATGTCCTTTTTGGTGCTTGAACAGCAATTTTCTAGTCCAGCCACAAAGGCTCTATTGGATTGAAGTCTAGGCTGTGACTCTGCCACTCCAAAAGTGTGAAGGAACTCTGGTTTCTGTACAATTCAGAGAGTTTTACCTGTGAGTTTTAGATGATCAATGCCTCTTATGCTCATCTTATGAAAAGACGTCGTTTTTGAAGCTTTGTCACTCTTTGGTAGAGCTGGTCCTTGGAGTAGTGGAGAATGTTTCATTATAAAATACATTTAATGGGATGATTTTATACATTGGTTTTGGGGAATCCTTCTAAATTTCAAGTCTTTTCAGTGATATTGATCATTGAAATAACAGATCATATCAAATAAAAGCCTGTTGTATTGAAAAGCAAATGTGATTACAGTTGATTGATTTGTGACTTTTAGTTGCAGCTGCAGGTGAATATGAGATCTAGTTTAATATGAAGAAGGCCTGATCCTCTTTTTTGTCTTCCTTTTCATATGAAGCTCTAAAAGCTTTAATATCAAAGCTGAGTCTACTTCCAGCAGTGTGTTTTGTGTTTAATCACAGCACGTTTTAGCAGATTTGGTGATTTAAAGGTAGACAGTGCAGCTTCTTTAATACTTAAGAGGAGCTCTGACTGCATGTTTTTAGTTCTCCCATTTTCCCATCAGTATGAGCCGTTTTTACTCAACTTTATTTTCTGTTTTTGCTCATAAATCAGAGCTCTGGGCGTGTTTGGGGCCTTAATGATGGTCTGGCAGTAAAAGCAGTGTTATTTTTTTAATGTACATTGAGCAAACTGAGAGAAAGGACGTGTTTAGTTGATGTAGGCTGCCCTCTGCTGTTTGAAACGTGGTACTCAGGCTTCTTAAGAACATCCTGCTGAAAAAAAATCTACTTTTTGTCTTAATTATGTCTAAAACATGGGATTTTATTTTATGTCTTTAATTTTCTTGTTTTGTTGTGCTTATATGTTTTTTAATCTTTATCTTTTATACTATTTTTTGTTAGAAACATATGCCAGAGTTTAGATTTTACCTTTAAGAGTGTTTTTTGAAATTATTACATGGTATATCTCATAAGATAAAATCATTAATTTAGAAAAATGTCTGAAAATCTATTGTTGCTTCATGTTATTTTAAGGAAGCTAAAACAAACCTATAAATTTCTTATTAAAAAGTTGGGTTAACTAATTTTCTTTATCCTGCTCCTCTTCAAACACCAATTCATGAAGTGTTTATCTATGTGTGTATTTTTTGTTACTGGTGGTAATGGTCAGTGAGGTTTTTACCCCCACCAAGGAGGTTATGTGATTGGCAGGGTTTGTTAGTTTGTTTGTTAGCAACATAACTCAAAAACTTACTATCTCCAAATAGTCCTGAATCCAGGAATGTTTTAAAGGATTCTGTACTATTGGGAGACAGGGCTAATGGCGGAGGTCTGTGCTCTCCGAGTGGTTTTCTAGTTTACCTTCTGTTTTCTATGTTTGGGAAAAAAATATTTCTACTTGAATTTGTCCTCAGCCTCACAGTTCTCTTTTCGTTTTTTCCAGCTGACGTTCCCTGAGGCCAAACTTCTGCTGATGTCCAACAACCAGGAAGATCTGAATGACTGGTACCAGAGCCTCTCCTCTGCTGTCAGGTCAGCACGGCTACATGCTAAAATACACACTAAAATACACACTAAAATACACACTAAAGTACATGCTAAAATACACACTAAAATACACACTAAAGTACATGCTAAAATACACACTAAAATACACCCTAAAATACACACTAAAGTACATGCTAAAATACACACTAAAATACACACTAAAATACACACTAAAGTACATGCTAAAATACACACTAAAATACACACTAAAGTACATGCTAAAATACACGCTAAAATACACACTAAAGTACATGCTAAAATACATACTAAAATACATGCTAAAATACACCCTAAAATACACACTAAAGTACACACTAGAATACACACTAAAATACACACTAAAGTACTGTAAATGCTAAATTACACACTAAAATACACACTGAAACACATGCTAAAATACACAGTAAAGTACATGCTGAAATACACACTAAAATACACACTAAAGTGCACGCTAAAACACATACATGAGCTTGTTGCCGGTCAATCACCGGGCTGACATTTAGAGACAGACAACCAGGCAAGCTCACAATCACACCTACGGGCAATTTAGAGTCACCAATTAACCTAGCAAGCATGACTTTGGTGGTGGGAGGAAGCGGGCATACCTGGCGAGACCCACACATCCACAGGGAGAACATGCAAACTCTGCACAGAATGCCCTGACCGGGACGTAAAGCAGGGACCTTCTTACTGTGAGGCAACAGCGCTAACCGTTGCGCTGCTGTGCAGCCCAAATTCAGATGTGCATTCTCTAAATCTACCGAAAATTTTCCACAGAAGGAATTTTTCTTCTACATCTTTGTTGTAAACAAACCGTTGTCATTGTACACCATCAGTTTGCTCATTTATTTCAGCTCCTTTCCACATGAAAATATTGGATTGTTTACTCCCTTGTGTCTGTACCTCATACTGTCTGATCAATAGTACTGAGCTCTTTTAAAGTGTTGGGTAAAAAGTCCCAGCAACAGAGCAGTTTTGCTCCCATCATGTTTTTGTCTGTTTGCGGAATAACAAAACTAAAAGACGTCATGTCATGAGTGGCAGACATGCACAGTAAAACAAGAGTCACCCCAAACAGGGCAAGACGATCATATAGAGTGTTTTCATGACTATTATTTTATGAAGCAGGGCTGTATGTTAACTTTTTTGCCCATAGCGCTGGTGCTACAGAGGTTGACAGTCTTGTAGCAAAGAACAAAAACCTGTAGCACAATCTATGATATGTTTGTTACATCTCAAAAACCAACATGTAACCAAAATATATGCTTAGTAAATGAATGTACTTGAAAAACAAAAACAAACCAGCCTAAATTACAGCTCTCATTAATGTCTACCAAAGCAAACGCTGATGGTTCATTTCCACATTCAGACACAAGACAAGAGCAAACTGCAGGAAGCTGACTAACTTTATAGAAGTGTGGTGCTTTAAGATGATTAGAGCAGTATGATTTAAAAATCAGACTTTGAGACAGATCAGACAGAGGAGCAAATGAGCTCAGTTTGTTCTGCTATTTGCTGCAGGAATCCTTTTGTTTGTATTCATAATTTTTTTTTTTTTACTTTTGGCAGGAACAACAGACAGCTTAAGTCTTTTTCTGTGTTCATCCTTATAACTTAAACTTTAGTGTGTTCTAGAGACTGAAGTATGTTTCTTTGTTCGTTCTTGAACTGTGTTTCAAGGACTAAAGTTTTAGGTCAAAACTACATTTATATATTGGTATTGATATCAGCTAAATTGAATTTGTAAATATCCCCATATTGTATAAACCCCAATATTGTCCCAATATTGTTGTCTTATATGGGTCTTTTTTAATGGATTTCTTGCAGGCCAATTCAAAAGGACCATATATATTTACTGATACTCAGAGTAATATGAAAATATTTCTAACATTAGTAGAAATTAACTAAATTAACTTGTTAACTAAACAGCAGCAGCTATGATATCAGTGGAGAAAAAAAATGCATTGTTTTATACATCAATCTTTAATGAGACTTTAGCGCAGACTGAGAGCTCTGTCCTCTCACTGACAGCCAACTCCCTGCGACCGTCAGTGCATAATTGGAAAGGACAAGGCTAACGGAGAAGTAAGCTAGTAGATACACGTTTTTAACATCGTCCAGCCTATGTGCCTTAAAATAAAACTTGGGATTATAGCAGCGCTCCTCTTCAACATAATGACACCTGTACTGCGTCTACCCTGAGCCTGCCCCATCTGTTAGAGCTGCAGCAGGCCACTCTCTCATCATGGAGCGAGGCCGCTCGCGCTCCAGACGCACAGGGTGGGCACGACAAGAAGAAAAAACATTCTGCTTGAGTCAAAAATGTACCAGAAATAAGAAATAAATGGACTGGGCATGAAATTAAAATCTCACATCAAAGTGGAGTGAAGTTTTTGGGGCAACAAGTCAAACCTAATGTCTTATCTGCGCGTCTGGCATTCACACACCTCTCTCACTTTGTCATAGCACCTGTGCGATGAGGAGTGAAAACCTCTTAGCACAGACCAATTTTCTCGTAGCATTTGCGACATTTATGTCGCACTGTACAGCCCTGTGAAGTGTTTTTATTCAGATCAGGCATTTATTCCGATTACAAGTGGTCCATGTAAACATAGCTAGTGTTAGAACACATACAGTACTTTGCAGATCTTTTTGGTCTGTTTTAATTGGGGCTGAAGTAAGGTGTGTAATGGCGAGTAATCCTGTCTGAGGGCACCATCAGGCAAGGAGGAGGATTGACACAACCCAGGCTGTGCTCTGGATATCCGTACACATTACAAGGGGCATGGGAGAAAAATCTGCTGGGAAACAAAATAAAGTCCACACCTTTAGCCCGGAGAAAGGGATGGATGTGGTGAGTAAGCAACCTGCCCGGGTTGCCACAAGCCTCATGCTGTGGATGTCCCATGGCCCCAAAAACCGCCATCCGTCTCTGGGCTTATCACCAGGGGTAAAAAGGCCCGTACAAAAAAGGTGCCATCAAGCTGTCAATATATGTCGAGCTTGACTCTGGCTGCAACCAGAGTTTCCTAAGGCAGAAGACCCTGAGAATATGATTTTCAGGCACAGGTTATGGCACAACAGGTCCTGTGATTAATTCTTAGCAGCCTACATGCCTAAAATGTGTCTACATGACTGTAAATATACTCATGAATCTTTACTTTATGGTGACAGTGGGTGGTGGACCTGGCAAGAAAAGTCTTTAATAGGCTGTAGAAAGATGATGGCATCAAAGCCTAAAACATTCCAACTACATTCATACCTCCCCCTACTGTATCAGACTGTTTACATACAAATCAAACCCAGACCTGGTAGAATCAATCCTGACTAATGTGAAAAGAGTTTCTCTCTCTGCTTCGTATGTCAAAGCACTTAGTAAACAATGATTTCTAACCAGGATTTATACAATAAGATATACAAGTAAAATAAATAAAGATCTTGTGGACAGTAGAAGAATCATGCTCCACTCGGGACTTTCCAACGACCTCCAGGTCAGACCTGCTGAGGGCCTCGACCCCGAGGAGTGTCTGAACCAACCGTCCAGGCTAACGAGTTTATCAGCGTGTCGGGGGGTGGGGGGGCTGTCAGAGAGCTGAGACCACCCTGCAGAAACAGTGTTGGAGAAGGGGGGCTGGAGGCAGTGGACTCTGGGGAGAGTAATTATCTGTGAGGACGACCACAGGGTCAGCACACAGACAGACACAGGGGTCTGAATTATTGATTGGACAAAGACAAACATGCTCACTTGGCTGATGTTGCTCTGAGTTATTATCAAAAATGGATGATTTTCTGATTTTCTGTCATCGTATCAGTTTTATTCACTGATTCTGACAGAGAAATGCGCTCCTCTGAGTCTGATACCAACTGCATAAAGCTTATACTTGAATACACATACAGTTTAGTACTCTGTGCTCATTAAATACAGAGATTAGTAGCAGGGTTTTGTGTATTAAGGACCGTCATACTGCCTGGTGTTACGGATTAAAGGGTGACTGTATCAACTGGTGACATCCAGTAGAAAATGTCTGTGGATTTCATTGTTAAAACAGATGTTTAAATGTTGAAGTTTCCTTTTAGTGACAGGTCAGAAAAACTTACCGGATACGTCCCTTACAAAAACCGAAACAAAGACATTTAACCACAACATTCATGGACTCAATCAGTCTAAAGTCACCAAGTAGCACGATCACTTGTTTAGCCAGAACACCTGTCATGCAAAGCCATCCATTTAGCTCCAGAAGTTTCTGATGTGATTGTTTATTTCTGTTTTTTTTTGTGATTTGATCAAACAGGAACTAAAAGCCTAATAAAGTTAAGTTAAAATAAAGTTTTCTTCTCTCAAACAGGAAGCTTCAGAATCAAGACAACGTGTATCTCAGAGACGATAGGAACAGGAAACCAGAGAGAGATGCTCACAACAACAGGAAGAGGAACATGGTGAACACAAACTCAGTTAAAACTTTCAATCAGAAGGCCCTATTCAGTATGTTTCCAACCTCAGTAAAGTCAAGCTTTATTGGGATCTTTAACTGGACTACTGTCCTTGTTCCAGTATCTCAGTACAGAGAGTACAGAGTGAGAGACCGTCTCTGCCACTTAGGGGTATAAATTTGAATTTAACACTCCACTATTTAGGGAAAACCCAAAGAGGATTAGGGTTAGGCACCTGAACCCTAAAAGTTAGGGTTAGGGGGAGGGGGAGGAGAGTGGGATGATATTAGGGTTAGTATGTCATTTCCCCCCCGTCGTTATCAGGCAGCTAAAGGGTTAGATTAGGAGCAGTGAAAACATGAACAACTTTACAGCCTTGTACACTGCAAGTACAGACATGACCTCTGTACCTTTATCCTGAATATGACGGTGTTTGATTTAAAATGTGATCCAGTGGTGATGGACCCACAAAGAAAATCACTGGATGTGTTTATAAAGTCATGGTGAGTTTTCTTTTGCCCCCAAATGACAAATGAATACAGAATTGAATTGTACTTACCTGGTCTGAACAAGGACAAAATAATGCTGTGGGATTTTTATTCGCCCTGAGATCAGGGCTGTCGGACTGCCTATTTTAACCACAAAGTCGTGCACCTCAACCAACCAAAACATAAAAGCAGAGCAAAAACGAGATCAAGGGACTTTAAATTGATCATTTAAAGTGCAAGGTGACCTGATAGAAAGTTAAATTTCAAATTCTACACTAATGCATGTTTTAAAAGAATGAAGTGGTGATAAGGAGTGCAAAGACGTTAATACAAACATGATTATAAATGTTTTTCTGTATTGCATCTGATGTGACTGCTCATTTCTTACATTAATAACTCAGATTTGCTTGTTATAGACTAATAATTAAAGTATCTCTGTTCAGGTGAGTAGTGACAGCACTGAGCACGCTCAGGCGTCTGCAGCAGAGTGGGAGAGTAGCGCCCCCAAGAGGATGAAGCAGGCTGATGCAGCAGAGAACAAGTGAGACACTGGAACATGGTCAAAATGAAAACTTTATTTAAATTTCTTTGATTCATGTTTATTTTTATCCATTAAAAATATCAACATGATTAACAGAGATTATCATCTTTTTTTATAAGACTGTCAAGTTTTTAATAACCACAAGCTTTAAATAATACAATTGCCATTTTAGATTTCAGCCCTCTACAGCTCATCCTCCATGTCCAAAGGTTACTGACTTACACTATATGGACAAAAGTATTCAGCCACACCTGTTTATTATTGAATTCAGGTTTCACTTAGACCTGTTTTCACAGGTGTATAAAATCATCACCGAACCATGCTGTCTCCATCTGCAAACATTTGTGATACAAAAAAAGGTCATTCTGCAGAGCTCAGTGACTTCAAACGGGTTTCTGTGATGGATGACACTTTTGCAATAAAAAAGTTTGACATTTCATATTCCACAGTCAGCTGTAAATGATATTATTAAAGGTGGAAGCATTTAAGAACAACAGCCACAAAGCGGAAGACTACGTAAGATCAGAACATAATTTTGTTTTTTTTATAGCTTAATATCTGTTTTTAAATTCCATGAAAGAGAAATAATATTTGAAGTATGTCTATATAGAAATACAGGATTTTGCCACAGCTGTAAGGTGCTGGAAAAGTTTAAAGTGGACCTTGAAAAGTGCTTGAAATCAACCTTTTATAGTTGACAGTACAATGTGTTTATGGTAAAAGATCAAAACATGCAAATGAATGAATTAAACACTTCTTTTCATTGAAAAAGAAATAAAAGCTACATTTTACTGAAATAAACTGATGTGATTGTTTTTGTCCTTTTTCTCAGTGGTGCAGAGACGTCGTCCAGCTGTGTCATCCTCTGATCAACAAGCTCTTCTGCAGATCATCACAGACTTCAGACGGACGTTTGAACCAAAAACAACTCTAAAACAGCTACACATCTGTGCCTTTAACATGTTTTTTATCTAACTGCAGCTTCTGCTCTTCAAGTGCAATATAAACCTTATTTATGTGCTGCTTTAAACTCCAAATATCTGAATGTTTGGCTTTGCTTAAGACGAGTTCACACCAGAGATTCACAACACAACAAGATTGTTTCAGAGCATTACAGTTGGTGGATGCAGCTCGACTCACAGTGACAGTGTTGCTGCACGTCAAGTCAAGAACTAGATTGAGAAAATAGAGCATGCTGATAAAATCTTGTTTTGAAAGGCCAACAGAAATGTGTTCAAAGCAGAGTATTTCATTAGACAAGATCATGTTGTGAGTTTTGGAAAATTTTACCATAAAATCCAGTGGAAAAAATGCACTGAATTCCTATTTTTGCATCTAAAAAGTTGACTGTGCCCTATAAGCCAGTGTGATTGATACACCACAGCATTTAAACATGCTGCATTTGTACCTCGAGTGCATGTAGGTGCCACACAAACCAGACTGGCAGGTATGATGCTAATTTAAAAAAACACCAGTTCGGGATGGCTGGTTTGGCTAAAAAACACTTTTTTTCAGGATGTTAAAGAGCAGTTCATTAGTGAAACTCTTGAGTTTGAACTTGTCTTGTTGTGAACCTTTGGTCTGAGCTGGACTTTAGTCTGGTGCTGCTGCTCTACAGTGAAGATCAAACTACTAACTACTGACTGATAACTTTAAATATACACTTGTGTGAAACGTCTGCGTCTGAATTCACCACAGTGCATTTAGGAAACAGCGCATAGGGAGGAAGAAAAGGATTTTAAACATGTTTTACTTTAAATAGTAATGGGAAAGTTAACCAGCTGATTATATTGTTATTGTTCACTACAAACATTGCTCTGACTCGATCCTTCAAAATTCAAAATTAGATGTGTAGCAGCAAAAAGAAGGATTTATAAAGCTTTAAATTTCTATGAAACAGCAGCTGTCGTGGCTGTGGTTTTGTCATTGTTATAGTCAGGTTTAAAAACACAATGATCTGCTTCATGCAAAACTTCATAATGACCAATATTAGCTCAACAACCATTATTAGATCAGTTATCAATCTTTGTGATTCTAAACAAGCTGAAAAATAAGACAAAACTGTGAAAATGTAAACTAGCAGCATCACAAAAAAAAGTAATGATTATTACCATCTTCTGCTTGACCCAGGTCTGGTTTAGGTGGCAGCATGCCAAGCTTCTCTTGCTCCTCATGACTCTGTTTCTCTGGACAAGAAGACACTGGGAGTTTAGGATTAGGGGTAAAACTTGGAAATGGGACAGAACCTAAGCAAGTCCACTACAACTCTCTTTGGCAACATTTTCTTCCTCCTCCTTGTGGGGGATTCTAAGGTGTTCCCAGACCAGATGGATTATATAATCCCCACAGTGGTCTACTCTGGGGTCTTCTCCCAGTTATTCCTCAGGGAAGAGGTATCATGATCACATGATGAATCACCTCAGCTGGCCTATGAAGGAATCTGAACACTGATTCCCCCCCCCCCTTCAAAAGGAAGACATCCATTTGTTTCTGTTGTTAACAGTTATTTTACTTCTTTTGACAAACAAGGTTGGTTAGAAGACTATTACAAATTAAATTATTTTTATATTTCACCTGTTGAAGATAAAGAGCCTGTTATCTTTAAAATGTTGCCAATGAAATAGCTGTTTTATCATTTTAGTGATAAAATAATGAATTTAAGATCCAGAAATTTTTTTGACTACAAGAACTTTTATTCTTGAATTCTTTTATTTTGAAACAGCAGCAGTTTAGACACAATAAAAATAATTAAGGATTATAATAGGGCTGTTAAGATTAATTGCATTAATCACAATTAACTAAAATTATTATTATTTTTTTTTTGTCCCTTTGGGCAAACTTTGGTTACGCCACTGAAGCATCTCTACAGCCACAGTGATGTAAAAAAAAAAAAAGCTTCTCAATGTCTCATTTCATTTTAAAAAACTTAAGACCGCTTACTTGTGATATCAAAGCTTTACCTTTTCACTGTCCCCTGATTTCCTTTTTAATCCATATCAAGTTCTCTCTTCTGCAGTAATGTTTATGTCATTATCTTAAATATCTCTATAAAAGCAGGTCTGTACCCAAACAGGACGTTAATTACCCTTCGTTTAAGACCGTAGAGAAATCCAAAATGATACAACAATAATTTAAAATATAAAATAGTGGAGTTTTCGACTGCAATGAATGGGGTGCAATTAATTACAGTTAACTACAGAAATCTGCGACTAATCGCAGGATTTAGCAGGAAATTTTAATCTTTTGACAACACTAGTTTATAATTGTATAACATTGGTCATTATGAAGATTTATGATTGTAACTGGTAATATTTCACTCCAAATGGACATGGCTGGCTGATGCCAGCTGTTACATGTTAATTGATTGATTGATCATGTTTTCACTCCTTTATACAAAACCATCCAATCAACATCTGGGTTAATCCGTAGCCGCTTTCAATCAGTTAAAATCTGATTTTGAATATCTGAATTGATTATTATTGATAACATGAAAACTTTTTACTTCAAGCTTTAACTGTGGGGATTAATGGTGTTGAATTATGATTAATTAAATTATCTCATGTAATCAGGGTGAGTGTATTCTGGGAGAGAGTTTAGTATTCTTTTATTATATCCTGTAATCTCAGCATTTATGATCAAATATTTACTGGGTTTCTCCCTCCTGTTTTATATATTTTATTAACACTGCTGCCTTTTAAGGTTTTGTATGTTTTTTTTAAAGATTGTTTTTACTGCCTTATTTTATCTCCTTTTGCTTTCTAAAGCTGATAAAAAATGAGATGGAGAAAATGAGAAGTTACAAATAAACTCTAAAAGATGTTGCTGTGTATGTTTCAACACTTACTAAACATTTACTCCTGGTATTTATTAACTGAGATTTACAAGAAACTGCTTTCTAGTCACTACATTCTGATTCTATAAATATCAGTGCTGTTACTTGATTTAAAAAATTAATCAAGTTAATCACACTATGCTGTAATTAATTATGATTAATCA
The DNA here is from genome assembly GCF_018320785.1 of Cheilinus undulatus. Taxonomy (NCBI): domain Eukaryota; kingdom Metazoa; phylum Chordata; class Actinopteri; order Labriformes; family Labridae; genus Cheilinus; species Cheilinus undulatus. The sequence goes on along the minus strand of NC_054887.1, from coordinate 15,490,665 downwards.
CAGCATATTTTTTCTTATAGTTTAAGTATATTTTTGTTATTTTAGATTTTAAAGGTCTTCATTGGCAAGTGTTTTATTTTTATTCTTTTAAATCTATATACAGCACATTGAAAGTGCCTTATGAAAAAAAAGTATAAATCATGCATTCAAAATACTACCATTTACTTGCATTTTCGTTCGAGATAAAAGAAGAACAAGTATGATGTTTAAATAAAGTAATATTAAACTATAGTTTTTAAACTTTATTTAACATCTCAGCTTAGTTTTAATGGTTTGTAAATCAGAATGTCTTAATTCTCTGAGCAATAAGATTATAAACTGTAAAGGAGCCCAGCAGACAAACACATCAGGTACAAAATAACTTCTGCTGTAAAGTGAATGATCAGGTGTGCTGTTACCCCGAGGTAGTCAAGACAATGTCCATTGGTCTCTCTACTAGTTTTCCCATTTTTATGTGACGCATCATATCATAACATATAGAATACAGTCGTCTAATTTACTGAGGTTACCTGAACACATCATATTTTCTGTCTTTCAGCTCCTAATTAACTCATTGAGTGCCTGCCCTTTTATAAAATGGAAAGTGGCTTGTGCCAGCATTTTTTGGCCATTTTGAGTCATCTTTCAAGACCCACAGGATATTTTGTACTATGACTCTGAAAACACCAAATAGCTCAAATGAAAGAAGAACCTCTCTATTTTATCATGGTAAAAAAAAACGTTTGTTTGCACCTTGTTCCGTTCTTGATTTATCTTAAGTTGAATAGAGGCTAGTTTCACCAAAAAGACCACTTTTTTTCTAGAAAGCTGAGAAAAATGCATTTTTGTGAAAGAGAGTCTGTCAAGCAGAACAGTGATTTGAATGTTATAATTTTGCCTTCAATAACATAAGAGACATCTGAAAATTGTATTACAAATGTTATTTTATTGTAAAATAAATAACAATGCTCCCAGTCACTGTCATGCCATTCACACTCTGGAACTGGACGGCCTCCACGAGACCTCCCTATATGCCCACGTCCTCTCCTGCTTGCCTGTCCCCTGGCACTACCTGTAAATTATAGAATTAATATTTAGCTATATAATATGTTATATATATATATATATATATATATATATATATAGAATATAGAATATAGAATTTTTTTGTTCGTACCTCTTTTTCTGCCAGCAGACGGTGTTGAACTGCATGGGGCTTGCTCTTCTCTCAGGTCTGCTTCTGAAATCACAGCAGCATGACTGACGGTTTTATTCAATAAATTTGGCTGAATAATCGGTGGGTTCCTAACGTTAACTTACCTCCATCGCTCTGGGATGGAGAACAAGATCCGCTCCGCTCACTCGGCAGCCATTCCTCGGAGTCTGGGTCGGAAAAGTCCATCTCTGAAGTGTTGTCACTGTATGCATCCAGCTGGCGAGAGGCAGCCTTATTTCTCCGACATACGGGGGAGACCTCGCGGCATTCTTTAGCCTCTTGGCCACCCTAGGCAGATGAATGAAGCACTTTTCATCACTTATCTGAGCAGCTGAAGAAGAAAACCGTCCTGAAGCAGCTGAAGAGAGTTGTATGAGTTGAAGGTACAACATTCTGGTTTAATGTGATGCACAATATTGATGTGCTATTATGTTCCCCTTGCAAGAACTGATGTGTTTTTTACACCAGCTATATCTCAGAATGGTGTTACATCATAGAGCCTGTGAGACTCAATAGCAGTATCCATAAGCTAAAACGTTATTTATTTTTGGGTATTTCAAAAACAAAGAACCTGGTATTGATCCCCATCCGTCTATAAGCCCCTTGTCGTCAACGGTGTTGATGGTCCGCAGACTTTGGCGACCCATTAACGATTGCTTTAGTTAGCTTAGATGTTATGTGGACAAACCAGGTCTGCTGGACTCTGCCGGTGTAGCTTGACGACCATGGTTTGATCCCGTGTTGTTTTTAGCGTCTTTGCTAACATTTGAAAAGACATGCTTTGCCCGAAGGTGGTACTTGAGACTCGTTATGCTTTGGTGTAAAGACAGTTAATCACTGCAGTATATACCCACAATTTTGGTTTTATCCAACTTCAATTTGCCAGCTTTTTAAAGAAAATTGCCCTTAAGCAGACCTGGGTCTGTTGCCTCACTCATCACTGCTGGCTGTGTAAATATGACCACCCGCCGCCTGTTTCATTTTTTCAGGCCAAAAATCAACCATTGTTGAAGCGAGTAAATATTTGACCAAAAATGACCATTTGCCACTTGTTTCACTTCTTCGGCCAAAAAATAATCCATTTTTGAAATGAGTCAAAATTTGACCAAAAACGGACCACTGTTGAAACGAGTCAAAATTTTGACCAAAAACCACCACCCGCAGCCCTGTTTCACTTTTCACACAAAAAATCGACCATTTTTGAAAGGAGTTCAAATTTGACGACATCTTATTTATGACGGTACCATTTGTGTTCGACATGTGATATCCTGAGGTTGTAAAGGATCCTTGGGCTGGAGTTTTAGGGTCCAGAAAGGGTTAATTGTGGGGGCAAATTTGTTTTATGACCGATTTTATGAGCTGGGTTGTAACCATGCAGAGGGGTATAATAGAGGACTGGTTGGGATGTACAGGACATATTGTGCCATGGCCAGTCTGCGGTCATGGTTGTGTGTTCATCTGCAGGTGTGAATAAATCCAAAACTTTTTCCTGCTGATTGTTGTTGGTGTCTTAATTTTTCTGTCTTTTTAAAAATTCTCGCCACAGTTTGGAGGTTCCACCAAGATTCTCATCGTAAGACGACACTTAACTCAGTGCGGAGAGGTGGAGTGCACGCCCATACCTCACAGAAATTGCAGTTTGAGAGTGGGACCTTGATGGCTGAGGCAGTGTCGACTCACGACAGGGATCCAAAAGACAGGAGCAGGAGAAACGGCTTTCTGGTGAGAGTAAATTCCATTGTGATTCTCAATGATTCACTTATATTTTTGCCATTTGAATATTGGTTGATTCTGATAAAAGATCAGGGTTGGAATAGGGAAAAAGGGATTCTTTAAACAGACGTGTTACTGGGGCAGAGTCAGGGCCTGCCAGGGAATCACCTAGCATGGGTACCACATGCAGTAAATGTCCAGGTACAGGGTCCAGAGCATGAGGTTACAATGAACAGTATGATGATTTTAAAAAGAAAATTTATTGAAAAAAAAATACACTGGAGAAAGAGGAGAATGTAAGTGAACAGTATTGCTTGACAAAACTCAATAAACTTGTCATGTTCTTCTTGAGTCTTTTTATTATTAAAGTATTTCCCACTGAACAGGCACAAAAAACATGTTCCCTCCTGGACAATTAAAAGAACTTGATGACAGGGAAAAATAAATAATTTCTAGTTCAACAGAATTAGTCTTTTACACCAAACAAAATCCCGACAATTGAACTGTATCCCTAAACTGACCAACAGGACTTGAAATTCAGAAAAAAACTCCCCCCATATCTGTCTGTAAGTCTCCAATTAATCAGTTAAGCAGAACACAAAGGACTGTCCCAATTGTCAAAGTATATACAGAGCTCTGGTATGTTGCCACATTCATCAGTCTCTCCATGTCACCTCCACTTCATCTGTCCTGAACCTACAAGAGGGAAAATATAAATCATCAGGATTAACAGAAAAGTTAGGAGGCAAGACAAACATATATCCAACAGCAAAGAAATGCCTGTGATCCAAGAAATATGCTATCTAAAATACAATACCAGTAATAATGGTACAAGAATATGTAGTCTGAACAATAACAACCAAATATGGGCGTATATTATGGTCAGTTGTGATAAGAAAATGATAGACTTTGATATGCCATGAGCTTTACAACATATACTTATATACTTTATATATTCTGTATATAGTGGCTTGCAAAATTATCCTTATGTCTTGAACTCTTCCACGTCTTGACATCACAACGACAAACGTCAATATATTTTACTGGGATTTCATAGGTCGACATAAAGTGGCACAAAAAGTCTACCTCTGGGTGATCCACGAGTCTTCTATTTCTGTCACATGACCTGACCTGAACATCTCCCAGCCTGCTTGAGCAATCATCGCCCCGTTGTCGATGCAGAACCTGCAGCACAAATTGAGCACGTAAATTTAAGTTTACTTCCCATCACATAACGTTAAAATCAGTGAAAATTACTAACAGCTCATTTACTTTAAATGCATATTTTTTCCAAATACTAGCTGTCATTCTCATTAATAATTGCTACAAGTATTGGCCCTTAACAATCAATACAGATAAACCTCCTAGTGCTTGGATGTTGTAGAACAGAGGTAAAATAGATGATCATGATTGATGATACTGTCCTTATTTTTGTCTTATTCATCAAACAAAAAAGTTACATCACTTTTCAATATTAAAGGTATCAAAACCTGTCTGTGGAACCACGTCTCAAGGATGATTTTTGATGCGAGTTTCAGTTTCCATCCAGGCACCAGCGTCTTGTTCATCTTTCTGTACTGATTCATTTAAATGTCAAAGGCTGAGTGCGGATGGTCTGGTTTACCTTTCATCTGTTGCAAACAGTTTGGCTCCTCTCTCCTTACACATCACCCCCATCATCTCCTGCAGACGAAGGTTACCTACACACAACACAGAGGGTCAAAGTCTTCCCAGGATGGATGAGTGAAGTCATGTAAGGCTTTAAGAACAATCAACCTTCCCCTCAGTCACTTAGTTTAACTTTAGGAAGATGAACCTTTGAAACAGCGAAAATCGATACAGATCTCTGAAGCACTTTAAGCTTCCTGAGTATCCCACAGTTAGGTTTAGATATTAACAATGGGGTAGGAATACATTTTCATCTGCTGACACTTTTCTCCTTCAAGATGAGTTTCTGCAACCACATACTCAGCTTGGCTGCTCATCCCACAAATGCATGTTCCTTACAAATGTGGGACCATTTAATAGGGAAATAAACAGGCTTTCTAACAGTATAAGATTTATTGCCAACAAGCATTGTTACAACAAAGAAATAATCTACCAAACACAAATTTCCTTATTTTTTTGTGCTAAGTTTAGTTGCGTTCATACGTCCTTTTTCCTCACTCCAGGATCTGTCTCCTCTCTCTCTCTGTACTTAATAAAAATCTGTCAATTTTGTTCCACATTGCAGATGTTCGTTCAGAAAATCTTTTTTTTCTGGCTTTTGTTTGACCATACCATGCCTCTTCTAAATCCCTCTGGCACCCTCTAATGCTCACATGCAGTAAAGACAGGGTGTAATGTTGAAATTGTCCTCATGTTCTCTCCGTCTCCCACTTCTTTTAAAGATAAGTTGAAATAATCTTGCATGTAGCCAGCTTCCTTTACATAAACTTCTAGAAATGTCTTGACATTTTGTGTGAGAACAAACTGAGCTAACATCATGACCCAGAACAGTAAAAATAAAGTAGTAAAAATAAAGTGTTCCTTTAGCATCCAACAGTGATCACTCACAGCCAACGCCACCCACGATGAGGACCTCTTGGGAGCCACAGTGAGCCATGGCCCTCTCTGTGATCTCCACCAGCATGGCGAACACCGTCTCCTACAGGGAGGGAGGCGTTAGTGCTAGAAACCACTTAGAAATGTAACAGTGATTACAGCTAGAGTAAACAGTAGACAGATGATTCAAAAACATAAAAAACATCATAACAAAGATAATATTAGAGCTGAAATCTTGATGACAGATGTTTTGAATGCAAGTAAAGGACAGTCTGCAGGGGGTGTCCATCTCTGGGTGGTACCTCACATGCAATTATTAACAAATAAGGAGGGTTTGCTTGGGCCAAAACAGTAATTTTTTGGCAAAAAGGTAGAAAATAAGATGGTTCAACCTTCCTTTGTGGGAAGATGTGTCCTATTGTCACTGTACATGAAAATAGACATTCAATTTTTGTTGTTTGTTTTGTTCAAGATGTTACCTTTCTTATTATATTTCTTTTATTTTTTTAAAGAAAATGATAAAACAAAAAAATAACAGTCTTCAAACCTCTCTTATGATAATTAAACCAAGTTTTCAAACTTTTTTGCCCCAAGATGAAGCCAAAACCTCAAGGCACACCATGTTCATATACTTGCAAAAAGCCTCTTTAACCATGCCACACTATCTTTAGTTGATACATTGTCATGTAGTAATAACCAGTGGTTGTACAAATTCCTTCCCACACTTACACATGCCTCAAGGCATACTCAAACTACAAACATCATTTGTTACAATGAGATGTTTGCTGTTTTAGAACAGGCTGTATAACAAAATAGTAAAGTAACTTATATTCTTTAACTAATCTCAACAGAATTGTTAGCTTTTTAATTAAAACAGCAATTACAGATTGTCCTCTAACTCAGGGATTCTCAGATTTTTCAGCTTGTGATCCCCCAAAATAGTAATGCCAGAGACTGAGGGCCCCCACTGTACCTGAAGGTGGTTGAAGCATAGCTGAACACAGCCGTGCATGTTCAGGAATAGTCATGTGCAGACATAAATTTTAAAGATTTTTTTAAATGTTACTTTAATTTCAGCATAAATTTCACCAAATTAACATGTTTTCATTTTATGCATAAATCTTCGTTTAAGGGTGAAATATACAAATCATTTAAAAATAATTTTTGATTTTTGAGAGGCCTCTCTTGACCCCCTTTCAGTGTTTCATGACTCCCTGAGGGGTCCTGACTCCCACTTCAGGAATCTGCTCTCATACAGTGGTTCCCAACCTTTCTTCCTTGGAGCCCCTCTACCTGACACATCAGAAACAAAACGTGATTTATCATTTCATTGATAAAACCCTTTAGATAATAGGTCCACAAAAAACTTTCATACCAAAATACCTCTGTACAAACTCTTTAATAAGTGTTTATCATAATTTTGGAGATCATATGCAATCAAATCTTACTACTATAATTGGCGGCCTGTCTGTCAGTCCGTTTGGATTTGCATGCCACACTGTTGCTCAAATTGTCTTTGATGCTTCTCAGAATACTTCTTGGGTGTTCTGGTTCAAAGCTGGTGCCATGAAAAAATCATAAATATGCCCAGATTTTCTATAAAATCCCCAAATGTTGCGTGGAGTCATCATTCAGGGACTTCTACTGCGTTCAGTTACCTCTGAAGTCGGAGCTGGGAAGGATGTCACACCCAAGTTCAATGCGTTCCATTTGCCACCAGCTCATAAGACAAAATGACGGAGCCAGAAAACAACTGGACTTCATTGAAGCACGCCCTCAACGAAACTTACTTAGATGTGATGATACACGCACTCCGAGATCCTTGCTTAAAGTAAACTCTCTTTAAAGCACTTATCCACAATCATATTAAACAAAATACAGAAGTAAACATTTTTAGAATAATTTACTGAGAAATCATGGTTTAATTGCTGTTTTGTCCACTGTAGTCACCAGTGCTGCATAAACATGTTTGAACATGAGTCTGACTCTGCATCACACAGCAGGTTGGCCATGTGATGCCTTGCTAAAGCTCTACAAAATATGTGTGCATTAAAACTATGCAAATAAGTCAAAAGGCACAGCTTTAATGCTCCCCGTATTGCGTTGTTGGCCTAACACTGCACACATACACACCGGCATGCAGAGATGCTCAGCTCATATGCAGTTATTTGTGGAAAAAACACCCCTTTCCACACAAGTTGCCCTCATTGGATAAAGCATCTAATGATGAGAATGGAAATAACATCTGAGCTGATGGAAGTGCACTGCAGTTTTTATAACACACAAACTTTCCAGAGATCAGAAAACAATTTCACCACTGTCTGACCTAAAAATAAATATGTAAATAAGGACAGTAAATATTACTTTAACATTGCTTGTACTAGGCTGTAACATGGATTGCTGTAAACTGGATTGTCAGAATCCAAGGTGCGGGCGGGATTGACACATCTGATGCAGTTGCGGGCGGTAATGGTCACAAATCCAGTGGAGTGGGATTAAGAAAAGGTTTACAAAAAGGAAACCTAATAGCAGACAGAGCCTCACGTCCCTTAGATCTCTGGCAACCCCCCCCTCCAGGGGTCCCAGACCCCAGGTTGGGAACCAGTGCTCCTACTGACCAAACTACACAGATGTGAGTGCAGCACTATACTTTGTATACTAACACATCTGTTTTGTACCTGCAGGGAGAAGCACAAATCCTCTGCTGCACACTGACCAGAGCTCAGCATCTTATGTGCAACCTCCTATTGAAGAAAAAACAAACAAAACAAGTTCTATAATAAACTGTAGTCTTGAACGTCACTTTCAGGATTTGTCAAATAAACATCTGAAAAAGTACCATTGTTAAATAGCAGAGTTTAACAAAATAATAATAGCACTGATGACGATTAGCATTAAACAAACCTCAACTAAACCATCACCATTACAAAATCAGAAAATAGAAAATCTAAAGAAACTGGAGTTTATGAAGATAAATATTTTAACAGATGTGCACTGAACTCACCTCAATGTAGGATAAAATCCCAGAAAATGACACATCCATCCCTTTAACTGTATAAGGCAGCTCCACATACTTACTCCCTCTATCAACAAAGGAAAAATATGAAGTCATGTTGGTGGTGGATGAACAAAAAATAAAGAGGTATTTTTGTTTAAAAAAAAAAAAAAAAGGTCAAACAAACCAAATTATACTGACCATAAGTGATGTATCAAATCAAGAAAAGGGTAAAACATCCAAGGTAGTGAATACTTTTTATATGCACTGTAGTTTGCAGAAAAAATAAATGCTAATGTACTGCTCCCTTGTTTAGACCCTGGTGTTTTAAGTTCAAATCTAACACAGCATTTGTGAACCACTCTATAACAAAGAGGAACCAACTGGGAAATTGCTTGAATACGGTGTCAGCTTTACCAGGCTATCATATAAGGATCTTTTCAGCAGTAGTAGACTCTTAGAAAAGTAATCTGAGCCTTTCTGTTGCAAATAAAGGTACAAGTGGGCATGATTTCATTGAGCATATTTCCATTATGCCAACATTTTTCCTGATAAAAAGTAAAGTATTTCTGTTTTATGTTGCAGCCATTACAGCTTGTTTTATTGTCTGTTGCTGAAGGAGTCTACTTGAGGAATCCAGAACTTTCAGATATGTCAGTCATTTTGATACCTAAATTTAACAAAACAGGTCCAAGGATTTAAAATACAAAAATCCACCTTTGAGCAAACTATTTAGCTGACTCACTTTTTGGCCATCTGCTCTATGTTGTATCCTGGGCTCGGATCGTTGGAGATCTGAGTGTAGGAAAATTTGCACACAATATATAAACAAACTTAAATCACACAGAATACAAAGCAGAAATGACATTTTGCTACTACTTTGGGCCAATAATGGCACACACCTTTATAACTCTGGCGAATCTGTCCAAACAGTTACCAACAGCAATGTCGATGGTCTCCCCAAATATCCTGTACCGCCGCTCAGAGTACGCAATAACCTGCACAGGAAATGGAAAATAAATTTGTACTTAATAAATTTTAAACTTAAAGTTTCTAACACTTCTGCTCACACTATTTTATTGACAGATTTCGCTTTCAAAAATGCTTGTTTTCCTCTGAGATATCGTAACAAACCTGTGTGTTTCCCCCACTGACATAAAGCACTGTGGGATTGTTAGCTTGTGTGATGAGTCTGCCCATCTCTATGTGTCCGATACAGTGGTTTACACCAAGGAGCGGCTTCCCCCAAAGCTGTGCAACTGTACGAGCCACAAGAGCCACCGTCACCAAAGGGGCCCCCATACCAGGACCTAAAAGGGAAGAAGAGGAGAGACAGCAGGGGAGAGCTCTTAGGGCATTCTCATGTTAGGCATGATTGTTTTCAACCATGCTTGATGGGGGGGCATTGTAATATTCATGTACCAAAGAATCATGAGATACCTTTGGTGTATGCCACACAGTCAATGTCTGCAGGCTTCAGTCCTGCTTGTTCCAGCGCCTCCTTAAGGACTGTCAGTACAACAGCACGGTGGTGCCTAGCGGTGTCACTTGGCATGAATCCTGCAGGATAAAAAGTCATCTTGTTAACTTCACATTCAACAATTTTAAGACCTGAAACAAACCACCATAAACTAAAGGTGTTTGTTTTATGGCAGAAATCCTACTTTACCTTGACCAGGAGGGGTGATGTAGGTCCGTCTAGGGTTGGAAAGCACTTCACCATCTCGGATGATTCCTATTCCAATCTTATTGGCACTGCCCTCAAATCCAATTACTACAGTCATGACTGCTAAAACATATTTTGAGATGATAAAAAAAAAACATTTATATGGTGAATAATTAATTTCTCTCTGTGTTACAAAAGTCAAAAGCGTTTTAACATTTCCTTGCAATTGCAATAAAAGGCTGTCTGATATCACCATCAGCAGTCAGCGAACTGAGCACTGTGCAAGCAGTCTGATGTAACAGACAGGCTACAGGTGAAGCTGCTGCCATCACAGATACATCGGCACGACACCAGAGGCAGCCGCTCAGTTACACAGGGCTGATCAGCAGCACCTCTTTCTTTGTGCTTGTAAATTGTTATTTCTTTGGCCAAACGATAAGTGAATGATGGAAAACGGGCCATACCAAAAAACAGTCTTACATCTTTTAAACCAGGGGTGTCAAACTCAATCACAGAGGGGGCCAGATTCTGAATTAAGGTCTAATCTGAGGACCTAACAGGGTCCATTTACATTTACATTTAACCAAACTGTTAACCTCATTTTCACCAGTAATAAATTATGGGGAAAAAGACTAGCACTGATGATAACTGACTTGGAAATTTAAAAAGTCAAAAAGGTTAGATAAATGGCTGAGATAAAAATCCAAACTTACAAGTTCAAAAGGTTGTAACACAAAATAAGATGTCAAAAAATTCTTTTAAAAGGTAAATATATTAAAAAGAAAGTCACAGTAATGTTTTAAAGGCAAAAATATGACTTACAATTTAAAGTGGTGCACCAGAAAGGTCAAAATATGAGATAAAGGTAAAAAAAAATTGAAAGGGTCAAACAATTAGATAAAAAGTCATATTATAAATTGAAAAGCTCAAAATATGAGTTAAAAAGTGAAAATAATAAATTGACAAAGCCAAAATAAGAGATTAAAAAGTCAAAATTTTAAACTGTCAAAGTCAAAATATGACACAAGTCCAAATAATAAATAAAAACGGTCAAAATATGAAATTAAAATCCAAGTAATAGATTGAAGTCATAATCGTGCAATGCAAAATTGAAAATACGAAAAGAAAACACAATTTAATTTATTTTCTCACATTTATTTTTCTCTAATTGTTTTTATTCCTTATTTTTTCATTTATTTATGACCTACGGATACCTGATATCATCAAGGTCAAGTTTACATTTTTATACTGCAGGAAATCCGCAGACCCTTTATTTTAGGACCAGTTATAATAAGAATGGGAAATGGTCTTACTGGCCGGGTGTAACTGTACCACGGGCCGGATTTGGCCCCCGGGCCTTGAGTTTTAAACCCCTGTTTTAAACTATATCCCCAGCCCTAGTTTTAAGTCACCACATTATTTGTATTTTAACATCTCTATACTCATTTTATTACTTGTAACGTGAAAGGATTAGGTGAAAAAAACCCTGAATTTTATCCCACAAAATTCAAGTTTAAAAATGTTATTTTACGTAACAACCAGTGTCCATATGAAGCGAAGCAGCATTCTCTGTAGCCCTGTAGCCCTGTATGCTAGTAGTTAAAGTGCATTCGTGCTTCGTAAAACAAGCTTATTTTAAAGTAGTATTTAATTGTAAATGAGCATACCTATCTTCTGACTTTACTTCGTTTGTTTGCATTCACCAAAGTTCTTGAAAGGCTAACTTTTAACAAAAAATGACTGCCTCAGCTAACTTCTGAAACCCAACTACTCCATATGTAGCGTGAGGTCCAAAACATTGAAAACTACTCAGTTTGCCTGAAGAAAAAAAAAACTTTTTCAACGTAAATGTTTATTTAAGTATTGTATTTGGATAGTAAAACTACGATATAACAGCCAACTAAACCTATACGACATAATATTTTACACCAAGGAATAAAATGGTATCTTTTATTTTACTATTTCTGTCAGGCAAATGTACCGGCAGTCTCACAGTGCAGCTAGCACGTGGCCAGACGTCTGTGCTGTGCTTTGTGTGGTGGGAGTGACTGCAAAAGAAGAAGCTCAAACTGGTGTTTGCATCCTGCCGTGGAAGTGCAAGTAAGATCATTTGCATGCCCTTTCCTGATACGTGTTGCTGGCTAAAATAGCCCAAACTATGATTAACGTTTGCATTCATTGATTACACAAATTATCTGCGTGGGGAGCTAATTAATAGCTAGCTGGCAGTACTTAATTCATCCTCGGAGCAGGCCGACTGCTCGCTCTTTGTCACTGAGGGAAGGCTAGTGTTAGCATAGCTTTTAATGTTGTGTAATACGTAACAAAAGGCTCAATAGCGTCCTCAATATCGGTTGAAAGCTTTATAGTTGCATGTGTTTGCTTCCATTGGGTAACAAATGTAGGTAATGCTTCTCCACAGCAGTGACCTGTGTAACGGTCCAGAGAGTGATCGTGTTCGCTGGTGACTTTTAAGCCCAGTGTGTCCGTGGTTGTCGTGGAGTGCCTCCAGATGTCTCCGTTTTCATTTATAATATACTGTCAAACTGCTCTCTGATTGAAAACATAACATAAAGACATTTGTTGGGTAACTTTATGTTTTCGATTTATGTCGTGCCTTCGACAACCACGGACGTAATAGTCACCAATTAACACGGTCACTACTGAAACGGTAACACCTGCATTAAAATAAAGTATCAACCGTCTTCCCCTTGAGATTATCGCACATCATTTTTCAATCACACAATCCGTGACAGCAGCATCGACCGAAAAACTGGAATGTAAAGTGTGTTTTTATTTGGTTTATTTTTTTTTCTAAGTCACTATAATCATTATTGACTTAAAAAATGATAAAATAAATTGGTCAACTTACTGAAATTTATATCAGAGAACAATAAAACACTGGGGGAGGGTGGGGGGAAAGCAATATGGTGATATAGCGCAAGTTGAGGATGATAAAGGAGAGGAAAGCTGGGACTCAGAGCTAGATGAGTTTTTCAGATTTTCAATCATGCTCCACTTAAATTCCTTAACTTTTTGTCTCCAGCGGTGCGAGTGCTGTTGTGTGCGCGTGTTGTGTGTTTGAGAGGTGTGCTAGCCGTCAGAGCAAGTTCAAGAATGAAGAGAGGCCAGAACGGAGAGGAGGCAGCTGCCGAAGGAGAGAATGACTCCAGCTCTGGTACTACAGCATGCATTAATGCAAATTGCAGTAAACACTGGTGCTCTGCCACTTTCATGACTGCATGTGTAATGTTCACTTTAAAGCTTCTGCGAAGAAAGCAAAGAAGACTAAGGAACCAGAGGCCCCGATAATGTACGACGATCCTCCTGACAAACTGACCAGCAAAGACGGACGTGATGCCAACATGAAGATCACATCCTGGAATGTGGATGGGCTGAGAGCCTGGGTGAAGAAGAAGGGCCTAGATGTGAGTTAGTGGTGGGCTTGAGTAAATACAAAAATAAATGTCTACTGTATAAGACTCATGAATTATTTTAACTTGTCTTTGTCTGCAGTGGGTGCGTGAAGAGGCTCCAGATGTTCTGTGCCTGCAGGAGACAAAGTGTGGGCAGAAAGACCTCCCTGCTGATATCACCTCAATGCCAGAGTACCCTCACAAGTACTGGGCCGTGACGGACGAAAAGGAGGGGTACAGTGGCGTGGCCATGCTCTGCAAGACTGAACCCATCAAAGTCACGTACGGCATTGGTGAGAGGTGTTTTCTAACCAGAATAACTCTAGGCCTCTGAGACGGACCTAAAGAAAATGTCTGTGAAGTCTTACTTCACTGATATCAGTCATGCCTATAATTGGCCAAAAAGTAGTTTTTCTCACATTTATTTTTGCTTAAAATTCACCAATCACAGCATAGAAAGGATCATTTTAAATGTTGACGTTTGGAAATTTATCAAATATTTTGCGAGTTCTTTGTGGTTACTCAGGCATTGGGACATAAAATCAAACCTTGCATTAAACATCCGTTTAGGGCATTCAAATACCAAGTTAGCTGCACTGAGTTTTTGCATCCATACTATGCATTAACAATACGTCTGCAAATGCCTGCCTCTTACACATTTTCATGGCTTGCTGTGGTTTATTTGCTGCTGGCAGTAAAAAAAAGATGCAGACAAACAAGCCATGAGCTAAGAGGCCAGAGGTGCCTTTTTAACAACTCGTAAACCTAGGGATGTACCTTGGGCAATCAATTTCACATCCAGTTAAAGCAAATTATCATTTTGATTATTTAACTAGTCCAATGACAAGAAAACATACTCTTTGAACCAACTTCACAGCAACAACATTGCAGGGTTGGTTTGCAGAATGTAGTAAACATTAGCAGTGCCAGTACCAGACTTAAATCTTCTTTCCTGTGCTTAATATTGTCATTCAGTGTTAGGATTGGGGAGTATTTATTTTTTAATACTGTCATACCCTCCCTGAATTTTACCACAGTATATAGCATTACTGCCAGGTGTTCTGAAATCACATTTTACAGCCTAAATCCAGTAACCAAATCCTGCATGGGGTTTTTAGAGGGAGTAATGAGTGGATTTTTTTCTTCTTAGGATTACCAGTCTGAATGCTAAGCTAACCAGCAGTAGAAACATATTTTTAAAGTTTTTATTTAGCCAGATTAGCACCAATAAGATAAGAGATCTGCTAGCAATGCAAAAAAACAGCCTTTCACTGATGTCTCTAGTGTTGCTTAAAAATTAAATTACAGTTTGTTATGAATACAACAAAATCTCCATTATAAGCAAACTCAAGACATCTTCAAATCTTGTTTTTGTTTATGTATATTAATTTAACTTCTTGTCAATTTTTCAGGCAAAGAAGAGCATGACAAGGAGGGCCGCGTCATCACTGCCGAGTTCCCCAACTTTTACCTTGTAACTGCCTACGTGCCAAACTCCGGCAGAGGCCTCGTGCGCCTTGATTACCGCAAAACCTGGGACGAGGACTTCCGGGCATACCTGACCGAGCTGGACGTACAGAAGCCTCTGGTGCTGTGTGGCGACCTCAATGTTGCACACCAGGAAATCGACCTGAAGAACCCAAAGGGCAACAAGAAGAATGCTGGCTTCACTCCCGAGGAGCGCGAGGGCTTCAGTCAGCTGCTGTCATCCGGGTTTGTTGACAGCTTCAGAGAGCTCTACCCCGACCAGTGCTACGCGTACTCCTTCTGGACCTACATGATGAACGCACGCTCAAAGAACGTGGGCTGGAGGCTTGATTACTTTCTGCTGTCGTCTGGTCTGCTGCCAGGTCTGTGCGACAGCAAAATTCGCAACAAGGTGATGGGGAGCGACCACTGCCCCATTACTCTGCACATCGCAGTGTAGATCAAGTTAGTTTTTACTGCTGTCTTAGTACTACTGTTACCACTTCACTGATCATGGTTACCAGTGTATTATAGGGGAGATTCCCCACTCAGGCTGGGATATCTTTTATCTATGGACTTTCTCATGGCTGAACTGCTGCCCAAACTCACTTTCAGTAGGTCCAGGTAGGCTTAGTTGTCTTGTGGATTGATTTAAAGGCCCATTTGTCCTCTTCATGTAAGTTCATCAGTAAGCCCAGTGATTTAAAGGAAAACACTAAATATTCAAAGATCTCTAAGCTAAATTTCAATGAAGTCCTGTGACAGGCAAAAGAACCTACAAGTTTTTTTTTTTTCATTTCAACCACAGCTGTTTAAAAAATGTAACTATTTCTTGCACACAACTTTATCAAACATGTTCATTTTTCTGTAGAAATACATTCCCAAAATAAAGACTGAATTTATAGAAAAAACTACTTGTTAGTGTTTTATTTTAAGATTTTTAGCCTCCATCAAAGGAAACATTCATGAAGCATTTCTAACACATTCCTCTAGTCATTGATGCACTTACAACACAACCTGGAAATCAACTGCAGGTACTCTTGCTGTGCAAAAACAGTACTCCTTCATTTTACAGCATGATGTTATTTAGCCACATGTGAGTAGGATACGTGAAGATGAATCACGTCTGCAGTTCGCTGATGTTTAACAAGGGGTCAAAAATTAAACTTTTAATTAAACTTTCTGTTTGGAGTTTACCTAGTAATTTCTGAACCTTAGGGCAAGAGTGTTCAAAATTTTAAGACAACACCAGGGTTAAATGAGGATGAAAAAGTAGAGCGTTCTGCAAACTGCAATGCTAAATTGAAGAGGGGTGAGGAAAATCTGATCAAAATAAAACATTTTCTAAGTGTTTTACGGAACTTAAATTGTATTAATATTAGTGCACAGGTGGACGAGTGCCCTAACCTAGACACTTGGTCTGAAAAGTGGTATCAGTGAATCCCTACCAGCTGTCTGATTCTGTCAGATCAAAATAATGAATACATGGCACTGTGGAAACAAAACGCTGCTGAACATCTAATGGGATAACTTAAAACAGTGCAACTAACTTTAAAAGTGTTAGAATGATTTCAGTTAATTAGTGAATTGATTTAATGCATGATGATGTAATAAGCCTGTAGACTACAGTTTATGGGTGATACCCAAAGCATCTAATTAGGCTCAGGGATGAACTTTATTATTGGCATGACATTGGTATTTGCAGATACCAATATCTACAACCAACACACTGCCTGTAAATACAAGCTTTGTGTACGAAAAAGGTTTGCACAATGTAACGCAGGAAAAACAGACCTCCATCAGCCGAAGTCTTCTTTGTTCATCTTCAATCCTTAAACTTTTCAAGTACTGAGGTTTTAGGTCTGAGCATTGTTTATATATCATTATTGATTTGTAAGTATCGGAACATCAGATACTAAAGATGAAATATCAGGGATACTTAATTAGGCTCTCTGTGTTTCATTGTAAAACAAGCCATGTTGAATGAACTTTAAGGGCTATAATGACCATCACTAAAATGCTAGTTCCCCAAGATGTTGGGTCCTCCCTGTCCTTTAATGAAGGGATGCTCTGCTGAAATTTAACTGTGACCTCAACCAGGTAAAAACAATGAGGGCTCTGTGATGCTTACGTTGCAGTACCTGCACAGCTTTTTTTCTGTGTACAAATACAACAATGAATTCCAAAATGTTCCAGAAATACAGACCTTTGACTAAAGATCTCATAGAGAACATAGCCTGGTAATGTTCACTAAATATGACTACACATTCTAGCCGGTTTTAAGCTATAGCAAAAGCTATAAGCTTTAAGCTACAACATAGCCCAGAGCCACTTTAAAGAGAGCCAGCTTTGTGAGATGGACAACTCTGACTTTAGGCTGAACAGACCAACTTTATTTTCTAATTTTCCTTCATGGTACACCCTCCAGCTCGATAATTTCAACACTTGTCTATGTTAACTTAATGCTATGTGTTCGCTGGTGCACTTTTAGGTTATAGGACTGCCTGAAGCCCTTGCCACATTCTACACACAGATATGGTTTTTCCCCTGAATGTGTCCTCTGGTGTCTCTTCAACCGGTTGGCGCTGAGGAAACTCTTATCGCACTCAGAGCAGGAGTATGGCCGGACTCCTGTATGGTAGCGGAGGTGGATGGTCAGGTAGCAGGACTGGGTAAAAGTCTTGGCACAGTGAGGGCACTGGAAGGGCTTGTGGCCCGTGTGGAAACGTTCATGCTTCAGAAGCTCTGCGTGGGAAAAGAAGCCCTTCCCGCAGTCAGAGCAGAGGTATGGCCTCTCACCTGAATGAGTCAGCTCGTGTCTAATCAAAGTTGCCTTGTAGACAAAACTCTTGTCACACTGTGAGCAACTGAAAACATTCTCCCTGGTGTGGCAGCGCTCGTGCTTTTTCATGTTGCGCTCCCTTTTAAAGCTCTTGCCACAGAAAGAACACATGAAGGGCATTTCCTCTGAGTGGATCTTCATGTGGCTCAAAAGCCCTCCCTTGTAGAGGAATCCCTTCCCGCATTGTGCGCAGGTGTGCGGCCGCTCTTTCTGATGGATGCGCTGATGTGCAGTGAGAGCTGCTCTGTAGGCGAAGCTCTTCCCGCAATTGCAGGTGTGCACTCGTTCTTCTTTGTGTGTCTGCAGGTGTCTGTTCAGGTGGCTGGCACAGCTGAATCTCATCTCACAGCGAGGGCATTTGAAGGGACGTTCCACCTTGTCTGCCTCATCCCCATGGGTCTTCAGGTGCCTCACCAGAGCAGACTTCCAGGCAAACGCCCGGCCACACTCTGAACACAGGTACTCACCGTTCTCCATGTGGGAGCCCTTGTGCTCCCTTTGAGCTTCAAGGGACTTGAAAAACTCGCCACAGATCAAGCACTCATACTTCCGCCCTGATTTGTGAGTCTGCTTGTGTCGCTCCAGTGATTGTTTGAAGGAAAACCGCCTTCCACACTGAGAGCACAGGAAGGGTTGCTCGCCGGTGTGGGTACGTTGGTGGGCTGTTAGTAATGACTGGAATCTGAAGCTCTTGTCACACTCTGAACAGCTGAATCCTCCCTCTTCATCATCATCAGAATGATTAGTGTGAACCTTGTCAATGTGATGCTGGACCTGTGATTCCTCGGGGTGCTGATAGGAGCATTTAGGACAGGAGAATGCAGCTGGAAGGTCGTCTTCTACAGAACCTAAAGAAAGAAAAGTCATTAGACACTAGAGCAATAAATCAGCATTATGCTACTAAACCACAAGGGATTCATAAAAATCAACCTTTGAAAATAAGTTTTATAATTTTCTCTTTTTTTATCAGTACAGTCTAAGGGTGGAGATATGCTCACTGTTTCACCCTGTCTTCACATTTAGCTGTGCAATGAGCATTCTTGTAAATATACACCCAAATGTGCAACATGTGTTACTGGGAGACCACTAGAGGGCACTCAAGAGACCTCAGGCGCCTAAACAACTGCCTAGTGTGAGGGATGCAAACTACAAATGAAGATAATTGTTAATTCTAAGATCAGAGCTAAAAATATTATCAGCCCAGGCTGATGGCTGGTGTAATGATTTAATTAGTGACTGTATTAACTGGTGACTTCCAGCCAACTGCATTGGTCGTTAGAAAAGACGGAAAGAGCCACAAGCCCTTGATCAGTTTTCTGATATTATGTCATAACATCCTCATCAGATATGTATTTAATGAAAAGCTAAATACTCCAAACAGTCATGGGCACACTTACATGAAAGTAACTAGTTTTCATGGTCACTTTTCAACTGCAATACTTATCTTATTAATTTATGATTAACTCATTACTAAAACTGAATTTACAGTATATGTCCCAGATGGTTACAGAAATATTTTACCTTCTGCAATTTGAAATTCGCAGCAGGCCATATTGCGATTTAATCTAATTTGCGTTTAATTGCCCAGCCGTAATAGTAACTGTTATTTCACCTGAATAAAATAAACATACTTTTTCGTCCTCGAACAATAACACATTGTTATAAAGGGATACACAATTTTATCAGCACATCAGTATGGGCAGATAATTTAATAGAAGACAAAGAAAAATATACTCACAGTCATCACCATCACCTTTTGATGAGACCATAGATGAACCATAAGAGTGCTCATCACTGCTAAAAAGAAGGAAAAGTTAAAGATGAAGCTCTTTCTATTCACAAAGTTTATCCATGGACATCATGCATTCCACTAAGCATATAGTTCATTAAAGGGATAGTTCTAAGTTTAATGTGGCAAGGATATGTCAGGTACTTGTCAATAATACTGTAAGTAGCCAGAGGAGTTGTGAGTCAGAACTGCAGGTTTAAGACAGTGGCCAGAGTGCCATCACAGACGCTATATTACACAGGAACATTTGAACTACATCCATCCATCCCTTATCTACACTTCTTAAGGGGCTTAAGCCAGTTGCAGCTGGCGAGGTGCACCCTGGACTGGTTGCATGTCCATTAGAACCACTTAATTTTTGCCATTTTGCACAGTAGTCACTTTTGTTACCATAAACATTGGAATCATCATGGAAAACTAATTGCTCAGCACAACACTGATCTGTTCATGCTCTAGACCTGTGGTAAAACAAAGCAGAAAATAGAAATATAGGAATGTATTTGTGTAGAGCTTACCAGTTAAAAGGTAAAGGCTTCAGCTCTGAAGGCTTCGTCTTGGTTTTCTCCTTTCTTCTTTTAGCACTCAAGCTCTTCTGCAAATTTATAACCTGGATCTTCATGGTGGGTTTGCGTTTGCGCCCACTTGTGCGGACCTTTGTGAGCGCTGTAACTTCACTGCCAAGCTCAGGAACGGTACCATCGGGGTCACAAGTGGGAAGCTCAGTGCTCTGTAGTTTTGCGCTTTCTGAATCATGATTTTCTTGGTCTGCTGCATGGACTTGGCTGTTTGGTTCAGCGGAAGCCTCCGTGGCAACTTCATCACCCATGACGACCTCTTGTCCCTCTTCTTGGTTCTCATTCAGCTTGTTCGCATTGTGATCACTGTTGTGAGTTTTCATATGCCTTGCGAGTGCCAGCTCCCAGTGAAATCTCTTTTCACAGTGATGACATGTGTAAAGGCCGTCTACCATGTGTGTTTGCTTGTGTTGTGTTCGAGCTGACAATGATTGGAATGTCTCCCCGCAGATGACACAGTCGTACTTGCGTGCGTTTTTGTGCGTGTGTCTGTGCCTGTCAAGGGATTGCCTGAAAGAGAAGCAGCGTCCACAGTCACTACAGCGGTGGGGGCGTTCTCCAGTGTGGATGACCCTATGGGCAATCAGTGAGGAGGCAAACTTAAATTTCTTCTCACAGTCCGGGCAGTCATGAGGCCCAGGCGGGATTTTTTGTTGCACAGACTCCATGTCGTTCTTGATAAATTCTGGATGTGCAACGTTTGTCAGAGCTTTTTCTTTCTCTTCTTCTCCCTCTCTGGTTGACTCAGCTTGAAGAACTACCAATGTATCTTCAGTCACCATGTTACAGCCTGCTCCTTCAAAGCTGTTTCCTCCCATCACCACTTCAATGGTGTTGCTCTCACTTAATTCAACCTCTGCATAATCTGTCACTGTGATTATTTCAACAGCTACATCCTCCACAAATGATACAGCCTGAGTGTCATCACTGAGGCCTGGCAAAGGGTCTGATTGTTCAGGTTGTTCTGCAGGTGTTGCTTGTTTGTAAGGGAGTACAGCAGAAAGAGAGGAGACAATGCGGTCACCCATGCTTGAAGGTGGAACTGCATAAAAAGGAGAGCAAGCATAGTCATCGAGTTCTGTGAAAAACAGAAGTAATACAGTAAAGGCTAAAAGTGACTTACCATGTTGCTCTAAATGTCCAAAGTGTTTGTGGTGCTTGAGCAAAGCTTTAATGTCTGTAGGCTCAGAGACTGAGCGCTCACACTCCTCTAACACAGAGCAATCAGACCCGAGCCACAAAACAGTCTGTGAAGAAGAAGAAAACAAGACACTTAAAATCCATTCTACACAAAGTTTTTTACATTATGCATGGGAAATAGACATATCTAATTTTCATGTCAAACATATGTAAGACTAGATACAATACAGGTCAATTAATCATGCATAATAAAAACAGAAGAAACCAGGCACTCATGACCTCACTCACAACATGAAAATCCAAAAATAAGAAAGGAAATACTTTATCATGCACAAAAGAAGCCATATGTGAACACAATCCAGAAATTTCACTGTATTCTCAGATGCAAAATGGAAAACTGTTCTGTGGTCAGTTTGAATGTTTTTTTGTAACCACAGACACAGTGCCCTTGGACTAAAGGAAAGAGAGACAATCCAGTCTGTTATCAGTTCACAGTTCAAAAGCTTGCATCTCTGATGGTATGGACTTGCATTAGTACATCTAGCATGGGCAGCTTACACATCTGGAAAGGCACTACCAAAGCTGAAAAGCATATTGAAGTTTCAGGGCAACATATGCTCCCATCCAAACAACATCTTCTTCCAGGAAAGTCTTGCATATCTCAGAAATAAAATGCTAAACCAAATATCACATCCATCACAACAGCGTGTCTTCAACAGTGGAAGAGTCCAGTCGCTAAACTGGTCTGCCTGCAGTCCAGACCTTTCACCAATGGAAAACATTTGGTGCATCATAAAACAACAAAAACAAAACAAAAAAAACAGCAAAGAAGACAGCTAGAGAAGCTAGAAACCTACATCAGATAAGAATGGGAGAACATTCCTCTCCTGAAACTTCCAGCAACTGGTCTCCTGACTTCCCAGATGTTTACAGACTGTTACTAAAAGAAGAGCGAGCAACACAATTGTAAACATGGCTCTGTCCCTACTTTTTTAAACCTGAATTGCTGACATCAAACTCCAAATGAACTTTTATTTTCATGGTAAAATGTCTCAGTTTCAACATCTGATATGCTGTTCATATTCCAGTGTGAGTAAAATATTGGGTTTATCACATAAACAAAACAAAAAAAATGAGCAAAACATCACTCACTTGTCAACTAGAGCAAAGTTAATCATTTCTTCCCAGCATGTTGGATCACAGCAGTCTAAGCACAGCAGCATCGTAAAGTATGGCATCTTGTGTTACTCTTTGATTAAAGTGATATAAAGCTATCTTTTTTCACAATCATAGCAAAATAACCATTTTACCTGCTCGAGGTCAGGAACAGGCAATAGCTGAGCCAGCCGAAAGAGAAACTCCGAGAACAGCACCTGTAAATCACTGTCATACTGAGACCCATACTCTGCAGGGAAGACCTCCTTTGGAAGACAAAAAGAGAAGAATGTACTGTTTTCAAGCCATGTTAAACATCTTTACCAACAATTTAATGTGTTAAAAGAACTCTTCATCACATAAACTACAAAAGCACATTCATTTGAACAGATGAGTGACACTGCTCACCGAGAAAAATTCCTGTCTCACTTCGGGATCTTTGACCAGAGTCTGGATCAACTTAAGAAAGTTAACAAATATTTCCTCCTCTTCTGATTCTTCAATCTGCAAAATGAGCAGAAACACACACATAATACGAGCTTATAAGCAGCCCAGGTATTAGCAACAGATATTTTCAGACATTTTCTAGACACTTACTTTAATCTTGTCAAGATGAGACAGGATGACATCAGGTTCCCCAAGCTTTTCACTTTTGCACAATTCAAGAATATACTGATAAGGAGAAAATAACACATCTGCATCACAATGCATTTTCCACACTACTGGCTTTCTATCTAACTGCCTTGATTTTACAAAAGAAAAAAGAGAATTAAAAGTCCTACACTAGTACTCACCCTAGCTCTTAATCCCAGGATAAGCTGTGTCCTGTGTTTGCACATTAACAGCTCAGGAACCATGTCCATCACCAAAGAGACAAACTCAGCTAGTTTCCAGTAGTTCATGGCATCTCGTTTCTTTATAACCTCCATCATGGATGCTGACATGAGCTGGAGAGGTGGGACCAGGAGGCGCAGAGAAGCCAGTGGTAATGGGTTGCCTGAAAATATATGACAAGACTCAAATGGACTGCAGTCTTTGACTACAATTCCTGACCTGGCTAGGTCATTCACTAGTGTCTTGGCAGTTGTTTTTGGTTGTTTAGAGACATCTCTCACTAGTTTTCTTTCCAGAGTTTTTGAAATCCTTCTTTTCCTCCCTCTGCCAGGCTTGTTCTGTAATATGTAGCTCTCTTTGAATTTCTTGAGGATTCTTCCCACTCCAGTTCTTGACACTAGGAAACACTGTGATAACTTTATATGTCCTCCTGCTTTATGAGAATCAATAGTTCTTTTTCTCAAGTCTAAACTTTCTTCTGTTTTGCCATGATGCTTTCTCCAGTAAAAGCTACAATCCTTACTGAAGTTTTATGCCATGTGTAAATTGGAAGATTAGCCCCAGTTTAAACTTAGTTTTACAAGCTTTGAGCATTACAATGTTAAAGCAAATCACTGCACGCTTTGTGCTACCGCTCAATGAAAAGGTCAGTTCTAAAGGTAGCTCATAATTTTGACCCTGAAGTTTTTGGTTTTTGTATGCAAAGTAAAATAATTTTAGCATCCAAAATAAAACAAGGGTGTTTGAAAAGCAGTATCAAAACATCCTTGCTCCGTTTAACTGTTAAAAAGGAAATCTTCACAGGAGGGCTACTAACGTCGTGCTTGTATGGGTGCTGTGTTGAGTACCTTTAACTGACTTTTATTGTGAAAACACTGTTTTTTACTCACATTTATTTTGTAGTTCTCCTGGGATAAATAAAGTATTTTTTATTTTGATTTACTTGCCATCGCGGGAGTTTTGTTTATTGTCTCTGGAACCGTGATGTGTTTTGAACGCAACCTTTAAAAGATCACTGAGTGAATGTTCAATAACAGCAATGTTGCCTAAGCGTTGCCAGCCACACTTTTAACATGTTTGTTTGGCCTGTACTGATACCACTCATTTACAGACAGCAGGCGTGAAAAATTAAACGAGGCGTGCGTTCATACACGAAAGAAAACGCCATTAAATCAGAATAAGGTACTAACTTTAGCTAGCTTTCTGAGCTAATTTAAGTTAAAAGAATGTGAACTATAAATGTCAAAGATAGCTAAACCCAAGTTACACAACTTGGATAGTGGATAGTCTTAGTGGTGTCCCAGTAAACAAACCTTTTGTAGTGTTCGTGAAAACAACCGCGTCCATCCTCTAACATCGGTGTTGAAAATCTGATTAGCCGTTATGAGAAGAAAGTTAGCTGCAGTTAGCCGGCGGCTAGCTAGCTAAAAATCTACAGTTTATCACTAATACTGACAGGATGACAAAGACGGGACTACGCTACTGTCAAAAGAAAAACATAAAATTCCCACTAAACATGCAAAAAGAAGCATTCAGTCGTTATTTAAACTAATATACGCGGTTACATGGTGCAGATGATTTGTTGTGAGTCTTCTTCTTCTTCTCTTTTTAATGTTTGACTGCAGATGAGGTTTTCATTGAGTTACCGCCTCCTGCTGGCGACTTAGGTTGAACAACGACACCGTTCAGGTAGGCACTTTTGAGCACAGATTTTCTGATTTTTTTTTTTTCATTATACCCACATAAATATATTTCTAAGTTTCAGATGAAATTGCAGGTATGTTCAGGGATTCAAATCTCTAGACCAGTGGCTCTCACCTGGTCTAGCTTTAGGACAAACCCCTTTCAGAGCGACCCCCCCCCCCCCCACCCCCACCAGATTTATTTAATAAACCTGTTGCTGTTTGGATCTGAAGTTTCTGAGGCTTTGTAGAAAATTCCTTGATGTTTTCATTGGAAAATCTTGAAATATTCCCGGAATCCAATTAATGTCTAAAGTTCCAAAAAGTTTCATGTACTTTGTGAAATTTCTTCACATGAACAGAAAAAAAAAATAGATAATATACCACCTAGTTGTTCTCAATGTGGGGTCAAGACCCCTCTGTGGATCATGAGACACCAAGAGGGGGTCCCAAGATACCTTTCAAAAAACAATACTTTTAAATGATTTCAAATTATATGTTTTACATTTTTAAAATAAATGCATAAAATTAGTTAAATGTAAATTAAAAACATGGCTATTTGGTGAGATTAATGCTGAAATCAAAGTTAAAAAATCCTCAAAATGTAAGTCTGCACATGCCTGTTCTTCAATTTGCATGTCTGTGTTTAACTATGCTCCAGGTACAGTGGGTCCCCGGTCTCTGGCACCTTTTTTAGGGAGTCACAAGCTGAAGAGGTTGAGAACCCCTGATATAACAAAAGGTTTTGTGGAAAATGCTGACAGAAAACTCACAAAAATTGAGGGAAAGTTCTAAAAGTTTACAGGGAAAAGTCCTCAAAGGTTTCAGGTAATTCAGAATTTAAAAAAAAAAAAAAAAAAAACACTAAAAATTTAACCAAACATGTCAAACAAGTAGTTTTTTTTTTTTCAGTCCTTCCATCAAATACTAAAACTGCAGGAAAAAGATAAAAGCACTTCATTGGCTGACGATGTTTTTTTCCCTGACACATATTAGCAACCCACTAGAAACAGCTCCATGACCCACTTTCACGAGGTACACATCCATTATATATACTGTGTATCCCATTTGAGGTTGCAGGGGGCTGGAGCCTATCCCAGCTGTCAAATGGAAAGAGTGGGGCACACCCTGGACTGGCTACATGATTGTTGTTCTCAAGTAAAAGTACAGGTCTATAAATCTTCTTAAGTAAAGCTAAAACGTATTTAATTTAAAGTTTACTAGAGTTGCTTCTGGGGAATTTTGCTGATTTCCAACCAGGCTGTCCAGGTAAAGTCACACCTCCCTAATAAAGTAAAATGGACATTTTTAATTTTAATAGCTATAGAGTGTCTATGTTGAGTCCACATATAATTAAACTACACTTTTAAAGTGTGAAATTCAATATTCAAATTCAAAATTACAATATGACCGAGTAATACTAAAATCTGGGACAAGGTGGCTCTCCTCTGACAAGCAAGGGGCAATTGCAAACTGATTTATTCAGCATCCTGAAGTCACAGGTGGGGGCTCCAGCTATAACTTCCACAGCCATAAACGCTTCAGATGTTACAATTTTTGGGTCATCTTCGTAGAAACAAGGCCTTTGGTCACTTGACCAAAACACTGCACTCTTTAATTCTTAATAGGGGAGGCGGGACCGAATTGCATAGGTCCGTCCAGCCCTTGAGCTAGTCTGCTCCAGCTATGGATCCCTCTCCGTGCAGAACCACCGCTCTGGACCGTCTGTGCTTCAACAACACCGCCTTGAAGAAGCTGCCGGTGGATGATTCAGAAGAGCCCGGGTCCCGAACGGTCCCTGCGGCTTGTTTCTCCAGAATTCGTGCCCTCCAGCCTCTTTTACGCCCGGTTTTGGTGGCCCTGTCCCCGGCGGCGCTGACTCTGCTCGGCTTGAGTCTCGAGGACGTGTTGAGTGATCCTCTCGGCCCGGAGTACCTGAGCGGCTCCAGGCTGCTGCCGGGCTCAGAGCCGGCTGCTCACTGCTACAGCGGACACCAGTTTGGAGTGTTTGCGGGACAGCTGGGGGATGGAGCGGTCATGTACCTGGGGGAGGTGGAGACAGGGAGGCATGGGCGATGGGAGATTCAGGTGAAAGGGGCAGGAGTCACGCCTTACTCGAGGTAAGCTGCTGTGCACCAAATGAACACAGAAGTTATATTAAAACAAGTTGCTAATCCGGAATACCAACTTTTTATCGTGTTTTAGCAAATTAAGTGAGAACAGAAGAGCAACAGCTGACACAGCCATTGTTTATTAAGCCTTTCCTCACCAGAGGCATGTGAGTGCTTTAACACAAGCAGAGCTGCTTAAGAGCTTAGAGCCTGGCACACATCAAATGTATCCTCTGTCTCATAGCTGCAGCGTACTCAAAGAAACTGCTATTTTTGAATGTCTGGGCTGTATGATTGTGCCAGAAATTCTAATCAAGATCATTGTGATTATCGTGAGATCATGATGATCTTACAAATTACATTTATTTGAAAAAGTTTCAGTCAGAAACTCTCATGTTCCGAATCAACCATTTATTGCAAAATGGATGTGCAGTTTTTCTGTGTGATGAAGGCTCTGCTCAGAAGATGCTCCCTGGTTTAGCCATGCAACATGCTGGCACTTTCAAGTTAACCCAGTGCCACCTCCTCCCCATATAGACTAAGGCATCAATGACAATGCATGTCAAATATGATGAAATTTGTAAATAAAAAGTTGAAAAGAAAAAGTATAACAGAAATTCAGATTTTTATATGTAGTTTAAGCTCTTGTAGGTAGTTTTCAAGTATTTACAAGTCCATGTACATTGGTGGTATGGTTGAAAAATGTACAAAGAGTGCAAGGATGCTGACTAGACATGATCAGAGGTATAAAATATGAAGGATGTGGGTTTGTTGATGTAGCTAAGAAAATTTTTGATAGTTTGATAGCAATCACGGGGGGGGGGCAGATTCTGAATTAATGTCTGACCTGAGGGCCAGTAATAAATTATGGGGAAAAAGTTAGCAATGATGATAAATGATTTTGAGATTTAAAAAGTCAAAATGATAAGTTAAAAGGCTCAAAATCTGAGATAAAAAGTCAAACTTATTTGTTCAAAAGATCAAAACACAAAATTAGATGAAGGTAATGCTTTTAATAGGGAAAATTTATATAAAAAAATAAAGTCACAATCATCTTTTTAAGGCAAAAATATGGCTTAAAATTGAAAATGGTGCACCTAAAAGGTCAAAATATGATGTCAAGGTCAAAATAATAAATTGAAAAGCTCAAAATGTGAGATAAAAAGTGAAAATAATAAATTGACAGTTTAAAATATGAGATAAAAAGTCAAAATTATAAGTTGAAATGGTCAAAATATGAGATTAAAAGGGAAAATAATAAATGGAAACTGGCCAAAATATGATTAAATATGATTATTTGGGATTTCACACTAATTTTTTGTAATGTTTCCAGAGATGGTGATGGAAGGAAGGTGCTCCGCTCCAGTATCAGAGAGTTCCTATGCAGTGAGGCCATAGCCGCCCTGGGGATACCCAGCACCCGAGCAGCCTCCTTGGTGACCTCTGACCTTTACGTCACCAGAGACCCACTCAACAATGGTAGCCGTGTGTCTGAGCGCTGCTCCGTTGTGCTGCGTCTTGCGCCGTCATTCATCAGGTAGAAAACATTTGATGTTGTTCATTATGCACGCATTAAATCCTTCTATCTGGGTGTTATATCTCTGCCCTCTGTTGTAGATTCGGATCATTTGAGATCTTCCAGGGACGAGACGACTTTTCAGGCCTGCAGGGTCCCAGTGCAGGCCGGCATGACATCCGCGCTAAGCTGCTGGATTATGTCATTGAGAGTTTTTATCCTTGCATCCAAAAGGCTCACAGTAGCCGGAATGATAGGAATATGGCTTTTTTCAGGGAGGTGAGACTGGAGGGATTTGTTGTAGTTAAATCTAACTTAATCTCTTTTAGTTTGGTTAATTAAATGGTGATTTTAAAGTTATTTCAATGTCTAATTGACTTGTTAACCTGCAGGTGATGGTGCGAACAGCTAAGCTAGTGGCTCAGTGGCAGTGCGTTGGTTTCTGTCATGGTGTCCTCAACACAGACAACATGAGCATTTTGGGTCTCACTCTGGATTATGGCCCTTTTGGTTTCTTGGACAGGTAAGCTGCTTAAAGTAGATTTTTTAAATTTTCATTTTTGTAAAAAAAAAAACAAACAAACAAAAAAAACCCTTCATACAGCCTGTGGCTTTAACATACAGGTGTAAAAGTAGATTATATGTCATGTCTCAATTTCTGATTTCTGAACAAACACTCTGCTCACCAGATACGACCCAGATTTTGTTTGCAACGCCTCGGATAAAAGAGGTCGCTACTCATACAAGGCCCAGCCATCTGCATGCCGCTGGAACCTGGCTCGCCTGGCAGAGGCGTTAGGCTCTGAGCTGAATGCTGCTGAAGCAGGGGCTATTCTGGATGAATTCATGCCCACATACCAAGCCTTCTATCTGGGTACCATGAGGAAAAAACTGGGCCTCATGAAAAGAGAAGAGGACGCAGACAGTGAACTCATATCAGACCTGCTTTGCCTCATGCATAACACTGGTAAACACTGTGAAACCCCATTTTTAAGCTATATGGACTTAAGTATCCTAGTTATGAGTCTTATCCTGGTTTGATCATATTTGAGACATGGTGTTTACATAAAAAGAATTGGCTATGCATTTCCCTGCATACATGATTAATACTAGTATCCCAAATCCTGATGGCTGCATCTTATTTGTGCAGGCACCAATACTTTCAGATTTAGATGCTGATACGTCACTAGACCAAGGACGCACCTGCAAAGGTAGTCAGCAGTTCTCAGAAAACGGGGTAAAGCATTTTCAAGTCACAGCATTCAGTTTTGTTTGAGGTCTCTGGGTGACACCCAACAAACAAAAAAATGGAGTACTATAAAAACCAGATCAAAACTGGGATACTCAGGCCCATGTGATCTGAGCTTCATTCACCAATATCTTCTCAAGATTTTCTTGCATTTTGTTCTTATGAAAGTTTCTAAGAGAAAACTACATCTCCACCATGTCAGACTGGGTGCATGGTGACTGTGTAGCAGCAGAATAGCTTCATTTTCATTTCAGCATGCATGTTAACATGTCAGGGCTTTCAGACTCCCTGATTTGCACAGAGCTCACGCACGGAGAATCTTGAGAACAGAAGGTTTGCCTGTTTTTTTTTCTGTAAGCCATGCACATCTCTCAGTCAATTAGACTGGAAAATGATAACTAGAATGCTATTCTTACCTTTTTTTTGGCAGATACGTGTGAGTAGAATGTGTTTGCAAGGTGTTTTTAATGACCCTGATAAAGAACAAAAGCCAAAATGCATCAGTCTAATGAAGTGTTTTTCTACACTTCAACTGCTGCTGGAGCTGTTTCAACATCAGTAGAATATTTCACAGACAGACAGTCAAGTACAATTTGACTTCACTTTTAGGGAGATTTATTAAGGTAAAATGTATACAGAAAGACAGGGTTGTGACAGCAGGGCGTCAGCCCAACACAAAGCACATGCACACCTGGAATGATCTTGAGTTGCTAAATTGTTTGAACTTGTGCTATTAAACCGATGAATGTCCTTGTTAGCTGAAAGCTCAGGCATTAGCATAAGGACATGAGACTGCATCACTGTGTGCATTTACTGTGAAGAAACATTGTTACAACAGTGTTTCTTGGCATACATCTTATATCATATTTTCCTTTTAAATGGTGCCACGTTTGTAATAGGATAGGCAGCAGAGCTGAGTATGTGAGTCGTGCCCATGAAAAATTTGCCAACAGAAATTAACAGGCTTCCCAATGGTAAAAGAGTTATTGCCAAGAAGCACTGTTACAACAAAGAAATAATCTACCAAACACAAATAGAAAGTTTGCCATAATTAAGTCACGCATTTGTCCATATCATTTAATAATATAAAAGTGTTGAACTGGAATAAATGCAGTAAAATGTAATTTAAAGGATATTTTGTCTTTCTTATTTTAGTATATCTGAGTCCTAATAAGTGGAAAATTGATGATTTCATCCTAACATTACGGCTCAAATGTGTACAAGACTTCTCTCTAGTGTTCTTAGATTTTGTTCTTCATCAAGAACAAATATTTTTAAGAACAGTTTGTGAATGAGGCTCCTCGCTGTACTCATGCAACTTCATGTTGGAGTGCTTACAGATCCTTTGAGTTACGTTTTACTTCCATCTCTGTCTTTCTAGGTGCAGATTTTACCAACACCTTCCGCCTGCTGAGCTGCATCCCCTGGCCTGAAGAGGGTGACAGTGAGCGGGTTGCTGTAGAGCCAGTGGTGAACCTCATCTTAGAGCAGTGTGCTTCTTACGAGGAGTTAAAGGTGGCTAATAAGCCAACTGTGGAGGACGGGTGAGGGAGTGTATGGTGGTCTGATACATGTAGGTGCTATAAAAATAACATAATGTCTGTATTAGTCCCACCATACACTCCCATTTAATCCTAGCTTTGTAGAGTAATCATTTCAAATGATAAAATCAATCTTTTTTCCTTTTAAAATGCTAGCGTTTTGAGGAAAAAGCTTACCAAGACAATATGTAAGTTTAAGTTTTCTTTAAGCATTTATTGGAATTTATGTTGAGACAGAAGCAGGCCCTGATCCAGATTTCTGGTCCTTTTTTTCTTCCTAAGTCTATCTTTTCTCCTTTATTAGCGAACTGGCAATGATTCTATCCATGGCCCAAACAAACCCCGTCATGTTTGGGATAGTAGCAGACAGTCCAGAAGTGTCTGAGCAGCTTGTGAGGATTGGACGGTTAAAGGAGCTGCTCAGCACAGATCAGACAGAGTTGAAGGAAAAGCAGCGAGACGACTGGATTCGCTGGATCAGACGGTACAGGTAAGACCAAAAAAACAAGACTCTGCAGCTCCACCAAGATCCAAGCATTATTTTAGCTTCTTTTAGTGACTTTATTTTGGTTCTGCATTGTTACATATTTACTTGACATACAAATACCATTCATCAACCCCAAAAGTGGTACCACGACTGAGCAGTACAGGTGCATCAGAAAATCGTGGGAAAAGTTCATTTATTACAGTAGTTCAATTCAGAGTGAGAAATTTGAAGTATTTATTTCTTTATTTTCTATGATTATGGCTCGCAGTAAATAAAGTAAAACAAAAAATCAGTGTCTTAAAAATTAGATTACACAAGACCAGTAAAAGGGATTGTTGATATAGAAATGATGGCTCTGAAAAGTATATTTATACATACTCAATACTCAATACTCGATCTGTGCTCCTTTTGCATTAATTACTGCATCAGTCCTGCTGTGCATAGAGGCGATCAGCCTGTGGCACTGCTGAGGTGTTATTGAAGCCCAGGTTGCTTTGAGTTTTGCCTGTGTTTTTAGGTCTGGTGTCGCTCATTTTCCTCTTTACTCTTTATAGATTCTCTATGAGGTTCAGGTTTGGCGAGTTTGCCAGCCAGTACAGCACAGGAATATCATTGCATACGTTATGAATTTATTATATTTGTCATAAGATGTAATCCTCTTTTGAATATGTATGTTCTTGCATTGCATATTAAGTATTTTTCATATATACATATAATTTTGACAATAAGTAAAACTAGGTGGGAAAAATTCATCCAATTACTAGTTCCTTGCCAACAACTTTTCTCCTGTGTTAAATACCAGGAGACGTTTATTCAGGGAGTGTGATGGCACTGCTGACTTGTCTCTAATTAAAGAAGAGAGGCTCAAAGTGATGAACAGCAACAACCCCCGTGTGGTCCTACGGAACTACATCGCCCAGAATGCAATTCAGGCTGCTGAAAAAGGAGACTTCTCTGAGGTTTGGAAGCACAGAAAGTCTTGTGCATGTTTGTACTTGTCTGAGTGTGCGTTGCGGTGTAAAAATGAAAAACCATATATATCTTTTGATAGTGTAATTGTTAATTAGAACAAAGTACAGTAAGCTTATAACCCTTAAGTCCAACAAGGGTAAAAATTCACTGGTATCAAAACTACTAAGTAGAGAGACACCACTGGAGTTCCTATCAAAACAGACTGATTCAAATTACTTACTAGATAGTTAGTACTTACTTGATTAGATTTTTTGAAGTTAAAGGCCAAGATCATTGGGCCTAATGCTTGCTTATGAGACCAGGAGAGTGAGCCAGTAGGATTTACTGAGGGTTTATAATTGTAAAGAGCACAGTCTACATCTGCTCTATTTGAAAACTGCCCTGAAAATGAAGTAATGTTTATGTGCTCTGTATTAAAAAACATGTTTTTAAGAAGAGAAGACTTATATAACTAGCTTATTAAAGACTTTTCATACTGTAAAACCTGCTGTTGTTGAAAAATAACAATTCTGTGGTTTCCTAAGTCTTAGGAGATAGTCATCATTATGAGACCATTGTTAAACCTGATTTTGTGTCAGTGACTGTAACAGGTCCTAGTATGCCCAATTTAATTGTTACACACAAGGTGAGGGGAGCCTTGTGTGAACAATACGCCTGATCAAATCTAAAGTGGGCCTGGTTTGATCTGTGAAACTCCATGGCTGTAAATGAACCCTACTCTGGCCCCGCTTATACCAGTCACACATAGTGGGATATATAACTGTGAGGCAGTTGTTCTAGTTTTTAGATGTAAACGTTTTTTTGTCCAATAGAATTTAACCTGTAAAACTGATTGACTTTCTGTCCCTTTTCCTGCAGGTCAAAAGAGTCCTCAAAGTTTTGGAGAAGCCGTATTCTGAATCTGATGCATTCGACTGGAGTTCTTTTGATGGACATGATGCTCTTCAGCCTGCTGTTTCCTACGATCAGAAACCTCCTGCATGGGCAGGAACGATCTGTGTCACCTGATCCACATAGAGCCTCCCAGAGAGGTGCAAGGAGAGGGTCTGTTTGCTCTGATGGGCTATCAGAGCATCCGTGTTCAGACATCAGACTTTCTCCTGCATCCTGGAGGGAGGTTGTTATGTGAAGGAGTCAGTACGTTTACATGCACCGTGAAGCAGAGCTAAAGTTGGTTTTCCTTGTCAGATGAATGTCTGCCCCTACTTTGGTAGATGGTAATATGCCTTGTTTTGGCAAGTTACTGTGGACTTTTTTCTTGATGGTAAACAAGCATCGAATCAGTTATATGTTGAATTATGAAAACATGGACAAACATTAAAGCCTAGTGCATTTTTTTACCTGCTCATAACAGTGGGTAGATTTTCTCTTTTAAGCCTCCCCACTTTTATCTTATGAAAGCTGAGTGTCTCAAAAACCACATGGAAAAAGAGATCCGTTCTTTAGTTTTGGACGGACTAAGGCAATAACTGGACTTTTCTAAGTGCATGTAAACATACTGAGAGTGTTCCAGTGTTCATCACAAAGGCCATTAACCAGTTAATGTGCTTTCGTTACAGTCTTTAAGTGTTAAGGAATAATGAAACATCATCACAGGTTAAATTTGACTTTATGGTCATTTTCTATAACTGGTCAATGTTTTTGCTGATGAAGTATGACGACTCAGATGACAAATCACACAATGACCTGTCTGAGGCTGAAACACCAGGAGCACACTGATGTCAGGTATTTACAGATAGGTGGCTACGGATAGACTGACTACGTTTTGTTGAGGCAATATCATTCCTCCTAAGCAGAATATGAAAATAAAGACAATAATCTTGAAGTTATGATATATAAGAAAGAAATACGGAAACGTATCTATGATAGTACAGTTAAATATTGTAGAGTACATTATGTATGTAAATGTGAATTTGATAAGATATGTAGAAATAAGTAGAAGTACAACATTTTCCAGTATATTCAGAACATTGATATGTAGAGATATGTGATCTTGCTTCGCTCTTAAGATCTCTTCATCACTTGGACCATGTCCATTTTTTATCCGTGTATTTTTCTTATGAAAATTAAAGTGACAACAGCAGATCCTCCGTGTAGTTCTGTCTTCTTTCCTTACAGTCTTTGACTCTGTCCCCTCACCAACTGCAATTGCATTTGAAGGCATATAGCTAGTGTTATCCATGGATGTACTATGGCCAACGGTTACTTGTTTATTGGCAAAAGGCAAATTCTTATAACTGCTGTGTGAATTCTGTAACAAACATTTTGACAAGACTTACATTGACTGCTGATATGCTTTTTCCATGACTGAACTGAGATGGCAACATAAATGGTAAACATACTGACAACAAAATTATATCCTGATTTATGATTAGTTAACCAAAATTAACAAATTGATAAGGTACACAAATTTTAAATAGTAAGTATTAAGCAAGTTTATAACTACTACTTAACCAGTATGAATATTACTTGAATAGACAAGGTACACTCATTAGGAATAGTAGCTAACATTTACAACTGAGTACCTACTAACTGACATTGACTTAGTAACAAATGTATGACTACTAGTTAACCATTAGTTAACATTTATTTACAAATACATAGGTACACAAACTTTGAATAGCAAGTAGGTAACAAATGAGAAACTACTTGTTAACCTTAATGAATGTATAACTTTCTACTAGTGTAC
Source organism: Cheilinus undulatus (assembly GCF_018320785.1). Taxonomy (NCBI): domain Eukaryota; kingdom Metazoa; phylum Chordata; class Actinopteri; order Labriformes; family Labridae; genus Cheilinus; species Cheilinus undulatus. The sequence continues at coordinate 15,455,087 of NC_054887.1, read as the reverse complement.
CATAAACTACAAGGTGAACATTGGTTAATCATTAGTTAACATATAGATTAGATCACATTTGAATCATTCGTAGGTAACAATGTATAACTATTTGTTAGCTAGTAGTTAATGTTACTTAGATAAGGTACACAAATTCTGAATAGTAGGTAAGTGACAAATTGGTAACTAACTACTAGTAAATTCTTAAACATGTAACTTCCATAACTACACATTACCTAACAAACAGATAAGGTTTGGATAGTAAGTAGGTAACAAAAGAGTAACTAGATATTAGAAAACCATTGTGAGTGAGAAAGGAACAACAACTTTACCATTAATAAATATGTAACTAACTACTTGTTAACATTTGCAAAGGAGTAATTTACTACCAGTTTACCATTAGCAATTTTTAACTAACAACAAGTTAACATGAATAAATCACTTACCACTGGTTAACCATTAATGATGTATAACTAATTACTAGTAAACCTTAATGAATGTATAACTAATGGCTAGTTAGTCAGTAACAAATGGTAACTAACTTCTAGTTAGCTTTACTTAAAAAGTAGACATGGTACAAAAATTTTGAACAGTAAGTAAGTAATGAATGCATAACTACAAGGTAACGAATGAGTAACTATTTTCTACTTAATCACTGGTAAATGACCAAGTTAATACTAGTTAACTCTGATGAATGAGTGACTAACTACTAGCTTAATGAATGAATGAATAACTAACTACTAGCTTACATTAATGAATGAGTGACTAACTACTAGCTTACATTAATGAATGAGTGACTAACTACTAGCTTACATTAATGAATGAGTGACTAACTACTAGCTTACATTAATGAATGAGTGACTAACTACTAGCTTACATTAATGAATGAGTGACTAACTACTAGCTTAATTAATGAATGAATAACTAACTACTAGCTTACATTAATGAATGAGTGACTAACTACTAGCTTACATTAATGAATGAATAACTAACTACTACCTTACATTAATGAATGAATAACTAACTACTAGCTTACATTAATGAATGAGTGACTATCTACTAGCTTACATTAATGAATGAATGACTAACTACTAGCTTACATTAATGAATGAGTGACTAACTACTAGCTTACATTAATGAATGAATAACTAACTACTAGCTTACATTAATGAATGAGTGACTAACTACTAGCTTACATTAATGAATGAATAACTAACTACTAGCTTACATTAATGAATGAGTGACTATCTACTACCTTACATTAATGAATGAATGACTAACTACTAGCTTACATTAATGAATGAGTGACTAACTACTAGCTTACATTAATGAATGAATAACTAACTACTACCTTACATTAATGAATGAATAACTAACTACTAGCTTACATTAATGAATGAGTGACTATCTACTAGCTTACATTAATGAATGACTAACTACTAGCTTACATTAATGAATGAGTGACTAACTACTAGCTTACATTAATGAATGAATAACTAACTACTATCTTACATTAATGAATGAGTGACTAACTACTAGCTTACATTAATGAATGAATAACTAACTAGTACCTTACATTAATGAATGAATAACTAACTACTAGCTTACATTAATGAATGAGTGACTAACTACTAGCTTACATTAATGAATGAGTGACTAACTACTAGCTTACATTAATGAATGAGTGACTAACTACTAGCTTAATTAATGAATGAATAACTAACTACTAGCTTACATTAATGAATGAGTGACTAACTACTAGCTTACATTAATGAATGAATAACTAACTACTACCTTACATTAATGAATGAATAACTAACTACTAGCTTACATTAATGAATGAGTGACTATCTACTAGCTTACATTAATGAATGAATGACTAACTACTAGCTTACATTAATGAATGAGTGACTAACTACTAGCTTACATTAATGAATGAATAACTAACTACTAGCTTACATTAATGAATGAGTGACTAACTACTAGCTTACATTAATGAATGAATAACTAACTACTAGCTTACATTAATGAATGAGTGACTATCTACTACCTTACATTAATGAATGAATGACTAACTACTAGCTTACATTAATGAATGAGTGACTAACTACTAGCTTACATTAATGAATGAATAACTAACTACTACCTTACATTAATGAATGAATAACTAACTACTAGCTTACATTAATGAATGAGTGACTATCTACTAGCTTACATTAATGAATGACTAACTACTAGCTTACATTAATGAATGAGTGACTAACTACTAGCTTACATTAATGAATGAATAACTAACTACTATCTTACATTAATGAATGAGTGACTAACTACTAGCTTACATTAATGAATGAATAACTAACTAGTACCTTACATTAATGAATGAATAACTAACTACTAGCTTACATTAATGAATGAGTGACTAACTACTAGCTTACATTAATGAATGAATAACTAACTACTAGCTTACATTAATGAATGAGTGACTAACTACTAGCTTACATTAATGAATGAATAACTAACTACTAGCTTACATTAATGAATGAGTGACTAACTACTAGCTTACATTAATGAATGAATAACTAACTACTACCTTACATTAATGAATGACTGACTAACTACTAGTTAACCATTAATAAATGAGTAACTTACTACATTAGATCCCTACTAACTATGCAAAATTTGATTACCTCATCTTTTGAGTTATGGTCAACGTAAGATTAATAAGTGGTTAGCTACTCATTCACTAATGACCAGTAGTTAGATTTATCTATATGTTAAGTCATGGTTAATTAATGATTTCTTTGTTTTTTTCATACATCAGTGGTTACTAATTGTTAGCCTTACATTTGTAAATGCTAGATATGAGTATCTCATCTGATATTAGTTAACTAGAAGTTAGTTATTCATTTGTTAACTACTTGCCATGCAAAATTTCTGTACCCTATCTATCTGACAAGTAATGGTTAACTTATTATTAACCAGTAGTTAGTTGCCCATTCGTCAATGGTCAACAACTAGTTTGTTTAACAATTGTTAATGGTTCACTTGTAGTTATTTACTCATTTATTAATTTTAACAAGTTAGTTATACATTTATTACCTTCTAATTATTCAAAATGTGTGTACCTCATCTATTTGACAAGTAATGGTTAACTGGAAGTTAGTTACCTATGTTAATAAGTAGTTAGTTTCAACATTTTTTTATGTTAACTAGTAGTTACACATTCATTATTGTTGGTAGTTATGTTAACTAGTTTTAACATATTTATTACCTACTAACTATACAAATGTTAGTAAGTTAACTACTTAATATTAGTTAATATTATCAAAAAAGTAACCAACTAATGGGTATCTAGTGGTTGGTTACTTTTTTGATAATATTAACTTTTAGTTGATTACTCATTAGTTAATGGCTATCTAGTATTTACTTTTCTGTTACCTCCTAATTATGCTAAATTTGTGTACCTTATTGTAAAGTGTTACCACAATCGCTATTATATCTGGTGTTAAGCTGGTAAAAACATTACTTAAAAGGCAGCTGGCAGGGTGTCTGAAGCTGTGATTTATACAGTATAAAACTGGTTGAAATGAAAATACATTAAAAAATAAAGACAGAATTAATTTGACCTCCATGGCATTGACTGAAAATGTTTGCCCACTTCCCAGGAGAAAAGAACAATAGAATAGATGTCATCAGCTGGTTATCCAGTCTGTCTATTATTATTCCAGGAGCATTCACTGTCACTGTGGTTTAACAGGTGTGACAAAACAGTGATTGTAAATTTTTGGCTGCGTTTCAGCCCTTAACCACACAGCAGGTATTTCTTTTCTGAGTCATCTTGGTGTCATCTTTGAGAGGTGTAGTTAAAAAGAAAACACATGCCTGTATACACTGGAAAGCCAATACTAGAGCAGAAGAGTTAAAATGTCAGAGTTGTAAAGCTCAAGGACAAAGATTTTTTAGCAAAAATGAGAGAGTGAAAGAGAATGTAACACCGGGGGAAAAGGGAAGTGAATAGACTGGACCTTCTGGTCAGACGCTGCAGGAGCGGAAGTGACGGCATTGTTTACGCAGTAGGTGTGGTGGAAAAGTAGACCAGGGGAGTAGAGGCTTCTGTGTCGGATTCTGAGCTTGGATCCAAGGTCCAGCCAGCACACAGGTAAGAGAGAATCACGGCGAATTGATGGTAGTGTTTAATGCTTTAGTCTTTAAGTGATTGGAGGCTGAATTAACTAGGTTTTATCATTTCTTGCCTTTCTTTATGCAGGAACTGAGCTCTAAAGTGTAATTTGTTGTAAACATTCACAAAGTTGTGCCATTTTGTTGTCAAAATAGATAATACCCTCTCAGAAAGTGAATTATATTTTTTCTAAATGTAATATTTTCCTACTGAACAGGGTCAAAATGAGACATCTGCTCTGGTATTGCCAGCTTATTTTGGCATTTCTTTTGATCTACACGGCAAATGCAAAGGTAGGTCTTGCTTTAATTTCTACTCTGCCTCTGTTATCAATGTCTTTCCTCTCTATCCATTAAAATTTCTGTTCTCTAATAATTCTGTTCCCTTTTCTTTATAAAACAAATCTAATTCTTAACAATTTCTTTTGTGTTGCTTTAGAAGAATGGTGTTTCCTACAGAGGTACGCTGTGTTTCATTACATGTCATTTAATCTACAATGTATGGAGAGCAAATGTGAAATTTTTTTTTTTAAATTTGAATTTTGGTATCCTCTTGTTGTTTTGTAGTGACACATTTTGGCACAGACTGCACACAGATTAAGGCTTTCTCACCTCGGGCAACCAGTGGTGTTTATGTGATCCAACCTGTCAGAGGGAAGACGCCATTTAAGGTATCATCAAAGACCACAAACTTGGCATAATGCACTACCATTGTGAAGCAGCTCCTCTTTTAACAACAGTCTGTGAACATCAGGGAAGTGAGGAGACCAGTTGCTTGAGTTTTTGTGAGAGGAGTGTTGTCCCATTCTTGTCTGATGTAGGATTCTTGCTGCTCAACAGTCTTGGGTCTTTTTTGCTGGATTTTTCATTTCATGATGCACCAAATGTTTTTTATTGGTCTGGACTGCAGGTCAGCCAGTTCAGCACCCGGACTCTTCTGTGAAGCCATGCTGTTGTGATGGATGTGGTCGTTTGGCATCAGCTTGCTGAAAATATTTGCGACCACAGAACAGTTTTCCATTTTGCCTTAATCTACTTTAAATGAGTGTTGGCTCATGGAAGAGGGCGGTGTTTTTGGATTGTGTTCACATATGGCCTCTTCTTTACATGATTCAGCTTTAACTTGCATTGGTGGATGGCACAGCCAACTTTGTTGACAGTGATTTCTAGAAGTGTTCCTGAGCCCATGCAGGGATTTCCAGTACAGAATTATTAATGCAATGCTGCCTGAGGGCCTGAAGATCACAAGCATCTAATATTGACCATTGGCTTTGTCCCTTTCACACTCTGGATTCTCTGATTCTTTTGGTGATAATATGTACTGTTTATGGTTGGATATTCAAAGACTTCACAATTTTATAATGACCACAATTTTCTGACATTCTTAGAGGCAGTCTTTCACATATTGGTGCACCTTTACTTCTGAGAAACTCTGCCTTTCTAAAATTCTCTTTTTATACCCAGTTGTGTTACTGACCTTTTGCAAAATTCTCCTCCTGCTGTTTTTCATTAGTACAGTTGCTTTTCCAGCCTTCTGTTGTCCCCCGAGCCGGCCGAGGCATAAGCGACATAAGCGGCTGCTTAGGGCCCCTCGCAACCAGGGGGCCCCCAGAAGCAAAGAAGTGAATGTTCACAAGCAGTTCAGAAGCAAACTATAGTGAGATCAGCCAGGCTGTGAAGAGGAATGGGGTTCTGAAAGTAAAAGTCAGGAAGAAACAGTGCCCCACCTCAGATTCAATAGTTTATGTTGATGTTTTACATCGGGGGATTCGTTTAACGCTGTTTTAGGCTGATTCTCAAGTCTGTCCATTAAAACGAATATTTACGTAATGTTCTTGAATGCACCACACAACAGTCACACAGCGTCTCTGCGCCAGGGAAGTGTTACAGACATGCTACACATTAACTGGAGTCCCATTAAACTGTGGTTTTCTTAAGTTTCTGTTACCAAATGACTCCACACACAGTTTAGTCTCTTCTTAGCGGGAAGCTGAGTTAATTGTTTTAGTACGGACCGGGAGAAAGGACATAAAGAGGATTAAAGTTAGCAGGCTCGCTGTCATGCCTTCTTGCACACAGACAGCAGACCACAGGGATAGATTATACGATCAAGACACGGTTTAATGAATCTATCCAGAGTACGATTAATAAAGAAAACGAAGCTTGCATCAAGCCATGATATCTGACTATAGGAGGGGATTTCATGTTAGCTGTAAAGTAAATGTTTATCATATAAAACAAGCTGACTATAGCTGGGTTTCCATTACAGTTTTTCGCAAAAGAAAAGCGATATTCCTTAAATTTCGATTAAGTACAATTGCGCTTTGAATGTCTCTCTCCATTGAGGAGAGTTTTGGGCATAGGCCTTGCAATTCTCGTAAAATCTCATCTCGCGTGAATCCGCTGCAGGGAAGCTTGACGCTCAAAACCTGTTGCGTGTTGTTACGGTTTTGGTTACATCTACGGCGGTTGCCTTTATAATGTTGAACAAAAGACGAAGGCAACGGATGATAGTTCAGAGGTAAAGTCCGTATGTATGGCAAAAGCCACACATAAGGGTAGAAATATGATGTTTAAAGAAGTCTCGTCTCTTCTTCTGTCTACGCGTACCGCCCAAGTTGTCTCAAAGTGACTGATCACGTGACACCGTACGTCACATCCCGTAAATGCGGAAAAAGTGTTTCCATTGCACTTCTGCGATATATTTCTATGTCGAAACGCCTGAAAAACCTCCTCATGAAAGCGTAAAAACTTTTTAGCGATATTTTAGGGTTTTTTCAAAATTCAGGTGTTTCTAGTTTTTTATTGCGCTATTTCGATTTGCGCATTTTCAAGTGTAATGGAAACCCAGCTTATGTTAATGTAACAGGGTTTATGGTTGAGGTTAAAAGCATGTAAAATAAATGAACTACTAGCCTTCTGTATTGTGTTTTATGGCTCTAAATACCTCTAAAATGTAATGTTATTTCAGAAAGAGGAAGATTTGTTTTAAAAGGGAAGGTGTAGGACATCCACAGGTTTATTTCTGACAGAGGTTTAGTACTAGATTATTGCACTGAAGTAAAAGTAAAGTTACTTTGGATAAAATATACTTAAGTAGAAGTAAAAGTAGTTATCTGTAAATCTACTCAAGAAAATGTACAAAGTAAGTCATTTAAAATTTACTCAAAGTACTCAGTAGCGATTTTTGATACCTGGGGAGGTTTTACAGTAAAATAGGATCTTTACTTAATGTGAAACACCTTTAAAAGAATACGAATCTATAACCAGGTTGTTGTTATAAGGTGAGACTCAACCTGAAGTCAAATGCAACAGCCGTTTTAGGATGAAATCTGAAATCATTCTCTCTCTGCTGACCGTCATGTGCTGTGAAAGTCAAACTTTAGGCCATTTTTCTTGTTGGCTGAAAGCTAAAATTGCCTCATTTTGGCTTTTAGGGTTTTTTCCTCGGTACTTAATACTTTTTAAAATGTAGTGAGGTACAATACTTCCCTCAAAATGTAGCCTATGTAAGTGAAAGTAAAAGTAGTGATTTTGAAAAGTACTCAAAAAAATACAAGCATACAAAAATGCCATTCAATTTCAATAACTTGAGTAAATGTAATTAGTTGATTTCCACTCCTGATGTCTGTGTTTTGTACGTAAATGTAAGTTATTACCATAAACACATAAAAAAGGTTGATTTTATTTTTTAGTTTGGATGCATGCTGATGATGCAGGTCTCTTAAAGAATGACTGACAGATAAGATAAAGAGGAAGAAGTCCATCTCCTTCACAAGTATCCACTCCTACAGACTTCAGGACCTTAAGGGGCTCCAGCCACCTCCTTACAGACAGTCCAGGAAAAATTCAGAAAAAAGGTAAAACCCAGAACATCCCAGCAGAGACAGAGGAGTGGAGGACTTCCTGATCTCCCAGAGACAATCACAGTCCTTTCCAGATCCACAACAGTCCAGCTCACAGCTCAGTTTACTGCATTCATGCCAGTGGGCCCAGGGATGATCATCAGTGGACTAAATAGACAGTTCATACACACTGGTCAAATACATGAGTCTAGTTCAACTCATTTAAAGAATCAACTGAGACAAATCACTTTAGGTTTAACTAAAGTAATGTAGGCAATGTTACATGTTGAATTTCTCTCAATATCTATAATGTGGTTTGAAATAAAATGAACAAAATCTCAAGTTCTATTACCTCATTTTTTTTCTCCACTGGGGTTTAGATTAGTTGTATATGTACAGATTATGTAGCATTGACTGCATCAGTAACAGTGATCAGTGGTTGGGGGCCCCCAATCAAACTTTGCTTATGGCCCCAAGTAAGCTTGGGCCGGCCCTGGTTGTCCCGTCCCTACTTTTTTTTAGATGTTTTGCTGCCATCAGATTCAAAATGAGCTAATATTTTTCATGAAATGGTCAGATGTTTCCCTTTCAACAACTGATATGATATTCATGTTTTATTGTGAATGGAATATAGGTTTATTAGATTTGCAGATCATTGTATTCTGTTTTTATTGACACTTTACATAGGGCCCTAGCTTTTTTTGGAATTAGGGTTGTAGATAAAATGACAGGACATTAAATTGCCAGGAAAAGAAAGCCATCTTACAGTGTTCAACAAATTTATTAGACCACCACCCAAAGTAAGGTTTATGCCACAGCTGCCCTAAATTAACAGCATTGGTAATTACCAAAATCATTTTTTATGTTTCTGCAATGGTTAATACACCAATATGTAGAAGCTCTTTAACCAAAATGATATTCTTAATGCTAAAATATAATGATTGTTGTTATCCATGAATTTTCAAATTTACTGATTTACAAAAAAAACTGAAAAAAGAAAAGTACATTATTTCTTGATGAATATGTCAAATTATAGTTACAGGTGGTCTAATACGTTTGTTAAGCACTGTATATCCAACAGCATTACTGATTTAAGTCTGTTTCTACCTCATTGTTGAATGTCAGATTCAGGGTGGTCTCTGTGTTTGGTATTTTCTGCTCAGGTGTTCTGTGAGATGCGGTCTGACGGAGGCTGGACGGTGTTTCAGAGACGCACAAGCGGAAAGCTTTCCTTCCACAGGAAATGGGCAGCATACAGTAAGGGCTTTGGAAACGAGAGACGTACGTACTTGTTTACTTCACTGCTGGTCATGATTTGTAATTATGACAGAAACTTAAAACCAGGTTGTTGAGGGATATGATTGAGCCTTAAGTTGTAGCTGTGAATTACATATCACAGGAGATACACGTCACTGGGAACTGGCTGATGACGAGAATAAGCCTGGCTTGAATCTTACGTGATGGCTGGGACAAGCCTCAACAGGCATAGTCATTATTGAATAAGATTTTTTTTTTAAACAAAACTTAGCAGACATACATCATCAACTCAATATTAAAGGCAAATTTGTATGCTTTCACACCTGCACAAAACTCCTAAAAATTTAAAGAATCTTCATGGTGAGTTGCATATGTCAATGTAAACGGCTGAATTTTCACTCTGACTGTACCTGAAAGTTTTTTTATGCCAAGTTTACGGATGGTCATCTGCTAAGTTTTCAATAAAATCTAAATGAACTCAGCAGGACGTCACCATGTTTCAGTCATCACTGTACCCTGGATATGCTGATGTCATAAGGCTTTAGCAGTCCTCTGTCTGTACGATTTCTATGCATCAGTCATCCATCAGATCTTTTTATAGAGAACATGACTGCACTGTTAGAGAAAGAAAACTATAAAGACATTACTCTTGTTTATATCAAAATATCTAAATATAGTTATAGAGGCAAAAAGACGCAGTGTCGAGTCGATATTATAGTGACTGTATCGACTCAAACACAACAGGCATTCACACACAGTATACAGGTTGTTTACTCTAATAGGAGAGAAGCAATACTAGACTTTATAAGAAATAAGACTTTAACCTGTTATGTAAATAGAATTTTTTTTTTCTGTAAATATAATATTATTTTGTGTAATTATCCAGAATGCAATAACACCTAGAAATGCACACATTATTTATTCTCTTATTTTTAAATTAAAAGAAAAAGGTTTATTTTCGCAGCAATTTTCATTTTAAATTCAAATAAGATAAAGCAACACATATTTCATTGAAGTAGACTTTCAAAGACTGTTGGGCAATTAACCAGCTATACAGCTGTTTAAAATAGTTAACTGACTCAGCTATACCAGTGAACAGTTAGCTACATGTATGCATCAATTGCCACAATGCAATATGGCAAGAAATTTTGCTTTGTTACTCTGCAATATGGGGAAATTCACTTACAATGACAACATACTGTTTTGACATCATTTAGCTACAAGAGTGTCAGGGATGTAATGGAAATTCTAGTTAAGTATTGCCCTATGTCACGGTAACTGCTGCTCTGCATCTGTGGAGCCTATTGATCTCACAAGACAGCTTTTACCTCAGCGAGATTAAATGTTAACAAAAAAATGACAAAATAAAATCAGCAAAAAGCAAATTCAATACTTCCTTTTTCTTTGTGATAAGTTGTGTTCAAACTGATCAGCAACTACAGAAGCAAACAGGTGAAAATGACAAATGTTGGCTTTACATTCAGTTGAACTTGATTACTTACAGACTTTAACTGTCAGCGAGACTGTGCTCATTCCTACAACTCTTATCAGTAAGGGACAGAATCTCAGCCTAGTGATTGTTCCTGTTTTATGGCTCAGTCACTAAAAAGTCTAAATCCTGCATTTGTACTCTGCTGATTACCTCCAGATGACCACTGGCTCGGTTTAAAAAAGGTTGCCCTTCTGACAAGGACCAAAAACAAGAAGTGGACTTTGCGAGTTGACCTGTGGGACCATGACAATAGAACTGCTTTTGCAGAGTACAAAAACTTTCACCTAGGCAACCAGAGGGACCAATACAAACTGCATGTGGGGAGATACAGTGGAACAGCAGGTAATTGTTTTTTTCTCTGTTTCCTATAAGCGATGTGAATTTCAAGTAATCTGAAATAGACACAAGAGAGCCTTAATCTCAATTATGCTCCTATGTACTACTTATTTGTTATATATCCAACTGCCTGGCCCTTAGTTTCAACAGCTTTGCCACTTTTGACAGACTCAGACTTTGTACATGCAAGCTCTAGTTAATGAAATCCCAGTATTCCCTACACAGCCCCCCAACTGAACCACATAGAGCAGGGGTGTCAAAACTATTGCCTGGAGCCCAAATGCAGCCCATAGTTCATTTTCAATTGAAGAAATTGTAACGAATGAAATGAAATACAGCCTGGGTCAGACTATGAAACATTTGCTTGGCTGCTCTGCACTTCTGTGGTTTTGGTAACCTAACTAAACTAAATACAGGCGATAGGCAGTTCCCACTTGACAACCTGTACAAAGCGCTGGCTTCCTGCTGCCATAATTTTTTTTGCAAATTTATCAAACCAATATAAGTATTCAGACCCTCTGCAACAAAACTTGAAATTTAGCACAGGTGGCTCCCATCACTGTTGATCGTTGCTGGGATGTTTGGACATGATTTGGAAAGGCATGCACCTCTCTAGAGAAGGCCTCACAGCTGACAATGCATATCAGAGCAAAAACCAAACCATCAAAGAAACTGCCTGCAGAGCTTAGACACAAAATTGCTGCAAGGCAGAGATCTGGGGAAGGATACAAAAAACTTCTGTTACACTGATGGCGTCCTATAGTACAGTGGCCTCCATAATTCTCAGATGGAAGAAGAGAGGTGACCAAGAGCCTGATTGTCACTCTGCCTGACCAATCTGAGCTTTATGGCAGAATAGCTAGACAGAAGCTCCTCCTTAGTTCAAAACACATGAGAGCTCACTTGGGCTTAGCAAAAAAGCAGCCGAAGGACTGTCAGACTGTGGGAAACAAGATTCTCTGATCTGATGAAACTAAGATTAAACTGTTTGACCTCAATCCTAAACTTTATGTCTGGAGGAAACCAGGCCCCATCCATGGTGGTGGTAGCATCATGCTGTGGGAGTGTTCTTCAGCAGGAGGGACTGGGAGACTGGCCAGGGCTCAGGGAAAGCAATGGAACAAACTACATAGATATCATCAATGAAGCAGTGCTGAGGACCCCAGACTGGGCAAAAGGTTTACCTTCTGACATGACAATGACCCTAACCAGGAAAAACTCTGTGAAAATCCTAGAGTGGCCAAGCCAGAGCCCTGATTTGAACCCTATCAAACAGCACTGAATTAGCCTGAAAATGGTCCATGGATGTTCCCCATCCAATCTGAGTTTGAGCAGATTTGCAAAGAAGATTGGCAGAAAATTCCCCAAACTAGTCCCCCAAGGCTGTAATTGCCTCTGAAGGTGCTTCAACTAAGTACTGAGAAAAGAGTCTGAATACTTATGTCAGTGCACTATATTTCAGGTTTTTCTTTTTAATTAATTTGCAAACTTTTCTAATATTCTGTTTTTACTCTGTCATTATGGGTTGAGTGTAGATTAATGAGAGAAACAAATGAATTTCAACAATAGTAGCATCAGGCTAAAACCACAAAATTGATCAAAGTTAAGAGGCTCTTAATAATTTCCAAATGCACATTGTTGTTACAGCAGCCACTGACAGGTGAAAGTTACATTTTTAGGTCCCAACCTTAATTTTTTAGATAAGACTTTCTAAACGTCCTCTATTTTGTCCATAGGCGACGCCCTCCGTGACCAGAACAATTACGGCTTTAGCACCATCGACCGTGACAATGACGGTTGTTCTCCATGCATCTTTGGAGACATCGCTCAGAAGGAGTGTACATTTTCAGATGGTGGTGGTTGGTGGTACAGCAGCTGTGGCTCCGCCTCTCTGAATGGTGACTGGCATCGTGCTGGGGACCACATCGGTTGGGCGTCAGGCCTCCACTGGAAAACCTGGAAAAAGCCCAATCCTTACTCCATGAGGGCTACCAGGATGATGATGAAGTCTGCATAAGAGGGCCCACGATTTTTCATGCTGGCTATAATTGTAACAAAGCAAGACCGGTGTGAGATTCTATTGTATTACAAAACTGCATTTAGGAATTGAGTATAACTCAGTTTTACATCTAATACAATACCAGTTGAGAGATTTATATTACAAGAGCAATATTCTTTACCAAGATTTTAGTTATTACCGAGGTACTTCTTTCAGAAATCACTAAAAATGATGGATATCCATAATTCAGTAAACAAATGTTCGTACAATCCTTACATTTTCAAATATGTGGGCGTTTAATTATCAGTGAAACTTATAGAAATTTAAAACATGTTCAAACATATTCATTAAATGGCATTACTTGCAAAATCAGTTTTCACCTGCTTTCATTTCCTCTACTGTCCAGCCACTGATACGTCATTACTGTTGAACAATTAAAACTTACAGTACCTATCTAGATCTAAAGCCGAGGCCAGACTACATTTTTTGTCTGTTACTATGGTTTGTATTTCAGACTAGGTGATTTGAGCCGTACTTTTTTGCATGACTTTACTGTCAAACATGATAGACTACATCAGTGGTTCACAAGGGGCCCCCCTTTGGCAGATGAAAATATTTTCAGGGCCCCTTACTCCTCACCATATAAACATGAAAAAATATGTAAATGTACAACAAACACACTATCAGTCACAATTGTTGCTTACAAAATCCTTCTTTTATTTACCACCACAACACAAAACATAAAGTGGCATGGCCCACTTTGGGAACCACTGGACTACATGGAGGTACACAATCAGTCGGGCAGGGCAAGACTACACGGACGTCATACGATATAAGTTGTTTACAGTCATGTGATCCTGACAGCCTTTAGGAATGAATGGAAAAGGAAAGAAAGTTAGTACTTTACAGCTCTAAATGGGCCTGTCTGTTGCAATTATCATCGGAAGATTTCTACGTACAGAGTATGATCCCCACACTACAAAAAAGTGATTTTTGTCCACAGTTGAACCAACTTATCTAGCGTGAAGGTGATCAGTATCACAATTGCTTCAGGCTTCCTAGCACCATCTATCTAGATCAGTAGTTCTCAGTTGGTGGGTTGGGACCCAAAAGTGGGTCACGAAACCCTTTTCAAGGGGCCGCGAATGTGTGCCTGGGGAAAAAATTGCACCAAATTGTCCATGAGATTCTATTAAACATGCATGTTTTTTCCTGTTTCATTGTTTTGTTACACCTTTTGTACTTTCTAAGGCCCAAGCTGTACTATATCTTATTAAATACATCTGATTGATCAAAATAAATCTACAAAATTTGGGTCACAATTCTACTTGAGGAGTTGATGGTGGGTCCCACGGCTCACTCAGTTGAGAACCACTGGTCTAGATGAAGGGAGACCAGAGTCTTAATGAGTCTTGTTCTGAGCAAAGAGACTAGCTGATCTCTTTAGCTAAAAAAATTACTTATTTTGTCATAAACATGCTTTTAATTGATCGGTGATGTACTATCATTTGAGTAAACTGCAAATAAAATGTGGTAAGTGACTGAGATGTTCGGGAACGAGTCTGTTCTACCAAATGGCTCTTTAATGTGAGCCTTTGTTGCTTGCTCCCATTTAAGTGTCAGTTTTTTTCCTCCATTTTTTGATGTTATTTACATCATGTTGGTTGCCAAATGACAAGCTGTTTGGAAGCCAAACAACCATCTCTACTGAGCTGAGCCAAATGATCGGAATCTCTTAAAAGATCCCATCACAAGGAGGAAAATGGATGGACGTCTGCTGAGAAAACATGGGCAAAATAAGAGCTTAATGTGCCCAACTGTGGCAAAACTGTACTGAACCAAACCAGACTCATAACATGGTCTTTTGGTAGTATTTCTCTTTGTAGAAATCATGTCCTGCCTCCCATCGGGAGTTCTCAGCTGCTGACGTCATCTGTGAAGAACCTATTAACAGCTCTGTATTATATTTGCTTGTCTTTCCGGTGAATGATACGCTAATTTGATGCATACTGCTACTGGCAGTGACTCACCAGGTTGCTGTAATGCTTTCTCTTACCTACATTTCACTTTTTCAATCAATCATGGTTATCCCTTATAACGTCATTAAGATAGGGATTTTTTTTGCAAGTAAGGGAATCCCTACCGTTGTCAGGTCAGGATATAATCATGCTCAAAACATGCAGTCAGACCAAAAGCATAACTATTGTGGACATATGTAGGACAGGAGAATATTGATCATATTCTTTACGATGGGACATTGTGGGTGAATATTGTGTGACAGATGGTTGGCCAAAGTCATCTCCCAGGCATCCACCATTTGCACTTTAAGTCCTCTAAACACAGCTCTGAGCACCTTGTCCTGCTGAAACGTGTACCAGTCACTGTAGCTTAAAGCCAAGTCCACTGTCACCTCTCTGAGGTTCGCTGTCTTGATGACCACCAGTGTGCCTGGAGCCCTGTTCAACAGATGGACCACCGCTCTGCGGATGCTCTGGAGCCGTCTGATGTAAAGCTCAATCGGGAAAGGGTCAAAGTG
Organism: Cheilinus undulatus; assembly: GCF_018320785.1. Lineage (NCBI taxonomy): Eukaryota > Metazoa > Chordata > Actinopteri > Labriformes > Labridae > Cheilinus > Cheilinus undulatus. The sequence goes on along the minus strand of NC_054887.1, from coordinate 15,439,464 downwards.
GGCCCAGATACCAATAACTAAAACAGTGTTCGGACCGCCAAGTAACTCATCCAGTTCATTGGCAATGAAACGTAGCAGACTGGTTGGGACATAGATAAACTAAGAGGAGGACCGTGGACGTGGTATGTCACCAAGATGTCTTTACTTTCTCCCCCCATATCATGTAAGGTCCTGTTTTCTTTGGACTATCCCGGATTAGCTCCTGAGCATCTGAAAGAAGAACAGATTAAGTGTGTGATATGAGCGAAATGAAACTGTTTTCTAACATCTCTGTTGATTGATGACTACCTGATAGTAAAGCATCAAGGAACTCAAACCACTGCCTGATGGTGGAGTCTCCATACAGGTGGACTTTCTTGCCGCTTAGGCACTGCCTGATGGCAGAGGAGTGGTTGAATTGGTGGGCTTTGGCGCCATCTAGTGGTCGTCATACACCCTGGTAGTAATACCCAGAAAGTTCAGACTTCTCACTGACTCTGGGCTGATCTGAGAAGATTTTCAAAGGATAAGAGTTGGAAATGAGTGTTACTGCCAAGACATTCAGCCCTACAAGCAATTCAACTTGGTGATTTGGTAGAAAAACTATGAACATGTGAGTAGAACAAACAAGTTAAAGGCTGATCACAGTGGGGTACAAGCTGTCAGGGGACCTAAATAAAGTAAGACAAAAATATAAAACCAATATAAAGAATAAAAAAATAAAACTAGGGCTATTCCCTACTTTATGTCACATTTGAAATTCCATTACTTTGCATTTCAAACTGTTTTTGTTTTATTTAAGATTCTTGTACTTTCTTAAACTAGGGGAATTGAGAAAACATAAAAAATAGAATATGACATGAACTTGACCAAAGAAAAAGGAACTTTTTCATGGATAAAAAGATAAAATAATGGCAACAGAAAAAGTGGAAGTAGTGAAATGAGACATTAAGGACTAATTTTACATCACTGTGGCTACCAGGGGATAGAATACAGGTAAAGTTTCTAAAGTCTGATTTAGTAGACAGCCTACATACAGCACGTTCATTCAGCCTGAGCTCACAGCTCGTTCACGTCATGTGTTTGCTTGTGTCTGTGCCGTTTCAGTCAGACTCACCACTCTGATCAAAGCTAAAAACAGACACATCCATCACATGAACCAGTTAGATTATGGAGCTAGAACTGAGAAAATAAATCTGCATCCTCTACGTTTCAGACAACACTCTTTTCTTAAAGTTTTCCTCTGAGTCCTTAACACGTTTGATTAACAGTGATCTGATCCTGAGAGCTTGTGAGTCTGCTCAGTGATGCTGCTGACCCTGGGTCAGTCTATCACACACACTGAGCACAGCAGAGACGCTTTTTTTATTAACAAGGTTGCAAATACAAACAATGGTGACACTGAGCTCTTAGACACACATACAAAACCAAAGCACAGGTGCATGTTCAACACAATAAGATCAAATTGCAAGATGGAAATTTGAATTAAATATGTAAGCAAGATGAAATAATAATAAGATTAGTTTGTATTCTTCTAGAGTGTCCAGAAGTTGTCTTGCCTTTTTGTTTGTCATGACTTTAAGGGATTAGTTAAGGACAGTTATAAAGAAAAGATGAGGACAGAACAGATAGACCCCTTACAGTAGAAGACAGAAAGGGCTTGGGTTGAATTCCGTTTTGAGGAATCATGAAACAGGAAATAAAAGAAAAAGTCAAAAGAGAAAGAGTGAAGAGGAAGTGAAGTCACTGGTTTTAAAATCAGGTGAAGACAAAGAGAGGCAGAAGATGAAACTGTTGAAGAGGATAGTTACAGAGAAGATGAAGACAGCGGAGTTGACAAGAGTTGATGCAACTTAAATACATATAAACTTGATCTTTAACGGTAATATCATGGTCAAAAATCTAAAGACTCTTTTTTTAATATATTTTCTTCTTTCAGTGGAGCAAACTTCCATCCAGGAGTAAAAGAGTGGAGCAGATAGAGAAAGAGAGAGATAAAACACACTTCTTAGATGACTCATCCTGTCTACCTTTTAGAATGTGGACAAACTTCTGTCTTTAAACACTTTTTTTGTATTTCACAAACTGTCCTTCTGTGATATGGTTTTGATGTATGCTGTTTAACATTTTTGAGGCTGACATAAATACCATGTCTGACAACTAGCCTGATAAACATATATTTATCATGCCATTCATGTTTAAAGCTGCTCTTTTCCGTACCAACGTCAGGCTCTTTGAGGGTTCCCTTGCTCAAGAATCAAAACAAAAGATCTCTTTCCTACATGTGTAAAAACATGGCACATTAATGTCAGATTCAGTAATGGTCAAAATGACAGCTCCAAGACAATGACGCTAAGATATCTCAATTGCCCCAGCCGCACGGACACAAACTAACGCAGAATCATGATGCCATGGTACATTTATACTTTCCTACTCACAGCAAACTGATATTCTCCCAAAAGCTAGGGGGCAGTGTCTTCAAAAATCATGTCTGTAGCATGTCTGCCATGTGTGCTTTTGCAAAAATTGTGGAGATCTGCGTAGCCAGGTAAAAATCTGCCACACGGAAGCCCATGAGGGGGCCTGTCTGAGAATTTTGTTCGATATGCAATTACTCCAATGATGCATGAAGCATAGAACAGGCTTCACAAGCCACCACAGTGGGTACTTTGTCCTATTTTGTCCTGTTAGGAGGCCCCAAAGCAGGACGCTTTTGTGATGACTTCCTTACAGCACAATTTTGGTCAGACATAAATACCTTTTTTGGTCAGAAACATTTTCTCACTCCTCATCATGAGATCTTCTGGGGGCTCCCTACTAAGAGCAACAAAGAGATGTCAACCCACCTGGAGCTTCTACTCTTCTAGTTCCCGGACCAACAGCAGCAGACTCCAGCTGGTCATTGGACCCCTCCACCTGTCTGAAGTTCTCCAACTTCCGTTGGCTGCACCATCCACAACTAAATCCAGCCGATCATCCGGTTTAGATCAGTGTTTCCCAAACATTTTTCCCTGGAGCCCCCCCTACATGTACCTAAGAAATGTGGGGCCCCACTCAGGACCCAAGAGAGAAGAAAAAGTGACACACTTCTGCCAAAAATCAACATAGATTTTAATTGTTTCACTTATAAAACCCTAAAAAGGCCTTCCCTTATTGAAAGACCTTTGTATAAACTACCAAGTAGCTGCTTTTTCATGGTTTTAGTCAATATTTGCAAACCTAATTTTGGCAGCCTCGGAGCAGACAAAGCCTTGTACCCCCATAAGATCTTTGGCATCCCCCCAAGGGGTCCTGGACCCCAGGTTTGAAACCAATGTTTTCAACCATAACCGACACTACCAACTCAAGTCCCAAAGCTTCAGCTTTCCTCAGATCAGACCCGCTCAAAGCAGCCACCATCTTCTCTGTATTCATCTGCTCAGTTCCTCTTAAATTCATCCTTTTCATCCGCTCATCCCTCCATCCTAGGACTCTTACCTTCCTGCCTTGGCGCTTACCCCCATCCTTTTATCCCTCCATTCCTCCACCATTTCATTATCTCAATGTTAAACTGTTCAAACCTATTTCTGACTAGCATGGTCTTTGTTAGTGAAGAGTAGTTTTAGAAACTAGGTTCCGAAAAAAAGGCCACGCCTCTACCTAGTCCCATTTCCAATACCCAACATATATAAGCCTAACCTTGCAAAGCAGATGGATACACCTGTTTCCTTGTTTTTTACTGGCGAATCCATCTTGCAAAGCTCCTATCTGAACCGTTTAGGCCTGGTTAGAAAGAGACAGGACCAATCAGCGACGAGGGGCAGTACTTTCAGGCGCAGCAGAGTCATGATGTAAACAAGCAGCAAAAGGGCTGATGCAATTATGGCAGAAGAGCTTAGCATGGATGCTGCTAAAACACCAGTTTTATCAGGACCTGATGACATTTCTTTGTTAAAAGAACAAAGAACAGCAGTGAGTTGCTTTCTTTTCAAAAACAACACAAGTCGAGTACTTACATGTCTACAGGTGATAGTTTAGAACCAGTTACCATGGTGATATACCCAGGTTAAAAGAGACCCAGCTTCATTACAACCCAGGGTTTAAGCCTAACTGACTAGGATTACCCCCTAATATCACCTAATGGTACATGCTCTTTGAGGCCCAGCCAAACTGGGGGCCCATGGAGGTCAGAAAATTCATGATCCACTACGATCCACTATAAAGTTAAGCTGTGATCACTATATTTTAATTTTTAACAGAATATAACCACTCTTACCAAAGCAACAAAACACAAATTTAATCTATTTTTTATGCTGTAGTAGAAATATAGTCTTCTTTAAAATGTAAACCCCTTTCCTATTAATTGGTGATGTTAACAATGTGGATGGGCACATTGATCTAAACCATTTGGAAAGTGATGTTAGACTTAAAAGCTAGGCCATGATGTGCACAGATGTCATGATGCCTGAAAAAGTGGAGACAAGTTTAATGAAAAATAAGTACATAAATTTAAACAAGGGCAGAAATAGGTACAAAATGGCAATAAATAGAAACATGTCCAAAAAACAGCAAAAATGGATAAAAACTGGCAAAAACAAATTACAAACATGGGGGGAAATTGGCAAAGATGAGAGAAGAGCTACGGAAGAGTATTAGGGCCACTGAAAAAAAAAATTGAGACGAAAATTTTTTTTTTACTTGTGAGAAAAAAGTCAGAATTCTGAGATTAAAGTCAGAATTCTGAGAAAAAAGTCATAATTCTGAGATTAAAGTCAGAATTCTGAGAAAAAAAGTCATAATTCTGAGATTAAAGTCAGAATTCTGAGAAAAAAAGTCAGAATTCTGACTTTATTCTTCAAATGAAAAAAAAGTCTCCAATTTTTTTTTTCAGAATTCTGAGATTAAAGTAAGAATTCTGACTTTAATCTCAGAATTCTGACTTTTTTCTTACAAGTGAAAAAAAAATTGTCTCAATTTTTTTTTCAGTGGCCCTAATACTCTTCCGTAAAGAGCAACTAAAATTGGCAAAAGAAGAAAAAAAAAACACCAAAGTTTACAAGTTTCAAATCAGTGAGGTCCATAAATCCATCCATCAGTCTATCCATGCGCATATAAATACCCAGAATGCATTATTTCAGTTCATCAAATTTGCAGGATTATATTTGATACCCATATTTTCCAGGCGTCTGCATGCTCTTCAGGATAATTTTTTCCTTGTAAAACAGATGAATACCATTAGATACATGCTGCTCACAGATAATCCACCAGGGGGCAGAAGGCATGCACCACAGCCCCTTTGAATGGCACGGTGATATACGCCTGGCTTTTTAAAGGAAAATCTGGCCAATTTTGAATAGGATGAAGGAAATTAAGAAATTCAGTTTTTCAGTGAAATGTGCAATGTTTAAAGCAATATTTCCTCTTGTGCATACTAAAGCAGAACTACCAAAAGATTTGACAACCTAATCAAATATATTTTGTAAGGAAATTTTGATTCTTATAGGTGCTATTATTTTTACATGCAGTCTGTTATACAATTACATTTTAATTAATTTACAGTTATTTAAAATAAATGAGTAAGTTGATGTTTGCATGGGTCTCCTGTACATAATTTTAATTTCTCAACACATTTTCATGAAGAAAGTGATTCATATAAAAAAAAAATTAATAATTTTCATAATCATCAGGTGTATTTTTAGACAGCAAATAAGCTCTGAATGTGTACTGTGCCTATGAGAGGTATTCAGCCCCATGGATGTTTTACCATTTTACTGATTTTATTACTCAATCTTGGTGGATATAATTTGGCCTTATAACAAAAAAAAAAAAAAAAAAAAGAAAGATTTTTTTAATTTAATGAAAAGGAAAACATCCAAGGGGAAGAAATACTTTTTATAGACACTGTATGCAACATGTTGAAGCTGATGAAAGACTGCTGTTATCATGACTTTGCCTCTGATAAGCCAAAGAAAAGTCAGACAGATGGATCTTTTGCATTTTGTTTTTGCATATATTTTAATTTTGTAGACTTCTCTACGTTTGGCCTGACTATTGATGCAAAGTATGTTTTACTGAGATACCGCGTTTGCTTTGTCTGTCAAAGCACTTGGCAAACATCAGTTTTTTTTACACTTGTATCACCTTAAAGAAAAAAATCAGTGTGAAGGTTATGTGAGGCCACCCTCAGAAATGCCAGGGAAGAACAGCTTTATCGTTCTGGTTGTTCCAGGAACTGGTTGAGATAAAATCTGGCCTTGGAAAGGAACAACACTCAGTCCACCACACACACAAACGGGGGTCTAATGGGAGCCAAGAACTGCTTGCTGAACATCTGTATGATAATTAGGACAGCCCAACCTCTGAGCTGTCAAAGAGTGACGTAAATGAGGTTGTTTTGAAGGATTTTGGGAAGAATCAGGGTTTTTCTGCCAGATTGGACAGAGCTCTCTCTCTATGGGCCTCATTCATCAAAGCATTAAGAAGAAATTAGCTCCTAATCCACTTACAAAGTTCAACAGAGATTCTGACGTTTACATTATATTTCTTATCATTGATTTCCTTTTAGCTAAGAACAAAATCTAAGAACACTAGAAACTTAATCTGGGTTGTTTTTACTACACTGCTGGGTAACTATTGGAGCAGTGTCATGATGGTGTAATCAAACACAGCAAGTTTGGTTGTTTGTTTAACCAGATGGGTTAAAATTTAAACCAAAAAGCTGGGACAAATTTTCTGCCTTTCTGGCTACGTCTGTTGATTCTGCTACATGAATAAATGGAACAACCTGACATGCCAGATGGATGGAAAACCACTGAAAGACAGCGTTTTGGAAAGGGCAGAGCCAGAGCCAAGACGAAGTTGTGTCTTGACACCTGCTAAACAGCTGGTTTTTACACTCGAAATAAACTGGTTTACAGCCTGGTTAAAAAAACAAAACGTGTCTCATTAGCTAATGTCTTCATGTGCTCTCACTGTACAGGGGGTGAATGCTTTTCTATCACAATGGTTTAGATAATATTTAGGAAAAACCTCACTGCGGCCTGATTGGCATGTCTCATTTAAATGACAGATATCTCGGCAGGCAGAAGCTACATTTCAGTCAGTCCGCCTGGGCAATAAATCTTTCTGTCAACCTAAGGTATTCCATGTAAATGTCAACCAGATGTTGGGGATGCATAAATGTGAGTGGGAGACATCTCTTCTTGGTTCACAATCTGAATACACCAACTGTTTTGTCTCCATGTGTATAACCAAGCACATCTTTCCTAAAACAATTGCGTCATAGCCTAATTAACCTGGTATGCGTGAGCCCAGCCTACAACAACAATAACGGCAGATTACATGATGTGTTCGTGTCATCTGCTCCTCTACTACCATAATGAGCAATGAATGGTAATGGAGAACAGCATATGCCAAATGTTCTTAGATCCATTGCAGGGTGCAACTACAACAGCAGCCAGAAGAAAGTTCTGGGTAATAGGAAAGTTTGGTTGCACTCATTTCTGGTGCAGTTCTCTTGGCAGTGTTCTAGCTCCACTTTCATGCCTGGCAAATATACTACAGTGCTTTCAGTTGTTTTGAATGGCTTTATACTTATGTAGACATTTCTTGAAATTTACAGAAAACTTTTTAAAAGAGATACATTGCTATCATCATCATGTGGACAAGGCCTTACTCTGATCTCTACATCCTTCAACTCCTACCCCAATCCCTTGATCCAATGATCATTACGTTAATTGCAACATCCCTTAACTCAAACCCCCATCCTTTGATTATTCTCTATATCCCCCTTATCCAACAACCCCATCTCTGAGCCCAATATTCCTCGACTCCTACCTTCATCCCTCAAACCTTGCCTACATCTCTCCTTCCCATGACTCCTACCTAGATCCCTGCATCACTAAATTTTTAACTTTCTCGCCTCTATCCCTTGACCCATTCTCTAACCCCCTCATCCCATGACCCTAAACTTGATCCCTACATCCCTTGAACGCCACTCCTTGCCTACATCCTATAACTCTAACGTCCTTTAACTCTTACCCTTATTCCTCACCTTAATCCCTCGAGTCTTTCTCTAATCTCCTCATCCCATAACCCTTACCTTCATCTCTTTTATCAACCTTATGAATAAAAATTAACTTCAGGCAAGGTAAAAAATCTCTTCATAGTTTCAGATATTGGGGTGGCCAATCAATTTTTAAGGGTAATCCTGGCCACTTGTAGGTTTCGGCCCCGCACAGATTTTAAGCTATCTAGATATCATGTTACTGTCTAGATCGATGGACAGATAAAAAGCTAGAAAAGATAGAAAGACAGAACACTTACTCTTTTGTTCCCAAGGGAACTGTATTATATCTTGGGTTATCAGGAGTTCAGTGTCACAGCTGCATCCAGTTTTTCTTCTTGTCACGACAGATCTATAATTTTTTTAAGGCAGGATGCTGATGTTCCAGGTTCCTCGTCGGGAGATGGTTAAAACATGCTTTGGCAAGAGGAAGTGCTGCTCAACTCCCCACCACTCATGATGAAGCAATCGTAAGCACAAGCACTGACATTAAGTGAAGGGTCACATGAGGTTATAGTACTAAAACAGACCCAAAAGGTGAAGTATGTCATTATTTTCTTGAAGCCTTTGTGTTCATCACATCGTGGCCTTAGTGTGATTGGGATACAGGTGTTGGACAGTCAAAACCGTGTGTTGACCATAAAATTTTCTTGCAAATCAAACAAATCAACCTGCAATTTCAAATATAGTGATGTTTCTAAGCAGTTTGAGGCAAGACAGTCCAGCTGCAGACCTCCACTCTCATTTGGCTCCACGCTGAGATCCCCTCCAGCGTCAGAAGGAAGTGACGTCAGGATATGAAGTAAAAAATACAAAATAAAACTGAGAGCATTGCCAAGTCAGTTTCATGATAACAATTTTTAGTTATAGTTATTTTTATATGATGGTGATTTAAGTGATTCAAGTATCGTTCAAGACGTTTTTACGTTAGGCAGGCATATTTTATCATATGCAATTTGTGTTAATGTTTCATGCATTTTCTTATCATAAAAATGGTGCTGTAGCCAATGGGAGCACACGTTGATGAAGAGTTAGCATGTGGCAACCAAAAAGGGTTAACAGGGAGCCCACAGGATCTCATCTAATAAAGAATCAAAGACAAAGCAGAGCGATCAGAATGTTTCATTAGTAAGATAACACCCACATCCAGCTAACTAAACCAAGAATCTGGAGGAGTGTGGCCATATAGTGGAGAATCAGGAGCACATGGGCAAAAACGTGACAGGCGAAGCTGGCGGACTGCCGCTGCTAGGCTAACAGTAGCCCATATTTAGGGTGGACATGAAAGGGAAACGGTATGCCCAGAGGAAAACACAGCAGATCCATAGGCAGGTAATAGTGGTCTTCACAGGTGTCATGGCAGCCGCTACTTGGACATAAAAGTGGAGGAAAAACCCCAAAACACTCCTGCAGTGTTGCGCCATAATCAGGTGCACAAAATCACAATCCATACTGGTCCAGCTAATAATGGCCACTGACGGGGCACCAATCAGAGCAGGCACCATGGAGAAATGGAGCATTTGGGGCTTTTCCATTACACAGCGCTGCTTGGCTTGGCTTGGCTCGACTCAACACGGCAGCCCAGCGCAGCAGGGGGTTTTGCTTTTCCACCATAGCCGAGCTAACCGTTTGAAGGTACGTCTAGAGCTGATGACGCAGTGTTCTGAGCCCTCCTCGATCCCTCTACATTATCTGATCTGAATGACTTTACATTGGGTTAAAGCAAAAATCAAACTGTACACCGACAGCGCTGCAAGCTGCTCTTTTCTTACTCTCCCTCCCTCTCTTTCCCCCTGTTGTTTTCTCCCACTTTTCCCGCTATTAATAAACAAACAATAGTTGGCGCTTATAACCAAAAGGAGAGGATTTTCCTGCATAATAGTTAAAGAACAATCTCCTTATTATTGGTTTGTGGGTCTCTAAAGAGCAGTAAATGAACACAATCATATTTTTGGATTGGGCAGTGAGAAAGGCATGCTTTACTACCGCCACCTAATGAGTTAAAGACAGACTCTGTTATGGAGTAAATGTTTCAAACATCTCCTGCATTTTATTTTTTGATAGTCTAGAATTGTCTATAAGAAGAGGAAAGGGTCAAACTTTGGTTATTAGTAGGTGCAGAAAAAGGTGTCTTCCTGGATCTGCGCCTGCTCCTTCCTGATTTCACTCATGTGTGAGAAGCTGTGTGCAATTTTCCAGCCGTAGTGTGCACAAAAATCTCAAGTTTTGGTCTTGTGTCAAATATTTAAGTCATACAGTGAATGCTGACACTGCTGAAACAGAGTTAAGGACAGCTGGAGCAGAGGCAGGGATAAAACGTTTCTCCCCCATCTCCCCGTGGGGTGAAAATTGATCATGGAGGGGTTATCAGTAGCTGAGGGGGTGAATCCCTCCAGCAAAAATCAGACCTAGAGAAGCGCTTCCACGTCAGCGTGGCGCGCTTGAAGGTGGGGCCGGCCTTGCTTTGGCACTGCTTGTGAGCAGGGCCATTGAGCATGGCTCAGCGCGGTCAAACTCATGATGGAAATGCAAATCAGCACGTCTTGGTTTGGCAGGGCGTGGCCAAATGCCGCAGTGGAAAAGCCCCAATGGGCTATATGCATGAACTGCTTCCGCATTTGGCATTAGACCGCCCCCACGCTTCCAGTCAGGAGAAGAGAAAGGGTATGATGGCAAATTCATTGCGGTTTACTCGCTGTTTGCATGAGTTACCTGGGCTGACTGTCAATGACGAGTTAAATTTAGCTGAAGATGTACATTGCAGCACGCAGCAACGATGTCCAGAAGTGCTTTTAACCTATTTTTGAAACATTATTTTAGCATGTTTGGATGCCAAGCGATGATGATAGAGTAAACACAAACAACAATCGAAACAAAAAAAAAAACATTGAAACGAACAAATTAAGGCAATATAGGAGGGTTTAGATTCCGTTTTGGCTTAGCACGTTTTGTTTTGCATCAGAAACCTTTCCTGATGAGCAGTTCTTTGCCTGATTTTTGACTCTGACACTTTTGGACAACTCTTCTACTGAATCCAGTCTGACCTACCTGACCTAGTTACAACATAGGGAGTAGGGAATGAGTGTGTGGTTTCAGACACAGCCAGGGACAGCTGCCTGGCAAAAACTTAAACACACAATAGGCACGTCACTTCCGTACTAGGATAGAGGAGGAGGAAATGGAAGTGGAGAGCCTATCAGACGGCTGAGACTGCAAAGGAGGATTCACTTAACGTCATTTCCGTCCTACGATGGAGGTGGCTTCCGCTTCACGTTGGAGGAGCTGTTAAGCCAAATGAGAGTGGAGGTCTGCAGCTGGACCCCTCTTGTTTGAGGGGCTTACAACAGAACAGTAAAACCATTTTTGTACAATGAATGAAAACAGAAATACAGAACTGCATACACCCCATGCAAATATGTACAAAACTCCTGAAAATTTCCAGAACTTTTCTTGGTGATCTGCATTTGTCATAGATTACTGAAAGTTCTGGATAAAGTATGAGTGAAATCAACTGTTAGGCTACTGTGAACACCCTTTGAAACCAATTTGAATTGTCAATCATAATGAAAAAGCTGTCACAAGCTACTTTTTCAGTCAACCACTATAAAGACAATAAGGTGCAGCTAATCCTGATCTTAATCCTTGACAGCAAGCTATGGTGCGCTGGCTTGATTCCATATCAGGCACTCCCTTAATTATGAAAAAAAAAACTGTCTCCATAAAGACATGAATTGTTCTGACCAAAACTGGTTTTCGAACCCGGCTGTAAGGGAAAGATACTGGGAGAAGACTTGATCCATACAGCTCCAAGATTGGGATTTAAACATATGACCGGCATGCCAAAGTCATACATGGTCACCTGTTCTACCAAATGAGCTTAACAGGTGCCCACAAACACGTTTTTATCTGTTGTAAAATGGGATTTTTTAAAAATTGGTTGCATATGTGCCCTGCAGTACAGCTGCCATTAGTTTAAGTGGACACTTTCGAAAGTACATTTCCTCATGCTGACTTTATTTTCCTGTGTTATGAGAATGCTAAAGCAAATTTCTTGTGGAGATTTTTTCCTGTTAGCCACCTAGTAAAAATTAGAGTGAGCTGATGTGTGAAAGCAGCAGGAAATATTTTAGGAGTGATCTTTCTGCATGTAATGACACTGCTTCATTATAAAGTCTGCTAGCCAGTCTTTTCTTTTCCTCTTTCTTGTTGATGCTGCCTCCTTAGACCGCCAACCCCCCTCTCATCCAATGTACTTGTCTCCCAGTGTTAGGGGGATGTGCGAGCCAACTCAGATGACTTCAGGAACAGCTCTTCTGCAATTTTCTGGAAATTTTCAGGAGTGCACACATGAGAAATGTAAGAGGATAACATTGCAGAAAAAAAAAATCCCAGACAGATTTGTCACTTGATCCCCATCTGTATTGTCAAGTCTTTATGAGCCCCTTTTACATTGCCAGATTAAGGTGAGTCAGTCTATATCTCATAGAAGAATAATGGGCAAGGTCATTCCACCACGAAGGTAGCAGAGAGCAAACAGTGTGCCCCTCAAGTTTCTGCCATCCCCAAACGCAATGTAACTTCACACACAGGATGCCGTTTGGGATTAAATGTAAAAGTGCAAAGGAAGAATGACAGTTTGTATGACAAGCAAGGTAAAAAGAGGGCTGATAAATAATCTACACAGGGTATTTTCCCAAGAGGTCTGTGCGTACTATGTCTACCTTTCACCTTGGTCTAAAACCTCTTGGAATGCTCCAATTTGCTATTGACCCTTCACATCAACAACATAATTCACAAATACTTTTTTGCCCATTTCCTGAACCGACAACCTGGCACATCAGATACACTGTATCAACCGCATTGGATATATTTAACACTGATCCGGGAAACTTCCCATACATGGTGCTTGTGAAAAGCAGCACTTTTCCAAAAAATGTCAAGAGATGATGGATAAATGTTCTATCACATTCATTTAGGATCACTCAGAGTGACAAGACAAAATGAGGTAGTAGGCATGTGCAGCTCCAGGTGACAACCTGAGTTTGGCAGGCAGATGCTTTCACAGTTTACAAATGGTGGAGCTCATTGGTGGATAAAACTCATGCTGGATGCTGAGGCCAGTCAGGAGAGTGAATAACATCTCAGGCAAGGAAAGACTTCGGTTTGGCTCTTGCTCATTTAATAAAGAAATCATTTCTAATAAAAAAATACCGCTATACTGAGGCTGCATCACTTCACTGGTGGCAGCCATTGCATATTCTGGCTTACACCACCACTAATCCCCATCCATAACTATCTCAAATTCCTGCTGAAGCAGGTCAGGAGAAGAGCAAAAACAGTGTTGTTCTTTGCTCTTTGAAATGTGGTCCAGTTCTGGTAAAACTGTCGCTATACTGTAGTTGGAGCTAAATGCTACACCAGTGGCAGTCACTGCTATCTGCACCCAGCACAACTAAACCCAGCCTGTAGCTAACGCCTCATACCCCTAAAATGATCTATCAACTACCACAAAGAACACACATATGCTCAAAAAAAGAATGAACATTTTCAATGCTGGTACTTTGTGCTAATAATTTTATGTTGCTTTAATTTTACTTAGTAGCAAATACACTATTGTATTCAAAGTAACATTGTCCCAATGTGATGTTGACATTGCTAGTCTGTATCACTGACAAGCTCAATATGAACTTACAACTACTTAACTTATAATTCGTTCATTCCTTTTTTTCCACCGACTTCAACTTATGTCACATTGATAGGTGCCCCAGGACAACAGGATTAGTCTTGCCTGGGAAGAGGAGGCTCACTTGTGTACTTCGTAATGTCTTTTATCACAAACTTTTTCGACGGGCCTTTTGTAATGCGTTTTTGACAGATTCACAGATAGGGATCAATCATATTATTGCATGCTGGTCATTAATTTTAAATCATATGTTCACAAACACAACAGCCGTAATGAAGAACATGCAATAAAGAGCTTTATAGGGTTTTTGCACTTTACCATAAACTTTTTAAAAAACAAGTGTAACATTTCCAATAGGAAAGGTGTAATCAAATAATTATTTACATTTTAACAACAGTCAACATAAAATAATGTACAGATTACAAAACAAAGTAAAATACAGTACTCAAAGGGAAAAAAAGAAAACTTAATTCTCCTTCTCATGTTGAGGTAGTTCGAAAAAGACATTTTCACACCAAATCAATTTAAAAAACATCAATACCATAAACAGCATATATATTTACATAAGTAATATACACATACATACATGTAGTTTAAAAAACCCCAGAATATTCAGCTCTGCTTTAAAGACATAACGCTGTATGTAAGCAAACTATAAACATATTCTCAAAAAAGCTTTCAACAGTAACTGGATTTTTGGTCTATCAACAACAGGTTGCTGTGGGAACAAAACAAACTTTGCTGAGAGGTACAGGAATCTTTTTCAAATATGTGAAGTCCAGGAGGGGTTCATCACAGCTTCCCGTCTCTGCTGGCACCTACAACGAAAAAGCAGTGAGTTGGAGAAAATAGGATTACACAAGTATCTAATAAATTATGAAAGCCTTGTAACTTTTTTATGCTTTGGCAAGTTGTGACATCAATGGTGGGGTTTTCATCAGCCAGTTTTCTGCAAAGTAGGTGCATCTCAAAAAGGCAAATGCAACTTTCTTTTTCTTCAAAAAAAAAAAAAAACCTATTGATTACTGATGTCTCTATATTAACATACTTAGGTAAGCAACCAGGGCTGCTACTAGAACTCTTCCAAGGGAACTAGATTTGGAAATCATTTAATTTAATGCATGTGATAAGCTTGCTAAACATTGGTAGTTGGCACCAGAGTTGTTAGTCAGTTTACCAAAAATCTTTCAGGCCCATGATCCCAGTCAAATACTCTGTCTAAACTGTAACACAGCCACCCAATACCACAAGCAACTGTAGTTCCAGTTAATGGCTACTGGCATATTGTGGCATAATGGCTCTGTCAAGCTATACTTGCATAAAACCAAAGTAATCAGTTACAGCATCTGGCACTGGAATGTGGACATTTAACAGCAAAAAGGACCAATAATTGGCAGTTACAGCTTTTTTTCTTTTAACACAAGCCACATTCTACAGACCAACTTCCCACTGTTTGCCCTCTGCTGCTGTGATACTGTATTAAAGAAACGGTGCTCAATTTTCTCTTTTCGCGATGTTTTCTTAACTTTAGGGTGGTCAACACAATGCTTCTTTATAACGCATTTAACTGGATTTCAAATTATTCTTTACACAAAGCCTTCAATTTTTCTTTGAGTAGCGCCACCTACTATTTGACCTATTGACTCCTAATATTCACTCAATTGTAATAGATAGAGACGCACTTAAATTTACATTCTGTTGTGCAAAAGTTTATGTTTAGAAATTGTAACACTACATTTGGATGGAAAACCCCACCAGAAACAAAGACATAAGCCATCACCTTTCTTCGGCACTCTCTTCTCGAACCACTTGTAATTCTCTCCCACAGTGCCACCTATGGTAAGAATGATGGTAAGATTTATGTATTCAGAAGAGAGACATAATATAAATTAAGACAGTTTAGATACTTTAAAAGAACACACTTGGTTCCCTTGCAGGTTCTCGGTTTATGGCTTTTGGCACCAGCATGTAGTCGTCTATGGATTTCTTCATCAGTGGGGCTGCAGTCTCGTGGGAACTGTGCGTCTGCCTGAGTTTCCTTTTACGGTGACTTGGTTCCAGTCTAGTTTCCTTCGAAAAGTCACGGTGACTTGGTTGTTGTTTAGCTTCTCTCAACAAATCATTAGAACTAGGTTCTGGTCTGAGTTCATTCAGAGATTCATTGTGACTACGTCCTGATGTTTCATCCCTTAACGAATCATTTCTAGTTCTTAGACTGTCCTCCCCTACCCTCCTCCTTCTGTCTGGGATATCTATGTAGTCCTTAGTCCATATATCTGTTACTTTTTTCCTCCCATCTGTCTGCTGAGTTGCAGATGATGACGAACCCTCTGGAGGAGAGCGGGGTTGATCTAATTTTGAGGGGCTGCAGTACAGGTTGGAACGCTGTGTTCTGGATGATTTAAAATTTTGTCTTGGTGTAAATGTGCTCTGCTTGGATTTCAGATGATGAGGAGGATTTGTAGTTTTTCTGGACACATCAGCGAAAGGCAAAGCACTTGTGGGGAATGAGCTTGGTCTAGATTCAGTAAGTGACCCACTTGTGGAAGACAAACTGTTGGCAGCATACTGACCAACACTGTTAGGTAGCGAAAACTGTCTTGAACGCAATTGAGCTTTTACTGCATTTTGCTGAACCATGGCCCTTTTGGAATACCGTTCATTCTTTTTGCAGACTTGACTGGATGTGGTTATGCTCTTAGGGTTTATATCTTTACTCTGTAGCTTCAAATTTCCACCCCAGTTTGAAACAAAAAGACGAGGAATCACAGAAGTAGGACCCATGGTGGATTCTGTCTTCCCATCAGCTGAATGGTGCCGTTTTTTTGTTGATTCTTCATATGACTGTCTTCCAGGCTCCTTGTTGGTTACCACACAATGGGCGCTCGTAGTTTCAGGAGAATGAGTGTCATTTGTGGCCACAGAGGTCTCATCATCACTGTCTTCTGAACTTGACGGGAAAAATTTTTCTGTATTTGCTGCTCTTTTACTTGAATGTATTTTCTTGACTTCTTCATCACTATCTTCTGAGACTGTTTGCTCATAGGTGTTGTGCTGACTCACTTCATAATTGTCTTCATCAGGAAGGTTAGGCTTTCCAGAGTCAAGGCCAGCAGTTCCAGATGGGCAGCCTGGGGACTGAGCAGTATTTGACCTTGTGTTGTTTTCCTTTTTAAAACAAATGTTGTCATCATCCGAGTCAGATGAAAGGATTATAACACTGTCTGCCTTTTCTTCATTAGGTCCAGTCTCAGCCTGCTGTGGCTGGGCAAAACATGAGGGCTCCACTTCATACGCTGAGTCTGAATAGTGTGATCTATTTCTCTCCTCCTTTTTCAAGTTTTCACCACCTTCAGTCTCGTCTTCTGAGTCAGAATCAAGAACAATTGTATCATTGTTTAGTATCTTTTGTCTGCTCATTCTATGTTGAACAGGCTCAAAGTCAACACTGGTTTCACCTGGCTGATGACAACAGGGATCCTGGATTGGTTCTGAGATCTCCTCATGATGACGTTTTGAATGCAGTGGTTGAGGTTGGTCAGTAAATGAGGGCTCACCTTGTTCCTTGGAATTTGAAGAGAAGAATGTTGTTTCTTTTGTCTTTATTTCGCAGTTTTTATCACCATCATCCTCAGATTCAGAACCAAGAATAATGGTATTCTTTGAATTCTTTGTCCTGTCTCTCTTGGATTTAGCTCTGGTTTCAAGCAGTCCACTGTTTTCCTCGAGTAAGAGCTGTGCATCTCGCTTTTGTTGACTACATGAGGCATCTTTGGTGTTTTCAGTGGCTGAAGTGAAACTTCTCTTTTTTCTCATTCTTTGGTCACTTTTGCCATCGGAATCAGCATCAAGGGGTAGTGTGTCAGTCTTTCCTGAGTCTTTTAGTCTGCAGGTCTTCTGCTGGCCCGAGCTTTTGACTTTACACAGTCTTCTTTTGAGTTTTTCTTTCCATGACTGGGGGCTAGTGGTTTGACAATTTTGAACATTTATGACCTTATCTACTTCCTCTTTTTGAAATGTAATATCTGTGGTTGATGTTAGATGTACTGAACTTGGCTTCACCAATATATTGGAGACTGTCAAGTGATTCCGTTTTGAATCTGATGGATAATCACAACTGTCTTCAGTGTCATACTCTTCATTCTCAGAGAACTGCTCTCTACTGTTCTGAAGCAATCTGAGTTCTTCCCCAAAACCAGTGTCATGTTCAGGTGAGCTCCAGTACAACCCCACATCAAATTTGTTCAATATCTGTACCTCTTTGGCTTGCACAAAGCTATCAACTGTTTCAAACACCTCAATCTCTGAAGAACCAGAAGCTGATTTTGATCCTAGTCTATGGGTATGATTTATGGAACACTGAACAGTTTCTAGATCTTCCTGATTCTCACTTTCTGGCTCAAATCTAAGGTCCAACATCTCTAAAGGTATCACTATCCAGTCATCATCATCTTCCACAATATGGTCATGCAACTCTTTTTCATTTTTCAAAACAGCAGAGCTACCCAAAACAGAGTGTTTTTCCCCATCAGATGCATTGAGCACTGAATGAGTGTTACAGTGTGCCATATATATGTCAGTCTTGGGTGAAACCATCTTTTGCTGATCCAGTGTCTCATCTGAAAAGCTTTCTAGTTTTATCTGAACCAGATCCTGCAAATTTGCAAAGCCTTCCTTTTCAAAAAACAGCTCATCATTTGGTTCATGGATTTGTGGAGGCCATTCCACTGCCGCAGTTTCAGGGGCTGTAGAAAGGCTTGAATCCTCAGTGCGTGTGTTGGAAAGTTTTGCGGCCGGCTGCAACTCGTATTCATTATCAGAGATGTTATCATATTGAGGGTTATTTACAGTTTTTATGGCAGATGCCTCCTCACCCATGCCTTCCATTTGGCTATCATCTGAAATGTCTTCATATTCTGGATTATGTATGGGCTTTGTTACAAATGCCTCCACAACCAAGCCTTCCATTTCGCCATCATCCGAAATATCTTCATACTCTGGGTTACGTATGGTTTCTATATCAAATGCTTTCTTGCCAATCCCTTCCAACTGACCAGTCTCTTCCATGACTTTGTTTTTAGAGAGTGCAATGCTCAAGTCAGAACAGGCATCTTCACTAAAATGTTCACATTTCCTCCTTTGTTCCAGTTGTTCACGATGAATTATAGGAACTGCTGAAAATGAACCTCTGATATCGCAAATCTGAATTTCATCAACAGGTGACTTTGACTTGGAATGTTGAATGACATCCCCATCTAAAATACGGCATTGCTGTTGATCTTGAATATTTTCCTTGTTTGAATCTCGACTATCGTAAAGTGTCATTGTTTTAAATGTTTTCTCCTCAGACCCCATCTTCATTTGTAGTTCTTCTGGGACATTAGCTGCACCATGCACATTGCTGAACTGTTCTGTGCCCACTGGTTGTATGCATCTTTCCAATTCATCTTTCTTTGTTGTGTGCTTCAGTGTCCTTGAAACACCAGGTATTTGGTCTGTGTCATTGGAGGTTTTGGCATTCGGCCTGAAGGGCTGGTTTTCTTCTTTGGGATTGAAGTGAAGTGATGACTTAGGTTGTCCCCTTGTTGGTTCATCCAAAGGCACTTCTGTAATTACAGTCATAGGACTGTTTTGATCCTTTTTGCAAGTAGTAGCAACTTTCCTCCAGAACTGTGGATTCTCTGTGGATGTAAAAAGATTAATGTTATCTATGTTCCAAGGGAAACTTTCACCATACACAAGTCTGCCATCAGTCTTATCAGGAAAAGTTACATTCAAATGTTTATGTGGTTCCAAATCAGACCCAAGTGATGCACTCTTAATAGACTCAGTTATAGTGCTACGTTTTGAGATTCCTACAGCAGAAACAAATATACCTGTGGATTTTTTCTCTGATGCAAATGTAGGACAATAAGCTGCCTCTCGCATCCCTGGTACTGGCTCAGCATTTGTTTCACTGCCTTTTGAGCGGTTTTCTTCGACTGCTTTTGCAGCCACAGCAGGAGGTTGGTTGGTGGCAATGTTGGAAGAAGCGCACCTTTCTTTTTCTGCTCGTTTGCTCCCAATTTCTTCAACTCTTTGTTCAACAAAGGCTTTTAATGTTCTTTGAAAAGTGTCCATGTCTGGTGGTTCACGGGTAAAAGATAGGTCATATTCAAAGAGGTTTGAATGACTTTCCCCTGACTGATTCATGTTTAGTATACTACTCCATCCAAGGTTTAGAGATTCAAGTGTATTTTTAACTTCTTGTCCCTTGCAGTGTCTCTGAACTGAAAGAGTAGTAGTTGTTTTTAGATCAATGGGGAAAATAGGTTGGTAAAGTAAAGGAGACCAGAGGGTTTCTTTAGACTCTGGAAGAGTTTCTTTCAATAAGGCTTTCAACAAAGGATGAGAGTCCTTCTTTGAGTTCTCAGGCACAGAACACCTGTCTTGAAAAAGGGATGTTTCAGTTGCAATGTCTCCTTGATGTGCTGGAGTACTGAGATTGGATGGAAAGGCACAATTTGAATGTCGTCTCTTCTGAGGTCCAGTATCAACACTTTTGTAATGCCCAAAGTTAGCATTCAAGTTTTGTTGATAAGTATCATACATGCATTGTACTTGACAATGGAGTCCTGCTCTCACTATGCTTGGCTGCAACTTAGGTTGAAGGTGAAGTCTGTGTTGGGATTGTGTATTGCCTTGCTGCCACTGAGATGGTGTGTGCGCCAGTCTGAAATCCTCAGGATACTGAGTTGCTACCATGTTTTGAGTCCCATGTGCAACTCAAAACAGGTGCAACTTTGTCTTAATCCGACTGCACTTTTGGTACTCAAGAGTTGTACAGACTCCTTGGCTGCTGAGACTTCCAAATCCCACTGCATGGAGAATAGTCTTTCAAGTGATGACTTCAGTTAAGGGCCCTTTGGTCTGGGAGACAAATAAAAAAGGACAATTAGTGGCTGGATAGTTTAAACTCCAATAAGCCATACAGGACCTCTCCATAATGGAAACCTGAGGTGTTTCCAAGTGTTTTCATTATAAAACAAGAGCAGACAGCTTGTAAAGTCACTCCGCCTCACAAGAATCAATACATTGATCTCTGTCTGACATTGCTGTAATTATCATTTTGCTGACAAAACCAAACATAAATATAATCCAACATACGTCAACTAGACAGACTTAGTATGCCTGCTTGGTTAGCATTAAGGCCAGTCGTGCTTTTTGAATGCCTTCCTACTCTTGCCCAGCAAATAGGGGGTAGAGTTATCTAGACCGACTTGCAATTTACCCTTTGATAAGCCCAGTCCCCCCTTGGGTACTGTTGCTATGTCTAGAAAGCTTTCACACCAGCTGTGCTGAATAACTAGTTGTCCACTGTGTAAGTAGGCCTTCTGAGGGAAACACTTTCAAATTTAGAAACTTGGCACAAAAAGCAAGGAAATTTGTGTTTGGTAGATTATTTCTTTGTTCTAACAATACTTCATGGCAATATATCTTATACCATTGGAAAGCCTGTTTATTACCTTTTTAAATGGTGCACTGGTGTGGATTTGCAAGAATCATGCATTTGTGGGATGAGCAGCAGAGCTGAGTATGTGGGTTGCACTCATGAAAACTGTGCCAAATCTTCTCTGCTAATGCCAAACAGCTTATTTTGCTGTTGCTATTGACTCTTGTTTTGAGATTCTGGTACCCCCAGGTGCAGTCAATCAGGTGTCTGATTGCCAGCACCTGTTAGCATGGGCCCTGCTACAGTGGTCAGCAGGTGTCTGCTTCAAGAGTCGGTATGCCACGTTTGACTGATCTGGCCCGTGTTATTGGGCAACTTAAAGCTGGTGTTCCGAAAAACCAAGTTGCGGCAGTGTTTGGAGTGAGCCCTTCTACCATCTCCAAGCTGAAGGTCAAGTTCCATATAACGGTGGATGTCGGAGACAGGCTGCAAATTGGGCAGCCCAAGAAGACGGTTTCCTCTGTCAGCACTTAGGTACCTCAGGCTGTGTTCTACAGATTTGTAGTCAAGGTTTGCAGGACTATATGGCCGACGGCTCTCTAGCCAATCTCTGGTCTCATAGGGCTGCCAGGAGGCCTGCAATGACTGCCCTTCACCGTTAGGCCTGTTTGCGCTGGTGTCGGCAACACGTGCACTGGAACCTTTAGCATGTGGAGAAACATTATGTTCAGCGATCATAGGGTCAAAGTGTGGAGAAGTCACAGAGAACGCTATGCTGATTGCTGTACCGATAGTGATATCTTTTGGTGGAGGCAGTGTGATGTTGTGGGGCAGCATCTTCCTCACTGGAAAAACGAGGCCTGTCATCATTGGAGGCAATCTCACTACAGAGAGATATATAGATGAGATTCTACAACCGCTGGCAATCCCATATCTCCCCAGGCTGGAACCAACAAAGATGACAATTCTCACCCCCACAGAGCAGGGTTTATCACAGACAACCTCCAGGATTTGGGAGTGAAGAGGATGGAAAGGCCTGCCAGCAGTTCTGACCTCAACACCACTGAACACTTGTAGGATCCGCTTGGGCGTGCTGTTCGTGCCAGAGTGACCAACATAACCATGTTGGCTGACTTGTGACAAATGCTGGCTGAAGAATGGGATGCCATCCCACAGCAGTGTGTGACCAGGCTGGTGACCAGCATGAGGAGGAGGCGCCAGGCTGTTGTTGCTGTGTATGGTTCTTCCACATGCTACTGAGGCTCCTGTTAAATGAATACATTGTTAAATTGCCAATATTTCTTGTTTCTTCAAACTTCAATCATCCAATCCACCAAACACCAAACAAGAGTCAATGGCAGAATAAGCTGTTTGGCATTGGCAGAGAGAATCTGGCACATTTTTCATGGCCGCAACCCACATACTCAGCTCTGCTGTTCATCCCACAAATGCATGTTCCTTACAAATGTGGCACCATTCAAAAGGGTAATAAAAAGCATAAGATTTATTGCCAAAAAGCATTGTTTCAACAAAGAAATAATCCGCCAAACACAAATTTCCTTACTTTTTGTTGTAAGTTTAGCTAAAAGTGTTGAAAAATATCAAAGACGTAGACAGGAATGTCCACTATGTGCTTTGCTGACAGTGTGAGCAGATAAATTAGCATTAGGCTAAATACCTAATGGCTAACATGCAAGTGGCACATGGGTAATTAAGGCAGCAAAAATTCTTGAGATTGAGACTGAGGACAATATATTAAATCTTTGGTGACATTAAAACCACTGACAACTCTGCCATAAAATGACTGTGTACAAGGATTTTGACTTAATCATCAATTGAGGATATAACCAAGCTGAAACCTCCTTGGTGGAGGTAACTACATTTTGTACTAATTTAGTTAACTTTCATGAATGTTTTAACGTTATCCATTTTCTATCTAAACTTAATTGCTGCTGCTGTCCATGCTGTCTTCCACACTGTTATATACATATCTGGCATCTCTCTTCTTGGTTTTTTGACTTTCAGACAGCAAACAATGCAGCGCCTCATTCTAAAGATTAGTAGAGGGGCTTAGCGAAGGGTCAATTTCCAAAAAGCTTACACCTAGAGTACATGTTTAACAATAGAATGAGCATATTAACATACACCTGAAAGACACCAGAACTAAGCATACTTGTTGACCACATCTAACATCTAAAACAGCACTCAAACACACCCAAGTATATCTAGGAAAAGGTCAAATAGGAGACATCCTGAGGCTCGTAAGAAAGATGAAAGCCAAACACCACTTACAGTTTCAGCCTCCACCAAGCACCACTTAGCAACCATCAGTAAATCAGTACATGACACAGACCCTCTCTAACAGACATTAAGGCTCTCCAATAGCCATTAAGGTCACTCATTTACAAAAGCCGTGCTTGGAATTGGATTTACAAAGCCAGAGGCCCTCAAGTACAAAGCGCAGGAGAGTACCCACTTCCGCTAGAAGGCGAACATCAGGTACCTTAGCAGACAGAAAGGCGCCCACTCTTGCGACACAGAAGCAATGTATACCCTCCCAGGCAAATAGCTGACTTATTACACACAGTAATGGTTAAAGAGAAGATGTGTGCTGGGTGAGCAGAGAAAGAATCAAATAGCAGAGTTATGTCTCAGCATCTATGGTATAATGTTTTAAACACAAGCCATGTCTTGACCAGGTACTCTTATTGTGTCTTAAAACTAATGGTACTTTGTGTTGAATGTATCCAATGTATTCATGAATATATACTGTATAACCTTCTGATTGCATTGTAGAGTGAGAAGCAACAAGTCAAACATGCAAACAACCATCTGATGAATATAGGATGATTAGAAAACCAAAAGAACATGTGTAAGAATGAAATTAAATATATTTTTAAACATTTTTAAAAAATCAAGGTCTTCTGAGCTGGTTTATAATGGTGGCCAGGGAGGAGCAAATAAGCTACCATTATAAATGGCCCCAAATATGGGAATTTTAAAGAAACTAGGGGCAGGAGCTCTGCCCCCATGAGAGGTGGGCCTAGAAGACCCAAAGAGTATAAAAGGCAATGCACAAAGGCAGTTCTTTAGTTGGATGGTGCCTCCACTCAGAGTTTATTGCTTGTACTCACCTGAGACTTTAATAAACTCTTTCTTGCATCAGAAACCTTTGTCTGCTGAGCAGTTCTTTGCCTGATTGTTGACTCTAACACTTTTGGACAACTTTTCACTGAATCCAGTCTGGCCTATTTGATTGATCCACCACATAGCCCAGAGCAAAACACACCCTTTCTAGTCAGTATTTGTATTACCACCATACTTTGCATGAACTATCTCCACCATGTTAAGTTTATCATTAACTGAGCCCAACTCATCTGAACCAATTGAAAATAGTGCATACACAATACATTTCAAAATAAAACACTAGTTACAGACAGCTGATTATCATTTTCAAATCAATATTTGTTTAAAACAGGAAGCAAATAACCAGCAAATCAACCTTTAGCTGGTAAAGTATAGTTGTAGGCTTAGAGTGGGTATTATGAAAAAAAAAAACATCATGAAACAAATTTATGTCTTTTGTAATTTTGAAAGTCAAGCCTATGAAATTATTTTTCTGGAACAGCCTGTTGGCTAGGACATGAAGCATTTAAATATTTGCTATTTAATAGTTTGCACTAACAGGTAAGAGGGGGGAGGTCTTTTCTAGCGTATTTTAAACACATAACATTTGTCTCCCTAAAGGATGCACAATATTATCAGCATAACATTGTCAATCAACAATCTCAGATTTAGTATGAACCCCCCCCCCAAAAAAACCCCTTAAAAATAAATGTATAATGTATTTCAAATAGCTTACTTTACAACAGAAACAGAGCCAGCCATTTAAATCGACTATCAAAATAATGTACATTGCTACCATGACAATGTATTGGCTTCTCAAGTGCAACTGCTTTTACTTCAGTCTGCTTTACTCTCTTTAAAGAAAACCTACAATCTGGTACACTGGTTGACAAATAATGCTCTGACAACAAATAAAGGGACACGCCCAGTTTGGCAGGCACAGTGCACATACTCAATGTAACAATACATCATTAACAAAGCTGAATACACATATTTTAAATGATTGAAAGTGCAACTTTGTGACTTTACTGTTTTTGTGCCATTTAGCCAACAGCAAACAGATCCAACTTCACTCAGAACAACACTCTTACTTTAAGGTTCATTAAAAATGGGAAGTTGACTAAGAAACATGCACTTTTTTTCACAAACTGGCTTCTTTTTGGCAATGGAAATTGCTGCAACTAGCTACACATCTTTCAGGCTATTTGCAGTAGAGATGTTCCGATGTTTCCAGCCAATACCGAGTACTGATCCGGTACTGTTGAGAACTTTCGGGATTGACTGTGCAAAGTAGCAAATTATTTTAGACCTATTTTTGACTAAGGTGAAGGCTCAACAAAAAATTTCATAATGTACAGCATCTCTGTGACCCTTAAGTTGTTTTTTGCTGATTGTTGAGTTGTACTGCTATATACTAAAATAACAATAATACAGGGGGCTCACAGGCTCTCCTATCTCTCTCCATTATGCTATTTTCCGGCAGCATGAAGTGGTTACTGAACAGCCTGCTATTGGCTGACAGGCCCTCACAAAGGGTAAACAATATATAACATTCAAGTCAGCGGTAATAAATGATCGTAAGAAGTTTAAAATGGATAAAAAGATGTTCATTATCGGGTTTACTGGTGTGGATAAATCATTAAAATCCCTGAATATCTCGAGTTCCATGCTCGTTTAAAATGCAGCCGTATGGGATTCGAAGGCATCAATGGCATCAATAGGAAGGCACAACTGCTTGCTTTAAGAGGGAAACAACTAAGAGGTGACAGTTTCTGGTTCAAAAGTTATTTATCTTTTGATAAACCCTGACTTCTTGTTGTGAACGACAGTGCCGGTCTGGAATGATCACATTCAGAGAAAAACTGTCAAGCAGCCTCCATTCTTTGCTGCTGCAGTGGGTCCTTTGGTTCTTCTTCGCTGCTTTCAAAACGGTAGCTCATGCATGCAGTGTTTTTCGGCAGCGAAGAAGACTTGAGTTCAGGCTTACAGCGCTAACACTTAGCAAGGCTAAACAGAGCAAAACATACATTTGAACCAAACAGTATCTGATCAGTGCATAAATTCATTTACTCGTCGATACCAATACCTGCATTTTAAGCAGTACCGGATGCATTTCTGATACTGGTATCGGAATCAGATGAACTCTTATTTGCAGTCAGAATGAGCAAGCAATCAGCATAAATGCAAAATGTACATGACAAAACTTTTCACCTAAAAAAGAAAGGACAATCATTCAATGCTTTGTAACATAAACACAAATTCTACAAACTTAGATAAAACTTCAACTACATCTACAGCTACTCCTTTTTTGTGGTAACACATTTTTTCATTAAATTTGGATATGCATCTGAAGAGTGGCTGTTAAACACCAATAAAAACAAGAAAACACAAAACCTATGTATACAGCAGCCTGTGCTCTTTTTCTTAAACCATGCTGAAATTGAGTCACATCAGGACACTTTGGCCTCAGAGTTGATGAACAGGTTCAATAATAATCCACAAAAGTCGAGCAAATGATGAAGATCCTGGTGCGTCACAATTCCAGCTGTCACCAATCTTTCAGGCCTTGGTAATGCTTCAGATGCGTTTAAATCCTTCATCAGCAGGCCAGACATGTTGCTCAGAGTATCAGAAAGCTTTGGGAGCATGTCAACATTTGCCTAGTGTCTCAACAAAGCTAGTAAAGTCAGGTTGATATTTAAAAAAATATATATATCAAACATTTTTATCGCCACAAAAAAGAATCTGAGTCCCTAGCATTATAACGTTCAAAATAACTGGTAGGGGCAGGACAACAC
This sequence comes from Cheilinus undulatus, assembly GCF_018320785.1. Taxonomy (NCBI): domain Eukaryota; kingdom Metazoa; phylum Chordata; class Actinopteri; order Labriformes; family Labridae; genus Cheilinus; species Cheilinus undulatus. The sequence continues at coordinate 15,412,402 of NC_054887.1, read as the reverse complement.
AGATTTGTAGAAGCATTGTAATTCTATTGCTCTTAATTCCTGGGAGGATACATGGTCTGGTCAATTTTGTGCCCTGGATCAACTGAGAAGAGTTTACTGACAGGGAATACAGAACTGCCTGTATAGAGTTGCAGTGGTTAACGCTGTTGCATTACAGCAAGAATCCTGGTTTGAATTCCCGGCCAAATACTGACCTCTCTGTGTTCAGTGTGCATAGTCAGCCAGTGCATGTGTGAGGCACTGCAGCTTTCTCTGGCAGTCCAAAGCCATATTCAGTAGGGTATAATGGCAACTCTGAATTGCCCTTATGGGTAAACACCTGAGTGGTCATCTCTATGTCAGCTCTTTGACAAACTGGTGAAGTGCCCAGGATTTAACCCAACTCTGGCCAAATGACAGCTTATATCAGCTTTAATTCCCAGTGATCCCAAAAGGGACAGAATGGCTCCTTGTAACTCAGTCAATACCTTGCCAGGGACTTGCAGAGATAGGGAACTCCTGATACTTTGTCTTCTTGTTGCAATGTTCTCATGTAACAAGTGTCTTCAATCCCCGAGTCTGGTTCCATGTTAAATTTTCTTTGCTTCTAAACATGCAGTTGGACAAGAAATACCAGTAATGCTTTAGTTCCAGAAGCTTCTCTTTGAGGAACTAAATGGTTCCTGTTGCCCACTGCTGTCTGCGTTTCCAACACCATTGGATTAAACAAATGAGGTCAGATGGTCTCCAGGGCTTCTGATTTAACCATTTCCCTTGGCTTTGGCTTTGAGAGATTGGTGTCTATTAATGTCCAAACTTCCCGTTGCGCTGTTCTCTGCAGTGACTTTGCCATTTCCTGATCCAGGTTATCGGTGATATCTTCAGCAACTTTAATGGGTCTTCCAACATTCATAATACTCCCTGTCAGCAAAGTCTTTCAGTATGTGTCCTCCACCACCTGGACATAAAAGCCTCCCCTTTCCAGGGTTCCATGGCTCCTATGCTTATAGAGTTTTTACATATTTCAGAGTTCCTGGACCAACTATCTACTCAACTTACTACAGATATATGCAAGGAACATGTCAGCCTACTAGCTGCCATACTGCGGTGGTATCCCACAACAACATTTACACTTTCAAATAAAAACTGACTGAGAAAGTTAAACAGTTTCTTCTGGCTAAACTACCTTAAATATGGCATTTTCCCATAAGAAAAAAATGCCATTATGAAGAACCTATTGAGTTCTCACTAAATCTTGATAATATTCCAATAACTAGCAAACATCATTTACTAAGAGCCATGTGTGAGATGCTGTATAAGCAAAAAGTAAAAAAAAAAAAAAAAAAATCCATAATGCCTTTTTACTTTAAAGGGGCTCAATGCAAGATTTAGAAAAATATCAGTGTAGCGACACCGCCGGCCATTAGGCGAACTACAATAACACTGTGTTGCTCGTCCATGACGGCACGCTCCTTGCTCGTGAACGAGCCTCCGGTTTATCAGCTGATACACACAGACCAAGGTGATTTACCGGCATCGTATATACAAAGGAGGTAGGTAAAGAAACACTTCAAAGTTCCACAAACTAAAAATGAAAATGAATTAAGTATATTTGAACATCTAGTGCAGACACAGCACAAAGGCGATTAAAAAAGGACGATATTTTCGTGCCCATTTCTATGAATGAACGACTTAGCGACTTAGTGCAGCATTGACCAATTTGTCTTTTTACGTATGTAATGTGTATTGAATGGGACGCGTTTTAGAGCAGAAGCAACAGGCTAACATTGCTTAGCTCTGATAATGGTGCCTTGACCACGGATATCAGAAAGCTGGCATTATATGTTGAAGATATTTTACGAACTAAGTATCAAAAAATAAACCCAGTAAGTTGAGTCCAGTGCCAGGAAGCAAGAAAAAGATGCAATGTTATCCAGAAAACACTAAATGAGCAACGTGACATTCTCGTTGTTTGGACAGCATCTTCGTAAGCAAGCTAACGTGTTGTAGCATATGGTTTATACAACATAAAACACTACATTGTATTTCATGGTCCAGAGTGATGCCTTACCTTTTCAACAGAAAGATGGCCATCTCTGGATATGTATTTATCCCGAGCGCCGAGCTAAGCTCCCTCTATTTCTCAAATGCTCCACCGATATTTATCCTCGATTTCCCCCTGCGTCGGTCACACTCTCTTTTAGCTTGATGGGCTTTAGCAGATAAAACTGTCTTAGTTTTTTATGTTTTTGTGTAGTTTGTGTGGGTGTTTGGGCTGAGCTAGCCGGTTGTTTACTCGCGGAAGCAGCCTTCTCCGTTCAACACGCCGTTGTCAGGTATAAACAGAGCAAGGGGGTGCGCACATTACGTAGTACCCGACATCACTTCCGTTGAGATTTCGCGGAAAATTCGGCCCGAATTCTTCACAGAGAAATGACTCCACAGGCTTATACAGGCAAACAAGGAAGACATAAAGAGCCTCATTCTTCACATCGGGATAAAGTGTGCACCATTATATACTCAAAAGTGGTAAGTTTTAAAGCAAAAATCTTACATAGAGCCCCTTTAATGTCTGACATTTTTAATTTAACTGTCCATAACGCTGTCACAGCCAGCAGCAGATGCTGAGAAACCACTACAGTTCTGGTGGCCAACGCAAGATGACAGCATCGTCTAAGTGGCTGCTTCATTTGAATGACGGAGAGAGAAGCAGCAACACCAAGCATCAGCAGCTGCTATAGAAAATCTTGTGCCATCTTAGAAGGATAGTGTGATGTTTAATTCCCTGCTAAAATTCTTGTGCAGTATCTGCAGATAAAAATCATATCCGTACAAAGAGTTTGGTACGTTTTTGGTACTGTAATTAAAGCGAATATATATATAGATATATTTAAGTGTATTAAATTGTATAAAAATAAATAGGCTGAATAAATTACATTTAAATTAATAATGATGCTGCAACCTCCAAAAAGGTTTTCAATTAATTAAAATATTGATAAATTAATTTTTGAATTACTAGGTTATTTTCATTGATATAATGACATATTTGTACCCATTCTTTAAACACTAAAATTTTCCAGCCAACTTGAACGCATCATCACACAAGTTAGCTTGTTAGGTATGCTGAAAAACATCTATACTGCCAATTTCAACACAGACTTCAGCACTGGATTAAGTTTTTAACCAATGGGACCTACTACAAAGTTTGGAAGAACTTTTTGCTGCCCATCTTGGCGGATAAAGAGGTTAGAGCCGTGTGAAACCATAGGATAACTTTACCTACGACGCAGCTGCAGACATGATGGAGTCTCCTCTCCCCCTCCTCCGAGGCTGACAGTTGAAGGTACGCATTTAGAATTAATTTGATTCACAAAACCAGAGCAGCAATGTTGAAATAAAAAGATCTAAAATTATGGGAATTCATAAGTGGCTGGTGAGACTTTTGTTGTTCCTCGTTACAGTGACGTTCTTGTTTGAGTGGTGCCTTTTCAAATGCTTTGACTGGTCCGCTGGACAACGTGCTGTCAGTGACTCAGCTGCTCAATATTGTCAGCACTACTGTTGTCTTGTCCACTGTTGTATTTTGCTGGGAAACAAAGTGTTCCTAAACAGGACACTTTTATCGGGGAATTATCAGACTGTTGCTGTGGTTTGCTGTGGTTTGCTGTGGTTGTGTGGTTGCCAGGACAGTGTGACATTGAGTTGTTCTCTGGTTTTCCGTTTGTGCATGAGCTTCGTTCCAAATGTATTGGCTCAGTACACGTCTGTGCCATAACCAAGAGGCCCATATGGAATTGGTACGGTACAAATACACGTACCATTACACCCCTAGTAATGACCCGTCTACACAGATGATGCCTTTTGTGTAAGCAGTACCCATTTCTGGTACAAAACCAAAGGAGTCCAGTGTTTTCTGTGCTCTCTCCTAAATGCAAAATTGCCCTCTGCAACAGCTGTCTCTCTGTTGCTGTGCCAACTGTGATCTCAGTTGAAAATGTTACTGGTTCAAAAATGCAGAAAGTACAAAGTACATGGCACAAAAATAGCAAAAAAAAGACAGTTTTAGACACCTTTAATATCTCCAGTGTGATAGAAACAGAATTCTAGTTACACTGGATGGTGAATAGTTGCACTCCTAAATGGTCACAAAAGCACATAACCGAGACCGAAAGAGAGATCATTTTTGAGCTGGACTAATAACAGATCTCTACTATTTGTATTGATCACCCACTTTTACTGATATGATCATACAAAACTGACAATATGGCTCAACATAAGTCAAAACATATGGCACAAGAAGGGGAGAGGTTGACAATATTCTTTACATTAAAATATCGTTTAAGTTTTAGCCATTTGTCTCAGTTCCCAACACAATGTGTTTAAGGTGCTTAATTTTGGGGTTATACCAATTTAGAACATCAGAGCCAATACTGATTTTAGTGTTCAAATTAAATACAAAGCCAACATGCTATCTATTTTTTAATAAATAGTCAATTTAATCTTTTTTGTCCTTACTTTCCCACCTAGGGTCACTGATTATCCTGAAACATCACACTGAATTTTTGTCTCAAGTCTTTCACAGATGTCAAGGGAATAAAAAGGTTAAACTCAATTAATTATAAATCACAGTCAGACCTCAGGTAATTTTCATCTGTTTTAAATGGGAAGGAGCCTGGCAACGATGGCTTTTGTCTAGCTTAGTGACATTAAGCAAGTAGGGTAGGGCTTGACAAAGAGTAAATTTGCCTCTAAAGTACCTTTGGTCTACTCAGTGATCTTTGCCTCAGTAAAAAACAATCATCTGTTCTAACAATAATTAACAAAAGCTTCCTTTCTTGGAAAACATACTGCTGTCTTACATTTCATTTAATGCACAAGCTAGTGGTAAAATAATAGTACCTAAAAAACCTCCACAGTACACAGTGCTTTTTGCAAACACACAAATACACAAGCTGTATTATAGTCTTGCATTTTTTAAAATGGCAATTTATGTCAGAAAAATTAAGCTAATAACGCTCACTTTAATGAAATGAAGTGCCCAGATGGTCAACAAAAATCCCTCTCAGGTATAAATGGTCACCGATGTGAAATCCTGCGCTGTCAAGTGTCCACTTACTCAGTCTCTAATGCTATTTTTTTTTCGATAAAACTGTAACTCAAAGTCTTATTACAAGGCTCAGAATAACCATACTATATGTAAGAGTGACCATGCCTCCACTGCATAAGCCAGGTGTACATTGTGCTATTTTCAACAAATTCAGACTTGAATTTTGAGTCATGTGACTTGCTTGAAAGTTAGGTCGTCTTTCAGCCTGATCAAGTGTCACTGCTCAAGCAGTTAACAGGAATACATGACGGCTAACTAAGGCCTGACTGGTTGCTCCTCACTGGTTGGATGAATTTCTGACACGTCTTATATATTGGTCATATAACTGCACAGACTCCCAGTGAGAGAACCACTAGCAGAATCCTCAACTTTTGGGCATGTTTTTTCTAAAAGCCGAATAATCTATTCGATGTGCTTTTCGGCTAAAAAGTAAAAGTAAAACGTAAACATAAAAAGTAGCTAAATGACAGAGGAAATAGGGCAAACGGACAGATTATTTATGATTTAGCTGTACGTGTGGGAAGGCAAGAACAGTATTAATCATCACTTTTTTAAACTTGCAAACGTGGCAATAGGTGCAACAGCGTGAGACTTAAAATGTGCTGCAGCACATCTGAAAGCTGAAGAGAGCATTTGTTTTGGGGACACATCTTTAGTGTTAGACTGTCTAGATGTCGAGTAACTAAGCATTCCTAGAGCTTAAAAATGCAACCCACTTTGCTTCACATTGTTTAAAAATATATTGTTTCTTGCAATACAATCAACATGATCCAATGCTAATTTTATTAGCCAGCAAATGGCAATATCCATCATGTATTAGCCCAGAGCCAACATAAAAAGGCAAAGATTGATCCATCTGGGGTTTTAATAGATGTTTTACATGTCCATATAATATCTGTGCATTAACCATGTAGTTTTTTTCATTACCTTTTTCCATAATCATTTATCAATGTTTGCTACTAGGGCTGCTAAAAGCATTTTCCCTTCTTTATTCTCTCTTTTTGTTTTAAGTAGTAAAACTAGTACAGCAAAAGAGTCTGTGATTCTGTGTCAGATCAGTTTAAGGTGCCTTATTGACATTGGAAAACTGTGTAAAAAAAAAAACTGTCCATACGTGTTACGGTGTAAAAAAAATCTGCAACTGAAGATCAATTCTCATTTTCAAACATTGATTCACACACTCAAGGGGTTGTTATTTAATTGGCAATGTGAAAGATGGGCATCCTAAAATAGAGAAGGAGACTAGCATTATAGACTTGGAGTTGAGTTGTAATGTTAATTTACTTTTTAAGGACTTTACTTGGACCTGCCCCTCAAACCATTAACACTGACTTACCACTACAATCCAAGCTGCATGTCCAGAGGTTCTGAGACACCCCCCTACAATCTTTTGTTCTCACAGAATCTATCTATCTATCTATCTATCTATCTATCTACCTATCTATCTACCTATCTATCTCAAAGACACCTTTCTATTTAACAAAATGGAAAATCAAATCAGGACATCATGAATTGTAATGGTATAGATTCGGTCAGTAAATGGTGATACTCGGCCCTATCCATGTGTTCTACAAGAAACTTGCCTGATGAATTTCCGAAAACTTAGAGCGCAGGCTGGACCAGAAAGCATGTTTGTGTTGTTAGCTTGACGCCAACACATAATGTATATTGCCATTAAATTGGCTAAAAAATAGCATTGGATTAATTTTAAGTTAAGAAATACTTTATTTCTTTGATAACACCAAGTTCAATCAAGAGAACCTGAATACAGACATCAGACATCCATAAATGATGCACACTAAGACATCTCAGCTGTTGACCAGCAGATCGAAAGGAATAGTTGGTGAAAGCAGTTCTCTTGGGCGTTGTTTTCACAAGTTTTGGGAGTAAACAGATTCTCAGAGTTGATGGACCACAGCATTTTCAATCAATATGATATTTTCAATCGAGAAACAGTGGTCATAATAAGTTTTAAATTTGCTAATTTGAGTTAAACATCAAGTTTGGCGGTTCTTTACATAGTTTTTTTTTTTTTTTTTGCATCTAACTGGCTGTTAGTTCAACTTGCATTATCATTCTAGAGTGCATCATATTTCCACATTTACGATTCCTAATATGAAATATGTAGTAGGGGTGCACCGATTGCAATTTTCTGGCCAATCACGGATCTTTAAAAAGCCTGACCTGCCGATTCCGATTTTGGCTGATACCAATTTTTTTTTTTTTAATAACTGACAGCATACACCTTCAATGTTCCAATCTTATTTTATTGAATAACATTGGACAATATCCGTGAAACAATACAAACTTGTTTTAACTGCACGTGAGGTAGTTCACTCAAATATAAATGAAAAGTTTAAAGCATTGCTGTCAAACTACTTAATTATATCAGTTCCTTTAGTCTTTCATTTTTCACATTTTAGTAGGTAGAGGTATATGAAACCTATCTTACCCACCGATCTTATTTACAAGGATTGGCCGATCTCCTAAAATTAAGGAAATCAGCGCCGATACCGATTTTGGCCCATCGATCGGTGCACCCCGAGTAATTAGGAATTGATAATTTTGTAGTCAGGACAGGCCTGCTACATTAGGGGTTGCCAAACTTTTCATCTCATGATCCCAAAACTAATGGGGCTTTTCCAGTACAGATTTGGCCGTGCCGAGTTGCATTTCCATCATGAGTTTGGCCAAGCTTAGCCATGCTCAAATGGGCCTGCTCATGAGTAGGGCTAAAGCAGGCCGGCCCCACCTTCAAGCGCGCCGCGCTGACGTCGAAGCGCTTCTCGGGGTCTGATTTGCTGGGGGATTCACCCTCTGCTACTGATAACTCCTCTGGGATCAAGTTTCAACCCACGGGGAGGCGGGGGAGAAACGTTTTATCCCTGCCCCTGCTCCAGCTGCCCTTAACTCTGTTTCAGCAGTGATAGCATTCACTGTATGACTAAAACATTTATGACACACGACCAAAACTTGAGATTTTTGTGCATACTACAGTCGGATAATTGCCCACAGCTTCTCACACGAGTGAAACCAGGAAGGAGCAGGCGCAGATCCAGGAATACACCTTTTTCTACGCCTACTATAACCAAAGTTTGACCCTGTCTCCTTCTTAGAGACAATTCTAGACTTTCAAAAAATAAAATACAGGAGACGTTCAAAACATTTACTCCATGACAGAGTCTGTCTTTATTTCATTAACTGGAGCAAATAAAGCATGCCGTTCTCACTGCCCAATCCAAAAAAATGATTGTGTTTGTTTACTGCTCTTTAGAGACCCATAAATCAATAATAAGGAGATTGTTCTGTGCTACAACCTCCGTCTAACGGTCGCACTGCATTACAACCAGGTGCCTGCAAAAACAATGGAAAAGGTTTTATTTGTGAAACAATAGCATTAAAAAGTCTGAGTTCCAACACTCAGAATTAAATCCCCGTTTCTCATTTGATTTCAATTAGGTCACCTTCGTTGTACATTTCATTTCTTTAAAAAATTTAAAACGGGATTTTTTTTTTAGCAGTGCAAAAATTTCAATATGTAAATAAATCAGAGTTTTAGTTCAGCTTTGTCAGAATGCACATTAAGAAAAAGCCTCCAATTTACCTTTTTCCCTATGACTTGTAACAATACAACACCATTTATTCTTAGGGATGGAAGCGAAAACTGGTTCCAAGCAAAATCGATATAAATAAAATCATATCAATTCCCATCCCTATCTGATTCAACACGTTCACTTAAACGTGAGGCAAAATAAAACTGCCATCCTCCACCTTGCTTCACATGCCTAGCTCTAAAACCTCTGGGCTTTTGTGACCATTTGATGCGACTTTTCTTTCCATACTTGTGAAAAGCTGTGAAAAAACAGCAGCACGGCTGCGATAAATCAATCATAATTGTGGAGAGGCAATGCCTCACGTTCACCGGACGTTTCCTTCTCTTGTTGTAAGCTGAATTTGGCTCAGCTTTGTCTTTATGGTTGCCATAAGAAAGACGTAGACAAGCGCGAAAACAAACGCATTTCGAAGTAACGTCCAGTTCAGTTAATCTTTGAGCACTAACGGCCGCCTTACAACGTGTAGACGCCATAAAGAAAACATTCTAAAACAGACTTCAAACGGCTAACGTCTCCTAGAAGCTCTGAAAATAAATAAAGCTACGTCACACCCCGTTAAATATGGCTCATTTCCTGGCATTTTAGCTCAATTTAGCTAAAACTTCTAACATTACAGTCGTCTAAGTTTTTCCTGTCGCTAAACAACACTTACCGTATCACTGCATTTCAACTTATACAAGGCATTTGTCAACGCTCCCAAAGTTTTCTCAACCGTCGAGTCCTCTTAAAATCCACTGTGATGGCTTTTCACCGTGCAGTAATCCTGCAGTTGTGTCCAGGTAGTCTCTCAGCTTGAAGATGTCCCATTCAGAATCCTTGTCATCTGTAGAGGTCCATGTCTATGGATGTGTAGAGCCAAGGATGTCCTCTCTAGCGAAAGTAGTCCCGCTGGAGTTTCTGCTGTCTCCTCATATTGCTCTACTTCACCGGTAGTCGTTGGGATACGGCTTCTTTCTGAGCGGGGAAGGACGACAGGGCCATTTATAGCACTCTCAGTGTGAGCTCTGATTGGTGGAGCGTGTTGAAGGGCGTGTTCCACTAATCTGCACTAAGAAGCAGAGAATTTGTTTTCAACCTTATTCGTGAAATATTACATGACAATATAAAGGTAAAACCATAGGTAAAATCATAGAACACTGATCATCAACTGGCGGCCTGAGGGCCAAATCAGGGCCCCCAAAGCTTCCTGTTCAGCCCCCAGAAGACCATTACATTCAGAGGAGGAAAATAAGATGTAGTGTTTTTAAGAGTATCTTTGGCTTAAATGTCTGCAGCTGTTAAATCCATCCCCCAAAATAATGTTGACATAGTTTTAGAATGACTTAACATTTTATCTGTTTTCACAGACATTCTCTTGAAGCCATTTTTAGTTTCAAAAATTGGTTAAGACCGGTATGGGCTGAGATTTGTGCCACCAGAAACTGAATTTGAATAATGATATTGAATTTGAATTTATTGTTTTGAATTTGAATTTATTGTTTTGAAACTGAATTTATTTGCGTTGAAACTGAATTTATTTACTTTAAAACTGTCTTTTTTTTTTTTTTTTTTTTTTTGCTTTGGCATGGATTTTTTTTTTTTTTGCTTTGAAACTGAATTTATTTACTTTGAAATTGATTGATTTTTCTTTGAAATTGAATTTGTTAGCTTTGAAATTTCATTTTTTTCATGTTAGACCTACATTGCGTTTTTCTTCCTGTAAACAATTATAAATATGAATAATTTTAAGCTTAATACAAACCTGATCATTGCGTCCCTGGTCTTGAGACATCTCGGAAAAGATGCCAGCTCTGCTCAGTACTTCTGCTACTTGTATTTTCCAGCAGTCCCACTCAGTTGAGAACTATCTGTGCTCAATTACTCTTCTTCACGGAAGTGGATGGCGTAAATGATGTGCCATGCTGAACTGAAATTGAATTGTAGAACTGAATTTGAATTGAATGAACCGAATTTAAATTTTTTATTTTTGAATTTAAGGAATATACAGAGTTGAATGCTCAAGTGATTAAAATACAATTTCAAAGCAAACATATTCAAAGCAAAAAATTCAAAGCAAATAAAGTCAGTTTCAAAAAAATAAATTCAGTTTCAAAAAATAAAATTCAAATTGAAATCATGCTACTAAAATTCAGTATCATTATTCAAATTCAGTTTCTGGTGGCACAAATCTCAGCCCATAGACTAGCAGAAATATTGCAAATATGGCCAGATTCAAAGGGGTTAAAAAGTAGCAAAAATTGATACAAAAGTGGAACAAAAGTGGAGAAAACATGCAGGAAAGTGATTTACAGAGGTTAAAGAATGGAAATAATTTAGTTAGAGGCAAAAAAAAAGTATCAAAAATGGGTTAAAATAGCAAAAATATTGCAAAAATAGCCTGGCAAAGTGGTGAAAATGGGTTAAAGAGTGGCACACAGGAATAATATTTGGCAGGAATTTTTGCAAAAAGGGGTTAAAGGGGGGCAAAATGGGCGAAAAGTGGCAAAAATGAACAAAACTGGGTTAAGAGGGGCAAAAAATGCTGCAGAAATGGCCAAGTGAAGAAGTGAAAAGGAGGTAAAAAGTGTTAAAAAACAAGTAAATATTGGTGCTAAATCACAATTGAGGAGGACCACTTCTCTGGGATTTTCAGGGGTCCGGACAGTTCTTTTGGCAGGCCTATCTCCTTGTGGCCTGCTGCATTTTAGATAATATCTTACTGGTAATGCCTAAAAATGTCCTGCTTTTTGAAAGAAAATACTAATACAACAATATGTTGATCAGACTAAAGTATTTATTTAGTTTTTCTTTATTTGTAAGTCCCAGACAGAGAGTCCCCCAGAGTCTCTGTCAAGGTTAAATCTGGCCCTGGGAAAAACGTACTTAATGACCCCTGCCATAGACATAATATATGTAGACGTCATGTGCATTGACTGTGTTTGCGTGTTGCTGTGATACGTCAGCATGTCCACCATATTGCTAGATGTAAGAAATCTGATTGTAATGAATCGTTTGTACTGGAATAACTCGAGCTTTCAATATGCTAAGCCAAGTCTGTAGGCCAAACCTACATCTCTTATATGAGGGAAGAGAAAAGTGACTGCAAACAAATGCTTGTTTCAATCAATTCTCTTTGCTTTATTGCAGGATAACACAATTTTATACACAGTGTGACAAAGAGTAATATGGAGACATGGAACATCTGGGCTGTAGCTACATGAGTCATCGGACTTTGTCCACCGGTGGTGATTGTGAGGTGGAGCAGCAGCTAATCACAGCCACTGTCCTGATGTACTCTCTTAATAACCTGAACCCACATGAACCTGAAAACCCTCGTAAAATATATATATCTATTGCCACTTTACCCAATTTTTGCCACATGTATCTCATTTTTACTTTATGTCCATTTTTACCACTTTTGCCCATTCTTTCACTTCTTTTTGCCCGTTCTAACTAATTTTTGCAACTTTTTCGTGCCACAATTTTATTTTGCTGACCTCCATGGGCCCCTAGTTTGGCTGGTGCCCAGAAAGCTCTCCCTTTTAACCAACCTTATGAGGAGACTTGTTCAAGGGGACTTGTGACACTAACGATTCAACATTTGCCAGAGCTACTTTCTTCTTCCTCCTGATAAACCTCCAGACTTATTGCCTTGTGGTGGGCTCATTCAGTATAGCTGTAGGCTTCTTAGCATTTATGGCCAAGCTGGGTGTTGTATGTGTGCTTTTGCCCACTCTAGTGCTTTTGGGCACTCCAAATGTTGCAGGGGACATTTTTAAAAACTGTTCCTTAGCATTGGGCTCCTTTGATAAAGTGCAATCTGTGCACTCTTCCTCTTCTGAACTTCTCTTGTCAGAGGTATCAATGACCATCACTTGGTTTATCGGTTGTTGATGGCTCTGCTGTTGTATTGACAGTCTGACCGGGCCGCCCACTGATTTGGCTGGGCCCCTGACAAACCCAGAGAATGGACCTTCCCCAGTTGTGGGCTATTGCTGATATCAATGCATGTGTGTTGGATCAGTGGTGCTAGCTATCCTGGCTAAAAGTTAGTTAATTTTTGAGCTTAAAGTGTGTAAAGCTAGATTGGGTCTGATGTTGAAATTATTTATGAGTACTTTTTAACCACTTTTGTGCCTATTTTTGCCACTTTTCATCATTGCAAACTTTTTTACCCACTGTGTGGGCTGTGCCACAGCCTTAAATGTGCAGATTTTACATAACAATAACCCCCTTCTCCACACTTCCGACTTCTTATACCAAGCCTTTGCACAAAAGTGAATGAATGAAGGGATGAAGGAAACCTTTATGAATGTCATGCAGAATAAGCAATTTCCATGTTTTATATATTTTTTACATTTTGTTTTGGCTTTATTAGGCGAATAGTGGCCAAAATAGACAAAAAATGGCAAAGAAACAAAAGAGTAAAGACTGGAAAAAAATTGGCAAAAATCAGCAAAACAGTGGCACAAATGGGAAAAGGGTGGTAATAAATTGAAAAAGGCAGCAGAAATGGGTTAAAAGTGGCAAAATTTGAAAAAATGAATCAAAGGTTGCAAAGATTGCAGTAACTCTAAAAATGGGTGAAAAGGGGTAAGTTTGGTTACAAAGTGGCAAAAATGGTTGAAAAGTGGAAAAAATAGGCAAAAAGCAGCAAAATTGCAGCAAAATGGAAGTGCAATCAATGGCACGAGAGAAAAAATGGGCCAAAAAGAAGTTGCAGAAAGGGGCAAAAATTGGTTTAAAAGGTCAAATCAAGCAAAAAGCAGTTAAAAAAGGCCAAACATAGGTGAAAAGGGTCAAAATAATAAAAACCCCCATCAAAACAGCTGAAAAAAGGGAAATGAGACAAAGGTTGCAAAAATTGGCAAAATAGCAAAAATGGGAAACCAGTGGCAAAATGCATACCAAAAGGCAGCAAAAATGGGGAAGAAGAAGTTGCAGAAATGGGCAAAAAGTGGCCAAAATTAGTCAAAGGTTGCAAAAATGGCCTAAAAGCAACAAAAATTGGCAGCAAAAAAGGGGGAAAAGGGGCAAAAATATATGATAGCTAATCTTCCAGGAACTAAAGAGGATTTTTAGGGTCAGGCATGATAAAGAAACATGAGAAGAGGAAGATTTTTTTTGTCATTCTGCAGCAAAAGGGGGGTCAGGACCCAAAAGTGAGCCTGAAAAAGAGCACCACTATCTCTTTCCCTCTGAGCAGTCAATTAAACATGTCACTGTTGGTTCAAAGTGGCCCCCTTTCATTGCAGTGCAGGGCCTAACAACTCTAGCTTTAGTTTGCAAATAGGCTTTTGTATCATTATCACATCAGCTCAGCATGGTGCCAAGAGTTCAAAAAAGCCCCACTGGTACGATTCACACTGCATTTTACGGTTACAACATAATTCTCAACATGATACCAAAGAGCTAAGTTTGTGGAGTTTAAAGCAGGACCAGAATAACTGTTTATTATCCTTATAGGTGTATTCTCAAAAAACATCTTCTAAAAACAAAACACCTTGAAGCCAGAGTAACGATGAGTCTTGAACGCGAACGACAGGACAACAACTTGTAGTTTACAACTTTAATAACAGAAAGTTGTACATAAGAGTCAGGTCGCACGGTCAAAAACTGTCTCGCTTCTATGCTGAGCTGGCTTCATCTCTCCGCCCACACCAGCTTACGCTGCGTATCAAACTAAGTAGGTCACGTGACCAGTCTGGAGCAGTTCTAAATAAAACGTTTTTATCACACATTGTCTGTCTGTGTCTCATTAACCTTTTGAACTAATGAATTCTAAATATATGTAAATAAGAAATAACCATGAAAGTCCCTTTTTAACTAAATTATTATCCATGAAATATATCCAATATGAAATATATTGAATGTACATAAACTGTAAATATGTCAACATTTAAATAACCTTACATATGAACTATTGATAAGGCAGGTCCCAAATGAATAAGCCAATTCTCATTTGGTCCCTACATTACCTGGCCCCTAATTGGTTAGACAGAAAGGCTAAGCAATTACTAACTTATAAACTAAGATTTCAAGGTAGTATAGTATCCACTGACAAACTAAAAAGTCTCTTGGGGGGGGGGGTTCTAACTAAGTCCTCTCTTCTCAGGCTGCTTCTTCTAACAGGCACAGTTTGTTTACTGGTCTCTCCAGTATGTTGGTCTTGGTCTTTATCTTGACTCTTCGCACCATCCCGGTTGCATCAGGAAGTGTTTCAACAACTCTTCCAAGGAGCCAGGAGTTGCGCGGAGAAGTGCTATCCACCAGGAGAACGACATCCCCTGTTGCAAAGTTTCTTCTTGGCGTCGACCATTTCTGACGCTCTTGGAGAAGTGGTAGGTACTCGCGAGTCCATCTAGCCCAAAACAAATCCGACAAGTACTGAACTTGTTTCCACCTTTTTCTTGTGTGCATGTCGTCTTTGCTGAAGACGCCAGGGGGCATGTTAGGTTGGGACTTCAACAACAGCAAGTGATTAGGTGTCAGGGGCTCGAGGTCATTCGCATCGTCTGAGATGGTGGTGAGCGGTCTTCCATTGATGATGCTCTCGACCTCGCACATCATTGTCTGGATACAGTCGTCGTTTATGGCTTGCTCTTTCATGATGGAGCTGAGAATTCTTCGGACTGTACGAATTTGCCTCTCCCAAACTCCGCCTTGGTGGGAGGCTGCTGGGCTGTTGAATGTCCACTTTATACCTTTCGGTTGGAAGGCTCTTGCGATCTTGTTATTGTCTAATTGCTGAGTTGCTTCTCTCAACTCTCTTTCAGCGGCCACGAAGTTCATACCATTATCGGAACGCATGATTGTGACTTGACCTCTGCGGCATATAAATCGCCGAATTGCATTGATGCAGGAGTCTGTGTCAAGGCTGTCTGCGACCTCGATATGTACGGCTCTCAAAGTGAGGCACGTGAACAACACGCCGTATCTCTTGACTGTTCCCGGCCCCGCTTGACATCAAAGGGCCCAAAAGTCGACGCCGTGTTCGTAAACGGGGTTTATCGGGCAGTAGGCGGTCTTCGGGTAGGTTTGCCATCTTCTGCTCCCCTACCTTTCCAGTGATCCTGCGACACACAACACACTTGTTGAGTAGCTTTCTGGTTGCAGAGTTGGCTTGCGGAATCCAGTAATTGCGCCTTAACTGCGCCAAGACATAATTGCGTCCGGCGTGTCCTGTGCTTTGGTGGATGTCCATCAAAATCAGAGTAGCAACTCTACTGTGCTTAGATACGATTGCTGGGCGCTTGGCGGTCTCTGGCATAGCTGACTTGTTGAGTCTTCCACCCTCAGAACGTTGTCTTGAAGTATAGGGTCTAGTCTGAACAACGGACTGCTACGACTAACTTGCTCTCCCTTCTGCAGTGCACGGAGTTCTTCACTGAACTGTTGTCTTTGGCTGGACTGGATTATTTCTGACTCTGCTGCGACCAGATCATCCAAGGTAAGTGGTTTCTTTCCCATTGTTGTTCTGTATTTCTTTAGGTGTTGTTCCAACTTTGACCTTTGCTTTTCAGGGCTCTTTTCTGTTTGGTTGATTGTTGTGGATGACCTTTTTCTTTCCTCTTTCAGTTGTTGCAGAGTTATCTTTAGTTTCAGAATCCACGCCACAGCTCTTTTTAGTTTCTGCCACTCTGAGTAGTAGTTGATTAGCTTGCTCAGTGGTTCTTCGTCCTCTTCAACTTTAATTGTATTAATTGTCACCATGTTCTTGACCTCAGGGTCGTCTTGAAGGCTTTCCTTCCTTTGCATGGGTTGCTCCGGCCAGTCACACTCTTTGTTCAGCAGGAAACTTGGTCCTTCGATCCATGATCTTGACTGTGACAAGTTCTTGGCCTTCAGGCCCCTGCTGGATAGATCCGCTGGGTTCTCTGTTGTTCGTACATACTTCCATTGGGAAGGCTTGGTGGCTTCTCGGATCACGTTGATTCTGTTTGCCACGAAGGTCTTGAAGCGTGCTGTGTCATTGTCTATGTACCTGAGCACTGTGGTGCTATCAGTCCAGAAGATAGATGGTTGTAGCGGAACCTGGAGCTCTTGGCGTAGCATCTTGTCGATCTTCACAGTGACGACTGCCGCTGTCAGCTCTAGTCTGGGGATCGTGACCTGTTTGAGTGAGGCCACTCTTGACTTGCCCATCACTAGGGAACAATGTTTCTTGCCTTGTTCATTCTCCAGCAACAGGTAAGTTGCGGTGCCATAGGCGTACTCTGAGGCATCCGAGAAATGATGCAACTGAGCTGAAGCAGTGCGCCCAAAGTCGGCAGGTTTCAAGCACCTGTTCACTTGGAAGTTGGAGAGGTGAGTGACGTCTTCCGTCCATCCTTTCCAATCCTCTGCATGTTTTTTACCAATGTTTTCATCCCATCCATGTTGCTCTTTACAAAGTTCTTTCAGTAGGAGTTTAGCAGGCAGGATGACTGGTGCCAGTAGGCCGAGGGGGTCGTAAATGGAGTTGACGACGGCCAAAATTCCCCTTCTTGTCATTGGCTTGTCTGGCAAATTGATGCTGTATGTGAAAGAGTCCGTTTCTGTATCCCATTGTATGCCAAGCGCTCTCTCGACAGGTAAGGCTTCAGAGCTGAGATCCAGATTCGTCACTTCTTTCGCTCTGTGTTCTTCGGGAATGGACATGAGCACCTTTCTGCTATGGCTCGTCCATTTTGTCAAGGTGAATCCCCCGCTGGCACACAAGGTGCGGAGATCCTTAGCCAAGGCTACTGCATCATCTTCTGTAGCCACGCTCTTTAAGCAGTCATCTACATAGAAATTGTATAGGACTGTTTGAATGGCTTCTGGGGGCGCAGTGTCTTTGTGATCTTCTGCGGTTCTCTTCAATGCGTACGATGCGATGCTTGGTGAGGAGGTGGCACCAAAGAGGTGCACCGTCATTCTGAACTCTTCCATGGGCTTGTTCAACTTGCCATCAGGCCACCAAAAGAAGCGTTGGAGGTCTGCGTCGTGGTCAGGTACCCTCACCTGATAAAACATCGACTCAATGTCGGCCATCATCGCCACCGGCTCCTCGCGAAATCTCAGGAGGACACCAACTAGTGTGTTGGTCATGTCAGGTCCTTTTAGTAGCCTACTATTTAGGGACTGTTCTTGATAAGAGGCTGCGCAATCAAAGACCACTCGTATCTTTCTTTTCTTGGGGTGATACACCCCGTGGTGTGGTATGTAGAACACTCTGGCGTCTGCGCGGTTCAGCTGGTCAGCTGGAACTCTGACGGCATAGCCTTTTTCAACAACGTTGTCCATGAAGCCCTTGTAGTCTTCATAGAACCAAGGGTCCTTCTTGAACTTCCTGTATAAACTAGCCATGCGCTGTTCCGCCATACTTCGGTTGTTGGGCATTGGCAGCTTGTCGTTCTTGAGCGGCAACCCAATACTGTAGTGGCCATTCTTGAAAGTTGTCGTTTTGTTCACTGACTGCATGAACTGCTTGTCTTCTTGCGACATCTCGTTCTTGTCATCATAGTGGCGCTCTGGAAAATCTGTGTTATACTGCTGGACAAGTAGTTTCTCGATTTCCATCACTGTGATCCTACTCACTGAACACTGAGATGGTTTCTCCTTGTCACTCTGTTCCTTCCTTATGGGCCCATTCACGACCCAGCCAATGGCAGTCTTCACCGCATAGGGTCCTCCATTTCGACTGTTTATAACGTGCCACGGCTCCATTGCTCTTGAACAGTTTGCTCCAATAAGTAGCCCGACATCCGCTTCTATCTCTGGCAGGCGTACTTCACTGAGGTAAGGCCATCTACGGATCTCTGATTGCTTAGGTATGTTCTCAGTGTGCACAGGTATGTTACCGTGGGTGTACACCTTGGGTAACTCGATGAACTTGCTGTCTTCCAGCCCACATATTTCCAAGTCTGATATCACATAACTGCTCATGGGTTTCTGTCCTCCAGGGTTTTCTTGACTCATTGTACTAAGGAGTATTTGTGTTGGTTTCCCTTTGACGTTCAGTTTCTTCTGCAAATCTTCTGTGATGAACGTTGCTGTGCTCCCCGGATCCATAAAAGCATACGTTTCTACATGTTTGTCGCTCTTTCTTGATTTGATTTTCACCGGAACTATTGACAGCACACATTCATTTTCTCCGGCCCCAGTGAGGCAGGCGGCCTCTTGTGTGACAGGAACTTGAGGGCTTGATTCCTCTTCCTGAACGCCATTGTTCTTTTCTTGGGAGGTAGAATCGTCTTTATCTTTGTGCAGGATGTCTGGGTGCTTTAGTGCACATTCTTTACACTCTGCTCTTTTCTTGCAGAACTTACTAAGATGGCCCAAAGACAAGCATGAGAAGCATAAGCCCTTCGACTTCAAAAACTCCACCCGTTGCCTGTGCGGCTGATTCTTGATTTTGTTGCACGTTGCCAAGGTGTGATGAGTTTGCTGGCAGTACATACAGGGCTTCTCGAAGGCGCTTCCCTTTTTACTTGGGTTTGTTGACTTCTCGCTGGCCCCTTTTGACCTTTGGTTTTCAGTGGAGACGTTTGTTGCAAAGCTCCCACGTTTCTCTTTCTTAGCTGGGGGCCTCTCCTTTTCGTTCTTTCCAACAGTGGTTGGGCGGCTGTCTGGGATGTCA
Organism: Cheilinus undulatus; assembly: GCF_018320785.1. Taxonomy (NCBI): domain Eukaryota; kingdom Metazoa; phylum Chordata; class Actinopteri; order Labriformes; family Labridae; genus Cheilinus; species Cheilinus undulatus. The sequence continues at coordinate 15,393,120 of NC_054887.1, read as the reverse complement.
CCGAAGAGGGGATCTGTTGCTATTTTGGCTTGATGTTCTATATATGTCACCAGGTCTGTAAATCTCGCTCTTCGGTTTCTTCTATCTTTGATGTTGTAGGCTTCAGCACGCCAACGCTCTTTCAGTTTGTAGGGTAACTTGGATACCACTGTCCGTAAGTTGGTAGGGTTATCCATCTCTTCTAGCAACTCTATATCCTCCATTGTGTTGCGGCATCCAACCAGGAACATTGCATAGGCATTCAGTGCCCTTCCGTCTTCAGACTTGATCTGCGGCCACTGTAATGCTTTGTCAATGTATGCGCTGGCGATGCGCAGTTCGTCTCCATAGTGCTTGTGAAGCAGTCGCTTAGCTTCCTTGTAACCTCTGCTAGGCTGCATGTGGATGCAGCTACGAACTAGCTCTTGGGGTTCACCATTTGTAAATTGTTCCAAGAAGTACAATTTATCCTGATCATTATCTGTCCTCTGCTCTATTGAATGTTCGAATGCTCTGATGAAGGACTTGTATTGCAATGCGTCACCCCTGAACACTGGAATATCCTTGGTTGGTAACTGAGATTGCTTCTGTTGCCTTACAAGCAGCTCTGTGATTACATTCTGTTTCTGCATGACCTTTAGTATGTTATCATCTCTACTGACGTTAGAATGGGAGCTAGAGTTCTGTAGAGCCACTGGTGGCACTTGAATATGCGGCATCTGTGACGGCATATGAGGGTTCAGGTTGTCTGGTTGAGATGGCGAGGCACGAATTACGTCTTGCCTCACACTCTCTCCATGTCTTGATCCTCGTGTGTGGCTGCTCACACCGTCTTCAGGTCTTTCATATTCATTAAGCACTTTCAGTTTTGCGCTACTTTCAGCCAATGCAGTCTCGATCTCGAGTTCTTCTTTTTTAGCTTTTATTCTGGCTATCTCTATACTCCTCTGTTGCTTTGCTTTCACCTCTTCCAGCTCGCGCTGTTTCTTTAAGGCAGCTTCCTCTAACTCGAGTCGCTGCAGTTCTGCTTCTTCTTGCTCTAACTGCTGTTTTTTCCTCAGCGCCGCAGCGCGTTCCAGCAACGCAGCGTGTTCTGCTTCTTGTTTAGCGCGTGTCGCCGAAACTCTTGAACCTACTGCTGATTGGCTTACGTAAGATGCATGAGAATGGGCGCGTCTACTGTGCGGGAAGCTAGTCTGTGAAGCGCTGTCTTCTGGCTGCACATCATCTTGCAGATCGTCTTCTGCTTCAGGCTGCCTTTGTAGCTGAGCCCCTTTCTGGTCATCATCCTCTTTTGGACATGACATGTGTGCAGCAGCGATCCATTCTTTTGTTGCTTTCATAAATTCTCTGATGGGTGCCATTTTGGGTTCGAACCAGTTCTCTTGGTCTATCGCTTGTTCGTCTTTAGCCATGAGGCCCATTACTTCTTTGTTCAGACTTTTAAATTCCTCTAATGCACGACCAAAGTCATCTTCCAATTCATCTTGGACACACTGCACGTTTTGAACATCTTTCATCAATGCTTCCATTACATTCATTTTGTTGGACAGATCTCTTAATCTTTGTCTCCTCAATGAAATGCATCTTAGCAATTTATCCTCCATTCCCTTTTCTGTTAGCCTCCGTGACCTTCCCTGCTCCTTTAATGTCGGGTTTTCCACGTCTCTATGCTCATTTTCTCCATCCATCTTATCACTTGCAGTAAGGCTCACTTTAACTGTATGCAACGTTCAAAAGCACCCTTTCTTTCAGGGTCACTTTTCTCAGTACAAAAAACGAATGCAAAACAGCTTCTAATACAGTGCCAAACTCTGTATGGTTGAGTCAAAGCTACGACGTGCGTTTTCAATGCAGGAAAACGTGGTGTTCACTTTCACTTTCGATTTCACGTAGGCTCCGTGTATCTAGATAGCTTGTTTACCGACGTTAGCTTTCATTAGCTTCCCTGGCTGTAGCCTTCTATCTTCACCACATTTCTTTCTGGCATAGACAATATGAAGATTTCTCTTTACCTTGTCCCGTAGAGTCAATGGATTACCGTTTCCCTACTTCAGATTGCCTCCCGTTTCTTCGCATCCAGCCAGCTTTTCTCGGCCCCGTGCCGCGTCCTCTCCGAGTCTCTTTTGGTGCTAGCTGGCTCCTTAGCTAGTTTTTGACAAATATAGGTGTATTCTCAAAAAACATCTTCTAAAAACAAAACACCTTGAAGCCAGAGTAACGATGAGTCTTGAACGCGAACGACAGGACAACAACTTGTAGTTTACAACTTTAATAACAGAAAGTTGTACATAAGAGTCAGGTCGCACGGTCAAAAACTGTCTCGCTTCTATGCTGAGCTGGCTTCATCTCTCCGCCCACACCAGCTTACGCTGCGTATCAAACTAAGTAGGTCACGTGACCAGTCTGGAGCAGTTCTAAATAAAACGTTTTTATCACACATTGTCTGTCTGTGTCTCATTAACCTTTTGAACTAATGAATTCTAAATATATGTAAATAAGAAATAACCATGAAAGTCCCTTTTTAACTAAATTATTATCCATGAAATATATCCAATATGAAATATATTGAATGTACATAAACTGTAAATATGTCAACATTTAAATAACCTTACATATGAACTATTGATAAGGCAGGTCCCAAATGAATATGCCAATTCTCATTTGGTCCCTACAATCCTCATTGCTTAAATGTTAAACTTACAACCCCTAACAGATGCTACCAAAAACTTCCTCTTTTTTAACCAAGCATTGTTGAACCAAATTGTCTCTATTCCCTTTTTCAAATGCCTCAGTTCCTCTTTAGGCAGCAGGTGCTGAAACAAGCACTCTCCCTGCTCTGTCTGGAGGATGAGGGTCTCATTCCCACAGAGAGGGCAATAATGATAGAGAAGGTAAGAGGAGGAATCTCTAACCTGCTACACCATACACTGAATCGGTTCTTTGCTCCCCTTGGGGGGCAAGTAGTGATTTCTGCATGGAGAAACGCTACCAAAAGGGCCATGCTTTGTCCACCACTTCCTGGCCCCCAATGGACATTTCGGTTCACGTGATTGCAAACAACCTATAACAGCAAAGAAAAGTAGACTTTTCGCTGTTTATCCAACAAGTTTTATTTATTTTCATTTGAACAGTAGTGTTTTGGTTTGTAATGTTCCTTAACCTTTCTTTTTACACTGCTGACAATTTGACTGTCTTTTTATGAAGCTCTCAAAACAATGGGAGATTTTACCCATCAAAAGAGAGGGTCCAGGATTAACATTTACAAATGTGCTCTGCTCCTGGAAGGGGAACATCTCCCTTTAGATGTTGCTGTATCATATTTGCCCTTTTTGTACCTGTAATTCTTTTTATCCATACACCAGACTACTGAATGGTAGGAAAAGACAGGAGCAAGGAGGGTAGGAGACAAAGTCAAAGTGCCTTTTCTGTTTTTTGAACCGCTGAAGTAACTCAAAGATAATTCTATGGGTACCAGCCTCAAATTAAGTCATTCATCCAGAATAAGACAAAAGTGGAACATGAGGAAATCAGCCAATGAGGCAAATATGTTGAAACCGATAGAGTGAAAAGGGACACAAGAGTCCAGAAAAAAAAACATAAGAATGTAAAAGAAAAAACAAAAACGCAAGAGCAGAAGCTGTTGAGTCATTGATCATGAGATCTGTGTGACAGAGCAATTCTCGGGCTGATCCAGGAACAGTGTCTGGAACATGTGGTTGTAGAAGGATGGGTGGTAGAGACAGGCCCGGGCGCAGTCTGGGCTGAAGTTTAACTCCAGGATCTGAGGCTGCATGACCTGGTCACCTGCAGCAAAGGATGACATACAACACACATGAGAAGATACCCTGCCACTACAGGATTTGGGATTGAACCCTGACATTTCAGCTGAGAGAGGGACAACTCTACCTACTGACCCATCATCACAGATGTGATCAGGCAAAGACTGATGCCACAAATGTAAAAGGGGATCATTAGGGGGGAGCAATTGCTCCTGGGGATTGAAGCCTGGTCTGAAAACGGCAAAGGATTAAACACTCAGCCCAACAGTGACTGAAGGGTGTGATTCATATCAAGGCTTGTGTCAACCATATTTCCACAGAACCCTCAGGTGTGGCAGGTGTGTGGTGTCAACTGATGCTCTTGAGTGTGTCGCAGCTTTCCAACTCTGGAATCATACACCAGAATATTGTGAAACTGGATTTTTATGTAAAACGAATGGCATGTTGTAGCTGCTGACCAAAGCTGAAAAAAGGGTGCATCTTATTGGCTCAATAGCCGATGAAAGCCACAGCTGTGACTCACCATTTGGTCCCGTACTCCACTTCAGCATGAGGTCTACAGCATAAATGGCCCGGGATGATGGGTAGGGACAGATCCCATACGGAGCGGGTCGGGATGAGGCTGCCTGGAAGAGCTCTCTGAAAGCTTTAAACAGCTCTGCCTGTGAGACGTAGGAAAGAATGAAGGAAGAAGTGATGACAGGAAGGAATTTCATTTCTAAAATAATGTCCAGGCTTAAAAATACATAAAGGATTTTATTTAAAAGTTCTCATAGAAGTTAGAAAGAGCTTAACACTTACCTCTACCTCCTTCCAGGGATAAAGAGGGTACTGCTTCTCAAACATGGGGATAAACTCATCATAGTGTACCTAAAGACAGAGAGAATAATAAAACCATTTATAATCCATCAATTTATCTTATTTTAAATCACCTTTGTCATCAAAGACACCTTGACTACTTTTGATTTTAAATTAAGGAAACCAGAGCTGTGCACACATGTGTAATCTGTTCATTTTTATTGTCTGTTACCAGGTTTTTTTTAAAGATTTATTTTGGGCTTTTCATGCCTTTATTTGATAGAGGAGGACAGTGGATAGAGTTGGAAACAGGGGTGAGAGAGTGGGAGTTCAGTTTTCAAAAAAACATTTTAACATGGATGCTGACCTAGAAACTTTAACTTCCATTACATTCAGAACAAATGCACACCACATTTACGCACAGTCTGCTGAACAAAGGAAAATGAAGGCTCTGAATGCAGCTCCTACATGCTAAGTTAGATCACAGACAACCTGATGAATACCATATAACCTCCTGTACTTTGGAAAACTTATCAAATAACCAGCCAAAATGCCTGTCTCTGCCCCAGGTGCTTTTATTTTGAAATGCTGACCTACACGATGAGCGAAGACATTGGTGATACATCGAGGAGGGTTAAATAATTTTTTTGTAGAATTTGAATCAACCTGTAGATCTTTATGGATGTAAATGAGTTCAGATTAAATCTTTTACGGAATTTGTTCTGGAGAGCATTTTCATTTTTCTGTTTTAGTTGTTATATTATGATCAGGGGAGAACAGCTGAGCTTCTAATGTAGAGTTCAGTTCATTTACAAGTCATTGTTTGTCAGAGGTCTTTTCTTGTTCTTTTAATTTTCTAATTATTATAGATTCATCAGATGGTTGTTTGCATGTTTGGCTTGTTGCTTCTCACTCATCAATGCAATCAGACGGTTATACAGTATATATTAATGAATACATTGGATACATTCAACACAAAGTACCATTTGTTGTAAGTTACAATAAGAGTAAATGGTCAAGACATGGCTTGTGTTTAAACATGACAGTATAAATGTTAAAACATAATGCTGATATTTGATTCTTCCTCTGCTCACCCAGCACACGTCTTCTCCTTAACAGTTCAGCTGTTTCCCTGGGAGAGTCCACATTAGGGGTGGGACAAAAAATCGATACACTGAAATATCGCAATACTTCCTGGCGTGCTACTGTATCGATATTTTAAAATGCAGTATCGATATTTAGTTAGCTAATTATTCATTTTGTTGGTGTGGTAGTTTGTGGTGTAATACCCCCCTCCCCCCCCCGTTGGTTGGCGGCAGGCATCGCCAGCTGGCAGTTGACTCTTGTCTCTTCTCTCTTGAGACAACAAGATCATGCGAGACTTCCGGTCTGCGTGAGCAGGTTGCTTGTAGCTGAGCGACTTCTGTTGCATTCATAGTGGATGTGTAGACTTATTTTGGCTTCCAAAACATGAAAGACAGCACAAACTTAGACAGGAGTTAGACCGTTATTTGTAAGATATGCCACACCAGAGTAAAATACTCAAACAACACGACGAATCTACAAGTTAGGCATCATCGCGTTAGCGCTACAACTAACGGCTAACTTCAACAAACAAGCCCATTGAAGCTATCGCTGGTCTCTACTCATGCAACCATAATCACAGTTGTTTTATCTGTAAGGACCTGTCCCATGAAGTGTCATTAAGAATGACGACTTTGGTAATACAATAAAGAAAAACTGGCCTGTAACGTCATGCCCTCTACAAAACACAGTCCATCAGTCCTTAAAGCTGGATGTGACGATCAGCTCATCTCCCATAGTCTTCCTCCACAAACACTTGGTCGTTATGTGATGACATAAAAAAAACTCATATAACACGAAATATGAAAGATTTGAGCACATTCACTCTGTAATAATTTGTTCCCTTTTTCTTAAAAAAAATCACGGCAGCATTTTAATTATTTGCAACAAATGGGTAAAATCCTCATCTTCAGATTGAACGAAGATGGGTAAAATGCGAGAGGATGCAGGACTACATATTTTTTAAATAGCTTAATTCTACATTGTTAAATTCCATATTAACTTAAATTAAGTATTAAGTTATATATAAGTTTATATATATATATATATATATAGACTTTATGCACTTCACATTCAGTATTTAGCTCAGTCTGTGTCAAATTCTGCTAAATTCACACTAAATTGAAGTGAATAAATTGAGAAATCCCGCACTTGACCATTTTACAACCATTTTGTATTCTCTAGTTAGACATATTTTGTGATGTATCGTTATACAATTTTCTTGCAATATATCAATTATCCTAGTATTGCTGTATTGTGATAATATCGGTATCGTGGACCATGTATCGCGTATCGTATCGTGAGGTACCCTGTGATTCCCACCCCTAGTACACATTGCTTCTATGTTGCAAGAGTGGGTGCCTCTCTGTTTGCAAATGTACCTGATGTTTACAATGTACCTGATGTTTACATTCTAGCTAAAGTGGGTACTTTCCTGTGCTTTGTACTTGATTTCCACTGATGGCTGTTAATATAAGGCTACAGCTGCACAGGCCGTACAGATGAGGTGATGCTTGGTGGAAGCTGAAGATAGTAGCCTATAATTTTTTCTAAGTAGTACTTGGCCTTCACCTTTCTTACGGGCCTATTTGACCCTTTTTTACGGGCCTCAGGATATCTCCTATTTGACCCTTCACAAATATGCTTGGGTGCTATTTTAAATGTGGTCAACAAATATGCTTAGTTCTGATATCTTACAGGTGTATGTTAATATGCTCATTCTATTGTTTATACATGTACTCTAGGTGTAAGCCTATATCAATCATTAATTTTATTCTCATCACTAGCACGGCTGGGCCACTGAGGAAAAAAAACAGTGTCTGGGCCCTTACCAGTTGTGATTTATTAATGATGTCGATGCATATTTACTGACTAACAGTTACTTCATTTTTGAGCTGAAAAGTGTGTCAAGCTGGGTCTCGTTTCAAAATTTTTTTAATTGTGCCACTTTTAAACACCTTTTCACAATGTTTTCCATCATTTTATGCCACTCCCAACCATTTTCATTGCATTTGTGACACTTTAAACCATTTTTTGCAACTTTTAGACCATTCCCCACTTTTAGCAACATTTAACCCATTATTGCCACTTGTTGCAGTTTTTTTTTGCAATGTTAAACAATCATTTGTCTTGTTATTAATTTATACAATTTTTTGCCACTTTTAACCAATTTCAAGGCACTTTGAGCCATTTTTTTTGCATTTGTAACTTCTGACCTGTTTCACCTCCTTTTGCCACATTCGCCCAGTTTTGCTATTTTTTTCAACCATTTCCCCTACATTAAGCCAAATTAAGCCACCTTGGTTCAACCAATGAAGATTTTGATTAGACTTTTCTTTCCTGATCAGACTGATGCCACATGGTGTACCAACATGGTGTTCATACATACCTGTTTGAGCTCCACACCCTCTGTATAGTTCATGACGGTGAAATGTTTCTGGTAATCATCAAAATGGTCCAAAGAGAAAGGTCTAGAAGAAGAAAAAAGATCAGGTCCATGCAGGAGACAAAGTTCACTCTTTATGTAAAGATAAATACTTAATGCTAAATGAAATCAGTAAACATTGTGTGCAAGGATCTTCATCTGGATTGGATTGGTTGTGTAAGTGCCTCGGTACTCGCATGCATAAAGACTCCTCTAAAAGACAAGAGGGCTTTTAGGTCAGGAGATAAGAGGAGATGACAACCATACAACGACAGATGAGGATAAAGATCAGGGAGGTAAGAGCAGCTACAGGAAAAAGATGGAGGATCATCTGCAGCAGTATAATTTCAGTGGAGTCTGGAGGGGCCCAAAAACTTCATCAGGTCTCAAGAATTAAAAAACTTAAACTGAGAGGGACTAGACATGGCTGAATAACCCTGAACTCTTTCTTTGCCAGGTTTAAACAATCATCCATCCCTGCCCCCACTCAACCCATCTTACTGAAGTCACCACCCCACCCCATCCCCCCTCCCTGAGACCTCCCCACAGTCCATCTGCAAACCAGCTCCTCCAAAAGATCTACCATCACCACCAGCACACAGCTGCCCTCTGCCCAATCCTATCCCAAATCTCTCTAACCATGCACTCAGTCCATGTGTGCATGTAGTGTGTGTCTACGTGTACCTAGCTACACACATCTAAATGTTCACCACACACGAATTTCCTGGTAACTACCAAAAAAAAAATTAATCAAGGTAATCACATCACTATTCTGTGATTAATCATGATTAATCACAGCATTTCTTTAGTTTTAGTAATTTTTAGATTTTTAAAAATTCTTCTTATCAAGTGTTTATTTTCATTATTTTAACTTCATGTTCAGCACTTTGAAAACGCTTTTAATTTACTGAGCAATAACATTTATAAACCGCAAACTAGCCCAGAAGACACACACATCAGGTACTAAATACTGTATGCTGTAAAGGGAATGATCAGGTGTGCTGTTACCCCGAGGCAGCTGAAGTTGCTGACTGGTCTCTCGTCAGTGTAATAAATGTAGCTCGGGCCAGCTGCTCCACTTTAGTCGCCTTTTTAGCTGTCATACAGTTCACGGATTCTTGTGACAGTAGTTCTCGTAGGTGTTCTGTGGTACGCGTCATCCAAGGCGACCTGGATGATGTCTTGAAGCCCCTTGTCGTCAACAACGTCGATGGTCTGCAGTCTCTGGCGACCCATTAGTGATCGCATTAGTTAGCTTAGATGTTGACGTTTTGGGGACAAATCTGGGTATGCTGGACTAAGCTGGTGTTGCTTAATGCTATGGCTTGATCCCGTGATGTTGTTAGCGTCTTTGCTGGCATTAGCAACATTAGCTATCATAGTTTGATCCAGTGTTGTTGTTAGCGTCTTTGCTAGCGTCTTTGCTAGCATTAGCAACATTAGCTATCATAGTTTGATCCAGTGTTGTTGTTAGCGTCTTTGCAAACATTAGAAAAAAGATGCATTTTGCCCAGAGGTGGTACTTCAGACTTGTTGTCCTTCGGAGTAAAAACAGTTCATCACCACAGTATGTACACACAACTTTTGTTTCATCCAGACTTCCATTAGGCAGCTTTTTAAATCGAAATTTGCTGTGAAGCAGACCTGGATCTGTCTCCTCACTCATCACTGCTGGCTGTGTCTTGTTGTAACTAAATCATGTAGGCCAGATTGGATTCAGTAGAACAGTTGTCCAAAAATGTTAGAGCCCAAAAATCAGGCAAAGAACTGCTCAGCAGACAAAGATTTCTGATGCAAAAAGAGTTTATTAAAGTCTCAGGTGAGCACAAGCAATAAACTCTGAGTGGAGGCACCATCCAACTGAACATATTGCTGACATATTGTTTATATGTCAGCAAGAGTGGGTGCCTCTCTGTCTGCTAACATACATGATGTTTACATTCTAGCTGAAGTGGGTACTTCCCTGTGCCTTCTACATGAGAGCATCTATTTTCTCCTGTACCTGCGTTTTCCTGGAACGTACATGTAGCATACATACAGTACATGTTGTTCACATGCCAGCGAGACTGGGTGCCTCGCTGGGCCTGGTACAGAAGAGCATCTATTGTCTTCTGCACCCAGCCTCATAAATCCAAATGTAAATATTTTGGAGATAAGTCACATTAATGGCTGTTAGAGAGGGTCTAGTGTCAGGTAGTGAGTTAAGGCTGTTAATAAAAGGCTACAGCTGCACATACTGTGCAGATGAGGTGATGCTTGGTGGGAGCTGAAGACAGCAGCCTATATTTTCTTTGAGTTGTACTTGGCCTTTACCTTTCTCACTGTCCCTCAGGATATCTCCTATTTGATCCTTCAAAAATACGCTCAGTTCTGATATTTAAATGTGTATTTTAATATGCTCAATTCTGATATTTAAACATGTACACTAGGTGTAAGCCTATATTGATCATTAATTTTATTCTCATCAGTCTGACCTGCCTTTAACCTTTTTACCCCAGGGACGTAAACATGGACTATGGGAGGAAGTTGTGGTCAAATTTAGATTAAATTGCGTTATTTATTCTTTTTTTTTTTTTTTTATGTGTTAAGCTTTCCAGATTAATCACGAGCATTAACACGTTTATATTAACAGGACTAATTTAAACCCATCTGTCTGTTTGGGGAGCTCTTCTCCCACAATGCTGCGTTGTTTGAGATTCTGTGCATAGCTCAAATAAATATCCTCACTGTGAGCTTAGTGATTCTTCTTTTCACCCACATAACTTTGTCCTTCGAGCCAGATCCCTTATGCCAATCTTTTCCTCCTCCGGGACCTTGAACTGTGCACGGCAGAAACAAAATCCTTATCTGTGAATTCAGAATAAGGCATTCCATGGTGGGAGGAGGGACTGTTATAATATTAATAATAATATCTTGAATTTATATAGCGCCTTCCAAGAAACCCAAGGACGCTTTACAGGAACACAGACATGGACAAACTGTGTGAGGGGTAGGATGAGTGTAAGGAGTGGTTTAGTGAAGACTGTAGGCTGTGGTGAACAGGTGGTGCTTGAGACGTTTTTTGAAAATGTCCAGAGATGGAGCGCTATGGATGTCTGCAGGAAGAGTGTTCCAGAGGGTGGGAGCTGCAGCACTGAGGGCTCTGTCTCCATAGGTTCGGGGTTTGGTTTTAGGCATGGAAAGTAGGCTGGTGTCTGAAGATCGAAGGTTGCAGGATGGTGTGTATGGATGGAGGAGATCAGAAAGGTACTGGGGAGCCAGAGCATGGAGAGATTTGTACGTGAGGAGGAGGACTTTGTGGTTGATATGGGACTTGATAGGGAGCCAGTGGAGGTGGATGAGGGTCAGAGTGATGTGTTTTGCCAGGGTCTAGGGCGGGTGAGAACTCTAGCTGCAGAGTTTTGGACGTACTGAAGCCTGTCCAGGGTTTTGCTGGGTACTCCAGACAGGACTCCTTTACAGTAGTCCAAGTGACTGTTGGTCAACAGGATTCAACAGCATCCAAAAAAAATAGGTTCACCTGAGTTTTTCTCTTCTCAAAAAAAAAAAAGAGTATAAAGAACCTTTTAAGTAAAACCAATGTTTAGATGTAGTTCAGACCTGAAAATTCAGCCCAAAAGACAGAATTTAAAACTTGAGGATGAACAAATAAACAAATTTCAGGCCTCAAAGTACACGTTCATGTGAAAAGAATGATGATGAAAACTGAAAAACACTTCAGTTGCCATAGATCTGTAAATCCACCCCAAAAGTCCACCAACCTATTTGATAGTACAGTCAATATTAACAGCTGATAAAGGCAGACTTTTATAGACAAGATATTGGTTGTAAATGTAGTCAGAAATTTCCATATCTGTAGATACCAAAAATTCAAGTTTTTAAGCCAATAACAATATCAAACAATTTGTCCCATACTTTGACTTTCCTTTGTTGGCAACTTTAAGAAAAATGGGTGGAACTGGCGAGGAGCAGGCACTCATCACCAATTCTACCCACTATTCCTAAAGTTGGAGAAAATGGAAGGAAAAATCCCCCAACATCCCCAGTTTTACAAACATTACCCAGCTTCACCAACATCTCCCAGCTTTACCAACATTTCACATCCTCATCGACATTCCCCAGCGTCACCAACATTATCCCCATCTTCACTAATATTTCCCAGCTTCACTTACATTATCCCCATCTTCACCAACATTCCCAAGCTTCTCCAACATTTTGTCAGCCTCACCAACATTGCTCATCTTCACCAAAATTTTCCCAGCTCCACAAATATTTGGTCCTCTGCCTCAATATATCCCAGCTTTGCCAACAATATCCCAATCTTCACCAACTTTCCCCAGAATCTCCAAAATTTTGTCAGCTTCGCCAACATTCCCCAGCTTTACTAACATTTTCCAGCTCCACCAATATTCGGTTCTCTGCCTGTGGAGATGATGTCATCTCCAAAGGCTGAGGATCGGTATAGCAACCCGGGGCCTGGACTGGCCTGCATGCAAAAGGCAAAAATAGAACTTCATCTTTTAAAGCAGTTTTTTTTAACTTTTGCATGCAGGTAAGTCTAGGCCCCGGTTGCCCTTCCAATACAGCTGGTAGCCAACAAGAGTTAATTTTACTCAATAAAACATCACCGAGTCCTTAATAGCACATTTGTGACAACAAGAGGGAGAAAAGCTGTTAAAGAGGCACCTCTAGCCTATTAGCTCTGCTTTCCCTGCACAAAGCATGAAGAGACATCAAAACACATAGGAGAGTCACAAAGATGATGTTTGGGCTGTTTTTTTGAATAAGAGGAGTGACAGTTAGTTCTGATATCAGATCATCAATGAAGGCCGATTGTTAATGCAGAGTATGGACGCAAAGTAACGTCACTTGGTATCTGAAAGCCCAAAGTGCATTGTCATGTAAAAAATGTAGAACGAGGCCTAGGTTTTGAACGCATTTTCTGCTATTTCTTCTCTTCTCACAGGGGTGTCAACTGGGTTCAGCCCGTGGATTGCTCCTTTGAGATCTACGGCTACTGTAGTGTCGTCTGAAGATTTAAATGTAAATTTGGAGGTGTGAATGGCTCTGCCGACATGTCTGGATGGTGTGAAAGGCATAGATTAGCACACAGCTCAAGGTCTGTCTGCAGAAAAACACAACTTTATCAGTCTGTCTGCTGGTTTTGTTATTTAAATCTGATGTCTGAGGTTGTGAAATTGTTTCATTAAATATTTCCCACACTGGTCAAGGTCTGTTGGAAAATATGCCAGTCTGGCAAGGATCAACTGGTCAAAACAAGAAACATGACCTCCAGGCCCTTAACTGTCTAAACATACACCATACTCTTCATACATGTGGGTCAACAGATGTGTGTTTCCTCCTCTCTAAAAGCCAAAATCTACTGCACTTTAAAAAGTTTTTTTTACACCTAGCATTTGTCTGCCATAGCCCAAATCATTACTTTGTTTCATAATTGAGTAAAAAAAAAAAAAGAAAGAAAAATGCTCTCTGAGGCTGGTGTTATTAATGACTTTCCTGAGGCTGAAAGAACATTACCATGGCTTAATGCTTTTTATTGAAGCTTGTTAAACATTTATCCTAAGCAGATATAACAGAGTATGACATGGCCTAATCTGCCCTAGCAACAGGCGGGTTTATTTTTGTGGTTTTTATTGTTTTGCCCTCGTTCTATGGCAGTGGAAGGTTTTGTAAAGGTTATCCGCTCTAAGAAATTAGAAAAGAAAAAAAAAACGGGACTCACAGAGGTGTGAAGAGCTTCCTGATGATGCAAGCACCTTTTTAAAGCCCAATTTCAGTTCTTGGTTGGATTTTGTCAACAAAACTTCTAGAGTAATCTTACACACTTTTGAGGATTTACATTTTGCTGTTTTCTTGTGGGATTATTGTGGACACAAATTCATTGCAGGAGGGTTTTTTTCCCTCCAACCACACAAGCCCCCGTAGGTGAGTCTCAAGGGTTGACATGGTTTCTCTCTCTGTTCTTTTCTAAAATACAGCAGGCTCGATGTTACACACACACATGAGAGGGACTTAGAGATGTAGAGCTATGTTGAAGCTCAGGGTTCTCGCAGCCTGCTAGGTGCAGGAAACCACAAGCCCTAACACTACAGCATAAACAAGTAAGTAAGGAGCCGCAGATTGAAGTCAGACAGGGTTAAATCGCCCTTGTAACTTTTCAATACTCAGTATTTTATCCTGGAGCTTGTATCAATGTAGTCAATATAAAACCCTAAATATTTAAAGGGAGGTACCAAGTTAATTTTTTAATGGTATTTCATAACCAGTTTCTCAGACAGTTCTCTTAAATAAGCATGCTGAAGATTGGCAAAAGCTTGTGCAGGTGATGTTGCACAACAATGGATAACGGTATCAGCATAAAAATGAAAAGAAGCATTTGATATATTCCATCCGAGGCCACTGATATAAATAGTAAGTGAGACTGGTCCCGAAATTGAAAATTGAGGTACTCCTTTGTGGATTTGTTGCACCTCTGATGTGACACCTGTAGGTATATTCAATTCTTTATATACTATAATGTACCTACATAAGCCCCACATAGCTATCTCTATATGGCCTCCAGCGACTGTCAGTTAAACTCATGGATGGCATTGTGTCTCAGGGCTCTTTGGATCACTAGAATCAATCTCAGACACCTGTGATAATTAGTTTGCCAGGTGAGCCCCCTTAAAGGAGAACTACTAAAGAAGGATGTTCCACATTATTAAGCAGGCCACAGGTTTCAAGCAATATGGGAAAGAAAAAGGATCTCTGCTGCTGAAAAGGGTCAAATAGAGCAATGCCGTGTGATTTGTAACCACACACACTTGCTAGCCTCTTCCAAATGTGCACAAGAGTTACCAGGGAGGACTCTGGCCTCACCTCCAAGGGACTTGACTTGGAAAGGTCCTTCCTACAGAGGAAGAAACCTGGACTTTTTGAAACAGCTTATGCTTATCAAACAGAGCCACACATGCCAAGAGTCACATAATCTGTAACACACACATTATATACAGGAAAACAACCATGGGTATAAGAGTGTACTGCGAGGGAAGATTGGGGTTTCACTCTTTTGTCAGATGACTGTCTTGACTGCGTTTTCAATAAATATCGCCCAGGCTGCAATCAACTCTTTTGACTCCTGTCTCATCTTTTTACGCACTCATTCTGCCACAACACCCTGTAATTGTACAGCCTGGGTTCTACCAGACAGATAGCAAACCTCCCTAGGCTGCCCAAGGTGGTTCTTCTCAGGGAGATCTTCACACAGGTTCTTCTACATGGACGTCAGCAAAATCATGGTCCATTGTAAAGTTAAGCTGTGACGACTGTATTTTTTACCTGAATAACAAAGCAACAAGTTGTTTATCCATTTATTTATGCCGAAGTATAGTATGGATGTTCCCAGGCATCTATTTCCCCATTCGACTCAACGTCAGACTAGGGCTGGGCGATTATGGCAAAAATCAAAATCTTGATTAACCGAACTTTTTCCTCCATTACGATTAATGTATAATTATTCCACCCCAAACTCAGTTTGTACTGCAAATATTTGTAAAATTTAAATAACAATGAACTGAAATGTTGTATATTTTAAAGTTTAATGCATAAATCTTGTGTTCTTGAGAAGAAAATCATATGGTTTAATCTATAGAGACAGTCTTTTGAACAGTTTTGTGCCTTTGTAGTAATTAAACCACAGTGGTATTGAATTTTCCTGGTCTAACCTGATAAAGATTTGAAATTATACATTTTTTCTTTCTTTACAAACTGTCATTGACACAAAAAAATGTTCTTTTCAAGCCTTTCTTTGGGCTATCACCATTTAATTAAAAAAAAAAAAAAAAACCCTAAACTGCAGGAAGCCCTCTACACCAACATTATACAATATTTTGTATTAAAGCTATAAGCTATAAAAGCTATGTTACACAACCTAGTACTAGTCCTTATTTATTATATTATACAACTTCTAGGGTGCGAGACATCAGACAAGAAAAAACAACGTTTAACGGTTGGTTCACGGAAGAAGTTGTACACTTGTCTTGATTTATTTTTACTCTCACAGAAGAAGTTATATGACACAGGGCCGACTTTCTAGCTGTATCTTAAGTTTGCAGAAGTAGTGCAGAATGCAGACTGTGTGTTTGTACACTGCAGATTTTTTTAATGCAATGATCATTCTTTATTGAATTATACAGCATTTATCTTTGTTCTGTAATCTATAAAAAGGGACTGCACCCCGCGTCTGGCAGGAAAGCTTTCTTTCACGGAAAGCTTCTTTCTCTCCTTCACTGCTTCTGCTTTAGTGTCATCATCAGTAGCCCGTGAGCTGATTTTAAAACAGCTGATCTGCGCAATGCAGTTCAATATTTTTTAATTGGGGATCATAACCAGCATGGGAACTTTACAAAGTTTTATCAAAATTTCACAAGTCAAACAATGGTAGAAGCTGACTTTTGAGAGGAAAGGCTGCATTTACAGGAGAGACCTGATCAGAAAGTTCATGTGCAGCGAGGGAGAGAGCAGAGCAAATGGGAATGGATAGCACTAAGGACATTTTTTTCAATCTGAGGATAGACGCCCTTCACCTTAACCTCTTGAGCATGCTTACTCTTCAAAGGTGTTCAACACAGAACTAGCTTTTTTTCTGCACCGAGAGTAAGGAGAGTGGGGGAGAGAGGCACAGCTCCCACGTAAAACACTCCTCCACACAGCTGCAGTCTGCAACCTTGAGATAAAAGTTAAATGTCACATAAATCCACAGTTTGCTGTTTGCAAGTGTGGAAACAAAACCCCAGGAAGATCCATGAACATTATTTTTGTGCAACTTTACGACAAGAAATAAAACTCAAAGGGGTTTAAATTCATGTAGAAAATTATTCAAAAATTATAAAAACTGACTCAGTATAAAAGCTTGGCTATAAAATCAGCTTCATTCACTTATTTCCTGCTCTAATGTCCTGTTCTAACCCACATAAAACAATCAGACAGCAGAGCAGCATGTGAAGAGAATCCTGAGCTCCACATTGTGAATAATCTACAGAGAAAATGTCCGCTACAACTTTTCTGCTACACAGATTGATGAAAGAGAACTGCATTAACATCCCAGCAGTAAACATATAATAAGCTATATCAATAATGAGCCTATGATTGCTGTTAGGTTATGTGAGGACGTGGTCAGTCTTTATGTAACAGTAACAGAACATAACAACAGTGACCGCCAAGAATATCCGGTTGTTTATTTTTAGTATTTCTGGTGTTTATGTCTTCTAGGAAACAGGGTGTCAAAGTCATGATTAAATCTTCCCGGTTGCTTATCACTACCTTCAGACAGGTGCGGGAGGTGAACAACAGGGTTTTGGAATTAATGTTAATGGAGGAAAGTTGGGGCTTGAAATTTGGTCCTTGCATTTTTGGCTTGAACTGGCCCCCTCACTAGGGATTGTATTTGATCCCTTGTGAGAAGGCCAGGGCGTAACAGTATATGCAATACGTTTTTCCCCAAAGAGCCATTGGCGGAAATCGAAGGGGGGGCAGGAGGGTCCGGACCATCACCCATCATGTCACTGCAAACATGCAGTTTTGTTTGGTATGTTTTGCACTGAATACACTTGTCTGAATTGCAGATGGAAAATGGTGTTTTCCCCTCCAGTGCCTCACAGAAAGTGTCTCTAAGTGGTTTATCAAACAGAACGCAGTGTGTGCAGGCTGGAGTCTTCTTAATTCTAAATGTCTTCAAGTTAAAAAAGGTGTGCCTCAGGGTTCAGTCTTGGGACCGCTGTTTTTTACACCAGAGGTTGAAAAAGTCCACATCTATTGTACTCAAGTAAATGTATGGTTACTCTGGTAATTATTTAAGTAAAGATCATAACAAAACAAAGAGTAAAGCTCATAAAATGGCAATGAATACTGATGAAGAATAGGCACTATGCATCCTTTAGGAACACCTAAGTCACAGATGGGAACTCCTTACTCAGTTGATAAATCCACTCATGGTGCAAATGTGTAACATCAATCACATAGATTAATGTACATCAGGCATCAACCAACCACAACTAAACACATACAAAACACATCTTAACACTCTGCCCAAGGGCATGATGGAGAACAACAGCTGTTTTGGGATGTGATGTGGAATCATTCTCTCGTTATGTGCTCCTGTGTAGTCAACAGAGGTGGAAAAAGTAAAAGGTAACTTCACTCAAGAAAACGAACAGTCACTCGGGTTAAAACTTACTGAAGAAAAAGTAAAAATACTGCTTTCAAAAATGAACTAAAAAAGTACCCAAAAACACAATTCAATAACAGTACTTTGAGTAAATGCAATTACTTACTTTCCACCCTTAAATTACACATTATACTAATAACATCAGTCAGAATGTTCACTATACAAATTTTCATTTACATGCTGATGACTGTCATTTATTGCTCTGCTTCTACACGGCATCAGGCTCTCTGTTATGTACAAAAATTTGATACTATACAGGACATACTGCATCACCACGTCTCAGGGTGATGTGATTGAGTCTGTAATGAGGATGAATCCAAATTTTGACATTAATAAAAAGACCTTAATATTAGGGATGTATGATATTGAATTTTTTCCGATATCGGATATGCCAATATTTATAGATTCGTTTTAGCCGATACTGATATCGATACCGATATTTAAATATGTTTTACATAACTAAAAATTCAGTTCTTTGAACACAATTTTAGGTTTGAGGGTGAAAAAAGAAAAAATGTTTGTTCTTAAAACACACTTTAAAGTTTAAAAGAATGAGAATGAATAAAGAAAAAGATCTCAACTTACACAGGTCTGTTGGTTCAGCCTAAAACTCCACTAATTTATTAGTATATTTGGCCAAATATTACAGTTGCTATATGCTGATATGCACGGCCAAAATATTGGATGTAAATGTCTGCATAAATTTTGATATCTGCTGACACTGATATTTGGCTTTTTTTTTGCGAATATCTTCCGATACTGATATCGAGCTGATAATATCGTGTATCCATACTTGATATCATTAAAAATTTAATAATATTTGCTAT
Organism: Cheilinus undulatus; assembly: GCF_018320785.1. Classification (NCBI taxonomy): domain Eukaryota; kingdom Metazoa; phylum Chordata; class Actinopteri; order Labriformes; family Labridae; genus Cheilinus; species Cheilinus undulatus. The sequence continues at coordinate 15,373,998 of NC_054887.1, read as the reverse complement.
TATTTGCTATTAAGTGCTTAAAGCTCTGATATTAAAACATTGTGGGCTTAAACCCAGCACAGAATGCAGGACACAATGCAGCAGTATAGTATGGGAAAGACACAGACAGGTGCCCAGCCAAAGGAGGGAGACATCTCCACTTTTATCTGCTGTTAGAGGCAGGGGCCTGCCAATCAGGCTAGAGGAAGGCCTCAACAGGCGCCTAAGATTTGTCAAACATCTTTGAGTAAATGGGAGGCCCACTTGAGCAAGTCAGCAAAAAAAAAACAAACAAACAAAAAAACCCCACTATGACCACTGTAGGGGAAAGCATGCAGGGAAAGGATACGAGCAGCCACTAGGGACATTCCCACCATACTAAACAGTCTGGGAGCCCCCTCATGTACTCTGATGTACTCTCAGCGACAGATGAGTCGCTGTCTTGAGCAACTTGTAAAGAAGTTAAGGCTTAGGTTGTGGTTTTATTCCAGGGATTAAGTCTTTTGTTTACTGCTAAGAAAAGCCTTGTTTCTGCAACTTTTATGCCTCTGATTACTTCAATGATGTGTATATATGCATGCATCTTCCTAACGCCTTAAATCTTTGGATAGGTTTGTATATCACAGGGCACTGAGGCTCATTCTTAAGTTCTTAACTTATCATTGCACTCTGTATGATAAAGTTGGATTGCCTTCATTGACCACAGGTAGACAAAATCATTGGCATATCCTTATTTACAAGGCTAAACTTAATTTTCTTCATCATACTTGTGTGATTTTATTCATGTGAGAAGTGCTGGAAGCTAGCACGTGCCCTGCTCACTGGTAATAAACTGAGGTCAGAGCTGTGTGAATCTGGGACAAGGTGAAAGGTCATTGGGCTTAATGTTCACCCCTTGCTTGTGAAATAAATACCAGTAAAAAGAACATAGAAACTACTCAAACCTTTCTTCCTGACCGTCTGCTGTACTGTCACTATCCAGTTATCATATACTTCATGAAGGGGTATAACCACTAGGTGTTAGCTCTAGTTTAATAACCTACAGTATTCAGTAATATTCACTCTTTAAATGTCTGAGTGTGTTAGCTGTACCTGTTAGCAAAGCGTAGCCAGAAGACGTTGTAGGCATAGAGTCTTAGTGGCTGCACGGACCGCAACATCAGCATGTAGCGGATATCAAACTTCACCATGCCCACCTCCTCTCTGTGGAACAACACTGGGTCTTTGAGGTATTTACACACCACCTAGAACAAACAGAAACAAACGTAATGCTTAAAAGATTAAGTAAAATAAAAGAGGGTCGGATTATTTTCATTGATCAGTTTCTCATTCTTTAATGAGGGCTTGCTGTGAAGCTGTTTTAAGTGTACATCCTGTTCATTTACTTCTTCAGGTAAAGTTAATCACACAGGCCTCTGACAGGTTTTATTCAGGTCAAAAGGTTCACAGATAATCAGAGTAACTCTTGACTTTTAGGTGTTATCGTTATGTAACCATTTCACATGCCATTTGTTTTTTAAACTATTTTTTTATCATTTTGATGTTGTAAATAAAATAACATAATTTTTCAAGCATTCAGTTGGTGTTCTGTCTATGACTGCCCTAGAGATTACACAGGCACACCCTTAGTCATGAAAGTTATTTACACATTTTTTATAGATTCTTCATAACATTCAACTTTTTGGTTTGGGAAGTTTTCTTAAAGAGCTCATGTGTCTGGACTCTGGGTAAATTCTAAATTATCTACACACACGTCAATATATGACACATCTCACAACAAGCTGAGGAGTTTTGTTATTGGTTTCATCTTAGCTGGGCTTCTATAGCTAAACAAAAAGCCTGCAGCTGCCTCAGAAAGGGTGTGAAGACACACACACAGGGCAGTGTTATGATAGGCTTTTACAGAAGGGTTAAATAGAATAAGACCAGGTCATAACTTGTATTTCTAGTTTACCCAAAACCCTCCCTATTTAACTTTGGATTTATTCCTTCGCATCAAGGTTTAAGGTGAAATAACAGACTTAATCAGTGCAATCAACTGTGTTGACATCGCTATGCTCAAGAATTGAACCCAACTACCTTTTGAAATTTTAAAAAGTAAGGACCTTGGCTTCACTTCAGTATCATCACTGATCCGGGAAGCAATAGAAATTTTGTTGCACATGTTGTTTATACCTTTGGTGTGCTCTCTCTTTGTCTGATTATGTAGTCCAGGTTGTTTGTGATGTGCGTGTCAAGTCCTCGCGCCAAATTCCAGGGTTTACATATCCAGTGGTTATCCTCTCCTCTGAAAGGAACAGAAACCCCCAAATGTCAGATATACCTTCACAAAAATCCAAATCATAATAATCTTTAAATGGAGCCTTCAAACTCATGAAACACGGCATTTTAAAGAGCTTTAAGGCCACCGTCTTACACCAAAGTTGCACGTTTTATTAATATTAAAGCCTGATTCAGTACGTAAGGCAGTATTTCATCTTCCAAACCTCTGTTGTCTGAGCTGGAAGTTTTTGATGAACTGTGGCAGCTCTGTCTGGAGGTTAAAAGTCTCTGGTAGCCAATCAGGTGATGGGCCCCCTTTCACTCTTCGGGCAACAGCCGACAGGCAGTCCTTCACAGTGACAATGTTCTCACAGGGGAATTGGTTCAGCATCACATGAGGACGCTCCTCACTCAGCTTCCTGTCAGGGAAAAATAACACACTCATCACAGATAACAATGCCACTACTTGTACTAGCACGACTCAGGATACCAACATGCTCTGGTCTAACCTGACATGCCAGGTGGATTTGTTTCACACATCCATCTGGAAAACCTTCAATACAAAGTGTCTGGGAAGGGCAGAGGATTTGAAAAAAAAAACTTGGAGTGTGATTGGATGAACGTTCTGTCTGTTACATCTTTACGGGCCAAGCAGAGCAACAGAACACATGACGTAGCCGCAACCGAGGTGCGCGTGCGCAGCTACCGAGAAATAACGCAAACCATGGTGACTATATAGACATGTTAGTACACAACTTTTGTGGTTTTTGAAAAGAAAACAACTCACTGCTGTTCTTTGTTCTTCTTTTAACAAAGAAATGTTGTCAGGTTCTAATAACACTTGACAACGCTATGTGCTTTAGCAGCATTCATGCTAATCTCTTCTGCCATAATTGCACTGGCCTCTTGTTGCTGCTTGCTTACGTCATGACTCTGCTGCGCCTGAAAGTACTGCCCCTCATCGCTGATTGGTCCTGTCACTTTCTAACCGGGCCCAAGCGGTTCAGACGGGAACTTAACAAGATGGATTTGCCAGTGAAAAACAAGGAAATGGACGTATCCATCTACTTTGCAAGGTTATAGTCAGGCCACAATGTGAAATTGAAATATATGTTTGAAAATAATTTATTTCTCCTTTCTGGGGGTGATAACAGTGATGAGAAATGATCTGAAGTGTATTATCAATAACCATACTTGCTGCAACAGTAATGCAGTAAATATAGTAATTATTTTTCAGCTTCCTGAAGAGTGGTATCACAACTTTTGTGTAGAAGCAAAAATAATCTGTTTAGCCAGTCTTTATCTGTTTAAAATCCCCTGAAAATCATTTTACATTCCTAGATACTGGCTGATAATTAAAAAAATTCAGGGGCTTTTTTCTTATGCTGGGTCAGGGCAAGGATCCTGCAATCAGTGCATCAAGGACTCTAGTCACTGTATAAGGGAGCCTGCTCCACCAACCAAGCCAAACTGGAACCTCTGATAATAGTTTTTGATCTTTATTTCACAAATAACTTCTGACTGAAGAAGGGAATGTGCCCTGGATTAACCTCAGTTTATCAGTGAGGTGTGTGAACAACACTGCAACAGTAAATCACTTCCGGATCCCTGGTATAAACATCTTCATTGTCTTGCATGCCAGCAACTGCTTGGTCCAGCCCTCTTCTTGAATAATGTGTAGGGGTACACGTTACTGGCTTCTTGTTGGTAATGGCTATTTCAATATTTACAACTTCACTGGTTACCATCATGCAAATACATTTCAAACAGAAAACTTCAATCCATAAAATACAATGAAAAGTTTAAGAGAAGAAGATGAAAAAAGACGGACTTGATGTTTACCTGATGGCCCAGTAAGCTGATATCTACAGCTGATGTACACCAATATTGGCCAATATTTACAGCACGTATAAGCCAAAATTTACACCTGTTAATGGCCGGAATTTACAGCTCGTACATGCAGATACTTATAGCCTGCATAGGTTGATATTTGCAGTTGATAAAGGCTGATATTAGCCAATATTTACAGCATGTATAATCTGAATTTTACACCTGTTAAGGGTCGGTATTTACAGCTTTTATATGCAGATATTTACAGCCTGCATAAGTTGATATCTGCAGTAGCTAAAGGCTGATATTGGCCAATATCTTCAGGACAATATCCACAGCTGATATAGGTTGATACTGGCTAATATTTACAGCCCGTATAGGCTGACATTTACAGTTGATAAGGGCTGATATTTACAACAGATAACAGCTGATATTTGTTTATATTTTCAGCTTGTACAAGCCAATATTTGCAGCTGGCACTGGTCAATATATACACAGTCTGTGAAGAACAATATTAGCAGCCTATATAAGCTGACTGTGGCCAATACTTACAGCCCATGTAGGCTGATATTTAAAGTCGATATATATTCTGATATTGGCCAAGATTTACAGGCTGATATTTTTAGCAATCATGAACCAATATTTGCAGCTAGTATTTGTATTTGTTTATTATTTACTGCCTTAAACTACGCTCACTTATTTGTCCATATGAACTAATATATTCATGCATGATAATGTTCTGCATTCCTGATAATGTGATTTTTAAACACCTGGTGGTAATAATGTATACCACGGGAAAATTTTGGAAAGGTTTAACAGTATTAAAAATAGGATGACTTGGATCCTTTGAGGTAAATTCTTTGAGTGTTATGCCGTGGTTATATGAGCATTTTGTGGCCACTAAAAGACTTTCAGACTTCAGAGTGGGCCATGGCATACTTGACAGTTAACAAAAATGTGTTATAGCTGAAGTAACAAAATGGTTTAAATGTGTAATGCAGAAAATAAATATATCAGTGTGGAAATTTAAGGTGTGAAATAGGAAGCTATCAGAGAAAAACATTTTAATAGAATGAGGATATTGGAATATTTTACCTAATTCATAACACATTTCTACTTTGTAAATCCCTCGGTCAGGGTCCAGGGCTTCAGCTCAGTCATACTCCAGGATTTTTACCTCTCCCTCTCTCTTTCTTGGAGCTGGAATGTTTATGTCTGAGACATCAAAGTTAAAGGACAAGGGAGGTTTTCTTGATGATCTGTCCTATCAGTTCACATTGTAAGAAGGTAATGGTGCTTTCTGCTTTATTGTCTAAAGCAATGGTTTTCAAACTTTTTTTGCCCAAGGCATACCAAAAAGCAAGCTGACGTCTCAAGGCACACCATATTAACGTCCTTGCAAAATAGCCTCTTTAGCATGTGTAGCAAGTAGCAACATGTCCCAACTGCGTGCAATGTGAACAAGTGCCAGCTACATCAGATTACAGAGTTTCCTTTTGTAGCATCCTGACACTCTGCAAGTGATGCCCTGCAGCTCCCCTGGGTTATCCCCAGTCACCCTGTTCCAATTTTCTCTCTGTTGCTCCTATTAAGATGGACACGTAAGTAACAAGGGAAGAGGTTGCACAAAGGATGACAAGACACCAGGAGTGTCCCACCTGAGGATATTCTTAATTTTCTTCCACTTTTCTCACTCCCAAAACTTGTTAGCTTGTTTTACAAAGAGGAGTGTGTTGCATTGATATTCTCCATACCCATTTATGAATTTTTATGGTCTGACTTGTGCTAACATAGAGACAAAACTATGTGGCTCACAGCTGTTAGAGGCACCATACCTCTGGTTTTCTAAGTAAAAGCATGAGATGTCATATTTTTCCATGTAAATTTACATTTGCATAGTTAAAAGATGGACAGTGAGCATGTAATGCTATAGGATGCAATGCAACGTGTAACGCTTGCATGCAGTAAGGACATTTGTTATAGTCTCTTTAGTTGTTGTATAGTTGCAGTACTTATGTAAAGTCAGACAAATTTTCAAGGCACACCTAGACTTGTCTCAAGGCACACCAGTGTGCCACGGCACACCATTTGAGAACCACTAGTCTAAAGCAAACAAAAAGGAGAACCAGTCCCTCGAGAACAATAAATAGTAACTTGTCGCAGGGTCAGATTCTTGACCAGCAGTACCATTAAATATTCTCAGCACAACCAATCAGGAGCTCTGTTCTCTTTTTTGACTATAGCTCATATCATGGAGGAGGAGCAGCAGGGGCTGGAACAAAGAGCCCCAACTCAACTGCAACAGAGCTGAACTAAAATCATTGGTTGGCTAAACACAAGGCCCTCTACTGTTAACAGGGCTGTTGCATGATAAAAAAAAACAGCAGAGCAGAGCATAAATTACCACAAACCACAAAGTCTGAAGGAAACAAGCGCAACAGAGCAGTGGCTTTGGCTTTGGTTTTAGAGTTGGTTAGATGAGTACAAATCAGATTAGTTAATACTGATGGCCGCTCTGCAAAGCAGCCTTCACTATCAGTGTTTTTACTGGTTAACTGATGTTTAATTTGAAATGAAACATTCAAAATCCAGACAGACAAAAAATCCAAATACAGTTTGAAAATAGGGAAACAAAACAGCATTTTAAAAATACATTTGTAAATATCAGCACATCAGATATCATCAAGCCGTGACGGCTTTAGGGGTGGCTTGTCCCCTTATGGGGGACAAGACAGTCTGGCTGCAGACTGTTCTTCTCTGACGTCTACTCTCACAGACCATTCAACTGAGACGTTGTGTGTCTCAGTGTGGGAGTGCCGTTATTTATTGGTACAACACATTTCCAGTTTTAGAATTTTTTGAACTAGAACTTTATTCATAAAAAAAGTCTGGCAGTGACATGCATGAAATAACTACATTGCAACTAGGTCAGAGGTCCAATCTGGGGCTAAATTATGTAAAGACCTGTTTTAGAAGGGTAACATGAACAGTGGCTCGCTTTAGTTTCGTTAGCTTTAGCCTAAGCTAACATAGTTACCCTTGCTACATTATCAATTAAAGTTACTACATAAGCCAATGCAGCTAATTTAGCTTTAGCAATGTGAACTTTAGCAAACGTAGCTAAAACTAATACATAAACAATGTAGATACATAAATTACATAGGTTGCGTAGCTGCTTTGTAATCTTCGTTTTGGCTATGTTAGCCACTTACTTCCATTATCTACATAGCTTACGTGGCTAAAAGAGCTAAGTAAGCTACGCTTGCTGAGTTAGAATGTTTTTCTGTAAGCAGACTGTTTACTCAACCTAATTAAATGTTTTGTAATCAGGTTGTGCAGGTCAGGGTTTTAACTTCTAACTTTGGGTATCCTAACCATTACATGAACCCTTACCCTAACCCTAAACATAAGTTTAATCCGATTTTCTTTCTAAAGTTTTAGCGCATATTTCTCTCCTGAGATATACGGCATCTCAGATGAAGGATCTGTAAGAGTTGCAATCAGAGATGAACCATCTGAAGCTAGACCTCTCAAAGGGGAGTACAGAGCTACAGTATGAAGAACTGTGCTCAAAAAAATCAATATGACAACATGTCTTCACTGCTTCTTGCTTATTTAAGTATTGATAAAGATGTTATAGAATCTGATATGGCTGCAAATGCATCAATGGTAGTTATGAAATACTATATGTGATGCATGGGATGCAAAAAAAAAAACCAACAAACATCAGTAGATGGTAATCTGCATGATGAAATGCATGCCTTAGATCAAAACAAGGTAAAATACTACAGCAGCACAACCAACTTTAATCTACAGGACAAGGCACCAGGCTAATAAGCAATCATCAAAGCTCACACTGTTTGAGGTGTCACATCCAACACTGAATGATACTGCAGAGCCAAAATTTTCATCGACTTCCAGATCACAAGCAGAATTTGACTACTTTACACTGTGTTCCAGACTGTTACGCTGCTACCCTAACTTCCGCTACGAGTCACCTAACTCTAGGGCTAGGGAGCCCGTAACCTAGTGCCTCACTCTACGTGAAGTAGTTGACGTGAACTTGTTGCCTGTGTGTCCCTCGGTGTGTGTGTAAAACCTCTCCCTATCTGTGGGGTTTGTGTGAATGACTTACCGCTGAGAAGCCGTGCATGCCGCGACTAGCTCACTCTCAGTCGGCTACAATACCAGTTTGCTGCCGCCAGCTCGCTCCGATAGTTGTTTGTTCAGGTGGTGCTCCCCTCATCCGGTGTCGTGTCGTCGAAACAAAAAAAAAACATAAACCCAAGTGTCCTGAATCCGTTTGGTTTGTCCTTTAGTTGAGGTTTTCTTTAGCGTCCTCCACGTTGGCGTCCATTTTCCTTTCAGCCTCTTTTCCACCTTCACAGGTGTCCCTCATAAGGCTGATCAGTCAGAGCCACCACGCCCCCCACTGTGTGACGTAAGTCATGACCCTGCTTCTCTCCACCTACCAACAACTCCCACCATTCCAAGACACTAACTCCAAACAAATTCCCTCAAACAGTGACATAACATCCCTCCCCCCATAAAGAAAAAGAAGGAAAGGAAAACAAAAGTGTGACAACCACCCTTTTTGTAATTTTCTTCTTTTCTACCATTTTGAATTTTTTTTTTCTTCCTCTTTTTAGAGCACTTTTCTTTTATCTTTCATAACTCCTTATTTACACATGTATACAAGCTTCCCATAAAGGGTTCTTTCCCAACACAGAAGAACCATGAGCTTCTGAAGGACCCATCACTTTTAACTTCTCTTCCACTTCAGAGAAAATAGTCATTTGCTTTATAAACCAAGACCACAACTGAAGAGATCCTCACGTCAGCTCTTCAACAGGCATGCGAGACAGTGCATCAGCCAAAATGTTGTCCTTACCGGCTATGTGCCGCACAACCAAACTGTATGGCTGTAAAACCAAAGCCCACCTGAATACTCTCTGGTTCGACGTTTTAAACTTGGCTAAGAATGACAGGGGATTGTGGTCTGTATAAACCATGACTTCTCGACCAGAATGACACACATACACCTCAAAATGCTTGACAGCCAGCACAAGACCCAAAGCTTCCTTCTCAATAGTAGAATAAGCTCTCTGATGTTTATTTAGCTTTCGTGAGAAATAAGCTACTGGTCTGTCTAGTCCAGCCCCATCTGCCTGTAGGAGCACAGCACCCACTCCAATGTGACAGGCATCAACAGCAAGTTTAAATGGTATATCAAAATTGGGTGCAAGCAACACTGGCTCACAAGCTAAAATGGCTTTCAAGCCTTCAAAAGCTCGCTCACAAGCCTCTGTCCACACAAACTTGACATCCTTTTTCAAAAGGTTAGTCAGAGGCTCTGCCACAACAGCAAAGTTAGGAACAAACCTTCGATAGAATCCACACATGCCCAACACTCTCATGACATCTCGCCGGTTTCTTGGTACCGGAAGATTAAGGATGGCCTCCACTTTGGCTCGACGAGGCATCACTTTCCCCTGACCCACATGATGTCCAAGATATGTTACCTGTCCTTTTCCAAACTCACATTTCGGCAAATTCACAACAAGACCTGCACTTCTCAACTTTTCAAAGAGCTGTCTCAAGTGTAACAGGTGCTCTTCCCAGGAACAACTGTACACCACCACATCATCAATATAGGTAACCACTGAGCTCAACCCAACAGTGATGGTATTCATCATCCGCTGAAATGTAGCAGGAGCATTTTTCATGCCAAACGGAAGAACATTACACACATACAAACCATCTGGAGTCACAAATGCTGAAATCTCCTTAGCACGTGGGGTCAAAGGCACCTGCCAATAACCTTTCAGTAAATCTAACTTAGAAACAACTTCTGCTCTTCCAATTCTGTCTATGCAGTCTTCGAGTCTGGGAATTGGGAATGCATCTGCCTTAGTCTCCTGGTTTACCTTTCGGTAGTCAATACAAGGTCTCAATGTGGTATCTGGTTTTGGAACAAGCACAACTGGAGAACTCCACTCACTCTGTCCATGCTCTATCACACCAATGTTCAACATGTAAGACAACTCCTCTCTCAAACAATGCAGCTTAGAGGGTGCTAGCCTGTAAGGATGTTGTTTAACTGGAGCTGCACCTCCCACATCCACATCATGCACTGCACAAGATGTCCGCCCTGGAACATCCTTAAAAAGAGAAGAGAACTCAGCTATCAGTGCCTTAACCTGACTCTGCCAATCCGCTGGCAAATGAGCAAGGTAATCATCAAGCCAGTCCAGCGCCTCCGAATTTCTCAAACGGAACCCAACAGTTTCCACTTCCTCACTGTCTCCTTCAGGCATCTGCCCCACAACTGCACAAGCAACAGTTGTACCACATGCACTGCCCTGGTATTTCTTTAACAGGTTAACATGACATAATCGTGTTTTTCTCCTGCCTTCAGGGGTACTGATAACATAGTTTTTGTCTCCTACCTTCTTTAATACAGTGTAGGGACCACAAAATGATGCACTCAGACCAGAGGCACACTGTGGTGACAAAGCCAGAACCTGGTCCCCAACAGCAAAATGCCTGTCAACAGCTTTCTGGTCAAACTGAGTTTTCATGCGTGTCTGAGTATGCTGTAAATTCTCCCTGGCAACCTGACAAGCCGACCATAAACGATCCTTAAATTCTGACACATACTGCAAAATGGTGGCACCAGGCCTCGGTTGAAGGATCTGTTCCTTGAACAGCTTCAGAGGACCCCTTACCTCGAGACCAAACACCAGCTCAAACGGTGTAAACCCAGTAGATTCACTCACAGAATCTCTCAAGGCAAAAAGCAAAAACGGCAGGCCTACATCCCAGTCTCCAGGAAACTGCACACTGTATGTCTTTATCATAGTCTTTAAAGTCTGATGAGCCCGTTCAAGGGCCCCTTGAGACTGCGGGTGATAGGCCGAGGAGACCACTTGCGAAATACCAAGTTCACACATAACATCCTGAAAAACTCAAGACACAAAATTGGTTCCCCGATCGTGCTGAACCTGTTTAGACAAACCAAACCAAGTAAAAAAGGCTAAGAGGGCCTCTAAAATGGCCCTAACTTTAATATTTCTTAAAGGGACAGCCTCCAGAAAACATGTTGTAGCATCGATAATGGTCAAAAGACACTCATTACCTTTCCTAGTCTTAGGCAGAGGACCAACAAAATCAATGACAATTTTAGAAAGAGGTTCTCCCACAACAGACACAGGAATCAGTGGAGATACAGAGACTTTCTGATTGGGTTTCCCAACCAGATGACAAGAATGACAACAGCAACAAAAAGACACCAAATCTTTATGGATTTTAGGCCAATAAAAGTGCTTCATAATCTTAGCTTGCGTCTTTCTGATCCCCAGATGACCAGCCATTTGTTTTTCATGAGCCAGACTCAACACTTCACTTCGAAAACCTTGAGGCAAGACTATCTGCTCAACCACACTCCACTCCTCAGTGGCAGGACGCATAGGAGGTCTCCACTTTCTCATCAGCACATCATCTTTAATGTAGAATCCTTCTGCCTCTTTGGGAGTCTGACGCAGACTCCCAAAGAGGCCTCAGAGTGGGATCCTGTCTCTGCTCTACAATCAATGTTTCTCTATTTAGAACAGGCAGCTGATCTACACCACACCATTTAGCAAAGGCTGTGTCTGCCAAGTCAACTGAGGGAACTTCCCTCGAAGTAGAAGCCATACCCTCAGTGTCCTCAACATCAACAGAAGGGTCTGCACGGAGTTCAGACTGTGAGTGTGTTACAACACAAACTGGAAACGCCTCTGGAAATGTCTCCTCTAAAACTTTAGTCTCTGCAACTTCACAAGGTGTTGGAGACAAGAGGGGAGTAACAACTACCTGATCATGGGCCAGGTCATTTCCCAAGAGAAATGTCACGCCTTTCACCGGCAGCTCAGGCGTTACTCCAACATCAGCATAACCAACAAAAATGTTAGTCCGGACAAACAATCTATACATGGGAACTGCACTATAACCACCTCCAAAGCCTTTCACAGGTACAAAGACACCTAAAGCAGCAGTTTCAGGAAGATCTACAGTGCCTTCTACCACAAGAGATTGCCCAGATGCTGTGTCCCTCAGCACTTTAACAGGAGTCTCAGCTACACCCTCCTCCACAGCAACAGCACCATCAGAAAGAAAACCATCAAACATCTCAAGGTCAGCTTTCTCAACATCTTTGACCGTCTCAACAGAAAATGAACTTATGAGGTTACAAGCAACAGAGCGGCTACCTCCTGTTCTCATAGACTCCTTCTTCTGTAAGGCAGGACACCGAGACTTAATGTGACCCGGTTTGTGACAATAGTGACAGATAATGTCTCCAGAAAAGGGAGATGGTCTGTCACTGGAATATGTAGGCGACTTATTCAGTCGTCCACTATTCTGATGGTTCACCGGTGAACGCCAGCCAGCATTCTTCTCACTGCGACGATTCTCACAGTCACTCGTTCTTTTAACCTGGCTGGTAGTTTTATCACGCCAGGTCTCCTTGTGAATGAGGACATAATTATCTGCAGCCTCAGCAGCTTTAGACACACATTTCACTTCTAAATCACTTAAATAAGTCTGCATGACCTGAGGAAGACTTTGCTTGAATTGCTCCAGCACAATCAACTCACGTAGGTGTGCAAAATCATGCATATCACTAGCTCTTAGCCATTTATCAAAAGCTGCCTCTTGCTGTCTCGCAAAGTCTAAGTAAGTTTGTCCTGGTCGAAGCCGGTCTGACCTAAACGCTGCCTATAAGCTTCTGGAACCAGCTCATAAGTCCTCAGCACTGCCTGACGCACCACATCATAATCATCACTTTGACTCAAATCCAGAGCAACATAAGCTTCCTGAGCCTTACCTGTTAGGGAGCCCTGTATAAGTGTGACCCACTCTTCTTTTGGCCACCCTCGCTGCAAAGCAATTTTCTCAAACATCTCAAAGAATGACTCAACCTTCTCAGGGTCAAACTTTGGCACCAAAGAAAAACATTTACTTAGATCGAAAGTTTCTCGCTGTTCCTGACATCTACGATCCAAAGCAAGTTTAGCTCTCTCCAGCTCAAATTTGGTTTTCTCATGTTCCCGTTCTCTCTCTCGCTCCTGGCGCTCATTCTCTCTCTCTCTCTCTCTTCAGGGTTACAGTTAACCAAAATACTCTGCACAAGTTCAGGCTTCTTAGCATCCTCGGGAGCCTCTAGCTCCAAATATTCCATCAGTTGCCATAGTTTCGGTTTATCAAGTTTAACCAACCGTGTACGTGTCACGTCAGTTGAAAAGAACTCCTCAGGTTGAAACTCTGCCATGTTTCATAACAGCTAGAGTTTGAGAAACGATACAGACTCTTAGCAAATAATGAAACACAGGTGACTACAACAAAGTTGCACACTGCAACAACGCTGTCACTGAACAGCACAAACAAACATCCACGCAGGGATGAACAACATCTCACCTTTCTTACCAACAAATGCTAGAGCCAAATACTCACCTATAACCAGCCCAAACGCCGGCTTAAGTCAAAAGGAGAAAGGTTACACACTGCTTATGAAGCACTACGAGCAGAAACACGCCGCCACGGGCGCGCTAAACCACAACGAAACTCCAACACAAACCAAAACATTACCATTTTGCTCAGCAAAAGCGAGAATATACAAACCACAGTCCGCCTAGCGAAGCTCAACCGAACACGACCAGCAAACACGCCACAACGCAACACACACGAAAATAGCACAACAGGCTACGCTTCATATCCCAGACTGAGCCCCCAATTGTTACGCTGCTACCCTAACTTCCGCTACGAGTCACCTAACTCTAGGGCTAGGGAGCCCGTAACCTAGTGCCTCACCCTACGTGAAGTAGTTGACGTGAACTTGTTGCCTGTGTGTCCCTCGGTGTGTGTGTAAAACCTCTCCCTATCTGTGGGGTTTGTGTGTATGACTTACCGCTGAGACGCTGCACATGCCGCGACTAGCTCACTCTCAGTCGGCTACAATGCCGGTTTGCTGCCGCCAGCTCGCTCCGATAGTTGTTTGTTCAGGTGGTGCTCCCCTCATCCGGTGTCGTGTCGTCGAAACAAAAAAAAAACCATACACCCAAGTGTCCTGAATCCGTTTGGTTTGTCCTTTAGTCGAGGTTTTCTTTAGCGTCCTCCATGTTGGCGTCCATTTTCCTTTCAGCCTCTTTTCCACCTTCACAGGTGTCCCTCATAAGGCTGATCAGTCAGAGCCACCACGCCCCCCACTGTGTGACGTAAGTCATGACCCTGCTTCTCTCCGCCTACCAACAACTCCCACCACTCCAAGACACTAACTCCAAACAAATTCCCTCAAACAGTGACATAACACAGACTATTATGCATATATTGTTTTTGTTCAATTTTTTCTAAATAGTCTACATATTTGGCAGTCAACAGGATTTTTCATTCCTCAACAATTACATTGTAATCTGGATTTTACTTAAAGTTAGTTAGTTAAAATTTTAGTGTTTTAAATGCAGGATACATTGAACTTTGCTTTTGCTTTTATTCTCGACATTGAGGACCAGTTGCATGAGTGAATTTATCCAAAATCAACATGCATTGATGAACTTAATTTATCATGAGGCTGTGGGAAATACCCAACTGTAGCACTGTGGGTGTGTGCATGTTTGACTGTGGAGCTCATGCTGCACTGCACCTTCTCTCTCATTGCTACCACACCTTAACACTAAGAGAATTAAACTAGGACACCAACATTACACTGCTGGAGATTCAACATGAATGACTGAAGATAAAATGACATTCTAACACTCATTACAGCACTGTAGGAGAAATGCACTGTGAAAAAGGCAGGCGATGACTAACACAAGCACAAAAACCCATGCTGAAGCTGCAGCATACATCAAGCAGGAGCATTTTAAGTACAAGCAAGATAGCCTGATGACAGCCAGCATTCAAAATTAGAGTTTTCCTTCATATATTAGTTTACGATATTATTTGGAGGACAGCTTGCTCACATTCACATGGATTGGCTGTTAAATAGTGTTATCACTGGTTAAAGCACACATGACCTTATCATGTCTCTGTTATAGTTTGCTTGAACATCCATGGTACTTCCCAAACCACAGCAGAGGTGAAAGAGTGAGTCACCAGTGGAAAATGTGATCAGTCTGCTTCCTGTGGTTGAGAAATGCCTGATACACAGTTATTATGAACAGAAGAGGAAGAGCTTCGGATGAATTCAGCAGAACCATCTTTGGTAAAAAAAAAAAACGCGGACACTTGTGCCAATTGGTTCACGCCGAGCAGAGGGTGCTGGGTGGAGACTAAAAGGAGAAACTATAAAAGTCCAGAAGTCCACAGAGACATCTGTTAGTCTTCCATGCTGTGGAGCTGAGAGGAAACAAGATACATGACTTCTGCTTATGTTTGACTTAACTCCAAGAAGACAGAAGAACAATGCGGGCTCAAGTTTGTAACTTTTAAAGGACAATTCTGGTGTTTTTAACCAAAGATTTATTTGTTATGAAACTTTGCTGATGGACATGACAAGCAGGGACAAAAAGATTTATGATTCCTGCAGTAGATTTCTTTGTCTTGCAGCTGTTTCAGGCTGTAACGACTGTAATTTAACTCTTTGTAGTACATGATATTCTCATCACTGCATGGCTCAGACAGCTAAAAACAGTTAAGAAAGAAAACCTGCAGAGATAGACCTTTAACTTCAGAAGAAATCTGCTTAGTTTAGAGTAAAATATGTAGAATCTTCACACTGAAAAGTCTACATTTATTAAAAATGACCACATATATTCCTTAAAGAAGTAATGAACTGCTGCTGCAAAGTGCTGTTCTGTTGCTGTACCCCATTCATGTTTTGTTCTTCTTACTTGAAAAGGACCTGAACTTCTGTTGCCTAAGCTCCACCCACATGGAAACCCAGTATTTCAGACCAAGTTTGGCATTTTTCAAGTCAAGTCAAAATTTTCCCCGACTTTATAGATCACAAGCAGAATTTGACTACTTTACACTGTGTTCCAGACTATTATGCATATACTGTTCTTGTTCAATTTTTTCTAAATAGTCTACATATTTGGCAGTCAACAGGATTTTTCATTCCTCAACAATTACATTGTTATCTGGATTTTACTTAAAGTTAGTTAGTTAAAATTTTAGTGTTTTAAATGCAGGATACATTGAACTTTGCTTTTGCTTTTATTCTCGACAATGAAGACCAGTTGCATGAGTGAATTTATCCAAAATCAACATGCATTGATGAACTTAATTTATCATGGGGCTGTGGAAAATACCCAACTGTAGCACTGTGGGTGTGTGCATGTTTGACTGTGGAGCTCATGCTGCACTGCACCTTCTCTCTCATTGCTACCACACCTTAACACTAAGAGAATTAAACTAGGACACCAACATTACACTGCTGGAGATTCAACATGAATGACTGAAGATAAAATGACATTCTTACACTCATTACAGCACTGTAGGAGAAATGCACTGTGAAAAAGGCAGGCGATGACTAACACAAGCAGAAAAACCCATGCTGAAGCTGCAGCATACATCAAGCAGGAGCATTTTAAGTACAAGCAAGATAGCCTGATGACAGCCAGCATTCAAAATTAGAGTTTTCCTTCATATATTAGTTTACGATATTATTTGGAGGACAGCTTGCTCACATTCGCATGGATTGGCTGTTAAATAGTGTTATCACTGGTTAAAGCACACATGACCTTATCATGTCTCTGTTATAGTTTGCTTGAACATCCACGGTACTTTCCAAACCACAGCAGAGTTGAAAGAGTGAGTCACCAGTGGAAAATGTGATCAGTCTGCTTCCTGTGGTTGAGAAATGCCTAATGCACAGTTATTATGAATAGAAGAGGAAGAGCTTCGGATGAATTCAGCAGAACCATATTTGGTAAAAAAAAAAAACGCGGAGTCATGTGCTGATTGGTTCACGCCGAGCAGAGGGCGCTGGGTGGAGACTAAAAGGAGAAACTATAAAAGTCCAGAAGTCCACAGAGACATCTGTTAGTCTTCCATGCTGTGGAGCTGAGAGGAAACAAGATACATGACTTCTGCTTATGTTTGACTTAACTCCAAGAAGACAGAAGAACAATGCGGGCTCAAGTTTGTAACTTTTAAAGGACAATTCTGGTGTTTTTAACCAAAGATTTATTTGTTATGAAACTTTGCTGATGGACATGACAAGCAGGGACAAAAAGATTTATGATTCCTGCAGTAGATTTCTTTGTCTTGCAGCTGTTTCAGGCTGTAACGACTGTAATTTAACTCTTTGTAGTACATGATATTCTCATCACTGCATGGCTCAGACAGCTAAAAACAGTTAAGAAAGAAAACCTGCAGAGAAAGACCTTTAACTTCAGAAGAAATCTGCTTAGTTTAGAGTAAAATATGTAGAATCTTCACACTGAAAAGTCTACATTTATTAAAAATGACCACATATATTCCTTAAAGAAGTAATGAACTGCTGCTGCAAAGTGCTGTTCTGTTGCTGTACCCCATTCATGTTTTGTTCTTCTTACTTGAAAAGGACCTGAACTTCTGTTGCCTAAGCTCCACCCACATGGAAACCCAGTATTTCAGACCAAGTTTGGCATTTTTCAAGTCAAGTCAAAATTTTCCCCGACTTTATAGATCACAAGCAGAATTTGACTACTTTACACTGTGTTCCAGATTATTATGCATATACTGTTCTTGTTCATTTTATCCTAAATAGTCTATATAATTGGCAGTCAGCAAGATTTTTCATTGCTCAACAATTATATCATAAACTGGATTTTGTTTGACAAAATTACCAATGATGAAAATGGCTTTTTCTATTTTTGCAAAATAACTAAAAATGTCATGTTCCAAATCATTGTTTAATGATTAGTTTCTAAGGGACAAAAAAACAGAAATCTGTCATAATTTTTTGCAGTCAAAGGTATTTTTTCTCCAATCAAAGCTATTTCAATCAAAAAAATCTTTACAGAACAAATTCCATATTAACATAGGAGCTCTTCTTTGAAATCACCCTAACAACTCTCTCAACTATTGAACTTGTAAGCCCATGTACAGTTTCTGCCTGTATTTCCTTTAAGGACGCCATAAGGACGCCAGAATTGCCTCCCAGAGCGGCTGTTTTCAGCTAAACTGTCGTCCACCCTCATCGGCTCCACAGGTTCTCAGTAGGGTTCAGGTCAGGGGATGTCACGATCACTCCATGATTTTTCTCCCTTTATGCCCATAGCAGTCAAGGCCTCAGTGGGGTTTTTCGCAGCATGGGATGGTGCACTGTCTTGCATGAAAAAGGCATGGTTCTTCTTTTTATACCATGGCAGGAAATGGGCAGTTAGGAACTCCACAAATTATGCTGAAGTCATTTTAACAACTTCAGAAACCTTAAAGGGGTATACCAACACACTTCGTATAATTCCAGCCCAAAACATCACTCCTCCACCTCCTTGCTGATGTTGCAGCCTTGTCGGGACATGGTGGCCATCCACCAACCATCCAGAGCTCCATCCAGTGTAGAACTGTATTCATCAGCAAATAAAACTGTTTGAAAATCAGTCTTCATTCATTTCTGAGCCCACTGCGATCATTTCTCCATGTGGGCATTGGCTAAAGGTGGCTGAAAAACAGCTTTACACACACCAGCAAGCCTCTGGAGTACACTGCATCAAGAGGCACCAGCAGCTTCAAATACATGTTTGCTACTCATCAGTGGATTTTTTATTGCTGCTCTTTTAATACAATGAATTTGTCTTACAGAAACTTTCCTTAATATGCCTTAATCTGAACGAACCCGTATGCACGCTGAATCACACACAAATCTTTTCAGAGTACGATGATCTCTCTTCATTTTCCGTTGAATATCCAGTGTTTTCATACCCTTTGTAAAATACTGCACTATTTCTCATTTTTCATCTACAGAAAGATCTTTTTTATCCCATATTGCATGAAGACTGTAATCAGTGATGTAAACTAACAGGAGAAGCAGCACAATTAAAGACTTTGATCGAAAAACTAAAACTTACATTTTTAATTTGAATCATATTTGCATGACAGTTTAAAACTGTATTTGTAAAAAAGCTAATCACAAAGCCTTTAAGCAACTGCTTACTGAGTGTGAGTTATACTGTTGAATCCTCACTTATTAGTTCATCACAGAAACGGTCGTTGTTTCATGACAATGTACAGCAAAAATGCACCTCTACAAATACAAGTGGGCTTAAAGTTAAGTAAAGCAGGATCCTTAAAACTTTGCTTTTCTTTTATTCTTGACAATGAAGACCAGTTGCATGAGTGAATTTATCCAAAATCAACATGCATTAAAGAACTCAATTTATCATGAGGCTGTGGGAAAGACCCAACAGTAGCATTGTGGGTGTGTGCATGTTTGACTGTGGAGCTCATGCTGCACTGCAACTTCTGTCTCACTGCTACCACACCTTAACACTAAGAGAATTAAACTAGGAAACCTGCATTACACTGCTGGGGAATCAATATAAATGACTGAAGGCATAATGACCTTCTCACGTTCATTGTAGCACTGTAGGAGAAATGCACTGTGAAAAAGGCAGGAGATGACTAAAACAAGCAGAAAAACCCATGCTGAAGCTGCAGCATACATCAAGCAAGAGGATTATAAGTGCAAGCAAGATAGCGTGATGACAGCCAGCATTCAAAATTAGAATTTTCCTTCATGCATTATGGTATTATTTGGAGGACAGCTTGCTCACATTTGCACGGATTGGCTGTTAAATAGTGTTATCACTGGTTAAAGCACACATGACCTTATCATGTCTCTGTTATAGTTTGCTTGAACATCCATGGTACTTTCCAAACCACAGCAGAGTTGAAAGAGTGAGTCACCAGTGAAAAATGTGATCAGTCTGCTTCCTGTGGTTGAGAAATGCCTGATACACAGTTATTATGAACAGAAGAGGAAGAGCTTCGGATGAATTCAGCAGAATCATCTTTGGTAAAAAAAAACACGGAGTCTTGTGCTGATTGGTTCACGCCGAGCAGAGGGCGCAGGGTGGAGACTAAAAGGAGAAACTATAAAAGTCCAGAAGTCCACAGAGACATCTGTTAGTCTTCCATGCTGTGGAGCTGAGAGGAAACAAGATACATGACTTCTGCTTATGTTTGACTTAACTCCAAGAAGACAGAAGAACAATGTGGGCTCAAGTTTGTAACTTTTAAAGGACAATTCTGGTGTTTTTAACAAAAGATTTATTTGTTATGAAACTTTGTTGATGGACATGACAAGCAGGGACAAAAAGATTTGAGATTCCTGCAGTAGATTTCTTTGTCTTGCAGCTGTTTCAGGCTGTAACGACTGTAATTTAACTCTTTGTAGTACATGATATTCTCATCACTGCATGGCTCAGACAGCTAAAAACAGTTAAGAAAGAAAACCTGCAGAGATAGACCTTTAACTTCAGAAGAAATCTGCTTAGTTTAGAGTAAAATATGTAGAATCTTCACACTGAAAAGTCTACATTTATTAAAAATGACCACATATATTCCTTAAAGAAGTAATGAACTGCTGCTGCAAAGTGCTGTTCTGTTGCTGTACCCCATTCATGTTTTGTTCTTCTTACTTGAAAAGGACCTGAACTTCGATTGCCTAAGCTCCACCCACATGGAAACCCAGTATTTCAGACCAAGTTTGGCATTTTTCAAGTCAAGTCAAAATTTTCCCCAACTTTATAGATCACAAGCAGAATTTGACTACTTTACACTGTGTTCCAGATTATTATGCATATACTGTTCTTGTTCATTTTATCCTAAATAGTCTATATAATTGGCAGTCAGCAGGATTTTTCATTGCTAAACAATTATATCGTAAACTGGATTTTGTTTGACAAAATTACCAATGATGAAAATGGCTTTTTCTTTTTTTTGCAAAAGAACTAAAAATGTCATGTTCCAAATCATTGTTTAATGATTAGTTTCTAAGGGACAAAAAACAGAAATCTGTCATAATTTTTTTGCAGTCAAAGGTATTTTTTCTCCAATCAAAGCTATTTCAATCAAAAAAATCTTTACAGAACAAATTCCATATTAACATAGGAGCTCTTCTTTGAAATCACCCTAACAACTCTCTCATCCATTGAACTTGTAAGCCCATGTATAGTTTCTGCCTGTATTTCCTTTAAGGACGCCAGAATTGCCTCCCAGAGCGGCTGTTTTCAGCTAAACTGTCGTCCACCCTCATCAGCTCCACAGGTTCTCAGTAGGGTTCAGGTCAGGGGATGACATCGATCACTCCATGATTTTTCTCCCTTTATGCCCATAGCAGTCAAGGCCTCAGCGGGATTTTTCGCAGCATGGGATGGTGCACTGTCTTGCATGAAAAAGGCATGGTTCTTCTTTTTATACCATGGCAGGAAATGGGCAGTTAGGAACTCCACAAATTATGCTGAAGTCATTTTAACAACTTCAGGCACCTCAAAGGGGTATACCAACACACTTTGTATAATTCCAGCCCAAAACATTACTCCTCCACCTCCTTGCTGATGTTGCAGCCTTGTCGGGACATGGTGGCCATCCACCAACCATCCAGAGCTCCATCCAGTGTAGAACTGCATTCATCAGCAAATAAAACTGTTTGAAAATCAACATGCATGCAGAACTCAATTTATCATGAGGCTGTGGGAAATACCCAACTGTAGCACTGTGGGTGTGTGCATGTTTGACTGTGGAGCTCATACTGCACTGCACCTTCTCTCTCACTGCTACCACACCTTAACACTAAGAGAATTAAACTAGGACACCAACATTACACTGCTGGAGATTCAACATGAATGTCTGAAGACAAAATTACATTCTAACACTCATTACAGCACTGTAGGAGAAATGCACTGTGAAAAAGGCAGGCGATGACTAACACAAACAGAAAAACCCATGCTGAAGCTACAGCATACATCAAGCAGGAGGATTTTAAGTGCAAGCAAGATTGCATGATGACAGCCAGCATTCAAAATTAGAATTTCCTTCATACATTATAATATTCTTTGGAAGACAGCTTGCTCACATTTGCATGGTTTGGCTGTTAAATAGTGTTATCACTGGTTAAAGCACACATGACCTTATCATGTCTCTGTTATTGTTTGCTTGAATATCCATGGTACTTTCCAAACCACAGCGGAAAGGAAAGAGTGAGTCACCAGTGGAAAATGTGATCAGTCTGCTTCCTGTGGTTGAGAAACGCCTGATGCACAGTTATTATGAACAGAAGAGGAAGAGCTTCGGATGAATTCAGCAGAACCATATTTGGTAAAAAAAACACGGAGTCATGTGCTGATTGGTTCACGCCGAGCAGAGGGCGCTGGGTGGAGACTAAAAGGAGAAACTATAAAAGTCCAGAAGTCCACAGAGACATCTGTTAGTCTTCCACGCTGGGGAGCTGAGAGGAAACAAGATACGCAACTTCTGCTTATGTTTGACTTAACTCCAAGAAGACAGAAGAACAATGTGGGCTCAAGTTTGTAACTTTTAAAGGACAATTCTGGTGTTTTTAACCAAAGATTTATCGTTTTTAAACTTGTTGATGGACACAACAAGCAGGGACAAAAAGATTTGAAATTTCTGTGGTAGATTTCTTTGTCTTGCAGCCAGTAGGCAATTTGTTTTTTTTTTTTTAACAAGGGGATGCACCTTGTTAACCCCCACCACTACCAATAGTGCTCAGTCGCGCTCTCCCAGGTGGACCTCATAAAAACGTTTTGCCTGTGAGACATCATGGTGCCTTCAAGTGCAAGTCAGAAATCTAACTTATACTTGAATGACAGGCAGGTTGTTTAACACAGGACAGTTATTATTTTAGGTTACTTTTCTTTGTAGAAATGCAGTCATTTGCCACACCTTATTGTTCTTTTATTACTGGAGCATTTTTAAAATGCTGCTCCTCTCTCTCCTCCACCTTGTTGTCCTCTTGTTGCTGCTATCTGACTTTGTTCATTCTCTACAAAAGTAATGACATGAACTTCAACAAAAAGCTTATTTTCTACAACACTTGTCTGAACAATACCAGTGGATTCTGTGCCCACATGCGTAGTTAAACTCAACTAAAAGATTAACTTAAAAATCTGTGCCCTCTCTGACTGATCCTACTATGTAACTGCTTGCTCTCGCTCCTCCTCCTTCACCTCTTACTTCTGGCCCTGCTCTCTGACTTTGTCCATTCCATACAAAAGTAATGGTATGAACTTAAAGCTTTGTTTCCCACAGGGGTACAGTGTAAATACTGCTGCTAGTGGACTGAAAAAATAATTGGTTTACTAAAGTTTTCCTTTAGATATGTTTTAAGATGTAGGCCTATATTAAATAAGCCCGCCAAATGTGTGGTTACAGATGCATATTCCTTAAACAATGCAGAAATATTAATAGTAAGTTTTTTATTTATTCTGTAGCATGTGCTTTTAAGCTTTTCAAAGTTCGGTTCATTCAGTTTGGCAACAAGAATGAAATTTCCATGTTGTGATCAGCAGGGTCGATCTGTTTATCAAAATCCAAGATAGTTCTTTGTACATTCATCAGTAATCAAAGATAACATACTTTAAACAAAGTTAAGATTTAGGGCTTTGGGGAAAACATTAGGGGCACAGGCCCTGCAAGCCCCCCCCCCGGCAGTTTTTAAGGAGAATGATCCCGCTCTGATGTGCGTCATGATGCACAGTGAGGGACTGGCACAGAGATACTGAGCCATCATTCTGTTATTTGAGGGGAAATCTCTTCTATCCATAAAAATTCTGTAGGAGCTGACTGGAGTGCGCTGCACTTTTTGGCACTCGCGAACAATGATCAGGAAAAAAGTTCCACTTACGGCTTAAAAAACAAAGGATGTGTACATGAAGTCTGTAAATATGACCCTGATGTTACTCTTATTAATATAACCAGCTGCCAGCTGTTATGGCTGACGAGGATGTGAGTGTTTTCCTTCATGCTTCATTCAGTGAGAAAACTTGAATTAGAACAATGAAAACCTTATTTGTCAAGGGCAGTGCTTAAGTGAAAGTAATATTATAATTTCTTAAACTGAACGCAGCTTCTGTCATTTTGTGCATTACGTGGATGGTCAGACTTTAGGAGGAATTGGACGTGCATGTTGCGGGTGCAGGAGAGAGGGAGGGATGACACACTGGACAAGCAGGTGTTCACTGTCAGAAAATCCAGGGGAATGGGCAGGTAGGGTGTTAGCTATCCGACACAGGACTTGCCATCTCTACATTCTGTCCGCTAAGCGCTGCGTGAACGAGGAAAAAGAAAACGTTTTTTTTCTCTAAACGTCTTGCTAGGCTCCCAGAGTGCGTGTGCCGGGGGCATGCATGGAGAGAGAGACAGAGAGCGGCGAGGTGAGGCTGGACTGTTTCAAAAACGAGGGGCGCAGAGGTGAGAGGAGTTCAGGAGTCGATGATCTGTTACATCGGTGGAACTATTCAAAATGTTCAGGGCTCCTGACGCGCCCCCTCAGCAAGGTGCCCTAGGTAACTGCCTGTATCGCCTATGCCCAGAAACGACCCTGCAACTAAGCATCCCTGCTCTGCCCTGACAGAGAGGGGATGGCAGGTTAACAAAGGGGGTGCATTTTGGTCATTTTGCTAACAAGGGGGACACCATCCCCCCTCAAATCACCTACAGCTTGCAGCTGTTTACAGCTGTAAAGACTTAACCCTTAACCCTTTGTGGTCTGTGATATTCACATCACTCTCTGGTTTAGACTGTTGAAAACATTTAAGAAAGAAACTTTCAGATATAAACCTTTTTCTTCAGAAGAGATCTGCTCACTTTAGAGTAAAATATGTAGAATTTCCACACTGAAAAGTCTACATTTAATTTAAAATGACGACAAGCATACTACATCAGTCCTATTCAATTAGCAGCCTGGGGGGCCATGTGAAGCCATGAATGCAACAATCAGCGTAGCCTAGCAACAGTCTACCTAAAATGCACCATGTAATTTTGAATTGTGGCTGTTCCTTATCAACCACTACATTATTCTTAGCTACTTGTCAATTTTGATAATTAGCCATAATTTATAAGAGAAAAATGTCATTTGCATAATAATGTGTAATGCGGTGTACCTGAGCTGGGGTTTAATCACTCTTAAAAGCATGCTGAGGAATAACAATGAAAGAACCCATTAAGTCTGGCCTGAATGGCTGCTCCCTGGCTTTATAAGTGTGTCTGTGAAATTGTGTGACAGGTAGCTTGAAGCTCTGCAGACCCTGCAGCAGAAGAAAAACGTAACACCAGTCTTTTGTTTCTCATGCAGTGCATCACTTACTTTCCCTACATGACAGCTGCTTTGCTGAAGTTTAAATCATACTATATTCAAAATGCACAGCATTTAGATTTAACAAAAGAAGGATGAGTAAGGACTTCTCTGCTCCAACCACCTCTGCTGCTCTGAATTTGATATTTTGATTCATTTGACCACAGAACAGTTCCATTTTGCTTCAGTCCACTGCAAATGAACTTTTGCGCAGAGAGGACGTCAGCATTGCTGGATCATGTTCACTTATGGCTTCTTTTTGCATGATACAGCTTTAACTTATATTTGTGTTGTCAGGCAATCATTTCTGGAAGTGTTCCTGCAGTGATTTCTAGTACAGAATCATGACTGCCTCACCTAAAGTCTTTGATATGTTTGTAGCTCCAGATGATATCAGCCTCATCCTCTTCCTCCGTCAGCTGGAAGCAAGCATGTGTGAGGTTGTTTGTGACCTGAGACATATCTGAGTAAACCCTTAAAGAAAAACATACAAACAATAAATATTTTATTCCGCAGTACAAATCACGGCTTAATACTGAATAAAATTATTCTCTTAATAAGCAGATCAAATGTGGAGCTGCTGTTGAAGAGACCTACTTGAGAATTTTGTCTTCGGGTATAACGCAGGGCTCAATTTCAACAGGAAGTTTCTCCTTGTTCTCCAGTAAAATGCTCTGCAGAGACACACAGGTTGTTAACATATCTTAACTATCACAATGATATCTACCAGTCCTCATTGAATAAGGAAACCTGATCCTGCGTAAATCTGCTGACAAGGCTCTTTCTGAGGTGCCTGAGGTTGAACGCATCAAGCAGCTGCTATGAATGTATGAAACACCTTTAAGTTCAAGATGGAGGTCAAACATCAGTCTCCAACTAGACGTGGCATGTTGTCCATGACTAGTTCAGTGTATGACCCCTTAGGTATTGTTGCACCTGTCACTTTGTCTGCCAAGATGTTGCAGCAAAAGCTCTGCAGGAGAAACTGTGGTTGGGATGATGTTATACCACCAGATGTCTTAAGCCAGTGGGAGAGGCGGTTACAAGATATCGATCTGCTGGCATCATTTAAGTTGGATAGGTATTTAAAGCCAAAGGACTTTGGTGAACCCACACAAAGCCAGCTTCATCACTTTGCAGATGCAAGTAAGGATGGTTATGGTACTGTAACTTACATCAGGCTGGTGAATAACAGAAATGAGGTGCATGTTGCTTTCTTGATGGGTAAAGCCAGGGTAACCCCTCTAATCCACTGGTCTGTAGCCATCCCACGACTTGAACTTACAGCTGCTGTTTTAGCTGTCAGAGTGGATGTCATGTTGAAAGCAGAGCTTGAACTTGAGCTTAGCCAGTCTGTGTTCTGGACTGATAGTACTTCAGTGCTGAAGTATATCAGTAATGAGGACAATCGTTTCCACGCGTTTGTGGCGAATAGGGTCTCAGCCATAAGAGAGGTTTCAAGCCCTTCCCAATGGAGGCATGTTGGCTCCAAAGAAAACCCGGCTGATGTTGCATCCAGAGGAATCAGGGCCTCTGACCTCCTTAAAACCTCAAGTTGGTTTGAAGGTCCTAGTTTTCTGTGGCAGCCAGAGGAGGACTGACCAACCAACTATAGCAGTGACATCACAGTGGATTGTGATGATCCAGAGGTCAAAAAAGATACCTTGGTAAATGTTGTTGTTAATGCTCCACTTAATGCCACTGACAATCTCCTGACCTACTTCTCAGATTGGAGCAGACTTAAAGTGTCAGTAGCGTGGTTTCTCAGGCTGAAAGCAATTTTGTTGGAACTCAGACGTTGGAGAAAGAATGGGAAAGCATCTAACAGTGCACAAGTAGATCTGATGGAAAGACCAAAGGCAGCCATCACCGAGGAGTAACATCTTGACCTCAAAGGATCTGCTGGAGGCTGAGTTGTCCATCATTCGCTACTGTCAGCAGCAAAGATTTGATGACGAAATTTCCTCCTTGTCATCTGGAAAAGGAACAGTGAACAGGCAGAGTTCCATTTACAAACTGGACCCAATTTGGGAAGATGGACTCTTGAGAGTTGGAGGGAGATTAAGTAAAGGAGCAATGCCTTTGGAGGAAAAACATCCACTTATTCTCTCTAAAGATCAACACATATCAAAGCTAATTCTAAAGCACTATCACCAATTCTTGGGTCACAGTGGTCGAAACCATACACTCTCTGCTCTGAGGAAGAAATATTGGGTTAGCAATGCTACCTCAGCTGTGAGGAAGGTTATAGCTGAGTGCACCATTTGAAGACGTTTCAATGGAAAACTGATGGAGCAAAAGATGGCAGATCTTCCAAGAGAGAATTGTCCCAGATCTACCTCCATTCACTAACGTTGGCGTGGATTATTTTGGTCTCATCGAAATCAGAAAGGGTAGAGCAACCTGCAAGCGTTATGGCATGATATTCACATGCTTGGCAAGCAGGGCCGTTCATTTGGAGGTGGCAAACTCATTGGGGACTGATGCATGCATAAACGCCCTCTGTCGGTTCATTAGTAGGAGAGGTCAACTTTGTCACATTAAATCAGACAATGGGACCAACTTTATTGGAGCAGAGAGAGAGCTGAGGGAAGCTCTTGCTGAACTGAATCACAAGCAGATTCAAGCCGCTCTGATTCCATTTGGTGTGGAATGGAGTTTCAATCCACCAGCAGGGTCCCATCATGGTGGCATCTGGGAACACATGATACACATTGTAAAGCGTATTTTGAACTCAGTTTTGCACCAGCAAATGTTGGATGATGATGGACTCAACACTGTGATGTGTGAAGTGGAGGCCATACTTAATGATCGTCCTATAACTAAACTATCTGATGATCCAAATGATTTGGAACCCCTCACACTGAACCATGTGCTCCTGCTGAAAGGGAAGCCAGCTTTGCCCCCTGGACTCTTTGAACCTTCAGATTTGTATGTGAAACATCGTTGGAGACAAGTTCAGTACATTTCAGATCTGTTTTGGAAGAGATGGGTCAGAGAGCACCTCCCACTGTTGCAAGAAAGGCAGAAATGGAATCAGAGGAAGAGGAGTCTTGTTGTTGGTGATGTTGTTGTTATAATGGATGCCTCAGCTTTGCGTGGTTCCTGGCCTCTTGGCAAAGTAGTAGAGGTTTTTCCTGACTAAGGGGTCTGGTGCGTTCTGTTAAGCTACAGACCAAAACTAATACTATTGAAAGACCTGTGACTAAACTTTGTTTACTGCATGGAATATAAATGAAGGTG
Source organism: Cheilinus undulatus (assembly GCF_018320785.1). Taxonomy (NCBI): domain Eukaryota; kingdom Metazoa; phylum Chordata; class Actinopteri; order Labriformes; family Labridae; genus Cheilinus; species Cheilinus undulatus. The sequence continues at coordinate 15,345,404 of NC_054887.1, read as the reverse complement.
GATTATATGATGTGCATGTATGGTTACTGAAGTTTGGCATTTGGCCCCTTTGTAATGTGTGTATTTGAATTGTTATGTCTGTTCGCCAGTAACAATTAGGGGCTGGTGTGTAGGAGCCAATGAGCGCAACTTTATAAATAGGAACCAATCTTTGTCCGGGCAGGTGTTCCACCTGGAAGTAAAACAGTTTTTGACCGCTAAAGAAGCCGGTATGGTGAAATGTTTGTTAGTGTTGGATGAATGGTGGATTACGATTGCTTATATTGCACAAAGAAGTTTTGGAGCAATAAATGCACAGATTATTGCAACGCAAGCTATTGTCTCGGACTCTCTTCATCAGATGCGGAAAAGTTTGTCAGCGCGTCAATTAGATAAATCCCGGTGAAGCACCTCAGGGGCTTCAAGCATTGGCTTAGCCTCTACAAATGGTTAAACAAACTTCTACGTGAGATTACTGGCTGAACTGTATATCTATTAAATACTTGAATCATCTTTAAGTTTTTTAAACATTATAATATTTTGTCCACTGACATAGAAAATCAAACCTTCAAATGTTCATCATTTTGGTTTAATTGATTATTTCAATGCTTTATTGAAGCATCACTTCTCACCTCGTAGTACGAGTCTGGTGGCTCTGTTGTGGTGCTGCTGACATCTTCTAGGGCTGCAGGTATCCACGGCAACAGACGGCATTGCTTCACCAAGGGGTCTGTCTCTCCATAGGTGTAATCACGAGTTACCTCATCTGTAATGTAAAACTCTGCTGGATGAAAATGACTCACCAAAGAGTTGTGTTTTTTAAAAGCAGGGCACAGAAACTTAGATCACAATAATAAAACTGCTATTCAGTTTCCTGAAACACTTCAGAGTTTCAGCAATTTTACATGAACAGGAGGGATTAAAGATGTGAAAGGGATTCATCCATACTTGGTGCTCCTGAAACAGAGAAACACTTATATAGACTCGGAAACAGGGACGAGAGTAGGGGAGAGACATGCGGCAAAGGGCCTCGGGCCGGATTCGAACCCGGGCTGCCCACGTACGTGGTGCGTGCCTTAACCACTCGACTACCGGTGCACCCCTGGACTGGTATATTTAAACATGCTGAATCAGTGACACTCGAGCTGTATGTGGCTCTTTAGTGACCAGCTGTGGCTCTTTAAAGGCTTAAACCAGCCACACACAAGAGCCAGGCAGTCAGATCCCTGAGACCACACACCTTGTGTTTCGCTAATGGGCTCGTTGCACGAACTGCTTCCGCATTTGGCATTAGACCGCTCCCACACTTCTAGCTGGGAGAAGAGAATGGGGTATGATGGCAAAATCGTTGCGGTTTACTTGCTGTTTGCATGAGTTACGTCAATGACGAGTTAAATTTAGCTGAAGATGTACATTGCAGCACGCAGCAACGATGTCCAGAAGTGCTTTTAACCTGTTTTTGAAACATCAATTTAGCATGTTTGGATGCCAAGCAATGATGGTAGAGTAAACACAAACAACAATCGAAACAAACAAACAAAAAAAAAAAAAAACAACAAAACGGACAAATTAAGGCAGTATAGGAGGGTTTAGATTCCGTTTTGGCTTAGCACTTATCGTTAGGCGGAAGTTGAGAATCGGTCTTATTTTCCACTGGAAATACGCCACCCCCTGCCGTGCATAGAGCCCAGTGTGTTTTTAGTATATGTATATTTTTCTGTTAATATTTGATACATTTTTGTACTGAATTTAAAAATTGAAGTTATATTGAGTGTTATTTGCGTAATCTTTTGTTTCAGTAAACTTAAAACAAATTTTTCACCTTGTTTAAAAAGTTGTTCCATTAAATACTTCTGAAAATATGAGTTTCAGAGAGCAATTTTTAAATTCAATCACAAAAAAAAAAATTTACAGATACTTTTGAAATATTTTTTTCTTTTTTTTAAGAGAAAATCTTTCATGTTTCATTATTATTCAACAACATAATTTAAAGTAATATTTGACAAATAGTCATGCATTTTGCAAAAATTGATTTCTTCATTAAATACTTTCTAAAACATTCAAGTATTTTAGTAAATACTTGACACTTTTTGATCTAAAAATCTTTTGTGTTTCTGTAAATTTTACACATTCTCAAAAATCCTGTGAAAAAAAGTAGTTTTTCATTACACACAGTATTATGGAAAATTTTACTATTTCGGTTATCATCTGTCTTTTTTATATAATGGCATAAATCTTTTTGTATTACCGTAAAAATTTGACAAATAATTTTTGTTTTATTAAATATTTGTGAAACACTGTTTTTTACATTTTTTGAGAAAACATTTTTTAAGTGTTTCACTAAATGAAAACAAATATGCCTCAGTAAATATGTTAATTTAAACGTTTTAATTTTTTTGTTTGTTTCAGGACAAATCTGAGAAGTATTTTTATTACGTTTTGTAAAATATTTTTGTGTTGAGTCAAACGTTTTGCATTGGAACTTGAAGGCTACCATATTTTAAAGATGTTATTATTGAAGACAAATTTGGATCTTTGCAGAAATCTGCTTCTTTTTTAACAGTGCAGTTTTAAAATCAATAAATCAAAGAATTTAAATGCCTGCCTATGTTGAGGCAGGATGAGCGTATCTGTGTGCGAGTTACAAAATATGTGCCTCGGCCTGCTGACGCTCTAAGGATGTTTAATCCCAGATTAACTAACTGGCCAGCACTCCAGTTCTTTCAACATACCAAAGTGTTCCTAGGGGGTTGATAATATTTGCCTAAGCTAGGTCGTTCTCTCCAGAACTCTTGGCTGGGAATCTGTTTTCCTGTTACCAGCAATCCCTCTTTTCTAAACACAGACTTTCTCACAACAGGAGCTGGACAGTATGTGATAGAATATACCTACGCAGGTTCACAGTAAAAGGATCTGTTTATAGTTTTAACACTTTTGCTCTCGTGTGCATAAGTGAGTGCGTTCTTACCTCCTTCCTGCAGGTCGTGCAGCGGCCACAGCACTGAATAAGCCAGCTGACCCTGAACATAGAAGAAAGGAGCCAAACCACAGGAGGGCCGGTCTGAGTGCTGAACCTGAGAGCCAAATTCATCCATGATGTACCACACAGGGACTTTCTCCTCTGCAGACTGCAACAAAACAAAAATATTAACAATAACAGGGGGAAAGCATGCAGAATAGAGTTGTTTTTTAAAGATGTCCATTCTAATGCTCAGCGAAATGAATGTTTACAGCAAAAACCACCAACAGTAATATTCTTGTTGCCCAAGATATATTTGCAATGTTTACTCCAAATGGGGATTATTTATTTATCACATACAGGAACATTTATGAGGAGATCAAATCAACTCATACTAAAACCTATTGCAACAGCAACAAAAACAGAACTCTTACATGCTCAATATTAGGCTTTTTATTCATTTGGCTAATAGAATCATAAAATAAAAACATGGAGTGATTAGGGACAGCTCTACTCTGACAAGCCTGGGCATGTCTGGACTTGCTCTGGGGTGAGTCATAATTCAGTGACAAAGAGAGTTTTCAACTGCAAGATGAAGTTGCAGCATAATTTAAAAAGTTAATCCTCCTTAAGTGGTAATTTAATCCAACAAGTATGTTCAGTTTTCATTTTTGGTAAGTTTAAAATAGAAGTAGAGTGGAGGAGTAGAGTGGAGGGTCAAGGAGAAGGGCCGGTGTGTAAAGTGGAAATTACCGATGACTGCAAGACAAATGACTAAAAATGGTAGAAGGAAGAGTAATAATGGTATAACTTCATAACTGCAGAGAAAAGCTCTCATGTAGAGCCAAAAGCCTGAGGTAAGAGCTAGGTGCCTCTGGTTTGCAGTCATAAAGAAATGTCTCAAAGGAGTACTTAACTACAACTGCAATTCCCAAAAAAACTGGGGCACTTGTAAATATTTCCCCAATTTATTGATGCAGCTTTTGCAGATTAGTGAACCTCTGCCCCTATTTACTTCTGAGAAACTCTGCCTCTCTTAAATGCTCCATTTGTATCCAGTCATGTAACTGAGCTGTTTCCAGTTAACCTAATTAGTTGCAAAATGCTCCTCCAGCTGTTTGTCATTGGTACCACTTACTTCTCTAGCCTTTTCTTACCCCATCCCTACTGTTTTTGACATCCCATCATGTTAAAAATGAGATCATATTTTTAAAGGAAAAATAAAATGTCTCAGTTTCCATTTCTGATAGGTTGTTTATGTTCTGTTTTGAATAAAATATGGGTTTAAGAGATTTGCAAACCATTGCATTATGTTTTTATTTCTATTTTACACAGCGCCTCCCTTTAATCAGACGGGATTGAGCAGGTCCTCCATCAGTGATGGTTTGCTTCTGGAAAAAATAACAAGAGGAGGCCTGGAAATAATGGTGCAAATCAAAGGATCAGAAGATAGAGCTAAGACAAACACTCAGGAGAGAGGAGGAGGTTCAACAGAGGGTCAGAGGGCCTAAATCAAGATTTAACACTGTTATTTATGGCCCCCAGAGAGATGTTTACTTTTTAAAGGAGCAATGTGAGTAGGGGGCCTTTTACATGGAGACCCATGTTTCTTTCAACATAAGTAACTTTAAGCTGAAATAGTGCACGACAAAAATGCTCATGGAGGTTTCTAAGTTTTGATCATCAAACACTGGCGAACCCCTAGCTCCTTCTTATAACACAATGTTACACAGAGACTGTAAGCATTTAATCCTGAGATAAAGTAATAAAACATGGACCTAAAACATCAAAAGAAAAATAAAATGTTTCCTAGTTTACCCCTTGGGAGATATGATACGTTTGGTTGTACTTCCACATGCGCTCCATCACCAGCTCCACCGTCTCTGGGTCTGGGGCCTCGCCGTGGAAGTCTACACCCATAAGCGAGGCCATCCTAGGCAAAAGACCAGGGATCTGCTCCAGCTGCTGACGGGCGCCATCAACACGATACGTCCAGGCATGATCCACAAGGAAAACACTTTAGGATGGAGAGACGTAATGTTAGAAAAACAAGACTTAGACATTGGGACACATTTTGAAAAGTGGGGGAGATAAAAATACAACAGAATTCTGAATTTTTTTCTGAATTCTTTGATCTCAAAATTCTGACTTAAATCTCAGAATTTAACCCCCCAGAATGAATTTGGCCTGAATTCTAATTGTTTTTAATCAACATATCAATATAAAAACCACTTTATGGTTTGAAAATACATCAGTACTGCCTCAAAGATCTCAATACACTGGCCCAGCTGTAGTGCTGAATCTTGTTGGTCTGTTTAGTTATTTGTTCCATCCTCTGGCGCCCTCACCTGGTCAGCTCAGACACCTGCAGCCCACTCTCCCGGGTCACCACCACCTTACAGCGGATCTCTGCTCCAGGATTGTCCTCCTTTTTTCCCTCCACTTCCTCCTCATTCTCTACATCAGCCTCCTCTTCTTCTTCCTGTTGGATCTGCATGATTCCAAAAACTTCCCCAGCATCATAAATCTAAAACAAACAAAACAAAAAAAACCTAAAAACTAAAAACAAAAAACAGAAATTTGTTTACCTGTCTAAAAAAAGACTAAAAAAAAAAAAATCTAATTACAAATTGTATACAATGGGTTTGGCTCAGCTGGTGGAGTGTGCCCTTGACAAACTGGTCACTGGACTTTTTTAATTTTTTTGCCTGAATATTTCACTACTTTCAGGACACAAAAGAAGCTTCAGAATGTTCTAGTTTTCAGAATTTGAACACTTTGCATAGTTTTTTAAATAACTTAAACATGACCTTTTTATGTAGATGTTATCTATGTAAGCTACGCTGGTTGTGTTGTAATGTTTTCACGGAGGACAAGCTTTTTTCCTCGTAGCAGACTGTTTACTCTGCTAAACGTTTTGTTAATATGTTGTGCAGATAAGGTGCCTTTTAACTTTGCTTTCCTAGCCCTAAACGGATAATCTGGTTAATCCGATTTTATTTTGAAAGCCTATGCGTGTTTCTCCGTTTTTAGATATATAGCGTCTCAGATGAACGGTCTGTGAGAGGCCGTCAGAGATGAAGGGTCTGCAGCCAGACTGTCATGGAGACAGAAACTAATTATAACATACTAACAGATAAATCATTATACGCCGAATTTACCCCGAATGTTTCAGCATTTGATAAATGTTTCTGTACATCAATTACAGCGAGATATTTCCAATACAATACAATAAAAACGAAAATTTCGGATTTTCCAAGGCTGATTTGGTGACATTCCTTCTTGACTGAACGACACAGATATGACATTCGTAGATTTTAGCTTGTCTGATTTTATTTTACTCACTTTAGGCATTTTCACTTTGATTCTAAAACTTTTAAGCTATAACGTTATAAAATGAGTTTTGTAGGATGTTGTGAGACTCCCTAGTACAGTCCATTTTAAGTTTGTTCTGCTATTTTGAATATTCACCACTTATAAGAAAACCTGATTTTAAGTACGATAATATTATTAATTCGCATCTTTAATTCGGCTTACGCAAAGCAGTACACGGTCCAATTTCTAGGGGGTATTTTGCTACATAAGCGTCCCTAATTCAGGTCTGAAGCAACAATAACACGGCGATAGATGCGGGGATGATGGGTCAAATTGATCTTGAATAGACGCACATTTTAGTACATGTTTATCCATGCCATAACCCTTGTCTGTATATATGAATTCTTAAAGAAATATATAAGATACGACTTTCTTAGGTTATAGTAAATTACCTCCATGCTAACAAAACCATGAGCAAATACAGCAAAAGCTTAATATCTGCAGATGTCAGGGAGCCACATAGAACCCCAGGTAATGGACACACATCTATTAGATGTTGCATGTGTCACTATAATATACAATCTTCTGTATGTTGTCTGCAGACAGACCTCGTTGGTGATTTTGTGATGGAGACTCTTCCAGTAGATTTGGGGGATTCCTGAAGACTGCAGAGCTCCAGCGTGAAGAGCCACGAAGGCTGCAAACTCCTCATCCTCATCCCCTTGCAGAATCAAAGGGTCTGTTGACATTTTTGTGGCGATAAAGTACCCACGTGTAGGATTGAATCTAACCCGGAAGAAGAAATGTGACAGCTGAGTGAGCAATGCATTGTGGGAAGTTTTAAGAGGGCTCCACCTGCTGAGCTGTGCTCGACACTAACAATCACAAAACTTTCAATATTACAACAGCATGGCTTCACAAAGAAAGAAGGCGGGGCCTAGACTGGCCTGCATGCAGTCCTAACATGTCCATTATAAAGTGCTTAACAGTATCCTGCACTGTTACGCAAATTACAATGAGCATCAAGCCGGAATGGGAAAGATTCATTAAAGATTCATACTTCAACAGTTACTGTGTTCAGTCCTCAGATATTTAAAGAGTGCCGTCAGAAGGTGATGGATCACAGTGCTAAAAATGCTCCTATCCAGGTTTTATTGTAACATGTTCCTAGCATGAAACTCAAAATCTGTGTATATTTCCAAAATACAGTTTACCAGTTTGAGCATAAACATATCTTGTCTTTGTTCTCTTGACTGCTTATTTGTTGAAAAGGATTTTAAAATCACTGTATGCTGTTTTTATTCAGAGTTTACACAATGTCCAAACTTTTTAGTCCAGTAGAACTTCTGTTCTCATTGCATAAAGCCTTTCATGCAGGGTTTTATCTATATAATTTTACTCCAAATCATTGTAAAAATAAAGTGATTTCCTTTAAAAATGTCCCCATCAAGTATGTAAAAATATCAATCATGTTATTGGATATCAAAGTAAACATCCAGAGGGATATGGTATAAGAATAAAGTTAAAGCTTCTTAGAGGATTTAGTGATTAAAACCTTTTTTATTCAAACAAACCTACAAACAAACAAAAACTGCAGCATTAAAATACACATTAAACCATAAAGACAAAAGTCACAAATACAGGTTAAAAGCTTATTGCTGGCAAACACTTGTAACAGAAACCTTTATTTAAATATCATGTAAGGACAAAAATAAATAATGATTTTTTAAAATCAAATGTAATCCTTTAGTGCAGCTTACTTTACATCAGTAGAATAAATCTAGTAATTTCTTTACTTTGACAGATTTATTTAAAGCAGAAATAAGAGTTAATCCTCAGGGTAGAGGAATGTAGTGCCATTTACATGTTTTTATCATGCTTTAATTGTTTAAGCAAAAACGTCCACTCACGACTATTAATGCATCAAAAATCTTGCTTTAAATGTTTCTGCACATAAACTGTTGTTACCTCACCACCACTGGCAACTGAAACTTGTCTGACAGCCTAAAGGCATCTTTTATCTATTTTAATTGTGCATTATTGTAGATTTGGAGAGACTTAAAGATCAAGGATTAAAAAACTGAGCAAACTTGTTACAGCTGTTTGAAAAATTTTGATAACACATGATTTAAAGCAATCAAATCCACAATTTTAATGATTGGTTTTCAAAGTACCAATTCTTTTAAAAATCTTTGGATCTTTATTTATTAACTGGCAAAAGTAAGCTGTCAAAAGAAGAGGAGAGAGAATAGTCTAAGTTGCACAATTACATAGTGGTGACAGAAACAAGTCATGTAATTACCAATGAAGACAGTGTGCAGGAGTTTGACATTTTTGGTATTAAAAATCCCCCATTACAGGCTAATTTCAATAAATAACATACCTGGTAATATCTTAAGACAGGAAGAGCTTCTTGTCATGATGTGATATGGTTTTTGTGCTCATGATGTTGAGAAAAGTAAGGCTGTGAACATTTAAGATTCTTTGCTGCTTTTAGTTACCACATGTTTAAAATGAGGCAATCTCAGTCACTGATCAATAGAAAAAAAAAATCTAGTTCATATGACAGGTGCCTTCTCTTTCTCAGTTAATTCACAAAATATGTGAGGAAATTTAACCCACAAATAAATTAATAGAAATCCTTTGTGAATAATATTATCTTTGCATGTATTTCTGTTGCTTTTGCGTCCACAATCCTCAACCCAAGGCATCTTTCTATAAATATGGCTTCCTCTACATCTTTAGGAAACATTCTTTGGCATTGCTCCACACTTGAATTCCCTGCAAAAAGAAGAGAATTAAAGTCACTTTAATGATTTTTAAAAATGGCTGAAATTATAGTGGTATAACTCTCAGTAAACCGACCCGTACCTTTTTACACATGCTGATCTGCATGACAGCGTAGTTGATGAGTGCCTCCCGCAGGTCTTTGTCTTTCTGCTCCTTGAAGCGCTGCATGTCCACCCACCCTCGTTCAACATGCTCTCTGCAAAGAATCACACAAAGTTACTGCCTGCCCTAACAGTGTTGACCTCAAATCCCATGTCATAAATCCCTGCTTTGGCTCACGTTTTACTCAGGTATATTTGGTATGCAACAAAAAGTTAAAGGTGATTGAAGGCCTCTCTCACTGCACTCTGCAGTCTGTGTCATGTTCTGGGCAGAAAGTACACCTCTATAAGAATGATAAAGTATTACAGATTTAAAAAACACCAATTCCAAAACAAGGGCTGCAAGCAGCACTGATCAGGCCCTTGCACCTTCATGCACGTTGGGTATTGGTAACAAATAAAGCAGCAGCAAATCTTCAAGCTGCAGATCAAATTTCATGAAGATCAGAAGACTCCCTTAAGTTAATTCTAGAAGAATCCCTGGAAATAGCTTCATTTTTTTTCTTTCTTTTTTTTTTTTTTTTTTTTAGAAAAGTTAAAAATCAAAATGCCAGACTTCCTGTTGTTTTGATGACACGAGTCAGGATGCTTTTTGTAGGTCATGTTATGTTGAATATGTGTACAACATTTCAAATATTAAGGGTGAATGTGGTGTGGGGATTGATATTTTAAAAACTTTATAGGGGCGCCACTGAGCCATTGAGCCAGGAAATCACCATGACTAAGACTGTTTTGCGCGTATTAAGAAGCTGAAAACGTGTACCAAATGTCATTCCTGTAAGTGAAAAAGTATCCAGGGGCTGTATTTTTTCAGGAGTTTAGGGGGTGCTAATGAGCCAATTTCCCACACTCATATTGGGGACCTATGAAATGTCAAAATTCCCAGCAGGCCACATGTCCATGCAAACTTTCAAGGGTTTTTGTGAATGTTCAGATACTCAAAAGTCCATCCAAACATATAAAATAATAATAATAAACCTAAGGATTTCAATAGGGTCCTCGCACCCTCGGTGCTCAGGCCCTAAAAAGCTGCAGTGATCTAAGTGATTTACAAATCTGCACACATATTAGGAAATATGCAGGCATTCTGATTTTCATGCCAGTTGCATGTCCTAAAAAGCTGGGACAGGAGCATGTTTACCTCTGTGTCAGCATCTGAGCACAGACTGAAAGAGGACTTATTTTCCATTCTTGCTTGATCATCTTAAGTTGTTTAAAAGTGCAGGGTGTTGTAACGTATTAAGGACTTTATAAGGGACATGTCTGTACTCCATGCAAGCTAGTTTAGGCTCCGCCCTCTTTCACTGTGAAGCCATGCTTTTGTAACTCCTTCAGAATGTGACTTGGCATTGTCTCAATGAAACAAGCAGGGACATCTGGATGGAAGCATTTGTTGCTCCAATACCTGTAGTACCTTCACAGATGTGCAGGTGACCCATGCCTCAGGCACTAATACACCCCCATACCATCACAGATGCTGGTTTTAGACCATGATTTTACAAAAACAATTTGAAATGTGGACCCATCAGACCACAGCTGTTGTCCACTTTAGGGCAGTCAATCTCCAATGAAATCAGGCCCAGAGAAGTGGGCAGGCCTTCTGGATGTTGTTTATACATGGCTTTGGCTTTGCATGGTAGCTTTAACAGACATTAGTAGGTGCAGTGATGCACAGCATTAACTAACAATAGTTGTCTGAAGTGTTCCTGAGACCCTGTTGAAATATGCATCATAGAAGGATGACAATTTTTAATGCAGCACCTCCTGGTTAAAGGTCAAAGGTCACAACGTTCAGTGTTGGTTTTTAGCCTAGCCCCTTACATGCAGAGATTTCTCCAGATTCTCTGAATCTTTTGTTGTTATTATGGTCAGTAGATTGTAAAATCTCTAAATTCCTTGCAGTTGCATGTTAAGGAACCTTCATTAACTGTTGAAATATTTGCTAACATAGTCTTTCATCAAGTAGAGAACCTTGCACCACTGATTGTTGAACGACTGAGTCTTCTAGGCCTTTCATACACAAACATGGTACTATCAACTGTCTTGTTTTGTCTCAACTGTCCTTCTTTGCTCCTGTCCCATTGTTTTTGGGACATGCTGCAGGCATCAATATGTGTATGGTCCCAGAACAATAAAAATATCAATTTTAATTTCAAGTATCTTGTTTTTGTGCTGTCAGTTTAATATAGATTGAAAAGGATTTACAAATCACTGCATTTTGTTTATATTCACAATTTACACAATGTCCTAACTTTTTTGGAATTAGGGTTTGTAAATACTCTAGATTCAGCATTATCACATTTTTATTTAAAGGTTGTTTTCACTCTCTGAGCAGTGTCTGTGACTCACTCGCACTCAACCGTCTTCTCCTTGACGGTCTCCTCGCCCTCCGCTATCAGCTCCTCCAGCAGCTTCAGCCGGGCCTCCCTCTGCTCAGGAGCCTCCTGACCAAAAAGCTTGTTGGTCATTCCTTTGAAAGAGAAGGTCCGCACGATCTGCAAAAATACACTTTAGTCTGGAATCTGTTCACACCAAACAAAAATAAGGTAAAGCAATGTTAAAACCTTCAGTTTATCTTACCCCTGTAGCCAGCTCCTCACGTTGCTGTTTCTTGGAGATGAGATCCTGTGAAGCCATCTCCAGCTCAAACTGGGTCAGCTCATGTTTCCTGCACACTGCCCTGTTAAACAGGAAATGAATGAGAGCATTAGGGCAAAATAAAACAGCTTTAAACAACAGTTGAGACTCATAACTTAAGAAACAGAAGAAAGATTTCTGCAACAGTGAATCACTCTAAACTAAATAAAAGGGTGTCAAATTTTTTTAAATGTTCATAAATTCAGTCTCACCTTAAAGCTTCAGCGTAGAAGAGATATTCTTTAATTTGGTCGGCATAATGTTCCTCCTCCTCTAAGATGTCGTCTATTGAAGCAGCATATCTGCAGAATATGACAATAAACATCTCTTTATAAGCAGCCTCCAGTTTATGTCAAACCTAGAGATTATTTCTGTATCTGACACTCACGCATCCATGTGATGACCGGCACTTTGTAGTCCATCTCCCATCTCCTTCTCAATAGCACTCCACTCACTGAGGGGAGCACACATTAAGTTAGCAACTTGCACTTGAACTCCCTGACTGGTATCCCTACATGCAGTGTGCATTGAGGCAGCTGGTGGTAAGAATGAATGGAGGCCAATGAGTTATGAGCTAAGAGGCTAGCAGTGCCTCTTTAACAGCTTTTCTCCCTCATGGTACCATTATCCTGCTTTTATAGACATGCTGATATACTAACCAAAACACAAATAGGGCCTCACACGCTGAATAGAGGTTAAATACAATAAAAGTCATGTGATTTAACCTTATAATGGAAACACCACGCATGAATCAAATCCATTTCCTTTGTTTGTAACATAAAGACACATGAAAATATGTTTGTTATCAAACCTGAAGACTCTTCCGTAGTTCCCATGGACCTTATAAACACCGTACAGCCGGTCTGCAACCCTCTAAAAAACAACAAAAAAGATGCATGAAACTGAGTGTTCAATGAAGCTCTAATAAGGGCTAGTGTCCATATAGACCATTATTTGAAACACAGTGCACACGCACAAAGGCAACACATTTAAGCTCCAAACTATTAATTCTGTGAAGACATTCTGAGGTCAGTAATGAGCAGTCAATAAACAGATTCTTTTGTTGCTTTGAACCCATGTGCATCAGATGGACACAGACATGACCCTGAATAAAGGATGCTGCCTGTAGTTTTCAGTCACAGTTTTCTGACATATCTGGCATCTCCTAAGGGGGTGTTTCATGCATTTCTATCACCCCCAGAAGGAGAAAGGAGTTCTTACAGCTGGTTTAAGCTCTAGACTTTGGCATTCAAGTGTGAAGGAGAGAGATGATTGGTTAGAGAAGGACTTACTGCTCGTGCTCTGAGAAGCTGAGATGTGTGAGACTGCAGCTCGTCGCTGTAGTGTTTCATCTCCATGAAGCGTCTGAGAGAGAAAATAATGACACATTAAGCAAAAAGGTGTTTAAATCTCTTTACTAATCTAACAATTTATTTAATTTATTTTATCTAATTAAAAAAGCTCAAGCAAAAGGGTTAACCCCCCTCAATACTGAGCATCTCACACCTTGTTCATGCAATACACTGACAGGGATTTACATCTGAGTTTATCCTAAATGCTTTCTAAAAGTGGTTCAATATGTGGAGCTATTTCTGCTTCAGTCCACTCTTTAAGACTCTGCTTGTAGGTTTTACATCAAATCAGCACTTAAGCTACACCTGTAGCTACACCTGAGCCCCTTAATGGCATGTATAAGAAATATAAACTTACTTAACTGGATTCCTCACCCTGAAGGTGGCACTCAGCGCTTTCAGTCTGGAATCTGCCTGTAATAAATAACAAACATAAATGTTCCCCATGATCAAGAGGCTTGTTTGGATCAACAATGACGATAAAGCTCCAGTAAAATCCAGTACCTTTGCCTGAAATCCCGTCTCATACACCACCTCCTTCCAACCGTGCTCCTGTCAAACAACAGCAGGGATAAAAGTTATCTAAATGTTCACAAAGATCCATCAACGGCGTCTTTAACTGCTGCTCTGAGCCTCCGCTGCGGCCTGTACCTCAGTGAGGAAGTGGTAGAGGATCTTGTCGTTGGAGAGGACGGGGTGTGAAGCGACACGGAGCAGGAAGTTCTCCAGCCCGACCCGCCGGCGCTCAACAAAGTCTGGGTCCATGTTGTCTGCAGAGAGCTTATGCCAAACAATCTCTGCCTGAATACACAAGAAGAAAGACACTGCCTGCATTTAACACTTCAATTCAGACTTTTGCACAGTTTAATTAGGATCTGATGCACCTTTACCATCTACAACTATTTTCCCTCTGCCAGATGCCATACAGATGTATAAAGCATTATTAAAGTTAACACCTTGCAAAGTGAAAGGCCTTTCTCTAAAGATCAGGCAACATTAGGTGCTGCTGGTAAATCTTACTCACCCTCTTCTCAGGCAAAGGAGGGACCACGATGTAAGGATAGGTCACAATCAGGTAGTTCCTCAAAAGTTCAAATTCACTGTATCTTCTCCACAGAGAGTCGGGGGCTGGGTTACGACCTTCAGCAACTGCATCCATGGGCCTTTGAAGGTTTAAAACACCCGCAGTGGCAGAAGAAAGAAGTGAATTTATAAAACCCAGACCAGGATACATGTACACATCCACACTTCACCACATCCCTTTCCTTAAGATAACTACTAAAGGGTGTATTATTCTCACCGTGTTTCAATGAGGTACACAGTAAACGTCTCCTGCATGTTCACTGCATTTTTTCCACTCCTTTTCTCCGCCTCAGCGACGCAAATCTCCATCCTGCGTATGAGCGTGGAGCCTTCCTCCACCATCTAAACAACCAAAGCATACAGAAACATTAGGAAACCTCTAAAAACAACTCTTTATCCAGCTGTTCCCACATAGTCTGCACATTTCTGATACCAGAAATGGAAGTGCTTATGGTACTTAAAGGCATTTTCTCCACTGTTGAGCATGTTCCCTCTTAGGTTTCTCAGAAGAACACACAGCTGGGCACTTTATCATCTATTGTTCACTATTGAAAAGGCACTCAGGAGGGCATGCTGTCATATTTGTCCAGTCAAAGGGCAATTTTGTCCTCTCAAGGGGCACTATAAAGGGCAATTTGTCAAATTGTGTCCACTAGGAGGACACTTTGTCAATGTTTTTTTCCACTCAGAGCCAAGCTAAAAGGGCCTTTGTCAAATTTTGCCCCCAGAGAGGGCACTTTATCTTTTTTTTACTTACAGGCAACTAAAGAGGGTACTTCGTAATATTTGTTCAATCAGATTGTCATATTTTGTACACTTTGAGGACATTTTGTCAACTTATTAACTTATAAGCTGCTAATGAGTACACTTTTTCATTCAAAGGGCCCTTTGACAAACTTTGTCCACTCAGACAGCACTTAAGAAAGCACTTCGGCAATTTCTATCTACCTAGAGGGAATATAACTGAGAACCTTGTCCAATTTTGTCATCTTAGAGTGCATTTAAGAGGGTACTTTTTCCAATTTCTATTCACTAGGAGGACAATTTGCCCGGTTTTTAAACTGCATTTAAGATGGACATACTATCAAATAATGTAAATTCAAAAGGCACTAAAGAAAGCAATATGCCATTTTTCCCACCTTGAGGGGACTCAGGAGGGCACTTCGTCAAATTCTGTCCACTCAGAGGGCAGTAAAGAGGCCACTTTATCATGTTTATCTGCCATAGGGGCATCTGAGAGGGTACTTTTGCGGTACTTATCCAACATTATGGCACCGACTCGCCCCTTTGCCAACCATTTTAGTCCAACAGTGTTGTAAAGTAAGACATGTTTTTTAACAAACACTGCCGACATTACACCGTCTTACTGATCTGTCCATTATTTTGTTTGGGGCTTTCGTTTACTGTTGTGCTTTTTAAAGCGTCTTAGCAAGCTTCGTGGACATCAAATGAAAGCTAGCACCGACCCGTTAGCTTACATGAAAAACAAACAGCCATGACCCACTACACTGCCTATTTTATGAACAACACAACACATATAAAGAATATGTACCGTTATGTTCAGGCTGTTACCCCCGTCTGCAGCAGTATTGTCTGAATCGTCGTCGGTTGCCACCGAGTCTTCTTTACTGTCCTCCGCCATCCTCTTCTTCCTCCGGATGGTGTAAGTGAGCCAGAACGCATGCGCAGAGCATCTCATCATACAACATCCCACTCCTAGGAGAAGGATGCGTTTAAGAGCTTTCATTTTGTAGGAATTAACATAATCGGCGATAATGAAGGAATAAGGAAAAAATAAAAATAAAAAATGCTCAGCATACGTTTCCTTAATGTTATACAATCAATAATGCCTTAATTTATTTATCTGCTGTTGTTAACTGGCTGCTACATTGTATTTGAACAGTAATTTCAGTAAAAGTTCAAGTAACATGTTTTTATTTCTGTATTTACTCATTCATAACTCTCTGTGTCTTTTGTTGTATGCTCTTTTTCCAGTTAAAATATTTGGTTTTAAAATTGAACCACGATCCCTGACCCACTGGCAGCCAGTGTTAGTATCTCAGAGACAATGCATGTATTACACATGGAGAAATTTAAGATTTGAGGTCTCTTCTATTTTTTCCTTGCACCACAAGCAGTTATAGGTCAAACTAGACAGGAAAATGCTTAAGAGCCATAATTACCTTGTTGTTGCGAATATGTTTGACCACATCGGTAGTATATGTTTAAAATCTCTTTCTTGATGAACTGGATGAAGGCCACAAGCTTAAATGTATCTGTTTGATAAAGTTATTCCCTAAATTTCTACTATTTATGAAGCTTTTTTTGTTTCTATATGGTTCAAAATGTTGCAGGTAAAGATAAACACAGTATGAAAACACTTCCGGTTTGTGCTTTTCAAAGTAAAAGCCCACTTTAGCATTTCACAGGAGAAACTCCCTTGGTTTCTACATAATGCTTTTATTTTGAAAAGCTACCGGCACGCTTCCACTATACACTGAATGAAGTCACTTGTAGGAAGGTTTGCTGAGGGAAAACTTTGGAGGAGTGACAGAGATTTGACAGCAGGGAGACAAAGCCAACACGCACTAGACAGTGAACATGCATGTCTCCTGGGCCCTCTGTTAGGGGAAGCATTGGGGGATATGCAGCTGTCAGAATCAGCCCTGCTTCCCATGAGTCAGTGAAGGAGGTTGATATACTAAGCATTGAGCTGTCTAAGGAAGAACAGGCTTCACCCTCCCCTCTAGGACAGCAGAAAGCAGCAAGCACCTCTGCTTCAAGAAATTGTGTGTAGGGTTGCTGAGTGGGGTACAGAGCAGTCGAAAGAGTTACAGCAGGTCTCCCTTCTTCTCCTTAAGCTAATGAGAGAGCAGGCTGGTGGCCATGTTAGGACTGCGGGCAGTCAGACGCCACCTTTGGTTGTCACAGTCAATCCTTCAGCAAGAAGATAGGGCATGTTTACTTCGGCTCTGCAATGTTTTGGCCAGGTGCTTCCAGGATGCTGCAGCAGGCACAGGAAGCTCGGCAATGTGCTAGGGGGTTTCAGGCATGCTGAGCTGAAGTCAAAGCAGCCCCAGCCTGACTGGAGTCAAGGAGATGTGAGGGTCCACCAAAAGGTATCTTGGCAGAGAAGGTCTCAACATGGTGGATGAGGCAGCAGTGGCTGAGGGCCACCCAGCCCTTGTCTCAGTCCTGATGTTATGCTGTCCCTAGTCTGCTGCTGTCCCCGGAACTCCTGTGCTTCATGGGCAGGCCTGGGAACAAGCCCCTGGGTGGTACAATGACCAAGGGGTATCGGTCTTGTACCAAAATTGCACAAAAATCTCACACCAGTCCTAGACCTCAGGTGATTTAACAAGTTTCTCAGACCCCTAAGATGCAAGATGCAAACCATTCCAAGGGTAAAGCAGGTCATCTTTCTAGGGGACTGGTTTGCAACAGCCAACCTCAAGGATGGCTATTTTCAAGTCCAAATCTGGGAAGGGCAAAGGAGAGCTAGCTATTTTTTCCTTCAAAGGAAGGACCTTTTGGGGCCTCTGTGTCACCATAGTCTCAGAATACTGGATTACCTTGACAACTGGCTGGTTTGCGCTCAGACAGAAGAACAGTGTCGCACCCATCCAGCTGAGAACCAGGGTCACTTGGAAGCTTTGCCTACCTCTTTTGGGCCCTATTGCGACTCTGGTGCAAGCTGTGCCCTTGGCAGTGCCTCCTGTCCTGGGACTATGTCCTCAGAGGCAACTACAAGCCAAAGTTTTGGTAACCAGAAGGCTGTGTGTGGCTCTCAGATGGTGAAAGGACCCAGCCAACATTGCAAAAGGGAGTGTGCTGGGACCAGTACTGCAATGTCAAGTGGTCCCTGCAGACGAGTCGTTGATAGGCTGGGGTGCAGTCCACAATGGCACAGGTGCTGGAGGGAGCAGGAGAACACCCTAGATGGGCCAGCATGTAAACATCCGGGAAATGAGAAGTTTATCTTGCTGCAGCATACATAAACAGGCAAGGGGGCCTTGGCTCCTCACGCCTTTGCTGGATGGCACAGTGGGAAAGCACTTAATTTCAACAAATAAAGTTATTGTTATTATTATAATTTTGTTGCTCAGGGCCAGGCATGTAGTCGGACAAATGAATCAGGGTGCCAATCTCTCAAGAGGAGGCCCAGACTCCGAGGAAAGAAGACTGCATCCAGAGGTGTAGGAACAGATCTGGTGCCGCCTCTGCAGGGCGGTGGTGCATCCAGGGACAATGCACACTGCCCTCTGTTCTCCCTCAGGTGAGACAATAATGACTTCTAAGCAGCTATTCATCCCTTTAAGCCTTAGTTTGTCAGTCGTCTGACATTTATAGTCATTCTGAAGACTTTCTCAGAGTCTGGTCTGAAAGCATTCATCTCAGCCTGAAGATCAGCAGTGGTTTTCATTCTGTCTCTAGAACTTCAAATCTTGAGGTGTCTTGAAATCTGCTCCAGTTAACTTCAGAAACTTTTGTTTTGGTGCATTTTTTAAGTACCACTCTTGGCAATTGACTGGAAAGCATGTGAGAACACTTTATGTCTTTCCCATTTGTTTCAGGTGGCTTCAACACTAGGGGCCCCTTCCTGGATCCCAGTGCACTTGAACCCAAAGTCCAGTTCATGTTGGTCTGTGTGAATGCAAACAAACCACGCCTTGGCACACTTGGCACATGTGGTCTGGGGCGCAATTCAAGTGGACGCTAGCCATCCAGCATCATGAAATGCTTTAATGTGGACTCTTTCAAACTGAATTCACCTTTTTATACCCAAATTTGAGCTGGCTCACTGGGCTTTAGTACTTTTTTCTTTTTCTTTTTTTTTTTCTTTGACAAAAGTAAACTGGATAATTCTTGGATAGCGATTATATTTTAGCATTCATAACATTTCGGTGAAAGAGCTTCTACATACTGATGTATTTTCGTCTTCTTAAAGGCTCAGCATTCTCCTCCTTACTTAAGCTGGTTGAATTTCTCATTGTTTTATGCAGAAAAAAATAGAAATAAATCAATCATTTTAAAAGAATTTAATCTTGAAAGGAAAGTCACAGTGTGTCACCAATTTTACAATCAAGCAATAAATGACAAGAAAAGGGTTTACATGATAAAACCCCCTGGTTCCATGCCATACTGAAGTCTGTTTCTAACTCTATGCATAGTAAAGGAGTAAAAGAGTATTATAACGCCATGTCCGCTTTAAGGTCACTTGGATTACAAACATATTATTTTAAATTGTTGCTTTAGCCATGACTTCTGTTGACTGAGACAGACTTCAATCTTGCAACTTCGTCAGAAACAAATCCAGAAATAAAAAGAAATAAAAACAATCCACAGTCAACATTTTTAGGTAAAGTTCACCAGGTAAAACTTTGAAAAGTGCTATTGATTAAAGGCTAACATCTTCCCTTAAAATTAAAATGCTAAATAAAATTGCCTCCATTGGTTTACTGTTGGTAGATGATTTGTCAAGTTTTTCTTTTTCACTTAATGGCACATAAAGCAGTTTAAAAAAGGCCAAGATGAGACAGTTAAAATTTAAAATCTGAAACAAAAGATCCTTGATTTTAGACAAAGAGAAGTTAGCAGTATCTAGCTTTCTATTGAAGCTAGATATGCAAGGTTGATAAAAACAGGCTGGCTGTACTTTTTATTTTTCCAGCTAACTTGTTTTTAATGTTTAAACTCTCAAAAAGGGCCTGAAATCAGCCCTAAATTACAGCATACATGATATATTTGTCTCATATATGACATGAAAACAAACACCTCTACTATCGACTAAACAGGAAAAATAAAAAATAAGATAATACAGATACATGATTCAATACTGTTTGGCTGTTTTTCTTTAACACTTGCTTACCAAAGAGTAACAAAAATACATCCAGGCCATGAAAAAGACCAATCGTCAACTTTTTAAGTAGTTCTTTTCAAATCCTATTCAGACACATAATCTTTGGGTGGAGACATTATCATATCATTGGAAAACATTACCATGATTTTAAACAATAAGTTAATTGTGCTTTTCATCCTAAGGTGGAAAATAAAATCAAGGGACAAGAAAAAAGGGAAGAATGGCACAAAATACAAAATGGTTCTGCTTCGCTTGTACAGGCACTTTTGGCTTTATAACTGCCTGGATTTACAGTGGTGGTAGAGGGGGCTAAAAATGAATCTAAGTGTTTAATTACACAAACACAATTTTTTGCCCAAAGTGCAAAGTGAAAAACTTTTTTTTTAGGATTTCTTGGTAATTACAGACTTTAAATATCTGTAAGAATCCTACAATTGGCTCTTGTTATTGTGCAAGATAACAAGGTGCAAGGTTGTGTTACATGCAAGAAAAATGTGATTAAAAAGACATTTATTTTGAATTAATAAGAACTTTTGTGAGGGTAAAACCAGGCCTAACAACACGACTTAAATGAAGTCATGTAAAGCCCAAATGAAGCACTAGATAGTCTGGTAGACTAGTCATGAACTCATGAACATAGGCTGTAGTCCTTGAGACAGGTGGCTTAGATTCACATGTCATTCCCCACTCTGTCATCCAAGTTTCCTACACTATCCACCATTTTTCCATCTAAATAAAGGAATAAAAAAAGCACCACCCAAAAGAAATGTAAAATATCACCATAAAATGTCATGAAGCTCAACACTGACAACAGCAGCTCTGGTTCCAAAGATAAATTTCCTCATTCAAATCTTCCATTGACATTTTATAAAATCCATATGCCAATATTTTTAATTCTGAAACCAAGCTGACCAGCTATCCAGACACTTATGACCATGAAACATTTGATTAGACATGAAAACAGCATCAGATCAGAGTAAAAAAAACTACGATACAAGATTGTTTTCAGAATTTTGTCAGGGGTGAAGGGACTACACATCCCACAATCCACTGTGATTCCCTTACTTCATTGCTACCAATGCTTTTCAAATTTTCAAACATACAAAATTTTTTTTTTTTTTACTTTTATAGTTATCAAGTGTTCAAATTGCTAATAATGGTGTAATATATTGCCATTTGTATATGCAACTAAATCATTAAAAGAGTACAAAGAGGATTAGAGCCTGTGAAAAAAAAATTGTTTGCGATCCAACTTTTTATTTCCAATTTTGATATTAAATTCAGAATTCTTAGATTGAAGTTAGACTTTTGACTTTAAAAAAGTGTTTTTTTTTAACTCTGAGAAAAAAGTCAGAAATCTGAGGAAAAAGGTCAGAATTCTGACTTTTTCCCCCCTCCGGTTTCTAAGATTAAGATAATTTTTCAGTCACAATTTTTTCAATTTGTGGCAGGAAAAAGTCCTTATTCTGACTTTAATTTAATATATAATATAATATATTTCTATATTATTTTAGCCTCCTACTTTTTTATTTTTCTTCTGTTATTTGTTTTGTACCAAACACCAAGTCAAATTCCTTGTACATGAAAATGTACCTGACAATAAAACTTGATTCTGATTAATCAAAAAACAGCTGAAGTTTGAGGTAGAGGTAAACGGGTAAAAGCAGACATCACCCACAGATGTCTCTTTGACACTCTAGGATTGTGGGTAGTGTAGTTCTTTTGCCCAAGATTGACAAATAACCCTTTTTGTCTGAGAATAAAGTTGATATAATGCGAGCTTATGTCTTCTACAGGACTATAAACCATTGTTTAACACTCAGGTAGCTCAGGGAAAGTCTAAATTGGACAGTTATGATGTTATTGCTAATAATCAAATCTGTAATAGAGAAAAATAAAGAGATTTTTACCTCTGAAACCACGATTTTGAGCTCTATAACGAACAAAAATAATCAGAAGGACAAAATGACACAGAAAGCAAATTATGGAAATAAAATAAAACACTACTCAAATAATTGTTATGAAATGAAGAGTAAATGAATATATTCAAACAAACAGGTAGGTAAGGTTGTAGTTAAAATGTAAAACAACACACATTAAAAACAGGTCATAAAACACATCCATGATTCTGAGCAGAATGTGACGCTGCTCTCCAGAGCACTTGTTCCAATATTTCACTCTGGGTGCTACCTGGAGTGTTCAGTGTCAGAGATAAACTAATGGTCCCATTTTCACCATCCCTCCATCCTAAGGAGAGATTTCACGCCCTATCGTGGTTAAAGTGCTGATCCTGAATCGTTTCACTGCTGTGCTTGGCTCTGAGGGTCGTCCTGTAGACCCACAAAGAAGCAGACCTGAGTGGGAGAGGAGGGGATGGTGTGAGGCGGATGGGAGAGGGAGTAGGAAGAGGAGGTAGAATTTGGGATCTCCCAGTAGCTCCCGTGCAGGTCGAGGGCAGACAGAGCAGGAGGGGTGTCTCTCTGCACTGGTTTGTCGCACTCCATCGGCTGAGGCTCATTCAAGCACTTACTCAGGCATGGTTCACTGTGAAGAAGTCAACAACACGGATACTAAAGACATGTTCCACTAATTAAAAAACAAAATAAATGCACAGAGTTGATGGGTAACAAAACTGTAGGACAGCAAGTCAGTGTTTTAGGAAGGTTGTGGAAATTTTTGATACTTCAAACTTCCCAACACCACATTTTAAATCAATGCACTTGCCATTGTGATTGATGTTTTCCTAACTTTGAAAAGTAAACCAGTTTAATAAAACAGTAAATACCTCCCTGTCTTAATTTTTTTAGCTTTTAATCACATGTTCGAATGTAGGCCTGGTGACCATTGACCACTATGTGGAGCTACAGCCTTTTATTCTCCATCTCTTCAAACTGCAAGACAGTCTAGCTACAGACCATTCATCTCTGACAGCCACTGTCAGAACCTGCTCATCTGAGATACTGTATAGCTCAGAACAGAAACACACGCTAAAACTTTCAAAATAAAACGTATTAAACATCTGCTTAGGTTTTGGGTAAGGGTTAAGGTAATGGTTGGGATACCGAAAGTTCAAAACCTGGCCTGCTTAGGGAAAAAAGCTCATCCTCCAGGAAAACATTCAATGCAGCAAGTGTAGCTTATGCAGCTCTGTTAGCTGCGTATGTTACTTAGATAATGTAGCTAATGCATCTAAAGTTAAGCTCACGAAGTATTTATGCAAGCTACGTATCTATGTTATCAACATAGCTAAGCTAGCTTTAGCTAAGTTTGCTATAGTTCACGTTGAT
Organism: Cheilinus undulatus; assembly: GCF_018320785.1. Classification (NCBI taxonomy): domain Eukaryota; kingdom Metazoa; phylum Chordata; class Actinopteri; order Labriformes; family Labridae; genus Cheilinus; species Cheilinus undulatus. Next base: position 15,322,041 of record NC_054887.1, on the reverse strand, counting down.
GAGGCTAACTTAGCTATAGATAATGTAGCTTACGTAGCTAAAGCTAAGCACACAAGAAGCTATGCAAGCAAAGTCCCTATTATCTATGTAGCTAAGCCAGCTTAAGATAGGTCTGCTAAAGCTAACTTTGCTAAAGCTAACTTAGCTACATTGGCTTGTGTAGTAACACTAATTACGTAGCTAGTAAGGGTGGGAATCACGAGTGGCCCCACGATACGATTGCGATTGCGATACCATATATTGCGATATATTGCGCTCTATACCATTTTTTTCAACCGTTTAGCTGATTTAGCATTAGTCTTGCCTTCATGTTTGTCTTATTTCTGCAGTATTTTATTTTCATGTAGCGCTTCTTGCAAACCTCATGTGTCTAATTTGTGCCCTGTTTGCATTACTAATGTCCTTCCCCTGTTGCTGCCATGTTTGTTGTACTTTCTCCTGCTCTATGACCATCACATCTGCCGACTTCACTAGACAAACAATCGTCCAAACAATTAATTTTATTCTTCATTATCATAGACTTCAGTCCATATTAGCAATTAATTTGAAAAAATTGATACTTGGTGGATGAGACAATACAATATATCACTGGTGGACATTAATATAATGTAATTAATATAACATTGGTGGACAAGGACTTCTAGGTCTAGAACAAGTTTAAAAATCTGGTATCATCACAGTGCTAATGTCTACTATGAAAAACAGAAAAATACAATGAATTACAAATGTATCCCACAGTTAGAACTCATGAAGAGCAGAGGTTTTCCTCTCAGTTCTACACTTAAATTTAATGGTGAATACTCACACAAGTCCAGGTAAAGATAATGAGATCAGAGAACTTTTAAATATCAACAAAAAGATCTTTAAAAAAACTACGGAGACTACAAGCACAACAATCAAACCTAAACCGAGTAAAACCCTGCTTTGAAAAATCTTTTGTCACCTCATTGAAGTGGGTGGTGTTCCCTTCCACACCTGTCGATAAACGTTTCCTGCCACCCCGACCAGCCAGCTCACATCAGCGGGCACCTCTGGGATCCACTCCACAAACCTGCAGGAGAGCAGGATTTGTTTAGCATGATCACAGAATATGAGGTTAACATCCTACAGACTTTCACAGGAAACCTCAAGACAAAAACAAGATTAATAATGAGGCTTTTCATGGTAGATTTTTGATCAGCGGTGGTTTCAAATTTGTCAAGTTTGATGACTGAGTGAGAACCAATAGGTAAGACCAAATTGCTCTTAAAGTAAATTTACACTCTGGTAATGTGGCTTATTTTTCATATGAACTATTCATTTTGGACTGAACAGGTTCCGTTTTGTGGCCCTGTATTGAAGTCTCAATGATACATCAATGACTAGCAAGTAGTAAGTTCTCAGGATCTTTATAAAAGAAAATAAGACATTCAGCAGGGTGTACAAAATATGAATATTAACAGATATACGTGTCCAAATTTTGAATGATCAGCTAACACAAAAGCAAATTTTTTAAGTTCCGTATGTTATTTACATAAACTATAATAATAAATGGGAGACTAATTTGGCTAAAAGAAAAGTAATAAAATCTACCACAACTGGGTTTGAGCAAGACATTTTCAGGTCCAAATGATGCACAAAGATTATCACAGTCAATCAAGTGTATTTTGATTGTATTTATTCTATTATAGAATAATGACACACGAACCCTGGGGGCAGGAAGTGAAGAAGAGCTGTTAGGACTAATGTGAATGAAGAAAAGTTAGTCTGTTAAAGCTCTAGGAAGACCTGCTGCTACTATCATCAGAAAATGTCTATATCCACTTGCTACGATCAGGCCCGTCCACAGGATTGGCTGGGCCCCTGATAAACCCAGAAAATGGGCCCTCTCCAGCTGTGATTTATTGATGATGTGAATGTATGTGTGTTGAATCAGTAGCACTGGTGCTAGCATCCTAGTTAACAGTTCCCTCATTTTGGAGCTGAAAAGTATGAAAGCTATTGTTGGGTTCTGCTAATGACATTATTAATTGTTGTTACTTTTTAAACTGTGTCACCACTTTCTCCATCCATTATTGCCACTTCTTTTTGCCAGTTTTTGCCCATTTTAGCAGCTTCTTTATGCCAATTTTCACCTATTTTTGCAACTTTTTGGGATTTTTTTTTTACCACTTTAATCTTCTTTTTGCACCTTTTCACCCATTTTAGCCACTTTTTGCTCATATTTTCTTATTTTGCCCTGATGGCCCATTAAAGCCACTTTTTAGCCACCTTTTGAGCATTTTTTGCCTCTTATTGGACAGTTTTTGCTACTTTTCACCCATTTATCTGGCTTTTTTTTGCTGCTTTTTAGAGTTTTTAAAACACTTTTATCCTGTTTTTGCACACCATCATTTTGGGAGTCTTGTACTGAGCTAAGAGGCTACCTATGCCTCCTTAACAGCTTTTCTCCCCTGTTTTGCCATAAACATGCTTTTAATGGAGGTGCTGAAGTAGTATTTAGAAAATAAACAATGTGGGGTAAGAGACAGAGTAATGATGTGTCAGCTTTTTTGTGTACATGACAAGAGCTGACTACTGTTCAGGAACCAGTTTCCTTTCCTTCATTTTTGTAGTAACTTAATCCACATTAAAAAGCCAAACTGGTACCATATGAAGAGCTGTTTATGAGCTAAAAGACCAGCTCTTATAACTGAGCTGAGCCAAATAATCCAGACCTCTAAAAAGAGACAAATTTCCAATAACAATGAGCCAGGCTGTACTGAACCAAACATGACCACTTGATGGAAATGGACCACATATGAGTGATATCTGATTATGCTAACGCCATGTATAAAGAGGGCTCTTGATTTCTACTCACCTCTGAGCTACAGAGTAGGCAGACTGCACAGGAAGTGTGTATGGCATGAGCATGTAGGACGCCACTCTCATCGGCAGCATCTCAGACACTTTGGTGTATAGGCCGGATTTATCCTGACAGGCTTCACAGAACACTGACGGACACAGCAAAAACAAAACATGTCAAACCGATTCTTTATTCTGTAAAACTCTGTCTCTTCAAGATATTCAGGTGACACTGTACCTTTCTTGATAGGCGTAGGCAGATTGATCTGCTCATCCAACCACCAGTGCTGCTTCCTCAGTAGGCGGAGCCTCCGCAGCACCCACTCTTTGGTGGTCTCTGACTGCTGACAGCAGCAGGTGGGCTGGCTCTCCTGCAGGGTGGGGCCTGTGGTTGGCTGCTGCTGCATCAGGAGGTCTGAGGCCACAAAAAAGAGGACATCAGTGACAGTCCAAAGGTTTCTCTGGAGTCTGATACTGATTCATCACAACAGTTCAGGAAAACTCACTGTTCTCCTCGAGGAAACGTAGAGCATCTTTATAGCCACTCTGGCACATCTCAGCCAGCACCTAAAGAGACAAAAAAAAAAAAACAACAGAAGCAAAATTTTCAATGGAAATTTTAACAGACAAACTTCACATTTCTGGTGGCATCATTACCAGCATCACCAGAGTTTAAAAAATCTAGTTCACGTCAGACCTAGTTTGTTTCATTGCATAAGAGTACCAATAAAAGACAGATATGTCATCAGAATAAGACTCTCAGCCAATCAAACTAAGAATCGTGTATAAAAGACACACACAGCTCTCTGTTTTATTTGACATTTGATTCTTGTGACTGCCTGGGGCCTAGGACTCATGTGGCTGTGGACTCGGACGTAATTCCTCCCTTGCAGGAATGTGTCCAAACAAACCTGCCCCCGTCAAACACACACTTTAGCTCCTGGTTACATAATCGAGGGATCCAGACGCATTACAGGCAACAAAAGCAACACATTCACACGTGAGGGGGAGTGGAGGATGAGGAGGAGTCTGAATGTGTAACAACAAATATGGCTTCACCAGCCTGACTATGTCAGAGCTCACCTCAGCTCAAAGGTTACCTAACAGTGGTCACAGTGACGGGGAATGAGAGAAAACGTGGGATAAATGCAGGCAGAAAACATCTTGCAGTTGGGGACATGAAGGGGAATAGAAGCCGGGAGAAAAAATAGTAGAAAAAACAGATATTTATCTTAACCTTACATTTTTCAGCATGTATTCACCGGTCTCTACTACGCTGCATTCTCAGGGATGTTTTATTTCCAATAACTGCATATTTCACCTCTGATAACTTAGGTTTTCACCACAGTGGTTAGCATTTTATTTGAGTGTTAAAATAAATGACACTTTAATTTAGGGCGAGACCACAAGCTCCTGCAGAGGCAAATGAAACACAAAGTACAAGTACTACAGACAGGAAGTGTCTAGTAAACAAGATATAGCCTTAAACTCAAGAAACATATTTTAAAATGTGTTTTTGGTGAAAAATGTTAACTCTGATTTGAATTGTATGTTTCATGTTGTCACAACACAGGACTTTAAACTTCAATATGATAGGAGTAGTCATCAGTATTGATGCTTTCGTGGAGTTATAAAGGTACATGTATTATAACTGTTTTGGTATAGAATGGTCCTATTGTACTATGTAAAAGTCTGCCTACTTAAATACATTAGAATTTTTCTTTGATTCATATCTCTAAGCGAGTTCCTACATGGACCAGAAAGAGTGTCCTGGCAGAGTTACCTTGTAATTTAATAGAAACCAAACATTCAATGCCGTAAGACTACTTTGGTAGTCAGCTAGTTGCTGACTATCAATCCAGTAAATTACCTGTGCAGGCAGATATTCAAAGGCATTTATTTTTGGTGACCAAAAACAACTGTGATAGTCAACTAGTTGCTGACTATCAGGCTGTTTAAGTTGCCTGTGCATACATTTTTTCATTTTTACTTATATTAAATAATATCAAAGCCAATCCATTCAAGTCCACAGCTAAAAATGATTCTGATAGTCAGCAAGTTTCCCACCATTAGCCTGATTAGTCGCCAATTAGAACAAACTAGAGCCCTGCTTAGGGGCGCGTTTCTTTATCCCGCTCCTGCTAGATTTTTGACCATTACCAGCACAGGACTGTCCAATCCGGCCTGCAGCCGGAATAGATTCTGACAATCCATGCCAAATATTCAGGATAACAAACAGTACGTTTAAGTAAAGAAATGGAAATATAATATGTCTCACTTAACCTTGAGAAAGTTTCCGCACTGAATGAAGGAAAACAACCACAGCACTCAAATCCTCATCATGCATAACTGTGCTACACATGGATAAAAGAGCATCCAAGAGCCTCCAACTGATTTAAATCCTGGTTATGGCTTAGGAATAGCAATGTCAAATTAATATTTACCAACCTTATTTTCACATAATTTATCATCGTTTATTTTAAGTTATAAAGAGGTGAAATAGTTTCCTGATCTCTGGAAAGTTTGTGAGTCATAAAAACTGCAGCACACATCCATCAGACAGTAGGCTAATCTTTACTCTATTAACACTGTCCTGTTACCAACATCATTATTTGATGCTTTACGCAATAAGGCCAATTTACAAATACTGTAACTGCATAACGGCTCAGCATCTCCACACGCCGGCCGCACACATTTAGCTGCACAGCGACAGTCACATATTCAAACTATATCTCCGCAGCCCCTCCAATTACAACCGTCAATAACAGCAAACAAACTGTGATTTCTGTCGCCAATGTGTGAAATAGCTCATGTTTTGAGTTTTTTGTTTCATATCATCACATCCAGGTGTGCCAAATATGTTTCCTTGTGGGCGTGTTTCAACAAAGTCCAGCTGTTTTCAAGCTCCGTCACTTTCCCATGAGTGCAGTGCAGTTTCCGTCTTTTAGCCTAGTGTTTGAGAGCCAGCGCCGTCTCCTCTTCAGCATTGCGGCGGAGTGAGCGTTTGTGTTAAGCAGGGGAAATGACATAATGGCTTGTAGTGGGGGATGGGGAGGGGACAAACTGATGCGAAAGGTGCGCAATTTGGGAGTTTATAGAAAATCAGTTCATATTTCTTATTTGTTTATAGGACCTGTTTCAAAACATCAATTAAGTCTTTTGAGAGGTTCAGGTGGAGACAGCGGCCTGCTGAGGTGGTACATGTTGGAAACTTAGCGTGCTTCTTGCCTTAGGTTCAGGTGGAAACAACGCCCTGCTGATGCGGTACATGTTGCCCAGATTCATCTGGATGCTGGTGTTGGTGAAGCGCAGCTCGTGGAAGCTGGTGGAGTTATCCCGGGGGCAGATGTCGCTCTCGCCGGAGAAAGGAGAGATGGTGATGGTGTTCTTCATCTCTGACTGCGGCAGATTGTCGCTTATCCCGCCGTCCACGTAGCGCTGGAGCAGAACAAGACGAAAGGCCAGATTAGACAACATTTACAGAGCAGTTGAAAGTTGTTACCATTACAGGACAAGTTTCAGCCAAACGGTTAAATCAAAGCATTTTATATGCACATGATGTGGACTGGACAACAAACAATTACTTTTTCATATTTATGCCATTTTTAATAAACCTATTTAACTATGATAACATAATCTACACGTCCTAAGCAATACAAAAAATATTTGATTCATAAACAAGCTAGCATCCTCATTATTTGTGTCTGACAAATAAAAGCATGAGACGAAACCCTCTGATTTTAACTGTGAAACTACTTAATCCATCCACTTCTGACTTTAAATCACAGGTTTGTATTTGTTAACATGAGTGGGAAACCTCCGTGAAGGACTCATCTCTGTATAAAGACCTTGTGAGGATTTAAGGTCATTTTGGGTCTTGTGTTTTTTGGTTAACAGCCTGTCGTGCCGTCATGCCACTAAAATTTCCAATGTGCTTAAAACATGGAAATTGGAGATTCATGGAAATTCGAGTTGATTCCAGGTCTACAGATCATTTTCAGTCTGTTTCCGAAAATTCCCTCTGATCTGGATGGATTATTGTTGGTTTATATAGCTAAGCGGTGGTCATTGACAAGGGAGAGCGTCTATGGGTGAGCTCGTCTCAACAGAAAGGATCATTTAGAAATGATCCAACCATGTAGGAACTTTAAGCAAAATTTCTGGTCTTTTCTACATAAAATCTACATCTTTACATCTCTCTAAAATTAACATTCATATATGACTCATTTTTAGAGACTTCTTATCAGTGAAATGAAATGTTACACTCTGGATTGGATTTAAACTCTGTAAAATCAGTAAAATAAAAGAAAGACTTTCTTTCCAAAGGGCTTAAAATGCCTCAGAGAAGGCATTAACCTTTTTCTAAGTGCTGGTCTTAAAACCCCGCTCTGCTGGGCAGAGATGCTGCCAGCTGTGAAACATGCAGCAGCAGCGTGCCTGAATGTAGGTCAGCCAGGGAATGGAGGTCAGGATCATTCAGAGTAAATCACATAGAAGATAAAAACTGTACTTTGATACTTTCCAGTAGGTGAAATATTTGATTCATGACATCAGAAATGGGTCTTTTATATCAGTCAATCAACCTTTTTGAAATAATATTTAAAACAATTTGTTCCTGTTCGGAAATATTACAAATACAGTGCTTGCAAAGGGGTTTAGTTTTTATTTATTCATTTTTAAAAATAGGCTAATTTTGTTTTTGTTTTGTTTTTTACCAAAAAGAAACTCTAATGTCAAATAGTTCAACAGAGGTCTAGCCAACTGATGCTAGTAGTCTCACAATTAGTGAAATGGGATCACCTGAGTGCATTGAATGTGTCTGAAATAATTGTAGTAAAGTTACTTGTAGCTGGAAGGTCCATTCACTAGTTAATCAGTATTCCTGGCTACCATTACACTATGAAGACATAAGAACACTCCAAGCAACTCAGATAAAAGTTGGGAAAAAGTCCGAGCATGGATTCCAAAAAAACCCAAAAGACTGAACATCCTGCAGAATTCAGTTAAATCCACCACCAAGAAATGAAAGGAATGTGGCACATGTTTAAATCTGCCTAGATCAGGCTTCAGCAGCTCAGATGGGAGAGACTCCACATACAACAACTGTTGCCCTTGTTTTTCACCAGTCAAAGCTTTATGTAACCTTGCAAAGCAGATGGATACGCCTGTTTCCGTGTTTTTCACTGGCAAATCCATCTTGCAAAGCACCCATTGGAACCGTTTGGGCACGGTTAGAAAATGACAGGACCAATCAGCGACGAGGGGCAGTACTTTCAGGAGCGGCAAAGTCGTGACATAAACAAGCAGCAGCAAGAGACCAGTGCAATTATGGCAGAAGAGCTTAGCGTGGATGCTGCTAAAGCGCTAGTTTTATCAGAACTTGACAACATTTCTTTGTTAAAAGAACAGTAGTGAGTTGTTTTCTTTTCAAAAATGACAAAAGGTGAGTACTTTCATGTCTATAGTCACCATGTTTCACATTATTCCTCGGTAGCTGCGCACATGCATCTCAATAGTAGCTACGTCACGTGTTTTGTTGCTCTGATTGGCCCGTAGAGATGTGACAGACAGAACGTTCATCCAATCACATTCCAAGTTTTTTTCAAAGCCTCTGCCTTTTCTCAAACGTTTCCTATTGAAGCTTTTGCCAGATGGATGTGTGAAACACATCCATCTGGCGTGTCAGGTTAAGCTTTATGAAAGAGTGGCAAAGAAAAAGCCACTGTTGAAAAAAAAAATCTCGACTAATGTCCGCCTTCAAGCATGTGGGAGACTCCATGGCCAAGCGGAAGAAGGTTCATTGGTCTGATGAGATGGAAATGGTGCTTTTTGCCATCAGACAAAATGCCATGTTTGGCAGACACCAAACACTGCACATCACCACAAACACACCATCCCCACTGTGAAGCATGATGGTGGCAGCATCATGCTGTGGGGATGCTTCTTGGCTGCAGGCCCTGGAGGGCTTGTAAAGGGGTTAGGGTTAGAATGCTGCAAAATATAGGAAAATCCTGGAAGGCAATCTTAATCAGTCTGCAAGAGAGCTGAGAGCTATGGCTCAGGAGGAGATATATTTTCCAGCAAGACAATGACTCCGAGCATACAGTGAAAGTTACACAGAAACGGTTTATAGACAACAAGGTGAATGTTCTGGCCGAGTCAAAGCCCAGACCTCAATCCAAGAGAAAATTTGTGGCTGGACTTGAAAAGAGCTGTTCACACCTGACATTTGTTCCACCTGACAAAGCTTGAGCAGCTTTGCAAAGAAGAATGGAGTAAAACTGCAGTGTCCAGACATCCACACAAACTCAGTGCTGTGATTAGAGCCAAAGGTGCAACTACTAAATACTGACTTGAAGGGGGTGAATATTTATACAATAAGTTATTTTGCATTACATGTCTAGTTTGTTCAGGCACAAAGTTTGGATTTCACTTTACCGTTAAAACCTTTTAACCGCCCACTCCACATTTGCCTTTGAAGGCGTTGTCAACCGTCATCATTCTACAGCCTAGTTTACTGCCTAGAAAGTGTTAATTTGCAGCCCAGTAACAGACACGAACCCCTGTACAGCTTTTTTAAAAGCTCATGTAATCACAGTGAGTGGTCCTGGCATGCCTGTGGACTCTCTTTACTCTTGTTAAACTATGAAATATCCACCTCAAACTTAACAAAATCAAATTTATACAAAAGAAAATGAAATTGTATGAAAGACATGAACATTGGTGTCAAAAATCCAGCAGTAAGTCAACTTCAGTACGAGTAATCTCGGCTTCATTGTTATATAAAGTCATCTTATTAACATTACATAACGACAAGTGCCAAAACTTCTCCATAACTTTTTGTAACATTCTAATTAGACTGAAAACAAACCAAAAATCCTGGAACAATAATGCCACTACTTTGAGTTAAAAAGAAATACTCAAGTTCTTTGAAGCAACTTTATCAAACTTTCATTCCATTCATATCCATTCTTTTGCTGGATATTTAATTAACTAGAAAAAAATGTGTTTTTTGGAGTTGAAACACTACTAAACCTGCTCTCCACCATGCTGTTAGGTGCCGTGCTTTAGAAACTTGCAGACTAAAGCATAAAGAGGGTGAGTCACAGTAAACGGAGCCGTGAGCAGAAGGAACACGATGTACAGAATCCTCAGATAACGCCTGCAGACAGGAGATGAACATATGGACGACATACAGATGGTTAAATGGCTTCAAACATCTGCGCCTCACTGAGCTTTCAGTTTTTATATTAAACTTTGGCACCAAAACAGAGAAGACTGATCAGACAAACAGCTCTATTCATGGAGAAATGGCTGAAACGTTGACAAAGAGGCTGTTTGTCAGTGATGTTTTGTCATGTAACGGTTATGTTTGAGCTTCACTGCCTGAAAACTTTTTGAGTTACACTCATATTTCTTTTTGCATGATTGCTTCTTACATTTTGATCAACTACTTTCCCTTTTAGTCTCCTACTACCAGTAAGCAAGAAAGAATACTGATCTCCCCCTCTAAACGTTACGGTTACATTATGAAATCAAAATTTCATGCTTATTTCCTTAACTGTGACATAATGGTTTTGACTAACTTTTATCTGCCTTCATTGCAGCCTGCAGTGCTTGATCTTTGCTTTATATTTACGTCTTTCTAGCTTAATCTAAATGTAATCTGATTGACTTCTCTGTGACTGTAAATGATGCGGCGACAGAGAAAAATCCCCCAGTCTTATTAGTGCTGCTTTTTGCACACAAACAGAGCAACCAGAGCGCTGAATTCGATCACTGCCAAAGTCCAAACACAGCTGATAAGTCCAAATACAGACAGACAAGGGTTAGCAGTTAAAATGACGACTGCAGCTCTTTTCTTCACATGGGAATGACTCACAGGATGATCTTATATTCAAGCTGCACCTTGACCTGGGCTTTATCTGTTAGACTTTTTTTTGCTTTGTCATTCCAGTGAAATATACAGGTTTCACTTTCAAACAAAAGTTGTTTTGAGATCACAGCTGCTCTAAATATGATGAAAATGATCCTTCTTTCAACGCAACACATTTTAAAGCTCAAGAGGAAGTCTCTCTCTCTTCCGTGCTTTAAGCAACATTTTTAAACTTCCTTCTCCTTTTTATGTTTGTTTTCCCCGCATGAAGACGACTTAACCAAGTTTTCATAACTTCTTGAGCCCAATTCAGATTAGATGGGTTGAGATTTCTGATTTTGTCATAAAAGGGAAAACATTCAAACAAGACTAGGCTAAAACCTAGTGCATGGCTGACTGCAGCTACAGGGGATGGGGTAACCTGACACACCAGATGGACTGTTGCATGGAAATATTTCACATTCATCTGGGGAAGCTCTTATAGAAAGCATTTGGAAAGGGCAGGACTTTTCAAAAAACTCTCGGAAGGTGACTGGAGGAACGTTCTGTCTGTCACATTCATGACAGGCCAATTGGAGGCAAAATGACATTTTACGCATGAGCTTCTAAAGAGTTGACAGGTTGCCACTGCCATAGATTGTTAATGGGGGAGCTTCTCGGTGACTAAAATTGATGCCAAGGCCGGTCAGGAGATGTGCAAAAACATCTTCTATGCCAAGACAAGCTCTCGAAGTGGCGTTTTCCTCTTGTTTTAAAAAGAAATGTGGTCCAGTTCCGATTAAACTACCACTTTCCTACAGCTACATCTGAGCACACAGCTACCCAGCTTCACCAGAAAACCCCACCAGCAATGATTGCAAATTCATGACGAAGCAGCCTGGGAGAAGAGCGAATACATTTTTTTTGTCATGAAAAACTTTCAGTGTTTCTCTCTGCCCTTGTTTTAATAAAGAAGTGTTGTCCAGTTGTGATAAAACTGCCGCTGTGGCTAAGTCCGACCTAATCACTCGACCAGCAGCCATTCTAAATAATCACTCACACCTAACACCTAACATTTTCCCCCATAACTATCACAAACCATGTCCAAGCAGGTTGGCAGAAGAGTGAAACATCTTTCACATCATGAAATACTTTTAGTGTTGTTTTTTACTCTTTACTCTTTTTACTCTTGGAGGAGATATTGTTTGGAACATTCAGCTGATTCACTTCCTTAAACGCAAACAAATCTGAACTAAAGGCACGGTTTTGAGGGGGCATGGTTTGCACAGTCTGCAAGCTGCACCTGGTCAATTCACAAAGCTGCACCTGCACCTTAAAACATCCTAGAACGGTCTTGTTGCATCACAAATCTTTAGTCTGAACAGGGCTTTAAAAAGACATCATGGGGCTTTTCTCTCTGTTGTATGAGTGCTTTGTATTTTAGAGGACGACGATGAGCAGCAGTGGTCACCTACCACTCCTCTGAAGGATGGAGGAATCAGGCCACAATAGATCGGGATGAAGCAGCTGCAGATCAGCGCCTGTAGACAAAAACACGGTGTTAAAACAACAGCCAACTCCTGTAGCATGTCCTTTACCTTACAATAATCACAGCATCTTGTTTTATGGATTCTATCAGCATTTGTTCTTGGCTCTGTTTCTCCCTCACTGAGCCCAACTAGCTCTTTAATACTATCTGTCACTGATGGGTAAACAACAAAATGTTGACTTTGGTCAAGTTTCCAAGTTTTTTAACCTTTGCAAACCAAAAAATATAGTCATGCCAAACAAAAACAGCATGTTTCCTTCTGTGGAGCTGAAATCAAATGGGAAAAGAAAACAATGTGAACATATTGAGATAAACAGATGATGCAAAGTTAAATCTATTTTTATATTTAGGTTAAAGTTAATGCTTCTCTGCCATTTTGGTGGATGCACTGTAGCACAGCTAGCAGGGAGGCTAGCTCTGCTTGTCTCTAGGTCAAGTTGCCCTGAGTTATTTTTGTTTGAGATTTTGATTAGTTGGATTGCCTTCAGAAGAAATCTTAAACACATAAAACCAGTTATTGTAAACCAGTTATTGTTACCTTTATCTTTTATCATCTCATTATTCATCACTCCTAAATCAGTGTCTTCAATGACTTTGGTGGATTAAGCTTGTTTTTTTTAGTTGGATTTATGCACTGGTGACCATATGTTGGAGGTGGAGCTGATAAATTTTAATCAGAGGTTGATTTTACCGCAGTTATTGTAAAGAAGATATAGCGCAAGAGTGCATCTTTCTTGCTGCCAACTGCTCTGGTTGCCCAGCAACAACAACAACACCAATAGTGCATTTGTATTTCTTTACCTCTTAGAACACCGTACCCACAAGGACTGTACGGTGTTTCACCAACAACAAACCGTTTGATACAGGAAGAAGATGGAGGAACACTGCAGGAGAACAACATCAGGGAAGTTTGGAGAGGCCTGAAAACCATCTCAGGCCACCAGGAGCCAAACTCCCAGGCAGCTGGGGATCAAAAGTGGGCAGATGAACTAAACACCTACTTCTGTAGGTTTGAGGAGATATCTGCCCCTTCCCTAGCTGTGTCAGCTCTGCAGCAGCCCCCCTCCTCTGATCTCCTAGCACTCTGCCTAAGCCCCCCCCACAGTATTCAGCTCACCACCTCCACCCCCCACTGTTCCTTCCAGCCCCCCATCTACACCCCAAGACACACAGCCCCCCTGCTCCAACCTGTCCCTCACACCTCTCCAGGTGAGGAACCAGCTGAGGAGGATAAAGACCAGGAAGGCTGCAGGACCGGACGGCCTCAGTTCCAGGCTTCTCAGGTCCTGCTCAGACCAGTTGAGGGGGATCATTGGACATCTGTTCAACCTGAGCCTGAAACTGGGAAGGGTACCAAGCCTCTGGAAGACGTCCTGCGTGGTACCCGTGCCAAAGACCCCGCACCCTAAGGACCCTAGCTGCTACAGGCCAGTGGCCCTAACATCCCACCTCATGAAGGCCCTGGAGCGGCTGGTCCTTGACCACCTGTGCCCCCTGGTGAGCTCATCCATGGACCTGCTGCAGTTCGCGTACCAGCCTGGCATTGGGGTGGATGACACCATCATCTTCGTAGGCGCCCCCACTCCCCCCCCATCCCCAGTGAACATCCAGGGAAGGGACATTGAGATGGTGACATCTTACAAGTACCTCGGTGTTCATCTGAACTATAAACTGGACTGGTCTGATAACACCACTGCACTTTACAAAAAAGGTCAGAGCAGACTCTATCTGCTCAGGAGGCTGAGGTCTTTTGGGGTGCAGGGAGCACTCCTGAAGACCTTCTTTGACTCTGTTGTGGCCTCGGCCATCTTCTACGGCATGGTCTACTGGGGGAGCAGCATCACAGCAGCTGACAGGAAGAGGCTGGACAAACTTATAAAGAAGGCCAGCTCTGTCCTGGGATGCCCTCTAGAACCTGTGGAGGAGGTGGGGGAGAGGAGGATGGCAGCCAAGCTGTCCTCTATGATGGACAACAACTCCCACCCCCTCCAACACACACTCACTGCTCTAAGGAGCTCCATTAGTGACAGGATGCTACATCCTTAGTGTGTGAAGGAGAGGTAACGCAGGTCTTTCCTTCCTGCTGCTGTTAGGTTCTACAACAGAAACTGCTCAAAATAATCTGTGCAATAACTAATTTATATGTATAATCTTTACACATGTTTGTGTGTATATATATATGGTGTATATAGGTGTATATAGGTGTACATATTAATATTTCCACCAAACCCAACCTGTAATATACCTAACCTGTACATAACTGTTTGTAAATACTATTTATATTTTGTAAGACAACGTTTTTATATTCCATACTTATGTTTATTAGTACTCTTGCAATACTACTTTTATTTGTACTCCATTTCTATTGTGTTTCTGTCGCCAAATGGCCTGTTTTTTCCTGCTTTGTCTAATACTTTTTGCTGCTGTAAACTGGAATTTCCCCTTGCGGGACTAATAAAGGAATATCTTATCTTATCTTAATTATTTTTAGCTATTTTGCAAACAAGGAAAGGGCAGAACCTTTCAAAATAAAAACTCAGAGGGTGATGGGACAAATGTCCTGTCTGTCACATTCATTACAGGCCAATCAGAGCAACAAAACATACGAGGTGGTAGGGGTGCATCGGCAACTACATAATGTGAGCTCTACAGGCAGCCATTGTTGTGTCAATCCCTGATTCTTCAACATCATTGGAGCCAGTTGGTATTTTAAACTCTTGCTTAAACTGGTCAGGAGAGGAGCAAAAATATCTTTTCTACCAAGAAAAGCTCGAAGTTTGGTTCTTTGCTCGTCTTTAAATGAAGATATGTCCAGTTCTTATCAAACCTCCAGATTAATGTCTTCACTGTTTTCAGCTAAACTACACCTGTAGCTACCACCTCTTTCTCCTTAAGTGATGCTAATTGGTCCTGTCATTCTCTGACCAGGGCAAGTGTCTCAGCGTGGAGCTTTGCAAGATTGGTTCATCTGATGACAGACATGGAATCTGGACAATCCATCGCTGGTCAGCTGTCTATGGACCCCTTAATCCTACCTTTAATGTTCGGTTCTTGATCAGTCAGGGCATCTCTAATCAAACGATTTCTAAAAAGCTGTCCATGGATTTTTAAATTTTGTTATCTAGTTTGATCACAAAAAGGTCAAATAGTATCAGAATATGTCAAAGGTGACTTTAGCATGGCAACGAACTTTGCTCACCTGTATGAGTTCCTCTTTAGACTTAAACTCCGACACCAGCACGTTCTCCCCGTCAGACACTCGAGTCAGAGACACGCAAAGCCGTCCTGAGGCGAGGACGTGAGCGTCGGACGGCAGGTCCCGGTCCAGCCCCATCCTCAGCACCTTGACGAGGTTGAACGTCGGGTGAAGAGGACCCAGGTTCCTCTTCCTGGCTTCTTTGGCGACCTCGATGACATCCTCACAGCATTTAACTGAAAGAGAAAGCAGAGGTTTACACAAGCTTGAAACGCAAACAAATAGACAATCTGCAGCTGGATCAATATCTACTGAAGCTACCAGGAGTCAGTGACCAGCAGTGACCCGCTCGCACGTGATGTTTGACTCCTTTATCAGAAAGTAAAAAGGCTTTCTGTGAATGAGACTGTCCACAGCAGGACACAACATGCTCTCTTATGATCCCCAATTTCACGCCGCTTTTCTGTAAAACTCATGCTTCACATGGATCAATGAGGGCTTTATCAGAATGCCGTAATTCTGTATTTCTATCAGCACTGCCCTTTAAATGTGAGCATGATCGATTACACATGCTAATCTAATCTTTTGCTCATTATCTACGGTGTGTTTACGAAGCTTTGAACACTGAAGGTTGAATTATTGACTAATGGTTGAGCCAAAAAATGAATTCATGTTTCAGTTTCCACTCAATTAATTTATGTTGCAGGGGGTTTATTTGTATATCAATCATTTAACACAGGATAAGGATAAATATTAGAGTCTAACAGATGTTGGATTCAAGAAACAATAATTTAAAAGAGACAGACGATCACATTTACAGATAGGGCTGCAGATTTTGGGAGGTTTTTAAGGTGGAATGAAAGATATCTTCCAGGAGAAAAAAAATCTACCTGCGGAAGTATGCAAAAAGTAGCCCAATTCCACGGGAAAACTGCAGACCTGGCAACCCTGTCTGCCGCTCTTGCAGCAGAAGGTGGGAGCAGACTTTTCTTCTGCATGTGTTTTAATATGAAGGCTACTTCCTCTTCTTCGTTGGTTGTTTAATAAGCGGTTAGCAACCACACTTACCAGCATTACTGCCGCCAAGATTGGCAAATATACTGTCACATTTGTTTAGTTTTATTTGATTTTTTTCATGGTTAGGATGCATGTGACTTTGTGCACCGAACCATGGCCCCAGAACTGTCAAAAACCATTACACCCCTAGTTACCCTAACATGAGGTTTGAGAGTTATCAATAGCTAAAATACAACTGCTGATTATTAAATAAAAGTATTCAAAGCAACACTAAAGGGGCAATTTAGAATTTTTACTGAAATATATGTATTAATATCAAAAAGGACTTCTCTAACATGTTTCTTTTGCTGATTTCTTACATTACCTCATCTATATTTATTGTACATACACTTTACAAGAACAGTTTTTGTTAAACGGGCCTTGTCCACATGTACGTAGGTATTTTTGAAAATGTTTTTCACAGAAAAACAGCAGGTTTTGAGGTAAGCTTATGACAGCACATTAGTGCATTTTTTTAGATCTAGATTTTGGCATAGTATGCCTTTCTTCTTAGAGAGGAGGACAGTGGATAAAGTCGGAAAGAGGGATAAGAGATTGGGGAGGAGACTTGCAGGAAAAGAGCCACAAGCTGTACTTGAACCGGTGCTACCCACATTTATGGGCCACCTAACCGCCGAGCCACCAGCGCCCAGTAACAAACATTCTTGCCTATTCATGTGAACAAAGATTATATTCAAAACTTTGTGTTTGTTGATGGGATTACCTTTCAAGACAGACGAGGAAAACCTTTGGTTTAAAAAATACCCGCCTCAGTGTGGACAAGGCCAAAGTCTTCAACTACTGAGGTCAAACCAGTCATGTCTGACACATCGTAACAACAAACAACCTGTTATATAAATAACTATAAAAAATATGAATTAGTCTGGCTTTGGAAACTATTGGAAAAATTTGACATTATGTAAGAACTCAGCTAAAAATATGTATAAGATGGTAGTAGTCATTTTAAAATCAACATAGATTCAGAGTTAAAGCTGACATTGTAGCTTTAATTTACAAATTTTTAACAGTTTGCTAAGTTATAAAATTGGACAATATCAATTAATTTTTGATATCAAGATAACACAAATATAATTATTAGACACCCTAAATTGGGTAATTTCTTGTTTTTATAACAGAAAATCTTCAAATAAACTTCATTTTACTGTCTAAAATAATGTGACTACATTAGAAACAAATGATTTCAATGTAAACATTGAGCAGGTCTTTAGATGGATTCATTTCTCTCCTATGACGTCATAATGACATCTATCTAATGTTTTGGTACCTCGTGATACTGTTGATCTTTACATTATGGGGCAACTGTATTGTACATCATATTGATCATCTAATTTTTGGTAAACATACAACACTTTTCAAATGTTTTTTGCCAACAGCACACTTGAGACCAAGCCAAATTCCCAAGGCACATCACATTCATATCCATGCAGAAAAGCCTCTTTACAGCAGGTGTTACAGCATCTTTAGTCGGTGTGTAGTTGTAGTGATAAATTATGGTTATACAAATTCCCACGGCACACCTTGGCCTGCCACAGAACACCACTTGGGAATCTCAACTTAATGCTTTGGGTCAGTATTGTAAAAACAAACAAAAAATAAATAAATAAATAAATAAATAAAAGAATATAATTCAGACATTTAATTTATACTGAGCTGGACGAAAAATGTATTTTTTATAAACATCATGACCAACAATAATATTTGCAAAAATTTCAAATAATAAAAACACAGACATGATACTACTAGTGCTGTTTGAGGCAGGGTAAAATATTGAGTTTTTAAAAACAAAATATTTTAAGAGCATTTACATTAAGAAATTAAATTACATTAATGCAAGTTTGTTACTGCAGCAACAAAACCAGAAGTTTTAGACACCCATATAGTTGATACAATGATCATTAACATGCATAACCATTGCCAGTATTTTTTTATAATTCATTTGTTGCTGTGGTATAAATAAGGTATGAGTTTGATTTTTACTAGAAAAAAAAATCAAAATTTATTATACTATTATTATGACAGTCATTTATTACTTTACAGAAGAAAATATACCGATATTTATCTTGTATCGCCATTTTATAAACATATCGAAATATGATTTTTTTTTCTCAGTATCGCCCAACCTTACAGCTAGCCAACTTTTATAAATAATAAAGTCTATTATCCTTATTTAAAGTCATGACACAGAGCTCCAGACCATGTAGCGGTTGTTTCTTACTTATCGAAGCCTGGCTAGCCAGCACAGAGGCGGTCAGAGCTCCAGCAGACGCCCCGTACAGCTTGGTGGCTTCTCGGATCAGATACGGAGCTTTCTCCAGCAGACAGCTCGCCACTCCGATGTGATAAATCCCCAGAAACCCGCAGCCGGCGAAGGACAGGTTCCAGCCTCCGTTCAAGTCGAACATGGTGGGGCATGCCCGTGCTGGAGAGCCCTGTGAGCGGATAGAACACCGTGTACAGTCCGCTGAGAGCCGGAGGAGTTCTACTATTATTGAACCGGTGAACTGGAGAGGACTGAAGTCTGAACAGGTCAATAACAACTGGAGCTTTAAAAGGAGGGACAGGGAGGAGGCTCGTGAGATGTTCGAGGACTGTCAGACATTGGAGAATCAGGTGGCCTGTCGGGAAATGTAGGCGTGATTGTCATGGTTTCTCATCGACTAAACGATCAAATAACCACAGACGAGCTTTAAGGTCAGGCATAGGAAAGAAACACGTGAAGAGGAAGGCCTTTTCACCAGACACTTTATAATGAAAAACAGTTAGGCCAGACCAAAGCCAAAATGTCAAGGGAAAAAAAGCTGAAATGTGAAAGATACAACCCCGATTCAAAAAAGTTGGGACACAGTGTAAAATGCCAACAAAAACAGAATGCAATGATTGTCACACAAAATAAACCCAAATTTTATTCACAATAAAACTTAAACAACATATCAGATGTTTAAACTGAGTCATTTTACTGTGTCATGAGAAATATTTGCTCATTTCGAATTTTATTTAGCTAAACATCTCAAAAAAGCAGGGACAGGCCCACGTTGTGTGTTATCCATCTTTTCTAGCAACAACCTGTAAACATCTGGAAAGAGAGGAGACCACTCTGGAGTTTTGGGAGAGGAATGCTGTCTCATTCTTGTCTGATGTAGGATTCTAGCTGCTCAACAGTCCTGGGTCTTCTTTAGAGTTTCATTTTATGACGCTCCAAATGTTTTCTGTTGGTGAAAGGTCTGAACTTTACACACTGATGATAGATGATTTTGATATTAAAAAAGTCAACATGACAAGTCTAAAGGCTCAAAATCTAAGATGAAAAAGTTAAACTTATTGTTATATACTTATTGTTATTATTATATTTAAAGTCAAAATAATGTATTTAAAAGGCAAATATATGACATAGAAAGTTTAAATCACGATTTTTGATGGTGAAAATACAAGATAAAAGTCAAAATCATAAGTTTTAAAAGGTCAAATATTGTGAAAAATTCAAAGTTGTGAGTTTTAAAGGTCAAAGAAATAAGATACAATTCTTATTCATTAGTTTTAAGGGCCAAAATAATACATAAAAGTCAACATTAGAAGTTGAAAATGTCAAAATGTGACAAAAAAGTCAAAATCATGAGTTTAAAAGGTCAAAATAAGAGATAAAATTCAAAATCATTAATTTTGAAAGTCAAAATATTGCTCAAAATTTAAAATTGTTGATCTGATGGGTCAAAATATAAGAGAAAATTAAAAATCATGAATTTTAATGGTCAAAATATGAGATAAAATTTTTAAAAAGTATGACTTTAAAAGATCAAACTTCTACTTTAAATTTAAAATTGGGATTCTAAAAGGTTAAAATATAAGCCAAATTACAAACCATAACTTTGAGTCATACGTGTGAGATGCAACATTGAAAATATGAAATGAAACACATTTCTTTTCCACGTTCCTGAATTTTTATCAAATAATTTCTACTCTTTACTATTTATAATTTTCATGACTCATCGGGGATATTGTAAATCATCAAGGTTAAGTTGACATTTTTGTACTGGAGGAAATCTGCAGACCTCATACTGGGTGGACCAGTTATAATAAAAATATGATCTGATCTGGTGGGCCGGGTATAACTGCACCCCAGGCCTTGAGTTTGACACCCATGGTGTAGGCTATGACACCCCCCGCTTTACTTCATATTTCGCTCTTTTAACGAGTGTGTTAAGCTCTTAATATTCCAAATGGCCAGAATTCCAGCATGTCTAATGGTAAACTGGACCTCTGCTGAAATATGGAAGGCTTTCCCTGATAGGGACGTTGTCTGGATGGGAGCATATGTTGCTCTAAAAACTCTATACTTACCTTTGTGTAAGCTGCTCACGCCATAGGCACTGACTCATAACAGAGATGTAGGCTTTTGAAATGTGCTCTGATAACAACTTGGATGGGCCTTATCCTTTTTTTGTGGTTTCCAAAAATAATTTCCAATTTTGACTCATCTGACCACAGAACAGTTTTCCATTTTACCTGAGTCCATTTTAAAAGAGCTTGGGCCCACAGAAATCAGCAGCATTTCTGAATGCAGTTCACATATGGCTTCTTCTTTGCATTATACATCTTAAACTTGCATTTGTGGATGACACGTTGGATTGTGTTGACAGACTATGATTTCTGGAGGTGTTCCTGAGCCCCTGCAGTGATTTCAGGTACAGAATCATGTCTATTTTCATGCAGTGCAACTTGAGGGCTGAAGATCATGAGCCTCCTGACCCATGGCCTTATCCCATGCATAAGCACAATTAACAAAGACACAAAAACAGCATAAAACAGATTCTGTGAATCTTTAAAGGCATGTAGCCTGTTGTTGGAGATGGTAAATGTCTTATTTTCAACATCTGACATGTCGTTTATGTTCTATTGTAAATTTAATACAGATTTATGATATTTGACAATCATTGCATTGTTTTTATTTACATTTTACACAGAGTCCCAACTTTTTTGAATTGGGGCTGTATGTCTTTCACTCAGTATGATTGCTTTGAGCTAAACACAGAGGGCCGTAAGGGCTACAGGTTTTTAAAAATGTGTCAAAGCATCAACCTGACGTTTTAGGATAAATCTCTCTTGATTCAGTTTATCTCTGTATTCTGTGTTGAAGACTTCCTTGAGCATCTGCGTGCGCACCGAGTCGATATTGGTCCTGATGCTAGGCGTTGTGAGCGCGCATTACGTCACTTCTCTGTCGCGTGATTGGCTGAAGGTCAAGTCAGCATCCTCCACGAGCCTCAGCATCCTGAAGCGAGGCAGTAAGTCATCACCAGCATCCTCCTCTCCATCACCACCATCATCAGAGGATTCGGTCCCCAACATTAGCACCCTGTTCACCTGGCTGTGCGCCTTCTCCTGTCCCTGCTCTGGCGGCTCGTTTCGAGGATGGCGGAGAGCGAGGCAGACACGCCGAGCACGCCGATTGAGTTTGAGAGCAAATACTTCGAGTTTGATGGAGTGCGGCTGCCGCCCTTCTGCAGAGGGAAGATGGAGGAGATCGCCAACTTCTCTCTCAGAAGTAGCGACATCTGGATCGTCACCTACCCAAAGTCAGGTAAAGAAAGCCTCTGCAATGTCAGCGCGTGCACCCGAGAGAGATGAGATTTGCAGCTCTGCTGCAGCGATCTCTGCAGGACTATCAAAGTTTATTCACGTAAATAAACCATCACAATCACTCATGGGTTTTATTTCGAGGGAATCCAGGAAACAGACGGGGTTAAAGTTGAAAATAAAGCCGTGTTTTGAATGTTTCCGCACTATTCTGCAGATTTGATCTCTGTTTTTACGCAGTAGAGGCCTCTCCAAACGCATCATGTTTCATAATCAGATGCAAACTTATTGATTCAAAGTAGATCGATTTGCTGAAAGCATCGGGCCCTCGTTATTTACAGGAGCTCTCAGACGCAGCTAAAGTTGGTGTTTACGTCCTGCAGAGTGTCTGTGGCGCAGCGCTGATGCTGCCCTGCTGTGCGCTGGGTGGGACCGGTCACGTGACCCTGCATGGCTGGTGGGCAGCAGGAGGCGAACAAGCAGAAGAAGACATTAGGCCGGGTTTTAGGTCTTCTTTTAGTGGATTGTCTGGTGGCTTGTTTTGTTTCCAATGAGTGATGAAGTTCATGATCCAAAGGGAAATCCATCTGAGGAAAACCAATTATTAGAATGCTTTATCCACATCATTAGGCCTCATCATCGATTATTCTACTTGGTTATTGTATTTAAGACTGCCTTGGAGTATATGCCAGCTGTCGGAGGGGGTCTGGGATATTAATTCAAACCAATTTGACTCCATGCAAATGATCAGAGTTTTAGGGATGCTCACAGGCCCAGTTCTAGACATTAAGAAATATTGTCTGCTCACTTACTGCCAGACTTAAAAACTGGTTACTGGGGTATTTACAGGGCCTGAGTCAACTTAATAACAAGGCAATGCATACTAATGATGGATGCACATTATGTGTCCTTTAGAAATACCTAAAGTCACAGGCTTGAACTCTAACTCTGTGGATAACTTTACTCATGTTGCAAATGTGTCCAACAACAACAACAATACATCAGAAACATGTCCAAAAGAACCCCAGCAGGGATACCTGCAAAAAGGTAACATCCAAACACAACTAAACACTCTGCCCAAGGGCATGATGGGAAATTATGTCCATATATCCCCCCAGATTTGAAATGGCAGTGGGCAGAGCTCAGATTGACTCGTAGCAGTGTTGAACCAGTGTTAATTTCATCAAATAAAACTATGACTAAAACTATTCGTCGACAAAAACTTGACTAAAGCGAACAAAAGTAGATCTGTGATGACTAAAACTGACAAAAACTAAGTTTAGTTTCTGTCAAAATGACTAAAACTAGTCTAAAATGTCATGTAATTTTTATCAGACGTTCAAAATTTGTGATATTTCTGTGGGTAAATCTGTCAAAATGCAATGCATCTCTTCGGCCTCTCAGCTGTAGAGAGCAGGGACCCCAGGTTTAGCAGAGTGCAGAGAACACACTAACATGATTTGGTACCAGATTTAGGCAAGAAAATAAGTGCCTGGACTTAAAGTAAAGACTAAAATGTGAGGACTTTTTATGGACTAAAACTAGACTAAAATGTTTTGAGTTTCCATTGACTAAACTAGACTACAAAGGGTAGAAATCACTAAGATGTGACTAAAACTGAAAATGCATTTCATTGAAAGACTAAAACAAAAATTAAAAATACTTGCCAAAATTAACACTGTGTTGAACAAACACTACGGGGTCAACGCTGTCAAATAACTCCAACAGAATGCAGTTAAAATTACACTTTTGGAGATAAAATCAACTCTGAAATGTTTAACACTCCAAACATGATAGGTCTATCCTTAACCTGTGGTCATGGGTGAAGCAGTGGGGGGAAAGGGCACTGATTACCCAGGCCCATTCACTTGACTGAAATATATATCAAATAGTGTAAAGTAAAATACTGGGAGGCCCCTGCTTCTCCCTTCAAAACTTTCCAAATGGTTTACCTGTGACACTGCAAGGGAGAACAGAGCCTGGAGGAAAGGAGAAGGTGACCGTAAATTGGATGCTGCCTAAATACTTGAAATCAGGTGGCCAAAAGAAAAAACAGAGAAAGGGTGAAGAGGGAGGGGCATCTCCTAACAAAGCCCTTTTTCAAAGAGAGGTGAGTGCACGTGAGTGTAGAAAGCAGGGCCAGAGATAAGATATGGATTATGGAGGAGAAGATGGCAGGGATATAGGGCAAGATGAGGATGATGGAGGAGATGAAAGCAGGGATAGTAAGGAAGATGAGGATATGGAAGAGAAGAAAGCAGGGATAGAGGAAGATGAGGATGATAGAGAAGAAGATGGCAGGAATAGAAGGTGAGAGTATGACGAAGAAGAAGAATGCAGGGATAGAGCAAGTTGAGGATTATGGAGGAAAACATGGCAGGGATAGAGAGCAAGATGAGGATAATAGAGGAGATGAAAGTAGGGAAAGAAAGCAAGATGAAGATATGGAGGAGAAGAAAGCAGGGATAGAGAGACAGATGAGGATGATGGAGAAGAAGGAAGCAGGAATAGGGCAAGATAAAGTTATGGAGGTGAATATGGCAGAGTGAGAGTAAGATGAGGATGATAGAGGAGAAGAAAGCAGGGTGAGAGCAAGATTTTGATGATAGAGGAGAAGAAAGCAGAGACAGAAAGCGAGATGATGATGGAGGTAAAGAAATCAGGGATTGAGATCAAGATTTGGATGATAGAAGAGAAGAAAGCAGGGACAGAAAGCAGGATGAAGATATGGAGGAGAAGAAAGCAGGGATAGAAGAGATATGATGACAGAGGAGAAGAAAGCAGGGATAGCAAGACAGATGAGGATGATGGAGGAGATATTTCTTGGAGATTGCCCATAGTTTAAAGTTTGGTTTGGATTGTGCATCTGGAAAATCTAAAGATGACGGGCCATGAAGCCCCAGCTTTACGCTGTACTCCTCCATTCAAATTGGGACATCCTACTACATGAAAATGCAGGGTTAGGGCTAAGTGATAGGGGAAAAGAAGATATTGAGATCGATGCATGCGTTGCTGCAGATCCCTGAAGCCTGAGTGCACTCCTCCAAAATCTAAGCAATGTGTTAAACAGCCATAAGTGTTTCTAAAACTGAACACTGGAGCTGAATGTACAAAATAACCTTACACCCACATTCTGCACAAGTCTTACGAAATATAAACAGAGACATGTCTTTGAAAATCTGTTTCTTTTCAATTCCAGATTATGAAAATGTCTCACGAAAAATGACATCTTACCAATAAAAATGATCAAGATAGATAGATAAAGATATCATAGATATCTCCAGGAAGTGATCATCAGGCACAGAACATGTTTGTTGAAGGCTCTGAATGCTTGGCATCGACTCATTTGATCACTGATTAAAGGAGAAAAGACATGAGTCTGGGCGCAGACAGCGAGAAAGATCAGGAATGTTCCCTGACATTTGGAGACCAAGCTACTCAATGAGTGCCATTTTGGTTTCTCTGGAGGTTTCTTCACACAACATTAATGATGTCTGATAAAAATCATGTTGATCTTCATGGTTTCAGACTTGAATGGAGACTAACATTCATTCTTCCAAATATGCTGCATGACATGAAAGGAGCATATGTTTGTCTGCATTTAAAAGCATGACATCATTGGTTATAAAGAGAGTATTTACATCATAAGAATTCTGCAGATTATTCATGAGAGGAATACCCCCCCTTGTTCTGCTGCTCTGCTGTTTCTGGTGCAGGGGGGACTGAAAGCACATGGCAGGACACGATGCTGCAGAGCTGTGATGCCATTGGCTCACATGTGACCATCTTGTCCTATCAGATTTGAAGGTTTCTGTAAACCTAAAGGGGGCAGAGAGTGAGTGTGGGGTCTGCAGTGTGTGATGGCAGCTCTTTATGACTGCTTTGGTATCAAACAGACGCTCCATCATGCCTCTCTGCAGGTGCTGCACCTCTGCACTGTGCAATAAATCACAGAGAGGCATGATGAATCAGAGGAGAGAGGATCCTCTGCTGCTGCTGCATGCTCTGCAAATCAGAGTAATGAATAACAGATGATGTAACTTTGAAGAAGGTAATGTGGCACGGCTCTGCTGTGGCTCTTTGCAGGATATATGTTATATATATTTATATAATTTGGCATTTTTGACAAAAAAATGAAAACAGATTTCTAAAAGTAATGCAAATGAAACAATAATATTTAATGTCAAATAAATTACTTCATAAATATTCACCCCCTCATGTCAATATTTTGTCAATGCTCACAGCTCTGAGTCTGTTGGGATAGGTCTTATCTGGACATCTGGATTTTACTCCTTTCTCTTTTATGCAAAACTGCTCAAGCTCTGACAGTTTGCACTGGGATTGGGTTTTAACAGCCCTTCTCAAGTCCAGTCAAAAATTCTCCATTGGATTGAGATCTTGGCTTTGACACGTCCACTCCAGAACATTCACCTTGTTGTCTTTAAACCATTTCTGTGTAATTTTGGAGGTATTCTTTAGGTTATTTTCTTGCTGGAAAATAAATCTTGTCCCAAGCCGTAGCTTTCTTGCTGAGTTTTCTTACCCACTACCTTTACAAGCCTCCATGGGCGGGGTTAAGAAGCACCCCGCAGCATGATGCTGCCACAACCATGATTCACAGTGGGGATGGTGTGATCAGCCTGTACTGGACCT
The DNA here is from genome assembly GCF_018320785.1 of Cheilinus undulatus. Taxonomy (NCBI): domain Eukaryota; kingdom Metazoa; phylum Chordata; class Actinopteri; order Labriformes; family Labridae; genus Cheilinus; species Cheilinus undulatus. The sequence continues at coordinate 15,295,317 of NC_054887.1, read as the reverse complement.
TTCTTTAGGGCCCAATCTTTTTTACAAATGTGTTAGATCATTAAGAACCCGAAATTTTTCCACACACTTGCCACCTTAATAAAACAAGCGTAGAATATCATAATAAAAGTGTTACCATTGTAACAGACCTTGATTTGGGCCCCTGGTGCCTTTGAGTGGCCACACAATGCAGATTCTTAAGCCCAGTTTTTTCGTCAGATTTGCTTGTTTGCGTCTTCTAACATTTTTATAATTTGCTGTGCTCCAGTTAAAAAATGACCCTTCTCCCACAGTCAGTCCATTGGCCTCTATCATGCCTGTAATGCCTACTTTATGTGTCATGAAAACACTTCCTGTTCCATGGCGTAGTATGCACTGTTGCTTGTGTGATTCACTGAGTTGACATCAATACGATTGATGCAACAAATTTTTAACCTTGCAAAGCAGATGGATACACCCGTTTCCGTGTTTCTCACTGGTGAATCCATCATGCAAAGCTCCCGTCTGAACCGTTTGGGCCAGGTTAGAAAGTGACAGGACCATTTAGCGACGAGGGGCAGTACTTTCGGTTCGGCGGAGTCGTGACATAAGCAAGCAGCAACAAGAGGCCGGTGCAATTATGGCGGAAGACCTTAGTGTGGATGCTGCTAAAGCGCCAGTTTTATCAGAACTTGACAACATTTCTTTGTTAAAAGAAGAACAAAGAACAGCAGTGAGTTTTTTCTTTTCAAAAACAACAAAAGTTGTGTACTGACATGTCTATAGTCACCATGGTTCGCGTTATGCAGTTCTGTCTGGAGTTTACTCCTTGGGTAGGGGCGTAGCTTTGCAGTGGCTACGTCACGTGTTTTGTTGCTCTGATTGGCCCGTAAGGATGTGACGGACAGAACGTTCATCTAATCACCCTCCGAGTTTTTTTTTTTCAAAGGCTCTGCCCTTTCACAGTCGCTGTATATGAGTGGTTTCCAGATGGACATGTGAAACAAATCCATCTGGCATGTCAGGTTAACAAATTTTAGTATGCTGTTGGTAAATTTTCAGCCACATAGGGTTGGATTCATTGGGTTAGTGACAGAACCCAATGAATCCAATCCAAGTGGCAGAAGACATCAGAGCATAGCCAATAGCTGTGTCCAATAATGAGGACAGTGTGTGCAAGAAGTTCCTGAAATGAACGTTTGATAATTCTGCATTTAAATGAATGCCATTCTTGTAACAGGGCTCATTTAATCGTTCAGTCCTTGTTTAGAACATTTATGGCTTTAATTTCAATTCCTACACCATGGTTGATGTGTCACTCATCTACCCAACACAACTGAACCCTTTCATGAAGTCAAAGGCACCATGAGCAGCACCAAATCATCTCCAGGAAACCAACAAGAACCTTCCATAATTCATTTAGTTTCATGGAGAAATTTTAGACAGTCTGAAAATTAACATTTTCTCTTGAGCCAGATTTTATGACGTCAGCACCTGCTGCAGTGAATCAACAAAATCTTTGATATATTCATAAAAAACTAATCATGAAGTGAAACATTTTTCTGCTTAAATGAAGCTTTATTCTTCAGGTTTCACATGACATAACAAGCTCTACACTTCTTGTTTTTGTGAGAGAAGTGTGTGGGATGCCGGGCTCATACAGACCAGTGTGAGTCACAGCAAAGAAGATCAGCATGGACCAAAAAATAACCTGTTATGAGAAAAATTCAGCTTTGAGAAAGGCCAAAACTGAAGCTTTAATTCAGATTACTGAGTAGAACTGAGTAGTTTTGTAAGCCATGAATTGCCATTTAAGGTTTTGTCCACACACTATATTTTCAAAAATATCTTTATCTGCGTTAAAATGCAAAACCACACTGTTAGATGCAGTAAAGAGCCCAGCATGTGAGCAGTACTCTGTCCCTCACTGTGTTGGTAAGCAGCTCACTCATAGACAGCAATGGAGTCCTTGACCATTTCATTTTCAGCACTGTCCCACAAACCTAAATCAGGTCTCGTCTGAAACCACTAACTTTGGGGGCGGGGTTCTTTCGAGTGTTGTATGAAGCAACAGTGACCTCTGTAGTCAGGCGTTTGTGCTGAAAGCAGCTGTTGAAATGGGGTGGGTGTGATTCTTCCAGCTGAATTTTATGATCATGTTAGATCAACTTTGAAGCAACTATTTCAAAGTTTGAAAAGTACCAAACTGTTTTCTAGCATTTTTTTCTTAAAACCACTGTCTTTTGCCTTCTTCGCCACGAATCCCTGATTGTCCCCTTGTCTCTCTCTCTCTCCTTGTAGGCACCAGTCTACTTCAGGAGGTTGTGTATCTCGTGAGTCAGGGAGCAGATCCCGACGAGATCGGCCTCATGAACATCGACGAACAGCTGCCGGTTTTAGAGTATCCTCAACCAGGTCTGGAGATCATCCAGGTATGAAGCTGAAGAGGTAGCATCATCTACGTATGCACAGGGGCTGGTTTTAGAAATGTCAAGCTCTTGGGGCGCGCTGGTAGTTGAGTGGTTAAGGCGCACACCATGTACGGCATGAAAAGGCCCAAAAATAAATATTTAAAAGAAAAAGAAAAGAAGTGTCGAGCTCCCAGGCAAAGACCCAAGCCCATTTAACTAAAGTCAATCATAGTGAGTGAACAAGCATGTCTTTGCTGAGTGGAACTTAGAAAAATAAAAATGGATGCCCATACTGGTGCACTAATCAGACATTTTATTGTTTCAGTATGTCTTTAGTGATAGTTCTCGACTTATCTGTCTGGACCCACCACCGCCTTCTTCATTGCAAATTGTGACCCACATTTCTTCCTTTTTTCAATCATAACCAAATGTTTTAAATAATAAATGGGACAGTTTGAACATGTGATGACATAAAAGATCTGGCAGAACAGAGCAATGGAGACACATCCTTCAAAATGAAACACCTCATTCACTTTTTGACACATATTTTCTTCCAGACCCACTGGAAATGGTTTCGCAGTCCACCTTTGGGTGAGAACCAAGACTACAATGGGAACCACCTAAATACCCTTAGCTTGAAGAATTTTTTGGGGGGGAGTTGGACCTTGCTGTTGGACCATCTATTTTGATGTTGTTTTAATCACTCTTGGTGGTTTATTTACAGTCAAATACACATTTTAATCACTGAAAGTAGTCATAAGTCATATATCTCTTGATGCTCATCTCTGACATTATCTGGCCCCTTGGAGACAGAGGCCCCTGTCAGCGGCCTAAAGGTAAAAAATGCCTACAGTATGTCCATACAGAGGAATAAATTCAGCCCATTAGTTAATATCTTCTTGAATCATCAATTCCCATAAACCAGGATGTTTTCGTTGTTCTGTGTTGGATAAATCTTGAGCTAAAGCCTTGAAAACAAAAAAGGAGGACGGTTGTGAAATCTCAACTGACATTCTGTGGAAAGTTGTCTGAAGTGTGGGTAAAAGTCCCAATGATTTCATCGGAGTTATCTCATGTTGACCCACGTAACACAAAGCATAAACTACACACTGAGACGTTTTTGCAAGACAGAAAATGAAGGATATTAAGAAGTAAAAGTTACAAAATCTCTGCTTCTGTTCGGTTCACTTTGACTCCAGATAGTCAGAAAGTTTGTAAATTCTTTTTTCAGTTTGCAGATGCATTTTTCCCTTTACATAAACCATAAAAATACAATCTTGAAGAGATCACATTTTTAGGGGGAAGATTTGGTTCATTTTAGGCTTTAATGCATTGATTTAGAGAGGAGAGTAAGGACAGAATAGAGAGAGAAACAGTGGGATATGACTCCTGGAAAAGGAGCCACAGGCTAAATTTGAAGCTTGGACAGCAGCAGAGGCCGTTTTAGCATTAGGCAAAGGTAGCCAGTTTCCTGGAGCCTCTTGCAACAAAAGGCTTCAAGATAAAGTCATAACAGTTGTGCACAAGAGATATAAGTCCAAAATTACTTTACTTTCCAAATAGGTTTATTTTGAATGTATCCCTCCCCTGGAGAGGACAACCAGCCTCAATAGCAAGGTCAAGGTCCTGGCTGCTGAGAAGCATCCCCACAGCATGATGCTTACACCACCTTGCTTCCCAGTGGGGATGGTGTGTTTGAGTTGATGTGCAGTGTTTAGTGTCCGCACAACATTGTGTCTTGTCTCATCAGACTAAAGAACTTTTGTCCAATTTACCATGGAGTCTCCAACATACCTTTGAGTTTTCTTCAACAGTGGCTTTCTCTTTGTCACTCTCCCATGAAGATCTGACTGGTGAACCAGGGGATGTTCAGTGCCTTGGATTTTTTTTTTTTGATCCACCCCTTGACTTATACTTCTCAATAACTTTTTCTCTGAGTTTATTGGAGTGTTCTTTTCACCTCATGGTGTAATGGTAGCCAGGAATACTCACTTACCCGTGACTAGACCTTCCAGTGTTTTATGAGAAAGTGACATATTTCCACAAGCCAGAGCTAAAGATGGCATGTATGTTAGTCTTTTCTAACTGATAAGATAAGAAGCAGCAGTCAGAAACAGATTAAAGAACAGACGTCTGTTGTGTTTCCAGGAGCTGACCTCCCCTCGTCTGATCAAAAGCCATCTCCCGTACCGATTCCTCCCTACAGCCATGCACAATGGAGAGGCCAAGGTCAGTCTGCCACACTGCATGCTGCATTGACTATGCACATTTTTGCATATATATTCTGAGGTGGAGCAAAATCCATCCCCAGTTTTATATCGGGTGATTGGTATCAATGGCTGGCCCATGATTTACCTTTTGCAGGACTGGACTTTTCAGGTTTCACTTAAAATCCAAGCTTTATTATCCACCTTTTTCCTGCAGGCTTTGTCTCTGTGCAGAAATAGTTTTCATACAAAAGTATGAAGTAGGACTTACACTTTTCCTTTTTGCTTCTCATCCAGGTGATCTACATGGCTCGTAACCCCAAGGACCTGGTCGTCTCTTACTACCAGTTTCACCGCTCTCTCAGGACCATGAGCTACCGCGGGACCTTCCAGGAGTTCTGCCGTCGCTTCATGAATGACAAACGTGAGTACGAGGGTTACGAGTTGTCTGACCTACAGTGCCTACAGTAAGAATTCACCCCCTTGGATGTTTTACTCTTTTAGTGGTTTTATAAATCAATCATGGTCAATATAATTTAGCTTTTTTGACAAAAAATAAGGTGTTTACTGTGTTTGGTGGCGCACATCACCACAAACACACCACCTCCACTGTAAAGCACAGTGGTGGCAGCATCATGCCATGGGAATGCTTCTTGGCAGCTGGCCCTGGATGGCTTGTAAAGGCAAGCATCTACTAAATACTAACGTGAAGGGGGTGAACATTTATGCAATCACTTATTTTACATTACATGTTTTATTTAGTTGACATCCCTTTGTAATAATCTGTTTCACTTTGCCATTAAAAAAGATCGATTTTATGTCGAAGAGACAAATTATTTTGACCATGAATGATTGATAAAATCAATAAAAAATTAAAATATCCAAGGGGGAATAGAATGAATACTTTCTATTGGCACTCAAGATAACATCAGTTTGGCATGCAGACTTTTCCTACTATCCATCCTTCTCTCTCCTTCCTAGTGGGATATGGTTCCTGGTTTGAACACGTTCAGGAATTTTGGGAACACCGTATGGACTCCAATGTTCTCTTCTTGAAATATGAAGACATGTTCAAGGTATTATCATCACTACCTGCTGCTTTTTAAAGTGTCAAAATAATCACATTTTGAAGATGAGTCACAACCCTTTGAAAATCAAACCCCTCCTCCTTTCGGCTCCTTATTTCACCCTTCACTTTGTCCCTTAATGCCTCTTCCTGCACAATGTGGCACACATGCATATTATCAGCCTTATGTACAGAACTTTCTTATGTAAATGCTCAAAGAAAAAGAACATAACACGCTGAATCAATATCTGCCCTTTGCTTTTGTCAAAGGTCCCTTTTTGACTTTATCAGCTCTTATCACGTTAACGTGACACAAACTCAGTTTCCTGGAAATATGAGAACTGAGAAAGACGATGTCATTCAAAATTTCAGTTAGCCTCTGGTGAGTATAAAACTTCATCACCAAAACAAGCAGCTCTTTACAGTATCCCATTCAGAGAAGATTTACTTCAGATGCTTCATATTTCGGTTATTAAGATTTGTAGAGATCATCTTAACTGAAACAGACATGTTCAGGGAATTACAGATCTGAGAGATGTGTAAACAAAAATATCCCTTGGAGCTAAAAACATCTGAGTAATGAAACACGAGATGTAGCACTTGGCTGCTTGGCAAAGCTTGTTCTATAATCTAGTTTATATATTTTGAGTTCAACAAATTGGGTTCAACAGGGTTGTGTCTACTCTTTTGGGCTTAATCACCATTACACACTAAGACAGAGTAAAGTCCGACTCATGTTGACAGACACTTATCAACTGGCAGCCAATGTCAAGCATAACAGCATTTTTTCAGTCTGGAAATTTTTACCCCTGTTGAAAACATAAGTGGTTTTTGGACCCTCGGAACATCCACTGGGGCTTGTGACAACCCTCCTACCCATGGCCCTAGGCCATGCTTACTCACCACATCCTACCCTTAGTTTGCCCTAAAGAAGTGGACATGCCCTTGGACATCCAGAGCACGACTGGGGTTGTGTCAATCCTTCCTCCTGGCTGATGTTGCCCTTAGGCGGCATACTCGCCATTACATGCCTTACTTCAGCATTAATCTATGGCCCAAACATGCTCAAAAGTTCTGTACATTGACAATGATCAATGTAAGAACCAGGGGAGGCTGAAGGTGGAGGATAATCTACAGTTATTTTTTGCACAGTGCAACCCTGCACCAACCATACTGACACAGTTACACTGTTCCCTTTACATTAGAAGTGAGCATCATAATCAGGCAATACTAACAATTAGTTTATCACTGAAACGAATAAACTGACTGCCTGGGAAAGATAGATATTTACAAAAATATGGAGACGATATTATTAAAAATGCTATAAAAATGTTCAAAAATAGGACAAAGAGGTTTGAAAAAAATCCTATTTTTCATGGAGGTTGGTGGCACAAGACGAGTCTCAAAAGAGTCCCGATGGATGGACGTTACCTGTAACCTTCCTGGACAAAAAGACCAGATTTGTGATGAAATCATAAGCTAAGTTAGTGTTACCAGTGTTATTTCTGTCCACTAAAACTATGACTACAGTTGTAAGTTGAATTTTTCCATGTGAAAGACTAGACTAAGACAAGCTAAAAATAAATCTTTGATGGCAAAAACTCTGACGAAAAGTAGGTTTTGTTTTCATCAAGAGACTACAATGAGACACCTCCACCCCAGCCTCCTCCTCCAACAAGAATAAAGCTTGTTGTACCCTCAAATTCAGATTCAGGCTACTATGGAATAATTGCTTTTGAAGTAATTTTATTGTAACATCATAACTATCTAACCGTACGGGGGTTTCTAGCCATGCACTGCCTGGGAAGTCAAAGCATGCTGCTTGACTAACCCAGGGAGCATCTTTTGAGCAGAGCCTTCTCCACCAAGTAAAACTGTACATCCATTTTAAAATAAAATGTTTAAACGTATGACGAGTGTTCCTGAACATACTTAGCGAAACAAAAGACTTGATGTGTGATTCATCATTGCAAGCGTGCTAGTTGAATGGTATTTAATAAATCTAAAACATGCTTTGCCTTCTTACTCAGCCTCCCACAGCAGCTAGCACAGATTTGTTTTCATGCTGGCTCAGGAGAGTTTTCATCCTTTGTGGGTCAGTAATCTCAGAGCGAACCTTCTCTACAGACAAACGCACCCAGAGCAAACATGACCCTGTGATGAAAACTGATAGCCTTTATGTTTAACTGTCCCTATGGATGATGTATTGTGTACATGGAGCCGTACATCGTGTCCTTACAGCTGTCACAGTTTCACCTTTACACCACTTACAGATTGTGTAAGCAAGGAGGACGGCGTGTTCTCGACAGCGAGGGGTGGAAGCTGCTTGAGGAGGCTGAATCGACGTCTCTGTGTTATTTATGGATCCAGGAAGGAGGAGGTTTATCTGATATATTTGGGGTTTTTACATCTAGAATTTAAGCACTGAAATTACAAAATGAGATTTTTAGTTGAGTACGGGCTGCCATCACGCTATGTCAAGTTATTGCTATTGAAAATCCAAAAATCTGCTGCTGTTGCAGTTTAATTACTTAAAACATTAACTAGCAAAATGCAGGTTGACTTTTATTTTGAATGAACGTTAGACTCCTTACAGGAAATGCCTGAGTTCAGTGCTAGCACTTAACCGCTCATCAAAACAAAACAATAAACATTTTATATTTTTTTTGACAGCAGATCAGTTGAAAATATGTTGGGGGGAAGTTTCAATCAGTCTGTAGTGTAACAAGAAGCTCTTTATTCCAATTCATAGTAAAAAAAACAAAAACAAAAACAAAAAAAAAATCAGGGACTTTTCTTGGGATAGCACAAGCAGGGGACGAATCTCTAAAAACAGGACCTGCCCGAAAAATCGGGGACATCTGGTCGGCCCAGTCTAAGGCTAAAGCTCATGGAGCTCATAGATGTCTATCAAAATGAAGCTATGAAGCTAACGTTAGCTACGTAAGTGACATAGTTATGTTATCTATGTATCCTATGTAGCTACATTAGCTTTTGCTATGCTTGCCAAAGCTTACATTTCTAAAGCTAACTTAGCTGCATTTGCTTATGGAGTAATGCTAATCATGTAACTAGCATAGCTTTGTTAGCTTGCCAAAGCTAATGAAGTTGAAGCAAAATGGAACTTTTACTTCTGGATAATACGTTAGCTACGTTAACTACATAAGTGACATAGTTATGTTATCTATGTATCTTATGTAGCTACATTAGCTTTTGCTATGCTTGCCAAAGCTTACATTTCTAAAGCTAACTTAGCTGCATTTGCTTATGGAGTAATGCTAATCATGTAGCTAGTATAGCTTTGTTAGCTTTTGCTAAAGCTAATGAAGCTGAAGAAAAACAGGACCTTTACTTCTGGATTAGATGTTAGCTACATAAGTGACATAGTTATGTTATCTATGTATCTTATGTAGCTACATTAGGTTTTGCTATGCTTGCCAAAGCTTATATTGCTAAAGCTAACTTAGCTGAGTTGGCTTATGTAGTGATGTTAATTACTTAGCTAGTGTAGCTGTGTTAGCTTTAGCTAAATGTAATAAAGCTGAAGCAGAATGGAACTTTTAGTTTTGGATTAGATATAAGCTACATTAGCTACATAAGTGACATAGTTATGTTATCTATGTATCTTATGTAGCCACATTAGCTTTTGCTATGCTTGCCAAAGCTTACATTTCTAAAGCTAACTTAGCTGCGTTTGCTTGTGGAGTACTGCTAATCATGTAGCTAGCATAGCTTTGTTAGCTTTTGCTAAAGCTAATTAAGCTGAAGCAAAACAGGACCTTTACTTCTAGATTAAACGTTAGCTACATAAGTGACATAGTTATGTTATCTATGTATCTTATGTAGCTACATTAGCTTTTTCTACATTTGCCAAAGCTTACATTTCTAAAACTAACTTAGCTGCATTGGCTTATGTAGTAATGTTAATCACTTAGCTATTGTAGCTTTGTTAGCTTTAGCTAAAGCTAGTGAAGCTGAAGCAAAATGGGACTTTTACTTCAGGATTAGACGTTAGCTACATTAGCTACATAAGTGACATAGCTATCTATGTATCTTTTGTAGCTACATTAGCTTTTGCTATGCTTGCCAAAACTTACATTTCTAAAGCTACCTTTGCTGTGTTTGCTTGTGGAGTAATGCTAATCATGTAGCTAGCATAGCTTTGTTAGCTTTTGCTAAAGCTAATGAAGCTGAGGCAAAACAGGACCTTTACTTCTGGATTAGACCTCTTACCTCTTTCTGTAATGTTTGCTGTGTGGTTATTGCATGAATGTAACTGCCAGACTTTGTTTATGAATGAAATTTGATTAAAAACAAAAATATCTAAAACCGCAATGATGTTGTACCGGCAAATTACAGCTTTTTCGTGCACTTCAAGTTCTGGCTGGGACGTCTCTGACTTTAGTGATTTAGATGGTGTCTCTGTGCTTTATAGAGTCCAACGGGACAAAAACATACAGTTTGAATAAATGTACATGTTTTTCTGTGGTTGGTTTTGAAGACATGGATGACATAATGTCTGCTGCTGTAGCTCCATGTAGTGGTCAATTTCAGCTGCAACTATCTTAAAATCCTTTTGCTCTCAATGCCTCAGGTTACATGACTGAAAGCTATGAATACTTTACATCTTTATTATAACCATGAAAATACCAGATTGCTACATAAAGAGACATCAGCTGCACGCTCTGTCATCCACGCTCCCCTGTTCATCCTTTTTTTTCTCAACATTGGAGGCGTTATGTTTTAGGCTGTCTGTCCATCAATTCATCCATCTGGACCATTCTTGTGAATACAATATCTCAAGAACGCTTCGGATTTTGTCAAATTTTGCACATAAGTTCATCCTTACTCAGGGATTAAGTGATTTGATTCTTGTGGTCAAAGGTCAAAGTTCATGGTCAAAGTTTTGGCTGAATTTACACACTGTGTGTCATTTTACTCTGCAGGATCTTGGAAATCTTGTTGAGCAGCTAGCTCGGTTCTTGGGTGTTTCCTGTGACAAGTCTCAGCTAGAGGGCATGGTGGAGAGCTGCAACCAGCTGATCGAGCAATGCGGCAACTCTGAGGCGCTGTCCATCTGCAGGGGTGAGTAAAAGTAGAAAAACCCCTACTCTTCTGGTCAAATTCAGCTGCATATTTCTGGCTCCAGGGCCTCCTGGGGACTGGGTAAAAGGTCTTTGTTGACGCTGCGTATGACACTGTGGAGTCAAAGCATTACATCAAATTATATCCCAATCATTACATCTGACCTTTCCTCTCCAGTTTTATTAGATGAGTCCCATGATCAGGCTTTAATTTCTCCATTTTATTGAGAATGACATCACATGTGATGATCTCCAAATGGCTAAATCTTCAAAGCTCCAAATAAGTCAGCCGAATATATGTATAAATTGATTTAAAGTGTACTAAAGGTCATCAAACCTCATTTCTCTGTACTGTTTTTGCCTTTTGATCATCATAAATTTGCTGTTTTGTTTACTCATACAGCTTTTAAACTAATAAAGCCCCAGATTTGACATTTAACTTGTTTATTATATAAAATAAGCAAACTATCTCCTGCCTTTACAAATGCTGAAGGAAGGCTATCATCCAAAGCTCCAATATGTAGAATGTTTGCACTGAAATGCTTATATTAATTAATGAAACATGACTGTGTCCTTTTAAAGATGTTGGTGACAGATGTTAATTAGGGAGAAAAGCTGTTAAAATGGTGCTGCAGGCCAACATGACTAAATACTCGGTTTTCAGCTGAACAGTGGTCTCAGAGTTTAGTTACCCTCTGTAACATGTCTTACATAATGTGTTTAAAAACTACAGGGGTCAGTAAGCTTGTACATGTGATCTCTTTGGGGTCATTGACCTTTAGAAGTGAACAGTACGGATTCTTAAAGAAGTAAAGAACATTAGATGGAAACTTTGTAGCAGTAGTTCTTTTTACATTTTGGTTGTTTTCATGTGATCTTGAGAAATTTGCACATTAGCAAGGAGAAATCAGCTTTGTTACCCCAAGATCATAGGATAGATAAGTCCAGATCTGGAGGAAAACAAGCTGGATTTAGTTTTTAGTTTTTAGTAACCACTGCACGGTCATAGCCAAGCAATGAAATATATTATGTTGTTTTAAGTAGAAAAGGGTTGAAGAGGAGGTTGTACTCCACTTTTACTCGACAGCAAACTGGATTTTATTTCCCTTTAAACACAACAAAACAAACACAACACCATCAGCTCAGTCTTAGTCAGCATTCTAAACCCCAGAGGCCTCACAGAGAGCTGAGCTGCTGATTCAGACGAGGCACATTTACTACACGAGACGCTGTTTGTGCATCACTTTGCAACGCCAGAGGGCTCATATTAAATCATTTACAATCAAACCCACATTTTTCATGACTAAAATGGCACCAAATAGTTAAGGATGTACCCTTTGGTTTTACTACTTTCTAACATGAAGGCCTAAACTGCCACATTGACATATGTATTCAGCCCTTTACTCAGTGCTTAGTTGAAGCACCTTTGGCAGCGATTACAGTTGCAAGTCTTTCTGAATATGACGCCACGAGCTTTGCACCGCTGGATTGGGTTTTTTTTTCTGCTGTTCCTCTTTGCAAATCCTCTTATGCTCAGTCAGGTTGGATGGGGACCGCCATTTTCAGGTCTCTCCAGAGATGTTCCAGAGGGTTCAAGTCACGGCTCTGGCTGGGCCACTCACAGAATTGTGACGACAGCCACTCCTGTGTTGTCTTGGCTATGTGCTTAGGGTCAGTGTCATGTTGGAAGGTGAACCTTCAACCCAGTCTGAGGTCCTGAGTGCTGCAGAACAGGTTTTCATAGAGGATACCCCTTTACTTTGCTCCATTCAGCTTCCCTTCAACTCTGACCAGTCTCCCAGTCCCTGCCCTCTGAAAAACACCCCCACGGCATGATGCTGCCACCACCATGCTTCACTGTTGGCACGGTATTGGGCCGCTGATAAGTGGTGACTGGTTTCCTAAAATTGAGGCCGAATAAAATAAACACAATAAAACTGAAAAAAATGAATACTCTCTGAATGCACTGTATATGGTGGACATTTATATTTTTACTGGCCACAAATAGTAGTAGTTTTTTTACACAATGTATAAGTGATCCCTTGCAAATTTAAATTGGATTGTCTAAATTTATATATTTTTTAAATCATATTGAAAAAACAAACAAACATGCCACTTGCATTGATACAACCTAAAATATTGAAAAATAAATGTGAAAAATGACTCATTCTGGCATAATTTAATGATAAAGTTTCCATTTGCAGCAGTGGATACCATTTTTGCATATCATTCATTTTAATCCATGTAACTTCATTTTTGGAGTATTAAACTTATTATGTCATTGTTCTATTTATGATTCTTAAAATCTAGTTTTTATGTTTATAAATGCTGATTTTTTTTCCCCACAAATCAACAAACCATTTCATTTTGAGGCTGCATTTCCACCAAAACACTTCAATTAATTTATTTTATTTCTTTTATACCAAATTTACCATTCAGCCTTTTCTGTTTTTTTTATTTTTTATTTTTATTTTTTGCATATTTAAGTCACATTACAACATGATAATGTCTGACACCCATTTAGAGGTGATTATAGCACCACCTTGTGGCTACCTGCACTACCTGCACCATAGATTCCTTTGTAAATGCAGATAGCTTTATCTGTTTTATACAATTTTTCCTGCATGCTCTTTTACATCCTTTTTTATGTTAATCTTTTCATGTGTTTTTGTTTTCTTCATGTGTGACAGCTGTTTGGTTTAGTTCTTATTGCCCTCCATGTTTGGTTTTGATGTTTTTTTAGTTTCTGTCATCTGTTTATTTCTGTTTTCCATCGTTTCTTTTCCTTTTAGTGCATGAAGTCTGACGTCTGCCCTGCTTTAAGATAAACTCACAGTCCACAGACTCTGTCTCATTCATCACAGCAGGTGAGTCACTGCTGCATCGCTCTGCAGCTGATCATGTTCAGTATTAGGACCAAAATAAAGGCTTTCATCATGGTCTTCATGCTTTAGTGGTGCACATTACTAACCTTCTGTTAAAGCTGCAGTCATTCGAGAAGAACAGGAAAGAGCATCTTTAGACCGCTTGTAGGCGTGCCGTTCCACAGAGTTGGCTGGGCCCCTGCCAAACCCAGAGAATGAGTCATGATTTATTGACAGTATCGGTGCATGTGTGTTGGACCAGTAGCATTGGTGCTAGCATCCTGGCTAACAGTTACTTTATTTTGAAGCTGAAAAGTGTGTCAAGCTATTACTGGGTTCAAAGGTCGTAATTATTCATTATTTTCACCAGTTTTAACCACTTTTTCTGCCCATTTTTGTTGGCCACTTTACATCATATTTCTTTTTACCCTTTTTCTAAGATTTTTTTTCCTGCCCATTTTTGCCACCTTCTACCAGTTTGCATGTGTTAACACATTTTTGCCACTCTTCACCCATTTTTGCCTGTTTCAATCCACTTATGCCACTCATTTATCCTAATTCCCTATAACTACTGCTTTTATGCCTTTTTCTCCGTTTGTTTTAACCCTTATCACCACTTTTCCAGCACATTTATGCCATTTTTAAGGCATTTTTTCCCTCTTTTAACCAGTTTTTTGCTACTTTAAAGATTCAATTTCACTCTCTTTCTGCCCATTCCTTCCCTTCATCATAATCGTCAATTTTTACACCATTGTCTGCAATTGTTTTGTAGACATTTGTTTTGTTCCTGCACATTTTTGCTATTTTCAACAGTTTTTTTTTGCAAAAATTTTAGCCAGTTTTTCCTACTTGTAAGACCCAAATTACTATCCTTTGTCTTTTGACTATTTTTTGCCTCTGGTAAACATTTTTTGCCACTTTTTACTATATTTACTACTTTAATGCTCCAATTTCACCACATTTTCTACCCATTTTTGCCTAAAGCAACTTATTTTTCCACTTTTTAACCATTGTTGCTCTTTAAATCTAATTTTGCCACTTATTTATCCCATTTCACCTGTGTTTTGACCCATAATTACCAGTTTTTACACCATTGTCTGCAAATGTTTTAACCCTTTCCACCATAGTTCCTGCACATTTTTGCCACTTTCAACCTGTTTTATTTTTTATTTTTTGCTTGATTTTAACCAGTTTTTGCTGCTTGTAAAATCCAACTCACTGTCTTTTGTGGCTATTTTTGCCTCTGGTAACTCATGTTTGCCTCTTTCATCTATTTTGCCCCCATTTAATCATATTTTTCCACCTTTTCTGCCCATAACTGTCATTTTTGCCTAATTCTTTGCCACTATTAATACTTTACACCACTTTTTATGCCAGTTTTTGCCAATTTTAACTTCATTTCACTATTTGTACCACTGTAACCAAAATTTTTGCCACTTGTCACCACTTCTTTCTGCCTGATTTTTGTCACTTTCTGCTTACTTTTTTTTTTGTTGCCATTTTTACCCATTTCAGTTCTGTTTTAAGAAAAGGCATTCACATGATGAAGAAAGCTATATACAGTGCTTAACAAATTTATTAGACCACCCTAACCCTAACCAAAGTAAGGTTTATGCCACAGCTGCCCTAAATTAACAGCATTGGTAATTACCAAAATTATTTTTTATGTTTCTGCAATGGTTAATACACCAATATGTAGAAGCTCTTTAACCCAAATCATATTTTTAATGCTAAAATAGAATTATTATTGTTATCCATGAATTTTCAAATTTTCTGATTTACAAAAAACCGAAAAAATAGTAAACACATTATTATTTCTTGATTAATATGTCAAATTATAGTTATTTACTTGCATTCCTGAACAGAAAAATGAGTTTTAGTGGTTGAATGTTATGCTTGATTCATTTCTGACTTCTCAGAGAAGCCCAGTGAGCCGGCTCAAAGGTGAATTCAGTTTGAAATTCCTCATTCCTGTTCAAAATGGTAAAACTTGAAGAGCTCACTGAGAATGAAAGAGTCCGCATTAAAGCACTTCATGATGCTGGATGATCTCTGAGACAAATATGACAGGTGGTTTAATAAATTTGTTAAGCACTGTACTATGGCACTATGGACTCTTTCTCCTAATATAAGCAGTTGTGTTGCTTTAAAATGTGGCTCAGCTGGTTCCTTCCTCTCTCTGTGCCTGCAGGTCGCGTCGGTCTGTGGAAAGACGTTTTCACCGTCTCCATGAACGACAAGTTTGACGCCGTGTACAGACAGAAGATGGGAAAGTCTGACCTGATGTTCGACTTCGCCCTGTGAGGATCCATCTTCACCTTTCCTCACCCCTCCTCCTCCTCCTCCACCGATCTACTTCAGAACATCGACGATCGCACACCTTCTGCCAAAAACTCACAATCGTACATCCTCACTGAGTTCACTCTGACAACAGGATCACATGACAAGACTTTACCCAGAATGCATCTGTGTGAAAACAGCTCATCAGACACCATACCTGAGTGGATAGAGTGAGAGTAATCCAGTTTAAACCAAACCTCCCCAAAGCCCCCTCCCTCTACGTGTTTCCTCTGTAAACGACAGGGTTTGACCAATATCGCATTAGGAAGGCTGATTTAATCCTGATGAACCAAAGAACGGGTCCATATTTATGTTTAAATCCCACAGCGTGCTCATTATCAGGGACTGAAACTAATGCTAATACATTGGTGACACTTTACCGTAGAGTACAATGAAACTGGAACGGTTGAAGAATAACTAACTAGGTTAGACTGGTTCAGTTATTAGAAACTACTCAGTATGATGATCAAGTGAAAGCTAGCAGTGACTTTACAAAATTCAATGGTGAGTTACTCACTATCTACACAGTTAACGAGCACTTAAGTCCTGATTTATTACCAAATAACAATACAACAATTATAATACTGTGTCGAAGGCACGAATGTTTCGTACTGTGCTAAATCCACCAAAGTTGATTCTCCATTGACTAGAAACCACGCCAATTTTTGGTACTTTATTGTAAAGTGTTACCGATATTTATGAATGAAAAAGACAGAAAATCACAAGTTGACACATCAGGAGAGGGAAGAAAACAACAAAGTAATTTGTTCATATTTCTTTTGTTGTATTTCTCCCTTTATGTCAAGTCAAATATCAGTTGAAGGTCGAGAGCATCCGCAGTCATCAGGTGAAGTCAAACCCAAATATATGAATACAGGTGCATCTCAAAAAGTTAGAACCTCATGTCCAAGTTCAATTTATGTATTCTAGATTCACCTCATACAACTTAGTCATGATATTCAAATTTTTTTCTGATGCACCTGTATAATCCTTAAATCCACCCAGAGAGAGACTGTTGTGTGTTTGTTGGTTAAGTGCTGCAGACTCCATCGCCAAAGTGCGTACGAACGTTCGTGTGTTTGAGAAACACACAGGAAAAGAGAGATAGGTAAAACAAAGTATGCACCAGAGTCCCTAAGCTGATTTAAAATCAATGAAATGCTTTTATAAATCTATAAAAGCCTAGATAGTCTACTATACAGCTATGTTTAAATAAGCAGAGTTCCTAGAGGTAGATGTAGGATTAGATTTCACTAAAGAGGCCAAAAATCAAACAGTCTGATGTGTGACCTGCTCTGTAGTGTAAAAGTTTATATCATCAGAATTATTAATTGATTTAAAGATGCTTTAATATCAAATTATAAATCAGGATAATTGATTCCTGAAAAGCTGGCATTTTATTTGCTATCTTGTGTCCAAGCATGGAGGTTACACTGCCATCAGCTGTGGCTGTTTTGGCAATTAACGCCTATCACCCTCTAGTGGTGGAAACAAGCAACCACAGCTTGATTACAAAGATTTAAAGCCTGTCTGAATGAAATTCAAGACAAAGCCCCTTTGTTTTTTATCATTTTATTCTCTCTTTTAGGGTTAAATAAGAATGAATAGATAAAATCTGATGCTTCAGGGTGACTCATGGGCAAACATGCATGTTACCCTGAGGAAATATCAACGCCTGTGAAGCTCTACTAAGATGTGATCGCTGCAGGTTTAACACAATGGAGGCAGATAAATCTGCATTAAGTCATATGTTAATGGAGGTGATATACAAAGGCAATTGCACAAGCAGAAGAAGCTTAAAGCTCCTATGAAGACCTTTGTCAAGAAGTTAACACATTATAAACAGGAAATAAAAATACTGGATTAAGAAAAACTACATTGACAAGCTTGTAGCAGCAACAGGAAGCTAAAAACAGATTAATATACTGGGACAAATGGGAATTTCCTGCACATGGGCATTAAAACCCCTGTTTTAGCAGCCTGTCACAGCTTAAAGCATTTAAAAACACTTCACCGTGTGAGGGACAACACTGATGGAGGATCCAGGCCCACCATGGTCGAGTCTTTTTCATTTTTTTTACCTTAAGAAGAGTATTTAAAAAATGGATATACTGGCAACACACCAGTATATTGATTTGGTACATCCCATATAAGCTTTGTTTCAGACTGGGTGTGTGGTGGCTGCGTAGCAGCTGCAACATTTGCATGTTCACAAGTCAAGGTTTCCAGACTGCCTTCATGGGCGTCTCATCTTAAGAATAGCAGGCTGGTCTGTTTTTACTGTGAGCTGCATGTCTAAAATAGAAAGGATCATGATAAACAGAGCTGTATTTAGCAGATATGTACAACAGGGTTTTTCCTGTATGCAGAATTACAAGGGAAAGCAAATTTCGGGAGTTCCCTGCCAAAAAGACAGAAAGTTTCCTAAATTTCCAAGATTTTCTTCCCTGCTGAAGAAAACATGACATGGACGAATGCTTGTCTTTATGTGCAAGATGATGAACGCACTTGTTCCTCTCAGCTTAATGCCATAGGATTGGTGTATGTAAGGGCAGTGCCCCTAGATAACATGCACCCGCTTCCACTGCCTCCCTCTGTTATGGGCGTTATGGGCGTGATGCTCCCACAAACCCCATTTAATAAGACAGAGAGAGGCGGTGGTAAACGATGTGAAGCAACAGCTTAACTCAAGTCAGTGATCATTGGTATTTGTTAGATATTTCATAATCCTCCAGTCAGAAGCTAGAGCTGCAGTTTCATTTAATCCATTTATCAAAAAGTTATATCAAACAAAGAGGAATAAGCAGGATGTTAATCCTCTTACAATGTAAACTTATCACAGAAAGGGTTGACAGTCAGTGTTTTATTATGGACATGAAATTTAACATCTATTAAAGAGAGGGTAGGAAAAAAGGGTTTTTTAAGGTAATAACACTTTTTGAGGACATCTAAAATCTTTACCAGGAGGTCAGACCAGTTGGAAATGATAGTTTTCCAGTCAAATTGGAATCGCTGCATCTCTGGTTGAAGTACTACAAGAGCTCAAGCTTGTTTAAAGAGGAAAACATATTTCAAAGATTTAGCCTCTTCATTTTGCTCTCAAAGTGCACTTTATTGATGCATTTATAAGGAATTTGAGAAATGTTATTAATTAAAAACTTACAGTGCCCCCAAACCCTCCAGCAAATTTTGGGCCTCTAGCTCAATTTGAGCCAGGAAAAACCCTGGCATATGCCCTAGTGATGGGAAATACATCTATTTTTAGTGATCCGGGTCATTCAGCTCAGCTCAGTAAGAAAAGCTGACTCTTTCAGCTCCCAAACGACTCGCTATGTTTATACTTCACTTATGTTTGATTTTTTTGATCAATGAAAATTCACGTCATTATTTTTCAAAATGTGCTGTTTCCTGAAAATACACTGTGGGTCAGACAAAATTATATAAACGTTCATGTGAAAGAGTCGGCTCTTTGTACCGGCTCGTTCACGAACACATCACTAATATGTCTACATCAGTAGAACGTGCCACTGGCAAAACGTGTCTGTTCAATAAAGTTGTTATGCTGGAGCGTTCTGTTTCCACATCAGTAGAATATGTGACAGGGAATATAAACAGCACAAGTGTATTTCCAGTTTGAACTTTTCAGAGTAACAGCCTGGTTTAGCATTTCTGTGGAGAAACTCCCCTCGTTTATAGAGACTGCTTTTATTCTGAAGTTCCCCCGGCTCAGCTGAGCAGTAAGTCAAGCTGCTTGTAGGGAGATTTATTGAGGTAAAACTGATGAAGAAAGACAGTATGAAGGTGGTGATGGCACAAACACAAGCGGACATGCGCTGCAGATGTCACACTGCAAGCATGCACCCAGTCTGAAAAGAGTTTGAGAGAGTGCATCCATCGAAATGCACATTTGATGGCTGATTTTTATTATCATTACTATCATACCTGCCTGCTGTCTTACATCTAGATGTTTTGCATCAAGCCGCCCCCTGCTGGCTGTTAGAAAGAATGCACATTTAAGATATTTGCACATGTCTTAACTTTATCAGGACACATCCACTTCTTTCTGTGGTTGAAATGAGTGAAAAATAACAACAAAACTCTTGATTTTCCTCTTCTGTTTCTGTGCTCTCTTGTAAACTTTGGGTGTTTTTGCTGCAGGAGAGGAGAGAGCTGAGTATTCAGACATAACCAGCATTAACTACTCAGCCAATCACAGACATCAACTTGAGACGTCACTTACAAACACTCCTCCTTCTCTTCCTCTTCCTCAGTAGATTCCTGTCCTCCAGGCTGGTGCGTGCGCTCTTCAGACACTCGTGAATGTCTTTATTGTGTGGATGTAAACGACAACACTCGTCACGCGGCCTCTTTTACAGCTCCTCCTCATTGTTCTCTCTTTTCTCTGCGTCACTCTGTTTACAGCCGTTGGCAGGGCTCCTCCGTCCATCTCCTCTTTATGTTTGAGGTTGTTTTTTTTTTAATACATGCCTGCCTCCGTTTCCTGGGCGTCTTGTGTTTTACATGCTTTGCTCGCTGGTTTATTAATAAAGTTGTGTCTTCAGGCAATACTCAAAGAGTGTCTTCTCTTTATTTGAACTCTTCAGTGTCTTCAGTCCTGGTTGCTACTAAAAAGTGTTTTAAAGTACAGCTTTAAGATGGAACGAAACAACTCCTTTGATTTTGCAGACAATCCTGGTTGGCAGGGGATTTCGGGAACTACATATCTGTCATCTTTTCAGGTTGAGCGAAGATGTATGAAAGGCCTTAAAGTCCCTGTAAAGTGACCAAAAAAAAAGTATTTTAGGTTTGTTGTATGAAAGGCCTCTTTGTTATAAACCACCAGGCCAATTTTCAGTCATGACAACCATCTCTATGTTTATTAAATTAAGCTTAAAAATCTGCTCTTGGATGGTGTGGGCGTGTCAATTGAATACACTGAAGCGACGCCCACTCATGAGAAACACGATCCTCTCAAATAAAAAAAAATTCTACAACCTGAATGAAGGACTTATCCTTCTTTTCCGCTTCTGTGTTATGACTCTCTTTTTTTAAGCCACTAGAGAAACAGTCACATTTATGTAATGACAGCCAGAAAAAATTGAAGCAAAAGTCTCAGTTTCATTTTTTCTCATCCTGTATTAAACTCTTTAGTTATATGTATATCTCAGTTTCTGAGTAATGTAAAGTTAAATCCCTCTCCCATTTAGAATATATCTTTGTTATTAAGTTCCTGCTGTAAACACTCAATTTCCTGATGTTACTCTTCAAAATAAAAGTCCTCAGAAATGATAAGTATTTGAGGCTTTTATTGTGACAGACTTTACAGGAATAGATGTGTCTATCATGAGATACTTTACTAGCCTTTAGCATCGTGATGCTAACAGACAGGAGGGATTAAACTGTTGCTGCTTTGAGAGAGACAAAGCCACAGCCTGCTTCTTTTTATCATCCTGGATTTAGGACAAGTGAAATATGGATCAAAACACACTTACAGCAGGTTAGGTAGGTAAGAAGTTTGTTCCTGCTGCATGTGGTCCAAGTAAAAAATAGATGAGTGCTTCAGAAATAAGCCTGCACACTGACCTTACGGTGGACTCTGCTAGAAGCGAAGCAGTTGGGTATTGAGTTTACTGTTTTCTGGCACAAATCTCTCTGGTATGATGCTTCTAGTGACCTGTAGGCCAGCCTGGCTTATAGATTTGGGAAGTTTACCTCACAATGAACAAAAACACAGCACGGAGCTGGCTCTTAACTTTCAATAACAGCAGTGACATCAACTAACAAGACTGTATTGAGATTTTACATTAGTGCAGTTACACTCAGTGGCCTTCAGGTGGTGCAAAGTGTACCACATCAAATTCCTTTAGGAAAAAACTTTAAATGCCTGTTTTTTTGTTGTTGTTTTTTATTCTGTTTGACAAAGGTCCATCTTTGTTTTGCCTCCTTGGTGACCGACAACAGGATCCAAGCTGAAGGTTTGAATACAGTAGGCCTAGGGTGTGAACAGCTGATTGGTCTCACACCATGACACAAACAAAGGAGACAAAGAGATCAGGTTCAAGTGTTAACTAGCAACCACTGCCTGTCCTCTCAGTGTCGTTTATCACTTCCTGTCTGCCTCCTCTTTCCTCATTTACACACTCGGTCACTAACACTCCAGTCTCTCCCAGTATGCCCAGACTGCTGCCTCTAGACCCTGGACTGATGATCGACAGGCGGCCTCACACGGCCCCAGGCAGATTAAATCAGACATGGAGCCACACATACGGAGGTAGGAGTTTCTTTCTTGTAGTGTTTTTGGGCCACATTTTAGTCGATACTTGATAACCCTCCTCCCTCCATCGTTCAGGTCAGCAGCGTAGTTTAGAGCAGGTGGATTCTCTGATCCTCAGCAGACTGGATAAAATGAGGGCAGCCTTCATGGCAGTGGATCCTGAAAGGACGGGTCTGGTGAGCAGAGACGAGTTCAGACGAGTCATGGAGAGCCTGCTGCCAGTTTTTAAAAAGGAGCTTCAAACGTCGATCAACGAGGTGAGATGGATGATTGCTGTTGTCCCTGGTAACCTCCTGAGACCTGAGCTTTTGTTTGAAATGCATTTTTAGTTCCTCCACTGATTTGGGATCAGTAGGAGCTGGTAGGTTAAAACATAAGCCTTGCCTTCGAACAGGACTTACTTTTTTCCCTTTTTTGAACCGAAAAAGATGTCTAAAAATTTCCCTAAGGTTCTGTTTCTGCAGAAAATCCTCGCAGCTACAAATGGTGTCAGTCATCCACTAGAAGTTCTAAATTTCATAGAATTTTCCTTTCCGAAACCCACACAAATTACAAAAAAATTCTGTGAAAACTCTTGAACATATTTTCAAAGTATTACATAAAAAGAATCTCCAAATATTCCCCAAATATGTCAGCAAAACTTTATCATAAAGCCTAAACATTCCAATAAAAGTCTCCCATGCAAATTCCTGTAAATTTCCAAGCAAAGTCCCATTTTTTTTTATCAAATTGCCAATAATTTACAAATGCATTCCCCAAAATATGATGAATATGATGGAATATTCCCCCAAAATATCTAAACAATTCCCTGAGATTTCCATACAAAAAATCTTGAAAATTACAACCCCTCATCTAATTCCTAATCAAATTTCCAAAAGTTTACAAATAATTTCCCAAAACTTTTAGGAAAATACCAAAAACTTAAAAGCAAACTCCCCCCAAATAATTAAAAAAAAAACATCCAAATTACAAATAATTTACAAAAAACCCTAAAAAATTTCAAATAAAATCCTCCAAATATCCAAACAAATTTCCCAAATTTCCAGGAAAATGCAGAAAAAATGAAATCCTCAAAAATAATAAAAAACAGATATAAAAGCAAAAATAACAGACATACATGCAGATTTTACTTTAAAATGTTTGAAAATGTTAAAGCAAATTAACCCAAAAATTCAAATAAATTCCCTAAATTACAAATAATTTACATAAAAATGCAAGAGAATTTGAAATACCTCCACACATCTAAACAAAATTCCCAAATTCCCATGAAAATGCAAAGAAAAAAAAAATCCAAAGTGAATTTCTACAAAACCTCCAATGTCACTCTCCAAAATACACAAATATATCCTCAAAGTTCCCATGGAAATTAAATCAAATTCCCCCAAATATCCAAACAAAGTCACTAAAACTTCCATGAAAATTCCTGAAAAAATTTCAAGCAGATTATTTAGGCTTTGGTTGTTATTCTGGATAATTATTTCAAAACTTTCGGTAGCAGAATTTATTACTATGTTGAAAGAAAGCTAAAATGTAAGTCCTCATATGCACATGCAGGGTCTTAAGGATTTAATGTTGATTTCAACAAGGATATCAGACTGGATCAATATCGGTTAACTAAAGGGACATAAAAATAAAACTAGTTCAAAAGCAGCTAATCCATAGTAGCAGGAATGAGAAGGTCCTTTTATGCTATAAAGGAGGAGGCTGGGGTGGAGGAGGTTAAACTTTGCCAGCAGCAGCATGGAACATGCAAGCAGGGATTAGTGAGGAGTAGCTGGGGGGTGATATATGAGATCAGCTAGCCATCAGCTGATCACAGCTGGGCATATGACTGCCCTGTCCTGCATTATCTAACACTAAGCTTAATTTAAGTAAGTTATTGAGAACCACAATAAAGGGAAGTGTTTCAAATGTTTCATTGTACCAGTCAGACATCTGTAGGGGTCTGAGGGCAACACTGATAATTAAATAGAAAAATTGCCCAATATTGGGTGTCGAAGACCTCTGTTTTTGTTGCTGTAGTATCAAACAGGTTCCAGTATGGTTTCAGTTTTACTAAAATCACAAAAGATTATCATTCTGGTATTGTGATGACAATTTAAAATGTCTACATCTGTACTATTTGTTTCCATTAGGCTAAACATCAAGACTTGATCTTTGGTCCACCACATGGCTTCACTTTCCTCTGTATTTCTGTAGTTTTGTGAGGTTTTATCCAGTAGATGGCAGTAGACGCCTTCTTTTATCTCCTCCATGCTGCTGACATTGACAAATGAAGCTCTGTGGCCATGCAGCTCGGTCAGAGGAGGAGTGAACGTGGCAGCTGTTAAAGCAGACGTTATTTGTTTGCACCTCTGTTGCGTTGGCTGGGATCAGGTTTTCCCTCTGATCCAGCTCATGCTCTTCTTCTCTGCTCTGTTTTATCTCCTGAATCCTCAGCAGGCTGCAGAAATGAACAAATGCGTTCATGAACAGCAGCATCAGGATGTAAAGGCCATCACTCGGGTCCATGAGGCCTTGTTTCTGGACGCTTCTCCTTCCTGGCACTGATCAGTCGAGCGTGCACGTGTCTGTGTTGTGTTCAGGGTCCGTGCACGGTGCAGTAATTCCCCCCTCTCCTCTTCATCTTCCTCTGTCACTCGTCTCTGTAATCGTCTCCGCTGTTCCTCTTTGTTCCGTCTCAGCGCTCACGCCTGACAGTTTGACTGCCTGTCTTTCCCACACAGATTTCCACCCGTAATATCAGCACTTTGTGTCTTCACCCCCCCCCAAATACACAACCCCACGCTTCCCTCCTCCCACTCCCACTCACCGCCTCATTCATTAAAGACAGTGACAGTGGAGACTTGAGGAAAGTTTACTTTAAAAGACGATCATGGAGGAGCAGCTGTTGTTCTGCTGACATTTTGATGTGGAAGTTGCTTTGTGCTTGAGGGAGCGAGGTGCCACCCACCCCCGTCTTCTTCTTCTTCTCTTATTTATTTATCTTTCTAGGCTCATCCATGACATGTTTAAAAGAACACGTATTATTATTAATTTAAGGTAACACTTTACGATAACGGTCTGATCAGACTACATGAGTTCAGATTGATTCTGGCCTTGTACTCAAACACCAGGCCTGATTTTGGATTTTAGGAACAACACTTACTTTTTCTTGAATCTAGAGGCAGCTTTATTAAATTTTGTCTATTTGAGGGCACTGAACAGGGCATTCTGTCAGATTTTGTCCACTTACCTGCGGCAAAGAGGACATTTTGTCATAGTTTGTTTCTATAGACTGCACTTTGTCATATATCATCCTTTTAGAGAGCACTGAAGAGGTCACTTTATCAAACTTTGTCCAGGTAGAGGGCACTAAAGAAGGTACTTTATCAAATATTGTCTATTTAGTGGGTGCTTTGTCAAACTGTGTCCATTTCTGACTAGCACAAGGGGCACTGTGTCAATTTTTTTCCTCTTACAGGCCACCAAAGAGGGCCTTATGTCAATTCGGTCCACTCAGAGGGCACTGCACAAGGCTTTCTGTCAGATTTTGTCCACTTACCTGGCAGCAAATAGGGCATTTTGTCAAAGTTTGTTTCTGTAGACTGCACTTTGCCAAATATGTCCTTTTAAAGGGCAGCTGAAAGGGCAGTTTGTCAAGTTTGGACCACTAAAAGGGCACTTCAAGGTTCTCTTTTAAATTTTGTCTTTTTCAAGTTTTGTCCATTTCCGACCACCAAAGAGGGCACTATGTCAATTTTTTTCTTTTCATATGTTACCAGAGAAGGCCATTTGTTGATTTTGTCCACTAAGTGGGTCCCTAAGAGGACACTTTGTCAAAATTTCTTTACATAAACTGCCCTATGCAAAATTGTGTCCTTTTAAAGGGCCCGTAAGAGGGCACTTTGCCAAATTGTGTCCACTTAGAGGGCACTGAAGAAGGAACTGTATCAATTTTTGTCTGTTTAGATGTTGCTTTGTCAAATTTTGTCCATATCCAACTATTAAAAAGGACAGTATGTAATTTTTTTTTCTCACACAGGCTGCCAAAGAGAGCAATTTGCCAAATTTGGCCACATACCAAGCACAACAGAGGGCCTTTTGTCAATTTGGACCACTTGGAGACACCAAATGGGGACACTTTGTCAAATTCTGTCCATGTCCAACCACCAGAAATCAGTTTTATTTTTACAGGCAACAGAAGAGGGCCCTATGCCAAATTTTGTCCTTTGAGGGTGCAACTCAGAGGTCAGACTGACAAATTTTGCCCACTTATAGGGATCAAAGAGGCACCAAGGAGAGAACTTTTCCAAATTATGTCCATTAAGAGGCACTTAAGATGGCGCTTTGTCAACATTTGTCTATTTAGAGTGTACTTTATCAAACGTTGTCTGTTATGAGGGCACTCAGTCAAAGTTTGCCTATACAGACTACACTTTTTGTCTGTTCAGAGGGCACCTCGGTAAATTCAGTATATTTTTAGGCACCAAGGATATAACTTTCTCAAATTTAAAGGCACCCTAAAAGGCACTTTATCATGTTTATCTGGCATCAAAAAGAGAGCTTTGGCTTCTTTTTTTTTAAACCTTAGAGCACAATGGTGGCGATCCCCTCCCTCCCTCTATTGTGCAGCTTGAAGGACGCCATGGGTGTGCTGCACTACATTTATTTATTTATTTCTAATTTATGCTTCAATGATGGGACAGTGGATAGAGCCAGAAGTTAGAGATAGAGAAAGAGAAGCGCACAGACACAACCACATGACTATCAGCGCTACACAACAGTTTTGAAGCGATATTAGATATTTAGAACTGCCTTTAAGACTCACTGACAATGACCCAGTACTTGGGCATGGTTGCTACAAAACTCTGGCATAGCGTGCTTTAGTTCACAAAAATCATGCCTGAGGCCACCTCTTGAAGTGGACAGGCATGGTGCTCAAGTATGCTGATGAAATGAACAGAGCTTTAGGGTCAAATGTACTCAAAACTGCCCACCCTAACTGCTGCTTCTGCAGTAGAAGTTTTTTTATCTTCATATTTATTGGTGCAGAATCAGCTGCTTGATGCCTTCTGGCCACCTTCCTTTGGAGGTCTTCCAGGCACACTCAACTGGGAGGAATCCTTGGGATAGGCCCAGAACTGAAGGGACCACATATCCAATATAGTTGGAAAATGCGGCTGGGGAGAGGAATGTGGAGTTGACTTGTTCAGCCTGCTGCCAACAAGACTCAGCCCTGGATAAATGAAGGAAGATGGATAGATGAAATGTTCCTCTAACAACACTGATAAGCAGATAACTTCTTGTCTATTTTAATACTTTAACAACACAGCCTTGTAAACTAATTTAAAGGAAAGTTAAAGCAATTTAAAAATGGAGCCTGAGTTGTATTTAAGGTTGGTTTTTGGTCCTAAACCATCATATCCTGACCTTTGCTTCACCTTCAGCCTCTCATTGACCTGCAGGTGTCACATCACTGTCACAGGTATGTGGAGCACAAAGACCCCCCCCCCAGGTGTTACGGTGTGTTACGCTCCTCTGCTGCTGATAGCGGTGATAATTGGACGGGTGGTGTCTATAATAAGACTGAACACCAGGAGCTCCGCTGGGGCCGGCTGCACTGGATTACACCATGGAAGGATGTAGGGCAGGGCAGCAGGGACTCTACTTTGATTATGAGCCACTAAAATAGGTACGGCACACGTGTGTGGGGGTGTTTTTGGAAACTAGATCTCTGATTGTGTGTTTGGGAAGACGCCAGCTCTTAAATGTGTTTGTTTGAGCGTGTTTGAGTGAAGAATCAGCACAAGGTCAGAGATAATGCAGGCATGTGGATTCCCCAGGTAAACAGAGCACCTAGCTTATTCCCTTGACCAGCCTCATCCTGAAAATTACTGATTTACACACCTGATGCCAGACCGAAACATCAAAAAACAAGAACACAGAATTTACAATCTTGATTTAAAGGAGCAGAAAGAAAGTGCTCTTAGTAATGCATAAGTTTGGACCATGCAGCCTCTTTGGGCCACCCATCACTTAGGGCCCCAGGAAGCTTTTACCCTTTACCTCCCTCATTAGAGACTTTTGACCCAAGGACCTTGGCATATGTCCTTCAAAATATTCATTGTATCCTAGAGTCAAAATGCATATCTAGGAAAAGTCTGAAAAAACTCTCAAAGTGTTCTTGACAGAGTTTCTGCTAAACTATTTTGTCTCCAGCCAAAACGACTGGCAGTCCTCAAAGAACTTTGTCCATTTAAAACAACTATATGAATTCTGCCCATTTAGATAAACATATGTGGCAAAGCCTGCATTTAACAGCATAAAACATATACAAACAGAAACACTGCGATGCAGCTTCAAGTCTGCACTAAAACGGAGACAGACAATAGAGACAGTAAAAAACCACGCCGCATTATTACAGCCTGCCTGTCTACACATAATACTCATGACAGGACCTTGGAAGTGACTCCGTTAATAAATTCTTTTATTTCTCTTTGAAAAAGCTGTCTAAACAAATGCAATGTCAGTACATTTAGTTGCACTATAAGCCTATGTTTAACTGATAAATACAGCAGCACTTTGCTTCACATTAGCACCATTATCTCTGTTAGCCCATTAGCACATTAGCTGCTAGCATAACTTCACAGCTTACAAAAGTCAAATAACATCCTCCACTGAAAACACCATCAAATAGTCCTAACTAACAAAAGCTCTGTGAACTTTAAATCACGTTAAAACTGTGCATTACAAATAAAAAATTGAGTCTTACCGTCAATTTTCCAATTTTAGTCGTCTCACTGATGATCTCAACTGTAACCTCCGCTAAAACAGTAAAATCATCGTGGTTTATTTAGAGTTGTCCCGAAGAAATACAAAAGCGTCCACTGTGTATATTTTAGTACAGTCAGGGGCTCTTCCCACGCTGCTGCCGCTGATTAGCCAGGACGCCCCAAGCATGAGCATCCAGATACAAAGAAGTGAGATTGTGCACTCATGGCGGCCCTAACAATCCACGCCTTCCTGAAACATGATTCTGTGTTGAATACAGTTCCACTACATCTAAGAATTGATAATAGGTAGATTCACCCACTCATCAGAGTCCACTACACCTCTGCTCAGCCCAGGCCTGTCCTGCATCTGTATTTATGCTGCTCAGCTAACTGCAGTATCCTTTGTTTCGGTTTCTTTCCCTGCATAGTTTTGAGTTGCTCTTAAGTTCCTCTGAGATAGGCTTTGTTTGGCGCCATCCAGGTTGATGACATGAATATTCACCACCCAAATAAGCCATGTGCTGTCTTATGTAGATACGTATCACAACCAGGTATTTGGTAATTGGCATATTTTTCAGCTGAACATTTTGGAAGTTAATATTCTTATCTGCCAGACTTCATCCTGTGAAGCCAACCAAAGACAGGTAAATGCCAGCTAACAGAAACTCTGGTTCTTGAAATATTGCAGTCACAAGCAACAGATGCAAAAGAGCCCAATGCCTTGGTTTTTGAGCTATATCCTTAAAGATACAATGCAAGGTGTGAAAAAACTCCCTCAAAGCCTTCTTGCGATTTCATGTTTGTAAGAATTATAGTAGCATGGACCTACAGGGACCGCTGTCGCTGTCATGGAGAATGAAAGGTATTAAAAAAAACCCTAGTCAAGCACTGTGTAATGTTTCTGAGCTGCTGCATGTTGTTAACACCATAGCCTTTTTCTCTTGCCGTGGAGGGCCCTTTCTGACCCTCAGTTTGATCTTTCCTGTCACTGTTGTAGTCGTCATTGTTTTGTGTGTTTGCTACAGGTGTGTGAAAGCAGCGGTGAGACAGTTGACTACCTCCAGTTTCTGCAGCGTTACAGTCGAGCTCCAGCGGCCTGCGGAGCCTCCAGCAGCCGTTGCAGCGTTAGGTACACACTCCTCTACCCTCTATCATCACACCCAGCAGACGTTTAAACACAACGCTGAGTTTGAATCTGCAGATGATTTAACTGTGTGTTTGTCTGTGTGTTTCAGGTGTTTTTCGCTGAACTCCCCCATGTCTCTGAGTGAGATACAGGAGCATCTAAAAGAAAAGGTGTGTACTCTTTCTTTACCTTCTCTCACCTCCAGTTTTGACTTGTTGATCTTTAAAAGCTTCTACCTGAGATGAAATTGATAAGTTAGTAAATGCTGGGCTTTCCTGAGGTTTTTCTTGAGGTTTTGTTTATCAAAGGTTCTATAGATGAATTGGATAAGTATTAATGTACAGTATATTTGAGCAGCAAGCTGCTTTTGCAACACTACTCCAATCTCAAAGAAATGATGTAGTGAATCTACTACATCTTAGAGCCAGAGCAACTTCTTATTTCAGGCCTTAGATTAACCACAAGCTAAGGTAAACTGTTTCAATAAAAGCTTAAGTGTTTTTGTACAATCATCTACAAGCATTTGTCTGAATATAAAGTTAAACAACACCTTCGAAGAACAAAAAATTTAAAAAGAAGGAAATGAAATTACAAACAAAAGGCAAAAACTACAAAGTAAACATTGAAAAGAAAAAAGATAACTTTTGGAGGATTTTTAACTCCTAAAAATTGAGTAAAATATAAAATCCAAGTAAATCCATAGGGTTCACTAATAAAAGTATGTCTTAAAAAGACATTACAGGCTCAGCTCTTCAGGCAGATCATTCATCATTACTGGAGCCTCTACATGCATGCATGTAAGGTATGTCGCTAATGTAGCTAAATCTGTATTGTAAAAAAGCGACCACACAATATAAAATAGTTAAGTGACAAGTTTTACAGCTTTTTTGAGTTAAGGGGCCCAGCAAATTGCATAACAAACTCATAGCTAAAAAAAATTGAGTTGGCAAAAAATCTACACTCAAAAATTATATATCAGTTGGCGCAACTAAAATAGTTGAGCCAACTATTAAACTATTTAGATTTGCTTAAGCTGGACCTGTTTTTAGAAGTAGTTATGTAAATGTTGGCTTGCTTTAATCTTTGTTAGCTTTAGCTAAAGCTATCGTAGCTACATTCAAGCACATCTTAAAACTAATGTTAACTACATAGCAAGCAAAGCTTTGTTAGCCTTAGCTTTTAGGGTCTATATTCTAATACCGTAAATACACGCTAAAACTTTTTAAATAAATTTGATTAAACTTCTGGTTTAGGATGAGTAAAGGTTGAGGAAACAGGAAACACCCTGCCAAACCCAATTACAAAACATTTATTAAAGACTAATGTAGCTTATTCTATACTGAAAAAACAGGTTGTATGTGTGTATATATATTTAGACCACCCTAACCCTAACCAAAGCAAGGTTTATGCCACAGCTGCCCTAAATTAACAGCATTGGTAATTACCAAAACCATTTTTTATGTTTCTGCAATGGTTAATACTCCAATATGTAAAAGCTCTTTAACCCAAATGATATTTTTAATGCTAAAATATAATTATTATTCTTATCCATGAATTTTCAAATGTACTGATTTACAAAAAACTGAAAAAATAGTAAAGCACATTAATATTTCTTGATTAATATGTCAAATTATAGTTATTTACAGCATTCCTGAACAGAAAAAAATGAGTTTTAGTGGTTGGATGTTATGCTTGATTCATTTCTGACTTCTCAGAGAAGCCCAGTGAGCCGGCTCAAATTTGGGTAAATTCAGTTTGAAATCCCTCATTCCTGTTCAAAATGGTAAAACGTGGAGAACTCACTGAAAATGAAAGAGTCCGCATTAAAGCACTTCATGATGCTGGAGACAAATATGACAGGTGGTCTAATAAATTTGTTAAGCACTGTGTCTTACATAGTTTAAGAAACGTGTTGTGTGTGTTGTGTCAAGTAGTTAAGTAATCAAAGTGCACCCAATAAATCATAATTTGTTCATTCAAGCATTAATCAAGCTGATTATTTTTTACAATGTAAAGCTAACAAAGCTACGCAAGCTACATTGGTTAAGTAGTTTCATAACTAACTAAGCTAAAGCTACAAACAAAGCTGCCTTAGCTACATTAGATTATGCTACATTTGGTAAACTAGACCTGTTTTAAAAGTATTTTCACAAATGGTGGCTCTCTTTAGCTTCTTTACTTAAAACTATTATAGCTACATTGGCTAGTTAGTGAGACTTTGTTAGTTCTAGCTAAAGCTAATGATGTTAAAGCATCCCCTGCTTTTGTAAGTGCTTCTAAAACAGGTCTATAATCTAATTTTGGGTTAGACATTGGACCTTTTTTCTGTTTTTTTATGTAATGTTACTTTGTCTGTAATGTTCGCAAAAACAAAACAAAATGTCTGCAGTCTGCATCTCGACCCTCCCCATTAAACTGCTTGGTTCCATGAAAACAGCGCCACATCTTTCTTGAAATTAATAAAACAGATGTTAGTGTCGATGTTTTCACACATGCACAACAGGCTTGAAAAATTTGTAAATCATTCGGGACAAGCTGCATGTGTGCACATTTTTTTACCCTGACTTTTCCTTTAATTTTCCTATCATCTCCCACATATTGAAGACAGGTGAAGTTTGAACAAAAAGATGAGTGAAAAGGATCATGGGATTAGGGCTGAAGGAATGAATTTATGTGGGATGAAGGACAGATTATGGTTGAACTTGTGATCAGGGGTGGTGGCAGTAGAAAATGTGTCATAGGATAAAAATTTGTACAAGGATTGAACAAAGTCTTTCAGGAGTGCTCGTGTGAAAAACCTATTTAAAGGTTTTACACACATTTTTTTCTCCATATCCATTAAAGAATGCATTAATCTCCAAAGTCGGCGCTCTAAAGACAGAAAACACTCAGAAAATAAGTGAAATCTTCTAAAACGCTGCCGTGACTCACAGGACTCCCTCCCAGTGTCTGTGCTTGTGATTCACGTGTTTGTGGGACCGTCTCTGGCAGGACTGCGGCTCTACGTAGGAAGCATGACAGAATCCACTCTGGATTTGTGCTGCTTGTGTTCCACATATTAAAGCGAGATGTGGATGTTGTCGAACCTTTTTAAATCCTCACCGTGGATGAAAGAACGCCTGAGGGCGAAACAGGCCCGTCCTCGTCTTCATGACAGACAAACATCAGAAAAACATCCTTCACAGCCCACATCTTTCTGTCGTCACGTTTATCTGCAGTCCATCCGTGACTTCCTCTCTCTTCATCACTCCTTTCTCTCCGCTCATAAGATTTTTCTCCTCTCTTGTCTTACAAAGCGAGCAGATTTGTCCAAAGAGAGCGACGTCGAGGAAAAATAAAGTGAAGCATGCCGGGGCGACGAAACCTGACAGCTGCGTGTCAGAGTATCCCACGCTGAGAAACAAATCAACCTTTTCAGACGGAAATATCCCATCAACACTCACAGCAGTCTTTTTAAAACACATCTTTGTTTACCACATTAACTTTTTTTGGTCGCATTTTTCAAAACACCTACATTTATCTGTAAAGCATCTATTCTACATGGTGCTATAATAAAAAAAGTATGTAAGGGCGCTAAAAGATGTGATAGAAACACAAACCATTAATACAGGAATTCAGCTCACAAAATTTTAGACCTTTGACTTAAAAAAAGGCATTACAACTTTAACTGAACATATTTTAGCTTACTGCACCTCAAAGAGCAAATGACCCCTAAAACCCTTTCTGAGTTGCTTGGAGTGTTCCTTTGTCTTCATGGTGTGATGGTAGCCATGAATACCGATAAACCAGTGACTGGACCTTCCAAACACAGGTGTTTTTATCCTACAGTCACTTGAGACACCCTCAGGTGAGCCTCATTTCACTAATTGTGAGTCTACTTGCACCAATTGACAAGACATAGAACACTTATTCATGCCACTAAATCCAAGCTCTTGTTCTGCCCTGGGCTTCCTAAATCACATATTCCCACTTGATTTAGACTCTGCTTTACAACATCAAAATAGGCACTGTCATCGAGAGCTACACCAAGTTTACTTTCTGAGCACAAGGGCCAATCTCCGTTTTCCAGCCAATAATTCTTGTTTTGTATTTTCTCATCTTATTTTGAAGCTGCTCTTCGTTCATGGCTCTTTCTCAGGTGGACGTTCATCATGTAAGGAACATATGATGCAATTGTTAATCCTCGCCATACAATTCCTCCTTCCTCCATCTTTTTAAACACTTTGTATCTGACGTCCAAGATGCTGTTGTCATGGCAACAGGATGTAGATGTTGGCGTGCCCAGGTAGGGAACCCTTTGAGGGACAAAAAGAGTGTTTGTTTGTTTAGCGGTGATGAATAAATCAGAAAAATCGAGCGGTGTTTACGGAGAGACATCTCCGGGGAATCCCTCTCTGCAGCGAGCACGCTTTTAGGGACTCTGATCTCTGTCAGAACTGTTTGTCAATTACTGTAATAAGAGCGAGCGTGTTTGAGCGTGTGCGTGAGTGGTCACTGTCTGATGACTGGTGGAGGAGCAGCAGCTGGGCCTGATAATGAGTGATGCTCACACACATATGATGAAGTACCAGTCACAGCTGTTTAGCCCATGTGCTCGCCTCACTTATCAATATTCAATTAAGATCACTGCATCTCCCTAGAACACACACTAAAACACACACACTAAAACACACACTGTTTCTGAAGGCATCCAAGGGTGGAGTGAAGGATGTTTCTTAACTCTTTATGAACTCCGTCTGTCTTTATCTCCTCCTCTCTGAGGTTTGGGCCCACTTTGTAGGTTCATAATTCAAATATGAGAAGAAATTGTTAAATATTTATTAAAAACAACTGATCATAAAATATACTATATGGACAAAAGTATCTGTCCACACCTGTTAATTTTTAAATGCAGGTGTTTCAATCAGACCCATATCCACAGGTGTATAAAATCAAGTCCTTAGCTATGCAGTCTCCATTTGCAAACATTTGTGATACAACATGGGTCGTTCTGAAGAGCTCAGTGACCTAAAGAGTATTGCTTCCTTTGCAATAAGACAGTTTCTGACATTTCAGGATATTCCACAGTCAACTGTCAATGATATTATTAGAAAATGGAAGAGTTTAGGAACAGCAGCAACTGAGCTACAAAGTGTAATAGTCGACAAAACTCTGCTGGTTCCGAAGCTGAAGAGTTCTGAACTTCCAAACGCGTTATTGTAAGCACAAAAACTGAGGTGGGAGCCTTATAGGATGGGTTTCTATGGCTGACAACTTCATGTAGGTCTCACATCACCAAGCCTAATGCCACGCCTCAGATGGAGTGGTGTAAAGCATGCTGACACTGGACTAAAATGGAAACATGTTCTATCGAGTGACGAATTATGCTTCTTTATTTGATAGTCAGTTGAGTAAGTCTGGGTTTGGCAGATGCCGGGAGAATGTGACCTGCCTGACTACTTCATGCCATCTGTGATGTTTGGTGGAGGAGGGATATCGATGAGGCTGTTTTTCAAGGTTTGGGCTAGACCCCCTGTCTTAATGCTTCAAGACATTTTTGACAATGCTATGCTTCCAACTGTATGGCAGCAATTTGGGGAAGGCCCTTTTCTATTCTATCATGACTTTGCCCCTGTGCACAAATCAGGGGCTATAAAGACATGGTTTGATCAGTGCATTGTGGAAGAACCTGACTGGTCCACACAGAGCCCGGACCTCAATCCCACTGAGCACCTTTGGGATGAACTGGAACAGAGATGAATGCTCTACGATACATGCTCTACAGAATGATTGGGCATAAATTCCCACGGAAACACTCCAAAATC
Source organism: Cheilinus undulatus (assembly GCF_018320785.1). NCBI lineage: Eukaryota > Metazoa > Chordata > Actinopteri > Labriformes > Labridae > Cheilinus > Cheilinus undulatus. The sequence goes on along the minus strand of NC_054887.1, from coordinate 15,259,428 downwards.
TTGTGGAAAGCCTTCCAAGAAGAGTGGAGGGGGTTATAGCAACAAAAGCCAGACTGCTGTACGGTGGCAGGGAAGCCCTGGATGGGGCGAGGCAGAGAAGCAGTTCCAATGCCCGTGGCTGACAGGGTCTGTGGGTGCTGCAAACCAGAGAACCCTGGGGCGGTGGTGACCCAGGAGCTCAAGGAGGCGGTGAATGCAGAGCCTCTGGTGTGTGCTGAGTGCCCATCCTCGCTCAGGGTTTCCTCATTGCAGGCATAGGTTTGGATTTGGGATTGGGCGAACAAGTGCTTGTGGATCACTTAACACAGTGAGTCCCAGAAACCTTTGGCAAACAGGTTGCTGTGAGGCTGTGTGGTCCTTCTTCTTGATTATGTGGCCCCTCGGCTGGTACGTACGCATGGAGTCCCTGGGTGATGTGTCCATGCTGGTCCTTGTCTGCTGATTTGATTTTCTTAAAGGAAACCATTTGTTTCATCAGTTGCTCTCTGCTGAACGGTGAGTTTCGATAGACATACAACCTGCAGGGAAGTTCACTTAAAAGGAATTAAATCCTAGAAATTAAAGCTAGGAAAAGTTTAAAAACAAGCCAAATTCCTCAGACAGCTGTCATTTTATGACCAGGCAGAAGCTAAATTGTGTCAAACAGTCCTAAGAACATCTTTGAAAAGACAAACTCACAATCACACTCCTGTCTTCTCTGTGATGGATGATTGAGCTGTTTTTGTCATTTTGATCCCAGTTTGAAAAGATAAAACTAATCTTTTCTTTATCTCTTTAAATCTGCCATTTGGTGGAAAAATAGTGGTTTAATCTCTCTTATTATGGCTGTCAACACTTCGTCTACCTTCCTAATTTTCCATGCAGCTTACAGCTTTTTTTATTGGTAAAACTTTGCACTTTTAAAGATCTTATTCTGCTCTATTTTGTTCCTTTATTTGACTGAATTGATGCCACTGAGATTAAGGATAAGATTAAATGTTTAGAGACTGAAAGAAGAGTTTGTTAGTGAGCATTTAAACAATGAGCCTTAGCTAACAACAGACATAGAATACAACATACAGTGCTGTATTTGCCCCCTTTCTGATTCCTGATTTTTTTGCATATTGATCATGCTTTAATGTTTCAGATCATCAAACCAATGACTCTTGACTCTTGACTCTTCAGCAAACCAGGGCCACAGCCATTATCTACAAATGGGGAAGATTGGGAACAGTGGTAAACCTTCCAAAGGAGTGGAATAAGAAATAAGAAATTAAGCTCCAAAATGCCCCCATTACAATAGCTACAGTACATAAATCTAAACTGAGGCATCCAGAGCAGAATCACAATATTCAATCTATAGTTTCTGGAGGTATTTTGTATAATTTGCTCTCCTAATTGTCGCCTCTCTCAAGCAGTTCTTGAATAAACCAACCCGACAGCAGGAAGCTTCCCATATGGGGGATTCCCAGGCGTAAATCCTCATCAAATGCGGGTCTGTGGTCTAATCTGCATCTATTTCAGGAGCCACAGCGTGAGCATTTGTGGGAAGCCCTCTTGTAGACCCTCCATGTTGTTTAGGTGATGTAGTGCCTTTGTAATACTAATGTTTGGACGGGGAGCGACAGCAGCAGAGTGGTCCCAGAGCCCCTTATTATCCCTCTGAGCTCCACTTTAATGCCGCCTGTCGCCGGCACTCTGGAGCCCGACCAGAGAGAAATTAGCCCTCTAATTGACAGACAAAAGAAAGTTCATGTGTGCGCTCTCTCATGATTACTGTCTGATCTCCGTTTTCTCCATCGCGGAGCTTTTCCTCCTCCTCAGCTCCCGTTTGTGATCGGACTCCCTTCATTCGCCTCCAACTCTGTCGCTCCTCTCCGTCTCCCCTCTTTCATCACTCCTCTTCAGAGAGCCGTCCCGTCCCTCTGCTCGTCTCCTTCCCATAATTCATAGTGACAGGAAAGGTTAGAGCGATCACGGCGGAGCGCTGGCTGACATAGAGAGGAGAATCAAGAGTCTTTAAAGCCTTGTCGTTAGCCGGCGTTTACAAGTGGGCATGGTTTGACTGTAAATACTGAAACACAGCTTTTTCTCTGACATTTACTGAAGTTAGAGAGGATATGAGAGTTGTAGATCTACACTTTCATACTTACGATAACATGACCAGCCTCCTGAGAGGTTCATATAGATACAGACGGAGCTTTCTGTCCATGATCTGCACCTATATTGTGTGTGCTTCTGCATGGCTTCTCAAAGGCTGCAATACCATTGCTGATCACACGGGCAGTGTTGAGCAGATGTAGCCAACAGTTCAAGAGCAGCAAAACACAGTGAAGAACTGCACGTCAGGTTGGACTGGGTTCTGCGTCAGCGGCTGTTTTGTTCAATTTCTCCAACATTTCAAGTTTTTCAGCAAATCATTTTCCGACAACTTTGCAAAAACGTGTGCACTTTCACCAGTAGCTAGCTGTGAACTAAAGATGTCACTTAATGGGAACTTACAGAAGTTGTGTGCAAATACCCAACACTCAGTGCAACTGTGAACAATGTTTTATCCTTATAAACACAGTCTCATTATTTGATAGCCAGACTTCGTAAATTTAAGGGCTTGGGGTTTAGGTGTTACTGGTTAAGAACAAAAGAAACTAGGATGGTCAAGTATGACCCCTGGAACAGGCTCAAAACACCTCCATTTTTGCTAATTTAATCAAAATGGCAGATTTCATGTAGGAGTTAGATTTTTGCTCCAGCAGATTTTTTTGTAGATGTCTCTAAGCTGAATCTACAAGCCAAATTTCATACCTCTATGTCAAAGTCCCTTTTGGGGCTTTTCCGTAGAAGCACGACAAGTGGCGCCAATGAGGCAATTCCTGAGGGCCCTTTGTGAAACCTACATCAACCCTGCATTTTCAGATCACATGGAAGTGTGCCAATTTTTTTGTTTTTCAACATGTTAAGGGGTCCAAAAAGGCTGGGGCATGATTAAAATAAATAGTAATAAAGATGAAACCAATCAATTTCAACAGGGCTCTCGCACCCTTGCCCTTTGTGGCACTGACTCACAGGTTGGAAGCCATTTGCCTTTTTTTTGCACACCAGATGGCAAGTCAGTGCTGTATCTGGTCTGAAAATAACCATAAATACCCTAGCAAGAGGGATCAAAAATAGGGTGCAAGCTGTGGTGAGATCTCTTGATCCAATGGGAAACATGGAGCACCAGGATTAGCTCTCCAGCTGCCAAGCCAACTGATACAAGTTGAGTATTTGAATGTGCCATGCTTATGATTGGTCAAAAACATTAGTGAAGGATTAAAATTCTGTTTATTTTTTTTTAATTTGGGATGAAGCCAATTGATTTAGCAGGGTAGTTAGAGTATTTTGGCAGGCTTGTGCATTGAGCCAGGCCCTGCTCATGATGCATCTATTTTGCACAATGCAAAACTTTGCATTTAGGCACATGGACAGCAAGCTTTTTGTAATGGAGCAGTTGTGACAGCCTGGAGTCATACCTTCCACTACTGGAGGTTGGCTGGGAGTGTTGGCATTGAAGGGGTGTTAAAATGGGTTTTGATGCCACACTTGTTTCATTGTGAGCCACATGGGTGTAGGTTTAGCAGTCTTCAGTTTTGGTAGGGACACATCATTTTCTTTGGGAGAGGGGTCTTATTATTACTTATTCTACATAAAATTGTTTTTATTTGGTAAAGGAAGACAAAAAAAACTCAATTAGAGTTAAATAACAGCCTAAATGACTTATCATGAATTTGATATTTGTGTCAGAGTCTGAAGCAAAAATGACTGATGGGTTTCTTACTTTACTTCTGATTATCCAGACTTTAACATAAAAAGGAATAACTTTAAATGTTTCTGTTTTATCTAGAAATTCAACATATAAGTCCCGTGCAGAAGTTTAAAGCATGAATAGGCCACTAAGGATTTACAGAGGGCCCGACGTGTCACTACTCAGGGGTAAAGGTCAAGCTTGATGCCATCTCTTTTGTCCCATCCTTTTCACCCCTGATAATACCCCCAGAGACTGCCTGCAGTTTTGGGCCCACTGGAACATCCACAGCACAATCGGGGGCTTGTGGCAACCCTACTACCCACCTGGACAGTACCCAAGGCCATGCTTACTCGCACATCCGTCCCTGGGCTTGCTTGCCCCTTCACATCGTACTTCAGCCTCAATTTTTGGCCCAAACATGCTGAAAAGTTCTGCACAGTAATGTATGTGTTATTTTTTAAGCACAGCCAAAGATTGTACAGTTTACTCTTTTCTGTGTAAAAGTGCTCAGATATTGGTTTAAATGTGGGAATGGCAGTAATCTTGCCTATAACGCCCTTTGAGCGTGAAACCAGCCTGTGGTAAACATGTTTGCAGTCTTTATGCTCATTTTTAAGTTCACTTTCCTGTAAGAAAACAGGTCAGACAAACCAAACAAACCAGTCTGAAGTTTTACTCTACCTAAATCTGCTCTGCTACAGATTGATTTTATTCATAACAGAGGATTATCGAAGTGACTTCAGCCTGCCAAAACTTAATCCTGCAGAAAATTCTCTGGACTTTTAAATATCAACACAGCTGTCAGCAGATTTAAAACTTTTATTGTCTTTAAAAAAAAAATCAAATCCATCAATAGAGCTTCACTTCTGACTGTCATCGTTTCTATCCAGAGACCGCCACCTTCATGTCTGTCAGAGATCATCTCCTACTGTGAGGTGCTTGTATGGACAACATACTCAGGAAGATTTCAGAACCAGAATGCCCAAAAATTCCTACTTTTTGGAAACCTTGGCACCTGAATAACTTTCCATCTGTCTAAAGTGAAATACATAAGATACAATTTTCAGCCGCAACCTCAACCAATTTTTCCAAATACTCTTTTAAAGAGCGCTTACGGGGTCCCATCTAATTGTTTACCATGCCAGATGTACATGCCAAAATGAATGAGTTTTTGAGCGTGATTAGACCATTGGAAGTCCATTTAAATATGGCACACAATAATTAGAATGAGAAAGAGAAAACCTCAGAACTTAGATTTTTTTTTTTTTTAGATCTGTGGTGTATTTCTCATAAAGAGGGAGAAAACCTGTTAAAAGTGCTCTTCCTGGTTCGTGCTGCAAGCTAATCTAGAATGCTTATGAGACGCTCACAGCGTGAATCAGGAAGAGCCTTTAGAACAGTTTTTCTCTCATTTTGTGAAATTCCTCAGTGAAACAAAAATGTTGGTTTACATTTGAGTAAATATGGAGTGCAGTTTTTGAGTTTTGCACATTTTGATAGCTTTTCATCATCAAGGTCTCCCCTAGCCATACACCGAAGATCATGAGGATCTGATCAACAGAGTTTGACAAGTTATAATCCCTGGAATAGGCAAAAATACCCTTAACTTTGACTAATTTGTTGAAATTAGTGGATTTTCTGTGTGAGATAGTGGAGGGGCCCAAGAGGCTTTTTTGTAGATTTCTCCAAGCTGCATCTGCATGCAAAATCTAAGAAATCTAGGACAAGACAAAGGAGGGTGCTTTAACTTTGAAAACAGTTATGAAGTCCCATTAAATATCTAATATCCCCCCAGTCCTGATGTATAGAACTGTGAAGAACTTTTTGGCAGGTTTAGTCAAAAACTGAGCCTTGAGTTAGGCGTAGATGTGGCGAGTAAGCCTGCTGGAGGGCACCATCAGGCAGGAAAGAGGATTGACAAAACCCCAGCAACTATGTGCTGAGTTTAGTTGTACTGAAAGCTACCAGCAGTGAGATGTAGCTATAGTATAGCAGCATTTTAACCGGAACTGGACCACGTTTCTGTATGAAATAAAGAGTAAAAACAACACTAAATAGCCATTCATGTTTTTGCTTTGCTGCCGACCTGCTTTGACGTAAGTTTGACATAAGTACAGGGGAGAAGAGGGTTAGTTGTGGTGTTATATACAATGGCTAATAGGTGAGTGATTAGCTAGGATGTAGCCACAGCAGCAGTTTTATTACAATGGAAAACGATTCCTTTATTTAACAAAAGCAAAATGCCACACATGACAGAAAAGATGTTTTTGCTCTTCTCCTGGTCTGCCTCAGAATGTTTTTGTGCTTGTTAGAGTGGGGTTTGCCAGTGTGTCCAGTGGCTGCTGCCACGGTAGCTTTTAGCTTGGATGTAGCTTTAGGAAAGTGTTAGTTTAATGGACAGAAATTGACCACATTTCTGTTTAAAATAAGAATGAAGAGCTTACACCAAAAGCTTGTCTTGGCAGGGATGTTTTTGCATGTATTCTGACCGGCCTTGTCTTGTATTTTATTCACAGAGAAGCTCCGCTATTCATGGCAGCAGTAGCCTGTGAAGCCAAGAGAAGCACATGCTCAAAACCTCTTTGTCTTGTTGCTCTGATTGGCCCATCATAAATGTGGCAGACAGAACGTTTCTCCAATCCCCTTCCAAGAATATTTTGAAAAAGTCCTGCCCTTCCCAAAAACCTTGTATAGGAGATTTCCCAGATGAATGTGAAATATAGCCATGCAATTGAGATATGAGATCATATCTGGCATGTTTGGTTAAGTCTGGCTGCCTTTCCCCTTCTCTCCAGCCCCGGTCATGGCATGTTGGGCCCTGCGGTGAATCCTTGACACCCTACATGCCTAAAACTTATGAAGAATTACAATAAAATCCATGCTTCGGTGCTCTGGCCTTTGCGGTGGGTGGTCTTTTCTCATGTGGACGCTGCATCTCATGTCTGTGTTGTATTAACTTTTCAGTCGGCACTTCAAATTCATGCAGGATATGTGTGGGAGCCTTTATGTGTTTGTGCACTCAAAGTTTATCACTGCCCTTGGAAATTTGTCCGACCTTCTGAGCACTAAAGTGGACAAAGGTCATGATTTGGATACCAGAGCCGACTGTAGGTCGTAGCTGTTGAGATTGAACTGATCAGCTGAGAGGCACGCAGAGGGCGTGCTCATGCACACAGGAGTGGCTGGATTAGCATATAACAGGCCGGTAAACAAAAACAACAGAGCTTTCATTAATTAAGGAGCGAGGGGCTGGGTGGGCAGACGGATGGGCGAGTGCTGCTGAGACAGTACGAGCGCGGCACAGCGCCAGGCCTCCAACCACGCCAACCAGAACACAGCTGCCTAATGGAGCGCTGGCATCGCTGAAGGACGGGGGAGCGGAGAGAGGGAGGGAGGGAGGGAGCGAGAGATAAAGCTAAATAATCAAGGAATTTAAAGTCAAAAAAAGGCAGAGGGAGGCATGGGCTGGAGACAAAAGAGGATGGAGAGAGAGAGGGAAACAAAGTTTGAGAGGGAATAGAGAAGAGGAGGAAACAAAGGCAGATAAAAGGAGAGGGGGGGGAGATGAGATGGAGATAGAGATGGAGATTGGATGATATCCCTCTGTCTCTGTTCATTAATACCGTATGATCTCCTCTCTGCCTCCTTTGTGATTTTAACACATTTCTAATTAGCACAGAATCCTCTAAGTTGGAGTGGGAGGGAGGAGGACGGGGGGTAGAGAATCATATTTTTATCTGTCTTTAATAAATTCACTTTCATTTGATCTTTTTTTAAACACTCGGGCTGCTGTGCAGAGCCTCCTTCCTTTCCCCCGACTGAGCCAGAATGAAAGGTGGTGTAAACGCCAGGCTAATTGTTATGCTTGTAAGGCACGCTAGCTGAAGTTGTTGGATTACAAAAAGAAGACATTTTTAAAGTTTCACTGTCGTGTAAAACCTCAAACCTCCTCTGGGATTCAAAGACAAAAATATGCAATGACAGAACCAAACTTTGGTATCATGAAGAGTCGCTCCAGAGGTCAGGATGGGCTGTATTTTCAGGCTCGTCTGTACTCCATCTGCTCTATTTTGCGTCTTCGTGGTGACAATGTCAGAGCTGCTCATAAGGGACGCTCCCTCCACGCCTCTCGCCGAGACTCTTGGCAGCTCGTCTAATCAGAGTGCAATTAGACAGAGACTTCTCTGGGCGACAGAAGACTCTGATTACCCAAGAGTCACTGGGGGTATATTTAGTATCTCTGCTCTTGTTCCTTCGTGGGTAGCATGGCGCCCCGGAGCTACAGAGACGAGCTGGTGCACGGCTCAGACTTTGGATGGACTTGGCTTGGCTGCTCTCTGACAGCATCAGCCTGATCCAAACCCTCATTTTCAAGCTTCCTTTAGTCTGCAGGGCTCCAAATTACACTCATAGAGCTCTGCTGCTCAAGTCCTTTGATCATGATCAACAAGATAGTCTCAATCAGAACTGGTTTGCTTGTTAAGGCATGATTTTTTTATCCTTAACATACAAGCAGGTCAACCCCTTAGAAACCACTAGTTTCCACTAAAGCATGTTCTTGCAATATCCTTTGAATATTTTCAAAACATGCATCGCTTCCGTCATGGACTGGTGAAGGCCTGGAGGGCAACTACCACTGACCACTGAGCTACAACACCAGACATTTTATTCTCTGTCTCTTGAGAACAATTCGTACTTACATCACGACAACTGCAAAACAGACTGTTATTTTTAGTCATTTGAAACCCTTCTATAGCACTGAGAAACTATTTAAATCAATATAGCCAGAAAAGTACCAGTCAGTACTCCCTTCCAACTGTTCACTTAAATGTTGAAATATGATCTGACAGCACCAAAACAATCTTAGAGCACTTCATATCAACTGATAAATCCTGATATAACACACTGTCATACGGTCCCTCAGAAATCTTCTGCAAAAGTTAAATTTTTTTTCAACATGCAGGTACATCTAAAAAAATTTGAATATCACGAAAAAGTTCAATATTTTTTGTCACTCATTTCATGATGATTTTGGCTGCCATGGCATCTGCTGGTGTTGGTTCACTGTGTGTTCTGAAGTCCACAGTCAACGCAGCCATCTACTTGGAAATTTTAGAGACCTTCATGATTCCTTCTGCTGACAAGCTTTATGGAGATGCTGATTTCATTTTCCAGCAGGACTTGGCACCTGCCCACACTGCCAAAGATACCAAAAGCTGGTTCAATGACCATGGTGTTACTGTGCTTGATTGGCCAGCAAACTGGCCTGACCTGAACCCCATAGAGAATCTATGGGGTATTATCAAGAAGATGAGAGACACCAGACCCAACAATGCAGATGACCTGAAGGCCGCTATTAAAGCAACCTGGGCTTCCATTACACCTGAGCAGTGCCACAGGCTGATCGCCTCCATGCCACGCCGCATTGATGTTGTAATTCATGCAAAAGGAGGCCCAACCGAGTATTGAAGGCATAGAAATGAACATACTTTTCAAAAGCCTGACATTTCTGCTTAAAATATCCTTTTTTATTGATCTTATGTAATATTCTAATTTTCTGAGACACAGAATTTTGGGTTTTCATTATCCGTAAGCCATAATCATCAATATTTCAAGAAATAAAGGCTTGAAATATTTCATATTTAATATTGTAATATTTCTATATAATATATGGATTTCACTTTCTGAAATGATTGACAAAAAATACTAAACTTTTTCATGACATTCTAACTTTTTGAGATGTACCTGTACTTGTGGCACATTCCAGACCAAAATATGATGGAGGGGAGGAGTTTCACAGGCTGGTCGGACACCACATAGATTCCCATAGGAATGAATGGACTTCCGGCTGACTTACCTCCATAACCATACGTATGTTAGTAGTAGTAATGGTTTATTTTGAACATGTAGAAAAAGAAAAAATTGAACTGAATAGACAGAAAGCATACAGTACCAGACAGACACATGCAAAAATAATAAATGGAACAAAATAGAAACAATACTTTAGTTTACATATTCAAAAAAGATGTCCCTAACATGGTGGTAGTTACAGAAGCCCTAAAGGGCCATTTATTCATATATATTATTTATTTACTCTGTTTTCCAGTGATAACTGTAAAAATCAACTCATTATCAAGAGAAAACAAATGCTGTTATCCAGTGATAACACAAAAAAATAAGTTATCATGAGAAACCAGTGTTATCTCGAGATAACAACAAAAATAAGTCAAGATCACAAGAAAACGGACAGTGAATTTTATGTCCTTTAGGGCTTCCATAGATAGTTGATTGGCTAGCTTCAGCACCATAATAAACCTATGCAGTAATTCATTTTCCTAATATCTTACAGTAAATACCAATAATCTATGTCATAAGACATAATAAATAAGTCCAAAAATTGTTTATCAATATATTAAGCAATAATTAGCTGTGATTAAATCTTACTCAAAAAGTATGAAGTTCATTAATCACAAACTAACCTTTATCAAAAAATAATTTAATTTCTTCTCTTACAGGATCCTATATATGTTTTCTTGTATCAGAAATGATATATATCAATCATAATGTATGATTATGCACAATGTGATGGGTTAGTGATCGTACAATATATCATAATAAATTCAAAGAATTCTAATCTGGTTTATAGAGACATAACACTGAAAAAAATGTCATGGGTAAGGATAGAAAAGTTAAAAATCTGACCTGCAAAACCAGATAACACATCCCTAAGCTTACAAGAAAAAGCTTATCCTCCATGAAAACATTAGCAAATGTAGCTTACGTGGATAACAGAGCTAAAGCTCATGGATATCTATAGTAATGAAGCTATGATGCTAATGTTAGCTGTGTAAGCTATGTAGCTTTGTTATCTACGAAGCTTACATAAACACAGTTGCTAAAGGTCACATTGCTAAAGCTAAATTAGCTAAATTGGCTTTGGTAGTAATTTTAATTACGTGGCTAGCTCATAAAGCTCATGGGTATCTATACTAATGAAGCTATGAAGCTTATGTCAGCGACACAAGATATGTAGCTACATTATCTACATAGCTTACGTAACTACTGTTGCTAAAGCTCACGTTGCTAAAGCTACCATAGATACATTGGCTAACTCTGGGCTAGTGTAGCTATGTGAGCTTTAGCTAAAGCTTAAGTGAACCACCCTCTTCTTCTAAAACAGGTAAATACATAACTTAGCCCCAGTTAGACTTCTGAATTTTATCTGTTTTATTTATGAAACGTTTCGTAGGCTGTAATGTTTGCAACATGGTTATTTCATGAGTGTAACTGCCAGACTTTGTTTATGAATAAAGTTTATTTTTCCCCCTTACTGAGAATGTACCACCATGACTTTAAAACTTGAATCCATGCCTCCAGTAGCTCTCAAACATAACTGTAAGTGGGACACAAAGAATTGTGAATATTCTGGATGGTTTATTTGCCATTCAGTGCTTTTAAAGCTTTTAAGATCTGCAGTAAACAGGCTGACAGTCTTTTAAAGGCTGCAGGAAACAGCATTCATAGTCAGCATAGTTGGTAATTTGTGTAAAACAATAACATATCATCACTTTTCTTGTACGTTCTAATGAAGAAAGGTAATATTATAAAGATAAGACAGAAGTCTGGTGGAGGAGGTGTGGATGCTGGTTGGGCGTTTAATACAACAAATTGCTAGACATTAGTTGTGATTTGACACATTAGTTGATTCTCTCAAGCAAATTTCACTTAACAGATTAGATACCATACGTGTGAGCTCTGCATAACTTATATATGCAACTTTGCAACACCAATGCTATATGATTGCACTTAATAGAACCTTTTAAGTCTTTAGACCACTCAAATCTCTGCACTTCGCGCCACATTCACCCACACACACTAACACACTGATGGAGGAGGCTGCCTTTAAAGGTGTCAACCTTCCCACCAGGAGCATCTACAACATTCACACAAACACTCTCACACCAAGGGAAAAAGGCTTTTGGAGCAAGAAGGAGCAATCTGGTGTCTGGTAACTTCATAAGAGCATAAAACTTTAAACGTTTGTAGAGCTTTTGAGACCTTAGATTTTCAGAATAGAAACTATTTTGAAAAAACAACTCATGGTGTTTCTTTACATCACAGCCATCTTTAATTTCTAGAGTAACTCAATCACGAACTTTGCATTGAATTTCCCCAACCAAAAACTGATGTGTGCCCTATGAATGCAATTAAATTTCATAAATTGGTTGTTGTCTGAATTGTGGTTGTGGGGCGTGTTGGATACGTAGTAGATTTTGCCAAAATCAGGATAATTCTCGTAGTCTGATCAGGCGTTTAAAGAGTGATTATTCCTCCATTTGACAGTTGACAAAGACAATATAGTTTCAAGAAAGGCCTTCGTCCTAGAGAAACTAATTTTTACGAGGCTTAATGTAACTTTTAGATTCCTGATGATCCAAAACAATCGTTTTTGGTCTATTTCGGCCCATGCCCTTCTTTAGAGACTCCAAAATCCTCATTAGCCTTTCAGTTAATGAGCTGAAATCTGATAATGACATACTTATGCTGTCTATTTTTAAAAGCATTGATTGTTTTTCTAACATATATCCTTCAAGTGTCCTGCAGATATTAAAGATCAAGGTTACTTTATATATTTTAAGATTTAACTGGAAAATCTGTGTCCAAGTCTTGTTTGATCCTCTATCTAATAATAAAGCCATTTTAAGCTGCTGTCCTGAACCATAAGAGTGTTTTACTGACCGGTTCCCCCCTTCAGCCTCCTCCCTCCTCTTCATCTCACCTCTCTCTCCTTCCACCTTCTCATCTCTCCCTCCTCATCACTTGTCAGCACTTTAGGGAACAAACCCGGGCTTTCACAGATCAAGGCCGTCGTGTCAATAATCGTGTTCGCAGAGATGAAAGCTCCATCGAGCCGATGCTCACTAGTCGGCCGGGTTCAGGAGTTCAGCGGCGGCGCTGAGGTGTAGTGTTTCTGTTTCTGTCAGTCATGTTGTGTGAACCCTGCAGATCGGAGGCAACCTGAAGAACATGATCAGAGCGTTTCGCCTGTTTGACTACAACCGAGGAGGACGCATCCAGCAGCAGGAGTTTCGCCGCATCCTGGACAGCTACTGCATCCGCCTGACAGACAAGGAGTTCCAGAGGTGAGGGTCAGTGTAGAGTGGTATGTATGACACAACAGATTACAGAGCAAACAAATCAGTCCATTGTTCAAGACCCATGACCTTCACATGGACTGACAGTTTGGCTTACTTTTAACCGTTTTTGCCACTTTACACCTACTGTTGCCCCATTTTTGCCACTATTAAACTCTCTTTCACCACTTATACACCCATTTTTGCCAATCCTAACTGTTTTCATCATTGTTATGCTCATTTGTGCCCCTTTTAACCTATTTCTGCCATTTTCCACATACAGTCATGGTATTGACACCCCTGGAATGTTTCCAGAAAATACACCATTTCTCCCAGAAATTGTTACAAATTACAAATGTTTAAGGTATGCACATGTTTATATCATTTATGTGCATTGTAACAACACAAAACAACAAAAGAAAAAAGACAAAATTGACATAATTTTACTCAAAACTCAAAAAAGGGCTGGACAAAATTATTGGCACCCTTTTAAAACTGTGGGTAAATCATCTTATTTCAAGCATGTGATGCTCATTTAAACTCACCTGTGGCAGTAACAGGTGCTGGCAATATAAAAGTCACACCTAAAGCCAGTTAGGATGTCTAAATGTTGACTCAACCTTTGTGTTGTGTGCCTGTGTGTGTCACACCAAGCATGGGGAAGAGAAAGAAGAGCCCAGAATTTTCTGAGGACTTAAGAAGCAAATTTGTGGAAAAATATGAACAATCTCAAGGTTTTAAGACCATCTCCAGAGATCCTGAAATTCCTTTGTCCACTGTGTGTAATATAATCAAGAAGTTTATAACCCATGGAACTGTGGCTAATCTCCCTGGACGTGGACGGAAGAGAAAAACTGACAAAAGAATGCAACGCAGGATAGTTGGATAAACATCCTCAGTCAACTTCCACAGAAATTCAGGCTGTCCTGCAGACTCAGGGTGCAAAAGTGTCAGCTTGGACCATACGTTGTCATCTGAATAAGATGAAGCGTTACATATTTTGACTTTTCTTGTAGCCTACATATCTAACCATGCAGCGTATAGCCACATATAAATGTAAATCATTGTAGTGCATCATGAATAGGTAGACCTAGAAACTCGCTCTCTCTTCAACCTGCTATCTCTTAATGCACACAGATTCTGTGTAAATAGGTTTATATAGCTCATAATCATGTCATATATTCTTCAAAATTGTTTTCCTGCCTTAGCTGTATATTTGGCATTTTTCACAGAATTTTTGTTGATGATGAGTTATAGACATGAGACAGTAGAATAATGCCCCCTGAGCTGTCACTGTTGTCACAGCTGACTGATGTGTAGCTGTCCATGGTGCTGATCATGTGATCACTGTGATTTCATGGTGTAACTCAGTATTTCCTAAACTTTTTTACTTGTGACCCAATTTTTAGAAAGGTATTAGGACCCAACACTGTGGTTTTCCATACACTATTACTTATCAAGTTTGCCTTCTACTCTGTCCTCAGCTGGTTGGTTGAGCTGATGCCTGGCGCTAGCTTGGAATAACATTCTTGACTCAGCCTGGTCCTAAACTAACGCTTAATGTTTTTTAAAACCTGGAAGGGGCTACTTTACCTCCGTCACATAGGTTCTCCTTGAATGCTCGGCACCTTGGGCCTTCAGTGGCTATCTAGTCTGGAGCAAAGAATTTCTTTCTCATTAGTCAAGCATCAATAACTGTGACTTTAGTGGGCACAAAAAAAAAAGAGTGCAGCACAGAGGAAAGGAGAGGAACAGCCGTGTGGTTTCTCTTGGTTTGCACATAGTTGGCCTACCTGTCTGTCCCTCCTTTTCCATGTTGCCTAATGAGAACTAGCCTGTCCCACAATCACAACCAGATTGTTTCCTCGCCTTGCCCATCGGCCCACAAGCCCTTCTGGGAAATCCCAAATGTACCCACACATCAGTCCACCTCTGCACTCAATTAATTACGGGCATGTAAATTGAGCAGAGACCCAAAATAGAGGCTAGTTTTAAAGGTTAAAGTTTAAGGATGACCAAAGAAACAAACCTCAGTCCTAAAAACACACTTTAAAGTTTAAGAAATGAAAAGACTTATGATATACCAAATGAAATTCCCATATCTGCCATTTTAATGCCATGCAGTCCTACTGTAAATGGACTTCCTCCAATTCTTCATCCTTGGATCGTTTCCTTAAAGGTGTACATCTGGTGATCTAAAAAGTCCAGGAAAGGCTTAAAGGCAGAAGAAAACCGTTTTAAAAAATAACCACCTACATTTGGACTGGTCCTAAGTTACATCTAAGACTGACCCAAGTAGCTAGTTGTGCATGTGACTCTACAAATGAGAGGATTGCCTGGGTTGTAACTGATACGTACGTATTATACAGCTTAAGGAGTAAATAACAACTTCGTCTGCATTTAGAAATGAATGAATATATTCACACATGACTATTTGATCTGTTTAGGCATTTGTTGATCTGTGCATGCATTCACAGACAATTTTGCAGACAAAATCTCCATACGCTTGTAATTACACCTGAGCTCTATGCTCTGACTGTAAAAGAGCACAATAAAAAATCCAATCATCTTTTTTTTTTTCTCCTTTTATGCATATGATTATGTGTTGCAGAGCTATCTCCATTTTTAACCAGCCAGCGAGGATCAGTCTATTCCCAGAATTCCCCGTGGTGTCTTCTCGTCAGTGAAGATGAGATCACCAGCGCTAACTTCGTGGTCATCCTTTGTGTCAGGATGAGAGAGCGCTAATTGACTTTTAAAACTTTGGGCCCTGCAGTCAAATCCACTCCAGAAATGCTGCTCAACTTTTTTTGACGCGGCTCTGGAGGATTGTGTGTGACAGGTTCATTTTCAATGGCTTTAATTGGTTTAAGCGCTCAGGACTCTCTCTAACACACACTCGCTCTGTCTTTGTGTGTGAGCAGGTAAATCAAAGCCCACAGCGTGGCCTGTTTTCTCGTCTTGTCATTGACACTGGTATTCCTGACATTATAGGTCACCTGTAATCGACTGTACTACTCTTTGTTCTTGTTTTTAGGTTGTGGAATCACTACAGTCCTAATAACAGCTCTACCATCTCTTATGAAGAGTTTCTGGAGAAGCTGGGTTTTGGTGACAGCCATAACTTCAGGATTTCTCCCGTCTGCACTAAGCTAGGTATGCATACAGTGGATTACAATGTGGATTTACCCAACATGATTGACAGGGAGCAGCAGGGAGCACAGACAGAGATGTAAACAAGACTTTGAAAAAAATCAAGAGGCGAGTTAGCAGCTCCATGAGGCTGGACTTAGGCACAGCAATGCTCAAGCTGAGTGCTAAAATTAACATGGAAATGGTGATCAAACCTGCTTACTTTATAGTGTTTGATGCAATGGCTACCTTTGAGCTCTGGACAGTGAAAGCATGCAGGAAGCTACTTCAAGAAACTTACCCTGATTATCATGCCATTCAAACAAAGCTTTGTAATCTGTGGTATTCTGCTAAAGCATAGCTTTATCTATATCCATCTAGCCACGTATAGAGTGATGGAAATTTGGGCTCTTTTTAGAGATCTGGATTATTTGTCCCAGCTCAGTAATAAGAGCTGGCCTTTTGGCTCCAAAATAGTTCTTTATTTGGCACCATTTTACCTTTTTTAAATCCTTATAGTACCAAAGTTTTAGCTCAGGTGCTGGGAGGGAGAAGACATACCTACTCCCTCCTTTCTACTGCCACCAAGACACCTATGGCTACTCTGAAGGAGATACAAGCTTCAGCAGCTGAGATGGGAGAGACTCTGCATACAACAACTGTTGCCAAGGTTCTTTACCAGTAAAAGCTTTATGGGAGAGAGGCCAAGAGAAGGCCACTGTTGAAGAAAAACATTAAATCTGGACTAGAGTTTCCAAAAGGCATGTGGGAGACTCCATGGTTAAGTTAAAGAAAGCTGTTTAGTATGATTAGACCAAAATGGTGCTTTTTGGCCATCAGACAAGACACTATGTAACACTGCACATCACCACAGAAACACCATCCCCACTGTGAAGCACTGTGGTGGCAGCATTATGCTGTGGGGATGCTTCTCAGCAGCCAGCCCTGGAAGGCTTGTAAAGGTAGAGGGTAAAATGATTGCAGCAAAATATTGAGGTCAATCTTATTCAGTCTGCAAGAGAACTACAGCTTGGGAGAAGATTTATTTTCCAGCAAGACAATGACCTGAAACATTAAGCCAAAGCTACACAGAAATGTTTTTAAAGACAACAAGGTGAATGTTCTGGAGTGGCTGAGTCAAAGCCCAGACCTCAATCCAATAGAGCTTTGTGGCTTGACTTGAGGAGGTCTGTTCACGCCCCATCCCTGTGCAACCTAACAGAGCTTGAGCAGTTTTGCAAAGAGAAATGGAGTAAAATTGCAGCCCTGGAAGACACCCCGTGGTTCCACTGATGTCTGCCATACCACAAAAAACACCCTAGCTCAACTGCTTGACCCAGCACTATGATCAGGTTGAACAGGTTACCACGTGGATGCACCATGCGGTTGTTCTAGTTGAAGGCAGATTTGAAATGTTTCGTTTGACCAAACCTAATTTAGAACTATCAAGGGCTTGATTTTTTCAAGTAAATACTGGAATCAGGATTTTTTTTAAAACAGACTTTGTTTCATAGAAGTGTTCAGCAGAGGGAAAGCTCCTCTTGATCGAGTCAAACATCAGAAGCAGAAACCAGGAGATCCATCCATCCTTCCACACATGAATCCTCAGCCTCTGTTCTTTGACAAGGTAAAGGCTCATCTGAATCACTTTGTGTATTTTATTCGTCTTGTTTGCGTGTCACCATCTGGCCCTCTCCCATGCATTATCCTCTTTAAAGACGGGCCCCTAAATTGGCTCTAAGTGGCGCGTCAGGATGCAAACGGCAGAAGGAACACTTCTAATTAAAATGTTTGCCCAGAAAAATCAGCTCCTGAGTTAGTGTGTTAATCACGGCTAATTTGCCGGAAAGGCGATGGAGGCGGGGCTTCTTGAGCTACTCTGGGATGCTCTCCATGGTAACAGGAAGCAGGAATGACTCACTTCCTGCGATTATTAAGGAGAAAAAGAAATAGGAGACCATCTGTAAAATATGAATGTGATCTCCTGTTTTTCAGATGTGCATGAACTTCACCTCAGTGTGGCAGGCGCTGCAGGCCTTTGACTCTACATGCTCTGGCCTCGTGACACCAGAATTCCTCCGGGGCGTCCTCAGCAGATTTATATTTCCCATGAACCCTCACTCCTTCCAGAGGCTGACCAGCCGGTAGAGAAATCAAAGCTTTACTTATTTATCTTCCTTGTCCCTTGCTCTACATCCAGGTCTCTGCCCTCAGCACCTTAAATCTTAAAATCCAGCTCCCCTTATGCTCTGTTATATATTTTTCACGTCTGTTTGGATTTATGTGTTTGTGTTTGCAGCTACGGAGTCAGTGAAACAGGGCTGGTGAGCTGGAGACACTTCATGGGCCACTTCAGAAGCTCAGGGGCGGAAAAGGACGACACAACTGTTCAAGAGGACAGGTCAGTTTGAAATTATAGCTCCAGAGGTGCTGACTCAGCCAAAAAAGAGGATGTCAGTATGGTATTATGTCAAGGATACGATGGCTGTTGAAGGTTAGAGTGCTGCAATAGCCCTAAATACATGCATTTGGTAACAAAGGGTTTCTAAACTGAGATGTAGAGCAGTGACAAAACCGTTCAAATATGCTGCAGAAAATCCAAACGTATGCGTTTGCTATTAAAGAATTAAAGTGACTATGATTGATTTATAAAATCAATAAAAGGGTATAATATCCAAGGGGGTGAATACTATTTATAGGCACTATAGCTGAGTTTGATCATCACTGATAAAAGATGCAGAGTACTCTGCAGCAGAGTGCAGCTGTAACACCTGCAAATGTAACAACTACCACCAAACATAATTCAGGTCTGCAGCTTTTCATGTAATAATTCATAAGTAATAAATTTCCCACAAATGTAATAGCAGTTGCCTGCTGCATATGTAATAACTATTACATCTGCAGGAATTTATCACAATTGTGAGAAGCTGTTGGCTCAGAGTACCTGGTGCCAATTTAGCGCTCAAAGCAGAACCTTTTTTGAAATGCTGATATCTAAAGCTGATTGGTTGTACATCACAAAAGCACAAATGTAACCACACATGGTGCTGTGTCAGTACCCTTAATCATATCAGGCCATTTTATGCTAGGTTTGTAAAACCAAAGCGGGTTTGCTTTCAAAGCTCAGCAGCAGATGGATGAGGGACAGAGAGAGAGCTACAGTGCTTAACAAATTTATTAGACCACCACCCAAAGTAAGGTTTATGCCACAGCTGCCCTAAATTAACAGCATTGGTAATTACCAAAATCATTTTTTATGTGTCTGCAATAGTTAATACACCAACATGTAGAAGCTCTTTAACTGAAAATGATATTTTAAATGCTAAAATATAATTATTATTGTTATCCATGAATTTTCAAATTTACTGATTTACAAAAAAAACTGAAAAAATAGTAAAGCACATTATTAATTATTGATTAATATGTCAAATTATACTTATTTACTTGCATTCCTGAGCAGAAAAATTAGCTTTAGTGGTTAGTTTAGTGGAATGTTATGCTTGATTAATTTCTGACTTCTCAGAGAAACCCAGTGAGCCGGCTTAAATTTGGGTATAAAAAGGTGAATTCAGTTCAACCAGCTGATTTGCTCTAAGCACCTATTGGCTGATTACTCTCATGCCGCCATATTTAAACTGCTCTAGCCTGGCTTTGCTTTGCTGCTTCCTCTGCAAGCTGAGTTTTGCAACCTTCCTCCACCCCAGCTCCTCCTTTATGCTACATCTGACTTAATCAATGTCATTCTGTTGTCATTGATTCTTTCTAACAATTGTCTTATTTTGGAGCTGAAAAGCCGGTCATTTATTAGGTTCTAATTTTGAACATGTTTACACAATTTTGACCGTTTTAATGCCTTGTTTGCACCTTTTCCCTTTTGCCTCTATTAACCCATTTTTGACACTGAAAACCAATTTTTGCCACATTTAACCTTTTTTTTTTTTGCCTATTTTGACCCTTTTTTCCACCTTGAACCCCTTTTCACCACTTATTCTGACCATATCAACCACTCTTAACCCATTTTCATCACTTTTTCCTGCCATTTCTGCCTCTTTTTTGTCATATTTTTGCCTTATTTACCACCTTTTTGCCACTGTACATCAATTTTTGCAAATTTCACAATTATTTAAACATTTCCCCTTTCAGTTTTTGAGGACTTTATTTTCTGGCATCCTGATGTTTGTGCACATTATGGTCTAGGTATGGTTTGAAAGAGGCTACACTGTACTACAGCATAAATAAAATAATAATAAACAACTCATTTTTCTGTCCTTAAATTTATCATTTTCACTTTTATCCTCCTTAAAGGTTTTCCAAGCAGCCTACACATGATGAATTCAAGTTGTTTTTCCAGGATATTTACCCTCAACTCAAAGAGATCTTCCATCTGCTGGACCAGGTAGGCATCAGGACTGGAAGTAAAGTAAATAATGGGCTAAAATGAAGGCATAAATCTCCAATTTGATCAGAGACACACTGAAATGCCTTCCCTTATTTGTGCAGCGTTGCGAAAAGTGGCGTTAAAGCAATGACAGAAGTGATTTTGAATGTTATCAGACAGGACACATGGGAGTCAGCTTAGCAGATTGCTCACAGACAAAGGCACATGCTCAGGTATGTGCTTTAAAATATAAATGCCAGACAGCTTTACAAATGAGCCAATCATCATGTGCAGCTTTTTGATGGCCATAAACATGATTAGATGATTGCATATGGCCGCTGGTTAGCCACTCAGTCACTAGCCATATGTTCATCTGACAGCGATCGCCTTCAACACGCCTCCGCATCCAGTTCTGCCTCTTTAATTTCAAATCAGTCTTCTTCTGCTGCATCAAACTTTGGAGTTTCACTAAACTTTGGGTGAGGGGGGGGCTGAATTCCCCATTAATTCTCCGTTATGTTTGATGTTTCTGCCGCCACTCACAAAACAACAGACAGCGTCCAAGTTTGACGAAGTGTGTGCGTGGAGGAGTTTGTGTGTGAAGCCTCTCCCAGATATGAATCACACGTTTCTATCTGCCAGAATCTCCTCCTTTTAATGGCATGGGAGGGAAAAAAAATCCCTCCATCAACTGTTTTAATAATCTATTCGGCGGTGGGAGATCAAACAAGAGAGTCCTCACACCGCCAGCCAATAATGAGCTTTTTCACTGCGGCAGGTTCGAAGCCAACTCTGGTTTTTAGACTCTCCGGGGGGGTGAAGCTGTGCACACTTTCTGTGATTCACATTGTTTGTGTATGATGCTCAATCTAACATACACATCACATGGAAGCAGTGTAGTGCCAGGCCATAATTAGTACAACCATTACAGAGCATTACTTAATAGTACGCTCTATTATAACCTCCATGAGGAGAGAACAGGGTATCAAAAAGATACATTCTGCTGATTAAAGGCGATAAAACAACGTCTAAATAAAGGGAATTTAAGGTTTCTGATGCTGGCTTCAATTTTTGTTTCTCTTAACCATCAATGGAAGAAATCTAACATGTAAAGATGCCCCGATTGATCATGAACCAACTGTTATCAGCTGATTTTTATCAATTATAAAAAGAAATACTGCTTTTATAGTCACAGGACTTACCACCTGTTATTAATACTCAGGTGTCTGCACTGTAGTGTCATGATATTATTGATTCACCAGCCAATAAGTACTGATCACATTAGCGCTGTGAATCCAATTAAACCAAAATGCAGCACCTTTGACTGTTGGCTAGAACAGTGGTTTTCAACCTTGGGGTCGGGATCCCCTTTGGGGTCGCGAGACGCTAAGAGGGGGTCTCCAGATTCCCTAAAACAAACCTAAGAATATTTTTAGAATTCCACTGTTGCCACTTTACACCAATTTTGCCAAATTTTAACAAGTTCTCATAATTTTTCCCCACAAGTTTTAATATATTTTTGCCATTACACAGATTTTTGCTATATTAAACCCTCACCACCACTTTTTTCTGCCTGTTTTTGCCACTTCTAAACCAATTCTTGCCACATAAGCCTAACATTGCCTCTGTTGACCCATTATTGCCACTATTAACCCCATTTTACAACTTTTTCTGCCCAATTTTTCCCATTTTAACCACATTTCACTTTCTGATATAACCTTTTTTGTCAGTTTGACCAATATCTGCCAATATCTACTTATTTTTGTTCTCAGTTAGCACTATTTTGCAAGTTTATATAGATTTTTCTTCCCATTTCACCAGATTTCCACCCATTTTTGCCGATTTAAAGTCTTTTCAGCCACTTTTTAATCCCTTTTAGCACTATGTATGCCCATTTTTGCCTTTTTTCATCTATTTTTTGCCATTCTCATATAATTTTTGCCACTTCTAACCCATTTCTGCTACTTTTAAGGTCCAATTTCACCACCTTTTCCACCATTTTTTGCCATTTTTAGCCCATTTTTTACAGTTTTTAACACATTATAATTTTTTTTTTTTTTTTAACAAAATAGATTTACATCTTTAAGAAGGCTATATACTACACAAATGATTTAAAAAATAGATTTGTTTCATTGATAATAGTGGTTATTTTTTGGTGGTTAAATAGAAACTATGGATATCACAGCTTAACTTTACAATAGACCATGATTTTGTTGACCTCCATGGGCCCCAAGTTTGGCTAGGCCCCAGAAAGCTCTCCTCTTTATCCCCACTTATGAATGGCCTTGTCTCCACAGGACTAATTGTGCATGGCTGTGTTCAACCACCTTCAGGCACAGTGGGGGGTCTCCGGTCTCTGGCACCTTTATTTTGGGGGTCATGGGCTGAAAAAAGTTGAGAACCCCTGGGCTAGAAAACGTCTCCCTCACCTTGCCTGCTGCCAGGACGTACCATAAAAATGGTACAGTCCCTGAATAGTCCGGCAAACAGGCCCTCCACAGGTGTGGTTTAGTTATATAATAAATGTGCATGTGCTGCCAGTCTTGCTTGCACTCGACCTCTTGTGAACTTTTGGAGCTCCTCTGGGAGGAGACCTCCTGTCATATCAGAACTTTCTCGAGCAGGGGTGTCAAACTCAAGACCCGGGGGCCAAACCTGGCAATATTACAATATTTCTATTGTAATTGGCCTGCTGGTATGAGGACTGCAGATTTACTACAGTATTAAAACGTGAACTTAACCTTTGAAAGCTGAAAAAGAGTAAAAATATTTAGATAAAAAGTCAGGAATGTGGAAAAGAAATACATTTGTTTTCATTTCATATTTTCAATTTTGCATCTCACAATCAAATTTATTGTTATGACTTATTATGACTTTTCATATCAAAATTCAACCTTTTAATGGATTTAAAGTCATATTTGGACTATTTTTAAATCACTCTTTTAAATTTGATCTCACCTTTTGACCTTTTCAACTCCTAACTTTGACTTTTAATCCCACATTTTGACCTTTTAGACTCACAAGTCAAACTTTTACCTTGTGTTTTTACCTTTCAAACTCGCGATTTTGAATTTGATGTAATATTTCCTCTCCTAAAACTCCCAACTTTGACATACTCATACATTTGCCCTTTAAAATCATTATTTTGACTGTGAATTTTGTGTTTTTTGAACAAATAATTTTGACTTTCATCTCAGATTTTAAGCCATGAAATTTTTAAATCTGAAAACCATTTGTCATCAGTGCTCAGTTAGTTTTCCCCATTTTTTTACTGGTGTAAATGACAGTTGATGGTCAAATGTTGACCCTGTTATCCTCTCAGGTTAGACCTAAATACAGAATCCAGCCCCTGCTGTGACTGAGTTTGACACTCCTGTTCTGTAGAGGGATTATATATCCCATCTGGTCTGGGAATGCCCTGGGATCCTCTAGGACAGTGCTTCCCAAAGTATTGGGCCATAAAGCACTGCAAGTAAAGTTCATTTAAAATAACTAAAAATCACGTGTTATTATAAGTCTCAGAAATAACAGTTTTTACTCATGGCACCTTTTTAACAATTTTAATCTCTGTTGTATGAAACTGTGTGTTAACCTGAGTAAAAAAACGCTGACATAGCTCAGAACTAGATTTTCAACTAGTAAGCCTGGATTCTGTAGGCAAACATTTTGATTGGATCAGCCAGGAGACTGTTAATGTACTATGAATAACACAATATGAAGAATTTTGATCTGACTGACTTAATTTTTTCATTAACCTATTCTCTGAGTTGCTTGTAGTGTTCTTTTGCCTTCATGGTGTAATGGTAGCAAGGAATCCTGATTAACCAGTGACTTGACCTTCCAGACACAGGTGTCTTTACACTTGTACTTTATACTAATAGTCTCAAGACTCTTTGTTGTTCTTGAAACTCTTGATATTTTATCAAATGTCTGAATTTTCTGTGCAGAAGGAAGCTGGTCGAGTCACTCGAGCTGACCTACGGCATGCACTGGAGAGACCAGGAGAGACTCAAATCCTGAAGCCCCACCGTCGACACTCACAGATCACAGAACTGCTCAACGTCCTTGACCCTCAACACAGCGGTGTCATTGAGCTCACCAACCTGGAGGGGCTGGACCCAGGCATCACATCTGCTCCAACCATCGACACGTCAACACCAGAGAGCAACTATGTCCAAAAGGAGACCAGAGACGCTGATGTAAGCTTTCAACAACCAAAGAGTTGTGTCTTTAAATCCGATATAAGGTAATAAATTTAAGCTTTATTTGTTGATTAATTCTCCCTAGGTGGAGCAGAAATCCTCAGACGAGATCCAGACCACACAGAGTGATGATAATGCAAGCTTGCCGCCGGCTTCACAGAGAAGAGTGAGAACACGCCGCATTGTGATCAAATATCACCTTTATCATACGAAGCAGATCAAACAGAGACAACACAGACGATCAGATCAAAAGAAGAACGAGGGTTAATTATTAATGCACAGTTTGATTTCTCTGTGTGGATTGTTTTAAAATAAGGAGGAGAGGCTGTGTGCACAGATCACTGCTGCTCTGAAGCTGTTTGACCCTCAGTGCTCTGGAAACGTCACAGACGAAGATCTGAGGACGGCGTTAAGCTGCTGCGGCATCTCAGACTGCAACAAGTGAGAAACACACATACAGAGCAGTGATCTGGAGATGGAAAAAGAGACGGTAGACATCATCTTTTACGTACAGCCCCTCTCTTTTTAAACAGTCTGCTCTACAGGTTATGCACATCACCTCTGTCAACTCAGCAGTCAGAGAAGAAGCCTCAGCCGCTGCTGTCTACCCTGCAGGTCGCTCCAGACGTCTGCAGCATCCTGGACGTCGTCTTTCAGAGGATAAAATCAAGATCAGAGAAACAAGACAGCAAACTGATGAGCAAAATCAAAGATGTGACACAGATATCTGACGGGACGCTGTCACAGAGAGACGTTAGTAAGGTGTGTACCTTATTGTGACCAACTCTGAGCTTTGAACTACCCACTGACATAAGTATACCGATCCTTTGCAACAACACTCTATATTTTGCTTAGGTGCTTCCTTTTTCTTTTGATCGTTACTGAGATGTTTCTACATCTTGAGTGGAGTCCACCTCTGGTGAACTGAATTGATTGGACATAATTTGGAAATGTACAGACCTTTCTATAGTAGGCCTCAGAAATGACAATGCCAATCAGAGCAAAAGCCACGCCATTAGGTCTAAGGAACTGCCTGCAGAGCTCAGAGACAGGATTGTTGCAAGGCACAGATCTGGGGAAGGCTACAAAATTTCCAAGGCTCCTAAGAGCACAGTGGCCATAATTCTTAGATGGAAGAGGTCTGGCACAACCAGGACTCTTCTACGAGCTGGTTGTCCGGCCAACCTGGGAGATAAGCCTTAGTAAGGGGTTGACCAAGAACCGGATGGTCACTCTAACTGAGCTTCAGAGATCTTGTGAGGAGATAGGACAAAGATCAAGAAGTACAACTATCACTGGAGTCCTCCACTGTTCTTGGCTTTATGGCAGAGTGGCTAGACAGAAGCCTCCTCAGTGCAAAACACATGAAAGCCCACCTCAAGTTTGCAACAAACTCCATGTGAAAGCCAAGACACGGTCTTGCCAACGATCCCCAAAGATATGCTGAAGATAAGTTGCCACAAAGGAGTCCAGTCGGCACCACTGGCCATCAGCCAACATCAGGCGTCACAAGAGTATAGTAAGACAGGAAAGACCAAGGACCGAAAGGCTCTGACTTCCGTTCGCATGCTCAGATACCCAGAACGTCACAGTCTCTTGCTCAGCGCTCATCACCCCATGCGTGAGTCCAGGTCTGTGGTTGATCTTAGCCTTGCAGTCAGCAGATTGATGGATTACGCTGCCAAAGTTGGTGAACTGCTCTTCAACTTCCACGCTCTCACCATTCACAGACACAGATCTGATGGCGGCATCCAAGGCATCCCCATCATCAAGGCATCATCATTTTCCAAATGACACTCCACAGGTTGCTTACCCTGTTACCCGCCCTGTTATCCAGTCAAAACAGGTACTGAAGAGCGCAGGGGATAAGACACACCCCTGGCTTACCCCAGAATCAGCTGGGAAGAAGTCAGAGGTGAAACTCTAGAACTGTCCAGAGGACATCTCTACTCATCGAGTAGAAGACCTTCCAGAAGTCAACACAAGCTGCAAGCAACCCTCTATTGAAATTGCTTGGTGAGGACATGAAGTATCAGGTGCGGTCTACTTTAGACCTCCTCAGACTTGAGCCAAAGTCACATGAGTAAGATCAGATGAGTGTTACACAGGTTGCAACTTCTGTGGATGAAAGATGAGCTAATGTGGAAGTGTAAAAGGCTGCAGTTCCTGGAGTGTCCACTAGAGGCTGTCTGCAGAAGCAGCAGGAATCCCATTCACCTCCATGTTCAAATGTCCATTTTTACAGCAGAAATAAACATGTTTACAGCCATATTCAAGAACCACTTTGGTCAGAATAGTTCATGCCTTTATGGATGCACACTTTACAGGGGGTTGATTTTTATCATTCCTTCTTTTTTGGTTTGAAGAAGGATACGGGTTATGCAGAATTAGGGGCGTGGCTGATATGACTACAAGGCAGCATGTTGTTGCTGTTTGTCAGAAGGCTTTAGACCCGCCTCAGCTATGCCTCTTTGTCAGCTTTAAGTTGATCTAAAGTTAGATTGATGCAGCTTTTTTAATGCGATGGCTGCTGCAGATTAGACTCAAAAGCCCCCCTTCAGTATCCAAACAGCTGACGTCACTCAGACACCTCAGTCATCTCGATCTTTGGTAAGGGGAACCAGAGAGTCCAATGCATCCTGGCCTGAAGGGCAGCAGAGTGCAGGAGTTCAGACTTTAAACTTGTTCTGTTTTCTCCTCAGATTTTGGACGAGTGCTCGGTCATCTTGGGCGACAAAGATTTCAACAAGTTCACCGACCTGCTGAGCTTCAGGGATGGACGGATCCAGAGCTCGTCGTTCCAACAGAAACACGAGGGTGAGACATCTGAGTGACAGCCAGAACATTTTGACCAGCAGCGTCTCCAATCCCATCAGTTCTGCATGACAGTTCTCTCAATGCTTCAACACAGATTTCTAAAATCCCTTCCCACTCTCCCGTCCCTCCTCCATCCGTCCTGCTCTGCATCCAAACTCATACCCCACCCACGGTGATCAGACATAAACCCCCCGCTCTCTGTAAAATGATGTCTCTCTTAGCTCAGGAGCCATTGGAGGAATCATCCTAGATTAAAAATAGAGTCAGAGCGAGCGACTTCGTCTCTCATTAGCAGAGCAGGGACGCACACGGATTCAGAGTCACACTCGTTTCTGCTTGTTTGGGCTAATTATGTGCTTTGGAAGCAGAAAACAGAGCAGCAGGGCATCGCTCTAATTTGTCTCCTCTTGAAAAAATAAAAAGTAACACAAAGCAAAAAAGAGCAGATTCATTAAACAAAGCTGGGATGTAAAGTTAGTCATGTTTGCAAGGCATACAAAATGAGTCTGAATACAAGCGTGCTTCTAATTAAATGTAAATCAGGTCAGGTAGTTAAACGCCCACTGTGCTCATCAGACATGAGGGCAAAAAAAAGAACCAAAAACTCAAATTTGGGGGTTTAATTCTGCCGCTAAAAGAGAGGGAATCAGGAGCACAGGTTAATTATGGGATTAATTTAAAGGCCAAATATAAAACATTTTAACATTTGTTTCACTGCAGACATTCAGCAGAGCTCTGAGGGTCACAGCAAGAAGGAGGAAGATGTCCAGGCCCTCCTTATTACAGCCAATCAGTGCCTCGCTGCCATGAAGACCAGGATCAAGATGGTCCACAGGGTAAGGACGATGATCAGGGAAATCTACATGTTTTAACAACATAAACTATAGATGCCCATTTCTGACCCAAAAAAGAGAAAAAATCACAAAGATTGAGCAATCATTGAAAAAAGAAAGGTTGAGTGAAATTACTAAAAAAGTAGCCTATAATTATTAGATAAAAAATCAGAATAATGTGATAGTAGGTCGTTATTATAGACAAAATTTCAAAATAATGAAATGGAAGTCAGAACTATGCATTAGTCAGGTGTAATTCCAACATGAAATTTATACTTGTTCCATAAAAAGTTGAAATTATGGGTCAACATTTTGAGATAAAATTATGATAAAAAGTCATAATTATGTAATGCAACATGATAGATATTAGTTTAAATGTCTTAATTTTGAAATGAAAAAATCGCAAGATGAAAAGTCATTGTAGTAAAGAGAAAAGTCTATCAGCAGATAAAAGTCAGAATATTAATATGTAAAGTGACAAATACAAGATAAGGCCATAATCTTGCGATAAAAAGTCAGCTGTGGAATTATAAGCCAAAATAAAGACAAGGAAAAGTTTGAAATAAGACACACAAAATGTTAAGAGATTGTGAGATAATAAAAAGTGATAGATTTCCAATTAAAAGTCATAATCATGAGATAAAAAGTAAACCTTGGAATAGTAAGTAATAATAAAGGGAGAATTATTGAATAAAATTTCAAATTAGAAGACAAAAAAATCAGAATTATGTTCAAAAAGTAAAAATCATTGGATGAAAAATCATTATTATGAGATCAAATTAAAACCTTTGGTCTGGGCAAAAAGTTTATAAGAGTAAAACACATGAATTTCGGAATAAATTGTCACAATCATTAGATGAAAGGTCAATCATAGAATGATAAGTCATGATTACTGAACAAAATTTCATAATTAAATGTAACAAATGGGATGAAAAGTTTGAAAAAATTTGACGAAAAGTCAAAATTACAAAATAAACAGCCATAATTATGATGTAAGTCAATGGTTGAAAGGTAATAATTACAAGTAAAAAATTTAAAAATGGGATGAACGATCATGATAATTTAAAGAAAAGTCCTGATTATGAGATTAAAAGTCCTAATTATAAGAAAAAAATTCCAAAGTAGGGGATAAAGTAATAATAGTAGGATGACAAGTCATTACTTGGATATGAAATGTCATAATTATGAGATAAAAACACATTAATATGAGATTATTATGAGAAAAACTTAAATCATGACATCAAAATCTAAAAATTTAAGATTGAAACTTGTATTTCTTTATCAAGGCTCTCTTCATTAGATGAAAGTCAGTCAGGAAATTAAAAAGTCATAATCCTGAGATCAAAAGTCAATCACTGGTTAGAGAAAAAATTATGACACCAAAATTCTCTTATGAGAAAGTGATTTTCATCTCATAATTATGGATTTGTAATTTATAACAATAACTTTTTATCTCATTATCATGTACTGTTTCACCATTTTTTTATGATTTCATAGCCTTCATATTTTCTTTTATCTATTGGCAGACATTGGCTTCCATAAAACACTGATGTTTTAAAAAGCGCTACAAACAAAGTAGATTCAACAGTCAACATAATACGGACTGAGAGAGGCAGTGATCTTAGAGCCATTTTACCTTCTTATCTGTCTTTGTGAAAACCTCTGTTTAGTCTTTCATGAACATTTCAAACTTTTCTGATCAGACCACACAAGGAGGCATTTTTCTCTGTTAAAACATCTCATACAGTTGAGATTCTTCAAGCAGGGTCACGATAAAACCATGATACTGATGTTTGCTAATGCTACTGTTAGCCCATTCAGTGCTTCTGTTATGAGACCGCCACAGATAATTCTGTTTTACATTCCGATAAATGACTTACAGGCGTCTTAAACTGACGTTTCAAGTTCTCTTAACTTTCCGTTTAGAAAATGTGCACTACACTGATTACTTTAAGAAATTTGACAGGGGTATTTATTTAGCAGCAGCATACAGTGAGTAACACACTGTACAGGCAGACTGAGTGACACCATATAGAAATGGTTTATATAAACAAGTCTACAAACTACAGTTAGGCCGGCCCCACCCTACAGGATTTTAAGCCCGATTTTGGGCAAGATTTGACTCCCCCAACGATTGTGGGGGCGTATCCCAACTTGTGACCCATTGCAAACGATTATTTGTCTGAATAGTCTGCATGTGTGGTGTCTACACAATTAATTTACGGCTCCAATTCGCGTCATAGCCTCCCAGACCCTGAACTAAATATCAAACATGTTTGATATGTATGATTCTAGGCTGTAGTGTGGCTGACTGAGTACCTACAGCAACCAATGAGAGCGAGCAGACCGAGTAGAGCCACCAGATGGATCATACAAACCTTTACTGCTCAAGACGAAAAACACAACTGTACCTTAATTCCTGCCAGGATTTCATCCCGAATCTTTCCCTTGTTTTATCATTTTTGCTAACACATGGCACAGGGCACTCTTTTGTGGAGAGACAGCAAGACAGTATCGACAGACATCCATGTTTGTTTTTTTTTTCTGAAGTCACGTGATCACGAGAGGTCGTAGGCAGGTCAGCAGGTGTGTGGTCTCCAGTGATCTGACAGTCTGGCTGAGTCATCTAGTGTGTGCGTTCAGAGGATTAAAGATGAAAAATCATTTGAAACTGTCCTCATGTCTGTGGTCTCCCTTGGTTTTAAAATCATTTAAGATTTCAAAATTGTCTAGTGTGTGGTCGGCCTTACTGTTCATTAAGTTAACAGCATTTTTCTAAACCTCTTCTTATTAGGATTATCTGTCAGCGTTTCGTCTGATGGACAGGAGGCGTAAAGGCGTGGTAGACCGCCATGATTTCAAAGAGCTGTACGACAGTCTGGGGTTCTTCTGCAGGGATGACGAGTACGAGCGTCTGCTGGATCTGATCGGCCTTCATCCAGGAGGAAACCTCAACTACGCTGAGTTTGTGGACATTGTGGAAAATAACGGCAAACGCAAACAAAGGACCCAAGCAGAGAGAGTGTGAGTCTGATGTGGTCGTTATGAAGATTTTTGGACACTTTTAGGAAAGATGTTCTGTTACTGTTTGTGTTTCTCCTAACAGACAGCAACAGCTCCATGAACTTCTATCCTCTGAGGCTCAGTACAAGTGGAAAGACATGTCCAAGGTTGTAAAAACATACAGAGAGCATATATCCAGAGTGGATATTTGCATGACTTTGAGATCATGAAAGTCTTTGTTTTCTCTTCAGATTCTTTGTCAGACTGACTCAGACGGCTGCAGTTGGGTTCATAAAAACAGCCTTAGGAGACTCCTCTTCACTTACTCTCTTCCTCTGACATCTGAGGAGTTTGACCAGCTTTGGTTGAGGTGCGGTAAATATCATAGGATAGGACTAAATGATGGTGAATGCTTTATAAAGAAAAGGCTAATGTGTGGTCTCGCCAAATGGAGGGATAACCTGCTGTTGAAATTAGACATAAAAGAGGCTGTTGTATGTTGCAGTTGTTTTACTTCCTGTTTACAGGATTGACACAGAGCAGAAAGGCCGTGTAGCTGTTGGTGACTTCCTGAAAAAACTTGGGATTCATCATGAAGGAGGGCCCAAGATTCATCTGAAGAGGAACCAAACTACCCAAAACAACCATAAGAGACCGACAACCTCTGATGGTGTGTCACTGGAGAGGACAAAGTAAGTGGATGGGGTTCTGTTGGGATATGCTAACCTCGCCAATCAGCATCGTTTGAGGAGAAAGTGAAAAAATAGTTAATGCTCAATACAGAGGCTTTTACTTCATGAGGAGTCACCCTGTATGAGCCTGGAGCTTTGCCATGGATCTCATATTGTCATTGCATGTGAATATTAAGCATTGTGTTATTTTACTCCCCTAAACGAGCTTCTCACATCAGGAGGTTTGATAAACAAACAGATTAGCTTAGTGATGAAACATTTTCCACCTGCTGTGATCGTAATGGAGCCTTTATTCAAATATTTTACTAAAACATTTTGAATGCCATTGACAGTTTAGATATATGAGAAGAGAAAACATTTTATTTGAATGTTTGAAAATGGATAAACAACGTAAATAGAAATTAAAACTGTTGTTTTACTGCTCAGAGGGAGGTTTTACAGAAAGACTTCGACTCACCGGGATATAAAAAAGACAAAAGTATTCACCCCCTTTAAAGTGGCTGACCTAATCCAAGAGATCTAGCAAGTTGGGGCTAGTAGTCTCACAATAAGTGAAATGGGGATCAGTCGGAGTGCAGTGAGTGTGTCTCAAGTGACTGATTGTGTCTGGAAGGTCCAGTGACAGGTTAATGAGTATTCCTGGCCACCATTACACCATGAAAACAAAGGAACACTCCAAGCATCTCAGAGACATGTCTTTCTGCTCTCTTTAAGGCTCAATGTTTCAATGGATGATGACTGTGAGAGGATCTCTTATAAGGACTTCCTGTCTGCTCTTGAAAATAAACCAGAGAAGAAGAGTGAGTGTTCTCCTTCCTCACCTGACGCTGGACGTCTCATAGATACAGCTCTGAATCAGAGGCGTGAACTGGTAACTGCTTCAGCTCCTGATCTGCACAAGGTAAAAAAAAAAAATGCTTAATTTGCCTCTTTTATCACTTTCTCTCTCAGGGTGTCACTTTATTTACACACCCTGCTTCCAAAAAAGTTGGGACATAATGTAAAATGTAAATAAAAACAGAATACAGTGATTTGCAAATCCTTTTCACTCTGTTTTTTTTTTTAACTGTTTGAATGTTATAAATGTTGCAAAAACAGCTGGTTGATTGGTAACAGCTGATAGTACCATGATTGGGTATAAAAGGAGCAGTCCTAAAAGGCTCAGTCATTCAAAATTGACAACTGTGTGAGGTTTTACACATTGTGAAAGACTGTCCAACAGTTTATGAACAACATTCCTCAACCTGCAGTATCAAGTGATTTATAGATTTCACCATCTACAGTTCATAATAAATCAAAAGATCCTGAGAAGTCTCTGCATGTCAGGGATTAGGCTGGAAACCAATATTGAATGACTGTGACCTCTAACCCTTTGGGTGGTGCTGCATTAAAAACATTTATCATTCTGTGATGGATATGACATTGGGGTTCAGGAAAACTTCCGAAATGGTTTTCAGTTAACACAGTACACCGCTGCATCAAGTAATGCCAGTTAAGACTCAGCCATGTAAAATCAAAGACATAAGACATAACAACATCCAGGAGCCTGCCCAATTCACTGGGCCTGAGCTCATCTGACACGGACTGACGTAAATTGGAAAAGTGTGCTTTGGTCTGATGAGTCCATATTTCAAACTGTGTAGTCCTCCAGACTAAAAAAAAAAAAACCTCCTGATTGTTGTCAAAGTTCAAAAGCCGGCATCTGTGATGGTGTGGGGGTGTATTAATGCCCATGGCTTGGGTCACTTGCACATCTGTGAAGGTGCCATGAAAACTGAGAGGAACATACAGTTTTGGAGAAACAAATGATTCCACACAGACGATGTCTTTTTCAGGGGCGTCCCTGCTTATTTCAGCAAGACACATTCTGCATGAGTTACAACAGCTTCCATGTTAAAGAGGGTGGGGCCTGGACGGGCCTGTATGCAGCCCTGAACTGTCAACTACTAAAAATAAATGCTGCATTTTGAATGCAAAATATGATAAGTCGGTCAGTCAGTCAGTCAGATTGTTGTTAGAGGGAAATGTGATGTTACACAGTGGTATAACATGCTCCTTTCCCAATTTTTTTGAAACAAGATGCAGCCATCAGTCTCAGAATGTGTGCATATTAAAAAAAAAATCTATAAAGTATTCAACTAAATATTGGCTGAAAGGATTTACAAAATACTGCTTTCTGTTTTTTTCACATTTTACACAACATCCCAACTTTTTTGGGAAGTGGGGTTTGTATATCCACAACTCTAACCTACGTCCCAGCATCCTCATATAAGGACACTACATTTTGAATTCCCTGCACCATTATTCTTAATTTTGCAGAAGTTGTCTGCCACCGTCTGGTCACAAAAGCACATTACAATTATCAGCAGTAAACCAGCTACAACACCGCTAAACAGAAAGTACTCGTATGAGGACACTGGGACTTTATACTGCTGTAAAAATAACAAGATAAAGCTTTGTCAGATGTAAAGAAACCAACACTTTACAAGTAAGAATGAAGCTTAGCGTTAGTTCATGTAGGACACAGTAGTTATACGCCCAGCTGTGATCAGCTGATAGCCAGCTGATCCCTATTATCACTTCCCAGCTCCCACAGCCAATCACAGCTCTTCTTCTCAGAACATTGGCCTATTCAAATATGAAGCACTTCTTCATTAATGCTGATGCACCACGCTGCTGCTGGCAAAACTTCCCCTCCTCCACCCCAGCCTCCTCCTTTGTAGACTGTTGCACCCTCATATTCAGATTCATGCATCAGGCCTTGCTAATCCCAAATAAGTAGGAGATATGAAAAATGCATTACAAATGAACGCTCAGGTGTCAGGAAGTTATGTGCAGTAGGATTATTTAAATAATAATGATTAACAATTGAATTATTTGTAAAGCCAGCATCAATTCATGCTGACTATTCTGAAAGAAATGATGCCGGAGTAGGACTAAAACCAGATCTCCTCTTCAGACCATGACCCCTGACCTTGCAGGGCACCAAGGTCAAAAGCAGAACATTGTCTCTGGTCACCTACATGACATCACGAAAGAGCTTCTAGAGCTAAGCTCCTCCCACTCCTCACAGACTCACAGACGATCAGGTGAAGCCAGGAAACGTGTTTACATCCGCTGATATTCTAGAGAAAATTAAAATTCAGAGAATTCAAAGAAAACGAGCGCATTTCCAGCAGCTCGCTCTGTGCTTTCAAGCTGAAACAACAAACTGGCTTCAGCTCATGCTTACAAATGAGGAGCGGAAAATTTGGGTACATTTGCCAGTTCTTCCATTCTTCTGAGTCGGATCTGTTTTCTTTAATTATTCTAATCAAAATCTAATTTATCTTTTTTGATAATTATGGACTGCGTGAGAAAGTTACTCATCTGTAAAGCCAATTTAACGAGCTGTGTTTATCCCTCTATGTGGGCGACTATGTTGTGTGTTTCCTCAGCTCGAGTGTGCGTGGAGAAATGTGCCTGTAAAGGAGCAGAAGAAGCTGCAGAAAAGAGAGCCTCTGAAGCAGTTTGGTGCTCAAGATGCGACGCCTCACACAGAGAGAGGGAGTCCAAACATCGTCCCACCGTCCTCCCCTGAGCCCACAGGAGCCGTGTCTGTAGGAGCTGCTCTGCAGAGAACCCGGGTATAAAACATGAGAACAGACCTTTGGGTTTCAGTTTTGCTCCTCTGTGGTAATGTCTGTGCAGTTTTTGCTAAATGCAGCAGTTTGATCTGTGATGCATGAGGACACCAGCTGCTTCACAAACCCAGACAGGTTTGTGTTTTTACTCCAAAAAGTCTGGAAACTAGAGAGAGCACTGGTGATTAGGGGCAGATTAAAATACTGTACAGGCAGGAATTAAATTTTGGTGAGAAATTAAAATCAAAATGAAAAGAATGACTTAATCTGAGCAGTGCAATTAAATTTCTGCTCAAGACATTCATCAAAAATCCAAAATTACAGCCTCTCTCACTCCAGTTTTCTGCTCTAGTACTTCAACATGAAATCTGTTCAAGAGTTTTTGTTAAAGGAAATTTCCTTAAAATGCATGCTCTAGTTTAGTACTTACAAACCCCACTTCCAAAAAAAGTTGGGACATTTTTAAATGTGAATAAAAATCAGAATACAGTGATTTTTAATCTTTTTTTAAACTGAATACAGCACATTACAAGATAATTAATGCTCAAACCAGCAAACTTAATAGTTTTTTTGGAAATATACACACTTCCTGAGTTTATGTCTGCAAAATGTGCCAAAAAGTCAGGACAGGATCATTTTAACCACTGTAACATCACATTCCCCTCTAATGTTACTCTGTAAATTTCTGGAGACTGTCATATTTTGCATTTAAAAATGCTCATATAATGTAAATAGGAGGCAGGTCTGGAGTACATAGAGGTCAGTCCAGGCCCCGCCCTCTATCGCTGTGAAGCCATGCTGTTGTAACTCAATCAAAATGCATCTTTTCGTTGTCTCAGTGATATAAGCAGGGACGTCCCTGCTGGATGGAAGAAGTAGTGTTGTAATATCGTCATAGAATGATAACTGTTTTTAATGCAGCACCACCTGAAGGGTTAAAGGTCACAGGCATTCAATGTTGGTTTGCATCCAGATTTCTCTGGATTCTCAGGATCTTTTGATTTATTATGGACTGAAATAATGAAACTTATAAATCGCTTGATACTGCACATTGAGGAATGCTGTTCATAAACTGTTGGACTGATTGCCCACACAGTCTTTCACAAAGAAGAGAACTCCTTTCAACCCATTCAACCTACTTACCTGTGGAATATTCTAGGTGCTTTTGAGCATCACACAAGTCTTTTCTCCTCTTGTCCCAACTTTTCTGAAACTTGCTGCATGCATCACATTCAGACTGTGTCTATATCTCCAAAAACACACTAAAGCTTATCTGTTTGAACATCAAATATCTTGTCTTTGTACTATATTGAGTTGAATAAAGCTTGAAAGGATTTTTAAATCACTAAAAAATGTTTTAAATGTGTGTTTTTTTGCTTTATGAGTCTAAACTGAAGAACCTGCTCAGTCTCAAACCAACCCCTATCTTAAGATGTCATTTTTCTTTAGTGCGGTTAACAAGCTCCTCTCCTGACCTCCTCTCTCTCTTCCCCCAGTCAGCCCCTCGGTGCTCCTCCAGGCATTCTGCCTCAGTAGGGAGACCAGGGACAGGAAGCCAGGCGGGCGGCGTGGAACGGAGGCTGCGTGGGGTGGTGCAGCACTGCTGGAAGGAGATCCAGAGGAGCTGCAGAGAGGAGGATCCTCAGAAAGATGGAGTCATCAGCACCGCCTGCTTCCTGAGTGAGCACCACACCACGTGCACAGAGTTAAAACGTGAGCATGCTGCATGCTAATGCTCATGCTAATGTGTTCCAGAGATCCTCCAGTCTCTCAGCATCAGTCTGACTCAGGAGCAGTTCGAGCAGTTGGCTATGAAGTCTGATATCATGACTAATGGCTGTGTTTCATATCAAGACTTCCTGCGTCACTTCCTCCTCAACCTGAAACCGGCGGAAAATCAGACCAAGTTCCAGCGGAGAAAGCTTCCTCTGCCTACACAGGTGAGAATCAAGATGGTAGTTTGTTTTTCTGCAATCAAATATCAGCAGGGGTTCTGTAAGTGCATTGTACTACACACACAAAATAAGCTTAACTGCATGATTTTGGACTGAAAATAGGCACCGGAAACACAAAAAAGGCCACTGAGACAAACAGTGTCCTGTTTTTGTTGTCCCAGGGAAAATTCTCAAAGTAAGATGAAATACGGCCCACTTTAGAATATAAAGCTTGTCCAAGACTTAATAGTACTTCTTATTTTTCACACAAAGTGGTGCTTTTGTGTTAATTCTGTAAACAAACAATTTGACAAAAAAATCACTGACGTGCTTTTCATGACTAAATATTTGAATATGAAATTTTTTTTCTGTGTATGACCCTCAGTGAAAATTTAGATAATGACACTTGTGTCTGGAAGGCCCAGTCTCTGATTAAACGGTATTCCTGGCTACCATTACACCATGAAGACAAAGGTACACTCCAGCAACTCAGAGAAAAGATTATTGACAAGTATAAGTCAGGGGATGGATACAAAAACGTTCCCAAGGCACTGAACATCCCCCAGAGTTTAATTTAATCCATCATCAAGAAATGGAAGGAATATGGGGCATGTCTAAATCTGCCTAGATCAGGCCTTCTTCATTAACTAAGTGAGTGTGCAAGGAGACATTTCTTGGCATTTTGATTTAAATTTGGGAAACTTGTTGGGAGGTCTAAGGGAATTTATGTGGAAATTCTTGGGTATTTTCATGTAAATCTGTTAAACATATCTGGAAGTTTGGGGGATTTGGTTTTGGTTTTTGGAGGGAATTTGCAGGTATTTTTATTCTTAAAATGTTTTTTGGGGAAATTTTCATAGAAATTTAAGGGAATTGGATGTTCCTTCATTTTCATGAAATTTGAGAAATGTATTTGTAAATTTTAAGAAATTAGATAAGAATTTACTTGAATTTTTTCAGGAATTTACATGAATTTTGGGGGGATTCTTTGTTGGAATGTTTAGGCTTTATGGTAAAGGATCACTGAAACATTACGGGAATATCTGAATAAAATTTGGAGCACTTTTTATGGGATACTCAAAAAATGTAAAAGATTTTTCACAGAAAGGTTTTGGCAAGTTCTTTGAAATTTTAGCGCAATTAGTTTGGATTTTGGACTTTCAATGGAAATTTTGTTTATGTAAAGAAATCCTTGTGGTCTATCATTAAAATGATTCCACCAGCATAGCCAAAACATTCTTATAAACCTACCCAGTACTGTATTTTCTGCAGAAACAGCACCATCAGGAGATTTATGGACTTTATTTTTGATGAAACCGACTTCCTGTTCAAAGAAAAGGCTAAACTTTTAAACTTATCAGGTGCTACCGATCCCAAATAACTGGAAGAAACTAAAAATGCAGTCCAAACAAAAGCTCTGGTCTCAGGAGGTTAAAGTTATCCAATTATGAGTGAATGCTCAGGACACTCAGTAAGTTACAATCTGGTAGATGCAATTTTTAAATTGTATGCTGTACCTGTGAGATGCTATCAATGCTATCTGCTCACTCTCCTTGCAGCATCCATCAGAAGAGCTACAGTGGCTCCTAGTGGAAGGTTTCTGGGTTTAAACAGCATTGCCAGCCAGAATCGATTAAAAAAAATAAAAATGGTTACTTGAACTGACAGGTAACTCTGATGCTGACTACCAAGGCTGCCAGCTTCCCTAGCCCTAATGTAAACAGTCTCTTTAAGTTTACATGGATGTTCTTGTTGCCTTGCACACTTGTCATCTACATGTGACAAACCTCCACAGTGTAAATACTACACTGCCAATCAATCAGTGTCTCGGGGCACTTTGTCTGCAGGGTGCATCACTGTTGAGAACAGAGGAATCATTTGACTTAGG
This sequence comes from Cheilinus undulatus, assembly GCF_018320785.1. NCBI lineage: Eukaryota > Metazoa > Chordata > Actinopteri > Labriformes > Labridae > Cheilinus > Cheilinus undulatus. Next base: position 15,220,029 of record NC_054887.1, on the reverse strand, counting down.
CTGCATGAAAGTATTTGAAAATATCTTTTAATTAAAGCCTTTTGTGTGCACACAATCATCACAGTTGGAGCCGGGCGTGAATTTTGGACTCGTGGTTTGTACTTTCAGCTCCACATTGTCACGCTGAGCTGCAGATTAGCACATTTCAAACTCTTCTCTTTCAGGTTTGATCTATTGTAGTTTCATTGGCTCTAAGTTTAAATTGGGTTACAGTAAAGTGGAGAGCTGGTGTCTCTGGAATATGAGGAGGAGGTGATGGGCGAAGGCGGGTTGCCAGACTGTGTAAACTCAGCGGGGACCTCCCACCCTCAGGCTCTTGACTGTCGCCTCCCGTGACAAGCGAAATGAGCGAGTTTGGAGGTTTGCGGTGCTTTTTCTTTTTGGCATTGGAAGGTGTATATGAAGCATTGAACAATGACACACGGGTGGGCACACTTTTTAAAAAACCCCCCGCTGAGTGACTAAGCCGAGCCCCAAGCTTCAGTGGAGCGTGTGGGTGAGGGCCTAATCTGGCAACCCGCGAGCTGCAACCTTCCAAAGCAACTTTTGGATTCACAAAGACCTGCATTGTCTCCGCCGAACCCACCATCTGGGTAAATTTTGTAGAGACCCCCTGCATCGAATCGGACTCGGTGGTGTCTGTGGACGAGTTTAAAGACAAAACCTCTTTATGTGAAACAAAAAGCACTTTCTTTGGAGTCTCAGCTGTTCAGAAATCATCGATACTGTGACAGCTTTCATCTCCATCATTTCCTATTGACCCACATTTTTTGGACTGAGTATTTCAAAGTCTGCTTTCATTTCTACGCTGATGACACTGTCATTTACTGTTTAACACCCACTTCTGCTCAGATTTGTGCACACTTTAAGACTGGTTTGATTGAGTACAACAACAGATTTGTCGACTGAAACTTGTTCACAATGCAGACAAAACAAAACCTATGTGCTTTACTGCTTCAAGAACAGAAAAATGGTTTTGTCCAACACCTTTTAGCTAGCAAGAGTAAAGAGAATGAGTTGATTCTACTTTAAAATAGCTAGAGTTTTTGATGAATGATCACTTGTCTTAAAAATTGTATTACCATGTTTCTTGAAAGCTCAGAGAAATTCAAGATTTAACTATGGATTGAGTGTTGCTTTAATGCAAAGCTGCAGATTTGACTAAAAATAATGCGTCTTTATCAACATTAAAAAGTCCAGACGGTCTCATTTATGACAAAAGATCTTCTTATTGAAGTGGGCTTGCAATATCTCGCAGTAACTCAAGAACACGTTTAGGGTTGTTTTAAATTAAATAGCCAACAGAAGATTGGAAATATGTTGCCTGGTCTGATGAGTAACACTTTCAGCTGCAACATTCAAGGGTCAGAATCTGGCATAGACAACATGAAAGCATGGATTCATCCTGCCTTGTATCAATGGTTGTGACTGGTGGGGGTGTAATGGTGTGGGGGTTATTTTCTTGGCACACTTTGGGCCTCTTAGTACCAATCGATCATCGTTTAACGCCAAAGCCTACTGTTGCTGACCATATTCCTCCCTTTATGACCACAGTGTACCATCTTCTGATGGCTACTTACAGCAGGATAATGCACCATGTCTGGCTCAAATCATCTCAAACTGGTAATCTTTGAGGAATGTTTCCAACACCTTGTTAAAGTATGCCATGAAGAATTAAGGCAGTTGTGAAGGCAAAAGAGTGTCCAACCTGGTAACAGCAAGGTGTACCTAATAAAGTGGCCACTGAGTGTATAACAGTAGGTCAGACTGAAAACCTGATCTATCACTACAGATATGCCTAATATTCCTAATACTCTGCATTTTGACTTCTTTTTCATGACTTTTTGGCTTCCGCCTGGACATTTCAACTAATTTCTGTGTGGCCTCGTTTGATGCTATCCTGTACTTTTCTGTCACCATCTAGGCGGCCCAGGGTGTTCTGAGCAAAGCCGGCATGGATGTCATATTGAGAATCTACGACGCCATTCGTTCCTCTTGGACCCCAATCAGACGCTGCTTCCTGACGTCTGACTGCGCCCGCACAGGAAGCGTCTCTGTGCAGGACTTCAGGAAGGTGAGTTCAGCTGCAGCACTGCGCCCTGCAGAGCTCCACCTGCTCGTCTGCACCCACACCATGTCAAACACACGAAGATAAACGGCTTCTCTGTGAATTATTTATGCAAACGCTAGTGTCTCTTCTATCAAAATGTCTGATGGAAGCTCAAGCTCACAAAGAGACGCACACATCCACATCAGCTCACCTGACAGCCAATCAGCAATCTTAATTGTTCATTAAGCTGAAGGTTGAAACACGACTGTGCTGACACTTTGGCCCAGGAGAGCAGCAGCTGACACTTCTGTTTAATTGTTCCTGCTGTACGATTGACTGGCGACGGCACGGGGCGAGCTAATCGATAGAAACAATTAGCAGCCTGGTTAGGGATGACATCTACTAAACCTGCTCTATCACATGAGGATAAACGCTCAAACATGAACCCACATACTCAGATCTCTGCTGTTATCTTCCTGCAGGTCCTTCGTCATTTCAGCGTGAATCTATCAGAGGAGGAGTTCTTCCATCTGAGCTCTTATTTTGATGGTGACACCACAGGAAAGATCTGCTACAACAACTTCCTCTGGACGTTCCTGCACTGACAACAGATCAGATGCCAACAGCAAATGTATGGGGCTCTAACCTGGGTAAAAGGGCCGTTTTTGCCCCTCCAAGCTGACTGTTTGGCAGTTTCTCAGTGTTAAGTAAAGTTGTATCTGACAAAGCACATAGCCAGTAAGTTTCTAGGCCAGATACATGTTCTTAATTAAAATGAGCCGATAATGACTGGTTGCTAATCAATCAGGCTGTTCCCTTGTTAAAACATATGCAGCCCTTTTATCCTTCGATTTGAAATCAGTTGTCAAGTTTGAGTATACTCAGGGTTAATTTTATTCTCAACCCACCTGTAGCCAAGTATGTGTTTGTATCTGTTTGTATGTGCCAGAGGAAACTATTTTGACTGTAGAAAAAACGTCATTACATTAAGATAGTGTGACATTTTGGTTCATTTGTAAATGGCAAAATGGGTGAAGAGTGGTAAATATGGATTAAAAGTGGCAAACAGTGGTGGCAAAGTTGGGCAAAAAGGAAACTACGGGTGAAAAGTGGCAAAAAATGGGGAAAATGTAGCAAGAAAGGGTCAGAAAAAGCCAGAAAATGGGTTCAATGTAGCCAAAAAAAAGTAGCAAAAATAAGTGACAAGTGGAAAAAAGTGTCAAAGGTTGACAAAGAAGTTCCAAAATGGGTAAAAAGTTCAAAAAAAAAGTCACAAAATTGGCAAAAGGTGGTTAAAAAAATATCAAAAATGAGTAGAAAGTGGCAAAATAGTTTAAAAAGTGGTAAAATGGGTAAAAATGAGCAAAAATAAAAAATAAAATAATGGCAGAACTGGGCCACGAGTGAGAAAAAAAGTGGAACAAGTGTGCCACAAGTTGTAAATATGGATCAAACATGCCAAACAGGAGTGTCAGCTCATTGCAGAAAATGATAAAATGGCAAAAAAAAAAAGATGCAACAAACTGGCAAAATAGGCAAAAACAGATGAAAATTGGCAAAAATGGGGAAAAAAAGCAGCAAAAGGCTAGAAAGCAGCAAAAATTTGTTAAAAGTGGCAAAAAAGAGGCAGAATGGTTACAGGTAGGGAAAAATGGTCTAGAAAGCAGCAAAAATGGGTGAAAATTGCCATAAAAAGTGGCAAAATTAGCAAAAGGTGGCAAAAAATCTCAAAAATGTGTAGAAAGTGGCAAAGAAGTGTAAAAAGGGGCAAAATGGGTTCAAATTTGCCAATAAATGGAGTGGTAAAATTGTGACACACGTGGTAAATATGGAGTAAAAGTGGCCAACAAAAGTGGCAATTATGGGCAAAAAAAGGCAAACATGGGTGAAAATGGGCAAAAATAGGAAGAAAGTGTTGAAAACAGCAGCAAAGCAACAAAAAGGGGTTGATAGAGGCAAAAAGTCTCAAATATGGGCAAAAACAGCAGATATGGGTTGAGAGAGGCAAAAAATGGTGACAGGTGGCAAAAAAGTGGCAAAATTGCACCACAATTGGTAAATATTGATTAAAAGTGGTCTACAAAAGTGGCAACTCTGAGCAAAAAGGGGCAAAAAATAACAAAAAGGCAAGAAAGCAGCAAAAAGGGGTTGAAAGTGGCAAAGAAAAAAACATTCTTGCATATGGGCAAAAACAACAAAAACGTGTTAAAAGAGACAAAATAGGGCAAAAGGTGGCAATGTGGGTAAAAATTGCAGCATATCAGCCACAAGTGGCAAAAGGAATTGGCAAAAGTATGCGAAAAGCAGCAAAAATGTGTCAAAAGTGACAAAAACTGGTGGAAAAACTGATGAAACTGGTTAAAAAAAAAAGAAAAAAAAAAAAAAAGCAGCACGAATAAATAATTTTAACATCAGAGTCCAATAATTGTTTGACATGTTTCAGCTCCTAAATGAGGTAACTGTTAGCAAGAATGCTAGCACCAATGCTACTGATCCAACACACATGCAATAACACATCAATAAATCACACACATCATGTTTCAGGAAGAGAATTCGTTATAATTTTTGTGATGAAACAGTGAGTATATCTCTGGCCTTAAAGGACACTTTCTAGGGATATCCTGTGTCAGAAATAATGAAGTAAATGAATGAATGCTTCATTATCTGATACAGTAAAGTGGAATCAGTAGAAGGGGAGCCAAAGCTTAATTCTTGCCCCAAGTCCTTTGGTTGGATTACTCTGCAACATTTGAATATTCTAAGTTTGACACAACAGAGATCCATCTGTGGAGTTGATGAGTAAAAGCACATAAAACTAAAGATCAACAGAGAGCCTGGTGAATGATTTAAGACTTAGTCCACATTTTCCTCTCCTCCTGTGTGTTTGACACTGATTTGTGTTCCAAAGCCAATCACATGAAGTGTCTCTTTTATGCTGCAGACGACGGGGAAGCTCCGGGTGTATCTTTTGTGTTCGGATGGGATGTGTGAAGTGAGACGGATGACAAGGAGACGGAGGAGACGTCTGTCATTCACTCAGAGGGAAAAACGCTTCGGCAGCAAGATGCACAGTCGAACTGGGAGAGGAGAGAAACGTGCAGGGAGCCGATGAGGCTGAGAGAGGGACGAGCAGATGGAAAAGGTGAAGAAAAAGAGCTTGAGTTTTGGGCTGGAGAGGCAGAGTGAGAAAAAGACAAGAGTATATGAAAGCTCCATATTAATGGTGAAGTAAAAAAGCCATCCGTGAATAAATTAGCCGCTCTCCCCTGGGATTACTAATGTAATTATTTGAACGAGGGTTCTCATTAGATTGTGCAGAGGTGTGGAAGACCTGCGGAACAAAACGAGAGACAGAGACGAAGCGGGGAGGGTTTAGCTACTGGAAATTAACTGGCTGCTCCGGGCTCTATAATTGAAACGAGACACAGATACCTTTGATCAGAACAAAAGGAGACTAAGCAGGACGAGAGAAGTTTCCTCATCGCCTCTAATTTCTCTGCTTTAGAAGAAGAAATAAATTAGACCAGAGACAAAAGGAAGGAAGAAAGGATTCAAGGTCACAGATAAGGTTTTATTCAATCGGTCGATAATCTCTCAGAACCAGCAGAAACTTTAAGAAAGACAAGTATTTTACATTTTTAGAGTTGTCTCCAGGAGCAACACAGCAAATTTCTACCGCTGTTGGGTTTCCATTTTTATTTTACAGCTTTAAAAAAATGTTCCCAACATCAATGGCAAAATTATGACAGAGTATTAGGGCCACGTTATGGAAAAACATCTGGGATTCTGAGAATAAAGTCAAAATATTGGTAACAATCCATTTCAATGTTTGTTTAAATTCAGACCATTTAAATAGATTTGATGGAAATACACAGTTTATTGCAAAACCCTTTTCTTCCAACCAGCAGAGGGTGCTATCTAAGATGCTGAAAACATGGGAAAATGACAAAAGAGGATTTTTACCAGAAAACTGAAATGAAATAATTAATAAAACAATCAACTCAGGTGGCTTTTCTGCTGTTACCTTAAAGCACACTATTTATATGGAAGCCCTAAGAGGACATGCAGGCATGCAATATTTCGTCCAGAATGTGCGACAAGTATGTCGAAGAAATTTAAATTTTCGGAGCAATTGTATGACACTGTGCTAGCTTACTAAGCTACAAACTAGCTAACAGGCTACAATGGCTCATATTTATCAGCTTATGATAAAATGCTGTCACTTTGATATGAAATGTAACAGGATTTATCAGCCAATATTAAGTGCTGTACATTCATTTTGGTAGTGTCAGACATGTTTAGACATCTAAGTGAATAGTTGAAAGGGATGGATGGATTAAAAACAGGATGTTTAACATATAAACAAACATTTAAATGTCTAAACAAGTTAGCTTAGCTTGTTCAGCTGTCCATATGTCCATATATGAAGTACATGTTGCTTTCCTGGTATAGGCCAACTTCTGCAATTCCACTCCCCTTCAAAAGTATTGGAACAGTGAGGGCAGTTCCTTTATTTCTGCTGTAGACTGAAAACATTTGAGTTTGACATCAAAAGCTGAATATGAGACAAGAAATCAACATTTCAGTTTTATTTCCAGGTATGTACATCTGGATCTGATGCACAACTTAGGAGACAGCATTATTTTAAACAGAAAACCAAATTTTTAGATGAGCTAAAGTATTAAAGTGAATAAGTCTTAATATTTGCTGTAACTGCATCAAGCCTGTGACCCACTGACATCACCAAACTTTCACATTCTTCTTTTGTGATGCGTTTGCAGGCTTTCACTGCATCCTCTATCAGTTGTTGTTTGTTTGGGGGGTTACCTTCACTCCTGCCCTCTGGAGGTTGTTGCTGATGTCACTAACAGTTGTTTTAGGGTCTTTCTTTACAGCTCTCACAATGTTTCTGTTGTCAACTGATGCTGTTTTCGTTGGTCTACCCATTCAATATCTGTTACTTATTACACCAGTGGTTTCTTTCTTTTTCAGGACTTTCCAAATGGTTGTGCAATGGCTCAGATTGATTTTACATCTTCTGAAACTGGGTGTAGACATTCAGCACTATTTATTGATTGAATAATCAATGTATAGGATACACCTGGATAACAAAACACACCTGTCAGTCACATGTTCCAGTACTTTTGCTCACATGAAAAATGGGTGGGTTCAAACAAATAATATCTTCAAGTTGTGTGTCTGATCCAGATGTAAATACCAGGAAATAGAAGCTGAAATGTTGATCTCTTGTCTCATATTCATCCTTTGATGTCAAACCCAAATGTTTTTAGTGTACAGCAAAGAATAAAGTAACTGGGCCCATCATTATAATTCTTTTGGGGGGGAGTGCATTTCTTGAACTGCACTATTATTCCTGTTTTATCTCCATAATTCCAGCAAACACATATTCCTAGCTGTTTAATGGCGAAAAACCAGACAGTATTATCCTCTCCCCATGGCTACAGATAGTTTATCAGCTTTTTGTCCATCCGAAAAAACGTGTCCTTTCTTGCATTGGACCCTAGGGGGGGATCATCCATGTTTAGATATCTGTATGGGCATCAGTCACATACATATATGGAGACAAAATGCTATCCTGTGTGAATGCACTACACCAAACACTGATGTCAGGGGGTAATTCACAAATGATCAGAGGTCTGCAGTTAATTCTAATCCTGTACGAATAGTACTTTTGACATATTCCACGGATGTGAACATACAAATATGCTAGGAAGGGGTAAATATTGTGAGATGTAGTCCGACTAGTACTAACTTGTTATCAAGCATGCCAGGGTGAAAATCAAGCAGCCACACAGTGGGGAGTGGCTTTTCATGCCTTTACCAATGCATTTCTGCAACAGCATTGTGACGAGGCATTTAAATCAATACGTCTTTGTACATGCATATCGGTTGTTCACATTTTTGCAACTTTTTAGTATCATAAACATTGCATTTTTGTGCAGTTTAATTAACTGTGCAGGACTTCTGCAGGATTGCAACAACCCTTCTGTCTGCTTAGGGCTTCTGCACATTCAGGCTAACAAAGGCAAAAGTTATGACTTTATTCTTGTAATAATGCAGAAATATTCCAACTTTATTGTCTTGACTTAATCCCAGTAATATATTTCTATCTGTTTAATGTAGCCCTGATATTCAGTCGTATAAAACACACCACCATATGAGCGTTTTTATTCCAAACTGTAATACATACATTTGAAAAAAGACCTGAAGTTTTTTCCCATCCCTTCATGTTGAAATAAAAAGTATCCAGCAGGTAGATTTATTAATAATAATAACGGTTTAAAAAACGAACAACAACAATCTGCTTTCTAGTTTGAGCCGTCAATCATCCCTCGTATGTGGGCATCCGTCTTTTTTCAAACAGTACGTATCTCATTTTGGAGCAAACCTCTTCATATGCAGATTGTCTGAGTAGCAGAAGTCATTAACTCCTTTAAGCATGCCTCAAGAAATAAATCAATAAATAGTACAGAACTTTTTTTTTTTATTCCTGGGTAAAAACACAGAACACAGCTACTGAAGCAGGAGAGCATCAAAGTGAAGACGTCTAAATGAGGAGACCAAAAATACAGACGGCTTTTCAGGAAACTTCAACATGAAAGTTCCTCATAGATTTTGGTTTTTAATAGTTTTCCTTTTCCTTGGAACATTTTGCCTTCGTAGATTTTAATTAAGTTTTGTGTTTTAATTCAACCAAAAACACAAACACAAACATATCTCCGCTAACCCCGATCTAAAGTCTTTCACACTCGATGCCTGAAATCCTGCAGCTTTGAAGACGAGTGCTGATATTTGGTGCCAGATTTCAACAAAGAACCATCACATGGTCGTCTGATCCATCAAAACCAATTAGTGAAGTGGGGGAGTGTTACTGGGAGAATGGGACAACCGTTTGTTTCTGATAAACAATGAAAGAGCTGAGCAGAGAGAGATTTATGGGGCTGATGGGAGAAAGTTTACCAGATATTCTCAAACACCTTCTGGATGAAGAAAAGGGCTTTTAATGTGGAAATCTGCAGGAAGTCTTGACTATTATCTACAACTTTTAGGCTTCATGTTTGAGAATTGCAAAGTTAATGCTACCATAATTAGTCAGTTATCTTCTTTATGGTTTCTGCTGGCAGCTGGCTACAAAAAAAAAAAAAACAATTCCAAAAAAGCTGGGGCACTGTGTAAAATGTTAAAAAACAGAATGCAGTGAGTTTAAAAACTCCTAAATCTATTATTTACTTATAAAAGAACATAAACAACAAATAAAGAACCAAAATGAATTACTTATTATAAAAGTATTTGAGTATGTATGAGGAGATTTGTGGCTATGCTCTTAAAATCAAAACAGAACAAGAAAAAGACCGCACTGTGGTGGGTGCTAATTTCCAATCCTGATGTCAACACGTTTACTGTCCCCTCTACGAATGCAAGTTAAAGCTGTACCAAGCAAAGAAGAAGCCATATCCAGAAACGCCACCAGCCTCTCTGGGCCAAAGCTAATTTAAAATGGACTGAGGCAAATGGAAAACTGTTCTGTGGTCAGATAAATCAAAATTTGGAATTTGGAAACCACAGACGCCATGTCCTGCTGACTAAAGAAGAGAGGGACCATCCAGCTTGTTTACAGTGCACAGTTCAAAAGCCTTCATCTCTGATGGTGTTAGGTTGCATTAGTGCCTACGGCATGGGCAGCTTACACATCTGTAAAGGCACTATCAATGCTGGAAAGTGTATAGAGGTTTTAGAGCAACATATGCCCCCATCCAGACTAGGGATGCACACAGTTAGTTCAATAACTGCAGTTGGCTTATCAGTTAAATTCGTATATCACATTAGCCAGGCCAAGTTTTAAAAGTCAGTTATAAATCTAATAACCAAACATTTTTATAAACACGAGCCTAAAATTGCGGTCAAATGCTCTTTTAAAACTGTGATGATGCTGCTGCTGTAAGTTGAGTTAATCGCCGCTGCTTTCCTGATAGTTTTCCTCAGCACTTCGCCAGACACAAACATGGGCGGCTTAAGGGTTAGCATGTTGTAAGAACAGCGCTGTTTGACAGTTTTTGCAACTAGGAAACAGAAATTAAGAGGTATGCAGGCTGTGGAGGATTTTGCTCAACCAAAAAGAAAAGAGGCCACATATCAAAGCACAATATTTATCTGCAAAGAGGAAAGAAGGCTGGTGGAGCTAGCTGCTAATGTTAGCCATGCTTTACACAGTAAATTGGGCTAACATCATACCGCTGACACAATGAATGATGAATTTGAATGTTTTCTAAGCGTTATATCCTCTTTAGACTAGTCAGTTAAATAGGGCTGGGAACATCCTTAATCTAGGCAACTTCTCTTTCAGGGAAGGCCTTGCATACTTCAGCAAGATGATGCTAAACCACATTTCGCATCCATCACAACAGCATGGCTTCACAGTAGAAAAGTCCAGGGTGTCCAGCTGAATAGGCCTGCCTGCAGTCTGGACCTTTCACCAGCAGAGAAGATTTAGAGCAGTGGTTCCCAACCTGGGGTCCAGGTACCCGGGGGGTGCACCAAAAATAATGTATATTTTCAAAAAATCCCCAAAAATCCCATCCCTGCTTGCAGAGTTGTCTGAGCTTCTTTATTATAAACAATCCAGCATGACTAAGGGGGCTGCTCTCTGCATTAGCGGTGTGCTTGGCCAGCGAGTGGTACGGGCTATTTAAGACTCTACGAACTCCTGGTAACTCAGTTCATGTCCACAGTAGGAGAAAATAACTTCAGTCTTATCTGGCATAACCTCAAAGCTCAACCTGCCATTCAAAAGTCTCTGTCCTTTATCCATTTCTGCTTGCTTGCACTGCATCACAACGGTGCCACTTCCTGATCTTGAAAACTATGGGATGGGTCGAGGGTCACACAAAACTTGCATGTGTTAATCATTCAACAAAAAAATTAGTGGCGTTAAAAGTAATTTGACTTAACGCGATAATGTGTTAACTTTGACAGCCCTAATCTTTAGTCAAGATAAGTATGTAGGCCTATCATGGTGGAATTTTGTCATTGAAAACAATTAAAATTTAATCGTATTTTTTCCAGGTTGTTTCTTGGGGGCGTGGGGCTAAGTTATTCTTGGATACAAATAAGGGGGATTATATGAAAAAAAAGGTTGGGAACCACTGATTTTGAGCATCATAAAAGGAAAAATCCAGCAAAGAACCCCCAGGACTGTTGAGCAGCTAGAATCCTACATTAGACAAGAATGGGACAACATTCCTCTCCTGAAACTTTTTTGGGATGCATTGCTACTATCAAATTCAAAATGAGCTACTATTTTTTTGAAAATGGTAAAATGTCTTAGTTTCAACATCTTGTATGTTGTTTATATTCTATTCTGAATAAAATATGGATATATGAGATTTGCAAATTCTGTTTTAATTTTACATTTTACAGCATCCCAACTTTTTTGGAATCCTATTTTTTTAATACTTTGTTGCTTTTTGTACATTCATTTACTTCATTAAGCAGCAGTCTCATGTACAGCACCTTCAGCCTATCTTTTATTAGACTTAACTCATAAGTTTTACAATAAATAGTGTTGAACAGCCAATGTGCCGTCTCTTTATAGGGTCTTAAACTGCTCAGCGTCTCGTTTGCATAAATCTAACAGACAGTCAGCATCAATGTGCACACTTTAACAGCTGCACCACCTCCCACATTTCTCCACAGACACGGTGTTTTTCTCCGTGTTAAATTCTGCTCCTCGCTTCCTCTCGTTCCTTAAACATTAAGACATCAGGCGGCGGAATGAGCACTGATGTGCTGAGGAGGCGAGAGTGAAGCGAGTAAACTGCAGCCCCGGGGAGCGTTCAAACATAATGTCGGAGAGCACGGAGATCAAAGTTTGGCGTGCTCCTCTTATGTGGAGCACATTCAGATGCTCACGGAGAATTTACTCATTCAGGAAAAATTCAGAATAAATAAAAGAGAGAAAAACACAGGACATGAAGGGTTAATTATGTCCAGAATGGAGCCGACCTGCTTCACAGAGAAGAAAAACACATTTATATTACTTGGAAAGAGCAAAAGAAATCTTACAACCACACAAATATTAACAAGGATTCTTTGAAAAGCATTGCAACAACTTGGAAATCTTCAAATCTTCTTTACAATGACAGAACATTTACATCGACCAGTTACAGTACATTTAGTTACAGCCTCTTTAAAAGGATAAAATGTTCAATCTCTTCTATGAATCAGGAACAATCTAGAAGGAGCACTGAGTGCTATGCAAGTCCAAAAAGCCTGAAATCCTCGTTAAAAACCGGAGCTTCAAAGCGTGAAATATCGAGAGGAAAAAGAGGATAAAAAAGGAGGAACTGCAGCGCGTGGTTTCCTCCTCTCGGCCGGTTAACAGGCTTATGAGGGCTGTAATGAGGCCCAGGGGAGCAGTGTCAACATGTTTGACACCCTGACTCTCTAACCGCCCCTGGCAGAGACCTCTCGCTGCCCTCGCACGCTCGCTTTGATCTCACACATACGCTCAAAAAAAAAAAGAGAAAAATAACGCACACATGCCCGAGGACGAGAGAGAAACAGGAGGAAGAAAGATGGAGAATTAATGTTCAAAACAAGAAGAAAATCCTCCTGCAAAACCAAAACTTTCCTGCAAAAGCATCATCGTTGTTCAACTTCAAGTTTGTGAAAAAGGCCGACAGAGACATCCAGGAGATTGTCATTGCAGTAAGAGAGTGCAGAAAAACATCTGTTTGCCACGCTCTTTCCTCTTGTTCCTTACCCTCAGCATGGAGATGAAAAAATGTTGGCACAAAAACGTCAAAAGTTCCTCCACTCCATCTCCACACAGTCCGTGTCGCGGCGAACGCACACCCCTGTGACGTATTTACAGATTTCGGTTCGCGCTGCCCACCGACCTCACCTACCTTTCCGGGCTCCTTTCTCCTGATTGGCTGGAGGGGTTTCGGGGGGAGCGTCCTCTAGTCATGTGGTCCGAGGGTTTGGTAGGTCAAAAACGATAGGGGGGTTCATGGGCAGGAAGTTTACGGTGCAGGCTGAGGCGTTGACAAACGTCGTGGTGCCGTCCGTCATCATCCCGTAACCTGCAGAGGAGAGGAATGGGAAATGGTTAAAGTTTTAACCCGCCGGTTTTTGTCTGTTTATGCTGTACAGATTTATATCAAACAAAGTGAAACACTCAGACTTTTTTTTTTGTTTTAATCCTGATGATTACGGATTTCAAAAGTTTCAACAACAAAGAAACATTTTATCATTGCTTTGAAGTAAAAGTATAATCTTTGGGTTTCTCCTGACATCTTGACAATGGATCAAAAAAGATGGATTGAACTCCATTCAAGAAAGTGTCTCCATTTAATTTTCACTTGCTCTCTTGCAGAAAGACATTTCATGCATGAATTCAGATTTTTCATTACTCTTTATCTCATGATGTTGTAATTTCAGCAAATTTTCAACCTAATATTTGCAACTAAAGCACAATAAACTCAGTTATTCCGAGGCAGCAATAGTAGGCCTGATTCCAGTCAGTGTGATACACTAGATACAGTTTAAATGCTGCTTACTTAGAATTAAAAAGGTGCTCCATGTAGTGTTTTTTATTTCAGATAGTGTCAGGTGTTTCTGAGCTTCTCTTGTGGAAACAGCCGCCTGCTGATCCTCAAGCGTTACCTAACTTTGTAGTTTTTCTGTGTCATCACTCTAAAGCCATGGCTCCACCACTCCACGTTGTTAGAGGTTCCTCTTGCTTCATGCGTTTTAATAATACCACACTGTTTTAACTGGCTGTAACTTTTTTTCTGTTGTCTGTGTTTTTATTTTCTCAGCTCTCTCTGAAAAGACTCCACAGTTGTCTCGTCACTCTCTCTTGTTTTCACCACACACTCCCTCCAAGTGTTTGCTGCAGATTTGGCACCTGTTTTTCTCTGTTATATTTCCGTGATTCATTCTCCAGTCTGCTGTCATGAATCACAACTTCTGCAGCATTTTTTTTAAACTTGTTTTTTTTTCCTTCCATATTTATTCCTTTAAATGGGAACACTGCAATATGTTAAGAAATGTAAATACTGGAGAACATACTTGTCTCTAAATGTCATTTGAAGTGTTTTTTCAGATGGCTTTTTTACAGCTGTCTTGTGATTTTTAAGACTCAAAATGCATCCATGTACCAACATTTCTGTACCAGTTTTTTTTTTGCTGCTGCTTCTTTTTTGAGCTTTTTACACCTTTACTATAGAGATTGGACAGTGGATACAGTCAGAAGCTGGGAAAAGAGTTGGGAATGACATGACCTAACAGCTTGACATCTGCACCCCTTATTTCATTGTTTTTCCTTCTCAAATCTGGACTCCAGCAGAGATTCAGCTGAATGCAAATCCTCTGCAGATACCTCCAAAATATGGATGCCCCTATTTTTATGGCTGCCATTACCACCAATGGTCATCTTTGAGTGAGATCAGCACATACTGATAGAGAATGAATTACGTGTTTTTTTTTACATATCAGCTGGTTTAGTGTGGGCCAGTCTACTTAGCTTTGTAGTGAACTGAAACCTCCTACAGGTGGCTGCATTGTCTGATTAAAGGAGCACAAAGTCATCCTTATTCAGTAAAAAACCTTTGAGGCCACATCACAGGTTCTAAAGGCCATATCACAGGCTCTAAGAGCCATGTCGCAGGCTCTGAGGCCACATCACAGGTTCTGAGGGCCAAATCACAGGCTTTGAGGCCATATCACAGGCTCTGAGGCAATATCACAGGCTCTGAGGGCCATATCACTGGCTCTGAGGCCATTTCACAGGCTCTGAGGGCCAAATCACTGGCTCTGAGGCCATATCACAGGCTCTAAAGGCCATGTCACAGGTTCTGAGGGCCACATCACAGGCTCAGAGGTCCATATCATGGGCTCTGAGGGCCATGTCACGGGCTCTGGGGACATATCACAGGCTGTGGAGGCCACATCACAGGCTCAGAAGGCAAAATCACAGGCTCTGAGGCCATATCACAGGCTCTGAGGCCATATAACAGGCTGTGAAGGCCACATCACAGGCTCAGAAGGCAAAATCACAGGCTCTGAGGCCAAATCACAGGCTCTGAGGCCATATAACAGGCTGTGAAGGCCACATCACAGGCTCAGAGGGCCAAGTCACTGGCTCTGAGGCCATATCACAGGCTCTAAAGGCCATGTCACAGGTTCTGAGGGCCAAATCACAGGCTTAGAGGTCCATATCACGGGCTCTGGGGCCATGTCACGGGCTCTGGGGCCATATCACAGGCTGTGGACGCCACATCACAGGCTCAGAAGGCCAAATCACAGGCTCTGAGGCCATATCACAGGCTCTGAGGGCCAAATCACAGGCTCTGAGGCCATATCACAGGCTCTAAGGCCAAATCACAGGCTCTGAGGCCATATCACAGGCTCTAAAGGCCATGTCACAGGTTCTAAGGGCCACATCACAGGCTTAGAGGTCCATATCACAGGCTCTGAGGGCCATGTCACGGGCTCTGGGGCCATATCACAGGCTGTGAAGGCCACATCACAGGCTCAGAGGGCCAAGTCACAGGCTCTAAGGCCAAATCACAGGCTCTGAGGCCATATCACAGGCTCTGAGGGCCATATCACAGACTGAGGTCCACATCACAGGCTCGGAGGGCCACATCATACACTCAGAGGGCCACATCATACACTCAGAGGGCCACATCACAAGCTCAGAGGGCAACATCACAGGCTTGAGGGTCCAAATTACAGGTTCAGAGGGACACATCACAGGCTCTGAGGGTCCATATCACAGGCTCTGCAGCCATGTCACAGACTCTTAAAGGCCATATCACAGGCTCTGAGGGCAACATCACAGACTGGGGGCCACATCACAGGCTTGGAGGGCCACATCATAGACTCAGACAGCCACATCACAAGCTCTGGGGGCAACATCACAGGCTCTGAGGTCCAAATTACAGGCTCAGAGGGCCACATCACAGGCTCTGAGGGTCACATCACTGACAAAGGCCACATCACAGACTGAGGGCCACATCACTCGCTCTGAGGGCCACATCACAGACTCTGTGGGTCACATCATTGACAAAGGCCACATCACAGACTGAGGGCCACATCACTGGCTCTGGGGATCCCATTAAAGGCTTTAAGGGCCACATCACGGGCTCTGAGGGCCAAATCATGAGCTCTGATTGCCAAATCACAAGCTCTGAGGGCCACATTACAGTTTACTCTCTCTCCCTAGTATCTGACTCAGTCAATCAACCCATCTCAATAAAGGCATAAAAGCCAACAAAAAGAGCTTTACGACAGATGAAATCTGTCAATAATGATCGCTTGCTGATCAACCAGGGCATCTCTCTACAATATATGATTCCATGTTAAGATCAAATTGGAGGACGTACAGAGGTCTGTTTTTATAATAAAACAGACAAACAAAAGACAAAGCGTGGCTATAAAGCTGTTAGTATCACAGCTCCTCTTCATCTCTAAAAACTGTGAGAATCCAGTTTGAGCAAATGTATGCACGAGAGTGTGACACTAACACCACTACAGCTAAAAAAATCTGTGCTCGAGAGCCACTTTGGAGCAGCGTTTCTTCCAAATGGCACATCTGAAAGTGTGACCATTTTGTCGAGCATAAGTTAACAACCATCTCCAAAAAAGTAGTGCAGCTCGGCTGTGCACCATCAGTGATTTTGTTAAGTGTAGGTGTCACTTTCTGCAGCTCTTGGAACAAAACTCTGCGTGTCTGCGTTGCTCCTTTTTAGATTTGGAATCCATGAATATAAAAACACAGAGGGGATAATTTATGTCTGTATGAATCTCTCTCTCCTCATAAGCAGCTTTCAGTCGATTTCTGTGGTTAGAAAGTCTGATCTAGTTTCTAATCTGGTTCTGTCTGCCCAGGGACGGCTGCTCCAGGGGCTCCACTCTGACCTGATAACCCTGAAATAAGCAAATCTTCAGTCAGGGGACTTGGCCTCTCTGCCCTCTCTGACCTGGATGAAATGCTGATAGGCATTAAGAGGCTCATTTATTCTTTAATTTACACTTTAACCATTTCCTTTATAAAGCTGCAGTATTTCTATCTTCTCTGAGGTTACACATCTGTCGTTGTGATTAACTGAGATATTTGATGTAAAGACATGACAACACTTTGATCAGAGTTTATTGTCTTATTTACATTTTTGCAGCAACAGTATTATTAAATTAAAAGAAATAGGACATTTAAATGCATATTTAGATACTACCACACCCTTTTCCTCCTAAAACAAACCTGTGATGTGTACTGAACAAGACCACAGAGAATGATTTCATTAGTCTGTCTTCGTTCATGTCTCTGTAACTGCGCCTGGGGTTTAAGTTTCATTTCTCTCCTGCTGAGGTGTCAAGCCGCTACTGGCAACTCCCCATGTCCTGATGTGGGCGCTCACAATAAAATCACTCTAGTAAAATTAACCAGAACAGACTTTAATTGTTAACTATTCTTGCATCTTAAGCTTAACTTAGCTTTAGCAGAGATACTAGTAAGTGTACGGAGCTATGGTGTTTATAGCTGTCACAGTCCACTTCTTGTTTAAAACTTCAGTCAGGTCTGGTTTGCCTCAGGATAAAGCATACATAAGATTTATCACCCATTTCTGTGTTTAGACTTTTTGGCCATATATATTCAAAGTCATTCAAAAAAACACAGGGGTTAACCTTGTGTTGTCTTTGTTTGGACTATGCATTTGTTGTCCTCGTGTTTTCATTTGGCACACCCTGGTTTCACAGGTTTTTGTGTAAAGTCATCATTACTTCTGTGTTACATAATTTTCTCCAGCTGCATTTCATATTCTGAACCCAAGTTTTACACTTTTTTCTTAAATCTATCGACGTTATGCCTCTGCTCATGAGATTATCCTCGTTTTTGAGTTATACAATAACAATTTGACATTTTTAAAATCTAGTTACGTTTAGAGCAGTGTTTCCCAACCATTTTTCCTTGGAGCCCCCCCATCCCTACATGTACCTAAGAAACGTGGACGCAAGAGAGAGGAAAAGGGAGAAATTGCTTCCAAATTATAACATAGATTTTAATTGTTTCACTGATATAACCCTAAAAAAAGGCCTATGCATGTTTTTCTTATCCCCCCATCGGCAGTCCCAGACCCCAGGTTGGGAACCAGTGGTTTAAAGGAACATTTTATGGTTGATGATAAGGGACTGGTGTATGTGAAATTCTAGTTCGAATTTTTGTGAGAGATGCAAGTGATGAGTTAAAGCAGTCACCGCAGTGCTGCGTTAAAGAAAAAAACAAGTCGATCCATTGCAGCTCACAGCTTGTGTTAAAGACAGGCCGACAGAGACGCTCTGCAGAGGGAGCACACTCACTGTTTGTTACTGTTATTACAGACATACAGACACAGACACAAACAAGTGACACGCATTTCAGTTATCAGCGTGTGCACTTCAACATATCACATGTTTAAACCAGTGTTGTCCTCCTACTATACCAGTGCCAATACTGATACTGCCCACCTCTACTGTACTGACAGCAAGATCAGGGTAGGTCAATGAATTACTTACAGTGCCCATGAAACGTATTCATCCCCTTGGATGTTTTACCCTTTAATTGATTTTATACATCAACCATTGTTGATATAATTTGCCTTTTTTGACAAAAACAAAACAAAACAAAAAACAGAACATTCACCTTTTTGTCTTTAATTCATTTCTGTGTAACTTTCATTCATCCCCTTGTTTTACCCTTTAATTGATTTTATAAATCAATCACGGTCAATATAATTTCGCTGCTTTGCCAAAAAAGACATTACTGAAAAAACTTCTCTAATGTCAGCGTGAAAACAAATTTCCTAAATGTACTCTTAAATCAACAAAAATATGTGAGGTAAAATTAGGTTACTGCATAAATATTCACCTCTGAAAAGTCAGTATCAAACACAGCACTGAGTCTGTGTGGATAAGCTCAATCACACTTGCACATCTGGATACTCCAGTTTAACTCCTTTGAAAAACTGCTCAAGCTCTGTCAGGTTGCACAGGGATCAGCTTTTGCTGTTTACTTTGGGTCATTGTCTTGCTGGAAAATAAATCTTCGCCCAAGCCGTAGCTCTTTTGCAGACTAAATAAGATCTGTATTTTCCTATGTTTTGCTGCATTCATTTTACCATCTAGCTTTAAAAGCCTTCCAGGATGCTGAGAAGCATCCCCACAGTGTGATGCTGCCACCACCATTCTTAACAGTGAGGACGGTGTGTTTGTGGTGATGTCACCAACCATAGTGATTGTCTGAAGGTTGAAAAGCACCATTTTGGTCTGATAAGATCAAAAAACTTGACCTACATGCCTTTTGATGAACTCAAGTTGATTTCACCTATTTTGAATTACATATTTTTTGTTTAATCAACATTTCTTTGTAGATAACTGTATTCACGTTGACATTAGACCATTTTCTAATTTTCTAATTTTCTAAGCAAAATTTTATTGACCATTATTTTTTCATAAAATCAAAAAAGGGTCAATCAAAAGCTTTTTATAGCCACTGTTTTTCACACATAGATAAATCCAACAAATGCAATTTATTTTATTATTATATTCAGACAAAAGTATATATATAAGAGATACTCCAATGTGTGATTTATGATGCGTTTCTGGGGTTATTTTCCCATTTTAATGCGGGGCACGTTCTTTTTCCAGATGATTAAAATTCATATATGAAAATATCTCTTACTTTCAAAAGTTGATTGTTTTTCACAGCTATTCAAACCATCTGCACATCATCTGTTTCGACCATCATCACAAATTCTTTATAACAGAGAAACCATTTCATCTGGCTTCATCTCCGTTTTAATTATTCACTTCCACCTGGACTAATAACAGATTTCCACCTGGGCTATTAACAGACAGGTTCAGACTTAAACCTGTATGAGTTTTTACATATTATATAGCTTCAATTCATCTTCTTCTTATTATTATTAATATGATATTATAGTATCCATCCTTCCCTTGCCCCTTTGGGTCCAAGCTTTAATTTCCTTACCATGAGTGTGTCTGGTCAGTATAAATAAAAATACTACTACTACTACTAATAATAATAATAATAATTAATTTACAAAAGGAGAAGACTAAAATTACTTAAAAAAAAATCCCAAAATGTTACACAGTTCATACTGACAGTTAAAACTGCTTAAGTAAAGAAGTAAGCAAGCTCTGTTTCCATCAATATTAGCCCCCCCGTGTTTTTACATTCATTCGATGGGTGAATTAATACATTATAATTCAGTTTATACAGTGCTTAACAAATTTATTAGACCACCTATCATATTTGTCTCAGAGACCATCCAGCATTATGAAGTGCTTTAATGCGGACTCTTTCCTTTTCAGTGAGCTCTCCACATTTTACCATTTTGAACAGGAATGAGGAATTTCAAACTGAATTCACCCAAATTTGAGCCGGCTCACTGGGCTTCTCTGAGAGTTCAGAAATGAATCAAGCATAACATTCAACCACTAAAACTCATTTTCCTGTTCAAGAATGCTGTAAATAACTAATTTGACATATTACTCGAGAAATATTAGTGTGCTTTACTATTTTTTCAGTTTATTTGTAAATCAGTAAATTTGAAAATTCATGGATAACAATAATAATTCTATTTTAGCATTAAAGATCTCATTTGGGTTAAAGAGCTTCTACATATTGGTGTATTAACCATTGCAGAAACATAAAAAATGATTTTGGTAATTACCAATGCTGTTAATTTAGCTGTGGCATAAACCTTACTTTGGTTAGGGTTAGGGTGGTCTAATAAATTTGTTAAGCACTGTACATTATCTTTTCATTTAGTGTACACTTTGCAACTTTATAAGTCTATCTCTATGGGAGTCATTGCACCTGTAGGTGAAAAATACAACACTTTAAATAACACAATTAACAGTTAACCTCTTCAGTAAAAATTTGCTTTTGATTTTTCCAGGTGCCTTTTTTCAAATCCCAGTATTGTTAGCATGTTGAGGTGATTTATTTGCATGTACCTTCATGAATGTGTCCAAACACGTGTAACTTGGGCTGCACTCTCCTCTGCACCGTGTTGAGCAGCTCCATGCATCCGACACGCTGCATCTTCTTCGGTACCCAGTCCAGGAATCCTGCACAAAAACACACACCAAAGGGTAAGAAGATAAAGCTATAATAGATACTCCTCTGCTGTAAAAAAAAAAAAAAAAAAGCTTCTTTGTTGTCTTTTTGAACAGAAGTGCAAACAGTAAAGACGACCAGCTTAATGATGAAATATGACATAAGTGCCGTGCTTTGTCGGCCTGCTGCAAGTTGACATGAGACGCTAGTCCTGCTTATTTTGTTTTAGTTGAAAGGGAAAAAAAGCTTTTTCTTACACTACTCATTGGTGAAATAGGGACCAAATATAGAGACAATTAACAGTTCAAGACAAAGGTCTGACTTTAAAGTCATTCATTTGTTTCGTCCCCTGGGACAGGGTTGCAACATGCTGGGAGCTCGTCTGGGAATTTTCTTAAGACTCATGTAACACAGTCATTTGGAAATTTTCATTTGTGTCAGAGTGTGGGTGAGTCCTACATTTCCACCTGTATTTCAAAAGTGTACTGACATGTGGGGACACTAGAGATTCCCCTGCTTGGCCAGCGGGCTTTCGGGCCAACAAAGGAGAAAAAAAAGTCAGTTGCTGTGACTATAGGACAAACTGGTAGGCAACTGTCTGCATACCAAGGGAAACCACACCACTGTTCCTCTCCTTCCCTTTATGCTTTACAGTCCTCAAGTGCAAAACAAAGGAATTAAATTTGTTGCAAGACAAATTAAACATCAGAAATATCCTTTCTAGCCTATCGGAGTATCGACAAAAATAAGTGGATAGTTTTAGTCAGCAGTACTGATTTGGCAAGCTCTCATTTTAAACTCTTAAAAATGGTTCATACTAGTGCAATTAAGTGAAGATTTTTGAGTTTGAGCTGCTGTTTGAGTGGCATGAGTGTGGAAGACTCAGGTGAAGGAAATTGTGGACCATAATTTTACATGTTGTATTTAGTTTCCGTCAGTCAAACTTTAATCTTTTACCTGGAAAAGGAAGCTAAAATAAAGGTTTCCTCCTTCTTGTCTACATTAACTGGCATGTCTACAGTAATGACGCTTTCTGGAACATTTCAGTCGTTAATTTAAATGTATTGCTTGCTGGCGTGGTGCTTATTCTCAGTGTTTCTGTCACTGAATAGTATCTTGATGGTGGCTTATATATTTTCTCTCCCATCACAAAACGATGCATCACATTTAAAATGAAGCTCGCCGTCTCAGAATCGTCGTCTAACGGCAAACTGCACATCGCAGCACAAAACCCTGAGAGTTAGAAAGCAGCTCTAGAAAATAAAGATCAATCACAGGCACACACAGATGCAGACTTCACAGTGTGTGTGACAAGGATGAAGCGACCAGTGTGTATGATTTAGTGGCTGCTCGGCGACGACGGATGCCACTGATGCTGAGTCAATAAAAGCATCAAGTCGGAGAAATAAAAAGACTGAGGAGCTCGTGCCGCCGTCTTTCCTGCCTTCTGTCGCTCTGCCCAGACAGAAAGACGAGAGCAAACACAAAGGAGAGGAGAAAAGTGGGGAAAAGGGAACAAAAGAAGCACAAAATAAATAAAATAAGGCCTTATGCTAATGTTGGCAAACAAAGAGTCCTCTGGGCTTCCTCTGAGCAGCATGAAAAGCTCAGACAACACCAACATTTGTCTGTTAGATTTTACCGGCTCTTTCATATATGCTGTGATGCTTGCTTGGTACGGGTGCAACAGGAATCATGGGTCAACTTATATTGTTGTTTTCATCCTCTGGGGAGCATGAAGCAAAGCTGCAGGGATCAGGACTAGAGGGAGCAGTCTCTATTAAAGCCTGAAATATGTGCAGCAAAAGATATAACTTCAGTTTACTGGTGAGTCTATGCATTCAAATACATGTGCTTTAATATGGAGTTGGCCCCCCTTTGCAGCTATAACAGCCTCCACTCTTCTTAGAAGGTTGTCCACAAGACTCTGGAGTGGTTCTGTAGGAATGTGTGCCCATTCATTCTGTAGTACATTTATGAGTTCAGTCACTGATGTTAGACAAGAAGGCCTGGCTCGCAATCTCCAGTCCAGATCATCCCAAAGGTGCTTGATGGGGTGGAGGTCAGGAAATGCCCCCCCCAAAAAAACCTTTAGTAGTCTTCTCTGGGATTTTCCTCTAAATCTATCACAGTTTAACAAGGAAAGAGAGACTTTTAAGAACTTCCCCGCAAACTTTAAGCAGTCTTTTCCAGTGAAATTTCAGACATTTTCAATGAAAAAGGGAATTTTAGTGAATTTTCTCAGAAAGTTTTGTGGATTTTAAATAGGATTTTTTCCTGAAACTTTCCAAAATCTTCAGTGGCACTCTAATTCTTTATTCTTTATAACAGTGGTTCTCAACTGGTCCGGCCTCAGGACCCACCAGTCTGTCTTACAACAGATCGCGACCCAAGTTTTTAAAAAAACTTTTCAACAACAAATTTTTAGTTAATTGAATATGTTGCAGTTTGGATCATGATTGAACCAAAACACCTGGTATAAAAAAGAAAAGGAACAAAACTGACAAATTTAATACCCTCTTTCCCCATCATTATGAGTCAATTTTTGCTAACTTTCCAGAGAACTTGTGAAATTACTTCATTATCATAGAAAAAGTAGTCATTTATTGCAAGAGGAGGAGACAAATTAACTGAAATATTGATCAAACATTTAAATTTACCCAATTTCACAGTAAAACAGGGTGAATAAACTCTATTGATGCATGTCCAATAAGGACTTCAGGACTTTTGCCACCATTTTTTTTTTTTCAGACACCGAGTTGCGACCCTCTGAAAACTGAGAGCCACTGCTTTATAATATATATCTCACCTCCTTCCATATCTTTGATCTGTCACATTTCATTCAGGGTTTCCAAACAGCACCATATTTTGTTAAATAAATCCAACTGGTTGGCAAATTTATCAGAAACTTGGGACACAATTTGTCATTACGGAACTTGTGGTGGGTCTCAAGGCTAGTCCAGTTGAGAACCACAGCTTTACAGCACTCCATCCAATGCTTTGCATTTAGCTGCTTTGCCATGAAAACCCATTCTATGAAGCTCCTGTCACACAGTCTATTACTGTCACTCAGAGTTGACTGTGGAACATCCAGCTGGGATGAAATTTCATGAACCGTCTTGTGGCAAAGTTGGCAAACATCAAAATGCCACACTTGAAGTCACTGAGCTCTTAGGAATGACCCATTTTGTATCACAAATGTTTGTAAATGGAAACTGCATGGCTAGGGGCTTGATTTTATACACCTGTGGCAAAAGGTCTGATTGAAACACCTGAATTCAATGATCAGAGCGCTGTGAATGCAGCCATGGTTTTCTAATGGCTGTTCATTTTCAAAGGCTAGATATATACTTGTAAACTATTCGCCCTATGCTATGGTTCGAACAGCTGTGCCTGTTCTCAACAATTGACCTTAATGTCGAAGGCACATGTTTGAAGGGGCAGTGTAGAGACAGAAGGGATGTAAGAGCGAACGCAACAGCAGAGACAGCAACGGGTCAAAGTTTTAAAGAAAAACTGAGGACACGACTCCATAATTCTCTACTTTTATGTAGTCTGCTCTGAGATGAACATGTCTGTCAAACCTGCCAGCATTACATAAATTTAGTTTTTAAAAGTTGATGATTCAACTGAGCTGTCCTGTCTACTTAAGAATATGTATGTGCAGTTTGCAAAGTATGACACAACGACGAATCAGCCTGCCATTGATCGTCACAGCCCACTCACAATATGGCAGACAGCATTAGCCATTAGCTGAAGAAACTATTGAAAAACTGATTAAAAAAATTGAAAAAAGACATTGAATAACGACGTTTCTGGTGTGGATTTAATTGTTAAATGCTTGGAAAGTCACCCAAGTTCCAGGCTGGCTAGAGAAGCATATGTAAGGGCTACAAAGACATGGAAAGCGTCATTAGAACGTCAAAACAGACGGCTTACGTAGGGGAAAAAGGTAAGTGGCTATGATTACTGGTTCAAAAGTTACTGAACTTGTTTTGTAACGTGTCTCTACTTGTCACATACGACAAAGTCAGTCTTGATGGGTTAAGTCCATGATGAGTCAAAGAATGAAGTCAGAGAAACAGCTGTAAACACCTTAGCTCCATACATTCACCGGTACCTCTGCTACATTACATTTAATTAATCATAAACATGCTACTTCCAGCTATTTCTTCACAATAAAAGCCTGCAGTTGCTATTTTGTTCAAGTGCTTTTATTGTAAGTGCCCACTTTAGGAAATGTGGTGTTGTCAGTAGTAGCTTGGCTCACCACAACAGGAGAGAAATGAAACTTAAACAGGAGCTGTTACAAAGACAAATATTTTCTTCTGTGATCTTATACTCAGACATGAGTTCAGAATGCCATTATAGGACTGTTTAAGTTGAAAAGAGGGGTTTGCAACACCTGAATATTCATTTCAATGTCTTCTAATTTTGTAATACCTTGATATTAGAGACTATTGGATATAAAATTTTTACCCATACTGCCCAGTTTTACACCACTTATGACACATATGCACGTATGAGGTGAAACAGCAAGTTTATATTTAGCCTTCAGTCAAGCCTTGAGTTGGTATTAAGTATTTTACTAAATCTAAATTGCATTAATGAATCCAAACTGTTAGTTCAGTCCATATAACTCTATGTTGGTTTAAAGAGAGCAGTACGAGTCTCTAACAGAGCCACACTGAAACGTGTCTGATAGAAAAGAAATAAAAGTGAGCCGAGAAAGACTCTCCAGGGACGACTTTGAGATTCCTACCACATTTTTATTTTTACCACCAAACAGAGCGCTAAAAATCTCACTCAAAGCAGAGTTAATGGACCATCTCGTACTCAACAAAGACATAAAATCTCCTGTGTTCTCAGCTGGCAGTGAATCAGTCACGCTGCTAAAGTGATCCACTCCACTCCTTCATCCTCTAAATGTTCCTACCTGTGAAAAAAAAACACACTTTTAGTATACGTTTCTCCATAAAAAGCCTCAAAACTGTAACTGTGTTCTTTTACAGGCCTTCAGAGATGCTGGAAGTGAAGTGAGAAGTTACGAGGGCTTTCTGTGTCTCGGGGTATTTTGCTCTAATGTGCCGCTTGTTTCAAAGCAGCTGCTGCTTTGGGCACCGCGCCGGTTTTCCCTTTTTTGTCTCACTTTCCCTCCCTGTCTGCTGTTAACTTCCTCCTCACAGCCAGATAAAGAGGCCATATTTTCCCTCTTTTGCTGACGATCTGCTGGTTTATCACGCCTCATAAAGACACGGTGTCTTTGCTGCAGTGCAAACTAACATCTTTGCTTTTACTCCTTCTTTGTTTACCTCAGTTGTTTGTTTTTTTAAGTCAAAAGTGGATTTTTTAAAATATCTAGCACTTTAAAAATCCACTCCTCATCCCCTTATTACCTCTTTCTCATGTAATTCCCTTCAGTCTTGCTTTAAATCTAAATTTGTGCTTCTATGTTTCCTACTTGTAAGATTTTATTTTGCCAACAAACTGCTGGATAATGAAACAAATGAAAAACTCTTATTATATTGTTGATGCATTTCAGAACATTAAACTTTGACTCACTGAACCTTTATTGAAATTTTTAATTTTAAAAAACTGTGGAAAATTGAATTTTTGGCCATTTTTTCCTTCTCCAGTCTTAATCTAAGTATGTGCTTGTTTATTTGCTGTAGATCTGCTGGTTCAGTGAGCCATATAAAGATAAGGCTTTTGCCGCAGATGAATAAAATATCGTACTTTTATGCCTTCATCTTTTTAAATCAATCACATTCTTATTTCTCTCCTCTATTCCTGCTTCAGTTCTGTATTCATAAGTGTTTTTGTTGATAATCTACGTGTTCATCATAATAAAAGAAAAAGAGCTTTTCTTGTGTCTGAAACATCTTGCTTCAAATTCGTTCAATGTTATTTTTGTCCATTTTTTTGTTGAAATGGAGGGGAAGGAAAAATACGTTAATGCAGGAAATTCTTCTGAATTACAGACTAGGAACTAAGTCTGTTATTTGGTGCGATAAACTAGCAGATCGTCTGCAAAGAAACATTGTTTAAGAGCAAGACTGGAAGAAATTACAGAAGAAAGAAAGAATATTGAATGAAATTTTGAAAGAAAGAAATTCTGAAAGAAATTTGAAAAGAAAAAAAAGAAAGAAATTCCAAAAAACTAAGGAAGAAACTAAGAAAGAATGAAAAAAAAAAGAATTCTGACAGAAAACACCAGAGAAGGACAGAAATTTTGACCGAAATTCGCATGGAAAGAATTTAAAAAAGAAAGAAAAAAACAAACAAGAAATAAAGAGGGTGAAAAATCTTTGAAAAGAAGGAAAGAGTTTCCAAAGAAAAAAATCTGGAATAAATAGGAGCCTCTTAAATAAAGAAATTCTGGTAGGAATATGTAAAGTTCTAAAAGACAAAGTCACTCCAGAAAACAGACATTACAGAAGAGAGAAAGGCTGTAAGAAAGATACTCCAAAATAAAGAACAAAATTCTAAAAGAAAGAAAATACTAAAGAAAGAATGAATCTGACAGAAATAATGATAAATAAATTCATTATTAAAGACAAAAGCTTCCAAAGAAAGAAATTCCAAATGAAAGAAGGAATCTCTGAAAGAAAAAAGTATCTCAGAAAGACAGATATTGTGAAAGAAAGAAATTCCATGTGAAATGAATACCAAAAGAAAGAAATTAAGAAAGAACTACAGAAAGAAATACCATAAGAAAGAAATTTAAAAGAAAGATTTCAAAAGAAAGAAGGAATTCAGAAAGACGTATTTTCCAAAATGCTACAATAAAACTAACAAAGCAATTTTTTTTCTTCATATAATTGGTTATTAATTTTTAACCTTTTTTCCCCTCTGATTTTTCCCTTCTTTTTCACTATTTCACCATGTCTTGCCCTAAATGATGCTTTTGTCTATGTTTGGTTATATTTGCATTTGTTTGCTGATGACATGCTGGTCTATCATGTTGTGTAAAACACACAATGCTTTTGCTGTAGTTTGAAACAAAGTCTGGCTTTAGACGCTTCCATCACTGTTTTTTTTTTTTCTTTTTATTGTCATCACTGAATTGAAATGTTTTTGCCTCTAGGCCTATTAAACATCCATTTTATTTTTCAAACCTTTGTCCCTCTCTTTCTTTCCTCATCAGCTCGATTGTGTGATGTTCCTTGCATCCTCAGTTGTCCATGGTGTTCTCTCACGCCACAAGCTCTCTTATCCTAGATATTGAACATGTTACGTTTTTAGAGCAGCTCTGATTTTCTTCCAAGCGTTCAGGAGGACAGTTCACTCAAGGAAATCTGTTTAAGAAGCATCTGATAATCAGGCCTTTGCTGACTTTGGTCAGAAGTGGGGACTTGGACCCAAAATCAGCAGCATTGATCCCTAAAGGAAGCTGAAGTGATTATTTTTTTGCTGTTAGCACCTGTAGAAACCTATTATTGACTAATCTTCGGTCACTTTTTCCTATCTCATTCATTCATTTTCCTTCAATCTTGAGCTAAGTCTGTGCTAATATGCTGATCACGTGCTGGTTTACTGTGTCTTATAAACAGGCCACATCTGCTGCTGTTAACTTCTAACTTCTCTTTCCCTCACCTGTTTTGTCCATTGATCCCTAAAGAATACTTAAATTCTTATTTGTCCTTCAGTTCTTGTAAAAACCTTCTGTATTGTTGAAGCTTGAGTCCCTTTTTCTCTCTAATGCTGTTCCCTCCAGTCTTGCTTTAAGTCTGTGATTTTTTTGTGTCTCATGCATTAGTAGCCTGCTGTAGCTGCTCCATATGCCCGTAGCTTACGAGCAGATAGCTGGAGACACTTCGCTAAGCTGAATGGAAAATAAACGTCCGCGCTCGCAGCCGAAACGGAGACACAGAAATCAATCACACACAGTCGTCTGAGCAGCACAGCTGCAGTGGGAGATGAGCTGTGAAAGTGTGTGTTTGAGAGTCAGGGAGAGAGAGGAGGGATGTGGGTAAGCTCAACAGCGACTGCTGTGTTTGTTCAGACTGGAGAGAGTGAAATCTGAAAGGTGATCAGTAACGAGGCTAATGATCTCCTCTAAAGGTGAAGAGTGTTTTCAGTCGGAGCGGGACCAACACTCCTGATTCTTTCACCTTTTATTCACTCACTCCATAATACGGTGATTCATCAGAGACACGTTCACAGCTCTCTTTCCTTTCTCAAGAAATTCACTGTTTACATGGAGTCTGTTTGTGGCATGGCCAGTGCTTATAAAAAGAATTCATCCCCTTGGATGTTTAACCTTGCTTAATAAGTATTCCTGGCTACCATTACACCAAGAAGACAAAAGAACACTCCACACAACTCATAGAAAAGGTTAATGAAGAGTTTAAGTCAGGAGATGGATACAAAAACATTTCAGAGGCACTGAACATGGAGTTCAGTTAAATTCATCAATAAGAAATGGAAGGACCATGGCACATGTGTAAATCTAGCTAGATCAGGCCGTCCTCACAAACTGAAGGACCGTGCAAGAAGGAGACTAGTGAGAGAGGCCACCAAGACACCTATGACTACTCTGAAGGAGTTACATGACTCGTTTTGTATACGTTTTTCTTCGGTGTACTCTGGTTCAAACAAATATCCTCCCGTATCCCCAGTAAACAGCATATCATCATCACTTGAGTCAAAATCACTCATATTACCTTTGTTTTAGCTTGGAGTAGTGTTATTATTCCTTTAGAAGCCTGCAGAGCCACACAGCTGATCAGAGGATCAGTGCGCAGTGGAAGGAGACAAAATGGTGAAAGCTACATCATAAATTAGTGCCTGACACAGAGGGTATTTTTGGGGAGAAATGACTCATTTTGTACGTTTTTGACACAGCCAAGATATTTTCTTGGCCTCTTTTAACGTAAAATCTCTCTGAGCACATAATAACCACAGGAGCAACTTTCACTGAAATCACTGGAGGCTAATGCCACTACTATAGCCAAGCGTCTCATACGACCCAACTTTAAAAATCCTGAAATATCCCTTTAAATGAGCTCAGACTACAGCTAGACAGCTATGAAAGTCTGTAAACTGCATTAATCAATGCAACTACTGCTATGGTGTTATATCATTGAAAACAAGAAAAATGTCTCTTTTTCATCTGGGTTTTAGAATAAATATTGATTTAAATTCTCAGATATCAAGCCATGAAGAAAATATGTGTTCACATTCCAGGGGTCAGTTGAACTTTGGCTGTTTTGTAGTTTGACCTTTACTCATTTTCACGAGCCGAGTGCAAATGCATCATGAGCATTTCTCCTGTCTTGACTGGTGTTTCTCCCTCAATTTTTAACACTTTAATATCATCTCATGTTTGCAATTTTCTTTTTATTCCAAACATAAAGTTTTATCTTTACATTTTGTTTGAATGGGAAACAAATTACAACTTCACAGAAGCCGCATTGACATTTGAAATAAAACATGACAAAAGGAAAACTATCAATGCTTCTTAGAAGTCTCAACAAAACAATGACTTTCATGCATAATGAATACTAGGGCATACTATTCATTCATTGGTTGCCATTTCTGTAAAACCTAGAGTTAATGCTAGTTTTTGAAGATATAGTTCCGTTTTGTGTTTTTTTTTTTTTTTTTTTTTTGGTCCTGTCAAACCAATTTAAACAAGATTATGCAAACAGTGATCTTCCACACCCAAATCACAGCATCCCCCCACTACCAGCATGATTACTATATTAGTACAACAAACTAAGTAACAGCCAGACAGGGTCATCAGAATCTACAGTATTTCCCTTTGTTGTGAGATGGCAGTACCAACGTCTACCTACTGTATTTTTAAATGATACCATCTGCTTTTAATTATTTACTGTATCGAATCATACAGACACTTCTGATCTTCTTTCATATTTTTAACTCGACAGTATTCCTGCTGCTGCTGAAAATGTTTGAAAAAATATTTAATCTCAATTATACTGATATGTAAATTCCTGTTTGATTATAACAATAGCAATAAATAAATCAAGTTCAGACCAAAACATCTGTCGTTAAGACAGTTTTACTGATGGAGGTCTCTTCCCCTGTCAAAAACTCCACAAACTTCTTCATACATATGGGAGAAATGCACAGCTGATATAGGCTGATAATTACAGTTGATATAGACTATTACATATGATAAAGGCCGACAACTATACTCAAAATAGGCAATGTGAAGATGATACAGGCTGAAAGTCAAAGCAGATACAGGTCAAAATCATAGCTGATAAAGGCTGAATATTACAGCTAACATAGACTGATAATTACAGAATATACAACATGAATATTACAGCTATATAGGCTGATATTTCAAGCCAATATAGGTCAATATTAATAGCCAATAAAGGCTAAATATTATTGCAGATAAAGGCCAGTATCACAGCTGATATAGGTTGAGCATAACAGATGACATAGGCTGAATGTCAAAGTTGATATAGACTTAAAATTACAGATGCTTTGTAGACCAGCTGTTACAGAAAAAATAGGCAGAATGTTTCAGAGGATATTGCAGACAATGCATTTAATTTTTAAATGGTATAGGGTGAATAATACAGCTTAAATATTCTGAATTTTTTAGCTGATATAGGCTGACTATTACAGACGAAATAGGCTGAATATTGCAGATGATACAGGCTATTACACACAATAAAGGCTAAATATTTTAGTTGATATAGGGTGAATATAACAGCTTAAATAGGGTGATATTTACATTCAATATCGGCTGAATGTTACAGCTGATATAGGCTGATTATTACAGCTGATGTAGACTAAATATCATAGATGATAAAGGCTTAATAGTACTGCTGATAAAGGTTGATAATTCCAGCCAATACAAGCTAAATTTAGAGGTAATACACGTTCACTAATTCAGGCAATATAAACTGAATATTACAGCTGACGGGCGGCACGGCGGCGCAGGGGTTAGCGCTGTTGCCTCGCAGCAAGAAGGTTGCTGCTTCAGGGCCCTTCTGTGTGGAGTTTGCATGTTCTTCCGGTGTACACGTGGGTTCTCTCTGGGTACTCCGGTTTCCTCCCACCACCAAAAACATGCTCATTAGGTTAATCAGTGACTCTAAATTGGCTGTAGGTGTGAGCATGCCTGGTTGTCTGTCTCTATATGTCAGCCCTGCGATTGACTGGCGACCAGTCCAGGGTGTACCCCGCCTCTCGCCCAATGACAGCTGGGACAGGCTACAGCCCCCCCCCCCCCCCCGCGGCCTCTCATGGGATAAGCGGTATAGAAAATGGATGGATGGATTACAGCTGACATAGGCTTACAATTACAGTGGATACAGGATGAGTATTACAGCACATATAGGCTGATATTTACAGTTTATATAGGCCAGAAATTACAGTAGATATAGGATGATTATTAAAGCCAATCTAAGTTGATAATTACAGCAGATACACTGAATATTACAGCTGATACAGGCTGATTATTACAGTCAATAAAGGCTGATAATAACAGCCTATATATTGATAGGAAATATCACAGACAAAGATATGCCAATAATATTGTGTATCTCTTCAAAATCTGTGCACTTTTTCCACATATCTTTGTGCATTGTGTCCTTAATGCTGAAACTTGGAATCTCCATGGTCTCACAAGGGTTTTTTTTCCCCTCAAATTGGTCCTGTTGTTAACCCTTTCTGTCTGTAACTTTGGTTTATATATACATTTTAAAACAAGAAAAAGGATCAAAATGCCCCATAACTCCTTTTATTGGTGTTCCTGGTCTAAAGTGTTGTAACTAAATTATAGGTTAATATTGTCAGAATATTAAAAAATTGTTGACTGGTGACTGAAGGCATAATGATGAGTTTGACAAAGCAGTGTTTGTTTGAAATAGAGTTTTTTCCCTGAAAATGAGTGATTTTAGAGGAAAGACCTGCGAGAAAAGAGAAAGCCTGTATGTGACAACAGGCTGCATGTTTGTTTACTTGCCTGTGTGCGTATTTGCCTAAATAAATCTCCTCATTTAAACTGATTTAATCTGCATTTATGTTCTATACCTTTAAGCATGGTTTAAATGTATATTTAATAAGCCTTGGTGCTTAAACATCTTACAAGTCTGTAGGAGCGTGCCTGCATGTATGTGGAGTAAAGATGCCCCTCATGTAGTCACGTTTGTTGTTTATGTATGTACATATTGTTAAAACATGTGTGATGCATCCTTACATGTGTCTGTATGTGAGCTCATGAATATGCATCAGTTAACATGTGAGCTGTGTGTGTTTCTGATTGTGTAATGTGTGTCTCACCCAGTGGGGGGCAGTGTGTGACCAGGATGTCCGTGTTGTCGGGGATCTGGTTCCACTTGTCCAGCAGAGCCTGACCCCGCGGCAGGTTGAAGCCCCAGCCGTAGTACCAGGGCTGCCTGCAGAGAAGAAGAAGAAGAGAGAGAGCTTGGTAGATACAGTCCCAGTCCAAAGGAAATTCAACATTAAATACTTTGTTTTCAATCTTTAATTCATGTTCCAGCAGCTCAGAGATGCAGTGAATCTCTCTGCTCTCCTGGCTGTTAACCTTTTTGCACTTGAGTCGTAAAAGTAACAAAAATATTCACTTTAAAAACAGAGCAACTGAGGATCAGAACTGATGTACTAGAGAGCCTCAAACATCACTGCACCCAAGGGTATATGAAATATTTGGAAAGATTTTCAAGAACAATACCTGAAACCAACACAAATGAAAGAGAACATCTTTGACATTTAGGTAAAATTCAAATACAAGATGCAATTTAGACAATAATCAGTACAAGCAAAGTAACACCAGACAAATAAATGAAAGCAAAACCTCTGGAAATGCGCTAAAAGTAGACTGTAATGTACAAGTTGAGCTCAGTTGGTAGAGCAGGTGTCCATTTACTGAGGCTCGCCTCGATGCAGTGGTTGCAGGATCAAACCCTGATCCTGGAGTATGTTTGGTGCATGTCTTCTCCTACTCTCTGTCTCCATATTCATTTCTATTAACACATATTCACTCCATATTTTAAAGGCAAAAGGCCAGGAAGGAAGAAAAAAATTGAATGCTTTAAGGTAAAAAACAAAACAAAACAAAACCTAGATCTACAGACTTAGAAGGTTAAGGAAAACTTTAATAAATTGGATGTTTAAGTGATGGCTGTTTTAGCAAACAGTGTTTTTCTGCAAAACTTTACAAAACCAAAGGATCCAAGATTGAGAGAAAAAGCTGCACAGTCCTAACAATCCGCAATGCTCAAAAAGAACAAACCTCATCCCAGAGGTGTTCTAAAAAAACAGGCAAAAGAAGGATATTTCGAAGGTATGAAGAAAGATATTTACTTAATCCTGTTTTATTTAAACATCACAAATCATAACTTTAATGGGCCACATTTGGACATGAACTTTGGAAGTTTTCTTGTACCAGCACAGAAATAACTGATATATGAGATTTTCAGAGAGGAAAGAGAAAGTGTGTCATTCATAAAATTAATATATAAGGGTGTGAGTTGGCCTTGTCACATAGCTACTCTGATGGCCACTCAACAGTCACAGTTACTCTGATGATCATTCAACAGTCACAGAGTTACTCTGATGATCATTCAACAGTCACAGCGTCATTCTGACGACCATTCAACAGTTACAGAGTTACTTTGATGACCATTTAATGGATAGAGTCACTCTGATAATCATTCAACAGTCACAGAGCTACTCTGATGATCACTCAATAGTCACAGAGTTACTCAGAGTTTTATTTAGGGATGATCCAGAATAGTTGGCGATTCGACAATTTGATTTGGAGGACTCTGATTTGACTATGAACCTCATAGTCGAATGTTGTTATAAAACCAAGATCACACCATTCTGACTACATGGGGTGCTAAGCCTGCTAAGCTGCTAAGCCTGAGTTTTCATCAGCCGGCATTTGCCGGTCATTGGCCGGTAAAAAGGGCAGAAGTCTGGCAGATAAAAATATAACCGGTCAAAATGTCTGGCAGAAAACATGCAAATGACCAGATAAGTAAATACTGAATACTTGCATATTGTATTTTGTGTAACCTAGAAGATATGTTGTGAGAATGCGTTAATATAAACTAAAAGTTGCCTAATCTTACTACATCTACTGTCCTGCGGTGCTGGGGTTGCTTATCTCCTCAGACGGCAAGCACATGGCTAATTATGTATGCATAATGACAAATCTATCTCTCTGCACGTGCGCAGTGCTGCTGGGGACTATGCAGGGAAAGTTTGACCAGAGCTTTCTCGTAAAGCAGAATTTTAATCTAAGTGAGGTTTTCCTGGTTAACCAAAGGCTTAATATCATCAGCAGTATAGAGGGATTTTATGTCATCGCTGCGAGTAATGAAGAGGCTGAAACAAAGGGAACTGTATAGCTGAGCGTTGTAAACACCGATGCAGCAGCAGAGAGAGAGAGGCAGGCCGGGCAGAGTTGTAGTGGACTTCGATAAACTACCTATGACCAATCCTCATATAAAGTTGGATTGTAGTCAACACAGAATCACATCGTGCAGAAAGGCATGGACCGCTTGGCGCTTATACCGAAGGCTCTGTCTCTCTTCAATGTAGCTGGTTGTAAATGCTCAGGATGTCCTGGCTAATTAGCAGAAGCAGTCTTGGATAAGCTGTTAATGAGAGGAGGACTGGACTGGACTATCTGCTGTGGACTGGGCCATAAAGTTTACCCCTGCAGTCCCCACGGGGCGGGGGGGCCCCACAGTCCAAAGGGCCCTGCCCTTGCCTGACAATTTTTAGACTAGCGGATATACGCATGGCTTGCATGCCCAGATTTTTCCCACAGCTGCGCAGTGGTATGGGGATCTGGAATTATACAGAGCAACCAATTACAGCTCTCTCCGCTTGGTACAGTCTGCCTCCTGTAAGTACTGAGTAGTGGACAGACATGTCAATCAATTTGCACCTCCAGCCTCATCAACCCCCAATCACAGCCCAGTTTGCTGACACACACTTACAGGTAGTTTTTTCAAAGAAGTTAGCTGATACAGCAGGATGTCCAAATGACTGAAATTATCTGGAAGCTAGCATTAAAAGAACAACTGCAAAGGAGGAAGGACTTCTGAAGCAAAGAGAGAAGTTTTGAGGTTTATTTTCAGTGAATGTTGGTGAGAATCCTGATGAGTTTAATGTGGGCATATATTGTGTAACTGACTGCATGTGTAAGGAAAAGCGTGCAGCTTTCATTTTCATACTTTAAACCACTTACACAAAGAAAAATAAGAGAGAGATTTATGCGTTTTGCTGCTGTTAATGCAGCAAAATAATGTTGAAGCAAATATCCAGTAGTCATTCTAAATGGCCAGAATTCTTGAGGACTGCCAGTCATTTTGACCGGGGACAAAAAAGTCTAGCGGAAACGCTGTTCGACTATTAGTCAACTAAAGGCAAAATCTGACAAATCAGATTCGACTATGAAAATCCTTAGTCGAAGACAGGTCTGGTTTTATTTATTTAATTTTCAATCTAATGTTCAATTTCGGTTCACAGAGAGCAAAGCTTACCTGAGTCAAATTCCTTGTTGTGTAATCATACTTGGCCAATTAAGCTAAATCTGCCTCTGATTTTTTTAGCCTGTTTGCAGCTCTATTCAGCAGCTAATGTATAATGATTGACTCATTCTTCTTATTCTTTCTCATTTCAATCTTTGGTATTTGCAGCAGGTAGAGGCTAGTATTGAAAAAAATGCATGAGCTAAAAAAAGGAGATCAAAGATCTTGAATCCAGAGTGACCTCTCACTCTCATTTCTGCTCTTTGCACAAACAACTGTCAGCTTTTTTTCTCTCCATGTCTAAACACATGGTCTGACCTTTGAGATGAGCAGATGCCCCGAGGGTCTTATGAAGAGCAGTCACAGGGGAGGAGGAATCAAACAGATCCTAGAAAGAAGAGGGCGGGCGAGCACTGAGCATCTCCTTGATCACAGTCACACCCCAGAACGCTCCCTGACAGGAAGACGAGGGTGGAAAAAAGGAAGAAATGAGAGAAGAAGAAGAAGAAGAGGAGGAGAGGCTCGATGGCGGGGGCTCGTGTCCCTTTTACTTTGATAGCGGACGCTCGGGCCCTGAGTGACGGAGAAGAAATTAACATGTCACTTACAATCTGTACTCCGATCCATCTTCCTCTCAGAGACGTGGACACATGTGTGAGTGCAACCGCAGGCGACGACGTCTTCCGCCGCCGCTGCCGTCGTGCAACCAGCTTCTTTTTAAATTGCCAAGTGCAGTCACTTGAAACGCCAACTTTATCGCTGAGGCCGCTGCCCGCCGTGTCTGTGCTCAGTGGAACATCAGACGAGGAGTTTGGAGAATAATTTCCGTTGTCTTTGTGTGACAGATGCAGAGACAGGTCTGAAGATAGTGAGAAATACCTATCACATGCTCTCTATTTGTCTTTCTCTCTGATTAAAATAGCTAAAAATGATCACTGCGAGGTCATGAGCACAAGGAGGTTTGGTCAAGCACATGTGGCGGTGCATCATGGGAGATAACGGCCTACTTTGGCTAAAGCGCGGGCAATTAAAATTCCATCACATCTTGAACATCAGAGGCTAAACATTTGTGACGACCGATGTGACGCTGCCCATGAACACACTCTCAATAATTCAAACTGTGAATATTAAAACATTTAGACCGGCCTCGGAATACTAATGCAGCCCTCGGATGTAATATTCATGTCCGTCTTAACATGGACGTCTCAATTAAAATGAAATGAGCTCAGCGCTTCGATTGATGCTCCCGATTCCCTCTCAGTGTGAATGGAGAGATGAGGACGGAGCAGGAGGAGGAGAACAGAGACCATAAAGAGTTTCTTTTCCTATATAATTAAATATAGACAGAGATTCATCCCAATAGAACATCAGATAAACAAAGTGAAAGATTCATGAAGAGAATGTGGGATGACCTGGACAGTGGGATGGATAAGTTCATGTATATTAGCTATCTATGGTTCATTAACTGCAGTATGCTGACTTACCACTACTATAAACAGGTTTCCACAAATTCCGCATATTCAGTCTTAAGGTTCACTTCTAATCCAGTAGGATTCACTTAGCTTCCTAAATCTAGGTTGGACATAAAGCTACAATATGTCAATTTTCTGCACTGAAATGTCCATAATAATAGAAAAATACTCCTGTGCTATAGATCTCTTTTGGTTGAGTTCTTACATTACCTTAAATATTTCCAACAGTTGTCAAAACCTGAGAAATTCTTCATTTTTTGAGTTCTAACCTGTAATAATGGCAGTCATGACGAAGCTGTCGTTCTGTTGTGGTATTTTGTTCATGATTTGTTCTGATTACTTGTGATGGACCACAATTGTTCTCTAACATCAGCTGACGTTCTGTCAACCAAGCTCAACCCTGTGAGGCAGAACTCCACCCTCCCTCTGAAACAATATAGTGGCCTCAAAGCCAATTCCAGGTTGAGTAGAGACCAAACGCTCTGCTCGATACGTCCATCTACAGTGCTTTAACCTTATTTTTGGTCGAGGTGCTGCTGATAGCTGGAATACTCTTACCTAATAGTGGTGTAAAGATAAACCGATTTGGATCAGTTAACAGATCTCCATGTCAAAGATCCGAGTTCATCAGTGCAATCAAGTTGACCTTTTACTTTTACATGAACATTAAATAAACAGTAGGTGCTTGCTAGGTAACTAGGTGTTAGACGAAGCATCACTGAAATATCTTACAGTTACTCCTGTCTTACTCAAGTTATGTGGACTTGATATGATGGAAGGATAACGTTCAAAATGTCTGCCTGTCTGTACGCTTTGGAAAAAAGTGATTCAGTACAATGGCAACACATAAACCTCACCTGTTGAGTCATCAGGTCTAGAGACTAGCTATGATGCTAACACTAGCAAAGTGAAAACAGACCCAAAAATAAACATTTTTTAGTTAATACTCAGAAAGTCTTCAGTTATCACAGTATCAAAAGCATGCTTACAGCCCTAACATGCTGTTCAGAATAACTGATTTGGTGGCAAATTTAACACTTTCAAGCCCACTGATATATTAAACATAGAGCATTTCACCAAGCAAAATTTTGTGGATCCCACAATTAATTAGCATTAGATATAATCGAACCAAATCGGTCTGTATTTTCATGAAGCATCTGTGAATCGAAGCATAGCCATGAATTGAGATTTGAATCCAATTATTTTGAGGAGAGACTCACACCCCTGTTACTGAAGATTTGCCTCGTGTAATTAGCCTGCTTCAAGTGTAATGTTGTGTATCAGTGTAACAATGTGCTATTCTTGAATGAGCCAGCTCTTTTTATATGAACGGCAGCAGCTGGCTCCCATTTGAGACCCAGTCTCATTTCTGATGATCTTTAATCAACATCTAAAAATCCAAACTGGAACCAACTGAAGAGCCACATGGGAGCCAGAAGATCAGTTCATACTATTGAGCTAAGCCGAAAGATCCGGATCTCAAAAAACACAATGAGTGAGGCTGGATGGGCATCAAGATTTGGGTCTACTGTGACAAATCATAATAAACCAAACTGGATTGCCTGATTGTCTGACTCTGCCACTCCAGACTTTGGACAGAGGTTTTTAATACGTGTCTGCCACCGTTTCTCTATGAGCATCGGGATCCTCTTACCTTTCAGGTCACAAAATTTGTTTAAGAATGTTATTTCTTACAGTTTGAATGGTTGGTACAGTCATAAACAGCACAAAACTTTAGCACTTTGGTGCTTATATGTATGTAGAGATTACATCCATTTCTTTAGTCCTTCACAGTGACACGTGTACATCACAGTAACAGTTGCAAAATTACATACTGTTCAGCTCTAAATCAGAGCAACAAAACATATAACAGTAGGCATGCACTGTTGATGTGAGTGAACTGCAAGCTCAACATGCAGCTTCTGTCATGTCAAGCCATGATTCTGTTCTATCAGGTTAGGAGTAAAAAGAGGTCTTTTTTTTTAAGCTGGATTTGCAGTTATCCCTTCGCTAGCTGCCATTCTTTACAGGCTTGGGAGTTGCTCAGACTAAACCATCAGGATTTTCCATATTTTGTCAAATTCATTTTACCCTGTAAGTTTACAAGTCCTCCAGGGCTGGCTGCTGAGAGGTATCCCCACAGCATGATGCTGCCACCACCATGCTTCACAGTGGGGATGATGTGTTTGCGGTAATGTGCAGAGTTTGGTGTCCACCAAACATAGCGTCTTGTCTGATGGCCAAAAAGCACCATTTTGGTTTCATGATAAAACAACTTCTTCCCACTCGACCACTGAGTCTCCCACTTGCCTTTTGGTCAACTCTTTTGGTGAGTTTTCTTCAACAGTGACTTTCTCTTTCCCACTCGCCAATAAAGCTTTGACTGGTGAAGAACTCAAGCAACAGTTGTTGTATGCAGAGTCTCTCCCATCTCAGCTGCTGAAGCTTGGAACTCCCTCAAAGTAGTCATAGGTGTCTTGGTGGACTCTCACTAGTCACCTTCTTGCACAGTCACTCAGCTTGTTAGGACGGCCTGATCTAAGCAGAATTACACGTGCCATATTCCTTCCATTTCTTGATGATAGATTTAACATATCTCTGGGGGATGTTTGGAATTTTTTTGTATCCCTCCCCTGATTTATACTTTTCAATAACTTTTTTTCCGAGATCCTTGGAGTGTTCTTTTGTTTTAATGGTGTAATGGTAGCAAAAAGGACTTGTTATAGGCACTATAGCTGCCATCTCTTTCCCCTCAATTGAGTCTGGTTGGTACTATCATTTTCTGACCAGGAACAAGTGTATCAGATAGAAGCTTTGACAGATAGATCCACCTGATGAAATACATGGAATCAGAAGAATCTGTCAACTTTGCAAGGCCAGGTTCTGTTGAATCTTAACTGAAAAATATTCACTTTAATTGCCAGGTGTAGGGTTAGGGTTATTGATAACCATCCATCTGCGATCTTCCACATTTCTAAAAGCAATAAAGAAGTTCTGAGTATCTAGAATGGGCCTTGCAAGCATACTTTCTGTTGCAATCAATACAGGCCTTATTGGAGCAAACACTCTTGTGATTTACACTGACATCCATGTTGTAGCATTGGTTAAAACAAATCTGCTTAAGCTGTCACAGCCATCAGTGTTGTCTTATAATAGATGTGGAGGTAATCAGTGATTGATCAGTGATGCTTTAAAGCTCCTGCCAAAAACTTCTGAAAGTAAACTTTCTTAATTAGAACTTTAAAATTTCTTTGGAGCCTCATTAAAAAGAATCATCTCTTCAAGTTTGTCATGCAGCACATGTAAAACAAGCTCCGGTCTATCATTTTGTCAAGCGAGGATTACAGCGTCCTTTATAAAGTAAAGCACCGCAGCTTGTTTTAATTTAGTGACATCAATCACTCGCTAAGAGCAGGATTCACTCTTTTCAAACCGTTTCTATCTCCCACTGCAGGAAAACCTCTTCATTGTGTTCCCGGTGCCAGGGAAGCGTCTGTGTGCCGACTGGAGGCGTCTGCATCACACTTTGTAAAAAGAGATTATCTGTGCTGAAAGAAGTGACCGAGCAGACAGAGAAAACTCCAGACTAACTGGATGTAATTCCACGGATAATATCCCGCTCCTGAATGATGATGTTTTTATCAGGTAAAGGATTACAAAGGTGGAAGTGATTTGTGTTCACATAGAGGAGGAGAACGGGGGAAGCGTGGAGAATATTAAAGATTGTGTTCATGTGGCGAGCCTGTGTTTGTTATGGGGTTTAAAAAAGGAGAAAACAGATGTTTGTGTTGGAGCGCTCAATCCCCAGGTACAGCTTCAGGCAGCGCACGGGGAGGAAAACAAGAGTGTGCAAAATATTACTTTCATTTCTAACACACAAAAAGACACACACACTCAGAGTTAGCTCTAAAAGAGCCTGAAATTTAGCTTGAAAAAGTTTTAAAGAAATCAAAGTTAAGAGTCTTATTAAGAATTCACAAAATCCCTGTGAACGGACACATTTATAGTTAAAGCCATCGTACGAAATAAAAGGCAACCTTGGTGTAACCATAGGGTTTCTAAAAGTCATGAACTGTGCTGATTACTGTAATCAGATGTCAAATAATTAGCAAACTGTAGATGGTAGGAAGATTCTAGGTAGGAAGATATGCAGAAGTGATCAGGACTGATATTAAGAATCAAACGTTTCATATCGCTGGAGTCAGGCCAAAAATTCCTATCTCCAAAATCGCCACCTTTCAGGTGATGGAAAAACCCTGTAATTTTCAAAAAATTTGACATCAATTGTTTATAGTTATAATATTTTTGACACTTTTTATTGCTTCAACATTTGTTGGAATCCACAGACGGACGTAAACAGTGACTTAGAGCAATGATTTACGAAAAAAAAATAAAACCATACGAAGTGGAGATGCTAGATTTTGGCCCAATACCATTAATATGAAAGTTACGCCAACTTCCTGTTATTTGGCAAAATACAATAGTGGTCGCCATTGAAACTGAGGTGTCCTTTGATTAAGAGCTTTTAATTAGTGTTCTGCAAGGGCTAATTAAGATTATTTTGGAAGAAAAAAAATTATTCAAACATGGGCAAACATGGTGGAAAAAATTTTCAAAAAAACTCAAGATAACCAATGTTTCTAGAATCAGCCAAAAAAAAAAAAAAAAAAAAAAAAAAAAATGCAGTGGAGTCAATCAATTTTAATCTCTCAGAGGGATTCCTTCAGATTTGACACCTGTTAAATGTCCAAAAATGCCAATATTGTACCATTGTCATTAATTAATTCACTTCCAGCGCATATTTTTAAATGACAGTATTGTGTAATGAATTTCATGCAACTAGCTTGAACTGTGTTGAGGGGCCCTCAAAAAGGCTTTTTTGGAACGCTGTGTGGACATTTTTTGACAAATCTTGTGTTGTTGTTTTTGTGTTGTTGTTGTTGTTGTTGTTTTTTTTTTGTTTTTTTTTGAGAGGTATGCCAACTTCCTGTCAAGTGGCGAAATATACAAAATGGTCACTATTGCCGCCAAGGTGTCCTCCAGTGAAACATGCCAATGTTGTGGAAAGATATTGTGACAACACTGAGGCCTTCCTGTCAAAATCTCAACTTGATAGGTTAACTAGAGTGAGGGAATTGAACAAATTGCCTAATTGTGTCACTTCCTATTCCCAGTAGAGGGCACTTTGATG
Organism: Cheilinus undulatus; assembly: GCF_018320785.1. Taxonomy (NCBI): domain Eukaryota; kingdom Metazoa; phylum Chordata; class Actinopteri; order Labriformes; family Labridae; genus Cheilinus; species Cheilinus undulatus. The sequence goes on along the minus strand of NC_054887.1, from coordinate 15,176,672 downwards.
AGATATTTTTTAGGTAGCAATGTTCAGCGTGATACTTTTGTGGCGCCAGATATATTGTAGAACAGAAAAATGTATACAAATGTTTTAACAGGTGAAAATTTTTTAGCACTATTCAAAAACCTTTATTCTGACATTGAGCTAAAGTTGGTAGACTTCCTGTTGGGAATCTGGTGTGGGTCCAGGAGGTGTTGTTGTAGGTGTGGTGACGATGCATATGCGGACCGAAATTCATAAGCCTAGGCTGTAGGTCTGCAAGGGCTGACAGATTAAGATGATATTGGATGGGAAAAGAATCAGAATTCAAACTTTGGGGCCAGATGGCAGCCCAGTCCAACGGTGGACTGATGCAGTCTGCACAACTTTAGACCGCCAACTTGTCTAGAATCAACAACAAAAATGCTGAAGTCAAACATTTAAATCTGTCAGAGAAACTTCAGTTGTAAGACCTGTAAAATTAGACCTTTACCCTTTTTGAATTACCTTCCTGTGCATATTTTTAACAGACCGTAAAGCACATTTTTGCTTGTCTGGACTTTTTACATATGTGTGCTGAATTTCATGCACCTAACCCATAAAGACATTTGGGAACCCTGTTTGGCCATTTTTTGACAAATGTGATATTTGGTTTTGGCCCTTTGCCTGGGATATAAGAGTTATGCCAACTTTCTATTACATGGCGAAATATCAAAATGGTTGAATGGTCTGCAAGGGCTGACCAATACAGATTATTTTGGATGGGGAAAAAAATCACATGCTACAAATGTGTAGTGAATTCCATGCACCTATCTCAAAAAGAATGCCTGCAGTCCCTCCCTGAATTACATCCTTAGAATTTGGCTTCTGTCTCTTTGGGTTTCCTGTGGCTTTTAGGGCAGAGAGGAAAGTGAAGTTTATCACTTATTCTAAAATGCATTTAAGGATTTTACACAAACATAGAGTCACTCCGCTCTCTGCTGAAGTCTTCTTCTTTTTTTTATTTATTTATTTTTTTGTCGTCTGTGTCAGTGAGCTTGCATTCATGTGCGCGTGCCGACTGAAGCAGACCGACTGATATCACTGGAGTCAGTCCATGAATCATTGAGAGCCTATGCCGAGGGCTGAGAAGCACCCATCCTTGCTTCTCCTTCATCCCCCCTCTTCTTCATCTCTTCCCTCCTCCTATATCTCTCCCACATCGACGTATCACTCCATCTCTCTCTTCTCATTTCTCCTCCTCTCTCTCCTCGTTAGCCAGGGAGACGACCTGCTGCCAGGAGAGCGCTCTGCTCTCTGAGAGGATGTCTTCGGTGTTTGAGAGGGAATCTTTAAAAACTACATCAACACTGAAGGAGTCCTAAAGTCCAGCAGGGAGGAGAGATAGGAGTTTGTAGAGAGGTCAGGGAGAAGTAAAACTGTGAGACTTTTGCACTGCTGGCCAAAACTGTTCATACAGAGTCTTGCAGCAGTTCACAAAACAGTCAGAAGAGTTGAACTACCATGAGATGGAGTAAAAGTGCAGTGGTGGAACGAACAGATGGGTTTCATCCTTAGGTCATAGAGGATGGTGCAAATTAGAAGAAAGAATTCCTCAAAGTGCTCTTGAGATGTCATGGTCTAAAGCAAGGCATGCTCATCAGGCCAGAAACCTTTGGATGTAACAATCAATCGATACAGGTTGATACAGTCATGGACGAAAGTATTGGCACTCCTTGAATTTTTCTAGTTAAGTACACCATTTCTCCTGGAAATTGTTGCAATTACAAATGTTTTTGGTTACATGTTTATTACCTCCGCCAAGGAGGTTATGTGATCGGGTGGGTTTGTTAGTTTGTTTGTTAGCAAAATAACTCAAAAATTAATGGATGGATTTTGATGAAATTTGCAGGAAATGGCAGAAATGGCATAAGGAAGAACTGATTAGATTTTGGGAGTGATCAGGATCACTGTCTGGATCCAGGAATTTTTTAAAGGATTCTGCACTATTGGGAGATAGGGCTAATGGCGGAGCTTGGTGATGGTTGTATAGGAAGCCATTGGTGTCAGTTAATTTTTCCCATGGGTGTGCAACCAAATATTAAGTTGAGGGTGCCAACAATTTTGTCCACTTTTCAAGTATTCTGTAAAATTATGTCAATTTTGGCTTTTTCTTCTGGTTTTTTTTTGTGTTTGTGTTGTTGTAATGCATATAAAGGAAATAAACATGTATACCAAAACATTTGTAATTGCAACAATTTCTGAGAGAAATGGTGTATTTTCTGTGAAAATTTCCAGAGGTGCCAATACTTGAGCCCATGATGGTACATCCATAAGTCAATTAAATATCAAATCAAACCAACGCAAAGACACTGATCTGCACCATCTTTTACTTTCAAATTCTTACTTCATCTCTGTTTGAGAGTTTCCACCCAGCTGCGTGTCATCTGGAACTTTCTGAACCATTCAACAGTCACAGAGTTACTAATAATAGTTCAACAGTCACTGAGTTACTAATAATAATCTAACAGTCACAGAGCTACTCTGATGACCACTCAACAGTCACAGTGTTACTAATAATAGTTCTACAGTCACTGAGTTACTAATAATAATCTAACAGTCACAGAGCTACTCTGATGACCAATCAACAGTCACAGTGTTACTAATAATAGTTCAACAGTCACTGAGTTACAAATAATAATGCAACAGTCACAGAGTTACTCTGATGACCATTCTACCTTCACAGAGTTACTCTGATGACCATTCAACAGTCACAGAGTTAATCTTATGATCATTCAACAGTCACTGAGGTCACTCTGATGACCATTCAACAGTCACAGAGTTACTCTAATGACGTTTCAACAGTCATTGAGTTAATCTTATGATCATTCATCAGTCACAGAGTTACTCTGATGACCATTCAACAGTCACAGAGTTACTTATAATATTTCAACAGTCACAGAGTTACTAATAATATTTCAACAGTCACAGAGTTACTCTGATGACCATTCTACCTTCACAGAGTTACTCTGATGACCATTCAACAGTCACAGAGTTAATCTTATGATCATTCAACAGTCACTGAGGTCACTCTGATGACCATTCAACAGTCACAGAGTTGCTCTAATGACGATTCGACAGTCTCTGAGTTAATCTTATGATCATTCAACTGTCACAGAGTCACTCTGAGGACCATTTTACATTCACAGAGTTACTCTGATGACCACTCAACAGTCACAGAGTTACTAATAATAATTCAACAGTCACAGAGTTACTAATAATAATTCAACAGTCACAGAGTTACTCTGATGACCATTCTACCTTCACAGAGTTACTCTAATGATCACTCAACAGTCACAGAGTTACTCTAATGACGAATCGACAGTCACTGAGTTAATCTTAAGATCATTCAACAGTCACTGAGTCACTCTGATGACCATTCAACAATCACAGAGTTACTCTAATGACGAATCGACAGTCACTGAGTTAATCTTATGATCATTCAACAGTCACAGAGTTACTCTGATGACCATTCAACAGTCACAGAGTTACTAATGATTCAACTGTCACAGAGTCACTCTGATGACCATTCAACAGTCACAGAGTTGCTCTAATGACGATTCGACAGTCTCTGAGTTAATCTTATGATCATTCAACAGTCACAGAGTTACTAATAATAATTCAACAGTCACAGAGATACTAATAATAATTCAACAGTCACAGAGATACTAATAATCATTCAACAGTCACTGAGGTCACTCTGATGACCATTCAACACTTCACAGAGTTACTCTAATGATCACTCAACAGTCACAGAGTTACTCTAATGTGACTCCAAAGTCACAGGAGTTAATCTTATGATCATTCAACTGGGTTAACTGAGTCACTGACCTGGATGACCATTCAACAATCAGTCCTGAGTTACCTCTAGTTTCTAGGGTCCACTGAGTTAATCTTATGATCATTCAACAGTCACAGAGTTAAAATAAATCTTCAATTTGTCTCAAACATGCTTTTAATTGAAAAGGTGATGCACCATTAACTGAATTAACCTAGTGGGGTAGGTAGTAAAGATGAGCTGTATACAAACGAGCCTGTGCTAGCTCCTGTTTGAGTGCCTGTTTCCTTTCCTTCATGTTTGTTGTTATCTAAGCCACACTAAAAATCCAAACAGTGACTGTGACATGAAAAGCCATTTGAAAGCCAGAAAATCAGCTCTACTGAAACTGAGCCAAATGATCTGGTCTTCTTAAAAGAGACAGATTTCTCACAACAACGAGAGAGGCTTGAGGTTGGTGAGATGGACATCAGTTAAGAAACAAGGGTAAGATCAGAGTTTAATGAGGTAAACTATGGCAAAACTGTACTGATCTACACAGCCTGATCTGACCACTTTGTGGAAAAAGACCATACATAAGCGTTCTGTGACATTTGTGCAAAGTTTGAAGGAAATCTTTCACAGCATTCTTGAGATATTGTGTTTACAAGAGTGACCCAGAGAGTTACATACATACATAGAAGGAAATCAAAGATGAAGTCCTGGGGATGAAAAAAGGAAAGAGACCTCAGAGAGGATTAGAGTAACAAGGTCCGTCTTAATGTGAAACCCTGAGCTCCTGTTAATCACTACATGCACCGACGCAGTAAAAACAGCCGAGCGTGATCACCTCTGCTAGATTTAATTAACTACTCACGACTTAACGACCCTAATAACAGCTTGTGAGGCAGCGCGGCGGACTGAACACACAAATACACACATTTATGAAGTGATACTTCCTCTGCATTTGCCATGCAATACATAAATAAAGATGCTCATGTGAGAATGTATTTGAGCATTTTTCTCTGTTTTCCAAACAAATAAAAATGCCCTCCGTCTGATATTCACGTTTTTAGATTCTCGATGCTCCTCATTAGAAAACCTCACTAGGGAGCTGTTTCAATTAAAAATTCACAGAGGGGGAGGCGTTCCCCCAGGACTTCCCCCGCTCTGGGGAAGAGAGGTCAGCTCTAAAGGCTCTGCAGGTGAGAACACCTGCCTGAGGAGCAGACACTGCCTCTGTTGTTCAATACTGAATGCAGCGTGAGGCCGAGTTTAATCACTTCTTCTTTATGTTGCTGCTGCCATGCTGCCATGAGGGAGGAATATGGTACCTAGGCTTTAAGTGGGATTGGCCATGTTCTCTTTTCAAATGGATCATCTCTATTATCAAGATGAAAATGTCTCCTGTGAACACTTAAATACAAACAGGCACATTTGCATGAACAAACATACTTTATGGTACCAGTTAAGGGTTCAGAAGTATGGTTAACCTACTTTTAGACTACATGTACGCCTTTCTGAAAAATGTGACCACTGAATGAGAGGCAAACTTTTGATGAGCATCTCATAAGAATTTTTGAGTGCTGCAGTAAACCTGGAGGAATCCAGAGATAAATATAATCGATGTTCACCCTGAGTCATTCACCACAAATTCAGCAGATCAGTGGTGTAGCTTCACTCACTGTCATTCACTCAGTGACAGACTTTCTTTATGGCAGCAGAGCCAAACTCTGCAGCAGTCCAGCCAAAAATCTGGGGGCGGAGAGGTGCCAGGTTTTATCAAGGACGAAGGATCAGATGAATTAAAAAAAAGATTCTTCTTCTACTTTAAAAACTGAAGCCAACAGTGATGGAGGAGTTTAGAGCTTAATCAGTTGCATACTCATTTTGAAAGGTCTGTGATTGATTAGGAACTCTGGACATCTGGATGAAGGTCTGGCATGTGCCATACCTTTTCCTGAATGCACTAATAAACAAAACTACTTCCTCTGTGGGCAGCTATCACCAGTCAAATGGGCCTCAAGCAGCTTCCTTGCCACATCTATGCCATACTTCAGCCTAATTTGTGGCCCAAACATGCTGAAAAGTCCCAAGAGGATCTGCAGACCTCTGGGCATTTTGGGCTCATCTGTTGCAGACCTCTACAATGGGGCGACCTCACCAGTGGGCAGGAAGTGCCGTACATGACCAAAGCCAGATCTAGAATGATGTATTGGATGACGTATATTTTCCGCTCACTGTCAGAAGTTACAGTAGGTGGATATTATTCACAACAGCAGAATTCTATGAATAAAAATTTAAAATTTACTATGGGGGATAGATTTAAATGGAAGAAACCACAAAGTAGGGACAACCCAAAGAGGGTTAGGCTTAGGCGCCAAGACCCTAAGGTTAGGGTTAGGGTAAGAGGGAAGGGGAGGGGAGTAAAATTTAAAATAATACACCACAAACAATGGACAAACCCAACAAGGGTTAGTACATCACTCCCCACCCCATGGTGAACTTTGCCCCATTGTAGAGGTCTAAAATGCCTCACCATAGAGGTCTACACCCAGATGCCCCTTACAGAGCTGAGTATTTGAAATATGCCAAATCTTCTCTGCCAAAGAACTTATTCTGCCATTGCTATTGACTCTTGTTTTGAGGGTTCTTCCCCCTGTCAGTGCTTATAGGCTGTCTTATACAGATTTGCATGGCTGATGGCTCTCTGCCAAGAAGTCTCTGCCACAATCCAGAACAGACTGTACACAGCCAATCTCCAGTCTCACTGGGCTGCCATGAGGCCTTGCATGACTGCCCTTCACCGTCAGGCCTGTTTTTGCTGGTGTTGCAACACGTGCACTGGAACCTGAAAACAAGGAAGAACATTTTGTTTAGCAATAAGTCCAGATACTGCCTACGGCAGTTGAATGTACGATCAAACTGTGGAGAAGACGCGGAGAACGCTTTGCTGATTGCTGCTTCAACAGAGTAACATCTTTTGGTGGAAGTGTGATAGTGTGGTGTGGCATCTCAAGAACGAGCTTTGTCATCACTGGAGATGAGATCCTGCAACCAGCGGCCATGCCATATCGCCACAGTCTGGGACTGACCTCTATACTGACAACGCTCACCCCCAAAGAGCGGGGTTTATCAGAGACTACCTCCAAAGTTTGGGAGCGGAGAGGATGGAAAGGCCTTCTAGCAGTCCTGATCTCAACCCTGCTAAACACTTGTGGGATCAGCTTGGTTGTGCTGTTCGTGCCTACACAGCCACGTTGGCTAACTTGCGCCAAATGCTGGTTGAAGAATGGGATGCCATCCCACAGCAGTGTGTGACCAGGCTGGTGACCAGCATGAGGAGGAGGTGCCAGTCTGTTGTGGCTGTGTATGGTTCTTCCACACAATACTGAGGCGCCTGTTTGTTAAATGAATGAATTGTTAAATTGTCAATATGTCTTTTTTTTCTCAGACTCCAATCATCCAGACCACCAAATCCCAAACAAGAGTCAATAAAGAATAAGCTGTTTGTCAAGGGCAGAGGAGATTTGGCAAATTTTTCATGGGTGCAACCCACATACTCAGCTCTGCTGCTCATCCCATAAATGGATGTTCCTTACAAATGTGGCACCATTTAAAAGTGAAATAAACAGGCTTTCTAACGGTATAAGATTTATTACCATTGTGGGATACACTGAGTGCATTACAAAGGGTGTAACGATGCTCACTCAGAATTCAGATAGCTATACAAATTCACTAATTAGTTATTTACCATGTGGTTTTGGACACAGCTTTAATTAAAAACAACATTTCCAACATGGCTACTGCCCTCGGTGGGCTTTAGAACTACACTTTAAAAAACTACGTCCACATTTTATAGTTTTTGGTGAGCAGTGCAATAAAAATTATTCAATTTTAAACTTGTTTTTCTGTTCAGTATTGTTTTTGACCAGACTGCCATATCCAACAACTCAAACTCAGTAATAAAAGTAACAAGGCTGCTGTATTGATCCAAACACAGAGTAATTACAGAGTCTCATTGCTGCTGTTTCTTCTTACAAAAGGAACAATCTAACAGTAAATGAGGAGTCATCCTGTAAACCTAGCAACCGAACAATTCCAGTTTTAAAAGTCAAAACAAGCAAAAACAATAAGGGAAAGTTACTGATGTAAGACATGAGGAAGAGATGGGAATGAAAAGTTCCTCTTTTCACAGACGCAACACGTCAAAAGGCCTCCCTCTCCCCCCTCCCACACAATGGAATTAGGCTCCGTCGTCTCTGCAGATTTGACGGTTATAACTCAATAGACGCATGCAGGCGAGTCTGTGGAGTCAAAAACACGCACATAATCTTGGGCGCTCGCGTAGCCTGTGGTGGTACATGGCGAGCATGTGAGAGTTAGCCTCGGTCGGCCCACTCAGCTCAGCGGGAAGCCAAGTCAGAGAGACAGAGAGCGGGAACAAGTTGTTTTATATGTTTCAAAGAGACACTTCCTCATTTTTATTATTTATCCCCGCTCACAACGACAACATGCGCACGTTACTGGATTCCCCATCCGCTTAAATCATCGGCCGGCACACATGCAAACCGGCCCGCTAAAGTGAGCAATCATCACAGCTGGAATACAGAGAGAAAAAAAGAGGCAGAAAAATCAGATTTGATCCAGCAAATAGGACAAGATGGAGAGAAGAAGTGGCACAGATATGGGTGGAGGAGTGAAGAACGAGGGGGAGGAATGGATGGATGGATGAAGTGATGAAGGAGGGAGGAGGACAGCGCTGGGAGGCAGAATATATCTCGACTCTGACAATAAGGAGGATTAAAGATGTGACAGAGAGTAGCCTGCAGCATCCCGCTCACTGTCACTGACTGTGTGAGTGTTAATGTGTGTCCTAACACCACCTCACTCCATCCATCTCCAACTCCACACTTATTAGAGCTGACAGCAGGATGGTCATGAAACCAGAAATTCATTATGATAGGAGTCAAATCAAACCATACTGATACCTATTTTGATTTAACAGAAACTGAGCCGAGATCAGACCAAAGAGTCACAACGAGACGAGCTGAGGTTTGCAATGAAGTCCTCTAAAAGTCTGTCAGTTCACACCACTGCAACTAGAAGAAAGCCGCCTCGTTTCCATCCTTATCCTCCTAAGACTCTGCTGAGGATATTCAGGCATTTCCGACAACATTTCTGCCTCTAGAAATGTTCTAGATAACTGTGCAGAATGTCCATTTAGGTTTATGTAATTTGCTTGGGAGATTTTACAATAAAATTTCAAGTATTTTCATGCAGATTTTGGGGTCAATATTGTACATTTCTGAAGAGTTTTATTGAAAGTTTTGGGGAAATTTGCTGTAAAATTTGCATTTTCATGTAAATTTTGGAAAAAAACAATACATTCAAACTGATGACTACTGTCTGAAACTGACTCTAGAACTCAGTCATTCTCCTTATAGACAGCCTTTGTCTACATAAAACTGTAAATCTACCAAATAAAGTACATCTTAACAATCAGTAGGTACAGTAGTGCATAAAAGAAGCTGTAATTATTAGTCATGTAGTACTGCTCCTTTACTGTGACCTTCCTGTGACCTCTGGTGTGACGTGACCAAGCGAGTCTTCACCCACACACCTCTCTGCAGAGAGGCAGATTGTAAACATGTTGGCCCTCAGCAGGACTGATGTAACTCACAGCAGGTCACAGGACACACACTCACAGATGCAAACACTCACACATGCCAAGTTCAGATCTTCAAAGATTTTTCCCATGATTTTGATATATTTTTCCTTTTCTTAGCTAGATCAAAATATTTACAACCCCAATTCCAGAAATGTTGGGCTCTGTGTAAATTGTAACATAACAGAATGCAATGATTTTCAAATCCAATACACCCATATTTTATTCACAATAGAGCATAAACAACGTATCAGATGTTGAGACATTTTTGTCCCATTCTTGTCTGATGTAGGATTTCAGTTGCTCAACAGTCTTGTGTCTTCTTTGCTGGATTTCTCATTTCAAGATGTTCCAAATGTTTTCTGTTGGTGAAAGGTCTGGACTCTTCTATGGTATGTGGTTTGGCATTGTCTTGCTGAAATGTGCAAGGCCTTCCCTGAAAGAGACGTTGTCTGGAGGGGAGCATATGTTGCTCTAAACGCTACACTTCAACATCGATAGTGGCTTTCCAGATGTGTACGCTGCCCACACCATACACACCATAGGCACTAATGCAACCCCACAGCATCAGAGATGCAGGCTTTTGAACTGTGCGCTGATGACAAGCTGGATGGTCCCTCTCCTCTTTTGTCTGCAGGAAACGGCATTTGCTGTTTCCCAAAACAACTTCAAATTTGACTCAACTGACCACAGAACAATTTTGCCTCAGTCCATTGTAAATGAGCTTTGACCCTGGTTTGTGTTCACATCTGGCGTCTTCTTTGCATGATACAGCTTTGATTTGCATCTCTGTTGACAGACAGTGATTTCAGGAAGTGCTCCTGAGCCTAGTACAGGCTGGTGGTAGTACAGAATCACGCCTGTTTTTAATGCAGTGCCCTGAGGGCCTGAAGATCCAATAGGATCCAATACTGACCTCCAGCCTTGTCTCTTGTGCACAGAGATTTTTCCAGATTTATGGAATCTTTTAATGATATTATGTACACTAGATGGTGGGATACTCAAAGTCTTTGCAATTTTAGATGAAAAACATTTTTCAGAAGTTGTTTTTGGATGCAACCTCTACCCATCTCTACTTCTGACAGAGACTCTACCTCTCTAAGATTCTCCTTTTATACCCAGTCATGTTACTGAACTGTTGCCAATTAACCTAATTAGTTGCAAAATGTTGTTTTTCATTAGTACCACTTACTTTTCCAGCCTTTTGTTGCCCTATCCCTACTTTTTTGAGATACATTGCAGCCATCAAATTTAAAATGAGCTAATATTTTGTTAAAATGCCTCACTTTCAATATCTGATATGTTGGTTATGTTCTATTATGAATAAAATATGAGATTTGCAACCCATTACATTCTGTTTTTATTTACATTTCAGTGTCCCAACTTTTTTGGAATTGTGGTTATAGTTATCACTCACTGTGTGTTCTAATAAAGAAAACACATGTATCAGTAAGAACTTCTAACCCTTAGACTTCACATACTCCATCTACAGTATTCATTGTTCTGAACAATGCACCTCGAGGTAAATCCCTCCCTTTCCAGTCAGTCTTTTAAATTCCAAAGCGCCCACCGCAAACAACCTCTGATGTTGGCATGGGTCAATCCAAGACCATGATGCTCTTGTGTTGTTTAAATACATGGGTCAAGCCATGGCCATCGAACAGGCTGGGTGGATCTGGCACTGTGTAGTTCCAAACGCGTCATTGCACACTGAACAGATCGAACCAAACAGGAACAAGAACACACAAAGCATCCGATCAATTTCAAAGTACAACACAACGCACAGACTCCTGATGGTAAATCTCATCACTATATCAGCTTAAGTCACAACTAGTGGCACAAGCCAAAAGTCATCAGTCTGTCAGAGGGTCACAGAGCTAAAATGAAGAGGTAAAAGTGGCAATACTAATAAGAAAAGCCATGTGGTACAGCAACAGAACGGCACTTCCAGTCTAGACGTTTCCTCTAAGAATGAAGCATTTCTCTGGATTTGAAGATTGTTGGAAATTTATGAGGTATACCATCGGTTTAGTCAATTTTCACTTCAGAGATTTCAGTGTAAAAGTTCAATATGTTTATCCTTGAATGCTGCATAAGACCTCTATAAAACGCAGTATACAAATAAATCCATACAAAAATAATAAAAAATCTATCTACTCACTTTAAATTCAAAGCCTTTACTTTAACAAGTCGGGCACAAGTTAAAATCAAACCAACTGCTGGTGATGCTTCTAATCTTTTAACAGCGGACTAAAAACAAATTCTGTTTCTGGTAGTGTGTGTTTCTGTGTGAGACAACGATTTGTGAGGGTGTAATTTCAGGTAAGCAGGGAGCAGCAGGAGTCTCAGCAGAGAGTTGTGTAAGGATTAAGAGATCGTCACCGCTCTGATCTGCACACGGTGTTAAACTCACTCTCGCTCTCTCTCTGCTCAAACACTAAAAAACCACACAGCTCCTCTCAGCTCAGCGGAGGGCCCAGTTGGGTTCAGTTTGCTCATGTGTGTCCAAGCATCCTGTGAATCCTGGACGAGGACACTGTGGCATCCCAACGCCCATCTGTGGGACACAGAGGGGGGACATCTGTCCATGTGACACACATGCACACAGAGAGAGAGAGCATCATGAAAGAAACAGCGAGAGGACACTGAGAAAACGCTCGACATGCCTGAGTGTTTCCCTGCTATGTGAGTCAGTCTGTGTCTGTGCTTTACACTCGCTCACAGCTGTCCTCATTCACAGTTTTCACTCTCCTCTGCATCAAGAAAACCCTTACAGACACTAGTGATGACAGGATGGTTGTACAGTACATCAGACGATCTTTATCTTTGGTAATGTGCAGAAAAACTTACGGCCTTACTGTAACTGTTTGGCACTCATCAGAGCTACTATGAACTGAGATCATAATTGCCCTTAATTGCACCTTATCTGTCTCATAAATTCACTTCAGTCAGGACCACATTGTTAAGAAACTCACATGATTTACAGCTATTAATATTTCTTTATTAGCAGTTATTAGTTAGCACTTATTCTGTTATCTATATTTGGTGGTGTGGCTGTTCTGGGATCCCCTGCCCTTCCACAAACCTACATGGAAAGCATTAAGCAGGAACAGCACACATTCCTGCTCTTACTATGCCAATAAAATAACCGGCATCGCTGACAACAGTAGTAGTAACACTGAGTAGGTCAGAAGCAGAATGAAGGAGGAGCTGGGGTGGAGGAGGGGTTGTAAGAGCAGCTTGCAGAAAATACAATAATATTGTCTGTTTTCACGTCAATGACTGGTGTTATGGTGTAACGAGTGACCGTGTTAACCGGCGACTGTATGAATACACTTGTGTTAATAACGAATTTTGAAAATTTAAAGAGCTCCTTCGTTTAGTTTTTCAGTAAATTCATATCTCCTAAGCATATCTTAGAAATAACAGACTATGTTCAGTGTTCTAACTACAACTGCTGACACTACAGCTGAAAAGTCACCAGTTAACACAGTAACCAGTTACGACACAACACCTACCCTACTGCAGCTATGTCATAGGAGGCTTTAGATTTATGATCCTTTCTTCCACTTACATGTTTCTGAATAAAATGTTTCCTGCTTAAGCCCACACATTTTATTCATATTAATATATTTTGCTATTTAAGCACAAATGACTGTTTTCTTTGCTGTTATTGTAATAAGTTGATTAAGGCCCCGTCCACACAGAGACAAAAACGATTTATTGCCGTGAAGTTTTCCATAAAGACGGGATCGTTTCAGGAAAGATCCGCTTAAGCACGGAACCACTGGAAACAAATGAAAATGCTGTAGTGCATATGCCAAGCCTGTACGTGAAGCTGTATTGCTGACACGGAAATGCACCAAAAGAGAAGGTTAACAGAAAACTGACACAAACTTTCTTCTAGTTGCCCTTCTGGTTGTTCTCCGCGTTGGATTTAAGAACATATGGTGTATGCGTTTCGCAGTGGTGGTAAAGGAGTATCAGGTTTTGCTGTAAAAGCCATAACAAGCTCAGTAGCTTCTGCAGCACGAACACAACCCTGTAACCCGTCATTGTTGTTTTCGCCAGACCTGCACAGGCGTCTTAAGAGAGCTACGCTATGTGTGACGTAATCATTTCAAGAAAGATGGCCGTCCATACAGCAACGAAACAGTAGTCGTTTATGGATTTGTGCGCTCTTGGACCCATTTTCAAAAAGTATAATTTACAGTCACCCAAAACACTGTTTCCGTGTGGATGAAATGCCGATACGACAAAAAACTTTTGAGTATACTCCTGAATTTGTCTCCTCTTGTGGACGGGGCCAAAAAAAGAACACTACAAATTTGCTAAGAAAAAAAAAAAAGAAAAAGAAAAAAACCCCATTATTTTGAGAACAATTTGAGAGCTTTTTAACATCAAATAATAATTTATAGCCCAGAGCAGATACAGAAATGATCACCTATTTATAAGAAAAAGGGGATGTGTTGTGGATTGGGAATCAGTTTGAATCAAAAATCAATTTCGAATCAAACCCCCAGAATCAGAATCGGGTTGTATTTTGAGACACTTAAAGATTCACATATCTATGTCACTGGCATTGTCTGGCTCCATCATGACAGCCACCATAGCACGGCACGTCCAGTTACAACTAAGGAATTAAGAATTTCTCTGGTTTTGAAAACTGTGGAAAATATTTGAGGCAGTGGAACTAAGCAATAAACATATGATTAGTCCTTATTGGTAAATATAGACATTTCAGTTCAAAAACCCTATATCAGTGGTCTCAACTGGTCATGCATCACTAGCCCACCACCACCTCCTTCTGAGAAATCAGACCAACATTGTTCAAAATTTTCAGCCCTTGGGTGACCCAGTGAGTCCTTGGTCTACTGGAGGAATTATGCATCTCATCTGGCCTGGGAACACTTCAGAATCCCCCAGGTAGAGCTGTAAAATGTTGCTGGGGAGAGGGATGTCTAGGTGGACTTGCTTAGGTCTGCCACTGTGACCCAGCTCTGGATAAGCAAAAGAAAATGGATAGAAGCATGAATGGATTAGTTTGGACTCTTAATATAGTCACTCCATTTTTCCCATGGCAGTATGGAAATTCAGCAACTTCTAGAGGGATTTTCTAATTATCTTGGGAAAACCAGCGTTGTTCCTGAGGAAATTTGAGATTTGAAATCTCAAGAGAAAGACCAACTTTCTCTTAAGCTAAATAAAAATGTGGATGTTCTTTATACCCATTTGAGGCTTGAGTACATCATAAACTTTTTGCAACGTTTTTTCTGGGCACACATCCGCGACCCAGTGGGAACAACTTTGCGACTCACTTTTGGGTCATATGCCACCAGTTGAGAACCGCTGCTCTACACATTGTAGCTGTAAAGCACAGGATACGTTACTTAACACTGGAGTTTGCAAATAGCCTACTTAGCTTTCGTGTGGTGTGCGAACAACACTGCAACTAAAAATCATTTCCCTTTAATAAGACCTACCATAGTGGTAACACCGTATACCACTGTAATGTTTGGTGATGGTTTAAACGTACTAAAAATGTGGTCTCCTCTGTCACGAGGACCGTACAACACATTATGTTTTTATGTGTCTATTAAAGAAATAAATATTCTGTTCACTAGAAGCCAAATGAAAATAATTTGTGAAAAACCTGCCTTCCTTTTCTCAAACAGCAGATTTTCCTCTCCATCTATTCCCGAGATGATCACTGTCACTTGCAGCTGCCTTCCCCCAAAATACTGCACCGCTGTCACATCAACTTTCTCACATTTAACCAGTCTGCCCATCCATCTAAACTCCACATCTTTACATCCATCCATCCATCCCTAGGGTGGTGAAATCTGCTTGTTTGCGCTGAAATCTCACACCTTGAGGCCTGCGTCAATTACACACAGACACCTGGCAGGTCTCGCTCTCCTTCCTGCTTTTAATCAGAGACAGGAAGAAGGATGGAGGGGGATGTAGCGGGAAGAGAAGGATAAAGGAGGAGACTTTTGGGATGACGACGGCTGGATATGAAGACAAAGACACAGAGCGAGCAGAGATAGAAAAGGAATAAAAAGGAGAGATCTGACACCGCCAAACAAAGATGTGAGGAGTGAACACACAGACGGAGGGGAGAGAGAGAGATGTCGGGACAAACAGAGGAGAGGAATCACACGGAGGATTAGTGACAGATGAATAGTAGAGTCCCCGGTTCCTGCTCTCCTCTTCGTTGTCTTTCACTCAGCAGCCAAATCTTTGCTCTCTAATCAAGTCGCAGAGACAAAACTGATCCCAGACCTCCGGAGAGAGACGGTTTCATGTCACACAACCTCGATTCAGAGCCCTAAGAGGAGTGTCATCACTATTTGTTGGTTTAAAACCTACAGAATCTGACATAGATGTGCTTTAGTGGAAGAGCATCATACTCTGTTCACGTTAGATCATGTTAGATAGGAGGTTTTAGATGTTGGATTTGTCATTTTTAGTTACTATGCCCTAAAAATCTTCACTTGAGTATTTGTGTACTCAGGAAACTGTGTGTTGGTGTATTTTAGGTTCTGCAGGTTTGAACAAAGCTCAACTGCACACTGCTCAGTTTGCAATCATGCATCTGTCAAAAGCTCTGCAGGGTGTAAAAAAGGTTATTAAAAGTTATAAAAGGAGAACTTTATCAAAAGTATGTCTTCCTTTTGTTCATGCAGATGTTTAAGGTGTATTCAACTTATCGCAGTACACAGATTTCCCACGGCATGATTACACCTGCTTATAAAATAGAGCTGATGACAAACAACTTTGTCTTTACTTCCTCAGTTACTCTTTACTCACAGACGTTGCTGGTTGAACTGTATTTGTAATCATGTATATTATGTAATCCTGGGAAGCTCCATTTCACAAACAAGTTTTTAAATGAATTATTGTGATGGATCGTATTTAACTTTTATTAATTCGTTGAATAAACTGATTGACTTAAATGTAGAACCTGTCAAACTGATACACCAGATAGACTCCATCCATTATCTTCCACTTATCCAGGGTGAGGCCTCAGAGGCAGCAGGCTACACATATGGAATTTTGACTTAAATCTCAGATGTTTGACTTTAATCTCATAATTCTGACTTCATTTTCAAAATGACTTTGTCCAGTAATTCTAGCTTTAATCTAAGAGTTCTTACTTTAGTCCCAGAATTCTGACTTTGTTTTCAGAAATTTGACTTTATATTTAGAACTCTGACTTTGATCTAAAACTCTGACTTAGGCCGGCCACACACTAGACAATTTTTAAAATCTGGAACGATTTTTAAACTGTGGGAAACAGACTTCAGGACAATTTCCAAAGATTTTTCATCTTTAATCCTCTGAACGCACACGCTAGACGACTCAGCCAGACCGTCAGATCACTGGAGACCACACACCTGCCGACCTGACTAACCTCGCGTGATCACGTGACTTCAAAAAAGAAAAACAAAACACAGATGTCTGTCGACACGTCTTGCTGTCTCTCCACAACAGGCTGGCCTGGCATAAGTTACAGGTGAAGCAAAAATCATAATACAAGGGAAAGACTCAGGGTGAAATCATGGCTGAAATTAAGGTAAAGTTGTGTTCATGGTTGTGAGCGGTGAAGTATGTATGATCTGCCTGTGACGCTACCCGGTCTGCTCGCTCTCATTGGTTGTTGTGGGTACTTCGTCAGCAGCACTACGACCAAGAATCGTAAATATCAAATCTGGGATTTTGGAGGCCACAACACGATTTGGAGCAGTGAAACAATCGTGTTGACACCACACACATGCAGACTTCTCAGACAAACAGTCGTTTGCAACGAGGCTCCTCTCGGGATACGCTCCCACAATCGTCGGGGGAGGCAAATCTTGCCCCCAATCGGGCTTAAAATCCTGTAGTGTGTGAGCGGCCTTAATCTCAGATTTCTGACTTTAACCTCAGATTCCTGACGTTGATTTCAGAACTCTGACTTTAGTCTCAGAACTCTGAATTTAATCCCAAATTTCTGACCTGTATCTCAGAACTCTGAATCTAATATCTGATTTTTGACTTTGATCTCAGAACTGACTTAATCTCAGGTTTCCTTCTGTAATCTCAGAACTCTGACTTTAATAGCAGATATCTGACTTTAATCTCAGAACTCTGGATTTAATCTGAGATTTCTCACTTTAATCTCAGATTTCCAACATCAATCTCAGAATTCTGGTTTTAATCTCCAATGCCTGAGTTTCTGACTTTAATGTCAGAATTTTCAAGATTTTGGCTTTAATCACAGAATTTTTTTATTATTATTTTCTGTTTTTTGAGTAAAAATAAAAACATTCTGGCTCCTATCCTTCTTACTACTGTATTTTGACCTGTCATACACTTCAAACATTAAAGAAAGCTCATCTAATGATTACTGACAAGGTTTTTGATTACATTTAAGCCAGTTGGTATATTAAAACTCTTGCTGAGGCCAGTCAGTCAAAAAAAGCCATCAATGCTCTTTTTAAAGATTTATTTTGGGGTGCTATATCTTTATTGGAGAGACAGGACCAAGGATAGAGCCAGAAACAGCCTGCATACATGAGGCACAACCTAACCACTCTGTGCTCTTCTTTCAATAAAGAAATGTTCTGCTCAAACTGTCGCTACAGCGGCATCCATGCTAATCTCCTCACTGGCCGCCATTGTTTAAAGGCTTGCAGTCGCTCCAGCTAAACCACAGCCTCTTCTCAAATGATGCTGACTGGGAGGAAGCATTTACCAGCTTGAAACTTTGCAAGTTAGACCCACCTGATGATAGACATGGAATCTGGACAGTTCATCGGATTTGCAGAGTGAAAATATGTGCAAGGATGGGGGAAAATCCCTCACAGAATAGGAATGGCCATGGGTCGTGTTTAGAAACTTGTGTTTTTAGCAAACTGAGGATGAGAAGACACAAAAATGTCTATTTTATAAAAGAAATTTTAAAAAGCTTTAGATTGTAATAAATTAGATACATGGCATGAGTAAGAGAAAAATGACATGTCACCACACGTCTACTTTAAGGTCTTGATAGATGTAGGACTTCACATTAATGGATTAATACTTAATTCAGCCCCTTTTCAAGTCAGTGGGTCCTTCAGTGGTTCCTTTTCTCAAAAGCTGTTTCCATCATATTATCAGAGAAAGACCTCACTCTAATATTTGAGGGACCCTCGAGTTCTCAGTCCCCATAAGGCGCTCTAACTTATCACTGAATATTTATCGCTGACTGTGCAACAGTCTCTAATTTCAACACGTCAGCAAAAGAAGATAGCGCCAGATAAATATATAATTATAAAAATGATTCTGATAACCCACTAATTGGATTCAACCAGCCTTTTAAATGAAAGTTAAATTCATTTAAGCAATGTTTCAGGGTTTCAACATTTAGACTTGAAGTGAAGGGCTGATTTTAGGTATTAGTAGAAGACTTGAACAAAGGGTGTGGATTGAGGTATAAAATTGGGTCCTTTATGTAAACACTCGCTGCTGAATCACCCTTGAATACCTTTTAAACAAACTCTTCGAAGGCCTTCCACTAATTCATTCATTTATTTACAATTTTGTTTGTCAAATGTGGAAACTTTCAAGAACAAAAACCACAGGATTTTGACTTCCTGATGAAGGACTGGTGCCAAAACGTTTGTTTGAAAGTCTGAATAACTGATTGGCAAACATAAAGGCGTTTTATTTATTCAAAAGAGAGCACCTTTTAAGAACTGTTGATGCTTGCTGAGCTGCACAACTCAGAATTAGTTATTTCATTGTTTATATTCAAGGCCAGATTAGATGATAAACTTCATTTTGAGCTCACTCTGATCAGAGCTGAGGACTGAAGATATTGTTTGTAGTCGTCCGCACATCACTCTGTACGTTCAACCAGGCCATTCTTTTAAACGTGACACCTGAAGAACGCTTTGAGGAATTTTCTCCAAACTTTATACAAACGTCCACTCTGACTCAAGCATGATCTGCTTTTATTTTGAAAGGTTAAATATCAGAGGTCAGGGTCTTTGGGTTCATGTCCATCCCCCGCTGGTGAACATCCACCCTAGCACAAGGATGAATTATGGAGGTCAAAGGTCAGAGTAATTATCAATCAATCATTCATTCTTTAGACCACTTTGATGGATTTTCTACAGTGTTGCAAATTTCCACTCTGACATAAAAAGAACTGATTCAAATTCTAAAATACAGTGCTTGTAAAAGTATTGACCTCCTTGGATGTTTTCAGACCCTCCCATAGAAAAACTCAGTCAACAGGCACTCCCCAGCTGTGATTTACAATATGCCCATTTATTGCCATTTTCCTCTTTTGCATTGTTTTTTTTTCCTTTTTTGCCTCTTCTTTTTGCTATCTTAGCCAAGTTTTTACCTGTTTTTATCCATCTTTTTGCAACTTTTTGTCCATTTTAGCCACCTTTTGCTGTTTTTCCCCATTTTTGCCCCTTTTAGTCCAAATTTGCCACTTTTCAATAGCTACTTATTGACCATTTCTTCACCACTTTGTTACCTTGCCAGGTTTTATCCATTTTAGCTGCATTTTGCTAATTTCAGCCAATTTGTCCAAGTTTGCCTCTTTTTGATGCCTTTCACCCACGTTTTGCCCCATTTTGCCTTTTTTTCCACTCTTTGCCTTGTTTTGCTTCTTTTTTTTTCCTCCGTACCCCATTTCTGCCCCTTCTCACGTGTTTAGGCCCCTTTTTATCTATTCAATCAACTTCTTTATGCCACGTCGCCCATTTTTACCACTTTTGGCCCTATTTTTGATTTTGTTTTTTGTTGTTATTTTTTTCCAGCTATTCCTTGCCCCTTTTCACCCATTTTTCCCACTCCTGCAGCATTTTTTTTGCAACTTTTTGTCTATCTTAGCTTCCTTTTGCTATTTGCCGTTTTTGTCCCTTTTTGTGAAAATTTGCAACTTTTTGCTGCTTTTTGACCATTTCTTGCCACTTTATGCCTGTTTTAGCTGTCTTTTGATATCTTTAGCCATTTTTGTCTAATGTTGCCACTTTTTGCTGCCTTTCACCCAATTTTTACTATTTTTGCCCATTTTTGACACTTTTTGACGACTTTTGTGACCTTGCCCTGTTGTTTCCACTTTCCACCTGTTTTAGTCACCTTTTGCCCATTTCTGCAACTTCTCTTTTCCAGCTTTCACACATTTTTACCACTTTTACCCTCTTTTTATGCCACTTCACCAAGACACCTGTGTCTGGAAGGTCCAGTCACTGGTTAATCAGCACCATTACACCATAAAGACAAAAGAACACTCCAGGCAAGTGTGTGCATGTGTTGATCTGCCTAGATCAGACTGTCCTCACAAACTGAATGACTGTGCAAGAAAGAGCCTAATGAGACAGTCCATCAAGACACCTATGTCTACTCTGAAGGGGTTACAAGCTTCAGAAGCTGAGATGGCTGAGACTCATACAACTGTTGCCTGGGTTCTTCACCAGTCAAAGCTTTATGGGGGAGTGGCAAAGAGAAAGCCACTGTTGAAGAAAAACTTCTATTAGATATGGACTAGATTTTACCATAGGGCATGTGGGACCATGACTCCATGGTTGATTGGAATGGTTCTCTGGTCTGATGAGACCAAACTGGTGCTTTTTGACCACAAACACACTATCCCTGCAGTGAAGCATGGTGGTGGCAGCACCATGCTGTGGGGATGCTTCTCAGCAGCAGGACCTGGGAGGCTTGTAAAAATAGAGGGTAAAATGAGTGTTGCAAAATCAATAAACAGCTAAAACATCTAAGAAAGCGTCTTTTAATAGGCACTGTAGAAGTCAGAATTACTTGTGGTCATCCTGCCTTTGAAGCCCGTAACTAAAGAAAGTTTTGATTTTCTTCAAATTTTATATTAATGTCCACTTGGGCCTAGGGATGAAGTTATAAGATTTTGGGGGTAAAAGGTCTAAGGTTCATGTCATTATTAGGCCTTAAATTAATATATCACTTGTTTAAGGTTTTCTTAAAACGTTGCACTGATGTCCACTGTGACTTAAGAATGAACCGATGAGATTTTTGAGGTTTACATTCAAAGATCAAGACCATTGGGCCCCATGTTCATACCTTGGTGGTAAAAGTGATATCTCAAGAATGCTATAAATGGTTTTCTTGGAATTTAGTACATAGATCTACTCTAGTGATTACAATTGGAGGTTTAAGGTCAAGGACAAGCACTCTTTAACTCTTTCTTCTGACCCAACCCTAGACCTTTCCTCTCTGGCACTTGCATACCTCATGGAGGCATGAAACCACCAGGCGGTCGTTTTAGCTCTACTTACATCAACATGCAGTACAAAGCAGAAATTGTAGGCACGCTGACAGAGAACACTTTAGTCACTGAGCTGTCAGCGTCTGGATGAATCTGTCTGCACTCTGATGAAGCCAACATGCTGAAAAATATCCGTCTGAGTCATAAATCTTTCCTGATTTCCTCACTCCACGCTCTCCAGCTCATCCCATGCGTCTTGTGAGTGGATGAAGCTCTGCTGGGGCACCATTTCCATTTCCCAGTACAACGCAGAGCCATAAACACAACTGCATGAATTACTGTAAACAATACCAGCAACATGATAAACGCCACAAGGAAATGCTCTCAACACAAGCCACGTGACTCGCCACTGTTGTCCCTCTCTGCCGACAAGAGTTACTGTCAGGAAACAAGACAGTAACAAGCACGGGCCGCAGAAAACGCTTTGTGATGCTCCCAGGAGCACGCCGTTCCAGACAATCCTCTCCACCCCTCACACACGACTCAAAAACACCCACAATCTGCTGGCTTTGGCGGCGGGAGGGGAACTGGGATGTGACAAATCAGCCGGGACCCTGGCAGTCAACTTCATGCCCGGCGATAATGAGCTCCCGCCGGAGACTGCTCTCACAGGGAGCGAACGCCGACGTGGAAACACGCTAACGACGCGCTAATCGGCCAAAGTTGAGCGTGTAAAGAATTTCTAAAAGAAACAAAAAAAAAAAAAAGTGCTCTCAGGGCGGAGTGTAAAAATGGGAGGATTTGAGGAGGAGAAGTGATCTGAAGATGGGCAGATGGGCAGACAAACAGACGCAGGAAGAGGGGATCAGCGTGGGGGTCTCTGCGGAGGATCGCTCTGTGAGTGTTTGCTGGATGTGCAGAGGAAGAGGACGGTGTGATTCAGAGCACATGGTTTCAGCGCAGCTTTAGCCTCCCTGGGTACAGCAGGTGGAGGCTGCAGTGTATGTGTTAGGGCAGGGCAACTGAATTTCTCAGCTATAAAAATGAGATATAGGGTAAGACTGAAGTGTTTCTGCTCACACTGAGAATGTCAGTTCATATATTTTCCTTTATTCAAGGAATATTTAAGTTTTTGGTAAAAATCTAACCATACTGTAATGTGATCGATACCACAGCAACATAAACAGAAGTCTTAGACACTGAATTCTGGGAAAAATACTGATATAACCATGAGGGATACAAACGCCACAGTTAGTGAAATGTGTCGCCAGTGTATTTGTGTGGTTCCTCTCTTTTAGTTGAAAACATGACTAAAGAACATTACATTTTTGTAAGAAATGCACTACTGAAAAAATAACACTGATGTATTTGATATGCTTAATACAACCCCAAAACTGATCAGCAATCATTTTAACCAGGTAAGCTTTCTTTAGTGTTCAAAGAGTATGAAAGGGAAAATGAAAGCACTGAAGAGGAAAAGGCCACTAAAAATGTCTGTGAAAAAACTTTTTAGTTCAAATTCAAAAGGACAAAAGGACAGAATTCTGAAATTCAAGACAGAGTTCGAAGATTTAAGACAGACAACTGAGATTAAAACCAAATTCTCAGATTGAAGGCGTAAAACTGAGATTAAAAACAGAATACTGAGATTAGACACAGAAAAGTGATATTAAATACGAACAACTGAGATTAAAAAAATAAATCTGAGATTTAAAACAGAAGACTGGGATTGAAGACAGAATTGTGAGATTAAAGACAAAAAACTGGGCTTACAGATGGAAAACGGAGATTGAAGATGGAAAACCAGGATTAAAGATGGAAAACTGGGATTCTGGGATTTGACAGAATCAACTGAGATAAAGGACAGAGACAAGAGAGATTTATGACAAAAACTGAGATTAATGACAGTAAAGAGAGATTAAAGGACAGAATTTTAAGTTTTAAGACATATTAATATAAAACCAAAGGCTAAAGCCTGAATTCTGCCATTAAAGACTGACAACTGAGGTTCAAGACATAAAACTGAGATTAAAGACACAAAACTGAGATTGATGACAGAACACTGAGATTTAACACAGACCACTGACATTAAGAAAAAAAATGAGATCAACAAATAATTAAAGAATTAAATAATTCTGAGATTAAAGTTAAAATTCAGATTTTCATCTCAGAAATGTTTTCTCAGAGTCTGACTTTTCCTCAGAATTTGAAAATCAAATTGTTTTAAAAAAACGTTGTGTCTGCAGGCTATGTAATGTAATTTGTCCCTCTGATTGGCCAGTAATAAATGAGAAAACCAACTTTTGTCCGATCACCCTCTGAGATTGTTTTTCAAAAGTTCTGCCTTCACTTTCAACTGGCGCTTTCCCAGATGGATATGAGTTAAATCCCATGCACTGAATATGTGTATGTATTCTTCAGTACTTTGAGAACCATCTGTTATATCTTTACATAAAAAGAATATCCAGATATACATTGTGTATCCCCATTCATTTAAAAACACAAGGAGATATGATTTCTGATCCATATTGCCCAGCCCTATGTGTTTGTGTGGGCTATCAGTGCCATCGGGTAAGTTGCTGTATTATTTACAGAAGCTTAAAGCTTCTCAGGCAACACAGCAGGTTTGATTCAGACCCATGTGTGGGATTCATGAGGGCTTAATGTGGAAAAACTTGCTTGAATTGGACCTGCATTTCCTACTAAAAACCATCACTGCTTACTCACTGCTTAGTGCTACTTTTAAATGATTACAGGGACACTTAAAACCTTTAACAAATACAAAATGTTCAACTGGCAGTCCCTGACTTTAACTTCATCTCCATTCAGATGCTCTGATAAAACCAACCAGTGCACCAGAATTAAAAGACAAAACATTTTGTTTGTCCACCCATGTCTTAGTCAACACCTGTGCAATTATTGTGAGGCTTTAAAAATAAAAGAAGCTAAGCTGCAGTTTAATCTGGTTGAAAAGGAAAGTTTGGATCCAAAGTGGTGTGCTAGTCAAAAGACAAATTAAATTTGCGGGGCACTGCCATCATAACTGCAGTGGCAGTTATGCCACTTTTAATTGCCTGCTGACTGTGACAGCAGGTAAGATAATCGGACTAGAAATGTTAGACAGTCGGTGTCTGCTCTCATACAGGTGGACTCTTCATGAAGTTGAATCTTGTTTTAGTTGCTTCTTGTTTTTGATTTTTCTAAAGTTCAACTTTTTGATGACTTTTAGAGCAACTCCAAAAGTTGTTGATGTCCTTTACATGTTGTGAAAAATAAATTCATATAGAAGCCACCACAGTAATGGCAGCTTGTCAACTTCAGTCTTTTGTGGTTGCCAAATGGTATGCAGAGACACACTAGTAAGCCATGAAAATGTACACAATTACACATTATTACCACAACTTTTCAACAACTAAAGACACTGTAACATGTGTTAAAGAGGCTATCCTGTATTTGGCTTGATTTTAGGCATGCCTTGGGCAAAAAAAGTTTGAAAACCACTGACTGAAACAACAGTTGATGCTGATGTTAAGGGTCATTAACCTTCTGATTCCTAAGCTATTTTTTAACCATTGTGTTTCGTCTGGACTTTTTGTCATTAAAACCTGAAAAACATCAACCATGTTGCACACAGGTCAAGCTCTAAATACCCTTTTATCAGGACAACCTGGGCTTTAACACTATGTATGCTGAAGTAATGTCACTTCAATTTTTTTAAAAAAGTTTGTAAGTATTACACACAGTAAACACTGATGACTAACATTTTTTTGCAGAATCTTCTCTCTTTGGGACCAAAAAGTGAAAGAATAATCATTCTGTGAAAAAGCCTTCAAAATACATACATCTTCAGAAAAAAGTCCTTGTGCTTTTTGGAATTGGTTTCTTTTGAGTCATTTTTTTTAAGCAGTTCATGTCTGCAGTGACACAGAGGGACACGTCACAGCCTCCCTGTGTCTCTTTCTCTCCATTCTACCTCATCCAGTTTCAAAGTGTTGAAGCATTTACAGTTTGGCAAAGCATGATGTGAAATCGGAACAACTTGCCATTGGTTGTCAGAGCCTGTCATTATGCACTGTGGGAAACATTATGGTGGCTAATGCAAAAACTAGCAGGAGATATGATCAAAAATGGATTAAATAACATAAAACAGACGTTCATTATCGGAGTAACTGGTGTGGATTTAATCTTTAAATGCACTGGAAAGTCACCCAAGTTCCAAGCTTTCTAGAAAAGCTTCTATAGGGGATTAGAAGGCATGAATAACCTCATCAAAACCCCACAAAGGCTAGCTTCAAATGGGTAAAATGTAAGTGGCTAATGGTTCAAAAGTTATGTAACTTTAAGTAACCTGTTTCTCTTCTTGTTGTATACAACATCGGTCACAGAGTGTTAAGTATACATACTGCAAGCATGTTTTTCCTTAAAGCTCTTAAGAGATAATTCAGAACAAAAAGGTCATTCCAGTCTTTTAGATCAGGGGTTCTTAAACTTTTCAGCCCGCGACCCCCAAAATAAAGATGCCAGAGAGCGGAGACCCCCACTGTATGGGTGGTTGAAGCTTATTTGAACACAGCTGTACACATTCAAGAATAGTTGCGTGCAGGCCTACAGCTTAAGGCTTTTTAATTTTTCACATCTTTAAATTTCTTTTTTATAGAGGAGGACAGCAGATAAAGTGGGACAACAGAGAGACATGCAGTAAAGGGACACAGGCCGGATTCAAACCTGGGCCACCACGTACATGGGGTACGCCTTAAACCACTAGGCCACCTGCGCCCCCAGCAACACTTCTTTGATTTCAGCATAACTCTTACCAAATTCCAAGGTTTTTATTTTAAATATGACTAATTTTATGCATATTTTTAAAAATGTGGAAAAATAAAACTTGAAATCTTTTTAAAATATTCTTTGTTTTTTGAAGCATCTGGCAACCCCGTCTCAATGTCTGGTGACCCCAAGGGGGGTCCCAACCCCCACATTGAGAACCACTGCCTTAGATGATTAAGCCTACCACATTTTAAGTGTACTTGATAATACATGTATACATAAATAAGAAAAAGACCTGCAGCTGACACTGACTGCACTGAATACACCTGTTTTGGATTATTTAAAACTGCACAGTGCACATTTTGAGTTTTGGGGAATGCAAAGAAAATTTTAATTTGTAATGTGTAATGAAAAACAGGATCTCTGTGACAATAAATCCTATTTTTATTCAGAAAACAAATAAAAGCCAATATCATTGTTTTTTTTAATAACGCAAAAGGTTATTTGTTCCTCCTGCAGAAATAATGCATGAGCATACACAAGCCTAATCCATTTACCTTCAGCTATTGATACTCTGACATCTGTTGAATCATTTCATCAATCGATTATAGCTGCAAAGCTTAGACGGCTGTATCTAATTTAGCCAGCCGGCAAAAGCATAATACGCTGGTGTGCCTTCTGGTTTTTCCACCTTGTGGCTCTAAAATAGCCATTTCACAGGCCTGTTAGGTAGAACTGATTCACTCTTAGTGTGGTGATGCAAGGCAAAAGATTAAAATAGCTTGTATAGAATTGCTAAGCAGGATTCAAGTTGTAAGTATTGCAACAATTTTCATATCTGTCCAACAGAGGAGGATAACTTGTGTAAAATAGGAATGGTGCTCAACAAAGGTCCATCAGACAGTTTCACAAAGAACTGCTTAAAATGTTTTTTCTTTAAACAATTAAGGCAACACAAAAATGACTTTAAGTGATGCTTCCCCCCCAAAAAATGTCATTTCTTGCATTTCTCTAGTCCTAATCCCTCCTCTTCGCCTCGTCCTTCAGCTTCAGCTTGCTGCAGGTTTTTGACGAAACGTAAACAAACTCAACACTGCAACTCTGCAGCTTCCTGCCTTCAAACAAACCTCCGTGAAGTGTCACCGAGAAGGAGAGGAAAAATCCTTCCACACCTTGTCTTGTAATGACTGGACTGCAGCGACTCTTTACACGACTGTGAAGACCCCCACAGAAGCCCCGCTCTTCCTTCCTGTTGGTGCAGGTGTAATGACGAGACGTTTAACTCGCGTTTAGAAGCGCTGGGGGAAGCACATTTGTCCCTTCCTGTTCTAAATAATGACCAATTACTAGGAAGTGCGAGGTGGGCTCCAGCATCATGGATGAGGCATTTCAGGCGGCAGAGGAGCTGTCAAGGGTAGGCGGGGATGGTACAGGGGGTTTAGGCCTCTAATTGGAGGCAGATTTCACACCGATGTTTCTGATGATGCTGCAGCATGAGGGATGGAGAGAGAGATAAAAAAGGAGAGGTAGGACAAGAAATAGGAAGGGGAGAGGAGAGAGAGAGGCAGTGATGGGCAAGCTACCTAGAAAACATAGTGAGCAAAGCTAATGGTTGGTTTACAGTGGCGGACTCATCATATTTGAAGGGCAGGGGAAATAATGAAAAGGGCACCTACTGTACGTGGTGGGGCAAGATAAAAAACTATCATACATTTACAATGAACCAACCACCAACAAACCACCAAATGATTTATCTCAGTCGCGTACCTACATGTCTATAGTTGCCATGTTTCGCGTTATTCCTCAGCTTGCTAGCGGCTACGTCAGTGCTTTGTTGCTCTGATTGGCCCATAGAGATGTGACGGACAGAACATTCACCCAATCATACTCCAAGGATTTTTCAAAGCCTCTGCCTTTTCTCAAACTTTTCCTAGATGAATGTGTGAAACAAATCCATCTGGCGTGCCAGGTTACTCAACTGGTGGGTAATGAGGGCATTTTCAGTGGGTCGTAGATGTGTGCTTAGAAACAAAATATGTGACAAAAAGTCAATGATGTGCTTTTATTTTGAAGGAAATATCCCCATCCCTTTGTTCTGTTACATTTTTTTGTTACATTTTATGTCCAAAATGCCCCATTTTCATTAAAATAGTAAATATAATTGAAAAATAAAAAATTTGTGTCATCATTTGTCATGTAGGAGATTGTAGTGTGTCCTGATGCCAAACTAGTTGAGAACCACTGTTCTAAGGAACTTGGTGAGGTTAAGATCTGCCCATTGAATGTGCACAGATGAGTGGACCTAAGACCCTGTAAAGTGAAAATAAATCTTTATTTAGGTTTGTTGTATGACATGCCATTGTGTTATGAAACCGCTGGTCAAATTTCAGTCAAATATAAAATCTCTAAGTTTACAAAATTAAACTTCAAAATCATGAAAAATGAGGCAGTAAAATCTACCCCAGGATGGTGTGGGCGTGTCTGTTGAAGCCACACCCACTCAGAAGAATTAAGATTCTCTCAAATTAAAAAACTGCTACAATCCACATTGAGGAAAGCACTCGTGTTGTTAGCCTGCCTCTTGACCTTTTGTTGAGCTTAGAAGAAGAGAGAAAGTCTGTTTTGCTCAAATCTCTGTTATGATGCTTTAAATAATCCATAGACCACTGTGGCTGATAAATTTGGCAAATGTACCTCACAATGAACAGAAAAACAGCATTTAACTGACTGTTAACTTTCTTTACTGAGATGAACTGCTCTGTGATGTTTTATATCGTAGTGTTATAGGGGCGGGGCCCTACCAGAAGGGCACCCTGGATGGCACTAAACTATGATATGGCCACAGGAATGGCATCTTTGAGGGCACTGTACCAAGTTTACCCACTGGAATGGCTACCCTTAGGCACTTTGTAACTTGGAGGGTATCAAAGAAGGTTCTTAATCACGCATTACTCACAGGAAGGCCAGCCTCGAGGGCACTATCACACTGTTTTCACTGGAAGGGAACTCAGTAGGGAACTTAACCATACCCACTGAAGGCACAATAGAAGGTTTGTCACAAATTTCCCACTGAAAGGGAAGCCTACAGGGCACTTTGTCTTGTATTACCCAATGGATGGGGTACCTAGAAGGGCATTTAATCACATACTGACCGGTGTAAAGGCACCCTAGAAGATCCTGAACCATGTTCTATCCACTGAAAGGGCAGCCTGGAGGAAACTTGACTATGTTTTGCCAACAAACACTAAGGGGAGTCCACCAGTGCTTGGTAATAGTAGTTGTACTAGCCAGAGGAGATGCCGCTTTGCCTTGCCCCATGAGTGGAGAGCGCACTTGGGACTACCAGTAAGAAAGCTAGGCTTTAGTGTGTTTTTGACGGGTAGAGCTACTCCACGTAATTAAGCAAATTTCAGATGAAAACAGACCAAAAGTGGATGTTTGCTTGAATCTAAGCTATACAGAGAAAAAACAATTAAAAACACATTTCAACATGCCAAATTGTTTCTTTGATTTGCCTTGTATTGCCTACTGAGGAACACCCTGGAGGGCACTTTGTCATGAACCCCATTGGAAGGGAAGCCAATGACACTTTGTCAAATATCGTCCTTTAGAAAGGAACTTAACCAAGTTTTCCCCACTGGAAGGACACCTTTGAGGGCACTTTGCCAAGCTTTTCTACAGTAGGAACACCTTGGAGGGAATTTAACTATGACATAGCCACTGGAATGGCACCTTGGAGGGGACCTTACCAAGTTTGCCCACTGAAACAGCACTGTCCACTGAAAGGGCACCTAAGAAGGTACTTTTTCATGTATTACCCACTGGAAGGGCAGCTTCAAGGGCACCTTATCATGCTTCTTTTCACTGGAAGGGCACTCTGGAGGGCACTTAACCATCTTTGCTCACTGGAATTGCACCTTGGGAGGGCACCTAACCAAGTTTGCCTGCTCAAATGGCACCCTTTGGGCACTGTCAGGAGTTTCAAACTGGGAGGGCACCCTTGAGGTCACTATGTCATGCACTGCCCACTGGAAGGGAATCCTCTGCACACTGCAAAGTTTTGTCCACTGAAAGGGCACCTAAGAAGGTACTTTTTCATGTATTACCCACTGGAAGGGACGCCTCAAGGGCACCATATCACACTTTTTCCATGAAAGGGCACTCTGGAGGGCACTTTACCATCTTCTGCCCATTGGAATGGCACAGTAGAAGGTTTGTCATGAATTTTTCACCGAAAACAGAAGCCAAGAGGGCACTTCGTCATGTATTGCCAAAAAAACAAAGACAGGCCAAAAATGGATGTTCGCTTAACTGTACGCTATACGAAAAAATTGAAATGCCATATTGTTCCTTTAAAGGCAAAACAATAGCCGCTACCGTTACGTATGACAAGGATGCTGTAGTTTTCTTAGGGTCTCCTTCATTCAGAGAGGAAACTTAATGAGGGTGGTGCCTGAGTAAACATTTCAATATTGCCTTTAAATAAACGCACGGTCTGTTATTCTGAATATTTAACATGGATTGTCAGAACCCGTGCCGGATTCAGGCAGGATCGACACACCTGTTGTGGGTGCAGGTGGAAGTGGATGGCACACGCTGGCAGAGCGTGCAGTAATTGTCAGAAGTCCGCGCAGGGCTCCAGTCAAGGATTAGGCAGTGATGTCACCATTACATGGATGGAAATAATTGGCCACCAACTCATGTCCAGGAATCAGCTGGCATCTCCAACTCATCCTCAGAGTTCATTTTAGACCATGTTGCTCTTCCTCTTAAATGTTACGCTACTGTACAACTTCATCAGTAGAGCATCTGAACTACAGAAAGCTTTGATTTGGAGACAAAGGATGACGCCCTTACAAAGCAAATGTAGCTAAACTTGTTTGTGTTGTTGTTGCTGCCCAAACTGCAGTCAGTCAGAGAGAGACGGCTGGAGTGATGAAGAGGATGAGACGAAGGAAAACGTGATGAAGAGGAGACAGAGAGGGAAAGCGAGGCCTGCTGCTGTTTGTCTTGCAGGGATAATATTCCACCAAAGTCTAATTCTGTCCATAAAAGCTGTTGGACTTCTTTTTTTTCCTCTTTTCTCCCGCATCCTGCCCCCCACCCCCCTCTTCCCTCTTTCTTTCAGAGCGATAGTTGCCTTGGCAACCGTGGCAAATCTTCCCTTTCTCAAACAGATGTCCCATTTAGTTGGAAATTAGAATGTGTAAAAAAAACCCACGAGACGCAAATTATTTCAAAGTTCTTCTCGGTGGAGAGGAGGAAGCGAGGGGCGGGGGAGAGGAGAAGAAAGACAATGTGGAAAAAAAAAAGAGAAAGACTCCTCCTCCTCTCGTGTCTCCTCTGGTCTTCTGCGTTTCGGCGTGTGAATCGTGGAGATTAGCCAGATCATCCAGGGCTGCTGGCTTGTTCAGGGGGTGAGGTGTTACCGGAGGAAGGAGGGGAGGTGGGGTGCTCTTTCTACTGCATCCGGGACGGGGTGGGGGGCAAACGGCCAGGGTGGCAGAAGGGGACACTTTGAGGCAAGGTGCCCTCAAGGAAAAGATGGAGCCAATGCTCAGGTCCGTGCACGCTGCAAAAAACATCTGATGTGTTTTTTAATGCACAAAAAAGCTTTAATAGGAGCACTTTAGTTAGCTCAGGCAGCATCACACTGATTCTCTAATGTTTTATGATTTCTTTGATGTGCTGATTTACAGGTGCATATAAAAAAAAAAAAACGAGTAGCATTTAAATGTTCATTTAATTGTTATGTTCAAATAGTCAAAACAAAAACAATCTTGGCTCAGGTCATGACCCGAGTTGTTGCCATGGAAGCTTCTTCTTCTTTCTCCTCCTTGGCGGGGTTGTAAACCAGCTAGGTGCATACCGCCACCTGCTGTTTCAGACTGAGTACATACGCAAGTGGGCCCATGCAGTTTGATGTTGCTAGTGTGAAAGCAAGCGGGGGGGGGGGGGGTCACGCCACAGCACGGTTCGAAACAACTGGGCCCAATGTGAAAGCACCCTAACTTGCAAGATTTTCTGAGCTTTCATTTTCTCACTCTGGTTCAGTGCACACGACCACACTCATGGGGAAGACTGCTGACTTGACTAATGTCCAGAAGACAATTGCTGGCATCCTTCACAGGGAGGGTAAGCCACAGAAGGTCATGGCTGTTCTAAGAGGCCGTATTAAAGTATATTTATGGAGAGCTGACTGGAAGGGAAAGGTGTGGTAAGAAAAGGCGCACAAGCCACAGGAATGAGCTCAGCCTGCTGAGGATTGTCAAACAAAGCAGATTCATGATCTTAGAGGAGATTTACAAGAGGTTGACTGAGGCTGGAGTCAGTGGATCAAGAGCCAGCACACAGATGTGTCCAGAAAATACTACAAGTGTTCCTAGTGTAAAGCCAATCCTGAACCAAAGATGTCATGAGCTTCTCACCAGGGCTGAGGAAAAAAGAAAAGAACTGGACCATAGCTCAGCGGTCCAAACTCCTGTTTTCCCAGACTCTGGGACTAAAGGTCTTAAAGATCATAGAGGCACAGAATTCAAGGTGATTGAGGTCCAGTGTTTTTAGTAAAAAAAAAAAAAAAACAGTCAGTGAAGGTTTGTGATTTACTGGTGACAGTTACTCAACTCATGATTGCATTTTATATGAAAAAGTGGGCTGGGCACGTCTAACTGTAAGGGCGTGATAGAAATTGTTTTTTATTCATCTATAAAACCTTGATTGGCAATATGCCATCATACATCACATCTTTGTTAAATCAATCTCACAATCAATACTCAAAATCCCACAGACAAACACTTCATTTGGAAAAACTGCTTTGAGCTTTTCTGCTGCATTCACATGGAACACTTTTACCTTGAACTTTGTATGACCCTTTTGTATTGTTCATCTTGTTTTTGTACTCTCAACATCATTTAAAAATGAGAGAATGCTCTCAATGATTTCTCCAAATTTAAATATAGGTTGAATGAATCTTCTGCTGTTTCTGTTTTTTGTCAAGTCAAAAGTCAGAAGTCAAAAGTGCAGCTGAAAAGTGTGCTGTGTTGGTCACCTTGCACAGCAAACACTTTAACCTCCAGAGACCTGAGGTAAATTTCAGAAGTTTTTGTACCTTGACCAGTTTTGTGTCAACAGTGGGTGTAAAGCAGTTCAGTTAGAATGGTGGCCATCTTGAACGGACACAGGTGTAAGTTCAGTAAAATTAAGAGTAATTGCACAGGGAACCCAAAACGTAATGCCCTCATATGAGGATGCTGAGATGTAAGGATAAAAACAAACTGTCTTACACTTTCAAATTCAGCTGAGTTTTTAAAAATCTTTTAACATGTGCTGGGTTTTAGCTAACCCTGTGGGGAATGTAAAGACTAACCTGGTCCCATACTGGCAGATTTGCACTGATTTGGCCGCTCTTTCCTTATTCTCTCCTCCCTTCCTTTTCTCATGAGTGTCCATGTCATGTTTTCCACGATGACTACTCAAGGAAGGCCAAAAACACCATCAGGTCACCAGGAAATGCCCGAGTCCTTCCGGCGTACCATCACCACCTGCCCATAACAATTTATTAAGATCCCAATTAAAGCCAGAATAAAAGAACCAGTGAGATTTTTCATGAATCAACTCGATATCTTGCCATTTGGGTGCATTAATTGTTCTCGTTTCAAATGCAAATCAGTTCCTGTGAAAAAGCACAGATTTCAATCCATTTTTTAAAATCTGATTTAAAAGAAATAACACCAAACCAAAAAACACTTTTCAATAAAAAGGAACTGGCCGGGACATGTGATTAACTGGCAAACTGGGAACAACGCAGCGTTCTTCTGAGACATTTCCAGCAGAGACACAGCAGAGATACTAAAGCTCTGATTTTCAGTGATCAACGGGGAGAAATCCATCAAGGAAGACACACAGAGAGACCAGTTAGACCAAAAACAGGAGCCTGGGAAGACAAGAATGCAGGCGAGAGAGATGCTAGGGCTGGAAGAATCCTCATAAGGTAGTATCAAAGAGGGATGTCACATTTAGAACCATGTACCCTGTCCTGAAAGATCATTTTAATCTAAATGTTAGAAGAAAAAATATTTCAGTCCACAATATTCTGCAGCATCAGCTGATATAAAAACAGACAGCTAACTTCACAAATATCAATGTGACTTCCACAAGCTACAAGACATTTTATTATATCCTTTATGAATCACAAAGACCAGATCTTCTTATGTTGGAGCTATTTATATAGGTCATTAAGATAGTAAGCCTGTTATTTATTTTATAAATTAGTCACAGTGGATACAATTTTGTTTTTTCTTTTGAAAACAAACTTACAAAAAATATCTTTAATGTCAAAGTGAAAACAGATTTTTAAAAAAACATTTTAGGTAAAATAAGTTAATGTATCTCAAGTGATTGTAGTATAAAAACACCTGTGTCTGAAAATGTCCAGACACTGCTTAATAAGTATTCCTGGCTACCATTACACCATGAAGTCAAAAGAACAATCCAAGCAACTCTGTGAAAGTGTTATTGAAAAGTGTAAGTTAGGAGATCGATACAAAAATATTCCAAGGAACTGAATATCCCTAAGAGTTCCGTTAAATCCATCATCAAGAAATGGAAGGAATGTGGCAAGAACGAGACTAGTGAGAGAGGCCATCAAGACACCTACAACTACTCTGAAGGAGTTACAAGCTTCAGCGGCTGAGATAAAAAGACTGCATACAACAGCTGTTGCTTTATGGAAGAGTGGCAAAGAGAAAGCCACTGTTGAAGATAACTCATTCAATCTCAACTACAGTTCACAAAAAGGCATGTGGGAGACTCCGTGGTCAAGTGAAAGAAAGTTGTTTGGTTTGATGAGACCAAAACAGTGCTTCTTAGCCATCAGACAAGATGCCATGTCTGGCGGACAAACACACCATCCCCAGTATGAAGCAAGGTGCCGGCAGTATCATGCTGTGCGGATGCTTCTCAGCAGCTGGCTCTGGATGGCTTGTAAAGGTAGAGGGTGAAATCAATGCAGAAAAAATACTGGAAAATCCAAGAGGAAAATCTTATTCTGTCTGCAACAGAACTACAGCTTAGGAGAAGATTTATTTTCCAGCAAGATAATGACCAGACACATACAGTGAAAGCTACACAGAAATAGTTTAAAGACAACAAGGTGAGTGTTCTGGAGAGGCCGAGTCAAAGCCCAGACCACAATCCAAAAAAGATTTTGTGACTTGGCTGTTGAGAATGTTTAAAGAATGTTTAGATTTTTGCACTTTTAACGCTTGGCATTGTCATAAACTGCTCAAATTATGGCCTTTTTGGAGGTGTTTCTCCATGGAGAAATCAGTGTTTGCCACTAATGTGTGTTCTCCACTGCTGCCGGATATCAGAAACGTACTGCTGCTAGCAAACCCAGAATACTTTATGCATAGCTCACAGTGCAAACCAGGAAGGCCACTTTTAATAGCTTTTCTCCCTCAGTATGTGAAATTCATTAAAGAAACCAAAATGCTGGTTTACTATTTAATAAATACACATCATGGAGAGCAGTTTGACCCACATAGTGCCTAATTTAAAAAATTAAGCCATGGAGGTAGGCATAGCTGAGCAGCATCTCTACTTGCCATCTTTTGTTGTTTTGATTAAGAGCCCCCTGGGGTGACATTTGCATGTGGTTTTAATGTAAGAAAACTCAAGTGATACCATGGTAATAAAGGTTATATACTTATGCAAAGCACTGTATAGAAATAAAAACAATCTTGTTGAAACTCTGCAGCTTATGAGTAAAAAATTACAGATAACTAAAACAATCCGAGGATACTCACTGGGGTGTTTAAGGATGTGGGAAGGGTTGCACTAGATAGGGTAGTTTTGACAGCTATGATTTGGATTTGACACAAAAGCATTTGCATAGACTTAAATCAATATTTTTATGATGATAGGGATGCAAGCACAGAAGTAAATGACACCATTTCACCACAGAATTACACCTAGATTTAGTGCTAAATGCAAGTAGAAAAGCAGCCCCTTTGTTTCAGTGTGTTTAAATGTTTATCTCTCTCATTTTAAAGCAAGTGGATCAATCTGTGTTAATCTTCCTTGTTTCTCAGTGAACACACGTTTGTGCTACATTGCTGCAGTAAATTAAAAAGCATTTACAGGAAGTAGAATCGTCTCATCTGCTGGTTTTAAGCATGCGAAGAAAAAAGATGAAGAGGGAGACGATACGACTTCCCATGTGGACATTTTTTAAAGCGGGCCACGGCATCCCAGCTCCCTCGACTCTGCGGTCCAACACTGAACATAACCGCTCACTGATGAACTGGCGAGACGGAAAGAATGGGAAGAGGGGAGGAGGAGTGTGAGGGAGACTGAGGCGAGGAGGAACATAAGGACAGAATCACTTTAATTCATTTTTTTTCCCTCCACAATGCCACATGCCTTGGGGAAGGAAGGCATGTGTGAAATGGAGGAAAAAGCCCCGTAGCGTGCCATAACACACAGACATCCATGCATGCTGAAGCCCTGCCCCTGGAGGCCATTTAACAGGTAATTTAAAGAGAAATCCCTCCAGGGAAACGGCTCAGTAAATGTCCTCTCGTCTGCTCTTCCTCCTCTCTCTGTAACTGTTTATTCAGCGGCAGGCCTGCAGACTGGCAGCACTTACACAAATTGGAGAGAAGAAGAAGAAAAAAAGGAAGAAGAGGAGGGGTGAGTGTGAGAGGGTGGGAAAGTGACAAGTGTTAAAGTAGGCCATTTTTTTCTCTTCTTATTTCCTCTCCCAGCCCCCTTCAGTACCCGTTTATTAATGCTCAGTGTTCGGAGGCTACTTTATTTGGCTCTGATGGGACTGTAGGGGCTATGGGGATGGAGGTAGGAGACAGTGGAATAAAGGTAGGGATGGGAAGTGTGGACCAAAATCATATCCTGTTACCTTTAAGCTGAATGGCATAACATAAAAAAAGTCATATTTTTATGTGAGAAAATAAATGGATGTCCTTACAGGTGACCCCAAATAGTGAAATGAAGTGAAAGTCCAAGAGTGGGCCATGGAGAAGTGTGATATTTTGTCTCTTTCCTTGTTTAGGTGCATGTTTTGTATTAAACTTTGGATTAGAGCACTAGTTACATATACTGGGGTCAAACTGATGCATGAAACAATGACCTTTGACCTCAAAATTTAATCTGGTTAAGAGAATACTTGAGATATCACATTTAACAACATGGACCTGACAGACATATAAACAACAAATGGACAGATATATGGATGACATATCGACATATATAAGAACCATGTATGGGCAGACTTATCAACACCATATTGACTGATATATGGGCAGACACACAGATGAGACTGAGCAGATGTATGGGCAGAAGTATGGATTATGTATGCATAGACATATTGATGAAGTATGGGCAGACATACCAATGAAGTATGGGAAGAAGTATGGATGACATATTGGTAAACTTATGGACGGAATAAATGAATTAAGCATGGGCAAACGTATGGTTTCGTCTCCGTGTGGACAGCCAACTGCATCTTTCTTGAAAAGATTACGTCATACATAGCATAGCTCACTTAAGCCTGGTCAAACCAAAACAACAATGGTGGATTACAGGCTAATGAGGTTATTATGGCTTTTACATCAAAATCTGATGCTCCATTGCCACAACTGAGAACAGCATACACCATATGTTCTTAAATCCACCACGGAGAACAACCAGGAGGGCAACCAAGAGTAAGTTTGGGGCAGTTTTCTGTAATCTTCTCTCTTTCGGTGCATTTCCATGGCAGTGTTACAGCACCACTTACAGGCTTGGCATATATACTACAGCGTTTTCAGTCATTTTCAGTTGTTCTGTGCTTACGTGGACATTTCCTGAAATGATCCTGTGTTTACGGAAAACTTTTTCAAAACGAAATGGAAATACATCGTTTTCATCTCTGTGTGGACAAGACCTCAAATATACCATGTTCATGTTAAAATGAAGTAATACCCCAACTTGTAAAGTTTATTCTACATCACATTTGATTTTATAGCTCATAAGGGTTCACAATAATTTAATAAGACAAAAACCTAAGGTATTATTAAGCCTGTTTTTTATTCAAATACTTATTCTGCAATGCTTGGTGTACAGGACTGTCAAGGAACTCTACTTATATTCTAGGACTTCAAACATTTTGATTAATAATATAGAAAAGCTCCTAAAGGTTAATCCTAAATAGTTTCTCTTGTGGTCAGGGGTGTATTAATATATCTTAAAGTGCATATATTTCCCATCCCTACCTCCAGTCCTCCTTTTATTAATGCTCAGTGTTCGGAGGCTACTTTTTTGGCTCCACTGGGAGTATGGGGGCTACGGGGATGGAGGTAGGAGATGGAGGAATGGAGCGCTGAAGGAGGGGAGGGAGGAGAGGGGAGGACAGAGCCCAGGGGGGTTTGAGAGTCTCAGAGTGACTCGGATGTTAATTTAGAGCGGCTCTGGTGAGGAGGCCTAGAAATGCTCCAACTCCCCGCTGTACGTCTCCCCTCCTCGTCTTTTTATACTCTACATCTTTAAGGCAGCACAGCGGTGGAGCTGCATGTTATAGCCCATTGACTGCAAACCGTGCATACATTACATTACTCCAAAGTGTCGCACATGTTTTTAGATTGATTTCTTTCCTTCCAGGCAGCCATCGGTTTCACCTCATTTAGACGGATGACGGAAATAAACAACTTTGGGAGAGGTTTCATCACACACTGAGCATTTTCAGCACACTATTCATCTGATTTACACTAATTAAATATTTGTCTGTTCTTTTAACCATGTGAAAGATTAATAGGTGTTTGGATATGTTTGGTATCTTGACGGTCAAACGTGGGAAAAGAGTAGGCACGCACATGGGGCGAGACCTTACCACAACGCCATCTGCACCCCATCAATGCTAAATTTAGCATCCTTTTAAGGTACATCATTCAGAACCATGCATCAAATCAAACTCAACCCATGATGTAATATTGAATGATTCTCTCATTATGTGCTTCTGTGTAATCAACAGAGATGGTAAAAGTACAAAGTAAAAGTAAAGTTACTCTGGTTAAAACTTAACTAAGTCAGACATAAAAGTACTGATTTCAAAATGTGCTAAAAAAAAGTAAAAGTAACAAAAACACTACTCAATTAAAATTATTCAAACAAACTTAGTTACTTTCTTAACACTATGGTGTAGCTGGTCTTAATGACCTTGTAAATACCAAGTAATATGAGATAATTTTTAAAGTAATTTTGTAGTAATAAGTACTAACAACTACTAATCTCTCAAGAATAAGAATGTTAATTATCTAATAATTGGAATTAAATTCTACCAAGTAATAACTCATAAAAGGTAATATTGGGGAAGTATTTACATTGTAATAATGTATTAGATGTCAAGAAATAACTCATAATATTGTGGCAATTCTCCTGAAATCAGGTGGGATTTTACCAAAAAATTCCTTAAAAATAAGGTGATAATCTTTTATGTAAGCTGCTTCATAGTTCCCAGGTAATTTCTTTATTTTGGTTTACTAAATTAGAGTGAGCCTTTCCTCCATAATACCCAAGATGTTTCTATGTCATTGAAAAAAACAGCCCTATATTGTGCCTCTAATGTACCTTAACACGAGGTTTTGTGTTTTTTTTAATAACTTGGAAATTACATGGGAATTATGGATGGAGGGCTCACTTTAAATGAGTGGACTTAAGTGTAGCGGTCACCTACAAATTACTTGTGAGTTATGATGGACTGTACTCAATAATGACCAAAAAATTACATCAAATATGAAGGAAGGCATTAAGAAACTACCTGAGAATTACATTGGAATTAAGGGGGGTAGAACTCACTTTAATTTAGTGGGCTGATATGCAGAAATCACCTAAAATTACTTATGAATTATGAAGCAAGTTTTTAAGAAATTATGACTGAAGGCGTTCAGAAATGACCTAAAAGTTATTTAGGAAAGGCTCCCTTTAATACAGTGAAATTACCTGGCAAATTATCAAGCAACTTACGATCTTATTTCTTATTTTTATTTCAAGAAATTAATTTATAAAATACTGCCTAATTTTCAGAGAACTACCACAATATTATGAGTAATTACTTGATAACCAAAACGTTATTACAAATTAAATACTTCCTTACAATATCCCCGAGCTATAACTCAGAAAATATCTTACTACACGATATTTACCAGTTATTCTAGAGAAATTACTAGATAATTACAATTACTACTACAAAATAACAATGTAATTACTCTAAAATGACTATATATTTACTAGGTAATTAGGGCCCACTAAAATAAAGTGTGACTGTAACTTTCCATCCCTGCTTTCAAATCCCTGGTTACCTTTTTAAACAGCCCCTAATGTATGATTATACTTCTGTGGGTTTTTATGTACTTGTGTGTAACGTCATTATGTTTTGCTTTATTAACCCTATAATGTCTTTGGGTCTTTGAAAATAGCTTCATAAAAATGTACTTTCAATATTATTATCATTAGAATTTTCTTCCATCCTAAAAAAAGGCTACTGATGTTGCTTGGCTATATTATTTTCAAGTCCAGACTCGCCATGACTGTCCACCAGGTGACTCTAGATGTGTCCATCTGCTGAGAAGCCTTATGGAGATACTGATTTCCTTCACCTGCCCACAGTAAAGCCAAAACTACTAGAAACTGGTTGGCTCAATATGGTATTACTGTGCTTGATTCTGACCTGAACCTCATGGAGAATCTCTGTTTATTATCAGCGGAAGATAAGATACACCAGAATCAACAACAGTGTTGGGAATCAGCCATATGGTGGATTCCATGAAACAAAGACTCGTCCCACATTGCAGAGTTGAAGTCTGAGCAGGAGTAGTTTTGGAGGGAAACTTTCAAACCGAGAATGAGGAAGCATGGGAGACTCATTATCCCAGGAGTCCTTGCAGCAGGACACAATCTCCTCTCTGATAGGAGGAGACCCGAGGTGACTCTGCAGGGGGTCCACGGGTAATAAAAGCCAGCGCCATTCCAATGTCATCCAAGCAGCAGACCAGTTGTCTGCCACTGTTGCTTGTGTTCCCAGCTTAGCTCAAGTTTAGCAGTTTGGCTGGTTGAGTTCAAGAGTTTCTTTCCTTCCTTTGATGTCATTAGGAGAGTGCTGCAGAAAGTCCACTGGTATCCGAAGGGAGGATATGAGCCCTGATCTCATCCTAAAGCTGAATCTCGAGACTTTTAACTTGCCGGAACCGTGGAGGGAACATTAATGAACTGGACTATCAGAGCAACCTGGGCGTCATAACACCCCAGCAGTGCCACA
The DNA here is from genome assembly GCF_018320785.1 of Cheilinus undulatus. Classification (NCBI taxonomy): domain Eukaryota; kingdom Metazoa; phylum Chordata; class Actinopteri; order Labriformes; family Labridae; genus Cheilinus; species Cheilinus undulatus. The sequence goes on along the minus strand of NC_054887.1, from coordinate 15,134,935 downwards.
GACTGATCAGCCCATGTTGCACTGATGCAATAATCGATGCAAAAGAAGCCCTAACCAAGCACTAAGTCATACATGAATCTACTTGGACATTTCTGTTTTTTATATCAAATTCTGGATTGTTCTTATGTGATATTCTGATATTTTAAGATACTGGATTTTTAGATATACTTGAGTTGTAAGCAGTAATCATCAAAATTCAAACTAAAAATATATCTGAACCAGATGTAAGGACTTTTTATGCTGTTTTTTTCACTCTTCTTGCATTTTTACCTCCATGAGTCGACTATTATTGTCAGCAAAACCTCAAGTGGTTGCTTCTTTTTTGTTTTATTCAAAGAGTTTGAAGAAATGGCTCACTTGTTTGGTTGGCTGGTGAGCATTTCACAGAAACTTGACACTTCAAGATTTGAGAGTTTGCAGCAAAAATGAGTCATTTTCTTCAGAGAAAGATGGCTGAAATTACTTCAGTTGAAAATTTCTCATTTGGAATCACCAAAAAGGACTCCAAAAACTCCTCATTTGCAGCCACATTAGCACAAGATAAGAATGGAAAGAAAGGCCACAGTGTTGACTCTGTTGGATTAGTTTACTACCAAAAGTTGATTTTTAAAGTTCAACGAAATGAAGTGAGACGAATGTCCACATAGGAGGAAGAAAACCAGTCTAAAAGATTGTAAAGTGAACACAATTTGTCGTTAATGGGCTTCAACATGAAACACAGCAAACAGAAGCTTGATTCGTCACTCGTTCATTCTTCTTCCCGTCGTCCAAACTTTTCTTTTCTCTGAAGTGTTTTTCTCATCAGGAGGAGAACAAAGCGAACTCAAACAGCTCAGAGAAGAGAAAGAAGGTCAAATTACCTTCATGCCATCGCCGCCATCATTAGACTCATTATCGTAAAAGAAAAAGGTTTACGTGCCACCGCTGCATTTTACCTCTCCTCTTCCTCCCTCCTCTCGGCTTCACTCTCACCGCGGCCGTGAAAACAAGCAAGTTAATTAAAGTCGGCGAGAGTCCTTTCCATTTCCCACTCATCAGCGAGGACAAGCCATCAAACGGAGAGCAGGTAGTCCATTTCTGTCAAATGAGAGCAGAAGACGAGGAGATGGAGGAAGACGAGATGGGGGGAGAAGAGGAGGAGGAGGAGGCCTCTCTTCATCTCTTTAGTTTTTGATGAGCTTTCTTAATTGGGCCACTATAGAAGGAGAAGTGAATCCTCAATAATTAAAAAATCTAATTAAGGAGTCTTTTGCATCTCCGTCCTTAATTATTCCGCGCGGAGCAGTGGGGAGCGATACATTTCTGCCGTTTTCATTTAAAGAAGAAAAAAGGGTCCCTCGCTTTTCCTCCCCGCAAATCCCCCGTCAACAAACAGACGACTTTGTCTCTCTCATCGCCGTGTGTGAACACGCCGTCTGTCTTCCCCGCTAGTCGTATATTCAGAGACTGTCATTATAAACATTTAAAGAGATTTAACCCATTAACACCCCCACACTCTCCTTATATGGTCCCTGCACATTCTCCTAGTGTTGTTTTCTTAAAAACGTCACTTAAGCTTCAATGACCTAAAAATAAATCAGAAACTGGAACTGCCACCTGGTGTTTACAGGCCTCTATGAGTTATACATATGATAGCCAGTGCAAGTACAGTTGTAGGTCAAGAGGAAGGGCTGGTGTGGTATTTGACCTTTGACCTTGACCTTCCAACGTGTGTTCAGTTTATCATCCTTAAGTCAGAGTGGATATCTGTGCAAAGTTTGATGAAAATCCCATAAGGGCTTTTTAAATTATCTGGTTTACAAGAATGTCAAATACAATGCCTATAAAAAGTATTCGCCATCTCAGATGTTTTTCCCCTTTTATTGATTTTATAAAGCAATCATGGTCAATAAAATTGGGCTTTTTGGATAAAAAAGATACAAAAAAAACTCTTTTGTGTCAAATTGGAAAGTAATGTCAACTAAACACACTATCTACCTTGACAAGACTTCCACAGCTGGCTGCCAAGAAGCATCCCCACAGTATGATGCTGCCACCACCATGCTTCACAGTGTTGGTGGTGTGTTTGTGGTAAAGTTTGGTGTCCACCAAAAATAGCATCTTGTCCAAGGGCCAAAAAAAACTATTTTGGTCTCATCAAACCAAAGAATTTGCTTCCACTTGACCATGGAGTCCCCCACATGCCTTTTGGTGAACTCTAGTCGAGATTTAATTTGAGTTTTCTTCAACAGTGGCTTTCTCTTTGCCACTCTCAAGCTTCAGCAGTTGAGATGGGAGAGACTCTGCATACAACAACTGTTGCCCGGGTTCTTCTTCCAAGTCAAAGCTTTATGGGAAATTCTGGGGGATATTTAGTGCTTTGGAAACTTTATTGTATCACCCTTTTTCCTTATACCTTTCTATAGCCTTTTTTCTCAGTTGCTTGGGGTGTTCTTTTGTCTTCATGGTGTAATGGTTGCCAGGAATACTGATTATCCAGTGACTGGACCTTCCAGACACAGGTGTCTTTACACACATTTAATGTACTGTGATTCCCATTTTACTAATTATAAGACTACTACCACCATTTGGATGGACCTCTGTTGAATTGGGTCAGTCACTTTAGAGGGGGTGAATATTTATGCAGTCCCTTATTTTACATGACATATTTTGTATAATTGACATTACTTTGTTCCCTTTGACATTAACCAGCTGTTTTAGTAATATTTTGGTCAAAAAAAAAAAAAAATGACAATGGTTGATTTCTAAGATCATAAAAGGGTAAAGCATCCAAAAAGAGATTGTATACGTAAACACAATCCATGAATGAAGATGATCCAAAGCTGTACTAGATCTGACCCTTAGCTGTCGGCGCATCTCGGCCTGCAAGCAGCACAGAACGGGCCCCAGCACAAATGTGGTGCCTGTCGGACTGTGGCAAAGTCTGAGGGAGTTTAAACCCTGTGTGTTTGAGGTATCAGTAACTTTCTGTGTCAAATCTAGACATCAAACTTTCACAAGCCATCACAGCCATGTTTTTGAAGATTTGCACACATTTATATCCCTGCAAAGTCTAAACTTAAGGGGGGGCTTCCACTTATTCAATACCTAAGATGCCGCAAAATTTCTTCAGGCCACTGCTGGTGCTGGATTGTACACAAAATAATGAGGGGAGCTTGTTGTAGGGCATTTCTCCTTTGCATCACAAGGAGTCAGCTGAGGTGATTCTGGATCAGGAAGACTTTCTGTGGAGCCACGCCCCTTGAACATTTATCAACTACCTAATTTTTACACAGAGCTTTTAGATGCCAAGTCTTGTAAATGTGCAGATATTTTCAGCCCCCCTAAACTACTTCCTGTTTCAATTGCCATGGCATCACTTTTATATGAATACCACTGAGTTCAGAAGATAATCCCCATCTCAGGGGAGAGTGGGATATACTCATCCTTGTAGGTTAGAGCTATTCTTTTAGGTAACACAATCTCAGTAAGTGCACATACTTAGTTTAGATATGAAGATGGTCGACTCAGTTACAGTGGTTTGAGTTTTTGTGCCCAGACATCAATGTCAGAATCGAAATCCACCATGCAGTTAATTTCGGCCTAAATCTTTTAACTCACAAAACATCCCCTTAGGATTTATAATCGAGGCTCTAACCCTATTAGTCTCAAAGTTATTAGGTCTGCCCCCTAAAATTCAATTATTCCCAGCATCTGTTAAAAGCCCTTGAGCAAAATAGACTCATGCCATGGTTTACATATTTGCTGTCACCTTAAAAACAGGCTACATTTAGATTGGAGACATTTTCATTCTGTCAAAGATCAGTAGTGAATGCATCGTCTGATTAATTTCTATGTGATTTCAAAGCCTGGAGTATCATTTCTATCTTTCTTTGTTGTCTAGCAACATGAATGTTTCACACTGTAGTTCGGGTTTTGATATTTCATGGTTTATTTTGAATCAATCTGACTGTGTTTCTGATGAAATCCTGTTGAAATTTTGTTATAATGATGATCCAAATGATTTTTGACAAATCTTTTATATTCTACCTTATTGATTTCTGTACTCCACTTCAGAATTGTTACAGGTTTAGCCTCAAAGTTCAGTTAAAAGTACAGAGAAGTTAAGAGTTGCATGGTACACTGAAAGTCATTACTTTTTATCCAGAATATAATGGAACTAGAATTTCCTGACATTTGTTACTGTTTGTTGGTCAAAGTTTCTTCAAAAAGATGCTAAACCTGGCTTTTACTTCAGAAAGTATAAACTCATACTGTATCTATCTTTCCTACAACATATTGTTCCAGCATGGAAACAGAAAGCTTTACCAATAGTAGAAGTTTAGAGAACAACATCATTAAACAGACACATTTCAGCTTGTGGTCTCCATCTGGGTCAGAAGAAACAAACATATTCTACTGATATGAGCGTACGTTTGTCACAACAAGGTAAAGAAGAAATAGGCGAGCCCTCTATTACCTAGATTCTCCTTTAATTATTTTTGCTCTCTAAAAGCTAAATAACAAAACAAGGCCAAGAGGGGATAAAGGGGGATAAATCCTGGTACACTGTGCAAAAATGTCAGGATGCCAGAAAATAAAGCAAAAAAAAAAAAAATGCAGATGACTTTAATGGAAAATAGTTACATTGCAAAAAAAAAAAACACAAAACAACAAAAAAAGCATGAAAAGTGAGTAAAAAGTGGCAAAAAGGTTGTAAAACATGGACGGAATTCGGAAAAAAGGGTTAAAAGTTGCAAAATGGGTGAGAAGCATAAAAAAGGGGGTATGAAAGGGCCAAAAACAGATGTGAAGTGGCAAAACTGTGGCAAAAATTGGCAAAAAAAAAATTCAAAAGTGGGCATAAAGTGGTAAAACTCTGGTAAAAATGGGCATGGAGTGGCAAAAATTGGTTTAAATGGAAAAAAGCGGCCACAACAAGGGAAAAAATGGTTAAGGAGGTCAATAATGGCAAAAAAGTTGCAAAACTAGGGTAATAGCAGCAAAAAGGTTAAAACAAGGACAGAAATTCGAAAATGGGTGAAAAGTGGCAAAACTGGGAAAGCAGCAAAAATGGAAACAAAAGTCTAAACATGAAGTGGCCACAAATGGGCATGCAGTGGCAACACAGTGGCAAAAAATGGGAAAAATTGAATTAAAGTGCCAAGAGAAGTAGCAAAAAAAGGACTTTAAGTGACAAAAAATGGACATGAAGTGGCAAAACAGAGGCAAAAAAATGGGTCGAAATGGTATTGAGGGTATATAAACTCTTGAAGTTGTAAAAAAATGCAAAAGAAAAGCAAAATGAGCAAAAAAAGAGGCAAATACTCTATAAACCTGCCAAAATGAAGCAGCCAAAAATGGGCTTGATGTTACCAAAAAAAAAAATAAAAAGGTTAAAATTGAAAAAAAAAGGCCAAAAGGGGTTACAAGTGGCAAAATAGTAGCAAAATTCATAAAAAATGGCAAAAATTGAATTAAAATGCCAAAATGATGTGGCCCAACAGTGGCAACAATGGACATAAAAGTAGCCAAAATGGGTTTAAATAGCAAAAATAAGTGAGTAAAAAGGGCAGGAAAAAATTATAAAGGAGTAAAAGTGGCAAATCAGTGGCAAAAATGTGTTAAAAGTGGCATAAAGAAGTATCCGACAGAAAACATGCTGAAAAGGGGTTAAAAGTAGCATCAATAAGTCATTCCAACATCAGAACCCAGTAATAGTGTGATTCACTTTTCAGCTCAAAAATGAGGAAACTGTTCACCAGGATGCTAGCACCAATGCTACTGATCCAACACACATGCACTGATGTCAATAAATCACAACTGGGGAGGGCTCATTCTCTGGGTTTTTCAGGGGCCCTGCCAACTCTGTAGGCGGGCCTGAAGGAAAAAAATTGTAATTCAAACTTGGTTATAAAATTGCCTCTCATGTTGCATCTGCAAAAGACATTTTACTCTGAGTTGTTTCATTCAAAGACCTGCATGTTACTGAGTTTTGAGGCAGATTCTTTGTAATCAATTGACAACTGATGAATAGATCCGATGACTATTTTCTAAATCTGATGGTTATTTTTTCTTTTCAAACTAATTTGTTCTAGTATGAATACGGTGATAAATGCATCCCTGAACACAAGCTCAGACTCTCAAAGCTTGTTTGGTTTAAATACCATGTTTAGAAAAATCAAAGACGTTCAGTTTAATGTCATAAAAGATTTGTATGAGCTGAATGACTGTTTCTGCTTAAAGACAGACGAATACTTTACGTCAAGTTTGAGGATTTTCTTCTTTTGCACAGAGCAGGACCTTGGGTAGGAAAAAGCATTGAAACACCTTCAATATCAGCGTGATTCATAAAGTATGTCATGAGAGTGAATCACTGTGATAAAGTCTTCTGTTAGGGCAGAAGTCGCTCGTCTATCAGACGGACTTTCTTCTTAATTGCATGGAGCGAGAAGCGCATACTCATGGCCGTGTTTGTGCTCGTAGACGAGTCGATCGGTAAATGTGTAAAGCTGATCGTCCCGGCCGTACAGCTCATTATTAATAATGACTCAGATGTAATCAGCCGAGGTTGCCAGATTGGTTTGTGCTGCAGAGCATCTTAGTCGCTAAATTATGAGTCGTTCTGAGAGACGGCGCGTCCAAGATCTGTGATACCAGCTGGTCCAACTATTATGTACTTTCTGTCTGAATATTTAATTCAAAAAGTTGAATTTAAATCAATATTTGGTCCAGTAATGGCAGGGTGGAGATCAGTTTTAATTAACAAAAAAGGACAAATAATACCACTTAAACCTATGCTTTAAAATGGGTTCAGAACTGCCAGAAAGCTCTCATCTTTACTTCTTTTGTGCAGTTGAATCCTTCATTTCCTTTAGTGTCACAGGCACAAAAATCTGCAGCAGATGAGGTTCTCCAGTCAATATAAAAAGCACAAAACAACAGAGAATAAGTAGAAATCTCTCACCCCACTGGCATCATTATTTGTTCTTGTTGTAAGGAAGATTAAAGCCTCACAAGGGAGTAAATATAAGACGTTTTCTTTGGTGGAAGAAGTTGACATCCTATAAAAATGGTCGCCTAAATATAGCTGCGGAACATTTTTCATGTGTTGCAAAGCTCCCGTTGTTTACTGATATTTCTGGAAAAGATTCAAACCTGCAGTATTTTATTTGTTTGGCAAATAAATCAAAGATTCTGCACGTCTAACTCTTAATTAATGTTTTCTAAATTAGGAGTGCACAGTGGAGGTAAAAGCACAGAGGGTTTTATTTATATTTACCAACAAGCAGACACAGTAGGAGGGCAGTAATTCTCAAAATATTAGCAAGGTATGAATATCACAAACTACACAAAACCTTCAAATGTCATATACTGCTAGGGTGGGTCACATGGGTATGACTGAGTAGTTTTGAAGGTAGGTTCCATTTTAAAGCTTCAATGAGGATTTTTTTGGTTCTGAATCAGACCAAGTCAATGCTGACACCTAGATTTGACCAAACAAGACTATCAGCAATGAGAAAGAGTATCTCTATATGTTATTTTGATGTCTCACAGGTTGGAATACGTCATGAGCAAGCTTCTGCCCACCTGGCCCTGGACTACACACCTGATGTGACAACAGAACAAAAAAACTTTCAATGCAGGTAAAACAGGCAGAAACCATAAGTACAGCCAGGGGTTGGCTCACAGGCGTTAAGCCCCCAATCCCCTGAGTTTGCTTTGTTAGCTTAGCCTAAGCTAATATAGCTACACTAGCAACGTAATTAACATCACTACATAAGAGATGGTAGCTTCAGCTTTAGCAAACATAGATAACGCATATGTAGCTTCATAGAGAATGTAGCTACATTGTTTGCATAGCTGCATTGTGAGCTCAACTAAAGTAGCTAAAGCTAAGCTCAGATATGTTAGCTGAGTACCTACGTTAACCATAACTTAGCTTTCACAATATAAGCTATAGCAAACATAGCTTAAGCTGACTTAGTTATGCAGATACCATGGTTACATAGCTTATGTAGATGCTTTGTTAGCTTAGCCTAAGCTAACATAGCTACACTAGCTATGTAATTAACATCACTACATAAGCGATGGTCGCCAAGCAAGCTTCAGCTTTAGCAGCCATAGCTAAAACTTATGTAGCTACATAGAGATTGAGCTATGTTGCTTGCATAGCTGCACTGTGAGCTAAGTTAAAGTAGCTAAAGCTAAGCTCAGATATATTAGCTGTGTAGCTACGTTAACTATAACTTAGTTAGCTTTCGCAATGTGAGCTTTAGCAAACATAGCCTAAGTTGACTTGGCTAGGCTGGTAACATGGATACATAGCTTATGTAGATGCTTTGTTAGCTTAGCCTTAGCTATGCTGCTCCATTATCTTTATAGCTTACACAGCTAATGAAGCTATGCAAGCTACATCGGCTGTGCTAGAATGTTTTACATTCTGAGAGGGGCTACAAAATTAAATACTTTTAAAAACAGGTTGAAAACTTTACTTTTTGCATCGTTTTAAGGTTAGCTTTCATTGCCTGCTTTCAGGCCCCATCCATACGGAGATGAATTCAGGCGTATACACAAAAGTTTTTTGTCGTATCGGCGTTTCATCCACACAGAAATGGCATTTTGGGTGACTGTAAATAACACTTTTTGAAAATGGGTCCCAGAGTGCATAAATCTGTAAACAACTACCGTTTTGTCTCCGTGTGGATGGCTACCCGCATCTCTCCTGAAACGATTACGTCACACACAGTCCTTTAAGGCGCCTGCACGGGTCCAGCCAGAACAATAATAGCAGACTACACGGTTGTGTTCGTGCTGCAGAAGCTACTGAGCTTGTTATGGCTCTTACAGAAAAATCTAATGCTCCTTTACCACCACCGCGAAATGCATATACCATATGATCTTAAATCCAACGTGGAGAACAACCAGAAGGGCAACTAGAAGAAAGTTTGTGTCAGTTTTCTTTGATGTTCTTCTTCTCTTTTGGTGCATTTCCGTGGCAGCAACACAGCGCCACATACAGGCGTGGCATATGCACTACATCATTTTCAGTCGTTTCCAGTGGTTTCATGCTTACGCAGATATTTCCAGAAACAATCCAGTCTTTACGGAAAACTTCTTCAAAACGAAACAGCAATATATTGTTTTCGTCTCCATGTGTACAGGGCCTCAGTGTGTGTGTTTGTGTGCATGTTGTGTGATCTAATCTGTGTGGATAATTTTGGTGTACATGTTGAGTTTTTAATTCTGCTCAGAAGTTGTATATTGTGTTCTCAATCAGCAATAGTGATTGTTGTGATCACTTCTTTTTGACTGTGAAGCACATTGTGTTGCCCCGTGTATGAAATGTGCTTTATAAATAAAGTCTGATTTGATTTGATTTTGATTTCTGCAGACTGTTTGTTAATCTTTCTCAAAGATTTTGTAATTAGGTTTTGCAGCTCACATTTTAAACTTTTGGCATCCTAACCATTACACTAACCCCTAACCTAACTTAATTATGATTTTATTTTGAAAGTTACTGTGTGAAGAATAACGGCATGCTGCCAGACTGTCGTTGGTGGGGCCATATAAAAATGTTTGAATATGGGACATCGTTGCACAGCCAAAGGGTGTGATGCTTTGTCATAGCTCTACAAAAAAAGTGAATGTGCTAAAACTTTATATATAAGTCAAAGATCAGCTTTAATGCTGCCCTTATTGTGTTGTTGGCCTATCACCAGAGACGCTGAGCCATTATGCAGTTATTTGGGGAAAAAAATACCCCTCTCCATGCAAATTGGCCTTATTGCATTAAATATCTAATGATAAGGATGGTAACAAAAAAAATGGTATTAAAGAAGCAAATATGAGTCTACTGTCTGTGAGAGCTGAATGAAGTGTGCTGCAGTTTTTAAAGTGCCCAAACTTTCCAGAGATCAGAAAACAATTTTACCTGTGTATGACTAAAAAACAAATCATGTGTAAATAAGGTTGGTTAATATGAATTTACTTTTTTTATCCATTTGTTGCACATGACGAAAATGTGAGTGTTGTGATTGTTTTCTTAGAGCTTTCCTCCATTGCAGCTTCCGTGCACATCCACTACATAGCATGCTAAGGGCTGCTGTTTAACATGTAAAACAAGGAAAGGGGACAGTTAGAGATAGCAGCAACAGCGCAGAAGAATTGAGTTATTTATATGACACCATCGGCCTGAAAAAGCAGGGAAGCTAGGCTCTACTTCACTTCCAGGCAAGAGCGCCACTGGCTGTACTATCCACTGAAACCCACACATGTAATATGAACAGTATGTCAGTATGGTAGTGTGTGCTTTAAACAGAGTCAGGCTCTTCATATGCTCCTTCAGATGGTTAGAAATTTACAGAAGAGGAGCAGTCAGACTAGATTACTCTTCATTATAAAATCAAGAGAAAAAAAGTCAAACTGTGTCAACTCGTATAGTACCCACAGATTTAGATTCACTCTGACTGCAGCAATACTCATCACGCACACACATTAAGCATCCTAAAATCCTCCATACTTCACTTCTTCCTCGCTCTCAGCTCAGACAGAGGGCGGCTCTGCCATACGTCTGAGACAAACCACATGTGAACTCACATCAGCGTCAGGAGGACGGAGCCAAGCCAAGCTCCCACGCCATCTCTCTGCTCCGTTGAAATCACGCAGGGAACAATTCAGGGCGGTTTGAGGAGAATGGAGAGAGCGGAAGCTAATTTAAGGTTGGGATGGTGAGTCTCGGTGTATCGAGAAAGTCAACCCAGCAGTGGAGACATAGTCACGGGTATTTACTAATTAGTGCTAACATATGAATAAAATGATGCTAAAATGTGACTGGTTTAAAAACCCGAGCTCAGACTTGCAGGATGCTTTGTTATTGCAATAAAAGGCAAAACAGTTCGATAGCTCCAACAGCACAAACATTGCCCAGAGCTTCAGTTCAGTTTTCTGAGGTGACACCTAGCAGACAGCTAGCAGCTTCCAGCTGTCACTCAAAGGTCCAAGTCCCTAATTCACACTCCTAATACAATGCAAACAGGTGAGCTGTTTAAAATCCAGCCTGTACAGTTATCATGAAAAGAGAAGAGGCTTCACCAGGCTGCAAACATGTTTATTTGTTGATGGACATTTTAACATGGGTCTCTATGAGGATTGACTCGCTGCAGGGGACAGTCTCTAGTGGACACTTAAGGAACTGCAGTTCTTGGAAATTCGGGGTTTGCTTCATTTTTATTCCCAAGAGGTTGCAGCTCAGTCTTTCGCTACATCTGCTGTAGGAGATGGCATATAGGTCCACAACATGCAGTTTCTATTCAGCCATTTCATTATTTAGCACCAATGTGGACATTTACCCCTTTATTATAGTAGAAGCTACATTAGTTGAGTTCTCAACCTGCAGCGATTCCTGCATACCCACGGTAACTGAGTCACCCTGTCCTTCTCCATCTGCCACTTAATGTCCATCAATTAACCCACCACTGCACAAGGTTTATTTACTTTACATTTCTCCCCTGTTTTCTTTCAATGCAGATACGATGATAAAAAGTGGTGCCTACCCTTTCCAGCCTAATTGCATTCACTGTGTGTGCATGTGGTGACTGCTCTCTTAAGCGGAGACAGCAAACTCCTTTGTGGGAAAAATGAGAGGGGTCTGGCTGAACACCGATCATCTCTGACACAGACCGTTCATCCAAGACACCGTATATCTCAGAAGGGAAGTGCCGTAATTTGCTGGTTCAATGTTTTTCCAGTTTTAGATTTTTTATTAAAATTGCACTTTATTCATAAACAAATTCTGACTGTTACACTCAGGAAATAACCACACTGAAAACATTACAGACTAGAAAACATTTCATTAAAAAAACTGAAAAATTTCAGAGGTCTACTCCTAGATTAAATTATACATAGAAGCATTTTAGAAGTCGCACATAAACAATGGTCAGTTTTAGCTTCATGAGCTTTAGCCAAAGCTAGCATAGCTACACTAGCCAAGTAATTAATGTTACTATATGAGCCAATGCAGGTAAATTAGGTTTAACAAAGTGAGTTTTAGTAAATGTAGCTAAAAATAATGAGTCTATGTAGATCACATATCTAAGTACCTTACATAGCTGCTTTGTGATCTTAGCTTTAGCTACATAAGCTACATAGCTTTAATATCTATAGCTTAGTAAGGTTTAGCAATGTGAGCCTTAGCAACCATAACTGAAGCTAAAGTAAATATGTAGACAACATACCTAAGTTGCTTACATTGCTTCTTTGTGTGCTTAGCTTAGGTTAAGTAAGCTATGTAGCCACATAGCCCCATTATGTATAGCTACATAGCTTTAGAGATGTAAGCATCACAAAATGTAGCTAAAGCTAACTAAGCAATGCAGATAATGTAGATATGCAGCTTTCATAGCTGTTTGTGAGCTTAGCTTTAGCTACGTTAGTTACATAGGTACACCACCCCGTTATCTATAGGTAAGTTAGCTTTAGCAATGCAAGCCTTAACAAATGTAGCTAAAGATAATATAGATACTTAGCTTACATAGCTGTTTGTGAGCTGAGTTTTAGCTACTTTAGCTTCATATAATGTTACCTCCGTAGCTATGTTATCTTTAGCTATGTTAGCTTTATCAACATACCCTTTAGCAAATGTAGCTAAAGCTAACCCAGCTACACAGATAGTGTAGATACAAAGCTGCTTTGTGAGCTCAGCTTTAGCTTTGTTAGCTCTGTAGCTTACGCAGCTAATGGAGCTACATAAGCTATGCTGGCTGCATTAGAATGTTTTCATGGAGGACAAGCTTTTTCCTGCAAGCAGACCTACAGGAACCTTACAGGACTTTCAGGTTAAGCTTATCCTAACCCTTACCTAAACACTTACCCCTAAACAAAATTTTAATCTGATTTCATTCCAAGAGTTTCCGTTCTGAGATATACGGTGTCTCACATGGATGAATCGAGGAAAGAAGTACGGGGCATGTGCCTGGATGGAGAGTAACAGAAAGAAAAAGAAATAGCAAGAATGGAAGGAAAAAAGGATGCCGTAAAGATACTAAAGGGGCGAGGAGCAGTGGAAAAAGCAAGAAAGGAAAGAAAAATTGAGTGAATCAAAGAGAGATAGTTTAAGTGATCACGTAAGGAAGAATAAGAAGGGAAGGAGGACAGACACTGCAGACGGGGGGGACACAGTTTCCAGCTGGAGCCCCTCTGTGCTGCAGGAACAGACCCCAAGGCTTATACATTCACTCGTCACCTCATGTGGCCGTTACAGCAGCCAGGGCCATCCGGTGAACATGAATACAATCATCTCCTCCTAAATCTCTCTCCCTCCCTCTGTCGTCTGTCCTCCTCTCCTACATCCCTCCTTTGCCCCCCCCCCCGTGTGTTTCTCCCCTCCCACTCTCCATCTATCCTTTCTCGCCTCAGTCTTCCCCTCCGTCCACCTCGGGCAGATCTCTGCAGAGACCTGAGCAATAAACTCGGGGGACACTGCTATCACAGCAAACCAATTACCCAGCAGCACCGGGGGCACAAACACACTCAAACACTGCCCCCGGGAACCTGTCACTAAAATACACAGACACAGAGAGCAGATCATGGACCAGCACCTCAGCGCCGCTCACAGAAGAAGACACTGGCTGTCCAGGAGGATTTGAGTTAGAAAAATAGAAAGCAGCTCAAGTGAAAGCTGGATAAAGAAGGGAATAAATGATTCATGCCAATGATGCAAAGCTGCACGGATGAAGTTCAAAAGAGGACAAGAGGAGAGCTTTGTCACGATACCTTTTTATATTATTAAGAGAAGCCTAAATATAAACAGAGAGGCTAAATAATACATGTCAAACAACTCAGTGTTGTCACAATAGACCCTGTAATGCTGTCAAACTCTGTGCTCAGGAACACAAGAGGCCTGTTAAGATAGGATGAAGCTGAAAATATGACTATAAACAGCAGCTGTGCAGCATCTTTATATGAAACGTCAACATTTAAAGTAACTTCAGTCCTTAAAATGCACCTCAACAATAAGGACAAACAAAGTAAGACTTTAGAAGAAGGTCAGTTGGTCCTGCCTAAAATGCCACAAACCTTTCCATACATATGGCTGATATTTACAGCAAATAAAGACTAGTGTTTACAGCTAAAATAGACTGATATTCACAGTAGATTTGGACTGATACTTTAGGCAAATATAGACCAGTATTAACTGCCAATATAGTTTGGTATTTACAACAAATACAGGCAAATATCGACTGATAACTGGAGAAAATATAGGCTGATATTTACAGTCATTATAAGCCAGGGTTTATAGCCATAAAGGCTGACACACCACCTGATATAAGCTGAAATTACAGCCATAATGGCCTGTATTTACAGCCAATAAAGGGTAATTTGTAAGCTGATAAAAGCCAGTATTTACTTTAGATATAGGCTAATATTTACAGCTAATAAAGGGTGATACTTAAAGGTAATATCGACCAATATTTTGAGCCAATATTGGCTGATATATACAACCCATAGAGGCTAATATTTACAGCCAACATAGGTTCGTACTTAGAGCTAATATAGGCTAATATTTACAGCCAACATAGGTTCGTACTTAGAGCTAATATAGGCTAATATTTACAGCCAACATAGGTTCGTACTTAGAGCTAATATAGGCTAATATTTACAGCCAACATAGGTTCGTACTTAGAGCTAATATAGGCTAATATTTACAGCCAACATAGGTTCGTACTTAGAGCTAATATAGGCTAATATTTACAGCCATCAAAGGTAGGTATTTAGAGCTAACTTCAGCCAATATTTACAGCCAATGTTGGTCTGTATTTATAGCCATTATAGGCCAATATTTACAGGCCATAAAGGTCTGTATTTATAGCCATTATAGGCCAATATTTACAAGCCATAAAGGCTGACACACCACCTGATATAAGCTGAAATTACAGCCATAATGGCCTGTATTTACAGCCAATAAAGGGTAATTTGTAAGCTGATAAAAGCCAGTATTTACTTTAGATATAGGCTAATATTTACAGCTAATAAAGGGTGATACTTAAAGGTAATATCGACCAATATTTTGAGCCAATATTGGCTGATATATACAACCCATAGAGGCTAATATTTACAGCCAACATAGGTTCGTACTTAGAGCTAATATAGGCTAATATTTACAGCCAACATAGGTTCATACTTAGAGCTAATATAGGCTAATATTTACAGCCAACATAGGTTCGTACTTAGAGCTAATATAGGCTAATATTTACAGCCAACATAGGTTGGTACTTAGAGCTAATATAGGCTAATGTTTACAGCCAACATAGGTTCGTACTTAGAGCTAATATAGGCTAATATTTACAGCCAACATAGGTTCGTACTTAGAGCTAATATAGGCTAATATTTACAGCCAACATAGGTTGGTACTTAGAGCTAATATAGGCTAATGTTTACAGCCAACATAGGTTCGTACTTAGAGCTAATATAGGCTAATATTTACAGCCAACATAGGTTCGTACTTAGAGCTAATATAGGCTAATATTTACAGCCATCAAAGGTAGGTATTTAGAGCTAACTTCAGCCAATATTTACAGCCAATGTTGGTCTGTATTTATAGCCATTATAGGCCAATATTTACAGGCCATAAAGGTCTGTATTTATAGCCATTATAGGCCAATATTTACAGGCCATAAAGGTCTGTATTTATAGCCATTATAGGCCAATATTTACAGGCCATAAAGGTCTGTATTTAGAGCTAAAATAGGCCAATTTTTACAGGTGATAAATGCAGTTATTTTTAGACTTTATAGGCCAATATTCACGGTGAAAATTCTTTATTTATAGCCCATAGATTCCAAAATTAACTTCCAATTGAGGCCAACCAATTTAGAGCAATATTTACAGCAAATATAGGCCAGTATTTATAGCAGATATAGCTTGATATTTAGTCACCTAAATATTTAGTTGATATGGGCCAATATGTAGAGCTGACAAAGGCAGGTATTCACAGATGATATTGGTCAATATTTACAGCCAATATAGCCCCATATTCACAGCAGACAATGGTTGGTGTGTACAGCTGAAAAAGGCTGATATATACAGGTGATACCTGCTTATATTTAAAGATGACATTGACAATATTTTGAGCCAGTATTGGCCTAAATCAACAGCCAATATAGGTCGGTAATTAAAATGAATATCCACCAATATTTACAGCCAATTTAAGCAAATATTTACAGCTGGTAAAGGCCTTAAATTACAGCCTATAGAGGCTAATATTTACAACCAATATAGGCCAATATTAGAGCAATAATAGGCCAGTATTTACAGCAGCTAAAGGATGATATTTACAGTTGATATAGACCAATATCTAAAGACAGTTTAGGTCAATATTTAAAGCTGATAAAGGAAGACATTTACTGTTGATATTGGCCAATAATGATGGCTGATATCATAAGTTGACACTTAAAACTGCTGACCATTTTTGAGCAAAAATTGGCCAATAATAACAGTCAAAATAAGTTGGTATTTACAGACAAATAGGTTGGTATTGAGATCTAATATCAGCCAATACATACAGCTAATATAAGCTAATATTCACAGCTGATAAACTCCTTTTTTACATCCAATAAAGACCAATATTGACAGCTGTAAGGGTCTTGGTAAAGAGCCCATAGAGGCTTATATTAACACTCGACAAAGGCCAATATCTACAATCAATATAGGCCAATATTGCAATATTACAGCTGTTGTAGGCCAGTATGTACAGCAGATATAGAATGATATTTACAGTTGATATAGGGTGATATTTACAGTTGGTAGAGGCCAATATTTCCAGCCATTAAAGTCCAGTATTTTCAGTGGATAATGGTTAGTGTTTACAGCTAACAAAGGCTGATATTTACAGGTGATGTAGGCTGATATTCAAAGCCAATATAACCCAGGATATACAGCTGATGTATACATCCCACATGGGCCAATATTGGCCATTATTTACAGCAGATATAAGCCAGTATGTACAGCTGATATAGGATGATATATATAGCCAGCAGTGGCCAATATTTATAGCTGGTTTGGGCCAATATTTAGTATTACTAATTCAGGTTGGTATTTGCAGCCAATATATGCCAATATTCACAGCTTTTATTTGCCAATATTCACAGCTTATATTTGCCAATATTCACAGCTTATACATAGGTTGTTAATATATCCAGAAATTTTAACATTTGCTGAGATTTATTATTGGATTTTTTCAAAAATATCTGCTGATACCATTATCATAACAAGAATCCATTTCCTCTGCTACCAAATGCAGGCTTCAAGCAGTTTAAAAAACTAGCCACAAGAAAGTTCATCTTTGACCTTTATAGCCAAAATGTTTAACAGAAGAATGTGATAACTAATGAAGCCTTAAATGTGGTGTTCTCTCCTTAGTTTCAGGTACTCACCAGGGAGAGCCATAGATCCTGAAGCCCCTCACGGTGACTTCGGAATCTTGCAGGTAGATACAGTTGGTGAGCAGCGACTGGACATTCTCGTAGTTCTCTGGCTTCAGTTTGGACGCCGAGGGGAAGTAATAGAAGTCCTGCTTGATCAAATCAGCCATAAACTCCTGATCAAAGGTCAACTCGTGGTTTCCGGCGATGACGATCTTTATGTCATAGGGGAGGGTACCTAAAGGGAGGACATGGAAAGTGAACAATGGACTAAAGGGACTGAGACATACTGTGGATTAGAAGGTTAGGTTAAAAAAAAAAATCACATTTATATCATGACAGGCAGACAGTTTGGAGCTAAAAAAGTCCCAGTTTATTACTCAGTTTACTGTTTTCTGGCACAAATCTCACCATTAAGATAGTTTTAATGACCTGTAGACCACTTTGGCTGATAGATTTGGGAAATTTATCTTACACTGAACAAAAAATAGCATGTAGATGGCTGTTGACTTTCAATGAAGATAGCAATATTGGTTGACAACAGACTCTACTGAGATGAACTGGTGGGCTATTTTGTATCATTGTATCAGGAAAAATCTTAAAATTGAACCGTCCAAGACCACCTGAGTAAGTTGGCTAATATTTTCCAGTACATCAACAAATATAAAGGTAACACCCACTTGGCTGTTACTGTATTTATTCCTATACTAAAAGGGGATTTAGAGAAAGGAATAAAACAAGAAATGGAGGTAAAAATTCAGAAGGCGGAGGCTCATATTTAAGTTTGCCCTGCAGGTCCTTTCTTGCATTTATTCCCCATTCTTACCTATAGAGCAACAATAGAGTGGCAGATGATGATGGGACAGTAAGAGAGGAAGGAAACAAAGCAAAGTGGAGTGACAGAGAAGAGGAAGAATTTAAGCGGACATGAAACCTTCCCAGACAGCCTGGCATCTACACGCGACACGGCTTTCTCATTGTTTTCTCCTCATTTTCTAGAAAATCTGTACATCTGTCTCAGCTTTCCTCCATCAGTCAAGGTCTCAACCCAGTGCACCGCCGTCTTCTTTTTATGGAAGGATGAGCCGAACGATCCATCAGGGAATCTTTATCTGCACGAATGATGAGGAGGAGAAGTCTACGACGCAGAATATTAAGTATTTACGAGGAAAACTGCAAACGCTTCTGCATCTTTCCCTTCTTTTCTTTCATCATCCTCCTTTAATCACTCCTTCACATCACCGCCCATTTTCTCCTCCATCTCAATGGCTTTAATTGGCTATTCAGAGCCTGGCACAGCAGGCCGCGCCATCGATCTGCGCCCATCAAACCCGGCGACGCCTGGCCCCTCGCAAATCTACACGGTGCATTCAAAGCCCTGCGGAGGAAACAGAGAAACCAGCACTGACAAACATCTGGGGTCTGCATTGTCAGGTAGAGCAGCTGACGGAGAGTTCAATCACCGTTTTTATTACAGCCAGGACGGCGCGGCGTGCAGCTGAAAGCATCAGTTTGTGTGTTTTTGTGAGCGACTTTCCCGCCTGTGTGCGAGTTTGCATGCATCTGTGCATGAACGTGTCATGTTAGTGAAAAGGAGTAATTAAACTGAGCTTTAGAAGAGGCTGACAGCCCGGCGACGGCTCTGTCATAACAGCCAATCACAGCCCAGTGACAGAAAGAGAGGCAGAGTGGGGGGAGAGGAAGGAGAGAGAGGGACAGAAATACTTTAGGAAGCCCAAAAATCCTTGAGTGTGAAGGAGGAATAATAAGGAGATGAAAGCAGCTGTCACAGAGTGCCCATCTCGGCGGTTCAGGCCGGGTCCGCCCCCTCTCTCCTCCGACACAGCTCCCATTTGTTTGGCAGAAGGAGCTTGTGTTTAGTTGTCAAGCAGTCTCCAAAAAAGCCCCGTTAAATGAGGGGCTGCACCTCCACAAAAGGCACACGTATGCACACGCCACAGAGCAATCAAAAGACACTTTGGATGGGTTTTCGTCAGATTTTTCTTTGCATTTAAAGTAGCACTCACTCTATTGTCCCTCTATAAATCACAGTTTAGTCCCAAAGGGGGAAATGGTCATCATTTTTTAATCTAATACAGCAAGATGATGGGGTTTCAAAGTCTTCTAAGCGCTTCAAACCCTTGAGCACATCCTTAAAGTCCAGCGGGACACCACTTTGTTTAAGCGACTGCTCTAAGCTCTTATAGGTGAGTCCAAACAGACACTTGCTTTCTCCTAAATACTGAATGTAATAGGTGGAATTATGAGACAGAAATAGGGGTACATAAGATCACTGGCATACTATTGATATCTGCAGATTTAGGCAGTTTCCATTTTAAAGTGTGTTTTAAGGACTGAAGTTTTAGGTCTGAACAACACTCATATAAGTATTTACATCTGTACCGGCTAAAATAGATTTTCTAAATATCATTACATCAGATATTAGCAAAAAATAATGCATCCCTAGACAGAAATGTGACCATATTTTTAAAAAACATTTTTTGGCTGCATTATATTTTAAGTTCAATAACTCCAGAGATAGTTATTTAATTAATCGATAGAGTCTTCTTTACCTGTCTATGCAAACATCAAAAATAAGATGATCAAACACGAACTGCTAAACTCAGAACAACTGCAACAAGAAAACACAGTTTGACAAACTAGACACATCTAAAATAGAATAAAGAATTAATAAATTTAAATTCAGACCAAGTTTTATCCACCTGAAACATCTGTCATATCAAAGTCTCTTTGGCTTCAGCTCAAGCTACAATATGTAAAAGTTTTTGCCCTGAAATGTCTATAAAAGCCCTCTAGAATGGTCTTTCATTGAAAAAAACTTGGCAAAAGTAATAGAGTGCCCTCCAGAGTGGTTCTTAAGTGGACAAAATGTGATAAAATGTCCTCCAGGGTGGTGTCAAAGTAAAACAAAAAATTATGCAGTGACCTCCAGGATGGTCTTTATGTGTACAGAATGTTATATAACGACTTCCAGGGTCTCCAAGTGAGTAAAATATGATAAAGTGCCCTCCAATGCTGTCTCTGAGTGGATTAAATCTGAAAGTGTCCTTCAGGGTGGACGCTAAGATGACAAAATTGGATGGTGCCCTCCAGGGTGGTCTCTCAATGGATGAAGAATGTCCGCCAAGTCCCAAAGTGCATAAAATATGGTAAAGTGTTTTCCAGGGTGGTCTTCAAGTGAAAAAAGGTGATCAAGTGCACTCCAGGATGGTTTATAAGTTATATTAACCAAGGCAGGTGGACAAAGTATAATAAAATGTGGATGAAATGTGATAAAGAGTCATCCACATTTTATTGTGATGAAGTGCTTCTCAGGTTGGTCCTTAAGTAAACAAAGGCGATAAAGAGCCCTCCAAGATGATCCTTAGGTGGACATTAGTGATAGTGTCCTCCAGGATGGTCTACTATAGGAAGAAATATAATTAAGCGCCTCACAGGATGGTTTTTAGGTTTACAGAATGTGATAAAATGGCTTTCAGGGTCTCCAAGTGGGCAAAATGTGTTAAGTGCCCTCCAATGCTGACTCTAAGTGCACTAAATCTGATAAAGTGTCCTTCAGGTTGGTCACTTATATGACAAATTGGATAGTGCCCTCCAGGGTGGTCTCTAAGTGGAAGAAATTTAATGTAGTGCCCGCAAAGGTGGTCCCCAAGAGCACAAACTGTGATAAAGTGTCTTCCAGGGTGGTCTTCAAGTGAATGAAGGTAATGAAATGTCCTCTGGGGTGGTCTTTATGTGAACAAAGGTAATCCAAATGGACAAAATATGATAAAGTGCCCTCCAGAGTGGTATCTTTATGTGCAAAATATGACAAAATTCCCCCCAGGGTGGTCTTAAAGTGGAAGAAATGTGATAAAGTGCCCTCCAGGGTGGTACCTAAGTAGAGGAAAGTAGTGATACAGTGTCATCAAGGGTAGTATTTAAGTAAACAAAAGTGATAAAGTGCCCTTCAGATGGTCTATAAGTGGGCAAGATAGAATTCTGTGTACACTGACCCTGTGAAAATTGCGACTGACAGTGTGGTTTAAAATATATGTGTTGAATTTAACTTGTCTTTCTTGGACTAGCTTTAAATGTGAAGGTCTTACATAAAGAACAAATATTAATACTGCATCTCATGCTGGCACTAAAGCACTGCAGAGTTCTCAGACAAAATCTCTGCAGCTTTAATTACAACTGAGAAAGCATGCAGAAAAAAAACCTCATCAGGAATGGAGCCAAGAAGCTGCATGGGAGCTCAGCATCTACCTGGAGACTTGTTTGGTTTCAGTCTCTAAAGACTTGGAGCAAGCTGAGTGGAAACCGACCTGAGAATGCACGCCAAGCAAAAATGCAAAACAAACATGAAAAATGAATAAAGCAAGGTCAACCTTTAGACTCTGAGCTGTGAAACTTTGTACACTGAGGAACACATTTTGCATCCAACTTATATGCATCTGTCTACCGCTGCAAATGAAGGTTAAAGGAAGTGTAAAGATGCATAGATACTCTTGTAACATTTAAAGAGGGAGGCTAAAACCCAGAATAAATGGGTGAAATGGACGTACTGAGTGTGACAGCCTGATGGGGAGACAGACAGAAAGCCAACAAAGCAAAGACACGGGCAGAACAAGGCACTCATAAATTCTGAACAAATAAACACTATCTGTCCCTCCTCAGAAATTCTGCAGCTCGAGCAGTTTTTCACTCATGAAGTTTGACGGCCAACTGTAAACTGAGAGGAATAAATCACAGGGAGAAATATATAAAACTCCACCAGCTGGACACAAAAACACCCCTGTCCTCCTGCAGGCTCACAGACACGCTCTTACTTAGCAAAATTAAATTCCAATTTCATGGATGAATTTTATGAAAGTTTCCCCTGGAAAAAAAGCTGCAAAAGGACAATATGTGAATACAAACGAGCTGTTCTCATAATTAAATCAGCCATCAGCATGTCAGACACAGACGCTTCAGCAGAGGCCTGAAGCTTCACCGTGTGAAGCTGCAGGTCACCGACCAGTGTCATTCAGTCACACTGGCACAATGTAACTGGCTGCCTTTATTTTTAAAGTACATTTCAATGATGTTAAGTGACTTACAACCCCAGCTCCAAAAAAGTTGGGGCACTGTGTAATGATGTGCAAATCTCATAAATCCATAATTTTTATTCACAACAGAACTAAGATGCTGAAACTGAGAAATTTGTCCATTTACTGAAAACAATCTATAGGAGGCATTAATGGTCTGCAGGGGATGGCTTCCGTAGTTTCCAAGAAGAATTTCATATTTTGATTCATCTGACCACAGAACAGTTTTCCATTTTGCCTCAGTCCATTTTAAACGAGCTTTGGCCCAGAGAGGACAGCAGCATTCTTGGATCCTGTTTACACATGGCTCCTTCATTGCATTGTCATCTTGGAGGATAGAGTTTGCTCCCAGACCGTGGAGACAGGGGATTGCCACTGGATTCAGCATTTAACTTCGATATCTTTCTGCCTTGAGACTGCCTCCAGTGATGACCAGCCTCGTGTTTCCAGTGATAAAGATGCCGCCCCACACCATCACACAGCCTCCACCAAAGGATGTTTCACCTAGCAATGCAACTGCCTTGACTTTCCTCCACATGTTCAGGTTCCAATGCATGTGTTGCTGACACCAGCCCAAACAGGTCTGATGGTAAAGGGCGGTCATGGCGACCAGAGATTGGCTGCATGCAGTCTGTTCCAGATTGTCTGGGCAGAGACCAATCAGCCATATCGTCCTGCAAACCTTGACTGCAAATCTGTAGAACAAGCTATGGTTTCTAAGTGCTGATCCCATTATTTAGAGCTTGGCCTTCAGTTTGGTACTAGGGCTTACTCCAAATCATGCTTTTGCGGAACACCAGCTTGAAGTTGCCCTATCACACGGGTCCTATCCAGATCAGTCAAACGTGGCATGCTAACTCTTGGAGAGACACCTACTGACCACTGTTGCAGGGCCTGCTTGTCAGCACCTAGGGCAGGGGTGTCCAGACTTTTTCCACTGAGGGCCACATACAGAAATATATAAAGATGGTGGGGCCACTTTTATATTCCTCACCTTGAGATTATTTAACCAATCGAATGTAAGTTAAGATATGCAAAGTTAATAAGTAGGCATAAATGGCTAACTAACTGCTGACAAGGCAAATAGACTATCATTTTTAGGATTTGGAGGAAGTTAATCAGATTTCAGAGGGCCCTGCTTGGCCCTGGCTACCACTGGCTCCACCCCTGAAATGTTACTGGTTCTGCTATTTGTTGCTGTTATCCGTCAGAAAGTTATAAATACAGATATTGTTAATTTATTCACTGTTTACAGTGTTGTCCCAATTTAGTCACAAAAATATCATATAAATACATTTTGTCAGAATGTTTGTTTACCAAATTAACATTGTAGCACGGTCTTGTGCTGAAACTACAAAGTTCAACCACGGTATTAATGTTTAAATGTGGGCCATATTTAATTTTATACCAAGAATTTGTTGAAGACCAATCAAAAATGGACTGCGGGCCGCATTTGGGCCCCTGGCCATAGTTTGGACACCCTTGACCTAAGGGTACCAGAAGCCCAAAACATGAGTCAATAGCACCAGCTAGGTTCATGTAGCCCTTACCAGATGTTGCTCATCGGTTGTAGCTAACTTGACCTACTTCATTCCTGTTTAAACTCCATTAAAGTCCAATTAGACATTGTGCATCTGCCACACAAAAATGACAGAAGAGTACTGCACCTATGAAACCAGACAGAATAGAAACAGGAAGTGACAAATACTCTAAGAATAAATGAAGAGGGATCTACCATGTCACAGGGTCAATCATATCTTTTGTTGGACCACTGAACCAGCTGATGTTTCTGACAAGTTAGGAGTGACGATGTGCTGACTATTAAAGCTGCTGGTTCTTCTATCTTTTTAATAACGGTATTTTCTTTCCCAGCTTTCTGCTGTCAATAAAAAAATACAAAAATAAAAGAAATTCAACAACACAGACTCTTATTGTGCATGTCAACAAAGAAGAAATCAATCAAAAAATAATAATTTCTACATCAAACGAGAATCAATGTGCTGCTTTTGTGACAAAACAGAAGAAAAGAGGAGAGGATGTGGGAGGAAGTATGACGGGTGGGGGTGGGTGGTGGGGGGGTGGCAGCTAAACATTTGGGGCGACTTTCCCCAAAAACATGCGGACCGCTCTTTGTCGCTTTGCAAGCTTTTGTCTTTGAATTCAGCTTTTAGGAAACAAATAGTTTTAATTTGTCTGCGGGTGAATCAGCAGTGGAGCAGAGCCGACGCCCCCTCCCCTTCTGTAACATGAAAAAGAACAAAAGAAGAAGAAAAAAGTCAGCAAGTGTGTAAGAAGGAGGGCAAAGATTGGAGGAAGACACAGCGAGGTTCAGGAGCAGAAACAGCTGGACTTCAGTCTCTCCGTCTGTTCCTTCATCCGTTTATTCCTCTCCATTTCTGTTGCAGTCCCTCTTTGCTTTGTGTCTTTGCTCTTTTGTCAAACGTCTGGCCCCCCTCCTCTGGTCATCCAGATCTGCTGTCTGTCACCACAAAACCCCAATGTCCTCCCATGAGCTCCACGAGGCGGCCTGTGTGTAGAAATGTGCTTAAGGAAATGTCACATAGGGTGGAAGTACATGCATGATCCTAGAAGTCTCTCCGTACTAATGTGCTTGTATCTTGACTCATGGATACATAACTGGTGTATTTTTCTCTGTATTAGGGTTAGGAACTGGCCAGACTCTGGATTTTCCATCAAGACCAGTCAAGACCAGCACTGATCTGCTATTCTTCGACTTCATAAATGTGATAATAAGGAGAAGAACCTGCAATACCTCTGAACATTTACTTTAGGCTTCATTCACCTGACAAATCTAGACAAACATCTCATTTTCAGATACTTAAATTAATTCCAGACTTGTCAGTGGCTTCTAAATACATTTAGTCAGTTGGAAAAATTTCTTAACATTTGAGATTTTTTTATGTTCTTTGAAAGAGTTGCCGACACCTTGTTTTTATTTGTCAAATTTATTTAAAAGAAAACTAAAATTAAAGAGAGAGTGCCATTTAACTGTACAACCATGTCATGGTTTTTTAAACTGATTTTTATGTTCTTGGTCTCGGTCTTGACTCGGTCTTGAAAAGTCTTGCTCTTGTCTTGGTCTCTGTGCACTCTGGTCTCGGGCAAGTCTTGGTCTCGGATAGTGTGGTCTTTAGAACAACACTATCAAAAATATATGTTACAATACATAATGATACGTAACAATACGATGTGTAACCATAGGATATGCAACCATGCGATGCGATGTGACATGATACGATTCAATATGGTGCAATACAATATGATACGATACAATGTAATATATTAAGATGTGATACGATGCAATAAGCTATAATGCGATGCAATAAAATCTACATTATTTTGATTATCGGTAGCATCAAAAAGTGTAGAGACTTTGTGATCATACATTACAATATGTTATGATACATTACAATACTATACAAAACGTAACCATATGTAACGATACAACATGATGCGATATGTAACAATACTTTATGATACGTTACAATATGATACGTTATGATACCACACAACGCGATATGTAACAATACATCATGAAACATTACGATACGTTATGATATGTTCCAATATCTAATGATATCTAACGATACCACACGGAACAATAAGATACATAAATAAAATACAGAATACATAATGATACGATACGGTACGTAATAATACCATACAATATGATTCGTTATGTTCTTATGATACGAGAGACGGTAAAAGTGTATCTTATATTATCAATACTGGGTGTCCTCAAATACTTCACTGTAGTCCTTGATGTGGAATGATGAGAAATGTTTTGTGTTTTAATCATCAAAAATTGAGGGCTAACTCATACACGCCATCTTCATTGCACCAAAAAAAAAACAGACAGCAACCTTAATTGCCCAAATATGTTGGCAACATTTAAGAAATTGGATGTGACTGGTGAGCAGTGAGGGTTTCCCTTTCTCCTTCCCAGTTCCACATTTCCAACTGCTGCTGATGAATTTCAGCAATGTCAAGTAACTGTGTTTGCTTCAAATCGTTGGTCATTACAGAAATAAAATAACCCTGTTATGGCTGTCCACAGAAACAAAAAAAAAAGGCTTACACATTCAGTATTTTTAAAGTCATGATCTTAAAGTATCAAAGATTAAGGTAAAACTCCTACATACTGTCTAAATTGTACGTGCCAACATTCCATATGTTGCGGTTATAAAATTCTTGGAACAAAACAGTCATATTGAGCACTTTTATTATGCTTTATCTTCAAATAATGCAACCAACCTGACAGGGTGTCTAAATTGCACATCTAGGAGCATTTGCATTAATATTGGAAATCAATTGATATTCATGATACCTTGGCAACATGAATAGAAGATCTGGACTCCGGATATTGTTCAATTTGTTGATTATGATTATCATCAGTTGTTCCGGGCTACAAAATGTCTTCAATTGCGGAAGAGTAAACATTGGAAAAGGGGCTGGACCATCTATATATCATAAAACTGGCTTTATTGCCCAGCCCTAGCTTGTAGTCTGTGTGTTATTTTGTATATCTGAGGACTCGCACCCCACCACGGGAAATCTTCCGGAGTTCGGCCACCATTGTTGGGTGGCTGTGATGGGTGGTCTGCTCTTTGAAGAGGAAAATCCCTGCTCTGCCCAAAGCTCTGGCATATACAAGGGGATTACTGCCCATTGTGTCTGTGTGTGCTCTTATGAATGTGGTAGTGCATGTGCAGAAATGAAAAGGAGGGAATTTTCAATCTGCCAAAACAAAGTTAATTCCTAAGTGTGCCTGTGTGTCTGCGTAGATACCCAAAAAAACTAGTAGCCAAAACGTTCAGCCAAAGAACTTCGTACCAGAGAGAGAGAGAGAGAGAGAGAGAGAGATAGAGAGAGAGAGAGAGAGAGAGAGAGAGAGAGAGAGAGAGAGAGAAGGACGTCTATGTGCAGTTGTATAAAACAGAGGCCAAATATTTGCTGCCAACCCAAAATGCTTAAATTAATACCAGTGTGTGTCAGAAGGACTGAATGCATGTGCACAAGAAGCTGCAGCCAAAACGTTCTGCTCCAATCAAAAATTAAAGGAAAAGTCCACTTTTTATCGCTCAGATCTTCATTTTTTACAGCACTGGGGCATTTTTTTATGTGAGCTGTTTAGTCACAATGTTAAGTTTCAATAAAACTGAATCAGTTACATTATGCAGCTGACACAAATATTTTGTATTACTGATAAAAGAAATGTCAACCTCTTACAAGTGCATTTCTTCAAGTTTCTCACCAAAACCTACATTTCCTTTTCATGAAGTTACATTCAAACACACAAGACAGTCAAAGTCCAGTGCCTCCTTTAATATATTTATATATAATGGTAAAATATATTTATTTATATATGTTATATTGTGGATTTTATATCATGGCCAATATGATTTGGCTTTTTTGACAACACTGCTCAACTCTGCCAGGTTGCACAGGGAATTGGTGCGAACAGGGCTTTTCAAGCCCAGTAAGAAATTCTCTATTAGATTGAGATCTGGGCTTTGACTTGGCCCTCCAGAACATTCACCTTGATGTCTTTAAACCATTTCTGTGTAGCTTTCACTGTTTGCTTTAGGTCATTGTCTTGCTGGAAAATAAATCTTCTCCAAAGCCATAGTTTTCTTGCAGTCTGAATAAGCTAGTCCTCCTGGATTTTCCTAGATTTTTTCCACCTTTATTTTACCCTCAACCTTTACAAGCCTTCCAGGGCCAGCTGCTGAGAAGCATCCCCAAAGCATGATGCTGCCACCACCCTGCCTCATAGTGTGGATGGTTTGTTTGGTGTTTGCCAAACATAGCGTTCTCTCTGATGGCTAAAAAGCATAATTTTGTTCTTATTAGACCAAAGAACTTTGTTCTACTAGACCATGTAGTCTCCCACATGCCTTTGGCAAACTCTAGAGGCAGGGTTGCCAGGTCCGCGGTTTTCCTGCAGAATTAGGCTACTTTTTACGTACTGCCACCGCTAGATTTTTTCTGTCAGCGGCCTGAGCGGACCCATTTTTTATGTCATGTGTATGAGTATTTAACATTTATAGCAGATCCAACTACTTTTTTGACACTAAAATACAATTAAATCAACCAGCAGAAAAGCAGGAAAACATGGCACATGGCAAAAGCAATATATGTGGTGTGGCAAAGGTTTCCCTTGTTCATTTTGAATTTCAGCACTGGGCTTGGTTTTGGGCTACTTTTGATCAACCATTGGGCTGGTTTTGTCACCCAAACCTGGCAACCCTGCCTAGAGGAGGTTAAATATGAGTTTAATACTGAGTGAATACTTTTTATAGGCACTGTACCATTCAGACCGTCACCACATAATAATATGACATTATGTTGCCTTGTTTTGTCAGTTAACTAGTTTTTTAACCTGCTGGTTTGAGGCACTACAACTTGTACATATCAGGCATGTTTGATATTTACAATTCTAGGTCTGGAGGCTAGAGTGTGATATGGGGCAGCAGAATAGTCTTGTTGTCACCACACACTTGTGGAATATTCAGACAAATAATGGTTTGCGATGAGCCTCCACTCAGGATGTGACCACACAATCATTAGGGGAGGCAAATCTGGCCTTAAACTGAGCTTAAAATTTTTTAGTTTAGTTTTTATCAAGGAGACTAAAGCAAAACAAAAACGTAAGTGCTAGATGTTTGGATGGTCAAAATCCATGATGTTTTTCCACTGTGCTTATAAGATATGTCAGTATTTTCATCAAGTGTTGACAGCCCATGAATGAGTGTTTTACTTTTATTTTGTTTTTTTGTAATTTGGATGATTAAAGTAGTTCAAGGAGAATAAACATTGTAATTAAATGTCAAGATTGAATTGCAAGGACTTGTTTAAGCTTTAAATTTAGTAATGCTATTTATGTAGATACATTTCTTACCTAGCTTGCATAGCTAACGTAACTCCACTAGCCCTTGATTTAGCAACCTTAGCTATATAACTACATGATCTATGTAGCTAATGTAGTGTTATTTGCTCAAGATTTAGAGTTAGGAACGTTATTGATGTAGACACATTTCCTACCTAGCTTGCACAGCTAATGTAATTCCACTAGCCCTTGATTTAGCAAACTTAGCTATATAAATACATTATCTACATAGCTAATGTAGCATTATTTGCTCAAGCTTTAGATTTAACAATGCTGGATATTTAGATTCATTAACTAGCTCACGTTACTGACGTAGCTTTGTTAGCTTTAGATTTTGCATTGTTATTTATGTAGATACACTTTCTATTTAGCTTGCAAAACTAACGTAACTTTGTTAACTTTAGATTAAGCAACGTTTGCTACATAACTACATTATCTGCATAGCTTACGTAGCTTTATTTGTGCTAGCTTTAGATTTAGCAATGTGGGTTATGTAGATACATTACCTACCTAGCTTGCATACCTAATGTAGCTTTGTTAGCTTTAGATTTTGCAACATTATTAATGCAGAGACACTTTCTACTCAGCTTGCAAAGCTAATGTGACTTTGTTAGTTTTAGATTAAGCAATGTTAGGTACCTAACTACATTATCTGCATAGCTAATGCAGCTTCTTTTCTCCAGCTTTTGATTTTTTAAAGGCTTTTTATCAACTAAAACTGTACTGAAATGTAAACAAGACAAAAACTAAAAAAGGTTCAAATGAGAAACTTAAAAAAAAAAAAATTAACCTGTAGAAATGTTGACCAGTTCTGATAAAACTATTGCTATAGTTACATTCATGATAATCTCTTCATCAGCAGCCATTGTTTATTGGCTTACAATGGCTTTAACTAAACCATGCCTGTAGCGACCACCTCTTTCTCCTTAAATGATGCTGATTGGTCCAGTCATTCCCTAACAAGGAACAAGTTTGCAAGATGGATCTGCCTGACGACAGACATGGAATCTGGACAATCCATTAACTTTGCAGGGTAAACATTGGGCTTCTGATTCAAAGATGACCTAATAAGATGTTGGAGGTAAAAGAACAAGGACCAAGGTTGTTAGGCTTTATGGTCAGTCCCACAGGCCTTCTTCTTGACCCATGATACCTTGAGGAGACACACAACTACCCAAAGGTGGTTCTTGTTATGTATGGTAAATTAATGTTTTAAACCAGTTGTAAAAGTTTATCCATAACTGTCCATGTAGTTTCTTCATTTTCTGTCCACTGAGGTTTTTCTAAAACAAACTTCTTAGTCTGAGTTTACCGGCAGCACATACACCTGTTTGTGCTTGTGTGTACATACCTCACAGCTTATGTATGCTTTCTTTATGTTCAGAAAAAAGTGAGATAGTAGCCAAACAGCTCGGCTTAACCGGCCCTTTATCTCTGCGTGCTTAAAACAGAAACGCAATCATTCAAAGAGAAGCTTCAAAAGCAACAGCATTGATGTTCAAAGACAGACAAGCTAAAGACTCAGCTCAGATCAGGCATAATTCCTTTACAGCGCGTGCGTGTGTGTGAGAAAAAAGTAATATGTCACATTAAAGAGAGAAGAAGAGAGAGGTGAGTGAAGAACAAGGTAGAGATGGATGACGGAGGAAGAGAAGCTTCCGCCTTCTCACCTCAGCTTAAACTTAATACTCACTCGTTTCATTTAAGTCGCCGCCCACACAGACACAAATATGTACACACTCACACAATCGCACAAGCCGACACAAAACAAAGACAGGCAGCAATTATGAGGCGGCGTACACAAACACCACCTACTGAGAGACGCATCCAAAACACACATTTTATCTGAGTGGAGCAGTACCGCCTTACACTCCTCACTAACATAATGCATTACACACGCACACAAAGACAGATACAGAGCATCATCAAGCGGCCTCGTAGGTGGTCCCTCTCTCTCTTCTCTTCCTCCCTCCCACACTCCGTCTCCGTCTCTTTCATCCTGTCTGCTCCACTTCCACGTTCGGTGTGAAGACGTCGCCTCCAGGATGAAGAGCTGAAGATTAAGCCGCAACTTTCACAGCCACCGACGTGGGCTTCCTCATGCATGCTGATGAATTAAAAGACTGGCCGCTCGCCATCTGTCCCATGTCTGTTTTGAAACCGGATCTCCGTGACGCCACATTTGGCCCATGTTCGACCCTCGTACTGTGTTCATATGTTTTGATTTTATCAGAGCTAGTCTGTGGACTCTTCTTAAAGCAGCTCTGAGGATGGATCCTGATGAAACATTTATGTGTTTTCATGTTTTCTTTGGTTTGTTTTCATTCTTGACTCCAGTATAAATGTTGTCGGCACTCTATAGTCTGCTAAATTAAGCTCAGACATTTACCAGGAACTCCAACATCAACAACATCAGCTTAACTGCACAGTTAGCAAATTCTGCAACCAAGGGGCACTCAATCAAAAGAACAACAAAAGATTAATGGAAGATGTGCAGCTCAATGCTGCCCACCTTACTTCTTGTTTTGAGAATTGAGAGCTCTGTTCAATTAAAACTGCTTTCCTTACCCCCCATCCATTCATCTTCTTCTTATCTTATCCGGGGTTGGGTCGCGGTGGCAGCAGGTGAAGTAAGTCAACCCAGATGCCTCTTTCCCCAGCAATGTTTTCAAGTTCCTCCTTAGGGATTCTGAGGCGTTCCCCTGCCAGATGGGATGTATGATCCCTCCAGCAGGTTCTGGGCCTGCCCTGGGAATCTCCCCTTAGTTGGGTGTGCCTGGAAGACCTCCACAGGAAGGCAACCAAGAGGCATCCTGATTGGGTGCCTGAACCACCTCGACTGGCTCCTTTTGATGCAACGGAGTAGCTGCACTACTTCTAGATCCCTCTGGATGCCCGAGCTCCACACCCTGTCTCTAAGGGATCTAAGGGATCTCATTTCAACTGCTTGATCCCCTAATCTCATTCTTTCCATTATCACCCAAAGCTCATGACTATAGGTGAAGGTTGGAACATAAATCGACAGGTAAATCTAAAGCTTTGCCTTCCAGTTCAGTTCCCTCTTCACTACAATGGTATGGTACAACACCTGCTGATGCTGCACCAATCCAGCTGTCAATCTCACGGTCCATTCTAACCTCACTTGTGAACAAAACCTCCAAGATACTTGAACTCCTTCATTTAGGGGAAAAACTCACTCCCCACTTAGAGGGAGCAATCCACTGTTTTCCTGCAGAGAACCATGCTCTTGGACTTGGAGGTACTTAATCTCATACCAGCCTCTTCGCACTCAGCTGCAAACCGCCCCAGAGCCTGCTGGAGGTCTGAGGGAGGCTGAGGAAGCCAATATAATCACATCATCTGCAAACAGTAGAGATGAAATTCTGAGCTCTCTAAACCAGAATCCCTCCTCCCTCGACTGCCACCTTATCGTGGTGATCGGGGGGTTGGCATGTCCCACTTAACCCAAGAGCTGTATTGTTAGGGGCATTAACCCATGGTAGGTCCTCCCAAGGCAAATTGGTCCTGGGGGAGGATCCAGAAAAAGAGCTACTCAAGAAAGATTTGGAATCCACAGTCTAAAGTTACCTCATGTGGAATAGGGAAGCCGGGGTGCCCCCCCTGGATCAAGACTCTAGATAGCAAGACGGTGAGCATCTGGTGGCTCCGTGGGACCTGGTCAGGCTCTGCCTGAAAAGGCAACATGGAGACACAACCCTATCGGCCCACCACCTGCAGGGACAGGCATAAGGGTCGGGTGCATTGGAGACCAGGTGGTGGGCAAGGGTGAGGGCCTAGGCATACTCACCCCCAGCAGCGCAGACATCCAGATTTTGTTGCTGCTGTCTATAAGAGGGGGAAGGGTGCAACTTTCTGGGGCTCAGAATCATGGAATGGAGGTTTGCAAAGACAAGCTTGCTTTCTAAGTTTAAGCCTACATACCCATTTTTACTCATTAAAGCCACAAAACAAAAAAAAAAAGATTAATTGTTGCAAGTTTTAAAATGTAAATCCTTTCTTCTGGGTTTGGGCCTATATTTTTTGTTATATTAACAAAGCAGGTGGGTTCATTGGACCTGCAACATTTTTTTTAAGTCCGCTCCAAAATTGAATGAAGACTCAGGAGGTAAAAGTTAACCAAGGGGCTAACACTAAAGCTACAGATCCATGCTACTAAATGGCATCTGGGGAAGCCATGGGCCGGCCTGTTAAACAGTGTGCTCTTAACAAAACAACCTGGATGGTGACTGATATTCTCTTACTGATTTTACACATACAGGAATCATGTTTTTATTCATGAGATTCATGATACAGACCAGCAAACGTTTGACTGCATTACTGCCGCCCTGCTGCTCCACCTCTGATTTTTAACCTTTCATGAGCAGCAGATCAGACTTTTATCAGATTTTCTGTCTCTACCTGCAGTCTGTGAGGCTGCAGGTTGCGTACAAACATAAACCACTTTGACATCCTGATGTTTCATTTAGCCACCAGCACTGCAGCAAATGCCCCGATTTATCCCACTCTCCTCTGCTCTTTATTTAACTGTAACTACTCGGCCTGCTCTGGGAATGTGTGCTTTTTTTATTTCTGCTGGAAGGAGAGGGCGACTGCTTAATTCAGCAACAGTTAGAGCACGTCAAATTACATGCACTGACCCAGAAAACAAATCTGAGACGGAAAAAGAGAGAAAATTATGAGAAACACTTCTGTGGTTTTAGTAGTGATACCCACAGAAGCTGGGGAAAGGAAGGCAACTTGTTCGAAAGAGGAAGTGGAGATGTTTTCTACGACCATTTTTCACATCTCATTGCTTCTTTTTTTCTCTTTACACACACAAACATGCACGGATTCACACACAGAGAGCAGTCTTTCAAGTGTGCAAATAGACGACACTGAAGCAGTGAGGGACAGATGGGAAACGGTTTGCCTAAATTTGCAGTCACTTTAAATTCTGTCGAGTTTCCCGATGTTAAAAACCAAAAAAAAGCAGAGTCAAACTTCCTCGTTATGCTCTCCTCCGGCAGAACTCACTGCTGGGTAAACATGAGAGAGAAAGGGTGAGGAAAAAAGGAAAAAAGTAGAGAGAAAGAAGGAGAAGAGGAGCGAGGGATGAGGGGGGAAAAGAAAGAAGAGCGTGCCAGAAAAAGACAGCAGTCATGAAAGTTTAATGCCCGCGCTGTTACTAAGCTAAGGGCAGCAAACTGGGAGGAGAGGGAGGGAGATGCAGAGGTGAAGAGGAGGTCTGAAGGGGAGGTGGAGGGGTTCAAACAGCCGGCACAGGATGGAGATGGAGGGGCAGAAACTCACAAACACCGAGTCGGCGGGCAGGTGCAGAGCAGCAGACACACACTCCCTCTCCCGGGCAAAGAACAAACACACACTCACATTTAAAGTGCCTACACGGCAATCGCATCATGGTCGTCACTTATCTATTATTCAGCAGCGGAGGGGAACAGAGTCGAGAGCCGGCGCTAAATAAAGAGATGTAGCAGAGACGCTAAAGGCTGCAGACCTCCAAACCCCGAGTCAGAGCGCACGAGAGAGAGAGAGAGAGAGGCCTGAGGTTTTCTTTTTGGTATGAGTGAAACTTAAGAGACTACATCTGTTTCAAACAATCGCTCCTGCCTGCTTAAATCCAGTAGTAGGCATTTTTACCTTCTGAAAGCACTTAAAGCTGCAGCAACAGAGACAAAAATACAACCATAAAACTCACTTTTAGAGGCTCAATAAGACCCATATTCTGTCTGTGGATAGAAGACTACCTCTTATGATTGTAGTAATTTGATTAGGAAAAAAGAAAAACTTATTGACCATGCAAATCCAAAGGACTGTCTAGATTCCATGTCTGTCATCAGCAGATCCAACTCAGAAAGATTCATGATTAATGTGCTTGTTTTCATAAGAGAATGGCTGGACCAATCAGCACCACTTGGGGAGAAAGAGAAGGGAGGAAGGACAAGAAGAAGGGAGGAAGGAAGGAAGGAAGAAGAAGGGGGAAGGAAAGAAGGAATACAGGGAGGAAAGAGGGAAGGAAGAGAGGAAACAAGAGAGGATGTAAGGAAGGAAAAGAAAAAGGAAGGAAGGAAGGACGATATGAAGGAAGGAAGAGAGGACTGAAGGAAGAGAGAAAGAAAAGAACGAACAAAGGAAGGGAGGAATGAATGAAGGGAAGGCAGGATGCAAGCGGGGAAGGAAGAAAGGAGACGTAGAGGTGAGAAAGGAACAGAGAAAGGAAGGAAGAGAGGAAGGAAGGGAGGAAGCAAGGAGAGAATATTAGAAAGAAGGAAGAGATGAAGGAAAGACGGAAGGAACAGGGGGCAGGATGGAAGGAAGTATGGAACAGCAGAAGAGAGGAAGAAAGGAAAAGAAGAAGGGAAGGAAAAGAGGAAGGAGGAGGAAGGAAGAGAGGCAGGAAGGAAGGAAGGAAGAGAGAGATGGAGAAAGAGAGGAAAGAAGGATGGATGGATGAGAGGAAGGAAGGGAGGAAGAGAGACAGGAAGGAACGAACAAAGAAGGGGTAAGGGAGGAGAAAAGGAAGGAAGAGAAAAGAAGCAGGAAAGGAAGGAAGGGGGAAGAAAGAGGAGGAAGGAAGGAAGAGAAAAACGGAGGAAGAGAGGAAGGAAGGAAGAGGGAGGAAGGGAGGAAGGAAGGAAGACAGGAGGGAATAGAAGAAGGAAGGAAGAGACAAAGGAAAGAAGGAAGGAATAGTAGGAGGAGGGAAGGATGTAAGGAAGAGCAGAAGAGAGGAAGCAAGGAATAGAAGGAAGGAGAGAAAATAGGAATGAAGGAAGAGGAAGGGAGAGAGCCAGGAAGGAAGGAAGGTAGAAAGAAAGAAGGAAAGAAGAGCAGAAAAGAGGATGGAATAAGGGAATAAAAGAAAGAAGGAAGGAAGGAAGGAATGAACAAAGGAAGAAGGAAGGATGGAAGGGAGGAAGGAGGTACAAATTGATGGATTGAACCCTAATAAAAATTTTTTTTAAAGTTCAGGGGCTGTTTGAAATGGACAAACAAAATAGATTTATTTGCAAATCACATGAAACCGTATTTTACTTAAGATAGAACATAAACAACACATCAGATGTTGAAACAAACATTTTACCATTTCATGAAAAATATTAGCTCATCCTGAATTTGATGGCGGTAGGGAACAACAAAACAAAAGGGACAACAAAAGGCTGAAGAAGAAGTGGTGCTGAAGAAAGAAGTAGTAAGCAACAGGTCAGTAACATGACTGGGTATAAAAGAAGCATTTTAGGGGTGCAGAAGGCCTTACCGTTGAGGCGTCCCCATGTGCTCAGGCGGCCTGGGTTAGGGTCCAGCCTGTGACTACTTTTCCCTGTGTCTCTCTCCCACTCTCTCACCCCTGTTTACGAGTCTATCCACTCTCCTCTATGAATAAAGCAATAAAAAGGCCCAAAAATATATTTTTTAAATGGAGCAATTTAAATTGGCAGACGCTCACCAGGACAATATTGGAAAATATTTGATGCTCTTGATTTTGGTGCCCTCAGGCGGCACTGCATTAAAATCAGTCAAGATTTCACACTGGAAATGACTGCATGGGCTCAGGAACCGCATCCAGAAATCGTCAGTCGACACAGTTCACCGTGCCGTCCACAAATGCAATTTAAAGTTGTATCATGCAAAGACAAAGTCATGAACAAGGTCCAAAAATGCTGGCGTCTTATCTAGGCCGAAGCCTATTGAAAATGAACTGAGGCAAATTGGAAAACTGTTCTGTGGTCAGACGAATCTAAATTTGAAAACTCTATTAGGAAATAATGGATGCAGTGTCCTGCAGACTACAGCAGAGAGAGAGACCATCTGATCAGAAATAGCACATTAGCACTCACTGTTGATCAAAATATTAACAGCAAAGAAAATACTCACTTCATGCAACTTTAGTACCTTAAAACACACATATATTCTGTTACAAATCATATAAAATCAGTTAATGTTCAAACAATTACCTGTCTGTGCATTCGTCTAGAAGTTGCACAATTATTTAGACCAAACAGCAGATGCTTGAAGTCCTCTGACAAGTTCCCATGAATATTTTCTTGTTTATTTTTCCACAATCTTTGCTGTAATTTTGCAGAGTTGTAGCTTGAGTCAGTATGACAACTAAAACAGAAGGTAGGCATCCAAACATCCATGTGATTAATGTTTTATGAAGTATTAAATCTCACTAAAACAACACTGAAGCTCCAGGAAACAAACAAGGGATCATTCTACTACTCTAACCTGGATTTTACTCATTTATGTCATTTATAAAAGAGAAAAAAAGCAAGGATTGTCCCTTTAATATTTCAAATATTCCGTGGAAGAAGAGAGAGAGAATAGCCCTGAAAATCTCTTGTCATTTGTTAATTAATCTGTTTTTTCCTGCAGTAAATCCTAAAGTCAGGCAGACAGGGAGAAAGACAGAAGGAAAGAGCTGGAGAACAAAGCCTTTAAGAATTAAAGCTGCTCCTCTCTTGACCCCAAATCGACTCAGAGGCACAATAAGATCCATATTTAAACACAACATTCAGCACAGAATATCCCCACTCTGCTCCGCCAGCTCACGCCATCACACGGCATGAAGAAAGACGCCACTCAAGTCTGCAGCGAGCCCGGCGAACACAAACAAACACGCAAACACTCAGAGACGCTAGGCTTACGAAATCCACGTGGAGGCTTGCTGGCGTGTTGGTGCTGAAAGGCTGATCAAAGAGGCCATTATTGGAGACAATTGGAGTGAAGCGCTGCTGCTCACCAGCTTGAGGTCTTTTTTTTTTTTTCCTCCATCTTCCTCCTTTCAGAATCTCTCTCCTCTCACCTGTCCCGCGTAATCAGCCTCCAATCGCCGCAATCCAGAGCTCACTTCTGAACACTTTTTCTCCATGGCTCACAGCTGTGCTTTTAAACTATCAGCGCTCTTCAGGCAGAACAATGAGCTCATCAGAAAACAGCGTGGCCTTAAATACACGCATATAGGCACTGCAAGCAAGTTTAACAGTAAATTATGCGTGGTAATCAACCATTACGTGGAATACATGGCTAGAAATACACAGCCTAATGTAAATAGAGGTGTAACACCCCCAAAGAGCATTTTTAAAATTCCTTTTTTAAAAGGACAGCCGATTACTTCTTTTTCTATTTGTATTTTGTTTAAATGCTTGATAAACAAGTTTATTCTGCACAAAGCTGCTGATGTAAGTTTATTTCCAATAACAGAAAAGTCTTCTGCAGACATGCACTTTGGATTCTAGTAACTTGTCAGACTTGTGTATTATCTACTGGCAAAGAAAATGGCATTGTAGAGATAAACCAGCGTTGAAAATCAGGAGCAATACTCATACTGTGTGGATAAGTCTCAGTCAGGCTTGGACATCTGGACACTACTTTTTTCCATTCTTCTATGCAAAACTGCTCAAGCAGCAACCACTGCTCAGGTTGGTTTTGCTGTATGCTGCGGGTCATTGTCTTGCTGGAAAATAAATCTTTTCCCAAGCCGTAGTTTTCTTGCAGACTGAATAAGATAATTAAGATATAGGATTTTCCTGAATATCTGCATTCATTTACCCTCCAACTTTACAAGGCATTCAGGGCCGACTGTTGAGAAGCATCCCCACAGCATGATGCTGCCACAACCATGCTTCACAGTGGGGATGGTGTGTTTGTAGCGATGGGCATTGTGAATAGTGTCTTGTTGGATGACCGCAAAGCACCATTTTGGTTTCATCAGACCATAGAATCACCCACATGCCTTTGGCGAACTCTAGTTAAGATTTAATGTGAAAAACCAGGGCAACAGTCATTGTATATGGGTCTCTCCAATCTCAGCTGCTGAAGCTTGTAACTCCTTCAGAGTATTCATAGGTGTCTTGGTGGCCTCTCTCATTAGTCTCCTACTTGCACAGTCACTCAGTTTGTGAGGATGGCCTGATCTAGGCAGATTTACACATGTGCCATATTACTTCCATTTCTTGATGATTTCGCCAACCTTTTCACTGAGGTGCTTAGAGTGTTCTTTTGTCTTTGTGGTGTAATATTGACTTACCAATGATTGGACCTTCCTCACACAGGTGTATTTATGCTACAATCTCTTGAGACACATTCACTGCACTCAGGTGATCACCATTTCACCAATTATGAAGCTACTAGCACCTTTTGGCTGGATTTGTTTTATTATTATATTTTAGTTTAATTGACATTACTTTGTGGATTTTTATGTAATCTATTTAGGTAAAAAAAATCAAATTATACTGGCCAGGATTGATTCATATCTATATATAGTATTATAAAATATAGCAATATTTTGGGATACATTGCCTTGCTAATAACATTATGACATATTGCAATATATTGTATCAGCAACCCTGTATTGTATTGCCAGATTCTTACAAATTCTCAACCATATCTTCAACCTCATGATTTTTCCTCAGGCTCATTATGCCTTTTAAAATTGACAGGACAGCGGGTGGAGTCATAAACAGGAATAAAAAAAAATGAAGAATAATATTCAGGAAAGGTGCTACAAGACAGATTTGAACCCAGGCCACATGGGGCATGGCCACACCACAAGGCCATCTCTCTCTCCTTTATTTTCCCAGAAGTCAGTGTAGCTAAATAGTGCTAAGAAGCTGTCCAGCTTTGCTTGTTTTTTGACTTGATGCCACCCACTGCCCTCCCCTTTGGTTTCATGCTTTTGAAACTACAAACTTGTTTCCCCCTCAAGTTGGGAATTTTGAAGAATAAACAGCTTGTTTTGCCAGAGTACATTGTTGTAATGTTGCTTCCCCTCTCCTTAGAGCCACTCTGGGTGTTTACATGCGGTGCTCTCCCTGTTACACAGTACGGTGACACACCGTGAGATGAAATCAATTGTACAACATTGTGGAAGAGTGGAGCTTCCAAGTGCAAGTAATGTTTAGAAAGATTTTTCCCTAACAATCCACTTTTTGACATAATCCCCTTGGATCCCCTTATTTTATAACTGCAAAAAACTATAAAAGCAGGATTATGAATCATTTCACTAACAACTTTCTGATTGCTTAATGATGTCCCTTAGAGACTGAAAAAAGAACCCAAACTCCGGTGTCTATCCTAAAGTTCAAGAAGAAGAGGTGCAGTATAGAAAAAAGGAGGATATAATGACTGACAGCTGGATCACTGTGACAGATGGCAGAAGTTTTGCATCCCTCCTCTCTAGCTGTGACTTTACCCGGGTACGAAGCCTTCCTAATGGACTGTCTCCTCCTCAGCTCCTCAAACCTCCTCCTCTTCTCCTGCCATCCATTCATTTTCCATCTTCTCCCTGCACAAATTGCATCTCCTGCCTCCTCAGTCGTCCCCTCTCGTCTCCCCCCTCCTCTCTCCTGCAGCGCTCGCCATCCCTGACAAAGCCTTGAGCGGCTGCCAGCGGCCCCCGAGAGCCGACTGACTTCCTGCTAAAAATACGCGCTGAGAGAACAATCTGAGAGAGCTGCTGCCACGAATGGGGGAGAGGTTTGGAGAGGGGGAGAATGAGCACTAAAGAAGGGAAGGGAAAGGTGATGGAGGAAATCTTCACCACTGTCCTCTGAAAAAAAAAAAATGCTCCAATGGAAAGCTCATATGCTTTCATAATGTTAAAATACTGTACTCAGAGTACCAAGCCAATTAAACAGTGCATACCTTAAAATCACAGTTTTATCACTTATTAAAGATTTAGTATTAAATATTTTGTACATTAATACATTAAAGTCAGATATGCCCAATGTGAGTAAATAGCGGAATTATGACTTCTTTAAAGAAGTGAATCTAAATTTGGGTTTATTTTTTCAGCTCCGTGTTGACACTAACAGGACTTTACTTCCTTCAGCTGCTAAAATTTCAGAATCTTGTGAAACGGGGTGGGGTGGGGTGGGGGGGCTTTATAAAAGTACCTATCAATACTATCCATCACTAAGATAAAGATTCTGCTTCTTGGATAGTAGCAGCATCAGCCGCAGTGCAATCCCTACAGCCTAGGTTTATTTCTAACATTATGTCCTTACTAGACGTGACAAAATCAGCTCGATAACATCAAATCCTGTTGTAGAGCTCTGACAGCATGCAAGTGCTGCAGTGCAATGCGTTTCTATGTTCCTCTCTGTTACTTGCTTTGAGGATCAAGGAGAGAGGGAGATGACACGGTATAAGGAGTGCCTAACGAAGATTTTCTTGATGTTCTTCACTTTTCCTCACAGAGCTTGTTAGTTTGTTTTACAAAGTGGAGATGTGCATTTATAATGCATCTGTGTTTGAAATGTTATACTCTGACTTAGTGGCAAAATCATTTGGCTAATTGCAGTCACAACCTCGTTGTACAAAGCACCAAATGTCCATTTTTCTAAATTCAAAATAAAAGCGCAACTTATACAGAACAGGATCGAGGCCAGAGTGGCAGAAAAAATAATGCTGTGCACTTCAAGATTAAGTCAGAATTTTGAGAATGAAGTTGAAAAACAGTTTCAAACAGTGAAGTCAAAATGTCGAGAATGAAGTTGAAATTTCGAGAATAAAGCTGAAATATAAATTTGAGAAAGCAGTACATTTTTAATTAAATCCTTCATCTTCTTTTCTAAAAATTGTTTCTCAACTTTAGTCTCGACAGTTTCTTCTTGTCATTTTGACTTTATTCTAGTAGTGCACAGCATGTTTTTTCCCTCACCTCTGGCCCTAATCCAGTCTAACATACAGCATGTCATACCATTAAAATGCAGAGAATTTAATTGGCATTGGCTAATTTAATTAGCGTGGACAGCAAGCCTGGAATGCCTACAACTGATATCACAAAGTATTAAAAGAAATGTGGTTCACAAAAATAACAATAATAGACATAAACTTAATTTTGGCTTCTCAAATTCCTACTTGTACACTCCATTATAAATCTTATCACAGTTTTGATCACATTCAGGATATGGTGTTTAATACGCACAGGGAATTTATGTCCCTATAAACATAGTGAATAGTAGTATTCCGGTTACTGATTACTTCATATTATTTCTTAAGTCCCTGTGATGTTTGGTTTATTGTTTGTTTATTTAAAACACAACCCATGTCAATTTGAAGCTCTGAGGAAAAATGAGACCATTGTGGCATATTTTGGGTTAAGCTCTGTTAACACTGACATCACTTTTCAGACATGGTCAGTATTTTAGTGCAGGGTATACACACATTTTTTTGTCACTATGTCAGCATACCCACTTTAAAAAGAAGCATATACCCACTTCTGCACACACCACTACACCACTGGTATGGTGTGTTTACTTTTTGTGTTTCTTTGCCACACATCCAAAACCAGTATAACCCTGTTTTTTTTTTTTCTTTTTCCCAGAGTACTCCAGGTAGCAAAAAACAGGTTTCCCAAAACCAGGATAAGGGTGTATCCTGGTTTCTGAAAAGAGGAAGGGTTTTTTTTTTCGTATAAACAAATTTGCCTCCCTTTTATAATATAATATCCAGTATTTATATATTAATCCACGAAAGTACAAACATCTTAACCAGACAGAAGCACTCATCTTGTTAAATACACAACTTTTGTGATTGCCTTTCCATTAATAATTCTGTTAACAAAGTGTGCATTTAGTACAATGCTTGACAAAGATGCACATTATTTGAAGCTTAAAGTAAACTAAAGGTGAGAAACTGCCACACTTTGGGAATAAAAGAACATTTTTGCTTACACTAGGGTGGCTACATGCCTGGGGTGTCATTCATAAATATTGTGTACGAATAAAACAGAGTCTAGAGTTGGCGTAAAATGTGCAGACCTGTAAGTAAACCCTGACCCATACGTATGAACGCTTTAGAGGCCCGGGAAGGTTGGCGACGCACACGGTGAGACAGTGAATTGAAGACAGTTTGGTTACTAATGCATCTGAAAAACTTTCAGTAAATACAAACTTTATGCCACTAATTACATCATCATAAGCAGGCAGTCTAATTATTTTACACACGCCTAATGAGCCATATTCTACTTTATAATATGAAAATGTGTTAAAATCCATCTTTAAAAACCTGTCATGTGTTTCATTAGCAAAGTCTTACCTTCATTCGCCCTGAGTGTAGGCGGCCAAACAATAACTTCCTCGTTTGATGTATAAATCCAAATACAGAGAGGCGTGACACACTGCAGATCATAGCACCAGTGCTTATTCAAAAAAAATCTTTGTTATCACAGAGTTTTATTTACTAATTTGAATCAATTTTACTTTGCTGCAAGACACAGAATACAGAGATAAGGCGGAGTCTACTCAACATGGATTGTTCTTTCCCCTCTGATCCCTGAGCACATCTTTTTACCTGCTGATCTACGTAAGCACATTTCGAGGTGAATCAGGGTTTATGAAGAGAGAATTTGGTTAGGATGTGCATGGTTTTTAAATCCAAATTTCTTTAGGCACATGTGCAATTTTAGTACAGATTATACACACTGTTTTATAAATGAGATCCATGAGCTGTCTTATATCTCTGCTAAAGGGCTTTCCAATATCATGTTTAATTTTGACACAAGCCCACATTTCCTCTTGGATATTCACCTGGTCATTATGTCTTTAGCTCCTGAAGAGGTGAATTGATAAATTGGTACATCACAGAAGCTTTTGAACATCACATCCTGAGCTTGAAGTCATAGAAAAGTGGTTGAAAATGAATGTAGTCGATGAGTTTCAAAGACAAAGAAAAGTAGAGGGGAAGAGAGAAATACAGAGGGCAAGAACCTGAGTAGAAGACGATGAAGATAATGAAGTTTGGGAGCAGAGATTGGTACCTGAATGAGGCTTAGTTCGAACCAATTCCTGGGAAATGAATATCTGATCTCTGTGTAAATCTGCTCTGCACACACCGAACAGCAGGAGTTACAT
Organism: Cheilinus undulatus; assembly: GCF_018320785.1. Lineage (NCBI taxonomy): Eukaryota > Metazoa > Chordata > Actinopteri > Labriformes > Labridae > Cheilinus > Cheilinus undulatus. The sequence goes on along the minus strand of NC_054887.1, from coordinate 15,090,660 downwards.
TCATCTACAGAATCAGCTGCTGCGTGTGTGACAGAGACGAGGAGCAGGAGGGAATGAACGGGAGAAAAAGAATAGGAATAGACCAGATTATAAATATTTATACGGAGGAAGAAGAGGAGGAAGAGGGATGGAGAGAGACCGAGCGACTTCAGAGGCAGCAGCAGGCGCGTTTGGCTTGGTTTATCTTTTTCTTCCCCGTCTCTCCCGTTGCCTCTCTCGCCGCTGGAGTGCGGGCGAGCGGATTTGCAGCTCGCGCTCCCTGCAGCTCGCATGTGTGTGTGAGTGGAGGAAGGACAACAAGTTCTCCCCCTTATCTCCCCCCAAAAGAACGACACAGACACATGAAGGCCACTGCACACGCTCACAAGCCTCTGTTGGAGCTGATGACGTGGACGATGATGGTGGAGATGATAGCACAGTAGTTGTAGATTCACAGATTCAACAGTTTTTCTCTCACACATGACTTTCTATGAGGTCACTTCTCGGTGGTTTCCAGCTGATATCAGTGAGCGGTGATAAGGCTTACACTTGCTCCTGACTCGGTGCAAAGATAAGATGCTCACAGCGGAGGCTGCTGAGGCGGGAAGTCAAAGAAGACGAGACAGAGCTCCTACACGTCTTCTAACAAAGGGAAATGTACTGGAGGAATCTCATCTCAACAATAAATAACCAGCTCTACCACAGATTAAATGTCTAATATCTGTATACCACAGCAGACATTTGTACTTACAGTTTAAAACAAAACTAAACTTCTAGAATAAGCCATTGAGGGGTCAGTTTGAAAACAACATGTGGATTAAACCTCCTGAAAGAAACAGTTTAAAGTCACGTCTATTGGGAAGTGAACCTGTAGCAGAATATCCATCCACCCATCCATCCATCTATTCATCCATCCTTTTAAAAGTCCATCCATCCAGTTAAAAATCAATCCATACATCTTATCTGGTGCTCATCCACAGAACTGTCTATGGGTGAAAAACAAGCAATCGTGAAGCTGAGAGAAGATTGAAAATCAATCAGAGCCATTACACAAACATTGACCTTAGCCAGGAGAACCATTTAGAATGTCCTGAAAAAGAAAGAAACTGCCGTTGTACTAACAGGCGTCGAACAGGTAGACCATGAAAAATATCAGCACTTGACAACAGAAACATTGTGAGCGCTGTAAAGAAAGACCCTAAAACAACTGTTAGTGACAACAGCAACAACCTCCAGAGGGCAGGGGTGAAGGTTATCAGTGTCTGCTGTTCACAGAAGACTTCATGAGCTAAAGTACAGAGACTACACCAGACAAACTACTCATCAGCAAAAAGAATGGGAAGGCCAGGCTGGAATTTTCCAAAAAGTACAGAGACAAGCCTCAAACATTCTGGGGCAAAGTTTCATTGACTGATGAGACAATGATGAACCTTTACTAAAGTGATGGAAAGGCTAAAGTTTGGATAAAGAAAGGATCTGCTCATGATCTCACACATACAAGCTCATCTGTGAAACACAGTGGAGATAATGTCATGGCGTGGGCTTGCATGGCTTATTCTGGGATGGGCTCATTAATCTTCACTGATGATGTAACGCATGATGGCAGCAGCAAAATGAACTCAGAAGTCTACAGAAACATTTTGTCTGCCAATTCAAAGAAAGATCCTTCATCATACAGCAAGATGATGACCCAAAACACACTGGCAAAACAACAAAGGAGTTCATCAGGTGAATGAAGTGGAAGGTTTTAGACTGGCCAAGTCAATCTCCAGACTTAAACCCTATATAGCATACATTTTACTGGCTAAAGAGGAGACTGAAGGGAGTAATTCCCCAAAACAAACAACTGAAAGAGCATGCAGTGAAAGCTTGAAAAGCATCACAAAAGAAGAATGCAAAAGTTTGGAGATTTCAGTGGGTCACAGGCTTGATGCAGTTGTTGCAAGCAAAGGATTTCCAACTAATGAAGTCTAATTCAATTCAGTCTATTTTAAGTCTATCTGTTCCAATAGTTGCTAAACTAAATATTCGGTGTTCAGTTAAAAATAATGCTAACTTCTAAGTTGTGTATCAGATCCAGATGTAAATGAGAACTGCTTATCTAAACTCTGTTGGTCTCATAGGGTTAGGTTTAGGGTTGGGGGTAAGGTTAACTGCTTTTTTGCTTTTTAACGCTTTGATGCCTGATCACTCAAATAATAGCCTATATATATTATAATTTATAATTTAGCATATATTGTTTGTATCACATTTGATACATTAGGCATATTGGAAACAAATAATCCACTGGAGGGCTCTTTTATCATTTCTCAGATTGTATTTAAAATGTTTTAAAGTAATTCATGGATCATGTTTATTAGATAGAGGTCTCATAAAAGTGTGTATCAAATATGATACAACAGGCATTAAGGGGTTAAAAACCTAAAGTGTAAAACTTTGCCGCTTTGTTTCAGTGGTTTGTTTCTGAGGCTGTCAGTGTGAATCTACTCTGATTTAAACAGCAACTTCTCTGCTCTCTGTCAGAGCGGAGAGGAGTTTAACCTAAAACAGACCCACTGCACCACATCACGCTTTAAGAGCCGTACTGCGGCTTTAACTCACAACATCTATACATCACTGCGGTCTGATTTCACAGAACAGCATCAGTTTCTCATTTGATTTTTTCCTTTCCCAGCGATTCACATCTTTACATTTAGAAAACTAACCCTGCATCCACTTCAGTGGACATCCATCCAACTCGTCCTCACTTTAGTCAGAGTTATCACTGTGTAGAAGTTCAGTTATGAACACAAACGCGATTTTAAAGAACTCCCTTTTGTGGTGCGTCAAGGAGCTCCTCAAGGATTTAAGAATCAGTGGATACAAAGCGATGCATTCATGAGCATTGTTTGTCAGAAAATTGAACACAGAAGACAAAAAGGAAAAGGAGGAATCTTTGCAGCTTGTTACATCTAAAGGGAGGCTGATTCAAATCTCAGGCGTTACTAGTGTCCCTGAAAAGACTCAAGTCAATCAAGAATGAAAGTGAATTGATTTCAAAATGTATGGCATGCTGTATGAAGGATGTTTTTAATTCAGTTTGTGATAAAAGGATCTGTTTGTGTAGTTCTTTAAATTACAGTGACTAAAGTGTCTTAGTTGCAGCCCTGAAAGCTTCATAGAATCTTTCTTCATCTAAAGTTTGCTTCAAAGTTTTCCTCTGAGAGAGTAAATATAGCCTGGCTCTGACCTTGGCTGCATTAACACATCGCCACAAGGGGACCAAGTTACAGAAAACAGGCCTCTGACCCACCCTGACTCCCCAAACACAGCTTTTAGAGATGCTGACCTAGCCAGTCGTTGAACTTTTTGACCTCAGAGGGCAGTCCCAGCTCGGTGAAGTCCCCGGCGTGGATGAACACGTCACCGTACGGCATCTGGATGGAGTCTGTGCGAGAGTGAGTGTCTGAGATGCAGACGAAGCGGGTGTAGCCAGGTGGCTTGGGGGTGTCGTGGGGCATAGGATCCACCCTGAAACAGAGGAGAAGAAAGTTAGATTTAAAATTTCTCCATTAGGGGGTTTTGAATCAAACATTAACTAAAATTAGGTTGAGAGCCACTGGTCACTGGCCACATAAGAGTGCAACCCAACAACACATTTCATTTCACAGTTTATATGTTAACAAGCCAGAACTTTCGAACTGCCTGCACAAGCACCGAATCTCTAGGGCAGTGATCATCAAGTGGTAGCCCAAGGGCCACACGTGGCAACCAACAGCTTCCAATCCAGCCCCAAAGGAGAAGAAAATAGGGACAGAGAGAAAGATGAGAATGAAAGGAAGAAGAAAGAAGGGATAGAGAGCAAGGCCCAGATGATGGAGGAGAAGAAAGCAGGGACAGAAAGCAAAATGAGCATGATGGAGTAGAAGAAAGCAGGGATAGAGAGCAAGATGAGGATGATGGAGTAGAAGAAAGTAGGGATAGAGAGCAAGATGAGGATGATGGAGGAGAAGAAAGTAGGGATAGAGAGCAAGATGAGGATGATGGAGGAGAAGAAAGCAGGGACAGAGAGTAAGATGAGGATGATGGAGGAGAAGAAGGCAAGGAAACTTATGTTAAGGAAATAATACAAGTAAATTTAATTTAGGCATGGTAAAAAAAATAGGGATTGTTAATCTAGGGAAATCACAGAAGACTGTTATATGATGTAATGTAAGCATTCAACTTACAATTCATAAACGGCCTTGGAGTAGTCTGTTTTTTAATTAGTGTGGACATTTCAGTGACTAAATTTCTATATATTTTATCATTTAGGGAGAGGGGAAGCAAAAAGAGGTCACTGCGGCTCTTCTTAAAGACAACAGGAGAAAGACGAAGCGCTGTATGCAAAGTCTCCATGGTGAGACGCTGACAATGAAAGAAGTTTGAATTAGTATCCTGCAGAAAATCATCCCCACAGACTGAGGCAGAGGAGGAAACGGAGGAGACGCGAGCGAGAAGCGAGAGGCCACAATAAAAGAGCGGTGCGGAGAGAGACAGAAAGAGAAATGTGCAGAGATAGAGAAAGAATAAAGCGCAGATATAGAAAAAGAGCAGCGTCCTGTGGGACTGCCAGCGAGCGTGCAGCTCCGTGGGGTCTCCAGGGGGAAGAGGGGAGCTGGTGAATAACCATGGCCCACTTTAGTGAGCTCTCCTCCAGGTACGCTAACACCCAGCCCTGCCTCCTCCTCCTCCTCCTCTGCACCCACAACAAGAGAGACGAGAAGAAGTGGGGAAGAAGATGCATGTAGGACAGACGGTGAGAAGTGAGTCACAAAGTAATGAAGTACACAGAGAGTTCAATAAAAGTGTTTCATTTCTTCTTTTGAGCTGATTTCATGTTTGGAAATGTAAAGGGATGATTGAAGGAGCCTGTAGAGGGGTTCAAAGCTTCAGTACAAATGTTTAAGAGTTTACTTACTTTTAAACTTAACATCACTAAAATTAAAGTCAAGCTAAAGCTGAAGATGAAGCTTTCTTGAAGGATTGTGCCAGTATTTTAGACATTTTTAGGGTGTTTTCACATCTAAAGCTTGTTTGCTTTGTTCCAGTCAAGATGATAAAATGACAAATTTTTGCATTTTTCCCTTTTTTCTTCTTTTGGGTTCCTACTGCAATATTGCAAAGTGGGCCAAAGTACACAAACACACACCAAAGATGGGCTGTCCTCACGTCTCTTCCAACTGTGTAGGTAAACATTGCTGTTCATGACACTAGTTAGCCAGTTAGCCTATCAATCAAATGTGTCGTTGATCTGGAGCAGCAAGGAGGTGAAACGTCTTATCTCCATTCTAACAGATGAGTTTATCATATCTGCCAACACTCCCGTTTGTCCTGGGTTTCTCCCATATTTTTGAGCAATCTACTACCCATCTCTCGTTTTGCCATTTCTCCCAAGAAACTCCTGTAATTTTCATGGCTCTATCATAAATAGGCTAATTGATAAGGACAGAATCATACACCTTGTATGTTTGTCTGAGGATACTAAAGGTGCCAGATTGTGTATGAATCACATCATACACTCATCTAGATATAATTTCAATCCCTCTGTCCCTGTGACCTGGCAACCCAGGACAGACAAGATGAGCTGCATGAAGGAGCGAGGTAAACGAAAATGTCAGGACAGATCATCTTCGATCTCCTCTCCTTCTCTACATAATAATTGTTGTTTTTGTTCATTACGATTGTTGTTTTTGATGTGAGACACATTTGCACCATGAGTGAAGTTATGCACTGAGTAAGAGTTTCCATCTGTAACTTTAGGTGTTCCTGACGATGCGCTGTCATCATCAGTATGCATTGCTTTGCTATGAGGTTGACTCTGCTTTATTCTTGCCATAGGAAACACCCCTAGGCACATATTTTCATGAGTTACTGCAGCTGTCATATTGTAAAATATTTAACACTTTCAAAAGTGTAGTTTTAACCAATATAGACACATTTTACTTGCTATGAGTTTAATTAACACCGTCTATTTTGCGGTGTATTGTAATTTATTATACAGGTGTGACTTTACCTGAACAACCTGGTTGGAGATCTATACTCTTGTTGCTCTTGCTGATACAGAAAGTACATATTCTACTGTACAGTTCCTCAGGAGCTACTCGGTACTCGTACTTAAAGTAAACTTTAAATTGAATACTTCTTAGTTTTACTTAAGTAGATTTATAGACTATTACTTTTACTCCTAGCTGAATTTTAACTAGAGTAACTGTACTTTTACTTGAGTACAACAGTAGTGCACTTTTTCCACCTCTGGATGCATTTGATTTATGCCCATATCTGCTATGTTGATATTCCAAAATTAATTTTAGACAATACTGATATCTTAATTTAATGTGGACCTAAAACCTCAGTCAAGAATAAATTAATATATTTCAATCCTTAAAAATCACTTTAATGTGTAAAAAATGATCATGAATAAGGAAAAACACTTTAGCTGACGTAGGTCTGTTGGTCCAGCCTAAAACTCCACTCACTTACTGTATCTGTTTTCATGGCCAGTATTTACAGCTTATAGTCATATTTTTAAAGCCAAAATATCAGTTGTCAGTTTTGGCAGAAATTTTTATATCTGCCAATACGATAACTCAATTTTGAGCTAACATTTGTCGATTACGCTCCCTATGTTAAACCTCAAAAATTTCCTGGGGAGAACCCCCCCCCAAGATATATAAAGACTAGTTTAGACCAAAGATTCGTGATGAGACGAGTTGAAACTTGCAACTGCTTGCAATGCTCCACTCTCCGACACTCTAAACACCTCCCAGTTCACACTGCTGCGATTGAATGAGACGGTGCAATGTTTCCATGGCAACAACTCTCACAGTCATTCACTTTAAAGAGATTTACCTAAGTTATTGTGCAATAAATATGTCTCTAAAGAGGGAAAGAACTGCATATTCACTGTTTTAATGTTTTTGTCGTCATAATCATGCCTTTATTTTACATGCAGGTGCATGAGAGTGATTACTCCTTCTTGTCACCAACACCGTGCAGCTGTGCAGTTTCAAGGCACATATGAATACAAAAATGCTTTGCTAGATCAGTCTTGTTATAACGAAAATGTCTGCTGAGAAAAATATTTTTTTCCAAGGACAGATTTAGCGCAGTCTATAATTTTACCTGCCTATCTTATAAAGCGCAGTGCGTCCTGTCCGCGCACAGCTAGAAAGAGAGCCTTTTCATATGATATAATCTATTAGCCTTTTATTCTTTTTTATATAACTTGCCTGTTGTGATCACATCGATCCTTTTTGTTGTTGTATTACACAGAACCTTCATGCTGTCAGCTACGCATTTAAGCCTGATGTGCTGGAGGAGGCAGGAGTTTAAAGGCAGAAATTTTACAGCATGGCAGCGCAGCTTAACGGCGCATATAAACACAAAAATCCTTTCTAGCTCACTGGTGTCATAATGAACATATCGGCTGAGAAAAATATTTTTTCCACCATCAATCCGCTTTTTTGTTTGTTTTTTTTTACACAGAAACTTTATGCTGTCAGCTGCACATTTAACCCTGATGCGCTGCTGCTGGAGGAGACAGGAGTTTAGGCAGAAGTTTCCAGCACGGCAGCGCAGTTTAAGGCCGGCCACACACTACAGGATTTTAAGCCCGATCTGGGGCAAGATTTGCCTCCCCGATGATCGTGGGGGTGTATACCAACTGGTGCTTCGTCGCAAATGATTATTTGTCTGAGTAGTCTGCATGTGTGTGGTGTTAACACGATTAATTTAATGCTCCCAAACCCTAAAACGTAAATATCAAACATGTCTGATATTTATGAGTCTAGGTCGTAATGCCGCTGACGGAGTACCCACAACAACCAATGAGAGCGAGCATACTGGGTAGTGTCACCAGACGAATCATACGTACTTTCACCGCTCACAACCATAAACACAATGGTCCAGCCAGTCACGTGAAGTCACGTAATCATGCGAGGTCATAGGCAGGTCAGCAGGTGTGTGGTCTCCAGTGATCTGACAGTTGTCTAGTGTGTGCTTTCAGAGGATTAAAGATGAAAAATTTTGGAAATTGTCCTGAAGTTTGTGGTCTCCCACGGTCTTAAAATCGTTTCTAGCTCACTCATGTCATAATGAAGATATCTGCTGAAAGCTATTATTTTTTCATGAACAAGTCAGGCCTCTACAGCCTTGGATTTCTCATGGATTTTCACATGAAGATCAACGCTTCCTGTGTACAAACGCAGCTGGAGAATGAGAGACTTTTCAAAAAGGTTGTTTCTATTTTCCTTTATCATATATCTGCTCCTTGGAAATCAACTGTTAATCCTGCTGTGCAGCTGATGGAGGAGACTGGAGTTTGGTAGGTGGAAGTTTTCGTGTTAAATCATTCAAAAGATCGATGTTTGCCTAATTATTTCCAAGAAGCAGATAAATGTGATAAATTGAAACAGAAGCATTGTTTAGAAAAAGTTCTCCTTAACTTTATTTAGCTGCGCTCATAAGTAGGAAGTGCAGCGCTTTACAGGATAATCCATGAGAAATTCAAGAATGTAGGAACTGAATATGTCAGTGGAACATTAACTATTCTCAGAGGATATCTTTGTTATAACAAGGCTGATCTAGAAAAGCATTTTTGAGTTTATATGTGCTGTGAAATTTCACTGCTGTGCTGTGTGGTGATAACAAGTGATTTTCAGGAGGATCAATGAGAAAAGAGATATCTTAAAAATTAATAGCACGATCATATCTGATGGAATTGGCGTATATAGCCTTTCAAAACAAGATTTAAATTTCCCTTTTCACATTTCTCTGCTTGCTGCGTTCTTAAACCTTCTCTCTGCAACTTGTCTGGCTGAATCACTGGCGACTCCATCAGACGGCTTTATTCGAGCTGCAACGCTCAGTTTAGACTGCTGTGAGTCCTTCTAGAACCGTCTCGTCGCGTGGCGACTCTTTGGTCTGAACTGGGCCTAACAGACACACATGATAGTCTTAGCTGTCTAACTGTGACACAAGAGATTCCCCTATGTTTTGTTCATTTTCTAAGTGGCATATTTGCAACACAATCTCCAAAGTTAATCGATGACCTACTATCCTCTCAGTTTGCTCAACCTCATTATCAAACCAGAGGTGCAACAGAAAAAGGGTTCTACTACCAACAGTACAAAGAAGAGTCCTCAGAGTAATGGTTGGCTGGAATTCTTTGCTGGTGTATATCATTCAAGAGAGTAATAAAGATTAGTTTAATTTTTTATATCATACAGTAGCTCCTTAACAATTTCTCAGTTTGGGATCAATCAAGTCTTGAGAAAATTTTCCATGTTGTGTCCCAGTCAACCCTAAACAGGGCCTATCATCCTCAGAAGAAAAAGGCTCCCAGCCTTGAACATAACTCTTTATGTTTCATTTAAAACGTATTTTACCAGAAAAACCTTATTAAGATTAAAAATCTCATCAATCTCTTCGAGTATCTTGGCTGAGACTGGCTGCAGGACATTCAGCGAGTTAGAGATGTAAAACACAAAGCATTTACAAACACAGATCAGCAAATCCTGCGTCACAAAGAAGGAAGTCATTTCATAGAGGATCTACAACCTGATGCATCATCCTCCAACATCTTTAATCTGCTTTTAAAGGCGTAAAGAGATCAGCTCCACCGGACACAGATCCTGCAGTAAACTGGAAGACAGAGCGAACTGTTTCTGAAAACAAGCTCTAACGCACAGATTTGTTTGCTTAAGTTTGACTTCCCTTTAAGATGGAAGTTAACAAAAAGTCTATATTCACCTGATAAAGCTTGGATTTATTCTTGTAAGGATTTTCTCCAAGAAGCCAAGTACATAAAGCTTTCAAAAGTTCAACTTTCTTTATGCTATTCCATAGCCTACCTGCTCCACTGATCAGTTGCTTTGATTTCTCACACAGGAAATGACATCAGATTGCCTGCATGCACACTCCCTCTTAATGACTTTTAGGCATCGCCCTCTGTTGGTCACAATCTGAAGCTTTGGCTTCATAAAGTGTTAAAGAACAGGAAGAAGTTTCTTACTCTTAAAAAGAAGCAAAACAGTTTCCCTCTTGTTTTCTGCATCAAACAGATGTTTTTGATTTTTCATACCCCACCTGTTCAGTAAATCTAATTATGATTTTAAAAAACGCATTAAACTCAACTGAAGGAAAAAGCAGGCCTCTTGTGGCTACCTTTCTTGAAAATGTGTCTAAAACTTAAAGTTTCTAATTAGATTCTGACATTCACTGATAGCTTCTGGTGGTGAATGGCAGTTGATTGCTTAAACATGCATTTCAACCTTTTAATTTAGTTTATGTATTATTTAAAAGGAGCTGTCTTTTATGCAACTCTTATTATCCTAGGCTAATTCAGAAAAATAGGTGATTTGCACTCACATGTGGACGTGTGGCGGTTGGAAGCGTCCCTGGTTGATGTTGTAGAAGGTGAAGGCCTGGGTGGGGTTGGTGCTGTACTCGTCCACCTCCACCGCCGCCCTGCTGCCTCTGGGAGTGTGGGCCTGAGACTGCTGCTGCTGCCGCCGCGCTGCCATGATCTCTGACAGAGTGAAGGCCATGGCACTGAGGAGCGACGATAGCCACGCGGAGCAGAGCAAGAAGAGGAGCTGCTTGTTCTTTTTGCTTTAGGATCGTTGGTGGATATTATCCGATGGAGGAGGCGCTGCTGCTGTCAGACTCAAACCCGAGAGGAGAACATCACCTCCCTCGTCTTCCTCCTCTTCTACTTCTTCTCTGCAGCTCGTCGACACCTGAGAGGAAACAGAGCAGAGCCGGCATGAGTGGGAAGATGGGAAAGTGGACAAAAAAATCCCTTACACTTTAGAAAAGATTCTAAAAAAGCACGAGTTAAAAAACAAACAAGGTTAATTGCTTAATCCATCCGATGATTTTAAATTAATAGACAATACTGTGTATAGTTCAGATGGAATTTTACAGTTTAAGCATTATAAACTGAACAAAGGATCACGTTTTTTTGTTGAAATAAAAAAATCTAACTAAAGTGAGTAAGTAAGGGAGCTGACTAGCAACAAACTGTCTTCATGAGCTACTGGGGTAGACTATCAATCTGCAGTGTTGACATACAGTACAACTGATTGTTTTAACAAATAATTGACGGCCTTAGAGAGTAAATGAAAATTTCAACAAAAACTGTCGGCAAGTAACTGACAACGGTGACAAACAACCAACAGTATTCTCTGGTAACTAACAAGAGAGACTGAAAATTGAGAGTGCTGATTAGAAAACAACAGTGGTAATGTTCAACTGATGGCAACTTCACTGACTAGCAATTGATGTTACTGAAGAAAAAGTGACGGTGCTGACCAGTAACTGACAATGTTAACCAGCAATCAACTGGTTGCCCAGTAACCAGTGGTGCTAGTCAGAAACTGATGTTATTGACCAGCAATTGATTACATAAACCAGCAGTTAGGGATGTTCCAATACTACTTTTCCCTTCCTGATACTGATTCCAATACCACAGTGTTGGGTATCCGCCGATACGGATTACTGATCTGATACTGGTGTGAACTTTCTAGACTGACTATGCAGACTAGCAAATTATTTTAGAACTATATTTGACTGAGAACATGGCTCAACAAATAGAATCATAATGTACAGCATCTCTGTGACCCTAAAGTTGTTTTTTTTTCTGCTGATTATTGAATTTAACTGCTAAATAGTGAAATAACAATAATACAGGGGGCTGCATCTCTATCTCACTATCCATTATGCTCTATCCGGGCAGCATGATGTGATAACAGATCAGCCTGCCATTGGCTGGCAGACCCTCACAAAGGGAAAACAATTTGGCGGTTAGCGTTTAAAGCTAGCAGTAATAAATGGTTGTCATTGGATTACAAATGATATAAACTTGTTTAATATCATGTTTACTGCTGTGGATTTAATCACTACAGTCCCAGAAAGTCCAGGCTCGCTAAAAATGCTGCTGCAAGGGATTTAAAGGCATCAGTGGCGTCAATGGGACAGCGCAACAGCTAGCTTCAAGAAGAAAAACAAGCAACGGCACACATTTATGGTTCAAAAGTTATTTCACTTTTGTTTAACTGTCACTTTTTCTCTTGTATGACAGCACCAGTCTGGAAGACATTTTATCAATCGCATTCAGAGAAAAAAACGGTAGCTCATGCTCGGAATTATTTCCAGTTTATAGCGCTAACATTTAGCATGGCTAAATGAAGCAAAAAAACAAAGTTAAACCAAATGGATCGGTGAATAAACTTGTGTACTCGTCGATACCGATGCCTGCATTTTGAGCGGTATTGGAAGGATTTCCGATACTGGTATCAGAATCAAACAACTCTACCAGCAACTGACAATAATGACCGGCATTTGTCAGTGTAGACCAGAAACAAGTAGCGTTAGCCGAGGTTCTGTACTAAGCTGTGATTTTTACACATCTGTGACATTTGATGACTTTTCCCCTTTCTATACTGCCTTTGAAGATATAAAAAAGTCAGCTTTTTATCAGATTTGAACATAAGATAATTATGTTTTGGTAAATAAACAAAACCATCATCTGATGGTGTTTATACATGTGGAACTGTGCCGCTCATTTTCTGGCAAAGCTTAAATGTTCTGTGAAGGGTATCAATACAAATGTCTCAAGGTGTAAAGTCAGCAAAAAGTCATTACGGTGCTGTCATGGAAATGCACTCTGAAAACACCTATTGATGAATCAGAAGAAATAATGGACAATTACCCAAACACTCCAAAAAGTAAATTGTATTTAATATCTATCAATATGCATACTCTGAGGCCTTTTTACATTTAAGACGACAATAAAAACGAGACCAACATTATTTGTCAGCTCAGCCTTCTTGTGACAAAAACCAGGATAAAAAACATGACTTTTATTTTGTAGGGGTGTGAAACATCCATATGTTTTAAACATGTGGTAGCAATGACTTCCATTAAATGTAAACTGTTCTGTTTGTGAAAGCTGCATCCCCTGCAGCGACTGTAGTCCATGAGCATCTGTTAGCTCATGTTCAGCCTCATATTCAAATATAACAGGAAGTCTGAATAAAAACATTAAATCATAAATTAAATGAAAAATGGATGCTCTGCAGAATCAGGCTGCAGATAGAAGCTCAAACACCTCAGAGGATTTATTATCTCCAAATGTTCTTTAGTTTCTGCTCTTTTAAATCCTGTTTCTTCTTCTTTTCATTACGTCTTTTTGCTCTGGAGAAATAAAATCATAAACTAAAGTGATAGAATCCTCTCCTTGCCGCTCTCTGGTGTGCGCGGCGTGCACGTGTGGTCCGTGGATTCAGCTCCTTTCTTCGCCACTGCAGAGAGGTGCTGAGGAGAGAGGGATTCTGGGAGACGGAGGTGATAATTTGGTTGAGCGTTCTTTGGCAGGGTCTACCTGGACCACCGTGTGATGTCAGCGCGCCATCTCTGTTCGCTGCAACCTCACACGCTGACAGGCAGCACGCTGACAGACATACACTTCACACAGTCTTGGTTTGTCACGGGCAGATCCCAGCATGCTCTGAGGAGGGAGTATCGCATGTGTATGCGCAGGCCTGTGCATGCATATTTAAACGTGTGGCTGCTGTCAGAGTGTGACAGTGACAGTGTGACACAGAGATGCATTAACAGATGCTGTGAGATTAGAACACGACGGGCCACACTTTTCCTCATTACACCGTTTGCACACACACACAAAAAAAATCTTTTGATGATGGCAAGCCTTAAACTTACGTCAGTCTACGGTAGAGCTAAAATGTATTCACACTTCAAAAAATAAATAGAAATGAAAGTGAAATACTCTTTTAAAGCAGTTAAATCCTCTGGTCATCACGTGTCACGGTGCCAGCAGGCTAAACAAACTGACCCAGACATCCCTCTCCCAAGTGATGCTCTCTAGCTCCTCCTGAGGGACTCCAAGGCTTTCCCAGACCAGACAGGAAACATAATCCCTGCAGTGTCCTGTGTCTACTTCTAGTTGGACATGCCTGGAGGACCTCCACAGGGATGTGACCAGAAGCCATCCTGATCAGATGCCCAAACCTCTTCAAGAGCCCATCTTCAGTTCAGTTAAAACCATCATCAAGAATCTGAAGGAAGATGACACATGTATAAATCTGCCTAGATCCTCAGAAACTGAGTGACCGTGCAATGAGACTAGTGAGAGAGGGAGGCCACCAAAACCCCTGTGACTAGTCTGAAGGAGTTGCAAGCTTCAGCAGCTGAGATGGGAGAGACTGTTGCCTTGGTTTTTCACATTACATCTCTACTAGAGTTCACCAGAAGGCTTGTGGGAGACTCCACGGTCAAGTGGAAGAGAGTTCTTTGGTCTGATGAGACCAAAATGGCAGTTTCTGGCCATCAGGCAAGACGTTATGTTTGGCGGACACCAAACACCGCACATCACAGCAAACACATCATACCCACTGTGAAGTGCGTTGTGGCAGCATCATGCTGTAGGGATGCTTCTCAGCAGCAAGGCTTGTAAAGGTAGAGGGAAAAATGAATGCGGCAAAGTATAAGAAAATCCTGAAGGGCGGTCTTATTCAGTCCACAAGAGAACGACAGATTGGGAGAAGATTTATTTTTCAGCCAGACAATGACGAATAAGCTTACGGCGTCTACTAAAGACTGACTTAAAGGTGTTTATTTTTATTATATTTATTTGAGAAAAATTAAAACAAGGGTTAAACATCAAAGTAGGTATCCACAATCTCATTCTTTTAGTCACTACCCAAAGCTCATGACCATTAGTAATGGTTGGAGTACAGATAGGCCGATAAATCAAAGCTTTGCCATGACAGGAGCGAGCACTTACTGCTGACATGATTCTCCTGAAAAGGTGAAAGGACAACACCAGACTCATGAGACTGAAGACACTGAGCCAAAACGAGGATGAGCTACGATAACGAGAGTTGATACATGGACTGATTCATGAAAAATTTTGCTTATCCAGGACTCCACCGATGCATTCAGATCAGTCATTAACTCACTTGAGTTCATCTTTAGACAACTACTACAGTATTGTCACTTTTGTAAATCTATTAGTAATTCTAATCATCTTGTTGCAACAGGACAGACCTCTGCAGCCCGTTGGCAGCAGCAGTATGAACCAGAGCAGATCCAGCAGAGCTCAGTATAGTAGAGAGTGTCCTGTGTGATAAATTCATCTGGTCTTTCTGGCTGATGCTCTCTCTCCTATTCAGCTCATTCTCAAATTTAACAAACAGCCATCACATCAGACTTCATGCTACCGTCTCTGCTTCATGTGACTAAAAAGTTAAAGTCTGAGTATGAAGCTGAAACACTCGCTGTTTCATGTACATTTTAAAGTCTGTGCTGGTCTGATATGGAGCCACGCTCAGCTCTGTGCAATACAGACAAACCAGAAACTGAGTGAAAATCCAGAAAAAGTTTGTCTTGTTTAATGCCATGAGTCTGATCATTTCAACGAGATTTAGCATCTAAAATAAACATTAAAGGCAGATTCGAGCTGCATAGAGTACAAATAAAAACCCTTAGCTGGGGACATTCAGAGTAGGGATGAACAACTTCGGCAAAAATGGTTATCACGATTATTCTATATCAGGATTATTGATCATAAATCATCTTTCTTAGGGTTGTTTTTTTATGATGTATGAGAGAAGAGAGATGTCTCGTGTTAAATACAGACCTCTCTTGTCTGCAGTTGTGGTTCATATGCACCATATTGATTTTGGATTATTATGCATAACACGCCCTTTCATGCAGATCAGCTATTTGAGCAAGATCACTGAATGTTGAGCAACACATTTCAAAATGTAATTTATGTTACTTGTAATGTAGGGCTAATTAATGGTATAAGATCAGGCTGTTGTAAAGAAAAGCTGTTGAAGGTAAGAGCAGAAGCGCTGTGCCTATAGAAAGTAGCGGTGCACACACCTCACTTGGAAAGTACAGTTTGAAATTATAAATCAAGAAAAATTATGTCATTTGTCAACAGAAGATCTGTATACCGTCTCATACATATCCTCTATTTTTTTCTTTCTATCAGAAAAAGCTGCACGAACAGTAAAAAGAACTAAATCCAATAGGGGTGTAACAGTTCACAGAGGTCATGGTTATAGGCATAATTCCACATTTCCCTCATTTATTTTTTTTTTAACTTGACAGTAGTGTTGCTTACAGTTTGATGCATTTGGTATGAGAACAACCTGTGATAGTTGGCAAAGGCTGTGGTGTATTAAACATGAAAAAAGAGAAAAACACTTTTAAAAAGATTCTAAATCAAAAGCAACAAAGATGTAAATCGTCTAATTTCTCCTTAAAATAATAAAATTGATAAAACATATTGAGGAAAATAAATTATGTGTATTTTAGAACCTTTGTAAGGTTTATTCAGGATATATGTGGCGTGCTGTGACGCCCTCACACAGCCATTATTAAACAGTATATTAAAGGCTATATGCTGATATGTAGAGGCAGAGAACCCTGGCTACAGTGTGTATTACTCAGGTTAAAATCATGACTTGTGTTCAGCAATGAAGGACCACAGGGTCACTTATGTAAACACCAGATGGGATGTTGTAATGGAATCCAAGCAGAGTGCCTAAATACACACTTGTAGCGACTGTTCTCTACTTCTGCATATCTGCGTGTGACTTTTAAAACGCTTTAACATCGCTAAAGTCCTCGACTCTCTCTGTTTCTTGTTTTAGAAAACTGCGCAGATAAGTTAGCAAGAGGGGGAACAAGCCAATGGATCTCGCCACTCCCCTGCTACTGCACCAATAGCGGACATTTCTTCTTCAGGTTTTGTTTTGCCTGCTTCTTCGCCAGCCATCTGCGATTGCATTTTTTCTCCATTCAGACTGTAGGAAGAATTCAGACATAGTCGTACTACATGCACCAAACTGTGATGATTCGGGATGAATAAAAGTACCATTGCCCCCCTACTAAATGCCACCCTTAATTACAGAGATGCCAATTCACACGGGATAAGTGTTACCTGTGGACCTATGTCAGTGCTGAAATACGGTAGTAAATTTACCCAGCAACTTTTACTCCGCAAATAACGGACACGATACATTCATACGGGATTAAAAACAGACGTCCTGTGCAATTATTTATATCACGCAGGACGTCTGTCTCTAGGTAACATTAATCTTGTGCGAATAGGGCTTTTGTTGTTTGTTGTTGAACTGTATTAGTGGGCTAACGCCGCATTTGGTTGAAAGTAAGCTCCGGCTGTGAGCTTGGAAAGTGCTGGGCTGTCTGCTGATCTTAAAGGGGTATGAACCTTCGTCTGCTCCGAGGCTGCCAAAATTAGATTTGCAAATACTGACTAAAAACATGATAAAGCAGTTATTAAGTAGTTCATACAAAGGTCTTTGGATAACAGAAGCATGCAAAGGCCTTTTTTATGGTTTTATCAGTGAAACTATTAAAATCTATGTTGATTTTGATGGCAGTGTGCCACTTTCTCTTTTCTCTTGGGTCCTGGGGGGTGCTTTGCTTTTCTTAGGTACAAGTGGGGGAATGATCCAAGGAAAAATGGTGGGAAACACTGGCTTATTGGACACTGAACCTGAAAATACAAAATGGATATATATATATATTTTTTTTTATTATTTATTTATTTATTTTTCTTAATTTTATTAATTAATCAATTTAATCAAGAGATTTTCTTTATTGTGGTCAAAATTGCAAAAATTTCAAATATAGTTTTGACATTAAAATAATAAAACAATGAACTATATTAGAGAGCATTTGTAAAAAATCAGAATTGCTAAGTGCTTTTCAACAGCAGCAATAATAGAACAAAAATTAAAACAAACAGGCAGGTCTAAAGAATCAGGAACTAAAGGCTCATTAAAAAAAATCAACTCAGACTTAAAATTATTTTGAAGGAATTATCAAAATTAAAAACTAAAAATCAAGAAAAATCCGTATTAAAGTATGTCCTGAGAAATTAACTTGTTGCCCTCATCTAACGCTCTGCCCCCTTTTGTATTCAGTCTGATATTAGGAACTACTTAAAAATGTTGAGGACCTCTTAGCTCGCATGTTAACAAAAGGTCAGCAAAGTGGCTGTAGAGAGCTTTAAAATGAATCGGTTAAATCTTAAAATCTTTTCTAAAATGCACAGGGAGTAAAGGCGGTATAGCAGGCGTGATGTGGTTGTACTTCATTGTTCTGGTTAAAGATTCAAAAAAGAGGGAAGACGGAGGGGAAAAATGTCAATTTTAATTGATGAGTAAATAGACTATATATGCTTCGAGACTGACCAGAAAGAAAAGCCGCCCTCATAGACATGCTTGGCCAGCAATCCAAGGTGCAAAGACTGAGGAAAAAGCCAAATAGATCAACAAGAATTCAACTCTCCCAGAGCACAACTCTGCAGTCTCTAGAGACTGGCAAACGTCAAGAATACCATGCATAAGGTGTGCTTATATCAAAACAGGAGTCTCTTGCACTTCAGCCTCTCTACAGGTGAAGGTTGGCGCTCTCAGAAAAGGACCTGAGATGTTACAAAGATAATTCAATGGACTTTATATCCCCGGCAAATCTAGAGAAGAAACTGGAATTGCATTTTGCAATTTGAAAGGTTCAAAGGACTAATGTCTGAGCATCATCAGTCAAACCAAAGGACCAGATGAACCATATGATGTTTCTAAAGGTCTCAAGCCTATATAACATTTCTCTGTTAAAACGTGAAAAAACAACATTATTTTTTGTTATGACAGCTTAAGTATTAAAATGTCCACTTTTGAGCTACAGCACACTGCTCAGGGTGCAATGGACCAACAGGGATTTCATATCGCTGGCATCGGACCAAAACATCGTATCTCCATTTTTCTTTTTTTTCCATAAATTAGTGCTATAGGTAGCCCTGTCATTGACTGGCCACCAGTCCAGGGTGAACCCCTCCTCTCGCCCAATGACAGCTGGGATAGGCTCTAGCCCCCTGCGAGACCCCCAATGGGATAAGCGTTGTAGAAAATGGATAGGATGGATGGATAGTGCTATTAGTCACCCTTTACATCTGTCAGTGGGTTTTAACAAATTTTAAAGCAAAATAAAGTTAACAAAAAGTTTACTTTGACCATTCAGTGTTAAATTAATTGAAGAATTCTAGATACGAGGTTTTGGCCCGGCTCCAGCATATGCATTCTTTTTAAGCCAATCAATTTGAACCTTTAATTTTTCATCGTGACAACATGAAAACATTTCATACAAAAGAAAGCAAAGGAAAAAAAAGAAACGTTGGACATATTTCTGTGCAGTGGTATCTTTTTTTGTTCATGCACATGAGGAATGTTTTTTAAAATTTAGACATATTTGAGGGGAAAAAAAATCTAACGCCAAAATAACCACAGATGATACCTTTGCTGCGAATGTATTTGTGCAAAGTAGTCTTTGGATTAAAAGCAAACATCCTCTGTCTGTCCTTTCTTTATCTCATCACTCATATTCCCTTTTACTCTTTCATTTCTCCACCTGTTGTATTGGAATCATCCTCTCCTTTTCCTCTCACTTCTCGTCCCTCTCCTCTTCTTCGCCCTTCTCCTCCTGCCTGCAACTCACAGACTATTTTTCCAAAAGCATGATAAAGATCAGCATTTCCACCTATGAGCTTGTTTCATACCTTGAACTTCTGGTTAAATGCTGTGTAAGAGGGAATATTGTACTTTGCTGGTTAAGCCAAATAGGACCAGCATCTAAAATTGTCTGCATAAAAAATAAAGTTTCTTTTAAAATTTTAACTGCTTTAATTTCAAGGAACATATACAATACTAAATTATAAAACACTTAGCTTTGTTGTTAAACCCGCTTAAAAAAGCTTGGACCCTAATGTTTTAAGTCATCAGGGATGTGGATCATTCATTCTTATTAATAATGATACCCTTATTCATGTTTCTTGCCAATACAAGTCCTTACCAATACTTCTTTATTGCTTTTATATTGTTTGTTAGAAAGACATAACAGGAAAAAGGAGCCAAATAAAAGCTGAGTAGAGCTTGAGTTAAAAAGGAGAAAAAAAGTCAGACTTGATAGTAGTATTGATAAGCTAAAATCTCATTGATTTTGGAATTTTGCAAGCTGAGAACTGGGATTAACTTTATGTAACACACTGCCCTAGTCAGGCGTAACTATTAAAACCTAGTCTTTGATATTAATTGATCTCAAAAGTATACAAAAAAGTAGATCCTAAATTCTGAGAGAAGTGTAAGACTCTTTATAATCCACCAAATAGTTGGCATGGTTCAAACACACATGATGCCTTGGAGAAGCAGCAGAATGAGCTCATCTAGTTCTGCTTTTCCACACAAAATCAGATAATTTTATAGAAATAAAAGTCTCATATGATTGAATGTGATTGCAGGGTTTCTATGGATCCTTGAAGATCTAATTTTTCTTGTAAGAGGTCTTACATTTGGCCGAGACGTCTCTTCATGCAATCGTCCTTTTCTTACATTTGTTAATCATTCTTTTACTTGTGTAGGTTACGTTAAACATCACTATCCATTGTTTTGATAGAATGTGCCAGAAATAATCAAATTTGGGTGTTTATAACCAAAATACCATTTGAAATTTAATCACCAGTGCATCAAAGCAGAGGATCCAGCTCTGTCCCATGTACCGAGAAATCTCACACGCCTTTTATTTTCGACCGTTCGCCACACGAAAAATTATTTTTTCCTTAAAGGCTGCTATTACTGTTTCTGCCATTATTATTTGGAACAAATTTTAAATGAGGGTGAACCTGCCTTCTCTTGCATCCTATCATGAAGGATTCTAACTTTTTAATGTGCAAATATTGAAAGAGACATAGACTTGCAGGTATGAATTATGAGCATGTTTGCAACCATTTATAAACCTATGAAATAATTTTTGATTTATGAATGTTTTTACTTGTTTTGCTGTAGGGTACACCTGAAAAAGAGACCCTGGTTTCAGCGGGTCCTTCCTGCCAAAATTAAAGGATAAATTAAGAAATAAAAACCAGGATACTCCATCCTTATGTGGCCCAGTTTAGCTCAGTGAAAAAATGCCTAAATTTTTAAAATTAATTTCTGGTTTGCAACATTGTAAACTTATTAATTTAGGCTCATTAAAGGTTATTAAGACCCAATCAATGTAGCAAAAGAGAGCTAAAAAGGACATGCTGATACAGACTTCCTTGTTTTCTGATCTCATTTTCCCCTCCGTGATGTTTGCTTCAATTTATTTAATTCCCATCATTCCTAGAGCGTCAAATACAGCGATCACAGCCCATGGTGTCTCATACAGAGCGTCTGAATGAGACGCACTTGGCTTTAAACTGCTGTAACATAAAATCTAATGCGTCAGATCAGCTCTAAAATGGGCTGTAATCGTATCAAAATCTTACACATGCCTTTTCAGCTTGTATTTTTACATTTCTTTAAAAAAAAAATTTAGATCTAATTTTTGCTTTTTACAAGCTTTAATCAAAGTAGAGGAAATCACTGATTTAAGCTTAAGTGTGTAAGTGTGCCAGTATATAACATTTTTTTCTGCAGGAGTTTCCCTCTGCTCTACACTCCTGAACTATCATCAAACTTTTCGACCATTTCCACCCCCATGCTGCTGCTCAAACGGACTCATGCGGGCTCCATTCTGCGCTGCTCTCCGGAGACTTTGCCCCCTTTGGATGCGGAGCTCCTGAAACCTGAGCTCACATTAAAGCGTTCCTGGGAGCGTGGATGCATGCTTTTATTAAAAATCCACACTACAGAGGCGACAGCAGTAACACCACATCACATGTGGTGGGGGACGATCATTTAGAGGAAGGTGCTGGAGCTGAGATCAACCCGGAAAATGCGCAGCGATGTCGGGGTTCACTCGGCGTAAATCTCCGCTCCTTGCGCATGCATTAAGAGGCATCGCTGCGTGAATGAATATGAGGAGGAATGGACGTACCGTGACTCGTGGTCGGCTGCAGTGATGCTGCTCTGCTCGGTGAGGATGTGCAGAGAGGAAGCTGTCTGCGCTCTCAGAGACGCGCTGGTCAGTTTGAATGCGCACCCCGTGGTGCACCGGTGCAGCGTCGTGGAGATCTGCTCTCTCTCTCTCTCTCTCTCTCGATTCAGTCCTGCCCACCGTATTTCCCGGTGAGAAGAGGGGAGGGAGGGAGGACGGCGAGCTCATTCACAGCCTGAGATCACGGTGGTTTTCTGTTAAAGGCTCCCACTGGAGCAGGCACTGGAATTTTCTATCCCACCCCCTTAAAATATCTGACTTTGGATGTGAAAAAATAGCCTTAATGGCAGAAATGTTTCTTTAATTATTTTGTTATTCCTGATCATTTTCATCCCCCCAAATCTGTCTCAAAGACTTCACTAAAATGTTCAAAACATTATGCAGCATCCATGTTGAATTCATGCAAAGTGAGACAGTTTTAATTTCTATCTTCTGTTAAATTTCTTGCCACTTACTTATAGAAAAAAACAACACAATATATTTCTGTAACACTCAAGAGGAAATTGGCCGACGCTGGTCCAAAATCTTTAAGTCTGTGATCATCAACCAGTGTCAGAACGGAAACACGCTAAAACTTTCAAAATAAAATCAAATTACTCTTCCAGTTAGGGCACAGGTTGAGGTAAGGGTTAGGCTACCAAATTAAAAGTCAAAAAGCTGACCAGCAAACCTGATTACAACACATTTAATAAACGGTCTGCTCACAGGAAAAAACCTAGTTCTCCATGAAAACAAGCTAACGTAGCTAAGGCAAAAACTAATTTAGCTACGTTAGCTAACGTACACTACCATCGAATGGATTTTTCCACCTGATGGCAGTGTGAGCGAGGTAGGCAGACTGTCAGAATTAAAGTAGTCAGCTGTCAGCAGGCTCCATTCATCCATTCAGTTTAATACAGAGAGAAAGCCAACAGAGAGTAGTCCTGTTATACCTCCGCCTGCACAGGTGAATAGAATCAGTTTGAACCTGCACGCTAAAGGTACCAAAAAGTCATACCAGCACACACTTAGAAGATCACCAAACACCTTAGTGACAAAAACACAGACCTGTCCAAGGAGTACAAACCAAAACAGGTTAGCATAGAAGCTAGCTGGCTAGCCTGCTCACAGGAAGATGATGGGCTGCTAAATTGAGAAAAAAGTAGCGTTAGCAAATCACGTCATGACACTGCCCCCCCAAATGAGCGGTATAAAAACCTAACAGGCTTCAAGTGCAAATCAATTATACTAAAGTTATTAGGCGACCCTTTTATGTGCCTTTGAAACATCCGTTAAACAGCTGACAATAGCGCTACGAACTTAGATGACATGTCAACATTGTGGCTCTAAAGCCTGAGATTAAATGGTCAGCAAAAAGTCAAACTCCTTTTATGGACCTTGCAGTCAATCTAATTAGCTAATAGCCTTTTAGTACATGAAATATCTGAAATATCTTTAACTAGAAAAGCACTCAGAGAGCGCAGACCTCTGCCATTAGCCCTATCTCTCAATAGTAAAGAATCCTTTAAAAAAATTCCTGGATCCAGACGGTGATCCAGATCACTCCCAAAATCGAATCAATTCTTCCTTATGCCATTTCTGACATTTCCTGAAAATTTTTTATCAAAATCCGTCCATAACTTTTTGAGTTATGTTGCTTACGTCCATTGCTTACCAGTTTTGCAAAAGCACACTGTTAAAGAACAAAATACCACAAAACTGATTATAGATAAAGGAGAGGGAATCGAAGGACCTGTTTCCTGCAGATTTTTTGCACCGATCATGTGAAGCTAAAATATCTCAATCGCCCCCTTGTGGCTTGCTGCAGTAAATGCAATAGGGACTGATCTCAGAATTAATTTGATTTCATTTAATCAACGATTTAATTCAGTGTATTCATAAAATCAGTTAACTGCAGATACAACCAGTCATGATGTCTCATCACAATTTGTCAAAGTATTGCTTTCAATTTGTTATGTTTGATTCGTGTTTTCCCTTCCTAGCATTTCCCACATTCCTTCTGTATTTCTGTATCTTCCGACATTAAGTTCTTGTGTTTTCTGTTTTCATGTTGTCATTTAACCCGTTCTCTTAGTGTTCTCAATAGCAGTGATTCTCAACTGCTCTAGCTGCAGGACTCAGCACAACCCACTTGTAGAAATTGTAGCCCAAATTTCCAAAAAGTATTGTAACTCTCAAATGTGTTTATTTTTTTGAGGAATTACCTCATTATCCTGGGACAACTAGCTTTGTTATCCCAGAAAAAAAATGCTGGTTAGTCAGAATCTTGAGGAAATCAATGCAAATTTACCTTAAATTGCAAGAGAAATAATGAATAATATATGGATGGACGTTTGTCTAGGGCTTCTATTAATCACAGACTTTTCAACACATTGTCCAAGCACACAGTGGAACAACTTTCCAATTTGATGTAAAAATCAGTGAAACTTTACATATTAACAATCATCATCAATTTATCGCCTCAAAATTCACAGAAAGTTACAGATGAAATAGTACCCAAAAGCCAAAGAGTGGTGTGAGAAGGAGCTCATTTAAAGGGATACACACCAAAAGCCAGCACTGTGAGAGAGGCTGGTTATACAGGGTCAAAAATCTCTTCTGGTGCTTGATCGATATTATGTTTTGAACTAAAGCAGATGGCTCATTTAGACCACAGTGGACTGTGTCCAAAGACTGAAGAGAGGAATGATTTGTCAATTCAATTTTAATTCATCTTATGTTTAAGCTTGTCTTATAGTGCTGTATACCTTTAATTTGGTAATCTGCAAATATTCTTAACCATCATTAACTGCATCATTACTGAATTAACATTTTCTGTTGAAAGTAAAAGTCAATTTGTCAAGTGTTTCACCTGTTTTCTATATCTGATCAGTTCTGTCATGAATTAAGTGCCTATAAAAAATATTCACCCCCTAAGATTTTGTACCATTTAATTGATTTTATAACTTAACCATGGTCAGTTTTTTATGTATTTTATGGCAAAAAAATAAATACATGCTAAAAACCCCCTCTTTACACTCAAAGTAGAAACGGATTCTACAAAGTAATATCAATTGAATGAAAAAAAGGAATATAAATTGACTTCATAAATATTCACCCCCTTCAAGTCAGTAAATGCACTTTTTAGTAGATGCACCTTTGGCTGCAATCACAGCACTGCTAGGTCTCAATCAGGCTTGCACATCTGGACGCCATTCTTCTTTGCAAAACTGCTCAAGCTCTATCAGTTTGCACGGGGGATCACGCTGGGGTGTGAACAGCCCTTTTCAAATCCTGCCACAAACTGAGGTCTGGGCTTTGACTCATCCACTCAAGAATATTCACCCTGTTGTCTTTCAGCCATTCCTGCGTAGCTTTACTGTATGCTTCAGGTCATTATCTTGCTGGAAAATAAATCTGCTCCAAAGCTGCAGTTCTCTTGCAGACTGTACTGGACTATCCTCCAGGATTTTCCTATATTTGCCAAATTCCTTTTCACCCTCTACCTTTACTAGCCTTCCAGGGGTGGCTGCAGAGAAGCATCCCCATATGATGCTGCCACTACCGTGCTTCACAGTGGGGATGGCGTGTTTGGTATCTGCCAAACATAGCGTCTTGTCTGATGGCGAAAAAAGACCCATTTTGGTTAACCCTAACCATGGAGTCTTCAACATGCCTTTCTGAGAACTCGAGTCCAGATTGAATATAAGCTTTCTTCAACAGTGGCTCTCTCTTTACCCCTCCCCCATAAAGCTGTCAGTGATAACCCTTATGAGAACACCAAAGCTTACCAATGCTAAAAGAACTGCTTGTTCTATATGGAACTTCTAACATTACATTTCTTGATGTTTAAACTCCAGTACACAGAAAAAATAGACAACACGACAAAAATGAAGACCTTGATTACTTGCTATTGTTCCAGTTGTTCTCACACATGGCCATTTTTGAAAACCTCATATCACAATTCAGAAACTTGAAAACTCACAAGCTGAAAAATGTAACTTACTATGGTGCTGCCATAAGAGGAGGTGTTAGAGAGAAGACAACGCCATCAATGTTTGAAAGAATTAACCAGGAAAATTAGTATGAGGGTTTTCTTGGCACAAAAAACATCAACAAAATACAACTTCTCTGGTTGCTCTGCATGCTGGAGGTATTACTTATATATTTTTTTGCCTGTCCTATTGCCCTGTGCTTGGTAAGTTTTGGAGGTCAATTCAGAAGAAAGTTGCACATATCTATTTTGCAGAAAGAACTAGAGCCAGTCAATACATCTGAAGTTCATGTCAGGAATAGCAAAGAAAGATGTATCCATACACAATAATATGCACAGCGGCATTAAAGCAAATCCCTTGGAAATGGCTGAATTTTAATAAACATCTGTCAAAGTGCATGGAAGTTAACAATTATATCTTCTATCTTTACTCCTTTTTAATTTAGAATTTATATGTTAATCTAGAAAATGTTTAAATGTGGCAGAATGAAGGTGAAATCTGATAATATGTATGTTCAACTCAGTGAAAACGTATTTAAAAAGGAAGCATGATGTCTCTTCTCACGAATGTGCTTAGCGGCATGCAGTAGTTACTCATTTCTTAGATGCTATATATTTATAAAATGATTGAAGTTAGGTACTCATTATTTTGCTTGTTATCATACAGTCAGTTTCTTTCTCTCTTTCTCGGTAATTTGCTGATTTTTGTGTACCTTCTTCTTAGATTTTAGCATTTAATTACATAGAAATTGGGGTAAATAAATGCTAAAAGCATTACTGTAAAAAAGACACGTTCATTTATGGTATTTTATAATAAAAATAAAAACATGATGATTGTTCAAAGGATAAGACTCTTCAGTAGACTCCTTTTCACTGACATGGATGCATTACAATATGACTTCCTCCTCCTGTCATTTTTCCTTCAAGTCAAACAGATCACGACATTTGATTTTACTCATCAGTCCAGTTAAGATACAGTCTATAGTCTCTGCATTCACGCAAAAGAATAAAAACCAGAATCTCTCTGGGTCATTTACTGGCCATGTTCAGATAATCGGAGATATTACAGCGTATCACCACCTCTGCTCCTGTTTATCTTCAGGTAATTGGACTGGGACTCAGCCTTGTAATGAGCTAAACAAATAGACCACAATCTGGAGCTCAGACACATGCATCCATTACCAGCATGCTCAGTGAGACGGGACGCCGCCACAGCATGAGGCTGGAGTGAGACTGCCATCTGCTGGACATGAGTGGTTTTAACAGTCAGAGTTATAAACTGATGAGGAAACAGTCAAGGGTCTTCTACCTTTCATGCTCAAAAAAGTCCAGTGGAAACTCTCAACTAATCGCCAAGTTAAAACCAATTTCAATGAACACAGCGTCACAGCAAGGTTTAACATAATGTTGAAAACTGCAAGAAAGATATAAAGACATTCAGCATTTGCTATGTTACACAAGAACTGCATCCCACATTCACAAAGCAAAACAACAAATCATACAACATATTCTTAAAACAGCTTATAAAACATGTTGTGTAAAATCTCTATAATAACATAAAATACTCACAGCATCGTCTCATACCACTCAGTGGATGGCAAAGGATTGTCCTCAGCTGTCCATCCGCGCTAGCTGCAACTGTTAACTAATGCTCCAACAATAAACCCCGCCCACGAAAGCTAAGAAAGCCAACCCACGAAAACTTTTAAAGCCTTTCTCTTCATTCCACAGATTTTTTTTCCAAAAAGTCTTGGGGATCATCAAGATTTTATCAAATGTTAGACAAGCCTTTGTGTTCTTTTTTGTCAGTAGTGGTTTTGGCCTTGAAACTCTCGAATGGATGCCATTGTTGCCTAGTCTCTGTCTTATTGTTGAATCATGAACACTGACCTTAACTGAGTCAAGTGAGGCCTGCACATGTTGTTTCTGGGTTCTTTTGTGACCTCCTGGATGAGTTGTCGGGGGTATTTTGGTGGGCCGATCACTCCTGGGAAGGTTCACCACTGTTCCAACTTTTCTCCATTTGTGGATAATGGCTGCAACCATGGTTGGCTGGAGTCCCAAAGCCTTAGAAATGACTTTGTAACCCTTTCCAGACTGATTAATGTCAATGACTCTGTTTCTCATCTACTCTTGAGTTTCATTAGATGGTGACATGTTGCTTTTTCAGATCTTTTAGCCTACTTCACTTTCAATACAACTCACTGGCAACTTCATCATGGCAGAGAGTCACTCCAAATGATATGGCTCTTACGTTTGAGGAGAACTGCCAGAACGTGTGGGAGTTGAGCCACAGACCGTCCACTTCACCACAGAGATCTGGAAACAAGAATGGGTATAGAGACATCCTCAAGGACACAGGTCACTCAGAAAGTAACCATGAAAATGTTAGTTCCTCTTGATTCTAACTGCAGTTTGACTGAATATGTTCCATATTCTTCTCATTGTTTTCCTCGCATTTTAACTTTTGTCATGTACTTTGGCACGCTGAGTTCTCAAAGTTTCCTATAAAAGCATGTTGATGTTAATAGCATTCATTATGAAGCCACAGTTCTGTTATTGTGTCTTTGAGCACAATAAAAATGTTTTTCCCACTGACAAGCCTGAAATCTTTCACTAAGATAACTAACAGAGTCATTACTAACAGTATACGCCAGACTCATCTATTAATTAGACCAAACAGAAGTATTTTAGTCCCATTTAGTCACCATGTCAGTCTGTGGTGTGTTTATCACTGCAATGAACTTTGAGCAGAGCGGCTGATGGAGGCGAGGCGCTCTGATAGTGAAGGAGAGTAATCTCAGCATCTGGCACAGTCATATATTCCTGCAGATGCTCGCTGCTGATTGGACGTCCTGGAAAGATCATGGAGGAAATATCAGATCAACCTGTCACATGTGATTAATGAACAACAGCAAAGCAACTGAGGAGTTACAGTAATATGGAAAAACAGGCTGTGAACTTCTTTATTAAAGAAAGTCAACACTAGTGGAGTAAAGAGACATCTGAGCTGACTACCCTGAAACAGCAACCCATTTAACTCTGTTGTGGATATTTTTTAAACTTTAAAGGGGATATATCATGACAAACACTTTTTCAGTATTTTGCACATAAAAATAATCGTAGTTGTAGCTCTGCAAGATCGGCCTTTCTGTTATTGTGCTGGTTTGGCACAAGTGTTGTTGGGAAGAAAGGGAGACAGGGCCAGACATGGGGGCCAGTTCCAGCCTGTGGAAAAGCAAATGGTTGGTCAGTTTTAAACTGAACCAACTTTGAACCAGTTCTAGCCTTAGCCAAGCACCAGCACTGGAGCTGGCTTGGTGGAAAAGGGGTATGTGTCCTACTGCTTTGAGGAATGCCACAAATAGAGCCAATACAAAAAAAAGCACAAGGATTTTTTTTTGTGAATCTGTCAAAATTTTGAAGACTTCTTTTTTTTTGTCACAGAATGATTACTTCTTCCCTTTTTGGTCCCTAAGAGATGGGAGAACAAGTTAGTGTGAAAAAAGTCCTAGTCATTTTTCTCTCTTTATAGTCCTATAACTTAATGCACCTGACACGACAAATGGATTTGTTTCACACATCCATCTGGAAAACCTTCGATAGACAGCATTTGGGGAAAAAAAACTCAGAGGTTGATCCGTCTGTCACATCTTTCAGGGCCAATCAGAGCAACAAAACATGTGACGTCATCGCCGCTACCAAGGTCCGCGTGCGCAGCTACCTAGAAATAAACTTCATATAGAACTGCATAAGGCGAACCATGGCGACTGCAGACATGTCAGTACATGACTTTTTTGACGTGTTGAAAAGAAAACAACTCACTGCTGTTCTTTGTTCTTCTTTTAACAAAGAAATGTTGTCAAGTTCTGATAAAACTGGCGCTTTAGCAGCATCCACGCTAAGCTCTTCTGCTATAATTTCACCTGCTTCTTGTTGCTGCTTGCTTACGTCACGACTCCGCCGCGCCTGAAAGTACTGCCCCTCGTCACTTATTGGTCCTGTCACTTTCTTACCAGGTCCAAATGGTTCAGACAGGAGCTTTGCAAGATTTATTCGCCAGTGAAAAACACAGAAACGTATCTATCTGCTTTCAAGGTTATTAATGCACAGGAAAGCTACAGAAAGACAGATAATATGGGGAGAAGCTGAGGTAATACATGCACCAAAAATGCACCAGGATCATGACTCGGACCTGACCAGTGCATTGAGGCCTCATATGGGACCCTGCTCTACAAACTTAGGGTAAAAGCTGGCATCTGTGTAACCCATATAAAATATAGGGCATTAAGAAATGTAGTTGCAACATGTGTCCACGAGGTGGCGCATAGCGCTTGTGCTGCAATCAAGTTGATGTGACGTCACCTGCAGTGCTTTCTCTTTGCCAATCGGCCTGCACCAGCCCTGAAAAGATCTAAAATGAACAGCTTTAGGTGCCTTACAGTAGTTGAAAACTGATATGTTCTCTAGATTTATGAGCTACTAAGCTTTTCTTTTTGTAAAATACCATCTGTAAGCTGCGGAGGAAGTTTTCGGTCAAGTTTTGCCCTGGTGAATCAAAGATAAATGTGCAAAAGTAGCCTGCTTTAACCACTGTTTATGAAGAGTATAAGTGAGAAAACATGATTTAAATGTTAAGATTTTGTTCCTAAAAACTAACCAAGGTTACAAGAATGTATTACAGGGTAATAGACAAATTTTTTTGCACATTTTGTGATGCTAAAAAGATCAGTAATGGTAACGCTAGTGACTAACAGCTTATCACTAGCTAACACTAATGCACTGTGTAAGCTAATCACTAAGCTAATACATAGCTTCAGATTGAAGGTTTACTAGCTTGGTGAAGGTCAAAGGAGTAGTGCTTCATTTTTAACATTAAAGCATGTCTGGTTAAGTTAGTGGTTCCCAAACTTTTGGTGTAAACTCTCCCCCCATCCATCCATCCAAAATCTAGACGACTTTGGGAACCACTGGGTTTAGTGATGCTAACACCAGAAAATGATTTAAATGCAACTTTACAATACAACTTAAGTTATTAAACTGTTAATGTTTATTCAGTAAACAAGAATAAATCATTTCTTAGTGGTATGATGAGTTTCTATGATGTTAAAGCTTTGAATAAGTCATTTCATGATTCAACGTGAATTAACTGTTTTTATCAGCTGTATAAAAATTTAAAAGTCTTCAAGAAAAGAGACAGTTATTGTTAAAATGCTCACTGTGTTAAAAAATACTTTATTATTATTGATTGATTGTATTATTATTTATATTACTTAATTCATTTTTAATTTTTTTCTTCAGTTATTGGTTATACATTTTAAGATACTGAGAAATAAATACTTTTTTTGTGCTGTTCTGCTGATCAGATCCGTACAAACACATTAGCATCACCACCCGGGTAACAGGATATAGAAATAGAAATAGTATATTGTGATAATTAATTTTCTGTTGTGAATACTCAATTTGCAACATTGTTAATGTTTGATTGCTGTGAAGCAACACATTTGTCAGCTGTTCGACTCAGTACTAACTGATTTTAATTGAGCAGCAGACTTCTCCTCGAACCTAGATAGATGTTAGCATAGCCTTTCCTCCATTAGGTTGAGTATCACAGGTACTACACCTGGTTAATCACATTCTTAATAAATGTTATCAGATCAGGCCCACAGCGTTCCTCAAATCTACTTTCTAAACTGTAATACAGCGGCTTGCCACTAGTAGCCGCTGTAGCTCTGGTAATGGCTGCTATCTTACTGCCACAATGCTCTTTAGCCTTGATACAAACAAAGCACACGGAAGGTTAGCATCATTGTTTTGTAGGACCAGCACAGTTTGGCTGCAGTTTGATCTAGAAAATGGGGACGATAAAGTATGGAGGCTGTGTAAGGTTATACTCGTGTATAACAACTTAACCAAAGCATTTAGTAACCGCTTTGTCAAAAACATGGACATTAAAATGCAAAGAGGATTGAAGGCCAGCGGTACTAGCACTGTTAATGTTAGCCACATTCCGCTAATCAACTTCACTTTATTTGCTGACTCTGGTCTCATGCTAAATAAATGGCCTTGAATTTTTAATTGTTTTCTAAGGTTTTTCTTTCTTGACTAAACTAACCATATTTAGAATTATCTACAAACAGTTGGCCCCGCTGACCAACGCAGAGTCTTACTTCAGAACCACTGACTTAGACCAAGGGGAAAAGAGGGTATAAAATATCTCTAAAATGCCGCGATTGCTCTGTTAAACAAATACAAAACAACATGAGAAGAGCGTTTGTAAGATGACATTTTGATTTCCTGGAGCAGACTGATTCTTCCTCTGGTGTCAGGCTGGCACTAACAGCAGAGGCACATAAACACTCTGCTCCAATGCATTAAAAAACATTCAAACTTTGATTAAATCAAATACAAGTGTCATGCTGTGATGGATTATCTTGCTCACTGGGAGATATAAAAAATAAATAGCTGCTTATAAAGAGAGGAAACAATGCTGCACATCTCAGAGTTTATGATTTTGTTCAGGCAGGGGCATCCTTTGGGGATTTTCCTCACTGTGGTAAGAGAAAGGAAATATAAAAGAGTTTCTCATACTCTGTCCTCCCTGAAGTCCTATGGCGCCCCCAGAGGATGCCCGCCCCACACTCTTAAAAAGGCTGCTCCAGTTGATTACGTTGAAGCATGCTACCGCTAACGTGTTACTGATGAAGATGATGCCCCAATTTTTAACCTCTAGGTTATCTCAACTATAGATCTCATTTTCAGAAAGGAAAAGAAAATTAATGTAAATATAACAAAGATTTAATAGAGTGTGGATGAAGCTGAGTGTTTGTGGCGTATCATCCAGATCTGCTGCACAGATTATGTGGCTTTAAGATAAAAGAAATATCAGCAGTGTCAGCTAGATTTTCTGGATGCTTCACGCCTAAAGAGGAAAGATAAGAGATAAACGGGCAGATACAGGCTGCTCCTCGTCTCCTGCATCACCGTGGTCGATACAACTCAACAGACACACAGAGACACAAACACAGTGAGTTTTCTGCTACTGTTTTATTTAATCTGTTCAGTACTGGAGTTTCATGGACCAAACAATGGCACAACACTGCGTTACACTTTCTCTCTTTGGGTACAACCGACTAACACAAACGTTAAAATTATTCCTCTACTAGTTGGACTAAAGTACAAACACACACAGTCAATTCTCTATCACACACGCTCAGCACTAAACCTCACACACACTCACAGAATCACACACTCAGTCTCAGACACTCGTTCACAATAGAATACATTCTCAGGAAAAAACAGTCAATTATAAATTTTAGAGCATTTTTTCATCTCTCATGTTGAACATAACGAACCCACCTCAAAACAGGAAGTAGGCCGTACCATAATGTGTGTGTGACAGCTTTTGGTAAGGCTTTTAACAACCTTAATCCAGTGAATTCACTGTTATTAGGAGGAAATCTGTGAAAGTCAATTCAGTAAGGCTGATAAAAATACCGCTTTAAACAACCTAATTTCCATTTTAATATTGAACATTTGAACTTCTGTCCTTCTTATTTCAGGAAAATAAAGCGTACCATGATCAGCTCAGTGTTTTTTTAGACTGTAACACCCTCCAATGTAATAACAGCCCACAAATATAATAATTCATAATTTTAATACACATCTACAGCTTTTAACGTAACAATCACACAAACATAATAAACGTTTCATAGCAGATGCCAAGTTTAAACGCAAAATGCAGTTGCTTTCATGGGAGGGTGAAAATCCTCAGCTTTCTAAATTTTAGTAACTTTCCACAAATGAAAGCCACCTCGATCAGATGTGATTGCCCAAAAATAGGACCTTTAACTGTTTAAAAAAAAATCCCCTTTCACCATGACAATTTGAGACTGTTTTGTATATTTCGGCATGATAAATATTTCTACCAGTTTTCATGACTGCAGCGTTAACCTGGCTAAGTGGTTTCTCTATAGGAGCCATTTTTTTCATGTATATGCTTGAAACCACTGGAATATGTCATATTTTGCCAATTTTGGTGAGTTTCTGTAGGCATGTTGAGGCCACCAATGAGGCGAGGGGGATCTGGCTGCATACCATTTTTCTCTGATGGCCACTCTCACTTGTTCCTCTGACCTGCAATTTTCACATACGACACCTGTGCCACGCACCAAAGTGCCGTGGGTTTGCTCCGACCGAAAGCAAGCAACCTTGCCCACTTAGAGCACTGCGCCACGGCACGCAGCCTTGATCAGCAGGCAGAGATCATGAAAGAACTGTGAGTTCACACAGGAATAGTATGTCAACAGCGGACTATTTTAACTTTTGGGATTAATTTATCATCCTTTCCAGTATAAGTCCATGATATTATTGCTTCTGCCATTGGGTGGGTACAATAGGAAGTTAAAAGGTTAATGTTTGCTTGAAGGATTTGTGGTTTTATGAAAGATTCTTTGGCTAAATTACCTCAAAAGTTAACTTTTCCTTGTCAATGGCGCCGTTGTAGCTCTGTGACCACTGACGTCTCGGTGACTCTTTGCTCTTGCTGCAGGATGAGACGTAATGTTGATATAGTGGTCATTTACAATAGGGAGTTCGTGTTGTGTTGTATTTTGAAAAAAAAGGAATATTCTAAGCTTGTTACTTCCTGTTTAGAGCTTTTGATCAACAGGAATCGGCGCAGTTTGGCAATTCACAGTTTGTACAATTCACGGGCGGATCGAGGCACGGTTGATTCATCTTACAAGGCTCCAGAGTAAAGAACTGTGATTTCCATTTTTCTTTTTTGTGACTGTTTGTTATGATTGCTTCAGTGTACTCTGTTTTATTGGGCTGCAGTTTCTATGTGCTTATGGCATTGAAAATAAGGGAAACCTCATTATCTTATCGAGGTAAATAAAGGTTTGAAGGAATAAATTAATGAAAAGCCGGTGCCCTTGTTCCCAGTCAAGCAATGACCAGACCAATCAGCCTGTGGAAAAATAAGTTACTCCAAACTTCTACATCTGCAGGAAATGATTTGATAATTGTTTGCTCTTACGTTTGTGGCATTTTTACATTAAAAGCTGCAAATCTCTATCACCTTTGTGACTTCCTACATTTGTGTGCTGGTGTTATGGGTGGGTCTTACAAGGACCATATCTTTTTTTTTTTTTTGCACACTTCAGTCCCCCTTTATTCCCCAATACCAAATATGATTGTAGATCATAGACTGTCAAAACAAGAATGATATGACAGCGGCTCAAAAGAGGGTCAAGGGTGGCAAAACCTTTAGTCTGGTCCTCTAAGTCAGTGGTTCTCAACTGGTGGATCAGGGCCTAAAAGTGGGTCATGGAGCTGCTTTCAGGAGGGAGTGAATAAGGGGATAGTGCCAAAAAGTCTGCAATGTAGGGGTACCCAAAGCAGAAAAATGTCCTTATACTGAATTTTACATTTTGCCTCACTAACAAGGAAATCTGGTTTATTTTTTGGGGATCTTGGATTATGTAAGGTGCCTATAAAAAAAGAATTTACCCACTTGGATGTTTTACCCTTTTGTTGATTTTACAAATCAATCATGGTCAATATAATTTGGCTTTTTTGACGAAAACAAATACAAAAATGCTCTTTGATTAGACACATACTCTACTGGATTGAGTTCTGGGCTTTGACTTGAAGAATACTTGCTGTATTCTTTGGGTCATTACCTTGCCTGAAGATAACTCTTCTCCCAAGCCATGTATGGTGGTGATGGTGTGTTTGTTTGGTGTTTGCCAAACATAGCGTCTTGTCTGATGACCAAAAAGCCAATTTTGGTCTCATCAGACAAAAGGACTTCCTTCCAGTTGAAAAAGTCACCCACATGCCTTTTGGAGGACTCTAGTCCAGATTTAATTTTTTCTTTGCTACTCTCCCATGAAGCTGTGACAGATGAAGAACTGATGAAGTGTTCTTTTGTTTTCACGGTGTAATAACTTCAATCACTTGAGACTCACTCACTTTGACATAAAAGAGTTTTTTTTTGTCAAAAAAGCAAAAATTATATTGACCATGATTGATTTATTAAATCAATAAAAGGGTAAAACATCCCAGGGGGTGACTACTTTTCATATGCACTGTATGTCAGGTCATTAGGCTAAACCAGCTGAGAACCACAACTTTCTAATCAGTTTGTTCTGATGAGCTTTAGGTACACAGTGATGCTTCCTCGTGCTCTTGTGCTCAGCACAAAGACTGGAAGTTTCCTCTTTTGTACAATAACTCTACTATCAGGTGTTTATAGGAGCTTTGACACCAATATGAGACATTACATGAGTATTCTTATCAACTGTTGGGGGAGTTTGCCTTTTTAAGATCAACACAACACACAGATGAAGCTTACATTTGAAGCAGCAAGTGCTACAGACTCAGACACTCAGATAGGAGAAGCCTCTCACTCTGACCGTGTCTCTGCCACTACATTCACCTCCAGACCAACACGCCACTTTTTACACCGTACATGTCTGACATCATACATGTTTTACACCGTTCATGGTTCAAACTCCACTTGAATTGTGCAGATATTGAGTCCATCTTCAATACATGGTATAAGATTTCTTAGATGTATTAGTACCACCGGGGATGCCACAGAAACATTTAGCTGGGTTATAATGAAGAGCATAGCGTGCACACTATACTTCCTGATAAACGGAAATGAATGCATATATCTTGAGTAGGTTTGTATATACTGTAATAGTATGTAATGTAGGTATAATGCCATCATACAAGAAGCCTTAATGGTGATGCTTCCTCTCTCTGGCAGCCATGATAAAGGGATGAAGCAGGACTGGGCAGTGAAAACAGACAAATTGTGAAGATTGGGCAAAATCTGAGAGATCTGACGCTCACACAGTCTCCGTCTCTTTTGGTGCTTTTCCACCACGTGGTACCAGCTTGACTATAGTAGGGTTTTAATTTTTCCATCAAGGATCACACCGGGTACCTGGTACTTCATTGGTATCACCTCTGTCACAGTTCCAAGACACGGTAAACCAATAGGAGTGTCACAAGTGGGATGCATGTATGAAATGTGATTCAAACTCCTCTCATCGTTGGCTTCGTACTAGTGTATGACTTCCCAAACTCTCCTGTACTCCCCTACATTTTCTAAACGGTCCATCTAGAAAAGAATAACCGCCTTTTGTTGTAAACAAAGACATGTAAGACCACCCTACATATCAAGTTCACCTTAAGAAGGACCTTTAGTGTTTGCACACTAACTCTTGCTACCTTAGGAAGTAACTCCTGGGTCAGACTGGGTTCATTTTGGTGTGCATTAACAAGTCAGTTTTTTTTCTCCCATGTATTTTCATTGAAAGACAAGTAGAGCATTTTATTGTATGTTGGCATGTTGTGACTTCCTGCAGTCTTCCTTAAAAGAGTCATGTGATGTTGCCGTGATATCTTATCAGCTTATCTTACACGGGTTTGGTCATTCTGTTTTGATTGACAGGACAACCACACCCCCAACCTGTTATGCTGGTTCTTGAAAACAACATCTCAGGTGTTGGGCAACACTTAAGTCCCCTCCTCCTGGTTCACCGCCCTATGGGCCCATTTCAGAATCTGGATAATCTCCCTAATTCCTTTCAAATGGTCTGGCTGTGGACAGTTCATCTCTGACAGCCACTCTCACACTGTTCATCTGAAACACTGTAGATCTCAGAATGGAAATGCGCACTAAAAATTTCAAAATAAAATAGAATTAATCTTCCGATAAGGGTTAGAGCAGTGATTAGGACACCAAAATTAAAAGTTAAAAGCCTGACCAACAAAACCTGATAACAAAACATTTAATAAAGCTGAGTAAAAAGTCATACTCCATGACTGATTCTTACACTGCAAGTGTAGCTTACGTAGCTCATTTAGCTGCATAAGCTTAGACAACATAGATAACTAGTTAATGTAGCTAAAGCTAAGCTCACAAAGCAGCTGTGTAAGCTACATTTCTACGTTATCTGTCATTAGCTTTTGCTACATTTGCTCAAGCTCACACTGCTAAAATTAACTTAGCTATAGATTATGGAGTTCAAGTTTAATTCACAGAGCAGCTGCATAAGCTTTGTATGTACATTATCGATGTAGCTACATTAGCTTTACCTATGTTTGCTAAAGCTCACGTTGCTAAAGCTAACTTAGCTATAGATAATAGAGCTAAAGCTACACTCACAAAGCAACTGCATAAGCTAGGTATCTACTTTCGTTATTTTAGCTGAGTTTGCTTAAGTTCATGTTTCTAAAGCTAACTTAGCTACATGGCTAATGTTGTAACATTACTGACATATCTAGCGTAGCTAGATTGATTAAAAAAAAACTTAAACTGGAAATATGTTGAACATATGTTGTACAGACAAATTATGGCACTTCTTTTCTGAGATATATGGTGTCTCAGATGATCGGTCTGTAGCCAGACTCATCACAAACCATCAATGGTATTTGTTGCTTTCTGAGCGAATGACCTTTAGTGTGTTCCCAGTCCATAATGTGGGATGCTGTCCAAAAGAAGCTGCAACAGCAAAATTACGTGAGTCTTCTGAGAAAGACTGCAGGAAGTAGGCAGTCGAAACATTTCATGGTGACAAAAAATATGCTACTTGTCTATCAATAAGAATAAACAGAAAAAAATATCTTGTGAAGATGATATAACCCTGTTTCTATTGTTAACAAGTCAACTGCCTGTATGAGCGCCATGTCTCACATTCTGAGAATCTAGAGAATAGAAGCCAATTTAACCATGAGCTGCTCTTGTCTATTGGCCAAAATGACAGGAAAACAGTCAAAAGCTGCAAACCGAGAACCAGGTACATTAGCATCTCCCTATTTTTGTGCATTCATGCTATGAAAAGTCATAGTAAAGTCATAGTATATTATGTAATAAAAAGTCAAGCGTGTGCCAAAACTAGTAGAGTTGAGCCGATTTGAGCTGGTGCCACAAGGGGGAAGAGCACCATTTCTGTCTTATGTGCACATTTCTTAACCCTACAGTCTGCATTTTTGAGATCTCTAAGTGTTAATGTTTCCTAGCTGTGTATAAACAGGGCTTGAAGCTACTTGAACTGAGAGCTTTCAGGAATAACTGCAAGCTATGGAGTGAGAACAACAAGAGGAGACACAGCTTGTCTTTCATGTGGCACATTTCAAAACAACACAAAAAGGAAACAAATACGCAACTTTTTTCCTACAGTTTAAAATATAAAATTCAAGTGCAATTAAAGTTCCAAATATTAGTTACATCACATACATTTCTCTCTAAAGTAACAATCTGTTACTTGCAGGTAGTTTATCTCATCTTGTTATATATCTTTTTTTTTCATTATTTAAAAAAATTACAATATAGACTTTGCGATTCACCCCATTTATTCTTCCCTGTGCTCCGAGGGATAAAATCCACGTTTCCACATTTTAACTTTTCTCTCTAATCTTTTTAAAATGTGTTTTAAGTGCACCAACTTTTCCCTCATCTTTGTCTTGTGCACGTCGGGGCCAATAAATCATTTTCATCCTTGTACACTGTGTGGGCTGATACATCCGAACACATCATGCATGTCCACACAAACATACACATCTTACATATTTCAACCTATCTGCGACGAGGGCCTCTGCAAGTTCTGACTGTATAAATAGAACAAAAACAAACAACAACACAGAAAAAAGCAAGGAGTGATAGAGGTTTGTTAATGAAGGTGCAAAGGCTGGAAGAGCAGAGGATGTGCAGAGATAAGGTTTGACTGATAAGTTGATTTGTTTATACTGGCCTTTGACTAAATAATATATTTCTAGGCAAGTTTAACTTATCTAACCCTGTCTGTCTATGTCCCAATTTAGGGGCTGCATCCTTTGGAGGATGCATTTGTTTTGAAGGCAACTTCAAAAGGAGCCGAAAAAAAAAAATACAGTGCATTCATTTCTTTCAAATTTTTTATGTTGCAGCCTGATGTTACCGATTGATTTAATTCATTTTTTCTCTCATTAATCTTTACTCAGTATAATGACAAAGTGAAAAATGAATGAAGTATTCAGACCCTTTGCAACAACACTTGAAATAAAGTTCAGGTGCCTCCCATTTCTCTGGATCTTTGCTGAGATGTTTCTACACTCTGATTGGAGTCTGCCTGTTGTAAATAAATTGATTGGACATGATTTGGAAAGGCACACAACTCCCTATAGAAGACCTCACAGCTAAAAATGCATATCAGAGCAAAAACCCAGCCATTAAGTAAACGGAACTGCCTGCAGAGCTCAAGGACAGGATTTTTGCAAGGCACAGATCTGGGGAAGGCTACGTGATCTGAGCAGTGGCATCCATAGTTCTCAAATGGAAGAAGTTTGGCATAACCAGGACTCTTCCGAGAGCTGGTCACCCGGACAAACTGAGCAATCGGGGATGAAAGGCCGAAGTAAGAGAGGTGACCAAGACCCTGATGCTCACTCTGACTGAGCTCCAGAAAACCTGTGTGGAGATGGGACAAAGTTCCAGAAGGATGACCAACGCAGCAGCCCTCCACTGATCTAGGCTTTGCTGCAAAGTGGCCAGACAGAAGCCTCTCCTCAGAGCAAAAGATATGAAAGCCCTTTTGGAGGTGGCAAAAAAGCACTGAAGTACTCAGACTGTGAGAAAAGAGTCTCTGGTCTGATGAAACCAAGACTGAATTGTATGGCCTATATTCTAAATGTAATGTCTTGGGGAAACCAAGCACCACTCATCACCGGCCAAATACCATCCAAACAGGGAAGCATGGTGGTGGCAGCATCATGCCGTGGGGGTGTTTTTCAACAGCAGGGACTGGTCAGGGTTGAAGGAAAGCTGAATGAAGCCAAGCAAGATATTCTCAATGAAAACCTATTCAGCAGCACTCAGGACCTCAGACTGGACCAAAGGTTCACCACTTAACATGACAATGACCCTAAGCACATAGCCAAGACAACACAAGAGTAGTTATGGGACGACTCTGAATGTCCTAGAGGGGCCCAGCCAGAGCTGTTATTTTAACCCTATCGAACATCCCTGGAGAGACCTGAAAATGGCAGTCCAATGATGGTCCCCATCCAACATAAGTGAGCATGAGAAGGCTTGCAAAGAAGAATAGCAAAAAAAATCCCCAAATCCAGGCGTGCAAAGCTTGTAGTGTCATATTCGAAAAGACTTAAGGCTGTAATTAATAAAAAAAACTGAAAAAGTGAAGGGGTCTGAATGCACTGAACATCTTCTGTTGTATAGTCAACCATGATCCAGCTAATGCAGTCTTCATAGCCAAAAATATTCCAAGATTCAAGCTGCTGGACTGCCAAACAGCTGGGTAATGACATTTTAGAAGTAATTGGTTTCAATTCAGTCTGATAGCTACAAATAAAGCTGTCAAAAACACTAAAGCTGGGCATACATTAATTTCAAGCCGATTCAGTGGTAGGGGAAAGAGGTGTATTGGGATGTCAAAATCTTCAGTAACATTGAGCCAAAACAGTTCAATTTGGCAATAAATGGTAAGAGACCAATATATACAAACACATTTATAGATGAAGTTTCTTGCTACATAATAGGACATGTAAATACTGGCCTTCAAAAATGCATATCAGTCAAACTTTAGCTGCACACATTGGAGGAAAGGCTGTCATGTAAAGATGTTTTACTAAAGGTGGGGAAAGGCATCGTGTGACAAAGAAAAAGAAGAGCTGTCACAGAAGAGGAACGTAAATGTATTGACCCAGGCAGAGGGGAAATAGACACGGGGGGGGGGGTTACATTTAGGTCGTTGAATTTGGAATGACGCAGGGCTCCTTTATCAGGAGATCAGAGAGGCCCCGCCTCCTATTTGTATGGCCGTAGGAACCTGGTGACTTTGGAGCGCAGCAGCTTGATGAAGGAGCGAGGGAACATCTCTTTGGACTCCTGCGCCGTGTACCTGAAGTAGTTCTGAGGATGGGCCAGCACGTCAAACAGGGCCTTTATTAGCTTCTTATCCTGCAGGGACGACAAACGTTTGATGACAACCATAATATATTAACAAGTAAATCCATGCATGTCATCTGACAGCATCTCTGCTACTGACCCTTAGCTGGCTTTCTTACTGGTCAGCTGACCTAACGCAAGACAACTTCTGGTGAAACAAACTTTGCTTAGGCCAAGTCTTTTCAGTGCATAGCAGTGATATTGTAACCTTAATTTGGTTACTTTAACTTTGTTAAAAGGTGTGCTTGGGGTGTCTAGTATCTGTAAGTATTTTTTACCTGTTTCCTAAGTGGACATCATACACACTTCCTTTCATACTCAGTGTCATTTATTATATGAGTATAAGTGTTTGTTATTAAACTTTATTGTAAGTCTGCAAATCTCAGAAATGCTTATATTTCCTCTGGATTAAAACAAGCACCGTGTCACTGAGGTAATGCAGTGTATTGTTCATTACCTTCAGTATCTCCTGGTGGTTCTCTGAGGCGTAGAGCCTGCCGTCTCTCACTATGTCTTCTATCAGCTGCTGGTAGTCCTCTGAAATATAACAGGGTAACAGCATTAAAACAAGAACTGAAGAGTTTAGGGCTAACTTGTTGAGTTATGATAGATGGCAGTGTTAAAGATCTGAAAACAAACAAAAAAAAACCTCTGTAATGTCAAGGTTACATCTAACTTTGGAAGATGACTCACCGTCGTAGGTGACGTATGGGACCTGGAAGCCTTTGCCACTGTTGCCCTCGTTGGACTTGAACTGAATCCAGAGTTTACGGGACCGAGAGGTGAAGGCGATGGGCCGCTCATACGTCTGACACGTCTCATAGGTGGTGATGGAGGTGGAGAGGGCTGGAAGAGGATTAGAAAAGGTCTTAGTACACATTCTATAAAAAGTAATGCTAAACTAAGTTTTTTCCCCTTTTATTGATTTTATAAATCAGCCATGGGGAATATAATCTGGCCTTTTTGACAAAAAAACCTCTCTCATGTCAAAGTGAAAACAGATTTTTACAATGTAATGTCAATTAAACGAAAATATGT
Organism: Cheilinus undulatus; assembly: GCF_018320785.1. Taxonomy (NCBI): domain Eukaryota; kingdom Metazoa; phylum Chordata; class Actinopteri; order Labriformes; family Labridae; genus Cheilinus; species Cheilinus undulatus. The sequence goes on along the minus strand of NC_054887.1, from coordinate 15,047,713 downwards.
TATGTAAAATAAGTTACTGCATAAATGTTCATCCCAATTATATTCAGCCAATTGGTGAGAGTAGCCTCACAATCAGTAAAATGTAGATCACCTGAGTGCAGTGAATGTGTCTCAAGTGATAGTAGTATAAAGACACCTGTGTCTGGAAGGTCCAGCCACTGGTTAATCAGTATTCCTGGCTACCATTACACCACGAAGACAAAGGAACACTCCAAGCAACTCTGAGAAAAGGTTATTGAAAGTATAAGTCAAGGGATTCAAACAAAAACAAAATATCCAGGCACTGAACACATGCCTAGAGCAGGCTGTCCTCACAAACTGACTGACTCTGAAGGAGTTACAGGCTTCAGCAGCTGACATACAGTGACTGAGAGACTCTGCATACAACAGCTGTTGCACAGGTTCTTCACTAGTCAAAGCCACCCTCAACAGTGGGAGGGTGGCAAAGAGAAGGCCACTGTTGAGGAAAACTCATCTTAAATTTTGAATAGAGTGCGCCAAAAGGCATGTGGGAGACTCCATGGTCAAGTGGAACAAAGTTCTTTGGTGTGATGAGACCAACATGGAGCTTTTTGGTGGACACCAAACACTGCACATCACCACAAACCCCACTGTGAAGCATGGTGGTGGCAGGATCACGCTGTGGGGATGCTTCTTGGCAGCTGGCCCTGGAAGGCTTGTAAAGGTAGAGGGTAAAATAAATGCGGCAAAATAAAGAAAAATCTTGGAGGACAATCTTATTCTGTCTGCATACAGCGAAGGCTACACAGATATGGTTTAAAGAACACAAGGGGAATGTTCTGGAGTGGCTGAGTCAAAGCCGAGACTTCAGCCTAATAAAGGTGATTCGTTGAGCACCATATGCCTCAGACAATGAGCTATCTAAATTGGGCCTATGTTCAGTGTAGATGTGTAAATTGTTCATTAAGATGTCTTTTTACCACTCTTTCTCATGACCAGCACATCTCCACACTCATCCTCGATGGGGAGGAAGATCTCTGGCACCACGATGAGAATCCGCCGTTTGTGTGGGGGGTTGATGGTCCAGACACAGTCCACGTTGGATGGGTAGTCTCCAGGGTAGTTTGGAGACTCGATATAGCCCGTGTATTCTCCCAGCTCACCTCCACACAGCTGATCTGAGGGAGAAAAAAACAGAATCAATTTGAAATAAACAACTTTTGTAAAGTCTACCACAGTGCCTGAGGCCTCTCCATCTGGTACTCCTTATCATCACTCACGCTTGGAGTATCATTTAAATTCTTCAGGAAGATGTAAAGTAGCTTTACTTTTGCAGTGGGAGACGTTGGTGGCACCATCGAAGTCTGTGGTTGTATTCCCTGGACAGGTGATGCAGTAATTCTGCCCAAACTCAGACTGGTACGTTCCCTGGGGGCAGCGGATGCAGCGGTGCGTGCTGGAGTTGTAGTAATGTCCCGGAGCACAGTGCACTGAGGAGGAACACAAAGTGAAAAGTGAATAAACAGCAGAGCGTTTTAAAGATGCATCTCACAGCTGGGATTTTATTCATGCATCGATAACAGAACAAGCAGATAAACAAAGCATTAAACAGCATCGTATAGATGACTTTATGGTGCAAATGCCTTCTAACACACATCTGCACAATCCTTTATGGTGACATTAACAAGCAAAGTGCTGACAAATGGCTTGTCTCTGCAAATGTCAGGATTAACATACTCAGTTTCTGAGCAGAAGATAAAAACCTCCAATCACGCAGGAGAAAGTCAACCAATCCAAGAATAATAAACAAGATGGAGAGCTTAGTCATCTCTCAGGCTCCCTGTTTCACTTTAAGAAAAAGAAAAATCAAGAAGGATGATGCTAAGAGGCTACATAGCTTACTGAGTGCTCGATGGGTTCAGGGGAGAAACTGAAGTTTAAAAGCTGCAATCGCAGATGTTTTTACCCAGAGATCTCTGTATGAAGTGGCTGTAAGTGTTTTACCATGACTTTAGAGAGTATGTACAAACCTCATTTAACAGCCTCAGAGCAAATAAAGCCTCCAGCCCCCCCTAAAAAATCTTCAGTGCCCCCTGAAGGAGGTTCACACCCCAGGTTGGGAACCAAGGAGCCATAGGACAGTAAAAAGGTAAAGTTGCACATATGATCACAGTTACCTTTGGCCTCACAGTCCCTGAAGGAGACCGATCCTTCATATTTGGTCATCAAACCTCCTCCACAAGGAAAACAAAGGACCCGACCTGGCTCTGGCTGGTACGAGCCCAGAGGACACTGCTGACATGGACGAAACCCATCAGCAGAGAAATGACCTGCTGGACACTGACCTGAGGACAGGACAGAAGAACATAATTTACCTCATTTAAATCTTCTATATATGTTCATCTGTAGCTTTTAGTCTTCCGCTAAATCTCTATCTTAAAGATGTGGCTCACATTCAGTTTGCACTGATGGCCACAAGGTGGTGCCAATCATTGCATACTTGTCAGCATGAGTCTCCATGGTAGTGAGACCAGAATTACTGCAGACCAGCAACACTTTTAGTCCAAATTAATTAAATACCTCACTTTTCAGCAAAGAATTCATATGACAGAAAAAATGCACATATTTTTTCAGTCTGGAGAGGAATCTGAAGTTCTAAAAAACAGGTACTTAAGAAAAAATGCAGGAAAAGGATACATCAGACAGGTTTTTAAAGGTAAGAATGAATGCTAAAGAAATACAATGAAATAAATAAAATATAACTTAAAAAAGATGGGTAGAAAGTAAGGAAGATAATGACATTCTATCAGAAAAAAATAGATGAATAAAAGATAAATGAGTGAATAAGCAGGAATGATAAGAAAAAAATGCTTGTTTATCTTCCCTTAACAGAGATCAGTTCAATTTAACCTGGAAGGCTTAAATTTCTTTTCATAGGTCATGTTATGTTACGTGTATGTCACGTACTATAAGATCTATTTAAGCAGTTTAACTGTTTATTTGCTTGTTTGATGATAAAAAGTCAAATATAAATATAATTGCATCGGGGCACAGGTGGTCTAGTGGTTTTAAGCACTCCCAATGTACAAGGTTGGCTCAGGTCGAATCCGGCCTGTGGCAACCTCCCACATGTCTCTCCCCATCTCTCTCATCCCTGTTTCTGATCCTGTCCACTGTTCTCCTCTGTCAACACAGGCATAAAAAGCCCAAAAATAAATCTTTAAACAAATAAAGTTGCATGCTGTGTGCAACCTTTTTTCATATCACTGTCTAAGCATCATGCATAAATCATTTTTGTTTATGCTTTCAGGAACAATTAAATCGCCAATACTGGCTTATTGTTATACTGGCCATTAGTTTAAAAGGAACTATGAGTCAGCATCTTTGATGCTCAAATGTGGTTGATGTGGGCTTGCAATGTGAAATGAAAAAATACATACTGTATGTTCCTTCACTAGCAGCCTTTATCGGTACTTGATTTTGAAAAATGTTGAAAATCTGCAATTACAAAGTCTGCCTTGGCATTTAGATGTCTCTTGCTGTCCTTGTAGGTGTGCTTGAACTATGAGGCATATATCTACATTTACTTTTAGTCATTAAGGCTTGTATTTTAAATGTAAATAAGAGATCAAGAGTGTACAAAAAGAACATCAACAGAAGATTTTATTATCCATAAAGTCTCAAATATCTCTTTACATTAAGAAAATTACATATTTCGTAGGCCATGGCCTGGGGCCAATAAATTATTAAAACTGCTCTGAGATGTCAGAAGAGGACTAGGAATGACAAACTGAATAATATCAGAACAAAAATAAAAGATTATTTTGTGATCTACCTCCACACTGAGACACATTCTTAGCTCCAGCAATGCCTTGTCCTTCAGTGCTGGGACACGGCTCACAGGACAACTGACCCACCGTGTCCTGGTACGTCCCGGGGGGACACTGAACGCACTGCTCCTGCTCGCCACTGTAGAATGTTCCCACACCGCAGCTCACTGAGGAAAACATCATCACAAGCACGTCCTTAATTATTACTGTCTAACAATGACAAAACATTAACTCAAAATTTAAAGGGAACTCCAAACGTACCACATTTTCCATCTCTGAGGACTTGTCCGGTGCTGCAGGACTCAGCCCCCTCAGGGACCCTAGATGGTTTCTGTGCCACTTCATACTCGGTCCCAGAGAACTGGATGTAGAACTGCTGCTTGTTGATGGACTTCCTGAGTGTCCGCATGGCGCTCTGCAGCTTCTGCTTCATCCTTTCCCGCACACACTCCACGTTACACGTGTCTGAAGAGAGAAGATGTGGATCATTCTGTGTTTTGTCTGCTTGTTCTCCTGTCCGAAAACTTTCAGAACAATTCGGTATGGCATGAAAATACATCTCTATCAGCCTTACTTAACAGATGAGAACAAACATCTCACCTGAAGCTTCCTCCTCCTTCATCTCCATCTCAAACTCTGCTGTGATGTGGGAAACCTCCTTCGTGGGAGATTTACGTCCTCGTCTGCGTTTCTTAGACGAGTCACACTTTAGGTTTACAAAGGTTACCTGGCAATCATCAGTGCATGGGAACTGGCCTCCTGTCAGGTGGGAAAATTAATGAGGAGGAAAAGAGAGAGGGGTTAATCTTTGATAAAAGGTAGTAAAAGGGAATATCATCCAGGTAAACTCAAAATATGGGGAGGTTTTATTTTACCTTGCATGTTCTGTCTGGATGCGTCTCTGTGTTTCTCCTTGTTCCGGGGTCTCAGGTGACACTTGGCGTCTTTAATCTTGAACCTGGCCTTCTGTTTGATGGGCGGGGCCAGAGTGTCTTCATTCATAAAGAGCAAACAGAAACAAGTTTGTTTATCATGAGCTGCAGAAAAAAGTCAAAATTTTTGAGTATGAAAAGTTGTACACTTAACAGGAAAAAGTAAACTTTCTGAGTTAAAAAGTCCTAAATATGGGGGTGAAAAGTCAGTTTAAAAGCAGAAAAATTCATAAGAACTCTGTGACTGTTGAGTGATCATCAGAGTAACTCAACATGTGCATGTGTGGACTAGATTTCAAAATTACCCACCTACACATGAATCTCAGCCCTGAAAGCTTGGCAATTCTTTGCCTTGCTTTGCCTTGAATATTTCATTTCCCATGATGCTCATCAAACTGTACCTGCACAGGTAGGTAAGGCAGTGGTGGCATTCCTCTTCTGAGGCACTTTACCAGGCTGGACAGGAACACCGCAGCTTAACGTGTAGCTATTCTCTGAGTCTGGAGGAAATAGACAAAGGAAAGCAGAATAAGAAAACAAGAAGAGATGTAATCCATGAGTAGGATGAGAGATATCAGAGGTGACGGGTGTTTTAATTTCTTCTGCAGGACTGTGTTTGAGTTGGTGATGTCCTGAAGCCACGACGCTGTTCTGAGGATTGAAAAGAATTTCATAAATGTTGTCTGAACCTTTGTCTGGTCCTGAAACTCAGCTGCCATGTGATCTCAAATCTCCGTCGAACAATTAAAGCCTGAATGAAAGATCTATGATCCCCATCTCGCGGTCTTCGAGCGCACACAAACACTCAGAGAAATTTCACCTGAGAAATGAGGGATGAAGCCTTCAGAGGTCATAAAATCCTGATGATTAAATAAGAGCCGGGTTGAATTCAACCACAGGAATTTACATGGCTCCATCCCCCTAAAATTAAAACTCACTCCAAAAGGACAGAAAAACAAATATTTCACCTCCTGCCGCTCAGCTATTCATCATTCTCACACCGCCGACGCCAAGTTAAACGGATCGAGCGCCACGCTATGGAAAAATTGTGTGATCAAAGAATGTAATCAATTTACAGATGTGTGTTAAGTACTATCACAGGAGATGGAGCAGGGTGCCAGCCAAAGAGCTGTGAAGTGTGAAGCCAAGAAAACCACGATGAGAGAAAAACACATCAGTCTGAGTGAAGAGCCCCCCGAGGAGGAAACAGATACAGGAACACAGGGAGGGCGCCGCTTCATCAGGATCAGAGAGAATGAAGACTATAGAGGCTGTGTCTACAAACTATCTCCACCAGAGGGCAGCAGCGTTTACAGCATGTCACTATATATATATATATATATATATATATATATGTGTGTGTATATATATATATATATATATATATGTGTGTGTATATATATATATATATATATATATATATATATACACAAATGATAGAGGGAAATTAAAGCAGATGAATTTCATCTGCTTTTAACCAACTTTAAGGTATGATAAATGAGTTTATAAGCATATGAATTAAAAATTTTGTTTCATTTTTGCTTAAATACTTCCACCAAATAAGAGTAACATATAAAAAAGTCTATTTAACATCTAACAGCAAACTTGAACTACTTTCAAGAAACCTGTAATTCTATTCAATAAAGTCAAAATGAGCATTTTAGAAATCTGCAATGACTGCATTTTCAGATTCAACCCTTTTTCCCAAAAAGTTGGGGCACTGTGTTAAATGTAAAAAAAAAAAAAAAGAATGCAATGATTGTCGAATTTCAGAACAACAACACAAAACTACACATAAGATGTTGAAGCTGAGACAGCTCTCTATTTCGTGAAAAAATTAGTCCTTCTTGAATTTGATGGCAGAAACAAGTCTCAAAAAGTTTGGATGGGACAACAAAATGCTGGAAAAGTAAGTGATACTAATGAAAAACAGCAGGAGCATTTTGCAACTAATTAGGGCAATTGGCAACAGGCCAGGGTATAAAAGGAGCATGTTGGAAAAGCAGAGTCTCTCAGTCTCTCAAGTAAAGATGGGCAGGAGTTCACCAGTCTTAAAATTGTGGGACAATTTCAGAAAAATGTTCCTCAATGTAAAATTGTGAAGACTTTGCATACCCCACTATCTACAGTAAAGAATGTTATCAAATGATTCAGAGAATCTAGACAAATCTCTGTGTACGAGGGACAAGGTCGAAGGTCAATATTAGAAGCTTGTGATCTTTGGGCCCTAAAGCGGCACTACATTAAAAACAGGAATGGTTCTGTGCTGAAAATCTCTGCATGGGCTTAATAACACTTCCAGGAATCACTGTCTGTCAAGAAAGTCTGCGTAATAGTGTTAGTTCAGGCAGGCAATGGAGTCAAGTCCTGCCATGATTGAGATCAGCTAATACAAGCCCTCATCAGCTGACGGCCAACTGAATTGCTCTAAGCATGCTATTGGCTAATTGCTCTCATACTGCCTTATTTAACTGCTCTTGCCTGGCTATGCTCTGCCGCTCTCTTTGAAAGCTGCTCTTGCAACCCCTCCTCCACCCCAGCTCCTCCTTCATTCTGTTCTGACTAAATCAATGTCCTTCTGTTGTCACTGATGACTGGTCTGCCCTGGTTTTTTGCTGCATGTGCTGTTCCTGCTTTATACTTTCCACATGGGTTTGTTGAAGGGCAGGGGGATCCTAGAACAGCCACACCAACAATCATGTATAACAGAACAAGTGCTAATTGATAACTGCTGATTAAAAAAATATCTATAGCCTCAAATCATATGTTTCTTGACAAAGTGGTCCTGACTGAAATGCAAGTTAAAGCTGTGTCATACAAAGAAGAAGCTCCAGAAATGCAGGCATCTTCTCTGGACCGAAGCTCACTTAAAATGGACTGAGGCAACATGGAAAACTGTTCTGGGGTCATAAAAGGAAAAGTCAGGCCTGTTGAGCTGCTAGAATCCTACATCTGACACGAATGAGACAACATACTTCTCCAAAAAACCTCCAGCAGCTGGTCTTCTCACTTTTGAGATGTTTACAGACTGTTGTTAAAAGAAGAGGGGGTGCTACACAATGGTAACCATGGTCCTGCCTCTACTTTTTAAAGATGTGTTGTAGCCATAAAATTCAAATTGGGCAAATATGTTTCATGAAATAGTAAAATGTCTCAGTTTCAACATCTGATATGTTATTTATTTATTGAGAACAAAATATGGGTTTATGAAAATCATTGCATTCTGCTTTTATTTACATTTTACACAGCGACCCAACTTTTTTGGAATTAGGGTTGTAATACACTGACCTCTCATGATATACAAACCATTTTTCATCTTTCATATTTTGGCATAATGTCTCTGCAAAAGACTTGAGCAGTTAGGGACAAAATTCATGCCCTTTTTAGGAATAAGTAAAGGGTTATGTTTAGGTAGGAAGTGGTTATGGTTGGATTAGATTAAACCAGGAAATGACTAAAAGCCTGAGTAAATACCTCAAAAGTGAGGAGAATCAATGTGTGTACCTGCGAGGAAGAGGGCGTTGGAAGGGCAGGAGAGCGAGCAGACCTCGGCCCCGCCGCTCTTGGCACAGGTCAGCTGAGCTCGGGGCGCTGGCTTCCCATTGGGCAGACACTTCACCGCCTCTGAGGAACACACAGAGTCACATCACCCATAACCCCGCCGTGACAGAGTAACACTCAAATAGAAGGAGATTTGATGCTTACCGATGCAGTCCTTCTTGTTCCAGTGGAGCTTCTGTCCCAGTGGACAAACGCACTCGTAGCTGCCCTGAGTGTTGATGCAGCCGTACTCACAGCTGCCGTTATTGATGCTGCACTCATCGATGTCTGAGACAAAAACACAGACCACATCAACTATCAGATACTGTCTGCATTTCTCTCTCTCTGTCAAGCAACTGATGCAATAATTTTATACTGCATGAAGTCTGACCACATCATGATCATGTTTATCTAGTTTAAAATGTGTCCGTCACACAGACTCTCACCTCCACAGTGGGTGAGGCCGTACAGGATGTATCCTTTGTTGCAGAGGCACTCAAAGCTGCCGGGGTAGTTAATGCATGTGTGATCGCAGGTTCTCTCAAAGGAGCACTCGTCGATGTCTGAGGGGAACAGAGAGATTCATGATGTGAAAACATGTACTATATGGACAAAAGTATTTGGCCACACTTTGAATGATTGAATTTAGGTGTTTTGATCAGACCTGTTACCACAGGCAAGGCCGCCTATAAGGGGTAATAAAATGGAGAGCTTTCTGATGCCCAGATACATGGAGGGGTCAGCCCATGGAGGTCAGCAAATCATGATCCATTGTTGAGTTCATCTTTGATAACTAAAAATTATATTTTACAACTTTAAGGAAAAATATTAAATGGTTGAGAAAATTTTTAAAATGGGTGAAAAGTGGAATAGATGGTTTAAAAGTGGCAAAAATTGTCAAAAAGTGGGAGAAAGAGATTAAGAGGCAAAATGGGATGAAAGTAGCAAAAGTTAATTACAAAAAAGGGGCAAAAATGAGAGGAATAACTTGTGAAAAGCAGTTAAAAAGAGGCAAAAAGGGTCTAAAGTGGCAAAAATGGTGAATAAGTGGGTAAAACAGGCAAAAATGGGTTGCAAAAATTGGTTCAAAAATGGCAAAATTTCTTAAAAAATTGAGAAAAGATTTTGAGAGAGGCAAAAATGGGAATAAAGTAGGAAAAATGGTGAAAGAACGTTGAAAAGCTGCTAAAATGTGGCAAAATTGATGTAATTAACAAGAAAAGTGAAATGTGGCAAAATGAGTTAAAGGAGCAAAAAGTAGCAAAAATTGGTTAAAAATGGCAGAAATTGGTTATCTGGCAAAAAATGTCAGATAAAGATGTGAAAAGGGGTTAAAAGTGGAGTAAAGCAGCAAAAATGAGTGAAAACAGTGGTGAAGAGGGACATCTGGGAAACTTTACCTGCCTGACTGCACTGTGCCAACTGTGAAGTTTGGTGGAGGAGGGATTATGGTATGGGGCTGTTTATCAGGGTTTGGTTTAGGCCTCTTATCTCCAGTGAAGAGCAATCTTACTGCTTCAGTATACCAAGACATTCTGGACAATGCTATGCTTCCATTTTTGCGGCAACAGTTTGAGAAAGGACCTTTTCTATTTCAAGATGACGTGGTTTGAGGAGTTTGGTGTGGAAGAAACTGACTGGCCTGCTCAGAGCCCTGAACTCAACCCTGTCAAGCACCTTTTGGATGCACTGCACCAGAGATTGTGAGGCAGGCCTCGTCATCCAACATCAGTACCTGACTGTATACAGTATGAATGGGCACAAATTCCCACGGAAACACTAAAAAAATCTTTGAAAGCCTTCCAAGAAGAGTGGAGGCTGCTAAAGCAGCAAAGTGGGCTACTCCATATTAAAGTACATGTATTCGAATACGTCATTTAAGTCCCTGTTGGTGTTATAGTCAGGCGGCTGAATAGGTTTGAGAACAGGAGTGAGCTGAGGAGATTAGATGATAAGAAAGCATCAGCATGAGTGGAATAAAACAAGTAAAGGTCAGCAGGATGAGACGTTTACAGACATTACAGACTTAATGACTCATTTACAGACAGACTACTGATGAAGGACTGAAGAGGTGGCCTCATTAATCACAGAGGACATGATAGTAAACAAATACATGACATCCACTTTAAGAGCTCTTCTCATATCTACAAAAACAGCGGTGAACTGAGGCTGAAAGTATCACTTTACTAAAGACTGTGGTGAGCATGGCTGTGCATGTGTTTATGTATTCTCATCCAGCAATAAACAATATTAACCTATCAGGGCTGGAGGCCAGTGTTTCAGGCTCACCTGGTTTATTTCAGGATGTCCTGTCAGAGCTTTACAGCAGCTAAAAATACAACCAGTTATAATGGAGTTTGTCATGTGGAGTAAAGGCCTCAGTGTTGGCTCAGTAGATACTGCAGAGAATGTCCATCTGAGGGTCTAGGAAGAAGTTTTCTGTTGGGAGTTTGTTGAATGTACAAGGAGTATAAAGGAAATTGGAGTTTTCAGCTATGTACTGTCTTTTCTTATTTTTCTATTTTTCTATTCCCCACATTTGAACACAGATATCTGAAATTTAAAATGCCTACTTTAACAAAAAAAAGGCAGGATAGTGAAACTTCAGTGCATAAATTGTGACTTATGCAAATGTAGTCGTGTTAATCGTTCCACTACCATCACTTCCAATGGTGGTGGTAGTGGTGGACTCAGGATGTCTAAAGTGCAGGGGTAGAAATTGTACAAAAGGGCACCTGCTGTATGTGGTGAAGGAAAAGCACACAAAAAGCCATACATTACAGTTAAATAGTAAGAAACCCTGGTTAATGTTATTTTCCAAACTGTGTGTGAGGATGGCAGTGAAAATGAACTTAATAATGAGGAACTTATGGCACTTAATTAGATTTTTTCCGTTACTAGACATGTGCTGAGACAGACGCTGTTTTATAAGACAATAAGAAACACAGGTTATTAAAAGTTAAAGAACCTTTGGGCCATAATTATAGCCACGTACTTTTTCTTCCCATTGAAGCCAGCTATTGCACCATTCCAATGACACTATCCACACCTTCATAGCCTAAACAGAAGCTTTTTTAGCAAGCATGGATCTGGGTGACAATCTGGGATGTTTCAACATGAATTTCATACAAGTAAGTCCAAAATTGAGTGTCTTTTAACCCATTTTTTAATCATTTTTTAATTGTTTATGCCTCTAGCTTTGCATGCTAACGGCTAAACTGTATTCCAGAAGGCTTTGTGACAGGCTCTGTTGTTGGGTCATGCTTTGTGAAGCTACACATCTATGACTGCGCAAATCATGGTGGAGGCAGCCTGAGTAGCTCACAATGGAGAGAAAGAGAGATAGAGAGCCTGTGATGTGTCCCTCTGTGTCTCTGCAGACAGGAACTGCTTTGAAAAATGGCACAAATAGAGCCAATAAGAAATCCCAAGGGCTTTTTTGGTAAATATGTGAATATTTTGAAGACTTTTTGTCACAGAACGATTGTTTTTCACTTTTTGGACGAGAGAACAAGTTTGTTCAAAAAAGTCTTAAGGGTAGATCCACTGTAGCACAGCTTTTTGCGTGTTTTTTACCTCTCTCTCTGAAAATTTTGTTCTACGTAGTTTTCTGTCTCACTTCGTCATTGTGGTACTGGTGATCTAAGTGCAAAGCCACTGATGCACTAAGTGTGCTCGGCAGTGATAATTTTAGCATCTGCATCTCATCATCATTAATTCTTCAGTGAATAAGTTGCAAAACAGAAGCTATTAGTAGGCGCAAATGTTGTGCTAATGTCAGCGCTATTAGCAAGTGAATGCCCCGAAGGGGGCACTTTGTCAAATTGAGTCTAATTAGAGGGCACCTTAGAGGGAACTTATCATGCTTCTATATGACAAAGGGATCCACAAAGGCACTTTTGCAGTGTTTTTTAAACATTGGGACACCAGGGTGGGCAAGTAGTTAATAAGATTTTTTCCTGTCACTTCAGAGCATACAAAGACCTTGACAAAGGCTGCGCTTAAAGCAATGCTTTGCAGCAACTTTCATTTTCCTGAATGAATTATGTGAAATTAGATCATTTCCCATGGCACACCTGCTGATCACTCATGGCACAATAGTGTGCTTCAGCACAAATGTTGAAAATCATAGCTTTTAACCATGAGAGCATTTTACAGGGTCTACCTTTTATACATAACTCAGTATGAAAGTTAAATCTATTCTTCTACTTCCACCAGAATGATTTTAAACACAAGTGCCTGCACTTCTATGTGAGCAACCTTAGGAATGCCTCTAGGAATGATGGCTACTTGAAGATAATTTCAGCATCATCTTTTGTTATTATTTTGATTAAGAGCCTCCTGGTGGCAGCCTCACAAAGCTGATGGATTGCACAGATTCCATGTCTGTCATCAGGTGGTTCCATCTTGCAAAGCTTCAAGCTTATAACCTTGTTCCTGCTCAGAGCATGACCAGACCAATCAGCATCATGTCCACCTGCTTCTGACCTCCATAATTCTACATGTCTATGTTGGATCTTTTAGTACAAATGTCCTCTTACATTAAGAATGTGCTGATTTTGCTGGCCTCTGATGCTGAGGTGTTTACGTAAGGAACACTGACCTTTCTGCCATTGTGAAAATTCAGAATACAAATATCAATCCATGGGAATCGCTAATGAAACTCCAGCAAACGATCAATCTCTCTGCTGGAGCTCCTTAGCCAGCTCTGGCACATGCTCAGCAGTGTATCACCGGGAGCTGTTTTCTCTGGATGAGCTCACTCCCAAAGAAAAGAGCTGACAAATTAAACACGATATTTCAATTAAAGGTCGTGTTGGAGCTGAACAGCACAGAGATCAGTGAATGGGACAAAGCTGGCACGGCGCTGTGGCGAAGGTGTGTCAGAAATAGGCATGGACGCTCTGATGTGGCTCACACAACACTCAACACCACATTATTAAACAGTCAGATTATTATAGGCACCACTGCTGGTGCACTTGATCCAACAGAAACATTGTTGGGTGGTTTTGGGCCGAGGACAGAAGCGCCTCTGGGTTTTGTTGTTAATAAAAATCATTTTCTGTTTGTCAGCTCTCCTGTTTGCATGCTGAGACTTGTTAAGAATCTGCCTTTAGTCCTAAAACCAGCCATGGATCTAAATTCATCTATATTTAACTAAACTCACAGCAGAGGAAGGCAGACACACTACAGCAAACTAACAAAGTTTTATGCATTAACATGATTCAAATTCTATTTTTGAGAGGAAATTATGTCAACATGGGAGTCACATGTATAGCTTTAGGGAACACTTAAATTTCCACAGAATCAGAGGAGATAATCAATAGTTTTTTCTCCTCTGTAAGCCAAGCAGGTCTGAGGGGAAATTAGACTAAGACTGCGAACACTGAGCTCGATGGAAAGTGTTTATTTTCTCTTGACTAATGTCCTGCAAGATGTTCTCTACGCTAGACCAGACCAGAGATCAAATTGTTATTGATTTTCTCATCCGATTCCAGAGAGGACACGAGCATACTTTGGGTCTCCAGTTTCCAAATCACACATCAGTGTCCCGGCCCTCAGAGCAGCCATGTTTGATCATTTAGGAATAGTCTTTGTCTTCCAACCGGAGGAGGGTGCTGCTCTCTAACAGGAACAAATAGTTGAGATTCAACATCTTTGCCTAATCTCCCAGACCCAACCAATATGTATGCATTTTCACCTCCTCATACCCTGCATGTACACATGAGGACATTATGTTTGGGCTGTTTTCAACAAAATTATAATTTATGCTATTGGAATTGTCCTAAGGGCCCACACTTAAAGTGACCTGGAAATGAATGCAAAAGTCTTCAAGTCTTTTGGGATATGGAAAGTTTGATCTGAGGAATTTATATATTTAATTTTTTTTTTTTTTTTTGAAAATTCATTGGAAATATTTGAGGGAATAACCTCTGAAAATTTCTGTAATCTTTAGTTAATTTTTTCAATTTGTTTAAGGGAATCTGTTTGGAAATTGTCCATGAAATTTTTGGGGAAATTTTATGCAAAACTTTTGGAATTTCATTAGACATTTTCAATAGAATTTCCTTGGAAGTTTCAGGGGATTTGCTTAAAAATATTAGGAAATTCACCCAAAACTCTTAAGGTTTTTGGGGATATGTTTGCAAATTTTGGAGAGTTTGATTTGAAATGTATGTATTTATCTATTTTTTTCATCTATTTATTTTTATATTGATAAGAATTTTAAGGGGGAATTATCTCTGAAAATTTCTGTAATTTTTTGATAATTTTATCGATTTGTTTGGGGTAATTTTCTCTGAATTTTTCCTCTGGCTTCTTTTCAAGGAATGTCTGAAGATATTTTGGAGTTGTTTATTGGATTTAAAAAAGATTTTTTTTTTTAACTGTTTAAGAATGTCTTGGAAATTTGAGCCATGTTAAAAACTTTTTTTTTTATAGGAGACTGCATTCCAAACAAAAGTGCAGTCTCAGAAGGTTCAAGGAGTAAGTTATGTTATTTTGTTAGTGATGGATGGCAACATAAATAAAAAATATAAAATACACTATATTGCCAAAAGTATTTGCTCATCCATCCAAATAACTGAAATCAGGTGTTCCAATCACTTCCATGGCTACAGGTGTATAAAATCAAGCACCTAAGCATGCAGACTGTTTCTACAAACATTTGTGAATGAATGGGTCGCTCTCAGGAGCTCAGTGAATTCCAGCGTGGTACTGTGATAGGATGTCACCCGTGCAACAAGTCCAGTCATGAAATTTCCTCACTCCTAAATACTCAACAGTCAACAGTCAGTGGTATTATAACAAAGTGGAAGTGAATGGGAATGACCAACTCAGCCCCGAAGTGGTAGGCCACGTAAAAAGACAGAGCGGGGTCAGTAGATGCTGAGGCGCATAGTGCGCAGAGGTCACCAACTTTCTGCAGAGTCAATCGTTACAGAACTCCAAACTTCATGTGGCTTTCAGATTAGCTCAAGAACAGTGTATAGAGAGCTTCATGGAATGGGTTCCATGGCCGAGCAGCTGCATCCAAGCCATACATCACCAAGTGCAATGTAAAGTGTCGGATGCAGTGGTGTAAAGCACACCGCCAATGGACTCTAGAGCAATGGAGATGCATTCTCTGGAGTGACCAATCATGCTTCTCCATCTGGCAATCTGATGGACGAGTCTGGGTTTGGTAGTTGCCAGGAGAACGGTACTTGTCTGACTGCATTGTGCCAAGTGTAAAGTTTGGTGGAGGGGGGGTTTATGGTGTGGGGTTGTTTTCCAGGAGCTGGGCTTGGCCCCTCCGAATTCCAGTGAAAAGAACTCTGAATGTTTTAGCATACCAAGAGATTTTGGACAATTCCATGCTCCCAACTTTGTGGCAACAGTTTGGGGATGGCCCCTTCCTGTTCCAACATGACTGTGCACCAGTGCACAAAGCAAGGTCCATAAAGACATGGATGAGAGAGTTTGGTGTGGATGAACTTGACTGGCCTGCACAGAGTCCTGACCTAAACCTGATAGAACACCTTTGGGATGAATTAGTGCGGAGACTAAGAGCCAGGCCTTCTCGTCCAACATCAGTGTGTGACCTCACAAATGCACTTCTGAAACAGTGGTCAAAAATTCCCTTAAACACACCCCTAAACCTTTTGGAAAGTCTTCCCAGAGGAGCTGAAGCTGTTATAGCTGCAAAGGGTGGAAAGACATCATATTAAACCCTATGGATTAAAAATGGGATGAAACTTAAGTGCGAGTCAAGGCAGGTGAGCGAACACTTTTATCAATATAGTGTATATATATAAAATGTAATCCTAAGGAAACCTAAAAACTCCAACCAGGAGCCAATCCCCAGCCTTAGAACCAATTTTCTTCAGCATGCTACATCCTTTTTTTGCCTCAGTTGTTCAGCATGGTCATGGTGGTGACAAAGAAGGCATGTAGTTGGAGAAAGTAAAGTGTACCAAACATCTGTCTGTAACAGAAGAAGCCTTCGAGTCTAAAGCCACAACCTGGAAACTTTTTGTCCTTGACTTTTGCTTGATAAAAACTCAGGTCCAAACACTTACTACCTAACTACCTACGGGTGTTTTGAGCTGATAGACAGGTGACACTAAAAGTGGCGATGATTGATGACTCCATGAGGATGTGTGGGATTGACAGCTTTCACTCACTGACCTTGACACGTGCGTTCATCAGTCAGCAGTTTGTGTCCTTTCTGACAGCTGCACTCGAAGGAGCCCACCGTGTTCCTGCAGAAATGATCGCAGCCTCCGTTATTCTCCTGGCATTCATCGATGTCTGAGGAGAGTAAAATAAAGTACACAAAATCAATCACAAAGCATAAGTCTGTTTTAAACCTTGACAAATCATTAAGTTGAACTCTTCCAGATAAGGCAAATGTTTCAACCTCCTGTCGGTTAAATTTAGTACTCTGCTTGTCTAACAGCAGGCAGCAGGAACAGACTGTGCAGGTTTAGCTGCAGGGATAACACCGTCTCATCCTATGAAACGCTTGTTACCTGGAACTAATGGAGTCTGCTGCTGGGGGAGGACTGAGAGAGAGGGAGATGGAGACTATTATTGAGAAATGAGTCTATCAAAGCCCCTTCTTTATGAGGGGATGATACAGCAAATAAAAGTGATTACTGCCATTTTATATCTGATCTCACTCTGTCATTAAATCAAGAACTCCAATAAAAACATGAGCTTCAGTTTTTTCAGTGTCCAGTTGTAGATGGCCTGGTGAAAAACAAATCACTGTTTGTAAAGCTTTAAATGTACTCTAAAGACAGAGACAAAGACCAGGCACCTGATGTTTAGAGATCATGAAATCAACAGCTCCTGCAATCACATATCAAAGTATCTTTTGGCTGGACATCGAACCCTAAATTGACCCACTGGTTTTCGAGCATGGAATAGAAGCTGCAATTTTGGTGCTCTGGTCTTCTTGATTATTTTGACTGTCTAAAGTTTTTACGCAGGGAAAGATTTAAAGTCCAGTGTAAAAATTAGAACAGTTGATAGCAGCAGAGCTGGGCTAGACTCGGATAGGATAGGATAGGATAGGCAGGATGGGATTGGGATAAAGTATGGTGGAGTAGGATAGGACGAGTTTGGGTGGGATGGGATAGACTAGAATAGGAATTGATTGGATCGAATCACATGGGATTGGATGGATGGGATGGAATGGGATATGATATGGAAAGAATGAGATGGGCTTACAGGACAGGAAGGTGGCTCAGCTGGTAGAGTCATCTCGCAGTCAGAAGGTTGTATAGAAGGGGATGGAATGGAATGGGATAGGATAGGATGCAATGTGATTAAATAGAATGTGATAGGATACAGTAGATTACAAAGCAATATGATGTGATTCAATGTGACGAGATGCAATATTGTATGATTCATATGATACAAAGTAATACTATGCAACATGGTAACGAAACAAAATCAGACACAATGAACAATGCAATGCAGTGCAATGTGATGTGGTATGATGCCATACAAAACAAAGAGATGCAACACAATTACATAAAATAGGATATAATGCAATAAGTGATGCAGTACAATGCAGTAAGACTGGAAAATGGATGATTCAACATAGTAAAGGAGCACTGCATGTAAAATAATGTGATACAATACAGCACAGAACGTTGGAATACAACGCGACATAATGCAGTTTAGTGGATGAAATGTGAGACAGTACCCTGTTGCATTCTATTTGATGCCATGCAAAATGATGTGATACAATTCAAATGAATACAAAGCAAGAAAAGCATTTATTGTTTCTTGGTTATGAAAGTTGACTCCTGCTTTAATCTGTAGTATCATTAAGATTGCTTTTAAATTACTCAGTGTACTTGATATTTTCAGTATTTTAAGGAAACATCACTAAGAAACATTAAACAATGTAAAAAAAAAATCCTGTTCTGGAATTTTCAGCAGCTGTAAGCCAGGAAGCTGAGAAGATGCTGCTATTGATACTGGCAAAAGCTGGTATCATAAATCCCGCCCCTTCTTCATCTTGATTGGTCAGTAAGGGAGAAGTGACACTGACAGGTTGAACTGTTTTTCAACTGCTCAGCTGTTTTCAGTGAAAAATAAGTACAACTCTAGAACAAACAGATTTGGTTTCAAAATTTTAATTTCATCCAGATTCGATTCTGTATGAGAGCTTGTTTGCATGCTTGTAAATCATGTTAGTCCTAAACCAACAGATCATATGTCCTGTGAGAAAGGTTGCTTTGAATCCGTGCAGGATAAAACCCTGATACCTTTTCTCTGGTCCAGGTGTGGAGCAGCGATCCAGAGGCACAGATTCTAAAATAATAATGAGGTGAATGCAGTCAGCCCCGAGGCAGTGCGTTCAGTGCCAACTGCAAACCTGCTGTCAGATCTGGTTTCACAAAACCAAACCATTCAACCTCATGCCCTCGCCTCCTGAAGCACGGCGCCCTCGCACGAACCTCATCTGCACAGTCATGCCTTTGACATTTTTTCTATGGTTGGTGTGCATTTTTCAAATTGTTTTACATACTATTTATAGCATGTGGACTCTGTTTAGATAAAGGAAGTTTATATATAAGGTGCTCTTCAAACTTTAAATGGAAGGGGAAGAGAAGTAGGAGACGTTGGGCAGGAACAGATAAAGAAACTAAAGGCAGAAGGATGGAGTAAAAGAGGAGGAGGAACAGAGAGCAGGGACAATAGTCTGGCAGATTACACAGCCTAAGTCCTGTTTGATTGGCACTCTAAGTGATGAAAATTGTGAAGTATTAACACCTAAGCCCCTGAGCTGGCAAAAAGTCGAGCAAAACACCAAACGGAGGGGAAAGAGAGCGAGAGAGAGAGAGAGAGAGAGAGAGAGAGGACTGAGAAAAAACAGAAGAAAGAGAAGATAAAAAAGGTATTTCTGAAAGAAATGAACTTGTTCTATCATGTTCGTCTAAACTTAATGATTAAGGATTTTATTTCCTCCTTCTGTTCCATAGAATATGTAACTTGACTCTCTCTGGTTCTTTTGTTTGGCTTCTGTCTGTCTGTTAAAATTTAATTTTCTCATGATGCATTGTTAAAAAGTCAAAGTGTTTGTAGATTAAGCATCAAAACAGTTAGAATGTTAATTGAAATAAAGTTTCCTTAATTTAGCAGGAAAAAAACAAAAGATCTCAGTTCTGCTGGCTGAAAGCTTACTTTGACTGGGCAGGTTATATTGAAATGTTTAGGCAACCATTTCATTAGCACCATGTTTCCATTTTAAATGAACATTTTCATTACCAAACCAAAGCAGCACAGCATGTTCAGTGGTCAGCATCTGAAGAAAAAAATGATATCACAATTGGTAGCTGTACTCCCAGATCTCTTATTTAAAAACTGTTCAACATTACCGAGTGATCAGAGAAACTCTGTGACTGTTGAGTGGTTATCAGAAGAACTCTGTGACTGTTAAATGATTATTAGAGTAAATCCATGACTATTGAATGGTCATTAGAGTAACTCCATGACTGTTCAACAGTTATCGGAGTGACTCTGTGACTGTTGAGTGGTTATCAGAAGAACTCTGTGACTGTTAAATGATTATTAGAGTAAATCCATGACTATTGAATGGTCATCAGAGTAACTCCATGACTGTTCAACGGTTATCGGAGTGACTCTGTGACTGTTGAGTGGTTATCAGAGGAACTTTTGATTTTTGAATGGTTATCGGAGGAACTTTTGACTGTTGAATGTTTGTCAGAGTAAATCCATGACTGTTCAATGGTTGTCAGAGTAACTCCATGACTGTTGAATGGTTATCAGGGTGATTCTGTGACTGCTGAGTGGTTATCAGAGGAACTTTTGACTGTTGAATGGTCTTCAGAGTAACTCCATGACTGTTGAATGGTTATCGGGGTGACTCTGTGACTGCTAAGTGGTTATCAGAGGAACTTTTGACTGTTGAATGGTTATCAGAGTAACCCTGTGACTGTTGAATGGTTGTCAGAGTAAATCCATGACTATTGAATGGTAAAAATTAAATTTACTCAAACTTATTCATACATATGGTAGAAATTTTCTTGTCTGCCAGTACAATGCCAATAATATAATGCTTCTCTAGATCTCACTTACATACATTGGCACATATTGGACTGATATCTGATACCAGGATCAGATCCCTACTAAGCTCATCAAAGTCACTTCTCTCTCACAAACCAATCAAAACAAAGTTAAATTAAATATATATATATATATATTTCTTGTCTCTAGTTAGCTATCCTGCCCATTAAAGGCACAAATACCCCCTCTTTCCTTCCCACATGTATCACTCAAACAGTAAATTTTAGTCCTTTATCTTAATGACATTATTGGTTGAATCACTACAGAGAAGGAACGAGCATCTGCAGAGTGTTGTACAAACCCAGCAGCCTAAAAACTTTTTTGGCTCCCTCACTCATTGAGCAATTTTCATCCAGGTGACTGACTGGGCACCAGCTTGTCCTGAATCTACTTCTTATAATTCATCAATGGGAGAAATCAAAAGCTTGACAGGCCTGTCATTCCTCGTTAAAAGCCAAGCTATGATTGGATAATTGCTCTTTTGGAGCGGATTTGAGCCAGTGCAGACTCCTGGCTCTGATATTTTCATCGCTGAGTCCTGGCATGCATTTACAAAGATTTGCACACAAACATTACTTTTTACTTGATGGTTTAAAGTAGATTTTTATGGTTTTATGATGCAACTTTAAAGCTGAGCATTCACACGTACTCAATTGTAGAGCATGCTTGAATTAATGCCTTTTGGAAGCATGTTATTATCAGGTGTTGATGGTGCAAGGGGACAATTTTCAGCCATCTTTAAAGGCTAATGCAGCACATATTTAAACCATCAGTTTTCCGCCTGATCAATTCGTACCCAGATACCAACAGGGTTAAGATAAGGTGGTGAAAACCCACTGTGGACACACGCAGTGAGACAGCCTCAGTGTAGTGAGATCAGGGCCTTATAAAACAGCCAGTAACTCAGCCACCACTGTGTTTTTCCATCAGGGCCGACTCTAGCCTCCCTCTCCTGATCCTCTTGCTCCGTATCCTCAGGGAGCTTCTGCTGAATGAACTCTTCATCTAAATATGGAGCTGGGACAGGAATCCACAACGAGCTGGCTGAGCGCCGCGGCAAAACGTAGTAAACTGTAAAACGGTCCCGCTGTGCCCCGTCAGCGGCATTTTAGAGGGATTGTCCCTCCACCTGGCTCCGCTGAAAAGGATTTCCCCATGGCAGGAGGGAGTAGAGGGAGGCTCTGGGGTCTTTTAAGGGGAGCAGGACAGGTAAGGGCATTCGGCTGAGTGTCTGTCTGATGTCCTAAAAGGTGATGTCATAGTTGGAGAGAAGCATGAAAGCTTAATTCTGCTATTTTTTAAAGAGCCCTATTTAATGTACTTTTTGGCTCTAAATGATTTATAAGTACAAAAGTTTTTGGAATTACACCAGAACATTACTCCAGTCTGCAGCCTGGACTTTGGCTGTTATGACTGCAAATCAAAGTACATCCACTTTACGTGCATTTTTTACAGATGGGTTTCTTACTCCTAGACCCAACAGAGGATGTTAGAGTCACTGCAAGAGCCTTAGACCAGCCCGACATGGCCCCCAACCTGGAGCAGGTCAGACTAGGATCCCCACCTCAAGGGGAACCAACGAGTTCCAGCAAGACATAAGAGCATACCAACATATTACCCTGGATTTTCAAGTGTTTGTCTATCTTTCATGTCATTATTTGAAAACATCTTCCCTTTGTGCAGACCCACTGCACAATTCATGACCAGAGACACGCTGTCAGCGTCTGCTGGTCATGTTACTTAACTTAAGTAGTCTTTGAAAACTACACTCTGAACAGTAAATTTACCACATATGCTAGCAAAAACGTCAATACTCAGTTCACCAATGAAGTGTGTTAACAACACTGCAGGCTGTAGTCTCTGTTAACAGACTGATGATCTCCAAAGAGCTCCAGTGATGCCTGCGCATCTGCTCCTCATCTTCACTGCTCTGATTACCGTAAGCAATACATAGGCCATGGCTGTAATATATCCTTCATAAACATCTCATCTGTGCAGATTTCTGTTATAAAAACAGCTTAAAAATTGTAGCTTAAACTTTCATTTTAAGCATCAACTGATCAAAAAATCTGGTTTAAAATGTGCTCTTGTCCACAAATCCAGATATTAGGCTAAGCTGAGCCAGGCTTGGAGGGAACGTGCACGGGTAAGCTCTACACAATGGCATCAAAAGTATGCAATGTAAAATAAGTGGCTGCATAAATACTCACCTACTTTAAAGTGATGGACCTAAGTCAACAGAAGTCCAGCCATTTGGTGCAATCACCATTCCATAACTAATGAAATGAGGATCACCTGACTGCAGTGAATGTGTCTCAAATGATTGTAGTATAAAGACACATGTATCTGGAAGGACCAGCCACTGGCTACAATTACACCATGAAGACAAAAGAACACTCCAAGCTACTCAGGGAATAGGTTATTGAAAAGTGTAAGTCAGGGGATGGATACAAAAATATTTTCCAAGGCACTGAACATCGCCTCGAGTTCCGTTAAATCCATCATCACGACATGAAAGGTATATGGCACGTGTATGTCTGACTGAGACTAGTGAGAGAGACCACCACTTTGAAGGAGTTACAAGCTTCAGCAGCTAGGATGGGAGAGATTCTACATACAACTGTTGCCCGGGTTCTTCACCAGACAAAGCTTTATGAGAGAGTGGCATGTTAAAGAAAACCAAACCAAAGTCCACCAAAAGGTATGTGGGAGACTCCACAGTCAAGTGAAAGAAAGTTCTTTGGTCTGATGAGACCAAAATGGAGCTTTTTGGCCATCAGACAAGACAGTATGTTTGGCAAACACCAAACACTCCACATCACAACAAGCACACCATCCCCACTGTGAAGCACGGTGGCGGCAGCATCATGCTGTGGGGATGCTTCTCAGCAACCGGCCCTGGAAGGCTTGTAAAGGTAGAGGGTAAAATGAATACATCAAAATATAGGAAAGTGCTTCAGGAAAATCTTATTTAGCAAGCAAAAGGACTACAGACCTCAATCCAATTGAGAATTTCTAAAAAAATACAAGTCTTTCAAACCACAAAAAAAACTAAAAATAATGCCAAGGGTTTTACTCTTTAAGAAAAAAAAATCACAATTTTCTCAAATACCTGTGAATGATTTACTGTTCTAAAACAGATTTACTGTCTTGTTCCTCCTTTTCATTCTTTCTTGATTTATTTATTCTCAGAGTTAGTCTTCATTGTCATTTGTGTTAAACCTGCAGCCAACTGCCCCAAAGTATTTAAATCAAATGTCATTGCCATTGCCCCATTTCTTTCTTTTACAGCTTATTGTGGTCCAGTGTTTCTGTGAGACTTCAGGAGGAATGTCTGGATTTCTCTCTTTGGGTTTCAATCACAGTTACTCACTTGCTGACCCTGGCATACAAAGAATTTCAAGTCTGACAAAACCTAAATATTACAATAGGTGAACGTACTGAATTTAGAGTGAATATGTGAAAAAAAAACTGATCAAGAATCCTTAAGATGAAACGCTCTAAAAGAGAGAGAATCCAGATTCTTTGGCCAGGCGTGTTTTCAAGAAAGACTTCTAACCAAACTAAGAAACACACACTTAGACACTCACACCCCATGCCCACACTGTCTGGGCTCTAATGCCAATGTAAAACCAGGGGATACCGCTCTGGGTCTCCTCCACTCAGACAGACACAGCTTCCTTATTCTTCTGGCAGCCACAAACACTGGCAGAACCGCAGCATCTACCCACACTTAATGGCCACTCCGGGGAAGGCTGAGCCTTCTAACAAGGGATATAATTACCTTTAATGGAGCTTAAATAAGCTTTCAGCTTAAATAAATACATTAAGCCTGGGAACATCTTGAAATGATAAAGTCTGAAGGAGGAGAGGGAGGACAGATAAAGGAGAGTCAGGAGAGTGGGTGAGGAGAGAACGGAGGGTGGCCTACATGTGTGGCAATGCTGGCAAAATCTGATTTAATACTTAATCTTCAGATAATCTTCCTCTATTCATAAGTATAGTAAAATATTTTCTTAGCTAGCACGTTATCCAATGAACCCTGTCATTGTAATGTGCTTCAAAACTGTCAGCCAACTTGATATGGAATATCCCCTGGTGTTCAGTTAAATCCTTCACCGTAAAATAGAAGTAAAATAGCATGTGTAAATCTGTCTAGATCAGGCCGTCCTCATGAACTGAGTGACTGTGCAAGAAGAAGACTAGTGAGAGAGGCCACTAAGACACCTATGACTACTCTGAAGGAGTTACAAGCTTCAGCAGCTGAGATTGGAGGGCCTCTGAATAATTGTTGCCCTGGTTCTTCACCAGTTAAATCATTATGGTAGAGCGGCACAATGAAAAAAACTTACACTTAATCTCATCTAGAGATGGCCAGAAGGCATGTGGGAGACTCCAAGGTCAGGTTGAAGAAAGTGCTTTGGTCTGATGAGACCAAAATGGGGCTTTTTTGCCATCAGACAAGATACTTTGTTTGGTAGACACCAAACAGATTCACTCTCCCCACTGTGAAGCAGGGTCATGGCAGCATCATGCTGTGGGGATGCTTCTCAGCAGCAGCCCTGGCAGGCCTATTCAGTTTTTGCCCCGGGGGCCACATGCGGCCAAGAACCAACCCTCGAGTGGCCCAGCCTGTGGTCATGCAGAGATGCAGAGGGCAACCTGTTTCACAGTATTTCAGACTGTGAATACAACACTGCGTAACCTAGCAACAGTCTACCTACAATGCACTGAGTTGTTTTGAAGCATGGCTAGCGATGCTGAAAGAAGTAGCCCCAAGATACTGAGCATTAAACATGTCCTTTTTCAACTGTAGCTACAGCTGTGAAAATTTAGTTTTTATGCACTTGAAAATATGCCTGGGTAAGATCAAAATTATTATTTACATTATTTCATATTTTGTCTTTTATTTATTTTATTTTTATTCAAGTGAAAAAAAACATTTTTACTACCTCAGGTTATGTTCAAATACAGCTCTGTTGTTGTGTTTTTATGCACTTTTTCATGTGTTTTTGTCATGTTGCCAAATTTAAAAGGCAGACTATGAATAAAAAGTGCATATTTTTTATCAAATTGATCTGCAGTGGTTTAAAATTTGGCATTAGCAGCTGCTTATCAGGCTCCAAACATGTCTGGCCTGGCTACATTTCTTGATTCTAAAATTTGGCCCAGTTAAATTTGTAATTGAATAGTCCTGATGTAGAGGGTGAAATGAATGTGGCAAAATAAGGAAAATTCTGGAGGACAATCTCATTCAGTCTGCAAGAGAACATTAATTTTACCCTCTACATTTACAAGCCTTCCAGGGCAGGCTACAGAGAAGTATCTCCACAGCATGATGCTGCCACTACCATGCTTCACAGTGGGGATGCTTCTCAGCAGGCGGCCCTGGAGGGATTGTAAAGGTAGCGGGTAAAACAAATATGGCAAAATATAGGAAAATCCTACAGGACAATCTCATCCAGTCTGCAAGAGAACTAAAGCTTAGGAGAAGATTTAGTTTTGGGTAAGACAATGGCCTGAAGCATACAGCAAAGTTACACAGAAATGGTTCATAGACCACATGGTGAATGTTCTGGAGTGGACGAGTCAAAGCCCAGACCTCAATATATTTAATATTCCATTTAACTGACATTACATTGTAGAAATATGTTTTCATTTTGACATTAAAGAGGGTTTTTTGCATTTTTTTGTTCAAAAAAAGCCTAATTATATCGACATTATTGGTTTATAAAATCAATAAAAGTACAAAACATCCAAGGAGGTGAATACCTTTTATAGGCACTGTAAGTGGCATATCACTGTGTCTTTTAAAAGTATGTTTATGACAGCAGGAGGGTGAAAAGCTGTTAAAGAGTCACTACCTCTTAGCCAAGGGCTGATTCTCCCCCATTTATGTGATCAACAGAAGCTTCACTGCACACAGCTTGAAGGGATACCAAGCTACGGTAAGAGAGCCATAGTAATGATGACCTGTTTAGTATGGACACATGCTAAAGGGCAGTCACTTGGTGTAGGAATGCCCTAAATTGGTTTTGACTTCCTGATCATGCATTGTCTGAGAACCACTTTGTTAAAACAGAACTTCCTGTTTTAAGAATATAAGCAGCGAACATCAAGCAAATTAAAGATGTTGAGATTTTTCAGTTTCAGTATAGATGAATGGCCAGACTTGTATAGCATCTTTAAATAAGGTCTGTTTTAGTCTGTTAAAGAGTGTTTTCATCAGAGGAATAAAATCATGAATAAACTGTGTGTGCTCACGTGAATGGACACCTTCATGTAAAGATGCACAAACATCTGGAGAGCCATCAGCTTAGCCTGGAGGATGCTCCTAATTAACTAATGAATGTAGGACTGCACATGGCAGGCATGAGAAGCAAAATTACACAAATCACACAGGAAATATCGTCTTGATTTCAACAACCACACAAAGAAGAAAAAAGCATGAACATTAAGGTATAAATGTGCACAAAAATCATAGCGGTGATGTAACGTCTCTGACTCCAATATCTCCACCTCTGTCTGCTCTCATAAGAGCGGACACATTTGTCATTTTCACCATACCAGGCTGGCTCATGCCATTGTGTGTTTCTCCACACATACACAGTCTGTCTCCTGGGATCCATCTGACATTTATTCTAGACGATCAATATCTCCCTCTGCCTTCGATCAATACCTTCATCTTTTGCTGCTCGTCTTTGTGAGCATCACCAGACATTTCAACCCCCTCAGTGACAGACTGCTACTGCCTGTATGTGACACAGAGTAGGCAGGTTTCTGAAAGCTAACTTTAGTGCTGTTTAGGGCTTTTTTAGAGCTACCAGGAATTGGATTTAAGAGCAATTTAACAACCAAAATAAAGGAATAAAAAAGGTGCCAGAGGCAGTGGATTTCCAATTGAACGAAGCTAATGAGATTTCTGAGAATCTGAATGGAAAGTTAGGAAACATGCAGGGGATTTTTTAAGAGCATGTTGAGAAGTTAGAGGAGGATAAACATGAAAACACATCATATCTTATGAATCCTGATCCTGATCTATACCAGGGGCCTTCTACTACAGCTGTGCAATGGGCCAGACTTTTAAATAAACTAAAATAAATATCATGCTCCAATTAACACATGCTCATCTAAACATTTCTATTTTGCAGCCTTTAACAGTAAGATCAGTCTCTTTTGCCATACTGCAGCCAATCACAAGGGGCAGTGTTTCCCCTACCATTCTATTAGGGGGGTGCCCTGCCCCCCCAACGGCCCCCCCAACCCCCTTTAATGTCAATTTAATTGTATTTTCTGTACAGTGCCAGATCACAACAGAAGTCATCTAAGGACGTCTTTCCTACAGAGCAGGTCTCTGCCTGGTCCCTTTATTAAACAGACTAAATAGTCTTTTAATTTATTCTTCTTGTTACCTGAATGTATTTAATGTCTGAGTCCTGATTTTTTGCTCGTTCCCTCTGACTCCATGACCAGAGCTGAGTAAACCGACACGTTCACTGACCAGAGAGCCCCGCCCCCTCCTCGCCATGTCAGAGCTGGGGTCTAATGTTTGCTAGGATGCTTTGACTCAGTATCATGAGAGAGAGTTCTCCAGTGCTGATTTATCCTCTAAAGTTGTGTATGAACCGATGCCCCGCTTGTTTTACGTCTGAGATTGTCAAACGAGCGCTGGATTTCGGCACGAGATTGCAGCAATTGCGCACAATTTCTTAAATTCTTGCAACAAGTCTGACACTCGTAATACAGGAAAGTCCTGCAATCTTGTATATCACGCTGCAAACTGACAAACCGGTGGGAAATGTGGTTAAAATCAGTGACAGTTGGGCTCATGTCCGCACCAACTCCCTCTTGATCTCACCACAGCAGGCAGAAATTCGCGCGGTCCCTCACAGGTGTGTGGGGGCTGGTGTGCCGTGAATATCGGAGGAGATCATTTCCTATACAGACTATGACTGAGCAGCCCGTCTGCAGGTCACTTGACAATTATTTTATTATTTTAAAATTCATTAATCTAGGATCAATAAACTGTTGGACAACTCATTTTGTCTTTTTATTTCTCACGTGCATGTTTCTCCTAGCGCCTGACACTATTGGCGATATTTATGATGGTTATTTACACTCGTACATAAACCTCGTCCACATGCAGATAAGAACAGAAACTCTTTAACCTTTATAAACGTAGCAGTATTGACAAAAGATCACACAGGCATAGAGACAACAGGAGGAGACAGAGACATGCAATGTGTGTGGATAATAATAGTGAAGAAAGAGAAAATGAGTAGACAAAGTCAGTGAGGACAATCAATCATCATAAAGAACATTTACCAAGGTACATAATCTTACCTACTATAAATATTTTATATGTTACAATAAAAGGTTTCCTAAATAATTTTTTGGTCATTTATTTGTTAAATCTTTCAGATGTCAGACACATTTTCATGCAGGAAGACTTTTTTTACAGCATAGGTCAACTTTACACTTAATACTGGTATGGTACAGTCCTACAGTTACTCCTGATGTGGCAGGAAGGCAAAAAAAGGTCATTTCCAACCCCTTTAAGTGTTTGTGTTGGTGTCCCGCTGCTGCAAAGCTGTAAACCTAGGGGAAACACTGAGGGGCATTTGATATATTTAGGCTTGATACAACCCCAGTTCCAAAAAAGTTGGGGCGTTGTACAATAAAAAAAAAAAACAAAACACAGAATCCAATTATTTTAAAATCTCGTTAGCCCATATTTTATCCACAATAGAACATTAACCATTTCATGAAAAATATTAGCTCATTTTGAATTGGCTGACAGCAACACATCTCAAAAAAGTAGGGGTGGGAAAAGTAAGTGGCACCAATGAAAAACAGCTGGAGAAGCATTTTGCAACTAACTCAGTTTATGGGCAACAGGTCAGTAACATGACTGGGTATAAAAGGAGCATTATAGAGAGGCAGAGTTTCTCAGATGTAAAGATTGGCAGAGGTTCACCAATCTGTGAAAAACTGCATCTCAAAATCGTGGAACAGTTTTAGAAAATGTTGCTCAACATAAGATTGCAAAGACTTTGAATATTCCATCATCTACGGTACAAAAACTCTCAGAAGATTTAAAGGATCCGCAGAAATCTCTGTGTGCAAGGGACAAAGTTAAAGGATTCTCTGCATTAAAAACAGGCTATAATCTATACTGGCAATCACTGCATGGGCCCCGAAAACACCTCCTTAAGTGACTGCCCGTCAACACAGTTCATGGTGCCATCCACAAATTGTTGGCGTCAGGCCAAAACCTTGTATCTCCAAAATCACCACTTTTCAGGGGATGTAAAAATACAGTATTTTCAATGTAAAGGTTATAGGCTGCATCTTTTGGCACTTTTTATTGCTTTAAAATTGTTAAACCCAGTCACAGATGTCAAAGGTGACACAGCTGCTCAACATCTGTGGAAAGGCACTGATTTGGGAAAAAAAAACATTAAAATCATGAAAACGGAGATACAAGGTTTCAGCCTGATGTCAGCAAAATGCAAGTTAGAGCCATATCATGTAAAGAAGAAGCCATATGTGAACATGATCCAGAAATTATGGCGTTTTTCCTGGGCCCCAGCTCATTTACAATGGACTGAGGCTAATTGGAAAACTGTTCTGTGGTCAGATGTGTCAAAATTTGAAATTCAGTTTAAACCACAGATACCATCTCCTGCAGAATAAAGAGGAGAGGGGCCATCCAGCTTGTTATCAGCGCACAATTCAAAAGGCTGAAATCTCCGATGGTATGAGTTGCATTAGTGCCTATGGCATGGGCAGTTTACACATCTGAAAAGTGCTGAAAAGCATAACAAAGTTTTAGGGAGACATATGCCCCCATTCAGACAATGTCTCTTTCAGGGAAGGCCTTGCATATTTCAGCAAGACAACGCTAAAACACACACCACATTCATCACAAAAGCATGGCTTCCCAGTAGAAGAGTCTGGATGCTGAACTGGTCTTCCTGCAGCTCAGAGCTTTCACCAATGGGAAACATTTGACGCATCATAAAAGGAAACATCCAGCAAAGAAGACTCAGGACTGTTGGGCAGCTAAAATCTTTCATCAGGAAAGAATGGGACAACATTCCTCTCCTAAAACTCCCAAAACTGGTCTCCTAACTTCCAAGACATCTACAGACTGAGGGGTAGCTGCACAATGGTAAACATGGCTCTGTCTCTAGGTTTTTTTGATGTGATGCTGCTATCAAAATGAGCTCATGTTTTTTAATGAAATGGTAAAATGTCTCAGTTTCAACATCTGATGTTTATGTCCTATTGTGGATAAAATATGTTTGAAAATGATTAAATCATGTTTTTTCACACAGTGGCCTAACTTTTTTGGGATTGGGGTGGTACAAATGAAGTGACTTTTAAGAACATTTTAAGACCTTGAAAAGAAAAAAAAAACATAATACCTATGATGCAGCAGCAAAAACTGACTGAAAAAGACTGGACAGCTAATCTACTCATGAGGTCTTTTCCAAATTAGTCATTTTTTGTTTGTGTAACTAAAACATAAAGAGTCTGTTGTGTGACCACATCAGAGTTTCTCAACCTGGCTTCTGACCATGTTTATAGGTCACACAAATGTCATGTGTTGCTTGAATGCGTCCGTTTCCTTCTGCTGCTCTGCATCATTTAAAGTCCAACATGTTCTTTAGGGAGTGATGACAACTTTATTTGTTATTCTGTTTAAGTCATGACTTCAGCCAGCAAGGAATCAAGTTTCTGTCCAACTGAGAGGCGAACTACTGAAACTACTTCAGTGCATCTGTCCTCTACAGCAAGAAAAAATTACTAGTTTGAAAGTGTGTGGATAAGGATAAATAGTGCTTTTACTTCAGTTTAGTGCCATTAGTTCAGGAGGGCTAACAGAGAAGAAAGAAGTCTATGAGAAATGTTCAAACCTGGCAAAGAGGGCAGTTTTAACCCTTAAATGCACAAGTGGGTCAAAATTATCAGGTGAGGTTGTTTTCTTGCAATGCTTCTATATTAAATATTACTTTAGGATATTAGCATGTGAAAAAAAGTTTGTACAGTGTAATCTAATTGCCTTATATATCAATATTAACCACAAAATTTCAATATATTCTTTATTTTAAGCTCTTTCCCAAGATAAATGATGGATCCATTTCACAAGTACAGTAGAATAGGATCAAATCCTATTATAATAGGCTGCATTATATTGTTTTTAATAGCTAGGCTTAACTATACCGGTAAATCGTCTCTATTCTGAAATGTCCTGTGTCTACAAGGAAAGCCTGAGGCAGGAAGAGAAGCAGCAAAAACCCAGAGCAGAGCAAGCATCAGTGATAACAGAATGACATTGATTAAGTCAGAATAAAGGAGGAGCTGGGGTGGAGGACAACCACAAAAATGGATTGCAGAGGGTGCAGCAAAAGCGTAGCCAGGCTAGAGCAGTTTGAATACAGCAGCATGACTGTAGCTGTGTTTCCATTACCCTTAGAAATGCGAAAAATCTTAATAGCGCAATAAAAAACTGGTAATGGAACACCTCAATTTCGAAAAACCTCTCAAATATCGCTAAAAAGTTTTTATGCTCTCATGAGGAGGTTTTTCAGATGTTTTGATATTTAGAAATATACAGCAAAAGTGCAATGGAAACACTTTTTTCACATTTACACGTCACAGGACGTAAGGTATGGTGTCACATGACCAGTTCATTCCAAGACAACATGGCTTGGTACATGTGGACAGAAGAGGAGACAAGACTTTTCTTAACATCATACTTACACCCTTCATACAGGCTTTTCCTCTGAACTATCATCCGTTGCCTTCGTCTTTTGTTCAGAATTATTAAGGCAACTGCTGTAGATGTAATCATAACTGTGCCAACGTACACCGGTTTTGGGCGTCCAGCTTCCTTGCAGCGGAGTCTCGTAAGATGAGATTTTACGAGAATTATGAGGCTCATTCCCAGAACTCCCTTCAATGGAAACACATTCAAAGTGCAATTGTTTAAGAAATATCACTTTTATTTTGCGAAAAACTGTAATGGAAACGCAGCTACTGATTAGCCAATAGTGTGCTTAGTGTGACTCAGATGGCCGTCAGCTAATGAGAGTTTCATGAAATCAGCTGATCTCAATGACATGGTGACACTTGACTCCATGGCCTTCATGATCTAACGCTGTACACTCGATTTACTGATCAAATCAATTCATCTCCAATAATACACAACACTGAATAAAATATAAAAGTATTAAAATCCAAATCGATGAAAATTGCATATCCATGCTGTTATCTTGATATAGATCATTTCTGACCTACATATGGAGGAGTGTGGGGTCCAATCACTTGAGAACTGAAGGGTTAAAACCTGTGGTATTAAAAGGATTGAAGCACCAAAAAATCTTGACAACCACAGCGTACCTTACAAAGGGAAGTTGACTAAATCTTCAAGTTGTATCGAAATTTCAGAAAACCTGATTCTTCCAGGGAAGATATTTTAAATGTGAACACTGCTCTGGCAGGCTGAAGGCCAAATCAGCAGTCTCACCAACATCCACCTAGGCCAAAGGAAACAAGCGCTCCACCCCCCCGCCTGCTCTTCTGTGAGCTTTAGGGCTGTGTTTGAGGAGTTCAATGTTTGGAATGAGAAACCCAACTCCAGAGGAGACCGCAGCGCTGCTGAGGGGGCTCAGCTGCCTGATAAAGACCCTCCAACTGACCTGATTGATTATCACTGCTGCTTAAACCCGCTGCCATCGATGGGGGCGGAGCGATTGAACCCTGAGCTCACCTCTGTTAACAGCACTCAGGGGTCAATCCCAGGGTCAGGCTCTTATGTAAGAGGCTCATCGGTCAGCTTCACTTCTCAGAAAGATGCTGAGACGGGAAAATGAGCCGAAATAGATCGAAAGATGAAACTCGAGCACTGTCGCTTCAACTTGGACCAAAAAATTTCTCGTAATCTGAAAGGCAGTTTGTTGTATATGTGAATATGATTTCCTGTTAAAAAAAAAAAAGGTTACAATACTAGAATTTTAACATGATTATAGTAAAAATCAAACAAGATTTAAATATAGATTGAATATGGTTTGAATTTTTATCTTTTTTTGTTTAAAATCCACAAAGACACCTTTTATGTGACAATTTTCATTTGTTGACTGCCAAATATTGTAGACAATCCAAACCATGATCGAAACTCCATTACTTTGATATTAGTGTTGTTCCTGTTTTAATGTTAGATTTTGATTATTGTTAAAATATTAACAATGATCATTATAATTAGTAATATTAATAAATAGCAAAAAACAGTCTGATAGTTACGATTTAAATGAAAATACCATACACATTTGGTTTCACATATGACTTAAAGATGGTGGATAGCTCCCTGGCTTGGCTAAGGAGTCTACAGTCTCAGTATGGTCACCTCATGACACAGAAACTCAGTGCCAGACTTTAATTCTTACAGTAGTCCCTAATTTTTGTGTAGGTGCAGTCACTGTGCTGGGTATTAAATGGACACAGAAAGCAAATCAACAACACATAAGCTGAGACAATAAGACAATGAATGCATCTTTCAACAGATGCAAATGAGTTGCCACCTACATCTAATACTGCCCAAATCAAATGCATGTGGGTTTTATTACCTGAGGACCCCCCACAGAGTCTCCTCAGGCCTCCTATCTGTAATCAATAATGTATCTTCTCTGTAGGTTCTGCAAAGGATCCTGGGATGATGAGTCTCTCAGTTTATATGACTCCTTGAAAAGTTCCCTCCAAAACTACAACATGGCTCTGCAATGTTTGTTAGGCCTAAGTCTTGTCCACATGGCTGATTCCCAACAGTGATATCAGAAACTACAGAGACTTCATGACATTTAAATCTATTTTAACCAAAAGAGAGGGTGCAGTTTAAATTGCACAATTCTTCTAATCAGCATAAACTTTATAGATATAAATGATATTTTCTTAACCTATATCTCACCTGTAGATAAGTAGATGTAGCCTCAAAACTGGATTTATAGCTCAGCCCTACTTGAACCACATTTAGACTTGCTTGTAGGAATGTGCGGCTCATACCTCTCGGGTCCGAGCTGCACATAGTGGAGAGTTTTACCAAATATAGTTTTACCAAATATTTGCAGTGAAAAGCAATTAAACTGAATACATTTGCAGAAACCCAAACCTGAACAAATAATTATGGACTGAGTACAGGGGATCTAGTTTTCCTGGAGAGAGTTGGTTTTCTGCTAAGGGTGTTACCAGTGGAGAGGACAGACATCAGGCCGGGAGGTAGCGTGTATTTATTCAGGTATTAAACGACCCCGACGCTCAACTTAGTTTAATAACAAACACTCCACGGGTGCATGAGGGCCAAGGGAAACTCTCGGTTTTACACAACAATAAAACAGCCAGTGATCTGGGCCCCACTGGGCCAGAGAGGGGCCTGTT
This sequence comes from Cheilinus undulatus, assembly GCF_018320785.1. NCBI lineage: Eukaryota > Metazoa > Chordata > Actinopteri > Labriformes > Labridae > Cheilinus > Cheilinus undulatus. The sequence goes on along the minus strand of NC_054887.1, from coordinate 15,012,927 downwards.
AGCAATGCTGCAGTCATGTAAGGTGATGAAAACCACACATTTACGGCTGTATGACAGTACCTGACCAATGTGGACTCCATAGTCGTCCTCATCTGTGACTCTCCAGTAAGGCACCGTGGATATAAAGAAAGTTTTCGAATATTTGACCAAAACTTCTTGGTTGTCAGAACAACCAGTAAAGTTAAATTTAATGAAATCATCCCTCATTCATCCATCTGTATTACAACTCTTCAACATCAATGTATCCATAGGTATTTTCTTACAGAATATCATCCATCCATCCATCCATCCATCCATCCATCTCGGTAGTCATCTGTTCAGCCATTCATTCATTGTTAAAAGCCATCTGTCCATCCAAGTTGTAATCAACTGTCAATCCATCTAGCTTTCACCCATCTATCCATGTTGTCATCTATCTCAGTCCATCAATTTATTTGACCAATCTGGTAGTCATCAATAAAAAAAATTCCATCCTGCCTCTGTTTGTTTAAATCCATCCATCCACTTTTTCCTTGTTATTTGTCTGTCCATCCATCCATCCATTCATTCATCCATCTTGGTAGTCATCTGTCTATCCATGTATCTATGATCCATTCATCTATCATCCATCATTCGTTTATCCATCCATCCACCCTACATACATTTTTCTTTAAATCCTTCCATCCATCTTGGTCACCATCTTTCAATCCCTCCAAATACCATCCATCCATCCATCCATCCATCCATCCACCCACAATTGGATCCCCTTTCTCTTACTGGTTTGACTCCTGTTTACAACATGTTTAGCCAAGTATTCCAGAAGTTTCTTTACCCAGTTTCTTGGGTCTAATGCCAGGTGAGATTTGACATCCCCTTAACTGTGTTTTGGGTCTCCCAGATGTTGCCCAGATGCCCAAACCACCACAACAAGCAGAGATCTACTATACTACAAGTGCCCACTGTATGTCAGAATACCTCATTCGTACAGTAAGACCAAAAAATACTCTGACAAAGACTTATTGTGGTTGCACGAATCTCATTTTTAGTCACTACCAAAATGCAAGGTTGCACTGGGCACAAGAAACCCCCAACTTGGAGGCCTCAATCCAACAATTATCTGCACATCTGCAGAGAAAAATATAACTCAGTCTTAAAGGCCATGGCTCAAACCATTCCATTGTCTATTGAACATCATCATCTGCAAAGAAACAATGTGCAGTTCTGAGGTTTCTGAACTTGATACTCTTCACTCCAAGCCTTTCCGTGTACAAAAATGCACTTATATTTCAATATTGCATAAAAAGAACAAAAAACAATAGACACAGGAAAACATTTTGTTATAACAAATCATTTAAAATCTTTAAACTGAACTGAATTGGAGACATTACTCTTTTATTAAAAGCACGTGGCATAATAGTGCAGAAAAGCATGCTAAATGATTTAAATACATGGAAATGTGCCTTCAACTCAACTGGATTGCTACAGCATGGAAACATAAATACTGATCATTTTGTTTCCAAGATTTTCTGAAATTTCAATGCAAATCCATCAACTGTTAATGAGCAAAAAGGGTTATCACAATGATTTGGTAGAAATCTATCAACTCCCTGGTGAGTGGATGTGATCGTGTGATCATTTGCAGAAGATCAGTTTGTGTTTGTGTCTCTGTGTGTTTTAGGACTTTTCAGGTAGAGGAGGAATGCAGGCCAGTGGGAACGTGTCTCCTGTACCAATACACACTGAGACAATACACCGACCACACGCTATCCACAGAAATACACTCACACAACCTCAAATGAGCCTGAATGTGCACAAAATATAGACTTTCATGCATAATGTGTGTTAATTAACCCACAAGAACAGATGCACATATGGTCAGAACACTTATACAGTAACTCATCCAACCTTCAGCGTGAACCTTCTAATCAAACATCTGGAAACTGTTCAGAAAAAAAGCTTCTTCCCCTCTCTCCCTACGTCTCTCTCTTGCTCTCTCTCTCTTTCAGTTGTCGGCACGAGAGCCCTGTGATGGAACGCCTCCCCGGGTTGGCGTGTCTGTCATCGTGAGAGGCTGAACCGCCTCGTCTGTCAGCGCAGATGAAAGGGCGTTTATCAGACTGGTGGGTTTTAAACATGCCCTACATAGTTTATATTGAAATGATTATGATAGACAGGCACGACAGGGCACATCCCCTTGGCTTTTGAGCGAGGTAGATGCAGACAGGAAGAGAGAGAGAGAGGTGGAGAGGGATCTGTCTGTCTCTATCAGGCCTTACAGTGCCATATTAGATAAGACCACCTCACAGCGTGGCACTTATCCTGCTGCTAACTGCTACGTTCACTAAACTGCTAAATGTCGACAATTACACAGCAGTCTGTGCACAACCAGGCAAACATGGCTGTCATTACATCTACCTCCAAAGTCGACACACGAACTCACTTGCCTTGGCTTTAGCAGGAGATACTGATTATTAAAGTCACCAAAAATCACCATTTTTCCTACAAGCTTTTTTAAACCTAAACTTCAGCACAGAAGATGTAATGGCGGATTTCTTCTTCTCCAAGGACTTATAAGGCCCTATCCTGAGGCCAAAGTCTGTTGTTTATGGCATATGGCACACAGCAGGGTTGGAAACTAACTTGTCCATCTACCTGCCACTACGGTGGTCTGAAAGTGCAATACAAAAATACAAAGTCTGAAACACTTAAAAAGTTTGAAACAAATTTACATCATTTAAACATTTTTACATTCCATAAAACAAATTTACGTGTACATTTTAACAATGACGAAACAAGTTTTTATTTTACAAAACAAATGTACAAAAACTCTGATGGAAAATTACAAACTGAAACACTTTTTAAAAACTTGACAGGGATTAACAAAGTCTAATAAAAAATTACAATGTCCTGAAACACATGTAACAAAGATATTTACATTTCACAAACAAATTTAGAATAAAAAAATAGATTGAAATTTTCAAATTTATATTTTACAAAACAAATTTAAAACATGAAACATGAGCTGAGACAAATTTACAATTTGTAGAAAACTTTTACAACTTCTTGAAATGATTAAAAAATATCTTACGGAAAGGGAATGTGCCAAATGTTTCAAGCCCGAGTTTCAAGATTTGTAAAACAGTTTTAGACTGTATTTTTATATCAGACTTTGTAAATCAATTTCAAGATTTATAAATGTTTAAGACTTAGTAATTTTGTATCAGTATTAGAAAAAAACTTTTCAGGTTTTGTAAAAGTGTTTCAGACTTTGTTATTTTGTACCAGACTTTGGAAATTTGTTTCAAGATCTGTAAGTGTTCAAGTCTTTGTAATTATCAGTTTGAAATAATCAGTTTATGCAAAAAAAAAAAAAAAAAATCAGGTTTCTTGAAAGTGTTTTAGACTTTTTTATTTTGTATCAGACTTTGTGACTCTGTTTCAGATTTTGTTATAGTGTTTCAGACTTTGTACATTTGTTTCAAGTTTTGCAAAAGTGTTTTAGACTTTATAATTTTTGGATCAGACTTTATAAATAAAAGTTTTGTAGATGTGTTTCAGAATTTATTATTTTGTATGAGACTTTGTATATTTGCTTGAAGCTTTGTAAAAGTATAGCAGACCTCAGACCTCGTAATTTTTTATCAGACATTGTGAATTTGTTACAAGTTTTGTAAAAATGTTTTATTATTTATTTGTAAGAGACTCTGTATATTTGATTCAAGCTTCAAAAAGAGTTTTTTAGACGTTGTGAATTTCTTTTGGGCTTTGTAAATCTGTTTCAAGTTATGAAGGGTGGTTCAGGCTTTGTCATTCTGTATTGAATTTTGTAAATAATAAAGTCGAGTTAACTGTCTGCTTACACGTCTGGCCTCCCTGAAAACATTCTAATGTAGGGAGTGTAGCTTACATAGCTCTGTTAGCTGCGTATGCTATGTAGATAACATTTATATGAAGCTAACACAGCTAACTAGCTAAGATAGCTAAAGCTAAGCTCACAAAACAGCTATATTCTCCACATAGCAACACTTGTTTATGCTCACAATGCTAAAGGTAACTTAGCTAAAATGTCTTATATAGTGACTTTAATTCCGTAGCTGAAGTAGTTACATTAGCGTTAGCCTAAGGTAATGTAGCTTAAGTGAGCCACCTTTTGTGTAACTACTTCTAAAACAGGTCTACACATAATTTAATCCTGAATTACACCACTGACCTTTTTTCTATTTCATATTTGAAATGTTTCTTAGTCTGTAATGTTTGAAATGTGGTTATTTCATAAATATATCTGCCAGGCATTGTTTATGAACAAAGTTGAATTAAAAAACAAAATATCCAAACTGGAAATCTGTTGTACCAGCAAACTAGAGCACTTCTGTCGTAAAAAATAGAACAGTCAGTGAATGAGGTCCATTATCGGTAACATTGCAGACTTCCTGCATGCTCAGAAAGCGTACACAGAGACGTGTTGTGTGCGTGTTTTCCTGCTCGGTGTCGGGGTGATAGATTCTGATCGATGATTGCTGCCTGCTCTGTGTCTCTCAGCTCCCCTCACCACTGATCCTCACACAGGGATTTATGAAGCCCGGGGGCTGATTCACAGCCAAATTATGTGGGCGGGGCACAGCTGGACTGTACTCCTATCCATCTTCCCCACTCAACTCAGGCCCCGGAAAAAAAAAAAAAAAAAAAATGAAAAAAATGAAAAAGGCGAGGGAACTTTTCATCTCTTCACCACTGTAAATGCTGGGTTCTGTCAGGAACACAAATCACCCAGGGAGACAGAGTGGAAGTGTTTGAACCGGCTGCCGGGCTTCACGCTGACATGAGGGCAGTGGACGAGACGTTCTCCCAGCATGCAACCCTAGTCGTACACGCCTTACAGCAGACGAGTAAGCTGGAAGGGCTGCTGGAGTGAAGAATTCTCCACAGTAAGATGGGTTTTCATTTTCAGACTGCTCTGTCCACCCATGAAAAATTATTTTACCATGGTTACAGCCAGTATCCCAAAATGACATCCTTACTTTGAAATGCTAAGACCCCCAGTGGTCAAAGTGAGGATATACATGGGTTAACATGTAGCAGCAAAATACATGAAGAGGGAGTTGGACAGTGTAAATTACTATATTTGTCATCCAGTTTGGCTCTGAATTTCACAATTTCACGTTGGTTATGGTTTAAAAAATGTATTAGAGTGTGCAAAGCTTAAAAATCAAGTATCACACTGTGGATGATATGGAATATAAGTTACTCATTTGCAAAACACTAAATGAGCCTCGAGCTTAGCAGGGCTTTGATGACTTGCCCTTTGCTAACCAACTTGCTCCTCTACAGCTCCAACCTGTTGTCCATTTCTATGGTCACCCCTGACTACAAAACAACGAGGGCAAGTGAAAATGCTGACCTTTAGGGTCAACAACGCAAATGAGAAACAAACATTGCCATGGCTATGACATTTATAAAACTAGATAGGTCCCATTTCAGGGGCTGCAGCCTTTGAAGTGCCTTGTCTTTATAGCCTTTGTAGACCATCTGATCCCCATTTCTATTTCTCTCTGAATATCTCATTTCTAAGGGACACCCCTGTCTCCTAGTAGGGTCTCCAGCATTGGGGAAGCATTGAAAACAAGGTATATGGCAATCGGTCCATAGAATTGTGGATTTATTGCTTTGAATGTTTTTAATTTGGATTGCACCTTATGTTGATTGTTGTTTGTTTGTCCCTTTGTATTGCATTGTGTCTACCTTTACTGCAGCACTGAGAAGAAAAGACTGGAATTTTACTCAATCATCAGTAGTGTCTATCCTAGCATGACCAGGGGTTTTGACTTCGAAACACTAGACTCCCTCAGCCAGGCTGGCCCACCAGGTGTGATCAAGACCCAGTGTGAGTCCAATCCATTGTCCAATCAGAATTTTTGGAGTAGTGTTTTAGTTTATTTGTTGCTTTATTTTATTTGTTTTTGAGGATTATGAGCCTACTGGTGTTTATTGTCATTTTGGTGTCATTAGGGTGTAAATCCTAATCCCTGAATGGTTAGGTTTAGGGTAAGGCACTCAGGTAGGAGAAATACTGGGTTTGAGTAGAGCTAAGACTAAGATTAAGCATAGGCATGAAGTCATATGACTATAAGCCAAAGGTGAGGTTTTGACATTAAGCCCACTGACCATATGTCCAAGGGTACGTGTTGACATGAAGTCCATTGCTGATACATCTAAAGTTAGGTTTAGCCTCTATAAGGCTACGTTTCGCACTGTAGTTAAAAATGACCTGACTTTGATTTTTTGCTCATATCTGATTTTTTTCAGACAGTGTGAACAGTGCAAGTCACATTGAATCTGACCCTTTCAAATTAGATTCAGGCCACTTTTATATGTGGCTCTAAATCAGATACATACCTGATCTTTTGGAAGTTCACTGCTTTGTGAACAGGCTAACAAAACATCAGATCTGAGGAAAGATCAGAATTGCGAATTAAGGCCTGCAGTCTGAATATAGCCTATGTCCACTGACCGTATGTCCAAGGTTAGGCTTAGGCGTAAAGTCCAATGACCATACGTCTAAGGTAAGGTTTAGCTGTGAAGCCCACCGACTGTACATCCTAGTTTAGGCCTAGGCATGAAGTCCACTGATTAGGATTTAGGGTTAGTAACTATCTGATTGAGTTGAAACCATTTAGTTACATCACTCGATTTCCTGGGGGTCCACCAGCCTGTGTTTATTGGCACACTACAAAGAACCAAGAAGGCTGGACCAGATGGATCCTTCATTTTCCAGAGAAAGTATAGAGCACTTTTTGGGCACATTTGATGCTGCCCTGGAAATTGAAAAGTTTTTGATGCACTGTTGGGACATAACTGGTTTTCAAATGCTCTCTCCTCAAGATGCTATCCCTGAATTGAGACATAGCTACAGTCTCTGGCTTATTGGAAGATGAAAAACCAGCTTAAAGGTGCAGTATAGGCATAACTAGACTGGAGTAGAACATAAAATGGTTTAAGGGCAGGGAGTAAACATTGTGCGAGGTGAAGGGATAAGACAATTACTGTTGTTTGTGTTGAGCACGTTTGCTGGTTGATTGCTGTATTAAGTGCATCTGCAGCTGGATGGTGCTGTCTGTGTGAGTGTGCCATGAAAGAGAGATAGATAGAGAGAGAGAGAGAGAGAGAGAGAGAGAGAGACAGTGGCCTGCGTGGGCCTCACTGTTTAAACATCTCAAAGTTTGCCGACACGTCGTCTGCCTGCCAGGCCTGAGACAGCTCCGGCTCCAGGACTTCACACACCTACATGCCACATTCTCAAACTGCCTGACACTCATTCTGTAAACCCACATGTTCTAGATCACACACATGCACTCATACACCGTGAATATACAATTTATAGAATACACACTGCTATATTAAGCACAAACACGTCAAATAGGGATTTTGGTGAGCATTGAGTCATGTCTCTGCTGACTTATCATCACCTTGTTGCTGTGATACATCACATCTCCCTGACCATGACTGTAATGCGTGAGGTTGCACCCTCAGTGCTTCCTTTCTTCCTCTAGGTTGGCTCCGTGGAGGTCTAACCATTAACCACCACACATGTACAGAGCCTACAAAAAGTGTTCACCCCCTTTGATGTTTCACCCTTTTATTGATTTTATACATCAGTCATGGTCAATATACTTTGTCTTTTATTTTCATAAAAGTTATTTAAAAAAACTCTTTAGTGTCAAAGTGAAAACAAATTTCTGCAAAGTAATGTCATTTAAACAAAATATGTAACGTAAAATGAATGACTGCATTAAAATTTACCTCTTTTGAAGTGACTGACGTAATTCAACAGAGGTCATGCCAATTCATGCTTGTAGTCCCACAGCTGGTGAAATGGGAATCACCTGAGTGCAGTGACTGTGTCTCAGCCTCCAGTTAAACAGTATTCCTGGCCACCACTACACCATGAAGACAAAGGAACATTCTTTTGTGTTCAGAAAGCTTTATGGAAGAATGGCAAAGAGAAAGCCACTGTTGAAAAAAACATATATCAAATCTTGACAAGAGTTCGCCTAAAGGCATGAGGGAGACTCCATGGTCAAGTAGAAGAAAGTTCTTTGGTTTGATGAAACCAAAATGGAGCTTTCTGACCACCAGACAAGATGCCAACACCAAACACTGCACATCACCACAAACACACCATCCCCACTGTGAAGCACAGTGGTGGCAGCATCATGCTGTGGGGATGCTTCTCAGCAGCCAGCCCTGGAAGGGTTGTAATGGTAGACGGTAAAACAAAAAGTTGTTATAGAAATGAGAGACTTAGTGCTGTGATTGCAGCCAAAGGGGCATCTACTAAATACTAACTTGAAGGGGTTAAAGATTTATGCAGTCACTTATCCCATGTAACATATTTGTACCTAACTGAAGTTTTTTTCTGTATTATTTTTTTCCCAAAACAGCTAAATTATATTGACCATGACTGATTTAAAAAATCAATAAAAGGTTAAAACATCCAAGGGGGTGAACACTTTTAATAATAATCATACTTCATATTCTGCATAGACTTTAAAATCTATTGCTGAACCTCTCCTTTGTGGTCACATTAAGAAATACAGAGCAGTGCCTGTAAAGAAAACAGTATCTGACTCTTTGAACCCACAGGTCAGCCTCATTCATAGAGGTTGTTTGTTGAGAAGAATGCCAGAACACTATAATAGGTTTGGGATGTTTAGGCCCACGCTATGACAACTTTCTCCTCACACCATCGTTATTGACGTCACCAGAAAGCTTATGGAAGTAGAGAGACATTCAGCGACAAAATCAACAACAAGGAGCAGCAGCAAATGCAGTGACCACGGCCGGAGCTGGAGGTGAAGCGAATGGTTTGGCTCTTGATCACTCAGATACCAAACATAGCAGACTCAGGTAAACACAGAGTCCTACATGAACTATTGACCCTTCCAGCAGGCTTTCCAGTTTGTCATGCATCTAAACTCCCAGTTCATTAAATGAAACTTCTTTGTGATTGAGCACACTTCGTATTATGACAGTTTAAAAACCTCAACTGCATTATTTTTAATGCTATGGTGCAAACTCAAGCAATAGTGAATTTTTGCAATGTACACACAGACCCCACTCATTTCTTGGTACTGATGTTCCTAGGTGAATACACATCTGATCCAACACATATTATAACTGCCTTCTGTCATCTAATCTAAAGTCAAGAAAATACTCTTTAAACCAACTGTACACTTCAACAACAAACCAACTTTACACTGTAGTTGTGCAAATGTAGCTAATGTTAGCAATGCACGCAGTATTATCTACAAAAAAGACCACTATTTGGTCCTCGTTGCAGATTAAGGTTCACATTACCGAGCTGATTGTCATCACTAATTTCTTTGGTGATATGTGAACAGAACCTGACACAGCCTGTAGATCAAACTAATGCTAAACATGCTAAAAACTGTCGTTACGAGTGCTTTAAGTTCACTGTTTACATTTGATTCAAGAGAATTGTGGCAACAAGGCAGAAATCATTCAGAACAGCTACAGTGGTGACTAGTGGTGGGTTTCTCTGTTACATTTAGTGGGACAAACTTAGTAAAAAATTGAAATATACAAAAATATACAGTATTGTGCAGAAGTTTTAGGCATGTAGAGTGCTAACGGTTCTTCACAGGATGTTCCACAACCCTGGGCTGAAGAGAGGAAGAAGGGCGGTCAGTGTCGACACATTTGACATGTACGTGTGTCACTCAGCAGCCAGGGTCGAGCCTAACAGCATTTCTTTTGTCCGGCCTTTGCACCCCTGGTAATACGCCAAACAACCACCAAAACTTTTCAGGTAATTGGAACATACACACGTCAACCAGGGGGTTGTGGCAACCCTCCTACCTGCCCTAACAGTACCCTAGGCTAAGTTTAAGTGCCACATCTACCCATAACTCCGCCCTAAAACTGTGGTTTTTGTTTTGTTTTGATCAGATTATTTTCCCATGCCCTTGGTAATATACAAAGACATCCAGAGCATGACCTGGGTTGTGTAAATACTACTTCCGCCCGATGGGGCCCTCAGGTGGGTGTACTCATCAACAGCCTCAAATTTCAGCGCCTTTTATTCAGAGTTACTCTGATGACCATTCAATAGTTGTTGCTGCAACTTTGTCCTTTTTTCAACTAATACACCCATTTTTTTCCAAAGTCCACTTCAGATACCTCTCTATATATTCTAATTGATATATTTACAGTATATCTATACTTTATTTTGATTGCACTGCAAATACTTTGGTTACTCAGCAGTGGTCCATGTCACATTACTCTATTTATATTTGCAGCAGTCATTTTTTTTTGGAAGACTTCTGCTCCTTTTTTTCGTAATGCTGCTGCTTCAACCTTCAATTTCCACATACAGCGACTGCGATCTGCTGGTGAATCGTACTGCGGAGCAAATGGCTCCCTATTTAGTCTACCGGAGCAGTTCCACAGCCAGCGCTCCAGTCCGGCAGCGGCGCATCCCTGGAGCACCACCCCACTCTATTCGAGATACACTGCAGGTCTATTTTCAGCACTGGCCACTGCCAAACCGTGTCGATTCCAGTCAATCAGAAAGCTCCAAACAGGAAGTCAAGCGTAGAATCTTCTCTTTCATATTACAACAAAATGCATTAGATTAACATTACATCTCATCCTGTAGCGAAAGCAAAGGGTCACAGAGTGGTCAGTCAGTCACAGAGCTACAACGGCGCCCTTGACAAGGAAAAGTTCACTTTTGAGGACATAAAGCCAAAGAATTTTACATAAAACCACAGATCCTTTCAGCAAACATGAACCTTTTGACTTCCTAATGTAGTCATTCAATGGCAGAAGTAATATTATCACGGACTTATAACGGAAAGGATGATAAATCAACCCCAAAAGGTAAAATCATCCACTGTTGACATACTATTCCTGCGTGAACTCGCAGTTCTCCTGTGATCTCTGCCCACTGAACAGGACTGCGCACTGCTGCGCAGCGCTGTAGACATGCTACCAAAGGCAAGGTCGCTCTCTGTTGGTTGGAGCAAACCTGTGGCGCTTTGGTGCGCAACGCAGTCATCCTATGTGGAAACTGCGGTCTTGTAAGCCCACCCTGGGGACAGATAAAGTTATTTATTAGGGGTCGCGTCGATGGACTATGTCATATTGGATTTTAGCATCTTGCATGTTTCAACAGTATCACAGAGGGAACAAAATAACAGAAACTATTTTTTAAATTCCACTGTTGCCACAATTACCACCAGAAGTGAGCATAGCAATTCAGAAATGGTCAGATGTTTCTGATATTCCCTGATATTCCCTGATATTCCCACAGAATGCACCTTTAAGTGATTTCGGAGGCACTTCAAAACACCAGGCTAGAGTTAAAAACATGAAATGAGAGGCTTCCCTACCGTAAGTTCTAACATGGGGTTAAAAAAAGTTGAATTATTGTGTTGGTCCAACTATAATTATATTTTTAAAATGGTTGTAAACATGTTCATCTTTCTTAAATTGTACTAAATCAAAATTTTCAAACCACCTGGATACAGGGGCTAGAGACTGATTTACTCCTGCATGTAGATGTGTCAATCAGCCCCAAACTAGACCTGTGTTTCCTTATCAGATCCATCTGCTTGCTAACTTGCTACCAAGGTCTACAACAGGAGGGTCCACAGTAACTTGCTGAAAGGAGGCATAACAGCCACCTTCCTCCATCAAAGTATTCCAGTTAAATGCCCTTATCAAGCAACACCAACAGCACAGCTGAACTCTGCATTTCAGTGTCATATTGTCCTGTGATGAACCACCAACCAAGCTGCTGTGTTTGACTTGTTAGGTGCGTTTACTAACCTTTGCAGGTTTTCCCATCTGGCTGCAGAGTGAATCCGACAGGGCAGCTGCAGCGCACCCCTGTGGCCGTGTCTTTACATGTCCTGTCACAGCCACCGTTGTTCACCGCGCAGGTCTCTGCACACGACGGGATCGACGATGGAAAAGAAAAGAGAAAGAGGTGTTAACGTGCGGCCTCTGCTTCTGGAAGGAACCAGAGACAATGACAGTGATGCAGTGGAAACAAAGCTTCATGCAGGACAAGAATACACAATCAAATGTATCCTTGAGTTTTCTCATGGAGCTTTGTCACACACAGATGAAGAAATTACATCACAACATGACATTTTCAAGAGAGGAGACATTTAATATTAAATCCATTGGTTATGTACAGCAGTAGTCATTAAAACAAGACAAAAATCACATGACACTGTGCTGATGGAGGAGGGTGGAGAACTCTTTGGCCCAAAGGTCGCTCCTGTTTTTACAAATGTGACAAGAAATCAGTTAATACAAATAGAAAAGGTAGGGTTAAGGTAAGTAGATAGAAAAATAAAGTTAGTGCAAAGTTGAGTGCAGTAAGTCTCAAACACACTGTGGAACCGGCGTGTATATTTTCCTCCAGAAAAATGTTCTTGTACGTGGCGCAGACAAAGTTTGCTCGGACTTGTGAATATTGCCTGAGCTGATCCCAAAACAAACACGAGCTCATGGTAACTCTAGCTCACCTGCCCGGCCGCTGTTTTTTTAGCTAAGCTCAGCACACACTTTCCCGACGGGCCCGGAGAAGTGCTGAGGTGGCTGAAATTTGACGTTAACTCATGTTTGTTGAAGGGATTCAATAAAACGACACCTAATAAGGAAGTTTCACTTAGTGACTGTTCTGCTTTTGGCGGGTTTGACTTCACTTACTTCTGAGAAAATCCTGCATGGTACTGGGAAATTTTGGTCTCCTTCTTTTGGTTGAATTGAAGACTTTGCTTCATCAAATAAGTGCAGCTCAGTTCTGGCAAAGTTGGAATTCAAAGGCCTTTGCTGAACAACAGCAACATCTAAATCAAGGATGTTCCCCTCCTTCCTGGCAGCTTTTCCAATTTAATTAAAATGCCAGGATATTGTGTGCTTGGAAGAAGTGAAGAAGGGAAGCAGGAAAAGCCCTTTCAGGATGGCAAATACATCCAGATCGAGAGGTCAAGGCATTAGCATAATGCCCTTTCAGAATGCACAGTCACAAACACATCTGAGCCAACATGGCTGCTGCTTTCTATCAGGAAACAGGACGGTGTTTGTAGATTTGTTTGTGTTTCGTCATGCAGCTCCAAACAACATCAATCTCAAGGCTTTTTTTCTCCCTTTATCTCTGTTTTCTAACCGGTGTTTGTTTATCCGTCGAAGCTCTCTGTTCGTCATTTTGCCATTCTTGTCATGACTTATTTCTCTCCGTGAAGCAGGTCTGCAGCCAGATAACAAACTATGGCATTTTAAATCTGTCATGAGGGGAGAGGTTTTACAGAGCAAGGGTGAGGGAGATTTTTGTGGCGTTAAGGCTCTCAACCATCTATTAAACTCGGACATATACACAAAGATGTCACCTGATGACACTTCTGTTCACAGAGGAGAAGCATTTACTGGTGCGCCATTTTCATAGGAAGGCTGATCCATAACTAAGATATCCATAACTCTCTGAAATCAACTTTCAAGCTGTTTTGTCAGAAATGTTTAGCATTAACTGTGAGCTAGTTCAGCTGGACAACTTAAGCTGCACTGATTCATACTTGGCATGTGTCATTTTCACCATCTCCTATCACATCCATCCAAATCTGACTCTGTGGTTTCCTGACTCTACATCTACTCTGACACTGCTTTGTCAGCTTGAACTGGCAGGACAATTGAATCTTTGATACTTGTTAAAATTTTAAAAATGTAGATTTACAGTGCCTATAGAAAGTATTCAGCCCCTTGGATGTTAGACCCTTTTGTTGATTTTAAAATCAATAATGGTCAATATAATTTGGGTTTTATGAAAAAAAAAATGTTTACCAAAAAAACAAAACCCTCTTTAATGTCAAAGTGCATGGATGGATGGATGGATGCATCTATGGATGGATGGATGAAAAGATTATATAGATAAGTGGGTAGGTGGGTGGATGGATAGATGGATGGATGGATGGATGGATGATGACTATCAAGATGGATGGATGGAAAATACAGGAAAGTTGATGGATGGATGAATTGATTTTACAGAAAATAAGATGGATGATGGATGGATGCACTGATGGACAGACAAATGGATGGAGGGACAGAAAGATGGATGGATGAATGGATTGTATGGATGGATGATGGACAGATAGATGAATGGAGAGATAGATGATGACTATCAAGATGGATGAATGAATGGATGACTGATGCACTGTTGGATGGACAGACAGATGGATGGTCGTATGGATGGATGATGACTATCAAGATGGATGGATGGATAGATGGATGCTCTCATGGACGGACAGATGGATGGATGAAGTGATGGATGAATTAGATAGATAGATAGATAGATAGATAGATAGATAGATAGATAGATAGATAGATAGATAGATAGATGGATAGATAGATAACCATTGTAGCGACTTCTGGGTATTTCAATTGTGGACTGACCTCTCACTGGCATCGACTTACATTCACTTTTTAACCCTCTCTAATCTGGTGCTCCTGTAGTTGTATGTCAGAAGCCCAAAGCAGCTTCTCCATGTTTATATACATCAGCAGACCTCTGTTCCCTCCCTGGGTCTGTGTCAGATCTGTGACAGTATTGTTCATATCTTCAGACTAAGGCCGTGGGCCTGCACAGGTGTATACAGACATGTAAGAGAGCAGCCGTGACGCGGGTGGAGGTGGTGTTTATGGGTCGGGTGATTTATACTGAGTACACTGGGCCCTATCATTAGCTGAGGGTGAGCACAGTCCTGCTTAGACCCCTCTCTCTCCAGATCCCGCCCAGCCCAGCCCGAGGGCCAGACTGAGCTCAGGAACACAGACGCACCGCCAAGCCTGATTGATATGCTGGACAAGCCGCTGGTAACCCCTCTCCCCTCGGCCCCCCCTCTCCAAGCCTGTACACCTTCTGTCTAACCCTGCATATTTCTGTCCCAGCCTGCATTCTGTATGTGTGTTATGACATATTTCTGCACTTCTATGAGGGCAGGACAACACCAAAGAAGCAAAATCTAAACCTTGTGAATGCTAACCAACAAGTACTGTTTTTTGTTTGTTTGATACTAAATGATCCTCATGTGCTTTCTTTTCCATTTTTGGTAATTAGGGTGAAATAAGGAAAGAAACAGCTTTCATTTTGCTCTTTGAAAAACCACCAGACATCAGGAATTTTTTTTTTTTTTTTTTTGGTTTACCTTGCATAGAAGTCATTGAGGAATCGTCTGGTCAGCTTTTTGATTGTGGCAAAAAAAAATTGCATGATCAGATTTTCACATTTTAAATAAAAAAAATCAACAAAGAAAACAAAAACAAAAAAAAATGATTAGAGATAGAAGAAAACTGCACTCTTCCATTTTAAGAGATATTTTACTGGATGGGTTAGAAAAGTCTTGCAGCTTTGAAAAGAGCAATTTGACAACTGTCTCTCCAGAGCTTCTACTTGTGATTTGAGACATTTAGACTAAAAATCTGTGCAAAAACGTTCACTTTAGGGCAGGGGTGTCAAACTCAAGGCCGGGGGCCAAACCTGGCACAACTGTAGTGGTACAACTGTACCCAGCAGCAAGATCATAAGATCTGTCAATTATAACTGGCCCACCAGTACGAGGTCTGCAGATTGCCCCCAGTATAAACGTGTAAACTAAACCTTGATGATTTAAATCATTATTTAAATGTTGACTTTTTTTAGGCTCTTAGGCTAGACCTAAATTAAGAATCTGCAAATTGACACTCCTGGCCTAAATAGTCCAGCCCTCAGGATCTCTCAATTTCCCATTCAAATCCTCCATTAGCACTTCAGAAAATTCTTATAGCTGTCTTTTCAGTCCTAGAACTTAGCAAATCAGGTGTCTGTATGTAATTTTCTTCCTAAAGAGAAGGAACTACATATCCCACAATCCACTGCAACTCCCTTAAATCACTGCAAATAACTTATTTTCAAAATGTTCTTTCTTCACTTTTATACACTTTCAATATGTATTGTAATGTTCATATTTTTTATATTCATACTCTTATTAGGGCTAATGCATTAAGTGGAGTATGGCTTCTTCAACCTCTTTTTATATTGGCCTAATTGTAATTTGTTAAAACACCTTTGTGTGGTGTATATTGTTGTCGTCAACAGGTGAAAGCACAAGTTTGCAGGGGCGGTGAACATTTTCTTACAGCAGGCATCCCCAGTTGGTAAGAGGAACTTATCTGGGTGCTTTTCACAAACAATAGTTCCACATTCCATCTAAATGATGGCAGTAAATGGGAAAGACCGGGTCTTTCACAATTTAGCAAAGACCAGCATTGTAACATACAAAATAAACAAAAATGTAGGTGTCTGTTCAGACTCTCCATCATATGACTGATGATGTCCCACACACCTGATGCAACACACCTCTTGTGCACTTTAACCAGTTTAAATCTTAACTTTTGAGATGTCTTTAGTAAGTTTGTGATTGTGTGGAAAAGGGCAAGCAGACTGCAGCTCTCACTGTCACAGAGTAAACTGGCACGCCAGATGGATTTCCTTCACACATCCATCTGGAAAACCACTCATAGACAGCGATTGGGAAAGGGCAGAGCATTTGAAAAAAAACTCGGAGAGTGATTGGATGAACGTTCTGTCCGTCACATCTTTACGGGCCAATTAGAGCAACAAAACATGTGACCTAGCCGCCAGCAAGCTGCGCCCGTACTGAAGGAGTAAAGTCCATTAGAGCTGCATAGCACGAATCATGGCGACTGTAGACGTGACAGTCCACGACTTTTGTTGTTTTTGAAAAGAAATCAACTCACTGCTGTTCTTTGTTCTCCTTTCAACAAAGAAATGTTGTCAAGTTCTGATTAAACTGGCGCTTTAGCAGCATTCACGCTAAATTCTTCCGCCATAATTGCACTGGCCTCTTGTTGCTGCTTGCTTATGTCATGACTCTGCCGCGCCCGAAAGTACTGTCCCTCGTTGTGATTGGTCCTGTCACTTTCTAACCGGGCCCAAATGGATCAGACGGGGGCTTTGCGAGATGGAGTCACCTGTGAGACACATGGAAAGGGGCGTATCCATCTGCTTTGCAATATTAGTCACAGAGCGTTTGCTGTCTAACTCCTCAGACCCTGCATGTCAACTGAAGTTTAAGTATTTTGGTTGAAATGTTGGCCAATTTTCTGTTTGGATATTTTTGGGAATTTACTTTTAATTTTTTGAGTATTTTCATGAAAATTTACAGGATATGTTTTTTGTATATTTTGGAGAGTTTCTTTGGAAGTTTTAGTGAAATGCTTTAAATTTATTTTTTTGAACCTAATGGGACTTTTTTGGAAGGGGTGTCCTTTGAAATTTTAATCATTTTTTATGGATATTTAAGGGAATTTGTTTAGATGTTTGAAGAGTCATTTTGCTTGAATTTGGTTGAATGTATTTGCAAATGTTTGAGAATTTACTAAGACAATTAAGGGGGAATTTGCTTGAAAATGTTCAGGAATTTAAACTGAATATTTGGTTCTTTTTATTGGAATGTTTAGGCCTTATGATGAAATTTCACTGTAATGTTTGGGAGTATCAAGTCATTTGGAGGTACTATTCATAGGATTGTTTGGGAATTTTCATAGAAGTTTAAAGTAATTTCTTTGAAATTCTAGAGAATTTGTGTGGTTTTTAGAAAGGAAAATTTCCAAGAATTTTCTGTCAAAAAACAAAGTTGATGTTTTGACTAATCAAGTCTTGGTTATCCCAGATAAATTGGAGAAACTAAAAATGCATTCCAGACAAAAGCTCAAGTCTAAGGAGATTAAAGTCAGCAGGAAGACAGCACTGATCAAACATTTGACAAGTTGTTCTTGGTTTTCGCACAAAGCCAAAGAGCTCTTCTTTAACACTGATGAAAAATATGTCATAAGTTGCGTTTTGTAAATGGTTAAAAGCACAAAACCCAACAAATAAAGGGGTGAGTCACATAGCTACTGTGTTTTCTGGTCTTGTTTTCACCCAAATGAGGGCATCATCACTCTAGAAGTGACTCTGGATTGCTCTTATTAATCAGAGACTGCTGTGATGCTTTAGGATTTTAGGTAGGGCCATTCTTTTACAAAAGATGTGTGCATAAAATTGAGCATATAGTATTATTTCAGGCAGGCTATGGGGTCAAGTGCTGCCATAATTGGGATCTTATGCAAGCCCTGATCAGCTGACAGCCAGCTGATTTGTTCTCAGGACGCCTTATTTAAACTGCTCTTGCCTGGCTATGCTCTGCATGCTGCTCTTGCAGCCCTCCTCCGCCCCAGCTCCTCCTTCATTCTGCTCTGACTTTATCCATGTCATTCTGTTGTCATTGATGCTAGCTTTTTGCTGCTTCTCTCCCTGCCTAATGCTTTCCTGATCGGCATAGGGAGAGCAGTAGTGTGTGCTGTCCCTGCTTGAAGCTTTCCATGTAGGCTGATGGAGTGGTTGGGTCACTAATTGTACATAAGTTATCTCCTTTTGAGTGTTTATGAGGCGTTTTAATATAAGACGCTCCATTTAACTCTACATACACCATACTGAAAGGAGCAGGTTAAAAGTTTGCCAAACCATGACAATTTACCACCATCTTGCAGCCTGTGTGAGCGTGACAACTCGGTGCGCAGGGATTAGAATATGCCAGTAAGAAGCTGAGGAATGAGAAGGAAGACCGTGAGTATATACATGTCCGTCACACTCCTGGCATGGAAAGGCTGACCTCTGCAAACCGCTCTTTTCCATGAGAGGAGGACACATGTTCTATTGATTAAAACTGGAGAGCATGAGAGAAAATCATGTCACTGTTTACACTAAAGCATCATGCCAAGTCACAGCAAACGCTCCACTACTGTAAGAAGGTGAGAGGAGCACGATCACCTTTCAGGACTCAAAAAGATCCCTGTTTCAGCCCTGCGATGGGCACATAAATCAGCTGTCAGTCTACACGGCTCTGCTCCACAATCACGCTGCCTGGATAAACTTTATACAGAAATCAGGATAGCTCCTGAGGTGATGGTTTATTTAAAATGTATGGTTTCAGCCACTGGGTACCCCTGACTTTCACTTTTGCTCACATGTGTCCAGCATCTGGCTCTTTATTTAACAATCCACTCAATATCAGCTTCATGAAATTTCTCGGTATGGCTTTTCATCTGAACACCCACGCTCCCTCCCTCCCTGTTTCATTTCCGCCTTTCTTCTTGCCTCAGCAGCACCTTTTTTTTATGAGTGTCAGTTCCATTCATCTAGATCAGCATGTTGTCGGCAGAGACTGGAGCAGCGTATGTCAGAGGAGGCAGACAAACTGATAGCAGTGTCAAATCTAACATACTGATGCTGCTCAGGCTGTGCCAGTGCAGCGCCAGTATGGCCTCTGTGCTCTCTGCAGTCACATGCAAACACACGTGTGTGTTCAAGCACAAAGGCATGGTGGGGATACCACAGAGTAAACATTTAATTACAATAGAAATACCAACAGTTATGTGGCTCTAAGTGTTGTTACTACTAGGCTATAATCATAATGCAAAAGAGAAAAGGAGGGAGTGTTCGTTCTTCATGATTTACTGCCACAGATCGGACAAGGCTTTTGAGTGACCAGTCCATAGTTTGCCCCCCAATAAAAGCTAGGACCTGGTAAGACCCTGAACAGAATAAGCAGTTTCATTAATGGACAGATGAAAGGGTTGATGGCTTGATTGTGTATTCTATTTGACTATATGGCAGAAAAAATTGTTCAGTCCATATCAGTGTTAAAACTATGACTAAGAATATTCAGCGACAGCCTTTTTTTCATGACATAAACGGGACTAAGACTAACAAAAATAGATCTGTGATGACTAAAACTGACAAAAACTAATTTTAGTTTCCGTCAAGATGACTAAAACTAGACTGAAATGAAATATAGTTTTCGTCAGACATTCAAAATCCACGATATTTCTCCACTGTGGGTAAATCTGTCAAAAAAAATGCATCTGTAGCTATTCTGCCTCTCAGCTGTAGAAAGCAGGGACCCCAGGTTTGGCGGAGCGCATAGAACACACTACCATGACTTAGTACCAGATTTAGGCTAGAAAATAAATGCTTGGACTAAAAGTAAAGACTAAACTGTGAGAACTTTTTATGGACTAAAATTATACAATTTTTTGAGTTTTCTTTGACTAAAACATGACTACAACTATAAAGGATAGAAATGACTAAAATGTGACTAAAACTAAAATGTATTTCATCTAAAGACTGAAACTAAAACTAAAATTAAAAATAACTGCCAAAATTAACACTGGTCCATATAAGAGGCATCTGTGGTTGAGTTGTGGGGTCATCTCTTGTCTGCAAAGTCAGATGTTTAATCCCAGTTTACAAGTTGAAGTGTCCGTGGACAAGAGACTGAATCCTGAGTTGACTGCTTAAACACTCCTTCCATCTATGAAGTCATCCATCTGTCTGTTGGTCCACCTGTCCATCGAACCATGCATTTCTCAATCCATCCATCCATCCATCCATCCATCCATCCATCTTGGTAGTCATCCCCTCATCAGTCTATCAGTCCATCTGTCTGACCCCCTTTAATCTTGTTTATGATCCATCAATCCATAAACTTCTCTATCCGTCTGTCAGTCTCCCTGTCCATCTATCAATCCAGACCTCCATTCCTCCATCCATTCAATCATCTGTCTCTTGGTACATCTATCTATCCATCTCTCAGTCTATTTGTCTATCTGTCCCTCCATCCAGGGGTCTTGGTAACAATCAATCCATCCATCCCTCTGTACATCCATCCATTTTTCCATCCATCCATCCATCCATCCATCCATCCATCCATCCATCCATTGACCTTGTATTCCTTCCATTATTCCATCCATCCTTCGTGGTAGTCATCCATCTGTCTATTCACCCGTCCAACCCCCTGTCCAGTCATCTTGCTAAGGATCTATCCATCCAACCATAAACTCTTCTAGCAGTCTATCCACACAGGTATTCTCCATCCATTGATCCATCCAATATTACAACCATACATGAATCCATCTGTCAGTCCATCCGTCTGTCCATCCCTTAGTCCATCTGTCCCCCCATCCTGCTGTCTTGTTAAGGATCCATCCCTCCTTCCATTTACATATCTATTCTTTTTTTCCATCAAGCTGTCTAGGTACCAATCCATCTATCCATCCATCCATCCATCCATCCGTTCGTCTGTCCACCTGCCTATCAATCCATCCTTTTTTTCCATCCAGTCATCCATCTTGGAAGTCATCCACCTGTCTGTCAGTCCACCCGTCCGTCTGTCCATCCATTTATCAGTCCTTAAGTCCATCTATCTGTCCATCCATCCAGCCGCCTTGGTAACCATCCATTTAAAATGGAATCAACTGATTTAACACGATTGAAGTTAATGCCTTTATTAAACATATTGATGGTTAACTTAGTTAAATCTTTCATTCAGTGTTGGGAGATCTCTAAGTCCACGTCCAGCCTAGTGAAGAGTATCACCTGCACCGAACATTAACACCTTAGACTGAAGTTTTTCACCTCAACATTTTTGCTTTGGTAATGAAGTATCCTGTCTTTAACATGGGTGTTCAAAAAAGGGGGAAGGGAAAATAGAAAATGTGGAGTGGATGGTGCAACTGGGAAAGTGAATGTTAGTATTTGAGGAAAAACCTTAGAGCCATCTGAAAAGTTGGTAGGTGGGGTTAGGGAGGAAGGGTTCAAAAAGAAACAGCAAACTTTTCTCCATCACGTTAGATACTGTTGCAACAAAACCGTGACTGTGGGAGTAGACACAGTGGGCATCAAAGGTTTACAACAAAAAAAAATAGAAAGAAATAAACAAAATAAAACAGAGAGAGGAGGACGAGAAGGAACGGAGAGAAGTGGAGTCGGGGGGTACAAGCACAAGCGCCATGGCAACACATAGAAAGAGGAAGAAAAGAGTTACCCATAAGTAGCCGCCGTTTCACCCGCTTGTCCACATCAGCTACTGACGTGGCATTGAACTCAGAGCTCTCAATTGCAGCCTCATCTTTCTCTAAAACACAAGTGACAAGGGGACAAACAGTGAGCAGCAGGTTAATGAGAAGCCCAAATGACCAGACCTTCAGCCCCTCTTGGCGTTTGAGCAAAAAACACCAAAGCCAAGAAGCAAGAAGCGATGAAGAAGCGCCAAATTCCCTGTTAGAGTGTTAATCCCCAAACAAATGATAAATCCCCCAGAGCAAACAAAAGAACAAAACAAAGTAAATGAAAATGATCAGTATCAGTGTGTAGCTTAGGTAGGAAGGGTAGGTAGGAAGGCAAGTAGGTAGGGAAGGGAAGTGGGTAGAAGTTCAGGGCTTAGATTTGTCAAAAATAAAGGGAAGGGTTTCGGGGTTTTGGGGGATGGATTGGATTAAGGGAAATTTTATTTCTGATGTAGACGTTGCTGTTGTTGCCGATGGAGTTTCTGTCTTCCATATCAAACAGCCACGCTTTGTCAGCAATGATTCCCTTGCATAAGGATGGAGGAAGACGAGACAGAGAAAGAGGGAAAGGATGACCAACATTTCCAAGACTTGTTGCCTTGAATGTGGGCAAAGAGACAAAGGAAAGGGAGTGACAATGACAGGAAGAAGAAGGGAGTCTGACAGCAGAGTAATGAGCAGATGATCGAGAGGGAATGATGGACAGAAGAGAGAGAGGAATCAGTCCCATCATGGCCCACAATGGGAAAGGAATATGAAGGAAGAGAAATGGGGTTTTCAACAGGAGAGGGATGCATGCAGAGAAATCAAAAAAGCAGGAGGAGGCAGTCTGGGGCAGCGCTGGTTGCCTGTTTGTCTATGGAACACATTACAACTGGCTTTAACAGTCAACACTGGAAAAACCATGTTCCCGAAGTGGGGCAGTGGAGTCGAGGGGGGCTAAGGAAGGTGATTTGGGAGAGGGAGGAAGGTGGTTTTGGCTGTTAAGATGGCATGCATGTGGTGCTGGGGACGGCGGGTTTGATGATGGGGCTTGGAGAGGGAGGCCTGAGTCATTAGGGCCTGAATGAGCATCTCTTTGTGAATGGATGCCGTTAGCCGCAATAGGAGCAGGCTTTGATGTACAAACACAGTCCTAAGGCTGGCGGTGGTGGGGGGAGCGGGATATTGGGGTAATTAATGTCCCTTCCATTCCCGGCCCACTACCTTTTTTCTCTCTCCTCTCAGGCGCTTGATGGACAAAGTGACTCTGAAGTACACTCGGGGATGAATGGAGGCTTTCTGGTGCTCAGCTAACGGGTGAGATGTGGCTGTGTGAATGTGTGATTGTTGAATCGAATACTTGTGCATACCATGCTTTTGAGCGACTACTTGCTCGAGTGTGTGAAAAAATCTGGAGATAAAAATGCGAGAGTGAGACAGGTTGAGAAGGGGAGAGAAGTACCACAGGCCCACTGGCTCCTTTAAAGTCTGTAGGACTAAGTGGTGGTGGGAGGCCCGCAGAGAGGGGAGCAATTTAGAGAGCCGGACCTACACTGGACGAGGAGGGAGGGAGGGAGGAAGGGAGAGGGGGGAGTAAAAACCACTTTACTACAACTACAGCTAGAAGGGAAATGTTAAATCACTGGTGAGCAGGGTCCCTTAAAACAACAACAACAACAAAAATGTACTTCAGTTCAAAAAGGGGAAACCAAAGAAAATTATTAAGGAAACAGGGAAACCATGAAGATGCAGTGCAGGTTTTCCCATGCAGCTGAACGAGCAGACAAACAGACAGATGGACGAAATGATTTGCAAAAGAGGCAGTGGAAGACGAATCCACAATAGGCCATGTTCCTACAGCAGCCATGTTCCTGTGACATCACACTAAGGGCAGGAACCTCAAACATCTTTATCATGTGAAACAAGTATATTCTAGGTCATTTATCATTTAAAGGTTGAGAATATGATGACTGTTTTCATTTTACTGCTATTTCCGATTGAAAAGGGACTAAAAAGACAATGGAAAATAAAAACGCTGCACCAAATTTTGCATTTTTTTTTTTTTTGATAACCCATTAGCTGCTAGATAAAAGCTATGCTAATATTATGCTACTTGTGGCCTTACATTAAGGTCTGAGGAATTACTTCCTGTTTGTTTTATGTAATTTGAGCTTAAGCTGACTTTAACCAACTTGCAGAGGTAAAAAAAAAGAACACAACTTTAACTTTTTTAGCTTCACATTACATTTAAGGAAAGGTAAAAACTGTGATGAATTCCTGTAAATGTAATAATGAGCATGAAAACTAAATGTTTGTGGTCACTGGTTTTTGTTGTGACAACTGCCAGTGGGTTTGAGTCAGCTCAAGTTCAACTCACACAGAAAAAAACATGCCATTTTTTGTTCGCCATGAAACAGGAAGTAGTTTTATCAGAGTGTTAAAACACAGGTAGAGCCACAAATCTTAACAGAGTGAATTAAAATCTGCGAAAATCTTAAGTTTATGACTCTGGATAAAACTTCCCGTTACATGGCGAATGGTACCATGAAACAGGAAGTAGTTTTATCAGAGTCATAAAACACTGGAAGAGCCATGAATCTTGACAGCTGTCAGAGGTAATT
The DNA here is from genome assembly GCF_018320785.1 of Cheilinus undulatus. NCBI lineage: Eukaryota > Metazoa > Chordata > Actinopteri > Labriformes > Labridae > Cheilinus > Cheilinus undulatus. Next base: position 14,988,373 of record NC_054887.1, on the reverse strand, counting down.
GTATAAATAAAAAACACACAGAGACACTGTTCATCAAGCAATTTTAACTTTTATAACCATAACTAAAAATCCCTATCCACTAAAAATTTGGTTTCAGTCTCAGAATGTTTGTTCCCTGTATGTGTAAGATACAATAACTTGCTTCCATAGGGAGCGCCAGAACAGCCTTTTTCTGTGAGATTTGTTCACACACAGAAGAGTTATTTTCAGCTTTCTTTGAACTCTTCAATTTTATCTGGATCAGATTAATCCTATCTAAGGGCTTAGTTGAAGAAGAACCCTTAGGATTTTCAGAATTTTCCAAAATTGAGATCAATACTTTCCTTTTCTCATTAAATTTTTTAAAACCATTCATGGCTCTACCAGTGTTTAAAGACTTAGGAAAAAACATCCTGTTTCATGGCGAACAAAGAACTGCCATATCTACGTTTTCTTAATTTGACTTCAACCCAAGCTGACTTCAACAAACTGGTAGATGTAAAAAGGCTAAAATAAAAAATGACCACAATTTACATTTTTCAGCCTCATATAACATTTAAGGAAAGGTCAAGTTTGTGATGAATTCTTACAAATATAATGCATACATGAAAACTACATGTTTGTTGTGGCCTTTTTGACAACTGCCAGTGGGTTCAAGTCAGCTCAAATTCAACTCACACAAAAAAACATAGTAATGTCTTTTTTTTTTTCTATAAAACAGGAAGTAGTTTTATCAGTCATAAGACACTGGCATATACATGATTCTTAACAGAGGGGATTAGAATGTGTCAAAACAGCATGTTGTAGGACTCTGAAAAAAACTTCGTATTTCATGGCAACTAAAAAAATTGCAGAATCTATGTGTTTTATTTGACTTGAGCTCAAGCTGACTTGAACCCACTGTCAGATATAAAAAAGGCTATAGATAACAGAGTGGTTTAACATGTATCAAAATAGTGTGTTTTACAGTTCTGAGATAAACTTCCTGTTCCATGGCGAACAAAAAATTGGCAGTACTACGACTTTTTATGTGACTTGAGCTTGAGCTGAGCTGACTTTAACCCACTCATGTCCAAAATTATCAGGAAAAAATGGACTGTGAAGAGGCTTAATGCTCAGGTAGCTTTGATCTAATGGTATGTAGTGGGCTATAAACATGTTTTTCATTGTTAAAAGTGGTTCAGGAATTTCAGTATCCATTGTCTTTAAAGTCGTTTTTCAATCAGGAATAGCAATTTTATGCAAACATTCTCATACATTTATATGACAAACAACCTGGAAGATAATAGTACAACATGATAACAATATTTGAGTTTTCCACCCAGAGCAGGTTGCCCCAGGAACATGGCTGCTGTGGGATTACGGTCTATGTGAAAGCTATGAGTGGACACATGCAAGTAGTAAGAGTACAAAAGTGTGAGTGGAGTAAGTCCCTGTCTTTTTATTGAAGTGTACGGAGAAGAGAGGGGGCTGATGGATGGGGATGAGGCATGGAGGTGATTCTGTGGTTGGATTGTGAATATTGGTAGTCGATGAATCAGTTGTGTTTTGCTTTGAGTAGGATGAGGAGGTAGCGAGAGAGCTTGAGGAGCAGGTAAGGTTGCTTTCGTGGGAGCTTAACCTAAGATCAGGCTGCAATTGAGATGTCCGAGTCTAACACCCTCCGACCCCACCCAGAGTTCCTCTTGTGCACTGAGGAATCTAAAATCCACCCAAATTTGGCTATAACATGGATGCTGAGACAAGACAGGCAATCAGGTACTATCACCAGAAAGCAGGAGGAGTAGAAGGAGGGAGAAGGAGCAGAGGGACAGAGCTACACAGAAAGGGAAGAAGGGGTGGGGGTTAGAGGTAGGCCGAAAGAGCAGCCGGGACTCTCAGACCACAGACACAGAGGTCCTTCTCTCGTCAAAGTATGAAGAGAGACAGAGACAGAGAGAGAAAAGAAGCCAGACATTGGGAAAGTATGGAGAGGAGGGTTCCTGCTCGCACTCAGTCCTCTTCAAAGCCCTTTCTTCGTGGTGTTTCTTCAACCCGGCTGAAAGAAAACAGGGTTATGAGCATTCAAAACATGGAGCTGAAGCAGCTCAGCAATCTGTCCAAATGGTAAAAGAGAAAGAGAGGTGGTTCCAGTGTTTAAACCCAGCAGGACAGACCAAACAACACCAGATAAAGAGTCCATGAGGTTGATCCTATATGTGTTTTGTTGGTGTGAATCTGGCAAAAGTCTGATCTGTTTGCATCTAACCAAGCATTAAATTGCTCACTTAGTCGTGTCTGGTTTTAACCACATGGAAAAGTTTAGTTTGTTTTATTTGCTTCATTAAGATTTACACTGCCCATTACAAATGAAACAGAACTTGTAAACAAAAGTCACATGGACTCCCAGGTAGCTCATTAACTGGACAAAAGTTTGGTAAACTCTTGTCAAGCCAAGTTACAGAATCTGGCATTCAAGATTCTGGAGCCCTAGGAAAATGACCTATTGCTAAGCCCCGCCCTACAACGAAACGAGCCAATCTCATTTGTTGGAGCGACATAATGCACTCAAATGTCCAGCTCATAGACCTCCGTAGAAAAGCACAGGAAAATTTTACTTTCCCGAGGTTTTGTTGAATCACAAACTCCAATTCCCAAAAAAGTTGGGACAACATGTTAAATGTGAATAAAAACAGAAGACAGTGATTTGCAAGTCCTTTTCAACAGAAATTCATTATATACAACACAAAGATAAGAAATTTGATGTTCAAACTGATGAACCTGGTTTTGTGGAAAACATAAGCACAAACACTGAATCTCATGCCTTGCTACTTGTTCTAAAATATTGGGACAGGGCTAGTCACTTTAAATTGAAATATTTTTGCCATCATTTATTTTACCTTACATTTTTTTGTTTAATTGGCGTTACTTTGTAGAAATCTGTTTCCACTTTGAGATTTTAAAGGTTTGATGTAATTTTTTTGTCAAACAAGCAAAACTTTATTGACCTTGAATGAATTATAAAATCAATCCCCTGCTTTATTTCAGAGAGACGATGGATGAGGTACAACAGCATGGCTTCACTATTCAAAGAGGTTGGGGCCTAGACTGACCTAATGCTGCTCAGACCTGTGTACCATTGAAAATACATGCCACATTATGAAGTACAACTTTGATGGGAAAGAGTTCCAACTCGAAACTTCAACAATTAGTGTATTCAGTTTTCAGATGCTAACAGGCTGTTATAAGAAGAAAAGGTGATGGAACACAGAGGTAAATATGTCCCAGTATGTCCCAACTCTTATGAAACACATTGCGTCTTGTGTTTATGCTGTAGTTAGTTGACTAAAGGTTGAAACTGATTTGAAAATCACTGTATTCTGTTTTCATCCATATTTTCAGTTGTGTCTGAACCTTGTTGAAACTGGAGTTTGTAGAAAATTGTCAAAAATGTCCATGAGGTACAACACTGACAGAGGTAACCTGAGAAGCTAGAGAATTAAATGTATTCCATCATGTTCACTAAACTTAGCAAAGTGTCCTATTTGGATTGCAATGCAAGCGGGGCTTCTCCACAGGTCAGTTGTGATTCCAAACCGTGGAATTTGTTGATTTGGGTCATGTTTTGTTGCCTTAAAAACCTCAGCACTTTCCAGTGTAAATGATCTAACATGTTTGGAACTTTTTGACCACCTGAAATTAGACACCCTTACTAGAATCTTACAAATGAGCAAGAAAGGCATACACAAGTATAACAGTATAGACCCAATGCTTAACAAATGATCTTAAATGTTCTTGTATGGAGTGGTGCAGGAAGGGCCTGTGTCCACAGATGCCATATTTTACCAGCAGTACCCACAATATCAGTTTCAAAGCACTTCTCTTCCTGTTGCTAAGTTACTAAGGTTGAATCCTGCTTCCCTCCGTAGTATCCAAAATATTCAGGGCACTTTCCAAGACGCTGAGCGTAGAAAATGCTGGACTACATTGGTTTGTATGGAAAATGAGTGCTGCCAGTGCACATAAAAACAGCTGCTGTGGACACCACACCCTAATGAGTCCTAAAACCTGGAAGTGAGTTAGCATTTTAGCATGCCTTGCTCCAATGCCTTTAAGTCTATAAGACTTTTGAACACATTTTTGGTTTGATGCCCAAAAAAAGGTCAGTAGTAAACAGATTTTTCAGATATTTTTGTACTACATAAATGCCCCAATGGTGAATTCTGAAGCTTTTCAACAAATAAAAGAATCGATACCTTAAATCAATGGTTCCCAATCGTTTTCCTTCATATCTAAGAAAAGCTAAGCCCCCAGGGCCCACAAGAAAAATTAAGCATTAGCTCCAAATGTTTTTAATGTTATACAGTCATGTGCATACGCTTTGGCATGTAAAGCGCTCGGTCACAGACCGATTAGCCACAACCTGCTGGAGAGGGGGCAGCCAAGGTCAAGCTCAGCAGCAACGCTAGTCCGAGCCTTTTCACCACTGGTGATACGCCTGGAGACCACCAGCAGTTGTTGGAGCCCTTGGGACATCCACAGCACAACTGGGTCTTGTGGAAACCCCTTTATCTGCTCGGACTAGGCAGGGGTATTTTCCCATACCCCTGATGATATACAAGGTTATCCAGAGCATGACTGGGGTTATGTCGATCCTTCCTCCCACCCAATGGTGCCCTCAGCCAGCTTACTCACCACATCCAATGCATCACTTCAGCCTCAATTTTTCAAGAGGATCTGGCTACAGACCCCTAATGTGGGGCACTCGGCAGCAGACCTCAACGTTGACCGTGGACCAGGAAGTGACGAACATCACCCATGTGCATTGCATGAATAAAAATCAAAACATTTACTTATGATATATTTAATTTCAACAAATCACAAATTAAGAATAATATAAGAATAAAAAAAAATAAGAATAGACCCAACAAGGGTCAGTATGTCACTTCCTGCCCCATGGTTGGGGTTTCCCCATTGTAAAGGTCTGCAACAGATGAGTCCAAAACGTCCCACCATAGAGGTCTGCAGCCAGATGCCTCTCCAATGTTTGGCCCAAACATGCCTAAAAGTTCTGCACAGTACTGTAATTCTTGGCTGAAATGCCCAATTAAGCACCTAATCTAGATTAGAGAGATACGTGTAAATCTAAGAGAAGACAGAGCCTCTTGGCTCCCATGAGATCTTGAGCAAAACTCCTACGGGGGACTGGGAACCAACCCCTTCAATCCAACAGGTCCTTGAGGCCCATTTTTTCAAAGTTACCAGAAAATCGTGAAGAATCCTGAAGCACTGGACAGACTTTACAACCTATCTTGCATTTATATCAGCAGGTATAGAAAACAGAGCTATGGACAACTCCACCTACCTGAAACGCCACATTGATTCTACTGATTTGAAAAAAGCAGGGAGAAAATGCCTTTATAAAGCCAGCATTTCAAAGCATTCATCTACTGACAGTTTAAATGACCTGTTCAGGTAAGCATAATATTTTACAGAGTGTGCTGTTATACATCTAGCAGGAATCCTATTTTTACCCGTTGGATAAAGGCACATTTGGTTTGTAAAGTGAAACCTTTGAAGGAAGCCAAACCCAAGTGAACACATGTAAGAGTGAACTAAATGGGTTTCTCCTTAATTGTATTCAGCAAATTTTGTCATGATGCCAAAAAGGCCCAATGAACAGATGCTACCTAAAAACGAGGATGCTAGGATACCTAGAAAGCTTACGTGTTCTGACATTTTTATACAACACTAAGTTCTGTGAAGAGGATATGAGATTGGAGGAGCTAGAAGCTAGAAGATGACCAGTCCAAGCCTCTAACTGAACCATCCCCAAGACAAGTTATTACTACTTATCTAGTCAATTTCAGCATTGAATCAAGAGCTGAGATGGCTTTCCGGACGTGTGAACCAGGAAGCCATCTTTTATGGTCACTCACCGATGCAGGTCTTGCTGTCCGAGTGCAGAGCGTATTTCTGGTGGCAGCCACACACAGGGCCCGTGTCTGTGTCGTCACACGTGTGCTGGCAGCCGCCGTTTCCATAGTTACATGTCACTGGAGACAACACAAAGTCAAGTATTACTCATGGATTGTATACAAAAAAAAAAAATACTAATGAAAATGAAAATGTCCATTAAATCATTGATCAGATAAAATAAAGGATTGTTAAGCCAGTTTGAAAATTCATAGGTGCTGTTTGGGAGAGACAGGAGTCAAACCAGTCAGAGCATCAGCCGTCATTCCCTTTGGTATTTACCTCAATGTTTAACAAGGGTATTCACATTTTAGATCCGAGACCTTACTCTAGCAAGCTCTTTACAGAGCCTATAAAAAGTATTTTCCCCTTGGAAATTTTACCCCTTTATTGATTTTACAAATCAATCATGGTAAAAATGTCTTTTTTTTTTTTTTTTTGACAAATTAGTTACAAAAACCTCTCTTTAATGTCGAAGTGAAAACAGATTTCTACAAAGTAATGTCAGATAAATAAAAATATGTACATTGAAGTAAGTGACTGCATAAATATCCACCCCCTTTAAAGTGACTGACCTAATTCAACAGAGATCCAGCCAATTTGTGCTCGTAGTCACACAGTTAGTGAAAAGGGGATCACCTGAGTGCAGTGAATTTGTCCCGAGTAATTGTAGTATAAAGACACCTGTGTCTGGAAGGTCCAGGTATTCCTGGCTACCATTACACCATGAAGACAAAAGAACACTCCAAGCATCACAGAACCAATTTTTGAAAAGAATAAGTCAGGGGATTAACACAAAACATCTCCAAGGCACTGAACATAGTTAAATCCATCTTCAAGAAATGGAAGGAGTGTTGCACATGCGTAAATCTGCCTAGATCAGGCCGTCCCCACACAGACTCTGAAGCAGAAACAAGCTTCAGCAGCTGAGATGGGAAAGACTGCATACAACAACTGCTGCCTGGGTCCAGTCAAAGCTTTATGGGAGAATGTCAAAGAGAAAACCACTGATGAATAAAAACTGAGATTAAAATTCAACTACAATACAAAGAATGTTCTTTGACCTTATGAGACCAAAGTGGTTTTAGCCATCAGACATGACTCCAAACACTGCACATCACCTTAAAGGCAACATCCCTAGGGGCGCACAGATGGTCAAATGGTTTAAGGCGCGCCACGTATGCGGGCAGCCTGGGTTGCAATCTGGCCTGTGGCCCTCTGCCACATCTCTCCCCACCCTCTCGTCCCTGTTTCCGATTCTATCCACTGTCCTCCTCTATCAAATAAAGGCACTTCTCATCACCTGCCCAGTACCATCCCAATAGCAAAGCACAGTGGGGGCAGCATCATGCTGTGGGGATGCTTCTCGGCAGCTGGCCCTGGAAGGCTTGTAAAGGTAGAGGGTAAAATTAATGTGCAAAACATAGAAAAATCCTGAAGGACAATCTTATTCAGTCTACAAGAGAACTATGGCTTAGGAAAAGATTTATATTCATGAAAGACATCGACCCGAAGCATATAGCAGAGCGCAACCATTCTGTGCTCATACTAATCAAATGAACCACATTTTTAGGTAAAGCATACTCAGATCAGGGCCTGGATCCCTAATCCCGAAACCACCCTTCAAAAAGCCGCTAATTTGATGGGAAACCTTCTGAAGTAAAGGGACAACTGAAGAGAAAAGTGAGAGAAGAGTGACTAGGAAAATGAAAAAAAAGATATGATCTTTTCTAGCGATTGGGGAAGAAGTGCTAAGAAGACAAATTATTTGTGAAGTAGACAGAAGCAGGAAGTCAAAAAACAAATGTGAGAAAGAGATGATTATTAGGACAAAATTTCACACTGGGATTTTTCTGGAGAACTTAAGAATTTCAGCGCTTCTCCTGCACTTCTAGTTTTACTTCTTTGGCTCCAAAATTGCCAACGAAGCCGCATGTTTTCAACAGGCCACAAAAACCTAAGCTGGAGTTTGCCATCATAAACACAACTGATCCATCCAGCAGTTACATTCTCCTAATTTTTCTGATAATCACAGTTCTGGAGGTGAAAAGGGCATGCATGAAGACATTACAGGTATCTTTTCCTACGTAGAGTGGTTTCCTAAGATGAACCAGTTTTCTTCTCAGAAAAAAGAAGCCAAGCAGAACGAGATGCATGGTTTAAAATAGATGAAGAAGAGAGAGGAGGAGGAATAGGATGTGGGGAAAAGAATGTTGGATGAAACTGGAGGAGGGATGTGCGTTTGGAGGAGTAATTGACATAACTACTGCTTCTTTCATCACCCGTTTACTGCCGTCCTGTGCCGCCATGCTCAACATGCCGGCACAGCACAGCATCCCTCGCCGCTAATGAAATACTAGCCCAGTGGGGGACGCATTAGAGCCTTTCAGGGGCTTTCACAATCTTTACACCCTCACCGTCTGAGAGAAGAACAAGATGTGTTGCCAAACAAAGTGTAACTAAAAGCTTATTTTTCCCCTCTCAGAAACAGCAGCCTTAAATTCCATGGCTGCAGGCGCTCTGCGTGAGGACGGACAAACAAGGATGGAGCGAAGACGAGGGGGGGAGTTCAGAGACATGAATTCTCTCTACTGAATCCTTCAGCACCCTCTGCTTGGCCTGAAACACCCAACTGATTTTGGTATTAAATGTCCACCCTCATATTTCAGCGCTGAAGGCCGACTGGAACGTGTCCATCATTGCTAATACAGATGTTTATTACAGGAAGAATTTAGAGCCTTCATCGCACCAGTAACGTAACCTCATAAACTCTAGTCCATGAAAGTGAGTGTTAATACCTTGCTGCCATGTGGACTGTAAAATAAAGTGACAAGTCAATTGGCTAAAGCTTAACACATGACAGAAAGTGTTAGAGAGAATTTCTAGACCTCCAACGTCTAATAGCCTGATTTCAAGAGAAATTTAAAAATGGACTAAGTTTATAGACACATTAAGGTCTGAATGGTTAAAAAGGTACAAACAGTTTTAGTATTTTCTTCCTAAATTGCTTCAGACAGGAGCTGCAAAACAAGCTGTTATGGCTGCAAAGAAATATTGACAGGCAATGGGCTAAATTTGGGCCAGTCCACTAAAAATGCTTGTTTTGATTTTGCTTTAACTGCAAGTCAAAGTATTATACAATTTTTCATAAAATGCACAGAAATCACCTTTTTATTTACCTTGATTTCATGTGAATCTGCCTTACACTGCATTCCAAATTATTATGCAAATTGGATTTTAGTGTCAAAACCATTCAATTTTTTCTTTTCCAATTAAACTCATGGATGGTATTGTGTCTCGGGGCTCTTTGGATCACTGAAATCAATCTCAGACACCTGTGTTTATTAGTTTGCCAGGTGAGCCCAACTAAGGGAAAACTACTTAAGAAGGATGTCCCACATTATTAAGCAGGCCACAGGTTTCAAGCAATATGGGAAAGAAAAAGGATCTCTCTCTGATTCTGAAAAGCATCAAAAAGTGCAATGCAAGTAGGTATTCTGTATTATGATCAAATTTATTGTGAAAAGTTTTGTGAAGGATATTTGTTTGTCTGAATCCTAAATATCTTTGGTGATGTTAATAGTACTGCAGGAAAATGGTGGAACGGATGAATTTTGATTTAATAACCAATGGAGGATGTAATGACAGCAACACAAACATGAAGCAGCAGCTGTGAGCTTTGCTTCAGCTGAAGACCCATGGACTACAGGATGGATTTTAGAGTTTAAAGTGAACAGCGGCTGTAGCTGAGTTCATTTGCCAATGAGAAATTGAATGGTAAGACTCCAAATCGATTTTAAATGCTGAATTTTATTATGGTGTCTGGTGAGAACTGACTAAGCTGACGAACTAATGAACTAACATGAAGCTAAGTGCTGGTATTCATGTGTTAAACGCAGTGTGTATGTTGCAACGGATTGTATGTAAGAAACAGCTGCTAACCCTTTTAATTGTGTTTAAAATTCACCTACAAATAAGTGAAATAATGACTTTTTTTAAGCCATTTTAATAGTCCGATTTTGTGTAATCTTTGTAAACAAGCAGGCTGTAAATAGGGAAACAACAGCTCAGGTTTACTATCAAGGCTAGGTTTCTATACTGTCTTGGACTCGTAATCTATGAAACCAGGCAGGACTGAAACAGTGAAACAACAATGCTCTCTAGAGGAACTCCATATATGATAGCAGTTTAAGCTAATATTGAGTCAGTTTTATTATGTGTATCTTGAAGTTAGCCCTTTGCCAGGCAAAAGACCTTAAAGACGTGGTTTGAAGGGTTCGGTGTGGAAGAACTTGACTAGATGTACTGGATGAGGGCAGAAAATTAAATAGTAGATCCAGTATGGACAGTGACTACCTCATACAAAGTGATATCTGCAAGCAGGACAGGCAGTAAGTATTTAAAATAAATGTGAATAAACCCAAGGCTAAAGGCTAACAGTGCAGTCTCTTAACTAAAGTCAAGACTACTTTAGAAGGCTATCAAACATGTGTGTACCATTTATGGTGGTGCCTCAAGTCAGAGGAGGAAATATTTCTCTACAATGAAAAGAGAATGCTAGATCCTCCTCACTCAGGTAGAGGAAGCGATGTTGAAAGGCTGTAAAGAAAATCAGAAGTAAGCTATGATACGTACATGTACAGTCTTTCTGGTTTTTGGCGAGCTCAAATCCAGGACGGCATTCACAGGACACTCCTCCTTTACCAGGAGCTTCTCTGCAGATGTGGGCACAGCCGTGGTCTTTGTTCATGCAGTTCATCCCATCTGTGTCGGAGACAGAGAAACAGAACGGCTATTTATGTGGAGATCACACAAGAGCTGCAGACAGATAAACTCAGATGCATACATTGATATAAATTAAGGGCCTGAGCACTGACCAGTGCGAGAGCCCTATTGTACCTGAAGGAATTCTTAATGTTATTATTATTTTTCTCTCACAACTTTTGCATTTTTTTGGAGGCCTTAACATGCTCCAAAACGCACCAAATTTGGCAGCTTGTTTGATCCTGGTGAAAAATGTCATATTCTGGTGGTTACATTCATCTAGTTCAAAAAATGTCCCCACAGGGGCCCCAAAACCTGGTATCCAGGAGCCTCACCCACAGTCTTGAGCGACAGTCATGCAACTTGGAATACATATGTACCATGACTAGACGAACAAAAATTCCTCTTTGGGACCATCCTCTAAAATGCACAGGAAGTGAGATCATAAAGAAAAATTGTAAAATTTTGGCTGTTTTTGGTCAATTTACAGTTCTTGCAACTGAAAGAACTTGTTATCACTCAAAATGTTTAATACAACAAAAGTGAACTTGTGTTGCTACAAGTTGCTGTAGTGATGCCTGTCCTTCTGGAACTCTGTCCTTAGGCAGCAGCCTAAGCAGGGAAGCCCAGACTTCCCTCTCCCTGGCCACTTCGTCCAGCTCTTCCCAGGGGATCCCATGGCGTTTGCTCTACTCCGAGTCTCTCCCCGTAAGCCAAGCTTCTCACCCTATCTCTAAGGGAGAGCCCAGACACCCTGCGGATAAAACTCATTTCAGCTGCCTGTATCCGTGATCTCATTCTTTTGGTCGCAACCCACAGTTCATGACCATGGGGGGGTAGGAACGTAGATCGAATGATAAATTCAGAGCTTTGCCTCTTGACTCAGCTCTTTCTTCACCAGAAAGACTGATGCAGAGACTGCATCACTACTGACACTGCACTGATCCGCCTGTCAATCTCCTACGCCAGTCTTCCCTCACTCCTGAACAAGACCCCAAGATACTTGAACTCCTCCACTTGGGGCAGGATCTCATTCCCAACCTGGAGAGGGCATTCCACCCTTTTCCGACTGAAAACCATGGCCTTAGATTTGGAGGTGCTGATTCTCATCCCAGCCGCTTCACACTCGGTTGCGAACCATTCCAGTGAAAGCTGAAGGTCACGGCCTGATGAAGCCAACTGGACGCCCTAGAAATTCTGTCCATGAAAGTTATAAACAGAACCGGTGATAAGGGGCAGCCCTGGCGGAGTCCAACCCGCACCGGAAACGAGTCCGACTTACTTCCGGCAATGCGGACCAAGCTCTGATACCGGTCGTACAGGAATTTGGCTTGTAATTTGTAGGAAAAAAAGAAAAAAAAAAGGAATTGAAGGACTCTTAAATTGTGAAAAACAATTTCTTTGGTCCAATGAACTGTTTGGCCTTAATTCTAAACATTTTGTCCAGAGAAAACCAGGCACTTCTCATCACCTGCCCAGTACCATTCCAATAGTAAAGCACAGTGGTGGCAGCATCATGCTGTGGAGATGCTTCTCGGCAGCCGGCCCTGGAAGGCTTGTAAAGGTAGAGGGTAAAATGAATGCTGCAAAATAAGGTAAAATCCTGGAGGGCAATTCTCACTTAAGCATTGATTAGAAGTGGATTCATTTTGTTCTACCTTGATTCCAATCATTTTATATTAGCCATGTTTGAATGACATTTATGTGGGTTGAAAGACACTAAGAACAAAAACACTTTTTTATCTGTTTCCATGGAGAGATACTTTCTGATGTTTATCATTTATTATGTTGATGTATATCAACATAATAGCGGTGATAACGCTAGCAGGACTGGTGTTCCGACCTCCACAAGTGCTGATGGAGCTAACGCTGCTACCACCTCTAATGCCAGCGAGACCAGCGCTTCAGCCTCCACCAACGCTAGCGGGGCTAGCGTTTCTACAATCATTAACGCCAGAGGGACCAGCGCTTCGACCTCCACCAGTGCTAGCGGGGCTAACACAGCTACCGCCATCAACACCAGCAGTACCAGCACTTACCACCGCTGCTACCACCATTAACGCCAGTGGGACCAGCGCTGCTACCACCATTAACCGAGCCTCGAGTCAGCGGCTCAGTGGCAGCAGCAGCAGCCTCTCCAGCCCATAGCTGAGCAGTTGGATGCCCCCCTCACTGAGGCCACAGGTCAGCAGCCCAGCGGCAGGAGAATTAGTGGCCTCTCCAGCGGGTAGGCACCCACAGCCCACAGCTGAGCAGCTGGATGCCCATCCCACTGAGCCTTGAGTCAGTGGACAAGCGGCGAAGACAGCAGCAGCAACAACCAGAGGGGGTTGGCACCCGCAGTCGAGCACACACAGATGGACTCGCTGGATGTCGTGGTGGGTGAGTCAAAGACTGGTGCCCCATCTAAAACCTCTGCATTTTAAAAGCAACAGTGCACTAAACTGATGACCCCCCTCAATCAGGCTAAGGTGATCTGAGGCCCACAATATAAACCAAAGGGCCTGCTTGGTGGGCATTTGAACATTCATAGCATTCTCCCCAAGTGTGATCAGGTTCATCATCTATTGAGCAACTCAAACATTGACTTTTTATGCTTGTCTGAGACCTGGTTAAATTCGAACTCCCCGATGGCTGGGCTGTATGTACCAGGCTACAACATATTCAGAAATGACCGAAGGGGGAGTAGGGGTGGAGAAATCATGTTTTATGTAAGAGTTTACTTAAAGTGCAATTAAAATGAAATGGAAATGTACACATCACCTCGATTGTATTGGTCTTACTATAGCTCTCTCTCTGCAAATGACCATAAATCTAATTGGTTTGTATAGACCACCATCGGCATCAAATGTGTTTTATGAGGAATTGCAGTCACTACTTAAGGAAGGCAGCAATATGAATGAAATCATACTATCTGGTGATCTAAATATAAACTCAAAGCACTAAGTGATAAATTCGACTTGTCTGAAATAATAAAAGAGCCCACCAGATTAACTGCCTCCTCTCAAACCTGCATAGACCTTGGTTTCTCAAATAAGCCTGACCCAATCCCTAAGTCCTAACCTAGTAACTGGTTTATCAGACCATAACCTGATCTTGTTCTCCAGGAAACTACCTAAAAACAGACTCAACCGCTCTCAAGTTAGATCCGAGCAAATGAGAATACCTAGGAAGGAGATTCCAAACGTAACACAGGCATTAAACAGCATAAATTTGGTTGGTCACCTTACCCATACAAATGTCAATGACAACAGTAATATCTTTATGACTGTGATCCATAATACAATGTCTGCATTCATTAAGAAAATTGAAATAAACCATCGAAAAGAATCATCTCCCCTGGTTAAATCAGTGATGGTCAGTGATGAAAAAAAGACACCATGCACCAAAAACTTCACTAACAACTGGTAGGTTGAATGACAGGCAGGTGTTCACCTCACTAAGAAACAAGGTGGTAAAGGTAATCAGATCAGCAAAAGCACATTTTTTTGGTTAACATAATAAGCAATGCCAAAGGAAACACTAAAGAAATCTGGACAAACATTAAAAAGCTGACAGGAAATCATGCGGTAAGGAAGGAAATTAGGGAGCTACAGATAAAAGGAAAAATAGTTCAGGATCCAAGTGACATTCCAACAGCTTTAAATGACTATTTTATTGATTCTGTTAATGATCTAGCACAGAGCTTCAACCCCCAGGTTCAACAACTACAACCTATGCATTTGAATCCTGCAACACCTATTTTTAATTTATGCTTGGTCTCTCAATCTCAGGTTGATAGGGTGATTGACAGCCTCAAAAACTCTAAGACCAAAGACTCTTCTAGCATGGACATTGTGTTTCTATAAAATCAAAATGTATCTCTTATAGCTCCATTAACCAGCATTATAGACACCTTGATATCAGAAGGAGTTTTCCTAGACTCCTGGAAGCACTCAGTCATCACTCCAATTTTTAAATCAGGCAATCCTACAATCACTAGCAATTACAGACCTATAAGCATTCTTCCAACAGTCTCTAAGGTAATGGAAAAGCTGGTATCAGAACAAATCATTAAACACTTGGACAATAGCTTGTTCCCTCTAAACCCAATGCAATTTGGCTTTCGAAAACACCACTCAACTGAGACGGCTGTTTGCTTCCTTCTGGAAAATATAAAACCAAAGCTGGATGCTGGTGGAGTTGTTGATGCTGTCTTTACTGATCTGAGAAAAGCTTTTGTATTTGTTGTATTTCAGCTTTTCTATGAATGCCATGAGGTGGTTTGAATCATACCTCTCATCGAGGACTCAGTGTGTTCGAGTAAATGACTTGATATCACCGTCACCTGATGACAAAAATAGTGCCTCTGGTAAAGCAGTGTTCTCATTTCGTGCACCCTAGACCTTGAACCAAATACCAAGCACAATATGCGAACTCCCGACCCTGGCTTCCTTCTCTAAACACCTTAGAGCATGGCTGCTGGATAACCAGATTGGTGCTCATAACTGTGTCTAATTTTGTATTTTGTATGTATTCCTAATGGGCTTAGTGTGTTGGGGCACCATCTATAATTGTTTACTGTCGCATACATTAAGACATCTATGTATGCCATTTTTGTGAATTAGTGCCTACATAAGACATTTCTGTATGCTTTTTTGGTGCAATATTTACTCACACATCTGCATGTGCAACCGTGTGCTATGGGCATCATGCAATACTATACTCAACATGGCACTTTATAATCTTGGACAGCAGGGTAATGTGCAATACAACATATACTTTATATTTCTGTGCAATAATTTTGGCAATGTGCAATATAACGAGGACCTGAGTTCTCAGGCAGCTAGCACCATGCACTTTAGCACTTGGCACTTTAATTAGCACTAGCACTTTCTAATTTACTGTGTATAATTATCATGGTTTCCCAACCACTGTGTGTCTTTTAGTCTGTTCACAGCTTATGTATGTTGTTTGTCTTTTAATATGCTCTGTGTGTTTTATCCCTGTTTACTGATGTTCATTTTTGTTCTATGTGTTTACACCAATCTGCTAATGGGACTGGGGATGGAAATTAGCCATCGGGCTATAATCCCATGTATTTACATGTAAATGTCCATTAATGCATATTGTCCCATTTAAAAAAAGAAATCTCAATGTGGCAAAATATAGGAAAATCCTTATTCAGTTTGCAAGAGAATTACGGCTTTAGAGAAGATTTATTTTCTAGTAAGACAATGACCCAAAGCATACCACCCCAATGTCAGGTACTATTGTGAATTTGTGGTGATCGCTGTGTTAAAACATATCTGCAATGTTTTTCTTCACAAATGTCTAAAAGGCACTTTCATGTCTTCACAAATGTGGATGAATTTCTTCCTCATCAGCATTTCTGACTCATCCCTTTTCTCAGCCTCCAGTTAGGCCCCGTTCACACGGAAACGAAAACGCTATACTGCTGTTTCGTTTTGGAAGTTGCCCATAAAGACGGAATCGTTTCAGGAAATATCCACGTAAAAACGAAACCACTGAAAACGAATGAAAACGATGTATTGCTTATGCCAAGCCAGTAAGTGGCGCTGTAACCCTGCCCCAGAAATGCACCAAAAGAAAGAAGAAGAGTACGGAGCATGCGTATAAAGGTTGCACGAACACAACCATTATTGTTTTGGCCGGACCCGCGCAGGCGCATTAAGAGAGCTACAGGGCGTAGCGTAGCGTGTGACGTCATCGTTTCAAGAAATATGTGGATACACATCCACACAGAGACGAAACGGCAGTCGTATACGGATTTATGCACTCTGGGACCCAGTTTCAAAAAGTATCGTTTACAGTCACCCGAAATGCCATTTCTGTGTGGATGAAAT
This sequence comes from Cheilinus undulatus, assembly GCF_018320785.1. Lineage (NCBI taxonomy): Eukaryota > Metazoa > Chordata > Actinopteri > Labriformes > Labridae > Cheilinus > Cheilinus undulatus. The sequence goes on along the minus strand of NC_054887.1, from coordinate 14,971,829 downwards.
GCCGATCCGACAAAAAAACTTTTGCGTATACACCTGAATTCGTTTCCATGTGAACGGGGCCTTAGTCTTCACTGACATGGCTACTCATCTCCTCATCCCTCTCGCTGCTCTTCTTGAGCCTGTTTGATGTGATCTCCTCTCCTGATGATTTACAGAGCCCACTGAGGCAATAATATCTGAAATAGGCCAGTGTTTAAATCTTCATCAGCGGGAAGAGGAGCCGGGGGAGGAAGCAGGGAGGGCCAGTGATCTCCAGAGAGGGAGAGAGGGGAGAGAGATGCCAGCCAAAGATATCACTGAGCCCTGGGAAGAAGTTTGGGAGTGTAGGGATGTCTGCTCATCATGGCACAATCAGACGACTTCACTCAGTGAAGCTATTTTAATAAAGTCTGCTCTTTAGGTGTTTACAGCTGAGCTATTTTAGAGTACAGAATGATTTCTTTAAGATTTATTTTGGAGTCCTTTATTCTTATAAATTAAAGTTGGAAAGACAGCTTGCAGAAGTTTGCTTGCAAATTTCATCCCCTTGCCCAACAAAGTCCAAATTCTTGTGAATCTCAAAAAACATTTTTACTGAAGAGGTAAACTTGATAATCATTAATTGCTATTTTACTTCCTTAGTCATTGCATCCATTTGCGAAGCGCTCCCTTCATCTAGATTTGGTCCAAAGCCCCCTCCATAAGTAATGTCCCTTCATGGGGCCCATGAGCACTTCAAGTACCTCATTAAGGTGCCATTCCCCCTGAGAGTCCCCTCCACAAACAAAACGTCCTTTCTCTAACTCTGCCAGTCTAACAGTGTGGGACAAAGAAAGGCAGAGCGTTTCATCAAAGTCCAAAACCGAAGGAGCCAAAGGAAACTGTTCATTTACACCGTTCACAAAGGATCAAACACCATCCTTGCCGCCATTAAACTGACAATATATCTCTTCATACATCAAAGACACGCAAGATACTGATGAACAAGGGCCGTAGAACAGAAACTTTCTAACTGGCAGAACCTAACTGTTAGAAATCCTGGTCATTATCAAGCTGATTTAGGAAAAGTGTACCCATTTATGTCTATTTCCTGCTTTAGATGACACCTGCATCCTAACCTAAACCTAAAATTTCAGAAAACTCTTCTAAACTTCAAGACAATGGCCCACTTATTTGAGCTGCTTAAAACAGATAAAACATTTTTGGTTGTATCCATGCAAATAATCAACAATGCTTTTGCCTGAGAAAGCAAAGCATGTACCTCTGTAATAAAACAATCTAAGGACATTAAAGCCTTTTTTTTTTTTTTTTTTTTTACAAAGAAACTGGAGAATGTCAGTAAAAACTCGATAACCACAGTTAAGGGAGCTTCACTGCAGATTCTCCACAATTGGAGCGGTATACTTTAAGGCCTTGGTTCTAGGGATGCATGACATTAACAGCAGTATATCGATATCAGCCGATAATAAAATTTACAGCGAGCTGTACAGCCGATAATGTGGCGTCATAATTAAGCGTACGTGATGACATCAGGTACACGCCAACAACAAACTCAACATGTCAAACGTGTGAAAGAAGTTTGAGGTGTGTGAACAAGACAGCAAAGCAGCTGTTTGCATCGCTTGTAAAGTACATGCATCTAAAAAAACCATCACCCTGATGACTACAAGGACTTTCTTAAGATAAAGAATGACGAAACTTTGTGCCGTGGAAAATTCATCAACAGCCTCTACTTAAGTTATTCGACAAAGCTAAAAAAAATACAGTGGCGACCACCCAGAGGCAAGGAGCTGAACAGAAAAATCATTACATTTATAGCTCTTGATAATCAGTCTTTCAGCGTGGTAGGAAAATGGACTTCTGCAGCCTAATGATGCATTTAAAGCCCCGCTATGTTACACATAGCAGGCGTTCATAGCATTACCTGAACTGCAAAACTTTGTTTCCAGTCACATAGAGAAGAAGCTCCTCATTAAAGCTAAACATATTAGCTTCGCCACGGATATATGGACATCAAGTGTCCGTCCTGTTAGCATGTTGAGCCTCGCTGCCTCAGTGGAAATGAGGATTCACTCTTATAAAGCCTGTCCTGCACTTACAGGAGTGCTCACTCAGCAGCCACAGTTGCAGCCGCTTTTGATAACATGTTTCAGATATGGAAAATATAGAAAAAGAACATGCATGTCGTCCTACATGACAGTGCACGAAAACATGGCAAAAGCAACGATGGTGGGGTGTCACTGGTGGTATGCTATGGTAGTACAAACACTGACGAGGAGGGATGCTAGGTGCAGTGATAAAAATGTTAGGATTGCCCAGTCCTGCTATGAATGATGCTTGTCTAAATTTGGACCCCGTAAAACCCAGAGCACCAGCAGCATTAAGAAGCGAAGGGGGAAAAAAGAAAAAAAAAAAATACATACATCGAGCCTGTTTAAAAACTAAACTCATAAGAAAGCAGAGTATCTACAATCAATTTGAACCTGGAAAAGTCAAATAAACGCAGGCAGAGGGAGAAGGTGGATGCAGGAGGGGGACTCAGCACAGTTGAGCCTAAAACAACAAACAGAGCAGCGGCCGCGAACTGTGGCCTCTGTCCGCTGTGACGAGGCAGCCAGGAGCCGGCTACTCAGCGGCATGTTAAGAAGTCAGGTCTAAAAAACCCACATCAGTCCCACATAGAGAGCATATAGGAAGGTTTAAGTGACCCTTCCTGCTGATTCATAGACGCATGAATTCTACTAAGGGTGGGTGATACAGCCGCAAAGTTTTACCTCCAAGGATATTTGTGATAACAACATATATGACAAAAACTCTGAACAATGTTTTATCTGTGTTTGCAGCTTGTAGGCAACAGCATAACTAAATGGCATTAGACTTGGTGACTGGGGCTTGCATGCAGCTGCTCAGCCATGAAAACCCATTCCACGAAGCTCCAGCCGCACAGTTTTGAGCTTACATCAGCAGAGCGTTGGTGACTTTGATTTTATGTGGTCTTCCACTTCGTGGCTGAGTTGCTGTTCTTCCTAAATGCTTCCACTTCCTAATATCACTTATAGTTGACAGTGGAATATCCAGCTGGGATGAAATTTCTTGAACCATCTTATTGCAATGGTGGCAAGCAACACGCTTACAAGCATCTAGCCATGCAACTTCATGACTAGGTGCTTAATATTTATACACCTGTGGCTACGGGTCTGATTGAAACACCTGAATTCAATAATTAACAGGTGTGGCCACATACTTTTGTCCATATAGTGTATTTGTGTGGAGTCGGCACCCATATGCTGAGGCTACAGTCCTCAACGCACTGGTTGCAATTGATTACCCCCTGAGTAACAAATTATTTATGTATTTATTATTTATGAGTATAAAGAGTATAAAGCCTTCTTTAAAGTGTAAAGCTCTTCCTTAAAAAAGAATTAAAATGGGTTGCAAGAGGCAAAAAAGGGTTAACAGAGGTATAAAATTAGCAAAAAGGGACAACAGTGGGTTTTTAAGTGGCAAAAGACACATAAAAAGTGTTGAAAAGGGTTAAAAAGTAGGAAAAAATCAATTTAAAGTGACAAACATAGGCATAAAAATAGTTAAATAAACTTAAAATGTGCAAAAATCAGCATAGGAAGTGATGAAAAGGTGAAAATAGTGGCAAAAACAGGCAGAAAAGGAGATGAAAAAGGATTCGAAAGTGGCAAAAGAGCCATAGAAAGTGGAGAAAAGGGGTTATAAGTGGCAAAAGTGAATTTAAAGTGGCAAACGTGCATGAAAATTGTGAAGTGCAGATAAAATCTGCAAAAATAGGCATAAGAAAGTTTTGAGAAGGGGTTGATGATGGCATCAATGGGTTAGGCAACAAAAGGCAAAAAATGACAAAAATAGGTTCAAAGTCACAGAGGTCATCAGGTCTTCAAATAACAGCTCTGATAAAATAACAAGAGATGATAATGTAACTGAAGGTTATTAAGTGTACAAATGTTGAGAAAACATCAGCACACATTAATCATGGAGCAGTCTGCATGTAACATTTGAATTACTGCATTACATAAAAAAAGACAGTGTTGTGTACAGAGTTCCTGAGTAATGTTAAAACTGCTGTAAATGTCCAATCCTGAATGATTTTACTGAATGAACAGACATCAGAAAATGAATCCATGAGATGATGAGCTCAGGAAATAGGCTGTGCTATGTAAAAGACTTCAGACTGCAATAAATTTGTTTCTGTGTCACTCCTGACTGCAGTTCTTCAGCTCCCATTAAAGCACAGAGTGAGTGTTCGTTGTTCGGAGAACAGCTTTGTTTAGATTGGAAAGGTCAGCAGGTTTACAACTACTGAAGCTCCTCAGCGGAGCCCCAGCAGCTCCAGATAAAACAGCGAGAGCCGTCTTCATGGCCCAGTAAGAGCCCCCAGCACACACTCTGTGCTCTGTCTCTTTATTATCCTCTGTCTGTCTTTCTCTTTCACTTTCTCCATCCACCTCTCCACACATCCCTCCCTCGCTCCCTCTCTCAGGAGCTCCGACTCCAGACGAGGTCCAAGCATATCACAGCCGTGTTATTACAACCCGACTCTCACAGAGTTACACCCCAAAGCCCCGAAGTCTGGCTGGCAGAGGAGAATAGGAGGCAGGAAAAGAGGAATGAAGTGACAGATGGAGAAAAGAGGTGAAGAAAGAGAAGAGGAATGTGGAAGAGAAAGGTAATGAAGACAGAGGAATAATTTAGAAGCTCACACTCGCTCTCCTCTCTGCTTCCTCTGAGGCTGAAGAGGAATGAGGTGATGCTGAATGAACCTGATCTCCTCCCCACAGAAACATTTCACCGTTTCACTCAACTGAGAACAAATTAGGATGCTAATTTCTGAACATATTTCAACATTTGAAATGAAATCTGAGACAAGAACCAGGGGATGAGGGTTATTTCTCAAACATGCAGCACATTACTGTGCACATTTGTTACACAAAAAGCTCCCTCTCTGCAAAAACTGAAAATAAATGATTTTAGTAGACAGTTTTTGTTACAAACAGGCAGGTCTGCCCCGGGATTTGAATGAGCCCCTGAAAAACCCACAGAACGGGCCATCACCAATTAGGATTTATTGATTGCATCAATGAATGTGGTGTTGGACCAGCAGCAACGGTGTTAGCATTCTGGCCAACAATTACTCCATTTTCGAGCTGAAAAGTGTGTCAAACTTTTATCATTGGGCTCTGATGAATGTGTATTCGTGGCACTTTAAATCCTTTTCATCAGTTTTTACATCTTTTGGCCAAATTCGTCTCCACATTAGACTCAATTTTGCTACTTTTAGCCCATTTTTGTTACTTTTTAACTGCTTTTCACCTTATTGCCACACATATTTGCCAGTTTCCCTTTCTTTGCCTATATTTTTGGCTTATCCCTTTTGTCGACTTTTTAAACCTCTTTTTTTGGCACCTTAAGCCAGTTTTTGCCACTCTTCAACCACTTTTCACCACTTAAACCCACCATTTTTGCCCCTTTTAACCCACCTTTGATCCTTTTTAACTGCTGTTCACCTTATTGCCACACACTTTTTCCACGTTTACTTAACCCATATTTGCAGTTTTTCCCTTGCCTATTTTAACCTCTTTTTGTAAGTAAAGTAAGTTACTTACTTACTGACTTACTCTTTTAGCCAAATTTTTACCTCTCTTTAGCCACTTTTCACCACTTAAACCAGCCATTTGTGCTACTTTTAACCCATTTTGCCACTTTCAGACAAATTTTGCCACTTTGGACCCATTTTTGCCACTCTTTCACCACTTTTCACTACTTATTTCTATCAATGTTTGCCACTTTAAACCCATTTTTGCCAATTTTTGTCCAGGCATACACATTTGAACACTGCAATTTTACTCCATTCTTTTTTGCAAGCCTGCTCAAGATCTACCAGGTTGCTCTGGGATTAGGTGTGAACAGCTCTTTTCAAGTCCAGCCACAAATTCTCTATTGGAGAGAGGCCCGGGCTTTGGCTTGGCCACTCAAGAATGTCCACCTTGTTGTGTTTAAACCATTTCTGTGTAGCTTTCACTGTATGCTTCCGGTCATTGACTTGCTGGAAAAATAAATCTTCTCCCAAGCCATAGTTTTCATTCATAGCATTCATTTTACCCTCTACCTTTACGAGCCTTCCAGGTCTGGCTGCTGAGAAGCATCCCCACAGCATGATGCTGCCATCACTGTGCTTCACAGTAGGGATGGTGGGTTTGTAGTGATGTGCAGTGTTTGAAACATAGCGCCTTGTTTGATGGCCAATTAGCACCACTTTGGTCTCACTGTTTCTTTGTCTTCATGGCAGCCAGGAATACTGATCTACATCGACATATTAAATGATAAGCATCATGAAGTATCTCTCCAGGCTAACAGATAAAAAAGTGTTTTTGTCCTTATTGTCTTTCAACCCAAATAAATGCCATTCAAATATGGATTATTTTAATAACATTGGAATAAAGTTAGACAAAAATGAATGCATGAATTCAACTTTTAATTGAGGCCAAAATGGAAATGCATAGTCTTATAAAGTGTTGGAGTGAAAACCTTGGTGAAGAATAAAATCCCTCCCTAACCGTCTTCCTCCCCCTCACTCTCTTTTCCATCCTTGCTCGTGTAAATGCCATTTTAATTGAAATCTGTCAGACGCTGGCTCTGTGTCTCTCTCTGCTATAGGTGCTAAGCCATGAATTTCAATGAGAGCTTTTCTTCAACTGGCTGCATTGAACTCAGTCCTTATTTAAAGGACTGTGCCTTTCTAATAACCCTGCACAATCTCTTCTTCAAACACCAGAGGAAACAAGCAGCACACACCAGCACACATCCTTCTGCCTCATTCTGGAATTTTCTTTATCTAACTTCAAACACAGCACAGAACTAAAACTCAAATTTATAACATCAACACGTTATGTTCTGATATCCTAAATGGGCCATCAAGTTATATTTGGAGGGAAACCGTCGGTTAAAACATTAAACAGAAAGCAGGCCGGCATCTCTCAGAGCAAACAGAGCTAAAGCTGATGTAGTGAACGCTTGTGAAACCTGGAACAGAAATACTTTGTTTATCTTCTGCTTCAGTGAACTCCAAAAGAAAATGAAGAAACCCAGAGAGAGCGGACAAGGAGCAAAATCCTCTTTGTGACCGGAAAGAAATGGGGTGTATGGGAAATGTGGTCTTCATTTAGAGGAACACTAACAACCGCTGGATGCTGACAGACCGCTCCGACAGATCTGAGCTCTATTTACAGAAAGTTCAAAGATCAGAAGAAGAAACGGACAACAGGGGATAAGGGGTTTCCAGGGAACCCAAAATTAATAATTTCCAGGAAGTTTTTACCAATGACATAACAGAATTTGTTCACATTTATTAAAGAAAGGCTCATAGAGATAATAATTAGAACTAGGACTGAAGGCTTACTATTTTAAAGATATGCACTTTATGCTATTGACTAAAATATGCAGGCATGCATGTACAAAATGACTCACTATTCAATGATCCATTGTTAATGTAATTGTATTTACACTTTAAAGGAGTTCACTTAGAGTTGCTTTCTCTGTAATAAATCCCAGTAAGGTCAGCAATTAAGCAGAGATATTTTCTTTGTTGCGCTTTTACTTTGAAATTTATACTGTTCTAAGATAAGGAACCTTTACTTCCTATTGGATAAAAACCTGATTTTATTTTAAGAGGAAAGTAGTAACTTCTGGTCAGTTGAAAGTTACAACATTAGCTCAACCACATACATACATGGTTTTAACATCAGGCAAAGACAAACAGTCACCTGGAGCCTTGTGCTCCAAGGGGTGTAAAGATATAATCCTACTACATGTTCATCAAACATGAGGTATGTGTATAAAATTACCTTCAGTGAGTAAGAAACGTGTTTTGAGTGTAGATAAGGAGCCAGGAGTGAATACAATATCATTAAAACAGATTTTGATTTTCCCAAAAAGTCTCTAGGGAGGACCCTTGGTTCCAAAAGTGAGGTGAAAGCCCCTCAAAAAGTCACAAAATGCTTTCACAGCAAGCTAATAATAGCTAGATAGATCCTTAAGACTCACTGAAACAATGAATTGGTTGATTACTGTGAGGCACAACTTAACATGAGACATGGTATTGTATTTAGATTTGCTGAGTTTGAGGTATGATGCTTTTCTAAAGCCCAAAACACACTGCTGCTGCAGTGGCGAAGTGTGCCTCGTGACTAGGGGTCAACGATTATCTGCTTTATACTGAAGCCAATATTTGACACTTGGATGAAAATTGGTATCTTCTTTTTATTTTACCGGTTATCAACAAAATTAATGCTTGTACACAACACAATCTGATTGGCTAGATGTCACATCAGTACTATCAACACTTAAGCCTGAGTGCCACTGACACAGTCAGTGTATGGTATCACTTCCTGTTTTCCTGCTGTCACTGTGTTGCTCTGTGCTGTTTCACATGCACAATTGTTTATTATCCTTTTTGTTTTTTTGGACCATGCAGTTTTACTTCTGAAACACTAAAATCATTTGTACGTCATAATAAATGCATATTGGTTGAACTACCAATAATCAGTATGCCTATGGGACCAATATCGACCCTACTTATGACACCCCTAAATCGCCCTCCCTCACACAAACTGCAGCATCACATGAACAGTCAAATTCCCCAACAGCCACTGCTGGATGAGAAAGGTGGTATTTCATTGGCAGCTGAGGCCTTCCACCAGAGGGCAAGATGGGAAGGGGTTTTCATTCCTGTCCCACAGAGAAAATCCTGGCCCATCCCGCTCCCATCCTACTCCCCTTTTTTTAACTCCCATCCTATCCCACTCATTTGAATAGTTGAATATATACCTAAAATGGCATCTAAAATTGTATTTAATGTATTTGAGAAATTGTTTTCTTTAAACATTTATGCTTGACTATGATGAACTTTTCTAAATTTGTGACTTCCTCGCAAATTCTGTAAGCCTGATAGACGGATCGTTCTGTCTTACTTGTTGATGCAAGTCGCATTTTGCCTCATCTGACTGAACGACTTGCCCTGCTCTTTTTCAAAAAGGGTTGTTCATGGCATTACTGGAGGAAGTTGCAGCTGCAGCAGTGTAGTTTCTGGTGTGGGAAGTGTAGTTTGTTTGACTTGCGCTGCAGTGCTGGCTCACTGAAATAAAACTACAAGCCAAATGTCTGCCAACCGTGGTCAACATGCAGTGCTTCTGTCCATTTTCTGCTATAAAACATAACCAAATAAACATTAAACTTGCATGTGCATATTTATATATTAAAATTGGTCTATTGTTACAGTGGTTCCTGCTCGCATCCACTCCAGCTTACTTTTTTCCCATTACATCCCAATCATGTAATTAAATAGTGGAATGACTGAGATCCCATGGGAATCCAACAGGAATCCCATGGCTCGTGGGAATCACGAAAAAATGTAAGCCTCTATCTCACACTCACTCTACATTTCCTCTACATTTAGAAGAGAAGATGGCGCTAAAAACAAAAAAATTCATGGTGGACAATAGAGCAGTTGCTAAGGCGTGGAATGTCCAGGCACATCTGGCTGCCCCCAGTGTGGGTTTGTTCACAGATAATAATAGAAGTTGCCGTTTGTAACCCTCCTCCACCCCAGTTTCTCTTTCATTTTGCTTCTGACTTACTGTAATCAGTGTCATTCTGTTGTCATTGATACCAGCTCTGCTCTACGTTTTTTGTTGCTTCTCTTGCTGCCTCAGGCTTTCCTTATGGCCATAGGAAGAGCAGGAACGTGTGTTGTTCCTGCTTGATGCTTCCACGTCAGCTCGTGGAAGGGCAGGGGGATCCTAAAACAGCAACACCGCCAAAAACATAAATAACAGCAATAAGTGTAAATGAATAACTGCTAATAAAATAATATTCTATTTGAATTTTATTCAAATTCACAAGCAGTATGCAAGGATACTCCCATGGTTAGAGTCAAAGAAGCAGCATTAAGGTGTAGCACAGAGAGCATGAGGCCCAGATGTTCCAGGGTCCAGCTGCTAAGGTTAAAGAGAGGAAAACCTTTTTAGGAAACTGATTCACACACTAACTGGAAAAGTGACTCCAAACTTTGTCGGATGTTATTTTCCTGTAAGAAGTTGTGAAACGATGAGGCGGGAAGACGAATCTGTGTATATGTCTGTGTTATTTAGGTCCCCTCCCCATGTTTCCTGTGTCAGCTCCACGCCCTCAGATGAAACATTTCCACTCACCAAAGACAAACTGAGCTCTAAAAATAAAGCACATGGAGCGTTTATGGGTAAAATAGAGCAGAGCCAAGAAAGAAACATGGATCCCAGCTTCCGCTTACAGGTAAATAATCTTATTTACCTCATAGAGAGGGGAGTTATGAGAGCTTGTTTTTAAAGGTAGAGTCACATGCTGGAATAATATTTAACAAAGTATTTATACACTAATCCTTACAGCACTGCCACCATGCTAACATGACCTAGTGTGTGCACCTCCAGCCTCCCAGCATCTAAACATGACTGACAAATAAAACGCTAAAACTTTATGGGTATTTATACTCCCGTAGCTCCTTTGTGTTGTTCTGATTTAGGCGATAAAATGAGTAGTTGTTGCATTTTTACTTTGGGTTGTTTGTTTCCATAATGCAGAAATACAGAGGGCAAAGCACACACCAACAGTGGGCTGTCCTACTTGTTGCACTTTTGCGGGTGGCTCTAAGGCAAGGGTTAGCTTGTTAACTAGTAGGCCGGCCATAAACACTTGGTACACTTAGACATTTGAGCGTACTGATTGATCATTCAAGTAATCTGTATTTACAGTGATGGTGTGGTGTGTACATGCAAAAGTTTTTTGTCATATTGGCATTTCATCCACACAGAAACGGCATTTTGGGTGACTGTAAACGATATTTTTTGAAAACGGGTTCCAGAGTGCATAAATCCGTAAACGACTACGTTTCATCTCCATGTGGACGGCTATCTGCATCTTTCTTCAAACGATTACGTCACACATAGCGTAACTCTCTTAAGACGCCTGCGTGGATCCGACCAAAACAATAATGGCTGATTACAGGGTTGTGTTCGTGCTGCAGAAGCTACTGAGCTGGTAATGGCTTTTACAGCAAATTCTGATGCTCCTTTACCACCACCGTGAAATGCATACACCAGATGTTCTTAAATCCAACGTGGAGAACAACCAGAGGGGCAACTACAAGAAAGTTTGTGTCAGTTTTCTGTGATCTTTTTCTCTCTTCTGATGCATTTCCGTGGCAGCAACACAGCGCCACGTACAGGCTTGGCACATGCACTACAGCGTTTTCAGTCGTTTCAGAGGTTCCATGTTTATGCGGATATTTCCTGAAATGATCCCGTCATTATGGAAAACTTTTTTAAAATGAAACAGCAATATATTATTTTCTTCTCCATGTGGACAGGGCCTAAGCTGTTTGGCATTGGCAGATGAGATTTGGCAAATTCTTCATAGCTGCAACCCACATAATCAGCTCTGCTGCTCATCCCACCAAGACATTTTCCTTACAAATGAGGCACCATTTAAAAGGAGGTATAAGATTTATTGCCAAGAATAATTGTTACAACACGGAAATAATCTGCCAAACACAAATTTCCTAACTTTTTGCACAGTATATTCCAATTAGAACTATTGTTACGATATGCCCCCGAAAAGTTTCCAATTGCCAGACAGTGAAAGTACAGTTGTGGGTCAAGAAGGGCTGACCATGAGGTCTAATGACCTTAACCTTTGACCTCCAATATCTAAAGTATTCTTGAGAAATTGCATGAATCCTCTGACCTTGACCTTTGACATATAAAATAAAAAATCTTTACATATAAGTCTTACTAGAAATTTGTGCAAAATTTGAAGTCAATCCCTCACAGCTTTCTAAAGATACTGCATTCATAAAAATGACCTAGAATGCAAGAGGTGAACATGAGGCCAAGTGAACTAGACCTTTGAACTATGACCTCGGTGGTTCATTATTGAGTCATGTTTAACATTTTTGCAAAGTTTAAAGAAAATCCATCAAAATGATCTTGAGATATCAGGATCATAAGAACATTTGGACACATGTATAGACAACCTTTTAAGCCTTTTTATGCTACACTAGCATGGAATGATGGAATGAAATGATGCCTATGAAGCATCAGAATGCAAAGACCTAAGCCACAGGCACACGTAGATAAATGCACACTAACACACCAGGATATCACCTCCTCACTCCGGGAGCTTTTGGAAAAGGAAGTGAAGTTAATACAAAACACAAACGCTACAAATCCTTTCAAGAGGGTATAGGGATTTATAAAATCAGCTCCTTTCAGCTCATTGACTGTGCAGACACTTCACATTTCCTGTCATTGCTGAATGTTATAACTTAGTTTTGATGAACTTTGGTGCCCGCCAAAGGTCTCCAAGTGCATCTGCAGTGTTGTAAAATGTACACACTGCAGAGTTGCACTGGGTCAGAGACATGTTGGAATGGAAAAAGGTCTCCCCCAAACTGCTGCCACACGGTTGGATGCATAGCGTTGTCCAAAATGTCTTGGTTTGCTGAAGCATTAAGATTGCCTTTCACTGGAGATTAGAGGCCTAGCCCTAACTCTAAAAAACAAACCCATGCCATCATCCCTCCTCCGTCAAACTTCACAGTTGGACCAATGCAGCCAAGCAGGTATAATTCTCCTGGTATCTGCCAAACCCAAACTTGCCCATTTGACTGCCAAACAGAAAATCAGGATTTGCCACTCCAGAGACCATGTTTCCACTTCTCAAGTGTTACTGTGCTTTGCATCACTCCCTCCCATGTCTGGTATTGGACTTGGTGATGTGAGGCTTTTATGCAGCAGCTCGGTCATGGAAACCCATTCCATGGAGCTCCTACCACTCCTGAGCCGCAACTTTCCCACATCATGCACCTTTGCAGTTGTTGACCCTGCACTGTGACTTTCCATGGTCTTCTGCTTTGTGGCTGTTGTTCCTAAATGCTTCCACTTTCTAATAATATCACTTACACTTGACTGTGGAATATCCAGCTTGATACTGGTACTTGATTTTATACACTTGTGGTGAAAGGTCTGATTTAACAAGCCTCTGAAGTAGGCTGCATGGGTTCAAATCCGGTGACTCCCTGTGACTCCCTTCCTACATGCCATTTGCCTTGCTCTCTCCTGATTTCCAACTATGCCCTGTCCTGCCATTCAAATAAAAAGGCCTAAATCTAAGAGGTGGAACTGATGTCTTTTCTAAGAAGTCAGATGATGCAAAAAAAACTGTCCTTACTTGACATTTAATCTTCATTTTGATTTAATTACTAGTCAAATATGTCACACATTAAACAGATTACTTTTGATGTTTCCTTTGATGACCCGTTGCTGCACGTTATTTCCTGTACTTAGACCTAAAAACATTTCCTGGTGGTACACAAACACAGTGAGTGTGTAGGTGTGACAGGTGGTGTGTTTGCAGCTCTTGATGAAGTTTGTAATTGATGATGATAACAGTGAAGTCGACAGAGCTCCCTGTACTTTAGTCTCCACGTGCCCCCGAGCTGCATTTAAAGCTCCATCCACCTCCAATTTCCTGCTTTGGTTTGTTTAAAGTGAGAATTCCTCCTCCATCAAGAGCGCGTGCATGTCAACACAAGTGTTCATGAGTCTGAGAGAGGGCAGCAGCCTCCGTCTGCTTCCTCTGCTCACACAACTCCAAATAAACGCACACAGCTCCCACTGCTTCGCTCCGCCGTGTTTGTCTCTGTTTATTTTTCTCTTTCTCTACCCCAACATGCACCACTCCTACATTCAGTCCTCCCATAATCCTCTGCTCTCTTTAAGCTCCTCTCCATCAAAAACCCAGGAAACATAAGTTGTTTGAACTTAATCTAATAATGCCAACACCTGACCACATGCATATTCTCATCAGTATGAAAAATCTAATAAACTGAATTCAAGGTACAATGCAGTGTTAATTTTGGCAGTTATTTTAAATTTTAGTTTTAGTCTTTAAATGAACTGCATTTTAGTTTTACTCACATTTCAGTCATTTCTATCCGTTTTAGTTTTAGTCAACTCAAAACATTCTAGTCTAGTTTTAGTCCATGAAAAGTCCTCACATTTTAGTCTTAACTTTTAGGCCAAGCATTTATTTTCTTGCCTGAATCTGGTACAAAGTCATGGTAGTGTGTTTTCTGCCAAACCCGGGGTCCCTGCTTTCTACAGCTGAGAGACAGGATAGCTATAGATGCATTGCATTTGGCAGATTTACCCACAGTGGAAAAATATAACAGATTTTGAATGTCTGACGAAAACTAAATTACATTTAAGTCTAGTTTTGGTCATCTTGACAAAAACTAAACTTAGTTTTTGTCATTTTTAGTCATCTAAGATCTATTTTTGTTAGTTTTAGTCTAGTTTTTGTCATGGAAAAAAAAGACTGTCAATGAACATTTTTAGTCATACTTTTAGCCAATGAAATTAACACTGCTACAATGTATTTCCAGGTTTAGATGTTTCTTAAATACAACTTTATTCATAAATAAAGTCTGGCAGTTACAATGAAATAACCACATTGCTAACACTACAGACTTAGCAAAATTTCATAAGTCGAAGGTCAGAGGTCTAATCCAGGGTTTAATCATGTATAGACCCATTCTAGACGAACAGTGGCTCACTGTAGCTTCATTAGTTTTAGCTAAGACAAACATAGCTACACTAGCCATTAAGTAAACATTATTTGTATTGTATTGTAAATAACATTGCACTACGACTCAGAAATTGAACTATATGTTCATATGCTTCAGTCCGTTTAACCGTTTATCCATTTGACAATGCTGCTCTAAACATACATGCAAAAGATGTTGCTTTTAGCTATTTTTTAAAACTTATTTAGCATTAATGTATATATTTTGCACTGTTCTTGTTTTCATGTTACTGTATTTATTCTTGTCTACCTCTTTTTTGTTTGTGATCGAAGAGAAAGCCGCACAGAATTTCATTGTAATTGTGTATGATGACAATAAAAAAATCTCATTCAGCTCATTACATTAGCCATCGTAGAGAAGTTAGCTTTAGCAACATGAGCTTTAGCAAATGTAGCGAAAGCTAAAGTAGCTACATAGATATTGTGGCTATGATGCTTACATCGCAAATGATAGCTCCGTAGCTTCATTTGCATAGATGTCCATGAGCATTGTGAGCTTTAGCTTTAACCACATTAGCTATGTTAGCTACTTTAGCTTTGTAGCTAACAGACTGTTTACTCTGCTTTACTAAATGTTTTGTAATCAGGTTTTCAACTTTTATCTTTAGGCATCCTAACCCTTACCTTACCTAGTTTAAACTGATTTTATTTTGAAAGTTTTAGTGTGTATTTCCGTTTTGACTGAGACAGCGTCTCACATTAACGTTCTGTGACAGGGGGTGTCATAGATCTACAGTCTGCAGCCAGGCCAGACTGTTTTGGATAGTCCAAAGTAGTCATTCCCAAAGTGGAGGGTCCCATACTCTGAAGGGAGGTTGCAGAATGCTTTCCAAAAACAAGATACATTTCAAATGATCTCTTAAAATCAGGTTTGATTCAAAATCAATATTTATGATATGCTTGACTGTAAAAATGTGTAAAAAAAAAAACTCCCTAAAATGTAAATTTCTACGTGATGCCTTGTGAAACCTGGTTTAGAGCAACAAAAAAGCAGACTGAAGTTGTTTATATTTGCACCATATAAAGGTATACTTCCTAAGAGGCTACAACATGGTACAAGGTCACTGCAACATCACAATACATAAGATCCCAGTCAACTTCTGACCTGTAAAATCTAATCAGTTAACCCTCAAATCCAAGCGTAGACTTGTGCCAAGTTTTGCAAAAAACACTCAATACATTCTTGAATTGTTGAGATTACACTGACCTGGTACCCCTAAAATCCAATCAGTTCATCCTTGAGTCTGAGTGGAAAACTCCACCAAGTTTCTTGGGAAATCATGTTTATAAGCAATGAAGGAAGATAAGGCCTAAAGACCCTGAACCTTGACCTCCAAAACCTAATCAGTTCATCCTTTAGTGAGAGTGAATGTCCAAAATTTGAAGGAAATATGTTATTGCATTAGGAAGAATGGCAGGATTTATGAGACAGTGAGCAGTCTGTTTGCATACAGGAGCAGACAAACTAGACTAAATTCATAAGCTGCAGCCTTAAAGGCATCACATTGTGCTGCATGGTCTATTCAAGAGTTAACAGCTGCTGCATTACCCAACACGTGCCCTCTTCGTGCCCTGCATGTTGGTGCAGCATGCATCAGCACATCGGCCTGTGATAATTGTAATCCCCAACATTATATTTAGCTTTCCAAGAGCTGCAGACAGCCTGTTTTCATCTCTGCCGACGCTGCTTGTAAATCACAGAGAGCCACTGTTTCCCTCTCTATGCTGAGCTGCAGACTAATGATTTTTCAAACTGACAGGAAAACACAAACAGGAGGGCATGCGGAGAATGTATCATGAAAATAAAACAAGGATTCTTTCTTAATTAATTCCTAATTATTTCCACTACTTGCAGAGACTCCTCCAGACGGCGTCCGAAAAGATGTGGTGTCAAAAATTCCCAAACTTGCTGCCAGCTCAAACTTAGCCAGAAACTTTAAGAGAAGAATTTACAAGCGTATTGTTTTCACTCTGTTTTGGAGGTGGCAAAATCTTCCAAAAAGCATAATTAATAAATCAGAAAGGCCCGGTCATCTTTGAGACATTGATGTGATATTTAATGCTGCCCCAATGACTGATCAACCCGTGCACTGAGGCTGCAAATCACTAAAAACTGCAAACCGGTTTGCAAAAACCCCGTGAAATTATTGATGGCACAAACTCAGCAAAACTAATATCGTTTTCAAGGTAATAAAAGGTAATACTTAAAGTTGACAAGCCAGCAATTTTAAAGATGTCAAATATCCCTGAAATAGAAATGAGCTCACCCCTGCGTGTCACTGTTGGAGCCTGCGAGCCATACCTGACTCATGCGCTCATCGCTCTCCCTCATCATGACACATCTGAAACATTTTGTGGGGGAGCAGTTCCCCTACATCCAGGTTGGAATCTGACGGGCCAAAACTTTTGTTTCTCGCCTCTGGATGATCTTCAGATGGAGCTGTGAAACTCGAGCGAGTGGAAACAAATCATCATGGAACAAACAATCACTGCAGGCTTCATTATTCCCCCCAAGTGAGTGTTGAAAGAACAAAATGAGCTGCAAGAAGACGCTCTCCATACACAGAGCAACAATCTGACATTAACTATCAAACATTCAAAGCAGGCTGCGTGTCATAATTTGCATCTATGGGACTGGAAATTGAGAATAGTGATGCAGTCCAGGACTCCCTGCTGTTGCAGTTTAGTGACTATTCAGGATGAAATCAACAGTTGACAATTTGTCTGAGGTAGAGTATTGCTGTCGCCACAGGATACACATAAAAGCTAACTAAAAGCTCTTTTCCACACATTCTTATATGACTTTAATAAAGAGCTTTAACAACACAAGAAAAAGTCATGATAAAGCAGGGAGGTACAAGAAGGCTGGTGTAGTGAGGAGACCAGTTCCTGGAGTTTTGACAGAGGAATATCTGATGTAGGATTCCAGCTCCTGGGTCACCCTTGCTGGAGTTTTTTGATGCTCCAAATGTTTTGTATTGGTGAAAGGTCTGGACTGCAGGTAAGCCATTTCAGCATCTGGACTCTTCTTCCATGAAGCCATTCTGTTCTGATGGACGTGGTATGTGGTTTAGAATTGTCTTGCTAAAACATGCAAGGCCTTCCCTGAATAAGATGTTGTCTGGATGGGAGCACAGATTGCTATAAACACTCTACTTTTTAGCATTGATAGTGCCTTTACAGATGTGTAAGCTGCCCACGCCATAGGCACAAATGCAACCCCATACCATCATCATCTACCTTTATTTGAATCGCAAGGATCATTGAGGTTCCCCTCATTAAAAAAAGTGCAATTACAACTAGAAAAGCACTCGGAGAGCGCAGACCTCTGCCATTAGCCCTATCTTCCAATAGTCAAGAATCCTTTCAAAAATTCCTGGATCTGTCCCCATCTGCCCCCCACCACGGCATTCGCCGATTACTCCCTCCCTGGTGGGGTCGAAACACGGTGAGGCAAAGCATTGGCTCCACTACTGGTGGACTGTCATGGGGGAGGCATTGCCTGCTGGTGCCAACAGATGCACTGACAGTCTCACCCATGGTCTCACCAGGTGACTGGAAGTCATGGCGGCGATGTTTTTACTTTGACATGTTTCAACTGTAATCTGCAGTCTTCCTCAGAAGCGTCAGCTGCCGCTGTGACGTGTCCTTATATGCTGTTCTTCTGAGGCGTGGTCAGCCGGACAGACCTGACAGGTCTATCCGGCTGACCACGCCCCCCTCCGCCCGATGGTCTATGGAGAAGAGAGTCCCAGGTGTGGGAGAGCATGAACACCATAAACCGGGATGAGAGAGCGTTCATACTCGCCTTGGAAGTACAGCATATAAGGACACGTCACAGCGGCAGCTGACACTTCTAAGGAAGACTGCAGATGACAGTCGAAACATGTCAAGGTAAAAACATCTCCTACAATAAATTGTCTGAAAAAAAGAAACCCAAGTACAAACACACCATCTCCAGTGTGAAGCATGGTGGTGGCAGCATCATTCTGCGGGGATGCTTCTCAGCAGTCGGCGCTGGAAGGCTTGTAAAGGTCAAGGGTACAATCTTATGGGTAGTGAATGGTTTGGAGTGGCCGTGTCAAAGCCCAGACCTCAATCCAATAGTGAGTTGTCGGCCCAACTTATAATTTATTGCTAAGAAGAATGAGGTAAAATTGCAGTGTCCAGATGTGCTATGATTACAGCCAAAAGATCATCTGTTTTCATGTGTGGATGAGTGCCGGACACTTATAATGTTTAATTTGAAGCCTTTGGAAGTAAACTGTTGATGCAAATCTGAAAGACTCGAGAAACCGTGTTGAGCAGATGGAATTAAGTGCAAACAAGAAGAGACAAGACATCGAGGGAGGAGAGAAGACGACGGTAAAGAAATGGAGATTGGTGTGGGACGGCGGGATGCTGCTTCTATTCCTGTTCAGGAGACAAATGTATGATTGAGGATGTTAAGAGGAGGAGCAGGGCAGTGTGGTGGAGGTTAAAGACTCAGAGCAGCCTGCCAGGGAGAAATATACAGGAAAATACCACACTGCTGCTTACTACACAGGCTGTTTACTATGGAGGAGCAGGAAATAAACACGCTTACACAGTCACTGCTTTCATCTGCATTAATGTAAAGAACAGACGAGGTGGAGAGGGAGGATTTATATAGTGACTTCAGACTGAAAACTAGTCCTTCTGTTTGATTTCTGTATATGTTTCTGTTGGTGTATCAGTGTACGGTAGGTAAAATTCTCAATGGCTGTCACCTGAATTAGTTTTCCTGCTTCTGAGCTATCCCCAAACCTACAGAAATATCTCTGAATGAAAGCAGAAGAGAGAGAGGGAGAGGGAGGAGTATTCACAGGCTGGTTTATGGGGTTTCCACTGAGCAAACACATTTCTATTTCTGCATCCCTTTCACCTTTTTTTCTCTGGATGTCTCCACAGAGAATCCTCTAACATCCTCACACAACCTCCTAGAGCTGGACGAACTTAGGAAAACTTCTCAAGGTTACAGACCGTTTTCCAACATCCAGTGATCTTTAGAAAATCTTTCTGTGGAGTCAACATGTTCATTTAGAATCCCCGATCATCGTGATTTTAATTCAATTGTTAGCTTCACTCTAATCACTACCCTATCATGACAAAGTGAGCAATCAGGGAAGAAGGTCCTTTGTGAGAGAGGTGACCAATAACCTGATGGCCACTCTGACTGGCCTCCAAAGATCCCTCATCACTCTCACTCATCACCCACCCAGTACCATTCCAACAGTAAATCATGGTGATGGCAGCATCATGCTGTGGGGGTGTTTCTTCAAGTACAGCGTTACCCTCAGTGAAAACCAGTTCCACAGCGCTCAGGACCTCGGACAGGCCAACATGACAATGACCCTAAGTACATAGTCAAGACAACACAGGAGTAGCTTAGGGGCAACACGGTGAATGTCTGAGAGTGGCCCAACCATCAAATATCACTAGAGAGACCGCCCACCAACAGTCCCCATCCAACCTGACTGAGCTTGAGAGAATTTGCAAAAAAGAATGACCTAAACTGGCAGAAATGTCTAATCTTTTTAGTTTCATAGTTTCTATGAAGTACAGCACAGCTTTATATTGGCCCACAGAAATGATGATGGCTGGATATGAAGAGTAGGAGGATGGAGGAGAGGTCACTTTTTTTCCTCCTCTTTCTCCCTCTGACCTCTCCCTCCTCCCCCATCACCACATTCCTCCCCCGTCTCCTTTCTGTCCCTCAGCAGAGAAGACAGATGACCGTCCTCTCATCTGTCTTTGAACTCGTCTGTCACACTGTCTCCATTCACAGCAGTATGCATGTCAGTACTGTGTTCACACAATGTGTTAGTGAGTGAGGGGGAAAGGCAAAGACATCCCACTCCTCACCTCGGGATCAACGCTCCTGCAGCACCCCTCGCCACCGAGGATCGAGCCCATAAATAATATGTGACGGGCGTAGTGGGTTGAGAATGCCAGGGTAGAGGGGAGACATGACTGCAGCATGAAACATGCATGTCACACATCACACCAAGGGTCTGTCACTGTGACCAGAGGCCTGATGTCAATGAACTCCAATCCCATGGATTTGTGTGATCTAGAGAGATGCCAAAGGTTCTCAAACAACATGGGGATACTTTTAATTCAACAAAGAAGAACAAGATCTTAAAGTTTAGGCACCATCCCTCTACATTAGAAGCCTTGGGGGTCCTGAAACATCAATTCCCTGGACCCCATTCACCCATGCATACAGGTTTATATTTCAAGAGTCTTATGAAAAATCAAAGCATCCATAAAACAAGACTTTAACTCTGCTTTTTAGCTTCTGCTGACACAGCAAATCAAAGTAAATGAGGCAAACAATCATCCTGGAGTTTTTTACCAACTACAGCAGAGCTAAACCAATCAATTGATATCATTTTGACTGAAACTAAATCCTAAAAATGAATGGCCTGGATTCCCAGTGTGCTGTCGTCTTCAATACAACATGGTGCTACTAGTCTCGCAGTTAGCGAAACAGGACCACCTGAGTGCAATAAATGAGTCTCAAGTAAAAACACCTACCTGGAAAGTCCAGTCACTGGTCAATCAGTATTCCTGGCTACCATTACACCATGAAGACAGTTGCTTTGCAGCAAAATATAGGAAAATACTAGCGGGCAATCTTATATCTGAAAGAGAACTACAGCTTGAGATTTGAATGAATGGTGAATGACAAATTTGGCCTACTTATTGTTTATGACAATCAGAGCAGTGAGGATGAGGAGCTGACGCACAGACTCTCCACTGGTCATACAAAGCTTTTTAGAGATCGTCATAGACAAAATGAAAAACCTAGGGAAAAACATAATTATGCTTATACACGTGTATATGTCTGATAGGACATCATTGACCTTCCAAGAGCCCAATCCAGCCCAGGCCCAATGAGAGCGGCAGAGTTCCTACCCAGAGTTCAGACCCACTTCAGTGCCCCTGGTTAGACTGTCTCGAGCTTGGGCAGATAATCTAACCTTCAATGTAATATATATCCGACACTGAAATAGATGGGTAGTGAGAATATCTATTTTTACATATAAAGAAAATCTAAACAAATGACCCTTGATAGCCAAATTTAGTCAAAAATGAAGCAACGTTTAATTCATATCCTGCTACCTTTGATTAACATCCAGCAATAGGTATCTACTCTCTGATTCAAATGCTTCTGGCACTTTATAACCATGGCAGCAACAACCAAAACGCCAAACTTAGAACTTCAACCAGCAGTCTACAAACCAATGCATTATATCTACTTCTTCAATAAAGTGTCTCAAAGTGTTCTAGTCCTACCATCAGAGCGGTGGATGCAGGTGTGCTGGTTGTCACTGAGGAAGAAGCCGTCGGTGCACTGACACTCGTAGCTGCCCATGGTGTTGACGCACACCTGCTGGCATCCGCCATTATTGTCCAGACACTCATCCACATCTGTGAAAGACAAAGACAGAGATATAGGTCACGCCTGAGTGAAATAAAGACAAAACTAAGTCAGCCAGGGCGGCTAATTGACCCTTTGTTAGCTCTCTGATTGGTCCAATGACTCACCAAGAGAACACCCTCTCAGACCAGATACATAAGTTAATTTAAGTTTTGTACGTTAATCTAAGTTAATTTAAGAAATATAAGTCAAATTTGAGGGTAATTTTATTTGCAACAGACAGGAAGGAGCCTTGCAACAAGAGATTTTGTCTAACCATGGGTGGAAGGTGGGGCTTGCCAAAGGGTCAATTAGGCTTTATCAACAAACATGTCAGTTAAAGTTTATGTGCTGGGAAGTGACTGATGAGAGGGACGACAACAGGAACAGGAATTCAGGCCAAGTACATCGACCCACAGACACAAATACGAATACAGAGTCAGCCGTGTTTGATCCCTGTGAAAGTCAGTCAAGGGTGTTACGTTTGCAGCTCACTTCAGCCCCATCAAAATGCCCCATTGGAAATTTACTGGCCTTTCAGCTGCACAGCAGGATCCTATAAACACACTGTGCTGTAGTATGTGCACGTAACACACAAACAGACACACAGAGAACAGACAGGGTGACCTTACAGGCGTCTGATCCTGGCACTGTAGGTGGCTAAATCAAACCGCTGGCACCAGGTGGTAACAAGGCTCTGACAGCAGAGAATCTACCATGTATATATGTGCATCTGCGGTGATGCATGTGCATGCTCAGAATGTTTTTGCATTGTTAGTCTGGGGTTCTGAGCATGACCTTGCAGGCAGGTTATATAAACGGACTGAGCGTGAAAGGACAGAATGACAAAAACACAAATAGCTGCCTTGTATAAGTAAAATACACATTTTATGGTTTGTAGACTGATGTAACCCAATGAGCACTTTCAATGTTAATCATGACGAAGAGAAATGTACAAAACCTTGCTAGATGACATTAGGATTGTGCAATAATCAACTCTTCAGGTATGCTTAAAGCTGTAGTAAGCGATTTATTTTTAGTGTTGTATGCCCACAAAAACCACACAACCCGTCAGGGTCTTGTTATTGAAGCCATCTAAAAGAATAACACACTTCTGCAACGTACTACACTCTCACTTGAGGAAAACCAGCAAGGGACGGTGCTCCAGCCAATGAGGAGGCTATTACTCACAGCCAGTCATGGCTCAGGACAGAGGGAGCATTCCTACTGGCCGCTGTGGTAGGTTCGCTTGCACCTCTCAGCTCAGTGAGAAGTTGATACAGTGGCTGACCGACGGCAACGTTTGGCCCTATGTAGGATTTGTGCTGAGATGAAGTTTTTTCTAACCTGTAATTCGGCGATGGATTTCAGTGGAAAAGCGGAGCAAAATTACTCCGCGGGAGCTTTGCCATCGTCAGTATTCGATTCAGTGGACATGCACATTCGTGAGGAGGTATGTGAGAAGAGGGGCGCTACGGAGCCCAATCATGGAGAAGAACAGGAAGGGAGGGGAAGTAGAGTTGATTCTATACAGTTCTCATCGAATGTTACATACTCAAGCTTTAATATCTAATTTTCTGAGCAATGTGAAGTTATATTTCTCTCCCATTAATGAGACGTTTTTGTTGTTAAGTTACTAAAAAAAAATTCCGTTTCCGGGGCGCGCAGATGACTAAGTGGTTTAAGGTGTGACCCATGAACGTGGACAGCCCAGGTTCGAATCTTTGCCACATGTCTCTCCCTGCTCTCTTCCACGTTTCTGACTCTATCCACCGTCCTCCTCTATCCAATAAATGCCCAAAAATAAATCTTCAAAAAAAAGGAAAAAAATCCATTTCCTGATTACGTTTTTCAAAATAAGTCTTCAAGATGATTAGCATTTGAGACTTTTATTGTGACAGACTTGGCAGGAATAGGACATGTCTATAACCAGATACTTTACTAAACCGAACATCACAATGCTCACAGGCAGGAGGGATTGAAGTGTTGCTGCTTTGAGGGAGACAAAGCCCCAACCTGCTTCCTTTAATCATCCAGGACTAAAGACACATGAATGTTCAAGTGAAAAATGGACAAGCACTCTAGCCTGTTCCCTGGCCTTATGGTGAACTATGGCCAGAGGCAGCTAGTGGGGGTTGAAATGACTGTTTTCTGGCACAAATCTCTCCATTATGATACTTTTAATGACCCCGTAGGCCACCGTGGCTGATAGACTTGGGAAATTTGGGGAAAACAAAAATATAGCATGTAGCACGTTATTAACTTTCAATAAAGACAGTGACACCAGCTAACAATAGACGGTGAGATGAACTGCTTAATGTGAGTATTAGGGGACGGGTGGGTAAACCAGTCCAGTAAAGAGGTGAACAACTCTCTAACAGTCTTAGCTGTCATGTAGCCGGTTGACAAATGGTTAGAGTTACTTCATAAAGATTTGGACCTAATTTAAACCAGTTTTAACCCAAAATTTCAGTTTTGATATCAGACACAGGTGCAATATTAGTCACTTCGCAGCCACTGGACTCCATTAATAAAAAGCATCTTTACCTAAACTGTGGATGGCAGGGCTGGAACAAGGCAGTCTTTAAAGCTGGGCTGTACCTACTTGTTGAAAACTAAACCATTAAAGATTGATGAACTACAGTGATTGCCACTATTAAAATCCAGGTTACTGTGTGAAGTGACGCCGTGCAGCCTGAAGACACAAAGACATCTATCTGTAAATATCTTATGTGAGCTCTGTCTCTGCTCCTGTAGAGAGGAGTCTGTGATTTTACCTGGAAACACTCTGTAGTTTTAGAAAGTACTGTCAAGCTTGTTAAACCAAGAGGAGTAGACTAAGTCTTTATGAGTCTTTTTTCACTGTCATGTTAACCTAGGTGGAACAGAGGAGAGTAAGCCACAAATATTTAGTCCTATAGCTCTTGTTGCTCTTTGTTCTTTGCACATCTTTCCACTTAAAATAAGAGTTCATCTTGTTATTATCCTGAACTAAAACCTGTAGCAGCACTTTTTCCTGCACTCTCTGAGCTGTAGACGGAGTCTATTTAAAAAGAAAGGGGGCTGTTTGCTGTTTTTACAGTACACATCTGTTAGAGTCTCTGCCAAACATTCGCCAACTACTGAATGTACTGTATCTTTTATTGGCTGTGGTCTGCCTCAGTACCAACTGATACCAGCCTTTAAACAACACCGTTGCACAACTCCAACCTTGTTTTTGTGCCTGCTGTCAGAAAAACTTTGTAATTTTCAAAAGCCTGAAGCAAATGAAATTCTAAAGGCAGTCAGGGCCTCGTCTGCACGTCTATGGGATTTTTGACTGACTTTTCGGTTAAATACCTAAAATAAGGTCTAATAAGTTTTCTGACATAAAAAAGGTGGTTGCTAAAGAGCAGCTAACTAGGATGACAGCATTTGGACTACACCAGGTGCAGCAACTGAGCCTGCCACGTATTTGTGTTAAGTTCAAGTAAGTTCGTAGTTCAATATAGCATGCAATTAGCTCCTTACTTTCATCAATTATATTTACAAACCAAATATGATGCTTATATTATTAAATTATGAAGATTATCTTTATGAAGAGAACGAGTAAGTTTCATAAACTTATTTGGAAACAGATCTTATTTTTGGCAATGATTCAAAAGCCAAAAGAAAAATCCAATATGTCGCTGCTGAGGGACCCCATGCAACGCTAACTTCCGGGTTTTGCCTACAAAATTACATCATGACTGCACCATTCTAGAGTCGTGTGATAGGACAATCTTAGATCGTGAAGAAATAGAATGCATGGTGATCTGTTAAAAGGTCAGAAATCGGGAGAATCAAATTCAATTTCAACAGATCTACGTTTACTCACCCCCTCCTTTCTACTTCTACTAGCAAGGAATCATGGCTGAAAATGAAACTTAAGAGTACGTCCTAATAAAAGAGCTCCAGCAGGCCTATATGGAACTGCTTTGGGGTTTTCTTAACTGTAAGCATGCAAGGAACAGTTATTTGCACAGTCTGCAAACTTTTTTGACAACCTCATTAAAGGACATCCCGATCAGACAGGTGAGAGGAGACCAGACATACCTCCGTTGGCACGACAATCTTCATTACATGACCATGCATCACAGATTGTATAGCGGTGGTTGATCTCGTCCTGTTGCTTTAATAGTTTCAGTTGATAATATTCTGCTCACTCAGTGCTTTACCAAGTTAAAAACAAGCATCTCCACCTCTCCACATGAGGCTAGACCTGTTGGGATAATGGAATCATAAGTGAAACTTTGTAATACTGGAGGAAGGTGGTACCTGCGAGGTCTGGATCTCGGTTGTTATTACCTCTGCCAAAGAGGTTATATGATCGGTGGGTTAGTTCGTTGGTTCATTTGTTCGTTTGTTAGCAACACAACTCAAAAAGTTGTGGACGGATTTTGATGAAATTTTCAGGAAATGTCACAAATGGCATAAGGAAGAACTGATTAGATTTTGGGACTGATCTGGATCACTGTCTGGATCCAGGAATTTTTTAAAGGATTCTGTACTATTGGGAGATAGGGCTAATGGTGGAGGTCTGTGCTGTTACCACTTTACACCAGGAGATGGCGGACATGAGTAACTTCAATCCCAGCAGCAGTTTTTGGGTGTGTTTCTATTCAAAGTTTTGGAGTTTATAGAGTTTGATAGACGCACACCCAGTCGAGGAGACGAGTCGGAGCGCAACAGAGAGAAAGACAGTGAATTGTAGCGAGAATACTCACAATGCTGGGAGGAGTAAAGGAATATTCACCCTTTGCCATGACTTCCAGTTGTCCAGAGAGACCATGGGTGTAGCGAAGCCAATGCTTTGCCTCACCATTTTTCCATCCCACTGGGGAGGGAGTTATTGGCGAATGCCATGGTGGGGGGCACATGGGGACGGATCAAGAAATTTTTGAAAGGATTCTTCACTATTGGAAGATAGGGTTAATGGTGGGAGTTTGCGCTCTCCAAGTGCTTTTCTTGTTCAGAAATGTTTTAGACGGTATGATCATTGATTTAAAGGCATTACTTACATAATGCAACTCCAAGTGATACTCTCCTTCAAAGTCCAGCAAGCAGGTGCAACACTAAAGCCATCACCCCGTGTCCGTTAATAAACGATTTCTCAACTCTTTTATTGATAAAAATCAAGAAAACATCAGAATAAATGAGGTCCTATTTTGACAGAAATTGACCCCATTTTGGGTTATATTTCATTTTAGCTTATTTTGTCATTCTTACTAATCTATAAACCAGGGTTAAGTCTGTTATATAATATGACATCAACAGGCTACTTGTACAAAGCTACAGCCATATGAATTTTGCTTTGATTAAATGTTTTTAAACAAATATTACTGTGTAAAATTGTGCCTGATTAACAGTAAAATAGATCCACAAAACGCAAAAAGAGGGCACATGACTAAATTATGATTCGATTATGCTGAATGCAGGAAGAAAAAATGCAAAAATAATTTGAAGAAAATCTCCAGACTTCCTGTGTTGCCTCGTGGCGTTCGTCACTTTCAGGGGTTGGCTTTCCAAGCTTTCATGAGTTGACTTGCTAAACTTTTGTGGGCAGGTATTTTTTGTTGGGGGTATTATTTATCAGTTGCAGCAAATTCAGATAGACAGCTGAGCACAATACATTGCCATCCACTGTTAGACACAAGACAGGCAATGCTGTGAGTATTTGATGTTATTACAGAGATGCTAGATAATTTATTTTACAAAGTATGGTACGAATTTCTTTGTGTAATTTGTAGTTGTTTCATGTGCATGCCAGATGCAGTTCTAACATAGCAAACACTGACTGTTTTATATCTTGCAGTTTTTTCCATTATGTTAATGCGGACTATTTACTAAGTTTCAGTAAATAAATGCCATACATCTATAAAATGTCAAATATTAAATATTCCATGCAATGACCAACATGTGGTTGCTGAGGAAAATTTTAAAATTTCAGAGTTGACTCTAAAATTCAATATTTGTGCACTTAAAAAAACTACCACTTTTTTCTATTTTAGATACCAAAACTATGAAGCATAATGTCTCAAAACTGCTCAGAATGATAAAACATTATAATTCCAAGGGGGCATTTTTTTATTGGTTTACTCTGTTGCCTATTTGATTCAACTTTCTTAATTAAAACAATATACAATACACGCAGACTGAGAAACAATTGGAATTGGAAACAAGATATCTCCATTTTTGTGAGGTTGGATGATAGTTTTTGTCAGTGGAGTCTTTTGCCTCAAAACCAAATGATGTAACAGCTGTTTCTGTTTAAAAAAAAAAAAAAAACACAACACATTTTTTTCAGTTTTTGGCCCTGAATCAAAAATTTAATTACTTCCTATGAAGAAATAAGGCCATTGGGATTCACTCCTTCAACACTTTTCCGATTATCACGGAGGTTTCCAACATTACCAAAACCAAAGGAATTACCTGATCATGAATCAATCCAGCTGAGCAGACATGTTGTGGTGTCAATCGTGGTAACAGCACAGCTGTAAATATGTCTGACAAGGCCGTGACAACTAACCAAAGTAACCATTTTGCATCATGCAAAAATACGAGTGCATGATGCACATACATTTTTAAACAGAGACAATATAAAGCTCTCTCTAACTACAATTAATCTGCCAAATGATCTGAATTCTCATGTTGCTGATTCTAGTGATGGAGCTCTGCAGAAATGACACTTGTGGCTATAATGTAAATTATGTGGCCTTTTCTTGTCATATTGTTAGAAATGTGTGAATGACTCAGTTTTTTAAATAAAATCCTTAAATTTTGCATATTTTCTTACTGTTTTTCTTTGTAATCAAGCTTTTTATAATAACAAGAAAACATTTCTGAACCCTTAATTATAATGCTTTTCAAACAAATCAAGTGGCGAGCATCAATGCGGTCTTCATAGCTTCATGAAAGCTTGTCAAACATCACTTCAGTTTGTCTCCCCCGTCCCTCCCCCTATGTCTCGTCTCCCCCTCAGATCTCACCGTGGAGTGAAAAGGACGCGTCAGAAAGAAAATAAACTCAGACGTTCACAGAGGGCACCGAACGATCGCCACATTGGTACCAGCTGTGTCCACGACAAAACCAAATAAATAAAGTCAAAATCAAAAGGAAGCCATCGGGACGTCTCTGTAATCAGAGCTCAATTATGCAATCTTAAATCAATTAGTGCCCAAACTAGTTGACGCTCTGCATGTGGGAGACGATGGAGTAACTTCCTGTGCGCTCACGCACACTGATCTCTTTTTTTATTCTGTCAAAAGTCTGCATTTTTCCACGGTGGCGTTTGTCATTGAGGCTGCTTCAGAATACCACAAAGCTCTGAGGTCTGTAAGGATCATGCTTTGGGTCTATTAAAAGCCACACAGTCTTTATTGTTTTCCACAGACAGGCCAAGAGCGTGCGAGAAAATAAGAAATAAATTGAGTGTGAACTTTGATGGAGAAACAAACAAGTCAGACAAAAATGTTGTTTTCAGATGGAGCTGGTGCGCTTTGACAGAAGTTTATAGCAAACATAATTTCCTCTCCGACAGCATTCAGCTTCAACAAATGTCTTCTATCTGCTCCACATTTTGTTCCCAGCTTTGATTAATGAGTCAGAATGCTAACAGTTAGCGGCAGCCTTCGACATGCGGATGTAATTTACCGCATCTTTGAGCTCATCACAGCTGATTTGAGGCACAGTGATGACGTGAGATGTTGTGGCACAGAACTGATAGTGGGGAGACCATGCGCCCATTCATACAGTAAATCTCCTGCTGAATGAGACACTTGAGAGCGACACATTATTACAAACACTGAAGTCTTTGTTGACGCTCCGCATAGAGATGAAGGTTGGAGATGGATTTAAAAACTGTGGTTTGACAAAATGCTGACATGTCAGACTTTATAAAGTTGTGTTGTTGGTGTGCATCAGAGAACGACGGAGCCCCACTTTTAGTGATGACAGTAAATAAGAAGCATCAAATAGGCTGCTTATAATACAACAGCCATAAGTCAACACACAAGAATGCCTTACCCAACATACAGTGTCATATATCAATCTGATGCAACGTAATGTGCAAAATAACTGAAGAATGTCATTCATCCACAGCAACCCACCATATGGGGATTGAAATATGGCATGAGTAGTCCCACAATTAGTGAAATAGGGATCACCTGAGTGCAATGAATGTGTCTCAAATGATTGTAATATAAGGACACCTGTGTCTGGAAGGTCTGGTCACTGGTTGACCAGCATTCATTGCTACCATTACACCTTGAGGACAAAAGAACACTCTAAGCAACTCGGAGAAAAGGCTATTAAAATGGGGATAGATACAAAAGAATTTCAAGGCACTGAGCATCTCCTGAAGCTCAGTTAAGCAGAGAGTTAAATAAAAAGCCAAATTATATTGACCATGATTGATAAATAAAATCAATAAAAAGGTAAAACATCCATTATTGCTGCATTTAACAGCAATACGACATATAAAAGCCAAAACCTCTGTGATACAGCTTCATGTCTGCCCTAAAACAAGACTGGGGAAGCATTTTTAATTCTAAACCTGATCCAAGACCAAAAACACCGAGCCTGATGAGTAATTGTTACCCAGTTATTTTGCATATGACAGCAGAAAGACATTCTTTTATTTTTCCTTGTTTAAGTTATCCAAACATAATGAAAATTGTTAGCTTTTCCTTACACACATGCAGTCAGTAGCACAACATACGACTGCATTAAAAAATGTACAACAACCGCATTCAGCTTCACATTAGCACCACTAGCTCAACGTTAGCCCATAAGCACAGTAACTGTTATCAAAACTTAGCTTTAATTAGTTGGGACTTAGAATCACCCTAAAAATAACAAACTAGTGCCCCATAAACTACACACCACAATAAAACGCCCATATAATTGTCCTATATCCTCATGTACTGATGATCTCAACTGTAACCACCCCTAAAACAGTAAATCCAACCACTATGGTTTATTTGGCATAGTCCCAGAGGAGGACAAAAATGTCTATTGTGGATAGTTCAGTCCAGTCCTCCACTCATCGATGGCTCTTCCCTCACTGCTGCTGCTGACTAGGCAGGACACCCCAAGCATGAACACCCAGCTACAGGGAAGTGAGACAGTGCTCTCGCTATCAGCCCTAATGATCCAGGCTTTCTGCATCACTTGATTCCATTTTTAATACAGTTCCACTTCATTTGAGAATTTCTCATAGGTTTACCAACCCATTGAGACCACCACAACTCTCTGCTCAGCCCAGGCCCTTCCTTGACCTCAGTCATGTCATTGTGATAGTTCAGGTTTTATCTTATACATTTGCAAAAAAATCAATTTTCACTTTGTCATCATGGGGTACTGAGTATAGATTGAACATGAATATGAAAAATTATCATGCTCTAAAAGAAAGGCACTCTCAGTTTGTCTCTTTACATCCTGCATCACTTTCAGAGGTGTTACCAAGGTCAAAGCAGCAGACACACTTAAGGTGTGTGACAGATTTAGGAGAGAAGCTGCTCTGCTTGTCAGAGATTTCAGATGTAGTACACCCATCACTCTGTGCAAAGTGCAATCCAACGTCCAAAACCCATCCATCAACATGTCTCCCCTAAACTCTGGATGCTGCCTGAAGCTCCTGGACATTTATTACAGAAACGCTGCTGTGCAAACAACAAACTGTTTACAGCACAGTGCTGACAGGGTCAAGTTAAATGGATGTCTACTTTTGCTTCGAGTGCATAAAGTTGAATTTAACTGAAGTTTGAGTCTGATCTTTGTGGATATTCACAGAGTTTACAGCTAGTTTTTCATCAGGGACTTAGGTTCAGATCGAAGTAGACCGACAATTGACCCCCAAGTCCAGTTTCATTTGGCACTCGATTCTGCTTGAAGCTTTAATCCAGGACGGTTCCATGTGTTGTGTCACATGAAAACTATGGATATGATCTTTACAGCACCATGAAGTTCAAGTCAACAAGTCAAAGAGCTAAGATTCCAATAAACATGAAATATCACATTTTTGAGCATCCACAAACCAAAGAGCACTCCGTTTTTACTGTGTTGCCTGGTGTCCGTCAGAAGTCCGGTAAAAACATTCAGTGACCCGTCTGACAAATCGATTTAAAATGATGGCAAAGAGAAAAGAGAGGAAAGGACTGCAGACAGCTATTAAGGTAATTAGATGAAAGTTAGTACAAGGTCAACGGACAGACGGGAGGAGAGAAACAGAGGAAGAAGAGAGAGAGAGAGATGGGGAAAAGATGAATTCACAAAAGGGAGGAAAAAAAGAAAACGAAAAAAACAAAACCAATAAATACATGAAGGGAGCTAATGAGAAAGAAAGCCAATTTCACTCGGTTTTTTAAAGTGCACAGGCT
Organism: Cheilinus undulatus; assembly: GCF_018320785.1. NCBI lineage: Eukaryota > Metazoa > Chordata > Actinopteri > Labriformes > Labridae > Cheilinus > Cheilinus undulatus. The sequence continues at coordinate 14,939,306 of NC_054887.1, read as the reverse complement.
CCAAAATAAAGATATTAAAATCAAAAGAATGAAAGGAAATAGGAGAGGAGAAGAGGGGAGAGTGGGTGGACAAAAACAAAGGAAGAGAGGAGAGGACAGAGACAATGAGGAAAAAAGGCCAAGAGACTGGAAAGGAGAAAACTGAAGACTAAAATATATAATTAAAGAAGAAAGAAGAGAAAGTTGGATAAAAAAACAAAAGTCATAACTGAAAGATAATGAAGGAAAAAGAGACACGGAAGGGGAGGATAAAGGGAAGGAGGGACTGGTTGAAAACGGTGGGGCGACAAAGAGGAAAGGGAATGTTGGCACAGCTGTGTGTCTCTCAGCAGCCAAGGTCAAGCTCAACAGCTTTTCTTTTGTCCGGGCCTTTTCACCGACGACCAGCAGTTTTTGGACCCTTGGGACATTCAGAGCCTGACCAGGAGCTCACGCAAACCCTGCTACCTGCCTCGACCGTACCCTCGGCCATGCTTACTCACTCACTCGGCCCTAAAGGTATGGACTTTCTTATCTTTTAAACAGATTATTTTCCCTTGCCTTGGGTTATATGCAAGGACATCCAGAGCATGACCAGGGTTGTGTCAATCCTGCTTCCTGCCCAATGGTGCATTTCTAACAGTGGAAATTCCACAGACCAAAGATCTTACAGAAACTCTTGTGATCAAACTGGACTAAAAATCAAACAAACATGGAGGTTGATCAACTTTACCAGCTCCCTCAGCACTTAATTGTTGCCATAATTCTACAAACTGCTCTTCTTTTTTACATTTCCCTTGGCTCAGGGCACAGTTGTGCTTTTGTTCCCCGCTAAGTTTGTGTGCTTACAAAATAGCTGGCACATCTGGTTGATGACACTTCCTGGTCTGCTCTTCTCATGGGCTATTGCAGGTATTCCATCAGATGCAACCTGGTCTGGAATTGTAAATATCAATTAGGTCTCGGAGACTCAAAATGTCTCAAATCGGGACTGATCTGGCCCAAACAGGGGCCATTCATGGGGTGGTGTAAATTGGGCCCAAAAGTTGGCAAAAAAATTATCGTGTGTTTAGCAAGTCAACAGAGAAGTAAGAGAAACAACTTTGGAAAAAAGAGGGAAACTTATTAAGCAAAAGAAAACAAAAGAATTAATAAAGACTAATGGAAAAAGAAAACAGATTCAAAAAAGGGCCCAGTCTGCCCTGGCTTTGATTGCAATCACTCACATCTCTGTTTGATTTCACGCTTTACTGCCTCGTTTGAACTCAGTAACCCGATTTTAATTACCCACAGTTCATTAAGGCCTCATCCTGTCTAATAAAGGAAGTCTCCGGGTTTGAGTTTCCTCTCGTAAAGGGCAGGTGATGACAGTTCTCACATGACTCAGCCTCCGTCTCTAGATCAGCGGCACAAACACGTGTGAGAAATCCCACAAACCTCCTTTAGTCAACCACAACACACAACGTCACGGCAGCTAGCCAGCAAGCTAACGGCTGCAGAGATTGTTTACAGACGAGCAGACAGGAAATAAACAAAAACAACATGGCACAGTCAGCCTTAGTATAACTATCCCACTAACACAGTTCTGTCACAATTCTGTTTGTTTTTTTGTTTGTTTTTTTTTCAATATAATGACAGGACATCTTCTAGGTAAAACATACTAAATCTACAGGCCATAAATGTCTGCAGAAGACAGAAAATTCAAATTTTAGGGAATTACATGTTCCAAAACCAAATCCATAACTTCTTTGTATAAACATTCCAGAGAGACATTAGTCTGTTCTTCTTGCACATCAACCAAAGCCTGAGTTTATACAATTTGTGGTTAAAAGTTGCACTTGAAAGAGATTTTGAATTGCTCCTGTTTATCATTGGATCCTGCAGAGAAGTGCTGAGCTGTAAATGTTATCTTTGGAATAATATTTCCAACCAGTTTGTTGACAAAAAAAAGTTGCTGCTTTTTCTCCACACACATTTAGATTGCCTTTTTACCTCCACCAAGGAGGTGGATCAGGTGGGTTTGTTTGTTGGTTAGTTTGTTCGTTTGTTAGCAACATAACTCAAAAAGTTGTGGATGGACTTTGATGACATTTTCAGGAAATGTCACAAATGGCATAAAGGAGAACTGATTAGATTTTGGGACTGATCTGGATCACTGTCTGAATCCAGTAATTTTTTAAAGGATTCTGTACTATTGGGAGATAGGGCTAATGGTGGAGGTCTGCGCTGTTACCACTTTACACCAGGAGACGGAGGACATGAGTAACTTCAATCCCAGCAGCCGTTTTTGGGTGTGTTTCTAGTCAAAGTTTTGGAGTTTATAGAGTTTGAAAGACGCACGCCCAGTCGAGGAGACAAGTCAGAGCGTAACAGAGAGAAAGACAGCAAATTGTAGTGAGAATACTCACAATGCTGGGAGGAATAGAGGAATATTCACCCTCTGCCATGACTTCCAGTCGTCCAGTGAGACCATGGGTGAGACTGTCAGTGCATCTGTTGGCACCCGTAGCGAATCCAATACTTTGCCTCACCGTGTTTCCACCCCACTGGGAAGGGAGTAATCGGGGGCTCCCGTGGTGGGGGGCACATGGGGACGGATCCAGGAATTTTTAAAAGGATTCTTCACTATTGGGAGATAGGGTTAAAGGCAGAGGTCTGTACTCTCCGAGTGCTTTTCTAGTTTTGAGGTGTGGCCTAACAGCATGCAACCTAAGCAATAAAATCAGCTGACATTTCATCCCTGCTGGACAGTCAACTGTAAGTGATATTATTAGAAGTGTTTAGGAATAACAGAAACTCGGCCATTAAGACCCCCCAAAATCACAGAGCAGGGTCAACGACTGCGAAGATGCATAGTGCGTAAACATTCGGCAACACATTCTGACAAAGGTCAGGCGGCCAAATACTTTTATCGATATAGTGTATAATTTAACATTAAAACTGTCTTATCATGCTGATTTTGAATTCTAGCATCAGTTTTTGTTATGTGAAACTACAGAAGATCTCTTAGTCAGGTTATGAAGCTGTTTCTATCAGTGACTCTCAGGTTTCCATTCCAGAATCATCCTAGTAATGGTTTTGGATAATGGAAAAAGCTAAGAAAAGAAACTTTCAGTCAGTAAATCAAGATAAGATCTTTTGATCAAATAAAAGTGCTATATGACTGATGTCTCTTCTTAAAATAAGAACTGATCCAAAATCTGGAAGCTCTGACAAAAAAAAAAAAAAAAGTGCTGTTTTCTTAATATTTTAAGTGTTTGGTCATGGAAATGTGGTGTAAAAACACTGATGTTTTCATCACATCTGTGAATTATGACAGCTCCACTTCATTTCACCAAAACAGCCAATGTTTCAAACTTCTCTGGTTCCAAAACAAACCACAGAAGCCAGCTGGAAGCTCAGACTGTCTTGTTAATCAACATCTCTCTCTAGAAGGAGCATCTCATTTGAACAGCAGTCGATCATTATCAGCCAATTTTACATTAAAATATGTGATCAACAGATTGGAACTAATGCTCCTAGGTAATCATTATCAGAACAGATCAGCTATGGTTGATATTCAGATGTCGGAGAGAAGCTCTGTGTGAACTTTAATTTGCTCACTGAATTGCCAGCCAGTAAAAATGCTTTCTGGCACTAAGTAAAGTATTTTAAATGATCTTACCTACTTCATGTAAATCTGCCCACATCCTTGCATATTTTATACTCTGATCATGTCAAGCCCTTTCCACATCTTGCAACCATTCTATCAATGCACAGAGACTTGTATGTACTAATAAAACACCTAAGAAGAGCTTGTTCATATCTAAATCTTAATATTTTTTAAATACTTTTTCAGTTTTATTTGTCTTTTTGCATCTAATGTGTAATTCCTGTACATTGAGAGCAAAGCTAGCTGGCGTCAAATTCTTTGTTGCTTCAGCATACTCGGCTAATAAAACAAATTCTGAGACTGTTTCATTGTTTAATCTATTGAATAGTAGGGTTTTTATATTTGACCCAAACCATCATGATTCAGGGGTCACACTTCAGAGTAGGCCTGGGAGATATGGCCTAAAATCATATCACAGTATTTTTCTTGCCTCTAATGGTAACGGTATTATATCACGGTATTACAAAATTAATAGGAGATAATCCAAATTCAAGTTTATTAACCCCCTTCTCCCCTTAAAACAAGCCGTTGCTGGCATATTCAATTTATGTCTAAGCATAGGAACACAGAAAAAAATGTGTTTGGGTTTTTTTTTAAGTCTCTCTATGTTTACTTCTGTCTAACTGCACTCTAAGTTTCACATTTCATCTCTATCCTGATGAGGTGTGTTAAGCTGCTAATGACTTGAGCACGTTTCCTGGTGAAGGCGTTCACAATAAAAGCATTTCAGAAAAATAACAGCCATTGACTCACTGTGGACTTAGAAAAGAAAGTCAAAAGTTAAAATAGACCTTTAAACAGTTGTTTAAGCTGTTGTAAGATGACGTCCCCCAGCGCTGGGCTCTCGACAAACTGAGACCAGCCAAAGCGGCACTTAGCTTGTGTTAAAGCCCTAGGCAGGCTGACAGAGATGGCACTCTGACTTTGTTGCGGTACAGCCTTCAAACTTTGAGAGGAAAGAATATGTGTTTTTGCCTGCTAACCGTGCTTAGTTTCAACAGGAAGAGCGGGTGACATTCGGTTAGTTACCTGGCTACACGTAATACTAGAGCTAAACGTGCTATTGACTAGCCTGAGCTGTCCGTCACAAATCACTCGCTCTGCCAGCTGTGGGAGCGGATTTGCCTCGCGCTTGCATCACAGCACAACGTAGGCATTTAAACCGGTGATGACGGTGTTGCAGAAATCCATTACGTGGCAAAAATTTTACTATTACTAAAAATTACTAAAATTTGTAACTATTTGACAACCGCTATTAAACAACTGACGAAGAACAATTTCTTTTTTGCAACAATCCTTCCTGGTATTTAATCTTGTATTGTTGGAAAGCCTTGTTTATTTTCCTTTCAAATGGTGTCAAATTTGTAAGGATTAAGCATTTGTGGGATGAGCAGCAGAGCTGAGTATGTGAGTTGTGCCAATTTAGGAACCATAGCACTTAGGGACCATAGGCTGTCTTCTATAGATTTGCAGTCAAGGTTTGCTGGACAATATGGCTGACAGCTCTCTGCCCAGACAATCTGGAACAATCTCAATGCAGAGATGTATCAAGATGAGATCCTGCAAGTGGCAATCCTGTATCTCCAAAGTCTGGGACTGAACTCTATCTCCAAAGATGACAATGCTCACCTCCACAGAGCAAGGTTTTTCAGAGACAGAATTTGGAAGTGAAGAGGATGGAATGGCCTGCCAGCAGTCCTGACCTCAACCCCATTGAACACTTGTGGGATCAACTTGGGTGTGCTGTTTCTGCCAGATTGACCAACAAAACCACATTTGCTGAATTAAGACAAATGCTAATTGAAGAATAGGATACCATGTTAAATTGCCAATATGTCTCAGACTTTAATCATCCAATCCACCAAACATCACCAAACCAGAATAAGCTGTTTGTCACTGGCAGAGAAGATTTGGCAAATTTTTCATGGGTGGAACCCACATACTCAGCTCTGCTGCTCATCCCACAAAAGCATGCTCCTTGAAAATGTGTCACCATTTGAAAGGGAAATCAACAGGTTTTCCAATGGTATAAGATTTATTGCCAAGAAGTAGTGTCAGAACAAAAAAAAAATCTACCAAACACAAAGGTCATTACTTTTTATGCTAAGTTTATTACATTGGATTAATGTTTTTAATAACATGACTTCCTATAATGTTTGGTAAGTGCTTATCATGGCTGATCCGGGCAAATGAGGAGGATAACTGTCCTGTATCAGCTAAAGTCTTTGTCGGGAGTGCATGCTATTCAACAACACTTCAAAAAGCTATAATTGTGTTGATTTTCAGGCTTTTAAAATGCAGTACCAGGTCCTTACGCAGCCAGATTTGCAATCCCTACTGATCCCTACATCCCTACTGAGTAAGGATGACTTTGGTGCTCCTTTCATCAGGTTACGATGCCACCTGTAGGAGGTCCCAGTACACTACAAAGCAAAGTAGACTGACCAGCCACTAAACCAGCTGATATTAAAACATTAATTTTGATCAGATTCTGTATCAGGGCATCCCTACCTCCTAGGTGTGTTCATGAATGAATGTCATTGTGAGTTAAACTCTGCTGTCTGAGTCATTCCTGTGAGCTGAATCCACAACTCAGCAGCTCGTCTGCACCGCTGGCTGCTGCTATTAGCACTCAATCTCTCACTCAGTCTCTCCAAAGGCTCAAAGAATGAGCTGCAGCACTTAAAGGTGCCAAAACACATCCCGGCAAAGACACCCTCTTATCCAAGGCAGCATGTTTTTATGTGTCTGATTTCATCCGAGCGCTCGTCACTCAGCAGTGGATGGCTGACAGGATGAAATGTGTTCGAGCACATCCGTGCAGAACTACTTGTTGCACGGGGCAGAAAAAACATTAGTCTGGCTGACAGCGAGTCAATAAGGCAGCGCTGAGGCTAAATGAGCTGGATCTGTCAGTAATAACGCTCCGCCAGATCTCTGAAGGAGAACTCTTCAACCCCGAGCATCCTCCCAGAAGAGCAAAAAAACAAGCAGCAAACAGCACAAATCATGGAAACTCTCCAAACGATGACAGAGGGACCGTCTATGAGCCAGACGGGCTTACTGGATACACACACTCATCCTTAAACACACTCTCTTAAGCACAGACAGACAGATCTACTTACAATTATTTACTGAATCAGCTTCATAATTTCAGAAACAAACACTAAAACACAGAGAATCACACAAAGAACTCATTACCACCCTAGAGACTGCACATTTAAAAGAAGACTTCTCAAATCCACCAAGTCTATAATTCCTTTTACAAACAAACAAGTAGACATTTATGATCCCTAACTTTGACTGATTTTACGTCTACAACACAACACAATTTTAAGGTATTTTTAGGTAGAGTCTGTCTATCTTAACCAGAAAGTCCAGGATTCAGTCCTGGTGTCTTTTCATCTCCATCTTTCCTTGCTCCTCGTTCATGTCAACGTGATCAAGAAAGAATAATCAAGTAAAAACAGATATAAAAGCAAAATGAGTTATTAACAATAAAAGCAGAGAGAGGGGGTAAAGATAAAGAACAAAAAGAATGAAACAGAGCACAGAAAAAAGGCAGAGAAGAGCAGACATAAAAGTTATAAGATAAAATTTGAGGAAGAAGTAGAAAATTTAAAAGAAAAAAAATTGACCGACAGAGGAAGGAGACAGTAAAAGACAGAAGACGACGTCTCAAAAAAAAAAAAAGAAAAAAGAATAAAAAAACCTCTTTAAAAATTTGTTAAAAAAAGGGATTTAAAAGAAGTCACTAATTCTGTCCGCCATATCTTCTCAGGCAGGTCATTCCAAAGTGGAGGGGCCCTCAGAGAAGGGCGTAACACCTTAGGTTTTAAGTCTCGACTTTGGAACAATCAGGAGGACCCAGCCCTAAGCTCTAAGGCTACAGGCTGGCTCATAAGGGGTTATAAGTTCTGTTAAGTAGCTTGGAGCCAGGCCCTGTGGACGACATAAAAAACAATAGGAGGACTGTAGAGGAGGACAGTAAATAAAATCAGAGACAGGGATGAGAGAGTAGGGAACAATGTGAAGGAAAGGAGCCACAAGCCAGACATAATGTCATTTTTCTTAGTGGTAGTCAGTATAACATAAAGAATGTGATAAACATTGATTTTTTTCCTACCAAGACAGTTGTGTCCATCATGGGCAAGCATGAATCCATCGTAGCAGGTGCACCTGTAGTTTCCAGGTATGTTGATGCATTCGTGAACACATCCACCATTGTAGTCATTCTCACACTCGTCCATGTCTGAAAGAGAAAGATAGTAATGTTACACTTTTAAAGCCATTTTTATGATCAGTTCATGTACTTTTGGATACATTTTCAGCTTTAAAATGTTTTTATCAAACTAATAGCCTGTGTCTGTGGATGACACTTGCTGCACTGACAGCGCCCACAACCACAGTTTCTTTCTTGTTTGCCTCTCGTCAGTACTTTATTGGTGCTTGATTATGGAATCCGGTTTCTTAGTTTCTTAGCAGGAGCTGTAGACTAGAGATGGGCCGGTCTGTTCTTGGTATTGGATATTGGTGATGACGCACTGATCCATTGGGCTGAACAGTTCAATTCTGTGCTATATTTGCACTTTTGTCCCAAAACATCCATGACTAAAAGAAATGTATTTATAACTCATGTTTTGAGGGATTGAGGTTAAATCATGAGTTTATAAAAAGAAAGAAGGCTAACCAAAACAAAAGCATATCACATAAACTGCAAAGACAGGAAAAAGAAGGGAAGCTTCCAGTGATGGATTTAAAGGGACAAAACATTTCTGACAGTTTGTCATCACATAAAAACTTTCTTCTGGCACTCTGCCCTACCTCTACAAGAGCATGAGATCATTTCTCAGCATCGGATTGGTATCATAGCTTCCAGTGATGGATCAGTACATCACTATCCTACACCAAATTGTTCCCCAAAAAGACAAGATCAGGCAAGTTTCTGCTTTGCCAATGTTGTTGACATGTGCTATCAGAAATGCCACCCCTTCTTGTTTGGACCTGTACTGTTCCAAAATGTAATCCTTCTTCAAGTAAGAGAGTGCTGTGAACACAGCTTAAAAGATTAAAAATTAAGAAAGTTGACATTAAAGCTATTATTTTAGCCCAGGACACTAACTGCCGAAAATTTTAACTAATTTATATGGGCTTTGGACACTGGATGGAGGGATGGATGGATGGATGGATGGAGGGATGATGGATGGATGGGTATTACAGAAAAGTGGGTGGATGGATGGGTGGATATAAATGAATGGATTTTAAGGAAAAGTATATGGATGAATGAATGGATGAATGGATGGATGGATATAAATTAGAGCCAATATGTAGCCAATAAATTATCCTTTTGCTCCGTGGGAATTTTGTCACTCTTTTCTGTCCCTGCCTGAACTCAGCCCGAGTGCCCCCCCGCCACCCCCCCCCCCCCCCACACACACACACACACACCCACACACACACACACACTCACTCACTCGGCTGCAGCAGAGGACTAAGACCAGAGAAAAGGCGAGAGAAACTGCATTTTTTTACTCCATGGTAAGCTGACTTTATAAAACAATATAACACTACACTTAAGTGCCCCTTGACAATAACGTCCTCGGGGAAACACGCTGTCAGAGGACAGCTTGCTAGTTTTTTCACGTAAGAGCGTATTACAGCATTTTAACGTCGTCTAAGTTGCATCTTTGTGAAATGAACAATGTTAAATGCAACTGTTAATTCACATGCAGGGTTTCGTGGCACACCGCCACGCCAAAATAAAGGCCGCCATGCCTTCAGATGATCTTTTTTCAGATGTTAAACATGTAAATCATATTGTATGAATGGATCCATATAAACATATAGTCTATATTTGCGCACAATTACGAACCATAATAAGAGTTTGAAATTGTAATCATGAAATGTGACACTGCTCTGTAACTTAATTTTGAAAAACGAACACCAGTCTCAACTTCCGGTCCGTCATCACACACAAACAGCTGATAATTTACTTTCGCTGTTTAGTACTTCCCTGATTATAATCTGGTGATTAGTGGTAAACCTGAGTAGATATATTCATCATCAGCCGTGTCTCATAATGGAGATAAGACGCTAGCGATCTAAAAATAGCTCATTGTTGTAAAAACTCCAGCGGAACTTTAGTTTCGTTTGTTATGAAACAAGACAGGATTAAAAAAACAGCAGCGATGGACTGTCAGGCGTTCATCTAATCCATGATATTTGCCTCACTTTGTGTTCTAAATGTCCGTTAAAACAGGAGAGAGAGTCACAGGGCGAGAGGGTATGTGTCTGTTACGTGTGACAGACTGGAGGAGAGACAGTTTGTGTGTCCGTCCGTGAGTGCAGGTCGGTCTGACAAAAAGCATGAACGAACTAACGTTTGCTTGTTGAATACGTGAGTGGTAAATGTTTATAAGTTATCATAATATGAATAACTTTAAGAGGCTGAGGCTTACCTGTGGCTCCTCTGGGATAAAATAATTGCAAGAGGACGTTATGAAAGCAGAATCCCACTATAAGAGTCTTTCATTCAAATCATATCCTTAGGCTGTTGTCATTAGTATGATCTTAAAGTGTTTATGTTTGTAAGAATGGAGGCAAAGTAAAAGCATAACAATATTTTGACTATTAAACAGCGTTTTGATATATCATATAACATATATCGGCCGATGTATTGGATATCAGCTTCTTTTAGCCCCCAATATCGATATTGGCATCGGCCCCAAAAATCCCATATTGGTCGGGCTCTAATATAAATGGATGGATTTTAAAGAAAAGTGGATAGATGGATGGATGGATGGATGGATAAACAGCATAAAGTGCCATCTTTTGACAAATTTCCTGGTGTTCCTCTATAATTTTACTAAAGAAGAAATTTGGTTTTATTTTCTTTTCTCACTTAAAATTTTAGGCATTTTTTCCCAAACTGCTCTCTAAAGTTGTAAAAACTGCTTCTGCTGGCAGTTTTAAAGGAAGCCGCAGTAAACAACATGTGAATTACTGCAGCTTAAAAAGTTGTAAACATTGCAATAAAACTAGGGCCTTTGCTGATATATTAAGCTGCTGACTATAGTGGCAGCATTTCTGTTTCCAGGTTACTTCCCAACAATAGTATCCTCACAGCAGCATTACAGTGCAGAGGATCCCCTGGTAGGGGTGAGGGGGGGCAGTTCTTATGGGTGAGGATGGAGAGCGTCAACCGATGTTTATCCGCCTCCTGATGCACCCTCGCCCCATCGTCCCCCTCTTCCATGCTGAGCCAGCGCAGGCTTTTGCAGGAGCTGCTCACAAGTAGTTGCCATGAGGAGCCACTTAAACAAACAGTCCTCCCCCTCCGTGTGAACAGCAGGAGATCCGGCAGGGTGGTGAGGAGGACACCGGCCTACATCCTCCTCCTCCTCTCTGAGTGCTGAGGATGACAGAGCAGGTATGGACATCTTATTGTTTCTTTTTGCCAAGTAGGATGTCAGTTTGGAAGGGTTCAATGGCTTTGATCTTTGACCTCAAAATCCATATCACCTCATCCATAAGTAAGTGTGAATATTTATGCAAGATATTCACAAACATAGCCCAGACATACAGACAGACAATCCAAAAACAAAACTAAAGCATAAGTTACTTCAACCTTACCACATGTAGGGACAGAGTGACATGTATGCTACAAAATCTATTCATTTCATCCTTAAGGGGGTGGGGGCCGACAGCCTCCCTTGGTGCCCTAATGTTTGAAAAATTGCCACAAAAGTGGCCTCTTGTATGCCACTATGGTAGATAAGCACAATAAAGTGCCCTCTTTTTGCTTTTGAGGGACAAAATATACCAAAGGCTCATTTATCACTATAAATGTTTGACTTGTTTTTTAAACAACGGTGCACCACTGCACACAACTGGTGCCCTTTTTATCATTTTTGTCCCCGGCTCTCAAACATCTTGAGTCCGCCACTGCTTATGTCCCAAATTAAAGCCCAGGATAGTTGTGCAGCAACACCTAACCGACCTGGTACATATGTTCATAATCTATACATTTTACTGAGTCCTCTGTTGCTCTAAAAATAGTGTTTTCTGAGCTTAAACCAAACCCCACTATCCTGGGCACACGATGCAAAGTCCTGACTCTGTCCACCCTCCAGTAAACCCGACCACCTTCACTGAGCTCCTGTTGTAACAGGAATGTAGTAACCTATTTCACTGGAAAAACAGCATTGCCAATGAACACAGTCCAGGCAGCAATTATGGTTTCTTTTAAATGGATTTGGCAATGCAATTAGTAAAACACGGACATACTTTCCAAGAGACATTGGGTAGTGTGAAAGTGGATCTTGAAATGAAAGATCGTGTTCGACGGATCGGCTGTTCATGGCTGTGTTTTTCTTGTCAGGACTGTTATCATCCCGACACATGAGCTGGGTTTTTGTTTGTTGTGAACACAGTGTTTCCCAGTATTCATTGAGAGCTGTCAGGATGCCTGTTTTGATGGATGGTACGGTGGTTCGCTGGTCAGAAACATCTTACACAGGCATTACACAGGGGCATGTGCAAACATACAGCATGCAAAGTCACCAACACATGTGCATACTGACTCTAATACCACAGGACTTTCTATCCACAAAACACTCCCATAGAGCTGATTAACATCGTGATTTTGGCTCCGTTACAATCACTTTGAAGAGTCTGAAAGCGGGCGGATGTAAACATGAAAAGATCCTCGTCTGAGAGGTTTCACTCGGTTAGAAACTGTCATGACAAAAGCCAAATCAATGCCACATTCTGCACCATGAAGCGCCACAGAAATGTTTACCGGAAGCCAATTACGCAAGCACACACATCTCCAACAAAGGAAGCCTGTGTCTGAAAATTGAGGCAGCACGCAGGCATGATTGTGATTTACGGGAAGACTTGTGTCCACACTTACAAAGATTAATGGCAACACTTTGCATGATCAGAGCCTTGTTTAAAAAAACTTTCCAAAAGTGAGCTCAAATTGAGGTTTTAGTCTGTAGGAAGAGCCAAGATTCATTTTGAAGGTATGGGAAAACATAACAAATGAGCGAACAGTGGGTACAGAATCAATCATGGAGGAATTAAAAAGTGTTTTCCCCATGGATCTTAACTCCTCGCAGCCATCACTGGCTCGTCCTTTAAGGCATTTGAAACCAATTAGCAGTCAAAGTGGAGCAGACGTCTGTTTGGGTAAAGGTTGTTTGGACACTTTGCCGTGCTGCCAGCTCAGATGTCTCGGTGCAGCTCCATGTGTCACTTCCTCTGTGCTCTGCTTTTCATCCGTCAGAGATGAAGGGATGAAGGTGAAGAGGAGAACATGGGGGGGGGGCTGACTGCTGAGGGTGAATCAAAAGCAGCAGGTGATTAATTGGAGCCTGAGTCGCTTCAAACAGGCACACTGGGAGGACATTCACACCAAGCTGGCGAGAAAAACTTTTCTCTCTTTCCATTTTTCCCTTCCTTGGCTCGAGGCTGGGATTTTCAAAACAATATCTGCCTCATGGATGGATTAAAAAAAGGCACTGTTACATGTTGTAAAGACCTCGCCATGTCAACAGCAGTCTGACTTTCACTGTGCCAACAAAGCAGAGACAATAAAGTTGTCTTTTACATGAAAATTTCTCAATGGAAATCTTGCTCCCTAAAAAAAAAACACCCAATTGAAAGGACATCTTTCAGATTAACTGATTATGCTGAATGTCTGATCAGTCAATATCACAAAATCCAAGCTTTCATTTAAGCACAAGAACATACGCCATGACTCCTACAGCCCTCACTTGGCCCCAAGCGGTGCCACTTCCTGCCCCTGAGCTGTTGTTGATATCTGACAGCGGTGAGCTCCGACAGCTTCGGACCCACTCTTTCTTCCGCTCACACTTTTTATAATTGCCAGAGAAACATTTATGCTCCACGTCTCATCAAGTGAATTAGGCGCCGGCTCTGATGGCTGCATGCCCCACTTTACCACTCACAGCGTAGTGAAGCTTAAGGAAAAAGGGTGAGAAGCTGCTTTTGAAAGTTTTTTGAAGAGTTTCTGTGGGCTAAAGCTGATGGGAAATAAATTAATTTTACCATATTTCTATGTTAAATGTGAATTTAACAAATGAGCAAGTTTTAGGGTGAGAAGGCACTGTAAACAAAGTTTACACATAATCACACACAATATTCAAACATGATCTTCTAAATTTTTCCAGCTCGTTTTTGTCTACCTGTGTTGTTTCAGTGCATCCTTACATAATCATTGATAAAGTCTGACTTCCAATTTGTGTCCATAATCCACTATATATACCTTGACATATCTTGTGCAGTAAAGCTTCAGAGGCCTGGTGAGTCTGTGGTAAAAAATGACCTCTTAAACATCTGTGTCAGTGAGAGAACTACACAGCTGATGAATGTGGCTTTAATCTGACTGACAGAAACATCACATGTATGGCAGAGAACAGCAGTCTCAGATTTGTCTCTGACAGTAAATCAAAGGAAATTTCACGGACATGAACCATCATTTCCACATCACTTGTGTTTATCCAGGCAGTCTGATGACAAGGCAAAACAAATGTGATATTTTTATTAATTATTTTAGACTTTGGCATGTCAGGTTTCATCAGCAAGGATAAGAGTGCTGCCTGCTGCTTTGTCAGGAACCAAAGTATCTGCATAGTTATTAAGTCAAAACTAATTACTTTGATTGATAACTTCTTTCAGCTTTAAATATCTTTAATAATAAGATGGGTGGTGCAGCTAAAAGTGTGTACAAGTACACTATATTACCAAAAGTACTCACTCACCCATCCAAATAATTGAAATCAGGTTTTTCAATCACTTCCATGGCCACAGGTGTATAAAATCAAGCACCAAGGCATGCAGACTGTTTCTACAAACATTTATGAAAGAATGGGTCGCTCTCAGGAGCTCAGTGAATTCCAGCGTGGTACTGTGATAGGATGCCACCTGTGCAACAAGTCCAGCTGTGAGATTTCCTCGCTCCTAAATATTCCACAGTCAAATGTCAGTGGTACTGTAACAAAAGTCACCAACTTTCTGCAGAGTCAATCGCTACAGACCTCCAAACTTCATGTGGCCTTTAGATTAGCTCAAGAACAGTGCGTAGAGAGCTTCATGGAATGGGTTTCCATGGCTGAGCAGCTGCATCCAAGCCATACATCACCAAGTGCAATGCAAGGCGTCGGATGCAGTGGCTATGGAGACGCGTTCTCTGGAGTGACCATCTGGCAATCTGATGGACGAGTCTGGGTTTGGTGGTTGCCAGGAGAACGGTACTTGTCTGACTGCACTGTGCCAAGTGTAAAGTTTGGTGATGGGGGATTATGGTGTGGGGTTGCTTTTCAGGAGCTGGGCTTGGCCCCTTAGTTCCAGTGAAGGAACTCTGAATGCTTCAGCATACCAAGAGATTTTGGACAATTCCATGCTTCCAACTTTGTGGCAACTAGGGATGGGTACCGAATTCGGCACTTTTATAGGCACCGACCAAATTCACGTAAAATCAAACGGTACCATGTTTCTGTACCTAAACACATCCTTGACTGCAAGAGAGTGGAAGAGTAGTTAGAGGAATAGGAGGTAGTGGGCTGGGTTTTCATTTGTGCAATATAAAGAAAAAACACTGGGTAGTTATAGTAGGTTTTCCATGTTGAAGTAATATTTAAAAACACTTTTTTTAAAACACTGATATTTGAAAGTGTTTTGAAATTGAAAATTCAGAACTTTTGAGGTTATATTACATTTATTATTGCATATTATTCACACTCAAAAGTACCAAAAATGGGTACCGTTGTGTACCGGTATTGGTTCACAGGTACCGGGAATCGGTACCATACCAGTTCAAATGTAAAAGGCATCCATCCCTAGTGGCAACAGTTTGGGGATGGCCTCTTCCTGTTCCAACATGACTGTACACCAGTGCACAAAGCAAGGTCCATAAAGACATGGATGAGAGAGTTTGATGTGAATGAACTTGACTGGCCTACACTTGCAGGGTCCTGACCTCAACCCGATAGAACACCTTTGACATGAATTAGAGTGGAGACTGAGAGCCAGGCCTTCTCATCCAACATCAGTGTGTGACCTCACAAACACACTTCTGGAAGAATGGTCAAAAATTCCCATAAACACACTCCTAAACCTCGTGGAAAGCCTTCCCAGAAGAGTTGAAGCTGTTATAGCTGCAAAGGGTGGACCGACATCATATCATTCATATAAGAATGGGATGTCACTTAATTTCATAAGCGAGTCAAGGCAGGTGGCCCAATACTTTTGGCAATATAGAGTATTTAAATTTACAACCTCAATGCAGATTTCTGTCTTTACATCCAAAACTACACTTAAAGGGAAGTATTTCTGAACTTGGGTCCCATTTTCACATATTTTTGTGGTTTTTATGACTAATGCCGAGGTCTTAAGGTCTTGCACACACTACACGTAATAAGTATTATTAAAGGTGGAACAGGCAGTCATATGGTTGAAGGACCATCCTACCATTATTTGGACCACATAACCCATTTAGGGTTGCTGGAGCCAATCCCAGCCGCCACCGGGCGAGAGACACCTTGGATTGGTCGCCAGTCAAATGCTGGGCTGACATGGAGAGACAACAACACTCATGGACCTGGAGAGAACCCATGAATGCATGGGGGAGAACACGCAAACTCAACAGAGAAAGGCCCAGTCCAACCAGGATTCAAATCAGAACCCTTCTTGCTGTGAGGTAAGAGTGCTAACCACTGTGCTGGCGTGCTGGCACAAACAATGCTTCTTGGCAATAATTCTTATACCGTTAGAAAGCCTGTTTATTTCCCTTTTAATTGATGCCACATTGATAAGGAACATGCATTTGTCGGATGAGCAGCAGAGCTGAGTATGTGGGTTGTGCAAGAATTGCCAAATTTTCTCTGCCAATGACAAACCACTTATTCTGCTGTTGCTATTGACTCTTGTTTTGAGCTTCTGATACACCTAGGTTCTGCACCTGTGAGCATGAGCACATTCACTCACACAGAAACAAACATACAGTACACACCACTTACGAATTAGCCACCTACAAAGTTAAACCACGTTACTGACCAGAATCACCTCATTTCATTTATTTAAAACTACAAGCCTGCCCTCTGAATGGTGTGTTTGTCTTTACTTGTGTGTGTAGGAGAATGCCATTAATACTTAATGCTACAGTGGTCAGTAGGTGTCTGCTCCAAGAATCAGCATGCGACGTTTGACTGATCTGGATAGGGCCACTTCAAGCTGGTGCTCCGCAAAACCAAGTATTCGGGTGAGCCCTAGTACCCTCGCCAAGTTCCATATAACAGAGGATGTCAGAGACAGGCCACAAAGTGAGGACAACACCCAAAGAGGACTGTTTTCTGACCCTATAAGTACTTAGGAACTGTATGCTGTCTTCTACAGATTTGCGGTCAAGGTTTGCAGGACAATAATGCTGACGACTCTCTGCCCATACAATCTGGAACAGACTGGCCATGACTGCCCTTCACTGTCACACCTGTTTGCCAACATGTGCACAGGAACCTGAACATGTGGATGAAGCATTCTTTTCAATGAGTCCAGATTCTGCCTACAGGGGTAGGGCCATAGGCAGTGTGATGGTGTGGGGCAGCACCTCAATGACAAATGAGATTTGACATCATTGGCGGCAATCTCAAGGCAGGAAGATATTGAGATGAGATTCTGAAACCAGTGGCAATCCTATACCGCCACAGTCTAGGACAGAACTCTTTCCTCCAAGATGACTAGCTAGCCCCAGCAGAGCGGGGTTTATCAGAGACTACCGCCAGAATTTCAGAGCTGAGTGGATGGAATGGCCCGGCAGCAGTCCTGACCTCAACCCCAATGCACACTTGTGGGATTAGCCCGGGCGTGCTGTTTCCGCCAGAGTGACCAAGGCAGCTACGTTGGCTGACTTGCGACAAATGCTGGTTGAAGAATGGGATGTAATCCCACAGGAGTGTGTGACCACGCTGGTGACCAGCATGAGGAGAAGGTGCTAAGCTGTTGTGGCTGTGTATGGTTCTTCCACACGCTACTGAGGCCCCTTGTTTGTTAAATGAATCAATCATTATATCGTCAATGTGTCTTGTTTCTTCAGACTTCAGTCATCTAATCCACCAAACAAGAGTCAATGGCAGAATAAGCTGTGTGGCATTGGCAGAGAAGATTTGACAAATTTTTCAAGGAAGCAACCCATAAACTTATCTCTGCAGCTCATCCCACAAATGCATGTTCCTGAAAATGTGGCAGTATGGTTGCTTACAATCTGTTTCCTGGAAGTAATCTAGCCCTAACCCTTTGTCCCATCACTCTCTCGATGATTGGTCAGGTACCAACGTACAGTCAGTCATGCCTGTCAGACAAATCTCGCCACAAATGTATGGCTCTGTGATCACCATAAAGTGAATGCTATTATACTGGAAATGTTTTATGAACTTAATGAACACAATTAGCAAACATATTCAAGGAAACACACTAACAAAGCTGATTCAGACTCTTTTTATGATTTTTAGTCATGTATACCACAACAAGGGTAAGTATAAATTGCTTTAAAGTTTAAAAAAAACAGCCAGAACAGCCCTTTAATTGGCTCAGTTGCAGGCTGTAGGTCAGCAGATAATTTATTCAGCAGTATGAGCTTCGTCTGAGTGACATTTCCAACCTGCGGTTCCAGACATTAGCGCTCACAGATGGAGGAGAGAGCGGCTCAGAGCTGCTGTCATCAGGTCGATGTATCTATATATAAAGTCTGAGCCTCAATGAATGTGACCTGCTCCACTGAGGCTGAGAGGAGGAATCAGACAGCACAGAAAGGGAGGTGCACTCACGTAACCAGCGCTGTGTGTGTGAACCGAAGAGTGAGAGTGTCTTTGGCCAGCCAGTGAGGAGAGCGGCTGACTGATGACGAAGGAGCAGACGCCAGGCAGACAATGGCCTAGTAATTGTCTGCCACCTCTCCCTCTCGCCCTCCCACCTGCCCCGTCTCCTTCGCCATCCATTCTTCCCAGGAGGTGCCCTTTTCTCTCGCTCTGTCTCTGTCTCTAAAGCAGGTCAGGTGTTCGTCACTGAGAGAGAGAGGATGAATGCTGTCTCAAACTTGAGGGTGTCTTTCTGAGTAATGCAAAATGTGAATGATATGAATCATGGGTGGAGAAGTCATTGAGTTCATTCATACTTTGGGAATCAAATCTCTTGCCTTTTGATATTGTATTGATTTCTACTTCTGATCTGAAACTCACAACATTCACACAAAGCTGATTCTTGCATAAAGTATGGGTTGGACTCAAGTAAATACAGTAAAAGCAGCATATGCTGCATGCAGAATGACATAAGGATGAAAAGCTATGTGCTGACTTTTTCATTGGTACACAAACTGCCTATGGTGACTTAGCCATCAGTGTGCATAGGTTAACATGATTGAATTAGACAAAAAGTCAAGTTTTAGTTGTAGCAAGGTAGTTGTTCCCCTTCGTAAGGCATCCAAAATTGCAGATATGACATCAATCTAGTCAATGTCTACGCTTATTATCCAGTTTTAGGCGTAATGAAGTAGGGCTGGGCGATATCTTGAGATTTTAATCTATATCAATATATTTCTATACGAGATATATCACAGGACAATATTGTTTCATCGATATAATCAGTTTTACGTTAAAATACTTAAAATACTTAAACGCCACTTGACTCTGTGTTGCTCTTTGTCGTTCCCCGCCCCCCTTCCCCTCCGAAACTTCACGAAACTCAATGACCCACCCCCTCCCCCTCCCCCCTAGCTAAAATATATCGAGATATACATCTTGGTCCATATCGCCCAGCCCTAGGCTGAAGCAGACCCCCGCTGTCTTTAGCTGCATTTCCACCAAGCAGTAGTTTTTTTTGGTCTGGTTTGTTGTGCAATTACTTGCATTTTCACTAACAAAAGGTGGGAAACACCTGATCCCAACCATCCTGCATTTTGTCCACACAGTGGAGATGACCCACTGCCTCAAGACCACAGGATTATCATAAGGAGTGTAACACTGATCAAGTAACTGATCAATAGATACTCTGATCAGATGACATTGTACTGAAGTTTAACATTTTTGTATCATGACAACCTAATCCTCAAAATGCACATACTCAGCCTGAGCTGCATTCTGTCAGACTGTGGGCTTTTACTTTGAAAAGGACTAACCTGAAGTGTTTTCATACTGTGTGAATCTTTACCTATGACATATTGCACAATGTGGAAACAAAAAGCCTCACAAGTAGTAGAAGTTTGGAGAACAACTTTATTAAACAAACACATTTTAGCTCGTGGCCTTTGTCAGGTCAGGATTGTCAGGATCAGATTTCAAACCTTTTCTACCAATCTGGACGTTCATATTTGCGCCAACAAGGTTAATTCAGCTCTCTATTATTTTCCTGTCTATTTTGGTCAGATAATCACTCATGGGGGGGCAGAAAAAAACACACAAGACCTTAAATTGAAAAATCTCCTGTGCGTGAGGCGTGCTTATCAATGTGTGTGATGCAGACCTCATATTAAAACATCCAGCCATCCAGCTATGGCCGAGTGACTTCACACACACATCATGCCTCTATCCACTGTCCTCCTGCATGAATAAAGGCGTAGAAAGCCCAAAAAATATACTTAAAAAGGTAACTTTTCTTGGTCAGTGGTGCTATTGTAGCTATGTGACCCCTTGATAGACCCATGACCTGATGTTTGTGCCACAGGATGAGACACATTGCTGATTTAGAGATGATTTGCTATCAGAAGTCCATGCATTGTGTTGGTTTTTGAGGTTGATGCTTTGCACATTTTTCTGTCTGTCTGGATCGATCTGCTCTACATGGATTGAGGAGGTTTGGCAGCAGCTGGCCCTTAAAACAGACCTTACATGTACCTCTAGCAGTGCGGAGGGGAGGGGAGCTTCTGGGATCCACTGTAAGCGGACCAGAGCACATGCAATGAAACATCAAAGATTGACTAGAAAGAGGGTGATTTGGGTACATGTAAATTAGAGATCAGTCAGGGGATACAAAAAAAGCCCCAGGTACAATCCCTGATGGATAATCGCAAAATTAAGTTGGGTCAAGAAGGGATGTGGGTATACATTTTGAAAATCCTAACAGTCACTGACACTTACAGTGCTTAACAAATTTATTAGACCACCTGTCATATTTGTCTCAGAGACCATCCAGCATCATGAAGTGCTTTAATGTGGACTCTTTCATTTTCAGTGAGCTCTCCATGTTTTACCATTTTGAACAGGAATGAGGAATTTCAAACTGAATTCAACTTTTTATACCCAAATTTGAGCCGGCTCACTGGGCTTCTCTGAGAAGTCAGAAATTAATCAAGCATAACATTTAACCACTAAAACTCATTTTTCTGTTCAGGAATGCAAGTAAATAACTATAATTTGACATATTAATCAAGAAATAATAATGTGCTTTACTATTTTTGTCGGGTTTTTTTTTGTAAATCAGTAAATCTGAAAATTCATGGATAACAATAAATATTATATTTTAGCATTAAAAATATCATTTGGGTTAAGAGCTTCTACATATTGGTGTATTAACCATTGCAGAAACATAAAAAATGATTTTAGTAATTACCAATGCTGTTAATTTAGGGCAGCTGTGGCATAAACCTTACTTTGGGTGATGGTCTAATAAATTTGTTAAGCACTGTACATTCGTGATACAAAACAGGTCATCCTGAAGAACTCAGTGACTTAAAGTGAGGTACTATGATGGATGGCACCTTTGCAGTTCAGGAAATACTGACTGTAAGTGATGTTATTAGAAAGTTGAAGTGTTTAGGAACAACAGCAATTTAGCGAAGAAACAGAAGAACATGTAAAATTATAGAGTAGGGTCAAAAACTGCAAAGGCGGATTCCAGGAGAACGTTACCTGCCTGACTGTGTTGCGTCAACTGTAAAGTTTGGTGGAGGAGGGATAATGGTATGGGGCTGTTTTTCAGGGTTCGGTCTAGGCCCCTTACCGCCAGTGAAGGCCAATCTTGGTGCATCAACTTATCAAGACATATTTGGACAGTGCTATGCTTCCAACTGTGTGCCAAGGGCCCTTTTTCATTCCAACATGACTGTGCCTCAGTGGAAGGACTATGCAGACATGGCTTGACGAGTTCGGTGTAGAAGAACTTGACTGGCCCAGACAGAGCCCTGACCTCAACCCCACTTAGCACCATTGAGATGAGCTGGAACAGAGGTTGCAAGCCAGGCCTTCTCGTTGAACATCACCACCTGACCTCATAAATGCTCTACAGAATGAATGGGTCCAAATTACCACAGAAACTCTCAAAAATCTTGTGGAAAGCCTTCTTAGAAGAGTGGAGGCTATTTGAGTAGAGACAAGTCCAGCTGGTATAGTGGAAAAGCACAGAGAGTAATAGTCTTAGACAGCCAAGCTTGGCGTTTTATAACAGTGTTCACAGTGACATTTTAATGTACCTGCCTCATACTTAATTAGCTGCTCTGGCACAGAGATAAAATCCTGAGACTCTTAAGTGTTGGTGAATGTTGATTGAGGAGCTTTTGGTGTTAAAACATAATGAGAGGGAGGAGAAGAAGCTTCCATTCAGAGCAACAGGCAGCTCTGATGAAAACCAATCAATTAGCCTGTAAGTGACAAATGCTGAGTAAACAGGAGGCTGCTTTCACGGGCCTCTGCCAGCTCTGTGGCAACCGGCCACATCACTCATCCCGAGGAGCATCTACACTGTAAAAAATGTTCACGGGCCACTGAACCTGATAAAGAACATCAACTCCATGTTTAATCCCAGCACACAAACCAAGGTGGAATAAAGAAAACAGCGAATGAAAGTGGATTTCTCTCAGACATTTGTGAGATTTAAAGCCTTGACATTTTATATTGTTGATAGATTGATTTTTTTGCAGCAGGAATGCCTTCACTAATCTCTGAAAGCTTACAGAGTTTTTCTGCCCCGAACTCTGAAAACACAGTATCTGATTCACACCGATCCATCTTATCAAACTCCAAACTTTCCACTCACAAGAGCAGTAAACAAGAGTACAATATTCGATCAAGTTCGTGGAGATCTCTCTATAAACAGGCAGACAGCTCTGGCACAGTTCTGCACACTCACATAGGTTCAGGAGAGCAGCTCCTCCCACACACTCTTCATTTGACAGCGCGGGGAGAAAAGTTCACATTTTTCCATAACGGGCCGGCAGTATCAGCTCGTGGAAAAGTCTGCAGAGAGTTTACTGTTCATAAACGCCAGATCAGATTTCAGAAGCAAGCAATTTTTCAGAGAACATTTACTCTGAGGACATTTATGGCAGAGATTAAAAGGAAGAGGAGCAGCTATGGTCACTGTCAGTAATGGAGCCTCTGTAGGATGCAATGCAATCGGTTTTAAAAATGTGAAAGACCATCGATGTAAGGACAATCACAAATAAATTTTAACAACATAGACCTATATAGACTTAACACAAATTCAATCCATTCATTGTGAATTGACTGCAGCCACTTTGAACTATCAATGTGCTGGTTAGTCACTGGTTCTTCCTGGCAAGCATTACACCATAAAGACAAAAGAAATCTCGACTAGAGTTTGCCAGAAGGCATGTGTGAGTCTCACTGCTGCCACCACTCAAGTATGGTGGTGGCAGCATCACACTGTGGGGATGCTTCTCAGCAGCTGGCCCCAAAAGGCTTGTTAAGATAGAGGGTAAACTGGAATATAGGAAGATCGTGGAGGACGATCTTATAGAGTCTGCAAGAGAACTATCGCTTAGGGTAAGATTTATTTTATATCAAGACAATGACCCGAAGCATAAAGTGAAAGCCAAGGCTGCCCATAAGAGGGGATAAAGAGAAGAGCTTACAGGGGCCCAGCCAAACTGGGGGGCCATAGAGGTCAGTGAAGTCATAGTCCATTGTAAAGCCAAGCTATGGTAACCATGTTGTTTTTAACCTAAATAATAACCACTCTTAACAAAGCAACAAAAAAAAATTATCTGTTTGCTGCAGTAGAATAAATCCTTTTTCAAAATGTTAACCCCTTTTCATGAAACAAAATTAGCCCTTTATTGATATTTATCTCTGCCAAGGAGGTTATGTGATAGGGTGTGTTTGTTCATTTGTTAGTTAGTTAGTTTGTTTGTATGTTAGTTTGTTTGTTAGCAACATAACTCAAAAACTTGTAGACGGATTTTAATGAAAATTTCAGGAAATGTCAGAAATGGCATAAGGAAGAACTTAATAGATCTTGGGACCGATCCGGATCACTGTCTGGATCCAGGAATTTTTTTAAGGGATTCTGTACTATTGGGAGATAGGGCTAATGGTGGAGGTATGCACTATCTGAGTGCTTTTCTAGTTTTAACAATGTAGATGGACACAGCACTAAACCATTTGGAAAGCAAGGTTAGACTTCAAAGCTAGGTCATGATGTGCACAACATCAGGATGGCAGAAAATAAATCCGGAAAGACAGAAAATTTGAAAAGAGGATAATTACATAAAAAGATGCAGAAAAATTGGGGGAAAGTGGAAATAAGGGGTTAAAACTGGCACAAAAGTGACAAATTGGCCCAAAAGTTGCATAAATGGTTTAAAACTGGCAAAATGAAGTGGCAAAATTGGCAAAAGGTGGCAAACCTTGGATAGAAAAGGGCAAAAAGAACTGGCATAAATGAGTGCTGCATGGCAAAATACTAGCAGAAATTGGCAAAAAGAGGAAAAAAATGGGCAGAAAGTGGCAAAACTGGGATGAAAAAGGGCAAAAAGAACTGGAATAAATAGGCGCGAAGTGGCAAAACGATGGCAAAAATTGGCAAAAAAGTTGCAAAACAGTGGCATAAATACATGCAAAATAGTAACAAAACTGGCAAAAAAAAGTGGCAAAAATGGGCAATAAGGGGCAAAATTAGGATAAAGTAGCAAAAAGAATAGAATAAATGAGTGCAAAGTGGCAAAAAAAGTGGTAAACATGGACAAAGCATGACAATATGTGGCAAAACTGGGATAAAAGTGGCATAAATGGGTTAAACCTAGCAAAACAGCTGCAAAAAATGGCATAAAAAGGTGAAAAAAAAAAACAGCAAAATACGTTATGAGTGGCAAAACAGTGGCAACAGAAAAAAAGTGACTTAAAAAGGGCTGAAGAAGTTGCATTAATAAGTAATTCCAACATCAGAATCCCATTATAGTTTAACACACTTTTCAGCTTCGGGTAACTATTTGCCAGGATGCTAGCACCAATGCTACTGCTCCAACACACATACATTAATATCATCAGTGAACCACAAACAGGGGGCCCATTCTCTGGGTTTTTCAGGGGCCCAGCCAATTCTGTGGGCAGCTGGACGAAAGCTACGCAGAAATGGTTTAAAGACAACAAGGTGAATGTTCTGGAGTGGCCCAGTCATAGCCCAGACCTCAATCCAATACAGGATTTTAAGCTGGACCTGGTTGCCTGGCTTTGCCTCTCTCATTGTAAAGGCCAAGTGTGAAACTCAGGAAAATTTCAGGGGCAGGATATCAAATATTTTAGAAATTTAGATGAGTGCATGTTTGAAACGCTTACAGTTTATGTCGTTAGAGTGACCAAGCAACTACAAAACAGCTCATTAATTCTAATCTGCTCCACCTCCTTAGTTTTGTCACTGTTTACTTCTGCCAAACAAAGCAGGGTTGCATTATAGCTTCATAAGTGAAAATTGCATCCAAAGATAAGGAGTTTAAAGAGTGCGTGTTGAGGTCTGTGAATAAACACAGGTGCTTTGGATGGAAAACTCTGATCAGATATAAATGAGAAATATAAGTGAGAAGAGATCCACTGCTCTCCTGAGGACGGAGGAGTAAAATCCTGATGACACGCGCTCCGTTTTATCCAATATCTCATCATCCAGGCCACATGTTTGACTACACCGCTGAGTGAGTCTTTACTGATAAGAAAGAAGACGACCTGAGGGATGGAGCGAGCGAATACAGATGCTCTTCTGCTTCCAGGTGCTTCCAGGAATAGACGGGCCACTAATGGTGCTGGCAGGCTAAGTGGCCCGTAATGCCTGTTGATGGAAAACACAGCCGGCCAATTACAGAGCCCATATCTAATCACAAGGGTCAGGGTCAACTCTCGTCCACCATCCGTCTTCATTTGGAGGTTGCCTCATCACTGGTGTGGGAGTACGACAGATCTAGGCGCACAGGCAGGAGGGAGGAGACTGGAGGCTGGTTTGGCACAAACTAGGGCCGGGCAACATGGACTGAAATTGTATATATATTTTAGCTTTGCACTAATGTTCACCTTGATTAATAGATGACCTGAGTACATATTGGAGATGATAGGACAAAGGTATATGTTGTAAAGCCTTATGGTCAGTCTTTGCTTTGATCATTTGTTCCACAAAAACACCCTAACCCTTCTTTTTGACCCGCCACTGTACTTGAGTGAGGCATAGGCCCCCCCTTCACTTAGTTTTACGAACATGAAAGTACCTTAATTTAATAAAATAGGTCATTTGAAGGGGCGTCACATAACCGTGAAGAACTCCAGATGGGGGGCAGGAAGTGATTTCTGCATGAAGCACTATCAAAACGCCAAAGTTTTGTGCTGTGCCAAACAATCAAAATGGAAAAAATAAATATATAAATATATATTAAAAGTTAAGCCTTTTAACTCAAAATTCTCAAGTTCATAAAGTCTAACTTACGATTAAAAAAAGAAAAAGAAACATGTTTACTTTACAAGCAGTAAAGGTACATGAATGAAAGCTTTGAATTTTTTAGGCTATAGTTAAAGTCTAAAACTCTAAATCCAACCACTGTTTTCAGTTCGGTTTCTTGTAATTTTTTCTTACTTTACAATATCTTAAATTTATGATTATTAAATCCTGAAATTTTTTAGTTTTAATACCAAAATTTAAGACTTTTTAAACTTAAAAATTCCAGTTTTGAGCACTGCTGCTCTTCATGAGTCTGATGAAGAGCAGCAGTGCTCGAAACGTCACTACGTTGGTGCAATAAATAATCTGATTTTTGGAGCCCTGCAGTGTGCAAGACGTTTTTCTGTTCATTCGTAGTCTCATTTTCAGCTCAGCACCTGCCTAGCTTGGTTGGATGTGTATGTAAACTTTTCTCCTACCGGGTGTGGACAGTGAAACTGGACTAAGCTTTTGACAAATAGGCAAAAAAATAAGAAATCAGGAAGAGAGCAAATACTTTTTTCACAGCACTGTACATCAGTTTATCTTAAAACTTTGATTTATCGCCCAGCCCTCGCACATACACACAGAAACATTTAAATGCTGGATGTGAACAGGTGATGTAATGACATTCACCGTCCATGAAGTACAGCTCCTTCTCTCACTACTCACAGACACTGCTGGCCTCAGTGCAGTGATGTAATAAAAACAAGCAGGAGGACAAATCTGCACAGACAGCAGCTTTACACGAGGATGATCATTTTCCTGAAAAACCTTCTTCTTCTGTCAGCCCTCAGAGAACAGAGGAGCGTTTGTTTTCATGACGCCACTTTGAGACTGTGTCCAGTGTAATAAATCAGACACTGTAAGGCAAACAGAGAGGACATCTAAGCATCACAATCACACAATCAATAATGTCAGACATCTAAAGGGTCAATGAAATATGTTCTGCATACAATTTAAGCTGTCTTTATGCCTTTAGACAACATTATGTAGGAGTTTAGTTTGATGCACTTTGGAGCCCCCTGAAGGTCTCTAAGTGCAACTGCACTGTCTTAAAACAAATACAAGGCGTTATACCTAGCCGCATGAATTTTATTGACAAACTGAGGGCAGAAAAGCTGGAAGAGACATTTGTAGAGGCCACAGAACCATATCCACTCTCAATGTACTCGATTTTTTTGCAAACATTACTGTACTGGCTTCTGGTGGGCTTTTTCAACTATGACTTTTGGATGTGCCAATCCAAACCAAGCTATGCTGATTTACTGCTCCATCACCAGTTTGGCCACTGAGCCAGACCCAGATTGGTTGTACTCTGGAGCGAAGCCCAAATGTACCACCCCACCTCCAAGCCCACTGCGGTGATGTCACAGTGGTTCGTCACCATTAGGGGACGCCTTGTTTAAGTAGCAACTGTTGCAGCAAACTTTAAAATATCTCAGGACAACAGCATGGACAGGCATGATGTGAGCAGACAGCTAAACCAAACAGTGCTACTTTTTCTTCGGGCAGAACAAAGCAATACTTTCTGAAGCGCAGCTATTTAACATCATCGATTCAAACCCTCTGTTGCACTGGGCTGCCAGGCTACGTCAAACCAAGTAGCTGCTCAATGTAATGGAAACGCCTCATGGGACATCCTGCTTGAAGACCTCCAAAGAAAAGTGTTTTAAAGTTTGATTTTGTTGCAGTTTTTATACAGTAATGACTTGTAAAAATGGCCAATCAGTAAGCGGTTTCAGGGAGAATTGATACATGTCAGAATTGCATATATTTCGACAATCCTGAATAGATTCGAAATCCTGAATAATTGATATTTCTCAACATACTTTGTTATATCCTGACTGTTTTTTCAACTGCAGACCTCCTGCAAGTATTTTCTTCCGTATGCCGTCTCAGACACTATTGCTGTGTGGCTCATTAGCTGCACTGTTAGCATTAGCAGGGCTAGCTCTTGGCATTGGTAATGTTTACAACGCTTTAGCTGACACATTTGCATGCTGTCTACACTGTCTATAGAGCCGTGAGTTAATCAGCCCATCTTGTTTTCCCAATAGTAAAAATTAAAGACACATTAGCTATGTCTACTTGAACCACTTGTAAAGGGAATAAATGCCTGATCTGAATAAAAATGCTTCATATAAACTCTTCATTTGGAATAAAATCCTCTGATTCGGCTCATTCGGAGAGAAATTTAATTCTGATCAAGAGGAGTGGTTGATGTCGATAGCCATTGATCTTCCCCTGTTTGGGATAATTTTTATCTTATTGCGCATGTCTGTCCCACGGACAGAACAGACAAAGACATGGCGGGACCAAAACAAAACTGGTCTGTTGCCGAGACAACTTTTTTTAACTTTGAACTTTAAAAGAGCTCAGAATTGTTGATCAAGTAGTACAAGGTACAGGTACGAAATAGTGGAACAATCATCTATTTTGTGAAAGGGGGAGTTAAAACCAAACGGCAATCTCCGGTCCTGAAACATAAAGCCAATGCGAAAGTGCAAAAAATTGCAATACATCGAGTGTCCACTTGAGACTGGCTGCAGGTACACCAGAAGTCCTGTCTGAACACATGTTAAAAAGCTGTTTTTTACACAAGAAATAAAATGGTTTACAGCCTGGTTAGAAAAAAAACAAACGTGTCTCATTAGCTAATGTCTTCATGCGCTTTCACTGTACAGGGGGTGAATTTTTTATACCACAGTTGTTTATATTTTTTGAGGAAAAACCTCACTGTGCACTGAGTGGCGTGTCTCATTTGATTATGATAGCTTGACAGGCAAAAGCTATGTTTCCGTCAACCAGAATGCTAGCTAGCTATTTGACAAGAAGTCACGCTTAGTAGGCGGGCCGTTAGGTTGATCCAAAGTTCGGTTGAGACAGCGATTTCAATATGGAAGCTGTCACAGATTGCCTTCAAGAGCTGTTTGAGTCCGCCTATTGTAAGCAGACAGCTGACGTCACACAGGCTTTGTCCAATTCTTTCTACAGTCTATGGGTATGACTCTGAAAGTAGGATCACTCAGTCAGTCACTCAGACACAGACAGAGCCATGTGTAGGGCTGACCTTGGTGGTCAGCCAACAATTAGACAGTTAAGGGTAACAGTGATACAAGGTATCCTGAGTAGAGATTCACGCAATTAATTAGCTAAATGGTTCAATTTGGATCACTTTGTCGTCGGCGCCAGAATTACAAGTCAGTAAAACTAAATACTGAAGCCTTCTATTATTTCCAGCCAACAATCAAGTTCTCTGTCTAAACCCTTGATTCTTTAACTTGTGGGTCAGGACTAGGGATGAAGATCATTAACTTTTATACTGATACCCTTGTTAATACTCCTTATCGATACAAGTCCCTATCCACACCACTGTCGATGCTTTTCTAGCGGTCTAATCTGAGTCTGTGATGTTGCCTGTAAAGTGTATAATGACATTACTTCTTATTTCAGACACATCTGCAGATCTGAATAAGCTTCAAGTAAGCTTAGCGGGACAGAGGTGTCATATTTCCTTTTTTTTAGTCGGTCTTCACTGCCAGAGACATCTGCATAGTCCAGCTAAACTAGTTCATCTTCAGCAAGTTTTCATTCTACTGAGTCAATAAATGAGCTATCTTCGCATTGTGTTTGCTGATTATAGGACAGATAAATCTCCTGAACTATTAAAAATATAAACCTCAAACATAAAAGCTTCATGTATCCATTTTCAGCAGTGATCAGCTGAGCCCACTGTTCATTTTTTATTCTCTTATCCGACTACATACCAAAACACTGTAGAGCGACCCTATGGAATTTAAACCCCATCTCCGGTGCCAAGCATATCAAAACAGGGCGCTATCTTTTTTTGCACTTGTGATATGATATGTGTGTTTCAGTATTTGCAGCTGAGCAAACAAGAAAAATATGAGTTATTCCAGGATTGTAAGATATATTCACCGCAGTGCACAGAATGAGGGTGATTAAGCAGTATAAAGTAAAGCAACCTGCTGGACCATCTGATTGGCTACTTTTCCCAGCCAGTCTGATTATATGAAAAGTTGCAGCCTTCCCAGATATCAGAAATGAATTTGGCAGGTATCATGGTATTCTAGCGGACAGGAATGACTGCAAAAACTGCAATAATTAAACCCAATTTGTTATAAATATCATAAAGGATATGTAATAGGAGGGTTGCATCATCTTTAAAGAGGTGATGTGTCTTATTATAAGCAGTGGAGTGTGTGGTACATTGTAAAAGATTAGCGGATTACATTCTGAGTGTGTGTATCAGTGTGTAAAATGTGTGTGTGTGTGTTGGGGGGGGCGTGTGTGTCGCTGACAGAGCTCCAGCTGTGGTGTGCTCTGAGGCAGAAGTGAGTGGAGGTGTGAACGCACAGCCAGGTACTGCCCCCGTCTCACCCTAACACCCTCGCTCAGTCCACTTCCTCTACGTTAATTAAGAGAACCTGTGTGTGTGTGTTGGGGGGGGGGGGGGGGGTTGTGAAACAGCTGTGTGATCAGGCTTTAACACAAGAGCCTCATTATTGAACCCACATCTTAAAAGATCCAATCCAGATGTGATTAATAGGGCCTGAATTTCAGGCCTGACACCTGAGTCTGCCTTTAGTATAAAGCCTTTAGTACAGTGTCTACTTTAATGGGTCGTATTTGATCTAATCGAGGGGGAAAGCTTGGCATTCACTAGCTGACATTCGATTATGGGTCCAATTTGCCAACAATTGGAGGAACAATTTACCTGTCTTAAGTGATGGTAGTATAAAGACACCTGTGTCTGGAAGGTCCAGTTACTGGTTGATCAGTATTCCTGGCTACCATTACACCATGAAGACAAAAGAACACTCCAAGCAACTCAGAGAAAAGGTTATTGAAAAGTATAAGTCAGGGGATGGATATAAGAAATCCAAGACACTGGAAATCCCCTGGAGTTCAGTTAAATCTACCATCAAGAAATAGAAGGAATATCGCACATATGTAAATCTGCCTGGATCAGGCCCTCCACACAAATTGAATGGCCTTTCTTGAAGACTGAGGAGAGAGGCCACCAAGACTCTATGTCTACTCTGAAGGTTACAATCTTCAGCAGCTGAGATGGGAGAGACTCTGCATACAACAATTGTAGCCCACTGGTTCTTCACCAGTCAAAGTTTTATGGGAGAGTGGCAAAGAGAAAACCACTGCAATGGAAAACTCAGATTAAATCTGGACTAAAGTTAGGCAAAAGGCATGTGGGAGACTCCATGGTCAAGTTGAAGAAAGCTGTTTGGTCTGATGAGACCAAAATGGTGCTTTCAGACAAGACGCTACTTCACTGCACATCACCACAAACACACCATCCCAAATGTGAAGTATGATGGTGGCACCATCACGCTGTGGGGATGCTTCTAGGCAACTGGCCCTGGAAGGCTTGTAAAAGTAGAGGGTAAAATAAATGTAGCAAAACATTAAAAAATCTTGCCTGGGGTACAATCTTATTCAGTCTACAAGGGAAGCACGGCTTAGGAGAAGATTTAATTTCCAGCAAGACAAAGACCCAAAGCATACAGCAAAAGTAACACAGAAGGGGTTTAAAGACAACAAGATGAAAAATACAGGTTATTGTTGTGACAAGCTGCATTTGCAGACTTTTTTCATGCCATCCTCACCAGTTACTCTTTCTTCTTCATCAAGAGTACATCTTTAAAAAGGTTATGAATGGTTCAGGCATGTTAGACTTTAACGTTTCCTTCTGAATGTAAAAGGACAAGCCTTTCTTTTGCTTTCCTCATGTCTTTCCACGTTTGCTGATTCCTTAACCTCCTGATATCTGAGCTGTGAAACTTAATCATAAAAGCCTAGACATTCCCCTAAAATTCCATGTAATTTCTGAAAAACTTCAAGCAAATCTCCCCAAATTTCAAAGCAAATTCCCTTTAAAAAATCCAAACCCACAAAAATCATCACACACACCCCCCATCCAAATTCCCCCTTGAAAATTTCAAAGGACACCCCTCCCAAAAAAATCCTAAACATTTCCCAAATTCCACTAGAATACCATTATATTTCAAGCAGAATATCCCAAACACCAAAACACATTTCCGAAATTCCCACCAAAATAAGAAATTTCAAAGCTAATTTTCTGCAACACTTCCAAGAAAAGTCTCCAAAATATAAAAATATATCCCCCAAATTTCCTTGAAAATACTTGAAAAATCCAAGCAAATTCCCCAAAATATACAAACATATTCCCTTAAATTTTCATGTCAATTTCATAGCAACTTATCCCAACATTTCAAGCAAATTTCTAAATGTCACTGGACATTCCGGCCAATCTCAATCTCAGTTTCTAATAGAAGAAATTATTGCTATGTTGTTGGAAAACCAAATTATAATGCCCTCACATGTACATGCAGGGTCTTAGGAGGTTATTCAGCGGTCAAAGGATTTTCTCAAAACATCCGACTCTCAGCAATGGCTAACTGTCTTTCCAAAGTGAAAAGATCTTCAGAATGAAAAACCAACAGTTAGAAGGTCACTCACCTTCACACTGCTTGCCATCTCCTTTGTATCCCGGCTTGCAGATGCAGTTGTAGGACTTTGGTGTGTTCTGGCAAAGAGCGTCAATGTGGCAGTCGTCTGAACCCTCGGCACACTCATCTGTGTCTGCAAATTAAAACACAATTAGACCTGAGTCCACATGGAGCTAGTGGGGCTTTATGTTGGGTACATCTAGGACTTTTCTTGTATACTGGTCCACTGATGTAGAGCAGGGTATACACGGGTAAAAAGTCTTCCCACTTATTTTTCAGTGTCCATAGAGTAAATACACTTCCAAATAAAGAGTATACCTAATAAAGACTAAAAGTATGCCCACTTCAACACGGACCACTACACCACTGCCCAGTGATATAAATTAGGGCCACGACCGTACAGCGAGGCCCCTTTTGAAATTGAAGGAATTTTTGTTTTGCTTATTCTTATGGCAAACGAATTGCAAATTTGGGACCACTGACTTCCCTAAAAACTCCTGTAAAGATTCTAGAAAATTGTCTCCCAGTGGATGTTTATGTATTCTATTATTTATTGTGTATTATGGTCAACTGTTGGTCAAATTTTTGTGTTTTTTTGCACATTTTTTCATTCTCCTCTGAGGCATTTCATCTGATTGACCCCAGATGTTTTTGGTTCATTCTAGACAAGTTGGAGATCAAAAGTTATTAAAAGCTTGAGTTTTCACCATGGGGCGGGGCTATAAGCAGGGGCCAAATTGACAAAACCTTTTTTCCGATTGTTTTTGCAGTCTCTCAGGAGCAGTAATCACACATAATTCTGCAATGCTTATGTAAATCATCCCCAAACTTCATAGGTTTGATTACACATTGATCCTGAATACATTCATGCATAAATATCATTACATTGTCACAGCGCCCCCTTCTGCCAATTGAACATTTCCCTCACAGATGTCCTATTTTTCCCTTTCAGCACACTATTCAACCTAGGCTTATGATTTTTGGTCTGTATATAGGTCATCATCAGACCTACAAAAAAGACTATTGGCTTGCACAAATCCCAACAGGAAGTCCACCATCTTCATCACAATTTCAAAATAAAATATTTTTGATGGTGCCATATGACTTCAACCTGTTGTAACTCTTAAATACATAATCCAGTGTTCTTCTACAGTTTCTGGCAAGACAACATAATCCCACTGAACATGTCCACATACATACATGTCATCACAGTGCCCTCTACTGGCAACAGGAAGTGACACAAATAATCTTTTACTATACTTAACCAATTTGCCTCACATTTCAAAATAAAGGCCTCAATATGTGTCTGCATCACTAACCTCTTTTATCGAAGGACACTTCACTGGTGATGGCAACCATTTGGAGATGTCGCCAGCTTGACAGGATGTTGGTGTAACTTTCGTATTAAACATCTGATTTGCTTCAGATTCAACATATATGATCAGGGTCATCCCCTCTTCACATAAACGTGTTATTTTCAAAGGTTTGCTGTAGCGCCACCTACTGTAAGAAACCAGAAACACCTCTGACATCAAATGCCCAATCTTATTTGAATTTAACATGATCATCATCATTCATGGCCTTATCACGTCTTCATATTAGCATCTTGCTTTGCCACATTGCCACCTAGTGTTTACAGCTGGTAATACCTCATATACAAAGTGCAACTTGCTCATCATTTCTGACTTAATGACAGTCCTGGGAGGATCTATATGGTCTCTCTGCTCTGCTGCTTCATATTGACGGTTTACTTATACCACTTGTGCAGACTCAAATCAGGCTTTGTGAGTGTTTTTCTGTTGATCTATCAATTATTTAGACCTTTTTTAATCTAGATGAAAAAAGTGTTGTCAGTGCCACTCATAACGGGCATGTAACGTAACATGAATTAGTTTTAACTAATATGACCTGGCAAATCCAGTCAATCCTGGTACTGAATGTTTAAGATAAATGTTGGTCTGTTGGAGAAATTCTGAAGTCAAGGTCTACAACCAGACAGCTCACAGAGAACAGCAGCTTTAACAGCTCCTCTATTGATCAACTTATTGACAGAGGAGCTGCTCACACCTGGGCCTAAATCCCAGGGCAGGGGGCCAAATCATTACAATGAATACACATAAAGAGGAGGGGGGCCAAAGACAGATGGACAAACTGTGGTGTTTTTGGTTGTTTTCCAGCATTTCTAGCATTCAGCAGACCTTTACATCACCACAGAGCTGCTCTGCTTGTCCTCTGCCTCCATCACTGTATAAACAGCCTGTGTTTAAGTCTCAGTGAGTAAGTCAGTCAGCTCGGCAGGAAGCGGCCTGTGGTTGAGCCCCTGCTCTCTGTCTGGCCCTCTGCCCAGCTCAGCCCTATAAAGGCAATAAATAAACGATAAAACTGAATTTACAATAAATATTTCTTCTGTTAAAAAAGTCTGAGTGTTTTATTGGAGCTGAAGGGAAATCTATGGTGGCCCTGATGGTCAACTGCAAAAAACTTAATTCAAAAATGTTTAATGAAAACACACACACACACACACACACACACACACACACACACACAAAACAATTTTTACAAAGTGCAAAAAAATTAATGTAACCCAAAATTTTATTTTATTTTTTTGATAAAAAAGAGAATTTCATTAAACTGAAAACATTTTGTAAAACACAAAACATTTCATAAAAAGCAAAAACATTTCATAAAGCTACAAACCACCGCCTGATAAACAAAATTTATTCAGGAAAACACAAAAGAACTGTGTTTTTGGATTTCATGCAATGTATTCATTTAAATATTTTTATTTTCCTTTTTAACATTTTGATTTTATTTTTTATTCTTTTCTTTGCATAAATGTTTTTGTGGTTCACCAACATTTTGTGGTTTCATAAAATGTTTTGCAACTTATAAAACTGATTTGTATTTACTATTTGTTTTCTTTTTTACTTTTCTCCAAAAATTGTTTCATAAAATTCCCCTGATTCCCCAAGTGTTTTTGCAATTTGTGGAATGTTGTTTTAATACCCTTTTCCTTTTTTATGCTGTTGTATCTTTCTTTTTGCATAAAACATTTTGTTCATAACACAAATGGGTTGTATTTTCATCAAATGTTCTTTTTTTCATAACACTGTTTTGTAGTGTTATGAAATGTTTTAGCATCTTATAAAATGTATTTCTATATCTTAGTTTTATCTCATTATTTTGCTTCTCACAAATGTATTCTTCTGACTCCCCAAATTTTTTTGCAACACATGAAATGCTTTCGAATTATTCTTTTATCTTTCTTATGATGTGTTTTGTGGTCCGCTAAGTGTTTTGTGGTTTCATAAAATGTTTTTGCAACTTATGAAATGTGTTTTCATGTATTATTTTTATTTCTTTTTTGTTCAAAAAAAATTGTTTCATAAAATATTCTTCTTATTCCCCAAATGTTTTTGCAATTTGAGGAATTTTGTTTAATCTTTCTTTTTGCATAAAATGTTATCCATAAAACAAAATGCTTTGTGGTTTCACTTTTTTTTTTTAAATTTATACAATTTATTTAATCCATCTTTTCATCGCTTTTTTCCCATTGCTTTTCACAATGTTTTTGTCTGATGAACAAAATGTTGCAATACATGAAATATTTTTGCATTATTTTTTTTAACATTGTTCTTTTTTTGTTTTTATTTTGCATAAAATGTTATGCGCAAAGCTAAGTGTTTTGTGGTGTCATAAAGGTTTTTATTGCAACTTATAAAATGTATTTTAATTTATTATTTGTACTTCTTTTTCACTTTTCACAAGAAATGTTTAATATGATATACTCCTGATTTCCCAAGTGGTTTTGCAATTTATGAAATGTGTTTGCATCATTTTTTTTTACATTGTGTTTTTTTCTGTCTTTTATTTTGTATTGACCTAAATATTTTTAATAAGTGTTTTGTGGTTTCGTAAAAATGTTTGTGCAACTTTTATTTTCATTTATTTTGATCTAATTTCTTTGCTTTAATAAATGTTTTTTTTTACAAAATTGTCTTCTGATTCAAAATCTTTTGCAATTCATGAAATGTTTTTGCACAATTCATTTTGCCATTTTTTTGCAAATAATGTTTTTCATAACTCTAAAATTTTGTGGTTCAATAAAATGTTTTTGTATCTCATAAAAAAATCATTTTTTAAAATTTGCATCTCTTTTTCTTTTTTTAATAAAATTTTCTTCTGATTTCCCAAGTGTTTTTGCAATTCATAATATATTTTTGCATTTTTCTTTTTTATATTTTTATTTCTCTTTTTCTTTTTTTTTTTTTTTTGGCATAAAATGTTTTTCATAGCACTTAACATTTTTTGGTTTCCTAAAATGTTTTTGCAACTTCTGTGTTTTTAATTTCTTCTCTGTTCTTTTGCTTTTCACAAACATACCAGTGTTTCAGTAATTATCTTCCAAATACTCAAATGTCTTTGTTTTTCATGAAATGTTTTTACAGTGTATGAAATACCTGTTTGTGTGTTGGTTGCAAAATTATGTTGTATTTCACTGCATATTTGACTCCCCAAAATGTTGGTTTGTTTTTGCAATTTGTGTAATGTGCAATAACTTTTATTTCTTTCACATTTTGTTTCATAAAATTCTCTTCTGTTTCCTGATTATTTTTTTCAAGTAGATGCTTGTTTTTTCATTAATTTTAATTTTTTCACTCTATGTTTTGTTTTTGTTTTTTTTTTTGTCTTAATGAAATGATTTTGCTTTCAATAAAATGTTTCACATACGACTCCAACTTTCAAGGCCACTGTAGAAAACAGAGGAACAGAAGCAACAAGTCAGTCAGTCGTTTCCATCCTCTTATTTTCATGTTCTCCTTTTTTTAAACTGATCTGTTTGTTAACAAAGCCTCCTCTGCGTGGCGGCTCACTGTTCCAGTATTGACTCCTCAGGTCCTGGTGCTGGGAGGCTGAACAATGCTGCTGCTGCCTCACGGTCGATACTGGGCCCCTGCTGCTTGCCTGCCTGCTCCTCCTGGGACTTTGTCAGCCCTCCTGCCACCTCCACCCCCTCAGTCCACATTTACAAACAGCCTCCAGCTGTGGACCGTCCACCAAATCCACAGACAAGATGCCTCCTTATGTATTCAGTTTCGTAAGATATATTGGTATATTTTCAAGTGAGAAGTGGGCACAACAGTATCAGTTATATGATGTTTGACTTTACTAGACTCATATAAAAGTTTATCATCCTCATTTTGGAACTGTTATTTCTTGAGTCCAGATTTCCCAGCCTTACACTCCAGTAGCTCCCACCTTTGCTAAATCATTAGCACCATTTTCCTGACGGGTGAAAAATCAACACAGACAGCTCTCTCACTCCACAATCAAAGCAAATGAGCGCTTAACCCCGAGATCAAGCTGTGGTTTCCGAGTGAAATTGACCTTTTACGCAAAGAAACAGAAGTTTCAGTGAAGACTGAGAAGCATGGGGAAACTGACCGGGGATCAGATTGTGCATTAGGAACAGCTTTAAGGGAAGAAATGTGCAAAAAATTAGTCTTGATTCCAATTGAGCTTTAACTGTGTAGGGCTTTTGATACACAGGACAACAAAGCATGGTTCACATTCAATCATTCAACAAATTAAAAAGTGTAACACCACTCCACTTTATAGTAAATGTTATTAAGAGCATGTCCAGACCTTATAGCTAATTCAAACATTTATTTACTAGAGATAGATCAAATGTTGCTGCTGAAAAACACCCCAACAGCATGATGCTGCCACCACCATGCTTCACCATTGGGATGATATTGGGTGGGTGATGAGCAGTGCTTGGTTTCCTCCAGACATAATGTTGAGAACTGAGGCCAAACAGTTCAGTCTTGGTTTCATCAGACCAGAGAACCTCGTTTCTCACAGTCTGGGAGTGCTTCCAGTGCTTTTCTGCAAACTCAAAGCAAAGTCTAGCCACTCTGCCATAAAGCCACGACTGGCAGAGGATCTTTGTCTCATCTCCACACAGAATCTCTGGAGCTCAGTCAGAGTTGGTCACATCTCTTACTAAGGCCCTTATCCCCTGATTGCTCAGTTTGGCTGGGCAGCCAGCTCTTGGAAGAGTCTTGGTTGCGCCAAACTTCTCCCGTTTAGAAATGATGGAAGCCACTGTGCTCTTGGAAATCTTTTTGCAGACTTCCCCGTAATCCTGTCTCTGAGCTCTGCAGGCAGTTCCTTTGACCTCATGGCTTGGTTTTTGCTGAAATGCATTGTCAACTGTGAGGCCTTCTATAGAGAGGTGTGTGTGCCTTTCCAAATCACGTCCAATCAATTTAATTGACCACAGGTGGAGGTGAAGGTGTCTCAACAAAGATCAAGAGAAATGGGAGGAACCTGAGCTTAATTTCTAAAATTTTAGCTTCACAAGAACAATCCCAAAACTGCACTCAAACTAGATCTGGTCACACAAAAGGTCCCACTCTCTCTGTCTCAGCTCATTGATGGCCAACACATTACTAACAGATAGGATTCAAGTCCAGCAAGAGGCATGTCATTCCTCCTTCTTTTTCCATGATTTCTGATGCTATGCACTGTCCTGTCGTCTACAAATAAAGGTAACAGAGCCCAAAAACCCATTTTGAAAAACTGGTGTTGGCAGATACAAAAATGTCAGCCAATCTATCGGCCATACTGTGACTTTAAAAAGTATTCAATCCTTGGATGTTTTACCCTTTGATTGATCTGATCATGGTCAATAAAATTTGGCTTTTTCTGACAAAAACAAATGCAACAAAACCTCTTTAATGTAAAAGTGAAGACATATTTCTACAAGTAATGCAAATTAAATAAGGATGTGTGAGGTAAAATAAGTGACTTCATAAATATTCACTAGGGCTAAACAATTTGTAAAAATAATCAAATTGCAATTTTTTTCCCCAATATTGCAATTTAATATGCGATTTTCAGGTTCCTCATTTTATATATTTTCAATAAATACAAGCAATAAATTTCTATATCATAGCCTACATAATATTATATAGAATATACTAGGGCAAAACAATTTAAAACAAAGAGCAAATTTTGATTTTTTTTGTCTCATATTGCAAATTTGACATGAATTGCTATATTGAAGGATTGATCATTTTTATGTCAGCTGATTTTAAATAAATAAAACGGGAATTTCTATTCTAAAAAAACTTAAATGTTTACATGTTGTGTGTAAAATAGCTGCTGCAAAAAAAGTTTTAAACTGATATTTTTACACATTTCAAGTTTAAGAAATATTTCAACTTTTGTGATTTGTAAATTTCAGCAGGCCATATTGCGATTTAATCTATCTCACTAAAGTGTCTTAAGTGATTGTAGTAAAAAGAAGCTGTGTCTGGAAGGTCCATATTCATGGCTACCATTACACCATGAAGCAAAAGAACACTCCAAGCAACTCAGAGAAACACAATTTTAAAGTGTCAGACAGGGGATACATTCAAAAAGTTCAGTTAAATCCATCACCAAGAAATGGAAGGAATATGGTGCATGTGTAAATCTGCCTAGATCAGATCGTCCTCACAAACTGAGTGACCGTACAGGAAGGAGACTAGTGAGAAAGGCCACCAAGACACCTATGAGTACTCTGAAGGAGCTTTAGCAGCTAAGATGAGACTCTGCATAAAACAACTGTTGCCCGGGGTCTTCATTATGGGAGCAAAGAGAAATCCACTGTTAAGGAAAACTCATTAAATCTCGACTAGGGTTTGCCAGAAGTCATGTGGGAGACTCCATGGTCAAGTGGAAGGAGGTTCTTTGGTCTGATGAAACCAAAATGGCAGACGCCAACCACTGCGCATCACAACAAATACACCATCACCACTGTGAAGCACGGTGGTGGCAGCATCATGCTGTGGGGATGCTTCTAAAAACTGCAGTGTGCAGATGTGCAAGCCTGATAGAGTCTCAGTGCTGTGATTGCAGCCAAAGGTCCATCTAATCAACACTGACTCAAAGAGGGTGAATATTTATGCAGCCACTTATTTTACCTTGGACATTTGTATCTGACATAACTTCGTAGCAATTAAAGAGTTTTTGTTGTATTTCTTGGCTAAAAAGACAAGTTGTATTGACTATGATTGATTTATATTTTAACCAATAAAAGGGTAAATCATCCTAGAGGGTGAATTCTTTATATAGGAACTGCATACATGGTATTTGGTATTTGCAAAACTCTAATCCCATGCATGTATCCTCAATATAACACGCACTTAGCAACATTTAGCAAAGTTAGCAAAGAAAAAGTGCCTTTAACCATGCTGAAACCTCGAGTATGTTATGTCACACTATGCTCTCAGAGTTTATCGTTTAATATGTTGTTATCACAGGAACTTTGAGTGACTACTATTCCACGAAATGTCAAATTTGTGGCGTTAAAATGAACTTTATGACGTTTTCAAATCTCCATCGACTTCCTGTGAATATTCCAGCTGTTCTGCACGCTTCCATCCTTGTCTCCTCTCTGCCACTGATCCTGACGCCACTAAAAAAGTGCATTTAACGTCTGACAACAGAGCCAAAGACACGCAGAGAGGAAAGGGGAGCTCTTACCTGCGGGTCCGACATCCCCCATCACCCTGCTGTAAGTATTTATGAGGAGGAGAAACAAACAAACGTCCCGGGAAAAACAAGCGCTCCCCATGCTGACAGACGGTGTGAGGATTCAGCTCGGCTAAACGGGGGGTTAGACTGGGAGTGTGTGTGAGGGAGAGAGAGAGTGCATGAGTGTGTGTGTGTGGCTCTGATAGGAGAGGAGGTGGACTGGAGAGAGAGAAAGAGAGAGAGAAAGAGAGAGGAGCCCTCTGATTGGCTGGTTAGTGCCGGTAGAGGAGAGAGAGGTGAAGAGGGTATTCAATGAAGGAGCTTCATGATGGAGACATTCAGAATCACTTCAACTCAGAACTATTAATTATTGATATCTCATTTTCACCGATATTTAGTAAACCAATATAAAAAACATATGGACATAAGTAATTGGCCACCTGCCCATTACACCAGCATGCACTGTAATGACATCATATTCACATTCATGCATTCATGCCAGGGGTTTGATTTTAAACCCAGGGGTGTGGCATTGGGGGGGGGGGGTACTGATTACCCGGGCCCACAGTAGGGAGGGGTCCTTGAGGAGCCTGAAATGAAACGTGTGTTTTTATCTATTTCTTTCGTAGTATTTAGTGTCATTATTGAATCAAAAGTGACAAAATTAATCAGTCAGCAGACTGAAATTTGTATCTATTTTATTTATTTGTAAATAAATACTGGGGGGCCTCTGCTCCTCCTGTAAAAATGTCCAAATGGTATAGTCAAGCACTGCAAAATAATTCAAGTAAATTCAGTAAAAATATTGCTAATAGATAGGAAAATTATGCTTCAAAAATAAATTAAAATGCATATTAATTAAAAAAATAAAATAAAATAATGTAACATTTGTTGCTTTGAAAAAAAAAAACCACGTAAGTCATGTTTGATCATCAGGATGGATTGACCAACAGAGTTCTTCATGCTCTCTCTCTTTTCACTGATTTTCTTAATATTGTAAAATAACAGGTTCTTGTCCCCATCGACATCATAGGACAATATCTGATGAAAGACAAAGATGTAAGGGGCTGGTGGATTTTCATACTGATTCAAAAAACTGATAAAGGAGTTCAAACCTTCAGTAATAACTGATGCAGCTGTCTCAGTCAGAACAGCCTGTACCAGCCGGCTTTATGATTGAGAAACACTGCCAC
Organism: Cheilinus undulatus; assembly: GCF_018320785.1. Taxonomy (NCBI): domain Eukaryota; kingdom Metazoa; phylum Chordata; class Actinopteri; order Labriformes; family Labridae; genus Cheilinus; species Cheilinus undulatus. The sequence continues at coordinate 14,896,740 of NC_054887.1, read as the reverse complement.
CTAGTGGCGTCACTTCAAATGTTATATTGAACTTCAGGAAAAAAAACGGAATCTTTGAGTGCAGGGCAGAGAAATGCAGCTACAGTTGGAGTAGATGATAAAATAGACATGTTTTTAAAAGTCAGCCTCTGATTTGTTACACCTGCACCAACTCTGGAAGTTTGTCTTTCTTCTAAAATCATCTTTACATCAAATTTTGAATTTTTTTCTGCAAACAAAACGTGCAACAGTCAACCATTCATCTTAGTTATGTTTTTTGATGATCATGGAAGCCAATTCATGATAGATATTAAAACTTAATCAGCTGTCCAGGACTCACTCACTGTGGTGGTGCTGAGGTATGATTCTCACCCTCCTCAGTCCCCAGCTGGCCTACACTCACATTGCTCCAGCTTTAATCATCTTCACCATCATCATCAAAATCAGGCTGTAATATGACATATGCATAACATAGCACAAGTATAAGCCACAATTCAGTTATAGATTCCATTGATATGATAATGTTTATTCTGGCAGCTATTTTAAATTAAGATCTTACATTAAAATGCCTTTCAGTTTTAGTCCCATCTTAGTCATTTTCACTCCCGAAGGTTTCTTTTTTTTTAAATCTTATATAAGATGACAAAATCTGAAAAGTATTTAATCAAATTTTAGTCAATTTAAAGGCCTTGCATTTTAGTCTCTGCTTTAAATCAAAACATTTGTTTTCTCTGAACTAATTTCACCCTTTACAGGGCACTTGTTGAAAAAAATTGAAACCCAGGAATATTATTGTTGGACATCCCAAGACTTTTTGAAAACTTTGTCCCTTACGTCTATATTTGTTCATAGTTGTGATGAAAATCAAGCTCAGCAAAATGATTATGTGTGGTTTCCTGCTCATTTATGATAAAATAAAAAATAAAATAAATAAATAAATAATAAAATAAGATTAAATAAAATAAACTAAGATAAAATAGAATAAAATAAATTAAGACAAAATAAAATAAAAGATAAATGTATGCATACTGAGATGTTTATAATGGAAAATAAAACTGTGTGTATTTACTTACACATTGAAAATGTATTTAAGTACAAAATATTAATACACATAATTATTTTGAGGTACATTGTGAAATTGTCGAACCTCAGATTCAGAAGGAACCATGCGTATTCGGTCCTGATTGTGGGCCAGTGGACCAGCTCTTTACCTTGCAGGGCTCCTTGAGGGAGCATGTGGGTTAGCTCATCCAGTCTACATGTGTTTTGTGTACCTGGACTAGGCATGTGATCATGTCACTTGGGGGTTATGTGTGAGGTACTGCAGGAATATGGGGTTTCCAGGGCCACTGTGCAAGCCCTCAGGTCTCAGTGCTAAGTCAGACACATTCTGAACGTTTGCCTCTTGTCTCTGATTCTGTTTGTGACTTTCATTGACAGGATTTCAAGGTGCAGTCGGGGGAAGGAGGGTTTCTGGTTCGGGGAGCTCAGAATTTCATCTCTGCTGTTTGTAGATGATGTGGTTCTGTTGGCTTCTTTGGCTGGGGATCTCAAGTAGGCACTGGGGCGTTTTTTGCTGAATGGGAAACTGCTGGCACCTCCAACTCTGAGGCCTCTGCCAGCAAACGGTGGATTGCTCTCTCTGGTCTGGGAGTGAGTCTTTGCCCCAAGTGAAGGAGTTCAGGTATCTCAGGGTCATGTTCACGAGTGAAGGCAGCATAGACCGTGAGATTAACAGGATTGGTGCAGCATCAGCAGTTTTACAGGCACTGTACCATTCCATTGTGGTGAAGAGGTTACTGAAGCAGAAGACAAAGCCCTCCGTTTACCATTCAATCTTTGTTCCACCTCTCACCTGTGGTCATGAACTCTGGGTAATTACTGAAAAAATGAGATTGCAGGTTCAAGCAGTCAAAATGAGATCCTCAGGAGGGTGTCTGGGCTCAGCCTTAGAGATAGGGTTAGGACATCTGGAGGCATGTCAAAGTAGATCCGTTGCTCCTTCGCATTGAAAGGAGCCAGTTGAGGTGGTTCAGGCATCTGATCAGGATGAATACTGGTCCTCTACCCTGTGGAGGTCTTCTGGGCACATCCATGTCGGCTAGTGTGATGTCACTTTCCATGACGTTTACTGACCTCCACTGATCAGCTGGGAAAAATCAGACTGGCTCTTCTGTATCACATAGAGACTGACGTACTGGCGTAGCTCAAATACTCTCTACCAAATCTCTGCTCGTCTAAATTGTATCTGTAAATTGTTTGCAGTAGGCTGGTCTATTTCTCCTCACTTTCTTACAGAGTAAATGGGAGAGTACTGACTATAAACTGGACTGGTCTAAGAACAGAGTCGGCACAAGTAGGGCCTGACCTGCCTCTACTTTCTAAGGAGGCTTTAACATCTGTAGTGCTGAGGAGTTTGTTATGGCCTGTGCTTTCCTGTTTGCGGTCCTGTAGTGGCCTCACACAGACTCAGCAATCTGATCTGCAAGACCAGTGACATTTAAGGGGTGGAGATGGACTCTGACTACGGTGTCAATGTTGCATTCTCTGTCTGATGTACATACCTCAAACAGCTTTGACTCCTCCACTTAACATTATTATTGTCCTCTGTGTAATTTTATTGTAAACGAGTTAGTGATTAATTAACTAACCCATGTTTGCTAAATTGTGATTAAAACCAAATAACATTTTCTTTTAGTGGGTACAGTGTGCAATATCATATGCAATATCTTTACCACTCTATACAATGCTTTTTTTTTTTTTTTTTGGTCTAAATCATCATTTGTAATTTGTAATAGTTTATTAAACATTGTAGACTTTTGCACATATTTCATACCTCTTATACCGCTCTTTTGATGTATTACTTATTTTATATTTTTATTATTTCATTTTACATTTTTATCGCTATTTCTATATTTCAAACATCTATATTGTGTTGTAAAAAAAAAAAAAAAACTGCAATTGCTACATGGATTACTAGATTTTTTTCTGATTAGTTTCCTGGAAACAGTCTTGAGCATATAATCCTTACTTTGTCTAATATTTGTTGGAGCCTGGTACAGGATCTTGGGGCGTCGTTTGCAATGCTATAAAATGCACATTAGGGATCACATGCAAACAGCAGCTTGCTGCAGCTACTTTCCCCACCTTTTTATCTTTTCCCCAACACTTCATTGCATTATTATTTGACATTTATATATTTCAATTAACTCTACTGTTTGTTCTGATTAATTACGTTTGAAACGGTTGTTTACAACTTTTAAACACGATTTCTGACAGATGGAACAACTTCGGCCAGCAGAGGACAAAAAACACCCTCTGCTGGAGATATTATGCTATGACAAGCTTAACCCTGCCACGCCCACTTCAATACATTCTGATATTATCCAATCATAGAGTGGAATCAGGATGATGCCTTCATGGCAAGAGAAAATGTAAGATTTAGACCCATCGTCTTAGATTGTAACGTTTTGCGGGGCCAGATATCCGTATTCTCCAAATTTGATATTTAAAAAATGATACAGAATGTGTTCTACCTATATTATGTGTTTAAAAGCATTGTTTCTGGCAACCGCTGCCCGCTTCTGTGGCAACTAGGTAGCTTTTTTAGTAAATAAAACACCTTTTCACTTTATTTTTGACCTACACATCTTTAATATGCCCATAAAAACGGTCTTTACATGTAAAGATGCATTAAAGTTGCAAACAATGGGATGGAAAACGACACTGAAAGGGAAAAACCGGAGTATGTGTGAAAACGTAAGCGCGTGTTGAAGTTAGCGTGTAATGCGTGGTTTACCTGAACGCAACACGAGACCTAACCAACTGTCATGGCGTCTCCCTTGAAGGGGGTTTGGAACTGGAGAAAGTAGACGCTGTCATTTATCAGTTTTCCCGTGTGTACAGAGCAGTTACTCCGGATTGAAGAAGCTTTGAGGAGCGGGAAGCTACCATGGGGACTGTCCATGCTAAGGTAAACTCGTTTTCTCTCAGGTAAGTGGCCTTTTTGTGAATTAGTGACCATGACCTCCCAGTCTGACGCTGGTCCGTGCTGCAGACTCACCAGCGCCTGTACTCGATGTACTGGGACACAGTGGGGAAGATAACGACCTAGTAAACCAAAACCTGAGCGAAATTTGGTGTAAACATGTTAGATGTGGGTTTTTAGATGATGCAGCGCGGCCTTGAGTCTAATTAGAAGCCTGCAATGGTGCCAATATAGACGAGGCGGCATTTTCAAAGCAAGAAATCAGCACGTTTTCTTGCGTAGAGGTCTGTTTACGCAGGATAGGGGCATTTGAGTTACTCCCTTGATCCTTAATTAACTATTTTTGAATGTAAGGAGCAGTTTATTGACCAAAACAGTGCAAAAAAATTACAAATAAAACTGATGTTTTCGTCTACAAATAAAGATTGAGACGCCAGTTTACAATTAAAAGGAAATAACTTCAGGTTTGTAGCATTCTGTCAAAATAAAACAAGAATTTAAACTATCTTGATAAGAAAACCAACCCTTGTCTTGTCTGGATGACTCACCGTGTAATTTGAAGTGACTTTCACTGACCGTAGGACATTAGACACTCCTCTTAAAGCTCCACCCATTGACTGTTCTGCCCTTTCTCTTCCATGACAGCTGCCCTTTACATGTGCCATACATACTTTAATTATGGTGTTGCATTGAGGTGGTTAGGTGATGTTCAATCGTACCTTTACAGAGATCCTGGAGTCACTTTAAGGATTGATACCAACATTTAGAAACATCTTCATCTGTCTGACAAAATATAGAAAGTATGCAGCGCATGAAGACAACACAACTAAATAAAACAGCCAAAAAGGGCAACATGTTAAATCAATGATATAATACAGTTAAACAACCAAAGACCACAATAGAAACGACACAACACAACCTAAATGATGACTATGTATGTCAGTTGAATAAAATATACAGGTGGACCTCAAAAATTAGAGTGTCATGTAAAAGTTAATTTTTTCCCCCATGATTTACTTTAGACACATTTTATGAATTCTAGGTTCATCTCATACAAAGTGCAGTATTCCAAGACTTGTTTTGTTTGTTTTTATCTGGATGATTATGGTTTACAGCTCACAAAAATCCACTTTCTCTAAATATTAGAATATTGTGGAAAAGTCTTACTGTAACTCATAAGTGTTTCTCTGGAATTTTTTGTTGTTGTTGTGCTCTGCACCATTTCTAGCACATTTCTGTATTTGGTTGTGTTGTTTATATTTGCACATGCATTCCTACATTTGCAATTCATTGAAGTCCCAGAGGCTGATTACCTTATTTAATCTCATAATTAATTCAACAACAAAGAGCACACCTCAGAGATGACTCTGCTCCTCTGAAAGTCTCAGTGACTTTTGTCATAGAACTGATGGGTTTCTTTACATTTAACTGTCTGTAGTCAGCGGTGCTCTTTAAATCTTTTTTCTTATCACTGTTACAGAGTCTGGATCCTCTCCCGATGCATGGCCGGGACTTGGGAGTCAACCCCGATGACTTGGTGGAGACTCCAGACCTGGAGCAAGAGAGCAAACAGGAGATCCTGGAAAACAAAGATGTGAGTGCTCAAATTATCTACACCAATTTATTTTTTATTTTTAATCATTATTTAGTATATCTCAAAGAAAAGGTTTGATGATCACTAGAGGTCCTTGTCAGTTTCAAGAGTTACCCTATACATTTTCCCTTTAACTTTATCCATAAATAACACAATGACTAATTGTAGCTAAAAGCAAAAAAAAAAAAAAAAAATCCAGAAATTACTTCTTAAATTGTGGTATTTACTGTTTTAGTTAAGCCATCTTAATATATTTTGCTTCAGTTTGACAGAAAGGCGTCCTCTTTTACTACCAGACAAGCAGCAAAAATCTTTATTTTGCAGTGACAGAGGGCCAAGCACAGTCACTTTCATCTGCAAGAGAATTCAATATTAAAAAACAAATACATGGACTTTATACATTTAAATGCATTTGAATTCTTCATTTAGTGTCAACTTGGTGTCACGATGAAGGAAAATCCTGCATGTGTATAACCCTGCAGGCCACTTATATGTTGACATGTACATGATCTTGCTTTGTTTGCTTTTAGGTGGTCGTCCAACACGTCAACATCCAGGGTCTTGGAAGAACTAAAGAGGATCTGCTGGGCTACGAGATCTCTGATGTTTTCAACGCCAAAAACCTCATTGATGTACGTTTATCTGACAGTGAGGCACATTTAACCCTCACTGTCTCAGGCTCTGGAGAGTTTCTGATTTTTATTAAGAGTCTGGTATGTGAGCTGTGTTTGTATGTTTTCTACAGGTGATGAAGAAAGCTCACATAGCCAGACAGAGGTTGCTCCGCCTCGGGATCTTCAAGGAGGTGGAGGTTCTCATCGACACGTCTGAAGGTAACTAACAGGATGGAATGTTTTTTTATTTTTCCTTGATCAACTTGAAAAGAACCTCATTTACGTACCCTCTTCTGTTGTGTCATCAGGTAAGGACGCTCTGCCGAACGGTCTGGATGTAACGTTTGAGGTGACAGAGATCAAGAGGCTTACGGGAAGCTACAACACCATGGTCGGCAACAATGAAGGAAGCATGGTGAGAAAACAACACTCATATATAATTCATATAAAAACATTTCCATCTGTATTATTGGTTCAGGATAGAGCAGGTCAAGCATATAAGATTGACTTTAATCATTGAGGTTTCTCCAGCTTAAGGAAAATCCTGGCGTGTCCATTTGTTTTTAAGTACCAGTACCCGTAATATAAATTTTTTTGAATTGCAAAAATGTTTTTATTGGTGATTTTTTTGGTTCTATCAGAAGGCAAACCTGTTTTAGGGGGCAGGAAATCTTTAATAGGAAGTGGCTACAAAGCAGCACCCAATCAGTGTTATGTTTTCTGTAAGATAGAACGTGTGCAGGATTTTATTTCTAAGTTTCTGATGGACATGTTTCTCTTATAAGCACCTTTTTTATTAAATAGATTTTAAAAATATTTGCCAATTTAGGGTTCAAGTAACTACAGGCTTTAGCGTCTGCAGCTTTGCCTTTAGGGGCCTATGGGACCCCCAAAATATGTTCAGAAGTACTTTTAATCCCTCCTTATAAAAGGTTTTGATATTCATGGACTCTAAATACAGTCAGCATTTATGATCACAGAAGTAAATGCTCATGTATTTTGTGTAACAGGTACTGGGATTGAAGCTGCCTAACATGCTGGGTCGAGCTGAGAAACTCACCTTCCAGTTCTCCTACGGGACCAAGGAGACGTCATATGGTCTGTCATTCTTCAAGCCTCAGCCGGGACACTTTGAACGCAAGTAAGTTGGGATCCACATTTCTTTCCATCATCTTGTCTTTAAAGGAGCAGCTGCTGCAGTTATACTTTCTTTTAGAATTGATTATCAGAACAGAGCCAAATGTCAAGCTTTATTAAAACATAATTAACAGTTTTCTTTGAAAGTCCTGCCTCTCTTGATCCTTTTTAGAACCATAATGTTGCATTTATGTAAAATCCACATCGGTTTTATTGCTTTCTAATGCTTTTTTAATGAAAAGTGAGTGCTCTCAAAGGCCTGTCCAAACAGCATAAACATCCAGTCTTCACTCATGCTGCCTACTCAAATCTTGGAAGCTGTTATCTGCATAAATTCACCTTGAATGCATCAGATTTTAAGTCCTGTTTCCTCTTTTTCAGCCTCACTCTCAACCTGTACAAAGTCACCGGTCAGTTCCCGTGGAGTTCCTTAAAAGAGACGGACAGAGGCATGTCTGCAGAGCTGAATGTAAGAAGTTTAAGAGCATAAAGAGAGAGATGTTGATAAATATAAATATGTAAACCTAAGTTCTCCTAACCTAAGTTCTAAACCTAAGTTCTCCTTGTCTTGTTTCAGTTTCCTCTGGGGGTGACCAACCACACGTTGAAGTGGGAGGGAGTGTGGAGGGAGCTGGGCTGCCTCGCTCGCAGCGCGTCCTTCGCCGTGCGAGAGGAGAGTGGACACTCGCTGAAATCTGCCCTCTCGGTACAGCATGCAGACATTTTCTAGCTTCCAGTACATCCATATTATCCTCTGGCCATTGGTGAGTGCAGTGTTGATACCAGGCCTGAGTTGGACAGATATATTTGGAGAGGATTACAAGGGTTTTGAGCAACCTCAGTGCACAGAAAGGCTGCCTTTTTCATGATTTAGGCCATGTGCAAAGGTTATTCTGCTTCATTGACATTTAAAATTGAAAATTTGCCCAATATTGTTTGTCTAGGATCTCTTTTGATGCTGTGGTATCAAACATTCATCAGTACTGCTTGATTTCTGCAGGAATCATATTAAAGTTTCTGATTCTGGTATTGCAATGACCATTTGTTGGTTCTTTCCATGATATTATATTGAATTTTAGTAAACTGTGTATTTCCATTCAGCTAAAATATATCAAGAAAGGATTTTTTGGTCCATATTGCTCACCACTTTTATCATTGTTTTACATGTATCATATGATGGATTCCCTAGCTCAAGTACTCTGCTGTTCTTATTATTTACAGCACACCGTGTCAGTTGATTCAAGAAATTCAGCTATTTTCCCCAGCAGAGGTGCCTTACTGCGGGTCAACCAGGTAAGCATGTCACAAAACTTCTTCAAAATCTGCCCCTAAATGTAAAATTTTATCTAATTCCCTTTAATATCAGTTAAGCTTATAATGAATTTAAAATGTTGGATTTTCTATTTTGGTATTTTTATTTTTTTAAAGATTTATTTTTGGGCCTTCATAAGATAGAGGAGGACAGTGGATAGAATCAGAAACAGGGACAAGAGAGTGGGGAGAGACATGCGGCTAAGGGCCACAGGCTGGGTTCGAACCCAAGCTGCCCACGCACATGGGGCGCCCCTTAAACCGCTGACCATCTACGCATCCCAAAATGTTTGATTTTATGGGAGGCAAACAAAAATTACATTTTTTGGCTTTTCCAACAAAGATATGTGCTCCTGGCCTGTCCACAATCCCCTCAAGTACCCGAACACCCCCCCCCCCTTTCAGATTTTCCCCTCATGATCTAATATGGGGAGTTAGCACCGCCCCCAGGGTTCAGTTGGCCCTTCCCGCTTGGAAGAAAGTTCAGCCCTCAGTCCCTCAGCCCTTCAGTTGAGAGGAGGATCAGGAGAGCCACATCCATTGAGCCACATCCATTTTCTAAGAGGGGTGTGGTCAGGGGCGGAGTCAGACAGCTAATTAACATTTAAAGCCACAGAAACAGCTCGTGAAACAGAGGGGTTTTTAGACATACTAGTACAAAATCTGGAGTGTTTTTTCAGCAACAAATCACACAGGCATTTTTTGGGGACCACTGAGACCAATATAAACTTGTCTTAAAAGGGTGAAATATGTCCCCTTTAAGAAATCAGCTGGTCCTGATGGCCTAGACTAGGGGTGCACCGATTGCAGTTTTATGGCCGATCACCGATCTTTAAAAAGCCTGACCTGCCGATTCCGATTTTGGCTGATACCGTTTTTTTTATAACTGATAGCATACACCTTCAATGTTCCAATCTTATTTTATTGAAAAACATTGAACAATACCCGTGAAACAATACAAACCTGTTGTTTTAACTGCACATGTGGTAGTTCTCTCAAATATAAATGAAAAGTTTAAAGCACTGCTGCCCAAACTACTAAATTATATCAGTTCCTTTAGTCTTTCATTTTTCACATTTTAATAGGTAGAGGCATATGAAACCGATCTTATCCACCGATCTTGTTTACAAGGATCGGCCGATCACCGATCTCCTAAAATTAAGGAAATCAGCGCCGATACCAATTTTGGCCGATTGATCGGTGCACCCCAGCCTAGACACATACTCTTTAATATTTCAGCTGAAACAGAGGCTGAGCCTTGGACATATATTCTCAACATGACATTGGAAAAATGGTTCAATACCAGAGATTTGGAAAGCTGCTCTTATCACTCCAGTTTTGAAATCTGGTGATCCATCTAGCACGAATAATTATCGACCGATTTCCAAAATCTCAGTTTTAGCAAAGGTGCTGGAATGGCTGATTTATAACCAGTTAAAGGGATTTTTTTACAGAATGTTTTTTTAAATGTGTTGCAGGCTAGCCTCATAAAGAAACAAAGTAAAGTCAGCGCAGCAACAAAGGTCATAAATGATATAAATGCCACTGACTCTAAAGAACACTGTGTTGCACTTTTCCTACATTTATTGAAGGCGTTTTATACTGTTGGCCACTCTGTTCTAGTACAGAAGTGTGGCTGATATCGGGTTTTCCCCAACAGCACTAAAATGGTTTAAAAAATATTTAGCTGGCAAAAAACAAAACGTCAAAGTTGATGGTCTGTGATCTAGTTGTTTAAATGTTCAAGATGGTGTCCATATTGGGCCAATTTTATTCGGTTTTTTATTGATTTTAATCATGATAATGAGAGACAGAACCCCACCAATGAATACAAGACAAAACAAAAAACATAGGACAGAAACAAACAACACAATACAACACAAAAACAAAATACCTTAATAGCAGTAAACACCACCAGCAGAAAAAAATAAAGTCTGTCATATTACCTCCTTATTCAGAAGAATGTGATACTCCAGTGACCAGGGTCATCTTAAACTTGAGTGCTGCATTAGTTTAAGGGATTTTTAAAGCTAAAATTAGGGAACATTTGACCAGTGTATGCATGTTTTTCTACTGAAAGCTGTTTACTTGTTGATTTAAGTGACCTTGCTCTATCTTATGTTTTTGTGTGAAACTTATCATGCTGCTGTGTTGGCCAAGACTCTTGTAAAATAAAATAGATGTTTCTATCTCAATAGGAGTACTCCTAGTTAAATAAAGGTTAAATGCATCATAACGTTAGATGTAACACTAAAATGCTCTGTAGCCATGTGACAAGTATGGACTGTTTTAAGTCCTACTAGGAAAATCACCATCATGTGGTTTGTAGTTGTTTGTGGTAGTTTTCAGAATCCTATAGCACTGTTTCCTTTGAACAAACCATGCAAAAAGAAGAAACATCAAAGAGTTTACAGTATAGACACAATATAAAACTGTTACTGGATATATGTTCAATGAAATGGAGAATCTATCCAAATTTTGTTGATTTAAAATACTTTTGATTGCAAATTAAGAGATGTACTAAGGCATTTTGCAGGGAAGTCAACATTATGCTTCCTCTGAAGTCTGCATGGCTTCTAAAAAGTTAAGTTTGTTTTATCTGACTAACAGCAGGGAAGCAGTACATCTGACGTTTTGCATTCCTTTGCGCTCACTGATAAAAAGTTAACATATTGTTCCATGTACAAATATATAAGCCTCATGGTTCCTCTGCCATTTTTCTTTCCCTTTTTACTTTGTCTTTTTTTTGTGCTGTTGTGCAAAGATATGACTGTTCTTGTCTGTTTGCACTGCAGGAGCTGGCCGGGTACACAGGAGGAGACGCCAGCTTCTTAAAGGAGGACTTCGAGCTGCAACTCAACAGACGGCTCTTCTGGGACTCAGTAAGACAAAAAAACACAGCTGCCCATTTGCTGATTTTTAACTTTCTCCTTAAAACGACTTCTAAGGTTCTGATTTGTTGACTTGTTGTCTTATTTGTTCTTTAACCTTGTGTTGCCTGGGCCTCAGGTGTTTGTAGTAATACTAAAAGCTTTGCAAACATGCAAATTTAAGTTGCATTAGGGAACCACAAGGGGGCCATACAGCCACACTACCTCAGTTTGACAAAATACTGATAGGACAGGAGGTACTGCAGATGGGCTATAAGAGTTCATTTACAATTCATTAAACCAAAAAGATTATTTATTTTTTCAGTTTAGATGATGTGAAACTATTATGAAATACTTGATAACATCTTAATATTACTTTCAAAATGTCCCAGAATTAACAACACACAAACAAATGGTTTAACTTATATCACCTTTTTATCTTTTATTTTGTCCAACGTACAGAACTGGTGTCACATTTTAACTGGTGATGAATTATCTGATGACTCTTCATTAAAACATCCTACAACACTGCTCACTTCTCCATTATAAGAGCTTATCAGTGCCTTCAATGATATTAACGTACCTCGGAAAGAGACTGCACAGTCACAGAATACTTTTAAAGAGTAATATTAGAGGAGAAATTTCAGGCAGCTTTGCAGATGTCTGATCAAACTAAATAAATAGCATTGGCCCATTAATTGTACTTTTTCTGTAACATAAAGGTCACTAAAAATGAAGCATTCTTACTGTGAGTTTATGTTTTGGTTGTATGACAGTTTTGGTGGGCCCTAGAGGATTTTCAGGTCTCAAAATGGGTCACATCATCTGTGTCTCCTTAGGTCCTGTCTGCTTCTCTGTGGGGCGGGATGCTTTATCCCATTGGAGGACAGCAGTCCTGCATTGCTGACAGGTATTCATCATTTATCCCAATGGCACAAATGGTTCAGCTTCAGTTGTGCCTTAAAAAGTCTGAAAATGCTTTCCTAATAATATTTCAGGAAAAGCATTTTTTGAAATGGCTCATTTCTTTCAGATTTTACCTTGGAGGTCCCACCAGTGTTCGAGGGTTTGGGATGTACAGCATAGGACCGCAGAGTGAAGGTAAAGAGCATTCATTCAGAGAAAGGCCCTAATTTAACCCTTAAACAATCAGTCCAGTATGTGAGTACCCACACTGTATAAAAACATAGTAGATATATGAAGTAAATATAAAAAGATTTGACTGCTAAATACCCCAAACATCAGCCATCTCGTAATTTACCTTAAATGCTCTTTATGTTGGAGCCATTTTTGTTTTATTGAAATCTAATGATTGACATTTTGAGTATAAAATTACGAAATCACTGCATTTCTCTGAAAAAAATACACGACACAGAGAAGAAGCTGCCCTTTAGTTAACTCTGTGCTAAAAAATCAAACTCTGTTTTCCAATAAAACAACAAAATGAAAAGTTTTGGTTATCTGAAAGTCTTAGAGCCCAGAACTTGCAGCAGGTTTGCAGCATCCATCAAACTTCTACATTTGCTCATATTTGCACTTCACTCTGTCATTCACCCTTCTGCAACCTAAACATGGCGCTTGAATCTACCAAACTCAGGAGGTGGGTGACATACTGTGAACGTGTTGTGGATAATTTAGGAAGTTTGTTTGTTCATAGTCCTCATTCATTAGGCTTAGATGTAGGTCTGAAAGTCTTGACTCCATTGTTGATCCTGCAATCCTAGCTACAAGGCAAGGCAAGGCAAGTTTATTTGTATAGCACATTTCAGCAACAAGGCAATTCAAAGTGCTTCACACAGGTCATTAAAATACATTGACAAAGGGAAAAAGAAAGCTACACATTTCTGTGGCTGTCAGGTTGTCCATTTCTAAGTCGAGGCTAATATACCGCAACTTGATAGGTGAAAAACACATGCAGGTCTTTATTTTCATTCTCAGGCAGGGATTATGCCCTCAAAGAACCTGAAGCACAAAGTTGGCACCAAAAACTGTAAATTTAATGAACAGTGGAACGATAAGTATGTGTTTACCTGTATTGTGTTTCAAAGGGCTTTGATGCTTTCAATCTTTCGACTGAAGTTTCCCCTTCAGCTCTCTTTCATCCAGGGCATGGTTATCCGAAACTTGGTCCAAAGGGGGCAGCTGGACTTGACTGGGATTCTTGAATCCCAATCAAGTCCAGTTGCCCCCTTTGGACCATTTTTTGCTTTTTTTTTTTTTTTTTTTCTCATTTTGTTTCATTACACCAACCTTCTTTGTTTGAACTTTTGACTTAACCACCTCCCCTGACACGTTACCTGTACATGAATTACTTGTTGTCAAGGAAGTTGATGCGTGAAATGCCTCCAAACTTGAAAATTTTGATTTTTAGCTCTCTCCACAGTGATGTGGTACGTGGATGTGCTGGCTGGAAACAAAGGATACCGTAGGACTAAACTGCATAGATCAGCCCAAAGGATCGGCCTTAAGGATCAGCACAAACTAAATAATACCTGATGTAGCTGTTTAAGTCAGAATCTGACTGATATCCAATACCAAGATCAGATCGGCACATTCCTATATCCACATAAGCATCAAGACTGATAAACAAAAAAAATATTTGGACAGTAGTGAATCAATTAAAGTGCAAATGTAGCGGTACGGTAGATATTAGAAGACCCAGTAGACAGGAGTTTGTATTACTTTAGAAATATGCAGCATCTTATCATGATTTGACCCTTTGTGTGTCTTTGTGTGTTTTAGGTGACTATCTTGGTGGAGAGGCGTACTGGGCAGGTGGTCTGCACCTCTACACCCCGCTGCCCTTCAGACCAGGCAAAGGAGGCTTTGGAGACCTTTTCAGAACACATTTCTTTCTCAACGCAGGAAACCTCTGCAACCTCAACTACGGTGAGTTAGCTATGAACAGTTAGGTAAAACAGCCCCTGTGTTAAAATTCAGACAACACTGGCTTTAGTTTTTATTATACATTTGCTGAAGTGAGTGTTTTACCTCTCTATTTAAATGAATTGTGTGCACAGTATCTCTGTATAGAAATGTTGGTGTTTTATATAAGAAATTCTGCTATGAGCTTTTATCAGTGAAGCTTCTGCATGTCAGATGTCTCTGGTGAATGGTGACACTTGTGTTTCTTGAGTAGGTGAGGGTCCCAGGGCTCACCTTCAGAAGCTGGCTGAGTGTATCCGCTGGTCATATGGAGCGGGCATCGTGCTGCGGCTTGGAAACATAGCCAGACTGGAGCTGAATTACTGCGTGCCCATGGGAGTTCAGAGTGGAGACAGGTACGCTGCTAAATTTAGACAGAATACCAACACTGTCTTTATGGAACCAAATCAAAGAAGTAAGAAGGATGGCAGCAAATCAGGAGTTTCCTGACGGTCTTCTCCTTTTCTGTTCTTTCAGGATATGTGACGGCGTCCAGTTTGGAGCAGGAATCCGCTTCCTGTGACCTCATCACTCCAACAGAGGCCGTGATGTGAAAAAGGGAGAATGTCTTGTTGTTTATCACCTGTAACTTGTTGTAGAGTGTGTCACACTAGCATGGGTCCTACAGAAACATGTCCTGGTTAAAGGTGCCTGATAATCCCTGAAACGCCCTCTGATGAGCACCACTCTAGGCTGTAGAACAACACGGTGCCAGTGCTGCTTCGTAAAACTAGTGAGAGTTTTTACACAAACTTAACGGCCTTTCATATATTTAAGGGGAAACGGGAACACTTGTTTAGCAGAAAACATGAGAAATGAAGACAGTTGGGACAAAAATACAATCATGATCATGATTTTGTTTTAGTTTGAGCCTCTTTCTTTTGTTTGTCTCAGCACTGGCACCTCATCTTTGGAGAAATCATCTACGAGTGATTTCGCCCACTCCGTTAATTATTTTCAATGATTATTGAGGGGTTCTGAGCATGTTTAAGTTTGCCTTCTAGGACTTTTTTGTTTTCTTTTTGACAGTAAACTGCACCACACTCTTTTTCTCTTCCTGCTGTTGTACTATGTGATTGAATGATTACAGCAACCAGGGAATAAACCAAGAGAAACCAGCACTTTTTAGTCAATTTAGCACTGTCAAAGGAGAGTTGGACCCAGTTGTTTTTGTCATTTCTGATGTAAAAAAAAATGGCAGGTTAATCTCAGGCCAGCAGCGGTGTTAGGTAGGAACCTCATCCCGCGCCCTCCCTGAGCAACATCCACCACCAGTGCTCTTACCGATTGTCAGTCTTCTTTTTGATGTTGTTGAAAGTATTCACAAATAAATCACAGCTGCTCCCCTGGCTTCTCTCTCTGCATCCTTGGTGTTTTTTTGAACATATATTCAACTACTAAATAAAAATCATTACTTTCATTTTTGCACTTCGATTCATTTAATTTTCCTTTACAAGCCTTCAAGGGCAGGCTGCTGAGAACCATCCCCACAGCATGATGCTGCCACCACCATGCTTCACAGTCATGATGGTGTGTTTGTGGTGATGTCCAGTGTTTGGTGTCTGCCAAACATTGCGTCATATGGCCAAAAAGCACCATTGTGGTCTTATCAGACCAAAGAATTTTCTCCCACTTGATCATGGAGTCTCCTACATGCCTTTTAGCAAGTTTTCTTCAATAGTGGCTTTCTCTTTGCCACTCTCACATAAAGATTAGTAAATAACCCAGTCAACAGTTGTTGTAGGCAGAGTGTCTTCCAATATCAGCTGTTGAAGCTTGTAATTCCTTCAGAGTACTCATAGGTGTCTTGGTGGCCTCTCTCACTCATCTCCTTCTTGCACAGTCACTCAGTTTGTGAGGACAGCCTGATCTGGGCAGATTTACACATGCCATATTCCATCCATTTCTTAGAGATGGATTTAAATGAACTTTGGGGAATGTTCAGTGCCTTGGAATTTTTCTTGTATCCAACCCCTGACTTATACTTTTTGCTGAGTTTCTCTGTGTTCTTTTTTCTTCATGGTGTTATGGTAGCCAGGAATACTGATTAACCTAATTAATCTAGCTGCAAAATAAAATTAGCTGAAAGCAGCATTTTGTTGGCTTCAAGCCTCTCAGGCTCTGTCCACAGGGAAGAAAGCCCTACCCATACATGCTCTGTGTTCACATCTAGTAGGGGTAGGCCGTCCTGATTTTTTTGTTGGAGAGGGGACAGGGTGAGGTGCAAGGGGTCCTTTAAATGGAGATTTTCTAGTGGCACATTCCAAAAGAAGGCTCAGTCCCATGTTTGTTGTTTCGAGTGCCAGTTGCCCCTTTAGAACAAGCAAACATTCATTTCAACGCCAGTGCACTCAAAGTTTTGCTGTTTTCCCTTTATCAGATTTGAAAAAAAATTAGGTGTGCATGCTTAAAAGACGGCTAGGAAAATATCCAGTAAGTTTCATCAGGATTGACTGAAGGCATTTTGAGTTATGAGCAAATATCGGTCATGCCCACTTTGACTCACCAAGATGGTACCTCAGATTTTGATCAATGCCTTCCCCCAAACATTCACCAGTTCGTTTGTTTTTTTTTTTTTGTTTTTGTTTTTTTTGTAAAATGATTGCCTTCCAATTTTGATAATCATTGTTTTGGATGGAATAATTTGGTTGGCATGTTACAAGTCTCTTCCTTAAGATACAGTATGTACCAAGATTTATGATGATTGGAAAAATAATCAATAAGTTATGGCTATTTTCTTGCCAAGCCCGTCCCCACTCAAAGTTCAGTTACTTCAAAAATGAACAAGATATCAATAAGTGTTATGCAACTTTTAATAAGCTTCGTTCAAAGAGTATCTGCAGTAAATTTGGGACTAATCGGGCCCATGCTTTAGGAGAAGAGGTCAAAAAATGTGATTGTCGAATAATTAAAAATGGCTGAAATACATGTTTCAAGTTGGTGTGACTTCTTTTTCTTCCTTTAATTACAGCGCCACCATTAGGCCAACTAGGTTCACATTTCTTGTGAATGGTAATGAAGATGATCTCAAATTGTACCGAGCTGCTAATGAAAATAATGTTTGAATGAAGGAAACAAATCCCAGGGTGCCACATTTGAATTTGAATAAACCATGAGGTCAAAAGGTTGAACTTTGTAGCAGGTAGTAACAACAGAAAGGTGGTGCAAAGCAGTAAAGAGATGTTATAATATGATTTATGAAGACTTTTATAACTTTATAAAAGACATCCAGTCTGTGGAATAAGGCCAGTTATACCAGCCAAGTAGTTGTGAAGTTAACTAGCGTTACTGAGGCCGATGGTTTTTTCCTCTTTAGATAACATGAAGAATTTGTGCGTCAGTGTGTGAGTGTGGGCCGGCCCTACCTCGCTGCAGGCCGTGAGCACACACTGTGAACCTTTGCTCCTCATGAACCTGTGCGGGGCAGTTGAGTGTGGATGGTGCTAGATGAGTGTTTGGTCAGATCTCGTTCTGTGTGGGAGTCTGGACAGGTGGACTGCAGATGAACGCTGCACAGAGAAGGAGTTATAAAAGAAGATGGAAAAAAAAAGAATAAAATGACTCAGAAGTTTAGCTTATCTCTGAAAGAAGTTGAGCTTTAAAGCAGTTAAGCACCAGCTTATGTGACAAAGAAAAGTGCTGGTATATTCAAAAATAAGCAGTCTTCAAATATCTGCATTGGAAAAACATGCTGGCATGAAGAGGTCATTGTTTACCTGTGGTGCCAAATCAATGTAGTAGTGACATGGCATACGTAACTGATTCTGAAAAGAGATTTTTTGTGGTGAGATGTGACCTGCAAGACAAACTCTGACCTGTTTTGTGGTGAAACATTTAAGAGAAACTTGGCATTGTGTACGCAGAAGTAATTTTACAATCAGTACACCTCTTAGAGCATCATAACTCTCACATACACTCACCAATAGTGCCTTGATTTATACATTATTATTTATCACATGCCATTTTAACTCAAAATAACCCACCAAGTCATTGTTTTAATGTCTGTGGAGATTCATCCATGATAATTAGCTTGATGTGAAGATATTTCATGGCTTTTTGAGGGGCTTTTACGTTGCTGTCAGGGCCAGTGGGTCCTTTTTGGACTTATTTTGATGCTATTTTGTTTATTTTGGGTCTCCAAACTTTTTTCACTGAGGGCCGCATAGGCTACTGATAAATATCAGATTTAACAGGCCATTTTGATATATTTTGATACAGCCTTTAGTTTATTCAAGTTAACAAAACAATCCAATGTAGGTTAAGACATGCTTACTGATTTAGGAAAATAACAGCCTGCATTAACGAGATTTATGACCTTTAAGCAAATAGCCATTCAGTGATAAGGATATTGGACTGTCTGATTAGATTTCAGGTGGTCAGCCAGAGCTACCACTAGCTCTGCACAAAGGTTTATAGGAATGTTGGCACTTTAGGAATATGCTTCAGAAATCAGACCTTGAGAGCAAAGCAAATGAGCGGCGTTCATGCTGCTATTTAGTGCCATAACCCTTTCATTTTCATTTATCACAGTGTTATTAGTTGTGATGTTGTAATTTTGATGCCAATATGTTTCATATCCATGGTTTTGTCTCAGTTTTGTCGTGAAGAAAGCATGTCAATGATTTGTATGTCAAAATGTTTGTTTACTTAGTTAACTAAGGCCCTTCTCCTCTCATTGTTCAGTTTGGCTGGTAAACCAGCTCTAGAAAGAGTCCTGGTTGTGCCAAACTTCTTCCATTTGAGAATTATGGAGGCCACTGTGCACTTGGGAACATTCAGCACAGCAGAATTTCTTCTTCTGCTGTGTTCTTGCTTCGATATGCATTACAAACTATGAGGCCTAGAGAGGTGTGTGCCTTTCAAAATCATGTCCAATCAATTTAATTTACCACAGGTGGACTCCAATCACGGTTTGAAAAAAAATCTCAGCAACAATGAGTTAAATTTCAAGTGTTTTGGGGTCTGAACACTTATTTTTTAATTTGCAAAAAAATTCTAAAATTCAGTTTTCACTTTGTCATTATGGGGTGATGCGTGTAGATTAATGAGAGAAAAAAAACAATTTAAGTAAATTTAATGCTTATATAGATCAAAAACTTAAAATCCCATTCAAAATAAAATGTTTCAGCTCTTTTTCGTCAGAAATAAACAGCTTTATAGAAAAACTAAGCTTTCATTTTTCAAGCTGGTGAAACAAAACGAAAATTGCAATGTAGCCTACATTTTTTTATTAACCTAGATTTAATGGAAAGTATCGTTACATAAATATTTTATTTATATTGGGCTAATTGTACGTTGAAGGAAAGGTGCAGTAGGAACAAGATTTCAGTCGTTTGGCGTCGGTAAATGTATAAATTCCCACGTGTGAACGCGCGGTCGCTAGGGTAGCATGGGGGTAGTACGCAGAGTGTGAGCGCGCACGTACAGTAGCAAACAGCACGTCGTGTGTCCGCTGCTGTCGCGTATAAGCTGGCTGTGGAGATCCTGACCACGGCCACTCCTCTGACTCACACGCTGTCACCCACAGAGAAAGGTGTGAGTGTGGCCAGCAGCTGCTCGGACTCAGCCTGCTTCACCTATTCAGATTTGTTTTATTTTTTTAAACACGTTTTTTATCCTCAAACACCGCCATTATGTTGTGGACGGCCACTCAAGTCTTCAGGAAATTCTCCACCTCGTCCGTGAGTAACGCTGCGTTTGCTGCACCACAGCATGAACTGAACCTCTTATATTCACGTTGCATTGCTGATTAATCACAGTGTTGTGAATTGAATACATGCCAGGTTGTTGTGACATGAAGCAGACTGGGTAATCGCGGCTCTGACTGCAGACCAATGAGTCACAGTTCACGTCCAGGTCTTTAAAGTGCCTCTGCTGCTGTCTATCCAACAACCAGAGCAGGCTATGGTGTGTCAGAGCCAGCCTGCCACGTTACTGTCTCACCGTGCTCTCACTGAACCGGCCTCTACTGTACAAGACCTGCAGGAGTTGCATCAGCCTGATCTCCCCTCGGCTTAGTTAGGATCCTGCAGGGCTGCAGACAGCCACTTATGGAGGCATTAAATTGACAGATTGCTTATTTCCTTCATTACAGTGTGTTTTGTAACCGTGGAGCACGTTGCAGTGTGCCAGCCTGAGTTGGTGCCTCATGCACTTGACAGATCCATTCATCTGGGCTGCAGAAACCTGAAACCTCATCCCCTCCCTCACACACGTGTGCAGTTTACAGTGAGGAACTCCTCTGGATGAGGGTTGAGCTTACTGTCAGCCAATGGCTACTCTCAGAGCCGGTTTCAACCAAACACAAAGATTTAATGACCTTTGGACAGGGGGCGGATCTTGAGATTTGGGGGCTCTGTGAAAGGAGGACATATGGGGCCCCCAGATCCCACCCCTCTCTCTCTTGCTGTGCTTTTCACTGGTATGTCCATAAAATCACATGGAATCTGTTATACAACATGTTTCATGTCAATTGGTGGCAGTAAGTTTAGGCAATTACAGATCATTCAATTAATTACCGTCTAAAGACAAGGACTGTCCATGTTCCATGTCTGTCATCAGGCAGCTCCATCTTGCAGAGCTTCATTCTAATACTTTTTTTTTTCCAGTCAGAGAACGATCAGAACAGTGGAGATGGGCATGGTATAGTTGAAGCAACTGCAAGCCTGTAAACAATGCCTGCTGATGACGAGCATAGTGGATTAGTGTGGATGCAGCTATAGTAGCAGTTTGATAAGAACTGGACATTTCTTTATTCAAATAAGAGCAAAGAACCACTAAAAGCTATTACTGGTGAAAATTATTTTTTGTCCTTCACCTGATGGGCTTCAGCAAGAATTTATTTCACCAACTGGCTCTACTGATGGTGAACAGCATTGGTCTTTGCTTTATTGACCAAGCACGCTGACTAGATGCTGACAAGACATCATCAGAAGTATGAAACATGCAAAGATGTCAGCAGATTTACTCTGAGTCTGTTGAGTGGTCATCGGAGTAACTCTGTGACTGCTGAGTGGTCATCGCAGTAACTGTGACTGTTGAGTGGTCATTGGAGTGACTCAGTGACTATTCAGTAGTCATCAGAGTGACTCAGTGACTGTTGAGTGGTCATCAGAGTGACTCAGTGACTGTTGAGTGGTCATCAGAGTGACTCAGTGATTGTTGAGTGGTCATCCGTTTCTGTTTAAGACTGGTTGTGTGGCATCAAGCCACGACATTACCACTGTGTCATGATATTGATATTTGTTTTGGCTTGCATGTTAATGAATTTGTGCTTTCAGATTACCTGTGTGAGAACTGCGTTTCACACCTCAAAAATCTAGACAAGAGATGGCTTGCCTATTTCCACTGTAAGCCTCATATTTATTTTGGCCAACATAGACAGAAAAATAACCAACAAAGCCATATTTACCTTGTTTTTGGAGATATGCATGCCCACCTTGGAATAATATGTGTGCAATGTGTTTCCTGATGACAGTTTGACAGTATGTCATATTTCTTTTAAAAACATGTTCATGGTGACATGGGGGAGAAAAGCCGTTAAAGAGGCTGCTTGCCTCTTTAATTGCTTTTTATAACCAGCAGCTTCACTGTATACGGCATGTAAAGTTCAGACGTCACAGTAAGAGAGCCACAGAAAAGATGTATGGGCTGTTGTTTGAATAAGATGTGGGACAGTGAGTTGTGATATCAGGTTGCCACTGAAGAAATACACACAGGTTAATCATGATGAAAAATGTGTATTTTTCTCATTTCAGCATTACTACCAGAATAAGCTGAAACTCGCCATCATCGGCCAGAGTCTTTTCGGTCAGGAAGTTTACAGCAACCTGAGGAAGCAGGGGCACAAAGTGGTGGGCGTGTTCACCGTCCCTGACAAGGATGGGAAAGCCGACCCACTGGGTGAGTTCGCGAGCTTTTCTAGGGATCCACAATACCATTATCAGCAGATATTATCTTAAAAATTTCAATATCAGTATCGGCAGATATAAAAATTTCTGTCAATTTAACAGGTAGTATATCAGCAATATATATAAGGCAGTATATATCATTGTCCAAAATGTCCCGTATTGTCCCAACAGTGAACACAGCAGGGGGACCATTATGCTGTGGGGATGCTTCTAACTGTTGTATGAAGAAAATAGAATTATAAAGGTTTATATTTAAGGGAACACAGAAGAGAACTTCTCAGAGAAGCCTGTGACTAGGCTGCTGCTCATCGTTTAACTATCATAGAAAAATAACAAGTATGCACCTTCTTTTAACCCCTCAGAAAGGAGAATTTGACTCCTAGAGTATACATTATTCTATTATCTGATGAATTTTTTTCTCAGGATTGGTACAAAAATAGGACTGGAGGCATCCTCTGTTGATCCTGGTCATATGTCCATCAGGCCTTTGCTGTGGCTACTTGATGAGTGTTGACTCTGCTGTGTTCCCTGTACAAAGACAGGCTTTTATCCTGCGTTAGCAATGCGATAGTGGCTCCATTGTCTGTGAGTGGAGAGGCCTGTTTGGCCCAGAGATGCAGCTCTGAGGTGAAAAGTCTACAATCAGGCCGCGCTCTGTAGTATGATGCAATCTTTCTGGGAAACATCATCATCAGATGTCGACTGCCTCTTCGGCTCTGCGTGTCATTCTCGTTGCTTCTGCAGCCATCATTCAACCTCTGACCGCCACATTGCTCCTGGTCAAAAACACATTCCTGCCCTGCCTGAATGCTCTTGAAAACTAGTTCAATTGGAGCTCAAAGATGCAGCACAGGTTATGAAACTGAACTGAATGGAAATATTTATTTTGAACATAAAAAAGGAAAGCAAAAACAACCACAAACAGAGAGAGAATACATTTAAAAAGTTTACATGAAAAAACAAGAACTCTGATTATCCAGATTAGATGCACTGATTTGAATTTTTTTTGAAGCTGTGGCTACAAGTCTTGATGAACTTTAACATTTTAAGATCTCACAGCAGTTTGTCATGAGGACTTTTGGGTCAAAATTCAAACTTTGAGAGATGAGGCCAACAGAAATCAGGACTTCCACAGCATTAACTACAGTAACCCACCCCTCTTCACTGTGAAGGATCACTGACTGCTGAATGTTTTACTGCATGTTTGATAGGTCCACATTTACACCCCTCACCCACTCAACATCAAACAACCGCCTGTAAGAGTTCACACCCACCTGACAACCCCCTAACTGTGAGGAGGATGGGTGTTATCTCTTTAAGACAGAGTGGGAGAGACAATCTCTGAGATTCCCTGGTGGTTCCCATCAATTATTAATACTAGGAAATGCATGATATTGGATTTTTGAAGAGATTTAAAAAACATCATTTCAGCTGAAACTGATGTTGTCTATCATGTCAATATGGACCGAAATCTCTGAAAAAGAATCAAGGCAGTTCTGAAGGAAAAAGGGGTATAAGGTGTACCTAATAAAGTGGCCGGTGAGAGTATAGTATACAGTTATCGGACACAGCCATGATTAAAGTAGGGGTCCACAAAAATATTTTCCAGAAGCATATGGGACATCCTGAGGCTATGATCTGAAATGCAGATAAAAATAGCTGATTTTTTTGTTAACTGTTGGCTTGTGAATTAATCCAATATTTTTTGGATGAATCAAGATTGTATATCGCAACCATTTTCATCATGGTATATATTTTTTATCTTTGAATTTTTTTCTATAAAAGTTTTGTACTTTTAACATAGTTCTAGTGCAATAAGATGAAACCAGGTTTATTTCACGTTTTGCTTCATACCAAGATCATCGATCATTTTTATCCTTGTCTTATCAAGTTAACTCTTTTTTTCTCTTTAAGCTGTGGCAGCCGAGAAAGACGGCACACCGGTGTTCAAATTCCCCCGATGGAGAGTAAAGGGGAAGCCAATCCCAGAGGTGGTGGATGCCTACAAAGCTGTGGGTGCCGAGCTCAATGTGATGCCTTTCTGCTCCCAGTTTATCCCCATGAACATCATCGATCACCCGACACATGGCTCCATCATCTACCATCCCTCCATCCTGCCTCTGCACCGAGGAGCCTCTGCCATCAACTGGTGAGAATCCTCTTAATCCTGAAACCTAAAAAAACAGAACCAAAAAGAGTGACCGGTGTCTAGTTTTCACTAGAATTAATCTTTTAACTGATGCTAATATGCATATTATCCCAGTGATGGAGAAACCCTGCATTCTTGCTCTAATAAGACTCAAAAACACAGAAAGCTCTAAAATTAATTTTGAAAAAGGTCTAGATGTAGAGCTCACATTGCTGAAAAAAATGAGTCAAGTGAGGTATATTTTATAAACATGTCAACTATAATAAAACAAGCACCAAAGGTCTCAAAATTGCGGAATGCCACAACCTCCTCGATGAGAAATCGTAACCCAAAAAAAACGCATCATAAACTCACTTTTTTTTAATGAAAAAAGCTACAGTTTGGATTTCAGATGGAATGAAACATGACTGAGCAAAGAGACAGGTCAAACAAACATGTTTAGAAGCAATATCCTTGAATGTCATGCCCCTCCATTTCCCATGGTACCATTCTACTTTTGCTTGTTTTCTTGGGATCACGTAAATGTTGCCATCTTTGGAAAAACATCTTTGTTATCTTAAGATATAAGGCCAAGTAAGTTGAGAAATAGCAACAAAAACAACCATTATCATGGTAAGTTGGTGGGGAGTTAAATATAAGGATTTGTGTCTACTGAGGGCTTCCATACCTCACAGACTTTGACACAGCTTCCTCTGACCAACCTGTTGAGAATCACTGCCATAGTGGACGATAGTCATATATTTAATTTTACTCTTGAGCTCTAAACACGACTCACCGAGGGGCGAGAGCCCAATTGTCATCATGGGCAGCGATTTTTTTCTCTCCCACTTCTGCCCATTTATAGAGCAGTAAACATGCACCGATTCTCACAAAAAGTGGCACACAGTGAAAAATCTGAAGAAATTCAAGGGTTATTCATTAGTTTCTCAACATTTTAGCTGTTTTATTTTCATATTAACTGGAGGTGATGCTCACACAGGATGTAACTCCAGCCACCAGGGGGCTCTTGCTCACAACAATAACAAAAGAAGATGAGTAGAGACGCTCTGCCCATCCCCACTGTCAACCTCTTGTTTTGGATTGAGTGAAAAGTGGCCCTCCTTGTTAATGCTGGGATCTATTTGTAAAGCATTCTGGATCACTCACAATGCAAACCAGGAAGGGCATTTTTAACAGCTTTTCTCTCTCGTCATGAGAAATTCATTACATTAAAACATTGGTTTACTGTTCAGTAAATACACTCTATGGAGATCAGTTTTTATTGAACAGTCCTCAATTAAAAACAGGAAGTAAGCCACAGAGGTGGCATGTCTGCACTCTACTTGACCTGGAAATGGCTAGTTTGGCAAAAATTGTACAGTAGGTGGGGGTGGAGTTCAACAGAACAAACTTGGGTGATTGAAATTGTAACCAATGGCAGAGAATAAATGTGGTCCATCACAAGTAAACAGCAAAAAACATGAATGAGATACAGCAATAGAACGGCAGCTTCCTGTAGCAGCTCATGCTTCTTCATGTAGCAGTTTTTGACATGACATCCAGTGGCAATAATTAACAAGATGTGTCTGTCAGGATGGATCCAGGGCTCCAGGCTCAAGGGCTCCGTTGTTTAAAAATATTGCTTTGACACAAATCCTTTATTCTTTTAATCAAAAATGCAATCCAACAGCCTGTCTCATAATATTAAAAAAAGGCATAACTTTGATTATAGGCACACTGCAGCTAAAGCATTGGGACAAGGTTGCAGAAATAGTCCCAAAATTGCTTTATGTGATATTTGTCACTCAGAAAAATAAGCTAAAATACATCATAATGAAACAAAACAAACTAAACTCAGATAGTAATTCTAAAATACTTTAACCATAAGTCAGGCATGGGTGTAAAAAAGTCTTATGTTGACACATGGAGAATCACTGACCAGCAGCCTTATTTGCTAATGCTAACACTCTTTTTAACCATCTGTTGATAGTTGCTCCTTGATAAAGTTGCAAAACGTCTAAGGTTTTTGTCCCGCACATCTGAAAACTAAGGGCCAAAGGTTTCTGGTTCAGACAGGCCGAGCGAAACTCAGGTCTGGGTCAGACTAGATGTGTAGGTGGGGTTTAAAGGGAGGTCTGCTGCTATCTGTCTGTCTCACAGGAGGATTAAACCAGTTCTGTTTGACCCCAACCCCCCCCCCCCAAGCTGGTTTTCTTATCTCTCCACATGCCAGCTTGAATGCGCTCCACCCCGGTTATCACACTGCTTTGTTATCACAGTGTGTAAAGGAATAGCTTCTGTTTATTTACAACTGTAAAAACACAATGTCCGTGTTGTTTTTCTAATTATTGATGAATATTTCTCTTTTTACTCCCATAGTAAATCTGTTTGGCTGTTTTGACACTACTTACAGTTGATTAAAAGGACATTTACATTAAAAAAAACAGTTTAAAGATATTGTGGACTTTACCTTTTTCACTCCCAACTGTGCGTCCATTAAGTATGAAACCACAGCCCAAGAGATCTAAGGATGTACCACAGTGTAAAATGTTATAAATCCAGCCAAACTGTAGCGATATACTTGGCCAAAAGCCTAAATAAAATAAATATGTCTATACTCAGTTGCATCATAAGAACTAATATCAGACAGCTTGTTTCCTCACTCTTATCAGCCATTTGTCTGTGTTAGTCTCTCCCTCTCTCAGTGAAATCACCTGTTGTCTTCTCTTTATCGCTCCTGCTCCTTTAACTCATGTTTACGGTCCTCTTTAACTCATCTATCTGCTCTAAAAATACCTGCATTATGGCACCTGTCCAGCATTTTTTCCCTCTGTATGTATGCTTTTGTGTCACAGGACTCTGATCCATGGAGATAAGAAAGCCGGCTTCTCAGTGTTCTGGGCCGATGATGGACTGGATACCGGACCGATCCTGCTGCAGAGGGAGTGTACTGTGGAACCCAACGACACTGTGGACTCACTTTACAACCGCTTCCTCTTCCCTGAGGGTATCAAGGCTATGGTAACCTACTTCCTCACTGTCATCCAAGGAACAGTAGAATTGTAACTAAAACTTTCCAAACTGTCCAGACTTTTCCTCACCATTTTCATATTGTTTGCTATATTACTCCACTTTTTTCTTTCCACAACGTGTTAAACTTCACAGACTGATTTTCCCAATTGTTTCCTGGTGCAGGTAGAGTCTGTGCAGCTCATTGCTGATGGGAAGGCCCCCAAAATTCCCCAGACAGAAGAGGGAGCGAGCTATGAAGGCATTCAGAAGAAGTCCAATTCTAAGGTGAGCGTCCTCACGGCTCACAAGCTTGACCTCATGACTCCAGCAGCTTTGCTCCAGTGATTACCATTCTGCACCATAGGTGCATTACAATGAAAAATGTGTTTCTGTCCAGATTTTGGAGAAGCAGACTCCTGGTGCAGGAGTTGCATTGCCCGCCTAAGCCTGCAACTTGTTGTCTGCCACTGAGTAGTCTTGTGAGCAAAGAAGCATAAACTTGTAATACACAATGAAAGGGGGCAAATTTTCTGTCTTGTCAGGTTGTACAGTCATGGATGAAAATGTTGGCACCCCTGGAATTTTTCCAGAAAATACACCATTTCTCCCAGAAATTGTTGCAGTTACAAATGTTTTTGGCAGACACATGTTTATTGCCTTTATGTGCATTAGAGCAATAGAAAAAATTCGAAGAAAAAAGACAAAATTGACATAATTTTACACAAAACTCAAAAAATGGGTCAGACAAAATTGTTGGCACCCTTTTAAAACTTTGGGTAAATCATTTTATTTCCATCATGTGATGCTCATTTAAACTCACCTGTGGCAGTAACAGGTGCTGGCAATCTAGAAATCACACCTGAAGCCAGTTAGAATGTATAAAAGTTGACTCAACCTTTGTGTTGTGTGCCTGTGTGTGTCACACCAAGCATGGAGAAGAGAAAAAAGAGCCAAGAACTGTCTGAGGACTTGAGAAGCAAAATTGTGAAAAATATGAACAATCTCAAGGTTAAAGACCATCTCCAGAGATCTAGAAATTCCTTTGTCCACTGTGCGTAATATACTCTAGAAGTTTATAACCCATGGCACTGTGGCTAATCTCCCTGGATGTGGACGAAAGAGAAAAATTGACAAAAGAATGCAACGCAGGATAGTTGGAATGGTGGATAAACATCCTCAGTTTACTTCCACACAAATTCAGGCTGTCCTGCAGACTCAGGGTGCAAAAGTGTCAGCTCAGGTGTGCCAGTAGTCGAGTGGTTAAGCTGCGCGCCATGTACGCAGGCGACCTGGATTCGAATCCGGCCTGTGGCACTATTTCCTGCATGTCTCCCGCTCTCCTCCCTGTTTCCGACTCTATCCACTGTCCTATCTAAAAAAGACCAAAATTAAATCTTACAATAAAAAAAAAAAAGTGTCAGCTCAGACCATGTGTCAGAATCTGAATGAGATGAAGCGCTATGGCAGGAGACCGAGGAGAACCCCACTGCTGACAAACAGACATAAAAAAGCCAGACTGGAGTTTGCAAAAATGTACCTGAGTAAGCCTCAATCCTTCTGGGAGAACATTTTGTGGACAGATGAGACTAAGGTAGAGCTTTTTGGAGAAACACGTCATTCTACTGTTTACAGAAAACAGAATGAGGTCTACAAAGAAAAGAACACAGTACCTACAGTCAAACATGGTGGAGCTTCAAGGATGTTTTGGGGTTGTTTTGCTGCCTCTGACACTGGGTGCCTTGACTGTCTGCAAGGAATCATGAAATCTGAGACTAGCAAAAAATTTTGGGCCGCAATGTAGGGCCTAGTGTCAGAAAGCTGGGTCTGGGTCAGAGGTCATGGGTGTTCCAGCAGGACAATGACCCCAAACATACCTCAAAAAGCACCAAGAAATGGTTGGAGACAAAGCTGGAGAGTTCTGAAGTGGCCAGCAATGAGTCCAGATCTAAATCCCATTGAAAACCTATGGAGAGATCTCAAAACTGTTGTTGCAAGAAGCACCCTTCAAATCTGAGAGACCTGGAGCAGTTTGGAAAAGAAGAGTGGTCCAAAAATCCAGTTGAGAGGTGTAAGAAGCTTGTTTATGGTTATAGGAAGCGATTGGTTTCAGTTATTATTTCCCAAGGGTGTGCAACCAAATTTTAAGTTGAGGGTGCCAACAATTTTGTCTGGCCCATTTTTTGAGTTTTGTGTAAAATTATGTCAATGTTGTCTTTTTCCTTCAGATTTTTTGTGTTGTTCCAATGCACATAAAGATAATAAACATATGTATACCAAAACATTTGTTGATTGCAACAATTTCTGGGAGAAATGATGCATTTTCTGGAAAAATTCCAGGGGTGCCAACATTTTCGCCCATGACTGTATGTGATAGTGGCATCTGTGCTCACAGTCACGACATATGTCTCAGCATTTTTTACCGGTATAAAGATGCAGCCAACTGTTTGATGGAAAAAATTGTGTAAATGAGGCTCTTATACACAGGACTTTCCAGCCGTTCAGCTATAAAAATGCGACATTAATTTTGTCCATATATCCTGGTTCTCTTCCTAAATATCCACAAAAGCAGATGCTGAGCATGTTAACCAAACACTGATATGATTCATTTCTAAGACCACATCAACACTGAAAGCATCTTTGTGCTGAAACTCTTACATAATAAAAGTCAACATGTTTTCTGCTGCTTCTGGTCCTTCATTGCAACATTGCAACAACACCTTCATTCACTGACCTGGATGGAAATTTACTGGAAGTGTAGAAAATTCAGGGCCAAGCCTGTCTGATTTTGTATCCGGCTGCTGTTTGTCCCACACGAGGAGAGGTAGAGGTGGAGCTGCTCTTGGCTGCTGTCTGATTCATCACCGTGAGCCACGTTGCTGGCAGAGTGTCTAAAAGTGCTATTCTTAGCCTGTAGAGTTAATTTCCAGCGTCCACGTGTCCCTCAGGGAGTTGCAGCCAGCTGTTGGGCTTCCCTCCCATTCTCAGAAAGCCGGTCTGAAAATGAATATGATCCGTCAGCATGTTGACTCTGGTGTCTCTCTGCCCCTCAGGTCAACATGGCCCAGCCAGCGCAGGCCATCCACAACTGGATCCGTGGCCATGACAAAGTTCCCGGTGCCTGGACTCTTATTGATGGTCAGGTGGGTTTCCTGGAAGACACAAGCACACACATTAATACAGTTTTTACTTAAAGAGAAATGTACTTCAACATGACTACAAAATTTAGGAACAACTCCAGTCCAGTTTCCTGATTTTCTAACAAGTTGCAGGTTGATAATACAAATATTTAATAAACATGACCAACGCTTTCCTTTGTTTTTCCTTAGACTGTGACTTTGTACGGCTCGTCCATGTTAGGGGGGTCGGTACCAGCCGGTCAGCCCCTGGAGATTGAGGGAGCGTCCCAGCCTGGTCTGGTTACAAAGAATGGACTCGTCCTTTACGGGACTGATGGGAAAGCTGTGAGTGTCTACTACTAAACAAATAAATCTGTGTCTATTGGCTGCACTCCAGGGTTTATTCAAACACAGCGAGAGATAGTTCACCTTATGATGGTCTTTGTTGCTGAGCTTTATTCTCTTTGTGTTTCTGTCACAGCTCCTGGTGAAGAATCTGCAGTTTGAAGACGGGAAGATGATCCCAGCATCTAAATACTTCTCTTCAGGTGAAAGCTCGAGCGTGGAACTGACCGACGATGAGAAGAAGATGGCAGAGGAGATCAGGGCAAGCTTGACAGTCTTTTTGATGTCCTTTAAATTTAATTATGCTGAAGGATAACTTTGAAAGACTTCAAGTTAACCATGATATTTCTTTAACAGAACATCTGGAAAGGAATCCTCAGCAACGTACCGGCCATTGAGGACACGACGGACTTCTTCAAGTCTGGAGCCGCCTCTATGGATGTAGTCAGGTGAGGTTCAAAAGTGAAGTAATAATATCAGAAAAAAGCTACCTGTGTTTTAAAGCATAGGTGGCACAAACTGTGGTATGTCTGTGTAAATTTGAAGATTTGGGATTGGGTTATAAACAAAAAGTTAACATATAAGCTCATTTAAAGTCATAGTAGTCAGCTACATGCTGTGTTTTTGTTCATTGTGAGATAAATTTCCAAATTCTATCAGCCACAGTGGCCTACGGCTCATAATGGAGAACCAGAAAACAGTAAATTTAAACTGGCCATAGTTCACCATAAGGCCAGGGGGAAGGCTATTTGCTGGAATACTTGCCTATTTTTCACTTGAACAAGGCACAGCATGAACAAACATCTTACCTGCTAAAGATGTGTTTAAATCCATACTTGGCTTGTCTGTAGACATGGATGACTAAAACAAGCAGGCTGTGGCTTTGTCTCTCTCAAAGCAGCAACAGTTCAATCCCTCCTGTCTGTTAATATCGCGATGCTAAAGTTTAGTAAAGTCTCTTATAATAGATATGTATTCCTGCCAAGTCTGTCACAATAAACGTCTCCCATGCTAATCCTTAACAAAGACTTATTTTGAGGAGCAACATCAGAAAATGAAGCGTTTTCAGCAGCAACTTACCTCATGTTGTGTCCTGCTGAGTAGAAAGCTGAAGCTTAAGGAGAAAGGCTGTTGCAAAAAAATACAGAGGTTTACACTTTGTCTCCCTTTAATGGCAAATTACACGGCTGTGTTTACAGATCCCTTTTAAAATGTACAATAACTTATAGAAAAGGGATGGTCATCTGGTCTTCGCCGCAAGCTGTAGCTTTACAAGCTTCTGATGTAAAATAAGAGTATGATTTTGTAGGACATCTCTTTATTTGTTGTTTTAACTAAACATGTGACTGTTAACCCTTTACATTCAGGCTGGTGGAGGAGGTGAAGCAGAAATGTGCTGGTGTGCAGCTGCAGACAGAAGACGTATACATGGCCACCACCTTCCAGGATTTCATCCAGATGTTTGTCCGTAAGCTGAGAGGAGAGGACCAAGAGGAAGAGCTGGTCATTGACTATGTGGGTAAAATGACTTCAAAGTTTATCTTACCATCTCCAGCTCAGGAGGTGTTTTTTGTGGTCAATAATGCTTTATTTGTCGACAGGCAACCAAAGATGTCAACAACATGACAGTGAAAATGCCCTACCAGTGTTTCATCAACGGCAACTTTGAAGATGCAGAAAACGGGAAGACCTACAATACCATCAACCCTACTGACGGATCTGTGAGTCATATGACAAGTTAATCCACAAAGAGACACTTTGTTTGATGCATTTGTTATATTTTTGGACTGTTTATGTCACCAGGTGATCTGTCAGGTGTCCTACGCCTCAGTGGGAGATGTGGACCGGGCCGTGGCTGCTGCTAAAGACGCTTATGAAAATGGACCATGGGGAAAGATGAACCCTAGAGACAGAGGGAGCCTGCTTTACAAGTGAGTGGCTCCATCTAGAGGGCTGAATTGGGATTAGATGGCTAAATAAACCTATCAGGACTAGATTGCTGTAGAAGAGGAAATAGTTTAACTCCAAAGGGGGAAATTTGGGGCGATAGAAACATGTTAGAACCTCCTTTCAGTATTTTCTTCAAATGCATGTGTCTGTTAAAAACCAGTCCTTCCTTTAAGTAAAAAAAAAAAAAAAGTTGGGACAGTGAGTGAAGGAAACTCCTGCTCTGTTTCCTCCACCCTGCAGACTCGCAGACCTGATGGAGGAACACCAGGAGGAGCTGGCAACCATCGAGTCCATCGACTCCGGAGCTGTGTACACACTGGCCCTTAAGACACACGTGGGCATGTCCATCCAAACCTTCAGATACTTCGCCGGCTGGTGTGACAAGATTCAGGTAGGTTTAGCTCTGAACACACAAACAGCAGTTTTCTAACCATTGATTCTGACAACAGAGGTACATGTTTGTTTGATACAGGGTAAGACGATCCCCATCAACCAAGCCAGACCAAACCGAAATCTGACCTTCACTAAGAAAGAACCTCTGGGGTAAAGAAAATCTAGATTTACTAAGTACTTTAAATAATCAAACATCAGTTGTTTGTTTACCTCATGCTGTTGTTTTCTTCCTGTGACAGTGTGTGTGCCATTGTCATCCCCTGGAACTACCCTCTTATGATGTTGGCATGGAAGAGCGCTGCCTGCCTTGCAGCTGGAAACACACTTGTACTGAAACCTGCACAGGTAAGTTTAACATACATGCAATACGAACTGCCTCCTACTTGTTTTTTGAACATGAACATGATACTTAATTGTGATTTTGCAGATATGCTGATATTATAACTCATTTTTGCAGATTCTTATACCAGTAAAAACATGGTTGTGCTTAAGAATCCACCCTACAGTCATACAAAAACCAACCCAAAAAGTTGGGATGTTGGGTTAAATATTAATCAAAACAGAATACAGTGAATGCCCTTGACATCTGACCCGTGAGGGGGCATTGCATTTAAAACTGTCACATTACAATGGGGGCTCAGGAAAACCAGAAAACCATTGTCAGTTAACACAGCACGTCACTGCATCCACAAATGCAAAGATAGAGCCATATACCAACAACATCCAGAAACCCACCTACTTCTCTGGACCAGAGCTCATCTTAGATGGACTGACCTAAAGTGGGCTGTGGTCTAATGAGTCCACATTTTAGATTGCTTTGGGAAATAATGGCTTGGTGAGACCAAGCTGGGGGAGGAAAATAAACATTCAGATTGTTGTCGAAGTTCAAAAGCCAGCGCTTGTGATGGTTTGGGGTGTATTAATGCTCATGGCATTTGTCACTTGCACATCTGTGAAGGCAGCATTAAACCTTTGAAACCAACTTTGTCATATATGTTAAGAAGAAATATAGGTTACAAAAAGTTAAACAACTTTCTAACCATAATTTGTAGCCTTTTTTAACTTTTTTTCCCCTCTGGAGGTCCTCATTGTGCCGTTCTAATGACACTATCCAAGCCTCTGTGGCCCCAACAGTAGCTTTTCTAGCAAGCCTAAAACTTGGCTGACTTTTCAGGGTCTTTAAACATTATATCCACACCAGTAACTCTGATATTGAACATCTTTTTTTTAAATGAATTTTTAATCAACTTTTAATTGTTGCTTAGCATTAGCCACCTTAATCTTTTCCCAAAATGGATGTCACACGGGCTGTGACAACCATTTTGCCAAACAGAGATGTGCGTACACATAGACCGGAGAAGACAGCCTGAATGGCTTATAATGAAGAGAAAAAGAGACGGGGAGCCTGTGGTGTATCCCTCTGTGTCTCTGCAGACAGGAATTACTTTAAATAATGGCTCATACTTAGCCAGTATAAAAAAACAAGGATTTTTTTGTAAATATGTAAATATTTTGTCACTCTTTGGTCCCCAAGAGATTGGGGAACAAGGTTATGCAAGAAAGTCTTAGTCATTATTGTTTACTGTCTTTATCACATAAAATCTTTGTATCCGTTTAGTTTTTCCTATCGTCTTTATCGTCCCATAACTTTTTAAGGATTCAAGTGACATTACAGCACCACACACATTCTTTATGCCCAGGTTGTCCTGAAAAATATGTTTAGAGCTTGACTGTGCACCACAGGGTGGATGTTTTACAAGCGTTTTAAGACAGTAAGTCCAGGTGAGACAAAATGGTTAAAAGTTAGCTTTGGCCTCAGAGGGTAAATACTGAGAGGTACATGCAGATTTTGAAGCAGCATATGCTTCCATCCTTTTTCAGGGACATGCCTGCTTAATTCACTGAGGCAATGCCAGGATTTTGTAGCTACAACACCATGGCTTTGCATTTTTTTTGGAGAGGGCGGGGCCTAAACTGACCTAAACACCTGTCTACCAATGAAAATTTACATGATGTACGTTTTCTATGTGGACATTTTGTCATGTCATGCTTACATAGTGTTGTTGGAAAGAAAGATGATGTAGCACAGTGGAAAACATGCTCCTATCTTTTTTAAGTGCTGCAGCTATGAAATTCAGAGGGTGTATATTAAACATTAATTATCATTGTATTCTGTTTTTTATTTACATTAAACACAATTTCAAACCTTTTTTTGGGGGGGGGGGGTTCTTCCTTATTACATGAAGCAGAACTTCATGTGTTAATTTGTCATTATTTACAGGTCACACCATTGACAGCACTGAAGTTTGCAGAGCTCTCAGTGAAAGCTGGCATTCCTAAAGGAGTCATTAACATTTTGCCAGGCTCAGGTATGAACACTAAATCACAACACAGCAAACAAAGTAAGGATTTTTATTACATTTTTTTGTTTTATGGACAAATAAAGGAGCTGATTGACGCATTACAGAGATTCCGGGATGCCCCCACACTGTATGCTCCTTCTGTGACAAATTATGTTAGTTTTTATACACATAAAGTTTTTGTTTCTGTCCTGCAGGTGGGATGGTGGGACAGCGTTTGTCTGATCACCCAGATATCCGTAAGCTGGGCTTCACCGGGTCAACACCCATCGGGAAACAGATCATGAAGAGGTATGCCTGAGGCTGCTTATTTGTTTGTTTGAGTCACTGTGAGTTAAAGTTAACACTTCCCTTTTTGTGATTACGTGTTGCAGCTGTGCAGTCAGTAACCTGAAGAAGGTTTCTCTGGAGCTGGGTGGAAAGTCGCCTCTCATCATCTTTGGTGATTGTGACATGGACAAGGCTGTTCGCATGGTGAGGGAGCTTCTGTTGCAGACTAAGGCCAGCCCCACACTAGACGATTTTAAAAACAAGGGAGACCACAGGCATTGGGAAAATTTCAAACGTTTTTTCATCTTTGATCCTGTGGACACACACACTAGACTACTCTGCCGCTGCTTCTGCAGCATTTCAGTTGAAACATTTGACGGATACCCCCTGTTTTTTTCTTCATTCGATTTACACTTTTAGTTTCAGCCCTGGGATTTATTTTTTCTTTAAACAAAACCATTTTGTGACCTCAATTTTAAAAGGTTTTTTAAAACTTGTTTCACATATTTTATAGATTAATTAGTTTATGAATGAAACAAAAACCTTAAAGAGTAATGTCAATACTTATGTTGTCATATGAGATTTTATGAAAATATCTAGTGAAATCCACTGATGCATGCTTTGAAGACAAGACGGGTGTTTTCTAGTGCCAAAATGATTTTAAAAAATCTGTGTGCTTTTAGTCCATTCACTGTTTTTTAAAAGGATTGTTTTCCAGTAATGGAAAAGGTCTATTTATTTTTTTTCAGTTTGATTAAAAATTTAAACATGTTGAAATAAAAATAAAGGTAAAATGTAAAAGTGACAACATAACA
This sequence comes from Cheilinus undulatus, assembly GCF_018320785.1. Classification (NCBI taxonomy): domain Eukaryota; kingdom Metazoa; phylum Chordata; class Actinopteri; order Labriformes; family Labridae; genus Cheilinus; species Cheilinus undulatus. The sequence continues at coordinate 14,860,023 of NC_054887.1, read as the reverse complement.
GAAACTCAGATGACAGATATCCATATTCATTGCATTTATTGTGTTTTTGTGATTACTACTACAGGGTATGAGCTCTGTGTTCTTCAACAAAGGAGAGAACTGCATCGCTGCTGGACGTCTGTTTGTGGAGGATTGTATTCATGACGAGTACATCAGCCGGGTGGTGAGTGAGACTCAGCCCTGACTTGCTTTAAAATGGCCTGGAAGTCCTAGTTAAATAAACGAGCAAATCTTTTCAAGCTTTACGGTTCCATAATGTAATGGTGTCAGAAGAAAATAAAATAACAGCTTTGAGAGCATTTAATGACTTCTCTTTTCTCTCTAAGGTTGAGGAGATCAAGAAGATGAAGATCGGAGACCCCCTAGATCGCTCCACAGACCATGGCCCACAGAATCACAAAGCTCACCTGGACAAGCTGCTGGAGTACTGCGAGGTGGGAGTGAAGGAGGGCGCCACGCTGGTGTATGGAGGCAGACAGGTGGACAGGCCAGGTAAGAAAAAACACCTATGGCTTATTTTCAGTCTAGTAGGGTCAGATTGATTGCTCGCCCTTAATAATATCTGCCCCTATGAGACTACAACAGAAAATAAGCTCAAGTGTCAGAATAATGTGTCTGTTTTCCTTTTATTTTTGAAGTGTTATTTTTAGAAGGTTTGCTTTTGTTACCACCAGTTGACTGTAATTCCCCTTCAGGCTTTTTCATGGAGCCCACAGTGTTCACTGACGTGGAGGACCACATGTTCATTGCCAAAGAGGAGTCCTTCGGCCCTGTCATGGTGGTGTCCAAATTCAAAGACGGGTAATTCAACGAATAATCAGTCTTCAGTTCAAGTCAGAGCCTCTGACCTTAGATAACCTCTCTGTTCTCCTGTAAACCCTCAGTGATGTGGACGGCGTGCTGCAGAGAGCCAACGACACAGAGTACGGCCTGGCTTCAGGCGTGTTCACCCGCGATATCAACAAGGCCATGTACGTGAGCGAGCGTCTGGAGGCGGGAACGGTATTTGTCAACACTTACAACAAAACCGATGTGGCTTCACCGTTTGGAGGCTTCAAGCAGTCTGGTTTCGGTAAAGACCTCGGTGAGTAGCATGAAAAGCAGCTGAGAGTTGTTGAAAACTACAACAAATGACTGCAGGCTGTTACACCTCAAAAACGAGACACAACTGACTATTGGCAGCAGGGGGGGCTAATGAGTTCAATCCTGGTAGTTTTTTGTGAAATGATTTTTTCTGTGAGCAAAGTAAAATAATGTAAGCATCCAAAGTAATTCTAGGTTGTTTGGAAAAGCTGTGTTAAAATTCTTTGTGCTGTTAACAGCTCTTGAGCAATATGTAAGAAAAAAATATTTCCATAAGGGGGCTAATAATTTCATAAACTAGCTGCAAAAACTCTCTGGTACAGCTACCTAAGCTAAGCTAACTCGATGCTAAACACACAACTTCTGTCAAGCTCTTCACAATAAAAGTCCACAGCTGTTCTTTTTCTGAAACGCTTTTATTGTGAAAGCCTTCACCAGGAAACGTGCTCAAGTCATTAGCAACTTTACACACCTCATCAGGATAGAGATGAAATGTGAAACATGTTTTGTTCAAGTCTCATTAGGTTTACTTCTGTCTCACTGCACTCCATAACATTTTTTTCTGTTTCAGTGCTTAGACATAGATTAAGTATGCCATCAAAGGCTTGTTTTAAGGGGAGAAGGGGGTTAATAACACTTGAATTTGGATCAAAAAGCATTATCACTTTTTCATTTTGTAATACTGTGAAATAATACCATTACTGTCAAAGGCAAGAAAAATATTGTGATATGATTTTTAGGCCATATCACCCATGCCTAGAATAGGCAAATGTGGCTGATAGGTTAGGGAAATTTACCTCATGATGAAAAAAACACCATGTAGCCGGCTGGTAATTTTCAAAGAAGGCAGAGAAATCAGCTAACATACTATATTAAGATGAACTGCTCGATAATTTTATATCATTGTAGCATTACGGGGGTGGGCTGTACTGGAGCCAAAATATCAAACATTTTGTCGTAGGGTGCAGCATACATGATGGTCCTCCAGGGGAGGTTCTCTCTCCCAGTTACTAAATGCTTTTTTCTTTCTCTTTTGTCTGCAGGCGAGGACGCTCTCAGTGAATACCTCAAGACCAAAGCAGTGACTGTGGAGTACTGAGACAGTGTGAACGAACTCTGAGCCACGTCAGTCTGCGTCAGCCAGACATCCAGCCACATTCTGCAGGACTACGAGCATGTGTGAGAGTGTGTGAGCGTGTGAATGAGAGGAGAGCTTTGTTGTTCATGTTAGCTTGGACAACGTGCCTGTCTTTTCTTGGCTTTCTGTGTGGAAAAAAAATCAACACCATGGACGAGAGACGCTTGCTTTTTACCCGTCTGCATTTCTACACATAAAACGTGGAGTTGGAGCCGAGGTGGGTCCGACTGTATTTTTAAACTAAAAGTGTGTTTTATGTTAAAACACACTCACTCTTATCAACCTGAAACCTATTTTTAGTAAGTCCGTTCTCAGAGTGGTTGGTCTTTTATCCGTCTGTCAGCTACACTGTGCCATGAGGTTAAATTGTTGGGAGAAGGACTGTGAGTGGCTCGGATTTAAAAGGGAATTCCTTTGTTTTAAACCTAGGTCCTTGTTTTATATTTTTGGGGTCTTGATGTCTAAGGGTGCACTCAAACTATGCCCAGTTGTCCCATGCTGAGCTAAGGCATGATTGGTTGCTTGGCATGGTACAGATTTCTTAGTGTTAGTGTACCTTAAGAGACACAAAAAGGTATGGATTTGCTCCTGTAGATTGTTTGTATTTGCAGCTGAAAAACAGGCTGCAGAATAATCCTTAGGGGAAAATGTGCCCGGACGATGTATGTCTACATTCTTTTTTGTATTTCTTCTGATTGTCTGACAACATTACAGAAAGTTTCCCCACTTTTTTACAAGGTGAAATCCTTCATTTCTTCAAGAAACAGCTGCTAGATTGCTTTCTTCAAAGCTGCCAGACTTCATTGAAAAGAAACAGCAATTTTACCTCACAGGACTAGGTAAATGTTTATGCACTGCTGCCTTAAATTGTCTGTTGGTGTCTAACTTAGCTCTTTAAATGGATAGATGTTCCAACAAGGTGTTTTTGCTACAAAAGAGTGATTGATGCAGCAGCTTTTTAGTCCAAATAGATAAAATGACTGATGTTGTCAACATAGTGGTTTTATGGCTCTTATTTGTGTAAAAAACACCCACAATACCTCAGTCTGCAGCAGGGATAGGCAACTATGGTATGGCAAACTTGTAAGAGATGGTAGGATACTCTTGATTTAACCATTGTAAGTACATATAATTTAACAGAAGGAAAAGATATGTAGCTCTAATCCGCCTTTATTACGTCAAACCTTTAGATTTTTTTAAGCCAGAATGTGCAAATAGTAATGCTTATGCAGCTGAACACAGAATTTAAACCAGTTTAAGTTATTTTTGCATTGCAATAAACACAGTATCTACTGGTTATTTTAATATGCTTTACTTGCATATCAAGTTTTTTTGCAATTGCATATAAACAGAGAAACAAATACAGCCTATAGGGGGGACAGGAAGAGATATCTGCTTTGAGAAGGGCTACCAAAGTCCTGAAGTTTTGTGCTAAATAACAATCTAGAGCTAAGTTAGAGTTCCAAAAGTAGTGACACATTAAGGCAACAATTTTAAAAAGCTCAAGAGAAATGATGGCAGACATGGATTAAAACTCCCAGTCTAAAGCCTCTCAGTGGTTCAGTCCAGTTTGTCACAGTAAACACTGATCTTTTCACAGCTGATGTCTGTCCAGCCTCACCCATTGCAATGGGAGGATCTTTTGTCTCATCTCAGTGATAAGAGCTGATCTTTTCGCTCCCCCTCAACAGCTCTACATTTGGTACTTTAATAGTTCTTTAAATTCTGACAAAGAAGGAAACTGGCTCTCTGTCGTTCATATAAAAGAGCGAGCTCATTCCTGAATGACACATTATTGCTCAGCCACTTACCCCACAAAGTTCATTTCCTTGATAGGATATCAGTGTTTCCGTTAGAGGCATGTTTGTGAAAAAAGGAGAAAAGCGGTTAAAGAGGCTCAGTTAGCCTCTTAGCTTAGTACAAGACTCCTCTAGACTCTTGTCTCCCCTCTCCTGTCTAGACTTGTAGTTTTAAGTCTGCAGGGCTAAGTCATTTGTGATATCAATCACCTTCATGCCAGGTAAAGTGGTTAACATGTAGAAAAAAATACTTTTGGAAAGTGTAGTGATAACAGCCAGTTTAAGTAGATATTTTCTGATGATAACTGTAGGTGCAGGTCCACTTAGAGCTGTAACGGACTGACTTTCTGTTCTCATTGATTCTTAACTTGGGCCCCTGTAAGTGTCCCCCCTGGTGTTTACAGTCTGTCTCTGTAGAGATCCTTTCTTTGATGTTGTCAGACTTTCAGAATGAAAACATGAAGCTGTCGGTGACAAAAAATAACTTTAAGTGAACATATTATATTATGGTGCCACTATAACCAGCTTGAACTAGTATTATACTACAATAGATTTTTGTTAAGTGGCATTGTTAGTTTTGGTTAAGAGTGTGCACAGTGACCTGTGATCACACCTCACAAGGATGTCACAAAATTCAAAACACTGATTTTAGGCATCTAAAAGATTTCCAGCTGCAATTGCTGCATCATTTGATTTTGTCTGACTATTTTTAGGTCCTGAAGGATCATTCACACACATGAAGAAATAAAAGGTATCTGGCTGCAGACCTCTATGGTGGGGCTTTTTGAAGTCATCTGTTGCAGACCTCTACAATGGGGCAGGAAGTGATGACTTAACCCTTGTTGGGTTTTTCCTTAGTTTGTGGTGTGTTATTTTTAGTTCTACCCCCCCCCCCCCCCTCCTCGTTACCCTAACCCTAACCATCTCACCCACTGAAGAGGTCTGCAGCCAGATCCTCTTGGAACAAACTGGTAGCAGAGAAAGAAGGGATTATTGATACAGTTTTATTTTTATTTATAACAAAAGTCTTAAAGAGGTTTGACTTCATGGCAGTGAATGCAAACTGGTAAGCAACCAAATTTAGAGAATGTTGTTGTTGACAAAATGCTTCAGAAATCACCTTAAAGACTTAAAATAAGGTTAGACAGTTACTCCATGAAAGTTAGTCTCTATTTGATTTTATTTTAATGAACATTATAAAATACATTATGTTTCTTGTGACATCAGATATTTGAGACATTCTTACTTCATAGCATCACAGAGGAAATATTTATCCATTTTGAGAAGGTGACCCAGTGAAGCTACATTAAAATGCTTGCATCTGGGATGTTCAAGCATCCTTAAATGTTGCAAATACTATTAAAGCTGCATTACCACGTGAACAATGACAAAAATATCTTAATTCAAATGTGATGAATTAGCTGTCCTGAGCATTTTTAATCCTGGCTCTAATTAAAGGCTTCCCCTGATAGAAATAGAGTAGTATTTTTACATAAAGATGATTTGATTATAATTCCATTTGGCTGTAGTGACATATTTTTAATTTATTGTCCTCACTGGGTGTTAATCAAGTCCTTGCAGCTGTTTGTTCCTAGACTCTTCCTTTTGTCAAATGTGTCCTTTTTGTAAATATTTTTGAACAAAAGAGGGATTATTTGATATATTTTTGTCAGACAGGAAGACTCTGCTATGAAATTATATTCACTGACTTTACACTCGCAAGATGATTTTCTGCATTGTTAATGTGAAAAACCTGTAAAGTTAGTTTTTTTAATCAGTCCCACGTTGTCAGTTAAGCAGCAAGGGCTAAGAAATGTTTCTTTTCTCACCCTTTGTGAAGAGGGGAGTTTCCCTCAACAAAGAGAGTTTGTCTACAGCCAGCGATGTCATTTGACTGTGAATAAAGCTCAATTTGAATTTTACACCATGATGCTGTTGTTAGTTTGCTTAATGTTATGAGGAAATGATGCTGATGTGCTGTGTAGATGTATGACTTTACTGCACAGGTATCCATACACGCCATCCATTTGCTTCCGCTTATCTAGGCTATCTATGCTGGGCAGTGTGCAGGAGTTGGATCAAACTGTTGAAGAACATATAAGTGTTAAAGTAAATATAATGACAATTTCCCACACTGGAAGAGCATATTACTCGTCTGATAACCATTGACATAACCTACATGGGTAAGAAGCTCCTTTAACTCTAAATCAGGCAATATTAAGCATTTGGCAGATTATCTGGGCCTGCATTATGTTTTACAGATCACCAATAAAATCAAATAATTAAAAAGCGTGCTACTTTAGCTCAGCTGAGATGCGACCCCTGATTTGTTTTTACTTGTCACAATCTCACCTTTCAGCTTGGTGCACACTTCGGGATTTCAAACCGACTCAACGGTCATGTTGGGATGTCACCACATGTGACTGAATCGTTTATGACACACAACCAACTTACATGATCTAGTGAGTGGAGTAGGGACAGACTGTGACAAATTTCCTTAAAGTCCCTGTAAAGTGAAATCCAAAATTTGTCTTAACACACTTGATATGTTGGAATGCTGTGTTTTTGTTCACTGTGAAGTAAATTACCAAGCCACGGTAGCCTACAGTCACTAAAAGGATTAGAATGGAGAGATTTGTGCCAGAAAAACAGTAAATGTAATCCTCAACTTCTGTCTGCTCTGGCACAGTCCACTGTAAGATCAGGGGGAAGGCTAATAGCTGGAGTGCTTGTCTATTTCTCACTTGAACCAGATGCAACATAAACATTTGACCTGCTGGAGGTGTGTTTTAATCCATATTTCACTTGTCTTTAGCCCTGTATGAGCAAAAGAAGCAGGCTGTGGCTTTATCTCTCTCCCTCAATCCCTACTGTCTGTTAGCATCAAGATGATAAATTTTAGTACAGTATCTGATGATAGACATGTATTCCTACCAAGTCAGTCACAATAAAAGTCTCCAATGCTCATCATCATTGAAGACTTTTATTTTGAAGAGCAACATCAGGAAATGGGATGTTTTGAGCGACAACTTAACAAAGACATCTCAGAAACGGGAGAGAGACATATCTCAGAAAATGAGATATCTTGACATAAATGTTATTGTTTCTTTGGTGGCTTAGAAAAGGAGAGTTGCAACATAGCAGCATAGCAGATAGACGATTCCTCCATTCAGGTAGCATTTCTTAAAATTTGAGAGGATCATATTTCTCTTGAGTAGGCAAGGCTTCTTCTCATTCAACCAACACACCCACAGCATCCAAGAACAGATATTACTATCTCTCTTTCCATGATTTTGAAGCTTAATTTTATAAACTTAGAGATGTTTTTCATGACTGAAATTTGGCCAGGTGGTTCATAACACAGTGGCCTGTCATACAACAAAATCAAAATAGATTTTTTTTTTTATCACTTTACAACGACTTTTTGTTTCCTTTGAAAAGTCTTGCAGACAGAGGTTGAAGACAAAGTAGCTACAAAACAGTGATTATAAGCATTTTCACCCTCCCCTACTTGCATCACTACCAGCAAACACAACCAGCAGCTAAAAAACAAGAAATATTCAGTCAGCTAGTGATGGGAATTACAGCCTGTTTTAGTGATCTGGATCTTTTGATTTTGCATAGCAATGAGAGTCATTTTTAAGCCTCCTTATCTGCCAAAATTCAACATTTCTACCTGTGTATTTATAGATTTCCCCAAACAAAAGTTACTTTGTGTGACATTGGTATAAAAACAAAATGTTAAACAACAGCTGTGGCTTAACAGTGTAGAATAAAGACCATTCCTTCATTCTGAGGTGTATTTAGTATCAGCCAAAGGGGAATAAAGTAAATGACACTATTTGCTCGCATAAAAAAAACATCTCGCTCATGAGCAACACATCTTTGCTATCAGTAGGAGGTCTGCAGATATTTCCTGCTCTTTCATATCCTTTACAATAGGAGGAGCAGGCACACCAAACAGGCATGCCTGCTGTTGTAATGGTGATTTAAGACGCTGTCTGACAGTTTCAATAGGAAAAACAAGACTCAAAGTTGATGAATATGTTTGTTGCTCTCAGGTAAAGACATGCAATCATCATTCAGTCTGTTGAGCCTATTGAAAATCAAGGAGCTTTTCATTCAAAGTGATACCAGAATGTGCACAAGCTGAAGAAAACAGAGAAAAAAAACTTAACAGTTTCACGCATTTGATTCAATGACAAGTTCTAATAGTCGGCTCATGGTTGACTGGAAGTCAATGAAGCATGTGTTCTGCTGCCAAAGGCACTTCAACAACTTCAACTGGTATACTGGGAGAAGTAATAATCACTGCTGTTCCCATAGGTAGGAGAAGGATCTGATTGTGTCCAAACAGCAGCTCCAGACAGTTTAATCCACATTCCTTCAGAGAGAAAAGAAGCTCGATCTACATCAGAGGCTGCTGTTGTTTTTTCACTCTCCCTTCTGATCCACAACCTGGATGTAGGCTTTCTTCTTCTTGTCTTTGTCTCCAGGTAATTTAAAGTTCTGTTCTGTGATCTTCTCATCACAAGAGTCTGAATCCTCATCAGAGTCCGAAGTCTCCTCTTCATCAGAGTTGCTGTCTGAGCCGCTGAGCTCCACCAGCGCTACGTCCTGAAGACCAGAGAGAAGCATGACTCAGCTGAAACATGCAACAAATTCATGAACAGGGTCTTTCTTAGTATAAAGACACACTGACCATCTCTATGACCCGCTCTGCCTCCTCCACACTCTCAATGTCAAAGCGTCCAACGGGAGCATCCTCCATCTGCTGCTTCAGCTTCTCGTTGGCCTCGGCCATCTGAGGGAGGAAGCTCTGCAGTCGCTCCAACACTGACGAATAACACAAAAACACAGTTTTACCACATTTGAAGTAAAGACAAGATGCTTTTGCCCTGCTGAAAGGAGAAGAGATTCCTCTGTCAAATTCTACCTTCAATATTGGAAACATTTACATTTTCTGCCATGTCAATGATCAAAATATGGGATATGTCAATAGCAACAGCCCAAGTTGTCCAACAAAATCCCCAAAATACATTGTTAATATATAACTCCATGTCTGGGACATGTGTTTCATAGTATTTCTGTAATATATTGTAAAACAAAAAATGTTTGCAATAGTATTCGAGAAAATATATTGCAGCTACAGTTTGACTTTTATGTAAGTATGGCTTTTTTGTAACCAACAAAAAACCCTAAAAGACTTCATGCAGAGAAGACATTTGACTCACCGCTGCTTCTTGGGACTCTCTCTGTCTGCAGGGGTCTGCCAGCCTTTGGTTTGAGGAGAAGCTTTTCATTTAGACCTAACAGCAAAAATCAAGCTCTTCATAAGTTATTATGGTGTTCAAAAAGGCAGCACAATCAGACATGCAAAAACATGCTAGCCCACTGAAGGTTTTTACAGACAAGAGTCTATCTTTGTGGGGTAGAATTATCTCAGTGTAATGAGTCCTAGGTTGGGAACTGGAGGGTTGCAGGACTGGTAGCTGGACAGGTGCCAGTTCACTTTACAAGCACATTCTAGGTGCCCTTAAGCAAGACATCATATCCACAACTGCCCAGATGCTCTTTCATGTGCAGCCCCCAAGCACACTGCTCTTGGATATAGGCTGTAAACGGGAAGACTTGTCAATGCAAACAGCTAGTTTGTGCATCAGAGTTTGAAGTACTGAGGCATTTTGGTCATTTGATGAGGAGGGTTTCCAGTTTTGTGGACCTCAGAATTCCACCTCTGCTTTTTGCTTAATTTAATTTCCTCCTGATATTGATAAATCCTGTTAAATCACCAGTACTTTTCCATTAACATTATTTTAAATACATTGTATAAGTTAAATAGACCCACCATTATACTATAAAACATTGTGGGTGGCTATTTAGGCTTTAATTTGGACATTAAGGCTTTTATTTTGAAATGTTCATCTTTACCATTGGGTCGCATGAATTCCTTTTCCACAAGCATTTCATTAAAACAAGAAAACGAAATACCAGAGTTGGAAAAGAGGGACCCATTTTGTTCAGTTTGTTTTTCCTTTTTCTATCTTTGTGACAAAAACGAAAAAAATGGGAAACTGCTTGTTATGTTTTTTTCAATTGAAAATTGAATTGTCAAAAGCAAAAAAATGCTTAAATAACAAGAGCTTCTCTGGATTTCTGAGGCTAGTTTCAAACAGGACGTGGAACTGCAAGAAAATACACAGACAAGTAGTTTTTTCATTTATCAGAAAATGATGATAATGATGATTACCAACCAAAAATATTCATTTTAGCGCCACATTTGAGAGAAAAAGGAAAGTACTTACATGCAAGAAAATGGAATCAGACAATTAATACAGTTGTTTCTTAAACTGTACTTAAATCAGTTAGTTGATTACCAATAAATTAAATACAGGACGAAATATCAATTGACAATTTAAATTGAATTTTTTTTTATTTATTTATTTTTAGCAGAGGTCACATGACAGTCCTTATATTTGACAGTGGTAGTTTATTCTGGATTTGCGACTATTTTAGATGTCAAAGTTACTTCTAAAACTGCTAAACGAATACTTATACTTAGATAAACATTCCCTAAAGACAGTTACAGAGGATATAGAAACGTACTCAAGAGGTACTAGGAGCTTTAAGACAAACTATTGTAGTAAAACCGTGTTTTGAACGTTGTAATTCTCTGTTACTTTGACCAGCACGTTACCCGATGAGAAAATCATACCAACCTTTTCCGTTTCCAAATGCCAGCAAATCCTGTGAAGTCGTTTTATTAGTATTTAATTCCATTTTAGACACCGCACGGTTTTGTTTTTATCGACATGTGTGTTCCCTTTGAGACCAACATCCGGGTAACAGGTCAATAAGCTAACTATTCAACAGTGCGCCTTCTACAGCGCTCTCTACTGTGCCGGATGACCACCAAAATTAAATTGACTGTATTCATATAAAGAATATAGAGCGGCTAACAACACTGTAGACCTTGACTAAGAAAACTTCAGTCGTCTGTAGCTGGCTGATACGGGCAGAAAATGTAAAACGAGTTGATGAAACTAGGCAAAAGCCTACTCAAAAAACAAACACTACAGTCGAAATAATCCTGCATTCAAGGATGCTCGGAATTCCTCATGTAAAGTATTGTGTTGCTGTCAAGCGAGAATATTTCGAGAGTTAATGAGCAGGCAATAAAAGAAATTTTAAGCATCTCAAACAATTCGTATGAATACCTAAAAAGGGATTTGGCCGTCGCGTTGATGTAGAGAACTTTTTTGTTACGCTCCTCAATGAAATACTCTATGTCATATTTCCTACAACAAGTGAATGCAGCATCAGTGTGTGGCACTTTATGTTCTGAGTCGAAGAAAGCTCAAAGGTAAGCTCGACATCTCACTCATAAATTTTTCCGAAGCGCACAATTTTTTTGTTTATTCGAATTCGACATTAATTAATAGCGCGGTTATCATACCAGTCGCCACCACACAGGTTCATCATTTGTCTTAATGTTTCGTTCTTATTCACATAGCGGCATTTTACATCATTGTTTGGAGCCAAGTCAAACAGGCTGAGTCAATCGACTCTTCATATTGAGTGGTGCATCTTTTCAGTATATACGATCTTTGGTGGCACTTTTTGCTCTGACGCGGCTCTGTGGCTGGTTGACTGTCAAGGAGGGTTCGCATCTTCTCCAGCTGGATAAAATGTCTTCGTAGCAGACAGGTAACTTGGAAAAGAAACAAAACGAGTCGACAGCTTGAGTTGGCAGTTTGTTTTGTTTAAATGTAACAGCTGTTACTGGTTAGTACAATATTTTGGTTGAGAAAGTAGGGAGCCGTGCCTCCTACTGTTTTGATTCCTGCACAGCTAGCTAACATAGCACAGTATTTAAGCTAGCGAACATAAACAAATATCCTCTTATAGTGAACATTTTCGTGTCTATTCAAGTTTTTAGTAAACAGTAGCTTGTTGTGGAAATAGACTTTGAACGACATGGACGATTTTGCGACTGGCAGGTTAATTTAAAGGCTTGAACAATCATCAAACAGACAGACAGAAAAGGTGTACAAATTAACACATGACAGTAATCACAGCATCCACTTAGGTAACTGGAATAACACAAGCAAGTAGTTTTAGGCACATTTGCTACTTTTACTCATGCTCACCGTTAAATAGATGCTATCAGATGGTGCAAACCAATCTTGATTTCCTGACATTCTGTATTTGTTTTGCTGCTAACTGAAAATATGATGTTATTTTAGCATTTTCCTCAGTTATTACCTTCTTTTCTTTATTTCACTGTTGAATGGTCTACAACCTAACATTTTATCTATTGCCTTTGTATACTAGACTGCTGACCTATCAGCTGTTAATCCTACCATTTCTACATTTTTGTCTCTCATTGCTTTTGTTGTGTCTTAATTTTGACCTCACTGCACATTTCAGTTATAGTCTTTTATTATTACGTTCTTGATCTGGAGTTGCAAAGCAAAGTACCTTCTTTAATTTCTTATTGTGGCTTCCCCAGCATTTGCCTATCCTAACTGATAGTACAGTTTGTCCAAACGTGTGCACCTGTGTTTTACCTCACAGTTGCCTGTTCTGGTGACACAGGTACAAATACCATCAATGAAACATGTCTACTTGACGGACAAATACAGTTCAGAAGAATTCACACCTGCTAAAAGTAAATTCTATGTGCATATAGTGGAATAGGCTTTGTAGTGTTTACACTCAGATGCAGCTCAATAGAAACACAATAGATTGCAATGTAGCAGTAAAGGGCATGATGATGTGCACCAAAAGTCGATGTTTGTATTTTTAACTAAATGCCAGTACACAGGGATCGGGCATAAACAGCCATTCTCCAGTCCAGCCATAAATTCTCTGAATTTGAGGTCTGGCCTTTGAAAAGATTCTCCAGGATTTTCCTGTATTTTGCAGCATTCATTTTACCCGCCACCTTTACAAGTCTTCCTGGGCCAGCTGCTGAGAAGCATCCTCACAGCATGATGCTGCCAGCAACATGCTTCACAGTGGGGATGGTGTGTTTGTGGTGATGTACAGTTTTTGGTGTCTTGTTTCATGGCCAGAAAGAACCATTTTGGTCTCATCAGACTAAAGAACTTTCTTCCTCTTGCCTTTTGGCCAACTTTTCTTCAACAGTGGCTTTCTCTTTGTCACTCTCCCAGAAAGTTTTATCTGGTGAAAAACCAGAGAAACAGTTGTTGTATGCAGAGTCTCTCCCATCTCAGCTGCTGAAGCTTGTAACTCCTTCAGAGTAGTCATAGGTGTCATGATGGCCTCTCTTAATAGTCTCCTTCTTGCATGGTCACTCATTGTGTGAGGACTGCCTGATCTGGGCACATTTACACATATGCCATATTCCTTCCTTCCTCCCAAAAATATAAGATTTTTTTTTTCAATTTTTGGGGGCCAAAAAAAGGCATTAGAAAGTTTTGAATTTGAAAAGAAATGTGCAGCAACCCCAATTGCTCTCTGAATTAAATAGCTACTTTTTGGTTTACTCTCAAAGCTGCACAGATTCCCCTTAAGCTGGCCCATAATTCATTAAAAAAATTCTGCTCTATATGTAGACCTTACTTCACTTTTTGTCTGTTTTAATAAGTAGTGGCTCAGCCGCTCAGTGACTGTGTAACAACATCTTGAAGAATGCTCTGGGCTGTGCCTCCCTGATCTCTCACCTTTTCTCTCTCTGTTGTCTTCTTTCAGATTGAGAAGTCCTTGAAGTCATTTTCTAACATGGACGGCACACCTGAGCCTGTTTGAACCAGTTTTACTTTGTCTTATTTTCACCCCGCTCTCTAACTGGATGACGGGAGATGAGACTCTGCAGCCTGAGACCACATCATGAGTATCCAGAGCCTGGGAGGAGCTATCGGGGAATCCCTGGGCTCTAGCCTGACCGTGCGTATGAGCGGAGCAGGGGGCGGGTGGAGCGCTCTATCACTGAAGCCTGTTTCTTCTGGGCGAATCTCCTCTCTTTTCCACACCATGGTGCCCACCGGATACACCAAACTGCAGGAGGAGCGGCTGGCGATGGTGGACCTGGGAGCTAAACCTGAAAGTAGCCCGCTCCAAAACGGCTACAGACAAGAGACGCCGCACATAGAAGGCCGGCGGCTGTTGGACCGGGCCTCTCGATCATCTTTGTCTTTATCTGACTGTGGAGATGGAGGTTATTCAGAGACAGAGCCCATGCTGGCAGAGAGGAGGATGTCAGGCGATGAGGCGGATGTTGAAGAAGAGGAGGAGGGGGAGGAGGAAGGGCAGGGGACTAATGCACAGAATATGCCCAAGGAGTCGCCGCTGGCCATGGCGCTGCAGATCTTGGTGCCTTTCCTTCTCGCTGGATTTGGAACTGTTTCAGCTGGAATGGTGCTGGATATTGTGCAGGTCAGCTGAGCAACAACACAACTATTGTTAAACAATAGCAGCTTACATGAGAGCTTAAAGGATGGTATTAAAGTTTAAGTCCAGTTAAACACAGAGTTTGTAAATTCTGCCATCAGGGCAGCACAAAAGGTGATGGGAGTGATGATAAAAAACTGACACATACAAGTTTCATGTTCCAAAAATAATCAAACAACAAACAACCACTGGCTACAGAGGAGAGTTATATTCCTCATCTGCTCAAACCAGTGCTAAAAAATGCTCTTAAACATTATAGCAAGTCCTAAAATAATACAATCTTGAAATCAGTGGTGAAATTGACAAAAAAGCAACATAAAATAGTAGTATAACAAATACAGTCTTGACCTTTCTAACTTGAGCTCTACTCAGCGTAGACCACTTCTGTTAAAAACATATTGTTGTTTTGCCTTTCCACCAGAAAATAGAGAAGCATGTGTGAAGTTAAGTACTGTTTAAAATGATCAATCCCTATTCCCCATCCCTGTGTTTGATGAAGTGGTAACAGTCCAGGCAGATGTCTCCAAATAATGTTAATCATGCAAGCCGCTCGTTTACCTTTTAAAAGAGTTTCCTGCGGCGATATTACATCATGAGGAAAGTGTTTGTGGAGTCACTAAGGAGAAAATTATTAACATTTGGGGAGAAAATGTAATAGACTCTGCAGATGTTCAAAACACTGCAAATGGCTGTAAAAGACTTTGAAAAACCTTTGTTTTAAGTGGAATATTTTAGTCCAGGATGATTGTGCTTATTGGGAATGTCTTAAATTAAAACATACAGCCTAAAAGATCACATGTTCAAAACACAAACAGGAAGTAGAGTTAAGGGACATGCTCGCTGTGTTAACTCCAGCTTAAATCAGTAGCAACAGTTCATACACATCCAGTCTATTTGTTTATTTGTTCGTTTGTTTAAAAGGATCCCCAGTGGTTGCTACCAGGGTAGCAACTAGTCTTCCTTGGGTCCCTAATCAACCTACATTACACAAGATATTCAAAAGAAAATAGACATTTTAGTCCCCATACAGTCCAACTGTAGTGGTTCATTTTTATAACACATTTTACATGGCGATATATTCCACTGAATTGAACCCCTGTACAAAACTGTTTTCTGCATACAGAAGTTCTTGGCACAGCAGCTACAACATGAGCGTACGTGACCTGCCTTGTAATATGACTCTGCTATTGATATAGGAGATCTTACTGTAAAGACCTTTTGATTTTGCCATATTATTTATGCAATGAAAAAAGACTGAGAGTTATAAATAGTGTCTCCTGAACTTTTAGCCATTTAAGAGCTTCATGCTTGTCCTTGATGCTTTGTTTTACATTAGTTGGAGTTTGTGATGACACAATGATTATCAAGATGAAACAAAACTAGTGATTGAATGGTTTGTCTGATTGAAGTATCTGTCATAATGGTGGACACAGCGCTTCCCATTTGATTTAAATTCTGCTAATATGTGGAGAGCAGTTTAGCTGTTCATCACCAAGAAGTTAAACTTCGTGAACCTACTCCAAATCAACACCCATCATGTTCAGAGACAGAGGCAGCGTGTGTTTTTTAATGCATGATTAGAGCCAAAGGTTAAGTGCTTTGTTTTGGCTTTATTTAAGAACAGCTTATTTCGATCACTCAGTTTGATAAACAAAGCAAATTGCTTTGTAATGAATCGTTTAATTAGTCTATGAAGTGGGCTGCTGTATATGTTGTTGAATCATCTGCATACATTATACTTGATGATTTATTTTAACACCAAGGGTAAATCATTAGTAAAAATAGAGAACAGAAGAGGACCAAGGCAGCTACCTTGGGGAACACCACAGTCTAGCCTCCTTGTACTGGAAAAACTACCACTAAAATTGTGCTCTGTTTGTTAAATAACTTTTCTGTCTTTCCAACAGCTTCTGCCTTTAAACCTTAAGCTGTGAGTTCTTTTGATAAAAGTGCAGCACCAACAGCTCTCCTTTGGTCTATGTGGTACAGCCAGTCATCGCCATGTGCGTTAGTGTAGGCATGTTGGATGTCACTTTATGGGGTTTGGATAAATGTGGACAGCATTAGCATGGGCCAGTGTTAAAGAATATGTCAGTCATTGACTTTTTATATAAAGACAACAAACATTTAGGCTATGGATGCACAATATTAGGGGTATGACGTCAGTATCAGCAGATATTAACTTAAAAAGTGAAATATCAGTGTGGGCGATATTTTGGCTTTAAAAATCTGCTTTTTTCAGCTGTAAATATTAGTGTACGAACAAGTAAGTTAGTTGAGTTGAACAGCTGAAATCTCTTTCTTTATTCATCATCATTCCTTACCTTTTATAGTGTGTTGACTGAAATCTGTCACTTTTAAATTGTGAATTTTAAGGACTGAAGGTTTAGGTCTGAACTGCATTTAAATATCAGTATTGATATCGGTATCTTCTAAAGTTATTTTGTAAATATCGGCATATCAGATATTGAAAAAAATAAAATATCGTGCATCCCTAGTTTAGGCTCATATTTACTTAAAATGGCAATACTTGCAAAATAATGCCATATGGTACAGCAACAGAGCAGCAGCTCCCAGCATTACTTCCTGTCTATGCATGTCCAGTTACACCTCTACATATTATACCACCTTTAATTTCATCCTCAGTGATATTTTCACAATAGTATCCTTTGTTTATTGCTTACCTCTAAGACAGCATGTGCTGGACAGAGTCATAACTGAAACGTGGGAACAGGGTGTCATCACTAGAGCAAAGTCTAAAGGGGCAAAAAACACCATGGCACATGTTGCCAACAAGCTAGACTGGATGTAAAACTGAAAGTCCATTGCGCCTTGAAATGTTTTAATAAGTCTTAGTTTCTCATAAAAGTTGTGTTATGAATCACAAGGTTAAAGAGGAAGTTAAAAATCCGCCTTTATGCCCTTTTTTTTAACCACAAACAGCCGTTAGACAACTCCCTTCAGAGCCACCAGACTCCACTAACTAAATCAATAAGTTTACATTGCAGCTGCTGGTCTATTGCTGCTTTTACTGATTTGTTTACATCACTGTGTTATTGGGAAACTGAGCACACAATAATAATACAAACAACTCCCTGCTCCCAAAATGAGATCACTGATTTTGTCGCAGAGGCTTGATCGAACCTCTTTGTCCCTGAGGATTATTTTGTAGCCGTTGAAGCAAAAAAAAAAAGTGAAACTTTTTCTTCCTAATGATTCTTTAAACTTCATGGTGTGTGAAAAATGTGCCCCAGTTCTAAAGGATTTGCTAGAATTAGCATTAAACTTAAATGAAGTGCTCACTTGAATTCTAAAGCTCTGCAAAATGCAAGCTAATTTATCAGAGGAAATTTAAACATTTTCTGCAGCTGTTGCTCAACTTACAGGAACTTTTTCCACATCACTGATGGTTTTTGTTTCAGAGGAAATTTATGGTTAAAATAATTTTGTGGGTTTTTTTCACTCTTGACAGATGTGTGGTAGTTTCTAAACTCACAAACTACTTTTATTGACTTACAGCCTAATAAACCTCTGCATTGATACTGAATGAGGGTTCATATACACACAAGTAATAATCCTTATCTAATTCATGGTGTAGTATTTGAATTTAATTTGATACGAGGGAAGTATTTTATCTCAAAGGTCAGACGGTTTATTGTTTTTTATGTCCACAGCACTGGGAGGCGTTCCAGTACATCACGGAGATCTTCATCCTGGTTCCTGCTCTGCTCGGCCTCAAGGGAAACCTGGAGATGACGCTGGCTTCGAGGCTGTCGACTGCTGTGAGCAAACATGCATATACCCCACCCAAACTCAAGTCATGATGACATAATCCATCATGACATGGGAATATTTCTGTGCTGTGTGGTGTATGAGGAAACTAACTTAACACAGTTTATAGGGTTTGGATAGATTTCTCAATAGAATTAAAGGCAGTGGAATTTATTACTTCATATAATATAGTGTTAAAAACAGTCTTGTATTACCTTAACTTTTTTGAAAGAGCTGCAACTTTTTACTGATGAGAAATCATCAATTATTATGTGTCAGCTCCAACCACAGCCTAAAATCAAGCCATCTTTGTTGTTGTTGTTCTGGTATTTCACTCACTAGCCACTTTGTTAGGTACACCTGTTCAATTGCTTAACACAAATAGCTTATCAGCCAATCACATGGAAGCAACTTAAAGCATTTAGGCATGTAGATGTGGTTGAGACAGCTTTCTGAAGTTCAAACCGAGCATCAGAATGAGGAAGAAAGGGGATTGAAGTGACTTTGAATGTGGCATGGTTGTTGGTGCTGGACAGGCTGCTCTGAATTTTTCAGGAACTGCTGATTTACTGGGATTTTCACACACAACCATCTCTAGGGTTTACAGAGAATGGTCTGAAAAAGGGAAAATATCCAGTGAGGGGCAGTCGTGTGGATGAAAATGCCTTGCTGATTTGAAAGGAGAATGGGCAGGCTGGTTCAAGATGATGGAACTCAAATAATCAGTCGTTACAACCAACGTATGCAGAGTACCATCAATGAAAACACAACACGTCAAACCTTGAGGGAGATGAGCTGGAGCAGCAGCAGGAGACCATATCAGGTGCCACTCCTGCCAGCTAGGAACTGGAAACTGAGGCTACAATTCGCACAGGCTCACCAAAACAGAACAGTAGAAGACCAGAAAAGCTAGTCAGCTGCGACATTCAGATGATGGCATCAGAATTTGGCGTAAACATGAAAGCATGGATCCATCCTGCCTTGTATCAGCGGTTCAGGCTGGTGGTGTAAAGGTTTGGGTGGTATATTCTTGGCACACTTTGGGCCCCTTAGTACCAATCGAACATTGTTTAAATGCCACATCCTACCTGAGAATTGTTGCTGACCATGTCCGCCCCATGTACACCAAAGAGTACCATCTTCTGATGGCTACTTCCAGCAGGATCATGCACCATGTCACAGATCATCTCAATGTGGTTTCTTAACCATGACAGTAAGTTCACAATGGCCTCCACAGTCACCAGATCTCAGTCCAATAGAGCACCTTTAGGATGTGGTGGAACAAGAGATTTGAATCATGGATGTGCAGCCGGCAAATCTGCAGCAACTGTGTGATGCTATCCTGTCAACATGGACAAAAATGTTTTGTTGAAACTATGCCACAGAGAATTAAGGCAGTTCTGAACAGTACACTATACCAGCAAGGTGTACCTAATAAAGTGGCCAGTGAGAGGGAGAGAGAAAACACCACTTTAGCACTTGGAAATTCTGTTTAGCTGTTTGTATACAACGTCACCTGCATGAACTTTAGAAATAAAAATTCATCGGGTTTTTCTTTGCTGCAGCACCTTCATGTCGACTTCAATGTCAGTAAAACCGAGTACATTGCAGACTTTGCATATTTTGTGACTGACGCAAGTGTGTAATTCACAAATTATCACAGGTCCACAGATAATACCAATCCCATGTGACTAAATGAGACTAAAATTTAATAAGATTGGAATCCATATAATTATGGTAAGTAGTTGTAGCTCTTCTGCCTTTCAGCTGTAGAAAGCAGGGATAGTAGGCTTTTCAGTATGCATTTGAACACACAAGTGTGATTTGCGTCACATTCAGGCAAAG
This sequence comes from Cheilinus undulatus, assembly GCF_018320785.1. Taxonomy (NCBI): domain Eukaryota; kingdom Metazoa; phylum Chordata; class Actinopteri; order Labriformes; family Labridae; genus Cheilinus; species Cheilinus undulatus. The sequence continues at coordinate 14,839,971 of NC_054887.1, read as the reverse complement.
AGAAAACATTTTGATTAAGTGTGGACTATGATGAAAGGACTTTTTTGGAGCAAAAATTGAGTAATTTTTCTTGATCTGGATGAAAACTTTTAAGAGTAGAAATGAGAAAAGTGTGACTAAAACAAAAAGACATTTCAATCACACGTCTAAGACTAGACTAAAAATACCTGCCAAATTTAACACTGGTCTTATTGATATGGTTGCTGTAGCCTATGAAGATGCATGGCTATTGTTACATTTTTCAGGTTTACGCTCATGACGTTGAATCAAATTTTACTTATATTGCATGATTTAGTTTAATATTAGGGCTGTCACAAGATTAAAAAATTTAATCATGATTAATCTCAATTTCTGTAGTTAATTGTGATTAATCACACCCCTTTATTGCATTTTAAAATTCCACTATTTTGCATTTATACTGTTTTGTGTATTTTTTAAAATATTTTTCTTCTGTCTTAAACTTGGGTTAAGTGAATTCCTGTTTAGATACAGACCTACTTTTATTGGTAGATCACAGATTTAACATGAACTTAACCATTTGTTAAGTTTGTTGGCTTGTCCACTGAGCTGTCTGTAAGTTTTTTTAAAAGCATGGGGTAAAGAAAAAGCTTAGTGCACTAATTGTGTACCTTGATTAATCTTATTTAATACTGCTAGATTATTGAGATTGGTTAGCCTAGAAACAAGTAGGGATGTAACAGTGGTGTGGAGGCATTTATTAGAAACATGAGCACATTACACAGCAGATTTTTCTAGGGAGTAATTAAAGGGATACCCTGTCAATTTTCAAAATCCCTAGTATTAGCATATTACCCCCTAACCATAGGGATGTCTCATCTCCATGTTTAGCCTCTCTGTAGTAATTATAGGTCATCTCTGTGACACAAGTACAGCTGTTTCAGCAAGTCACTCTTCTGCTCTGTCAGGTAAAAAAGAAGAAATCAAAAAGAGCCTCAGATGAAATACCAACCCTGTTTGTCTGTAAAGCTTTTGTTCTTTGAAGCTGAAGTAATAATAACCCAGAAATGTGCTGTAAACGAATGATTTGCAGCATTTTGGATGGACTTTAGTGTAAGAGCTTAGTGGATTAGGAATGAGAGGAGGAATTTGCTGATGTAGCAGAATGAGGGATGATTTCCTGTGGAGTGAGGTGAGACATTATGCTGCAACCTGGATGGTTGAAGAGTCAGAAAGCAAATTTATTACTGCTCTTAAACGTCTCAGAGCAGAAGTAAAGAGGCAGAGAAAGGTTGGCCTGTCAGAGAACAAAGAGTGCAAACATTCAGAGCATAAATTATCCTTTAAAACTACGTCAGTCTCTTCACAAATCCTGGTATTTACAGTCCAGAGGAAAAGTCTGTGAAGTTCTTAGCCAACAGAATTTGTTCGAGATGACTTGTTGTGTCCACATTTCTGTGTTTGTCTCCGCTGCTTTAACCTTAACAGAAAATGCAGAAGTGACGGGGCAGAATTCTCTGTTTGTTTTTCGGCTCCCTGCGTACAGGCTCCACATTCACAGCGCTGTGTCAACACGGACAGCAGAGCTCAGTGAGAGCTGATCCTCCTCAGCGCCGTCCAGAAAAACTATTTGTCTTCACGTTGCTGTTGTTCTCCTCAGGCTGTGCTATGAAGTCGAGCATGATTCACAGTGTGGGAGTTATAAACTTCTCCGAAGCCACAAAAACTTTAAACAATTTTCAAACCGTACTCTCTTTGACTGGTGACTAACAATCATGAACAGGGACGGGAAAAGAATTTTAAAATTCATACAGTCAGTTTATAAAACAAAGATTCAGTGCAACTTTTATCTCAGTTTAATAGGTGTAGAAAGTAACTAATTACATTTACTCACATTACTATGATTGAGTTGCTGAGTTGTGTATTTGTACTTTTTTGAATAGTTTTTAAATCAGTTATTTGACTTTTACTGAGGTATATTTTGCACTTAATCACATTCTATAATAGCATCACTAAACAAAAGACAAATATAAGTCAAAACAAGGAGGTCCAAGCTTCCTGTCGTTGGCATGAAACTGGATAGTGTTTTTGGTTAACAAAAATTAGCGGTAGTAAATAGCTCTGAGCAAGATAATGCTACCATATTATGTCCAAAAACAGCTGTTACATTTCACTTCATTATGAAGGACGTCCTTTACTTTAACCTCCTGAGACCTGAGCTTTGGTTTTGGATGTATATTTTGTTTCTCTCACTTATTTGGGATCAATAGGAGCTGATAAGTTTAACAGCTCAGCATCGTCTTTGAGCAGTGATTAATTTTGACCAAAAGTTCCCCCGAACAGCAAAATAAATTCCCTGAAATTTCCATGAAAGTTCTGGAAATTTCAAAAGACACCCCTAATCCCCAAGGTCCATGAAAATTAACAAATACATTTCCCAATTTTCCATGAAATAAAAATGAATGCTAATGTTAAAGCAAATTCCCCACCAAAAATTCAAATAAAATTGCCAAATGTGTGAGTTTACCCAAAAATATCCAAAACCCCCAAAATGTCCTTAATTCCCAGATTTCCATTCTTCAAAATAAAAAAAGAACATTTTCCAAAATTTCCAAGAAGATTCTTACAAAATTCCAAGATATATTCCCAAAAATTTCCATTAAAAATCCTACAATTAAAAAAAAAAAATCTCCAAAACTTCAAAGCAAACCCCCCCAAAATTAAAATAGAATTGCCAAAACTTACAAATACGTTTCCTGAATTTACATGAAAATGTTGGAAAATTTTAAGTCCTCTAACCACCCCCCAAAATGTTCCTAAATTCCAATGAAAATACCCCCAAAATTCAAATGACAGCAGATTTCCCCATAAACTTCCGAAGTCATTCTCCAAAATATAAAAACATATCCCCAAACTTCCATTAAGATACCTTTGAATTTCCAAGATATATTCTCAAAAATTTTCCAAACAAATCTCCATAATTTCAAAGCAGATTTCCCCCAAAAAATTCAAATAAACTTATCAAACATTACAAATACATTTGCAATGCAATATAACTTCCAAAGAAACTCACCAAAATATTCAAAAATATCCCCAAATTTCCATGAAAATGCTTGAAATGTTGATAAATCTGGAAAAATATCCATTAAAATTCCTGAAAATTCCCAACATTTCAAGTGAATTACTGAAACTTCAATGGACATTGCAGAGTTGTATCTCCAAATTCTAACATCAGAAGTTTTGACTGTGTTGTAGGAAAGCCAAAATTTAATGTCCTCATATTTACATAGGGAGGGAGGAGGTTTACAACCTGGCTGGCGTGTTTTCTGTGACTGCTTATGATGGCACCAACTTCTAAAGTGAAACCAGAGTCATTACATGTTGAAAGATGTGTATTTGAAGTGACAACCTCCAGTCGGTTAGTTAACTTGTTGGTAAATGAGCTCTAACCCAACCAAAATCTCATTGGACGGACAATTACAGCCAGAGCCATTGAGCTTGCATTGCCTTTGACTTCATCCCGCACAGCTAGATCCCATCAGACCCTAAACACTGCATCTGTTAGACCACATCTTTAGAACCACACAACCCAAGGATATAAAGGAGACTCAAATATCATCTCCAAACTCAAGCAGAGACATATTTAAAGCATCTTTGACATGTAGAATAAGTAGCATTATAAATGAATCCCTCATATTTAATATTTAATGATGAGCATTTTCAGTTGATGATAATTAAGCTCCCTGGCTGATGATCTGTAAGGCCTCTTTTCCTTTCTTGTGCCGAGATTTTTGCCTTTAGTTTGGTGTGTGAATTATAAAATGCACATTCATCTTCATTTATTTACTCTAACAACTTTTTGAAAATGTTAAAAGACCCATTTTAGGAATTATTGATGTCTTTTATAAGTATTCTCATTTCAGTAGTTCAAAAACTGATTTTTGTAATATGTTCCCTCTGTAAAGTACTAAAAACACGAACTTTCTCCCAGTAAAAGAACACTCCAGGAATTTAAAACTAGAGTAAAGGATAGGGCTGTGCATTTATATTTCTCTTTGGAGGTCACTGGCATTTTTTGAAGAATAATTGCTAATGCCAATAGATGCTTTTTAATGTGTCTTATTCTCTCACCACAGGTAAATGTGGGCAAGATGGACTCTCCCATTGAGAAGTGGAATCTAATCATAGGCAACCTGGCACTGAAGCAGGTAATTACACACACATTTAAAAAAACAGAGCATAGCAGTCTGTTTTTGGGCTGATTGCAGTTTAAATGCACATTAACAAGACTTTTTCTTTCATTTTTGTAATGAAAATCCAAACGATCTATCAAAACTTAAATTATTGTGTTGATACACACAGTAGATGTTGCTTTGAACAACGTTGGCTGACTCAGACTGTTTTATTGATTCGTGTCTCTGCAGTTGTTCTGAAACTCAGCTAATCATTTACCCACACACCGATAAAGCACCATAACAAGAGATACCACTCTATTTTGACTCGCTGTTTGTCTGATGTTATGTAATTAACATCTGTCAGCAGGAAATGTTATGTAAAGAGAGGAAAACCTGCCTTCACATTATCTCCTGATCATGCTGCGACTGATTGTCTGTTTTCACACATGTAGTTTTCTCTTATCAGTAAAAGAGCACAACAGTAATTCCCTTGTTTTCTCCTCCAGGTCCAAGCCACTGTTGTGGGTTTCTTGGCTGCCGTGGCGGCCGTGGTTCTCGGCTGGATCCCAGAGGGGAAGTTCCAGATGAGCCACGCTGTGCTGCTCTGCTCCAGCAGCGTGGCCACGGCCTTCATCGCCTCCCTGCTGCAGGGTAAACACACACTCACACAGCTGAGGACCACAGTTTAAAATAAGCTGTTAACACTGTCACTGTGGAGAAGCTGGGTCACTTCAGTGCTTCACAAACAAACCAAAATAAAGCTAGAAGAGCTGCCCAGTGGCTGCTTCCCTTCACTCACCAGCCAAGTATACATTGTTGTCTGAACTCATGCTGCACAGGGCTGCAGTCAAACAAAGATAAACATGCTGGACTGAAATAACACAAAATGACACTGATGGATGTTTATGTTCAGTAAAATTGTATTATAGCACAAGTCTTGTTTTTTTAATAGCTTTACCTCATAAATAAAGTTGAGCCATCTTCATGAGTCTGCATGTCAATGCATGGGTTTAGTAACTCATTTGTTGAGGGTTAGTAACATCCTCTCTGTGTCATGTCCAGGTATCATCATGGTTGGTGTGATTGTGGGTTCCAAGAAGACGGGCATCAACCCAGACAATGTAGCCACACCCATTGCCGCCAGTTTTGGTGACCTCATAACCTTGGCCATCCTGGCCTGGATAAGCCAGGGCCTCTACAAGTGCCTGGGTAAGTGAAACACTTCTGGTAGTAGACCAGTGGGTACACAGTCACATCATAATCTGGGGTGTCATTGTTGTTCTCATGGTCTGCAGTACGGCTGTAGTCTCCCTCTACCCTCACTCCCCTTGCTTAGGTTGTCAGCCCCAGTCTTTGCCACTGCTCAATTTTAAAAACTTTTTCATCCATCAACTTTTCTACATAGTGTTTAAGAGGCTAAAACCAAGTATTTGATCCATTTTCCTTCCAACATATATTTTAGCAAATAATGCTGCAGTCCTATGGTCTTGTGTATCAAAAACAAGATTATTCAAAACACACTGACGTTACTCCGGGTCTTAAAGTTGTCTGAAAATGTAAGTAAAGCTTAAATTTAAAGCCTATGGAAGTTAAAAAGCTAAAAATATGACTTCAAATAAACAACAAAGATTTGTTTGACTTCATATATTTGATTAAATTTTTTTGTAAACAATAAGACATAACCACCATAACCTCCAGCCTTTCTGGTGGTCTGTTTGTTTTCATCCAAAGCAGGTAGCCAAATGGTCCACATGTGGCCCCATCCTCATTCATTGTGGCCCGCAAGTCAGTTGAAGATATGAATAAATTTTGAACATGAAGGAACCATGATTAAATATCGCGAAGAATGTAAAATTGAATTACCAGTACAGAACCACCCATTAAAAGCAAAGGCACTTACATGGAAAAATAGAAGTATTTCTACAATAATCTTTGGTTTACAGTTATATGCTTTGTGCTTTGCAAGGAACTAGTAGATGTAGATCTTAATGCTTCTGTGAAACTATGTTATGCATAATTAAATGCATTGAAAAAGGTAGAAATGCGAATAAGATATACTAGTAAGTCTGCTTAAATCAGTGGTTTTTAAGCTGTTTTTCCTCAGAGCCCCCCCCCCACCTCATATATAAGAAAAACTAAGCACACCAGGACCCTCACACCCTCTCGGGAAAATTACACATCATTTATTTAGAATTGTTTTGGTTGACAAAATCCCAGCGTACACTTAAACTATAAATAAACTACCAATTCATATGACAATGTATAAGGGCTTCTCTTGAAACAAAAAAACTATCAGTAATCAATAGGATTTGTTAATTTTGAAGAAAAAACTTGAAATTCTCAAGTTTAGAAAAGTAGTTCATTTACAAGAAAAGACATGTTTTTTTTTTCAAGTCATAAATGTACGTGAACCAAAATGTAAACAAAGATAAGATTATGAGGTCAAAAAGTAAAAAATACAGCCAGTTTTCAGTTTGGTTTCTTGATCAGATAGTTATTTTTAAAAGCTTGACATTTTTTAGTTTCAAATTTCAGCATTTAAGACCTTTAAAATTCTGGATTTTTCAAATTTGTTTCTTCTAAATTTTTAACTTTCTAAACTGTGAAATTTTGATGTTTTCTCCCAGAATTTACTCATTTTGGCCTAAAACCTAACAGATACTCTTAATTTTTTAAATCTTGAAGGACACTGGTTCCTAACCTGGGGTCTGGGCCCCCGTAGGAGGTGCGCTAAAGATTTCAGAGTTGTGTGTTGGGGGGGGGGCATGTGTATTTTTTAATACACATTATAAGAAACAGTATCTGTTAATTTTCTGTGCAAGAACATGGACATTTTGGGGTAAAAAACAAATACTGGGATTATATAGTTGTATTTTTACAAGAAAAAAATATATAAGAATTTAAGGGTTTAAAAAGTCAGACATTTAAGAGTAAAAACTCAAAATTCCAAATTTTGAAATTAAAAACTCAAAATTGTAAGTTTTTGATATCATAAATGTACAATTTTGTAAAGAAAAAAAATATCAGGATTCCAAACTGAAAACAGGTTGGATTTTTCGACCTTTTGATCTATTTTTTTTTCTACATTTTAGTTCCGATACATTTACGACTTTAAAAATAAAAGAATTCTATCTTTTTCTTGTAAATGAACTACTTTTTAAACTTGAGAATTTCAAGGTTTTTTTCTTGAAATTAAAAGATCCTCTTTATTGTTGTTTTTATTTTTTCAAGAGTGGCCATGATATACCATCATGACAATGGATGTTTATAATGGTGGTTTATAATTGTAAACTAAAACAACTAAAAATGATGTGTTTATCCCATGTGGATCATCTAATTCTGAAGGTCTTCAGAGAAGACAGGGTCCTTCACCCCCCCTGAGATTTGTAGCACCCCCTCTCGGGGTGCCTGGACCCCAGGTTGGGACCCACTGACTTTGAATATGTTTATTGCATTACAAAAGTAGCTTCAATTGGGTTTAATTGTATGTTTTGGACATTAAATTAAGTTTTATTATTAAGTTTACAAAATATGTTGATTAAAATGCTAAATTCTGATGATGTGTTTTTTTCCCTTCCATAAAATCGTAAGCAATGTCTAATAAAAAGTATCTGAGAACTTGGCTCTCTGGTAGTGAGTCTTAAACCAGTGTGGCCCTCTTCGTAATCAAAGTTGCCCATCTCTGATCCAAACAGAGTCTTACTCCTGCAGTCTGCTGTCTACCTAATTCCATTTAAATGCAGCATTTCTGGTTGTTTTGACTTGCAGTAAGCCTGGGACTGAATGAACAGAAAACACATCCTGGCATGTTTCTAAAATGGAGTTAATTGGTTTCATCTTCTCTCAGAGTTGATGAGAGCTTTAAATGTTTTGGCTTTTTTGCAGTACTCTGAGTCAGCCAGTAGAGGTTACTCCTGCCTCACTCTCATATTAAACACCAACATGTCTGTGTTTCCCTGCTGCCACACATTCCTCATGTTTAATTCATCTCACACTCACACCGGTGTTGCACCACCTTGTAATACTTAACGCAGCGTTCACTGGAAGCTGTTTCCTCTGGTTAGCATCTCATGCTAACTAACCCTGTCAGCTCTAATTGCGTGACAGAGCTGTTCACCACTATGAAGGGAACAATTTAGTGCTGTGAGCTAACTGTATTAAGCACACTTCAGATTTCATATTTCCACAGCAGGGCAGTGCAGTGAGGCTGCGTCGCTCTCGGGACAGTGGCTCTGTTGTTCGTGCAGCCTGGCCACGCTGACACTTTCCAGCTAAACTGGAACTAATGGTCACTTCATAGTCACTCTCAGCTAAATGGAATCCAAACCACATGATTTTCTTTATGCAGATAGGACTTAGTGCCTCCAAATCAGCTGGATTTTAGGGGATCTGGAAGAGCAGAGATGATAGTCAGGCCCAGTCAGATTTATTCAAGTATTATTTAAGAAATAATTATTTGAAAATGATCCAGTTAAAGGGCTCAACAGTGGATAAAAGGCGGTATAATTAGAGCATGAGAAGAAACACAAACACCAAGAAATGGGGCCGAGCGTCAGCGAGAGCATGCACAGTATGCCTGTTTGTGTGGATGTGAGCGCAGGGCCATTTCAGGGCAATCCACAAGAGAATTATATCCAAGATATGAAGAAGTTGCTCTTATTGAGTTAGATTAATAAATCTGGTTGGATCTAGACTGTGATACCGAGCCCCTGGCTGCTTTTATACCCACAGAATTAGAGCCATATATAAGTCACATATAACACCACAACGACAAATAGCCAGCAATAACTAAGACAGAGAACATTATCAGCAATTTATGCCAAGGCAGCGCTAAGGCTAAAGGCTGTAGCAGGAAAAAGAGCAGTTCCAGCGTTAAAATGTCTAGAGTAATGTTTGTGTGCCGACATATTTACCAGGCAGCTTACAGCAGCACATTTAGAGCAAAAACAGCCAGAGGAATGAGTAACAGCTGTAGAAAATAAAAGAGCTTTTTCATTACAGTAATGACAATTCATTTGTCAAGGATTGTTAGTTATTCAGAAGTGACCAAGAAATGTAAAAATAATTTCCACATAGATTTCCAAAGCATCCTCAGTGTTTCAATAAAGATGTGCCAAACCTAAACAGAGGGACCTTGTGCCAGAGTTTTTAAGAGACTACATATTGCATATTTGCATATTTTTATAACCGAAAACCTAAACTAACCCAATATGGGGTGCTAAACACTCCATATGTATCTTAACACGCTAGATATGTTGGAATAAGGCTGCTGTAAGGATGTGAACACACTGAGATCTATGTATGAATGTAGTTTGGATTTAGACCATTAGAAAGTTGTTCCCCTCTTTCCTGGCTTGGTTTAACGTGGGGAGGGCAAATATAAGGACCCCACATCACCAGTCCTTATGGGAAATGACCCCACCCCCCTAATGCTGCAACAATATAAAATCACCAAGCAGTTCATCCTAATAGCGTCTGTTAGCCGATGTTACTGGATTCACTGAAAGTAAACAGCTAGCTGTATGCTGTGTTTTGTTCACAGTGAGGTAAATTTCCCAAATCAATCAGCAGTGGTGGCCTACAGGTCATTAAAAGTATCGTAATGTTGAGAATTGTGCCAGAAAACAGTAAATTTAATCCCCTCTGGCACAGAACCAGGCAGCTGTGCTGCTGGCAGGCTAATTGCTGGAGAGCTAGTCTATTTTTCACTTGAGCCAAATGCAGCATAAACACACATCTTACCTGCTTAAGGTGTGTTTTATTCCATATTGCACTTGCCTTTAGTCCTGTATGATTAAAAAGATCAGACTGTGGCTTTGTCTCTCTCTAAACAGATACTTTTAAATGTCCCTCATGTCTGCTAGCGTCATGATGCTAGAGTTTGTCTAATTATCTGATGATAGACATGGCCTATTCCTGCCAGGTCTGTCACAATCAAGCCCTCAAATCTAATCATCATCCAAGACTTTTGATTATTTATTTTTATTTTGAAGCACAACATCAGGAAATGGAGTGTTTTCAGCACAAAGTAATAACACAAACATCTCATAAATGTCCGAGACATAACTTCACAGTTATATAGATTTAAGGAACACTTGAAGAGTTAAATACAGGATGAGAAAATGAAACTGAGGGGTTTTAGCTTTACACATGCACTCCAGAGCTTTGCCCACGAAATTTCCCATAGTTCCTTGTTCACACTTGTTCCTCACTGCAGGAGATTTTGTGTTTTACCTGGAAAAGGAAGAAAAAAATACTTTTGCCTTGGTAGGAAAAATTCTGTCTGAAAGTATGTTTGTTTACATTTACACATGCAGCTCAAACAGACAAATCAAGGAAACTTTAAGGAGTTTTCTGTGTGTGAATGCACTAACAGAGGACTTAGAAACATGCAAAGGGGTAGAAATGATGTGCCTTCATCTTGTAAGCCTTTAGGACTCTCCAGTAGGAATTAAATCAAGCTGATTATGTTGCAGAAGCTCACTTTACATGTTTTAAGACATGCATTATCCCCCAAATTTTATGAAACAGCAGGATATTTTCTTGCTAAGCACCTTACCTTTTGCACAAATTATTCAATTATGAGGGTTATATGTCTTCTGAAGGGCTCCAACCTCTGCCATTTAACAACATTAATGAAAAGAAAATGAATAGGACTTCCTGAGACGTGGATTTAATTAAATTTTATCAGATAACCTTGTCATCACATGCAGCATTGAAGCCAGACTAGCTCTGACAGCCTCTTAGGGAATGTAATCCCACTTTAAATGCATGGTTACCCCCCTGAGAGAAACATCTTACTCCTCTCCCTGATACTTTCTACTTTTGCTAGCTCCTGCTGGGTTTCTGGGGCACTACTGTCATCGTAAAGCATGGAGGCTTGTAATACTTCTCATCACTACCGGGATCATCGTTTATGTCCCGTGCATTGGGAGCATCTTGCCATTTCTCAGCTAAAGCAGACAGTTGGCAGCAGCATCGCTCTTTTCCTGGCAGAGGGTTTTAAGAGAAATGTATTCCACCAAAGATGGACAGGAATATCAATTATTCGTTCGCTGCTTTAGAGAGACTAAGTGGCAGGTTGTCAGGGGTTCATGTCAACAGTTTAGCCTGTACAAGAGCTTAATTGGAGCACATTTGATAACCAGCTCACTCTTCACATGAGAAGTCAGTGTCAGATTTACTCTCTGGAAGGAGCTGGGTCGATGTGGGAGAAGGTGAGGCACAGAATATCTGCAGCAGTTTTATATTTTAAACCTGAAGGTCTGCTGGAGCCAAACAGTGGGGTCTTTCTGTTCTCCGGCTACAGGACCGTGGAGATGATAAATCTGCGACTGTTTGCTAATGACAGTTATTTACTGCTCAGACCAGAATCCAGCTGGAAACCTGTGGTGGCACTTAGCAGGTGCTTTAGCCTAATGACACCTTTAAATAGTAGCGCTGTGCTATTTTATATTTGAACAAAGAGCTTTAGTTGTAGAGAGAGAGGGAGAAAGCTTTGTGTTTCTTATGGGCTAAATGTGATGCCTGTGGCTCTTTGCTTCATTTACCACGGTGGAAAACATCACAATGTTAGAGGTGCAAATTGTAGAATTAGCTTTTTCAACATGTACATGGGGAGTAGAAGGAAAAACAGAAACAGTCCACCAGTATATCGATCATGGAAAAAACAGAAACGCTAGGTGGATATACAGAAAGGCTGCATGGTTATATTATCTATGATGGAAATGCCACATTGTCAGAGAGTCTCCTCTGCTCTTTGTTGCACTCCTGCTCAGCCTCAATGCTATATTTATGCTTGTGTTGAGAAGAGAGAGGAAAAAGAGGGAAAGTGCACCAATAACTCAAATGTTTCTCTGATGAGGTGTTACTAACCAGATTGCCTTTAAGTGATAAAACCTGAGGGTTAAAGTGAAGGCGGAGAGGATGTCCAAGACCATGAACCTTTTGGGCCCCTATGCACATCAAAAACTTCTAATAACATCCAACAAATTGGAAAGATTGTTCAAAATGATCGACAACTCAGTATTAGAATGATAGCAAAAATGGTCTCCATTGATAAAGACACAGACATTTTGAACATGACAAAAGTGTGTGCCAAAGTTGTCCCAAAATTTCTGACTCCTCATCAAAAGGAAGAATGCATGAAAATTTGTGGAGATATTTTGGAACAAATTGAAAGAAATTCACATTTTTTGACGGAGTGATTACATGGAATGAAGCTTGAATCTTCTAATATGTTCCAAGGACAAAACAGCAGCCAATGCATTGGAAAACACCATTGTCACAAAGGATGAAGGAAGAACTACAAAGCAAGTCCAAATTCAAGGCCATGTTGGTTGTTTTCTTTTACATTAAGGGTATCATTTTGCAGGATTGGGTTTCAGAAGAATCAGCCCTATTACAAACAAGACAGCAGAAAAATCCAAAATGACAAAAAATGTTTAAAATCTAAAATAGTGGAATTTTAAATGCAATAAAAAGGGTGCAATTGATTAAATATTATTATTAAAAAGAGATTCGACTGGAGTGATTCTGGCGTTCCCCAAACCACCAGTGCTCATGGATGGGAAAGCTTTATTAAAGGGCTGGAAAACTTTAGTCCAAATAATATTAGCAAGAATTATCCAGGTCCAGGCACCCAAGATGGCTTGATAATTTAAAAAGCCTTTAATTTATAGGGCTAGAAACATTAAAAATACACCAATGCGTATTGGCCTGCACCTTTGTCACTTTGAAGAAGGTCTGAAGAAGAGATGATAGCGCTATGAATGGAAGACCTTTTACATTTTTAAACCATCTTAAGCACCTAGACCTGGATTTATTTTGCCAATATTTTTGGTCTTAAGATTTCCATCCCCTTATGAATTCTTTATTGATAAGAGAGCATATCAAAACCGTTGTCCTGGATATAAGGATGATATTGTCAGCAAGAAAAATGACGGGACGATGGCATACATGAGAGATTTCACCTCAATAGTTGCATTTTCAAGAAGGTATGAGCAAGTAGATGTCTCTCTTGCATGCACAGATGGCAATTACATATAACCTTGCAAAGCAGATGGAAACGCCTGTTTCCGTGTTTTTCACTGGCGAATCCATCTTGCAAAGCTCCTGTCTGAACTGTTTGGGCCCGGTTAGTATGTGACAGGACCAATCAGCATTGAGGGGCGGTGCTTTCGGACGCGGCAGTGTCTTGACGTATGCAAGCAGCGACAAGAGGCCGGCGCATCTATGGCAGAAGAGATTAGCGTGGATGCTGCTAAAGCGCCAGCTTTATCAGAACTTGACAAAATTTCTTTGTAAGAAGAAGAACAAAGAACAGCACTGAGTTGTTTTCTATTCAAAAACGACAAAAGTCACGTACTGACATGTCTATAGTTGCCATGGTTCGTGTTATGCTGTTCTCTATGGAGTTTATTCCTTGGTAGGGGTGCACTCGCACCTCAGTAGCGGCTAAGACGTCGCTTGTATTGTTGCTCTGATTGGCCGGTGAAGTTGTGACAGACAGAACATCATCCAGTCACCCTCCGAATTTTTTTTTTCAGAGGCTCTGCCCTTTCCCACACGCTGTCTATCAGAGGTTTTCCAGATGGATGTGTGAAACAAATCCATCTGGCGTGTCAGGTTAAATTACATATTAATTTAATAAAAAGAGAAGAAAGAAAAAAAGGTCAGCAAATAAACCTGGGTGGCCCATACAGGTATTGTCAGTAGGGTTGGGTATATTTAAGGTTTTTAGGTACTGGTGCTAAATCGATCATTTATAATGGTACTGTTTCCAAAACAGTACCTGAATCGATACTTTCAAGAGGAACAAGATAACGGTCAACATTAAACATAACTGCAAAGGCAACTTTAAACTACAAATTTCACAATATGTAAAATTGTGTTAAAAAACACTATAAACAAATTAAACCAATTAATTAATAAAACCTGACTAAACTCTGATAATTTGTATTTTCTACTAACAACTCTACCATCTACTCTTAACTACATTTTCTAATTTTTTCAACTGAAATTATTATCTCCCCTGAAGAAAGAGACTAAACTTTGACCCATGTTAAAGTCTGAAAACTTTTTTATTCTCTCATTCATAGGCGCAAGAAATAAACATAGATAGGACAGGGTGTGATTTCTGAAAATGAAATCTCAATGATTGGCACAATAATACTATTTTTGCACTACAACAGCGGTATGCTCTAGAGCACTCAGGTGAGTCAGGAACAAAGCCTTCTTGGTAGGGCTTAATAATTCAGAGAAATATTTTTTGAAGATGCCAGTTGGATATGGGATGAGAAAAATAAACCAATGTGACCTCTTTGGATAAAGACTCAGCCTAAGTTTATAGCTTGGCGCTGCATCAGAGACAACTCATAAAGAAAATAAAATAACAAGGCCTGCAAACAGAGCAGAGAAATGAAAAAAAGACGTTCCTACTCTGCTGGAATAAAACAAGTAAAATTAAGTGTTTTAATTTGGCTCAGTGGGTATCAAGCGTGTTGGTGCTGATGCCACGCTGGTACTGGATTTCAGTACTCATATCTAATTGTCAGTATGTGGGAAACACTGTGTTACTTGCTACATAAGGAACCATAATCCACTACTAAGTTGTGGTTCTGTTGCTGCATCTCACTCCACTTGTCTGCTGCATACTTGTGCTGGACCACAGTTTTCATCCTCCACCAACTGTGTGTTCTGTAGCTCAAGCTCCCCCTGTTCCTCCTAACTGTGGCCCATATGGAGTTAATTTTCATCAGGGAGTATAACTGGAGTCACTCCTATGATTTCGTTCTACTTTCAACATCTTCTTCTGTTTGATTTTGAATTAGATGGCAGAATTTACATATACTGCATTAATCATCTTGCACCAGCAACGATGTTCCATTGGTGCAACAGTATATGATTATACTTCACTTGCAGAAGCCCAGGAGGTGGAATGTGGGTCCACACTACAGCCTCACATCCACTCTCAAAAATGCACACATGCACAGCACTGCAAACCTCTTCCATTTGGACCAATATTACCACCTCTCTCCTGCAACCACTCTGTTACCTCTAATGTTGAAAAGCATCTTGTGACACCTTCAGACAAGGTTTGCTTTGGATTACTTTCAGAATGTCATCGGCTCATTTTTCAGTTGGAGTGGGTATTTGTGTAAATTTTGAAGTTAACAAGCAACAGACGAATATGAGGCCTAATAATCTGGACCTTTTGACCTCCAGCAAAGTTAAAAATTATCCACCCTTGATTTCCTCAGCATTCTTTTATGCCATTTAATGCCTTCTAAGACCCTCCTCACTCCCCTTTGACCATAAAAAAACTCACACCAGGAAGATTCCAGGTTGCTGACAGTCCTGAATTTTTCTCTAAATCTTTTGAATTACATTTGTTAAAACATCCTTTGTGTCAAGTGAGCTGAAAGAACTGATTAAGTGCAAAACAAAGTAGCAAAAATGATTGTTTTTCTTCAACAAAATTGGTGAAAAAGTATCATTTGTAATGTGACTGAGAGCCAGGTATCATGTTGGCACTGAAGGCCTAAAAACATTTTTCAACAGTACCTGTGTGTATACTAAACCAGCATTCAACATTTCCCTAATGTGTGCTGGGATTAACTCCAAAATGCTGTCCAAAGAGGACAACCAAACCCATCTCTTCCTTTTTCCCAGATTCCTACCCGTACGTGTCGTCGCTGGTCTGTGCTTTCTTCATGTGTCTGACTCCTCTGTGGATCGTCATCTCCTCCAAACACCCAGCCAGCCGCACCCTGCTGTACTCCGGATGGGAGCCAGTCATCACCGCCATGGTCATCAGCAGGTTTGTATGTGCGTGTTAGCGTGCAAATGTGTGTGTTTAGCCTTCTAAGTGGAAAGAAGAGCTACTGTTCGTCTGCAGCTCCCAGTGTCTGGTTTGCTTGATGACTCATCCCTAAACAAATCGCAGCATCCCAGCACACACTCACCCTCGGGTCTCCTCCAGTCTGGCAGGCTTACTAATGCAGCCCGTAGGAAGGGATTGATTGTCTCTCTCGCCTCTCAACACTGTGGTGGCTCCACATATCTCTGCTTTTGTAGAAGAGCAAGTAAATATTAGTTCTAGGCGCCATTACTTGAAAACTATTAGAAATCCTCCTTTTCTGTCTCCTTCTCTGGCTTTCAGTCTTCTCCATTCAGTCTTGCTGATAAAGCGTTTATAGAGAAGCACACAGATTCACTGTGGACATCATTTAGATGAAGACAATGCTCTATCTCTCCCTCTCAATGCCCCTTTTGTCTCCCTCTCTCCCTCCGATCTTTCACACATACACTCTGTATAACACCGGTTAATGATCTTATTATGTTGCAGCATCGGCGGGCTCATCCTGGACAAAACGCAGTCGAACACAAATCTGGCTGGCATCGTCGTCTACACCCCAGTTATCAACGGTGAGTCACACTACTGGCACTCTTTCCTCCTTCACTCTCAAAGGTCATTAAGGTCTTCAAGGTGTCGCAGTTTGATTTGCCGTATCTCCTCAGGGCAAGGAAAGACGAGGAGAGTGTGGTCAAAGACTGCGGCGAAGGTTTTGATTTAATACCTTTCTAAATCCTGCAGGATTTGCAGAAGACATATACATATGTAAAGTCAACTCTGCTTTAATCCCACATCCTGTTTCTCCTCTGAGAAAGTACAGGAAGCACTCACAGAGTCAAAGTCAAAGAAATGTGGTGTGATCAATGACCCAGAAACACCCTCCACAGGTCAGACCACAAAACTGGGGTCAAACATGAGTATGAATTCAATCACCTTTGCACACGTGTTCCTAGAGGTAACATGGCCAAAAACAGCATCACTATATCTTTTATTGTCTTGGAGCAGTGTACAGAAGGATTTGACTGTCATCATACTTTTTCTTTGTTTATTTACTGAGATATACAGCAGCTACAGCCCAAAATGATATCTCCCACTGTTTCCATTTCCTCTCTGTCTCTTACATCGACATGGACCTGGAAAAAAAGAGTGAGATGGCACAAGAATGTCTGATTTTCTTTCACTTTTCCACACCTATTGTTCTGTTGATATTGTCCAAATCGAGGACAAATTAATAACATTGTTGCATTTTTACTCCATGTTCAGTCTGTGTTCACATGGGTGCATTTAAACCTCAATTCTAAAAAAGTTGGGGCACTGTATAAAATGTAAATAAAACAGAACGCAATGATTTACAAATGTCATGAACCCATAATTTATCCACAAGAGAACATAAACAACATAGATGTTGAAACAGAGACATTTTACCGTTTTATGAAAAATATTACCTCATTTTGTATTTGATGGCAGCAACACATCTCAAAAAGTAGGGACAGGGCCATATCTACCACTGTGTTGCATCCCCTCTTCTTTTAACAGTCTATAGGGGCTCTCCTACTGCTGTTGTGATAGATGCAGTATGTGGTTTATCATTGTCTTGCTGAAATATGCAAGGCCTTCCCTTAAAGACCCTGTAAAGTGAAATTCAAAAGTTTGTCTTAACACACTAGATATGTTTGAATTTGGTCGCTGTAAACACTGAGATCTACATGTGACTGAATTTTGGGTTGAGACTGTTAGAAAGTTTTTCACCTCTTTTCTGACTTGGTTTAATCTGGGCGGGGCCAATATGTGGGCCATGATGTCACAACCCCACAGTGGGAATGACCCCGCCCCTCTAACACTAAATATAAAATCACAGAGCAGTTCATCTCAGTCCAGTCTGTTGTTAGCTGATGTCACTATATTTATAGAAAGTTAACAGTCAGTTAAATACTGTTTTTTTCATTGAGAGGTACATTTGCTGAATCTATCAGCCACAGTGGCCTATGGATCATTTAAAACATCATAACAGAGATTTAAGCCAGAAAACTGACTTTGTCTCTTCCTCTAAGGTCAACAAAAGGTCAAGGAGCAGGCTTATAGTGTAAGTGCTTTCCTCAATTCAGATAGCATTTTTTTTAACTTGAGAGGATTGTATTTCTCCTGAGTGGGTGTGGTTTCAGCTCATTCTACAGACACGCCCGCACCATCCTGGAGCAGACTTTACTGCCTCAATTTCATGATTTTGAAGCTTAATTTTATAAACTTAGAGATGTTTTATTTGACTGATATTTTGATCTAGGGGTTAATACACAGTGGCCTGTCATACAGCAAACCTAAATACAGATCCAGATTCACTTTACAGGGTCTTTAAAGAGACTTTGTCCAGATGGGAGCACATCTGTGTTGGTATTAAACCTCTCCAGGTGTGTCTCAAAAAATTAGAATATAAAGAAAAAGTTGATTTATTTGTGATCTAAGTGTTTGATTTATTTCAATGAGTGAAACTTCCTTATATTCTAGATTCATTTCACACAAATGGAAATATTTAGAGATTTTTTTCTGTTTTAATGTTGATGATTATGGTTTACAGCTCACAAAATCAGCTATCTCAAAATATTAGAATATCACAAAACAGTCCAAAATAAAGGATTCATAATAGAGTAATGTTGATCTTCTTGGTAAATTAAGCTCATTTAAGAACTCAGTAATTGGTTGGAGTTCTTTTTGCACAAATTCCTGGATCTTTGTGGCCTGTGAAGACTTTAAGCCCCTTGGATTCTGTGCCTCTGTGTTCCTCTGCTAGACTCTAGTACCTTGATTTTTAAATGAAATCAAAATATACTTTAATTCTAAAACAGGACTTCAGACCACTGAGCAACAGTCCAGTTTTTTTTTCTCTTTAGCCCAGGTGAGAAGCTTATAACGTTGTCTAAGGCTCAGGACTGGCTTGACACTAGGAACACGACACTTACTTCCAGTTTCCTGGACACATCTGTGCATGGTTGCTATAGATACACTGACTCTAGCTTTACTCAGCTCTTTTTGAAGCTCCTCCCTTTTAAATCTGCTTTGTTTGACAGTCCTCTCAAGGCTGACCTCATCCCTGTTGCTTGTCGCCTTTTTTTTTTTCTTTTTTAATCACACTTTTCCCTTCCAGTCAACTTTCCATGATTTTTCTTGGATACAGTCTCTGAGAACAGCCTCCCCTTTCAGCCTTATTTGGCTTACCCTCCTTGTGAAGGGTGTCAGTGATTGTCCTCTGGACAAGCGATAAGTCAGCAGTCTCCCCCATGATTGCAGTTGTTTGTACTGGGCTCAGGAAACCTTTGCAAAGTTTGACTTTTCCACAGTATTTTTGAGATAGCAATTTTTTAAAATTTTCATCTGACCACAGAACAGTTTTCCATTTTGCCTCAGTCCATTTTTGCAGCTCCCAGCAGCCAAAGACTTGTCAACACAGCGCACTACACTTTGGTTTCTCTGCAGTGGAAATAAAAAAGTGAGATGTCATATTTTATAGCTGAAATTTACAGGAAAGAAACTTAAATATTTAACAGATAGAGTCAACAGCAAGCATGCGATGCAAAGTGGTTTCTGATGCTCTCATGCTGTTAAGACAAGATGTTTATCAAGGAGATGAGAACACTTGTGGTCATGGTTCCCATCAAACTGCATGAAGTGCTCTAAGTCACATGACTGGTTGCACTCTGAGTATTTCACATATATTGTTACGCCCCAGTGAGAAATCAAGGTTAAATCAGGAGCAACAGTAAAGTCAAACATTAAATGTATAATTGGGTCATAAATGTTGACTGGCGTCTGACTCTGTAAATATTTGTGGTGAGAGGTGAAGCATGAAGAGAGACAGTGGTTAGATTAAGAGTAGCTTAATGAGAGTCTGTCTTAATAGGCAGCAGTGATGCTCTCTAATTTAATTTTCCACAGCAGAAGGCAACAAGCTGTTAACTTTGTCTGCAAAGAAACTCAGTAGTTGTTGGTCTCTCTCACTCTCCAATTAATGCAGTGTTTGACCCGCTGGAGCTGAGATATAGACAAAGTGTTTATACACAAGATGGATGACACGACGAGGAGTCTATTTGTCTTGTTGTTTGCAGCTTGCAGGTGTTCCAGAGAAAACAGAAGAGTGCTCAGTCAACAGCGGTCCATGGATAAATGAAGGTGACCAAATAAAGACTCCAAACACTCATCAGCATAAATAAGTAGCCTAATGAGACCGGCTCAGCCCGTCTGTCTCCACTTCACAGAACTGGTCCTCTTCCATTTCCTCTCACTTCCATCTCCCACCGCTAACTGGATCCGCCGCGCTGCCAGGGGGCTCTGGCACCTTCACAATAAGAGATAAGCTTTTAATTTAAATGGCATTAATGAGAAACATTTAACGAGATGGAGCACGATTCTGACTCTAATTGGTTTTCCGTCAAGACTTTTAACAGCTGGGGAATCAAGCATGTGTCTATTTGTGAGTTTGCGGGGATATTTCGTGTTTGGAGAGTGGGGAAAATCCAGGTCTCAGCAAACTTTTGAACAACGTTTTATTCATGGGTGAGGAAGCAGTGAGGCAGTCTACTCATGTCTTTCAGCTGATTAAAATGCTCCACGGCTGCTGTTCTAATAAAAAATACAATCGAACGAAGGGCAGACAGAACAGAAACTGTGAAAGGGAGGTGTGTGGATATTTGATTAATACAGAGTGAGAAGGGAGATGTGTACGGCGTGATAAGAGATGACAAGTTAAATGAAAAATAGGAGGTGAAAGCCTTGTTTTCATCACTGACCTCCATTATTTCATTTAAATATATTAAGACTTTTTATCAAATTTTTTCCCACCACTGAATGAGTCTGACTGCTAACATTTTTTTATTGATATTGAAATCCATTAAAATATTTCCAATATGTTTAATCCAGGTAATGAAGAGGTTTCTGCCTGTTCATTTCCTGATGTTCTTGTTCTTCCCATCAGTGTAAATAAATTCCGTCAAGACAGTGCCGTTAAAAAGTATTCATCCCCTTAGATGTTTTACTCGTTTTTTTGATTTTATAAATTAGTCATGGTCAATATTATTTGACTTTTTGTTTACCAAAAACAGTTACAAAAAACACTTTTCAACTGAATAAAAATATGTAGTGTAAAATAAGTGGTTGCATAAATACCCCCCCCCCCCCCCCCCAAAGGGATACTTCAACATTTTGGCAAATTCGTCCATTGCCATAATTCCTATAGTCTTTGTGTGGTGAATGTACAGGTCACAACTTGTCCACAAGAGCATTCTGGAGTTGTTGGATTGTGTATTTGATGAGTTTGATGAGGGAAAGCCGGAATACCGTCTGCTTACATTGAGTTGGCACAGCAGGTCCAAACTCGGCAGTGCTGATCTAAAAATAGCTTGCACCAACAACTAAAGGTAACGAACCTATTACTAAGACTATAGGAATTATGGCAATGGGCGAATTTGCCAAAATGTTGAAGTATCCCTTTAAGTCAGTATTTAGTATATGCACCTTTGGCTGCAATCATAGCTTTGAGTCTGTGGATAGGTCTCATTCAGGCTTGCACATCTTGACACTGCAGTTTTACTCAGTTATTCTTTGCAGAACTCCTCAAGCTCTGTCAGGTTACAAGTAGATCAGGCATGAACAGCCCTTTTCAAGTCTAGCCACAAATTCTGTAATGATTGAGGTCTGGGCTTTGACTCGGCCAGTCCAGAACATTCACCTTAATGTCCTTAAAACATTTCTGTGTAGCTTCCACTGTATGCTTCAGGTCATTGTGTTGCTGGAAAATAACTCTTCTCCCAAGCCATAGCTCTCTTGCGGACTGAATAAGATTGTCCTCCAGGATTTTCTATGGATTACTTGGAGTGTTCTTTTGTCTTCATGGTGTAATGGTAGCTGGGAATACTGATAAACCAGTGAGTGGACCTTCAAGACATAGGTGTCTTTATACCACAATCACTAGAGACACATTCACTGCACTTAGGTGATCCCCGTTTCACTAATTGTGAGACTACTAGTACTTTTAGGCACTGTATGCTTTGTAAGAGAGGCTTTATATAGCCCAGCACTGTCTATTGCTACTATATTTCCAAAACTCTAAAGGCCTTTACACTAGGGTCACAGGTGATTAGCCAACTTAATTATTAAAGTATATAAAAAAGTATAAGACGTGCATTTACTCATCCGTGTCTCTCTTCATGTAGGCGAGTAAAGAAAAATCCCTGTCCTCTGCCTCAGCTGATTCAGCAGCCTACTTTCCATCTCTCCTCTGATGTCTCCTCTCTTATCCTCTTTACAATAACCACATACATTATCTATGTATAATCAGCTGCTGATCAGTATTTATCAGCTCCAACTCCAACATATGCTCTGTTTCAGTCACCATGGTTTCTTTTTCACAAACAAGCGGTAAATGTAGCGGTAGGCACAGGAAGTAGCATAAGAATCACACTACAGAGTAGCATTTTGTCAGACTGTTGCAGAGCAATGTGGACTCACCAGCACATACGTACGTGGTGTTGACAACAGTGCAGGCCATTCTGGCATATACTTAGCCTGGTTAAATCAAGAACTTGGCAGTTTTTTGCATTTGAATTAAGGGTCACAGTTGCCCTGAGGTTATAATTTAACATCTCAATTCCCACCAGTTGTCAAAGGATGTAAACTTGCATCAAGAGATGCAAAATTAACATTATTTTGCTGCAGCTCCACATAGTAGTCAATGGCAGCTGGTAGCTGCTTCCTTTAAGTCTCTCTGCTCAGTGATGATTGGATGAGTCCTAAAGATTAGTCCCCATATAGTTCACCCTTGTACAGTTTATTTTAATTTGTTCATTTATTTTTATGAGTAAAGACATGAGCTAAACTTCTAAGAGCTAGGCTGTAAACATTTTTAAACCCACAAGTGTTTTTATCTGCTATTTTTGCACATTTGCACTTTAATAAGTATCATTTTCAGTTGTAAAGCTTTCTGCTAGATGGCATCAGAAGACAGCAAGGTGTTTTGGTTTGTCCTTGTATTGTGAATTCAGTTTCGTGTGCCTCTGATCAAGCTGTTGATGTTGAGGACTGATACTTTTATGTTGGATGGTTGCTACCAAAGTATTGTTGTTCCCTTGACATCTTGTGCAGCTGTTTGTATTTCTATGACTTCTAAACAATTCTGATACTTTCAAACATTTAGGTATCACACATATTTTTTACGTAAATCAGCTGCAGTCAAATTAGATAGAGCTGGGATGGTTGAGTGACATAGTGGGAAAGAGAAGAGTGTGCCATTTTGAAAACAAAGCAGTGAATCAGAAAAAAACAAAATGTTATTTTCTGATTCTGTCACGGCAGTTATTCTCCAAAGAACAGATTATCACGCCCACACCTCTGCAGAGCCCTGCAGGATGGTTCAGGATTTTGTTTATATGCAGCCAAAGCGATGCTTCATTCTGCCAGCTTGATTTGTCCCTCTGCTCTGACCTCTGCTCTGTACAAATCAACAGACTGATCTCATTCAAATGGCTTTGTTTTGTCTAGCGCTTTGGCATCTTATGCCCTGTTTTCATTTTGTTAAATGATGCATTTTAGGTAATCAGAAACCCAGTGACTAAACTTTAGTATGTGCATCTTTACTACACATTAGCAATTCATCCCAGTCACTGTCTCTCTTCTTTCTCAAACAACAGCCAATACATCATTTCTGTGGCTCTGTTACTTTGTTTTGGTACCTATACATGCTCTGTGCAGTGAAGCTGCTGCTGAAGACAATGATGAATATACTTAGCACACAAAGTAAGGATATTTGTGTTTGGTTGATTATTTCTTTGTTGTAACAATGCTTCTTGGCAATAGATCTATCTATCTATCTATCTATCTATCTATCTATCTATCTATCTATCTATCTATCTATCTATCTATCTATCTAGATAGATAGATAGATAGATAGATAGATAGATAGATAGATAGATAGATAGATAGATAGATAGATATACCGTTGTAAAGCCTGTTTATTTCACTTTTAAATGGTGCCACATTTGTGAGGAACATGCATTTGTGGGATGAGCAGCAGAACTGAGTATGTGCATTGAGCCAATGAAAAATTTGCCAAATCTTCTCTGCCAATGCCAAACAGCTTATTCTGCCATTGGCTATTGTTTGGTGGATTGGATGATAGATGTTTGAAAAATGAAGACATATTGGCAATTTAACACTTGATTCATTTAACAAACAGGAGCGTGTGGAAGAACCATACACAGACACAACAGCCTTGCACCTTCTCCTCATGCTGGTCACCAACCTGGTCACACGCTCCTGTAGGATGGCATCCCATTCTTCAACCAGCATCTGTCGCAAGTCAGCCAGTGTGGTTTTGTTGGTCACTCTGGTATGAACAGCACACCAAGCTGATCCCACAAGTGTTCGATTTGGTTGAGGTCAGGAATCTCTGGTTGCAGAATCTCATATTGATACCTCTCTGCATTGAGATTGCCTCCAATGATGACAAGCCTTGTTTTTCCATTGAGGGGGATGCCGCCCCACACCATCACACTGCCTCCACCAAAAGATAATACTCTAGCCATGTCTTCTCCACACTTTGACCCTACCCAACTGCCGTCGGCAGACTCTTCATCACTGAACATGACTGGCATCTGATTATCTGCACCTGGAGGTAACAGCAGCTCAAACATGAGTCGATTGCAACAACAAGATAAGCTGTTTGGCACTGGCAGAGAAGATTTTGCAAATTTTACATGGGCACAACCCACGTACTCAGTTCTGCTGCTCATCCTACAAATGCATGTTCCTAAAAAATGTGGCACCCTTTAACAGATAAACAGGCTTTCCAACGGTACAAGATCTATTGCCAAGGAGCATTGTTACAAAGAAGTAATATACCAAACACACATTTACTTGCTTTTTATGCAGAGTTTATTGAGCAAATAAGTCAAGCTGGGCACTCTTAAGATTGAAATGACAACTCAATTCAAGATGACAAGTTATGAGTGAGTAATGATGTCACAATTGTGGCCCAGCCAGTTTTAAAACCTGGCTTCTTTTGTAAATGACAGGTGCCTCTTTGAGAGATGTTTTCCTTATTTTCCATTTTTAAATATGTAAAAAAAGGTAAAGTTGTACCAGATGCTGAGCCATTTCTGAGCCAGAAGACTGGCTCTTATTGCTGAGCTGAGTCTAATTATCCAGACCTCTAAAATGAGCTGCAGTTCCCATCACTCTGAGCCAGGCTTGACAACCATACTTTGTGTTTACTAGCAGAAAACAGCAGATCACGTCAATTGGAGGGGCAGTCTTTAATGTGTGCCAGTATGCGTGGCGTCTGCACAACCAGACAACCTTTGTTTGCAGTCTGAGCTATCAAACAGTTTTCACTGAGGTTTTTCTACACAGAGCACAAAGGATGAGCACTTAGTATAAATGCCCAGAATTGATATGACTACCATAACTGCAAGATCAAAAAGCAGTGTTGATATTAATATCTTAATCAGTAAAACCCAACAGCGACCCCACTCTGATCTTGTTTTCTGAACCTGCAGATTTGACATTTGGTTATGCACCATGCTTTGCAGTTTTCCCTCTCAACAACCCTCATTTCTTGCCGAGTCTTTAATCTTGGCTTGTCATCTTGGCATATTTGCCTTTCTTCCTTCCTTTTGTTGTTTGTTTTGAGACTAGGTGTCTGCTTTATGTCTCAATTTCTCCAGTGCATCTCTTCTTGCCATGCTTTTCTTTTCATTAAATTTTATCTGAGCATCAAGTCACATCCTGGTGTTGCAGCCGTTCAAATAAACAAAAAGAAATTAAAGACGAAGGAGAGGAGCAGAGATGAGATGAGCAAGCAGACAGTTCTCATTTCTCCCCCCTCTGGGCAGAGCGGTCCGACTCAGAGGAGCAAAGACCCCCTGCAGTTCCTCACGAAACCTCATTGAAGCCCCAGACCTCCTCATCCTCCTCATCCCCATTCCTCCTGTCAGACCCAGTGACCTGAATAAGTCAGAAACCCCCCAAATCTCACTCTCCCTCTGCCTCCTGCTGAGACTGTGAGAACAACCTCCGCCCGTTAAGCCCCCATCCTAACCCCAAACACCCTCAAGGACTTCAAGCCAGAAAGTCAGAATCAGTGCGCACTCTTAAGTGCACAATTAATCTAATTTTAACCATGTTTTGACAGATAAAATTGGAGCATACATTATTTTGAAATGCCAAATTGCATACTTACTCTTCTCTGTTGGTATTAATGTGGTTTCAAAGTTAGCTATGGATGAAAAAATCAGCTCAGATAGTAAAAGAAACATTAGATTAAAGAAAGTAAGCTAGATGAAGAATAAGGTAGTAGAGCTCCCCTAAAATGTTCATTGTTTTTTAAAAGTGAAGATCCTACTCCAACATCTAACTTAAGCCAGTGTATTGGTCATATCGAGGTAGAACAAATTGATTTTTGAGAGCTTTATTTATGAATTACGATGTCAGATTTGGTAACTCTTCCTTCAAAACCCTTGCCATGTACTCAAATAGTCTCCACTCATGCTACATTTTCTCTGATTCACTCTGAATTTCCCTCAGGATCAATAAAGTATCCGTCAGTCTATCCATCCTAGCGTTGTCATTACACTAGAATGTTTGGGCGCACTCACACTAGGCAGTCTTTACCATGCTTAAGTATGCTTGACCCCCAAAGTGCTGTGTTTGACCATTCTAAGTGCGCCATACTTTGCACTGTACACTTCCTTGGCTCTGGCATGAATGGAAAATGTGGGCTTTGGCTTGGTGCAATTGCCCATGCATGCTCACACAACATGAGTAAAGTTACTGTCATGTTGTCCGTGTATGTCTCCGTTGTGCTTTCTCTGAGACCACACATCTTGTGAGTTAAGTGTATCATATTATGTTGTGATGTTTAGGCCTGGTAGGACTTGGACCACAGTATGGAGCAACTTGGCTTAGTTTGTGTGCACCCTGAAAATTAACTGTATATTTGTATTTATTTCAATAATTTAGCTTTTTTTTATATTAGTTTTAATTAAAATGCAAATTTTATATCATTTTAAAAGTGTGGTAGTGAAGATAGCCTGCAATTTCCACAGGATCTGTACTTTGAACTAACCCCAACCTATCTGGGCAATGCTTGCATTCCCACATCATCTGTCTCCAGCACGTGCTGCAGCTTAAGCTGGCCTTACACCAGAGGACTTTACTAAAACTTTTAAAAGTCTCTAAAAAAACTGACATCTGAGACCCTCTCACATCTAAAGACAATTTGTCAGCAGGTCACTGAGTTTTTAGTCTCAGACTCAGATTTTGCAAAGACTGTGGGCCACTTAATACAAGACTAGAATACGTTTGCTTTTCAGATTATTTTCCTTCATGCATCTGGTGGAAATTGACAACAACAATTTTTGGGCAGAGAACAAGATGCAGAATGAGATGGAGATAGCATATACGTTAATATCTCTTATAACCTGATGTTTTTTAATCATTTACAGCGAGTAGAAACAAGAGGAAAGTTGAACACCAAAACTTTTTTGTATGGATGTGGTGTGCCGGAGACTTTGGCTTGATCTTAGGTGTGCCTTGGGCAAACAAAGGTTGAAAACCATTGTGTTAGACAATTCAACCAGACCGCAAGACCACACACTTGGCTTTTGTTGTACCAATTTCACAATGGAGAATCCACAGACTCAAAATCTCACAGAAACACAGGGTCAAATGTGACTTCCAAATAGGGCTGCAGTAATAGATTCCTTTTGTAATCGAGTACTCTATCGATTCTTCTGACGATTAATCGAGTACTCTAATAAGAAATGTTACATTTTTTAAATCAGTCACTTTTGCTTTTTCAAGAGAAGTAGTACTAGACAAATGAGAAAAGAAGCTGGGTCCCTTAAATGAACTTCTTCTATATTAAAAAAAATGGTACTAACAGGTTCTCTAAAGAAAGCATATTTTACAAAGTGCAATGAAGTTCTGATGACAGTTTACATTTCTGAAAGGTACAAGGAGAGGAAGTTAAATAATTGCATTAGATTATGCCATATTTAGGGTTTGAGGGATCCTCTCCCTGGAAATCTTTGGTGCTAATGCTTTATTTCTTCTATAATAGTTTATTTTAATTTTCGAATTTGTGATTAAAGTGAGGGGACACTTAATCATTTTAACATCCTCTATTTCATGCATGAATGTAATATTTCACATTCTAGCAAGAATAAAGTTCAATCATTCACACAGTGAACCTTTAGATTACAGGAGTATGGTCTGTTTTTGTCAAGGAGTGTTCACTTTTATTTTTGCACATTTTTTGTTTGAGTTCATCCACCATAAAAATGATTTTTTTAAAGACCATCCACTGACATGGAGAACACATTTTAAGGGTTGAAGCTGCTTCTATGACCTGTTGAATCCTGACTATATGATGATGAACTTTAACCTACTTAGTCTCAGTCACTGTCTGTGGCAATAGCGTGTTTCTTTTTAATTAGTGTCAGTTCATTATCAATATAAGTCTTATCAAAGTATTAAGAAAGCTGAAACTTTTTGAAAAACAGTGCGCTGAATTTTGAATAATTTATAATTAAATGTATAATGTGCGCATGTGGAAGAGAGAGAGAGAGAGATAGGGAAAGCACCAAAACAGGACTTGAATCGTGAAGCCTGACTGTCTTCTGTGAAACTGTTGGGTCAATCAGAGAAGTTTACGAAATTCCCTAAAGTCTGCAGACATGAACTGAGCACCGTCTCACACCAGAGACTCATGCAGGCAGCGCGTAAACTTGGAGATCTGCGTAGGTTCACCGGTGCAGGCGTAGTGCCATATCTTCCATGAAGCCATGGCCAGTGGATGTGTGAAAACGCAGAACGCGTGCCTGTTAACATTACTGCACCAACTTCTCTTCCTTCGTGATTTTCTCACCTCACATCATGCATGTTACGTTATAGTAACAGCGAAAACAAGTGCATTGTGCCACACAAATAGCTGTCCGTGTGAAACACAGAATGCCATGAACACCGGCGTGATGTCCAAGAGTACAACATGGGCATATATGGATACAGGAGTAATTTAAGCGAAGTCTTGAGGCAGATGATTTGCCTCGAGGAATTTTTTAATCGAATCACCCGAATAATTCAAGGAATCATTTCAGCCCTACTTCCAAATAAGGGTGGGCAATATTTTGAGTACGTATCGTGGCTTATGCCACAAGAGATGTATCCCAAGCATTTAATGTAAGTTACATGGACGTTATAAATTCTCTCATTGGTTTCACTTCTCCTATTGTCTCTGAATGTTTCTCTCTTACAGCAGAGAGCTCACCTACTTGCCCATCCAGAAAACTCTCTTCTGTGCATGCACGTTTTTGTATCAGTTGAGAAAAACATGCAAGAATGGAGGAAGTAAACAGACCGCCAAGGCAAGTTACTGGTATTAAGAGACTGACAACGAGAAACTGCACTGGATTTGTCATCTGGCACTGGCAGTGATCCAGATTTAAAAGGGAAGATGTTCAACAAAATGCAATAATCTGTAAAATACGCCTCAAAATTATGCCAAGATTACAACAGCAGTAACACAACATATCGCTGAAGATATGGACCACTCGACCCAAAGTATGAATTGCCTGGGTGTACATTTTTTGCTGAAAGGTCCCTGCCAGAGTCGAACATGTCAGAGAGAAGGTGGTCCAGCAGCTACGAAGCCTTATCTCATTCTTACAGTTCAAAACATCGATGTTTGTGCCTCCAAACAAGCTTTTTTCCTGATGATCACACAGCTGACTTGGCTAAGCTAAGCTAGGCCTAGTACTTCCTGTCCTCAGATCCATGCTTTAATAACACTTGTCAAATTTAGTAATCTTTTCATGTTCTTCTTGGAAGGAAGTCATGCAAGGTTTTCAAACAGTTCCCTTTAAATATCCTGATCACATCGCTGCTGTTATATTCAGATTATGAGGGCATGATAGGGAGGAGGGGCACGAACTGGGCAGAGCGACTGTAAAATGCCCATTGTGAAGTTATGTGTGTTTACAGGCCCAGTGGGAGCGCTGGTTACGCTCCAATAAAATGTCACCAGATGGACAAAGAGCCATAGTAGATTGAATTAAGTAGACATTGCCCCGAGGTGGTGGCAGTGTTAATTTAATAAACCCACCACAATAACAAGCCTGGTTGGGGGGGGGCTCTGAGACGCCCTCCTCCTGCTTCTGGTTTGCAGTACAAGACCACTTCAGTGACTGAGAGCTATAAAGAAGAGCTGTTTACCCGCTGCACTGCGAGCACTTCAATAATACATTTTTTATGATAGTGAATAAAAGAGTGTGTCTCTTTTCTCACCTCTACTCTGAAAAGGTTTTATTCACATAAAGACACACTTAGACGAGGCTTTTTCTCCTCAGAGCTGCTCTGTGCCCACCCATCATCGAGTTTGTCAGTAATATCTGTATGGATGAGAGCCTGCCTACAGTGCACCAGACTTCTGTGTTGAAAATGCGTCATGTGAATGTAAACTTGTACCATATTTTGTCAGCACAGATGGCTTCATATATTCTCATGTCAGTTCATCTGTTCACTTTATTTAAAATCAGGCAGGCAAAGAGGACATGGAAGTCAAAAAGTTCCATTTCCCAAAAAAGGTGAAGCATTGTGCTCTTCTTTATAGCTCTCTGTTTTATCACTTTTTATTCCAACAACGCTCTGTAAGCATTTGATGGCTGAAGACACTTGCTGTTGAGGTAATAAAACCAAACCATTTCCACAACAAAGATGTAGTCAGTTTGAGTTTAAAATAACTTGTCTGGGCTGTATTCAGTTGAATATTGGTTTAAAGGGATTTGCAGATCACTGACATTTTACACCCTGTCCTAACATTTTTAAGAATTGCCATAATTACAATCTGTCTTTCCTAATTTCCTGTCGACACAGCTCTTCTTGCCGAAAGCTGACATTTTTCACCTCTTCCATCTTTTCAGGAATTGGGGGTAATTTGGTAGCTATCCAGTCCAGCAGGATCTCCACTCACCTGCATTTCCACTGTGCTCCTGGAGAAGTTCCTGACGAGGCCAAAGGCTGCTACTACCCGTGCCGCACGTTCTTCGGTACAGGTCAGTGCTCAGCTGGCAAGAACATTAGCCCAGAACAGGTTTGGATGTCAATGGGAATACTGTCAAAATTATTATCAGGCTTTAATTCAGACAGTAAGTCACAGTTTGAAAGCCCTGATCCTGCTGAGCTGCAGCACAGCTGCTTCTTTGTCCTAGCAGGTAGGTAATTGCCATCACTTGCTGTCCTAGGTGTAAATTAATCCTTTGTTAGAGGTGAAGAATAAAAACCAGTAGGACTCAGGATGCTGAGGCTTATTCTTAAAGCACAAATTGTCTCCAAACTATCCTAGAATATTTTAGTTTTGAACCTTTCATATTTGCCTGCAAATACATTTTTTCCCCATATTCAGCCTCCATTCTTTTTGTATTTTCTCAGGAGCCAATCATCGCTCTGCCCAGGTGCTCTTCCTCTTAGTGATCCCGGGTCACCTGATCTTCCTTTACACCATCCACCTGATGAAGAGTGGACACACCACCCTGACACCCATCTTTATGTCTGTCTACCTGGCTGCTGCTATGCTGCAGGTGAGAACTTTTCTTATGAGTCATGCTAGATAAAGAAAAATGTCACATCTTCTTTCAGCTTTTATCAGAGATTATTTATTATTTATTCCATGCTGAGGACAAAAACTGCAGCATGGAATAGAGCTGGGGCTACATGTTGGTTTCTTGATCCCTTTCTGACATTGCCACCTCAAAGCACACCTCTATAATGCCTTGCTTTTAGTGTCAGTGCTATGGAGGCATCGCAGTGGACCAGTCTTTTCTCTGCTGAGCCAGCATCAAAAGTAGAAATATTAAAATTTCATATTGCTATCACGGTCACCTAAAATATCACTGTTTTCAGTACCGATGCATCATTTGAAATAATTTCACCAAGTTTCACATTAAAAGTTCAACAGAAACAAAATTAAAGACATGGAGAACTATGCAATTCTTGTTAGTAAAACCACTGAAATATTAATACAGATGCAAGAAAAAGTATGTGTACCCTTTGGGATTTCTTGGATTTCTGCATAAATTGGTCATCAAATGTGTTCTGATCTTCATCGAAGTCACAACAATAGACAACCACAGTCTGCTTAAACTAATACCGCACAAAAAATGATATGTTTTCATGTTTTTATTGAACAAACCATGTAAACATTCACAGTGCTGGGTGGAAAAAGTATGTGAACCCCTAGGCTAATGACTTATCCAAGAACTAATTGGAGCAGGAGTCAGCCAACCTGGAGTCCAATCAATGTGATGAGATTGGATATGTTGGTTAAAGCATGCCTCGCACAAAAGAGCTCTCAGAAGACCTACGATCAAGAATTGTTGACTTGCGTGAAGCTGGAAAGGGTTACAAAAGTATCTCTAAAAGCCTTGATGTTCATGTGTCTACGGTGAGACAGACTGTCTACAAATGGAGAAAGTTCAGCACTGTTGCTACTCTCCCTAGACATGGTCGTCCTGTAAAGATGAACATATTGAATTTCCCTTCGGGGATAAATAAAGTTCTTGTATTGTATTGTATTGTATGAACGCAAGAGCACAGCGCAGAATGCTCAATGAGGTGAAGAAGAATCTTAGAGTGTCTGCTAAAGACTTACAGAAATCTCTGGCACATGCTAACATTTGTGTTGACAAATATACAATAAGTAAAATATTAAACAAGAATGGAGTTCATGGGAGGACACAATGGAGGAAGCCACTGCTGTCCAAAAAAACCATTGCTGCACGTTTGAAGTTTGCAAAAGAGCACTTGGATGTTCCACAGCCCTACTGGCAAAATATTCTGTGGACAGATGAAACCAAAATTGAGTTGTTTGGAAGGAACACACAACGCTATGTGTGGAGAAAAAAAAGGCACAGCACACCAACATCAAAACCTCATCCCAACTGTGAATTATGATGGAGGGGCCATCATGGTTTGGGGCTGCTTTGCTGCCTCAGGGCCTGGACGGATTGCTGTGACTGACAATAAAAATGAATTCCCAAGTTTATCAAGACATTTTGCAGGAAAACTTAAGACCATCTGTCCGCCAACTGAAGCTCAACAGAGGATGGCTGATGCAACAGGACAACGACCCAAAGCACAGAAGTAAATCAACAACAGAATGGCATCAACAGAAGAAAATATGCCTTCTGGAGTGGCCCAGTCAGAGTCCTGACCTCAACCTGATTGAGATGCTGTGGTATGACCTCAAGAGAGCGATAAACACCAGACATCCCAAGAATATTCCTGAACTGAAACAGTTTTGTAAAGAGGAATGGTCCAAAATTCCTCCTGACCGTTGTGCAGGTCTGATCTGCAACTACAGGAAACATTTGGTTGAGGTTATTGCTGCCAAAGGAGGGTCAACCAGTTACTAAATCCAAAGGTTCACATACTTTTTCCACCCAGCACTGTGAATGTTTACATGGTTTGTTCAATAAAAACATGAAAACATATCATTTTTTGTGCGGAATTAGTTTAAGCAGACTGTGGTTGTCTGTTGTTGTGACTTCGATGAAGATCAGAACACATTTGATGACCAGTTTATGCAGAAATCCAAGAAATCCCAAAGGGTTCACATACTTTTTCATGCAATTGTGTATAAAAGGAAAATATGAAAACATTTTTAGATAAGCTCTAACAAAGGTTCTTTGTAAAAACAGTTGTCAAAATTTTCCATTCTTTGATACTATTTTGTTACCACAATCTTTAAACCACTTATCTGTTATTTTTACAATTGAAAGGACAGAAAAGTACCAAAATAAAACAGAAATACAAGTCATATTTTCAACTCAGAGCTCCTAACCACTGCATTGCACATAACTGTTCTACTTAATGTGAAGCTATCTTGAGCTGTGACAATGTTTTTGCATATTGTACACCTCTACCTCTAGACATAGTATGTTTACATTTCAGTTTACAGTCTACTTTTAATATACCCATCCATCCATTCAACCAACCAACCCAACCAACAAACCTATTCATCCATCGATCCAACCAACCTATTCCCCCCAAGCAACCTATCCATCCATCCATTTATTCATTCATCCAGCCATCCAACCAACCAACCAATCAACTGACCAGTCCTTCCATCTAATCAGCAAACTAATCCATCCAAAAAAACTAATCAATTTATCTATCAACCAACGATCCAAACAAACCCAAAAAAACAGTCCATCCATCTACCCAGCCGACTAACCAACCCATCCACCCAACAAACTTATCTGTCCAACCAACAAAGCCATCCATCCATCCATCCATTCATCCATCCATCCATCCATCCAACCCACCCTTCCATCTAACTAACCAACAAACCAACCAGGTAACTTATCCATCCATCCATCCATCCATCCATCCATCCATCCACTACTATCAATGCTTTTTTATTGTTTGTTGGAAAGCCAAAACAACACATTTTCAACCAAAGGGGCCTAAGCTAATTACAACTTGAGTTAAAAATTTGCCAAGGTCATGAGTCCATCTGTCATATTTTATATTTCTTAAAAAAAAACAATTAAATTTCTCATCAATTTAAATGTATATATCCAAGTTTCTTGTCAAAAAGAGTTTTTTGCTCTCCTGATGCTACATTAGAACACACCATGAAATATTTCCATTTGCTCATTTTACCAAGCTGACCTCAAACACATCATAAATATCTTTCAGCTCCATACGGGACCTAATTAATATCCATTCTGCCAACATCAATGTAGATTTCAACGATAGATTCATATTTTTAGTTACCAAGACTTGCTACAGAGTTTGGAGGTGCTCCTCAGCACTGATCTGTACAGATAAAGTCAGGCAGATTTCTTTTTTCTTTTCAAGCTGACAGTCAAAGGTACTTACTATGTCGCAGACAAGAGAGCAGAAGAGAGACAGCTTTGCCTCCTGTCCCTAAGAGTTTTCTGTAAGACCTGTATGGGTTTTTTCTCCCCATTAACCCCTGTAAACAAGCCCATGTTGCATGCTGTCAGGCCATTGTTTACTGTGATATTAAAGCGTGGTCATCACTAACGGTCAACATTCAAAGTTTATAATAACAGTGGATACATTTCATCATAGTAAGCATTAATACTGGTAACCGTTTCATCTCAAATTGGTAGTAGGACAAGAAGCGTAGCTATAGTAAAATTGTGTCAATGTAAAATGTTAGTGTCAGTGAATCTCCAGAGTGATAACAAAACGTCTTATGCAACAAGGAAAGAAGAAGGATGTTGAGTGCATCATAAGGAGAGGGGGCTTGAGTCTGCCATCATTCTTGTCATGTTGATCAAAATCCTGAGCAGCTTTGCTTGTGTGCAGAATCTGTACAGCAAGATAAAATATGACATGAGTATCATCATCAGCTATCATTTTGAAAGCACTCGCCACTGCTGTGACTATCGTCTCTCTCACTCTTGATGATGCTGCTGCTTTGTTACATGCCATCATCTATGATTTGTTCTGTAATGCTGTAATGCTGTAATGCAATTCAAAATCACGCACTGGGAGACGAATATCACTCCTCATGGATTTTATGTAAAGCACAAAGGCATTGTGATAACAACACTTTGGATATGTCCAAATGTGAAGCCATTTCACTGTTTATATTATGGAAGGGATGACTGCATTGCTTTGAAACGAATGTGATAGTTACACTTTCAAACTATAGTCAAAAAATGGTCCTAAAATTACTGTGAGATATCTAGGTAAATATGTCTTCCAACAAAAGCAGTTTTACTGCAGATTATATTCAAATAGCCTAAATGCTGCCTCAGGAAGAGGCTGGGCAGGATTCAGAGCTTGTGCATTTTTGTATGCAAATTGAATGGGCAGCAAATGTTAATGCACCTATTAAGGCAATGAAGGGCAGGACGTGGACATGCATAATTTGAGAGGGTATAAAAATGTGACTGTAGAAGGCTTTCTGTGTATTTGAACTGTACTGCAGCACTCCATTTCTAAACCCAGGTGGTAAGAAGAGAGTGTTTTTCCTTACTAATATGCAAATGGTGCAACCTTGCAATGCTCAATGTTTTCTTTGACAATGCAAGTTTGCTCTCTGATCTCCAGTAAAATCCTCATTATTACCTCTGCCAAGGAGGTTATGTGATCGGCAGGGTTTGTTAGTTAGTTTGTTAGTTAGTTTATTTGTTTGTTAGCAACATAACTCAAAAAGTTATGGACAGATTTTGATGAAATTTTCAGAAATGTCAGAAATGGCATAAGGAAGAACTGATTAGATTTTGGGAGTGATCCAGATCAACGTCTGGACCCAGGAATTTTTTAAAGGATTCTTTACTATTGGGAGATAGGGCTAATGGTGGAGGTCTGCACTCTCCGAGTGCTTTTCTACTTTTTTCTGCACTCACCCATATTACCTCCATGGTTAGTTTCTGTTGTTATACCTCCATACCAGTGATCCCCAGAGCCAGGGGCTTTACATTTTTTTGGTGTCTGTCTATCCATGCTCCCACAAGCTCGGTCCATCTTTTTGAAAACACTTTAGGGAATTTTCTTCAACCTTTGCACTTTCCACTCTGCCTCAAGGATGAACAGATTACATTTTGGAGGTCAAAGTATAGAATTAAAAAAATATTTGAAAAAAGCCTGAGTGATGTCAGCTATTCGGTTACATAAGGGGGCCTTCAAGTCCAATCTGCAGTGGGCACCATATTGAAAATGTGGTCTCAAAATAACCTTGTGTCAAGCAATCATAGGCAGGTCTTAAGCACCTAGAGAAGCAGCTTCGTTGTGTAGTTATATCAGCCATGCCCCTGATAGCCAAAACAGAGGAGTTTAAAACAGTTCACTCCCATACTGTGTGGGGAGCACATGATAACAGAAACTACAAGGAAAGATTATGAATATTTTTTAGCCAGGCTGTAAACATGTTTACATGTAGGTGTGGATGGGACTGCTGCTGCCTTTGCAGACAGCCTCTTGTGGAGACTCCAGGAACTGCAGGTTTTTATAGTTATGGTTTATTTATTCTCCTGATGATTTACTTGTTTGTTAACTGGCTTGAAGACATCTGTTCGCCCATCTGTCATCTGCTTCTAGTTTTCTACCAGTCCATCCTTCTATCTAACCAAACCATCCATCCATCCATCCAACCAGCTAATTAGCCAACCCATCCAACCAACTAACCAACCCAACCACCCACCCACCTACCCAACCAACCAACCAACCAACCAACCAATCAATCCATCCATCCATCCATCCATCCATCCATGCAACCATCCATCCATTCATCCAGTCCAACCAATGATATGTTTCTATTGTTTGGTGGTATGCTTATATGCCAGTACATTTTCAACAGAAGTGGCCTATTCGAAGTAGAGCTTGAGTTGAAAAAAATGAACAGGCCATGATTCCATCTGTCATACATCAGACTGTTGAAAACCATCTAACTTTCTCATTCATACAAATGCATTTATTCAAGATTCTTATCAAAAACTGACAAAAACACTTCTGCATTGGCTTCATTTTCAACCCCAGAGGCTGTCAGGTTGTTCAAGGTCATTGGGGCCCATGTGCATTACTTGCTTGTGAATGCATTTTCTCAGAAATGATTGAAGTGATTTTCTTTGACTTTGCAAAAATGTCACAAACTGAATTCATTATAGAGGTAGAAGTTCAAGGTCACTGTGACTTTCAATCTTGTCAGCAGAATTTTGCAGGAATGCATAAAGTGATTTTTTTTTTTTTTTTTTCAAATTTAGCACGAACCCACGCTTTAACTTGAGGCTGAATTGACTAGATTTTTGAGCTCAAAGGCCACTTCATGCATCAGTTTGGCCCCAGTAAACACAAGTAGAGCTACAAGTCAAAATTTATTACAGAACTTCTACCCAAATCATTAAAACCAAATAACATCTCTGCCAATCACACTTCCACAAAAATCCCAGATCTTCTTCTTCAGAGGTCTGGAATAATTTTGGATTTCTTATTCCTTTTTTTATTTTATCAACTAGTTGTTATCGTTGGTATAGTAAAGTTTTCTTTTGTAAAAATGCTTGGTTTTTATTCATTTCAGTGTAAGTTGTAGCTTTCTGCGTGATATGGGTAGTTGTCAGGGGTGAGACAAAAAGGGTTAGGAAAAATAAATATCCAGTATCTAAGAAAGTATTCCAATGCTATTTAATTTTACATCTATTTGGCTGTAGCTATCTGATACTTGATTACAGTTAACTCTCTAAGCCCTATTTTTCTATCCATTTTGTCTCTCCTGGACTTACTGTCTTATAAAAAGCTTTTAAAACACCAATGCTGCTGTGCACAGCCAATCTCTGAACATCCTCTTTTTCAGGAAAACTTGGGCTTTAAGAATATGTGTGCTGCAGTAATGCCACTTGAATTTGTCGTAAGTAGTGGACTATAAAGACAAAAGGACTACTAACACAAATATTTTTATGTGTGACACACAGTAAATCATCATGATTAAGACTTTTTTTTTTTTTTTAGTTTATAAACTCACATAACAGTTTATCTTTGGATTATTATTTTTTTTTTTTAAACCTTGTTTTTGCCAACTATAATGGCCTTGATGAATGAGCCATCACTGTTCTTACACTGTCTGGTAATACTCAAACCTCACAGAGGCATTTAACCACCAGGCAGTATTTCTAGTTATTCATGAAGTTATTCTCTTATGAGTGATAGTGTGAGAATAAGTGCCTTTGGAAGTCGCTCTATGGACGAGTGTTTCCTCTGGTATCAAAAGAGGCAGAGGCAGGTGTGAGTTTCCTGGGAGTTCTTCGAGCGCCATGGTTAAAGGCGATGCCTGAAGGAATGTGACTAATGCAGGTACTGTTTTGGCAGCGGTTAAGATAATTACACAGCAACAACTTGAATCATAACGGACTGCTTTTACTTTAGCGTGATCTACTTTAACATCTGGAATCTTAAGAATTCACTCGGCGTGTTTTTGTATATGCATCGGACTGTAGCTTTGCTCGAAGGCTTTTTAAGACTTCACTAAATCTTTAATGCAGACATGGAACATTAGGATGTAATCCTGGCCACTGAGGAGTTGGAGACTCTCCAAATCAATTAAGTCCGTGGCCAGTAGAGCTGCTTTAAGGGTGCTTTAGGCCCAGATAGAACATCAAATGGCAGAGACAAACCCATGGGGTTAGGAGGATAGAAAGAGTTTAGGTCAGCCACGCTCACATCTTAATATCTACAGCCACTAAAAGAAGAAAATGCCATTGATTGGAGTGAAGACCTTAAACAGCCCTTTTCCTTTCAGTTTGTACATGTTCAGCATGGTTTACTGGCTGGTTAAAGCTCAAA
The DNA here is from genome assembly GCF_018320785.1 of Cheilinus undulatus. Lineage (NCBI taxonomy): Eukaryota > Metazoa > Chordata > Actinopteri > Labriformes > Labridae > Cheilinus > Cheilinus undulatus. The sequence continues at coordinate 14,800,629 of NC_054887.1, read as the reverse complement.
GACATTAAAGACACAGCATGTCAGAATAATTCAAGAACTCTTTGTTGTCCTTGTTGATCTGTCTCTGGAACATTGAGGAAAAATTGCTTGTTTTCTGTTTTGAATGAAGGCTTTAACAGAGGGTGTCGTAGCGGCAAGGTTATTATGGAACGATTGTTTATTGGAGCATTCAGCAGAAACTAATTTCATCTGCTTTGTCATCAGTGTATTAGCACAGGCACAGACAGAATAGCAGACACTAATTATAAGGATGAATGCTGCTCATAATAAGAAAGTTTAATGCTGACTGAAGGTTTTTCTAATGATGGGTCTTGTATTCAGATTCAATACTGCAACATGTACAAATGACAGTTTCTGATTCTGGCTCTGCTAACTTAAAACAAAAAACCAGATGGTTATTTCAGTGTTTTAGTTTTATTTGCTGATTTATCCCCTGAAAGGCAAAAAAAAAGTTTATGGACTTATATTTTTCTCCCAGAAATGTGAGAAATCCAATATAAAAAAATGTAGTACTCATACTGTTAACAATCTCGGTTTAAATAGACATGTCTACCATTTAATAATGCCATCTTAGAATACTTTTTGTTATAGAAGCATCATCAGAAGGCAGTAATTTGACTCATCCTAGGCTATTTACTGTTAGATTTCACAAATGAGGATTGTGGTCTATCATAAGTTGTTGTTCCCACTATGACTATTCTAAGACTATGAATTAACGGGGCACTACCCTGAAAACGGGAAACAATCAAAAAGGAGGCAAAAACAGTCTCAGAATTAAGATTTAAATTATATTTTTATTATCTGTTTTTGAATAAATAGAAGGTGTGAGACCATACACTGAACCTCTCAACCAGCAGATTATAATAGTGTGTATGCAAAATAATGACTGACAACTTCTCTTTGAATTTATAATGGAATTAATTTAACAAAATAGCATCAACCAGAATCGAGGACAATCAAACATATAACTATTATGAAACTAAACTACAACAAACAAGGAAAAGCATAGAAAATGTGTGTTTGAGAAACAGAGAGAGAAACCAGAGACACAGAGAGAGAAGATGACAAAAATCACAGTGATAATATGGACACAGCAACGTAAATCAACAATACATAAGCAGCCATTAGAGAAAGAATGCTGCTTTCAACGAATGCACATGAAACTCTTCCGACAGCTAGTTTTGCCCAGCCTCACAGCCTCTTACTTGTGATCACAGTGTGTGATAAGAGTTTTGTGTCCAATTAGGTCCAGAATTGAGCAGAGGTCAGTCAATTAATGTTTCTGCCACGGTTCCAGCAAGTTAAAAGTCTTTTGGCATTGCAATTCAGCTTTAGGGTGAGAGCAGGGATTGTATCGTCCTTTAGGCAGCAGGAAAAGCATTGACTGTCCTTTTTCTAATTTCATGTTAATGTCTGTAAAACTTTAAATATCGATCATCACAGACATCAATTTCCTGCCTCAAAGACTTCCAGGAGTGAATTCAGGCAAGGCAAGGCAAGTTTATTTGTATAGCACATTTTAGCAACAAGGCAATTCAAAGTGCTTCACACAGAACATTAAAATACAATGATAAAGAGAAAAAGAAACACAATGACAACATTTTACATGAATCATGTAAAAGGTCATTAAAAACAGCAAATAAGACCCACAAAAGATAAAAAACAATGCTTAGCAATGAAAAGCCAAAAGTATCTTAAAAAAAACCCTTATTGCCTGCCCCATCGCAGGCAGTTTAGACAACAAAAGCCAAAAGTTCTTTCTTTTGTAGGGTGGAGGTGACAAAAATCGTCTGCTGCAAACAAAAAATGTCCAATAATGATAAATGTCAGCTGGATGAAGTAAATAGTGATTATCTAATCAGTTGATAATCATGATTGATTCAAAGCTGAATAGTTCAATTTACAAGTATTTATATGTCTTTAAGATCAATTTGCATGCATTGTAAACACTTACTATTTTAATAAAATACATTTTCATTGCCTCCATATTAACCATAACTTTTGTTTCTTCCACTCCTTTCCTTAAATCAGTGGTTCTTAGCTGGTCTAACCTTACCCACCACCAAGTCCTGAATGGGGAATGACCCACATTTCAGATATCTTTAAATCAATCAGATTTTTTTAATGAGAAACAGTTTTTAACTCAAAAGTTGCAAAACAAAAAAAAAAAAAAAACAAGACAAAGAGACAGAATGAATCAAACAAGCTTCAGAAGCATCTCACTTTCTTGGTGCGATTAGCCAGCTATATCATTAGACAAAATTTGTTTTGTGTTTGTCCATTGTTACCACTGTCACACAAGAAATAATTATTCCTTTGACCAATCAATGGACTCCACTGATTCTAGCTCAGCCCTTTAGGGCTGTATAAGTACACTTGGTACCCGAACAGAAGGGTGCTAAAAAGTAGGACAGCATGGATTGGTTATTTTGGTACTTTTTACAACTTTTGAGATTGGAAATTCAAATAATTGTGTCTGGATTAGGGTTAGGGTTAGGGAAGGTTTGTGGAAGGATACCAATTATTTGTAGCTCCTGAGACTGATAACTGATATTTGAAACCAATACTTATTAACTGATATTCAAATTATAGTATATGTCCCCAAAATTATGACATTAAAGGTGTTTGTGGTGATAAACTTGTAGAGAATGATCACCAGAAACTGCAGCCTTCTTTGAATTTTCAGAACTTTTTAAGTTTCAGCTCATTGTTTTGAGCTGTTGTAGCAGGCAGCTTCTTTGAGAGTGACTTAGCCCCAGGTTTAAACATTAGAGAGGTACGATAAGTGACCAGAAGGATGAAACAGTTAAGCATACATGAGCTAAAGGGCTCTTGAGAGAAAACGGCTAAAGGAAGGTGGTGATTGAACTTTTGCTGTCATGCACAGATTGGACAAGTCCTAAATCTGTGAAATCCACACTCATCAGCCTGAAACAACAACTGACAACGTTTAGCAAGCACCTTGACAATCCATCACCAGGAAGGAGAATGTAGAGTACAGCACAGCTGTTTAACTCAGCTGTTAAGAAATGAGTCTGAGTGCATGGCTCTTACTGACGTCTTTATCTGTCTGAAAACAAACGTGTGGGTGTTTGAGGATTATGAGCAGGTACACTTCACCTTCTGTAAGCCTCTCCACCTACACTCCAACCCAGACACTAATGATGGTAATAAATATTCTGCCACTCTCATTATCTCGTCTGACAGTGCTCTCAAATCAACACATAAGCTCCACATTTGGAGGGTTTGGGATTGTCAGCTTCTATTTTAATTTATAAAACCTGATCTCCTGAGGAACATTTATTCTAATGTATTCTCTGTCCTTGTTTGTGACAGATTGTTTCGACCGTGGCTAAGAGAGAAATCAGAGAGGCTCTATTTAGACGCTTGAATGACAGTTTCATTGGATATGGATTTCCATAGCCTGAGTGAGTGTCCTCAGAAAACCCTGGTGCTGCATCCCGTTGTATCTGACAATGAAATCTCTGTATGTGTGCAGCTGCATTCAGTATCATGTCCTGGAACAACCTAAAGTATCAAATGCATGTTTAAACAAACACTTGGGGTTGAAGAAAGTTTGTTTTGTAGAAACCAACATTAAAAGGAATTGAGGTTTCTGGGGATCTTGTTCACGAGTGAGTGCAGAACGGACAAGATTGACAGATGGATTGGTGCGGCATCAGCTGTATTGCAGATGTTTTATCAGATTGTTATGGTGAAGATTAAGCTCAGCTGAAAGGCAGTTGATCTTTGATCCAACCCTTACCTATCAAGAGCTGTGGGTAGTGATTGAAAGAATGAGATCTCAAATGAGATTTTTGAGGGGGTCTATGGGCTCAGCCTTGGAGATGCCTCTAGGTCACCTCTCTTTGGGGTCTTTCAGGCATGAACAACTGGGAGGAGACCCCAGGGCACCCTGGATGCTGATAGATGAATTGAGTTGAATGTGCAAGGTACCAACACAGCTTCAGGCAACTATGTATTTGGTCTTGCTGACTATTCCACCTGAGCAGCCCAATCTAGAATTCTGGAATATCAAACGTGTTTCTGACTTGAGGTCGTGTAGACGCTACATAATGTTGATAAATAGTTGTTGGACCAACAATCTGTAATCTTTAATGCCAAAGTGAAAACGGATTTCTACAAAGTAATGTCAAATAAATGAAAGTAATTAAAATAAAATAAGCAATTGCATAAATATTCACCCCTTTTAAAGTGACTGACCTAATACAACAGAGGTCCAGCCAGTTGGTGCTAGTAGTCTCACAATAAGTGAAATGGTGATCACCTGAGTGCAGTGACTGTGTCTCAAGTGATTGTAGTATAAAGACACCTATGTCTGGAAGGTCAAGTCAATGGTTAATCAGTATTCCTGGCTACCGTTACACCATGAAGACAAAGGAACACTCCATGCAACTCAGAGAAAAGGTTAAAATCAGGAGATGGATACGAAGAAATTTCCCAGGCTCTGAACATCCCAAGGAGTTCAGTTAAATAAATCATCAAGAAATGGATTGAATATGGCACATGTGTAAATCTGCCTGGATATGGCTGTCCTCATAATCTGAGTGAGCAAGAAGAAGACTAGTAAGTGAGGCCACCAAGACACCTATGACTACTTGGAAGGAGTTACAAGCTTAGCTGTGGGAGGGACTCTGCATACAACAACTGTTGCCTGGGTTCTTCACCAGTCAAAGCTTTATGGGAGAGTGGCAAAGAGAAAGCCACTGTTAAAGAAAACTTGTATCAAATCTGGACTAGAGTTCACCAAAAGGCATGTGGGACTCAGTGATCAAATGGAAGAAAGTTCTTTGGTCTGATGGGACCAAAAATGATGCTTTTTTTGGCCATCAGACAAGACTCTATGTATAGCAGACGCCAAACACTGTACATTACCACAAACACACCATCTCCATTGTGAAGCACAGTGGTGGCTGCATCATGCAGTGGGGTGCTTCTCAGCAGCCGGCTCTGGAAGGCTTGGAAAGTTGGAGGGTAAAATGAGTGTGGCAAAATAAGGGTAAAATTGCAGTGTCCAGCTGGGCAAGCCTGATTTAGATCTATCCACACAGACACAGTGAGGTGATTGCAACCAAAGGTGAATCAAATTAATACTGACTTGAAGAGGATGAATATTTATGCAGTCACTTATTACCTCCGCCAAGGAGGTTATGTGATCAGCAGGATTTGTCTGTTAGTTTGTTGGTTAGTTTGTTAGCAACATAACTCAAGAAGTTATGGACGGATTTTAGGATTTTAAAGAAATTTTCAGGAAATGTAAGAAATGGCATAAGGAAGAACTGATTAGATTTTGGGAGTGATCCTGATCACCATCTGGATCCAGGAATTTTTTAAAGGATTCGTTACTATTGGGAGATAGGGCTAATGGCGGAGGTCTGTGCTCTCCGAGTGCTTTTCTAGTTTTATGTGACATATTTTTGTTTGATATTACTGTGTAGAAATCTGTTTTCACTTGTGCATTAAAAAGGTTGTTTTTGGTAAGAAAAATCAAATTATATTGACTCTGATTGATTGATAAAAATCAATAAACAAGTGCTGATACAAGTGCTGTTTTTGGTTCGAAAAAGGGATCTTGTCTGAGCAAATGCTTTTTTGTTCTTAATGCTGTCAGCCAATCAAAAAACAATCTGCACTCACATTGTCAACAAACACTTTCCACTGATGGATTTTTGATTGTGGGTATTACAGATTACATCCATTATGCCCTTTTCTGTTTCTGGATAAGGCAATGTTCCGTAGCAATTCCAAAATATGTTCTATCATTTAGACACTGAAATGTGTAAAATTAGAGCCTATGTTTAAAAAAATACCAGAGCTGCCCTGTAATTGGTGAATGACTTAGATTTCAAATAGCCTGTTGCCAGAGGCTCTTAAATGGGTCGTATCCATTTGAGACTCAGCATTCCCTCACATTGTTTCATATTTTTGCCTAACACACGGCGGGACACAATTTGGCAAAGCTGTCAGAAGCATGGTGAATTTTGATAGTGTCATTCAGTTAGAGTAGAAAGTACTGTAACAGTCTGTTTCTTTAATAGCAGTGATAAGCAGAAATTGCTCATGCTGCGGTTTGATAATGCTCTATTTAAAGTGAAAAGCCGTAGAGAATTAGTGGAGAAATTGAAACATTTCTGCAGACTCACTGAGATATCTCTGCGAGCCTCACATTGCAGCCGCTGAGGGGAAGAAAAGAAGAAGAATGACATTGAATTCACCAGAGTTCTGCTTTTTGGCACACACTGGTTGTTGGTTTTACACAAATCCATAGTGTAACAAAACACGGACAAACCAAACAAGAACAACAACATAAAAACAAACTGAAACAATACCCAAGGCGTTTTTACCATGCTGTGTTAGCCTGCGGTACATACAGGCAAAAAATGAGGCGATGCAAAATGAACACTGGCAGCAGAGTGCATTAAGCCACAGCAGTGTCAGAGGAAGAAACGGTACTTTGACAGCGTAGGTGTCAAAAACTCTGAAAAGGTTACACAAAGTTTAACAGCGTTGGCTCAGCATGACTGTAGTAATGCAATGTTTGATACAAGAAGTCATGAGGGTCAGTACATGGTTCATTACAAACTGGTAACAGCTGTCTTTACAGCTCTCTGTACTGGGGTTATTCTGACGTCAAAGCTCATTATTTAGGTTAAAGATGGATATCAGATCTTATCGATGTTATCACAGGTCAGGTCTCGTGGTTGTCTAAGCTGAGAGAAAGTATATCGATCTCTTATCTCAAACCATGAAAAAAACTGATCAATATGACCTAAAATTCAATATTAAAAATTGTTTTTCCTCTTTACAGTAACAGTGTTATATCTCAGGATAACCCATTGAAATTCATGGGTATCACACACAGCCTCAGGATATGACACCTATCACAATGCATGTTGATTTTGGACAATAAACACATTCTACACAGAATTTATCAAAGTAAGCCATCCTTTTCTAGTAGCAAAGAAAAACAAAGATTTAAAGATTGTACAATTGAATATTTTGAAGACTTTTGTGCTTGTCATTGATTAGCAGAGGTACCAGCAAATGTACGGAGCTATAGTGTTTGTAGCTACTTTTCTGACCTTGTTTAACATCACAGTCTGCTTCTTTGAATCATTATGGTCTTAAAATAAGCGAGTCATCAGTTGAAACACCTTTAAACAGAGTTTTTTAGCTGTTATAAGATGAATCACTGCAATGCTGGGCTCAAGACAAACCGAGTCAATCCAGGCCGATAGAGACTCTACTAATCAAGCACACTTGTATTTTGCTATTATAACAGACACCAAACTTGGAGAGGAAAGAGCACATTTTACCAGACTACTGTGCTATATGGGTGATGTTGGGCCACTCTGAAGTATCTGAGCTGTTGTTTGACATGTCTCTCTGTTATGCTACCTTTAATTACCCACCACTGTGACTTGTAGTTGGAGATATCATTGGTTTGCCTTGTGTGTGCACTACACAACAGTATGTGTATTTAAACTGCTGATGACAGTGTTACAAAAATCCATTTCATGGCAGAAAAAATACCAACTGGGGCTGCAAGCAGCACTGAAGGGCCCTCACACCCTGGCGCATGTCAGGGTGTGTCATACCCATGAAAGTGTGCTGCAGCAGAGAAGAGAAAGCTTGTCAATCCTCCTAGGACTGTTAATAAGAAAAAACAGGACATTATATGTAAGAGATACTTCTGGTTTCTTGCAGTAGGTGGCGCCTAAGCAATAACATGCAATGCACATTTAAATATACAATACGATACAATACAATAACTTTATTTATCCCTGCAGGGAGATTCAATGTAATTAAATGTAAAGGGAAATTCAAATATGTAGAGGGGTGGGCCCTAATCATGTGAGATTTGAGGCAAATCAGAAGTTTTGTGTAAGAATAACACCAACAAGACCAACACGCCCTGTTGCCAGTAGGGGTGCTAAATCAAAACAATGAAAATAACCTATAAATATGTAGAGGGGCAGACCTCATTACATGTGAATTTTTAAGGGAGTCAGATGTTTGGTATGACATTTGCACATACTTCCTGTCAAATTGGCGAGATATTGAAACGCTCAGACATCCTTCAATAAAAAATATCAATGTTGGGGCCAATTATTGAGGCCTTTCTTTCAGAAGCAGAACTCAATAGGTTAAGCACAGTAAGGGGCTATGACCCAATTGTGTTACTTCCTGTTTTCAGTAGGGGATGCTATGATGAGATGTTTGCACGTGGGTGTGTTCAGTGTGATACCATTTTCTTGCAAGAAAGAGCAGAATATCACAGAATGTTGTGTACTAAAGTTATAATAATTTAAAGTCATTTGGCACCATGAAAAATGCCTTATTTTGAAATTGAGATGATGCTGGTGGACTTCCTGTTGGGATTTGGGCATGGGTCCAAGAGGCTTTTTTCTAGGTTTGATGATGACCCCTATGCAGACCAGAAATCAAAAGCCTAGGCTAAATGGTGTGCAGGGGCTGAATAATTAAAGGGAAATTTTTAAACATAAGAGGCAAAAATGTTCAGTTTCCATAGGGGGCCCTGTGACAGAGTAATGATATTGATGTATCAAGGTATTCAGGATCAATGTGTAATCATCCCTGTGAAGTGGAGGGATGATTGACATAAGCATTGCAAAGTTATAAGGCATTATTGTGTATTTTCACTGTGAAAAATGTACAGAAGAGTAGTTTAAGTTTTGGCTCTGGTCACAGCCCCACCCTGTGGTGAAAACTCATAGTTTGCACAAACTTTAAAACTCTTGGTTTTCTAGTATGAGCAAAAAATTCTGGAGTCAATCAGATGAAATTGCTCAGACTAATTGGTAAAACTGTAAAACCTGTGAATTGCCCAAAAATGCCAAGATGTGGCACTTTCCTGTTTGTAGTACGCTTACTGTACATTTTAGAGGATGACTCCAAGAGACTTCATTTTTTATCTAATCATGATACATATGTGTACCGATTTTAAAGCCCGTAGCTCTTACCTTGTTCCCTATCATGCATTTGGTACTTGATAGACTTGCTCAATTCCACCAAAATATAAAATTTCCATGGCATACAGTGTTCTGTAAAGTTTGGTGAATTTTTGAGCATGTTAAAGCTCCCAAATTAGTGATTCTTCTGACAGAATAATGCATGCAGATACAATAGGCTCCTCGCCGACCCTAGGTTGTTGCTCAGGCCCTTATGATGGTACTGAGGCTAGTTTTACCCTCCACCACTAGCAGAATGTTGAGAAATGCAAACAGCTTGCTTTAACTGAAATACAACCAAATTGGCATCCATTCCCAGAGGGATATATTGTGATGTCCTTAAAAGATGCATGTCTGTTGTGTTTGCTACAACAAACACTTTTTTCTGAAGGGATCCAATGTCAATTTCAGCTACATACTAAGGAATTTCATCGAAGATCCTTTGTCGGCCAAAACTTTAGAGATATTAGTCATTGCGGTCTTTTATCAAGCTCAGTAAATTCAAGCCTTGAGTTTCACCTCACTGAGGATTTGTGTGAATAAGCTGGTTTTCACCTTGTACCGAAGCCCTGCCATCATTGAATTCAAATTGGGTGAAGGTTTACGTGAAGTGTAAAGTGTTTCAAGTGGTTTAAAAGTCTAGAAAGCACTTAAAAGTGTGGTCCATTACATGTAGAGCAATAGACCACTTAAGTTTAAGTGCGAGACTGATCAAATGTGCCTCTTTCTTCTCTAATGTCGAACAAACACCTTTTTTTCCCCTGCAGAAGATGTAGCTCTCAGAGGAGAATATTTAGATTTAAGTGGCTGTGGACTGACAACAGATGGTGCAGGAGATGAAATCGAAAATGAGAATAGATTGAGAGTTAGAGGGTTATTTGAGAAAAACTGCAGAAGAGAAAGCTGTCGATGACTAAAGGGCCGGATAGAGGATGTCTCTGTCCTTCTGCTTGCCTCTGTGGGAAAGCAGGAAAGGCTTCTCTGTGCAGCGGCGTGATGATGATGTTGACCTGAACAGAATGTGGCAGTGTGATAATGAAGTCATTCTGGACCTTAATGCATCCCAAACTCATTTTGCAAGGCAATTACACAGCAATGAAACATGCAGGGAGCAGAAACGGGCACCCAAATGGGTGAGAGAGGTCCTGGAAATGCACTGAGGTCTCCGGACACCAGAATGTACCGAGTCATTTTGAGTGCACTGGGAGATAAACTCGACCGGACAGATTCAAAGGGATTTGGTAACAGCATGCTTCGTTAACCAGGACAGAGGGCACTTAATCCCAAGTACGAAAGTGACAATTAACTCTCCCTGTCTAATTCACTAAGAAAGAGATGTTAGAAGTCTTTTTCTCTCTGTCTTTAGCCCTTACTTCACCTTCCGTAGCTACAGATTCCTGATGAAAGCTGATGACCTAAATATTGAGTCTCTTATACCACAGGGCTGTTTATAAACCACAAATAAAGAATAAAAGATGCTACATTCTGTGCAAGACTTTAGAGTGAATATTTGCCATTTCATCTAGGTTATTTATATTCATAGCTATTTGGTGTAGTAAAGGTGATGGCTTTGCTGCATATAATAGCTGTATTAAAAGTGCCTTTATTCAGAACATTCATGGAATCCTTTTCTTCGAACTCACAGTCCCTTAACAGCATGTCAACATCAGATACCACCCAGCATTGCATGCTTGATGCAAGTCATGGTACAAGTATGTCAACTTTGCCAAGCCCTGTTCAGTGAGGAAGGCAAAAGAAGAAACAGAAAATATTATTGCTAGGGACTCCTGATGCCGTGTCATCTCCCTCTTTCTTTGTTCCTAGCCCATCTCAGTGCAAGCGACAGAAAGAAATAGGGACAGCAATCAGTGCACGTTCCCATTGCGCTGCACTGCATCACTCATCTGGTGTCAGAACTACAATATGAATTAAAGAAATCAAGTTGATGTTGCTGTCTTTTTCTTTTGCTGTTACAACATGCTGTTAGCTTAAAATTTCTAGCATGAAGTCCCAGTTTTGGAGTGATTTAGGCGGGCTATAGACTAGGCATGCACAATTGCAAAGCCAATGGATTGTCCAGATTCCATGTCCGTCATCAGGTGGATCCTTCTTGCAAAGCTTTAAGCTGCTGCCCTAGTTTCCAGTTAGATAATGAGTAGATCAATCATTATTTCAGGAGAAACAGGTGGTCGCTACAGGGGTGGTTCAGTAAAAGCAACTACAACCCTGTAACTACTGGCAGCTGGCGTAAAGATTAGCATTGCCGATAGTTTGATCAGAATTGCACAACATTTCTTTATTAAAAAACAAGACTAAAACCGAACTGAAAACTTTTCTTTGTGAAAAGATGTTTTTGCGCTTTCTCTGACCCACTTCAGAAAGAGTTAAATTTACATACTGGTTCCACTGATGGTGAACAAAGATCATGTTCTTGTCTAGTTTGCCCTAATATACAGGTGCATCTCCAAAAATTAAGTTACAATAATAATAGTTTATTTTTTCACCTTGATTTACTTCAAAAAGATAAACTTGCATAGATTCAAGATTCATCTCATACAAAGTGAAATATTTAAATCTTCAATCTTGATGATTATGGCATACAGCTCACAAAAATCAATAATCCACTATCTCAAAGTGTTAGAATATTGTGAAGCCTCCAATTTGCAGAGGTTTGCTGTAAGTTTAGTACACAAAACTGCATTCATGGGGAAGACTGATGACTTGACTGTTGTCCAGAGGACAATCAGTGTCACCCTTCACAAGGAAGTTAAGCCTCAGAAGGTCACTTCTGAAAGGGCAGGCTGTTCTCAGAGGCCATTTCAAAGCACATCAATAGAAAGTTGACTGGAAGGGAAAAGTGTGGTAAGAAAAGGTGCACAAACAACAGTGATGAGCTCAGCCTTTAGGGGATTGTCAAACAAAGCAGATTCAAGAACTCAGGTGAGCTTCACAAGGAGTGGGCTGAGACTGGAGTTAGTGGATCAGCCACCACACACAGATGGGTACAAGAAATGGGCTACAAGTGTTCTGATCCCAGTGTCAAGCCACTCCTGAACTACAGATGCCATAAGTGTCTAGTCCTGTTTTCAGATGAAACTAAATTTTGTGTTTCATTTGGAAATCAAGGTTCCAGAGTCTGGAGAAAGACTGAAGAGGCACAGAATACAAGGTGCTTGAAGTCAAGTGTTTGTTTTTCAGTTTCCACAGTCTGCTGTTGGTCCAATCAAGTTCAGAGTCAACACTGTCAGCTGTCTACCAGGAAATTTAAGAGCACTTCATACTTCCATATACTGAAAAGCTTTATGGAGATACTGATTTCCTTTACCAGCAGGACTTGGCACCTGCCCACAGTAAAACCAAAATTACCAAAAACTGGTTTGCTGACCATGGTGTTACTGTGCTTGACTGGCCAGTCAACTGGCCTGGCCTGAACCCCCTAGCGAATCTCTGGAGTATTTTCAGGAGGAAGATGAGGGACACCAGGCTCAACAATACAAAAGAGCTGAAGGCTGCTATCAGTGACAGCTGGGCTTCATAATACCCCAGCAGTGCCATGGGCTGACTGGCTCCATGCCACGTCGAAAAGAAGCTCCAACCAATTACAGAGTGCATAAATGATACATTCCAGAAGGTCAACATTTCTGTATTATAGATTCTGTTTTTGGACAGGTGTTTTGTGATATTCTAATACTTTGAGATGGTGGATTTTGTTTCTGTGAGTTGTAATCATCAATATTAAGACAAAAAAAAGTCTGCAATATTTATGTTTGTTTCATTTGCCTGCTCTGTCTGTTGAAAGCGTCCTGATATCATCTACTGAGAATTTCTCAAAAAATACATTAACATTTTTAATTATGTTCAATAATACGTCATGTTTTGTATGTATATTCTGAGATTTGTTACTTTTTGTTTGATTTGACAATCCTGCAGCCTTACTACACACTAGGTGGTTTTCAAATCCTAACCAGTGTAAAAAGAAACCTAGAAGGTGACAAACAAAAGAGACATTTCAACTGATTTATAACATTGTAATCCTTTGAATTCTTAGTAGTTAAGCACCTAAGATAATGCTAATGAAGTGTTAGGTGTTACACAAATATGATTCAACCTTGTCACTCACAGAACTGTATTTTCCAAATCCCTTCTTCACTAGACTTCCTCCAGAAAACACTTCTTTCCTGATAGAAAATGCTAATTAAGAGAAAACAAATGAATGTAACTTTTCTTCAATAACTCATGTATTGACTCCTCACTCCTAATTAAAAACTTTGCAGGAATAAATGCAGTTATAGCCATGGGCATTCAAACAACGCTAATCCGATATATTGGGTCATGAAAGTTAACATTCATATAAATACCAGCCTGTTTTAGATTTTGTCAGTTTTGATGTGAAGTTATGTGAATTCTTTATGTCCATAGATAATACTGTATATGTTAAGTTCCCACTGCAGCAGAAACAAGTTGAGAGTTTCTGTCAAACTCATGCCGAAGGCACTGCAGTGACATTATTTAATTGATTATCAAATAATGAGGCAAAACCACAAGAGCTGCCTTTAGGTCGAACACCAACTCTCCATGGAAATTAAATGAAACTGTTTGACAGAGTAGCATCCTGGCAAATTCACAACTCCACTAGAGCTACCTATAAATGTAGTGCAAAGCTAAAACTTTGTTTCTTTTGAGTTTTCTCTGTCCTGCCTAGTTTTTTTTTTTTTTTTTTTTTTCCAAAGTTTGTAAATAATGGACAAAATTAAGCACACATACTTAAATTGTTACACCTTTGTTTATCATGTAGTGCAAATTTTGATTCTACAGCAGTTAGAGCAGTGTTTGTGTAGGTAAAGGCACTGTACTGGATATAAATGGACACAGCGAAGTAAATCAGGGGTCAGGTCATGTGCAATGGGCTATGGTTTCAGCCTTGTTTGCAGTCATGAAAGCTTGTGTGTCAGCATTTTATACTGATATTTTGAGTGCACCGGTATAAAGTACACAGCCAACTTTTTGATGCACAAATAGGTATTAAAAGTGTCATACAAACCAGAATTTACGCTAATTAAAAATGAAGTTGTTGGTGTCTGAGTCACAGAAATAATTGGCCGTGTGAGGCCGGTGGATGATGTATTTATGTAATTGGATGAGGTCAGGACTGTCTATGCATTCATACCTTCTGAGTTTATGTCTGAGAGGATGCATTAGGCCAAGTGTGAAGCAGCATACTGCACTCTGCATCTGTTTAAATTTAACCACTTTACACAGAAATTGCAACAATAAAACACCTGAGTCAGTGTATAATAAAGTCATCCTGGAGTGTAATTTTATTCAAGTCATGCACTCCAGTAGGTTATCATTCAGTGTGGGATCGACCATGTGAAACAGCTCGTAATGGTCTGCAAATCAAGCACTCCACTGAGCAGTTATTTTCAAGAGTACAACAAAATCCAATTATGTTTGCCCAGATGATAAATACCTGCAGTTTTCTACAGCAGCTAATCGAGCCACGTCAAGTGACACAGTGAGCTTTCTTTCAGAAAGGATTCAAGATTTCTGTTAGCACAAGGTTTATCCATGAATATACTTTTATAATAAATGTTAACACAGTTAGAGGAGGCCTAAAGAAGTTAATGAGCGAACAGCAGAGAAGAGCTTGAAAATGGATTGTGTTTTAGTCATTGCATAATGATTTACAAGGCTGCTGGTTTAGCTCGGCTGGTGCCCACATACAGAGGCCTCTGTCCTCAGTTCACTGGTCACAGGTGCAAATCCTGTTTCTAAGTGTTTCTTGAGTGTGTTAAAAGCCAGGCTGCAGACCTCTATGGTGGGGCATTTTGGGCTTATCTGTTGCAGACCTCTACAGTAGGACAGCCTAAACTATGTGACGGGAAGTGATGTGGGTTTTTCCTTAGTTTTTGGTGTGTTATTTTTATTTTTATCCCCCTTACCCTAATCCTAACCTTTAGGGTTTGGGTGCCTAACCCTTACCATCTTCGGGTTTTCCCTATTTTGTTTTGTGTTACTTTTAATTTCATCCACCTAACCCTAACCCTAAACCAGACCTTTAGAGTCCAGATGCCTAACCCTAACCCTCTTTGGGTTTATCCTTAGTTTGTGGTGCATTATTTATAATTTTATCCCCCTTACCTTAACCTTTAGGGTTTGGGTCCCTAACCCTAACCCTAACCCCCTAACCCTTTGGGTTTTCCGTACTTTGTGGTGTTATTTTTAATTCGATCAACCTAACTCTAACCTTTAGGGTCCAGGTGCTTAACCCTAACCCTCTTTAGGTTAGGCTGCCCCATTGTAGAGGTCTACAGCCAGATCCTCTCCAAAAGATTTCAAATTACATTCAGCCATTACTGTCCATCTACTGGTTCATGTACAAAATGTTTTGATGTGCTTGGACCAACAGACCTACGTCAGCTTAAGTCATTTAACATAGAACCATTGGAAACCAATTAAATACAACATTTTAGCTATGCTTATTTGTAAAGTGAAAATTTTCTTTCCAGCATGACTCTGAAAACATAATAAATTCTTGTTATGTTTGAAGTAACCACATAAAAGAAAGATTCATGATAACATGAAGCAAAAAACCCCAGTTTATAGAACTGGATCATGGCTGCCATCCAGAGCTGCTTTCTTGAAAGAACCAGAGGAATTGCAATCAACTCCTTCTTTTGCGAACATTCACAGAAAACTGAACACTACTCAGAAGCTCATTTTTAGCTGCATATTTCTGTCTGCCACCTGTGTAAGTGGTTTGTAATTGGAGAAATTGATACACAGGCAGATGCAGACAAATGTGGCCATCTCAGGAGATCAAACAGCTTCATCTTGTAGACATTTCCTCTCTCCTTCCTCGACACTCTGATGTGATTAGAGAAGCGAATACAGAAATGGAGAAAAAGGCTGCATGGATCAGCACTCTGGTATATTTGTCTCTTTCATTTTTCATTTGTTTTCTCTAAATGTGTAAATTGGATGCATCTTAATCCTTGAAAACAAACAGCCTGAAACTTTTTCCTTCCTGTGTTTGTTTGTTGGTGAAACTAAACAAACATTCACTCTTGATGGGAAGCTGTGCACCATAAATTATTGATTCTGGTGACAGTTTTGGGGAAGAGAATGGATCAGAGCCTTCAATTCCAAAAACAGGGGCATCTCCGAATTCTGAGTATTGGGATTGTAAATAAAATACAGAGCTGTGTCACTCTCAATTGTGTACAGTTACTATTGGGACATTATTATTTTGACATGGCTTCTCGTTGCGCTTTGAAAAATTCAGCCAGCTGTCGTGTATTGGTTTAACGTGATCATCAGTCTTAAAAAAAACACTTATAGAGCTACAATGTCTTTCTTTTGGAAGGTAAGATTTGTCTTCATGACTTCAGCATTGTAAACACAAATGTTGAATATTTACGGTTCTAGGTCAGACTGCCTCTAACAGAATACCCACAACCAAGACAGTACAGAGGAGTGTGGCTGAAAGTTTTGTTTAAAAAAACTGCAAAATATAAATAGATGTCTAAGGGTGGTTTCACATTGGGGACCTGGGCCCAGATCACTTGACCTCAAAGTCATCTTCAATTTTGTAAATGACCATTGAACTCAAGTAAATGTGCAGTTACTTGGGTTAAAAATTTACACAAGTAAAAGTAAAAGTATAGGTCTAGAAATGTAGAAAAGTAAAAAGTGTTTACTTAAAGTTTACTTTGAGTAATGAGTAGTAACTGAAAAGTTGTACAGTAAAATATGATTTTTCCTTATTGGCTGGAACGAGTAGAGAATAGATCTCTAACCAGGTTGTTCAGGTTAAGTCACCCCTCTATAATAAAGTAAAATACACAGCAAAATTGACAGTGTTACTTTAACTCCTGTAGAGTTGAAATTAACACAGTAAAAGCCCAATTGCTGAATTTTGAAATCCAGTGTCTGAAAATGTTTGTGAAAACACACCTTCACTCGTGTGGATGAACTATTTTGATGCTAGAAATACATTTATTAAAGTTGTGGGTTCACAAAAATAGTGGAATATATGAATAAATAATAGATAAGTGCAGGAATCATATCTGAAATGAAATTTTGCCAAATCGTTTCAATGAGTATCAATGCTGTCATTCTGTTTTCACCAAATGTCTCAAATTTGAGGTAAATGAGGCTGAATAATGACTTTAACTTCGCTTTGCCATCATCGGCGATCAAGAGGTCTAATTCTCTCCTTGTGCTCCAGTCTCTCGCCTTATATCTCCTGCAGTAACTGAGAGGGAGGGCCTTAGGGATTCCAGAGTGTCAGTTGGTTGGCGAAAGTTGACAGACAAAGGGTCCACCAATTATGTATGTACAAGTTGACAGACAAAGGATTCACCAAATGAAGCACAGTGAGAAGTGACAGCATGTGCCCATTGCTCTCTTATTGGCCCTGTAACTCCGGCTGTGAATCACGCGGAATGGGAAGTGAGGGTGAAAGTGAAAGATGAGATTCTCCTGTTCACAGAAGTGTTTCAATTGCATTTCTACCACGTGAAATAACAAAGATAATAATAAAAACATAGTGAAAATGTTGGAAAAACGTGGCAACATGTGCGCCGACCACAGAGGGTTAAAAGCACCTAAAGTCACAGACAGGAGCTTTAACTCAGTGGATAACTTCCCTCATGGTGAAAATGTGTTTCTTATCAAAAACAACAATCCACCAAAAACATGACCAAAATAATTCAACAGGAAACATCCAAACACAACTAAACACATGTAAAACATATAAGCACTCTGCCCAAAGGCATGATGGGAAACTCAGAGCAGGATATTGCAATCAATGGCAGTGGGCAGTAGGCTGGACCAAC
Organism: Cheilinus undulatus; assembly: GCF_018320785.1. Taxonomy (NCBI): domain Eukaryota; kingdom Metazoa; phylum Chordata; class Actinopteri; order Labriformes; family Labridae; genus Cheilinus; species Cheilinus undulatus. The sequence goes on along the minus strand of NC_054887.1, from coordinate 14,782,796 downwards.
AGACCTACATCAGCTGAAGTCTTTTCCTCTAACAGTCTTTATTCCTTGCTCATTAAAGAGTGTTTTAAAGAATGAAATTAGTTGATTTGTTTACCCTTAAATGTTAAATTGTGTGTTTTAGGTCAGAACTGTGTTTAAATGTCAGTATAGTCATCACTATCAGCATCAGCTTGAATTAATTTCTAAGTATCTGCATATGGCAGAAATCGGCAAAAATCCAGTATCAAGCATCCCTAAAAAACAATATTGAGATGATTCTGATCCACATCCTTTTGCCCTCGGATGAAATAGAAGTTCAGAAGATATTCTTAGAGACGACATCACAAGAAAAATATTACCCATGCATGCGTGGTACAAAAGACTTTTTTTCGCTTTGAAGTCTGCATTAAAGTTATAACTGAAACACTAAACTATGCACAAAGTACAGATAATTTATTTAAAGAAATATTTTGTAAATGTTTTAACTGATATGATTATTTTGAGTAAGAAATTGTTGTTTTACTTTCACCAAAAGAGATAAAAAAAATCATGTCTACATTTGTATTCTTTTGATTTATCGTGCAACTACAAAACTTTTATAAATTATTCCCAAAATTAAAGAATGGTTTATGAGTTATATAATCCTCTAGCGTTTGTTTCACATTTTCAGTGAGTACAACATTGATAAAGACACTGTTGGACTCATTTCTGTTGTGGAGTTTAACAGTTGGTAGTTTTTGCTCTCATAGATGACTGAACATTATTGGATGAAGAGCAGGTAGCCATGTTGTAAAGTTAGATTACATATTCCATCACAAAAACTCTGATGTTCAAAAGAAAAATGAGGTGTCAGCAGGTTATCAGAATTCATGTATCAAACACAGAAAGTGATATTTTATCATCATCAGTTCTCTCGATATCATCGTTGCTTGTAATCTGCGCATGTCAGCGTCTTTAATGACTGTAATACTTTTCTTGTTTTTATAATGTTTGCGCTGCCAACTCCAGACAGCTCGTTTCCCCTTAAATTATAGACTCATCCTTATCTTTTAATAGACTTCTCTTTTTCTCTCAGCAGCGTTCCCTCCATGCGTGGAAACTTGAATTATGAATAACACTCTCTTAACTCGTCTCTCGGTCTGCTGCTCCGTCCATTACTCCTCTGCTCTCTGTTCCCACTACAGTTAAAGTGTTTATGCCATTCTGCTCGGCATTTTGAAGCACTTATTTCCTCTCAGACTCGATAACACCAGCCCTTCTTTTTCCATCTTTCTATTCTTTCTTTATAAATACACCTCACACTGACTTCTTAACCTGCCTTCTTCAGCAGCATCATTCTTTGTTATTGCCATGAAACATAGAAAAGTGTTCTTCTACCAGACTCAAGTAAATGAAGAAAAATGGAAAATGAATAATAAGATTGGAGATGGGGAACAGCCTTATCATCATATTCAAACTATTTTCAAAACATTCTTTAACTTTCTTTGTCAGTTGACTTCAAATGAACATCCTTTTATTTTAGTTGAAGTCAGCTTGTACATTGATACGAACAGATTCATGCTAGGCTTTACTTTTGGCATGAACGTGGTGCACATTATGCCTCGAGCGTATGGTAATATTCAAATGTCAATAATAAAGCAACTTCTGCTATGCTGAGCTTATGTGCTGTTCAACTCTCAGGTCAAATCTGGCACGACTGAGGTGTATGCATGCAATTTAAAACAAGAAGTAAGCAACAGAGCTTGGCAGAGCTGGATAGAGCTGAGAAGCACATCTCCGTGACCTAAAAGTGTCTAGTGGGGCCACCTAATTACAGTGGTTGGGGTAATGGTAGAGATGGAGTGACCATGCCTCTAAAAAGTGTTACCGTTTTATTGATTCTATAAATCAATCATGATCCAGGGCTGGCTGCTGAGAAGCATCCCCACAACATGATGCTGCCACCACCATGCCTCACAGTGGGGATGGTGTGTTTGTGGTGATGAACTCAGTGTCCGCCAAACAAAGCATTTTACCTGATGACATAAAAGCACCATTTTGGCTTCATAAGACCAAAGGGACTTTCTTCGACTTGACCATGGAGTCTCCCACAGGCCTTTTGGCAAGCTCTAGTCAAGTATTGATGAGTTTTCTTCAGCAGTGGCTTTCTCTTCACCACTCTCCCATAAAGCTTGACTGGTGAAGAACCCTGGCAACAGTTTTTGTATGCATAGCCTCTCCCATCTCAGCTGCTGAAGCTTGGAACTCCTTCAGAGAAGTCATAGGTGTCTTGATGGCCTCTCTTACTAGTCTCCTTCTTGCTCACTCAGATTATGAGGACAGCCTGATCCAGGCAGATTTACACATGTACAATATTGCTTCCATTTCTTGATTATGGACTCTCTAACCACTCTCCTTCTTGCACGGGCACTCAATTGATATTGAAAATTGTTTTTTTTTATCCATTTGCTGACTCATTCCTTTCAATAGCCCTTTCTCTTGAGTTGCTTGCAGTGTTCTTTTGTCTTCATAGTGTAATGGTAGCCAGGAATATTGACAGGTGTCTTTATACTACAATCACTTCAGCTACATTCACTTCACTCAGGTGATCCCCAGTTCCCAAATTGTGAAACTAATAACACTAGACGAAAACTTTTTTACTTTCCAAGAGAAGATGTAAATCATGAAGACTGTAGTTGGCTTGAAATGTTTTATGTTTGGCTGGCTTGTATCGAGCAGATTAAACACTTAGACCTATGCAATCTCATATTCTCGTAAAGTTTACTTGGACCAGTTTTCCTATCTTTGGCTAATTTTGAACCAACAAAGAAAAATTGGCTTTTGGATTTATAAACTGGGTCCAGCTTCATTTCCAACTAAGGCATTCTGGCATTTTTTTTTTCTAAAATAAGTGACTTTCCACCAGTACCCATGAATTTATAAATCCTTCTGTATTTTCCTAAATCTAACCTACCTTTTTCTCACTTCCAGGTGTTGCTGCTGTTGTGTATCGCAGACTGGATGGTTCACTCCATGTGGCGGAGTGGCAAAGACCCGGACAGTTTCTCCATTCCTTACCTGACTGCTCTGGGTGACCTGTTAGGCACCGCCCTGCTGGCGCTCAGTTTCCACTTCCTTTGGGTCATAGGAGACCAGGACAGCGACGTGGGCGACTGAACACAAAGGCGTCTGTGGTGGAGGGAACGCCGCTGCTTGCCATCCGGCTTCTCACGCCCTGAAGCATTGTGGGGAATGTGGGTGCTCTCTGTCGCTGGCCAGCACATTCCTCTGCTTCATTTCACTCAAACCACAGGATGGTTTAAAAACTATTTTCTGCTCCTGGCTTTTTTTTACTCACATTATACTCCATAAATTCAGACTGTTCTCAGATTCTGATCTGCATAGTTTGCACCAAAGCACTTCGTAGTCAAACGCTGCTCCTGCTGAGGGGGGCAGCTGAGGGAACCTTGATGCTGTTTGCAAGGTGGTCTACTATGGTCGGAGGTCTTCTACTCAAAATAAGATATCCTTGGGAGGCAGATATTTTGGGGATTTACCACCCCACATATCACAGAGTTTGTTACCAGTCTTATGTATTTCTGTTTTGTATTAGTGAGTCTAACCAGAAGGTTGAAAGGTGGTGGCAAAAAATAAAACTCAACTCTTAAATCACATGTTGAACTGCCATGTTAACATCTCAGAGTTTAAAGGGAATGACTTTCATTTGTATTAATGGTACGAGAAGTCAATAATTCATTCTGTGTTTACTTGTTTTTTAAGTTTTTTAAGTGTCCAAACTTAGATTTCAGTATTTCTTTCCTCTGCAATGATAAGGCTGGACCATCCCGGCTTAGTTTAAACAACGGTGCATGGATGTTAGCTTGTTTTGTGTGTCTGTTTCCTTTAACACGTTGAAAAGTTTTTCATTTCCTTTACCTAACCAGCATTCTGTCACAATTTCAGACCAGGGTTTTCCAACCCAAACATTTGGTGCAATCTAGTTTATTTCATTATTTAACCCAGTGAAAGCAGATAAATTGAGGCAGAGATGCCCCAGTCATGTTTTTTTGCTGCTGATTCCGATCATCTATAGGTGAGATCAGCCATAACCGATCACATTTAGTGTTTTGATATAGCGGTCAGTCTACTTTGCTTTGTAATGTACAGGGGCCTCCTACAGGTGGCAGCATAGCCTGATTAAAGGAGCACAAAGAACATTCATATTCATTCAACATTCTTTACTTCCTCTTTTTAACAGAGCAGTACAAAAAACTCCCAAGGAGCAATGCAACAAGTATCCTACAGTAAGGACAACTGGATTACACACATATACACGTATTTTCAAGTAAAATAAGCTGATAATGATCAGTATTGTATCAATCAGGGCATCTCTAAATCAAAGTAGTTGAATTTCAAACCCCACCAGGTTTTGGCCCAGTTGTAGCACACTGACTGTTCACTAAACCCAATGCTGTGACTGTTTTATGGAGGGTTGTCATGATATTAAGATTATAAACTTCAATTTGATACGACTAAAAATAAAAAAGAAATGGAAACTTGTTTTGATACTACAGCTACAGAAATATACCTTGAAGAAGCATGCCTTTTCCATCCATGTCAGGGCCAAGGAAGTGTACCATGATTGAGCCCAGTAAGGAGCACTCACACTGGTCAAACAAACTGGACTTTGGGGTTCAAACATGCTTCAGCACAGTATGACTGCTTAGTGTGTGTGCCACTATTTCTTTTGACTTTGTGAGAAACGAATCACATCGAAAATACTAAATCGATAAGCAGGAATGCACAGTATTATCGGCATGATATCCCTATTTGCAGACATCAGTTCAGAAACTTTAGCATCATGACGCTAACCAACAGGACAGGAGGGATTGAACTGTGGCTGCTTTGAGAGAGACAAAGTCACAGTCCGCTTCTTTTAATTGTCCAGGACTAAAGGCAAGTGAAATATGGATTAAAACACACCTTCAACAGTTAAAATGTCCTACTGCGCCTTGACCAGGTGACTCCAGCAATTACCTTTATTAGCAATTAGTCTGAACTATAGATATTGGTATCGACTAAAAAGTATTTTTAAATATCGGCATATTGGTTGTCGACAGGAATCCAATATCCCTTCAAAAAAGTAAAAAGCAATCAAATTCATGTGACTAAATGTAGCTTCATGAGCCAGCTCATGACTCCTCAGCTGCATTTTTCCTCTCATAGTTGAAAAATCAACTTGAAAAATGAAAGAAAAAAACAACAACAAAAAAAACACCACTGTAAAAATAACTAATATATTCCAAAGTGAATAGAAGCAGCAGCAGGGTTTAGTGAATTCTATTGCATCAGATCAACCAAACCACAGACATTTACTTGATTTTTTATCACTGTAGCTAATTCTCTTTTCAGTTGTAGCCTTTTTTTATCTTCTGACAGCACTTCAGCTGACACTCATGCAAACTAAGCGTATGTTTTCCATTTCTTCATTCCCTCTTTTTGTTTCTTTATTTGTTGTCTTCAGTGGGAGGTTGGCTGTGTGGGATGTTTGCACGTTAATCACAGTGCATGCCTGCGTATTATTTACACACTTGCACACAATTAATTGGGAGTGTTCATTTCCCCACCGTGCAATTGTCTGCTCCTGTCAGGCTAATATCATCATCAGTGAACACGGATTAATAGATCGATCCACTTTAAGCACCCCGGTTAATAAATGAACCCCTCTGACTCTGGGGGGAAATCATCTCACTTAGAATTAAAATAAAACCTTCTTAATCTGATAATTCAGCATCATGTCGTGTGCTTGTGAATGCAGCCTGTGGCTCTCTAAAACTCCGATATGTGCCTCTTGAGATTGTTAACAAGGTATTCTTCTCTCTAATGCCATGAATGCAACTTTTCTCTCCACAGCATTGTATGTAATACTGTGCAATGATTTCTTTTGTACTCACTCTCTCTTCTATGATGACTATTATTGTATTTTTGAAGAGTTTCATCCAAAAGAGAGATATCCACTGTTTTAATGACGGCCTGAGCTGTCAGAATGAGGAGGACTCAAAGTGGATACACTTCATCTTGGTTTGATTCTCTTTATTTGATTTTCCGGCTCATTTGGGCCATAAACATCTAAATAAATGTCTTTTCTTTTTGAGCGCGTCTCATTTTGGGTTATTTTTGTTGAAGGGTCTGGCTGACAGAAGCCGTCCTCTTATCCACATGGGCGTGCGGCGGCAGTCATTACAGCTCTGAAAGGAAGAGACAGCCACCACACGAGGTCTGAATGCAGCAGATGAAGCCTCAGATATCGAGCCAGGGAGGAAAAAAAACCCAGATGTGATTGAAATGAACAGTAAAAAATCTTCATTTCCCTCTGTTTGCCCAGAATGAGCCCTTAGATTTTATCCACATCCTCTTCGGATGGTCTCCATGACAACAGAGTCAGGCGCTGCTCATCTTTGTTTCTTGACCCTGGCGTTTAGAGAAACATGTTTTTTCTGCACAGATGTCACACGTACGCCCACTTCCCTACAAACAGAAGGCTGTTTTTCCCTGGAAATGCTGCCATAGGGTGTTAGCGTAGTGATTTCACCAGGAAGAACAAACAAAGGCTGCAAGATGAAATATTATACATCTACTCTGTCTTCTCATGCAAACTAGTAGAGGTAGTTTATTTTCAAGTAAAATTACTTCAGCAGTTCTCTGACTATTTTATCTGCGAATGCTGTCTTATATCGTGGTATTACAAAATTTAAAGGAATTGCACATTGAAATGCATATTAAGATGTTCAACTCCCCTCTCCCCCTTAAAAAACCTCTGATACTAAACTCTACTTAAAGGTAGGGAGTGTCTGCCTCCCAAACCCTGTGCCTTTTAAAAGTATTCACCCCCTTGGATGTTTTACCCTTTTATTGATTGTATGAATCAATCATGGCCAATATGATTGGACTTTTTTGACCATTTTTTTTACAAGCCTTCCAGGGCCAGCTTCAAAGAAGCATCCCTACAGCATGATGCTTCCATCACTGTGTTTCACAGTGGAAATGATGTGTTTGTGGTTATGTTCAGTGCTGGTGTCCACCAAAAATAGCATCTTGTCTGATGGCCTAAAAGCACCATCTAGTCTCACCAGATCAAACTTGACCACATGCCTTCTGGGGAACTTTTGTCAGATTTACACATGTGCCATTCCTTAATGTTGAATTGAACTGAACTCCAGGGATGTTCAGCACCTTGGAATTTTTTTTGTATCCATCCCCTGACTTATACTTTTCAATAGCCTTTTCTCTGAGTTGCTTGGAGAGTTCATTTGACTTTATTGTGTAATGGTTGCCAGGAATACTGATTAACCAGTGACTGGACTTTCCAAACACAGGTGTTACGCAGTCACTTGAGACACATTTGCTGCACACAGGTGATGCCAATTTTGCTTTTTGTGAGACTGCCAGCACCAATTTATGACTGGTAGTTTGAGCCATCAGAGACATTGGTTTGCCTTGTGTGTGTCCTAAAACATAGGGCATGTGTTAAACAGTAATGCTAGTGTTGCAAAAAGCCATTTCATGTCAGCCATATTGCTTTTGATGCTACTTATACCAATTTCGCTTTTTGTGAGACTGCCAGCACCAATTTATGACTGGTAGTTTGAGCCATCAGAGACATTGGTTTGCCTTGTGTGTGTCCTAAAACATAGGGCATGTGTTAAACAGTAATGCTAGTGTTGCAAAAAGCCATTTCATGTCAGCCATATTGCTTTTGATGCTACTTATACCAGTTTAGCAATCACCACGTCCCATACGTTTACACCAAGCCAGTTCTAGAAGCGTTCCCGGGCTAGAGCTGGAGCTGCTTCGCAGTTGGTTTAATCCAGAAACCATCAAGGGAACCAGTTTGCATTTTCACTGGATGAAGCTGGCCAGAGATCGACATCATTATGTCACTCTTAATGTCTCTGCATGTCTTCTTTTCTCAGCAACTCTTTAGGTCCATCTAAGCATGCAGACCCTGACAAAACCCTTTGGTTGTGGGTACTGCCAGTGCAAAATATGGTGGCTATGGACACAGGCCCTGAGGCTTAGTGCTAAAATCTATGAAGATGTCAGTGTTCCTTCTGGAAATTGACTTAAAAAAGGATTGACAGCAGGGAGCTGGACTCATGACCCCTAGTACTCCTGATCATCCTAAACAGCCCTTTGTGTCTTATTCAGTTCTGTCATTCCGATGGATTATTAGCAGGACAGCTGCCTTTTTAGATGAACACTGATAGGTTGGCTCATTTGTGAGTGTGAGGAGTCTCTGCAGAGCTGTCACACCGCTGAACATCAAAGTTCCCCTCTGAAGTCTCCTCACAATCGATTCTGTGCCGCTGATAAGGAAACAGAGCTGATAAAGGTGCCTCTTACTGTACCACTCAGCTGGCATGGCAGTGTGGAAATAAGACTTCAAAGTTGGACATTACTAGGTGTGTCTTCATCTCAATCAGAGGAGGCATAAACACGATCAGAAGATGCACGGTCGGTCTTCATTTACAGTCCAGGGTTGTAACACAGATGCATGCTCTTTGGTGAGAAACATTCACAATCACAACTTCGTCAAATGGATTTTCTTTCCTCTAGTGATCAAAGCTAAAGGCAGTTGGTATAGATTATTCATGCTTATGGACTGTCTTACTGGCGGAGAAAATCAGTAGTGTTCTTCAGATGAAGGTCTTTTGAGGCATTGGGAGGTTTGTATCGAATAACAACAGCAGGACTCCTTAAAATACTCATTATCAAAGAAATGAATGGCAGGCATTCAAACGCTGCTCTGTTTTATTATTAAAGACTGAAGCTATGATTAATAGATTTTACCCGTTGTGTGTGCACGTGTTGTGTTTAACAACGCACCTCTGTTAGCGTCTAGACTCTAGACGGCTCATTTTTAACAAGGTCGACGGAGCAGGGCTGATAAATCGAGCTGTGAAGTTTCTTTCGCTCTCCGCGGTGACCCAGACGGGACCAGAGGGGCTGTGAAACCTGACCCCCCTCGCCCTCCTCCGTCAGTCATACGGCCACCCTCGAGGTTATTAGCAGCATGTTAATGTGGAGCCTGCAGACATCGGGGGGGTGCTGAGGAGTCTTGCAGCGTGCTCGTGAATCCCCCAGCAGCTCCCTGGGTGCTCAGGAAAACAATAGATGTTTCATACCTGTAACATAATTGGAAACAGGTTTCTGCAGAGACTCGGGGCCCGTTGATGCTCCGCCCTCAGAGATTTTTGAGTAGTTTCACAAAGAAAGAAGAAAGCTGACCGTAGAGTAAAAAAGAGGAAAGGTAAGGGGGAAACACTAAGAACATACAGTCTCATGTAATGAAAACTAACAGTGCATATGAGGTCACATGGTCCGTATAATGATTATTCACCCCCTTTGATTTTTAACCCTTTTATTGATTTTATAAATCCACCAAGGTCAATATAATTTTGGCTTTTTTTGACAAAACAAATACCAAAAAAACCCCACCTCTTTGATGTGATTGAATCTGATTCTAGTAATAAAACACCTGCATCTGGAAGGTCTAGTCACTGGTTACTCCGTGTTCCTTGCTACCATTACACCATGAAGACAAAAGAACTGTCACAGAAAGAGTTATTTGAAAGCACATGTGCAAACCTGCCTAGATGGGGCCGGTTTTACAAAGAGACGAAAAAAGGGGCCACCAAGACACCTATGACTACTCTGGAAGAGTTACAACTTTCAGCATTTGAGATGGGAGAGACTCTTCATACAACAACTGTTGCTGGTTAATCTTGACCAGATTTCACCAAAAGACTTGTGGGAGAATCCATGGTGAAATGGAAGAAAGTTCTTTAGTTCTGATGAGACCAAACAGGTGCATTTTGGTCATCAGACTAGACGTTACATTTGATGGGCATACCATCCCAGTGATGGTGGCAGCATCATGCTGTAGGGATGCTTCTAAGCAGCTGGCCCTGGAAGGCTTGTAAAGGTAGAGGGTAAAAAGAAGAGTAAAGTCCCTGAGCCCCATCATTTTAGGATGCGATTTTTCGGATAAGGAATCACACAATCAAACCTTGCACACTGGGTCCGTTGCATTTTATTGGTATTTACGGATCATAGAATGTGGCAAATTGTTTCACACTGCAACGTTAAAGGGCAGTGTGAATGAGCCTGTGGCTCTGTCACCCCTATAAAATCCCTCTGGATCCATCCATCCTGACAGAGAGCTCCATCCGGCACAGGCTCGTATGTCACAGCTGTGCAGAGTTAAAGACATGGAGAGCAACTTTTGAGTCAGTCTTAGTTAGGTGGCTGTGAGTACAAACGTATGCATTTATCTGTTATATTTCCATGCTTGATATCCACATAATACACAGGCATATAACAGTGTTTAAAGAGAGGTTTTGGTGCAAGAGAGAGATAGAGAGATAAGGGAGGGGGAGCGAGCAAGTAAGGCTGAGAGAAGGAAGCAGCAGGTGCTGATTTAAATCATCAATTCCCCTTCAAAATGACTTGAACTGAAGCAAAGATTCGTATAAAACTAACCATGGCGGACAAAATTTTTGATGTCAGTGTGCAAAAATAACTAGAACAACATGAGAGATTTTATTTTTAACATGCTCAAAATTTAGACGACAAAAACAAACTCGGTGTGCAAAGGCCTTAAGACCCGAAGCATACAGTGAGAGCTAAATTAAATTATTAAAGAGTGATACTGATTTGTCTTTAGTCACATTTGTTGACTGAGTAATGACTAACTAAGCTTCTGTGTTCCCAAACAGAAGTTAGAGAGAAAGAACATTTTCTGAAATTCTTCCTGTTGGATTCATCGAGTTCTCATGTTGTTCTGCTTTGTTCTCTGTCTTCTTCAAAGTGATGTTACTCACCCAGACAGCATCATGCTCTCTTAAATGTCATTTCTTAGAAAAAGCAGAGACAGCTGGAAGGCGGCCTGGATGTGACACCATGACCTCGCCCCCCCCTCACGGCGTCCTCTGTCTTTTACTCTGACAGTAACTGTACTTTGGACAAGTGAAGATCGATAGCACTGTTACCGAGGACGGATGACTCAGCCCAAAGTGGGTGCTCCGAGTTCTCGGAGTGAAACGCCGGTCGATTCGTCTTTATTTAGGCTGTTATCAATCTCATTTGGCACCAAACCCAAACAGACCCAGCAGGAGGAGTGTGACAGCTTTAACTCCACGGGGAGATTCACAGCTGCATGTGTGACACCCGTGAGCGCTCCAGACGAACTAATTACCCGTCACCGGAGAGGGACACAGAGCGAGGACACACTTCAGGCTGAGAGAGAGAGTTAACTCTGATCTAACGTCATCACTCCACTCCGGAGGAAACAGAGAGAACGTGTCCTTCAGCCTCCATCCGACTATGACTGGGTCAAAGGAAAACATGTCAGTGCTGATGCATCATCACATCTGCAAAGTGTCACTGCTTTTAAACCCCTTCAACTAACACTTCTTGACACAACACAAACATCTATGAGACAAGAAAGTGTAGATTTAAAGTTGGAGGTTAGCAAAGACATGGTGCATCCTAAGTTTGAGCAATGATTAGCTTTTATTTAAAACCTATGTGCCTATTATTACAGATTACAGCAACCAAAAATGGGGATCCCCAAGTGCTGTAAATGTGGCTTAAGTGATTGAAGCATAAAGACTGTAAAACAGTAGTCAGTATACCCTTGCTACCATTACACCATGAAGACAAAAGAACACTCCATCCAACTCAGAGGACAGGTTATTGAAAAGTATATACCTTGATCAGGCCATCCTTATAAACTATGACCAAATGGCACATAGAAGACTCAATGGTCAAGTGGAAGACAGTTGGAAGACAGCCCCAAAATGTTTTTTTTTTCTGGCAATCAGAGAAGATGCTGTGTTTGACAGACACCAAACACTTCACATTTCCACAAACACACCATCTCCAGTGTGAAGTATGGTGGTGGCGGCATCATCCTGTGGGGATGCTTCTCAGCAGCCAGCCATGAAAGGCTTGTAATGAATGCGGCAAAATATAGGAAAATTCTGTCAGACAATCTTATTCCAGAGAAACACGGCTTTGGAAAAGATTTATTTTCCTTTCAGACAATGACCCCAAGCATACAAAGAAATAGAAAATAAGTCTTCTGTTTGCACCTGGCGTATGTGCTTGCTCGTTTATGTGTTAACAAGATCTCTTTTATTCCTTACATGCCAGTTTAGATAGGTTTGTAAGGATCCACACTTAGGCTGGTGAAGATGATTTTAGCCCCACTTCTGGGCCTGATTTGTCCCCATTCCAAAGACTGGGGGGCATGGACTGATTTTAGGCTTGGCTTTTCTTGAGGCTTTTCAGCAGATTGCTGTTTACCACAAGTCTGCTTGATGCCTCTCCCTGCTAAAGGGAGGGTTTTTCTTGCCACTGTACATTTGTAAATTGTTGCTTAGTGCTGAGCTCATGGTGGGTTTAAGTAGGTCTTCATAGACGATACAACAAAGACCCAAACAGCTGTACACAAGACGGGGCTAACTGGCTTCTTTTTAGTTGAAGGCTGGTTGTGTGAACCAGAGCTGTTGATTTGTAGGTACTTCTAGTGAAAGAACTGTACCCTGCTGCCAATTTTATATCGTCCTGGAAGCAGGCAACTAAAGCTCTCTGTTGAAGGTTATTGGGCTGTTAGATTGACTTTGAAACTACTATTTTAAGGTGGAAAAGTTATGGGAATGTTGTTTTAAGATGGCTATCTAGATAAAGTTTTTAAGTTGTCTGACTTTTCAGTTTGAATCGCCCTGCCTTATTACATCAGTACCCTTCAAATTGTATTTTTGTACACTTAGCCAAGTCAAGGCCAAAGGTATAATGATTTGGATTGTCTGTCCATTTGTCTACACGCCCATTCGGGCCATTCTTATAAAAAGCAAAATTTCAAGAATACTTAGAAGGATTGTCTTCGAACTTTGCACAAATATCCAGTTGTGATTTTGGGATTCATGGGTCGAAGGAAATCAGGTTTATCCCTTGTTTACAAGATACCCGTGAAAGGAAATCAGGTTAGAAAATATTCTGTGAATGAAGTTCTTATTTCTCCATGTAAATTCTTAGTTTGAATACCTAATTTGCCTGAAAGTTTTATTTTGATGATGATGAATCCAGAGTGCATTATTTTCCAGCAGCAGCAGAGGAAAATAAAAAGTAGTTATTAAAGAGAAAACAACAGTTAAGTCAAACTTTGATCCCTCACCTCCTGTACCTCCATCCATACATCATCTGAAGTGCAGATATCCTGAAAGATAGGAAGATTCTCCATCTGTCGGTCCACAGCCTGTGGTGTCTTTATCTCGGCCTGGAGCTGAAAACGATGTCGGTGCAGACAGCTCATCAGAATGAGTGGCATATACGGAGCAGCCTGAAGGTGAAACACTGCATATTATAGCTGGTAGAGTAATTATTCATGCTGCATATGTAGCTGCCCACCCTCATATCCCGTCTGTCAAACAGCATGTAATGGTGGAGCTGCTGCCGGGGGATTCTGTCAGGAGTTTTAATACATGGGCAGCACGGAGCCATAAAAGCAGAACCAGCCCAACAAACCACTTCTACAACCATCAATAACCGTGTTATTCCAATATGTGAGCTCTCCTGACTGGAAGGTAAATGCAATTTCCTAAACCCCATGGAGGAATTGTTTTATTGCCTCTCTCCTTTAGGGAAGTTAGAGGTCACCCTCAGACAAGTGCACGGGTCTGTGAAGAATCATCGACTCTACAGAAACATGAGCGCCAACTGGGCTGTATGAGATGGTTTTATGAACTTTATTCAACCCAACTTTTTCTCGTTTACTGGGGTCAGAATTTTTCTCTATTGCCCATGCATTATTAGTGAATATAGCCCCATGGCAACATGGCTCTGTATGTGGAAATCTCCACACTGTCATCAACTGTCTAAGCAAACCAGCTATCATGAGACTTCTACTAACTAGCCTCTGCACCAACAATAGCCACGTTACAACTGGGAAATCTTGGACACAGCCTCTATCACATTAGGTTCTTGCCATAAACATTATTCGCACAGGGTTAGTATTACCTGGGGACCTCTGTGCCCACTAAAATATGGTTGGTGACTGTCCTGGGACAGACCTGGGACAGACATGGTCATTTCACACCTGATTGAAAACATTGATGTCCTGTGTGATTATTACAAATTACCTCAGGTCCCTAGGTAATACTAATCCTGTGCGAATAGGGCCATAGACATGAGGCGGGACTGGGTAAGACCTACATGCATGAAAATCGGTACAAATATGTATCATGATGAGAAGAAATATAAAGTCTCTTGAGACCATCCCCTGAAATGTACAGGAAACACACAACAAACAAATTTAGGTAGATTTTTTTTTTTTTAATGAAATGTTGGTGTGTTGGCCAATGGACAGCTTGCACATTTTATCATTCTACTCTGGGGGATTTCATCCGATTGACTCCAGATTTCTTTGGCTCATTCTAAGCAAGTTGCAGATCAAAAGTTATCAAAAGCTTGAGTTTTGGCCCTAGGAGTTGGAAAACATTTTTCTGCTTTTTTGTAGTCATCAGCAAAATTCTCAAGGATGATCACACATTGATCCTGAATACATTCATGCATTTATGTCATTACTTTGTTACAGCACCCCCTTTTGCCAACTGAACATTCCCTGCCTCATTTTTCCAAGTACATTTTCAGCCCCATTCAAACTATTCTTATGATTTTTGGTCTGCATATGGGTCATGAGACCTGCAAAAAAGCCAGTTGCACCCATGCCCAAATTAAAACAGGAAGTCCACCAGCTTCATGTCAATTTCAAAATGAGGTATTTTTGATGGTTTCAAATGACTTTAACCTGTTTTAACTTTTGTAAAAATTATTCGGTGTTCTTCAGCAGTTTCTTTCAAGACAACGGTATCACACTGAACACATACACATAAAAATATCTCTTCACAGCGCCCCCTACTGGTAACATGAGGTAACCCAAATGGGTAATTTGTCTATTTGTCTAATTGAAACTATCTTAGATTTTGAATTAAAGTCCTCATAATTGTCCACATGTTTCATTAAAGGACACCTCACTGATAATGGTGAGCATTTTGATGTCTTGTCAGTTTGACAGGACGTTGGTATAGCTCTCATATGACATGCTCGATTTCATTCATATTTCACATGTATGATCAAGGTCTACCAATTCACACATTCAGAGGTTAATTTGTTTCATTTTGTTGTTGCGCCACCTACAATTAGAGGCCAGTGTTTTGTCATACTGCCACCTAGTGTTGTCAGACAGTACTACCTTGTATACAAAGTGTAACATGCTCTTTTTTGGCTAATGGATGTTGAGATTGGGCTCTGAAAGAAAAAAAAAACAAGAAACAATGACTGGACGACAGAAACTTTTAATAAATGTCATATTTGCAATGATTTCAAAACAAACCAAATCAACAAACCAAATCAACACTTTTCAAGTGTCATTATATTAACAGGCCAAATACTTGCAGGGAGTTACTTGAGTCATGATGAGTCAGTCTTTTGTTCTTGTGTGATCATAAATATTCATCAGCATCAGTGTTAATTCTTCTTCTTTGACTCTTCCTGTTGGACAGTTGGTACAAAAAGTTCATTTTGTACCCTTCAGCTCTCTCCTGTTCCCTAAAAGGTCAGCTCTGTCTGCACATCACAGCTGGCACAGGGTGAACTTTAAAAGCAGCTTCTACGGTGTGAGAGCATTTATTGATTGATCTGGGATTGTTTGTGATGATATTTTGCTGGTATATGAGCTGAAACATTGAGCAGTCATGCTTCTGTTTGGTGTGATTACTCATGGACACTTCACTGTAGATAAATGGCTGGACCGTTTCCTCTCTTTAAAAGCTTGGTCCTTTTCACTTCTATAAATTCTCCCTTCTGATGACAGGTGACATTTTTTTATGGCTGCATTAACCCTCATGGCGTTAAATCGCTGCAATGTGAGCAGAGCAATCCGCCTCCATTCTGTTCATTTACCCTTAAACTCTAAATGTCACATTTGCATAAATCAGCAGGTGATTTATCATCATATCAGGTTATCCATTCAATTTGGGTGTCCTGCCAACACTTTTCATCTTTATGGATGAAAAATCGACTAACCATGCATAATGTTTTGGAGTAAAATTCTCCTGAACAATGGTGCACTGACAGATATTTATCGCTGACCAGTCTGCAGCAGCATGGAAAGAAGAGCTTTGGAACAGCAAGTCTTTGCTGCAGCTGACCTAAGGTGAAAGATAAAAAAATATCGACCATTTGACAAGCTCCACACATGTCACCGTAAGTAGATTAGACTACATATCTTGTCCTCAAGCTCAATCCCATATGAAACAATTAAAAACACCCCTTTACATTTGATGTATCCAATTTCTTATAAACTTGGTGTAGCAACAAAAAGTTGACTTAAAATGCAAAACAGTGGGGAATTGTCAGGGCCCTAATGAAAATAGTTAACTATCAGAATTTTGCATCATTGCTGTTGCTGGGCAGAATAACCTTCAATTTTCACATACTCAAACACTTCTGGAACATTGGGTGTATGTTGAAAAATGAATCCTTCAGAGGTTTCTGTCTTACACAGACTCTGTAACGACTTGGCTGCTGCTTCGTCTGTCCTCCAGTATTCCTGTATTGGTATTCATGGCTACCATTACACCTCAAAGACAAAAGATCACTTCAAGCAACTCAGAGAAAAGTTTGTTGAAAAGTATAAGTCTGTAACCTTGCAAAGCAGATGGATACGCCCCTTTCCTTGTTTTTCACTGGCGAATCCAACTTGCAAAGCTCCCATCTGAACTGTTTGGGCCCGGTTAGAAAGTGACAGGACCAATCAGCTAGGAGGGGCAGTACTTTCAGGCCGACAGAGTCGTGACGTAAACAAGCAGCAGCAAGAGCTGGTGCAGTTATGGAGGAAGAGATTAGCGTGGATGCTGCTAAAGCGCCAGTTTTATCAGAACTTGACGACATTTATCCATTAACAGAAGAACAAAGAACAGCAGTGAGTTGTTTTCTTTTCAAAAACGACAAAAGCCGAGTACTTACATGTCTATAGTCGCCATGTTTCGTGTTATTCCTCAGTAGCTGCGCATGCGCAGCTTGCTAGCGCCTACGTCACGTGCATTATTGCTCTGATTGGCCCGTAGAGATGTGACTGACAGAACGTTCACCCAATCACACTCTAAGGATTTTTCAAAGCCTCTGCCTTTTCTCAAACGTTTCCTATTGAAGCTTTTCCAGATGGATGTGTGAAACAAATCTATCTGGCGTGTCAGGTTAATAAGTCTGGGGATGGATAGGAAAAGATAACCAAGGCACTGAACATACCCTGGAGTTTACTTAAATCCATCATCAAGAAATGGAAGGAATATGGCACATGTGTAAATCTGCCTATATCAGACTGTCCTCACAAAGTGAGAGACACTGTTGAAGAAAATTCATTTTAAATCAAATCAGGACAAGAGGTCTTTAAAAGGCATATTGGAGACTCCATGGTATAGTGGAAAAAAGCTCTTTGGCATGATGGCACTACACATCACCACAAACACACCATCCCCACTGTGAAACACAGAGGTGGCAGCAACATGTTGTGGGATGCCTCTCAGCAGCTAGTCTTGGAAGGGTAAAATTGACTGGGAAAATATAGGAAAAATCCTAGAAGACAATCTTCTTCCATCTGCAAGAGAACTACGGCTTAATAGATGAATTGTTAGCCCTCTATTTTCCTGTAAGTCATCTTAAAAAATTCCCATGCTGGCAGTGCTTTGTCAACATTACATTATGTTAACGTTAGTAGCAGAAGAAAAGCAAGGTCATGATTTAGATGTTATAGCTCCTTAACATGATCAGAATATTACTTATTCTCAGTGTTGAATATTTATTCCTACCTTTGAGCAAGTGCAAGTTTTCTTTGTTAGTGTTGATGGGTTGAAATGCCAGCGTAGTCGTCCACATTGTCACACCTTCAGGTGATACCCCAAGCATATCTGTTAACACATTGAAGTAACCACATAATCTTCACAATTTCACTTTGATGTGCTTAAAAGACATGGCCCGGATAGAAGATTGCCTTATCAGAAGTAGTCAAGAAACAGCTGCTGTGAGAGCAGTCCCTCTCTTTGGCTCAATCAAGCAATAAAAGGTCCGTTTTGAATGCTGACCTTTGGCGTTTTCTTCACAAGCTTGCTCACTCCAGTCATGGGAAACTGAAATCAGAAATCTGATGTGATAAAGAGGCATGAAAACCATCTTATCACGTTCATTTTCTGCAGAGCGCCTCTTCAGGTTTCACACCCGTGGTGAAATTCTTCTTCTCGGTCAGGAGGAATTATCTTCATCCCTGAATACTGGGTCTAATGTCTGCTTGAGAACATGGAAACAAGGGATAAGTCATGCTGGAAAATCAGACCTTATCTGACCTTCACAGTGTGTTATATCCAGGTTTAGGGCTGACACCTTGGCTCTGTTTTCATCCAAACATGAATGAAGATTTCAAGCATTGGCAGAGAAACTGTGAATGGAGAGTGAACAGAAATAATCGCAGGTATGCTTGATATTCTAGTAAATCTAAAATCGATTACTTTTACATCTTGCTATATCACCTTTACTGACATAGTTTGACTGTTGGACTCTGGGAATCATCCTGGTTTTAGTTTTTTCCCATGGATTCCTCGACAGGTGGACAGGAAGAGACACATCGAACCGTCAATTTTTCAATAAATGAATGACCTGTGCTTCTCAGCGGAAACTTCTTGGAGGTATTATTGAGAACTACTCAGTTTTTATCTTTGCAGCCATTCCTGGGGGATTCAGAGACCTTTCCTGCCCAGACTGGATGCACAATTCGTGACTCATACCTACTGATGTCCATTTTCAGCAATGTTCCCTTCTCTCATAAGCAGGTGTTTGTATTTCACATGGAAGCGTACAAACGCCTCTGTTTGTCCCTGTTCATACTGTACATTTGCTGATTGTTTTAAGCTAAAGTACCCACTGCAAGAAAATCACGGGAATTTTGTGCCTGATTACCCTCTTACAACCAATTGATATTATCATTATTATTATATAAAGAATTATTATTCTAATTATAAAATAGCTAGATAAGATTAATAAATAATGGTGCACTTCCCTGGACAAAAGGAACAACAACCAAAAAGGACTTTGATTAAACAGCAGTCACACTAATGTTTATGTATGGAGAAGGTACTGTACTGGACATAAATGGACACAGCAAAGCAAATCAAAAGTATATAAGCAGAGATGAGACAGCAAAAGCAGCTTTCAATAAATGCTATGAAACACTTCCCTCTGCTAATTCTGCCTGGATCAAAGCCTCTTAATTGTGATGTGAGTCTGATGTACAACTAGATCCAGGCGTGTTCCTTCCATGGTTCCAGCAAGTTAAAAGTCTTGTGGGGTCAAGGTTCGGCTTTAAAATGAGAGCAGGGCTCATACCATCCTTTTGAGGGGATAGACTAGTTGTGTGTCCTTCAGGTACTGGTGGGTTTTCTGCAGCACTCCTTTCCAGATGATATCAAAGGAAGGAAACTTGTCTGTCACACTGTCTTTTATTACCCATTGACCCCCTACAGAGTCTCCTTAGGTCTCCTCCCATCAGAGAGGAGAATGTGTCCTGCTGCAAGGACTCCTGGATAAGTAAGAAAATGCAGCATTCAATGAATGCACATGAAATGCTTCCTACAGCCTAGTGCTACCCAGATCAAAGTCTCTTACTTCTAACCGTGGTGTGTGATTTGAGTCTTATGTCAAAGCAGATCGAGAAGTGAGCAGCAATCAGTCCATCAATGTTCCTTCCACCGTTCCAGCAAGTTAAAGGTCTTGCTTATTGGCAATGGCTTGATTATCTGGTAGCCTGATGGATAATCCTGCCAGATTTTCCTGTGGTGTAAGGTGTGGTAGGAGTCTCCCTGAGCTGCTAAGAAGATGATCATAAATATTAAATATTTAAAAAGCCACTGCTCCTTGAAATAATGTTTGGCTTTTGTCCTATTAAATATATGTAAATCCTACATCTGTTACTGCTGACATGAAGCTAATATGACACAGATCAAAGGTCATCTTTTGGTTCCTCTCTCCTTTGTCGCCTGTTCTTGGCTGGAAGATGGAGCTTCTGTTCTCTTTTTTCCCTCTACCCTGAAGCACACTCACAGAATCACGGATTTCTGTTGGCTTCCCTCTAATGACAGGGTGTGTAGCTGCCGAGGGTAGGAAGGGCAATGTGTATTTCAGAGATGAGACCACAAGGTCAGCCAGGAGGAGGAGCGCTGCCAAGCGTCTACGAGTGTGTGAGTGTGTGGTTTGGGACGGGGTGGAGTGGTGGGTGGAAGAAAGGTTAGGGCAGGTGGTTGCACTCAGTAGCTCATCCAAACATCGACAGCATGCTCTCTGTTATTTCAGAGTGTTGTTTACAGCTGTGTTTGGATGGAGCTGCATCAGTGTTATTATACACCAATATATAAAATGTCGTCACAGCTTTTATTTTAGGCCCAGCTGTACACTGCTTTCATTTCAGCCACAGTAATCCCAGAGCGGGAGAAGTGGGTGGTGGTCGAGGGTCTAAAACAAGCCTGGACTTATAACTGCTTTAATATGTGATGATTGAAGCACACCCTGATTTAAAAAAAAAGAAAAAGGGGTGCAGAAAATGCCAGATTTTGCTGACAATTTTGGCCGAAATCTGTCACTTGTTGATGTTTTGTATCAGTAAGTTAAATAAATTGGATTACGCAGGCCTAATGACAATGATATTATGATGATTATTTTTAACTACAACAGCTGTTGCTTTGACTAAAACTTGTCAGGCCACTATGTCAGATGTAGTCAGTCTGACTTTAGTGACTGATCTGCTCAAGAGATGCTCCCTGGGTTAGTCAAGCAGCATGTTTTGACTTTTCAGAGAGTGCATAGCTAGAAACCCCCATATGGATGTATACGTTAATGACAACGTGTACTGAATACAACAAAGTTAGTTCAAAAGTAATACATAGTAGCTCGATCTCAATATGGGTGCAACAAGTTTCATGTTATAAAGGAGGAGGCTGGGGTGGAGGAGGTTAAGCTTTGCCAAAGGTAGCAGCATTAATGAGAGCAGGGATTAGTACTTCACAGTTAGATACACTACTGTGTTTAGAGAATGTGATTGGCTGTGGGAGCTGGGAGGCAAAAATAGGAATCATCTGGCTGTCAGTTGATCATGGCTCAGCATATGACTATTGTGTCCTAAATGAACTAATACTGAGATTCATTAAAGCAATACTGTGGCTATTTTTTCATACCCCAGGATACAATATTACCATATTACTTTGGCACTTAAGTGCTACAATATGAAGATTTTTTGGACCACAAAGTCTTTTCTCTAAACTGCAAATAGGTGTAAACATACAAAACTGTTTACTCCATGTGATCCTAAACTACAAAGCATCTTCATTTCAAAATGTCTTTTGGGAATGAACAGCACAAACAGGGCATGGCTGTTGACCACAGTAATGTCCAGGTAATGTCAGAAAGTTTTTAAAGGGAACTGCTTATTGCCAGCTTCACAATGAGATAGACTGTGCTGTTGTGAACAATTTTCACTCTAGAACAGCGTAAGGCACATGAAATGCAGCTTTCAACTAAACGAACTGCCAAAATGATAATTGTTGTGTATAAGTAGGGTCTCATATAAAGCCTTCAACTGAAGACAGCATATTAGCACCTTGTTATGTGGTGATGCTGTGAAATTGAACTGAATAAAGTGTCAAATTACAACAAAAGATATTTAAAAGTTAATTGGCATTATTTTTTTTTCTTAGTGAACACATAAACTCTAACTTAAGAGTTATAAAATACAGCAAAGGTGGCTTTTGAGAGAGGTGAATGAGATGGATTACATCTCTTTTACAAGGCCTGCTTCCACAACTGCTCTCCAGCTGATACAACAAAATCTGCAAAGGGCAAAACCAGATTTTTTATGTGTAATAATCTTGTAAAAAGGAGTGTATAAAAGATTGCATTTTTTTGGGCTTTTCTAGGAAAGGACAGTGGATAAAAATAGAAAACAAAGGATATGGAGAGTGGGGAATGGCTTGCAGGACAGGAACGTATGACCAGATTTGAACCCAGATTGTTGACTTCAAGGACAACAACCTCTGCAACACGACCAGAGTGCTGTCATTGGTTAATGTCAATAACAGAGCAAATAACAGAGCAAATGAAGTTAAGTTGATGATAAATATCCATTCTAAATCTATAAGCTTATTCAAAGGCTTGAGTTGTTATAGAATATCTCTTCAGTAAATCTCTAAAAGGATGTCTCTCACCTACATCACACCTCAAGCCTTGAGCACATTTCCCTCCTCTTCCATTTTCTCTCTATGTTGTAAACTGCACAATAATACCTAAAATATCATGAAAAAGCCTTTAAAATACCCAACAGAAGAATGTGGAAACCCCTCAGGAGCTGATTGTAAAGCAGGAAGGGCTGAGACTTGGCCTGCAGTCTCTCCACTATGACACAGTCAGTGTTTGGAGGTTGCAGAAGGTCGGTCAGTGGGTTGTTTATTCAACGCACTACGTTGGGATCTGTTTTGATCACACATGAGAGCATTCAGACTCTGCCTTTCTCATTTTTTTTCAGGTTTTTTCATGTGGTAGATTTTGGACCCGGGGTTTTTTTCTCGAGGGTGGGACACTTTAAAGGAACCACTGAGCACAGCGGAGCTCCGTGTTGGCGTAATGAGAGAGCTGGTGGTCTCTGCTGAGAGGCCGCGCAGGCTCTGAAGCGGGCTGAGACGTAGGCTCAGATACAAACACAGCGGCTGCACATTTAATGAGCTCTGGATTACAGCGAGCAGGTGCATCAGAGGCACGAGATATAAAGAGCTACTGAGGGATACGAGTCCTTCTAAATCAACCCTACAGTGACACAGCTGGGTCATTATAAAACTTCAAGAAAACAGAAAACTTCATCTTCACTCATGATGTTGTCTAAGGTTTTTTTTTTTTGATGCCTCCATGTTTAAGATAACCAAGGCTGATGGGGCTGAGTTAATAACTGCAACTTAACAAGGGAAAAAAGGAATAACAAGGACTGACTAACTGCTAACTAGCCAAGGCAACAAGGAACTACTTTAAGTGCTTCTCAACCAGGGATCAAATGAATAACTCAATGCTTCTTAACCAGGGAAACAACCAGTAATTAACTGCTTGTTAACCATGGAAGGAATGATAAAATGCAGCTTGTTAACTGCTAGTTAACTAGGTTTAAGTTGAGTAACTAACTGCTAGTTAATCAAGAATGAATTTAATAAATAACTGGTAGTTAGCTAGCTAAGAAATTAGTAACTAACTATCCTTTTACCAGGGAGGGAGTAACGAACAAACTGCTAGTTAACCAGGGATGAATTGAGTAGATAACTGGTAGTTAGCTAGCTAAGAAATTAGTAACTAACTGTTCTTTTACCAGGGAGGGAGTAACGAACGAACTAGTAGTTGGCTAGCCAAAAAATTAGCAAATAACTGGTAGTTAGCTAGCTAAGAAATTAGTAACTAACTATTCTTTTACTAGGGAGGGAGTAACGAAAAAACTGCTAATCAATCAGGAATGAAATGAGTAAATAACTGGTAGTTAGCTAGCTAAGAAATTAGTAACTAACTATTCTTTTACTAGGGAGGGAGTAACGAAAAAACTGCTAATCAATCAGGAATGAAATGAGTAAATAACTGGTAGTTAGCTAGCCAAGAAATTAGTAACTAATTATTCTTTTACCAGGGAGGAAGTAATGAACAAACTGCTAGTTAACCAGGGTTGAAATGAGGAAATAACTCCAAATTAACTAGGAACAAAATGAGTAGCTAACTGCTAATCAATCAGGAATGAAATGAGTAAATAACTGGTATTTAGCTAGCTAAGAAATTATTAAGTAACTGTTAATTTACCAGAGAAGGAGTGAGTACCCCGCGACCCCAAGCGGGATGAGCCGTAAAATGGATGGATGGAGGATTGAGTAACTAAATACTTGTTATCAAGGGATGAAATTAGAAAAAAAAAACTGCCAGTTAACTAGGAACGATGAATAACTAACTGTTCGCTAACCAGGGACAAAATGAGTAAATAACTTTTAACCCAGGTAACAAATGCTGCTATTTCATAAGGTAACAAGCAAGTAACTGCTAATTTACTTGGTAACAAATAAGCCACTTACTGCTAGTTAACCGGGAGACAAGTGGGTTGCTAGTTAACAGGAAATGAGCAAGTTACTAGCTGCTAATAACCCTAGTAACAAATGAGTTATTAACTGCTAATTGACCAGGTAGGATGAATTTTTAACTGGCAGTTAACCAGGTAATAAACAAGATACAAACTTCTACTTGAACAGGTTATAAATAGGTTACAAACTGCTGTGCAAGTTACTACTACCTGCCAATTAGGTAAAACATGAGTCACTTACTGTTAGGGTAACAGGTAACAGTAACTAACAGATATTTAACAGATAACAAATAGATGACTAACTGCTAGTTGACCAGGTAACGAATAGATAATCAAATGCTAGTTAACCTCAAACAAATGAATAACTGCTAGATAACCTAGGAAACAATTAAGTAACCTACTGCTGATTAACCAGGGAACAAATGAGTTCCTTACTGCTTGTGAACAGGGAACAAGCAATTACCTGCTTATTTAACTGTAACCCTGGTAACAAATGAATTACCAGCTGCAACCAGGTAACAATAAGTTACTAACTAATATTTAACAAGTAAAAAATAGTTAACTAAATGCTAGTTAACCAGGTAACGAGTAACTAACTGCTAATTAACATGTAACAAAAAAGATTACTTAATTTTAGTAAACAGGTAACATACGAGTTACAGACTAATCTAGTGTAGACCAAACTGCTAGTGAATCACTAGCTAACAAGTAGATTGTTTGTACTGTATCTTCTTGTCACATATTATAGATTAACCTCTTATTTTCAATGAATGGTCTTACCAGGTAATTACTCAGTACTGAACCATTACTTAACTAGCAGTAAGTCCCTCATTTGTTACCCAGTAATCATGCGGTTTCTGGTGTTTCTTGCTGCTAATGTTATCATTCTGAATATGCATTTGGTCAGTGCAAACACCTGTATGGATGTTATCACATCTACTGGCAAATGCACAACATTTTGCCTGTATTATTTCCTTCACAAATCCTGTGTCAAATGAATGCACTGCTGTGCTCCCTCATAAATCTATCCATCCATTATCTTACCACTTATCCTGTTTGGGGCCTCATCCAATCCCAGCTGTCATTCAGGAAGAGGTGGAGGTACATCCAGGACAGGTCGCCAGTCAATCACAGGAAATAGAGAGAGACAACCGGTCACAGTCCCATTCCCATCACAGTTTAGAGTTGCCTGTTCACCTAACAAGCATGTCTTTGCTCTGTGGGAGGAAGTCAAAGAACCATGTGCATGGGAGAACATGCTAACTCCAGATAAAAAGATGTCTGTGTGAGCAGGAGATCAAACCAGGAGCATTCAATGCATGTCCATGCAGCTTTCTTTAAATATGTAAAATACTGTAAAATGTAACAACCCTTACCAGATTATAGACTATATATTTCCTGCCTCTATTCAATGTAAATTTAATGTTTTCGTAACATAGTCACCTGTCAGATATAATTATAAACATACAAGTGACCAAGTTTTCACTTTACTACTCATTATTCAGTTAATTATAGAGGATTTATTGCCAAGGGAGCAATGAAGAGTGAATGACACTTCCTGTGTTCCCTGAGCTCTTAAAGTTAATTTCAATTAGGAAAGAAGTGGAAGTGTGCAGCTGTTTCACTTTATTAGATCAGGAGACCCTGTCAGTTACCATCATTTATGCGGGTTAGACTCAGTAAATAGCAGCCGTTCAAAAATGCTCCTCCTGGGAGCCGTAGAGTAGGCACTGACTGGTGATAATGGTACGATGTGATGATAGCAGAGACATAAACACAGACATAAAACAGAAGATGCTGAGCATTACACCAACTGGAACCAAATGGCCGCTGTATACAGTTGGAAACCTTCTGGGTCTGAAACTTACAGTGAAATAATTTCTGGCTCTACTGTCTGACAAGCTCTTTTAGTTCTGAAACAATGCTGCTTTTAATTTAAAGTAATAAATTAAAGTAATGCTATCCAAGTTTGCATGGCCAAGAAAGAAGAACACGTTTAAGAAGCTGTTGGAATGTGCTTCAATTATATTTATCTACGATTATGAGTTCATTTTATGTCAACTTAAGGGAATAAATGTAAGCATTTCTTGCCTATTTCAGCGGCAGATTCACTCATTACTAATAACATTGGTAACCAGTTTAGAGTGAAGTATAGTTTCATTCCATGGCCTGAAATTTTTTGAAGTGAAAGATGAAATATAACCAAGATAATAAACATTTCATAGCAGCTGAAACATCTTACATCAGGTAAAATACTAAACAGCAGATGAAATCTTTTTACAGCTGAAATGTTTTGTAACTGTCAGAATATTCTGCAGCAGGAAAAAATATTTTGCAGTAGCTGAAACATTTGGTAACGGCTGAAAATCTTTCAGCTGTCAAAATATCTCAAAGCAGGTGAAAGATTTCACAACAGGTGAACAATTTCACAGAAGCAAAAATATCTTGCAGCAGGTAAAATCTGAAGCAGTAGCCAAGTTTTATGCAAAAAACAAAATATTTTTCTTTGGCACAATATTTTGCAGCAGTCAAAACATTTCACAGCAGTTGAAAAACTTTGCAACAGCTAAAATTTTGCAGCAGTCTAAAAATCTTGTAGCAGCCGGTGAAACATCTCACAGCAAAGAAAAAAAAAAAATGTTGGAGTGGGATTTATATTACACAGCAGCTGAAACATTAAGCAACAGCTAGAATATTTTTCAGCAGCTAAAACATTTAACAAATGCAAAAAATATTTGAAGTAAGAGAAATATTTCAGTATATCTCAAATATCTTGCTGTAGCAGAAATATTTTGCAGCAGTATTTTTGCAGCAGTTGAAATATTTTGCAGTAGCTGAAATATTTTGCAGAAGTTGAAACATTTTGCAGCAGTATAAAGATTTTGCAGCAGATGAAATATTTTGCTGCAGATGAAATATTTTGCTGCAGTTTAAATCAGGCGGTAACTTCTGGTCCCAAAAAATTGCAATACAGTGAGTGTACAGTGAGTGTCTTGAGGCTGGCTGCAGGAACACAGGAAGTATTTTTTTTTAAATTATATTTAGGAAAAACCTCACAGCACACTTACTGGTGTGTCTAATTTGATTGATAGTTAGCTTGACAGGCAGACTCTACCTTCAGAAGGACTGCTTTAGTGCTAGCTTAGCTGACAAGAAGTCAAGCTCAGTGGGTGGGCTCTTGTCTGCTGTTAGGTTGATTCAAAGTTCATTTGAGACAGCGATTTTAATATGGAGCCCGCCACGGATTGGCTACAAAAGCTGTTTGAGTCCACCTATTTTAAGCAGATGACTGATGTCACACAGGCTTTTTCCAATTCTTTCTACAGTCTATGGTTTAAATATAGTAAATCAGTTAAAATATTTTGCAGCAGCTGAACCATTTAGCAAAAGCTGAAAATATTTTGCTTCAGTTAAAATATTTTTCAGCAACCAAAATATTTTGCAAGACTCAAAATATTTTGCAGTGGCAAAATAATTTGCAGCCAGAAAAATATCTTGCTCCAGCTGGAATTTTTTGCAGCAGACAAAATATTTTGCAGAGGTTAAAATATTTTGCAGCAGTTGAAATATTTTGCAGCCGCAGACAATTAGAGCCACGTACCTTCATCCTTTTCATTATGAAAAATGACATGGCAAACATGAAAAAGATCCTTTTCAGGCATTAACTGCAGATGGAGACCAGTCAGCATCACTCTTGAGAAAAGTCTTTGCTGTTGACAAAGCTGGAATCAGAAGTCCTGCTTGTTCTTGGTTTTGATTGGTCAGTCAGGAAGAAGTGACATTCGGAAGTATGGCAGTGCTCCAAAAGCTGACCTTTTTTAATCTAAGAGTGCTATGAGCACAAATACATAAAAAACAAGGCTAATGGCAAGGAAATTTTGTGGTCAGGTAACACTGAAAGATATCGGCAAAACTCAGAACTGCCCAAGGGAAAAAGCAACAATGAATCGTTTTATGATTTTAATCGGATCAAAGCAAACATACAATAGGTATAGAAGCCCACGCAGGTTCTGAAGCTGAATAATGGCAGGAAACTAACCTAAGATGAGCCTAATGATTCATTCAGGATTATTACTGGCTTACAGGTAAACCTGGAAGCACATTGCTGTGAAAGAATCACATATACTTCTTTATAAAAAGTTGTTCATCTTCCATTATGACAGAAATACAGAGACTTTTCTGGAAAGTGAAACCACACTATGGCTTTATCGTTTAGTGTTACATGCTGCTGTGTGTCAGAGATCATGTAAAGCTCATATGCTCTGTTATTTTCGGTGCGTGACACCCACACATGAAATAATCAGAGGAAGGCAGAGGGAGTTTCAGTGTCATTTTATTGTGAAAACATCAGACAGGGTGTAGAGCAGGTGGTGCTGCTGCAGGATCAACATCATTGCTTTCTCTCTCACACAGACATTCGGTGCAACAAGCACACAGTCAATTATTCATGAGTCGCCGTGAGAGCGTCAGAAAATGAACGGAGTAAAAACAGAGCTGTGAGAAGCCGTCCCGGGAGAGGAAACCAGTGATACAGAGAAAGAGAGAGAGAGAGAGAGAGAGAGAGAGAGAGAGAGAGAGAAAGAGTTTAGGAGTGTTTCCATGGCGATAGTGAGGAAGAGACGATGATGGGTAGATGTCTGAGAATAAATAAATAAATAAATAAGTGGTGTCTGTTTTAATATCTTGGAGATGTTCCCTCCATGGCAGAGCCTGCACCACACATTAACACACGTTATAAATTCAGCAGCACACACAGCTGATTCAGGACTCGCTCTTCAAAGGGTTACTGTACAGGTTACACCCTCGCCATCTGTCAGGACATGGAGCTGCTGCTGAGATCAGAGAGCATGAACTCTGCCGTCTGATGGGAGACGAACAAGATGTCAGAGCAACACGGAGACCACCGAGGACACTGAGAGCGCTAATGTGGACAAATGTGATGGATTCATCTGCAAAAATTTCAACTGAACACCCCAAAATCATCACAGTACATTTATAAACATTTTTTAAAAGTCATCCTGTAGAGACCATTTAAAGATAGACAATCTAAGCTAAGGCAGGATCAAACTACACAAACTCAGACTGATTTTGCAACACTATCCAGCTGCAGACCTGGAGCTCAAGCCTCTATCTTGACAAATCCACTGGCCAGACAAAGCTCCTATTGTGATGGAAGTGACACGAGGTATGGCTATTAACAAACATCTAACAGGCCCGAAACGTGTTCCTTTAAGTACAGATTTGATCTTAGGAAAAAATCACACAGTGCTGGATCAGGTGATAGGGAGGGTGATCAAGCATTGAAACTGAAACTGCTTTAGTGAGAGTGCAGTGAGAGCTGGCGCGTTGTCTTGATGAAGAATGAAACCATTTTCCCACTCTTTTTTTCTGAATTTTTTTCACAGTTCTA
Source organism: Cheilinus undulatus (assembly GCF_018320785.1). Taxonomy (NCBI): domain Eukaryota; kingdom Metazoa; phylum Chordata; class Actinopteri; order Labriformes; family Labridae; genus Cheilinus; species Cheilinus undulatus. Next base: position 14,753,172 of record NC_054887.1, on the reverse strand, counting down.
CTAGAAACTGTCTGTAAAAGTGCTGATTCACCGTTGACCCTTCTCAAACCAACTCCTCCAAAATTTTAGCCTTACGGTCTTTGCACACTAAGTCTGGTATTTTGAGATATATTTTATGGTGAAAATTCGTAGAATGTGGCCAGTTGTTTCGTACTGCAATGTAAATAAACAGTGAGACTGAGTCTTTAACTGTGCCTCACTTAGAAAGTCACATTTGATTCATCCATCCTGACACAGAGCTCCAAATGCCACCAGCTCTGATGTGCCATGATGTGGACTGATGCAAAAATTTGCTAAAATCGAACTGTTCGAGAAAAAATAATAACGGACGAAAGTTTCAGCATCAGTGTGCAAACAGTAAGAAAAACATGAAGTTGATTTTCTTTTTTAATGTGCAAAAAAATTCAGATGAAATATAGAATTGAATGTCAAACAAAAATTATGGCGCGGAATTTGGACTTGCTTCGGGTAGCTTTTTTCATCCTTGGTGACTACGGTGTTTTCCGATTCACTGACTGCCGTTTTGTCCCAGGATTGTATCAGAAGATTCAAGTTTTATCACATGTAAGCACTCTTTCTAAATGATTTGGGTTTCCATCAATTTGTTCCAAAATGCCTCCACAAATTTGCTTGCCTTTTTCTTCTTGATCAGGACTTGATCAGAAGTTTTGGGACAACTTTGGCACACACTTAGGTCATGTTCAGATTTGCATGCAAAATTTACTGACCTGTCTCTTCATCAATGGAGACAATTTCTGCTATTATTTTTATACTGAGTTGCCAAACATTTTGAAGGTTTGGTTCAATTCTTTTAATGTTTTTGATGTGCATGGACACCCCAAATGTTCATGATCTTGGACATCCTCTCTGCCTTCACTAAATCTTTTGTGCCATTCTAACACCTGTGCATGTGACATGCATTGTTCACGACACACCTCAGTTAATGTATGAAAATTGATTTGAAAGATTTGTACAAAAAGAATTTCTCCATAAATTTCGATTGAATTCTTTGCTGAACTTTAAAGATTAACATTTTCTGATGCCTTTGCAAAAACACATGCACTTTAATCAGTAGCTAGCAGTGAACTAAAGATGTCACTTATTGGAAACTTACAGAGAAACTTACAGACTGTGCAATTTTAGCAATCTTGTACTGTGCGACATGAATCTCATACAACCAATGCCACCCATAAGGGAGGATAAGGGGAGTTTTTCTGGGGCCTTTACAAAGGGAGGGCCCATGGAGATCAGCAAAAAGATGGTCCATTGTAAAGTTAAGTTGTGATAACCATATTTTGTTTTTGACCTGAATAACCACTCTCATTAAAGTAACAAAAGTGTCTTTTATTTTTTTTTAAGATTTATTTTTGGGCCTTTATTAGATAGAGGAGGACAGTGGACAGACTCGGAAACAGGGACGAGAGCGGGGAGAGACATGCGGGAAGCAGTGCCACAGGCCAGATTCGAGCCCCGGCCGCCCGTGTACATGGTGTGCGCCTGAACCACTCAACTACTGACGCCCCCCAACAAAATGACTTTTATTTTTTTATGCTGAAGTATATGATCATTTTGAAAATGTTAACCTCTTTTTAAAAACAGAGTTAACTTTCTTTGGTAATGCTAACAATGTGGATGAGTACATTGGACTACAACATTTTTTTAGTAATGCTGGACCTTATAGCCAGGCCATGATGTGCACATCATAAAGTCAAAGAAACTGAGTCAACAATCAGGAATAAATGATTAATTAATTGCAAAAAGTGGCAAAAACAGTTGACAGAAATGGGAAAGAAAAGTAGCAAAAATGTGTTGGAAGTGAGAGAAAATAGGTTAATACAGGCAAAAAGAAGCGTAATAGAAAAGAAAAGGGGTTAAAAGTGGCAGATATGGACAGAAAAGGGGTAACAAAGTGGTAAATGGGTCCAGAAGTGGCCATAAAGTGCCAAGAAGGTGAGAAAAGTGGTGGAAAGGGTCAGAAGTGAAAAAAAAAAAAAAAAAAAACTTCGAAGAGACCAAAGATATTGCCGCGACTGGTCAACTTCAGTCTGGGACGGCCCAAAATCGCAGTGTATACCAGCTTTTACAGCAGTGAATACCAAACCTTTAATATATAACACTCGTGACTGTGAACCACGTGGTTTTATCCTCATAAGCGCACTCTTATTATTTAATAGCCATACCTCGTCTATGCTGTATTTTCTTTTTCAGCAATAAAACTTATAAAAATATTCTACGTTATAAAGTTGCAATTCAATAGCATTTCAAACACCAACTGAAGTGACAATATCTGAATGAATTTTTAATACGCTTTTGTAAGAGAATGTTTACTTTCAGTTCAACATCACATAAAATAAACTTGCCTTGTCTTCCCCAGAGACATTTTTGTATTTTGATGCTGTTTTATTCACTCTTGGCTGCTTAAAAAATGCACATCTGAATCATTGAAAGTCATTTTAAATGTATACCTCATGTTTGATGGACACCTATAATGACTATGTCTCAAGGCCTATTGGAGCCAAGGCCCCAGGCAATCGCCTACTTTTGCCTAATGGTGAAATGGCCTATGGATTTCAGTTTCTGCATGCACAATCATGCCATGCTTCCAATCTTAGCATTGATTTAAGAGAAGAGGACAAACTCTGGGTGGTGTCCAATATTTTAGTGTGCCTCTTTAAATGATTTCTACAGGATATTTTTTGTTGTTCGTAAGTTTACAGCAAAAAAAGGTGCTCATAAACCTGAAATTTACACTAAATAATTTCTCAGAGGCTCCTTCCACGATCATACCACTATCTCAAATTCACATTCGTAGAACGCCTTTTTCCTCTGTGATGGTGTGAATGTAATGTGAAAGCCTCTGGAGCTTCTCTGTGCAGCCACATGGGCCTCTGTAGGTGTTTAACTGAGTGAAATGTACGTGCAAAACCAAAGAGAGAGGGGTTCAAAATGTGAGAAGTGAATCTTAGAAGTGTGAATGGATTTTTCTTCAAGTTTAAAACACAGTACCTAATTCTGCTTACTTCTCCCCATTGCAATGCTTCCACTTCTTCTGTTGCAGCCATTTAAGCGTCTAATGTCAGAAATATTTAATGTAGAGTAAAATCATTGTAGGCAGACAATCTTTTCACACTTAGTTCCAGTAGTTTTGTAATTATACTGATGACCTACAGCGGCAGAGTGTGTGAAATAGCGCAGTGAGGAGGAGAACAATTTGTCCAGCTGGCAGAGGCAGCGTTTCTAACTGACACCCAGGAAATGAATGAACGCTCGCTGTTTGTGTGTCTGTGTGAGTATGGAAGAAGGCCCAGGTGACCACAGAAAGAAGGCACTCGAAATGTTCCCAGAGGCTCTGTGTTGCTCAGAAAGAACGGCACAGAGAAATAGATGTGCCATGTGTGTAGCATTAAGGAAAATTAGTAATTTGATTAATGAACCAACAGCAGAAAGTTTAGGACTGCTGATATGACAACAGTCACGCAGAGAAGGAGGGAGTTTAGCTGTCAAATCTTTGCCTCTCTGTGCTGTTCATTAAAAGGTACCAGAAAACTTAGGAAACCTTTTTTTGAAACCCTATTTACAAAATATTTTGTGCCTTCATCGGAGTAGTTTGACATTTTGGGGAATACACCTTTCTATTAAAACGCATGCATGTCAAATAGGAGTCGGGACACTCAGGATGAGTCCCTGCAAAGCCAACAGACTGTCCAGATTCCATGTCTGTCATCTGGCAGATCCATATTGCAAGGCTTCAAGCTGATTCGCTGGTTTGGGTCAGAGAATGGCTGGACCAATCAGCATCATTTAAGGAGAAAGAGGCAGTTACTACAGGTGTGGTTTAGTGGAAATGACTGCAAGCCTGTAAATAATGGTGGTTGGTGAGGAGATAAGTATGGATGCTGGTATAGTGACAGTTTATGCTGAACTGGACAATATTTCTTAATTAAAAGAGGAGGAAAAAACCACACTGAAATCTCTTCTTGCTCTTCTCTTGATCTGCTTTGGCAAGAGTTTAATTTACCGACTGGCTCCACTGATAGTGATCAACAATTACAACTTCCTGTCGAGCTCATGTTATGTAGATTACGCTCCAGCATTGGCGCACACCTAACACATCACGGTTTGTCTCTCTGATTGGCCTGTAATAAATGAGACGGACAGAGAGTTCATCCAATCACCTTCCCAGTTTCCTTTTTTAAGGCTCTGTCCTTCCCAAACAACATCTATGGGGTGTTGCCCAGATGGATGCAAAAAGCGTTATTTTTATTATATGAAAAAACATTAAAAAAGGTTGTCCTACATGAAAACAATCATACACACACAATATGTTCCTTCCATAGCTCTGTAAGCTACGTGGATAATATATCTAAGTGGATAATGTAGCTAAGTAGCTAAGGTAGCTAAAGCTAAAAGCTCAGGGATGTACAAACAAAGCTGTGAAGCTAACATTAGCTACATTATCTACATAATAAACATAGCCATGTTACATTTATCTACATTTTCTAAAGCTCAAATTGCTAAAGCTAATTTAGCTACACTAGCTTATGCAGTGAGGTACACTATGTAGCTAGAGTAGCTATATTTGGTTTATCTAAAGCCAACAAGGCTAAAGCAAGCCACTGTCCTATTTCTAAAATCGGTAGCAAGAGCATATGTAGCTCTGTTGACTATGTAGATAACATAGCTACATAGTTAAAGGTCACAATATTCAAAGATATATTAACATATCTAAAAAGCTAACATTAGCTACATAAGCTATGTAACTATTTGCTAAAACTCACATTGCTAAAACTGATTAAGCAACACTGGATTACATACTAACAATACTACATAGCTAATGTAGCTATGTTAGCTAAAGCTTGAGCTAATGAAACAAAAGTGAGCCATCGCTCACATGTCTACTTCTAAAATAGGAAGCAAAAATAGCCTAAATAGGTCCATTAGCTGCATAGATCTCATAGCTCCATAGCTACATAGCTAAAGCTCACAATGCTCAAGGATGTATTAATGGAGCTACAAAGCTAAGGTTAGCTACATAAGCTTCATAGCTATTTGCTTAAGCTCATGTTGCTAAAGCTGATTTAGCTACACTAGCTTAAAGTTACCTATGTAGCTCATGTAGCTATGTTAGCTGAAGCTAACGAAACCAAGGTGAGCCACTGTCTGCATATCTACTTCTAAAACAGATTTTTGAACAATCTACCCCCCTGGTTTGACCTCTGACTCTTTTCTCTGTTTAATTTAGGAAATATTGCTAAGTATGTAATGTTTTTAATGTGGTTATTTCATGAATAAAGTTCAATTTAAAAAATCAAAAAGTGTAAATATGTTGTACTGTAAATTGTGGCACTTCCATTCTGACAGAGATGGTGTCTCACAGGATCAGTCCTTGAGAGGACCCGTCTGAGATCTATGTTTATGTTTTGGGGTCCGTGTCCACACCTGCATCAGCTTCATTTTCAGTATATGAAGTTGCCTCTTTAATCCAACAGAACACATCGGTGCAGTGAATAAGTGCATTTCCCAAAATATCAAAATACTTATTTGAATTTTGATCATATGTACCTGTTATGCCATCTGCTTTTAACTACAGCTTTAAAAGTATATGTAAATAAATAAATAAAAGAATATGAATAAAAAACAGAAGCCATAGCATCCTGTCATTCTTAAGATCAAAAAGGATCCATTTAAAAACCTGCCTGTCTTCGTCTCAGCAAAACAGCAAATATGTAAATCAGTCTAATAATAGACGTCGTTGAAAACAACATAAATATATCTGTTGGCTCTGCTTTCATATAAATACTAAGCAGTAAACAGGCATGGTTATTTAGAGATCCAGGAATTAAAATCAGGGACAAAAGTGCCTAAAAATGTTCTTATCTGAGGCAGAAAGTCAGCCTCGGTCGTCTTGACGGATCGCTGTGGGGATTTTTTAGCAGCTCTGTTTACTTAAAGAGGCTGTCTTGTTCCTGGAGGGACAGCAGGGATCATGAACACTGGCTTGCTGCTGTTTTTTATAAAGGAGACACTTTTGGAGCGAGGACAGAGAGGTGAAAATAGTGAGGAGTAGAGAGGCCTCTGTAATGGCTTGTTTGCTGGCAAAGAGGTCCTTTGTGTGTCGTTCTTCTTCCATTCTGGGGTTCAAATGAGCGGTTTAAGTTCAGGCTCAATCGTTGTGTTTAAGTGGAGAGCTGCTGCCTGACCAAACCTCTGCTTACGGCTGCTGAGTAAGACGCTGCGTGGCATCAACATCAGCGGGAGTGCTAATGTGCAAGTTTGTGTGCGTGTCAACGCTCCCAGGAGGAGGCTGTGCTGAGAATACAGCCATTGTTTCTGCAGGAGGAGGATAACCGGGGCCACAGGCCAGGGCCAGTAGCTGTGCTCCTTTATTAGAGCCAGATGTGTGTTGAGGCTTCGGAATAAGGCTGTTCTCTCATTATAACCCACACACAAGCATGAACGGTAAAGATACATGTACAGTACATAATTGAAAAGACACCAGAAGTGGTCTGCTGCTAAAATATCCACCAAAATGTGTCCTAGAGGAAATGGACCTCCATTTTTAGGCTGAGATTTGGTCATCACTCCTTTCATAAATGCTGACATTTAACTTTCTGGCTCTTTTTAAGAGACATCTGGCCACCACTGAGCATGGCTTTATATTTAAACACACCTTGAACTGCAGAATAAATTATGAAAGAGTTTATTAAACTACTATGGTCAGGGAAATAAAGGGTCTTTTGTTGGATCATATTTTAGACACTATCCGTTTTATGAAAAAAAAAAAAAACTCTCATTCTAAAACGGTAAGTCTTTCTCAGAAAACTGTGTCTGCCTGCATGGATGGAATAAACTGTGAGGCATCCCCCAGGCACAAATAGCTGCAGGCCTCTTATCAAACCTTTCCTAGGCTGCAGCATTACACAACAACAGGCTTTCTTTGTGATAATTCAATCTCTTTAATCTATTTAGGAGTCTAAAATATCAGTGCTTCCCACTTATTGAAAAAACTTGGGTTGGCCACCCTGGAATATTTAAAACCGACCATTTTTTCTTTTTTCTCTTTAATTTGAGGTCACATTAAGTCATCACCTGTGCATGCATAAGATACTTAAAATAGTGCATTTTTCTTGCATATTCATATTTTGCTGCTTTAATATTTTTCTGCAGCGTCCTGCAGCCAATGCCATCCTGCACTCAGGTTTTGCTGCACGTTAAAAATGAAAAACGATTCTGTGTTGTGCTAATCATGTTTGAATACTGCTGCTGAAACCTCTGGAACAGGTTCAATTCGTGCAGTCTTTTGCATCTTCCCAAGCCATTCAAATAGATGATAGGTGATTGGTCGCATTGGCTGCAGCTCCCTGCTCACTCATGCTGAAACCTCACTTTAAACACTGTGATTTACCAGTGTTTTATGTGGATATCAACCATTAATTATAAGAGATAAAGGCCGCAATATGTGCTCACAGCCACGTAACACAGACTGAATTGAGAAGTTGTGCTACATCTCTCCAAGAAAGTCAGAGACATCTTCACCGCCTTCTCCTCTTTAAAGTCATTCGCCACGTTTGACAAATTTTCACAGTGAATACAAAAATAAACACTTCAGACTCAGTGTGTTAAGGTCTGAGCGTGTGAGGTTTTTTTAAAGGATTACGGACCTGAAAAATGCATCTGAAAATAACGGACTTAGTGCACTAAAGCCTTGTCCACATGAAGGCGGGAATTTTCTGAAACAGTGGTTCTCAAGTGGTGGGTCGGACCCAAAAGTGGGTCACGGAGCTCTTTCCAGTGGGTCACGAATAACTTCCTGGAGGAAAAAGGTGTATAAAGTCCAGGATTTACGGACGGACTAAGTGGACACACACCCAAACTTTTTATTTTACTTGGTTCTCTCTCAATAGAAAATACATTGGAGTAATTTTATCAATACTTATTTAATCATTTTATTGGGGTCACACTGCTGGTTTTCCCAAGATAGTGTAGTATTCTTCAAGAAACTGCCAAAATGTACAAAATATCTGAGTAAAAGTCAGTATGAAATGTATGCATGTGTTCAACTGTATTCTGTTCTGTTTACAGTCCAAGCAGCATCATTTTCTATTAAAATAATTTAAACACTTAATTTTTTTTTCCTTAACTTGGTTCATGATTACTGATAAGGAGAGCTGGTGGACCAGACCAGTCAAGAACCACTGTTCTAAAACAAAGGTTTTTATCTGTATTTTGACCTTCTGTACACATAAAAACCAGGTTTTAGGTCACTGAACACACCTTTCTAAAAACTTCCAAGAGTTGGGTATCATTTGTTTTGTTTTTGTGATACCGGTGCTAAGTTCATACTTTTTATACAGCTGGTGCCTAAATGGTGCCTGAATTGATTCGTTTGAGAGGAAAAAGTGTGTTGAGAGTCCATGGGAGAATAAAAGCTGTCTGGGATTTGTAAATGATCTGCAAAAATATTTTTATAAGATGCCAATTGAACATGGGATAAGAAAAGGAGACTGGTGTAACCTAACACATAAACCATGCAAATTTCATGCCTTTAATTTGGGTGGTGGGGTATCAAAATGAAGTATCAATATCTATGTTTTAATTTGGTCCAGTAGGTATCGTATGTGTTGTCTGCTTTTTTACAGTGTGTGTTTTTGCATTTTCATGTGGACAAAGATGTTTGATGTGTGAATGAGATTATTTTTGAATATGGATGAGGAAAAAACAAGGGCAACCTTCAGTGACAGTTCCCCGCTCTCCCCATGCAAGAACTTGGTCATTTTCATGGCCTAAGTTTACCAGCCGAGGCCTGGGTTGCATTCAGAATGGCCTGACTGGATCTGACCCAAGTACACACCAACTACCACCACCCCTCCTCCCCTTCAAGCCAGCCTCAGGTTAGGGTTAGGCAAGGTGCTGGTTTAAGCTGAGGCCAAGGTTGCAACCAGAGTGGCCTGTCTGAACTTGACCCAAGTCACAGAATATTGATTTAAAACAATCTCCAAAGGTGGGTAATGTTTTTTTAGTGTCTTTATACGATGTATTGTTGATGAATACTGTCAAAAGGGCAGGGTGGCCATCTCAGTCTCCCAAGTATGTGGGTAAACTGTTGCCTGCAGCCATGCATGTGTCAGTTTTGCATTTTGATGTATATATTTTCAAGTAGGGGTCGACTGATGTCAGCCTGGATGAGTAATGGGGTTGGCATTGTGCTGATTATCCATATCTGCAACCAGCCAGAGTACTCACGAATACCTCTTTGTTTCGCTGTCATCATAAGACAGAAACTGACACAGAGTCCTAACTGCATGCTAGCATTAGATATTGCATCAGTTAACATGGTCACATATTAAATCGTGACACTTAACTTAAACCCAACAATTTTCGTCCCCTGTTTTGAAAATGGTATGAGCGCTTTCTTTTGAATGTATGGAAGGTCAAATGTAAGAATTGCATTCTGGCCTTGCCATGTGGAAAAAACTCTAAAAGCACTTTCAGGTGATGATTGTGATTGCCTATGCTTAAATAGCCAGTGAACATTTTGAAACATCCCTTACATTCATTTACACACACAAAAAAAACAGATCTAGGAGGGGCACTGCTGCTGGATCTTTCAGGAATCATGCCAAATATCTTCACCTGCTCAAATGTCACCTCCCTACTGCTCCAGATTGACCCATGACTCATTTTGTTGGTAAGTTAACAGACCGACTAGCGCCTCAGGGAAAAGTATGCACATCAAAGTTTACCTATGCAGTGGAACCTGTGACAAAACGATGCCAGTACAGCTCTGTGTGGGTATAGAACTATACTATAGATGTGAAAGCCCCCTAGGTAAGTCAAGTGCAACAAAAGTTACTGCATTCCCCAAAAAAATCTCCCCCACTTTGAAGAACTGGACTATAAAAGAGCCATTAAAAAGCACACAGACTCTCTCTGTCTCTCCCTCCTCTGTAATGCTTACACAACAGCCTGTAATCCAATTGACAGCGTGATGGAGAGTGCAGCTATTAACCTTGACATTGCTTAGCATCGCTCGCATTAATCACATTACAGTGCGAGATACAGTATCTGATTCTGTGATGTGGGCTGCAGATTGGTGATATGCTCACTGAGAGCTAGTTCTCAGGCTCTCTAAAGACCCACTGTGGATCTCTGACGCTCTCACAGACGTTTTGGCACCACATGTTTGAAAATAACTCGGACACAGAAGGACATGTGAAACGTACCATACTCACACCCTTTACAATGAAAATAATGTACCGGAGGCAGGGTATGACCTTTCACAACACTTCAGCTTTAAAAAACTTCCTAAAATGTTCATCAGCCCAGAAACAAGAACGTAAATCTTTCTCTCTTTAATCAACAATGCAAATTAAATAATCTTTAGTTATTGCTGCTCGCAGCAATGCTTCATAAGACAATAAAAATAAGCATAAAGACAAAAAAGGATATTCTTAATTTACTGAAAGACATGTTTGGTTGTCAGAGAAGGGTCTTAGTTTCTGGTGTGGCCCTGGGAGCGTCCAGCATTTTGGGACGCAGCAGGGCGGGGTTATGAGATCCAGTGCCTTTAACCCTTTCACAACCAATACAAGTTCTTTGTCTCTTCTCTCTCTGTGCAGACTTGTCCCTAGCATCCTCTACCTTCCTAGGATGCTCAGGCAAAGATTTATTCCAGACTGCAGAAGTCCCAGGGTCCGCAGGTTGTAACACCAGGGGTCCTGTTTTCAAAATCCATGAAGATAGAGACCAGTGACAACTTGAAAACTGTCAGCTGTGTGCCATGTTGCCACTGCTACATTGGTAGAGGTCTTTAGAGTGAAGTCAGTAGCCATTCATTACAGGGCGTCCTTGAGGCGGTGATGAGCCAGCTTCCCTCTGAAATACATGAATCTAATGAGGGCAAGGGTGATGGGCGTTAACATGCAGTGCCGTTGGCGCTGCAGAGGACATGACTCATGTTTTACAATTTGACGGAGTTTCTCTATTGATCATGGGGTGGGGAGATAAGCTTAGCTCCCACGATGCGTTGGGGTCAGGGCGCGTGCGAGGCCGCTTTTTGCTTTGTAGAATCAGAAGCAGCCTAATTTGTCAGCAGTTTTGTTTAAACATGTAGGGGGCGTCGTTAGGAAAATCCCTCTTCAAGTCAGTCCTCTGAGTTTTAAACACCTTGAAGACCTGCTTCACCCATAAGTCCTTGCATGCCCGCATTCTAATCCAAACAGTGCCCCCGTATCACCCATTTGACATTCTCCTCGTTAAGCCCAGACAATCACATTACCTTTCTAGCACCTATTCGAGTCTAATTCAGACCCCATGCCTCCAAGAACAGTTTTTAAATAATCAAAAATAATCCGCCCTTCACTCGTTTTCTTGCCTTCTTAATCAAGGCAGCCATCGCCAGAGCCTCAGCTCCATCCTCCTTTAGTCCAGCCTCAGGTAGCTGGGCGTGGAGTAGTTGAACATGAGGAAGTCCAACTTGTAAAGCTGGTAGAGCTGGATCTGCTGCTGACTGCTGATATTGCTGAAGAACTGGGCCGTCATGGCGTCTGTGGTGCGAGTGGATTTGGCGTAACTGGGGAAGCGCAAGGAGTCGCCAACACCCACAAGCCGCAACACGTAGTTTGCATCCTCTTCCAGCGTCTCGTACTTTCCCACGAGGTCGTAGTGGATGTGACATGGGTGACAAAGCTGGTACACAGTCTGCCAATGCTCGTTGAGTGGGCCGTCTCGCTGCGTGGCCGGGTCGACCAGATACTCAGTGAATTCTTTGAATTTGACGTCAGCACCGTTGAGCAGGGCGTCCTGCGTGGCATTCTTGCGGTAGCGCCGGATGATTCTGGTGCCGAAGCGTTTGTGGAAGGATGAGTTATACTTGAGGGTGAACTTGTTACGGTATGCAGAGACCAGCCTCTCAAAGGGCTCACGGACAAAGAGGAACTTGAGGTAGTTCTTGAGGCGGTGGTTGATCTCTGCGATGCTGTACTGGTTCAGCGTCTTCAGGTTGGAGGGAACATGGGCTTCATTTGACGGGATTTCCATTGGGTCACTGTGGAAGAGAGACAAGAGAACCTTGAGGAACAACATCATTTCAAGCATTTTACATTTAGCTTTTTGTATAATTATAATTTGAGAGTTTTACACACTATCAGGAGAAGATCAAGATCAACAGAAGTATCTTGGCTGGGCTGATTTGGACATATATGAACACAATGATTTCACTCTGATATTAAACAAAACAGGACAAGGTGGCCTTGGCTCGCCTCCATTCAAATCCTAGAGCAGACTGAGAGCTGAGATGTACGGTGCATTTCAACTGACCAGTCTGGCTTGATTCACTTCAGTTTGACAAGGTATGTCAGACCTATTGCGATGGGAAATCTGTCTCATTTTATTTTATTTTAAAGATTTGTTTTTGGGCCTTTTCGCCTTTATTAGATAGAGGAGGAGAGTGGATAGACTCAGAAGTGGAGATGAGAGTGGGGGAGAGACATGCGACAAAGGGCCTCGGGCCAGATTGGAACCCGGGCTGCCCGCGTACATGGTGTGCACCTTAACCACTCGACTACCAGCTGCATAATCTATGTAGCTTATGCAGCTAACATAGCTACACTAGCTACATAGTTAACATTACTATGTAAACCACTGTAGCTGAGTCAGCTCTAGCATTGTGGGAATTAGCAAACATAGTTAAAGGTAATGTAGCTACATCAGTTACGTAGATAACATAGCTTAAGTATGGTAGATAAAGTACCTTTGTAAGTTATGTAGATAACCTGGCTACGCATGTTGCGTGGATAACATAGCTACAACAGTTACATGAATAACATTGCTTTGTACGTTACATATATAACGTAGCTACTTAAGTTACGTAGTTAACCAAGCTACAAAGCTGATGTAGCGAATGCTAGCTTTGTAGCATCATTAGTATATCCATGAGCATGGTTAGCTTTAGCTACGTAGATATGTAATCTATGTAGCTTATACAGCTAATGGAGCAACAGAAGTTATGTTAGAATGTTTCATGGGGGACTAGCTTTTGTCCTGTTAGCAGCCTGTTTACTCAGCTTTATTAAACGTTTTATATTTTGGTTTTCCAGGTCAGGTTTTTAAATTCTAACCTTTGGTATCCTAACCTTTACCTGAACCCTTACCCCAACCCTAACCGAAAGTAGCTCACCATTGTCTTTCAATTTAGCATCAGCAGAACATCTGATCATTTTGGTATGATGCTGTACAGACAGCACTTTGTACAGGTGTGGTTTATTTTACAGTGTAAACACAAAACAACCTAAAGGAGAAATGCAACAATGGATTGATTCATCATCTGAGTGAGTAAACAGCAAATGAGCTATTGGTGTGAAAGCACCCTAAAAGGTGGAGTACATGTATTTTGTATTTTCCTGAGGTCAATGACTGACCCTCAGGTCTTTCTAGGGCACTAGACGCACCTGTATTTCCCCCGTCCTGTTAACACCATCATGACTCGTTTCCAGTTGGTACACGCCACCTTGGGGACATAGCAGTAGATGAGTTCATGGTCTTCATCCACCACGAGGTGCTTGAGGTCTCCAGGTGTCAGGACTCTGCGCTTACGGCTGGATGCGCTGTAAACCCGGCAGGCGTCCACAACTTGATCCCTCCTGGCCTGGTGGAGGACGGCTGCTCCGGACAACTCCGGCTGATCATGGAAAGAAAAAAAAGGGGGAGACAGTGAGAAGACGATTTTATCAAGCAATCAATCAGAATATGATGGTCTGGAGATTTTTAAGCAGCTCTGATTTTAAACTATGAACTTTATAATCACTTTGGACAGACCATGCTGCTTATCCCTCTCAGAAGAATGAATTAAAGATTTGTAATTTCATGCTTTCGGCACATCTAATAGATCTAATGGATGAAATGAAAGCAGCAGTTTTACTGTGTTGAATCACAGAGCAGTTCCTAATAGTGCTTTGGAGGATATTATTTAGAGAAACCAAACAAGTTTCACCATGAGTGAGCACTTGGCAGCAAGCATAAACATACAGTAAAGCAAAATGGTACCTGTACTGGTATAACACTTTTCTATCTCTGACCACTCAAAGCACAACACTTTACATTCACCAATTCTCACAACAATCAAACACTGATAGAAGAAGAACAAAGCACGGCGACGGTACAGTATTAACTAATCCAGTTCATTCACTACCAGCTGTGCCACTTTGGAGCAATTTAGGGATAACTGATACTTTGACATCTTGACCTGAGGGACCAGGAATGAATCTCAGAACATTAGTAAGGTCTAACTACAGTCATGGACAAAAGTATTGGCACCCCTGGATTTTTTCCAGAAAATACACCATTTCTCCCAGAAATTGTTGCAATTAAAAATGTTTTTGTTATACACATGTTTATTTCCTTTATGTGCATTGGAACAACACAAAAAATCTGAAGAAAAAAGACAAAATTGACATAATTTTACACAAAACTCAAAAAATGGGCCAAACAAAATTATTGGCACCCTTTTAAAAGTGTGGGTAAATAATTTTATTTCCAGCATGTGATGCTCATTTAAACTCACCTGTGGCAGTAACAGGTGCTGGCAATCTAGAAATCACACCTGAAGCCAGTTAGAATGTATAAAAGTTGACTCAACCTTTGTGTTGTGTGCCTGTGTGTGTCACACCAAGCATGGAGACGAGAAAGAAGAGCCGGGAATTTTCTGAGTACTTAAGAAGCAAAATTGTGGAAAAATATGAACAATCTCAAGGTTTCAAGACCAACTCCAGAGATCTTGAAATTTCTTTGTCTACTGTGTGTAATGTAGTCAAGAAGTTTATAACCCATGGAACTGTGGCCAATCTCCCTGGATGTGGACGGTAGAGAAAAATTGACAAATGAATGCAATGCAGGATAGTTGAAATGGTGGATAAACATCCTCAGTCAACTTCCACACAAATTCAGGCTGTCCTGCAGACCCAGGGTGCAAAAGTGTCAGCTCAGACCATACATTGGAATTTGAATGAGATGAAGCGCTATGGCAGGAAACCGAGGAGAACCCCACTGCTGACAAAGACACATGAAAAAGCCAGACTGGAGTTTGCAAAAATGTACCCAAGTAAGCCTCAATCCTTCTGGGAGAACATTTTGTGGACAGATGAGACTAAGGTAGAGCTTTTTGGAAAAGCAGGTCTTACTACTGTTTACAGAAAACGGAATGAGGCCTACAAAGAAAAGAACACAGTACCTACAGTCAAACATGGTGGAGCTTCAAGGATGTTTTGGGGTTATTTTGTTGCCTCTGGCACTGGGTGCCTTGACTGTGTGCAAGGAATCATGAAATCTGGAGACTATCAAAAAATTTTGGGCAGCAGTGTAGGGCCTAGTGTCAGAAAGCTGGATCTACATCAGAGGTCGTGGGTGTTCCAGCAGGACAATGACCCCAAACGTACCTCAAAAAGCACCAAGAAATGGTTGCAGACAAAGCACTGGAGAGTTCTGAAGTGGCCAGCAATGAGTCTGGATCTAAATCCCATTGAATACCTATGAAGAGATCTCAAAACTGTTGTTGCAAGAAGCACCCTTCACCTGGAGCAGTATGCAAAAGAAGAGTGGTCCAAAATTCCATTTGAGAGGTGTAAGAAGCTTGTTGATGGTTATAGGAAGCCATTGCTTTCAGTTATTTTTTCCCAAGGGTGTGCAACCAAATATTAAATTGAAGGTGCCAATAATTTTGTCCAGCCCATTTTTTGAGATTTGTGTAAAATTATGTCAATTTTGTCTTTTTTCTTCAGATTTTTGTGTTGTTCCATTGCACATAAAGGCAATAAACACATGTATACCAAAAACATTTGTAATTGCAACAATTTCTGGGAGAAATGAAAAAATTCCAGGGGTGCCAATACTTTCGTCCATGACTGTATAAAGCATATTGTGTTAATCATCTTTCAGTAATCTGACTGCCTTAATAATGACTGTGACAAAATGCCTTGTCAGCCACAAATGAAAGCTGGGATTTAGGCTGTATTTTTTTTAAATCAAATTAAGTGAACATATCTCAACTCGTATTGGATTGGTTTTACTAACTCTTATACACTATAGATGAGTTATATCAACAAGATATATGACCCCGTCATCCTTGTTTTTCTGAATGTGGCCCATGTTGAAAAAGTTTTTGCTGAAAGCATTTCAGAGAAGGTGTTTTTTTGCACTTCTGCTGACAGGCCTCAGCATGAGTTTTATCCACCACTCCCTCATTTTGTTTTGTCACGCTGATTGGCCCGTAATGAATGTGATGTGAATGTGATGTCCAATCAACTCCCAAGAAGTTTTTGAAAAGTCCTGCCCTTTCCAAACATTTTGTATGTGATGGGAGGTTTCCAAGACACGGTGCCTATAAAAAATATTCACCCCCTTGGATGTTTGACCCTTTTTACTGATTTAATAAATAAATCATGGTCAATATAATTTGGCTATTTTGACAAAGGAATTTCTTGAAAAAAATAATACCTCTTCAAGGTGAAAGGAGAAACAGATTTCTACAAAGGAATGTCAATTAAACAAAAATGTGTATAAAGACACTTGTGTCTGGAAGGTCCAATCACTGGCTAATCGGTATTCCTGGCTACCATTACACCATAAAGACAAAAGAGCACTTCAAGCAACTCAAAGAAAAGGTTATTGAAAAGCATAAGTAAAGGAATGGATGCAAAATAAAGTTTATCATAAGGCATGTGTGAGACTCCATGGTCAAGTGGAAGAAGGTTCTTTGGACTGATGAGACCAAAATGATGCTTTTATGTCATCAGGTAAGATGCTTTGTTTGGTAGATACCAAACACATCCCCACAAACACACCATCCCCACTGTGAAGCACGGCGGTGGCAGCATTATAATGTGGGGATGCTTCTTAGCAGCCGGCCCTGGAAGGCTTGGAACGGTAAAGTTACCTTCTACCTAGAATAAATGTGGTAAAATATGGGACAACCCTTGAGGACAGTCTTTTCTGTCTGCAAAAGAACTACGGTTTGGGAGATTTATTTTCCAGCAAGACAATGACCCAAAGCATACAGTGAAAGCTACACAGAAATGGTTTAAAGTGAATCTAATCAAATTGTATTTACATTGTTTTCACTTTGACATTAAAGGGTTTTACTTGTCAGAAAAGCCAAATTATATTGACCATGACTGATTAATAAAATTAGTAAAAGTGTAAAACATCCAAGTGGATGGATACTTTTTATAGGCACTGTAGTTGTGAAAAACACTGGAATGTATTCTATGCAATGGATTCATAAAAACAGCTTATCTGGCATGTCACATTATCAAGTCTTAGAAAGTGAAAGAAAATTCAGCAGTTGACAGACCCACAGCAGCAAATGAAAATAACATTCAAAGAAAAGTGATGGAGGGAATTTATCTTTGTACAAAAGCTCAGCTTGTAAAAGAACTGGCTTTCATTAATGCTGTAGCCTCCAACAACCAAAACACTACGGTCTATTGTTAATTTTTCACCACGGGCATCATCACACGCCAGTTTGGTAGTCCGTCTGCCTTGCTGATCGAACCAGCTTGTATTTCCAGGTTTTGGAAGGATAAAATCCTCAGAGATTTCATCATGCATGGAAATGTTTTATGCCTCTATGCTGATAGTGTTGTTTGTTCGTCCATGCAGGCCATTCTTGCAAATGCAACATCACAAAAAAAACTTTGATGGGTTTTCTTGAAACTTTGCACAGTTGCTCAGCCTGACCCAAGGATGAACTCTAAGGTCAAGGTTATCAAGCCACTTTACTCCCACAATCGACACCTTTGCTGATTGCCAGGTGATAGATCTAACAGCTCAGAAATGTGTTACAGAATAATGTTATAAAAATATGTTCTTTTGTAGTTGTAAACCTTGTTCCATATGTGTTTCTCTGCTGTTTTCCTGGCAGTCAAAGTTACACCCAACAGTTAAGAGAAACCCTTAAAAATGAATGAAAGTGATTCAAAGCAGACAGAAAGATGAAGAGAGATAGACGTGGAGAGAGAGGCAGATGGATAATGAACAGCAGTTATTAATCTCAGCCTTTATTATCACACTCATCTCTTTATTGACTCTATCTTTTTCCCCTATCTGAGCTGCTCCACAGACTACGTGGGAGATTAAACCACGGTTATGAAGGAAAAATAATGATATTTTGAGGATACTGAGGGTTCAATCTGCAGAGATCCAGACAGCTATCATTCACTGGAGCTATATTTCATATACACCACGACGATGGTGATGAAGTGAGCCACAGCGGGAGGGAGAGGAGGAGGAATTAAAACAGTCTGAGGCGAGGGGAAAAGCTTTGCATCTTAAGGGCAGGAATGTTTTCATGAGCCTTTTGATTATTTTCCCTCCGGCTCTGAATTCCCCTCCAGGGCAGCGCCCCGCTTTCCTGGAGGAATCTTAATTGATTGTCCTGTGGCCTGCATCGTCACCGCTCACAACAAGTGTGTCCTTTCAGCGCTGAGAGGGAGGGAGACCCGACGACTGAAATAACTCAGGGACCACCACCGAGAGCTAAACGCAGAGACGGCTTGACTAAAGAGGCTTGTGTGTACTTTTCTTTGAAGCTGATCTTTAACCAAGGAGGAGGTTCATCATGTGCATAGTTTGCTGCTGAAACAAAGAAGAAAAACCATGTCTTCATACTGTTTTTTATCAGATGCTGGCATTTAGAAAACGTAAAGAAGTGGTCACATGACCTTTAAATCAGAAATTACTGAGCAATGTCCCGTTTATTTAGGATTGTCATGTGAGGATTCAGGTCACAAACTGAGCTTTTCTGTTGTTATTCAAATGGAAAATAAATGCTGATTAACCAGTCACTGGCTAATCAGTGTTCCTGGATACCATTACACCATGAACACAAAAGAACACTCCAACCAGTTTAGAGAAAAGGTTATTTAAACTTTTTAATACTTTTTAACCCCTTAATGCATCGTTACCCTCTTGTTTTTGCAACATTTTCCCCCAGTGTTAATGCTTTTTTCCCATGTCTTCTGCCATTTTTAGTGTTTTTTTGAACACTCTAACTCCTTTTCACCATTTTATCTGGCCATTTTTGCAGCTTTTTTTCTTTTTACCACTCTTAACCCATTCTAGATACTTTCTAACCCCTTTATACTACTTTAACTGGCCTTTTGACACAATGTTGCATTTTTTAAATCAATTGCTTTTCACCAGATATTTAATCCTTTTTAGCCACTTCTTCTGACCATTTTTGCAACATTTTTCCCAATGTTAATCCATTTTGGTATGTTTTGTCCCTTTAAGCTGTTTCTTGCTACTCTTAACCAATTTTCACCAATCTTTAATCCCTTTTT
This sequence comes from Cheilinus undulatus, assembly GCF_018320785.1. NCBI lineage: Eukaryota > Metazoa > Chordata > Actinopteri > Labriformes > Labridae > Cheilinus > Cheilinus undulatus. Next base: position 14,733,838 of record NC_054887.1, on the reverse strand, counting down.
GCTGCTTAATCTGACCATCTTTGCAACGGTTTGCCACTCTTAACTCATTCTTGATACTTTTTAACCCTTCATTGCTACTTTATCTGGCATTTTTTGCCACTTTTAACACATTTCTTGATACTTTGCTAACTTAAACCCATTTGGCCTCTTTATAATCACTTCCACCACATCTTTAACCCCTTATAACTACTTTAACCGGCCTTTTTGCAACATTTTCCCCAATGTTAATCCACTTTGATATGTTTTGTCCCTTTAAGTTGTTTTTTTTTGCTACTCTAGCCTTTTGCAATGTTTTGCTACTCTTGACCCATTCTTCATACTTTATCTGTCCTTTATTTTGCCACTTTTAACACATTTCTTGATACTTTTTGGGCCTCTTTGCTAACTGAAGCCCATTAAGCCACTTTTTAAAAGCTTTCAACACATCTGTAACCCCTAACAGCTACTTAATCCAGCCATTTTTGCAAAATCTTTCCCCAGTGTTAATCTATTTTAGCTATGTTTTGTCCCTTTTACCTTTTTTTGCTACTCTTTATCCCATTTTCACTTTTTTATCTGGCTGGTTTTGCAACATTTTTGCCACTCTTAACCCATTCTTGATACTTTTTAACCCCTTTTCCCGACTTTATCTGGCCTTTTTCACCCCAATTCTGCCACTTGTTACACATTTCTTGATCCTTTTTGCTATATTTGCTAAGTATAACCCTTTTGCCACATTTTAAGTACTTTTGCCACTTTTTAACCCTTTATCACTAATTTATCTGGCCATTTTTGCAACATTTTTGCCACTCGTTGCCCATTTTTGATATGTTTAAAACCCTTTTCACTAATTTATCTAGTGGTTTTTGCAATTTTTTCCAAATGTTAACCATTTTTTGTTACTTTTTGTCTCTTTTTGCCCCTTCGTACCACTCTTTAACCCCTAGTCACTTCTTTATCTGGCTATTTCTGCCCCATTTCTTGATACTTTCAGCCCCTTTTTGCCAGCTATAACCCATTTTGCCACTCTTTAACTGCTTTTCACCACTTTTGTTATCATTTAGGCCATTTTTTATTGCTTTGATAAAATATGGCAATCACTGATTTACTTTACAATAGACCATAATTTTGCTGACCCCCTCATGGACTCCTCATTTGGCTGGGCCTCGGAAAGCTCTCCCCTTTACCCTCCGTTCATGGTTATGCCTCCATAGTTTTCCAACGAGGAGAAATGGGTGTGGGCTCTTACGGGTTAAAATGAACAAAACTCTTCCAAAATAATGGCTTTTTGCTGATTTATTTAATATACCATATAAATACATACATAAAAAGTGGTGATATCCACTTCAACTAAAGTTCAGTGCATTTTTATATTACTAAACATCTATCATTGCAGACGGGACGCCCAGGTTGTCAATCTCAGTGCTGCAAGAAAGAATGACTAAGGTTCTTGTATTGAGCATTTGTAAAATCAAACTTTATGAATTTCTCCTTTTTGTGAAAGAATCTGCACAAATCCTGAGTTCATTTCTGTTTGCTGCTCCCTTTGCTTCTTCCTGCCTTTTCTTGCAATATAATCTTTTATAAAACCTGCTTCCCGTTGTATCAAACAGCCCTTTAAACCGATTTATGCCAACTTTAAATTGACAAGACGAGATGGATTATGAGTGTGTGCTCCAAAAGCAGGCCTGACTTTCCCTCTCCTCCTCTCTTTGTGCTCTCCACTCCTCCCTCTCCATGCTAACGCTGACACATCAAAGCCCTCCTAGGCGTAACGCTGCAGAGTGAGTAGCAGCTTTTTGTTGACGAAAATCTTCCCTTTTTTATCCGCTCACAGACATCAAGCCATGATTCACGCAGATGTCGCAGGGAGCGTGCTGCGCTGCGTCCCAGAGGAGGACAAACGCTGTAATTAACATCGGAGAAAAGAGACAAGGGAGGGAATCTTGTCATCTGCAGCTTTGCCTCAGTGTTCCTCTCCTTATCTCTCTTCTTTCCACAGGATTACTTTCTGCCATTTTATCTCAGATCACTCAGTCTCTTGTGCAGTTTCCATGAGAAGGCGTGAGGATGAGAGGAAGAGAGCAGGAGGGGCATGTGAGATGTCGATACAGCCTGAGAGGAAGCGGTGATGGAGATCGCTGACCTCTGGCCATGTCAGAGTGTTCCCATGGGGCAGCGGAAACCATTACTGGCATATTTTCTTACACAATAACCTCTTTAATCCCCAGTGGACCAGGAGAGTGGGGTATAAAACCACAGCGATAAAAGTAGTAAGCAGCACCACATGAAATGGTCGATTTAGTTTGATCTCTTCCGATTGGTGAAGTTCCCAGGAGGGCCTCAAACCTGCAGTCAGCAGAATCCCTTAGCAGTAATACTGCATATTGATAGGATCATGTGTATGAGAGGGAGTGGGAGGATTTCCATCCTCTGTTAGCAAACTTGTCCATAAAATGTGGAAGCAAATTCAAAGGGAAGAAGAAACAATCTTTCTGCATATATTTAATCTCATTAGTTATTATCAGAGCTGCATATGCTAATAGAAATACCCTTACAGTTTTATCTTCTGTGGCAGTGTACATTCACATCAGTGCTGCTTTCTCGTCACTGCACATTTTCCTTTTTTGAACGTGGAGCACTCATTTTCAAGTCCTCATTTCCTCACCATGGCTGTATTATTGTCACTGAAAGATGTTACGAGTTTGAAAAATGATCCGAGAATCAGCGCGGAGTCGTGTAGATGTGACAGCTGGAATGAATAGCTGCTTCAAATCTGCTGACGGTTGCAAAAGAAGAAAAAAGGAGGATGAGGAAAGAGGCGTAGGGGAGATTAAGGATAGGATGGAAGTAAATAAGAAAGTTACTCAAAGGATAAAGGGAATTCTGCATTATCAAGGGGCTCAAAATCTGCAAGATATGCATCTAATTTGAAGTAATTCCTAACAAAAAAACAAGGTCAGATTGATGTATGCATGAGCGGGGATTAAATTTGTGCACACACAAATAAACCCTTTCCATCCTTCTTACTTAGACTTGAACTTAAATTCAGCTGTCTAAAATGTGTTGTATTTCTGTGTATAACTCTTTAAACATGTAACACATTAGAGAAGGAACATGTAAATCATAACTTAAAGCGTGTTGTGACAGCACACTACATCAGTGACGGAATCAGCTTGATTTCATTGTTAAAGATCTTTGGTCTTATTTGACCAAAATGATTTATTTTGGCCATCAGGCAACATGCTATGTTTGCCACACATCCCCACTGTGAAGCATCATGCTGTGGGGGTGCTTCTCAGCAGCATTTTAAAGATTTTTTAAGACTGTTTAAGAATAAAAAACAATCTCCCTTCACTTTCAGTGGCTTAAGAAGTGCAAAAAGTGTCTGATACAGACTCTGCAGCTAAACAGAGAGGGGAAAGTATTTTTTTGCATCCTTCCTTAGGTTGGTGGCAGTAGCTCAGTCTGTAAGGATTTGGGCTGGGATTTGGAGGATCATATCTGGACTCTGGCCTGGTACCTGAAGAAGTGCAAGTTCACTTCCCAAGTACTGTCGGAGTGCCCTTAAGCAAGCGGCTGAACCCCCGGCAGCGCTTCAGCAAGAGCAACAAGGCCATCTCTCAAACATCTCTCCATTAGTGCATGTGCTGTGTGCATGTTTGCTTGTAACTCATCCTATGAAATGTATTTTATGAGACCATCAGATAAGACACAATGTTTGGCAGACACTGCACATCACTGTAAACACCATCCCAGCTGTGAAGCATGGTGGTGGCAGCATCATGCTGTGGGGGTGCCTCCTGGTAGCCAGCCTTGGAAGACTTGTAAAGGTAGAGAGAAAAATGAATGTGGCAAAATCTAGGAAAATCCTGGAGAATAATCTTATCCAATCTTTAAAATATACAGCACTGGATAGGTTTTTGAACATATATTTTGCTGCGTCAGCCAGTTGGTTCCATGAAAATTCCTGAAAATATTGCAGCAAATCCCCCAACTTTGCCAGTGAATTGACCCTAACTTTCAACTTTCCTAACAGTCTTCCAAAAATGTCCAAACATATTCCCCATAATTCCATGAAATTGCTGGAAAATTCCCCAAAACTTCCAAACAAATTCCCTGAAATTTCCATAAGATTTCTTGAAAAATTCCCAAAAATGTACACATAAGTTTTCTAAATTTCCATGAAAGTACCAAAATACTTCAATGCAAATCCCCCACAAAAAATTTAAATCAAACTTCCAAATATTAGAAGCACATTTCCCAATTTTCCATGAAAATGTCTGAGAACATCCAAAATAACCAAACAAATTCCCAAATATGGGCCATCAGACAAGACGCTATGTTCGGCTGACACCAAACACTGCACTTCACCACAAACACACCATCCCCACTGTGAAGCAGAGTGGTGGCAGCATCATGCTGTAGGGATGCTTCTCAGCAGACAACCCTGGAAGGCTTGTAAAGGTAGAGGGTAAAAATGAATCTGGCAAATCTAGAAAAATCCTAACCTTGCAAAGCAGATGGATACGCCTGTTTCTGTGTTTCTCACTGGCAAATCCATCTTGCAAAGCTTCCGTCTGAACTGTTTGGGTCCGGTTAGAAAGTGACAGGACCAATCAGTGTCGAGGGGCAGTATTTTCAGGCACGGCGGGGTCGTGATGTTAGCGAGCAGCAACAAGAGGCCGGTACAATTATGGCGGAAGACATTAGGCTGGATGCTGCTAAAGCACCAGTTTTATTAGAACTTGATGACATTTCTTTGTTAAAAGAACAAAGAACAGCAGTGATTTGTTTTCTTTTCATGTGTCACTTGTTTTGTTGCTCTGATTGGCCCATTCATCCAATCACCCTCTGAGTTTCTTTTCAAAGGCTCTGCCCTTTCCCAAACGCTCTGTATGAGTGGGTTTTCCAGATGGATGTGTGAAACAAATCTATTTGGCGTGCCAGGTTAGGAAAATCCTGGAGGATGATCTTATTCAGTCTGCAGGAGAACTTCAGCTTGGGAGAAGATTTATTTTCCAGCATGACAATGAACTGAAGAATAAAGCAAAAGGGTTTCAACACAACAAAGTGAATGTTCAGGAGTGGCCAAGTCAGAACCCAGACCTTAATCTAATAGAGAACTTGTGGCTGGCCTTGAAAAGGGCTAGTAACGCCCAATCCCCATGCAACCTGACAGGGCTTGATCAAAGAAGAATGGAGTAAAATTGTGTCCTGATGTGCAAGCCTGACTGAGGCCTATCCACACACACTCAGTGCTGTGATGTGCTGCTAGATCAGTGTGCTTTAATGTGTTGTGTCAACTTGGGTCTGTGGTGCTGATCAGAGGCAGCTTGATGACATTTTAATGGTGTTTTTCTGCATTGAATTTCTGAATAGTTGTATGACTATGCCTGTTTTGTGCAAATTAGCATGCACATCTATTTGAGGACAATAAAATACATTTGCACTCAGCCCCAGCACAGTCTTGTTACACCACTGACCAGACTATATTAACTTGTCTAATCTAAATGGTTGATCTTCCCATGTTGATCTGTTTAAATTAAGATGGACCCGTTCCCTCTCTACAGTATATTACCTCACATTCAGAAACAGTTTTGCTGTAAATTGGTTTGGGAGAGAATGAGATGCTAATGCATCGTGATGTGCAGCTCTGGGATTCTGCAGAGCATCAGAGCAGTTTGTTTAAAGGAGATGCCAGAGACATGTTTCCCTCGAAGAAATAAAAACTGCTTCCTACTGCAATTTAAACCCTGCAGCAGTCGATGCTGGCTATATATTTCTCCAATTAATTCCCCGTTTATATTCTGTAAGGTTATTCTGGTGCAGCTTCTGGAAGATGTTAGGAAAGAGGGTATGACTGTCGAGGAAAGTTGGTGGATTTATGCTTCAGACGTGCAAAGTGAATAAGGTAAAAGTAAAACGCTGCAGCAGACACGCTTCCCCTTTAGTTGGATGCTTTTTCTGCTTTTCTTCTCCTCTGCTCAGTCTGTTAAAAACCGATCCATCTGTGAGTCTCGTCTGCAGCTCGTCTCTCTTCTTGCTCGCTGTGAAGTCATCTTAACAAAGATCAATAGAGCTCATCAAAGCACCTCTCTTTCTCACACACATACACTCGAACGCACACGCTGAGCACTGAAGGCACTCTGTCTCTCTGACCCTCACAGGCTGGCATTCATAGAGCTGCACGAATAAAGCTGCCAGTGTGCCATGACTGTACCAAACAAGTGCATAAAGCTTCACCTGAGTCTCTAAAAGGCAACAAGGCGAGGCTCTTCAGCAAAACTTGAACAATGCTGACACTTTATGAGGACGTTCATCCTTTCCAGCGAGGCCGGCGGCACGTTAACTTTCCATAATGTCATTTAGGGGAAGTCAGAGCAGCAGACGGGGACTTTTAGTGAACCATCTGCCGTCACTGCGACACAGAAAAGCCAGAGGAAATGTTTCTTTACCTGTATTTATGCAGGGAAACGGCTGAAAACACAAACACATGCTCTCTTTCTGGAAAGGTCTGCTTCATATTCATGCAGCTCTGCACATTCTTACCTGGAAAAACCTGAGCACAGCCACAGCCGTCTACTGAGAAGCTCTGAGGAGCTCAGAGGCAAAACATGCAACTGGAGGAAATATCCTTGTTTATGTGAAATGTTTGGATAAAAAGAACCTAAAGAAATAAGAAGCAACACTTCATATGTTCCTTTAGTTTCTGTCTGTCATGCACTAGACCAGTGATACTCAACCCGTGATTTGTGGCTCTTTTATGTCTTAATTTGAAACATTATTCCCCCAGAAAATCTTTAGAAAGGGAAGAAATCATCCATTAAAAGTCACATTAATCAGTTTAAATGCCCACATTAATATGGTTGGCTTTCATTTTCAACCTTAATTTTTTTCTCTATATTTCTGTATATTTTTCTGTATATTTCTTGGTGCTGCCAATCAGGTGCCTGATTGGCAGCACCTGTTAGAATGGGCCCTGCTACAGTGGTTAGTAGATGTCTGCTTCAAGAATCGGCACACCACGTTTGACTGATCTGGATAGGGCCCGTCAGTTCGGGAACTTCAAGCTGGTGTTCAGCAAAACCAAGTTGCGGCATTGTTTGGCGTGAACCCTTGTACCATCTCCAAACTGAAGGCCAAGTTCCATATAATGGGGAATGTCAGAGACAGGCCACGAAGTGGGCGTCCCAAGAAGACAACACCCTGAGAATACTTTTTTCTCACCCTGTCAGCAAGAACTCTATCATCCAAGATGACAGCACTCGCCCCCACAGAGCGAGGTTTATCAGAGACTACCTCCAGAATTTGGGAGTGGAGAGGATGGAATGGCCTGCCAGCAGTCCTGACCTTAACCCCATTGAACACTTGTGGGATCAGCTTGAGTGTGCTGTTCGTGCCAGAGTGACCAACACAACCACGTAGGCTGACTTGAGACAAATGCTGGTTGAAGAATGGGATGCCATCCCACAGCAGTGTGTGACCAGGCTGGTGACCAGCATGAGGAGGAAGTGCCAGGCTGTTGTGGCTGTGTATGGTTCTTCCACACGCTACTGAGGCTCCTGTTAAATGAATAAATTGTTAAATTGTCAATATGTCTTGTTTCTTCAAACTTCAATCATCCAATCCACCAAACACCAAACAAAAGTCAATGGCAGAATCAGCTGTTTAGCATTGGCAGCGAAAATTTGGCACATTTTTCATCGGCGCAACCCACATACTCAGCTCTGCTGCTCATCCCACAAAATGCATGATCCTTACAAATATGCCATCATTTAAAAGGGTAATAAACAGGCTTAAACAAGATTGATTAATTGCCTTACGTTCTGTTTTAAGTTTAGTTTTATTTTCCAGAAAGACAATGACCAGAAGTGTTCAGTGAAAGGACAAAACAGCATACTTAATGCAATTTTTAATGTCAACATAACTCCTAAAGAATATCTGCTGGGCCTGAAAGCAGCATCTACAAATCAAAAGTTAGCTTTTTCACACCAGGACATCTGCAAACCTCTCATAAGAACAGCAAAATAAGCCGTCTTTAAAGCTGTGAATCTACTGATTCATGATTTTTTGTGCTGGTGTTATGTAAGACCACTGCAGGGAGCCACTGAATGGCCACAGTGTTGGTGAGCCGGGGGCTAAAAGCACTGGGCTTCCCTGTTGGGACCAGTGAGACCAAACAAACACAAAAATACACTTGAAATATGATGCACTGTGCTGCAGGGTTCACAGAGTGGGTTAATGCTCAGTGTGATAATATAATCATTTATTAAAGCTTCATATTTCCTCACAGCAGAGTTTGGATTACTGCAGACACCTCACTGATGGCTGTCGGTAAAATCTGCAGTGAAACCGACGCCTTGGCTCATCTTAAGGAGCATTTAACGGACCATAAGATTTCACAAGCAGAGGTTTTAGTGGAGTGTTTTTAGAGGTTTTCCCTCTCTGACAGGGTTATGACTCAGGAGGAGGGACTAACTCCAGGAAAACTATTTAAAATCAATAAGAATAAGCTCAAATCCACTCACAATCCTTCCTATTTTGCCTCTAAAGAATCGCTTTGTCGTTGTTGAAAAGACTGGAAGCATCAGGTTAGAAATGATTTATGACCGCACTGCTCATAAGCTGGAGGTCTCACTGGAGAAAGATGAAAGAAGAAACCACCAGATTTGTCACTTTTAAAGCTGCTTTTATGTTCTGCTGCAATGACAACCTGGACTGTTTTGGTCCTTGAGGCCACATGGATGGATGCCACTGATACGGGCTGTTTTATATTCGAAGGCCACAGGAGAGTTTAGAAAAAAAGGATCCATGACAGCACAATAGTTTATTCTTTCCCCTACACCAACCCTACGACACAAACCTAACAATATTCAGCAGAATTTACCACAATTATATCTCGGTGTATAGAGGTTCTAAAGAGCCTACAAATCCATATTAAATGCTACATTTTGTGGTGTTAAAAATTAGGACAAGAGATTAAGATTTTTTTCCTCCTGTAGTGTAACCTATAACAAAGACAATTCATTGGGGAAAAGGGATTGAAAATGAAGCTTAAAAGCATCTATAAAAATATACAAACAGCCTCTCATCTGATTTCATTACAGCATTCATTTTCTTTCTTTCTTTAAAAGTCAATCACCATAGCTTCTTTTAACTTGTCAACATTTCCCCACTCTTCTTTGCAAAATCGGTCAGATTATGAGGTCATTTCCTGAGCACAGCCTCTTCCGGTGAACTCTCAGATTTTCAGCAGGATTCAGGGCTGAACTCTAACTGGGCCAGTCTAAAAGTTTTATCTTCTTCTGGTGAAGCCATCCTTTGGTAGATATAGATGTAGTCTTGGGTCACCCCCTTGGCTGTAGGCCTCAATCAGGCTTGCACATCTGGACACTGCAATTTTACTCCAAAACTGCTAAGCTCTGTCAGGTTGCACAGGATCAGGAATGCAAAGGCCTTATCAAGTCCACGGGCAAACTCTCTATTGGATTGGACCTTGTCATCCTTGAACATTTTTCGATGTATGCTTCAGGTCATTGTCTTGCTGGAAAATAAATCTTCTCCTAAGCTGTAGTTCAGTATACATTTTACCCTCTACCTTTACAAGCCTTCCAGGGCCAGCTGCCGAAAAGTATCCCCACAGTATGATGCTGCCACCACCATGCTTCACAATGGGGATGGTGTGTTTGTGGTGATGTAAAGTGTTGGCAAAAATGGCAAAAAAAACCCACCATTTTGGTCTCATCAGGCCAAAGAACTGTCCTCCAATTTACCACAGAGTCTCCCATATGTCTTGTGGTGAACTCTAGTCCAGATTTAAAGAATTTTCTTCAACAGTGGCTTTCTCTTTGCCACGCTCCAATAAAGCTCTGACCAAAGAAGAACCTTGGCAACAGTTGTTGTATCTCTCCCATGTTCAGAGTAGTCATAGGTGTCTTGGTGGCCTCTCTCACTAGTCTCCATCTTACACGGTCAGCCAGCTTGCGAAGATGGCCTGACCTAGGCAAAATTAGTGCCACATTCTTTCCACTTCTTGATGATGGATTTGACCTTACTCTGAGGGATGTTCAGTGCCTTAGACATTTTTTTTGTATCCATTCTCTGACTTATGCTTTTCAGTAACCTTTTCTCTGAGTCATAAGCGTAGCACAGGGGGAAAGGGTATTGATTTCCTGAGCCCACAGTAGGAAGGGCCCTTGAGAAGCATGCAATGAAAAGTGTTGTTTTTATTTCTTATACTAAAAGAATCGGTCAACAGACTGACCTCTCTCAGAAATCTCCAAATTTTGCAGTCCAGCGCTGCGAAATAATGCAAGTAAATTCGGTTTAATCATTGTGTAAATATTGCTCATAAATGAGGAAATCATGGTTAAAAATGCATTAAGATGCATAAATATTTGTAAAAATGACGCAACACTTGTTGCTTGGCTAGCCAGTTAAGGGGGGCCTGTGTAATATTCTTTCTGGGGGCCCAAAATCCCTGGCTACACCCCTGCTCTGTGTTGCTTTGAGCGTTCTTTTGTCTTTATGGTGTAATGGTAGCCAGAAATACTGATTAACCAGTGACTGGACCTTCCAGGCACAGGTGTCTTTATACTACAATCACTTGAGACATCCAAAAATAATTGTCCCTTTCCTATGAAGAATAAAAGTATTTCCCTGTTTAATTTGAAATTGGTAGCCAATGTCAGGTGGCACAACCGCAAATAAATGAAGCCTTATATGTACGTCATCAACCCAAACACAGAATAAACAAAGGTGAAATCACTCTGATCGGCCACTTCATGATAAATCTGAAGGACACCTGACACCTGCTCATTCTTAAACTTTTCTGTCCTGTAGTAAAATGACATCAGTAACATGAGATCATAAACCTGGCAGATCCAACTTGCCTTTGAACACACCATTAAACCCCTAGTATACATTTACACGCCTCTGCTTCAGGTTCACATGGGGCTACAAAGGACAGAACAGAGGATAAAGCGTTTCATGCTGCAGCTGCAAACAGCCTAATAACATAGGTTTACTATCTGTTCATATGTGGCATGTGTGTATTTGTGCTGAACGACATCTGAGGACCGTATAATTTGTGTTTGCGTGCATGCGTGCATGTACTGCTGCTGGCAGTGTCTGGGTGTGTATGAGTATCAGAGAGAGAAAAGTGTGTGTAATTATAGCAGCAGAGACAAGATAATGACAAACTGCTCTGACTTTCCCTCTGAGCCATCAAAGTTTCTCTTTTTCCTCTCATGAGCACTTCAACCTCTTTCTCTCTGTTTCAGCCCCGAGGGAGGACAAAGCAGCCAGGAGGAGAAAAAAGGGAGATGGAGGTAAAGGATAAAAAATGCTCCTGGCTTTTAATCTTTAATTTGAAACATTCACAAATTGGTATCTTTAAAGGGGAATTCCAGTGTTTTCAAACTATTTTTTGCACATTTCTCATGTCTAAATGACTTTTAGGTGAAATAACTCTGATTCTCCTGTAAGTTTCAGTGTTTTCAGGATAATCCTCGGGGCGAATTCAATCAAAATATTTTCATCAAAAAACATGTTCTACCACTAACAAGCTCAGATCGTTATTGTAAGTGTCTGAAAACATTACAGAAGGAATCCAGCTGAGAAAGCTCTTTTTTTTTTAAAGAGGAAGATGATTTTTAATCAAGTAGAGCGCTCTGACTGTTTCTTCAAAGCCACAAGACTCTATTAAAAAGCAGCCATTTAACCTTTTGACACTTCCATTAAATGTGTTTTTGTGAAGCTGAGATTGAACACAACAACAAAAACAAATGAACCAACAGAGGCAGGTCTGGGAGGTATAATGGTAGAAGAATTGGCTGTTATTTCTACTTCAAGACTGATTAGTTTGAGGCTTTTTTCACATATTCCATCACAACTTTGACCCACATAGGTGTGTATAACCACCTTTTTAATGTGATCAGTGCTAGGGATGGGTACCTTTCACATTTGAACCGGTCCGGTACCAGTTCCCGGTACCTGTGAACCGATACTGGTACACAACGGTACCCATTTTCGGTACTTTTGAGTGTGAATAATATGCAATTATAAATGTTATATAACCTCAAAACTTATGAATTTTTAATATCAAAACACTATCAAATATTGGTGTTTAAAAAAAGTGGTTTTAAAAAATTATTCCAACATGGAAAACCTAAACTACTATAACTACCCAGTGTTTTTCTATGTATTGCACAAATTAAAACCCAGCCCACTAACTCCTGTTCCTCTAATTTCCCCTCTTGGAAAAATGTGTGTTGGGGTCCATGGAGGGCGAATAAGTTTAAAACAAATGAACAATAGAGTATGGAGTCAAAATAACTCAATGAATAAATAAAAGGTATAAAATTTTACCAATTAAATTATTACAAATGAAAGAAAACAAACAACTTCCACTTCCATTAGTTACATGTACTGCATATCTTCTTTCCTCATGCAGTTCTTTTTCCAACAAGACTAAGATATCATCTTTCCCTGGTAAGAGCAGTCTGCCCACACTCATCAAACAATCATCCACGCAGAAGCATAAACGCCACACACAGGGTCCATTACGTTATATTTGTATTTACTGCAAAAAATTAACAGAAAGTGGTAAATTGTTTCATTCTGCGATGAAATAAGCAGTTAGAATGAGCCTGTGGCTCTGTCACTCCATCGAAATCTCTCTGAGTCCATCTATCCTGTCAGAGCGCTTCATACGGCGCCAGCTGCGCCAGGTTAGAGAGAAGGCGATCAACTTTTAGGACGCAGTCATACTAGGCAGTCTGCACAGTACCTTAATTCAGTCTCTATGAGGTGACTGAGCAAACAAACATATCCCTTTATCTACTATATTTCCATGGTTGAAAGTGAGGATTCGGTATGAGAGAGAGTGAAGGAGGGAGGAGAACGAGCAGGAAACAGCGGGAGCCGATCAGCCATGCTTGTTTTGTTGATGTAGTTAGCCACTACTGACGTCGTCACTCTTGTGCATGCAATGCTGCGTTTGCATTCTGCGTTTGCATCCTGCATGGAAAATTGACTTCCACACTCTTGCAGTCACAAGGATGCGTTTAGGTACTGAAACATGGTACTGTTTGATTTTATGTGAATCGGTACTCGGTAGTACCGACGGAATTCGGTCGGTGCCTACAAAAGTATCAAATTCAGTACCCATCCCTATTCAGTGCCAAACTTCTCATAAGGGGAAAGTTTTCTGAGGCCCAGTCCTATAGAGGGGTCCATCAAGGTCAGAAGGAACATGGTCCATCCTACTTTGAAGCCATGCCAGCCAAATTTCTTTTTATCCAGCATACTAACGAATTAATTCAGATCAGGTATGGGAGCATATGCCAGTTAGGTACTTCGTATTTGGTCCTGTACTGCTCCTTCCTCCTGATGGCCACTCTCTAGGCCTGTGCCAAGCCCATACCCCTTCTCTCCAGGTATCCTCCCATTGGACACCTTCACGACGCACCTGGTCAACCCCTGGAGTCTGGACCAGCTACTGGGTCCCGGGCACCGAGTATGTGGCGAGCTGAATCAGGCCCGGGAAAGCATGCAAGGTGCCCATAATGGCACAGCTGCTATTCTGCTATCAGGGAGCTGACCCTTCCCATCCTCACTCTCCTGAGCACATCAGCATTAGTCTTCACAAAGTCATCTTGTGGATACCTCTAGCCATCAGTCAATGTCCAGGCCTCACAAGAGTACAGTAAGACTGGAAGGACAAAGGACCGAAAGACTCTGACTTTCATCTGGGAACGCCACACTGTCTTGCTCAGCAAACCCATCACCCCATGCACAAGTCTGAGTCTGCGGTTGATCTCATCCTTGCAGTTCAGAGATGGATTTCGCTTTCAAGGTGGGTGAACTGTTTTACAACTTCCATGCTCTCACCATCCACAGACTCAAATTCAACGGCAGCATTCAAGGCATCCCCAGACGCCTGGATCTTTGCCGGCATTCCCAACGCTTCAGCAAGTTAAGAGCCCCCACAAGAACATCTACAGTCCCTTTAAGGATCACAGCATCAAGAGAAAGTCCAGATCAGTTTTCTGGACATCGCCAGACACTCGGCTTCCCCTGTTACCCATCCCATAATCCGGTCCATACTGAAGAAGGGTAAGACGCACTCCTGCCTCAAGAATCGACTAGGAAGAAATTAGAGGTGGGGCCACCATATTTCACAGCACTCTCTGAACCAGAATACAGGATGCACACCAGCTAGTTAAGCAAATGTGGGATCCCGTGGGGCTCTACAATCCTCCAGAGGGGATCTCTACTCAGTGAGTTGAACGCCTTCCCGAAGTCAACAAAGGCTGCAAGCAACCCTCTACTGGATTCCCGAAGATGCTTAGTCAGGAGTACTACCCCTGGGTGGATCTTTCAATCGTGGGCATTTATGTGCAATGTAGATTGGGACGTGGGGGTGCAAACCCCACACCCTTATGAACCAACCCCTTATGAACATAGTATGAGTCTTATTATTAGGGGCTGGTCCATTGAATGTAACTGTTTGCCAAGTAATTCTGGACTGTGCTCGATCTCTCAGAAAAGTCAGGTTGCTCGCTCTTATGACCACAGCAGTCACTTGTTAACAAACACTATGATAAGATTTTAGCTGTATGTCCATCCTTTCTGGATTCTACTCAAAAACCTAGATGTCAGCTAATAATTCAGAAATCACAAAGTGATTTCAAAGTGGCACCATCCACTTCTTTATTAAGCTTTGTGGGAACAACAAGCTTCTTTCAGAGTTAAGAACAAAGATAACATGTATCTGAACCCCGTACGATCTGTTCTGTCTCACAGTGTCAGTATTTGAAGACCTCAAAGAAACAGTCTTGTCATGATCATCAACAAATTCCCTTCTGATCATGAGGTACCTTGAAAATCTAAGTTCTGCATGTTCTCTGTTCCTGTCACCACTTTTCTATCACTTTATCTTCCAGAGAGTGCAAAAAAACAGAGCGTTCATCTCCTCTAAATCCCTCCGTCTATTTCCTTTCACCTCCTCTCTTCAGCACAGCCTCCAGAGATGGACGGAGACAAAAAGAGTAAAGCCTCCTCCTCTAAATCCCTTTGTCTTTAAACCCAGAATGACTTATCCAGCTTCCCACATGCCGTCCCCACAGCGCTCTGATGGTGTTACAGCAGAGAGACACTCAGACAGCTGCTCCGGCGTCTTTGCTGTGGGTGAAAGGTGCGTTGTGTCTTTCAAGTCCGTGCCAGTGTCTGCCGCTGTGTTCCTGCATAATCTGGCCCTGGGTGCCAATCCCAAAGAGGGCGGGAGGAGAGGCGTGAGAAAACACACGCACACAAACACACACTGCAACAAAACGAGAGGCTGTCGAGGTTAGCGGGATGTCTGCAGCTGGTGAAACAAACCAGACAGGTATTATCTGGTGGCACAGACTCATGCAGACACTTTTCATCCTTCACTGAATGCAATCACTTATCAGAAACTTTATACAACAAGATGAATATTCAGGGTGTCCACTGTGGCCAGAGGCAGTTAGTTTTCAGGTTGGCTGTCCATTTGTCTGAGCCAAACTTTTGAATGCAATATCTGAAGAATACTTGGACAGATTTTCATCAAACTTGGCACAAATATTCAACTCAAACGAAGGACACAGTGGTGTGATTTTCAAGGACATAGGTCAAAGGACAATGTCACTGGTCCTCATGAAATCCTTTGCCTGTAAACAGGGGTGTAGCTAGGGATTTTGGGCCCCCAGGAAGAAATTACACAGGGCCCCCTTCAGCCAGCCAGCCAAGCAAAAAATGTCTCCTGTTTTAATCATATCTCTGCATTTTCATTTCAATTCAACAACAGTTTCCTATAAGTTATATTTTTAAACTTGCTTGTATTATTTCCTTCACATTAGTTTTCGTGTTTATTAGACTCCTCTTGCTCTCTGGCCCTGCTTTCTTTTCCTCCATCATCCTTATCTCCCTCTTTGTCTCAGCTTTCTTCCCCTCCATCTTCATGATCTTGCTCTCTGTCCTTGCTCTCTTCCTCTCCATCAACCTCATCTTGCTCACTTTTCCTGCTTTCTCCTCCTCCATCATCCTCATCTTGCTCTCTGTCCCTGCTTTCTCCTCCTCCATCATCCTCATCTTGCTCCGTCCCTGCCTTCTCCTCCTATATCATCCTCATCTTGCTCGGTCCCTGCTTTCTCCTCCTCCATCATCCTAATCTTGCACTCCGTCCCTGCTTTCTCCTCCTCCATCATCCTCATCTTGCTCTCTGTCCCTTCTTTCTCCTTCTCCATCATCCTAATCTTGCTCTCTTTCCTTTCTTTCTCCTCCTCCATCATCCTCATCTTGCTCTCTTTTCCTGCTTTCTCCTCCTCCATCATCCTCATCTTGCTCTCTGTCCCTTCTTTCTCCTTCTCCATCATCCTCATCTCCCTCTTTGTCTCAGCTGTCTTCCCCTTTATCATCCTCATCTGGCACTCTGTCCCAGAAAGACAATCACACAGCATCATTCTACTGGCCCTTGCTGTTGCCAGTGTCAAGGCAAAAAATATGTATACATATTTAAACTGAGGACAAAAGAAGGGGAAAATTTGCTTTAGTTTTCACTATAAAACTAAACATCTGAGTCTCTTGATACATTAATCAATCTACCTCTCTGTCCTCATGATCATGAGCTCTGTTAAATGGTTGAGAGTATGACATCATGGATGAAGGAGCACCAAGAACAGACAATGGATGCCTCCTGAAGGACTCTCCGTGGAGATGAGGACAGCATAAAGGGACATTTGTGATGGAAATTTCCGCTCTTTGAAGGCAGACTGATCACACGGTCTCATTTTCCTCAAGGAACTGATTCTTAAACCTTCATCCTTTTATTTTGAAGAATTTTCTGAAGTTCCCATCCTTGTGATGTCATTTGAAGCTCTAAAACACAACAGAAACATAATAAAGACACAAACTTTGAACATACCCTCCCGTCACAATGAGACTCCATTAGTGCTCATAAGTGGTGACTCATTCTCTCCTGTTTCACCATTTTGCACAAATGATTGGTGTGCATCAGCAGCTGCAGCTCTGAACTCTGAATCAGTGTTTAACCAAGAGCTGAGGCTCGGTAATAACGGCGTGTGCATGGCTGTGAGAGGCGGCCTGTGATTACTGAGAGGAAGAGGCTGCGTTTCCATGTGGAGAAAAGATTATTACTGTAAGAAAACCAACTCCCTGCTCTGCACTTAAATCATATCTGAGCCTGTGTGTGGCCACAGAGAATCATTCCCTCTGGAGGTTTTTTATTACCTTTGGCTAATCAACTCATTCTGATTGTAGAAATCTGATTAATAAAGCCAATGCGCCCGCCCCAAGGACACAGAGCTCAGTTAATGTAATGTGCAAACACACGGCAGGGTAAAAATAGCACGGAGCACGATCTCTGGAAGTTACCTTCAGGGACACAGCGGCTGAAAGATTTCAATTCAACACTTGATGGAAGATTTTTTTCTCCTGATTTGTAGAGTTTGAGGTTTATATTAAGACCACCACAGAACATGTGTTACTTTAATAAAACCTGCACAACTGGAGGGAAAGAACCCACAGAAAGAGAAGGGGAGTGGCTGAATTTCCAACTCTTGGGCCTGATTCCCCCTTTCCAACCAAAGTCAGCAAATGCCCAATTATCTCCAATCTTATTAAAGATTATCTTTCTCAAATTTTCCATGGTGTAAGGTGTGTTAACAGTGATTTCAACCTCCCTGATCTGCTTGGGGGAAAAAAGCGAGCTTTACAAATCAGGAAGCAAGCTGAGTGAAGGAGGAAGCACAACAAACACAGCCATGGTGATAATAGAAAAACTGCACATCCAACTCTGCAACATCCCATAGAATTTTGATGTTGGACAAAGATAACCTGAGTAAATACAAAATGCAGTTTTCAAATGATGAATGGAAAAAGCCATCCAAACCTACCATGGCCCTATGTGGCAAAGTAACTGTTACCTAAACCTATTAACAGGTATTTCCACCCTAATTCAGCCACATGGGAAGGTTTTCCAGCATGAACGGCCTGTTTAAGGTCAGGGGATTCATGTCCGGACTTCAATGAGGCCAATTAAAAAACTGCATTTTTTTAAGCCATTAAGAGGTGAACTTGCTGGTGTGTTTCAGATCATTGTCCTACTGCATAACCCAAGTGCGCTTGGGCTTAAGGTCACAGATGGATTGTTTCCACTGAGCTGTCCGGTTCAGTTTGGTATGGCATGGCATGCATTTTTTGTGTTTCCATTATCAAAAGTTAGAAAGGGTCCCAAAAAACAGACCCATACTGTCCCACTTTTTTTGGCACCCTTCATAGGGATGCCAAGCTTACCTATCCATCCCTGAAAGGTGGAGCTACAAACACAATAGAGGGTTTGCACTCATATCTGACTGTTCAGCCTGGCAGAGTGATAAGACATGTCCGTCAACTCTATGAGAAGTGGGGAGAAAAATGGACCTCTTACGGCTTAAATCGGGTATATTTGGACTCAACAGAGATCCATACTGCTCCCTTGACCATGGACATTGATATGTGGCCACAAACCAGGTCTCTTGACGATTATGTGGACCTGATTTTAAATAGACATTCATTTTACCCTCCACCTTTACAAGCCTTCCAAGGCTGTCTGCTGAGAAGCATCCCCAAAGCATGATGCTGCCACTACCATGCTTCACTGTGGGGATGGTGTGTTTGTGGTGATGAGCAGTGTTTGTATCATCAGCCTACAATTACATATGCAAACTCTATAAGAACAGATGGGCAGAGCAGACAGAAATAAGTGTAGTTTTCTATCCATTTAGAAATCAGAAAATTTGAAAACTTTGGAGCAGACATAACCAGGCTCAAGTCAACTAGTCTTTGTTTCTTTCTTGGATTTTCCTGCAAGAAATTCCAAACAATTATAGAGAATTTTCCTCATGCATTAAACTCTTGGTAAATATAAATGTCCCAGTTTGAACACAGACCAGACTTATGCAACAAAATGATGACTGGTTTAATGATTTGGACCAGAGTGACTGTACAATAGTTGCAAAAACATGCTTAAAATTGTGCATACCCATAGAACTTTAGCAGTAAACCTTACCCAGGTTAGGGATGAAAGTAAAGGATGTCCTGGTCAAAGAATGCCAAAAATGTCCTCACTGTGAAGGTCTACAATTCAAACTGTGCTGACAGGGACAGAGCTACACACAGACAGCATCAGCTCTCACTTGACCACTGACCCCGAGCACCCTGCTACAGTTTACTCTAGCAGCAGAAACAGCCCGCTGTGCACACAGAAATATATCAATGGTGCTTCACATGAGTGAGAACGTGTGGAAAAACCCTCCATGGAAAATTAACCTACGGAGAGCCCACGTGCACCTGAGCTAATCTTAGCCGGACAGAAAACCACTTAAAGCTCCACGGTGTAAAGGTGTGAGGTGATAAATGGAGGAAAAAGGCAGGAGAGGAGAGAGAGCTAGAGGTGTGAGGACAGAGACGGGTGAAGGTTTAGCTGCAGAGGAGAGGAGACAAGCAGACAGGCGGTGATAGAGAGCGAGGAGGACAGTGACGAGAGAACAGAAGAGGAGCAGAAAGTAGCCAATCCGTCACTGTGATAGCATCGCCTCCAGCTGTGTCCTCCCGTCTCTGCTGCATTCTGCTGCAGCTGATAGACCAAAGAAAACATTCAAACCAGGAGAAGTCTGCTGCAAAACATGTACACAAGCTTTCTCTGCACAAAATAACGTTTAGTCCACATACCAGGGCTAGAGCAAAAATCACATACTGATGTTGTGTAGCTAAATGGCAAAGCCTCATTCCCCTACATTAGCATTACAGCATAACTCACTGATGATAAGAGGCAGTGATTCAACAAGAGAGAATAAATACGCCTATATTCTACAGGGCAGTGATAACAACAGAATAAAGTGTTGGCACAAATAAAGGCTTAAACAATCCATCCATCCATCCATCCATCCATCCAAGAGTTATCCATACTACTCATGTAATTTGTGGGGCTTGGGATGCTAGAGTCAGTGGATCAAGAGCCACCACAAAGACGGGTCCAGGAAATGGGCAACAGGTGTCCTTTTCATAGCTTTGAGCCACTTCTGAACCACAGACAACATTATCAGTTTCACACCTGTTGTCAGATGAAGCTAATCTTCAATTTCATTTGGCAATCAAGGTCAAAGAGTCCATGTGAAGATCAAAGAGGGACAGAATCCAAGTCCAGAGTCAACGCTGTTAGCCATCTAGCAGATTTTAGAGCCCATCATGCTACCATCTGCTGAGAAGCCTCATGCAGATACTGATTTTCCTTTTCCAGCAGGACTTGGCACCTGCCCACAGTGAAGCCAAAACTACCAGAAACAGGTTTGCTGACCATGATATTACAGAGCTTGTTAGGCCAGCCAACTTGACTGACCTGAGCCCCATAGTGAACGAAGAAGAGAGATGCCAGACTCAACAATACAGACAAGCTGTAGGCTGCAATCATAGCAACATAACACCCCAGCAGTGCCACGGACTGATCGCCGCAATGCCAGATTGCATAAATGCAGTAATTTATGCAAAAGGTACTCCAACCAAATGCTGAATGCATAAATAAGCAAAATCTTCCAGAAGGTCAACATTTCTGTTTGGTGTTTTGTGATATTCTAATATTTTGGGATAGCGGGTTTTTGATTTATGTGAGCTGTAAGCCATTATCATCAACATATAAACAAAAACAGCCATTAAATATTGCACTTTTTATGAGATTTATCTAGAATATATGGAGGTTTCACCCCTTGAAACAAAATGAACTGTTTCAGCTGTGAGACGCACCTGTGGTGTCTTTAGTTTCATTGAGTTAGCTATAATGCATCCAAACCAAGTATGTAAGTACTTGTACTGTAATAAGTTTTCACTTTTGTTCTCAGTATACCCTCTATTTAAGTACGTGGATTTGGTCTGAAGAAGTTAAATCAGTGCATTCCTAGTTTTAGCGGTAATGTATATGGTTAAAAATTTCTCTCAGCACATACTTGCCACAAGGGATGGAGTAGCATGTATGTCTTTGTTTGTTAGCTCTATGCTAACACATAATGGAAATAGAAATTTATGGGCTAACAAGCTAACTTAAACAATGTTAACTTGACAGTGCCATGTAAAACAGACCACTTAACTCAGGGGTGTCCAAACTTTTTCCACTGGGGGCCACATACAGAAAGATATATGGAGGGTGGGGCCACTTCTATATATCTCACCTCGATATCAAAGTTAGTAAAACTAATTTAATGTTGGTTAAGAGATGCTCAGTAATCTGGTATGCTTAAATGGCTAGTTGATGGCTGACAAGGCAAATGGCCAATCATTTTAAGGATTTTGGGGAGACCAGTGAGATTTCAGGGGGCCCTAGTCAGCTCTGGCTACCACTGGCCCCGCCCCTGGAACATCACTGGTGCTGCTATTTGCTGCTGTAATCAATTAGGGCATTATAAATCAAGATATCTTTATTATTTTGATTGCCAATATTTTTACTATTTATAGTGACGTCTCAATTTAGTCCTGAAAAACAGCTATAAATCCTTGTCAAAATGTTTGTCTACAGTATAAGTATGGTAGCATTACCTTGTGCTGAAACTAAGAATAATACAGTGTAGCACAAGCTTCATGCTCTATTATATATTTTATCCAATTTAAAGAATTTTTGGGGGGCCAATCAAGAATGGGCCGAGGGCCACATTTGGCTCCCTGGCCATAGTTTGGACACCCCTGACTTAACTGATCTCTCGCTTGAAAAAAATCTGTAAAAGGGACGCAAATTTAGTTCCCTAGCATATCCTAATGCTTTCTTCTTCATCTGTTGTTTAATGGCAGCTACCAAACTGCATTTACATGTTCTATCGCCACCCTCTGGTGGTAGTGCTACATTACAACCAGATGCCAGTGAAAGTAATGGGAAATATAACTTTAGCAGTGTTAAAATTAATCTGAGCCTTTTAAAATAAATAACGGGATATTCCAACTTTAGAAAACAATGCTTTATTCCCACTACACACTGTCTAAATTGTACAAAAACATTGGCAACATTTCTGTAAATTTATGTTGTCTGAAATTCCCACATTTTTAAATACAATGTGCTTCAAAATGATGAAATCTCCATTATTTTATTGATCAGTGGTATGAATTATTTTTTTAAGTAAAGAGACAGAGCACTATTTAAATTGCACAAATATGTTGGCAACATGGGGACAGTGGTTGAAACTGGTGAGAAGTGCCCTTTGGAAAAACAAATTAATACTGGGGTAATTTGGGTAATATTGGTGGAACACTTGCAAGTCAAATTACTTTTTCAAAATTTGCCAACATATTTGTGCAATTTAGAGAGTGTGCAGGAGTTTACCTGCAGTTTTTGATCATTTGAGAGAATAAATTGCCCGATAAGGGGCATCTAGGACTTCTATTTTTGCTGCCATGGTATCAAACATGCAACATTTGATTATTCACAATGACAAAAATGCTCCAAAATTAATTAAATGAAGGTTGATTCCACATTTAGACTTAACATTTCCAATACATTATTTTGCATTCAAAAAGCATATTACTGTAGGTGGTTCTTATTGTAAACAATCTTTTTACTGAGCATAAGGATGGACAAATAATCAGTTTTTTCTTACCTCATCAGCTCTGTAAATATACCTTTAAAACTAGATTTACTGCCCAGGCCCACCACACACAACATATTGTTTATTCTCGCCAATCCTCTTTTTTTTGGAGCATGAAGTTGCCGAATTGATTTCCTACCGCCGAGGCTTTCATTGGTCTCAGTTCATTTGCTTCAGATTGGTAATCCATCACAGTGAATATTAAGTTGCTTTTCTTTTTCTAGAATTACATTATCATTGCGAGCAGGGGGTGTTGTGAAAACTCTCTGCATTGATGCGCTCAAGGACACTTAGAAGAACACCAAAGAGGATCATTTTTCAAGCCGTTTATTAAGACAGTGGCTGGCTCACAGCTCCAAAGCTCCAAGTCAGAGCTTTTAGTGGATCTTTGGTTGTAATGATGTTGTAAAACCTGAATGCAAAACAGCAAAGGAGAGCTTTTGAGTGCTGCAAGAGCACTGTTGTGGGGATTATAGAATCTGCTATGTCCATCTACAGTAAGATTTTTCATTAAGGTACTATACCTATAAAAGCATTCACCCCTGTGGATGTTTTACCCTTCATTGATTCTATAAATCAATCATGGTAAATACAATTTTGCTTTTTGACAATCTTGCAGATTGTTTTATATTGTCATCCAGGAATCTCCTAAACTTTACAACCTTTCCAAGGCCGGCTGCCGAGAAGCATCCCCACAGCATGATGCTGACACCATGCTTCTGTGTTTGGTACAGACACAGGTGTCTTTCTACTATGAAAGAGATGCTGTCCAACTTGAAATTGGCTGCTCCCTCCAGCCACCTCCAATTCCAGGTTGTGGGGCATCAGGCCCTATGATGAATTCTTAGTGCCCACATGCCTAAAACTTATAAACAACCCTGTTTATTCCATACACACTAGGGTAGAGACTGTTGAATCCCCCCAAATTACAATGAAATCTCTTTAGCCTGATTGATATTCTGATCACTGATGCGATAGATTAGACCTCTGGATTCAAATTGCATCAGTAATCACCTTCTTAATCAGAGCCTTGAAAATGATATTTTAACAAATTACCTAATTCTTTCAGAAAGAAAACTGTTATATCAAAGAAAGTCCACACAAAAGAGCTCTAGGGTTTACACAGCCTGAGTAAGCGTTATCCTTTATTCAACATTTGCTCTTTGTCTTCCAAATTTAATTTCCCCTACAATTCAGCTTATGAATGCAATACTTTTTGGCAGCCACATGTGCACTGATTTGGCTGCCAAAAAGCCTCTTTTTAGCCTCAAAATTAACGGCTGCCTGCACAGTTGGAAATCATCCTGAAATGTATCATATGCTTTGGTAAGTGGACAGCAGCGATGAGCATAAAATACTTGTGGTAAATTGTGGAAAACCATGAAGAAAATTTATAAAGACAATAGAATTCCAAGAAATTATTCAAGTAGGACTGATTTCCCCCCACATTTGGTTATAAAATGTTATCAGAATGTTAATAACATCATGCCAGCAAGAGCCAAGAGGGAGGCATAATGTTTTTGATGATCAGTCCATCCGTTCATCCCAACAAACATCTGCCTGAACCATTTTTGTGAAGGTTATATCTGAAGAACTCTTCAGGCTTAACAAAAGCATCAGATCTGACTTGATGATGAACTGATAGGATTTTGGAAAAAAGTTTAATGTCAAAGAGCTTCGGGTTAATTTCTTTCTCATGAGCACAGCGCCTAATCAATGCTTGGAGTGATTTACTTCAAGTCACTGGACCTCAGGGTCATCCCTTGCTAGTAAACATGTTACCACAAGAATGCATTGAGAGACTTTTTTAAAACTTTGCACAAACATCCACTCTGCTTCAAGGATTATTGACTAAAAATGTGAGGGTCAAAGGTTAAGGTAAAGGGTCCTTCAATGTGCTCATGCCTATGAACGTGATCAGGCCTGCCAATTAGATTGTAATTGTAATTTCAGCCAAATTTGGCCATTTTTAGCCGATTTTGCTACTTTTTAATCCCTTTTCCCTTCTCTAAACATAGATTTTTTTTCCCTTGATTACCACTTTAAGCCATTTTTGCCACTTGACTTCCTTAGACCTTTTGTTGTTGCTGCTATCCCATTTTTGTTTCTTTAAACCAATTTTTGCCATTTTTTAACCATTTTTCTGCCTGTGCTTTTAACCACTTTTAGCCTTTTTTAGCCTGTCTTTGCTACTGTTTCTCATGCTTGTCACTTTTAACCAATTTTTGCCACTTTAAAGCCTCTCTTTAAACACTTTTTTGTGTCAACTTTTTTACTTTGCACTAATTTGTGACATTTTGTTTCACAATTTTTAAATCTATTTTCCCTTGAAGTAATTTAGTTCCATCTACTTTATTCTCTAACATCCAGATGGTTTCGTTCAATGTGCCCATCCACATTGTTAACATTACCCCAAAAAGGTCATTTTGTATGAAGAAAAAGGATTTACACTGTTAAAAAAGGCTATACTGTATTACAGCATAAACAACAAATATAATTTATTTTTTGCTGTTTTGGTAAGAGTGGTTATTATTGAGGATCAATTTAAAATATGGTTATCACAGATTCACTTGTATCACAGATTACAATGGACCATGGATTTCCTGACCCCCATGGGCCCCATGTTTGGCTAGGCCCCGGTAAGCTCTCCCCTTTACCCCCCTTATGGGCGGCCTTGAACATGGTATCTAAAGAACACTTTGAGGGTTTCTTTTCAACTGTTGCACAAATATCCACCCTGACTCTGGGATAAACTGAATATATTTTGGAGGTACAGAAACAAGGTCATTGGGCCTCTTGTGACCTGATACTGTATTTTCCCAGCCAGACTCTCTATTAGCCCTGTTTAAGCAAAAAAAAAAACTCAAATTAAAAATGCTTTAAGTTAACATACTGGACACTTTTAATATTCATGTTGTATAAAGTTTAAAATAACAGAGGTCAAAGTCATTGGGTCACCTTGCCAAATGGTGCCACAGCCCTTCTTCTAGACCCAGCAGTGTTTATTCACTGTCTGGTAATCATTTACCTCATGGGGCATACAGTTGCCAGTTTTCTTTATCATCTTAGCCTACTCATATTTAATAATAAAAATTAACATTGGCTGTCCTGCATCTTCATCACGTCTTCAACCCATTCTGCCACCGCACAGCCCCCACTATAAACGACCTTATAAAGCAGAAAATCCATTAAAACTGCTGCCTGTAATGTGATTTAATTTCATGCTTGCAATCATGTCGTTATGGCAGGTGTCATCTTCTCATCTTGTGAAGCACTTTATATTAAAGTTGTGAAATAAAAAGACGCTTCAACAGCTGCAATGGACACTGACAGGGAAATAATAGTCCTGCTACTCATGGAGGCAAGTGACAAATACGACCTGCAGATAAAAACAATATTTTGGTTCCTTCCTCTCTGTCCTTGAGCAAGGGAAGACTTAAGCCAAACCTTTGTCCCTATTTTTGTGCCTTCTTGTCTCATCTCATTCCCCAAACTCTGGAGACAGCTCTGTTGCCTCCAGACTGAAATGTTTCCAGACTACCTGGAGGAACATGGGCGCCCATTATGCTAATTCTGTCCCCCCTAGATTAAAGGGAGCAGTCTGGTTGGTCCTGTCACTTCAAGGCTGACATTCAGGCTTTGACACACATGTCAAAGATAGGAAAGATGGGGCAAACAATTCGCATTCAAAAGGAGAGAAGCTAAAAGAGTTGGGTTTCGAGAAAACACTGCTAAACCAAAGCCAGATGGAGTCAGCGCCTCTGTGGGCTTTGAGGATCAGAGCTGTGATAGGTTTGTGCAAAAAAGAGAAGCCAGCAAATAAGACAAGATGAGGGTCAAGAGCAAGAGATGGAAAGACAAATAGAAAGCATTCAGTGTCCTACCTGTGTGGGGTTGTAGAGCTCCTGCAGGGCGTTGCGGGATCCTTTCCTACAGCAGCCGTCCACCATGAAGGGGTTCCTCCGCATGACTGGAAAACACAGAAAAGATAACAATAAGAACTAACTTCTTATTTCCACTTAAGTTTGTTTACCAAGGCTGGAAGTCCACTCATTCCTTCAGGAATCCCCTTAATATCCGATGTGCCTGCAAAAAGTTTCCCTCTGTAATACGTTCAAACAGATAAAGGACTGCTGACTGGCTATTCCCTAAATCATGCAAATTTTGATTGTTCGCTGACTTTGTATGATTAAAAAGAACTTGTCTAGGTTGGAGCTGCTCTGATGACCACTCAACAGTCACAGAGTCACTCTGATGACCAATCAACAGTCACAGAATTAATCTGATGACCAATCAACAGTCACAGTGTCACTCTGATGACCACTCAACAGTCACAGAGTTAATCTGATGACCATTCAACAGTCACAGAGTCACTCTTATGACCACTTAACAGTCACAGAGTAACTCTGATGACCACTCAGAGTCACCCTGTTGACCACTCAACAGTCACAGAGTCACCCTGTTGACCACTCAACAGTCACAGAGTCACTCTGATGACCATTCAACAGTCACAGAGTCACTCTGATGACCATGCAACAGTCACAGAGTCACTCTGATAACCATTCAACAGTCACAGAGTCACTCTGATGACCACTCAACAGTCACAGAGTCACTCTGATGACCACTCAACAGTCACAGAGTCACTCTGATGACCACTCAACAGTCACAGAGTAACTCTGATGACCATGCAACAGTCACAGAGTCACTCTGATAACCATTCAACAGTCACAGAGTCACTCTGATGACCACTCAACAGTCACAGAGTCACTCTGATGACCACTCAACAGTCACAGAGTCACTCTGATGACTACTCAACAGTCACAGAGTCAGTCTGATGACCACTCAACAGTCACAGAGTCAATCTGATGACCACTCAACAGTCACAGAGTCAATCTGATGACCACTCAACAGTCACAGAGTTAATCTGAGGAAATTTTACTTGAGAATCAGTTGAATTCATTCCCTCTGATTACTGAGTGGTTTTAACAAAAAAGTTAGCAGCTATTTCTGAGTTTAATTGCAATTTTCTTATTAGAAAGTATTCTTGGAAAACTAGAAAGTGATGTGAATTCGTAAGGCGAGACATGCTCACAACCTTTTAAAAGCTTGTTTTTTAAATTAACTTCAGTGCCCATTTCTGATGCAATCTTGGGAAAATTTCACAGCTGGAGCACTTTTTACACAACATCTCTTGAATTTGAAAGCCTTTCTGTTTGCATCTTTGTATGCAGTCCTGCAGCATAACACTTCCCTTAACACCTGAGGGCACCACCGCCATTAAAGCAATGTCACTTTGGCAAAATAGTAGCTGTGGTAGCTTGCTCACAGGATAATACCACATATACGTCCTCTTCTTACACCATGCTTATCTTATATAAACTTTTTTATAGACGCTACAAGCAGAACACTTGTCTAAAAATGAGATGAGATGATCAGATGGTGGATCTATGAATCACACTGGATATGGCAGGGTAAGTCAACATTGCTGCTAATTTATCCATCTGATCTGCAGCACTAAAACATAACAAACCCTGAGGCTCAAAGAGGTTTTTCAAGGATAGAAAGTCTTTATAAAGAAGTCATCATTAAGGCTTTAGATTTTTGAATAAAATGTTCAGTTCTTCTTCAAGTGCGAGGGCTCAGTATCTGCAAAAATGACCTACATAAAAATCATGTGGTACATTTAGAAACCAGGTTTAAAGCAAATGCAAAAGTCCAAATCAGACTCCTACATTTTTTGACATCATTATATGTATTTGCAGTATCTTATCTTGATGCAGCAGT
Source organism: Cheilinus undulatus (assembly GCF_018320785.1). NCBI lineage: Eukaryota > Metazoa > Chordata > Actinopteri > Labriformes > Labridae > Cheilinus > Cheilinus undulatus. The sequence goes on along the minus strand of NC_054887.1, from coordinate 14,705,426 downwards.
TGTGTCTTTTTGCAGCATGCTTGTTTCGTTTGCAGCATGCCGCAGTGTCTGCATTTGTTAGGGAATTTAATGTCTGTTTCATTCTGGATGCATCTTGGCTGTGCTGCACTACGCGTCAGCTGTGTTTTCATATCAGCATGCATATGAACAATTCAGAGCTTTAACTGCTGGTATGAGCAGCGCCTCACTCATGTATATTGTGCATCTCACATGCCAAGAAACTGGAGAATAAAAAGCTTGCCTATTTTTGGAGTGATCGTTGCACAATTCTCAATTATTTACGGCAAAATGATAAGCAGAGAGCTGTATTGACCTTGAAGAAGCAAATATTTATGTTTACATTGGTGGAATATGTCACTGTCACTTTTCAGTTCGGAAAAGGAAAAGTGTAGTTATATTGCAGGTGCACCATGTTAATATTCCACTCTCTCTTTTGTTCTTTCTCCCTATACCCCCCTTTGTCTTCCACTTTTCTCTTGCTGATCTTCTGTTGTTGCACAGTAGCCTGTTTGTGAATTAATGAATCCTTTCTAATGTAAATGAGATAAAAACAAGATAAGGCTTCTGATGAGTACAGTCCCTAAAACTTCTAGAAAGGCACCCAAATGATCCGTGAATGCAGCAGACAACATGGAAGGGTGAAAAGTGGTTCATCTGAAGGGGTGGTTTGGGTTATTTGAAGGCTCCAAGCACCAGTCTATATATGTACATATAAAATATAGTTTATTCAACATGAAGACGTTTCAGGCTTTTTAAAGGTTCCCCCAGTTACTTTTAAGGATAATCAAAGTCTAATGTGAAGCTACTTTGTTCAGTTTTGGTCCCTTATTTACATTCAGAACACATATTGCATGATTCAAAGTAATTTTAGTCATACAGATCAAATCTTATTACTTTGTTTTAAGGCCTCTTGGAGCATGAGGCCCCAGGTATTTGCACACTTTTGTCTACTGGGAAAGTCACCTGTGTTGATATTTTTACTTCAAATTAAAAACCTTTTGTAAAGCATTTCCTGACTTTGACTTAGGACTCTAGACTGGAGGCAGGAAGTGATTTCTACATAGAAAAGCACTATCAAAATACAAACGTAGGTATGCACTACACTGGATTTCGTATGGACCACTCAACAGTCACAGAGTCACTCTGGTGACCACTCAACAGTCACAGAGTCACTCTGATGACCACTCAACAGTCACAGAGTCACTCTGATGACCAATCAACAGTCGCAAAGTCACTCTGACAACCAATCAACAGTCACAGAGTAACTCTGACAACCAATCAACAGTCACAGAGTTGCTCTGATGACCACTCAACAGTCACAGAGTCACTCTGATGACCACTCAACAGTCATAGAGTTACCTAAATATGGAGTTAAGTCTCAAAATATTGTCTGCAGTGTCTTATGCAGCCTTCATTCTTTTTTGACTGTTAGAAGTTGCATAAAAAGACCCACAGACCTTAAAAAACACAATATTACCAACGTAAATTACCAAGATGCTGGTCAAATGGCATTACCTGTCGGCATCTGTGCATGCTGACAAATGGTTGATAAAAAGTAACAATGTGCTGTATTGGATTTTTGCCAATAGCCAATATGTTGCCATTTTCAGACTCATTGTAGCCCATGCTGATACAAATATATGCTGAGTCTAGCAGAGCTGAGAGAGGAGTTGTAGACTTCTAGATGTCAAAATGTTCAGGGCTGATGGTAACCCACCCTTTGGGTGTGTTGCACCCTCAGTAAATGTTTCCTGACTGTACACTGATATTTAAGTAAGACACATGATTTATACTGCACTGTAAAAATGTAAATTGGGGCCCATCATAAAAAAGTTAAATAATTAGTTTCACAGCTTTTTTTAGTTGAGGGTCCAACTTTATACTTCCTGTTGCCATACCATGCTCATAACAAAAACATTGCTGAGTTGCATATCAATGTTACTATTAAAAGCATGCTTTTGGCAAAAAGGGAGAAAAGCTGTTAAAGCTGCAAACCTTTGAGCTCAGTACAAGACTGTGCAGGATGTCTGCAGGACTCAGTCATTAGTGATATTGAATACCTTTAGCCAGGTAAATCTGTGAACCTGTGGTAAAAATCACTTTTTTGTTCACTGACTAACTTTCCTTCATTCCCATTGGTTCCTTACCCGAGTTCTTCCTTTCCTGACTGTTTTTAGCTTGTTTTCTGGCTTCCCTTTGAGAGTAAAAGATGAGCAACATTATCAAATGAGTTCCTCCATTGTGGACATTTTTTGCTGCCTATTCCCTCTTCCAAGATAAGGGTTTTACACTTGATTGCCAAAGCAAATGAAGTCTTTTCCTAATATTTGGGAACAAAGTTGCTGAATGGCTAGTGTCTCCTTCTGCAGGCTGGGAAAGAGTCAAATCTAACTGTTTGTCTCTGGACCTCAGGGACCCATCCTAGAGGACAGCACTTTTGAGAATCAACGATGGACCGCTGCGAGGAGGAGGCAGAGAGTTATAGGGATAAATAATGAGAGTAGTGACTGAGAGCCAAGGGCGAAGTCACAGTTCAGCGTTTGTTTGGCTGCATCTCAGCTCTTTACACAACTCGATACAGAGCGGTGGCTGCTGGCAGCGGCTCACACTCCGCCCCCGCCGGCACACACGCTCCCTCCTTCTCTCTCTCCAATTACTGTGCGTGGAAAAGCGCTGAAGGACAGCGCAGGATCGACACGAAGGAAAATGAAGCACTAACGAGAAAGCCGAGGATTTAATGGCAGTTTATTCCACACGTCATCTGCCTCATGTTCATGCATGAACATGTGCTGCTGCCATCGGGAGGAGCGATGATGAGAAAAACGAGGGATGCACACAGTAAACCTATCCAGTCAATAATGCATGCTTCTTATTCACAACACAATCATTTCAAGTTACACATGTCTACAAACGATGCTTTTCTAATTCTGCAGGATCACCTTGGTAAGTTCTATAATGAGGAAGTCTTTAGCTGCACAAAACCACTTAATTAGCAGATAAACAGGAAATAATTAACAGATAGCACATCTCTAATGAACAAATGTTCTGACAGCTTTGTAAACATGAGGGTTTAATCTCACTTTTCTGAGTTTAATAAAATAGTTGAAACTTTGGGCTGTTTTAGTGGATAAAACTTGCAATCAAATTGAGCCATCTTTAATTACTGAACTTTTATTGTTCTTTTTCTCTAATGTTTGCTGCTTCTGACCAACCAAACAAAGATAACAGGTGTTAAATGCACACTATGTATATCCTCCAGGATAGTCTCAGTCAAAACAAAAACAAAAGATGACTAGAGGAGACAAGCTGTTCATCTCTGCTGCCTACATCTTGCTTTGAATTGAGGACTCTGTTCAGGATAAGGGAGTCAAGGCGTTAAAAGTAGCCTTTCTGGTTAATGTTTACAAGCTTCTCACAAAGTATTCAGTATTAAACAGTGCAAACCTTCAAACACTGTATTTATTGAAGTTTTTCAAAGCCTACATTTCCTTGTCTTAAATTGTAACTTAACTAAAACCTGCCTTACAGGTAGAACTAAGGCTGTTACATCAGAGGCACTACAAATCACCACGGGGTACCTCAAGGTTTAGTCTTGGGACCACTCTTATCTAATATCTAAATCAATTGCCTTGGACGTAGTTTTCTAATTGCTCTTGTATGCTGATGATACAGTTATCTATTCCTGTGCACCAATGTCTGCATGAGCTTTTACAGTTCTTAAGCATGCTTTTGTCTTGGTCTAAGCTTATTTAGCTGCAACTTGTTCTAAATTCAGATAAAACGAGATGGGGTCTAGCAAAGGACCCTACATTTCTGACCGCCACTCTCACAGACTGAGACGCTGTATATCTCACAAAGGAAATGCCATAATTTGCCAGTACATCCGTTTTTCCAGTTTAATTTTTTTTTAATTTGACCTTATTTGTAAACAAAATCTGGCAGTTACATTCATAAAATAACCAAATTGCAAACATTACAGACTAAACAACATTTCATAAATAAAAGAGGCAGGTACAGGAATGGTTGCTAAAGCTAACACAGCTACACTAGCTACATAATTAGTGTTACTACTTAAGCCAATGTAGCTAAATACGCTTTCGCAACGGGAACTTGAGGAAACTTAGCTAAAGCTAACACAGCTGTGAAGGTAACTTACCCAAGTAGCTTACAGAGCTGCTTTGTGAGCCCAAGCTGTTTTAGCTACGTAGCTCCATTATCTATAGCTAAGTTAGCTTTAGCAGTGTGAGCTTTGCAAATGTAGCTACAGCTAACTTAGCCATGCAAACAGTTTAGAAATGTAGCTGACGTAGCTGCTTTTTGAGCTTAGCTTTAGCTCTTTTAGCGATGTAGCTCTGTTAGTTATGTCAATCCATTATCTACATAGCTTATGCAGCTAACAGAGCTATGCAAGTTAAAGTGGTTGCACTGGAATGTTTTCATGGAGAATTAGGTTTTGTTGGTCAGGTTTGTAACTTTTGGTATCCTGACTATTACCTTAACCCTAACCCTAACACTAAACAGAGGATTATTCGGATTTTATTTTGAAAGTCATCAATGATGATTAGCATCAGAGAGTTTTATTATGACGGACTTGACAGGAATAGTATCTATCATCAGATACATTAGCATCAGCACACTAACAAACAGAGGGATTGAACTGTTGCTGCTTTGAGAGAGACAAAGCCACAATTTGCTTCTTTTAATCCCCCAGGACTAAAGATGTAATATGAAAATATGGATTAAAACACACCTTCAGCAGGTCAAATGTCTGTTCTGACTGCGCCTTGTTAAAGTGAAAAAGACAAGCAATCCGGCAATTAGCCTTCCCCCTGACCTTACGGAGAACTATGGCCAGAGGCAGCTGCCTGGCTCTGTGCCAGAGCAAAGGCAGAGCAAACGAGACAAAGCCCATTTTCTGTCCTAAATCTCTCTGTTATGATACTTTTAATGACCTATAGACTACGATGGCTGGTAGATAATTTTGACCAATAATGTCTGGTAAATAACCTGTCAGAGTATCTATAGTTTTTTTCATTTTTACCTCCGCCAAGGAGGTTATGTGATCGGGTGGGTTTGTTCATTTGTTCGTTTCCTCGTTTGTTTGTTTGTTAGCAACATAACTCAAAAAGTTGTGGACAGATTTTGATGAAATTTTCAGGACATGTCAGAAATGGCATAAGGAAGAACTGATTAGATTTTGGGAGTGATCCGGATCACTGTCTGGATCCAGGAATTTTTCTAAAGGGTTCTGTACTATTGGGAGACAGGGCTAATGGTGGAGGTCTGCGCTGTTACCACTTTACACCAGGGGATGGTGGACATGAGTAACTTCCAGCAGCATTTTGGGTGTGTTTCTATTCAAAGTTTTGGAGTTTATAGAGTTTGAAAGACACACGCCCGGTCAAGGAGACGAGTTGGGCGTAACAGAGAGAAAGACAGCGAATTGTAGCAAGAATACTCACAATGAACAATCAGCAAATGCCGTGGGGCACATGGGGACAGATCCAGGAATTTTTTAAAGGATTCTTCACTATTGGGAGATAGGGCTAATGGTGGAGGTCTTTGCTCTAGTCTGCTTTTCTAGTTTTCAAATGTCATGTTTTAAATGTCTGTTTATGAGTGACATTTAAAGCAGTTGATCTTTTAATAAAATGGGATGTAGAGCATAAAGTGGAGTGCCTGATCTTTATCGACAAAATGTCACCAAAAGAAACACAACGAACAGCAAGAAGAACTAGAGGAAGGCTGTTTAATCCTGATCTTTTCTCCAACATGTCTGCACCCACGGGATCTCGATTAATCTGTCCAAGATATTGTATCATGAGGTAATTAGGCCTGCTGGACAAAGCTTTGTATCAATGTTTACTCCTATTTACAATGTGCAGCGTGAGGATGCAAATTTGCACATCTGCTGCATGAAGCTGATAATGTCAGATTCTACATTTGCTCATCTTCACACCTGCTCATGTGCTAAACTGTAAATTTACAAATCTGTTGACAACAAACATGTAAATCTGTCTCTGTCCCCCAGCCAGTGTACACTCAGAAGGAGCGTAATGATGACGATATTGTCTGCAACTGTCTCTATTTTCACCTGTTTTTTCTGCGGTTGCAGCAAAGGCCGAATATCCTGCCAAAAATCAATAAAAGTTCCCTCTCCCTCCCTCCTATCATGTCAGAGGAGCTTCAAAGCAAAGATTTGGGTTCACGTTTCACAGAAGGCTGTTGATTTTTTCAAAATCCTGGTTAAAAATTAAAGAATGGAGCACAGATTTACCCACAATCCTTGGATATGAACCATAATCAGTCTACTGGCCCAGACTAGATCCATTGACGGAGCCCCTGGGAGGGAGTTGAGCGCTTGTTAGTGTAACGAGCCCCAACAGACGAGCGTGACCTTCAAACACCAAGAGGAGGTTGGTGAGTAGAGAGAGATGCCTTTACACTCTCTCTCTACACAATCCTGCACATGTTCGATAAATCATGCACATACACAAAAAAAAACAAAGGGCTTGATTGATAACCTCGTTTCTAAAGCCGGTCTTAAATAATACAGTCGAACGCACAGTCCTTCTGCTGACAAGTAAACAGGCAATTACTGCTTTCTGGGAGATTTCTAATGCAATCACAGAATATCTGCTTTTTAGGCTCGCTCTCACTGAAACGCACTTCCACCCCAGCAGCCGGCTGAATCAGCAGAGCCGGCGTGATTGCTGTGGACACAAGCTGGAGGTGGAGCTGCAGGTAATGAGGATCCAACCACAGCGTGAGCGTGTGTCACCGACGGGTCACAGAGCGGAGGGGATATTTATCTGTTAGCACCAGCGAGCCGGCTGCTAACGACAGCAGGAGCCAAAATGAATCAGGGTGAAGGAGCAGGACTGTGCTGGGTGTGAAAACCAGCGGATTTGATGCTTCCTGTCAGCTGCATGCCTTAATAAGAGACAGTAAGGTGATATTTAGTGCAGGGGAAAAAGGATGCTGTTCTGTAGACTAAACCTGGTAGTGGGCGGATGCAAATGAAGCAAAAACGCCACAAAATGCATGAAAATCTCTTCATTTTACACCACTGTGCTGTAGCTCTGCCAAAAAAACATGCCTTTAACAAACTGATTTCTCCTGAAAGAAGGGTCTGCCAACATTAAAAGTATATAAATTTCATTATCCAAGTCCAGCCTGACTTTTATGCACTGTTAGGCTGGAGACCAGGCCTAAAATCTGAACTCAAATCGACTACTGTGTAGCCAGCCATTGCCACTTAAAATCCCACACAATTTCCAGTTTTGTGCTCAAACAAATCAATCTTGAAAAAAAAAAAAAAACCTTGAAAGCAAAACCTCCATCTGCCCCATTTAAAAGAGGGATTTTTCTACTTTCAAGCCATTCTTGTAATTCTTATCTTATGGCCTTCACAGCTAAGAACAAGAATGCCACTGGTCCTAAGGATCAAATCACTGAGTCAAATTCCAAGTAAAGGGTGATGCTGAGCAAGAGCAGTGTGAGGGTTTCTCTTGTCAAACTATAGGCTAACACTTAACAATAAAATACACCCAAACAAATATAGTTATGGAACACAAAGACCACATTTTCCTGATTTACTTCAGAAAATTACATTTCCATGTATTCTAGATTCAAAGTGACACATTTCAAGACTTCTTTTAAATCTCAAAGATTACAGCCTGCGGCTCATAAAAAAATAAAAATCCACTATCTCAAAATATTAGAATATTGTGGAAAAGTTCAATGTGCAAAGGTTTCCTGAGCCTTTATTCTCTCACTGATTCAGTCCACACAACTGCAATCATGGGGGAAACTGCTGACATGACAAATGTCCAGAAGACAATCACTGACACCCTCCAAGAGGAGGGTAGGCCACAGAAGGTCACTGTGCTGAGAAAAGGAAAGAAATTCAACAGAACATGAGCATCTCTTGAGTATGTTTGATTTTTGAAAACGTGTATTGCTACCATTCTTGTTCAGATCTTCCAAGAAACAGTGATCTCTGATCTCAGTTGGGCTAACCAGATAAATAAAAGTAGAAAAAAAAAGAAAAAACACCTCTCTAAAGCAATCTTGGCTTACTTGTTTTGTTCTGGCAAAAAATGTGATTAAGTACTGGTTCCAGTACTTAAGTCCAATATTTGAAAGAGTATTTCTAAAACCACCGAAAACATGATTTATCCTCCAGTTGTGATCTACAGCACCTATAAAAAGCCCCGCCCCCCACCTTTGAATTGCTTGGCGTGTTCTTTTGTCTTCATGGTGTAATGGTAGCAATGAATACTGGACCCTGACACAGGTGTCTTTATACTACAATCACTTGGAACACATTCACTGTTTTTTTTTTTTTTGTAATTTTCTTTGGTCATAAGCCAAATTATATTGACCATGCTTAATTTATAAAATCGCTAAAAGGATAAAACATCCAAGGGGGAGAATATTTTCAAAGGCACTGTAAATCTGATGCCTCATTGACTGTTTGAAATTCCTTAATTCCATTGAATCGAATTTTTATTAGAAGCTTTTTCATCCTCCTCTGTATTTTCAACCCATTTCAAAGTGAAACCAGCGTTTGTGTAGGTCTGTACTGCTTGGAAGAGAAAAAAGTGCATACCTCCAAATCCATCTGTCCTCATATTGTGCTTCGCTTCCCACACAAACACATTCAGTGACATACAAGCATAATTTAAATCCATCCACACAGGCCTTATCTCTGCACTCTGATGCCTCCAAGTATGAACAAAAGCACACAGACACAGGTTGGACTCTTTAATCTGTCAGTAATCCTGTCTGTGGTCTGCCTGATTCATCCTACATACACACTAACATGAACTGAGATCTGAAAACCGGCTCACAGAGCCTGGTCAGTCTGCTCACCCTCCAGATCATCGGGAACATAAGGTCACTTCATGTCCTGCGTTCCACAACACCTGGCTCATTGGATGGTGGTGGGAACTGAGCCGTAACCATAGTAATCGCTCCCCTTCCTCATCCTCACACCTGCACAGGCTGGCTGGATTCCTCAGATCTGGATTCAGGTAAGGTCATGGGAAAGCAAAAACCTTTTTCATATCCTCAGTGCTGACAGGTATCGACTGTGACACAGCAGGGTGCTCACACAGTCACAAAAAACACTCTTGGCTGAAGTATCGCAGAAAATATGAGGCCAAAACAGAGGATCTATTGACAAACACCTGCCATGCCATAATATTCATTTTTGAGACCTCAGTAAACAGAGCTCGGTCAATAAAGCAGGAACACTGAGAATTATTTGAGCAGCAAAATCTAAAACCTGACAGGGAAGAGTAAGAGACTCAGCTACTACTGTTGATTCAGTAAAAAAACTCCAAAACATTCCCTTTGTTAAGTGACAAAAGCTTTTAAGGTTGATGAAAACAGTTTAAAGAAGCTTAAGGAAGAGAAACAAGCCCGTCTAATCAACATGCTTTGTAGATATACCAAACTGTTTCTCTCAGGGTTTGCTGCAGAATCCTCCCTCACTTTCACACTTTCACAAAGATCAAAATGAACAGGAAGTGACAAGACACAAAAAGCTAACATCTGCATGAGTAGACTCCTATCATAGCTTTGATTTAACACCTATACTCCCAGAATCTCCCGCTGGTGGGCGAGAAAAGCTTCCCACAGCTGTACACTTTGGAAAGTTGGAGGTTTTAGTTGCCACCTTTGTGTTTTTGCCAGTTTTATTTCATTTTTTAGAATAAAATATATTTGCTGTTCAACTGGATGCAGTAGTTTAAAGATGCCCAGTCACTGGTTAATCAGTATTCATTGCTACAATTACACCATGGAGACAAAAGAACACTCCAAAATGGTGATGAGACCAACATGGTGCTTTTATTAGCCACCAGACAAGACAGTAAACACCACTGTGCATCAGCAAAAACACACCATCTCCAATGTGAAGCATGGTGGTGGCAGCATCAAGCTGTGGGGATGCTTTTCAGCAGCTGACCCAGGAATGCTTGTAAAGGTAGAGGGTAAAATGAATACAGCAAAATATCAGAAAAACCAAGAGATCAATATTATTCAGTAGGCAGGAGAACTACAGCTTGGGAGAAGATTTATTTTCCAGAAAGACAGTGACCTGAAGCATAGAGTGAAACTACACAGAAAGTCAGAGATTTTGTGGGTGGCCAATCTGGAGTGATTACAGTTGGAAAGAGACGGGGAAGGACCTCTTTGAACAAGCTGGTTGGCTGTCTGATAACATTACAGTCTGCAGTAAAATGCTGCTTGAATGTTAGACTCATTGTGACACTATTATTTTTCCTGAAAGCCGACCCCCGAGGCCCTAAAGCCAGCCTGGCCTACACCAAATCATCCTGCTTCCATAGATCAGCAACTCTGGGCCTGATATGAAGGACTAAAAGCCACTTGGAGACCTTACGATCACTATTGAGGTAAGCTCAACCCCTTGCATGTTGTATGCAACATTAGCAGAAATTGTATCCAAACTTAGGTCGACTACCTGCTGCCTTGACATTGTCCCATCAAAATTCTTAAAGGATGTTTTTAACTGCATAGGACCAGACCTACTACAAATTGTAAATAGTTCTCCACAGTCTGGCCTTTTTCCAACTGCTCTGAAGACAGCAGTCATCAAACCTCACTTAAAAAAGTCAAACCTGGATCCTTCCATAGTACAAAATTATAGACCCATCTCAAATCTGCCATTCTTAGGCAAGATCATTGAAAAGGTTGTTTATCAACAACTAGAGGCCTTTCTTATACACAACAACCTCTGCGATGTCTCTCAGTCTGGATTTTGACTGCATCATAGCATAGAGACTGCCCTTACGAAGGTACTCAGTAATATCCACCAAAACTGTGATGCTTCACAAATTACAGTCTTGGTTCTATTTGACCTTACAGCAGCATTTGATACAGTAGACCATAAAATACTGCTGAACAGACTTGAAAAGTGGGTACGGCTGCCTGGCACAGCACTGTCATGAGTTGAATCCTACCTCCAGGGCAGAGAATATTTTGTTTTTATTGGCAACCACACTTCTGAACCAAATAAAATCTTGTATGGGGTTCCCCATACAAGAAGCAATCTGTCAGATCTGCATCATTCTCTGTTCAGGTGTTATCATTATTTTAACTCCTGGGTTTTACTTTTCTTTTCCCTTTCTTTCCCAATTAAATGTAATTATTTTATCATCACTTTAAACACCGTTTTAATCATTATTTCATGCACATATCTAACTACATGTTTATGTTATCCCTTGTGCACCTGTAAAGCACTTTGAATTGCCTTGTGTCTGAAAGGTGCTATATAAATAAACTTGCCTTGCCTTGCCTTGTGAGAAGTACTCAAACTGAGGTTTTAGATACTCCCAACATAAAAAATGACACTAAAGGACACTTTTATTGGACTTTAAAGAGCATTCATTTTTGTCTGTGTAAATATGGAAACTAAATGAGGGCAGCTGCAGTGATTTTGCATCTTTTGTTACATTATGAAGGCACTTTGTTGACTACTGGTCATCCTTTCAAACTTTACTGGAAGATTGTGGATTTCAGAAGAGTAACTGAGACGTAACTATAAAGAAATCTGTCTATGGCTCTCCCTCCGCCTCCCTCCATCTCCTCCTCTGGCTGTGATCCTCCGAGTTCTTCTCCTGCCAGTCCAACACCGTTCAGTCGCCAGTTTGTACCCTAAACTTTTGAGACGCTGTGTGCACCGCTCAAACATCCACGCGCACTTTCAGCTTTCATCCGACTTAGCAGGGCTTCTGTCACGCTGACAGCCCGAGCCTCTCCTCCTCCTCCTTGCTGTCACATCAATGCCGCTGCTGTAAAAGCGCCGAAACGCTCTGATTTGGAGTTTATTATTCCTCCAAAAGCAGGTGGAGAGATGCTGGGAAGCTTCCAGCCTTGTACAACAATCACAGCTCTCTGTCATCCTCTAAAACGCTCCCAGTCAAACTCCCACATTTCTTCTGAACTCCTCTAAATGAAGTGCCGAAGAAGGTCAGGAAAATCACAATTAACTTAAAACATCCGACAGAAGGGTTTTGTTGGCTTTAAACGTAAGGACAAAACAGTGACATCCAGACGAGGACAGCAGCCAAAGCTGAGTCTGCCAAGTGACAACAGAGCAGGAAAAGTGATGTTTTAAAATCCTGACAGTGAAAAAACATCAGAGACAGAAGAATAAAGTTTGTTATCCTCTTCATCATCCTTCTCTGCTCATCATTGGCTTTAGTTTGAATGTCCTTCTCTTCAATAAAAAAAGCTGCAGTCATCACAAATAATCACCTGCTTTTATTTCTCCAAAATGAAACATGACAACTCTCTGAAAGTCGACATCCGGAGTGAAAAGATTTTCCTGACATTAAAGAAGAAAGAGTCAAAAGATAATACTAAGTTAACTAGTTTTAATCAAAGATAAGGAAATAAGGCTACACACTCAACAGGTGGAAACACAACTCAGCTTGACTACTCGTGTTTTTATTCATTTAGGTAAAGTCTTTGCTCTATAATAAAGTAAAATACACATAAAAACTGAAAGTGTTTTTTAAACAATTTTACAGTATAGCAGAACTGCAGCAACTCTTGATAAACTGGCATGGTTGGTCTCCTCTAGAAGACATAAGGCAGTCAACTCCTAATGATGGAAATGCATTATGCATCTTATAGGAACACCTAAATTCACAGAAGTCAAACTCAGTGGATAATTTCACTCATGATGCAAATGTGTCTCACATAAAAAACAACAACAATCCACCAGAAACATGAACAAAATCACTGTACAACAGGGAACATCCAAACGCAAATAAAACACTGCCCAAGTGCATGATGGGGAGCTCCGCCCACACATCCCCCAGATTTAAAATCACAGTAGGCAGAGCTCAGATCAGTTGATGTTTTACAGAGTTGAACAAACACTGTCAATTAACTCCATCACTGAAGACCATGCCACTCAGAATAGAGTTAAAACTACACTTATGGACTGAGGTTGAATCCCATTTCTACCCCTTAGCCCTTATCTTAGCCCTTCCCTTTGGTTTTGCGCATTCATGTCAGGTGAAGTGGTATCGAGGGCTAGGGCTATGGGCCCAGGGCGACATAGTCATTGAAATGGACCACACTTGAAACCAAGGGGTACGTTGAATTTCCTACCACGCACTGCGTTCTCTTGCAAAATGGCACAACAGACAACAAAGGAGACGCATAAATATAAATATTATCAGCATTTTTAAATGATTATAGAAAATATAACAGTTGTGTTTTCTTATATATTCAATATTTAGCTACTAGGAATTGTATTTTAGGTATGTGCACATGTAAGCCAGGGCTATTAACTGTATAAATGTATGGATGGTTGAAGCTTTATTGTCACCTCTGTTGACGCACAGTTTATCAGCAATGTGTGATAATGAACAGCAATCAAGTGGTGTCTCATTTCTTAAGGGAAGGTTTTCACCCCTACCCCTTACCACTCCGTTTCAAAGGGCAAGAGGAAGGGGTAGAGGAAGGGGAAGGGCTAAGAGGTAGAAATGGGTTAGTCCCTTAAAATCATCTCTGAAATGTTTAACCCTGAGATATGTTTCCAACAGCTGTTTTGGGCTATGATGTGGGATCATTCTCTGGCTATGTGTTACTATGTAGTCAATGGAGGTGGGAAAAGTACAAAAGTATTATCCTCACGTAAAAGTACAGTTACTTTGGTTAAAACATATGTAGAATCAAAATAACCGATTTCAAAATGTGCTCATAAACTACTCATTTAGAGTAGTTTGAGAGAATGTATTTTTTTAACTTTCCACCTCTGGTAACTAGTAATGTAAAATGGGTTTCTTTTATTGAGAAACTACCCCAAAACTAGCCATTAAGCACAGAGAAAATGGAAAAACAGACAAGACTTCATTTGAACCTCAGAGAGAAGGACAAGAGAAACAACAAAACAACAAATAATTGGTTTAATTTGGTAGGATATGGCTGTAACATCAGAAATGATGGTAGCAATATGTGAAGAATTAGCAGTAATAACCAGGATTGTAGAAAACAGAACACTGCAATGTTAGTATTAGCATTAGCATCTAGGATGAGAATGACATGGAGATTACTATGATTGATAATTATAGCAGTAAAGTAGAGCTGCTCTTGGATTCATTTTAATGCTTCAAGCGCCCCTTAAATAAATGCCCTGATTACTTTTTTGTAAGACTTGAAACTTTTTGTAAAAAAACTGAATGACACTCACGTAAAGACGTGCACTCTGCTTGTCTATGCATATCTGTAAGTGCTTGGTTCAACCTGCTTTTTGTATAATGTGCTTCATAAACCACCTTAAACCATCTTATTTATAAAAAATAGGCCCCAGGAAGTTTAATACAGATTGTTATTTTTCTCATTAAGTTTGATCTACTGGGGCACATATAAAAAGTACTTGTTGATTAATGTAGTGGAGAAGCCTTAAAGTTCCAGATGAAGAAGTCACACTGCAGTCAGTAAATAAAACACTGCATTAAATATTTCCTCAGCATCTGATTACACTCAAGGCACTCTGTACACAGTGGGCACGCTCCTGCACATGCTCAGTACCGGCCCGCAATCACGCACAACATCTGCCGCCATCTCTCAGCAAAGGATTATGGGCCGCTGGAGGAGGATTAATTTGTCGCTAATCTTAACTTCACAGTGTGAGAGTGTGTGGGGATCCACTTCACACTGGGCCGCCCGCACATCAGCCAACAGACACTCACTGATGCTCGCAGGGGTGATTGGCTCTACACACTGACTTTAGTACGCCACGTTAGTGTGATCGTCGGGCTGTTATCGTTCCACACAGAGCTGGAGCGCTGCAGCCTAATTGGGATTTAAATGAACAATGCAAGCAGAGCAGAGAAGTAGAGATACAGGTGATTAGCAATGTTGGCACAACTTAATTCAACAAAGCTCAGGAAAAACTTGGGGGAGTGATTTTAAGAGTGATTGTGTTTGTGTATAAAACCAATCAAGTCTCCAGTGATGATTGGCTGCGTGTCTTTTCCTGGTTGGAGAGCTCTGTTTAATCCCGCTAATGATGATTACTAACATGACGATAATACACAAGCAATTACAGCGTCGACAGCCTCAGACACACCTCGAAGACATTAGGAGATCAGATATTATTCCTTCCTTCATTTCTACTCTACTCTACTTTATCATCACTCTGTATTCATAGAATCCAGCAGGGTCTGTCTGGAAGATCAGTGCAGCAGGTAAGAAGTGTCAATCAAGTTTGAAAATACCTGAAAACTTCACATATGACGTCTGGCTTTAAACAGTTCTACACATTTCAGTCAGGACCACTTCCTGCCTTTCCTGTGACTACAAGGACAGCCTGAGGCAGGGAGAGAAGCAGCAAAAAACCTCAGAGCAGAAGAGACATCAATGACATCAGAATGACAAAGAAGCAGAAAAAAGGAGGAGCTGGGGTGGAGGAGGGTTGGAAAAAGCAGCTTGCAAAGGGAGCAGCTAAGGCAGGCCAGAGCAGTTTAAATATGGCAGTGTGAGTGTGATTAGCCAATATCATGCTTAGAGCAAATCAGCTGGCTGTCAGCTGATGAAGGGGGTTGCATGAGTTCAGCTTATCTCAGTTACATGGCAGCACTTGACTAATGCTATATGTTCGATGTGAGGTCTAAAACCATGATCTAGTAGTTTTTTAAGATCAAGCCAAAATCTCAAGGCACACCATTTGCATTTCCATTGAAAAGAGCCTTTTTAAAACGTGTTACAGTATCTTTACTTGTTGTATAGACTTAGTAATGTGCAGTTGTATAAATTCCCAGAGTACATCTAGACCTGCCTCAGGGCACATAAGTGTGCCTCATCATACCATGTGAGAACCACTGACTCAGAGAATTGGTACTCAACCTGGGGTCTTGGCCCCCCAAGGGAGGTGACAGACATTACTTTCTCTCAGGTTGTCAAATGAATATTTTTACATACATATTAGTCTTTCTAAATATGAGTAACAAACTTACTGTATACGCTAAACAAATGTCATTTGCCTTTTCCACTTCTCCGGGAGAAGTATGGAGCTTGTTGAGTTTTAGCCAAAAACAAGCTCCACAGATCGTAAACTACAACAGCGCCACCAACTGAGCTCACATTACTTACAGGAGCTGTGCATGCATACTACCTCATTTTATCTTGTTGCTCTGAGTGGCCTGTAATGAGAGTGACATGTGTTAATCCGGCATGTCAGGTTAAAATAATAGGGGCGCTGAAGAACACAGGTTGGACACCACTGACCACTGACAGGAGACAGCTTCAAATCCCCAATTTGGTCAAATTGACTTTTTAATGCTGTAGAAAGTGCAGGAGTGCATGTACATAATGTATCACTGACATGTAGCTCTCATTGGTTGTTGTGGATATCCTTTCGGACGAAGTCAACCTAGAATACCAAACATATTTGATATTTACCATTCAAAGCTGGGGAAGCTCAGGTACAATGGAGAGCAGTAATATGAGTGTTAAACTTCAGAATTACTTGGACGAATAGCTTAAGACAAAGCTGATATTGGGACATGCCCCCATGGTTAATAGGGGGGACAAATCTGGCTGAAAACCAGGGTTAACTTTGCCTAGTGTACAGTCAACGTCAGTAACCCGGTTAAGGTCAAAAATTAAGTTATGAGAATTTGTCAACAAACTGCTCATTGTTATGCTTTTACTTTGTAATTTGTACTGTCTAAAGCAAAGGATAATTTACCTGCTGTTTGTATAAAATCCTGCTTTTATTTTGAAAGAGAATAAGGAACTTTTTGTAGATCGAAAGTAGCTTGAGCGTGGAAAAAGGGAATTTGCTACAGATAAAGAAAGAAATGTTGCTGGTGTTGGGCAAAAACCTCATATGTCCAAAGTCACCACTTTTTAGGGAATTAAAAAAAATGCTGTATTTTTTTAATTTCACACTAAATGGACATAGAATTTAAATAATGAAAAATGGAGATAAAAGGTTTTGGCCCAAATCCAGTGATTAGTAAAATAAATGGGGAAAAGTGAAATGTTTGATATCAAAAGGTTCAGATGACTTTTGACTTGTCTTGTGAGTTTTTTTTTAATGTGAAATAAAACATTAAGGAGCAGTGGCATCATTTAACATCACTGTAAGAGCAGGAAGATGCTACAGAAGAGGCATTCAGCTGCTGCTCAGCTACCATAGCTTAACTATGAACTGGCTTAATGGATAAAAAACTATTATCATAATGAACCTGTTAACACTGACAGTTCCCCTATTAAAAGTTTCATAGATTTGTATCTCTCAGTGCAGTTGCTTGAAAAGGAAGTGTTGCCATTTGTTACATCTGAGATCTTCATTTTACATGAAAGATGCTTTCTCGGGGATAAGTTACAGAAATCATGCTGTCAAAAACAATCCAAGCATCTGTCAGATCTCCCAGTTTCCTCTCTGTAAAAATGAAAGTGATAGATGTGAAAACCTGTGTACCACTGGCTCATTGCAGGTCTCTTTGGTCTGATGCGGTTGTTAAATGAAGTGATTCATGGTCTGAAAGTTTTTGTGATAATATAAGAGTCGAAGCAGAGACAGAATATGAAATGAGTCGAGACAAAGATAGCACCTGACAGCTTCTAAAACGTCTACATCATCGTACAAGAAGAGTCAGTCGGGCTTTTCAGGTCTTCTTTAATACATCAGAGGTGTCAGCAGGCACCGGAGCAGAAAGCGGAGCAGCAGACGCTGCAGGTCAGGAGGAGGAAGGGTGAAGACGAACAGGAGGAGTTTCACTGACGGCTTCTGCATCGCTCTGCAACAAGCTTTCATTCATTTACCATGAGGGATTCCATTACTGATGCATTAATGCTGTGCAGACGCACTGCGGTAGCATGCCCTGGATGTGTTTGTACAGTTTGTACACACAGATAATGCACATCAAATCAACGCCTGCTGAAGGTGTGTTGACTGATAATTAGACCAATAGTAGCATGAGGCTTCACATTTCTAGCTTTTTGACCTACACTACATGCACACAGCATAGACAAAAGTATTCAGCTGCCTAACCATTACACCAACAGGAACTATAATAACATAGTATACAAATTAATGAACTTTATCAAGAAGTTGCCCCCACTTTTGCAGCTGTAACAAACTCCATTCTTTCCACAGGATGGGAATTTGTGCCCATTCATTCTGACGAGCAGGTCAGGCTATGACAATGGATGAGAAGGCCTGGCTTGCACCTGAAATCAATAATTTACAGGTGTGGCCAGACACTTTTTTCCATATTGTTTGGTGTGATAAAGCAGAAGCTTGAGATTCTCCCAGAAGTAACATTACAAGAAACAAAAATCTCCACGTTTGTACTCATGGACTCTTTCTGATTAAGTTTAAAGGGTTAATGTGTTCATCATAGAATCAGGATTATTGCTATTACCCCCCAGCTCAAACTCCAGTGGACCAGAATGCATTGCAGCCATCAGAGTAATGTGATGAGGTAATTTATACACCATGAAAAACATGTTTGTTCGAATCTTTGGGATAAATGTTGTTTCCGAGGAATAAATAATACATTTGCAGCTTCGAGGCATCCTCCATTAATGAGCTCAATAATTAATGCCTGACGAGAGGAAATACAATAATCACTCGGTATTTAAAAATGTTATTATGCTGGGAGATTATGGATGCATGTATGCAGCCTCAGAGGCAAAAACGAGGTAAACTTGGCCTTTAAAGCATCTAAATCTTATCTTTGTGATCATTAAATTCAACTTGAATTTGCATTTTTATCAGCTTCTATAGACTGTATCAGGCAGTGTGACATTTAGAGGACATTGTTTAAAAGGATAACATTATTTAACAGCAGTGAATGCACACTTACAGTGCAACACTGGCATAGTTGGTTATAAACACTACAGCTGATCAATGAGACATTGAAGGATAAATTCAGTCAAAACATAAGGAACAACTCTGTGCTGATAGTATCTGATAATACATTTCATGTTTCCAAGATTGAGATTCTTGTCTCTATTTTCTGACACTAATTTTCAATCTAGCATTTCATTTTTTTCTCTCCAACTGGCAGAAGTTTTCATGACAACTTCCTCTTTGATAAAAAAAAAGTATGAAAACTTGAAATATGCAGAAGAGCACGGTGTTGAATTTTGTTTGTAGTTTATCAGTGAGTTGTGCATCACAAACTAAATTCAACTGAAGGTAGAAACTTTCATCAAAGAGCGATATATATATATATATATATATATATATATATGCTTTTTTAAACTAACTCATGAATATTTAAAACAAAACAAACTTCATGGCTGCAGGAGAGTTTAAGAAGCTGGTTTCACACTATCTCATCACTCCTGCAAGGTGAGAACCTTATGCCAAGTTCTGGGAAACTTAAAACAGGCCTTATCATGGATAAGAAAAGTACTACTAAAAGGGTGCCTTGAAACAGACTGTATCAAGTTTTAGGAGGGAGAAATCAGTGAGTTAGGGTACCTTGAATATTACCAGGTTTAAAACACAAGAATAGATGCTAAAGGGTACCTTAAAACAATCCCCATCAGGTTTGAGGAAGAGAAAAACAGACTTTTATGGGTACCTTAACCATGACCTTGAAAAAACAAGATTATTCAGGGTACTTTTCAGATTTACTAGGTATTAGAAAGGAGAAAATGTGAGGTAAAGGGTACCATAAAACAGATCATGTCAATTTTCATGAAATGAAGGACATATACTGTACCTAAGGGTACCTTAAAAAGCCTGCTAGAAAACATTAAGATGGGGGTGTCCAAACTTTTTCCACTGAGGGCCGCATGATAATGTATGAGGATGGTGGGGCCACTTTCATATGCCTCACCTTGAGGATAGTATAGCTAGTAAAACCAATGTTATGATAGTTAAGATATGCTCAGTGATTGGGTATGCTTAAATATATAGTTAACAGCTGACAGGGCAATTAGCCAATCATCTTAAGGATTTTAGGGAGTCCAGTCAAATTTCAGGGGGCCCTGGTTGGCCCTGGCTACTACTGACTCTGCCTCTAAAACACCATTGGTACTGATGTTAGCCTTTGTAATCCATATTATTTGGGTGACAGGTTATTTTTCATTGTGTTGTCTTCATTTAGTTACAAAAAACTCTATTCAACAAATGCTTCTCGTCAAAATGTTTGTTTACAGAATTAGAATTGAAGCACTGCCTTGTGCTGAAAGCAACAAGGTACTATACAGCCAACCACAAGATTTAAGTTCAAATGTGGGCCATATTTCATTTTATTTCTGGAATTTGCTGCAGGCCGATCAAAAATAGACAGTTTGGACACCCCTGCATTAAGATGAAAGAAGCTTAAAACAGACAACCTAAGTATTAATGTGAGAAACAGACAGTTTAAAATATGTTTAAGAAAAATCTTTCTAAATGTTAGAAAAGAAGTGAAAAGGTGCTTATGGGAACCTTAAAACAGACCACATCAAGGATAAGACTCAACAAGAAAAAAATGGACATTATAGGGTGCCTTGAAACAGACCTTATTAAGTTTTAAGGAGAAAGAAATCATTGAGTCAGGGTACTTTGAATATTTCTTCAAAAGAGACTGAGAGCATGTTAGAAAACCTTAAAATGAAAGAAGCCTAAGGGAACCTTAAAACAGACCAAACTTTAAGATTTGTTTAAGAAGGACCTTCACTAGTGTTATAAGAAGTAAAAGGGTGCTTATGGGAACCTAAAGACAGACCTTAAAAGGTATAAGAAACATGAATTCGATACTAAAGGGTGTCTTAATACAGACCTAATCACATTTTAAGATAAGATAAATTAAACATCTCCATGGTTCAAGAAAACAGGAACAGATGCAAGAGGGTACCTTGAAATAGACCCAATCAAAATTTTAAAGAGGAGACAAGACACAAAAGATCCCCTTAAACCAGACATTAGAAAGGGGGAAAAATATTATTTTGTCTTTAAAACAATCTTAAAACAGATATAACCAAGTTTAAAAAAACAAAAAACAAAAAAAAACAAACAAAAAACAAAAAAACAAAATTATATTATATACATGGTAAAGGGTACCAAAAACAGATCATGCCAATTTTTGGAAGTGGATTTCATGTGCCAGAGTATTGAAAAAGCATAACAGGACATTGAAAAATATTCTAAGTGGGGGAAGGAAGTAAACAGCAAGGGTACCTTAACACAGACCCTACCAAGCATAACTTTTAAAATGGGGGAAAAATACTTAGAAGTACCTTAATACAGGTTTTTATAATTCTTAAAAGAAGAAAACAATGGCTTAAGGAACCTGAACAGTTTTAGGAAATGGACAAAACAGAACTTTTCAAGTTTTAAAACTAGGAAAATGGAAAACAAGGGGTACCAAAAAACAGACAATACCAAGTACTGAAAAGTCTAAAAAGAGGTACCTAAGTGTGACTTTCAACAGACTTTTCCAAGTAAGAAATTAACAAAGAAAATAGACTCACTTAACCAGGTTTTACTAATGAAAGGTGCAGATGCTTAAGGGTTCCTTAATACACACCATAACAGGTTAAAGAAAGGATATCAAATCACCTTAAAACAGAGCCTTGCCTTGCCTCAGAATGCAAACAAATGCTGAAAGTCTACCTGTAAGGGACTGTGCTCTGTGATAGGAGAGGGGAAAATCAGATGCAAAGGGCTACTTTAAAACAGAGGATGTGGTTTGTCTGAAGATTGATAGTTCCCCTTCATGAACAATACATTTATCTTTTCAACCATTTACCCCTAAAAGAACATGAAAGACAATCTGTTTCTGTTATTTGGATAGTTTGACTCTTTAAACTCCTGCCCACTAATGCTCATGACTTCACTTCCCCACTTCCACATCTGTTAAATCCCACCGTCCCCGGACCCCTGAGTCATAGCTGTCCCGCCACTGCCTGAGTCAACATTCCCTTCACTAATAAGGAAAGGAATTCAAACTCAACAGCCGTTTTGATGGGAAACAGGGCCATGGATGTGCCCTTAAATCTTCGTGTGTCCAAACATGACACTAAAAACACATGAGGTGGACCGCAACAGCAACCAGCAACCCTGAATCAGATGCTCTTAGAAAACTGTCAGACAGGTGATGCTGTGTAAAAACACATTTTAGCATTTTAACACATTTCAAATTATTTTGGGTTCATCAGTGCACTTTTAATTAGAAAGAAATTACTGAGAAAACTAGTATATTAGTATTTTACAACCTCAATTCCAAAAAAGTTGGGGCAATATTTCAGCAAGACAATGCTACATCACATATACCATGTCCATCACAACAGCATGGCTTCACAGAAGAAGAGTCCCGGTGCTGAACTGGCCTGCCTGCAGTCCAGACCTTTCACCAACAGAAACATTTGGAGACCAAGGCGTGTTTAGCAGCTACAATCCTACATCAGACAAGAATGAGACAATATTTTTCTCCCACAATGCCAGCGACTACTTCTACTTACTTCCCTAGATGTTTAAAGACTGTTGTTTAAAGAAGAGGGGATGCTACACAATGGTAAACTTGACACTGTCCCTACTTTTTTGAGAAATGCTGCTGCCACCAAATTCAAAATGAGCTAATATTTTTTTTTATTAAATGGTAACACGTCTTAGTTTTACAGCTGATATGTTTTTCATATTCTATTGTTACCTCTATTTACCTTTTACACAGTGCCCCAACTTTTTTGGAATTAAGTGAGAGGGGTCTGGCTGCAGGCTGTAAATTTCTGACGACCACCCTCACAAACCATTCATCTGAAAAATCGTATATCTCAGAAAGGCAACGCCATAATCTAGTACAACGTAATTCCAATGTTAGATTTTCTTTTCCAAATTTCACTTTATTTATAAAAAAAGTCTGGCAGTAACATTCATGAAACAACCACATTGTAAAAATAACAAACTAATTAACATTTCCTAAATGAAACAGAAAAAAAGTCAGAGATTTAACCTCGGACTGGATTATGTGTAGACCCTCTGTAGAAATAGTTACAAGAACAGTGGCTAGCTTTAGCTTTGCTAGCTTCATAATTAACATTAGTAAATAAGCCAATGTAGCTTAGTAAGCTTTAGCAAGTAAGCTTTAGCAAGCGTGGTTAAAGTTAATGTAGCTATGTAGCTAATGAACCTACGTAGCTTACAGAGTTGCTTTGTGAGCTTAGCTTTAGCTACTTTAGCTATTTTAGCTACTTTGGTTAAGTAGCTCTGTTATTGATAGCCAAGTTAACTTAAGCAATGTGAGCTTAAGCAAACGCTACAGCTAACTTAGCCTGGCAGATAATGTAGATATGTACTTTACATAGCTGCTTTGTGAGCTTAGCTTTAGCTCTGTTAGATACGTAGCTCAGTTTTCTATGTAGCTTACACAGGAGTTTTGCAAGCTACGCTAGCAGCGTTGGAATTTTTTTTTTTTTTTTTAAGATTTATTTTTGGGCATTTTTGTGCCTTTATTAGATAGAGGAGGACAGTAGATAGAGTCGGAAACAGGGTCGAGTGGGGGAGAGACATGCGATAAAGGGCCTCAGGCCGGATTCAAACCTGGGCCACCCGCGTACATGGGGAGCGCCTTTAACCACTAGGCCACCTGCTCCCTGCGTTGGAATGTTTAATGGAGATCAAGCCCTTTACCCATAAGCAGCTGTTTACACTGATTTATTAAATGTTTTTTAATCAGGTTTTGCAGGACAGGTTTGACTTTTATTTTGGTATCCTATTTCTTAACCATTACCCTAACCCCAAACAGTAGTTTAATCCTATTTTATTTTGAAGGGTTTAGTGTTAAGATCATTTAGGGAGGTTTTTCTGGACAACTCTAGAAAAGATCCTAAAAGTAGAAGTTTGCTGAGTATACTGACTTTGATCGGTTTCAAAACTCCTACATGCTTCTAATCTTCAATCAAATAAAGAAGTTAGGAAATAAAATATGCAGACGTTATAAAGTTTTATGAAGAACCTCCATCATATTGGAAGTTTGCAATTCAATAATGGTTTGAGTGGGCGGAGGGAGATGGAGGCAACGTGGACTTAATGGAGTTCAAGGCTTTGATGGATGGCAGGAAGTCAACAAGTGATGGCTGTTTACGGTCCGCCCATCTCCTGGGACACACTCTCACACTCACACATATACAGTCTGACTGAGTGGAAATGCACCAGCGGTGAAACGCGGTCAACCGTGGGCCGATTCAGTCTGAAGGTGGCCAAGCGTGGAGGAGACCCCGTCACATGAGCCGGGGCCGACCGGGGCAGCGGAGCAGACGCCGCAAAAAAAATCACGAGACTGTAGATTGGGTAAAGGGGGGTCATGAGGATGGCGAGAGAGGGACTTCTGCCTGGATACAGACGGGCACAGAGGAGAAATCAGGGTGAACTCGGTGAACCGCCTCTCACACGCTCTGTGGGAGTCTCACTCACTACAGTCACTCACCCTTCACCTCCAACCTCCCCCACACTCTCCCCCTGCGCACTAAGAGTGTGAATGGAGCCAGGTGGAGAGGAAAAACGTGATCAGGCGGAGGTATCTCATCCCCGAGGGGTTGACGGCAAGCCGACAAGTTGAGCTGTCAGTTTGAGATCATCACAGCTTAGCAGGTAAGGAGGCAGCCAGGTGAAAACAAAGGGCATTCTGGGAGAAAAATCAGCAACAAAGACACTTGACTCCAAACAAACTGTGGAGTGAAATCGTCTCTGACCCAGTCCTCTACGCCTGCACTCCAGGGTCGAATGCATAAAACATCTAAAGTCAGAGAGACGCTCAGAGCTGACGAGATGTAGTGAGTAATTCATGAGGGTTTTTAGCCATGAGAGTCCTTAAAGGAAGGAGAGACACGGCGCTCTAATGATGACAATATAGAGAGGCTGGATGGGCTAGCATGAATGGAGGATTGTTTTAAACCAGTTTAAGGTAACATGAGGTCAACATCAATGTTTTAACACAGAATTCTTTCATTTGGAGGGTGGCATCCATCACAGTGCCACGCTTGAAGTCAATGAGCCCTTCAGAACGACCCATTTAGTATCACAAATGTTTGAGACTGCATGGCTGGGTGTAGGTGTAGGATCAGCCAATCAGAGACTTAGCTGTGACCCTCTAGGATTGTGGGTAATGCTGTTGCCCTTCCTTGTTCTTTTTAAAATGAGGTTGATAACATAAGAAAATATGTCTTCGCTATGACCATATATGGTTGTTTCACACTCAGGTAGCCGTGGTAAGTGTACCTTGAATGTTTATGACATTATGACTTATAATCAAATCTAAAAAGCAGAGGCAGAAGGCCCTATCTATGACAAGCATATTTCAAGGGTAGCTGGCCCACAGCTGAATCTCTGGGGTTTAGTTACTCTTACATATTCACCATATTGTCAGGAATTAAGTATTTAGTGCTCAAAATTTCCCTTGGGAGGAACTGATTATGACTCACTTCATCTAATGATCTGGGAGGGGGGCGGGCTTTTGGACCGTTGATGGGGACTTTTTTCCACAGGCTGATTACTCTATATTTCCATGGTAAGACCTGCTGGAGCTTTGACAGTGAACAAAAAAGTCAATTGTGTATTTCATTGGGGGATTACTTCTTTTATCAATAAAACTTAACGTAGTGGTTGTTCCCATTCATGTTTGTATAATTCTGTTCCTGACTGATCTCATCAGATTGAAATATGCTTTCTTCTGCAATGTGCATATACACAGTGCCTTTAGAAATTATTCCCCCCTTGGATGTTTTACCCTGTTGTTGCTTTTATATGGTCAATGTACTTTGCCTTTTCTTGACAAAAAATATTACAATAAAAAAACAATTAATGTCAAAATGAAAACAGATTTCTACAAAGTAATATCAATTAAACAAGATTATGTCAGGTAAAGTAAGTGGCTGGCCTAATTGAACAGAGGTCCAGCCAACTGGTGCTAGTAGTCTCACAATAAGTGAAATGGGGATCACCTGAGTACAGTGATTGTGTCTCAAGTGATTGTAGTATAAAGACACCTGTGTCTAGAAGGTCCAGCCACTAGACAATCAGTATTCATGGCTACCAGAACACTCCAAGCAATCCAGGTTAAAGCAGATGGATACAGGTTTGATTTAGCACCTTTGTATCATTAAAATAGATACATTAATATATGATTTGAATGTTGCACACTTTATTTAACTATGCAGTCTTCGGTTCAAACTGCAAATGTTAAACACTGAAGTAAGAAGTTTTAAATATATACTTAAAATAAAGCACTTAATTACAACAATAACAATAATTTTGTGTATTTTAAGGACAAATTTGCAACATTTACAGGTTTTACCCCAATTTTATGTGTAATTACACATTAAAATATAAATATTTAAGACATTAATTTTATAAATCAATCATGGTGGATATAATATAAAAAGTGTCATTAATGTCAAAATGAAACAGATTTCTACAAAGTAATGTCAGATAAAACAAAAATATATAATGTAAAATGAATGACTGTAAAAATATTCACCCCAGTTACAATTGCTGCCAGGACTCTCACAATTAGTGAATTGGGATCACCTGAGTGCAGTGAATGTGTCTCAGATGATAGTAGTATAAAGACACCTGTGTCTGGAAGGTCCAGTCACTAGTTAATCAGTATTTATGACTACCATTACACCACGAAGACAAAGGAACACTCAAAGCAATTAAGATAAAAGGTTAATGAAAAGTATAAGTCAACAGATGGATTAAAAAAAAAAAATCCAAGGCACTAAACATCCCCCAGTGTTCAGTTGAATCCACCATCAAGAAATGAAAGGAATATGGCACATGTGTAAATCTGCCAAGATCCTCACAAACCAAGAGACTGTGAAAGAAGGAGACTAGAGAGACAGACCATCAAGACTACTCTGAAGGAGTTACCAAACACTGCACATCACCACCAATGCACCATCCCCACTGTGAAGCATGGTGGTGGTAGCATCATGCTGTTGGGATGCTTCTTGGCAGCCAACCCTTTATTAAGGATTGGATGCCGTCCAGATGGTATATAGCATCCGGTCAACTTCAAAATAAAAGACCAGGTTCAATCTGCAGATTGTTTATCTCATGACTAAATCAACTTCACAACACCAAAGCTATCAAATGGACAGCAAATAAAGCTCAGACAGGCAATTTAGCGTGTTATTTGTATGTTCTTCTCTTTTTTCCAGTGTTATCTTATGATTATTCTTGTATTCAACCATGGATCACATTCCGTCTTCAGCTCTAAAAGCTGTTCCTTGAAACCACACCATGAATGAATAAACCCAGCAGTAAAGCTCCTGGGTGTGATATTTTCTAAACAACATTTAGAAAACTCTTTTCCTAAAGTTTGCAGCGAGGCTGGAGGCGTGAAGCCTGAGGGAACCTTAGAAACACAGCTGCTAATGCATTTACATCACACTCTCGCTTCTTGCCAATAATGTGTCTGCAGTGTTTAACAGTGAATGCGATCTAAAAAATGCCTTTCATTTTGAGCAACACCAACCCACAGTAAAGAGGCCAGGGATCAAAACCATAGGTGTCTGATAATAGATGTAAGAAATAGAGCTGAATATTACAGCGTCCTCCGTTTATTTAGCCAGACACAGAAGTGGCACATGAAAAATGAGCCGGGCACAGCAGCTTCGACACACGGAGCCGAGGAGGAGGGGGTGGAGGAGGAGTGGACGTGAAGAGATTTTTAAAGAGATCATTTCAAGCTGAGCAGACGGAGCGACTGCAGCTCTGCCCATGGCGATACACTCAAAAGAAGAAAACAAGGAAGAAGAAGTGAAGCTTGGTTTGAGTTAAAGGAGACAGAGGAGGGACGTGCTTATGCACACAGCTGGATTCAGGAAGGTTTATAAGCCAAACTCCACCTGGTAGTGTGAAGTTTGAAGCTCCCACAGAGGCCTGAAACACCAAGAACCAAAATCTCACAGTCTCAAACTGATAGATAATCAATGAGTGTTCAGCACGCCGCAGGAGCCTTTCAAGGATAAAGTGTTTGGATCTTCTCAGTAAACCCACTTTTCCTCATCCTGCCTTTATTTCTCCTTCAGTTAGATTCCTGAAGTACATTTCCCAGAATGACTTTGGACGTCTCTCAGAGAATTGGTGTAAAGCCTGTTTAAATCAGGTTTTATGTCTAATGAAGATGAGAAGATCAATGCCGTCTCATCTGTATGCTGAGGCAAGCTGGTGATAACTTCAGTTTAGCACAAAGACATGGCCATGTCTTTGTTTCCAGGGTTTTTATGTTCACCAACACTCAAGGAGATTACGAAGGACTCTTTATTCAGCTCCAGTTGTTAAAAACAGAATAGAAAAAGAAATTTCATTTGCATTTTGAAGGGTTAAAACCCATTCAGGCCTCCTGACCAAAGTCGATTACCTGATGGCTCTTGAGACTGTCTTACCAGATTTACACCAGGCGTGTTAAGAGGGATTTTAGCCTCCCTGCTCTGCTATGAGGACGACTGGAGCAACTCCAATTAGGCGTTGTAAATATTAAATGTGGATGGTCATGTGTAATGGGACAATAGTCAGTCAGGAAGCAAGGAAACTGATGAAGGAAGCATGACTACCAAAGCCATTGTGACGATAATAAACCTGTACCCATGCTGATCTATCCAGAGGCCACCATTGTTTACTGGCTTGCAGTCGCTTCAAAGAAACAGAGAGCTCCAGGAGCTACATCTTAGTGACTCCACAGGTGGTACTGAGATGAATGCTACCTTTGCAATAACATGATTCTGGAAATTTCATCCCAGTCTGATATTTCACAGTCAACTGTAAGTGAAATTATTAGAAAGTGGAAGCATTTAGGAACAGCAGCAACTCAGCCACAAAGCAGAACACCACATAAAATCACAGCGCGGGGTCAAACACTGCTAAGGCCAAATGACGCCAGCTCTCTGCCCATTCCATAGCTGGAGAGTTCTGAACTTCCACTGGCATTAATGTAAACACAAAAACTGTGTGGCGAGAGGAGCTTCATGCAGTCCCGCCCACAGAATTAAAAACCCAGTGAATGGGCCCTCCCTAGTTGTGATTATTGATGCATGTGTGTTGGATCAGCAGCCTTGTTGATAGCGTCTTTGCTTATGGCTTGGAGCTGAGAAGTGTGTGAAGCTATGATGGGGTTCAGATGTTCAAATTACTTATTTACAACACATTTTAACCCCTTTTTATTACTGTTTCTGAAAATTTCTCTAGGGGTTTTTCCCAATATTTTTCCACTTTTAGCAGCTTTTTAACCACTTTTCACCAATTTCCCACCCATGTTTGCCTCTTTTAACCCATTTCACCACATTTCTAACTGCTACAGTAATGCCACTTGAGTTTTTTTAAAAAGTTGTGGGACTGCAGAAAGCTTAATGGAAATTAAAACTCAAAATTTCTATGTGTGACACACATTAAACAATAATGACTAGGACATTGTTTTGGCAAAACATGTTATCCCATCTCTTGGACCATAAAGTAAAAAAAAAAAAAAAAATCATCCAGTGACAAAAAGTCTTCAAAATATTCACATATTTACCAAAAAGTCCTTTCAATCTTCTATATTGGCTGATTTTGAGCCATTATTCAAAGCAATTCCCGTCTTCTAAGACAGGATGCTACATCACAGGCTCCCCGCCTCTCCATTATGAGCCATTCAAGACTGGTTCAGGCTGTCTCCTCCAGTTGCTAACTGTAGAAACATGTGCTGTTTGGGAACACATGAAGTGACGACAGCACAGCCTGTCATTGGTTGTCACAGCCCTTGTGACATCTGTTTTGGGAACACAAGGTGGTGGCTAATGCAAAGCTAGCAGGAGATACAATCAGAAATGGGTTAAGAATGGATGAAAAAGACATTCAATATCAGAGTTACTGGTGTGGATTTGGTATTTAAAGATCCTGGAATGTCACCAAAGTTTTGGGCTCGCTAAAGAAATCTACCTTAAGGACTATGTAAGCATGGATAGCGTCATTAGAATGGCAAAACGGAGGGCGTCCAGAGTGGAAAAAGTAAGTGGCTGTGATTTATGGTTCAGAAGTTATTTATCTATTCTTGTCATATACATCAACGTCGATCTCAGGCATGCCTCAGCATACTAAGGCATTTTGGGCAACACTATGCTTTGTGAGGCAACAGTTCAGGGAAGGCCCTTCTCTATGCTAACATGACAGTACCCCAGTGACAAAGCAAGGACTATAAAGACAGGGTTTGATGAGTTTGGTGTAGAGGAACTTGACTGGCACAGGCGAGCCCTGCACCTAAACCCCATCGACCACCTTTGGGATGAACTGGAGTGGAGATTGCCAGCCAGGCCTTCTCATCGAACAACACCTCATGAATGCTCTACAAAATGAATGGGCACAAATTCCCACAGAAACGCTCCAAAAGCCTCCCAAGAAGAGTGGAGACTGTTATAGCTGCAAAAGGGGGGAACTAGTAGTATACCTACTTGCAGTCCCTTTGTGTGAACCACGCCTGTAGCTACCACCTCTTTCTCCTTAAATGAAGCTGACTGGTCCGGTCATTCCCCTACTGAGAACAAGTGTATCAGCTTAAAGCTTTGAAAGATAGATCTGCCAGCTGACAGACATGGAATCTGGACAATTCATCAGCTTTACAAACGTTAATGGCATGTTTTAAATCTCCTCTAGCTTGGGCTTTTGTCCTTATTTCTTTAAATGTCATAGTGCGCACTATGTTCCTCTATTTGAAATATTTTCTGCTATATGACTCCATCATAGCCTCTGGGAACATCTCACCATGACAAAATCTGTTTACAGCAAACAAGTTGCAGCTGACCAAACAACACAGCTCAAAAATAGCTGCTTTTAAGGGAGAATTTTTCCATCAGCTGCAAGAGAGAAGGAAGACGGGAGTGCCTGCACACAGAAAATGAAAAGGACTGACTGAGAGCAGAGCTATTATAAATCACAACAATTATTCTTGATGACTTAAGAAGCCTAATTTGCCACTAACTCACATCCACACCCTGACTAGTTTGATTTCAATCAAAGTTCTCCTGCAGTGGGAGTCATGTGAAGCACAGTGGGACTCGTGGTCGGATACGGAGTGGTTTCCTCTTGATCTGACTGGAAACATGCAGAAGAGCTCACTTTAACTGGCATTAAGGTCTGGGGCTGAAAAAACACCACAGGAAAAGAGATTATGTGTACCCGGCTCCTACAAAACCATCTGACCCTGGAATGAAATCATGAATAAAAGCACTTGTGTCTGTTAATAATCATCCCATCTTCATTTGTCGATGTGAATGTAGCTTCTTTGTTCATCAGGAGCCTTTCATGTGCCTAAGACCTGCATGTTCTCAAACAGACAGCTGAGGGCGACTCCACAGGGTAAAAAAAAATCAAGACAGTATTTGATTTATTCTTTCAGTAATCATTGTCTTGATGAGTTTATGATCCCTATCTCTAGTTTCAATCCTTCTTTGTTAAGGCATGATGATCAGTGGGTAAATACAAATCTCAACTGAGAAAGTTTTAGAGCGTATTTTTTGGTGACAGAGGGAGTAAGGAAAGCGAGAGTGCAAGTGCAGTAGTGCAGTAGTCCACTGATGGTGCATATAAAAAGTGGGCAGGTCAAGACTGATCCGAGGAGGGAGGTGCAGACAAAGAACTGAGAGATGCAGACAAAGAAGAGAGGGATGCAGACAAAGAAGAGAGAGATGCAGAAAGAAAAATAGGGGATGCAGAAAGAAGGGTATGTTACAATGATACAATGTCATTTAGTGGACGTTTTTGTCCAAAGCACCCCATATCTGCTTGTGTTGTTCTCAGAGTAGGAAACACAAGCACATTTCTAGACAGGAGGAAACAGCATAAGCACAATAAAGTTCTTTGAGTCTGATCAGACACTGGTGCTGCCATGTAGTGTTAGAGGCACAAGGTGTATAGAAATGCAGGAAGGAAGAAGAAGAAGGAGATACAGAAAGAGAGCTAGAGATGCTGGAAGAGAGAAGAAGAACTACATGCATGAAGCAACAAAACAAATGACGTCACACTCCAGATAGACTGCTCCATATTCATCACATTGAATATGTCTCACATCCATCTGGACGAGAGCCCATAGAAAGTGTTTGGGCTTTTTTTGTTTGTAAATTGAGATTTTTTTGTATGAACTGTCTTGTGAACTGTCCTTTGAGATGTCCTGTCATTGTAAATCTTCAGACAACCAATGAAACCTGGCTGTTGTAATTCTGGCATATTAACAAAATTGCATCTCATCATATGTGTATTCATTTTTAACTCTCTTAATCCAGCCTATTTAGTTAATGAAATAAATAAGATAAATCCCTAGATGAGTTGATAGGTTTAATTCAAAGCTGTATTGAATTAGCAGCTTGACTGAGGACTTTAGTTTGGGTTTTAAAAGTTTTATTGCCAAAGATTGTTTCCTTAGCATGGCTTTAATCATCTTACGATACAACAAGCACTCAGCCAATCAAACGGATGTTGCTCCCAGTTTTGGCTCACATTAACTGTATTATAAGCAAATTAGTTCTGGCTGTTTCAGATAAATGAAGCTTTTTCTGTCTGTGTGTTTGGCTCAGAGCTTTAATTCAAAAACAAAACAATCAGAGGGAGTTACAAAGAGTCTGGACACAATCCTGTTTGGACATGAAGATTCAGAAAAATGCAGGATAACGAGCCCATGTAAAAGTCTCATGGACTTTATTTTGGCTGGCTACACACAAGAGGGTCTTAAAATCTTCACCAAATTCATAAACATGGAGACCTTAGAGGATTGTAGATCAGTTCTGATCTGGTCTAGCCACCATTATGTCCTTCATTGGAGAACTGCAACCCCAATTTACCCAAAATTTTCAACGTCTAAAATGTATTCCACAAAAAATTAAGTTTCCAGTTTGGAACATTGTCGCAGAAGCCCTGAAAGGACAGATGCATACATTTAATTTTCCAGCTATATTACATTCTTGTAAAACAATATGGCTGTTAGCATTTCAAGCTAGTGGTGATAAATGATAAAAATTTTTTTTTTTTTTTTTTTTAAAGATCAGTAAAAAGTTGTTCAATATCAGATTAACCAGCATGGATTTAAGCTATAAAGTCCCTGAAAAGACAGCCAAGTTCCAGACTTGTTAGAAAAGCCTCAGTAAGGGATTTGAAGGCATGGGTAGCATTAATGGAGTGGTCCACGGGCTAGCTTTAAGAGGAAAAGTAAGAGGCTACAATTCATGCTTCAAAAGTTAATTAAATTTTAGTAACCTGTGTTATTTCTTGTCAAATAAAACAGTTTATCTTGGGGGAGTGCTGCAGTTTGCTGGTACAACGTACTTCCAGTTTTAGATTTTTTTTCATTCAACTTTAATTATAAACCAAATCTGGCAGTTACATCCATGTAAAGCTGTATGCAAACATCACAGACTGAGCAAGATTTCATGAATAAAACAAACATTAGAGGTCTAATCAGGTATAAGATTGGTTATAGCCTGTTTCAAAAGTAATAACATGAAAGTTGTCTCGCTTGAACTTCATTAGCTTTAGCTAAAGCTTGCATAGCTATGCTAGCTATAAAATTAATATTACTTCATTAGCAAATGCAGTTAAGCTAGCTTTAACAATGTGAGCTTCAGCAAATGAATCCAAATCTAATGTAGTGAGTAACTACATAGATTACATAGCTGCTTTGTGAGCTTTGCTTCAGCTATGTTAGCTTTGTAGCTATGTTAGCTATATTGCTATGTTAGCCACGAAGCTCTGTTATCAATAGCTAGCTTAGCTTTAGCAATGTGAGCTTAATTAAAGATAGCTAAAGCATATGTAGATAAGTAGATACCAGCTGCTTTGTGAGATTAACTTTAGCTACATTATCTATGTATCAATGTAAGCTATGTTGCACCATTATCCATTCTGAGTTTGCTTTTGCAATGTGGGCTTTAGCAAATTTAATTTATGGTAATGTAGCTATGCAGACAACTTAGATACATAGCTTATTTAGCTGCCTTGCCAGGTAAAATTTAGCTATGTTAGCTAAGTAGCTATGTTAGTTACATAGCTCCATTATTCATAGCTAAGCTAGCTTTATTAAGGTGAGCTTTAGCAAATGTATCTTAAGCTAACATAGTTTACACATAACGTATACATAGCTTATGAAGCTGCTTTGTGAGCTTAGCTTTAACTCTGTGAGCTATGTAGCTATGTTAGCTATATTGCTATTTTCACCATGTAGCTCTGTTATTCATAGCTAGCTTAGCTTTAGCAATGTGAGCTTAACTAAAGATAGCTGAAGCATATGTAGATAAGTAGGTAACAGCTGCTTTGTGAGATTAACTTTAGCTACATTAGCTATGTATCCAAGTTAGCTATGTAACTCTGTGATCCATTTCTGAGTTCGCTTTTGCAATGTGGGCTTTAGCAAATGTAGCTTATGCTAATGTAGCTATGCAAATAGCTTATATAGCTGCCTTGTGAGGTAAGACTTAGCTATGTTAGCTAAGTAGCTATGTTAGTGACAAAGCTCCATTATCCATAGCTAATTAAAGTGAGCTTTGGCAAATGTATCTAAAGCTAACATAGCTACTTACATAATGTATACATAACTTATGTAGCTACTTTGTGAGCTTAGAATAGCTCTGTTAGCTATGTAGTTCCATTAGCTATGTAGTTCTGTTCAATATGTAGCTCTGGGATATACATAGCTTATGCAGTTATACGCTGTTAGCAGACTGTTTACTTCATGAAATGTTTTGTAATTAGGTTTTGCAGGTCAGGTTTTTGACCTTCAACTTTTGGTATCCTGACCCTTACCTGGGTCCTAACCCTAAACGTATGTGTAATCTGATTTTTTTTTTTTTTTCAAAAGTTTTAGCGTGCCTCAGATATATGGTGTCTCAGATGGTCTGTGAGAGAAGCCACCAGAAAAAACAGTCTGCAGCCTGTGTGCCAGATCCATCCGGCCTTTTGATGGCCACGTCTGTCCCATATATTTTAAACACAAGCCAGATTGTGTTGAAATTAGGAGTTTTGGGCTTGTAACATCAAACTGAGGGGCGGTTTCTCTGCTGTTTAATGTGTGATGTTATCCATTTCAGCAGTGGAGGTTACTGTTGCTATTTTTCTTTTGTGGACAGGACCTGGTTTGGGTTGATGGGACAATCACTGCAGAGTAACGGCATGTGAATGTTCTCAAGTCAAGGACGTTGTTACTGTCTGTTAGTGAGCTGCCTCACCTGCACATTGAAAGGACAGACTGCTATTGACATGGCAGGCTCTGTACAGCATGTGATAGATCAGAGGGTTTTTGCATTTTCATGTTTATGGAGATGTTTTTAAGAATGAAGCATGTATGGACAGGATTGCTATGCCTGAGTGCTGTTAGATCAAATCATATCAAACCTCCTTCACTAATGTCCAAACCAGCTGCTGCACAGACCTCCCTCCCTGCAGATAGACTGAAGCAAAGCATCCATACCTGAATTATATTTCATATAGTCTTCTTCATGTGTTTGAAGTTGCTCCGTACTGCTTTTGTTATTTCCACTGGGGCCTCCGGTGCTAAAAATAATCTGTTACTAAGACATTCAGGATGAAACAAACGCAGCTCGTACGACATGTTTCCAGGACACCAACGATACTATTTGTTGTTAAAAATGATACACAACTGCACTACAACCCTGCAGGGAGATTTGTGCTGCCTCCACAACCATAAATACACCCGGCACTGCTGCTGAATCAGTTCACTGGGTCAGATTGGAGCACGAATACACACCGAACCACAGACAGACAGCCGTAATAAGAACAACAGAGGAGAGAGGGAAAGACAAGCATCCTGAGTGAGACGCCCACAAGCTAAAACAATCCATGCAAAACCATTTTATATGACTGAATCACTCCTACACACAAACACACACAGCGAATGAAGCACTTTCATTAAAACAATGATCTGATAGCAGCCAGCTCATCAGCGGAGAGATGACAACACTCGCGGGTTAAAACCTTTTAAAACGTTGCACAGCGCTCTGATCTCAAAACGGCTTAGTACACTCACAAATACACACACAGAAGGGATTTACCTTCCTATGAGAGCATAACTGACCTCTCTCTGGAACTCATCACCCCCCGGTAACCCCTCAAAAACAAACAAACACTCTCACAAAGCTGCACACAATCCACTCGACACATTATCGCTAGATCTTCAAAAGAATGGGAGTGTCTTATTGTGGCATCAGCAGGAGAACTGTGGGTCCAACCTTGACTCTACAAGATCTTCATTACAACAATATTTATTCATGAGTGATAAGGGATGAAGGAGAAGCTGCATGATGTGCAACAGCAAGAGTGGGAACTTCTGCAGGGCATTGTTTCAGGTGTTCTGCAGAAGCTTTAGCTTAAGTAGCATTCTGCATCAAATGCATGAACAAAAACACCAAAGACACTTAAGTAGCGCAGATCTGCAAAACAAAGAACCTCAAAGAGTGTGATCCTTTATTTTTAAACCACAGTCTCTCCTTTTCTGCAGAGAGTTAAATTTCAAGTGGTGGATCTGGCCCGAAAACTGGGTTGCAGAGCTTTTTTCAGTGAGTTGTGGGTGTGCCTTGAAAAAGAAATCTGGCAAAACGTCTTTTTGCTGCTTCTTTCTGAAGGATGTGTTTCCTGTGGTGCAGTGCACGTGCAGTGGTATTTAAATCTTGTGGTCATGTAACTACCATCCTGTCACTCATAACATGGGAACACTAGTGGAAGCACCAGTGTTGACTATACATTTTGCAAAAAACTGAAGAATCTGCACTTTATGGCCTTTGAGTTATTTAAATACTGGGCCAGCATACAGTGTCTATAAAAAGGATTCATCCCCTTGGATGTTTTACCCTTTTAGAAACTTTATAAATCAACTATGGTCAGGATATTTTGCTTTTTTGACACAAAAAATATCAAATGTCAGAGAAAAAACACATTTCTGCAAAGCAATGTCAATTAACCCAAACTTGTAATGTAAAATAAGTGACTGCATAAATATTCACCTCCTTAAAGTCAGTACTTAGTAGATGCACCTTTGGCTACAATCACAACATTCAAGTCACATTCCAGCCTTCCAGTGCCAGCTGCCAAGAGGCATCCCCACAGCATGATGCTGCCATCACCATGCTTCACAGTTGGGATGGTGTGTTTTTGGTCTTCCATTTGACTATGGAGTCTCCCACATGCCTTTTGGTGACCTCTAGTTGAGCTTTAATGAGTTTTCCTCCACAGTGACTCTCTCTTTGCCATGCTCCCATAAAGGTTTGATTGTCGAAGGGCCTGGGCAACAGTTGTTGTATGTAGAGTCTCTCCCATCTCAGTTGCTGAAGCTTGTAACTCCTTCAGAGTAGTCATAGGTGTCTTTGTGGCCTCTCTCACTAATCTCCTTCTTGCACAGTCACTCTCAGCCTCGATTTCAGCCCCCATTTCTTGATTTAACTTAACTCTAGGGGATGTTCAGCCTTGGATTTTTTTAAGCATCCCCTGACTTATACTTATCCTTTTCTCTGCTTGGAGTGTTCCTTTGTCTTCGTGGTGTAATGGTAGCAAGGAATACTGATTAACCAGTGACTGGACCTTCTATACATAGGTGTCTTTAAACTACAATCACTTGAGACACATATACTTCACTCAGGTGATCCCTGTTTCACTAATGGTGAGACTACCAGCACCTTTTGGCTGGACCTCTGTTGAAATACGTCAAAGGGAGTGAATATTTGTGAAATCACTTATTTTACCTTACATTTTTTATTCATTTGACAATACTTTGTAGAAAACTGTTTTCACTTTGACTTTAATGCCAAATTATATTGACCATAACTAATGTATAAAGTGAATACAAGGGTAAAAATATCCATGAGGTTGAATACTTTTGCTGTCTGATGGACATTATAACTACATATGCAAAAGCTTAAAATTAACACTGCAGGACAGTTGGTGTTACAATCAGACTGCATGTTAAAGCTTGTTGCCTCAGAAAAAACTATTTGTTTGTTTCACTGGGGACAAAAACCTCCTACACTGTACAATTGTATAAAAGCCATGGTAGAAAATCAGCGAACACAATGACGGATTTGACAACTGAAAATTGAGCAAACTGACAGATCAAGTCAAACAACTCCAAGCACTTCTTTAAACACAATCACTTAAACAAATCAAAGCACACTGCCACACTCTCCACATCTTCATGAGTGTGAGTGGACTCTAACAACAAAACAAACGCATCCTCACACTGCAAACAATTCTCCAAACATGCACTTGGTCTGAGCAACCTGATTAGACATACATTTAAGCTAAGCAGACTTGGCAAGAAATAACATGATCAAATAGCTAGAAAAAAATAAATGTCTTACCTGGTGAAGAGTTGGGCAGCAGATTGACATGGAAAGAAAAAGAGACAAGAAACATTCTGTTAGATGTCTTACTGGCATGGAAAACATCAGTTTGCATTGCCAAAGCATGGTACAAAAGAAAGAAGGTATTAAAAAAATAAAAAAGGAGCAAAAAATCTGGATTCAGCTGTGAAATTACAATTTCCAATGTGGTAGTGGTGTGGTGTTTGAGGCTCTTTTTGGGTCACAACAGCTATAGTGCGCTGCAGCATTTGCATATTGTTGTATCCCACTGAGCAGATATGGAAGTTTCAATTGGTTGTTCACACTAGTGTTGCATGGTACACCGATATTTCTGGTATTTCTGGCTTTTAATTTTTAAAAGTTATGGCACCAGAATTGCTGCCGTTTGATGCCACTCGTGGGTCAAATATGGCTTTCAAGTCACCAGTAGACATTTAACAAGCAGGGAGAATTAAAAAGTTTTATGTGGATCTTCCACCAGATGGCAGTGTGAGCAATGTAGGCAGACAGTGTCAACAGTGTCCAGTCAACGCCTCAGTTTAATACACGAGCCTCAGCCACGAGAGGAACACCTCCACCTCATGAAACAACAACAACAAAAGCGAGTCA
The DNA here is from genome assembly GCF_018320785.1 of Cheilinus undulatus. Lineage (NCBI taxonomy): Eukaryota > Metazoa > Chordata > Actinopteri > Labriformes > Labridae > Cheilinus > Cheilinus undulatus. The sequence continues at coordinate 14,666,492 of NC_054887.1, read as the reverse complement.
TCCACCGTAGTACCTCTGTGTGCACAGGTAAACAGAAGAGGCTACCTTAGCCTCAGAGCTAACACTGAACAATGGGTTTATTGAACCTGCAAGCTAAAAGGGCTACGGTCATAACAACACACTGAAGAGATCACCAAGCACCTCATAGACAAATACATAGAGCTGTTCAAGGAGTACAAACCAAAACAAGTTAGCATAGAAGCTAGCTGGCTAGCCTGCTAGTACCATGATGATGGGCTGCTAATTTATGTTATACGAGAAAAGTAGCGTTAGCAAATCACGTCACATTGCAGCGTACAAAGCTTGACAGGCTAAAAGTGAGATTCAAAACAACAAACTTATGATACTAAGATTATTAGGCATCTTGTCTAAGTGCTTTTAAAATGCTTGAATAGCTTACAAAAGGGCTTCTAACTTATGTTTCATGTCTTATGGTGACTCTATAGCATGACACTAAATGATCAGTTAAAAAGACAAAAAGTAACCGTCTCACTTAACCTATCAGTGTTCAGAGTGGATATAAAGTCCTGAATTTATACAAAAATAACAAGATTTGGTCACTTGAGCAACATTGTAGTGTAGGCCTGCTCATAGACTGACAGAATCTATTTTATTTAAATGGACCTGAGCTTTTAGTACTTTTCTAGTCGTCAGACCACTCAAAGCGCTTTTACACCGCAGGTTAGACATACCCATTCATACCCTTTCACTCCACATTCACACAGTGATAGCAGAGGTTGCTATGGACATTGGCCAACAGTATTAGCTAATCCCATTCACATCCATACCCATTTACACAACACTGATGAAGCACTGGGAGCAAATTCGGATTAAGTATCTTGCCCAAGGACACACTTCCATATGATTGCAGGTACAGTATGTATTAGATGTTATCAGATCAAATGTTTATATAGAATCACATTTCAAATTAAATCTAACGGCAGATTAGTTAGCCTTGAAAAATCGAAACTTTATGAACTTAGTGAGTCTTTGAGTTCTGCATAAGCACACCATTTAAGAACAAATTAATAAATAATTGTTAAAGGAGTTAGCATAAATATAAATCGAATAACCAAAACTTTCCAAAATATATTTTTTTACATTTCAGGTTGTTAATAAACTAATTTCCAGGTATCGAGTATTGAACCAGTATCGTTTCAGGTTTCAAGTATCATTTTAGTATTGAGTATTGTAATACTAAACTAGGTATCCATATTCAAGTTATAATTTTGGTATTGTGACTCGAGTTCATTTTTATTTGCTGGTGGAAAGTGTAAAGAACTTGTCTCTGATATCCTTGCCTAAAGGACAGATGGTTAGAAAGAGCAGCTCTGTTTCCACCTCCTGTTGGCTGCAGCGGGTGCGCAGACTTTATTCTTTAGGGATCCATATTGTTTCTCTTTCCTCTTTAATCTTAAGACCCACCTTTTCAAATGGTCACAGTCCAGTAGTTTGGTCTAAATGAGCATTTGATTGACAGCTTTAACATCATCACAAATAAATCACACTGAGATGAAAACAGACTTGAGTTCATGCCAAATATGTTAGGTGTGAGAGCACAGAAAAAATTGCACTACCTTAACCTTTTCATGCTGTGTGCAGTCCAAGAATGCTTTGCAAGAAGCTTGCCAGGAAGGCCACTATAAAGTGGGGTTTCTCTTAATGAAAAGCCAATGGATTATAGGGTGGAGGTTCATTGATTTATTCATTCTGTCAGCAAGAAAAGGACACTTCATTCGACCGAAAGTGCTCTAAAAAGTATGCCATGAACAAATAATCCTAAATTCATTGAGTGCTTTTAGATTTAGACCCCAAAATATCTTAAGGCATGGCCCAGATTTAAAAGAGTACATCTAAATATAGTTGCCAGGTTGCTGTAAGTTGGATATGATTGGTCCACAGAGGATGGATACCAATATTTCAGGTGCTAGCTCAACCGTCATGTCTTCTTCTAATGAGCAGATTGAAATAAATTAGCAGCTCACTCCAGCTTCCCAGAGAAAGAACTGAAATATTAAAACTTCTCCCCTGTAGCGCCACCCTCAGGACAAGAATTATATCCATGCAATAAACACTGCAGTCTCTGTGGGCCATGCAATATTTAAGAGTGCTGGATTATAGCTGTCTGTCCAGATCTGAACATGCTCCCCTGCAGCATTTCATACCCGCTGTGACACACAAATCCACACGCGTACAGCTCCTGTCTCTGTCACAGTTTCTGTGATTTCGGTCCACTTCAGCCTCATTTAGTCTCATTCCTCTCCCTGTGTGTGCATTTCTGATGTAAGATCCTGCTGGATGTCCAAGAAGGATTATTTCAAAGCTGTAGAGCTGTAACACATCCAAGACAGAGCAAGAGCTTTCAAAGCAAGTGCATATACGCACGCACAAAAACATGCACGCCTCAACATGTTCAGCATGCAGACACATTCAGCTTCTTGGCTTTTTTAAATCATCCCTTGTGCCAGATTTTATTATCTTTAATTTCAACATTTTTTCTTGGCTAAACATGAATCAAAATCAGACTAAACAGTTTCCTGATGAAGTTTCCTCTTGTGGAAAAGGTTCTGAAAAAGCATTTAAGCCATTTTTGGTGTACTAAAGCCCGCCATTACAGCTGAATCCCAAACTTCCCCTACTTTTCCATCGTCTCTGCTGTAGAGGGAGGTAAATGAAGCAATGCTGGAACTGAAGCAGAGACGCTGGATTTGTTGTGTTGGAGCCTGCTGTTTGATTCAGCCACTGCCTCTGCACAAAGATTGGACTGAGCTACTGAGGTGTGATAGAGCCGCAGCTTATGCTGTTGATTCTGATGCATGAAAATACAAACATAGAGTTGAGCTGCAGACCGTGTTGAATAGAATTCACTGGCACGGCATACCAGAACAGGTGCGACCTGAGGAGTGATGACAATCTCATCAATATTCCTCTAAAGCACAGCAGGCAGGTTGTCTATTTTTAGTAAAATATTCAGGATTTCATATCTGAGAGCTGGCGATAGCCAAAGTCAGAGGCAGTAGGTTAATGGGTTGTTTGTCCATGCGCCTGTCCGAGCCGCTCTTGTGAACGAAATGTCTGTTGAATACTTAGGGTTTTTTCTTAAAGTTCAGAGAGGACAGATGTCAAGGTCATCAGACCTCATGGTATCCCTTGCTCATGAATGTGATATTCTCTTTGAGGAATCTCTTTAAACTTTGCCTAAATGTTTGTGTATGGGATGTAAACTAAAAACATGGAAACACTTACAGATGTTATTTGATCTTAAAGTTAATTTTGAGAGCAGAACGAACATAATATTAACAACATAATATTAAGTGTTTGTACTGGAGTGTTGTTTCAGCAACAGACTTCACAGCCATGCTTTGGCGACCTCTGACACCAATATAAACTTCTCTTAAAGGGGTAAAATATGTCCCCTTTAAAATCAACACAGGTACTCTGGTTAAAACCTACTAGAAGTAAATGTACTGATTTCAAAATGCACTCAAAAAAGTACAAGTACACAAAAACTATTCAATTACAGTACTCTGGGTAAATGTAAAAATTTACTTTCCACCCAATCAGCACCAATGCAATGAATGAATGCAACACTTTGCATTGCAACATTATGCATGATATTGTACCCAGGGCTGGACTGGGAAGAAAATTTGGCTCATTTTTTGTCAAACCTTTACATAGCTTAGAGTTATGTGGCATTGACACATCTAATGCTGTGTTTTCGCTCTGTTTTGAATGACTACTTTGTGGTCAGAGGTGAGTATGGTAGACACATTAGCCCTACTCAAGTAGAAGTACATAAAAATTCTGCACTTATTTAAAAAAAAAGAAAAAATCTCAGCCAAAATGCAGACCTTAGCAGAAAACAATAACATTTTGCAATATTGAGGGTTTTGATTAGTTGCTCATAGATACTTGAATATGTTAATGTAAATTAAAACATATACAGTATGTTATTGTAATGCTTTGCAAATTGGAGAACCTTCTGAGGCAAAAGACTGAAGGATCTGTTGGAGGTATGGTCTCTTACCTGGGTAATGAAAGCACACTTAAGTCCAAACAGATGGAGAGAAATACAGAGGGAATAAATATAATAGTAAAGGTGTAACAGATGCTGGGGTGTGCACTTTATCTCGTTTAATTCGCTTTCTGTGTTTTGCAACATACAATCAGAATCTTGGCCTCAGAGCTCGCCCTGCTGTGTCCGTAGATCCGGTTGCAGGAAAAAGCATCAACCTTTAAAATTTTGCTATGACATTGTGGATTATCTCCTCCACCACAGTGGTTTGTTAAATCTAAAGAAACATCTGGATCTCCACCAGAACTGAATCAATTGTTCTCTGGCCGTCAGCCGAACTGTCCCTTAGTATACAAAGAAGCTCTTTTTATTAAACATCCTGCTGACGGACAAGCTAATAAAAACAAACGTGGGTGAACAAAGTCATGAAAGATTAATGTGATTCATTCAACACGAATTTAACGTGGCAGTCTAAGAGCGAACAATATCTGCACTCATGTTTAAAGAAGTCAGGACTAAGAGTTCATGTTTTCCCTCCTCGTGTACTCAAGCGAGTCTGAGCCATGACGTTTGACCTCTAATTCTGTCTTAATGTGGCTCATTACACACATGCTGATTACAGGCTAATTAAAAAATCATGCTGGTTAATACCCAGATGGAGGCCGACTCCCACACAACAGCCTCAGCAGGCCCACGATAATCACAGATAAGCACTTTGTAACACAGAGGGGTCTCACACACACAACCAACCACTGCTCTTTATCGGCCAAAGGATTTTCACCAGCTTAATAGTTCAGGAGCACAACTCAGACGTGGTGGTCAGAAGTTCAAATCCCATGAGGGAAAACCTTTGAATAAAATATGGATTAAGGATAAGCAGAGCTGTTCTACATTTAAGAGACTGAAATAAACAGATCAGACCACAGGAAAAAAAGAAGGTTTAAAGTCTGCAAAGACTGACATTTTGAGGTCATAAATGCATTTTTTAACATTCAGGTAAAGATTAGACAAACATATTCATCTATTGTGGCCCACTATGGACAAAAAACAAACTTTCACAAACATTTTGATTAGTCTTCAATTAAGTTATTTCATATCAAATATACATAAAAGAAGAGTACAACATTCAACGACTGGGCTCTTTAAAGTTCAATATCGTGTGCAATGAAGTCCACCATACCACGCTGATTTTATCTTAAATATAAAATATTAACACAGGTTTAGAAATGAAGAAAAAAGCAAAAAGTAAAAAATTAGGAAAATCAAACTCTGGCTTTAAAGTTCTTGGCCAACAAGCCGCTTTCACCCCCAAAAAGAACCAGCTCTGAGTCAAAAGTACAGGCTCTTGGTCAGGCCCCTGCAGCAAAATGATTGATCTCGAATTCCTTACATAATATTTTTATCTACTATAGAAACCTTTTCAAATGTCAAGTTTGTGGTTTTAATGGCCAAAAGAACTCAGCACAGCAAAAGAATACAACATTCTGTAAAATGTTGGGATAGCTTCATAGCTTTTATTCCCTTAAAGAAATAGATTTGCTTAGAATCACATCAAATCACATTGCATATCACTGCATGCTTTGTCACATAATGCATCAAAATGTATTGTCTGGAATAAGGCCCAGCAAATGTCCTTCTTCCTGTTGTGCTGATGACCATTCAACAGTCACAGAGTCACTCTGAGGATCACTCAACAGTCACAGAGTCACTCTGATGACCACTCAACAGTCACAGAGTTACTCTGATGACCATTCAACAGTCACAGAGTCACTCTGATGACCACTCAACAGTCACAGAGTCACTCTGATGACCACTCAACAGTCACAGAGTCACTCTGATGGCCACTCAACAGTCACAGAGCTATCTAAGTTATCTCAAGACTATTTACACAGCTGGCAGGTCTAGACTGTACTCTCTGTATGGGCCTTGTTTTAATAAAGACCATCCTTGATCAGCATGGGCACAACAATAGCATGATTTAGCCCTGTTACAGTGGTAACAAAAGCCTCCCCTATTAAAGGGCAGAATTTTTAAACACCAGACCAATCATGGACTTTAATCATTACTGAGATCAATATTGATAGCCCTATTAAATTACACTGAATTGCAATACATCTCATCACATTGCAAATGCAATGCCATAAACAAAACATCAAACTGTACTGCATCAAGCTCATAACACACCCATCAAATCGAAATGCAATGCAAAACAACCAACTCAATATAAATAATATTATCACAACAAATCAGTGCATCACAAGGCATGCATTGCAGCACTTTGGATGCACCGCATCACATCCCAATGCATCGTGTCACATCACATGATACATCACTCATCAAATTGCATTGCATCCTGTCACATTTCATTGCAAATTAACGCAGTGCATCAAATTGAACTGCATTATATTACAAGGCATCCCATTGCATTGCAAAACAACTTTTGTAACATAATGCATGAAACAGCATGACACACCCCTCTGCAACATATGAAATCATATAAGTCAACAAATTTAATCACATGGAACACATCCCATTGCACTGTAAAAAATACTGACACATTATAATGTCACATAATGCATTAAACTGTAATGCTTTGCATTGCATTTTTATCTCATTGCACCGCAACACATCAACATTGCATCCCTTTGAATTGCATGGCATTACATCATGAGTAGTGAATGCTTGCTGTCCACACTGCATCTGATAAAAGTATTTACCATGTAAAATTCAGTTTTCCCCTTGTAAAAAATACATCTAACACTTTTCTTTTAAGTGCAGAGAAACAAAAGTGTGACGCTTTGCATTAAAGAGCCTTTGACAGCTGTGAGAAGCATATCACAAAACTGCAAACATAATGGTAATACTAATGCCCAAGTATCTCCACTTTGTAAAACAAGCTTAAAAGCTCTATGAGTGAAGAAAATCTTTCTTTCAGACACTCATCTTTCTCTTTAGCGGTTCCTTATCCATGTCAGAGTGAACGACAGAAAGGGAAAATAGGAACGGAGAAAAAACGTCAACGCGCCATATCACTCTTGATTTGTTAGGATTCTATAGGAATCAAAGTCATCAAGATGATTTTGTGCAGTTAGGAAACAGTAAGGATGCAAAAAACAACTCAGATGCAAAATGTTGCTCAAGCAAACTAAAATGCAAATCCGTCTGCACAACTAGAGTTGAAATCTCTCTGTGTGACCGCTCTCTGTTGTCATGTATCCACCATATAATCCTTTAATTGCATGAAAAAGCATCTCGGTGTCTTTTTGTGCACCAAGCAGCTTATTTCCATTTTGAGGTCACGCTTACTCCCCGGCTGAACAAACACACACTATCAAACTGTAGCGCTGCCGTGTTTATGACCTGCACCCTGCAGGGAGGGGGCATTGTCTCATGCAGACCTCCCATGGTGCTTTGGGGCCTCGAACAAGTAGACAACATGAAGGAGGACTGGAGCAACATTGCTACAGCAGCAATTTAGAGCCAGAATCATTGATGTTTACGCAGCAGGATGGAGCATGGGTTCAAACAAAATCTACCCTGACTCTGGACCCTCTGGGGATTGACTCTATATCATCGATGCTGGGTTTTAACTGTAAGGAATAAAAATGTGTTTGTTTGATATGATGTAAGACCCCGCTGCCACCTGCTCCATCCATCAAGCAGCTGATCTCATGACAGCCTGTAAAACGCTCAGCAGGGACCATCTAATACATCATCACATTATGAATAATGGTGTGAAAAAGCCATTCCCTTCAGTCAGGTTTAATGGAGAGGCGAAAATTCATGCCAGCTATCATTTAGAAGGAGGTGAATATCTCCTCCTGGATGGAGCTGAGTCAGTTTGCCCTTCAAGCATCAGGAGAAACGTGCAGTTCAACAGATCCTCAGGAGTTATCGAGCTTACATCTCTGTGCTTTTTTCACTTGCACTTATTGCTTTATTTCTCATTAAAATTTCTTATTTATACTTCTGTTCCTGTATGGAATTCAAAGGTGACTGCTCACTTTGACAGCAGCTCAGATTCTGGAGGTAAATTTCTTCATTCAAATCCCCCAATGGCATTTCAGAAAATCCTTTAAAATTAAGTTTTCTAACCCTGAAACCAAGTCAACCAGCTACCCTAGTACTGAGGGGATGTAATAGTTCACAGAGTTCGGTTTTTACCTCCAATTTGGGGTCGTGGTTCAGTGCAGGTTTGGAAAAAAGCAGCAGAAACATATAGCTTTGTTACACGCTCAGGTTGCTTCAGGTAAGTCTCATTAGAATCAAAATTGTCTGGACCCCTGAAAAACCCTGTGAATGGGCCCTCCTCTGTTGTGATATATTTACGATGTCAGTGCATGGATCATTGGTGCTAGCATCCTGGTTAACAGTTTCCTTATGTTGGAGCTGAAACGTGTGCTAAGCTATTGTTGGGTCCGATGTTGAAGCCATTGAATCTGGCCACTTTCCATACATTTTCCCACTCTTAACCCATTTTCATCATTATTTTGCACCTTTAAAACCTTTTTCTTTTTTTTTTAATTACCCACTTTTAATCAATCTTCAGCATTTTTTGCCACCATTATCTCATTGTCATCACTTTTTTAAACACTTTCAACCCCTTGTATCACTTTCAACAAATTTTTGCCAATTCTTGCCACTTTAACCTGATTTTTGTGTATTTTTATCACTTTGAAGTAATTGTTCTCACTTTTTTGACACATTTAAAACCTTTTTGCCACTTTTAACCCATTTTCATTACTTATTTTGCCACGTTTGTCTTCTCATTTTCACCTCTTTTTTTTTTTTTTACAATCTTTAACATTTTTTTGCCTGTTTTTGCCACTTAAAACCCATTCTAGTCATTTATTACCATCATTAACCCACTTTTGCCACTCTTTTTTTGCCACCTTTAACATCTTTTTGCCTCTTTTAACCCATTTTTGCCACCTATTTGCATCTTGAAAGTAATATCCACCACCTTTCTGCTACTTTTGACATCTTTTGCCACTTTAAATCACAGTTTCATTTTTGAACCCATTTGACACTTTTGCTACATTTTACCCATTTTTGCCCCCCTTTTTTTACCACTTTAACCCATTTTCGTTACTCGTCACCTATTTTTGCATTTCCTATTTTTCCTTTATTTGTCACAGTTTTATTCTACATTTTTCTGGCATCCTGATAGCTTGCACATATTGTGTCTGCAGTCTTGCTGAGGAAAACTGAAAATACAAAGCATAGTTTCAGTGGAAGAACTGTGTATCTTTAGTGTTTATAAATATTTATGTATAAGAAATTAAGGGAATAAATGCTTTCTGGATTTTTCCAGTTCTGTTTTTTCATCAGTTTGGTCGTGTTCCACATATTGTGGTACACAATGGTTTATTTATGTAAAATAGACTCACATCGACATCGTCATAGACTCATCATCGTAATATGAGGACTTCCTTTTTTAAAACTACTTCCTGTTAAGACACAGTGTTTAGTTATCATACCTACTAATCCCAAATAAGTTGGAGATATTAAAAATGCACAGCAAAGCAAGCTCTGGTCTCGCGAGGTTACAGACAAAATTGACAGATGTTTTATTTCTGGTACCAAACTGTTGAGCTCCATTTCCAGCTGCATTATTGTGTATAAGAGCAGCAGAAATGCCCACATTTTCTCCTGGAGAGGTTATTTCTGGTTCTGATTGTGAAAAATGACACTGAATAACCTGACAGAAGGTCAAAGTTTCAGACTCAGAAAGGCCATGAGAGCTACACCGCTCATCGACTTTGACGAATGATGCTACCTTGTTCTAAAAATTCCCATAAAATTGCAACTGAAAGTTTAGTTCCACAGAACCTTGGTGATTTATGAAGGAAAAATGCCACAAAAGGCCAAGTGCACTCTTCTAGAGAGTTATGTTCAGTATTCAAACCAAAGTCTGAACTGTGTTTGGATAAATAACTGATGATTATGGTTAATCTTTTTTAAATATTATCATTAGGAATCATTCATTGAGATGTCTATTGTTGGCGTTCTTAGTTTGCAAATTTAAAACCTGATTTTTTTGGCTGGATTTTGATTGTTTACCAGCAGTAGAATGATATATGAAGCAAAATGCGGCTAATCCAGATGTGTGCTGGAACACTGTGCGCTTTTAAGCTGATTCTTTCACAGTCATGGTGGAATATCAACTCTCAATGTGCACCTATGCCAAGATTCACATCCTGCTACTGTGAGGCTGGGGAAGACGTGAGGGATCACACTGCATGAGTGAAATCAGGAGAGAAAGTTGACAAATCTAAGTGAATGTGTCTCAAGTGACAGTAGTATAAAGACACCTGTGTCTGGAAGGTCCAGTCACTGGTTGATCAGTATTCCTGACTACCATTACACCATGAAGACAAAGGAACACTCCAAGCAACTGAGAGAAAACTTTATTGAAAAGTAGAAGTCAGGGGATGGATAAAAAAATCAAGGCACTGAATGTCCCCAAAGAGTGACCGTGGCCATCAGACAAGACACTATGTTTGATGGACACCAAACACTGCACATCACCACAAACACACCATCCCAGCTTTAAAGCACAGTGGTGGCAGCATCATGCTGTGGGGATGCTTCTCAGCAGCCAGCAGTGGAGGGCTTTTAATGTGGCAAAATACTCATGCAAGAGAACTACAGTGATTTCCTTTTACAAGACACTGACCTGAAGAAGAATTGGTTTAAAGACGACAAGGTGAATGTTCTATAGTGGCTGAGTCAAAGCCCAGACCTCAGTCCAGATGAGAATGTGTGGCTGGACTTGGAAAGGGCAATCCTTAACCACACGTTTTCATCAGTTACTGCACAGTTTATGCCCAAATTGTGACAGTATACCATTGGCTGTATGCAAGAGGCACCAAACAATCGACTGTGAGCTCCAAGTTTATAAAACTCTCAACTGATTGAAGCCTGTGTCTTTCTATGGGAGTTAATGTACCATCAGGAAGATTCTGGATCATTAAATTTCTATATTATGTTACTACAACATTAAAAGTCAGCAATTTATTATACATTATTATACACATACACCTCCTTATTATCCAATTATCCAGAACTATCTGACTCTGTTTCTGAAATGCCACAGTGCATCATGATTAATGCAGAATTTTCACTCCAGTGTTTTGATTACTATCATGATACATTATTATTTTAAAAGCCACACTATGTAATATTTATTTGACTTCAATTTGACGTAATTTGAGTGAGCTTTCTAATGCGAGGTATTACCATTTCTATGTTAGTAAACATTTCTGCAACCATGGTGACCAATAGTCAGATGTTTTCTCCTGCAAAATACACAAAAAAATTAAATGCAGCCTTTGTTTAATGGTGGTTTGTGCCTCCAGCAAGAACATAAAATCCAATGCAGTCATTATCAGGGTAATTTTAGCACATCTGCAGCATTAAAATTCATGCTGGAGTGAGGGAGATATCCGTCACGTTATTTTAAATGCTAATAAAAAGTCTAAATTGGATAATTATGTTGTAAAAATGTGTAATAAGAGATGCCTTCTCATGCTTCATAAAGAGATCCTGCATACCTTGGTTTCTGAATAACACGGCATGCACGTTCTGTGCGGAAGGTAGGAAGTTGTATTCTAATTAAATTAAGCACCGCTGCTTCTGCTTTAATGAAGTAGAGCACACGCAGACAAACACGTGGCACATAATCTGTGTTTTCAGTCCCTGCCGTTCTCAGAGGAAGCTCTGTTTGGCTGACGTCACCTCGGCGTTAGCGTGCTGTTGACACAACGCCTTGATCTACGTCACCGAGTTAGTTACAGTGGCTCTTTCAGACGGAGGGAGTTAAAGAGCGGGAGAGAGAGAGAGAGTAGGAGTGGAAAGAGGAGAGTCAGCAGAAAAGCTGGGTGTAAAATAACTGATGACATTCTGACAAAGCACCGGCCTGTGTGTGCGTTTGTGTGTCAGACTGCTACAAGGCCGTTAAAGCCGACAGTATTTCTGCCTGTCAGAAGCCGCCAGTGCTCCGGTGTCAGCCGTTCAGGTGAAAAGATGGCTGACAGGCGCTGACGTATCGTTATTCTCTTCCTTGCTGCAGCGCTCCTTTCTCCAGACGCCACCTGAAGGCCTCTTTGAGCCCGTCACTGTCACACTTCTTTTATTTCTTCTTTATTTTTCTCTCTTTTTTCTGTTTTTTTGTAGAAGTTCTGGTTCTTTCTGTCTGATGCACTCTAAGGAGAGCTGAACAGCAGGAAGGTAGACTCAGTCAGTCTGTCTGAGCTCGTGTTTGTTCTCACTTTGTTCTTTCATCCCTGAAAAGTTGTCCATGTTTTGGCAGAAATCACTGCGCTTCAGCCCAAACAACGAAAGAAAATATGTCTAACAAGGCTTTATCCTACAATGGAATGTGAGCTGTTACATGACACTAGGAATGATTGTAATAAAAGCTCATCTTACAGCTGAAAAGCCCCTCTGCAGACAATCAGTACGTTTAATTATAGTAGAAAGTAGAACTATTGTGCCTCTTAGGATAAAAGTGCATAAAAAACATATGTCAACATGCTTGAAATCTCACTACACAGAATTTTGTGTAGTTATTGATAAAGTTCCCTCTAAAGTTCCTGCATTATTATTTTTTCCTAGAGGGCGCTTATCAGGTATTGCCCTATGAAATGGTACGCTGGAGAGCACTTTATCCCAATTTTTTGCATTTAGTCCACTCGTGAGAAACTGTAAAGAACACTTTATCACATTTCTGTCCACTGGAAGGAAACTCTGGAGGCCACTTTAATCGTATTGTCCCGAAGAGGGCTTTTATCCAGTTGTCCACTTGGAGCATCCTAGAGGGCGCTTATTACTTTTTGTCATAAGTCTCCACTCGTGGGACACAAGAATGGGGTCTTCATCTGGTACTGGTCACTTGAAGGGCATCCTAGAGGGCACTTTATCCTGTTTTGCCCACTAGAATAGCACTTTGTCACCAGAGAAAGGATGTCTTACAGCAATTTATCCCATGTCCACTGGAAGGAGATAGTAATGGGCACTTTCTCCTGTACTGTCTGCTGGAAAGTCATCCTAGAGGGCACTTTATTCTGTGTCCACCTGAGGACACTAAAATGGGCACCTTATCCTATATTTTCCCCTTGAAGGGCATACTGGAGGGTACTTTATCCTGTAGTATCCCCTGAAAGGGCATCCAAGAGAAAACTTTATCCTTAATTGCCTGCTTGAAGGTCACATAAGTGGACATTTTTCGTGGCACAATATAGGACATTTAATCATGGACTTTCCACTGAAGGGACACCCTAGAGTACAGTTTATCCCAAATTGTCCACTCGAAAGGCATCCTGGGGGACACATAACTTTTTCTACTGAAAAGGAAACCTTTAGAGCACTTAATCCTGCGTCCGCTGGAGACACACAAAAATGGGCACTTTATCCTTTGCTGTCCACTTGAAGAGCATACTAGAGAGCACTTTATCCTGGATTGTCCATTGGGAGGGAGGGCGGGCATCCTAGAGGGCACTTTATCCCCAGTTGTCCAATTGAAGGGCATCCTAGAGGGCACATTATCCTGCGTTTGTCCACTAGAAAGACATCCTAGGGGGCACATTATCCTGTAATGCCCACTGAAAGGGCACACTACAGGAAACTTTGTCACATTTTGTCAATTGAAAGAACACAGTAGAGGACATTTTATCCCATATTTGTCCACTGGATTGGTACCCAGAGGACCCTCTTTTAACTGTCCACTGAAAGGGCACCCTAAAAGGTGTTCTATCATGTATTGTCCATTGAAAGACAACCCTACAGGGCACTTTCTTTCATTTTGGCCACTGAAAGGAAAGTCTGGAGGGCACATTATTCCATATTGTCCACAAAGGCGCAAAGGCATCACAGAGGGCACTTTCTCATGTTTGTCTGCTGAAAGGACATTAAGAGGAAACTTTATTTTGTATTGAGTACTTGAAGGTCACATATATGGGACTTTCACCATTATTGTACACTGGAAGGACATACTAGGGGACACTTTATCCAGTGTTGTCCTCTGAAAGGGCACATAAATGGATGCTTTATCATATATTTGGCCACTGGATGGGCATCCTTGAGGGCACTTTATCATTTATTGTTCATTTAAAGGAAACACTAAAGGGCACTTTATCACATTTTGCCCAACAGAAGGTTCTCTGGGAGACATATTTTTCTGTATTGTCAACTGGAAAGGTAGAATAGAGCAGTGGTTCTCAACTGGTGGGTCAGAACACAAAAGTGGGTCGCAAAGCTCTTTCTAGTGGGTCGCGAATGTGTGGCAGGTTAAAAAAAAAGCGACAAAAGCTCTATCTACAGAAGCCCTAAATGGACATTCAGTAATTTCATACATGTTTTTAGGTCTTCCAATGATGATGAGTAAAACCTGGTACTCTTCCATGCTATCTCGTGAAAATGCAGTGAAATTTGATGTATGCATGCAAATCCCTCTGTAATGATGTGTTTGTTTTGTTCAATTTTTAGGGTCCAAGCATCAACATTCTTTGGAGTGTTCTTTTGTCTTTATTGTGTAATGGTAGTCAAGAATACTGATTACCCAATATTCATGAAATTAATGAAGATTTCTTTTATTTGGGTCATGATTTCTCTTAAGGAGGAGCTGGTGGGTCCTGATGCTTGACCAGTTGAGAACCACTGGCTTAGATGGCACTAAATCCTGAGTTGCAAAAAACCCTGGACGGCACTTTATCCCTTACTGCAACTGTGGGAAAATCAGCAACAGATATTTTTTAGTTTTAAAAATCATTCAGGGCTGGCAAAAATATATTTCCGACTACACCAAGGGGAAAAATCTGATATTTTTTGGTTTAAGCAGTAATTTTGCCCACCAAGGTTAGCAACAGTTAAAAGACGCGACTTGGCTGTGCAGCTCATTTATCACACATTAAAGAGAGTTGAAAGAAACTCCGACATCACCATGGTGTTCATGTTCCCTGTGTCATCACTCCGTGATGTTAGATGCATTCCTGGAGTTATTTTAAAACCTAAAATCATGTAATTTAAGGTTGCCACATTTCCTAAATCTAACCCATCTGTCTCTAATTCAGTTAGTGGTTTCCTACACTTCCCAGAATGCCTTTCATCGACCCACTGACAACCGGCTAGAGGCTAAATACACAAGAAATAATGTCAGTGCAACTGTCAACATAGAAGCTGGCATCAAACAGTGAAAGCTAAACAATAGAGTGACAATATTTCATCCTCTTTAGAATCAGACGTCTCCACTCGACAGAGAAACATTTACAGATTGGTGTAAGGACACGACAAATGAGATGTGAAAAAATCAGGTTGACTGTGGGTGTGTCAGCATCTATTTATGGGCATCACTGGGAGTCAGCAGGCTGAGTGAGTGCACACTGCTCATAAAAGACTTTGACTCAGACTGAAACACAAACTCTTCTGGTCCCAGTTCAGCTGTGGGAAAGACATGTAGGTGGAGGGAGTGGTGCTGATGGCATCAAACAGACTCAAAAAGCTAGTTTTCCAGTTTACAGAAACAAAAGGATTTATTTTAAGTGTTCTTTGTTTGAAGGAGCAGAAATGAGTCTGTGCCTCTTCTCTGATGGATTAGAACTGGATGATTTTTGTCTTTTGCTACAAAATGGTCCCTCACAGATGAAGCCTTGGTAAACCCTGCTCGGAGGAAAGTCATCTGCTTGTATTTATCATTGTGCAGGTCGTATTGAATTGGCCAGTTTGAGATCAAGGACAAGGGCCAGGTTACTTCTCAGTAATATGTCACATTATGAAAGCACACCAGCATCAGCAGGCTATCTACAGACAGCGTCAGCGGTGTGGTGAGGCGGCTATTTGAAGTCCCAGATGACCGTGACCCAATGCTTCATCAACCGTTTCATTGCAGAAGCAGCAATGAATGGTCAGTCTGGTGTTGCAAGCTGCTGCTGGGGGGACCCTTTCTGTCCTGGTTGCTAACACAAGCAGAGCTACCGTTAGCTGTTCCACCAACAGGTGAAGAAATACCTGAGCAGTAGTTAACCAGAGTGAAGAAACAACCTATTCTGAGTACATAGCCCAAGTTTTTAGTAGTTCTGTTGTTACTTTGTTGCTGCTGACACTTATTTTGGAATCTTCTGTATGCAGTGTGTATGATTGGCATTATCGCTGACCTGCTTCACAACAGCTGACCACTGGGGGAGTATGTCAGCTAACAGTGGCACTGTGGGATAAGCTAGCACCAGCTGACAGTGATGTAAAGCGGGGTCTAACCAGATATTTTTGGTCATGCACCTGCATTGGGCGCTCTATAGATCTTAGACCCCATGGCAATTGCAGAGCAGCCTTAATGATTGATGTGGCCTTGCCATGGGCTCATAATGTGAAACCGAATTAAAGGCCCATTTCAGATTTTTTGAAGATGGGTTATATGAGGTACTTGACGATAGCAGTGCCATTAGCCTGCAGAGATTTCCGTGTATGTTTCCCCTTTAATAATAAAGTGCTTTGGGGAGCTCAGCTATACAGCACCACAGATGAGTAGAAGGGTAAAAATTGCCCAAAAAATAATGCTGACTCAATTGTATGCTATATCGAGTATTTTTGTAGTTCCATTTCACCAATGAAAGCCCCAGTGTTTTGCCCTAGTTTGCAATGCAAGCTTTGGCTACCATGCTGTTGTGCCTCAGCGTATCTGAGCAGCTGTTTGGGGCTGTGGGCTGGGCCAAAGCTCATTTATAATAGACTGAGGCAAAATGGAAAACTGTTCTGTGGTCACACAAATCAACATTTGAAATTCCTTTTGGAAACCACAGATGATGTGTCTTAGTCCAAAAGTCTGCATCTCTGATGGTATGGGGTTGCATGAGTGTCTAGGCATGGGCAGGTTACACATCTGGAAAGGCACTATCAATGCTGAAAAGTATATACAGGTTTTAGGGCAGGGTCATAAGCTAAATTTGTAGAGGTAGATAAAATGGGTGTAATGCTGGTCATTTTGGGGTTGGTTTAATATATAACCCCTACAAACCAAAAACACCTTTTCATCCTCACATTTTCTAAATTTAATCCTCTTTTGGAGGCTGGATTGGGAGCCTTGCAGGGCCTGATTTGGCCCCTGGATCGCCAGTTGATGATTACTGTTTTATGGCAGCATATGCTCCCATCCAGACATCATCTCTTTCAGGGAAGGCCTCACATATTTCAAGACAATAATAAACCACATACTGCATCAATCACAACAGCATGGCTTCACAATAGAGGAGTCTTGGTGCTGAACTGGCCTGCCTGCAGGCCACACCTGTCACTGAAAACACTCGGAGCATTTTAAAAATGAAAATCAGGCAAAGAAGACTCAGGTAGAATACTGCATCAGGCAAGAGTGGGACAACATTCCTGTCCAATTCCTCAGAAACATATTGTTCTAGAGGAGGAGATGCTACCCAATGGTAAACATGGCCCTGTCCCTACTTTTTTGAGATCTGTGAGCTAATATAGGTCATGAAATGGTAAATGTCCTGTTTACATTCTATTGTGAATGGGTTTATGGGATTGACAATCCTTGAATTCTGTTTTTATTTACATTTTACACAGCGCTCCAACTTTTTTGGAATTAGTGTTGTATAGATTCATGAAGTATCATTATTATTGTTAAAGTGTTGACTAATTCAGAGTTCAGTTACATGTTATTCCTGTAATCAGCCCTCTGCTGGGATCAGGATAAAACAAAATCTCTTATCCCAATGTCAAAAGTTTTCAAAAACTCAGACTATAAATTCAGTCAGGATGAGAACTAACACGACATTATCTGAGATGATATCATTTCTGAGCTCATTTTCTGCTTTTAACTGGATTTAATTAAACCCAATAGCTTTAATTCAATCAGATTACTATTAAACAACTGAGCTGAGGGGATAACGGCCAAAATTTCCTGGCATTTAGAAAACTATAATCCAATATCCAGGCCAATACTTCCTCTACTGGTCGGTGCTGCCAGAATGAATCCATCAGAGAGACCTGATTTTCCTGGATTCATTTATTTCTGTTATAAATATTTATAACTGAAATCAGCTCAATATGAACTGGTCTGTTTCCCTTAAAATCAGGATAATTTTCACAAAATATTCAGCTGCAGATTTTGCACTCATTTGCAGTTTTCTGCTACAAGGTATTTGTCCAGTCCATGCGAGAATATCTCCACAGTAGCTGAATTGATTGCTGTTATTTTTAGTACCCCAAATCACAACTCTCATTGGAAGAAATGTGAAAACTAACTTTCGATTACATCACAACCATCAGGAAAACAACAGCAATACTAAGGTCCAGCTTTTTGACTAACTACAGTATCTGCTGAAGTAATGATGATCAGTGCCCAGGCCCGCCCTCAGATTTGGCTGGGCCGCTGAAAACCAGAGAACCAGTCCCTGTGATTTATTGATCATATCAATGTGTGCTGGATCAGTAGCATTGGTGCTAGGATCATGGCTAAGCGTAAAAAGAGTGTCAAGCTATTACTGGGACTGGTGCTAAAGTAATTTATTGGTGCCTCTCTTAACCACCTTTTTAGCCCATTTTTGCCTCTTTTAAGCCCATTTTTGCCTCTTTTATTGGCCACTTTTCATCAACTGTGTGCTTTTTTAAACCCAATTTGCATCTTTTTACCCAATTTGCCACATTTTAATCACTTTTCATCACATTTTTGCCACTTTTTCTGTCATATCGGTAGCTTTTGACCCATTTTTGCCTCTGTTATTCCATTTTTACCACTTTCTACCTATAGTTTGCCTTGTCCACACTGTTTTCCCATTTTAATTTGCAATTTTAAACACACTTGGCTCCTTTAACCCCTTTTATGCCCCTTGTAATCCTATTTTTCTACTGCTAACCCCTTTCACCACTTTTTATATGTCGGTTGTAAAAGCATTTCACTCTTTGATACGTTAATTTTCACCACTTGTAACCCAGTTTCCAGCTTTTTCTGCGCATTTTTACAAATTTAAAGCCATGGGGAAACGTTCAGTCTGTTTTTCTTCTGTTAATCCATTTTTTGCCACTTTTTCTGCTTTTCTTTTCCCAATTTGCATCTTTTCATCCATTTTTCCACAGTTTAACCACTTTTCAACTCCTTTTTGCCACTTCTTTTTGGCGCTTTTCACCCATTTATGCCATTGTTTACCCATTTTTTGCCATTCTAAACCCTTTTCACCATTTTTCTATGAATTTTGCCAATTTTTAAAGCATTTCACTCTTTGTTATGTTCATTTTCACCAATTGCAACCCCTTTTCCCTGCTTTTCTGCCTGTTTTTACACATTTTTAAGCCATTTTTGTGATTTTCTGGCTAATTTTTGCCTCTTAAAACCTGTTCAACCATTTTTCTGTTGACTTTACCAATCTTTTTACCAATTTTTACAAATTTTAACTGCTTTCATCACATTTAAACCCATTTTTGCCACTTTTGACCTAATTTTTTGGCCTCTTTAACTCCTTTTTCTGTTATTATCTCACTAATTTAACCCATTTTGCCTTTTCAAACCCATTTTGCCCCTTTCTATACTATTTTAACATCTTTTCTGCCCATTTTGCAGCATTTGAGCCATTTGCCACTTTTAGAACCCTTTCCTCCACTTTTTCTGCCCATTTTGCCTCTGTTAACCCATTGTTGCCACTTTTAACTTGTAACCCCTTTCATCAATTTTTTACTCTGTTTAAAGAAAAGGGGTTTACATTTCGAATAAGTCACCTGCATGGGCCCCGCGTTTGGCAGGGCCCTGGAAAGCTCTCCCTTTTATCCCCCCTTATAGGACCTTGCCCCTGACACTACTTTGTATTTTTTGCTTAGAAGCATGCATCAGAGGAAACACATAAAACTAGGATGATTAATTTAGTTAACATTGTATGTTAGAAGCAGAAAGTTCGCTGCTAGTTCAGTGCATCTTAGTAGAGAGAGGAGCTCTGCAGCAGAATATTGTCTCAAAGGTGATCATGAATTATTTGCATCATAAATAAATCCACCTGAAATGGATGAAGCCTCTCTGAATCATATAAATAATATTTTCTCTTTCTCACGGCACAACTCGTGTGCCAGGTTTGCTTCTCTTCTCTCTCTCTTTGTTCCATTCAGAGGCTGAAAATGAGATTTCTGTTCAAAGCTAATGAGCTGCTTTTATGGACTCATTTTCTGCTTTTCTCCGTCTCTTTATTCCCCCTCCTTCTTTCAAATCTATTGCTCAGCTTGTTCGCATTCTCCCCGACAAATATACAGCCTTTTCTTTTTCCCCAGCATCTCATTCATCCGACCTCTCTCAGGGGTGCGGCCTGTGCGATTAAGGCTTTTGTGGGAGTCCCAGCGAGGGCTGCTCCAAGCCAGATCGGCCCCCCTCTGGAGCCACAGCTGGCCTGAGGGACTAAATATAGAGAAAGAAGTAAAGCTTAGAGAATCAGGAGGGAAAACAGACACTAATACAGAGGGAAGGAAGATCGATTTAGATAAAACCCCAAAGGCTTGTTGCACAGAGAGGGAGGAGGAACAAATATAATAAAGTCGGTGAACGGAGCGTGTTTTACAACCCGAGCCTCCACTCTGGACTGAGGTGATTTAAGAAGCTCCACTGGGGATGGCCCCGGCTGTGAGATCTATCTGTGCTGTGGCCCGAGGATGAAAAAGCTCCGTAGATCACAGCGGTCAGTACTGCCACACACACATACTGTAACCCCAGCATGACGGCGGCGGATTCTCTGTGGTACCATGAACACATTTAATGAGAATGTGCTTAAAATTCAGGTGATGCTTTCTCAAAGAATACTGTCTTGCTTTAATCTCTATATTGCCTGGTTTGTCATTAATGCCAATGCGACAAGACAATGAACTTGCAAAGGCCTGAATTAGCTCGACATGCACCATCCATTTAGTTTCCTTTAATAACACATTGATTGTGTTTTAATGTTGTATTTAAGCAATGATTGGAGCCTCACAACTCCAAATAACAATCTCTGGCTCATAATATCCATAGAGTATCATTTCCACCTCTCTTGCTCGTCCCTTCGTTGCAGAGGTAATAAAAGTAATCACTGCTTTATGTCACCCTTTCATTCAGTGACTCAGCCAGCAGCTTTATGAGCACCAGAGAGGAAGAAAATGATCTCCCATATTGTTACTGACTCTTCGTGATAAACTATGAAATGAAGCTTCTTGGTTTCAAAGTGAAGCTAATGCAGAAGTGCTTAGAACCTAATCTTCCAGGGCCCACCTACACCCTCATACGCCAAGAACACAAAACTCAAAGTACTAACCTCCATGTTTTGATTTTGGAGGCAAAGAATGTTAATACAGACACCCTTCGTAGAAATTAGTGTTATAGGAAAGCATTTCCAACTAACAGGGCACCACCATTAATCCGACATATGGAAAGTCTCCTTTTCTTGTTGCTTATCCCTACGATTGAGAAAAACAGTAACACCAAAATGAGGTAGCAGGCATGCAGCAGTAGCAACTCAAGCTTGACAGACAGGCTCTGCTGTGGAGTATGAACTGTGGAGCTTGTTGGTGGATAAAACTCATGCCAAACATCTTCTCAAACAAAACTTTCAGTTTTGCTCTTTTCTCTTGTTTTAATAAAAAAGTGGCCCAAATCTGATGAAACTGCTGCTGCTTTACTGTAGCTACATCTGAGCAAATCGCTACACCAGCAGCAGCCATGGTATACACCAGTACAACTAAACCCTGCCTGTAACTATCCAAACTCATGCCAAAGCAGGTTGGTGTGGCTCTTTGTTCTTTATTTGATAAAGAAATGTGGTACAGTTCTGATCAAACTTCTGCTTTGCTATAGCTACACCCAAACTGACGCTACATCCAAGTTAATGAAAATAACGCTATCAACTTCAAGGACAACTAAACCCAGCCCATAGCTATCGCCTCGTTCCCCTCAGATAACGCTGATTAGTCAGGTCCATTCTCAGTCCTGGCACAATCGTTTCAGATTTGAGCATTGCAAGATGGGTTTGACAAGACAAGACATTTTGGGGAGGCCCTTCTCTGTTCCAACATGTCTGTGCCCCAGTGCACCAAGCAAGGACTATAAAGACATGGTTTGATGGGTTTCAGTGTGGGTTTCAGAAACCTGACCTCAAACCTCGTTGAGAAACTTTGGGATGAAATGGAATGAAGATTGCAAGCCAGGACGTCTTGTCCAGCATCAGTGCCTGACCTCATAAATTCTCTATAGAATGAATGGGCACAAATTCCCACAGAAACACTCCAAAATCTTGCAGAAAAACTTCCAAGAAGAGTGGAGGCTGTTGGAGCCACAAAAGCATCGCCAATTCTATATCAAAGTGCATGTATTTGAATACAGTATCAGTACAGTCCCTGTTGGTGTAGTCTGAAAACTTCTGTCCATATACTGCAGAACCTGATTAACCAACTGATATATCAGCCAACACTGATGGATTGTTCCACCCTGACTAAAAGCATGCATCTCCAATTCTTAGACTAAGTTGAGGTATATCAAGCTTTAACTTTCAGTTTAATGCCATAAAACTCATGTGCAACTTTACTGTCTTTTTACACCACAGAGTCAAAAGAGAGCCAGTAAAAAACAACTTAGTTTAGATTTCAGTACAGCCTCAGCAGGTAGAGTTTGAGTTAACCTCGTGTCAGCTCAGTGTGTGCTTCGTCGCTCGTGCAAACGATGTTGCTGAGGCATAAAAATGAAGAAGAAAGCAACCACTTTGAGCCCACTTCCACCAATCGAACATGTGCTGAGACCAGAGTCCATGTGGTGCTGACAGGAAGAGAAATGGGATTGATTTCACACAAACACCAACTCAGCAGCACGCCTCACTTCAGAGGAGGGACTCAACAATCAGCCGCTAAACGTCCACACAACATATCGAAGCAGATCGATTGATCGGGGGGCGTCCTGCAGCACAAACACGTACTCATTTTCTCACAGCAATCGATCACACGTCAGTCCTGCTGCACTGATCATGAACATGAATGAATGCATGCATCAGTGTGTTTCTTAAATCTATAGGGGAATGTATTACAGGAAAAAAAACAGATCATATCCCCTGTGAGGCAGGGTTTATTAACCCAGACATTACAGACATGGTTACTCCCTTGTTTGTAAGTTTCATTAAACATCTAAACAGAAGTCGGCCAGAGTTAAACTAACACTGACAGAGCACTGCTTGCCTGCCCCCATTATTGCTAGGGAAAAAAGTTGACTTCTGCTTTCCTCAATTGTATCCATTATTGTTTTCAAAATTAAAATCATGTTTTCAATCATCAAAAATTACTCAATCAAACTTGGGCATCTTTGAAGAAGACCCAGAATTAAAACAAAGACAGGACAGAAGATTACCTCACATCTAACTTTCAATCATTATTTCATCTGATTTCCAGAACTGATGTCACGCTTTAAGTGGCATTGGACTGAGTGGTGACACTCTGCACCATAATAAGAATTTACTGTAACACATTTTTTTTTTCAGTTTGCCCTACTTACCTAGTAAGCTTATAGTAATCAGTATAGTTTTCTTGTAATTTCTCAAGAATGAGGGAGTGTTTACCTAGTAATAGAATAATAATTATCAAGCAATTCCTTATAATATTGTCGCAGTTCTCCAGTAATTAGGTAGTATTTTGCCCTAACCCTAACCCTAACCCACTAACCATAATCTTAAAAGTTACTAGTAAATTAATTCCAGAAGGACTCAGTTTTATTTAAAATATAGAAATTATGTGGGAATTAATGAGCAACCTATGAAGGGAATTACCATCTCATTTCTAAGAAACAAATTGGTACAATACAACCTCAGTGCCAGAGAACTGCCACAACATTACATGGGAGAATGTCAGTGATAGAGGGCTAGGGTAAGAGTAAAATACCACCTAATTACCAGAGAATTGTCACAACATGATGTTGGTGTGGGTTA
Source organism: Cheilinus undulatus (assembly GCF_018320785.1). Classification (NCBI taxonomy): domain Eukaryota; kingdom Metazoa; phylum Chordata; class Actinopteri; order Labriformes; family Labridae; genus Cheilinus; species Cheilinus undulatus. Next base: position 14,642,558 of record NC_054887.1, on the reverse strand, counting down.
GAGAGTTAGGGCAAAATACACTATATTGCCAAAAGTATTTGCTCACCCATCCAAATAATTGAAAGCAGGTGTTCCAATCACTTCCATGTTCACAGGTGTATAAAACCAAGCAACAAGGCATGCAGACTGTTTCTACAAACATTTTTGAAAGAATGGGTCACTCTCAGGAGCTCAGTGAATTCCAGCGTGGTACTGTGATAGGATGCTACCTGTGCAACAAGTCCAGTCGTGAAATTTCCTCGCTCCTAAATATTCCACAGTCAACTGTCAGTGGTATTATAACAAAGTGGAAGCGATTGGGAACGACAGCAACTCAGCCACGAAGGGGGTCAGCGGATGCTGTAGCACATAGTGCGCAGAGGTCACCAACTTTCTGCAGAGTCAATTGCTACAGACCTCTGAACTTCATGTGGCTTTCAGATTAGCTCAAGAACAGTGCGTAGAGAGCTTCATGGAATGGGTTCCATGGTTGAGCAGCTGCATCCAAGCCATACATCACCAAGTGCAATGCAAAGCGTCGGATGCAGTGGTGTAAAGCACGCTGCCACTGGACTCTAGCGCAGTGGAGACGTTCTCTGGAGTGACGAATCGCGCTTCTCCATCTGGCAATCTGATGGACAAGTCTGGGTTTGGCAGTTTCCAGGAGAACGGTACTTGTCTGACTGCAGTGTGCCAAGTGTAAAGTTTGGTGGAGGGGGGATTATGGTGTGGGGGTTGTTTTTCAGGAGCTGGGCTTGGCCCCTTAGTTCCAGTGAAAGGAACACTGAATGCTTCAGCATACTAAGAAATTTCGGACAATTCCATGCTCCCAACTTTGTGGGAACAGTTTGGAGATGGCCCCTTCCTGTTCCAGCGTGACTGTGCACCGGTGCACAAAGCAAGGTCCATAAAGACATGGATGAGAGAGTTTGGTGTGGATGAACTTGTGTGGCCTGCACAGAGTCCTGACTTCAACCCGGTAGAACACCTTTGGGATGAATTACAGCGGTGACTGAGAACAAAGCCTTCTCATTCAACACCAATGTGTGACCTCCGAAATGCGCTTCTGGAAGAATGGTCAAAAATTCCCATAAGCACACTCCTAAACCTTGTGGAAAGCCTTCCAAGAAGAGTTGAAGCTGTTACAGCTGCAAAGGGTGGACCGACGTCATATTAAACCCTATGGAATAAGAATGAGATGTCACTTAAGTTCATATGTGAGTCAAGGCAGGTGAGCCAATACTTTTGGCAATATAGTGTACCAACTGATTACCAGAGAATAGCCACAACATTTAAATGAATTGCTTATAATCAATACTTTTTCACTAGGTAAATACTTCCTTAATTTTACCTGGTGATTAGCTGGGAAATGGCAACTCATTACGAGGTAATTAATCCATTTTTTGAGAAATTATTGGATAATAATAGCTATAGGTAATTAGGGCCCACTAAAATAAAGTGCATAAAGTCATCAGTTCCATCATAGTCATTAACATTAAAAATGAAAATGCTTGCAGGTGCATGAAGTATGTCCAAAGGTATGACTATTACTAAAGACGGGCTCATTAGCTGTACTCAAACAACCGAAACACACTGAACTCTGCATTTTGGTTGTTTGAGGGTTTTGCTGGGCCCCAGAACGTTTGCAGGTTTCAAACTGGGCCGCGGCATACTTAGGTTTGGAAAAGACTGATTAAAGGAATCCTTTCTTGGCAGTAGCAGCAGCTCTAGACCTCGAGACTGTACCCTCAAAAAGAGGAGGGTATGTTCTATTTAAGAGGCTGCAGCCTACAGAGTTCTCACTTGAAGGATGATTACGTCAGAGCGGAGGCAAAGGCTGACTCCTCTAAATGCAGCCTTCTCACCCCCATCCTATGGAGGATCCATGCATGCCCCAGCATATCCAAAGATTCATTGTTGTTTGAAACTGTCCTCCTGCATGATGATTTCTTACACTCAGATGTCTAAAATGTAAAGTTTCTGTGCAGCTGTGTCGCTCTTTAAGTACTGTATGATTTGTGGTATGAGTTGAGCTCTCAGCCTGTGATGTTTGTTGTGAGGCAGACACAGCATGCAAACCGCTCTGCTCTCCTCTGCTTGCCTCACTTGCCACCACATGATTTCTTCAAATGCACAGCTATGACCAAACTAGGGAGAAAAACAGTTAAAAAGTGCCACAGATCCATGCCGGTCTGGTCTGTGGTGTTAAGTATTCCAGCAAGTCTTGAGCAGTGAATCGGCTGCTTGCAGTATGCAATGAAATTTTCAATTGTGAGTGTCGGACACAGGCAGTTGCACAAGGGGTTCTCAATCTACTGCCATTCAAACATGGGGCTTGTTTTCACCCAGATGTGGGTGTGGTCAGAGCAAGAAGTGACATTGCATTGATTCTATCAATGCAGAAATCGCTTCACACCCCCTAAAGGGTGTTATCCGCTGCTCTGTGACATCATCTGCAAAGTGCCTATTCAACAGCAATTTGATCTCCATAGGGTATATTTAGTTTAGTTGGTTTCATGGGTACATTTAATGCACTGAAGGAGAAAAGCTGTTAAAAAAGTTGCACCACCAATTTAGCTGGGAGGTACAGCCACTTGTAAAACCACTTCATGTTGAAATTTATCCATGAAATGAGAACCACAGTCATTAAATAGCCATGATCAAGTGTAATTTTTATTGAAAAGACTCCACAACTCAAAAAGAGAGTAAGGAACGGAGGTGGGAAGATCTAAGCATCTGCCGTTGCGTGGCTTGGATGGATTCAGTGAGCTGTAATGTCAGGAAAATTTCAGGGGCAGGCTGTGAAATGTGCTAGAAGTTTCCAAGAGTGAATGTGTGAATTTTTTTTTTTGTCTTAAACTGAAATCCTCTTGAGTCATGCATAAATTTCACTAATTAAAGAAGGAAATCTAGAGCAAGTTTAAAAGTTACGAAGACAAAACTTGTATAACTTTGAACTCGAGGAACACGGAGAGAAAAAAAAAACAGGCATGAGCATCTGCAACAGATGGACACCGAGACCGAGTGAGCAATGAAACAGGCTCTTAATATAGAAACCAACTGTTATTTTTTAAGTCTCTCTCTCTGCTGTTGCATCATGAAGAGAGGTCTGTGTCTCCGCTCCGAGGCTGAGGATTTGGATTATTCTGTTGGAGGAAAAAAAAAGCTGGAGCACTGTGACGGAAAAGGATAAAAGGACCCTGAAAGAGAAACCATTTTATGACCTCGATGAAAATGAAGCTGAAAAATTCCCTCTCTGGCTTTATTCAGTTGGAGGAGATGGGATCATAAATGTGTGTTACGTTTGGAGGAAAAAAAAAAAGAGAACATGACAGATTGATCAGAGAGAAATGATAGGACAGCTGTGGTGTAACGACGCAGCTCCTCTCATCCTCCAATCACATCGCTCCGTCTTTGAAGTGCGAACAAGTCTGGCAGTCTGTGTACTATAATTATGAAGCCTTAATCAGCAGGGAGCAGAGGGGAAGACTGTGTGTGTCCATACACGTTAGCTGAAATATCACTGCTGCTGTTTCTGAGAGCTACACTTAAACCGAGAGAAATGAACGTGCGGTCAAGGATGAAATGTTTGTGCTGGTGCTCTGAAAACGGGCTTTAAATGGCTGCATATGGTTAAGATGATGTATGAGTTTGTTTATGTTGTTGGAAACACATTTAAAGACAGTGAAAGGCTGAGAATAACTTCAGAATGAGTGTGTATGGATGATGGGTGTATAGGTGGCTGGAATAATGTGTGGGAAAACAGCAGTAAAGTGATTGCCTGTAAATTAAATGTATGTTTTGTGATATAGTTAAAAAGCATGTATGCAGTACGTATAAAAAGTTATCCACCTTTTGGATGTTTACCGTTTAATTTGATTTTATAAACCAATTAAATTTTGACTAGAGTTGCCAAAAGGCATGTGAGAAACTCCATAGTGAAGTGGAAGAAAGATCTTTGGTCTGATGAGACCAAAATGATGATTTTTGGCCATGAGACAAGACGCTATGGTTGGTGGACACCAAACACACCATGACCACTGTGAAGCACGATGTTGGCAGCATCATGCTGTGGGGATGCTTCTCAGCAGCCGGCCCTGGAGGGTTTGTAAAGGAAGAGGGTAAAATGAATGTGGCAAAATACAGGAAAATCCTGGAGGACAATCTTTTTCAGTCTGCAAGAGAACTACAGATTGGGAGATTTATTTTCCAGGAAGACAGTGACCCGAAGCGTAGAGCAAAAGATCTGGAGTGGCCGAGTCAAAGCCCAGATCTCGGTCCAATAGAGGATTTGTGGCTGGATTTGAAAACGGCTGTTCATGCTGGGACCCTGTGCACCCTGACAGAGCTTGAGCAGATTTGCAAAGAAGAATGGAGTAAAATTGCAGTGTCCAGATGTGCAAGACTGATTGGGGATGTGCAAGGTGCATCTAAAAAACAGATTTTACTAGACAAGAGAAAGGCCGACTCACGACTGAATGGGCTGAGTTATTTTCACCAAACAAGCAAGAAAGAGTTCACCTTATCTGTGAAGAAAACTCAATAAATTTGGACAAGAATCGGCCAAAAGGCACGTGGGAGACTCCATGGTCAAATGGAAGAAAGTACTTTGGTCTAACGGTCTGACTAAACATAACACATCACCTCAAACACACCGTCCCCACAGTGAAGCATGGTGGTGGCAGCAGCATGCCGTGGGGATGCTTCTTGGCAGCCAGCCCCCGAAGGTTTGTTAAGACAGAGGGTAAAATGAAAGCGTCAAAATACAGGAAAATCCCTTTTGGGGTAACCTGATAAACCAGATAGACTATTTCACATATCTGTTACATGGAATATGTCTCACATAGATAAAGGCAACCCATTTTTAGGTGTTTGGGAAGGGCAGAAACTTTGAAGAAATCTTGGAGGGTGATTGAACCAATCCTCTGTCCGTCTCATTCATAACCGGCCAAACAGAACAACAAAGCATACGATGTAGTGGGCATGTGCAGCTCCAAACAGGAAGTAAAGTACCCTTAGCTTAAGCTAGTTCAAAGTAAAATCAAGTTTCTTTAACCTTAACTTTATCACTTAGAATCACTGGACCTCAGTGAGTCATTTTGTACATGCACTCCTGCATATTTATTCATGCATAACAGTGCTGAACAGTTAATTTAACAGAATAACCCTAGCCATAACCCTAACTCTTTGCAGTTGTCTCCTTACTCTGAGTCAGGTTTTCAAACCAAACTGATGTCTATCTAATGGGAAGTATGAATAAAATCTCTATTAGTTCACTGATACCTTTGTGGTGTTTGTCTGCAGATTTTGTGTTTGGGTGCTCCAGTTAAAGTGTGTATTCTCTGAGATGGATTGTGTGTATTAAGTTATATTTAAGCCTGTGTGTCTATCTCTGTGTTCACAGAGCTAAAAATAAAATAAAGTTTTAATTATAAACCCATAAGGCCGACAGAAGTTTGTGTGCCTAGTAGCATGCAGACAAAGATAACAAGCTGACACGTCCTTTCTTTCCACACTCCTCCTCATTACCTTTAAATTGTTTTCCCGACAGGTAAAGAGAAACCTGCTGATGTGTTTGCGTGTCGGCACTGCGGACACATTTTGAGCGTAATTCCTTTAATAGGTTGTTTATCGCGCGGCACTCCCCCTCGCCTACAGGAGCCTGTGTTGTCATTTTCTTCTTCATTAGTTCCTCTGGAGGTCGGGGTTTCCGCAGCAGCGTGCTTTCATCTCCACTCACATTTAGGAAAATCAATTCCTCATTACGCCTTGGAAAGAAATGGACCTATTAAGTTTTTGGCTTTCTTTCCCAGCCTCCTGCTTCATTATTCCTTTCTGCTCACACACACACGCTTGTCAATAAGATTTGTGATGTCTTTATTAAGTGTCCTGCACTTTGAGTGTGGGAGATGGAGAGCTGCTTGGGTAGAGGCAACAAGAGAGCAACATGAAGAGTATTAGACATGTTTGGATTAGACAGATGCACCTGTACCCAAATTATGACCATCCAGAAGATTATCAATGACAGAAGGTCACTGCTGAAAGGGCAGGCTGTTCTCAGAGGATGTTTAAAAGCACATTCATGGAAAACTGACTGGAGGGGAAAAGTGTGGTAGGAAAAGGAAAGCAACAGGGATGAGCTTTCAAAACAAAGTAGATTCGAAAACTTAGGGGAGCTTCCCAAGGAGTGGACTGAGGCTGGAACCAGTGTACCAAGAGCCAACACAGTTTTCAATAAATCATTGTTTAAATCTCTTTTAAAACTGGGCAGTCCCCTCTTTGAAAGTTCACTTAGCCTGGGCTGTGACGCATGGGGGCTTGTCCGGGATATTTATAATTTTAACTAAAATTTGTGATGAATAAAGTTCCCCCTTAAAGCTTTTTTTTGTGTATTTCTCCTCTCTTTGTCACTTCTCCTGAGCCAGGTTGTAATCCATAATCATCAACATTAAACCCTATGAGCCCTAAGTGATTTTTAAATTAATGTTCTCTTTGGGAACAAATATTGTAATTAAAAAGTTAATCATTCTGTGACATAAAGTCTTCAAAATATTTACATTTTTACAAAAAAGTCCTTGCACTTTTGGGAATTTGAGTCATTATTTAAAGTGTTTTTTGTCTGCAGTGACTCTGAGGGACAAATGATAGCCTCTCTGTGTGCATTCTCTCTATTATAAGGCATTCATGCTGTTGTCTACAGTTTATAAGTCTGTGCACATGTGCTGTTCGGCAACGCAAGATGCAACAACGGAGCAGCCTGCCATTCGTTGTCACAGCTCAGTCACAATGCATTCTGGGATACAAAAACAACATGGCAGCAAGCTAACCCATTTGCTGCAGGACCGATTGAAATTGGATTATAAATAGACAAAAAGGCATCCAATATCGGACTTACTGGTGTGGATGGAATCTTCAAAGTCCCCAGAAAGTCACCCAAGTTCCAGGCTCGCTATAGGAAACATTCTATAAGAGCTATGAAGGCATGGATAGCGTCATTAGAACGGCACAATGAAGGTCTTTCAGAGGATGAAATGAGTAAGTGGCTACAATTTATGGTTCAAAGTTATATAACTGAGTAATACGTGTCTCTTCTTGTATACAACAACGCTGGGGGTTAAAAAAAGTGTTTCACTAGTATTTCACTCTGTAATGGTGAATCTAGAATATGTGAAATTTCACTTCTCAAATCAAACCACATGAACGTTTTTCACGACATTCTATTTTTTTGAGATTGCCTGAAGATTTTGGCTTGATCTTGGGTATGCCACAGGCAAAAAACAATGGAAAGCCACTGGCAGACTACATCCAGTGATTGTGCTAAAGGATTGCACAGCCAAGGAAGCAAACAGGCACAGAGTAGGTGGGACAGCCATCACAGGACATGTGCAGTTAAAACACACAGTTCCAAACACTGGAAGACAATAGCTTAATTGTTACCCCGCACCCCAGGGACAAATGTTACTCTACTAGCTGTGTAACAGCTTAAAGCACAAAATAAATCTTAAAAAAGGTACTGGTGAAGTTTTACAGCAGATAAAGTAGAAATCATCTAACAAGCACAGAGCAATAAAGTAATTCAGGGATGGATATTGAAGGTAATGAAAGGGTTATATTAATGCACAACAATGGTTATTATCACTTTTGAAACCATTCGGGCCAAAACCTCTTCATGATTTTGATTTTTTTTTTTTTTTCACTTTTAAACCTGTCAGTGGAATTTAACAAATTTTAAAGCAATATAAAGTGACAAATACAGGTTTTCATTCCCTGGAAAGTGGTGATTTTAGAGATACGAAGTCTTGACCTAAAACCAGCACTATAGTGTGGCTGTTCTACAGCACTCAATCAGATCTAGTTTGGGGCCCAGCCAAACCAAGAACCACAGTATTCATCCATACTAGCCAAGGGGCAAGCTGTAAAAATGAGGCAAAGTTCAGTTTCTCAAGAGTCCACCTGAGGCTGGCTGAGCCACCGAATCCTTATTGGGTTTGATATTACCTCTCATTTTTGCAGCAAAAAGAAACAAGTTTAAAACCTGGTTAAAGAAGTGATTTTGGTCTCTGTAGCTCACCCCTTCTTTAGTTAAAACTGTACATGTTTACTTTTTTCTAACTCAACTTCCTTTGATTATATCTGGACAAAATGATGTGAATAAATTGCAAAACAGGCAGTTGTGTTGTAGGTGTTTGCAAAGAGTTTTAAGCAAATCTCAACATCATTCATTAGCCACCACCTGTTCATATCACTCCCTTCTTCCATTCTTTCTCTCTTCCCGCTCTGGTGATCAGCTGACTATTGGCGTTCAGTACTCAGCTAATCAGATTCTGCCACAGCCTTATTTGACCAATCATCATGTGCCTGTCATATTTTCAATCTGTCATTTACAGTCAGCCTTTTTCAGAGTGGATGCTGCAACCATCCTCCACCCCAGCTACCTCCATTCAGTTCATCAGCATCTAGTCCAGATCCTCACAGGTCTTCTCCTTATCTCATCCTTCATACCTCCATCTCCTCCCCCAGGACACCTCATTGGTCACTGGTACAGCTTCTCAGAAGTCTATTCCTTATCCCCTGATCAACACCACCACCAGTGTCTAGACTCCATAGGTTTCAGACACCAATGGGTGAAGTCAGTGAGACTGCTTCCATGTCTAGTTTAGTCTACCATGCTGATCTGTGGTGATGCAAATGTGCTGCATGCCATCAGGAGGTGCAACAGAGTTCAAGGACTCACAGCCTGTGTGGTAAAATGGGTTTGAGGGCTGGATGTCTGATAGCTGTAATGGCCTTACACCTCTGAGTCAGCGGCTGGGTGTCTGATTCTTTCAGTGATTCAAACATGGCTGCTGCTGTTTCAGCCACTTAGGTCTGAGAGAGGTTTTAATACAAAACAAAGACATGGACAGAAAAAATGAGAACTATCAAGGCACAGAAGTTAACTCTCTTGAACCAAATGACTTATCTGATTGTTGGGGAAAACCGCAATTGACCCTTTGATGGTTCTCTGATTGGTCCGCTGACCTACCAATCAGAGAGGTGCAACATTTTCTGACAAGAGAAAAGACTGCACTTATTACTCTTGCAAAAAATTCCTCCCTTTCAGGTTTTCGTGACTGTCTTAGCATGATGAATGCTATAAAATCATTCCTTAGAATAACATAAGAACATTAAATCATCATTTTGACCAGGAGCCAAATTTTCATATTTTTAATTCCTTTTTTCATTTATCTTTGCTAGACGGCTGATTGAATCCCTCAGAGACACTTTGATTAAATATCATTAGAGAATCTCTTTCCCTCCAAACCCTCTGCAAACTGCACTTTGAATTAAATTCTAAATTAAACACCTGACATTAAGCCGCTCATCTTTAATCAAATTTTTAATCTGTCTATCATTAGTCTTTGAGATATTACTCATTTAGATCATCTATTTTCAGAAATGTGTCACATTTAATACTTTCTTCTTCTCTCCGGCGTGGCTGAGCTGTTTTAATGTATTCACTCAGAGAAAGTGTCCCTCTGTAACCTCCATATCCTCGCCTGGTCTCACAATCCTGGAGAATATGCTAATTTAATGCATGCACAGGAAATGATGCATGCAGGATGTAAAAGGGAAGCTCTAATGAGTCGGATCATTATCAAGCTCTTAGCTGTATTTCTGACCTGACCCTTAAAATCTTTAAATAAAACACAGGATGCTCGTGGTTAAGCCGTTTATATTCAGGGAAATGAGAGGAAAAGTAGCCGATAGAGGAATGGACTCACTGGATTGCAGCATAACCAACTGGATTAAACACTCTGGACTGGATAACAACAGTTCAGCATGAAATCAGTCATTGATCTCGTCATTTCACACAGATAGCTTAATTTATCATAAATGATGGAGGCAGATTGTGGGAAAATCAAGCTGTCAAAATCCATACTTTGAAATACAGTAATGCTTCATGTTAAGGTCCACAAGTCATCAGGAATTCATGCCTGAAAAAAAGGCCAAAATATGTAAAAATATGCAAGGTAGAATAAGTGAATTCAACAGAGGCCAGCCAAATAGTGCTAGAAGCCTCACAATTAGTGAAATAGGGATCATCTGAGTGCAGAAAAATGTGTCTCAAGTGATTGTAATATAAAGACATCTGTGTCTGGAAGGTCCAGTTGTTGGTCAACCAGTATTCCTGGCTACCATTACACCATGAAGACAAATGAACACTCCAAGCAACCCAGAGAAAAGGTTATTAAAAAGTTTAAGTCATGGGGTGGATGCAAAAAAAATTCAAGGCACTGAACATCCCCCGGAGCTCAGCTGAATCCATCACCAAGAGATGGAGGGAAGGACTATGGCACAGACTCTGAATACAACAGCTGTTGCCCAGGTTCTTCACCAGTGAAAGCTTTATGGGAGCGTGGCAAAGAGAAGGCCACTGTTGAAGAAAAATCACAGTAATCTCAAATAAAGTTCACAAAAGGAGTATCTGAGGTAGAGTGGGACTAAATTCTTTAGTCTGATGGGCTCAAAATGGCACTTTTTGGCCATTAGACTAGATGCTGTTTGGCGGTCAGCACATCACCTCAAACACACCATCTCCACTGTGAAGCATGGTGGTGGCAGCATCATGCTGTGGGGATTCTTCTTGGCAGCAGGGCATGGGAGGCTTGTAAAGGTAGAGTTTGGCCAACACCAAACACTGCACATCATCACTAAAACACCATCCTCACTGTGAAGCACGGTGGTGGCAGCATCATGCTGTGGGGATCTTCTCAGCAGCCGGCCCTGGGAGGCTTGTAAAGGGAGATGCAAGACAATGATTTAAAGACAACAAGTTAAACAGAAAACCTATCCTCTCAGACTCATTGCTGTGATTGCAACCAAAGGTACATGAGACATGAGAAAGATTAAGTAACTTCCACCTAAAGAACTAAAAAGGGTTCGTCTAATCTGTTGCAAACCCATGTGAATTTATTCTGCCATTGTACAGTGAACAGTTCAGCTTTTACATAAAACAAAACTCTGTTGATTTCCCACAAAACACTTTCTGACTTTAAAGGTTGAGCGCCGAGTGATTCATCAGCATCTGGCTAAAATAGATGAACTCAGAACTTTACCGTGGCGGATAACTGCTACTACTCTCACTTCTTTTTCTGTCACCTCCACAACATCACACTTTCACACATGGAGACGAATACAAAACATGTAGGAGGACATACAAATGCAGGATTGAGAGTCGGTGCCTTTTCTTTTCATCCTTTGTTGCCTGTCGACACCCACATAGAAACAGGAAGACAGATTACCGGACACGCCATCCACTCAAGCCTTCATTTGTTTATTGCTGTGCTTTGTGCCGCCCTTAAAGAACACACAAAATACACAAAGGGAACAACACACTTGTGAGGATGGCTGCCAAAGGCGCAACAAAAGCGTCCGTCTCCATGCGAGCAGTGTTATTTTTATTTCATAGAGAAACTAACAGGAAGCACACTGAGCTAATTAGCCAGAGTAGCATTAGCGGGAATGAGGGCTAAATGACGGACAGGCTCTCAGTCATGTGGATGTGTTTGTGCGTCCGTCTCTCTCTCAGATACCTTCAACGCCGCCTACACTCCCAACTCTACATTTATGCACCGCTAAATTACAGCCTGTGTGTTTTTTCGAGGACTGCCGGTCGACTTAAAATAGACAGCAGGGGGAAATTATGGCCCTTTGTGCCCGAGTGTTTGAGAGCGACTGATTCAATGAGCCTCTGGACCCTGAGAGACAGAGCAGGGACATGGAGCAGCAACTGAGGTGTTTCTGTTATCCATCAGTCAGATCTATGGCCGACCGCGGCCATGACTTGGCAGCAGGATGTGTGGGAAATCGATCCGGAGCGGCACTGGGACAGAAAACATGTGTCCCAGTCATCATGAGACAAAAATGGAGGGAGAGATGGGGAGGGGATGCAGGTACAGAAAAGGGCTGAAAAAAGAGATTCAGACCAGGATTCTCCAGTCTAAAACCTTCAAATGGGGTCATGATTTTACGATGAGGTGCAAAGTTGCACACACTGACTGGTCTGAGTAAGATAAGACCTTGTCAGTAAATTCCACATTTAACCCTCAGTAGATTTTAATCTCTTCAGTTTGCCTTTTTTTGATCACTGTGATTAATCCACTTTCAATAAAACGCAACACATCCTGCAGATTAAAGTCAGACCAGAAAAGGGATTATAAACTTTAAGCTGGTGGGAAAACTTTAAAAATCAAACACTAGTGTGGGAAGTATTTTACTGCAGGAGATTTAAAGTGGCTATAGAAAATGTAAAAGTAGAACCATTATCTTGTTCAAGAGTCAAGATTCAGCTTACTGTCACGTATGCACTCATGCTCTTATCTCATACACTGCCTATAAAAAGTTTTCAACCCCCAGTCCCTCGTTAATCAGTATTCCTGGCTACCATTACACAATGAAGACAAAAGAACATTCCAAGCAACTCAGAGAAAATATAAGTCAGGGGATGGATACAAAACAATTTCCAAGGTACCATAATTCCCCCAGAGTTAAGTTAATCCATCATCAAGAATTATAGTGTGTAAATCTGCCTAGATCAGGCCGACCTCACAATCTGAGTGACCGTGCAAGAAGGAGACTGGTGAGAGAGGCCACCAAGGCACTCTGGAGGAGTTATGAGCTTCAGCAGCTGAGATGGGAGAGACTCTGCAGACAGCAACTATTGGCCGGGTTCTTCACCAGTCAAGCTTTATGGGAGAATGGCAGAGAGAAAATTAAATCTGGGCTAAAGTGCTCAAAAAGGCATGTGGGTGACCCCATGGCCAAGAGGAAGAAAGTTCTTTGGTCTGATGTGACCAAAATGGTCATATCAGACACTGCACATTACCAAAAACACTCAATCCCTACTATAAAGCATGGTGGTGGCAGCATCATGCTGTAGGAATGCTTCTTAGTGGCTGGCTCTGGAAGGATTGTTAAGATAGGCTATTGGAATATGTCTCACATCCGCAAAAAATAGCATACAAGAAAATGAAGTAGTATTTCTCAGGAGGGCGCCTGGGCTTGGTGTCAGGCATCCAGGTATCAGATTAGTGCCACCGCCCCTTTAAATTGAAAGGAGCCAGTTGAGGTGGGTCAGGCATCTGATCAGGATGCCTCCTGGTTTCCTCCCTGTGAAGGCCTTTTCAGGCACGCCCAACAGGGAAGAGGCCCTGGTTTAGGGCTTTTTTTTCCAATACTGATCAGCTCTGGTTGGAAGATAGATGGATGAAAATTCTTTAAACTTTCTTAGAATATCACATCCACAAGAATGGCCTGGATGGACAAACAGAAAACCTGAAAGTTAATTCCTGTGGTCTTGGCTATCACCAGTTCTGAGGCATTAATATCAAATGCAATGCAGAGCACTTTAATGGTGTTTCACCCAAACTACTCATTCATGTAAAATCCTTTAATCACGCCATCCAAAATCCTTTTCATTCCCTCATCACACTGAAAATCTACTACTCTTTATTTGGTTATTTTATATTTTAACCTAAATTAGATGGCATCTCTGGGTTGAGAAATTATACATTCTGAGGCTGAAGAAAACCCTTTCAACCCCCAGAGGATAAACAAGACTGAAAAAAGATATTTTTTTCCTGACAGGGATGGTATAAAACAGACATTTCTCTTACTGCAGCAGTATCTCATTCATTGTTTTCATTTTCTTTAATTCTCTAAGTTTTCAAACCCAAACCAAATAAAAATGTGCTCAAATAGACTCCAAGAAATCAGCAGTCACAGTTCTGCTCCACTGCTGTGTTCGATCGCCAACTGGGATGTCACTCTGCTCCCTCCCTATCGCCATAGTAACCGCATCCTGCCTGCAAAGCAAGCTGGTAGTGGAGCAAAGTGTGAAAGCTCTGTGCATGTGCCCCCCCATCGATCTCTCTGTAACTCTTTGTTCTTCCTCTCTCCGTCTATCAGCAGGTAACAGACACCCGGCCAGCCCTCATAAATATCTCCTAATCACGACCACAGATGATTCATGGAGCGCGCGGTCGACTAACCTTCAGGTACATGAACGTATCTCCCACATACACTCAGAGAGAGGACAGATGGCTCCTTCTGAGGAGCGGAGTGACAGATTACTGCGAGGTTCTCCTGGGCCGCCTGGTGAGAGAGACCGGGATACAAAATGAGGAGCGTCAGGGGAGGAGGATGATGGGAAAAAAAGGATCGGGATCAAAGTGGAGGAGAGAATAAAAAGCAGGAAGAGCCAGGGGCAAGTGGAGGAAAGATGAAGGGAGAGAGTAATGCCAGTTGCAGAAGTATGGTGGAGAGAATTGTAGTCACATTCATTCCAGAAATGAACAATTTGTTCCAGGTAAAAAGCTCAACATTCACTCAGACATGTTCTGCATCTACACACAACGATCATACATGAGAAATATGAAGGTTTCTATATCTCTTTGTTGAGGTTTAACACAGCTGCCAGCTTCTTAAAAGTGTATTTAGCAACTTCATCAAGCTTTAAACCACATTTATACTACTAATTTAGAGCCGGTGAAACAAATTTAAATATTTAAAGCCAATCTGAGAAATAATTTTTGTAAGAAAAAACTGCTGCAAGTGAATAAGACACAAGAGATTATAGTAAAAAGACACCTGTGTCACTGGTTAGTCAGCATTCCTGGCTACCATTACACCATGAAGACAAAAGAACACTCCAACCTTGTTTCCTAAGGTCCCACCTACTCACATCTAACAAAAGCTAAGCACCCCCATGACCCACTTGAAAAGTACACATCCATTTTAATTTTTTTTTTTTTTTTTAGTTTAAAAAGTTGAAAACCCCAACCACTCTTTTCAGTTTAGTATCTTGTGTTTTTTAACTTTACAATGTTGTGAAAATATAATTTTTGAAAACTGAAATGTTTGAGATTTCAACATCAAAATTTAAGACTATAAACTATATTATTTTGAGTTTTTCCACACAAATTTACAGCTTTTTAAAATCTGAAATTCCAAGTTTGTGTTCTTGTAAACAATGACTTTATAATCTTTAAAATTCCTGCCCATCCCCCCAAAAGAAAATGATTTTTTTTTGTATAAAACACTTAAAATTGTCAAGTTTGAAAATTCATTCATTTACAAGAAAAAGAAAATAAAGCTAGAAATTTCTTACTTTAAAAGTCATAATGTATGTTGACCAAAACTTGTGAATAAAAAGTCAACAATACAATCACTTTTATTAAACTGGTTCCTTGTAATTTCTTGACTTAACAATGTTTTAAAAATGATGATTTTTTTAAAAACTGAAATGTTTGAGATGTCAACATGAAAATCTAAGACTGTAAACTCTAATATTTTGAGTTTTTCCCACACAATTTTTAGACGTTCTTATATCAGGAATTCTGAGTTTGTTCTCTTGTAAACAATGACTTCATAATCTTTAAAACGTCTACCCCTCCCCCAAAAAAATCTTTTTTTTTTTTTTTTTGGGGGGGGGGGTCTAAAAACCTCAACATTTTCAAGTTTGAAAATTTATTTATTTACAAGAAAAAAAGTACAACAAACTAGAAATTTCTAACTTTATTAGTCCTAAGTGTATGTCAACCAAAACTTGTGAATAAAAAGTAAAAAATGTAACCACTTTATTCACATTGGTTTCTGGTAAATTTTTGACTTTACAATGTTACAATGTTTGACTGTACAATGATTTTTAAAACAAGTTTTTTCCTGTAAATTGATGACTTTTTAAATACTGAAATTCTGAGTTTGTTTTCTTGTTAACAAAGACTTCATAACCAAAAAACTGTATTTTTCCCCTCAAAATCTTTAATTTTTTTTTTTTTTAAACCAAATATGAATGAATCTTCTTTTTTTTCTCTATCTTTTGGGGTGGCCCTAACACACTTTAAAAATACACGTAAATGTAATTTTGGGATCATCAGAGCAGATAGAGTAACCCCCCTGAAATGTTTGCCCCCCCACTCCCAGAGGTGTTGGGGCCCCAGGTTGAGAACCACTGGCCTAAAGGCATGTGGGAGACTCCATGGTCAAGCTGAAGAAACTTCTTTGGTCTGATGAGACCAAAACAGTTCTTTTCGTCCAGTAGATAAGATGCTGATTAGTGAAGTAGCCAGAAATACTACATTAAAAGACGAGTCAGGAGTCAGAATGAGTTGAATGCAGATTGACGTTGCGTTTGTTTCAGGCAGAACAATGGTACAAGAGTAAGACCCTGAATCTCTCTAACCATGCACTTTTATATCTCTCAGTCCATGTGTTCACGTGTGCCTAACTAAACACTTGTGGATGTTCACCACACACACACAGTTCCTGGTAGAAGTTTTATCTCTCCCACCGTGTCACATTAATCATTAACTAGTCCAGTAAACATCTGCTTTCCCAGAACAGAAGTCAAAGGCTGTATGAGGACAGCCAACCTTTATACAAGTGTAACAGTGTAATACACTTACATTCAAACATAATATACCGACATTAGCAGACACCAAACACTGCGCACCATTCCCACTGTGAAGCACAGGGTGGCAGCATCATGCTGTGGGGATCCTTCTCGGCAGCCGGCCCTGGAAGGCTTGTAAAGGTAGAGGGTAAAATGAATGCAGCAAATTCTTTAAAATATCCTGGAGGACAATCTCACTCAGTCTGCAAGAGATCTACAGCTTGAGAGAAGACATTTTTTCCGAACAAGACAATGACTCAAAGCATACAGGGAAAAGCTGCATAGAAATAGTCAAAAAAGGCAAATCAGTTTGATTTATAGCATCAATAAAAGGGTAAAACATCCAAGGGGATGAAAGTACTGTATTTCACATCTGTCCCTGCAACACCCCTTAAAAGGTGATTGTGAAGGGCATCACACCACAAAACAACATGTAGGCAGTAAAGTACATTACTGGAACTTGCACAAAGCATTAATGTTGTAAAGCCAGTTTTTCTCATATTGCTCTCTTGGTAGAACCATGAAGAAGTATGAAATGTTGCTGATGGTGGTCTACAGGTTGACAGCTTAACTCCACTATCAAAATAGTTTGCAATTAATTTTCTGTCAATCAAGAAACCAACTGAAGCTTCAATCTGACGGAGCACAGCTGCTTCTTTGCTTTTGATCGCAGGTACTCGAGAGTTACGCTCTTGATTTCACCAGATGGGATGCAGGGAGGTTCAAAATGTATGCCTGACTTGATTCTGACTGAACCCTGTACTTTATATATAAAAAGGTAGAGAGAAGACGAGCTTGGAAGATAGATATGCACATAAAGCGCATTGATTTTTACAGACACCCTGTGAAGACTACTGATTGTATATCACTGCACTTTATCAACCTTACAAACCAATGAGCTCATTATAAGAGCACAAAACATGACAAACAAACAAGACAAGGGCAATGTCTTTACATCAGCCATGCTAGATGCTCTTTAACTGAAAATTCTGCATGAGCAACATGATCGAAATGTGCCTAGAAGCCTCCAAGAGCAATCATTTCAGCTGTCTGTATAGAGGCTGCCAAATGCCTCAAGGTTAACAAATAAAGACGCTATCTCTGCAGTGTCCCTGGCTTTATTCTGGCTTGAGGCCTTTAATGTGCATCATCCCTCTCCAAAAAGATCAATTTTAAGTGCCCATATAAATTTAAATACTTTTGCACCACTTCTTCACCATTGATCCATCTTTTTACTATCTTTCTACCAGTCTAAGCCGCAACAACAATCACTGAATACCCTGACCTGTGTCTGAGAGGTGGTTTTTAGTCTTTGTGAAGAGTGTTTTTGTCATTCACAGTCTGACGGCAGAGCCTGAATGATGCGGCAGCAGTGTTTTCAGAAGTCTTATTGATATTTTAATCCTTTTTGTTGCAGTGATTCAGAGTCACTATCGGAATCCAATGTTGCCGCTGAGGCTGAATATTTAAGACTCAAAGCACAAATTTAAGATGGAGTTTTTCTTTGTTGCAAAGATGGAGACACTTTCAGTTAAAACTGTCCTATTTTTTTGAGCGTTGGTTTCGTCAAGTGAAACTAAATATTGAAGTTTTTGTAAGAAAGGACTTCATTTAGGTCGGTTCACATGTGGGACCCAGGCCTGAAGTCTGGTTTATTTGATCAGCGTGAACACAGGCGGATCAGTCTTTGGCACCATTTGAGAAGGTGAGGGGTTAGGTTAGGTCTGGTAACTTTATCCAAGAAGCATCCCTACGGCATGATGCTGCCACCACCAAGCTTCACGGTGGGGAAGATCTATCCTCTCTTTGACAATAAAGAGTTTTTTTTTTTTTCAAAAACTCTAAATTATATTGACCATGATCCCCCTGGGCTTTGGTGGTCAAAAAAAGTGAATTATTTCATTCACTTGACTTATTTTTCATGCCAAATGTATTAACAGTAGGAGTTTTGACCTCCTTCTTACTCAGATTAAAACTGAAAAACGGGGTCCAGTGAGGACTGTTGAACTTAACCGCACGGAAACAGAGACTTTAAAGTCTTTATGTGTTAGAAAAGCCATCAGTGTTTTTATATCCCAGAGAAACTCTTCGTTTCAGGTTGGCAGGGCTCTGATGACAATGTTTTATTGATTTTTTTATTGAGTTTCTGCTCGCGTTTTCTTTTCACGGCTTGTTTCAGTCTCCCAAAGACAAAAATGTTCTCAATAAAGTGTTTTGGTGTCTGCAGCAAAACAAGTGGCACTGAGAAGGAAACTGCAGGATCTTTACGAGAATCAGTTTTATTAAAAAAAAAAAAAAAAAATCAGAGTCAGGTAGCTCCTGTCTGTAAAGACTGCAGGTTTAGTTTCTCTCTATGGAGCCCTCTTAGGTTTAATGCCGTCTTAAACCCATTGATTTAAAGCCTCTTGGAGTTCAGATCATTTTAGTTTCTGTATTTTTTTTTTTTACCTTTGCTTGTACTGCTGGCACACTGAAGGACTTTAGGGAAAAAAGAGTGGGATCCAAGCAAGCAGCAGTGCATTGAGTACATTCCCCTTCTGTGTCTGGGATGCTTTCACTAACTTAGCTCAACCAACTTGAATGCGTTAAATTGCACAAATATTATCAAAGCCGGGATGCTCCATCATCACAAAAATCAGGATCAGAAATGTTTTGTAACTTTAAGATAACCTGATAAAAAGGGCAACGCTATTTTTTCCTATACTCCAGTAATTCTTATCTGGCCCAACCTCTGGATCCCCAAAAAATCCAAAAAGAAAAATAATGACCGAAAGTTTTCCAAAAATCTCAATCATTCAAGTATTTTGTCAAATACTTTTATTCTAGTCTGTACCTAAGATGGAACCAAGCATTTGATTGGGAAAAGTGACAGGAATTAAACTCTTTTAAGTGGAAAACCAGCTTTCTTAGCCTGAGGCAGGAACATAAATAGGTTGAAATCTGCTTTAAACAACCTAAATTTTACTCATGATGTTTGAATATTTGACCTGGAACACAGCAAAAAATAGCAGCAAACTGTTTTCCAACTTTGGGCCCTGGTCATGGCCACATACTACAGCAAAAACAAGAGATTTTGATCACTTTTGATCTCCTACTTGCCTAGAATGAATGAAAAAAATCTGGAGTTAATCGACAGAACTCCCTCAGGGTAGAACGAAAAAATGTGAAACTTGGGAATCAGCCTAAATTTGACCCAAAATTGACCAAAAATGGTTTATAGTGCATTTCCTGTACATTACAGAAGATATCCCCGAGAGACCTCTTTTGTTTTGTCATGAAACATTTGCATACCAATTTTAATGCATAGCTCTAACCAGTCCCCTATTTCACATTTGGGGCCCCTGTGCAACAGACTTGCACAGTTCTACTATCAAAAAAAAAAGGTTCCATTCGGGGACAAATTTCTGGGAGGTTTTTCTGACTTTTTAGGCAAGTTAAGACCCCCAAAACAAGCCATGAAGGTCCAAAATAATAATTTCTAAGAATGTCGTCAGTGTCATTAGAGGATTCACTCTGAGGTCGGTGCTCAGGCCCCAATAACCAAGTTTAAATCATTTCATTGGAAGAGTTTTTCTACCTTGAACAGTTACGTGTTGAGATTGGCTGTTGAACATTTTGGTTAGAATGGGGGCCATTTTTAATGGACAGTGATGATTGTAACCACAAGAGAGCAGAGAAAGTGTCCACAAAAGAGGATAACAGGTCTTAGTTCAGTAAGTTTTAGAGTAATGGTTCAGGGAGCCCAAAATGTAATTTTCCTCATATGAGAAAGCTGGGATGTAGATATGTGTATGTAACTAAACACTATAGAGGTAGCTAAATAATACAACATAGCTATGTGGACGTAGCTAAATGCTAGGACGTAGCTCTGTGGATGTAGCTTAATGCTAGGATGCATGCTATGGAGGTAGTTAAATCTAGAATGTTGCTATGTGGATGTTGCTAAATGCTAGGACTTATTCTGTGGATGTAGCTAATTGGTAGGATGCATGCTATGGAGGTAGTTAAATCTAGAATGTAGTTATGTGGATGCTGCTCAATGCTTGGACCTATTCCGTGGATGTAGCTAAATACTAGGATGCATGCTATGGAGGTAGTTAAATCTAGAATGTAGGTATGTGGATGTTGCTAAATGCTAGGACCTATGCTGTGGATGTAGCTAATTGCTAGGCTGCATGCTATGGAGGTAGTTAAATCTAGAATGTTGCTATGTGGATGCTGCTAAATGCTACTATCTAGCTACTGACATTGCTAATTGCTATGACCTATTCTGTGGACGTAGCTAAACGCAAAGATCTGTGCTATGGACAAAGCAAAATGCTGGTACCTATGCTATGGATGTAGTTAAATGCTAGGATCTATGTCGTGGACCTAGCTAATTGCTAGGACCCATGCTACAGAGGTAGGTGAATGCTAGGATCCATACTATGGACATAGCTAAATGGGCGTAGCTAAATGCTAGGACCTATACTATGGACGGAGCTTAATGCTAGGACATAGCTGTGTGGATGTAGCTAAATGCTAGGATGTAGCTACGTGGGCGTAGTTAAATGCTAGGAACTATGCTGACCTGTGGATGTAGATGAATGCTAGCTTTTTGCTGTGTTGATGTGTAAAGCAGTACTGTTGGAACTCTGTAAATGAAAGCACTTCATTAACAGCAATGGACAACCAGGATCAAACATAACTCGCGCTGTGGTCAGTAATTGGGCAAAAATGCTATCTGGACTCTAAACAGAGCAGAAACTGTCACATTAGAGGACTGCTAAGTTTCATCATAACAATCACAACCACACCAGATTCAAACCCAAAACATGGAAAGAAAACAGGCTTCAAAGGACAATATTTAAAATTTGAACTGGAGCAAATCTTCACTTTTTAGTCGCTGACCTTCATGCACATCCAAACCTAAATTACACAGTACACAGCTGTTGTGGCTTTGGGTGTTCAGTCACTTTAACTGTTCCTTAACTGTCTGTCATCTCATTTAAAAACTGCAGGAGAAAGTTCATCTTTTTCAGCGTGTTTTAACGTGCTGGTTCTTTATATTTAGATTTTTCTGTCACAATGCTGTCGTATGCTGAATAAACACCATATCCTCCCAGTTTAGAAGCCCATTCTTCCACTGGGGACAAATAAAGTTATTGATTTATAATGCAAGCCAAGCAAAGTCAAGGTCCAGATCTTACACCCTTTATTGATTCTTTTATACCAGTGACAAACACAAGATAAAAGGAAAGGAGCACAGCAGGGATTTACAGTCACTGAAGAGAGGAAATAAGAAGAGAGAGAGAGAGGAGCAGACGAGGGCAGAGGAGCAGACAGCTGTCATTAACTCAGCTATTATGACGTTGTGCCTGTCTGAATGTGGTTTGGCTCTGATTCTTCACTACAGAAAGCACACTCGCCAACACCTCGTCTCTTTAAAGATGCTACTGCTGCCTTCTCATGTCAACAAGGCATAAAAACATTCATTTTAGGACCTAATAACAGGAAGACAGGCTTTAACAGAGAGTTTTAAAAGCCTCCAGCAGCTTCTGTCCTGCTCGGTGAATTCTTAGTTTGATTCTGTGGGAAAATCTATTTTACAGCACTTTAAACATGTGAAGAGAGCTGTTCCAGAAAAATCAGAGTCCCAGAGGAATGCCTTTTCATTTTGTGTGCCCACATGTTTGTAAAAATGCAGCCAAAGTGCCCAGTGATACTTGATGCTTCCTTGGTTTATCAGCTTTATAACAGGAATTTGAAGGTGAGTGATACTTAATGTAGCACACAAATCAGACCTTTGAAGGGAGAAAACAAAATCCAGTATCACGAGCTGCCCTGTGGTAGGAAAGGATAGTGCTCTGGGCGACTATGGCTCAGAAGGTGGAGCTGGTCGTCCATTATCCTAAAATTCATCTTTTGAAAAGTCCTTGGCAAGATACTGATCCAGGAGTGCTTCCAAAAGTGGTGCCATCAGAGTGTAAATGGGAGGGAGTTGACTAAAAACACACATTCAGAGTGCAGTCTATCTACTTAGTGATATTTATGCCTCTGCTCGTCAGTCAGCATCAGTATGTCTAGGGGAAATTGGCCTATTTTCCTTGCTATAGTCAAAGCTGCCAATAAGGGGGCATAAAGAGGAGAACTTTCTGGGGCCCAGCCAAAATGGGGGCCAATGGAGGTCAACAAAATCATGGCCCACTGTAAAGTTAAGCTGTGATAACCATGTTTCATTATTAACCTGAGTTATAACCACTCTTATCAAAAAACAAAAATGAATTTAATTTATGTATGTTGTAGTACAGTGTAGCCTTTTTTAAAAGTAAACCCTTTAAAAAAAATAGAATAACCATTTATTGGTAATGTCAATAATTTGGATGGGTACACTGTCATGAGTCATTAGGAAAGAAATGTCAGACTTCAGAGCTAAGCCAAAACTTACAAAACATGTCAGGATGCCAGAAAACTTCAATGGAAAATAATTGGAGCAATTGTGAAAGAATCAAAGAGTGGCAGAAATTAGCAAAAAGTGGTTAAATTGGCAAAAAGCAGTAAAAATGGCTTCAAAGTGGTAACAGAAGTTGCAAAATGGATGACAAGCAGCAAAAAATGGGTTTAAAGTGATAAATAAGACGACAAAAGAACTAAAGTGGGTTTAAATGGGCAAATAAGGGCAAAAAGCAGCAAAAATGGGTTAAAAGTGGCAAAAAAAGTGGTAAAAATTGGTGAAAAGTAGCAAAACACTGGCTGCACTCAGACCTTGTGTCTCCATTTTTCAGGATTTTAATATTTTTCATATATCAGTGCTCTTAGTCTACCTTTAACATTGGTCAGGGAATTTAAACAAATTGTAAAGCAATAAAAAGTATCGAAAGATGCTGACTATGAACATTTATCATTAAATTAATCAAAAATAGGTATGTCTAGGGAGAAAGACTCAAAAATTGGCAAAATTTGTGAAAAGCTGCTTACTGGGTTAAAAGTGGCAAACATGGGCAAATAAAGGCAAAAAGCAACAACAATGAGTTAAAATGACAAACAAAGCAGTGGCAAAAATGGATTTAAGAGCAGGAAAAATGAGTTTAAGGTGTCAAATAAGGGCAAAAAGCAGCAAAAAAATGGTTAGAAGTGGCAAAAAAAGGATAAAAGGCAGCAAAAATGAGTTACAAGTGGCAAAATGCCAAGGTCAGGTACACCTCATTTCTCCATTTTTTCATAATTCATTTATTTTTTTATAAATCAATGTTTTTGGTTATCCTTTACATTGGTCAATGAAGTTTAATACATTTTAAAGCAATAAAAAGCTGACTATGGCCATTTGTCATTGAATTAATTGAAAAATACAATGAAAAGTGGGGGTTTGGAGATACAAGGTTTTGGCATAACACCATTGAAAAATTGGTTAAAAGTAGCAAAATGGGCAAATAAAGGCAACAACAATGGGTTAAAATGAAACAAAGAGTAAATCTGGGTTAAAAGTGGTGAAGGATGGTGCTCTGGGCAACTATGGCTCGAAAGGTGGAGCTGGTCGTCCATATTGAAAAAATCCATCTTTTTAAAAGTCCTTGGCAAGATACTGATCCAGAAGTGCTTCTAAAAGCGATGCCATCAGTGGGAGGAAACACACATTCAAAGTGCTTCCTGGGGCCCAGCCAAACTGGGGTCCCATGAGTAACGATGTAACAAACGATGCATCATCTTCATACTGCAAATCTGAAACTGCAAATTCAACATACTCAGAGTTTATATGGGAACCACTGATGCAGTGCGAAGTTAACACTTCACTCACTTCACTGGTAAGCTGAGCTGCATCAGAACAAATGATCAGGCTAAGTTTTTGTCTCTTTTTCCTAAATCTTATATAGTCACAGTGGTGTGTACACAGCAAAAACTGGAGCGTTGAATTCTCAGTGTTCAACATTTTAGCGTTGACTTTAAATCCCAAAGTGTAATCTAGCTCCATTCTGAATTGAAGTGCCTTCAGCGTTGGAGTTATTTGACAGTTTTTATGCCTTTAGTGTAAGTCCAGCTCTGTAAGTATTGAGATGAGTTTTAGATACGTTTAAAGTTGCCGTTGCTCTGTGATCACTGCTGGGATTCCTTTGCTCTTGTTTCTGGTGGATTATTGTTGTTTTTGATGTAAGACCCTTGTGCACCATGAGTGAAGTTATCCACTGAGTTCTAACTGAATTAACAAATCATACTTTCATTTGCTGGCGGTCTGATGACAAGAAAACTCACTGACTGCCAGTGTTGGAAGTTCAGACCTTCACCTTGTTTTGATGTTTAACTGTTATTAAAGTTGCATCTTTAACTGATAAATGGTCAAGAAAAGCTTTGATTATTAGCGTCCACTATCTGTCAAGAGGAGGCAAAACACTGAGATGGCTAGGATGGAAGCCTTAAATTCAGCTTCTTTCTTCAGCCCTAAAAATCTTAATAGATTAAAGAGAAGTCTAATGTGTACAAAGAAAAGGACAGATGGACAGACAAAACAACATTTCCTGTCTTTGGCTGTAGCAGCTGTGAAGTAAAAATAGTTCAAACTCTGACCAAACTGTTGTCTTTGCCTGTATGTTTCATCCTCATTAAACTGTACTGCTTTGTGACACATTTTCCCATAAGGCCCTTCTCTCTTTTCCTCTATACTCACACACATTAGCTCCTTTCCAAACCACAGTGAGCGTAGCGTCTGTGGTGCGGTGTCTGGCCGGGTCACATCAGGACACGACGAGTCTGAACACGAGCGAGGGGGAAAGAGAGCAGGAAGAGAGGGATGAGGGGAACAAAGGAAGAGGAGGATGGCACAGGAAGTTATAACAGCGGCGGAGAGAATGAAGATCACGCGAGGGAATTGAGGATGCAGAGGAATGAAGAAGACGCTGAGAGAGAAAGAGGGGGATAAAACTTAACCCAGAGCTAATGGACTGATGATATTCAGAGCAAGACCCTCGGTTTCTTAAGATTTTTAATGTTCTTCAAGTTTAGCTAGAATTAATTAACAGAGCTACAGATTTAGGGTTTTTTTTGTTTACCTTGGTGAGATTGCAGTTTTATTTTCATGCCGCTGGTTTTGTTTCTGTTTGTGTTTCTCTTCAATAAGAGCCACATTTCCCTAAATCCGGTTACTTTTGTCAGGAAGAGGATGTTGACATTTGTCTATCCTCTCTTTCCGTGCTCCATTTGTTTTCTGTTTCTTCATTTTGAGGGCAGAAATAACAGTGGACAGGACTCCTTTTTTTCCTGGCTTATTCCCCTTAAGTCAAAGGCAATCTGGTGAAAAACTAATAATAGCTGCTGTCTAGTTTCCATGTTCTTGAAGCATGGACTATATGTGAACAGTCTTAGAGATGCCACACATTTATGGTGGAATACATTTCTGCATGTCTAAAACGCTTTGTACTAACACGAGAAAAAAAATGCAATAAGTTTTAACTTAAAAGCAAACAGCTGCATCATGAATGCAAAAAGCAACATGGATAAAGAGGCACAAAGACTTCCATTTTGGCTACTTGCTTTCATACTGCAGCTAGGTGCATTTGTGTTGTGACTACTTGCATTGATGTTGCCACCACTTACATTAAGTCGCAGCTACTTGCATTTGGATTTCTTGCATTCATGTTTCAGCTACTTGCATTAACACTGTAGTTACCTACATTCAGGTTTGGACTATTTTGCAGCAACTTGCAATCTTGTTGCCGCTATTTGCATTCATGCTGCAACTACTGCTTTACTGTTGCGGCCACTTGCATGCATGTTTTGGCTGTTGCAGCTGTGTTCAGATGACCTGCATCAGTGGCGCAACTTCTTTCATTCATTGTGCGACTACTTGCATTTGTGCTTTGACTGCCTGCTTTCCTGCTATACAACCATCACCACAATCAATAGGAATTATTGCATTCAACTGTTTGAATTTGTGAAGGGGCTTTTTGCATTCATTTTGCAGCAACTCAGAATCTTGTTTGGACTATTTGCATTCATGCTGCAACCACTGCTTAAGTCTTGCAACTAGTTGTGGCTGTTGGAGCTGTGTTGAGACTTCCTGCAATTTTCCTGCAACTTCTTAAATTCATGGTGTGATGAGTTGCTTTTGTGGTGCAACTACTTGCACCCATGGTGCAAATACTTGCAGATGTGTTACAGCTCGTGGTTTTGGTGTTGCAGCTACTTGCATCGGTGTTGGGACTATTTAGCTTATTGCATTCTTGATTTGGTTGTTTGCAGTCATGTTAAGCCTACATTTATATAATGGCAACTCACATTCATGTTCAGGCTGTTTTCTGGTTAATTTGAGGGTGGCTGCATAGATATTAGTGCATTTGTATTGCAGTTGGTTTTTCATTTTATGTATTTTTGGATTCATGGGTAAGCTGTTTTCACTTCTGTTGTGGCTTTTTGCTGCAGTTTTAGGGATTTTTGCATCAATGTTAGGGCTATTTCACTTAGAGTTGTGTTAAAACTGACTGCATCTGTGCAGCCACTACTTGCGTAAGTGCTCAGACTATTTACATTAGTTTTGCAGCTGTTTGCAGTCATGTTCTGGTTGTTTGGATTCATGGGTAAGCTGTTTGCATTCCAGTTCTGGTTGTTTGGATTCATGGGTCAGCTGTTTCCATTCATGTTGCAGCCGTTTGGGATCGTGGTTCTGTTTTTTTGCACTCATACGATTGCAACTTGCAACCTGCATTGTGGTGATGCTACAAGCATTTGTGTTGCTACTGCTTGCATTACTGTTGTGGATATTTTCTCTCTTGCCTGCATGTTGCATCTACTTGCATTGAGGTCACAGCTAATAGCATTTCTGCTGTGGCTACTTGAATTTGCATGTGAAAGTTTGCCTTCTTGCATTTTAGCTATTTGTACTCATGTTGGTAATACTGCATATGTTTTACAAATCGTGGCTTTATACATTTGTGTTCTCTGTTAATGAAAATATTTTGGATATACCTTCTTCTGACAACTCTGGCCAACATGCACATTAGTATCTGAAGTGATGTTAAGAAGCACAAAGACGGCAGACAACATATTGGAAATGATGACTCTGCCTTACTT
The DNA here is from genome assembly GCF_018320785.1 of Cheilinus undulatus. Taxonomy (NCBI): domain Eukaryota; kingdom Metazoa; phylum Chordata; class Actinopteri; order Labriformes; family Labridae; genus Cheilinus; species Cheilinus undulatus. Next base: position 14,615,107 of record NC_054887.1, on the reverse strand, counting down.
ATGATCAATCTAAAAGACAAAGAGTTGAGGCGAGCCTTAAATCATCTGGTAAACAGCAACAAAACACCCACATATCAGTTAAACTAGCCTAGTCAACCGGGATTTTATGAAATCTTCTGTCTGTAGTTTTTGGTCTTTGATTTCTACTCTTTCAAACAAAATAAGTCAAAATTGATGGACGGAATAGATTGCCAAAGATAAAAGTTCATCAAACAAATGGCAGTGACACATACTTGGTTAAATTTATAGCACTTGGCTGCTCTTGCTGAGATATTGCATCGTTCAGTCTGTCGATCCATGTCTCCCAGCAATGTCTTAATCTTGACTTTAAACCCCAAAGGCAAACCAAACTGACAGGAAAGAAAAAGATGCCTGAAGGCTAGCTGTTGCGTCACATCACCTTGTTTTTGTCCTGGCCAAAAGTTGAACCAAGTAGGCCAAGTAGCACCTTCTATTTCTGTATATGAGGATGATAAATATGCCTGTGATCTGTTTTTCATCAGTCATAAAGGGAAACAAAAGACCTAGCAGTGTAATATTGAACGATTGTTGTGATAAAGCAGAGCAAACTTGTTCATTAACTTTGAAAGTCTGTAAAAGAGCCTCTTCTAAATGAGAACATTGTTTAAAAAGGCGTAAATGACTGGCTTTGTGAGCCATGTGGAAGAATAAAGACTCGCTGTTTGCTTTCTTTCCTCACTTCTGTTTCTCTTCTTGTGCACTGATTCGCTCAGCTGACTCACTGTGATATTTCTCAGCATCAAAGCTTCAGCATGCTCAATTTGCTCTAAGGCCACAGACAGGCATTGCAAAGCACCAGTGATGCAGAACAAACCACGATAAGTGAGGTCAGTGACCTCATGCAGACAGACAGACACTGAGTGATGCCGTCTATCAGTGCCTTGTTTTACGGCACTCAAACAGCCTTGAAGGCTGATACGATGGGGATAGAAACCATGTGTAAGAGATGATACATCATGATTTCTAACAAATTTCTTATTAGAACATTCATACTGAAGTGCTTCTTGAACGTTTAATCAAAGCTGAACACTTTTTCATTATGGATGCCATTCTTACATAACACAGCACTGCAGTGTAACTTTTAATCTCATCATTTATAGCAGTCTTCTCATGTTTAAGCTTCTTTTTTAGGTGTTTTTCAAAGCTTTTCTTGCAATTTTAATGGTGTATTTGAATAACCATGCTTTTTCTTCTTTAACCAAATTTGTCACAAACATGCACTTGGACTTGGAAGTGAACTGATTAGATTTTGGAGGTCAAAGGCCACTTTCATCTCACACACTGTAAGTTTGCATTGACCTCACACCATTTTGTAGCTGCACACGAGCTCAAACTTCTTAAAAGCACCATCTATTGATCTTTCTGTATTAGGATCTAGCAAGAGCATCGGCTACTTTCTTCGGGTCCAACACACATGCACTCATACACACCTGCACACAAGGCCGAACATGAGGAGGAACAAAAGTGAAAGCTTTCTGGAGCGGCCCATGGTGGTCCACAAAAATTTAGTTCACTCCTACTTTAAAGAAACTTCAACCGAATTCCATGGTGATTGGAGCAGCAAAATTTTAAATTGTATTCTTTTTTGTTCCAGTAAAATCACAGCCTGTTTCAAAATGGAAACCTTGTCTCCTTTAAAGCCATCTTTTGTAGGGGTAACATAGTAGGCTGGCCCTCTATACTACTGAGGCTAATTTTAGTTACAGTCTGGCTTTAGACTCTGATGGCCACTCTGCACTGTTCATCTGAGATGACGTAAATCTCAGAACAGAGATATATGCTAAAACTTTCGTTATAAAAACAGATTACACTTTTGTTTAAGGTAAGGGTTAAGATACCGAAAGATGAAGGTTAAAAACCTGATCAACAAAGCCTGATCACAAAATGTTCAATAAAGCAGCGTAAACAGCCTGCTAACAGGAAAAGCTCATCCTCCATGAAAACATTCCAATGCCACAAGCATAGCTTGCATGGCTCTGTTAGCTGTGTAAGCTACATAAATAACAGAGCTACATAGCTAATGTAGCTAAAGCTAAACTCACAAATCAGCTACGTAAGCTACATTTCTACACTATGTGCATAGTTAAGATAGCTTTAGCTATGCTGACTAAATCTCATGTTGCTAAAGCAAACTTAGCTAAAGATAGCAGAGCTACATAACTAACAGGGCTAAAAGTAAGCTCATAAATAAGCTACATAAGCTATGAATTTACATTACCTGTGTAGCTCAGTAAACATCAATTTCATTTGCTATAGCTGAAGCTGCTAAAACTAACTTAACCATAGATAAAAGAGCTACGTAGCTGATGTAGATAAAGCTAAGCTCACAAAGCAGCTATGTAAGCTATGCATGTATGTTATCTATGTAGCGAAATTAACTTTAGCTACATTTCTAAAGCTCATGTTGCTAAAGCTAGCTAAGCTACAGATAACTGAGCTATGTAACTACATTGCTAAAGCTAAGCTTACATAGCACCTATCAAACCTATGTAGGTACCTTATCTATGTATCTAAGTTAGCTTGAGCAACATTTGCTAAAGCTTGCATTGCTAAAGCTAGCTTTGTTATAAATAACAGAGCTACGTAGCTAAAGCTAAGCTCACAAAGCAGCTACATAAGCTATGTATCTATGGTATCTGCATAGATTTGCTAGTTTTAGCTAGGCTTGCTAAATATTACATTATTAAAGCTAACTTAGCTCTAGATAATGGAGCTACATAGCCAACGTAGCTAAAGCTGAGCTCACAAAGAAGTTATGTAAGCCATGTAGGTATGTTATCTGCATAGCTATTTTAGCTTAGGTAAGTTTGTGAAGGCTCACATTGCTAAAGCTAACCTAGTTACATTTCCTTATTTAGTAATGTTAATTGTGTAGCTAACACAGCCAGGTTAGCTTTAGCTAAAACCTACAAAGCTAAAGCGAGCTACCATTTGTGTAACTACTTTTAAAATGGGTCTATACATAATTTAATCCTGGACTGGACCTCTGAACTTTTTGGCAGTTTCATTTATGAAATGTTGTTCAGTTTGTGATATTTGCAATGTGGTTAATTCATTAGTGTAACTGCCAGACTTTGTTTATGAATACAGATACATTTTTTTTTTTTTAAATGTACAGCTGGAATTAAATTGTACCAGAGATTTACTGTTCTTCCTTCCTCTTCAGCATCTCAGATGAACTGTCTGTGAGAGTGGCTATCAGAAATGTGCGGTCTGCAGTCAGACCCCTCTCAACTTCAGCCAAAAGGTTAGCATCAGCACTGCTGGTCTGATATCTATTCACTTCTTGGAAGGGAAACATTCACTTGGCCTTTCCGTCAATGCAAAAAGGCCATCTACTTAACAGACAAGGTGAAAAAGAAATACGAAACCAAAGCTGGCTGCATCCACACTTATCTTTTCACCGATCACCATTGTTTACAGGCTTACAGTCACATCAACTTAACCACAACAGTAGCTACTGCCTCCTTCTCATTAATTGACGATGATTGGTTTGGTCATTCATTATAAAGAAGCATATTATCTTGAAGCTTTGCACAATGGATCCACCTGTTGACAGATGTGGAATCTGGACAATCCATCTGCTTTGCAGGGTTTTCAATGTGATCCCCATACAAAAGCACTGCAATCCAACGTTTATCACATAAATAAGGCTGTAGATCGAGTATTAAAATGCTCTCCTACAGTGTCTTTCTGTTGAGATACTGTAGTGGTCTTGTGTGCATCTGTTTTGACGCTTTTAGAGTCCCTGGGATATCAAAATATAATAAGGATATTGCACCTTCATGCTCTGCTTTACTTTGGGGCACTTTCAGGCCAAAATTCAACAATCCCATAATGTAACAGGCAGATTGCCATGAGCACAATTACACTCCCAAGAGGACGCAGTAAGCTAAATTTCTGACAGAATAGGCTCATTTAAGCAGCGAGATTGCCTCGTCAAACTCTCCACAGCCCTGTCTCCAAGGTTGGATGAGGTTAATGTGCGAGTGTGCATCTGTATGCCCACTTTTAGCTGAGTCAGAGATGAGGAGAGCTTTGTTTGCTCGTCTCTGCCAACATGTCCGCTCTGACCCTTCTGAAGGGACATGAGAAGAGTCTTTGAGTCTCCGTTTGAGCGGCCAGCTGAGCAAGCTGTGCCACACCGCATTGAGGAGTCTGCAGCATCCACCAGCTCAGAGCCAAACCGGCCACGCTGGCAGAACAACCCACCGACTGGAAAAAGGCTCACTGACGCTGAGCCCAGCTGGACGGATGACGGGGAAAGAGATGCAGGAAGAGGAGGAGAAAGTAGTGGGAAAACTTGAAGGGATTGTTAATGATGGGTGAACAGTGTCTGGCCACAGAATATATCAGGTACAACTGCATATAATGGTCTCATCTCTGCAGGAATTAACTGTCAAGTCAGCAGTTTTGAAGGAAAAGTAATCTCTCTCCACAACAGATTTGTAATGGAAACTGTCAGGAGAGTGATGCAAACAGAAACAGTAGCTGGAAAATAGCTCCTAATGAAGTTTTCCAAAAAACGTACATGATTTAGTTACACAATTTGGGAATCGAGTGAGAAGAATAGAAAAGGATGGATGTTAGTTTCCATTTGCAACGCTGAAATTTGTGTTTGTTCCTGCTAGAATTAGCTTTATAAACACAAAAAGTGAAGTGGTTGGAAATATTTATGTTGCCATTGAATTCTAAAGCACTTTCCTATTTATCTGAATGCCTGCCATCATTAATGCAACAGTAGCACTGTGCAGCAAAAGAGAAAACTGAGGATGCAACTCATCATAATACATCCTGGCATCAAATCTCTGGCTTAACAATTGTGACAGTAAATAAATCAAATCCTCAGATCAGTGGGCAAACGTGCCCAAGTGGGCCCCATGTGGGTTACTGATGGGCCACATGGGTATGGAGTGGGCATGAGCTTCAACTGGGCAAAAAGTGATGGCCCAGAGTGGATTTGGTAATACAGGTCCCACATGGGAAGCCCGTGTGGGCTACCCATTCAGGACCCATGAGGGTCATGTGGACACAGGCAAGAACTGGGTAGCATCATATGGACCCCACACTGGAAGTCAATGTGGGTCATGTGGAGCCTATGTGGGTTCAACAGGCATGGGCTAGAACTGTACAGCATTAGATGGGTTCCATATAGGTATAGTTGTGAGCTGACCATATTGGACCCTTGTGTACTATACTGGTTAAACAGGCACAGGCTAAAACTGGGTACCATTACACGGAACCCATATGTGTTGAGTTACAATGGCTTCCCATTTGAGCTGACCATACTGGACCCTTGTTTAGCCCAGGTAAAACCCACTTGTGGCCCATATGGGCAATCACAGAACCCATTTTCAAGCCTACTTGGATCCCACTTTAGTCCCATGTGAGCTAACCATACAGAACCTGTATGAAGCCTATGTAGGTGAAGTAGGCATGGGCTAGAACTGGGTCTCATTATATGGGTCCAATATACTAGTAGGTTATAGTTATATGGGCCCCACATGGAAAGCCCATGTGGGCTGACCATGGAGGACCCATGTGGAACCCGGGCAGATCCCACTTGAGGCCCATATGGGCAATCACGGGTGGGAAAACCATGGAACTTGTGGACAAACCCACTTGGAACCCATTTTCCAGCCCACTTGGGCCTTACTTAAGTCTGAGTGAGATCCTTTCTCCAGGCAGAGAGTTGCCGGTATGGGTTACATATAAATTGCCCAGAAAGGCCCCATGGAGCCCAGGTGGACCTCACCTGAGGCCTATATGGGCAATCACTGACAGGGTCACCATGGAACCCATGAACAAAGCCACTTAGAGCCCATATTTGCAGCCTGCTTATAACCCATATTGGGCCTAAAGTGACATCATGGCTGGGTGACATACAGGTGCTTTTATTCCTATGGTTTGTTGTGCTTAATTCCCCTAATGCAGTTGTAATTGCACGGGTAAAAATTTATCTACACAAAAATGTAAGCTGTATCTGTTCTTCAAAAAGTCGCATTAAACAGTTCACCACTGACACACATATTTATGCTGTATTTTCACCTTTTATCCCTGTGATTTATTCCTGTTGTATGTAATTTGTCATTGTGTCTTGGTGTATTGTTCTGCTCTGTTATTTATGTATTGTCTGCAGAAAACACCGCTGTATGCAGCTGCTGCAGCCTAAAGAACATTTCTCCTCAGGGACAGTGAAGCATATCTTATCTCATCTCATATATAACACAAGGACATGTTTTGGTGTCAGTGTCGAACATGAAGGGAGGAATTCAATAAGAGATAAATCATTATTCAGGACTGGTGGAGCAGGATTTAGAGCAGAATTCAAGCAGGGTTAAAATGTCATGCATTATTTTTTTTATAAAGATGGGATCATGTCAAACTGGGGTCAGACTTTTTTCATGATATTCTAATTCTTTAGATGCACTTGCATATTAGGCCCTTTTAAAATCATTATTGTACATTATTCCAAAATTAGCACCATCCATTTCCACAGGCAGGAATTGAATGGCTCAAGGGATAACTTCACTCGTGGCGCGAAAGCTTTAAACAACATAACCAACAACAATCTACCTAAACATTAGCAAAGAAATCCCAACAGTGATCACTGTACAAAATGCAACATTGAAACACATCTAAAAACTCTGCCAAAAGGCATGATGGGAAAACTCCATCACTGTTTAATACCTTTAGCACTGAAAACTATTTTAGTCAGAATGGAGTTAAAGTTACACTTTGAGGAGCTGTCCGGTTTTTGCCTGTTAAGAGGATGTTAAGCCCCATGCTGTTTGAATACAGCACTAGTCAAAGAGACAGGAGACCTTTAGAACTGACCCCTTGCACTGATGAGGACCCTGTACTCTGACCCCTTCAAGAGGACTAAGGCTAGGTACCCAAGTACAGTATGCTTGTGTAACAATGGCCTAATGTTTAACACTCATAGTGTTGTTGTTTTTACACACTAAGGTGTAGTCTTAGAACAATATTGTGTTACTTCCTTTGAATTAGATGTCAACTTTCATTACTCAAATAAAATGCTCTTTTCATACCTGATAAAGATTGCCCCCTTGCATGGAACATCTGTTGCAAAGCCAGGTGTTTTCTGAGTTGAAAGTCTGCATGCCACCCCTCTACCAAAAGCCATTCTCTGCCACAGGCAGGAAGTGACCAACTCGGTGGACAACTTCACTCATGGTGCAGAAGTGTTTAACATTGAAAACAACAAAAATCCTCCTGAAACATGTGCAAAGGAATCCCAGGAGTGATCACTGTACAACAGGCAGCACATCGTTATGCAACTAAAAACACATCTAAAAACTCTGCCCAAGGGCATGATGGGAAAAATCTGCCACACAGGTTTGAAATGGCAGTGGACATAGCTTGGACTTGACTGTCTAAACCCTGAATGGATCAACACTGCCAACTAACTCCAACATCACCAGAATTAAAATTTCACTTTTGACTTAAATCGACGCTGAAATGTTTATCACAGAGAATCTAACACTCCCCTTTTTGCTGTGTAGCCTCACTATTGGTGCAATATTTATTTTTCTGACATAAATCAGACATGTTCATTCATTATATGCAATTTACCACACAGTATTATCCAAATTTATTGTTTCAGTATGTCTAAAGGGACTATCTAACTCCTGTTTGCCTGAAATGAAGACAATTTGGGGCCTTTTGAAGGAGTTTGACCTCGCTGTTGGGGCTAGGGGTCATCTTTAGTGATCTTTTAGGATGACCAAAGACTATTTTGTTGATATTTTATTAACCACAGGCCTCTTATTTACATTTCTAGTACACATCCCTATCAGTAAATGTAATGTTCAACTTATAGCTCACAATTATGCTTACTTATAAAGACCATAAAGGTCCCAGGCAATGACTTACCTTTTCCTGATGCTAAAACAGCTTTGGATTTTTTGTCATATCAGAGGGAATAGGTCAGTAAATGTGGGTATGCAGACTTTTCTTACACTATGCACATGCAGAGCTCTTAGAGGTGGGTGGTAATTTCTCATTTGCATGAAATCCTCTTAACCACCATGAAAATCAAGCTTAAATAACCTTAAGGGTAGTAAAATGACTTAATGGGGTATAACAAGAGTGGAAAATGTGATTGGTAGGGCCAGTGTAGTAGTTTTGTAACTCAAGAACAGGAAAAAGTAGCACAATGAATACTAAGGCAACAAAAAAGATGCTAATAACAACAAAATTTTGGTGGTTTACTGTATCAAGTGGCTAAAAATTTCAAGAAAACTCCAAAATTGCCAGATAACATTGCTTATGCTGAACATTTTTGAGAAAAAAGCAATGGTCTCTCTCTCTCTGGGTTAAAAATATGACAAAAGATGACAGTTTTGGTACTTTTCTATGCTTCCAGTCATTAAAATCCTAGATGTTGAATCATTTTAAAAGACATGGTAGCAAGTGTATCACAGAACTGAAATTTTGACAGCCTCAGTCGCCTCTTAGCAACATATCCAGGTTCCAGAGAAGGATGCTGTTTATTACCAGGATAATTCCATTTATTCACCAGAATTAAATATCCTAATCCAGAGAGAGAGGCTGGAGGAAGAAGAGGAGGAGGAGGCAGAGGGAGGAAAAGTGGAAAATCTCCCAGCTGTTTGGTGTCCCAGTAGCTGGTGCAGAGCGGGCGAGTGCAAATGTTCCTGCAGCAGCCGTTTAACGAGACACAACTCAGTCCTCCTCCACTTAATTAAAGCCATGATTCAGTTCTCTTAGGCCACACAGTCTAGTGTACATCTGGCTGCTAAACTTGCACTGTTTGGGTTGACTTTCCTCAGGCTGAGCGCCTCACCATGCCCGGTTACCTCTTCTAATTCCAAATCAATGACTTTCACACACTCAGATAAGAATTCCAGTCACACAAACGCACACTTGTTGTTTTATCCTCTGGAGGGAATTGTGTCACTTTCTGGGCCTGCCTGCTCCGACATCCTGAGCTAACACAAACACACTCCCCCTGGCTCCTTGCACTCCAGAGGTAAACAGTGACTGTAAGATCTGCAGAGAGAGCCGTTCTGTCACTGCCTAAAAATGCCCCCTGCTCCCGCCTGCTCTGGCGCTGTAAATGCCCAAATGTGGCGAACACGCAACGCTCGCACTCTCGGCTCACTGCTCGGGGCTGAAACCTAACAACCAGATCGATATTTATCGGCAGCGGCGGTGTGATTACATTCACATCTCTGCCTGCTGCTGCTGCTTGTAGTCTGCAAATGAGCGGGGGTAGCCGTGCATAATGACCAAGGGGAACAATTCAAATCCTGCAGTACACTTATCAACATGCCAGCACTGGAAGCACAAACACATTTAGAAACATGCAGGGGTGCAGCAAAATTCAAGGCAAGTAACAGATCCCACTGAGCCACTGAAACCTGATGAGCAGGCTTTTTTGAGCACTGAGATCCAGCATCACTTTTGGGTCAAATTCTAGTTATGTGGTACATATTCAGCTGACAAATCTTCTTACAAACACTGATTCCAAAAAAGTTGGTACATAGTGCAAAAATGGAAATTAAAACAGAACACATTAATATGCAAATCCTTTACAACTTATTATCAACTGGATAAGGCACAGAGACGTTTAATATTCAAACTATAAATGTCATTGTGGCCTGACTTTGACGCCTGAAATTCATTCCAAAAAAGTTGAGACAGGAGCAACAACAGACTGGGAAAGTTGTGGAATGCCTCCAAAACTGTGGGACATTCCAACAGTAAGTAGGTTAACAGGTGATAGTACCGTGCAAGTCCACCTATAAGGCAGGCAAAAGGGGAGAGCTTTCTGGGGGCCAGCTAGATTGGGTGCCCATGGAGGTCAGCAGAATCATGGAGCATTGTTAAGCATTGCTCATTGAACAATGAATTTCATTTCTAATTGGTTTATTGTTGTAGTATAGTACAGCCTTTTTTGAAATGTAAATATCTTTTTTTTCTTTTACCCTTTTGGAAATATTAACAATGTGAATGGAAATATTGAACAAAACCATTTGGAAAGTAATGTTAGACTTTATAGCTAAGCAAAACTGTGCACAAATGTTGGTATGCCAGGAAACAAAGCAAAAGTAACTGAAGCAACTTTGTGGGGAATATGATAAAATGATTCTGAAAGTGGCAACAAAAGAGTGAAAAGTGTCAGAAATGGGCAAAAAAAAGTGGTGAAAAGCAGTAAAAAAGTGGTGGACATTGGTCAAAAAGTGGCAAAAATGGGTTAAAAGTAGCAAATATGTGATAAAAGACAAAGATGGTTAACAGTGGTTAAAAAAAGAGGTAAAAATTGAAAGTAGAAAAATTGTGAAAATGTGTTGAACAGTGGCAAAAACAGCCAGAAAAACTGGTGATAAAGGGTTAAAAGTGTGTAGTGAAAAAGGGTTGAAAGTAGCAAAATTTGGATAAAAGGTTGAAAATGGGTAAAACACGTTGGCAAAAAAAATGGGTTAAATGGATTACAAAGTGGCGAAAAGGGGTCCAAACGTGTCAAAAATTGGCTAACAGAAACAACATGTGGGCTCGATATGGAAAAAAATGGTTTAAAATGGTAAAAAACATAGTTCAAAAAGGAAAAAAGTGGAAAATCATCAAAACTGGGATAAAAGAGGCATAAATTGGTAAAAAAAAAAAAAGGTTATAAAAGGTCAAAATGGTAAAAAGAAGCGAATATTGGCAGGAGAAACAATGGTGAGAAAAAAATAAGTGGAGAAAAGAGGGAACTAATTGGTGAAAAGAGGTTATAAAGTGGTTAAAAGGAGTCAAAAAGTCTAGAATTGGCTAGAAGACACAAAAAATTGGCTAAAAATTGCAAAAAAAAAAAAAAATGGTTAAAAGTAGCAAAAACATGGGCCAAAATGGGATAAAAGGGGTGTAAATTGGTAAAAAAAAAAAAAAATGGCAAGAAATGGTTTAAAGTGGCAAAGATGGTTAAAAGTGGTAAAAAAAAAAAAAACAGGCAAAAATGTAGGGAAAAATGGCAAAGAGGAGTTAAAGCGTGGAAAGGGGTTACAAAGTGGCAATTATCAGCAGAGAAAGTGGTGAGAAGGGATAAAGAGTAGTAAAAAAAGGGGTCAGAATGTGTCAAAAATGGGTTCAAAAAGGCAAAAGTCTAACTTTTGGCAAAAAATTAGCTTAAAATAGCAAAAATAGGTTTAAGGATGGTAAAAAGGGTAAAAAGTGTCAAAAATTGGTTGAAAGTAGCAAACAATGGATAAAAGGGGGAAATTGGTAAAAAGAAATGGCAAAAACAGTTGAGAGTATAAACAATGGATACAAGAGGGTATAAAAGGGGTTAAAACTCAAAAAATGGGTTCAAAGTATCAAAACAGTAGATATAAGGGGTCAAAATATGTTTAAAAAAATAACGACTTAAAAAGGTAAAAAGGGCTAAAAGTGGTACGAAGAGGCAAATATTGGAGATTTGTAGCACAGTGGCAAGAATGGGTTAAAAGAGGCAACATGTGGCAAAAGAAACCAACAAAATTGGCTGGAAGTGATGAAAAGTGGTTAAAAACTAGCATGAATATATATTTTTAACATTAGAATCCAATAAAAGCTTGACACAAACTTTTCAGCTCCAAAAAGAGGGAGCTGTTAGAAACGATGCCAGCATCGTTTCTACTGATCATACGCTACAATATGTTGGTATATTGATATCATCAATGAATCACAACTGAGGCAGACTCATTCACTGAGTTTCCAGGGGCCCAGCTAATTCTGTGGGCAGGCCTGGTACCATGTTTGGTCACCAATGAAACTAATGAGCTGTGGGAGAAAGTTACATGGAGAGAAGCCAAATAAGCACAAGGAGAACATGTGAACTCCACACAGAAAGAGGGAAGTCCAACAGGGAATCTATCAGGGAACTTGTGAGTGGACAGCACTAACTACTACAACAATAAAATGAAACTGAAACCTTTAGGGATACCGCAGTAAGTCCCAGACATGCAATCCAGGACTGTTACTTTTTGTTAACTATTAAACATTGCAGGCAAGTTTCTATACACTGCTGAACGCTGCTAACATATTTGTGCAGTTACAGCATTGTGCAGGAGTTTTTGAGAGGAAACAATAGACAGATGTGTCTGCCCTTTGGAGCGTTTGTGTTTTTATTTCTGCAGACCCGTCCGCCTCCAGCTTTGCATCTCCAATAACTTCATCTATGCGTCATTGGCAAAGCCTCCCAGCCTGCAGGGTATTGCACACACTTAGAGCATATCGGCAGAGCTGCACATGGGAAAAGTGTTGTCACCCCTCCTCTTTCCCCCCGAAAAACCACCGTCTGTCTGGAGAAGGAGGCTCTGCAGTGTGTGTGATCCTATATTAGTCTATGATTGTGACCAAACAGCGCCATAAAACTGCACTCATGATGTACGTGTGTTCTCATGGGTGAAAGGTGCAGCGTGCTGCGGCTCAGACGTCTCTATTTAACAGATGACAGTCTCTCCAGATGTGTCAGAGGGGTTTTCTCTCGATCTCTGAGGATCACTTAGTCGTTCTTCCCATGAATCAGAGGCGGGGACGTTAATGATAGGAAATGTCAGCATCAGCAGCCGTGTCTACACCTCAACATCTGCCAGACACAAGTCGTAAAACCAGACTGGAGACGATTGGGATGTTTAATACGTGTTTCGCAGCTTCAATTCATCTGTTTCTCCAGGGTGAAGACAGAAAACCCTTATCTGTTTTGTATGTGATCATTTTGTGGCAGCTCTACATATTTATAGCGTCATTTCTGGCTGTGATCGTGCCGGTTTTAACTCTAGTTATGAGTGAGTGCAGGCGGGTAGAGACCTCACTGAGCAGTAAAATGAAACATGGCTTCCATCTGTCAGACTTCCATGTTCCACACTGACATCTGGCCTGTCTGTGGTCTGTCCTGGTGTGTGCGTCCATGCTTGTGCATGGGAGTGTGTGAGCGAATTGCGTGTCTGCTACTGGAAGGAAACAGGCCACTTCTTAATGGAGTCTCCAAACAAAGTTGTTGCAGGGATTTTTTTTTTTTTTAAAGCTGGCTACTTCAAAGGAGCAGCATGAACAGAAATTTTAACAGTCCAGTATTCAACAAAGGATGTATTTTAAATTTAGAAGAAGGTCTTTGTCTGTTTGAATACTTTGAATGTCAGAAATGAATTCTAGCATCACTGGAGTAGAACTTCAACACTTTCAATTAAAGACAAAAATCCTGTTTAATGTCAAAGTGAAAACAGATTTCAACAAAGTACTGATGATTAAACAAAAATATGTAAGGTAAAGTAAGTGACTACATAAATATTCACCCCTTTCAAGTCATTATTTTGCCTCATTCAATACCCTCTACCTTTACAAGCCGTCCAAGGCCAGATGCTGAGAAGCATCCCCACAGCATGATGCTGCCACCGTGCTTTACAGAGGGGATGGTGTATTTGTGGTGATGTGCAGCTGCCAAACAATGCGTCTTCTCTGATGGCCAAAAAGCACCATTTTGGATCAAAGAATTTTCTCCCACTTGATCATGGAGTCTCCCACATGCTATTTAGCAAACTCTAGTCAAGATTTACTCTGAGTTTTCTTCAACAGTGGCTTTCTCTTTGCCCCTCTTTTAGATTTTTTTTGTTTTCTTCCCCTGACTTCCACTTTTCAATAACCTTTTCTCTGAGTTGCTTGGTGTGTTCCTTTGTCTTCATGGTGTAATGGTAGCCAGGAACACTAGTGACTGGACCTTCCAGACACAGGTTTCTTTATATTACGATCAGTTGAGACACATTCACTGCACTCAGGTGATCCCCATTTCACTGATTGTGAGACTACTAGTACCACTTGGCTTGACCTCTGTTGTGTTAGGCCAGTCACCTTAAAGGGGGTGAATATTTATACCAGGGGTGTCTAAAATTTTCCACTGAGGACCACAAACAGAATATTACAACGATGGTGGGGCCACTTTCATACAACTCAGTTTATTAAAGTTACAAAATCTGGCTCATGTACCAGAGAATTTACAGTATTGTCTCAGTGTAAGTCAAGAAAAAAATAAGGTTCCCTCCCAGACGAGCCCCCAAGGTAGCACAAAACTAAACTCACTGGTTAAAAATAAAACAGATAGACTGCAGTAAAGCATGTGGTTCATGTCCTAATGTGGGCCATTATTCTTTTTTGTTTTTGAATTCACTGTCAAATTAGAATTTTACCAACTAGAAATGGACTAAGGGTCACATTTGGGCCCTGGACCATAGTTTGGATACCCTTGATTTATGCAATCACTTATTTTACCTTACATATTTTTGTTTAATTGACATTACTTTGAAGAAATCTGTTTTCACTTTGACATGAAAGAGTTTTTTTCTTGCCAAAAAGCCAAATTATATTGACCATGATTGATTTATAAATCAACAAAAAGACATCTCCATGAACAAAAGATGTGTATGTGTGTGGAAATCGTCCCCTCTTAGTCAGTCTTTGCAATACTGCAGCACAAACTACAATTCATCTCCAGTCAAAGAAACAGTGGCGGACTCAGGATGTTTGAGGGCCAGGGGCAAAAATATTGTAAAAGGCACCAGATGTATGAGGTGGGGTACCAGCAAGGTGTTATTCATTTATAGTGAAAAAAGTTGAAGAATAGTAGCAGAAAAGAAAGAGAGAAGTCTTCTTCTGCTTTCTTCTTGATCTTTCTTCATTGTTTCATGTAACCTTGAACATGCATGGAAGCCTACATGCATGGCCGAGCCTTATGATTGGTCTGTTGGGTTGCATCAGGCAGCTTCCTGTCTCAGTAATGTCCACAGGTGACAGATTTGAGATGTGAAGAATTTAAGGAGCTTATTGTTATATGCATCATAATGCTGACAGTGCATTTTCCCACAAAAATATCCCCTTTTCTACTCCTTTATAACATCTGTTGTCCTTTGTGACCTGAGCTCTTTTTTCCAGCACTGAAGTCTTTAAAAGTCTTTAAAAATCCTGTCATCATGTGCAGGATGTGGTTATAATCTGGCTTTAGATCATGTACTGTTTCCTCTCTCAGTGCCCCACATGTCTTCCTGAATCTCCCTCTCTCTCTCTCTGAGTAATTCAGAGCAGACTGACAGTACTGCTCCGCCGTCTGGACTCTGGGTCAGGCAGCAGCCGGAGGCCGACGCTCACATCTCCTCATTTACTCGAACGAGCCAATGACCATCTGCACCAACGTCTGGACTTCATTAAGAGAGGCGATGAAAGGGCTGCCACCGAGGAAGACACAGGGAACGCACACTCACAAAGACACACGGACTCTGTGAGCCCTGTGAGACCTGAACAATCCTCTGAATGAATCAGCCTGGACTACTGGGCTCTATAGCAATACTAAGATGCTTTCGCCTTTCATTCGGACTGATTTTAGGGCAGATAAAGGGCTATTTCAGTATTTTGATGCCAAATAACTGATCTGTACTGGCTTACTTTTTTGGCACTGCTCTGTGAGGTACCTAAAAGAGAGTCCTACTACTGTTTAGGGCCCGACCTCAGAGCAAAGACCCTGTTGAAACTGAAGGAATTCTTATTCTTCTCATTATTATTCTGGCACATAAACTGCAAATTTGGAGGCCTTAATGGGCCCGTAAACCCCAAATTTCACAGATGCTTCAATACTAGTGAGTACTGGGCCCCAAGTGCCCTTTTTTTAGGGCCACTCAACATACTTGAAGATACAGGCATGACAACTGGATATCATATGTATCATATCCATACTGTCTATTAAAAATATGTACAGCAAATAAGATCATAAAGGGCAAGTTTGGCAGTTTTTTTCAACATTTTACAGGTTGCACATTTTGACAAACTCGTCCCAGGGATTTCATCTAAGACTCCAGATATTTTTTTGCTGATTCTAGACAAGTTGGACATCTAAAGATATGAAAAGTTAGAGTTTGCACCATAGGGCAGGGCCCTAATCTGGCCCCAATATTTAAATTAGGATTTTTTTCCTCTGTAGTCGTTCTTAGATATTATTATAGCCATTCCCAGCTTGTTTTTTGGGCTGTAACATGCCTAAAAAGTCCCAAAAACCTTTCAGAAAAATATCCCCTCGTGGAAATGTTTGTCTGGTAGTTGAATTGGGCAAGTTCATCACACAAGGGCCCAACAGGGGGCCCACTACAAACAATTAAAGGAAAAACTTTGGCAGTTTAAAGCTGTTTTGGCTGCATCACTGGTGTCACATCTAAAGGATGTCCACCTACAGATTTCATCAGATTGTCTTTAAATTTTTTCTGCTTATTCTAGACAAGATGGGCATCTAAAGTTGTGGGAACTGTGAGTGTTTACCATAGGGTTGAGCTATAGTTGGGGCCCAAACTGGGAAAATTATCTTTTAAGATAATTTTTCGAGTGTTCTAGCTATTTTAATTCCATGTAAATCTACAGTGCTTATGTCAATTATCGCCAAACTTCACATGATCCTGAATACATTCATGCATCATTACTATTACTGTCACAGCACTCCCTTCTGCCAATGATTTCTCATCTCCAAACATTCAGCACCCACACACCATTCGACCCATGTTAAAATCCGTACAGGAAGTCCACCTGCTTCACCTCTTTTTCAGAGGAAGGCATTTTTGATGGTGCTAAATGACTTTAACCTGTTGTAAACTTTGTATATATTGTTCTGTGATCTTTAGCCCTTTCTGGCAAGACAACAATATCACAATGAACACGCCAAAAAGCAAACATTTCATCATAGAGCCCTCCACGACAATCAGGAAGTGACATAGCAGATCATTTGTTTATTCCTCTTCAGTGCTGAAGTCCACAACACAGATATGTTTCATTAATGGTCTCTTCACTGGTGATGGCAAGCATTCAGATTTCTTGCCAGTTTCACAGGAAGTTGCCGTGACTCTAATAAAAAAACATCTGATTTCATTCAAATTTTACAGATATGATTAAGGTCTGCCTCTCAATACATTCATTGGTTAATTTTATCGTTTTGCTATGGCGCCTCCTACTGGACACAGGAAGTGACACAGATGGGCCATTTCTTTATTCCTCTTTCTAAGTTGGACCCATCAAGCTTAGATTTTGATAGAAAGGCCTCAATATCGGTCCACAACACTGACATGTATGATTAAAGGGGGCCTCACTTCCAATGTTGAGCATTTTGATATCTTGCCAGTTTCACAGGAAGTAGGCACAACTCTCTTATAAAACTTCTGATTTGCTTCAAATTTCACATGTATGATCAAGGTCTTCTCCTCTACACATTAAGATGCCGGTAGCAACTCTTACATATAACATCATATTTTCTTTATATTTTACACAATACCTATTGGTTCTGCTCGGATCACATCTACATACTTGCATCTTCCTTTGTCATGATGCCACCTACTGTTGACAGGCAGTAATACTGCATATACAAAGAGCAAAATGCTTATTATTTTGATTTTATTAACAGTCCTGAGAGGATCAGCACGCTCTCTCTGCTGTGCTGCAGAACACTAAACACACCCTCAGTGGCCACACATCATGACATGGGCCATGTCACAAGGGCCCTTCAGTGCAGCTTGCAGCCCTAGTTTAGAGTTTTCACACTGAAGGTGCTACTTGCTTTATTTCTAATATGAACTGCAATCCAGAGTTGTTCCATCCAGAGCTTTCCTGGGAGACAGATGTTTAACCGTGCATGTGTGATAGATAATCTGGGACCTACTGGTGGGTGCTGGATGTGGATGTTATGGTGCGACACAGCAGGGGATCCACCCCTCCCCCTTCTGATGCTGGGATGTTTGATCTGGGATTTAGCAGCCGAGCTGGGCAGGAAAACAGCAGCAGAACTAAGATCACACAAACAGGACGTCCGGGATACCCTCACACACGAGCAGAGGACAATGACTTTGGCCGGGAGTATGAATGTAATCACGAACAGGGGGCAGAGCTATCTTATTTCATCTCAGCGGTCATGTCTCCTCTCTGAGCCGACCTCTGTGATAATATCAGACACAGTGTGAACACTAACACTGGGGGACAGCCCTTTGATTAACCCCGGGAGAAGCAAACAGGCGCGATGAAGCCAAAGTGTCTTCATAAAGGTCCAAGAAAACAAGATGATTAGAGGAGGAGGGGCTGGATATGTAAACTGCAACATCAACACACTACTGGAGCACAAGAGAAGTGAATTTGGCTTTAGTTTCATTCATTTTACTTTAGTTTGAGATACTTGGTGCCATTTGCACAAAACCTGCAATGTCTAGATACACAAGGCTGCTGCGTCTGGGTTCACAACTTCAAAAGCTCCATATATTCTCCCCCTTCTCTATAAACTGTGTCTGGATGAAGTTTCCTGCTGCTCTCAGCGACTTCAGGCTGACCACTGCTCAGTTTGATAACCTGTTAAATGCACAGTATGTAAATTTAACTGCCAGGAGTAAGCTTGGGCAGTAATATTTAAAAACATATATCACTTTCATTATTATTATGAAAAAGGGTATGCACATTCACAGCCTGTGTTTAAAGATGTTATAAGAGTGATGACAGAACTCCTGTTAACTATGAAGGCCAAATTTGTCAAATAAAGACCCGTTCAAAGAAGGAATGACTATTTTGGCACACTCATATCCTTGTGTCATGTGATTACACTGTGCTATGATCTCTCCTGAAGTCAAACTATAAAAAGCACTGGCCATTGTACTATGATTTTATGGCTCAAAAATACTGCCATTCTTCTATCTGGGAGTAAATCAGTGTTGAAAAATGAACAGATGTTGACCTGCAAAGAGATCAAAAGTTTGCAGTGCAAGCGCTGCTAGCATTAGCCACATTTTGAACACCAACTTTGCATCATTACAGTGTTAAGTTGTTCTACAGAATGTATTTGCTTGGCTCTAGACTAGTTGCAATTATAATGTGAGTTTAATGAGATGTGAAATGATTTGCCTGGGAACATCTCTAGTTACAACCAATCTTTATATTATTTAAAGCTTTCAGAACAAACTTTAATACTTTTTCTTGTCTGATAATAGTGTTTAGTCATTTTTAAACCATCTCTGAGCAGGAGAGAGGAAATAAAAGGGCATGGACACCACTGTTCTTAAACAGAGAGGAAAAAGAGAAAACTTTGATCATCTGTGCTAATGTAACTCAGTTAACAGTGAAGTGTGCGAACAACACTGCAACTATAATGTTGTGTTCACACTAAACAGGAGTAAAACCATTCATGTGAATTAATTACATGTTAAGTCAAAGTAAAGACACAAGTTTGCCTTAGGCTGTGCGAACACCGCAAATGTGTGGTGTGAATCCCGCGATAATTTGTGCTTTTAACATGTCTTTTGCTCCGTTCACGAATCAGCATGGAGACCCTCTGCTGACCTGGACGGGTGATCCAACAGGAAAATGGAGGAGAAACTTGTGGTGGCTGTTTGTGGCCACCCTGATCTGTATGACAGAACGTGCCTGTTTTACTGGCACAGGAATAAAAAGGAGCTCACTTGGAGGAAAGTGAGTGAGGAGGTTGGATTACCTGGTAAATTGAAAAAACATTTGTCTGTCACTTGATTTTTCCACTAACAAATTAGCACCATGGTAAGCACTTGAAGTCCTCTCAATCTAGTCAAGCTCAGCCAAGTTTGTTGACAACGGACTCAGGGTTGCCAGGTCTGGGTGACAAATCTAGTCTGATAAAAACTAGCCCAAAACCAAGTTCAATGAAATTACACACAAGCCAGTAATCCCTGCCACACAACATGTATTGCTTGTGTGTATGCAGGTGCACTTCTTCTGTGTGTGGCGTGAATGTGTATGTGCACAACAGATCTTTGATTGTGTGCTATGTTCAATGTTTACCTGCTTATCTGCTGGTTGATTTAGTTGTATTTGAGGGTAAATAAAGAAGTTTATTCTGCTTTGGATATTAAATACACAAACACAAGACATCAAAAATGGGTCCACTCAACCCGCGGACAAAAAAATCTACCCGCAGCAGTTCGTAAAAAGCAGTCCAATTCCACTGGAAAACCACGTACCTTGCAACACTGAACTGACTGAAATGCAAAATATGGGAGAAGAAAGCCCCTCCCCTCTTCTGTCTTTTGGGCACTCATGTACATGTGATTTGATGCAAGAGTGGAGCAAGGTATTTGCTTGACTTAAAAAAAAAAACATTATAGGTTAATAGGCGATCATTTGCAGCTGGTGTAATTGAAACATATTAATCGTGATGAAAATGTACTGATACTCTCTAGTGTTTAATTAGCACCTGATGATAGAACATAGCCAATGTGACTCAGCAGCTAACACTGAGTAAATGATTGTTCACAGCCAACCCTTATCTAGTTAAAAGCACAGAACATTACGTCACTATATCAGAGTCTGTCTGATGATTGTTTCTGATTATTTTTGTAAAGATTTCTGAGCAAGAGAGGGTAAAAGAGCGAGAATGTGGGCCATAGTGCACAGAAGGTGAGGGAAAAAAGACAAAACTTTATTTAATCTTGCATTTTAATGTAGCTCAGTTTGTGAACAACACTGCAACTATACATAATTTGCAGCATTCCTGTAATTAACACTTTTTGGGGTTTGTAGAAGAAGGATTTTCTCAAAGGATTGAAGGAAACACAGAGGCATGCACTGCAGTGCAGGTGTGCAGTGCAGTGCATGCCTGCACGCCTGCAGGAGCTTGGTCAGAACTTCCTCTTGCATATTGTGATTTTTAACCATGTGTTGGTAAAACTATGAAGATCTGAGAAAAGTTTATTGGTATGGGCTCTATGCATGCATCACTTCCGCATTTGACATTAGATTGTCCCAAACTTCTGAGATTGAACGCAGAAGAAAATGGTGTATGATGGCGGATTCATTGCAGTTTAGCTGCTGTTTGCAGGAGTTACCCAAGGTGACTGTCAATGACGAGTTACATTTAGCTGAAGATGTAAGTTACGGTGCACGGCAGTGCTGTCCAGAAGTGCTATTAACCCGTCTTTGAAATGTCATTTTAGCATGTTTGGATGCCTTTACGATAAAGAGTAAACTGGAAAATAAACGCAGTATAGGACGGTTTACTTTCTGATGTTTTGGCTTAGCATGTATCGTTGGGCGGAAGTTGTCAGGCTGCGGAAATACATCACACCATACCGTGCATAGAGCCTATTAGAGACGGGATGTTATATGTCAGTTCCCTCATTAGTCAGCACCAGGATTAGCCACCCACCACTAATGACCACTGTAGCTCTGTTTAATGACAACAACCTTTCAGCATTAACGCTCAACAGCCAAGATGTACACAAAGCACAGATAGCATTGATAGCATCTCATAGAAGCAGCATGGTTTGGAAGTATTTTCAACCAGAAAGTAGACCATAGGCTGTGTCAGATTATACTTGTGTATAACCACTCGACCAGAAGCCCAACATTTAAAGATTTTCTCACATTTTAAATACAATAAAAAAAAGGTCAAAAGGATGTGGTCATAACATCAAATACAGCAGCTTAAAATCACTTATAATCCATACTATTTAAGATCATTCTGCAAGGCAAGAAAACAAGCTTAAAACTATTTGAAATGAGGTTGGATCAGTTACATTCCCTCTCTGAAGATATGGAAATCATGTAACAGTCTCAGATTTTAACTGTGGGTCAGTGGTGAACATAAGATCAGCTCTTTTTTGGCTCTTAAGGCCAGAATGAGCTCTGCTCACTAAAGCAGCATGACAAGTGACAATGTGTGAAAAATAAGGGTCCATTTTTAGAAGAACTAAACATGTAAGATGGTCTTTCATTGTTTTGTTTATAACACTTAAAAATACGTTTCTCTGGGCAACAGTAAACTGCTGGTTTGGGTCAAACATTTCTGATGCATTCAGTTTTTGAATGATGTGTGGTATGACTCAGAAACAGAGAGGAAAATTTAAATTTTCCCTTTGTGGAAACAGAGTTTATCTTCATCTTGATAGGGCTGTCAAAAAGTTTACTTTGCTTCAGGTTAAACTCACCTTTGGGGTCTCATCTCACCGAAATTCAAAACAGCAGCATTTCTGAGTTAGATAAATCAGAGTAAATTGTTTTTGGTTTTTTGATCAGTGGATTTTTATGGATTCTATTTAAAACTTTTTTTTTCTTTATCGTAAGTAAATTTAATTAACTTTTTTATCAGGCAGTAATGATGATTATTCTGCACCTGGAGCAGCCATTTATTTATTTTTTGTTCGAGGCCTTCATTTTTCTTCACTTTTACTTTGATGGACTAATGTGAACATTATTAGATGTGACGCCTCATTAATACATCAATTTAGTACTTCACTTATAAAACAGTCAACTCATTTAAACCAGAAAAGCCCAAAGTGTTGGGTCATTTCACATTTCCCCCACATCTCCTCATTATGTGCGGTAAGAACGTGGAGTAAAGGGTCTTATAGTAAATTCTCAGTGCCATCTTTAAACTTTAACAGCAAGGTTTGAGAACAGGAGCCCGTTTCTCTCCTTACATGTCTTCTGTTTGAGGTCCGTGACCCCAGCGACTCAGCAGTCCCTCTCTGCTCTGCAGGATCGCTTACAGCTGACAATGTGGACACACACAGCGACCAAGGTGAGGAATTTAGAGTTTCCCGTAGAAATTCCAGGCAGGAATATTTCATTCTTTCCAAAGACTTCCCAAATACCTTGCTTCAAACCAGCCTAGCTTTGTTCCTCTTCCGTTACCATGGAAATCTCTCACACACATCAAGGCGGGGGGGGCAGGGAGAGGGGGCATGCTGGGATGTAAGTAAGGTCACTCAGGTCTGTCTGTGAGTGAAACTGATCGCCCTGGAGGCAGCAGAGCTTGAAATTAGGGCTGGGCAATAGGGACCAAAAATAAAGAATCAGAAAATTGGATGTGATTCAAGTAAATATCTAACCGTACTGAAACATGTTTGAAAGAAAAAAACATAGAAGTTCTAGATGCCCAATATTGGGCAAGTTTGCCTTCTTACTCATAAAAAGTTACAGAGAAAATCCTAAACACTGCTACACAAGAGGCATAAAACCACATGATAATAGTTCTAATTAACAAGTGATACATTTTCATCATTTTTAATGGTTGTAATCTTGATTTTGATAAATGGAGGTGTTAGAGTGAAGTTTTGCTACTCTTGTGATGAGCGGCCTTATAATTAGAGGGAAAGGGGTGGTTAAAAAGAGAGCAGCTGTCCAACTAGAAACATGCCGAGCTTTTATTTTCATTATAAATCTAACGTGAGACGAGATCTAACGTGTGTGTCAAAGGAGGCGTGCAGCAGCAGACTTCCCCTCTCCGTTTATCTGTAGAGCCTGTATCAGACAACACTTTTGCTTCTGCAGCTAAAATGAGATAAAAGTTGTTTATATTCATGTACGACCTCATATGGTGGTTGTGTACAGATAAAAATTCTGACATAGATGCCAATTAAGGCAAGGAACCTGCTCTGGTGTAGTCTCTGTCTGGAATATGTCCACACAACTTCGTTTAAAGAGATAAGAGTCCTCTTTCCCTCAGCTGCAAACTTTCAGCTATTGCTGCTACCCCTAATGTGCTTGGCATGCTGCTGGTCGGAAGCTTTCAACAGGTGTGTAAGCATAGCTTAAAGGTGATGGTGTATGTAGATCAATGTTTTGACTTTCAGTTAGGAACACTCTTGCCATACATTTAACCATTTTATTGCTAAATGGATATACAGTTTTACTTGTTGGAGAAGACTCTGCTCAAAAGATGCTCCTTGGGTTAGTCAAGCAGTATGCTTTGACTTTCCAGGGAGTGCATAGGTAGAAAGCCCCATATGGATAGATACATTTATGACAATGTGTATTGAATACAATAAATTTAAGCAATAGTAGCATGAATATAAAGGTAAAAACAATCTTTATGCTATAAAGGAGGAGGCTGGGGTGGAGGAGGTTAAGCGTTGCCAGCAGCAGCAGCATTAATGCAAGCAGGGATTAGTGAGAAGTACATCATATTTTTATAGACCACTGTGTTGAGAGAAAGAGCTGTGATTGGCTGTGGGAGCTGGGAGGTGATAAATCTTGCATGAACTAGAACGATAGGCTTCATTTCTAGCGATCTGACTGGATAATTAATCAACCAATTGATGTATCAATATACACTGATGGATTGTCACAGCCCTAGTTTTTAAAGTGGAGGACAGTGGATTAAGTCTGATTCAGGGATGGGAGACTGGGAAATGACAATTGGGAAAAAATGCCTCTCTTGGCCATCAGAGCTGAGAAGAACTGTAAACTCTGACCAAAAACTGAGGTATGTGTTGAACCATGGGACAAACGTATCCAAAATATTAGGTCTTGTAGTGGTTCTTACTGTAAACATAGCAATAAATCCAAAACACTCCATGTGTTCCCCAGCCCCACTTGAATTGTGACTTTGAGGCCAGGTTAGGACTAACAGGCTGAAAAAAGACGCAGTACAGTGCTTAAACTAAGCACATACACAGAGACACACGGACACAGACTCTAAAATATCCCAGAGGCACTCCACAAAGAAACCAAACAAGCAGCCCACAGAGCAAACTGCCTTATTAGCCTCACTGATCCTGGCAGCTCCAGCGCCTTTAAAGGAGCAGCAGGGACCCGGACTGACGAGGCCGGCTGCTGCTGGTGACACACTCACAAATACACACACAGCTGGGAGTGAAATCAGAGGGATACGGCGGCGTTAGAAGGGCACAGGTCCTCAAACTAAACTGAAATAGGAGTGACAACCTCCATTTGTAGAGCTGGCCTGCTGTGAGCTCGGCAGCGGTCACTGTGTTTAGAACCTATTGTAGGATTTCCCCTCGCGCCCATTTTGGAGAAAGCTTTTAACTGCCTGAAATTCACGGCTCAATATTTCATTCAACAGACAGCACTGCTGTCAGTAAGCGTCTTAAATAACTTGAGTGATATTCTAATGCGAGCTTTGTACGACGACTGCAGTCATTTTGTCGGATTACTTTTCCTTTTTCCCAAACACTGGGTATTTCATTTCAATTTAGAATTACAGTTTTGAAGGACTTCACTGACTTCTGGGGATTTGGGGCAATTAATAACTATGATGTCAGAATGAGCCTGGAATCACCAGTCTGAGGATTCTTATGTGCTCAACTTTTGGGATACAGAATTTCGCCTCTTATATGGTTGGAAGTGATATGGATACTAAATTAGACCAAAAATCCGGCTAAAAGTAGTCTAATCTTTGTGTAGCCAAACAGTTGAACATGCCCTGAAGACCTCGGAAGGGAAGCAGCCAGGTGCCTAATCCACCTTGACTGGAACCCTCCATGCCACGGCCCAAGTTCCCTACCCCATCTCTAAAGCCGAGTCCAGCCAGCCTCCTGATGAATCTCATTTCAACAGTTTGTATCCCTGATCTAGTTCTTTGGTCGCTACCCAAAGCTCATGACCATAGGTGAGGGTTCGAACATAGACAGACTCAGACCTGTTCAGACTTGGCTGGGCCCCTGATAAAGCCAGAGAATGGTCCCTCCCCAGCAGTGATTTATTGATGATGTGAATGTGTGTTGAATCAGTAGCACTAGAGCTAGCATACGAGTTACCTAATTTTGGAGCTGAAAAGTGTGTCGGAAATTGTTGTGTTCTGATATTGAAATTAGTTGTTTGTGCTACTTTATAACCTGCTTCTCTACTTACCACCTACTTTTAACCCGTTTTTGCCACTTTTCCCCAATTTTACCAAATTTTGTCCCTTTCCTCCTTATTTCTTTAACCATTTTAGCCTAGTTTTGCCTCTTTTTTGCACCCTTAAATCCATTTGTGCTACTTTTGCCCCATTTTTAACACCTGTAACCATTTTTTGCAGCTTTTCAGTCATTTTTGCCACTTAAAATCAATTTTTACGTCTTTTTAACCCTTTTTTTTAAATGACGTTTTTGACCCTTTAACTCATCTTTGTCTCTTAAGGGCATTTCGCCACTTCTGCCCATTTTTCCAAGTTTCATCACATTTTGCCGATCTAAACCCAATTTTGTCACTTTTTTTTTTTTTTTTTTACCCTTTTTTAACCACGTATAACCCACTTTTTTGGCCTTAAGAACCCATCTTTCTCCCCTAAGTCCATTTTTGCCAATTTTTTGCCACTAAATGACAATTTTTGCTGTTTTTTTCCCAAGTTAGCATTTTTTTGCCACTTTTTACTTGTTTGTGCCACTTTCAGCCCTTTTATGTCACTGAAAATTCAGTTGTGGTAATTGCCTTTGTTTTGTTTTGTTTTTTACTTTTTGGCCCTTTTAACCCATCTTTGTCTCTTATGTCCTTTTTTTTTCTTTTTTTTGCAACTTTTCCCCATTTTTGCCATTTTATATCACTTTTTGCCACTTTAAACCCACGGCTGTTTTTCTCCCCCATTTTTGCCTCTTTTTTAAACCATGTTTTGTCCTTCTTAGCCATTTTCTTTACCACTTCTAACCCATTTTTGCTGGGTTTTTTTTACTCCTTTTTTGCCTGTCTTTGCCACTTTTTGCCTCCTTTGACCCATTTGTACCACTTTTTGCACCCTTTTTTAACCACGTAACTCATTTTTGCAGGTTTTATGTCCATTTTTGCCACTTAAAATCCATTTTCCTCATTTTTTGTAATTTCTGGCCCTTTAATCCATTTTTGTCCCTCGTCCATTTTGTCATTTATACCTCTTTGCCACTCTTGACCCAATTTTGCTGCTTTGAATCCCATTTCACCATTTTTTCTGCCAGTTTTTACCACTTTCAATCCATTTTGCCACTTTCTGCCAATATAAGTGGCTATTTTCTGCCTCTGTTTACCCACATTTGCCAATATTAACCCATTTTTCCCACTTCTCATGCCCATTTTTGCCCATTTAAACCACATTTTTATAATCATTCCTGCCACTTTGAATCCATTTATTCTGTTTAAAGAAAGAGGTTTACGGTTTGTAGAATGCTACATATGACAACATAGATGAAGCTACAATTATTTGTTCCTTTAGGATAAGTATAAAACTTGGATTTCATAGTTTAACTTTACAACGGGCCATGACCTCCTTGGGCCCCCTGTTTGACTGGGCCCCAGAAATCACTTGTTACGTCCATCATTGCAGCCCTGAAATTCAGATTCAAATAATATTAAAAGAGATGGAGGAACTGCAAAAAGCTTCTTTCATGAGGCGGGCTACAGGCCCGAGAAGAGATGGAAAAATGCTAAAAAGAAAATGCAGAGACACACATTCAGCCTTCGCAACAAAGCAAGTTGGAAAAATTGACTTTGCATCATTTGAGTTTCATGTATTTTTTTCTTCTCTGGTACCAAAATCTTGTGATGCCGTATCAGAGGAGCCTGCGAGCTCGAGCATCTCATGTCCTGTGGTTGCATCAGAAATAGTCGATTCAAAACAGCCTTTTCAAAGTCGTCTGCTTGACTTGCTTGCAGACAAATCCGACAAAGCGTGGATAGCTTGGAACGGATCTGCATCAAATGTTTTCTTTTCCTGTTATTTTATATAAATTGCAGAAAAAGCTGTTTATTTTGGTTTCATAACACTGTGGGGAGCCAGGTTTGACTCATACTGAAGCCTGTCTCTAATAAAGGCAGGGTGATTTCATAGAGTGAAGTAAATAAAAGCCTTGACTGTTCTAAAGTATGCATGCATTTACAAATCCGCTTCATTTCTGCAGATATGGCTGCACATTTGCAGTCTTTAGATGCATTTTCATATCCATGCATGCATTCTCAGACACTCTGCACCACTCCACAGAGCAGTTTGAGTTTAAGACATCTAGTGATATGTTCATTAAAGTAACTGTTGGCTCACTCCTGTCACACATGGGAACAAAAAGCCAAACTGAACTCTGCACATGAAGCAGAAAGAAAATACATTTCCACCCTGCTTTCTGTCTCCTTCGACTAAAACTGGCAGAACAACCAACCAGATCCAGAGTTGGCATGATGTAAAACTCAAGCAGAAAAAAAAAGTGCTGCAGGCTCCCGTTCTCGGGGTCTCTGCAGGTCTGTTCGCTCTCTGGTGTTCACTGCAGATGGAGGAGAGGCTGAGTCACGAGGAGTACAGGAAGTCAAAATCAAGTCATTGTGGAGTTTTCACACTCTCACTGAGGTGTTTCATAGGGCGCTAAAGTGTGCTTCTTTGAAGTATGAAAACTTATAATCTGTTTTTTTCCCCTCCAGCTGGCTACACACCAGACGATTTTCAACTCTTAACTGATTTAAAACCATAGGAGACCACAGACTCAAGGACACTTCAACCGATTTTTAACAGCACAGAAAAATAACAGACGTGAAATCTCATAGAAACTCATGGGATCAATGTGATTTCAGAAGGAAACAAGAATCTACCAGATCTCAATGCTGAACAGTTGAGATCTTGCTTCCCACACCTTTGGGTTGATAATATGACTATTTTTTCTGCCATAACTTTAGAATATCGGCCACTGGTGAACTCCAACAGATTTCTACAAAGTAATGATAATAAAATTAAAATATATAATGTAAAATAAGTGACTGCATAAAAATTCACCCCCTTCAAGTCAGTATTTAGATGCACCTTTGGCTGCAATCACAGCACTGAGTTGCCTTGAGTGTTCTTTTGTTGTCATGGTGTAATGGTAGCCAGACACAGGTGTCTTTATACTACAAGACACATTCACTCTGTTGAATAAGGTCAGTCACTTTATATATTCAGTCATTTATTTTACATTACATTATTGTTAATTAATTAACATTACTTTGTAGAAATCTGCTTCCACTTTGATATTAATGAGTGTTTTTTTAAATTTTGTGATCAAAAAGCCAAATTATATTGACCATGATTGGTTCAGAAAATCAATAAAAGGGTAAAACATCCAAGGGGGTCAATACTTTTTATAGCCGAAAAAGCACTGATTTAACAAGCATCAGTGGCATCCTGATAGGGAATCATTAATATCAAACATGTTTGATTTTTACATTCTGAGATTGAGTAGTCTCTGGCTCAATCTGGAGAAGAGAAATAATCATATTTGCACCACAAACTTGAGGGATGAGTATTGCAAGTATTTGAGTCTTGCGTTAGCTGAGGCTGCAGTGTGTAACCGTCCCCCTCCTCCTCTGTCATTTTAACAAGAGGTCAGGACCCCGAAAGTCCTGGAAGAGAGGTGAGAGTTTACTCTGGGAGGCCAGACAGGATTCCCAGGCCGGCTAAACATGCCTGAAGCAAGGAGATGCTGCCTGGACAGTCTACTTTAAGACAACAATGCCTCTGCCTTCTGTGTGCAAAAAAGGGAGTGAAAGTGGGTAAAAAAAAAAAAAATTAAGATAAGGGCTTATGAAGAAGACCTGACGTCATTTCATTTCTGAAGAAAGTAAACAGATCTGAGACAAGAGGAAATCAAACAAACACACTCTTCTTCGGAGCATAAATCTCACCGCTGTTATCCCACATAAACACACACTGCTGCAGCAGAACTCACAGGCCAGCTCCTGCACAAACACGCAGCTTTGGACATCTCTTCAATCAGAGCGTCCTGCTGCACCCTGTCATCTCCAAAACTAAATAAAACATCCACTGTGTGACCCATGTGAGAGCAGGCGGAGGTGGATGTGGGCGTTCGCGTGGGTGTCGGGCTGAAGGAGCCGCTGCAGCGCCTGCAGGGATTGGCACGACTGTGAGATCAGAATCCAGAGGTCCTTCAGAGGGGTTTAATGGTTCAATTCTTACAATCAATCCCTCCTACGAGGCTGGTTTATGGAGGCACGGTAGAAAGGAGGTCTGACTCTGCACAATATTCAGATGCATGGCATTGTGATGTTATTCTGGACTCAAATATACAAACCAGTTTTTCTTTAAAAGGATCCTCAGAAGTCATTGACACTACAAAAGAAGTCGTCTTAAGGAGAATCTTAAACTGAAATCTTTCTTGTTACCAGAGGAATCACACTATATTTGTGAGAAAATGAGGCTAATTTACAGAATTTACTCCCTCAGTAAATATTTTCTTGAAGAGTTTATGGTCTCAATCTCTACTATAACTCTTCCTAAATACAGAATGTTGCTCATTTAGAAAATTATGGTCCTATTTAGAGTGAAATAGAAGATTTGGCAAGAGCACACAGATGGCTGTGTCAGTCATGATCAGTAAATTGCTACCACAGGGACCTTGAAAGTCTTTTTTTTTTTTAGAGGTTTATTTTGGGCATTTTTGTGTCTTTATTTGACAGAGGAGGATAGTGGATAGATTCGAAATCAGGGACGAGAGCGGAGGAGAGACATGCAGTAAAGGGCCTCAGGCTGGATTTGAACCCGGGCTATCTGTGTACATGGGGCGCGCCTTAAGCTATTCGGCCACGTGCGCCCCAGAAAGAGTCTTTTTAAGCATACAGTTGTAGTAAATGACATTAGGAGGAGCCAGATCTTTGTTTTCCAGTGATATCAGCTGACCCTCCAATCCTCTGTATAGCTGACTGACTGATAGACACAGGTGCTGGAACAGTCCTTGATTCTGACAGGAACAGATGTTCTGTTTGGTCTTCCTGGAGAACTGTGTACGTTGCAGAGCTTGACCTGAGCCACACCCCTTCCGGGATTAGGTCAATCAGTGCTTTTCCATGTAGCCTTAGAGTTTTTGGTGTCAGAAACTGTCGGATCATCCTAATCAGTCTGTCTGAAACCACTACCGAGGTTGGATTAACACACTGAGACTGTTGAAGAAACATCTTCTCTGTTCCTTAGACCATACTGGACCAGGTGAAGGTCTAGCTGCTGACCTCTACGATGGGGCGACCTCAACTGTGGGGCTGGAAGTCAGAGGACGTCAGAGGTTACAGTACGTGGCTATTTTTCACAACAGTAGAATTTTATGAATAAAAATCAAAAGCTAACTGAGGGGGATACATTTAAATTTAGGGTTAGGCACCAGAGCCCTAAAGGTGAGGGTTAGGTTAAGGGGGGCTAAAAAATAACACACCACAAACTAAGGAAAACCCCAACAAGGGTTAGTACGTCACTTCAAGCTCCACTGTTGAGGTTGCCCCGATGTAGAGGTCTGCAACAGATGGGCCATATCGCCCACCATAGAGGTCTGAGGCCACATGCCTCTCCTCCTATAGGACACATCGTGCATGTTCTTCATCAGTATGCATTTCCTTGCTTTGTTCTTTACAAAGGAGATCTACCTTGCCACAGATTTTCAAGAGTTACTGCAGCTCCATCATACTGTAAAATATTTAAGACTTTCAAAAGTGTAGTTCAACTATAAAGCATGGACCAATATAGACACTTCCTCAGTAGCTCCTCAGGACTTAAAGTAAAATTTTAATTGAGTAGATTATAGACCAGTACTTTTACTTTTACTTCTGTAAATTTTAACCAGAACTGTACTTTTACTTGAGTGCAATAGTCGTGTACTTTTTCTACCTCTGGTTATTGAGTAGTTAAGGGTGGTTTCACACAAAGGACCTGGGCCCAGATCCGAGTTTACATGACCCCAAAGTCCAGCTCAATTTATCAGTGTGAACAGATGCATACCGTACTTCGGCACCAGATCTGAGTCAGCTTGTAGAAGTTGGTCTCAGGCATGATTCATGTTGAATCAGGCACAGCAAACATTAGGAATGCACCGACAGAGCAGTTTAACATCAGTATCAGCTGATATTGGCCCTGTTTAGGGATGCTGGTTAAACGGTTAAACATGTTTATCAAATTAGCTGGCACAAGATTTATGAGTCTGTTAAACTATTTAACTCTCATCTTTATAAACAGGAGCTTGAATTCCCGGTCTAAAATGCTCTTTCAATCTGTAATGAACCTCCTACCTACGTAGCTTAGAGGTTAGCGTGTTGTTGTAACAGCGTAGTATGACAGTTTTTAAAGTAGTCAATGAAAATAAAGGAATATGTAGGCTGTTGAGGGTTGAACTCAAGTACAACTACTCAACTGAAGGAAGGAACATATCAAAGCACCATGTTAATCTGCAAAGAGGAACAAAGGCTGGCAGAGCTAGCTGCTAATGTTAGCTACGCTTCTCAGAATATATCATGCTCACGCCATACCTGTGTGCTAACACAATGACCCTGTGAGGGATTTGACCGTTTCTCCTTTTTTAGACTTGTCGATAGAGCTGGGCAATTGATTGAAAAATAATCAAAACCAACATTTAGAGCCTCTAACTGACATAAACCTGCTTTGTCAATTATTTCAATTTTTTCCTCTTGTAATTCTGTCTCTACTAATGCACAACCACCTTAAAAAAACAAACTACTGGCTGTGTAGTCACATGAGAGGCAGCCAGGTATTGCAAGGCATGTAGCCTGCTGGAAACCCAAGAGAAGAAGAAGTACCAGTCATGTTACACCATCCCATCCAGTCTGCTAAAACTCAAACATGGAGTGTTTGTACTTAAAAAAAAAAAAATAAATAAATAATAATAATAATTTTGTTAGCAAGAAATACAAGTTTTTCACTTTTCTTGGAAAATTTCAATTAAAAAAAAAAATCACGTCAGCTGATATGTATTTTGCTATAAATTGTTTCAATAAATAAACATACATTGTTCATTTGTGTATGTTCTGAAATTATAAGATTAAAAATTTTACAATATTTACTGAACAAACTGAGTTGGAGGTTGGGGTGGGATCATCATTTACAATCATAATCAAGGTAAAAAAAATTCAATTAGTTGCAATTTTGATTTTTGCCATAATCGCCCTGCCCTACTTGTTGATTAAACGCATTTTAAACAAGCGTTTAGCTGAATGGCCCTAATGATGTGGCAAGACCTGAGTCAACCTCATAGCAGGGCAATACTAATGAAGAATACTCCTTTAGAAAAGTCTCAGGCAGGGACTCTAACTCGGTGGACAACTTCACTCATGGTGCACACATGTCTCACGAACAACCTGCAACATCCAAACACACCTTAAAACATAAAAACACATCTAAACGCTGCCCAAGGGCATGATGGGCAACACCTTCATGCCACATCATTTGCCAATGGCTTGTGTTTGTTGAAAGGGCCAACAATGGTCAATACTGATGTTAACTGATGCATCTGTTTACCACAGGTACAGCCTGTTGCATACTGACTACAAGGCCCCTGGTTCAACAACAAGCCTGGAGAAGCTCCAGCAGAGGGTACTCATTCCAGTGGAAACTCATAAGAAAGCAATATTAATGCTATTGTGTTACCAAAACAGTAAAATAAAGGCTTTCTATGGCAAATGAGTGCAACTCAAATGGTTTACCATGACATACTGAAAGTTTAAACTTACTTTTTTCCCCTTTAAGCCCCACAATCTTGATATAACTGGGTTACAAGCAGAGATCTTATAGACTGATACCGCAGTATCGAGCAAAAGCTGCTGAGTATTTCAGATAAAGTTTATCTCAAATATTCAGCAGCTACAACCCCCAAGTGTCCTGATAAACTGACCCCAAATATATGTAAAGCCTTTGTGTAGGAAGAGACTGTGCATTTATTTGGCTGGCTATGTCAGCTATGTCTGTTTGGTGTTCGAACTCTTTTCAGTGCTCATTCCTGCAGATGCTCCGTAGTTCAAGCTCAGTCTATGGCTAAACATGTCTTTATGTGTGATTTTAGTGAGACAGCAGATGAAAAATACACAATTTCTGGCTGGATTAAGTAGTTATTTTTGTGTTAACACAACCAGCAGTGGAGTCTGCAGTAAAGCCAAAGTCAACAAAAACAGAAGCACTGAATGTGGTCCAGTTATTGATCGCTACAGCAGCTGCTGACATGCATAAAGCTCTGAACCTCTTCCAAATATTAATTAGTGATCAGAAACAAGCAAAGACAAAGTTTAAGTTGGGATTTATCTCATCAATAGGTGCATCATATCGATGCTGTGTCTGTGAGTTAAATCTATGTTGTCCATCATCGCTGCCTGCAGAAACCTGAAGAGAAAAATGCCTCCTGGTCTGAGATGTGACAGAATGAGTGCTTTGATTTCATGCTGCTGCAGAGAAGCTCCTCTATCTCATGTTTCATCTCTCTGTTGTCTCTGCAGCCCCATCAATCACATAGTCATCCATAATGCTTCACTTTTCTCCATTTTAACAAGTAAAACACAGCCCCTTGCACCTACTCTCGCTGGTTCTTTTGCACTACAGGAAATCACCAACACAGCGATGTAAACAAAGCTATCGTTTTACTGGAAGCTGCTGTATCATAAGACCATTAAGGATGTTAAATTTCCATAAAATCATCCCAGGAGTCTGCAGACTCTCTGTCTCTAGCTGCAGCATTACAGGATTATCATCTCTGCTCGGGAATGATTCACTTTCTGTTCATGGAAAGCAAATACCCAGAGACATTTTCCCCCTTTTTGCACCGTACAGTAAACCTGTTGTACTGCAGGTCAGCAGCACTGAGTCAACATGGCCTGCACAGCCGATGGGCTCCTCCTCTGAGCATCTCAACACTTTGATTCCTGCACACAGGGACGCAACACAGATCTCAGATCCAGGGGCGGTGATTCATTAATCCAGGGGGGAGGGGGGGGCTGGATAAGCAACATATGAAGTCTACTTATTTAACATAATGTGATGCAAATTCTCCCCAAGGACCTCCTGCTGGCATGGAGAGGATTTTTTTTATTGTGTGATAAATTATTTAACCTGGCTCTTAATGCGAGGATAAGAGAGGACATCGATCCTAAATGCTCCCTGAAGGGGATTTATTTTTAGCTAAGGAGGACAAATTGATTTTCCATTAAAGCGTCGTCTTTGTCTCATCTTAGAAACCTCAGTGGACCACATTTGGACCATAGGAAGACAATTAAGGCCACTGAAAAATGTTGCTTTAAGTTCTGACAGGGTTTAAAGTCTGACTTTGGACATGTAAACCAACCTACTGAATGTTTGACCATGTTTTAGTGAGCTATGCTTTCTTTTTGTGTAGTATTATTTTACGTATCACTATATCACTTATGGTCATGGACAGGGTGAGGAGGGTCTGGTGGTCTTCCAGGCCATCCAACTGGAGGGAGATCCTGGGGCCAGACCCAAACTTGCTGGAGGGATTACATATTACATGGTCAGGGACAGGTTGACAGGCTTGGACATCCGATGGAAAAATAGGAATGAAGCTGCTCCTTCCCATAAAAAGAAGTCAGACAAGGTTGGTGAAACATCTGATCAGGATGCCTCTTGATCATCTCCCTTTAAAGGTCTTCCAGGCCAGCCAACTGGAAGGAGACCTAGGAGCAGGCCCCAAACTAACTTAAAGGATTATAAATCCTTTGTGGTCTTGAAATGCCGTTGCTCCTTCCATGAAAAGAAGTCAGTTGAGGTTGTTAAAGGTACTGATCAGAATGCCTCCTGATCGCTTCTCTTTGGAGGCCTTCCAGGCCAGCAAAGTGGGAGGAGACCTTGGCTTGGGACCCAAACTCACTGAAGGGATTTTATATCATTTGGTCATGGACAGGGTAAGGAGCTTGGACATTCAGAGGGAAAAAGGAATGGACCTGCTGCTCCTTCACATCAAAAGAAGTCAGCCGAGGTTCGTAAGGCTTCTGATCACCTCTCTTTGGGGGTCTTCCAGACCCGCAAACTGGAAGGATATTTGGAGCAGGAGCCAAACTTGCTATGGGATTATATATTATATGGTCATGGACAGGGTGAGGAGCTTGGCTATCTGTGGGGATGCCCTGGATTGCATCCCTCTGGAGGTCTTCCAGGGCAGCCAACTTAATCATTTTCCAAGAGGAAATTGATTAGATTGACTTGCTTAGCCTGCTGCCACTGCAGTCTGGACCAGGATATGCAAACAGATGGATGGATGTATCACTGCTTTACTCTACTATTCTACTTTTATGTGTTTGAAATAAGACATTTCAATTCAGTTAAAAAGAAATTCAGAAATTTTAGGTGCACTCAGTTCACTCTTGTAAATGTCATATACGTCATCCCAGTCCTGCCTTGAATTCTGCAAACAGATTTTAGTAATCCAAAGGTACAAACTCGTCGTAACTGTAATGCAGTCAACTTGGATGTGGTGTCATCTCCATCTCTGACACCCGACTGCAGATGTAAGGAACACACCATAAAGTCATGATTTTGAGAAAAAAGTCAGAAAAAAATACAGTGGCCCTAATTGTCTTCCATAATATAGCCATGTATTGCTGGCGTCAGGGCAAACCTCATAACTCCATTTTGATTTTTTTTTTTTTTTTTAATAAATCAGTGCTATTGGTCACCCTTTACATCTGGCAGTGGGTTTTACAAATTTTACACCAATAAAAGTGTCAAAAAGGATGCTGACTATGACCCTTTAGGGTTAAAATGAATTGAAAAACACAGCGTTTTTATCATGCCCTGAAAAGTAAAGAATTTGGAGAAAGGAGGTTTTAGCCCACTGGCAGCAGTATTTAGAACAATATGGTGCAAATTCTCCCTGAGGACCTCCTACTGGTGTGGAGAGCATTTCCTTTTACTGTGCGATAAATTATTTAACACACAGATAAGAGGGGACATTGATCCTTAATGCTCCCTAAAGGATATCTGATTTATTTATGGTGGCCTCCTAGGGCCAACTGCAAAAGCACTGTGCAGAAGCAAAAAATAGACAAATACAAAAATAGAAATAAATTAATACCAAAATATTTCTGATACCCAAAAATATTTCACAAAAATATATACAAAAATATCTATAAACATTCCTCACAACTCCATTTTTTTTAGTGCAAATGCACTTCAAGAAAGCAAAAAACGCTCAATCAAATGCAAAAAAAAAAATAAATTAATTAAAAAATAAAAAGAAAAAAATAATTTTGTCTAATATCTAATAATAAAAAAAAGTCACAAAATGCAAATATCTGCAACAAACATTGCATTACAACCTAACTTTTTTTTTGGGTGAAAGACACCTTTCATGAAAAACTGGCATTTCAGAAAATATTTAGGATTTTATTAAAATATTGGGAATTCCATGATATCATAATGCAAAAATGTTTCCCACAACAAATATTTTCTGAATGCTGAAATATTTGGAAAAATGACAAAAATGAGGAAAAAAGAAAAAAAAAAGCAAAATAATTTTGACAAAAAATTTTAAATTTTTACTAAATCAAAACAAGTATTTAATGAAACACATAAACAACTTATAAAAATACAGCATTTTCAAAACTGCTTTGCATTTCATGCATTTTTGGGGTGTTTCTTTCTTTATTATTATTATTATTATTTGCATTTCACAAAATGTGTCTGTTTTTCACAAACTACTTCTCAGATTCTTTTGTGGGCTTTTTACTAAATATTTTGCAGTTTATGAAATGCACTGGTGTTTCACAAAATATTTTGTCATTATTTTGTATTTTCCTAGTTTATTGTTTCATGAATGTAAATATTTTTGTATTTCTTTATAAGATTCTCAAACGATTATTTTCTGTTAAGTGAAATGTATTTGCAGTTGACCTTAAGGGCCACCATCGTTTTGGGGATTCTTCATTAGAGCTCTGTCTTTGTCTCATCCAAACCGCTCCGTGGATCACATTTGGCACGCTTCAGCCTCACAGTGCCCACGTTGCCAACCCCAGTGTCGCCCGTGCACCCATTCCCACTGCCAGAGAGCCACGTTTCTGGAGACAAAAAGCCTCCCTACCATCTCTGAGCCACTTGTCAGCTGAGAGGAAGAAGCGAGCGAGTGTGCTGCGCCGGCTTATCTTCATCCAAACACACCCAAACGCACAAAAAGCTCACTTCACAAAGAAAGGACAAAAGCCGGACAAGAGCGCAACAAGAAAATGTTCCAAAGGCGCGTAAATGTGCCAGGGAACAGATCGATTAAAGACGCTGTACTCCTTCATAGCACGAGTATTAATTATTCATCAGCTGCGTTACTGTACAGCGAACAGATCGATGCGTCCACATGCCAGCAGGCAAGATGCCACACATCACAGTCACGGCTCCACACTCACACCGGAGAGAAGAAAGAGGATCCTACCTGGTTGGAACATACTTTGGAAATAAAAGATGACCAGAATAAAGGATCCCAAACAGGTGGCAAAAACCATGCGGCATATCCTGCTCATCCTCATGAGTTCGCTCAGAGTCTGTTTCATGTCGTGGAGGACGCACAGGCTGCAGAATGAAGGGCCGGTTTGTTGGTTCGTTGGCGGATCCGTGCGCTCTGCTGGTACTGATGAGGACTGTCTGCCGGTCAATGAGCTGAACGCATCCAACACGGAGTGTACCACTGCGGGGAGGCTGGAGGGGGGGAGAGAGAGCAGGGACGGCGTGATGGCACCCCCACTCGGAGGGAATGAGCGCGCCCAGATGTGCGCTTCTGCTCCAGTCACACTATTAAAACCTACTGATACTCTTTAAATACCAACCATATTCATAACAGGCTGAAAGATTTGATGTTAAGTGAAAAATGTTCCTTCTTTAGTGGTCACTTTCACCAGACTGAAGGTGTTTCTACAAATATAATGAGCGGTAATTATAAAAAAAAGATTCACTTCAAGGCAAGTTTATTTATACAGAACAATCAAACACAAATCAATCCAAAGTGCTTCACATAGTTAAAAACATAACCTTTTTATTTAAAAAGGGCCATTAAAATCATTAAAAATGACATATATTACATAAAAGCAATAAAGAAAGGACATTTAGCAAAAACAAAAACTTAGAAATTAAAATGTATTCAAAAATCCTTAAATTCCTCTTTGTTCTTTGTAGGGTCCCTGACTCCAGAGTCTTATCTTCCCAGTAGACACAGAATCACCTGTTGATCTTACCTGATCAAAATGGATTTTGTTTTACAATCTCCCCAAAACATCTTCCAAAGGATCACAGTTCAGACCCAAAGTCCTCCAGGGAGAATGGGGAGAGCACTCTTTTTCCAAAAAGTGGATCTTTTTGCATAATTTCCCCTCATTTTCAAGATGTTTTTCATACAAGAGCTGCATTGGGAACCAAAGCCTGCCCACAGAAGTGGCTGGGCTCCTAAAAGGCACTGTCGATAGACTCTCCTAAAATGACTGCTAATAATATTTGTGCTACTAACACCAAAGCATGCTTGTGTATCAGCAGTATTAGCGCTAGCCTCCTGGATAGCATTTATCTCCTGGGTCTAGGTCTGAAAAAGTTCACTTAGAGCTTTATCAAACGGGCAGCAATGAACATAAAGAGTATTTTTGCTGCTTGGCAGGTAGGGGTCAAATAGTCACTGTGGGTCTCAGATGACGACAGATATCAGGTGCTTATTATGATCCAATTTACCAAACGAAGACTGTCAGTTCTGACAACTCCATAATCTGTGCCAAATTTTCATGAGGTGAAAAAAATAAATGACAATAATGAATAAGAAACAGATGTCTTTGTTGCAACAAATGGGAAAAGTTCAGAAGTACAAGAGGCACAAACCTGGCACATGTGGCATGAGACAAAACACATACTCAGTTCCTCTCACTCAAAGTAAGCCCTCCTTCAATAAAATACATCTCCCTGCACAAATCAAGCAACAGAAATGTGTCACACTTTGCTGTTCCAACATTCAAAGAGACATCAGAGTTTGGATATTATTGCTATTTGTCAGTATTATGCTGAAATCTTGAATATAATATTAAGTGTCTGCCATTTGGCAGCCATTTGTTTTGTTGATTCAATTTTTTGACTTTTTAATCCAAAAAAAAAATCTACATACTGGTTAATGTACATTTCCGATTTTTAAGTTAAGTTAAAAATCTCTATTTTTTGCCTCGTAAGTTAGTGACTTTTTAAGCTTGATATTTCTTACGTTTTTCTTGAAATTTAAACATCCTCTTTATTATTCTTTACCTAGAGTGGCCCTAATACACATTCATAATATTGGACATTTTAGACATAGATATTTTTCAAGAACAAGTGCCTGTACGTCTGTTATGTTTGGATTTTGTCAATGAAAACAATTAAAATTGATTTGTACTTTTTTCCACATGGGCCCTAGGGGGGCTCAGCTTTTCTTAGATGTGGGTTTGGAGGTCCTAAGGAAAAGAAGTTGGGAACCAGTGCTCTAATTTGCAAACAAATGAACGTTTTGGCACTGGATTGGAGAGTACTGCTGAAAGCTGCCATTCTGTTGCTGTTCCTCAGTCATGCTTTGTGCTGCTTACTTCTGAAAATCCATGATAATTCTCTGCCATTGGCTGCAGGTTTTGTGCCCATGCTTCCTTAAATTTGTCTCGATTATGGAGTCCATTTTTATCGGAGGATATAGAGGTGCTATGATTCTACCAATACTGTCTTTGTCATTGTTTCTGTTTTCATTGAGAGCCCTGATTTGTGTTTGTATCTTCACAAAGAGGCTGATTATTAATGTGGGTGGTCATTAACTTTGCTAAGACTTTTTCAGAGCACAGTAACTGTTATTTACAGCAGCTGTAGTATCAGTAATAGTGGTGGAAGAGAAAATATCCTTTTTTTACTCATTTCTGAATCAGTTGTATTCCATTACCTCTCCAGCTGTGAGAAACTAGTAAGTTTGTTTGCCTCTTCCACATACAGCTTCAGTGCCATCTAGTGGCAGCTGCTTTCACTGCACAGAGGTCATCTGAGATTCCTGATTCCTGAACTCGATCCAAGACCAGCAGGCAGTGATAGATAGACCTCTCTGCAGCATCTTAACCTTGCCATGAAACTCTCACAAAGTCACAGAAGCTTCTCCGCTTTGATCGAATTATGCTCTAATGGCATTTTCAGGCACATGCCAGAAGAGACACAGTCCTGTGCACTTTTTCTAATTAGGAGATCTGTCTTCCTTACACAAGCAGCTCTGTCAGAGAGTGAATCAGAAGGTGGTCTGGAGGGTAAATCATCAAAAATTTGCATCTGCATTGCTCAGGAGGTGACACATGGCAGCGAGAGACATTAACATGGAACGGATGGGAGTCCGTGCACTCGTGGAAAAGCTGCAAAGACACCCAGAGAATGAAAATGATGCCCTTGCATGAGGCACGCCCATGTTGCATGCTCGCAGATGAAGATCTCTGATTTAAATGCAGAGTGCAGAGCAGAGGTGGTGCAGGAAACTTAGAGGGTCAGCGGCGTGCTTTTAAAAATATCTGCACTCCGGTCCCTGCATTCATTTGTATGAGACACTTCACTTAATGATCCTGCATGAATATTCAACAGTTGTTTGAAGGGAGTTGCTTTGCTTGGCGGCGCTGAATCAGAGAGAGAATATAAAAGAGAGAAAGCAAACAAGGGAAAGCGGCAGGAACTCTTGCCTAATGTCGCAATAAAGGCACCGTATGCATCAATTAAAGCCGAGCATTCACCGATAAACACTATTAATTTGGTTAATTCTATAATCCTCGTCTAGTTCATTACATGAAATTAAGGCTGTAAAACCCCCGAGGCTCAACCAAAGCAATAAAAACTGCGTAAAGTCTGAGCTTCTGCATGTAAATGCATCAAACCCCTGAGTCTTATCACTCTCCTGCAGCCTTTAAAAACTCAGCTCAAGCTTACACAGGCTTTCAGGGGCAGAACCTCAGGGAGCGTCTCAACGCCTTTACAGTTAAAAGCCATTAGAATGCATTTATGTGACTGTGTATTTCAAAGTAATCTATTCATAAAAAGTGAAAACAAACCATACAAACAGGAAGTGTCTCAGCAGCAGAGCATCGGTCCTCACCCGCCTGTCACTCTGGCTTCAGGTGAGGACGTCATTGGACAGTCAGGTCGCTGTTCTGCTGCAGTCCCTCCTGGGGGTGAACATAAGCACTCCCCTGCTGTCTTCCGCTGTTGCTCCAGGCAGCGGTGATTGACAGCAGGGGGCTAACCTCAGCAGTTGCCCCTCATCATCAAGGCCTCAGACATCCGCTGGGTCTGGGTCAGAGAGGTGAGAACCTGAGCAGAAAGGAGAGAAATGGAAACATTTATGGGAACTCTGCAACATTTTAGGAGACTCTACCATACCAAGAAAGTTAACAATTTTAGGAAAGTCCTTCTTCAATTTGTCCTCTAACATTTCTAACTTTTGGCACCATTAAGCGAAAAAAACAAAATATGTTATCCTTTAAATAAGGCTCCGACGATATGAGATATCTGGCTGCATGTTGCTCTTTTGTGACTATATGAAGCTCAGCATTAGTTCATGCAGGACACAGTAGTCATACGCCCAACCGTGATCAGCTGATGGCCAGCTGATCCTAATTATCACCTCCCAGCTCCCACAGCCAATTACAGCTCTTTCTATCAGCACAGCAGTCTACTTCTCACTAATCCCTGCTTGCATTAATGCTGATGCACCACACTGCTGCTGCTGGCAAAGCTTAACCTCCTCCACCCCATCCTCCTCCTTTATAACATAAAGCTTGTCATGTTCAGATTCATGCTACAATGGATTAATTGCTTTTGGATTAATTGGGTCCAGGGAATGGGCTAGAAGTGTCATGTTCTTGGTGTCGAGTAACTTCTGAACCACAGAAAAAGAAATGCTTGGTGGTCCAAAGTCCTGTTTTCAGGGGAAACTAAATTTTGATGTCATTTGAAAATCAAGGTCCCTGAGTTTGGAGGAAGATCTGAGAGGCCCAAAATCCAAGGTGCTTGAAGTCCAGTATTTTCAGTTTCCACAGTCAGTGATGGTTTGGGGGGCATGTCATCTTCTGCTGTTGGTCCA
Source organism: Cheilinus undulatus (assembly GCF_018320785.1). Classification (NCBI taxonomy): domain Eukaryota; kingdom Metazoa; phylum Chordata; class Actinopteri; order Labriformes; family Labridae; genus Cheilinus; species Cheilinus undulatus. The sequence continues at coordinate 14,572,526 of NC_054887.1, read as the reverse complement.
CTGTACTTTATCAAGTCCAGAGTCAATGCTGTCAACCATCTAGCAAGAGATTTTGGAGTATTTCATGCTTCCATCTGCCGAGAAACTTTATGGAGATACTGATTTCCTTTTCCAGTGGGGCTTGGCCCCTGCCCACAGTGAAGCCAAAACTCACTGAATTTTCATAATTCAAAGTTTTGAAAATTATTCAATTCTATTTTAGAGAGGCTTACAAGGCTTAAAACTTCTAAAGTTGAATTAAAGGGAGACAACTCTTTGGTGAAGATTTGTATGCTTGTTAATAAACCATTAACAGAGACAGGCTAACTGGCTTCCCTTCAGCTTAAGGCTGGTACGTGAACTAGTGCTATAAAGCCATACACACTTCTTGCAAGAGAACCGCCACCACCTGCCAACATTAAATAATGCAGAAAGTAGGCAACAACAGCCCTCTGTGGAAATGAGTAGACATCTTTCTTCCCATTGGATGTTACTGTACCAATAGATCAACTTACAAACTACTATTTCATGGTGGAAGAATCAAATATAGTTGCTTTAATAGTGATTTCACAAACACAGTTTATTGTGAAACTTTGAATAGGCTATTGGGATGCCAAAATATCTTTACAAAAACTTCTGCATCTTAAGAGAATTAATGACAGGAATAAACAAGTTTGAAATCTGCACTTCTAATTATTCAGTCAATACAAGGTTCATACTTACAGGACCCTTACCCTGCAGAGCAATCAATTCATTCAATCAATCAGTCCAACAGGGATCTCTGACCGGCCATTAACCAATATCTCAACCCCCCCTGTTATTGCCAGGACTAGTGACCTCTATTTAACAGCCAATGAATGCTTGATTAATTAAGTTTGAAAATGTCAAACATTAACCCACTCATGTACTGAGGGGTCAGTCTCCACTGGGAGGGGCTGTGAGCGACAAGGTTTATTAAATATCGATCATGAATTATTCAGGCGGGCGGTGATCAGAGGAGGAAACTCATTTGAATGTGCTGCTCTGGCATTGACCCCAGACTGCTGAGCTTTATCAAGGACTGAACACAGCAATCGCTCAAAAATGACCTCTCAGCACTGAGCCTTAGCACAGACTGTGACAGCAAATCAAGGAAGTGACAATGGACTAATATCATTAACAAGGGGGAAATCAATAGGTGTCAAAAGCAGCAGTTTTATACCTTAATAGCCATTGAATCACAGCAGTAATCTGAAATACTGACCTGAGCTGACCCAGGATGGATTCCCACTGTGGCGTCCAGCTGTTCTTTAGTAAGACCGCATTTCATTGCTGCAACAAAACCTTGGAGGATGTCTCCAGCATTAGGGCCCAAGATGTGGAGACCAACCACTCTCTCCTGTTGAAAAAAAACAGTATTTATACAGATTGATATGAATTCTAAGTATCCAATCACAATGGTTGTTGTCTATTAAGTCTCATTATCCTCGCAGCCTCTGCCTGTTATATTTTTTTTTTCACCACTGTTGCCACATGTTGCCAAGTGCTGTGCCCATGGTGAATCAATGTTGGATTTTTATAAGTAAAATGACATCGTCTAGACATGCTCTTTAAGTAAGGGATCCCAAGACTTTTGTGATGACTTGGCCCAATATCACCATAATATAATAATAAAAATAATTAACATGTATTGGTTCAATGGTTGTGGGACTGGTTGTGTAGCTGGTTGGCTTGTTGGTAGGTTGTTTGGTTGATTGGTTAGTTTGGCTTGTTTGTTTTTTTGCAGGTGGTTGGTGGGTTTATAAGTTTTTGGTTGATTGTTTATTTTGATTTTGGTTTATTTGGCTTGTTAGTGACTTCAGGGGAAGTTGTGTTGATTGAATGTTTGCTTTGTTTGTTTTGGTTTGTTGGTTGGTTAGTTTGATGGCTGGGCTGTTGTTTGGCTAGCTGGTTGGTTTGTTGGTTGATAAGTTGGTCTGTTCTTGTTGTTGGATTTAGGGAAAGAGCTGTTGATATGATGTCTGCTTTGTTTGCTTTGGGGTTGCTGGCCGGCCTTCTGGTTAGTTGGTTGGTCAGTTGGTTGGTTTGATGGCTGGTTTTCTGGTTCGTTGGTTGTTTAGTTTGATGGCTGGGTTGTCATTTGGCTAGCTGGTTGGTTGGTCTGTTCTTGCTGTTGGGATTAGAGAAAGAATCCATTAATATGTTTACTTTGTTTGTTTTGGGTTTGATGGCTGGTTTTCAGGTTAGTTGGTTGGTTGAGTTGATTCGTTGGTTTGATGGCTGGCTGTTCGGTAGGTTGGATGGTTGGTTGGCTGGTTAGATATGCTTTTGTTTGGTTAGTTTGGTGGTTGGATTTCTTAACATGCCTGGTCTGTTGGTTGCTTGATTTGTTTGTTAATTGGTTGGTTGATTGGAGATTTGGCTGGTTGGTTCATTATTCTGACTATTTAGTTTGTTTGTTGGTTGGTTGGTTTATTGCATGACTGGCTTTATTAATTTGGTTGACTATAAGCATGACTAAAATCTTTGTTTAATGAAACGCTATGGCTGGGCTGTTGTTTGGACATTTAAAACTCCTGATATTTCTCCATTGTGTCTAATCATCAAAAACCATTGGGTTTTGATGTAACCATTGGGGTATGTAATAAATGGAGTTCTTTAATTTTAGTGTAAATGTTTTTCCTAAGAATAATGTCTGCAGTGAGTTTGAATCAGATCCGCCAGACTGGCTTTTAATATCTACACCTGAACTAATTTAAACCATTTAAATAAACTGATTTTAAAAGCTACTTTAGTGTTAATGAGGGCTACAGTATCTCAATCCTAATCACTAATTGCAGACGGGGAATTAAGTGCAATTAAAATGTCCTAGGGATCACATTAAAAGTAATTTACACACAGATAATTATCACTGATGAGCAGAGATCATTGATATTAACACAGTTATCAGCAGCTTGGCAGAGGCGCTCTCTGAAATGCAGTCATCTCGAGAGATGCCAAGACAATTGTGGATAGAGCTAAATATATTACAAGAGGTAGGAGGAATAATGAGGCTAGAAACATACAAAACTTGTGACATTGTGACAAAATATATCCAGGGAAAAACAAAAATATGTGAGAATGTTTCAGCTGAGGCTTGCACAAAATACTTATGTCTGTAGATGGCTTTGGTTATTTGTGACAGCCATCTTCAAAGTTAGACCAAAACATCAATTAAGCAGCACTTTGAAATAGAAAATTATAGTTACCCCCACGAATTACAGTTTTAATCAATTCTCAAGATGTAAAAGTGAAGATAAAAGCCAAATTTCTGGCCATATATTTAGATCTAAGGCTTTTTATCAAATCAAATTTTTCCAATGATGTTTTGACCTTTTGTCTAACAGGGTAACATGAGTGCTGTAAGTGCAATTTTAGACCTTATCAGGAATATGGCAGACAACTTGAACATAGGCAGAGTTTTTATTTCTGGCAGGAAGCTCCCACTCCAGAGGCCAGTAGTAGTTGTGATACACCTGCAACATAAAAGATATTTTTCAAGAGATAGAAAATATGTTGGTTTTTTTTGTTGTTGAAGCACACATGCTTGTGTGGGTGTATGTTTGTGTAGTGTGAGTTTACCTCCACGTTGTCTTCTCCAAATGTCAGATTGGCTTTCTCCTCAGAGAGACCACAGGCAGCGTATTCAAGAGGAGTGAGCACAACAGAGGGCACATTGGTGTAATCACACTGTCAAAGATAAATCAGATGAAATCAGCTAGATCTCTGTGGTCTTACCTGAAACACTGGGGTGTAGAGATTCTTTAAACCTGAGCTCCATGCTTCTCTTTTATAAGATTTTCTAAGTGTCTGTCAGAATTACAGAGATGACCCCTACAGACATGGATCTCTGTGTTAAAAGGTGTTTTTTCCAGGAGCAGCTGGTTGATTGCCCTCTTCACAAGATTCCACACAGCGGTTTTACTTTGCAGAACCAGTGTATGCATGTAAAATACCCAAGTTTAATGTCGTGAACCAAGTTTGTTTTTGTATTTAGGATTATGATTCTAAATAGCAGTTACTTAGACAACAAAACAAAGAGTGCTGTTTCCCTTTCAAAAAAGTGCACAGCATAAAAAGTTTTACACATGCAACACTGATTTTTGCTAAAATTTCCTGACTTACTTTTTCACACTTCACAACAAGAAAATACTCTTGGTGTTTCACATGCTATTTGTGTTTATTTATTTTTACACATTTAGCTCACCCATGTAAAATCAGGAATCAGTATACTAAAAATAATACTACAATCTATAAATAGGTATTAACAAAGTGCATACCAACAGGCTGTCTCCTCTGTAAAGCCTATGTGCCAGCAGCATCCCAACATGCACTGAGAGGCCTGTAGTGGCAGGGCGTCCATGCTGCACTGATCCGATGGCATAAATGTGATCAACAGTGGTCTGGTCCCTCTCATTCACCAGGATTTTTCCAGTTCTGCACACATTATAAAAATAAACAAAACCTTAAACAAAACCAGCTTTGAGAAAACAGAAGCTGAATAAAAGAAGAGAGACCAAACATACTCCTGTCTGCACTGCACGCCAACAGACTCCAGACCTATGTCTTCAGTGCAGGCTTTCTTTCCCACAGCGAGAATCACCTACGAGCACAAACACATGAAGACGTGGTTCAAACACAGGTTTCTCTTTCCAGACAACCCTAAATGAGATAGCTGTGACCTGTTCATTAAAAATACAACAGTGTTGTTTTGGCCTCTTACAGACCTAAGCACTACTCGCATGGGATTAGTATTACCTGTGGACCTCCGATTGTGTGCTGAAATATGGTAGGGAATTTGCCATGTATCTTTACGCTTCAAATTCAGACATGGTTGATTCACAGGGGATTAAAAACATAGACTTCTTGTGCAATTTACAAATTGCAGAGGTCCCTAGGTAATACTAATCCTGTGCGAATACGGATCTAGATTGTAATGCACATATCTGACTGTGTCACGTAAACACTCCTACAGATAGAAACCTATCTGAAGAAGAATAAGGAGCTTTTTAACCAGAAACAGACAAATTGTATGCTCTTTAAAACCACAAGAGAAACAGAAACAAAGTGATTAATAAGACAGCGATGACATACTGTATCAAAGTCCTCCTCTTTGGTTTGGTTGTCCTTGTTTGTGAAGGTCACTCGAATTCTCTTCTTGGATGCCTGATGTTGTGCCGCTTTTTCATGGCCTTTAGAAAAAACAATAAAAGGTACATAAGAAACTTGAATTCAACTTGTAATTCAAGGTCTTTTATAATTTATAGCAATAGCAGGTAAATTCCTTGAATTTCCCTTCCTAAAGTCAAACCTGCAGACATCAACAAATTCTGCAAAAATCAAACAATGCATAAGTCTAGTTTTTGTAACTTTGCCTGTAACTAAGTCTTAATCTATTTGGTTTCTACTGTAGATACAAATCTTCAATACAGTGTTTCCCAACTAGGTGGTCAATGGCCCAGAAGTGAGTGGTGGAGCTGTTTTCAGAGAGGGTCCCAGATGTGTACCTGGAAGGAAAAAATATGACCAAGTTATACGATGTATGGAAGCCCAAAGTACACATGCATCCATGAGTTTTGCTCCACTTATTTCATGATAATAACGAGTAAAAGTAGGTTGTTTTCCCACCAAATCAAAGATTTATGTCCTTTTCTCTAGATGAAAAAACTGATTTTCCCAAAATATCAAATAAAGAAGGTAGTTGTGGGTCCTTAGGCACAACCAGTTGAGAACCATTGGCAAATAAGGCTCTGCTCAAAAGATGCTCCCTGGGTTAGTCAAGCAGCATGCTTTGACTTTCTAGGGAGTGCATAGCTAGAAACCCTCATTCAAATAGATACATTTACGTCGATGTATATTGAATACAATAAAGTGAAGCATAAGGCATTAGCATTAATGCAAGCACAGATTAAAGAGAAGTATGTGATTTGCTGTTGGAGCTGGGAGGCAATACTTAGGATCAGCTGGCCTTTAGCTGATCATGGCTGGGTGGATGACTACTGTGGCCTGCATGAACTAATGCTAGGGTCTGGGCACCCCTATTGGGGTAAATTTCAAGGTTGGAAAATTGTAGATTTACAACATTGTAAAGTAAAAAATTAATGAGAACTGAAAACAGAGGTTGAATTTTCAGCTTTTTAATCTCAAAAATTCTAAGTTTTTGTTGATGCACATTTAAGACTTTTAAAATTCAAAGACATCTAGTTTTTTCATGTAAATTAATGACTTAAGAATTTTGAGTTTTCTTCTTGAAAATTAACAGATGCTGTTTATCATTCTTGTCTGTTGGCCTGTCATGTTTGGATTTGACAATGAATGACTCCAATTGATTTCTTCTTTTTCCATGTGGGTCCTGGGAGTGCTTAGCTTTTATTAGATGCAAGTAGGGGCGGCCCTTAGAATAAAGCGTTGGGAACCGATGCCTTAACCCATAACTCATCTAACTGTCACACCCACACATTTACAGTACAAGACTATGAATCCATTTCTTTATTGGATTGGTCTTTGTTGTGGTCCCAAACATAGATAAGGCTTTCCCTTAAATAATGAGGAATAAAAGAAAAAAATAGTTACTATTAGTAGTAATGATAACAACAAATACAAACGTTTTTGATTGATCAGCTCACCTGAAGCTGAGTCTTCAAACTCCTCCACCTAGAACAGACAAAAGAAAAAACTTCATTAAAACATGACATCTTTGGGCATACAGGCTATTATTTTAGTCTCCCTCAGTACCTTTTTGAGTGAACAGTGATAGAGAAAGGTCACTCCATTATTCATCATGAAGTTCTCTATCTTCTGAGCTATTTTCTTATCGGACCCCGGCAGCAGGTCGGGCTGCAGCATGACGAAGATCGGCATGCCCAGGCCCACCATGAAGCCAGCACACTCAAGTCCCTCTGCGGATCCACCCACCACCAGGGTCTTACCTGGGGGGTAAAGCAGGGAGAGCAGATCCTCACTAAGAGATAAGAGAAAACAATTACAATCTGTTTTTTTTTTTTTTGCCTCATCAGAAAGTATTGAAGGATTTTGACAAGCCATTTTGTGAAGCGATAGCTCTTTCCATCTCTTAATCTGAGCCACAAAAGGTCACTGCGTTTTACCTGGTGATGCAGAACTCGTCTCCAGGTATGCCCAGGCACTGAGGTCGTTCTCCTGTAGCGATGACTAGAGTCTCTGCAGTCAGTTGCCGCTTCCTTCCACTCATTTCTGTCACCTTTTGACAAAATAAGGGGAAAAAATCAGCTTGCACTACTGTGGGAACAGTTCTCCTTTGGTACACAAAATGAAAAGTATGCATTAGACACTTTAGATGAAACAAATATTTACAAAAGACATGAATTTAAGCATTTGGTTGCACCCTGACTCTGATTATATAATTATACTTTGACTAATTTGCCAAGCTTGGATGCTTTTTCGCTTCTGTGTACCTATCAAATACATTTCTACTATTATATATTCAAGTCTCATTTTATGTATTCATAGATGTGCCTTAGAATAAAAAGAAACTGCATAAATACAAGTGCAAAGATTAGTTCTAAATAACCAGACCAAGAGCAATATTAAGGGAAAAAGCCACCCAAACCTACCTGGCCCTATATGAAAAGATATATGCCCCCTATACCTAATAACTGGTTGTGCCACCCTTGGCAGCAACAACTGCAGAGCAAGCTTTTGCAATAGCTGGCAGTAATTCTTTCACATCGCTCTGGAGGAATTTTGGCCCACTCATCTTTGAAGAGTTGTTCTTCAGCCACATTGGAGGGTTTTGGAAAATGAACGGCCTGCTTAAGATCACAGCATCACAATTGAATTAAAGGTCTGGATTTTAACCAAGCCAAAACCTTCATTTTTTAATCCATTCAGAGGTGGACTTGCTTGTGTGTTTCGGATCATTATCCTGCTGCATAACTCAAGTGCGCTAAAGTTTGGGGTCACAAACTGATGGCCATACATTCTCCTTAAGGATTGTCTGGTAGAGAGCGTATTTATGGTTTCATTAAATATGATAAGTTGTTCAGATCCTAAAGAAGCAAAGCCCAGACTATCGCACTACCACCACGTTTGACTGTTGATACGATGTTCTTTTAACTCCAGATGTAAAGGGGTACCACCTTCTAAAAAAATCAACTTTTCTCATCAGTCTACAGAATATTTTCCCAAAAGTCTTGGGGAAGTTTTTTTGGCAAATGTGAGACAAGGCTTTGTGTTCTTTTTGGTCAGCGGTGGTTTTGGCCTTGGAACTCTCCCATTTTTGCCTGGTCTCTTTCTTATTGTTGGATCATGGACACTGACCAGCAGGTCTTTAGATGCTGTTCTGGGTTCTTTTGTGACCTCCTGGATGAGTTACTAATGCACTCTTTGAGTATTTTTGGTAGGCCGGCCACTGCTGGGAAGGTTCACCATTGTTCCAAGTTTTCTCCATTTGTGGACAATTGCGCTCACCCTGGTTTGCATGAGTCTCAAAGCTGTAGAAATTGTTTTCTAACCCTTTCCAGACTGATGGATGTCAGTGATTTTGTTTCTCAGCTGTTCTTAAATTTCTTGAGATGGCGGCTGACTTCACTTTGTCTGACAGATTCTGTTTGAGGGATTTCTTCACTCAACAGGTCTGGCAGTAATCAGGCCTGGGCATGATTGTGAAATTGAATTCAATGTTAAAAAAAATGTGGTTAATCACAGCTAATTCATGATTTAACAAATATGGGCAAATACTTTTTCATATCAAGCCAGGTAGGTTTGGACGGCCTTTTCCCTTAAATAATGTCTAAAATTTGAATTTGTTTGATGCCCAGACCCCTTTCAGTGAGGCAAATATGTAAAAAAAGAAAAAAGCATTTGAAAGGGGAAAAATACTTTCTCAAAGTACTGTATGTGTATAAAAACAACCAAAAACACTATAATGGAATTTTTGGCAAAACAGAGAGAACAATGATTGCTTTTTTCCACTTAGAGAAATTAATTCTTGATGTTTGGGTGCATGAGAAAAGTGGTTTTATGCATATCTAATCAAAGCACCATCTCCTTTAAAACTTAATTTAGTAAATTGCAAAAGCTTTGCCAAATGCACCCAGATCTGGCAGTTTCATTGCAGATTTTAATTTTGAAAACAGGGCTTGGGCACTTTTCCGTTCCCATTGTGCCCATGAGCATGCAGAGCACACGTGGGTGGAAACTGATGTACGAATTCAAATAATATCTGCAGATGAAAAGACTGTTTGCATTTTTCCACAGGACAGCTGTGCAACTCGACTTATTATCTAAATCTCTAAACACCACTTCAGGATTGGACAAAAAAATGTATCATATTCACTGACATTCAGAGTGGTTAAATTCAGAGTAATGTAGGATATAAATCTTAATATTTCTTTTTGCTGCTGAATCACACAGCTTCTTTCTCTCCTTCCTGCCTAATAAAACTTGACTGTTCATATTAATGTATTATTTCAATATTTGTAGAAAAATGGAGGAGAAAGTAATAAAGTTCCATCCAATAGTAAACGACCCCTTTATGAATGCCACAGTGTAAAATAGGGTATTAGACCTCGACTGTGTGAGGTGCTACAATCTCTCCACGAGCATTCAGGTAAAAGACTCCACTTCTCTTCAGCTCCCTCCTCAGCTCCTCACTGCGGGTCTTCATCTGCTCCTTAACAGCCTCCATCAGCTCCATCCATCTGTGAGACACTGAAGGAGGCAAAAATCTTCACATTATTACACAGCAATTAAATTAAATACATAAAGAGACTTTGAAGTTTCATGCATTTTTATTGCAGCAATGACTCAGGCTGTTCTATTCTTTCCATTTGGTTTAAAGATTTCAATCATTAATTGGGGTTATACAGTGAATGAAATAACTTTCCAATCACCATGTTCTTTTGTCTTCCAGCCAAAGTTCTCAGTGCCGTGAAAAGCTTCTCCCAGAAGCGCTGAATGATGTAGAAACTTCCTGACATTGTCCACATTGAGACTGGAGCCTCCAAGTACTGAAGGAAAGAGAAAAAGAAGAGAGAAAAGTAAAGTTGAGAAGAATTAAGATTAAAAATATACAATGGCAAAATTATTCAAGGGAAAGAAAAGAGTTGGAAAATTATTTAGGAAAGGAACGTCTAAGAGAGGAGAGGGAGTAAGGTCATGTGAAAAAACAAAGGGGATAAACATTGGAAGAGGAAAGACAGGGATGGTATAGAGACGAAGGAAAGAAAGACATGATGGGGAAGTTACTATAATGAAAAGGAAATAAAGACAGGAAAGGTAAAAAAGTGGGGAAGAATGAAAAGGAAAGGAATGAAAAGGCTAGGGAAGGAAGGAAAGGGAGAAAATGGAAAGGAAAGGGAAAAAGGTCAAGATGGGGGAGGAAAAAGAATGAACAGGGAAAGGAAAGGAAACAAAACAGTCAAGAAGGAGAGGGAAAGGTATGAATCGGGAAGGTAAGGAAAGGAAAGGAAACAAAAAGGTCAAGAAGGGGAGGAAAAGTATGAATGGGAAAGGAAAGGAAAGAATAATGAGAAAGAACAAAACTAGTTAAAAATTAGTGAAGAGGAATGAAATGAGGAAATGAAAGGAAGAACAAAAAGAAATGTGAATTTGAGAAATGGTAAGAAACATGGGATTCATGTAAGAGTAAGAAAAAGAAAGAAAGAAAAGGTAGTGGAATGGAGTAGGAGAAATAAAACTGTGAGATTAGGTTAGGAGAGGTAGGTTAAGAAAAAAATGGACAGGAAAAAGAGAAAGCAAGGGAGGAGAGAAACTGGTAAAAAAAAAATGGTTAAGAAAGGACACTGGCCATCAAAACGACTTTGCAAAGAAAAATATTACAGAACAGAGGACATAAGTGAGAAGATATGAGAATCTAAAATGAGAAGTGGAATTCATTAATCACATTTAAGGAGACGATACAGCTGGGTAAGGGCACAGAGTATAAAGGCTGACAGCCACAGAAGAGGAGGAGAAGAGAAATGATTTATAATCACTCTGCCCGACTCTTCAGACTCCCGGTATTAAACTCTCACCCCTCATCGTGCCTCGTGGAGAGGGAGCGGCGAGGTCAAGGATCAGCACCTTCTTCCTCAGCCCTGCAGCTTCCTAACAGAGCAAGAGCAGAAAAAAAAAACAGAATAAATGAGAGCCACAGAGTCAGACAGCACAAGAGGAAGAGAGAGATTAAATATTGAAACGGGTTAAGTATTTGTCCTCTTCAACAATCGCAGCTCCTGCCTCCTTCAGCTCACTTCTACTGTAGAGCTGCTCACATATCAGACTATTAGCATAAACCCATTAGTATGATAATGATCGGAGCAATGCTTTGGTAATGTGTGCGTTCACTGACCAGATTAGCAGTAATTATAGGAGAGAAGTGACAGATTGTCCATTAAAAAATAAAGCAAAATAATATTAAAAACTATTTAATAAAACATGTTCAAATTACTTCTTTAGATTGTGTATTCTGTGCTTTACTGCATATCTCAAAACTTAATATTAAGACTTGAACAAAGGATATCAAGAAAGCTCACATGGCTGCACAAGTCAAAGTCAAATCTACAAACTGTAACTAAGACTGAGCACACTGTGGATGAATAACAGAGCTGACCTTTGCCACAGCCAGGCCTCCTGACCCTCCTCCAATAACCAGCAGGTCGTAGTCATAAGGCCCAGGCGAGGGCCCCGACGGTGGCTCCATGTTTCACTAATGAAGATCCAGAAACTGAAAAGTTTCCTTTGCTGTCAGTCCTGGAAACACAGAATGAAAAACAGACACAGTCAGAGAGGAAGGACTTTGACCTCAGAGCTCCTCACTGCAGTCTTGATGGCACTAACCTCATACGACAGCCAGCTTTTATTGACTGAATTAATTCTTTACTACTCTTTCACTTCACGATTACATTTAGAAACATCAGCTAGGATGGCAAGAAAACAGTTTTGTACTAAAATCTCCTGAGATCCAAGCTTTTGTTTGGGATGCATTTTTAGTTTCTCTAATTTATTTAGAATAGGTGGACCTGATAAATAAAAACCTTAACCCCGTCTTTGGACAGAAAGTAGTTTTCACCAAACAATGATGTCTGCATAGGAGGACAACAATCTAATCTTACTGTCTTATTTTTTTTAATACATTTTGAGTGTTTATAGTCCAGTTGGTAGGGATCAATTCAGTCAGTACGGCCAAGTATGAACTAATTATTCACTGAAAGTTCTGGAGGTCTTTGAAAATTCCCTTGAAAATGATGAGAGATTTCCAAAACGTTAATATCCCCCTAAACCCCCTAAAACTTCCAAGACATTACCGAAAACTTCTGCTAAATTCTGAAAAATTCAAATTGGAGGAGACTGAGGTATAAAAGATGAGATGAGCAGAAGACCTGTGAGGACCTTGAAAAGATGCTGATGAACTGAATGGAGGTGGCTGGGGTGGAGGAGGGTTTCAGCATCCACAGTGAAACGACAGACTAACTGAAACAGAGAATGACAGAATTAGAATATGACTGGTGTATGATGATTGGTCAAACAATGTTGTGGTGGAATCTGATTAGCTTAGTACCCAAGAGAGTGAACGCCCATAATCAGCTGATCACCAGAGCAGGAAGAGAGAAAGAATTGAAGAAGGGAGAAATAGGAGCTATTGTTGACTAATGCATTAGTAGAAACATTCTTCCTGCTTTAACTTCACTGAACTTTGAGTTTAACAGAACCTTTTATAGCTTTCTCCAGATCTGTGCCTAGCAACAATCCTGTCTGAGCTCTGCATGCAGTTCCTTAGACCTCTTTGGCTTTGCTCTGAGATGCTCTCAGCTGTGAGGCCTTCTAGGTGTGTACCTTTCTAAATCATTTCCACTCAGTTTATTTTACCACAGCAGACTCCAGTCAAGGTGTAGAAACATCTCAGAAATTATCAAGAAAAATGGGAGGAACCTAAGCATAATGAATACTTGTCAATGTGAGAGTTCAGTTTTTTATTTTTCAAGGTGATATGGTGACATCTCGTGGTTACTCCTTTAAATTTCAAGCTTACTTTCAACAGCTGTGCATAAGAGTAACACGTTTACCACCCCAAACAGATGAAATAGATCTTATAAAGTACATAAAATCCGCAAATAATTTAAGTTACTAATTAAAGTGCACTTATGCTGGATGGAAAGAGTGTTAAAGATGACACAGCCTACCTTACTTTGGTGAAAGTATTGCTTTACTTTAGGTGCAATGTTTGCACTTGTATGATCAATTTCCTTCGCATTTATCGGCTTCAAAATTCAACAAAGTCCTTTAAAATGAGCAGTTCGGTCGCCGTCAGGACTGGGTGTCCAAAAGAGCATGTGTAGGAACAACATGAGTAGTTTTCTACAAAGCAAACATTTGGAAGAAAACTAGGCTAGAAGAGATGCGTTCCCGTGCTACCATAGATGTAGGAATTGTTAGTATAAATTGCGATATATTTCGTTTGTTTCAGGGTCGCGAAAAATTGTGCTTAGAGTTTTAAATACAGCACACAGCTGTAATTACAGAATATCCAAACACACTTAATCGGCAACACGATCAATGTTTAAATTCAAGAGTCTCAGGTTTTAGTATCCATCGTAACGTCAATGGTGAAGCTCTGCTGTCGGAGCCTACAGTGATCTCCTGAACTCACCACAGCCCCCTGGCGGCAGTTGTTGGTGCTGCAGCATCGGCTCCGCGCTGGGACTGGTCCTTTCGCAGCCATTTTCTGTCCAACCAAACAGCCGTCTCAGGAAGGTAACCAACCAGGGCTTCATTGCAGGTTTGTGCCTGGCTCCGGCCAATGATTGCTAACCGATTTCTCGTTAGCTCGAATGGAAATGTCCGTCTCTGTCTGATTTTTTATTTGTTGTCTGAGTGAATGAGGGCTGCTCATCAGGAAGTATCCAGCGGGCGAAACTTTAAAAAATACTATTTAACGTTTCGGCCCCGGCCACGTCTCTCTGCTCTGCACGACAAAGAACAGGCCAACGCTGTCTCTCTGGGCGCCAGTTACTCTGGATTTACAATGAAAATGTGTGCAGGGGGCACTATGTACCTGAATAGTTTAACTACAGAAGGTAAAAGCCCGCTGGACAGCCTCTATTCAGTTTCCTGATATTAGTAGTTGCATTAATACATCAAACATGCCAGCTAGCTCCTTTTGTCGTTTTACATTAGCTTATGTTAGCTTAATATCTCACGGCGGTTATCTGCGTGTTAGCTTATGCTAGCTAAACACACATCAACGTGCTAGCTTCAGAGAACTGACCTCACCACAACAGCTGGCTAACCAGTCCTGGTTTTTATTTACACGTTCAGTTGTAATGCTAACCACACCATTGCAGGCAGCTGCTCCTCTATCACTGTGACTCGCTTTTACTGAATTCACCCTATAATGCATTTTGGCAAATAATACGTGTGCTATCAAGGAGAGAGTGCACCAAAAGCAACCGTTTCGTCTTAGGTATCCAATAATAAAACCGTCTGTCTAACAATACCAGGTAGTACTTTTAAAATTTAATGTAACGTTTGAATGTGATTTGGCACAATAACGATATTAGACCCGACTTTCTGCCAAGTCGGTGAGCTTATGAATAATGAGGTCAGCTGTGGACGCCAGTTATTTATGGTAACAGAGAAACGAAGCAGTATACATGCTACCTTACTCTCAGTGCTCCTGGGGAATACAAAATTATTACATATAAATATTCATTGTAAACAGCTACCGCCATTCGTGTATACATGACATTAAAATTGATCATTTTTGTCAGGTTGACATGCGCAATACAGGTGCATTCCCAAAAACACAATGGATAAGTTTATTTTTTATGTACTGTAATTCAATATGTGAAACTTTGACATATCCCAGATTCATTACACATAAAGTAAAACATTTCAAGCTTTTTGGTTTAACACTGGCCAAAATTGGTTTTGTTGACATCCGCCAGCCATTGGCAGATAATGTGGCAGGAACCAATTTCAGTAGATCTCCATCTGTTGTGTCCAAACTTTTTTTTTATTAGGCAGAAGAAGCTACCTAATCAGCCAAGTCCAATTTGCTTTCATTGTAGAGCTGCATACTTTGGTAATAATGTGAGATCGACATTATACTGGACATTATACTGCATCAGTGCAGTGTGGCAAAGAGGCGATCAGCCTGTGACACTGCTGAGGTATTATAAATAGAGATACGTCTTTAATTTATTAAATTCATTTAATGTCGCCATTCAGTGTAACACACCATGCCAACATTTTGTCTCATGTTTGAGCATGACAACAGAGTTTTTTCCAGCAGGTGACTTCCTCTGCCAGACAAACATTGGCTACTGGTATCTGTTTATGCCACATTATTTGCCAATTGCAGATGTTTGTCAGCAGGGCAGATATCGGTCGATACCAATGTTAAACTGATGCACTTATAGCTGTTATCTATGTTTGGTGGTGTGGCTGTTCGAGGATCCCCTGCTCTTCCATGGGACTACATAGAAAGCATTAAGCAGGGACGGCTCACATTTCTGCTCTATATATGTTGGTAAAGAAAGCACAAGGCAGGGAGAGAAGAAGCAAAAAACCCACAGCAGAGCAGGCATCAATGACAACAGAATGACATTGGTTAGTCAGAAGCAGAATGAAAGAGGAGCTGGGGTGGAGGAGGGTTGTAAGAGCAGCTTGCAAAGAGAGTGGCACAGCATAGCCTGGGAAAAGCAGTATAAGTAAGGAGTGATTAGCGATTGGTGTGCTTGGAGCAAATCAGCTGGCCACCAGCTGATCTCTATGGCAGCATTTGATTCCATAGTCTGCCTGAACCAACACGAGACTAGTGGTGCCACAGAGGGCAGACGCCAAATCCTGGTAGAAAAGGAAATCAGGATCTCTTGCACAATTATCAGAATGGGATCAAAACCATAATCTTTAAATAGGCATTTGATTAATTGCAACAAAGCTGATAATGAACTGGTGATGGCCATAAAGATCCTTTAGATGCTTTGCATCTGTATATAGTGACCATAACATGACAAAAAGGATGCATCTGTAGTGCAGAAGTTTAGGAACCCTACCAACCTGCATGAAGAATCTGTGATTGATTTTTATTGACAAAAACACCAGCAGCTTGACAGATTGCCTCTATTAGATCGTGTTTCTACCTGGAGCAAATTAACAGACAATTTTTAGGTCAAGAGTCTGCTTTAAAAACTAATTTCTGCTTTGGTACAGCAGTGCAGAAAGCACCATCAAAACAGCTTCAGATTCAACGATTTTTTCTTTTAGGAAATGATTCATTTTCTTATTTTCTTATTTTTTTATTTTTCTTATTTCTTTTTTTAAGTCTGCAGTAAAAGCTTTGAAGTGCTTTAAATGATCTGATCAGCACATAAAGTCAAGTTTAATTCATGAAAGCTTGTCTCAGGGACTAAATAAGTATGTCTACTTTTTTAGAATATTTTTAATGTGCATGAACTCTAAAGTCAACTTCAGTGTGACTCCCTAGACTGCATTTATGATAAGTGGCACTTAAAGGCTTTGCAGGAATTTTGCTGAAGCTTTCACCAAATGAGATGTGTTTATGTGTGGGCTTGTGTTGCAGATGGACGGAGACAGTTCAACCACCGACGCCTCCCAGCTGGGCATCACGGGAGAGTACATGGCCTCCGGTTACGTTCTTCAGTCTCAAGATGGTGAGGATTGGCTTCAGTGTTGATCATCACATATCTTAACTGAACTGAGCTGAATCTACGTTTTTTTTTTTTCTTCCTGGAGATGACGCAGATGAAAGCCTGAACGACCACGACGATGGTGGAGTGAAGGAGAACTTCAGGGAGCAGGACATCTATCTGCCTATCGCCAACGTGGCTCGCATCATGAAGAACGCTGTTCCTCAGACTGGAAAGGTAAGTGAGAGAAGTGTATTAAAAAAAAACACTGGCTTATGGCTAAGTGTTGATTTCCTGTGGTTTTATATAAATTTATAGTGTTGTAACTTAGGAAAATAGAAGATGTGCATGGGGTTCTGTGTGGGTCAGGTTTTTTTCACAATTCTCCTTTCAATGATGCTTGGACAGCAAAACTGGTCATTTTCTGAAGAGCTATCAGTCTGTCATTAGCCATATTGGCTGATTCCCTTTCTTGAGGTGATGTGGGTCTCCTTAAGCATTCAGAACACCAACAGCACACAGACTCTCAGATCAAGGCAGAAGTGATCTGAAAATATTTGCCTGTAGGCATTTTGTTTCAGTCTTTACAGCCTCTTGCATCAGCTGCAGCTTCTGGCTGATGCAACAGAACATGTACTACCAAACAGTCATTTAAACACCAAAATTTGTTTAGCCCAGGGCTTAGAAGTACCAGAGTTTCACTTTAATAACTCCCAAAGTGTATAATTAATCAGTGTGAATGCCCACTAGCTTCTGTTATTCTAATATATGTAATAATTTGTAACTAAAATATGATGAAAATTAAAAGTAGCTCCGATCACCTTCAAATGTTCTTTGGCCAGCCAAAATTAAAGTTTGTCCTTAAACACAACTTTTCTCTGTAATTTTCTTTTTTTGTTGTTATTTCACAGATTGCAAAAGATGCCAAGGAGTGTGTGCAGGAGTGTGTGAGTGAGTTCATCAGCTTCATCACGTCAGAGGCGAGCGAACGCTGCCACCAGGAGAAGAGAAAGACCATCAACGGGGAGGACATCCTGTTCGCCATGTCCACACTCGGCTTCGATATGTACGTGGAGCCGCTGAAGCTTTACCTGCAGAAATTCAGAGAGGTGAGATACACTCAGCGGTCCTGATGGTGCATTAACATGGAGCACAATCATATCACACCAGTAGCCTCAATCAAATGATGATTTATCAAATAATCATTGTTTATACAGCCTAAAAACTATGGACTTCAGTCAGAGTTTTGAAAATGAAAACTTATTTTTTCTCTTTCTGGTGTTTCTCCAGGCAATGAAGGGTGAGAAAGGAATTCCAGGAGTGTCAGTGGGAGAAGGCCTAGGAGAGGATCTCACAGACGAAAGCTTCTGTAAGTTTGAATGCTGATTTTTTTTTTAAACTTTGTCCCCTTCTATGTGGGCCTCAATTCTGGTCTTAATTCTTAATCTTTACTCTCATTAAATACATATTGTCTCTTTAATCAGCAAATCCTCTTCCAGCTGGGATTATCACTGCAGACGGTCAGCAGCAGAACGTCATGGTGTACACCACCTCATATCAACAGGTAAACTGTGAGCTGGGATTATTTTGCATCAGCAGCTTAACTCATTGACAAATCCTGTTAAAAATGTTCCAATAAGCTTCAACAGAGGATCTATTCTTTTTGCAAAAACAGACACTTTTTTTTTTAGAATGCTCATGCTGTACATTTAAAATGATGTCACTATGATACATTTGGTAGTTGATGATAAAATCCCTTTCTGGCTGTGGAAGGTAGATAGCAAAGTTAATGCATTTTGTGAATGCACCTACCAAGCACAGAAAACTTGGTATCTGAACACCTAAAACGGATGTTTGGTTAAAGGTATAAATGGCCCAAAAGAAATGGCACTACAACAAATGACAGTGACTTTGTAGGTGCCACCATGACATTGTCTTCAACTCATAATCGATTTTAACATCTTGAAAAAAAATTTAACAGACAAGATAGTTTGTGGAGTGTGATGAAATTCCTACACCTCGTTTCTAAATAAGCTGTATTTCTTTGTTTCAGATTCCCACTGTACAGCAGATCCAGTTCTCATGACGAGACCTGAACACAGCGGCTCCGTACCAGGCCCGTGCTCCAACACTCCCTACAGGGTGATGGTGATCAGACAGATGGGGAGGATGGGGGGGAGAGACGTGTGCAGAAACCCTCATGTACAGAGAAATCACTACCTGTTGAGTAGAACGTGTAGTTTCTAGATGTGAGGTACCAAATGTTTTGGAGGGAATCCAGAGCAGCTGGGAAATCGAGGCTTTATTTTAAAGGCTAGTCTTATTATTACATTATTTAGTGGTTGGATCCTTTTTGTGCATACGTGTTAATGTGTTTGCTTTTATGCTTTTTTCATCTTTTTGGGACAGGAGGGTTCAGGGTGGGTGGGGTTGAAGGGAAGTGTCGTACTGGAAGCTTATTTTTGAACGTCTTCTCTGTTTGAAGTGAGAGAAGCCATGTTGATATTTCTCATCAGATCATGCAGCTCTTTTTGTAAGTTCACAATATGTACCATGTGCTTTAATGTTATGTAAATCCTTTGAATAAAAATTCAAAAGAGATGATTAAATTAGAATTTATAATTTTTTTTTTGGTCACATCAAACCGTTCCAGTTTGCATTTCAGTTTAACTAAACTGACCAGACACAAAGACTTAGGCTCTTACTGCACAGTGGAGAGTTGTAAAGAAAGGGGGTCATTGTAATACCAAATATGTTTCTTAAAATCAAGATTGCAAAAAGCATAAAGCTCATATTTTGGGCTTCAAATCCTTGTTTACGAACCAATTGATGATACCATGTTGTCTTGTCTTGGCCACTCTCACAGACTTTAAAGAAGTACTGGCAAAATCTTTTGAAATAAAATAAGTTTTAACTTCCGTTTAGAGTAAGGGTTAAGGTAAGGCAAAGGATAACAAAAGTCAAAATCCTGACCTTTTAAACTGGATAACAAAATTTCTAAGACAGCCGAGTAAACAGTCTGCCTACAGGAAAAAAAAGCTTGTCCTCCATGAAAATATTCTGGCATACCTTACATAGCTCCACTACATTCTTGAGCTACACTGCTAACAGAGCTACATAGCCTATGGAGCCATGTAACTAACAAAGCTATGGAGCTAAAACTAAATTCACAAAGCTACTTAAGTTACATATCTATTGTATCTGTGTAGCTTAGTTTGCTTTTGCTATGTTTGCTAAAGCTCACATTGCTAAAGCTAACTAAGCTATAGATAACAGCTATGTTCCTAGTGAAGCTATGTATCTAGAGCTAAAGCTCAAAACAGCTATGTAAGCTTTGTAGGTACATGTTCTAAGTAGCTATGTTATCTGAATAGCTAAGCTAGCTTAAGCTGTTTTTGCTACAACTGACTTAATTAAATAGCTACGTAGCCAATGAAGCTATATAGCCAACATAGCTACAGGTATGTTTACTTGGCAGCTATGTATGCTCAAGTTACATTATTTATTTGATATGTTATCTTTTGTTATCTCTATTTGCTAAAGCTAACATAGCTACAGGTTAGATAACAGAGATAGCTGATGAAGCTATGTAGGTAACGCAGTGAAAGCTAGACTCACAAAGCAGTTATATGAGATTTGTAGGTACATTATTTAGCTACAATATGTTTAGCTGTCTTTTCTGAAAGTGAACTGGCTTTAGATAAAGGAGCTACATAGATAATGAGGTTATGTGTCTTACATAGTCAAAGCAGCTATGTAAGTTTTTCAGGTACGTTATCTTCATAGCTACATTTACTAAAGCTAACTTTGCTATAGATAATGTAGCTACTACATAGCCAGCAAAGCTATGTATCTTAGGTAGGTGAAGCTAAGCTCACAAAGCAGCTATGTAAGCTAAGTAGGTACTTATCTGAGCAGCTATGTTAGCTTAACTACATTTGCTAAAGTTCATGTTGCGAAAGCTAACTTAGCTATGGATTGACGAGCTACGTAGCTGATGAAGCTATGTAGCTAATGTAGCTAAAGCTAAGCTCACAAAGTAGCTTTGTAAGCTACATAGGTATGTTATCTACATAGCTACCACCCTGGTATTTTTTGCGATCATATATATATATATATATAATTTTTTACAGGGGTTAAATGCAATTCAAAATGATTTTAAAGTGTTAACTTCCTAAAGATTAATCAAAAATTGATATTTATGATTAGGTCTCATGTTTCAAACAGAAGTTTTATTGTTTTTTATGTATAGCCTTTTTATTTATTTATTTATTTTTGGTCGTGAAGTGCTCAGTGCACCTGAGGGTTACACTACTGGGGGATAAACTGGCCATGAAGGCAGTTTAATCTTACTAGAATGTAAATTTAATGAAGGAAAGAAAGGTAATTTGATATTTTAACTTGCACCTCAAATCTGTAAAAATATATCAAAATAAAGAGGATGAAATACTTCAACACCCCAATTTTCCTAGAGGCAAAGGAGGATTTCTGTCCAAGACCTGGAACAGTTTACTAGTGCATCTCAAAAAATTAGAATATCATGAAAAAGTTCAATATTTTTTGTCACTCGTTTCTGAAAGTGAAACCTATATATTATATAGACTCATTACACATAGAGTGAAATATTTCAAGCCCTAATTTTTTGAAATTTTGACGATGATGGCTTACCGATAAGAAAACCCACAATTCAGTGTCTCAGAAAATTAGAATATTACATAAGATCAATAAAAAAGGATATTTTAAGCAGAAATGTCAGGCTTCTGTAAAGTATTTTCATTTCTATGCCTTCAATGCTTGGTTGGGCCTCCTTTTGCATGAATAACTGCATCAATGCGGCGTGGCATGGAGGCGATCAGCCTGTGGCACTGCTCAGGTGTAATGGAAGCCCAGGTTGTTTGATAGCGGCCTTCAGGTCATCTGCATTGTTGGGTCTGGTGTCTCTCATCTTCCTCTTGACAATCCCCCATAGATTCTCTATGGGGTTCAGTTCAGGCCAGTTTGCTGGCCAATCAAGCACAGTAACACCATGGTCATTGAACCAGCTTTTGGTACCTTTGGCAGTGCGAGCAGGTGCCAAGTCCTGCTGGAAAATGAAATCAGCATCTCCATAAAGCTAGTCAGCAGAAGGAAGCATGAAGGTCTCTAAAATGTCCTGGTAGATGGCTGCGTTGACTGTGGACTTCAGAAAACAAAGTGGACCAACACCAGCATATGCCATGGCAGCCCAAATCATCACTGACTGTGGTAATGTCACACTGGACTTCAAGCAACGTGGATTCTGTACCTCTCCACTCTTCTTCCAGACTCTGGGACCTGGATTTCCAAATGACAGCAAAATGTACTTTCATCTGAAAAGAGGACTTTGGACCACTGAGCAACAGTCCAGTTCTTTTTCTCCACAGCCCAGGTAAGGCGCTTCTGACCTTTTCTCTGGTTCAGGAGTGGATTGACAAGAGGAATGCCACATTTGTAGCCCATGTCTAGGATTGGTCTGTGCATAGTAGCTCTTGATGCGCTGACTCCAGCCTCAGTCCACTCCTTGTTAAGCTCCCCCAAATTCTTGAATGGATTTTGCTTGACAGTCCTCTCAAGGCTGCAGTTCTCCCTTATGCTGGTGCACCTTTTCCTACCACACTTTTTCCTTCCACTCAACCTTCTGTGAATATTCTTGGATACAGCGCTCTGTGAACAACCAGCTTCTTTAGCAATGACCTTCTGTGGCTTACCCTCCTAGTGGAGGGTGTCAATGACTGTCTTCTGGACATCTGTCAAGTCTGCAGTCTGCAGTCTTCCCCATGATTGTGTAGCCTACTGATCCAGACTGAGAGACCATCTAAAGACTCAGGAAACCTTTGCAGGCGTTTGGAGTTAATTAGCTGATTAAGGTGTGACACCATGACTTTCCAATATCGAACTTTTTCACAATATTCTAATTTTTTGAGACACTGAATTTTGGATTTTCTTATCTGTAAGCCATAATCATCAACATTTCAATAAATATGAGTCTATATAATTCATGCATTTCACTTTCTGAAATGAGTGACAAAAAATATTGAACTTTTTCATGATATTCTAATTTTTTGAGATGCACTAGTAATTGTTCATTTAATCACTTGCTTTTTAGATTGTAATTTGCTTAAATTATATCTGGTATCCTGCCAAAGCTGCTGGGAGAGTATGAGACACTGTGCAAATATTTCACTGCTAACTCTTAGGTCTGTCCTCTTGTTTCCACAAACTTCCTGCCAACTCAAACAGTGTTAGTCTCACACATGAGGAGTCATAGAGAAAGAAAGATGACAAATCAAGAAGATATTTAATTCATCAGTTCAGTCTGACATCACCCAGGCTGGATACTGGTCAAACAAATTCCCACTGATTAGCCTGAAAGCTCTACTGAATGTAAAATAACACTGCCTCCTTGTGGCCAAACATTTACATCAAATGCTCTTTGAGAAACATGCCTCCTAAGGACAACAATACCTCAAGAATTGAATAAATAAGAGCATTTTAGAAATCAATTAGAGCTCCATTTTATTCAGAAACTAACACCAAAACAAATAAAAAATCTGGTTGCTTTATGAGACCAGTAGCATTTCCAAATTACAATAAAAAATATTTTTCTCAGCAAATCATACCATCTGACTCACCCTAACAAAACCCTTCTTCTTATTGAATAAACACAATGATAATTAATAGCCTTAAATGAATATTCTTATTTAACTAGAGAATACAGCTTCAAAATTGTAAAACTATTTGCCTTTTAGATCAGTGTTTCTCAATTGGTCCAGCCTCAGGACCCATCACAACCTCCCTAATTAGAAATTGTGACCCAAATTCCAAAAAATGAAAATTCATGCAGTTCAGACCTGAGGTGAACAAAAGTTAAGATTTAACAGAGACTGGACAAACAAGCCTGTTTTGGCTAACCCTTCTCATGCTGCTATATTAAAACTGCTCTTGCCTGGCTATGCCCCCGCTCTCTCTGCAAGCTGCTCTTGCAATCCTCCTCCACCCCAGCTCCTCCTTCGTTCTGCTTCTTACCTAATCAGTGTCATTCTGTTGTCATTGATGCCTGTTCTGCTCTGGGTTACTTGCTGCTTCTCTCCCTGCCTTGTGCTTTCCTTATCGGCACAGGAAGTGCAGGAAGGTGTGCTGTTCCTGCATATGCTTTCCACGGGTTGTGGAAGAGCAGGGGGGTCCCAGAACAGCCACAGCAGTGAATATAGGATTTATAAAAGTTTAACTTTTAAAGTAAATCACAGGAAACCCAAATGAAATAAAAGGATGGATGTCTGTTTAATTCTGTATATTGTGGACTCTTTCCCAAAGTTTTACTTTCCAGGCACATTCACATCACACTTTTGGGTCCTCTCACACATGTTGAAAACATAACAGCTACAAGCAAAGACAACAAGAATAATATAAAAAAAACCTGATGGTGTATGCAACCCAGATCATTAAATCAACTCTATAAGTAAAATATCCATGAACACATTGGCTACATGTGTAACATTTGAAAAATAGTCTGATTTCCTGTCAACAGCATGTGTTGTGTTGATTTGTCAGTCAAGGGATTAACACTTGTAATACAGAGTTAAAATGAAACATATCTTGAACTTTCCAAGTGTTTACTGTGATTAATATACACTAATATTACACCTGTAGGATACAGTGAGGGTGGAGGCATCCTGAACATGACATGTGTGATGTACGACGCTCTGCAGGAATTACATCAGGAGGAAATAAGAGAGGAAATTGCAGAGTAGCATGATTACATAAGTCATTAAAATCAAGCCTTTGGATTTTCATTACACTGTTGGAAAAAGGAAGCAGTTACTGGAGACAAAATAAATGATGCCATCCATTAAATATGATACAGTAAATAAGTATGCTATTTTAATGGATGGATAGAGTACACAGATGCATCTCAATAGAACAGATATTGAAAAATTCATTTATTTCAGTAGTTCAATTCAAAAAGTCAAACACACCTTAGCAGTGCCACAGACTGATCGCCTCATACTGCAATCATGCAGTAATACATGCTAAAGGAGCCCCAAACAAGAATTGAGTGAACATAAATGAACATATTTTCAGAAGGCCTACATTTCTGTATTAAAAATCATTATTTATTTAGCTTATGTTATAATCTAATTTTTGAGATACTAAATTTTTTTATTAGCCGTAAGTCAAAATCAATTAAAAGAAATAGAGACTTTAAAATTGTCTTTAAAATAAATGTTTCTTTCTTTTTAAATTGAAACACTGAAATAAATGAACTTTTCCACAATATTCTTATTTGTTTAGCTGCATCTGCAAATGGTGAAAATCAGTGCAAACTCTTCTGATGACAAGACAAAAGCTATCAAAGGGAAATTTCCCTGAAAGTCCAAAAGGAAAGGTTTTACCAAAATTAGACCAAATGAACAGAGTATGTCAAACTTATAAAG
The DNA here is from genome assembly GCF_018320785.1 of Cheilinus undulatus. Classification (NCBI taxonomy): domain Eukaryota; kingdom Metazoa; phylum Chordata; class Actinopteri; order Labriformes; family Labridae; genus Cheilinus; species Cheilinus undulatus. Next base: position 14,547,445 of record NC_054887.1, on the reverse strand, counting down.
CCAGACTTTACCTCATTTAATTACAGTTACCTACCTAGTGTTGCTTAAAGCAATAAAGCATTAAGAAATAAACATCTTGACCATTTTTACATGGGTTCTAATGGAGATTGACTCACCTTTGGAGCCTGCCTCAAGTGGCCACTCTCAGAACTGCAGTTTTTGGAACTTCTGCTCAGGAGTCCTTGTTTCAACCCTGGGGATTTCTTCTTATTTGTGGTGAAGAAATAATATTACAAATTTTTTTGTAAAATGTCACCTTTCCCACTCTTGACATCCCTCCTGCTCCAGTTTAAAGATATTTCTGGGTCAAAGGGAAAGGGTTTAGTCTGTGGACCGTTCTCTCCGTCTTATTCTTTTTCAGTTATCTTGTTCAATCTCTGACTTTATTGTCCTTAGTCACTCTCGATAAGCTAAATACCTAAACGTACATGTAATGTAAATGTAAAATGTCACATTTCCTGTGGGTGGACCCACCTTAGGGCTGGAAGTGGTCTCCAAAAGGCCTACGCCCACCTGGCTCATTTCCTCCTATAGAACGGAGGGGATCGCCCCTCGCCTTGTTCCCCGGGAAGCTCCTGTTAGCCGTTTCCTGAGCCGCCCCCGACTCTGTGAAAAATACACAGCGGTGTCTGCCTGCTGGCTACATCCCTCTGACAGACGGACAAATAGACACAAAGTCTGAGAAAAAAACACATCAGTCTTCTGTTTGAGGAGCTGCTCCCAACAAAGACACAAACACCGAACCTACGCCCTTTCCTTTTCCTTCTCCTCTGGTTTACCGTTTGTCCCTTCTTCCTCTACATCCACCCATACATTTGTTAGACACTATAAATAACAGCACACATCCCCATATGACTCAGTGGACAAGTTCAAGTTTTGCAGTGACTTTTTTCCTAAAAAGCACACATTTGGGGAACAACAAACTTTGACCCAGAAGGTTTAAACTGTGATATAATGTGGCAATATCAAAGTTAGCTCCCGTAGTTTATACAGGAGACTTACTGATGTCTCACAAAAGAAAAAAAAAAAAAAACACACCGCCGTTTTCCTCTGAAACCACCCTCTAACAAACTTAAACGATCTTTTAGCTCTGTGATCAGGGGGTTGAACACAGAGCCTATAACAGCCTTGGATGTTTACCCTTTTACTGATGCTAAATATCAATCATTGTCAATATAACCGCTTTTTGTTTTTTTAAGAAAGGATAAACAAAATTCAGTCAAAATGAAAACAGATGTCTACAAAGTAATGCCACTTAATAAAAAATATGTAAGGTAAGATAAGTGACTGCATAACTATTCACCTCTTTTAAAGCGACTGGCCAAATTCAACACAGTTTCAACCAATCAGTGCTAGTGGTTTCACAATTAGTGAATTGAGGGTCACCTGGGTGCAAGTGATTGTAGTATAAAGACACCTGTGTCTAGAAGGTCCAGTTACCGGTTCATCAGTATTCCTGGCTGCCATTACACCATGTAGGCAAAAGAACACTCCAGAATTAGCTGGGCCCCTGAAAAATGAGGTAAATGTTCCCTTATTTTGGAGCGTAAACTTTTGTCAAGCTTTTACTGGCTATAATATTGATATTATTTCTTATATTGAAAATATTTTTTTCAGAACCTTTGCCCCTTTTGTCTAGTATTTGGCCATATTTTTGCCTCTAAAAACCAATTTTTTGCCTCATTTGACCCTGTTTCTGCCTCTTTTTCCCCACTTTCACAACTTTTTCTGCCATTTTTTTGCAATTTGGACCTCCTTTTTCCACTTTTTAAGCTTTATTCTCAAATTTTCCCTGCCAATTTTGCCCCTTACCTCCTTTTGCAATTTTTATACAATTTCCCCCAATTTTCCTCTCTTAAACCATTTTTTAGCCACTTTTAAACTCATTTTTGCCCTTTCTGACATTTTTGTTCTACTTTTAACCCATTTTGCTATTTTAAACCACTTTTCAACCTCTTTTCACACATTTTTTCTACCCATTTTGTCTCTTTTAACTTCCTTTTGTCATTTTAAACTTTTTGCCATTTTTTAATCAACTTTATTTCCTTCTTTAAACCTTTTTTTTTTTTTTACCACTTACAGCCCTTTCTCCCACTTTATGACTGTTTTTCACCACCTTTCCTGCCCAGTTTTGCCTTTCTAACATGTTTTTTTTTGAGAATTTTCCTCAATTTTGTCTCTTTTTATCCATTTTATGCCACTTTAAACCAAATTTACTACTTCTGAATGACTTTTCACCCTGTTTCCTGACCCTCTTTAATCCAAATTCCTGCCTCTTTTAACCTCTTTTTGCCACTTTCAAACTTTTGCCCCTTTTTAACCACTTTTCCCCTTTAAACCCTCCTTTTGCGACTTTCGACCAGTTTTTGGCACTTTCGATCCCTTCGCCACTTTTAAACCCATTTTCACCACTTTTCCTACCAATTCTTGCCTCTGTAAACTGCCTTTTGCAACTTTTATACCCAGTTTGCCCTTTCTAACATTTTTTTGCCATTATTCATCCATATTGCCTCTTCCAAAACAATTTTTTGCCACTTTTAACCAATTTTGATACTCTTTAACCCCTTTTCACCAAATTTCCTGCCTTTTTGCCTCTGTTAACTCAACTTCTGCTTCTTTTAACCTCTTTTCACCAATTTTCGCCCTCTTAAACCCATCTTTTGCTACATTTTACCCCCTCTTCACCACTTTTCTTGACCTTTCATGCCTCTTTAAACCTCCTTTTGCCACTTTTAACCATCTGTTGCCATTTTTAACCCATTTTCACCTCTTTTCCTTCCCATTTTGTCTCTCTTCACCCATTAAGTCACATTTAACTGTTTTTTTTGCCAAATTTGATCCATTTTGTCTCTTAAACCCATTTTTTTTTCACTTTCAACCCATTTTGCCACTTTTGAACCATCGTGACAACCTTTTAGCCAATTTCACCACACTTCTGCCCATTTCTGCCACCTTTAATCTATTATTGCCAGTTTCTGAAATTATGTAATCACTTCTACATTAAAGTTCATCTCAGGTTCATCTTCTGTATTTTCTGCCATCCTGACATTCTGTTTTAAGAAATGTTTCGCATTTTAAAAAAGATTATATCGTACTACAGTGTAAATAAAGAAATAACTGTTTGCTGCTTTAGTAGGAGTTGTTGTTTATTCAGATAAAAAAATATAACATAGTTATCAGCTTAACTTTACAATGGTCTATGGTTTTGCTGACCTCCATTGGGCTGGGCCCTATAAGCTGTCCCCTTTCCCCCCCTTATGGGCAGTCCTGCTCTGGGTGACAGTTTTTTCAGTGTCAGTCAGAGATGTAGCCGTATTAGCATCACCCTGAGATAAACCTGCTCTCTGTGCGTCCTATCTGACACAGAGACATCGGTATCTGTCTGTCAGCTCGACCCCCGCCATCACTGATTCCTCTGAGGCTCCTGGGCCGATAGCTTCCTCTCAGGCAGCACGTCTGGAGATGTTCCTCCAGCCCTCCATTCCGTTCTTAGGTTATCCTACGTCACCTCCTTCCTCCCTTTGACCTCTGACCCCTCGTCCTCCCGATGCTTTCTGAGAGGGTGAGATGAGTGCACACGAATACTGACTGTACTTCAGGCTCCAGATGCAGCTCCACTCTGTACCAGGCTTCTGATAACGAGGTGTGGAGTGTTCTGGGTCCTATCATTACTCTCATGACAGGCCTCCTCCCACACACATGCTTCTCTGAATGGAGCAGCAAACTTTAAAAACACCTGATGAAAGATTTTTAATTCTCACTACAGCCACCTCATACCTGCAGCTAATAATAAACACGAATGTAGAAGAATACCTGAGAGTATAAAGAGCTGCAGAGGGAGAAACAAAGGTGTAAGACCAGCTCTGAGCTCACACATCCAGCTGAAGAATTGGTGTTTATACTTTTTTGACAGATTGGTATGTTGAACACCAGAGCACACCAAATCAGCCCGAGTTTGCCCTGATCTGTCCGGAGCAAAGGTGGAGGAATTTAACAAATAACTGCCTGAAAATAAGAGTAAAAATGCAGCTCTGTGAGTCAGTTTAACCTTTACTTTATAGGAGGGACAGCTGCAAGCTAGACTGCTGTTATCTAGTTTGTAGTTGTGTTTTTATCAAAATATCACATATATGAAGAGGAAAGTAATACACCCACATGTATGATGGTAATGAAGATTGTACAATCAACCATGTTTGCAGTCAGATTTATCTCTGAGCATGAAAAAACAACAATAAACTTAACAATAAAAGTCAGCTTTTAAAAAGGACTCTTAAATTCCACCTTGCAGGTCTGAGTAAGGCTGGCTCCAAAAACATTATTTTATTATTACATTAATTGTTATTTGCTCAAACAGTCATATTTGTTACAAAAAAACAGAAATTAAAATAATGAAAAAAAAGGAAATGTCAACGTTAGAGGGACAGAATATGTACGATTATTCTCCTTTACGCTCCTTTTCATTCAATTTTAGAGGTTTTTAATTTGAATTTAGTAGTACTGCTTACTTGTTGAATGAGATAAACATTCCTTATAAATAGATAAATAAATAAATAGGCAAAAGAGTAAATAAATGAATGAATAAACAACCAAAGGAGTAAATAAATTAAGAAATAAATAAGCAAGAATAATAAATGAATGAATAAATAAGCAAAAGAGTAAATAAATGAATGAATAAATAAGAAAGAATAATAAATGAATAAATAAGCAAAAGAGAAAATAAATAAATGAATAAATAAGCAAAAATAATAAATGAATAAATAAGCAAAAGAGTAAATAAATTAAGAAACAAGCAAAAGAGAAAATAAATAAATAAATGAATAATCAAGAAGAATGCATGAATAAATAACCAAAAGAGTAAATAAATGAATGAATAAATAAGCAAGAATAATAATTAAACAGATAAATAAATAAGCAAAAGTAAACTTAAATGAATGAATTGATAAGTAAGAATGAATAAATAAACAAACAAGCAAATAAATAAATAAATACAATGAATAAGTGAGGGAAGAATAACAAGGATTAAAATATAAATACAGGTAAGCAAGTAAAAATAAAAAGTAAATAAAAAAGCAAAAGAATAAGTAAACAAATAAATAACCAAAGTGACAAAATAAATAAATACATAAACAAAGTGACAAAATAAATAAATACATAAACAAGGTGACAAAATAAATAAATACATGAAAATAAACAAGCAAAAATAATTAATAAATGAATAAGGAGAAGAATAAATAAATAAATAAAAATATATGAATAAATTGGCAAAATAAAATAAATGAATAAATAGGCTAAAAAATAAATAAATAAATGTGCTGTAGAGGTTTGAAATCCCAGATGGCTTGCCTGACCCCTATATGTAAAGGAAAATTTCTTTCATGGGAAAAAAAAAAAATGTTTACCAAAAACAAAGAAAAATGGATACACATCATGGTAAAAATAAAAAAACTGAATCAGTACAACCTTTTTAAAATAAGAATTTGAAAAAAACTCTGTTAAGTGTGTATTTGCACCCACCGAAAGTCTCTAGTGCAACTACATTGTCCTGAAATGTACATCGTTCATCTGTCTCCTTCCCCCTCTGTCTCTCAGTCTTTGCTATTGTCTGGAACAGTACTGAGACAGGCTAACCGGCTTCTTTTTAGCTGCAGCTGGTGTTTGACCTGGTGCTGTAAAGCCGTATGCATTTCTCATGAGAGAACCACAGCCTGCTGCCAAAGTTAAGTAGTGCCGAAAGCAGCTGACAGGGGCGCTCTGTACACAGTACATGCCTTTAACTCAGTTTATCACTGCATGGCTTATTTTGAGTCATTTTTTCAGATGCAACTATTGTTGAAAATGAGGAATGGTTGTACTGTAACATGTCACGTCCATACTACTGCTTGAGCAAAGCCCGCCTCTTCTATGTGCAGATCCTAGAAGGTGTACCATGTCTGAGCGTGGTGAGGAGTACTCATTACTTTGATGATTATTTGTACTGTCTGACAGACATAAGGCAGCATGTCTGCACAGTGGTAGTGAGTTGATTGGTGATTCTAAAATGCCCGCAGGTGTGAGTCTAAATATTTGTTTCCATAAATCAACCTTGTGACTGACTGGTGACCCGTCCCGGGCTGACCCTGCTGGAATTGGCTCCAGCCCCCTGCAACCTCAATATGAACGATAATGGATGTGCTCAACAGGCAGCCTCACTTATTAAGCCTCTGTTGACTTGTTTTCCTTTCGAGGTTTCTCCTGGTACAACTTCAACTGTTCATATAGATTCATAGATTACAGTGTCTAATTCAGAATGATGGTTTTTTCCAGCCTGTTTATGCACTAACACATAAAGAATGATGGATATAACTCAGAATATGATTACATCCTACCCTGTGGATTGTGGGTTCAAATATCTCCTACAGCTATTCATCAAATGCATTAAAAATGAGAAAACCATTCATATTCAATGCATAAATCTGTAATGAGCAGATGGAAAAAAATGCAACACATCATGGGAGGACTGGACTCTGATCTCTCTGTGATTGGTACCACGTCTCAGGAGAATTTAAGAAAGCCATGATGGACGGTGAAAAAGCAGCAAGGTGGGAGGTTTAGGGAGGGGGAGGGGGGACTGTAAGATGTGGAGGAGTTGGAGTGAAGAGAGTGAGCTGCGGGGTGGTTGTTGGGGTGACAGTGAGTGTTTGAAGGAGACCCTGAAGGTGCTGAGGAGGTTAGTGGTGGGGTACAAGGAAGAATGCACTCTCACATTCCTAACATGCCCGTCTCATTGTAGAGGGCTAATGAGGCGAGGGGGGAAGCACACGCTGCCCCCAGTCTAAAGAGAGACCACTAAACTACCGGAGCGCTGGCCGGCACTGAGAGCTGAGCTAACGGACGAGGAATTCAAATGCTGGACATGAGAGGGCACGGCATCGTGCCAGGAGTACACACAGTAATACACAATAACACATCAGGATTACCCATGATGAGTCTCTGAGACTTCACAACTAGTTTAAGCTTTAAAACTCTGTTTCAAATTCTTATTTTATTATAACATGGCCAAGAATTGTATTTGATTTTGCTCTATAACAAGGCTATTCAATTAGCTTGGAATGGGGCCACTTCTTGAAAAGGCATCTACATGAAGGGCCCAAGAGATATTGCATGATGCTTCGAAAAAGTATTCACCCCTTCCTGATTTTTATTCATTTATTATCTTTTTCTTTTTACATCTTTGTTGTGAAATGTTTTGGAATATTACAACCCACCTGGCCCTATGTGAAAAAGTAATTGTGGAGGAATTTTGGCCCACTCTCTTTGCAGAATTATTTCAATTCAGCCACGTCGGAGAGTTTTCAAGCATGAACGGCCTGTTTAAGGTCATGACACAGCATCTCAATCATATTCAGTCATGAACCGATGGCTGGGCATTCTCCTTCAGAATTTTCTGGTAGAGAACAGAATTCATGGTTCCATTAATTACAGCAAGTGGTCCAGGACCCTCTGGTCATGCCATAAAGTGTATTTACTTAACAGAAAATGCTGGATACTGTCCTAGGGTGCATATGCACTCTAGTGTCATTTCCAGCACAAACCTGGAAGTGCCTTTTTCAGTGCATTCTCCCTCATTACAAAAAAATGTATTTATGAAAACCAAACGACCAACAGAAAACCTACTTACTGGATATTAAAGGGTCAATAAGGACTGCCTGATCTGGCCCCAGGCCTCTAATTGAATAGCCTAGCTATGAGGGATTCATGTCAAGCTGTGAAATGATACTTCCCTGTGAACCTTCCAGGCTTTTAGGCAGAATAAAGTCTCCAGTAGTGCAACGAGGATGGGATTTGAACCGATTTTACAGCACTGCCACTCAAGACTTTCCTGAGGGGAATTAGCTCAAATGGTAGAGCGCTCGCTTTGTATGCGAGAGGTAGCGGGATCGATGCCCGCATTCTCCACAACACCTCTGGTGAAGAAACGGTGAGGCCTTTCATGTCCATGATGAAATGACTTTCATTCAAGCTATGAGCCTGTCATTCTGTGAAAGGACATTTCCCCTTTATCCTCCCTGCTTTAAGGCTGGGCTTGTCCCACACTGATTTCTCTTCATAATCAGGCATCATATTGTTTCTATCTGTCCTTCCAATAAGAACAGAAAGACTACAAAGGTATTAACTACCCCACTGGAGCAGCACTGATTGTAGCGCTTTCCTTACGATGCCATCTCATGGTGATGGGCCCAGACTGGCCAGGCACCAAATCCAGTCGTGCTGGTGTACGAGATAACAGGCATCACACTCTAAGCTTGAACTAATGACTGCCAGGGCTTGTTTTTTGTCAGTGAAGGTGCACCTGTTTTGAAACACAAGTGTGGCAGAATAAAGTCCTTGCTGTGCGACGAGGATGGGATTCGAACCCACGCGTGCAGAGCACAATGGATTAGCAGTCCATCGCCTTCACCACTCAGCCACCTCGTCTTCAGTTGAGGGTTCATTGGACATATTTCATGGACTAATCTTGAGAAACAGAGATAGTTTAACATATATGTGGCCTGTGTTTGGTATTGGAACAAACTGGTCAAAAATCACATCCGCAGGCTGAACTCAGAAAATTTCACCAAAGATTTTTCGGAATGAGAGTATTTGCTTTTGCTTAAACAGTTCAGCAGGGGAATTTGGAACTACAAATTCAAACGAGTCCTGGTTCATGTGCAAACATCTGCTCTTCCTGCAGAGGCTTCACTGTCTACAAAGAGAAGTGTGCGATCAGCAGCCGAAGTGTCAAACATGAAAGAGGATGAAGGACATCCTTCCTCCTCCTGAGTCTCCGCTGACAGACCGACCAACGACAGCAGAAACAAACCCAGTCACAGCCAGGATGCTTGCTGACACATCCTTCCCCCTCTGCTGCCTCCAGCTGTCATCTTCTCACTAATCTCAGCTCAGTGAAGCGCTGATGTAGCGGCAGAACCACACGCTCTGTTGAGGAGCAGCATCCCGGCCACATGGAGGTAATGGAGGGTGAAATGTGTGAGGAGCTCCAGGATCAAACCGCTCTCTGAAAACCAACATGACATTCCTCTGACCAGCTGCAGGAATCAGGACGGCTGCTGGCAGTCATGCATGTATACACATTAATCGCTTCTAATCTGGTAGTATGAGGGAAAATACAAGTGACATCTGCCGTCCTCGAACAATTCTACCGCAGGAGAGCATCCAAATAAAAACAATTTGGCTAATTTTTTCAGAAGGAACCAGCAAAAAGAGCCCACGAGGAAAAAATGTAACCACCACTGCTTCAATATACAAACATCTTTTTATATCTATGGGAGGCTTGACAATCATGTCCTTCACATCACCAGGTTTACAATGAACTCTGGGTAAGTCCCCCTTGGAAGTTTGCAGATATGCAAACTTGCTTAAAGTGAGTATTTTTCTGTTGAAAGGTCCACATCAGAGCGACAGTGGCAAAGGACTCGTGTACAGCTTTAAAGTCCGTGAGACTTTAAATGTGGAGGTTTGGGTCCAGCTGTCATCAGTTTGAGTCTTAAAGGGATATTTCAGGATTTTTGAAGTTGGGTCATATGAGGTGCTTGGCTATACTAGTGGCATTAGCCTTCAGTTATTTCCATGTAATCTGATCCTGTTTTTATTATGAGCTCAGAGAGCCGGCTTAGATGGGAACGTTTTGTCCACGTAAATTAACGAGTTTTACGAAAAAATGGGCCAAGAAAATATGTTGGCTCGCCTGTGCACTTTATCGAAAACGTACAAAGCTCTTCATTTCTCCCAAAAAAAACCCTCTGTGTCAGGCACTAATTGACGATGCAGCTTTCGCCATTTTGTATCCTTACACCTCCACACGCTGTTCACCGTTTACACATCCGCTGGTCATCTGTGTGGGTCTGTGGCGTTCTACAGGAATAATAACACCTCATCAAGCTAAAACAATGATAACATGAGCGACTTCAGAAGAGCCGAATGTAAATTTGTCATCCAGGTAAGCTTATGACTGATTGCCTTTTTCCTCTAATGGCTGGTACAAGCTACAGTCAGCACAGTATGCTTACCTTATGAAAACAATGTGTCAGCTGTTGGAGTGGAAAAATGCACTAAAATTATATGTCACACAAGCCCACCCATTGCTGTGAAATACTACATCTTTGGAGTTGACTGTAGGGCATCAGGAAGCTGTGCTTCATGGCTTGGGCTTTGCAATGGAATGGCCTGTAAATGTATGAGCGTTTGGTTGTGTTTTAAATGTTTATATCGGTAAATAGTGCTTACCTGATGTGTAGGTACAGCAGAGCTCTCCAACCTATGCTTGTGTTTTAGTCGTCCTTTTAAGTAGTCCTGCTTGGTGAAATGGGCACTGCAATAAACTTTTCAGTGCAGAAGGTGGGTGTTTATATCCATATTCAAGCCAAAGTTGGCGAAGACTGATGTCATGAAGCAGAACACGGTGAAATCTATATGGTGTCCAGGAGGTGTGCTTGTTTGAACAGCCTTGATAAACGCAAATACACGGCATCTTCTGAATCTGCAAAAAACGGAATTAAACAGGAAACAGTGAGTGGAGGCGGAAGGATACAAGATGGCGAAAGCTGCATCGTAAATCTGTGCCTGATACAGAGGGGGTTTTGGGGAGAAATTAAGAGCTTTGTACGTTTTTGACAGTGCACAGATGAGCCAACATATTTTCTTGACCCATTTTTTCGTAAAACTTGTTAATTTACGCGGACAAAATGTTCCCATCTACAGCCAATATGCGCCGGCTCTCTCTGAGCTCGTAATAACAACAGGAACAAATTGCATGGAAATCACTGGAGGCTAATGCCACTACTGTAGCCAAGCACCTCAAACAACCCAACTTCAAAAATCCCCAAATATCTCTTTAACCTGTCACGCCAGGTGGATGTGTTTCACACTGCATAACGCGGACTATGGCGACTGACATGTAAGTACATGACTTTTGGTGTTTTTGAAAAGAAAACAACTCACTGCTATTCTTTGTTCTTCTTTTAAAGAAGAAATGTTGCCAAGTTCTGATAAAACTGGCGCTTTAGCAGCATCCACACTAAGGTCTTCCACCATAATTGCACTGGCCTCTTGCGGCTGCTTGCTTACGTCACAACTCTGCCACACCTGAAAGTCCTGCCCCTCGATGTTGATTGGTCCTGTCACTTTCTAACTGGGTCCAAACTGTTCAGACGGGAGCTTTGCAAGATGGATTCACCAGTGAGAAACACATAAACGGGCGTTTCCATCTGAGGTTATCTGAGTCCACCATTTCAAATTTTTGTGCCATTAGGGACCATTACAGTGGCCTTCTCTGTCTTTTTCATAGGTTTAGCATGCACAGAAGCAGTGCTACACTGGAAATTCTCCAGAGTAACAAATGTTCACTCAAAAACAGTCAAATTTCCTCTTTTTTTGTGTATTTATTACCAGCAGCTGTCAGAGTTGGAGCAAAAACACAAATGAAATTCTGCTGGAGTAAAATTTCTTTCCACACCCACACGTATTATTCAGTTCAGCTGCCTACACACCACCCTCACAGCGGAAAGTGCTGGATGAGAAACAACAACCTTTCATAATCTAATTTTCAATATAATGTTTGTTTAGTTCATAATGTACTGCACAAATAAAGTGTTGTTATAGTGTCAAATTTAGCATTATTGTCATGATTGATCACCTGTGTTCCTTTGTTTGTCATTCTCTATGTTCGTGATGTTTTTTGTATTGGAAAAGGAGCACTGGGGAGCCATGGTTGCAGTTAATCCTTGGCAACCAAGACCTCCTTGTAATCACCTTGTGGTAAATTTTCAGATGCCAGAGTATACTACAGCCTCCAGTGTGGTAACCTGGCTCCTCTTCAATTTATTAAGCCAGGGATTTTTTTGTGAGTTTTTGCCTTGTCTATCTCCTGTTTTTTGCAGTGCCTCTGTCTCTCTGCCAGTACACTTACCACCATTTTCATCACTGTTATTATGAAATAAACACCGTTAACCCTACCTCCTCGTCTCGTTTTCTGCTCCTTAGTCCTTGTCTTGTGTTGAATACTTTCCGAATGCACTCTATATAGCCAATTATAAACGGTCTTTCATTGCTGCTTCCTTTATGGGTGGGAAGGCAGTGGAATCTAAATTTTAGCTCTATATAAAGAGAAACAAAAATCTATTTAGAGTAAAATACAGTTTTATTTTTTGTGGCTCTGCCCTGTGACAGAGAACTCTCTTACAAACATTTATCAAGTGTAAATAAAGACCTGCTGTAAACAGACAAACACAAACAAACAACTCTCAGCAGCAGGGCAGACTCCCTCTCTATGAGCCCACTCCCACCATGACTGAGTGATCCTAATCCTCATGTACACACAATTACTCAACAATCCTGCCATCAGTTAGTCTGCAACTCTGCAGTCAGAGCGTGACTCCTGCTGTCGTCGTCTCGTCTTTGAAGCTGTGTCTCTAAAGTTTTTATTAATGACTCCAAACTGTTCCAGTAGAAGGAAACACCCCGGAAAACCTCCACACCCTCGATCTTATCACTCCTGTTTTTTTACCCAGACTTCCTCACAGCAGCCAGCGGAGCAAACTCACAATAGCAGTGAGATGATAACAAAGTCTTTTTTGAACAAATGAACGTGCTTCTTGTTTCGTTTTGCATTCACAGGCTGGTCTGTCAGTCAGGAGAGATTTGGAGCACTCTGAATGGGGGCATAGTAAAAGTGGCCCTGAAAGCAATTCCTGGGACGTTTGTGAATATGCGTCGTCATGGCTACAAGAGACTGAGTCAACCTCGGTGGTTCCTGCAGGGCGACAATCCGGCCAAACTCCCCGACTTTAATCCAAAAGCCAAACACAACGCCAGCTGGAGCAGTGTGAGCATTTATAGAGTAAATTAAACTGTCATCACAGGCTAATGGGAAGAGGAACAAATGAATATTCATCATTTTAAACTCAGAGAGAAGCAAGAAAAGACACAAAGAGGATGGGTTCACTTAAGGTTCTGTTTTACATGCAGGAATGTGGCTCAAATAAATAAAATAACTCAGATGGTTTGACTTGAAGATGTCCTGCGACTCGTCTTTATTATAAAAACAGATAAGAGACACACGTGCTTGTGTTGGACGTTTATGCTTTCTGATAAAGAAATGAGTCACAAGAGGAAAGAGAAAAAAAGTTAGAGTTCAGTCATTTCAGTTTGAATTCTTCTGTGTTCTTAAATTACGTCTCAGTTCTTTACTCTTACATATGAAAATGTACAGGTAAATATAAATGTTTTATTCTTATTTAAAGGCACAGTCAGTAAAATTCATCACCAGCCAACAAAAGATAACATCATTATTACATCTTATCCTGTAGCCAGACCTGCCCACAGACAGGCTGGGCCCCTGACAAACCCAGTGAATGGGTCCTTCCCCATTTGTGATTCATTGATGACGTCACTGAATGTGTGCCAGATCAGTAGCATTGGTGCTAGCGCCTTGGCTAACAGTTCCCTTTATTTAGATCTGAAAAGTATGTCGACTATAACTGGACTCTGTTTAACCCATTTCCGACATGGTTTTTGTCATTTTTTTTGCTACTTTTAACCCATTTTTGATGTTTTATGACCTTTCATGACATTTTTTGCCACTGTTTAGACACTTTATGCCAATTTTCTCCCACTTCCAACCCATCTCCAATGTTCAATTCCCTTTTATGACATTTTATTGCCACTGTTTTACCACTTTATGTCAATTTTTGCCTCTTTTTGCCATTTTTTTTCACATTATGTACATTTTGCAACTTTTTGCTATTTTTTTTCTCCTTTTTTGTAAATTATAGCCTATATGTGTCAATTCTGTTTGCTTTTTTCCCCTATTTTTTGCACATTGTTACTGCTTTTCACAATTTGTGCCCATTTTTAGCACGTTTGCAACTGCTTTTGCCACTTTTAACCCATTTTTTTTTTCATGTTTGATGCCCTTTTGTGCCACTTTTTTGCTGCTGCTTTGTAAGTTGATGCCCATTTTTGCCACTTTTTGCCAATTTAAGCCACTTTCTTACCCATTTTTGCCACATATGTTATCTTTTGCAATGTTTTGCCCATTTTTGTCTGGTCTTTTTTCCCCCGAATTTCAGCCCATATTTGTTACGTCTTTTTGCAGTTTTTACCTCCCTAAGTTTTGCTAACTTTTGCCTATTGTTATTGCTTTTCTCTGGCTTTTTCCCATTTTTCCCCCAGTTGTTGCCACTTCTTTTTGCCACTTTTAACCAATTTTTGCAACTTTTTGGCTATCTTTGCCAATTCTCACTTTTTTGCCATTTGTTTTCCACACCATGCTGTGTTTTGCCATTCTTTAGGCCGTTTTTGCTGCATTTTGTGTTATTTTGCCACTCTAAGCCAATTGTTACTCCATTTGTACCATGTTTGCCACATTTTTTGCCACTTTTAGCCCATTTTTGATGCTTAATGCCCTTTAATGCTACTTTTTTGCTGCTGTTTTGTTGATTGATGCCCTTTGTTGCTATTTTTGCCCATTTTGCCACTGTTTTTCCACTTCTTACCCATTGCTGCTTTTTGTCCCTTTTTTCCATGTTTAGTCCATTGTTGCTGCTTTCCTCTGATTTTTTCCCCTTTTCACGTTTGCCACTTCTTTCTGCCAGTTTCTGCCCATTTGTTTCTCCTTTCTCTCTACATATTTGCCTCTTCTCACAATGATGTAATTATTCTCTATTAACATGGTCTCTATTTTCTCTGCTTTGTTTTCTGGCATCCTGACTTTCATGCACATCATGGCTTAGCTATAAAGCCAGAAATTGCTTTTGAAAATGGTTTAGTTCAAAATACCAGTCCACATTGTTATCGTCACCAATAAAAAGGCACTTCTGGCTCAATGAAAGGGCTTTTCATTTTGTAAATAGTGATATTTTAAATACAGCATAAATAAAAAGGTCTTTTTTTTGCTTTGATAATGCTGGTTATTATTCAGGTTTGAAATACATTATGGTTGCCACAGCTGAACTTTACAGTGCTCCATGATATCCCTGACCTCCACGGGACCCCAGTATGGCTAGGTCCCAGAATGTTGTCCCTTTTATCCTCCCTTATGGGCGGCCTTGCCTGTGGCACAAGCTACAGGTTAACAGTTGGTCAGTGGGTCACAGAGCTACTGCGGCGCCATTGATAAAGAAAAATGAACTTTTAGATGGAAAACCACAGAGTTTTACACAAAACTGAACATTGTTTGTAGCCCATGGCAGAGACAAAAAAGGAATAATGTACAAAGAATCAACCCCAGGAAGACAAAAGAGTCTGTGTTCACATACTCTTCCCATGTAAACTCATAGTTCTGTGATCTTGTGATCTTGAGTCTCCAGCTGCTCACAGCACAAGCTGAGTATGAGGAATTTGCAGATTAGTTGGACTTTGAGAAATTCAACTTAGTGCAGACAAAGTGTTTACAAGTATTTCAAAAGTCCAAGTGTTGATGTGACTAAGAGAATCAACTTTTCTGACAGCGTGTTGACTGTCACTCGGTTAAAAGTTTAATGTTAAGCATTCGCTTGATTTGTCTGAAAAAATGTCTATAGATGAGCCGACAGCCCTTCCCCAACATCAAACAGCACCAGGGTCGATGTGACTTCACCCTGCGGCCTTGAGTCATGGACTGTTTAGCAAAGAATCAAACCCAGAGGAGGGAACACATTGTCTCCCAGCTTCCTTTGTTATTCAAAACGTCCCGGCAGCAGAGAGCCCGCTGCTCTGGGATTGGACCGGACTGGGTCTGCCCCTGGTTCCTCATGATAAGGGAGGCAGGGACAGACCGGGGGAGAGCTGCTGCTTACTCACTCGCTCACTCAGTGCAGGAGAGAGAGGACAATACAGCAGCCAAAAAGAGAGAGAGAGAGAGAGAGAGAGAGAGAGAGAGAGAGAGGAAGGTAGAGAGACACTGAGCTACAACGGTACACCAAGGAGACCACAGAAACACTCTCCCCCCAAATCCCCAACTCTACTGCTGCACAGAGAGACAAACAAAAGCATTCTTGGCTTTCAGTTTAAAAGAAAAAAAGTGGACAATACTCTGGGCGAGATCATTTACTCCAGATACAAATCCAAGCAGAAAGGCGTGACAGGACGGCGTCAAACTCTCCCTCTTCATCCGCACAAACGTCTCCAAAGAGGGAAGGAGAGAGTGAGCAGCGCTGCATGAAGGATAAAAACATCTGGGAGAAGAAGAAACAGGATGAGAGCCACTCTGAGGATCACATGGCTGCTGCTTTCAACCAGTGAGTACATCACAATACTTCTACAACTACACAGCTGGGAGGATCTGGGCTTTTATCCTGTTGGTTTGGTCTGGTATTTGTGCCAGATGCCTTTAAAATATAGTGCTGCTGCAGCGCTGCAGGGCATTGAACAAAAGTGTCTGCAGAGATGCAGCAACAGGTGCTCAATGAAGGACACAGTGGGAGATATGACTGCTTTGTTGCACTGGTGCGAGAAGGTTTCACATATTTGCTGCATTAGAAAAGGGAAGAGTTCAGAAATTTCTGTATGTGAGAGCTTAAAAGTTGAGTTAAAGTGCAGCAGCTGTAAAGAACTTCTAAAAACAAGTCATGATATTTCAGTTGCATGTAAAAGTCCTTCATTAATGTTGAATTTATTTGTTTATTTGTTAGGATTTTGATTTTTTGTACCTTTAAGCAGAGCTAGTCTTCCTGGGTGCACAGTAAATAATCTTATTTAAAAGAAATATACATTTAAAAGCATAAATAGGCATGGGATGCCTCTGGGATGTCCTTTGAAGTTGAAGTAATTAGCTTTGAATGTATTGATATAATTTCCTATGAAATTTCAAGAATGTTCAAGGATACTTTTGGGAATTTGCTTGGACATTTCAAAGTATTTTCATGAAAATGTTGGCCAAATATTTGTATATTTTTGACACTTTCATTTCAAGTTTTGGGGGAAACACAATTTTTTTTGCATTCTCATAGGAATTTGGGAGATTTGCTTGGATATTTGAGTGAAATGTGTTTGGAAATTTTCAGGCATTTTCATGTAAATTTGGGAAACCGGCCACTTTATTAGGTACACATTTCTAATACTGGGTTGTACCTGCTTGAATTCTTCATGGTATAGTTTCAACAAGGTGTTGGAAATTTTCCTCAGAGATTTTGTTCCATATTGGCATGATGGCAGTTCCTGCAGATTTGTAGACTGCACATCCATGATGTGAATCTCCTGTTCCACCACATCCCAAAGGTGTTCTGTTGGGTAGAGATGTGGAGACTGTTGGACTGACTGAGGTCATGGAGTACGGTGAACTTATTATCATGTTCAAGAAACCAGTTTGGGATGATCTGTGACATGGTACATTATGCTGCTGGATGTAGTCATCAGAAGATGGTACACTGTGTTATAAAGGCATGGACATCATCAGCAGCAATACTCAGGTAGGCTGTGGCATTCAAACAAAGCTAAATTGGTACTAAGAGGCCAAAAATATCCCCCACACATTACACCACCAGTAGCCTAAATGGTTGATACAAGGATTCATTCCTTTAAGTTGTTTGTGCCAAATTCTAACCCTGACATCTGAATGGCCCAGCTGAAATTTGAGATCAGACCAGACAATGTTTTTATTTTGGGATTATTTCACGACATTTTTGGGCACTTTTAATAGGATACTATTCAGTATTTTCACAGAAATTTCAGGTAATTTTTTTGAAATTTTAGAGAATTTTTATAGACTTTGGAAAAAAAAATACCAAAAAATTCAGAACTTTTAGTAAATGTTTGGCCTTGTTTGGCCTTCACAAGTCCTGGTGCTCTATTCTAAGACCTGGAAACAAACACTGTAACAAAAAAATGTGATAAACGCATAATATAATAACTTGTCGATAATTTAACAAAATGTCGCTATTTCAATTTGCATAATTTATTACATTTTGAAGCAAGCAAATTCTTTTCTCCTCATAATGTGATAATTTTATTACATTATAGAGTGAGTCAGTAATTGATGGATTAACATTGTAATTGTTTCAGAATAGAGTAGTATTAAAAGCACTCTTTCAATAGTGTTAATTTTAATTTCAGGCTCAAAATGTAACTAACAACACAACAAAATGCATAACAAAAGAAATCTCAGGACATTGGACTCTTTCTCACAGATAAAGCAAAGGAGAAACAGGCGCACACAAGTCACTTTATGCAATTTAATGAGATGTCCTTTGCACCATAGCAAATTAAATGAAGTTTCTCAAATGCCCCTGTTTCTCCGATCCTCTCCCTGAGAGCACCGACCTTCACCTGTGAGGGGCTGAAGCACAAGAGCCGCCTGCTATACCTCACTTAATGCAACTTAAAAGTCAAAATAAACAAGTTTAACATAAGAAAATGCTCTCAGAGTAATGGTACCTAAAGAGCAGAGATCCATCACTACTCAACGTAAGAAACTTAAGTATCCCTGAAAAGTAATATTTGTTAAGTAGCAGGTACTTATCCGTTTTAAGTTATATCAACTAAATTTTACCTGCACATTTATATCAGGTTTACTTACTTTTCTCATCCGTTGTAATTATTCTCTTAAATCTTTCACATATTTTGACTTTGAACTTTCATGCCACTCGGAGTGATTCAACTTTTGTGATTCAGGAAGTGTTTTTCCACGGTAATCAGTACACCAGCCCTGCCGTGATAGTGTTTAACCATACAGGCAGGACATATCTAACTGAGTGGGTAACTTCACTCATGGTGCAAAAGTGTCAAATGCCCAAAGGCATTCCTGTATAATAATTACCTTAACTCTACATAAGTAAAGCTGCTGTAAAAATAGGTTAAGCTGTGTTTTTTCTGTTAATACCTGTAGTTTCATTCCCTAAGATATTTTAGCAACATTTCATTGTTTGGGTAATCACATGCAGAGAAACACATCCAGTGTTGAATTTGCATCAGCATAGAGCAGCTGTTCAGTCTGTAAATAACTGATTCATTCATCACAAGGTGTGATCAAACAGACTGGAGCGACAGGTGTCTGATGGTTGGATGCTTCTGTTTGTGTTCTGCATGTTTTTAGGACTCTTTTAAAAGTTTAATTGGCTTCTTTTGTTTTGTGGCTATCACAGATGCAGACAAAATGTTTTTTCATTACCTTGCATGGAATTTCCACTTTGATAATTAAGAGATCTCTGAAGATTATGACATGATCTTAACAACAGAAAAAGGAACTTGTTTTGGATTGGTAAAGGTTTGATAATAAAAGGTGCAGATGGCTTTTGACTTGTCCTGAGCTTGAGAGATTTTAAAGGGAAATGAAACTTTAAGGCGCAGTGGTGGACTTATTTTACATCACTGTGGCTGAAGTGGGTTAACTTAAGTGCTCTGAGAGGGACAATAAAGCATGCAATTAATCCTGATCGAAAGAATGAATGCATTACAATTAATGGATTACAATTTAGTGTGTAAATTCCACATATTGTAGATGGAAAGGTTGTTGATGAGTTGAAGTCTGCATGCTTCTTGAGGAGGACGGAGAAACTTGCTGTTTGTTGCCAGTTGAAGCTCTTTCTCTGCTCCTTGTTCTTAGAGCTTTATTTTGTGCTCTAATTAAGGAGAGTAAGTCCTCTGCAAAGGCCTGTTTCTCTTGTTTTCAGAGCTTAGTACTTTTTAAACAATTCTAGTAAGGTGTTAAAAAATGTTTTAATATCTGTGACTGGCTTAAATGTGTATAAAATCAGTACTTAAGTGGCAATAATCATGCGTAATGAGCAGTAGGACTGGAGCTAAAACATCTGCCCCCGTCTGATATCCCACAGTGCAGGGCTCCCCACTTAAACCCCCCCTCAGTCTAAATACATGCACACAACCACGTTCACACACTGAGGCTGAATAATGAAGTGCACTGTGACCCCCCCGTCCCCCCGTCCTCAGTCCCGGCTCAGAAGCAGTGAAAGTGTTTTTCTTTAATTATGCACCTGCCTCTCTCTCCCTCTCTGTCTGGATTCAGACTTTTATTTTGTGAGCGTGTGAAAAAAAAGAGTCTGAAGGCTGTCAGCACTTCTCCCTGTCCAACTAACACGTGTTTGTTGCTGTGAACGTGCATCTGTTTCTGTTTGTTTAACAGCCCGTTATCGATGATAAGGATGAAAACAGGAGAGTTTGAAGCTTATTTTGAAAGCAGCTGTGAATGAACTTTGAAAATGAGCAGCCTCTTAGCACTTTCAGACTTGACCTACAAACTCAGCCCAAGCTGAGTTTGCTGTGGTGCAGATCAGGTTGAAGCTAAAGTAAAGTGCCTTTTGCTCTTGTTTTAAAACACAAGTAAACTTTAAACCTGTTGACCGTATAAAGTAGTTTTCAACTAGTCTATCCTCTGCACCCTTAGTGAAAAATCAGGGCCTAATTTCCAAAGTTTTGATCTGCTCAAGATAAAACAAAGAGGCGGACAAAGAAAATGTGTTTGTAAAAGCACATCAGAGGTCTAACCCCAGGGTTAATCATGGATAGACCCATTTTAGAATCAGAATCAGCTTTGTTGGCTTAGTATACTTATGCAACAAGGAATTTGGTTAGCTCAGTATACAGGAACTAAACATTTAATACAACAGTATAAAAGATAAGGTTTAGATAAGTACAAGCTCTTGTAGGTATTATTTCTGGTATATGTGGCATTGATAATATGACTGCAGGATGTGTAAATGGTGCAAGAATGCTGACAAGACATCATCAGAAGTATTAAAACACTCATTTACACACATCATTGAAGTTAGTGCCAATGTGCATATGAAGTAAGGCATTTTACCACAGAGAGCCTTTTTACAGTTACGGTGAATAGATTAATTACTTAGAAGGTGGTACACGAATGGTGGCTAACTTTAGTTTTGCTAACTTTAGCAAAAGTTAGAATAGCTACAATAGTGACTTAGTTAATTTTACTACGTAAGCTAGTGTTGCCTAACCTTGCAAAGCAGATGGATACGCCTGTTTCCTTGTTTTTCACTGGTGAATCCATCTTGCAAAGCTCCCACCTGAACCATCTGGGCCTGGTTGGAAAGTGACAGGACCAATCAGCGACAAGTGGCAGTACTTTCGGGCACGGCAGAGTCGTGACGTTAACAAGCAGCAAGAGGCGGGTGCAATTATGGCAGAAGAGAATAGCATGGATGCTGCTAAAGCGCCAGTTTTATCAGAACTTGACGACATTTCTTCATTAACAGAAGATCAAAGAACAGCAGTGAGCTGTTTTCTTTTCAAAAATGACAAAAGTCGAGTACGTACATGTCTATAGTCACCATGTTTTGCGTCATGCAGCTCTAATGGAGTTTACTCCTTCGGTAGGGGCACAGCCTGCTGGCGGCTACGTCACATCTTTTGTTGCTCTGATTGGCCCATAAAGATGTGACAGACGGAACGTTCACCCAATCACCCTCCTCCAAGTCTAACATAGCTATGTAAGTTATGTAGATAACATAGCTACAAAGCTTACGGAGCTAACTTTAGCTTTGTAGCTTCATTAGTACAGGGTTACCAGACATCCACAATTTCCAGGACAGTCCCCGTCTTAAGAGACATTTCCCCTTCTTCCTGTAACTCTACAGACTGGTTAAAACTTCCCCCCAGTATATCTAAAACTGACCTAATGTTACAAAAATCATAATATGTTTGCCATTTTGTCCAGATGCTTTCTGATGAGCAGTTAATTGCTGACACTAAATTCAGGCATTTCCTGTAAGTAGTCTTGCATTTTGCCAGTTAAATGTTTTTCATGAAAAGCTGCAACAGCTGGAAAATCTTCAGTTTTCAATAGCGATAACTTGACACAGCACCGTAGCAGCTCTTTAATAGAAAATATTCTAATAAAAACAAAGTAAAATAAAAATTCCTGGATCCAGAATTTTTGGGAGAAGAAAAAATACAGAAATTTAGTGAACTGACTCGAGAAGAAGAGTGGAGTAACAGATGAACAGTTATGTAGCAGAGCAGTGTTTATAGTTTTATTTGATTATTGGTTCTTTGTGTCATTAAAAAATGTTATCATGATGACAAGATTAAGTGGTTTTAGCCCACTGAGCTAGAAATGTCCCTGGTTTTTTAATTGAGAAATTTGTCAGCTTAATATTAGTATAGATCTCCATGAGCTTTATGAGCTTTAGCTACATTAACTATGTAGCTACATTGTCTACATAGCTTACGCAGCAAACAGAGCCACTTAAGCTGAATTTACTACATTAGAATGTTTTCATGGAGGACAAACTTTTTTATTGTAATCAGACTCTTTCATTGGCTTTTATCAAACATTTTGTAATCAGGTTTTGCACGCAGGTTTCTAACTTTTAAGTTTTGGTGTTTAACCATTACCTTAACCCTTAACCAAACCCAGCTGAGGTTTAATCTGATTTTATTTTGAAAGTTTCAGTGTGACAGATGCAGTGTCTCACAGTAATGGTCGGCTTTATGGCAGAGTGGCCAGACAGAAGTCCAGCCATCAGGTTTGTCGTCTCACTTACTAAGGCCTTTCTCCCCTGATTGCTCAGTTTGGCCAGACGAACAGCTCTGAGAAGAGTCCTGGTTGTGCCAAACTCTTCCATTTGAGAGTTATAGAGGCCACTGTGCTCTTGGGAACCTTTAGGCAGCAGTATTTTTTTGTATCCTTTGTCAAATCTGTGCCTTGCAACAATCCTGTCTCTGAGCTCTGCATGGTGTTCCTTTGACCTGTCAGCTGTGAGGCCTTCTATAGAGAGATGTGCGCTTTTCCAAATCATATCCCGTGTGGACTCCAGTCAAGGTGTAGAAACATCTCAGCAATGATCCAGAGAAATAGGAGGCACCTGAGCTAAATTTTGTGTGTTGCATACAGTCTGAATACTGCCAGCACCCCTGCAGTGCTCCTCTTCTTATAAACTACAGCCAGCATTGCATTTTGAACTCCCCTTTCCCCTTCTTATTCCCAGCTGAAGCTCTTAAAATCAGAAAGACGCCCGCTGAAATCTGTTGGGTTCAGATGCTTAAATCAAAGATTGGAAAATGTGTTCTATAGTGACTCATTAAATGCTCTTAAGTGATGTCAGGTTTTAAATAAATCAGTTGGATCACTGATTGTAGGAAGAATCACCAGTTATCAGTTCCTCTCCAGGACTTCCTAACCCCCACGCTGACCATCTCTGTTCTGGGTTCACGGGTTCATGACTTGTCCGTTTCCTACAAGATAACAGTCGGCCTGTTGGAGAGCAGCGGCCCGGGGAGACTCGGCCTGCTCAGTCTGCTGTCTGCTCCGTCTGCCGGAGAACATGGGAGAGAACGGAGAACAATAGATGGGAAAAACTTTATCAACAGAGCAGTTCCCAGGTTGGGCGTGGCGGCAGGAGACGGCCTTGAGTTTCTCCCAGTCAGAGGCTTTGAATGAGGTGGACAGAGGAGAAACAGAGTGCTGAGATGTGAGGAAGCAGAATATTTTGGTGCAAAGTGAAGAAAACAGGGGCTTCCTGGAGACAGAGAGGTGGATTTAGCCTGAGACAGAAGGATTTATTTTTGGGCTTTTGATTACAGAGAGACAGAGTCAGAAACAGGGATGAGAGAGTGGGGAATAACGTGCAGGAAAGGAGCTGCCCATCCTTACATGGGGTATGACCTGACTGTAAGGTCATCTGGGCTCCAGGCCGAAGGACTTTTAGACATTATCGTCACTTCTTATTTTGTCATAGATAAGAAAAGTAAGAAGTGACAGTGTGACAATTTAAACGCAATTTTCATCAGTTTCAAAGGACATCCTTTTGGTGAAAAACAATGAAAATGTCCTAAATAAGGAAATCATAGTATGTCCCTCCATTAGTAAGAGTAATGAATTACTATATGACTCTGTTTGTTATGAAGTCTATTAGGGTATGGTATTATACCCTAACCCTTACCTTAATCTTCAACATTAAGTGCCACTGCTTTGTTAATTCTGTAAACAAACATTTTGACAAGACAAATTTGGCATGCTTTTTTATGACTAAACTGAGACAATATAAATGTTTTACATGGTAAAATTAATTTATCAAATTAGCCGGCGCAGGATTTACAAGTCAGTTAAACTAATACCTATCATTTTTCATAAACACAGGCTTGAAATCCCTGCTCTTTTAAAATGTAATGAACCTCCCATCACTAGAGGCCGTTGTAGCTTCAGTTAATGGCTGCTGCCTTCCTGTCCAGCACTTCACCGGATGTAAATATGAGAACCTCAGCGGTGGCCTAGTGGTCAGTGTGTAGCAGGAACAGCGCCCTATGAAAGTTTTTTTTAAAGAAGTAAACGAAAATAAAGTAGTATGTAGGCTATAGGGGGTTGAACTCACTCGTGTAACTTTTCACCTGAAGTGAAAAGAGGCCACACATCATATCAAAGCAAGATATTAATCTGCAAAGAGGAACAAAGACTGGGGGGCGCTAGCGTTAACCATTAACATTGGCCATGCTGTAGAGAGTATATCAGCCTAACATCACAGCTGCTGATGCAATCACCCTGTGAGGATTTTTGCTGTTTTCTAGGGATTTTCTCCTCTTTAGACTAGTCAATTAAACAAAACTTAAATGAGCGTTTAGCCGAATAGGGAAATAGATACTTAGAAACATCCTTAGCTATAATGACATCTTTATTCATCACTTCCTGCAGTGCCAGTGGTAGCTGGGGCCGACCAGGGCCCCTCCGAAATCTAACTGGCCCTAAAATCCTCAACAATGACTGGCTATCTATTAATGTAAAGCTGCTGTGTAAGCTGTTCTTATTCTTTAATCACTCTATATATCTTATCCTACACTTGATTGGTTTTTCTAACTTGAATCAACCAAAGGTGAACAATACCAAAGTGGCCTGTCATCCTCTGTGGCCCCCAGAGTAAAAAGTCTGTATTAAACTAACAAAGAAAACAGCTTCTGAGTGTGGCGATTCTTTGAGGTAGAAACTTGATAACTGCCATCATATATACTTCTTACTACTGTGATTGGCGGTGTGTCTGTCTGTTTTGATTTGCATGCCAAATCATTGCTCCAATTGTCCTTGATATAGCTCAGAACACTTTTTGGGTGTACTGGTTTGAAATTTATGCCATGAAAATCATGAATATGTACAGATTTTCTATAGAATCCCCAGTTGTTTTGCCCTTCTCACCATCCACGTCCGCCACTATGTCATGTCCCCTGTATAACACACTCATTCCATCACAATGCCAAAGAGGAAACGGCCTTCCCGCTTAAACACACACAAAAGACAGATACTACACCAAGCATGAGTCTGTTATTATATCTGAGAGAAAAAGTGACAGAGCTGGAAAAAAAAAAAAAACTGGACTTTGTTGAAACATGGCCACAAGGAAAAGTATTTGGCATGCCTGGATGTGACACCTACGCATGGAGACCCTGAGTCATTATGCAGTTATCTGGGGAATTGGTCTTATTGCATTACGCATCTAATGATGAGGATGTTAACAGCACATGATTAATAGAGTAAAGATTAGTCCACTGCCTGTGAGAGCTGATGGAAGTGTACTGCAGTTTTCATGATGCATGAACTTTCCAGAGATCAGGAAATAATTTACCCTCTGTATGACTTTAAAATAAATTATGATAAATCATGAATAAGGTCAGTAAATGTCACTTGAAATTGCTATTACTAAGGCACCAACAAGACAACATATTTGTCACACCTGGATGAGATGATCCACCTGCTACTTTAAACAAGATAACACAGGCCAATCACTGCAAATATGCACTGGCATGGAGACGCTGAGCCATTATGCAGTTATTTGGGAAAAACATCCCTTTCCGTGCAAATTGGTCTTATTGCATCAAGCATCTAATGGCGAGGTCGTTAACAGCATGGTCTTGAGAGCTGTGAGAAGTGCGCTGCAGTTTTTATGAGGCACAAACTTTCTAGAGAACAGGAAACAATTTCAACTCTGTATGACTTTGAGATAGATGATAAACAATGATGTGTAAATTAGGTTGTTAAATATTCCTATGACATTGTGATTACTGAGCCATAACCAGGATGGATGCAGCTTTCTCAGCTGTGATTGTAAGTTTTCCTCACTGTGAATGATTTAATTTGCCCTAAAGTCCCTTAAGATCTTTAAAACTATCACCAACAAGAAAAGGGGGTGATGTAATGTCACTGAAACTACACAACTCCATAAGTATTCTTCCTTTTATATTCTCATCAGTGTTGTTGTCGTCTAAAACCCTGCTGCAGTTGGCCTATAGGAGAGGGTAAGATAACATTGGGAGAGTTTCAGTCAAACAGATAGATCATTACAGCTGTGACTGAAACTGTGAGGACACCAGTCAATCATTAGATAAACATGGTGTGTTTTGGAAAATATTTAGCAATAATTATGATTTAATGTTGGCTCAAACACTCGTCATGATTCAGAGCCAAACTTTTGTCAAAGAAGAAGATTTTGCAATGACCTTCATGGCGCAACTCTAAATCCTGACCTCCTCCGGTAACCCCTGAAGCTCTCATGCTCCTTATTAGGAAACAAACATATCACCCAGATGAAGGAGATTTAGTTTTTAAGGTCTGACACGGCTGGAATGAAGCCTCAGGTTTACTTCAGGGAGTGAATCTGTTCTCGTTTCATCTCTCTCACACTATCCTTCACCTCCACTGTAACCCAGCAAGCCACGCTGCTCACGCAGGTGTCCATTAATCAGAGCGGAGGCTGGTACGGCCGAGGACCTTCACTCCTCATTCCTCTTCTCTCCCCCCTCACCTCCTCAGCACTTTTTTAATCTACATCATCACTTCTAGTGCCAACACTCCTCAACACTCACAATTAAGGAAAACAATGACGGCTGCTCTGTTAGTGCTGAGACGTGGAGAAACACATCCAAAATACAAAATAACATTTGTCCATGTGGTATCAAGCAGAAATATGGTGTAGTTTTTCTTAGCGTTATAGCATGTTTATATCAGTATTTAACTGTTAACAGGATTAGAAAAATGTTCTGTCTTTCTTGTGTTCCACACCATGACTACATTTTCTTTTTACAAAGTAAAGCATTTATATTTTAAGTATAAAAGGGAGGGAGCCCCAGGGCCTTTAACTAAAGGCTATGTGTGTATAAAAATGGATCCATACATTTTAAACTTTACAATCATAAAGTGATGCTGCTCTGTCCGCTAGACTAAGGAAAGAACAGTCCATCCTCTGCCAAGCAGTGTTCCTGTAGTTGTCTGTCTTTGTCGTTGACTTGAACACTCCAGAACATTCATCTTTAAACAATTTTAAAGACTGTCCTCCAGGATTTTCCATTAATTTGCCACATTCATTTTGCCCTACCTTTACAAGCCTTCCAGGGCTGGCTGCTGAGAAGCATCCCCACAGCACGATGCTGCCCCCACCATGCTTCGCAGTGTTTATGGTGTGTCTGTGGTGATGTGCAGTGTTTTGGTGTCCCCCAAACAAAGCATTTTGTCTGATGGCCAAAAAGCACCACTGCTGAGAAGCTTCCCCATAGCATGATGCTGCCCCCACCATACTTTGCAGTGTTGATGGTGTGTTTGTGTTGATGGCCAACAAGCACTATCTTGGTCTCACCAGACCAAAGAACTTTCTTCCACATGCCTTTTGGTGATTCCAGATTTAATCTGAGTGTTCCTCAACCGTGGCCTTTTCTTTGCCACTCTCCCATAAACCTTTGACGAGTGAAGAACCCGAGCAACAGTTTGTGTATGCAGAGTCTCTCCCATCTCAGCTGCTGAAGCTTGTAACTCCTTCAGAGTAGACACAGGTGTCTTGGTGGCCTCTCCTACTATTTTCCTACTTGCACACTCAGTTTGTTAGGACAGCCTGATCTAGGAAGATTTACACATGTTGGACCATATTCCTTCCATTTCTTGATGATTATTTTACCTGAACTCTGGCAGAATTCAGTACCTGGAATTTTTTGCAGCCATCCCCTGACTTCTACTTTTCAATAGACTTTACTATGAGTTGCTTGGAGTGTTATTTTGTCTTTATGGTGTAATGGTAGCCAGGAATACTTAGTTACCAGTGACTGGATCTTCCAGGTGTAAAAAAAATAGCCAGATTATATTGACCATGGTTGATTTACGAAATCAATTAAAGGGTAAAGCATTGAAGGGGTTGAATGCTTTTTATAGGCTCTGTAGTCAGTCCATTGACTTTGCATGGTTATGTGACTCCTGCTACGTTTGGCATTTATGCAGCACAACTTTCAGGTCAAAGCCCAGTGTGGAGGCTGTGGAGCATGCTCAGGACGCTGGGTCTGACTGCAGGTCTGCTGCATATATGCAAGAGTGAATCAATCCCTGACTCTAGAATCTATGTGTATTGGTCCAACTTTGACAAATTTGATGTAGTATGATTTCAGTAGCAGGTTTAAATCCATTTTGGAAGTCCAGCTGTGTCAGTTTTACCATCAGAGCCCCCCCGCAACTAGCATAAACACACATACCAGTCTGGTTTCCAAGGACAGGGAGTGTGTTGTTAGAGGATAGTGTGTTGAACGGTGTAAGTCTGTGTGTGGTCACTTCCATGTGGCGGTTAGATTTACAGCATCTCCTCACTCTCCCTCTCTCCTCCCTTTCACTTGTCTCTCTTTTATTCCTGCTGAGTGTTTGGCTCCTCACCCCTTTCACAATGTAAAGACCCCTCCCTCTCTGCCTGTCTCCCCCGCCCCTAAATACCCTCCCTGAGTCCCCCGACACAGCTCTGAATTGCCCCTCTCTATGATGGGAGGATTGGTGCAGCATAGCGACTAAAAGGTCCGGGTCTGCAGAGAGGGAGTGTCCCAGGCCTGCATGGCTGCACGTGGGGGCCGATGGGGTCTTTGTGTGGGCTGTCAGCAAGCTAACGGAGCTGCTTTGTCCTGTGGGGGCTTTCCGGCAACGGCTACATTTATTTATTTACTCTCTGTAGTGCATGTTCACACTCAGATGGACATCAAACTGCCGTTACAGTCAGAGGGCCAAGCAGGCTGGACAGATCACTGGATGGATAAATGATTCAAGCGCAAACACGTAAAAAAAAACTGTGCAAAAGAATCATATTTATATGACAGTAATAAAACTCCTAACAACTAAAATATAAGCTAATCCACTATGATTCAGATTGGCCGATATTTTATAATCATTTACAACCGCGCTTTGATATATCAGCTGGTTTGTCATTATACTTAGCTTTGTAGTACAATGGGACCTCCTACAGGGGGCAGTGTAATCTGACAAAATGAGCACAAAAGTCATCCTTATTCAATTGAACAACATAGTTTTACTTCCTTTTTTATCAATAGAGCAGAAGAGAAACCTCCCAGTGAGCAACAAGCAACTGAATTGTACAATGCTATGGTCCATTAAATTCATGCATGAAAAATTATTAAGCCTATTTAAGAGGCCACTTCAATCTGAACTAACTGAGGAAAAATTGAGCTATTTTGGATTAAATTTTGGATGAAATCAATGACCGTGCTTGAGAAAAATGTGTGAAGCCCGCCAACAAACCTAAAAGAAACAATCATTTAAGTGTTTTTTTTTTCTTCTATCTCTCATCAGTCTGCTGTCTCTGTGAGAAATACTATAAAAGAAGTGGCGTAAATCGTTTCCAACACATAAACTTTACCATGATTTACATTCATCGGCTTATTTTTGGAGAAATAACATGATACCATCGATTAATGAAAGTACACTCTACTCGCTCTGCCCACACACATACTGCCTACAGCGCTTAAAGTGCCCATACTGTGCTTGATGTAATTTTGTGCCCTCAACTTTGTCTGAAAGGCAGCGGCTGCCTGGGAGGCATGCCCCGCCCTCCAATCTCCTTCCAATCTGGTGAAATAATTAGCTAAACCTCTCATCCAATCACCTGTCACCATTGTATCATGCATTCTTGCTTCTTTGCACCCCAGACAACTATGCTAGCTGCCTAGCTTTTTAGCTACTATTCTAGACATAAGCTAGTTAGTTAGCAAAAGATAACCTAAAAGCTAATAAAATAATGCAGCATTTGAATTCATGCATGTACAGGCAGCACATGTATGCTATCTAACTGCCAGACACGTGTATGCTAGCTAACTGGTGGTTGTGGTTGACTTTATAATTGATAACTGTATACATAAGAAGCCTGAAAGACAAAACCCATGTCTATCTGCCTTACAGTTATCCACAACCAGAGGGCTGCCAGGCGGGTAGTTAACCGCCTGGAAGGAAAGTGCTAATATGAGCTGCCTGGCAGGTAGCCAGTATAAGCAGCCTAGGAGACATTAACTTGTCCCTACTATGACTTTAGCTGCCTTGAAGTCAGCTAGCATCTACATAATAAATTACTTGGCATCATAGTAGGCATCTAGATGCTTATCAAATAAAGAAGCTTCACTTAATTTGCTAAAGGTATTCAACTAGATTGATTTTGTCTGCTTGTTTTAATCTATGACATTATTCAGATTTGAGTTAAGCTAGCAAGCAAGCTAGCATAGCTGCCTGGTGTGCAAGTGTAAATGAAAATGCTGCTTTTTTTATTAGCTATTAGGTCATCTTTTGCCACACAACTGTTATTTAATCTATGATATTTTTCAGGCTTGATTTAAGGTAGCTAATGTTATCTAACTAGCTTATGTGTAATATAGTAGCTATAAAGCTAGGCAACTAGCATAGTTGTCTGGGGGGCAGGTGGCAAAAACGCAAGAACTGATGGTGACTGGTGATTGGATGAGAGGTTAAGCTCATGACCTCACTTGATTGGAAGGTGGTTGGAGGTCAGGTTTCTCCTCCACCATTGCTCTTGACCAAGCTGGTATATTAAGTTCCACCCCTGCTTGTTTTTGATTTGCCAGTGATGGAGAAGAGACATTTATAAGAATGTCGCTATTCCAGAGGTTAGTGTTTTTAAACTGAAAGTGGGTAATTTCTTGCCTGGACACTGACTTTTTTTTCCACTGTTTTTTTTTTTTTTTTTTTTTTTTCTTAATTTGCTCCTGTGAAGAACTTTAACCAAAAAATGCACCCCCGCACTAAACCACATCACCAAAGAGTTTGTGTGGAATAGACTGTGATCCCAACCCCCCTTAGACAGATCAAGGATTAAGGAGCGTGTTCAAAGTTAGCCCAAATTAGTGTTGGACATCTCTAATGGTTTTCCAGCTGAATGGGAACAAATGATATCAGTGGTGTTAGCTGAAGCAGAGAGCAATAAAACCGTCCCCTCTGTCTCCTCAGAGTGTGTGTTCATGGGGGCATTTATTTACAGCATGGCAGCCAGGAAGGGAAGACAATTTACGTCGTCTCCACCCTCAGACCACACCGCCATTCTGCTTTAATGTGAGCGGACGGTGGTTCTCACAGAGGACAGGATGGGGGTGACGCCCTCTGAGGCCAAACAGTGGGACCCCCTGATAGGAGGGCAGGGAGACCCTCTGACCTCCTCCGGACCTCCACTTAGTCCAAGTGAATTCAGCCGAACACCGTCACGCTCCACGAGACGACTAAAGAGACGCTTCAAAGGGAGATCAGGACAAAAGTGAGGAGAAGTTATACTAAAAGTCTTTAACCTGAAAGTCATTAACATTCAATATTATCAATGTGCCACTAAATTATGATTTTTATAACCCTACCTCACAGAAATAAAAGCCCCTAATTCAAAAAAAGTTGGGACATTGTTGAAACTATGAATGAATACAGAATACAACACAAAGACAAAATATTCAATGTTCAAACTAATAAAATGTAGTGGAAATATATGTACATTATGAATTTGATGCATGTTCCAAAAAAAATGGGACAGAAGCATGTTCAACTACCTTTTAGTCTAACAACACTGTCTATGCAATCACCTAATCACACCATTCCCAATGTTGTTCTTAAAAATAACAGTTTGATGATGATTAGCATTAGAAGCTTTTATTGTGACAGACTTGGCAGGAAAAGAACATATGTTTAATCAGACACTTTACTGAACTCTAGCATCACAGAGCTAACAGGATGGATTAAACTGCTGCTGCTTTGAGAGAGACAAAGCCACAGCCTGCTTCTTTTAATCACCCAGGACTAAAGACAAGGGAAATATGGATTACAAAAACACCTTCAGCAGGAAAGATGTTTGTTCCTACTGCCTATTTATTTACTTAAAGTAATGATTAAAATGTTATGACTTTAAACTGACTAAAACTGGACTTAAATAAGATTTTCCTCTTTAATTTCATGGCTTTACTTAAGGCTTTTTCTTTGGCTTTATTTGAGAGACAGAGCAGTTGATAGAACTAGAAACTGGGATAAGAGGATGGGGAATGACATATGGTAACAGAGCCACAGACCCGACTAGGATCCGGGCCTCCTGGGTACATGGGACGTGACTTAACCAGAATGTTGTCCAGTTTTGATCAAACTTCTGTTACTATAACAGCATCCATGCTAATCACTTCACCAGCCACCATTGTTTGCAAGCTTGCAGTTGCTTTAACTAAACCTCACCTGTAGCTTCAGCCTCTTTGTCCTCATATGATGCTGATTGTTGCAGTCAGCTTGAAGCTTTGCCGGAGGGATGTGCGAGATGACAGACATGGAATCTGGAAAATCCATCAGCTTTGCAACAGTACTCACCAGAGCCCCTATAGTGGTATCATGGTATGTCAAGAAAGCTTTGAGGGCTTTTCTTCAATCTTTTCACAAATGCCGACTCTGACTCAGGAACAGAAGCATAAACTGTCTTGGAGGGTGAGACCAAGGTGGACTAGATGCTGAATAGAGATGGCTGGGGTGGAGGAGGGTTGTAGCATCCAAACTGAAATGATAGTTGACTGCTGAAGAGTGGAGGACGGATTGAAAATATGGCAAGTGGATAATGATTGAGTCAAACAAGGTTGTGGCAGAATCTGATTAGCTTAGTACTTAGGAGAGTGAACACCCATAACCAGCTGATCACCAGAGCAGGAAGAGAGAAAGAATGGAAGAAGACACATTTTGAATGTCAAATTATGTGAGTTTTCTTTTTTTTCAATAAATAAAATAAT
This sequence comes from Cheilinus undulatus, assembly GCF_018320785.1. NCBI lineage: Eukaryota > Metazoa > Chordata > Actinopteri > Labriformes > Labridae > Cheilinus > Cheilinus undulatus. The sequence continues at coordinate 14,514,472 of NC_054887.1, read as the reverse complement.
AATAATATATTAATTCTAACATCTCTTTTGTGCAATTGAAGTCCAGATCGTCTTTATCAGCGACATGTTTCGCTGTTTAACATGAACTGCCCTCAGACGACCTTTTCACCTCTTTATAAATGTCTCTGACCTCATCGTATGGATCGTGTCTGGGCGTACACAGATGAAATATTGTGTTGTTGTTCTAGTCCTGTTTGTGTCGAGTTGGGGCGTGTCTTCTCCGGTGGACTGTGAGTCTGTGTGGGTCGCGCAGACGGGTCGAGGGTGTGAGAACCGACCTGCTGTCCTTTCCCTGGCTCTTCTCTCTCATTCTTGGCTCTGTGCAGTGAGAGGAAACCCTTCTGTTGATTTGATCCTGAGGGTGACTTCTAATTCTGTTAAATGTCTGAACTTGTTGGAAATCTGTTGGTGAGGTGCCAGCTGTTTCTATTGTTTCACTCATGTCTATGTATACGTTAATGTAAGGAAACAAACGGCATCCATCAATGCAAACTTAAAGATAAACGGTTGCAGATTCACAAGCCGAATAAGAGAGAAAATAGTTGATGTGAAAAATATGATTGAGGAAATGATGGTTATGTAAGATATGGGAAGTTATGTTTACATAAAAACCTAATTCCAAAAAGGTTAGGACATTGTGTAAAATGTTGATAAAAACAGAATACAGTGATGTCTCGATCATTTTCCACCTATTTTAAATCAGATACAACACAAAGACAAGCGATCTAATGTTCAAACTGGTAAACCTTATTGTTTTCATGAAAATAACACACACTCTGAAATGTATGTCTGCAACATGTTCCAAAAATCTTACCCTCTACCTTTACAAGCATTACAGGTCAAGCTGCCAAAAAGCACCCCCACAGCATGATGCTGCCACCACCATGCTTCACAAAGGAGATGGTGTGTTTGTGAGGATGTGCAGTGTCCGCCAACATAGCATGTTGTCTGGTGGCCAAAAAGCACCAGAGTAGTCAGAGGTGTCCTGGTGGTCTCTCTCACTAGTCTCATTCTTGCTCAGTCACTCAGTTTGTGAGGACGGCCTGATCAAGGCAGATCTACACATGTGCCATTTCTTCATGATGGATTCAACTGAACTCCAAGGGATGTTCAGTGCCTTGAAATTTTTATTTATACTTTTCAATAACCTTTTCTCTGAGTTGCTTGGAGTGTTCCTTTGTCTTCGTGGTGTAATGGCAGCCAGGAATACAGATTAACCAGTGACTGGACCTTCCAGAGAGACTCCAAACAGATTCCTTGTGCTGAAGGAAACTCAGCAGGCAGCAGGAGGTTGATAAGAGAAGTGAAAGTTAACCAAACATAAACACTGTTATCAGTTCAATGAGCTTGAACACTCATTCTATCATGAGAGACAGCAGCCATGGTAGAAAACATTGTTTGAAACATTTTAGCAAGAACTGATTAAACTGAATAGCTCTAACAGACTTCTTCTTGTGTGTATTATGCAAAGTTTTTAGGTTTTTAAGTATCTGGTAAAATCCATCAGATTAAACAACCTGAAAAAAGTTGTATGTTGAGTTTAAATAAGAGGATAGAGTTGACAGAGCACAGGTGCTGATATGTGTGCGTGTTTTCATGCAGAGGAATGTGTGGTCGAGGTAAAAACAGCCGTGGTACTGATAGCAGCGGATCAGTCGGCGTGTTGAACACCAAGAAACAGACGCATCAGTGACAGCTGGGGTCAGCAGGGGGCACAGCGGACACGACGCCACACCTTAAAGAGAAAGGGAGAGAAGGAGGGGAGGGATGATGATTAACAGGGATGATTAACAGGAAAGGTTTGGTCACTGTGTCAGTGTGAGGTCATTCATCATCTTTGGAAAATTATACAGGATTCCAGATGACAGGTTCCCTCCATGTGATTTAATGTTAGAAATCCTTACTGTACTGAACATCCAACAAAAACTAAAATACGTTTTAATGTCTTTAGTCTTTAATATTCATATTTTACCACTACTGTACGTCAGGATCAGCATTCCCATGAGTGTTGATCACTTTACATGCTGTCATTAAAGTGTGAACACAGTGCAGTACGTGTTCACTCTCCTCTGAGTGTCCGCCCCCTGCTCTTTGTCCCATCAGGCTGCCAGCTGATAACTGAAGTTTCTGTGTTGCAGAGAGGGCACAGACTCCGCACCACCAGCCTCCACTTTAACACTACATGCTCTTATCTGTTCAACTCTGACACAGGCAGAATGCTGCCTTCATGGGCTGTGGGAAATATGGATTAACTACGAGACTAGTTAGTTCTTCATTTATGAAAAGACAAAGAAAAAGGGGATGGAAAAGATTTATAGAGAACTTTTTTTCTCACGCAAAAGGGAGAAATTTGTCTTTGACTTGAATGTGCAAATATGCCATCAAATATGGTTTTAGCAGTTTAGAAGTATCTCTTTTCAGGCAAGTAAAGAACTACCAAATGAGAAATTTAAATGGTCAATAGTACTAAGAAGAGCATCATAACTCATAATTCTTAATTTATTGCATGCTATTTTTTTGTCACACAGCAATCTACGAGTTCATTACTTCAAAACATCTTTAAGATCGGCGTAAATTTGCACAAAATGAAGACATTGCAGGCCTTTTGAAGGGGCTTGGACCTTGCTGCTCCTTTTCAGAGACTTTTTGGACAATCAAAATCTATTTTGATGCCATTTTCCTCAGTTTTGGCTCCTCAGTTACATTTTAAACACATCTTACTCTTTATAAGTAGTTTTACATGTATGCCTCATATTTGATGGACAGTTATAATGACAATATGTTAAGGCCTCTTTGAGCACAAAGTCCCAGACAATTGCTTACTTTTGTCCAAAGGTAAAATCATGTGTGCCATTAAACACACAGTAACATATTTGCACATGATTGTTCATTTAAAAACAACAAATACAGGTGCTCTTAATCAAATGATGAACAATTATGTCAGTTGAGTGCTGCTCATTTTACAAATGATGTTAAAGTCCCTGTAAAGTGATGTAAAAAAATCTGTATTTTAGGTTTGTTTTATGACAGGCCACTGTGTTTTGAACCATCAGGCCAAATTTCAGTCATGAAAAAAACCTCTAAGTTTATTGAATTAAGCTTCAAAATCATCATCTGCTCCACGATGGTGTGGGTGTGTCGGTTAAATGAGATGAAGCCACACCCATTCACAAGAAATATGATCCTCTCAGATTCAGAAATATGCTTTTCATTTGAGAGCAGCTGCCAGCTCTGTGCCACAGCAGAGACAGGTTGGGGATTAAATTTACTGTTTTCTGGCACAAATCTCTCCATTATGGTACTTTTAATGATGCGTAGGCCACTGTGGCCGATTGATTTGGGAAATTTACTTCACAATGAACAAAAACACAGCATGTAGCTGGATGTTAACTTTCGATGAAGGCAGTAAAATCTGCGAACAACCAACTACTGAAAAGAACTGCTTGGTGATTTTATATCGTTGTAATGTTAGGGGGGCGGGGTAATCCTCCATTGAGACTGGTGATCTCCAAGGCTCAGGAAGAGGTGAACAACTGTTTAATGAAAAAAATTCAGTAACACATAGATCTCAGTGTTTTCACGTTTACAGCAATCTTAGTCCAATTCACTTTACAGGGACTTCAAAAAATGTACCAGAAAAACTGCTCAACCTCTTGAGATTAAAAATAAATGGATTTATTGGCAGGTTTTGTTTGTTTTGATAGAAAACAAATAGTATTTTAATGGCAGTTTTTCAGATGTGAAGCTTGTGAAACATGGTGTACCTCAGGGAAGGTGTCTTGGGCCACTATTATATTCCATTTTCACTATCTGTTTTGAATTTCAGTTAAGTTTTGATTTGTTTTTAAGGCTAGTTTCAGGGATGAGTAAACATAGACATTCAAACCCCCATTCAAATAGGCTTCTCTTTTCTTTTTATTTATTTGAAGTTGATGTTTAAATACAACTCAAAGCATATAACTCTATTACCGTGTGAAGTCTAAAAAAATCTAATCAGGCCATGTTACACTCCTTTAGTTTTAGTTTTTCTGTAAAGCTTAGTTTTAATATAGTTTCAGTTAACTAAAATGCTTCGTACATTTCTGATTTTTAGTTATTTTTAGTCAACTATAACAACCTTGCTGTACACAGTCTTCACTGATTATAGCTAAAGCACGTATTTCAGTGTATGCTGATGACTCAACCATATATAGTCATGTGCATACATTTAGGCTATAGGGCATTAAGGATTCATCACAGGACCTGATGTGCCACATCGGGGCTTGATGTGGGGAGCACAGTCAGAGTTAAGCTTAACGTATGTGGACGCACATGTGTGTCGCTCAGTAGCCAAGGTCAAGCTTGACAGCATCTCTTTTGTCTGGGCCGTTTCACCCCTAGTGATATGCCTGAGGACCAACAGGGATTTTTGAAGGGATATTTTTGAGGTTGAGTCATATGAGGTACGTAGCAATAGTAGTGGCATTAGCCTCCAGTGACTTCAAAGAGCATTGTTTTTTTAAGAAGGACTCGCTGGTTGTACTGGCCAGGACGCTAGGCTACACGGCGTAACAGATGGGTATAGTTTCTCCCTGTGCAGGAGCTAGTAATCGGTCGCCAAAGACTACATTGCAAAATAGTGACAAAAACACAGAGGCATTCAGGGTATAAAATAAAACATTGCGTATGTTTGAGCCAACATTGCTTTGTAGCCCTTTTTTTTACCAAAACTCACTAAATTACGGGGAGAAACTGTACCCATCTGTTATGCCGTATAGCCTAGCTTCCTGGCCAGTATGACCAGTGAGTCCTTCTTAAAAGAGCAGTGCTCACTGAAATCACTGAAGGCTAATGCCACTTCTACTGCTAGGTACCTCATACAGACCAACTTCAAAAAGACTTAAATAAACTTAAATAAACACACAGATTTATGTTTTATCTTAAGGAAGTTAGGGACAAAAGGGCAACCTTTACTGATCCTCAGGTAGTTGAGATCATTTTCATATATGAATTTTAGGATGGGAACAAGATAGCGCTGGAGTCTGTAATGCACAGTATTTGAGCTCTACAACTTTAAAAAGTCTCTGTGACCCCTAAAGGAAATATACCATGATGCTTATGTCATTTAGAGTGGCTACGTGTAGGTTCATGTGTCTCAACATGTATTCTGGCTGTGAGTGGCTGTTGTGTAGGTGGGTGGAGGACAGAAAGCGTGGGGAGGGGGGACTGCCATTGTTTCGTGGACTCAGAGTCAGGCGAGGATTGTTGCAGGGGCACTCCAAATGGGCTGTGATGTGGGTGTGGTGCTTCCAACTTTATTGTGTGCAGCATCCTGTCCTGGCGACTAAAAATAGAGAGACAGAGAAGAAGAAGAAGGAGCGCCAAGAGTGAAGCTCACGCTGGAAGTCAGGGGGCAGGGGTCAACCAGATCGCACTTCACAGGGCATCAGACAAGGCTTTCATTAGAGTCTGCTTATCAGTATTTTTGATTAGATATCAGAGGACAGACAGATAGAGATGTACTATACAACTTCTCATCTTTTAACAATATTTTAACCACTGATAAGAAGTGACGTAGCCTCTCAGGTTTAAAAGTGAAGCCTATGACCTTTAATCTTTTTTTTCAAATGCCCAGCAGAGGGCAACACCAATGGTTCCAGTCAGAACTCAGATTTTTTAAAAGTCTATTTTGAGTCTCTTTCTTGAGTCTGTAGTTAATTATCCTGTCTCTCTCCTCTCCACAGGCTTCCTGTTTCACATCATCTCTGCAGGTGACAATGCGGGAGTTACAAGTGCCACTAATAACCCCACCACTAAACCCGTGGTGACAAATCCTGCCACCACTCAAAAGACGGTGCCAGCTACCACCGCTAAGGTGAACACAGACCTAAATGCCAAGTCCACATTGGCGCCAGCTACTGCTGAAACCACAAAACCAGCACAGGCAACCACAGTTACTGCAGCTGCTACAACCATCATGCCAGCCACCACGGTCACTGCTACCCCCAAACCGACAGAAAAACAGACTCCAGCACAACCTCCAGCCCCAGCCGTCACAGACAACCAATCACCAACTTCCGCAACCCGGACTACTGCTGCTATGACTCCACAGAGTAAAACCCATCCTGTTACTGTGAATCCCACTGCTGTAACCACTGACAGCAGCAGTAGCGGTGCAGTGGTGACCACCAACGCTTCAGTAATCCAGAAGATAAAACCCTCTGATCCCAGTGTCACAGTGGCACTACAAGGGACTGGGTTGCCTGCAACACAGCGGGGGGGTCCAGGTGATGTGACGATGACACCGATCGCAAAGATCTCCACAGATGCTCCGACACCAGTACAGCAGTCCACGAGTCACACCACCATCATGGTGAAGACGAGCCCACGGGACAGCAAAGGAGGTGAGATACCCCACACCCTACATTCAAGGCTGCCCATAAGAAGGGATAAAGGGGAGAGCTTTCTGGGACCCTGCCAAACAGAGGGGGCCCATGGAGGTCAGCAAAACCATGGCCAATTCTAAGGCTACTGTAAGCTGTAATAATGTTATTTTATTTTTAACCTGAATAATAACCACTTATTAAAGTAACAAAAACGTTTAGATTTTTTTCAAAATGTAAAACCCTTTCCTCAAGACAGAATTACCTTTTTGTTGGTGATGTTAACAATGTGGAAGGGCACACTGAACTAAATGATGGGGAATGATGTTGACTTCATAGCAAAGCCATAATATGCATAGATGTCAGGGTGCAAGAAAATTTAGAAGAAGAAACTGAGACTACTCTTTTATGGAAAAGAACAAAATAATTGTGACAAAAATGTGTTAACAGTGGCAAAAAAAGAGCAAAACTTGTAGCAAAAATGCAAAAAGTAGCAAAAACATTGATGGATGGCAAAAAATTTTGGAAAGACAGGCTAAAGTGGCAAAAATGGGGGGGGGGGGCATGAAAAAGTTGCCAATATGAGCAAAATAGGACAAAAATTGGTTAAAAGCTGCGAAATAATGGGAAAAATGTGGCAAAAAATACAAGGATGGCAAAAATGGAAAGAAATAGGTTAAAAGTGGCAAAAACTGGCAAAAAAAAGCATTAAAAAATTACCGATATGGGGGTAAATGGGGCAAAAAAAAGGGAAAATAATGGGCAGAATGTGGTACAATAAAGGATACAATGATGGCAAAAAATAAGTAAAGAAGAAATAAGTAAAAAGTGGCAAAAATTAATGAAAAATTGGAAAAAGTGGCCAAAATGAGCAAAATAGGGCAAAAATGTTCATAGAGGGGCAAAAAATGGCAAGAAAAACTGCTAAAAAAATTTATAAACCAGCAAAAATGGTTGAAAAGTAGGCAAAAGTGACAAAATGATTGCCGAAAAATGGGGGATAGTGGCAAAAATGGTTTAAAAAAAAGTGGCAAAAATAAGTGGCAAAAATGGGCAAGAGTGGCAAAAAAATAAATGGTTAAAAATGGGAAAATGTGGTAAAAAAATAAATTAAAATAAATAAATAAATAAATAAGCAGAGAAATAAGTGGCAAGAATGAGTGATAAAGGGCAAAATTTGGCAAAAAATTTCAAAAACATCTAGAAAGTTGCAAATTGGGTAAAAATGGCATAATGAGTTGATAGGGGCCAAAATGTCATATAAAGGAGAAGAGTAGGAAACAGTGGGGAAAAAAGTGGGAAAAACGTGCAGCAAAAGGAAAAAAGATGAAAACCTGCAAAAACTGGTTCCAAACAGAAGGTTAAAAACTTTCAAATTCTGGCCAGAATGAAGCAAAAAAACAGCGGCAATAATTGATAGAAAAAGTGGCGAAACAGGTTAAAAAGTAGCACAATAAATAATTCCAACATCAGAACCCAATGATAGCTTGACACTCCAAATGAGATAACTGCTAGTCAGAATGCTAGCATCAGCGATACTGATCCAACAAACATGCAGTGATATCATCAATAAATCACAACCGGGGAGGGCCCATTCTTCTATTTTCTTAGGGGGCCAGCCAGTTCTAAAGGCGATCCTGCCTACAACAGCTACAAATGAGGAAAAATTAAAAATCCTAACTAATTACTCATAAATCAATTTGATGGATCTTTCAAATAGGAGACAAACTCAAGCTTTACTAGCCTATGTCCACCTTTTCACACAGTTACCTGTGGTCTAAATGAAACATCTGTGCCATCCTTTGGTCAAAGCCAGTATGGATCAAGCACCAGAACAGTTGAAAAAAGTTTTATTTCTCTCATTAATCTATACACAGTACCCCATGATGACAAAGTGAAAACAGAAATTTGAAAAAATGTGCACTTTTACTAAAAGTTTTAAAAACTGAATAATCACATTGACAAAAGTATTCAGACCCTTTGCAAAAACACTTAAGATTTAAAATTTTTAAAATTTTCTCATTTCATTTAAGCTGGTCAGCTCTTAGAAGAGTCCTGATTAAGCCAAACTCCCTCTATTAGAGAATTAAAGGAGGCCACTGAGTTCTTTGGAAACCTTCAGAGCAGTGATCATTTTTGGAGCCTTCCCCAGATCTGTGACTTGCATCAAACTTGTCTGAGTTCTGCAGGTTCCTTTGAGTAGGTTTTTCTATACTCACCTGTGTTATACTGTCAAGGTTGTGCACCATCATCTGGAGACTTTACCGCTGTGACCTTTTCTTTTGTTGAAGGTACGGAGAAAACAACTGTGACGATGACAAACCAACAGCCAACAGCATCGAAGGACCCAGTGCCAGATGGAAATACAGGGACCACCAACAGCCCCTCCACCAAAGTGGTACCGCCTGTAGGGGGAACGTCCAGAACCGGGGCTGGAACCACAGCACCCCTAATGCCTACCATCCCTGCTACCACCATGGCAGCTCAGCCAAAAACATTCCAGGTATGTTTTCAGCTTTTTTCACACAGTAATTCACAAAAAACACAATTCTGATTGATTTAACTGACGTCTTATATTTTGTTTTTTCCTGCAGTATTCTCTAAACACTGGTCATGAGGTAAGATTTGAATTTATTTTGATAGTTTTGTTTCTTAAAAATCTGCTTCTATTCCAGAACAATCCACGTGATAATAAACACAGTTCCTGCCCCGACTCTCCTCAAACCTCAGCTATTGTCCCGTCCATGGGAGGCTGACCCGCACCCTTCCACTCCTTTCTTCTCTGACATTTACTCCCAAACGTTCAGTCTAATTAAAGATGTCCAATTATTGTGCAACATCCTGCAGGGAGAGCAAGAACAATAAGACGTGTTGTTTTTAATCATCTACCTTCATGACCTTTTTGTGTTTTTTTTTTAACAAAACAGCAGCCATCCAAATTAACACAATTTGGCACATAGGGATTTTTCCCAGTGGGTTAATGAAATTTAGGACTGGTACAATAACACTTAACAGACATTTTTCATCAACTTTTGTAGAATTTAGAATGCTCTCCTGTAAAAACATCCAGACTTCCCTTCCCTTGAGGACTCTGAGTTTCCAGTGATCAAACAGGAAGTAGTGAAGCTCATGATTAAAGAAAAGATTTCAGTCACCGAGTGGAAAAAGTGTCTTAGTGGGAACTTTCCTGCCTTTCACTAGTTTCCTACATTCCCACACTGTACCCATCCTCTCTGTCTGACCTTTTACACAGCTACGCTCCTCTGTCATATGCCAAAAATAATCCACAAGTCACCATACATACAGGTCTGATCTCAGCTGTAAACAAAGCAGAGGTTTACAATAGTCAATAGTTATTGATGTTTCATTTATTATGGGCACAGATTTTTACCTGTGTGTCATTTTACCTTCAGAAAGATGAAGAGAAAGAGCTGGTGGAGGTGTGCAGACGGCTGATGTTGGATATGCTGGACGGGAATTGCACGCTGACATGGAGGCATCACAAAGGGAAAGTCCAGTTTGACTGTGTGGTGATTAACGGAAAAGGTAAAGGAACGTCCTCCCTTTATAGTGCTGTGAAAAGTATTTGTCTACTTCCTAATTTTGTGTTTTTCAGTATATTTATCACACTTACATATTTCAGATCATCAAACAAATTTTAACATAAGACAAAGATAACCCCAGTAAGTACAAAATGATTTTTTTAAATGATGATTTTTTATCAAGGGAAAAAAGTCATCTAAACCTACCCATAAGTGCCCCCTAAACCTAATAACTGGTTGTGCCATCCTTGGTGGCAACTACTGCAAGCAAGCATTTGCAGTAACCTGGCAGTGGGTCTTCACTGTGGAGGAATTTTGGACCACTCTTTTTTGCAGAATTATTTTATTTCAAACACATTGGAGGGTTTTCAAGCATGAACAACCTGTTCAAAGTCATGCCACAGCATCTCAATCAGATTTAGGTCTTGATTTGACAAGGCCACTCCAAAACCTTCCATTCAGAGGTCGACTTGCCGGTGTGTTTCAGATCATTGTTTCTTGTTGGATAACCCAAGTTTGCTTGAGCTTGAGGTCATGAACTGATGCTTGGATATTCTTCTTCAGGTTTTTCTGGTATAGAGCTGAATTCATAGCTCTGTCAATTACAGCAAGTGATTCAGGACCATCACACTGCCACCATCATGTTGGACTGTTTGTATGCTGTTCTAGTTTTACACCAGATGTAAAGGGCCGCACAGTTCAACTTTTATCTCATCAGTCCACAGAATATTTTCCCAAAAGTCTCTGGGATCATCAGGATTGCCAAATGTGAAAATATCCTTTGTGTTCTTTTTTGTCAGCAGAAGTTTAGGCCTTGGATCTCTCCCATGGATGCTGTTTTAGCCCAGTGTCTTTCTTATGGTTGAGTCATGAACTCTGACCTTAACTGAGGCCAGTGAGGCCTGCAGGTCTTTAGATGTTGTTCTGGGTTCTTTTGTGACCTCCTGGATGAGTCATCATTGCATTCTTGGAGTCATTCTGGTTGACTGGCCAATCCTGGGGAGGCTCACCACTGTTCCAAGTTTTCTCTATTTGTGGATAATGGCTCTCACTGTGGTTCACTGGAGTCCCAAAGCCTTTCCAGACTGATAGACGTCAGTGATTTGTTTTCCATCTGTCCTTGTGTCTTTAGATGGCATCATGATGTGTTGTTTTTTAGATCTTGTAGCCTACCTCACTTTTCAGACAGGTTCTATTTAAGGGATTTCTTGATTCAAAATATCTGGCAGTAATCAGGCTAGTGGGTGTGGACAGTGAAATTGAACTTAGCTTTCCATAAAATATAGTTAATCACAGCTAATTCATGATTTAACGAGGACAAGCAATTACTTTTTTCATATAGGCCCAGGTAGGTTTGGATGACTTTTTGTCTCTTAATAAATGAAATCATCATTTAAAAACTATATTTTGTATTTACTTGGATTATCTTTGAATATCACATTTTGATAGATAATCTCAAACATTTAAATGGGACAAAAATTCAAAAAGTGCAAAATCAGGAAGGGGGAAAACAGTTTTTCATAATTTTGTAAGTTCTTGATTTCCAACCCGGGGCCTGAACCCTTCTTTCTTTGAGGTTTATCAAAAGTAGGTTTACATATTAACTTAAATTAATGTAATGCTGGACAATTAATTAAAAGAAATATAGTTTGTTTGCAGGTGATGTGACATCACGGAGAAGAAATCCAGATGGGGGGCAGGAAGTGATTTCTGCATAGAGATGCACAATCAAAATTCCAATGTTTTGTGTTCCAATTTCCACCAAGTGGTCTGGTTTGGTTCAGTACGGTTTGTCACAATAAACCTCGATCTTGCCCGTGTTTCCACAGCCCATGTCCAGCCTCATCTGTTGCGAGTGAATATCCATCTCTTTTTTGGAGCCTCTTAGCTCAGTACAAGACTCCTCAAGTCTCTTGTCTCCAGTCATCTGGCTCAACATGCAGTAGGAGGTCTGCAGAGTTAGTTATTTGTGATATCGATCCTCTAAACCAGGTTGATAGGTGGAAGAATCACTTTCTGTGAATTTCAGGGATCATACCTAATGCATGTGGATGTTTTGTGATAACTGCAGAGCTTTAACATGCTGACTCTCTCCTGTTTTCATTGATTCCTAACTGCTGTTCTTCACTTCCTGTCCCCCATTTGACATCCATGCATCATTGGGATCATGTGACTGCAAACAACCTATTGGTTGGATTAAGTGTGTGCTGTTTAGGCCTGTTATAATGAGATTTAATCACTGAAAAACATTCAAATGTATGTGAATTTTTGACAGAAATGCAGTGTATATGGGGAGGCGCACCATTCTTTTTAGATACAACAGGCAAGCATATTGTTATAAATGATATGCTAACTAATACAACAATATCTATGTTACAGTGAAAACGAGCCTGGCAACACAGATCTATGAAGAGATTAACAAGGTAAGAATTAAAGGATAATTCTGCTATTTTTAAACCCCAGCTATATAACTTCAGCCAACATCCATGAAACAGGATGTAAAGATGTATTCGTTATTCGCAGGATTTTCCAGTCAATAAAAAGTTTTTGTTTTTATGTTTTTTTTATGTAAAGAAACCAACAGATAATAAGACTCTGATAGCCATCCTGGCATCCTGTGGAGCTCTGCTCATCATGATCGTCATCCTTGCTGTTTGTGCCTCGCATCACCGTAAACCTTACAACGAGAACCAGGTAAGAAGAGGCGTTTTTCTTATCAAAGCTGCTTTAGCTCTGTCAGGCTTTCCAAGTCCAGCCACAAATTCTCTACTGGATTGAGGTCTGGGCTTTGACTCATTCACTCCAGAATATTACCCTTGTTATCTTCGAACCATTTCCTCGACCTTTACAAGCTGTCCAGGGCTGGCTGCCAGGAAGCGTCCCTACAACATGATGCTGCCACCACTGTGCTCCTAGGCCAAAAAAATTTTTGTTTTAAAGATTTGTTTAGAGATTTGAACATGCACTCAATTTTTAGAACCTCAAATCCTGAAATAACAAAATCTTTATGACTGTCTTGAAAACAGAGCTCAAAATTCAAATAAAGTTTGCAATTTTTCCGCTTTTCTTGCCTTAATTTAACACAGTGCAGAATTCTTACCACATCTTGATCTTGACATAAATGTTTAAAGTTGATTCAAATTCAATTCTTCTCTGCAGCAACACCTCACCGAGGAGCTGCACACGGTGGAGAACGGTTATCACGACAATCCGACGCTGGAGGTGATGGAGGTGCAGCCGGAGATGCAGGAGAAGAAGATGGCGCCGAACGGAGAGTTCAACGACAGCTGGATAGTCCCCATGGACAACCTGCTGAAGGAGGACATGCCTGACGAGGAGGACACTCACCTGTAGAGACAACTTTGGTGGACACTGAAGAAGAAGAAAACAAAGAGGAGGAAGGGGGAGGAAGGAGCTGCAAAGGGACCTGGCTGATGGAGACTCTTCTTCCTTGAGCGAGGAAAGACTTAAAACACAGAAATACATCCCATGAAAGAAACAAGCCCATATATTTTAAAGATTAAGAAACAATGAAATCACACAGTGGCCTTACAAGCTCTAAAATAAGCCACTTCAGCTATTCACAGTTGTGCCTACATGGAAATATTCTTGTGCAACTTCCTTTAGAGCAATTTTTACAGTTTTTCTCAGAAAGTGTCCAAAACATAGAGTGGACTGTGCCTTTTTTCACGATTAACAAATTTGTTCACAAGCACATGTAAATAAAGTATTTTTATGTAATATTCAGCATGTGAACACTGATCACTTTTGATCTGAAGGAGAGCTACAGACGTTAAAGACATGTCGGCTGCCTCTGTGGTTCTAGAGATACTAACATAGTTATGGAGACCTCAGGATACTTTAAATCATCCTGGTGATTTAACTAGAGCATGTCAGAGCTACCAGAGGCTTCAACTGGCAAATATAATCCATAAAAGAAGGGAATACCTGTGTAGAAATAGGACAGATTGATGGGTTTAAACCCAGATGCCACATAATGACTCAAGGATGTACGGAGGCCCAAGGGGGCAAATGACAAGTCTTTTTGTGTTGTGTTTTAAGTTCAGATTTTGATGTAAGACCTTGGTTTGATTTTTTTTTTTTTTTATCATAATGTGATCACAAAGTTTAGATGCAGATTATTTTTTCTTCAGGTGGAAACTGTTCCAGACTAAGAGCTCCTATTTTTGTACCATTAAGACTATCCATTCAATTATTAATGTTAGCATTTTCCACCGAAATATCATGGATCAACACAAAATTAACAGTAATTTCAATAGGAAAATACATACCGAGTTACCGAGATGATGAAAAAGGCACCGAAATAAATGATGAAAAAATGACAAAAATTACAACAAAAACAATGAAAAAATCAGGAAAAAAGACCTAAAAAGATGAAAATGACAACAAAAAAATGATGACAGAAAACTTAAAGAAACAACGATAACAAAAAATGATCTCACAGATGTCATCATACTTTTTGGGGGGATTTAGAGCAGAATATTTGATTTTTACAGCTTTATAGAAGGATTATCCTGGCAAATAAAACCTTAAAGTCAAATTCAATTCCACAGTCAGTAAAGTCAGTATGGTAATAAGGAAAAAAAAAACACTTTAATAAAGCTGAGAATAATGTACATAAAAGTGAGGCAAACACTGTAAATATTTGTATTTTTCACTGTTCCTGAAGCTAAAGGGATGGAGTCATGTTTAAAGATTTGTTGTTAAATCCTGCAGCCGAATCTGAGCACATTTTCTGTTTAATTTGTGTGATAATTTTCTCCCTTTAACCCATTAAGAATTAATATATATTTACTTATAAACATGTGAATCCATCAGCTTGGGCCCTCCAATCCTCATCTGTTTTTATTGTTTTTGTTTGTGTTTTTGTGTGTATAATTTCACTTTTATTACACTATAGCTGTGATGTTTTTTCACCAAAGTACGTTACCAGTATTTGATGTATTTATGTTTGTTTGCCGCTGAAGGTGAACAACAGGGGTCTGACACACTGGAAGCTGTAAATGTCCACCGTCTCGGCGGTCCTCTTATTTTACATGTCATGATTTGCAAATAAAGGGAAAATTTTCCATGTTTGGTGTCAGATTTTTCTACTATAGAGCTGTAAGTATCAGGGCAGAGCAACATGGAGCAATACACACATGTGGACAAAATTGTTGGTACCCTTCTGTTAAAGAAAAACCTGACATAATTTTAAAATTAATAAGTAAAAAGTCTACTGATAATTAACCAGTGAAAATCAGACATTGTTTTAAATTGTGGTTCAAAACAATCATTTAAAAAACAAACTTATAAAACTGCCCTTTACAAAAGTGATAGTACCCTTAACTTAATATTTTTTTGCACAACCTTTTGAGGCAATCAGAGCAATTAAGCAATTTCCGCACCTGTCCCAGTTTGTTTTTTGCTCACTACTTGTGAGCAAACTGCTCCAGCTGTCTCAGGTTTGAAGCATGCCTCCTCCAGACTGCATGTCTCACTTCCTTTCACAGATGTTCAACAGGATTTAGATCAAGGGCTCATATAGGTCATTTCCACCAAGCAGTCAGTGCGGAACAGCACACTTGTTTTTTGCGTTTCCACAGAGCAAAAGTTGGAAAGGGTCCCAAAAAACTGACCCGAAGAATCCCACTTTTCTGCACCCTTCCATATGGGTACCAATCTTACCTACCCGTACCAAAAAGGTGGAGCTGCACACACAACAACAGGGGGTTGTACTGACGTCACATCAGCGTGCAACTCAGCTGCTCACCTTCGGATTGCATAACACAGAAGTCTGCTCTGTGAGGAGCGGGCAAAAACGGGAGAAAAATCTGTGTGCAGCTGTAGCCACAGGAAGATCACGCTGCTTGTAGATGGCCTTACAGCCTTTACATTTAACATGCTTGTCTATAACTTTCTTTCTAATCTCCTGGGACAACTGTCTCCTTAGCTTTCTATGGTCCATGTTCAGTGTGGTCCGCACCAGGATATCAAACAGCAGTGACAACTTTTCACCCTTTAAATAGGCAGACTGACTGATGACAAGTTAGAAGACATCAGTGATGCTAATAACAGGACACACTTTAGTTTAACATGTCTCTATGGTAAAACTATTTTACAACTTTTTATAGGGGTACTGCCAATTTGGTCAAAGCCAGTTCTGTTACTTTGTTTTTAAAATTATTCTGTTGAACAACAATTCAAAAGCAATGTCTGATTTTCATGAGTTAATTTTCAGTTTTTTTTAAATTATTATTACTTTTTCAGTTTAAAGTAATTTCAGTGACCATTGCAGCTTTTCCTGTCTTTAACAGAAGTTTATCAACAATTTTGTCCACGTGTGTATTGCCCAGTCCTGGTCTGATATATCAGCACATGGCCACTAGAGGGCAGAAAGAGCACAGAGACAAGAACTTAAGAAACCTGAACAAAATACAATCTTTATTCATTATATACATTACATACAATGCAATACTACAAGGCTTTCTACACATTCACTGTATCCACAGAGTAGTGCTCACTGATCGGAGAGTACCAGCCTTTAAACTCCCAAGTCCCACCCAGGGGTCCAGAGAGGGGCGAGATGGAAAGAAAACATGAAAAAAAAAAAAAAATAATATTTCATCCAGCAAACAGTGCTGTGTGGAGGAGATTTAACCTAAAAGATCAAAAACAAGAGTAGTATTTGGCATTGTGTTTGTTTTTTTTTCCATACAAAGGTGCTTTCATTTATTTTTTAACACAGTTTTCTTCTGGCACAAAACAAAAAATAAATGCTACGGCAAGCGTGAGGAGCCTTAAATGTCATCAGGACATTATGAATAATCCCTTGCTCAGTTAGTCCATTAAGGGACCATAAAACGAAGATGTTTATCATGGGGAGTCTGCAGGTTTATTTTTATTGACTGAGTAATCTAAGGTATTAAATATGTCAAAATAGCAGGCCACTTTAATGTTAAAATGAAACGTGCCGATGATAGAAACGCTGATACAATTATACGCGATGAGCAACCACGACCACAGTAAACAACATCTTAAGGGGATTTTTGATATTTCAAATAACAGGGCACTCAGCAAAAAAAGATATTTTAGTCATAAAGATACCAAAAATATTGATTTAAACTCCTGCACAATTCAACTCAGAGTGTTTGCAGGAGATCTTAAGCTCATATTGACATTTAAAGGACCATACCAATGTTTTTGTTTGTTTCGGCACATCAGTCAGTTCTTTGTTTACTTTACATTTAAATTCAGGGGAACGTTAAGGAAGAAAAAGACGAGGGAAAGGGAAAATGTCAGCGAAAAACTCACACTTACTTAGTATTATAATCCAAGACCTAAATCTTCAAACTCCTTACTGGCAGCAGCACTTCATTCACACACCAATTGTTTAATTTATCCCAATAAGTTATAAGATTTAAGTTATAATATATAGCCAGAGAGATGCTGTAAGAAGACCCTGATTCTTTTCATGAAAAGGGATGAAAGAGAAAAGAACAAAATCTGAGCGTAGAATCTGTTCAATCCAAGAAGTTCATATATGTATATTTACATTTTCTGTACACCCGTTATAGTCCATCCATTACTGAGGACGACAAATTAAACTGCTGGAGAAAAAACAATACTTTGATATATATTAAACTTTATCTCATAGAATCATTCCTCCATTATTACATTTTGTCTCTTTTTGGCCGTCACATTCATAAAAAGAGTAACAAAATAACCAAACCAAAACTGGATAGGTTCTGAATTTCAACACAAAAGAAGATTTTGAAGGCCACATTTACAGGATAAGCTCATCTGAAAACAGCAACCTTTAGAGGTGCTTTGGATGTTCGATTACACAACAATAGTGCCTAGGATGCCTGAAAATTAATTCCAGAGTGTATAGATTTATGAGAACCCCAACACTTTTGTAAACTGGTGACATGCAGATCCCTCCGAACATGATGACCCCAGGAGTAGGTGGACTACTACAACAATGCTGGACCCTGTGGTCTTTCTAGTGCTGCTTACTCTTCTACTGAAATTCCCTTACTTCTTAGTTTAGAGTCTTTAGGAGTAACAGCCCCATGTTCACGACTCATCACTCAGTAGAAAGTTTTTTATGTGAACATGCCCATGTTGCTTCATAACAAAGCCACACTGCCGACTACTGGCCATACACATTTACTACAGTGGTTTTGGAAGAGATATTTCAACCCATAATCCTGATTTTGTCCTCTCCACAATCATAGAAACAGGATTGATGGCAATTACTTAAAACATGTTCCAAAAGATATGTTCAGCTTGAATATTATAATATTTCTTAATATTTTTTTGGTTAATTGCAATTAATCTCACCTTTTGTCACTTACTGGAATGCCACTATTTTGCATTTAAAGTTTTGGATTAAGACCTGCTTTTGGAACTTTGGAAAGATTATGGCATGAAATGAATGACAGAAAAAGGGACTTGCGATGGATTAAAAAGGAAATAAGGTAAATGCTTAATAACAGAAGGTTACGCAGACTTTTGACTTGTCCACTGAGCTGTCTGACTTTTTAGAGTAAATTAAGACGCTAAGGTGCAGAGGTGGACTCATGTTACATCGTTGTGGCTAAAGCTAAAGTGTGCCTAATCTGAATAACTATGGATCTTATTTTATCAGGATCAATGCATTTAAGCTGACAGCCCTACTTCTTTCATATTTTTGCTTAAGTATGGATCTTGTGGATCATTGCTGGGTCATGTCTGGCCAACTTTAAGAGGCAGAATAGGTTCTTTGCAATCATGTGATCCTGAATGCTTGTTGGGGGTCAGGAAGTAGGGGATAGCCATTAGGAATAAATGGGAATGGAGGAAAGTTAGTACTTCAAATCTCTAAATGGACCTCCGTCTAGTCAGATGAAGGGAGAGTGTAGAGGAGTCTTGTACAGAGCTAAGAGGCTAGCTGAGCCTCTTTAACATTTAAAAAATTCCTCGTTTTGTCTAACACACTTTAGTTGAAATGCTGATGGACTAGAAACTAAATAAACCTCGTGGGATGAGCGACCGAGTAATAATGTGGTGTTAATGAACAAGCCTTTCCTACAAAATGGCTCTTTAATGTGAGCCACTGTAGCTCGCTTCTGTTTGAGTGCCAGTTTCCTTTCCTCATGTTTTTTCGTTATTCAATCTATATTTAAAAAGCCAAACTGGTACCAAATGAAGAGCCAGCTCTACTGAGCTAAATGATCCAGATCTCTTAAAAGAGAAGCATTTCCTGTCGGATAAGATCAGAGTTCAATGAGCTAAACCATGGCAACACTAGACCATACACAGGCATTGTGTGACAGGGTACTGTCACTGCTGTTGAGTTTTTTCAAAATTCTTTTTGGATATTTCACTACTATCTGGACACAACAGGAGCTTAAGAATTAAGAATGTTTTTATTTTTGCACTCTTAACACTTGGCATAGTCATAAACAGCTCAAAACAGCCTTTTTGGTAGTGTTTTTCTATACAGAAATCACTACTTTGCCAAGGGAAGTTCCTGCTGCTGAGTGACCTGGCAACAGATGGGTAGCAGGATACATTTATATTTTTGATAAACCTTAACTGTCAGTATCACCATAAAAGGGATTGGTTTTATCAGCAAAAATCCAATATCGTGCATCCTTAGTTTTTAGTTGTGTTTGCCGAGCTGTGTGCATAGTGGCAGGCATCAAATGTATTAATCTCAATAAGAATCTTTTCTGAAACTTAACATGAAAATGTTTTCAGTCGATCTTTTTTTGTGTAAACGTGGCCTAAATGTTTTCCCGTGTCACGGACACACTGTCCTTATACCAAGTAAATTAACAAGTAAACTTGAGCTGAAATTGTGCAACAATTGGCCTCAGCAGACTTCATCTCATCATCCATTTTGCTCCAAATGTCTGTGTTTGACTGTGTGGGCGTTTGTGTGGGTAAAAAGCACAAATCCAACACTTTAAAAAAAAAGGAAAACTCTGTGAAATAAATCCTCTTTTTGGCCTTAATTTTTCTACGATGGAATAACAAGTGAAGATGAGAAACAGAAGCGATGTTTGGCAGAGTTTAGAGGGCCTTTATGTGCTCCAAGAAGTCTTCATTACCAAGAAAAACCCAAAGAGATATTTGGGTAAAAGAAAAACTCACAGTTCATGTCGTTGGTATTTGTTCACATCCAAATACCGTAGTGTCGTTTGAGAGTGTTTATCTCACTGTCAGGTAACAGCAGGAGTTTCCAGATGAGTAGTTTCCCCCTACCAGGGTTCAGAAATAGAAAAATATCTGGTCTCTGTGTCCTCTGTCCTGTCATGGTGCAGAGATGGGAAGGTGTTCAGTCAGTCCAGTAGGTTAGGAGCAAAGGGGGGCTGGAGTGTCCAAAGTGAGAGGGGCTAGAGTGTGATGAGGTCTACTAGGTTTCCCTTAGGCGGGGTCATGCTGTCCGGGAAGAAGTTGACGAGTGTGTCAAAGAGCTGGGTCCGCTGAGCATACGTCTGATCCACGTCTGAGAAACCTAAAGGAAGAGAGGAGAGGAAGAAAGATATCAGTTAATTTGTGTGGCTGTAACATCAAAATCGGAGCACTTTGATCATGTTTATGCTAATTTCATGTGTCTGATTTTAAACCGACAGATCTGAGGATTTATTTTAACTGCTTTATGAACATAAAAGAGATCTCTCCCTCGCTCTCTCTCAGATCTCTGTGTGTCACACACTGAGAGGGGGAAACTATATTTACCCAAGAAAATACAGAAATAAGGTTCTGATTCACACTATTTCAGTCTTATGTTGCCTTAAACTGACATGACCTAACACCACATGAGCATTAGGTCCCTTTGCATTGCACGCTTGCTGTCCACACTGCATCGGTTAAATATTGAAAACCCTGTCCTTTAAATTTCCCCTTGAGAAATCCAGCACTTTAATTTTAAATGCAGAGAAATGGATGGGTTGTGCCTTGTATTGACAAGCCTTTGACAGCAGAGAGACAAATAGTTTTGCCACTGTGTTATAATAGGTTGGAGGATAATATTTCAAACATTGATATAGTAATTACTAAGAAAGGTCAATGCATGCTTCTCTTCAGTGAACAGACACGGAAGTATTCATATGACTTTAGTCTGATAAAAAGCAGCATTACTTGAGATGTCATTGCTCTGGTGCAATGAAAAATTTGGACATCCAAGCCCTGCAGAGTTCTTGTTTTCTTTATGAATATTATTAATGGACAACTATCTCCATATTGTAAGACAAGTCAACGAACTCTTTTGAAAAGAAAACTGAAAGAAAATCAAGAAAAACTTAATATAGAACACTCCTGCTACCTTGTCATCTCACTAATTAGTTGTTCCTCAGCCATTTTAACACAAGCCACAGACAGTAAATTAGAAATTGGGTGTTGTTTTGTCATAGCAATGCCTCTTGGCAATAAAAATCATACCCTTTTAAATGGTGCCACATTTATAAGGAGCATGGGTTTGTGGGATGAGCAGCAGAGTTGAGTATGTGGGTTTAGCCAATGTAAAATTTGCAGAATCTTCTCTGCCAGGCCCGAACAGTCTACTCTGCTGTCGCTAATGACTTTTGTTTTGACACCTCAAGAAGACTGTTTCCTCACCCTGTCAGCCTACCATAGGCTGCAGATTTGCAGTCAAGGTCTGAAGGACGATATGGCCGACTGCTCTCTGCCCAGACAATCTGGAACAGACTGCATGCAGCCAAACTCCACTCTCATGTTGCTGCAAGGGGCCCTGCTGTGACTGCCCTTCACCATCTGATCCATTTGCGCTGCAGTCAGCAACATATGCACAAGAATTCGATTTGTTCGGGATTTGTCCAGATTCTGACTACAACAGTTGGATTGTAGGGTCAAAGTGTGGAGAGGACGTGAAAAACGCAGCACCTTTTAGTAGAGATAGTGTGATGGAAAAACGAGGCTCGCCATCATTGGAGCCAATCTCAATGCAGAGAGATATCGCGATGAGATTCTGCAACCAGGGGCAATCCCATATTTCCACAGTCTGGGACTGGACTCTGCACTTGTGGGATCAGCTTGGGCGTGCCGTTTCTTGCCAGAGTGACCAACACAACCATGTTGGCTGACTTGCGACAAATGCTGATTGAAGAATGGGATGCTATTCCACAGCAGTGTTTTACCAGGCTGGTGAGCAGCATGAGGAGGAGGTTTCAGGCTGTCGTGGCAGTGTACAGTTCTTCCATCATCGATTGGTTCTTGCTCATCTGGCAAATGTATGTTCCTTACAAATGTGGCACCATTTAAAACGGAAATAAACAGGCTTTCCAACGCTGTTAAGATTTATCGTCAAAAAGTGATGTTACAACAAAGAAATAATCTACCAAACACAAATTTCCTTACTTACACCTTACTTATTTAATTCCTTCGGCTGTGCTACCCAATAGCTCTAACAGCACAGCAGTAAAATTTAGAAACATGCAGATGTTTAGCAGGTAGATAGTTTATCATCAATACAAACAGGTTTTAATCCTACAGGTATGTCAAAGTTATCTGAAGTAGAGAGGATTTTGCTCTAATGACAGCATTAGAGAAATTTCAAAGGCATATCTGGATGTTAAATGGGTGTTTAGCTGAAGAATGGATCTTCTTACCCAGAGGGATGAAGTCGGAGCTGGACTTGAAGAGAGCCGAGGGCAGAAGCTGGAACTGAAGCACAACAACCGTCATAAAGAATGCACTAAAATGTCAGATCTTCATCAACTTAGAAATGTAAAATGGGGAGAAATACAGCTGAAAGTGGAACGATGGATGCTAGAAATAACAACCCAAGGTTCTGCATGATTAACACAAATCTTGAATTTTCCTTGACTCAATATACCACTCATATATCCCAGTTTAAAATTATTCCTCAACACCATACCTCCTTATTTTTTCTTTTTATCTAATGTTTTTTCCAATCTTTTTCCATCTAGTTTATAAACTTCTCCACCTTTTTACATTATATTTCTCATTTTTAATCTTGTTTTCTTTCCTCTGAATTAAAAAAGACTAACAAAAAGGGTAAAAAGAAAGGTCTACTCTACAGATATGTGCAGTACCTCTTTGGTCTCATCGGGATCTGTGTGGTCCACCGTCAGTGAGAGGTCGTTCTGCAGGTATTTTAGTGCACTCAGAGGCTCCGACTGAGCTTTCTCTTCAAATCTGCAAAACCAAAACACTTTTATTTACAAAAATGCACACTGTGAGAGTGCAGTTACAGCTGGCAAACACTAGATGGCAACAATCACACTGCAAAGATGAACTCAAAGTAGTCAGGTTTCCCATTATGAAACAGATTTCATGCTAAATTAAGGGTGTTTCAGGACAAAAATGCTACTTCCTGTTAAGATTTTAAAAGGACTTGTTTTCTTGTCTTCTCTGATTAGTCATCACATTTATGAAATATCAAAATATCTGCTGCTTTTTTATAATAATGCTTTCATTCATCCAACCTTGCTTCAATTTTGACTCTATATAATTGACAAGAAGACATGATGATGTAACTTTAAATCACTCTCAAATTCTAGAGGACACATTCATGGACCAGCCCTGCTTTAAATGAGAGCTCTCACCATATTATACAACAGTTCAAATCTGTATAAAGCTGATGACTAATGATTTTACATAAACAGGTTTCAGCTGAGCAACACTCAATCAGTATGATAAGCTCTGTATTGATGCGGACAGCGTATTAAATCAGCGCATCATTAAAGGACAGAAGATGTCATACAGAGGTGAAAGAGGTGTTAACATGGACCTGTATTTCCTGATTAGGTATCTGCAGTGTCGCAGCAGGTACTCCTTTGAAGGTCGACACAGTTTGAGGGACCAGAAGTCGTCCAAACGCATCTTAGGAGAACACGACTTCCCTGGGTTACCACCAAACAGGTAATGCACCTAGAAAAACACAGATTACATACAATTAAATTGATAAAAAACCTGTTGTTGGACATCTGCACTCTGCTTTTTCAACACTTTCCTTCACGAATGGATTTAACAGTCGCAGACTTGCAGTCCTTTACTAGTGCAGCTTTCCAAGTCATCTTCTAACATGGAACTTATCTGTTGCAAGCTATTTTGACAGACTTATCAAAACAGCTGTGCAGTGGTAATGTCACATCATGCAGTTGAGGATAATTGCAGAGTTGGCCTTTTAGACTTTGCCAAGTTTCTGCCATTAATGTCCCTTTTGTTGTGTTAGAGCTGGGTGATATGGCCTGAAATTAATGTCACGGCTTGTTTCCTTTGTTTTTTTGCTCTTTGCAGTTAGAGTATTATATCCCGGAATAACAAAATTAGAGATAACACATTTAAATGCATATTCAAGCCTGTGGTGGCATACTGAACTCATGTCTGGCTTTGACATCAAAGAAAAATGTTTGTAAGTCTCTTTTCTTTGTGCCTGCACCTGTAGTTTTAAGTTTCATTTCTCTCCTGCTGTGGTGTGTCAAGCTGCTACCAACAACCACATTTCCTGATGTGGGCATTCACAATAAAAAGCACTAGTACAAAATAACAACTATGGACTTTTATGTTAAAGGAAGCTTGTTTATTGTGAATTTAGGTTAGCGTTAACAGAGTTCTAGCGACTTCACAAGGTTAAAAAGTTTATAACTTCATCTTTGGCCTTGTTCAATGCCCAACTTCTATGAGTCATCATGGACTCAAAAAAAAGTGAGTCATGAGTAAAAACACACAACAGTTTTTTATGCCATTATAATATGATTTGCAGCAGCACAGGACTAAGTACAAACAGAGTTGATCCAATGAAGCTAACGGCTTGAATCAAAGCCCCAGACAGGCAAACTGAGATGCTTTGCAAAGTGGGTACACTTGCTTCATGTTGCTGTTATTACAGAATAAAAACAGCAAAAATGTTAATTAACTAAAACAGCATGAGTAGGTGGCATCTGGTCAGTTCTGTCAGGTCCCCTGTGACCCTACCATCTGAATGTGGCAGCTAATATTGAGACTCATCAGACCAGGCGATGTTCTCCAATTGTCTCTTGTTTAATTTTGGTGAGCCCATGTGAATTGTAGCCTCGATTTCCTTACAAGAAAGGCAGCCAGTGTGGTCTCCTGCTGCTGGATCTGTTGAGGTTTGATGTGTTGTACGTTCAGAGATGGTATTTGGCATACCTTGGTTGTAACAAGTGGTTATTTGAATTACTATTACTATTTTGAGTTACTGTTCCTTTCTTGACCCAGTCTGTCTATTCTCCTCTGACATCAACAAGGCATTTTCATCCACTCAACTGCCACTTTTCTCTTTTTCAGACCATTCTGTTTACCCTAGAGATGGTTGTGTGTGAAAATCCCAGTAGATCAGCAGTTTCTGAGATACTCAGACCAGCCCGTCTGGCTCCAACAACCATGCCACGTTCAAAGTCACTTAAATCCTCTTTTGTCCCCATTCTGATGCTCAGTTTGAACTTTAGCAAGTCGTCTTGACCATGCAGCCATGTAACTGGCTGATTAGCTATTCATGTTAACAAGCAATTTAACAGGTGTACCCACTAAAGTGACAGGTGAGTGTATATTTTTAAAATACAATCAAGACTTTTATGGTAAAACTAATTTTTTGCAGTTTTTCACTGGTTGTACCAGCTGATAGTGAAAGTAGCTTTGGCTCACTAAAGGCTGCAGCCTCTCAAATCACTTATCTAGAATCTTTTTTTATCATTTCAAAATAAAATTCCCATGATTTTAGTTGCACAGCGCTGTCATTTAAGAACTTGACATTTAAGTAATTCAGGGACTTTTTGATGATCCTACTAACTTTTAATGACAAATTTTAATAACATTTGGTCATTTCATAGTTTCCAACCATAAAATCAAGCCAAAGTATTCCAATTTGAATTTCTCACAATTCAAATGGCATTATTAGAAGTGCGAGTAATCTGTTCATTTCCTTGGATGGTCACACAGCATAACATTTTAAGGGTTTGAGATGCAAAAATATCAAATTAATCGAATTATTCAAATTTACTGAAAATATGTTGAACAAAGCAGGTCACATAGAACAAATTGATGTATGCCATGAAGTAATTCCTTTTTTTTTTTTTTTTTTTAAGGAAATAATAGATCCGTACACAATAATACAGCATGTCATTGACCCAGCTACAGTAGCTAATAGTGGCTGGGAGCTACATTACAATTTAGACAAATTATTCGACAAGGATTGTGGGCCTGAACTGATAAGGAACCTTAATATTTAGCTTGACGGAGTGGTTACTCTTCAGCCAACTACAGAGGAAATTTTAACAATCTAACTATTAAACCACATAATTATGTGCTTCCCTTGCAGTCATTCCTATAACTGATAAATCTTTTGGTCTTTCTTTAATTCCTTATGCAAGAGTTTAAGTCACAACTTGATTATTATTTTACTGAAGTTTGAGTTTTTACCAATTAGTCATTTGAAGTCTAAGTTGAATTTGCCTCTGTCTTTTGATGTTTCTGCAGAACTAAGGAAGGAAAAAAAAGCTTTTGTTAAGTGTTGATGTAAGAGACGCCAACAGTGATGAAGAAGAGCCAGATGTGGGAGTGCTAACTCGATGCAGCATGAATTAAAACCCGACAAAAGCTGAGCTGTAGCTCATCTTTGAAGTGTTTCTGAAGTGTTACTATTTGTTTGTCATGAAATCTGTGTGAGTGAGGGCGTGTTACCTTGTGCATCTCATCGTAGACCAGCTGGTGTGCAAAGCGTGGACAGGGCTCCTCCTCCTGCAGAGCTTTACTTGGGTTTTCTTTCACCGCCTGGTCGTTCTTGTACACGCACGACCTGAGCAGCAGGGACAGAAAGAGGAAGAGTGAACAAAGAACATCAAACACGTACTGCAGCCTTCGAGGAAAAGCTGCTCAACAAATTCAGGCTGCTTTGCATGCACACAGACACATTTACACGCAGGGCTAGCAGAGAAGAACGAGCACACGTCATCATAACGCTGCAAGTGTCTCGCTGACTGATTTCACTGGACACTGAGTACAAGAACAGCTACTGGAGTCAATGTACCGGAACAGTGAAGGCTGCAGCTTGTTCTCTCACAATCACTCATCTAAACATGACATGTGTACACATGCAATGCAACGCACATTCACAGAGACACGCTGGGTACATGCTGTTCTCTAGTGGAGGGCTGAGAGGTCAGGAAATGCCTTCAAATGTGACAAACGTTGAGAAGTGAGTGTGTGTTTTATTTGTTGTGGTTTAGATCTGGGCTGCAGTGTGCTATAATTTCCTGCTCATGTATGCTTTCTTCTTGTGCTGTGGCCTGTTTCTTTGTTGGTTTTTATCTTACCAGTTGTTACGGGCGATGTCGTAGATCCAGAAGGAGTTTCGGACATTCTCTTCTCGCTTGTCCTTGTCCTTGCTTAGGCCTGACAGAACGTGGATCTCGTTGAGCTCAGGGTCGATGGTGGCTCTTTGTGTGAAGCCTGTCATCGGTACTACGGAGGGAAAAAAATAAAATTATTAATCAATTAGGTGAATCATAAATAAAAATTTATGCAGCAGTTAAGAAACATTTTCTATAATAATCTGACTAAAAATAAAACCCGTACTTTTATTCACAATAGAAAAAAAAAACAAAGTCAAAACAGACATATTGATTTTCATGAAACTTGGCTCATTTTAAATTTAATGGCACCAACATTAAAGATACAGGCTTTTCAAGTGTGTGCTGATATGAAGCTAGATGGCCCCTCTACTCTTTAGTCCATTATTAAAAAAAAAAAAAAAAAAAAAAAAAAAAAAAAGAAGCCACTTTTGATTCTTTTGACCACAGAACAGTTTTCCATTTTGCCTCAGTCCATTGACTGAGCTGACCCATGAGCTTTGGCCCAAAGAAGACAGCAGTGTTTCTGGATCCTGTGCAAATGTGGCTTCATCTTTACATGATACAGCTGTAACCTGCATTTGTGGATGACAGAGGACGTTTATATTGAATTTATGAAAGATATGACCAAGAGGAAATATGCTGACAATGAAAAGAAGGGGGCCCAGAACATAACACTGGGGAACGCCGGTAGAGACGGGAAAAGAGTGGGTTTTTGAGAGCTCTGAGTTCAGTTGAGTGTGGCCAGAGAGGTATGATTTAAACCAGAAGAGGGATGTGTTGACTAGACATGTCTGTTTTAAAACAGTGCTGCTTGAGGGCCCCAAGATCACCAGCAACCACTGTTGACCTTTGGCTTTGTCCCCTGCACAGAGATTTCTTCAGATTCTCTGAATCTTTTGATGGTGGGATAGTCAAAGTCTTCACAATTTCACTTTAAGTAACATGTTTCTGAAATAATTCAAAACTTTTAATAGCATCTCTAAGAAGATCCTTTGGTATCCAGTCATGATACTAGCCTGCTGCCAATTAACCTAATTAGTTGTAAAATGTCCCTCCAGCTGTTTACCCTTACTTTCCAGTTTTTTGTTGACCTTTCCCTACTTTTTTGAGTTGTGTTGCCGGAAACAAACTTAAAATATGCTAATTTTTTTGATAAAACAATAAAATATCTTAGTTTCAACATCTGGTTTATGAGATTTATAAATCATTGCATTCTGTTTTTATTTATTTAAAAAAGGAAAGATAAATAAAATCAAAAGGAAAATCAAAAGGAAAAAGGCAAAGTTTAAATCAGCAAAATACTTCATAACACAGCAACATGCTGCCATGGCAACAAGGCCCTGCAGGGACTGAGTGAGCAGAATGCAAACTCAGCCCGATGTGATGGAAACGCCGACACACTGTTGTTCTTCTGAGGCCTGCTGTGGGCGAAGCATGGCACCAAAAATTATAAAGGTGGGAGTTCAATTCCCTGTGTTGGTTATCAATTAGAGCAAATCTACGGCTCAGGAACAAACGGCCTTCATTTAAACATAGATTAGACGTAAACAGTGCATGTTAAAGCTGCATTCAGGACTCAAACCATAGAATTACATTACATAACCTTAATGTAGCTCTGATAAATACTGCATAAACAGTTCAGCTGATTCAATTTTCTGCAGTCTAAACTTAAGTACTCAACATTAGTAGTGTTGCATTACTATGACCTGAGCAAACTGGGACTAATTTGTTCACCCAACAGAGAAGAAAGCACAACAAGCATGAAATTAATGATAACCTACAGGCAGCCTGTCATCCAGTACCCTCAGTAATAGTCTCTATCCACTGCTTTAAATGCAGAATTGTAAGGAGTATAGACAATACGACATGTTTGGCGGACACCAAATACTGCACATCACCACAAAGACACCCTCCCCACTATGAAGTGTGGTGGTAGCAGCATCATGCTGTGGGGGTGCTACTCAGCAGCAGGCCCTGGAAGGCTTATAAAGGTAGAAGGTGAAATGAATGATGCAGAATAAAATAAATTCCTGGAGGAAAATCTTTTTCAGTCTGCACGAGATCTATGGCTTCAGAGAAGATTTTTTTTCCAGCAAGACAAGTGGGGTGATAAATCCAAGGGGGGTTAGAGGCACTGTAGTAGTAAAATGACCAGAGCTCTAGGTAAAACTAGAGACAACCTCTCAGTTTTACAGCTCAGTCCACATTTACTTTGTTTTGTTGAAAACTACCTCAGATAGAAAAAGCCGCTCAAAAATCTGTGAAGTATGGCCCAAGCAGTTTGCAGAGAGCCCTGGACTTTTAGCAGAAATATGCTCTGAGTCAGAACAATAACAACATTTTCTTGCCAGAAGTTTGGTTGAAAAGTGTTTAAGAGCAAGCCAGTGATAATTCTTTGATTACTCATGTCAACAATCTAAATCTCATTAAACTAAATTTAAAACTTTGATCCTGATTAAGACTTTTGTTCAAGGATTTTCAGCTGTATAATCAAGAACAATAAAGTTTCTGTTGGCAGATATCAAAGCAGATTTTCTCTCTTTAAAAATTTGAATTTGTGGGTTTCAGCTCTTTAAGTCAATAAGAGCAACAAGTGTTTTTCATAATTTACTGAGTTAAAAGGCATCACTAAAAAAGCATTTAATTCTGTTTAAAGAAAGAGTAAAAATAATCAATCCTTCATGTCATCACAAAGCCTGCATTTCAAGAATAAACCACTCTAAGTTGTGCCATTTTTCCTCTGTTTATTTGATTTGAACAAAATGTAGATTGCATGTTAGAAAGACAGTTCTGAACGCCTCGAGTGCTTTTTCATCAGGATTGAGTAAAGTCATTTTGAGTCATGAACAAACATGAGATAGGCTTCACCGTCTTCAACCAATCAAGCCTTTACTTCAGACGGTGATTAAAGCTTGCCCCAGAGCATGAACGTTGATTTAGGGGAGTTCCATCCCCCTGATGTTATGGTACACATTTTTGGTGCCCCCTGTGGGTCAGGATTAAAATGACTGAGTAATCTTATTCCCAGTCAAAGTCTGCATAGAGCTACAAGATAATTAAAAAAATCATTAATGGATTAGAATAATTTTATTGCTCTTACACGATTACATAGCTGCTCAGCCTTACATCACAGTCTTGATTAGTTTAATTGTTGCTGTTATTTATATTTGATGGCCGCGCTCTTCTGGGATCCCCTTGCACTTGTAGGAGCCTATGTGGAAAGCATAAACCAGAAACAGCACACATTTCTGCTCTTCCTGTGCCTATAAGGAAAGCCTAAAGCAGGGAGAGAAGCAACGATAAGCCCAGAGCAGAGCGGGCATCAGTGAAAACAAAATTATATTGATTTAATCAGATATAGCATAGAGGAGGAGCTGGGGTGGAGGAGGGTTGCAAAAAGCAGCTTACAGAGGAAACAGCGAAGCATAGCCAGGCTAGAGCAGTTTAAATATGGTAGCTTGAATGGGATTAGCCAATAGTGTGCTTAGAGCTAACCAGCTGGCCATCAGCTGATGAGGACTTGTGTAAGATCAGCAAATTTCAAATATATGGTAGCGCTCAACTCCGTGGCCTGCCTGAACCAACACTATACGCAGTTTTTGGTATTCTCAGCCTTTAAATCGCCTAAGGTCCGGTCTTTCCCGTTTACCGCCATTCATTTCTGAAGTTATGTTTTTACCCAGATAGGGGCGGGCCAGGATTTGGAGGGCAAAGTACCTAGATTGTTGCCCTTATCAATTGATCAGTATCTTAAAACAACAGAAAAGACAAACATGATATTAAAAAGCCTTGCGCAACTTTTAAGAAGCTTTGACCAACAAGTATCCACAGCAAATTCAGTACTAATCATGTCAAAAATGTGACTTGTGCATCCATCACGGTGGGTTTTAACAGTCCAAGAAGCATTTTTGAAGCGCACATGGAGCTCCACTTGTGTGTCAGACATCAAGTTAACTTAGCAAAGGGTATGAGGGGCGTGGCCTTTAAAAAAAATGCCTTTTCTTTCCTTAATAACAGAACCACTATCTGGCTGTTGGGTTGATACTTCTTGGATAAGTAAATCAAACAATTCAGAGTAATTCTGGCAAGTTTTGTGGTTCAAGCACATTCCATGTCATGGGAATTTGACCGTCTTTGGCAAAAAATAATAATAATAAAGGCTGAAAAGCCTAAATAATAACATGAATACAAGAACAGCTACAGCAGGCCTGGTTATTAAAAGCATCTTTCTCTCATTCTCATAAAGATGAAACAAAAAGCTTTTTCCACTACTACTACTACACTGTGACTGGTTCTTATTTGCAGATTAGATTTTAAATGCTTCACTTAAACTCTACTGAACAGAAACATCATCACTAAAGCGATAATGCTGGTTTCCACTAACTGATCCCTGACTCAAGCTTTGATGGACAGAGAGACAGCAGAGTGTGTGACAGATGTCAAAGAGTCTGGTGCTAA
Source organism: Cheilinus undulatus (assembly GCF_018320785.1). Taxonomy (NCBI): domain Eukaryota; kingdom Metazoa; phylum Chordata; class Actinopteri; order Labriformes; family Labridae; genus Cheilinus; species Cheilinus undulatus. The sequence continues at coordinate 14,482,762 of NC_054887.1, read as the reverse complement.
AGGTCAGAACATGAGGTCTAACATGATGAGAAGCCGCTGCAGATCTGAGCCGCTGCACTCGTCGACATGTGGCTCTGGTTATGAGACAGAGAACAGTTTGGGCTTCCTGCTTCCTTCCTGCCAAAAACACACTCTGTTCTTTCTTTCCTGCTCTGTTTCACTCCATTTCAATCTTTCAGTTTCTGTCTTCCAATTTTATCACTCTGTCCAGATTCTCGCTCGCCGCCTGGTTCTGGTGAACGCTCGGCAGACAGAAGTTTATATAAACCGTGTCGAGGCAGTCAGTCAATCTGCGTGTCAGAGAAGGAAGTGTGTTTGCTGCTGGAGCGTTTAAAGAAAAGGATCTGTCACATCTTCTCTAACAGGGGCAGAGAAGTCAACAAACACTAAGAACTCATTAGAGAGGTGTCTGGCGTATTCGCAGGCTGTTTATATTGTCTGATTGAGCCTCAGGGTTAAGTTAAACAACATCCTCGAGGCTACGCTACAAAAACACTCAGCATCAGGTGGTGGCAAATGACAGAAGAGCTCACTGAATTGTCAGCCGAGAAGACCAAGGACTGGGGTTTGTCTGTTTTTTTTTTTTTTTTTTTTTTTTTTTTTTAAATTGAACTGGAACTCGATCAACTTGATGGTAATGCTGCTTTCATACAGATGAAAAGGTTTCGGATTAAAGAAACAATAATTTGGCTTTACAAATCAAAAGATCCGTCATTTTTAAAGGTTACAAAATCATCTTGTCCAGTGTTTTGGGTCTTTGAAAAACCAGCTCTTCCTGCACCCTAGTTCTTTTAAAAGCCTGTTTTCATCTAAAACAAACAAAACAAAATTTAAGCAAGATCCTTCTTTCTGGTATTCACAGAGAAATGAGGCTTCAGTTTTCAGGAAATCATGTTCCTCATTGACTTTACATAACCATACTTGCGTTTCAATGCCTGATAAAAATGCTGCAGGCCAGAATTCAGCAGGGATCAAGTTGTAAAAGATCACTATTTGTATCCTTTGAGTTAAACTGTGAAATTAAGAGCATGGCCATACAATCTCTATTATATTGATAATCCAAAGTAATACAAAATGTCCACAAATTCGAATAAAATCCATCTATTTCATAGGAAATGAGAGCTGTAATAGAATGAGTCCTTCAAAAAAGCATACTAAAGATTACACAAATACACATCACTACCAAAACATTCCCAATGTACTGGTTCAATTCAGACAGTATGGTTGAGTGTGAGGAAACAAATACTGGGCACCACTATTGATTCACTAAATCAAAAAAAAGTAAAACATCCAAGGAAGTGAAGACTTTTTATATAGGCACTGTTCATTTCTGTGCACATTTGACTCACTGACTTGAGTACATATAAGTACATAAAAGGCCTGCCTTAGAGATAAATCTTACCCATGCCTGAGTCCTTCTTTGTGCCGTCAGATATGATCTCTACATGGTCTCCGTCCACATCATAGCTGAAGAAGTCATTTAGGTACGTCTTTGACCTCTGGCCTCCAAACACATACAGACAGCGATTTCTCTGAAAAACAGACATAATCATCAACATCCAAGCTCTTAAGTTAAATGTGAGGACAAGATTAACAGCAGATGTGTTACATACAGTGTGGAAGAGCATGCAGTGTCCGATACGTGACTGGACGTCCTCTGGCCCGGCGTTACACGAGTCTTCCCGTAGGAGGCTCCACGTCCCCGCCTGGCAGTGGAAGGCGTACAGGCCGCTGAACTGAGGCTCCGACGTCCGACTCTCCTCTACGCTGCCGTTACACGTCAGGATGCGGCCGCCAAACGTGTAGATCATGTGCTTCTCTGAGTCCATGCACATCTGCAGGAAAAGGAAAAAGAACAACAGAGGGAGGAGAGGAAAAAGGAAGTGTGAGAGTTCAAAAAGAGGGTTACAGGAAGATAAAACAGGAAAGGTTTCTGATTCAAATCAATTCTTTTTAAGGATGAAAGAGGCCAGGTCCTATTAGACATGTTTGCGTTAATCTTTGTCTTTTTGTCATTGATTGAGTCAAAAAAATATATTCTGATCACCTTAACTGCATGTCTTACCAACTTTTACAGTTTACTGGTTGCAGCCAACTGTTAAGCTAACATAACAGGTTTAAAAAGTGGTACTCCTACTTTGATTTACTCTATTTCATTTATTTTAGATCATTGAGGGTAAAAACAAGAGTTCAAGCTTTGACTAGGACCAGATTGTGATAACTGACCCAGTAATGTTAAAAATCCCAGTAAAATACTCAGCTGGTTGCAGTTAGTTCAAACAAACAGGCTGCAGCTACCTGATGATCAAACACCAATTTCGGCCCTCCATCAGCTGACGTGTCCTCGCTGAGTAGCGTCCAGGTGTTGGCGTCGATGTCGTAGCGGTAGAAATCGCTCTTTAGAGACTTGCTGTTCCGGACGCTGGAGTCCAGGTATCGACCGAGTGTGTAGATCTGCCGCCGCTGAGAGTCGATGCACATCTTGTGGCAGGAGCGAGCGCTCGGACCGCTCTGATGAACACACAGAAGACAGACGTGAATCTTTGATATTTACTGGCAACATGATGGACAAAATCAAACAGGAATATGTTTTGTTGTTGCTTCTATTTCTGTTAAATTTTTTATTAGTAGGAAAAATGATATAGGGCACTTCTAAAACACATACTGTGATCATTAATAACAGCCTGTGGGGAATAATTTGGAGCCATCAAAGCCTGTTTTGGGCTGCCAACTGTATCTGACAGCTGGGGACTGTTCTGTTTGTCTGCATATAGTTCTTATTTGCATATGGTGCTGCTGCTGTCCAGTGCTCATTTGCACATCACAACATAATGTGTGCCAGGATCTTATTGCTCTATTTAACTAGATTGCTTTCTTCTGTTTTTAAACCACATTTTGAATTTATTTAAAGTTTCAGAGAGTGTCATTACTATTTAGATGCATCATCATCTTGTACATCAGTATACTGAAGTTTTGTAACTAGGGGTGTGTGATAGGGCGAGAAACATAGAATGTATCAGCAATCTGCCAAAGCCAGGCTTATATGGAACTGCTTTATTTTCTTTAAACCAGTGATACTCAACACGTGGCTCTTGAGCCACAAGTGGCTCTTTAATTGTTTTAATTTGAAATATTTTTCCCCCAGAAGACCTTAAAAGGGACCCTGCATGATCAGACAAGTTCATCTTGTTGGATAGATATTTTTCGGTCTCAAATGTATATTAAACTGAAAAACTCACTAAATATCCCGCGTATCTGCATTTTGAGTACATTTCAGCTCATAAACTCACCAGGAGGCCGCCATGTTTTGATCCGCGTCACGGAGTGTGACGTCACGGTTCCGCAGCGCTCCTCTCCGTTGCTAAGCAGTAACCATTTTTTACGCTTATTCTGCTTGCAGCTGTTTCTGCCATGACTTTGCTGTGTGTTGGTTTTGTCTCCCTGCTGTCAAAGCTCTGTCATTACTCCTAAGTTTTACCTCAATAAACCTCCTACAAGTGACTGGATTCAGTGTATAGTGGAAGCGTGCCAGGAGCTTTTTAAAACTATTATGTACATACGAACAGAGTTTCTCCAAAGAAATGTTAAAGTGGACTTTTACTTTGAAAGGCGCAAACCGGAAGTCCTTTCGTGTTGTGTTTACCTTTACCAAAACATGGCAGTCTCCTGGTGAATTTTTAAACTCAAATGACTCAAAACGCAGATATCTTGTGAGTTTTTTAGTTCACCATGTATATGAGAGATACAAATATCTATCGAACAAGATGAACTTGTCTCATCATGCAGGATTCCTTTTAAAAAAGGGAAACTTTGACCTCAGAAATTATCCATAGTAAGTCACTTTAGTTTGTTCCCCACACTTACAGAGTTGGCTTCAATCATCAGTTTTAATTGTCAACCTTTATTTTTTGTCTGTATATTCCCAAAGCCCTTACTTGTAATTTTTTGCCACTTTTTTTCTTAATTTACTATTTTTAATCCATTTTACTGCTTTAAGCCTATTTTTGCCACTTCGTTTGTCAGCTTTTTCCAGTTTTTGCCCATTTTTGACATTTTCATCCTGCTTTTTGCTATTTGCATTTTTTTTGCCCCTATTTGGATAGTTTTTGCTTCTGCCATTACATGCTACTTTTTTGACAAATTTACCACTCATTGCAGATTTTTTGCCCATTTTTGTCATCTTTTTGCTGATTTTTGCCCATTTGACTCACTTTTCACTTATTATTTGCCACATTTTTGCCAATTTTTTACCTTTTTTGCCACCTGTAACTCACTTTTTGTTAATTTTCACTTTTCCACTTTCTGCCCATTTTTCCTCACTTTTTCCCGTTTTCATCCATTTTAACCACTTTTTGACCATTTTGCTACCTTTGACTTATCATTTTTGCCACTTTAACCCATTTTTACCGCCTTTATCCAGATTTTGTCCATTTTTGACACTTTCATCATGATTGTTGATAACTGCAGTTTTTTTCCCCTATGTAGCCATTTTTTGCCACTTTTTGATCACTTAACCTGCCTTTTGCCATTAAATGCTACTTTTATTTGACATTTTGCCACTGCTGGCTGCTTTTTGCCCATTCTAGTCACTTTTCACCCATTTTGTGCCAAGTTTTTGCCACTTTTTGACCATTTTTGCCAAATGTAGCTCATTTTTTTGTTACTTCTCACCCATTTTTGCCACTTCATGCTTTTTCTCCCCATTTTTGCCCCTTTTCACCAATTTTTGCCGCTTTTAGACCAGTTTTGCCACCTTTAACTTAATTTTACTGCCACTTCAACCCATTTTTCCTATTTTTCACCACTTAGATTGAAGCCCTTGCAAAGATATTTTTCACCAATTTGGCTCTTTGGTTGAGCAGAAATGAGTAACACTGCTCTATACAGTCAGGGTGCAAGGAGCAGTTACGTGCACAACCAGCACAGAGTTTGCAAACTTTTTTGGCCAGCTCTTGAGACGGCATCTTGAGTGTCATGCAGGTGAGGGACAGAGACACCTCGGCCAGCACCGCCTCACTACACTTCTTCACTACATGAATATGTATCACAGAAAGATTGGCAGAGGTAGATCTAATTCTGTTGTTCTAATAGTTACAGACAATATTATTCTGCAATGATCTTTTAGGTAGGAATGCAGTTGAACTTTATCATTCTGTCTCCTCATCTGGCTTGTAGTAGGTAGTAGTTCTGAGTAAGTTTTGTGTAGCTGATAAAAATGTCTTTCTTGCACTATCTCAGGTGTCATTACCGGAATGGTTATTGTGTGCACATTGGCTTGTCATCCTGCCAGCGTCACAGTCTCCCACCCCTATTTGTAACTTAACAAATAGTCTTGGGCGACCCTATTTATGACTGAGACGTGGTTGGCACTTCTGCAAAACTCAGATTATGATGCACTCACATTAAGGCCAGTCGACCCTTACTGCTGGCCTACACTCACCCTGCTCCAAGCCCAAAAGGCCCTGGGCACGGATACGTCATCATGTCGTAATACGACGCACAAAACAAACATTTATTAGTCGTAGGGATGCACCAGTACCACATTCTCCCAGATCAAGTACAAGTACTTCAATTTGGGTGCTCAATAATACCGATACTGTTCTTCATCTTTCCTCTTAGCTATACTCCTTGCACAGTTTTCATTCTCCTCTTCTTTTGTCCTCCTCATTTATGTTAAAATATCACCAAACTGCCGACATGTCTTCAACTTTGTCTACATACTCACATAATGAGAGGCAAACATCATGATTTAAAATCATACCAAGTGTTTAATAAGTTCAAGTATGAATACTTAGGTTTGGTATTGGCACCAATACCCAATCCCGTTACCTCAAAACTTGCATAGATCTTTTGCTGTTTTTTTTTTCTGGGCCTCAGTTATCCCTAATCAAAAGTAGAAAATGTCTGTTAAACAACTTCATTTCCAATTTCTTGCTGAGAAACATCAATGCTATTCAATGCAGAGTTTACTGGAAGATAAGTGAGGTCTGAAGTCTTCAAGACGAAGCGATACCGCCAATTTTCACTTCTGCTTTATGCAAAAAAAAAAAAAAATCTGATTCGACTTTATGTTTCCTGACTCGCTCACCTCTTTCTCTGTGTCTCTGGAGATGCAGGCCCACTGGTTTTCTTGAACGCTGTAAGCCCAGAAATCAGCCAGGTCCTGCGTGCCATCCCAGCCCCCGAACAGGTATACAGTCTCTGAAAAACACAAACAACACTCAGCAAGACTGGGCAGCAGACTGAAGCAGCAACACAACATTTATCATCTTCTTTGCATGCACATTTTGCTTTGAAAAGAGCTGGTAAAAAAAATCATGTGTTGGACTACTTTAACCATTTCATTAAACATCTACACATTTTTAAGGATGAGATGGATGGACAACCTTTTTCAAACAACTTAACAGAGAGGGGATTCACATGGTCGGACCTGGTCTGCCATGTAGCACTTTTTATTCACTTGCAAACATTGTAACAAACTCACATATGGGTTTAACACAAAAAATTAACTGCAAGCACTGAATAAAGTCCTAAAGACTCAACATTTAAAGGCAGTGGTAAAAATGATCTCTTCCGTTGACAGGGGCTTGTTTTTCTTTCAGTTGCCTGTTTTTTAACCTCTTGTTACCAGTCATTATATTTGTTTAAGATCACATCAAATCAGAAATTCCTGATTTTCTGTATTTGTTGCTTGTGTCCTGATATTTCTACCAATAAGAAAGCGTCAACATCAGAAATAATCCCTCCATGCCCTGTACTGGTTCAAGAAGCAGGCTGCCAAATCATGGCCTGGGGTCAAACACAGGCTGCTCAAGCCCTGGCAGATGGGAGCTGTGGGAAGTTGTGATTGTATCAGAGTGTTGTGTAGGAGGAAAAAGTTGTGCCATTACTGCTACTATTCCAAAAACAAGAATACAGGCCAGAAAATGAGTGAGTCACTGGTGAAGAGCAACAATAGGCTTTTTTTGTGCTGAGGATCAGTAAAAGCTGTAATTTTTTGCACTTTAAATTACTCAGAAGTGCAACAAACACAACTGTTACTGGCTCTCAGTGTGATTTCTTCCATATTTTGAATATGCGCTTAAATTTTGAAATGTAGACCATGCTCTACAAAATCTCACAATGACGCAAACATGTGGTTCTACTGTTGGATCAGACGTAAATCTGGATTAAAAGACTGTAGCAGGCCAGGAGTGTTGTGAAATTTTATATGATGGAGTGGAACAAGAAATTAAGAGAGCCGTAAAAAAGAGATCTGGATCAAAAAAAACACAAACAAATATTTCAACATTTTAGAAGTAAAAATATGGAGATGTGCAACGATTCTTTAGCTAAAATCCTAACATAATCCCAATTTAAATTTTTTTGGACAAAACTGTACAAAAACAACATTTTAAAGTCAACGTGAAAACAGATTTCTACAAAGTAATGTAAATGAAATTAATAAAAGCTTGAAAATAAATCATCTCCCAAACCAGCGTCCTTTTTGATCAGAACACAGAACTTTCTACCACTTGTCCATGGAGTCTCCCACATGCCATTTGGTGAACTCTAGTCCAGATTTGATATGAGATTTCCTCAACAGTGGCTTTCTCTTTGCCACTCTCCCATAAAGCTTTGACTGGTGAAGAACCTGTGCAACACTTCTATAAGTCTTTTTCATCTTAGCTGCTGATGCTTGCAACTCCATAGGTGTCTTGGTGGCCTCTCCCACTAGTCTCCTTCCTGCACGGTCACTCACTTGTGAGGACGTCCTAATCTAGGCACATTTACACATGTGCCATATTCCTTCCATTTCTTGATGATTGATTAACTGAACTCCAGTGGATGTTCAGACCCTTGGAAATGTTCTTGAATCCATCCCCTGACTTATACTTGTCAATAACATTTTCTCTGAGGTGCTTGGAGTGTTACTTTGTCTTCATGGAGTAACGGTAGCCAGCAATACTGATTTACCAGTGACTGGACCTTCCAGGCACAGGTGTTTTTATACTGCAATCACTGGAGGCACATCCACTGAACTCAGGTGATCCTCATTTCACTAAGTGTGAGACTACTAGCACCAACTTATTGGACCTCTGTTAAATTTGGTTAGTCACTATAAAGGGGGTGAATATTTATGTTATCACTTATTGTACATCACATATTTTGTTTAACAGACATAACTTTGAAGAAATCTGTTTACTTTTACAATTAAGAGTTTTTTTTGTGTGTGAAAAAAGTCAAAACTTTTTAAAGGCACTGTAAGTTGTCCTGGAATAGACACGACAGCCAACGTTTTAGATGAAAAAATAGGTATTTAAAGAGCAGCTTGTAAACCAGACTTTAAGGGAGTAGTTATTTTTGCAATCGTGTTGTAGATTAAGAACTTTTCTGGCAATTACACAAAAAAAGGGAAACCAATAACATCAAATCCTTACGCAATAGCGGTTGTTGGCTTGTAGGTGTTAAACTGAGACAAGTCAGCACTGATGACAAAGGAATTATTCCAAAAAGCCTGAACTTCTAGATCTCCAAAGTCATGCCTTGTATTGAGAAATAATTTGATTCTTTTGGCTGACCGCTGATAGCAATCAAAATTGAAATAATTAGAGGAAGCCATATGAAATCATGATGGAACAAGACTAGAGACAAAGAAATCATTTAGGACTCCACGTATCAACCTCTACAATCGACTGCTGCTCAGAAAGCTCAGCAGAGTGTGTGGCCTGAGAAACACGCAGCAGAGGGATGCACGGCCTTCACTCCACTCAACACAACATCATTCTCAAACACAATAAAGGCTTTTTTGTTTCAGATAGCCACGGGGAAGTACAACACTTTCACTGGATAATGTTAGAAAAAATGTTGTGTGTCCACGTCAAAACAAAATACATGATTTATGCCCTCTTCAAGGAGAAAAGCCCTCAGGACTGTTATCTTTGGGAGGAGGTGGAGCGGACGAGCAGGGAGGGTTAATTTGATTAAACGGTACCAGAGCTTTGAGTCAGTGTAGGAGGAGATGAGTCACAATGTCGACTAAACAGCAGAGTCATAATACAGGCTGCGTGGGTCTCACCGGTCTGAACGTCAATGACCATTTGATGTCCTCCCCTCATCCCGGGCCTGTTGTCGTCGCCATCACCTGCGAAGACGAGGAGGAGGAAGAGAGAAAGGAAGGGACAAGGATGGAGCGCCAGCGTAGGAGAGGCCAGATGACGCAGAGGAGAAAGGGAGGAGCAGAAAGAAGATGGGAAGGGGAGAGACAGATTTAGCTACAAGGCCACAAAGCTGACAGAGCCATGTTTGAGTGACGGATGGAGGATAGATGCTCTCACTGTTCATGTCGTCTCGGTTGATTTCTTGGGCGCTTGTACCTTTGTTACATTTGGGGATGATCTGACTCCACCTCGGCTTGTACTCCTGCTGGCTGATGTACTGGTTAAACAAACCGTCTGGCAAGGAGAGAAAAGCATCAAATATGTAGTAAACCACATGAATAAAGCAGAAACAAGCAGGAGTATCATTCAGAAGTCAAAAAAAAGAAAGATCTCAGTACAATACCTCTGACAGCTTTGTCTATGAGCTCCTCGCAGGCGTCAAAGTCTCCTTGCAGCACCAGCCTGTCGTGTAGGTGTGTTAGCATCGGGTGCTCCAGTGCTATCCGAGTCTTCTTCTGCAGCGACTCAAAGGCCTCTGTGTAGTTATGCTGTCTGAAGTGCTTGAGGCAAAGGCGGATAGCTTCCTGTTCTCTGTACTGTAACAGATCCAATCAAGTCCACAAAGACAACACAAAAGCGTCAGCCACACATGTTCAGAGTAGTTTAGTAAAGGGGACAAAGATACTAAGGACTGAGTGTTTGACTCCATCACGTCAGCTTTATATCAGCTACTTTGCACAATTCCGACATAACTCAATCCATACCTGCAATGACTATATTTCACATATTGTATACTAAATTACGGCCAGAGCACTGACCTTGGAGCGAAAACCCTTCTGAAACTGAATGAATTCTTCTTTGATTTTTTATGATTCCAGCCAATGAATCGCTAATTTGGAGGTCTTTATGTGCCCCAAAACTCACCAAAATTACCAGATACTTCAATTTTGTCAAAATTGTACGTATTGCAGTGCTTTTGTACATGTCTGCCACAAAATGAACCCACTGAGGCCAAAATCCTTCATTTTTGAGGGGTCTTCAAAATAGTTTAAGCTAGATGCATGCAAACTGGTATAAACATGTACCACAGAGATGGGGACTTGAGTCTGCGACTTGGACTAGAGTCACGCTTAGGTCGCACACATCAGTGACTTGAGACTTGACTTGGACTCGTGCACAAAAGACCCAAGACTCGACTTGGACTCGTGATTTGTGACTCCTGCACAATCTTCAGTTTTTAACTTGTCCAGCATGATCTCTTGTCCCCCTGTCACTCTTCTCCCCTTTCCTCCCCTTCCGTTTGACGGTTCATGCGTCTTTTACGCAGCACCAACAGCTGCTCTAATCTCGTCCTCATCTTTGTTCATACTGCATAACAATGACACACAAATGCCACACTCACGCACATACCTACACTGAAACGCACGTTAACATGTTGGTAGTGCAGACTGCAGACTTCAGGCTTCAGTCTGTTGAGGGCAAAAGTTTCAGAATACCTAAACTCTTTCCTCCTGCATTAAAGCTCCTCTGACCATGGAGGATTAGCGTCAGCGCTGTTTGTGTGTGCGCTCCAGCTGTGTGTGTGTCTCTGTGTCGCCTGCGTGAGCCATCATGTGCAATATTCAAATATTATTTGGTTAATATTCCCTTGATATCATTTGTTTATGGGGAACAAATTAATGTTAGAATATCTGCATTGCCGCTTATTGATAATGAACGGACATAAAAGATGATAGGAACATTAAAACTTTAAATACGGTTCATGGAGGCAGCAAGAAACAGAGACAGATGGATAATAGGCTGTAACAGATAAATTGGTAACTAAGGAGTCCAGGAGATTTTAGCTGAATAAAGTAAAATTTAGGCTGATATTAGCCATATAAAGAAATTGACATCATAAATGATGACAGAAGTTTCTTAAAGAGAATGGAGGGAGAAATACTCAGCATACTCTGTAGCAGATCTGTCTGAGTGGGAATTAGAAATGATCATTGCGTTTTTATTTTATTTCAGAATAAACAGTTCATTAACAATTATTGTTTTTGTGTTAGTATAAAATTACTACAATTAAAGAAATATATCTGATAAATAACAAGAATATTTAATCTCAAGTGTCTGTCTCTATCAGTTAAATGTGACTCATGTCTCTGTAGTGTTTCATATGTACACAGAGAGGAGGGCTGATATTGATCATGTTGATGAGGGGAAAAAAGAAAGAGCATGTGTTTCATCTTATAGTAGAGGTACATATGATATATAGAAAATACATTCCCAACAACAGAACTGTGGCTAGTGGAAACCTGACCTGAAAACAACCCCACACTAATATTATTTACCTTTTTTACAAATATATTCTAGTTACTATGTGATATACAGTTTTAATAATGTGCCTACATTATTTGATTTTACTGAAGTGTACAGACATTAGTCTTGTGTTTGCATACTTCTTTCTTAAGATTACATAATGCCTGAAAGTGTGAAAAATCCCACCTGTGGTCAGGCTGTAATTTTAACAGCATAAAATGGCATGAAAGAGTTCGTATTAAGTTCACCCACATTGGCTGCATTAAAAGGAATTCAGACTTGGAGCGTGTGATGACAAGTTAATGAAACCTTTCTGAGTTAATGTGCAACTGCTGCATATGTGGCTTCTATGAACTATCCCCTCATTTTCACACTCTGATGAAAAAAAAAAAAAAACTGCAGGTGTGGCTGTAACTTGAGCTGAAGTACCTCTGAGGTGTCCTCTAATTAGGGCAGAGGTACAGGCTGATTAATCCTTCTAATGAAAGATTCAGGCCTCCTTATTTAAATCGGTGTAAATTAGGCTTGCTGACTCAGTAATCCAGTCTGAGGCTGTGTCTGTAACCCTGCAAGTTTCCCTCGGGTGCTCACCTTGCTGTACCAGTTAAGGCAGGGCTGCACCACGTCAGGATCTTCAATCCCATGCAGCTCGATGTACCAGATGCTGAAGTTAAAACTAGGACCCCACGACATCAGAGGCACTGAGACGAAGCATAGGAGAGGATTACTAAAGAATCAAACATTGTGTACCTTCACTTTAAGACCACAACAGCTCTCACCTATTTTGACAAATCTGCAGGGAAACATCTGCTCGTCGATCTTGTGCTTTAAGGTGAATGTTTCCTTGTTGTAGTCGTTCTTAAGGCCACTGAAACAGAAAAAAAGCTGTTTTACAATCTGACTGACTTGGTTAAGATGCCAACTGCGTCCATATGCTGCTGAATTTTGGATAGTCCTCCCAATCTGGCAAAACCTCCCTTCTCAGTCTGGCAATTTAGCAGCAGTGATGAGTTATCTTTTTTATCCAACTGGCAGACTGGTAATGAAGTGAAACTAACTGGATGGCGAGAGATCCAGCAATTACACGGTTGATTTTTCCTCCACATTGTACATTTAAAAATATCCAAGTATCAACATATACAGATATTGCCCATCATTAAAAAAACTATAGAATTAAAGCTGTTTTAAGCTGATCAAGCGGGGCTTAAAGCATACATTTAAATAGTTATTTTAGCTCTTTGTGAAATTTCTAACTTTACTGTCAGAAATAAGGATGGAGATTGAAACACCATTCTGCAAGCCCCCAGTTCTGCATTTTCTTTCAAATTAAATTACAATAACATCTGAGATCACTGATTCTGCTGGCAGGCCTGTGCACATTAAAAAACAGTATGTCAACACATACTCCTTGCTGATATGTGCATCAGTACAGATGTTACAGAATCAATATGGCTACAAATGCTGTGATTGCAGATATGAAATACACTAGAGCTGCTCAATGATGGCAAATATCAAAATCACAATTATTCTAATTGGTGCTAGGATCACAATTATTAAGCATGATCACTCACTGATTGGACAACATCTGAATGACATCCAATAATTCAAGTTAAAAACACTCAACATCCTAAAAACAAGCAATAAATAAATGAATATAAATGTGTGAATAACAGAAATATAACGTTTTGGTATAAAGTAAAGATGTACAAGCAAAAAAGTGTCTGGAAAAAAATCACAGCAAACACTTAAACATTCCCTCCATGACAAAAAAAAAACAGGGACAAAATGAGCATAACACTGCATGTGGCACTGTAATTGCTTAATCATGGTTATTCTGTATCCATGATCATGGGAAACCAAAATTAAGACTGAAATTAAAGCTTGATTTATTGTCAGGTATTCAAATATGAATCGCCTATGGTGCAACCAACAAGCAGGGAAAAAAAGCCAGCAGCAGAAGCTAAACTGCAAGATGAGCGGTACGCTTCAGATCAAGACAAACTGCCAACAATATGGATGAGACAATCTGCCAGCTGCCAGAAAAACAAAAAGGAAAGACTTGATTATTTCAGGTTTCTTCAAACACCAAAAACTCAGAAGTCCAGCATTAGTCATGCAAATTGCAAGCTGTGTAAAAACAAGGTAAAATACTGCAGCGACACCAATCTTTGTTTACACAAGACAAGAAACCAGGCTACCAGACTCGTGTGTGTCATCCCTACCAGCAGTGAATGAAGATCGGAACAGATCCAAAGATGGCAAGCAGCAATATTATGTTTAGTTTTTAAGACTTGACCCTGTATAGCATAGCTGATAACCAGGGATGGGGATAAAAACCCAGGTCCATAAGGGCCTGGTTCTGTGTTTTTGAAATACCTGAAAATCAGTAACATTTTAGCTTATTGTTACCGCTACTGAGTCTCACAGGCTCTGTGACGTAACGTTAATTTAAGATAAGACTGGTGTAAAAACATACATCAGTTCTTTCAAGGGAAACATAAACTAAAAGCACATCAATATTGACTGTGGTACCTTCAACTACGGCTTGAGGAAGAAAGACGCTGCCTGCGAGTCGCATGCACTCATATCCGCCTGCGCTGGGAGTAACAGGCTCTCATACCCCTCTCTTAAGCTGCTTCAGAACAGTTTTCTTCTTCAGCTACTCAAATAAATGCTGAAAAGTGTTTCAAAACTTTGAGCAAGTCCTATTTGTTAAAAGTATTGGTCCAGTGTAGAAATCTGTGGTGGAATCGGCAGAATTAAAGTTAATGAGCAAACTTAACAGCTGAAAAATGGAAAATATGATGTGTTCAGGTAACATCAGTAAATTAGACGACTGTAGTCTATATGTTATGATGTGTTCATATGACACATAAAAATGGGAAAATTTAGTTTTGGACGAGAAACCTTAATAAATACAGTTGTATGAAGAATGTGTTTATATTTGAAGGATATAAAATATATGTTAGTGAGATGTAACATCAGAGATGTGACTGAATCATACCTTTTTAACTCAAGCACTAACCAGCTAAGACCACTCGAGTGTAAATATTTGTCTCCATTTTGTTTTCCACCAAACTACAGAAAAGTATCGATAGTGGTATCAATAAGGACTCGGATTTGTAATAAGTATCAATAAGGGTATCAATAAAAATTAACGATCACAATCCCTACTGATAACAAAGGCCTCATGCAGCTACTTACTGAGAGTGACTCATGCTGTTTAATCTCAACTCATACATTAATTACAGCAGCTATGTTTTATACAGAAGCAAAGCAAAAAGACATTCAAGCATTTTCATTTACTTCTTGGATCTTTGATCTCTATGATCATATCGTGGCCCCTGTCTAGGGATACACATCTTAACGCTTGGCTGTGTGAAATATCCAGTCCTAGCATGCACAGAGTTAACTTTTCTCCCAGCATAAAGACAGGATATTTGACACCAAATGTGCCAATAGCTGGTGTAAAATGAAGCAAATCCTGTGCACTAGGGACTGCTGCGTCAATAAAACTTAGATGACAAGCTCACTGTGACCTAAAGAGAGAAGAAAAAGAGGCAAAAATATCCGACAGACTGGCAGGACAGCAAAATTATAAGCTTCTTTTTGTTCTGGCTAACATTTTTCTACCTCCATGGGGTAGCGTGTGTCAGACTATGAATTCTGTCACAGCTGACATTCTGGATACTAAGGCTGTATGCTTCTGCAGGTATTCGCTGCCATCTGCACTCAATTTTATTGTCCTATTATCATCCACTTAAGAGAAGTGCCAGTCTGAATCTCTGAAAATGATCTGTCACTCTGATTCAGGCTGTAGCATGATTAGTTTGGCAAGAGCCATGATTTGCCATCATTCAGCAGACCTTGCTTTAAGTCTGTTGTTTATTTTCAGTTCTTTCAACTTCCTACTGCAGACAGTCCCTACCATACTCTATTTAATGTATGAATATACTTCTATGAATTGCTGCTGTTGTCAGAAACTTTGTTGATTATCTTGGTCAGGACACTCTAGAAAAGGAGATTTTCAATCTTAATGAGGTTGGATAAAATGAATAAAGTAAGGGTATACTGTGTATTAGGGGTCAGATCCAGGTATTGGCTTGCAGTCCAATGATAGCTAGATCGGGTAGCTGTGACGATGGGCTCATCCATGGGGCCAATCCCTGAGGCCAATACACTTCAGTTAAATAACACTGTGTCAAAGGCAAACATGATGGATGGATATTTTGCAAGCTGTAGCCAACACAGCATGGTTGAGCCTAACAACAAAGGCAAAGCAGTTGTGATTTATGCTACTAGTTACACCAGCAACTGCTAAGCTCATGTTTTGAGTGGTGATGGTTTAATCCTGAGTTTTAACTATTAAAGGTTAAGCTCAATTCCGAACTATATGCCTATTATTAATCAGTGCCTAAGAAGAATTGTCTACATCAGGACTGATCCCTCAAAACAGAGATGGGGTCTCAAACTGAGACTCGGATTTACATTGCTCATATGCTACCAGAGAAATGAACCACCCCTCACAGTCTTTAAACACGGACACAAGGTTTGAGATCTTTCCCCACTCATTTTATTTTGCTTATCTGGTGCAGTCCTTTATATTTTACATAATGCACCAGATAGATAAACTTCAACATAAACTCACTGAGAATTTATTCTATTACATTCTATCTATTTAGTATCAAAGAAAAATTTATTTTGATTAGGGAACCATGATATTTATCAGCATCATATTAGTATCGGCAGATATTCACTAAAAGAGTTAAATATCAATCTGATATGAATATTTCTGCTGATATTTAGAGCAAATATATTAACTGTACATAACTCCAGCATAAACCATATATTGTTTTTAAATATCTGTAAATTCTACAACTGTGCCATCAGGTAGTATAGGTGGTTAGGGTGCCAAACACTCAAGAGGATCCACCGTGAGCCCTGAGCATTTTGAAGGATCACTTTTGTATGAAAGCAAAGTAGAATTTTGTAAACATCTAAATGAATCAATATTGAAACAAAACAAATCGAATTAGGACCTTGTGAATCAGAATCAAATGGATTCAGGAAACCTGTGGTGATCCCCAAGCCTAGAAGGGATGCTTACATTGTGGAAATTAGGGCTGACACTTTTGTTAGAAATAACAATTTAGCTCCACATACGTCAACATTTTCTTTCACATTCAACCATAAAAAAATCAGATCAGACTTCGTGCAACAGGTCACTTTCTCTGCCCCGTAAAAAATAAAGCTGCCCTGTAAAAGCTCATAATCAGCAAGGGTTCACTGTGACAGCAGAGGGCGAATTATGCTACTGTAAAATGTAGGCAAATCTAGTGTATATCAACAGCTGTTTTACTAAATCTAGGAAAACCTGATGCTGCCTTACACATAAATGATTCCCAGTCTCTTCAGTGATGAAAACAGGTTTCACAATCAACGCTTGTATTGGACCAGATCACTAAAGCCCGGGTGACAGCGTGGGAAAAGTGTCTTTAAGCAAAAATGTTGGCACCAATAACAATAGAGTCAATTCAGAAGTAATGCTACGGGACCAGGTCAAAGAAAATCAATGCTAGACATCAATAATCGAGCTCCCTTGTAGATATTTCATTGCTTCTGAGACATTCCTCCTCCTTCAGTTATCTACTGATGCAGACCTCTCTCTCAGGCAGTGCATCACCTCAGCAGGATGCAATCAATCCTAATATCTCTCAAAGCACAACATCAAATTAAGCACATTTCTCTCTATTCACAGACCGCAACAATTACAAAAAATAGTTACTTCCCACCTGGACAAAAGCTCTGTCATGTTCTCTTCACTCATCCCACCGAACACTTTAAACTTCTTCAGGTTGCAGACATGAGTCTTCTCATACTTCCCAAACGTGATGCTCTGAACGATTGCCGGCCGTTCCAATTTTAAGATTAAAAACTGGAGAAAAAGAGGGGAAAAGAGAGAGAGCAGACATGAAACAGAATGCAGGTAAACAGCACAAGTATGATACAAATAAAGTGTGTAGCCACTGACTGCAGGAAGCAGCCGGTGCTTACGGCAGACCAATCGCTGTGAAAAGATGGCTCATTATCTAAACGACTACAGCGGGTCAATTTGCTGCATCAGGTAAGAGGCATTACATAAAATCTATGAGCTGCATCCACATGTCACCGTGGCTCTAACAAGCTGGGACGTCTACTGACAAATCACCGGCAACCATTAGCCAAGAATGAAAGGAGACCGCAGGCAGGAACATTGATTTATTGTGCCACAGAAAGGCAGGCACTTAACAAACCCCAGGCATTGATGCTTTCACATTCACCCATAAAGGACACAAATGCGATTAATCCATTTCCTGGGTGTCTGTGCCTGATAACTGTTAGAGTATTGACTAGAAAAATGCAGAAACAAGCAGGATCCACACTGCTGCAGTTAAATAATTCCTGCATTTTATCCATTTGAAACTCAAATCTACTTAAGAGTTTTTGTATGGCTTAGTTGAGAATATTTCACTGCAGATTATCGTTACAAAACATAAAAACTATGAAGTTATGATGTTGTATTTTATCAGGGCTCAAGACTCAGACTGTCCTGTCTTCCCGGGGTTGATGCTAATAAAATATTTTGTGCTTTTCTTTTGGAGGGACAGGAGGTTGTGATGAGGTAAAATGATTCTACCTGGTGATTCTTTGATGAAATACATGTCAATACTGTTAAAAAACAAGTTCTACTCATTTTTATTCTTGCGCCAGCATGTCAAAAATCATTATGTACTAAAACACCCTGATCCTCCATCACCAGCCTGTGATGACTCATGTTTCTAAGGTCAAAATTTAGACATCAGTGCCTGTTTTTGCCCACACTTTATTGTAATTTGTTAATGGAAGAGGAAGAAACGATTAAAGTGATTTGATCCTCACGCCTCTGTTAGTCACTGTGTTTGTGTCTCCGTTTTTATGTAACTGTGTAGCTGTGCTGGTTTTACATGAACAACACTGGGAGTTTCCCTCTGAACAATGAAATACATGAGCTGTTTTTATAAATTCTGACACTTTCAACTTTGAGTGAACGTGCTCTACAGCACAGATCAATAACAGCGTGTACTTTCCAAGACACTCCACCTCAGCTTAATTCAGTTTGGACAGAGGATCTGAAAGCAGATCGCATCAAAGACCTCAGAACTGAAACAAATAAGGTCACAACCACATCAGATAGGGGATTTTCCCAAGGTCTGCCCTCATGGACACGATTTGGGAAAAATAAACTGCAGCGGACATGATGGAAGCCCCTTAAAGTCACGCGTATAAAAATAAGAAACTGCAGCCTGTTGGACCAGTTATGTGTACATAAAGACATTAGTTCTTAGAGCAGTCGTTAATATCAAAATTAACCAAAATATTGTTGCAGATGTGATGTTTTCACTTAATTTGACCCAGAACGTGCTTTTTAGCAGCATCAGAACTGTTTACATCACACACAGACAGCTGATAACCCTAACTTTCGCTTAGTTTAGTACTTCTCTGGTTATAATCCAACGATTAATGGAAAAATTGAGTAGATATATTCATCATCAACCGTATCTCATGATGGAGATCTAGCGATCTAAAAATAGCTCCTTGTCATAAAAACTCCAGCGGAATGAGACTGGATAAGAACAATATCGACTGACTGTCAGGCGTTCATGATATTTGCCTCACTTTGTGTTCTAAATGTCCGGTAAAACAGGAGAGAGGGAGGAAAAGCATGAGCTACAGTCACAGGGCAGAGGAGCAGTTGTTGTGAGTGTGTCTGTGTATGTGTGACAGTGAGGAGAGATAGTTTGTGCGTCCGTCTAGAAAAGTTATCATAATATCAATAACTTTAGGACTGAGGCTTACCTGTGGCTCCTCTAGGATCAAATAATTGAAAGAGGACGTAATAAAATCAGAATCCCACTGTAAGAGTCTTTCATTCAAATCATATCCCCCCTTGTCATTATGAGATCTTAAAGTGTTTATGTATGTTTGTAAAGCAGAGTCAAAACATAAAAAATATCATTTTTTTTAAATAATTCATTTTTTTGTGTGTTTACTCTGTGGCATGTTCAAGTAATTCAATTAAACAGAACTTATAAAAATGTAGTTTTCTTTTAGTTTAAAGAATACAGACACTTAAACTCTAACATTCTTTTGACAGCTTTGGAATATCCATGATAAATTCTTAATTATGGGATTTAACCCCCCCACCCACCCCCAGCATCCGATTCATCGATGATTGAAATAATTGTTTGTTGCAGCCCTAATCTGCACATCATTAGACAAATTCAGTGTTTTTTGATGGAGCACTGCAGCGCGTCTCTGCATGCAGGTCAGTGCTTGTCTGTGTTTATGTAAGTGTGGATGCATGCACGCTCTAGAGAGGCACACACACAGAGGCAGGGGGGAGAGACAAAGGCTGGCTGTCCTGTTGATTACTCCTGGGTGCTGCTTATCTTTCAAATCTATAATATGACATACAAAAAAATGTATTAGCAGGGACGCACAATATTATCGGTATCAGCAGGTGTTAGCTTAAGAAGTTAAATATCAGTATCGGCAGATATGATAATTTCTACCTTTACTGCTGATTAGGGATGCATGATACTGGATTTTCTGCCAACATGCCAGTATTTGCAAATTAATTGCAATCTAAATGTAGGTCAGACTTAAAACTTCAGTTCTTAGGATACAGTTTCAAGTTTGAGGATGACCAAATTAACCCATGTAATTCCTTAAAACACACTTTAGACTAAGGCTGAAAGATAGAAAAAGTTCTATTGCAATGCCAATGTGCGCATGAGCAGCAGTCACATCGCACAGACGTGCGATATTCAGGTGACCTGGTGCACCCCACACTGCCCCTTCTGTGCTTTGAGATTTTTTTCCAAAATTGCAAGTTTTCTCCTTTCCGTTTGTTAAAATCTGCCAGAAATCATCATCAAAACAGTTCATTTTTACAGCAATTTTTAAGTTAAGTCTCAGTCTTTGGATTAAATGTCTTTTAGTATTAGTCACATTTTAGTCATTTCTACCATTTAAAGTTTTAGTTTAGTTTTAGTTGATGAAAATGCAAAAACATTCTAGTCCAGTTACAGTCCGTGAAAAGTCCA
This sequence comes from Cheilinus undulatus, assembly GCF_018320785.1. Taxonomy (NCBI): domain Eukaryota; kingdom Metazoa; phylum Chordata; class Actinopteri; order Labriformes; family Labridae; genus Cheilinus; species Cheilinus undulatus. The sequence continues at coordinate 14,462,193 of NC_054887.1, read as the reverse complement.
CGCATTTAGTCTTCACTTTTAGCCCAAGCATTCATTCTCTTTAGGGATGCACAATATTGAATTTTTGTCAATATAGGATATGCCGATATTTATAGATTCATTTTAGCCAATACCGATAGCAATACTGATATTTAAATATGCTTGACATAACCAAAAATTAGTTTCTTAGAACATAATTTAAGGTTTGAGGATGAAAAAAAGAAACAACTGTTTTTCTTAAAACACACTTTTAAGTTTAAAGAATGAGGATAAATACAGAAAAAGAGCTTGACTTACATTGGTCTGTTGGTCCAGCTTGAAACTCCACTAATTTATTAGCATATATGGCCAAATTTTATTGCTAATATATGTTGATATCCATGGCCAATATATCGGATGCAAATATCGGCAGAAATTTTGATACCTGCCGATACCGATATTTGCCGATACCTATATCAGGCCGATAATATCGTGCATCCCTAATTCTCTTGCCTAAATCTGGTACCAAATCATGGTAGTGTGTTCTATGTAACCTAACTCTAACCTGGGGTCCCTGCTTCCTACAGCTGAGAGGCAGAATAGCTACAGATGCATTGGATTTTGATAGATTTACCCACAGTGGAGAAACATCATGAATGTCCGACAAAAACTATTGGTGCCTTTCTTTAAAGATCTATTTTTGACTAGTCTTGGTCCAGTCCTCTAATGGAAAAAAACATTTTTGGTCATTGTTTTAGTCTACGTAATTAACACTGCATCAGAAGCCTGAGAAGTGAGCTCTGTGCAGGGAAGTCCATGAGTCTCCTCCTTACGTCAGGCAACAAGTGATGCTCACTGCACTGCTATGAAGCTTCAGGCTGACACCAAGTTACACAAGGCTGATCCTAGGTGAGTTGATTCCCGCTATAAAAGGCACCTTGTCACAGTGCTCGCTAATAAACAGAGCATCCACGGCACTGACATGCCATTTGTTAATTTTGGAGCTTCTAGAGAGGGTCTGATTATGTTGGTCAAACTTAACTTTAATACTGTAAAAAATAATAAATAACATTTAAGGAACATACTGCCGAGTTTATAAGAAATCTGATGAGGAAACAGCCCACAGCCAACCTACTCTGTCTCCTCCTCCCTCTGTGTCTGTGTGTCAGAGCTGCTGTAGCTGCACATATATACTGCAGAGGGAAGAATTTTAGCTGATACATTTTTATTTTCTAGTTGAAGCTCACAGATTTTATTCATTTTAGATTATTTTGCAATTTAAGCACAAATAAATTTTTCCTCTGCTGTTTTACGTTATTGTAATCCGTTGATAAAACCTACAAATAATGGCTAAAAGCTCCATTACTCTGAATACTTAGCATGCTTTTTTTTTTTACAGTTTAACAAATAGGGAATGTGTTGTGAACCAGGACTTTTTAAAACTGATTCTGAATTGGGTGCGCAGATGGCCTAGCAATCTATTGCGCTACCCATGTATGCAAGCGGCCCAGGTTTGAATCCGGCATGTGTTCCTTTGCCACATGTCTCTCCCCACTCTCATCCCATTTCCGACTCTATCCACTATACTCCTCTGTCCAATAAAGGCAATAAAAAAGCCCAAATATATTTCTTAAAAAATTATATTCTGAAATGACTCATGACCCCCAGAATCAGGATCACATAAACATCAGGAAACTTGATTAATGACCAAATATCAATGTTCACAGTCCAGGAAACAGCCTGGATCTCAGTTGAGTCCAAATATCCCTAATTTAAGTGGATATTAGTTTGTTTTCTCCCTTTTTCACTCACTCCTCAAAGAGCAGACAGCTGGGTTTTGTTTGCAGCCTTGCTGAACAGTAGTGCCATGCGCTTAAAACGGCATCAGGGCAAATCTCTGTTGTTGTTGTTGTGTGTAGCTCCACCCTTTTGGGACAGATGGGTAAGCTTGACAAAGTGGGACAGTATGGGTCAGTTTATTGAGACCCTTTCCAACTTTTGATCATGGAAATGCAAGGAAAAACATGTACCATGCTGTACCAAACTGAACCAGACTGCTCAGTGAAAATGACTTGAAATTTGCCTTAAGACTCAACAAAAATATTTCAAAGGGCTGTAACTTGACAAAAAACATCTATATAATAAGACAAGACAGGTGTAAAGGACAGGAGAGCACCCATTTAAAATCCCATGAAAACTCCAGCACACCGTCTTTTATGCGAAAAAAGGCAACCTTTTCAGATGTTTTGGTACAGTGTTTCTGGAGTAAACGAAGAAAGACATTCCCAAATACTCCCTGTGACCGAAAAACAAATAATATGCCACATAAAGTCCACCACAATGAAGACAACAGAGGGGACTGTGTAAACAGCAGCAGACTTACCTGTGGAGGGTAATTGCTCTCAGAAGACCACCTGGAGAACTGATCATTAGGTTTGTCCACCAAGATATTCCTTAAAAGAAGATTCAGAGACAGGTTTAGTTCTTCAACATGAAAAAGCATGTGGGATCACATTGCATCACAGTCATGACCTGGAATCACTGATCAATGTGGGGCAGAGTGGACAGGGGTGTGAGTGGTATATACATGCTGGGATGTTAGTCAGGAAACAATACAACTGCACATCAGCCCAGATAGGTTATTCTAGAAAGCGTACTGATTCCAGTCAGCATTGTTTATATGTGCTAGCAGGGTGTTTTGGATAGTTAGCTAACACAGAAGAGCTAAACTGGTTATTGAGACAGCTGAAACAGCAACAGGCGACTGGTTTAATGATATGCTTGACTTCACGTATACATAAAAATATTTAGGAGTGTTAGGTTTTGAATGAAAATCAGAAATTTCTCGCGCCATACTATCCGTTTCACGTAGCCGGTAAGGAAGCTCCTTAGCTTTTGATGCTAAAGTAGAGCTACTGGGTTAGATAACATCAGCTAACGCTCTAGTTTAGCTGGAGCCTAGTTAGCTAAGGTGTGCGTCTGATTTCGATGCGCAAGGACAGCGGAGTGCATACTGATGGGTGAAGTTTCAAAATTTATCTACCATTTTCAAACATAATAACTCAAAGGCAGGACAAATGTTAGTAAAACTGTTAAAACGAAACAAAAGGCATGGTTATTGTAAAAATATGCATATCTCATGCGAAAAATATGTACATTGATGCTTACAGAGCGCCTACAATGGAAGGGCGGTATTCAGAAAATCGAGTTACTATAACATGTCTTTGTAAAAGACACTCTTGAGTGCCAAAAAGTTATTTGCCTGACGCAAATGTGGTCTATGAGCACTCTGAATCAGTAGCAAATTCAAGTACGGGACAAACGTTACCACAGTAAGTTAGTTGTATTACTGCCGGGCGACTACATGTCCTAAACCGAACGCACCTGCCGCTGCTGACAAAGCTACCGCTAGGCTAACAGGCTAGGAGCGCAGACGAGCTAACATTAGGCCAGTCGGGGCCGGCTGGAACAAACACAGGTGCACTGAGGCAATAAAGGACCACCTGGAAACACAACAGCTAATGCAAACGGTAGGGCAGCTGACGGGTTTATTACTCACTCTGGTAAATATGTAGAGGAGTAAGAGCTCCATTTAAAAACGCTGAAAGTGAGGACTCTGCTCTCAGGGACGACAGCCATCTTGTTGCAGAAAATAACAAGCAGCGGGAGGCTAGCTAAGAGCGAGCAGTGACAGGCCTTAAAGAGACAGTACACCCTGTTTCTGTTTTGTTTTCACAGTTACGCTGCGTACCATTTGTCATCGTAACTCGTATTCCGACTTGTTTTTCCGACTTCCGACCGGAAGTGGCAAATGGAACTGCTCTCCAAGTCGTATTTACAACTCGTGAACTCGGAATTGCACAGAGCACCCCGACCTCGACGTCCCATCATGGTGTTACAAAGTATTAAATGTAGTAAAAACTTTGATTTTGACCTGTTTTCAGAACCTTTAGCTATTTATCAGTGCATTTTTAGACATTGTAGACACAGCACTACCCTGCGGTTGCATGTCGTGTGCAGCAACAGTCTTTTAATACATGAAGTACTGTGCAATGTGTTGTTTTAAAGGTTTATCGGCTAACAACTCAATCAATGATGCTAAAACAATGATAGGATAACGCAAGAACGACATCCGTCGTTTTTCCAACTTTTTTAAATATATGTGAAGCACATACATGCATACTTACAAACATTAGCTACTTAAATGTTTCACCCGTGTATGTGCGAATTAATACACCACATACACGGGGTACCTAGAAATTAAATAAAAATATTTAAGGATTCACTAATGTCCAGAGGTTTCATTGCTTTTTGGGTTTCATTCCATGTAGTGAGGTCATATAATATTCTATTTCCATTTCAAATCGTTGTATCTTTGGTAAATTTTGAGTCCATTTGCACTTATGGATATAATATTTATCAAACAATGTAAATAAACTAAAAATATAAAGCTTTTTATAGCTTCCATTTCTATTGTTATAATAAAAAATTAGCCCACATCCTTTTCTTTGAACCGAACTTTGGAGCCAGTCTGTACATTATAGAGTTGCTCTTCATCCAACCAAAATAAAATCTCACGTTTTCCATTTTATTAAGCTGTTGCAAGTACCTGTGATTTAAACTGTGGTTTAAAGGCATATGAAATGACTAACCCAACATTCAGTTAAAGCTCATGTGAGGATTTGACTGGATAATACAGACTGAAATTAGCCCAATGGCTTTTCCCCAAGATGTCATTCCCCACTCTCTCATTCCTGTTTATGATGATATTCTATCCTTTATAAATACAATCATATAAAAGGTAAAAAAAAAAAAAGAAGGTGTAACAAAGGGCCCTTTAAGTGGACAAGATTTTAAATGTGCCCTTTAAGAAAAACACTGAAATTGATAGAATATATAAGATTAAGTTTGTTAAATTTATAATGTAGACATTTCAGTGCAAAAAATTTGACATAGTGTACCTTTAATAGCCTTTATGAATGTCCTATATTGGTAGCCTTTACAGTAAATATAGAAAGTCTTCCTTGGGTGTTTTACTCTTTTATTGATTTTATAAATCAGTTATGGTCTATTTAATTAGGATTTTTTTGACGAAAAAATCCCCAAACCCCTTTAATGTTAAAGTTAAAACTGATTTTTACACAAAAATACTTAACTCACCAGAGGTCCAGCCAATTGGTGCTAGTTGTTTCACAATTAGTAATTTGAGGATCATCTGAGTGAAGTGAATGTGACTCAAGTAATTGTAGTAAAAAGACACCTGTGTCTGGAAGGTCCAATCACTGTTAAATCAGTATTCCTTGCTACCATTACACCATGAAGACAAAGGAACACTCCAAGCAACTCAGAGACAAGGCTATTGAAAAGTATAAGTCAGGGCATGGATAAAAAAAAAAAGTTCCAAGGCACTGAACATCTTCTGGAGTTCAGTTTAATCCATCATCAAGAAATGGATTGAATATGGCACATATGGTAATCTGCCTAGATCAGGCCGTCTGCACAAACTGAGGGACCGTGTAAGAAGGAGACTAGTGAGAGAGGCCATCAAGACACCTGTGACTACTCTGAAGGAGTTACAAGCTTCAGCAGATGAGATGGGAGTGACGCTGCATACAACTGTTGCCCAGATTCTCTTCACCTGTCAAAACCAAGGGTCAACCTCCAGTCCTGCAAAATGAAGCCAATGCGGAAGTGCAAAATATTTCAATACAGCGAGTGTCCACTTGAGGCTGGAAGTTTCATCTTAACACCCGTTAAACAGCTGTTTTTTTTTTTTACACTAGAAATAAACTGGTTTACAGCCTGGTTCAAAAAAAACAAACGTGTCTTTCACTGTACGGGGAGTGAATTTTGTTCTAACACAGTCGGTTGGAAGTCGAGATTAGTGGGCGGGTGATTAGGTTGATCCGAAGTTCGGTTGAGACCGCGATTTCAATATGGAAGCCACCACGGATTGGCTTCTTAGAGCAGTTTGGGTCCGCCTATTGTAAACAGACGGTTGACGTCACACAGAGTTTGTCCAATTCTTTCTACAGTCTATGGTCAAAGCTTTATGGGAGAGTGGCAAAGAGAACGCCACTGTTGAAGAAAACTTGCCAAACGCCATGTAGGAGACTCCATGATCAAGTGGGAGAAAGTTCTTTGGTCTGATGAGACAAAAATGGAGTTTTTTGGCCATCAGACAAGACGCTATGTTTGGTAAACACCAAACACTGCACATCACAACAAACACACCATTCTCACTGTAAAGCACAGTGGTGGCAGCATCATGCTGTGGGGATTCTTCTCAGCAGCCGGCCCTGGAAGACTTGTAAAGGTAGAGGGTTAAATGAATGTGGCAAAATATAGGAAAATCCTGGAGTATTCAGTTTGCAAGAGAACTGCAGCTTGGTAGAAGATTTAAATTATTTTCTAGCTTGACAATGATCCAAAGCATACAGTGAAAGCTGAAAAGCAAAAGACAACAAGGTGAATGTTCTAGAGTGGCTGAGTCAAATCCCAGACCCCAGTCCAATAGAGAATTTGTGACTGGACTTGAAAAGGGCAACCTTGTGCAACCTGACAGAGCTTGAGCATTTTTTCAAATAAGAATAGAGTAAATTACAGTGTCCAGATGTGCAAGCCTGATTGAGACCTATCCACACCTCTTATTTCTCTAATATTTTCAACTCTGGGGTTGATTGAGTGTCTTTACATGTCCTCACTTGTTTTGCTGTGTTCTTTCATGTCCAGTCATGTCCGGCTTTATCTCTCTCCAACAAGCCTGGTCTTGTTCTGCCCTTCATTGTCTTGTCTTAAGTTGATTAATGGGCCATTTTACTGTACAGTCATCCCTGGACTGGATTTATGGCCTGTTCAGGTGCTTTCTCTCTGAAACAAAGAAAGCAGAGCTGATGTTGTCTTTCTTTTAATAAGCAAATCTCTGGATGATCTCAGTGTTTCACTTCACATCGAGTCACAGAGAGGATGATTCATCCGGTGAGTAATATCCAAGAAGCTTCCAGTTAACTGGAGCTCCTTTACTGAAACTACACAACTCTCTCATCCTCCATCCCTCAGACCCTCCTCCTTCACTCCACCCGCTGCCAGGAGGGATGTGCAGCCTCTTAATCTGCAATAAATTAATTTACAGTTCTTGATAGATTTAATTCCAGACACTTTATCTGATAGAAGGTGTCCTAGAGCCCAAAGTTACAGGAACTGTGATCAATACAAATGCGAATCCAGCTTTTCTGAGCTCTAAAGAAAAGTCAGTTCATACAGAGTTTTTAGCCTATGTGTTATAAAATGATACTCTACTGTTTATAATTCAGGGTACAAAAATGTACGGAAACTTAATTAAACTACATATTTCATGACATAGAGGCACAGACAATGAAAAACGCCATTAAATTATGGATTTGGCACCAAAACTTTAAAAGTATTTGCAACATGTTAGGAGCAGACAACTTCTCTTTTTGTAGGCATTGAAACAGCTGGTATCATATCAAAATCTAAAATTCTGGCATTTGAAAATTATATCTTACAGTTGTGCTATAATGAGAAATAAAACTGACATACAGTTTGACTTTGTAATAGGAATGTTGTGACACTGATTAAGATCATTGTTTGTGTTACAGTCCTTAAAGTTAAAGTTTGACATTTTTACTCTCAACAACAGCCCTTATGTCCTCAGAACTTATTTAGGCCAAGTATGAACTAAGTTTCAGAGGTTTTGGAAAATGTCCCTAAAAATCAAGATTTGCAAATGATTAAAAATACAGCAAATTTCCAAGACATTGGCAATATTTTTCTTTGAAAATCCTTAAACATTTGGAAAAATCCCACAAAAAAACTGAAATATTCTCCAAATGTTTCAGTCAAACTGTGAAAAAACCAAGAGATTTACATTAAAAAAATGTAAACAATGTAAATTCCCTAAAATTTCAAAGCAAATCCCCCCAAATTTCTAATCAAATACCCAAATATCTACAATGTCCCAATTTCAGTGAAAATACCAAAACAAAATGTCTGAAAGGTCCAGACACAGGTGTACTGGATAATCAGTATTCCTGGCTACCATTTCACCATGAAGCCAAAAGAACACACCAGTATACTCAGAGAAAAATCTTAATGCAATGTACAAGTCAGGGGATGAATAAAAAAAAAACATTTCCAAGGCACTGAACATGCTACAGAGTTCTGTTTAATCCATCATCAAGAAATGGATGGAATATAGCGCATGTAGAAATCTGCCTAGATCAGGCCGTCCTGACAAACTGAGTGACCGGGCAAGAAGGAGACTAGTGAGAGAGACCACCAAGACACCTGTGACTACTCTGAAAGAGTTATAAGCTTCAGCAGATGAGATGGGAGAGACTCTGCATACTACAACTGTTTCTTCAACCAGTCAAATGTTTATGAGAGTGCCAAAGAGAAAGCCACTGTTGACTAGAATTCATCAAAAGGCATGTGAGAGGCTCCAGTTTTTTTTAGTCTGATGAGACCAAACTGGTTCTTTTTGGCCATAAGACAAGATGCCATGTTTGGCAGACACCAAATGCTGCACATCACCACAACATACCATCCCCACTGTGACGCATGGTGGCAGCATCATGCAGTGGGGATGCCTCTCAGCAGCTGGCCCTTGAAGGCTTGCAAAGGTAGAGAGTAAAAATAATGTCCGGAAAAATAGTCCGGCCCTCAGGACGTCTCACTGGTGCAAATCAACTACAGGGTGAATGCTCTGGAGAGGCTGAGTTAAAGCCCAGACCTCGGTCTGATAGAGAATTTGTGGCCGGCCTGGAAAAGGGCTATGCACTCCATGTTATGCGGACACCAAACACAGCACATCACCATAAACACCAGCCCCACTTTGAAGCACAGTGGTGGCAGCATCATGCTGAGGGATGCTTCTCAGCAGCTGGCCCTGGAATGCTTGTAAAGGTGGAGGGTAGAATAAATGTGATGTAATATAGGAAAATCCTAGAAATTAGTATTTCAGGTTCAGATTGATTTTTCAGTTTTCCTTGTAAAATTAGTTAAAAGTGAATAAATGTTTTGAGAAAAGTAAGACTAAAATCTAGGGACTTCTTGGCATCAAGTAAAACCTGATTAGGTTAAAAAGAAATAAAGTGTGACTAGAACACTTAAATCTTAAGGTTGAGACTGAATTTAAGATAGCTGACAAAATTACAGCTGCTTTAGAAGAGCTCCAAAAAGCTACCAAATTGACCTAGTGGTGACACAGGGTCCTTAATTGTAAATAACATGAAGGTCTTATCTTTTGTTCACATTACCAGTGGCATTCTGTGATATTTTTGGGTCATATCTGGTATTTTGTAGACAAGATTGATTCAAGAATATGTTAACAACGCTAATATTCAATAAATAGCCTTAAACTTGCAGTGAGGGTCTGTTTTATACCTTTTTAATGGGTACAAATGGGTTTGTGTCACAAAGGGAGCCTCTTTAGTCCACAGTGTCACTTGTGTCAGAGGAGCAGATATGTACGGGGGGGTTAGATGGTGTCTTTTGTTGGTGAGAGTTGTAATCCGCTCTAATTCAAACCACAGGGGGTCTGCGAGCCTCACAGACCCCCGGACCTCTGGTATGTTCACACGGTCCGGACTGCCAGCGAGACCCTCCATCAAACTGAGGAGAAAACAAGTTAATTAGAGCTCATGAAAGCTCATGAAAGAGTTTATTGATATCATTCTGCACTTATGGAGGAGTTTGTATTCAGAAATGAAAAGCCCACTTCCAGTAAAGGATGATTTAAATAACAAACAAGATTTTTATAAGCTAAGGTGGACAATTTTCTGCCCTAGTATCAGGAAAATAACACATGAAAATTTGTACTCAGAGCAACAGTGTTCAGAAAAATGTGAAAATTATGACTTGGGAACATAATAAATCAAATGACTTGTTAAATTAGTAAGAAAAGCAACCAGAGAATAACGTGTTAAGGGAGGCCTCTTATTCGTCAGCCTGACTTTGAATTTGATATTTTTGTGAAAAACTCTGTGAAAGTGTGAGTTTTTAATGAATCATCTGGAAATGGATTTCTCCAAGCTTGATGTCGTGAAGTGAAGATAAATGTGTTTCTTCTAAGAGCAGATCTGGAGTTTGACACAAGGCTGGCCTCAAATGAAAGGACAGCGGCTGCTTTCCTTTGTATTAATTTAGCATTAACACAGACACTGAGAAATAAAAGCAAAGACATGTTTTTATTCAGTCAGTGGCGTCATTCATCCAAACTTTTTCACCCCTGGTAATACGCCCAGCTGGCAGTTTTAGGGCCCCTGGGACATCCACAGCACAACCAGGGACTCGTGGCAACCCTACAGCCCTTGGTTGGTACCCTAGGCCGTGTTTACTCACCATATTCACCCCTTACTCCGCCCTAAAGACGTGGACTTGATTTTCTCAACAGATCATTTTCCCATGGTCTTGGTAATATGAAAGGACATCCAGAGTATGACAGGGGTTGTGTCAATCCTCCTTCCTTCCCAATGGTGCCCTCAGGTGGGCTTACTCGCTATGACATGCCTTACTTAAGCCTATATTTTTCATCCAAACACGCCCAACGCCTCGTTTTTATAAGCATATGGCTACGGAGTTAAGTCAACAGAAACTCCATTCATTACATCAAAAAAATTGAACTAGCTAGCTGACCAAGCTGCTAACTGGACAACAGGCTATGAGCAGCCTTATTAATCAGTTTTATATGATAGACAGTCATATTAACCACTTTGATATAATATATGTGAGGATTTATTAGTCTATATGAAGTGCCGCAAGATAATTTTGGTCCTGCTAGATATGTTTATATTGAAGTGAAAAGTTAGGAAGGGGAGGATGGCTAAAAAATGGGTTTTGCACAATTATTTGAATGCCTAAACAAGTTAGTTTAGCTCGGCCTGTTGGCTGTTCATGTGTCCATTTATGAAATAGATGCTACTTCCAGTAAACACGTACTCCATATCAGCTTTTAATCCATCCGCTAAAAAATGCAGTTCCTTGCATTGGACACTAGGAGGCATAACTTTATAGCTCTTAGTCATGTAATGGTCACGGAAGACTGTAGAGCAGGAACTTAGGACCGTAGCAGCTACCATTGACGCTGCATGGAGCTGCAGCTCCGAGCATTTTAATTCTTTATCTCTTCAAAATGATCATCAGACACCAAGACTGTCACACAAGTAAAAGTGTGTAATCGCAATTAATCTCCCTTTGGTCACATTTTTCTTTTTATACTGGTATATCTACAGTAGAGAAGACTTTTCTCCTTAGACTATAAATCTTTTTTGTTTTCTTTTTTGCAAAAGTGCATTTTTTATTTATATTGAGTGATGCAAGACAGAACATGACAAGTGAGGGACAACACATTTGCAGCACTGGCAAGACTATAAATTAGAGCTGTTACTCGATCAAAAAAAAAAATCAAGTTAATCACATCACTCAGTATGATTAATCATGATTAATCACAGCATTTTTTTTATAGTTCAGGTATATTTTTATGTTTTAGATCTTTAAAGATTGTTATTGTCAAATGTTTTTATAGTTTGGTGGGAAGACGAAATAAGGGCAGACAAAAAGACAAAATCTAAACATATATCCACACTGTATTTATTGAAGTTTCTTATTATAACAAAATTGTCCCATTTTTATGTGACATTTGAATGCATCATAACATATAGAATACAGTCGTCTAATTTACTGAGGTTACCTGAACACATCATATTTTCCGTCTTCAGCTCATAAAGTTCACTAATTAACGTCAATTTTGCCAGTTCCATCGCAGATTTCTACACTGGATTAATATTGTTAACAAACAGGACTTGCTCAATGGTTTGGAGCACTTACCAGCATTTATCTGAGCAGCTGAAGAAGAAAACTGTCCTGAAGCAGCTGGAGAGAGTGGTATGACCATGGCTTGATCCTGTGTTGTTGTTAGCATCTTTGCTAACAATAGCAAAGATGTGCTTTACCTGAAGGTGATCGTGCTTCAGTGTAAAGACAGTTCATCGCTGCAGCATGTACCCACAATTTTGGTTTTATCACAGCTAACAACTTTTTAAAAAGAAAATTGCCGTTAAGCCGACCTGGGTCTGTCACCTCACTCATCACTGCTGGCTGTGCCTGAGCTGCCTGTCACCTCTTCACCCTGAGGCACTTAAACATCCACTCTGCAGCACTACGGGAGCATTTAGTGGTCAAACTTAGTCATATGATTAAATTGCGTAATTTTTTTTAACGCAGTGAGGTTTCAAGTTTAATCACAAGCGTTAAAGCGTTAATGTTAACAGCCCTAATATAAATCAATCAGAGCAAATAATTTCCAAATAACTGGAAAAAGGTAGTCACCACAATATCTTTAAAGCAGGCCAAACAACTATTTAAATTAACACTTTCATCCTCAACAATTTGGTTTTGGAACAGAATAGTTAACAGACACTGCAAATATTTTGTTTAATTAAATAACTAGAGGAGTCTATGATAACATTATCATCATCCAATTTCTCTAAAAACAGACTGAGCCTGGCTTTTAGCTTTATGTTGATGATGCAGTTATTTATGCTTCTGTTATGTCACTGAGATCTGAGGGAAATTTAAGTGTAAAGTACAGGTGAGAATTCTGCTGTTTGCATTCACACATGCAGCCCACTGGGGGTAAATTCAGGAAATTATCAGGAGTTTTGTGCATGTGTGAATGGGGCGTTTTTTTTTTTTTTGTTTTGTTTTGTTTTTTGAACCAGTGGAATCACCATTACTGGCTTCTAGAAAAAAAATGGTTTAAGGCACTTCTTTGATGACCTCCCTTTTCTGGTCAATGCTACAACTCTAAATATTAAACCAAACATAGTTGTAAAGTGACACATGACTTGTAATTCCCACAGACACCTGTAGGAGGCTTTAACACTCAGGTATAGTGGTTGTAACTTTAAGCCTACAGGGCCCCTAGTGTGCTTTTTCTCCATTCAGCACTGTTGTTTTTATTTAGCACCACTTCTGGCTGTGAGTAAAGTTTTTTATGAGGAAGGATGTTTAATATTTACATCTATGGGGCCCCGTGGACTCTCAGGCATCTTCTGGAGGAGAAGGTGTGAATGTAAACAAGGGGAAATGGTCAACGAGGGAAACTCCACCGACACCTTAAATACAGAACAGAAACACACAAAGTGTAGACAAGAAGCGAGAGAGTACCGCAGATTTAAAGTGACATAAGGGAGGAATTCTGTTTGGTGCACTGGCATATAAATACACATAGTGCTAGTCACCTTTCTCTCATAGACAGCGAGCTTTTACTGTCAGAGTTAGAGAGATACTGCATGTTTTTGCTCAAATATGACTCTTCAAGCCCGTTGATTGCAAAGCTGTTTGCATGAGCATTACTCCTCCGTCCAACAGCAACATGACCAGTGCGGCGTTGGACCTGCAGCCTACTGATTCACAAAGTTCTGGCCAACTTGTAAAAGCTTGTCCAATGTTTAGTCTGGTCCACCTTCTAGCTCAGTGACTTTCTTTTTCTCTTCTTCTTTCTGTTTTTGGCATCTTCCGATGTATCAAACAATGCCAATACTGACTAACTGGCTTCTTTTAAGCTGAAGGCTGGTGTATGAACCAGTGCTGTAAAGCTGTAAAACTTGAAGAGCCTGCTGCCAAGCTTACATACTGCTGAAAACACGTGTGCTCTGTGGAAACAGGTTAGAAGCTATACTCCCTGTTCAAAGGGATTCTACTGTTATTGTGGCTATTTTAAGGAGGGAATGTCACATATTGTTGCTTTAACCACATGATTTCAATGTGTTATCGGTCTCAGGAGGGAAGGCCCGTCTGTGTCTCACATGACATCAGCTGTTTCCCCACAACATTAGTCACCTTATGATGATGTCAGCATGATCTCACAGTGAAAGAAAGACACTGTCTGCATCATCTTCATCACTAACATTTGCATAAGCGACACCACTGTTATAAACATCTGCACCACCACTGTTAGCATCATTATATAGAGCTTATATAGAGCTTATATACGGTGGCCCTGAAGGTCAATTGCAGAAATATTTAATAAAAGCAAAACATTTCAACAAACATTTAAAAAAAAAAAAAAAAAGGTTACTACATTTGACAAAAAAAAAAAAAAATGTTTTTGTGTTACAGTTTGTTTTTGACCCTCACGAAACTGGTTTGCATTTCAAATTATACTTTTGATTTCTGTTAACTGTTTCTTAAGATCTTTTAACTCTTTATGAAAAGTTTTTATTTTCAAAAATACTTCTAATTCACTGAAATTTGATTTTGAATTTTACAAAAAAAAAAATAATTGCATTTTAAAAAGAGCTGTTTATATTTCATTAAATGTTTTTGTGTTTGCAGAAAATATTTTTGCATTCAAAAAATGTTTTTTCTTTATTAAAGTATGTTTCATTTAATCTAATGTATTTGGTTTGAAAAAAATTGTGGTAAATATTTTTTTAATTTTGTAAAAACTTTGTTGCTGATGATTTTTTTTGTGTTTCCATTTTTTGTAATTTTTATGATAAAATAAATATTTATTGTTTTGAAAAGAAAATGTGCGTCATTGAAATTCAAGTTTGAGTTCTGAAAAAGAAAATGCATTTCACTGTTTATGTTTAATGGAACATTTTCAGTTTGATGACAATATTATAGTATTTCACAAAATTTTTTTTGATTAATAAAACGTTTTTTCTTTAATAAAATGTATTTTTATTATAAAATAGTTTTCTTTTCCATTTAATATTTTTTACCTTTGTAAAAACATTTTTTTGTATCTAATTTTTAAAGAACTGTTAATGTTTTGTGAAATTTCTTAAGTCTGAAGAAAATATTTTTACAATTTACAAAAAAATTCTTAATGAAATTTCTTTTCATTTATGTAATAGCTATGTTTTTTTAAAGATGGTTTATCATTTCCAATAATTTTTTTACCTTCATCAAAAAATTTTGCATTTCGCAATTTTGTGTATAAATATATGTTGTTGTTTTTTTTTTCTTTTTTGTTAAATCTGGAGGGTTTTATAAATATTTTTTATATTTTACATGTTTTCGTATTATACATGTTTATTGTGAAATGTTTCTGTTTCATTAAATGCTTTTGTTTTTCAAAAATGTTTTTACATTTGACAAACTTTTTTTTTTTAATTTCTTGCAATGTTTTTGTCTTAAAGTATTTTTTATTTTTACAAAAATGTTTTTTGCTTTCCATGAGATGATTTTCTTTTTCATGAAATATCTTTTCATTCCAAAACCTGTTTTTTAATTAAATGTTTATGACTGAAATATTTCATTATTAAATGTTTTGCATTTCACACATTTTTGTGTTTCCTAACATATTTTATACTCCCAACAATTTTTTTTTTTTTTTTTTTGTTCTTAAAATATTTTTGAATATCATGAAAGGTTTTTGGAATCATTTTAAAGTTTGTTGGCATTTCACAAAATATTTTGCATTCTTTTTCCTTTTTGCATTTCTTCTTTTCTGTTTTAAGCTTTTTTTAATTTTTTTTTTTTGCATTTCACAATCTATTTTTCCACTCATCTTTAGTGTTTATAAAAATGTATTTAAGCATCATGAAAGTTTTTGTGTTTGATGATATTTTTCTTCACGTTGATCTTCTGGGCCTCCGTACTGATCTGATTAAATGTAAAATCGTGACTATAACAACACTCCTCATCATCATGGTTCCAGTAAAAAGCCAGTAAAATCCAGTCTGATGTGTTCACTGCCTGCTGTTTCACTTTTATTGAGGGCGCAGCATCTTGTTTCCCCGGGACGCGCGCACTGGCCGCCGCGAGCGCGCACGGAGCGCCATCACGTGGGAGGTCCCTTTAAGTTTCCACTGTCAGAGGCCCGAGCGTGTCACATGGACATGAGATCATGAAAAGGCAGGAACAGAGAGGCAGAGTGCGCCGAGCTCCGGGCTGATGGGGAAAAGAAGCCCAAATGTACGCAGTCATCTTCCGACGGCCTCCAGAGACACACAGACAGCTGGCCCGAGCAAAGCCGAGCCCTGCCGAGCACCGCCGATCCTGGGCAGGACTCACTGCGCCTCATCGGACGGGACCTCTCTATGTATTCGCAGTTGCACCTGCCAGCTATGACACACTTCAAAGAGGAGGAAAAGGCGCCTCGGTGCTGGAGGAGCAGAGGAGCGGCTTTCAGCGTGAGTCAACTTATTCCTGATCGATCAGCTGATGTGGGATCTGTGCGTGTTTGTGTGTGCCGCAGGTGCGTTTGCGCGCCTGTATTGAGCCTGTAAGTGTGCTGCTTTATTCTAGAGCTCTTAAGTCAGAAGCTGCAGCTCCCAGCTTTGTGGAAAAAGTGTATTTGTGGGGGAAAAGGAGCCACATTCCTGCAGCGGAGCCTGTTTATCATGAGCCATGTGGAGAAGTCTCTCCGTGTTCGCCTGTGTCCGCATTCCAGGTGCTGTTGCGCACATAGAAATTGGAGTTGAAGTAAACAAGTGGGAATAATGCGGCCTCGCTCCGGAGCTTGAACACAGTGTTTTGAAGGTTGAGCTCTGCGCTCCAGGCTGCTGGAAACATCCCGCCCCTCTTTTACAAGCCCGACCCTCAGGCTCCAGAGACAGCACAGAACTTAGTCAGGATTTTATGACAGTTGATGCAAGTTCAAACGGTTGTAGTAGTAGGGGAGACCCGGAGCGATTTTAACCAGTGCTGGGTGACATTACTTTGAAAAGCAACCTGCTTCGTCACACTGAAAAAGTGACATCCCAAGGCCTACTTCTGCTTATTTTAGGTATGGAAATAGATCTTTATATTTTACAAGATACAGTCAGCACAACCTGTGTACTTGGGAGTCTGCAAGGATGTTAAAAATTCATCCACTTCTCCCTGCTGCCTACGTCACATTTCTGTCTGATCTGCCCGCTGAGCTAACATCATATCTATGGTTGCAGTTTCTAACAACTACCATCTTTCCTCAAAATATTCCAGCTTTGCCCTAAATATTGTTCTTTATCTATTTTGCCAGTCTGGCTTGAGCTTTTGGCCACACTGTGCAACACTGCCCCCACAGTTACCTGTGGTATTGCAGCCTTTGGTCCATATCTGTATGCTTGATGCAGGACTACAATTGAAACTAGAAAAGCACTCGGAAAGCGCAGACCTCTGCCATTAGCCCTATCTTCCAATAGTGAAGAATCCTTTAAAAAATTCCTGGATCTGTCCCCATGTGCCCCCCACCACAGCATTTGCTGATCACTCCCTCCCCGGTGGGATGGAAACACAGTGAGACAAAGCACTGGCTTCATAATGAATGGACTGTCGTAGTGGAGGCATTGCCTGCTAGTGCCAACAGATGCACTGACAGTCTCACCCATGGTCTCACCAGACGACTGGAAGTCATGGCAGAGGGTGAATACTCCTCTATTCCTCCCAGCATTGTGAGTATTCTCACTACAATTCGCTGTCTTTCTCTCTGTTACGCTCTGACTCGTCTCCTCGACCAGGCGTGCGTCTTTCGAACTCTATAAACTCCAAAACTTTGAATAGAAACACACCAAAAATGCTGCTGGGATTGAAGTTACTCATGTCCGCCATCTCCTGGTGTAAAGTGGTAACAACGTAGACCTCTGCCATTAGCCCTATCTCCCAATAGTACAGAATCCTTAAAAAAATTGCTGGATCCAGACGGTGATACGGATCACTCCCAAAATCTAATCAGTTCTTCCTTATGCCATTTCTGACATTTCCTGAAAATTTCATCAAAATCCATGCACAACTTTCTGAGTTATGTTGCTAACAAATGAAAAAACTAACTAAAAAACCCTGCTGATCACATAACCTCCTTGGCGGAGGTAATTAATGCAGAGTATGAACAGAAGGCGCCATCTGTAGTTGTTGACAAAAAGACAATGATGCGTGGGTCCTCTAAATGGACATTCATCCATATATTTCATCTAACTCTGTTTTGTTTTCAATATCGACCACTTTAATGGAAACAGTGAATGTGATAGGAACAGTTCATCTGAGAGTGAGAGTGGCTCGCTTTAGCTTCATTAGCTTTAGCTAAAGCTAAAAAAAGCTGCACAAGCTACATTGCAGCTAACATTGCAATGTACGCCACTGTAGCTAAGTTCGTTTTAGAACCTTGAACTTAGCCAAATGTTGCTAAAACTTACATAGCTTATGTAGCAAATGTTAGCTTTGTTAGTATAAATTTCCATTTGCTGTGTTAGCTTTAGCTAAAGCTATCAAAGCTGCGATAGCTACATAGTTAACATTACTACATAAGCCAATGTAGCTAAGTTTGCTTTGGAAACTTGAACTCAAATCAAATGCAGCTAAAGCTTACATAGCTTATATAGCTAATGTTAGCTTTATTATTATAGATTTCCATTAGCTTTGTGAGCTTTAGCTCTAGTTTATGTTAGCTATGTAGCTATGTTAGCTGAGTAAGCTTCGTAGTTAATGGAGCAACAGAAGCTGCATTTTCTTACATTATAATGTATTCATGGAGGGCAAGCTTTGTCCTGGAAGTAGACTGTTAATTTGGTGTAGCGGCGATATGCTTTTGTCAATTAACTAACAGGTAGAAATTAAAACGTCCACTGTGGCCCGAGGATGGTGGATCTTACGCAGGATAAAAAAATCTCAATGTCCAAGCAAAAAATACAATTTCCTTTGTGTTCTCTCACAAACAGTTGGTGTTCTTGTGCTCTTTGCTCATGCCGTCCTGGTTAAAACCATTCATCTTACCTGGTGCCCACCCATCCTACCTGCCAATAATAAAGACGTCACCTTGTACCAAAACTACCAAATCTTTCAAAACAAAAGCACATATCAATACTTTAATACTCTATCCAACAACATTAGCGATATCAAATTTAATCCTCAAGTTCCTTCTCAAAATAATAAGAAATAAATATAGTAAATATATAAGTTTGAACTGAAATTTTAATCAGATTTTATTTTGAAAGTTTGAGCATGTATTTCCATTCTGACAGATTTTGTCTCTCACAGTAATGGTCTGTGAGAGGAGCAGTCAAAGAGCATGGAAAAAAATTGCCATGACTGCTTCCAGATGAGCCAATAGAAAAATCAGTTGCAGTACCATGTTTCAGCCTGTAGAGGGCAATCAACATACATATTTCTAAAGCAAAATGTAGAATTTGATTACTATGTGCTCAAATATCAAGATTTGGACACTGATCTATGGTACTACTAAATATCCATATACATAGGGGTTCATCTGAAAAAAGAGGTTTTCATTTTCAAGTAAATGATCAGTTAAACTGTTTTTGTTATGCTAAAGAAAATAGATAATTTCTCAGTGCTAATTCTGTAAGCCTGTTAATGGCAATTTCAGAGTCGTGTTGGCTACTAAGCCCAGATGTGCGTCTCTAACAAGTAGCGATGCACAACATTGGAGTTTTGCTGATGTCCTGTCAGCTACACATATGGACAAAAGTATTCAGCCGCCTGCTTATTCCACCAGCAGGGACTGTAATGACATTGTATTCAAATACATGTACTTTAATATGGAGTTGCCCCCTTTTTGCAGCAATAAAAGCCTCCACTCTTCTTGGAAGGCCTTCCACAAGATTTTGGAGTGTTTCTGTGGGGATTTGCACCCATTCATTCTGTTGATCATTTATGAGGTCAGGCACTGATGTTGGACGAGAAGGTTTTGCTTGCAATGTCTGTTTCGGTTCATCCCAAAGGTTCTCACTGGAGTTGAGGTCAGAGTCTTGATTTTACACCATGGCTGTTGTTCCTAAATGCTTCCACTAATAATCGCACTTACGGTTGACTTTTGTATGTCCAGCAGGGATGAAATTTCCCTAGCCATCTTATTGCAAAGGTGGCATCCATCACAGTGCCATGCTTAAAGTCACTGAGCTTCTCAGAAGGTTTAGTTCCATTTAGTTTCACAGATGTTTGCACATGGAGACTGTAAAGCTAGGTGCTTGATTTTATACACCTGTTGCAACAGGTCTGATTGAGACACCTGAATTCAATAATTAGCAGGTGTGGCCAAATCCTTTTTTTTCATAAAGTGTATGTCCAAAGTAAAAACAACAAGAGAAATAGCTTCATTGATTGGTGCACATTTTAATGTTTCTCCCGTGGTTTCTCTACAACAGATTTAATGATAAAGCATTAGGATGTTCCTTAATTTATGACCTCTGGTGCCTCAAACTCTGATGAAATGTTTGTAAGCTGTGATTGAGTTACATGTGAGGCACTTTTGTAGCTGTGAGGATAATTTATGAGCGCGCAGCTTCAAAGCAGCGACCCTATTTGTTTGATAAAGCCTTCAGATTGTGCTGTGGGATGTTTGGAAACGTGCCTGCGAGGTGCCGTCAGCGCTTCAGTGTTTCAGAGAGGAAAACAAGAAAACCACCTGCCTGCTGCTCCAGCGATTGCGCAAACACGCACACACAAACACTCTCTCTCTCTCTCCCCCTCTTCCTCTCTCTCTGGCTCTCTCACACACACACACACACACATAGCCGTCAACGTTTTTCTGCTGATTCACAACAGGGCAGTCACATCTGTGTGTATATGTGAGTTCAAACAGGCTCTGATTTTGGCCGCAGTTTGAGTCTGAAGCAGTGAGAGGAAATCTCTCAGTGTGTTAATGTAAGTGTTTCTTCCGGAGATGTTTCCCAGCAGAGAGGCTGCTTCAGTCTGGGCCAACTGGAGACGGCACCAGTTGATCTGGCAGAGACTAACCAGTCAGACTGATCAGCTGGAAAAAAAACCCTTAAGTCAGCTCGAGAGGACAGGCTGGTTGTTACATAAACCTGATGTTATGAGGAAACTCTTCTTCTTTGTCATCGTTTCCTTTGACGTAAGGCTGGGCATCTTCACTGCTCTCAACATTTGATTTAGTACTGATTAGCCTGTCAACAATCAGTTTAATTCACTGTCATGCATCCACAGTTTTCTAAATGCACATGGCCACTTTTTTTAATAATGACAACAAGCAGTCAAATAAATATCAGAATCAGCTATATTGGCCTGGTATGCTAGTGTGCAATAAGGAATTTGACTCTGGTTAGCTTTGCTCTCTGTGTACAGAAATACAAAAAAAATGTAAAGATGAACAGCCCTCTGGAAAAATGTCTGAATGGTTTTGTAAAAGGAAATTCAGAAAGATAAGAGGGGGATACAGGAAGAAAGGAGATGAAGAGTAAGAATAGTGGGAGATGCAGAGTTAGAAGGGGAAAGGAAGAGAGGAGAGAGATGAAGGAAGAGAGAAAAAGGAGATACAGGTGAGAAGCAGGAAAAGAGAAGCAAGAGATGCAGGAAGACAGAAGAAGTAGATGCAAAAAGAGGGAAGAGGACGATGCATGAAAAGACAAAGAGGATGGAGATAAAGAGAGAGAGAAGAGTAAGTTGCATGAAGAAGGAAAATGGAGATGCAGGAAGAGAGTTAGGGAAGGTAGGGGGTAAAAGGAGGGGAGAGAAGAAGATTCTGAAACAGAAGAGGGAGATGCAGGAGGAGAAAAAAGGAGATGTTGGAAAAGAAAAGGGAGATGCAAGAAAAGAGACAAGAAATGCAGGAAGACAAAAAGAGGTATATGCAGAAAGAGAGTTAGGGAGGTGAAGGGGTAAAAGGAGAGGGGGATGCTGAAGAAGAGGAATGTTCAGAAAGAGAGAAGAGGGAGATGCAGGAAGACAGAAGAAGTAGATGCGGAGAAAGAAGGCAGATATATAGAGAGAAAAGGGAGATGTAAAAAGAGAAAAGAAAGATGCAGAAAAAGAGAAGCAGGGAGACAAGAAGAAGATGGAAAGAAAGAGAGAGGGGAGAAGAGGGAGATGCAGGGAGAGAGTAGAGGACAATGCATGAAGACAGAAGTAGATGCAAAAAAGAGAGGAGGGAGAAAGACAGAAGATGGAGATGAGGGAAAAAAAGAAGACAGAGGCATGGGGAAAAAGAAAAGGGGGATGCAGGAAGACTGCGATTGACTGAGGACTAGCTTAAGGTGTAACCCGCCTCTCGCCTAATAACAGCTGGGGTAGGCTCCAGACCCACGGGACCCCAGACAGGATGGAAAATGGATGGATGGATGCAGGGAGAAAGGGAAGGGGTGAGATGTAGGAAGACAAAGAGAAAAGAGGAAGATGCATGAAGAAAGAGAACAGAGATGCAGGAGGAGAGAAAAGGGAGGTGTAGGGATTAAGGAGAAAGAGGAGAAAGATGCAGTGAGAATGCAGGGAGTGATTCAGGAAGAAAGAGTAATTTAACTCTGGCCTTGCACTGGATTGGCTGAAAACATTGGACTAGTACATCTCAACTTTCTTCACAGTAAAGACTGAACCCCTTCGACTTGTTTAGCTTTAATAAGTAAGCTCTAAACATTAAAATGTTCAATTTCTGTAGTTAATCATGTGGTACAAGCTTTCTAATCCGGGACAGACATTATATAACTGTCTAACAGGAACTCTTTTGCATTATGCACCACAGAAAGCTCTGTCACCTGTTTCTCAGTTTGTTTTATAGGAAGAACTACATGAAGTTGAGGGAACTAACTCTGCTGTGACTTAACACTTCTTGTTGTTCCTGCTTCTGCAGAAACTTGCAGGTTTGCGTCACCTGTGAATTCACACTTCCTCCTCTGCTTCCTTGTTGTTTTTTTAAAATTTGCATCCTGCATTCAGAGGTAAACAAATTAACATCACCCTGACAAGCGCAAACAGCGTTAAACACGAGCTTTGACGTCCTCCAGCTCCTGCATGATAATGAAAATTGCAATAATCCTGCAGCATTAACCATTAACAAGCATTAATCCTGCCGTGCTCGGCCTTATTAGCCGAGAACAAATCCATCAGGCTTTTGAAGCGAACTTTCACGGCTCTGAGCTGTTATTTCCGTCCTTCCCAGTCTTACTTGGCAATCGAACATGCACAGAATCCCAGCAATGAGGCTGAACCTCAGATTAGTGACATGCTTGAAATGGCTAGAGAGTGTCAGAGGAGTCGAGCGGTGATAACGCAGCCTGCTTGTATGCTTGTGTCTCTGTGTTTGTCTGTTTTTGTGGGTGCATGCATGCGCTCACTGAAGACAGACCATCTGCGTCACAGACTAAGCATGACGTCTGTCAGATGTTTGTACTCGCCCTGTCTCAACAAATAGAGCTGTTTTATTCTAGTGTAGTGTTATTTTCATCGTTTGAAACCCATTCTCTTGTCCCTGACTCTCTTTTCTATTTGTAGCCTCGACATCCGAGTCTTATCTGAGAAATGAGCCCAATACTGTTTTTCTCCGGTGAGCGTTTTTCCTCAATTATTGAAGAAAACATTGTGTTTTTAAGTCGTGCCTCACTGTTCTTAAACAGCCAGCTGTGAAAGTTGTATTTCCGCTGGGTTTATGTGGTCGTAATTAGCAGCTCCCATGTGACTGGGTGGTTGTGCGGTTGTGTGTGTTTGTGTGTGCCTGCAAGCCGAGGGGTGCGCTCGTGTTTACATGACAGCCGAGCCGACCAGGAGAGGGAAGGGAAGTGACGCAGGAAGCTGCAGAGAGAGAAACAAGAGAGAGAAGAAGAAGAAGAAGAAGAAGAGCGGACGGGCAGAAAAACCATAAACAGATAGAAGAGACACGCTAAGGCTGGGAGATAAGGATAAAAAATCTTACCTTAATATTTTTTTTAGCTAAAGTGTGATGCACAAGATGTCACAAGATATTTGTTTCTGAAAAGAAATACCGTCTCTTTTGTCCAGCAAGTTGTATGCTCCACAATCCCCCAGGAAGAATTAGCAGAAGAAGAAGGAAATACTCCCTCTTTCTGACGGTCCCTAATCAGCCACGTCATTTCAGCCTATGTTGCTTTTTTGTTTGCATATTTGTCACCATAAATGTTTCAGATCATCAAACAAATATTAATATTAGATAAAGATAACCTATATAAATACAAAGTACAGTTTTTAAATGATGCCGTTCATGAGGCAATGGTTGCCTCTTGGTTTAAGGCGCGCCCACGTATGCAGTCAGCCTGGGTTTGAATCTGGTCTTTGTCGGAAAAATTGAATGAAATGGGTTGAAAGTGGAAAACTGTGTGTAAAGAGGCAAAAATTGGTTAAAATTGGCAAAATGGCCTTACAGAGTGATAAAAAGGAGTTCATATTGGAAAAATTAGTCAGCAGAGACAACAATATGTGGCAAAAATGTCAGATATTGGTGGAAAAGGTGGTGAAATGGGATGACAAAGTGACAAAAATGGGCTTAAAAAGTTGTGAAATAAAAATAGTTAAAAAAAAAGTAAAAATGGGTTAAAATTGGCAAAATGGATTGAGAAGCAAAAATGGTTGACAAAAAGTGATGAAAATGGATTAGCATGTGGCATAAATTGGAAACAATTGGTAAATAGAGGCAAAATGGGCAGAAAAGCTGGTGAAATCGGATTTTAATAGTAGCAGATAGTAGTTAAAAGTGGCAAAAATGGTTGAACGCAGTTAAAAGTAGCAAAAATTGGCATAATATTGATGAAAAGGGTTAAAAGTAGAAAAATTAGTCAGCAGAGGCAACAGTAGGTGGATGGTGGCAAAAGTTCTGTTTAAAGTGGAAGAAATGGGTAAAAAGAAGCAAAAATTGCACAAATTTGATGTAAGTGGCAAATAATTGTGGCAACAATGAGTGGAAAAAGTGGTTGACTTTGCAGCTCCAAAATGAGGTAACTGTTAGCCAGGATGCTAGCACCAACACTCCTCATCCAACACACGTTCATTAATACTATCAATAAATCACAACAGGAGAAGGCCCGTTCTCTGGGTTTGTCAGGGGCACAGCCAAATCTGTGGGCAGGCCTGGTCATATCAATTACACATCACATGCATGCCTGTACACATGCAAGAGTAATGGTACCATGCCAAAGCCCACCTCTTCCATCTATCCAAGGAGATGTGCACATGCCTGAGCGTGGTGTGGCGCACTCGCACTAGTAAAATGAACTGGACTCTGGGGGGTCAAGCGTGTTGAGCGAGGTGTGGATTGCCTGGTGCTAGTGCTCCCCAGTGGGGCTTTTTTCACTAGATGGAGTGGCTTGGCTCTAGTTGGTATGACTCAGCATGGCAGCACAGTGTGGCAGGGGTTCTGCTTTTCCACCACAACCAAGCTACCCATTAAGCCTTACTGAATGATCCAGTATAAGCCTCATTTAGACTTTTGTGGTCAATAAGAGTATTGCTGTTTGTGGTTCTTCCTATGAACAATCATTTATTGAGTTTTAGGCCTAGAATCTACTTTTTTCCAATCGATATCAACAAATTGATACAAACAATATTTTCTAAACCTGTATCTCATTTAAATATATTAGTATATCATATAAAGGTGATGTATTGCCCTGCCCTAGCTTGTTTACATGGCAGCCAAGTCAAAGGGGAGGGGAAGTGATGCAGGAGGCAGAGGAGAGACGACAGCAGCAGAGAGAGAGAGAAAGTGAGAAAACTGATAAAAGAGAGACAAAAAGAAACTAATGAGCGATCACTTTCTTCCCTCATGGACTGTAGGATCAACGCCCCGCCTCTGCAGCCGGATCCACCGTAAACAAAGCACGCAGTAAAAAATGAGTCAGTGTCCGCGTAGGTTGGGCAAGTGCGCATTTGATTATGAAATGTGTTTACCCTCAGCGCTCCCTGTAAAAACTAGTGACACAGGCTTTTGTTTGTCCGGAGCGTTGCCTGTTCCAGATCCGAGCCAGCCGCCCCGGTTGCTATCCACAGTCATCATCCCTCTGGCCGGCTGCCCCTCTCAGACTGGAGCAGACTTGAACTTTCTTGGCTTTTGGAAGACTTTCATAACAGCGTCGGTAATGGACACTCCTCAAATATTTCCTCAGCAAACGTTGGGTTTCCTAAGGGATGGAAAGAAGGACATGGGAAGATGGTTCTCAGAGCAGCTCATTAAAGATCCGATGAGCCGGGGAAGTGGTGGAGAGAAAATCCGCCTGAAGTCAGATTATTTAAAGATTGCATTCAGAGTGTACTCACCTTCTCTGGCTAAAGTTAATATTATTGAAACAGGACCCTTTTTGGGCTACTTAACATCAAACTATAGAGCTCTACTGATCTTCCAACAAGACTTTAGGTCAACATGTTCACACAACGGTTGTTTCCCTCTGGTGTTAGCTCGGGATACAATGCTTATCTCTCGCTGCCTTAGTCCAAAAAGCAAATAGAATCAGACAAATCATCATTTCCCAGCTACCTGATAGTTTGGCTCCTGAGAAAACAAAACAAGCCAATTTCACTGTGCTGTTTAAAGCCGCAGCATCTACCCCTCAGGATGAACATCCCAGATTCAAATGCTAATTATGCTGAACTCATATCTTTATTTAGACCAAAATGGACAGGTGATAAAAGAAGTCAATGGCCCATGATAACATGAGCTATTCAGAGCAAAACTGTTGTCAAAGCAGGCTGTAAACATATTTATTCCTACTGTAAAAATTGACATTGTAACATGAGATGTGGTTGTGACTGATCCTGCCTCATCAGAAAGCCTTTAGTGGACTTTCAGGAACTGCAAAGCCATAGTTCTCTTGCAAATGGAATAAGATTGTCTCTAGGATTTTCCATATTCGTTTTACCCTCTACCTTCAAAGCCTTCCAGGGCCAGCTGCTAAGAAGCATCCCCCCCAGCATGATGCTGCCACAACAGTGCTTCACAGTGGGGATGGGGTGCGTGTGGTGATGTGCAGTGTTAGTGTCTTAACAGATAGCCAGGCCTTCAGACCCCGGAGTCTTCCACAACCCCCTTTTTTTCATTTAAATTTTTATTAATTTTGTCACAACATATTAGACAGTATTATGTAAGAAAAAGATCACAAGTCAGTAAAGAAGAAAAAGAAAAGGTAACAAGCTGACAAACAGGTCAGAAGAAACAGGTTGAACAGCCATGGTTGCATGAGTCCATTATCTTTAAGGGGAGCATATATATCCAGCATCTTCCAGTTAATGTCAGTTCATGAGGTCATGAGAGACAGATTCTTTCACTCATAGATGATAAGTCATTTTTTTCCATCGTGTATACCTCTCTTACAATCTCTAACCAATGTTGTACAGTAGGTGGTTCAAATTGTACCAATTTCTTGTTATTGCCTTCTTACTTGTTACCAATAATATCTTAGTTAAATGTTTATAATTATCAGTCACATAAGCATTTATATCTCCAAGGTACCTTACTTTGCATTCATTCAGTATCACATATCCCAGAACATTTTTAGTTATGTACATTCTCCCGATATGAACATAATTTCTGACAGGCCCAAAAGATGTGTGTATGATTTGCTTCTTTATCTCCACATGACCGCCAGCATGTTAGTTGTGAACCAGTTTGTTTACTTTTAATTTTGGGTGTAATGAAGTAGCGTGCTAAATTTTTCCACCCAACCTCTCTCCATATCCTTGAAATGTAGTGATGTGTTGCGTTTCACACATGTTAAACCATTCTTCTGTAGTGATTTCAATATTAAGTTCTCTCTCCCATTTTTCTTTTATGTACACAGTTGAAAAGTCTTTACAATCTACTAATGTGTTACAGAGTACAGAAATTATCTTGAATCTTTTCCCATTGTACGTCTGCACTATTAAATCCAGCAGCCCATTCCTGAAGTTTTGTAATCTCTCTTCCACAACCCTTTTAGTGAACTTTAGTGGAGATTGTTTTCTTCAACAGGGGCTTTCTTTTTGCCATAAAGTTTTGACTGGTGAAGAACCGGGGCAACAGCTGTTGCATGCAGAGTCTCGCATCTCAGCTGCTGAGGCTTGTAACTCCTTCAGAGCAGACATAGGTGTCTTGGCGGCCTCTCTCACTAGTCCCCTTCTTGCGCTGTCAGGGCAGCCTGATCTAGACAGATTTAAACATGTGCAACATCCCTTCCATTTCTTTGTGATGATTTTAACTGAACTCTGGGGAAATTCAGTGCCCTGGAAAGATTTTTGTATCCTTATACTTTCAATAACCTTTTCCCTGAGTTGCTTGGGGTGTTCTTTTGTCTGCATGGTGTAATGGGAGCCAGCAATACTGATTTACCAGTGACTGGACCTTTCAAACATAGGTGTCTTCATACTACAATCACTTGAGACACATTCACTGCACTCAGGTGATCCCCATTTCATTAACTGTGAGACTACTAGCACCATTGGCTGAACTTCTGTTGAATTAGGTTCTTGCTCAGAAGATCTCCTACAAGAGGCAAAGACACATGCTGATCAAGTGCTCAAACCGTCTCAACCGGGGTCCTTTCAACTCAAAGGAGCAGCTTCTCTAGGTGAGGGTTGTATCATAGATTAGCTGGTAAATTACCGCTCTAAGCCTTAATATAAACAAAATGGATCTATGTTGTTAAAATAAATTGTCCTTCCTTAGATATTTTTACATGCCTATGTGGTCTATTACTGCATTGCGTGCCTTCTCATGGAGCTGTGATAAAACTGTGAATGGAGTCGGCCCGGTCAGAGGTGAGCAGCAGATTGCATCGTTAAGCAGCCTGCAGGATGGAGGCTGAGTTGGCAGGGAGAGTCTGGTTCTGGCAGAGAGCTGCCTGGCATACAACGAGCCTGGGGAGGACGTGAAATGAAACCTCAGCAGGGCGCGAGTAACAGAGGAGAAAACTTACCACGTCTTTATTAGAGGGGAGATGGAGGAGGAAGGAGAGAAAAAGAGACAGAGGGTGTCGACATAATGAGATTTAGGAAGAAATAAGTTAGCATTACAGCGTTAATCCTAGCTTTAATTTGTTATTTTCCTTTATTTGCTCCTCTTTGGCAGTCTTTCTGTTTCATATGAACATGAGGTCCAGCTTTGAAGGAGATGTAACATTTCCTGGCGGCAGCATACTGCCCATATGTCTGCTGGTCACGGCAATTAAACCATAAGATTGGGAGAGAAAATGGGCTGTGGGGGCGAGATAGAGACGCAGAAATGTACAGATAAGGAGAGAAGAAAAGTAGTGGTCGTGGTTCGTAGATGTGGGTTAGACAGACAAGACTAGAAGCTCTTGAAAGTTGTGTGTTTTCTCCTTTTCCTGCTTCCTGCACACATTAAACCCGCACTCACTCACTTTGCTTTCTTTGATTCAGACCTAGAGCGATCTTCCACCACAGAGCATTCACAGCAGCAGAATAAAAAGAGCTGAAGAGAGAAGTCGTACTGCTCAGTGGGACGATGGTTTACTTTGAAAGGATGTGTCTGCAGGTGTTTGTTTTTAGGAGACACATTCATAAAAGAGACACTAAAAAGGATTTACTAATGCCGGAGAGGAGCCAACAGATAGTTTGGAAGAAGAGGAGTCAGTCCAGTAAAGAGGGAAATATTTAGATGTGAGTGTTTTTAATAATACAGAAAGGACACCCTCCTCACACCTATTTTTATCATGAGAAGCTGGGAGGGACATTTTCAATAAAATAATGATGAATTTATGATTTAAAAAGCAGATTAACTTTGCTAAGTGTTGAGGAATGTAACATTAAATCCTAACAATAAATACAACTGAAAAAAGTAGAAGAATTAAGATTTAGATATTTACAAGCTCTAGTAGGTATTATTTCTAGTCTGTGCACATTCATAGTATGGTTGCAAAATATGCAAAGGGTGCAAGGATGCTGACTAGACATGATCAGATCAAATAGATGTGGGCAGATTTACATGTGAGATAAGATCATTTCAGATAGTTGCAATGTGCATATGAGGTGAGGCATTTTTCCACAGAGAGCCTTTTTACAGTATTTGTGTGCAGTGAATTGGATAAATTGATTTAGTAATTAGAACAGTAAGTAGATTAGTAAGTGCAAATATGCATGTGAGGAAAGGCATTTATCAGCAGTGATTAAAGTTACATTTAACAGATAAGTGAGTTGTTGAGTTGTTAAGTGGTCATCAGAGTGATTGTGACTGTGGAATGGTCATCGGAGTGACTGTGACTGTTGAGTGGTCATCAGAGTGACTGTGACTGTTGAGTGGTCATCAGAGTGACTCTGTGACTGTTGAGTGGTCATCAGAGTGACTGTGACTGTTGAATGGTCATCAGAGTGACTCTGTGACTGTTGAGTGTTCATCAGAGTGATTGTGACTGTTGAATGGTCATCAGAGTGACTCTGTGACTGTTGAGTGGTCATCAGAGTGTGACTGTTGATTGGTCGTCAGAGTGACTCTGTGACTGTTGAGTGGTCATCAGATTTACTGTGACTGTTGAATGGTCATCAGAGTGACTCTGTGACTGTTGAGTGGTCATCAGAGTTATTGTGACTGTTGAATGGTCATCAGAGTGACTCTGTGACTGTTGAGTGGTCATCAGAGTGACTGTGACTGTTGAGTGGTCGTCAGAGTGACTCTGTGACTGTTGAGTGGTCATCAGAGTGACTGTGACTGTTGAATGGTCATCCGAGTGACTCTGTGACTGTTGAGTGTTCATCAGAGTGACTGTGACTGTTGAATGGTCATCAGAGTGACTGTGACTGTTGAATGGTCATCAGAGTGACTCTGTGACTGTTGCGTGGTCACCAGAGTGACTCTGTGACTGTTGAGTGTTCATCAGAGTGATTGTGACAGTTGAATGGTCATCAGAGTAACTGTGACTGTTGAATCGTCATCCAAGTGACTCTGTGACTGTTGAGTGTTCATCAGAGTGATTGTGACTGTTGAATGGTCATCAGAGTGACTCTGTGACTGTTGCGTGGTCATCAGAGTGACTCTGTGACTGTTGAGTGTTCATCAGAGTGATTGTGACAGTTGAATGGTCATCAGAGTAACTGTGACTGTTGAATCGTCATCCAAGTGACTCTGTGACTGTTGAGTGTTCATCAGAGTGATTGTGACTGTTGAATGGTCATCAGAGTGACTCTGTGACTGTTGAGTGGTCATCAGAGTGTGACTGTTTAGTGGTCGTCAGAGTGACTCTGTGACTGTGAGTGTTCATCAGAGTGATTGTGACTGTTGAATGGTCATCAGAGTGACTCTGTGACTGTTGAGTGGTCATCAGAGTGTGACTGTTTAGTGGTCGTCAGAGTGACTCTGTGACTGTGAGTGTTCATCAGAGTGATTGTGACTGTTGAATGGTCATCAGAGTGACTCTGTGACTGTTGAGTGGTCATCAGAGTGTGACTGTTTAGTGGTCGTCAGAGTGACTCTGTGACTGTGAGTGTTCATCAGAGTGATTGTGACTGTTGAATGGTCGTCAGAGTGACTCTGTGACTGTTGAGTGGTCATCAGATTTACTGTGACTGTTGAATGGTCATCAGAGTGACTCTGTGACTGTTGAGTGGTCATCAGAGTGACTCTGTGACTGTTGAGTGGTCATCAGAGTTATTGTGACTGTTGAATGGTCATCAGAGTGACTCTGTGACTGTTGAGTGGTCATCAGAGTGACTGTGACTGTTGAGTGGTCGTTAGAGTGACTCTGTGACTGTTGAGTGGTCATCAGAGTGACTGTGACTGTTGAATGGTCATCCGAGTGACTGTGACTGTTGAATGGTCATCAGAGTGACTGTGACTGTTGAATGGTCATCAGAGTGACTCTGTGACTGTTGAGTGGTCATCAGAGTGACTGTGACTGTTGAATGGTCATCCGAGTGACTGTGACTGTTGAATGGTCATCAGAGTAACTGTGACTGTTGAATCATCATCCAAGTGACTCTGTGACTGTTGAGTGTTCATCAGAGTGATTGTGACTGTTGAATGGTCATCAGAGTGACTCTGTGACTGTTGAGTGGTCATCAGAGTGTGACTGTTTAGTGGTCGTCAGAGTGACTCTGTGACTGTGAGTGGTTGTCAGAGTGTGACTGTTGAGTGGTCGTCAGAGTGACTCTGTGACTGTCAAGTGGTAATCAGAGTGACTCTGTGACTGTTAAATGGTCTTCAGAGTGACTCGGTGACTGTTGGTAAAATGGTTTGATTGGGATGGATGACACTTTTGGGTCTTTAAAGACAAAGCTCTGGAAATAAAGGGGATCAGAAAATCAATTTATTTTAATGCTATTTACTTCATTTGGTGCTGACGGGAACATTAAACCTGCAAAGTAAATCTTTATACTAGAACCCAATACACTGATTTAAAGCAGAGTTACTGAGGTATTTGCTCTGGTGCACTTTGACAGCTGCCATATCAGGCTTACTGTCTCAAACTAACTTTGGATCACCTAAAGACAGACAAAAAGATGGAGCTGGGGTGGGTCTTAGGCTTTCTGACTAACAGCTACATCATGTTGGCTTGCAGTCTTATCAGGCAAACCCTAAACATAAAGAAATCAGAATGCAGACCAGCGAGCGGTTAGGTCACACCTGACAAATGTGGGCAGACTGGGATCAAGTAAGGCCAGTGGCTCCTTCCTGTATTTGATTTCCCAGTCTTTAATCCCTGTTACTGTCTCTGTTTACTGTCCACTTTCTGGATGTGAAATATGCCCCATGCAATGGATATGGCTATAGTCTATCTGGCATGTCAAATTAGTTTAATCCATTGAGATATAAAATTTTTAATCAACCCTTCTTTCAATTCCTAAAAACCTGTTGTAATATTGTTCCATATGATATAGTTGAAACACATATTGAATCCGGTACATTGTAGTTTTGCTAAGTCATAACACCTTTGTAAGATGTATGGTCTTCACTGAAGTTTTATCAGCTTTTAGACATTTTATGAAGTTGTAGAGGAAGTTTATTAGCAGTTATTTAAACAGAGATGGTTACAGAGGAGGTGCAGAGTGCTTCAGCTCAGCTAAGTAGGCCAAAGGCACAGAGGAGTGTCACATGAACCGAAGCTGCTATGTTAGCCGTCCTCCAGTGTCTTGTTCAGCCACAGATGGGAAAAGAGACGGAGAGGGAAAGAGGGAAAGAGTGAGCGAGGGAGCGCGCTCGCCATGCGTCATGTATCCCATGCTGCCTGACGTCTGTGAATGACACCCAAAACCGTTCAGCTGCAGAGGGGAAGTGCTCATTTCCATCGGCACAGAGACCACACTGACCTTCTCCTTAACCACCTTCACCAGCGCTGAAGGTCGGCGAAGATGGGGAATTTCCTCAGACGAGGGCCAGAACTTGATGCTTATCTGTGGTCATGGGGGTCACAGGAAGTTCAGCCTTGTACTTGGTGTCACAGCAGCATGACAATCTTTGACCAAAATCTTCCTGTTTGCCACATTACACACTTTCTCTGCTTCCTCCTTCTATAACTTTTCCCATGGATGTTTTTAACCTTTTATTGATTTTATTAATTAGCCATGGTCAATATAATTTGGCTTTGTTGACAAGAAAATTTACAAAACATCTCTGAAATGACAAAGAAAGAACAGATTTCTAAAAAGTAATGTCAATTAAATAAAAATATTAGCGCAAAATAAGTGATTGCATAAATGTTCACTCCCTTTTAAAGTGAATGGCCTAATTCAATAGAGGTCGCTGCTTGTAGTCTCACAATTAGTGAAGTGGGGATCACCTGGGTGCAGTGAATGTGTCTTAAGGGATTGTGGTATAAGGACGCATGTGTCTGGAAGGTCCAGTCACTGGTTAATCATTATCCCTGGCTACCATTACACCATGCAGATAAAAGAACACCCCACATAACTCAGAGAAAAGGTTGTTGAAAAGTATAAGTCAGGGAATGGATGGAGGGTAAAATAAAAGTGGCAAAATATAGGAAATTCCTGGAGGACAATCTTATTCAGTCTGCAAGAGAACTACAGCTTGGGAGAAGATTCATTTTCCACAAATACAATGACCTGAAGCATAAAAGACACCAAGGTGAATGTTCTGGAAATAGTGAGGATAAAGCCGACTTTAGTGGTGATTTTAGTATTATTGTTGCATTTGACAGTTCAGAGGAATGGTCAGGAGTAAAGTTGGAATAAAAACGTCCTTTTCTGCTTTGCTTTTTCTTTCTTTCTTTGCCACCAGTCTAAGGATTTTAACTCTATCTTAAAAAAGCTATTGTTGTTGGAAGTGGTGCATAGGTGGAGCACAGACCCTGGCAGCCTCTCCCTCTCACTGTCGCCACCGTTGTTTGACACTGTCTCACACCCATCACGCCGCACACTTAAGTGAGACCCGTCCCCACAGCAACTGAGAGGATAGCTACACCGGCCTCGAGGGGAGCGAGGGAGATGGAGGGGAAAAAATGTGAGAAGGCGGGGAAGGGTCGCAGAAACAAGTTGTGAGGTCAGAGCGATGAAAGGAAAAAACAGAAACCAGTAGATGCTGCTGTTTCTGACACGGCCGTGTTTGCTGGAGGATTTATTCCTGTCTGTTTGTATATCCGAGTCCGGGAGAGTTCCTGTGGTCTGTCTTTGTCTACATCAGGAGGAGGGGGGTGGGGGGGGTCTCAACGGCACCAGCTTTGGCCAGAACTAAATAGACCAGTTGCACCAGTTCACTCTGCAAGAGGATGTCCTGGTAGGGCTGGGCGTTATAGACCAAGACTGGCCTCAAAGCCCACTGTTTGAGAATCTCTGTCCAAGACACCCATTATTCAAGTTTTCAAGTTTATTTACAAAGTATGTGGAACAAAAACCAAGTAATTGGAAGGAATAGGATTATTGAAGGCTTATGAGATGATGTGTCTTCAGCAGTGATTTAAAAATATCAAGGGAATGGGCAGATCTAACTTGGATGGGAAGATTCTTCCATAACTTGGGAGTCGCCCGATCCCCTCATAGTTTAGATTTTAAGTTTAGTGGTTGGGCTGGAGTGTAGTTAATCTCGGAGGGCAAATTTTTTGTTTAGAGGAATAAAAAGAAAATGGTAGACAAGATGGTAAAAACTGTCTTTATTGAATGCAAACATCGGCAAAATTTTCAAGTATCAAAAATTTCTACTCTCCTAAGTTCCATGTGTTTCAAAATGTCAATTCTCCATTATTATAATGATCAGTGGTGTCAAGAAGTACATAAACTCAAAGACCTTTGGTCATATTTTATCCAAAAAAGATATAGCGAGAGCACTGTCTAAATTCCTCAAATATACTTGCAACATTTGGAAAAGTAGGTGGAACTGGCAAGGACCATTGTTGCTGGAGTTTTTCTGCAATTTTTTATCATTTCACACAATAAATTAAAAACAGGGTGTCTAGGACTTCTAACCCCCAAATTCCACATACTCCATCTGTGCAGTGATTCCCTTTCTAGCTAATCTTTACAGTTCCACTGTGCACACTCTGGTCCACTCTGCTCTGCTCTGCTCAAGATGCATGCCAGGTCTAGTTTACGCACCAGCAGTTGCCTCAACAAGTCAGTCAATGTAACAGACTAAGCAACATTTCATAAATAAAAATGGCCAAGGGTCTAATCTGGGATTAATTTATGCATAGACCCATCTGAGAAGTAGTTAAACTAATGGTGGCTCACTTAACCTTCGTTAGCATAGCTGTGCTGTGTTATGCTGACTAACGTGAGTACATAAGCCAATGTAGCTAAGTTAGTTTTAGAAAAACGAGCTTTAGTAAACATAGCTAAAGCTAACTTAACTATGTAGATAACATAGATATGTAGCTGCTTGGAAAGCTTAGTTTTAGCTATGTTTTCTGCATAGCTTTGTTAGCTACATAGCTCTGTTATCTATATAGCTTACATAGCCACATTGTGAGCTAAGCTTTAGCTAAATTATCCTTGTAGCTATGTGAGCTATTGTGTAGCCCTGTTATTACCTCCGCCAAGGAGGTTATGTGATCAGGAGGGTTTGTTTGTTAGTTAGTTAGTTTGTTTGTTAGCAACATAACTCAAGAAGTTGTGGACGGATTTTGATGAAATTTTTATCAAATGTCAGAAATGGCACAAGGAAGAACGGATTAGATTTTGGGAATGATCCAGATCACCGTCTGGATCCAGGAATTTTTTTTAAAAGGATTCTTCACTACTGGGGCTAATGGCGGAGGTATGCGCTCTCTGAGTGCTTTTCTGCTTTTCTATTTATGTTGTAAAGCTGCTTTATGAGATTAGCTTTAGATGCGTTAGCTACATAGCTCTGTTATTTACATAGCTTACATAGCTACTTTGTGAGCTTAGCTTTAGCTGCATTAGCTACATTGATCTGTTATCTACGTAGCTTTCATAGATGCTTTGAGAGCTTAGCTTTAGCTATGTTTGCTATAAAGCTCTGTTATCTATTTAGCTTACGCAGCTAAAGGAGCTACATAAGCTACGCTTGCTGTGTTAGAATGTTTTCATGGAGGATGAGTTTTTCCTTCAAACAGACTGTTTTACTCGCCTTTATTAAACATTTTTAAATTAGGTTTTGCAGGGCAGGTTTTTAACTTTAAACTTTTGGTATTCTAACTGTTACCTTAACCCTTACCATGTCCCTTACTGGAAGTTAAATCTGATTTTATTCTAGTTTCAGCATATAGCTTCATTCTGAGATATACAGTGTCTAAGATGAAAAGTTTTACACTTTTTGTTTTTGATGTATGGTCAGTATGCCTTATATGTATGAGATTATTCATTGTTTTTGAGGTTTAAAAAAGTAGGGCCCAAGTATCATTTTGAGTGTAGTTATGATTAGGGAATTATTTGATTATGGATAACAACAAATTATATAAATATGTATTTTTAAATGGAAGCAAATAACCATACTTGTCTTTGTTGGTCAAGAAAAGCCTGTCTGATTTGCCTCTTTATAATCTTTCTAAGCTTTATAGCCAACTTTGTTCTGTCAATTACACATGCTTTACACATTTCATAGTTTATAGTCAGTAGGCAACATACGAATAAAATGAAACCTTTAATTTCAAATTAAGCAGATATTTTGAATTATTTCATCTGTAGTGATGACAGGAACACTACTAGGTCATTTTTTTACCCATTAAGACAGCAACTATTATCCTTTTTTTTACATTAAATTTTTAGTTTTCAGTTTAACGTAACAGTGGTAAAAGTCAAAAACAAATACAAAGACAGAAGCAGAGGGGGGAAAACACTATAAAGAAATAAAGTATGGAAGCCAGAGTTTTAAATTGCCTCATATTTGTCAACATCACTTGTAGCAGTCTACCTTCCTATATACCAGTGCCTGGACCAGCCCGGCTTATCATATTGTACTCTGGATCAACCCACGCAAACAGGATGAAAACATTTAGCAGTGAAAAATGGCAGAAAACACAGACAATGAAAAAACCCTCATTGATCAAGAGATATATAATAAAAAAATCAATACAACAAAATATAATAATAATAATAATAATAATAATGATAATAATAATGATAATAATAATAATAATAATAATAATGATAATAATAATAATGATAATAATAATAATAATAATAATTATGAAGGCTAGATATTTACGGTATCCCTTTAAGGGCTGCAGGGGGGAAAGTGTGAGGTTTTTGTATTTTTTGCACAAAATTGATAATCTTTCAAAATTAGTGTTGTTGCTAATCATCAACTGATAATCCCCGTACAAAAAAAATCTGTTTTGCATTCATCAAATAGAAAATATTTTTTTGTTCAAAAAGAAAAAAAAAGTTATTATGTATATAAACTGGCATTAAGAGGGTTAAAATTATTAAAATAATATCACCATGCCATGCATGATGAAGACTGGAGTTAATGACCAAAAACAAGAAAAAAAGTTATTTTCTCATCTTTTGATATTTTAAGTATAGTCAGTGACCTAAAAGGGCCTTAAAAGGAAAAGTGTGATTTTTTTTTTAAGGGGGCCTGAGGGTTAATGAATGAAGACCAGATATTTGCACTTAACATTTTTATAACACCCACTTCATTCATAGTAAAAATTGATTGTAGGGGGATTTGCAAAGAGATTGACAGGGAACTGTCTGTGATATTTTTGGGCAACTAGGTAAAAGACATTCATATTTATAATCTAAAATATAATAAAAATGGACCCCAGGGCAACATAAAGGTTGAGGGATTTTCTTCAGATGTTGAACAAATGTCCACTCTGACTCAAAGATGAATTGATACAATTTAGGAAATCATAGTTCAAAGGTCAAGGCCTCATTTTTAAGCCCTAGTTTTGAACATGGAGACTCAAGAGGAAGTCAGAAGGAACATATAAACATATTTTACAAATTGTGGGCGCCCTTTATATTCCTAAAACTAGCCCGCAGTAGCCTCTAATTTCCGAGGAAGATAATCAGTGCTGCTGACTCTTGTTTTTGTTATCATAATACACGCACATGTTGATCCCTGGTTGACCACATCCCCTCTGACACGATTGTGAGCGGTGCATCAGCTCCTCTCTCTCCGGCAGGCTTTTGCGTCACCGTGACTGGCCTAGATTGTTGAAAATGGACCAGGAACACTTGCCGTTTATAGCCTTTCCTCTGCCTCTCCCTGATGTAACAGCAGAGCACGACTTTCCCAGAAAAAGTTCTGCTGCTCCTTTCTTACATGAACAAAAGACAGCAGACTGATGCTGCTACACACCAGAGGCTGTTTGGGCCTGTTTTCCACCTTTAGTCCAGATCTAAAGTAATGGCAGATGTAGACATTTGTGTAACCCAGTTGAATAAGATTTTGTGATGAAACATTTCCAGTTTGACTACAGATGGAACAAAAACACCAACACTCCTGCTGTGTGGAAGAAACAGACACAACCAGGGAGCAGCTTTGTAGGAATTCACTGAATGACCTCTAAACCTCTGTTGATAGGAGTAAAGGGGGAAGTTTGCATGCTTTTACGGCTAGAAGGCAAGAAAACTGGACAAATTTCAAAATTTGTTGCCAACATTTTTCTGACAATGCATTGAGAGATTTTTGGCAAATTTGGCACAAACCTAAACTTGGATTTTAGAGTGCATTGATTTGGTTTCAGGGGTCAAAGGTTACTGCAACCTTGCATGTTTTGAAGTTGTGCAACATGCAAGGTCGAGTTAAGCATGTAAACACTTTAAAGCAATTTTTTGTCAGTTTTATTCTCGACCATAACTTTTCATAGTAGGGGTCCTGATCCTTTTCAATGTTGCGTGGAGGTCTGGGACAGTGCCTGTGGAGTGGCAGACCAGGACTGTGGTTCCCATTTGTGAAAAAGGGGACCAGAGCCTGTGCTTGAATTATCACACTACATAGCCTCCGTGGAAAGGTCTACTCTAGGATGCTGGATAGCAGGCTCCAGCTGATTGTCAAAACTCCGATTCAGGAGGAACTGTGCGGATTCCGTCCTGGCCCTGCCTCTTGCAGGGCTTATTAAGGGAGCATGGGTTCTCCATGGCTTGGAGAACGCTTATGGTTGTGTACCTCGGAGGGTCACATGGGGGGTTCTGTGGAAATATGTTAGTAATAGAATGATCCATCAGGTCCCTGTATAACCAAAGTCAGAGCTGTGTCAGCATTCTCTGCACAAAGATGGACATGTCCCCGGTGCGTGTTGGCCTCTGCTAGGTCTGCCCCTAATCACCAATTCTGGTTGTGATTTTAAGGGACAAGATTTCAAGACACACCAGGGAGAGGAGGGTTTCTGCTTCAGGGACCTCAGAATTCCATCTCTGCTTTTTGCAGATGATGTGGTTCTGTTGGCTTCCTCTGCCGAGGACCTCCAGCTGGGGATGGTTTGCAGCTGAGTGTGAAGCGGTTGTGATGAGGTCAGCACTTCCAAGTCAGAAGCCATGGTTCTCTGCCAGAAAAGGGGAGTAAGTCTTTTCCTCAGGTGAAGGAGTTCAAGTATCTCTGGGTCTTGTTCATGAGTGAGGGTTAAAGGGACAATGATGCAGCGTCAGCGATACTGCGGGTGTTGTGCCGGTCCGTTTAGGTGAAGAGGAAGCTGAGCTGAAAGGTAATTTTCTATTTATTGGTTGATCTGCCTCCAAACCCCCACTTGTGGTTGTGAACTCTGAGTAATGACCAAAAGAATGAGATTGCGAATACAACCAAGCAAAATGAGTCATATCCAATGAGCAGCTGGGCTCAGCCGCAGACATAGGGTGAGGGGGACAGACATACAGGTAGAACTTGCATTCCTTCTCATCAAAAGGAGCAGGTCAAGGTGGTTCAGCCATCTGATAAGGTTACCTCCTGGGCACCTCCCTTTGGAGTTCTTCCAGGCAAACTCAGCTTGGATGAGACCCTGGGGAAGACCCAGAATGCGCTGGAGGGATTATATATCCTGCCTGGTCTGGGACTACCTCAGAATTCCCCTGAAGGAGGGGGAAAGTGTCACGGGTGGGGGAGGACGTCTTGGTTGACTTGCTCACCCTGCTTACAATTCCTGGGTAAGCAGAAGATGCATGGATGGGGTCCTTATACCCAGTCTGGGTCACCATGGGGTCAGGATCCATCCAAAAGACTGAAGAATTTAAAAACTATGTATGTTAACTTATATCATAAGAAGGGGTAGACTGGTAATTGCTTGGCTGACTATTGATGCCGATATTTGTCTGGTTATCAGTGTCAGCCTTTTACTTTACTGATAATCAGTATAACTCATTTATCAAAAAGTGGGCTACTTTGGCTTCATTGCTATAGTCTTACCAAATGTCCTGCATACAACGCAATCTGATTGGCTAGCCATAACAAATGTATCAGCCAGTCAACCCTGGGTGGTTGGCTGGTACAGTTGTGCATCACTTTGACATCACTTCCTGTTTTTCTGCTGCTACTGTGTTGCTGTTTCTCATGCTGATTGAACTAGAGCAAAATTGTTTATTTTTCATAATTTTTCGATCAACCAATTGCCACACTAAGAACATTTTGTATGTCATATGCATATCCAAATATTGGTTATTTCAAACTACTAATAACCAGTATCGTATCGGCCCTGAAAGATAAAATTGGTCAGCCCTAGATTATAGAAATAAAAAGTGTTTATGTGGGACTTTCAAGAGCACTTTGATTGTTATGAAATGCCCTTTTTTGCTTTGCTGTTGGTCTGTTTTGTCAGTTTAGTGTGTGCAGTTCTGACATGATGGAACACGTCATAGAAAGCTGAAAAAAAATCAAACATGCTAGCCTTTGTGTGCAGTATGATGCACAACAAGATGAAATGATCGAGTTTTGTGGCTGCTGAAACCACACAGTACATCTTCTAGATCAGGCTGTAATCATGCTAACAACATGTAGTCTGATCTCCTAAATCATTTGTGTGTATGTTGCAGTGTGTCCATATGTATTTTTGGGTGCCGGATGTCTGTGTTGATGAAGCTCAGGTAGGCGTTGGTGGGCTCTCTTTGTTACCAAACTCTGCTGTGTCATCTTATTGATTCCACACTCTTTCTCTCTCTCTCTCTCTGTCTGGTCTCTGTCTCCCCTCCTCTCCCCCTCCCTCTCCGCCTCCTCCGTTCCCACGGCAACACGTGGCCACTGGTTACATAACAGCGGCTGCTGGCGGCGCTGGTGTGCGTTTTTGTGTGTGTTTCTGTAGCTGCCCTGTGGCTTTGGAAGTCAAAGACAGAAAAACATGCGGCTCTCAGGCTCATGTGAGTGCATTATTGATGCTGTTAACACTGATTACACCTGCAGCTAAATGCACCCCTCTGAGCATGTGTGAGAGATCTCAGCTCACCTTTCTGCAATCTGTTTGCTTTTCCCAACATGGGAACGATGTCAGTGTCAGAAAATCTTTATTTCTTGTTTATGTCTTCAAAATAAGCAGAGTGATGCATGATGGGCAGGATGCTGCTGTTTTCAAAGTACCATACAGTGCCTATAAAAATAATTCACCCCCTTGCATTGATTTATAAATAAGTCTTGGTCCATACAACTAGACTTTACTGACCCAAAACATTTTACAAAA
Source organism: Cheilinus undulatus (assembly GCF_018320785.1). Lineage (NCBI taxonomy): Eukaryota > Metazoa > Chordata > Actinopteri > Labriformes > Labridae > Cheilinus > Cheilinus undulatus. The sequence goes on along the minus strand of NC_054887.1, from coordinate 14,420,590 downwards.
TGCCTCCTTAGTGTCAAAGTAAAACCAGATTTCTACAAAGTATTGTCAATTAAAAAAATATGTTATGTAAAGTAAGTGACTGCATAAATATTCACCACCTTCATGTCAGTGTTCAGTAGATGCACCTTTGGCAGCAATCATTTTACCCTCTAAGGCAGGGGTGTCAAACTCAATCACAGCAGGGGCCAGATTCTGGATTCAGGTCTAACCTGAGGGCCTATTAGGGTCACCTCTTTAACCATAAACTGTCAACCTTGTTTCACCGGTAATAAAATATGAAAATAAAACCTAACATTTAAGATAAATGATTTTGACATTTAAAAAGTTAAAAGGGAGGTTTAAAGGCTCACAATCTGAGAAAAGTAAATTTAATAGTTCAGAAAGGTCAAAACATAAAATTGAAATTGAAAACTAATGTTTTTTTAATGGCAAATATATTAGAAAGAAGTCAAAATTATGGGTTTAAAAGGTCAAAATATGAAATAAAATTTGTAATCATGAAATTAAAAGTCAAAATATGATTCAAAATTTTAAATTATGAGTCTAAGAGGTCAAACTATGGGATTATGACATCAGAGTTTGGAGTTGAAAATATATCAGATAAAATACAAAATAATTGGTTAAAAAGGTCAAAATATAACTTAAAAATTAGAATAATGAATCTTAAAGATCAAAATATTATATAAGAAGTCAAAATTATGAGTTGAAATGCTCAAAGTATGAAATAAAAGTCATAATCCTAAATTTGAGTCCAAATTGTGAGATGCTAAATTGAAAATGTGAAATTAAAACACAAATTAATTTCTTTTCCCACATACCTAACTTCTTATCTAAATATTTTTACTCCTTACTTTTCTAGATTTGTAACTTAAAAAGAATGTCTTAAATCATCAAGGATAAGTTGACATTTTTATACTTGGGGGAATCTGCAGACCTCATACTGATGGGCCAGGTATAACAGAAATATGAGATCATCTTGTGGGCTGGATTTAACGGTTCCACAGGCCGGATTTGGCCCCCAGGCCTTGAGTTTGACACCTGTGCTCTAAGGCTTTATGAGCCTTCCAGGGCCGGTTGCCAAAAAACATCCCCACAGCATGATACTGCCACCACCGTGCTTCACAACTGGGATGGTATGTTTGTGGTGATGTGCAGTGCTTGGTGTCTTGTTGCACAGCCAAAACGCACCTTTTTAGTCTCATCAGTTCAAAGAACTTTCTTCCACTTGACCATGAAGTCTCCTACATGCCTTTGGTGAACTAGAGTTTTTTTCAACAGTGACATTCTCTTTACTTCGCTTTTGCTTCTCCTCTCTTTGAATGCTTTGTGTGGACACACCTCAATGTGCACAGAAAGCGGTTCGATATCTAATAGCTCAAACTGCTTACAGAGGTGGTATGTAATGCCCACATAAGGATTAGTTTGGTTGTGCAGAAGCAACGAGTAATGGCTCACTTTAACGACCACCTCCATAAACTAACAGGATCTGTTATATTCTGTGAGCAAAACAAAAAGCACAGCTTTATTCATGCCAGCACAGTCTCTCTCTGAGTGATGGGAATTACCCCTTATTAGAGATCTGGCTTATCTGACTCAACTCAGTGATAGGAGTCAGTCTTTGGCTCTTGAATGGCTCTTCATTTGGTATCATTTTTACCTTTTTCTGTGTATTAAACAAGCAAATATGAAGAAGGCAACCTCTCAGACTCATACAAAAAGAGCCAGTTCTTTGAACCGGCTCGTCCACTAACAGCACATCACAACTCCTTTGTGACTTCAATCCAGCCACTACCCCATAAGGGTTATTTGCTTTACAGAGTATAACCGTGTCCTTTTAAAACATTTAAATGACAACATGGGGGAGAAAAGCTGTTAAAAAGGCACCCCTGGCCTCTTTGGTTGTGGCTAATTTTGCAGAGCATACCTCCAGTATAAATTTACTTTTTATGGGAATATTTTTGTTGATGCTAAATGAGACTTTTAACTTTGTATTTAAAGACAAATGTGCAAAGTTTTGAGGCTTTTTTAAAGCTTCTTCTGCAGTGTTCTGCCTGCATTCTCATTCCTTTTTATGTCCTTGCTGTTCCTTGATTGCCGGATGTATGAATGGGGATTAGACTCTGATTAAACAGCGAGGTGCATGTGTGTGGGAGTGTCAGATGAACCCACACTCACTCCCTCACTCAGAGCCATGCCCTCAGATCCCCTCTAATGGCATTAGACAGGCCTCTCCGGGGGAGGCCGAACTGCTGTTCATTTCAATTACAGCCACGTCGAGAAGCGATCCCACGCAGAGATCTCGACCCTAATTGAGCTAATTTCATATTTATGAGGAAGAAATGTAAGAAATATGTAAACATAACACTCCTCTACTCCCTGGGGGTCATTTCCACTCAAAACTTGATCCTGAAAGAAAATTGGTCTGAGTTTAAAATTTAAGAATGAGTGTTATGAGTGATATTTTTACCTTTGCTGCTGATATTTACTCAGGATAAGCAGGGAGTGTATTTGCATAATAAGTGGATGTCTCTGTGTATTTGTGAGCAGCACCTACAGTATGTGAGCTCTGCTCCTCTGGGCCCTGGGGCCACACAGATCTGCTTTACAGTATCGGACTGTGCAGCGAGGCAGTAAAATCTCTGAGCGGTCTTATCTTTACGACCTGCTCCACTTCCATTCTGCTTACGCCACCGAAGAGCCTCGATAAATCCAGAGGAGTCACCGCACATCATGCCCACACAGAGATTTCTCTTTTCTGTCCTATTGTTCCTCGTAGCAGAAGGTGGTTATTTCCTGAAATTGGTCCTTTTATACCCGATGTTTGCAGGAATTGTGAGCACAGTAATGTTCGCCTATAACCCAGGGGATTAAACACAGAAGGAGGCTCTTAGGAGATATTTGATTTAGAAATAAACATTGCAAACCTTTCTGCAACATTTGTCATATTGAATTTTTGGACTCTGGCTGATTCAGGGTTCATCATTGTTAGTTTTACAACAATCAACACCTCTATCAGTAAATATTTCATAGCTGTCAAATGATTATGTCTTGATTGTAATTAATTTTAATCTTAAACACAATTTTCCAAACATCCTAGTTTTATTTTGGATGCTTTTATTATTTTACTTTGCACATACTAATAAAATTATTTCACAAAAACCAAAAACTACCAGGGTCTAAATTATTAATCCCCTTTAGAACTGACCTTTTTGTTGAGCCATAGCACAAACCACTGTTGTGCAATGATGTGCTCTGACTTTGTAATGCTTAAAGCTTGTAAAATCATGTTAAAAATTAGAGTTGTCTGCCAATTTGCACACAGTATAAAAACTTCAGCAAGGGTTTGAGCTGTCACTGAGAAAGCATCATGGCAAAAACAAAAGACATCAGTCTAGACTTGAGAAAAAGAAAAGTTGATGCTCACAAAGCAGGAGAAGGATATGCAAAGTTATCACAGCGCTTCCAAAAAGAAATTTAATGAGAGCCACACGGTAAAGAACAAGACTGACAGAGGCAGGAAGAGAAAGCTTTCAAAGATCTTGGAAAGAAAACTAGTGAGAGATGCGCCTAAAGACCCTAGAACAACTGGCAAGACACTAGTGAACGACTTAGCCAAGTCTTGAATTGTAATCTTAAAGAAGACAATCTCTAAAGCCCTGCACAGTAATGGACAGTGAGGTTGTAGACCAAGAAAAATTCCACTTCTGCAGTAGAGACTTTCAAACCAGACTGAAATATGCAAGGGACAACCTGGAGAAAGACTATGCACTGTGGAAACATATTTTTTTGGTCAGATGAGACCAAACTAGTGCACTTTGGTCGTAGAGATGTCACTTATGTTTGGAGCAAGAAGGAAGAGGCGTATCACCCAAAGAACACCGTCCACACAGTAAAACATGCCAGAGGGAATATTATGCTGGGGGATGCTTCAGTATCTAGAACCGGGAATCTCATAAAGGAGGGAATCAATTTCAACATTGTGAAATAATGTAAGCATACAAAAGAAAATAGAATTCCATGTCTGCTTTTTGCAGATGATGTGGTTCTGTTGGTTTCTTCAGTCAGGGACCTCCAGCAGGCACTAGCCATTTTTTGTGTCCAAGTCTGACGCCATAGTTCTGTGATGGAAAATGGTGGATTGCTCCCTACAGTTTGGGAGGGTATCTCTGGCCAAAGTGAAGGAGTTCAAGTATCCCAGGTCTTGTTTATAAGTGAGGGTAGAGTGGACCATGAGATCGACAGGCAAATTGGTGCAATACTGCAGATGTTGTACTGTACTGTCGTGGTGAAGGCAAAACTCTCATTTTACCCTGCACTCTTTATCTGTGGTCATTATTTTTGGGTTGACCAAAAGAATAAGATCACACGTTCAAGTGGTTGAAACGAGATTCCTCAGGGCTCAGCTTTAGAGATAGGGTGAGGAGCTCAGACATCTGGAGAGATCTTAAAGCATAGAGCCACTGCTCCTTCACCTCGATAAGCGCCAGTTGAGGTGGTTTGGGCATCTGATCAGGATGCCTCCTGGTCACCTCCTTTTGATAAGTCCGTCAGATAAATGGGAGAAAATGGATGGATGGATGTTTAAAAGCCATTTGGAAATACTTTAACAAATGCCATTTTCATAGGGGGGCTAATAATTTTTTCCTCATCTGTAACCATTATTAAACTTAGGAGGGCCCGTTTGCAGAGCCTTTCAGAGTCATAACCATGTATGTGGGCAGGCCTGTCGGTACATAAACGCCACTTAAGCAAAGCAGAGACTGGAGCTTTTCTTTTTTTAGTATTTTGAGTAGTGCTAAGGAGTGACTCAAAACAACTTCGACAGATTTTTATTAAACTTTTCACACTCTGACTCAAGGATAAACTGGTACATTTTGGAGGTCAAAGGTCAAAGTCATAGGGCTTGTCAATATTCCTTGCATATAAATGGGATATCTCAAAAACGTTTGGAAGGATTTTCCTCAAATTTTGCGCAAAGGTCCATTGAGACTCAAGACCCAACTGTTTAGATTCTGGCATTTAAAGGTCAAAAGTAAAGGTGGTTAGGTCACATGGTAACCCATCATTTACAACATATGTGCCACAGAAAACACCCAAACCCCTCCTTCTACACCACCACTGAACTTTCACTGTGTGGAAATTGGAAAATTTGCAGAGCCCTTTCACTGCCAGGCAGTAGTAGTAGTTTAAAGTGAAATGAGACATTAAAAGGAGCAGTGGTGTCTTTCTTTTAAATGAGTAGCACACATCTGCTGCCTGCAACTGTACAACTAAAGCATGCAACTGTGATTTAAAAAATGCTTTTATCAATTTTGGACCTTAGTCTAATTTCAGTTACACATTGTTGCGGATAGCCCTTCTTTATAACCTTTGTCTTGTTCTTTCTACTTTTATATTCACTGTTTTTTCACCAAAGTTTATGTGGGTTTTTATAGAATAAAAGCCTGAAAAAACATCAATCATCAATCAATTGTCATATTACTGTTAATTATTCACACGTTTGCAGAGTTTCAGTTTAAAGTCAAATGTGCAAAGATAGTTAATGTGTAAACATCAGTGCTGTGACATTGTGCCCCAGCCAATGTGTGACTCTGTTATTTTTGTATCACTTCCTCATTACAGAGAATCAGAGGTGATGGTGACCTGTGAGCAGTAATAACTCACTGCCAGGACCGGTTAACCTGAGTCACGGTGACATAGAATCAAGGTAGCATGCTGAGGGAAGAAACTCAAGAGAAAAAACTGCATGATCACACATATCTAGAAGTCATTATTGAAAACAAAAGTTAGCAGCGTGTTCATTTCTCTTTCCTTGATTGGCTCTCCGACTCGGCCTTCGGGCTTCCTGGCAGCCTCTGATTGGCTGGGATCCACAGGTCTACTCGGTGACTCACTCCGCACTGTGAGGAAAAAGCACGGCCTCTTATGGCGTGTTTCCATGGCAACGTCTGGGGGGGTGGGGGGGGGGGTGTCAGGCACCAGCGAAGCACACAAGAGCCATTTCCTAATAAAGCGGGTTTTATTGTCTCTTTGTCTGTTTTCTCCTGCGAAATGTAAACACAACTGAAAGTCAGAAAGAGAAGAGACGGAGGGAAGAGAGCAGAGAGGATGAGGTTTAACGAGAGGAGAAAGAAAAGCTCCACTTTCCCTTCTGCACATATTGCATTCACTGTCCTGTTCAAGTCCTTCGATCCTTGACCTTCTCTGTTTAGATAAACATTTTCTAAGTGAGAGTCAAACAAGCAAATTGCTTTTTACGAGATATCCTTTCTCTCTAAGGAACAAATTGTCCATCAAATAATCCAATTTTAGAGAAGGCTTGTTATTCAAACCTGCAACAGCTGTTTTTCAGCCACTAGAGAGCAGCAGCATAAAATCAATATTAGCATACACTATAAAGACAAAAGTATTTGGCCACACTGGTGGTGGGTGGGAACAGCCCTTTTCAAGCCCAGCCAAAAATTCTCTATTGGATTGAAGTCTGACCTTTGACTCGGCCACTCCAGAGTATCCACTTTGTTGTCTTTTAATCATTTGTGTGTAGCTTTCGCTCTATGCTTTGGGTAATTGTCTTGCTGGAAAAGAAATCTTCTCCCAAGCTGTAGTTCTCTTGCAAACTGAGTAAGATTGTCTCTACAATTTTCGTATATGTTGCTGCATTCATTTTACCCTCTACCTTTACAAGCCTGCCAGACCCAGCTGCTGAGAAGCATCCCAACAGCATGATGCTGCCACAACCGTGCTTCATAGTGGGGATGGTGTGCTTGTGGTGATGTGCTGTGTTTGGTGTCCACCAAACATAGCATCTTGTCTTATGGCCAAAAAGCACCATTTTGGTCTCATCAGACCAAAGAATTTTTCCACTTGACCATGGAGCCTCCCACAAGTGTTTTGGCAAACTCTAGTCTGGATCTAGACAGATTTACATGTTCCATATTCCTTCCTTTTGCCTTGGAAATTGTTTTGTATCCATCGGCTGACTTATACTTTTTCTGAGTTGCTTGGGGTGTTCTTTTTTTCTTTGTAGTGTAATGGTAGCAAGGAATACTGATTAACTAGTGATGGGACCTTCTAGACACAGGTGTCTTTATACTACAATAACATGAGACACACTGATTGCACTCAGCATCAGTTGGCTTGACCTCTGTTGAATTAGGTCAGTCACTTTAAAGGGGGTGAAAATTTATGGACGCATTTTTTTTTACCTTACATATTTTTGTTTAATGGACATCACTTTGTAGAAATCTGTTTCCACTTTGATATCAAAGAGGGTTTTTTTTTTTTTTTTTTGTCAAAAAAGCAAAAAAATTATGGCCATAATTGATTTATAAACTAAATAAAATGGTTAAATATCCCAGGGGACGAATACTTTCTACTGGCAGTGTAAATAGGCAGATTTACACTGGATGGTGTTTCATGGTGATTGTCAAAGTGGTGTTTTAATCCCTTAAGGCTTCTGTCTTTTCTGTTAGTGGCTCATGATGATAATTCTCTGAGGGTTTGTCATATTTAGCAACTTGTTTTGCTTAAGTAAACAGAACACAGTCATATGAATGTTTAAAGCTTTAAAAATAAGACAAAAACGGCCTTAAGATTATGTTTTCACTGGAAATTTGCAAAGAATTCCTCCTAGGAATAGTTTCTAGCTATAACAATAAATAAATAAATAAATAAATGAAGACTGTGTTTGACTTGAAGTATGCCCTGAAGCAATATTTGAATTGCTCAGACAGTGTGTGTGTCTTAAATTAATTTCCGTGTATTACACCTCGGAGAATACTGTTCTCTGGGTGTGTTTTTCAGGTGACTGACAGGAAACAGAGCGTGACATATTGCAGCTTTGATACGAAAACACTGAAGCGTGGCGTGATGAATAAATGAGAAAACACAAACCAGACTGATGGATCATCTCAATGCGAGGTTTTTCAAGTCGATTGGAAGTAGTTATTTTCTGAGATGATTGTCCGAGCCTCCAATTATTCCTATTTTCTCTTTTTGGAGACTTTGAGTGAAGATGGAGGGGTGATGCCAGAGATGGAGGAGGGAGAAAGAATGTAGATCCAAAGAGTCGTCATTGATCAGCATGTTTCGACCAAAAACTCAACATATGGAGAGGTTTGAAAAAACAGGAGTCACTTTTTTGGTGCACTCCTGCTTGTATGGTATTGCTTCACCTTCTCTTCTTTTGACAGTATTAAGAAAAGAAACTGTGACTGTGAGTGGTCATCAGAGTGACTGTGACTTTAGCAAGTTTTGTAGTCTATTAGGGAAAGTATCTGGAATACTATTTCTTTGTTTTCTGTTTTTAAAGTTCAAAAGATCTTAAAGTAATATTAAAGAAACCTGCTACTTTGACTACTTCTTGATTACTGATTTATATTAGTTATTTAAGGGCAGTCTTGTCTCCTAATCTTACAAATGATGGGGCACTTGTTATTCGCTATGATTTTAGACATTTTTATGGATATTTTGTTTTATTTAAGCATAAAGTGAAGTGAAAAGATGTGATTTTCACAGGTTGTACTCAGTACTTTCTTTTTAAAGGTCACAGCCTTTTCTTTCAGCAGCTATGTGGAGTATATTTCTTTACATTATCACCAATGAAAGAGATTTATCTCTGTACGTTTTTCTCTCTAGTGCTGCATGTCTCACTGAGACTTTATGTCTCATCTCCAGGCTTTTTAATAAAATGTAAAGTGCGTATAGAAGCACAGAGTGTCAAGGTAAGGTTCTTTGTTCAGCCAAGGAACATTTTGTACGTTCGTACTTGTGTAGGAGTTCTTCTCTTCGTTTGTCCTGACCTGGTCGATTCAGTTATTTGATGAAAACACAAGCTAAACTCACGCAGCGAGGATCTTTCTTCTCTAAGTTTCAGCTCTAAAAATGATAAAAGCCTTGTAGATGTGAGGGACTTTCTTCTTTCCAAATAAGCAGAATGAGGATCATTACCCTCCCTTCCTTCTACATGGACTGTAAGTTGTCAATGTTAAAAGAGTAAAGGTGGAAGTTTTGTTTGTTAGCAAAAGTCCATTTTCAGTTTCAGAATTAGTTGTTGACTTTTCTAGAACAAACATCCAACTGTTTCTCATATGGCGACAATAGAGACTGCAATTCCAAAAAAGTTGGGGTGCCATGTAAAATGTGGATAAAGAATGCAGTGATTTGCAAATCTCATAAACCTATATTTTATTCAGAATAAAACATAAACAACATAACAGATGTTAAAACTGAGACATTTTACCATTTCAGGAAAAAAAAAATCATATGCTCATTTTGAAACTGATGGTAGCAACACATCTCAAAAAAGTAAGGACAGGGCAATGTTTACCATTGTGTAACATCCCCTCTCCTAACAGCTTGTAAAAATCGGGAAGTGAGGAGACCAGTTGCTGGAGTTTTGTTAGATGGATGTTGTCCCATTCTTGTATGATATGGTACTGTAGCTGCTCAACAGTCCTTGGTCTGTATGTTTTCTACTGGTGAAAGGTCTGGACTGCAGGCAGGCCATTTTAGCACCCAGAAGCTATAATGTTGCGATGGATCTAGTATGTGGTTTTGCATTGCCTTGCTGAAAGAGACGTCTGGATTGGAGCATATGTTGATCTGAAACATCGACAGTGCCTTTGCAGATGTGTATACTGCCTGTGCCATAGGCCAGGTGTCATCAGCTACCTTTGTACAAAGGCCAGCTTTTTCCTGTACAGGCACTTTGGGGGGGGGGGGGGGGGGGAGGGGGGACTTTAAAATAAAACAAAGACATGTTAAAAATGGTCTAATGTACATATTTTTATTCCAGTATTTTTTCTATTCTTTCAAATGCAGATCATTTTTAGGCTCTAACAGTGGGATCAGTCCCGCAGCCAGCCACAAGGGGGCAATTGAAATATTTAAGCCCAATATTTCTGTGGCTGTCGTGTTGTCCATCACTGGGTTTGAGCCCAATATGCTGTAAAGTGATATGTGAAAACCCCAAGCAGGAAAATTGCACTCCCAAAACACATTAATCCGAAAGTCGACACAGAAAATAAAAGGTTTTTTTAAAATCATGAATGGACTGATAAGTACGCGCTTAACACGCATCATATTTGCTAGTAAAGGCTGACAGGGGGAATCTCTGAAAAATGGATAAAATATTAAGTCATTACTGATAAAACCATTTCAATCTTAATTGTTTTGGAGTACCAGAAATACCACAACATATTTTTCCTCTGCACATGTTCTGAATTCGATCATGTTTCTGGGGCCGCATGGGAAGATGTAGGGGGGCCTGATGTGGCCCCCAGGCCGCCAGTTGATGATAACAGCCGTAGGTACTAATGCCACCCCAAACCATCAGAGATGCAGGCTTTTGAACTGCGCGCTGATAACAAGCTGGATGGTCTCTTCTCTTTTTAGTCGGCAAAAAGAATTTCACACATTGATTCATTTGACCACAGAACAGTTTTCCATTTTTGCCTTAGTCCATTTCAAATGAGCTTTGGCCTAGATTGTGTTCACATATCACTTCTTCTATGCATGATACAGCTTTAACTTGTATTTGTGGATGGCATGGTAAGCTGTGTTGACAGACAATGATTTCTTGAAGAGTTCCTGAGTCCATGCAGTGATTTCAAGGTCAGAATCAGGCCTGTTTTTAATGCAGTGCTGCTCGAGGGCCCAGTGATCACAAGCAGCAAATCTGACCAGCCTTGTCCCATGTGCACAGAGATTTCTACAGATTCTCTGAATCTTTTGATGATATGTACTGCAGATGGTGGCATATTATACATTAAGGAACATTTTTCTAAAATTTTTCCACAATTTTTAGGCATATTCTAACAGATTTCTGAACCTCTTCCCTCTCTGCAATACTTTTATACCTTTTATACCCAGTCATGTTACTGACCTGTTGTCAATTAACCCTGAGTAGTTGCCAAATGCCCTTTTTCATGGTTACCACTTACTTTACCAGCCTTCTGTTGCCCCATCCCTACTTTTATGAGACATGTTGCTGCCATCATATTCAAAATGAGCTAATATTTTTAATGAAATGGCAAAATGTCTCAGTTTCAACATCTGATATGTTGTTTATGTTCTATTTGTGATAAAATCCTTGCATTCTGTTTTTATTTACATTTTACACAGCGTCCCAACTTTTTTGGAATCGGGGTTGTAAGTTTAGTAGGTTGGTTAATAATTGGGTGTAAGTTCAGTCAACAAAGTTTTCCTTTGGTTGACTACAGCCCTAGTTCACCAGTTGCTAAAGAGGCATGTCTGCTCTCTCAGTCTCACCTTTCACTGACGTTAAAATGCTGAAAACGGTGAGGAAAATAGATTTTAGTTGGTACGATTGTCAAAATTTGTGTGATTTCTTGAATGTCTTTGTCTTTTCAAATGATTAAATTCAGTTTCCATTCTTGTCTTATCTTTTATATTCACAGTGAAACTATCACACTGTTATTCTGGTGTTTTAGTCATGGAGTTATTTCAAACCTACTGAATGTCACATCCTTTGAAAGCTGCCTGACAGCAGCAGAAACCTTTGTTTTAATATCAGATCAGTGTGAACCCTGTCCTCAGATCATCTCTAACGGCTCACGCTCCCCTCATGGTGACGGTAATTACCGGTTTAACCACAGCAGAGCGTACGCCGCTCTCTCTGCAGACAAAGAAAGTACCTGATGTCTGATGTGTCGGTAATAAACCTCTCTCTCCTTTTATGTGTCATCAGCAGCCTTTTATTGTTAATGTGTCTTTTTTCATTGTAATGAAGGAAACTGTGGTTTTGATTCTACGTGGTTTCAGATCAGCTCTACATCACTCTGCCAGTGTTGAGATTGTTAATTTTGGTCACATTAGGGTGTTTGTGAAACAGAAACATCGTACGAGAAGTTTCACTTTGAATGAATAGCCACGCTGCAGCTTCAAATGTAGAAAAGTGGAGTGGATTTTCATCTGAACCTGCAGTTCCTCGAATGTCTGCTGGACGCTACTTGAAGCTGGCTCCAATAGTTAAAGTATCCTCACAGAGCACGACTTTATTAAATGTTTTTTTTTTTACAGCAGAGAGAAGCATGTTTACAGCCTGGTACAGAAAAGGTTTGATCTGTAGCTCATATTTTTACCCTCAATATGGTTACAGAAAATAAACTTTGACACAAACACGATACCTCCTAAAATAGCTGCTCAGGTAGGCCAGAGATTTACCTGCCTTCCACCAGCTGTTTCAGAAGCATACCTGTGCACAGAACATTTTTCCGTTTTTTTCAAGTTTTGTTTGAAGGGAAAAAAAAGCATTTTAAAGGTTTATTTGAAAAGTAAGTAAAGCTCAGAGTTTCAGCCGAGGTTCCAAAATGCCTTCAGAGTGTCATGGGGCTGTCCCTAATCAGCCACAACATCATTCAGTCTTTGCTGCTTTTAGATCGAATTATTTATCATAATGTCATAGCCATTCAAGGCAGACTTACCATGAGCCACCTAAGCATTAAACAATTATATATGGTCACACGGAAGACACAATTTCTCATGTAATCGTCCTTGTTTTAAGAAAAACATGGTTTAGTCATGATCTTGGCCAACAGTACATTACCCACAACCCTAAAGAGTCACAGTGATGGCCCTGATTGGCTGAACCCACCTTTAAGAGTAAAACTCTCATGTTCAATCCAGTACTGCTGCTCATAGCTGGGTTAACGGTCGATTTTCATCAAAGGTATGTCAAAGACATTCAATCATGAAGGAAGCATAAGTTTGTATATTATCCTCTTATTTTTACAAAAAAATATGGTTTATTTGCAATTGCAGTCAACAGGACTACACAGCAAGACCAAACAGTTGAGGGTTAAGAAAATGACACATTAACTTAAAGATCCAAAATAGCAACTTCAACTCTGTTTTCTTTGCCAATAGAACACATTTTTAGTTTAAAGTAAACAGTAATAGATCACTTTTGTAATTTTCTATGATTGTATTCAAATTATAAGACAGTCATCCTTTAATCTGCACAGTTTTCCCAGAATGCCTATGGGCAATAGTCCTTTTGCACCATGAGGGAAGTTACTGACTCAGTTAAAACAAGCTGATGGGGCTGAACATCTCCTGCTCCGACTGCAGCTGAGGGGGACTGCTGTGAGAGGACTGGGCTGCCTGTGAGTGCTTTGGGATGGGGAGGGGCCCATGGCAGCACCTACTGCTCACTGAGAGGAGCAACAACAATGTGTGCTTTCACTAGTGGTGGGAGTATCGATACCAAAGTATCGATATTTACCAAGCACTCTTTTGGTATCGATCCCTTTAGCAAAGTATCGATACCAAATGAGTACTATAAAACACGTCTCACCACCGCTTCTCCGCCGAGTGCCTCCCTGCCTCCCTGCCTCTCTCTCTTTCAGACAGTTTTGGCTTTACTGCCAGTCCATGTCACATGAATTTGGAGACCAATCAAACATGCCTTACCTGCTCGTCCGTGTCACATGGCTTTCAGGACCAATCGGACAATCATTAATGAGTAACAGCTGTCAGCAACTCAACTCACTCACATATGTCGTCATTTTATAGTCTGTGATGTGAACCTGGCTGTCTTTCTCACTCAATGTGGTCCCTAAGTAAATTTCAAAATTGTAAAAAAACATAAAAAAAATACTGACACCACATGCCAATACCATAAAATTTATAAAGACCAAATTGTAGAAACATAACAAGATAAATATTTCAATGAAAATCTTTGATGACTTGTATTTCTTACATTTTTGTTTCAGATTAGTGGGTATAGATGGCTAATATAGCCCTTGTATCTGAAATTTAAAAAAGAAAAGAAATTGGTTATGTTGTGGATATTTTAATTCTATATAGTTTGTGCTATGATTATAGTTTTTTTTACCTACTTAAACACTTTAATTTAATTGAAGTTTCTCCCTAAATGAATTTCTGAATTACCTGCTTACGCCTTTTTAACTCCCTTAAATGTGTAACTTTTGAAAGTTTGCGAGTCCAATATATTATTCTTTCTTCAAAAGTATCCCTATGGTATCAGTATCGATAAAATTACATCAAAAAGCATCTGTATCATATCGAATTTAAAAACAACAGCATCACCCATTTCTAGCTTTCATGCCAAAGTCTCCGAAAGTCTCCAGTAACACCAGAAAAAGACGCTAGATTAGTCGCCAGTCACTTTTTTGAAAAAGAGTTGGAAGAGTGGTCTGAAAACTCGCTAAATATAGCGACAAAGTTGGCAACACTGCTGCCTTTATCTGTTATTTTTCCATGGCTGATATGCACACAATACACCGGCAAACAGAGTTTAAAGTGAGGTGCAATAGAGAGAAGAGGGGTCAGGCGGTGGTGAGCAAACAAGAATGAAGCAGCGGGCACTGTTCTGAATCATCATTTAAATGTCTTGGACTGATGCAAAATTTTGCATCTAATTGAACCTGCTCAGAAAAAAAAAAATATGACCATTGAAAATTTCGAAACAACATAAGCTTGATTTATCTTTTTTTTAACATGCGAAGAAAATTCAGACTCAGTCTGCAAAGGCCTTAAGACTGAACAGTTAAAGGTGGATGAAAAACTGAGTTGTGTTGACTAAAAAACACAAAACAAATCCACAGTATACCATCCGTTGGGAGGCAGGACTTCTCTGAGTCAGTAACTTTACATATGGTGCATGCTTTAAGTGATTGAGCACTGTTGATTTAAAAATGTGTCGGATTAACTCAGACAATTAGAGCTCAAATAGCTGTTTGGGATTTTTAAATTAACAATTAGGTTTTTAAAACACACTTCTACTGTTCAATATTACAGTAAAGAAGCCTTTAAAAAAGACATGGTTTATCTGTGGACTTGAGCAACAGCACTGCATTACCCAGACCCCTGGGGGGGTCACAGCAATGTCTCGTTCGGAGAGAGCAAACTTCAGCTGTAGCTTGGATGCTGCAAGTGAGGTCAACGTCCTTGGAAAAAGTTAGTGGTGTCTGTTCAGCTGACAACAGACGGTCCCACGTACGTCACAAATTATTCAGTTGTAGTGGCTGATTCCAACCTGTAGAGGCACATTTTTAATGCAAATTGTCAAATTTAAATACTAAATCCTCATATATTTAGGTTTCATTTGAACAGCAGAGAAGATTTCAATGACAGGACAACACAGCCTGATCAGGGGAGAAAAATGAAGTCCAGTTTGAGACGTCGGGAACGTGAAACTGAGAAACCTCAGATTTCCTGCCAGCTCATCTTTTGTTAACATCTCATTTTCTGTCCGTTTAATCGAGACGACCATCAACGAGTCATAAGGAGATAATGGTATGACCGCTGCTCTGACGTGGACTGTTAGGGCGGTTATGATTCTGAATGCACCCTCAGAGGCCGTTAATGCGGCAGGTTTCTGTTTTTACTGCTGTATGTATTTACTCATGGAGCTCAGTGTGACATCTGTAAGAGGATGTAAACTCAGCAAAATGCATCAAACCTTTTAAATTTGACTTTTTTATTGTTCATTGTATTAAAAAGTCTTTTCATGAACTTTAAAGAACATTTTCTGTATTCACATTGTGATTACATAAATCTAGTGTGGCTGTGTGGGTGTTTGTGGATGTATCACAGTCACATAGTGGGGACTTCCCTCCCACAAGGGGACAAAAGCGTCCTCAAAATGTAAATAAATGCAATGCTGAAGACTTGATTTGTGGTTTTGGGTAGGGCAAGTCCCCATGAAGAAAATCAGCGTCAAGTTGTGCATTCATGTGCACGCACTAAGTGGTTCTCCAATCAAACCAAACCATTAAAATGAACATAATGCAAAATGGTGCTGAGATCATTAAAAACTAGACTTCACAAGTCAACACTGTCCTGTTTTTCCAAAAAGAGAACCCATACTTTATGTGTTTTGTGTCACTTTTATACCATAGACCTAAAGATATATAATGTAGCTGTTATGTCATAATTATGTCATCAGGGTTATCTTCGCATCGGTGTGAAGACTGAAAATGTCCCTGTGACTTCCTGGAGGTTTGCACTTTGAAAAAGACTTTTTAATGAAATAGCGCTTTGCATAGTGTCGTTTGGAGCTCCACTAGCTCCACAGGCTGCATTTATTATGCTGCATGATGTCTTTATCTCTTGAGGGTACCAAAACTTTATGGAAGTGTTAACTAAAGCTCCCTTTTTATGGGAGCCTCATCAGAGAAATTTAGTGATGTAAATAAAGACCAAAAGGAGAATGAAGTTATGTTGCTCTCTTTCATTTTACTCTAAAATGTCAGCATCTGCCTCAGATTTAGGTTATCATTTATCTTTCTTGCAGACTCCCGCAAAATATCACACTCTGTTCATGCAGGAATCAGTCACAGTATCCCATTATGGTTCTTTTTTGGAGGGTGAGGGTGACCTCAGTCAGGCTTGTACATCTAGACACCACAATTCTACTCCAGTCTTCAAGCTCTGTCAGGCTGCAAGGGGATCAGGCGTGAACAGCCCTTATTATCTTGCTAGAAAATAAATCATCTCTCAAGCCGTAGTTCTCTTGCAGACTTAATAAGATCGTCCACCAAAATGTTCCTATATTTTGCTGCACTCATTTTTTACCTCTTTCTTTACAAGCCTTCCAGGACCAGCTGCTGAGTAGCACCCCCACAGCATGATGCTTCCACCACCATGCTTCACAGTGGGGATGGTGTATTTGTGTTGATGTTCAGATTTTTTTTTTCTTGTACTTGTGCTTTCCAATGATGCTTTTTTCTAAGTATTCTTTTGCCTTCATGGTGTAATGGTTGCCAGGAATACTGATCAACCAGTGACTGGACTGTTCTGACACAGCTGTCTACTATCACTTGAGATACACTCACTGCACTCAAGTGATATATAAAATTAATAAAAGGGTAAAAACATTCAAGGGGGTGGATGCTTTTATTGGCACTGTTGTTTCCCTTGAACTTACTGTGAATCTTAAACTGCTTCCTCATCTCTCCCACATGTTCACATGATCATAATTGCTTGGGAAAAGCAGTGGCTTGTTCTTTCTCATGAATTTAGTTTCTGCTGCAAGTTTCAGTTTCTGCAGAGCTGATTGAGCCGGATCATATTGCAAGTTGCTCACATGGAACATCAATGTTCTTTAGCGGTCCCTTCATGTTTTTAACATAGGCTGTTAAGAAAAAGTTTAACAGCTTTCAACATCTTGTTTTTGTAAGCAGAGGTGACAATACTGGAGGAGAGGTCAGACATTAATAGAGACTTGTCAATCACAGGAAGCCACACCATGCTTTGCGATTAATTCACTATTAAAGGGAACTATAATTTACACAGGGGTCATAACTTTCTTTATAGAAGACTTGAAACTAGAGATTGAGATCATAAACCCATTAACCAAGATTGAAAATCAAATTTGAGGGTTATTTTTTCAGACTTCTGTGCAATAGTCACAAATTTTATGACTCCACTTGCAACAGTGAGTCATTTGACATTATTATCACATTTTTCCTTTGACTTATTTTCTACCAAGCAGGTTGAGGTAAGCTTTTAGTTTCTACTTTCCTTACCTGCGGAGCAAACAAGAAAACTTGAGTCTTTTTATGTCGCAAAGCTCATTTAAAACACTTTTGAAATGTTTTAGTTACTGCTTCTCATTCATAATATCTTTGATATCCTATCATCTTCAAACAAGTTTTTAAATCCAATTTATATCTATTTTTTAATTGATCTTGTTGGCAAGTGACCTTTTCATTGTTAGTGAATGTTAATGAATCATTTTGTTTTTGATATTTGAAATGCCTTGTTTTCGACTCTGTTTAACACCTTAAAATACTGCATGTATAAATATAACTCTAAATATGTAACTCTTCCCTTGCCTTACTTTGATTGTGTACATTTTGAAATACACACCTGAGTTTAATGTGTTGTATTTGCTAGGAACCTGTAAGAGTAAGTGACTGAGCCTGAAAACAGCTCTGTTGAAAGCCAAAAGGACACCTATTTGAACGAGATGATACAACAGAATATGGGTCTTTTATGGGTCAGCAGGTGGCCCATGTGATGCTTTGTTAAAACTCCACAAAAAAAAATGTGTGCACCAAAACTTTGTAAATAAACCCAGCGGCACAGCTTAAATGCTCCCCTTATTGCGTAGTTGACCTATCACCCCCAGCACCTACACAGAGGCAGGCAGGCAGAGACGTTGGGCCGTTATGCAGTTATTCGGGAAAAAAACACCAGTTTCCATGGATATTGGCCTTATTGCATTAAGTATTTAATGATGTGTGTGGGAATACTAATATGGCATTAATAGAGAAAAGGCTAGCCTACTGTCTGCAAGAGCTTATGGGAGTGTGCTGCAGTTTTTATGATGCACAAACTTTCCAGAGATCAGGAAACAATTTCACCTCTCTATGGCTTTAAAATAAATACTATGTAAATCAAGCCAGGAAATATTACTTTGACAATGCTGTTATTAAGATATAACCAGGAGTTATTGCCTTAACTAAACACAGTTTGTTATCATGAATATTTAACATAGATTGTGCAGGAGAGGGATTAAGAATAGAGTCCCGCACAGGGCTTGAGCCAGGGCTGAAGGTTTCCCTAGCAACACCTGAGAGCTTGACTAATAACTGGAATAGCCATTCCAATCCCATAACATTCTTAGGGAATGTAAACGTTATTCAGTACTCCAGTAAATAGGGCGGGCCATAGATACGAAGTCACAACGGAACAAAAAAACTAGTCCGCTCAGCACACTTTCTGAACGGATTTATCAATGAAAAGACAAGACGAGTGAGACTGAGAGTCATCTGTGATCAGACTTTAAACCTGCACGTTAACATGAACAGTCATCTGATAGAAAGCTTAGTTTTAGCAGACCAGCTGTTTGAATTAACGGAATAATTCCCCCTTCTGCACTACGAGGTCACAGACGTGAAACGGAGCTGTCCTTGCCCTGCAGGTGCTGACTGTCATCAGACATGTCAATATTTATCAGATAATACCAGAAGCATTTCATTTGGCTCTACAATGAAATAATGGCTTCTTTTCTTTTGTTTGTGTTATTTGAATCCTATGACAATAGTTTATAGAAGTTAAAACAGGAGGGAAGTGAGTTTTTTGCGACTCTCACCTCTCAGTGTTTAAGTGAGCCTGGAAACAAGACCTACATCAGATATAGAAGATAAGACTGTCTTACATTGCTGGTCTTAAACCTGGAGTCTGTCATTTTATTTATGATAGTTAAGTGACAGTTGATGCCAGTCCACAGGCTCCTTAGGCTGGCAGCGCTGTACTCCCCGTTTAGAAAATATGACTGTCTCAGGTTGCTATAGTTACTCCTAACGGAGCAACGGCTGCTGTGCATTAATTTGAAACAGTGTAATGATTTTTTGACCGGAGCTACTTTTGAAGTCTGAAAGGTGTCCATATATCAGAAGTTAATGTACACCAGTGGAATTTCCAGAGCCAATCAGAATGGAGTATTCACCAAGAACATGGTATAATACTATGATATACCACACCTGTGTACTTCTTGTTTAATAAGACGCTACTTTTTGTTCAATCATCAGAGAAATTTAAAAAGAAATAAAAAAAAAAATGGCACGCCTATTTTTTTCCTCCTTGTATATTCTGATTTTAATAATCTTCTGGGGGGCAGATGGGTAGCCCTGCGGGGGCTGACGTTCCTGTTTGTGAACATCTCATCTAGAATACTTTTTATGGGATTTTCAGAAAACTTTGGACAAATGTTCACTGTGAATCAAGGATGAACTGATTAGATTTTTGAGGTCAAAGTCAAAAATCATCCTTCATCTTAATGGTACACCTCACAGAGGCATTTAACCACCAGGCGGTAGCTCTAGTTGGAGCTTATTACTCTGAGAGTGTCTGGAAGAGACTTAATATACGGCTGTTGTTATCAGAATAAACATCTTGCTAGTGCCAAAAGCTGAAGTTCATGCCTGCTTTATCACACATTGCACGCGAGACAGTAAACAATCATGACAGTGGCAGCAGTGAAACCACACAATCTGGTTTATTTTCCAGCTTAAAAATCATGAGACTCCAATATAGCGATCGATGACCCTGCAGATATTTTTATTTCACCTCCTGAACCTTTTGCTACTCGCTGTGATGAAACCAGATTGCACCATTCTCCTGCAGGATCAACAAGTTGAGCAATTTGATTGACAGCTGGCTCAGACTCCACCCTGCCTGATGCTCATTGGCCCTCCAGGGCCCCTAAAAGACAGTGTGAAGCAGATCAAGTCTGCTTGTGTGACATGTCTGTGGATGCGGGGACGAATGTGTGGCTGCGTTTGGGACTTTCCTCCAGCTCAGGCTCGGGTTGAGGTCGGTTTGGTTTGAAGTCAAAGCAGTGCAGGTAATCGAATTCACTCTTCCTCTGCTCCTTCTATCTGTCCATCTTTAAATATGTTTGTGAGTGTATTTGTGCATTAAAATGAGGGTCAGACCCTGACCCCACATCTCTCATCCTGGTCTGCCTCGCTGCGATGATTCATGCGGTCCGACATGTGAACACAGCTTCACATGTAAACGTATACGTAAGCATGCCGACTTACTGAGAACTGAGCGTGTTTGTGGTGTGAGTGGGATGTCTGTCTGTGACTCATGTTCCTGTTTTCATTCATAATCACACGAGGCCGATAATCCAGCACTGCTGTGATGGCAAAGCAGCGAGGAGATGAACGTAAAAGAGTGCAGAAGATTGAAGGAAACGCATGGAGAATCTATCCCCTTTCTGCAGAGGCATGCTGGGTAAAAGCACCGCTGTGAGTACGCTGCTATCACGTAGGTTGTTTTGTCTGCTGGCTGGCTGTTATGAAGAGATCAAAGTGCCTACTCTGCTGCTGGAGTGTGTTTCCTGAACCCTTTCATGCTGTTTGGAGGATCTATCTCCACAGATTCATTTGCTGAAGCTGCAGATTTCTGCCTTTTATGGAGTAAAACACCTTCTAGATTTACTTTAACATACTTAAAAGCTCACTCTGCTGTTTTTAAGCCTTTCTTTTACATATTTTGTGTCTAAACGGGCCTTAATTGTGCAAAACTTATGAAAGCGTGTTCTGCTGGAAACACCAAAACAGGCGGATGTATGAAGGTGCAATGGCTGCAGGACTATCCGCACATGCATAGAAAATACAGTATGTAGGTTCTTAGATGTCTCAGCATGTTTTGCATAGTTACAGTTATTTTTGGGGGTGAATTATGGATGAGAACAAGGCTGACAGTGATACTTTTTACCTGCTTTTCTTCCTCATTGCATCATCATAATCATGCATTTGAAGGAAATGGTGTTGCAGCATTCTGTAATACACTTTGTGGGTCTGCTTATACATTTGCAAACCTTTTTATAAGCCTGAAAAACCAGGACCACTGTTTATACATATCAATGATATATACAGTAGTACATCAACCAGGGAAAAACCCCGTAGACCAAGTGGGTCTGACTCACATTGCACTGTGGGCCAGATTTTCTCCAATGAGACGCCCTGAGGGGCGGACCAATTTCTGGACATTCATTTTACCCTTCACCTTTACAAGCCTTCAATGGCCGACTGCATTCCTACGGCATGATGCTGCCACCACCATGCTTCCCACTGGGGATGGTGTGTTTGTGGTGAATTTCAGAGTTTGGTGTCCGCCAAACATAGCGTCTCGTCTGATGGCCGAAAAGCACCACCTGGTCCCATCAGACCAAAGCATTTTCTCCCACTTGACCGTGGAGTCTCCTTTTGGCGAACTATAGTCAAGATTTAATATGAGTGTTCTTCAACTTGTCTTGCTCTTTGCCACTCTCCCATAAAGTTTTGACTGGTAAGAAATCTGGGCAACAGTTGTTGTATGCAGACTCTCTCCCAGCTTGGTGTCCTCTCTCACTAGTCTCCTTCTTGCACAGTCATTCAGTTTGTGAGGACAGGCTGATCTAGGCAGATTTACACATGTGCCATATTCTTTCCATGTCTTGATGATGGAGTAAACTTTCCTGACACAGGTGTTTTTATACTATGATCATTTGAGACACATTCACTGCACTCAGGTGATCCTTATTTCACTGGTTGTGAGACTACTAGCACCAAGTCACTTTAAAGGGTTGACTGTTTATAGAGGCACTTATTTTACCTTAAATATTTTTGTTTAATTGACATCACTTTGTAGAAACCTGTTTTCACTTTAATGTTTAAGAGGGGTTTTTTTTGTAAATTTTTTGGTTAACACCTTCCTGACCTGCGGTGTGACTGTTGCACTGGTGCACAAAGCTTTTCAGCCCTACACCGCATCCATGCTAATCTAGCTAATCCATGTTTTTCAGACTTGCAGCTTCTTCAACTGAACCACACCTGTAGCTTCCGCTCTTCTCCTCAAATGAAGCTGATTGCACATACAGGCTGAGGTGTCTACATGTAGCCCTGAGCCTTTAAGTTGGAGAAATAGCGAGATATTTCAGGGTTAGGGTCAGCAGGATTAGGAGTCTGATGTCATTTAAGCTGCTTCTCTTTTCATCAGTTTTACTCACATT
The DNA here is from genome assembly GCF_018320785.1 of Cheilinus undulatus. Taxonomy (NCBI): domain Eukaryota; kingdom Metazoa; phylum Chordata; class Actinopteri; order Labriformes; family Labridae; genus Cheilinus; species Cheilinus undulatus. The sequence goes on along the minus strand of NC_054887.1, from coordinate 14,398,092 downwards.
CACAATCAGTTACACAATCAGTCACACAGTGACAAGTTCATCCAGACAAGTACCAGAGTTCATCTTTGTGTTAATTCTGACTCATCTGTCTTTTTGTTTTTTGTTTTTTTTCCAGGTCATTTTACCAAACATGTTCCCACACAATGACTCTGGGGCTGCAGTCACCACCACTTAAACTTTAATCTGAAGTCTTTCTGTGAACCTGAGAGCACGTAGAGATGAGAACAAACACAGACAGTAGATCAGCTGAACACAACATTAATGAAAGTTTGATAAAAATCAGTCTTCATATCTGTCTCTTACACATTTAGTCAACAAAAGCCCCTTTTAGTGGGACTTCCATCTGCCTGGTTTAAATATTATTCACCAAACTCTGATTTCAGTCAGTTCAGTTTTGAGTTGATGTAAGGGAAGTTTACTGTATTACTGGAACCATTGTGGTAAAATGTTGCTCATTTTCTCCTTACTGTTATTTATTTATAACCATCCAGTCATTCTACAATCATTCACATTTCATTTACATTCACTCAGTTGTGTCTTTGACTTGGGGAGCTTATCTGAGGGGGAAAAAATCCCACCTGCAGACAAATTAGAGTCACCACTTGACCCAATGATCATGTCTTTGGTCTGTTGGAGGAAGCTGGAATAGCATGCAGTTAATGGGATTTTAAAAAATTGTGCTCTAAATGTGGATTTTAGTTAACTGTATTTAATGCTATTAATCTTAACACTTCTAGTATTTATGATTTTAGATTGAAAAGGCAGTAAAAATAATCATTTGGCATCACCTGGGGATTATTTTGACAACTAAGCAGCTGTGAGTCTTTAAATGGGGTCATGCCAGTGGTGGACTCAGGATGTTTGGGGAGCAGGGGCGAACATGATAAAAAGGGCACCTGCTGGGCACCATCGCTCAAAAATGTATTGTGAAAGAGTCAGATAACCTGGATAAGATTTTAAAACCTCTGGAAAATAGTTAACGAATAAACCATTTAATCCTTGATTTAACAAAGATACACAAGGGAGGACGTCCATGAAAATTAACCAAAAAAGCTTATAGCTCTCCTTTGCATTTTGTCAACTGTTGGACATGTGGTTTTGTCCACTAAGAGGACACCCTGCCCACTGGAAGACAACCCTAATTTGCAATTTATCACTCATTGTCCACTGGAAAGACGGCATGGAGGCAATTTGTTAAATATCCACTTAGAGTGCACTAAGCCATTTTTCCACATTCAGGGCATTTAAGAGGGCAATTTGTAAAGTTTTGTCAAGTTAGAGGACACCAATGAGGGCTCTGTCAAATCTTGTCTACTTAGAGAGCACTGTATGGCAGTTTGTCAAATTTTGTCCACTTAAATAGCACTACGCTATTGTTTCCACATGAAGGGTACTTAAGAGGGCACTTTATATTTTTTGGTTTATTTAGAGGGCACCAAAGAGGACCCTTTGTCAACTTTTGTCAACTTAAGAGGCCACTTAGCCAAAATTTGTCTACTTTGAGGACACCAAAGGGGCCAAGTGAAGAATTCAGTACATTCAGAGTTCACTTTGTCAAATTTTGTCTACTAAAGGATTACTTATCCACATTTTGTCCACTAAGAGAGAACCAAAGGAGACAATGTGTCAAATTTTGTCCATTTAGAGAGCAAGAAGGAGGGCACTTTGTCAAATTTGGTCCATTAAGAGACCACTTAGCCAAATTTTGTCCACTTAGAGGGCACCAGGCTGGACATTTGCCAATTGTGTCCACTTAAGAGTCCACTAAGCCATATTTTGTCCACTTTTAGGGAATCAAAGGGGGAAATTCAACTAGTTTTGTCCCGATAGAGACCACTGAGCCACATTTTGATCCTTTTAGAGTGCACTTTGTCAACTTTTGTCTTGTTAGACACCACTTGACCAAAATGTGTCAACTTAGAGGGCAAGAAAGAGGGCATTTTGTCAAATTTTGTCCACTTAGAGCAGTGGTTCCCGACCTTTTCTCCAGTGAGCCCCCCTTCCCATATATAATTAGAACTGTCACCCCCCAGGACCCACACAAAAAAGTGACTTATTGCTGTCAAAAGTATGCATCAATTTGAATTGTTTTCAGTGTTTAAAGCCAAACAAAACAGCCCAAAATAAGTGTTATTACCAAAAGACCATTGTATTAACGATTCATATAGGTTTTTTCACAACTTTAGATAGTGTTTGTGATCCTAATGTTTCACAACCCCAGATCAGATTGGCCCTTATGCCCTCCATGAAATCCCTCCTGGTCCTCGGGTTGGGAATCAAGGACTGAGAGGACATTAAATCATGCACTTTACTGTGTTTTTCTATCATAGTTGAATGCAAGAGGGCACTTTTGCTTCCTTTGAGTCCACCAGTGATGCCACCCACCAGGATCACTGAAGGTTAAATCAGACCTATAATCAAACCTAAAATGATCTGGTATGTTTCCAGTTTTAGTAAGGAGAAAATTCTACATAGTGCATTCTGGGAGATATTGGAGACTGTTCTAGCAGTAGAGGGTGATGATGAATTCAACATGAACAGGTATCAAAGTAAATAAAATGTCCTGAACATCATGAATGGAATAACAAAAAACAGCTGAGACTCTGAGGACGGTTGTTTGTGCTATGGAGTGTGTATCAGAGTCTAAGTGTGTCATGTGTGTGATTAACACACACTGAGTGACTCTTTATCTTGTGCCAAAACAAATAACCATAAAGGTGAAGCAGCAGGAAGACCAGAAGGATGCCAGTGAGTGTTCTCTATGGAGGGAAGGACACCCATCTGTGTGTATTTGTGTGTGTATTTGTGTGTTTGGGGGTTGGGAGGGGGTCAGTCGGAATTGTGGTTCGATGCCAGGAAGCACATTCTTTGGTAGGTGCAGAGCTGCTGTCAGACGGCTCAGGAACACGGTGTACGGCGCTCTGGATGCAGCGAAAGCAGCGCCCAGAGATTAAACCTCACACTTATACATCCATACACTCGCTCACTCTGCTGAGGTGGCGAGCAGAAAAGCGCTTTGTCATCGTGCTGTGGTTACATCATTAAGGAAGCTGTGGTGCCTTATTTGGCTTTGGTGTTGACTGACGTTTCCCTGCAGCCAGTAGGAAGCTCTCTCTGCCCTCCTGGCTGCAGAAACATTAACACTGCAGCTACATTACATTAATACTCCATAGTGACTCGAGGTGTTACAGTCTCCTCAGCCAATCAGATGCCTTCCCTCCTCCTGGCCGTGGTCCTTGTCTGTCAAACTCAGAGGATAAATGTCTCCGAGTCCAAGGGCAACAGGAACAACGCTCCCACTGTGCCTCTGTGTATCAGGCCGAGCCCAGCTCCCTGCTGGTGCGGTTCTCTTCAGCGGTGTGTTCGTCACTCTGCAGGTTCAGTTTGGGAAACTAAAGGCCTTAGGCAGGCAAAGATGGGTGACTTTACATTTAGATTAAAATCCAGTCTGTCTCTACCCTGCTGAGTAATTTATACTGGCAACACACAGGAGCTAATGAAGTTCCTAGTGGTTTAAAAGTTGACTTTTTGTTGTTTTGGCAATTTTAGAAGTAAATTTAGTATTGGAGGATTGTCCTATCTTTATCAAAGGTCCATTTTAAATTCAAAAATGTGTTTTTAGTGGCTTTAAGCCTGGCCAAATTTTGCTTTGGATTTAGAAGTCATTTTATCTTGCTAAATGGCATAATGCTGTTTCCTTTTAGGTCATTTATAAGGTAAAACTTGGGGAGAAAAGCAGTTAAAGAGGTCCTACTAGACTCTTAGCCTGTTGCTGATTCCCTCCCCATCATTTGAATTGAGTATGGAAGGTTCTGCCCTTCCCAAATGATGGAGATTATGTAGTGTAGCCAGATGGATGTGTAATATATCCTACACAATAGATATAAGACTGAGACTGTCCCACTAGTGTGTCATATTACATTCATGGCACAAGTGTTGCAAAACAGACAGCCAACGGAGAGGCTCGTCTCAGCTGTAACCAATGACTTGGAAGTACTTTTCAGCTCTAAGAGTAAGAACAATGAGGCTTTTCAGATGTTTAAGATCAAGATACACTTGAATGTCCCACAAAGGGGGTGCAACATTCAACATCAATTATCATAAAAATTAAACATACTATGTTGAGTATTGGGTGCAAGTCTAGCTCAGTTGGTAGAGTAGGTACCTATATACACAGGCTAAAGTCCTTGGTGCACTGGTTGCAGGATCGAATTCAACTCCATCCCTGTTAAGTGCATGTCTTCCCCACACTCTTTCCCGTTGTAGTTCTGTCAAATTAAGGCAAAAATATTCTTTAAATAACACTGAGTATTAATTTAGAATTTCAGTCAATTCTAAAAAATTTTTTCAAGTACCAGCGCAAAAACACAAAGAGGAATCATAGTCCATTGCATATGCTGCTTTAACTGCCACTGTTCAAGACTTTTACAGATAAAGGGATAAAAATTAGTCATTCAATCTCTGATAATTATCTTTCTATTAACAAATTGTTCATCACATTTGCAGATCATTGCACAAAGTGGGGATTGTTGTACACATTTTTGACAGACCTATTCATGCATTTTTTATAGGTTTGAAACAACAATAGCGCCATACTGTTAATATAAAGAGAAAGACGACTCTTTGATAGTCGTTTTGTCTTTTATGAAGCAAAAAGACTATCATCTATAATCTAGATCAGTATTACAAGCAATATAGCCTTTCTCCTATTGACCTGCATTGGGGAATGCACACTCCTTTGGCTGCTGAGGTCTTCCCAGAAATGACCCAACAGGTCACTGTAAGATTGAAACAGCCAGTGTCAGCAGATTATTAGTAATCTGCTGACACTGGCTGTTTCAATCTGATTTGACTGAATCCGAAGTTTAGTAGTGAGTTAAAGGATTCTGGTTCAAAGTCTCCAGTTGAATCAAAGAGGAGAAAATAAAGCGAAAGTGCTCGTTAGCGATTCACCTGAAGCTACATGAGCAACCTCTAGTGTCGGTATGCCATGACTGCAGTTTATTCTTACTTATTGCAGTTTAAGACTGATTTGATTTAAAAACAGAAGAGTTGTTTACAAGTTAAAGTGGCAGCAACATTTCTATTGCATATTAAGAAGAAAATAACCAGACAGCGTCTAACATTAATGTGTGCTGAGAGTGACTCACATGTGAAACAGCTTGATATTGATGATACTGCACATACAAACATGCTCTAATTAGGGGCATTACAAGTCCATGAACCAGCAGTGGCAGCGTCCCGTGTTGTGTTTCACTCTTGAGAAGCAGAGCAGCTGTCAGTAATGAAGTGTGTGTTCGTGGAAGCTAATTTGTGACACAAGGCAGAGAGAGGGATGAACAGGAATGTGAGGCAGATGTTGAGGCTGAGAGATGATGAAAAGAGGACAGAAAAGATGAGCCGGACATGATTGTTGTAGCAAAAATTTGGACACACGAAGACTCAGATCCTTCTGATTAGCTTCATGTGTCTCCTGCTGCTTCTCGGTGACAAATACTGCAGTCATCCATGCCTGCAGGATGTTTTACCCTTTTACTGATTTCATAAATCAATCATGGTCATCATTTCTCTTTTTAGACCCCCAAAAATACAAAGAACCTCTTTAATCTCAAAGTAAAAAGAGATTTCTACAAAGTAATGTCAACCATTTATGTGTAGTTTTTGCTATGGGTCATTGTGATGCTGGAATTTAAATCTTCTCTGAAGCCGTAGTTCTCTTGCAGACTGAATAACATTGTCCTCCAGGATTTTGCCACATTCATTTTTACCGTCTCTCTTTACAAGCCTTCCAGGGCTGGCTGCCAAGAAGAATCCCAACAGCATGATGCTGCCACCATCATGCTTTACAGTGGGGATGGTGTGTTTGTGGTGATGTGCATTGTTTGTCAAAGAGCCAAATTGTATTGACCATGATTGATTTATAAAAATTAATGAAAGGGAAAAACATCGAAGGGTTGAATACTTTTTTTGGAACTGCATGTGTTCATCGATCATGACGATTTAAAGGGCTTTATTTGTCCTCAGATTTGACTTCAAGGATGATTTACATTCTACACATAAAGATATAGTTGGTCATTTTATCCATATAAACTTTTTTCTTACACTGGTTGGGATCTTCATTATTTCCCAATTGCAATCAATAAGTCTCTTGTTTGATTAGGTGCAAAATGTATGACTTTAAAATTATATGTCAATGATGATAACTAATAGCAATTTTTTTATTTTTTTACCTTAAACTGTCCAAGCGTCATACAATGCGCATCCAAACAATTACCTCCATATTTTGTAAGAACAAACCAAACCCTGGCTGTAGGCACTTTAACACAACTCTGTGGCAATTTATGTCACTGCAGCTCAGAGCCTTTAAGGAGTAGCTCTGTTTGAGAGCACAGAAGAAAAAATGTAATGTCATCTTTTGTTCAAGGTGTTCAATAAGTTGGACACCACGGCCACCAGCGAAATACCTCTGCTCTCATTGATTTTTAATCAATGAAGCAGGAAAGTGAGCCCAGAGCGGACTCTCGACTCAAGCGCCCAGCCCAACAGTAGTTTGACAGTGAACGTGCTGCTGTCAGTGTGGGCTGCGGCAATTAAGGCACATCATGTGACACGACATGACGCAACATCAATGGGGTTTTAGCTTTAAAGGGAAAAGAGTATGGAAAATTTTCAGGGTTGTAATGATTGGAAAGCAATCTGCATCATCTGGCTCACCTTAGCATGAAAAACTGGCTCTTTTGGCTTCCAATTGGTTCTTCATTTGATGCCACTTTGGCTTCATTAAATCAGCCAAATTTAGCGATATTTTTTCACATGACTAATGGTGTAATGCATTTTCATTGAACATAAATACTCCCCTTCTGTCTCAACACACCGCTGCATTCAGGTCTTCATTGTCTTGGTGAGAAATGAAACCAATTGTGGTCTCTTTCTTCAGACTGTTTCTCACAGTTTTTCTAGAACCTGTCAGTAAAAGTGATAATTTAGGGTTGACCTTCCTGGATCCCACTCTTCCTAAATGAAACCTTTAATGCAAAAAAAAAAAAAAAAAAAGTTCCCCACTTTTGACTACTTTGTGGAAAGCCTTGAGATACATTCTTGAAGGTGTCAAAACATTAAACAGGCTTAAGTAGATGCTGATGATCCTAGTCTTAAGGCTGAGATTGATTTGGTGAGAGAGAGGTATTATGGGAAAAAAATATGTGAGTCAGAGATCGACATGTATTATTTTGTTAATCAGCCATTGTGTTTGTGTAATTCATGGCTTCATTTCTCGCCTTGAGTGTGTTTATGGATGCTGAGTGGCATTTATGTAACGTCTCTCTCTCTCTCTTTCTGTGTGTTTTTATTTTTTCCCCTGGGACTGCGAGGCTTCATGACTGGCTGGCCGTTGGTCTTCAGGGGCAGGCAGTAAAGAGATGCTGTCCATCTCTCAGGGACTTCTTATGTAACCGTGCTCTCTCTCTTTCTCTCTTTTAGGATTCGGTGGAGTTAATGTATGCAGCAGATGTCTGTGAGCTTCAAATTAGCGAGCCGGACTGGAATGACGCACTCCTGCCACAAAAAGGTCTGATTTTTTTCTCAAGGTTTTGTGCTTTTAATATGTCTTTGTGCACCTCCCCTCATGACCACATTGTTTATCCGACTCGGCACGAGAGGAATGCGTGTGGGCGAACGGCGTGATCCTACCTGTCATAAAAGGTGGTGTGTGTTTCTGGCCACTCCCTCTCTGTGTGAACTTTGCCTCCTCAAAGCGCTGTGTGGCCTTTACGGCTTCATCGGGGCGTGCTCATGTGAGTGTTTTGCTCCTGACAGTGATGTATGGGTGCAGGATGGGAGGATGTTGAAGAAAAAATGAGATAAAAAGAAGGCGGGTGAGTGAAAAGAGGAAATGAGGAGAATGAGCCTCTTGTTTCTGGTTGTGTTTTGTTTGATTTGAGCTGATAAAGAGAAAGGAAGCATGAAAAACCACCTCATAGATATAGATTGTTTTACTTCTGTTGGCCAAGTTGAACATTAACTGTTGGAATCTTTACGATAGTAGGCTACTTGTAGCTGCAGTTGCATTCACTGTATGCACAGATGTCATGCTCTTGTGGTATCCACAACTTGGAAGCTTTGAGTTGACCAGTTTTGAAAAAATTGTTCACTGAAGTTTTACAGAGGAACTAAGGCCTTTAATTTTTGATGGATAATCACTATGGTTGTCAGCATTAATACATCATTCCTGATAGGATTACATCCAAAATTAATGCTTTAAATCACATACTGTTTTATATCTTCAGCTGCACTGTGGTTACTGTGGAAAACATGAGCGTTTCTCAGTTAACTACCTCCTTACAGCAGGCCACTGGCTTGATATCTTTTGGGCTCGGTTCGCCATCCTCTCTCTGGAATCTGGGAAGTCCTCTCCTGGGATGAGATCTCCCCCAAAATCTCTGCCTGACTCAAGAAGTCTCAGACTCAACAGAAAAACCTGACATATAAACAAAGTCAACATAAAATTACATTTTATGCCAATGCTATTAACATGTAAAGCTTAAGCAATAAACTTAATGCTCTAATTCAAAACAGGTTGATGTACAACTTAGTTAAGTTCACTTTAGTTCAGTATTTACATTTTTATCCAAACCAACCAACGTTATTAGCTTTGGAGCTGATACTTTTAGTAGAAACTAAAAAATAGTTCAGGTGCACAATAAAAAACACAAATAACAGCATAATAAATAGTCACTGCTGCTCCCTTAAAATTATCTATTTGAATGCTAATGTAGCTACTAGCATTAGTGGCACACAAACAGCATTAGAATTCACAAACACAAAACTAGTGCAGAGGCACTTAAAACACATTTATAAACATAATTTTTGATATAAAATGCAGATATAGCATGGTCACAAATCAATAATATTTGTTAAACCCTTTAAAAGCTTTAGTTTGGGAGATGCTAACTTATTTAGCATAGTCAAATGGGATTTTACATAGTCGCGATTAGCATTGTGGCTAGCAGACTCTGAGTGGCTAACGTTTTTAGCTTAAGCCAATGTACATAACATAGCAAAAATTAGCATTGCTGCTAACGGGTTTTAGTTCGCTAATATTTTTTGCGCAACTTTACAGGCAGGCAGAAATAATTTATATGCTAATTGCCTAAATGCTTAAAGTTGTCCGACCCACCAGGGCAGCGAACAGCACATTAGCATGCAGACTGGTACCAGGCCTTGCATTACCTCTGTTAGCCACAGGGGCAGCACTGAGCAATGTAGCCAAAAACTGTCTGGGGAAAAAATTGCTAAATAGAGTGTTAAAAACAACAAACATACATGATGTTAGCTAACCTGGGTACAGAGATAGATGACTACAACAGAACAGCTGGATGGAGGATGGATAGAGAAGCAGCAAGGAGTTGTGGAGGTCTGTGTGAGAGAGTGACCTCTAGTGGATACATTATTTATATCCCAGCATAAGAGATATGCACAAGTATGTGATGGTTGTATTGCTTACAATGCACAGATTTGTATTTGTATGTAAAGGGAATGTAAAGTAGCCTTAATTGGAGCTCATTGAACATTACTGCGCCATTTTGTACATGCACTCCTGCATATTTCTAAGTATATAATAGTGTTAACCACAGAATAAGCACTTTGAAGCAGTCTCCTAGCCCTATGTCATAATTTTTAGATCACAGTGGTGTAGCAGTGCAGCACTTTTTATTCATCAGTCTAACTGCTGTTTAAGCTGGGTGCAGGGGGGCCGTGTAACAGCTTGATTGTCATTTTGGGGTGCATGTCAACAAGTCATGGCTTTAACGCTGCCTGTGTGTGCACAAGCTTTGTCTATTTTTACCACACATGCCTTCAAGCCAGAATTGGCGGGAAAATAATAATTAGAGATTCATATTTACCACATTTTAGCAGATGTGTTTGTCCAGCTGGAGCCGGAGCTGACATTCAACACAATATGAAACAGGCGGAAAGGTCAACATCATAGAGTTCCTGCTTGACATTCTTCTCTCTCATTCCTTTCCCAAATCAACACACTTAGAAGAACTGATTAACACTGTCAATATTGATCCAAAAATTTGGGGGGATTTTTGAAACTTGAATGACAACCCCACAAATTGCTAGTGAATCTACACTCTTAGAAAAAATAGTGCTTTAACATAAATCATCATGAAAAGAAAGTTTGAGAAAAATTTGTCATATAATTTCATTTTATAGTTTGTTCCATATCCCGTCCGTTAACATGGAGGAGGCGGAGCTTAAGAATTATCCTCCATCTGGCCAGTAGGGGGAGCTCTAAATGCTTAGGTTTTGCTTTTGGAGTGCTGTAAAGTCCTAATAACTTTATAATGCATATGAATAACTCCACCAATAATGATGGACTTGTCATTTTTGGCCCAAAGTCCTAGATGATGGAGTTTTTATCATAACAAGAACAATGGTAATTCTTCCTACACAAGACAGAAGAAACAGGTAGAATACTGTGGGTGACAGCATTGGATTGTAGGTAAAAATCTATAACTGCAGTAGTTTTATGTTAGAAAGGATGGAATGATGCAGAAGTAGGTGAAGGTTCACGGGGTGGAGGGTCACACACGCTTAAACACACACCCACACAGTCATGTTGACACACATTGATTACTCCAGTACTCTCTGTGGTCGACTTTTGTGCGGGGGTGTTTGTGTACATTCATGTAAATTACCCCTTAGAGATTTTTCCCGCCATCGAAGCTGAAAGAATTCCTGAACTCGCACTCACTTCCTGTTTTGACCCACCACCTGTCACACACACATGCTACGGCGAGTGTGTGTAAACCACAGGCATGAGTTTGATGTTTGTGTGTTTTCACTCTGTGTTTTTGTGGTTTGGAGGGACATCGGGGGGGTTTCTGCTTGGCTTTTTCTCCTGTTGACTCAGAGCTGATAGGATGACACTTCACATGGTGTTGCAGTATGAATGACAGTGCAGATTTACATACAGACACTTGTTTCCATTTGCTGTGTGACAAACCGAGACAGAGTGAGTGTTAGAGGGAAGAGGACGACTGAAAAAGCCCTGAGATCAATTTATTTCTCTCTTGAGGAGACATCAGACGGACAAGGTATCATTCATATCATTTTAATGCAAGTGTTGACATGTTTGTGATCTATTTTTCAGTGGGTACTTCAGATTTTTGTCACTGGTTTAATCTTGCTTGAAGAGAGGGCTATGATTCAAATTAGTTTCATTTGCATGTGCTTAATCACTGACAAAAGATGTGTACTGAAGCCCTCTTTCTAAGGCTACCCTGCATCCTCGTACTGACTTTATGGTATATTTTTTGATATGCTACACCTTAATGCTTATTTATGCTCAATGTTAAATACGAATCTGGATACGGACGGAGCCTTCTGTCTGTGATCCGCGTTAGTTTTGTCCATATTTCTGCACGTTTCCATAAAGCTTACGTATACAGGCCAAACGGAGGAGTACCGGAAACCATGGGGACAGTGTTGCTGTCACTACCCAATACGTAACTCTAGTGAGACACGAAGAAGAAATAACAATGGCGAAACTTTTTGAGGAAAAGTTGTGCGAGTTGGCCTCCTACAACGCTGCCTCCGTTTTTGTCTTTTATGCAAGAAGTACATTATCAATACCTCCTCCACAGTCGCCATGTTTGTTTTTGAGTTTGTTGTTGTCATAAACTTTTGACTCTGAGCTGCCCCCCCTGGTGGATGTATTGGTTAACATCTATACCAACGTAAAGGACGCATGGAAGTATGTGAGCAGTGACGGTAACATCGTTTGAAAAGGACGTATACATTTTTGTACATAAAGGGAGTATAAATGGGCCTTTAAATAGCACCCATTGTGTAAACAACGGGCAGCACAGGCATAAGTCTTGTTAAAGAATTCATATTTACTATATTGGTTGTATGGATGCGTGTTTTTAGAGTTTTAAAAGTGTGCTCTTTTAGTTTTTTATCCTCTGTAATTCATGATGTTCATTCACTTCACACTCAGATTAAGATGCTAAGATTTTGTATTGATCCATCTCAAATTTGTAGATAACAAGCAGTGTATGAAACTCTTTTGATATTAATCCATATTTTGTTCTACTGTACTGATCAGTAATCTGGTATTCCAAATTATGTTATCATTAATTGATATCTAATAGCTGATAAATCAGATTTTTAAGCCTCCCTGTTGGCCTGAGGCAGAGTTTTTTTTGTGGTTATCTGTTTATATGTACTAGCTCTCTTTTCATACTTCTTTTTCTCCCTCTTAAACTGTGTAGTATTTTCTTTATCCACACTTTTGTTTCTGCAGGCTCTTTTTATGCATCCCACTTTTCCACAGTTGTGACATTTTTCATTGTTAATGGTGAAGTCTTTGGCCAGGTGGTTTTCTCCACCACATCTGTAGCATTTTCTAATGTCTGGCTGAGGCTTTAGTTGTGTCTTTGACATTGTTCCATTTACCAGGTTCTTTCATGCCATGTAAATCCACAATGTCTATGTTTAACACCTCTATTACTTATGCAAACTTGAGGGCTTTTTCAAGTCAATCTGTGCTCTGACAGTAGCCTCTGCTGTATCCTGTCTTCATTTATGCCACAGATCAAGCGATCTCTCAACATTTTTGTCAACAAAACACCAAAGTTACAGTCCTGTGCCAGCTTTCTTAGTTCTGCCACATAATCACCCACATTTGGCGTATTACTCTGGTGCCCTCTGTTGGCACTAAGATGCAATAACATTCCACAGTCACTTATTGGCACAGGGTAAATCCCAGAATCATGACATTTAAGGTTTTAATGGAAAATTTGTACATATTCATGATTTTTTCATGGCACCAATTTTGAACCAGCACACCCAAGAGGTCTTCTTAGAGGTTTTAAGGACAATTGGAGCAAAAGTGTGTCATGCAAATCAACACAGACAGACATGCCGCCAGATAAAGTTCATATTCATATGTGTGTACAAATGTCCAACCCATACTTGTGAGTGCAAAAACTCAAGAACACTGTGACTGATTTTCTTCAAACTCTGTATTAATGTCCTCTCAGATTAAAAGATGATCTGATTAGATTTGGAAGGTCAGAGGTCAAGGTCATTGAGCCTCACATTCACCCCTTGCTTGTCAATTCTGAACCCTAAGAAAGCTTTGAATGAATGTCATCAAATGTTGCACTAATGTCCGATGCAGTTTGCTCTTATATACCTGAATGTGGAAAGAGGTGATGTTACGCGGTACAGAGCCGAACCCTCCAATTGCTGAAGATCAGTTCCGTTGAACGGTAGATGATGAAACAGGACATGAAAAAGGACAACTTGGAGAAGAAAATAAACACTTGTATTAATAATAGAAAGGCAAAAATCATATATAAAAGCTTAATTCTCAGGGGGTTTTTGAGTTATATAGAAGCTGAAATTTTCCCTGGTCACTGGAAAGTTTGTGTGTGGCATCTCAGAAATTCCATGGCAAACCTCAATTTTCTACCCTCAAATTGTGCTTGTTTTTGTGAAACTGACTTTTCAATGAGGAGAATTTGAAAAGAAAGGGATTTTTTTAAACATGAATGAGTACTTGATAATTCATCTTAATACAAAGAGACAGTTTGAGACACTGTTTGCTCTGTGATGCAGTTAGGGGAGTATTAAACCGTTTGTGTGTGTTTTTTATATTAGACATAATTTGTATTCACAGTGAATTTCTTTTATGAAGCTTCACTGTCAATATGCCTTGAGACATCCATATTGATAGGAAGACGGCCAAATATATTGGTGTCCCTGTCTGTCAATTCACAGTATGTTTTGGCTTTATGGTATCAATAGAGAGCTCCACATACACATAGTCAACACTATGGCTCTGCTTTTCCTGTTATTTCCTCATCTATTAAAGACAGCACAGAGGGAGGATCATTTCGTCCCCCCATTACACGTCCACAGTGTTCATAGTGAAAACAAAATGTCAAAGACACGTAAATAACAGAGCTTTAAACAGCATTGGGATTGGAATAAGTGTCTTTTTGACTAATTTGCGGAAGTTTAGCAGGTGCAAAGTGGTTGTCTATAGAATTAGTTGCTGATTCTGTTAAACTTAAGATATATCGGGGAGCTGGTGGCCTAGTGGTTAAAGGCGCTCCCCATGTACACAGGCGGCCTGGGTTCGAATCTGGCCTGAGGCCCTTTACCGCATGTCTCTCCCCCACTCTTGACCCTGTTTCTGACTCTATCCACTGTCCTCCCCTATCTAATAAAGGCACAAAAATGCCCAAAAATAAATCTTAAAAAAAAAAAACTTAAGACATCTCCACCAGTAGAGGCAAAAAAATCAAACCTTCCAAGAAAATACGACATTAAGACCAGAAACTTTAGCCCATTGAACACCAGCTGCTACATATTTTTAGCTCATATAAAAAATTCTTATTGTGTCTAGCTGTTGAAAGAAAGAATAATCCCTGAATTAACCCACAACCTAAACTTATCTAGACATGTGAAGCCTAGCGTCAGTTAATGCAGGACATTGCAGTCATATCCGCAGCCGAACACACCTTTCTCTCAACACAGCTGTGTATTTGAATATGACGTTCTTCTCAGTAGTCCCTGTTTACATTAATGCTGATGCTCCACACTGCTGGCAAAGCATAACCTCCTCCACCCCAGCATCCTCCTTTATAGCATAAAGCTTGTTACATCCACATATTCAGATTCTACTATGGATTAATTGCTTTTGAACTAGTTTTATTTTCTTCAGTACACATCTCCATAAATGTATCTATCCATATGGGGGTGTCTAGCCATGTGCTCCCTGGAAAGTCAAAGCATACAGCTTTCCTAACCCAGGGAGTATCTGTTGAGCAGAGCCTTCTCTGCCAAGTAAAACTGACTGACTGAAATAATTGTTATTGTAATCTCTGGCTTCCTGTCCACTGTAAACGCTAAACAAAGCAGAAATTTTAGCTCAAAGATGACATGATTCTCATCGAGATGTACATAAATCTCTTTTCCTGGTTTCTGCTCCAACTTTAAGACACACATCTAAACTAATTATTTCTTTGCCTTGCTCAAACATACACTCATAGATGTCGACTCAGCACTTTCCCGCCCGTGTTCTCTTCTGTTCCTGGAACCCGACCAGGTTTGTGAATGGCAGGGAGTGTTGGGCGTGGTCCTGCTGTACCTTTGCCCTGCTCTGCAACAACGTTACATTCATAAAAGCATATCAGCACCTACACACAAACATGCACGCATTTTACACCTTCACCCTGCAGGCTGACAGGTAAGAAACGCTGTGTTGTTTCTGCTCTACTTCGTGTTAGATTTGCTTTAAGTGTTTGTTCTTATGTAGTCGACTTTCAGGGATTTAAAGGAAATAATCAGGGACTGCTTGTTTAACTGGTGGCAGAAGCTGTTGTGGGATACAGGGAGTCTTCCAGCTAAGAAATGTGCGTCCATGTAATGTCCCTAAAGTGATCTAAGATGATGTCTGTGGAGATAGGGCCCCCATTCTGTCAGAAGGTGAATCTCTGTGGGGGGTAAACGAGAGTTCGGCCTCATTAGCGTGAAACCTGCTCATCGCTCAGGTCGCACGTGTGCGTTCCCTCGATTTCTTTACGCTCCTGGAGGTCGGACCAGGCTGGGTGTAGTCAGTGTGTGTTTAAATGTGTGTATTTGTGAGTCCGAGTCCATGGATCATGCTCTCTAATTGGAGACACAGCTCCCGTTCTTCTCCTCTCACCTTCTCAGAGCAGCTGTATTTATGTTTACTGCTCTGACCCAGATAGCTACGCTGCACACCGGAGACAGATCGCTGTGGTGTGTTAAAGAGACAGTCCACCCAAAATTGCCTTGACATTTGTTTTTTTCTTGGTCATTCACAAGAAATTGTCAAATTGAGAGCATATTAAAGAGCTGACAGAAGAGTTGAAACATTTAAAGGTAGACATAGGGTCAGCTTTGTATCATCTAGACCAGATTGTCCAAACTGCAGCCTCCTGGCCAGCTGCCACCCAAGGTCTGCTATATATTCTAAAAACTATAGGATATGGCCTGTAGTAAAACATGAAGCTTGTACTTGACATTGTAATTGCTTTTGTCACTAGGTGGTGCTGCTGTGTTAGTTCTGCAAACAAACATCTTGACAAGAAGAAGCCATTTAAGCAGTTTTTCATGACAAGATTGAGATGACAATAAACGTGGTACAAGGGGGCCATAAAGACCCTTCAAACCCTTCAGTGTCTCTGTCATCTGATGCATCAAAACTAAGTTTCTTGATTTTGTGACTTCCAGCTGTACATTGTGACTGTGATGAAGTCTCAGACTCCACAGGGAGGCCATGTGAACTGCATTTGCTTTCCCACAATGCTTTGTGTGTACACAGAGGAGGTGGTGGTTGGGAGGCAGGGTACTGCAGCCACCCGGACAGAATGGCTCTTTGCCTTGGAGACCGGGTCTCTTTATAGAGTCACTCTGCTGTTCTCTTTCTCCTGCTGTTTACCGTTCAGTTCATATGTAGGAGGCAATTTACAGCAGGAGGAAATGGGACTTTTTTATTTAACGAAAGAGCGAGTGTGGTGAGTGTGTGTTCCTGCTGAAGCTCAGTAGCAGACGTGATGCACTGCCTGGTTTATTTGTTCGATTCCAGTCAAATTGCTACTAATATTCCACTTTCTCTTTGTAATTCCCTTTGGGATTCGGCAGCCACCAAGGGAAATGGAGCTTACATACAAAATCAAACAGAAAGTGTTTGGTTGGTTTTTGGATCCAGAAGGCAACATACTTGGAAAGGAGGATGGGGATAGGATGTTCCAAGAGATTAAGATTCTATTTAGCTGATAGCTGACCTGGTCAGTTGTATTTTAAACCTTTGAAGGCCGCTGGTTTGCCAGGGATCCAAGCGGTAGCGCTGACATTGTTTACAGTATCTCAGGAACCATGAGACAGATCTATGGAGTACACTGGGATTGGAGGCTTACCTTTTGTCAATCTAGGAAGGGCTCCTGGCATTAATATTCCCTCCAGAACATTTTTGATCAAGGCATAAAAGTGTGTTTATTCAGAGCTTTGATACTAAAATACACTTAACTAAATCCATGATAATATGACTATTTATCATGTTTTTACATTGAAACTTAGCAGGGTTGCTATCATCCAGGAAAACCCAGAGATCAACAAGATAGTTACCTGACAGTTTTGAAAGATAAGAAAAAATAGTCCTCTATTGCCCACATAATAAAAAGACGACACTTATGCTTGTCAAACGGATACTCACACATTTGATGCATTTGAATTGGTTTATTTTTTGTTAGCATGTTATTATTTTAGTGAGCCCTAATTACCTAGTAATTTTACAGTAATGTGGTAATAATATAGTAATTTCCCAAGAATAAGGTGGTAAATACATACTAATAAGTTGGTATTTTACCAAGTAATGACTCCTTAATATTAACAAAGAATTTACCTATGAACAATGTATCAGTTATCAAGCAATTCCTCTTAATGTGGCAGTTTTCTGATTAATTTTTTTTGTTTATTAATTATAATTTCAATCTGCCTTACACCAAAAGAGTCTTGGTATGGTAGTTAGGTGGGTTCTTTTACTAAGTAAGGCTTAGGTGTTAGGTGTTAAGGTAAGGGTTAGGGTTAAGGGGCTATGTAAAATACCGCCCAATAACTAGAGTATTGCCATAATATTACAGGGAATAACTTACAATGTTATTTAGCATAGCTTTTATCCAAAGCGAATTACATCTGGGACAGGTGTTCCTGGTGTTAATTTCCACTTAGTACTAGGTAATTAGGGCCTACTAAAATAAAGTTTTACTGTTATTTTTTCTCCCAATAGACAAGGCTCAAAGAAACCAAATGCAGATTTGAAAGTCACTGTTGATCTGGGTGTGATTTGTACAAAGTTCTAAGAGATTCAGTTTCTGTTTTGTACTTCTACACTTTTTTGTTTCTTTGGTAATACAAATATTGGTACATTTATATGCCATTCTTGCAGCGCACATGTTCTGATACTCCAGGCTGAACTGGAAAGAGATCTTTAACTTGACTGTGCCATTGGTCCAAACTGTTTCTTGTATAATGTAGGTTTTGATCACATGGTGGTAATAATGTATACTGTCCAGTGGTCAAATCTGGGCAAGGATTAATGGTATTAAAGACTTGATACTGCCTAATTCTAATATGGAACATACACAGAGCTTCTCTCAGCTGCACACACCAGAAAAATGAGTTTTCACTAGACTTTTTTGTCAGGTCAGAATGATTGTAAGTCCTCAAGAATTTCTGCCATTTAGAAAAACTACCAGACATTTGCTTTAGACTGCCATATGTAGCCAATAACCTGCATTAAACAGCAATAAAACATATCAAAACAGAAACACTGTGATAAAGCCTCAGATTTGAATAAGACCGGGGTCCCATTATTATTTCTAAACCTGACCCAGCTGCAGAATTGACTGCAGAGAGACATTCTTTTATTTCTTATTGTGTAAGCTGTCTAAACATAAACAAAACTGTGAGCTGCTCCTCACACACATGCAGTCAGTTGTACAGAACGCAATATGCTTAACACAAACAACAGCATAAACTTCATATCAGCTCCATTAGCTCCAAGTTAGCCCATTAGCACATTAGCCGCTAACATGACTTAGCAGCTTACAACAAGCAAATAATAGCATCCACTGAAAGCAATAATAAATAATTTACCACTGCTCTGTTAACTACACACCATGTTTAAACTCTGCATTACAACTGAAAAGGGAATCTTACTGTCAATTGTCCCATATTAGTCTCCATGAGCTGATGATCTCAACTGTAACCGCCACTAAAACAGTAAAATCCAACCATCATGGTTTCTTATGAGTTTAATAATGTTTTTCTATCAATCATGGTTTTGTAAGAGGTTCCTTCATCAATTATTAGTTAATGAGCGGTTGGGCATCTCTTGTTTTTGTATTGGGCTGTAAACGTATATAACTGCTGTTAAGTTAGACATTTCAACACAGAGCTCTGTGAGAATTAACTCACCTTAAGTGGTAGCCTCAAGCGGCCACTAAAGTACCAGCTCTTTCTTTCTCCTCATTTTTCTTTGACGGTATTTTCAACTCTGGGGGTTGTCACTTTGTTCATCCTGGAGTAAATGAAAGAGAAAGAGAGAGAGCACACACAGACTCCCAGGATGACGCACACTCACATGTAACAGATCCAGAGCCCGCTCACACGTGGGTGTGTGCTTCCTCCTCTTTACTCACATTTTTGGCCTGCTCCACAGACACACCCACCTTGTTTTGTAGGACAGGACGCAGACACTGAACCAGAGGTCTGTCACTATCAGGACGCACCAGAGGAGGAACATTGAGCTTGAGGATGGTTTCAAACTGGAGAAAGTGACTACGGAGTAGGGCGGAAACGCTGGATGATGCTGAGGTTGTGGATGGGTTCTGAGGAAAAGGGAAGGGATTTCTCCTAAATGTGAGTCAGGAGCAAAAAAGCAGGAAGAGGACTAAAGCAGTTTAATTTTCACCTTCAAGAGACGGTGAGTGAAATTATCATCAAAACTCCTAAAATTGCTTTAATATAACACTAGCTTTTGGCTTGTTTACAGGACAGTTTTTTAAATAGGGCTGGGCAATATATCAACTTTTAAGATAAATAGCTCTATTTTCAATGAGATAAACATTAAAACACAATCATTTCTATTAATATAGACTGTCAGGCCTGATGCTTTGTATAAATAATGTTTAGATAAGAACTTTTAACAGTAATATGACTATTGATCACAAGATAATCTTTTTGTTAAGAAAAATTTAAATGAGTATTAGAAATCTAATGATACGGACACCAGTTTGATACCATAATAACAAAAGTAGAAGTCTTAGACACTCAATATCGGGCAAAATTGCAGACAAACTCATACTCACTATTTTATTTGCACAAATATGTTGGCAACATTTAGAAACCACTTTTACAAATGTTGCCAGTAGTGCTCCTTCCAAAAAAAAGTGGGTGAAACTGACATGGAGTAATGTTAAGCCTCTCTTCTTGCCATTTCCACCAACTTTTCCAAATGTTGTCAACATATTTGTACAATTTAGACAGTGGTCTTTCTGAACAAGTGGGTGAAACTGATGTGTCTTAATTGAAACCTTCAATTCTCTACAATTCCGCCCACTTTTCCAAATGTCAGTGTATTTGTCAAATTTAGACAGCGCTCTTAGTTGCACAAATACGTTGGTGACATTTGGAATAGTGGATGAAACTAGCTGGGGCAATGGAAACCCCCACTCCTCAGTAGTTCCACCCACTTTTTCAAATGTTGCCCATAAAATTAAGCAATTAAGACTGTGTTTCTTCCCATAAAAGTTGGCAAAACAGGCAAAGGACATGGAAACCTTTATTTCTTGCCAATATATTTGTGCAATTCAAATGGAGCTCTTTCTGAAAAAGTGGGTTGAACTAAAATGGGGTGATGGAAACTGTTACTTCTTGCCAGTTTCACCCACCTTTCCAGATGTAAACTTTTTTGTACAATTCATACAGTGGTCCTCTCTGAAAAAGTGGGTGGAACTTGGGTGGAATAATGACAACCCTCACTTCTTGCCAGTTCCAACCAACTTTTAAAATTTTGCGACAAATTTGTGGAATTGAGACTGTGTTCCTTTGGGATAAGTGGACAGAACTGTTGAGAAGTGAAGATTTCCATCACCCTTTCCAGTTACACCCACTTTTCCAACGTTGCTAATATATTTGTGCAATTAGACGGTACTTTCTCTGGAAAAGTGGGTGAAACTGGTCAGAAGTTAGGATTTCCATTGCCCCTTGCCAATTTCAGCCAACTTTAAAAATGTTGCCAACATCTTTGTACAATTCAGACCCCGTTGCTTTCTAAAAGAGTGGATTGAACTGGTGTGATGTAATCGGATCCCTCGCTCCTCACCCACTTTGGCAAATGTTGACAACATATTTTTTGTGGGTGGAACTGGTGTGGGATAATGGAAACCCTCACTCCTCACCAGTTCCAACCAATTTGTACAATTCTCTAACAAATTTGTGGAAATCAGACTGTGTTCCTTTGAGATAAGTGGATAGGACTGGTGAGAAGGGAAGGAGCATCACCCTTTTCCAGTTTCACCTTCTTTTGCAAATGTTATCTACATATTTGTGCAATTAGACCATGCTGTCTCTGGATAAGTGGGTGAAACTGGTGTGGGGGAATAGAAACCCTTGTTTCTGGCCATTTCCCCCAATTTTTTGGGGGGGAAATGGACACATGCCATTTGTGCAATTTAGATCTTGTTTCTCTTCAAAAAGGGGAGTAACAAGGTCTAAACTGCAACACCTCTTACCCGTGCTCTGTCTGGAAAAGTGGGTTGAACTGGCAAAGGGCGATAGACACTCTTCTTTCTCACCAGTTCAAACCAACTTCTAAAATGCTGCAACATATTTGTGGAATTTGGATGATATTTTCCTCTGAAAAGTAGACGAAACTGGTGAGAAGTGAGGATTTCTATTGCCCTTTGCCGATTTCAAACCAACTTTAAAAATGTTGCCAACATACAGTACTGTGCAGAAGTTTTAGACATGTAGAGCGCTAATGGTTCTTCACAGGTCCTGATGTTCCACAAACCCGGGCTAAAGAGAGGAGGGAGGGTGGCCAAGGTTGAGCTTAACAGCATTTCTTTTGGCTTTTGCACCCCTGGTAATACACCCAGAAACCACCAACAGTTTTCAGGTGCTTAGAAAATACACACGACAACCAGGGGGTTGTGGCAACCCTCCTACCTGCCCTAACAGTACCCTAGGCTATGTCTGAGTGTCACATCTACCCATAACTCCACCCTAAAGCTGTGGTTTTTGTTTTGTTTTTGTCAGATTATTTTCCCATGCCCTTGGTAATATACAAAGACATCCAGAGCATGACCTGGGTTGTGTCCATCCTCCTTCCTGCCCAATGGGGCCCTACGTGGGCGTACTAGCCATTACTCGCCTTACTTCAGCCTCAAATTTCAGCCCAAACATGCTTAAAACTTCTGCACAGTACTGTACGTGTGTGGTTTTTCTTCATGAAAAAGTGGGTGAAACTGGCTTTGGGGTCATAGAAAGTCTCACTCTGCAGTTTCACCCAGTTCTCCAACTGTTGCCAACATATTTACGAAATTTTGGAAGTGTTTCTCTCTTTTGGTTAAAAATATTTCTTGTTTGAATTGAGGTTTAGGTGCATTTACTATAAAATACACCACTGTTTTGGTTCCATTAATGAAATTCCCATAATGAGGGAGAAAAGCTGTTAAAAGTGGCCTTCTTGGTTAATGCTTTTAAACATCTTCTGATCATCCTCGGATCACTTACAGCATGAAGCAGTAATTGAATGTTTGACAGGGTTTAGAGTTTCCCCCTCATTATGTGAAATTCATCAATGAAACCAAAACATCAGTGCACTGTTTAGTAAATATACCTTATCCTGATTGCAATGCCAACTTTTGGCCTCTGAACTTGCAAACAGGTTTCAATATTGATTTTTATTAGAATCGTATTAAAGTTTATAACTGTGACAACCATTTCTGATTTCCTGAGAGAAAGTGTATCACGGTTTACCATCAATACCAACTTTACACTTGAAAATATCAAGATATTTTTCGTCCATATAGTTCTGTCCTGTTGTGTAAGTGGGCGTGTATATGAGTGCTCACGACTGCCCCATGCAGCACCCGCCTGGGTTTGTTTACCTGCCTTCTTGCTTTCCCACATGAACTCACGTCAGTGAAAGGTAACTCGATCCACTGGGCTCGGCGTGATCCGCCCCTCCTACTAGGTAGACAATTACCCAGCTACGGCTGTATAATGCTCCACTGCCAGCGGACAAACGAACGGCAGACAGGCAGGTAGAGGGTGTCAGACAGGCGGAGGTGGTGAGCATGGAGGTAGAGTGAAAAGGTGAAAGTCTTGGATATTTGATAAGATGCCAAATACAGGTAGTGACTCAAACATCTACTGGTTTATTTTTCCAGGAGGAGATGGAGCTGCAGGGCAGGAGGCGGACAGGTTGTTTAAATAGACTCTAACAGAGGCAAACAGCTTGTTTTATTACTCAGGTTATATGATATTAGTGCCAAGAAATAATAAGATAGATATGGTTCTTCTCTTACTCTTTTCCTCTGCTTATCCGACTAACTGTGATAATCAGTGGGATTATATCTTAATTAACTCAAAACTAACCATTACACCACTATACTCTGAACAACTATTTTTCTATTATGTCTTGAAAATAGGGATGTCCCTCGGTGCCTAATTTCAGTAGAAATATATTTACCCACGCCGATGAAATCGGCAGGAGGTTATGTAAAGGGTTCCGTATCTTTGTTTGTTTGTATGTGTACAAGATAACTCGAGAATGGAAAGTTGGATCTTCACCAAACTTTCAGGGAATATTGGGATAGTGACAGTGAGGAATCGATTAGATTTTGGTGATGGTTTTCTCGGATTTCGAAATTTTGAACACTATAGTAATCAATGGGAGTGTGAGTTCCTCGGTGGCGCTGCTTAGGCGTGGGTCTGCCGCCTCAGACGGCCATTCTAGTTAGAATATACTTTTGTTTATGGCTAAAGATGGCTGCTCAGAGACAAACTTTCAAACAACACAACGAATCTCCTGACTGTCCTGAGTCTGCAGAAACAAAGCATAACTGAATATGGTGTTTGACCCTTAGGTGTGTCAGCTGGTAGGGAATCATGTGGCTAATACCAAAATGGTGTCAGTAAGTAAGATAGGTATGGTGGTGTCTTTTTATTCTGAAGATGGACCACCCAGACTTGTTCCCCCTGAAATTCTTCAAGTTTTGGAATATACTAGTATATATAAAAGTTGTAAAACACTATAAAAAGAAATAAACACAAATTCTTCAGCTTTCAAAGGAATTATCAAAGAACAAAATAAATCAATGAAAATTCTTTAGCACTTTCAGAAATATCAGCAAATTTCTTAAAATATTACCATGTTGAATTAAGTTTCTGAAAACCATTAAACATCTCAAATAAGAAAAAAAGTCCACCAAAAGTCAGTGAATTTCCTGGAAGAAAAAATCTTGAAAATTTCCCAAAAATTTCAAAGCAGCCCCCCCAAATCCAAATCAGAAACTTCTAACCAACTTCCTAAGATCTCCAAAAACAATTTCTGAAAATTTTAAACAAATTCTCCAAAATTTTCCCGAAAAACCCTTCAACATTGGAAAAAAGAAGTCCCTCGAAATTCCCTAAGCGTCGCAAAAAATTATGCCCCCAAAAAATCAAATGACACTTAAGTTGCTGAAAAACCTTATACATCTGAAAGATGTACATTTCCAAAGAATGTCTGCAAGTTTAATTAAATATTTTGTAATGTTTTAGTGACAATTTCTTGAACATCCTAATATTTCTGGGGGTTTTTTAAAGTCCATTATCAGTCCTACAAATTTCCAAGCAAATACCAAAGCTTATCAAACAAATTCCCAAAAAGTCCAAGCATCTCCCTCCAAAAATATCATTCAAATTCCCAATAATTAACAAATTCTTTGAAAATCCCTGCTGCTATTTGTTAGAATTCAAACGAAGATGACTGAACTTTTTGTATTTAGGACTTTGTTCTGGCATTTATTTGGCATCGTCTCCTAGTTCTTCCGTTTGTCACTTTTATGCACAGATGGGTTGCACAAGAGTAAGATTTGTTTGAACTTTTGTATTAAACTCAAGAAATATGGTAAACCAGAGAATTTTAGTCAACAACTTTCAGGCATTCTGGTTTAAAATAATTGAAACTTGGACCGTAACCTCGATATCGTCCTTTCATTCAATCAAAAAGGGGATTTCCACTGGCGTTTGACAGAGCCTGCTGCTAATCCCTGATGCATGCATCTATCGCCCAACCCTCATTCCTTTCCTCTACCTGCTCAGCCAGAAACATCCGACTTCAGCAGCATTTGACACCTGACCATTATTAGGCGTCAAAGGAGCGCCCCCAGACCGGAGCCAGAGCCGTGACGTGAGCCAAACTTACATCATTTCCTGCTGGGGTTGTGAGCTCGGGCAGTGGCCACGCCAAGCACTTTGTTTGAGTTGGATGAAGTGGCGAAGAGCCCGGGTCACAGCGGGGTGTGTTTATGTGCTGCGGTGAGAGAGCCTCTGACTCTGAACTGAAAAACGCCACTGAGGAGAGCGAGCTGTGATCTCATTCTGCTGTTTGATGTCTTTCTCTGTGTGGTCCAACAGTGGTTTGGGTTTTAAAGTTACTGATGAGGTTTTGGAAGATACATCAGTGAATAATTTAGCCAAGATGACGTGAAAACAACATGTAGCAAACAGATTATTATGGCTGAAGAAAATGAAGAAATTTAAACAATCGGATCACCAAAATAGTTTGAGTGTCTAAAATGAGACTTTAAAAGCATAACTAAGTGAAGCCATTTTTGATGCTTTCAAATTCGGTCTTGTTTCCGGTGTTCATGAGATAAAATCATACAAATGTGCTCCTCTAAAGATAATTATCCTAAATGCATTAGTTATGATGTGTTGGCCCACAAACTTCAGTTTTTCCCTACTTATAACACCAAGAAGAGACATGGCAAGTGTTAATACAGACCGTCCCCTTTGTTGTCTTGTATCATTTTCCCTCATGTGCCGTTTAAACTCAAAGAAAACATAAAATGCTTCCATACAAACTCCCCCGAGCCAATCCTGTGGTGTCCAAGCAGTTGTAGATGAGCTTTTCCCGTACGCAACTTTACTATTTACATTTGCAGACCACGTGTGTGAACACTATTGACTAGAATAATTGAAAATTATAGAGAAACAGTTTTTTCTGTTTCTCTTTTTTTTAAAGATCTATTTTGGGGCTTTTTTAAGCCATTATTTATAGAATTGGACAGTGGATATGGTCAGAAACAAGGATGAGAGCGTGGAGAACGACATGCAGGAATCATTTCTCCACCCATAGAAAACAAAGAGAGACTAAAGCAGAGGAACGCTGGCTGGGCTCGCCCGTCCGTAGTTGAAACCAGTAGGCCGTGAATTTGGATCTATTATATTTTGCATGGTAGGCAGAGATGATTACATGGGCTGTTCTTAACACTAATGGAACTGGTTTGAACAGTAATTTAATGTAATCTCTGAATACAGCAATAGCAATTTACCTTCTTACAAGAACTGATCTGTGTTGTGGCACCAGATTTTCAGGTTTTGAGAAATGCTTATAATGAAACAGCATGAGATCTAGGATCAATCATATTTGGTTGGGTAATACAGCATTGAATTTTTTTGCTGACATTTCCCTTTAAAATATTTAGGTGAGATTTTTTGTTCTAGTAGGGCTTAATGAGCCACAATTAATCATAGAGGAGCCACAAGAGGCTCAGGAGCCACTGGTTGAGTATCGCTGGTCTAAAGGCTCATTTATAAAATTTAAAATAGCTCTGTGTAGTTTAAATGCTACAACCACCACATACTTAGTCAGGTTGGACTTTAAAAAAATTAAGCCTCTAGAGGTCGTGGTCTCACATGGAAATATGCAGGAGGGCATGTACAAAATGATTCACTGGCATGCAAAAATACCCACTTCAAAGTACTTAAATGTACAAACAAAAATCATGTATTTTAAGCGATTCAACGCACAGATTCACATTTGTTCATATGGCATCAAAAATGTAATTCTAGAGAGGTCATTTTCTCACATGGACATGCTTATTATTTCAAAAAACTGTTTAATAGTTATCCACTAAGAAATATGCAGGAGGGCATGTACAAAACGACTCAGACATCCAGTGATCCCCAGTTAAGGATCATTCATGTACAGCAATAGATCTGTTGTAAGCGATACAACGATCACTGCTCACAAAGTCATGCATGTATCTGTTAGGAACGACATTGATAAAATTATGAACTAGAGGTCTCTCTCTCACATGGACTTTTTTGTCACTGTTTAACACTGTTATCCGCAATTTCCACAGAGTGCCTATGCCACACATCGAAGCACCGCGGGTTTGCTCCGACCGAAGGCGAGTGACCTTGCTCACTAGAACTGCCCGTTGCAGCGCAGCAGCTCTAATCAGCAGGCACAGATCACGGAGAACTGCGAGTTCACACAGGAATAGTATGTCAACAGCAAACTATTTTAGCTTTTGGGGTGAATTTGTCCATTCCAGTATAAGTCCGTGATATTGTTGCTTCTGCCATTGATTGAGTACATTAGAAGTTAAAAGATTAATGTTTACTTAAAGGATCTGTGGTTTTATGTAAAATTCTTTATCGAAATGTCCTCAAAAGCTAACTTTTGCTCTTCAGTGTCGCTGTTGTAGCTCTGTGACCCACTGACCTCTCGGTGACCCTTTGTTCTCACTGCAGGATGAGACGTAATGTTGATATATGGTAATGATTTACGATTGGGAGTCCGTGCACTTCGTATTTTGAAAGAAACAGATATTCTATGCTTGTGAGTTCCTGTTTAGAGCTTTCTGATCGACAGGAATTGACACGGTTT
Organism: Cheilinus undulatus; assembly: GCF_018320785.1. NCBI lineage: Eukaryota > Metazoa > Chordata > Actinopteri > Labriformes > Labridae > Cheilinus > Cheilinus undulatus. Next base: position 14,370,593 of record NC_054887.1, on the reverse strand, counting down.
GGAAGCGGTCAGCGCTGAAAACAGACCTGCAGCATATTTTGAACACAGCGGAGCGGAATGGCGCTCCAGGGACGTGCCACTGCCGGACTGGAGCACAGGCAGTGGAACTTCTTTGATTGACTTTTGGTGGATCGCAGGGCAGTGGCTGTATGTGGAAATTTGAGGTTAGAGGTTAATAACTATGAAGGGGGTATGTACAAAATGATGCACCGATATTCTTTGATCCCCAGCTTCTTTGACTTGAACTGTTGGCCACATTACTTAAGGCTGCCTTCACGATTACAGGTGGTTTTGAAATGTTTGTTTTGTGTTTTCATGCTTCAATAGCATGTACAAAAATATGGGCGAAATGAAAGCAGAGTATGGATAGAAAGCTTTGTCCATATTCGTATTTTAAATGTAGAGTAGAAATGTGCCTTTACCTGAGATCTGTCAGCCACTTGTTGCTTATCTCATGGTTCAACCATGTGCCTCAGGCCAGTGGTTCTCAACCTTTTTGAGTTGTGTCCCCCAATTTAACATGCACTTGGTGTCTGCGAACCCCCCATCCCGTTGTGAATGGATAAAGCACTGTCCGCTGTACTGAAATAAAAAATGGTGCAGGTATACTGAAAAACCAACTGAAAAATCTACTTTGAACTCTCATTATCCCTTTATTGGTTGTCAATAAAACTCTGGCTCTAATTTCACTGTAATGTCAGTGGAGAAATCAAAAGAAAGCGGAAACACAACTAAGTGAAGCGATCGTCAACAAGTGTGAGAGAGAAAACATTTTTGAGAGAGAGAACAGCAGCAGCTTTGCCTCTGGGGATGAGCTGCTGCTCAAGATATTGAGAGATATTTCTGTGTATGATGAATAACATGTACAATAAATCTCAATAGATACTTGTTTTTTAAGACATTCTGTCTTAATTCATAACTTCTAATATTTTAGAGGTGTTCCATGTCCTTTTTATCACTGACAGGCCCGACCAGTACAGCATACTATTTGTGTCTGATTTACAAATCAAGCACAAGCACTTACAAATCAGTTTCTTATTGAGACACAGGTCTTGCCCAAAGTCACAGTAACATCTTATTTTTGGCAAATCACTTTTGGATTTATTGAAAAGCATATAGCAGCATCACAATAACTCTTTAACGTGACCAACGGACCAACAGTGGTCGCTACATCACATCATATTGCTGGTAATTGAGTCAGTTAACATGTAAACAAATAATGCAACCTTAATTTTTCTTTTTGATTAAAGAAAACAACAATCGACACATACTAATTAAAGCCTTAACGAAACACAGTGGGGAGAAAAACAGCCCACATTTCATTCTGAACATTTATGCTGCTGAGAGCTTGTAAACATAAAAAACACACTGCGGGTATTCCTTGTTGTTTTTGGTCGTGCATGAAAAGCCATGTTTCAAAAAGTCGGGCTGATATCTACGGAGCCTCGAAGCTCTGATGTCAGCCGGTGTTGGCCCCAGTGCCTTATTTTTCTCAGGTGGTGGAGCTGCTGTTAGGCTTTCTGGTGACTGACCTTGGGACCCCTGCTGCTGCTGCTGACCCACATCTTGAGCTGGAACACTTTTTCTGTGAAGCCATTGCTTCATTTTCATCATTAGGTAGCTAGCAAACTTACTGCAGCTGCAGCTAAAGCAACAAAGTGAGAGTTTTTTTTTCTTTCTTTGTTGCTTTTTTCCACTGTGTGTCACTGAACAGACTCTCAAGCACATTTCAGATCATACCAACTTAGTTGGTACAATGCATTTTGGACAATGAAGCAGAAAACAAATAAAACCACTCCCTGTCCGAATTTATGTAATTTAATATTAACATTTAACATTTAATATTAAATTAATATTTAAGTGCATTTATATGTGCATTTATATTTTTCCAAAATAATTTGGCAACCCCCAGAAATCATCTCTCGACCCAAGGCTGCCTTATGCAACTAGCTCTCAGGTTTCTTTTTGTCAGTTGGTCCCAAATATGGCACCACTCTTAAAGACTAAAAGCAACAGGCTGGAGGAACCTTTTACATCCTTAAAAAGTAGTCCCTGGATCTTGGTACTTTTGGTGGCAATCAAACTTTATTTGATTAGTGCTGTTGGCTGAGAGCTCATGACTTTGACCTTTTAGCCCCAATGACAAAACCCACTAGAAAAAGACATAAGAAAGTACAGTCCTTTTGAAAAACATTTGTAGGTGTTCTGCCAGCGGCAAATAAGCTATTTATCCACCTTGCTGAGTCATTCAACCTCCACCAAGCAACACACACCCACTAAAGTCTGACACACAAATGTCACACTGTCAGTCGATATCAACTTTTCTTGACTTGCCTTGTATTGGAGGAAGTGTCGGCCTGCACCTCTATCAAACGTCACAGCTGTTTCTAAATCCAGACACGAGGGTGTGTTACCAAACAAAAGGCTTTCTCTTGTTGCACGGAAACAGGAACTGTGGGTTTTTCTGTGCCACGTTACGTCGTGACCCCGTGACTCTGCTGGAAACAACAATGGGTGTTGATGACAGGGATGGACGCAGAGGGACGTCACGGATAATGCCAGAAAGCAGAGTCGTAATCCTTTCAACTTTACAATGTATGAGGCAGTTTAAGTCGTGACTAAACAGAGCGCATACAGCTGGATCAACAAATGTAAATACGACTATAGACTCATTGCTAAGTCAGTTCTGATTACTTTGAAAAAGATCAGACTTTTCAAAAACTTCACCATAGTGAGTGTCCTTACATGCTTCTGAAATTTGTTTTGCACAAATGAACGTGTTAACGCGTGTCCTCGGTCGTTGATTGATGGCTCAGATTCGCTTTGTGTTTGCTCAATTATTTTGTCCTTCAACAAAACTGCAAGGACTCACATTTTTCCTCTCAGCTGGTGATCACTGGAGCGTTTGTAGGTCATGTTTGTCTTGGCTTTTTATTCCTGTCAGAGAAGAGACATTCTGCTCATTCATAATTCCTCTTCTGTTTCTGCTTCCTCTTTTAATTTGATCACAGTTCAAGTATCTGACAGGTTTAATAGATAGGAAGTACAGAAAAACATAATCTGCTGTTCTGAAGAAATAATGACAGGGTTTCTCATGGAATTGGGCAGTAGGGACGGCCATCCCGCCCTGCTTCATTCTGTGTGTACATTTTTTTTTGCCTTTGTGACAGTATCCCTCAGCAGGACATTGTTCAACCCTTTTAAATGGTTTCATTCAGTGAGCTGTGTTCTTGAGTGCAGGCAGAGAGGATAATATTAGCAGCAAGAGGAAAAATATGTAGCGTAATTTTTAACATTGCACCTCAATCTGTGCATTTACAGGTGGGACATGACAGTGGATGGCTTTCACATGCTCAGATGATTATATATGAATTTTTAAAAAAAGAAAAATTCAATTATACTTGAGTGGTTGCAAGGCCACACAAAAGGGGTGGGCTTCTGGGGCCCTGCCAATTGGGAGGCCCATGGAGGTCTGGAGAATTATGGCTCATAGTAAAGTTAATCTGTGGTAACCATATTTTATATTTTACCTTAATAATATCTACTCTAATCAAAGAACAAAATACATTTTATTTATTTATGCTGTAGTTCAATGTCGCCATCTTAAAATGGAAACACCTTTTCTTAAAATAGAATTACCTTTTTATTGGTAATGTTAACAAAGTGGATGAGTACACTGAACTAAACCATTAGAAAACAGTGATAGCTTCATAACTAAGCCATGATGTGTACAAATGTCAGGATGCCAGAGAATAAAATATAAGCAAGAGAAATATCTTGAAGTGGAAAATAATGAGATAATTGCAAAATAAAGATGTAAGTTGGCAAAAATGGGTTAAAAGTGGCCAAAAATGGCAGAAATAAGTGGCTAAGGGTGGCAAAAAATAGGTTAAAAGAGGTAAAATGGGAAAAACCAACATATATGTGTTAATAAAGGGAAAAAGGGGCAAAACAGTTGGGAAAAGTGGTTAAAAGGTGGCAAAAGTAGTGAAGGGGGCTTAGTAGCTGAAATTGGCAAAAATGTGATAAAAGTGGCTAAAATGGATGGCAAAATGAGTAAAAGGGGGTCAAAAGTAGCCAAAATTGGTATCAATTTGGAAAAGTGGGATTAATGTAGGAACAAATGTGGCAAAATAGGCAGAAACAGTAGAAAAAAGGGTTTAAAAAGTGGCAAGTATAAATAATTTGAACAACAGAAGTCAATAATAGTTTGACACACTTTACAGCCCCAAAATGAGGAAAAATTTAGCAAGGACATTAGCACCATTGCTACTGATCCAACACACTGCATTGATGTCATCAGTAAATCACAACTGGGGAGGGCCATTCTCGTGGTTTGTTGGTCAATTCCAAGGACAGGCCTGAATGGCTGCAAATATAGCTTCTATGGAGTTTATTCCAAAATGTTTATGTTTTTCTTGCGAAAGATTTCAGGTACAGCCATGTGAATAATTTTTCGTGCACTAAGGACTGGAGATTGGGAGCAAGAGTAAAGTCTGACACACGTCATAAACACGTGTGTTGCTTGGTAGCTAAGGTCAAGCTCGACAGCATCTCTTTTGTCCAGGCCTTTTCACCCCGATAATATCACCAAACACCACCAGCAGATTTCAGTCCATGCCCTTGTCCAGGCTTACTCACATGGTTATTACAAGACATGTAGAATAGTAATCTCAGTCTGCCATTGACAAATATTGAGCATATAGCACTAGTTCAGACAGCCCACGGAGTCAAGTGCTGCAGTAATTGAGATCTCATACAAGCCCTTGTCAGCTGACGGCTAGCTAACTCTTCTAAGAAAGTTATTGGTTAATGGTCTCGTGCTGCCTTATCTAACAGCTCTTGTCTGCTACGCTATGCCACTCTCTCTGCAAGCTACTCCTGCAACCTTCCTCCACCCCAGCTCCTCCTTATTCATTTTCTTTTACTCATCTGAGGTTAGGCCGCAGTGGCGTAGTGCCAAGCAAGTCAACCCTGACATTCCTCTTCCCAGTGGCATCTTCCAGCTCCCCTTTGGAGATTCAAAAGGTATTCTCAGGCCAGACTGGGTACATCATCCTTCCAGTGAGTTCTGGGTCTGCCCTGAGATCTCATTTGGACATGCTTTGAAGACCTCCAAAGAGAGACAGTAGGTGTTCTAACCAGATGCCTAAACCATCTTAACTTGCTCCTGCAGCTACAGCTCTGCTCAGAGCTCCCTCAGGATGTTAGAGCTCCTCACCCTATCGCCAAGACTGACCCCAGACTTTTTCGGAGAAACCCTCCAAGATACTTGAACTCTTTCACTAGAGACAACATTTCTAGCAGAGAACCATGACCATATGTGACCGAAGCCAGATAAAGTTCCTGCAAGTCGGCATTCCGGTGGCTGAGAAAAACGGATACAAAGTTTTCTTCAAAATGATCATTTTTCGTTTTTTCTCATTTTATGCAAGTCCGACAATTAAACTACTCATTAAATGAAAAAAGTAACACAAATGTGATTTTTAAAAGTGTTAATTTTGTGTCTAAAAATGCCCTCTTTTCGTAGTTTCTGCGGGGAGATTGAGGGGAGGGGAAAGCGAAACTGCTGGGTGATAATTGGCCACTCAGCCTGGCATTGTTCCCAATTTCACCCATTGAGATCGACAATAACAAACACCGCATGGCTCGAACGCCACCCCCCCTTGGCACATAACTACAGCTGTTTCTTGTTGTCACCTTTATCAACAAGCCTCGAGATGCGCCCTGCAGCGAAGAAAAGTAGAAGATACGATGAAGAAGCAGCAAGAATTATCAACAGACTTGGGACAACTTCAAGATCACTCGACAGTGAAAGTTCGATGAAGGCGGATTTCCTATGGGAATATTTTGATGAGCGTCCCCAGTCCGATTCACAAGCTTGGTTTGGGTGGACTTTACGTAAATGCGGCCCTATTGTTCACACCCATTACCTGGCCTGCGTGAAGGTATGAAACTTTGAACCTGGTTTTCTCAGAACAAACAGCGACTAGAAGTTAACATTCAAATGAGCATATCTTTGTAAAATATGCTCAGATTAGGGTGTGTGATACACAATTTGAAAGCTTGGAATCTACACTTTCATAATGTGTAACAAACTCAAAAATGACCTCGGACGACTTGCAGGAGTTTTTACCAGCTTTGATCACATATTGTCTGAAATGTAGACTGACAATCTGAGGGTTTTAGTGGTTAAATAGAGGCACTTAGTGAGCATACTTCAATCCTTTTTCAAGAGAGTATGTTGTAGTCATTACCACCAAGGATCTACATTAAATGCTTTAAAAACTTTCTGATCCATTTATGTGCCTAAACTAGGGAAAAAGGGCCAAAAACACTTTATTTCCCTTTAAGGTGTGAAACTTAACAACAGAACTCTTCCTCTGCAGTCTGTTTGATGTCTCTCCGCCATGTTTTGCAGTCTGGTGTGATGAGACTGTCTGATTTTGACACGTAGGACTCCCTGTTGTTATTGATTTTTGAGTATGTCCAGGGAATGTTCAATTCCTGCCGTCATCGATCGTTAGAAGACAGAGTCCGCTTCGGCTCTCATGGGTGCTGTTCACAATTACCGAAGGAGCTCTGATTAGCTTTGATGGAGACGACCTCTTCTGAGGAGGAAGACTCTGAAAAATGTGAGGAAGTGATTCTGAATTCATACCCAGAGGTGGTCTTCCCCACTGGATACTGTTTCAAATCCACATCTTTCTTATTGATGATCCAGCTTTTGGTTTTAAAAGATCATACAGCCATGAAAAACCTTGGATCTCAAAGTGAATTGATTCTGTTATCTTTGAACATAAAGATCTCCCTCTTTTGAATTAAAGATCATATTACTTAATAATCATCGGCCTCAAATTTTCCAGTTTTGATGACTTATCTTGAGTGAAAGTAAGGTCAGTGCAACATTATTTTTGTTGTGTTTATGAGTCAGTATTTGCCAGAAAATGGGATTGCTAACACAGGACTCAAACCATAAACAAGTCTGATCAGTATTTCTCAGTGGTGAATCCATTTGCAAAGCTCCCATCTGAACTGTTTGGGCCTGGTTAGAAAGTGACAGGACCAATCAGCAACAAGGGGCAGTGCTTTTGGGTGCGGCAGAGCCGTGACGTAAGCAAGCAGCAACAAGAGGCCGGTGCGTTTATGGCGAAGACATTATGCTGCTAAAGCACCAGTTTTATCAGAACTTGACGACCTTTATTTGTTAAAAGAACAAAGAACAGCAGTGAGTTGTTTTCTTTTTAAAAATGACAAAAGTCGTGTACTGACATGTCTGTAATCGCCACAGTTTGCATTATGCAGTTCTCTATGGAGTTCACCTCAGTAGGGGCTACAACATCACGTGTTTTGTTGCTCTAATTGGCCTGTAAAGATGTGACAGATGTGACACTGATTTTTTTTCAAAGCCTCAGGTTAACACTTCTCCAGATTCAAGCATCAGCAATAATTATCATTGTGTGCTCTCATAGTTCCTATTAAACCTGTTACAACCTGTAAAGCTAAATAAACTTATTGCAAGTTGTTTTTATTTGAGATTTGAGCATTTTTGTTTTTATTGTTAGACAAATTGATTTGTAATCCCAAGATGCAACACGAAATTACTCAAAGTGAGCTAGACGAAAAGTGATGACATCTCAAATCCAACAGTTCCTGATGCATGAAAAACTTAAAATGACTAAACAAAGCAAGCTTCAGCAGTTTGGGTTGATGCTCATATCCGCCTGTTCCTTAGTCTGATTTGAGCCTCTATGAACACCAAAAAAGGTCAAACACAATGGGTGTGGAGTGATTTATCAGACTTTTGAGTGCCTTGTTTACACGTCTGAAATTCAGTGCTCCATTTGAATGCCAGTGCTTCACGAAAGCATCTTTTCGGTCCTTTGGGAACAAGAATAACACGTTCTCAAATATTGAACGCTGAAGTGTTGCCAGAGGTTTCTGAAAGAGGACTCATCATTTACACAGACTCTGTTTACTCTCCTGCCAGCAGACCTGAATCTTTCACTCGCCTACACTTTTATACAAAGTATCCACAGGCTGCGGCACAATCAGAAGTCAGAGGAGGTCTATTTGGAGTCAGATGAGAAGATTTTTCAGACTAATAGTGCCAATGTGTTAACAGATGGGATATTCCAGGAATGTATGGGCTCTTACTGTAACACTCTGCTCATGTTGGGAAGCTGTCCTGGCTCTGAGCCAAAAGGGAAGTTGCAGATTTACAGTTCTGCTTGTGGTTTTGCTGACTAACTCTTAGTGTGTTAGCGTGCAGGCTGAATGCATCCATCACGCTGCTGCCGAGCGTCTGCCCCGCAGCAAGGCCGGAGTGTTTGAGTTACGTGACGAGGTGCTTTTGGCAGCACGTCGCCACTAAAGGCTGCTCTTTGTGATTTAAGGGTGTGAGTCATGGCTTAGTGGGCTTTAGAAGAAGTGTGTCAGACTCAAAAACAACTGCAGTGTAATCCAGAGAGGTCTCGGGGGGTTTCAGTATGTGTTTGAGCGGGTAAGATGTTCAGGGGGGGAAATGAGTAGGAGCTTTTATTGGCAATGAAATGACTGAATATCTCGCTTTACTGTAAGTGGGTGATGTGTCAAGATTAAGTCATGACCCTTTCCCCCTCTTTCCCTCACTCTCTCATTTCCCTGTTGAAAACCAAGAGGCTAAAGAAGCATCTTCTAAACTCTGATATCAGCCTCTACTCCGGTATAATGACTCATGCTGTTGTCGTGACTGTGAACCGATCCAGGGTTGACCTGCATCACATCACCCTGTTCATCCATACAGCCGTTATCAGCTATGTTTACATGGACACAAATAGTCTGTGAAAAGGCCTGATAAGAATAAAGTAAGTCATCTAAATACATCAGTCAGAAGATTGCAATCTGATCAGGCCTACTTGGGGGAAATTTCATTCCAGACAAGAGGAGTGGTTTATGTCTAAATAAAAGCTTGTTCCAGTCAAACCTTCCTGGTTGGAGTGAATCTATTCTTACCATGCTTTTCTGCATCACTCTTCAGCTACAATATCTGATCCACAAAGCAACTGAATCAATTTGTGCAGAGTCCCTACTGGTGTCATGTGGCTTTGTGTTTTTTCTTCCGAATTTCGTCCGAATCAATCTCATGTTTAATCATGCTTGCACACTGACACCAAAACTTTTGGATAACTTTTGATTTCTTGTGTTTTTATTTTCCACATCCGTCATCATTGATAACTGCTTAACCTACAATGCCAGTAAAAAATATTCACCCCCTTGGATGTTTTGCCCTTTTACTGATTTCATAAATCAGTCATGGTCAATATAATTTGTTGGGTTTATTATTATTATTTTTTTTAATCTCTTAAATGTCAAAGTAAAAAAGATTCATACAAAGTAATGTGAATGTGAATGTGTAAAGAAAAATAGGTAATATAAAATATGTGACTGCATAAACATTCATCCCCTTCAAGTCAGTATTGAGTGCAAAACTGCTCAAGCTCTGTCAGGCTGCACAGGGATCAATTGTGAACAGCCCTTTTCAAGTCAAGCCACAAATTCTCTATTGGATTAAGGTCCGAGCTTTGACCTGGCCACTTTTTTACCATTTCTGTGTAGCATTCGCAATTTGCTTTTTATCATTGTCTCACTGGAAAATAAATCTTCTCCCAAGCCTTAGTTCTCTTGCATACTAAAAAAGATTTCCCTCCAAGATTTTCCGTAATTTGTCGCATTCATTTTACCCTTCACCTTTACAAGCTTTCCAGGGCATGCTGCTGAGAAGCATCCCTATAGCATGATGCTGCCCCACCATGCTTTACAGTGGGGATGTTGTGTTTGTGGTGATGTGCCGTGTTTTGTCTGATGGCCTAAAAGCACCATTGTGGTCTCATCAGACCAAAGAACTTTCTTACGCTTGACCTAGAGTCTCCCATATGACTTTTGGCGATGTGAGTTTTCTTCAGCGGTGAAGGACCCTGGCAACAGACGTTGTAAGCAGAGTCTCTCCCATCTCACCTGCTGAGGCTTGAAACATCTTCAGAGTAGTCATAGGTGTCTTGGCCTCTCTTTCTAGTCTCCTTCTTGCATGGTCACACAGTTTGTGTGGACTGCCTGATCTAGGCAGATCTACACAGGTGCTATATTCCTTGCATTTCTTGGTTATGGATTTAACTGAATACCAGGGATGTTCAGTGCCTTGGAAAAAAATGTATCAATCCCTTGACTTATACTTTTTATTTAGCTTTTCTCTGGTTTGATTGGAGTGTTCTTTTGTCTTCATGGTGTAATAGTAGCAAGGAATACATTTTAACCTGTGACTGGACCTTGCAGACATCTTTTGTGTCAGAAATTATTATTATTCTGTCAACCATGATTGATTTATGAAATTAATGAAAGGTTAAAACATCCAAGTAGGTGAATATCTAAAAGAAAATACAGACATCCAAAGTCACAGACTGGAGAAAAGGCAAGAATGAAATCTGTTACACAGCGAGGAGATGGCCTGGCAGGGATATGCAGCAAAAACTGTGATTTCTTCTACAAAGGCAGAGCGTGATTCCTGAAAAACTAAACTGAAGATAATAGAGAAATAAAAACACAGTGGGGCATCACGCCTGACTAAACTGGGTCTTACTTCCAGAGAAACTTTTCAACATATACGCCTTAACAAGAACACTAGATTCATCATACTTTATAAATAACACAGCAAATCACTGGCGGCTGCTCGTGTCCACCTCCAACAAAGATTAAATTCTTAAAAGTTACAGAACATTCTTTAGTTATCTCAAGAGCAAAGAACAGCTTCTTTTTCTCCTGCTTCTAACAGAGTAGACCGGTGGGACAGCTTTGAGCATGTTTGAATGGTTTTCTTCTGATTACATGTTTGATTCATGTTAACACATGTCATGATCTCTTCTGTTAGCGTCCATGTGAAAAGCATCCCCAATCAGACTGTCTGATCTAACCTTTAGTTCTATTGATCTCTGCTGACTTCTCTCTGTGTCTCTGTTGAGTAAGAGATAAAACATCCCCCCCAGCCCTCATCTTCTCCTTAAGGCCTCTTTTCCAGTTAACTTTGAAAAAAAAAACAAGAGCGGCAACACACTGCTATTTTTACCCCCGCTTCAAATTGGCCAGTTAAGATTGTTTATCTGTGTCCAGGGAGGAAAGCCTCTCAGCCAGGCCGGCCGAGCCGCGGCAGAGCCAGGAGTAGACCGGAGTCGTGATCCGTTCCCGGAACTGGGCCCAAACAAAGCCAGATGTTTGAAATACTCCAGAAGGAAAGTGTTTTGAACCACTTTTCCTTTCCAGGATGGAAAATAGGGTGAGGAGAATGACGTCAGCTTTGTTTGTGTTCTAGAGAACAGGAGCTCTGAAAGGCTTATCCCATGATGTGGGCTTTTCCAAAGAACTATTGACGCCCTGTGGGCGGATAAGGTTTACTCAGTGGATAATATCACTGTTTGGTTTTTCGTTATTAATAATGCCAATCATGTTGGCACTCTGTATTTTTTTTCTCTCATCTTGCAGGTGCCTTCAAAGTAGGGCTGTACAGTTCAAGAGAAAATACTATTTAAAAGTCACAACATTTCTCCAACTTTGACAACTGTTTTGAAATATTTAAGAAATTTACTTATCTATTAGATACATATAACATAGGAGTAGTCATTTTTAATTAGTAGTGACATTTTAATGTGAAAATCCCACATATTGTTTCTTTAAAGAGTAACTAAACTCCAGAGTTTTAGCTTCCTATAGATTGTCACGGACAATGCTCCTCCCTTCCTACAGTCCCTTATCAGCAGCATCATTTTAAGATTTGATTATTAGTCATGACCCACTGAAAAATAGCCCCATACCACTACCCCTCCTCCACCAATTTCACAGTTGGCACAGTGTAGTCAGGCAGGTAACGTTTTCCCCCGGCATCCGCCAAATCCATACTCAACCATTCGACTGCCAAACAGAAAAGCATGACCCACAGAACATGCTTCTAATGCTCAGTCCAGTGTTGTGCGTTTTACACCTCTCTATTCGATGCTTGGCATTGGACTTGTTGACATGAGGCTTGCGTGCAGCTGCTCGTCTATGGAAACCCGTTCCATGAAGCTCCCTGTGCTCACATTAATGCCAGTGGAAGTTCAGAACTCTTAAGATATTGAATCAGCAAAGTGTTTGTCACTTTCATGCCATTAGCTGTCTTTGACCCCGCTCTGATTTTACGTGGTCTTCTGCTTCTTGGCTGAGTTGCTGTTGTTCCTAAACGCTTCTATTTTCTAATACTGACACAGCTGATTTTGAAATATACAGCAGGGATGAAATTTCGTACACTGTCTCATTGCAAAGGTGGCCTCCATCACAGTTCCACGCTTGAAGTCACTGAGCTCTTCAGAACGACCCATTTTGTATAAAAAATCTTTTCAAATGGAGACTGCATGTCTATTACTGGCTCTGTATTTGGGTTGTTTCCAAGGTGAGGAAATGTTTGGCAAAAATTGGCTAATCAGGAAATGACTCAGCATAATTTGAATACCTGTTCTCTGGATGGAGCTTTGAAAACTGGCTTTACATTGTGAGGTAATCTGACATCGTCACAAGGATTAAGCTGAGTCACTGTGCTCTGTGTGTATTTACTTGTACCTTTTATTGTGAACCACTGCTGTGTTAATTTACACTTTTGTTTCTGTCAGTCAGCTGAAAAAAATACAATGTGTGTCCTAGATTTCATAAAGCTTCACAAACACGCCGTTCGCTGTCATACTCACATCATTTAGCGTCTTTGTTTTCCATGACAGCAGATAATTAAACACCACGATGCGAAATATGGGTTAAGACTGAAACATACACTGGTATTCTGAATAGGTCTGTGCTGTATCTTTGTCTTTCTGCCACGTTGGCCTCAAACATCGTCATGCTCCTCCGATGAGACTGATGCTCTCTGCAGCTGCCATCAGCAGCTCTTCCATTAGCATAAGTCTGCACGCCGGGGCTCATGGTCGCCTCCCTCTGGGCTTTAACTCTGTACGACCTCCGTCTGAACCGCTTACTGACGCACATTAACACACAAACATACGGACCCTGAGGCTGTACACACTACTTCAGAATGAGACGCTTTATGATAATGTCAGAGAGGAGAGAGGAGCAGCGGTGGTCTGAGTCAGAGCGTGACATTTATCTATAAATCCAGACGCTGGTTAGCAGTAATAAAAAGCTCTATATTCACATAATTTATGGGATAACAAACTGTGTCCAGGAAGAATTATACCCACTGACATGATTGTGACTGCTGGAGGCATGAGAACTGTTTGTAGAGAAGAGTATTGATGTTTTAATGTGGATAAGACTGAAGAGAGTGCTGCCAAAACCCTTCAAAGCATCATGCCTTTTACAAGAGTTTGATTTTAGATGTTAAATGTTGATGCATCCAATTTTTACAGTCCAGTTTTGCTTCTCTAATTGGCCCAGTGGGAGCTCTGTAACTACACAGTCATCAGTTTCAAGACAAATCTTGAAACTAGAGACAGATTTAGAAGAGAAGGGAGGCATTTTACATTTGGACTAGGGGTGTAACGGTTCATAGAGGTCATGGTTGGACGCATACCTCTCGGTTTCCTTAATTTAATCCATATTAGAAGAGAAAGAGAATGCATCAATACCAATATCCTCTGGATTTTTTAAAGCAAATTTTAAAAGGAAATGTTGAAGAAATGAGGAGATATACTTCAGAGAGTAACATGTCTTTCCTGTCACCATTAGGTGGCGCTATAATGTGATCATGTCTAGAACCTCATTACAGCCTACATGACAAATTCAAATGAGATTGAATTGTGTACAGCTGAGTTATGATCAACTTTCTGTTTCCTGAAAAACATGAATATTTTGAAGGCAGGCCATGGCTGCGCCATGTACAACAGCCAAACAGCTTTTCATCGTTACAGTCTCTCCTAGCTGTAAGCCATAGTTCATGAGTTACGCCCTTGAATGAGTTAATCCCAGAAGTACCCCAGGAATGGCAAAAATCCACATTTTTTCAAAATGACAAACTTCCTGTTAGAATTTCCTCACTATGACTTGCAGATTTTTTTGTGCATCTCAAGATGCTGAATGGGTGTAAAAAATTGTATTCCTTTGGTTGGAAAAGGGTGTTTTTTACAAACAAAATAATCCTTTGGATAACATAGGAGTCTTCACACCTGTGGTACTTGGAGCTGAAATTAAAAGTGATGCAGACATGAATTGCAGAATATCTCCTGATTTGAAATGATAAATAAATGGGAGGGGGCTGACTGCAGACTGTACATCTCTGATGGCCACACTCACAGACTGTTCATCTGAGACGCTGTCATTTCAGAACAGAAATACACGCCAAAACGTTTAAGATAAAGTTTTATTCAGAGCAAGGGTTAGAGTGAAGGTTACAGTTAGGATACCACAAGTTAAAATTGAAAAACCTGACTTGCAAAACCTAATTACAAAGTCTTTTCTAAAGCCAAGTAGACAGTGTGCTTACAGGGAAAAAGCTTCTCCTCCATGAAAACATTATAATGCAGCAATTGTAGCTTATATAGCTTTGTTAGCTGCATAAGCTATGTAGATAATGGAGCAACATATCTACTGTAGCTAACATAGCTAAAGCTAAGCTCACAAAGCAGCTAGGCAGCTTTATAGCTATGTTCTCTATTTAGCTACCCTAGCTTTAGCAAAGTTAGCTCAAGCGCATGTTGCTAAACCTTACTTTGCTAAAGCTCATGTTGCTATAGCTCACATTGCTATAGTACACATTGCTATACTGCATGTTGCCAAAGCTAACCTAGCTACATTGGCTAGTAACATAAATTCCATAGCTAAAGTAGTTATGTTAACTTTGGTGACATTAGCTTAAGCTCATGTTGCTTAAGCTCACTTTGTTAAAGCTCATGTTGCTAAAGCTAACTTAGCCACATCAGCTAGGAACATAAATTTCGTAGCTATAGTAGTTATGTTAACTTTGGTGACATTAGCTAAAGCTCATGTTGCTAAAGCTAACTTTTCTACATTGGCTAGGAACATTAATCTCGTAGCTATAGTAGTTATGTTAACTTTGGTGACATTAGCTTAAGCTCATGTTGCTAAAGCTCACACTGCTAAAGCTAACTTATCATTGTGGCTTATGTAGTAATGTTAATTACGTCGCTAACATAGCATGTCAGCTTTAGCTTAAGCTCACAGAGCTAAAGTGAACCACTGTTTGTATGACTGCCTCTACTTCTTCAAATGTTTACTTGGGTCATTAATCAACTGTAAAGTAGGCTTGTTTTCTCATTTACATACTTTATTTGTAATAAGTCGGTTCGCCTCATGCTGATAATTAGAAAGAATGCAGGTTTTAGGCATTGCTCTTTTTGCCCTATTGTTCATGAACGGATTGAATGTTGTTTGGAGTTGCTTTGTCCCTGAGGAGGCCTGCATCATTCCTGCTGTATTTAATAAAGGAGCTCATTGATTCAAAGAACAGAGCTGGCGTTTGAGGTTAGATAACACAAAAAGACTGGACATTCTACACACAGATGTGTTTACTTCAGCCTGCACACTCTCCCCTACATTGCAGACACCTGAATCTTGTGGCTGGTGGTTTCCCAGTGATGAATTATCGGATTTGTGCCAACTCTCACTCCCTTTTCCCAGGAAACTAGACAAACATCGTCCTTGACTTCAGTTTATAAGAAACCAATGGAAGGAAGTTTTATGGGTTAATCAATACAGAGAGTTCAGCCGTGACTGCTCTGTGATTCACCGTCTGTCTATCAAGCATCTGCTCTTCGCCCTTGTCAGTGTAAAGCATCACTATTTTTCCTGGAACAGATACACACGGACATCAGGATGGCTCATGGGGGAAGGCTTCTTGACGGGAAGGATGGATCAGTATCAGAGCAGGCGGCCGTGAGGTGGCAGCTCTGTCTGACAGGCCGCCTGCAGGAGGAGCAGTCCAGTGGGAGACTTCAGAGGAGTCACAAAAGCAAAGGATGATTAATGGCTTTTATTACTGTACAAACAACCAAGGCTCGCCTCTTCCTTATAGGAACAATTGAAGAGACTCATTCCAGCACATGCCTCCTTTAGGAAATAATGTTAAATGATATTCAGTAGAAACAAAGGTGATAGGTACACAGAACCTCAATCGAGGAACCTGCATTTCTTGAGAAATGGTTTAATATCACCAAATGATCTGATTGCAGGGTCTCTAAATCAAATATCAACATTGAATTACCAGCAGAGCCTCCTCAGGTTGATTTCTTTGGAACAAAAATCATATTAAATGATGTTTTACAGTCCCAGGTGTCTGAAAGTCTCACGCTTACCACCTGACTTTTATTATGATAGTTTAATAATGAATGCTTGGTCAGTTCTTCTTTTCTCTTGGCTCTGAATGCGAGCTCTACACCTGCAGCCATATTTGTTCCTTTATTGATTGCTACAGGATTGTATCTCAATATTTGATGCTGATTTTGCCAGTGTACCAGATTTGCACAGGTGTCAGATTACCCAGCAAATTATCATGAAATCACACGATATGATTGGATGTGTGTTGGTATAATACAGACCCTGGTAGCAACTAATATTTATCTTTTTAAACAAATAAACAAACGGTCTAGATATTATCAGTGTATCCTTCTTGCTCTTATTATATTGCACTATTATGTAATTTGGTCACATTTTATTTTAGTGGGCCCTAATAACCCAGTAATTTTATAGTGATAAGGGGGAATTATCCAATTACTTCTCATTACTTGTAATTACAAGAATAGACTGGTAATTACCAAGTAATAACTCTGTAATGTTAAGTATTAACGCAGTAATAATGTGTTAATTATCAAGTATTTCTTAGTACTGTGGCAATTCCCTGGATATCAGGTGTTTTTTAACGTACTCTGGTAATTATGTGTTGTTTAACCCTGACTCTAAGCCTGAACCTTACTGTAAACCTTGTAATATTGTGGCTTCTCTGGTAATTAGGGGGTATTTTACCCTTACTCTTTTATCTTAACCTAATGAATTACTTGATAATTATTACATTATGACTAGGTAAATTCTTTCTTAATATTACTTTATTTCTTGGTGAAAAGCCAACTTATTACAATGTAATTACCACATTATCCTCGTAATTACCACCTTATTCTTGCTAAATTACTAGATAATTACACTTAATACTACTGCTACCCAAAACATAAAGAGTTAGTGCCCTTAAATGCATATTACAATGATACAAACCCCCCTCTTCTCCTAAAATATACCTGTGATGGTGCACAGAACTCATGTCTTTCTGTGATCACTTCTTTGTAACTGCACCTGTAGATTTAAGTTTCATTTCTCTCCTGCTGAGATGTATCAAGTTGCTGATGTGGGCATTCACAATAAAATCACTTGAAAAAAAAAAAAAAACAACCACAGACTTTTATTGTGAAGAACTTGACGGACATAGCATGTGCCTATAATTTTTTAAAACTTAACTTGAGTAACAGGACCAGTGAATGTACTGAGCAACAGGGTTTTCAGCTGCTTCTCTAACCTCGCTTTTTTTGCAACGTGTTGAAACACACCTTTAAAAAGACATTTAAGCCGTAAATATGTGAACTCTGCAGTGCTGGCCTAAAGACAAATCAAGCCAATCTAATGTAGCACACAGTGTGTTAAAGCCCAAGACAGACCAACAGAGATGCTGTGCAGAGTTGGCGCACTTGTTGTGTGTTGCTGTTATTACAAACTTGGAGAGGACAGAACACATTTTGCCTGTTTGCTTTGCTGCATATTATTTACAATGGCTTGAGTGGGTGACATTCAGTTAGTTACCCAGCTGCTCATGATACTAGAGTGAAACATGATCACTTAACTCAGGCTGAACTGTTGTCTGTCACCCATTACTCTGCTATGCTCTTGATTTTACATGGTCTTGCGCTTCATGGCTGAGTTTCTGTTGTTCCTAAACGCTTCCACTTTCTTATAACATCACATACAGTTGACTGTAGAATATTCTTTGCATTTTGTGTCTCCCTACACCATTTTCAAACCCAAAAGGCAACTGAATTTTATAAAATCATCTGTCTTTCCCACCCTCAGGAGTGTTCGGAGAGCATTTTCTATGATAACAAAAGTCCAATGACGTAAATCAGCCTACAGTTAAATTTATGACAAATTTCAAATAAAGGACAAATAATGATGCTCTCTTAAAATCACCACATGTTGGCATGATGTTGCCTCCAGAGGGTGCGCTGAAAGAGTGGCCATCTTGTTTGCCACCATCATAAGAACCATCATCTCCCCCACGCAGTTCTCTCTCTCTTACATTCAGATTTATTCTCACCTGAAGGTGTGTAGTGAAGCAGTCTGTCATAGGTGCTTCAGACCGTGTGACTAATAGTCATTGCTAAATGGCTTAAACATCCTGCGTATTTGTTCGATTAATACAGCTCCTACACTCCTCTATTCATCCCCCCACCAACTTATCCACTCTTATCTCTTTTATGTGAGTAAATCTATAGTTTTTGATGTCATGATGATTCAGAAAGGACACATCTCTGACCCTGAAATATGACTTGTTATGAAAGAAATCTAATTATCAGCACTGTTAGATTTTTTGTACCATGACTCAGCAAAACTGGAACCAAGGGACAAAAAATAAATCTTATATAAACTTGCAATCGTCATCATTTAACGTCACTTCTACCTCTCTGCTTCCAGGCGCCGAGGCAGCATGGACGGACAGACGCAGCGACAGAGAGGATGACATCACCGTCACCCGTGGGAGCTGGGGCCGGCCTTCAATGCCAGCGGTGTGTATCTGTGTGAGTGTGGGAGCCTCTGTCTCTGCGTGTCACTTCCTGGGAGAGAATAGGACAGGAAGCCGGAGTGAGAGCCGACAACAAGCGCTCGCCTCACCTCCACAAGGAAGCCTTTCTCCCCAGAGAACGGAGGGATGTGTGTTAGTGTTAGTGTGTCCCTCGCTCACTCTAGCATTCATCCTGCAGAGGAGCTGCTGTTGGTTCAGCTTCAACTGTTTCGGTTTTCTTTTAGGTCAGTCTGACTCTTTAAAGCCTTTAAACAAACCTGGATCACGTCCTCTTTTGGACAGGGGCGAAAAAAGAGGTTTTAGGGTCATGGGCACTCAGAAAGAGGGGCTTTGGTGCCAATGAGGGTAAATATGTTGACATTTTAGGGTAAGATGTAGGGACAGCACTAAGCATTAGGAGCCTTTTCATACAATAAAATTCTACAAGAGCACTGTAAAGGCCCATCTCTGCCTCCATAGGTATGAAAATACAACCCCAATTCCAAAAAGTGGGGGCACTGTGTAAACTGTAAATTAAATAGAATGCATTGACTTTCAAATCTCATATTATTTATTGTGGAACATTAAACAGCACACCAGATCAGACATTTTACCATTTTGTGAAAAATATTAGCTCATTTGAATTTTATGGCAGCAGCACGTCCCAAAAAAGTAAGGACAGGGCCATGTTGATCACTGTGTAGCATCCCCTCTTTGGTTTGTAAACATCTGGGAAGTGAGGAGACCAGCTGCAAAGTTTTGGGTGAGGAATGTTGTCCCATTCTTGTCTGATGTAGCATTCTAGTTGCTCAGCAGTCCTGGGTCTCTAAATGTTTTATATTGGTGAAAGGGCTGGATTGTAGGCAGGCCAGTTCAACACCTGGACTCCTGTACTGTTAGGCCATGTTATTGTGATTGATGAGGTATGTGGTTTATCACTGTCTTGCTGAAATAATCAAGGCCTTCTGTGAAAGACACATTGTCTGGATGGGCGCACATGTTTCTCTAAAACCTCTATCTACTTTCCAGCATTGATAGTGTCTTTCTAGATTTGTAAGCTGCCCACACCATAAGCATGAATGCAACACCATACCATCAGAGATGCAGGCTTTTGAACTGTGTGCTGATAACAACCTGGATGGTCCTTCTCCTCTTTAGTCTACAGGACATGGCATCCATAGTTTCCAAAAATCTTGATTAATTTGACCACTGAACAGTTTTCCGTTTTGCCTCAGTCCATTTTAAATGAGCTTTAGCCAAGAGAATGGCTCCTTCTTTGCATGATAAAGCATTACAGGTGGATTGTGTTGACAGCCAGTAATTGCTGGAAGTGTTCCTGAACCCATGCACTGATTTTCAGTGCAGCATCACACCTGTTTACAATGCAATACTGCCTGAGGGCCCGAAGAGCAAAAGCATCTAATACTGACCTTCGGCTTGTCTACTGTGCAAAGAGATTTTCCAGATTCTCAGAATCTTTGATGATTTTCTGTATTTCAGATCACCTGCCACCTGCCAATGGGACAGGTAGCCTTTCCTAATTAAATAAAATTGTGTGACAGTAAACTGCATAAATTAAACCCCAGCTGTGTGCTGGGATGGTTTGACCCAATATCATTTGCTTGTAACTCTTCACTGCAACTGGTGTATCTATTAAAGGTGTGTTTGAACCAATGTCGTGCTTGACGAAAGTCCAAGATAGTTAAGTAAGGCCTGAATTTTTGCATAAGACTGCAGAAATTGCTCACAAAATATTAAAATTTTGCGAGTCTGACACTCATAATGCAGTTAAATGCCATACAAATTTACTACGCCCCTGCAAGAAACAGCAAATGTTTGCTTGGTCAAGAACTGGACAGACTGGTTTAAAATGAGCGACAGTTTGGATCATTTGTGCGCCAACTCCTTCTTGTAAAAAAGCCTGTAACTTGAATAAGCCTTGGATATTATATTCTTCCTCATTAAATAAGCTTGCTTGCTAAAATAAGTAGACATGTTAGGGGCTGGTAGATTTTTGACAACATCAACTATAGTGGTACTTGTAAAAATTCATTTTCAACCCTACTGTAGATGGTGGGATATTCAAAGTCTTCTCATTTTTCCTAATTTTTTGTTTTGTTTTGTTTTTTGCAGATTGGTAAACCTATGCCCATCTTTACTGATGAGAGACTCATCCTCTCCAAAATGACCCTTTTATACCCAGTCATGTTACCTGCCTGTTGCCAATAAACCTAATTAGTTTCAAAATGCACCTCCTGCTGTTTTTTTTAATCAGTACCACTTACTTTTTCAGCCTTTTCTTGCCCCTTCCCTGCTTTTTTGAGATGCGTTGCTGCCATCAGACCCAACAACATATCATCTAATATGTTGTTTGTTCTATCATGAATAAAATATGGGTTTGAGATTTGTGAATCATTGCATACTGTTTTTAATTTACATTTTACATAGCGCCCCAACTTTTTTGAAAATAAGGGTTGTCCACTCGCTAAGAGACTTACAAAAAGGTTAATTACACCTATGTTGGATGCATTATGATCTCGGTTAAGATGTTAGTATAATTTGTTCTACATCTTCATTTCTGTCTGCTTCTGTAGTGGATTAATCTCCTGATATCTGATTCTTATCTTCATCATTTTTCTGCATGCTGCCGTCCAGCTGACCCTGACCTCTCTAAACGGAGGGCAGAGGAGATGAAAGCCTTCCCTTTGTGGATACACAGGCTGATAGATCACCATGGTCACGGCCCTGATTCACAGCAGCCTAGGAGTTTATAGATATAACATCGCCCTCTTGTGGCAGAAAGCAGAGCTACTCAGACTCAGGCTGTATTAAACCAAATATGACAGCTTGGCAAAATATTATGTCATGACTTTAAGTGTATCTCAGTGTGGGGCAGTATCTGCTTCATTGGTTTGGTTATGACATGCTGTACAGCTTCCTCTCCTCATACTGCAACCCCTCCCTCTCTCCAGGGATGCAAAGACAGAGGGGGCGGAGCCTTTAAACCCCAAACAAAGATTTTCCCACCTGGTTGTTTCAGTAGTTGCCCCCACATCACGGGTCGTCTGAAACTCATTTTTCAAACACCTGTAAGAGCCACAGGGACAATGGAGCCTTTACTGTAAGCCTTGTTGTCATGACGACCCGGCCTGGCTGGTTACATAATAATCGCCGGGCGCCGTTTTCCCACAAACGGCAGTATTTGGAGGTCTTTGTGCTTTGACACGAGACACCAAATACACAGTTTGAACATACTTTAGCTGGATGTGCTTGCACAGGAAACAGAGGTGTGAGGAAGCTTAAAGAAAGGAGCTAATTTAATCAGATATTTAATCCAGTATTGGGTTCAAGAGGCAGATTTTCAGAGAACAAACACAGGAAAAGGCCTGTCCTTAAAAGCAATCTTACGTATCCACTTTTTTTTTTAACCTAACAAAAGAATCAGATTTAATAATAGATTTCAGTCACAAAAAAGTCAACAAATATGCCATATCAATTCTTATCAGAAGGAGGGCCATTTGTGTGAGCTTCTGTTAAGAGACTACATAGCAGTACAGCTCGTACTCAATGCTGTAGTCTGATGGTCAGTATAATTTGGCTTTTTTGACAAAAAATATATATTAATACACCTGTGTCTGGAAGGTCCACTCTGGTTAATCAATACTCATGGAAACAATTACACCATGAAGACAAAAGAACACTCCAAGCAACTCAGAGAAAAGGTTATTGAAGAGTATAAATCAGGGGATGGATCCAAAAAATTCCGAGGCACTGAACAACCCCCAGGGTTCAGTTAAATCCATCATTAAGAAACAATGCACATGCCCGCTGTGAAGCATGGTGGTGGCAGAATCATGCTGTGGGGATGCTTCTCGACAGGTAAAATGAATGCAGCCAAATATAGGAAAATCCTGAAGGACAATCCTATTCAATCTCGGCCCCTTATTTACATTCTAAATTCATCCATTTTCTAGACTGCTTATCCTGTTGGGGGTTGCGGGGGTCTGGAGCCTGTCCCAACTGGCGATGGGCAAGAGGTGGGGTACACCCTGAACTGGTCCCAGTCAGTCACAGTCAATGTCTCTATATGTCAGCAGGGCACTCACAGCCAATTTAGAGTCACCAATTAACCTAACGACTATGTCTTTGGTGGTGTGAGGAAGGCAGAGCACCTGTAGAGATCCCACACATGCACATGGAGAACATGCAAACTCAGCACAGAAAAGCCCTGACCAGGAGGTGAACGCCTGCATGGCTGTGCAGTCCTACATCCTACATACTCATATAAATCATTCAAATGAATTCTAGACATATACCTCATAATGATGCACATCTAAAAAGGCTTGGTTTTGAGGCTCCTTTCTCAGGGAACGATGCCTTTGCCTAATGGTGAAACAGCCAAGCCGGATGTCCCAAGATGCTCAAAAATTTTTTCCATCTATTTTGGGCAAAATTAGATTTTACACCACATCAACATTGTTGTGAAATGTAAACATATAAAAACAGCTCGAATGGTGTCCAAACAAGCTCATATATCACAGATCATTCAAGAGTTGCCAGGCATGAAGCCACAATGTTTGAAGACCTGCCAGGAATCCAAATGACTTTAAATAAAATCAAATCCCACATTAATATAGGGGTCTTGAATGTGTTGTCACTTGCACTTACATGTGAAGTTGGCTTATGTTAGAGTTTGTCCACTGGTGCGCTTATTTGCGTGATAATCTTTCACATGTCATCTTCCTGCAGGATCAGAGACAGAATGATGCCGTGAGCCTTTAGGATCAAATTTGTATTATTATATTGTGTATTAGTGTAAAATAACACCATGTTTCTCCATGAGTGGTTTCTCTTACACGGGTGTTACTGTCACGTGTTGTTTGTCAGCCCGTTTGTTCTGATGTCTGCTCTGTTTTATGTCCTTGATACTGCTGGAGGCACATTTTTTTATTACACCAGCCATCTATGACGCCACACTGCCATGACAACTGCATCCATGTTTAAAAATGAAAGCATCTTAAGTGACATGTTCAGTAAAATACTGCAGGGAGGAGATAAGAGGAAGACTGAGGGAGCTTTACTCCCAGTGGCAGCCTTTTGAGACCAAAAATGCCTTATTTTCTTATTTTTCTGGCTATTTTCTTTCTTGTTATCATTAGTAGACAAAATAGTAAGAATACAAGCTATGATAGTAATGTTAATATCGGTGTAAGTGCTTTTTTTTAAGACGAAATGTTGTTTTCTTTAACCTTGAGACAACAGCTTATAGTGCTTGCTAAGGCCTTGGCCCACTCATTGCTGCGTTGTACTGTGCCATATGCCACCTTTTAAATAAGACAGTTTGTAAAATTTCATCCCTGCTGGAATTCAAAAGTCAGCTGTAAGTGATTTTATTAGAAAGTGGAAGCATTTAGGAACAACAGCAACTCAGCCATAAAACAGAAGCCCAAATAAAATCCCAGGTGCATAGTGCGTGAAAGTCGCCAATGCTCTGCTACTCTTAAATAATCCATTAAAATGCATCAATAAGCAAAAATGTGCAGTATATTTTAAAAGATGATCATTAGGAGTGGGTCAAAAAAGTTTGTAGGCGTAAGAGTGTGGAATAGCATTCTGACTGTGCTGCATGATAACAGAATTCTGCTTCTCCATGTTTTGTTTAAACTCTTAGGATCGCCAGTGACCACCCCCATAAGTCCTGAGAGTCCTAGATGGTAAGATCAATTTTAAAATCAGAAGTTATTGTCTCCCTGGTTCACCTCACGCTGCAGCTGTGATCCGACACCAAACCCGTCTTCCCCCAGAAGCTGGTTTCACGTGGTGGTTTAGATGTGTGTTCCTGTTGTCTAGCACCATTTGAAATCAGTGTTCTTGGGGACAGGAGGACAGCTCCGGCAGTGAGTGAGCGGCACATGTTCCCCCTTCCTCCTCTTTCTCCACCAACAGATAACTGATTTCTCCTGGTGCTTAGAGCCAGCTGCAGCCTTCTAGCACCATTTGAAATCGGTTATAAAACTGTGGATCAATACGTTTGGGAGTCATCAGAAGAACGACGGAGCAGATGTTTTTTCTTGACTTCTGCAGAAAGAGACCAATGAAGGAGGACGTTCACTGGTAAAAACTTGACTAAAGATGCCTTTTTTGTTTTTGAGGATTCCCTTTTCTATTTGATCTTTCCTCTAAGGAAGGTAAATGTCTTCAGAATTAGACTGCTCCCTATAAAAAAACCCCAACAAAACCAGGTAAGGTGCATTTGTAATTCCTTATATAAGTGCATCTACTGCAGATATTTTAGAATTATTTCATGCATTTATCCTTTAAACTTCTGCTATTTCTTCTACAGCTTTGTGGAAACACTTGGATACATCGTGAAAAAGTCAATACATATTATGTTGTCTTTGTTAGATCTTTTGTCCATTTGTGTTTTATTCTGTTTTATTATGCAAGAATCTTTGTCCTTGCATGTAACCTTTAACTGCCTCGAACTTAAGAGAAATAGCTCACAAACAAATTTGACTTTTCTTCAAAAAAGATGTTTTAATTATACTATACTATAGTACTATAGTGGCATTTCTCTTGTTAGAAGTTGATATTTACCCTAACATTAACCTAACACTAAACCTAACCCCCTAACACTGCCTTAACCCTAGTAATTACTGGATAATTATTCAGGAAAGACATTCTTTAATTTAGTGGGCTAAAACAATAAAAGGGGGTAAGGGGACAGCAAGGCCAGGCTATGCAGTACCAGCTGATGACTTCAGATCTGTTGAAGAGAAAAACTTTAGATTTAACAATATTATTGCAGTTAAAGTCCAAGACATGCCTGCATTTTGGATTGGAGTGGAAAAGGAGTAGCAGTAGCTAGACACGAGAGCCTTTGCCACACTTTTTTCCTTTTGCATCGTCCTACCTGTGTAAGGGAGGTTGCAAAATGCAGTTGCCTCTACAATATAAATCATAGCTGGACACTGAAAAAGAACTGAGAGTGCCAGTCTTACAGCTACATCCAAGATGCATAAAGATCTGAAGTACCAAATAAGGCCACAGTTGTCACTGAATTTATTGCAGGACTGGGTGTATAAATCTTAAAGATGTTCATTTGTTTTTTATTTTCAGGGAATTGTCCACCTTCAGAGAGTCAAATCTTTAAAACTCAAAATTTTTAGATTTTATGTGGTGGTAAATTCTTAAAAAAAGGATTTCTTTTTGCAAAAACTGTAAATAATGGTGTATTTGTCATACATTTACATTTTTTTATGTGGATATGTACGGTAATGGGTCAGGGGGGCTTGAAAATATTTTCATCTGCCAAAGGGGGGTCCGATAGAAAAAGTTTGGGAACCACCACCCTAACCCTAGTAATACTGTGCCAGAAGGGGGTTAGGGGTAAAGGATTGGGTAAATACACTACCTAATTACCAGACAATTGCCACAATATTACTAGGAATTACTTGATAGACAATATATTATTACACAGTAAATACTTCTTCAATATTACTATACTCCAAAGTTATTACTGGGTAAAATGCCAAGTTATTACAAGGTAATAACTTGATATTCCCCAGATAATTAAAGTTATTACTATAGAATAACAAGGTAGTTAGGGCCCCCAAAAATAAAGTGTTACCAAAAATACAAAAAAACTTGAACGAAGTCATTTCTTTTGTGAGCAACCTCTGGATGTTGTTGTAGTTCCCACTGATGACCACTAGAGGCTGATAGAAGTCACTAAAAAGCCTTTAACATTGATATGATGCAACAGGTGAATGTAAAGACCTTTTTGAGAACAACACTACTTCACATTTTGATTTCAAAATAAAGCTAATTTTTCGTCCTTTTTCTGTAGTTTATTTAATGTGTTTAATAAGATGAAGGAAGTCTTGACAAAGAGAAACAAAATGAGTTGTTTTTGAGGTTCAGATATGATTCTTGTGAAGACTTTCTTTAGACTGATTTGCTCGACTGTTTCCTCGCATCAAAAATAATGAGGGCATTATAAGCTTACAGCTGGTTATAGTGATATAAGCTGTTACATAAATGTCCAGGACACTGATACTGCATGAATTATACAGTGGCAGCTTGATGAATAACACATACCACAGTATTAGTGACACAGAAACAGAGACAACTGTGAAATATCATAATAATATTTACAAGAAGGAGACAACTTTTGGTTGTACAGCACTGCTCTTCTATGGGCGCCTGGCGTGCTTTCCCTGGCCTGATCCAACACACCGCATACTGGACCCTGGACCCAGTGGGATAGACTAGACATCGGCAGAAAGCAGAAAAGCAGAAGGAAAAAATAATGGTTTATAATCTGGCTGTCTTTCACAATGCATTCATCAACAAAGCACACACACACACACACAACAAATGATCTGAAATAAAAGCTGCAGGCAAAACCTGCAACTCACATCCTACCGTCAGTCCATCAGTAACACTTTATGTTATACCAAATCACAGCACATCATCCTGAGGGATATCCAAGCATTCCCTGGGATATACAGTATATATTCCCTCCAGTGAGCTCTGGGTCTACCCCAAGGCCTCCTCCAAGCTGAACAGACCTCCAAAGAGAGGCACCCAGGAGGCATTCTGATTAGGTGCTCATCTAAACCACCTTAGGGGACTCCTTTCAATGCAAAGGAGCAGCGGCTCTACTCCAAATTCCTCACTAGGAAATGTCAACTGCTTGTATCTGCAAGTCAACATAAAGAAAGAGTTTTTGCATGATCTGTGTTTAATAAGGAGGAAAAAGGAAATGTGTTTACCCTTCATAAACATGTGTAATATGCAGAATGCCATGTATATGAAACATGAATGTCAACCATATTAAAGTGTGACTCATTCCCTCTCCTTTCTGGATGTACCCAAACAACAAATCCTACATGCATTATCTTCGTTACTCTTCCCTGATCAAGACTGACACCTGCATTCATATAATCAAGTTTGCTATTTATTTATGTATATATTAATGTATTCATTTATCAGCATTCAGTGCGGCCTCGCTGCATGTTTTAGCTCTTCTGTATCCTTTATTTGTTGTCATAATGTCACTGTTTTTATTTAATTTGGTTTTGAATGCATAATTCTTAAGACAAATTGCAAATAGTGTTTTTAAGAACAGGTTATTCATTTGTTGTTGTCCACCAAATGCAGAGCGTCTGTGCCTTAAACATGTTTACATAACTATAAATACAAAAATAGTTGGACTAGAGTTGAAATGTTTGTTTTGGCCATGTTAAAAAATCATTCAGACAGCTGACTGATGGGAAATAATGATACAAGAATAATAATTCTTAACAAAATGAAAACCAACCAAAGTGGGTAACTCTGGCACAACTTCCACTGTCCATGGAGGGTGAGGAATGGATGACCTTGATGAAGGCTACATGCCGAAACTCGTCGGTCTAATAAAGTTTTTCTCTAAACTACAAGTGTTTGTGGAGTCTTCTGTTCTCTTTAACACCAATTTAACTGCAGTCCATTGGTTCTGTTTATTTTTTTCCAGAACTTTATTGAAATTGCACATTAGAAAACAAAGGTGCATTACAAAGAAAACAGATGCCAGGGGTTGACAATGCAAGACAGAGACAGAAAGAAAGACATAAGAAATGAAAATAAGTGAATAAATACAAGTATTAATATACACAGTTAAAAAGTTTTAAGATTTCAAGAGTCTTCAAGGCTTTGGTGTTTGTAGAGTGCTGAATGGCTTTAATGTATTCTTGAAGTTCAGTGAAAAAAAGGTTAAATAAAGGTTTCCCTTTGCGTTTTTTTAGAAATTCACAACAATAATCAACACAATGTTTCTAAAAAGTAACAGTAGAGGGACATTTCTAAAGTAAGTGAAAAGACGTTTCAACATTAGGTCCACAGAATCAGCAAGAAATATCAAAGTCGTTTTTGGCTGACCGCTGAGGTCAGCCCTACATATGGCTTTGTCTGTACACTGACTGACTTAATGACTGAGTAACTGAGTGAGTGACCCTATATCCAAAGCCCTACCATAACAGAGTTGGGTTGTTTTTGCTCTTCTGCCAAACCGCTTCAGCGTGAGTGTGTGATAGTAGAAGGTGGAAAGGGTTACTGGTTGTGCTTGTATTTATGGCCAGTTAGCCAAACGTTAGCTCGGCCTTAGCCAGGCCAACATATTTCTTCATTACAGTTAGCTTACATTAGCTGGCGCTATTGTCTGAACCAGACAACAGAGTGTTGCACAGAGCAACACTGAAAGCTTTCTGTGACAGAAAAAAAATGTTCTTGCTGGACCTGGACCTGGACCGCTGTTCTTGTTAAAACCAGCGCAGAGAACCACACCAACAGCTTGTCTTGTGCAGAGAGGTTTTTGCCCTTTTCTTGTAGTGATAATCTCCCCTTCGCGCAGTAATAGCAAAAAATACAGACAGCGTATTTCCCCATATGTTCTCTACATGCAGCTGAGTTGATGTGTGTGTCTGTCTGTGTTTCACCAATCAGATGCAGTAGAAGAAAAGCAGGAGGGGAGGGGGGATGACCCTGCTCAGGGTTCATCTCAAGCGGCAACCTCTGGCCCTAACATGAAGCCAATGTGGAAGTGCAAAAAATTGCAATACAGCGAGTGCCCACTTGAGGCTGGCTGCAGGAACACTGGAAGTCCCATCTGAACACCAGTTAAAAAGACGGTTTTTACACTAGAAATAAACTGGTTCAAAAAACCAAACGTGCCTCATTAGCTAATGTCTTCATATCCTCTCACTGTACGGGGGGTGAATTTTTTTGTACTACAATGGTTTAGATTATATTGAGGAAAAACCTCACTGTGGACTGATGGCATGTTTCGTTAGATTGACAGATAGCTTGACAGGCAAAAGCTACGTTTCTGTCAACCAGAATGCTAGCTAGCTAGCTGACAGGAAGTGGAGCTTAGTGGGTGGGCTGTCAGGTTGATCCAAAGTTCGGTTAAGACTGCGATTTCAATATGGAGCCGCCGCGGATTGGCTTCAAAAGCAGTTTGAGTCCGCCTATTGTAAGCAGACAGCTGACGTCACACAGGGTTTGTCCAATTCTTTCTACAGTCTATGATTCATCTCCACACACACAGAAGGAGACAGACAGAGAGAGAGGGCAACATGTAGCTTTGTACACTTCAGTAACCACTTACTATACCTTTGGCTAAAAATAATAACTAACAATCATCACAAATTCACTCTGCCAGAACATACTTTTTAGTCAGGCATTTCAACAGGCATACGTCTACAGATAGGTCTACACATGACCATGCCGTGAGAATAAAGGCTTTTTAATGCTTAGAGAGATTGCCTTGGAGTTTTCTTCCTGTTTTCAGGCATCCCAGATAGTTGCGATCAGCCATATACTAGGTTTTAACCCAATCTCGTTTATCTTTTGCAAATAATGTTTGGTAGCAGCTCACATTTGTTTATATGTCATCTGCCATCTGTCATATTGTAATCTGTCTGCTTGCAAGAGAGATGCCATGAATATTGCTCTCTAGAATGAATGAGGAGAGGAGCTGGGTTGCTAGCAAAAATTAAATAGGGAGAAACTTTGGCGAACTCCCCAGGATAACTATAAATGAGGTGAAGTACCATAGTCAAGTTTGATAGAGGAATTGGAATTGGTATAATGTTTGACTAGCTCTAAAAAAATAGCTCCCCAAACCAAATTGAGAAAGTGCATGGTAAATAAATCTGTGTTCAAGGGAGTCAAAGGCCTTGTAGAAGTCCAAGAACAGAATATCATTGATAATTTCAGAATAGTCCAGAGATCTAGAACTTGTCTAATATCGTTAGCAATTTAAGTAAGTAAGTAAAACTTTATTCATATAGCAATTTTAAAACACACAGTTACAAAGTGCTTCACAAAAGAAAAATAAATACTTAAAACCGATAATCCACAAAAGGAGAAAATTAAATCACATATTTTACATGATCAAACAAGACATAAAAATAATTCACTACAATCTGGAGGAACTTCAAGTTACAAGATCACAAGAAAGCCTGTCCAAACAAGTGAGTTTTTAAATGTTTCTTGAAAATTTCCAGCGACTCTGCTGATCAGATGGACTGTGGTAGTTTATTCCACAGGGTGGGGGCTAGCACAGAGAAGGCTTGATCAGCTTTAGGTTTGAAATTAGAAGAAGGGATGTACAGCAGGCCGAGATTAGATGATCTGAGCGGGCAAGGAGGTCAGAAATGTAACTAGGAGCAAGGCCATGTAGAGCTTTTTATGTGAGTAACAGGATTTTGTAGTTGATTCTGAATTTTACTGGAAGCCAACGGAGACGTGTGTCTGTTGGGCATTCACCAGACTGTGACTCATTGATAAAAGTGATGTTTAATCCATGTTGCTAAAATAAGAGCTAGTATCTTGTAATTATTATTGAGAAAATAGATAGGGCACCAGTTCTATTAGAAGCAGGCCTTTTTTGGGTTTTGGGATGAGGTTGAGGAGGCCTTGTGTGTGTGTAGGAGGCAAAGCTCATTTCTTAATACTTTCTAGAGAGACATTTAAAAGAAAGAGAGTCAATTTTGTAAATATTTTATAAAATTCTGAGCCAAGTCCATCGTTGCCAGGGGATTTATTGTTTTTAAGGTTCAGTATAGCATCTAGTTTTTCCTCAGAGGTTCCATCTGTTCAAGCGCTGCTTACTTTATCCGTAGTGACAACTTCCTGTATCCTCCTCTCTCATTGGTCAATTCCTTTCATTTCCGCCATATTCAAAAACAGTCACAAGCCCACGCTATTGTAGTAGCGTTTGTTGTTGTTTTCCATTTAACCCCTTCATTACTTAGTAGTTTAATAGTCCTGCCCGCTACATTTCAAATGGGTGAAATTGGTGTAGTCCAAGCTCCAATTACAGAGAAATCTTCACTTCAACCGATAAAAGAACAGAGCTGCAGGGATTTAAAGAGGAAGTTTTCTGCTGATGAAGAAGAGTTTGCCTCCCTCGGGAATCACAGGAGTCTGAGGAGGTTAGTCCATCTTTTTCTGTTCAGACACGGAGCAAAGCCACGGGAAAGTATCTAACAGTGTCATTAAACAGTTTGAAGGGACTCAGACGCGCTCGTTTGTCGACATTTATAAAAGCTAATGGTCGCTAGCATATTTTACAGATGGTTTTCTCAGTGACGGAGATGGCCCTCAACGAAACCGTTTGTTATCTCCAAACAAGAGGGATTAATCCCTGAAAATCAGTGTGAACCTCGTTTTTATTGATTTAAATCAATGTATAAAACATTCACGATGCAAATGGTGTATTTAATACGTTTTATGACGCATGTCGATGGATGTAGTTGCGTCAAAACGCCACTAAATGTCAGCAGAGGACCGTTAGAAAGTCTCGTGCGGTTCTTTATTTACCTCTAACGAGTCAGAGACTTTATTTGATTTACATTTTCTCTAGACTTATCTTGCATCAGTTATGTGCTTTGTAACTTTAAATTCTAACGCAAAAACGTCAGATATCTTACTGATCAAACATGGAAGGTTAGGACAAAGTCCCTTCTTCCCTTCCCCCCTATGGGTACATGGATTAATGAAAAAATACTGCAGTGTAACTGCAATGAAGTTGTAGGCTGGTGTCATTCACAGAGTTAATCACAATAAAAAAAAATCCAGCACAGTTACAATGTAATGAAATGTGGTCAGTAAATACATTTTAAGGATTCTACACTTGCATTGGCTACACCTATTTGCAACATGTTTCTCAAGTCAAAATTAGTCACATTTATTTAACCTCTAAATTTTGCTTTTATTTTTTTCTGTGTTTATTATGACATACTGTGGTAACAATAAAAATCTAAATTTCTCGTGCAGCCATGCCATAAGATATCAAATTTTTGTCAATAATACAAAGATTGTGGATATTATAAAACAATGCATTCAATATAGGGCCCCAATTAAGAATCTATATTGATTAAAACCAGGTAGCATCACAGACTGGATGTAATGCACTTACAGCTCACATTTAAAGGCAACTACAGGTACATATAAAAAATTAGATTATCATGAAAAAGTTAACTTTTCTTACTGCGGAGAAACTTCCATACATCCTAGATTCATCACCTGGAGCCAGTCAGTCTGTGGCCCTGCTGGGAATGGAAGCATGAATTGCTCTAAAATCTATACTGGTAGATGGTTGAGCAATGTTTACTCTGTATTTGATAAAGTACAGTCTCACATGATTCCAAACACCTTTGTATCTGACTGACACGACACTTGCAGCCCATTTCCTGGACCCGTCTGAGTGTGGTGGCTCTTCATCCACTGACTCCAGCCTCAGTCAGCTCTTTGTGGAGCTCCCCTGAGTTCTTAAATTTGCCTTGTTTGACAGTGTTGCTTGTAATGTGTACCTTTTCTTAACACACTTTTCTCTTCCATGAATATGCTTTAATACAGCCTCTGAGAACAGCCTGCCCTTTTAGCGGTGACCTTCTGAGGCTAACCCTCCATGTAAAGGGTGTCAGTGACTGTCTTCTGCACAGTAGTCAAGTCAGCAGTCTTCCCCATGATTGCAGTTGTTTGTACTGAACAAGGGTGAGAGATGGAAGCTCAGGAAACCTTTAGACTTTTCTACAATATTCTAATATTTTGAGATAGTGGAGATAGAAGTCTTTTTTTTTTCTAATTTTCTCTGTCAGGATTTCAACCACATGTGCATGCATGGACAGCTAGCCCAAGATTTCATTTGTCCTCCATGTTTTTTTCTTCTTAAGTCACGTTTGATCACACATTTCTGTGGGATCTTGTTTGTGTTGGATCTTCACTTTGAAGTTGTTGCTACAAACAGCAACTTTGTGCTCTCACTGAGAATTAGAAGGTGAAAAATTGTTATTAAAATCAACTTGTGTGTGGCCATCCTAGGCTCTATCCACACCTCCACACAGTATCTTATCAGTAGAAGTATTGTTTCCCTTAGCTTGTTTTGCACCTTCATTTTAACTATTAGTGCTTGTTTTCAAGCTTTTGTTATTGTTTGATTAAGAGCTCTCTGGTGGCTGAATTTACATACTGCGAACTAAAATCCCAAGCAGGAGGATGAACCATTCCAGAGACCCATAAATAACAGTTTAATCCTGGCATTTCAGAATTTATAAAGACAGATTTAGAATGATGAATCCCTGGTAAAGTCCCCTCAAGATCAAAGAGGTCAAAAGGGGCTGGTACAAAAGTTTTTGTTGATGGGATATTGTTTTAAATAGCTAATACCAGCCAGTTTTCTGGTGTTTCCCTATTTATGGAGAGAATTTTTGAATTCCCTCGACAGGGCATGTGGTACTAAACTTAGTGTCTTTGCTGTTTTTGTTTGCAGTATTACCTCTGTGTTCAACTTCAGATGAGCAGAAAAAAGAGTCCTTCACATGAACTTCTACCCCTGGAAAATCAAAACACTGTAGTTAAATGTTGTTCCAGAGCTCATAATCATCAATACAATGAGATTTATCCTGTTCTGGGGTATGCCGCCAACATACAATAACAGTAATCAGTGTGTTTTGGGACAGTAATCCCCTGGGAGCGTTTATATTGGACCCTTTTGAAAAGCTTTCCATGTCGTGAGCCAGTTTTACCCGAGCGCTGCCCGTTGCACGGCTGGCTCTGCAGACCAACACGGAAAAACATCGCCCAAGATTTGACCTCCATAACGAGGTTTATGGAACAAAAAACATACGCTGTGAGTGAGAGAAAATAAAGTTTGATTTCCCGAGTGAGATTGGCATTAAAACGCTCGACTGGCAGTGGAATCATTCATGCAGCCAAACACGTGCAGAATTTAGCCAACAGAATAAAACAAAGCTGATCCAAAGCTCTTGAACTCAGCAAAGAAAGGTCACTGTCCATGTAAAGCTCCGTGTTAAAACATCACGTTGAATAGGCAGAGTAATAGAAATGTTCTCAGGGTGGGGTTTGGGCTCATAAAAATGAGAATGTTCTCAATAAACTTCTCTTCATGTAACACTTCATATAACAGAAGTATGCAGATTTTCTTATCAGTGGTTTCATCCACCATGATCTGATTGAATAATGGATCCTGATTGGCTGTGGCAGCCTTAATTTATGAAGTGTTGACTTTTCTGCTTTCTGTCTTCTTATAAGAGATTTAAATGTAACTTTTGGGTCATCATGACATGCCATAAAGCCAAAGTTTGAATGGTCCCAGTGTTATTTTTTAAGCTATGGCACTGTTCAACACCGTCAGTTTTTTAAACATGTGAAATCAAACAACTTTTTTTAGCAGTGGATCCCACCAATTGCATTTAAGAAAAAGTAGCTGGAAAAAAACAAGTTTTCTTGTGGTTAACTTACACCATTCTGCTGATTTATTAATATAAAAGTCTGTTCATATGACCTTTTTTAAAAAATGTTTGTTGAATAGAAATTTGATTATTCTAATCATTTTAAAAGCTTTCCAGGAAATCTAAATCCTGATTGGCTTTCACATTGAACTGAGCTGTTTATTAAGGCTAAAAGATACGTTGATATATTTTCTAAAGAGAGATAGGGTGAGATGCTTTTTTAATCAACTAGTGCCATGAGCAGGACTCTTATCTTAAGCCCGCTTCCGCCCACGCTCACTGGATTTCTGACAATTACCACCCACTCCCACAGCACGTGCCGTCCACTCTTGCCTGCCCCACAACAGCTCTTTCCAAACCCGCCTGCATCCTGCACAGATTCTGACAATCCATGGTAAGTATTCAGAATAACAGACGTTGGGTTTAATTAAAGGAATGGAAATATTAATGTGTTAGCTTAAGCACCACCTTGCATGAACCTGAATATGAGGGTGCAACAAGCTTTTCGCTATAAAGGATGTGGCTGGGGCGGAGGAGGTGAAGCTTCGCCAGCAGCAGCAGCAGTGTGGTGCATCAGTATAAATGCAGGCAGGGGGTTAGTGACAAGTACGTCATATTTGTGTTGAGAGAAAGAGCTGTGATTGACGTGGGGAGTTGGGAGGCAGTAATTAGGATCAGCTGGCCTCAGCTGATCACGGCTGGCCATGTGACTACCATGGTCTCCCTCTTTGGCAACATTGAGAAAAGAGGGTGAAACTGTGAAGGAGCTACACCCACTTTTCCAAATATTGGCAGCATATTTGAACAATTTAGACAGTGGTCTCCCTCTTTTGGTTAAGTAATATGAAGATTGTGAAGTTTCTGTGTTTTTTGACACCACTGATCATTAAAGTAATGATTTGATCATACCAAATTCATGCTATTCAAGAGTACAGAACAGTTTGACAATCTACTGAAGTTATACTAAAATTTTTGCTCTATTTAGACAGTTGTAGAAGTTTGACTTTAATTTTTGACCATTAAAAACTGCCATTATTAGATGTCAAATGTATCGAACATAAACATAAACATGATGAAATTCAGAGAAAGTAGAGATGATAATCATAAATTTCTGTGTTCTGAGCACCCTTGAACTTTCTGTCTTTGATGTTTTTCTTATATTCTTTCTCATGGACTCCCAGCCATGCATTATCCTTTAGTTATGTAAGTGTGTCGTGTCTTCTATAGTATCGGTAGTAAAGATAAAGATCTAAATGTTCACTCAGGAGGGGTCACAGTGTTAGGACAGTTCAGTTTCAGAGTTATCCGTCTTCAGTAAATAAGGGCTGGGCTCACTAAGATGTTAAAGCATTGACTCATGAGCCACACTTCCCTCCACATGAGAGCAGGTTCAGGACTAGAAAAGACCTTTGTCCCCCTGACTGGAGGCAGAGATGAATGTAAAGTGACATCAATCAGATATTCATGACAAATTTACACACGCAAGGGGGTGTCGGCTTTCAGAACAGCTCATGTGTGGGAATGCGGATATTGGATATGTCTACTTCTAGTGAGTCATTTTCACAAGAATGACAGGAGATATTTACACCCTGATTAAAATGTCATCAATACATTTGATATTAACTTACACACAATTGGGCTACATATCTACTGGGTATTTATGCCATTATTTCTGAAGAAGAGGATGCTAAGTAGTCCCTCGTGTTCAAAGAGAGCTTAAGAGAACAGGCAGGGTTTGGTTTAACCCTTTATGAAAAGATACTAGTCTGATGTACACATGAAATGACCTGGATGTTGATGGTGATATATTTACTGCATGGAAAAGTGCTTCTTGTTGGACCAACGCCATAGCAGCAAAGTTGGGTGGCAAAGTGATTCCGCTCAGTGCCGGCCTCTGAGATAGTAACAGAGGTGAGAATGGGATCAGTGGAGTCAGTAGGGGAGTGTAGCGCTGTGTGCATCTAAGCGTTTAAAGCAGGGTAGTGGGATACACACTGTGAGACAATAGTTCTGATTTTGGGTGCGACCCCTCCCCTCCGGCCAAAGTCAGCTAAGGCGTGATTATCTGATGCTTGTAAAGGTTATCTTGAAAAATGTTCCTGTAGCGTGAGGGTGTTTTTAGAACGACTTTAACCCTGTCTGATCTGCACGAAGTCATGGACTAAAACTGCTATCGCAATGGATGTAGCAGGTAGCTAACAGCTAGGGTTATAAATCACCAGTTTCATCATGATATGATGTTCATATTTTGGACAATGATGTATTATTTTCCAATATCACAAAATCTGCCAGGATACAATTTGATACGATAGCCTAAGATTGATATCAGATGATTTTTATGCACAAATTTCACACAGTTAAAGAAAAGTACTTGCATCAATTTGATTACTGAATGGTTTCTGTATTTAATAAAAGAAACAAAGAACAAAAGCCTGCATTTCACTAAAGTGACCTTTTTATATTGTCTAATTGTTTAAAATCGAGGGCCCCTGATTATCTTTAAATCATTAACATAATAAAAACATGTAGATTTCATGTCAACAATCATTTCAAGTATTTCTTCATGTCCTTGGATCACTCTAAAGCACCTGTATGTACTTTCCCTGCAATATCTCATAATTATGATAACATTTTTGACTATGATCCTTTTTATTGGGGCCCAAGCACCAATCTCGGTCAGCTAGGACCCTATTGTTTCTGTAGACATTATTTTTCTGTTGGAGGAATCACTAATTTGGGGGCTTTAACATGCTCAAAAACTCACCAAACTTTACAGATAATTGTCCCCAAGTGGATCTTTTTGTATTTTGATGGAATCATGAAAGTCTATTGAGCAGGGGGCCTCAAAATTGAGACAGGGGACTGGGTAAGAGCTACGCGCCTGAAAATTGATACCAGTGTATCATGATTAGACCAAAAAAAGTCTCTTGGGACCATTCCCTAAAATATTTTAGAAGCTCACTACAAATGGCTGAGTGTCAAATTTTGGTGTTTTTGGGCGATTCACAAGTTTCATATTTTAACAAACCAGTTTGAAGGATTTCATCTGATTGACTCCTGAAATTTTTTTGATCATACTAGTCAACCTGGAGATCTAAAGTTGTGCTAACTGTGAGTTTTCACTATAGGTAGGGGCCGTGACCGGAGCCCAAACTTAGTCTCCTTTATTGTACATTTTTTGCAGTGAAAATAAACAAATAGCACCTACCTCTTTGTTTGTCAATCATCACCAAACTTCACACACTGATCCTGAATACAAGATCCTTACTTCGTGATAGTGCCCCCTTTTGGCATTTCAACATTTTATCCTCTAATTTCTTTTAAAAAACCTCCCTTTAAATATTCAGCCCCCGCATACCATTCAGCCTAGGCTTGTGATTTTTTTGTTCTTCACATGGGCCATCATCAGACCTACAAAAAAGCCTCTTGGACTCATGCCCAAATCCCAACAGCAGGTCCACCAGCTTCATCTACTAAATTTTGAAACAGGGCGTTTTTGATGGTGCCAAATGACTTTAACCTGTTCTAATGTTTGTAATATTCTCTGGCAAGACAACAGTGTCACACTGAACACGCCTATACAAAAATATTATAGCAAATACTGGTAACAGGAAGTGACACAAATGGGTTATGCTCTGATATTGAAAGAATGGCTTCAATAATTTTTCCCAAACTGACATGTTTCATTAGAGGATGTCTCACTGGTCATGGCGAGCATTTCGATATCTCGCCATTTGAGACAGGAAGTTGGTCCGACTCTAATTTGAAACATTTGGTTTGCTTCAAATTTAACATATGGTCAAATTCTGCCCCTCTACACATTTAAATGTGAATTTCATGGTTTTGAGGTAATGCCACTAACAAAATGCCTCTTATCTTTTTTTTAATTTTACATTATAGAATCAGTCCTGTTCTTATCATCTCTACATATCTTTGTCATACTGCCAGCTACTATTGACAGGCAGTACTTCCTCAAATGAAAGGTGTGCTATGTTCATTAAATTTAATGACACTCCTGGGGGATCTACATGGTTTCTCAACTGTGCTGCAGCACACTGCACGGGTTTGCTAACACCCTAGGGTGCGAGGGCCCTTCAGTGCTGCTTGTAGCCTTACTTATATTATATTTATTATTATTTTTTAACTTAATTACACACACACAAGTGGACTTGAACAGATATTTTAACCCTATATAAGAACTTCATACTTACATAGGGGGCCTATTAATGTGGTATATAGTCTGTAGTTTTGTTTTTCATTATTGATTCATTATTGATTTAAATAAATCTGTGGCATGTGATGTTAGGGTGACTAATTTACATTTTTTAGACAACAAACACATCTGGTTCGGACTGCTTATGTGTTCATTAAAAATCTAATGAAATCTGTAAAACAGACACTAAATACTGCGGTATCACTGAGTAGATATCAATGTCTTAAGGCATAGTGACACTGGAGCAATGATACGGTGCTCTTACCCATTACAAAGTGAAGCAGGAAGTAGTGTTTGTGCTAAACATCCCCCCCCCCCCCCACAGTTCTTTCTCTGTTTAGATTCATTCTATTATTTATTTAGTGGCTGACTTGCGGCTTTATCTTGATGAACTAACTTTCTCTAACCTCCTCTTCTATTGTAAATATTCTCATCATCTCTGGCACCGTTCATTGGAGCTCATTTGTTTTATTTTCAGCACAGAGATATCAAGTCAATGAGCGGAAGAGCGGTTATGTTTAATTGCTGCAGGCTCTCGTTCCCTGTAAGATTCCCAGCATGTCTTTCTGCAAGTGTGAGAAACTGGCTACACCTTCAGCTGAATGCCTGATGATGTAACACTAGTCTTATATTGTTTGTGTATCGCAGTCTGGCCTCTTGGCCGATGCTCGTCATATTTCAGCGACATGAAACACATTGACCGTGTCTCTGTCTGGAAGCTCAGAGCGGTTTTACAGTCAGACAGCACACAGACCTGCTGCTTTGATAGCTTCCCAGCATTTAAACAGTTAAATATTTATATGATGCTTTCACAGAGACCTTTGTTACAGTTATCATAAATGTACAGGCTTTGGTATTCATCTCTTATGTAAAGTCAGATTCAAAAAATGTAGAAACAATGAACAGTGAAAAAGGATGAGTGTTTGTTGAACAGTGCAGCCATGGGAACTGATCGAAGTTTTAAATGTATTAGTAAAGTATGTGGTGTTTTTGTTGACAATTTCTAAATTTCTAAAACCAATTTTATATAAAGTTAATCGCTTACTCTGCCTCAAATATTTCAAAACAATTTTCAAAGCCAGAGAAATCCTTTTTTTCCCTGAACAGGATGTGTCTTATCATGGCAGCCATTATGACAGCATGAAGGGTATGAAATATTTATTGTTGCTGTGGAAATGCTTGCTATTATGTCAAACACTGCTATATAACAAAGCATGAACCACTACAGGAAGCTGCTGTTCTGTTGCTGTATCACATTCATGTTTTGTGCTGCTTATTTGCTCTGCTTTTACTTTCCTATCACTTGCATTGAAATGACCAAAGAGTAAGGACAGATGGAGATGACAAGATACCAGGAGTGTCTCACAGGAAGATTATCTTGATTTTCTTTCATGTTTTTCACTCAACAGGGCTTGGTAAGCGCTATTGTACACTGCAGAGTTGCAAAATCACCAATTTTTTCACCTCTTCCCTGCACAAAGATATTGGATTGTGCTACTCTTTCGTGTCCATTCTATATATTATCTGATTAACAATTCTGAACTCTTTAAAGTTCCAAGTAAAAAAGTTGTCTTAGCAACAGACCAGGGAGGGACAATCAAATCAAGTGTTTTCATGAACGTTGATCTGAACGACTATCGGCATGAACCAACCCCTCTTGATTGGAATCACATTTCTTTCCAAATGAGATGGATTGGAGAATTTTATTCTCCAAATTTTTTTTAGTTGATAAAATTCTGAATTCATAATAATAAGTAAGCTGAGCAGTGGGGCTCTGTTATGACAGCCTCAATAAAAAGACACGCCCTTTTAAAAACCATGAAAGTTAAGGATTTCTCTGGCTCTGAAAACTAAAACTAAATTAATTTGTGCATTTCAGTGCCAGAGTTCTTTGTATTGTACCTTTCAATGAATTCGGAGTAGGGCTGGGTATTTCCCACAACCCTGATGCACAGCATGTGTCATGACACACACTAATTTTGGACAAATGACCATCTTCATGGTGAAGATATCTGAGAGAAAAGGGTTGGTTTGGGTTGATAAACTGAACACCAGTTATGTTTATCATTGATGATTCCTCTTTTGAGCGTCAACCCACTGAGTTTGCATCACAGAGGCTTAAACACACCCTGATGTGTCTCCCAGCAACACAGATGTTTATAAAAACCTCAAACCTTTAAACGTCGATGAAGATGACAATAATGTGTCCCCAGGTTTCCTGTTAAACGTATTAGTCATTGTCATTTTATGGCACGTATGTAGGGAGAGTTCGAGATTACAAGAAGGTGAATGTCACTCCTACTAGGTCATCAAATTGCAAAATACCACCATAAAGAAGCATCTAAACCACTGCTTTTATGTTCAGTGATATCTCATGATATTTGTCAGCCCACATAGAGGAATGAAGGTTAGACTCCCTAAATCAGTGGTTACCTCCTGGAGTAGTCACAGAAATGGTTAAGAGTCTATGACTGTAAAAGAGAAGCCACAGAGTGAGATCATGACACTTTTTCAATGCCTTTGTAGCATAAGCTTAAATTGTGTGAAATAAAAAAAGGGATTCTTTCACATCAGATGCTAAAATAGGACTTTTTAGGAGGCATTTCTGTCATATTTAACAACAAACCCAAACACTGCACCTATCTAGCTTAAAGATTGACTATTTTAGTAGACCGTGGGGGGTTTAGCTCTTCAGGAATGTGAGTGAATTAAACTCTGACAGTTCAGCCTGGGTGACACCTGCAGCGACCTTTGACCCTGACTCTCCTTCAGGACACCCACAGAGCTCCTCTTTTCTCCTCTCTTTAGCTCTTGTTGTTGTTGTTCCTCTGCACATGCTGTTTATCCAAAACGGTAGC
Source organism: Cheilinus undulatus (assembly GCF_018320785.1). Classification (NCBI taxonomy): domain Eukaryota; kingdom Metazoa; phylum Chordata; class Actinopteri; order Labriformes; family Labridae; genus Cheilinus; species Cheilinus undulatus. Next base: position 14,328,437 of record NC_054887.1, on the reverse strand, counting down.
ATCAGTGCATACGTGTCTAACGTGGGTGGTCTCAGTGGGATTGCTAACTTTAGCTAATTATTCATTTGGTTAAACTCAACACGTGCACGCTCACATTTTCTTCATACTTGTTGGTTTTTTAATCCTCTTGGTTCGTGTGTATGATGTCAGTTTAATCGTCTCCATGGCTGCATGACTCAATATATGTTTAATGAGTAGTATTGCAGGTTTTTTCAGTGCTAGGGACTGAATAAGTCATAGATTAAAATATGAAGTCTCTTCAGATTCTACATGCATGTTTGCTGTGCCAAAATATAGATTATCAAAGCATTTATTTTCAAAGGGCTTCTAAGGAAAAAGTTATGTGGGCTCAAATGATCTTAACTGTCTTGGAAGTTAGCTGGAAACCTGTGTAGTCCTTACAAAATCAGCTATAATAATCACATTTAAACTATCATGATCAACATCTTTTCAGAACAGTCATTGGTTTTTATTGTGAGTATTTTGGCTGAACAGGCAGATTATAATTTCAAAAATAATCAATGTTATAAGTATGAATGACATAAAATTCATTAGTAGCCCTTTGGCAACCTGAGTTAACAATGAAGATTGCTGAAACTGATCTCTATCTGAAAACAGCCAATACAACGTTTAGTATTGTTTAGTGTTTATTTTTGATACTCGTTGTTGTGCTTTGAATTTGCTGTTGAGTCGTCATCCACTCACTATTTTTAGGCATTGGATTTTTGCTGTAAACTTTGCACCTCAGTAGAAAAGCATGTGGAACACATTGGCCATGGTCCACGTCATCTGCCAACCTAGTGGTGGTCAAGTGACGATAGTGATGCTGTTGTGAATGTCAGCTAACCATCTATTTGGCCACACCTGTTAACTCTTGAATTCAGGTGTTTCAATTTAGACCCGTTACCACAGGTTCATAAAATCAAGCACCTAGCCACGCAGTCTCCACTGGCAACATTTGGGTCATTCTGAAGGGCTCTGTGAGTTTGAGCTTGGTACCGTGATGGATGCCACCTTTGCAGTAAGACTGTTTATGAAATTTTATCTCCTCTGGATAATCCACAGTTAGCTGTAAGAGTTATTATTAGAAAGTGGAAGCGTTTAGGAACAACAGCAACTCAACCTCAAAGCGGAAGACCATGCACAATCACAGAGTGGTGTGAACGACTGCTAAGGTGCATTGCGCATTTTGCTGATTCCATAGCTGTAGAGTTCTGGACTTAGGCTACATTTGCAGTAATAGAACTGTGCGGTACTAGCTTCATGGAATGGGTTTCCATTGAATGGAGTGGTATAAGGCACACCAACACTGGACTGGGGAGCAGTGGAAACATCTTCCGTTGAGTTTGGCAGTCAGATGGGAGAGTCTCTTGGAGGATGCTAGGAGAACGTTACCTGCCTGGCTGCATTGTGCCAACTGTGAAGTTTGATGGAGGAGGGTTAATGGTGTGGAGCTGTGTTTTTAGGGGTTGGTCTAGGCTCCTTATCTCCAGTGAGGGGCAATCTTCATGCCGCAGCATTCCATGACATTTTGGACAATGCTATGCTTCCAACTGTGTGTCAACAGTTTGAGAAGGCCCATTTAAATTCCAACATGACTGTGCCCCCATTCACAAAGCAAGGGCTATAAAGACATGGTTTGGGTTCAGTGTGGAAGAACTTGACTGGCCCACACAGAGCCCTGAGCTCAAGCACCTTTGGGATGAATGGGAACAGAGCTTGCAAGCCAGGCCTTCTTGTCCAACATCAGTGCCTGACTTCATAAATGCTCATCAGAATGAATGGGCACAAACTTGTTAATGTCACATTACAAGAGCATTTGTCCTTTCCAAAGTTCAATTTCTGTAGTCTCGGCTGCAGTAAGGCTAATATTTTGTTTAGTTTGTGTCGTCTGATCCATTCTGGAGAGAAACTTCCAACTCCCTGGATAGCTTCTTCCAGCTAGCTGCCATCATATGAAGGAATCTGTGCTTTTATCACCAAAGAAATAAAAAGAAGCTGGAAAATTTTTGCCAAAACTAGTGCTTTTTGATGCGTTCACTCAAGAAAAATTAGTGTAGTTTTAAATCAGAGAGCTGAAATCACATCTGATGCTTTCAAAATACCTTCAGATGTCATGTTTTATCTAACCAACACGGGGCTGTACAGTGCGACATATAAGTCGCAAATGCTTCAAGAAAGTTGGTCTGTGCTAAGAGGTTGTCGCTCCTCATCGCACAGGTGTGATGACAAAGTGAGAGAGGTGTGTGCATGCCAGGCACGCAGATAAGACTTTAGGTTTGACTTGTTGCCACAAACTTCACTCCACTTTGATTTGAGATTTGAAATTTATGCCCAGTCTATTTTTTATATTTCTGTCAGATTTTAAATTCAAGCTGAATGTTATTTCCTCTCGTCATGCATAATCGGCCACACTCCACAGCTGATACGATGGTGAGAGTGACCTGCAGCAACTCATACAGATGGGGCAGGCTCAGGGCTGTGTCTTTACCCTAACAATACACATGCTGTTTATGCAGTGTTGGATGTATTTATCTTCTCCTCCATGCTGCTGTCACTCTCTCTCTCCCTCATACACTGCTGCTTGTCTATCCATGTCATATCAGACCTGTATGCTAAATTTAGACATGTATTAGCTTGTTAACCAAACAGCAGCATCAACGATATTAGTGAAGGAAAAATGCATTGTTTTATACACTTACCTTTAATCGGAAGTTAGCGCAGACTGAGCGCTCTGTCCTCTCACTGTGACCATCCGTGTGTAATTTGAGAGGAGGAGGAGAACAAAGAAGTAAGCTAGCTGATACTCGTTTTTAACATCGTCTAGCCTACCTGCCTTAATGAAAAACTTGGGATTATAGCCATGCTCCTCTTGAACATAACAACCATGTTTTGCTGAAAGATTTTTTGTTTTACTTGCCATTTAACTTCTGATACTATGATTACACTGTGTTGGAGAGAAAAGAGCGTCTGTTCATTTACATTAGCTCTATAAACATCAGAACCCAGTGTGATAGTACAATATAGCCCAAGCTCTAACAGTGTTTAATGAATTTCTAATAATGTTAGACATGTTTTCTTATTACTCTGGGTATCAGTAAATATATAAGGGGTGTCCAAACTATGGCCTGTGGGCCAGCTGTGGCCCTTGGTCCTTTTGAACTGGCCTGCAAGAAATCCATCAAAAAGGCCCACACAAGAACATAAAACTTGTAGTTTATTTTATTTCTTAGTTTGACGAGGAATGCACAGTATTGGGGTTTACACAACATGGGGATATTTACAAATTGAATTGAGTCAATATTAATATATAATGTACTTTAGACAAAATACTTCAATCTTAACACCGTTTAAGGATGAACAAAAAGAAATCAATAAATTTCAGTCTCTAGAGCACATTTTAAAGTTTAAGTAAATAGGATGAACACAGAAAAAGACTTCAGCTGACATTGGTCTGTTGGACTTTAGGCTATTTTGGTTTTGTTTTTCTAGAAAATTCACTTTTTAAGCATATATTTTGGTTACTGGTTGGTTTTAGAGCTGTAACAAATGTATATATTTTGCTACAGGTTTTTTGGTCTGTGCTATAAGATTGTCAACCTCTGTAGCACCAGCACTATGGGCAAAAAAATTTAACATACAGCCCTGCAATAACCCAATACTAACGATATTTAACAAAGGAAAAAAGGAGAATCCTTGGTGCTTAAAACCATCTTAATGGTTAATAGATAATCGAAATAGTTGACTAGTTATTTTCTGCAAATTGACTAACATATTATTCATCAGCTCTTTTAACCACAGGCCTTGACTCATCGTTACAAGGTGTCCGAGCAGAGACTGAGGTTGTTCTGCAGCTGCCTGTAGATGGACAGTTGCTGTGTCACTGGAGAGAAGCCAACTGGAGCAACAGAAGCAGAGCGGCAGTATGACAGGAATGACTTGGCCTTACGAGCAGCACTTGTCGGACACACGAACACAACAAGTGTTTCTGGGCAGCTCGGCATTCTCCGGATGCTGATGCCTTTTTAGGCTCCGCCATCTGAGGTTGCACAAAGACATTAAATCTGGGATATTATCAACTGCCCTGACACCATTTCTGATCATATGTGAGTGTGTAATTGGGTTATGTAAGCTGAGCGATGTAGGAGGGTTGATTCATCTTCCTGTTATCCAGGCTGAGTGTGATCCACTGTTGTTGCATGAAAGTTCCTTTAAACATTCTTCAGATTGTCTCAACATTTCATCTTTTGTTTGCATTTTCAAGTTTTGGTGGCTGGAGGGCTCCAGGATATGAGGGGAAGTCATTTTATGACTATTTTTTAAGGCATTCAATTACAATATGATTCACAAGAAGTCGGAACGATTATTCTTGAAGCATTAGTTAGTTTTTTAACCTAAAAAGTAGTATGTAATGATTTGATGATATGATGATTTAATGATTTTGATGATATGAATCTTAATTTATTGGCAGAAGTTGTGGACGAGGGCATATTGACCTCATAGCCCTTCTTTATATAATTTCCTTATTAGACCTTGACCTAATTGGATTGAGACTGATGATAGATCCATGTGTCAAATATCAAGCCAGATAGTTTCAAAGACATTACATTTTTTTACCTGGAACAAGAAAACTGTTCATTCATCATGCTCCAATGTGACATGAAAAATGCACCTCTTTAGAAAAGAAAACCAATGTAACTTAACACATAAATCACCCAAATCCCATGACATGGTTTTTGCCTTTCATTTGGGGTGGCAAATGAAGTATCGTTATCTGTGTTGTAATTCGGTTTGGTAGATATCGGATGTATTGGTGCTGGTACCAGGTTTTGATACTCAACCCTTAGTATTAGCTGATATGAAAATGTTGCAGTTATTTAAACGACAATAAAATAGGTGTACATATTGGCATTGGTAGAGAAACTGAGTATTCGAATGTCTTTTACAAGAAATGTTTTTAAGAGATGGGCCGGGATGTCTGAGTTCAATTGCCTGATGCGAACACCTGGAAATAAACTTTAATAGGCTAGCAGATTTAACATTTCTTCATGCTAATTTTGACTTAAGAAACTACTTTTCTTAAAGTTTGTTTAGTTGGTCATTTTCAGTAAAACAGATTGTTTCCTGGGTTAAGAAAAATGAAGTTGATTTCTCAGGACGTAAATTGCAGTATTTTTTTTTTTTAACTGCAATTAACTGCATGATTGATGGCTCCTTTTAACACACCATGGTTGAGCAATGCCAGGGTCTTTCAATGGTGGTGGACATAAAATAAGTCCACCACTGCTCCTTAAAGTTTAAGTAAACCCACAGTTCAGAGCTAACTCCGCCCACAGCAGACTTTTGAAAAACACACAGAAAACAGGCAGTTTGGTACTGAGAGGAGGGAGGGGAAGAGGACAAGGTTTTCCAGATGTGGCGGGAGTGACGGTGACGTCCTTTTGCCAGAAAGTGACACAGAGTCACACTGCACTGCTGCCTCAGAGCAATCTTTTGAGGTGGAGGGTTTTGCCCCTCCACAATCCCCTGAAGCAGGCTGTGGGGGTGGAGTGTGGTGGTCCTAAGCACTACCTGTTTGGGCCGTTGGCTCCAGCACCAGAGTTACTAAAGCCCGAGCTCTCAGAGCTGAGGCAGTGCAGGAGAGAATGGGAGTGGTCTCTGAATGGTAAAGATGGTTAGAGGTGGTAATGTTCTACCTTTTATATCAAGTATGTGATGTAGAAACCTACCGAAGGTGTCTACGTCACCTTTTCAGAAAAGATTTTTCAAAGCAGATGTCCGTTTGAGTTAATTAAAAGCCATAAAATGCAGATTTTTTTGAGTTTGATGCAAATGTCAGAAATAACACCCGTAGCATTTTTGTGCCTTTATTTGATAGAGGAGGATAGTGGATAGAGTCAGAAACAGGGATGAGAGGGGGGGAGAGACATGCGGCAAGGGGCCTCAGGCCGGACTTGAACCCGGGCCATCCGCGTATATGGGATGCGCGCCCTAACCACTCAGCCACCTGCGCCCCAGCACTGATGTGTTTTATCATAATTTAGTCAGATACTTCAGTGTACAGCTGAAATGAAATATTAAAGTGTTCACTACCCCTTTAATGTCTCATTTCACTTTCAATGATCTCAGACAGCTCAGTGGACAAATCAGAAATCATGCGTACCTTGTATTATCAAACATTTACTCTTTAATGTTCCCTTATTTCCTTAATCATCCATACCAAGTTCCTTTTTCTGGGTTAAGTTCATGTTCTATTTTAATCTACCCACAAAAGCAGGTCAGTCTTCAAACAGGAGGCCAGTTACCCTTAGTTAAAGACAGTAGAAAAAAAATCCAAATTTTTACAAAAACAGTTTTAAATGCAAAAAAGACACTGACATAAATTATTCTAAAGTTGTTTGTGAAATATATTTTAATAACCTCTCCTTAATGTGAGGGTTCGTGTGCTGAAGTGCTTAACTATGTTTTTAATTTTATATGCCACTTATGTAGACCCCAGAAGGACTACCTGTGTTCTGTGGTATAGCTAATAAATCCTAAAATAGGGAATCCTTACAAATGTGAAATTGTGGTTGACCCACATATTGATGTGCATTACATTTATCTATCTAAACATTTCAGTTTTAGTAAAATTGACACATTACTTCACCATATTAAGATTCAGATAACATTTTTATCTATTTAAAGGTCTTTATAGCCTGTTTGAATTTATACAATTTCTGAAAATTTTAGAAAAGTAAAGCCTTAAATCAAAGTGGCGTCCAGTTTTGAAAGGTTTAAGGCTCTATAACCATACCCAGACTATCTTTTAACAGAATATAGCCCCCTCTTTCTGCAGCTTGTGTATAACTTTAATAACCAGATTACTGGGTTTCATAAGTCCACACTAACTTATCCTTGTACGGCAGTCGTGAGCCACACTTTCATTGAAAGGATTTCATCAATGTGAAATAGTGCTTCAATAAAAAAAACGATTTATTGTTGCTGTGAGGCAGATCTGAAGAGCTGCTTTGATGTTTCTTCCTCTGGCGGTGTAACCATCCGTTCACTGAGCGGTATGCGTTGTGTAATTGTCCTCTGTGCGGCCTCTTCCGGCCCTTAATAATCACACAGGTTCAAGATAAGTTGTTTGACATGAGAGGGATTAACAGTATGCACGGCTGGGTTTGGGAGGGGGGCGTTCAGTCCGGACAATCCCACCGTGGAGTCCCAAAAAAGGGCAAAGCTGTCACCTGAGAGAAAATCCCAACAAAAGACATTTGGGGCAATGCCAAATATTCAAGAGGAAGGTGTGAGGAAAAGGACTCCTCCTTCAGATCTCTACGGGGTCTCGTGTCAGTTTAGATGTTGATGAGGTCTCTTTGAAGACCCTCCTGGACGATCTCTATCTGTCAGCTGTGGTCAGAGGTGGAGGACTGCACCATGCTGAGGCTGTGGTAGGCAACAGGGTGGTGGATGTTTTCTCAGGACGCTCCTTGACTCACAGTTTCCCATTAATGAATGCTTTGTCATCTGCTTTACTCACTCTGTAGCCCAGACTGTAGGTCAGAGTGGACTCCATGGAGGTTTAAGTCAATCTGGTGCTTCTTAAATGTCGTCACGCTTGATTCACGGTGGTGGATTTTGCAGGATTACCATTTTTAATTACATAACCAGGAATGTAGCACAGTCATTGGTACAGCATGCATCAGACCCTGTAGGTGTTGGTTTTTGCAGCCAGGCGTGCAGTATACTTTTTATAAAGCGACCCTGTCGTTCTTGTGTTTTTGCATCAGGTCAATACGAAGAGGGAGCTCCTTCACCTTCCTCACACAAGGGCCACAATGGGACTTCAGTTTGGTGAGTACATTATTGAGCACAGTATTTCTTTTTTCTTCACTATGATATCACACACCTTACAGTTTTACTGAACTCACAAACAACTGATAAATTCTTCAGAAGAGGATCAAGAATAGCTGAATTAGTTGGCCTTTCTGATCAAATTTGTAGGTGCATTTTATCGGTCATCTCCATAAATTATACATACCTGGCAAGCATTAAAAGTGCAATGGCTCTTAAAAAGTCTATGCAACCTGTAAATTGCTGCATTTTTGTGATGTAAAAATGAGGTGAAGATGCATCATTTCAAAAAGGAGGAATTCATGAGAAATAAGAAATAACAAAAACCTGGTTGCAGAAATATGCACACCTCTAAACTGAAACTTCATTACAGTCAGTCTGACTGGACTCAGTCATCAGCATGTTTTGCTTTAACTCTAAAGAGTAGTCAGATAAGCCCTGAGTTGTAACCCCTAAATATGCGTTTAATTTTGTAATACTATGTTAAAATGACGTTACTGCAAAAAAAATTGACTTTTAGGCCATATTGCCCAGGTCGAATTCCCTCCAGCAAAATTAAACCCCAGTTCCAGCTACACAAAAACAGCCCCCAAGCATGACACTGCCCCCACCATGCTTCACCATGAGTATGGAGCTCACAGGTGGTGCATTAGCATGTGTGAAAACACGGCGCAAGACCAAGCCATGCTCGCAAACATCTAAACAACTGCAATTTACAGTAACAGTGGTAAGACGTACAAAATCATGCTTCAAACACATCATGCTGCAGCTTGTTTACTGCTAGATACAAAAGGTTAAACTCTCAGTGCTCTCGTTTTACATGACTAATCCAGAGGAAAGTCCGTCTGATATTGGATTACAGATTCACTCCTTCATAAAGGACCAGAGTGACAAGGAGGTCATCCCTGGGATGATCTTAGCACTAATGTAACGCACTGGTTACAGTCTTAAAAAAACATGTTTTCTGCTGACTTGCTATGATAGAATTGGCTTAATGTGAAAGGGCTTCATATAGGCCTCCAAATCACCAAAACTGCCCCCATGCATGACACCATTAAACCTATCTTGTTGCATTTATTACTATTTGCACTGACACAGTGAAATTGACATGGCTAAAATAGAACATTTTCTGTTGCCATCCTTTTTTCTCTTCTCTTTATTAAACATACACGTGCGTAGACAATAATATAATCTTAAATATCTCAGATATTCAATATATTATGGTAATTAAGCAGTGTTAAAGCTATTGACAGAAGTGCTTGCAGTTAGGTTTACCACACAAAGTGACTGAAGTTTTCTTTGTTCTTTACACATTATGTGTTATTTATTAAGTCATAGAAGTGGAATTGTTTCCTGATCTCTGGAAAGTTTGTGCATCATAAAAACTGCAGTACACTTCCATCAGCTCTTACAGAGAGTAGACTAATTTGTGCTCGATTAACAGCGTGCTGTTACCAACCTTATCATTAGATGATTACTGCAGAAAGGCCAATTTCCATGGAAAGGGGTGCTTTTTCTACAAATAACTGCATAATGGCTCAGTGTCTCTGCGCGCCAGTGCGTATGTGCAGTGATAGGGGATGCACTCGGTTAATCGCTAAAACGGTGAAATTCGTTTATTGAATTGGCCGGCACAGGATTTACAAGTTGGTTAAACAAATTACCCATCATTTTTGTCAACACAGGCTTGAAATCCTGGCTCAGTTAATGGCCGCTGCCTTCCTGTCTGGTACTTCACAGATATAAACATGAGAAGCTCAACAGTGGCTTAGCGTGTAGTAGGAACAGAATGTAATGACAGTTTTTTAAAGTAATAAATGGAAATAAAGTGGTATGTAGGCTGTCGAGAAATGGAATGCAGCGGAAGTCCCCGAATAATGATGCAGCACAACATTTTGGGATTTTATAGAAAATCTGTACACATTTATGATTTTTCATGGCACCAGTTTCGAACCTGTACAGCCAAGAAGTCTTCTGAGAGGTATCAAAGAAAATTGGAACCTTTACACAGCAAAGTGAGCACTACATAAAGGAGAAGAAATGTCTGAGGCGGCTGACAGCTGAGACAAAACGTGCAAGCAGCAAGATATTACATTCCTGCTTGGTTTAAACACAATATACAGTTCTTACATGATGTTTGCATTTCTTCAACACGTTTACATTCACCGTCTGCACACTCGTCCGAGTGAACCCCTGGCTGACTTCTGTCATGTCGTGCAAACTTGAAGCAGGATTTGGCACCCCTTTCCCATCATAATGGTGTGTTTTGACTTTAAATCTCTCCTCACAGTTTTCAACAAAGTCTCGGAAGCAGCAGCTCTGTTCTTTGTCAGAGCAATGAAGTGAGAGGCGGCTTCTTGTTAGCCTACAGTCACTCTAACCCAGATTAAACATCCAGACTGGAGGGCCATGAACTGTTTAGTCTTGATATTAAATAAAAAGGGGAACCCAGAAATGTCTGAGTACAGCCATTTTTGGAGAAAACAAGGAATAGGTTTATCCTTACTCCTAAAAAACATTTTTATTTTATTTTAAAAGAAATTTAACCTTTAAGGGGCAAAATGTGCATCTTAAAGTGATAAACAATGGGAAGATATGAATTAATTTAAGCTTGCTGTGATTTACAGTATGTCATGTTGCAGGAACTAGACATCTCTACCATTCCAGACCAAGCTTGCCAATGTCAGTCTTTTTTCACACTTTAATCTGACTCATTCACTCTTGAAGTAGTGTGGATGCCTGACCCTCTTGTGAATTCAGCCTGTAGTATTACGGCACACTCACTCAAGACAGTGTGTACCATGGTCAGGCATGCTCCAGCATAATAGCTCATTTTATTTGACTGTGGTGACTAGTGAAAAGGCCACTATGGACCTCCCTCCAATAGGTAAAATGTACACATGCTTGTATACATACAGGATTTAGTATTGTTTTGTTTATTTTATTCAAGTTTTTGAATAAAGTTATTGTGAATTCTCTTATCCCAATTTTGCGATTATTTGTACTAGGATTCATGTTTTTAATACCGTTAAACCTTCCTGTGGTATACTGTATCACAGCCAGGTGTTTAAAAACCACATTATACAGGTAGAACCTAGAGTTGTTCTGATTCCTATCAGAAATTCTGCTGAAAATGGGGTTATTGGTATTGGCCTGTACACGTGTGTATGCACTGATCCAATACACTTTTGTTTGATTTTATATTTTGCTTCATTTCGCCATGCTATATGTTAGCATTATAAACCAGGAATGAATTTGTCTTTGCTGCTCAAAAACATTGCATGCACAAATTCTTGTTTTTAGAGCAGTGAAGAAGACAAAACAACATGTCATTCATTATTCTCTGTTTTTGTTAAAACCCTTCTAGACCAATGTTGTCATATAGACAAGAAGTGACACAGGTTATTAAGATTTGAAAAAAGAAACTTTGAACTATGAATCATAGCCTCTTACGTTGGTTCCTTTTGAAGCTAGCTGCTGTGCCATTCTAATGTTGCTATCCATGCCTTCAAATCCCTTATGAAAGCTTTCTAGCAGGCCTGGAACTCTGGTGACTTTTTGGGACTTTATAGATTAAATCCACACTGACAGATCTGAAATTGAACTTATTTTTATCCATTTTTTTAAATGCATCTTTGATCATTTATTTCCACTAGCTTGAATGCTAACAGCCACATTTTCTCAGAATGCTCTTTGAGGGGCTGTCAACCAATGGCAGGCTTTTCTTTCATGTCATTTGATACTGTGTCAACAACTTTACATGTCACAGAGAGGCTATACATTATCATTCTATTTGTTGAGCCATGTTCTGAGTTCACTGTAGGGCAAAAATAATGTGCTAGTTTTCCACAGCCCAGTCGGTCCAGAAAGTTGACATTAAAATTGGATCACACTCAGTATCAGCCGCAGCCCAACACTCCAGTATCAGTATCAGGAAGGAAAAAAAGTGTTGGGACATCTCTAAAGGGGTTTCATTCAATCCTTTTACAAAAGGCGTTTAGACTGTAAAAGAAATTCCATGAGGGTGTTTTTAACATGGGTGCTGGAAGTGATTTATAGTTGCAGCATTGTTTTCACACTTCACAGGTAAACCGAGTCAAATGAAAATTTGTCTTTTTTGCATTTCTATTTCTCTCTATCTCTGTATATTAGCCTGAATGCTCTTTCTTTTCCCCATCATTTAGAGCTAATTTGAGGGGGGGGGGAGAATCTGGGATTGTCAAGTAATTTTTCCTCTTTTTTCAATGGAAAAAGATTGGCTGTAAATGTTGTGTATTTTTGGGAGAAGCTTATAAAAAGTCACAGACTACTTTAGCACCTAAAATAGCTAGCAACTGCTATTTAACTTCATATACATATTCTATCAAAAAGGGCTTACATAAGTTTGAACATTTTTAAGACATTTGATTGTTTCAGTTGTGCCTAATGTTGATGCTGCAGCACATCTATTTTTATACAACAAACTTCAGATCCTTTTTCAAAAACTTGGACCCCCTTTTCGCCTTCAGAACTGCCTTAATTCATCATGGCATAGTTTCAACAAGGTTTTGGAAACATTCCTCAGAGATTTCAGTCCATTTTGTCATGATAGAATCACACAGTTGCTGCAGATTTGTTGGCTCCACATTCATGATGTGAATCTCCTGTTCCACCACGTCGGACCATTCTCTGTAAACCCTAGAGATGGTGGTGCATGAAAATCCCAGTAGATCAGCTGTTTGTGAAATACTCAGACCAGCGCGTCTGGCACCAACAACCGTGCCACGTTCAAAGTCACTTAAATCCCCATTCTGATGCTCGGTTTGAACTTCAGCAAGTCATCTTAACCATGTCAACATGCCTAAATGCACTGAGATGCTGCCATGTGATTGGCTGATTAGCTATTTGTGTTTTCTTTCTGTATTTTCTCCTCCTGTCATCCCCTCACTTTTTGATGAAGATTCACTAGAAGAATCCACATCATTTACTGCAGCAACTCTTTTTGTCTTCTTCCAAAAGAAACGTATACCTCAGCGGTACAAACTTATAGTCGATAAACACAGGAATAGTGACTGTCTGCAGGATGACCTTAAGACATACTCAGTAAGAGTCGTTTAACCCCGTCCAGGAAAGTACATGGACACTGATTAGAAAAATAATCAACATAAACCACCCCTCTAATTCCGCATAAAATTTCTCTCTAGATGGGCTGTTTTTGATCAGAATCTCACAGTTGATGTGACATTTTTATTCTGATTATGTGTGTCCATGTTAACATAGCTGTTGTAAGTTTAAAGAGAAGAGTCATACTTCTGTTCATAATTCATTTACAGATAAGTGAACTGCATGTTCTAAACATGTTGATGTTATGTCTGGAAATGATCCTGAACGAATCAGCAGCAAGCACAGACTGCATCATTACAACATACATAAATTTGATTGGATTCACTGTCAGAAGCCTGTTAAACACCACCAGGAACTTGCAAAAGATTTCATTTTCTCCAACACGTGTTTTTGACTATTGATTGGCTTCAATCCAAGACAATGAACAGCTGCAATGCAGCATCAAAGTGTGATGCATGTGCAGAGGATGATCTGGTACAAGCAGCATCTTGGATGCATTAAGTGTTATCAAGGATTCAGTGATTTAAATCCTGCTCTCTGAGGAATGCTGAGGAATCTTCAGACAGTCGGCGGTTGAAGAAGTCAGTCTTTGTTTGAGTATAAATTGCTGTTGATATGGGCAAGGTCTTCCCACAACAATTATCAACGTTCGCGTGAAAAGAGCTGGCACGCCTCGTATTAAATCACATCGTCTGATTAAAGCTGGAATGCCTCTTATCAGACGGGACACTCTGGGGGTTGACGTCTCCGTCCGTCTGAACTTGTTGCATGAAGAGACTCAGAATCTGACTCTCGCCGCCGTTAATTACCTTCACATTCCAGCCAAACACCAGTCAGGGTTTGATGTGCTCCACCTTGGCATCGGGCTGGAAACCTGACTCACATTCCCGTCGTGGCAGAAAGCCCCCAGAGGCCTGTACCTGATGTAGTCTGAGGGAATGCACCAAGCGCCCGAGGAATGCTCGCCAAGGTTCGCCTCGGGGCCACCGCACACCTTACCAACTCCCCCTTCCCATACCACTTCAAAGCCCGAAGACCTGGCTAAACTTTACTCAAAGCCTTGGCAGAACCTTGAAGCTTAAAGTGGCAGGGTCGAGATAAGAGAGGCATTGAAACAAAGGCACTTCCAGGATTCTTTTATCGTTTGGTAGATTTATAAACGACACACGAAAAGAGGGAGTAAATTGAAAGGGCAAGCTAACGAGGCGCACATGGTTCTGGTGGATGAGCTAAGCGTGCCACGTTTGCAAATCAAAGGCTGGCATGAGATAAAGAGCCGTCGGCCTCCTCTCTCTAACTCTGCTTTTATTTCTCCTGCTCTGCCGTCAGATCTGCGATGGATTGTGTTTCAGGCAGCTGTAAAAACCCTGGACTGCCTCTACACCCATCATGCCGCTCGCCGTCTAATCTGTTCGCTTTCTGTTTCTAATCAGCTTGTCTCATTTAAGGCCGACTGTAAAGCACAAAGCGGACCAGACTGTTAGAGGTTTGTAGGCCATTATGGTCCTCTGTTAAGGAGGGGGAGATGAAAGAAATCAGAGCAGGCAGGATTTCTCTTCATTCAGCGTTTGGTCCTCAGCGGACTGTGATCAGTCATAAAAGAGCCACCATCAGCAGTCATCACAGTCCTCAGTGAGGAGGTAGACACACTCATGGTGCTGAGAGCTGCCAAAAAAGAAGCAAGGCTGGAATCTAGAGCAGATTTTATAGCCTGACTCTGTCTGATGATAGCACTCCTTAAACTCAGGTATGAAGATCAAAGCAGACGAGTGAGGAGAGAGGCCTGGTTCACATCTCAAAATCAGGTTAGAAAAACAAAGTTTTGGATGGGTCACACTCCTGACTGGTCAGAATAAAAATTTTGAATGCTAGCTTGTTAGCAAGAAAAAAAGGCTTAGGGAAGTTTTCTGGGTCAAAGCAAGTAAAGACTCATAGGTTGATTACCTTTAAATAATCTTGCATTAACATCAGATACTGAGTTCACTTTACTTAAGGCAGTTAGGAATCTAGTTAATGCTAGTCGAGTATCTTTAACAGCTTTTCACCTTCATTTTTTTCATATGCATGTTTCTGAAGGAAACAATAGCATACTCTTTTTCAGTGTTAATTTTGGCAGCCATTTTTAATTGTAGTCTTAGTATTAGTCTTTTGATAAAATTTCTTTTAGTTTTAGTCATTTTTAAGTCATTTCTACCCTTTTTAGTTGTAGTCAAGTTTTAGTTGACGAAAACTCTAGATTATTTTGGTCTAATATTAGTCCATAAAAAGTCCTGACATGAAATTTTAGAAATTTAGAAATATCATGGATTTTTAATGTCCGACGAAAACTACATTATGTTTTAGTCTAGTTTAAGTCATTTTGATGAAAACTTAGCTTATTTTTTGTCAGTTTTAAGCCGTTTTTACACAGAGATTCCGTAATAAAGGCGAAAAGGAACGCCCGTCTCTGTTCCGCAACGAGCAATTCACACAAAGGTGTAACAGAGCCGTGCATGCCCAAGCTTACACACACCCCAGCATCCCGTAATTAGATGGCAGCCGCTGCCCGAGCTGCTGCTTTCAATAAAACTCGAAACTCTGGATTTCTCTGTTCAAAACATTGTATTTTCTAAATGAAATCTGGGGAAAATGACATGAACATTCATTTTGATTGATTATATCCAATAGACCTATTTCCTCCATGTTTCTGAGATGAAGGTCCGACTTTAAGCAGTGTCACAGTGCACTATTTACGTCGGAGGTCAGAAACTTCAGGGTACCGAGTTCACTTGAACACATCATGCAACTCTTCAGACACTGCTATGAACAGAGATGTGTCTGCTCTCTCTCCTCTTGTATACAGAGTGTGATCAGCTCTCTAACCTCGCAGTCTCTCCCGTTAATCCTTATTATTCTTTGTTTTATCCCACTGTTGTTTTCTCTGATGAAATGCCCCTCGATTAAACCACGCTGGTTTTTAATTCTCCCGTTTATGGAGACAGCAGCGCACACTCGCCGTTGCGGAATGCCCAGATGTCCTTTCAGACTCGTTGCAGAAAAGTCTGTTGCGGCTCTGATATTACCTCTCGATCCGGATCAGAGGTGGGGCGAGATCGACCCCCCATTGCGGAACGGTCGCTTTCATACAGAACAGCGTTGCAGAACGAAGGTCTAACAGACACGGAAAAGAGAGGCAGTGTGAAAGTAACTTTAGTCATCACAGATCTTTCTTTGGTTAGTTTTAGTCTTGTTTTCGTCATGGAAAAAAGGCTGTCGACGAAAAGTTTTAGTCATAGTTTTAGAGTTTACCCACTTCACAATCCCCTCTGATGCACATTATTCAGCTGTATGGTATAGGGCTGTTGAACTATAGGGCTCAACAGTGTAGTTCAAGAAGCAAAAATCTCATTAATTTTCTCTCTAATAGTTTTGATTATTAGCCATATTATCAGGACTTTCCAAGTCAATGCTGAACACCTGAGTGCAGTGAATGTGTCTCTAGTGGTTGTAGTATAAAGACACCTGTGCCTTGAAGGTCCAGTCACTGCTTAATTCACCAGTATTCCTGGCTACCGTTACACCTTGAAGACAAAAGCACACTCCAAGCAACTCAGAGAAAAGGTTATTGAAAAGTATATGTCAGGGGATGGATAGAAAGACATTTCCAATGCACTGAACATCCCCTGGAGTTCAGTTAAATCCATCATCAAGAAATGGAGGGAGCATGGCACATGTGTAAATCTACCTAGATCAGGCAGTCCTCAAACTGAGTGATCGTGAAAGAAGTAGATGAGTGAGCGAGGCCACCACCACACCTATGAGTAGTCTAAAGGAGTTACAAAAATGTCCTCCCTGCAATGAGAGTTTACACACATAGCATTAAGGATTACCTTTTGGCATCCTAGTGCCCAAAACGGATGTTAATGCATGGTATAAATGAGGTCTCTGTGTGGTCTAACCTGGGTGCATGTGTACTCAGACAGCAGCTCATGTTTGACTGTCATTAACATGTGACAGAGAAGAAGCAGAACAATGATAGGGAGGGGGGAGGGTTGGGATTTCTCCACCCAGCTTGTTTTAACAGCTCCCACCCCCTCTAGTAACAAACTCGTTCAGTTTAACTAAATATACACTTTTTAAAAAAGAACTGTTACACAAGACAAATCCAGTGAACTTTTCAACAAGATTATCTTTTTCTGTTTTGTTTCTATCCCTCCTTTTCTTCCTCCACCTCTTCCTTTCTGTACAGTCAATATTGATCTTCCTTTTCTCCTGTTAAACATTTCTTGGTTTGTTTGATTTCTTATCTAATCCGGTCCTGGGTCAGAGCGAGAGGTTTGAAAGGTTAAAGGATTTCTCTGTAAACATACAAACCAATGATGTCATGGTAATATGAAACTGTAAAAAACAAGCAAGAAAGAACAGAAAAACCCTTCGTTGTGGCTCTGAAAGTGTTGAAACTTGTATGCGGTGTTCTTAGTTCTTTGTGTTTTGTTGTCTTCATCATCGTCTTTTTACGTAACACCCAAATCTGTCTTCATAGATGACTAACAGAGTAGCCAGGCCCAGGTTGCTGCAGCCTCAGCGGTGTGATGAGCAGAAAGGAGGCTGTGTTTGTTGAGTCACTGTGTTTATGTTGAACCCAGCCCACCTTTTGAACAAGTCGCTGCTTGGAGCGTGTTATTCCATCTGCTGACGGAGGGGTTTCCAGAGAGGGAAGGAACACGACAGCTAATTTTCATGTCTGTTTTTGCACTGAGATTACTCCAGTGTCGTTTTTTTAATCTGCTGCGTAAGCTTCAGCCTTAAGGTGATGTTTGACTTGGAGGGAGATTTCACACGTAGCACGCACACCTCAGGGATGACCAGTTGCAGACTTGACCCGAGTCTGCAGCCACTGTTAAGGATTTAGGCCGTCTACCTTTTCAGACAGTGTTTTTATAACCTAGTCTCATTGTTATTCTTGTCATATATACTGTATAAATCCTGCACATACACACTAGATACTGTCCAATCAGCAGTGTGTGAGAAGTCCATGTTCTGCTGGTAAAAACATAAAGCTTAAAGGCCTTCATATTTAACCTCACTGACTGGATCGTGTGCTGGCTGTAGCATTAAAAACTTTGTTATGTCCTTGACTTAAATAAACTGTAGGGTGTCCAAAGTTTCTCACAGCAGAGGCAACATATTTCACCTGAGTGTTGTATTTAGAGGAACTTTTAAACCTTTTTTACAGTGCCCATTAAAGGTATTCACCCCCTGATGTTATATGCTTTTATTGAGTTCATAAATCAACCATGGTCAATATAATTTGGCTTTTTTGACATAAAAGATCACAAAAAACCTTTAGGGACTGTATAAATATTCTCCCCCTTCAGCTCAGTATTTAGTAGATGCTGCAATCACAGCACTGAGTCTGTGTGAATAGGTCACAGCTTGCACATCTGGACACTGCAATTTTGCGCCATTCTTCTTTGCAAAACTGTTCAAGCTCTGTCAGGTTGCACAGGGATTGGGTATGAACAGCCCTTTTCATGTCCATCCACAAATTTTCTATTGGATTGAGGTCTGGGCTTTGACTCAGCCATTCCAGAATGTTTCACCTTGTCTTTAAAACATTTCTGTGTAGCTTTTGCATTTGCTTTGGGTCATTGTCTTCCTTGCAAATAAATCTCCTAAGCCGTAGCCGCATTCATTTTACCCTCTACATTCACAAGCCTTCTAGGGAGGGCTGCTGAGAAGTATCCCCACAGGATTATGCTGCTGCCACTGTGCTTCTCAAAGGGGATGATGTGTTTTTGTTTGGTATCTGCCAAACTTCTTGCACAGCCACTCAGCTTGTGAAGATGGCCTGATCAAGGCAGATTTACACGCATGCCGTATTCCTTCCGTTTTCTGATGATGGATTTATCTCTTAGGGGTCCGCGATCACGCCAATGTGATTTCATCATGCATTATTTTTGTCACATAACAGGATGAAAACAAAGCCACATTTTGCATTGCAACCACTTCGTGTGGAAAGCATGATCTTTAAGCTTTCTTTCAGTTTTTGTTTTATGTCAATAGGCCAAGTAAAACAGGATATATGATCATTTTAATTTGATATAAAAAAAAAAATAATGTTACACACAGGGGACAGTGGGCTGTGCTGTACAGGACTGGCACTTGTTTTTTTTTTTTCATAATTTCAGCATGTTGTAATTTCTTTTTTTAAAATGACAATATAATGTTTTTAAATAACAATTTCTAAAAATCCAAATTTTGAGGAGTGTTGTGTTTTTTGGAGGCCCTATATCTAATACAGTAAATTAAACTTTAAAAAAAGTTTACATTTTAACAAGTTGAGGTAGTGCTGAAAAAGATTATACCAAAATGAGCATGGTATACATTTTCTGAGTTGTTTATTTTATCAAAAGAAAATTAACAAAACAGCAAAATAGCCAGTGAACCTCTAAGGATTAACTGAACTCTAGGGGATATACAGTGCCTTGGAAATGTTTTTGATTGACTGACTTCTGCTTTTCAATAAACTTTTCTCTGAGTTTCTTGGAGTGTTCTTTTGTCTTCATGGTGTAATGGTAGCCAGGAATACTGATCAACCAGTGACCAACCCTTTTTGAAATTATTTTTCATGCTTTCCTTGGGGCAAAAATATGCCTCTTAAATGCAAATCAGCCTCACTGTAAAACCCCTCAGAATCACTCACACAAAAGCAAAAAAAAGTGCAGTTTTCTGAGATTTTGGTTTTGTCTCGCAGTATTTAGGTTTTAATTTAAGTAATGCAGGAATTGCCCAGTGATCAGGATTTAACAATGCAGGGTGACTTAGAAGAAATTAAATCTGACTGAAAAGGTGTAATTAGTGTTATCTCTTTTGCTTTTAGTGTCCTCTGAGGCTCCAAACAGTGACAATAACTGATTAGTCCCAGCTGTATCATATCTTGTTATCTGTTAGCTAACATCTCTTTAGCTTATTAGCTCATCAGTCTATTCTTTAGCGTGCATTTAAACCTAGTGTTGACCTCGTCATCTGTGCTCAGCTGTGACCCTGAATGAAAGTTTGCTGAGTCAAAGTGAATTACACAATCTTTTGTTTTCTGCAGCTCTGCTCACTGCCGCCTTTTCAGATGCGACAAACTTTTAACAAACAGATGCCATTCATACTCATTTTTTTTAATGCAAACCATCAACAGAGCCACCTAAAACATGTTGAAGATGTTTGTTGAGCGTGGTACTTGTAAATTTTTACGAATGTGGGAAAACAAACAGGAAATTCTCCACACACACACGCTCACAGGGCTCGGTCATTCATCGGCAGCCACCCCTGACCATTATGTGTCCTTTTTGGCCCTCCTCACCTCGCTGGTCAATCAGGTCTGGACGTCCTGTGAGTCCGGCCAGCAGCAGTCTGGCCTGCATGCTTAATGGAGCACAGTGAGGAGCCCCAGGGGTCCCAGGGGCCACCAGAGCTTTTTTTAACAACCCACCTCATCCTCAACAGGCCAGACTGCTGTTCTCACCTGCTGGCTGCCTGACAGTCAACACGCAGGTGTTAAAGTGTCCCACTGCCTAATTAACCCTTTCCTGTTCCCTGCAGGACCTCCAGCAGAGTCTATTGAAGCTTCACTAAAGAGCTGCAGGGGCAATGAGCATAATGAGCCTGAAGTACGAGAGGGGAATGAAGAGGTCGTAAATTACTCACGTAGAGGGTCATAAAGCTCAGCTCCAGACAGAGATGTGTACTACAACTTAAAACTACAGCAGAAAACACACACTGAATGTTGAATGTTTCCAGTATGCATCGACGCTCTCAGAGAATCCCAAGAGTTTTAGAAGAGTATCCAGATAATATCACTGAAAAAATTGTATGCATCAGTTTAACATCAGTACTGACCAATTTCAGCACTGTTGAAATAAATGGGCCTACCAGCAGATAATGTGGGAAGAACAAATGTCCGTAGCCAACTGGTCTGTTCCACCAAGTGGTTTGGTGCAGTACAGATTGGCTAGGTTTGGTACAATAAATCCTGACTTCAAGTTTTCTACAACCAATGTCTGCACTAACCAGAACCCACAAGTTTCATTTTTAAAAAAGCACCTAATTGTTATTTAAAAACTAAAAAATGGCAGATAAACGCTGTTTGACTCAGTACAAATGTGGTGTGCTTTTGTGTTTGTCCATTATTACCACTGGCATTCGTGAAATGATGATTCTTTCAATCAGTGATTCTAGCTTTGCATTTTAGAACTGGATAAGTCCACTTAGTATCTCAGCAGAGGGGTCCAAAAAAGTGATGGACAGCACAGACCAGTCATTTACAACTTTTGACAATGGAAATACAAATAATTGTGTACTATACTGAACTAGGGCTGGGAATTAATCGCCAAGGAGATTAAATCATAATATGGCCCGCTGCAATTTTCAAATAGCAGGAGGTGCAGTATTTCTTTAACCTGAAATTTGTGACAGAATAGCAGTTTAAAAGTTTTTATTTGCAGCAGAGACATTATGCATTACATGTCATGCAATCATTTTAGTGGCATACTTTTAGAATGGTGTACAAAAAAATCATATTTTCTTCATTTTTGTATGTTTTTTCTTGTTAAATATGAGAATTATGTTAGCTTTATCACTCCCTTTAATACAACAGTTCATTTCCAATTTGCAAAATGAGTCAAAATCATCCCAATTAGATACTTTTTCAAAATTGTACAGCCCTAGTTTAGTCTAATATTGTGTTGGTTATAGCATAGAATGATTGCTTGCTTGTTTTTGTTGGAAAATACATGAGATGAGGAACTTAAGAAATAATTGCATATTAAATTCTAATTGCAATTAGATTATTTTCCCAAATCTTTCAGCCCTATACTGAACTAGACTATTTGCTGGAAACAGCTCATTTTTCTGTTGTTCCCAGCTAATATAATGCTCGTACCATGTACACCTTACTACTGAATAAAAGATGTCAGACAGTCTAAATCAATATGCTTTTAATAGAACAAACAACGTGCAAAAAGTTAGCTAAATATGGCAGTGTTAGTATTTTTGAAAAATATGCAAGGATGATAATTAAGATGGGTGATTAGTGCACATGTGCATATGAAGAAGGCATTTTACGGAGCCGTCTTAACAGTATTTGACTTACAATGAATAGATTAATACTTACAGCACTGGGTACAGTAAATAGATTAAATTAGTGCAAATATGAATATGATGTGAGGCTTTTTCCCGCAGTGATTTTAGTTAAAGTTGATAGATTAATAAGTGCAATGTGCATGAGTGAGGCTTTTACCACCTTAAGCTGCTAGCAGTACTTGAGATACAGAAAACCAGCAAGAGACAGAGCAAGATCATTTACACCAAGCAGGGCTAAGGTGTTTGTTGCAACAAAAGGTATGTTTTCTGAAATTCTGTGGCCATTTAGTGGTCATCGTAGTTACTCTGTGACTGCTGAGTGGTCACATTATGACGCCCTCAAATTAAACTATAATCAAACTCAAGTAAAAAAAATGAATATAAAAAGTAAAGCGAAACTTTAAAAGACCTTTCTGAGTTCACAGGATTCCCCAGAATCTCCACTATCCAAATGAGTCACTGATTTACTAAGACTTGGTGATGCACATTGAATCTTCTCACTAAGATCCTCTTTCTTTATTCCTCCCCAGAAGCGAAAGCGTCGAGAGAAGGATGACAGCGACGCCGTCAGCCTCTGCAGCTTCGACTTTAAGGTAAATCATCACCTTAGATTATCTTAACACCGTGATCTCAAACCATTGACACTTAGACACTGCCGTTTCAAGGCAGAACATGTGCGTCACTGTTATGCCTAAGTGCAACTTGTACAGCATGGAGCATGTTTGGTGGGGGAAGTTATTCCTCTGTTGGTCTGCCATTAAATGTAGTGATTAGGGATCGGGCCTGTTAAAAAAGAAACTAAAGCATCTTCAGGTCACTGTGTCTTTGTTATAGTAACAGAAACAACATGTAAACAATGGCTCATATCTGAGTCTGTGCTTCATCTTTTTATTCATATCATCTAAATGAATAAGGAAGCCTATCAGTGGGAGAAATCTAGATGAAGCCTGTGTTTGTTTGGAGAGGAGTGTGTTGATGTCTGATGTGTGTTACCACAAAGCAGGTTTTTCGATTGTAGAGATGTGAAACTGCAAGACAGGCCCGGTTGGAAAATACAACTCATTTGAAGCGTGGGCGTTTAATGAGCACGCCCACGTTAAGGTGCACAAACATTTCACAATACTTTCTTCATAACCAGTGACCTTTTCGTTTCATTATTATCACAATATTCCTCTGAACACGTAGGAAGGAAAATGTCTTGAAGTTTTGTTGGTTTTATTCCAAACCTCGTCTTGTGCAGTGGCTTTAACATAAATTTATCACTGAGTTTAAAATGAACCTGAGGCCTCTGTGTTCCCCCGTGTGCATGCAGTCTGCTTTTGTCCCTCGCCCACATGAGAGGGATTAGAGGAGACATACAGCCTGGACTTCTGCAACCAGTCAGATCAGTTGCTGTGATTTAAACTAAACAAAGCTCAAGCAGTGTTGTGCGGAGCCCCAGGGACCACTCCTTGATTCATATCACAGCAGCGCTTAGTGTTCTGCTCTGACTTTATTTTCTTTTCTAATTGAGCCTCCTCCAGAGTACACTAATCCCCACACACGGTTCACATACACAGGCAGTTAGTGGAGATCCCGGGTTAACCATTTGGCTGCTGGTTTACTGCTGAACTTTGGCTCTGGCTACAAATGGAGCAGTTGTGTAAAAACCACACTGACAGTTTTATCTGGCCTTTTGTAGTGATTTTGTAAAACTAGATTTATTATGATAAATGCTGCATTTTCAAACTGGCATTAGGGCACGCTCACATTGGGCACAATAGTTGGGTACCATGCTCAAGCATGGTCGATCCACCACTGAGGAGTACTTTGTGCTTGAGCATGGTTACATTAACATCTTTAGCACGATGTGCCCAAAACATCATGAATCACCACTTCAGGCTGACTGTGGCACAGTACCTGAGTACAGTACACTTGTGTTTTAAGTGACTAAATGAACTGGACTTTGGGATCAAGTGAACTCAGATCTGGGGGCCCTCGCACCCCAGTACATGTAGGGAATGTCACAACTGAGGGTGAGCAGCAAGTGCAGGATGTTAGCAAACCATGCAGTGTGCTGCAGCACAGCAGAGAGACCATGTACATCCCCCCAGGACTGTCGATCAAAAATAATAAGCACATTGCACTTTGTATATGAGGTAGTGCTGGGTGTCAACAGTAGGTGGCAGTATGACAAAGCACGATGGCAACATGTAAAACTAATTTGGCCAGCACTGATATTTTTATCATGTAAAATTCAAAGAGGATACAACATTTTATGTTTGTGTTGTTACTGGCTTGTTACAGTAGGTGGCGCTACAGAAAAACCATGAAAGTAATGTTTGAATTTATAGTGGGGAAGACCCTGATCATGCATGTGATTTAAAGCAAATCAGATGTTTCATTTAAGAGTCACACCAACTTCGTTTGAAAATGGTGAGATATCGAAGTTGTCGCCATTAACAGTAAAGTGTCCTGAAGATGTTTCATATGAGGATTTCACCAACTTCCTGTGAAACTGGTGAGATATCGAAATGCTCGCAATGAGCAGTGAGATGTCCTTCAATAAAACATGTCTATTATGGAGAAATATTGAGGACTTCAGTTCAAGATCTGAGCTTGATATTTTCAGCACAGTAAGAGGAGTAAACAAATGGCCCATTTGTCTCACTTCCTGTTGCCAGTAGGGGGGGCTTTGATGAAATGTTTGCATGTAGGCTTGTTTAGTGTCATACTCTTGTCTTGCCAGAAAATGTTTAAGAACACATGATAATCTCATCAAAAGCTATTACAGGTTGAATAATTTAGCACTATAAACAAGGCCTTATTTTGAAACTA
Organism: Cheilinus undulatus; assembly: GCF_018320785.1. NCBI lineage: Eukaryota > Metazoa > Chordata > Actinopteri > Labriformes > Labridae > Cheilinus > Cheilinus undulatus. Next base: position 14,303,564 of record NC_054887.1, on the reverse strand, counting down.
AGGTGAAACTGGTGGACTTCCTGTTGGGATTTTTGGCATGGGTATAGGAGAATCCCTTCAGTTTGAACAGGGTGCTCACTACAAGATAGGCGCTTGGGCCTTCATTGAAAAATAGAGGATGCTGAGAGGAAGTTGAACATATGGGAATGCAGCAGTAAATAAAAATGTTTTTACTTACAGACTTTGGGAGTTGTTTTGGCCAGATAGCAAACCATCCCTAAGCCCAGCTTTTACAGCCGTGCCAGGGCAGCACAGTATGAAGCTATTACACTACAGCCATAGCTTTCATTTCTGATTGAAGAGCAGATTATTTTCCATCACAGTTACTTGTGGCTCACTGGAATGTTGCTCATTGTGTGATTATATTGGTAAATAAATGTATAAATGGATTCCACAGCAATGTGCACATTTTCACAGCAACCTGCAGTGGGGTTTTTTAGCATCATTTGTTTTTATGTTTTAAATTTACCTTAAAGTTACAGTGAACATTGATATCATCATGTCCCCTAACTCTACTACAGAGCTGTCTGCTCGTCCTGTCCTCAGTGTGTCCTCTCTGTTAGACGTCCTTGTCTCTCCCTGATCTTTAAATAGACTTGGTACATTAATAAAAGCTACCTAACCACCCTGCTCACCACAGGTCTGGTCCTGCCTCTGATCATGCCTGAGTGCCTTTTATTGTGCTGTCAAAACAAGATTTTCATAGAAAATGACGCACATGATGTTTTAGGTTTCATCACTGGAGCTGCAACTTAGAGTCTGAATTCTCTGAAAACCTCAAAGATGGAAAATGAAACCTTTTTCTTCTTTACTTAAACTGAAAACAAAACTTCTGGTGGAAACATCCAATGCATATTGTAGCTTAGAGTTAATGTTTGTTTTCTAGGCTAAAAAGCAGGTTTTAGCTTCTAGCTTCAGATTTTCTTTTTTTTTTTTTTTTTTTTTTTGCTTTGGATTGAACATTGGCTTCTGCCCTGGAATTTTTTTTATAAACTGATTTCATCAAGTAATTATAAGATTAAAGATATGGCAACTGCTGGTAGCTTAAAAGTAGCAGCTTTAGGGTCATTGGTGGGTGATAATTGTCAGCACTGTGTGTCTATTTTCAGCTGTAGGAGTTCAGCTCAGGCTGCTATGGATCTATTTCTGACTATAGGACAGGTGACATGGCAGATGGATTTAGCTCCATAATTATCTAGCTCTAGCTAATAACATACTGCCATCTTTCAGCTTTACATTTAAAGCTTTGAACACAAAATAGCAAAAAGGATTGTTGCAATACTTTAACTTAGTCAAATATTCTGGTAAAAGTTAAACAGATTATGATACCTTTTTCTTAGACAATTTGAATAAAGACTTCAGCACCAATAATTTGTTATCTTGTTTATAATTATGTAAAACTTCAAGAAAATTTCTGTCTAAATTGCAAAAATACATTAGAAAAATGTCAGTTCTAAAAAAGGACTAATATTATCGTGCTGTTTTGACAGTTCTCGCTTCTTTTCTCTCACAGCAGATTTTTGTTTAAATTACGATAGAAGATCTTTGGTTTTGAAACATTTTGGCACTTTTCGATGCATCAGTAAAAGAAGAATGATTGTATCATGTTTATAGCATGTGGTACTTAAAGTATCAAAGTATGAATTTTGAGAACCTTAAATTTAATTGAAGTTGAAAGCCTGCAGATATCTGGACTTTGTCTACATTTTAGAGATACGTCTTGCATACAGTGCCTATAAAAAGTATTTACACCTTTTTTTTTTACCCTTTTATTGATTTTATAGATCAATCATGGTCAATATAATTTGGCTTTTTGATATTTGTTACAGAAAAAACTCCTTTATGTCAAAAGAAAAATAGATCTCTACAGAGTAATGCCAGTTAAATAAAAAGTTGTTGTAGTGTAAAGACACCTGTGTCTGGAAGATTCAGTCACTGGTTAATCAGTATTCCTGGCTACCATTACACCATGACGCAAAACAACACCCCAAGCAACTCAGAGAAAAGGTTGCTGAAAAGAATAAGTCAGGGGATGGTACAAGGTGGCACATAATTGTGAAGTGGAAGGAAAATTATAAATGGCTTTCAATCCATCCATCCATTTTCTATACTGCTTATCCCATTGGGGGTTGGGGGGGGCTGTCCCAGCTGTCATTGGGCGAGAGGCGGGGTACACCCTGGACTGGTTGCCAGTCAATCACAGGGCTGACATAGAGAGACAGACAACCAGGCACGCTCACACCTACAGTCAATTTATAGTGATCAATCAACCTAATGAGCATGTCTTTGTTGGTGGGAGGAAGCCAGAGTACCCGGAGAGAACCCACGCATGCACGAGGAGAACATGCAAACTCCACACAGAAAGGCCCTGACTGAGCATCGAACCAGGGACCTTCTTGCCGCGAGGCAACAGCGCTAACCCCTGCACTGCCCGGCCACCCATGGCTTTCAGAATCTTTTACAAATAAAAATCTGAAAAGTGTGGTAGTCACTCTTGACTATTCTAAGGAAATATCGAACTTCAACTCTGCATACAACAGCTGTAGCCCTAATTCTTGACCAGGCAAAGCTCTCTGGGAGAGTGGCAAAGAGAAAGCCAGAACTCATTAAATCTTGACTAGAGTTCACCAAAAGGCTTGTGGGAGACTCCACGGTCAAGTGGAAGAAAGTTCTTTGGTCTGATGAGACCATAAAGGTGTTTTTGGCCATCAGACATGAGGTTATGTTCGGCGGACACCAAACACTGCACATCACCACAAACACACCATCCCCATTGTGAAGCATGGTGGTGGCAGCATCATGCTGTGAGGATGCTTCTCGGCATCCCTAGTTAAAAACAACATGATATTAGTTGTTTTTTAACCCTTTGCTGTTTTTATGACAGGCTTTGAACTGACTGCTTTTTAATGGGAACCAGTTTTGCCACCTCTCTGCTCCAACGACAGAACATTTTAAAGAACACGTCCATCTGTGCTAACGTGATAACGTTTCATGTTTGTGCGTCTGAGTTTAGTCTCTATCTGTAAATCAGTGATTCTGCATACACAGTGTTGGCGGTTTCACTCTGAGTCTTAGTTACCTCGCTGTGTTTGTTAGCAACCAGGTCTGCTCTGGGCGTGTGCACACCTACAGCACAAAAAAAAAAAAGAAGAGTATGAGTAACCTGAGGACGTTCGTCTGGTTTTGTGTACTGTTGATTCTTTGTTTCTGCAGGCTCTAACATGGTGACATCATCGTCTACATGTTCTGTCTCTTCATCTTCATTTAATGGCAGCGTCAGAGGAGCGGAGATATTTATAGTCCTGCCCGCAAAGCAGAAACTTTCTAGATTAAAAGTGGTTAAGAGCGGGCGGTCACACCCAAACTGGGGGCCTGATTTAGAAGCAGACTTACTCTTAAACCCCCCACGGGGGAGGAGGAGGAGGTTTTAATCTTTACAGGGAGAAAATGGGCGAGAATCAACGCCTGTGCTTGAAGATTAAAGTCACAGAAATTAAACAAATGCCAAAGTGGCTCATTAAATGATTGATAAGCCTGTTAATGATGTGTATCAAATGTTAAGGCCTTAAAATTTATTAACAACACACCGCAATGAAATGATTCTGAGAGATTTATGTGCAGTAGAGCTTTAAAGATCTTCAACTCATTATGCAAATGTGGTGGTGCTTAAACATGTCGGTTTCATGTCAAATTAGCACCCAAATGACTTTAATGTAAAACCACAGAGGCTCAGCTTACATGGTGAGACCTGCACGTTTATGTAAGACTTTCACTTCTGTCAAAGCCAAAATTGAACAAAGGTGTAGATTTAAGGCTTGCAATGCATAAAACATGCACAGAAACATTGTGTTTTTATGACTTAATTAATCCGTATTTCTTTCTTTAAAAGTTGCAGTATTAGTTGTAGTGGGATTGTGAAGATTAAAGGGAAAACAGCGTTGTTTTATAGTCCTCATGAATGTGTTAAAATCTAACAGACATGTTTATGATGCTATTAACACTCCAGAAGCCTTATTAACATATTTAATCACTAGCCACCTTAAAAGAGCCAATAAGAGGTCTTATTGCCTATCAACCAACACTTATTGGATAATGACAACATGAAAATGAGGTTTACCAACTTAATGAACCCGAAAGTATTCAGAACCACTGTCTCTCCATTTTTACGGCTTTGAAAAATACATGTAAACTACCGATGTCAGACTTGGTGTCACCCTGTACGATGCTAAGTAATCGTTTTCACTCACAGGACTGGTTTAGAGTTCTGAAGGCCAAACAGGAACATGGCAGCTACCGTTGACTACTACATGGAGCTGCAGCACGGGCTTTTTCATTTTCTATATATTTAAAACAACGCCTGCTCTTTGGCTGACAACCACAGAAAACCAGAGATACTCATTTAAACTGTAAGTTTTGAGCACTTGTTACACTTAACAGCATCAAGAACTCTGTTTCAGTTGAGGTTGTGTAATATTTCCCCACCACCAGGATGAAAGTCGATTGATTAGAGATGAAACTGTTATTGGTTTAATGATAACCATGATAAAATTTCCCATACCGTTCAGATTTACATTCTCATGATACCTGGTCATGATAACCACGCTTTAATTTCATGGTTCATGTCTAGACAGCATGCTACATAGGGTCGGTAACGGATCGCATCACTGTTTCTCTCCTCTGCTCTTAGCTGCGCCACTCACTGTAGGCCTAAGGAGCCATAGGATAATCAATTATAAGCTCAAAATACTTTAATGCAGTTGTCTACCTTTGAGTGTTGGCTTCACGTAAAAAAAAACCTTAGACTGTCGGAATAGTTTGGTTTTAGCTGCTCCTCCTCTGCTAAAAAGTCCATAAAGGAAACACAAACTTTGGAGCAGCTCCCGTTGGTTGAAAATATGAATCCAGTGTTAAAATATGCATTGAAATAGAAGTTAATTAGCTCACTTAAGGAGCTGACCAGCGGTTATAATCATGATGCATTCAAGGAAAGTCAGAAAGGAAGCGATTGTAAGCTAAATGAAATGTCATGATCTGTTCACATTTAGTATAAAGAAAACAATATTTCAGTTTTTGACTATAAACCTGGATAAATACAGTCATGAGGTTAAGAAATGTGCTTGCTGTTTATTAATATAAAATAGATAAAACAGATGGAATCATGACCATGATCATAACTTGAAATTTACTCATTTTTACTACTTCTGTTAAAAACAGATGAGAGTTAGTCTTGTCTTTGCTGATTTTGGTACTTTTCAAATATCAGACATTATAATAATAGATATTTCATTTAAAGCATTTATTATGATTATAATTCAGACAAGGTGTCTGTAGCAGATTGGCCAGAAAAGCTCCCAATGATTTGGATCACCCAGGTTTAAATGAGGGCAGATGCTAATGTCTGAAATAACAATGTAGCTCATGCTGATTCTGATCTTTCTTTTTTCAGCACCTCTGTCTAACAGAGGATTTCTTCTTCCCAGTCTTTTCTTTGATTTAGCAGTTTGATGTACAAGATGCCAGCATTAAATCGATTGGACACAACACATAAACACTGGCCGCTGACATCTGTTGATGCTGCCTTATTTACAGATGGCTGACGCACAGAAGTTTATAGGTTTTATATTTTGTTAGGTTTCTGCAAATTTCAAAGTGTATTCTTCACTTATGAACAGGAGAAATGAAATAATATAGAAAAAATGTTGATAAAAAGTGACAGCTGTCCCCTCTTCCTCTTGTGTTCTGCAGTTGGTCCATCAGCAGAGGGCAGCAGCTCCTCCACCTTCCCCCTCTTGTTGTTTTAAGTCACTCAGCACTCTGCAGCGTGTCTCTGCCTGGAGCTGCAGGTTTTAAGCTGTAATTATTCTCTGAGCGTCCCGTCCCGATGATGTGGAGGTGAAGCTGAGCTCAGCCCTCCAGGCCGAGTCCTTCCTGGCACGGGACGGGTTAGACAGCGGTGAAACTTCACCGCTCGCTGCATTACTCATCAAACTCTGAGCACAAATGGTGTGATCATATGTGTCTGAGCGTAAATCACAGCTCTTCTCCTGCAGCTGCAGCTCTCGCAGCAGAGGGGCGGGCAGGCTGAGCCTTGTTGTGTTTAGCTTTTATAGACGTACAAATGATTCAGCCCTTGGTCTCCCCATGCTGAGTGAGTAACAAACAGACTACACACGGTGTCTGTCTGCTGCAGGCACGCACAGACTACACACAGACGTACAAATTCACTTTTTATTAGATCCTCTCTGACTCCTCAGTCTGCATACTTCACCGCTCTGCTGTCTTATCCACGTCTCAAACTCCAATCCTGATCTTTTCTCTATCTCCTGAGACTCAAATCTTTAGTTTCGGGGGCTTATGGGTGATGTAACTCAGACTCAGTGACCTGTTAGTCTGCTGCAGATGACCCCCCTCTCAATGCTCTGTCAACAAGCTCCAAAAACAAGGTGTCGACCTCCCCACACCTCCATCAGCATCTGTGTTTTCTAACAGCAGCAGCATGAAAACCTGTGTCCTGTTTCACACCGTCTTGTTGACCCAGAGGACAAAGCAGAGCCATGACCAGGCTTGTCCATTTGCCCACAACACATTAACCCTCCATCAGGCCTAACACCTCCGCTCTCTGCATCTGTGCACCAGCTGCATGGGTGTTTAGAAACTGTGTCTTCAGGTGTGCTCGTCCTTCAGCTATGTGTGCATTTTCCCAATCAGGGCTGCGGCCAAAAAGGGATTTATTTATTAATGTAATGTTGTAATTTTTTGTTATAGACCAGATGATTTCAAAGGCCAATCATCTGGTCTGTAACAAAAAATTACAAAACAGGAGACCAGAGGACTTCTCTGTTTGAAAAGGGTAAAAACAATCAAATATTTACATTTTACATGGGTACTGCACAACTCATTGTGAATGATACAGAAGTAGCTCTTCATTACTTGCACCCTGACACTGTGTAGTTTTAGACTGTCACAGTTGACCGCTGCAAACATTTATCACTGAACTTTCTCTTCTCATCTAAATGAACATGCTACTGCTTAACGGCAGTAGTAGCAAATTTACTTATCAAGTGTGATGGCGTTTAAGGTCCTATCTAATAGGAAAAAAGATGATCTGTTTATTTTCAAGAAAAAATAGAAATTTTTGAGAGTATAAAGTCAAATAAAAGCCAATTACATGGAGGAGAGTCAGTTGAGAGGCTGACCAGATTATACATCTTACTTTGACTGACCAATTAAGAAATACTTTTGACCTTTTTTTATCCCAAAAAAGGACTCTCTTTTTTAAGTTGTATGTGTGGGCCGCGTTTTCCCATCATGTCCTTGGGCATACAGTTTAGATGTGTGAAGTTGTTTTTGGATGTTACCTGTTGTACAGGGTTCCTTGCTTGGGTTCCTTTGCTCGTGTTTCTGTTGGATTGCTATTGTTAATGTTGTGAGACACATTTGCACCATGTGTGAAGCTATCCACTGAGTTAGAAATAGAGCCTGTGACTATAAGACTTCCTAAAGGACTCACAGTGTCTATTCTTCATCAGTATGAATGGCTTTTCTATATGACTGACACTCTGCTTCATTCTTAGAGGAGACGCACCTTACCACAGATTTTTGTTGAGCTACTGCAGCGGTCATGTAGTAAAATAAACACTTTAAAAGTGGAGTTTTACTATATGTTGCATGTAGTTGCACGTCTTTTATTTAACTCCATATGATTTTCACTAACTCTGTTAATTTAGCTGTGTAATTGATTTTATTATGGAAGTGTCACTTGCAGTCTACGTGTATCTGGTAATTTTGCAATGAAAATTTAACCAGAATATGTGGCAGTTAATGTTCTTTCTGAGACCTATTAGTTCCTGATTACTAGTTGATTACTTGATTACCTGATTACTTTTTTGAGGCAAAAGATGTTTGAATTTCTTCATTTTCTTTACTGAAACTGCTGAAACTTTCTTGCCCTATATAAGACCAATCAACATATGGGGGCTACAGTCGCACCCAGCCCCCCAGTCGTACTCAATAAACAGGTTTCAGTTCAAACATCTGGCTCAGTATTGATATTCTAATTGATCACCTCCCCCCGCTCAGCTGATGAGACTGATAAAGGCTGAGAGAATTACTCCACAGAGTAGAGAAATAAAGAAATAAACACATTGTTATTACTTAGTTGCTGTTAATTTAGAAAAATCGAAGAAAATGTTGAACTTACATCAATCTCAAAATACCTGATACCTGCCTGTGAATGAAAACAGGAGTTTTACCAATAGTGCATTAAAGATGTGGAATATTATGGAGTTTCATGAAAAGTTGGTGATAAATGTGCGTGAAAATGAACCGTTGGGCTGTTAATTGCAGGAAAAGGTTGATGAAGGATGCAAAATAGAGTCAAAACAGGGTGCTAAAATGTGACGTATCTTTAATTCTTTAATTAATACATTGATTAACAGGGTCAGTGAAGAAGAAGTGAACTACAATAGTCATTAAAGCAGCTAAATAAAGTTATATCGCAAGCTCCTGAACTTTCAGCAAACCTGAGCGTGTATTGCTGCGTGTTTAGACTATGCTTTATTTATAAAATTATTAGTCCAAAGTTTTCTGTCTGCAGCCTTTATAAGCATGATGTTTTACATGGAATCACTGTTTAAAATGTGTTCTCTTATTAATGTATTGTTGAGAATAAAATCATTTTATATTGCAGCATTAAAAATGTAGTGTAATCAGCCAGAAACTCAAACTATTCAGTTGATGAAAAGTAAAATCAAAATACGAACTGTTTTCACTTTGATGGCTAAAGGACTAGGTACATAATAGACACACTTTTATAATATTATCAGCTGAGCGGGTGATAAAATTAGGACAAGTGAGATGCATTAAAACAAGAATAGCAACATTTTAATGACAGGGTGTATACAGAAAATCAGACATTAGATTTAATACATTTTAAGACCCCACTAGTGAGCTATTGAATATTTTTGAATGGTTTATTGTCTTTTTAGTGTAAAATATAGTAAAACCAAATCATACAGTGCTTTAAAACTCATAGAAGAGTCCATAAAACATTGAATAAAGGACATTCACTACATCTAATGAAGTCAAAGTGCATTTTTTTAAACATTGTATTTTCTTTAAATTATAAAAAGTGATTAGGCCAAATCATAAAATGCTCAAGGAGTGAGAGTAAGAATTCAAGAAGCACAGAAAAATGTGCGCTTCAAGTATTCAGGTAAGTTAAGAACTTTTTAAAGGAATTTGTTGTTTTTAATTTGTAAAAGGGACCAAAATGAAATGCATAAAAGGCTTTATACAAATGTAACCACAAATAAAAAGCCAATTCTAGTGTATTTGACAATTATACACTATTTTTATACATTGTATTGCCCTTTAGGCATAAAATATGATGAGTGCAAATTATGGAATACTCTAAATCTAGAAAAGAGTAGCTAAAATCCCACCTTAAGTTGTTTCAGCAGGTTTTACATTACTTTGAGTACATTTTGCTGTTTTTAAATGGGGAAAAATGACAAGAAAAGTCATAAAATGCTTAAAAACAAAAGAATAAGAGTCGTACAACAAGAAAAAGTACACTTACAGTTGTTTCAGTAAGTTGTTTACACATATTTTGACCTGTTCACTGGAAAAATGATAAAGTCCAAAAATAAAAAGTCCATTTAACAAGAAAAAGACATGTCACTATATTCCAATAACTTTAAGACTGTTTTTGCACATTTGTCTTATAACTATAAAACTTGATCAAGACTAATCCTAAAATACTTTCAAACAAGGTCAAGAATACAAAATATATATATATATATAGCACAGATCATATCTTAAACTTTGAACAAGTTGAGTATTTTTCTGTGTTTCATTTTAGTTTTGCTGTGAAAAAAAGTGGCATAAAACAAGAAAAAAAGCATGTCACTGTGTTGGGGTAAATTGATTATTTCCATATATTTTATTGCCTTTTACAGACAGGAAATTCATCCAAACATGAATGAAAGTACATACAATATAAAAAAAAATCCTACTGCTATGCATGGTAACAATACAGTGAAATTGCAATGGAACTCCATGAGCTAAACCTGTGATTTTTTTTTAATGATTTAAGATGTAAAGTCTGATCAATAAAGCCAAGATAAAGCAATGTACAAATCAGCATGAAATAGCAGTGTACAAAAAAGTAAATATGTCAACTCTAGACCATTTGAGTACGTTGTTGATTGTTGTTTTACACCCAGGATCTGATTTTTTGACCCTCAAATATCCAAATCTACATGCATTTAAAAAGCAACGTGTTTTGCACCAAAGCAGGCTCTCTTGGGATAAACCCTGATCATTTTCTTTTACCCTCATCCTGTCTGTTTGTGTAAACTCAGTTTAGCAGAACGCGTCCCAGCTGATCTTTAAAATTCTCACTACTGTTTTCACTCTCAGAGCCTGCGGGCAGCTTCTCCTCACTTCTGAGTAAACCTCCGTCTGCAACTCCAGCTTGGCTCCTCCCCCTGGCTCTCCTGCTATAAAAACCTCCCTCCCTGAAACCGGCTCAGACCAAAGTTTAGTGAGAGCGTGTGAGGGCAGCCCCGTCCCATAAGGGGTAAAGAAGAAGAAGACAGAGGGGGATTTTATTTATTTATTCAGGGGTGTTTCTTTTCCCTCTCACCCATCCTTTATATTTTTGATCATTTTTATTGTTTTTTCTCGTGTGTGGATTACTCATCACCAGGATTAAAAAAGAGGATATTGTGTTTTGACTGAAAGCTATGGTGGCTTACGATGAACTGGGTAGCTTGGTGCCTATCAAACGGACTCTGCAAGTGATATACTACCAGAACCAAGCCAACAAAGACTTAGAGGTGAGATGCTTCAAGATACATATTCCTCTTATGTTTAGCAAAGATGTGCATTTTTGAGTAAATGTTTGACTCCTTTAGATGATCTTTGAGTGAGTGAATCAGAGCCTAACCCTGGTTTTATCTCACTTGGGTACACATGGTGACTTAGAACTTTGCTCCCTGGCACTTCAGACAGTGCCTCACATATTGTCTAACTTGGAGAAGTTAATCATTAGGGATTGAACTGCACTTGAAGATTGATCAGACCCCCCTCAGAGTTGTGTATTCCCCTTTTGTCTGATTTTGAATATTCAGCCCAGCAGGCTGCTCCAGTGGGATATGGAGAGTCACCTTACAGCAGGGGGTAATCTTTGAGTCTCTGCTTCCTTTTTGTTAGCTTTTCTTGGCTTTTCAAGGCTGATATTTGCAGATAAACAATGCTATCAGTAATGCAGACTGCCAGCATTCCCCCATCTGCAAACTAGGGCTAGGTGATAAGGAGCTAAAACCATATGTTAGTATTTTTAGCTGGATGGAGATGCACAATATTTCTCTCTTTTTGATGCCTTATCTACTAACATAGAACTTCTACAGAGTCAATATTGTGCAATATCTTTTTTGGAACTTGTAGAAATAGCAGAAAAGCTCCCACAGAGGGATTAAATGGTCAAATCTTAATTATTTTAATGTATTTTTAGTTTCAAAATGTTCTGAAACTTCATGATTCTTAGTCTTATCTTAGCCAGAAGAGAGGTAGCAGTGTCCCGACATATGAAAAAAGTGGGTGAAACTTGCAATGAACAAGGGTTACCATAAACTGTCTTAATACTGGACATATTTCCCAGCCTTACTGCCAGTGTTTCAAACCCAGGTGTTGTCTTTGCACTCCTAATTCTCACCACTTTGCCTCCTCCCTTCCCCTTTTTGTGGCTTGCATGCTTCTCTTTCGGAAGACATTTCTGTAAAGCGTGGTTTCATTGACAGTAAACCGCAATCGAAAGCAGCAGTGTGTCCTGTTCTAGCAGAATTGCACAATTTCATAATTTTCCTCCTCCTGCGGTGACTTATCAATGACCTCAGCTCTGCCTGTCCTGTTCCCCGGCTTCTATCAGCTACAAGCTGTGCCCCAGCCGCAGCAACAACATCTGTGGTGTTCACTCGCGGCGCACCGCAGGGGTACATCAAAGAGGAAAAGCACAGGAAGGGAGTTCCTGATTTTTATGAGCTTGTAATCTTAGGTTTGGAGAAGTTTGAGGGGCACATCTGCGCTACGTCTGCAGGGTCATTGTTCCCCCGATACAAGTCGACCACAAACCCCGGATCTGTCTGGTTTCCTGACAAGTTTGCAGGTTCAACAGCCAGAAATAGCAACTTTCCCCTGTCTGTTTCACTGCACAGCTGATAAACAAAGACAGCCACGGTGGCTTTGTGTTATTCTTAGACTCATTCTATAGAACAGGAAGGGAGACACCCTGTAACTTTTATTTCTTTGCCTGTTGATATGAGAAGGTCACAAATTACAGTCCTTGCACCACAGACTAAAAAAGCAGCTGTCTTTGCTTGCTTCTGCCACTAGAGGGCTTACAAAGTTTCTCATGCCTCTGTCTGTTCTGGTCTTATGTGCAGACGAAAGGCCCACAGCAGACCTCGACTCGACCACAGCAGCATCAGCTCAGAGCAGACTGAGCGGATCTGTTCAACAGCTGTGTCCGCAGAGAGCCCGCAGCCTCAATGGCTGCTCTGTTTCCCAGAACTGCTGAGCCAAGGCAAAAGCCTCATTTGGCCTGAGTCAGTAAAAACACAGGCAGCTTTTAGGTCTGATTTAGAAAGCAAGCAGTCATTAGTGTGAGGTTCTTAAAATGCAAACTTTGAAAATGATAATTAGAGATGCGGCTGTCTCGTAGTCAGTATGCTTACATGCATGGTTAAGGCGAGTGAGGGTTGTAGCTTCATAAGGATATTTCACTGGCCTTTCAGCAAGTTACTATTGGACCTGGTTTGCTTCATCTGGCCATAAAGTAAGCAAGTGGTCACAAGTCTAAGGACGCAAGCATGCCATATTAAAAGCTTTAGTCAATTTGTACATGCCCTCCAACTTACTATTGGTATGAATACAGTGCATTGTATCTTATAGTGGTATGACAACATGACTTAAATGCCTAGCATTTATGCTGTTTGACTTCCTTGTAAAAAAAAAACAGTGTAGAGTCTATGGAGCATGGTCAGAACACCTTGCAAGAGTATATCCATCTCCAGCTGCAATATCTTGCTGTGTTTGTCCAACTTTGACATATATGGTACAGTTTCAGTCATACTAAATGTATAGATGTGTTTTTAAAGTCCAATTGAAGTGATATTCACACATTAAATCGTCCTTTTCCAAATGCATTTGGAGGTAAAGAGAGTTAAGTTCTTAAAATGCTAACTCTGGAGATGCTAACTCGACCTGCGGCTGCCTCATGGAGAAGACTTTATGAGGAGGCTGAAATCATTACCTTAGATCTGCAGCTCTTTGATTTCTGCAGCCTGTTGTCGTTGGCACAAGGCCAAGCAGCTCTGCTTTCTCACTGCCTGAGGGCTGGGTGAGGAGCGGGAGGGGGTCACCTGGCCCAGGTGTGGTGCTGCTCTCACGCGAGGCCTGTTGAAGAGCCTGTCTTGACTCGCAGCTCTAAACATGGCCTTGCACCCCCTGCGACGCTGCGCTGTGTAGACACCAGCGAGGGGGTAGATTCATTGTGTGTTTATAAGCGCAGCCCCTCTCCCCCGGAATCCCAGCGGTGGTCTGTTTTACTGAACTGACACACTGCCACACTGTCCCTTCTGCTGCTGTCTCAGGGAGCATTTATCTCTTGCTGTTTGAGCAGATCCTCTCACTCTCAAGTGGAGCTGGAGCTGTTGTCAGGCCAGATAGTAGCAGAGGAGGGGAGTTCAACAGCTGAGAGCGAGGGTCTCGTGCATTCCTGGCATTCCTCCAGACCCCCTTCCCCTAACAGATCAGCAGAGAGAGGCTCTTTGTGCTCAGTGGGCCGGCCTGGCTCAACACTCGGCACATGATGGAGCCAACAGCTGCTGGAGCTGCTTCCTCCGCCAGTCTGTCTGCCTGCGGCTCGACCTCGGCTCCAGCGGCTCCCATTTCCTCCTCTCAAAAACAGGGAGTGCAGTCCATAATAAGGATTTATGACTCGTCTCGATGTGTTTAATCTCGAGGAAGTCACACGAGAGAGCCTGGATTTGCTGCTGAGGTCTGCTGAGGCATCACTGATCGATTTGTTTGGTGTCACACACAGTGAAAAGAATCGCCTGACTAATCTCTTCTTCCATTTTTCTCTCTGTCTTCTGCAGGAACCCAGCAACAAGCGTGTCCGTCTTCTCGGCAGGGTGACGTCGCTAGCCAACCTCATTTCTCCGGTGAAGAATGGGGCCGTCCGGCGCTTCGGCCAAACCATCCAGGTAAGAATTAGGCACTGATTGTGGGATATTAAATCAAAACAAAGAAAACAGTAATGGACAGTGACACAATTGGCGAGTTACAAGTTGTAAAGGTACCAAGAAAGTAACTTTGTCTCTCTAAACTTAAAAAACAATCGTTTTGCTGGACATTTTTATGTAAATAACCATTTAAATCAATGGTTCAAAACTAGTCAAGCCTCATGACCCACCATCAACTCCTCAGTGAGGAATGCAACCCAAACTTCTGATATTTTTCGGACAATTGGATTGATTTTATGAGCCTCAGTAATGCTAAATTTGCTAGCCCATTGATGGAAATTCATTATCTGTTAGCACATAGGTGACAAACTTCAACGCCCATCCCAGTCCATCTGACCTAATCCTAACCCTTAGCCTAAACTTAACCCAATAAATTCTGCATTTTCTTCACTTAAATGACTTTCCAATTGTAATTTTCTTGAATTGTACACCCCTAGTAGGTCTGGGAACTGCTCAGTATAAGGGGAAACCCCATCACTGTTCTGCATGTTGCACCAAACATCTTCAATTGCACCATCGTCTCACATCTGGGGCTTCCTCTTTCCCACCATCAGGCCTCGTTCCGGGGCGATGGCAAGTTGCCGGGCGTGCCCCAGAAGCCTTGCAGCAAGGCAGCGGCCCCAACACCGCCCAAAAGGAGGAACAGCACGCTGTGGTCGGAGACGCTAGACGTCCACCAGAAGGGAACATTCTCCACCAAAGAGATCAAGCGTCAGGAGGTAAGAATCAGCCCTGAGACATGAGTCAACATGGTTGTGCAAACTCAGACAGTGGGAAGGTCAACCTGTCTACCAGACTACCTTCACATAAGAGTGCAGTATTTGTGTCAAATGGTCTAAAAGGGGCTAAACGCAGTCCAGGGCTCATTTCCCAGTCTGTGTGAGCTCACATATACCCGACAAGCCAACAAACCAGCGCTCTCCTGCCCCACTTGTCCTGCATATGTCAGACATTTAAGCCAACTGTCAAAACCTCTATAAGATGTACAGTTGAAAACAAAAGCATTGAGTAGCCAGAGTTGATCTCAGCCATTTGGCACCAGCACACTTTTAGATCGAGTCTAATGGTTGCAGTAATGACTTCCTTTTCATGCATTTAACTAAAAAGTTTCCTCCCTCTCTTCAGGCCATATTTGAGCTGTCTCGTGGAGAGCAGGACCTGATTGAGGACCTCCAGCTTGCACGCAAGGTTTGTACTTTTAAATCTCCGGGGCAGAGGGAGTACTTAAAAAGCAAACAGATTAAATCAAAGTCTGGCAGGGGTTACATGAAGCCAGGCCAGGAGCTATAAAAAGCCAGGAGTTATTCCTCTTGTCTTTCTCTTGTACCTCTAAAGCTATACAAAAGTTATTCTTAGCATCCCCCCTCCGATGAGATGCTGTTATCTGACCGCTTTGGCTCTGCTCCTGTACACAGGCGTACCACGATCCCATGCTGAAGCTCTCCATTATGTCTGAGGAGGAGCTGACACACATCTTTGGCAACCTGGACGCCTACATCCCGCTGCATGAAGACCTCCTGGCTCAGCTGTCTAAAGCCACAGGGCCTGATGGGACCGTAGGGCAGATTGGACAGATCGTCGTAAACTGGGTAAGCATTTCCTCTAATCGTGAATGCGTTAAAGTGGTCAAGGTTAAAGGAGAGCAGTGTTAGTAAAGTGTTCCTCCTTTCCTGCAGCTGCCGAGGCTTGACGCCTACAAAGACTACTGCAGCAACCAGCTGGCGGCCAAAGCTCTCCTCGACCAGAAGAAGCAGGACCGGCGTGTGCAAGACTTTCTGCAGCGCTGCCTTGAGTCACCCTTCAGCAGGAAGTTGGACCTGTGGAGCTTTCTTGACATCCCACGCTCACGTCTGGTCAAGTACCCGCTTCTGCTCAAAGAGATCCTTAAGCACACTCCTGCTGAGCACCCAGACGCTGCCAGTCTGGAGGAAGCAGTAAGTTGAAGAAACATTAAAGTTTGACTCAAAAATTTGGAGCCAAGAAAGCAAAGGAAGTTAAATTTCATTCCTTTTTCCTTCAGATCACCATCATCCAGGGCGTGCTGTCAGACATCAACATGAAGAAGGGGGAGTCTGAGTGCCAGTACTACATCGACAAGCTGGAGTATCTGGACGACAGGCAAAAAGACACTCGTATCGAGCAGTGCAAAAGCCTGCTGTGTCACGGAGAGCTGAGAAACAAAAGTGGCACGGTAAGCAAACACACCCATAAAAGGCAGCCAGGCAGGTTCATGATACTTCCTGCGTCACTGCTCTTAAACTAAACTATGATTTAACAATATGACTATGATCTCCTGATAATCGTGTTATGTAACATATCAGTGCTTAATGTTTTTTCTTGTTTCCCTCCTTCCAGAAGCTGCATGTGTTCCTGTTCACAGAGGTGCTGGTTCTCACCCGCCCCGTCACCAGGAACGAGCGCCACTGCTTCCAGGTTTACCGCCAGCCAATCCCAGTGCAGGATCTGGTATTGGAGGATCTGCAGGATGGAGATGTAAGAATGGGCGGATCCTTCAGAGGCGCTTTCAGCAATGCAGACAAAGGTGAGGCCCGTTAGAGTCTGCAGGTTTTCAGCAGAAAAAATTCAAGAACCTGTCCCTAATAAATAAACCATAAATAAATAATCTAATGTAGGAATGGATGTTTTCAGTCACATATTTCGACATAAACTAATTATTATTCTTCTGTTCTCTCCACAGCAAAGAACATTTTCCGCGTGCGTTCCCAAGACCCGAGCCAGGCTCAGTCCCACACGCTGCAGGTCAACGACGTCTTCCACAAGCAGCAGTGGCTCAACTGCCTCCGCAGCGCCATCTCCGTCCACCGGCCCCTCAGCAAGCCCTCCACGCCCTCCCCACCCGCCAGCGACACTCGCTTCAAACGCCGCCCCTCTTCTGTCTCCGCCATCATCCACATGGAGGAAGCGGACGAGAACCGCCCGCAGCCGGCCTCAAAGTCTGCCCCGACCTCGCCGTGCAACAGCACCGCCTCAAGTCCCACCTCCACGTCTCCTTCTACCTGCTCCTCGACGTCCTCTTTGTCGACGACATCGTCATCTTCGTCATCGTCGCCGCTCTCCTCACCCACACCACAGAAATCCAAAAAGGACAAGAAGTCTTTGTGTTCTTTAGGGAAGAGAAAAGAGACAATGGTGTGAGCTAAGAGGAGATAATGGACTCCTGAGCAGACTTTTTTGTACAGAAAGGAGGAGAGGCGTGGGACTTGTATTTATGTGTGTCTGCGTGCGTGCGTATTATTACAACAGTGTTCTGTGTTACTGTCCTCTTCGGCAGCTATTTACCCTACCCCTCCATCCGAGTGCATCCCACAGAGAGACAGTATTCTGGAGAGACATGCACGGCTTCCATCGCTCTGAAAAGGGAAGCTTAACAAAGCAAACACGAGGGGGTTTCTTTCTTGAAGATAGAGGTGGTGCATTCAATCCTGTTTACTATTAATTTGATATTTAAGCATTACTTTAGACCTTATGTTGGGGCTAATGAAAGTTTTACATTTTTATATTCAAAAATTTATTGTAGTATTTTTTTAGGTATCATAAAGCAGCACTGTTTTAGCTTTTAGGTGAACTATTTGAAATTTTGAGCATGTTCTTAGCAGAAAAGGAAGAAGAGAATCCCAAACATGATCAGTGTGCTACACAAACACAAGGATGCAAATCTCTCTTCAAGATTGAAGAGTAATCAGAAGACGTCTTATTTTTATACATTCCTTTAATGACAGATGTAATGATCAGGACACTATTTTTATTATTTTGCATTAACTGCAGTCAGAGGCATTAATTTAAATCCATTAACTGAATAAAAATTCAGTTTTTCTCTGTTGGAACAAAGACATCACAGAAATCATCTGATGTTGAAATCATGTCAGAGAAGAGGATTTTCATTTTGAAACAAAATTTTGAACTGAGCCATGTTGGTTTTAAAAAGAAGCTGACTTACAGAATGAATCACTTTTCAGTGTAGCATCTTGCATGGAGCTTTAGTTGTGGACACTGCATGCACCAGTAGAGGCTGCAGGATGTATTTACTCGTCCTGATGAGAGGGACGGTTAAAAATGTTTAAGACTGGTTGATGAAATAAAAGAAAGTTGATGATGAAAGCTGAAGAGAAAAGACAGATGAAGATAAGTTTTTTAGACTGGAAGAGATTGTTAAGAGCAAAATGTTTGACTCCATTAACGTTCTGTAGAAGTTGATGTGATAAATTGCTCAGAGATTGATGACAGATGGTAAAAATCAAGTGAGAGTTATTGATGGAAACGCTACGTAGGGGAAGGGAGACAAAAGAAAGAAGAGTTTTGTAAAGTGTGTTTAAGATATTTTTGCTGTAAAGATGGAAAAAGGAAAAGACAAAGGGGCAACTTGTTTGCCATAAACTGTATGTAATTAAAAGAACAATAAAGATCTGTGTAAGATTTGAAACTGAACCTTTGTTTCCTATCTTTTTTTTTTAACTTCACTACAGCATAAACATGGTTTTTAAGGGTCTTTAACCTCCAGAGCTTCCATTTGCCATGCATTTTTAATATCTTCTACTTATATGAGATTAGTAGGTCCTGATAAGTATTATAACTAAACATTGTATTTCAAGTAGTTAAAAAATGTCCTCATATGAGGACAGAGGGTGACTTTACTGTATGAGAGTAAAGACACCATTGTGTAACACAGTATGAGCGATTCTATCAAATTGGTGCAAAAACCAGAGTTGGAAACACCCAGAGAGGAAAAAAAAATCTATTCCCAGTTTAATGCCTGCATATTGCTAATGCTCAATATATACATTTCTAACATCTTTCCACCTTAATCTTTTTTTCTGTCTCCAACTTTGTCACTACTAAAACAACACATTTTATGAGGAACTAAAAATGATCTTGAAAAACTTTTAAGTTTTTTTTTATATCTACACACATAATATTTTTTCAAAAACATTATACATTTATTGCTATGCCATATCTTTATCAAACCTTTTTTTAACTCTTCGTTTTTGGCGCTTCTCTATTTGTTGTGAGATTTTTTTCATGTAAAAGACATTTATTTGAACTGGTTTCAAAGTTAAGAATTCATTTGCTTTAATCTACATTCACTTAACATCAAAATCTAACAAATCAATGGTTCAATATTTTTCATTTTTGGGAAATAAGGCTTTGTTATGGTAGTGACAGCACTGGTTCACTGGTGACAGCAGTGTTACGGTTAAAAAAATACATAAAACAAATGTGTTTTGTCCTACTTCTCTTAAAATACATCCAAAAGGTATTTTTGAAAAATGTGGATGGAAAAACTGGTGAAAAAATGGTGAAAACAGTCTTGTGTCTCAAAACAATACAAAGCTAAAGCAGGCAGCTGCTTAGCTTAGTCCAGCATGGAGGCAGGAAGCATTGAGAAAGGTGGAAAAACATGACTGAACCAGCAGTCAGTCACAAATCTACCAGTACTAAAAATAACTGGTTGCAAACCAATATACGATAAAGCTGTGGTATTTAAGCATGAAATTTTGCTTTAGAGGGTTTTCCAGCTAACGCCATTGAAGCATTAAGCAAGCCTACATTTTCCCTATAAAGACTGAAGTATGACTTAAAAACAGTGTATCAGTGTATCCGGGGGTGTTGTTTGCTTTGTTCCCATTTTTGACAAGAATGTTAGCAGTCTGTCAACTGTGTGAAGCTAAACTAAGCAGCCTCTTAGCCTAGCGTCAAGACTGCACTTATTGTGAAAAAATACGCAAATGCCTTAATTTGCCATCTTTTGAAACTAGAAACAAGCTCTGGTTTTACTAAAGACAAAGTTAGCCTACTTAGCATCACTGGGTTAAATCTGCAGGTTGCGATAAAAACCTGAAATTTCTCTGTTTTCTTCTTCAGTTTTTGTATAATCAAAGCAGCTAAAAATGATCCTCTTTTTTGTCTGTTGACAAGCTTTACTCTAAACGAGCAAAAAGGGGGCTAGCTTTAAATGCTAATCTGAGATAATGGCTGCCAGTTCTAATGCACAAACCCAGTTTTCAGTCAAACAAAGCTCATAGAAAGTGAGATTTTATGCTACTTCAACAAACTAACCAAAACAACCGCCCAGTTTTCACTGTTAACAAACAAGCTCCAGTCTTATGCTAATCTTAGCTAACAGGCAGTCAGTTTCATGCAAAACTTAACTAACAGGCTAAACAGTGAGTTGTTTTGCTAACCTTATTTAACAGGTGGCCCAGTTTTTGGTAATGACTGAACTTACCTTACGCCATCTTTTGCATTTAACTGTCAACAAATTAGACCAAAGGTCGAGCTACTAAACAGTCCAGCAACCCATTTCACCATTTAACTGGTCTGTGTTCAAATTCCACTAAAGTAAAGGGTCGAGTTTGTGGAGAGAATGAGCCAATGTTCAGAGAATGCTCTCAGTTTCTACGAGGCAGACATGAGGCCATTATTTAATAAAATCACAACCAGCGTCTCAGCTCTGCCAAGCAGACAAATTAAAGGGGAGAAAATCAGCCTTGCTCCTGCAAAGATTTAATGTTTCACAGCTCCAAATCTCACAGTGATGGCTGAAATGAAAATGCCTCTTCTTGTTTTTCTTTCCCTTGCCTTTATCTTGCATCATCACCAAACTGCACACCAGCTTTAAACTCTTTAAACCCCCAAACATTTCAGAGGCTGTCATGCACCATTTGTCAGGTCCAAATGGAAATCACAGATCTAACAGAGTTTGGTGTTTCCCCCAATAAAATCTCTGTTGATAAATAAGTTTGGTCAAACAGGGTGCAGACGGCGATGTCGCAGTTTGAAAAAACAAATCCTTCTCTGGAAATGTTTCTCTTGGCACCTAAAAGGAAACCAGTGTTTGGTTAGGAGTTAAGCACAGCCGTAAATCAGTCGGTATCTCCGACAGCCTTCATTTAGGACACTCCTCAATTCAGTGTCATGTGAGTCATGGACCAGCCCAGTGAGGACGTGCAGGCTGAGGTGTCTATTTTAAATCTGGAAAAGAACAGTTTTACACTTTAGGACGATCTTTTATTTGTTTTAAAGCTCTGAGTTGGATAAAGAAAATTCACTTGTCACATAACTCTTCATTTATAAATGTCATATTCTGCAAACATTATGGCAAACTGTATAGTAAAGTAGAGCTCTTTGCATGTATTGAATGTGTTTTCTTAAATACCCAACTACATAAACTTCCTTCTTATTTATGTTCCTCACTTCCAGAAGCTGTAACCTTTGGCCCCATAGACACAACATTTACACCATCCCTCAAACCTGCACTGGCTGTGGTTAAAACATGTTTTTCTCCCTCACCACAGAATGAAATGAATGAGCAGTTCCTTTTAAACAGAGTATTTAATAACCAGATGATGAATTGTCCAAGCATTTGAACTGAAAGTAAAGTATAGAACCCGCAGATGATGGTTATCTCTCCTTTGGTAAAGTAAGAAGAGGCTATGACAAAGGATATCCCTTTAATCGAACTTCCTGCAGCCCCAGGCAGCCAATAAAAGAGCCGTCTGCAGAGGCGTCTTCGAAGATACAGTGGTCCACGCTAAGGAGGAGCTGCTCCAGTCTCTCAACCCAGCTAATGAGAACAGTCCCGACCTCCTGCATGCCATGATCTTAGGCATGGAGACCCTTGCCAGGCTCCCCAGGGATGGCTCCTTAGATGAGATTGGCGAGGCTATCTTCTGCCAAAGATAACATGCCTTTCTGAGAAAGGTTACCAAAACAATAAAGTCTGTCCCAGTCACAATCAATGATGAAATCCTTCTCATCAAGGACGTAACGGATCCCCCGCCGATCAAGGTTGCTGACTTGATGACTACCGCCAATATTGCATGTCGCAACCTCAAGTGTCTCTGGAATGGTGAGGTTTATGGCAAGGATAATGTCACCCTGTTCATTTATGATGGCAATTGCCCAGAAAGCTGTCTTATGTCAGAACGACAACATTACCAATGCACTCACTTGCATCCAACAAATGCTGGAAGGTGCATCAGTGGCTGTTGACCCTAAAGTGGAGACAATGTTTGATGAGGCTGATTTGAAAATCAGTCACCATCAGATGGGCAGTAGTTAGTTTGGCACTGAGCATTAGACTCTCGCACTCTCTCTCGTGAGAGCTGTGGAGCACTTCTCACATTACCTTCAGGATAGTGGGATGCACATGCACATGCACATGTGGCCCTTGGAGACTCTGGACCGTATGTTAGGTTCCTGGAACTACCAGAGGCTTCACTATTCCAAGCTGGGAAATTTCCCCATTTAGTGGAGTTTATGAGAGATCATCATCAGAGATCAGCCCACAGGCTGCATAGCCACTTACAGGAGCAAGTCTCACAATCTACCCTCAGTCTTTGAAATGGGAACCAGAGCAGGGAGGAGGAAGAGCATGACAGTGAACAAAGAGACAGTTCAGGAGGTGGAGTTGCACATGAAGGCTGCAGCGGAAGCAAGGGAGGAGGAGAACGCCTGTATGACGAAGGCAGCAAAAGGTGTAAATATCTTCCTGTATAGAGCCAGTGCAAGGAGAAATGGACAAGAGAACTATCATAAAAAATCAACAGCACTTACAGGAAATTTAAAAGTTTCAATGCTGCTTTCCACATCATTGATAACCTGTGAGGATTACTGGGCCACTGAACCTCAAGAGAAATCATTAAAGCTAGGAAAGGATCTAGAGCAATACCTTGCTCGTGTCATTGAGCATGCGTAAAATGTACAAAGCTGTTAAGTTGTCCACGTTTTCACAGTTTAACCCGTCGTCACAGATACACCAGGATAGCGCTCGAAGGCAGATGCTCAATTATATGTGGCAGAACATGAATGAGATATAGCAACAGAACAGAAAAAGATCCTACTGCATTATGTAGCATTCTGTGACCGAACATCCAGTATTTCCATGGAAAACAAGTCATATCTTTCACAGAGACTCCAGTTATGACAGCCACTGTAACTAGACATGTCCCATTATAAAAAAAAAACATGAGTTTCTCTGGTTTGTGAACTAACGTAAGAACTCAACTACAACTATTGCTGTAATGTTTTTCTGCTGTCACCTTGATCCCATCTTTAAAAAATATAGCACTTAGCTTTGGCATTTTCTGGCCTGCTCTTGATCTAGTGTTCTGAGATATATTTTGTTATAATTTAGTGCTTTAAAAGGGACTGATTGATAGAAAAAATGCTTTAGAATGAGTTTTAACTCTTTAACTTCCCTTAAAAACCCCAGTCTTTCTCATCTGATTGTGGTCTAGAGTCAAGGAAGAAGGATTTTTTTTAGTTTGAGACATGAAAATACTTTCATTATGTTAAATCTGGTGCAAATTTAACTTATTTTTATGTTTGTCTTTCAAGTAAAATAACAAAAGTGGCTGTTAATTGTTGCTTTGGATGTGTCTGCTTGAAGAAAGTGCTGATGAGAAGCTAATGAAGTGGTTGAGGTTGATTTTAAGATGCCACATTCTCTATTAAATCCACCAGCTGCTCTTACGTAACAAAGTGCCTTTTTCCGGAGAGTTTTCTTTATATAACAAACACATGCAGCTGAATCATTTTCTCTTTTAGGATTTTAAAAAAGAAGCCAGCCCTGACATAAACACTCCCAGCACCTCTGCTGTCTACCAGAAACTTCTCTCAGCATCTCATCCTCGTCAAAGCACCGGACAAGTGACGAAGCTGAGTAATGCATCGCCGCCACATCCTCTCACACTCATCTCTCTCCACTAAAAGGTCTAAAACACACTCTGAGAGCTGAAATCTGCCTCCTTGTCGGCCCTGTGGCCGCAGTCAGAGGAAGAGAGTCAGCTGAAAGGATCAGATAAACTTCCCTAACTGGTCTGACTCAGATTCAGTTCTAGTTTACCAAAATGTGGAAGTGATACCTCAGTCCGGACATGAGATAATGTGACAATGAGCTGAGGTTTGCACGATAAGGATCAGAGCTGTATTCATGCTTTTCAATGTTAAAGGGAGACCAGGCCCATAAATGTCCTGATGATCCTAAAAGTCTGATGTTGCTTCTCAGAAGGATTCGCTCATTGCAACATCTGAGTTTGTTCCAGAGAAAAACGTCATGACTTTGGTTTCACTTTAGTTTTCACCTTCCACAGCTTGTTTACAGTAAGTTAGATGATTTTTAAGTCATTGTAACCCTCCAATGCCTCGGTGTTGAAACATTCGTACGCCAGAAAACTGGCCGTATGGTCATTTCCACACATGGATTGGCTCGCTGTGCAGCGTGAACCTTGTGGTGTTAGATTATATATGGCTTTTAAAATTAAAAAGTACACCCAACACGAGGGGGAAAAAAATTAACATTTAGCTCCTACATTAGGAAGTTTAAATTGAAAATGGACATTATGACAAGGGAGAGAGCATTTTATCCCTGCTGTACAGTTTTTAACAAAGTAATGTCAATCAAATAAAAGTATGTAGTGTAATGTAGAGATTGCATAAATATTCACCCCCTTTAAAGTGACTGACCTAATTCAACAAAGACCCAGCCAATTGGTTCTTGTAGCCTCACCTGAGTGCAGTGAATGTGTCTCAAGTGACTGTACCATAAAGACACCTAAGTCTGGAAGGTCCAGTCACTGGTTAATCAGTATACCTTGCAACCATTACACCATAGAGACAAAAGAACTCTCCAAGCAGCTCATAGAAAATGATATTGAAAAGGGTAAGTCAGGGGATGGATACAGAAAAATTACAAGGCACTGAACATCGCCTGGACTTCAGTTAAATTCATCATTAAGAAATGTAAGGAATATGCAGTCTAACTAGATCAGGCCATCCTCACAGTCTAAGTGACTGTCAATGAAGCAGACTAGAGAGAGTCCATTAAGTCACCTTTGACTACTCTGAAGGAGTTACAAGCTTCAGCAGCTGAGATGGGAGAGTCTCTACATACATCTGATGTTCTGGTTCTTCACCAGTCAAAGCTTTATGGAAGAGCGGCAAAGAGAAAGCCACTGTTGAAGAAACCTTATGAAATCTTGACTGGAGTGGCCAATAGGCATGTGGGAGACTCAGTGGTAAAGTGGGAGGAAACTCTTTGGTCTGATGAGACCAAAATGGTGCTTTTTGGCCATGAGACAAGAAGCTTTAATTGACAGACCCCAAACACATCACCACAAACACACTATCCCCACTGTGAGGCATGTTGGTGGCAGCATCATGTCGTGGAGATGCCTTGTAAAGGTAGAGGGTAAAATGAATGCTGAATAATTTGGAAAAATCCTGGAGGACAGTATTTTTCAGTCAGCAAGAGTACTGCGACTTAGGAGATTTATTTTCCTGAAGCATACAGCAAAAGCAATGGCTTAAGGAAAAGGTGAATGTTCTGGAGTGGGTGAGTCAAAGCCTCAATCCTACAGACAATTTGTAGCTGGAAATGAAATGGTTCACGCCAGTCCTCGTGCAATCTGACAGAGCTTGAGCAGTTCTGCAAAGAAGAATGGAGTAAAGTTGTGGTGCTGTGATTGCAGCCAATGGTGCATCTACTAAATATTGATTAAAAGGGGTGATCAGATGACCTGGGCCGGGCCTTTCATAATTTGTGCAGTACTTGCTCTGAAGTACAAAAATAAGAAGCAAAACTATGAAAAAAGACAAAATCTTCAAGAATCTAGGGTAAAACATATTCATGCTGCCATGTCTGAAAGGATGTCTTTGATTCCCCTTGACCCAGTTTCAGGCCGAGTCAGGCAGGGCTTAGGCATAGAATCTAACCTTTATCTTGAATGATACGAGAGCGACATTTATTAAAATATATTCATATTTAAGCAAGTAATGAATAATTAATCATAGATACCTTCACCGTCAGGCTTTCATTATGAGCCTGTGTACTCATGTGACAGAAGCCCAGTGAAAATGTTCTGTAACGTCTTTTTTGATGGTTTCAATTGCAGAGGACAGTCAGCTGTTATATGCTAACACTGCCTTGTTTACGTGGACTTTTACTATTGATTAAAGCAACACATCGACATACAATGACTTTCTGTCTCGAGTTAGAAAGGAAAACAACAGATAAGACAAAGAGAAGATAACGTGCTAATAATTGAGCTTCAGCTATGTGGTCGGCCTTAAGGACAGAGCTGCTTTCTTTTTCTAAGTTAAGTTGATCAGCATCATACAGTCTTCATGTTTATCTTTCAGACATGAAGGTGGAAACATATAGATAATAATCTAGCTTTATGCTTTGCTGAGGTTTTGGAAGTAGCTTGATTTTTTTGCTTCCTTGTCAGGAAAATCTTGCCGTTCGGAGCGGTATTTAGCAGTTAATTGCTGGGATAAAGTCCAGTCTAAACTTCCAGAAAATTACCAGCCTTGCGAGTAAAGGAAAAAGTCTTCACAAAGGTCAATTTCCAAGGACTGTTTTTACTAAAATGGTCTGGCAAAACAGCTGCAGACAAACACATGAAGCTGCAGCATATTTCATAGAGCACAACAGGCTTTGTGGATCATGTGGGCGATGAATTCATGCACTCAGGGCTCATGCATGGTAAAAAGGCCACGCAGCCCCACACAGACAGAGGATAGTATAACAGAGGGATTGTCTGTGAGATTAACATGCAGACACGTGAAAGCTAAAGAGCTGTGTAGCTGCTCTGTGTCTTCTGCAAATGCAAAACGTCACGTTTAGGAGGATGTGGAAACTCCCTGCATATGAAACTTTAAGATCAGTTTGCACAAATCCACGCCCACAACTGATAACACAACAAGCAAGGAGTACCAGCTGTGGACCCGGAGCACAGGCCTCTAGTGTGATGGCAGCGATGTATATGGCTATTTTTCCAGAAAATGGCATCTATCAAAATCCCCATGAAAAATGTCTTTATAACTTTTAATGCCTTCATGCCAGTGATCACCATGGCAGAAGGCATTTGGTTTTTGGGTTGTCTGTTCATCAAATCAGGCCATTGTCATTGTCTTCAATTTTTCAAACATGTCTACTCTGACTCAAAGAAAATTTACTTAGATTCTGAAAGGTCATTAGTCAGAGGTCAAGGTCTTTTTGCCTTGCCTGATAGCCCAATATCTTAAACTCCCTGTAAAACTTTGTGTCTTAACACACCAGATATGTTGGAATAAGATTGCTGTAAACATGAAAACACTGAGATTTTTGCATGACTGAATCATGGATTTAGTCTTAGAAAGTTGTTCACTTCTTTCGTGGCTTAGTTTTTGTTGCCAGGGCAGATATAGTATCCCATGAAACCACTAGTCTTAATGGGGAATTATCCCGCCCCTCCCAATGATACAATTATATAAAGCAGTTCGTCTCAGTGCAATTTTCTGGTAGCTGATGTCACTGCCTCATTTAAAGATAAAATGCTGTGTTTTTGTTCATTGTGCAATACATTCCTCAAATCCATCAGCTGCAGTGGACCATGGGTCATTTAAAGTATCATAACAGACAGATTTGTGCCAGAAAACAGTAAATTTAATCCTCAGCTTCTGTCTCTGCTCGGGCACAGGACGAGGCAGCTTTGTGCTGATCAGAAACATTTTTTAAATTTTGAGAAGAGCGTATTTCTCTTAGGGGGCGTGGCTTCAGCTCATTTATCCGACACGCCCACACCACCCTAGAGCAGAATTTACTGCCTCATTTTCATGGTTTTGAAGCTTAATTCTGTAAAATTAGAGATGATTTTCATGACTGAAATTTGGCTTGTTGGTTCATAACAGTGTCCAGTCATACAACAAACCTAAAATACAGTTTTTTTTGTCACTTTATAGGGACTTTAAGAATTAAGAAGATATTTGGATTGATTAGATCCTGGAGGTCAGAGGTCAAGAACTGTCATGTTGATCCCTTGCATATGAACACAATATCCCAAAATCACTTTGAGGGATTTTACTTGAACTTCTCAAAATGTCCACTCTGACATATAAATTAATTGATTTGATTTTGAAGGGGGAGCAGGCCTTATGTTTATCCTTTGCTTGTGAACGGGATGTCTCAAAAACAGTTTTAGGAATTTTCTTCAGACTGCACAGATGTCCACTTTATCTTATCGATGAAATGATTTGATTTTGGAGATGCCACCAGGACATTAGGTGCCGTGTTCATTCCCTTGGCCATAAACCATATAGCTTAAACTGCTTTGAAATGTACACTTTGACTTGAAGATGAAATGAGTGGATTTTAGGAGCTCATTGTTCAAAGGGAAATGTTATTGGGTGTTTTGGTGGTCCCTTGCTTCTGAGCATGGTATCTCAAGAATACTTTGCAGGATGTTTTCTAATCTTTGCATAAAAGTCTACTCTGACTTAAGGATGATGGTGTTTGGAGATACAAAATCAAGGCCATTTGGTTTCATTTTTATCCCTTCTAGTGACCACAATATCTCCAGAACACTTTTAGGAGTTGTCTTAAAACTTTCCAGAAATGTCAGGCTCAATGTGTCTTCAAATCTTTTGAGCACCATAATTCAAGAATGCATAAGGGGATTTTTGTCAGATTTGACACAACCCTACATTTGGACTCGAGGATGCTTGAATAGATTTTGAGGTACTTTCACTGTTAACTGTTGTGTTTCTCATAAAGACCTAAAACCACAAGGCAATAGTTCTAGTGAACTTTCTAATTATTACACTACTTCCATCATACCAGGGGCTTTTATTACACCAGGGTCTTGTGCTCCTGTGTAGTTTTGCAACAAGCTTGGGACAAAATGTGAGGGGCAAAGAAGTGCTAGAGGGCATCTCCAGAGGTCAACCAGGTTCAGAGCATCCCTCCATCAAAACCTGAATTGTGTTTATGTCTAAATAGTCTCTGTTCTGCTCATCCTGTCACACCCAGAGCTCATTCAGTCATCACTCACACTGCAGAAAAGCATCTGTCAGCTCAATGTGCTTCTCTCTCTCACAAATATCACCTTGTCTGTTGGATTTCCTCCCGCCGCGGGCCAGGACATGTGAGGGTGGAAAAGAAAAACCCTGAACAGCAATTAATGGCTCACTGAAAATATTCCCATCTTTTTAAAAGGATGATGGAGATGTTCGTCCTCAGGGATCTTTTACACAAAATAACAGCAGACAGCAGGGGCTTGTGACCGCCTTATGTCTGTTGCAACAGTTGAAAGCTTATGTAACTCAAAGTCGGCTTTATAACACATTCTATAATCAGCGGGAATCGTATTATGTGCAATAAAATATTTGTGAAGGCCGAGGACAGAGTCATGAAATCAGGTCACAGGTGTCCAGGTCCAAAGATGGAAGTGATTTCTGTCCCTTCATAATTAGCTGCTTTTGCACATGCATGAAATCATGCGTAACTAAAGGAACAATTACCAATGTCTTTAAATTAATGCAAAACAGAAGTAACTTCAACATATAAAGACGAACGAGCAAAGCATCTAATGTCACAAAATCTAACTATTAACTTTTATGGTGGACCAGATTTCCCTTTTTAAAATACGCTTCTTTGAGGCTTCTTTTAATTGTCAGTGAAAGTGAAGATCATTTACTTTGGAAACTGGGTCGATCAAAAGTGTTGAAGGACGCTTAGAGAAAAGTGCAATAAAGTCCAAATAAGTTGTGACATTTAGAGGGGCATGCAAGACTTTAGTGCCATTTTGCATTTCTACAAAACCAATCTCTTGCAGATGTTTACACCTTTTTAGAAAAAAGAAACATAGCTGTGTGCATCGTGTGCAAAATGTTTAAGAACATAAATTCTCCTTTTGGTTTCACCTAATCAAACTTAGCTCTTTGACAATGAGTCCCAGAAAATCTTCCAAATTATTTAGGCTCACAGTTTGCTCCATCTGTGTCAGGCACTGCTCCAACCCTAAAATTCCACATACTACTACTGCACCAGGATCTGTGCATAAGCAATCAGAATCAAATCACTCCCTTTCTACTTGGTCTTTGCACTGCAAAAAAAAAGGGTGGCAAAATTAAGCAAAATGTTATAATTAAACGTAACCTTTTAAGCTTGGTTCTTGAGGTTGAATAAACTTTCAGTTAAATTTTTTGTTAATATAACTGTAAGTTGCAGTAATTTAAAATTTCACATTATAAAAGCTTAGAATCCTTAATTCTTTTACCTACACTGTATAACTGAAAAAGTTGAAACTGCTAAAAAAAATTCTGTTGAGACTGATTAAGTCAAAGTTTTTGAGTTATGAGAATACTGTTTTTTGACCAATCATTGATGATGAGTTTACTTTTTTAAGTTTAACTGCACTGTGGAAACTGTCTTACACATAAAAATTCTGTTTATACCCAACTTATCTAACGGAGTCAGTAACTTTACTCATGGTGCAAAAGTGTCTAATACCTAAAGTCATTCTGGCAAAACCCTGCAGATGCAGGAATGACTGTCAAATAGTTTGAGTACAATTACAAAAAAAAAAAAAAAATCCAACTGAATGAGTACTGTTCATCTAAAACTTAAAATTAGTTCTATTAACTTAGAAAAATAGAGCTAAAATAGTTATTTGGGATTTTTAAGTTCAGACAATTCAATTTTTCTAAACAACCTTCAACTGTTGAGTCTTTCAGTGAAAGACTGAATGGTGATCAAGAAGGTGCACTTCCACTTAGCCTGAGTCCAATACATCTTCCTCATGATGTCTAGTTTGTCCTTACAGCTTAGACTTCTCTTACTTAGCAACTTCGCTTTTTGGGTATAAGACATTTTTTTATGGAGCCCAGGAGATGACATGAACATGTTTAATTTTTTTAATACGCACTTGTGTTTTAGTATCTTACACGTGCATTTCAGTATCTCACACATTTGTTTTATTATCTCGCAAGTGTGCAAGATACTAAGATATCGTACGCATGAGTTACGAATAAAACGCATGCACAAGATACTAAATGCCACATGCGTATTTAAAAAACACATTCACATTCAAAATAAACACATTCATGTCACCTCCCGGGCTCCATACAAAAGTGTCGTATACCCAAAAGCATTTTGGGAAAACTCTGCAGATGAAGCAAACACGCAGGTAACCCTGGTGCACTTTACTGAGCTCAGTTCTACGTAAAAAGAGCAATTCGCAATTTCAAGTTGAAATAGCCCAAAAAAGTACACTACCACCACTGAAGCACAAAACTGGATTAGATTCATGCAGGTTATTACATCAGACATTCAGAGGGTCACAGAAGTAACATGACAAAGAAAAGTTACATTTTTAGGTTAAAAAAAAACAAGATTTTATTTAACACTCATCTTTCAAGGAAGAAATAAACTTTTTAATTTCTAATGTACTCCCCCATCTAAGTAGTAAAAAATTACAGAATAAAATCAAAGTCAACAGCGAATCAACCTCAGAAAAGTAATGTTACTTACCTCACAATTGCTGTGGGAACTCAGAGGTCTCTCATGATCTTGTGTTTTTTCCTTTCCAACTGCTCAGAGCAGAAACGGATTTAGTGGACAAAGGCACGAACACCCCATTGAAGCAAAACTGCTGCGGGCGTGGAGTATGTGGAATTTTAAGGTAAACTGCTCTAAGCCAAGCCAACAAGAGGAAGGTCCGCTAGCTACGAGCTGAAAAGGAACGTATTCCCACCTTCTCTTATAGAGTCAAACAAACTTCCATCAATACATCTGTTCTCCTCTAAGTATGTATACCAGGGCAAAGACAGTAGTCCAGGAGGTGTGACGCCTAAATTCCACTAGATGCACGTTTGCAGCTCAGAGCCCTCCGTAGCAGATATGAAGGACTTCAGGTTTTTTTTGGAAGCTGGACCACTGTATCAACTCAGCATAGAGAAGATCGAGTGCTGTGGCCACGGTGGACTTATGTTGGGTCTTTGGAAAGAATACAAGAAAGAGTACAATCCAGACTTGCCCTCTTTGTAAAGTGTCTTGAGCTAATGTCAGCCATAAATTCACACTACACAAAGAAAGACTGACTGATTGACAATGTAAGACAAATTTTACTATAGATCTCTGAAACTGGTGTGACTGCAGCTCAGTGATTCCTCCATACCTACTGTATGTAGCTAGACATGTTAGCAGTTACCATTATGCTGTCAATGTCATGTATGGACAGAGCTGCTCTTTAGCAAAGTTAAACTGTCTCTCTTTTATTAAAAAAAGTATGAATCCATTCACTTGTGGGCCAAATTGGGACACTTATGCAACTCCAAGAGACTGATTTGCTAGTTGAATATTCCTCAAGGACCAATAAACCACAAATATCTATAACCGACCAAATAAGGCCGTGCTTGTTACAGTAAATTAACATCAAAAACAAACCATGGCTAACACAGCCTGAAGGCTTTCTGCTAACAAGCTAACATTTGTGTGGAGCAGAGTGAGCTTGTGTTCCAGTCTGAGAAAATGTGAAACAAATGTTTACAAGTGAGTATGATGTTCTTGTACTTCCTCCAAGATATTGAGATATTAGATTCTGTGTCCGAGGCTTTCTTTCATTTCCTCTCACAGAGGCCCACTGACAGCTAACGTGACTTTTTCTTGGATGTCAGAAATACCAGACTCTGCCCGCTCTTTTATGTTGTGAGTCTTTACATGCTGACGTTGAGTTAAAATGCAGCGGACAGCAGAAGTGCTTTGCGGGCATTTGACCCGCCAAGAATGTTATAATAATGTATAAACAAGATGCTTATCCAGCGGGTAAAGATGTATTTTTCCATATCACTGTGAGCGAGAGCACATGCAGGTTTAATTCAGAGGAATGTCCCAGCTTTGATTTAGTTTCTCTTCAGTCACGAGAGCCTTCAAACAAGAATCTGCTCCACATATCAAACATTCTCCAACAGATTAGACCAAAATAGCAGCCTGGCGTCCTTGTTTCTTGCCTCACCACACTGAGTCACTCCTTCAGGTATGACCGCTCCTCTGGTGCATGCTTTGTTTCAGATCGGTTTGTTTACTGTTCTTTTCCACAGCCAAGCCTCAGAACGTTCGGATGAAGATGTGAAACTTAAGCATCTCTGATTGAAGTGAGAGTTTGATCCTCTGTAGCCCTGTTTTCTCACTGCACCACAACCCATAAATGGTCCTGTGCTTTTCCATGTCTGCATCAGGAGCTGCAGTTAATTTTCCATGCAGGACATTCTGGCAACTTCCTGGCTCGAGACCCAGTTTAGTATGATTTCCATAAATATTCTCTGATGGTTCTGGTGGAAATTAAACAAATCCATTCCCAAGTAATGGTTATGAAACTCAAATGAATGATGGATGGTGTGAAAGAGATTTTTACCAGAGATTTACAGTAGTGCATTGAAAAATATCTCGCATTCATTCATTTAAAATAAGGTAAGAGGCTCATTGACACTCCAGGGCCGATGTGTACCCTGGATTTTAGCCATGACCTGCATACCAGTGCAACCAGTACACCAGACATGAGTGCTTAATCATTCGCTGTCAAGACCGAAAGTGTCGCCATCGCCATGACACACTGCACGACCGCCAACGCCATTAAAAAGTCCTCTCCGTTCATTGTGTACAACAAGCAACTTCACAGCTCACAAAGTGCCACCATCTTTTCCCCCTAGTCAGCTCATAATCCTGCATTTAGAGAGCACAGCACCAGTGAAT
Source organism: Cheilinus undulatus (assembly GCF_018320785.1). Classification (NCBI taxonomy): domain Eukaryota; kingdom Metazoa; phylum Chordata; class Actinopteri; order Labriformes; family Labridae; genus Cheilinus; species Cheilinus undulatus. Next base: position 14,269,724 of record NC_054887.1, on the reverse strand, counting down.
CAGTATTCCTGGCTACCATTACACCATGCAGTAAAAAGAACACTCCAGTTGGTGTTACTAGTTTCATAATTAGTGAAATGGGGATCACCTGATAGTACTGAATGTGTCTCAAATGACTGAAGTATAAAGACACCTGTGTCTGGAGGGTCCAGTCACTGGGTAATCAGTATTCCTGGCTACCATTGCACCATGAAGATAAAGGAACACTTCAGGCAACTCAGAGAAAAGATACTGAAAAGTACAAGTCAGGAGATGGATACAAAAAAAATCCAGGGCACTGAACCTCCCCTGGAGTTCAGTTAAATCCATTATCAGGAAACAGAAGGAATATGGCACATGTGTAAATCTGCCTGGAACAAACTCCTCTTAAGCACTTAAGTTTGAGCTGAGATGTGGGATACTCTACATACAACATCTGTTGCCTGGGGTTTTCACCAGTCAGAGCTTTATGGGAGAGTGGCAAAGAGAAGGCTTCAGTTGCAGAAAACTAGTATTAAATCTTGACAAGAGCTCTCCAAAAGGCATGTATGAGACTCTATGGTAAAATGGAACAACAGTTTTTGATCTGACGAGACCAAGATTGTACTTTTTGGCCATGAGACAAGACGTTATGTTTGCCAGCCACTGAACACTTACCACAAACACACCATCCCCACTGTGAAGCATTGTGGTGGCAGCATCATGCTGTGGGGATGCTTCTTGGCTGGTGGCCCTGGAAGGCTTGTTAAAGGTAAATTAAATTAATTCATTAAGTAGCGTAAGACTTTATGACGAGTGCTGATCTTTCTTGGTTTTTAGCTTTTGAGGTTCTTCACTAATATCCTGTGAGGAGTTTTGTTGACTTTAGCATGTTAGCATGTTTAAGCAAACAACACCATGCATGGATTTATTCCAGCCTTTCTGTTGCTTTGAGTATATCGGCACACATAAGAGGGGCTGTGATTGCATGGCAGCTGTCACTTGATGGACCAGATCAGTGCATGATGAGCTAGATCAGATCCAGGATCTGTAAAGTCTGGCCTACAACGAAATAATGTCAATACATTGGACGATGGACGTTCTCCTCAGGATGAACCAATGTAATTCCAAATATGCAACATCACAGCTGATTAGGGACGGTTGGCAACCCCTGAAGAAGAGGAGCAAAACTAAGCTGATCATGGATCTTTCACCTTACCTCACCTAGAAATAAGTGTGATACCGCTCTCACATTCTGCAAGAAAGCGTGCATTTCCATTAACTTCATAGGCTTTCTAAGTATAACTGTAAAGCATACCAATGCTGCATGCATACTTAACAACCACTGATGTAACAGAAATATTTACATCATTATATAAGTGAATTTCATAAGCAGATGGACTGATCAAACTTGGCTTAAAATCTAATTACAGCTTTCTGTTTTTGGCTGCAGGAGTATCTTGGCAGGAGCTGCTTCTCATAGCATCAAGGTGAGAACACACCTTTAGCTCAGCATCTGCATTATGTAAGGCCTCTGGTTCATATTTGATCGGTGTATACATGAGCAGAGAGCAGCGAGGACACAGCCTCATAAAACAAGGATTCAGATGTGATTTATCCACGTTTTGAGTGATAGTTGTATCAGTGAGCACAGCACTGAAAACGATTTATGACTACTATAAATTGACCTTTTGTGTCTTTATGGCTTCATTTCTTTCTTTAAACCTTTTCCTTTGTGCACGGCCCAAATGTAACATAAGTTTATTTGGTTTGCATTACAACCGTATGGTGATAGCTGATGTAACTCCGCCTGAATGTAGAGCTGAATTAAGTTTAAAATGTTACATCAGAGGAGTCAAATACTGGACTAAAATTATATAAAAGCATGAGCTAACAGCTCTCCAGATACAAAATACAACCTATGCCATTAGTAGGTTAACTAATACGTGGAGGTTATAAGTTGTGTGCACTTTAACCTTAACCTGACATGCCAGATGGATGTGTTTCACACATCCATCTGGGAAAGCTTCAATAGGAAACGTTTCAGAAAAGGCAGAGGCTTTGAAAAATCCTTTGAGTATGATTGGGTGAACGTTCTGTCTGTCACATCTCTACGGACCAGGCAGAGCAACAAAACACTTGACGTAGCCGCTAGCAAGCGGCGCATACGCAGCTACTGAGGAATAACATGGCGACTATAGACATGTAAGTTCTCGACTTTTGTCGTTTTTGAAAGTAAACAACTCACTGCTGTTCTTTTTCCTTCTTTTAACAAAGACATGTCGACAAGTTCTGCTAAAACTGGCGCTCTAGCAGCATCCACGCTAATCTCTTCCTCCATAACTGCACCAGCTCTTGCTGCTGCTTGCTTACGTCATGACTCTGCCGTGCCTGAAAGTACTGCCCCTCATAGCTGACTGGTCCTGTCACTTTTTAACCGGGCCCAAACAGTTCAGATTGGAGCTTTGCAAGATGGATTTGCCAATGAAAAAACAAGGAAAAGGGCATATCCATCTGCTTTGCAAGGTTACCATAATCTTGTATCTCTTAAGACCAAAATCTAATCAGTTACTTCTTGAGTCAGAGTGGACATTGGTGCAAAGTTTGGAGAAAATTCATTAAAGAGTTCAAAGGGCCAGCTCTCGAGAAGCACCCCCACAGCATGATGCTGCCACAACCATGCTTCACAGTGGGGAATGGTGTCTTTGTGGTGTCCGCCAAACATATTGCTTGTCTGATGGCAAAAAACACTATTTTGGGCTCATCAGACCAAAGAATTTTCTCCCACCTGACCATTGAGTCTCCCAGAATTCTCTTGTGGAGATTTACTGAGTTTTCTTTGGCAGTGGTTTTCTCTTTGCCACTCTCCCATAAAGCTTTGACTGGTGAAGAAACTGGGCGACAGTTACATGCAGAGCCTATCCCATCTCACTGGTCTCCTTGTACGGTCTCTCAGTTTGTGAGGACAGCGCTGGTCTAGGCAGATTTACACATGTGCCATGTTCCTTCAAAATTCTTGATGATGGATTTAACTGAAGTCCGGTAGCTGTTCAGTGCCTTGGAATTTTCTTTGTATCCATCCCCGACTTGTACTTTTCAATAACTTTTCTCTTTGGGGTGTTTCTTTGTCTTCATGGTGCAATGGTAGCCAGGAATACTGATTAACCAGTGTCTAGACCTTCCAGACACAGGTGTCTTTATTCTACAATCACTTGAGACACATTCACTGTACTCAGGTGAATCCCATTTCAGTAATTTCTAGACTACAAGCACCAATTGTCTGGACTTCTGTTGAATTAGGTTTAGCCTTGAGTCAGAGTGGACATTTATGCAAAGTTCTGAGAAAATCCCGGATGAGATTTCGCATTCACAAGAACTTCTGACATAGAGAAAGAAAAATCAAAACAGGAAGTTCCTTCAGCCCCAGCTATTGTTGGTACACGGGGGCTAAAATGGTAAACCAAGAGAAAATGGAGAATTTAACGACCTACTCATCAGGAGAGGAAGGAATCTGTTGTATTAAATTTCCTTTTCTGCCTTTAAAGGCGCACCATCTGTCACACTTTTTGAAAACATAACTCCTCAGACAAAACATGAGTGGTACAAGCAGGATGTTCAAATTTTCAGACGTATACACCGGTCGTTTTGGACAGACCACACAGATCTCCCTCAGAGGAAATGTGTAACTTCGTACCCCCCAGAGGCATTTCCTCCAAGCTGTGTGGTCCCCTCACCCCAAAAAGATGGAGATCTATAACCAAAACAGGAGCTGATTATCGTAATCACAGTCCGAGTCCAACACTGATCCATCTGCCCGATCTCTGGGTTTGTTGTCGCCCAAACTGGTGTTAGAAGTTCAGGAGATCTGTGTCAGCTGTAATCCTGCCCTGGAGGGTTTATGTTGTGACTTTGACACCTCCAGTTTCTTCTTCCTTTTCTTTTTTTGTGTCTAAAGAGGATTAAACACAGTCTGGATGCAGGAACTGAACTTGGTATGCAAACTAGCAAAGATTAAGGAAACCATATGGGCCTGTCTTTGTTGTTAGGAAGACAAAAATGGAGATGAGAAAGGGAAGATGTGTCATCCATGAAAGTCTCTCACTGTAGGCCAGGATTCACTAAACCCATGCTTAATGCTCCTGTTACACTCACATTCATAAGCATGATGTTTTATCCAATGAAATGATCAACAATGAGTAAATCTTTGTTTTCAGTCCTCACAAACACAGATAACGTCCACAGATACACAGATGGGAGAGGAAAATCTCATGTATATTGAGTCGGTTGCCCCGTCTTGTCTCCGTCCCACTCTTCTGCTCCACAAATACTTTTCTTGTTTTTGACACAACAGAGCTGCAGTGAAACACTGCGTTGATGAAATCCCATGATGCTTTGCTCTCAGCCCACAGTTTGTCTGCTCACATGTGGCTCAGTTCTTCTTTATAATCATGAAAACATTATTTAAAAATAGTAAAAATGCTTTACATACACTCATAAAGAAAGTATACCAAAGAAAATATACTAAAAGAAGAGAAACCAGTAAAAAGAATAAAATAATGAACATAAAAGCAGAACAAAAAAAGTGCGATGAGGTCAAAGGGAACGCCTGCAGAGCTCAGAGACTGGATTGTTGCAAGGCACAGATCCGGGGAAGACTGCAAAAAGAAATATGCTGCAATGAAGGTTTCCAAGAGCAGAGTGGCCTCCATGATTCTCAAATAGAAGACACTTGGCACAACCAGGATGCTTCCAAGAGCTGGTCAACCAGCCAAACTGAGCAATTGGGGGAGAAAGGTTTTAGTAAGAGGGCTGACCAAGAACCTGATGGTAGCTCTGACTCTGACTCATCCTAGCAACCAAAACAAGGTATTTTATTTTTCGTCTGTCGTACATCATAGCGTTTTTTAGCCCCTTTCTTAAAACAGAATAACCTTTTTCTTAGTGATGTTAAAAATATGGGCAAGTTGAACTGAATGATTAGGAAAGTAATGTCACACTTCAGAGCCAGGCCATAATGTGCAAATATGTCGGAATCACAGAAAATAAAACAGAGAAACTAAGACAACTTTCATTTATGAACGAAAAGAACAATTGTGAAAAGAAACCCAAAAAAAAGGGGGGCAGAAAAAGCAAAATGGGTTTAAAAAAAAAGGAAAAATATGATATAAATGAACTAAAAGTGGCAGTAAAGGAACGAAAAAGAGTGGCAAAAGTGACAAAAATGGGGTAGGGGGGCAAAATGAAGTCATAGAAACAGGCAAAAACTTGTTAAAATAGTCAAAGTGGCCAAAAAAGGGAAAAAAATTGGCCAAAGATGGTCAAAAAACTCAGCAAAATATGTTATAAATAAATTAAAAGTTGCAGTAAAGGGCAAAAAGTAGCAAAAAGAATTTGCAGAAATGGGAAGGAGTGGCAAAACGGAGGAAAATGGGTAAAAAAGGAACAAAAATAGGGTGGGGTGGCAAAAAGAAGTGATAAAAATGGTAAAAGTGGCAAAAAACTGGGCATAAGGTGGCAAAAAAGGGGTAAAAAAATGTTGCAGAAATGGGGAAGAGTGGAAAACAGGGTGGTAAGTGATAAAAAATTGGGGTAGACTGACAAAAAGAAGTGGTAGAAATGGACAAATAGTGGCAAAACAGGCAAAAAAGTGTCAAGGCATGGGTAAAAAGCAGCAAGAAAATGATTGAAAAGTGGACAAATTGGGAAAAATAAGCAAAAGCTGCAAAAATTAGCTAAAAAATATAAAATATGGCATAAAAGCAAAAAAAAAAGGAAAAATTGGCTAATAGTTTCAAAAGTGGCAACAAATGGTAAAAAGGAGCAAAAATAAGCAAAAAAGGGCCAAAAATGGGCAAGAAATGGCAACAGGCATCTTTAACAGGAAAATAAAATGTGGTAAGGTGGCAAAAAGGTATAAATAGTGGAAAAAAAATACTATGCTAGAATAGGCAGAGAGGGACTTAAATTGGCAAAGTTGCAAAATGGGCAAAAAGGGCCAAAAATGGGCATAAAGTTGCAAAACAGGGGAAAGGTGGTTAAAAAAATTGGGCAAAAAGCTGCAAAAATGGACACAAAGTGAAAAACATGGACAGAAATGAAACAAAACCCAGAAAAAAGGGACAATAATGGGCAAAAATGGCAGAGGCAGCTAAAATAAGGGGGAAAAGTTGCTTACAGATGTTTTAGAAGAAAAATGGCTCGAAAAAGGGGCAAAAAACGCATATATTGGCAGGCAATAGGTTAAACAAAGGATATAATTTGCCAAAAAGTTTCAAAAAATAGGCAAAAATGGGTGGAAAGTGGGAAAAAAAATCTGCTATAATTGATAGGAAAAGTAATGAAATGGGTTAAAAGAAGCAGGAATAAATAACACTGACATCAAAACCCAAAAACAACTTGACATATTATTCAGCTCCATCCTGTTAGCCAGGATGCTAACACCAATGCTACTCATCCAGCTCACATGCACTGATGCTATCAATAAATCACAACTGGGGAGGGCCTATTCTCTGGGTTTTTGAGAGGCCCAACCAAATCTGTGGGCGGGCCTGTGAACAGGAGCTGATATCATCATTTTATACTCCGGTAGCTTATAAAACATGGTTGATATCCAAATATTACAAATCACAATATTTAAATGAGATTTCAGTGCAAAGATGGAGAGAGAGGGGGGAGGGGGTGAGCGAGAGAGAAGGTGTTGATCTGAATCATCAATCACCCATTTAGATGATTTGGATTGATATGATAAAAAATACAAATAATCAGACCTGTTCTGACAAAAACAGGTCTGTAAGTTTTGGTGTCTGTATGTGAACATGATTGGAACAACATGAGCTCGATTTTATTTCTTAACATGCAAAATTTTGGACAAATAAAAAAACAACTCAAAAGCCTAAACTTGACTTCCAAGACTGTCCCTGCTAGAAATCTCATCTGACTCAAATATCAGACATTTTCATCTGCTTGTAAACGTCTCCATGTGCACACGGACCAAACTTGAGGTAATTATGCAAAAATGTAACAAACTGACCGTGATTCAGACCACAGGAAATAATCTAAAGGTGTGAAAACACCCTGAAGCTGATTTTCTTGAACATAGCAGTGCACAAAACAGGCTTTGTCCTTTGGTTTAATTACACCAAACAACAATTACACAGAAACTTTTAATTAAGAGAAAGTTCCCATCTTTGAAAGAGCTGAGGTAAACTCCTCTTCTGAGTGAAATGAGGTGACTGAGAGTTACATAAACTGTGTGATCCGTTCACAGACAGACTCTCTGACATCAAAGCGAGCCGCTGCTGTCCTTTCACTGCTCTCCTCCCTGATGTTCAGCCATTAAAGCCGAGGACGTAACGTCTGAGAGGACCCCACGGAGTCTGAACTAATCCTCCCTGTGTCCTCAGAGACCGTCTGCATCCTCCCTCTGGGTCTGTTTCAAACTCTTTATACCTCACTGTGGAGTCCAGAGCCGCTCAGAGGAGTCCAGACCCAGAGAAAGGGGCCGACTTTAGAAGAAATGTCAGACGTGGAAGAGCCACTCCAGGTCAGCTAAGAAACACGCAGCCCTGTTTGAACCGTGCGTGACAGGGGGAAGTAACCTGAGATCAACACGGTGGGTTTTCAAAGGTGTAGTGCCAGTTATTGATGGTCTGTTTGTTCTGGGACATTCATGGCAGATGTATTAGCTTGCCAACCATTATCTCCTAATCATTGTATGTAAGTTGTTTCCTCAAAAAGATCTGTTTCAGACAGATAAAGGAAGTGCTTTCACGGTTCTTTTTAGGTCACATAGTGCCTGGTTTAGGCGGTGAAAACAGAATGGATCAATGTAAAACTGATAAGATGTTGCCATAAATGCAACTTATGGAATGAATTTTATATGCTGAAACTATGGGGAGACATTTTTAACCACACATATGTAAGGGTTAACTTCAATGTGCATGTTGTTTGTAGGCCCACTGTTGAGTCTTGTGTAAAACTATTAGCTGACATATTATTAAAGCTCAAACCTCAATCATTTCCACACATCAATCCAGCACTCTGGGTACCAAATTCTCACCAAACTCAGCCTGGTTTTGGTTTGGCTGCAGCACCAAAACATGCTACTTGGTTTTAGGAGAAGCTTGTAATTCAGGCTTTAATAACACATCATCATAGACCACTAGAGTCCAGGCTTTTATCAACCAAATCAGAGATCTCATAATGAAATGTGATGTGAAAAGTGCTTCCTAAGTTCTGTGTTACATTAAGATAACTGAATGCAATGATGTGCAAATCTCATGAATTCACAATAAACATCAGGTGTTGAAACTGAGACATTCTAATATTTATTGAAAATATTGGCTGATTTTGAGTTTTCTAGCGGAAACACATAAAAAAGGGACAGGGCCATGTTTACCGTAGTATAGCATCCCTTTTTTAACAACAGTTTGTAAACGTCTGGGAAGTGAGGAGACCAGCTGATGGAGTTTTGGGAGAGGGATATTGTCCCATTCTTGTCTTGTGTAGGACCCTCGCTGCTTAATAGTCATGGATTGTCTTCAAATGTTCACCATTTTGGTGAGCCTCTTTCAGTCATTACTTCTGAGAGACTCTGCCTCTCTTAAATGCTCCTTTAATACCCAGTCATGTTATTTTTAATTAACAGGATAAGATACAAAATGCTCCCCCAGCTGTTTTTCATTACTACCACTTTTCCAGCCTTTTTTTGCCCCATTGTTTTGGATACTTTACTGCCATCATATTCAAAATGAGCTCATATTCATGAAAAGGTAAAATGTCTCAGTTTAAATATCTGATAAGTTCTTTGTGTTCTATTGCAAACCATTGCATCCTTTTTTTGAATTACTATACAGCGCCCCAACTTTTTTGGAATTTGGGTTGAGTATTGATTAAAAAAGGACAAATCCTATGCAATACATATATTTATATACATATACACATTTATATAAATATATTTATTTAATATATGTATGCTGCCAAAAGCTCTCCCCACACCATGATGCTGCCACCACCTTTTAACCATTACTGTGTAGCTTTCTCTTTATGCTTCAGGTCTGGAAAAAAAATCTTCTCCAAAGCTGTTGTTCTCTTACAGACTGAAAAAAAGACAGTTTTCCAGGTTTTTCCTATATTTTGCAGCATTCATTTTAACCTTTACCTTTATAAGCCTTCCAGGGCCAGCCCCTGAGAAGCATCCCCCCAGCATGATGCTGCCACTAACATACTTCTCAGGGGGGATGGTGTGTTTGTGGTGATGTGCAGTTTTTGGTGTCCGCCAAACATAGTGACTTGTCTAAAAAGTCTCCCAAATGCCTTTTTGTGAATTCTAGTTGAGTTTTCTCTGGCTCTCTCTTTTCCATTCTCCCATTGAGCTTTGACTGGTGAAGAATCCAAGCAACAGTTGTTGTTTGTAGAGTCAAGCATCCACAGGGATAATACTTTTAATAGAACTGTACACTTTATTTTGCATGTACATGTACTTAATAAGATCCCTGACACCTCTGGTTCTCCTCTATTCACCCAGACAAAGATGACAATCAGCTGATTTATGTAGTTAATAAGTGAGGCATCTTTTAAGATTTATACCACGCTAAGATAAGGACACAGATGAGGTTTAGAGGATGCTTTTGAAAGAAAAGAACAAAAAGTTAAGCTAAACGAGCGTATTTGTACTGAATGTCTTACGTAAACTATCACTAATAAAACCAAATGTTTGTATTTGTTCAAATAGCCTGAAGCATTGTTCCATTCTCATTTGAAGCTGCATACTGAGGCTGTTTTATGATTGTGGGAACCCTGTGGAGCATGTTGGCTTCTTGCCTTGAATGCAGATGTCTAACATCAGCTGTCACTCAGCCACCTGTGATGGTATTCACTAAAACATGACATGTCTGTCAGCTCCACCTTCACTGTCAGCTTTATTCAGTCAACATTGTCTGATCGAACACGGCCACCAGGAAATAACTAACTCCCCATTAAATCCACTCATCAGGGTGTGGAGAGAAAAGAAGAACAAGCTGGGAGTGATTATGTTTCATAATCTGAATTTATATAACCCTGAATTTTATGTACAGCCATGCTCTTTTTTATGAGGACATGCAGATGCTGCAAATGAGAGCTGAATTAAAGAGGAAGTGTATAAACATGAACGTTCCTGCTGTGCTAAATCTTCCTCCTGCAGAGTCCAGACAAACAGCTCGTCCATGACCTGCAGACCTACATCACCTGAGCTCGTAAAGTCACCAACACACATGCAGATCCATCGTTTCATAACACGCACATCAGGAGGGGGGAGGGGAGGTGTTATGTCCACCTGGCTGCAGCTGCAGGGGTCAGTGGGTCAGGCTGAGAGGTGGAGAGGTGAGGGAGGCTTAACAGGTAATATGAGAAGATGAGGTCAGCTTGCCTCAGGTGCAGGTTTGTTTTGGTTCAAGAGAGGGGGCAAAAAACTTCAAAACAAAGATTAGATAGCAGTCAAAACAAGCGGCTTAACGGGACAGTAATCATATATCAAAAATGTTTTTTATTTTTCTTGATTAATGAGTTTTGCAAGACTTAGTTTACATTTTTACATCATTTTATGCAAATACATTATTGTTGCACAGATTTGGATACTTTATAACACTAACAGTGTGCAAAGACCTCAGTTTAAATAACTGACATTATTCACATGTAAAGGGTTGCACAGGGCTCGGTGTGAACGGCCCTTTTTAAAATCCAGCCACAAATTCTCTATTGTATCTGAGGCCGCTCCAGAACATTCCCCTTGTTGTCTTTGAACCAATCCTGTTAAGCTTTCTCTGTTTGCTTTGGGTCATTGTCTTACTGGAAAATAAATCTTCTCCCAAGCCATAGTTCCCTTGAAGACCGAAAAATATCGTTGCATGTGTGTTGGATCAGTAACACTGGTGCTAGCATCCTGGCTAACTCTTTCCTCATTTTAGAGCTGAAAAGTGTGTCAAGCTATTATTGGGTTCTGATGTTCAAATTATTCATTCATAACACTTTTAAACCCTGTTTCATCACTGTTTCTGCCCATTTTGCCACATTTGATTCTACATTTAACCCATTTTAGCCACTTGTATCCAACTTTTGCTACTTTAAGCCCTTTTCACTCCTTTAGCTGCCCCCCTTTTTGCCACTATTAACCAATTTTTCCCACTTTTTAACCACCACATTTTTCTATTTTTACTGTCCATTTTTGCCTCTTTTTCCCTTTCTTTGCCCATACTTACAGCTTTATCCATTTTTGGCCCATTTTGTCCTATTATTGTAACTTTAAACTAATTTTGCCACTCTTTCACCACTTTTCACCACTTATTTCTTACAATTTTTGCCACTTTCAATCCATTTTTGCTACTTTTCAGCCGCTTTTCACTATTTTTACCACCCTTTTTTGCCTACTTTTTCTTTTCTTTACCCATATTTGCTGCTTTATCCCTTTTTCCCTTTTCGATGTATTTTTGCCACTTGTAAATGCTTGTTGCCATTTTTACCACACATTCTTGCCACCTTTACAGTACATTTTTGCCTTTCTTTAGCAATTATCTAATTATTTCTTTCCCTTAAATCTATCTAAATTTCCTCTACTTCATTCTCTGGTATCCTGACATGTGAGCACATAATGGGTTCACTACTAAGTCTGACATTACTTTCCAAATGGTTTAGTTCAGTTAGCTGGGCTCCAGAGAGCTTTGCCCTTTGTGGGCGGCCTTGCACAGAGATGCAGTGGTTAGTGCTTTTACTACACAGATTTGAATCGTCATTGGACAAGGCCTTACTTTGTGGAGTATGCATGTTCTGCCAGTGCATGCACCTTCCTCCCACGGAAAAAACACATGCTTTTCAAGCTGATTTGTTACTCTAAATTGCCCGTAGGAGAGAATTAGTTTGTCTCTATATGTCAGGCCTGTGACTGACTGTTGACCAGCCACGTGAAACACTGAATAGCCATAAATAATGGATGGATGGATGGATGGATATTATCAATTTCTCTTATTTTGGCTATCTTTTTACTTTTTACAACATACTCTTTTAATATGTAGTGTATGGCAAAGCACAGAGTTCAGAATGTCTGCAGGACTTCAGAGAGAAACCTCCATTTAGTAACCACACTGATCTCAGTATCCGGACTGTGACCAGACCACCTCTCCTCGTAAACATGAGGCTACTACTTTAGCTGTCAACAACTTTTTGTGTATGTGAGCGTGTGGGTGGATGGGTTTGGGCGTGAGCGTGAGAAAACTCTGTCATGTTGGTCAGCGGCTAAGAGGGAAGTCTTTGCACTGCCACAGTCACACCCATGATGGGATTTATTTTCAGAGTGGACACTTTCACTACTCTTATTCAACACTTATGAGACATTTATGTCTAGAATCTGATTTGTAACATGAAATAAGATCAGGTATTGTGATATTTTATGCACAGTCAGACACTTTATGGTGTGAATTTTTTGCAAATGCTAATTACAAACATTCTTATTTGGACTTTCGCAATCTAACAGCTGACTCAGTCACTCTGACCTCACCTCAGCCGAGTCTTCTCCCCCGGCTCTCGCCTCCTTTGAACCTCCTGCACGTCCTCAGGCTGCTCCTCTTCATTCAATTCATGACTCATGGAGGTGCTAGTTTACTCACCTTCACTCCCTCGCCCTGTCAAAGCAGAAAGAAAACATCTTTGTGTTAGACCAATGCCGACACAGCAGAATCAGCTCATTGCCAACTCAACTCCTCAACAGGGACCCCCTGAAAATCCCCAGGACACACAAAACACTAAATAAAACACAATAACTCAGCAACAATACAGTTATGTAACGTCTGAAACAAGACGTGTTCATGGCAAAGGTGCTGCCACATCAAACCCCTCTGCCGCAAGAAGACAGATCAGGTTCCTCAAAGGATTTGCACCAAGATAATGGATGAGAGTGCTGAATAGGAGCTGAACATCCTTCAGGTTTGACACTGTTAACCTACATTACATAACACTGATGTCTCTATGTAGACTTCAATGTGTCATTTCAACAAAGGATCAAGTCATTATCTTTGTCACGAAAACAGCCAGACAGCTGCAACCAGATACCTACCATCAGAGAAAGACAGAGAGGTTTAATCAGACCTGGAATTAGGTGAATATTAGAGGCTGCACAGCTTGTACAAATCCTGCATTTTTATGTACAAATTTATGTGCAGTCTTGGGTAACCAGGTGACCTGCTTTCAGGGCTGGTGCCATAACAGTCTGCCTCATTGGTGTTTCAATAGAGATGTTGCACAGTTTTGTAACTGCTGGTTTGTTCAGCCCTAATCCTACCCGGAGGGCTTTGCTTTGTAGCCTGACATGCACTTTATCAAAAATGTAACTATGCTTTAAAACACCAAAGACCACAAGCCCTGTGGAAGTTTTGTGCTCTTTACAACCATGCCAACCGCTCAAATGGCGATAAAGAAAAAGAATTTACACTGTTGTTCTTTTAAAACCAGGTTGTTTGAGGTACTTGGCAATAGCGGTGCCTCCAAAGATTTCAGCCAGCCTGCTTCAAGGTCTCCACCATGATCCCCATCCCCAAAAACCCTGGGACCACAGGACTTCAAAACTTTGGACCTGTCATTTGAGCGCCCTGTGTTGACACACCTTAAAACTTAAAACAGTTCACCTACACAACCAAAATATCCGTAGACGACACTGTCAGCCTGGCCCTCCACTTTATCCTCGTGCATCTGAACTCAGCAGGATCTACACCAAGATTGTCTTTGTGGATTTCAGTTCTGCTTCCAACCTCATAATCATTGCTCTTCTCCAGGAGAAGTTCTCCCAGTTTAATGCACCTGATTCCACCTGCAGGTGGATCACAGACCTCCTGTCTGATAGGAAACAGCAGGAGAAGCTGGAGGAACATGTGTTTGCTAGCAGAACCATCAGCACCGGCTCCCCCGAAGGTTGCAGTCTTTCCCTTCTGCTCTTCTCAGTGTATACCAACAGCTGCACCTCAAGCCACCAGTCCATCAAGGTCCTTTAAATTTACGGATGACACAACCCTCATCGGACTCATCTCTGGTGTGGACCTAACCCAGTAATCCTCTGTGACTCTGCAGTTTCCACTGTGGACTCTTTCTGCTTCTTGGGGACCCTCATCACGCAGGACCTTAAGTTTCCTAAGTTCCCTGCTGCAAGGGAGCAGTTTTCTTCCTGTCTGGCCACACCGATCCCTGACTAGTTTTATTGATGATTTGTATTCTGGGTGGCTTTCTAACGAGCTTTGAAATCATGAAGTACATCGGGGGCATCACTGGTACAACCAGTGGAGAGAAAACTACCCTCACCAACAGACTGATCAAAAACCTGCCTAGCTGTTGTGTGGTCAGGATGGCTTCCTGAGGCCCCATGATCAGATTGAAGTTAGTGAAGATGGCTTTAATAAGTACAGTGTCATCACTGCTCTGGATATGGACGCCATGATGAGTACGATCAGAACTTGGTGGAGTTCAATAAAGCTCATGGCGTGAATAACACCTTGGACACCGAGATCGTCCCAAAGTCTGACACTAAGGAAGAGAAGATTCACAGTCTTATTGCTGAGGGCTTTCTGCTTTACATCTACCAACCTTTGATTGATGTGCTGAACCAACGTTACTTTAGTTCCATCCTGAACGAAGAATAAAGAGGAGGCACTCTTGGAACAACATGGTGCCAGATCCCCACAGCCTGTTGTGTTTGAAACACAAGAACATCATCAAGAAAGCGCAACAGAGGATGTACTTCCTGAGAGAGCTAAAGAAATTCAACCTGCCAAAGACGATGATGGCACACTACTACACCGCCATCATGGAGTCAATCCTCACTTCATCGATGACCGTCTGGTAGGTATCATCTGCATCATCAGAGAGGGTGATTGCCTGCAATCTTCTATCTCTCCATAACCTGTTCACCTCCAGGACTCTGAGGTGTGCAGGTAAAATTGCAGATGACCCCTCTCACCCATGGACTTTATGAGGCCCCCCCTCTGGCAGGAGGCTGCGGTCCATTAGGACCGAACAGTTTATTCCCCTCTGCTGTCAGTCTAATGAACAGTACTCTGGCCCTCCCCTTTCCTCCTACAGACTCTCACTGAATCCTAGAACCAGCGATGGAATAATGCACTCAGTGGACTTTATCTTTTACTGTTTAGAACTGCACACCTTGTTTGCTATAGGCTTTTAGGTGAAAAATTGCACAGTGTTGTGATGCTCCAAAGCACAAGTAGTGTTAACTATGGCATAGACCACTACAGTATTGATCTGCCAAATAAGAAGAAATATGGCTTTATTCTAGATGTGACTGCTAATTTAGAGCCAAAATGATAATCCAGACTTAGATGTTGGGCTCTGTCTGAGAGATATGCTGACCATGAATGTGCTACTGTCATGTATTCCTGCAGAGGCTGAGATCACAGAGGATCTTCAAAGCCATGCATGAACTCTCTAACCTGCTCGGACTCTCCCTCCACACCTGGTTCATGTGTAAACTCTCCGATTTAAAGACTCTGCGTGTCAGCCGCTGAGCCTCTCTTTGTGTCGTGGGATGTTACTGGGACAGGTTGGAACAATGTCTGCTTTGTCTCCCAGCAGGCTCACCTTCTCCTCTGCCTCTGTGAGGTGTCAGAACAGGTGACGAGGTAAAGTACCAGGAGGAAGATAGAAATCCCCAGATTAGTAAAACAGGAAGTGAGGTGTCCTGTGGTGGAACAGATGTACCTAAAATACTGAGAAACGGGGTTTAAAGAGAGCTAAAACATAAGGATTAAAGCATCACTTTTAACAGCTGACCTGAATTGTAACTTTGCAGCAGTAACTAAGCAGGGTTGGGCTTGACAAAGGGTCAATAACCCTTGACCAGAATCTTTTATGGAGCTTTTAGTGCTGTGAAAATTTCACAATCCTTTATTTTTCAATATATCAAAGCTTGCGTAAACTCTCACACACAACAGCCCTCAATATTTTCTAAATTGTGTCAGAGGGGAGTTATATTGACTCTTTGTTCACATCTAAGGTCATAACTTCACTTGTAGTCCGCTGCCAGAGGCCTGTACTGAGGGAGATAATGGAAGAAATGATTGACAGCTGATTGGGTGTGATGACGTAAGCTACTCAGGTTGATAGCTCCAAAGTCTACGATCGATCACCTGATGTTTTTAACATGTTATCGATCCTTCTGTGCTGTCATGGGCACTTTTAAGAGCTTAAGCTGTTGCTGATGTAACTGTGTGAGGGTTTTTACTTGAAAAACTGTACTCAGTTGATATTTCACTACATTTTACTTCTTTGTGCTGCACAATAGTGCCTATGAGGCACAGGATGCAAAGAGGGAATCAATAACACAAAACACCCAATTCTGAAAAGGTAAAGCAAAGGGGTACTAATGAAAAACAGTTGAAGGAGCATTTCACAACTAATCAAGTGTGAAGTGCTAGGACACGGAGTCAAGTATTCATAATTGAGGACAGCTGATCTTACGCAAGCCCTCATCAGATGATGGCCAATTGATTTGCTCTCAGCGTGCTATTGGCCAGGCCATGCTCTGCCACTCTCCCTGCAAGCTGCTTTTACAACCCTCCTCCACCCCAGCTCCTCCTTCATTCTGCTTCTGACTTAATCAATGTCCTCCTGTTGTCACTGATGCCTGCTCTGCTCTGGGATTTTGGCTGCTTCTCTTCCTAAGGCTTTTACCAGAACAGCCAGACTGCCAAACATAAATAAGAATAACAGCTCTAATTAATAATAAATCAATATTTATAGCTGAAAATCAGGTATGTTCCTTGATAGGTGGTCCTGACAGAAATAGGGTTAACTGCCAACAGATCAGTAACATGACTGGGTATAAAAAGAGCATTTTAGACTTTGAATATCTCACAGTCTACAGTACATTATATCATTGAAAGATTCAGAGAATCTGGAGAAATCTTTGCGCACAAGGGACAAGGCCAAAGGTCAACATTGGATGCTTGTGATTTTGGGGCCCTTTGGCGGCACTGCATTTAATATAGGCATGACTCTGTACTGGAAATTACTGCTTGGGCTCAGGACCACTTTTAAGTAAGTAAGTAAGTAAATGTTATTCATAGAGCACTTTTCACAGACAGAGGTCACAAAGTGCTTTACATCAAACGAAGCACAACACAAGAAGCAGAAACAAACACGCAATATTAAAGCAGTGACCAGATTCCATTACTGGTGAACAGGTAAACGTCATTTAAAGTACAATGGCTGGGTGCATAGTATTATCCATAAGCCTGTCTGAACATGTATGTTTTTAACTGTTTTTTGAAAGACTCAACCGAGTCAGAATAACGGATCGACATGGGCAGGGAGTTCCAGAGTTGTGGTGCTAAGGCCTCAAAAGTCTGGTCACCACATGTTTTAAAATGTGTCTTTGGTACAGTGAGTTCAATCTCAATGAACAGGTTGGTAGGTACGAGTGAATGAGTTCTGTTAAGTATTCAGGGGCCTGACTGTGAAGTGTTGTAAAAGTGAAGGTGAGAATTTTAAATCTAATCCTGTAAGCAATGGGAAGCCTAGACCAATTTTGAAATAACAAAATTTGGCCAAAAAGTCATGACCGCAGACCTGTCATCAAATTTGAGCAAAAAAAAAAAAACAAAAAAAACCATCAGGCTCAGCAGGCGATTCAATGGTTTTTAACTCAAAGTCATCACCGTGGACCTATTTCCAAATTTGAAGAAAAAAGGGACCATTTTTGAAATGACTAAAGTTAGTCATTTTCTGTCAGCACAGCTGGCTGTGGCATCCACAAATGTAAGTTAAAGCTGTATCATGCAAAGAAGAGAACACGATCCAGAAACGCTGCAGTCTTCTCTGATCATTTAAAATTGACTGAGGCACGATGGAAACTGTTCTGTGGTCAGACCAAACAACTCCTGTACCAACTTTTTTGAATGGTGTTGCAGTTCAGACACTAAATGTCTTGTCCTTCTGCTGTATTAAATCAAATATAAGTGGTAAAGGACCAGCAAGTTACTTTATTCAGCTTTTGTTCACATTTTATTCAACATCCCAACTTTTTTGGATTTAGGATGTGTAGAATGGTTAAGTAAAAGCTTTGCTTTCCAACTCAGCTCACTTTTCACCACTGTGGTCAGTCAGATGTTGCAACACTGCAACGATCACTTTACCCTTTCCTTGAACAAACCCTGTTGGTGTTTTAAAAATAAATGAGCATGAGTTTATTTATTCAGAGTTGAAGTCATTAATAAGTCCTGTTTTAATACAAACAGCAGTTTCCCTGTTGTGTTTACAAAGTATTAATTGTGTTGCATACCTAAAGAAGTAGCTGAATTAGACTCTGAGTCTCTTTATATTCCTCTTGTGCCTGCAGTCTGAAATGCCACGGGATAAACCTGGAAAACATAATGCAGGAATTCATCCAGGAGGTCTGATTTAATTATACCTACTGGGAAAAAACAGCAGAAACACTGTAGAGAAAATGAAGTAAACCTTAGTTCCTCATCAGTGTAATGACAGTGACCTCTCATCCACCCAGAACCGCCATTTAGACTCATTAATAAAAAGTCCAGAGGAGGTAAAAGGTTTTCACTGCAGCCTGGAGGATTCTCATAAAACTGGAGAAGGAAACAGCGATAAAACATTTCAATTTTTAAATAAACACAATGCTGTTTTCATTAAAAGGTTATTAGATGAAGTCATGGCTGATGGAGGTCATCTTCTTTAATTATTAAAAAGGTAGTCATTGTTTGTGTCCTCTCAGTAGAAAACAGACCGTGTTGGTTCTGATTCTGGTCTGAAGAAAACTACAAACCCTCTCTTATAGAGATTAAATCCTCACAGGAGCACGTAGGCACCCAAACCAGAACATTTACACATTTTATTTATCATTTGTCGGCACGTGCAGCATTGAGAAAACGTGCTGCAAACATACACAAGAAAACCAAACATGCAGTAAATGGCACAGAGGACAATTAAAGTGTTTACAGGAGACACAGAAGTGATGAGCGTGCAGGCTTGTTGTTGCCTTGGTTTGGCAGGCTGATGCATTAAACACTAATGATGGATTAACAGTGAAAATATCTGAATCGTGGAGTCACATAGCAGCCAAAATAACATACAGATCACTAGCAAAGAGCACAGATTCAACAGGATGCTATCAGATGATTATTCATCAGTGATAATGGTATGATTGTTTTGAATCAGTTACACTTAAATGTTATTTGATGACCCTTCTCAAAGTCCTACGGATGGCAGGAAAAGAGAATTAAGGAAAAAGATGGGGGTGAGGAAGAGGAGAGAAAAAGAGCAGGTAAATGCAGGAAGAAACCTGATTGAGTCTCGGTCTTGCTCCTGAAACTTTGCTATAATCACTACCATAGTAACTGCTGCTTTCCATACAGCTCTGGTGTCAACATCAGCCATAACAACCTGATATTGGACCAGGTTTAATTGACTAAAACCAAAAAAGGAGAGATAAGAGCTGGTGGTTGGTAACTTTGAAAGGTGTTCAGATCGTTGTGTTTTGCTGGATCAGGTCAGGTATGCTGGTTCAGCACTTCACCATGTCACCCTTAGTCCTGTACTGCTCTGGCCTCCTGATGGCCATTGAGCAGGCCTGCACTAGGCCCGTGCTGGATCAGCATTGGACACAGTCTTGCCAGTGATACCCAAAAGTGCGCCAAAGAGATGTCATCACAAAGAGGTCCAGCTGGCGCCATTGGCCATCAGTCAACATCCAGGCTTCACAAAAGTGTATTAAGGACCAAGGACCGAGAGACTTTCGACTTTCGTCCGCATGTTCAGATACTGGGAATGCCACTGGCTTGCTCAGCAAACCCATCGCCCCATGCGCAAGTCCAAGTCTGCCGTTGATCTCAGCCTCTCAGTCAGCAGATCGATGGATTACGCTGCCAAGGTAGGTGAACTGCTCTACAACTTCCACACTGTCACCATTCACAGACACAGATCCGATGGCGGCATCCAAGGCATTCCCGAATACCTGGATCTTTGTTTTTGGCCCAGGAGACATGCATTCCCAACATTTCTGCCTCCTCACACAGCAAGCTGAGTATCAGCAGCAAATGCCCATTGCTGTATCCTCTGCCAGCTGTTTCCTTTACTAAACTTTGTGTAATTTCCTTCAAACTTTGCATAAGAGTTCACTTTAACTCAAGGACTCATTGGGATTCATTTTCATCCCTTGCTTGTGAACAGGATATCCCAAGAATGCTTCTTGGGATTTTCTTAAAAATGTCCACAAAAATCCTGACCTTAATAAGCAGATGGTCTGTCCAGATTCATCAGGTGGATCCATCTTGCAAACCATCAGGCTGATATGCTTTTTCCCAGTCAGAAAATGACTGGACCAAATGGCATGATTTGAGAAGAAGAGGCGGTAGAAACAGCCGAGGTTTAGCTGAAAAAACTGCATGCCTGTAAACAATGGCGGCTGGGGTAGAGATTAGCATGGATGCAGCTACAGCAACAGTTTGATCAGACCTTGATTCTTTTCTAGAACACGAGTAAAAAGCGTAATGGAAAATAACCCTAAAATGTTGGTACACTATGATTGCCTGCTCTTAAAATCCTGTGATTTTCCTTGAAACATGATCCAGGTACACTGTTTTCATCTGTAAGTGCTAGTTTAGGTATCACATTGTTTTTTCAGTATTCCCCATCTGTCCTAAAGTTGCTCCACTTCTTCCTGTGACCTCGATCTGTGAGGTTTCCTTCTGCTTTTTCTATTGTTCTGATTTAACTGCCAGCAATCGAGCCATGATTGATCGATGAATCTGATCTGGTACGTGTCTGTAAATTAATCCTCTGTGGTATGGATACCACCGCCGTGAGAAAAGACACGGGAAAACTCCCTTTTCCCTTTCAGCTTCATGCACAGCAACGGAAACCGCAGAGGGAGCGGGTCGGTTCAGCCCTGCAGCAGTGCAGACTCACCAGTCAGGATGAGGAGGGAAAACGATGACTATTGTTCAGCTTAGAACGACTGATTGCTGATATGTTCATGGTGGTATGATGGTTAGGGGTATTATGTGACGCCAGGACAAGTTGTGACAATGTTAGAGTCAGCTGGAGCATGAGTATAACAGAGATATGATACAAATGTTTCAGGCTTCAGTGTTGTGTAAGCATCATCTTGTATCCCCTATTACACAACATGAGACCACCTCTCCTCATAAACATACACATAAGCATGCTTTATATAACAGATGCCTTCTACTGGAGCGGTCCATAGTCACCAGGTTGACACATCTTTCTGACATAATGATTTAGAATAAAAAGGTAAACTAAACTTCCAAATTTTAGCTCAGGTGGATCCCGAGGTTTTAAAACAATTATAACCACAAGATCTTACTGTCAAAGCTGCTTTTTACAATTCAATAGTCTGTGCTCAGTTGTATTTAGAAGTCTTCACATGAGGAAAAATGGTTTTGGTCTTTACTTTAAGGCAGTCTTTTTCCTTAAACTCCCCCCACAGAAGAGCCACAAATTCTCTACTGGGTTGAGGTCAGGGCTTGGACTCGACCTCTCCACAACATTCAACTTGTTGTCTTCCAACCATTTCTGTATTTCTTTGCAGCTTTCACTGCATGCTTCCGGTCTTGCAGCGAAATAAACTTCTCCCAAGCCATAGTTCTCTTGCAAACTGAATAGGATAGTCCTTCAGGTTTTCCATATTTTGTCGCATTCATGTTACCCTCTACCTTTACAAGCCTTCCAGGTCTGGCTGCTAAGAAGCATCCCTACAGCATGGTGCTGCCACCACTGTGCTTCACAGTGGGGATGGTGTATTTGTGGTGATGTGCAGTGTGCATCTTGTGTGATGACCAAAAAGCACCATTTTGGTCTCATCAGCCTAAAGAATTTTCTTCCACTTGACCATGGAGTTTCCCACATGCCTTTTGGCGAACTCTAGTCTGAGTTTTCTCCAACAGTGGCTTCCTCCTTGCCACGCTCTTTCCTTTTAACTCCATCAGAGTAGTCATAGGTGTCTTGGTCACCTCTCTCACTAGTCTCCTCAATTTGTGAGGGCGTCCTGATCTACACATGCGCCATACTCCTTCCATTTCTTCATGATCAATTTAACTGACATAAGTGCCTTGGAAATGTTTCTGTATCCATCCCATGACTTATACTTTCAACAGCCTTTTCTCTGAGTTGCTTTGGGTGTTCTTTTGTCTTCATGGTGTAATGGTAGCCAGGAATACTGATTAACCAGTGCCTGGACCTTCCAGACACAGGTGTCGTTACATTCCCATCACTTGAGACATATTCACTACGCTCTGTTGATCACCATTTTACTGATTGTGAGACTAGCAGCACCAAGTGGCTGAACATCTTTTCAGTAAGTTCACTAACTTAATCTAAAGAGTATGAATGAGAATCCATCCATGTAATGGGAAAACATGCAGACAGGAACTGTCTGACTGCGATTCAAACCACAAACCTTTTTGCCGTGTGGCAACAGTCCTAACCACTGTGTCGCCATGCAGCAGATGCCTCTGCATTTTAAATGTATAAGCCAATCAAAAGTAAGACTCCTGTAGGTTTATAAAGATCTATATTGTTTTCTGCACTGTCCTTTTTTATAATGTGTAACACATTCCTAAAATATTTAAAAGAAATCCTGAGATGTGTAGTGCACAACAGCACACTAGAATTTCTGTCCAAATTCAATGCTTATTAGTTATCAACTCATTGTTTCTGTTATATTATTGGTGATTCATATTTTTACTATGGTTTTTGGTCTTTTTTCTGAATAACAAAGTCTTTAAAGCCTGTACTGAATGGAACGATGTCAAATTTACTTGCAAATAATAATCAAGCAATGATTGAACAACTTTCAAAAGACTAATTTAGTTTTCCTGCTTGTTATCTTTCTGATTTTGTAAGAGAGAAACTAAAAGCTGCTCTTGTTGACCAAAAAGCTTCTTCATAATTAGTTTGTCTGACTTTTCTGATTCCTCAGATGAACCTGGTGACTTAAGAAGAGACTATCAGTTACTTCCTGCTCTCAGGTTACATCGCCTCATGTTACACCTGCTGGGAGGTGAGTGCTCCCTGTCAGCTGAAGTGTTTCTAAAACAATAAAAGCAAGAAAAAAATACTGCCCTTTTCCCTTTCCTTGATATTTTACTGGCAGAAAATGCTGGGGATGGAGTTTCATTTTGAATCTGTTTCATTTTCTGCACTTTTCAATAGTATTCTCCAACACTATAAGAGGTCAAAGTCGCAAAGATTACAATACTAGCTGTTATAAAGGGTGATGTGTTTGTGTTGCAGGGCTACACCTGCAGCACAAACAGTCTTAAACACCTAAAGACTAGAAAATGATGAATGAAACCTGTGTGACATCTGCCATTTAGTTACTGAAGGCAGCTTTTGAGTCTAATCCACAGCGGCCTCTGTACAGAAAACACTGTCTCAAATTAATTTAAGATTAACAGAGGGAAAAGAAAGAGCCAAAGTGGAACTGAGGTGGGCCTTAACCTTTTATATGGCTCTCACTGAAATACTTGGAAATGCAAAACTTAAGCCCTAAGAATATTATTGGTTGAAATGTCAATTAAAAATATGTAGGCTAAAATAAGGGATGACATAAATATTCATACCCTTTAAAGTGACTGACCTAGTGACAAGTGAATCTTCCAAGGCACTGAACATCCCCAGGAGTTCAGTTAAATCCATCGTGAAGAAATGGAAGGAATATGGCACGTGTAAATTTGCCGTCCTCACAAAGTGAGTGACCGTGCAAGAAGAAGACTAGTGAGAGAGGTGACCAAGACACCTATGACTACTCTGAAGGAGTTACATGGGAGAGACTCTGCATACAACTGTTGCCCAGTCGCATTTCATGGGAGAGTGGCAAAGAGAAATCCCATATGAAATCTAGATAAGATTTCATATGGGAGACTCAGTGGTCATGTAAGAAAGGAACAAAGTTCTCTGGTCTGATGAGAGTAAAATGGTGCTTTTTGGGCACCAGACAGTGCAGTGTTTGGTGGATGCCAAACACATCACCACAAACACACCATCCCCATTGTGAAGCACAGTGGTGGCAGCATCATGCTGTGGGGGTGCTTCTCACCAGCTGGAAGGCTTGTAAAGGTAGAGAGTAAGATAAATTTGGCAAAATCCAGGAAAAATGCTGGAGGACAATCTTTATCAGTTTGAAAGAGTACCACAGCTAGGGAAAGTTTAATTTTCCAGCAAGACAATGACCTGTTGCATACAGCAAAAGCTAGATAGGAATGGTTAAAAGGCAGCAAGGTGAATGTTCTGGAGTGGCTGAGTCAAAGCCCAGATTTTAATAGTTATTCCTTGAAAGTTTCAATAGAATAAAGTACTATAATCCTACACTATTATAAGTTAAATTTTAAAAAAATGTCTTTAGTATGGACATGGACATACGTCTTAATGTTGATATCAGTTTTCCCTTCTAAATGGATGTATGTCCAAATCTAGTTCCTCCTTTTTCACCCTAAAATTACAGTAATTGCAAAAAAATAGTATGAAAACAATCATGACATTTAGCTCTTCTATTCACGAGTATAACATCTTAGTTTCATCAACTTATCATGGTTAGTTATGATGATAGGGTTGTTTGTGTGAGACCCAAAAAGATGTAAAACTGCATTTCTCAAGTTCTGGAGGGAACAGGAAGTTTTAGAATCTCTGGGCTACTGCTGATTGGTCAGATGCTATGATGTCAGCAGCTGCTGCTTACTCCAGGACAGGATTGCTTTAGGCTTTTTTATGTTTTATTTGTGATATTTCATTGAAAAAGGGGAAATATTATAGCATGGAACTATTTAAACAAGTTTAGGATGCTAAAGAGGAAAACAGAAGTCAACGGTCATGACCTCACAACCTCTGAAACAGAGGTCGTGGGCGCTGCCAGTGCAAATGAAACAGCCGTTGTGGACACTGGCCTTTAAGAGGACATACTTAAGTTTTTGAAAGTCTGCAAAGTCAATAAAGTTTGATATAACCCTCAAATAAATAATGAATTCATCTAACTCTAACAGAGAAGCTGAATGATAAAATATAGCTTCTGACAGTAGATAAGGTTGTTGCAGTAGTAAGCATGTCAGCTGTGCATTAATATGGTAATAATGTGTGTGAACGCTGCAGACGACACACAGACGATACCTGCAGCCTCGCTGATGTGTCAACACAGTCATGGTGGTCTGATATTTTCTCTGAGCAGAT
Source organism: Cheilinus undulatus (assembly GCF_018320785.1). NCBI lineage: Eukaryota > Metazoa > Chordata > Actinopteri > Labriformes > Labridae > Cheilinus > Cheilinus undulatus. The sequence continues at coordinate 14,244,542 of NC_054887.1, read as the reverse complement.
TTCTGGGAAAGTGAGCGGCTACGCGGTGGGAATATTTCTGAGAAACCAGAAGGTCATCAGCTGCTTGGATATAAACAGTCGAATCACATGTAAACCAATCACAATCCAGCCCCACCTGCAGACCAGAGAAAAGGCATACGTCACTTTTAACATACAAGACAAACACATCTGTAGTCTCAACAATATCAGTGTACAGCAGAGAGTTTGTATGAAGTTGAACATTAGATCTGTGGCTCTTTGTGTGCAAAATCAACACGAAGAAGGGGTTAAATGGTTGCTCAATGTGGTGTAAGCAGGGTAAGCAGGAGTCCGAGCATGAAAAAAGTAAAAACTAGGAAGTAGATACTGAAGAGGCCTTAATTGTAATGGCAAAATCATTTTAAAATACAGAATATTTCAATCATAAGGCCTTTATACTGGGCTTTTAAATGATTTTGCCATTATAACAAAAGTCTTTTAGTTTTTCCTTTCTCATTTTCACATTTGTCATGCTCACTGTGCCTACTTTCCCACTCCCTTCCTATTTTATTGCATGTTTAGCTTATTTTAGAGCAGCTTTCAGGACAAAAAAGTCCTCCTAAAATGAGATATTATTGTTGGCAGCAGTTTCAGAGGCCTTAAAGTCAATTATGAGGGAAGACACCAAATGTGATCTGCTGTCTGTTAGTCACAGACCTCACTGGGTGATGTAGGAATGAGTCCTAGAAATGAGTTTGCATATTTGCTCTTACTGTTCCTATTCTGGAAGTCAGAGATGTTTCAATAAAAAAGTCTAGAGCTTTAAGGCATGCTTTGGCCAAAACTTGGATGGGCAAACTGAACTATACTATATGGAAAGTAATGTCAGATGTCAGGATGCCAGAAAATTAAGTAGTGGAAACTGTGACACCTAAGAATAACTGAGTAATTGCAAAATGATGAAAAAGCTGGCAACAAGGGGCAAAAATGAATCGGAGTGGTGAAAAAAAGTGTCAAAAATAGGCTAAAAGAGTCTAGAAATGGCAAAACGTGGCAAAAAAAATGGTAAAGAAATGGCAATGACAGACTAAAAGTGGCAAAACAGTCGCAATAATTGGGCTAATAGTTGCAAAACAGGGACTAACATGGGTTGAAAGTGGTAATAAAAAGAAGCCAAAGTGGCCTTTAAGTGGCGAAAATCAGTTTAAAAGTGGCAAAAGGGGGGAAAAATGGCAAAAATGGCTAATAGTGGCATTAAGTTGTCTAAAATTGGTTTAAAGTGGAAAAGGAAGTGGCAAAATGGGCTACAAAATGTTAAATAGTGGCAAAAAAAAAGTGCCTTAACTTGCTTAAAATTGGCAAAAATGTTTCTAAAGGATAATATTTGCAAAAAAGTGGCAAAATAGGCAAAAAGTTTCAAAAAGGTTAAATTGGCTGAGGTGACAAAACACAGTCTAATACTGGCTGATAGTTGCAAAAAAATTGCCTGACGCGGCCTACAGGTGGCACAAATTGGCTTAAAAGTTGTAATAAATGGTAAAAATGGGATAAAAATGGCAATAAAAAAAAATTTTGTTTTTTGTAGGGGCTAAAAGTGGCAAACATTTGTTTAAAAAGTAGCACAAGGTGTCTTAAAAGGGTCAAGATCACAAAAAAATGCAAAAATGGACAAAAAGTGGCAAAAGAGTGTTAAAAGTTGAACAAGCATGGTGAAAATGGGTGATTAGAGTTAACAGGGGTTCAGAAGTGACAAGGATTAAACATTTTCTACATCAGACACAAAAGCTTGACACACTTTTTAGCTCCAAAATGAGGTAACTGTTAGCCAGGATGCTAGCATCAATGCTCCTGATCCACCACAAGCATTGACATTGTAATTTAATCATAACTTAAGAGGACTCAGCGTCTTTCAGGTTCCTGCCAATTCTGTGTGGAAGGCCTGCACTGTCCCAAACCCATCATACCAAACACGTGCATACTGTTGTGAAGTGGCTGAGGCCGGCTGGTATCAGCATGGATAAGTGTGCTGCTTTGGTGGCTGTCCGCTGATCAGAGGCTGGTTTGGATGACATTTTTATGGTGTTTTTTCAGCAAAAAACACTATTCTTCTCTAAATCTTAAATAAATATATTACCATATGGTGTTAAAACCTATCTCCTCATTATCCGGGTGGCAACAAAACATAAAAGAGATTAAGGAAGAAAATCATGTAAAACTGTGAGTATATTGACTTCTGATGTAAAGGCCCAAAAGCCAGCACAGCTGTGGTGAGATGGGAGAAAAAGATGAGTTGTGGTGTTGTGTGTGACTTACACGGATGTTTAAGACTTAAAGACCAAACAAGAGTGAGTCTCAAGGAGAGAATAAACCATGAGAAGGCCGCAGCCTTCATATCAGCGATAAGATAAACAGCTGTCAGCATGTTTCACAGAACAGAGCAGTCACAGTCCTGCTGTAAATGTGAGCTCGCTGTACTTGAATTATCTGTTCTGTTTCATAGAGGTCACAAATACTCAAGGTAGCTGTTTATGTCAGAGAGAACAAGACAAACGCCGAGCAGCGATAAAACTTTGAGGTAACAGCTAGCATAAACATGCTAACGTGCCTCTAGTGACAACGCCAAGATCCTGAATGATGGCTCAACATTACAAAGACATTATTTTTAAAGATATGTGGTTGTAAACCAAATCTGTGATGAAAAATAGGTTTGAATAGAGCATGTTTACCATTTCATGTCAGTGTTTGCGTGGATGTATGTTCTAAAAACCTTTACTTACCTTTACTTCGAACTATTAAAGTTGTCATAAAGATAACTAAGGGTTATTAGGGTTTATTACAGGACCTGAAGACTACGTGTACGTGAACATTTGTGCCGACTAATCAAGTAGATAAAGAGATACTGGCCTCGGTAAGTTCTTGATGTGACCTTCATGTGTTGAAAGAAAATCAGGGGATCACCAGCCTGGATTTCACCTCAGGGGACCAATATAATGACATTGTTGTTGAAAAATTTCCATCTAGACCACAGTAAGAGATTTATGGAGGTAGTACTGCTTCTATAAGAAAATTAACGTCCCTGTAAAGTGAAATCCAAAATTTGTGTCTCAACACAGTAGATATGTTGGAATAAGATTGCCATAAACATGTGAAAACACTGAGAACTATGTGGGACTGAATTCTAGATTTAGACTGTTAGAAAATTGCTCACCTCCTTCCTGGCTTGGTGTTATTTGGGCAGGGCAGATATAGCGCCCCACCACGTCAGCGGCCTCTATGAGGGTTATATCTTAACTAGCTTTAAAAGAGGGTTGTAACATAGCAGCACAGCGACCGGATGATTGCTCCATTCAGGTTGTAGCTTTTTGCTTTAAGTTTGAGAGGATGGTTTTCGTGAGTGGGCGTGGCTTCAGCTTAATCAACCGACACGCCCAAATCATCCTAAAGCAGATTCTACTGCCTCATTTTTTCATTTTGAAGCTTAATATTATAAACGTGGAGATGTTTTTAATGACTGAAATTTGGCCTGGTGGTTTTTAACACAGTGGCCTGTCATACAATTATCCTAAAATAAAGATTTTTTTTTTATGACTTTACAGGGACTTTAACTGGTGCCTAAGTTTAACATACAATATTCCGTATTTGCACATTTGAATGGGCTGAAACTACTTCAACAACTCCCTCTCTCCTTCCACATCCGTGCTTACATACTCATCAACTGTTTCTCGTCATGATTTAAAAATCTGGTTGGGTAGGCCTTTATGCTCTTGTTGCTATAACGTCAGGGTGCTGCTGCTATTCAGCACACCTATAAAGGGTCTAAATCACCTCTGCTGAGAAGCTTTGAAATATAAATGATTTGAATTCTTCTGCAGATGACAATTTGGACATCAGGGTGGATCCTAGGTGGAGTTGACAAAGCGACAATACGACAGCACCTATGATTGCGTGATACAATGATATGAGTCATAGCCTGATCTGTCAATCAAGTTAAAACTCCCCCGCAAATCCCTGCAGCTCACTGATGCCTCAGTATCTCCTTACACAGACGGTAACTATGAAGACGTGGAGGTTAAACAGCTACTGAGACAGTAGTCTGTAGTATGTTACATATCAACTCCTTTAACAGCATTTACAGAAGCTGGTATTAAATAGAATATCTTATAGGCATAGCTTTATTAATTTTAAGTTGGTTAAACTAGGGCTTTGTCTGCTTTAAGGCAGGTATTTTTGCCAGGTCAGGCTGTACAGGCCTATATAATTGACATTATGTAGCTATTTGAATGCTATTTAACACACAAAATACACATTTACTTAAAAAAAAAATGTGTGTCTATAGCCAAGCATGGAACCAAGCTTTTGATTTATCCACAGTATTTTGGCTCATGGCTCCAGCTCCTCTTCTGGCAAGTGAAACATAATAAAACAGGTAATAATCCATACAAACGTGAACCACACTAACTTGGCATACAGACTTGAGATCAGTTTAACCAAATCAAACAGGTTAGGTGTAAAAACACCCCAAAAATGTGTCTTGAATCAGCACAAAGGTCATAGACATGTTAGAGGAGCACTGGATTTTAAAGTAGGGGGTAGTGGTTGTTATTTACCCCAGAGATGCAAAGTGACAAAGCTCCTGAACAACATATTTTCTGGTCTGAAGTGTTTTATGTCTGTGAAAACAAAAGCATTCCTGTAAACTTCTGTGTAAATGCTCAGAGGAAACTATCAGAGTCATGTGTCAGAAAACCGGTTCATTGAGATAAATGTTTGTCCCAGTGAGCTCATGTCTCTCTTTACAGTGAGTCTATTGTCCTGTTTGTCTGCCCTCCAGTTCAGATATTTATTACTGATAATGAGTTTGTTGTGAAGATGTGGCAAAAGGTTAAAGACAAAGCTGCAGATAAACTCAGGAAAAACAACATACTGCAAGAGACATGATAGTCAAAACATGGGAACAGAGCCATCATACAAAGACACTGCTGGGGTTTTCTGACCTTTATGACCTGATTTTATCATGTGTTTCAGCATGCGAAAAGAGATTTGTCTTTTTGTTTTCTTAAATCATTTCTTCATGCCAAAGATTCTAACTCATGATTTGTGTTCACAACATTAAAAAAGTCTATTTCAACAAATCAATGTGATTCTTAATATTTCTGAATTAAATGATGCTGTAAAAAACCCAATCATTACCGAGCTTCTTTATAAATTTTAAAGTGACTGACCTAATTCAACAGAGGTCCAGCCAGTTGGTGCTAGCAGTGTCACAATCACTGAAATGTGGATCACCTGAATGCAGTGGATGTATCTCAAGTGATTTAAGTAGAAAGACACCTGTATTTGGAAGGTCCGCTCACTGGTTAATCAGAATTCCTTTCTACCATTACACCACAAAGACGAAGGAACACCCCATGCAACTCAGAGAAAAGGTTGCTGAAACGTTTAAGTCAGGGGATGGATACAAAAAAATTCCAATGCACTGAACATCGCCTGAAGTTCAGTTAAATCAATCATCAAGAAATAGAGGGAATATGGCACATGTGTGAAACTGCTTAGATCAGGCCATCCTCATAAACACCTACGACTACTGTGAAGGAAATTCAAGATTCAGTAGTTGAGATTGAAGAGACTTTTCATACAACAACCGTTGCCCAGGTTCTTCACCAGTCAAAGCTTAGGGGAGAGTGGCAAAGAGAAAGTCACTGTTGAAGAAAACTCATTAAATCTTTACAAGAGTTCACCAAAAGGCATGTGGGAGACTCCATGGTCAAGTGAAAGAAAGTTCTTTGGCTTGATGAGACCAAAATGGGTTTTTTTGCCAGACACCACTGGACATCCTCACAAATACATCATCCCCACTGTGAAGCACGGTGGTGGCAGCATCGGTGGTAGGGATGCATCTCAGAAGCCGCCCCTGGAAGTTTCGTAAAGGTAGAGGATTAAATGAATGCAGCAAAGTATAGGAAAATCCGGGAGGACAATCGTATTCAGTCTGCAGAGGACTACAGTTTGGGAGAAGATTGATGTTCTTGTTAGACAATGACCTGGAGCATATATGTTTATATGTATATACAGTGAAAGCTACACAGAAATGGTTTAAAGACAACAAGGTGAACGTCCTGGAGTGGCTGAGTCAAAGTCCAGATCTCAATCTAGTAGAGAGTCTGTGGCTGCTTGAAAAGGGCGGTTCATGCCTGATCCCTGTGCAACCTGACAGAGCTCGAGCTGTATTGCAAAGAAGAATGGAGTAAAATTGCAGTGTCTAGTTGTGCAAGCCTGATTGAAACCTATCCACACAGACTCTGTGCTGTGATTGCAGCCAAAAGAGCATCTACTAAATACGGACAAGGAGTGGGTCAATATTTATGCACTCAGTTTACATTATATAATCTATATTTTATTTGACCTTAATTTTTAGAAATCTGTTTCACTCTGATATTATGGAAGTTGTTTTGTTGAAATTGACCACAGTTGACTTATAAAATCATTAAAAGGTAAAACATGCATGGAGGTGAAAGTTTTGTATAGGCACTCAAACTGCAGACTTAATCTGTCTAGCATGTCTTTGGTTTTAACGAATCTGCAAAGCCAGTGTTTCCTGGAATCAAAAATTCTGCTCATTTTCTAAAAACAGCTTGAAATTCAAACCTTCTCCACATCTGTCTGTGTTGCACATGCACATCTGTCTGTATGCATCAGTCTTCTCATGCTTTCTTGTTCTTTGTTTTCACTTATGGGATGCCAATCAGTCATCAGACATCTGAAAAGGTTGTTAAAAGATGATGATCCTGTTAAAAAAAGATTTGTAATCCAGTAAAAAATGTTGATTCAGTGCTAAAAATATCAAACAAATCCTAAAAAGCCAGTCAAGTTAAGAAAATCTGAAAGCGTCTCCTCATATGATCTGCTTCTTGCACAACTTGTCAAAGATCTCTTGTTCATGTTGGAGCCCCCTCCAACAGCTGCTGGATGCATTACTTTGCCCTCTCAGACAAAACACGGCGGCACAGGAAGCCTTGATTAAAGCACTTCCTGTCTGACTGGCCTGGAGGATGAAGGAGCTTCGGCGGTGTCCGTAGTGTTATTTTACCCACACGGCTATGAGCACAGGTCGCCTCAGCTTCATCCAGGGAAGTTTAACGGCTGAAATGTGAGCCGCTGCAGAGGGTCTCTGTTAATCAGAGAGAGACCAGGAGTGAGAGTGGGTGTTTGTGGTTGTGAGGCAAGAATGTAATGTTTGCATCAAGAAAATTTTGCACAATTGAAGGATTTTATTTAAACATGGGAATTACAGGAGAATTCCAAACCTTGACCTTATATTTATATCTATGTTTATATTTTACATATTTTGGCATCTAAATGACAAACAGAAAAGTCCTGAACTGCTGATTGCTTCCATGCATGAACAGACTGTAAAAGCTGCAACATAATCTGAGGGTTAACAGCGTCTGATCACTAAAAATTTCTCCGTCTTTCCACTAACAGGCCCAGGTTGTTATTCTTAGTGTCTAACAACGTTACTGAAATGATACCTGCAGAGATATACCCGTTTTTTGCAAGGCGAGACCCTTTTTTAACCAGATTACATCATCCTCTTCAGACCTACCAGACCACATCAACAATAACAGTCATTTAGCCTTATGTAACAGGAACTGCTGGTCTTCTGCTGCCTTTATGTTTTTGACTTATGTATAGCACAAATGTGAGATTAAGTCTGAATTAAACATCAAACACTAAAGTAAGAAAATCACACCAAAAACTAACAACTGAGTGCAACGAAGAAGTTGATGAATGAAACCTCAGGAGTATGCTACCATGTATGCTACCATGTATGCTACAGTGTATGCTACAGTGTAGATTAGATGCAAATATAAATCAAAAGACTTACACCCAAACAGGAACGTTATTTGCGTTCAGCAGTTTTAAGATGATTTTAGGACTGTCTTCATTCAACAATAAAGACAGTACCTGTACCTGAAGGTGGTTGAACATAATACAAAACCCACAATTAAGTATCTCTGGTTAAAGGTTGTGAACCAAAGTGGGCCTGAGCAGTGACACTCTAGGCTAAGAATGAGTCAGACTCCAGCCCTGTTGTTGTTTATCTTGCCTCTGACATATTCTACCGATGTGAACATATATAACAGCTTAAATGAGGATAAACTGCCCTCCATTTTTGACAAGAGGCATGCAGATCCATAGTACAAAAAAGCAAGCTTTCTATTTTCTAGATTTCATCTGAAGCAAACCCCGACTTGTTACCATGCAGACTGAAATCACAATCAAGCTGTGATGCTGCCGTCACACAGCAAACACGCACCCAGTCTGAAACAGGCTTTAGTGCAAAGAGTTCAAGGCTGAATGAATGAATGAATGAATGAATGAATGAATGGACAAGGTTAGTCTGGAATCACCACATCAGGCCCCCTAAATCTTCCCATTTGACCCACAGAACAGATTCAAATTTAAATGTGCAGAAGAAAAAAAATGTTGTTTTTTTTTTAAATACTCCCTACAGCTACTAGAACAACTTCAAAACAATTAAAAAATCTTGAAACAGTTAAATCAGGAATGGCTTTGTTTCATTCATTTCTCAGAAATCCACCTGGCAGCCATTATTAGCAAATATACTGCATGCTAAACACTAGGGGAATGAATCTCTCCTTCTCAAGATAATACGATTCAAATCTTAATTCATTAAAATACAGAACGATTTGATCTGATCTGATTCAGTTTGGTCAGATTAGATCCGGTATAAACTGATTATGGAATAAAAATAACTTTTTGCTTTAACAAAAATATTAAAAAAAAGGGAAAACAAGATCATTTCATGATAGTCTAAATGTCTCTCAGCCTGATTATAAAAGACACTAAATCACAGGCCTTCTGTGTGAACATTCTGAAATTATGTTTAAGAAAGTAGGGTTAGGGGTTAGTGCTGTTGCCTCACAGCAAGAAGGTCCCTGGTTTGCTTCCCAGTCAGGGCCTTTTTGTGCGAAGTTTGCATGTTCTCCCCGTGCATGCGTGGGTTCTCTTCGGGTACTCTGGCTTCTTCCCACTACCAAAAACATGCTCATTAGGTTAAGTGGTAACTCTAAATTGGCTATAGGTGTGAATTTGCACGTGCCTAGTTGTCTGTCTATATGTCAGCCCCGCGATTGACTGGCGACCAGTCCAGCGTGTACCCCGCCTCTCGCCCAATGACAGCTGGGATAGGCTCCAGCCCCCTGTGACCCCGAATGGGATAAGTGGTATAGAAAATGGATGGATGGATGGATGGATACTAATCCAGGCTGGTTAGTAACAAAAACAAGAGTTTTAAGTGAACTCTCTGACAGGAGAAGGTTTCCCCCTAACTATTATGTTGCAGCCATAAAAGACAGTTTCATGCCTGCTGAAGCTATTCCCATTTACGTGGCTATAACTTATATAGACCACAAAATATGTAAAAATAGGTCTCTAATTTAAAGAAAACAAGAGTTTTCCATGTAAATTAGGAGTGCTTGATCAGAGTCAGTTAGCTTATTTTAGCAAAAAAGCTGGAAAATAGTAAAGACAGCCAAAAAAAAGGAACACGGTAACCATTTAATGAGCTGGCAAAAATATGTAGTGACCAACACATTCCTAGTTTATTACCACCCACTTAGCTGAGAGTGCAGACATTTAATAGCATCTTCTAGTATGGCGATATAACTAATGCACATGATTTTTAACCGTCCCCATGAGACTTGTATGCATTAAGAAACTGCGTCTCCTCTCTGCCCTTGTAGCCCATAAAGGTTCCTTATGTAACCGTTGTGTAACAGCAGTGTGTATCTGACACCTTTAATTAAGTTTGGAGAGGAGCGTGAGCTGTCACAGACTCTGATTCAGCAGAGGACGCTCGCTCCGACAGTCTGCAGCTGCAGGAAGTCTCATCCAGGCCGTCTCGCTCCTGGAGCTGGCCGACCACCGACATGAGGAGGTGACGGATGCTGCTGTCTGCCGCTGTGTCACTTTCATGAGGTAATGAAAGTGCTGCTCCGTCCTGAAAAAGACATGCAGGCCATGAATTCACAAGAACAGCCAGCTAATAATAGAGCTGCTAAAGAAGAACATAAAACTCACACTATATCACGATGGAAATAGATCATAGTCACAAGGCGGCCAAATATCTCTGTTGTCACATTCAAGTTTGCAGCTCAAATGAGGTTTTAGTATTGATCTTCTGTGTTCAAGGCCTGATTGGTAGATCCCATAAACAGAGGCCAAAATAGCTTGGATCAGCATCTGAAATAAAGACAGAGTGATCAAGGCAAGGCAACTCAAGAACAGAGGTGGACTGTTTCTCAGAGGTCCAAAATCATACTTTAGTAGCTTTCCCTGTATGCTTCAGGTCATTGTCCTGCTGGAAAATAAATCTTCTCCCAAGCTGTAGTTCTCTTGCAGACTGAATAAGTTTATCCTCCAGGATATACTTTTATTCAATTCACCTTCAACTTTTACAAGCCTGCCGGGGCTGGCTGACAGGAGGCATCCCCACAGCATGATGCTACCACCACCATGCTTCACAGCGGGGATGGTGTGATGGCCAAAAAGCGCCATTTTGGTCTCATCTGACCAAAGAACTTTCTTCCACTTGACCATGAAATCTCCCTCTTGCCTTTTGTTGAACTCAAGTGCAGATTTATTGAATTTTCTTCAACAGAGCCTTTCTCTTTGCCACTCCCCCATAATGCTTAGACCACTGAAGAACCTGTTCAACAGTTGCTGTACGTGGAGCTTCTCCCATCTTAGCTGCTGAAGCTTGTAGTATTCATAGGTGTCTTGGTGGCCTCTCTCGCTAGTCTCCTTCTGGCACGGTCACTCAGTTTGTGTGGAAGGCCTGATCTAGGCAGATTTACACATGTGCCATATTCCCTCCATTTCTTGATGTTGGATTTAACTGAATGGAGGATGTTAAGTGCCTTGGCGTCTTTCTATATCCCTCCCTTGACTAGTACTTTTCAACAACCTTTTCTCTGAGTTGCTTGGGGTGTTCCTTTGTCTTCATGGCGTAATGGTAGCAAGAAATACTGACTAACCAGTGACTGGACTTTCCAGACACAGACGTCGTCATACTATAATCACTTGAGACACATCCACTGCACTCAGGTGATGCTCATTTCACTAACTGTGAGAATGCTAGCACCAATTGGCTGGACCTCTGTTGAATTAGGTGAATATTCATGCAGTCATTTATAATAAGCACCAGTTCAAAGTATTGGACCAAAGCAGAGAAAACACTGAGACGATAGCACATGCCCAACATGTATGAATGCTTCTAAGCATGTGCGTAAGAGCAAATAACAACTTTCCCTTGTGGCAGTCATCTGTTTTTGACATCCAGGCACACGAGATGTAGGAAGGCATAATTTATGAATGAAAAGGTGCCATAGCTCATTCTAATTACAAGGTAAAATGCCTCAGGTGCCGTCACCCGTTCCAGTGAAATGATAACTCGTCATCTGCATGAACTTCCGTTTCTTTTCCAGCGCACTGATTCGACATTAATTTGTCGTGTCAGGTCCTTTAGGCGTCATCAAACTTCAGACTAAAGCTTGTCACATCATCAGAACTGATCCAAACCCCTTCTCATGTCACACCTTTTCAGCATCACAGCAGACTGTGTGAACAAATTTTATGACTTACGGAAACTAATCCAACAATTACGCCCACTTCCAACCGACATGACCATACTAGGCTGTATGGGAGCCCCAGGGTTAAAATTTGTGCACATGGCAGCCTCAGTAACATACAGGCTGTTTTACTAACAGATCTGAGATGTAACTGAATCACTGAAGAACTTCTGACATGCTGTTACATGATGTCTGAGGATTTGCTCTCCCACTGAACTATTAACCTGTAGAATAACTTCAGTATCGGGGGCTGCGCTCAGAATTTAATTACGAGTTAGACCAAGGTTATACCCAGGGTTCCAGGAGGAAACATCAGGAATCAAGGGCTCATGCGTGTGGCAGAAAACATGCCTCACTGAGCAACTTCTCAGAAATACAGCAGATAAGGCCCTCTTCCTTGTTAATCCTCTGTTTCCTAATAGGAAGGAATGACTCATCAGAGAGTTTTTAAAACTCTTACAGGCTGGTATAGAGCGTAGATCAGGGCCAGAAATTTCAGCCCAATCCTACTGACCCTGTACGCACACTCTGAGTCCATCCTGTCTTGTCCCATTAACTGTAACTATGGGCCAAAATCTGAGGATGTTTTAATAAGTTGGTGTTATATTAACTACTAATCTATAATTCAGAGTTTCTTTAATGTCCTACATGTCAATCACTACATTTACATGATTCAGTTATTGTGTTGTGTTGGTTTGATGAAAACTGGACTACTGAAATATGTAAACGTGCAAGTGTGCCTGAATTCTGTGCTAAGGCTGACTTAATATTAACATGATCCACTGAAACTCTTTTTGAAGCATTGAGTAATTGTAGCTACCGTTTTTTCCTACCTATGGAAACAATCATCAGGTTATGTCTGCCCTCATACGTGACCTTTGTCATAATGGTAACAATAGTCAGGTGACTTCTACCACCAGGGTCAGGTGACCTCTCAGCTCAGTCTGGTGACCTCTGTTGTGATGGTAACAAAGACCAGGGGGACCTTGTTGTCATAGTATGATGACCTTTGTCGTCACAGGGGTAATAGTAGGGTAACGTGTTGTTTTGGTTCATGAAGACAGAGAGATTGTTGTTGTCAAACTTCCCAACTCCGTAAGCATTAATAGGCCTGACGTTCATGTTTAGCAGGAGATGACGTTTATGTAAAGTAGCCCTGTCCCCCAAGGCATGTTTTAAAGTTTAATTATCAATATTGACTCTAAGATATCATCATAAATAACAATAATATATGGTGCGATACCATACTTTACAATACAATATAATGCAATATGAATCAATTCAATACAATTCCCTATGATATAATATGATCCAATATAACACATGATATCGTACAATACAATATGGTATATGGTACAATAGATAACACAGTATAACAATACCATAGATCAGGGATAATCAACTGGTGGCCTGGGGGTCACATCAGGCCCCCCACATCTTCCCTTTGGCCACCAGAACATTATTATGTTCAACTGTACAGAAGAAATATGTCTTTTTTTTAACTGCCTACAGCTATTAAAACAACTCCAAATCAATTGATAATTAAACAATTTATTCAGGAGTGGCTTTGTTTCGTCCATTTTTCAGAAAATTATTAGCAAATTTAATGCATGTTAAACATATTCATTTAGGAGTTTCATTGTCTGTAGTCATTGATTTATTTGCTTGCTCATAACTTTACAGTCACTCCTGAATACACACTTAAAGAACTGATACACAACTTAGCATGGATTCATATCACAGAACAAGGCCTTAATTCAGTGGACCCCTAAGAGTCTTGTTCATTTGATCAGTTTACTGACAAGCGTGGGTCAAACCACCTGCACTGATTGGTTGCATATTTATTTATTTTTTGTCCTGACAATTTGGACATCCTTCAAATGCTGCAGGCTTTTATTAACACTATGTGACCTCTTTAGAAGAAGAAAGTGACCTGATTGAAATGTTTGTTCACAAGGTAAAATACTTTAGTTGCATAAATGCACAAACTTCCCTCTACTTGTTTCCTTTCGTCTTTGGCAAGCACTCCAGCATCTTCATTTTTCTTTAAAGAAATTAAAAAGACTTTTCAGTGTTTCCAAACATTTATATAACACCTGTCTGCTCTCTTTAGATGCTCCACATCACCTGAATGGTGCTCCAGTTTGACATCAGGTTCATTTACATGCTTTTCATCAGTCTGAGGTTTAGTTATGTAACTCCAAAAGATCACCAGATTCGCTTCAGGGCCATTTCTACACAACAAATGACACAAGCTCTCATCGCTGTCGCAGCCTTGGTACCATTTTACCTGCCCATGCAGGTGTGTGAGAGCCCATCTGTGTGTGTTTGTACAGTCAGAAGGTGAAGCCAAAGCTCTTTGGGTTTTCTCCTTTATCCTCCATTCATGACTCACTCCACAGCCAGCTTTTAAACCACCAGGGAGGCTTAACTGCGGCGAGTGACGAGCCAAAACACGGCCAAGGCAAACACGGGTCTAAGTCGAGGTTTGGGTCGTCAGAGAGCAGCTGAAGCCTGCACCTTCCATCTCGTCATACTGGTGTTATTTACTGGTTACGGTGCCAGAGCGGTGGTTTTGGTTCTGAGGGTGCATACCGTTCTTTGCTGGCGCTGACATCAGCACGCCAGGTTGCCAGGTGGAGCAATTAGCCTGCTCTTTTGAAAAAAAAAAAAAAAAATTGAGATGCAGAATGGAAACAAATCCATCAACCTTCAGGAGCTTTTTTTACCAAACTGTGTTTTTGTTTAGGAGTTTGGTTTCATAATCCATCATCTGCTCATCACTCTGCTATGGCTTTTTTCTTCATCTGCACAGATTCTGTTACTCATTTGCACACGTTGGTATTCTCTGTGGTGTGTTTCTAATTATATCTCTCCACAGTCTTAATGCCTTTTTCTGCCATGGAAGCCACGGAGTCGAGCAAAATGCAGTTTTCATGCACATAAAAACATTCTAAAGAAATAACAAATAATTGCTAGAACCTTGATTCTTTTTATTACAGAAGACATGGCATTCAGCTCACTAACCTCAGTTGAGAAAATTTAGATTTTCCTGAATTTTTATTGAAATTTATACAGTTACATCTTATAAACATGGTCAAAGGATGTGCATTAGGTAAAGGCAACACTGATAAGAGGTTTTCTAAGAGGCGAGAGAATAAAGTGTATTTTAACCCATCCCCTAAACCTCACATAAATAAAGCAAAGACTGGGAAAAAAACTCATTGCAGTTGTTTGTACATTTGCCCTGAACTTCGCCCTCCAACACGCTGGGTTCAGAGTTAAAAAACCTCTGAAACACACTTTGGGTCTTTGCAGGGTCAGAGGAACTCCTGTAAAACCCACACTGATGAAACAGCTGCAGGCTTGGCTCTTCTTTAAAGCTGGCTGATGTTTTTGGGATAAAATCTTCAAGAATTGAAAAAGAAAATGAAATTTCATCACAGGGATTTACTGTCTGCTCTGTATGGAAGCTTCCCTCGTAGACGATAGCGAGTGTTACCTAACATCCAATATCAGCTCAGAGCATTATCTAAAAACAACAAGGTGCTCTGACCCGGTCAATATTACTCATCAAAGCTCGAGGGAAAGGAAAGGATGAGAAAGTGCTTAAAGGCTCATTCAGTCTGGTGTCTTTTGAACATTGTTCAGGTTACAATCTACTCAGCTGCAGGGCCACCAGAATTTACAACTAAAAAGCTCTCTAATTAAACTTATCTTATGAATTTTGTGTGTTACCTGTATATTGTTTGTAGATTTTTAATACATTTGCATTATCCTACAACTTTTAGTAGCAATCCATGCAAGGGTCAGCAAGATTTTATTTCTCAGACCAGAGTGTAGCGTAAGATCAGGAGGCAGGCTAACTGCTGGAGTACTGGCCCAAGCTCAGTGCATCTGCTGAAGGTGTGTTTGAATCAATATTTCACTTGCCTTTAGTCCTGGATGATTAAAAGAAGCAGTTTGTGGCTTTGTCTCTCTCAAAGCAGCAACAGTTCAACCCCTCCTGTCTGTTAGCATTGCAATGCTAAGCATCCAATGATAGATACATCCTATTCATGCCTAGTCTGTCACAATAAAAGCCTCCAATTATCATCATTGAAGGCTTTTATTCTGAAGAGCAATATCAGAAAATGGAGTGTTTTTGGCAGCAACTCAACCACAGAGATGTCTCACAAACAAGAGAGGCACATAACTTCACATGACTCAGAAAAGAGACATTAGGAATACCTGAAGAGATGAAAACAGGATAATAAAACCAAACTGGGACTTGAGGGATGTATTTCTTCTGAGTGTGTGTGGCTTTGACACATTCAATCGACATGCCCACAGCATCCTAGAGCAGATACCACTGCCTCTTTTTTAATTATTTTGAAGCTTAATTTTATAAACTTAATTTGTTTTTTATGGCTGAAATTTGACCTGATGGTTCAAAACACAGTGGCCTGTAATAAAACAAATACAGATTTTTTTCAGTCACTTTTCATGGATTTTAATGAAACATCACAAAGGAAACAAAAAACAGTGTAAAGAAATCCTGTCATTACATACTAGTATCCCTGGAAATGTAACCCTCTATAAACAAGCATGTTTGGTTTCTCTTCCACTTTTATCTGAAGTCCTGCCTCCTCTTAATTTGATTGGCCATCAAGAAAGAAGTGTGATTAAAAGGTGTGGCACTGTTCTAAAAGTTGAACTGACTTCAGCTGAGACCACAAAATTGCTGACACTGAGGGCGTTTTTCCCTCCCAGGGCTCTGAGTGATGAGAATGCTAGACTACATCAGCTTTGAATTGAAAATTAGCACTGCCAGTGCAAAAACACCAGCTGTGGACACAGGTCTTTATCTTACTACTGTAATTGACAGTGTGTCTGTCTGTCTGTGCCGATTTGCACACCACACTGTTGCTCCAAACTGTCCTTGATACCTTTCAGAAGACTTCTTGGGTGTACTCATACAACACTGGTGCCATAAAAAATTACAAATATGTACAGATTTTTTTTTTTATTCTACAGTGTCATAATTCAAGGATGTCCCCAGTGTTATGAAGCGACTGTGGAATGTTGTTGCATCTTAGTGCTAACAGAGGGCACCAGAGTGAAATGTGAAGTGTGGGTGATTATGTGGCAAAATCAGAAAGCTGGCGCAGGACTGTAACTTTGATGATTCATTGGACTTCTGAAAATCACTGAAGTTTGCATAAACAATGGCGCTGGAAAACAGAGGCAATGTGAATATACATGGCATGAAGGAACCTGGTAGATGGAACAGAGCAGTGGGGTAGGCAGATCAGCAACACACGACTAAAGCCCAGCAGAATATTAGAAAGAGCTACAGATGCGGTGGAGAAAACTGCCTGGCCAATGACTGCAGATTTGCTAATGAAAAATGACACAAAAAATGGCATACTGAGTCCACTGCATTTTATTTCTATATGAAAAAGAAAAACCAAATTCATAGAATGTGGCGAATTGTTTCGTACTGTCAGCACATGGCTCGGTCACTCCTTGAAACTCACGCAAAATCTGACAAAACCTTTCATACAGCACCCTATGTGTCAGGATATGCTATTAATTAATTTACGTTCAATCATTCCTCATATTTTATGTACTTTCTGTTGCAGCCTTTTAGTAACTGTACTGTCTCATGCTGTATTTTTTATGCTGTCTGCATGTCCTATTAGGATAGTCATTGTGTTTTTTGCCTTACTCTTTCTGTTTGAAGCACACTGTGCTCACAGCTGTTGTAGGAAATATGCTGTGTAAAATAAAAGTTGACCCCAATGACAGCAGGATTGCAGTTTCAAATTTTTCTCATGTTTTATTCTACTTTTTGCACCAACACACCAAGACTGAGTCTTTGCATGAGAAAACTTCCTGTCTATCCTGATTATATTAATACAAGATATTTTCAGTGTCCCTGTTTTCCATGCTCACCCTGTGTCTATAAATACCACAGAGATATTTTTCCCTCTGCTTACTTCACATCTTTCCGCAGCTGTTTCTCTTCCTTTTTCCCTTCTAATAATCACCTCATAAAACCAGTGTTACTGCATTATTCTGGGATCATTCCCTCAACGCAGCATGACACAACACAAATACAGCTCAACACACACATTTATAAACACACTCACCTCATCAGCTGAATTTAGCCTCAGAAAGCAGTGCTGTGTTTAAAGAGCAGATTACATCACACTGGTTCTCTCTGCTTGTGTTAAGATGCTTCAGAACAATGTACACCCTCAGTCCATGAGCTCATTGTGTATAAATGGACGTGTTGTGCTGTTTGTCTCCTCTGTCACCAGGCAGGATTTGTCTCCCTACCTCTCTTATCCTCGCTTTCATCGTTCCGCTGTCTGCCACTTCACAAATGACCCGCTGCTACTTTTTGTCTCTGCAGGTACCCATCAGTCCCTCTGATGGCTGAGTACAGCCGCAGAACAAAAGGTGCGGTCTGAGAGGAGATGAGGGTGAAACGAAGGAGGAGTCTCCGTCACCTGTGATCGTCTGGAAGGACAAACGGCCCACACAGGTGGACGGTGTGCCGAGGAACTCATCTGATCTGATTTCTCTCAGATAAACTTCAAATATGCCAACCTGAAACTGAGATAAAATCAAGTTTACAACCATCCAAAGATTAGACAATGCCTGTTACTGCCATAAGTTCATGTGTCAGACCTGATTTTGAACCCTTGCCTCCCTGAACAATCAGGGGGGTGTGGCCCTATCTGAGAATTGTTGCAGCTGATTATAAGTCAAAATAATCCTTAAGTGTGTGTTGTTAATATGATTATTCTGATGCCTCTGATCGAGTTGTAGCCTCCACAATCTTGAATCATTAGATATTTATGATTGCAGTTCAGGCTGAAATCAGTCAGGGCGAGCAGACCAGGAGGCATCAAAAACAAGATTTTGCTGACTTTTAAAGCTCAAAAACATGGCAGCGTACATAGACACAACAATGCTCTGCCCCTCAGTATCTTTACCTATTCATCTCTTATCCAGAGTTGCAAAACAACAAAAACAACCACAAAAATTGGCTTAGCTTACATCTCAGAGCTACCAATGGCAGTATGGCAAGCTGCTGTCCAAGCCTGCCCATAAAGGGGCCCAGCCAAATGTAGGGCCCATGGAGGTCAGCAAAATCACAGTTCACGGTAGAGTTAAGCTATGATAGCAATGTTTTTTAACCTGCTATACTACAATATTGCCTTTATCTTAAAACAGGATAACTTCTCTTGGTAATGTTAACCATGTAGATGGGCAGATTGAACTAAACTGTCCGGAAAGTAAGATCAGACTTCAGAGCTAAGCCATAATGTGCACAAACCTCAGGATGCCAGAAATAAAATAGAGGGAACAGAGACAACTTCAAAGGACAACTGATTAAATAACTGTGAAAAGAGCTAAAAAAAAAAAAAAGGAAAAAAAAATAAGGTGGTCAAATGTGTCAAAAATAGATTGAAAAATGGCAAAAAGGGATTAAACATGGCAAAAAATAAATGAATAAAAAGTGTGTTGAAAATTGTAACAATATGCAGAAATAGTGGTTAAAATTGGGCAAATAATGACTAAAAATGGGATAGAAGTGTATTGCTCAAAATCCATTTGCCCCATACCACAATCTCCCATACCAACTAGGGTTCAAATCCCAATCCTTTGTATAAGCGTCTGCTAAATGACATTGTTAAATGGGGCTTTAAATAAATAGCCTTAAATGGGCAAGAGACGACAGAAAATAAAGTAGAAGAAACTGAGACAACTTTAAGGGAAGTATTATTAAATAACTGTGAAAAGAGGCAAAAACAAAGAAAAAAGGGGGCATAATTGGGTCAAAAGCGGGGGAAAACAGCAGTGAGAAAGGGTTAAAGTAGCAAATAATAAAAATGTTTAAAAATTTCACCTGCATCCTCTTTCTCTGTGTTTGTGGTTCCCTCTAATTGGTAGTCACTGATGTTGGGAGAGGCCTCACCATAATGCCTGATTAGTGAGTCCTGTGTGAAGACTCTTACCTGGCATCTCTTCTCTCTGACTCCTGTCTGACCTGTCATTGGCTGCATTCTGTATAGAGTTGTGACCACACCACAAATGTCTGTTAGCCCTGATGAAGACCGATCTGGTCAAAACATGTTGGCTTTTTTTTTTTTTTTTTAATGATTTGGCCATTGCAATAAAGGCTTTTTGAAGTATTTCCTTCCTCATTTTTACTATTTTACTATTTTTGTGTTTGGAGTGTATGGATTTCTCCTCTTTTTTGTTTAAACAGTGGTTAAAATTGTAAAACTGCAGATATAGTGGCGGAAAATTTGCAAAAATTGATTTATACAAGCAAAAATAGGTTAAAATGGGCAAAAAGTGGCAAAATTTGCTAGAAGTGTATAACAGAGGTTAAAAGGCAAAAATGGGTTAAAGAAAAAATGCTAAAATTGGCAAAGGATGCCAGCAGAAAAAAAAGAAACAGAGACAACATTAAGGATAAAAAATATTGAATAACTGTGAAAGAGGCAAAGAAATTGGTGAAAGGTGTCAAAAATTGTCAAACGTGGCATAAGTGAGTCAAAAGTGCAGAAATGGGTTTAAAAAACTGTGAAGAGCCAAAAAATGGTTTGAAAGTGGTTAAAAAAATTGGTTAAAAGTGAAAAATAGGGGTCGAAGTGGTAAAGATTGATGGAGAGTGACAAAAATGGTTCAAAGGTGGCAAAAATCAGCAAAAAAGGGGGTCCAACTGACAAGAAAATTGAAAAAAAAAAGAAAATATTGGTACAAAAGTGTAGGACTTGTGCAAGAATTTGGCCAATTTGGGTGAATTGGGGTCCTGAGAAACAGGGTTTTCAGGGGGCCAGCCAGGCCTGATGATGTCATCACCCCTGACTGTGTGTGGGTTCACAGGAAGTTGGGGTGGGTGAAAAACGGCCAGTCATAGCTATGTTGCAGCTTTGATTATAGTGGCTCTGAAAAGAAGAAAACAACAAACAAGAAACAATGTCTGACGATGAGCAACGATGCAGTTGGCCATAATCTAGCTGAATGTTTTTATTCTGAGTCGACCTTTAGTCATCAAAAAAAAGGGGTTAATAGCGCTGCTGCATCCCTTTATCCCCTCAACTCTGCATTCTAGGAAACACATCAACTCTATAGGGATCCCTTTATGACTTTTAGGGAAAAATGTAAGATTTTTTGTAATCTGGCATCATTGGATATAAATCCTTGTGTTTTCCAGTGCAGTGATAGATCTTCTGTGTCATAATAAACCACAATTACGTAAACGTCACATTAAATGTGGGTGAAAGGACACATACATACGTGATGTATTCACAGTAGCACATACAGTATTACGTCCATGCTGTTGTGTATACACTAAAATCATGTCAGTGTTACTTAAAGAAAGCGGGCTGACCTCTCTGTGTGGGAACTGAATGTTCTGATGATGGTTCCCAGCTGCTCACAGACACGTTCAGGTCTGAAAGATGTAAGAAAAGCCCATCTAACAGGTCAGGGTCAAAGGTCAGAGGCTCTTCCTCCTGATAACCTGCAGCTTCAGGAGGTTAAACAGTCAGTAATGGGTTAATCCTCTCCCTGTTTGTGTGAATGCTCTCCAGATAAATGCTGCTCTTTGTTTGTCTGATTTGTTTTCAGGCCTGCTGAAGATTTGAAAGTGGGTCCTTGTTTTTAGAGAGAAACTTTAAGCTGCTAATGCAGGTTTATTGCTGAAAGCAGGAAACTGTTCGGAAATGAGGTGGTAAGAGCTTAAGCTGACTGTGATCTGGACTTACAGGAAACACAGAAATTTTTAAGATTTAAAGCAGCTACTGTAAACTTCCAAAGCCGATATCTTCAGCTAAAGAAATAGCCACTGTTGGCCCTCTCTATTCATCACTGCTGATTATGTGTTAAACAGCAAAGGCAGACCTGATGGTTCATCAGAAACAGTTTTGGTGGATGGTGGTCGTGGCTTGGGAGGATTAAAATCCACCTTAGACTTAATTGTCTTGATGAATGCCTTAAGCAACTCAAGAATATCAATTTTTCATTTTTTAGTTGCTAATATTAATATTTTTTAACCATATTCTAACCAGTATTCCTGGCTACCATTACACCATGAAGACAAAAGAACACTAAAAGCAACTCTGAGAAAAGGTTATTAAAAGGTATAAGTCAGAGGATGGATACAAAAACAAAATCCAAGGCACTGCACATCCCTCAGACTTTAGTTAAATCCATCATCAAGAAATAGAGGGAACATAGCACATGTGTAAATCTGCCTAGATCAGCCTGAGTAAGTGAGTGTGCAGGAAGGAGACTAGTGAGACACATGTGACTACTCTGAAGGAGTTACAAGCTTCAGCAGCTGAGATGGGAGAAACTCTGCACACAACAACTGTTGCCCGGGGCAAAGATTTATGGAAGAGTGGCAAAGAGAAAGCCCCTGTTGAAGAAAACTCATTAAATCTTCAATAAAGTTCACAAAAAAGGCATGTGGGAGACTCCATGGTCAAGTGAAATAAAGTTCTTTTGTTTGATGAGACCAAAACGATGCTTTTGGGCCATCAGGTGAGACATTTGATACACACCATCCCTATTGTGACGCGTGGTTGTGGCAGCATCATGCCATGGGGATGCTTCTCAGCAGTACTGAGCTATAGGCTACCTGTTCCTCTTTAACAGCTTTTCTCCCTCGTTTTATCACCGGTACAAAATAATGAGCCATATGGGAGCTGAAAGATTTACTCATATTATTTAGCTGAGCCAAATAATCTGGATCGCCAAAAAGAGAAGAGTTCTTCACTGTGGCATGGTGTCATCTGCAAACAACTTCAACTCTCACTCTCACTCTCAACCTGGAGAGAACAGAGTGGCGTATGAAAATCTGCAAGTAAATCCCCATTGCTGCCTCTTCTTATAACCATAATGCCTTTGTTTTCATTTAAAGAGCAGCTTTGGTATTATTTTTCTATGACAGTGCCCCCTTTGTGTTCTTGTTCAGACATCCTGAAGCAAAATAAGATATCTTTGGATGATACCAGGGATCTGCTGTACTTCTCTGTTTCTTTCCTCTTGTTTCCACTGTTTTTCTGCCACCACACTGTGACGTATCATGACGTACACTCCAAATTGGGTGAATTTCTAAGGTTTTCAAGTTCCCCTTTCACTTTTTTTTTAAACTGTATGAATAAAACAGTCATTGGTGCAGTCTTAAGCAATATGAAACACTTTGCCCATATTTACAGCTTTATCACAACATTTAAAATAGTTAAGTCATGTCTGATAGAAGATTTAAACCCTGATGCAGCTTCTTCTCCACCGTCCTGATGTTTGCTCTGTCAGAGATAACTCAGAGACTGTTTACATCTCTACTATAGTGACCCACATCTTGAGTCAATCAGGTTACAGTGAAAACACACAAAGACGCTCACTGTACAGGCATACAGGGCAGAGTGATGTTCTCCTGATGACAACAGCAGCTGTGTCTCTCCTGCAGCTTTAACCCTGCAGGAGTCACACTGATCCCACATCAAAGACGGCTCTGTCACACTCACGCTTTAATCTACTGTACACCATCCTTCAGCGTGACCTCTGCTCGGCTCTCCTTTTAAACCTGTTGTATACATTAGGCCTCCTAAGTCTTTGTAAAGGCTTTAATCGTTGTTTAAAGCCAAACACAAGTGAACATAAAGGCCTGGGTCAGAACTAGTACACAGAGCTTCAGAGCAGATGGATTTAAAGTGTTTTGCCCCAGATATATCCTCAATTTTGGGTTGGATACTACTGAAAAATGTAGGTGAAAAAGAGTGACAGGAATACTCTTTCAAGCAATACAAAATATAGAACTTATAAAAAGTATTATGTCCCGTGGCTTTTTTTGCAGTATGCTTCGGGTCATTGTTTTGCTTGAAAATAAATCTCCTCCTAAGCAGTAGTTCTCTTGCCAACTGAATACGATAGTCCTCCAGGATTTTCCTACATTTTGTCACATTCATTTTACCCTCTACCTTTACAAGCCTTACAGGGTTGGCTGCTGAGAAGCATCCCCACAGCATGATGTTCCCACCACAGTGCTTCACAGTAGGGATGGTGGGATTGTAATGATGTGCGGTGTTCATTGCCTTGGAATTTTTTTGTATCCATCCCTTGACAAATACCTTTCAATAGCATTTTCTCTGAGTTATTACCTCCGCCAAGGAGGTTATGTGATCGGGTGGGTTTGTTTGTTCGTTTGTTAGCGACATAACCCAAAAAGTTGTGGACGGATTTTGATGAAATTTTCAGGAAATGTCAGAAATGGCATATGGAAGAACTGATTAGATTGTGGGACTGATCCGGATCACCGTCTGGATCCAAGAATGTTTTTAAGGATTCTGTACTATTGTGAGATAGGGCAAATGGTGGAGGTCTGCGCTGTTACCACTTTACACCAGGAGATCCGGACATGAGTAACTTCAATCCCAGCAGCAGTTTTTGGGTGTGTTTCTTTTCAAAATTTTGGAGTTTATAGAGTTTGAAAGACGCACACCCGGTTGAGGAGATAAGTCGGAGTGTAACAGAGAGAAAGACAGCGAATTGTAGCGAGAATACTTACAATGCTGGGAGGAATAGAGGAATATTCATCCTCTGCCATGACTTCCAGTCATCCTGTGAGACCATGGGTGCATCTGTTGGCACAGGTAGCAAAGCAAATGCTTTGCCTCACTGTGTTTCCACCCCACCAGGGAGGGAGTAATCGGACAATGCCGTGGTGGGGGGCACGTGGGGACAGATCCAGGAATTTTTTGAAGGGTTCTTCACTATTGGGAGATAGGGCTAATGGTGGAGGTCTGCGCTCTCCAAGTGCTTTTCTAGTTTGGAGTGCTCTTTTGTCTTCATGGTGTAATGGTGGCCAGGAATACTGATTAACCTGTGACTAGACCTTTCATGCTTTTATGTCAAAAAAGCCCAATTATATAGACCATATAGAAATTGGGGGAAAAGTGTCCTGATAAAGACTCATTGGAGTCATACCGCATAGATATCCCTGTTAAATGAAATATTCTTAATGGCATCAGAGTGCCTCGGATTTTCGTTTTTACTTTTTTTTTCCCCCAAGTAATTTGGCAAGCCATTGTTTCTTCTTTTTGCATTATATAAACCATGATTGATTTAGAAAATCTAATCAAGGGTAAACTATCCAAGTGGTTGAATACTTTATAACAGTGTTACTCGACCCTACTCCACCAAAGAGCCAAACTGTTGTAAAATACCTTTTCAAGAGCCACAATCGAAGTGGTGAAAAGCGGTAAAAATGGCTTGAAGTAGCAATAAAAATAAGTTACAGATTGAAAAAATGGTCAAAAAGAACCAAAATGGATGAAAAAAAGCAAAAATGGATGAGAACCTCCAAAAAAAGGGGACCAGGTGGCAAAAAAATATTCCAAAAGTGACAAAACGTGGCAAAAAAAAAAAGAGTGAAAAGTGACTAGAATGGGCAAAAAGCAGTCAAGAGTGGCAAAAATAGGGAAAAATAGGAAAAAGGGGTATTTAATGGCAAAAGATGCTTAAATGGGCAAAAAGGATGAAAAGGGAAAGGGCAAAAATTGGATAAAAGTGTCTGAAAGAAGTGGCAAAAATAGGCAAGAAACTAGTAGTATTCAATGGCAAAAGGCAGCTTAAAATGGGCTAAAAGTGGCAAAAAAAATTGTGAAAAATAGCAAAAATGGGGAGAAAATGGCTAAAAGAAGTGGCAAAAATGGGGAAATAAGGAAACAAGTGGCATTTAATGGCAAAAGGTAGTTAAATAGGTGAAAAGGGCAAAAATGGTAAAAAAAAAAAAAAAAAAGGGGGGGGGGCAAAAAAAGTTTCCTTTTTTAAGGTTTTCTGGGGGAGCAATATTTCAAATAAAGACATAAAAGAGCCACAGATAATCATAAAAGAGCCATATGTGGCTCCAGAGCCAGACATTGAGTATCACTGCTTTATAGGCTGTGTATGTGGCCCCATCTAAATTTATAATCCTGGCACCGCATGTGCCTTTAAGACAGTCCCTTTCCTTTAGACAAACACAGTAAAGCTCTGGACAGGCTTAGTTTGGCACCTGTAGACTGGCAGGCATTCACATTTATCATTTTGTGTGTTTTTAGACTTGCAAACAGGTAAAATGAGTACAGCACACACCTACCACCCCCCCACACACACAATGTGGGCCTCTGTATTCAAAAAGAAAAATGAAGTAAAAGCAGGAAAACAAACATTTGCACTGATGTGCACTGAGCTCCACCCAGATGGTCCTGATGACCTCAGTGTGAGCGCTGAATACATCCATGTGTAGGTGTGTTATAGTATCCCTGTAGGTGAAGTCACATGTGTTACGGTGTCACATGTACATGAAGAACAGAAGTCGGCTTTAACTAAGTAAACAGTGACACCAGCTCAGCCCACTTTGTGTGTGTGAGATTTGTGTTGTGTTATTTGAACAGTGTGAGACGGAGACATTACATCCTTTATTCACTGCCATGTTTGAACAAACGTGTCACTGTGTGTTCACTTCTTTCTCTACCTGCTTACTGTGATTAATGACTTTCTTCTTTCTTTGTCAATGAACCGTGCCACTCTGCTGGGATCCATTCACAAAATAACTTCAAAATTAGGGCTCAGAATCTATGAATTATCAAAAGTTTCATTGACATCATTTATTCATTTAAAATCAAACATACTTTATCACTTTCTGACACATCCTGACATGGTAGATAAAGGCCGCATTAGTACATTTAGATCCAGTAAAAAAAAAAAAAAAAAAGAAAAGGATTATTATGTTAGTCAAACTAAAACTGGATCTTTAAGATAAACATGTTAGGTTGGAGATATACTTGCTGATATGAGCTCGAGGAGGAACCATGGCTGCCACGTGTCCCCTGCATTGGTTTGAAGCATCGGCTGTGCACATCCTCAAAAATTAACAAAATGCTGACATGAGATGCAGTAACACGTGACTGGTCAAGGCAGTGTGGAGGTGGAGGAGGTGTGAGAGTGAACACAGCAGCAGAGACTACACTGGCTGAAAAATTTAAAGACACACTGATAAACAAAGTCTACATTACACTAAACCCTCGGAAACTAATGTCAGACTTCATAGTTAAGCCACAATGTGCACAAACATCAGGATAGCAAGGAACAGTATAGAAGGCACTGAAATAACTTTAAAGGAAACATAAACGTTTTGCAGAATACATGTGGCAAAATGGGTTAAAATTGGCATAAATTGGCTAGGAGTGGCAAAAATGGTAAAAAAAAAAAGCAATAAAAAGGGGTATTATGTGTTTAAAGTGTCAAATAATGGTTTAAACAGGCATAAAGGGGATAAAGCAGCAAAGTTGGGTTATGAAAGGAAAAAAGTGGCAAAAATAGGCGGTAAAAAAAGGTGAAAAGTGGCAAAAAAATGGCAAATATGGGTGGAAAAGGATGGAAAGTGGCAGAAATGGGTGGGTAAATGGTGAAAAGCAGTAAGAATGGGCAACAATGGGATAAAAGTGGCATAAAAACTGTTGTAAAGGGGTATAAAATGAATTAAGCAGCAAATATGGGTTAAGAATGGAAAAAGGTAGCAAAATAGTTGGTAAAAAAAGGTGAAAAGTTGTAAAAAAAAAAAAAAGGCAAATTTGGGTGGAAAGTGGTGTAAAGTGGCAGAAATGGGTGGGCAAATGGTGAAAAGCAGTAAAAAGTGGGAAAAAATGGGTAAAAGTGGCAGAAATTGGCTTAAAGTGGCATAAAACAGGCAGTAAAATAATGTGAAGTGGTTAAAAAAGTGGCAAAGGGGAAAATGGGTTAGTGGTGAAGGGGGTTTAAAGTAGCAAAAATTGGCAAAAATTTGCCAGAAGTGACCAAACAGTGGCTACTGATACGAAAGACATGCACTGATAGCATAAATAAATCACAACTGGGGAGGGCACCTTCACTGGGATTTTTTAGGGGGGCCACACCATTATGTGGGTAGGCCCGGACATAACAAAATGCTAATCAAAGGGTTATTCGGAGGACCCTTCCTGTCTTTTGTAACAACCACATCTACAAATGCAGTTGGCTGAAAAGTCACCAGTTAACACAGTCACTAATTAAACTGGTACACCAGGAGTGTTACATCCCTGCACAAAGGGAAATGTTGTGGAAACTAATGATTACTGATGGTATTCTGACCATCAGTGATCAATCTGACCTGATGTTACTATTTTGACTTTTTGGCTCAGAGCTATCAAAGTCTGTCCAGTGCAAAGTTCTGCATTTCCGTTTGTCTGCATTTTGAGTAAAAGTAAAAACTTGTCCTAAAACGTAATTGATCACTGCTGAATTTATCAGCTAAAATTTTGCACCTCAAACTTAAGAGTTTGCATTGATTTTCTAGTGTTTATTTGTTATTGTTGTTTAAAACATGACTTCTGTATGCATCTAGAGTTACAGTAACTGAGCCTGCTGCAGTGTGAGGTCATGCTAGTCTGAGTTTATGTTTACACGGCTTTAACCTTCATCAGAAAAGAAGCGATCATAACCCGGAGCATGTCGACATGCTGATGTTTATGTGTGACTTTTTCTCATGGGAAAACTGATAGTGAATGACGCACAAACACATGAACACAACACAAAACCACGTTCACACACCTCTAATCCTGCCTGGCAAAGTCCCACAGTGGGACACATGAAGTCATCCACCTGTGGAGCAGCAGGCCGACAAAGGCTCTTTGTTTCTGTGCAAACACAAAGACGCACACTCACCATTCTTACAGTGTGTGTCTCACGTGAGCAGGTCATATTGAACGCACACGTGTTTTGTGTCTGCAGGGGGAAGTGGAGCATTTATCATCCGTCTCATTCATCAAACATGAGAACAGTGAGAGCTGCAGAGCTGTCACAGAGGTACACTCGCTCTGTAAGCCGAGTTAACGAGTCGAATCAGGCCAGGTCAGGAGCAGGTCGAAACATTTCCGCTTACACATCTGAAGAATTTGGGTTTGGGACATCTGTCTGTGTAAAAACATCCGAACTGACCCCGTGAAACTGTGGGCAGGTAGGGAGTGTATGCAAAGTACTGAAAGCAGATTTGGCACAGTTTTTAATTTATGAAGCTGCTTAGATGGAGCCTAAGTCACATTCTCCTGACATGTTCACATCCATCTCTTATTTCTTCTCATACACTACCGTGCAGGTGTAAAAAATGCTGTAAAATAAAAATACCTCAAAAAATTAAAATATTAATAGTTTATTTTCATTGATCAACAAACTCATGAACAGAAGAAGTGACAGAACTCAAGATAATATCATCGAATCAATATTTGGCCTAACTACCTTCTACCTTCAGAATAGCATCACTTTTTCTCCTCTCTACGAACGCATGCTGGCTTGATGTCACCAGTTAACACGGTCACTAAATAAACTGATACACCAGAAGTGTTAAGTCCAAAGGTTATCAGTCTGATCTGACTTGACGTTACTATTGATTATTGCTGATGATCTGATTTCAGAATGAACATCACAGTAACCTCCTACACTGTTTCCATGGTTGTAGTTTACATCTCACACACCAGGCCTGAGCTCTCTGCTCTGCCCACTAGTGGTTTCCTCCACTATCACAGGTCACATATAGGAGAATTAACAAGAATGCTCAGGATACAGTCAGACAACAGAAAACACTAGGGGAAACAGCCAAGTACCCTAATTCCAAAAGAGTTGGGACACTGTGTATTGATTTGCAAATCTCATAAACCCATATTGTATTCACAATAGAACCAAAAACATACAAGATGTTGTGAGACATTTAACCATCTCATGAAAATAGTAGCTCCTTTAGAACTTCATGGCAGCAACACATCTCAAAATGGTAGGGACAGGTCAACAAAATGCTAGAAAAGTAAGTGGTACTGATGAAAAACAGCTTGAAGAGAATTTTGTAATGAATTAGATTCATTAGCAACATGTTAGTAACATGACTGGGTATAAAAGGTGCATTTTAGAGGGTCAGAGTCTGTCAGAAGTAAACATGGGCAAAAGTTTACCAATCTATGAAAAAATTTCTTAAATTTTTGAGACAATTTTAGGAAAATGTTACAGAACGTAAAATGTTTAAGAATTTAAATATCCAGCTATCTACAGTATATAAAATGAGATTCAGAGAATCTGGAGAAATCTCTGTATAAAGGGCATGGCTGGTGTGCTCAGTTTGGCTGGGCAACCAGCTCTTTGACAAGTCCTAGTTGTGCCAACTTCTATGTTGGCCACTGTACTCTCGAAAACCTTCAGTAAAGAAGAATTTTTTGTAGCCTTCCCCAGATCTGTACCTTGCAACAATCTTGTCAGTGATTTCTGCAGGCTTGGTTGTTGCTCTGATATGCAATGTCAGCTGTGAGGCCTTCAATAAAGATGTCTGTGCCTTTCCAAATCATGTCCAATCACTTTAATTTACCACGGGTGTACTATAATCAACGTTTAGAAACATCTCAGCTCTGATCCAGAGAAATGAGAGGAGCCTGAGCTAAATTTTAAGTGTGTGATGATTCAAACATGCTCTAGAACTCAATAACAGTAACAGGAGGTAAAAACATCTACAAGTGTTCACATCATCCCAAAGCTAAATACAAACATGTACGTCCGTCTTCCTCCACTGGTCTCGGCCTATTCAAGATACACAAACACCGTCAGGGATTGGGGAAGATCTGAGCTACGTTCAGGCCCTAACGTTGGATTGACCTTCCTAAAAAAGGTAAAATTATTACTTTATTTTAACTGACAACATATGTTATATGATCTTGAAATTGAAGAAAGCAGTTTTGACAGTTAAAAACAAGGTTGTGATGAAGATTTCACTTCTTGCAGGGTTGTAAAATCTTTCAAAACTTTTCAATAAGCTGAGAGGAAACAACACAGTCTGTGATTTTAATGATCAATAGTACCTGTTTTTAAGAAACGTCTGTTGTCAAGAAGTGAAACAATCAATATGCAAGCAAACTGTTACACTCTTGCTGAAATTGTAACAAAAACCTTTCAGCATTGAAAAGCTGACAATGTTTTCACACAGTTTAGACAATATTTTAAAGTGAGCTGCATTTTTAAGAAATAAAAAACAAGAAAGTTGCCAAGTTCCAAGTTTAGGACTTGTATTTTGTCACCATGGTATCAAAACAAGCCTGATTTGAATTTGGTGAGTATCATATTGACATTTAAAATCTTCATTGCAAGTATCGTTTGTGGTATGTAAAATCATAGACGTTATATACATAGACACCTCATTGACTGTGTTTGCCCACTGCCGCTATACGTCAACGTGTCCGCCATATTGCCAGAGGCAAGACCGTTCTATAAACAAATGCAAATATGTAGGGGATGAAGGGTTTTGTTATTGTTTGAAATGTTATTTCACGCGATCTTGTCAGCCCCACGCAGCACAGGAGTGAGGCATCTTGCCCAGGAATGCCTCTGGTAGAATGGCAGGCATTGACATACAGCCCACTGGCCAATGCGGCGTCTACGTATAAAATGTCTATGTGTAAAATCCTCTTCTATCTTGTTTTTTTGTTATGGTGCCTTCCATGTACCCATATTTTTTCAAGATCAAATATGGAAACATTATCAATCTAATATCTATATTGTAAACTTAGTGTCCACATGTGAAAGGAATGTGGTTCAAGTGATTGTAGGATAAAGACACCTGTGTCTGGCAGGTCCAGTCACTGGGTAATTCGTGGCTACCATTACACCATGGAGACAAAACAACACTCCAAGGAGTTAAGGACACCAAACACAGCAGAACACTACAAACACACCATCCCCACTGTGAAGCACAGTGGTGGCAGCATCATGCTGTGGGGATGCTTCTCAGCAGCCGGCCCTGGATGGCTTGTAAAGTCTTTAATCAGCAAAAGGGTAAAACTTTTAAGGGGTTGCATTAAGGAAAATATGAAGCACACTGACTATTGAGGTCGTACAGATACAAGGGAGACAGCAGTTATATTTTTTTCTCATAGGGAGTAAAATTCAGTGTTTTTTATTTTGAAATGTAAAGCTATCAGATATCTGAGGTTTTTCTTTCATCGATCCAGCAGAATGACATTTACCTCTCCTCAAGGGAAACCATAAAAAATGCTCTTCCAAGCCTCCTTGGATTCAGCATCTTTAAAGATGACCCCCATCATGGTCAGAAATGTCGCCAATGGAGCCGACACCTCAAGGCAGAGACCAAAAGTCCAGCAGAAGTTCCTGCAAGGAAGACCGCCACTGTTCAACTCACTGAAGAGGCTCCAAAACAGACCAAGGTAAAGGAAAATGATGGCAAAAGCCTGAATAAAAAAAAGGCCAAACTGTACATAAAAGTGAAGACGTATGAAGAGCTGCCTCAAGTGATGGAAACCGAGCAGGCAGAAAGTCCAAAAGAAGAAAAGAGTCTGCACCAAGAACACGCAAATGAAGTTTATGACAAAATGTCAGAGGACGTTGATTGCCTTACAGTTCCAGTGGATAAAATTCCTGAAGAAGATAAGGAAAAAACAAAAGAAAAGACTGGCCAAAAAAGGTTTATAGACTGGGTGGATGAGAAGATCCATGATTACCACAGCAAGAAGATTGCTCGAACCTACCAGAGAGAGCAAGAGGGCGAGGAACTATATGGAAGTACGTGATTTTAAACTTTCTTCATTTCTATTTCACCTTACCTTTGACATCTAAAATACTATTGATCATGTAGAGACCACTCCAAACACACCAAATGTTAGCTAAAGCAGATATAAAGAGGTGAATTGGGAGCTTGTTTGGAAGCATGTCTTTGCAAATCAATGAAATCAACATCCAAATCAGAGCATAAGTCCGGTTACGGCAATCAAAAACTAGTTTACTTCTAGATGTAAACCTCATATATCACTCAATGATAACATTAGCCAAATTAAAACCACATTTTGTCTCCCACAGACACCTTCTTCTTCATCTACATGATGACCCGTGCTGACCGAGAGCAGCAGAAAAGAGCTGAACTTCTACAACGAGAGGAGTGGAGGCAAAACGTAAAGAACTGGATTGATGCTTACTGGGAAAAACAGTGTATCAAGAAAGAAGCACAGAGGCTCAAAGAGGAGGAACGCTACGAGAGATGGGCCGCAGAGCAAAACATCAGTGTCCCCGACATTAGACCAGGAGAGACAAAGATGAGGATGAGCAAATGGGACAAAATATGGTTAAGGTAAGACATATGATCCTCACCAAGATATAAGAAGAGATGTTCGTTACAGTTTGATTAAGCAAAGATCAATTGTAGAATCTCGACTTGCTAGCTAATGTCTTTGTGCTAAGTGCTGATTAAAATGTTACACCAGTAAAATGTGGCTAACATAAGGCTGCTTCCTACAAACATTATTAGGTCACAGCCCATGTATAAAAGTTAGTCATCAAAGCAGGCAGCCTAGGTTCAAATCTCACCATGTGGCTCATCCCACATGCGCGATTCCCCACTCTTTCTCTAGGTTTTCCTATACCATACAAAAGCCATTGCTGTACAGATTACAAACGCAAGGTTTCATATTCAGCCCTTTATATCGAAGGAGAATTCCTGTTCAGTTTGCCTGGTCAAAATTCAACCTGTGATCAAAAACCTGATTTACATTCTAAAAGTAAGCACTACAGTTTACATTTAAGCAAGAGCTTTAGCTAAAGCTAGCATAGCTATGCTGGCTATGTAATTAACATTACTACATGAGCCAATGTAGCTAAGTTAGCTTTAGCAATGTGAGCTCTAGCAAATGTAGCTAAAGCTAATGTGGCTATGTAGAAAACGTACCTATGTAGCTTAAATAGCTGCTTTGTGAGCTTAGCTTTGGCTACATTAGCTGCATAGCTCTGTAAGCAACATGGCTCTGTTAGCTATGCAGCTTCATTAGGCCTATCTATAGCTTAGTGAGATATAGCAATGTGAATTGCTTATCTGTTACGAGCCAAGCTTTAGCTATGTTTGCTATATAGCTCTTTTAGGTATGTAGCTTCATTAGCTATGTAGCTAATGTGGCTTATGCAGCTAATGGAGCTGCGTAAGCTATGCTGGCTGCATTAGAATGTATTCATGGAGAGCAAGCTTTTTTCCTGAAAGCAGACATTTTTTATAAAACATTTTGTGATCAGGTTTAATTGGATTTTATTTTAAAAATTTTAGCACGTATTTCCATTCTGAAACATACAGCATCTCAGACGAACGGTATTTGACAGTGGCCGCTGTAGTCAGAAAACGTGTATTTGAGTGTCTGTTGAAGTAATATAATATGTAATATATAATATTGTGCTTTAGTGGTGGTAGTTTACTTTTGTGGGCTAATCACACTTGAAATTGGGAGTTGTTCCTTTAAAATAAAATGGTTTTTGGTATTAGACACTTTTGCACCATGAACAAAGTTACTGACTCAGACAAGTCCCACCTGTGGGGAGCAACAACAACATTACACAGTGGATAGAATACTGAACATGATGCAAGAGGACTTCCTTGTTAGGTGTGCATCTTTCAGTTATTGTCACTCAACTGTGCTGACCTTAAGATGCATAAATGTTCAGAATTGCAGTATATGATAGAAATAAGGGAAAACTGTTTGTCTTCACGTGTAGTAAAATTTGTGTATTATACTACAAAGAAAGTGCTCTAAAATCTTGTGAATTTTTTTTTTCAGAGCTAAAGAATTCCTCCTTCACAGAACCAGCTCATTGCCAGCCTGTCCACCCTCAGGACACACCTCTCTATAATTTAAATATCAGTGTAAATAGGGAGACGTGTTAGGGTGGATCCACCAAACTTTCTCAGACATTCATTTAGATCCCTAACTTTTCTTTATGTCCCCTATATAAAATCTCACACTGGGTTCTGTTTAGTCAGTAAAATAAAAATAGCAAATAAAGGCATTTTATGCACTTAAAAATGTAACTTTTTTCATGTGCTTCATGATCACTTAAACATTTGTCTTATATTTTTTTGTCATGTTGCCTCAGTTTAAGTTGAGCTACGACCATACTGGAAGCTTTCTACACTACATACTGGATGATTATAGTGATATAAGAGCAGCTTAGCCCTATAGCATACTGTGTTTTGGTGTATTTGACAACAAATGGGACTATAATTTACAAAATAAACATCATGCTGTAGTGAAGAAGACTTTACACCACAGAATGAGACCATAAAGTTATCAGGACAAGGTTTACTGAGGTTATAAATCTACCAAGAAGCAGGGACTTTTCCTCATGCTGAATGTGGAGTTACCAGAAGAGCATCACTTTGTGCCCCGGTGGTCCACGAACATACATCATCCTGCTCTCTGTTCAACGTGTCATTTTTTTAACCTGGTGATCTAATCTGTTGTTATTGTGAGCCTGAACAGAGAGGAAGTCGTGATCCCGGCTCTCTCCTAGAGGTGTTATGGTGTTATAAAAAAAAAATCACACCTGCCCAATCAAATGGTGATATCGCTTTAACAGAGAGCAGGTGCAGAGATATGACTGAGATTACCCGGCAGTCAGGAACATTAAGAGTGTGTGGCTGCACGTACGGAGAGCAGATGCATAAACATGCACGTCTACCTGCTGGGTATAAAGGTAGAAGATGCTCTGCATGCAGGAAACAAATCAAATCACCCCTGACTGTCCGTGAATGACCTCCGGTAATTCTTTTCATGATGATATTAGTGCACATCGCATGGGTAACCTGTACATTTTGAGGCTGAATTAATTCTGGACCTTATAAATTTGTTTTAAAGCAATATGTTTGATAGACAAGATTTTTTTACCAACTTCCAGCAGTTTTCCGCAGAATAGTCACACTTATGCAAAAAAGTCTTGAAAGACTTGGAGAGGGAGACATCCTGGGGACTCCAGCCTCAACAGTGTTTTTAAAAGCAGAAGGGATGCTACAGAGCAGTAAAAATAACCCCTGTACCAACTTTTTTGAAACACATTGCTAGCATCAAATATGAAAAAAAGCTTATAGCTTTCAAAAAATAATTTTAAAAAACTCAGTTCTAGTGTTTTGCTGACCATCGCATACATTTTCTGACAACTTTTTGGGGAATTGAATTGTTTAGTGATGAGCAGAACTCTGATTTTAACAAATGTGTACCAAGTATATAAATAACAGATAGAAAAAGAGCTGAGATGATGCTTCAGCTACATGAAACCATATTTGGACGCAGAGATCTTTATGCAACAATGCTCGCTGAGATTCATATCACAGAGACTGGACTACTAACCTCTGTGGAGTCTGCTCTTTAACAGTCTTTCTTATCTGGTCTTCTAATAATAACACTGAGACACTTCAACATAAAGTTTGAGACCATATTTGTACACTAGTGGAGAAGATTAGTGACTTCACACTGTTGTTAAATGGCACTCAAAGCAAGCATCATCAAGTATCAAAGGTTAAAGAGTGAGATAAAAATGTATTTAATAATTAGGCGTTAACCTAAAGTACCACATAGACTGATTCACATACCCATGCCACTGGATATATTTTACATCAATCTGGGCAACACCCCATAGATGGTGTTTTGGAGGGGCAGATAAAAATGTTGAGTCAGTTGTCAGATACGGCAACAAATAATCACAAATTTACCTGTTTTGTTAAGTTTAGTGTGTATAGTGTCTACTAAACACAAGTTTCCTTAATTTTTGTGCTAATAAGACCTTATTGTGGCAGCTCTAATTGTCTTCTGAGCAGGTTGGAGTGGAGAAAAAAATCACAACACACCAAAGGAAAATCTGGTCAGATAATCTTTAGAACCATCAGATAATCGGGCCTTTGCAGACTTTGTCGGAAGGAAAGGATCAGGTCGACAATCTACCCAATTATCAATGTGTATTATTATCAGTGTGTCCCCTGCTTGAGGCAACCAATATTAGGCAATTTCTTATGTGGAACTGCCAAACCCTTTCACACTGTCTACATTGCATAAATAGGTTGGCAATGTTTTTACATATTTGTGAATTTTAGACAGCGTGAAGAGGATTGAAGCTTTCGTAAGAAACAGATGTAACTGTGGCTCCACAATGAGAATACCTGAGGGGCCTGAGGCATTGTGATTTCATGTATACTTTGCCATTATGTCCACCTTGACTATAGGATGAACTGAATGCACTTTGAAGAAATTAGGTCAAAGCTCATAAAGAAATATGTAAGCCCTTAGCTTGTTGGCACAATATTCCAAGATTGCATTTTTCCTATTTGGCACAAACCTACCCTTGGGCCCAGTCCCATTTCTAACTTTTACCCCTACCCTTTGATTCCCAGAGCCTTCTTCTCCTTTGACGCCAGAGTTACATGGGGTAGTGGGGAAATATTCCACTGTGAAATGGGAAGAGCCTTTAATTTCCTGCTTCATCATCAGTATTAATTAATGCCATTCATGTATGTGACAACATTAGTGAACATTTGTGCAATACCACTCAGTTTTGAGTACACTTTTGAAGGATATCAATTTGAAGAGCCATATACATCAAGAATCAGGACACACCAGTGTTTCCCAACCATTTTTCCTTGGGGGCCCCTCTACATGTACCTTAGAAAAGTAGACCCCCCACAGTACACAAGAGAGGAGAAAAAGTGACACATTGCCAAAAATCAACATTGATTTTAATTGTTTCACTGATAAAACCCAAAAAAAGGCCTATGCATGCTTTTCTTATCAAAAGTCATTTGTATAAACTATTTAATAACTGCTTTATCATAGTATTAGTCAATATTTGCAAATCCAATTTTGGCCCCCCCTAAGATCTTTGGCGCCCCCCTGGGGGGTCCCAGACCCCAGGTTGGAAACCAAGGCTCTACACCACTCTATACAGGAGTGGAGTAGGGCTACATGATAGGGGTGAAAGGGGGACTGGGACTGAGCCTTTGGTTTGTGAGAGAAAAAAATCTGATTTTTGAGGTCAAAGGTCACTGCGATCTTACATATTTCATTTTAAAGAAATCTTGCCGACACCCTGGTTCTTCCTACCAGTTTCTGTGTTGGAGCTGGCTGACTTGAAGCTCCGCTGCCCTCACCCGTCCTCCTCCTCACATGAGAGCCTGCAGGCCTGACTCTAAATCAGCCATGAGCTCATGTAAACTGCAGCTCCATCACACCCTGTATATTAGCCTCAGCTGCAGAGTAATGGGGGGTAATCCAAACACTGATAGGAAGAGACCACCCTCTCATGTGAGAATGTGCCAGAGCTCTCCTGCACTCTTCTGTCTGTAAGCTCTGTTGCCGGGCAGGTTAACAGCCCTACTCGGCCCGGTTGGTTCTCACATTAAAAACAGAGGAGCTCCTTTAAAGCCAAATTTGGCCTGTTTTTCTCCTCGACTGTCGAGTGAATTTCAGGCCAACTTGTAAAATCCAGCGAGCACTAAAATTAGAATCAAACGAGTCTCCATCAGAGCATCTGAGATGGAAAACAGGATTTCTGAATGAGGGAGACATTCCTTAATGTCACATCTACAAGGAGACGTTTTTATTAATGGATTCTCAAGTTTTGGAAAATCAGCTGCAGCTCTTTATGTGGGCAGACGTTGGCTGAACATTTGTTTGAGGAAGGGAACAAAAAAATTCTCTGTTTTTGAATTGTATTTAATGTTCCAGCTGATATCTAGAAAACCAGAGCATGTGATTCAAACTTTATACTTTATAAGTCCTTGGGGAACACATTTTATTAGATGGATCTAAAGCTTTTAAAGTGTCCTCCTTCAAAGTTATATTAACAGCTAACTCACTGATGGAGAAGCAGCAAAAGTCTCTCCATTAAACTTCTTCTAAAGTAAAAGAGGTATTTGTGTTTCTCAGTGAAACCAAAACCTTTTCCTCCTCTTAAGGTGAAAACAACCTCACAGTCCAGTGAGGTTGTTTTCACCTTAAGAGGAGGAAAAGGTTTCGGTGTTTGAGGAGAAACTGACCTGAGAGCTCTTATCTCACTGGGCCAAAGGCTAACAGGTTTCACTGCAGCAATGCTGACACTACAAGACAGCACACACAGCAGAAAAGTTCTGTAAAGAGGTGAAATGTACAAACAATGAGCTAGGTGGTTTAAATTATCTTAAACTGAAGGAACACATCACCGTCCTACCTGACTGACACGTGATATCTAGGATAGGATCATGATTAAAAAGTTGATAATCATTTTTTTTTCTGTTTATCAGGCTGTTGTGACATGCAACAGTCCGACTGCAGACAATGCAGTTAACACAAGGAGCAAACCCAGGGAGTGTTCATTGAACGGGTCAATATTGAGTCACTGTGAGTAAGACCAAATGGTGAAATGCTTGTTTTAATAATCTATTGTTCTTCTGACAGTTATGTAAGTTTAAATCTTTCCACCTGATGACCTAAAACTGAGGATTTATGTTTGGGTAGGATAACCGTATGAGGTGTGGACAAAAACTTCCATTATACAACAAGACTTTATAAAGAGTTTGCATTTCATGCCCTGGGATGCTAAAAAATGAACAACTTGACATAATGCAACGAATAAGATCGCTTTAAAACCAATGAGAGGAAACACAGCACAAATACAATTAAATGTAATGGCTAATGCCAACTATTGGCCGTTTAGGCCAGTCAGAATGGTTCACTGTTCTTCTAATTTAAAAAAAAAATCATATAGACTTAAAAATCAATCATGATCAATATAATTTGTTTTTTTTTTTTTGACAAAATAAATAAATATAAACACTTAGATGTCAAGGTGAAAACAGATTTCATCAAAGTAATGTCAACTTACAAAATATGTAATATAAAATAAGTGACTGCATATATATTGACCCTATCCAAAGTGACTGATAATTCAGCAGCTAATTGGTGCTGGTAATCTCACAATTAGTGAAATGGGAATCACCTGAGTCCAGTGAATGTGTCTTAAGTGATTGTAGTATAAAGACACCTGTGTCTGGAAGGTCTAGTCACTGTTTAACAAGTATTCCTAGCTACCGTTACGCCATGAAGACAAAAGGAAAATCAGAGAAAAGGTTGTTGAAAAGTAGAAGTCTGGGGATGGATACAAAACAATTTCCAAGGCACTAAACATCCCCGAAGTTCGGTAAAATCCATCATCAAGAAATGAAAGGAATGTGGCACATGTAAGAAGGAGACTATAGAGAGAGGACACCAAAACACCCATGACCACTCTGAAGGAGTTACAAGCCTCAGCAGCTGAGATGGGAAAGACTCTTCATACAACAACTGTTGCCTGGGTTTTTTTTACCAGTCAGAGCTTTATGGGAGAGTGGCAAAGAGAAAGCCACCACTAAAGAAAACTCATCCTGAATCTCGACTAAAATTTGACAAAAGGCATGTGGGATAATCCGTGGTCAAGTGGAAGAGAGTTCTTTGATGTGGTAAGACCAAAATGGTGCTTTTTGGCCATTAGAGAGGATGCATACACACCATCCCCGCTGTGACACATGGTGGTGGCAACATCATGTTGTGGGGATGCAGCAAAATATAGGAAAATGCTAGGGGACAATCTTATTCAGTCTGCAAGAGAACCACGGCTTAGGAGATTTATTTTCCAACAAGACTACTGCCTGCAGCATACAACTAAAGCTACACAGAAATGGTTTAAAGACAACAAGGTGAATGTTCTTGAGTGGCCGAGTCAAAGCCCAGACTTCAATCCAATAGAGAATTTGTGGCATGACTTGAAAAGGGCTGTTTTTGCCTGATCATCATGCAACCTGACATAAATGGCATAAATCCTTGTAACCCTGTTGTCTAGAAATTAGCATTTTGATGCAGTCACAAAAGCTTGCTCACTCATTAAATCATCAAAAAGATTATGTAGATTCTGCTCATCTCTGAAGAAGACATATTGTGTTTACGGTTTCCTTTTCGTTATGTCTGACAATGACAGTGTTTACAGGAAAGCTGACCTTTAGACTCCAAGAACCTGTACTGGCCAAGTAATGTGTCAGTAAAGTGATCACAGGCTTCATCACCTTTTTTTTAAATCCCAGTCTGTCACTGCTTGGTCCTGCGATTTTTATTCCAGTCATCTGATATTAGATGCCATTGTTTCCTGTTTGTTTGTGTACAGGCAACCATGGCATCTAATATCAGGTGCATGATGTTGGAGTTAGAGCTGATTTTTTGAGTTTTGGTAAAGTATGGAGATGTATGACCCATCAGTTGAGTGAGAGGTTTGGGGAATATTTTTGCATTGAGAGAGACATGGATGAGGAAACTCACATTGTGTTATAGCATGAGTCTTTTTTTTTCAATAGCCTAGCTCATCAGCAGTTCAGACCTGTCAGTGTTTACAGAAGGATACGACTGGATTTTTGCAGCTAAACACAGCAGAATGACTAATGTTTGTGTTTTACATCACATCATTGCTGCACCGGTTACACAACCTAACCTAAATAATTCAGTCTCAAACTTCAGGTCAGACCTGATCCTCATCTCTGACCTAAACATTAATTCTCTGTATCTGTTTCATTCAAACAACAAATTACACATCACGAACTACCGTCACACTGACTCAGACCAGCACTGAGTCGGTCTCTGCAGGTGTGTTTGGGGAACACCTGTAGTGACATCACTCCCTGGGGGTGTGGCCAAACAAGTTCCATACATGGAGCAGGGAAGTTTAGCACTCTGTGTGAGTCACTTTGGTGAGGTAAAGATCTGTAAATATATACAAACAAGCGTGACGATTGTGATTCAACAAAAGTGACACACAAACAGACACACTTATCTCTGAGTGATGATGCTGCTTTGGATGTTTAGTCTTACTTTGACTTTTAAACACCACTCACTATAAATATCATTTTTAAAGCCCAACTTTATTCTCATAAGGAAACATGTATGTAAATAATTCAATATGAGATAAGAAGATCTGATCAGTAAAGTGAATATTTCCTGCTTGGATTATGTTGTTCACATTATAGCTTCATACAAAAATATCAGATATTTAAGCCTAGAAATAACAGCTTCATCTGCAAAGATCCATTAAGATCCATGGCAGTTAAGGGCAAAAAAGTCAGCAAAGCATACGCTATGTATAAAAGGTGGATAATGTTGCATGTTTATGATGTTATGGATGCAGACATTTATGTTTGCTGATGCAGACAGAAGTGACTTTTTATGGATGAGAGGGTGAACTTTTATTGCCACATATCCATCTTTGGGGCTTTTCCTAACAGCATGTCCATCACAGGTAGGCGTACCCTACAGCACACTGTGTTTTATGACTTTGAGTTTCTCAATGATGCCATAAATTACAAACTGAACGTCATGTTGAACTGAAGGACACTTGAAATCAGTGACAGAGACCATAAACTCTTAGGGGAATTGTTTACAGAGGGAATAAAAAACACAGTTTGGAAATTCAGTACATTTTGTACAGTCTTTAATGCAATCAATCTTCTTTTTGATACTTGTCGAGTCACCCCCTGCTGGGCATAGAACAATGCAGGTTCAAGGAAATTTAGTGAGTCATCCACTAATTCTCTATTGGATTGAGGTCTAGGTTTTGACTCAGCCACTCCAGAACATTCACCTTGCTGTCTTTAAACCATTTCTGCACAGATTTTGCTTAATGTTTCCAGCCACTGTCTTGCTGTAAAATCAATCTCCTCCCAAGCTGTGGTTCTCTTGCAGACTGAATAAGATCATCCACCAGGATTTTCCTATATTCCACAGCATTCATTTTACCCTCTACCTTTACAAGCCTTCCAAGGCCGGCTGCCGAGAAGCATCCTCACAGCATGATGCTGCCACCACCAATCTTGAAATTCACTTGATGCTTTTTAAATTGTTCTTTTTGGTTAGGGAGTGAAGCTTCTAGGATGCACTGGATATGGATCGGAGCACGTTCTGTGGAAGTACAAAAATTGCTCTGAAGTGAATTTGGTCGGCTGATCTCCAATAACCTTGTGTGTTTAGTGCACAATGACGTCTGCGAATCTGCTCCCCATCCTCGCTGTTCTGATTATCATAACCAATAAATAGGCCTTTTACTTTCAATATAACAGCTGACTCATTAAATCAGGCCCTGGACCATGTGGGGAAAAGGGCCAGGAGGAGAGAGAACACACTCAGGCCCATGCTTAACCCAGGCTATAAAAAGTTTAATAAGCACAACATCTCAATTCAGTGATGACAGATATACAAGAAAGACTGCAGAATTGCCCTCCATGAGCATGATGAGTGCGCAAATACCCTACATTTATAAAAAGTTCAGTCTAAGAGTTTAAGTGAGTCCTGATTCATGGGCCTTTCCAGTGTTTTCATACCTTTGTTTGCATGCAGAAAACGTGTGTTTTGACTCAAAGCATTTAAACTTATGGTTTTAGCGGGGGGTTGTTCATACAGTAGCGTGCCACCGCTGAAATGAGCCCCTGCCTCATTTTGTTTTTAGGCGCTGGGTTCATAGCAGGCTGCTATTGATAGAAGCTGAGGGCTCTGGAAATGAAAAGTGCATTTGAAGCCCCCTTATGAAGCAGCATTCCTCACTAATCCAGAGGAGATCTGCTC
Source organism: Cheilinus undulatus (assembly GCF_018320785.1). Taxonomy (NCBI): domain Eukaryota; kingdom Metazoa; phylum Chordata; class Actinopteri; order Labriformes; family Labridae; genus Cheilinus; species Cheilinus undulatus. The sequence goes on along the minus strand of NC_054887.1, from coordinate 14,201,461 downwards.
TGCAAGCCCTCCCCGATCCTCAGAAAAACAGATGGGGCGGGCTGAGGGGGGTGGGCCCAGAACCTGTGTTAAAGTGAAATACATTATCCTGTGTTTATACAGGGGGCACATTGTTGATGTCAGGTAAGTGAATATATCCAGGAAGTTCTCAGGAGGGAAGAAAAACAGCCTCGTTTTTAAACTCATCAAGTGGAGCTGTGAGAAGAGCAGAGAACATCAAATTATCTTGGTTCTTAGAAAACATGTGAGCCTTTATTTACAGTGGAACATCACTGGAATCACTGCTGAGGATTTCTAAGACTTTAACAACGCACTCATGATGGAGAGAGGTTAGATCTGATTATGTCACCTGTTGAAATCAGAAAAGGAGCCTGAAACTGAAGCTGCCTTCTTTATTCTTGGCACATTTATTTGGTTATTTATACTGTGTTTCCTTCTTTAAATATGCTCACATCTTCTCTTCGGGTTTTATATTTATGCATTGTACACCAATACACCAATTGTACACCAACAGAGACTGTAATGATATCGTATTCAAATACATGTAGTTTAATATGTTGCTCTCCTGCTCTCTGGAGTGTTTCTGTGGGTATTTGTGCCCATTCATTCTGTAGAGCATTTATGAGGTCAGGCACTGATGTTGGGTGAGAAGGCCCTGCTCCCAATCTCCGTTCCAGTTCTCCCTAAAGGTGCTTGATGGAGTTGATGTCAGGGCTCTGTGCGGGTCAGTCAAGTTCTTCCACACCAAACTCATCAAACCATGTCATTATAGTCTTTGCTTTGTGCACTGGGGCACAGTCATGTTGGAATAGAAAAGGGCATCCCCCAAACTGTTGCCACAAAGTCAGAAGTGTAGCAATGTCCAAAGTGTCTTGGTATGCTGAAGCATTAAGACTGACCTCAACTGGAGATAAGGGGCCTAGACCAAAACATGAAAAACTGCCCTATACCATTATCCCTCTGGACCAGATGTCATGGTTGGCATAATGAAGTCAGGTAGGTAACAGGTTTGGCATCCACCAAACCCAGACTCAACCAACCGACTGCCAAACAAAGAAGCATGATTCATTGATCCACAAAAGATATTTCCACTGTTCCACTGTCTATTTCCACTGTGCTTTACAGCACTCTACTTTCTGGCTGTTGCTGTTGTTCCTAAATGCTTGTACACATGTGGCAACAGGTCTGACTGAAACACCTGGATTCAATAAAAAACGGGTGTGGCCAAATACTTTTGTCCATTTGGTTCATGACCTCCTAACACACTTCTTGCCAGATAAAGGGGAGTCTTTAGTCTTGTAATAACAGAAAAACGGACATACTATTAGCCAGATAAACTTTATAAGCAACCAAGTAATGATGTGTTGTTCATGACCGAGCATCTTACATTAAACAGCTCTTCTATATGAAAATCAGGAGCTTGCTTCCACATTTATCTTCCATATTTAAAAGCCAAACTGGTACTAAATGAAGAGCTTTTTGGGAGTCAATAAACTGGCTCTTATTACTGAGCTGAGCTGAAAGATCCAGATCACTAAAAAGAGATAGATTTCCCATTGTAACAAGGGATGCAATGGGAAATTGGCTGTGGACACACAACATTGTCAACACAGACAACATTGTCTGACATTGTTTGTTCAGGCTACAGACCAAGGCTTTAAATCCATGTCTTGCCACTTTTTTGCCTGTTCGTGTTAGCATTTTTTGTAGCAAAACTAGCTTAGGATCTTTTTTGTTTTTTTTTGACAATATGAACAGTTGGCATTGCTGTAAATGACACAAAACTTTTGCGTTTTGGTAGCACTTCTCTATGCAGAAATCTCCTCCTGCCCCCCATCTGGAGTTTTTCACTGTAGCATGATGATTATCAACTGGACATGTCTTGTTATTGGAACTGGAAATGTTGTAGGTTAAGTTAAAGACTGCAGCATGAGCACATGGTAGATTAATGTTGGGTCTTTATGAATAATATGATAATAGGACTTTTTTTGGAATATCTTGAGAATAATTTGGTTATGAATCAACGCCCACCATTTTGTCCACCATCACTGTCCTCCTCTGTCTCTTAGCCTCAGCCATTGAATCAAACAGTCCGGAGATGGGCCAAATGGCATCTCTGAGCTGAAGGCTGGTGTGTGAACTAGTGCTGTAAAGTCTTACACCCCTCCCATGAGTGCCAAAGTTACACTGTCCAGCAGCAGGCCATTGGGCACAACATGGTAATGGGATAGGATCATTCTAGTTAAATACTGTGGCTTTAAATAACAGTGTAAATGTTAGCTGTTGAGATCATTGTTCATCACTTTGGTTCCCTGCCCATTTTTGTCACTGGTTTCCTATTCTGTCTTCCTATTGACCCAAACAGCAGACATGTGAGCCTCTGTGTTAATTGTCTGTGTTGATAATCATCTGTCTAGACCAATAAACAGAAACCAGCGAGGACTCTGAACCCTCGCTACAAATTGCTCACAGTTTTTGTTAAAGGGTTAGGGTCAGTGAACCATGATTCAGCCTCAGTTCAAAGAGCCACCCTAATGGCTCTGACACGGGATCCATGCTTTTTATCTGTTTCTGCTCATTCTTTCCACCTCATCCCGGCCTGACAATGATACTGCTGCTGCCTGCGATGTTGACACAGCCAAGCCTGCCTTTGATTTTTCTGTCTAAGTGGGTCAAAAGACAACACGCAGGCCAAGCATGGTGAGGAAAGCGGTGGGAGAGTGGTGAATGCTTGTGGAGGGTCTGATAGAGACAAAAAGAAGGTTTTTTTATTGCTGAAATATGATCCACCTCCCTCTCTGCAGCTCGTCCTAAAGCGGGCCTCTCCTGTCATGCTGCATGAACAGCCACGTAGTCGACGCGGCCCAACATAAAGCCACCCAGGCAGAAGCCATGAAGGGTTTTTTAAAAGCCTGAGTGGAGCTCGATCCATCTGCAAACAGATGATACAGCTGTAAACAAAGCTGGGAGGAGAGAGATGAGCTCTTTCAAATCCTTCAGAGCCTGTAATACAAGAAGCTCACGTGAAAACTCTGTAAACCGTAAATGAGGCTCGCTGTCAAACATAGAGGTAAATTTTAACCGCCTTCCTGTTCTAAAGTGACCCGACCTACATGACGACATGTATCTGCCTCTGCACGGAGAGAAACAGACCTCGTTTACCCTTCAGCAATGTTTACAGTGTTCCTTATGTTTCCAAAGAAGTAAACAAGCTGGAACAATTTTCTTAGATAAAAAGTCAACTTTTAAGATCAACTCGCTCTGGGATGAAGTTATATTCTCACAGCTCAGACCAAATAGAAAACTGCATCTCCAAAAACACCATCAACTCTACAACTATATGTAACTTTTCCACCTTAAATTAATAGTTCAAAGGTGACTTTTAGCAAGGACTTTCACATTTCCAGACTAAAAAAGACCTGGCACAGCATCTGGTCCATCCTGATTTCACTCATCAGTGTGAGAACTCAGGCTGTGTATGACTATCAGACTGCAGTATGACATAAATCTAGATTTTTTGTCATGTATCATAAATGTTTCAGTTGCACAGTGAATGCTGAGATTAGACCACCACTGTTAAAGAGCTGGATGCATTCAGTCCAAGCAAAAGTAGGGATATAAACATATCCCCCCTGACAAAAAATTTATCACCAGAGGGGGGAGTCTCCCTTTGACATCATCATGGTGTGCTTGGAAGTGGGGCGGGGCATGCTTGGGCTCTGCTCCAGAGCAGGACCCTTCAAGGCACCACTCGGCATATCCCGGTGCAACCAAACTGGTTATGGATAAGTAAGGGTGAATCCCATTTTTACCCCTTAGCCCTTATCTTAGCCCTACTCCTTGGTTTTACACATTCACGTCAGGTGAAGTGGGGTCCCAATTCTCTTTTGAATTGAGGGGTAGGGCCAAGGGCCGAGGGCTACATAGCCCTTAAAACGAAGATTTTTCAGGACCACACTGGAAACCCAGTGGTACATTGAATTTCCCACCACGCACTGTGTTCAATTGCAAAATGGCACAACAGACTACAAAGGAGGCACGTAAATGAAAAAATATTTTCAGCATAATGATTATAGTAAACACAACAGTTGTATTTTCACATATATTCAATCTTTAGCTACTGAGGATTTAAGTTTATTGTATTTTTGGAATCTACACGTGTAAACGAGGGTTATTAATTGTATAAATAAGCAGAGAAGATCAACACAGTATGAACGAGATGGTCAAAGTTTCAAAGTCACGTCTGATGACGCAGCTGTTTATCAGCAATGTGTGATAATGATCAGCAATCAAGTGGCGTCTGGTTTCTTAAGGGAAGGTTTTCACCCCTATCCCCTACCACTTTGTTTCAAGGGCCAAGGGGAAGGGTTAAGGAGTAGAAATGGGATTCACTCAAAATCAGAATAGCTTGGTTTGGATTGGCATGACCAAAAGTAATACTGGAAGAGCCCAATTACACCTACTCTTCCTACCTGTCTTTTAGATGGAGCTTTTTGCAAACTCCAAGCTGGCTTTCATGTGTTTTGCACTGAGGAGACGCTTCTGTCTAGCCACTCTTCCACAAGCCCAGATCAGTGGAGGGCTGCAGGGATGGTTGTCCTTCTGGAACTTTGTTCCATCTCCACACAGGAGTCAGAGTGACCATCAGGTTCTTGGTCACCTCTCTTGCTAAGGCCCTTCTCCCCAGATTGCTTGGTTTTATATTCAGGTGTGAAACTGGCTCAGATCAGAGGACCCCTTCTCCTTGGGAATCAGGGTTCCCATTGTTCTACACCAGGCTTTAGGTAGGGATCATTTCTCCAAAACTAACCTTAGCAGCTGCCATAGAAATCGAAGGACATCAGGTATGCTTTTCTAAACCCTGTAGGAGACTCCGTTTAGCCCTGGGGCTGAAGAAGCCTTTTTATGCCTCACTACATCCTTCCACCTTGGTGGACTAACATCCATTCTGAAGTCTATCTCTCCCAGTGGTGGCATGTCAGGAAGAAGGCCTAACTCCCTGTTCTTACCCGGATCTGAGTGAGTGAAGATGGGGAACTGAAAGTGGATTAATGAGAAATTAGGATTAATTTTTTTGACTGTAGTACCAGACTTAACAAGACTGAATAAAGTTGTAAGACCTGAAAACTTTGTGAATGCATTGTATCAAAAGATCAAATTAAGTTTGAATATTGAATATCTTGTCTCTGTGCTGTATTGTGTTTTTTTCTGAATGTTCTAACATTTTTGGGTTAGTATCGTCATTGAAAAAAGTTACCTTTATGAATTCAAATCAGTTTTGGCCCAAATGTATCCCTCAATGTCAGTCAAATCCCTGTTTCATCAGGCAGTAATGCAATCTTTTTGTTGATGTTTTGCACTCCAAAAGCTGACATTGGCTGGGTTTCTCACTGTTTGCACTTTATGGAGCTGAAAAGAGGCATGACACCCAGAAATACTCATAAACATAACATCGTTTGGTTTTTCCCTTTAAATCTGTCCCAAATTCTTTGCAAAGAAATCCTCTTAACTCAAAGAGGTGACCCAGAAAGTGACAGGGGAAGACTTTTTTAATCAAGGTAGAATCTGTCCACACATCATCCATACAAAGTAAATGGTACTTGTGTATGTGTGTATGATGACTCACATTTTAACCTTAGATATAGTTGGTAATAACACCATCCAGACGTTGTTTCAGCCTTGTATGACTGTGGGACCTCCTGTTGCTGAGCCCGCTGACACAAGAGAAGAGAGACAAATTTGAAAGTAGTTCAGCACTGAGCTTTAGGAAAAGCTCTCTCAGCGTTTTTCACTAAGCCTCGCCAAAAACCCTCCTGGCTCCTGCACCTACAAAGCTGTTGTATAACCTTTACACTCACCAACACACACAGTTGAACCATGTGATCAGGAAGCCTTTGAGGGGGTTTTTAAAACAAGGGAAGGCCTATTTTTGAGAGTCATCCACCATGGGACTCAATTAGCACTTCATCTTAAAAGCAGGAGCACGGGGTCGATGTGCGCTCCCTCCCTTCCTATGTTTCCTGAGGAAAAGCTGGAGTGAGTTGACCCTGCACAGCGGTGGTCGGCAGCTTTACTCTCGACCCACTTCTCTGGCTTTTCCTTCTTCATCTTCACTCTCTCCTGCACTCTAATTTCCTGCACACTGTCCTGGAAATAGCCCACATTTGGCTGAGTGATGCGTTGAGCCTTTGTCCTTCACCACTGCCAAAAAGATCCCATATGTTTAGGCTCCACACATGATGACTGTGCTGGCTGCATCTCATTTCCCTCTCTCCCTCTGTAAAATTTGCTGAATTTCCATGGAGCACATCCACTTTTTCTGCACTGGAGGCTCATTTTAAGCACACAAATCAACCCTCTAACCTGGAATTCTCACTATATATGCTTCACTATACTCCTCTCCTCCCTTCTTTTTGAAATAATGTCTGACAGAAAAAAGTTGAGCTCCTGCCATAAGCTATACCTAAATAGAAAAGAAGTCAAAACACCCACTATATATTTGACAGCACATTTTAGTAAAATGACCGCCAGGACATTTATAATCTGACATTCAAGTGCTGTACAGACCAAAACAGATGAGGAAGGAACAGATTTAGGGTTTGAATTAAAACCAGCTCACTTATTAATCTAGATTTGGTGTCTTTTGTCCTTTTACTCCATTCCTCTTTGCAGAACTGCTCAAGCTCTGTCAGGTTGCACATGGATCAGTCTTGAATGGCGCTTTTCAAACCCAGACATAAATTCTCAATTGAAATGAAGTCTGGGCTTTGACTCAGCCACTCCAGCACATTCATCCTGTTGTCTCGTTGGGCTGTTGTCGTGCTGGAAAATAGATCTTCTGCAAAGCTGTGGTTCTCTTGCAGATGGAATGAGATGGTCCTCCAGGAATTTCATATATTTTCCCTCATTCATTTTACTCTCTACCTTTACAACCCTTCCAGTGCCTACTGCCAAAAAGCATCCCCACAGCATGATGCTGCCACCACCATGCTTCACAGTGGGGAAGGTGTGTTCATGGCGAAAGTTTTTGTATCCATCCCCTGACTTATACTTTTCAATCACCTTTTCTCTGAGTTGCTTGCAGTGTTCTTTTGTCTTCATGGTGCAATGGTAGCCATGAATACTGATTAACCAGAGACTGGATCTTCCAGACATAGGTGTCTTTATACTACAATCACTTGAGTCACATTCACTGCACTCAAGTGATCCCATTTTCGCTAACTATTAGGCTATAAACACATTATCAAGACTTGTGTGCGTGCAGAGCACTCTTGTCAACCATTGGTCAGTGTCACTAAAAAAAAAAACAAACATACATACTACTAACATTTTATTTTTTACCCAGAAAGCCTCTGTTTTTGTCACTATTTTAGAATGCAGGCTTTGGCTACCGGTTATGTGCTCTTGCATTGCAAAATAGTGACAAAAACACAGAGTTTCTGGGTATTAAATAAAATGTTTTAAAAATGTCTGATCGTGCATACATATCCACCAACATTGTTTTGTTGCCCTTTTGTACCAAAAACTCACTAAATCCTGCCGAGAAACTGTACCCATCTGTTACGCTGTATAGCCCCTTTAAAAAAACCCTGAAATATCCCTTTAACAGACAATGAGAGTTTCCACAGTACTATTCTGTTACAGCATTCTGTTGATCCAAAATGGCTTAAAATCGGTGTCCATGATCGCACACCGTATTACGGTGTTGTGGAAGCGCTAGGGAGCAAGACACATTTAGATAGTCAGACAACTATTCCCCTGGCTGGCTCCGTCAGACCTGTTTCACCTCTGTAGCCCCTTTGTTTCTACCTCCAGAGCCTTCACAGAACTGGGGATCACTTCATCCCCCAGTTACACCTCCACCACATGAAGGCAAAACATTTCAGGGATATGAATGTCATGGCTTGAAATGTCAGCATGGTTAAGCCATAAATTAAGTCTATCAAATGTTTTTTCTAGGGTAAAAGTTGTAGCAGATGTGCAGAAGTAATGTGATTTTGTGCACCACAGAGGAGGAATTTTCTCCACAGAAGCAGACAGGTTTAACCCAGTTTACTCTCCAGATGTAGTCCGCAGATAACCCCTGTTAGCTGAGGCACTTTAATGCATCATAACTGATAAAGTTATACAAGCAGTGGGTTCTTTGTGAGTAACTTAGTGTTCGTATCAATCTATCAAGACTCTTTTGGCATGTTTACACACACAGCCAGCTCCTTTCAGAGCCCTGTGTTGCTTTCCTGTCTGTGCTGAAGTTGTCCAGATCCTCTCACTCTGACTTGTTTTGCTCTCTCTGTCTCTCCTTTGTTGCCGCCTGACGTCTGTTTGGGACCTCCAATCTGGCTAAACTCAGCACTATGATGCATGCTTTTGGGATTTTCTCTCCTTTACTCACGTGCAGGTATTTTTCTCTGCAGGAAATGTGTTTGTCCTTGCTGTAGTGCCCCCTCTACAAGTCTAGGTGACTTCTGCCCCATACTCTCTGACCTACCAGCCTGCCAACTGCACACATGGACTCTGTCACCCCTCCATGCTGCCTTTGTTCACTCATCAGGGATCACGACCTCTCATTTGTGGGGGATACTGGGGTATTCTTGGCTCTGCTGGCCCTGTTTAGCCTGCAGGTTGTTGTCCCAGATTTAACCTTCACACCTTCAGTGGCTGCAGTGATTCATGGAGATATAATGAAGGGCAATTACCTCGGATTGAGCCTTAACATGAATCACTAACACCTGCCAAACACGGCTGCAAGATAATAACAGGATAGAGCAGAAGGAGTGCTCCTGTACTCCTATTTGACTGGTTCTGCTCCAGTGTAAATATTATAATTATGTGTGAGGAGGCTCTGTTTCTAACAGCTCAATTTAAAACATGTGTTATTATCAAAGTAGTAGCTCATTATTGTTGGATCTTGGATTATTAAAAGTTTTCCAAAGCTAATTTTGGTTTTCCAGGCTACCGTAAGTTCCTTTAAGTGTCAGAAAAACAAGAAGAACTTGAACTTTGAACACCTTTATCTCTAAAACTCACAGTATCAATGTCTGTTTAATTAAACTTGTCAAAGGTTGAATAGATGATTATCCTTATTTTTATAACCACAGTACTGCTGTACTAGCTGCAGGCCAAACATGTTAGTTGTTGTTACACTGGTCGAAGTGTAAGGGGATTTTCAAAATAAAATATTTTGTATGTAGCCATGGAAACAGTATGATGGCCCGTTTTGAAACAAAGGTCTAGTCCACACATAGGCGTGTCCTGTTCACACATGCTATGTTCTCAAACATATCTTTGTCCACATGAAAACACAAAAACGTACTGTTACAAGCTGTAAAGAACACGCCATGTCAACAGTAGCCTGTCCATCATGATGTGGGTGGAGCAGCTCACTCAGAGCAAGCAACGATGTCTGACATGAAATGACCAATTCATTTTTGAACCTCAGGTGTTTGATGGGCCCCTTATTGTAAGCACCTGTGAGCATGGGCTCTACTACAGTGGTCAGGTCCAAGAACAGGCATGCAACATTTGACTGATCTGATTAGTCTGTCACCACAGTCAAGGTTTGCAGGACCATATGGCGGATGGCTCTCTGACCAGACAATCTGGAACAGACTGCATGCAGCCAGTCTCTGGTCCCATAGGCCTGCCATGACTGCCCTTCACCATCAGGCCTAAGTGAGCTGGTGCTGGCAACAAATGCACTGGAACCTGAACATGTGGAAAAGGTTATGTTAGGCGATGAGTCCAGGTTCTGCCTACGGCAGTTGGATCAGGGAAGGCGTGCAGAACACTATGCTGATTGTTGCAACCATAGAGTAACAAGTTTTGGTGGATGCAGTGTGATGGTGTGGGGTGGTATCTCCCTCACTGGAAAAGCTAGACTTGTCTTCATTGAAGGCAATCTCAATGCTGAGAGATATCAAGATGAGATTCTGCAACCTGTGGCAATCCCATATCTCCACAGTCTGGGACCTGACTCTATCCTCCAAGATGACAACACTTACCCCCAAAAGACTAGGGTTTATCAGAGACTACCTCCAGAATTTGGGAGTGGAGAGGAGGGAATGGCCTGCCAGCAGTCCTGACCTCAACTGCATTGAACACTTGTGGGATCAGCTTGGGTGTGCTTGAGTGACCAACACAACCACAATGGCTGTCTTGCAGCAGATGTTGGTTGAAGAATGGGATGTCATCCCACAGCAGTGTGACCAGGCTGGTGACCAGCATGAGGAGGAGGTGCCATGCTGATGTGGATCTGTATGGTTCTTCCACACGCTACAGTTTTTGATAATTGAATGAACTGTTAAAGTGATTATATGTCTTGTTCCTTCAGACTTCAATCATCCAATCCACCAAAAAACACCAAACAAGAGGCAATGGCAGAATCAGCTGTTTGGTATCAGCTGAGCTTTGGCAATATTTATATGGGCACAACCCACATACTCAGCTCTGCTGTTCATCCCACAAATGCATGTTCCTTACAAATGTGGCACCATTTAAAAGGGAAATAAATAGGCTTTCCAATGTTATAAGTTTCATTGCCAAGAAGCAATGTAAGAATGAGGAAATAATCTACTAAACACACATTACCTTACTTTCTGTGCTAGTTTTATATTCATTCCTATGATAAATGAGAAAAATTAATCGACTAATGAAGATCATGGGACATGGCTTGAACCTCCAAAACAGGTCTGGCCTTTAACTAGAATTATGTGGCCCAATACAGAGGGGGGTAAAATTAGAAATAACACAACACAAACTAAGGAAAAACCCAACAACGGTTGGTATGTCACTTCCCGACCCCTGGTCGAGGTCGCCCCATTGTAGAGGTCTGCAACATATGAGCCCAAAATGCCCCACCATTGCAGCCAGATGCCTCTCAGTACTTTTAAGGAATCTAGACTTATTTTTCTTTACATAAGCCTGATGCACTGGGGCCACTAGGTCAAGAGGCCAGGTCAAAGAAAAAGCTTACCTCATGATGTCAAAGAGATCACAAATTTCTAAGTAATCAGGTTATTGGCTTTATGATCACCAGAGCAGGTTTCATAGGAATGACTAGTATCTCCATTTGATGCAGGAAATCCACATTAGCAGATACAGAAATAAAAGACTTAAACATTCAGCTTGATTCAAGATGGCAGATCCTTGTTAATGGTTAAAAATCCAACTTGCATGAACTTCTTGTCTCCATATGCTTCTCTTTAACTGCAAAAAGTCTCTCCAATACATCTAGAATGAGTCTGTGTTTTAGTTTTGATATTTGGTTGGGCCCGTTGTGTAATGGCCTGGCAGGCAGAGAGAACATCTTTATCTGATAAGCTTCCTTACTCCATACCACCGCTGATATCTCTCTTCTCTTGCTTCACCCTTTTGACTCCCATTTGAGGCTGTAAACCAAGCAGGAAGCTTAACTCCTTGCACAAAATCCTCCCTTTGTGAGGAGCCGAGCAGGTGAACCAGAGGAGCCATTAGTCTGTCGTTACACAGACTGTGACCTGCCAAAATGCCTGCTAGGAAACAAAAGCATCCTTCACAGGGAGCTCAGAGGAGAGTTTTAAGGTTAAAACACAAAGAGATGAGCCGTAGTAATGCCATGAAGTAGCATGCTTTGGCTGCAGAAGCCTTTGTATAGCACTAAAAGAGCTAGGTTTTAAAATAATAATGTTTTATGATCTGGAATAACCACCTGGCCTCCAGTTTTATTCAGTTTTAAAGTGGGCATTTGTGCAAAGTTTGAAGAAAATAACTCAAAGATTTTGGGACTGGACAACCCAAAACAGCCATTTCAGTCTCTGTGCACAACTGGCGACAGGTCACTCCAACTCCGCCTGGCATGCCATCTTGGCACAGACAGCAGCCATCCTCTAGTATAAACATTGAGACATGGACCTGGTTTTACTTGGGTTACTTTCCAGCTATTTATTATGTTGCAGATGGCCCAGATAGACAAGAAAAAGAAACCTTAATCTGCCGCTGTACTCACACATAATGTCTATTTATGGTTTTGACCCAGTAGCTTACACATGGCCAATTTAATAAACTTGCATTAAAGTTTTGTCAGAGTTCCTCTCTTTATTGGCAGTTTTGGGTCAGATTAATAATCAGTAGACAAAACACTGGCACACAGTCGCCTTGGGGCTGAAAACTTGTGCCAAGGGTATTATGGTCTAAATATGATACATTTAACACAGTTTTCCAAAGCCTTAAAGCTTGTAGACTACTGAGCCTTTGAAACCTTTGACCTGGATTATGACAGAAAGATTTTGAAGACTGATATCCTCTCAATGTCTGGACAGGTTTTAAGAATGAAAGCTAAATTAAGGTGAGGCATGGGATGATTATCTATAATGATTTAAATCTGAATTGAAAGATTTGACTACAGCTCAGCTCCCTCTTCACCACACTGGTGTCAGTAAAATGCTCGCAGTACTGCTGATGCTGCACCAATTTACCAATCTTATGGTCCATTCTACCTTGATTCAGAACATGCTTGGCCAACTCCTTGTGGAGATCTTTCAGGTATGTCCTCTTGGAAGGAGAAATGGGGGTAGAACCAGAACTTTCTGGATTGATTATGTATCTTACCTGGCATAGAGACACCTTGGAATCCAGCAGGAGGACGTTGCTAGAAGGAGGGATGTCTGAGCTGAATTTCTTGGACTGCTACAACCGTGATGGTAGCCTTAAAAAGCCAAAAAAGACAAGGAAAAATGGTTGGATGGATGGATGGATGGATGGATGGATGGATGGATGGACAAGTCTTAGATGAACAGATGGATGTACAGATGAACAGAGAGATGTATGGATGACTACCAAACCTGCAGACAATCACCATGCTAGATAGATGGATGGACAAACATGCATGGAGAACTGCTTAAGTCTACAATCTTAATGACTATAAGACTCAGTAAATATAAAGATTATTACTCCTGATGTTTCATTCGTCCAGTTACAGGATAGCTTTCATACCCTATTGCATGTTTTTTCTCTGGCCACATTTGGTCTTAAATCAGCTGTTTGCTTTGTTTGGTCTTCACCAATGTCTAAGAAAATATCTGACTCTTGATCTGCAAAATCATCCACTCTATTCATGAACTTGCCCCAGCTTTTTTTTCTGCTGTTTGCAAGATTTAAAGGAAATACAGAAGATGACTTCTATATAATTGAGGAGAACTTAAACACAAAAACTGACTCCTGGTTTTCACTGTGTGGGTCCCTGCGTCAGTGGAGATGTTTGAGGTGAAAATATTGGCCTCTCTGTACCACACTTACCCACAAACCTCAGACAGTACACGTGTGTCATTAAAGAAACATGCTCGCCATGAAAAGCCTGTTGTTTTTGACTTCTATCCCTACATGGCACAGCTTTATTGCTCCCGATCGGCCCTGCGTTTCTTCAGCATAGACGGTCAAAACCAAAACTGTCAGAAACAATACACGTTGAACTGTTATAGGGTTTGGACAAAAGACTTTTTCTTCTCTTTTGGCAGCCATGAGGAACACCAGAATGCATTTCAATAAAAATGACTAGCATCCTTACAGGACTTGGATCAACCTTAACCTTGTCTGTCTGCTCTTCTTCTGCTCTTTTCCTGTCAAACACACGTGTCTCTGCAGGATGAACGTCTAGGAATCCTCCCAAACCCCAGTCCGCTGGCTCAGACGACCCTTTTCTCTCTAATGCTTCACAATTTAGCACAGCACGGCACCCCCTTGTCCTGCCTTCCTCCCTTAGGTCCTCACTTAGTGAGGCTTGGCGCTTTGACAGACATGCAGCGCTGAACAATGGCTGGCGTCCGGCTCTCTCTGGCTGCCTGGATGGAGAAATCCCAACAGGCATTTTTTGTATGTGTGCAAATTTTCGAGCTACTGTTTCTGCTCGTGTGTTAGCATGTGTGTGGGTTTTTAGCTCAGTCCCTGAAGGTTTTTCTATGTGCTGCTACAGTCCAACACAGCCACAGATTTCTGACTGGAATTTGTTCTCTGGCTCGGTCTGACAGAAGCCGGTTTTAGCAGAAGGCTGAGACCTCCAGCTGACGGAGAGTTAAAGTGATCCCTGGTGGCTGAATGGAGGGCAGATATCCAGCACACATGAACGAAACAACATGTTGGACTCACGCGAATGTAATGCCGGGAATTGTTAGATTTATTTCTGACTAGTCATGAGTCCGACAGGTTTATTCTCTGCGTCTTGTTCTTGTTCTCATGTATTTACATCAACCCTCATTCATCGACTCAGAAAACCCCAGGATTTCTTTTTGTTGTTACTGTAACATTTAAGGATAAATTCATCTATTAGAAACATAGGCCCAGTTTATATTTTGCATTAACGATGCGTTTTGGGCTGTCTGATGCCAAGTGACTTCAGGAGGAGAAATGCACTGAAAAGTGCACTTCTGCATTCACGCCAGAGGCAAATGTGGGACCATTTTTCAATATGAGAAGTTAAGAATGACAACAAAACGTCCATTTCCTGTTCAGTAAAAACACCCTGTGAGTCCTTGATTCAAAACAAGAAACAGTATTGAAAAGAAGGTGGGCGAGGTGGCCAGCACTAAGCAGAGCTGGTCTTAACTCGCTGGAAATGCAGCGTGTGGGGGGGTTTACATTTCAAAGACTTTTGGCAATTGGACTTGCAACCTATGGGAGAAATCATGACAAGACGTCTCCTATTACAAAAATAAAAATGAAGAATTTCTCTGTCTTTGAAAACTTTTGGAAATATTTGAGATCTAGTAAGACCTCAATTTAATTTAAAAAAAAAGTGAAGATATTTGTGTTTAGTGGATTATTTCTTTGTTGTAACCATGCTTTTTGGCCACATTTGTAAGTGACATGCATTTAAGGGATGAGCAGCAGAGCTGAGTATGTGGGTTGTGCCTTTGCCAAATCTTCTCTGCCAATGCCAAACAACTTACTCTGCTATTGAATGTTATTTGGTTGACTGGATGACTGAAATCTGAAGAAACAAGACATATTGTAAATTTAACAGTTTATTCATTTAACAAACAGGAGCCTCAGTAGTGTGTGGAAGATCCGATCACAGCAACAACAGCCTCCTCCTCATGTTGGTCACAAGCCTGGTCACACTGCTGTGGGATGACATCCCATTCTTCAACCAGCATCTGCTGCAAGTCAGCCATTGTGGTTGTGTTGGTCACTCTGGTACGAACAGCACGCCCAAGCTGATCCCACAATTGTTCAATGCAGTTGAGGTCAGGACTGCTGGCAGGCCATTCCATCCTCTCCACTCCCAAATTCTTGAGGTAGTCTCTGATAAACCCTAGTCTGTGGGGGCAAGCTTTGTCATCTTGAAGGATAGAGTACGGTCCCAGACTGTGGGATTGAACCTGACAGTCAGCACTCCGAGGTACCAGAAGCTCATAACAAGAGTCAATAGCATCTGCAGAATAAGCTGTTTGGCATAGGAAGAGAAGATTTGGTAAATGTCTCACAGGCGCAACCCACATACTCAGCTCCACTGGTCATCCTACAAATGCTCGCTCCTTACAAATGTGGCACCATTCAAAGGGGAAGTTTAATTGTCAAGAAGCATTGTTACAACAAAGATATAGCCAACCAAGCACAAATTTCTTGTGCTTTTGGTCATCCTTTTCATCTGTCAGTGGGTTTTTACAATTTTTAACCAATAAGTTCCAAAAGATGCTGACTACAATCATTCAGTGTTAAAGTAATTGGAAAAGTAGAGCATTTCTTTCATACCCTGAAAAGTGGTGATTTTGGAGACATGAGATTTTGGCGTTATGAGGGCAAACTGCAAGCTCATCTTGCAACCTCTAAATGTCTATAAACACCAAAAAGCCCAAGACCTACACTGATATGAACATGAAAATGTCTTATCACGTAGTTTTCCTTTCATAAAGTCTGTTAAGGAGAGAAAGAGATCAATTTTAATTTTTTTTATCAGTATTTGGGAATTTTACAGTTTTCCATACATTTTTTCCACAAATTACTCAAAAATGCCAGTTCTATAGTGCTGAGTAGAAACTTGCACAATGCTTACTATCATACCTCATTGAGTGGAAAATAAACCCCCTTCAGAGTGAGCTTCACTGCCTTAATTTATGTCCATGATTCATCACATTTCAGAGCAACTTGTGCTGATTAAACTTTGACATTTTGGACTTCATTTAATGAACAAAATGTTTGCATTTTTGTTGATCTGCTGATCTAAGCTGCTCCATGTTTTTCTTTCTCTCCCACTCTCCCTGCACAAACACAGCCTGCACTAATAAGCCTGATGCAGCCCGCTTTAATTCAGCTTTCATTTCCCTAAGTGGGGGAACCATGCACACATTAAAAGCAGCCTTTGACGGGCTGTTCATTTGACCTTGTTTCTAATGCACGCAGCAGACAGGTTTAAAGTCTCTGGCAGCTCCAAACGGTTAAATGACTTACAGCAGCCATGAAAAGGTTCAGTTTCCTGCTCCTCTGAGAGCGGCTAATAGACCCAAAGATCTGGCACATCAAACATGCACGTATACACGCAGTCCTTTGGTCGTGTAGAACTGTTACGTGCCATGCCGCAGCCACCACTTTTCTCCAATCATCTCTTTTTCCAGCGTTAGCTTCCAGTTCTCCTTCCCAGACTGCCCCTGTCTACCCCGCAGATGTTCCTGCACCCCGAGATGTCACGTGCCCTCACGTTCGGGTCAGTCTGCTCCAGATAAAATCTCCAGGATTGACTCTGTCTTGTCTGTAACAAGACACTGTCAACCAACAGTTGGAAAGCATGATTCTGGAGGATTTAATATGACTTTGTTGATGATTTAAGACTGATCTGTGGTGAGACTGTACACACAGATGTTGAGCTTCAGCTGCATGATCTTAACCTGAACCAGTGGTCAACATATTTCTGAATTAAAGCATTCTTAACTTGCTTATTTTGGGACACAGCAATGAAAAGGCACTTCATTAAAGCTCAGAGGAAGTTTCAGACTCCATCACCACCTTTTTGAAAACTATAACAGCCTACATTCACATTAACGGGAGGAAAGATTAGCGTTAAATTATTAGATTTACTTTTAAAGGAAGCAGGAAAAGAATGCTTCTGCTTCCTTTAAACTGTAAATCATACTACTCCTGTGCATGTGTCAAACAGTTGTTACACATGAAGAGGACAAGATGAGCTAAAAAGATGACTTGGGACACCAAAGATGATGTAAACATGAAGTTCTTCATAAGAGCTTTAAGCAAGACAGATCTTTTCTGCTGAAGAGTTTGCCTGAGATATCGATCCATCTATTATCTATACAGCTTGTCCCATAAAGGGTCACGGGGCAATGGAATCTGTCCCAGCTGTCGCTGGATGAAAGGCAAGGTTACACCCTGGACCAGTCACCAGTCAGTTGCTGAGCTGACATCCAGACACAAACAACCAGAACACTCACACTTAAAACTAAAGACAAGTTAGTATTACCAATTAACCTAAGACAGGGAATAGTGATGGGAAATGCGTCTCTTATTAGTGATCTTGATCATTTGGCTCAGCAAGTAGAACCGGTTCTTTCGACTCCCAAACAGCTATTTAGTTGGGTACCAGTTTGGCTTAATTTGACATGCCAATTTTAGCAATGTAATGGCATATGACTGATTTTTGTGCTGGTATTGTACTCCAACTATGGGTAATTCTTTAAATTGGTGAAAACAAGAATGTAATTATTTTTCAAAATAAAGTTTCCCCAAAACACCCCATGGGTCAGATGAAATCTGCTCCCTGGCTGGGCTTTATGACACACCTGATATCAAATATTAATATCATACCATCAAGCATGAGTCCTTGATGCATGGTGTGCTTGTGGTAGAGAAGTGTAGAAAAGATCATCCCCATGAATCAATGATATAACACAAAGGCACACACATGTAGAAAAATGGTAGTAGCACTAGTAATAATGATATAAAAAGGCTCTCATATGGGAACGGGATCTTATTGTTCATGTAAAAGAGACGGCTCTTGGAACCGGCTCGTTCACGAACGACCCATCACTAACAGGGAACTCTGGGTGGGTAGTGATGCGGGCTGCAGGCATCTTTGAGCCGTTATCCTCAGTCAGAAAAGTCCTGAAGAAATGTTGTGTCCCACTCAGGTCAACAGTAGCTCAGAGGGCATGGGTTCATTGTTTACACCCCCAGGTAAGAAAACAATCTCCACTCAAGTTTTTGTCATAAAAGTATCCTCTCGTATCCACGGTAAATGGCTGAGACTGGCTGAATAAGAATGCCAGGATTTTCCAGTATTTTTTTTTTTTTTAGATTTATTTTTAGGCCTTTTCATACCTTTATTTGATAGAGGAAGGACAGTGGACAGACTCAGAAACAGGGAAGAGAGTGGGGTGAGACATGCGGTGAAGGGCCACAGGCCGCATTCGCGCACATGGGTAGCGCCCCAAGCCACTCGACCATCTGCGCGCTCCAGGATTTTCCTGTATTTTGTCATATTCATTTTACCCTCTACCTTTACAAGCCTTCTAGGACCGGCTGACAAGAAGCATCCCCACAGCATGATGCTGCCACCACCGTGCTTCACAGTGGGGATGGGTTATTTGTGGTGATGAAAAGTGATTGGTGTATGCCAAACATAGTGTCTTGTCTGATGGCCAAAAAGCTCAATTTTCCATCCCCTGACTTTTCAGCAACTTTTCTTCTACTGGTTGGACAAACTCTGATCTGTGTTCATGGTTGAACTTGTGCATTACTCTTTAAACAACACCAAACTGTCTCGGCAAAAAAAGAGTTCAAACTCTTCTGAATCTCCAGTCATGTTCAGTAGCAGGTCTTCATGTTTCGTGCTCTCCTGTAGTTAAAGCTCTGATGTATTTAGAGGTAATGTAGAGAGGTGGACGAGGCCTTGAAAAGCCTCCTTTGTCTGCAGTCTCAGACCTGGTCCAGCTTCATGTTTCTAATGACTTCTCCTGGAAGTCCACTGACGTAACGAGCCAAATTAAATGTCTGGACAAAGCAGATGTTGTACCAAGGCTGGCAGAAAACTCACATGTGTGAGTTCGTCTAGAAGTACACAGTTTTAAGAGGAAAGGAGGGAAAATTAGTCGTGTGACGTGCATTTGTGCGCAGACATTTAAGTCACTGCTCATGTCCTCCTGAACACAAAGAAAGTGTTTAGATATTACTTTTCCATTGCACAGTAAACGGATAGTTTTTCTTTCCAGCATAAACATATCAGAAAGGGCTTTGAAATGTGCAGATTCCTCTTCTTATTCAATTGGAAAAACATATGAAAATAAATAAAGAAAACCCAAATTTAAGAAAAAAAGAAAGAAAATCTACATATGCTGAGGAAGCAGCCATATGGAGGCATCATGTATTGACTGGTCAGTGCAAATTTTATCATTACAAGAACTTCTCTTTCTACTTTGCTATGCAGTTTATTTACAGTAATAGGCTATTTTGCTTTTGTGCATGTATGCATATTTTCTAGTCTTAATGAAGGCAGTTTAAGAGAAAGGACTTGAAAAAGTAAAAACTGAGTGAACATTATGTCGGACTACACAATAGTGGTGTTTCTATTCAAATTTATCACAAAATTTAAACATGTTTATTTGTTTCCATTCATTACTATTATAGGTATAAAGAATAAATATGAGAAAAAATGCTAAGGAAGTGGGCTCAGTGGTAGGTGCTTGTGTAAGCATGTTAATCTAAAACCGTCATTGCTCATTCACTTAACTAGCCATGTGCAGGACTCTTTTCTTAATCCCACTCCTGCTGGATTACTGATTATAACTATCCGCTCCCACAGCAAGTGCCATCCACTCCCACCTAACCCTAACCCTAACCTGCAACAGGTTTGTCCAATCCCAAGTTAGTTACAAAGTTTTAGTGTGCACTTTTTTTGTGGAGCTTTAACAAAGCATCACACAGCCCATCTGACGTGTGATGCAGGCTATGAGGAGACAAACCCATATTCATTTCTTACGTAGGACTGTTGGCTACAGCCAGAAAAGTAGCAATTGCACCATGATTTCTCAGTGAACAACACCAACATGTGACACATGTTTAATATGAGCATGGAGAAGTGCTCTAAAGAGAGCTTACTTTGATCAGGGATCATGAAGCAGGTGTATCATCACACCTAAATATGTTTCTCTGTGGGAAAGCTGTCAGGAGAAGAGCAAAAACATCTTTCACACTAAGAAAAGCTTTTAATGTGGTTCTTTGCTCTTCTTTTAATAAAAGAAATGTTTTCCAGATCTGATCAAACTGTTGCTTCAGCTAGATCCGCATCAATCTGTTCACTGGCCGCCATTGTTTACAGGCTTGCAGTCGCTGAGTCTTGAAACTAAACAGTCCGGTATTTAAATAAACAGGAACAACCTTTGCATGAACGATCAACCAGAACCATCTTTTTTTTAATCTGTTTTCTTCTTAGTTTTATCTGTAAAGCCATGCACACTTCTTTCAAAGAAACGCTGCTGTCAAAGCTCTATAGTGCTGTAAGCAAGCGACCGGGGCATGCTGTGGAAATGAGATAGTGCTATTATCTCCTCTGTGATTTATTGTACTCTTAGATCAACTTTGAGCTGGAAAACTTACATATTGCTGCGACAAGTGCCACGACTTTTCTCTCTATATTAAGTGAAAAGGCCTCTGCAGTCATTTTTGTGACTCTTTCCTGACCCTGACAGTTTTGAAATATGTGCAGTCATTTTGAGGAGTTTGAGTTGGTTCATGTTTGTGCCCACTTCATCAAATTATGTAACATTTCCTAGAGGCAAACAAAGCAGGAGTACTGGGAAAAACCTTAAAATTTTACCGCCATCGCACTAAAATTGTACCTTTGTCAACCAGAAATGCAAAGAGAGCAATAATCTTAAGGCTTCATATGACATAAAATAGGTAAATACAGAGATGTTTTCTTTAAATCAAACAGGTCAAACTGTAATCGTAAATCATAAAGAGGGTCAAAGCCAGACGCCATGAATCATTGGACATATGTCTGCAGAAAAGTGCTGCTGTAACTAATGAGGTCTGAATGGAGAGCAGGCTTCTGTGTCTGTCTGTGCTGTGAACACACCTTGAGCAGACATTAGGTGCTAAACCTTCGATCAAAGGCTCAAGCCGGCCGAGGATCCGTCTGCGTTTTGTCATTGTTTCCGTCCAGACAGCGAAGCATGTGAAGCGGCTGCAGGTGAGGCCCGCCAGACCAGGGAGTCGTCCAGGAGTGAAGGGATGCTGGGAAGATGGGAGGAGGGCAGCTGTTTTCCATCTTTTAACGCGTGGACGACGAGGAGGAGTGAGGGGAGGGGGGAATTGAGCTGTGGAAACACCAGATCAGACAGAGAGAGGTGTGAGGCCAGGAAGGAGGAGAGAGAGGAATCCCTGCAGGAATCTGGAGAAAGAGACGAGAAGTTCAATGTCAACAAACACACAAAACTATTAGGAATTTATGACTTTAATGGAGACTCTCTTTTACCACTGTGTTTACTCATGAGGCAATTTTAATGGTTTCCTCCCTCATTATTCACAAAACAAAAGCCTTGGCTCACTGTATAGGAAATACACCATATGAGTCAAGTTTTTATTGACATAAGTCTAATTTAAATATCTAATGAGCCACGGAGGGCTGAGCAGTGCATCTCTACTTGACTCTGAAATGTCTAGTAGGGCCACACAGCTACAGATGGGTGTGGGATGGGAGCAGCCAGTAGCAGAGAACTGTCATGGTCCATCATAAGTAAACAGGACAAAACATGAATGAGATACAGCAACCAGAACCAAGGAAGTATCCAGGGGGTGGCCAAATCTAAATGGTCCCCCTATAATTCTAAATTATGATTGGCTATCTGCTTCATTAGAGGCGAAATTGGGCTGTGTTGCAGGTTGCTTGCATGCTTTCATTTCTCTTTGCAGCAGCTAGGCTCCTCAGGTGGGGGCCTCCTGGTCACTCCATAGTCAAGGCCTCAAACTAAAAGTGATCGGGCCTTTTGTATCAGGGCCCCTCGACTTTGGAACAGCCTACCTGAGGAGATAAGGAGAGCAGAATCAGTGAGATCTTTTAAATCATTTTTTAAAACTCATTCTTATAGGTTTGCTTTTATGTGTCAAAAATTGGGGCTGAAGTGAGGGGTAGATGTGGAGAGTAAGCCACCTGAGGGCACCATCAGGCAGGAGGGAGGACTGACACAACCCCAGTCTTGCTCTGGATGCCTTTGCATGTTTTGGGCCAGGGGAAAATAATATGTTGAAAAAATAAAGTCCACACCTTTAGGGCGGAGTCGGGGGTGGATGTGGCAAGTAAGCATGGCTTAAGGTAATGCCCGGGTGGGTAGTGAGGTTGCCATGAGCATCTGGTCATGCTGTGGATATCCTTAGGGCCTGAAAAATGGCAGCGGTCTCTGGGTATATTACCAGGGTCATAAAGGCCCGGATTAAAAGGATGTTGTCATGCTTGACATTGCCTGGTGACAAAATGTGTCAAGAATGACTCTGGTTGCCCAACCCCCTCTCCAGACCCTAGGTTGTGGCACATAAGGCCCCGTGATGAATGCTTAGCTTGCTGCATGCCTAAAACGTATGCACATGACTGTATATTGGGATTGTTCAAATAAAAGGAAATTTAACAAGACAAATGTAGTCCAAAATGTCCTAAAATGTTCCCCAACTTCTCTGTAAGCTTTTCTGCAGAAGTCATTAGGTTAACATACATATTTTTCATTAAAAATATCCATGGAAATTCCAGAAAATCTTCAAGGACATTCCCCCAAATATCTGATAAAATTTACAAATAAACCCCCAAAAATTCAAATGAAAATTATGAAAAACAATTTTTTAAAAATCCTCAAATTCTCATTGAAATGTAGAACATTTTCAAAGCACATTGCCCACCTCCCCACCACCACCTTACAAAAACTTAAATCAAACCCTCCAAAATATACGTACACATTCCCAAAAGTTTTCTAAAAAAAATCATAAAAAATTCAAAGTGAAATCTCAAGACATTCCCAGCAAATTACTTAAACTTTTATGGAAATTCTAGACAACTATCTCTAAAACTCTAGTGGCAGAATTACTACTAAGTTGTAGAAAAGTGGAACAATGTCCTCATATGTGCATGCAGGGTCTCAGGTGGTTAAGATTGAGTGTCTGCCTTGAGAGTCATGCTTGTGTATCTGTGATGGCTGAAAAGTTACCTGTAGCCTGAACCCTGCATTGACAGTGCTCAGTTTGTCTGACTACTGATGGTGATATCTCAAGGACTTTATATTTTGGTTAAGAAAATAAGGAAACTTGCAGTTTTAAGAAGGCTGAAATGTCAGCCCGATGTGCTTCAGCCTGACAATTAGAGAAGAAATGCAACAGAAATATGAAGTGTACTAGTCATAATGCTTAATCTTGGAATAATAATAATACCTTTTGTTGGTCTGAAGACCAAAAACGTGACGTGTTTACAGTCTTAGTTTTTTTCTGTGTTATCAGTTAACTGTAAGATAAAATGGGGAAAGAAGCCTTGGGAAAAAGTAATAAAAATGATCCAAAAATAGCCGACAGTGTGGAGTTTGGGCCAGACTTTGAGATCTGAAAACCAGAGTTTTATCCAGCACAGCCAAAATCTAGCAAAACACTTTGACAAATGGAAACAGTCTGTATTTTCATTCTCCCGCCTGACCTATTAGCAAACTTCTGGTTCAGTTTGTTCTTGGAGTGAGTCGATTTCAGTCAAATGTTTCTCACAGGAAAATAAAAAAGTACATTTGGTGCAAAATGTTCTGCTGAAAAGCTCTGACTAGACTTCCAGTAGCTAAACATAAAGTGGAGGGAAAATGTGCTTAGTAGTTAATCAATTTGCACTCCAACTCTGCTTGTAATTATGGGTTGATTTATGAAGCAGCAGCTCATTATGGACTCTGCCGGGGTTTCCCCTCCAGGCTAAATTCGGCTACCACAAATAAACAGCCCTCATCCTCCTTAAACCTCATTAGAATCCTCATTTAGAGTTTAATCCAACATTCGCTGGTTTCTGTACCCAAACCGGCCTTCTTTTCCTCGTCAGATTTTAACCTTTCAATAAACAGATGTGTATATTACATTCAATGATGATAAGATGAGATGTGTGGTGGATTGTTTGGAGTCCATGAATGTCAGACCTTCTTGCCGCACAGATAATCATTTCAAGGGAATTTCCCAAGGCCAAAGATGACGCCCTTAAATGTTTTGTTCTGACCCAAAGATGTTCTTTCACTGTGATGAGGGAGGAAAAGAAACCAAAAATATGTGTGCATGAATTCAACATCACATAGTTTGCATTTAATTTGATAGTCAATTCGTTGATTGAACATGGCAGCTTTAAGTACAAAAAACTTTTTAAAGGATAATTTTGTGGACTGTCATCTCGTAATAAAAGATGAATGCAGTCTCAGTGGTAAGAACTGCAATCCAAAGATGGTGACCCATTTAAACTTCATCCAACAGTAATAGTGTTTCAGGACCCGTAGCTACACCTCAAATCTTGATTCAAGTGAACAACAGTCAAGGCCACATCTATGATGCTTCACTATCCCCTTAAAGAGAGTCTAGTGTGTTTAATTTGCCTCTGCCTTCTTTGATTTGTTCTGGGACCTAGTGGTGATTCCTAGATTTTTGCAAGCAACCTCAAGTGGAAACTTGAGGAACTATTATGCTACTTGGTCTGCTCATTAGTTTTCGGGTACTCAGTGCTTTAAGTGGAAAAAATAAGTGCCGGTACTCTCTTCTCACACAATCCCAGAACTAATTTGGGTGGTATGGAGCAAAAATCATTTCTTAGTAGTAATTAAGCTGAATGGCAATACATGATTCATAGGTGAATATTTTTAATCTACAAAGAAATAACAAAAACAGTCACCTCTAAGTCAAATCCACATGGGTCAAATGTCCCGCTGTCACTTTTATTAACAGGAAGCTGATCATTGTCAACATAAAAATGGAAAATTTCATAAAAATAAACTACTATTAACAATAAAGCTCCGTAAATAAAATAAGAAAAATGAAAAGTTCTTTCCCCACTAAACTCAGTATTTGAAATAGATAATTTTGTGGTCAGTAAGCCTATTACTGTAAGTGATTTATAGTCCTAGTATTCCTGACTTTCTCTTCATGATTCCCTACACCATCCACTGTCCTGTTCTCTCCTAATAAAGGCAACAAGCCCTAAAATACATCTTTAGAAACATGAAATAACAACATAAAAAAATATGTACTGTACACAAAAAGTAAAAAGGCTCTTTCATGAAATAGAAATATCAAATGCAGTGAATTTAGTAGTTGTTCTTCATCAACAAATGTAGAGATCAATCGGCCCCTCCACTCACTGTCACCCTGAGTGTCTGCTCCATCTGTGAGCTGACTTTGCCACCGTCTATCCAGGCTTTTTGCCTTTACCAGTGAGTCAGCTGTTCTTTAAGCAAAACTTGATCCTTTCACCAACAGTCTGATCGTCATTTTGAATACTGTTATTGAATATTGTTAGTGCTGATGTCTTGTTCAGCTGCAGTACGAACAGGTGTCAGCGGAGCATCAAGCTCCTTGGCGGAGGAGGTGCTGCGCTCGTGTGCTGCGTCACTGTCCAGTAGAGGTGAACAATTTAATCTCTGGTTTCCCTCCAACAATGGCAGGTGAGTTCAACTGGATTCATGTACAGATGAAAACGTCACAGTACCCAACGGGTATGCATGTCTTTAGATGCTGTCATGAATCATCCATTAAAGCTGTCAGCTGTGGAGGGGACAGGAGACCTTACCGGCAACTGGTGAGCAGTGCTGGTATGCTGGAAGAAGTCCCGGTACGCCAAGGGACAAAATTTAGAAGTGCCAGTACTGCGTACCAATGCATACCAGCCCACTTAAAGTATAGCGGGTACTCCATCCCTAACTGTAACCCTAACCCTACTCCTCCTGTCTGAAAGCTATAATAATAATCACTGGACTTCAAAACTCTTTTTCAGAAACCAGTGGGCGACATTGCTGAGTCTACATCCATGTTTTATCTAGCCTTGAAGCAGTAAATACACCATTAGTTCTTCTTGTCACTCTGGTGTTTCCAGCTCATAAAAGGCCATGAAATTAAGTACCATAACTTATGGATTGACAGGCCTGCCCACAGAGTTGGCCAGGCTCCTGAAAAACCCAGGGAATGAGCCCCGACCAGTTTGGATTTATTGATGATATCAATGCATGTGTGTTGGATCAGTAGCATTGGTGCTAGCATCCTGGCTAACAGTTACCTTATTTTGGAGCTGAAAGTGTGCCATGTTATTATTGGGTTCTAATATTGAAATTATTTATTTTGCAACTTTTTAACTGATTTCACCACTTTTCTGCCCATTTTTGCCACTTCTTGTTGCCTCTTTAACACATTTTTACTGCTTTTTGCAGTTGTCTTCCACTTTTAAGCCATGTTTACCCCTTTTTGACCACTTTCAATGCTTTTTTGCCAATTGTGGCCCATTTTTGCCACACCCCTTTCCACTTTTAGCCCATTTTCCTTATTTTTCCCCCTATTTTGCCACTCTAAACCCATTTTTTGCCATTTTGCCCTTTCTTGCCAGTTTTTTTTTTTGCCTTTGTTTGGCCAATTTTGCCATATTTTTCCTGAACTTCTTGCTACTTTAACCCATTTTTTTACTATTTCTTAGGAGCTTTTTGCAACATTTAACCAATTTTTACCCCTATATGCCATCTCAGCCACGTTTTGCCAATTGTGGCCCATTTTTTTCATTTCTTTTTGCCACATTTAATCCATTGTTCTTGTGTTTTAATCTTGTTTTGCCCCTTTTAATCCATTTTGCTTAATTTGCCCATTTTTGCTACCTCTTTTTGTCAATTTCAACCCTTTTTGCAACTTTTTTTTTGCCACATTTGATTATTTTTACCCCTTTTTTGCTATTTTTTTTTTCAAAACTATGGCCCATGCCTCACTTATGGCCCATATGGCCCATTTTGCCACTACTCTATGCCACATATAACCAATTGTTCTTGTTTTTTAATTCCAATTTTGCCACTTTTAATCAATTTCTGCTGCTTTTTGCACAGTTTTGCCAGTTTCACCACTTTTAACCCATTGTTGCCATTATTGCCACTTGTTGCCTTTTCATGCTTGTTTTTGCCATAGTTTTGGACCTTTTATTCAGGTTAAAAATAAAATGTGGTTATCACAACTTGTCCTTGTTCCCCCTCATGGGTGGCCTTGTGGGTTGATGTTGAATACAGGCTTAGAAAACACTTCACAAAGATTTATTGGCCTTCCTTGGCATCTCACTAAGGCTGTTTGTGAAAGAAGTAGAAAAAGAGACATCTAATACTGAGAAGTAACTGATTTGGACAGCTGAACCTCAGATACACCACATAAGTTATCTTTCAGATAATAGAAAGTTAAAAATTGTTGAAAAACTTCATGTTTATGCTGTGAAAACTCTCCATAGTGTCAAATTTTGATCATTGCATGCACATATTTACATATTTTGAATGCTTAAAGTCTTGTTTTGATGGCACTCAGCCTGTTAAAGTCATCTAAAAGTCTGTTTACATGCTGTTCCTTATTCTCAGTCAAAATAAAGCCGTCTCTGTAAACACAGACAAAGATTCAACACAAAGCCAACAATCTGTATCACACACGCTGTCACAAAAAACACACACACACATCTGAGTCAAAGTATCAGACATTAGCTCTGTCTGAGAGTCTACTCAGGGATTATATAACCAATGCAACAAAAGATGGATGCGGTTAGTAGAAAAACACCAAGTCCATCATTCCAGTGTCGGTTGTAATCTGATCTCCTTAAAAAACTATTAGAGAGAGCGGGACCTCTCAGAGCAGCCATGACACATCAGATCTGTGCTGGGTTTGTTATATAAGGTCAACCACACGTGGAAAAAAGTGGCTGTGTTAGAATAAGGGAAGGTTTTAAAGTGTCACTAACATGGATGTCACTTAATTAGAACGAAAACCTCAAACTGTAGATCCTTTAAAAATGTTATATATCATGAGTCTGTGGTGCAGTGTGCGTCACGTCGGTCTGCCTCGACCTAATTCAATAAGTGCTGTCCTACATATCTCAGATTTTAATGTACATCATGTCTACATCTGGCCAATTAAAGGACTGCTGAAGAGCAGAAATGACCAGAAGGAATGCTAAAACGTATAGATATAAGAATTTAGGCCTCTGCAATACCAATAACCAGGGCTGGAGGCACTTTTCATTCATTTGGAAAGCAATGTTAGATTTCATAGCTAAGCCATGATGTGCAAACGTCAGGATACCAGAGAATAAAGCAGAAGGAACTGAAATAACATTAAGGGAAAAATAATTCAATAATCTCAGAATAAATACAAAAATTGGTAACATGGGTTAAAGAGCAGCAAAAATTGGCCTAAAGTTGCAAAATTTGGCTGAAAGTTGCAAAAATGGGCAGTAAAAGTAAAGAAAAGCAGTTAAAAAGTGGGAAAAGGGATGCTAAAAGAGGCAAAAAAGGACAAACAGCAAAAATGGGTGAAGAAAGGAAAAACGTAGAAAAAATGTGCAGTAAAAAAAGGTGAAAAGCAGTTAAAAATTGGGGAAATGGGTTATAAGTGGCAACAAAAAGGGGGTTAATAGAGACCAGAAAGGCGGCAGGTGGCAAATGTGGGTAAGGAAAGAAAAAACGCGGCAAAAATGGGCAGTATTAAAGGTGAAAAACAGTTAAAAATTGGCAAAAAAAAATGTAGCTTTGATGGCAAAAATTGGGAGTAACGAAGTTGAAAAGCTGTTAATAGAGTGGCAAAAATAGGTTAAAAATGGTACAAAATTGCCAGAAATAAGTAATGAAAAGTGGTTAAAGAGCAGCAAAATTAGGTTAAAAATGGCCAAAAAAGAAAAGGTTAAAAGAGGCATTAAAGTGAATAAGCAGCAAATATGGATTAACAAAGGCAAAACTTGAAAATAAGAAGGTAAAAAGCAGTTAAAATTGGTCAGCAATGGCTTAAAAGAGGCAAAAATTAGTAACCTGCTGTTCCTCTCCTTTTCTTTCCTTTTGTTTACGTTTTGTTAATGTGAGACAAAAACAGTGGAGTAAGCTGTATTAAAATGTCGCCATACAGTAACAAGACTTCCAGGGCCAGCTGCCAAGAAGCATCCCCACAGCATGATGCTGCCACCCTTGGCTTTATGGTGGGGACAGTGTGTTTGTAGTAGATGTGCAGTGATGTGGCATCTTGTCTGATGGTCATAAGGCACAAATTTGGTCTCATCATACCAAAGAACTTTCTCCCACTTGACCATGGACTCTCCCACGTGCCTTTTGGTGAACTCTAATCAAGATTTAAAGGTATTTTTCTTCAACAGTGGCTTACTTTTTGCCAATCTCCCATACTTACTCCATCGACAAGCGGAATAAAGTCATTTGGTCGGATGAGACCAAAATGGTGCTTTGAGGCCATCAGACAAGACCAATCACACTATCAAAACCTTTTTCTTATCCACCACTGTGCTTCCACTGTCCAGAAATTGTACACCTCACAGAGGCAGACAACCATGAGCTAGTCACTCTAGTTCCACATCGCTTTCCTCTCCAACATCCACTCTACATCCTCTGTCTATTTCTGCTCATAGCGGATGCCATCTGTGCTTTGTTTGCAGCTTTCACACAAGCTGTCTAACCTCCTGCCCCTAAAACTGGCCTGCTTTACAAGAGCTTGACCTCTGACCTCCTGCTGCAGGTCCTAACAGCCGGAGGACAGCGGGCGCACCTGCCCGCCACACACCTTCATTTACGGGACACTCAGACTCTAAAATATTTCTGTCAACGGTTGCTTGGCGTGCCAATGAATCCCCCTGAAAGTGATCTGCTCTAAAGAGCCTGGAGAATTTTAACAGTCTAGTAAAATCTTCATGGAGGGTTTTCCTCCAGAAAGTCGACACTCAATAAAGTGCAGAGAAGTTTAACGCTGCCAGCTGGAAAAACCTCCACTGTGCTCCTCCTGTGTGTATCCAACATGAATCCTTCATCTGCAACACAATACATGATGTGAAAAGAAATATTTACTGGGACTTCAATTTTGTTTGGACTGACATTTCATCCAAACAATGGTCTGCTGCAGGAGAACTGCTGCTAATGTGAAAATGCTTGTTTCTAGCATTTGGACCTTCAGTCATGGCTTTGAATACTTAAACTCTCAAATGTTGTTTTTTTATCCTAAATTTGAACCAGAATGCTTTTAAAAACAAATGCTCAAATTGTGAGCAACACCACACATGATGGCAAATAACATCGAACAGTTTTGTTCCCATAGTGTTTGAAGAGCAACAATATAACCAAAACAGCACATCACACACTAACAGATGTAGAACACAATCACAACAGGCTACCTGAAGCATGCTTGAGCTTCAAAAATCCCACTGTTTTATCTAGCATTTCACAATGCTGCCTACTTTTTCAATGGTAAACAGGTCTGGACTGCATGCAGGCCAGTCTATGCCCTGCCCTCTTTCACTGTGAAGCCATGCTGTTGTAACCCATGCAGAAGGTGTCCTGGCACTGTCTCACTGGAATCCCTGACATCCCTGAAAAAGACATTGTCTGAATGGAAGTATATGTTGCTCCATACCTGTATGTACCTCTCAGTGATAATGGAGCCTTCACAGATGTGTAAGTAACCCATGCAATGGACACTAATACACCTCCACATCTCACAGATGCTGTCTTTAAAACATGGTGTTACAATGTTACAATGTCATTTTGCAGACATATTTGTCTAAAACAATGTACATCTGGGACAGGCGTCCCTGGGGTTAAGGACCTTGGCCAAGGGCCCAAATTGGATACTCTCTGGGCCCTCAAACCCACCTTTAATAAAGTCAGAATAAACCACTAAGCTATCCAGTTTAACTTAATCTGGATGGTCCTTTTCCTTTTTTAGCCCTGAGGACTTGATGGTCATTATTTCCAAAAACTGAAAATCTAAAATGTGGACTTGTCAGACCACAGCACACTTTTTCACTGTAGGACAGTCCTGAACTTACATTCGTAGATGCAGTGACGTGTTAACTGAAGCGTTCTTGAGCCCACATCACAATATCCACCACAGAATGATGAAGGTTTTAATTAAGTACTGCCTGTGGGGTCAAAGGTCACGGATACTCAGGTATAGTTTGCAGCCTTGCCCCTTAGGTGCAGAGATTTCTCCAGATTCTCTGAATCTTTTGATGACGTTATGGACTTTAGATGGTGAAATCTCTTTTTCCTGCAGTTGCACATTGAGGGATTTTGCTCATAAACTGTTGGACTCTTTGCTCATGCAGTGGAGAACCTCACACCATCACTGATTGTTAACAATTGAGCCTATCACAATGAAGCTTTTATACCCAGTCATGATACTACCAACATTACCAATCATCTGTGGAATGTTCCAAGGGTTTTTCTGTTGTGTCTTCACAGTTTGTTGTTTCTGTTGCAAAAAAAACGTGCAAAGCTCTGAAAACAGCAATATACAAATCCCATCAAAACTGAGACTTTTGCACATGAGCATTGTTTCTACTCAAATGCTATTAGAGTTTTTCTTTCCTGTTGATGCAAAGTGTTTTGGATCATTCTTAATCTGAGGTAAGTTTCAGCTGCATAAAGACAGTGATTGTTATTTTCATGTGTCCGATTTCTATCCGAACTTTATCTGCACAACTTTATCTCTAGAAATCAGTACACTGGTCTTAAATGTACACATTGAGGGCCTTCACTCACAAATACACAACCCTGGTGAGCTGGCCTCCTGCTTAAACTCCAGCTTTGTTCACACTCCTCCTTCACACACACGCTCCAGCTCTTATTTCACGTCTGCTCTGGCTGCAGATATTCAGCACGTCGCCTCTGATGGAAAACTGCACTCGTTCACATCGTTACTCCTTATTTTGGCTGCTTAGATCCCAATATCTTTCACCGCCGTGACAATTGCCTTAACAGACGACCGCCGCACAGCCACGATGCAAGGAATCCAGACATTACCCAATATCCTGCGAGGGTCCACAGGGATCCACGCCGCTCATTAACAGAGTTGCCAGTACTCTGTGTGAGCAGCTAACAACGCTGTGGTTTAAATACACTCGGGACATTTATCAGACTGGACATCTATGACATGAAAAGACATGTCAATATCTGCTGGAAGAAAAGGAAAAAATCCACATGTAGTCATACATGCTTATTATGTCTGTGGCTGTCAGAGCATGACTGGAACTAAT
Organism: Cheilinus undulatus; assembly: GCF_018320785.1. NCBI lineage: Eukaryota > Metazoa > Chordata > Actinopteri > Labriformes > Labridae > Cheilinus > Cheilinus undulatus. Next base: position 14,169,243 of record NC_054887.1, on the reverse strand, counting down.
TTGTGATTAGGCGTTATTAAACAGTTTCAGTGCCTCTAAAAAAGGACCCAAAGCCAAAAACAAGAGAAGCAGTCAGAGTTAAACCCCTAATTATATTCACCCAGCTCTGATTTTCCACCACACTGTAACATAATCCTGTATAATTGTTGAACAATGTTTGAAAATGAAGTTTTTAAAAGCATGAAAGAAGCATTTGCTCTTTTTCCAGGGGGGAAAATCAAAGTATTTGACTTTAGACTCCAATGGTTGATCTCAGTTTTCTTAATTGTTGTTTTTGCCATCATGCTTGTCTCTTTAAATAACAGTATGAGTTAATATCCACATTTTTAAAAAGTCAACATCACAGTGTCCAGACTTCTGAAGTTAATTTATTAAGCACAATGTTGTTGAGACTTTAGAGGCCTACAGACATTCATCCTTACTTTTTATTGCATTCCAGTTTCACAGAACAAGTGCATTTAGTTTTTTTTTCTTAAGTTTTGGATGATTGTTCGAAGACTTCGTCATTACAGAATGAAAACAACTAAAACTAGGATGTTTAAGTTTGACCCCTGGAACAGGCCAAAAACACCTAGTTTTGGGCTAATTTATCCAAAATTCTGGATTTCCTGTTGGAGATAGAGATTTGCTCCAGCAGACTTTTTTGTAGAGCTCTCTGAGCTGAATCCACATACCTAATTTCATAACTCTAGGTCAAAGTCTCTGTTGGGGCTGTTCCGTAGAAGCAAGAAAGGTGGCACTATTGAGGAAATTCCTGAGGGCCATCTGTGAAACCTTGCATTTTTCAGACCCCACATATGTGTGCTGATTTTATTTTGTCTTTGAGCATGTTAAGGGGCCAAAAAGGCCCGGGCTGTGATGAAAAATAAATAAATAAATAATGATGAACCCATTCAATTTCAATGGGGCTCTCGCACCCTCGGTGCTCTGGCCCTAATTAGGTTTCTATCATGGAAAAGTACTGTTAAACCAGGAGAACACAGTAAATATGTGCTAAAATGTACTTATTATTGCAAGAAGACTGAGTAAAATTATAGGTATCAATGTTTGTCCTCTTAGGACTTCCATACATTAAGACTGAAAATAACAATCGACTAACTCCAGCCTAAAGTTGCAATACAAAGTATGGGGTACCCCATCTCAGCTTGTTTCTTAGGGCAGGGCTTTTAAAAAGATTCTTAGAAGGTGATTGGAGGAAAGTTCTGTCACATTCATGAAGGGCCAATCAGAGTAAACGAGGCTGTATGCATGCGTTTCTCCTGGCTTCCCAGGCTACCGCTGCCATAGTTTGTGAATGGAGGAACTACTCGGTAAATAAAATTCAAGCCAAGGCCATTGCATACACCGGCAGACCCCACCTGTAACGATCCCAAAAACATGCCAAAGCAAGATGGCAGGAGGGTGAAAACATGTTTTCTGTCATGAAAAGCTTTAAGTGTTGTTTTACTCTTTATTTCATATGAAAACGAAGTCCAGTTCAGGTAAAACTGCTGCTATATGATAGCTATTTCTGAGCTAATCATCTCAGCACTGGAAGTCATGGTAAACAGTTTTCAATATAACTAAACTCCATCCTCAGCTACCGCCTCGTTCTCCTCAAATGAAGCTTTGCTAAAATGTTGTTGCAGAAATTAGGAGTTACTGCTGTGAAGTTTCTAAAAGCTAAACTAATGTTTTGGTTTCAGTAAAGAATTTCACATCATGAGGGAGAAAAGCTGTTAAAAGTGGTTTACACAGTGACATACTAGCATATATTTCAGGTAACAACTAAACAAGACTAGGTAAAAACCTAGTATGTGGCTGACCGCAATTAGCTGCAATGCCTGTTGAAATGCCTGGCTGAAATGCGTGTTCTGGCAGAGTGACTTTGTCATGATTGTTGGTAGTTTATTACTTTAAGCCACAGGTATAGTAAGTGGTTACTGTAAAAGCCACATGTTACTCTCTCTCTCTCTCTGTCTCCTTTTTTCTGTGTGTGAGGAGATGAAACCTGAGCAGCGTCATCCCCCCTCCCCTTCTTTCTTCTACCACATCTGATTGGTTAAACACAGACACACAGCATCTCTGCTGCAGCAGAAAACAGAGGGGGAAATACGCTCTCTGTATTCTTTGCTATTACTGCGCAATGGAAGACAACACTACAAGGAAAGAGCAAAAGGCCATCCTCTGCACAAGACAAGCTGTCGCTGTGCCCTGATTTCACCAAGAAAAGCGCCTAGATCAGATTAAACATTAGTGGTCCTACTGTGACGACCAAGCTAACAGCTAACGCAGCTAACGGAGTAAACGGGACAAGCTCACTGCCATGATCAGAGTGACATGCCGAAACAGAGTAGAGAGAGAATATTTTTTTTTGTCACAGAAAGCTTTCAGTGTTGCTCTCCACGGTTGTTTGATTCAGACTTGTCTGGTTCAGACAAAAGCGCCGCTCGGCTCAGACCCAGCTAATGACAGGCCTGCTAGAGTCGTTACCTGGGACACAACAAGTCATTAGCTGTACACAACAAGTAACTCTTTCCCCTTAACTATCACATTGTCATGCCAAAGCGGGGGGCAGAAGAGCAGCATCTTCGTTTTCTTTCGCAGAAAGCATTCCGTTTTACTCTCGGCGCTAAATGTGATGAAGAAATGTGTCAGTCTGGCTAAGGCCGAGCTAACGTTTGGCTAGCAGCCACAAGCATTCACAAAAGTTAACCTTTTCCCCCTCAATTATCACATAGTCATGTCAAAGCAGTTCAGCTGAGGAGTAAAAACATCTTTCCCAACATGAACAGCTTACAGCTAAGTATTTAGAGTAGTGAGGGCAGCCATTAAAGGACTGTCAGCATGAGTAAACCCCGCCCATAGAGCAATGCTGTATGAATGAGCCATAGATAATATTAACTGGAGCCTGGTTAACACAGTGGAGGCAACCATTAGTGACAGCATTCAGTCCAAGCAAACGCAACTCTGTAGTATATGGCTCATTACAAAAGCATCACTCACTCAGCGATGTACATACATACATACATACATACAGACAGACAGCCAGACAGACTCACTCAGACACAGACATTGCCATATGTAGGGCTGCCCTCAGCGGTCAGCCAAAAATGCACACTGTCAACGAGTAGTATGATTCATCTAATATAGATTTTTCAATGCAAAACTTAAGCATCTTGTAACTTTAAGCTTTTTGTTACTGTGTCCTCAGTTGTTTTTCATTGAGGCTGTGAAACTTTTTGAATGGCGTGTGGTTTTCTCTCATTTTCATGACTGCTTTGGACTGAATGTGATCACATTTGTGCGAACGCATGCAAAGATGAAAATACTAAATATACGTGAGTGTCCCTGAGTGTTTAGGAATGTAAGACAAACAGCAGATACCCCCCACCATCTCTGATCATCTCTGCTGATATCTGAGCCAGCTGGCTGACCCTCTTCACTCCCTCTACCTCACACCATTCACCCTCTGCCCTTACACCTTTACCCCATCTCACACCTCACACACTAACATATGCATCCTGGGGGAGTCGTACTGGAACTAGGTTAGCGCTGGGTGGTGGTGCTGGTTTTGGGCTCGTTTCCAGGAATCACATTCATCCCACCCTCCTCTCCTTCACTAATTTTCCAGTTTTCACAGCCAGACTCTGGAAAGTGTGAGTCAGCATTTCCTGTGGAAAACTCAATTTTCAACGCTGTCATTTGGACGCTGCAGCCGAACGCACGCCACTGTTAATGGATAGATGGGTGAGGAACAGTGAGAGGAGATGTGAGAAGAAAAAATGCACCAACTACAGGATGACAGATCTGAATTTAAACCTCACTGTGTTAACACAGAGGGGGTTAAAGAGGCACTGATGGTGGAGGGTGAGAGGGTGCAGGTCAGGGTCTCTCGGGGCAAAGGTCAGCACTGTGAGGACTCCGCAGAAGGTCTGCACAATAAAAGAGATATTTATGGAGTCATTAGGCTGAGTCAAGGATTAACTGAAATTTAAAGACACAGTTGGGACAGCACGGTCGGCACAGTCATGAAGAAATATTTAAATTCAAGATAAATGAGATTGCTGCAAGTTAAAATGTCTGCAACTGCCTACAACAGTGGGCCGATGAAAGTTTTCATCACCATGAATGTTTTTTACCATTTTACTGATTTTATAATTCAGTCATGACCGAAATAATTTTGCTTTTTTGACCCAAAAAAAAACAACACATAAAAATCTCTTTAAAGTCAACATGAAAACAGATTTCTACAAAGTAATATCAACTTACCAAAAACATTAAAATTAAGAAAATAAAATTAATAAATAAAATAGAGGAAACTGAGACAACTTTTTTTAAATATAGTGAATAACAGAATAATTGTGAAAAGAGAGGAAAATGGGTGAAAAGAATGGCAAGAATGGGTTATGAATTTTTTTTTTTAAATGGCATTAATGAGTAAAGTTTCAGAAAAGGGCAAACAGTGGCAAATATGGGGGAAAGAAAGCTAAAAAGAGTGGCAAAAATGGGGGAAAAAGTGGCAGTATGGGTTAAAAATTTTCAAAAATGATCAATAAATGGGAGAAAAGCAGAAAAAATTGGTCAAATGCAGCAAAAAGTGGCAAAAGCTGCTAAAGTAGGCAACACGTTGCAAAAATATGTTGCAGAAATAGGCAAAAAAAAAAAGGGGGGGGGGGGTCAAAAACTGGGGTAAATGGGTAAAAAAGGACAAAAACAGGATAAAGTGGTGAAAAAAGTTTTTTTTTTTTAAAGTGGAGAAAATGGACCGAAGTGGCAAAAGTATGCAAAAATTTGCAAAAAGATGCTGCAGAAATGAGGAAATAAGTAGTTAAAAAGTAGCAAAACGACTGAAAAGGGCAATAAATTGAATAAAAGTGGCAAAAAAGTGGCATAAATGGGCAAAAAAAACTCAGCAAAAATGTGTTAAAAGTGGCAAAAACTGTAGCAATATTGGATGGAAAAAAGTGTTGAAAGTGGCTAAAAAGTACCACAAATAAATCATTCCAACATCAAAACCCAATCATAAGCTGACACAGCTCCAAAATGAGGTGTTAGCTAGGAAGCTAGCTCTAATGCTACTGATCCAACAAACATACAATGATATTACCAATAAATCGAAACTAAGGCAGGGCCCATTCTCTGGGGTTTTCAGGGGGCCCCGTCAACTCTGTGGGCCGGCCTGGCTCCACATACACAGTGGTGCTTTATCCCTGCTGGCTCCACCGACCTTGTTTGTTTCGGTTTCTCTCTCTGATACCGAGGCAAATGTGGGATCATTTCATACCTGTATTTTTCCTCTGTGATATTCATAATAAGGGTGTCCAAATTAGATTTGCATATATAAAATAAAATAATGATAATATGAGATAAAAGTAGGGTTGCTCCTGAGCAAAGGGTTGAGAAACAACTGCAATAACCTAGAAACAATATGAAATGGGGTAAAACAGCGGAGAAAACCTTGATTATTTTGTTTCACTAAAAGTCAAATATCATTTAGATCTACTATAGCATGCCTCAGAGTGGTAGAGTCCTTCCCTGAGATGAAGTGAAGCTGTGAGAGCTTCATGCTCTGGTACTTCCAGGAATGTCCATCACCCAGTTTCACCTTCTCACTGACACATAAACACAGCAAAGGGCAAATTAAGCAGTCAGAGTCTCCTGACAACCCAAAATACAGAGTGAGAGGCACGTGAGGCTGCAGGTGTAAACTGTCCTCCTCTGCTCCTCACTGGCGCCAGGCTGATATGCTCGGGCTAATCTCAGCCACCTCTAAACTATTATTACAGAGCAAAGAGAGGGCCTGATTTAATGCTGCATGAATACACGTTGTTGAATTAAGCTTTGTTTTACTTCTGCCGCCACACAAAGTACCCAAACACACGCTTACTGTAAATAAAGTCCTGCTTAATGGTAGTTGATGCGAGCTTTACCGTCGGTGTTGGTTTGTTTAAATACACGTGCACGAACTGTCACTGCTACACTGTGGATTTTCTCTCTGACATGTTTACCGTCAGTATGGATCTTCTCTCTGCATGTTGGTTCACATTCTTCACCTCAAATCACCTTCAACAATACAGCATATACATTCAGTGAGTGTACAGCTTCATACTAAGGTGTTATTAAGAGGATAAAGGTGTCAAAAACAGACAGGTGGAGGGATTAAGAGCAGATTCCCTCTAAATGTGAATGACAACCTAAGCTAGAGTGTCAAGCTTCTAAGAGAGGAGAGCTCAGACAGAGAGCACAAAACACCAACCAATAAAAACAACAAGAAACAAAATAGTCCCTAAACAGTACAGTGATTTATTCTGAAGATTAATATTGGTGTGATAATGCCTGACAAAGATGACATTCTAATGTATTTCTGATTTAAACTGAAGATACTTTTAGCCTGTTGAGTCTAGATTCTATAGATTACTTTACATTAGAAAATGTGGAATCATCAGATCATTTGATAGACGTATAAATGATCACACCTTGTCTGCAAGTGAACCTGGAACATTTCACGGTCATTGGATGATGAAGTTTGACTCTGACAGCTGTTATTAAAGTGATAAATGCTGCAGAGCCAAAGGTCAAATAGGTGCAGGATCACTGAAACGGGAAAAAATTAGCATTCCTCCTCAGCTTCTCAATGTTCATGTGGAAAAAGCTCCACGCTCCTATCAGTGAAAATTATAGATCTATTAACTTTGATATGATGTTAGTAAAAATCAAACAATAATACATACGTTTGGATACAATGGCAACAAGAAGGAGAGGGGTCTGGCTGCAGACACACATCTCTGACCGTCCCACTGAGATACTGTCCGTCAGAACGGAAGTACACGCTAAAACTTTCAAAGTAAAATAGGATTAAACTTCTGTTAGAGTAAGGACATAGGTTGAGGGAATGGTTAGCATACTAAAGGTTAAAAATCTGATAATAAAACATTTAATGAAGCCAAGTAAACAGTCTTAAGTACAGAACAAATGCTCATCCTGCATGAAACATTCAGCTAGTGTAGCTTATTTAGCTGCATTAGCCACATAGATAATGGAGCTAGGCAGCTAATGTAGCTAAAGCTAAGCTAACATAGCAGCTACATAATGTAGCAACATTAGCTTTAACTATGGTTGCTAAAGCTGACTTTGCTAACACTAACTTAGCTACATTTGCTTATGTTAACTTCATAGCTAGCATAGCTATGTTAGCTCTTCCTCCATGAAAACATTCAAATGCAGAAAAAGTATCTGAAGTAGCTCCATTAGCTGCATAAGCTACATAGATAACGAGGCTAAATGATAGTGTTGCTAAAGTCAAGCTAACAAAGCAGCTATATAATATGCTACATTATCTACCTGTTATCTATGCAGCTATGTTAGCTAAAGCAATGTTTGCTAAAGGTCGTCTTGCTAAAGTGCACATTTTTTAAGCTCACGTTGTCAAATCTCAATTTTTTAAAGCTAACTTAGCTACATTTGGTTATGTAGTTATGTTGACCACATAGCTAGCATAGCTATGTTTGCTCATCTTTCTTGAAAACATACTGAAGTAGCAAATGTGATTTACATAGCTCCTTTAGCTGCATAAGCTACATAGAAAACAGAGCTAAATAGCTGAGCTCGTTAAGTTAGGTTGTAAAGGTTAAGTTAAGCTAACAAAGCAGCTGCATAACAAAGCTATGCTGTCTACCTATGCTATCTATGTAGATATGTTAGCTTCTGCCATTTTTGCTAAAGCTAATGTAGCTAAAGCTGTTCTTGTAGCTACTTCTTAAACTCATCTATACATAATTTGATACCAGACTTCACCTTTGACCTTTTTGCTGTTTTACTTGTGAAATGTTGCTTAGCCTGGATTGTTTGCAATGTGGTTATTTCATGAATGCAACTGCCAGACTTTTTAATGAATAAAGCTGAATCTTCCCCCAAAAAATCTAAAACTAGAAACACATTGTACCGACACATTACAGCACTTTGGTTCCGACAGAGATGGCGCCTGAGATCTACAGTCTGAAACCAGACTGTCTTGAAAAGAAGAGAAGTCCTTGACACCAGGTAGTTGGTAATTTTTTGGTTTTAAATGAGAAAACTAGCAGACAAACTCCTGCACACTGTCTAAACTATACAAAAAGTTGCCAATGTTTCATACATTTCCATACAAACACAGTGTGCTGCAGTTTTTAATGGACTTATTCCTCTGTCTATTATTAAAAGATGTAGGTGTTTTTTTTTTTTTTTTATTTTGGTACTTTTTGTCTCTGTTAGTCATTGAAATAACAGAGATAGTATCATTTTGGTTGGTTGAATGGTTATGATATTATGGCTTGTAATCAAATCTAAAAAGCAGCATGGACTGATTGATGTTGTGGCTGGTAAGAGACAGTAGGAAGAATAGAATGCACATATCTTATCCTCTCTCCCTCTCAGTCCTGTCTACTGTGTTTGAAAGGCTTATTTTAAATTCAAGGGTAGATGAATCTCAGCTGCTTGCTGGAAAATAAATATTTTCCCAATCCGTTGTTCTCTTGCAGAGTGAATAAGATTGTCCTCCAGGATTTACCGATATTTTCACATTCATTTTACCCTCTACCTTCACTAGCCTTCCAGGGCAGGCTGCCAAGAGGCCTCCCCTCAGCATGATGCTGCCACTACTGTGCCTTACAGTGGGGATGGTGTGTTACTGGTGATGTACAGTGCTTGGTGTCCAAGTTTTTTTGCTTTTGTTTATCAGTTGACCTTCAAAGCTGACATATGACTACATGGGTGCTTATTAGCAACTGGCTGTTCTCAAAATGCCCACCTCCACTAATAATAAAAACAGCATTTTGAGTTTAATTCATCTAATTTCCGCAGAAGAAAACACTTAAATGTCTACAGGAAATACAGAGCACAAGTTTATTTTTCTGCATATTTTTCATATGAGAAAGTATATGAATTCAGAGCCAGCGTGTTAGATAACTTTGGCCGTATTTGGCAGAATTAACTCAGTGTTATTATAAAGGAATGAGGTCATAAACATCTTTATTCAGCACTTCTGCATACAGCTCTATAAATAATGAGCACTGATTTAAAACAATAATTAAACACTGTGTGAGAGCATGTTTTAATTTTCTCCATATAACTTGACGATCAGAAATCAGGACAGAAGCCGTAAACGAGTCCTTATGTAAGGTAGTGAACATGTTGTGTGTTAGCCAAAGATTTTACGAGCTCCTCCTCCTCGCTGTGTCCCTCTAACATACTTCAGAGGAGGTATGAGGAGCAGCGTGACAACATACTGGGTCTCTGTTACGATCGTAGCGTGTCATCAGCCAGGTGATAAATTAATGGCTCTGAACTCACAGATCACCTGCAGCACATTCTGTACTCTCAGGATGTTTTTCGGCCTCAGTGATCTTCCATCATCGCACACGGACAGAAAATAACAAACTACCAACTGAGCACTTTGAGACTGAGTTACGTATGCCGTCAGGACAGTGCTTCATGTGGAATATTTTATAAAATCCATCTCAGCATAGCTTTATTTCAGTGATTCCCATAAAGCAGCACATCAAGATTCAACAAATTATTCTTCTACTGTGAAGCCATGCTGTTGGGATGGATGTAGTATGTGGTTTAGCACTGTGTTGCTGAAATATGCAAGGCCTTTCCTTAATAAGAGATGGGAAATGGGAGAATATGTTGCTCTAAAACCTCTATATATCTTTAAGCACTGTTTAACTGACTTTCTAGATGTGTAAGCTGCCCTTGCCATAGGCACTAATGCAACCCCATACCATCAGAGATGCAGGGTTTTGAACTGTGCACTGATAGAAGCTGTATAGTCCCTCTCCTTTTTAGTCCACAGGACACGGTGTCTGTGGTTTTCAAAACAGAATTTCAAATTTTGATTCATCTGATCACAGAGCTGTTTTCCATTTTGCTTCAGTCCACTTTAAATGAGCTTTGGCCGAGAGAAGACAGCCGCATTTGTGGATAGTGCTCACACATGGCTTCCTCTTTGAATGATTTCATTTCTATAGTTTTATACCATCATTCAAAATGAACACATCTCGATTATTTCAATGATCAATAGGATCAAAAAGTACAGAAATTATGTTAAACCAGATTTTAACCAAAAGAGAGTCTAAACTGCCCAAATATGTTGGCAACATTAAGAAAAGTGGGTCCAACTGATGAGTAGCAAATGCTCTAAGCTGCTTTCCAAATTTTGGAAACTTATCTGTGCAATTTTTTAAGTGCAGCAGTTTCCAGAAATGTTGATAAATATAGGTTAAAAAAATTAACCAATGTTCGGTGTCTAAGACATCTTTTTTTTTAGTTGCCCAGGTTTCAAACAAGTTTCCATATTAGACCTGAACAGTTTTGAAAAAAAAAAAAAGGATTTATCTGGCCACAGAACAGTTTTCCATTTTGCCTCAGTCATTTTTAATGAGATTTGGCCCAGACAAGCTGGACTTTCTGGATTTCGCACACATCTGACTTTTCTTACATGAAACAGCTTTGACTTTCTTTCATGGACGGCACGGTGAACTGTGTTGACAGACGATTTCTGGAAGTGTTCCTGAGCCCATGCAGTGATTTACAGTACAGACTGATGCCTGTTTCTAATGCAATGCAGCCTGAGGTCCCCAAGTTCACGAGTATCCAGTATTGACATTCAGCCATGTCCTTGGTCACAGAGTCTTCTAATGAGATGATGTACTCTAGATGGTGGGAAATTCAACTTTGCAATTTTGCTGAAATTGCTTCATAATTTAAGATGCTGTTTTTCAGATTGGTGAACTTCTGCCCATCTTTACTTCTGAGAGTCTCTGCCTTTCTAAACTGCTCCTTTTATACCCAGTCATGTTGCTGACCTGCTGACAATAACCTAATTAATTGCAACATGCTTCCCCAGCTGTTTTTCCTAAGTACTATTTTTCAGCCCCCCCCCCCTTTAGTTTTCAGATCTTTTTTATTTTTCATGAAATGTTGAAATATCTGTTTCCATATCTGATATGTTGTTTATGTTCTATTGTGAATAAAAATACACAGAAATAATTTATGAGATTTGCAAATTATTGCTTTCTGTTTAAATTCGTTTTACCCAGCACCCAGACTTTTTATTTTTCTGGAAGTATTGCATGAGTTTGTAAAAGCTAAAAGTGGTGAGAAACAGCTTGAATAGTTAACTAGAACAGCCACCAGACAGTTTAAAGAACAATGGTAGGTCAGGGGTGGTTCAGCAGTTTATGAACAATGTTCCTCAAAGGGTGACTGTATGATTTTGGAGATTACACCATCTCCAGTTCAGTACGAGGTAAGGATGAAAACCAATACTGAGTTTCTGTGACATTTAACCCCTTAGACGCCACTGCATTAAAACCCATCCAGCATATTATCAAAGTTCAAAATCCTGCATCTGTGTTGGTGTGGGGGTGTATTAGTGCTCATGTCACTTGCACATCTTTAAAGGCAGCATTAATACTAACAGGAGCATACAAATTTTAGAGCAACATATGCTTCCATCTAGACAACATGTGTTTTAGGGATATCCCTGCATATTGCAGTGAGATAATGCCAGGACACATTCTGCACCAGTTACAACAGCATGGCTTCACAATGAAAGAAGGCAGGGCCAAGACTGGCCTTCATAAAGTCCAGGCCTGTCTCCCACTGACAATATACAAAGTATTATGAAACACAAAATACAGCAACAGAAACCCTATCCTGTTGCACAACTTAGAAGTTGATGTTAGATAAGGTGATGTTGCACAGTGGTAAACATGCTCCTGTCCCAACTCTTCTGGAATATGTTGCAAGAAATCAAAATCAGAACACTTATATTTCCAAAAAGCAATTAAGTATACATTTACATTTTACACTATGTCACAAATTTTTTGGAATTAGAGGTTTGTAAATGTGTTTGCAAAATGTTTGAAACTGAAGTTGCGGCTAAAAGTTAAGGCTAAAAGTGTAAGTTTGCTAATGCAAAAAAAGCATAAAACTGGGTAAAATTAAAAGAAAATAGCAGAAAAGTTTCCATTAAGTAGCAAAATGGCTGCATCAGCTCAAACTACAGCTAATAGATGGGGGTGGTTTATGTTGTTTTGTCTTTACTCTAAAAAGGAGATGTGACAGTGGATCAGGTGCACCTAAACATATCATGTTATCTTTGTAGCTTTACATATCGTTGGATCAACACGTCGCTGTAAGATAAAAAGCCATAAAACTAACAAGAGAGTTGCGAATTACTCACTGAGCTATGACAGTCGCTCATTAGTCTTTTTTATTCCATAGGTTGTATAACTGTTTCTCAGGTTGGTTATACAACTGACCTGGCTCGCCTCGACCTGCCACATGAATATTTGGTCGTGATGGACTATAAAGAGAGCTGCACATTAAGACTGAGCAGGCATGCTGTCTGTTCACATGTTTGGCCTGGGATTTTTCAGGGTGTGCTGAATGCTATAGGTCATAAATTTTAACAATTGATCTTCTCATTTTTTATAGATGAAACTCAGTGACAGCAGAGTCATGTCTGAGATGTTTCTTGATGCTTGAGATTTGATGTTTAGAGGGTTTCAAGTTGGAATAAAGGAAAATTTCATTACCCACTGATAGGGGTCTGTGAGACACCACATCTCTCAGAATGGAAACACATGCTGAAACTTTCAAAATAAAATCGGATTAAACTTTTTGGTTGGGTTAAGGCTGTGGTTCCCAATTTTTTTTCTGTTGGCCTCCCATTTGGAGATGAAATTTTGTCCTCTCAACATGTAAAAATGTAAACTTATGAAAAACAAACCGTAAGTCACTACTTCGCTAAAAAATCCCAACTGACTGCAACATAGAGTGTAGATTTCTGTAGAAATAATAATAACCACTGCCTCAAACTGACTCTCTGAAGATGAGCAATTCCTTGGTCAGTCCTGCAATAATTTCAGTGACTACTGTGGGCTTGTTTTGTGCTATACAGTTTCTCAGGTCCTGGGTGTGAGAATGCCACTCTCAATCTATCTTTAAAGTCCAATTTTGATTTGTATTCTGTTTTGATTGAAGCAACAGCATAAAAAAAACATCTCACATAGGTCACATAGGATGTTGCAACAAGGAAGGGTGTGGCTGCTCTCCTGCCTTGAAGTGGTCGCTCCTTTTTCCACTCCAATCCAAAATGCAGATAGTAACTGCGTTTCCATTACCCTTAGAAATGCACAAAATCTAAACAGCGCAATTTTAAAAAATGGTAATGGAAACACCTGAATTTCGAAAAACATCTCAAATATCACTAAAAAGTTTTCACACCCTCACGAGGAAGTTTTTCAGACGTTTTGATATCGAAATATATGGCAAAAGTGCAATGGCGTTTACAAGTCACAGGACATGATATATGGTATCACATGACCAGTTCACTCTGAGACAACAGCGTGGTACGTGTGGACAGGAGATCAAGACTTTTCTTAACATTATATTTACTTACACCTTATACGTAGCTTTTGATATACATACGGACTTTGCCTCTGAACTATCATTGGTTGCCCTCTTCTGTTGTTCAAAATTATCAACGCTGTAGATATAATCATAACCGTACCAACATGCAACCGGTTTTGAATGTCCAGCTTCCTTGCACTGGAGTCACGCGAGATGAGATTTTACGAGAAATGTGAGGCTCATGCCAAAAAACTCTCTTCAATGGAAACACATTCAAAGTGCGATTGTACTTAGTCAAAATTTATGAAATAATGCTTTAATTTCATGAAAAAATGTAATGGAAACCCAGCTAATGTCTTCAACTGAAACTACATTTTTGATGATGTGACATCACTTAACTGCACCTTTTCTGCAGAGCTGAAGTCATCAAATAGTGTTGCTTGGCCTTGCCTTGCCAAGCAGAGTTCCCAGTCACCCATTCAATCAAAAGATTGTCTGTGTGACTGAAGGACAGCTTTATCTTATGGGTCTTTAGAATTCTGCATAAGCAAATGAAGCTTAGCCTAAGTTTGAGCAGGAAGACTATTTCATTTCCTTTTATCCTTTCATTCATTAATAATCAGTCACGTATCTCCCCTTTCCTGCTCTGGTGATCAGCTAGTATGGATGTCTATGTTCTTGTATTCTTTATTAATCCTCTTCTGCTACGACCCCTCTGCTGCTGTCATATTTAGAAATATTTCTTATCCTCTCTGCAGTCAGTTATTTCAGTGTGACTGCTGCAACCCACCTCCACCCCAGCTACCTCCATTATATCTCATCGGTGCTCAGGTCCGGCTCCTTTGTGCCATCCTGCATCAACTACCTCCAAGCCATCAAAATGTTGGTAGAGCATAAGCTCCATCATTAATAGTAGCTCAAAATAGGTTATGCTTTAACTAATGCAGACCTGGTGCAACCCACAGATGATCATCTGCAACACTTTTATGAAAAAGTTAAAAGAAATGCATTTCAGCACATGATTAAGTGAAAAATGTCTCTGTTTACTTTTAAACTGGCATGTTCTGTGCAGCAGGGTCTAGACCAGGCTGTTTACTTCTGATATGTCAGCAGCTTTTGAGGACAAAAACAACCCCTGAGAATCAGGTTTAAAGTCACTCTGCAGTAAGGAAACTTTCGTCATTCACTTTCCACATAAAATTAAAAAAAAAAGTAAGAAGTGATATTCCACAGAGCCACAGAGAGACATCCAAGTGTCCAAACGGACGTCCAGGCCGTTATGAACTTCAATGGAAAACCGAATGCGTCGTCCAGCAGGCTTCTGCTGAGCAGGCGTGCGTCACAGCAGCTTCAAAAACACAAAGACAGAGAGTGAAAGGAAACTCTGCTGACTTTATTTTCACTGGAACGGCTGAGGCCAGGCAACCTCAGGACGGGGCGGGAAGGGACGGGGGACTCCCTTCAGAAAATACAACCAGATGTGGCGGTCACAGAGCCACTGTTTGAAGTGTGTCTGTGTGAGTGAGCCGCGGGCGTTGTCATCCAGACACACGTGAATGTTTTTCTCAGACTAAACCGTCTGTTTTACAGAGAGAGTGGGAGCAGACAGCGAGGGTGGAGGTTCATAGCAGCTTGGATGAAAACAATTAACCATAGCCTCTTTAAGAAGTCTCTCATTTCCCAGAGAAATCAGCAGATCACTCTAATTAAAGTCTGAAGCCCTGTTCAGACCAAAGACGATTTTAGAAAGTTGCAGCTGTGTGAACCAAACCATTGCACCTAGAATCATGATGGGTGACAGTGTTGCCTACAATTCAGTTTGTAAAGTTGCCAACAGCCGGCTTTAGGATGTTGCAGTTGCCACAATACAAAATACGGGTACATATATAATGTCATGGCACTTTTGACAGTTGAACCAACATCTTTTATTCTTGCAGAACAAATCAGTAATGTAAGTAAAAGTAGATCATGTCCAAACTCCCTGAAAACACAAAGTCATGATCAGCTGTCCCCTTGGTGAAATACAGCCTCTGAAGTTAGTGATTGCTTTGCTTATTAGAGAGGTATCAATCACTAAACCTGTGTTTTAGTGTCAAAAATCAATGGAACTCTTTTAAAACATGCATATTTTGTGCTGTCACTTTGATTTGTTACATATTTAGTACTGTACGAGTCTCAACTGTCCTTTTTTTTTTCATTAAAAAAATCAAATTGGTCAAATAATATAGGATTTTTTCCATTGATCACTGCATGGGCTTTAGTTCACATCTACTGTGGCAACACCCTATTGATGGTGTAGTACAAGATACTTCACTATCAGTGGAGCCAGTTGGTAAATCAAACTCTTTCTGAAGCTGGCCAGGAGAAGAGCAAAACTCTTTCCATCGGCTGCCATTGTTTACACACTTTCAGTCACTTCAACTAAACCACACCTGTAGCTCCCACCCTTTCCTTCTAAAATGTTACTGATTGGTCTGGTTTGTCTCTGACTGGGAACAAGCGTATCAGCTTGAAGCTTTTCAAGAAGGAATCTTGAAATGGAATCTCGACAATCCACCAGCTTTCCAAGGTTAGAGCCGGAATGGCTCCAAAGTCTGGAATGCTTTTTTTGTTTTTGGACCAAAGCAGAATTGCAGTGAGTGATGTAGTCGTCGAGAACGGTCTTGGCCTCGACTGTCGTGGTCTTATCTGGGAATCTAGGATATTTTTACTGTCTTGCCTCAGTCTCGAACCAACCCCCCTGATGACTGCAACCTTCCCCTTGAGTGACTGAGTGACAGCAAACTAAAGCAAACTACAACTAAAGAGAGAGTGCTCTTTTACTGTTCAACTTTGTGATGATTTTGTTTATTGATTTTTATGGTCTTGGACTTGTCTTAGACTCAGCTTGTTTCGGTCTTGTCGACCCCACAAAAGTCTTAGCCTTGTCTTGGTCTAGGTGCACTCTGGTCTCGGGCATGTCTTGGTCTTGGATAGTGTTGTCTTGATCACAACATCAATTGCAGACTATTACTGTCCTCATTCACATTGTATACTAAAAGTAATATGAAACTTCAAAAAGACATGAAAAGTTGTTGAAACTGGGGTGTTTTAGTACACCACAGAGGGATCTAGTCAACTCTAACCTTGCAAAGCAGATGGACAGGCCAGATTCCATGTCTGTCATTAGGCAGATCAATCTTGCAAAGTTTGGTCTGAAAGCTGGTAACAATGTCTGCTGCCAGTGAAGTGATTAGCTCAGAGGTAGCTATAGTACAGTGGCAGTTTATTCAGAACTCGTCCACATTTTTCATAAAAAGAACAGTGCTGAAAGCTTTCCTTTGTGGAAAAAAATGTTTTTCCTCTTCGGCATAAGTGTGTGATCACAGAATTGAACTGTAAGCCGGTATATTCAGAGGCTGCTGGTGGAGCAATTAGCTTGGATGTTGCTACAGTGGCAGTTTCTAAACTGGGCCACATTTCTTAATGAAGAGAAGAGCAAAGAACCACACTGAAAGCTTTTCTTGGCGTGGAAGATGTTTTAGCACTTCTCCCAACTGACTTCGGCATGGCTTTTATCTACCAGCAAGTTCCTCTGTTTATAAACCAAGACAACGCCTGCCTGCAGAGCTCAGGTAACTGCCAGAGCTGCACATGCCTACAACCTCCTTTTGTCTTGTCACTCTGATTGGCCTGTAATGAATGACTGACGGAATGTATGTCCAATCACATTCCCTGTCCTGCCCTTCCCAAACACTTTGTATGGGAGGTTTCCCAGATGAATGCCAACTATCGAAGCAATGGATACGTTAAACAGTCTATCTAGCGTGTCAGGTTAAGTCAACTCATCTTATTGGTTATCATTGGTTTGAACTGGGCTTCAGTCATCTCAATTCATTTTCACATTTTAGCCAAGATTTCTTCAGTAAAAGTATTTTTACATGAGGCTCAACTGTTTTGCAACGTGCCTGAATGCAACTGATGCCCCCGATCCTCCCCCATGGTCTGCTTTCACATTGGCAACAGTGTTCTATGCCTAAACAGACATGTATATTTTGTACGATGCTGTGGTTGATGGTAGGCACATAAATGGTTTGCAAATCCCCCAAGAAAAAAAAAAGAAGCAACCATAGCTTGAAATTGGTTCTGTGTTGCATGGATACAAAGGTTTTTATTATATTATGTACTCTGGCACTGTTGTGTTCACATCTCCTAAGTACTGTACTCAAGTACACTTGAATTGTGCCTGAAACCACCTTTTCAAGCAGACTTGGACACAGTAACTGAGTACAGTATGCCTGTGTTACAAAGACCGAATGGAACCGGACTGGTCAAGTATACCTGGATCCTGGGTCCCTCTTATTAAACGTCCCTTAGATTGTACATTTCCTGAAGTTTTGTTGTCATGTTTGTTTTGCTGCTGTGACGTCTTCTGTTAAATTTGGAAACAGTTTTAGTCACATCTCTGTGTGCTCCCTCAGAATGACGTTTTCTGTTGAGGCTACAAGAAGTCAGGGAGAGTCTCCCAGTCCTCTTGAAATCTTCACAAAGGTTTTCAGTGAGTCATCCTTGTAGTTACTCTGGAAAAGCCACAGTTTACTCACTAAGAGGCTAAAATAGACTTGATATGAAAATCCCACATAGAAACAGATAGTAACAACACACAAATAAACAAATGATTAACAGAAAGAGGAGATTTTTGATAGCTAGTACGGCATTATTCACTTATTTGAGCCCTCATTGAAGGGCCTGAGGCTGAAGTGAATCTCTCCACAGAAGGGAGTGAAATGAGTCCAGACAGAACTACAACAGCTGTTCTGTCAAAGACTTCCGTTCATGGAGATTAGTCTCTCTTCAAAGAGATTCTCCATTCACAAAGCGATTTCTGCAGCACAGAAGTGGAATAATCAAATCCATTGGGTCAATCTGAGGCCGCACGTTCAGTCAGGATGTCAAATTCTCTTAATTCGAGGAAAAAAGCTTCAGAGACAAAAAGAGGAATCTTAATACAGATTTAATCCAGACTTAAACTAATGAAGAGGAAAGAAATAAAAAGGGTTGAAAAAGCATAATTTGCCTGATTTGTGCTAGACCTGTAGAATCAAGAAATCCCTGGAATAGAACCTGTCTGACAAGGTGAAGTAGTGAAGTAGTAAGTAGATTTCAAAAAGCAACACATCATGGCACCATGTAAAGGAATTTAGGAACGGATTAGAAACAAATCATTAACATCTATCTGGAAAGGGTTACAAAGACATTTGTAAAGGTTTGGGACTCAAGCAGAGTGCCATTATACACAAATGGAGAAAACTTGGAACACTGGAGAACCTTCCCAGGAGTGGCTGGCCTATCAAAATTATTCCTTGAGTGTACACTTGTGTGTATCAACGACACATGCAAGAGGTCACAAAAGAACCCAGAACAACATCTAAAGATCTGCAGCCTCACTAGATTCAGCCAAGGTCAGTGTTCATGATTCAACGAAGGGGAGTTAGTATTTGCCCATAGAAAAGGAGTTTAAGTGTCTTTGGATCTTCTTCATGAGTGAGCATAGAGTGGACTTAAGATTGACTGGTGGATTGGTGCAGCATCAGCCGTGTTGCAGGTGTTATACCAGACAATCTTTCAAGAGAGAGCGAAGCTAAGCTTTCCATTTACAGATTGATCTTTGCTCCCTCCTTCACCTATGGTCACGAGCTTCGAGTAGTGACTGAAAGACTGAGATCGGAGATACAAGCCGTCAACATTACATAGGGTAAGGATCCTGGATATATATACTTGGCCAATAAAGCTGATTCTGATTCTGATTCTGATTCTGATTCTGGAGGAAAACAGTCAGTTGAGGTGGTCTGGGCACCTGATCAGGATGCTTTCTGGTTGCCTCCCTTTGGAGGTCTTCCAGGCACATCCAACAGGAAGTAGACCTCAGGACAAGCAACTTCTGGGTCTATATATCCCATCTGGTCAGAGAGCACCTCTGAAAACCCCATTATGAGTTGGAAAATTACACCTGGTAGAGATATGTCTGAGGTTACTTGCTTTGCCTGCTGCTACTGTGACCTGCATGGCTCTGGATAAGCGGAAGAAGATGGGTGGACTCTAAATGAGTTAACAATTGTGACATCACATAATAACTAATAACTATGACCAATAACATGCCAGAACATACAGTACAATTTTCTCTGATTATGAAACTTTGAGCCTATTATTACACCACATTACTGACATGTACACCTACTCTTCTTTCCATGGTAGGTCTGTTGCAATATCATTGAACAGGACATAGTGTCTACCCTGAATGGTATAAGCAGGGTAGATGATGGATGGATGGGTATGCACTAATTAAACTTGCCCTTCTCCTGGCTTCTGCAGTGTTAGGTTAGAAGTGGCAGGACTTAAATTTCTCTCTTTGACCCTAACCTCTTCATTGATCTTCAAAGTTCATGATTTAAACAGGACATAAATGTTATGTTACTGTAACATGCTGTAGAATTTTAATATGCAGATAAAAATATACAAGGATTAAAAGTTTTAAGCGGTGTTAGCCCCACTATGTTGGCTCTAAGTCTTTGTGTTTGTTTCTGTATGTAAGCTTGTCTTTGTATACTACAGGATCGGTCTAACATCTGCAGCTCATTTCCAGCTGCCTATTTTGTGTCTGATGGGGGAGCGTAGCACCGGACCATCACAGCATCCAGCTCTGTGTTTATCTCCGACTCTCAAACAAAAGCCTCCCAGTTCCTGCCTACTTAACGCCTCAAATCCACGATCTTCCCTCCCAATCTGCTTGTCCACTCTCTGCTCCTTCTACTGCCAAGACGTGATCCCCCAGTCTGTTTACTGTGTAATGAGGGAGATCTTTTTCTCATAACGCTGACAGAGCCATGTTTCCTGACAGATGAAAGTAAATCAGCAGACGCAGATTAATTAGAAACAAGCAGGAGAGCGAGAGCAGAGATCCACGAGCTCTCTGAGCACATGCTGAGTAAGAAACATGTTTCACTGCTGGCTCATTAAAACTACTACTGATGATTTCTTTATACACAGCACACCCTAGTGGAGAAGAAGGGTAACTCAGTGTTAGTGTTTGTTTAATCCACAAGTAATTTACTTGAACCCTGGTGATTTTTCATGATTTCACATTAAAATAATGTAAAGAATCCACAGATTTTTATTATTTGAAAATGTTTTCAGTTTGGTCCCACAAATCAAGATTTAGACTAAAATTTCAAAGACAAACATAGAAAAATATGAGTTAAATCATGGCTTCATGTCTCTAAAAGTCACATCATTTAAAAGAATGGTTGCAAATCCATGAAAGATTTCGAAGAATTCATAAGTAATGTGATGAAATCAGATCATTCTCCTACCTGCAGGTCAAAGCTTTACAAAAATAGGAGGCAAAACGGGAGCTGAAAACAGTTTGATATCTGATAGCTCAGACTGCATACAGAGGTAGTCTGGGGTGACTTGCAGACCTCCATCTACTGTTTCGATCTGCTTCATTCTGCTATTAAACAAAAAGTACAGCTTTATTCATGCCTGTACAGCCTCACTCAGAGCGATGGGAATTGCAGATCTGGATTAATTTCACAGCTAAGTCAAAAGAACAGGTTTTTCTGCTCCAACATGGCTCTTCTTTTAGAACTATTTTGCTTTTTTTAAAATCTTTAAAGCAAATACGACAATGGAAACAGGAAACCGTCTCTCAAACAGAACTTGGCTGCAAATGTTCACAAAAGTAGCCAGCTCTTAGAACTGGCTCATCCATGAAAAGTACATCGCAAATCTCCCGTAACTCGTCTCGAATTGAGCCGTCATTTCAATCTAATCAGTCCCCAATAAATTTGAATGTCTTTATTTGAAAGTTGAACGGTTTTGCTGACAACCATAGATCCTATCTATAAGTAAGCTTCAGAAAGCGGTAGCCTGGCCAATTCAGATCCAAGGTATACAAGGTTACTAAAATGGCAGCAGAATTTTTACGTAGAATGAAAATACACATTAGCCCCCATGAAAATTTCAGTATTTTCCAAGTGCTGTAAAACAGAGCATAGGATTTTTAAGTCAGCTTTTCCAAACATCCTAGTTTTATAATGGATGCTAACATTATTTAACTTTGCACACAGAAATAGAATTATTTACCAAAAAAACTACCAGGGTCTAAATTATTAGCCCCTAAGGCTAACAGTCAGTTGTGTCTCCTTCTTGCTGGATAATAGCCTGCTGGTCTCAGACCGGTCTCCTGAGGAATCAGGCCCATTCTTCTTTGACTAATCTCTCCAGATCTGATGGTCTGGCATGGACTTTGGTCTTCAGTTCACCGTGCAGATTTTCAACGAGATTCAAGTCAGGGCTTTATGCAGGCCAGTCAACAACATTCGCTTTGGTCCTCTGAAGGTAGTTCTTCACCAAGAGCAACATATGTTTTGGGTCAATGTCATGCTGAAAGACAAAGCGATGACCCAGACCCAGTTTTGCTGCTGACTGCTTGATGTTTTCTCTGCATATCCATCTTTCTTCATGATTCCTTCCACCTTTACGAGATTCCCAGTTCCAGAAAAAGCATCCTCACAGCATATTACTTCCACCGCCGTGTTTCGGTGAAACAAACATAAGCAACGTCTCTATGGCCAAAAAGCTCTCGTTTAGTTTCATCTGACCAAAGGACACGCTTCATTCTGCAGAATCTTTTTACAGGTTGTCTTTAGTGTACTTCAGTCTGGCTTGAAGATGTCTCTTCTGCAGAAGTGGAGTTTTTGCAGGTCTACAACCTCACAGTCCATTCCTGTGCAGGGTTCTAGTGATGGTCTTCTTACCTTACTGGACTAAAGGCCGGCTCAGACTACACGAATTCAGCCAGATTTAAGCCCGACTGCAACATCGCAGGTCATCGTCAAAACTCGGGCCCGATTTAGAGCGTCAGGAATGACAAACAGTCTTGCAGTGTGACATAATTAACAATGCGTCCAAGACACCCCACAACCACGATTCAACAAGACTAGCATGTCAGACTTTTATGTACATTACCGCTTTTATCCCCTTTTATTCCCTAAAACTAACGTGTACATTTTATTTTATTTTATTTACGTTATCACATGCATACCTTACGTTCTATCTGAAGAAGACAGTCCATATTGTCCTCCTTTTGATAAATCCATAACTATTATCCATAATCCAATCCATAGTTGTTTCTTATTTTACTTTTTTCAAGCAAAAGACCACGACAATCACACCGAGTGCTTCTGTTGCAGAGTGATTGACACTCTTTGGCCCGTCCCCCGACAACCTAAGAACTCACACTCAGTCACGAAGTGCGAGTCAGCATACAGTGAGCGGTTGGGATCACTCTTGTAGTGTGGCCTTGCTGTCCGCCAAGACAGGACAAGATTTGCTGGCATAGTCTGGCATGGTGCCGTCGTGAACGACCAAAAAAATTGTGTAGTCTGAGCTGACCTTAAGTCATTCATGAGAGTCTTGCCAGTTGTTCTGGGATCTTTGGACACATCTCTCACTAGTTTTCTTTCCAGTCTTTGAGATCTTTCTCTTCCTACCTCTGTCAGTCTTGTTCTGGACTGTGAGGCTCTCTATGAATTTTTTTGATACTGCTCACTCCAGTTCTTGACACTTGTAAAAGCTGTGATAACTTTGTAGATCTTTCTCCTGCTTTTTGAGCATTACCAATTATATTTCTCAAGTCTAAACTGATTTCTTCTGTTTTTGCTGTGACGCTTTCTAAGTGACAGCTCAAACCCTTACTAAAATCTTTACACGGTGTGTAAATTGGAAGTAAACCCTCAGTAGCATTCATTTTACAAGCTTTGAGCATTACAAAGTTAAAGACCATCATTGCACAACAATGGTTTGTCCTGTGGCTCAACAAAAGGTCAGTTCTAAAGACGGCTAATAATTTTGACCCTGGTAGTTTTTGGAAATGAAATATCTGGGATAGGTGACAATCAGGCTTCATGCAAAAACATGAGGGCAAGAAACACGTCAAGAGTAAAATTTATTTAAATAGTCAACATAATGATCACATTCAGAGCAACACTTATGTACACATAAATATTTATGACACATTTTCATCACCTTTACGTAGCACCTGAAAAACCTGATAATAAGACAAAAAATAATCAAACTTAGGTAACTGCCAGACTTGTTTACTCAGACAAACCAGGTGAAATGTTCCAAAATAACCCAGAGCTCATCTGTTCACCCTGAAGTTCAACATTCCTATTTTGGAGCATTTTTCATCTTAGATAACTGGACATTCTCTGCATGCCTTCCCTCCTCTCCTTGCTTTTTTCCAGTCCCTCTGCAGCCTCCAAACACTTTGAAACATGCATGTTTTGTAGGAGTTATTTTAAGACCTGAGTTCGGGCCTTAATATGTTCCAGGGTAAAATATTTTAAGTCTGTCAGAAAGTGTGGGAAGAAGGAAAGATCAGAGCCTCGGGATTATTTACAGCATGAGATTGTAATGAACCAGACGGCATTTTTGCAGCATGAAAACTAATCTAAATCTCTGCAGATGATGGAGCTTGGATTTTGTAAAGCCAAATTGCAGCAGTTTGGCATATTTATGGCGTGCAGCAGACGAGCTGGGTGTTCATGCCAGCATCGTGAGGCTCTGGCACGTTTAGGGAGCAAGCCAAAGAAAGCAGTGAACAGAGAGATTTAGATTTAGGTTTTATAAAGTATGTAATAATACCTTTGTAAAGATCAGAAGACAAACATGCAGGTGCAGACCTCAGTGAGAGCTGACAGATGACCTCTCACTCAGCTGTTGGCAGAGAGAAGAAAAGGTTTGGAAATCATAAATTAAACCCTCAAAATCCTGCAGAGTGAAGTCAGTAAACTGCACGTGGACGGTGTTTATACTTTATACCAAACACAGAGAATGAATAGGTCAACTTTCTGCGTTCTGGTCATTAGCTAAAGCATGTTTGTGTTTCATTTAAGAGCTACAACCTCAGCACTAGCAAAGTTTTTCTGCTTTTTATACCCTAACAAAGACTGTCTTTAGTGCACTTTTGATTCACATCATTCACTGGCTCTCATGGCTGTCAGATTTTCCAATTCTTCAATAACTGTCATTAAAAGTTTTAGAACATTTATTTAATCACTGACAGTCACAAAAAGTGCCAGATCTTTAAATTAACTACAGCTCTTCACCGTTTTTACCCTTAAACTGCAGGGAGAGAGAAAAAAAGAGAGAGGTGTGTTCAGATTTGCTGGTCTGTTCTGCTGGATTGAGGAAGAACAGTGTTTAAAGTGCTCAAAGTATTGTAGTGTATTTGTACAGTTTGGACAGTGAGCAGCAGTCTGTCTACAGTTTTGGAATCATGACAAGACACTATGTTTGGTGGACACCAAACACTATACATTACCACGAGCATACCATCCGCACTGTGGAGCACAATGATGGCAGCATCATGCTGTGGAGATGCTTCTCAACAGCTGGCCCTGGAAGGCTTGTAAAGGTAGAGAGTAAAATGAATATGGCAAAATATAGGAAACCTGGGGGACAATCTTATTCAGTCTGCAAAAGAACAACAGCCTGATTAATCTTCCAGCTGGACCACTCAAAGCATACAGAAAAAGCTACACAGAAATGGTTGAGACAACAAGGTGAATGATCTGGAGTGGCCAGGACTCTGCATAGTTCTATGCAGTCTCTGCCATCTCAGCTGCTGAAGCTTGTAACTCCTTCAGAGTAGTCATAGGTGTCTGTGTGGCCTCTTTCACTAGTCTCCCTATTGCACAGTCACTCAGTTTGTAAGGACGGCCTGAACTGGGTAGATTTACACATGGGCCATATTAGTTCCATTTCTTGATGATGGATTTAACTGAATGCAAAGTGTCTTGGAAATGTTTTTGTATCCACCCCCTAACTTATACTTTTCCTTCAACTTTTCTCTGAGTTGCTTAGAGTGTTCTGTTGTCTTTACGGCGTAATGGTAGCCAGGAATACTGATATACCAGTGACTGGACCTTCCAGACACAGGTGTCTTTATACTACAATCTCTGGAGACACATTCACTGCACTCAGGTGATCCCTATTTCACTAATTGTGAGAGTACTCGCACTAATTGGCTGGACCTCTGTTGAATTTGGTCAGTCTCTTTAAAAGGGGTGAATGTTTATACAGTCATTCATTTTACATTACTTATTTTTGTTTAATTGACGTTACTTTGTAGAAATCTGTTATTACTTTGACATTAAAGATGTTTTTTTTTGTTTCTTGTCAAAGCAGCCAAATTATACCAACCATGATTGATTTATAAAATTAATTTCTTAAATATTAATATTTGAAAGTGTATTTACACAAAGAAACTTGTAGAATACTGCAGATGTCATTAAAATACATAAAAGTATTGTTGTTGTTGTAGGTGTCTCACCTAAGTGCTTGGTATTTGTAATTTGTACAAGATACTGCATAATTAAATAAAGTGTGCAACAATTAAATGATATGTCAATGTCTTAATTTCAATGATATAAAGGTGCTAAATTAAGAAAAAAAAACATTTTATAATTTCCCTCTAGCATTTCAACACTAAAATGTGCGTACGTGTGCTCTCGAGCATTCTTAGATTTCATTCTAAGAATAAAAAAATACACTAGAGGGTTTTAAGGACATATTCCTTCTTAAACAGCTGATGAACACTGCCCAAAGTTAGTGTTTGTCCTGCTTTGACCTCTGTAGATGAACCTTATGTAACTTCCAAAACAGCTCATGTCAACTCAGAAAAGAGACAATAAAGCAAACTCGAGGACTGTTAAGAATTCGTAAATACTCCCCCAGGCCTCACTGAGCTCTCTTTAAGCATTTTCAGTGGAGAAAAAGACAGAGTTAAAAATAGACATCCAGGACCTCCTTTAAACTTCAGCCTCTGCATCTAACATCAAGGTTCAAATCTGAGCTGAAGGGAAGCAGTGTCTGGAGTTTGTCACTGCGAGATGTTGTGACAACAAAACTGCTTGGTATTTCTTTGGATGTTAGTTTCAAAAACTTTAGTCATCCAGGAAATGTTCTGCAACCCATATTTAGCTTTTACCCCTACCTTCGTTTTACACTGCCCCCATGGTGATTAAACAGAAGGTGGTGGTGGTGACATGCCCCCCCATGAAATGCAACAACCTTCAAGTTCCAAATACATCATCAGTGGCCTTAAACAGCATTTACATAAAAAGATACGATTTTACCTGGCAACATACTAAGATTGATTATTTTGCTTTTTCAAAATAAAAGAACCACAATGCAATGAAACAACATTAAGTTAAATTAAGATGCTATATGGTTGTCATAATTTTTAAATCTTATTAATGAAGAAACTCGCATTTGTGCACTTCTTTTGAAGTTTAAGCATCTATCTTGTCTATGATTTGCAAGGCATTCTGGGAGATTTCCTCTAACACCCGATTTGGAGAATGCCAATGGAAAATCTCCATTTGAAGGGCCGTTTAACTTCATCTTACCAGTCTATTCCAATAAGAACCTGGACACCTTACCCCTACGTAGGGTAGGGCTGAGTGGTAGGGCCAGAGGTGTACAGGTATTGAGCCTATGTCTCATTTTCATACCAAACTGCAGCTCAACATTTACAGTGCAGCTACATAAAAGACGACAGATGTTGACAGAAACGATACCATTTGTCTCCTTCTTCCCTGAGCTCTGACATTGTTTGAATAAATACTCAACAACAATCTTCTCTGTTATTAGAAGGACGCTCTTCCTCTCCTGTGGTGCCAGTAATGCTTCTATTTAAAGATCGACAAACACCATTTCAGACTTTTATATCTGCAGTTCATGTTTTACACAACACTGCCTCCGTTAGCAACAATAACCCCAGCTTTAAAAATGACCCTCATACAAATTGTGTTGACTGAACCGAGCCAACAACAGTTAAAAAAGGAAACTAGAGTTTGGTTTCTATGCTAGGATCATTTCCTGTCAGTAGGTTCAGTAAGCAGATGGAACTTTGCATTTTAGTGATGGGGATGACTTTGACCTGAAACAACACCAACACTTGGACTCAAGGTATCAACAATAGACAGTGCAGAAGGACGGACAACATAACAGCGCTCCCATAGTGAAGCCAAAATAATTGGAGCTCCATCTACTGCCCTACTGCTGTACATGTAATGCGTCCCACCTCCTCAATGAGACGTGAGACAAAAACCATTGTGTCTGTCTTAATGGTTGATTCTGATCATTCTTACCAACAAACTGAGTTTCCAAAAAGCTGGGACGCTGTGTGTCCCTTTTAATCTTGTTTCAAAGTCAAGTTATTTGATATTCTAAAGATCAACTTCCAAAAAAGTTGGGACATGTAAAATGTCAATGAAACCAGAACACTGTGGTTTACAAATAATTTCCTAACTATATGCAATCAATGCAGCAAAAAGATATTGAAAATTCAAGTGTCAATGTTTTTTGGGAAATGAAGCCTAGCGTTAATTCATGCAGGACACAGAAGTCATGCGCCCTGCTCCCAATTATTGCCTCTAACCTCCCACAGCCAATCACAGCTTTCTCCAAACACATTGTTGTATTTAAATATGACTTACTTCTCACTAATCCCTGCTTGCATTAATGCTGATGCACCATGCTGCTGATGGCAAAGCTTAACCTCCTCCACCCCAGCCTCCTCTTTTATAGCATAAAGCTTGTTGCACCCTCATATTCAGATTAATGCTAATATGGATGAATTGCTTTTAAACTAATTGTATTGTATTCAATATGCATCATCATAAATGTAACTGTCCATATGGGGGTTTCTAGCCATGCACTCCCTGGAGAGTCAAAGCATGCTGCTTGACTAGCACAGGGAGCATCTTTTGAGCAGAGCCCTCTCTTTCATGGAAAACTGTAAAACTTTGCAATAAAATGGTAAAATGTATGCCAAGAGTGTTCCTGACTGAAATATAAATAAATTTTGAATTAGATGACTGCAACATGTTCTAGAAAAGTTGGGACAGAGGCAATAAAGACCGGGAAAGTTGTTGAATGCTTTAAAAAACCTGAAACATTCACCAGTTGAGTAGGTTAATTGGTAGCGGGTGATACTAAGTTTATGAGCAACGCTCCTCAACATGCAGCTGCAAATAATTTAGAGATTTCACCATCTACAGTCTATAATATCATCAACAGATTCTGAGAATATGGGGAAATCTCTGCACGTTAGTGACAAGCTGAAAACCAACATTGAATGCCTGTGACCTTTGACCCCTAAGGTGGCACTAAGTTAAAACTATCATCTTTCTGTGATGGATATTACGGGTTGGACTCAGGAACATTTAAGAAAACCATTGTCAGTTAACACAGTAAGTCACTGCATCTACAAATGTAAGTTAAGACTCTACCATGCAAAAAGAAAGCCACATACCAACATCATCCACACCCGAGCTCATCTGTGATGGACTGATCTCAAGTGGAAAGGTGTTGGAACACTTGTGTTTGAATATCACATATCTTGTCTTTTGCTGTATTCAGTTGACTGTAGGTTCAAAAGGATTTTCAAAACTCTATATTTTGTTTTTGTTCACATTTTAAACAACATCACAACCTTTTGGGAAGTGGAGTTTGTACTTGTATCTTCAGAAGCTTTAAACTTAATAGAACTGTTTGGGTATCTGCTGAGGAATCATCAACAGTGATTGCACAACAAGAGAGCCTTTTTATTGGAATATTTATATGCTGGGAGGCAGTTTCTCTAAAATTAAGACCATTAATCAAAAGATTGCAACATAAAACATTAAAAGAGCAAATAAGGAAAGCTTACAGTCATTAGGCCTGCCTTTTGCATGATCTAAATCTGTCAAAACTTTAAATATATCAGTCATTAGCTCCTATATTTCTGTTGATCACATTGTGGAGGGGATTTTCGAGAACTTTCACAAGTAGGCAACAGAAGTGAAGGGAAATTATGCTCAAAATAAACGGCTAATATCAGGTTTACACATGGCATCTTCATCCTGTGAGTCAGACTGGCGCGTTTTAGGGGTATTAAGCAATTCTGGTGGCTTTATTTACAGTGACAAATCTTTGTGCACTTTGTTGTGACAGCTGATATTTTGAACATCTGTGCACTTGAGAAACTCTTGAGTTGCATTGGGCTGAAGTTCTTACATCATCAGCTGCTGCAAAACAACTTCTTTAAAAGGGACTTACAGCAGTAAAAGTGATGTCCATGTCTGTTTTAAAATGTTGCTTCTTTCTGTTGCTGCAACAACGTT
This sequence comes from Cheilinus undulatus, assembly GCF_018320785.1. NCBI lineage: Eukaryota > Metazoa > Chordata > Actinopteri > Labriformes > Labridae > Cheilinus > Cheilinus undulatus. Next base: position 14,139,646 of record NC_054887.1, on the reverse strand, counting down.
AAAAACATCATTAAAAACTTGAAACATGAGTGCTGCAGCACCCTTTGCTTACAATAGTTTAAGAAATAGCCTTCCCTCTATTTGCATGTGTTGTATTTTAGTTATTTTTTTGTCAGTTTGAACCTGTTAATTGAATTTCGTTAGCGTAAAAACAGCACCAGAAAGAACCAATTTTTAGAAGAAGAATGACAGAACATTGTGCTTGTTGCCAACTTTGTATCTACTGTGATGGTATCTAAAACAATGGCACCTTCTCTGTGCTTCTTCAGCAGCTTTGTACGTCTCCAGTGTTTCTTTAACCGTCGATCCTCCTGCAGCTGACGGGTCACTGATAGCAGAGGTAGCTGATGAGGAGTTTTGGGATGTCCAGCTGAGGTATCACCTTCACAGCTCTTGAGCCCAGATTGTTCCTCAGAACCAACCGGCTGAGCTGCTGCAGACTCATCGGAGTGGCTGCAGAGCAGAAAACAAGAAGTAGATAAAGGATAGAAAAGGCAACAAAATTTGCCGTGCTTCCCTAAAAAGCAAAACAGAGCATTCATCGAATTCAACTTTACACTCATCAAACTGTTACTTAGTAAGTTCTAAGTTTTATAGTTCCCCTGGATCATTTTGCAACTTACAGCAGTAAGTCTGCACATTTAAATGTTCTGAATCATTGCTTATATTGTGTATACAATACATAAAAACACTGCAGTTAAGCTTAGGCGTTACTGTAAATATTACTGCTAACTAATAATAACTTAGTAAATATCTGCATTCTGAGTAAATTTAAACTTTTAAAATGTACAATCTATGGAGTAACTGGCTGTTTCAGACTGTTGGTGTGTTTTCCTGCTTGTACTGTCACAGCTTTGATACCAGGAGCGATTGTGCTGCCTGTTGGCCACGTCTCCCTGCTGTCAAAGCCCTGTCATTCTTCCTAAGTTTTACAGCAATAAACCTCCCAACAAGTGACTTGATTCAGCGTATAGTGGAGGTGTGCTGGGAGCTTTGTAAAATAAAAGCATTCAGTAAAAACCTCCAAAGAAATGTGAAGGCTGGCTTTTACTTTGAAAAGAACAAACCAGAAGTGAACTCGTACTGTTTATCTTTCCTGTGACTTATGGTGCAGTGTGGAAATAGAAAGCTTCAAAAATTGTAGAAGTTTCGAGAAACACTGTGTTAAACAGACACATTTAAGCTAGGGGCCTTCATTAGGGGTTGTCAAGAAACAGACTGAAAACATGTTCTACTATTATGGAAGAACATATGTGCAACAACAAGGCAGATATGCTCTGTATTAACTATTTTATTTTCTATTTTGGTGAGACGCTGCTCACATGCTGCCAGCATGAAACAGCCCAGCATAGAAATAGAGTGGGCGAGTGTGGCCAGACTATGTCACGCTACCAATATGGACCGAAAAAAAGCAGCCTCCTAGTGAGTTCATAAGATCAAATTTACTCAAAATGCAGATATCGAGTGAGATTTTTGTTCAATATACATATAACAGATACAAATACCTATCCAATAAGATGAACTTGTCTGATCATGTCAAGTTTCCTTTTATCATCATTAACTTAGCACATTAAATATTAAGCACTATGGGCATAATTCTACAAAATACACATGGGAAATTCACTGTGAAACACCTCAACTTGTCAAATGACTCCAAACTTGATATTTTAGTGTGGAAGAGACACATAAGAGCTCTTAAACAAGTGTTATAAACAAACCTTACAGTGATATAAAGTCTCACATGTATTCAACCTACAGAGCAGATGAAATCTGTTTAAAGCCTCAAATAATTGACAGGTGTTCAAGATTTCCTAGAAGTAAAGTGATCCTTGCTCGCCATCTGCTGTCACAACCCTGAAACGACATGCTTGGCAGGGTTTAAGATAAATTTGAAGGTTCTTTGCAGACTTTTCTGGTTCATTTACTTTCATAAAACTTCAAGCAGGCAGCCGAAGGTGACCCTGGAGTGGTGTAGTCCACCGGTCTCTTGTCATGCTGATCTCTTGCGTGAATGTTTGCTCCGAATTCCACCAGGATCTCAATCATTTCCACTCGCATGTTTTTAGCAGCGTGGTGCAGCGGCGTCTCGTGAAGCCTAGCAGCGTTCACTTTGGCACCTACAACAAAATGACACTACTGTTACATTTTTTTTTCATGGTCTTGCACCTAAAGAAAGGACCAAAAAAATAAACTTTAAGACCATTTCTTAAGAGTTTGTTTTCCCAACACAAACCGGTTCAAGTTCAACTGATTTCTGAGGTGAATTTAAAGTCCCTTTTATCACCTTTTCCCCCATGTAGTATAATGACAACAGACAGATTACCAAAATACAAAGAAAAATGTTTTTTGAGCAAATCAACTTGGAAAAAAAAATTGCAGTAAAAAAAAAAAATAAATAAAAAGAGCAAATTTTGTTGGGTTTGGTCATTTAAGATGATGAGTTATTTCAGCTTATGCTAAAATCTTATCATTGTTTATCATTCTTACTTTTGGTATTGTTAGCTGGTGCTGAAAACTAGTTTTGATTTAATAAAAAGTGATCTTGTAAGACTCAGAAAATCAAGCTGAATTATTAGATGGCCATTCCTGAAGTACACAGTTTAGAATTAATAGGCTACAACGCTCCAATTTTAATACACCGTGTTCCAAATTATTATGCAAATTGGATATTAGTGTCATAAAAATTCAAATTTTTGTTTTTCAATTAAACTCATGGATGGCATTGTGTCTCAGGGCTCTTTGGATCACTGAAATCAATCTCAGACACCTGTGATAATTATTCTGCCAGGTGATCCCAATAAAAGGAAAACTACTTAAGAAGGATGTTTCACATTATTAAGCAGGCCACAGGTTTCAGCAATATGGGAAAGAAAAAATATGTCTCTGCTGCTGTAAAGTGTCAAATAGTGTAATGCTTTGGGCAAGGAATGAAAATATTAGATATTTCATTCAAAATTAAGCCTGATTATCATACTGTGAAGAAATTTGTGGCTGATTCAGAGCACAGACAGGTTCATGCAGATAAAGGCATAATGAGGAAAGTTTCTGCCAGACAAATTCATCGGATTAAGACAGCAGCTGCTAAAATGCCATTACAAAGCAGCAAACAGGTATTTGAAGCGGCTGGTGCCTCTGGATTACCACCAACCTCAAGATGTAGGATCCTCCAGAGGCTTGGGGTCATGTATAAACCTACTATTCGGCCGCCCTATCCAGTGCACACAAGCAGAAACCATTGAAGTGGGCCCAGAAATACATGAAGACAGTGTTGTTTACTAATGAGTGCCGTGCAACACGGGATGGTCCAGATGGAGGAGTAGTGGATGGTTAAAGGATGGCCACCATGTCCCAACAAGGCCGTGACATCAGCAAGGAGGTGGCGTAGTCATGTTCTGGGCCGGATTCATGAGGAGAGAGCTGGTGGGCCCCTTTAGGTCCTTGAAGGTGTGACCACTGACTGACCACTTTCTTCCATAGTACTAAAAGAAGAGCAGTGCCATCTGCAGCAAAATTATCTTCGTGCATGACAATGCACCATCTCATGCTGCAATGAATACCTCTTAGTCATTGGCTGCTATGGGCATAAAAGGAGAGAAACTCATGGTGTGGCCCCAACCTCCCCTGACCTCAACCCTACTGAGAACCTTTGGAGCATCCTCAAGCTAAAGATCTATGAGGGTGGGAGGCAGTTCAGATCAAAACTGCAGCTCTGGGAGGATATTCTGACATCTTGCAAAGAAATTCCAGCAGAAACTCTCCAAAAACTCACAAGTTCAATGGATGCAAGAATTGTGAAGGAGATATCAAAGAAGGTCTCCTATGTTAACATGCAACTCTACCTGTTAAGATGTTTTTCATTGAAATAGCTTTGATTTCAGTAAATATGACCTCCTAATGCTGCAAATTCAACAAATGACCATTTTCAGTTCTTTGCAACCTATAAAATGTTTTAAAACTTTGTTGTGCATAATGATGTGAAACTGTGCATTTTGAGGTTTTTATTTAAAAAAAAAAATTGTTATCATTATGAAGTTTGTTCAAAAATGTTTGAATTATGCTCTAACAGCTGATGACTTGAAAAGTATTCTGTCATTTGCATTTATATTTAGGAAAATAAGAGAAAAATATAATTTGCATAATAATTTGGAATGTGGTGTAGATTGCCACATGTATATCAGTTTTCTGGCTGCCTCGGTTCAGCTGAGGTTACAGAGGGTCGTGTATCAGCCCAACTCCCCTGTCCTGAAGTTACACCATCATGAGAATCAAAATACCCACACTCACAATCTGTTTCATCATCTAAACATGACCTACTCTTCACAAACAAGAGCTAAAATTACAAACCATGCAATATCTGGGTCAGTGCATTTCCCCATCACTCACCTGCATTGAGCAGCACTTTGACACAGTCTGTGTGTTCGTTAACACAAGCGACGTGCAGTGGTGTCCCATAGTAAAGGTCGTACGCCTCTAGACAAGCACCCATGGATATGAGGAGCTTTACACAATCTGAATTTCCTAAATGAATAATGAGAAAAAGGAGTTATTAAGCAATAAATCCTAGGCTGAAACAGGTGGCTAACTCATCTACAGAGATACAGTTTTTAAATGGTGATTTTATCTATTAAGGGAACAAAGTCATCCATCCTACCTGGCCCTATATGATAAAGTCATTGCCCCTTAACATAACAACTGGTGGTACATAATAACAGGCAACAACTGCAAACAAGCGTTTGTGATAACTGACAATGAGTCTTTCACATCACAGTGGAGGAATTTCAGCCCAATCTTACTTACTGAGTAATTTCAATCCGGTTTCACTGGAGGGTTTTCGAGCATGATCAGCCTGTTTAAGGTTGTGCCGCAGCATCTCAATCAGATTCGAGTTTAGACTCTAGCTAGGCCACTCCAAAACCTCCATTTTGTTTTTTTTCAAACCATTCAGTGGTGTCCTGCTGCATAACCCAAGTGTGCTTGAGCATGAGGTCACAAACCACCGTGTTTGACTGTTGGTATGAAGTTCTTTTCATGAAATGCTGTGTTAGTTTAACACCAGATACAACGGGACACACACCTATCAAAAAGTTCAACTTTTCCTCATCAGTCCAGAGAATATTTTCCCAAAAGTCTTGGGGATCATCAAGATATTTCCCAGTCTCTTTCTTATCATTGAATCATGAACACTGACCTTGACTGAGTCAAGTCAGGCCTGCAGGTCTTTAGATGTTGTTTTGGGTTCTTTTGTGACCTCCTGGATAAGTCACGATGTGCTCTTGGAGTAATTTTGGAAGACCAGCCACTCCTGGGAAGGTTCATCGCTTTTCAAAGTTTTCTCCACTTATGGATAATGGCTCTTACCATTGTTTGCTTGAGTCCCAAAGTCTAGACTGACAGGTGGCAATGACTTTGAGACTTTGTCTCTAATTTCTTTAGATAGTGTCATGATGTGTTTTTTTGTTTTTAGATCTTTTAGCCTACTTCACTGTCAGACAGGTTCTAGTTAAGAGATTTCTTGATTCAGCAGGTCTAATCATGCCCCAATGTGGCTCGTGAAATTGCACTAAGCTTTAAATTTGTTTTGTTTGTTATAAAAATAAGTTTAAAAATCAGCATATAAGGATGAAGATCTCACCTCCCATGCAGGCTTCATGGAGTGGTGATGCTGTGCGGGAAGTAAGTGCAGGGTTTGCTTTGGCTCCGTGATCCAGCAAGAGTCTGACACACTCCAAACTACCAGCAGAGCAGGCGTCACACAGTGGAGTGCTGCCATCTACGTTCCTCGCATCCACCTGACAGAAACAGTGCATCCTGGTTAAGTGGTCAAAATTTTTATTACATATAGTTTGATTTTTAAGAGTATCACATTAGAGTTCAGATTCTAGTATATTGGCAACCCTCCATCCAAGAACATTAAATAATGAATAAATCATTTTATTCTTCTTTTACCTTCATTGGTGTTTACGTCTGCTTAATTACTAATGAATAACAGTTGTTTTTAACCTGGGCTCCAGCATCCAGTAGTAGTCGCACACACTGGGTCTGTCCGCGGAGGCAGGCCTCGTGCAGTGGTGTGATGGAGTCCACAGCCACTATGTTGACAGACGCTCCACTCTTAATAAGCTGCTGCAGCTGAGATGCCTGACCAAGGGACGCTGCTTTATGCACCTCTGTTCTCTCAGACCAGAAGCCTGCAGGGGGACAGATTATGACAAACATGATGATTATGCTGAGTCTGAGATACTTCATCATACAAAGCTTCCCTGTTGAATTTCCTGTGTTTCCTTTTTCCTTTATACTGCAATGAACTTGCTCTTCTTTCGAACTGTCAGGAGCATTTTATAAAGCTGTCATTAAAATTATAAGGAAATACAGCATTCCTTTATCCTGGATTGATTCCTCTTTGCTAGGGCGTCTGTGCTTTAGACAGTACATTTTAAAGTTACACCTAAATAACATCACTTGCCTTTTGAAATGTTTCATTCAACATTCTGTAACCATAGCTGCGTATGAAGTTTTTTTGTTGATGAAACTAATTCCAACATATCTAGTGTACAGGGGAAAAATGTCCTGCAAATACACCGGGGTTAGAACAAATATAACCGGATGGCATACTAAAGCAAGGTCTGTGTGTGTTTTTTATACAAGTGGGCTTCAGTTTTCCATACATTCTTATTGCTTTGATTTTTTTCATTTTCTCTCAGACTTTATCCCTATTATCAACTAGGTCTACTTGAAAGCTAGGGATAAAACTGTACCTTACACTTTAATTACTAATCAATACAAATATGAAACACTTGATTAAGTCCAGGTATGGCTCCTTTCTTCAGTTTTGAGGCCTAATCAGGGTTACTTTATGTAAAAAAGAAAAAATAAATGACATAGCTTTATAGGTAAATACACAACTGCCTAATACGAAATAACAATCATATTCATACAGAAACCTATGGGAATATAGATTTTATATTTTTATAGCTCGCAAATTTTAAATAGAACATTATTTTTCCACAATTAACTTCACCTCATGTTTTTGTAAGAATAGAAAATAAAAAATGTTTGATAAAATTGGATCTGAAACCCAGCATCGTGACATGAGTTAAGTACATCCCCATTTAGCAGCATTTTACAAAACTAACCATGTTTTATAATCATTGTCTCTATTGTAAATGTCATCTAAAAGGAATTAGTCTTGTTAATTTACCAGCAAATGGGTTTTAATAGTCCATCTTGTTTTCTTATGTACGAAAAATGTACTTCGTTTTTTAATTAATTTCGCCTGTAATTTCAAATATCTCTATTTTTTTCTCGTATATAGCACTTAATAACTATATATCTTGCAATAAATTACGTTTAGCGGCAATTCTGATATGAAGGGTACAGTACAAATGCAGTTAATGAGTGCATTAGTAAATAATAATTTTATTGAATAACCTTTTATTACATGATTAGCATACTAATTTACTCCTTACATGTTATGAACTCGGTATTTTTTTGGTAAGTCTTCAAGGTTCTACATCATCTAAAACAGTGAAACAAGTGTAAACAGCAGAAGATGCTAACAGCAACAGCAGGAAATATTAAATACGATCCTAATCACACTCACTGATATCAAGCCAAGCTATAGGATAACATGCTAGTATGCTAGCTGACATTCCTGCTATACCTTACCGACGTAAAATTAGGTCAAGTTCGGGAAAAACGTAATTGGCAGCGGACATGTCGTCTTTATTTTAAACTCACCGATGTCTCCGAAGAAGTACGGCTGTGAGTTTTCAATTTCCATCCCTTTTTCGTCTTTTCACTCCCAGTAGAAACACCAATGTTAACGCTGAAACCGCTACATGAGATGTATGTAAACAGCAGCAGCGACCTGCCAATGTTTACACGCGGCGGTACTCACGCTACGTCATAAACCCGGAAGTTAAATTGCATTATGGGAAATGTATTTTTTCCATTAAAATGGGTTATTTCATGTTCTAAGAAATATTATTTTTGAACTTAGGATGAATATTAATATATATACATATATACGCACAAATTTTGAAATACATTTTTGGGACAAAAATATCTGATTTCTCTTTTAAAATTAGAAATGCTATTTTGTGGCCAAATAGATTACAATGCCTCCATTAAAAATAAAATCATTCCAAAAGCTTGCATACAAACTATGGCAGAGGTTATCTGCTTGTGGGTTCAGACACAAGGTGTGTCATAAAGCAGTTATCCGTGATGCATGAATGCATGCCTAGAAAGAAAACTAATGCTAAATAGTGCAATAAAAGCTGTGCTTTGTGAATTAAAGAAAAAAAGAACTTTCATTTTGAGCTGCACCTGTAGTTGGAAACAGGCCGTCGGAAGGGCAACAAAAGTGAGACATAATGTTTGTGTTGACATGATGATGTGTTGATTTCATCTTGCACACACCTTTCCCTGTCAATACTTTAATATGTAAACATGCAATTTTGATATAAAAATCTACATTTTTAATTTAACCAAGTATCCTGGATCATAAATAAAAGTCATAAATTTGTTTAAAAAAAATGCTTGAAAACGGGTTCACATTTTAGTGACATATAAATACTTTAATCATGGATGGTCCTGCTTTGTCATAATCTTCCAGTCATTCTGAGCTGCAGCTATGACTCTCCAAAAAAGGGCCCTCATTAACATGTCAGAAGGCCGAAGGCAACATCTACATAATTATATCTATGGTCACAGTGTGTAAATTTAAGACGTATGATGAACAAAACAAAATATTTAAGATGAACCAGTCTCTCATACACATTAAGAGCTCCATGCATGTGTCAGTGCAGTGATGAGGGATGTTCACAGAACTGCAGGTAGCTCTGAATGCGGTGAGATATGTCCAGCTGATGGATGACCTCTGAGGCTCTGGCGCCAAGAAACTTCCACACTGTGATTCTGCACAGCTGCTGCAGGCTCAGAGGATTACCTGCAGAGAAAAAGGTTAGGTTATGTTGATTCAAAAACAAGATACTTTAGTGTCTGCAGTGCAGACTTACTCTCATAACACATGAGGCAAGTGTAAGCAGGAGACGCAGGCGTTGTATAGTCCACGGGTTTTCTCCCCAGGTTGTCGCTGGCGTAAACATTTGCTCCAAACTCCATTAGCAGCTCGATCATGTCCACCATGCTGGCTCGAGCCGCGTGGTGCAGGGCCGTCTCATGGAACTTCACTGAATTCACTTTAGCACCTGCAGGAAAGTTTACATGATTTTAGTTCTTCCTGTTTGGATCTGGAAGGGCTTGTCTAACTTTTCACTTCCACGGTGCATTTTTATTTAGACAAATGCAAAGCCTAAAAATGATCTTTTGGATAACATGTCTGACCATCACTGTAGTGAAAAAGGGTTAAATATGTAGGTGTGATATGGGCAGGACTGCTACTTTTATCAAATAAAACTCAAAGAATTTCAGATATATAATTTTTTATAGTTATATAATTTCAGATAATATGAATGAAATCAGATGTGGCACATGAGAGTTATGCAAGCTTCCTGTCAAATTGGCGCAATATCGAAATGCTCGCCATTGGCTGTAAGGCGTCCTTTAAAAAGACATGTCAGTGTTGTAGATGAAGATTGATGCATTTCTGTCAAAGTTTGTGCTTGATTTGTTGAACTCGGTAACATGAATATAGATATGGCCCAGCCGTGTCACGTCCTGTTGCCAGTAGAGGGTGCCAGGATCAGATGTTTGTATGTGGGTGTGTTCAGTGTGAAAATGTTGTCTTGCAAGAAACAGTAGAACAAAGTATGTATGCAAATGTTACAAGATGTTAAAATTATTTGGCACCATCAAAAACGCCTTATTTTGAAATTGAGATGAAGCTGGTGGACTTCCTGTTGGGATTTGGGCATGGGTCTAGGAAGCTTTTTTGTAGGAGTCATCATGCTGCATCTGCTGGTGAAAAATCATAATCCTTGGTGTAATGGTGTCCAGGGGCTGGATTTTTTTTTTTTAATTTGTAGGAAAGCAAATCCAAAGTCATATAAAAAAGCGTGTCAGCCACAGGGGGCACTGTGGTCAAAAGAAGGATTTTGGATACATGAATGGATTCAGGCAGAAGTCTGTGAAGTTTGGTGGGGACTGGCAAAGGCACTTAAAAGTGGTATGAAATTATTGTGCACATAACACCACAAAAATATTTATCAAAAAATAGGGCAAGATTTTGCCTCTGTTACAGCTCTGCCCTATTGCGAACAATCAAGTTTTTGATTAATTTTGATCACCATCTTGTCTCAAACTACCATACAAATTCTGGAGTCAATCAGACAAAAACTGTTGGACTGGTTTGTCAAAATGTGCGACCTGTCCAATGGTGAAAATCATCAAAATTTGACTTTGGCTGTTTATAGTGTACTTCCTGTACATTTTAAAGGATGGTTTAGAGAGATTTTTTCCCATCTCATCATGATACATATGCCTATCAATTTCATGCCTATAGGTCTTACCCAGTCCCCTGTCTCATCTTCGGGGCCCCGTTGCACCCCTGTGTTGGACTTGCACAGTTCCACCAAAGTATTAAATTTCCACTGGGGGAAAATTTGGGGTAAAGTTTGGTTAGTTTTTCGGCATGTTAAGGCCCCCAAATTAGCAATTAGTTTGGGGGGAGAATAGTGACAGCTACAGTTTCAATAGGGTCCTCACTCCAAGGCCCTAAAAATGTAAGCATAACACTAAGGGTCTGATTCACTAGAAATGATTTACAACTGCTAAATGCTCCAAAACTGCACATCATTTGCTCCCTAAGTGGTTCAAATTTTATGGGAAAGACTGTATTTTACTTTTTTTTCAGTCAGATAGCTGTTAATTATCAGGGAAATTAAATCATAGTTGAAAGCAGCTTCAAGCACATAACCCTAAATCCAAGCACTTTCAAAGCTTGAACAGGGTCTTTGCAGGTTTCAACAAGTCAAATTTAAGACTTTTTAAGAATTTTTAAGACCATAATAAAACCAATTTAAGATCCATTTCACATCCATACTGGCAAAAAAAAAACAGATATGAAGGAAAAATCAGAGGATGTATTTCTCAGATATACGTTCCTCTTTCTAAAAAAAAAACAGCATTTGAGTCAAATTCATTCAGTGTCCGTGATTTCCGCTTTATTGGCCAATTCCGCGATTCCATCCATGATTCCGTTATAATAATACATTAACAATACATTTTTAAGACCTTTAAAAATCGTATTTAAGACATTTTATGAAATTTTAAGAGAATTTTAGACATTTTAAGGCCTTAAATTCAAATTATTGGATTTTAGACATTTTAAGACTTTTAAGACCTCGCGGATACCCTGTTGAAAACACTACATTAAAATTCAAGCATTTTCAAGGACTTCAAGCAGCATGATAACCCTGATTAGATGATTTATTATGGCTCAAATTCATTTTTAATTTTGGTCAAGATACTTAAAAAATTTTAAATGGAAATATTTCAAATAAATGAACATATCCTGTGATCCAGTATGTTGCTCTTCTCAAGTTAACATTTAAGAGACAACCAAAAGATCCTTTATTTCATATAACAATGAAACTGAATTTTTTTCATTCTTTGTCTTGGTTTTTAAGGATGTATTCATTCTTTAAACAGTTGTCCTGACCTTCTGTCTTCTTGCTGACCTGCACTCAGCAGCTCCTTTACACAGTCCACGTGTCTTTTGGCACATGCGATGTGCAGCGGTGGACCAAAGTGGACATCATACGCCTCCAGCTGAGCTCCGCTGGCTATCATCAGCTTCACCACTTCAACATTACCTGAGAGGAATTCAGAAGGAATAAATTAATGCACAGTGAAGGGCTTCAAATGTGGGTTACAGAGCCCCTAGAGGTTCTTTTGAGGACTGCAAGTGGTTTCTTTCTTAAAATATCCTACAAAAAAATTAAAGGAAACTCCCCCATGCAGTCCAACTTACAAAAAAAGGTTGTTTTTTGGAACTGAAATGATGCAAAGAAAAGAGTAAGAAACTAGGGGTAGCAAGCAGCACAGAAGGGCCCTCGCAACCCAGTGCATGTCGGGGTGTGTGGCAATCACCAGAGTAAAGCTACTGCTAGGTGTTAGTAAACAAGCAGTATGCTCCTGCACAGCAGAGAGAGCAGGGAGAACTTCCTGGACTGTAATTATATTATAAATAATAATGAGCATGTTGCACTTTATATATAATGTAATACTGGCTGGGGGTAGATTTAAAAAAAAAAAGTGATATGATTGTTTATTACTGTTGTAGGTTTACCGTTGATGCAGGCCTCGTGGAGGGGCGATGCAGTGAGAGCAGTGAGGGAAGGATTCACTTTGGCTCCGTACTCTAGCAGCAGCTTTGCACACTCGAGGCTTCCAGAAGAGCAGGCGTTACACAGAGGAGTACTTCCATGGATGGTTCGCACATCCACCTGGAAGAAACAGAAACCTTTCAGGTTTGTTTTATTTAGACATGCACCTCCACTGAGGAGTAAACAACATAATGTGACCTCAAAAAGCAGCTGTTTTCATGTAAATACATGATTCCTCACTATCAGTGGAACCAGCTGATAACATGAACTCTTATTGAAGCTGGTCAGGAGAAGAGCAAAATCATCATTTCCCCAAGGAAAGCTTTCAGTGCAGTTCTTTGCTCTTTTAAAGGTCACATATTAAGCAAAATACACTTTTTCGGGCTTTTCTAACAAAAGTATATGCCCCCAGCCTGTTCACAGTCCCCATAAGAACCAGAAAAATCCATTCCCTCCTGTCCTCTCTTTCTCCACCCTTTCAGAAAATGTGTGCTGAAACAAGCCGTTCTCAGATTTTCCCCTAATGATGTCACATGAGGATTTAGCCCTTCCCCTTTGGTTGGTCCTCCTGCATGGAAGAAAGTTCTGCCCTCCAAATCCTCCTCTCAGCTGAGGATTCAGAGCCATACCTTTTAAGCCACATCCATTTCCTGAGAGGGGTTGAGTCAGACAGCTCATTAACATTTAAAGCCACAGACACAAACAGCTCGTTCTGAGCAGGGCAGAAATAGTGGGTGTTCAGACATGCAAAAATCCAATACTGGAGTGTTTTTCAGCAACAAACTTCACAAGCATGTTTTGGGGACCTGTGAGACCAATGTAAACTTGTCTTAAAAGGGTAAAATATGTGAACTTTAATAAATAAATGATGTAAAATGTTCAGATAAAACTAGCGCTATAACTGTGTCATTGCTAATCTCTTCACCAGCCACCATTGTTTACAGGCTTACAGTAAAAAACTTTTTGACAAATGGTGACAGTGAATAGTAAGAAACATAGATAAGGGTCTAGGGAATGACATGCAAAGAAAAGAGCCTCAGGCTGGTCTTGAACCTGTGATACAGGTCAAACTGCAGGGCCAGTGGTTTTCAACAAGTCCAGCCTCAGGACCCACCACCACCTCCCTTAAGATACATCACAAATAGGTGCATGATAGACTTCTTGAAGCAATTATTTTGTTTCCAGGCACAAATTCTTGACCCACTGAAATTAGCTCCGCAAGCAACTTTTGGGTCTGAATCCCTTATCAGATCCCCTGTGATAAACCATCTACACTTTAGATTATTTAACCCTTAATAAAGATAGGACTTTCTAATCTACACCTAGTCTCAATTGCAGTTTCAATCATGATTTTAGATTCAAATGTTTGCATGAAAACTACATTATCAAGATTAAATGACTACTCTACTACAAGCCTTGTTGACACGAGTGCTAAAGAAGATGACAGAACAAAAAATAACTTAAATTATAGGAAACCATTTTAGTTTTGAGAAGCTGTAAATAATTAGCAGAACTTGCTACATAGTTCTGACTGACCCTCAAGGCAACACAAAAGTTTGTTTAACCATATGAAAACAAACCACATATGGATTAGTTGTGAAGTCAATGAGAAATTCAATAATCTTGACTTCAACATCAATCAAAAAAACATGTTTTTGCCATAATGAAGCAGCACTTCTGGCTACTCTCTGTGTTAATCTGATCCATGGGTACTTCTGAGTCTTAAATTTGCTCCATGAACATACGTAGTGTTTATTCTGTCTTGTTACATCACTCTGATAAGGTGCCCCAGTTTACTTTTTTCTTACACTGACCAAAAAATTGTGTGCTTTATCTGTCTCACCTGAGCTCCAGCCTCCAGCAGCAGCCGTGCGCAGTTTGGATGAGCCTGAATGCAGGCTTCATGGAGAGGAGTGATGTTGTCCACGGTCACCATGTTGACAGACGATCCACCCTCGATCAGCTGTTTCAGCTGCAGAGCTCTGCCGTGAGACGCTGCTTCATGCAGGGCAGTGCGGTCTGCCCAGAAACCTTGCACAAATAGCAACATAGATGCTTTATTAATACTGGGGGGGGAATTCAACAATATGATGACATTTACAAAATATGGGTACAAATTCAGCTTTATCATGTTTTGGTTTTCCTGGGCTCTCTTTCTCTTGATGGACCAATCCTTCCACTGCTTATTCATCAATATTGATTATAGATCCTGTTTGGCGTTTTAACTCCTTCGCAACATTTATTTTTTGCTAACAAAATTGTGTTTTACATTTGGGCTGCTGCCAAGAAACTTCCCCCAGTGGTAGGTATATAAACATTTGCTCAATTAATTGATTGTTATTAAGGCTTTCTATCATTTGTATTTACAGCACCTATAAAAAGTATACTTCCCCTTGGATGTTTTACCTATGACTACTCTGAAGATGTGACAAGTTTCAGCAGCTGAGATGGGAGTGACTCTGCATATAACTGTTGCCCAGCTTCTTCACCAGTCAAAGCTTTATGGGAGAGCAGCAAAGAGAAAGCCACTGTTAAAGAAAACTCATATTAAATCTCCACTAGAGTCTGAGAAAAGGCATGTGGGAGATTCCATGGTCAAGAGGGAGAAAATTGGTCTGACGAGACCAAAATGGTGCTTTCTGGCCATCAGACAGACACGGACGGACACCAAACACTGCCCATCACCACAAACACACCATCCTCACTGTGACACACAATGGTCGCAGCATCATGCTGTAGGGATAATTCTTAGGAGCTAGTCCTGGGAGGCTTCTCAAGGTAGAAGGTAAAATAACGGCTGAAAAATAAAGGAAAATCCTGGAGTAAATCTTATTAAGTCTGCAAGAGAACTATGCAGTCTTTTATTTTACATAAGATATTTTTCTTTAATTGACATTACCTTGTAGTAGTAGTAGTACTTTGTAACAATCTGTCAGCAAAACAAAGATGGTTTAATTTAAGAATGTCAATCAAACCATTGATTTATACACCCTAAAATTACATAGTATGTTGAAAAGTAACAAACTGAAATTGAAACATTAGCATTCATTTAATATGACTATCTGAAGTAAGTGCTTTGAACGCATACCCATACACAAAAGGCCATGTTTTATATAAGAAAGATAGAAATGATCTATCTTTAATTTTTTCAATGTTCCTTTTGGTGTCAAGTAAGGTTGAAAAAATTAAAGATAGAAATGATCTATCTTTAATTTTTTCAATGTTCCTTTTGGTGTCAAGTAAGGTTGATGAAAATAAAGCATGTTTTTGTTTCTCTTATTTCTGCCAGGGACACAAATTCCATGACAGTTGAAAAAATCACCCATATAAACTGCTGCATTTGCAGTCTTTAAAAGTCTGCATACAAGAAAATCTTAAGCTTTCTCTTCCTGAGTTCCCTTATTCAACCACTCAAAACAAAAATCAACCTGGATCCATTCCCAGATAATAATTAAAGCAATAAGCAGTAATACTAGATGCTGCTTAATCATGAGTTTTACTTTCCACTTAAAGATATTTTGTGGTGGAGGCTTTAAAGGGAAACTCTACAATAACAACTTAACTCATTGTCTCAGGAGAATTCGACTAAATTAATCTAGGCTGCCATACACAAGTGCTATATAATGTGTTTTCTCCGTGATATTATGAGTGTCTCCTTTGATAAAACACCTTTTATCGAAATTAGCCAATTTTGCCCCGTTTTAAAGCCTTTGTATCATGGTACTTGCTGGAATTGTTATCGTAAACATGCACACATTCATAGCGCAGGGCACGGGCTAATGTTATAAGCTAGTTGCCAACTGAAGTTGCTTAAGGCTAACCTTTGATAGTAGGTTAGTTGTTGTGAAAATGATCAATAAACAGAGCTCACCGATATCACAAAGAAACGACCGGCGAGCTGCTGTCGTCTCCATTTTTAAAAATTATTTCAACAATCTACGGTTTTATCGGGTCGCCCAGGCTAAAGCTAACACAGAACTTTAAACGTTTGAAGACGTTGAACGTGTTGGACGAAGGCGCAGTGGAGGATTCTGGGTGTCGTAGTTGTTCATGACGAAAGAAAGAAACGAGTCGATAAAACACCTTACCTCTCATAAAAATCGACAGTGCAACCTGAAACAAATAAAATATGACGTGTTTTTTTTTTTATTCTAAAAAAGGATGCAAGGATAAACTCAATGTATAAAACGATATCAGACAGTAGTTTGGCAGTTTTTATTTAAAAAAATCTCATTCTGAGAAACAAGATCGAGATTTTTCAAATTCCCAAACAATTACAATTCAAAAATGTTATGCAATTCCTTTTTTGTTTACGAGTAAAGCATTTTAATATTAATGTTGTACACTAGTGCTATCTACACATTACAGCTGTCAAAAGATTACAATTTTCATTGCAGTTAATCTTAGAATTATAGTTGTGATTGCATCCTTCTTATTGCTATTTAAAATGAATGATTTTGCTTGTTGTCAAAACTTGTCAACATATAATCACCATTGTAACATATAATGGACTTACTATTTATGACAAAATATTTGTACTTCAGCCATAGAAAAAAAGAGTAGGCCCTTTAATTGAACTGTTGAACCCTTGACACCCTGAAAGAATTGCCAACAGAAGAGGGGAGAAGCAACAGTGTTTATAAAGATCTTTGGTTATTACACTCTTCATAGATTGTTAAAGCTGTGTTTTGTCTAAGGACTTGGGAACTTAATCCACTTTATTAAAAAAAAAGGATCTTGCATGCATGAAGGAAAATGCCTTAAATTTAAGTGTTTTAAGACATTTGTGGTAAGAAGCAACAGCTACGGTTATAAATTTGCAATTCAGGGAACTTGTGGCCAGAGAAAATAACTGCATCAATCAAGTCAAATACAATGAAATCTCACGGCCGTCTTATTAAAATTGGTGTAAATTTCTGGGATTATTCATGCTTGTTCTCTCCAAACACTGCAGTAATGTAATATAAGACAAAGAAATGAATCAAAGACAGTGTTGGTTTTTGACAAAGTTGATTTTACTTTGCAGTACAGAAATCATTTGAGCCCAAGATGTTTTTTTCTTTCATAAAGTTGTTTAAAACAGAGAATATCAAAGAGCTCTCATCAATTCAATACTGCTGCAGTACACATTTGGTCCTTCTTAAGCAATTACAGTCAGTCACACTCCCTGTTAACCCGTTGCTAAAGCACAGGCCATCCATCAATTTGCATAATACAGGAACTAATATATCTCCTCTTATAGTAGCTGAAGCTGTTGAGAAGAGGTTCAGAAGGGTTATGCTGGTGCCTGTTTGACTTGGCTTATGCAGAATAAGTGGAGAAAAGTTGAAAAAGAGGTTATGACAACTTTACAATCGCATCCTTTAGGAAAAACCCACAGTCGGGTTGCCTGAATACAGAAGAGTCCAAACATTTAGATACCAACATGATTTATTACAGATGCACAAAGTCAAGCCACTTCCTCCTACCCTGATATGAAAAATATCTTTTATATAATGACGGAAAAATGACCCCCCCACCCCACCCCACCCCCACAGAAAAAAATACAATAACTCTGACAATACTACTGATTATGAATTATCATTTGATTTGGCATCTTTGGAGCATGCATCACTGAGCGTGACGAAGCAGAAACTTGAATGGGATCGCTGTTTTTTAGTGCAACAATCATTTGAATTTGACTTGAAAAAAGCACAGCTCCCTCCCTGAACCCTATCCAACAATACTATATCATTTCTCTATATATATCGTGAACTGCCTCAATGGGCCAACCATATACCTCAGCCAGCCCATTGGCGTGTACATTTTTATGTAGATTTTCTGTTTTTGTAAGATTTCAGTTGCCGGCAGCGTCATCTTTGATAACCAGGAGTGTCGCCTCTACTCTGCACAGTCACCGAAGATGTCGTTCTTCTGGCGCTCCATCTCAGAAAAGTCAAAGTCTGAGCCTGTCATCCTCTTGTAGATGCTCTTGATGTCATCGCAGGTGGTTTCAAAGTGAGTTGTGGCATCATACGAGCGGGAGATGAAAATCTAGAGGCAAACATAGAATTTGAAAAAGTAGGTGAAAAACAACAATTCAAGAAATTTTTCCAGGCTGTTGTGGACCACTAAGCTTAATCCTAGAAATATTCTTGAGGTGATAACAAGCCGACTTTGTAGTTGTTTTTTTAACGGGGTTTATTTGGCCTGGTCTGAGGTTTTTAACTTAAGTGACTGGAGCTGCATGCTGACTTTTAAACATTCCTCCTTGGGTCCAAAAACAACTACCTCAGTTTTTTTCTCTGTTTAACTGAAGAAAATTATGGCACATCCACTAGGTAATTTGTTCCATGCATTTACCCAGTGCTTGTATGGGGCCATGGTCACCTGGGAACATCGAAATGTAGAGCTGTGTTTCATCTGCAGAGTTATGGTAATTATTACCTCCGCCAAGGAGGTTATGTGATCAGCAGGGTTTGTTAGTTAGTTTGTTAACAACATAACTCAAAAAGTTATGGATGGATTTTGATGACATTTTCAGGAAATGTCAGAAATGGCATAAGGAAGAACTGATTCGATTTTGGGAGTGATCTGGATCACCATCTGGATCCAGGAATTTTTTAAAGGATTCTGTACTATTGTGAGATAGGGCTAATGGCGGAGGTCTGCACTCTCCGAGTGTTTTTCTAGTTTATTTTGTTGTTTTCTATGATCTGAGGAAGTGGAAGCATGTAGATGTTAAACAGAAGAGGCCCCAGGATGGAGCCCTGGGGGAGTCCACATGTAATTTTGGTCTGCTCAGATTTAAAGTTACCTATTGCCACAAAATAATCCCTGCCCTTTAAGTAGGATGCAAACCAATCAAGAACCGTGCCAGACAGTCCCACTCAGTTTTCCAGTTGTTCAAGTAGTATATCATGGTCAAATGCAGCACTGAGATCCGATAACACTAAAACTGAAGATCTGCCATGATCTGTGTTTAAACGAATGTCAAACACTTTGACCAGAGTGGTCTCAGTGCTGTGATGTGGTCTGAAACCTGACTGGAAGATGTCAAAGCAGCTGTTTACTGTTAAAAAATAATTCAGTTGTTGAAACACAGCCTTTTCAATAATTTTACTTAAAAAAGGACGATTTGATAAAGGCCTGTAATTGTTCATTAAGGTCTTTTTCTAGATTATTCTTTTTAAGAGTGGCTTAATAACAGCTGTTTTCAGGGTCTATGGAAGACACCCGAGATCAGAGACATGTTTAGGATCAGTAAGAGATTAGATGCCATGACATGTGAGACCTTTTTGAAAAAAATCTGTGGGTAAAATATCCAGACAGCAAGCGCGCCCCATTTATGCAGGCGGCCCAGGTTCAAATCAGCCTGTGGCTACTTTCTTGCACGTCTCTCCCCCACTCTCTCATCCCTGCTTCCTACGTGATCCACTGTTAACCTCTCTGAATAAAGGCCTAAAAGGCCCCAAAAAATATATTTTTTAAAAACATGAATGATTGTTATTTCTGCTGATATTTACTAATGATATTACGTCTGACGCAGGGGTTAGCGTTGTAGCCTCACAGCAAGAAGGTCCCTGGTTCGCTTCCCGATCAGGGCCTTTCTGTGCAGAGTTTGCATGTTCTCCATGTGCATGCGTGGGTTCTCTCCGGGTACTCCGGCTTCCTCCCACCACCAAAAACATGCGCATGAGGTTAACTGGTGACTCTAAAACTGGCCGTAGGTGTGAATGTCAGCGTGCCTGGTTGTCCGTCTCAATGTGTCAGCCTGGCAATCAGTCCAGGGTGTACCCCGCCTCTAGCCCAGTGACAGCTGGGATAGGCTCCAGCACCCCCTGCGACCACCAATGGGATGAGCGGTATAGAAAATGGATGGATGGACATTACTGCTCTAAAATCTGCCAATATCAGCTGTGAATATTGACCGTATGACAAATAAGTTGGAGTTAGTCTCTTTTATGAATAAGCTCGAAGTAACTTAGACTAGTATGAAATGATTTTGTTTTCCACTTTCTCTCAGTTTTGGTAGGGCAAAAAGTAATTTGGATTACACAATTATTTTGCATTAGATCAATATGAACCGAATTGTTCTATATTTTAATCAATCATCAGAGAGTCAAATTGTAGCCTGTGAATTTATATTTGAATCAAATCATTTAGAGAAGGAGAGATTCACACTCCAAGGCATATCAAATATTGGCAAAAAACAGTATCCTGCATCCCTAACTGAGAAATTTTACCATTTGTGTTGACAGAATGATTTCTGGAAGTGTTCTTGAGCCCATGCAGTGATTTTCAGTACAACATCATGTCTGTTTTTAACGCCTGAGGGCCTGAAGATGATGAGCATTTAATATTGACCTTCAGTCTTGTTCCTGGTGCACTGAAATTTCTCCAGATTCTCTGAATCTTTTGACGATATTAGGTACTGTTGATTGTTATTCAAAGTCTTTGCAATTTTACATCGGGGAACTTTTTTGTGAAATTGTTCCACAATTTTTAGACAATTTTTTTTGCAGATTGATGAACCTCTGTCTATCTGTATGTTGGTCTACGGTCTTAAAGTGTTCATGTATGTTTGTAAGGGGGAAGCAAAGTAAAAGCATAAAAAATATAATTTTCACTTTTTGGAAAAAAAATCTGTGCTTGTTGAACCTGTGGCATGTTCAAGTTATATAATTTAACAGAACTAAAAAAAATGTTGTTTTCTTTTGGTTTTAAGAATATAGACATTTAAACTCTAACATTATTATATCCATGTTCAATGTTCGTTTTATTTCTAAAAACATTAAGTGATAATTTTACTTTAAAAAAACATGTGTATATATCCGGGGGGGGTCAGGCAAAGCCCTCCCCCACTGTTTCAAAAAAACCTGGAGGGGTGCGCCGATAGTCGAGTGGTTAAGGGTTCGAATCCGGCCCGTGGCACTATTTCCTGCATGTCTCTCCCCGCTCTCTTCCCTGTTTCCGACTCTGTTCACTGTCCTATCTAATAAAGGCAAAAAGGCCAAAAATAAATCTTTAAAAAAAAAAAAAAAACCTGGAGGAAACCCTGTATACCCCGACATGTTACTGATTTGTAGCCAATTATCCTAATTATTTAAATGCTCCTCCATCTGTTCTTCATTGGTTCTAATCACTTATCTAGCCTTTTGCTTCCTTGTCCTTACTATTCTGAGATGTTTTGCCGCCATCAAATCCAAAATGAGCGAATATTTTTCATGAAACTGTAAGATGTCTCAGTTTCAACATACGATATGTCCTTTAGCTTCTACTGTGAATAAATTATGGGTTTATGAAATTGGCAAATCATTGCATTCGTTTTTAATTTACATTTTACATAGTGTCCCAGCCTTTTTGGAATCAGGGTTGTAGGATTATAAAAAAAATAGGCAGTACGAAGTGGCGCCAACCCTAGCTAGCCTGGTCTGTATCGCCATGGATCATGTGAGGAATGAAGCCACTACTTCTATTACACAATGAATGAAGGTTAACTTTCAATTGCTGAGGTTGATTAAACTACAGTAGCAGCTGTATAAATGGTCCTTTACATACCTGGCTTTCAGTTCCCATGTCAGTGGGTTCATTTAAGTCGCTGATGCTGATGAACTTCTGGTCGATTGGCTCCAGCAAATCCAAAGCGATTTTGAGCTCTTTTTCAGGATCATTTGTCTCCACCGTGGTGCTGGCGATGGCGATGTACTTCCCCTGTGCAGCCACGTTGTGAGCAAAGGAGATCATACAAACGTAGATGTCTGAAAAGAAGAACAGGTAAAGTTAGGGCAACTGTTGTTCAGCAGAACAATTTAGTACGGAAAAGTTGACTAAAAGCTGGATCATAAATGTTTCAACAGGAGATCAGAAATCTATGGTCATGGATTGTTTCCTCACCGTGCTTCCGGTTGACCATGTTCTGGGGGAAGATGATCTGACACGACTTGACGTCATTGGTGTTGGGGATGGGATGACTCAAGATGCAGATGGCTCTGATCACCTGACCCACTTTTCTAGTTTGACCTGGGACGTAGCTGGGGTCGCAGATGAGCTGCTTGCACCTGGCGATCTGAGAGGGGAAATGAAAAAAAATATACAATTTCTGGAAAACAGACTTCTTCCTGGTATTGTGAAAAAAGTTTCTGACACACCTGAGATTTTATAAGGCTTAAGGTAAAATCTGTAAAATTTTTTCATAATGAAATGGCTACATTAATTAAAAAATACTGAACAAACGTTGTATATATTTCAGAGTTGAGTAGTTACATTTCCTGTACCTTTCTTAACCTTTCCTGTTGCCTGTATCAACAGTACCAATATAAGCATTTAACATCTTAATCCCTGTGATCCCATGTTTACCTTTGTTTAATGAATCAAGGTTTTTTTTTTTTGTTATTGTTCTTTTTGGAGTGTTGTCTCAACCTCCTAACTAATCTGACTTTGAATTTGTAGGCAATTAACAAGGAGATTAATCACCATGAACATCCCAATTTAACATTACGCCCAGGCCTTACATTTGTTAAACACATTTGCTCACCTCTCCCTCAGATTTGACTCCCACCACTTTCCCGTTCTCCATCACGATCTCTTCCACAGGCTTGTTCAACATATATGTACCTCCAAAGATCGCACTCAGCCTGGAATGACAAAATAGTGGAGATTTTATCTTGTTACAGAATATTGCACATAAAATTGCCTTAACAAACAATGAATGACCAAGAAGCCCCAATCAAGGATTGAGTGCATAAATGAATATTCTTTTCACATTAAAATCTAATTTTAAAAAGGCTTTATGGGCATGGAAAGTATAACTTTCATTGCCAAAGCAGTTCACAATGAAAATTATTAATAAGATTAAAACTCTCTAATTCAAAGATTACATAAATGCACAAATTCAAAAAATCAAAGATTTAAGACTGTTGGTTTGGAGGACAACGAATAGTTGTTTGATACATTTCTAAAATGGGAGTTTACAGTCCTTGTTTAGCAGATCTAACACAGTGATAGATACATAGACACAACACATGTGTGTCTCCTACCTTGCAAAACCTTGTGGAAGTTCTCCCAAGCCATACAGCGGGTACAGGTATGGGCTTTTTCCATATCTGGCCAGAGACTCGCTGTAAAGTTTTATCTTGTTTATCGTTTCGATGCACGGCTTTCCTTTATAACTAGGGCAGAGATTAAAAAATTCAATTGACACGTCTGTATGAAGGGGATATTTCACAGTTCTTAGGATCACAATGTTATATTTAAGTATATTTTATTTTCTATTAAAGATTTCTGAAATAAGTCGAGAGAGAACTGACTCCTCTGTGCGGTACAGTGCAAGGGAGTGGCCGGTGAAGTCTTGGGTGTTCTGGTCCAGACAAAACTTCTTGTAAACGTCTTCCATAGTTGACTTGTTGGGGTCCAGGCCATTCCAGGTTTTAGGGTCATCCACGTCATAGTTGGAGACCCAGCTCACAAAACCTTTGAAGCGGCGTTTCTCAAATATTCCCATCAGGGCTTTAGGAATTAAAGAAGTTCAGCAACAAGGAGGGAGGTAAAAAGCAAACTTAAAACCACCAGCATCTGAGAATATTTAGTATTAGAGTCACACAAATGATCTAAAACATTCTCAACGGTTTTAAGTTGTTCATAATTCCTTTCATAATTTCAAAGTCATTTTTCACTTACAAGACGACAGAGCCTCAGCCTCAGTCGCCGGGACTTTGTGGATTTTACCCCCCTTGAACACGTAGCTGCCCTCGACCACTTTGAAATCAAGGTAGCGAGTCACCTGTGTGATCAGCAGCATCCTGACCAGCTGACCTAAGAGAGATGAAAGTAAACAATGGTGTTATTTTCACACACAAAAACTCAACACACACAAAGGTTTGTAGCCAAAATCAACAAGTTTCTTCTCCATTTCTGACATACATTTAACTTTATGCTTCACATTTACTATGCATTACTATGCATGTTAACTATCATTGTGTGTTTTCATTTTGCTTCCTTCTTTGGTCAGCTTGCTTTCTGAGCGTCTATTGCGCCATTCCATGTGACAATTTAGCTCGTGCCTGCTCAGTGGTTCTTGGGGTTCACCACTTAATTTGTACATGCAGGCAACTAGCTTGGGCCTAGTCACTAATTCACTACCAGTCAATATTTGAGGGCTTACAGTAGTATCAGTCCAAATATTCCCACAGCATAATTTATACTTTGTATCATTCAAAATGGCCCAATCTAACATTAAAACTGTCAGAGAGTGAAAGAAAGAGAAAATCTATGAAAAAAAGCACTTTCTGTTGCTTTAGGTAGCTATTTTTTGTTTTTAATTCTTAGGCAGTATTGCTTGGCTAAATGTGTATTCAAGTTGGAGTGGGCATTAAACATCTAGCTTAAATTACGTGAAATGCAACCATAGCAGCTACATAATATGAACGTCTGAATGATCCATGTAGAGTGTGGAAAGCAGAACAGGTTAAATCAGAGGGGGTAATCAGGGTGGCCTGGGCTACCTACTTACTACTGGTTGATATGAATTGTTAGTATGAATAGGTATAACCACAAGAGACAAGATGCAAGATATTCCAGCATGTGAAGAACAAAAGAGTGATCCAAATGTACCATTGGCCATCAGGAATTTTGGAATGAGGTCCACGTTCCAATCCCGGCCTTTTCCCATCGACTCAGGAGGTTTGCCAGGAAGGTTGAAGTGCTTGTAGAGCTGCAGGGAGGGAAAGGAGCAGACATGAGAAACAGTTAAAACAATGATAAAACAAACATGCATTAAAAAGCAACAACTGAGGATTTGTCTTTGTAATTTATTTTCAAATGGCAGAAGTAGAAACATTTTCAAATCAATTTTTGTCAGTGATAATGGTCCCAGCACAAGGATCATTATTTTGATGAGGACATTAAAGCACACAAGCTTAGACTGCGCACAGCTGATTAATATACTCGCTAAGTGTCCTGCAAATGAAGCTGCCTCTCAAATCCTCAATGAGAGAAAAAAAATGCCTGAGCTGCATCAAGGCAGAGATGCTCATCTTTGTAGACAAAAACATGCAAAACCAGGAAGCAGTATATAATGCAAGGTTGGGTATTATAGACTGTATAGTCTTACTAAGAGTTAGGCTATGGGGTAGGGCTGTGCAACATGTCATTTTTGAAATATCACTATTTTTCAATGAGACAAAGGATTGTTGTCTAGTTTTTAAACGTTCAAAATGGTGTCCCACAAGGGTCCATAATGGGCTCAGTTTTGTTTGTTGTCTGTATGAATGAGTTGTGTATGTACATTACTGATGCAATTTTCATTTCTATTTAGATGAGACAGTGATATATGCACCATAGTCTTCCTTAGAAAGCAAATAAACTATATGGGGCCTTTAATGTTGTCCAGAGAAACATCTGTGACTTCAGACTTGTTCTTTATGTATTTGACCACTGTATACTGTTTCCAACTGAAAGTTGCTGACTTGTTGATGGATGTAACTTTGTTGTATGTTCTGTTTTTCATATAGCAGGAAACACCAGCCTGGAAACACAAACACATTTTATTACCTGCTCCTGACATTGTTATATTGATTATCACTTCTATACTTTGACTGGTATACCTTTTTGCACTGTCAAAGTCATAATCAAGACTTTCTGTTGTGAGAATAAAATAAAGGGACGACAGCCTGAACCGATCTATCAACTAGCATGATCTGGAGAAAGGACATAGGTATTCGCTAAAGAGCTGTCTTTAGGGCAAAGTTGGCTGCTTCTCTGATGTTTTAGCCTTTTTTTTTTTTACAGATAATACCATGGTTTAGCTGCTTTTTTTTAATTTCTTAATGTTCTTGTCCAGGTTTCATACATATTTAGCTTCCCTGCATATTGAAAAGTAGTAGCAGTAGAGTTAAAGCTATACTTACGTCTTCGAGAGGTGTGATGGAGGCACTCTCAGCTCCGTAGTAGGAGTTTCGGTCCATGTGCAGCACCTTCTTCCCCTTCACTGACATGATTCCTGATAAAATGCATTCCTGAGAGGAGAGGAGAGGAGAGGAGAGGAGAGGAGAGAAATTAAGTTATTAGGTGCTGGAAACTCTTTCCTGATAACTAGAATCAGAACTGGAATCTTTCTAATAGGAACAGATTGAAACAGAGTAATCCAACAAATTATCTCAAGCTTTAGCAGCTGTATTAAGAGATCAGATAGAATTGTATTAAGTTTTACAGACATTTGTGTGCCAAGTTGCATCAAAGTTTAACAATCTGAGGATATTACTGAGTACAAAAGGTAGTGACACATAAGGCAAAAAAGTTTAAAAATCTCTCAGAGAAGTGGAGTCAGTGGCTCCCAAACGGCTCTTCTTTGTACCAGTTTGAGTTATTTAAATGTGGATTTATAACAACAAAAACGGAAGAAAGGAAACTGCTGGCTCTCAAATGGGAGTCAACTCCAGTGGAACACATGTTTCTTACAGCTTGCTCGTCTGTGACATTACTGCTTGAGTGCATACACCACAAAGTTTATTAACTTAATAGTACATCATAGTTTCTATTATAGGATGTTAATGACAAAACAACTGTTAAAGGGGCTCAACTGGCCTTTCAGCTCTGAACAAGACTCTTAAGACTCTTATCTCCCTTCATCTGGCGAGACATGTAGTAGCAGGTCTGCAAGACCAAGTTCCTTGTGATATCAATCACCACGTAAATCAGTTCACCCGTGGGAGGAAAATCCCTGGTGGAAATTTTCTGATTATGGCTGCAGCACACAGGTCGAAACAGAACTTTAATGCGCTAACTTTCCTCCATTCCCATTGAAAAATGGCTCCTGTTCACTTGATTTCAACATGAGGAGCATGATTTAAACATGGCAGCCTACAGAAGTACTGTTGCTGACCATCCCTTTCACTTTCCAGCAGGATAACTCACCATGTCACAAAGCTTATATAATCTCAAAGTGGTTTCTTGAATATGACAATGATTTCACTGTACCCAAACAGCCTCCAGTCCGCAGTCACCTGATTTCAACCCAGTAGAGCACCTTTGGGATGTAATGGAATGAGAGATTCCCATCATGGTTGCAGAGTCAAAAAATCAGAGGGAACTGTGTGATGCTACCATGTCTGTATAGACCAAAACTTCCTAAGTTTCCATAACCCCACACCAGTAAAGAGTACCTAATAAAGTGGCTAGTGAGAGTAATTTCTTTAGCCCTTGTTATATAAATAAATAAAAGTGGAATATGCATGGTCTAACTCAACTAACTGCTCTGCATAAATCCATCTTAAATTTCCCTATTATGACCATCTTTAACTTAGAACCTTCCACGTTTTCAGCCTTAATCATGAGAAGGATCATTTCAGAATATGAATATACGCAAAACTCTTTTTTCTTTAAATAAATATTAAGAATGGCTTTCAAAATAAAAAATATTGAGACAAGGGCAAGACTCAATCACAATAAGGTGTATCCAAGACCCAAAGGATGGCTACACCTTCCACAGGCCTCGCAGACTCAGAGGCTTTACTAGCGATGATGGAAAATGCTCCTGCTTGACGGCGTCTGGAATTCCCTCAGACGAAAAGGCCATAATACGATTACAGCAGTGAGTTTGTAGATGAGAGAAAACACTGTGTGCTTCATGTGACCTGGCGTGGACTTTACTCCAAAACTAGTTTAACCACTGAACCACAGCTTACACGGTGCTGCTATATGGTCAGACGTGTTTCTCACATGACTAGAGACAACAATAGATAATAACACTCACTGTAATGTCACCTATACTGCCTTTGAGTTCATAAAGAGAGCTTTCATCAGCTAGAAAAAAATTATTTGACTCTTCATGACCTGTCAAATATAAAAACATCAAACTGTCATGATAAAAGAATATTAAACTTCAATATGATTCAATATTAATACCTGTATCTATAACACAACAACAAAAACAGAAGTCTGAAGCACCTGATTTTCAGTGTTTTTTGATTTACGGTAATCAACTAGAACAACCTTATGGCAACTATAAACCTCGGTAGAGTTTCTGATTTCTAGACAGTGAAAGGTCTGAGGTGTTTCCAGTGATACAAATGTTTTAAGCAGGAGCTGACCATGAGGCGTCCAAATCTACTAAGTTAATCCTTGAGTGAGAATAAACAAATGTGCAAGTTTAAAGAAAATCTCTTGAAGCAAAAGATATGGAGTTTACAAGAATAGGCTGGAAAGCAAAGGATGAACTATGACCAGTGACCTTAGCCTTTGACCTGTAAGTCCAAACTCTAATCAGTCCATCCTTGGACCAGGATGAACATTTGTGCAAAGTTTGATGAAAAACTGTCAGTATCAAGTGTTTAAAAAGTCAATAATTTGTGAGAAAGAAAATTTGATTGTAGATACTTTAAAGGTTGTAAATGTACATGAATCACACCTTTTAATTTTTTAGATTACAAGGTCAAAAATCCAACAATTGTTTTAAGTTTGGTTTCTTGTCAATTTTTAACTTCAACATGTTGTAAATTTATGATTTTAAAAACTTGACATTTGAGATTTTAATGTCAAAATTGAAGACTTAAAACTTGGCTATTTTCTTCTTTGTTTTCTTGTAAACACATATTTCATAATCTCCGAAACTTCCTCCTCCCAACCTGAACCCCATGTTGGGAGGCACTGATCTAAGGTAAACTACTACATTTGCAAAGTTCATTTATTCCTCTCTTAGGCACAAGCATTTTGAAATACATGTGGTTTTGATGAACCTTTGGTACATTTTAATACAATTATTCATTAAAATAATCGATATTTTATCATTTAAAAGCATGGTATCAAAATAAAAGCATTAAAACCTTCAACTTTTAAGTCAAGAGTCCAATTTCAACTGCAGTAAGCAGTTGGACATATCAATAGCTAGCCAAATTTTTTTCCTCATATCATGTTAGAAAACAGTATTTCTTAATATCTGGATGATGAATAACTAAGTGCAAAACTGGAATTTTATTATAATAAAAACAATTATTGCTGGGATTTAATCCATGGTTTTCCAAGATTATTTTCTGCCTTTTCTGTCTTTATTCGAGAGACAGATCAGTAGATAGAGGCAGAAACTGGGGAGAGTTGGAAATGATATGCAGGAAAGGGGCCACAATTTGAATCCAGACTGCCCTTTCCCTTTTATCCTCATTTAATTTTTAGGGTTCATCAAGCAAATCAATAAGCTGTCAGCTAACAGAAACAACAAAGCTAAAAGGATAAAGCTAAAAATATAAACTTAAAAGCCCTCACATTTCACTGGAAACTTGGTTGAGTGTAAAAACCTCATGCTGCTAGGTTTATCTGCAGGCTGCGCTTTCTAAAGGAACAGTCCTCATTTTGACGTTAAACGCACTTCATGATGTTTTTACCAAAATAAAGGCAAAGACTTCAACTTCTTCTCCTAATGAGAATTTTTATTTGATTCTATGCATACAAGGGGTTTATTGTACTGCTTTTCCTTTTTCCAAAACATGAGGAATAAATGTTCATGTAGGTTGATGATTTAAGGGTGCTACTCTAATCTTGTCGTAGCTAAACCTTTCACTTCATCAAACTACAATATCTTACTGCATAATTTTCATCATTACATCTAATCTGTAGCTATGAGAAATGTGTGGCAATAAAGTCATATTTAAAAAAAATAAATCAACTAAAAAATAATAAATCAATCATTAATTGAATGAAGCTGTTGGGGGTTTGTTGCCATGCTGAAGGGCACCTCTGCAGTGCAGTGAGTGAACAAGCACCACCCAACTCTGAATGGATTTCAGTCAGATACAGTTCAACTAACATACTAGTTACAGTATGTTTACAAAGACACAAATAGAGTAAAACCTGATTAGAGTAAAAAAGTATCATGTAAACACATTAATCTGAACACTCTGATAAGAAATGGCCCATTTGGGGAAAAAAGGAGAATTAAATATCCATCGCACGGTGAGGAGACAGGCATCAATAGTGGTGTTTGTTGACCACAAAGGTGGAGTTTGTTATTAGCGTGTTTACCGAAGGCTAGATGGAAAATAATTCAGGAGGAATAAATACAGCTGGACGGCAGTTCTGGCCCCTTGACAGAAAGACATACTTGACTCACCACACTCGATGTAGCCCAGAGTGTATCATTGCATGCTGTTACTGTCTACTACGTTGATTAGTTAGGAGTGATCAGAGATCAACAGTATGTCTCAATTATTTTAACAGGAGGACAACCGCTTATTTTGCTGTTGCTCACAGACTAGATTTTTATGCATATAATTTATATACACACATGTATGTGTGAGAGCTTGTTTTTTAGCCAGTATGTAAACCACATACTTGGAATCCCCAAACAGAATGATTTAAATTGGATTGAAGAAATACTGCAGATGTTACCACATTTACTGGGATCCCTCATAAAACCAAATAGTTTCTGTTTTCAGTAATATAAAACAGAGAAAAGCAACAAATTCCTACATGGTAGAATCTGGAAGAGCAGACAGTTTGACTTTAATCATCGCTGGTCGATTAACATGTATGTTTGTTTATCTGCTTCCCAGCCCTGTGAAAACCTTCACTGTCTGTTTTATGTAATGTTTCTACTCTGTGTATCCTGTGAGCCTAGCGGATTAAAGTCCAACACATTCTTGTGACTTGAAGCACTCTAAAGCATGCTGAAAATGTTCAGTGTTGTAAAATCAAAGCAGCAACTGTGATGCTCCGTCATGTGATCGCTTCCACCTGAACCCCTATGACCCATCCAGCTGTAGTTGGACTTTGTTGCCTCTCTCCTTCTCTCTGATTTTTATGGGTCATATGTGTTGTAGACTGAGCCGACAGTTTCTCCCAAGTCCTGATGTTTGATACCGGTTTCGTTTTCTGCCTGGTTGTATGCTGGCTCGGGGTGTTTTCC
Organism: Cheilinus undulatus; assembly: GCF_018320785.1. Lineage (NCBI taxonomy): Eukaryota > Metazoa > Chordata > Actinopteri > Labriformes > Labridae > Cheilinus > Cheilinus undulatus. The sequence continues at coordinate 14,108,482 of NC_054887.1, read as the reverse complement.
TCTCCGTCAGCATAGCCAATACTTTCTGGCACAGGTAGCGATGACTAGGCTGCCTCTGGCTCTGGGTTAAAGCCCTTCTTTATATAAAAGACACAGCAGGTCAGCTTTAGTCACATGTCAGCAGCAGTGACAGTGACACATCAGAATTTGTCTGCAGCCTTATTGTATGTCCTTCCTGTAGATGACACCCAGACATTTACAGACATGCTCAGATTTCACTGCAGTGTGTTATTTTTGGAGAGCAGCTTGTTTTTGATGCTACAGGATGTAGAGAAGTAGACGTACAGCAGAGAGATTATGAACATGGGTACAGAGCTCATTCAAATCTCTATTGACATTTCAGAAAATCCTTATGTCAGCATTTTTTTAATTTAAATCCAGCCAACCAGAACCTGAATAAAGATACAATATCTAATTTGGCACAAAAACAGAATTGGAAAACAGAGAAGGAAGACAAAAGTATTAAAAAAAATTGTCTTAGATTAGTCTGTTTAGGTCTGTGGAGGAGATGACAGCAATGACTGAATAAAGTTTGGACAAGGAACACACAATAATTGATGGTACTGATATATTATCAGCCGATACTGTAAATGTTCTATAGAGTTTATTAATTTCGGTAATATAAAGTTTATTAACCAATATAATCCACTGCTAATAAAGGGATTTGTTGACTCCCTCATGAGACTACACATTACATAAAAGTAGGTGGTATCATGGTATGTAGCCCATCATTAGAAGCCTCTACACAGCGCAGACTAAACAGGTGTGGGAGTTTTTCTGTATTTCAGAGAAGGATAACACAATTGTGTTTATAAATCATATTCTGTAAAAATTGCAAAAGACAGAAAAAATCCTCAAGTCTTATCAAACTGATCTTAAAAGTCACATAAGAGTTGCATCCTCATGACAGACTATAATAGGAATATGAAGCAAAAGTAGCTGCTAGCAATAGCTGCTAGCATTAGGACCAAGCCAGAGGCTTGTGCAAGGCAAAGCGCCCATTAAACAGACATTTGAAAGTGCAGAAAGTTTTTCAGACAGCAAAAGGCAAATCTATAAACGTCAAAAGCAGTCTCAGTCCTGATCTGCCGCTACCTTTTAGAAGTGGTCCTGTCTGCTCTTCATGTTTCATTCACAGTCTGATCGACAACAACAGTATTTTTTGATTAATGCAGCACTTCCCATTTTCACTTCCCTTTGTAAAGACTTATGTCAGTGCATATTTTGATTTTTCATGAAAAACATATGCTCGTAACAGGCTTCAGCTTCTCATTTTAAATAGAGAAATGCTCTCTACATTTTCATAACCTGCTTTAATAAGGAAACATACCTGACTTGACATCGGTCAGCTAAATTCTTATTTAGTTGATTGAAAAGTCAGATTTGACAGTTTGTCAAGATCTTTATCATGGCAAAAGGGAAAAAAACCCTCTTTAAAAGCAAAGTATGTGGGTTCTTAGTTTATGATGTTCTATTTTTGCATAGAAATGTTCTAGTTAAAGTTAAAAAGAACAAATAACAGTCATCAAGTCAGAATATTTCTTTGTTTTTTAATGTACATAGGAGTGATGTCAGTGATGGGTTGTAAATCTATCTGCTTACTATACATTAACCCTGCTTACCCTCAGATGTGCATTAATAAATAAAATAAACTTTGATTCTTATTAGTTATTAGCCATCAGGATTAGGAAACTATTGGTTATCGGTATCAGTTCAATAAAATACTTATTGTGCATCACTAGTTTGGATCATCTCATTCACACTCCAGAGATCTATGTTTTGTTTAAATCTATACAGTTTAGGCACAAGTAATAATTGTGTTATATGATGTCTTGTCATTGCAGTCAGGTGGGATTTGAGGTATTCATTAGAAGCACACCACAGAAAACACAGCATGCCAAGAGCAGGTCCATGTAAAACATATGTTTTTTATCTAATCAGGAGAACTTGATCATAAGATCATGTGAGTACTGGAGTAATAAAATTACACTGAAACCTTATCCCTAATTGTGACAATTAGAATTTATCCATATTAATATAATTTATTTGATTATATAGTTTTGGCTGCAGCCCCACCTTGGAAAACTGATTTCTTCATCTTTACATTGAATAAAACTTTGGACTACTTATAACTTCACAGCATTCCTCTCATAGTTAAACAGCAGATTATAGTTCTACATGCAAAACATGTGATGAGCTTATGAAATTAGACAGGAATGTGCTGCCTTCAGAGGAATTCTGATTTTTCATGACTACAAACTGCATTAGTATTTGGTCCTTTTGAAGCTATATTTTGTACATTTATAAAACTGTTTGATCTTCACTTGATTGGTAATGCCTTAAACTTCAACCCACGTGAACTTCCTTTTCAGTTAAAGAAAAGGAAATGGAAACAATGGTCGTCTTCACTTGTTATATAAGTTAATTTCCTCCTTTTCATGGGTACAAAGATAGCAGCGTTTTACTGAATAGGAAAGCATCATCTAGTGCTTTTAAAGGAAAGAAACTAATTATGTTTTATATTTATTTTTAATCACTTTAATTACTCAATTTATTTTCTCAATTTCATGTTCAGAAAGATTAGATTTTCCACTGAGTTTAAGTTTCTCCCATTACTTTCTCCACTGCCACAGGTGGTTTGCAACAGTAATCACTGGTGTAATGATTAGTGGACTGATGCAAAAAATCCGAAAAATCTCCCTCAACCACACCTCATAGCATGGAGCAGGCTGCTTTTAGAAGGTACAGTTTGATATCTGGTGTAAAGCTGCTCCTTTTGTGTCATTAGACATGAACAGATGGAGAAGCCCATCCCCCAACTGCTTAACAAATCAAAAATGCTAAGAGGAGTACAAACAAAAGCCACGCTAGCTATTCTGAAGGTACAGTTTGATTTACACTCACCAACCACTTCATTAGGGTACAACAGTTCAGGTGCTTATTAGCGCAAACACCTAATTAGCCAATCACATGGCAGCAAACAATGCATTTAGGCAATGGTTGATGTAATCAATGCAATGGGCTGAAGTTTAAAAAGAGCATCAGAATGGGTAGAAAGGTGGTTTAAATTACTTTGAATGTGTCATGGTTGTTTGTGCCAAACGGGCTGGTCAGAATATTTCACAAACCACTGAACTACTGGCATTTTCAAGCACAACCAAAAAGAACAAACATCCAGAAAGCAGCAGATCTTCCTGCAAAAATGCCTTGTCATGGGTCAGAGGAAAAAAAAACAAACAATTAGATGTTTCAAAAAAAGAAACAGAACACAATAATCCATCCATATCAAATATAACAAAATCACTGCGCCTAGAAGTCTAAAATTTGTATACTGTTAGTATCAGTGGTACAAACTTAATGCCTGAAGAGAAAAGGATTTCCTGTGAATCATGTCCTCTGAAACATACTGAGTTTGTAGTAATGACAGAGCTGGTGTTTGTGTGTAGTAATAAAAAGAATCTATGAAATTACACAGAAGTGGCGTCCCTTATTAGCATTAAGGAAGTAAAACCACGTAAAAACTACACCGTGCTGTGCTCTGCAGGACTTTTCAGGCCAGTTGACAGTCCGTTGAGCTCTGAGCTGACAACAGTGCTAACAGTAAAGGCTACTCTCAGTTCCTCAGGCTTTCAGAGCCACACCCAAATGGGAGCTCAACCAACACCCCATACACCAGAATTAAACAAGCCTTTAGTCTGAGCCTGCAACTAGCAGTTTCTAACACAGACATTGTTGTCATAAATAAATATCATGACAGAAAATGTACAAAGTTGTTTGTGTCATAAATTAAATAAAAAAATTTAAGCATACTAAGGTTCTCCAGCACTTTACATTGCAGTGAATGTAGAGCCTTGGGGTTAGCAGGAAGCTGCAGTAAAGTCTCAAAGTCAGCAAAGTATTTCCTTGTCATACTCAAGTTGTGCAAAATTGTTGGCAAGACAGGTGGCCTGTGACAGAGTATTATTTTAACAACAACAAAGCTGTGGCATGTTTAACTTCCAGGTTAAACTCACCTTGCATAAAAGCAAATAGCTGAGTTGAACTGTCATCTTCTATGCCACTACAGATGGCAAAAAAAGATTCCACCAAAACTTTTCAATGATAGACATTCTTCATGATGAGTGGTTAAAGTTTAAACACTAATTATAATAAAGATGAAGAAACTATGGATCACTTATTAACCTTATCTGTCCCATTTGATTGCCAAGAATCTCAGAAGCTCTTAACTCTTTCATTTCATCAGACATGGTTTGATGTTTTATATCACTCTAAAGGGTACATAATGAATTTAATTTTAGGCATTTGTATTTTATAAACATAGAACATAAAAACCTCCACTTATAATTTTCCATGAGGGCTGCAATAACAAATGGATAAAACTGTTAAAACCATATTGGGGCATAAACAAACAGCTGAGAGGAGTTTTTAACATCATGATGGCAATAATTTAATGACTATTGAAAAAAATAAAGAGAAATGTTCATCAACAAGCATGTTTCCATGATGCAGAAGAGATGCTAGAAAGCTAAAACATACTTGATTTAAAACTTCAAAAGATTTTTATTTTAAAAAGCAGTGCAGCTTCTGCATTCCTATTTTAAGATTACGCTAAGGTTGTCATGAAAGCAGAATTTGAAACTGAATGTAACAGAAATACCGACATACAGACGCCTGTTTCACATACCACAGCAACAAACACATTGGTCCTAGACCACTAATATTGTGTTAATTCATGTTTTTATTCTCAAAAAAGTGCACGTACACTGTCTAGATAGCAGAAATACAATATTTTAGTCTGAGTAACATATGTTTTCCAAAGTATCTGAGCAATTTGGACAGTGTGCAGGAGATTATTTGCACATTTTAATGGATTTATTGCACTCCTACAAACCTCTTCACGACAGTAATATAGTCTTTTGAAGCTTTGGTACTTTTAACACCAACGATCACTACTGTAACAGAGATTGTATCCTCTAAAGTGGCATTTCATGGTATAGATATTAGGAATTTTTTCAGAAGTAGATTTTACATTGTGTACTGAAAATTAATTCAGTATTGTATAAACAGCTAGTTAAAGTATTAGAATCCACAGGTACTTTTTTAAAAACTTTGCATTACATTATAAAAACAGTATAAAGCTGCCGAGGAACTTTAAGTTTGGTGTTGATTTTGGCGCCCCCTGTGTACAAACAGTACTTAACGATTTTACAACACGACTTGAGAATACTTTTTGGATATTATGTGCTTCAGACAATTCCATGTCTGTGATTTTAACTAATTACAGAACTGAAAGGTACTGAAGTTATGAAATCAAATTATATACTGTCATATTTTCAAACCAATGCTGAAAGAGACAGTGACCAACAACACCGTGACACAAAGAAATAAGTTATTTTCTGATTGCTTCACAATGGTTACACTCTCATTTGGAAACACCTCAACACAAATGTGCAGGAAGGTGCAGGATTATAGTAATTTATATTGGGTTTTGCCTGTATGTCAGTATTTACAAATACATCTTTGCTGATACCGATACATGAATGTAGTTCAGACCTAAAACTTCAGTCCTTAAAACACACTTAAAGTTTATAGACTAAGGATGACCAAAGAAAGACACTTCAGCTGACGTAGGTCTCTTGATCCAGCCCAAAACTCCACAAATTTATTTGTACATAATGCCAATACTCTGAATAGGCTGGGCCCCTGAAAAACCCAGAGAACGAGCCCTCCCCAGATGTGAATCATTGATGATATCAATGCATGTGTGTTGGATCAGTACATTCAGTTGGTGCTGGCAACCTGGCCAAAAGTTAACCTTATTTTGGACCAGAAAAGTGGGTCAAACTGTTACTGGGTTCTAATGTTGGAATTATTAAATCATGCTACGTTTTAGCCCCTTTTCAAAATGTTTTCCACCCATTTTCCTACTTCTTTATGCCAGTTTAACCCTTTTTTAGATGTTTGTCACTTTCTTACCAGCTTCAACCAACTTTTGCCACATTTTATGCCACTTTTTGTCTATTTTTGCTATTGTTTCACCACATAATGCACATTTGGACCAATTTGTGCCTCTTTTTGCCACTTTGAAGCCTTTCTTGGCACTCTAAACCCTTTTTTGTTGCTTTTCACCAATTTTTTTCACTGCTACCCAGTTTTAACACATTTTTGACACTTCAGTCCATTTCACAAACTACTTTTTGGCACTTGAATCCCAATTTTCCCACTTTTGGCCAAGTGTGTCACTTCTTCTTGCCAGCTTTTACCAATCTTTACCACTTTTTAGCCTTTCATGCCTATTTTCACAGTTATGTAATTATTTTCCATTTAAGATGTCTCAGGTTTTTCTACTATATTTTCTGGCATCCTGATGTTTGTCTACATCATTACTTTGTTTTGAAGTCTGACGTTACTTTCCTAATTGTTTTGTTCAATATGCCCATCGGCATTGCTATCAAAATTGCTTTAAGGAAAGAGGTTTACATTCTTAAAAAAAAAAAGCGATACTGTACTAAAGCATAAATAGATAACATTAATTTACTGTTACTTTGATAAGAGTGGTTTTTACTCAGGTTAGAAATAGAATATGGTTATCACAGCCTAACTTCACAGTGGACCTTTTATTTATTTATTTATTTATTTTACCTCAATGGGCCCTCAATTTCGCTGGGCCCCAAAAAGTTCTCCCATTTATCCCCCCTTATGGGCAGCCTTGCAGATACTTACAGCTGATATAGCGGTAGAAATGCTAATATCTGTCGCTACCAATGTTTAGGTTCAAAATTAAAAGTCATTAACATACTAATAACTAGTTTTGAGTGTCAAGAAGATCATTATTTTAGGGCAGAGGCATCAAAAAATGTATTAATATTGTTTAATTTTTACTAGTTTGGTATCAACATGCAAAATTCTGGTCTCATGACAACCCGTGTCTGACATCAATCCTCAAGACAAAAAAATAACAAACTGTTGGGGTTTATGCTGATGCTCTTATTTTTTTATGTGGGTCAAACAGAAGTATTAAAATCAATGTCAGTCTGTTTCATAACCAGCTAAAACTCCTTATTGTAGTTTTAAGTGCCTGATAGTAAGATTACCCAAAGTAAAACAACATTTCTGTTCGTTCCCAAACGGTTTAATTTCATCATCTTAAATGACAAATCGCAGTGTAATATGTGAAAATAAGCTTAATTTCTCTTATTTTACTCTTCAGCCTGTTGAATCCACGCGCTTTTGCAAACTTTGGCTAGATTTAGGTAGCTGGTAAGTTGGGAGCTTTTTGCTTTCCCCCCACCATCCTAAAGAAATTTGATTATTTAAATTAAAATTTAAGTTTGATAGAGATCAAGACTACACTTGAGGTTAATCTGTAGAGCTGACACGTCGTTCCTCTACTGTAAGCAGGCTAGTTAGGCTAATTTAGGTCGGCTAACGATTGCAGACTAATCATCAGCGTTTAATCTTATCTTGACTTTGAAAAGCTCTTCAAATTATCGCATAACAATCAATTTAGGTTAATTAACCTGACTCATTATACTGACAGTCGATGAAATTCAAATAAAAGAGTGGTGTACTGAACTTTTAAAAAGTGTGTAAACAGTCAAGAATCGTTAATCTTTCCAGGCGCTGATAGCACTTAGAGATAGCATGGTGCTAACAGTTAGCACAGGCTACTTTGCTCAGAGTTTCTTTTAGCTTTCGTTTAACGGCTAAGCTAGCTACTTAGCCACAGAGGCCCTGTTAGCTCAGAGCCGAGCTGTCAACGGCTAACTGCGATGGTAACAGGTTGCAAATCCTCTTCAGGCTGAAATAGTAAGCAGAGTTTGATTTGTTCTCACCGTGAGCCCAGTGCCCAGCACGATAACGTCGTAATCTTCATTCATTTTTGCTAATTTTCTCTCCTCTGCTCCTGAATATCTGGAAAGAAGAAACGGAGATCAGCGGGGCCGAAAACGACAGAGGGGCTGCGGTTCAGCGTCAGGCGGCTTGGGGGCGGGCTTAGCAGCTGTCAATCACTTGATGGGAGAGGGAGGAAATTGTTTGAGGTTGACATACGAGAGAAAAACACAAAATTCTTACTTATTTAGAAGCAAAAATCTCTGCAAATACCCAGAGGTGAGCTTAAAAGTACATATTTTTAATCAGTGTATTTCAAATCAATTAAAGTATTGATAGTGCATTCATATGAGGTTTTTACATTAATATTAATTTTACTAAATAGGCAATTAAAATAGTTCAAAGAGAAGAAAGGCAACTACAAGTAAAGATTAAAATGTAAGGACTTTTATTGCCTAAAACTGGACTAAAATACTTTTGAATTTTTGTCAATAAATCTAAAACCATAAGGGTGGAAAAAATACTTGAACTTAAAGGCATTTTACCCATTTATTTTGAAGCTTTCTTTGCCTTTATTGGTAAAGGAGAACAGTGGATAGAATCAAAAACAGGGATGAGGAGATGGGGAGAGACATGTGGGAAAGGAGCCACAGGCCAGACCTGAACCTGGGCTCAAGGCTGCCCATAAGTGGGGGAAAGAGGAGAAAGCTTTCTGGGGCCAAACCAAGGACCCATGGAGGTCAGGGAAATCACAGTCCATTGAAAAGTTAAGTTGTGATAACCATATTTTATTTTTAACCTGAATAATAACCACTCATATCAAACAAAAATTAATCTTGTCCATGTATGCTGTAGAATAGTATAGCCTTTTTCAAGATGTAAACCCCTTCCTTAAAGTAGAATTACCTTATGTGGAAAAAAATTGGCAGAAATAAGTGGTCAAAAGGTTACAGAGAAGCAAAAATTGATTGAAAGTGGCAAAAATAGGTCGAATGAGAAAAAAATAAAAATATTTCAAATAAAGCAGCAAATAGAAAGAAAGAAAGGGAAAAAATGGGCAAAGGGGTGGAAAAAACTGTAAAAAAAAAAAAAAAAAAAAGTTGCAAAAATGAGTTTAACATGGAAACAAAAACGGCAAAATTTTCACAAACATTGTGATACTAGTTGATTTGCCAATTACAAGCAAAATCTGACCAATTAGATTCGGCATTTTAAAAAGTTGCTTCCTTAATTCCTTAAATTTGACATGTTTTAAAACACTGAAAAATTCTGATGTGGAAGAGAGCTGAAAAGTCACCATGTGTAATTCAAAAGTGAAGGAGGCACACCTTATTTGTAAACCAAGCATCATTCATGCAGTTTGCCTCTGTATTTCTCATTCACAAACCAGGTGAGTTTGAACAGCAGCAGTTACTACAGGCCACAGAGTCAGCTAACAGAGGATCACAGAGGTAATGCATTTTATGAAGTTCAATATTTGTTTTTCCTTATCTTTAATCTGAGTTTTCTTCAGCGGTGGCTTTTGTCTTTGCCCCGCTCTATTAAAGCTTTAACTGATGAAGGACCAGTTATTTTATGCAGAGTCTCTCCCATCGCAGCTGCTAAAGCTCATCATGGGTGTAGTCATAGGTGTCTTGGTGGCCACCCTTACTAGTCTCCTTCCACCAAGGTCACTCAGTTTATAGTTTTATACTTTTTAATAACCTTTTCTCAAAGTTGGTTAGTGTTCTTTTGTCTTCATGATGTAATAGTAGCCAGGAATACTGATTATACTGTGAACTGATATTGATTAATCAGCGACAACACTATCAAGGTGTAGGTCTCTTTATACTACAATCACTTGAGACAATTGTAAGACTACGATCACCATAAAGACCTTTGAGCTCCAAAATGTAAAGGTAGCCTTCAAGTCTAAAGCTGTGTCTGAAATGACACCAAAAGTGCACTACATAGTGAATACGCCATTCTGTAGTGGTGTCGGCATTCAGAATGAGCATTGTTATATCCTAATATGGAGCACCCATTGTATACAACAATGCATAGTGAAAATTAAACTTTCAGCCAAAGTATGTATGTATGTGATTGTCTGTAAACCTGAGACATAATTTGGGTTTAATAACTTTCTGCACCCAGTAAAACAGCATGAACAGCAATATGCCTTAAGTCCCATTACATACTGTTATGAATGCTATCTGCAGCGGTGTAGCGAGGCATCATAAATCCTACTTGCTGGGAAGTAGCGTAACCAGTTTGCAACCATCCAACAGCAACTCAGGCAGACTTGCAGCCTGTTTCATCAAGCTCTCATCAGTGTAGAAAACCTGTTCAACATTTGCCAAACTTGCTTGGTCTCTATCTCTTTTCTCTATATGACCTCTGCAATCATTGTCCTCTTCTGCCTCAAGGCTGTTTCAGACTGGGTGCGTGCTTGCTGCATGACAGCTGTGGCCTGTGTCTCCCTGCTGTCACAGCCCTGTCTTTCCTCACAAGTTTTACCTTGATAAATCTCACAATATGTGACTTTATTCATTCTATAACTGCGCCAGGAAAAAAATTATTTGTATAAAGAAGGTAGCTTCACATAAATGCCCAACTGGGCTTTTATTTTCAAAAGCACAAACCAAAAGTGCAACCGTGCTATGTTTCTCTTGCTTGTGACATATTGTACCATGCATTTCTGCTAAAACAATGTGCATTTTCCTGTCCATTTTAGCCTTGACACACACTTATCTTGTGGTAAAAATAGGTAAGCCTTCTATTCTCTAGATTATTGGTGAAACACACTACTCACTCAAGCAGTCTAAAAGCCCTGACTTGTTAACATGTATGCTGTGATGCACCCAGTCTGAAACAGCCATGTAGTAAACAGTAGTGAGACGGCATAACTGGCTTCTTTTTAGCTGAAGTCTGGCATGTGAACAAGTGCCAACAAACCATCTTGCATATAAACCAGGGCTTACTGCTGAGAGCAGGCAACCACTGCACTTTGTGGAAATGAGATAGCATACTCTCTCTTTTTGAAGTCATAATTTAATCAAATTGACTTTGAAACTACAATGTAAAGGTGTAAAAATTGCACATTGTTGCTTTAGTTGTTACATTTTTGGAAAAATTGTTTGTGCCATGCTCCGAACTGTTTTGGGTCTTTGGACTAAAGCAAAACTTTTATCCGTGTTTTAAGCCTCAAAATCTTGTCGCTGAAAAAAGTAACTACACAACAACAGCTGAGGCGAGATTTATTACAATCAACACAACCCAAACTGTTTCACTACAGTCACATAAAATTAAGATAATTTTTCTTGCATGGAACTAACTGCTCGTCTGTGCTCTGCATGACTGGTAGGTTTTACTATGCATCTGGTAGAACACATCCAAACACTTGCACTACATCTGGTTTCCTGGCAAGCTGTCGTGCCGTTGTGCCAGATGAGTCCTCTGAGTCTCTGAGTCCAAGCTGCAGGAGCGTCCTGACCGCGTCTGCATGCTGACCGATGGACGCCATGTGAAGAGCTGGGACAAGAAAAAAAGTATGAGAGTAAGTTTGGAAATATTTTAGGTGAAAGCTTACCTTGAGTTTTAAGACCACTCCTATTTTTCATACAACTAATAGTTTAATTTATTATGGCGTGTTTTAGAGTGTTTTATGTGGAGACACATTATTTGTCCAAGCTGTGTTTAAAAGATTATGTTAATTAAGTTTTCGAAGTTCCTGGATTGTCCTCTAGAGGCTATCTGCAGAAGCAACAGAAGTCACATAGACAATAATGTTAAACTGTTGATTTTTGGGGGGAAATAAACCTGTTTACAGCCTGGTTCATAAACAATTTTAATCAATAAAGTTAAGATCATATTAGGGACACACTGGTGATTTTTTTAAATAAATCATTTATTTTGGTTTAAAGAAGGGAAATGAGTGATGCATAACTGATGTGACTACAAGTCAGCGTGATGTAGCTGTTTGTTGGATGGCTAAAGTTAGTTGAAGACAGCATTTCAATAAAGCAACTGCCACAGATTTGCTTCAAAAGACAGTTTCATAAATTGTCTAAGTAGTGGTCACTTTTTTAGAAACTGCTCTGAACTTGCTGCAGGGATAAATAACAAATGATGGAACATTTAACAGCTGGTATTTATTCACTCAAGCTTTCATTATTTTCACATGGTGATTCAGTGCTAACTGAAAGCTTCAGGCTGGCGTATTCAAGTGCTGTGGGCTCTTTTCATTTCCAAACTTGCTGATTACTTTTTAACAAGCTGCACATTTATTTCAATTTTTATCTGGATGTGATTTTGTTACAGCACAGCTCTTGAATGGAAATAACAATCAAAGTGTTTTTAAAATCATTATAAACATGTGTCTAAAAGCTTCACACAGCTATCTGCTTTCAACTAGATTATTAGGACACTTATAACAGTAATTACCATAACTGATGATGGCTAAATAGACAGTGATGGATTAAAAACAACAGTTTCCTTTCCCTGCAAGTTTGTTATTATAGCTGTAAACAATGTAATGAAAAGTAAAAAGAAAGTTTAAACTTCTGTCCAAAGATTATTAGCAAGTTAGCCTCAAAATGACAAGCAAAATTGTTTAAGGTCATGGAAACTAAACCATGAATAATCATTTTCCATTGGTCTGACATCCTTTCTCAAAAGGTAGCTCCTTTCTTTAACCTGCGACAGTTTGTAACATACTTAGTCTGCTAAATGTCTAAAAGCAATTAAAGGTTTTGCTCTTGGTCAGTAGCTGCAAAACAGTATCACCAGTGAATGGCTGCAAAATAACCCTAAAGTCAAATGTGTTGAAGAAAATGTTACTCATGTTACATTTGACATTATAGAGCAGTGTTACAGAAATGTTGTATTCTATTAAAATGAAACATTTCTGACACCAAAAAGACACAAAAACACTAACAAACAGTAAGGAAGATTGGCAGCTCCTGTGTTACTGTTTTTGTTTATGCCTGGCCTCTCTGAAAAAAGAAAAATGTCATCTTTATCTGTTAAAAGAAAAGTCAGTCTCTACAAGGCTTCACATTGCTATCTGGAACTCAGAATTAAAAATCAAGAGAGAGTTTTTTGGGGCAAATTCTCTGATTGGTGGTGTGCTAGCAGGGACGAAGTTGAATTTTCCCAGCCTGTTTAAAATCCTTACAATTCCAGGTAAAATCAGTCAAAAGCACCCTAGCAGGTATAGCCAAATAAATAAATAACTGAACAGTAATTGATAGTAATTGAAAGCTGTGTTTGAACCATTTGGAGCACAAGCGCAAACAAGGTGTCTTTAGAAAGTTAACAATCTGAAGTTTCTTCCCACACTGTCAGTCTCCCTGTAGCTGCTACTGGTATTGAGTAATAAAACAGAAAACAAAAAAGTTTTTTTCTGTCTTAATTTGTATTGTGAAACAGAGGCCTGTAGACGAGGAGGTATTAGTGGGAGAACTCAGCTGGTCTAGAGCATAAACCCTATTTTAGATTCAAGGTTGACAACAGAACATAAAAATTAGAATTTTACACCTGTTTTTATGAGGAAAAGCCCAGCAGTTTCAGACTGGAGACTTCAAAAAGGATTAAGGTTGGCAGACATTTTTCTATGCAACACTGCTAATAATTGCCGGGAAAAAAGACGTTATTATGGTAAATACAGTTGACAATTGAGAACTAGAACAGCAAATTTGACGTGAATATGATTCTGGACCAAAAATTTGACTGGATTTACTTTGTGGGGACTCGTACTGATGCAGCAGGACCGTTTTATGTGGATAATTAGGATCAACAGAGTACAGAAGAGCTTCTAATGGTAAGCTGTATAGAGCTGAGAACAATCTTGGTCTCAAGACCACGTTTTGAATGTCTTGGTCTTGTCTCTGAATCCAGAGCATCTTTACTCGGTCTTGTCTCAGTTTCGGAATGGCAAGACTCTGGATTTTCTATCAAGACCAGTCTAGATCACCCCTGACGTGCTATTCTTCGACGCCATTAATGGGATATTGCAGAGAAGCCTTTGCTGTAACAACAAGTAGTCACAGTGGTGAGCTCGGATTTTTGAGCGTTTTGTTGCTGAATTTTGTTCAGGCTGGGCATTCATTTATTTATTTGCCAATTTATTTATTTATTTGGATACGATGTAATTTTTAGTTGAACTGTTCCTGATGAATTAATGCTCTAATCTGACTTCAAACAGCTGCCGTTAGGTCAGATAGTTATGCCTCCTTGAAAATCTATTCAAGTGCCTCATGTGTCAGACTCACATCTTAACAAACCAGTCAATATTTTTAGACAGAAATAACTCTCAACATTTATTTTAGGCTTCTTTCACCTAACAAATACTGGTTTTGGTTTTGTCTTGGTCTCGGATAGTGTGGACTTGACTAAAACACTTGAGCTGAGTCACTTTTATAAATGTTTGTTTGTTGGTAGGCTGACAAATGCATTAAACATGGCTGCTGTGGTGGTTTTATCCACAAATAGTTAACATGGTCGGAATCCTACAATTCAGACCTTTCTGGTGAAATTTAACACTTTCTATTTAGATTTTGTTAATAACTACATAGTTACAAAAAACTGCCTGCCTGCTAGTGGGTCCTCAGATATTTAAGGGGTTAAAGCTGCAGGCTGAAGAAATCTACTGGAGTATTTCCAGCAATCTTTGAACCTTTTAGTTGTTAAACTTCATCAAAGTACCCATGTTTTGAATATGGGATTCTTTTCCCCAAACACAAAGTTTTATTTTCGCATATGTTAAAACTGATTTAGTCAATGAGAAAAAAACGATAAGCTCACTGCTGTGTTCAAAAACAACATTAGCATTTACTCTCTGATTACCTGTTCTTTCCTTACTGTCACGTATATGAAGATTTGCCCCCAACTCTAGCAGCGTCTTGATGGTAGAAGTGTGGCCTTCCTGTCAAACAAAAAAAGATCACAATAGTAACAGTTTGAAAAAAAAAAAAAAAGTCGCATGTAGACTTCACCATTCAGCTTAGGGCTTTGTGTCTTTTACAGCTGAATTAAATATGGAAATTTAACATATTTATCAATCACTTTAGAGGAAAATATCAAACTCAAAACTTGTCTTTATAGCTATTGTTTACCCAATAAATTCAGCTTAATATTTGTTCTATTAATCCAATACTTTAGCCTAATATTTAAACTATTCATCCAGTATTCTAGTTTAATTTGCATGAACTACCAATAATTGGTATCATTACTGGCCCTGAATAATCAATATTGGTTGAGCTGATGCCATGAGACACCCTAACAGAGAAGAATGCTTCCAACAACTCCTGGGTTTATAGGACCATAAAAAGTGCTCCACCATGAGAAGGCGGCATCCTTGGCTAACTGTGGTACTTGTTTAACCATAATAATATCTCTTTATTCCAGCTATCTGTCCACATTTCTCCTTTACTCTCTACTTCCCTGCCTCATCAGCTTGCTAGTTTTAATAATTTCTTTTCTCACAGTTTTTCAGTGTTAAAGTTGACTCACATCTAAGATGTATTTTTATATACAGTCAATTTTAGCATATTTCTTTAAAGAGCAAATCTTCTCCTCAAACCTTCCTCTGTAGGAGTAGTCACCTAACTCTTTAATACCTCTTGTTTGGACTCACATATCTCACCTTTGCAGCGTAGTGCAGAGCAGTGAGCTGGATTTTAGTCGCTCTCTGGTTCACGTCTACATTAAGGTCCCGTACCAGGAACCGCAGCGCCTCCTCTTGGCCAGTGACAGCCACCTGATGAAGCGGTTGAGCCCCGAGTGTATCAGCTGCAGTAGGAGATGCCTGAACACAGCACTAACAAGTTAGAGTGTGACTTTAAGTACATATAGACACAATCTGTGGAATTAAAAAGCATTTTTGTACCTGGTGCTTCTCTAAAAGCAGCCTGGCTACAGAGACGTGTCCATTTCTGACAGCATCCATGAAAGGAGTGACTCCACAGCTGTCTGCGCTGTCTGCAGTGTAACTGCATCTGAAGGAATACCAATAATTGTTTTGAGTCTGTATCTGCTGTATGAATAGGCAAAGCCATAAAGCATTATGCCACTTTTTTACCAACCTCTCAAGTAAGATCTGAACAATTTCCTCACAGCCGTGCATTGCTGAAGGAGAAGCAGAGAAAGAGTAAATTATAATCTCACAGTAATCACTACATATTTTCCATACAACAGAGAAAACAGTTATCATTTTTACACTTAAACTTTCTAAACAGCTCAAAGTGAGGGCATCATTTTCTAGATCTGAGGTGTATCCATGCCAGGGGATTTCACCTGCAGTATGCAGCGGCGTCCTACGTGTCTTGCTCTCTGTCCTCCAGACGTCGGGTGCAATCAGAAGCAGGTGCTGTACAATTGAGGGATCCCCCTCCCTGCAGGCGATGTGGAAGGAGTTCCAGCCATCTTTGTTCCTCAGAGACGGGTCAGCACCATGCTGCAGCAGCTCCTGGATCACGTCAAGATTCCTCCGAGTGCAGGCCATCATCAGAGGAGTCCTGAAAGACAAGACACAGCACTGACATCCTCTAGAAATATAGTTAATCCATGCAAAAGGGCTTAGTTTCACTGCTGAAAGATCTGTGCATTACTGTCTTGATTACTTAGACTGTTATTCAGTCTCATCACAAGCTGATGCCAGTTAACAAGTAATGAATGAGAAAGAAAACACAAAATAAATATCTGATATAGATAAAGAGGAGAACATTTGAAGCTTCTTGAATACTTTTTTGAGCTTTGAGTCACTAGGGCTGAATGAACTTATAAAACATTGCAATGTGATGATTCTGACTTGGATTATAGTTTTGATTTGTGGTTTACCTCATTATGTTCACTTTAACTGAAAAATATATTTACATCAAAATTGTTATGTTCTTAAAATGATTGATGAGTAAGATTTAATTGTGATGTCCATACAAAAAATGAAATGTATTCAAGTATATGTTATGATTTATGTTATGTAGGCCAGAGTTATGGAAGTCTATTAAAAAATAATAAGAATATTTAAAAAATGTTAATAAAAAAATACGAGGTCAGAAAAAAAAGGTCAGAAATATGACATAAAGTCAAAACGATGTGAAAAAACACCTTAAAATCAAGAGAATGAAAATAATAATCTTCTATCTTATAATTATGACTTACTATATGTCATAATTATTACTTTCTTTCTGTGTATCAAACAGAACTTTTTCCCCATTTGTTACAACAGAAAAAGGCTGTTTCTCTTTATTTGTAAAGCCAAACTTAAATTGGGATGCATTTTTCCTCCAATTCCGTGATTAAAGTCAGAACTGTGAGATTAGAGTTAGTATTGTGTGAAAAAATAAAAGCTTCTGAGAAAAAAAAGTCAGAATTGGCATTCTGTGATTATTCTTTATCTATCAAATTATTCTGTGTATAATTTAAGATTTAAACATACTGTCTAAAAAAATGAATATTTCTAGTGATCTTTATCCTCTTGTGTAGCCCTGTACTGTATGAGGAATTAAATTCTTGGCATTGTTACTTTAGATAGACAGATAGATAGTCATTTATTGGTATTGCATTGTAAAAACACAACGAAATTACGTTTGGCAATCTCCTCTGTAGCAGCAGACACAGTCGTCCAAGAGGTGGTTAAAAATCTACAGCTTCACATCGTCCATCCTGCTGGCGAGGGCGCAGGCACCTGGAAAGAAAGAAGCTTGGTACAACAGGTTTGTGTGGGGCCACTCCTGGCCTAGCCTGCAGCCCTGCTTGTTTGCCCTGTATTCGCCTTCTCGCACAACGCCATCTCTGCCTCCTTCCCACTGGCTGTAGGTGTCATGCTGCTCCGCGTCTTTCTTCTTTCAGTCACCGAGTGCCCCGTTCTCAGGATAATCTCCGTCGGGAAAGATGTAAAGTCCGTGGGCTCGCTGTCAGTTCTGGTGTAAGTGTAGTTCTTTGTTTTGCTGCTTGTGATGGAGCGCCGGGCTGCTGCGTTCGTACGCGTCGCCCCCATGCTACCTCAACAGGTAGCATTCAGTAGTCTCCTGTTGATCAGGCAGTGTTCCGTGGCAGTTACTGGCAGTTGTTAGCTTTTAAGCTGGCCAGGAGTTGTAGTTGAGACTGAGGTCTTCTTTTTCATCTTTTTTGGGTTTTTCTTGATGGAAATTTCCCGTTCTTTCTCTCAGAGGTGTCCTGGACCATCTATGTTCTTTGTTTTCATAAGTTTCAACATATGTTGTCTATTTAACTGTGAAAAACACAACAAGTCCAAGATATAATTCAAGAATGCATCTTTCTTGCTGCTAACTGCTCTGGTTGCCCGGCAACAGCATCCATTAGAGCGGCCCCTGGTATAAAGCCTAATCATGGAACAACACAAGTGACAAAAGACCTGGGATAATGTTAGACAGCAATAATATTTCAATCGTCTTTTTCATAATTTATGTTATACTCTCAAAACAATTTGATTAGAAAATTGTTAGAGAAAAATAACAGGTTCAGCTACTATAAAATCTTATACAAATTTAAAAAGTTGCTCCTTCGAGCCGGATTCGAACCAGCGACCTAAGGATTTCAGCATATTGCCACTACAGTCCTCCGCTCTACCAACTGAGCTATCGAAGGGAGCTGAGATACTCCGCACCACAGTACATTTTTAAAGCCAATAGAGGGCGCTACATGCACAAATATTAATACTGTCTTTAAATTACAATAAGGTGAATAACTCACCAGTCCGCCTTCTTCAGACTGTCCACTTTGGCGCCTTCCTTCAGCAGAAAGCTGACACAGTCCCTGTGGCTCATGGACGCAGCTTCATGCAGCGGCCTCTTGTAGTCGTTGTTGTACACCTCCACGTCCATGCCCACATGCTTTACTAGATACTCCACAATGTCCAAGTGTCCGTGTCTGGCAGCATAATGCAGCAAAGTGTCTCCAGACCGGCCGAAGTGTTTTCTGCAGACAGTTTGAACCGCCGTCGAGTCGTCTAAAGTGATGCGTTTCTGCAAAGAGCTTAGCTGCCCCTCCTGAGTGAGCTTTACGAGCTGTTTTGAAGTGTTTTCGTCCATGGCGGTGGAGGACAGACAGCTACATTGACATACAGTCACTTATAGGAGGAAAAAATACGAAATAAATAAGTTTAGCTGTCAAAAGCCACGCCATAGAAAGGTGTTTACTTGTACATTTCGCTAAGGAGCGAAAATCGGATGGCCAACCAAAACCTTACCCTGCAACTACCTGTTCAGCTAGCTGGTACCTATATACGGTGTCCTAAATTCCCAACACGTTATATGTGTAATGATGGGGTTCTTTAAGCAGAAATAGAAAACGTACATAAGCATTGGAAAAAATGAATATGGGCTACAGGTAGGTGTACAACAGCTGAGTATGCATGTCAAATTTACTATCAATAATAAAAAAAAACTATACAAATAGTCTAAATAAGCTTTGATTAGCTTCTGGGAATGATTAGACTATGCATCGACACACAAAGCTTGCTCTTATTAAAATAAAACACCATAAAGCTGCACAACAACGCTTGCACACAAATCCCATACTCTTCAGCTCTATCACGCGGGGAAAGGGCGCCATCTCGTGGCCGAGAGCGAACAAGCAGCGGCGCCAGTGGTCCAAGCTGTCGCCACACATCAAAGGCAAACTCAATTGACACCAATTAACTTCTCGAACTCTTGGCCGGGCTTATGACTGCCATTGGATGAACACTACAACTTTTACAACATAAAATTTAACCGGTAAACTACTAAAATAAAAAAATAATGTTAAACACAGATAGTTGCTGCTGCAGGTAAAGATCAAGGAGACTTATTTTAACACTTAGTAAGCAAATGTCCACTCAAAACAAGGCTTAGCAAAGCAGGACACCTAAGTCATAACAAAACCATAGTATAACCTTTTACAAGTACTCCTGTACTTACTTTAGCATGGACGCACACGAACACAAGTCAAGTCCACGTCGGCCAATTAGCAGTATGAACCTGCGTCCGCACGATGCTTGCACTTCTTGGAGGAAACTCCCACACTGCTCTGCAGCTGTGACGTCACAGTCTGTCGTAGGAGGTGTGGCTTACAATTTCAACACCAGACAACTGTTACTCTTGAGTTTTGTGAAATGGGTTTGTATTTTGCCAGAGGTAGAAAAAGTGCCAGACTATTGTACTCAAGTAAAAGTACAGTTACACAATAATATCATTCAATAACTTTGAACTTTGTTCCACCAAATATAAATAAGCTACCTACAGCAACAACCTTTAATTGGTGCCAAAATCTTTCTAATTCAAGATAATACTTTTAATATAAGCTTCTTAGTACAAAAATAGAACTGTATATTAATCTTTATCAAAAACAATCACAGATAGGTTTATCTGTATATATATATATGATTTATATATATTCCCTTTTCCCCATTCATACATGCTTAAACAACCGAAAGACAATAGTTTGGGAATTTAAGCAGGTATTTACAGAAAAAGACAACACAAATTACACCAAACCTGGATCAACAAAATCAGCAAGAAAGAACAAATACCAAAACAGAGCGTGATTGGATGAATGATGTCTGTCACATCTTTACAGGCCAATCAGAGCAACAAAACACGTGTGACGTAGCCACTAGCGAGGAGTAAATCATAGAGAACTGTCCTCAAGTGATGACAAAACTCATGCTTTAGCAGCCTCCATGCTAATTTCTTCCATCATAATTGCACCGACTTGCTTATGTCACGACTCTGCCACTCCAGAAAGTACTGCCCCTCGTCACCGATTGCTCCTGTCGCTTTCTCGCCGGGTCCAAACGGTTCGGGAGCTTTGCAGGATGGATTCACCAGTGAGAAACACAGGAACGGGCGTAACCATCTGCTTTGCAAGGTTAGTCAGCACCTGAGGAGAATCAAACCCTTCCCTCATCCCTGTACTTGGTGAAAACCACCCCCTTATATCGCTTTTTGAACTGATTTATATTTGGACATTCCTTTACCTCCACATTCAAACTGTTCCATTGTCTCACACCACAAGCAGACATACAAAAACTTTTTTCCTGTTCTGCACACACTCCTTGTTTTAAAATTAAATTTTCCCCTTAAATTACAATATCCTTCCCTTTCAGTGAACAATTTTTGAATATTTCCTAGTAATAGAATGAAAGTACTATTTAGGCTGTTTGAAATTCTACAATATCTGTACATTTGAGTAATTTTGACTGTAAGAGTAGTGAATTTGTGATCCTGATATCCGGCTTTATGTATGATCTGTATTGCTCTTCTTTTTTTTTTTTTTTTTTTTTTTTTTTTTGCAGAATGAATAATAAATGTCTTGTACTTTTGTAATTCTTGCCCCAAACCTAAGCACAGTAATTCAGATACGGTAAAATGCTAAAACCTGTTCGGCTCTGTTTATTATTGCTATGCTTCTGGACATTTTAGTTTGTACATGTTTAATATATGATTTACAGTTGATTTGTTTGCGTATTTTCACCCCAAGAAATTTAATTTCATTTACTCATTGTAAAAACATATCTTGTTTGACATGTCTTTTAACACAATAACCTTTTTTTGCTGTACATTACATTAAACAAATTACGCTTTGTTTAATGTAATGTGCCTACAAAATTATTAGATTTACATCGATATTGTCTGAATTAAAAAATGTATATATCATGGTTTTTAAATGACTCCAACATAGGGAGTCAAAAACGTGTAAGACTTTCATTACACTGAAACTTGCTAACCTTTTGATGCAGGGATAGGTTTTGGTTGTCCTTTCTTGAAGCGCGACCGCAGGGCATTTTGGGAATTGTAGTTTTAGAGTCAACCCGCGATTTAGTCCGCAAAATCAGCCGTTTATCGCTTTTGTCTCGCAGAATACAAACATTAAAGTAATATACACATTGTACGGATACAATTTTTGACTTTAACTAAATGTTAGTATGAGAATATTTATATTAAAAAGTTATTCATCGTAATTTGCAGGAGTTCCGAAACTTTATTTCTAGCATGGCTTAGGTACAAAAACCGAGCTGGGCGCAGTGTCACAGCAGAAACTAAAGGGTCGGTTTTACTGATTCAAATCCGTGAAATCATATAGTCATGATCCAGCAGTTGGTGGCTAAAGGACAGCGAAGCATGGGAGCGCATGGTGAAGAAGATGAGTCACATCTGGAGAGAGGAAGGAGGAGAAAAAAGGTGGGAGAGAGGAGAGAGAGAAGTGGGATTATTGGTGAGGGTGGGTCTCAGTCCTCAGAGGTTTTTACAGCATGGACAATGAACATCAGGAATGGGACTGAGCACAATCAGCACTTTATTTCATTGGTAAGTTCATCTCTGTCATGTTTAATGTGTCCTAAATTGTGCTGCAGTTTAAATGACTGGCAGGGACACACCTCCTTTCTGTATCTCCAACTATTAAAGGGTTTTTATATTAAATTATTTCAGATTTCCACGCATAGCGCTATGGCATGTTATGAAACCTAGCTTTTCTGTTTTGTGCAAATTATGCAATTTCGTTTTATTGTTTGGCAAGAGAACTTTTTGTTCTCCTACACTAAAAGAAATATCTGTCTTTTAAACTTTCTCATTTTACTTAAAAACAAGCAAATATCTGCAAATGCATTATGCAAGACAGTTCTTTTCTCCATCTTCAATAAGATGCACAGCTTTTTTACTAATAGGGTAAAATTGACCTGGTCTTCAGTTGTTTTCTAGACTTTGGCACTCAAGTAATGCAATTTATCTGCATCTTTTAAGATATTTTAAAAAATCCTTGCTTGAAATAACCTCATAACATGTTAACTCCAGTGCACATGAGTGGAAATGTTGCAAATGCTTCCTTTTGTGGTTTAATCTTAGCCCTGGGAGAGTTTACTTCTTCATGCCAGTTAGGAATTTTTTGCAGTGTGATGACTTAATGTGGTTTGGTTTGTACCCCCAACCCCCATACTCCACACTCAGGCACCCATACTCACAATAAAAGTCACAGTTACATGCACATTTTACAAGGGGAAAAATAGACGTCTAGCCAGCGACTAGCTGCATCATGAATCAACAGCAAAATAGTGCCTAATTCCTCATATTTAGTGTCATGAATTTAATACATTCTAAAAATAAAGAATTCATTTATGATTAAATCTCACAAACTTACATATCTGATGTATAATTCTGCTGACACTTTGACTCTGAATGCTCCACAACTTTAGAAGAAGTGACATGTAAACACAGTAAAGTGTGATTTGGTGAGTCTTGAGTGTATTACACATTGTTTGAAAGCAGGCCAGACATAAGCTGTTAGCTGTTCGGCCTCCTGAATGGAGTGTATCTGTTGCTAATTTATTCCAGATGTTTTGGTCCGCTACAAACAGTGACAAACAAACAAGAAACAAATGCACGAAACAAACTGAATGTCCTGTTTTGTTTCGGCTGAAGTTTGATAAGGGTCCGCAGGTTTCTAAAGACAACAGCAAACGCTTTTCTGTTAGTGTGATGTTTAATGAACTAAAGCCTGCTGAGGGTTTAATGCCAACTGCACAAGTAATGAGGTCATGACAGCCTCTGTGATTCTGCAGGAGGTGATATACTAAATGAGTAGATAATGTTGCTTTTAGTCACCCAGTTGTCCAGCTGTGTCAATGTTTCCAAGTCTAAAAGGCAACTAAAATCCCCTGGTTGAAGAGAAAGAGGAAATGGTGGACTGCTTTTGGAGAAAATACAGCCACATGTGTCGTCCAGTGTCTCCTGGCTTCAGGGCTCAGATTTTTGCAGCAGGTTGGGTCACAAAGTCCAGAAGTAAAAGCCATGAACATCATAGTGTGAAAAACATGACAATGTATTTATGTGTTTGTTAAAATAGTTTCTTTCTGGGACAGGATTTTTATAACCTTAACCAATTTTGAAAACGTGAAAGACCCCACACATGATGGGAAATAATGACAGATTTAACAGTTTGGTTTTTATAGTGCATGGTGTGCAACCAGATGGCCAACACAACACCCCACACACTAACAGATTCATTCATCAACTACCAGTCTTCACTCTCAAAACTCCAAATCTAACATCGACAAACCTCAGAGTTAAATGGGGTTATCTGATAGCTACATCCGCTGTGGCTTGGCTTTTGCCTTTACAGCTGAGGAGAGACAGGAAGCCATCCTGCGACCATTGCATTGAGGACTGTTGGACATGGTAACTGGGTTTATGCTCATGTAGCACCTGACTACCCAAAATGCTTTGATACCGCAGGTCACCCCCACTCATTCACACCCACCGTTTCACTCCATTTACTCTACATTCACACACTGATGGCAGAGGTTGTTATGGGGAGTTGGCCATCAGTATTAGCTAATCCTATGTGTATGCCATTGCACTCATTTACATGCCACTGACGGAGCAATTTGGGATAAGGGCTGCAGTAAAAGATTCTTTTTGTGGCACGCCGGTAGTCGAGTGGTTAAGGCGCACGCCATATACGCAGGCAACCCGGGTTTGAATCCAGCCCGTGGCACTATCTCCTGCATGTCTCTCCCCGCTCTCCTCCCTGTTTCCGACTCTATCCACTGTCCTATCTAAAAAAGGCCAAAAATAAATCTTAAAAAAAAAAAAAGATTCTTTTTGTAATCGAGTAATCTATTGATTCTTCTGACGATTAATCGAGTACTCTAATAAGAAATATTGCATTTTTTTAACCAGTCACTTTTGCTTTTTTAAGAGAAGTAGTACTAGGCAAATGAAAAAAGAAGCTGGGTCCCTTAAATGAGGTACTTCTCTATTAAAAATTGGTATTAGATTATGCCATATTTAGGGTTTTAGCAATCCCTTACCAGGAATTGTTTGGTGCTAACACTTCATTTCTTTCATTGTAGTTTATTTCTATTCTCCAATTTGTCATTAAAGGTACACTTAATCATTTTAAAAGTTTTATGTTTTATGAAATTCCCTGACATCTGCAGACACAAAATGAGCGCTGCGAGTCATGCAGGCAGCGCGTAAACCCAGAGATCTGCGTAGGTTTATAGGTGCAGGCGTAGCGCCATATCTGCCATGAAGCCACGGCCAGTGGATGAGTAAAAACGCAGGACGAGTGCCTGTTAACATCACTGCATCAACTTCTCTTCCCTCGTGATTTTCACACCTCGTATCATGCATGTTGCATTATAGTAACAGTGGAAACAAAGGCATTGTACAATAGCCGTCCGTGTGAAACACAGCACACTGCGCAACACACGGCTACAGCATGGGCGTATATGGATACAGGACTGATTTAAGTGAAGCCTCGAGGCAGATAATTTGCCTCGAGGAATTTTTTTTAATCGAATTACCCGGATAATTCAAGGAATCATTTCAGCCCTACTTGGGATTAAGTATCTTGACCAAAGACACATCAAACTTGTGCATGCAGGAGCTGGGGATCAAGCCCACAACCTTCTGATTGCGGGACAACTGACACTACTTGCTGGTCCACACTTGCCACCAGAGTCCTCCATTCTACCAATCGAGCTATCAAAGGGAGCCTCTGTATATGAGCGCCTGCCCAGCCCACTTAGCCGAACCGGCACCCAACCCTTGTTGGTTTGTCTGTGGCATGTTATACAGTACCCGCGGTACACTCGTGTCATTGCCTCAAACCAACAAGTTGCTCCTCCATATCTGGCGTCCATGTGAGTTAATGCTTCATGTTTACTATCATCTCCATTGCTGTGTTCGTTATGCTTCCTCTTCCAGTCAGCTTGCATCCTGATTGACTTTCCACAGAGTGCACGCCCGGCTGTTCTCAATGTTTCCCCTACACAACAGGACTTGTTTAATATTTACTAGGGCCCCACTGATATGGATTTTTGGGGCCTATGCCGGTACTGTTATAGGCAATAAAAGATTGCAATAACTGATAAAGCCCATTAGATTTTTACAAACAATTTTTTGATTAATTAGTAAGTGAAACAAATCGCTGCTTCTGATGCTATGACTCATGGACAAGCAAGTTGAATTGAAACCGAAAACTTGTGTTTTTGTGTATTTCACAAACTTGTGCTGCTCTGGGCTCTAGTTCACTCTGGAAGGAGGTAAATATGGAGCGTGGGACATGAAAGGAGTCGGAGCGCCCTTACTGGATTAGTAATAGAACACAGACATCATGTCTACATAAAACCAAGTCATAATCCCTGCACTTTATTAGTGAAAATACAAGTGTTAACATTGGCATCTATTCACAACCATCTTTAGTAGGTTATAATCACCTGATTGAATCAGCCAGATGATTTATCAGTTGGGCTCCTAATATTTATAATTTCAAATTGGAGCAGCTCCAATGACATTCTGAGTAGATCAAGAAGTTTAAATTCTCTTTTAAAGTCACGCGTCTGATCTGATTCAGACACTAATTTTGAGTCGCACCACTCAGGCTGACTGTGTAAAGAGCAGCACGACAGTCGACCACAGCCCGACCAGTTGCTTCCGACTGGTCAAAACTTTGGTATTGTCAAAGGAGATCAGTCCACTACCGAGCTACTGAGCCTTTATCCTGGAGTCACCTGGCTGACGCACCAAGGCAACAGGTTGCAAACAATGTTACCTGCTTGTGTCGAAGCGGACAAACCAAGCTCATTTTTATTCAAAGGCGACGTAAACAATGTCCATAGCATAGAGAATAACATAAACTTCCAGTCAAAATTTCAGGGGATTGGCAGGAAAAAGTCTGGTTAAAGCCAAGGAGGAATATTTGACTGCTTGTATTCACACATGCTGCTCATCCTGAAAATGTCATTACGTTTTGATGAGTTTTGTGTTTAAAAAGCACCATAAAACAGTGTTTGGATTTTCTAAAGCCAGAGCAAAACGTCAGAGAAAAATGTCTGCTCCTCAGTTGTGCAGAAATCTAAAGAGCCTGCCATCTGTAATAAATGCTGTAGACTTTTAATTCATCCACAATGCCAGGTTTCAGAGTCCATACTCCACTGAGAAAAGGCCTAATCCTTTTATTCCTCACATCTTTGTCTATTAATTTGTCATTCTTTTATTTGTCTGCTCCTTTTGACTGACTCACTAACTTTCTTTTTCATCTTGTGTGTCTTTGCAGATGTGGCTGGAAGCAAACATGAAAAATGGCTCTCTTGAGGAAAAGTAAGTGAAGATAAAGTGAAGTACAAATGTAATGACAGGCCCATACTCTTTGGAGATATAAAACTACCCTAGACAAAGAATAAATCTTAAGATAAGATAGGATAATGCTTTATTGATTCCCAGAAGGAAAATTCAGGCACTGCAGCAACATAAGACAAAAAAGAAGGTGGTTACACTGTTTGTAATGACGTTAGGTAAGATAAATAACACTAGGGCTGCACGCAGCACTGAACAAACCCTTGCATCTTCACCCACCTTCGGGTTTGGTATGTTGGGTTTGTGGCACAGCTGCTCAGTGCACTCCTTCTGAGTAGACGTCTATCAAAAACACAGAAAAGCCATACATTTCATCACAAACACTTAAAACACTCTTTTTGTTTCGAACCCTCTTTTAGCTTTTTTAAATCTAAAAGTGAATATTTCTCATCATAAAATGGGTCCAAGAGTCATTTTTTGTAGGCTCTTCAAAACCCATGCGGCCACTAGCATGGAGACACAGGATGTTTCACACCAGTTTTATGGCAGATTTGGTCAACTTTGCAGGAAGTACCCTCATTCATTTGAGAGAAAGCCCATTTCTGTGCCATTTTGAGAGATGAAAATTTGTTGAGCTGCCATTCCCACACCATTTGAGTTTTGTGCAAAAGCCACGTTAATTTTTTTTAGGGTCTCTTCTTTTCTATCATTAAGAATCTCTACTAGTAATTAAAAGAATTAACTTTCTAGGATTAGTTAATCCTTGAAGGACCCCTGGAAATGGCCAAAAATACCCATAATTTGACTAATTTATTCAAAATGGCAAATACAACATTTAAATTGGGATAGTATGAAATGATTCAATATAATAATAAAATGCCACTGATGACAGTTAAGTGAAACAAAATGTACAGATAATCTAGTGTAACAAAACTGGAAAGTGTGGCATTATATCATAAATAGTTAAAGAACTTAAGATCTAAAGTATAATGGTAGTGAAAACAAGTAAAAATTTAAGTGCAATTATATCCTGAATCTGGTTTAACACTTTCTTTCAGTGGAAGCGTTGGGTCAAGAAGATCAGCTGTTGCAATAAATTAAGCCCCAAATGTCTGAGCTGGAAAGCATCCAGCCTGCATTCATGTGCCCCAAATGTGTGTATGTGTGTTTATTGTGGTGTGTCTGTGTACTGGGTTGGGTTGATGAAGTAGCCAGATGACAGGTTGTAAGAAGTTAAACTGCATGTTTCCAAAACATGCACACAAAACACAGCTTTTATGTGTGAACAGAATACACAGCAGTGTGAAATGAAAGCAGAATACCAGCTGTTGAGTAAACTTGACTTTGCCACGCAAGTACAGAGCATTTAGAGGAAAGAAGACTGGAAAAAAGTTTTTGGGGCATTAAAAAACTGACAGGTTGGCGTGCCAGTAGTCGAGTGGTTAAGGCGCATGCCATATACGCAGGCGACCCGGGTTCGAATCCGGCCCGTGGCACTATTTCCTGCATGTCTCTCCCCGCTCTCTCCCCTGTTTCCAACTCTATCCACTATCCTATCAAAATAAAGGCAAAAAGGCCAAAAATAAATCTTAAAAAAAAAAAAAACTGACAGGTAATCACCATAGACTGTAGAAAATATTGCAAGTGGATGGATTCTCCAGAATCCATGTCTGTCGTCTGGCAAATCCATCTTGCAAAGCTCCAATCTGCACCGTTTGTGCTGGACCAAAAGACAGGTCTGGCCGCACAGTGTGAGGTGGGGATGCACACAGTTAGCTGGCTAAACGGTTAAATTTGTTAATCAAATTAGCCAGTGCAACATTTACAAATCACTTCAACTAATAATCATGTCTTTTTTTTTGTTTGTTTTCAAATAAACACAGGCCTAAAATCCTGATCAAATACTCCTTTAAAACTGTAAATAATGCCTCCTGCCACTAGCAGCCGCCATGGCTTCAGTTGATAGTCTCTGCCTTCCTGTGAGAGCTTTCCCCAGCACTACAGCAGACATAAACATAAGAAATTAAGCGGTTAGCATGTTGTAAAAACAGCGCAGTATGGTAGGGTTTTTTTTGACAGACTGTCAAGGGGTATACTCATGTGTACAGTGATGCTGTACACAGTAAATCCGGCTAACATTGTACCTGCTGACACAACGACCTTGTGATGAATTGACTGTTTTCTAAGCATTTCCGTTTCTTACTCACATCCAGTCAGTTGCACCTATGTATACATAAAGAGCAGCGGCACTTAGCTTCACATTAGCTCCTTTAGCTCCAAGTTAACCTGTTTGCACTTTAGCTGCTATCATAACTTATCAGCTTAAAACAGCCAGATAACACCCTCCACTGAAAACACCAAAGAATAATCCTAACAAATAAACTAACAACTTAAAACTCTGCATTACAAATAAAGATTAAGTCTTTCCATCAGTTGTCCCATTTTAGTCCTCATGAACTGATGATCTCAACTGTAACCACCAATAAAACAGCAAAATCCAACTATTGTGGTTGCATTGGGGTCGTCTGAAAGAAAGGGAAAAGTGCCCGCTGTCTTCAGTACAGACCTCTCATCAAATCTTCTTCCTTGGAGTTAAAGTCATGTTGCTGCTGCTGCTACTGTAGGCTGGTTTTTGTCAGAGAGCTAGTATTCCCAGCTACTGAGAAGTGAGATTATGCTCTCACCACAAGCCCAATCGATCCATGCCTTTCTGCATGACATGATTCTGAGTTGAATACAGTTCCGCTTAATCTGAGAATTGATCATAGGTTGATTAACCCACTCACTGAAGTCCACTACAACTCTTTGTCGGCCCAGGCATGTCCTCGCCCTGGCCGCTGCATCAGTGTTTATGCCAGTTCCTCCACATAGTTTTCAGTAGCTCTTAAATCCTTCGAAGACAAGATTTCGATGTCATCCACGCTGATCCCATGAATACTAACTTCTTTAATCAGGCGTGTGCTGTCTTACTTAGATAAACAACCCCAGCACCTAGGAAGTAGGTCGAAGTAAAGTTACCTTAAGTTTATATCAAAGGATGCTTGACTACATATATTCTAGGTAACATAATAAATACTATGTAGTTATTCACCATTTACTTATTTTATATTTGGCATATTTTGTTTGTTAATATTCTTATCTGCTAGATATCTGCCCATGAAACTACCTAAATGGGACAAGTTTTCTGTGGCAAGTTAAGAATGACTATAACATGTGTAAAAGAACATAGATGCACAGCCCAGTCAGTTCTAAACTGCTGCTCAGGTAGCTCTCTGTGGAGAATTAGGCATGGTACCTGAGCAAACAGTCAAAAATTCTCAAAGTGGCCCATAACTGTTTGCAGATGAATCTCTGATCCTATTTTCTCTGATCTGTCTGAAAAGCAGCTGTGGTAAAGAGTACAGCTTTAGATAAGAAACACAGTATTTTTGCAGTTCAAAGTGTTATATTGAGAATGGTAATGTATACTGGAGTTCATTAAAACAGTTTGTATCAAAGAGTGACAAAACCCCAAGACCTCAATTTTTTCTGCTAAAATCTTGTGGTACAGCCTCATTAGATATGAGTTACTTTACAAGAATCTACAACCTCTGATTTCTGTCTCCTGCCTCTCTCTCTGTGTTTCAGTTAACCGGGCCCTCGTGGTGCTGCTGGTCCTGATGGTGTGTTTGCTCCTGCACAGTTCTCTGCTCAGAGCATCAACCAGACCCAAACCTGCAGGTATACACTCAGCTTTTATTACATCTTTAAAAACCAGGTTAAAGGTCAGTACTGTAAGATTGCATGTGATTAAGGTGAGGCAAGGTCATTTGTCAAGCACCATTTATACAAGAATAATTTCACTGAAAAGTGTTTAAAATGAGAGTATTAAAATTTAAATTAAGCAAAAGATATCAAAAAGCCCAACATCCCAGTTTGTACTTTTTCTGAAGGATCTAAACCCCATAGGCTACTTCTAAATGACTTAAGTATTTTTGAAGCTGCATGTGTGAAAATATACAACAGCATAATAATCTTTAATGTCTCTTAGTTATAAATGATAGTAAAACCTACCTGAAATCTACCTGATTCCCGTCAGATCGCAGGAAGAGCCTCGGAAAAGTGGCAGAACCCCCAGCAGGTAAAGCGTCTGAGGTGGATGATGTTGTTCCTGTTATCATCTGTTCCTCGGAGGAGCGTATGGGGGCCAGCATGGCCACAATCAACAGTGTCAAAAGTAACACAGATGCCAGTGTGTTCTTTTATATTGTCACTCTTCGTGATGCGGTGAAACTTACAAGGTTTGTCTCTTGTTGTTTTTTTAAGCCACTGAAATGATGCAGAGTAAATTTTAGACCCTACATGACTGGAAACAAAGTAAACAACAACATGAAAATACTCTGCACTGGGCAGAATGTAAATTATTACGTCAGCTATTGTATCAAAATAGGTAGGTTTAGCTGATCCTCATAAATTAAGACACAAAACATTGTGCAAGTTATACTCAACAAAAAAAACTTTCGTATTTGTCCTAACAGATCGTGTATCTATTGATTTGATGTTGTTTCAAACATGGAGAAGTTGTCAGGGCCAAATCCAGTATTGCTTTATATGCAGATGACTTTCATGTTTACAGACCTAAACATACTTTCTTTGCATCTTCCCAGACAATTCCTGAATAATATACAAATTTGCTGTGTATTTTCATTCAAATAGTCCCCAAAAATTTATGTTAATCATGTTGGTAGCCACCATATCAAAACAGGTAAATATTGGTATATTGGTAGTTTTTGCCAACCCTTGCAAATAAACACAAAGAAAAATTTTATGAGCTAAACAAGACAAAAAAAAAAACAGTTTTTTGTCCTACCAGACTTTGTATGTGTTAAATCTGCCACAGTTTCAAACATGGAGAAATTGGCTGTTTGTTGGGGATTCCTATATCCCAGTATTATTCTCTACGCAGATGACTTTCATTTTTACACACCAAGCGATACTTTTAAAAAATATCCTCTCAAGCAATTCATAAATTTTTCAGTGTATTTTCATTCAAACAAACCCAAGAATTTTATGTTAATCATCGTTAGCTATCATATTAAAATAGGTAAATATTGGCCAGTTTTTGCCAATCTTTGCAAATAAATACAAAAAACAGTTGTATAAGTTATACAAAACAAAATAAAAGCCTTAAATATTTTTTCTGACCAGCCATGTACGTATGTATTTAGTCTGCCATAGTTTCAAACATTAGAAAATGGCTGTTTTTTGGTATTCCTATATTACTGTATTGCTCTCTATGCAGTTGCTGTATGCAGGTATGTTTACATACCTAGCAAAACGTTCTCTGCATCTTCTCAGGCAGTTCATACATCACACATAATGTTACAGCATATTTCCATTCAATTAAAACCATTATTTACAGTCATCATGGTTTGAGTCATCATATCAAAATAGGTATCGGCAGATTAGAGCTGATCTTAGTAAATAAAGTAAATAAATTTTGCAAGTTACACATGACAAAAACTCAGTTTCTATTTGTCTTTGCAGACCATGTATGTATTAAATCTGCCATAGTTTCAAATATAGAGAAACTGGCTGTTTTTTGGGGCTTCCTATATTCCAGTATTATTCTCTATGCAGATGACTGTCATGTTTACATACATAACAATACTTTCCTTGCATCTCCCAAGGCAATTCATATATGCCATACATATATTGATAGTGTATTTTCATTCAATCAAACCCAAGAATTTTTCTCATTTCTCATCATTGTGTGAGCATCATATCAAAATGGTTAAATATTGGTGGAACTTTTGCCAACCCTTGAAAATGATCACGAAAAAAAGTGCGTAATCCCTTTTCCTTTTGCCCTTACAGGCCATGTATGTTTTTTATTCTACTGATATTTCAAACATGGAGAAATGAGATGTTTTTTGGACTTTCTGTTATCCAATATTACTGTCTATGTAGATTACTTTCATGTTTATCTATCTAACCGTAGTTTTTTTTTGCATCTTCCCAGGCAGTACATAGAGAAGACTAAACTGAAAGGCATCAAATATAAGATAGTGGAGTTCAACCCCATGGTGCTAAAAGGAAAAGTGAAGCCAGATTCACCTCGCCCTGACTTGCTGCATCCTGTGAGTCCTGGGTTTTATTTATGTGTGGATGAATTAATATAACATGCACATAGAGATTTTGACATCCTTACTCTTGTTTTGCAGCTTAACTTTGTTCGCTTTTACCTACCCCTGCTGGAAATCAACCACAAGAGGGTGATATACTTAGATGATGATGTCATTGTGCAAGGTTAGTATGAGATTGTGGTTTTAAGGAATAGATGTGAAAATGTATTAAAGTGTGGACTGTAAAATGTGGTGCATAAGATACTCTAGCACATATTTTTCTATATAATATTTGGCTGCAGCCTATATACCACTGTTACCAGTATACCAGTATCAATAACCCCCATTGAAGGAAGCATGATTCACAGACTCTGAGTCTGTACTTCACAACTATCACTGTCTGCTGAGAGCTTCATTACCATACTGTCAGGTTGCAGAATTCATTGATGGACTCAGAGGGGATGCAAGGTGGGGGATCCCTAGCCAGTGCCGTAAGGTTTGAAAAAATAGACAGGATTTTGCAAATTGCCTTCCTTAGTGCTCTCAAAGTGGACAAATTAAGATAAACCTCCTTGTGTCAAACCAACTGGGTATGATAAAGTCTGTTTTAAAAGGAGGTGTTTGAACCTTCACCCTGAAAAAAAGAGGACAAAGCTGATGCAACAGTTCAAATGGTACAATAAACTGTAAAAACACCAACTACTTTTTGTGTCTTCCAGGTGACATCAAGGATCTGTTTAATATCAAACTGAAGTCTGGTCATGCTGCCGCTTTCGCCACAGACTGTGACCTTCCCGCCACACATGAGATGGTCCGCAGCATCAGCATGCAGGTGGATTTTTATACATTTCATTATTGGCGTGATAAGGTGTTCAATAACTAAAACTCACTAGAAGAACAGAGAATTATATTTCTAGCAAAATACATTCCCGGGCAGCTGTTCTGTAGTTGTTCTCTTATAGTAATTCTGCTTTTGTTATTGAAATATGGCGTCCTCTCCTCTGAGCTCTCCCTGTAGACAACCTACATGGGCTTCCTGGACTATAGGAAAAAGGAAGTGAAAGATCTGGGCATCCACCCCAGAGACTGCTCCTTCAACCCAGGAGTGTTTGTAGCCGATATCAATGAATGGAAGAAGCAGAAGATCACTAAACAACTGGAGAAATGGATGGAGGAGAATTTCAGGTAAAGGCAGGCACCAGAAGTTTGTAGAAACTTGAAACAACAAACATAACTGGCTGACTGACCATGGACGCAAACATATCATGTTAACTGTAGCTTGTCTAGTCACCAGCCAGTAGAAAAAAAAAAAGCAACAGCTGTACACGTATGTCAAATTTCCATTTAGCTCTTCTGGTCAGGGTCTGTTTCGCCAATTTATTTTCAGAAAGTTGAAGAAGATCAGTAAAACAGGCATTCAGAAAGGCAGGGAACTCTGGATGGGGAGTGATGCAGGCTGCAGGCGCCTGTGAGCTGCTATCCTCCGATAAGAAATGTCTTGAAGAAGAGTTGTAGCATCCCACTCGTGACAACAGTAGCTCTCCGTGGTTGTAGGCATGGGCTCACAGTTTGCATACCTACACCACCAGGTAACTCGGGATCTTCTCTCTTTTTCTCACCACTAGGCCTGCATCTGTAGAATTTGTTCCTCTGTGTACTCGTATCCACAGTTAACGACTGCAACACTAATTTAGTTTTGTTGTTGTTTAGTTTGTTGTTTACTTTAATGAACCTGCTGATTCATGTAGCTGTCCAGATATGCTGAGACTGAAGAAACTAGTAGCCGACGCTTGTATTGCAAAATAGTGCCAAACACAAAGGCTTTCTGGGTGAAAAATAAAATGCCTCAAAAATTTTCTATATAGTGTACAATTTATTTTGTTTTTACCTAAAACTCACTCAGTTAGGTAGAGCAACTATGCATAGCCTAGTTTCCCTGCTTGTACAACCAGTAAGTCTTCTTAAAGAGGCAAGGCACACTGAAATCACAAGACACTAATACCACTACTACTGCCACATAACTTCAACCCAACTTGAAAAATACCATAATATCCCTTTAAGAGACCATTGCAGAGGCCTTGAGTAGAAAAATAGTATACGTTGTCTTTGACCACTATGTGGAGTTGCAGCCCCAGGTATTTTAACTGTTTATCTCCTGAAAATGCTGTATATTTACATCACGTTGGACCCTCATACAGCACCCAGGACACTGTTCACATTGCTGCAACCCCAGATGGATCAAGCAGTGTAGATAATAATAGATGAGTGGATTTTTAAAAGGAAATGTATAGAAATGATAGAAACATCAGCCTGATCAGAGACATGTTTCTCCTTTTCCACCAGACTGAACATCTACAGCAGTGCCATGGCGGGGGGCGTGGCCACTCCACCCATGCTTATAGTGTTTCATAACAAATACACAACACTGGACCCACTGTGGCACGTCAGACACCTTGGTAAGATAAGCATAGGGAATCATTTCAGTGTTTATATTCTGAAAAGAAATAATAAATTAAATAAGAACTATTGGCTTTTTATATTTACATACTTCACTTTTGATGAACAAAGAAAAGAAGATAGTCATATCATTGACTTAAGGGAACTTGAGTAAGTGTCCAAATGAAGAAATGTGTTGGACATTGATAAGAACAATCCTACCAAACCAGTTCCTTGATTCACCTTTTGTTGACTTGTGAAGACAAAATTAAGGCTATGAGAGCATCATTTTTATTAAATACCATGAATTCTTGCTTAAAAATGGAGGAAAACTCTAGGGAACAAAAATCACCCCCATACATATGTCACTTTTAAAAGTTTTCCTGTTTGTGTAGGTTGGAGTCCAGACTCCCGCTATGCAGAGAGCTACCTTCAGGGGGCACACCTCCTGCACTGGAATGGTCCATTTAAGCCGTGGAGCTACCCAGCAGTGCATTCAGAGCTGTGGGAGAGGTGGTTTATCCCAGACCCTTCTGGAAAGTTCTCCTTGGAACGGCCTGAGAGTGACACCTAGATGTGTGGAGCGTACAGCAATGAGCCATTGGTGGGGGAGGCGTAAAATACCTGTGAAAATGTTTTAAAATATTTCTATTGTGTTCAAAGTGAAAGTTAGAAGTCTGTACATTTTGA
This sequence comes from Cheilinus undulatus, assembly GCF_018320785.1. Lineage (NCBI taxonomy): Eukaryota > Metazoa > Chordata > Actinopteri > Labriformes > Labridae > Cheilinus > Cheilinus undulatus. Next base: position 14,072,361 of record NC_054887.1, on the reverse strand, counting down.
TAGAAATGGAAAATATGTTTGCATAATTACTGTAAAAATGTAATTAATTACATAATTTAATCAGTGCTTGAAAATTATTACAACAGAAAAATTCATCTTAATGCAGCACATTTGTCTGAATGTGGGGATCTTTTATTCTGAGTGGATTTTTTTGTGCGGACATTTACAGAGCTCAGATTAAATATCCTACTGACTCTTTGGATCTTATTCCTTTCCTCTAGTGCCAACCTTTTGTAAATTTTACAAGATAATCTAAAGCACTTTTTTGTTTGTTTTCTAAATCAATCCACGGGGTGATACATAGACTTTTCTTCAGTAAATCATAAAATCTAACAGCTGGATTGTGTTGTAGGTGGCACAATGTGTAATCACATTTTCTTATTACAAATTAAATTGGTCAACATTGGGTTTTCCTTGCTTGTTTGTTTCTTTTTTCCATCTTGTGGTCAAAAATGCACAGTGCAATTATCCGTGTACATTCATAGTGGCCACAAGTTTAACCAAAATGCGGTACAGCCACTTTTGACTTGTCAAAGTACAAAAACATTTGTAATTTTAGGATTGCAACTTTTTCATGCTTGGTAATGTTTGTAGTTTGATATGGCATCACAATTTGACAAGTTTTATCAACAGTAATAAGCTCAAACATGACTAAACAGGTAGAGCTCATATGAGGATTCCGGGACTTTTTAGTGGTGTAAAATAAGGAACTACAGCGTGAGCAGATTTTGGAAAGAAATGAAGTTGCATGCACCTTAAAGAGTTGAGACATTAAAGGTCATAAATATGAGATGAAAGTTATAAGAGCAACCTTAAGAAGACAAATGATCAAATAGGTCATAATCACAACATAGCATGTAAAAATTATGACATTAAAGGTTACTAGTTTGAGATAATAGGGATGATTTTGACACTTAAAGCCAAATTGCAACCTTTATTTCATAATTGTCATTATATTCTGAGTCTTGACTGTCAGTCTCCTAATTTGGATTTTTTTTACACTCATTATTTTGACCTATGATTTTATTTTTTGGTGGCAGTGGGCTTCCATACAAAGTTGCATCCCTAGTCACATGTTTTTTAGGAAATGAAACTAAACGTGAGTCGCAGCTGCAGCTGCAGCCGAGAAGAAAAGTTTCTTTTTCACCAGAAAACTTTTTCCACTTCTGCAGACAGAAGACCAAGGAACTACAGCCCCAACAACCAGTAAGTACAGTCAAAATGTTTATTGGTTTATAACCTCTAACCAAAGGATGTTAGGAAAGTAGGTGGATGTTCATGGGGAAAATGTCACAGACTCTGTTTTTCTGTCTTCTGTACTCTGCAGCTTTTTCCAACCTCAGTAGATACAGTGCCTGCAAAGTAGCCCTTGGATGTTTAAACCTTTTATTGGTTTTATAAATCAATCATGGTCAAATTAATTTGGCTTTTTTTTTCTTTGCAAAAAAAGCCTCTTCAATGTCAAAGTGACAATTTTCTACTAAGTTATGTCAATTATACAAAAATATGTTAAGTAAAATAAGCGGTTGCATGAATTTTCACCCCCTTTAAAGTGCTATGGTTGACCAAAGTATATAAATACAGCTAACTGTTAGCTACGTGCTAAATCTGTTGTCTAAATATGGCTTACTGTTAACTGCCTGCTACATTTATTGATGAGGAAACTATCTAAATATGGCTAACTGTAAGCTACATGATACATAATATGTAGAAATGTTATAATACAATACCAATAATAAGCAGTATATTATTTACCTTTTTAATATCTAATATGACTGTCAGTAACATGCTAGACCTACTGTCGACTTAACTATATAACTGTTACCTTCTTCATCTATTGTTGACTAAACCACCTAAACATGGCTGTTAGCTACATAGATCTATTTCTGACTTTACTTTCTAATATAACTAACTGTAGGCAACATGCTACATCTACTGTTGACATCACTAAATAGTTGTGTCAGCTACATGCTACATCTATTGCTGACATAAGTATATAAATAGTTCTGTAAGCTACATGCTACATCTGTTGTCAATAAACAACTGAAATCTGACTGTTAGTTACATGCTACTTCTATTGTTGATACGACTATGTAAATAAAGTTGTAAGCTACATGCTACACCTATTGCTGACTTTACTTTCTAATATAACTAGCTGTAGCTGTTAGCTACATTTTACATCTATTGTAAACAAACTGCTGAAATCTGACTAAATGTTAGTTACTTGCTACATCTGTTGTAGACAACTATCTAAATAGTATTGTTAGCTACATGCTTCATCTATTGTCAACAAACTACTGAAATCTGACTGTTAGCTTAATGGTACATCGATTGCTTACTTTACTTTATGATATAACTTACTGTTAGCTACATGCTACATCTATTGTCAACAAACTAATGAAATCTGACTGTTAGCTACATGCTACATCTATTGTTGACATAACTAAATAGTATTGTTAGCTGCATGCATCATCTATTGTCAACAAACTACTGAAATCTGGCTGTTAGTTACATGCTACATTTATTGTAGACATGACCATTTAAATAATGCTATTAGCTACATGCTACATCTATTGCCTACTTTACTATATAATATAACTTTCTGTTAGCTACATTTTACATCTGTTGTTGACATAACTATCGAAATAATGCTGTTAGCTGAATGCTACATCTATTGTTGACAAAACTAACTCAGTTTGGCTAACTGTTAGCTACTTGCTACAACCACTGAAAAGTAAATGTGTTTAATATGGAAAGCTGTCAGCCACCTGCTAAATAAAACATCATAAATGTGAAATGAAACATAATTTTGAGACAGATAATCATAATTATGGGATGAAAAGTCAAAAGTTTGCCATAAAATATAAATATTATAACATGATAAGTAAATATAACAAATTAGTTATTTAAAGAAGACATAGTGTAATAATTACTCTTCATCTTGTAATATGATAAATACAACTAGCTGTTCGCCTCCTGCTATAACCACTGATAATTGAAGGACCAAAGAGTGAACGGCGGTACATTAGAAAACAGTGGTGGAACCTAGAGTAAATAGTATTGTGTGCTTCTACTTCAAATAATTAAAAAGCCATAATTTACAGTGTTTTTGATCATCAATTGATGGAGGGGTGTGGCCTCTGGCACAAACTTGGGAAGACTGAACTGGTCAAATGTGGGACTGGTGATGTGTTCCTAATGACTTTAAGCCAGCGATCGCTCTGTGGCAGCAGGATAGTCTGCCTGCCTGTTAACAGATACAGTTTGGGTGTTTTAAAGCTTTTACATCCTCAAAGACCCCATCTTCACCATTTACTGCAATTTATTTTGATGGGACATTTTTACCCATGGGCAGGGCAAGCACTGTTTGAGTAAAGTACCCAGATGGTTGCTCTTGTCAATACAAACAGCGATGGACACACTTGTCTGAAAGTTCCATTTTGCATGGTCACTGTTAGAACTGCAACACCATTCTCATATTCATTATTTTTACAGGTTTAAACATCAATTTCTAAAAGAGTCTGCTCCATGTCTGTGTAGTTAAGACCAAGTTTAACTCCAGCGATGAATTGTCAATGCTCTTGCCAATGCTGCCTCTTATGCCCATGTTCCAATACACAGTTGATATTTCACACTAGTCTAATTTTATTTCTCTTTGTGTTCCTAGACATGGCAGCGGTTAGTAGTGTCCTCTCTGAAGATCAGTTTCTGTGCTCCATCTGTCTCGAGGTGTTCACCGATCCAGTCACCATCCCATGTGGACACAACTTCTGCAAGAGCTGCATCACTGAACACTGGAAGGTTAATTTCCCCTGCCAGTGCCCCCTGTGCAAAGAGCTTTTTGGGCAGAACCCTGCCCTGCGAGTCAACACTTTCATATCGGAAATTGCTGCTCAGGTCAGGCTGTCAGTCCGGGAGGAAACCAGCAGTAGCTCAGAGGAACAACGACCCAATGTAGGGGAAGTTCTCTGTGACTACTGCACTGACACCAAACTAAAGGCCTTAAAATCCTGCCTGGATTGTCTCATCTCCTACTGTGAGACTCATCTGGAGCCTCATCAGAGAATCCCAGCCCTAAAAAGACACGAACTGATCGATCCTGTGGAGAATCTGGAAGGCAGGATCTGTAAGACGCATGTGAGACCTTTAGAGCGGTTCTGTACGACTGACCAGAAGTGTGTTTGTCGGTTTTGTACTGAGTCAGAACACAAGGGTCACAGCATAGTGTCTCTGAAAGAAGAATTCGAAACGAAGAAAGCTGGGCTGGGAACGATGGAGTTTAAGGTCCAGGAGAGGATCAAGGAGAGACAACTAAAGATCGAAGAGATCAAACAGTGCATAAAGATCAGCAAGGAAGATGCAGACCAAGAGACGGCGGTAGGTATGCTGATCTTCACTGCTCTGATTCGGTATGTTGAGGAAGGCCTGGCCCAGCTCATTGACAATATCCATGAGAAGCACAAAACCACAGAGAAACAGGCTGAAGGTTTCATCAAAGAGCTGGAGGAGGAAATTGCTGAGCTGAGGAAGAAAAGCTCTGAGATTGAGCTGCTCTCATGCAACAAAGACCAACTCCAGTTCCTGCAAAACTTCCCATTGCTGAAACCTGCTCCACCCACCAAAGACTGGACAAGGGTGAGGGTTTGCACGACATATGAAGGATCTCTGAGAACAGCTCTGGCCCAGCTGGAGGAAATACTCAGCAAAGAAATGAAGATGCTTTCTGCTGATGCTGAAATAAAGAGGTGCAAGCTGTACTCAGTGGATGTGACCCTTGATCCTGAAACGGCTCATCCTAAACTCATCCTGTCTGATGATGGGAAGCAAGTCTGTCATTCGGATGTTAGTCAAAATATCCCAGACAATCCAAAGAGAATATTGTCATATTTTGGTGTGTTAGGGAAGCAGAGTTTCTCTTCAGGAAGATTTTACTATGAGGTTCAAGTTGAAGGGAAGACAGACTGGGTTTTGGGGGTGGCCGAGGAGTCTATCAACAGGAAGACTGCCTTTGAATTTGCCCCAAGGAATGGCATCTGGACTGTGTGTTACAGGGATGATCATGAGTACAAAGTTCTTGATGACTCTCATATCCGTCTGTATTTGAAATCCGTGCCTAAAAAGGTTGGGGTATTTGTAGATTATGAGGAGGGTTTGGTCTCGTTTTATGACGTAGATGTTCCAGGACTCATCTACTCCTTCACTGGCTGTAACTTCACTGAGAAAGTCTACCCGATCTTCAATCCCAAAAACAACAGCACTGGTAAAAACTCTGCCCCGCTGGTCATATGTCTGAACGATCACACAGACTGAACTATCATATCTTTATCCCTGTCGTCAGAGTGCTTTCAGAGGGGAAAATCAGTGCTGCTACTCCTCTTAATAACATAGTGTTGGAAGTCCACACTACTTCTGAGTGAGTCCTGAGCCTCTCTTGGCTTACTTCAGCTGTAGTTACAGAGATTTTTTTCCTACTGTCTTTGAAAACTGAATTTACACAAACTGAACTCATATGTTAAGATGGGCCATTTACAGTACTTTTATACTTATCATTTACAGCATGTAATTCTATGACATCTTTCATGTACAACATGTTTTTTTTGTAACTTTGACATTTATAATTTACAACCTGTAATTATTTGACTCGACATGCCAGATATACAGTTTCATATATCCATTGCATAGGGTATAAAACCCAGTTTCCCAAAAAATTGGGATGCTATGCAAAATCTAAATAAAAACAATGATTGTCAAATCCCATAAACCCATATTTTATTCACAATAGAACATTAACAGCATATCACATGTTGCAACTGAGACATTTTACCATATCATGAAAAACATTTGCTCGTTTTAAATTTGATGGCAGGAACACATGAGGCCATGTTTACCATTGTGTAGAATCTCCTCTTCTTTGAACAGCAGTCTCTAAATGTCTGGGAAGTGAGGAGACCAGTTGCTGGAGATTTGGGAGAGAAATGTTGTCCCATTCTTGTCTGATGTAGGTTTCTAACTGCCCCATGTTTTCCATGTGGACTGCAGGGAAACCAGTCCAGCACCCCAGACTCTACTACTGTGAATATGCAAGACCTTCCTTGAAAGAGACATCTGTATGGGAGAATATTGCTCTAAAACCTCTAGATACTTTTCAGCATTTACTGTCTCTCCAGATGTGTAGGCTGCCCACCCCACAGGCACCAGTGCACAATGTTAGGAGCAATGCGTTGCTACAGAGTTTATACAGAATATCTGACAGTAGATTTAATACTTTTTAAGACCTATTATAGGGCGCTCTTCATATATTTTAAGCCCTGTTCACATCTTCAGTTTTAAACAGCTACATTAACAACACAGTTGCATATGTTTGTGCTCATAGTGAGACAAGAATGCAACAAATTAAGAAGAGTGTTTTCATTGTAGCATGTAAATCAAGATTTCTTAGCGCATTTTGAGATTAGATTTAGAAATAAAATCCAGATAACATAAGGTAACTGAATGGAAGGTCTAAATTTTAATTTAGTGGCATAAAAGTAGCTACCCTAAAATCTAGAAGTATCTATTAACAAGCAGGGCAGTAAAATTAAAAATTGGAAAGCCTTTAATTACATATTAAGACAAAAAAAGGTATAATTGCCAACTTCAGGATACTTATAATCTTTAATGCGGATTTCAAATTATGACCAGCCATATCCCACTATTTTCATCATTTCAATCATGTCTCCATAAATCTGGGATGAATTCAGGTCAAATCTTGTGTAAATCTAAATATTGAAAAATAGAAACAGGAAAACTAGCCTAGAACCTCTCAGCCTATAAAAATTAAGATAAACTACAAAATGTAAGACTTTGTAGTCTTGCATTTAAGCATTTCAATACTTTTTAAAGCTTTGATTTTGAAGTTTATTATATTTTGTATTATAGAAGAGAATCTGAAGACTTTTTCTTCACATAAGTCAGAGCCTTAAAACTGTTTTATTACTATTTAAGAGCATTTTTACTTGCAGAAGGTCTTGTAGTTGATGTGTAGTTACATTAACTATAACTTGTCAGGCCACTGTGTCAGATGTAGACATTTTGGCCCTGATGAGTGAGAGCAACAGAAAATATCAATGAGGATGTAGGGGTTTTACTATTTTAATGAGGTTTTCTTTAGACTTGAAGACTGTTTGAAATGAAATATGGCCTGCATTAGAAAACAGAGCCTGTGCTTTACTGTATTGTACTTCTTGGGTTCAGCACAAGGTGGTGCTACTGTGTCAATTCTGTTGAATTTGTTAATGTGTCAAATAGAGTTCATACTTTTTCTTCATGCCTTTAAGTTAATTTGTGACTTAAACCAGATTACTTAGCCGTAAAAACGTTCTTATAATTTAGGTGTTTAGGTCACAGGTGTCAAACTCAAGGCCCAGGGGCAAAATCCGGCCCAAGGTACAGTTGTATCTGGCCCGCAAGATCATATAATCTTTCTATTATAACTGGCTCACCAGTATGAGGTTTACAGATTTCCTCCCCAGTGTAAACTTAACCTTGATGATTTAAAATATCCTTGTTAAATTATAAAAATCTGAAAACTTTAAGAGAAAAAGAAGTTAGATAAAAACTCAGGAAGGTGAGAAAAGGAATTAATGTTGTCATTTCATATTTTCAAATTTGCATCTCATAATTCTGACTTAAATTTATGATTTTGACTTTTTCATGTTTTGACCTTCACACTTTAAAATTCTAAGTCATATCTGTACCTTTTAAACTTGTGATTTTGACTTTCTATCTCGTATATCTGCCTTTTAAAAACATTATTTTGCCTTTAAATTTTGTGTTTTGACCTTTTGAACTAATACGTTTGACTTTTTGTCTCAGACTTTGAACCTTTAAACTTATTTTTACTTTTTTCATCTCAGAATGATTTGTTAGTTTTATTTATATTTTTTCATATTTTACTAATGGTGAAAATGAGGTTGACAGTTTATGTTTAAATGTTGACCTTGTTAGGCTCTTAAATAAGGCCTAAATTCAGAATCAGCAATTGACTTTCACAATCCTGGCCTAAATAGTCTGGCCCTCTGGACTTCTCACTGGAGCAAATCTGGCCCCAGCCCAGACTCAATATGAGTTTGACACCCCTGGATACTCTGTTCTACACAGTTTTCTGCTTCTTACCTACCTGTTCATATCATTGTGTTCATGTGTGAAATAGAACATACACAACATATCTGATGTTGAAAATAAGTCATTTTAACCTTTCACGCTCATTTTAAATTTCATGGCAGCACACATCTCACATACATCATATCAAAAAAGATGTAGAATCTTTATGCATCTAATTAGGTTAACTGGCAACAGGTCAGTGACATGACTGGCTATTAAAGAAGCATTTAAGAGAGGCAGAGTGGTATGGGGTTGCATTAGAGCCTGTGGTCTGAGCAGCTTTCACATCGGGAAAGGCACTAACAATGTTTTTAGAGGTTTTAGAGCAACATATGCTTCCACCCAGACGACGCCCTTTTCAGGGGAGGCCTTGACTATTTCAGCAAAACAATGCAAATCACATAGCTTTCTCCTCATCTTGCAAAGCAGATGTATACGCCCGTTTCCGCGTTTCTCACTGGCGAATCCATCTTACAAAGCTCCCGTCTGAACCATTTAGGCCTGGTTAGAAAGTGACAGGACCAATCAGCAATGAGGGACAGTACTTTTGGGCACTGTGGAGTCGTGACGTAAGCAAGCAGCAACAAGGCGCCAGTGTAATTATGGCGGAAGACATTAGTGTGGATGCTGCTAAAGCGGCAGTTTTATCAGAACTTGACGACATTTTTTCCGTTAAAAGAAGAACAAAGAACAGCAGTGAGTTGTTTTCTTTTCAAAAATGACAAAAAATGTTTACTGACATGTCTATAGTCGCCGTTGTTCACATTATGTAGTTCCCTATGGAGTTTACTCCTTCAGCAGGAGCGCACCTCGGTAGCAGCTACATCACGTGTTTTGTTCCTCTGATTGGTTCATAAAGATGTGACAGACAGAACGTTCATCCAATCCCCCTCTGAGCTTTTTCTTTCAAAGGCTCTGCCCTTTCCCAAACGCTGTGTATGAGAGGTTCACCAGATGGATGTATGAAACAAATCCATCTGGTGTGTCAGGTTAGGTTTCTCCATTATCACTGAATATATTACACACATTTTTAACATTTCAGTGTCTTCTGGTATAATACCTTCTATTTGGAAAACCGATCAGGTGGCCACTTTATATACGGGAGGAGACAACTTAACCCTGATATTTATCACTCTATATCCAAATGATCACGTCGATCTAAAATCCTGGAATCAATAGTAATCAAACAATTCCAAACATTCCTTTCGTTCTGTTCTAAGCCCTCATCAGTCAGATTTCAGATCCATGCATAGTACCATAGCAGGTACTTTTCCCCCTCTGCCAGTAGATGTGTAGAGTTGCACATTCATGCCAATAAGTGGCATGTTTTGTTGCTCTGATTGACTTGTGGTAAATGTGACAGTATGGTGTGACAGCTTATATATGAGTCAGCCTCCTTCCACACTCAATCAACAGAACAAAACGAGATAAAGAGATTAAAGAGCTCACATCTAGGGAAACCCTCAATAAACCCCAAGACTAATAAAAAAAGCAATATAAAAGTAAAATAAAAGTACAAATTTGACTTGGATGAGTAATTGTTTTTTGGGGTGTGTAATTGTGTAATGTCTGTGGGTTGAGAATTGAAGGATCCCAAAAGTCTAAAACTTAAAGCCCTGTCGTCAGTGAACAGCTAACCTGACACACCAGAGAGACTGTATCAAATGCCAGTTACATAAATGTTTCACATCATCTAGCAAATCTCCCATCAATAGGCTCTGGGTAGGGCAGGTCATAATTTATTCATCAGTACGTGATTGTATCTCTTTATGTCTGGATCCACATCACAAAAAGAGTTTTCCTCTTTGTGTACTCCTATTCAGTCCCTGCTCAGGTAAGATATTTATACTTTGAGTGTAGCTGAAGTTTAATTTCATAGACCTTATGAAAACATCATGCTGCTCTTTGGGTAGACTTTGCAGGTACTTGTGTAAATGTTTTTCCTTTAAAAATGCTTTAAACTTCTTTGCTAAAATTTGTGGAGACATAATCCTAAATAGTATATAGTGCTGTCCTGAGCATTTTCAGGTAATGTCACCAAGATCTGACTTTTTTGCATTGGAAAACACTTACAGAGTAAACTGTCTTAATGAAAACATGACAAAGCCATTTGACTATCTTGTTCATAAACAATGGTGTCAGGACTTTTCATCTTGATGACACTGACACTTTCATTGACGTGAATACTTGCTTTTGAGGAATGAACTATCCATTTTGAGCAAGTGACACGCTTTTGCAGGTTATCAACTAGGTTTTGCAGTTTGTACTAATTGTTTTGAGAAATGCATTAACTGTTGTGAAAATGTAAATAGTGATGTGAGAAATGCACCAAAGCGTCTGAGAAAAACTGTAAAAAACTTCTTCAGAAGTCTTCAGTTATCACCATAACAACAGCCCATTTATTCACATAAACAAAAAATCATCCCAGATCACTTCTGACTCAGGAGACTTGCTGTTGTGAATGCTCAGGCATGCACTGAGATGGCATGATGCAAATTGGTCAAATTGGTCTGTTCAGCAGAGGTCTGTATCCAAGAGGTCTCTGGACTGCAGCCATACCCCTCTCAAGTGGATGGGTGGATGGATGGTATCCAGTTGCAGCTCACAAACACAACTTGAGATGTCTCCTACATCCAAGCACCCCCCTATTTGCTTAGTAACAGTTCACATAAACTTCTAAAACTTCTACGTAGATGTGAAAAGATTCACCGCAGAAAAAATTGTACTTAAATCTAAAATTACAAATTTTCCTATGACCAAAAGTTACAAATTTTTGCCAATGAACACAAATGAGCCTGTATACAATAATATAAAGCAAACATTTGTTTTGAACTTTACAGGAACAAAGCCTGTGCTAAACTTTACAGCTACATAACACTGCTAAAAAGAGAAGAAGTGATTTGAATCTGGGCCAAACAAACATATCAAAACTCTGTTACTGTTTTAGTCTAAACAGGTCTGTGTGGATTGATAGCATGGTTGCAAGATGCATGAAGGGTGCAAGAATGCTGACTACACATGATCAGAAGTATGAAATATGTAAGGGTGTGGGCAGCTTTACATGAGATAAGATCATTTCACACAGTTGATTAGTGCAAAAAGTTATAAATGTATGCTGACCAGCCCGCACGTGTGACAGACAGAAACAACGGGAGCTGGCACATGTAGAGTCTAGAAATGTTTCGCTTTGTATAAAATGAATCTAGAAATGTTGGAAGTTTCCCTTCCATAAAAAAAAATGAACTAATAGCATATTTAAAATCCCAAAATACAGACATATTCATTCAAGAGTCACATATATAAGGGGATGAGGAAGCAGATTCATTCAAGAAAGGCTGGATAGGTCAAGTCTTTCATAGCTCTAACTCACATAAACAAAATGGAGTGAAGATTCTCTTTAATAAAAATTAAGCTTCCTCATGCTAAAACACCACACCACAGGTATTGATGAGGGTTCAGATTGATAAAGAGCATTGCTAAGGGTATCTATGTTGATGGAAATTAACCAGCTCTCTCTTAGAACAGTTTAAACCAGTGGTTCTCAAATGATGTTGCAAAGCACACTGGTGTGCCATGAGCCAAGTCTTAGTGTGCCGTAGCAGTTTGTGCAACCTTACATAATTACTGCAACCATACAATGGCTTAAGTTCATTTAGAACCGCTTTGTGAAGAAACACACATGATTTGCGGTCATAAATAGTTTTCTTTATTAGCAGTTTTAAATTTACACTTATTGCTGTTATTCATATGTGGCTGTTCTAGGAAGGAGGAGCTGGGGTGGAGGAGGGTTGTAAAAAGTGGCTTGCAATGGGAGAAGCAAAGCATACCCAGGCTAGAGCAGTTTAAACGGCAGCATGAGTGTGAGTAGCCAATAGCGTGTTAATCAGCTGGCTGTCAGCTGGTGAGAGCTTGCGTGAGATCAGCTGATCTCAATTATATAGCAGCGATTGACTCCTAGGCCTGCCTGATCTAACGCTATACACTTGATTTACTGTAACATGTTTTAAAAAGGTGTTTTGTATAGATATGGATTTGGTGTGCCTTGAAATTTTGGCTTGATCTTAGGTGTGCCTTTGGCAACAAAAAGTTGAAAACCACTGGTTTGAACCAACTTTGAACCAGTGTTTAATCTGATTTGACATTATTCTCCTGGGAACATCACTTGATATAACACCCAACTAATGCAGACATTTTACAAGTGAGTTTGTTATTTTAGGAAGAATTTCTACTGAACAAGGAGTCTGGCGTTCCTTTTTTGTGTGGATCTGGTTCATTAGGTGGACCAATCACAATGCAAGGTTTTACAGAAAACAAATTTAGCATGAAGGCACTGAAGAGCGTTGCCATCTTCCTCTGTCTGGCTGGGATGGTCTTTGTTCTTGTAAACATGGAGCTGATGGAGGTAAGAACCTTTCAGTGATGCACTCTCTATTTAGTTTACACTCATGCACTCCTAAACATTTTCCAACACATCTCAGGGGTGCCTTACTTGAATAAAGTAATAAAGTATGTGCTATCAGATTACACTGAAATGTCAAAAAAATGATCTACCATATAAGTCTATCAATGAAACTTTGATGGTAAACTGGTAAAGGCAAGGTCATGACAACCACTTTAAAAGTTTCAGCTTTCCTGTTGAGAATCTTTGGTCTAAACTTGGCTTTAGAGGTCAAAAAGGGTGTTTTTATTAAAGACAGAAGGGGTAAATAAATGCAATGCAAGTACATTTGTTTGATTAATCTCTTACACCATCTCTTCCTCTCATTCCCTTGCAGTCAATCTATAAAGGATACAACTCCATCTTTTCCAAGAAAGCGACCTCTGCTACTTCCTCTGTTCCTACCTCTGCTCCTTCCTCTGTTCCTTCCTCTGCTACTCCAAATCCCGGTGATTTCTGCACCTTCAAACCACTACTGTCGTCTGCAGATGCTGAGGAGGAACGCCTCCTATTAGAGCTCGCCTGGCCTGAAACTCCAGTGCTGTCCTCTCCTCTTGTACTGAATCAGACAAGCCATGCTGGACACAGCTCCTTCCACATTCTCCCAAGAAAGGGTGGAGGGGAGTGGCATGTAGGAGATCAGCTGGAGGTCATGATAAAAGTCTGTGACTTCCTAGGAAATGCCAAGAAGTCTGGAGGAGATTTCTTAGTTGCCTCATTGCACAACAAAACGCTTGAAGCAGGCGTGGCTGGGCGAGTGGTGGATCATTCTAATGGCTCCTACTCTGCTGTGTTCACTTTACTCTGGGAAGGAAGCGCACAGGTCCAGGTAAAGCTCAAGGCTGTCTACTGAAATGTTATCGTACCATAGGTGATGCTAAAGGTATCACCTGTTGAGGTGGAATTGCACTGTAGATAATTTAATTTATCAATCAATTGATCGTGAGAGGGCCTGCATTGTGCATTGTGAGCTTGTCAACTATCATTCTGAAGTGGAATGAGTCTGTAGTAATGGGGATTTTTTTTTTAATTTCAAATGAAAATAAGCCAGGAGTATAGTGAATGTAGCATCCCTCCTGAATGAATGACGGTTGACTCTCGAACTGATGATTTTTGTGGTTTATTTCACTTGACAAAATTTGCGTTACGGGGCTGGTTTGCAAACAAAGACAATGTTAAGCCACCTGGAAGAGAGATGAAAAAAATAAGATAACGTAAAAGGGAAGTGGAATCTGTATGAAAAAGAGGAAGATGATGAAAAAGGGGTAAGAGAAGAGGAAGATGCAAAAAAGAGGTGAATGCAGAAAGAGAAAGGGGAAAAACAGAGAGCAAAGGAAGACGAGGAAAGTAAAAGAGGGAGATGAAGAAATGAGAATAGGGAGACTTGGGGAAAAAAATGGGGGCGGCAGTTAAAAAGAGGATGTTTACAGCGCAGTATTACAAGCCGGTAAAACTAACCCTTCGTATTTTTTTATCAGTCCTGGTCAAACACTCCATCTATTTGTTGGCACACTGTGTATTCAATAACTTTGAAACTCATGTTCTCTGTTCTGTCAGGTGGAGCTTGTTCATTCAAGCGCTGCTATCACAGTTCTGCACAGGCTGAACAGAGAAAATCCTGACAGGTTTATCTTCAAGAGTGTCTTCCACTTGGGCCCAATCTCTGAAACTACCGTCTGTAATATTTGTCTACGTCAAAACAAAAAGCCGCAGTGCAACTTCACCGACCCCCGCACAGGTGGCCCTTGGTTCTGCTACAAGCCAAAGAACCTGAGCTGTGATACCAGGATTAATCACTTAAGAACAGGATATAACAGTGCATTTAAGGACGACGAGAAGATGCTCTTCCAAAGGTGAGGGAACACTGAAAAACATTTGAAAAAATAATAGTTACTTTAAATGAAAAGGGTGCTAGTGAGCAATGTAGGGCTGCAGGGGTTAGCGCTGTTGCCTCACAGCAAGAAGGTTCCTGGTTTGATCCCTGATCAGGGCCTTTCTGTGCAGAGTTTGCATCTTCTCCCCATGCATGCGTGGTTTCTCTCCTGGTACTGCGGCTTCTTCCAACCACCAAAGACACACTCATTAGGTTAGCTGGTGACTCTAAATTGGCCGTAGGTGTGAGTGTGACAGTGCCTTGTCTGTCTCTGTATGTCTGCCCTTTGAATGACTGGAAACCAGTTCAGCATGTATCCCTCCTCTTGTCGATTTAATAATAATAATAAGAATAATAATAAGAATAATAATACATTTTATTTATAAAGCACTTTTCAAAAACTCAAAGACGCTACAATAATAATAAAATACATTGCAACAAGAAAAAGCTAAAAACAGGACAATATCACAGTCAAACAGAGAAAACAAGCAAGCAATCAACCTGACAAGACAACAACAGAATCAAACATTAAAAGCCAGTTTAAAAAGGTGAGTTTTGAGCAGTGATTTGAATGTGGATGAGTCCGTACAGTCTTGGATGTGTTTGGGGAGTGAGTTCCAGAGGGAGGGGGCGGCTATAGAGAAGGCTCTGTCCCCCCAGGTTCGGTATTTGGGTCTGTTGGTTCAGGGCTTTATGGGTGAGGAGGAGGATTTTGAATTGGATGTGGTAGGGGACAGGGAGCCAGTGGAGGTCTTGGAGGACAGGGGAAATGTGTTCATTGGAGTGGGTATGGGTCAGGAGACGTGCTGCTGAGTTCTGGATGTATTAAAGTTTATTGAGGACCGTTGAGGATGTGCCATAAAGAATGCTATTGCAGTAATCAAGTCAGGATGTGATGAAAGCCTGGATGAGAGTTTCAGCTGTAGGGAAGGAGAGTAGTGGACAGATGCGGGCTATGTTTTTTAGGTGAAAAAAGACAGTTTTTGTGAGCTGGGTGACGTGCTGATTAAAGGAGAGGCAACTTTCAAAAATGACACCAAGATTGCGGGTGTGTGTGTGTGTGTGTGTGTGTGTGTGTGTGGGTCGGGGGGGGGGGGGTCAATTTGGAGGCTGAAGTTATGGATTTGGTGAGGGATTTGGGGCCAATGAGCATAAGTCGGATTAATTGTAATTTAGAGAAAGGAAATTGTTAGTCATCCAGGTTTTTTTGTCAGAGAGGCAGTTGGTTAATGTGGAGTGTGTGTCTGTGGTGACGGAGGTGGTGGAGATGTACAGTTGGATGTCGTCAGCATAACAGTGGAAACTGAGTCCATGGTGGCGAATGATTTGACCAAGGGGAAGCAGGTAGATTATGAATAGAAGGGGACCAAGCACCATCCATTCCCATTTGCACACCACCAACAAAGCAGTCGGAGCAAACTGGGGTTAATTGTCTTGTGTATGTTTGACCGACAACCTTCCAATTGCAAGATGACCAACTCTACCAAATGAGCCACAGTCTTCTCAGCTTGGATTGTTTAGTTTTTGTAGCAGCCTGTGCTTAAAATAGACCTGGCGCATATCTTTAGCAGAGCGGGGTGGCACTTCTGGCATTAGCCTAGCATGGACTGGAGTGTGTGCTGCGCAACTGCAAAGACCGACTGGAAAGGAAGCAATTTGTTCTGCAGAGTGCTTTATGAGCAGATCAATAGAGTGTGCAGGAATTAGGGGTCATTTGTCTCTCCTGGTTCAAGCTATCTAGTTTATAACTACAAACATAAAGCCTAAGATGTTAACATATCTTTAAAGGAAACATATGAAGGTATAGTATGAATATTTAATTAAAGCCTTATTATTTGGTTATTTTGGTGTCTGCCAAACCACTAATATTTTGAAGTTTTATTTAGGAATGCCAACCTGAAAGTCTTGATTCCAGCATCTGGACCTTCCAGTGTCAATGTGTTGCCACAAATAAAAGGTACTGATGCCTTTTTCCTACTTCCACCAAATAATATATAGAATGATATATGATATAGATGTAAACAGGCGCTATAATATCTGGTTCTGTAACACTTTCTCCTAAAGTGGTAAAACTGCTTGTAGATGTTGTCGACTTGGCTTTCCTTACACCATGCTACTGACCTTTGTTTAATTAATCTCAGGGCAACCTGGGCTTCATCAAGACAGTTTTAAGTCTGGAACCTCGGGGTATTACTACCAGGGTGTGTGGCGATCACTAGATGGCATCAAATTCCTACAATTCAACAACGCATCTGCCATCAGTCAGTGTCTGAAAGGCAAGATGGTCTACCTGTATGGAGACTCCACCATCAGGCAGTGGTTCGACTACTTAAGAAAATCACTGCCAGGTAGTTGAAATTAATGACACATTTTGCTTTATTCATATTGCATCGTAATCTGTTCCTTTTGTCATACTTGCAGATGCCAAGGAGGTAAAACTGAAAGGGGCGCCGTTTGTAGGACCTTTTATGATGTGGGACCCCGACAAACAAACAATGATAACATTCCGGATCCATGGTCTTCCTTTTCACATTAACGCAATGCCATCTAGCAAGGAGAGCTATATTGGTAATGAACTTGATACGATTGCTGGTGGTTCTGACACTGTTGTAGTTTTTGGCATCTGTGCCCACTTTGCTGCTTCCCCAACTGAACTTTACATCAGACGGCTTCAGGGCATCCGCAGGGCGGTGGTCCGCCTTTTAAGTAGGGCTCCAGACACGCTGGTAGTCGTCAAGACTGGGACTTTGACGAATATTAATCCTTCTATCTTGGAAGGCAACATTAACTGGTTCTCAGTTCAGGCAAACAAGATTCTCAAGGTCATGTTCAAAGGAATAAACATCAAAGTGGTGGACGCCTGGGACATGGTTCTAGCTCACTACCTGGACCATGACCTTCATCCGGTCCCATCGTTAAGAACATGGTTGATGTACTTTTATCCTACACATGTTCCCACAAGTGAAGGAGCTAGCTGTGAATAAGGAAGCATTATGGCAAAATTTAACAATGTTGGGAAAGTGGTAACTCCTGGTGGTGGTAAATTCAGAATACAGGTTGTCTGCAGTCATGTGATCCTGATGAAAGTCAGATTGGGGGCACTGGTTCAGAATCAATGAGAATGGAAGAAAGTTTGTATGTTATTGCTCTATGTGGATCTGCATGCTGCAGTTACCATCAGAAAGCTTCTATATACATTGAGTATGATCCTTACACTTTACAATAAAGTGTTTTATTATCTACCCGTTAACTGAAATACTTGGCATGGAGGTGACTGATATCAATAAGTCCTTCACACCTTCTTCTACAAGTCTAGTCAGATGAAGGGAGACAAGAGTCTAGAGCAATCTTGTACTGAGCTAAGAGGCTAGATGTACCCATTGAACAACTTTTCTCCTTCATTTTATCATAAATATGGTAGAACTAAGCAAATGTGCCAT
Source organism: Cheilinus undulatus (assembly GCF_018320785.1). NCBI lineage: Eukaryota > Metazoa > Chordata > Actinopteri > Labriformes > Labridae > Cheilinus > Cheilinus undulatus. Next base: position 14,054,468 of record NC_054887.1, on the reverse strand, counting down.
TCACAAACAAGCTGGTTCTATAAGCTCTTCAATGTGAACCGCAGGACCCAGTTTCCTTCCTTACATTTTTGATTATTTTTGTACACACTTAAAAAAAAAAGAAAAAAAAAATGGCAAATTAGGAGATATTAAGATGATCATTTTGGTTCTGTATGCATTGACTGAATGTTTAAAGCTTGAATGCAACTCATGACCGAGTTCAGTGGGTTCTTCCCCACAGCACACCTGAAATCAAGCCGAACTCTAAAGCCACGCCATATACATAACCAACAACACAGCCTCTTTAATAACAACATGAGTTAATAATTGGAAGGATACACACCCACACTATGAAAGAACACCTGCTTATTTCAGTTCAAAGTAAATGTGACTGAGCAAGCTTAAAGGGGACATATTTTACCCTTTTAAGACAAGTTTATATTGTTCTCAGAGGTCCCCAAAACATGCCTGTGAAGTTGATTGCTGAAAAAACACTCCAGTATTGGATTTTTTCATGTCTAAAAAAAAACCTTCTGTTTCATCCTTTCTCAGCCGTTTCTGTGTCTCTGGCTTTAAATGATAATTAGCTGTCTGACTCCACCCCTGACCACACCCCTCGAGGAAATAGATGCAGCACTCCTGATGTTACAGACACTTTTATCCAAAGTTTAGGACCTGACTGGGATTTGAACAATCTCCCAGACCATAGTAAGCAGAGTAACCCACTGAGCTATCCAGCATCTCAGCTGGTAGTTGAGAGGATCAGTAGAGGAGGGTGGAACTTTCCTCCAAGTGGGGGAGGGCCAACCAAACCTGGGGGGCAGGTGCTTACGCCCCGGTGAGGTCACTAGGTGTAAAATCAGAGAACGGCTTGTTTCAGCACACATTTTCTGAAAGGTGGGGAAAGAGAGGTGGAGAGGGAATGGATTTTTCTGGAACTTGAGGGCATTGTGGACAGGCCAGGGACACATATTTGTGTTAGAAAAGCCTTAAAAAGTGATTTTTGCATAATATGTCCCCTTTAACTACTATGTTGGTTGTTATTAACTATAACTAACTATTCTGGAGATGCTTTGACCCTTTAACACCTGAGCCTGTGGACTCTTTTTATTATTTTAACCATAAAAGGCCCAGAAAACATTTTGTGAGTGAGCGCTTTTGCCCATTTTTACAGATCTGGCAGTTTTTCTAATGTACTGCATGTTAAAAGATTGTTAAAACAGTTGAAGCTATGATAATGATATTTATGTCTTAACCTGAATAATAACCACCCTAATCAAAGCATCGAAAATAAAATTTTATTAATTTATGCTGCAGTACAATATAACATTTTTCAAAATGCAAACCCCTATTGCTAAAACAGAATTACCTTTTATGGTAATGTTGACAATTTGGATGGGCAACAAGACAGAAAAACTAGGACGGCAATGTCAGACTTCATAGCTAAGTCATGATGTGCACAAATGTCCAGATGCACAAAGTTAAAACTGAGACTGCTTCTTTGGAAAATAATAGAAGAAACAAGACAAAAAAGGGTGAGAAATGACAAAAATGTGTTAACATTTTCCACAAAAGTGGCATAAATTGATTGAAACATGGCAAATAGGTGAAAAAAGGCCAGAGTGGCAAGAACGGGGTAAGGTGACAGAAAAACAGTGGTAAAAAAAAAAAAAAAAGAGGAAAACAAATGGCAAAACAATCTAAAATCAGGTGAGAAGTGGCAAAAAAATGGATTTGGCAAAGATTAGCAAAAATGGGCATAAACTGTCAAAAAGTGGGCAAAAAGCTGTAAAAGTGGCGAAAAATGGTCAAAAGCAGAAAAAAGTGGCAAAAAATGACAAAAGACAACTAAAAATAGGAAAGAGGTTTCATGCAGATGTTGCAAAAAGGGCTAAAAGTGGAAAAATGCAAATAAGGGCAAAAGCAGTAAAAATAAAGCGTCAAAAACGGAAATAAAATGGAATCAAAGTTGCCTCAAAAATGGCAGAGAAATTGCAAAAAGAACTGGCAAAAATTGGTTGTGAAAAAGTGCTGAAAGGGGGTTAAAAAGGTGCCTGAATAAATAATTCCAACATCACAGTCAAATATCTTCATACACTTTTCAGCTCCAAAATGAGGGAACAGTTAACCAGGACGCTAGCACCAATGCACAATAAATCACAACAAGTAAGGCCCTTTCTCTGAGTTTTTAAGTAGCAAAAGACCAGCAATCATGACAGAGCTGAGCCAAATGATCCAGATCTCTAAAACGAGACACAATTCCCATTCAAAGAGAGAGGCTTGACGGCTGTAGAAACACAAGCAAGGTCAGGGTTTACCATGGCAAACCCTGACTACTGAACCAAACCAGACTGCTGGGTGGAAACAGACCTTATGCGAGCGTTGTCTGAATCCGTCCCTCCAGACTTTAGACTGAGGCTCTAACCCAACATTTTTTCTTGAATGTGTTGCCACTTTTTCACAACACTGTCTCATTTTTTCACAGTTTTAACAACTGGTGGATCTGTGAACAGCAAAAAAAAAAAAAAATGGCATTTTAATGCTTCTCTATGTAGAAATCACTTCCTGCCCCCATTCTGAAATCATCTGCAGACAACCTACCAAGTGTTTCCTCTTCTCTCTTGAATTTTTTCTTTTTGTGGTGCATGGTGTGTGTGTGTGTGTGTGTGTGTGTGGGGGGGGGGGGGGTTGTTTGTCAACCCTGTGACTGATTGGTGATCAGTGCAATGGAAAAGCAATGAGCTGTAGATAATAGTTGGATTTTCCACAGGCTTCAGTGTCCTGTGCTACAGACATTTTTGGGTAGATATGAAGTAACTAGTCTCATCTTCAGTGATTGAAGGGTTTTTCTTTTTAACCTATTTAAATGTTTATGATTCAACATTGTTGATATTTTTAGAATCATTCTGTTTTGGGGGTTTGGGGTTACTCGTGGTGTCAGTATTGACCAGAAATGTCATCAGATCATATGTAATGATGAAAAATTACAAATGTCTAAATCAGTTTGTTCAAATGTACTTGTTAAGTGTCTTTTTTATGTAAAAAGATATTCTAACTAAATAAATGCATTTCTGTTTGTACTGGGGAACTATCAGTAAAGGTAACAGAGTTTACAATCTAGCAGTCCGAAGACTAAAACCCCAATGATCTTTGTAGCAGATTTCATTTCCTTTATTAAGGGGGAAGAGCTATCCAAACCTACCTGGCCCTGTGAAAAAGTAATTACCCCTCTAAGAACTGGTTGTTCCATCCTTGGCGGCAACAACAGCAGGCAAGCATTACTATAACTGTCAGCGAGTCTTTCATATCGCTGTGAAGGAATTTTGGCCCACTCTTTTTTGCACAGTTGTTTTATTTCGGCCACATTGGAGGGTTTTCAAGCATTAATGGCCTGTTTAAGGTCATGCAACAGCATATCAATCAGATTTAAGTCCGGACTTCAATTAGGCCACTCCAAAACCTTCGTTTTGTGTTTTAAGCCAGGCCCAGATTGGCTAATCTGGAGAAACTAGTGTTCCCGGTGGGCTGGGCTGCTTTCAGGGCTGGTAGGGCTGCCATACAGCAGCATTAAACAGGCTACATTAGCTTTTACCACGTCATTGGTTAACCACTCGGACCTAAGACAGTCAACGTGATCATTAAGAGACAAAGCTAGATAATAACTAGAGCGAAGTTTATAAACAGGCTGGACTAAAAATGGAATGCTTTAGAAGCTCACACAAGCTAATTGTGAGCATATATGTTGTTACGAGCTCACAGCTCAATGTAATCACCCCCAGGTGGAGATGACACAGGTAAGCTAGCAGAGCCAGGTGTTCTACATATAACCGTATAAACTGTGCCAATCACTGACAACGTTTATGAATCAATTCAATGAGTTGTATGATTTTATAGCCCATAGACCAACAAGGTATATAAGCAGACAACACAAGCTCTATGCAATTAGCAGCTGTGTTAAAAACCTCTGCAGCTGCAGTCCCTCCACCAGTCTGCTGCTGAAAAGTTTGAGCCTGTGTCTCAGTCGTTTTTAGAAGATCTGGTTGGCCATATTAAGCCATCAGGTTCTCCCTGTGATGCTGTCTCTCCTGGCCTATTTAAAGAGGTTTTCCCTAGTACAGGGCAATCAGTTCTGGCTGTCATAAACAGCAGTTTGTCTTCTGGTGTTGTTCCCCTAAATTTACACATGCAGTGGTGCAGCCTCTACTCAAGAAACCTGGCCTTGATCGCAGCGTGCTAGCCAATTTTAGGCCTATCTCCAAGCTCCCTTTTATTTCAAACATTTTGGAGAAAGTTGTTCATGTTCAGTTAAATTCGTGTCTGGATGAGCATGAGGTCCTGGAGGTCTTTCAATCTGGCTTTAAAACTTTCCATAACACCGAGTCAGCTTTATTAAGAGTTTTTAATGACATCCTCCTGGCAAATGACTCTGGTGACCATGTAATTCTTGTCCTACTGGACCTAACTGCAGCCTTTGACACTGTGGACCACAATACCCTAGTGGCTCAGCTACACCACCTAGTGGGTGTCAGTGGTACTGAACTAGAGTGGTTCAAATTGTATCTGGCTGACAGAAGTATGAGTGTAAGCTCTGGAAATTCAGAAGTGATGGTGTTTGGTCCCAGTGGCCCTTGTGTACCCCTTCCTGTTGTTAGGCCCTTTGGCTGATTATCTAAAGCCAACAGTCTCAAACTTGGGTTTTAAGATGGACAGTGATTTTTAAGTTGGATTGGCAAATTAGCTCTGTAGTGAAGTCCAGTTTTTTTCAGATTAGGCAGCTGGCAAAGGTGAAGGCTTTTCTTGCACAACAGCACTTTGAAACAGTAATCCATGCCTTTATTACATCTCAGCTGGATTATTGTAATGCACTCTATTTTGGAGTCAGTCAGTCCTTCCTTGCATGTCTGCCTGTGCACTTAAGAGTCAATTTTAAGATTCTTTTATTTGTTTTTAAATCTTTAAATAGTCTGGCCCCATCTTACCTCTCTGAGCTCCTTCACCCCTACACTCCTGCTTGGTGCCTCAGGTCAGCTGATCTGCTGCACCTGGAGGTACCGAGGTACTGAGACTCGTACAGCTATAAAACCTGTTCTTAGAAATTGAGTGGCATAGAAGATCGTAATGATCAAACAGTCAAAATTATGAAATAAAAATATTGATTTTTTTTATATTTTAATTGTGGGAACTGGCTCTCATTGACTCAAGAAAATATTTCTTAAAGTTTTAAACTTAATTTTTGTATCAGCAGCAGTAGCAGGCCCCAGTATAGAGCTCAGTGTGATTGTTGCTGTCAGTTACACACAAGGCCCAGGCTAGCTGATGTTCTACAGAGTGAACAATTACACATAATTAAATAGTTTCCAGAATATCTCTGCCTGAATGCTAAAAGTAAACTTTAATGCTTTTAGAAAATATTAATAGCCCATTTGAACATTAATTTATGAAGGCTTAATCCGCAAATGAATAACTTTAATGCACAGTTGTTAGCTAAAGTGGGCTGGTCTGAGCAATGAAACTTCAGGGTTGAAAACGAGTCCCACTCCGACCCTGTTTTAAGCCATTCAGAGGTGGACTTGTTGTGTTTCATTGTCCTGCTGCATAACCCATGTGTTCTTGTGCTAGAGGTCACTAACTGATGGCCAGACATACTCCTTCAGATTTTTCTGCTAGAGAGCAGAATTCATGGTTCCATCACTTACAGCAGTTACCTTTTTGGTTCTTTTTTGTCAGCAGTGGTTTTGGCCTTTGGAGTCTCCCATAAATTCCCATGATCTTTTTGGCTGACCCCTGAGGTCAGCCCTATAGATGGCATTGTCTGTGTCTGCCTGAGTGACTGACTGAGTGATCCTACTTTCAGAGTCATACCATACAGAGTTGGTTTTGCTTGTACTGAAAGCCCTTAGTAATGGCTGCCTCCACTGCTCTAAATACCTCAGATATAGCTTTAGCATTGCGTCTTTTTTACCAGAACTGGAACACGTTTCTGTATGAAATAAAGAATAAAAATAACCCTAACAGCTTTTCATATTGGGAAAGATGTTTTCACTCTTCCTGCTTCAGCATGACTGTGATAGTTAAGGGGGAAATGGTTTCTTGTGTGAGTGCTTGTGTACAATAGCTGCTAGTGGAGCGATTCTGTTTTGGCATGGCTTCCCGAGCATGGGGTTGGGCCTGTTTGGTATTGTCCAGCGTTAGCTGGTAGCTTGGATGTTGCTGTAGGACTGCTGCAGTTTACTCCGAACTGGACCACTGTTCTTGTTAAAACCAGAGCAGAGAGCCACACAGAAAGCTTGTCTTGTGCAGAGGAGAGGTTTTTGCATGTTTCTTGTAGTGATGTGTCCCTTCCCTGCACAAAACACCACAGAACAAAGCAGCAATTCCCCAAATGGCGGCCCGCGGGCCACTTGAAGATGAAGAATTTGACCACTGTGCGCAGCTGCACAGACTCTCATTGAGTCCAGCCCTTCTCGCACCTCTGACTAGTTTACTGCATCTCAGACCTTGACAAATGTCAAAAGTTTTTGCCTTGTAAAACCAAGTTTCTGTCCCTATGGGAGATTAAAACAGCTGCTCTCAGGATAGCAAACACTTTCCCTCCATCCGTCAGCCCCAAACGCGGACATATATCTCGCTTTGGTGATTCAGTTCAATGTCAGCCTGATTTAATCCCTCATTATAAAGAATCTGTAATGCCAAACAAATATCAACTACATTATTTACATACAATTTAATTCTATGTCAACAAGTCGTGCAATTATGGTCTTGATCACTTAAGTTTAAATGGGACATAGTTTATAAATCCTATGTGTATTTAACTCCAGGTCTCATCAAAAAATGGTACTATTACTCTCATAATGATAAAACAAATTGGTTATAACTGAAAATGTATTCCTAACCTGGACACAGGCTGTCCAATGACATGAGAGATTGGCATTTTTGGTCTTAGTGCTCTGACTGTTGAACTTACCCACCACACAGGATTTACACATCATATCAGCACAGTGTCAGAAACATAGGGTTATAAACACATTAGGAAATAATTAATTACAGACATATTTCAAGAGCACCTGCAGCAGTTTTTAACCAGAGTTATCCTGTTAGCTCTACTAAAAGAACCAAGTTAGAGGGCTGCATTGGGATCAGGTCTGAATTTAATTTTTGCTTGCACTAAAACTGTTTAAGTTAGTAAACAAGGAACAGTCTAATTCTTTAAATGTGCACAGAAGCTTTAACGCTCCTCATAGCGCTGCAGACATACAGTATGTCTCCACTGCTCTGATGTGCGTCATGACGCACAGGAAGAGACTGGCACAGAGGTACTGAGCCAACATTCTGTTATTTGAGGGGAAATCCCTTCTATCCAAAAAAAATGGCCTCTTTTCATAAAGCATTTAATTTACAGACAAGGACAGGGACAGAAAGGGGGAGAGTAGGAGCTTACTGGAGTACGCTGAGCTTTTGGCACTAGCGAACAATGATCAGGAAAATAATTCCATCTATGGCTTAAAAAACAAAGGATGTGTACATAAAGTCTGTAAATATGATCCTGGCATTACTCTCATCAATGTAACCAGGGGTTAAATTAGTCCAGCCCAGCTGTTATAGTCTATGTTTTTTGAACGCTATGGCTGACGATGATGTGTTTTCTTTTGTGCTCCATTCAGTGGGAAAACTTTGACTAGAACAGTGAAAAACCTTATTTGTCAATGACAGAGCATTATTGAATGCAATATTATAATTTCTTAAACTGAACGCAGAGTCTGTCATTCCGTGTTTTACGTGGATGGTCAGAGGAGGAATTGGACGCGCATGTTGCGGGTGCAGGTGGGAGGGAGAGGTGACACACACGCACCAGCAGGTGTTAATGATCAGGAAAACAGGGGGAATGGGCAGGTAGAGTGTTAGCAGTCCGACGCAGGGCTCTATCTCTACATCCTGTCCACTAAGTACTGTGTGAACGAGGAAAAAGAAAACTCCTCCTCTAAACGTTTTGCTGGGCTCCCAGTGAGCATGTGCCGCACCTGGAGAGAGAGAGAGAGAGAGAGAGAGAGAGCGGGAGAGAGAAGCAAAGGGAGGCTGGACTGTTTCACGAATGAGGGGCGCAGAGGTTAGAGGAGTGCAGGAGTTGATGATCTGTTATATTGGTGGACCTATTCAAAATGTTCAGGGCTCATGACGGCGCCCCCCTTAAACGTGGCAAACTACGCAACCGCCTATAGCCTTTCGTCTATACCCAGAACCGGCCCTGCATGGGACAGCCACAGTACAAGTTATGCTGGATGGGAATGCCGACGTGAAAACGGGGGGGCTAGCTAAACAGTGGCGATCCGCTGCAGTTTAATACATAAATGGGAAACCCTGTAAAGGATCAATGAGTCAGGCGGAACATACTCAACTAAGCATCCCTGCTCTGCCCTGACAGAGAGAGGATGGCAGGTTAACAAGGGGGATGCATTTTGGTCAGTTTGCTAACAAGGGGGATGCCATCCCCCCTCAAATCGCCTACTGACTATATGAATAACATTGTGCATCCCGAAGAAGGAGAGCAGTTTGATTTTCTACCAAGGTTATTGCCCTTTAAGTTTTACTCCACTAGGTGGTGCCAAAGCATCACACAATCCACCTAGGCGAGGGAGAAAAAGAACTGGGGCCTCATGTACAAAGGGTGCGTACACACAAAAACATGGCGTACATTCTTTTTCAAGGCAAAGTTCAGATGTATCAGGAGTGAAATGACTGTGGAAATGTGCAGTGCCTCACGCCAACTTCATGGCTGGCGTACGCATGTTTCTACAGCTCTTGATCCTTTGATGACACTTAGAGGTGATGCTGGGAAACTGTTATATAAATAAATGTGATGTGCACATCAGAGACACATGAACAAATAACACTGATGAACAATTAACACACCCACATGTCTGCAATTACAAGAGTGGATATAAAAGCATGATGCGCATTGAGCATGTGCGCCCCTAAGTACTATCCCGTCTTCACAGCATCATTACTAGTCAGTGGTTAAAGTTAGTGACTTTCTGTTTTTGCTGGTTTAAGTACAGCTTCAGATCTTTCCAACAAGTCCCTGATTGTCTCTGTGTGCAAAGTACTCATGTTAATAACCCTGTGCGTAAAGTGTGAAATCCGTGCATAAAGTGTGAAATGTCTTGATCAGCCTCACCTTTTCCCACTTCTGCATTAATTTACAACAGTAGTGTGTGATCCATGTGAGTAGTGTATAAAATTAACAAATGGAAACTGTAAATCCAGTTTACTTTGTCTGCTTTCAATTGACCTCAGGCGACCCTGGCTTCCCACTTAAGAGCTGGTGTGCGCTTTTCTGACCCCACAGCATTGACAGCCTCACACACACTCTCCCACTCACTCCTCTTGCGTTTACTGTTTATGCCGGAGGACGGTGTGCCAAAGAGGACATTTCTGTGTGCCTCCACTTCAGTGAGAAGCGTCTCAAATTCGCTTTCTGTAAAGTTCTTCTTTTTTCCCGTCTTACTCATTCTTTTGTTTTAATTTTCTGATCGTGCAGAGAGGGGAATCTCAGGTGCAGGCCCCATTTGAATATGATTTGCGTATTTAAATGGGGGCGTGGACAGGGAGGGGTCGGGTACTCCAACATATGCGCTGACACTGGCAGCCATCTACTAGGACATTTTACTGAAGCTCCCATAGAGCATTTTGGTATAGAGGCTAGAAGTCTCACACAAATGCATATTCAAAACGCTTTGCATTAACAGACAAGACCATTGCAAATATCAACAACAGAATCACAAACAGGAACAGCATGAAAAGATTTTTTTAAACACTTTAAGTCACAACGGCAAAATCAAAATGCTTTATCTTAAAGGGATACTTCAACATTTTGGCAAATTTGTCCATTGCCATAATTCCTATAGTCTTAGTAATAGGTTCGTTACCTTCAGTTGTCGGTGCAAGCTGTTTTTAGATCAGCCGATGCCGAGTTCAGACCTGCTGTGCCAACTCAATGTAAGCAGATGGTATTCCGGCTTTCCCTCATCAAACTCATCAAATACACAATCTAACAACTCCAAAACGCTCTTGTGGACAAGTTGTGACCTGCACATTCACCACGCTATGAAATAATAACTTATAACTATGTAACATTACAACACATGAAGCAAATACTCTGAACTGTTTCTTGAGTAAACCACTGGGCAGAGTGACACAGTGCAGCAGCCATGTCTGGAGTGAAGTTCCAGCTTTGCATTTAGCTTTAAAACATCTCCGACTCGTAATGTTCCATGATTATTTCATAGCGTGGTGAATGTGCAGGTCACAACTGGTCCACGAGAGCGTTTTGGAGTTGTTGGATTGTGTATTTGATGAGTTTGATGAGGGAAAGCCGGAATACCATCTGCTTACATTGAGTTGGCACAGCAGGTCCGAACTCGGCAGCGGCCGATCTAAAAACAGCTTGCACCGACAACTGAAGGTAACGAACCTATTACTAAGACTATAGGAATTATGGCAATGGACGAATTTGCCAAAATGTTGAAGTATCCCTTTAAGGACCAATATGGGTCGCACCTCGCCACTTTTCATATTCATGATTATTTGTGTTGTGATGCTGGAGAGCAGAGATACAATCTTATATTGTTCTTGCCTGTTATTTCTTGTGGCATGCAATTCATTAATCCTTTGTTTAATATTGCTGCTCGTGAATGTTGCATAATCTCTTGGCTACTAATGTGAACACAACATGTTCATTGTTAAGGCTCATTTATGCCCTATGTTTGAACCATATACGCATACAGATGGACCTTTCTGTCCTCTCTGCGTTCATTTGTCCGTTTTTTGTCCGTTCTCTTGAAGCTTATAACCTGACATGCCAGATGGAAAACCACTCATAGACAGCGTTTGGGAAAGGGCAGAGGCTTTGAAAAAAAACTTGGAGGGTGACTGGATGAACGTTCTGTCTGTCACATCTTTACTGGAGAATCAGAGCAACAAAACACGTGACATAGCCGCTAGCAAGCTGCGCCTCTGCCAAAGGAGTAAACTCCATAGAGAACTGCATAATGCAAACCATGGTGACTGCAGACATGTCAGTACATGACTTTTGTTGTTTTTTGAAAAGAAAACAACTCACTGCTGTTCTTTGTTCTTCTTTTAAAAATGAAACGCTGTCAAGTTCTGATAAAACTTACGTTTTAGCAGCATCCATGCTAAGCTCTTCTGCCATTATTGTACCGACCTGTTGTTGCTGCGTGTTTACGTCACGACTCCGCTGCGCCTGAAAGTTCTGCCCCTCAACGCTGATTGGTCCTGTCACTTTCTAACCAGGCCCAAACGGTTCAGATGGGAGTTTTGCAAGATGGATTTGCCAGTGAGAAACACGTAAACGGGCGTATCTATCTGCTTTGCAAAGTTATCAAAGCTTAGGGATACGGATCAAACATTGCAATACCACCGCCAATTGTGGGGCAGTGTTGAGCAATGGGGCCAACAGTTCAAACCAGAGTAGCAAAGACAACGAAGAAGAAACATTCAAAAGAACTTAATCATGTTTTTCCGAGGAAATAAATGAATTTCATTAAAAATATAAACATACAAATTATGCCAGCTCACCTGGGCACAAAGACAGACAGCTACAAGAGAAAAACCAAACAGAGGACAGACCGTTCTTTCTTCACTCCATGGGACGGATGGAGCAGAAAGTAGCTTGGTGAGAACCTGACGACTCTAGTCGTGACTCTAGAGTTTTTCAATGTCCACTCCAACGTGATAAACAGACCTCAGTACTATGAGGGCATGGACAATTGTAAAGATTAAAATACACAGATCTATTTTCATGTGTGTGTAGAACATAAATTACCCTTTATTTTGAAAAAAATGATCACAAATATATGTATATTTTAAATGTATATCAATACTTAAATTAGATTTAAAAAATTTTTTTTTGAAAAACAAAATTATTTTCTAAGGCGTACAATGTTCCTCAACCATTTTTCAACCATTAAAAAAAATTTAATGTTTGTTTAAAATTGTTTTTTCATCAAAAGTATTTCAAATAATATCTTGCTATATATTTGATTTCAACAAAATTAAATGAATTGATATTATAAAAATGATTAATTTCGCACAATACCAAAATTTTCAGTGATAAAAAAATGGTGAATTGTTTTTATTAAATATTTATTTATGTCATGATTTTCTTTTTATCAGTTCATGAAATATTTTTGCCTATCAATACATCTTTTTTGTAAAGTTTTATTTCTTTTGGTTCAGAGAAATACGTTCGCAGTAGACATTCAGGGTCACTGTAAAACAAATAAAAATAATAAGAGACAACATACAAAAGTAAAAGCAAGAACATGATGTGTAAACACATGAAAATATGAATATAGAATAAGATAATGCTAAAATAAATCTTTTTAACAAAAACTCAGATTAAGTCGGAGAAAAGAGTTATATTTTCTCCCGTGGCCCTAATCTCTCTCTTTGATATTATGTAACCAAAAAAATCATGTTTTATGGTAAAACTTAAAGCTGTCGCTAGGTGTCAGTAAAATCTCTGTATGTGATTGGAGCAGCAGATTTGAATATCCCGCCCTCCAGGACACAAGGCGGAGATTCCTCCTCTCTTCCCGCAGTAGGCAGCAGTTTGTCTGGAAAGCTTCGCGCACGCGGACCGCTGAAACAAACAACACCAAAAACAACTTCTGTGCACTGGGACGTTTTTATTTACAACCGGGAGCCATCAAGGAAGACTTTTAACCGACTCTAGCACTCAACCTAGCCTGTCTTTGTTCTCTGGAGATGTTTTCTCTGGAGCTTTAGGAGCGGGCAGCACTGCTCACTGACGCCGGGATGAGTGGCAGCTCCGCGGGGTCCGGCGCGGCGCCGTGCCGCCTGGTTCATTACTTCGTTATCTGTGGAATAGACACGGAGAGTGGACTGGAACCAGACGAGCTCGCAGGTAGGAGCTTCTTCTTCTTTGGCTTTTTGTTGGAAATGTGAATGAGAATGAGCATAACAGTTCTCCAGCTGAGCGCATCTGACTACTGACAAAAAATTTCCTCCAAAAATATCAATCAGGGGATTTATAATCACCATAAAGAGACAAAGCATGGTACAAGTTAGCTTAGGAGCCACTGGAAAAGCATGAACATTACTTACGTACATGAAAAAGTTACTGAAACAGTGTAAAAAGGAAGCAAAAGAAAATTTAAAAGAAAATGCCAGATATTGGTCAATGCAGCCCAGTAGTATTAAAGAAATCCAAACAGTTTCACAAGCAAGGTTGTTTTTTTTAGCTGAATTTAACTAAAACAAATTTAACAAGCACATATTTTCACGTTTTTCCACTTTCATCCCATGTATGCTGCTTTTCTCATTTATATTTGCTTAAAGTTATCATTTTAATCAATTCAGTAATATTGGGTTTAAGACAGACCAAACATCTATGAGCAACGAGAAAGTGCTTTAAACAAGAGCAAAAAACTTTTATTTTGAAGGGCAGAAGCATTGAACATGACCATTCTGATTGGTTGACAGCCATCTGCTGTGATAAACCTCAAACAAACCCCTTGTTTCTCATGGTTCCCGCTTAAGTTTCCATTAATCGAAATAAAGTGGTTACAAAGACAACATTTTAAACAGAATGGCAGATAATCTGAGGAGGACCAGATTTCCTGGTTGGCAGTCAACTGCTGGGGCAGATTGTAAACGAACATCCAGGGTGTATCAGCCATGAGAAAGTGCTTTGAATCAAGAGCAAGAAAACTTAATTTTGAAAGCAGAAACCCTGAGCAGGACCAGACTGATTGGTCAAAGCCATCCTCTGTGCTTTGCCTGAAACAAACTCCTGATTGTGAAGCTCATGGTTTCCACTGAAGTATCCATCATGAGAAAGGACGTGGCAAAATTGGTTAGAGAGACAATTAAACATCATACAGAGAGACTGTGATATCTTTTTGCGATTCATAATCTGATGAAAGCTTCCTGTGCTGCTCTTAACCTGTAAAAGTGAAACTACAGCTCAGAACTTTCCTTCTTCCTCAGTGTTTTCTAGGTCAGAGATGGTTTAAGAACATACAGAGCTGCAGGAGATAACAAAGAGAGAATCAATCTTAAAACACTCAGGAAATCCTGAAACTTTTGATGGATTTTTAAGCAAAAATATCAAAGATGTGCTTGTGTAAAAGATTTGCTGCTTTTTGCCACTTTTTGTGTGTGCAGCTGTGGCTGCAGATCGCAGATGCTCATCTAAGTCTCTGCCAATAACAGCCTTATAATGACAGAGAGGAGGTATGTACTATTAGTTGAAGTGTTGCATCACGGCTCCTGTCTGTGTAAAAATGAGTCAAAGTTCATTGAAGCAAAGTCTACACCGTGATTGTAGTCTTTAACCTAGATCAATAGAGCTGAAATGTGTCACACATTTAAAAGGATTCTGTTAAAGCTTTTCTCTCTTGTCATGTGCGATTTCTTAAGTGTCTGCTTGTTTCATTGTTTTGGAAAGGTTGCATGTGTTTGTGTATGTTTTTGTGTGTTATTGTGTATTTGTGTGCGTTAGCGAGTCCCGAAGGTGACTCTGATAATCTTCCTCCATCTTGAATCCATATGCCCCACAGTCTGCTCCGCTTACACCTTTCACCTTAACCCGCCGAGCATCTGGTGCATGCGTGCGTCTCTGTGGCTTCTTTACTCACGGTCATTGCTGGGGTGATCTCTGTTTGCATAAAAAAGTCAAATTTGCACACGAGGGACTGGACTCTGAATGTTCTGGTTTGATGATTTATTGATCTCTCTAAAATTGCATGCATTTAAGGGCAGCTAACTTTTGTTAACAAACATACACCACACCAAGACGGGCCCTCTCACTTTTGTTTCCTACCATGTTTGCATTTTTTATTCATATGCAGTCACCAAATAAGATAATTTACTAATAAAAACAGATCCCCCTTCACAAACACCTGAAGGAGACCTCGGCAAAATGGTCTAAAATTTATATCACAGGCTTTTTCTGCCCTTTACAGTAATGGTATTATATCACGGTATAAAAAAATTAAAAGACATAACTTTAAATGCATCTCATGTTGTTATAACCCTTCTTCTCCCCCTTAAAACAAACCTGACATCATGTCATGCATAAGATCACAAAAACTGATTTATAAGTCTCTCTGTGTTCACTTCGACGAGTTTCATTTCTCTCCAGCTGAGGTGTCAAGCTGCCACTGACGACTCCACATATCCTGACAATCACAATAAAAGCACTCAAGCAAAATAACAACTGCAAACTTTTATTGTGAAGAACTTGTCATAAATAGTGTGTATATCATTATTTAACTAAGCTTTGGCAGCAGTACCAATCATGATTTGATTCAGAATCAATTTTCGAATCAAAGCACATTCCTTATTTCTTGAAAAGAAATGATTATATTTTAGGCATCTACTCCAGTCTGTTGTGTATGAAGGAGCTGTATGTTGTTATTTGGCATTTAAAAGCTTAATAAAACATGATCAAAATGGTGCTTTTTAGCATTTTGTTGTCATGAACTTGCTATTATAGGAAAGAAAAGCAGTAATTCCTGCTTAAGTTGCTAAATATATCAGAAGGAATAAAATGTGAAGGCTGAAGCAGGAAAGGTTTTTATCAGAAACTCGTCCGTGGAAAAAAAATAACGGACATAAATCTAATGCCTTTACTGTTGACGATGCTGTAGGAGAGCAGGTGTTGTGTTGTTAACAAGTGACCGAGTTAACTGGTGACTTTACGCTGAAAGTATCAGCGGTTGTTCTAGTGGAACACTTTTAAAACATTCAACATTTTCTGTTATGTCAAAGATGTGCTTAGGAGATATGAATTAGACAAAGGGGCTCAATATCTATTATTGATCCAGTTAACACGGTCACACGTTAAACCGTAACATCGGCCATTGACACTAAACCAGACCAGATCCAGTTATTTGTATTGTTTGTGCCATTCAGCAGTTGTTGGCTGATACTTACTACGTGTGAATGTGACTGTATGATGTGAATTTTGGGAATATGAACCATTCCTGAAGCAGGCTGCATTAGTTAAGTTTATCACAGCAAGCAGATACGCTATATTGCCAAAAGTATTCACTCACCCATCCAAATAATTGAAATCAGGTGTTCCAATCACTTCCATGGCCCCAGATGTATAAAATCAAGCACCTAGGCATGCAGACTATTTCTGCAAACATTTGTGAAGGAATGGGTCACTCTCAGGAGTTCCAGCATGGTACAGTGATAGGATGCCACCTGTGCAACAAGTCCAGTCATGAAATTTTCTCGCTCCTAAATATTCCACAGTCAGCTGTCAGTGGTATTATAACAAAGTGGAAGCGATTGGGAATGACAGCAACTCAGCCAGGAAGTGGTAGGCCATGTAAAATGATGGAGCGGGGTCAACGGATGCTGAGACGCATAGTGCACAGAGGTCACCAACTTTCTGAAGAGTCAATCGCTGCAGACCTCCAAACTTCATGCGGCCTACAGATTAGCTCAAGAACAGCAGCTGCATCCAAGCCATACATCACTAAGTGCAATGCAAAGCATCGGATGCAGTAGTGTAAAGCACCACTGGGAGCATGTGGCAATTCCATGCTCCCAACTTTGTGGGAACAGTTTGGGGATGGCCACTTCCTGTTCCAACGTGAC
This sequence comes from Cheilinus undulatus, assembly GCF_018320785.1. Classification (NCBI taxonomy): domain Eukaryota; kingdom Metazoa; phylum Chordata; class Actinopteri; order Labriformes; family Labridae; genus Cheilinus; species Cheilinus undulatus. The sequence goes on along the minus strand of NC_054887.1, from coordinate 14,037,833 downwards.
TGTGCACCAGTGCACAAAGCAAGGGCCATAAAGACATGGATGAGAGAGTTTGCCGTGGATGAACTTGACTGGCCAGCTTGCGTTAAAGCCACAGACAGGCCAACAGAGACGCTTTGCAAAGTGACCACACTCACTGCACATCACTGTTATCATAGACACTAACTCCAGAGAGGAGAGGACATAGGTTTAACCTGTTAACTATTTAATGTTGATGAAATTCTCATTGGGGGATGTTTGGCTTGTTACCTGGCTGCTCTTTAGCGTCAGAGTGAAACATGAAGATGACTGGACTCAGACTGAGCTGCTGTCTATCGCATATCACTCTGCTACGCTAGCAGCAGCATCGGTTATGCCTTGTGTGTATAAAAACAGGTTTTGATATCGTTTAGTTTTATTATCATATTGACATTTAAAAAGATGGTACTGTGATAGCCCTAACTGCCAGCGAGTGTTGAACTGGAGTCTAAGGTTGTCAGATTTCTTTATACTTTAATTATATTTCATAACCTTGGAATTGCAAACAATCCCTGTTATTTTGGTGATGGTTAGTGTTGAAAATAACCCAATATCAGGGGCCTAGAACTTAAAACATGTTTGTGTCTGTGCTATCAAAACATATCCGTATTGCTATTAGATTTTTACTTCAACCCTGTCAAAGGTTAGAGATCTGTCATCCTTTATTGCTAGTTTATGTTGTACTTGAGTCAAACACATCTTCATGGCAAACATCTTCATCAGGAAAGCAACAAAAACCAACGTTAAGAAAAGGCTGGTCGCCGAGCGTGTGTTTTTAAACTCCTCTATCATTTCTTGATTCACCCCAAAATCATCCCAACCCCTGTCTTCCTCACCCTGCTGTCTTCCTCCACCCTTACACCCTTCATCAGAGATGATTTACAATTCTGATCAGGCCTGTTGCCGTCCTCCCCCTCGTCGTTGCACCATCATCCTCACGCTGCAGTGATTCACATCAACACGTTGCCCTCAGCGATCCTCAAACCTCCCTTTTTTCTGCCTGCACCCCCACTTCTTCTTGATTTAAAGGCAGGCATAATTGCAGCGACCCACATTTAGCGCTGTGTTTTCCTCATCTTATTTTAGGATGCCCCCCTCCCCCCCCCGGTGCTCTTTGTGTGGCAGTGTGGCCTTATTTCCCTCAGCCCATTGTTGTACTAGAAGGCCAGACTTCCTGTAGACCTGCCCCAGGCTCCTTCATGGTTTACAGTTGAGCTATCACTCTCCATGTTCATTTATGCTCTTCATACAGAATCCAGATCTTTATTTCAGCTCCTGCTCTCTCGTAGATCCTAATTATCTGGTGTAATTCCTCCCATAAATAGCAGCTCTGTCAGTCCAGACACTCGCCACATACCAACCATTGAGCCTCAGCGGTATAAATACTTGCCGGCTGGCACGCTGAGCCTGAAATAGTCCCCAACACCAGAGGCAGCGAGGGTGGGCAGCATTGTGGAGATGAAAGGTGAGAGGAGCTCATTCGAGGAGGTGGATGTTTGGCGTTCCGGCTGAAGATGGAGATATGAAGTCAGCGCTTAACAGAACTCGATGGTGATGGTTCTTGACTCTGGTGTAGCGACTGGACTGTTAGCATACCAGTTGAACATCAGACAGAAATATTTATCAGCTAATGCATAGTGTGCTGCTATTTTTCATTTTAACATAAGAAAAGTCTACTGGGTTGACAATCAAAGTGATCAGAAGACTTTGCTTGAGACTTAAGTAAGCAGTGATATTTATTTTTGAGAACTTTCTGGTGTATTTTATCATAAATAATGATGTACCAAAGAAATGAAAAAGAAAGGGAGAAGACTAAAATGGTAACAAAAACTTGCATAGAAGTAAGCAGAGATGCCGTGATTGATCTGCAGCTGATTTGTATAGGCCAGTTTCCCATGATCATCTTTGGTAAGATTAGGGGATCTTCTTCTTGGGTGTTTAAAGATAGCCACAGTACTTGTTTGATTACGGTCGTGAAAAAAGGCAAAACATTCAGACTTAAGGTAACCTTATTTATTCGATATGCAGATGTTGTAAGTTGGTACTTGTTTGTTAATTTTAGTGCTACAGTAATATACCTTAAAAAATTCCTCCAGAGTGAAGTCACAGCTGGATGGAGATCGCCATTGTTGCAAAACATGAGAGTAAATGATATTTATGGTCGATCTTTAAACTGTTTTAAAGCTGATAAGAGTTTTTGATAGGGATGCACCAATGTGTCTGTTTAAACATTGTTATCAGCCAGTATCAGCCTGTTGACTAACATCGGCCATCTGCAAATAATGTAGCTTAAGTAGCAAATGTTTACCTGTTTGGCATCAATTTAATGCCGACACTTAGCACCTAACATCTAATTTAAGGTGCAGCTGATACGATGGTGAGAAAGTGACGGGGCAGGCTCAGGGCATACGCAGACAGGTGGTCGGTATGTTTAAGAGGAGCGCTGCTTTAATCCCAAGTTTTTTATTAGGGCACGCAGGCTAGACGATGCTAAAAACAAGTGTCTGCTAGCTTACTTCTCTGTTCTCCTCATCCTCTCCAGTTGCGCATTGATAGTCAGTGAGTTGGCTGTAAGGGAGATGACAGCACTCAGTCTGCGCTTACTTCTGATCAAAGGCTAATGTATAAAACGATACATTTTCTCTTCACTAAGCCAAGCCAAGATGCGTCTGAATTTAGTTTACAGGTCTGATATGACACAGACAGACGGCAGTGTGACGGAGAGATGAGAGAGTAACAGGTGCATGGAGGAGTAGATCAATACAGCCCGCATAAATTTTAGGTTTATTGTTAGGGTGTTGTTTTTTTTGTTGATAGATTTTTTTGTTTTAGTTACCATTTAACTCCAATAGTTCTGATGTTATGATTACACCGTGTTAGAGAGAAAAGAGGGATTTATTCATTTACATTAGCTCTATAAACATCAGAGCCCAGTGTGATAGTACGATATGGACCAGACTCTAACAGTGTTTAATGAATGTCTAATAATGTTAGGAATAGTTTCTTATTACTTTGAGTATCAGTAAATATGTTAGGGGTGTCCAAACTATGGCCTGTGGGCCAACTGTGGCCCTTGGTCCTTTTGAATTGGCCTGCAAGAAATCCATTAAAACGGCCTACATAAGAACATAAAACTTCATTCTGTTTCTTAGTTTGACAAGAATTAACAATATTGGGGTTTATACAATATGGGGATATTTAAATATTAAATTTAGCCAATATCAGTACCAATATAAAAATAGACTGAAGACTTAAAACACAGTTTAAGGATGAACACAGACACATACTTCAGTCTCTAGAACACATTAAAGTTTAAGTAAATAGGATGAAAACAAAAAAAGACTTCAGCTTTAGTTGGTCCTGCCTAACGTTAAAAAGATGAATGATGAAAGGATTACAGCAGCAAATATCAGCATGAATGGAGCTCATTTGCTCCTCTGTCTGATCTGTCTCAAGGTCTAATTTTTTTTTCTTTCTTTGTTTTAACCCCTGCATATGTGTTAAAATAGTCTTAATAAATTGAAACATTGAGACATGAAACTGCCCTTTTGTAGCAGCTTTCCCAATATCTCACATTGTAATAGGTACCCCCCCCCCCCGGAAAAAGTTTCAGGCACAGGATTTTTTCTCACTTTAAGCCCTGTGAAACGCTAACCAAGCTAAACCTGTATAGTAAAACAGTATGTGTTCATGAGCAAGTAGTGAAAATGACTCTAACAATGACTGGTACTGGAGTAACTGACCAATCCAAACAACAGATCCTGATTTTTCCTTGTCATCTTCTTCTTTCAGTCTGATTGTCTTGAGTTTCAATAACAGTCAGAGATAAATCAAGAAGCACTTATGTTAATTTATCTTTTAAATGACTATAAACAGCATCATAACAATTCTCAATCCTCCCACCCTTACTATGACTCCATGTGAGTATTGTGAATTAGCATTATAACTGGCATACGCTCATTATCAGCCCATTACCAGGCAGGCCATTGTTAGCATAAGTCAGCAGGGCTGTGTGTTGGTGTTGTTAGCTTCTGTCATCATTAGCATACGTCAGAGGGCAGCGGCATTAGCGTGCAGCCTTTGTGTATGGACAGATGGTCAAGGACAGAGCGGAGCTTTAGCGGCTCAAATCTCTTTGTGTCCTCCTGCAGGACGTTCACACCTCTGGACCCCCGTCAGGTTAAAGCTGCACAGAAAAAACATCACAGAGATCATTTCAGTATCTACCAACGTCCAGACTCTAAGCTTTAAAACCTCAAACAGCAGATGTCTGATTTGGTTTTCTGATACTTTATTAAGTGCTGTCTCATGTCAGGTTGGTAGAGCATATAGTCTTCTTGACATAAACATGTTAAAACTTTAAGATAAGAGGGGAACATTCACTCATCTAAAAAGAGTCATTACTACCGAGAGAGGAACCGGATTCAGTCATAAATCTGACTTTTAACCAGCCAGTTAAACTCCTTCGGGGGTGTTTATAACTCATTTACATCGGGGATGAAACATTCGCAACAGCCTGCTTTAACTCAGAGAGGGAGAGCAGGGAGTGACACCAAGGTGAGAGGAGGGAGGTGTGAAGGGAAGAGGAAGAAGACGACGAAGAAGATGGCTAACGGACAGGATCCTACATAACACTAACCCTGTTAGCGTCCTCTCTCTGAGCCATCCAAACCAACTTGGCCCTGTCTGGAAATGTAATTCCCCCCTTGTTAAATCATGAATTAACTGTCATTCACCACATTTTTTGTGAAGCTGAGTTCAATTTAACTTGTCAAACTAAGGCCTGATTACTGTCAGCCCTGTTGAATCAAGAAATCCCTGTAATAGAACCTCTCTGACAAAGTGAAGCAGGCTAATAGAACTCAAAAAGCAACACATCATCTAAAGAAACAAAGTCATTGACATCTGTCAGTCTATAAATGGTTCCAAAGCCCTTTTCAAGGCTTTGGAACTCAAGCCAACCACGGTGAGAGCCATTATCCACAAATGGGGAAATCTTGGAACAGTGGTAAACCTTCCCCAGGAGTGGCCAGCCAACCAAAATTACTTTAAGAGAGCCTCGAGTCACATCTATCTCATCAACACCGAAAAGCTGCGGGCCTCACTTGACTCAGTTCAGGTCAGTGTTTATGATTCAAAAATAAGGAAGAGCCTGAGCAAAATGGCATCCATGGGGGAGTTCCAAGGCCAAGGCTGTTCTGGGAACCCTTTCACGAGCCTACATGCAAAGCATCAAGCAAGAAAAGCATACATCCCTGCTCTTTTAATGCCATTATGGAAAGCCTGAGGCAGGGAGAGAAGCAGCCATAACCCCAGAGAAGAGCAGGCATCAATGACAGCAAAATGACATTGATTAAGTCAGGAGCAGAATAAAAGAGGAGCTGGGGTGGAGGAGGGGAGCAAGAGCAGCTGGTCTGGGTGGCTTTTTTCTCTTAATAAATAAAATCGTAATTAAGAACTGCATTTTGTATTAGCTTGGTTTGTCTTTGTCTAATATTGAAATTTGTTTGATCTGAAACATTTAATTGTGACAAATATTTTTAAAAAAAATCAAGAAATCAGGAAGGGGAAAAGTACTTTTATATAGCAGTGTATATCAACGAGTTATGGCAGCATGTATTGGATCCATTGTTCTTTTCAGTTTGAGTTAATAGATTTTTAAGGTTAATTCACTTTTTCCCACATCATCCGGTTAGTTTTCTTTCTTTCTCTCGTGTCTCATCAGTCTGTCCTCTCCTCCAGCAGTGATTCGGTCCATCTCTGGCTCTCTGTTAGGTTTGTGCCCCTCGCTCCCTCTCTGTTAGATTTGTGCCCCTCGCTCCACGTTAGCTCAGCCCGGCTGATGTTAAGCCTGTTAGAGTAATCCTTTCAGACAGCTCCTCCGGGCTACACTGGCTGAATCGCTGTAATGTAACACGCTGACAGGCCAGGCCTCCAAGCACACATGACCACAACTCGCTGCCTTCCTGCAGCGTTTGACTAGCGGCTCCCTCCTCTCCTCTTCCATAAAAACTCTCTCTGCAGGTCAGATCTTTAATGGCTCCGGATGTTTCAGCTTCACTGGACAAATAATCTGTTTGTGGACAAATTTCAGGAAAAGCAAGATGGCTTCTATTAAGTAGCGCCTGAATTCAGGTCTTGAATTTAGGTTCAAGTTTAGGTCAGATTTTGTTGAAAAGTTTAATCAAAAACTAACGTCAAAAGAATACCTTAACTTTGGCTGTTTAAGTCAAAATGACAGATATCCTGTTTGTTGTCTGTCTTGTTCAGCCATATAACCTTATTTGCCCCCCTTTATTAAGCACTGGTATCAGTGAGTTTGTGTCCTTAAAGGCACCATATCAAATCTTTTGTACAAAGGATGTAAAGATTCACTTGCAGTTGAATTGGTACAAAACTGCTCACAATTTAACTCTCAAGATGCTGGTTCACAGGCCAGTAGAGACCTGGATTCCCATTTGAAGTTATGTAGGCTTTGAATTTTGCATCTAAAGAATGTTAATCACAGCTGATTGCTCAAGATGGATGTACTGCCACTAAATCAAATCACAGCCAATGTATTGGCATTGGATTGTCTGGTTTAGTAGATGTACACGCTCGTTATTTACTTTGGTGGTCCACATAAACCATGCTTTTTTATGTAGAAACAAGATTTTCACAATTTTTACCCTTCAAGGTCTTCTTATTCCCTGACTAAATTTGAAGAGAATCAGATGAAGAACCTTGGAGGAGTTTGTCTACATACAGAGCTGGTAAAATACCATGAAAATGCATCATAATCTCAAAACAAAACAAAAATTGCTGACTTCCTGTTGGGTTTTTAAACATGGGTGCAAGAGGCTTTTTAGTAAGTCCTGGCCTAAGGGCCACTTGCAGAAAAACATAAGTTTGATGTGTTAAGGATGATAAAATAGAGTTCTTCTTTTTATTCCTTTACCGTTTTGTAAATTGTTTTGGACTGGTTTTCATGTGGGATATAAGCACAGGGCTAAACTGTGTTGAAACTTCACTGGATTGTCTGGATTCATGCGAAGCTGCTGCAGTGCCACCTCAAAATGACATCACAAGACTCAGATAGATGGCTTCTGCTGAGATGCCAACTTGCATGTTATCGGACTCTAGGGGTGAGTATTGGCAAGAACCTCACGATATGATACGCATCACGATTCTTGGGTCACGATACGATAGTATCACGATATATCAGGATATCATGAAATTGTGATATATTGCGATATTCTACACAGTTAAGAAAAATATAGAGATGATATAAATGTAAATCACACAATACATTGGTGGTGTTCCCGCTATATTTCACAGCAGCAAGACAGAGCTTGCAAACGGCATTTCCTTTCTTTAACTCGCTGTCTGTGCTCACACAAACGTGTGAGCAAGTCGTATTTTACTAACTACTTGGCTAAAATATGATTTTTTATTCTTACCAAAAAATCGATATTAATAGTTGAAGTATTGATATTGTATCGGATGTCAAAGTATTGCGATATATTGCCATTTCGATATTTTTTCACAGCTCTATCGGACTCTACACAACTGGTCTTTCCTTTTGAGTTACAATCTAACCAAACAAAAACTGAACTCTAACAAAGCTTGGGCCCACTAATCACAGCTATGCCTTATAGAACGAACAAGGTTGGAGGCCTACAGGTGAGCTTACCCAGCTTCTAGCTCCAGTCATGAACCCAGTTCTGTTTTCTTCTGACCGTCTCTCTTTTCTTTATTACACTGGATGTTAGGGCTAGTGGATAGGTATTTTGAAAAAATAATTCATCTTCAGTTCAGGAAATAGGGCGTAAAATAATCCAGGACACCTTTCAGCCATGTTGAAGTAACCAGTTTCACCGACAGGCTCTGAAAAGTCTCAGCGTGGTTGAAAGTTTGTCTAACTGGAAGTAGCCCAGCAATGGTTGCTCTGGTTGATGGATTAGCAGAGCAATCAGCGAGCCAGTAATGGGTCAATTTTGCCCAGCAGATTTGGGGGCAGGAAGTAGTGCACTTGAGTCGGGGGAAGGCGGGTCTAACAATAGGCTATTGTTGCTGTTTGAAGGTTTAAGTTGAAGGTCTTGAACCTGCCTGTCACTTGTCGTACAAGATGTCCACTGTCATGGATGTTGTTGTCTCGTCTTGAATCCATACAGTGCCGGAGTTGCCATCATGTGCTGCTAGAAAAAGTTCAAGGGTCTTGGGGTTAGGGGGTGAAATAATGGGGGAGACAGCGATGATGGATGGTCTACGTGAACCTGCTGACCTCTGACGACACTGCGATTTGTTGCCAACTGGTCACGTCCTTTAAAAAATACCACACTAAAGTGAGCAGTTGATCTTTGGAGGTGCAGGAGCTGATGCCCCGCCCCTCCCTCGGATGAACTCTGACCCTTGGCTCCATATGCTCTCTCTCTGTGGGAGAGGGCTAAGACAAAGGAGCCAGGGGGAGCAGGTCGGAGATGTTTTGGTGTTTTTCTTCAGGCTCACAGATCTCCTTTAGCCAGACATGAATATGAAAACCTCAGAGCTCTGCTGAAGTCTCAAGTCTTTGAGTCAAAGTCTCAAAAAAAAAAACGCTGGGAGTCTGTTTGATTTGCTTTAAAAATGTTTATCAGATTTCTTTTTCTTGTCTGTCTTGAAGTTTATTAAAGTTCAAAGACGTCTGAAATGTCATCATGTCCTGAACACTGAGACAGTGTTTCTTCATTTTGCTTCGTCTGAATGTCACATCCTCCAGGCATTCGGGGGTTAATCCGAAAATGTCAATGACATTTCTCTTGCAGCTTCAATTGTTCTTCACTACAACTCAGCAGAGTATGACCATCATTAAGCAGTCTGATACAGCATGAAAAGATTTTTAGATTGTTTTACCCCAGCAGAATCTGACTCTGATTGAGCCTCATAGGAAGAGAGTTCTGCGTTTTCATTTGTGGTGACACTTTTTCCAAAAAATCCAAAATATGTGTAATCTTACCTTTATTCCTATTCCATTCATTATCTGCTTAACTCATCAGGACAACCAAAAATGCAAAATTTTTTGTAAAAAATCAGGGCAAGTGCTGATACCGATGTTGCCAATACTAACGCTAATGTTTTTTCTTCACTTCTTTTAGTGTAAGCCACACACGATGCCAACATTTCCTCTTAAACAGATCAGAGCTTGTCCAACCTGTCACATCTTCTGCCCAATAATTAATCTCTTCTTCTGTTGGGCCAAATGTGAGCAATAAATTGATTACACAACAGATGCATATCTGCTACTGACATCAGTTCATGCCAACATTATTTGCTGATGTAAGAAGAAAAAATATTTGCCAGCCCTGATGCATCAATACATCCTTACTGCCTACCACCACTCCACTATGCAGCCCCCTTTATTTCTGACATTATTCTGAATGAATGTTTACCAACAGAGATTTGAAAACAATAAATGTACATATATTTACAACCAATCCATGGGTTGTAAATATTGGCCTTCTGTATTAGCTACTGATATAAGCCTGTATCAGCTGCAAATATTGGATTGTACTGGCTTCAATTGTCTGCCCATAATGACTTTAAATGTCAGACTTGAGTGGCTGCAAATACCAACCTGTATTGTCTGCAGTTTTTTTGCCTTATGTGGGTGCAAATATCGGCCTATACTGGGTGCCAATCTTGTCTGTAATTGGTTGCAAATTTGCCCAAATTGGCTGGAAATACTCATCTATACTGGCTGTGAATATTAGCATGTACTAGCAAATATCAGCCTAAAATGACTTTAAATGTCAGCCCTTGTGGCTGCAAATATATATATATATATTATTTATTATATATATTAATATATATATTGTCTGTAAATGTTTGCCTTAAGTTGGTACAAATATTGGCCTATACTGGCTGCAAATCTCATCCTTCATTGGTCGCAATTACCTTGTACTGGCTGTAAATATCAGCCTAGACTGGCTGCAAATATAAGCCAATAATGATTCCAGAAATTTGCCTTAAGTGACTTTAAATGTTTTTAGCCCATACTGGCTGTAGATGTTGATCGATATTGGCTGCAGATTTTTGCCTGAACTGGCTACAAATATGGACCTATACTTGCTGCAAATATCAGCTCGTATCAAATGCAAATATCGGCTTGAACTGACTACAGATATAAACTTATGCTGGTCATAAACATCAGCCTGCACTGGTTAAAAATAATGGCCAATATACACAACCCAGAAACTCTTATACTTGCTCCAAATATCAGCCTATATTATCTACATGTTTTGCATTCATTAGATACAAATATTGGACTATATTGGCTAAAGATTTAGGTCTAGATAGGTTGCAAATATTGGCTTATACTAGCTGCAGATATCTGCCTGTGTCAGCTGTGAATATGGGCTTATATTGGCTGCAAATATCAGTCCATGCTGCTGCTATGGTATTTAAAGGCAATCATATTTTTACTCAGTATCTTTGAGTGCCCAAATTTTTGAAAAAAAAAAAAAGATATTGGTGGAGCTCCTACAATCATACATGTACATTTACATTTTAAGTCAAAGCTGGACAGCTTCCCTACACACATCTGAAACATCAGTGATAAATGAGCCAGTGTTTTTTCTCATTGATTAGTAATTGTAACACAAATCCTCTGGCTGGCACAGACGACACCAGCTCCAGTGGCGTTGTAGCAGCGTGCAGTGCACCGTTATGTCAGGCTGTAAAGCTGCTTACATAACTGATAGGTTACACAGCGGTAACTAAGGCCCCCTTATGACAGATTACAGCGAGCTGACTGTGAGACACGATAAATACACTGACACTCAGCCTGAGCATCACACAACCAAGATACAAAGGTTTTTATTTTTCATATTAAATATTTTCAGGCTTATAATGAGCAGAATAGAGTGACTGACAGAGAGACACAGGCTGGTTTAATACTGGAAGGGTATAGAGTTAGATCTGGGTAAAAATGAAGTTAGTATGGACATATTTTCATACTGAAAGTTTCAGTTATGATTTTGAACCTTAAAGCACATTTAGTCCTTTAGTCCTTTTGGTATTATGATGATACCTTGGTTGCAGGTGTGTTGCCACTTCCTTTTTAAAGATGTTCTGTCCTTCTTTACAAACTGTTTGATGAACGTCTAGTAAATGCTAAAAATAAATGACTTTTATAAGCAAGTTAGACTGTGCAGGAGTTTACTTGGGACTCTTTGTTAAAGATGTTGCCCCCCGGTGCTCCTGTCTTATGAAAAAGATGTTCAAAGCATTTTTCCAGTTCAATCCAAGAAAACACCCAACATTTGGTAGCCAGGAGTTCAATTTTTTGTTGAAACACCCATCAATATTGTTACTTGGGAAGCCCCAAATAGGCTATTTGCTGCCTATCAACTATGAGTGAGACTGACCAATAACTAATACAAAACAATCATGTATTATGCTTTTTTTTTTTTGCTGGTTTAGCAGTTGGTCTTACTACTTATCTTTGTAGTGCTCTGGAACCTCCTGCAGGGGGCAGTGTAACCTGATTAAAAGAAGAGCACAAAAGTCATCCTTTCTCAGTCTACAACATGTTTTTACTCTGTCCACAGAGCAATACAGAAACCTCCAAATAAATCCTTACCTTCTTTACAAACTTTTTGATAAAGGTCTAGTACCAAAACATTGCAAATAAATGACTTACAAGCAAGTTAGACAGTGTATAATTTACTTGGAACTTTTTCTTGGATATGTTGCCCTCCAATGCACATATCTTATGAAAAAAGATGTGCACACGCCTTTTTAATGGCAGTTAAAGCCAAATAATGTCCCACTATTTTGTAGCTTGTACCTTCTTTGCTGCCGATCACCTGTGAATGAGATTGGCCCATAGCCAACACCACACCAATCATGTTTTCTGTTTTGTCTGGTTGGTCAGTCTACGTAGCTTTGTAGTGCTCTGGAACCTCCTGCAGGGGGCAGTGTAACCCAATAAAAAAAGAGCACAAAAGTCATCCTTTCTCAGTCTACAAAATCATTTTACTTCTGTTGTTCACAGAGCAGAATAAAAACTTCTAAGCGAGTTTTTTATGGAGAATGAAAGAAATCTTTTTTAACAATTCAGACATGAACTGAAGGGTTTTTTGTCAAGCACCTTTAGTAAATCATATAATTGCTTCTGACACATTTTCAAGATCAGGATTAAACCTGAAGCTGGGGTTGTAAATTGCTCACATCGTGGCTCATCTCATCACATGATCAATTTAGATAAAAGATTTATCAGAAAGGTTTCTGCTCTTTGAAATGGGACATTTATTTTATCTAAATGTTACGTAATTGTGTATTATTGAAAAGTATGCTTACTTTCAACAGTTAACATATTTGGTCAAAACCAAGAGGGAGAAAGAGAAAGAGAGCAATGTCTGTTTTGCACAAAATCACTGATGTAATATTTTGACCTACAGGATTCTCTCCTTTCTTTCTCTTTCGATCAGACGTTAATTTAACTGATCCCTGTTTTGCAGGCTGGTTTTGGACTTTGATTACTCTGTGACTGAGCTCCAACTCATCAGTGACCTCTGCTCTGAGTGATAAGAGCCAGTAAACAAAGCATGACCGATATCTGATAACAACGTCTGTGTCATGATCTCTTTGTTCGCTTTAATCCAAACTAAAGATTTAATGCATTTATTTTGGAGTTATTCGTTTATCCTCTTTTCTCTCTTCTCCACCTCCTCTGGGGTTTTAAAAACCTTAAAGTCATCCACACAGGACAGTGGAAATCAAACTGCTGAGGTGTGTAATGAAGCTGCCGGGCTGTGACCTCCCACTGCTGCAGGAATACCTCGACTGTGAGGTTCAGCACAGACAAACAGCCCTCCAGGAGAGAAGAGAGGAGCCGCTGGTGAACAGAACAGTCCAAATAGTAACGCTGTAGGAGAGAAACCTCTGTGAAGAAATGTGGGCAGGCTCAGAGCAAAGAAAGAGGCTCAATATTCCTAAAGATATCCCAAAAATTTCAGGGCTATGCTGCATGTATGAATTCACATAGCAGAATTATTCATCAAGACTTTGCATGCACTTCTGAGGTTTATCCTAAGCTAGGAAGTGGGGACAATAACATTCATAAGATGAAACCCGGTGGACCTCTAGTGAAACATCCCAATGCACGTGGGCACAGGCTTTACATCCAGTAGAAAAATGACATGGGGCCAAACCTTTGTCTATTATCACACTGTGTTAATAATAATTCAACTTTGTTCTTCTTATCTTGAAGGTAAAAAATATACTGTAAAATCCAGAATATAAGTCTCCTTAGTCTACAAGCTGTTTTTTGTTTGTCTTTTGGAGGGTTTTTTTTTTTGGAGAAAAAGGTAAAATCATTCTCCAGGAACATGATTTCCATCCCATTAAACAAAGTGCTCAGCTGGAGTGGTTTTCAGTGTAAGCAGTATCACATCTATGAGCTAGGGTGGTCTAAAGCAGGTAAAAGGACAAAAATATTCCAAATGGAGAGATTACTTCTGCTGAAACCAACAAAAATAGCCAACATGCAGGCAGATAGGGATGCGCAGTATTACCGGCATGATACCAGTATCAGCAGATAAAATTTCTGTTAATAATACGAATTGAGCTGTCAGCTGTAGGCACTGGCCCATATCAGCTGTAAACATCGGTCATAATAAGCTGTAAGTATCTGCCTATATTAGTTTATATTTGCCGTAAGAGTGGGTCTACATTGGCTGTAAATTTCAGCCTGTATCAGCTTTAGATATAAGCCTTTGTCAAGTGTAAATATAAGCATATCTGTGCAGTAAATCTCTGTCTATTTTGGCTATAAATACTTGCATATATCAGTTGTAGATATTGGCCTTTATTGGCCTCAAGTATTGGCCTATATAAGGTGTAAATATTGGGCAATATAGGTTGTTTATTTTGGCCTATATCAGCTGTAATATTGAGCTATATTGGCTTTAAATATCTGTCTTTATCTGTTGCAAATATTGGCCTATTTAGGGTGTAAATATCAGCTGACCTCAGCTGTACAAAAAATACAACAAATAAGCCAATGGAAACACTTAAAAGCGTGAAGCAGGCTAAAAACATTTGTGGGATTAAAACTGTTTTTAGTTTTACTCTAAAATTTAAATAGAAGGTTTGGGAATACTTTCTTATTGGATTAATCAAAAGACTTTTAACTAAACAGCGTGACACTTGAGACTGCTGTATATCGGCTTTATAATGAGCTACAGATTAAATAAATTAGCATCATTAACATTATTAGCATCATTAGCATGGGCTCAGCGGGGGATTTGCCCAGCATCATTATGTCACAGCAGCTCACATTTAATCCTCCATGGTGATTTTAGCAAACATGTCAAATCTCCTCTAGCAGCAGCATCAGCAACAATTAACCAACTGTTTGAGTGACGGAGGTCGGCACACGTTCAGCCCCGCCCCCTCCTGAAAACATCATCAGGTTATGTAATTTGGCCGTCAGTGGGCTCGTCGCTGCAGATTAGAGAGGATGAGCAGCTGGTTTGTTGATCCGGGCAGAGTGAAGGTGAAATGTGACAGGACAGAGGAATTAGAAATTTGACAGGAGCAGCACTGGTCAGGGTGATGGGACCGGTAGTGTTTGACCTCTGTCGTTGTACATTTCTCATCATGCAACTAGACTGCCTCATATGATGCCAAAGTATGATTGTCTCTAGTTCCCCACTTTGTGAACAAGAAGTGGGATCTAGAGTCAGCACAATGTGGAACAACACAGAGAACATGACTGCTACTTTACTGACTTTGAGGCTCACTTTGGTCAGTTATGGCACACGCCTTTGACAGGCCAGCTGAAGAGACTGGAAAATCTGGGGAGAGAGAATGTGGAAGACATGCACCAAAAAGTGCCAGGGTCAGGATTCAAACCTGCGATCACTGTGTCAAGGATATAGCCTCAGTATAAGTGCCACTGCTCCACCAACTGAGCTAGATAAGCACCCAAATAAAGTTTCAATCAGGAAACAGTTGTCAAACAATCATCTTTGGCAGGCAAAAAACTGAAACCATCTTTCATCTATGAGGCCGTTTTTCTGAAACGTTTTGTAAAATCAGTAGTGATTCTTCTACACTTGGATCAAAATGTTCTCTTTACACAGTCGAGTGCCTCCAGATATTTGTTTCTGTCTGAACAGGATGGGATCATGTATGAACAGATGTGTTTATGTCTCAGTTTCAGATTGGATATTTATATTTAATGCATCACTGAGTTTGTCACTTTGCTTCAGTGCAGCTCTAGACAGCACACCGATGCGCTGCAAATATACGCTCTCTTATCAGGGTGCTCTTGAAGGTGCTACCCTTTCCAAACATGTCTGTATTGTCCAGATGAAGTTTGTCATACAGCATGGAGATGTAAAACAAGATATCCAGGTGATTATTATTTTAATAATCAATTAATCAGTCGACTATCTCTGGCAATAGTAGTCTCACAATTAGGGAAATGGGGATCACCTGAGTGCAGTGAATGTGTCTCAAATGATTGTAGTATAAAGACACCTAAGACTGGAAAGTCCAGTCAATGGTTAATCAGTATTCCTGGCTACCATTACACCAGGAGGACAAAAGAACACCCCAAGCAACTCTGATGATGGCAGATACCAAAAATTGCACATCACCACAAACATCCCCATAGTTTTATTTGATGTTTTATTTCAAAATTTGATAAATCTAACTGTCCTCAAAGACTCAAACTCCCTTAAAAAGAGTACAAGTCCCTCTGAAGCCAAATCAAATCAATTTAAACTTCTCAGTGCTTGCAGTGATCCAAACTTTTGGCTCTAATCTCTCCAGAACTTCCTGTCGTCTCCGTCTTTAACTCACTGCACTGAGCCTCAGATTTGGGAGGACATGTCCTGCTCGCGGTGTCGTCTTTTTTCTCATCACCTTTCCTCTCACATTAAATCAGACGTCCTGCTTGAAGGCTGCAGTATGAGACGCACGGCTGGAGCAGCTTATGCAACTGTCCCCTCGTCCGACTCACGCTCACGGCCATTTGGACAAAAATTTCCCCGTCTGTCGCTATCTGAAACTCCAAACTTTCTCATTTCCTCTCCAGGCATTTGAACTTTATTTATATCTACTTTTACACTCTGGTAGCCTTCATGTGTGATGATCCTGCTCAGAGGAAATTCACTTAAATGCTCCTGGTTTCAATGAGATGACGTAACCTCCATTAAAAGCGGCCCTTTAGCCTCTTCTTTGTGCTGCAGGATGCTAACTGGTTGTCATGGACACAAGAGGACATTTAAGAAAGACAAATTGTTTCTCTGAAGGGGGCTGATGAGCTAAAGAGAGGGCCCCATGCCTCTGCAGCCCCTCCACTCCTCCTCAGACTCACTCTCATCCTGGTAATTAAAGGCAGTCATTTGTGGGAACTGTCACCGCATGAATACATTTAGCTTGTTTTGTTCACTTAAACACACAGATTTCAGCACAAGAGCATCAACAACAGTTGTCACATATTAAACAGGACAAGATCATGTGGTGGGATACAATAAAATGCAATAAAATGCCATGCAATTCAAGCCAGTGCTATACAGTATGAAACAATCCCAGATATAATACAATACAATCTTACCGTAAGATTCAATACAATAAAGTAAAATACATGATGATGTCATATATAATCATGGAGTTTGTGAGACTGATGACAATACCATGCAACATCTCAACTAAGGCTGCAACCTAGTTATTTTGATAATCAATTAATAAATCAGTTCCCTTTTTCTGTTACCAAAACAGAACAGAATACAGATGTCCCAGAGCTTTTAAAACAACGTAAAAAACTAAATATTGATGAAATAACTTGAACAGACTATGGAATTATGATTTGATGAGATCCTTTTTTTTACCAAACCAACCCCAAATGTTCCCACCTTGTGCAATGTTACTGTCACATGACATTAGTTCTCTTTGTTCTCCTATATTTTGCTGCATTCATTTTCCCCTCTACCTTTACAAGCCTTTCAGGGCTGGCTGTCGAGGAGCATCCCAACAGCATGATGCTGCCACCATGCTTCACAGTGGGGATGGTGCATTTGGGGTGATTTGCAGTGATGTAGCATCTTGTCTGATGGCTGAAAAGCACCTTTTTGGTCTCATTAGACCAAAGAACTCAGTTTAGGAGGACGGCCCGATCTAGGCAGATTTACACACTTGCCATATTCTTTCCATTTCTTTATGGTGGATTAAACTGAACGCCGGTGGATGTTTAGTAACTTGGATTTTTTAAAAATCCATCTGCTGACTTATACTTTTCAGTAACCTTTTCTCTGAGTTGCTTGGAGTGTTTTTTGTCTTCATGGTGTAATGGTAGCCAGGGATGCTGATTAAGCAGTGACTAAACCTTCCAGACACAGGTGTCTTTAAACTCAAGTGACTTGAGACACATTCACTGCACTCAGGTGATCCCCATTTCGCTAATTGTGAGACTGCTAGCACCAACTGGCTGGACCTCTGTTGAATTATGTCAGTCACATTTTTGTCAAAATGACAGATTATCTTGAAAATGCTTCTTTTATGTTGTCTAAAAACCACAAGTATTTTAAGCATTATTACAGGGGTTCTTTTAGTGATTAATGGTTGCAGCGTTGTTCACACACTTAACTGCAAAACAGAGTACCATCAGGACAGAGGGTCAAATGAAGTTTGCCCTTTTTTCATTTTTAAAAGTTACATAAAATGAACTGTTATCAGTCATGATTTGATAATGTGAATTGATGTTTCATGTGCTATTAATCTGCTTAAGGTGGACTGTAAATATTGATTTACCTAGTATTTGATAGTGGATTTCTACATTCTGTTACAGTGGGCTTAATGAACACTAGACTGCTAACAAACTGCGAGCAGCATCCAACAGGATGACAAACTGTGCTATCATATTTGAATCTTCAGGAGTGAAACGTTCAGTAAATCCAGCTGCTGGTTTCTTTCCTTCCAGCTGTGGTTCTCTCCATGTTGGCTGTAACAGAGCAGTATATTCCTCTGCTGTGTGGTAAACACCCACAGCTGTCTGCTCTCCTCCTCATCTTCCTCCGTCTGTCTCTGTCTTTTATTCTCCGTGCTGAACGTTTCTGCCCTTTCCCTCAACCTCGTCCCCCACACCTCTCCATTTCTCTGCGATCCATCCCTCCGTCGCTGATAATCATCCCCTGCTGTGATCTGCTGCATGTTGAAACTTGACGCTCGTCTCCATCCTCTCTATCCGATCAGACAGCGCAGACGTCGGCGGGAGCTTCTTCTGTCACCGCTGCCGACAAACATCATGTTTGAAACCCCCCGCGTGTCTGCTTCTGTTTGCAAACGTCACAAAAAGTTACACAAGAAGGAGTTTCTGCAGGCAGAATTAAAGGAAAGTTCAACATTTCAAACTTTTTCTTGGCATAAATACCTTCAAATCAAATTATGCTTTTGCTTTTTCTAGTTTTTCCCTATCAAGAGCAGAGCTTCCTTTTTTTTTTTTATCACAGGCCTACCTTGTAACACCGACTGCGAATCCTGTGAACATCTGGATGGACTTGAATAAACTTTTATTGCGATAATTGTTTCAGAGACGACAGACAAGACCTGAAACACCTGCCTTTCTCTTTAATGAACTTCAAAAATATTATTTCTCTCAATAAAGGGCGACTCATTCATACAGACACGTCATCCTCACCTCTTAATTTTCTCTGTCAGCTGCTCAGACCAGCTGCTGTGTGCTAACACATGAACCCTCCCACACAGGCATGCAAACAGCACAGACAGCTTCTTCCTGCTTGTTTGATAAACTCTGTCTTCTTACTAAATGAAGGGGTGGATGCAATTGTAATTTGCCGATATTTCCTTTTTTTATTTTAGTCAAAACTGGTGTATACACTTACATTTTTTAATCGTGAAGAACACTAAGTCTCTCCTGTGACTTGGGCAGAAATCGGTACTCATTGTTAAGTCTTTCCTAAGTGTTTCAACATTGAATTTCCTTATGCGGCTGCCTTACATTTTCTTCAATAAAAAGTGTTGACTTTATGATGAGTGCAGACTTGTTTGGGTTTTTCTTTTTGCTATTTAGAGCTTTCAGGGAGGCACACATTCCTGGATTGTTTTTAGTTGAGCTCGCCAGTCCTGTTAAAGTCCCTGTAAAGTGATAAAAAAAATATTATTTCAAATTTGTTGTATGACAGGTGATTGGTTTAAGTTTAAAACTAAGCTTCAAAATCATTAAAATTAGGCAGTAATATCTACTCTAGGATGAATCATTTCACATAATGAGGGAGAAAAGCTGTTAAAAGTGGCCATCCTGCTTCGTGCTTTCAAGCAGCTCACAGTACAAACCACAGTTCATTTTTAATAGCTTTTCTCCCTCATTATGAGAAATTTATCACTGAAACAAAAACAGTTGTTTTACTGTTGAGCCTTATGGAGTGACATTATTGATATTTGAGCTGTAATCTTTTGTTATTGTTTTGATTAAACTCCCCCTGGTGGTGGAATTTTTATACTGTGCATTTAAGAAGCTTTAATGAACCATTTTCTCTGTGTCTGTATGGGAATTCACAGTTAAAGAAAGATTTCCCTGAGCTGGGTGACAAAAAAAATCCAACAGACTCCATTCAGCTTCAGGTAACTACAAATCTTCCTCTTTGTGTCTGAAGCTTGACTACCACTCAGTAGGAGTTGATCTGCTGCTCCTGTAACACTCCTCTGTTTGGCTTCACCATCACATTCCTTTAAACACAGATCCACCAGCAGCACCTGCTGCAGCCGGGCAGACCGCCAAACAAACACACATTTATAACACACATATATAACACACTTTCACACACACACAAAGCATCCAAACAGCTTAAACATGCACCACACTCCTCGGTCGTCTCTAAATGGAGCCAGCTCCTCCTGCACCGGGCTCCGCTGCCAACGCCTGGCACTGAGCAGGTGGGAGGAGCTCCCATCTGTCGCCTTGGCAACAGCACAACTAATGATTGAGGGGTTGTTGTTGTTGCTGTCTGCGGTTAACACCTTCTAATCTCTTAATCATTATGATTTATCTTTACATGAAGTCGATCAGAGCGGCAGGGAGGCAGCAGGATGAAGATTGGATGCTTTTGTTTCTCCTTGTGCTACAAAGGTCCAGTGTTCCCAGAGTTGCCCGGGTCAAGTTGGCTCTATTCAGCGCCCTATTGGCTGGCTGCTGTGGTGATGTCATTGCCCTGTTGTTTTGTTTTGTTCTATTATTCAGTCCGACGTGACAAGGAGTGAGAAAGAGGGACGAAGAAAAGAGGAGGAGGCTGCAGGAGGGTTTTCATGCTCCGGTTGATCCCTGGGGTCCTTCATCCTCGGTGGCCTCATCACATGACTCACTATCACTAAACTGGGTTAGATTAGCAGCAGCTGGGACAGTATGATAATAGTCGCAGTCACTATGATGTCACTTATCAGTTGGTCTGCTTCCTTTTAAAAGCACACATTCACAATAAGCAATCTGTGCAGTATTTATTCATGGAGTGGTCATTACAGTGCAAAATTCCCTGTATTGAAGCTTAGATATGAGGCTCTTTAGGGATTGACTCACTCAAAAAAACTGCAGCTTTAAACACTTGTTTTGCTTCATATTTAAGCTCTGTCAGGTTGCACGGGGATCAGATGGGCAGCCCTTTTCAAGTCCAGCCACAAATTCTCCATTGGATTGGATCTAGGCTTTGAACACTCACCTTGTCTTTAAACCATTTCTCTGAGCTTTCGCTGTGTGCTCCTAGTCGAATCTTCTCTAGAGCTGTTCTCTTGCAGACAGAATAAGATTGTCCTCCAAGATTTTCCTTTATTGTGCAGCATTCATTTTACCCTCTACCTTTACAAGCCTTCCAGGGCCAGCAGCTGAGAAGCATCCCCACACCATGATGCTACCACCATAGTGTTTCACAGTGGGGATGGTGTGTTTGTAGCGATGTGCAGTGATTGGTGTCAACCGACGTAGTATGGTATGTTTATAAAGCAACATTTTGGTCTCATCAGACCAAAGAACTTTCTTCCATGTGACCATGGAGTCTCTCATGTGCCTTTTGGCATAACAACCTGGGCATCAGTTGTTGTATGCAGAGTCTTGAGAGGCTTGTAACTCCTTCAGAGTAGTCACAGGTGTCTTGGTGTCCTTTTGGACATTTTTGTATCCATCCCCTGACTTACACTTGTGACCTTTTCTCTCAGTTGCTTGAAGTGTTCTTTTTTCTTCACAGTGTAATGGCAGCCATGAATACTGATTGACCAGTGACTGAACCTTCCAGACACAGCTGTCTTTATAATGCAGTCACATGAGACACATTCACTGCACTCACTAACTGTGAGACTACTTGGCTGAACCTCTGTTGAATTATGTCAGTCACTTTAAAGAGGGTGAATATTTATGCAGTCACTTATTTTCACTTTCTGATTTTTGTTATATTGATAATACTCTGTAGAAATCTGTTTTCACTTTGACATTTAAGAGGTTTCTTCTGTTAAAAAAGCTAAATTATATTGACCATGATTGATTTCTAAAATTAATAAAAGGGTAAAACATGCAAGGGGGTGAATACTTTTATAAGCACTGCAGTCCATTGATAAAAGCAGGATAGAAAACCCTTTTTACATGGATTAGAACCAGTTATAGACACAATGAAAGGAGGTCTTTACCTCTGCACTATTTTAAGTCACTGTCACATTGGTGCTCTGAGGGATTTAGAGGAAAAAAACGTGTCCCTATGAGTCTGTTTGTGGCCGTTAATCTGTGACGCCATGGCGGAGCGAGCCCAGCATTCTTTACTCATGACACATCCGAGTCAGCAGACGCTAGAAAGCTCAGCCACAGGGAAATCATGCAAAAACCAACCTGATTTTCCTTCAAAATATACCTGAAGTTGGATAAAAAGATCATAAACCACATCATTTATTTATTCCCTTGTGTTATCATCCATTGTTTCTGTTCTTAAAGCAACAAAATCAGCAAAATAATATCAACAAGACACATAAAAACCAAATATAGACACACATTTTTGACTAAAATATGAAAAATGACATCAGTTAGGCGTAAAATGAACTCAAAAAATACAACAAAATTATACTGATCATCACATAAATGTAAAGTTACCATAAAAGATAAAAACTATCTTAAAATTCTGCAAATGACTCATTGAAACAAAATTTTATGGGATTATTCCATTTTTGTGGAACTGCACACAACATGTTTTGGTTTGCTGCTTTGTATCACCTGTTTAATAACCTCAGCTCATGTTGCTTCAATAATGGATTTAACTGCAGCATGAGCCCTTAAAAACTGTGAGCTGATATTTCATGGAAAGAGTGCAATTTTTAGAATAAATTTGTATGTATGAAGGATTGATTTTCATGCGCTGGTGATTGATGGACAGAAAGGTGTGAGGTCTGTCTGTAGAGGAACATAAATATTTAATAGATCAGTTTGCCTGCAGGTTTTTACTGTCCAATTATTGCTGAGAGCTTCATAAAGTGTCGTCTTCTTTGTTTGTTTGTTTTGGCTGTTATCTCCTTGTCCGTTCTTGTTGTTGTTGTCTGATTGTGTTCACTCCTTATGCCCAGAATGCTTCACTGCGTTCACACATGGCTGTGTTTTTGTGTGTTCAGGGGGTTTAATTCATTCAGCAGATATTCAGGAGATTCACTGACAGATGCTTTTGAAGTAGCACAAGACGAACCAACCCCCCCGGGGACGGTGCATGATAACTGCCACTGAAAAGACATCAGCACACGAAGAAAAACACAAAAAACACCCCTCACATTCATTCTGTGTTTATGTTGCACGTAAAATCAATCAGCTGCCGTCTATCTGCTGTCTGGCTTCTGCAGACAAAGACCCCGTTTACACCTCACATTAATGCCCATTTAGGACATTCAGGTACAAAGTGGTACTCCTTAACGCTTTGTTTTGACATACATCTATGAATGCAGTGGGAGAAAAACTGTTCATGAGGCACGAGCTAGTCTCGTAGCTCATGGCTGATTGTCCCCATTTATTCTTAGCAGCAGCAGCTTCACTGTATACAGCATGTAGGTATATCAAGCCATGATAAGAGAGTACTGAAGTGTTGTCCTGTGTATCTGAATGACCAAAATAGATCGTCAATGCAAAATGTAAACATCGCCTGAGACACCTCCTTTGGGATATATTTGGTAATATAAATGCCACACTCACCAGCAGACAATAAGGACATCTTTAGCCCAGCAGTAATCAAAAAGAGTGTCTTATTTAAGTCCGTCCAGCCTCATCGGTCACTTGTCGTTTGAATTTGAGTTGTCATTTCACTCAAGCCATTATCCCCGTTAGGTTTATTTATAAAATTCTGTAAAATCTGGAACTTAAGTTGCTCCAGTTTAAAAGATGTGTCTATTTTTTGAGTCTCCCAGAGGAAAAAGAACGGTTTAAACCAGTGGTTCTCAACGACATTGGAACCAAAGTTGACCACCTTCAGAGAAATAGCAACCCAGATTTTTGAAAAGGTTCAACCTGAGACAGCAGAGAAAGGTGGTAATTTTCTTGAGGAATTTCCTTATCTTGGGAAAACCAGCAGTTTTATCCACAGAAAATAGATAAATTAGTAGAAAGCTCAAGATAAATAATAACATTTAATCAACACCAAAAAAATGCTTGCATAAATGTACCCTTTGTCCACTTGGGGCTTCTGTATATAGATTTTCTGCTGCCCTTTTTTCCTGGCAGACATTCTCGACCTGCTAGAAAGAGCTAGTTTAAACTGTTTATCTTTGCATTGATTTCAGCAAATTTCACATCTTGCAGATTCTAGGCAGCAGTTCTGCTCTTTTAGAACAATCTGTTTTATGGAGTTTGCTCATCTATTAGCTATAACACAGTAGTTAAACTCTCGGCCTGTGGCGATTGTTGTGAGACAGACTTTTGACGTACCTTTACACTTTACCCAATTATTTACTTCACCGTATCCCTATTTTCTTTAAATGCACAGTAATTACCAAATGAGGGAGAAAAGCAGTTAAAAAGTGGTGCTAAATCCTGCCAGTTGTTTGTTCTTATGTTCTGAACAGTGAAGCAGCTGCTTGCAATATACAATGAATGGTTGCAATTTCAGTCATGTTAGGTTGTGTTGGTTTTATGAAAAATAAGGGAGAAAAGATGTTCAAAAGACAATACTAGTCTCTTAGCTTAGGGCTAATTAGCCCACATTCTTTGTTACTGCAGCAGCTTCACTACACACAGCATGTACAGGTACTCAGTCATGAGCTAAGAGACAAATTGCCAATATACAGCGTAAACACACAAAATAAAGCTGTAGTCAATGTAGCTGCAGTTTGACTGTTGTTTAATATCCAGTTACTAAGCATGGATGTCAATGCAAAAAATATGAACAGGATCACAAAAACATTGATGTGGCTTTCTGGGGCCCTGAGGAAAGGAACAAAGCATGTCACTCACACATACTGTTATGCACACGTGCTCTTGCAGAGCGTCTGATCAGTCTGTCCAGCAGGCCAAAGCGCTCCACATACATAATGCATCAGAGTCTGCAGCCAACACATGATTAGCTTCTCTATTTTTGACCTGTCTGTATGCATGTGTGCGTCTGCATGCGACCTTTGTTATTTAAATATTCTTGGATTTCCTTCTAGGGCTGATTAAATGTAATTAAAGGTCCATTAAGGGATTTTAGGCTCTAATACGGCAGTCTCTGTAGTGTATGATAACCCCCCCTCCCTCCTTAGGTTGAACTTTGTCTATTGATTGAAATGGTGGCCTCATTATTTTACCAGTTGCCACCAGAAATGTAGAGTCTGGTGAGTGAAGAGAGCTCATATTAAGAGGAAAATACTCAGTTTTTGTCTGATTGAGAAATGTGTGAATGCATCTGGAAAAATCTAAATTAAAAATGTGATTTTTGGTGGGAATAATTTTCCTTCTTTAATCTTTCCTTTTACCAGACTGCTATTATAACAAGGGAAGGAAAAAGGGAACAGTTTGATGAGGGAAATTAACACCAGTGAAAAGCAAGCATAATTTACACAGCAGTTTTAATGCAGAAAGAAAACCGCGAGTCTGTGAGTGTTTAATTCCACTTCCTGATCTTGACGCCTGTTTGGAGAGAAACAGATTAACCTGCAGAGATTACAGAGCCGCTAAATGCCTCACGTGTCAAAGGCCGGTCAGTCTGATTTCACCAGGCAAACTGTCGGGTGTTTACTGTTGGTCATCAGTTGAGACGGCCCTAAAAACTAAAGTAGAAAAATAACATCCCTCATAATTGCCTACTATTTTTAGATCCAGTGGGATGAGCTGCTTGGCTCTCTTACACGTTAAACAGCAGTCAACCTGCAACAAGAGCAACTGCTGTGATCATCTTCAACAGTCTTCATTGAGAAGATCAATGCAAGATTTGCATGTTTACACAAACCAGACACATGGTGGCATAAATGAGGAGTTGTCTTTAGCAAACAGGGAACTTTACATCAGCCGACTGATTGTCCAGATTCAACGTCTGTCATTTGGTGGATCCATCTTGCAAAGCCTTAAGTGGATAAGTTTGTTCCTGGTCTAGAATAACTGGACTAATCAGCATCATTTGAAGAGAGCAACTGCAAGCCTGTCAACAATGGCGGTCCTGGATGAATGAATGAAAGATGGATAAGATGGATGGATGAAAGATGGCTACAAAGATGGATGATGGATGGATAAAAATTGCTATGATCAATGGATGGATGGATGATATATTGATTGATTGATAAAAGGTGGCTACAATGGATGGATGTATGGATGGATAAAGGTTGCTACAATGGATGTTGGATGAAAATATGCTATGATGGATGGGTGGATAGATGGATGGAATGATGGAGGAAAGATGGTTAGATGGATGGGTGAAAAAAAATGCTTTATGGATAGGCAAATGGATGGATGGATGGATGGATGGATAAAAGCTGGCTAGGATGGGTGAAAAAATTCTACAGTAGATGGACGGTGGATAAAAGGTGGCTATAATAGCTCGCTGGATGGATGAAAGATGGCAACGATGGATGGATGCTTGTATGCATTTGTTAAAGATAGCTACAATGGATGGATTGATAAATGGATGGTCAGATGGATTGAAATATCTTGGATAAATTCTGAAATTTCCCAGTTAAATATTTACAGACATTTAGGACAAATTCACAACATTTCTGTGAAGCATTTCACAGATAATTTTAGTCAAAATTCTTTGGAACACATCCAGAAATCCCCAACAAATAGTTCTGAAAACTTTCTTTGAAGCAAGAAAGGTCCATTGGAATCAAGTGCCATTCTAATGAAGTTTGGGTGAGCTGATGTGTGAATGCAGCATGAAATATTCAGGAAAATTTACAGCAACAGGCAGGGCTGAATGAGACTTAATTCATTCAGAGCTTACATTTTTATTATAATAAACACTGGCTTGATGATATAGTACTTAGTACTTCATGGAAAATAAATGTTAAATACATGAAGTTTACTAAAACTTACCAGAAAAAAAACAAGTTTTTCATGTTGAGATATGAGTGGTTTATGGACACGAGAGTCTCTGTGCCTGCAGGATGGAAGTAAAGCGAGCTTTTATTACTGTATTTATCAGTCAAACAGCAGCACCTGAACATGAGCTCAGATAACAAGTGAAGAAAGTGTCCGAGACATGAAGTTCACAGTGATGTAAGAGTCGTACAGAGAGGAGGAAACTGCAGAGAGCACGCTTCATAAATGTTCAACAGTTACATAAGAATGACCTGGAGCTGTATGTGTGTGCTATCAAGAAACAGTAGGATGCATTTTTATGAAGGCTTCTAATACTTTTTAAGGACTACCAGCAGTCCTAAATCCAGCAAGCTTGTTGCACACAAAACATTTGCCCAATGACATTTATTTTTTGCAGTATTAGACAATTTGCTGTATATTTTCAGCTGAAATTTCAGTCATGAAACTATTTCCAGTGTATATAAAACCAAGTTTCCCAGAATTAGGGATTCATCTCAGCCTGGTTAACTGTATTTAGACTATCTGGATAAAGATATCTTAGCAGTAGAGCTCTGCGTATAAAACAAGCTGCTTTTTACAGCGAGTTTGGTACCGAGGAGGGAGCTGATTAAGCTTTCTAATCTCTGGCCGGGTGCTGACTCGAGTCACAAGAGCAGACGTTCTCTCACAGGGATTAGCCCACTGTGTGTGTGGACCTAAATCTACAAAGATTAACTTGCTTGTGTTCTGTAATGGAGACTTTCACACATTATTAGACTCTATACTGAATAGAGTTTAACCGTTAACAGTGAAATCAGACGATGTAGAATTGTTTTTTATTATGCAAATATTTGGTGTTTGAGGGTTTGGAGAAGCTAAGTCAAGTCTTGGATGGCTTGTTCTCAGAGACGACAGTCCTCTGAATTTGGCTGATGCAGAAACTGATATAAACATGTTTCTGCGTAGAACTTCACACATTTAGGTTTCACCTCATAGGAGGAGTATGGAGCATTCATGAATTCTCAGCATGGACGGATGGATGGACGGATTAAAGGAGGCTTGGATGGATGCATGAATGGATGGATGGATGGATGGACGGATAAAAAGTGACTTCACTTAATGGTCAGTTTGATAAAAGAGGGCTTTGTAGGATAGATGGATAAAAGGTGGCTTTGTTGGATGGATGATAGATGAATGGATGATGTGTACATTTGGCTGAAACTGTAGTTACAGCTGTGGTGTCCCAAGTTTATAAAATCAGTTAAAATGTAAAAACTGATGCAGCCGACCTTGAGCATGTGATGTGGAGTTTTGACTTGTTTTGGTTTCACAGCCAGCCAAGCCACACATCGCAGGGTTTTTCTGACACTAAGTCTTACAAATCCTGTCACTTTCTTCATTTTGTTGTAAGTGTATTGCAGTTTGATTGTAAATCTAAATATTGTCAGTCCTTTTCTTCTTTTTGAAGGGAATTTTTGCTGCTTTTTGATTCTACCTTAAAAGTTTTCTGCCTATTAAAACTAAAAAAAAGCAACTAATTCAACTCATTTACAGCTCCATCATCCACTGACATCCATCTGAATATTTCTCTGAAATTTGTGTTTCTATTATGGCACTTTTTACTCCTTAAACACTAAATCGCTATTACTAAGTCTTGTAAAAGAAACAGAGGACTGTCAGTCTTTGCAGATGATGACACTGTATGTCGTCTCACAGTCTGCTCATTTCTGCTTTGATTCTTGATGTTTTAAAGTCTAAAAATACTGAAAAGGTGCCATTTCAGAGTGCTAATAATCCCTCTTAACCCCCTGTGTATTATACTGCCATGCTCTGTCGTGATATTGATATGTTGTGTGTCACATTCATGCTCAACTCATTCTCATGCATTTATTAATTTGCTTGTCTGTGCATTTGTTTTGACATTGCCCTCCTTTTTTCTGTTTTTGCTTCATGTTTTCTGCATGCGGCTCGTCTGTAGCTTTGTACCAGTGGTTAGAAGCAGACCGCCAAGGCAGGGACCCCGATGCTGCAGCCACAGGTACGGTACAACGCCATCAACTGTTTTTCATCATTCATAACAGCCCTGTGTCTTACAGTCTGCATGCACGCCTGCTTTTCTCACTCAGATACTCCCATTACATCTTATGAATATGTGATCTTGCAAAATTGCATTTCCATAGCTATTTGCCGAGGAAGAAAAGATCAGATTTCACATCAGACACAGAATTTTATGGACAATTAAGGAGAATAATTCTTCTTCAAAGGTCTCCGTGTCATTTATGTTTTACTCCTTTAAACTGACATTGCCAGGCTCACTGCCAGGCTCTGTTCTTTAATTGAAAGTGTTTGACATAACAAGGGAGAAAAGCAATGAAAAGTGTGTTTTTATTTATTTTTCTTAGTATTTAGTGTCATTATTGAATCAAAAGCAACTAAATGAATTGGTCAACAGACTGAAATTTGTATCAAATAGAGTAGAATATAATACTGGAGGGCCCCTGCGCCTCCCTTAAAAATGTCCAAATGGTGCAGTCCGGCACTGCAAAATAATGCAAGTCAATTTAATTCAACCATTGTAAGAATATTTCTCATTAATTGGGAAATAATGGTTCAAAAATACATTGAATTTTTATTTTATTTTATTTTTATTTTATCTTTATTTAAACTGGAAAATCATTGAGGGCAAGCCCTCATTTACAATAACGTCGAGCATAAAAATGCACATATCTGTAAAAATGGCACATTTGTTGCTTGGCCAGCTGGTTAAGGGGGGCCTTGTGTAAAATTCTTTCTGGGGGCCCAAAATGCATAGTGTGTGAACAACACTGCAGACTGTAGTCTCTGTTAACAGACTGATGATCTCCAAGAATCTCAGTGATGTTTGTGCGTCTGCTCTTCATCCTCTTTGCTCTGATTATCAGAAATGATAAACAGGCCATTAAGATGTCATCTGAACAGATGTCTGTGAGTAAAAAATATTAGTTTAGGTTAATTATATCACACAATTTATTAAAACATGCTGGGATTAAATCAAGCTTGGGTGCATAAATACAGCTGATGTGAAAGGATGGGATGGGCTCAGGTTGGGTCAGGCTGGAAGTTCTGGGTCCAATCTTAACTCTCATTTATTTTTACTGAGGTGATTTAAATTAGCAGTCAATATTAACCTCACCTTGGGGTTTTTAAACACCTCTGTATCACTCTTCCTCCGTCACCTCCACCTGGATTACCTCCTTCAATCCTCCTCATCCTCTTAGCCTCCTCTCTTCCTCTCTCCTTCTCTTCCTGTCCTCTCAGTCGTTCAGTATTTGGGTCAACTTCCTTTTGAGCTCTTTTTCAAATCAGTCCGTCTCAGGTAGTTTAAGACTATTTTTACCTTTGCCTCCCTCCTCTTCCTCACTACGATCAAAGAAATTCACTTTCATGCCTTCAGGTTGTTTGTTTTCTGCATTTGTCCCTGCTAAGAGAGGAGTTAATAAAGTTGAAGACGAGAAAGTTTCTTCTCTTTTACTTCTTTTCTTTATCCTCTGCTGGTCACTTTCTGGCCTCTGGTGGCTTCAGTCATCTTTTTAGTGCATGTAAAGGCAACACAAATTGCTGGACCTTCAATGGATAATGGTGAAATAGTTCTGGATTCATCCCTAACAGAATAAAATATTCTTGAAAGGCTCCCCTGGTGTCTGTAAAATCATTATATTAGCCCTTTTTTTAATCACAGCCTTTATTGATCCAGTGAAGGGGCCAAACCTCGACTGATCAATGATTAAATGTTAAAAACGATTGTCCTGCTCCTCCTTTATCCTCTGCTCCGCATCAGTGACCTGCTGACCTCGCTTTAATCATAAAAACCCAACCTGTGTGCTGTCGATAAACCAGACCTCCCAGTATCAGAGCCCAGCTCTATCTGAAATCAATGCTGCTCTGTCTCACTCCTTTATAGTGGCTGAAATGAAACGGTGTTTGAGATTTAACGGCCCACGGGGAGTCGTTACAGGAGTCTGTCTGGCCTTTTTAATTGTCACACTGGGGATAAATAGAGTCATTGTATTAATTGGTTCACAACAGGTCAGTCACAGTGAATGTGCAGAGAATTTCAGCCATGAATAAGCAATAATTCACATTGATGTACTTTAAATGGTTGATTTGATTGTTTAAAAGTTCATGAAGCCATTATTAAACAGACCAAGGCTCTGAAATTTGTTAATTAGTAACAGCTGTTCTTGCATCATTAAAAAGAAATTACATTGACAAGAAGAAAACAAAGTAGAGGTGGTGAAGCCTGTGTGGTAAATCAAATTCATAAATTAATATTTGTGGTAAATCTAGATTTTGAGAAGTAAAAATATAGATTTCCTCTTGAACTTCTGTTGCTTTACTCGGGCTTTACATGGGTAAATTCAGGCAACCTTGTTGGAAATGCCTCATCAGAATGTTTGGATCGTTTGTGTACAACACACTCACAAATACACACATGCATCTGGAGTGCAGTGACGAGCAGAGACATTTCTCTTACTTTGGTTTAATGGATGAATTTCACATAATGAAGAGAAAAATTGTTAAAAGTGCTCACAAAGCATTATGGGATTGCTTTCAGGAGTGCAGTTTTATTGAAAGGGCGTCTTCAATTAAAAAATAGTTGGGCTGCAAAGGTGGCAGGAGTAGAGCAGCAGGCTTATTCTCCATTGTAAGCATGTCCTGAATAAATAGTGTCTGTCATAAGCTTCACAAATCAATTAAATGAAAAAAGAGAAAATCAGCCTCACATGAGCTTGGAGCTAATAGGCTCTATGACACATTTATTGCTGTTGTAGCTAAAACTGTCAGTGGAAAAATTAACATTTTTTTGTAGAAGTCTTATTTTTAACAGCAATTTCTGTGTTTATATATACCACAGTGAGTTGACTTTCACTGCCATGTAAAGGTAATACAAGATTTAGGCCACATGCATTGCAGCATCTTGGTTAAGCACATAAATATCTTGTCTAAAATCTTGAAATATTTTGCTCTCTGCATACAGATCTTTCCATTTTTTTATCACTGTGCAGCTGAAGCTAACAGTTTGAATTTCAATCAGTTTCACTCCAGAGTATTTCCATTTCTCATATAAAGCATTCTGCTGACACAGCTGTTCAGGAAAATAGAATAGGCCTGGCAATCAAGAAGGTTTTATTTCTCAGACATGAAGAGAAAAAGTGACTGCAGGGCTCTGGAGAAAACATGAAAACCAGAGAAGAAAAGAAGCGGTTGTTCCTACAGTGCTGTAATGATGAGTTTTGGGCATTCAGATACAAAGTCAGTCCACTTTAGTCCTTGCGTCCATACTCTATATTAACAATCTGTCTTGGGTGATGACCTGAGTTCATGTATCATCTCTATGGTGCTCTTACCATGGCTTGGTATCCCTACATGCTGTGTGTTCTGATAATCTGATAAGAATGAATGGGGGCCAGAGGCTAGTGGTGCCTCTTTAACCGCTTTTCACCCTCATGCTGTCACAAACATGCTTTAAAGGACATGCTGATAAACTATTTGTAAATAAATCATGTCGGGTACTAGTTAAATGGGAATGACAACTCAATTCAAGATGACGAGATGAGACATTTGTCGACATAAAAATGGCAAAATGGCACCAAATGAAAATCTCTATGATGATCAGATCTCTAAACAGAGCCACAATTTCAACAACTTCAGTGGAGGCTGGATGGACACAAATAAAGCTATGCTACAGCAGACACAGGGGTCTTTAATACATGGCAGTATGCATTGTGTCTACTCAACCAATCCAGTCCAGATAAAGGCATCCCAGACCACCTCTGTATGCAGTCTGTGTGATCAAACTGTTTTGATAAAGCATTAAGAATTGCCTCTTGGTATCTTAATTTTCAATATAGATATAAATCCCTGTATAAACTGGGTGGAGGAGTCCTGAGATCGATGCGGCTGCAGTGTAAGAAAGGAATGAAGAGAGGAAATTGATCTAGTGTGTCAGAGCAGCTGTTTGCTCATGTCACTCTCAGCATTAAATCTGCATTAGTTCTACCTCGTCTGTGCTGTGCTGCTGTAACAGCTGTCAAAAACACATGCAAACAAGAGCACAAAAACTCTGAAATCCTAGTATATTTTCTTAAAGAGATTTAAAAGGACACTTACAGAGTCTGCTGATTTTTATGGATTCAGTTTCAATGAAACAGTGTACTTGTGATTTGCTGAGACCTGCACTATCATGACTACAAGTGCGTGCATCTGCTATCGCTGCACAAGACCTAATGGGTTGAAAAATCTATCCCAGTCATTGTGTAGTGGAAGTGGCCGATTCACTGCTCATGTGTATCCCTGGAAATGGCAATTGGCTAAATTGTTAGTTTGATTATCAATATCAGTTGGTGCATCTCTTTTTTTATATGACCACAAACCAGCTTCTGTTGGTTGGATATTGACTCTCTAGCTGTGTTGTTGCACACCAGCAGCAACGATAAATATTGTTTAGGAAGGATCTGAAGCCTTGCCTGTTTCATTTTCAGTGAATCATCTGTCTTTTTTTATTCTGTCCAGGTGAAAACTTTGAGCAGAGCCCACTGAAGAGGACGTTCAAGTCCAAAGTTTTGGCCCGTTATCCCGAGAACGTGGAGTGGAATCCGTTTGACCAGGATGCCGTCAACATGGTGGGTTTGTTTGATCTTTCAATGCTAAAGAAAAATAGGAATATTTAGGTGTATCTACATGATTTTGCCCAAAATAGTAATCAAGATGATTTTGCTCAATATTGAGATCAGATCATAAATCACAATATTTTTCTTAATTTAAAGGACAGTTTTACACATTGCTTATTTTCAATTTCAAACCCTCATATCCTGCTACTAACCTCTTTCCAGGGCTAGACTGAGACAAAAATTCTGCTCTGGCCCCTTAACATCTACACAAGCATTTAGTCAAAAATGCCAAAACAGTCCCCAAATACACCAGCTGCTCCACTGTTGGCCTACACAATGTTTCCGCTGAAAAATACATGAAGTTAGGAGTGAATGTTAAAGTCCCTGTAAAGTGATTAAAAAAAAGAAGTATTTTAGGTTTGTTGTATGACAGGCCAAATTTCAGTCATGAAAAACATCCTCAAGTTTATAAAATTAGGCTTTAAAATCATTAAAAAATGGGTCGTAAGATCTGCTCTAGGATGGTGTGGTGTGTCAGTTGAATAAGCTGAAGCCACGCCCACTCATGAGAAATAAGATCCTCTTCGATTTTTAAAAATGCTTCTGATCAGCACAAAGCTGCCTGGCTCTATGCCAGAGCAGAGACAGAAGTAGGGGGTTACATTTACTGTTTTCTGGCACAAATCTCTCCATGGGGCAGGGTAATTCTGCATCAAGACTGGTAATGTCATGGGCTCTTATATTGTATTTGCACTGCTTGAATAAAACCAAGCCTGGAAAAAGGTGGACAACTTTCTAACCGTCTAAATGAAAAAAATTTTCAGCAAAGTGTTAAGTGCTTTTATTTTTCTTTCATATGGTATGTATATATTTTTTGCTGTCTTACGTCAAGCATATCTTACTTCCGGTTTGGAAAATGCTCTTATTTTGAAAGACAGAAGCACTTCCTGTTCATTGCCAGTATAGCAGTAGTTTAACTATGGCAAAAGAAATGGATAAAAGTCAAAAGTTCAAACATTCACATCAAATGTGACAGTGGAATCACAAGTGAAGACGTTAAAACATAAGTTTTGTTATTCTAGTGTTCATACTGATGAATTTTGCCAACAATTGCAGTTAACACTTTATAACACTATATAACCAGAAGAAATTTAAACAGGATACTGTATTTAGAAAAAAAATAATTTTTGAGATAGAAAAATTACGAAGAGTGTTTTTACATGCAGAACATCTATATTAAGCATAAATAATCACCAACAATTGTGTTTCTTTGATCATGGGTCGGTCAAAATCAAGATTAAAATTAAGTTAAAGTGCAGCTCTACTCTGAAGTTAAATTTCAACTTAGTAGTTTAGGCTTCAACATGATCATGAACAAAAAGATAATGGAGATAATGTGCTGCTCTTGTTTTGTCAATAGGTTTTATCAGGCTTGTTCACATTTATCCGTATTACATATAATAATTTTATATATTTTTCTTATTTTCTTAGGTATTACAGGTGTTGAAAAATCTATGTTGTTTCATCAACCTGATCAATCAAAATCATCCTGATTATGATTTTTGTCATATTCAAGCAGCGCTAGTGTATCAGAAGTGATTCCTTTTTCATGATAGAAATGTTGTCTCTTATTTTTCCACCTGCCTCAGTGTCAGCTCTGTTGAATAATTCAGCTTCACTTCTCACCTTACGTCGGCATGGAAACAGGCCTAAGTGAAACCTGACACATGGGGGGCTGCGAGCTGTCGGGGAAGATGGCAGCGTTGTTGCTTTTTCAGTGTCATTTGACCTCCACAAGGCCGTTATTTTCCCTCCTGCATCCTCTCATCCTCTCTACCTTTATGAATTTTTGTCCTCTTCCTCCTCGAGCCTCTACAAGGTGAGAGAGGAGTACAGTGTAATCACGCCTCCTCCACCTGCAGTCTGTCAGTGTGATGATTGTTTTCAAATCTCATCACCCTTCAGTGATTCAGAAACACAAACTGTTTGTTATTTTTGTGTATATTTTCCCTCCTTAATCCATCGTTGAATAGCTTAAAAAATAAATCGCTCTAAATTGGATTTTCATACATTTGAGGGAGATTCCAGGATTTCTGATCCTTGGACAAATTTCTGACGTATTTTGGGGTCAGATTGTTACATAATGATTCTGAATGGCTCCAGTAGATTGCATCAATCTACAGCTGCTAAATGGGCTTCAACGTAATCCTTTGGAGCAAACCCATTTGATGAAAACATCCACTAAAAGTCATCATCGACAGACTCTACTGTCTGATAACATTACAGACAGAATCCCTGCAGAGATAGAGCTGCTTGTTTCAGAGGAAGATTGAAAAGCTGCAGTATCACTCCTCAAAGCCAACAAAGTCCACTGAGAAAAAGGGAAACTAAACTGACAGAACTATTGAGATATTGATCTCATGCTGCCTTGATCTCTTACTTTGTTTGTTTGACTTTTAGCCCCATTATAAGCCTGGAGCAAAGTGTTGAGGCATGCAGCACAGGAATATTTCTTATTTTCTGCCTGGCACAGATGCCATTTTTACACCAGGCACCCAAGTAATTTCAATATAAAATGACCTTGCACTCCTGTGATCTGATTTTTTTCAAATAAGGAGCAGCAAGCCATGCTAGTGTCTTCCTGTTCTGAGGGTGCAGACAAGGGCTGCAACTTCGACTAGTGTAAGGCGATCAATTAAGTTTGATTTCATTAATGTTTTTTCCCTAGGAGACATTATTATCAGCATAATATCAGTATCCTTAACTGATATATTTGCTTTAAATCTGGCCCACAACAGCTGTAGACACCAGACTAAATTAGCTGTAGCTTCTGCTTTTATATAAGGATGCACAGTATTGGATTCTTGCTGATACATATACCAATATTTAAATGAAGCTCATCTTGAGATCTAAAACTTAAGTCCTTGAAACACACCGTTTAAAGTTTGAGGATGACAGAATTAAAAAAAGGCCGGTCTTTGAAACACACTTTTAAGTTAAAGCAATGATAATCAATAAAGAAAAAGACTTTGATGAGGTGAGTTTTTTAAAGAATAACCTCCAAAAGGATAACTTCAGCTGACATAGGTCTGTTGGTCCAGCGTGAAACTCCACAAACTTACTGTTCATAAGATAAATATTTACAGCTGATATCGGGTGTTTTTATAAGCCAGAACAGTTGCAAATATCTGCAGGAATTTTTATATCTGCTGATACTGTAAGTCTTTATTGGCTGTAAATACTGACCTAAATCAGGTTTTAAGTTCTGTCTATATCAGGTGTACAAGTCAGACTATATCATCAATATACATCAGCACATCTCACCAATAAATATCGGTCTGTATCAGCTGTACATATTGGCCTACATAGGGCTGTAAATATCTGCCTCTGTCTGC
This sequence comes from Cheilinus undulatus, assembly GCF_018320785.1. Taxonomy (NCBI): domain Eukaryota; kingdom Metazoa; phylum Chordata; class Actinopteri; order Labriformes; family Labridae; genus Cheilinus; species Cheilinus undulatus. Next base: position 14,001,291 of record NC_054887.1, on the reverse strand, counting down.
CTCTATATCGACTGTAAATAACAGCCTACATAGACTGTAAATATCGTCCTATATTGAGTGCTAATACAAGTCTTTATTGACTGTAATTATAGACCCTAAACGATTTTAAGTTTCAGCCTATGTTGACTATAAATATCAGACTATATTGACTTTTAATATCATCCCATGTCAACTATAAATATTGGCTGATATCGTCTGTAACTGTCGGCCTATATCCGCTGTAAATATCAATCTATATAGACTGTAAATATTAGCTTGTATTGACTGTTAATACCAGACTGTACTGACTGTAATTTTTAGGCCCATAAAGACTGTAAATTTTGACCTTTGTAGACTATAAATATTGGCCTATATCAGTCATAAACATTGGCCTATATCAACTGCAAATTTAGGCATATATTGAGTATAAATATCCCCCAATATCAGCTGGACATATCGGCCTATATGGATTATAACTATTGGCCTATGTCGACTGTTAATATCTGCCTATAAAAGCTGTTAATGTCGGCCTATATCAGCTGTAAATATCGGCCTACTGTATATTGACTGTAAATATTGGCCTATATCAACTTGAAATATCTGACTCTATCAGCTGTAAACATCAGCCTATATTGACTTTAAATGTATGCCTTTATTTTGGCTCATACAGCTGTTTAATTTTTGATTAGACTGTTAATCAATTCCAGGAGTTGATCAGCAAGTCATCTTGCACGTTTCTTATTAATATCATAATCACACAAGCATGAAAATTTAAATAATTCAACAAAGAACTAGATGATACTTCAGTCAACCCTCTTTGGGGCCTTTTACTTCAGGTTATCCTCTCATCCCTTGGTTTCCAACCTAGGGTCCGAGACCCCCTGGTGGAACACCCAAGATCTCAGGGGGGAGCGCAAAGCTTTGTCTACTCTGAGGTTGTCAAAATTAGACTTCCACATGTGGACTTCAGTCATGATAAACGCTTATGAAGTAGCTTATTCAAATGCCTTTGAGTAAAATAAAGTGTAGACTTTTTTTCTTTGGGCTTTGTTCATAAAACAGTTAAAATTTAAGTTGATCTTTGACAGCATGGCATCTATTTTTTCTTTCATGTGGGTTTATGGGGGGTTTTAGCAGTTATTAGGCACAGATAGGGGGACTCCAAGGAAAAAAGGTTGGGAACCACCGCTCTAATCGATTGAGGTTCTTCCTGTTTACTGCACTGTAAACATTAAAGCCACCTAAACAGCTGCAGTTGATACTGGTTTTCCTGCATCATGGAGGTCGTACATTTCTTCATTCCACTTGGACTATCATCTTGCTTTTCATTAAAGCACCTCAAGCATTTCCAAACACACCTCAGTTCATTGTGCAGCCAGCAAGTCGATGCTTATGGGCATAACGCTCAGCCAAATTTAATCTATACATTGTGTATGAAGCACAGCTCGTTTGATTTGATTCTCTCCTTCGCTCAGTAGATTTGAGAGGTGAAACACGTGAAGTTTATTAGTTTCGAGACAACAGAAGAGAATAAATGATGTGAGACAAAGGCGTGGTTTGGAGGAGAGATGAGCTGTCAGTACTGATCAGACAGACACATGACTAATGTGTAATCCAATCAGCTCACCGGGCTGCCTGTGTGTAAGATAGATGGGGAACAAATACAGAAACATTTGACACATTAATGTAAATATAGGGCTTTGTTCATGGCTGAAGAGCTCATACATATGCAGCTGATGAATGTTTATGTCTGTCTTCTGCAGAGTGGTGTGCACAGACGCACTCGATAGTGGTTATGATCGTTGGCAGAGCTCCTCTCTGCAGCCTCACAAACATAATGAGGCTAATCAGGCAGATTTATTACAGGCTGCTGCTGCATACGGGGGGTTATATCGACCGTTTATGAGGTTGAGGAGAAGAGTTTGACTCTGAAAATATGAACAGAATATGTGCCTTTTAGTTTATTTTTTCTCCACATGTGTGAACATAAAAGATTATTTGTTAAAGGGTGGATTGAGTTTTGTTTTTACACTTAAAAAATGGATTTTGGCTGTTAATGGCACCATAAGTTAGACACCACTTGCCTCTCTGGCTGTAAATATTGGACTAGATTGAAAGCAAAAACCGGCCTACATCAGCATTAATTATCAGCCTATATAAGCTCTAAATATCTGACTTTATCAGCTGTAAATATCAACCTAAATTAGCCTTATATATTGGCCTATATTGGAGGTAGATAGCCTATATCAGCTTTAAATATCAGTCTTAATAGGATGTTAATATAAATTTATATCAGCTGTAGGTTTGGCCTTTTTTAGGCTTCTATTGGCATTTCATTTCCATTTATCATTTGTAAATTGGCTTTAATTGGCTGCAAATTTTTGTCATAAATTAGAAGTAAATGCCAGCCTTTATGGGCTTTAAATATTAGCCTATGATATCTTTAATGACTGTATTGGCTGTAAAGTCAGCCATAGATTTAGCCTCTAACAGTTATAAACATCCTCCTATATCTGTGTCCACTGTAAATATCAGCCTGCTTAAAATGTAGGCCTATATCAACGGTACATTTTGGCTTTTATACGCTGTGAATTTCAACCTACATTGGCCTTGATTGGCTGTAATATACCCTTTATCATCTGTAAACACTGAAGCAAAAATCACCCTATATCAGCCCGTATCAGCTGTAAATATAGGCCTAAACTGGCTGTTCAAATCAGCCTATTTCAGCTGTTTTTGGCCTTTTTTAGCTGTAGATCTGGCCTCCAGCAGCAGTAAATATAGGCCTTTATTAGAAGTAAATATCAGCCTTTATCAGCTTTAAATATAAACCTATATCATCTTTATTTGACCATTTATATTGTCTATAATGCAGCCTATATCAGCTGCAGATTTAGCATATTTCAGCTGTTCATATCAACTGATAATTACTGTAGATATCAGTCTATTTGACTCGTAATTATCGCCAAATTTTGGCTTTAAATATCAGACTATATTGGCTGTAAACGTGGTCCTATTTCAGCTATGATTATTACCTGATTCTGGCTGTAAGTATCAGCCTATATCAGCTGTTTTTATCAACCTATATTGACTGTATACATCAGTCTGTTGGAGGTGTAATTATTCCCCGGTTTTGACGTTAAATATTGGACTAAACATCAGCCTATTTCAGCTGTGATTATTGCCTGATTTTTCTATAAATATCAGCCTATTTCAGCTGTGATTATTGCCTGATTTTTCTGTAAATATCGACCTATACTGGCTATAAATAGACCATTGGTGAGGCTGAGGCTGAGGAGCCCAGTTTGATTTTTATAACATCACACAGAAAACACGTCTTTGAGTTTTCTTTTTCTCTTAAATATGAAATTAAAAGATTAAATATATATTTTAGCGGGGAGTTGCTGCTAACCTTGAGGAATGGATTTTTGCTCCTGATGGTGCCATAAATTAGACATCACCTGCCTCTCCGATGTTTAAGGCTCCTATAAGATTACCATGCTGACAATTATTGATGTTATGATTGTAATTTCTGTGATGTCTTTGTAAAATAAACTTCTCTTGTATTGATTGACAGTCTCTGAAGTTGTGTCTGACTCCACTCTCCCTCTCTCTCTCGTCTTTTAGCTGTGTATGCCTAAAGGCCTGTCGTTCAGGACCCAGGCAGACCCACGGGAGCCTCAGTTCCACTCCTTCATCATCACCAAGGAGGATGGCTCCCGGACCTACGGCTTCGTCCACACCTTCTACGAAGAGGTGACAAGCCCTCAGATCTGCTCGGCCATGCAGACGCTCTACCAGATGCACAATGTGGAGAACTCCTCCTCCCCAAACCCAGCGTCTTCCTCCTCCTCTTCCTCCTCATCGTCCAGCATGGACTCTCTGGCCAGCAGTCTAGACGAGGCCGACTCCCCCACCTCTTCTTCCTCCTCTTCCTCTTCGTCTCGCCGGGCGGGTGGTTACGACTCGTCTCGCGACACCCTCTACGTCTCTAAAGCTCTGTGTCTCATCACGCCAATGCCCTTCATGCACGCCTGCAGACGCTTCCTGTCTCAGCTTCACCGAGCGGTCACGGATAGCTCCGCCCCTCCCCTGCCGCTGGAGAGCTACGTCCATAACATCCTGTACGAGGTGCCACTGCCTGCTCCGGGACGCTCGCTCAAGTTTCACGGCGTGTATGAACCCATAGTTTGTCAGAGACCAGGGCCTGGGGAGCTGCCACTCGCTGACTTCCCTCTCGCTGAGGTGTTCAACCTGCTGGGTGTGGAGAACCTGGTCCAGGTGTTCACCTGCACGCTGCTGGAGATGCAGATCCTGCTCTACTCTCAAGGTGAGAACTCAAACAGATCAGGACTCTTTTAGAGATGTATTCAAGATGTTATTTAAAGTAGGCTATTGCAAAAATATTCACCCCCTTTAAAGTGACTGACCTAATCCAACAGAAGTCCAACCAATGGGAGCTAGTAGTCTCACTATCAGTGAAATGGGGATCACTTGAGTGTAGTGAATGTGTCTAGAAGGTCCAGTCACTGATTGTTCAGTATTCCTGGCTACCATTACACCATGCCGACAAAAGAACACTTCAAGCAACTTTTGGTATACTCCAGATACCAAAATATGTATGCAGAAATATTGAAAAAGCAGGTTTTTCATATCATTTTCCCTTTACAAATACTGATTTAAAGCATTTCTTCTATTTATACATGCAAGAGTTGGGGGTCTTCTCAACTATTCTGTAGTTTGGTACTGTTCTTTGAACTTCTGTACCTTAAAAACTCTAAAATATTGAAGTGTCCCATTAAAACTTTCTGTAAAGAGACAAAGAAAAATGGTCTGTAATGATCCTCCAAAGCTTCTTGAGTCTGACAGAGCTGCAGAGTGATCAGATTTTCCTTGTCTAGGTTTCCCTTCATCCATTATTCAGAACTGCAGCGAGCCTCGGCCGTGCACTAGAATTGTGTGTGTTTCTAAAACAGAGCGCAGACTTTAATCTTCTCTTCTGACTCAGATAAACTTTTGCTCTATATTTCTTTGTCCCACATTTTCTCAGTTTCACTGTGAGCCTCCAGAAAACGCTCTGTAACACTTTCTCCTCAGCTTGTTTTTATGAAGTTTAGCACTTACGTGTGGTGTTTGTAACCAAAAGTAAAACTGTAAGTACAGTAAGCACACAGTAGGGCCCGTCCCTGTGGAGTAGAACAAATAAACTGGGTTAAATCTCTGATCTTTGAACAGAAACTATGATCCAAAATCAGAAAGTAAAGCTGTTTAAACTCCCTCGACACTTAGGTATTTACCTAAGGGGATGTTTCTACCTTGCTTGCTGTGGTAAACATACTTTACTATCTAGCTTAACAAAAACCTTGTAGGGTCCTGGTTAGATTAAAACAACTCAATGGTTCTATGACAGTAAGTTCAGTGATTTCCTGCTGTCAGTGGGTCAGAGGAGATTAAAAATAAGGCTTCAGGACAGATTGTTGATTTTATTTAACCCAAAACACAGCTATAAATATCTGAGCTCAAACAGTGACAGTCAAAGTATGAATGAAACTCGTCTGAAATAGATTTTTAAAGCTCAGGAGTAAATCTGGCTCCACAAATATGGAGAGGATTTTCATTGCAGCTGCAGATAAAATGATAAGTGGAGGTATGAATAAATCAGCATTTGTGGAAATATTCAATCCAACACGTGATTCCTCTTAGTTTGAAGTTTCATTTCCTGTTATGGAGAGACAGAAATTACCATTGATTTATTTTTGACCTACAACAGCAAACCTGAGGCCTGTACAACGAAGCTGGATTACAAGCCCAGGATATCTCTCCGCTAGCTGGATTGACTTCACAAGACATTCGCAATCCAGATCAGCTGTACGACAAAGCTGGTTATCAACTCAGTAACTGCGCCCAGGGTTTTCCAATCTGGATCAGTGCTCGCTCACATTAAAGGGGTGGTGTTTGCAGTGTCTGACCAATCGCGAACATGGAGAAACTCTGCAGAGCAGCGTATTTCTCAATGGAGGAACAGACAATCATTCTTAAGAGTTTAAAGCAATCATCCAGGCCAGAAGCAACACTGTCACCGCAGCAAAAGCCAGGAAGGAATGCTGGCAGAAAATTGCCGACTCTGTTAATGCGTAAATTCGTCAGATTATACAATATTAATTCATCGGACTATATAAACGGACAGCACTCTGATCACTCATTTTCACTTTATTACGGCACAGATGTTTGGGGCAGAGCTTCCTCAGCGAATTTTGTGTTGTAATATTAATTCCTTACCATGACGGCACAAGTAGTTGTGCGTTCCATTAATCCATGTTTCTGCAGTTATGCCATGTGCGACCATTATTATTAACCCCATTATTTCAGATGCAACCCTAGTGGAGCAAAAAGGACTTGGGGAACAAGTGAAGATCAAATATAAAAGCATACATCAAACCGGCAAGTGACAAGGCTTTATTTCTCCACACTGTCTCTGTTGTATGGATGAAATCACTGGAATTTATTTATCATCTATCCTTAAATGTTCTTTCTCTCCTAAGCGCTCTTCTCACGATCCGTGCACCAACGTCTACAGGATCTTCTAAGAATGGGCAGGCCATTTTCCAAGAGAACTGATTGGTCAGGAGGCAGTGCTTTTATACTCGCTGATCTCGTATCCAGAACATAACCTGCTCCGGAGCAGGTTAGCCGTTCAGCATAATTTACCGCAGTGATTTATCCCGGTAAGAAGTGAACCAGTGTCGTCGTACAGAAAATCCAGGGTTAATCCTGAACTTATCTTGATAAGAGAAAATCATTTACAAAAACAAACCATACAGACATCAATAACTATAAAATAGCGAGGACACAAATCCCAGTCTCCAGGGTGATAGACATCTATATTACCGCTGAGCTAATGGGCAAGCTGATGATGTAGGCGTAGTATACGTACAAAGCGAAGGAGACACCTGAAGTGGCTGGAAAAATCAATAAAAAAACGTATGTGTATGAAACAATACAACATCTACTACTGCACTGACAAATAAACCTGTTTAATCAATAGTTAGATTTCATAAAGCATCAATGATTCAGTCAAACTGATGCAAAAAAACAATAGTCCACTTACATTTCACAAACGTGAGCTGAACAACAACTTCCGGAGCATCTGGAGTGACTGAGCCATCACTCAAAAACTCTCTGGCCAATAGGGATACGCCCCAGAAAAGCCCGCCCCAGAAACGCCCGCCCACATGTGACATTTGTGTCAGAACTGAGAGCAAAAACTCAAGAAACACAAACAAAGGATCAGGTAGTGCAAATGCAAAACTGAGAAGCGAGAGCAAATGTCTGATCACTGAGAGGGAAAAACAGGAACTGTAAACAGAAAGATAGATGTTCAAAATTCAAAGAGTAATAATTTGGTTGCTATTTCAAATTTGTTCTCTTGATGTGAACATTTTTTTGCTTGGATCACATTTTTTTGCTCCCAAATGCTAATTTTTGTTTGACACTGAAAAAGTTTTGTTTGAATCTTTTTGACACAAATCTCATTCCATAGTATTTCAGAACTCAAAAAATATAAAAATCAAGTATCATTAATGGAAAACCTGAAGATTTTAAAGCACTGCTTTTCAAAATAACAGTACTTTCTAAGAAAATAAAAGTTGTTCCTTTGTTAAAAAATAAAAGTATGTCTACGAACTGCAAAGTGGCACTAGTGTAAACTTAAAGTTCTTTCTGCAGCCATTTTTATGAACCTTTCAAGTACTATGTAATGCAGCAATAATTGAAGTCTTTTATGCAATTTTCAGTTACCTGACATCGCGGTTGCAACTTTCTTAGGGAAAGAAGGTCGTCAGCTAACATTTTTAGTTATAGTTTTATTCAAGGAACTTAACTCTGAATAGCAGCTAACTCAGAGTGGACCAGTTGATTTCTTTGATCATAGCTTTATTACTGTTTGGAATTTTAAAAAATCAGGTCATTGTTTTCTCTTATTTCATAAAGAGAATTAACAGGACTCACTTTTTCCAGACCATGTTGTGTCATTTCAGAACATAAATATTTCATAACATAGCATGTAACATATCACTGGTGTCACACCAACACCTCTTATCTCCAAAATACTACTTTTCAGGAGATGAAAAAAATACTGTTTTTTAAATTAATTTAATACTGGGTGATCATAGTCAGCATCTTTTTTGACACTTTTTATTGCTTTAAAATGAGTTAAAAGCCATCTGACAGATGTAAAGGGTGACTAATAGCACTGATTTATGAAAATAAATTACAATCATGAAAAAAGAAGATATGAGGTTTTGGCAGTTATGTTTTTAATCAAGGTAAAGTGATCCACAGGTTGAGATGTAAAGAAAACTTTTGGGGACCAGGAGACATTGCTGTCTCTCTTTTCTGCTCTGCATCTGTAGCACGTTTACACGCACATTTTAATGAGACAATAAAGTAACTAGATAAATGCACATACAAACAAAACCTATTTTTATTACTCTGCGTCACTGCTTTGTCTCTCTTGCTTTACTTTGCTGACCAATGGGGCTGAGAGTTTGTTATCTTCTAATGATTTTCTTTCGTACCCACCCCCAACTGTACACTCTGCCTCCTGATTGGTCGACTCACATGCCTGTTACTCCCTTCTGATAAGGACTCTATCTGTCAGCATCTAATTGCTCATTGATTCATCCTCTTCAGCGTGGGAACATGTGTTGTGGCAGCATCTCATTAACATCCAGGGATCGTTCTCCATGCCTCCACTGATCTGAAGCCTCCAGTCACCCGCCTGCAGTCAAACGGCGCTCTGTGCAGGTTCATTTGCCCTCGTTACTGAGACATTAGGGCTCATTTGAAGGAGCATGTCACAGTCAGAGCTCTGGATGCATGCCAACCTGAAAAAATGGTAAACACTTGAAGGGAAAAGGCTGTTTTCCACTTGAGTGAGGTCGAGTTTGGGTTGTTTTTCTGCAGAAACAACTGCCTCTGACACCAGCAGTGATGAATTAAACACGGAGACGTGTTTGTATCAAAGGGCTTTTTTTCTTTTTCTGTCTGGCCTGCTGAGACTTCTTCAGTAGCAATTAAAGCTCAAGTGTCCTTTAATTTATTAGAGATGAAGTCCTTATTCATGAGGCAAAAAGTCACCAACGTTTGGAACCACAGGGCCTCCTTCCACAGCTAATTTTATTTCTCTACATTTTCATGCTGCTGCTGATACCTAGAATCTGTAACCATATTCATGTTTCTGTTTGTGTTTATCCATCAGTGTTACAGTTTCACAATGACTCGACGTGTCCCATCCTGTTTCCAGCGTCCTATATGCTTAGGGGATTTCTGCAGCTCTGCTCTGTGACATCTCAGATTTGTTTGAACGCTTGCACACCTTTCACAGACTCTTGTCCCTGTCACATTTCAGAGGGAGTTTCCTCCGCGATGCAGAATCGTCATCTGAGATGAATCAGCCTTTTTCTAAAGCAGCCAAAAGCTTTTTTTTCCCTCTGTTAAAGAAATTATGATTCAGTTAAAGTTCAGAGGAGATGATAAAATCACTCGCCGTTGTTCCCTGGAGGCTCGGCTCAGTGAGCTTTGATGACGGAAAATTTATGAAGAGTGAAAGAAAGTCACACTTTTCTCCTGGCAGTGAAGTGATAATGAGAGCAGCTGAGAGGATGAGGAGGAGAGCGTAGCGGTGTGAAATAAAGGAGAGCAGGTGAAGATTTAGAGTAACATGAAGAGACAAAGTCAGACTGCTTCACAGAGGAGTCACTGTGTGGGAGAAACATTGAACCTGTTTTACTTGAGGTTAAACAAATCTAGATTTAGACTGGAGAACAGAAACAAAGACGTGGGTTGTCCTTGTAGGTCAACCTACTTTCTCTGAGCTTTTGAACTGAGATTATGGTTCAGATGAAACAGAAATGGTGTCATTAGTTATGTTAACATTCACAGATCAGAATAAAAGCCGAATAAAAAGAGGTCATGTAAACATGCATGCTGGAAGATTCTGATCTGAAACGGCCAATCAGTAGCTTTGACTAGTTGCATCACCGTCTTCAGCTTTTTAACGCACAGGAGAGCACATGCTCTGTCCATAGACATTACTCAGAGCCTGGCAGGCACTCATGCTACCCAGAAGACCAATCAAAGGCCTGTAGCCTTAGTTGTTTCGATGTGTAGTTGTCTTTTTCAGGAGGTGTGTGTCAGCTACATGTGTAGGCCTCTGCCTGCCTAATTGAATATGACTTTAGGAAGATAAAGGAGAGAAGATGCACGTTTGGAGGACAGAGAGAAGCATTTTAAATTGTGTTTTACCAGTGACTTTTAAGACGCTGCCTATCCACTTACCTACTATCTACTGATAATCATAAATTCATTTGTAAATACACTCACGGACCACTTTATTAGACACATCTGTGCGATGTGATGAACATCAATAACAACATGTCTACCATGAATTCTACTTCAATAAATGTATGACTTTGTTAATGTTGCTGACTGTGTCATTCATTCTTCTTTGTTACTGAGACTAGAGTGAGTGTAGCTGTTGTCGGGCCATAGTCTTGTCATGTGTAGATGGAGATTGGCCATGTTGTTTGTGTTCAGCTTCCAACTTTATGGCGTTTGAAAACCTGAATTAATCCAGAATTCCTTTTTTTAGTCTTGCAGACGAAGACTGCGTTCACGCTGCAGGTCAGAGTGACCTGAATCAGATTTTATTGCTCACGTGTGACAAGTATCTGTTTTTTTCTGACGGTGTGAAGCGCAAGTCACATTGAATCGGACCTTTTTGCATCAGATTCAGGCCACTTTCTTATGTGGTTCTGAATCAGATACATATCTGATCTTGTAAAAGTTGACTGCAGCGTGAAGAGGCAAACAAAAAAATCAGATCTGAGAAAAGAACAGAATTGAGTATTAAAGACCCTGTTAAGTGAAAATAAATTTGTATTTAGGTCTGTTGTTTGACAGTTCACTGTGTTATGAACCCATAAATCAAATTTCAGTAAAATAAAACGTTTCCAAGTTTATAAAATTAAGCTTCAAAATCATGAAAAATGAGGCAGTAAAATCTGCTCCAGGAGGATGTGGGCATGTCTGTTGATTGAGCTGAAGTTCACGCCCACTCAGTAGAAATACAGTCATTAGCCAGGCCCTTGAACTTACTTTGACCTTAGAAGAAGAGACAAAGACAGTTTTCTGGCTAAAATGTCTGTAATGATACTTTAAATGATCTGTAGGCCTTTAACTGCATTGTAGAGGATGTGTATTTTAAAACTGCTGCCACTGCATTTGTAGCCATTGATTCTGCGACATCTGTGTTGATACATGTATCAGCAAGGAGCATGTGACAGTATGTTGTCATATTGATTTTTTCATGCAGGTGCAGGAAAAAGGTGTCTAGGACTTCCATTTTTGTTGTTGAGGTATCAAACAAGAACCCCATCAAAGCCGATAAGTCTGGTATTTAAAATTTCCTACAAAAAAAAAGTTATGTGTCCTGTATCACCATTCAGCTATAAAATACAGAGAAATTTATTTTTGTGTGTATTGCCCAGCCCTACCTCGGAGTGAAAATGAGTGTTTACTGAAGGTTGAAGATGAGATTGCCCAACCAAACCTGCAATTGGAGCTAGACTTTCAAACAAGTTTGTGCAAAAACAGCGAAAGTTTGATACATGTGGATCCTGTGAGAACGTTCTCTTGATTTTCAGGTGTGGTGACAAACAAAGAGAGGCATTAAGTATCTCTTTCCTGTCACAGCATGCCTCGACTGATTCTCACAACCTAGATCTTTTTACAGTATGTTATGTGCATTGACCTAAAATCTGATCTCTGTTTTCTCTTCGATTTGCTCAGTCTGACCTTCACTGTGCAGAGGCGTTGAATCAAAACTTCTTCTTTTGTTAAGCTCTTATCTTCTCCCTCTCAGACATAAATTAAAACTCTTCCTGTCTCTGGAGGAAAGATAAAGCAGCCAGGTGCTCTTCTTCATGAGTGATTTTATTGTTTAAACAGAGAGGAATTTTACTGTCACCACTGGGAAATGTTGAACAGACTAGAGCTTTATTCTTTCATCCTCCCTTTAAACAGATTAAAATTATCAGTAAATATTTTTCAGTATCTTGTCTTTCAAGCAATACAATCTCTGTTCTGTTTTAGCAATAGATACATAGTAGAAAAGGAAGTTTTTCCCAAATTGATTGCATAACGGATCATTTAAATAGACAAAACTTCACTGGTGGACAGAGTTCTGCTACTTAGATGCAAAGTCATGCACTTCTTTTATAATATAGACCCTTATGAGCATTTGCGTACAGGATGACCTTGACTGATCTAGATGGAATAATAAGAAATGACAAAGGGAGGAGGGGCTGACAGTAGTAGAGGACAGCTGATTGGATAAATTGGTTTAACTCCATCATCTCTTATTGTTTTTTTATTCCTATAGATCCAGATTAAACCTTCCCAGAGATCCGGATTGAACCCTGCAGTGACCGCCGACCTTTAATCTGTTTAGAGAGCAGGAGAGGGAATTGTCTCAGACACACATGGGAAAACACAATTTTCAGATTTAATGGGAATCTCTGCATTTCTGTCTTTATTGCACATCAGTGCTATAACATGCTATTTCATAAACCTCTTATTGTTTCTCCCTTGGTGGCTCCGCTCTGGGCCACCGTCTTTATAGAGGAATAAAATCATCCTTGCATAACTCAGATATTCTTTAAACATTCTGCTTTTTCCTCTAAGTTGAAGTCAAGTGAATAGAATAAATGTCATGCATGAATCTTTTTAAAGTCTCTCTTTTATAATCATGTTCCTCTCTTCTCTCAGACTACCAGCGGTTGATGACGGTGGCTGAAGGCATCACCACACTGCTGTTTCCCTTCCAGTGGCAGCACGTCTACGTCCCCATCCTGCCGGCGTCTCTGCTGCACTTCTTGGACGCTCCGGTCCCGTACCTGATGGGTTTGCAGTCCAAAGATGGGACGGATCGCTCCAAACTGGAGCTGCCTCAGGAGGTACACTGATTAAATATCCGTTATTTATATTTAATGTCTGTAGATAAAACACATCCAAAGGTACGTGATAACACACTCTCATGCTTAATAAAGGTAAAGGTTTGGTGGACAGCTGTGTTATTTTTACTGCACAAGTCTGAATGTAAAGAAAGCTGTTTTTATTTATTTATTTATTTTTTTTTTTCAGAAATATTTTTGGGGCTTTTATGCCTTTATTACAGAGAAGGGGACAGTGGATAGAGTTGGAAATAGGCATGAGAGAGCGGAGGTGAGTCATGCAGGAAAGAGGCCGTAGGCCAGACTTTAACCTGGGCTGCCCGCATACATGGGGCATGACCTAGCTGTTGGGCCATCTGCGCCCTAGACCTGATGTTTTAGATACAAAAGAAAAACACAAATTGCATCAAAGGAAGGTAAAAATGTAAAGGCAACAATTAATCTGGTTAAACTTCTGTTCCTGACTGCGATCAGATTGTGAATGAACCCCTCAAATGGAGCAGGCAGGTGGAAATTGGCACCCACAATCAGCCAAAGACTGAAATTTTTGAGCAGTGCCAGGTGAATTTGCTCAACCTACCAGCCACTGAGGCTGGACGACAGGTCAGGCTTATTTTCATGGGTCCCAGTTGGGCCCAGTTCAAAGAGATAACATGGGGCTGCCTCAATGCGGGCTCACATCTACAGGGTTTGAGCATAGGGATAGGGTGCATTGCAGGCTGGGGGGCAGGCAAAGGTGGGGACCCAAGTGTTCTGACCCTTAGTGTCAGAGACTGGTTCTAGGGACTTGAAATGCCCACTCTCTGGAAGGAACCAAAGCTGCGGAGGTGCAAGAGGTAGATCATTACCAGCTAGATATAGTTGGACTCTCCTCCACGTACAGCACCAGTTCTGGAACCAAACTCCTGGAGTGAGGCTAGACCCTCAGGAGTTGCCCAGGGTGAGAGGCACTGGGCAGGTGTGGGGATACTCACAAGCCCTCGGCTGGCAGCCTCTGTGTTGTGTGAAGTGAAGGAGTTCAAGTATCTGATGGGGCTTTTCCATTACACAGCGCGGCTCGGCTTGACTCAGCTCGACTCAGCACGGCAGCCCAGCGCAGCAGGGGGTTCGCTTTTCCACCACAGCTGAGCTACCTGTTTGAGGGCACGTCTAGAGCTGATGACGCAGTGTTCTGAGCCCTCCTCGATCTCTCTACATTATCTGATCTGAATGACTTTACATTGGTTTAAAGCAAAAATCAAACTGGACACCGACAGCGCTGCAAGCTGCTCTTTTTTCTTTCTCTCCCTCCCTCTCTCTCTCCCTGTCGTTCTCTCCCCCATTATCCGGTGATCAGTAAACAAACAATAGTTTGCACTTATCACCAAAAGGAGAGGATTTTTCTGCATATAAGTTAAAGAACAATCTCCTTATTGATTTGTGGGTCTCTAAAGAGCAGTAAATGAACACAATCATATTTTTGAATTGGGCAGTGAGAACGGCATGCTTCACTAGCGCCAGTTAATGAATTAAAGACAGACTCGGTCATGGGCGAAATGTTACGAACATCTCCTGCATTTTATTTTTTGAAGTCTAGAATTGTCTATAAGAAGGGGACAGGGTCAAACTTTGGTTATTAGTAGGTGCAGAAAAAGGTGTAATCCTCGATCTGCGCCTGCTCCTTCCTGATTTCACTCATAAGTGTCAGAAGTCGTGCGCAATTATACGACTGTAGTATGCAGAAAAATCTCAAGCTTTGGTCTTGTATCATGAATATTTAAGTCATACTCTGAATGCTGACACTGCTGAAACAGAGTTAAGGACAGCTGGAGCAGAAGCAGGGATAAAATGTTTTTCCCCCGTCTCCCCATGGGGTGAAAATTGATCATGGAGGGGTTATCAGTAGCAGAGGGTGAATCCCCCAGCAAATCAGACCCGGGGAAGTGCTTTGACGTCAGCATGGCACGCTTGAAGGTGGGGCTGGCCTGCTTTGAGCACGGCTCAGCGCGGCCAAACTCGTGATGGAAATGCAAATCAGCACGGCTTGGTTTGGCATGGCACGGCACGGCTAAAAGCCATAGTGGAAAAGCCCCATCAGAGTGAGGGTAGAATGGACCGTGAGATCAAAGGGCGGAGGCTGTATTGCAGACTTTGTACTGTACTGTCATGGTGAAGAGGGAGCTGAGCTCAGAAGCAAAACTCTCAATTTACCGGTCGATCTTCGTTCCAACCCTCACCTACGGCCATGAGCTTTGGGTAATGACTGAAGGAATGGGATTGTGGATTTCTGAGATTCCTCAGGAGGGTGGCTGGGCTTGGACTTAGAGAAAGGTTGAGGAGCCGGACATGCGGAGGGATCTCGAAGGGGAGCAGCTGCTCCTTCACCTCAAAAGAAGCCAGTTGAGGTGGTTTGGGTATCTGATCAGAATGCCTCCTAGTCCCCTCCCTGTGGAGGTCCTCCAGGCACATCCAACTGGACGGGAAACCCAGGGTAGATCAAGGACTTGCCGGAGGATTATATATCTCATTTAGCCTCGGAACACCTCGGGATACCCCAGGAAGAGCTGGAAAGTGTTCCTGAGGAGAGAGATGTCTGGGTCAACTTGCTTGGCCTGCTGCCAACACAACTCGGCCCAGGATAAGTGGAAGTAAATGGATGAACGGACAGACGGTCCATAACTTGAATACTAGAAGCCTCCACTATTATACTAGATGTCTTTATCTTACGTTGCTCATTAGAATAAAGTGGCTGGTAAAAGAAAAATGAGTGACTGATAGAGTTTTGAATCCACCAGGCACTGTGGCAGGCCATCGAAAAGAGAAACTAAATGGAGAGAGAGAGCACCCATAGACTGGTGAGAGGGATTGGTGAGTGAATAAAGGATCCCACAGGTATAATGACACATAACTTCAAGTGTAAACATGCACAAGCTGCAGCAGCATGTTTTACAAAGGCAGACTGCACAGCTTTCTCTCAGCAGACAGAGATACTTTTAACACAATAGGATGGCAAACCACCTATTCTTTTTGAATGGGTGTACATATCCACCTGAAGGCAGCGTGAATCTGAAGCGTATTTTAGTGCCTCTTTTATTTCAGTTGTGACATTGAGGATCTGGCTGTGTCTGGTGTTTAAAGCCGTGTTTAGCTCATCGTTGTGCCCTCTCTGTGCCATGTGAATTCATGTGTCAAAGCAAGATAAGGCCCTAACAAAGCAGAACATGCCGACTCGCCAGCTTCCGGCTTCGCTCACATCCCCGACTCCCAGCGCTCGTTAATCCGGAAAATTCAGAGAGGATGCTAATGATCGCAGCCAGAGCAGGATGCTGCTGCCTCCTCCTCCTCCTCCTCCCCCACACGGAGTCCCCCGCCTGAGTCTCCCCTCCATGTTTGTGAATGATGCTTTGAAGTGGAGGTGACCCAGAAATGTGCCGATGATGAAAGAAGGGCCCGGAGCAGCAGAGAGAGATACGGATGTAATTGGGGAATGAATACCAGACAAGATTTGCCTTTTTGAACTCTGCACTTCAAACTGGCTTTTCTTCTGTTTACCTCGTGTCAAAATGATAACAGCCTTTATGTTTTCACTGCAGACAAGATTACTTTAACATCTCTTTATTATGCTCTTCTCATCTTTTTTTTGTTTGTGGAAATAGGCGTCTGATAATCCAAACTAGGGCAACTTTTTCAGGAACAGAAATGTTGGAGATGACAGTCAGACGTAGCTACCAGCTACCAGTCCAAGTTTCTAATGTCTGATTCCTGGGCTTTCAGCTTTTGCCGATATCAAGTGCCAACCTGTTCCCAGTGTTAAATTAATGGCTTATATTCCTAACCGTGAGGATGAGACTGGGAATCATTTATGTGTAAGGAAGAATCAGGTCTACCTAACTGAAATAAATGCACATAAAACAAAAGTAAATGATCATTTACTGCTTAACTGTACAAGCAAAGCAGCCAAAGCTGGGGACTCCTTTGTTTGTACATTTCTTCCTCATGTTTCTTGAACTGTCTCTTACAATGTCTCGCACTTTAGAAATTTGATGGTGGGTGAAATCGGGTCGCTGATGTGTGATTTATGAAAGTTTTTCGTCTGTAGCACTACACAGTACAGTGATGCCACAGTTCCGTGTTTGGTGTCACTGTTCTCATTCATTGATAACTTTTGACTTGTCCGCTGAGCTGTCACCCTCTGAGATTTTTTAGGAGGTTCTTTGACATTGTCTATGCGTTGTTGCCTAGATGGATGTGAATTACAGTACTGTGTAGAATTTTTTAGGAATTTTTAGACCAAAAATTGAGGCTGAAGTGAGGCGTAGATGTGGCGAGTAAGCCAGCTGAGGGCCCCATGGGGCAGGAAAGAGGATTGATACAACCCTGGTCATGCTCTGGATGTCCTTGCATATTACCAGACCCATGGGAAAATAATAAAAGAAAGTCTACACCTTAAGGGCAGAGTAAGGGGTGGATTTTGTGCGAAGAGGGTCTGGCTGCAGACCTTGAGCAAACCTCTATGCTGTGGCGCTCAGCAGCAGACCTCTACACTGGGGCGGACCTCTTTGCTGGGGCGTGACGTATGCCCCAGCATAGAGGTTTGCTCGAGGTCTGCAGTCAGATGCCTCTCATTTTGTGAGTAAACATAGCCTAGGGTACCATCTGGGTGGGTAGTAGGGTTGCCAAGAGCCCCTGGTTGTGCTGTGGATGTCCAAAGAGATTGAAAACCACCGGCGGTCTTCAGGTGTATGACCAGGGGTGAAAAGGCCCGAACAAAAGAGTTGCTGTCAAGCTTGACTTTGGTTGCCATGCGAGTTCCCCAGCCCCAGATTGTGGCACGTTGGGCCCTGTGATGAATTCTTAGCACCCTACATGCCTAAAGCGTAAACACATGACTGTATATCCCATGGATATGTGAAATAGTTGCTGTGTCAGATTAGATAGAAATACAGAGGTGTCTTCCTCCAGATTTGTTTGTTTTACTTAGAAAATAGATCTACCACAGACACACACTGATTGTTTAATCCTTCTTTGTTATGTCTTACATCTTACTTCATTGTGTATTCACATTTTAACAAATATTTCGTTCTGTTGTTAGATCGTTCTGTTGTTAGATCATACTTTTTCTTTGGATTTGGTACCTATTTTGTTTGAATTAAAGGTGCAATATAAATTTTCCTTTCCACCAGATGTCTTCCCCTTCCAACACATGGCTTCCAACACAAATAAAGTTTTATCTTTTTTAACAGCTTCATTGTTGTGATAATGCAGCCTCTCAGTGACCTTCAGATTCCTCTCTGCAGCTCTGTTCTCCTCTCCGATTATGAAACTGTCTTTATCTCCGCGTGTCGATAAGCGATTTAAAGCTTTAGTATTTTCAGAGGTTTGGTTCTAATCCTATATGAGAGTGTGATGCAAACTCCATTGTGTCAGATTAAGGTTGATCGCCATCAGTGTGTTTTTATCAATTGCACACTGACCCACATTCACACTGCTGCTGAAGAGCCACAGCCAAGTGATTTAGAAAATATCTGAGCTAGAAAAGAGAGCAATATTTCAGTGAGCATTGTGCAATCTGGAAATCGAAACATTATGAAATCAGTCATGTAAAAACGCATTTTTATCTCTGAACATTTGGGAAAAAAGTAACCCATGTTTAGTGTTTTTCCTGCTTGAACTTTCCACATTTTTATCGTTGTAAACAGTTTTTTAAAGTCACTTAAGTGTTATTATTTTACTGATTGATTGACAGTAAAAGGAGCAGTAATTAGCAGAAAAATGAGTCCTAGACACCCAATTATCAAAAGGGCTGAAAAACTCCTACTCTCTGTCTAAATTGTAAAAAATTATTGGCAACATTTCCATATTTTAAGGTTCTCTATCTCCTGTGTCCACTGAAACCTTTGTTCATTAAGCCTTCTGTTCAATGGAACTAAATGATTAAGATGTAAAATATAAATTCAAGAAAGTATTAATGTTTTACTTACTGGTGAATATTTTTTGATGTAGGCCAATCTTTGTTTCGTGGACATCGACAACCACTACATCGAGCTCCCCGAAGACTTTCCCAACTTTCCCAACAAATCCGAGTTCGTCCAGGAGCTCAGCGAGGTTCTTCTCAGCTTTGGCATTTCTCCAAACTCTGGGGCCCCTCCACGGACCCGTACGCCAGGCAGCACCCCTGGCAGCACCCCTTCTACTCCAAACCGGGAGCGAAGGACAGCCGCTCTGCGTCAGCTTGAGGACGACGGCCGAAATGGCAACCTGGCGGGCGAGGAACTGGCGGTGTTGGAGCTGCTGCAGGGGAATGCCACGCTGGAGAGGCTGCAAGCGCTGACCAAACGGACCGGGGTGACGGTGGCGCGCGTGGATGCTTTAAGGGCGGGGGTTAAAGGTCAGAGCACAGAGGGACAAGGAGCCCGGACTGCAACCGAAGAAGAGGAGCTGAGGAACGCCAAGCTGAACGTGCAGCTGAGGGAGGTGTTTGCCAGTCGTTTCATCACCATGTTTGCCGACTACGAAGCTTTCGTCATTCAGAGCGCACCTGACCTGGAGTCCTGGCTCACCAACAGGGAGCAAATGCACAATTTTGACAAGGTGAGGAGAGAAATTTACTCTGTTTTGATGATACTTTCTGTCTTCTTTGTTTTTATTTTTCAGCTGATTCTGCAGGAGAGAACTGTTTTATTCTATGAAGTCTGGATTGGATTGGTGCATGTGCAAAAGCAGAAAATAAATCCAATCTGACATGTTGTTTGCCGACATTAACCCAGAGAGGTGCAGGGGTGGTAAATTGCATTTGTTGCATTTTTCACAGTGTTTTTCCCTTGTGAATCAGAGAAAAGCTTTTCGCCCAGGACTAAAACAATGAATATGAAGACTTATATTTGTATCCTATATTTGCGTCAGATAAAACTTATACCAGCACATCCCTGCCTGCTTTTAAATAAACTCCTAAGTAGATAAATCTGTGTAACTTAGCCACAGCAGTAAATATTGTGAGGTTTTGTTTGGCATTTAAGATTTTAAATCTCCATTTTTGCTCCTGCTCGTTCAGGCTTCGTTCCTGTCTGATCAGCCCGAGCCGTACCTTCCCTTTCTTTCCCACTTCATCGAGACACAGATGTTCGCCACCTTCATTGACAACAAGATCATGTCCCAGTGGGAGGAGAAGGAGCCGCTGCTCCGCGTCTTCGACACACGCATCGAGAAAGCTCGTCTCTACAATGTCCGCGCTCCGAGCCTCCGATCGTCCAGCTACCAGAGGTGCTCCGTCCTCAAGGAGTCCGGTAAGCTAAGCAACGTCTATTTTTACATCTGTATTGACACAAAAACAGCACAGCAACAATCACAGTATCATCAGCATAGAAATGAATACCAGAATTTAGATTGTTCTGTCCAAAGCAGGTTATTCTAAACATAAATAAAACTGGGCTAAATAAGAAACCTACTTCCTAGCAAGGTATGTATGTCTGGATTCAGCTGGTTTGTAGGGTTTTTTTAAATGTGTTTTTGAACCAGGCTGTTGTGATGAAGAAGGAGTTGAGTTGGATGGAAAAGCTGCTAAATGTCCTTCCAAACTCCCCGATCGTCAAATGAGTTTCCTCTGCAGGCTGTCTGGGTTGGGAACTCTGCTGCCCCTTCACATTGGAATGAGCCGGTTGAAGTGTACATCTGATCAGGATGACTCTTTTCTGCTTCCCTCTGGAGGTCTTTTGGGTATGACATGCTGTAAGATACTTTAGGGGAAAAACCAGAACTCACTGTATATCCCATCTGGCCTGGGGATGCCTCTGGATCTCCCAAGAGGACCTGGGTAATGTCACAGAGGAAAGAGACATCTGGGTTGACTTTCTTAGCCTTTTGCCACTGGAACAAGATAAGCGGAACAAGATGGGCCAAACCTTGGAGGACTCCCTTATGGATTCAAAGTACCTCTAAAGCTGCAACTTTTATAACCTGGTTTCATTTTAGATGTTTGAAAACAACCAGACTGCATTACTGGTGGTGGTTTTAATATGCAGGAGATCAGCATGCTTGTCTTGTCCTTCAAAGTCTCTCCCTCGTCCATTAACCGAGGTCAGACAGGATTTCACTGCAGTTTGAAAATCCACACCAACACTCTTCTTCCACCTCTCCTTCCCCCTCTTGTCCTTCATTTATCGTCTGGAAGCAGCTCGGCTCCCTGGTGACCAGGAACCGCCCTCTTCATTCCTCCACAAAGCAAACACTCCATCACTTTCTTCCTCACATATAAGCAGAAACACTGACGCCTTCTCACTGCAGGAGTGATTGCTAAGGGTTTTTCTCTGATTTTTCTTAATTAGTGCCGCTTGACTTCGCCTTCGTTAAGACTTTAATTGGTGCTGAATGTGCAGGGAGAGGCTGGAGGTCAGATGCAGGACTGATGCAGAGGGCTGGAGGCCAAGAGGGAATCTTTGACGTGTGTTTCTGCATCAGACAGTCGAGAAAAGACGATCTGGAATGAATTCATGCATGTTGTCTCCTCATGACCCTTGCTGTTTCATGCTCATGCTCCGAGCGATGTAAAGCTCTAATTGCTGAAGGTGAGATCATCTGTGTGCGACGGTGCGTTCAGGTACACAATTACTCAGACAAAAAGCAGCGTTTCCTCACTGCCTGTCCGTCTGTCTAACCCCCGTGGCGTCTCGCTCCGATGCCTCCGCTCAGCAGATTAACGCTGCAGCTCCTGTCAGAGACAAAACATGTTCAATTTCAAGGCAACACAACGCAAACAGTTAAACACAAACACAGAGATGGACGGAGAGTGGAGAGATAGGAGCGTGGTTGCTGCTGCAGGTGAAGGACACCGAGGGAGAATTAGGTCTGAGTTTGTTTGTGGATCTCAGGAGAGAGAGAGAGTAATGAACATGGTAGAGAGAGAGATAAGAGGAAAACACACCTCATCTGTGATTTATGATGTAAACAATCAGTTCTGAAGTAAAGGAAGGCTTTCTGTCCTCAGAGGAAAGGATTTGTTGCAGACAATTTTGCTTTCTTCCTCCATTAGACTCTGCTTTAACACGCAGTATGGAAAATCTGCCACCAGATGGCTCTTAATCAAAATAACAGCCTGTGTCTACTTCATATGTTACATTATTCCCTTCTACCTTTAGCTCTTTTTAAAGATCTTTTTATGGCACCAGTTTGTACCATTACACCCAAGAAGTGTTCTTAGAGGTATCAAGGACAATTGGAGCAATGGTGTGGTGTGCAAATCAACACAGACACGCTGCCAATAGGTAACAAGATAAAACATGGCGAGTAGAGACATACTGCTCAGCTCAACCAATCTCCACTGTCTTCTTTCCTTTCATATTTGATTGAGGACTCGGATCAGCAAAACGCCAGTCAGTAGGTTTTATTTAACTTGTATATAACTTCCTTTTGGTTTCATGGATGGATTTCACATAATTAGGGAGAAAAACTGTTAAAATTTTCCTTCATGCTTCCAGCTTTTCTCCATCATTGTTTTAAATTCATCTATGAAATCAAATCATTGGTTAACTGTTTGGTAGGACTTATGTACTTTTACATATGCCATAATTTGATTTGATTAAAATCCGATGCTGTGAATCAAGATCCAAATCAGAATCTATAATTATTAATTCAGACCAAATACTTATTCCAAACACATTTCCTTTTTTTCTTTTTAAATAGGGGCTTATTTCAGGATCTCACAAAAAGTACTTTAGTGTTTAAAAAAATAGCTTTTACCCTGTATTTGTAACAGTTTTATCAGCGGATTACTAGAGATGGAGATTGAAACCTTGCTCAGTAAATACCCGGTTGTGCTATTTCTAAAACCTAAAAACATGCATGTTTTAGCTTAATGATATTGCTATCGAGTCTCACAGTTTCTGTGATGTAACATCATTTTATTATAACTGATGCAAAAACATACATAAGCTCAAAGCACATCTGAATCAAATAAAACAAAGATATGGCATCTTTAACTGTTGGCTTAAAGAGAAAAGACTCCAGCTACATGACAGCTTTCTTCTTCATCTACTCAGATGTTAGGGAAGTATGATTGCTCAGTCTACAATAAAACTATGCCCCACTCTCAGTGTCTGACTGGATTGGATGGGGTTTTTTTTTCTCCTGCAGCTCAGGCTATCGAGCAGCGTCTGGTGAAGATCGACCACACGGCCATCCACCCTCACCTGCTGGACATGAAGATTGGCCAGGGCAAATACGAGCAGGGATTCTTCCCCAAACTGCAGGCTGACGTGCTCAATACAGGGCCCAGCAACAACAAGTGAGGAAAATGCACCACATGACTGAAACACACTTTACCCATGAAGCTGGGCTCATCTTTCTACCTGGTTTCTGCAAGTTCCAAATGAAAGACATTCATAGAGGTTAGAAGTCTTCAAAAATGTTGTCTTGTTTTAATTGCAGATGGTCTCATAGAACAGCAACGACACAGCGAAGAAAAGACAGACACAGACAACAGTCAGAGCATCTGAACCTCGACAATGACCTGAAAGAGGTAAACAAAAAGAAGCCTTTAACAATTAACCTGCAGCCTGCCATGTGCCCTCCTCTGTTTTTTTATTTTTGTTTTGTTTCAGTTTGTCATCATATTTCTGTTTCCTCCTCTGACTTTTTTTTGTTTCTGTTTCATCCTTCATATGCATGCTGCTCTGTTTTCTGTCCCATTCTTCTCTTTTGTTGCTCCTCTCTGCTTGCTCCTCTTTCCTGTGCTGCTTGGTTGGGTTGGGGTCCGGTCATTCCTCCTTCCTTTTAGGAGGGCTGTCTGGTCCTGCAGAACTCCATGGCATTTTGGGAGTGGGACAAAGCGTCCCCTCCGCCTATCAAACCGCCAAAGAAATCTGCTTCTGCATCCTGTCTGGTACGTGGAGGAGCTGCTCGTGTTGACCCCCCTCTGTCCCCACCTTCACACCTTGAATCTTTACCCAGAGCTCCTGCTATTAACTAATAATAAGATCTCCTTATACTATGTGAACTATTAGTTATGTTTTTTTAGCCAGAAAAGACCACATTTGGGCAAGAGGGTGGCGCTAAAGAGGAATGTAGGGTTGATGAATATTTGAGAGGGGTCTGGCTGCAGACCGTATATCTCTGACAGCCACTCTTACAGACCGTTCATCTGTGACACCATATATCTCAGAAAGGAAGTGCCAAATTTACCTGTACAACATATTTACAGATTCAGGGTTTTTTTAATTTAACATTATTCATAAAGACTGTCAGTTAAATCCATGAAATAACTACATTGCAAACATTACAGACTAAACAACAGTTCATAAATAATACAGAGGAAAAGGTCAGAGGTCAAATACAGGATTGAATTATGTTTTGACCCATTTTAGAAGTAGTTTCACAGGGGAACAGTAACTCGCTTTAGCGCTTAGCTTTAACTAAGGCAAACATAGCTATGAAAGCTACATAATTAACATTACAGCATAAACTAATGTAGCTAAGTCGCTTTTGCAATGTTAGCTTGAGCAAATGCAGCTGCTTTGTGGGCTTAGCTTTTGCTACATGGCTATGTAGCTATGTTATCTATAAGTAAGCTGTGGCAACATGAGCTTTAGCAAACATCATTAAAGCTAATTTAGCTATGTACATGATGTAGATACGTAGCTTGCGTAGCTGTTTTGTGAGATTAGCCTTAGCTTCATTAGTTGAGTAGCTACATTATCTATAGCTGAGTTAGCTTTAGCAACATGAGCTTCAGTAAAGGTAGCTAAAGCTAACTTAGCTATGATAATAATAATGTTTATACACAGCTTACATAGCTTTTTTGTGAGCTCAGCCTTATCTAAGTTAGCTACGTAGCTATATAATCTATAACTAAGTTAGCTTTTACAACCTGGCCTTGAGCAACCTTAGTTAAAGCTAACTCAGCTACATAGATAATGTAGATACATAGCTGCTTTATAAGCTTTTTAGCTATGTAAGCTACATTTGCTACATATCTACATTATCTATAGCTAGGTTAGCTTTAGCTATGGGAGCTTTAGCATAAGTAGCTAAAGCCAAGTTAGCTATGTAGATTAAATCAAATCATCTTTATTTATATAGCACTTTACACACAGCACAGTTGATCTAAGTGCTTTACAGAAGACAACATTAAAAGAATGAAGGGAAACAGAAGAAAATGAGTAAAATTTAAAAGTGATTAAAAAGTTATAGCTGCTCATAAAAGTAATTATTTTGACAACAACATTAATAGTCACAATAATGAAATAGAAATGCACTCAGAGAGAGCAGCCCTCCACCATTAGCCCTATATCCCAATAGTAAAGCATCCCTTAAAAAATTCCTGGATCCAGACAGTGATGCGGATCACTCCCAAAATGGAATCAGTTCTTCCTTATGCCATTTCTGACTTTTCCTGAAAATTTCATCAAAATTCGTCCATAACTTTTTGAGTTATGTTGCCAACAAACTAACAAACCCTGCCGATCGCATAACCTCCTTGGCGGAGGTAACAACTTTCAGAGAAAAGCTAGAGCGTGTTCAGTTGGGGACAGTTAAAGGCCAATGTGTAGATAGATGAATAGATAGCATAGCTACATAGCTTATGTAACTGCTTTGTGAGCTTAGCTTTAGCTAAGTTATCTGCGTAGCTACATTTTCTTTAAGTTAGCTTAACTATAATGAGCTTTAGCAATGTAGCCAAAGCTTAGTTAGCTACAAAGATAGCGTAGCTTACGTAACTGCTGTGTGAGCTTAGCTCTAGCTAGGTCAGCTGCATAGCTACGTAATCTATAACTAAGTTAGCTCTTGTATGGTGAGCTGTAGCCTGTTCTGTTTGCAATCTGTCAATGAAAACTGTTAGAACTGATGTTGGTTCCTTTAAAAAAAAGTCCTCTTTTTATGTGGGTCTTAAGGGGACCAGCTTTACTTAGGAACAAGTTGGGGCACTCAGAGTAACAAAGGTTGGGAACTACTTGTCCATTCTACAGTCCAAATCATTGATACTGTGATACTTTAAATCCCAAGTACATACCAAAAGGAGCGCTGATAGCCAAGCAGTCATGCCACACAGAGGTCATTGTACTCCAAGCCAGTGGTCTGGGTTCGAGTCCAACCTTGGACATCTGTTTTTCAGTTTTAATCAAGCTCTCACTTTGTCAAAAATTGTCGTAGCTTCAGTGCTTTTCATTCCCCACCTGTATCACACTTTCCCTTGTTTGCTCACATATAATCCTCCGTTTTAGTGTTCGATTACTGTTTTACAGGAGTTTTAGATGCTACACCACTAACAGGTTCCCCTTTCATTGCTATGGTTCTGATGTTTTGTGTCCGATTCTCAGAAATATATGCAGGAAGCTCGCAGCCTGCAGAAGAACCTGAGACAGCCCAAGCTGTCCGACCTTTCTCCTGCTGTCATTGCTCAGACCAACTGGAAGTTTGTGGAGGGGCTGCTCAAGGAGTGTCGCATGAAGGTAAAACACACAACTACAACATGATGAAAACTGTAAAAACAACACAGATCAAATACAGCTGGCCTTTAAATCAACAGTATGAAGAATTTGAGCCATAGTTTAATGCTGATTTTTCTTACATCGTGTGCATCTTCATGTGTTTTTAGACGAAGCGTATGCTAGTGGAGAAGATGGGCCGGGAGGCGGTGGAGCTTGGACACGGTGAAGCCAACATCACGGGGCTGGAGGAGAACACTCTGATCGCCAGCCTGTGTGACCTGCTGGAAAGGATCTGGAGCCACGGGCTGCAAGTTAAACAGGTCAGCAGACACCACAAAAGTACACAAGTCCAGCTTTTTTGAGACCTGTGCCGAAACTTTGGAGTCCAAATAACTACAAGCAATAAAAAAAATGGTTGATTGATTCAGATGTGGTAACTGCAGCGTAATCCGTTACAGGCAAATTGACCAATCACAGAGCATCCTATGTGCCTTTGACAAGCTGATTACTTTTGAAAACTGTTTTCAACAAGGGAAGTGAGTTTCTGTCTCAGGTATATAGTGTTCAAGCATCTCAGGTTCTTTTTCACAAGTGAAGGGAAAATGGAGCGTGAGATTGAAAGACATCGTCAGCAGTATTGCAAGCGTTGTAGCAGACAGTCATGGTGGAGAGGGAGCTGATATTTATGAGTCAGTAAATGTTTCAATCCTTACATATGGTTATGAGCTTATGAGAATGAGAGAAATACATTTTCTCTCAACATGTATTTTTTTGAGGCAGTTCCTTATTGTGTCTGCAGTTAATTAACTGTCAATATTGCCTTATTATCATGCTTACCTCTAATTTGGTTGGAACAATGACCACACATGGAGATAATTACAACTTGTCAACAAGAAAAAAATGAAAAAACAAAGAGGTAGAGCAGCAACTCCTGTATTCTACAAATCCTGCCACCAGGGGGCCCCGCAATCTAAGCAACTACAAAAGATGACAGATAGCGATGTGTTTCTCCGCTCCATCCACCTCCACTGTTTCCATCTTGTTTTGATTTGGAAAGCGGCAGTTTAATTGGAACTGAACCACATTTTCTGAGAGTCACATCGAAGGCAGAGAAGATGTTTTTGCATGTCCCCTGACTGGCCTTAGCCTACATTTATTCACGGAAGAGCTCCACAATTCACAACTACGGCAGCACTGGCCTGTCAGACTGAGCAAAACCTTACTTTGTCTTGTTGCTCGGATTGGTCCGTTGCAGATGTGACAGACAGAACATTCCTCCAATCACCTTCAGAGAATTTTTTGAAAAGTCCTGCCCTTCCCAGCTGCTTTCTATGGGAGCTTTCCCGGATAAATGTGGAATTTATCCATGCAGTAGATATATGAAACCGTCTATCTGGCGTGTCAGGTTAGCAATTTAAGACAATTGAAAAAACTGAAGGGTACAGTAACAGAACGGCTGCTTCTAGAAGCAGTTCCCACTCTCTTATGTAGCGGTCTGTGACATAGCATCTGATGTTTCAACAGCAATGATAAACAAGTCAAGTCTGTTACAGCAGCTCTGTCATGGCAACTGACATGACATAAAACAACTATTAAAATGAAGAATTTCCTCAACTTTTAAGATCATAAGAAAAAATTAAGGTAATGTAAGAACTCAAAACAAAGGAGTAGACATAATTTAATTAGTGTAGAAATTTAGTTGGAAAATTCAACATATTGTACTTTTAGATAAGCAGATTACGGTGACTGTGATGTTGTCTGTGATGTTCTTAAACACTTAGAATATTAATCTGAGGGTGTCAGTGACAAAAACAACTTTAAGTCAAAATGCTTTTATTTTTTGCCTCTGGATTAAGGATTAAGTTGCAGCCATGTAGTCAACTTTATGGCTGACAGCTGAAGCAATCACAATTCTTGCTGTTCCTATAGACATCCAGGCCCAAACATGTGGAAATAAACAGGTTCAGGTTTAAAGAAAGGCGAAATGTCCCTTTAAAGCTTTAAAACTGCCAGTGCACATGCTGAATAATCAGATTGATGGTAAAGTAGATCTGATGTAGCACAGAGATAGCTGCTGTTGGTCTAAACACGCCGTGGTTAATCAGGTTTTTATGAACATATTGGATATTAAGGTTAAGAGGTTATTGCCTCTGAAATCCTCTTTGTATGTTTTGTGTATAATCCTCCCCGTCAACAGTGAACGTGTAAGCTGTTTTTTAACACCGACATCTTCAACCTTTCAGGGGAAGTCAGCACTGTGGTCCCACCTGCTGCACTATCAGGCCCGAGAGGAGAAGGTGGAGCAGCAGGCCGAGTCTCCAGGTGAAGAACAAAACAAACACAGATGTCTGACGCTTACTGTGTGATGAATATCTCTAACATCTTTTTCTGCCCTCAAAGTGTCCAACGTTCCAGAGAGGAGGAAGTCTGACTGCTTCATCGGGATGCCGTACCTGCGAGTGTCTCTCATTCAAGACATGAGGTACTCACTGCTGCCATCTAGTGGTAAAAAAGAATCACCTCTGCTTAAAAACATAGCACTTCACAGTCAGGGAGTCCTAAATACTGTCAGTTTTCCCAGACAACTACATAATTAAGACATCAAAAGGTCTACTGGAGTTCAATTTCAACAACAAACAAACATAATTTATAAAGAAAACAGAAGTCAAATTTGTGTAAAGCAAAGGGAAACTCAAGCCAGATATAAATATATAATAACATAGTAGTGATTTCAGGAAATCTGTTTGATTTTTTTTCTGAGCTTTCATCGTTAAATTATCCTCCCTCTCTCCATTGTTCGTCTCTTCAGGCACATCCAGAGCATGTCGGAGATAAAGACAGACGTTGGGCGAGCGAGGGCTTGGATCCGTCTGTCTCTGGAGAAGAAGCTGCTCTCTCAGCACCTCAAACAGCTGCTGTGCCGACAAGCCTTAACAAAGTGAGCGCATACACACTAACAAACACATGCAACGCTCCTTTTTGTTGGGTGAAATCGATCACGTTGATGTCCCAACATCTTTTTAGGAGGCAGTCACTGCTTTTGTAGGGACAAAGTGAACCTAATTTTAGATTAATATATATGTTTGTCCTTTCTTTTGTTTCTAGGAAGCTGTACAAGCGTTACGCCTTCCTGCGCTGTGAAGAAGAAAAGGAGCAGTTCCTTTTCCACCTCCTCTCTCTGAACGCCGTGGACTATTTCTGCTTCACCAGCGTCTTCACTACCATCAGTGAGTCCGTAATAGCTGCATGTGACATCTGGTCACCTACTAGAAACAAGTAGAAATTTTTTTAAGGCAATCCTGCAGCAGCACCAGACAGAAGCTCTGTAATGTTGGCGCTTTAATCTGTTAATGCCCACTGACAAATATACATCAATTACATCAGGACCCCCTTAAACATGAGATACTACATCTGCCTAGTCTTGGATTTACAGGTGCAGCTGAATAACTTAGATATTTTAGTTATTTTTGAGTTTACATTAGTGGTTCATTTCAAAAAGTGGCACTCATATATAGATTCATTACACACTGAGTGAAATATTTAGTCTTTATTTATTCTAATGTTGATGATTAGACAGTGAATGAAAACCTAAAATTCCCCCATTCTGCAACAGGTGCAAATCCCTCTATCACATGTTTGGTGTCTGGTCCTTATTCTTTGATTTATTGTCTAAAATATGTAAAGGCTTTGGCTTTCAAACCCCAGCCTCTAAACTGAGCCCCCTGTACACATTAAACTGTTTGCTCCCCTTTATTTCTGAAGCTGACATGCTGTTTGTCCCTGCAGTGATCCCTTACAGAGTCGTCATCATCCCCATCAAGAAGCTAAGTAACACCATGACCACGTCCAACCCCTGGGTCTGTGTTTCTGGAGAGCTGGGAGACTCGGGCATCATGCAGATCCCTAAAAACGTCCTGGAAATGACGTTTGACGTGAGTGCTGTGATGTTTCACGTCTAATAGGGTGCGATGATTCAGTGTGAAGATTTTAAAATACGAGCTGAGTGCAGTTTGGATGAAAATATCACAGGATGGTGATGCTATAGTCAGACCAGCTTCCTGCAGACAGATAAGATTCACATATAAACCCAGTCCCGTTCGAGCTACGGGTTTCCTGCCATCTTCTCTCTGCATGTCCGTTCATGTTTACAGCATCATTGTTTGTTTGTTTTTCGGTTTGCATGTTTGTCAGAATCATTTTTGTTGCTCATCCATGTGTCTTAACTCGTGTCTCCATCTCCTTCAGTCTGCTTTCAGGCCTCACACGCACATCTCTGCCTTGTTCAAGGTTAGACAAAGCCCCCAGTTCATTTTCATCCATGTCTCTTATGCACTGCCTTTTCTCTTTAAATGCTTGCTTTCTGTTTGTGTGAGCTCTGTTTTAGTTTGGATTTTGCTTTCTTTTAGTGAGTGTTTGCAGGTTAGGAAATCCCACCTTTAGATTTGTGATGGATCTTTACAAGCACTTCAAGATGTTATGTAAAAAGTTTGAAAACTTCATCCTAGTTTAAGTTTGTTAAATTTTTCAGTACTGTTATTATACTGCAAGACATCATAATATTTTAATGATCAGAAGTCTAAAAGAATAAAACTTAAAAAAGTGCATTTCTTTCATAAGTCAGCTGTGTAGGAGAGGAATACATCTGTTAGGGCTTAGTGAGATTGATTACAGGTTATGTCTTTATAGTTTTAGCTGAATTTTAATTAGTAGGGCATCTCAAACTAGTAAAAATCTAACCATATTGAAACCTGTTTAATACCACTACAACAAAATAGAAGGCCTAGACAAGTGATAGAGGTCAATGTGGTGTTTTTAACTATCAAAAATGACAGGAAAACACCTACACTCTGTCTAAATTGTACAACAACAGGCATTGTTTTCATAGTCACTCAATTTAAAGTGATTTATTCACTGCACATAAATCTGTCTCTACAATTGGGAACGCGCTGCACATTCACTGCTTTTTCATTTGTTTGTTGTCATGATAGCGTGTAACTTTTATGTAAGCTACAGGTGCACAAGAGTGATGCATTACCAAATCCCCCCTATCATCACCATCATAGATGGTGCCTTTATTGGCATTTATAGCCTTTCAAAACAAGATTTCTAGATTCCTTGTCTCATTTATCTGCTTGTATTGTTCTAAAACCAACTGTCTGCAACTTGACATAACGAATTGCAGTAAACATCATGAGGTGGCTTGATCTGGGCTGCGACAGTTCAGTTCAGACAGGTGCAACCCTCACCAGGGACATTCTGAGACGGTCTTGTCACATTTTGAATCTTTGGTCAGATTTGGACTTATGACCTGGCTCCCATTTGAGGGAGTGTTTTTGGTGTTGTTCTAAAGACATAAAAAAGCCAAATGAAGAGCTGTTTGGAGCTGAAAGACCGACTCTTATGACTGCGCTGATACAAATAATCCACATCTCTGAAAACAGGCACAATGCCCATCACTCTCAGTGAGTTTGGATAGATATAAATAAAGCCAGGCTTTGTTTACAAGCAGGATACAGCAGATCAGATCAGTGCCGTCTTTCATGCATCATCCAGACTGAATGACTGTATGCAATCTGAGCTATCAGATAGCATCCACACAAAGTATTAAAGATGACCACCTGATATCTGACTGCCCAAAACAGATCTAGATCCTAGAAATGCATTGTCTAAATGGGTTGTTTGAGAGCAGTGAGACTCTACAGTGAGTAGTATTCAGATGCTGATTCACCTAAAAAATAATAGGAAAGTTGCACGGGATTGTGATTTGAAGAAGTATTGCATTAATTGAGGATCACATAGTGATCAATGCACTAACAGCCCTAGCTTTAATAATTGTTTAATGTGTCAGATATTTGTATCTTTGTATCATGTTTGCAGTTTTTATATCATAAATCAAGCTGCTTTGATAAACAAACAAATTTCAATCTCTGTCAATAAAGTCATCTTAATCTTTTCTGTGCATTCAGTGTCAGAATCTGGGAAAGCTGACCACGGTGCAGCTGGGTCACGATAACGCCGGCCTCCTGGCTAAGTGGCTGGTCGACTGTGTCATGGTTCGTAATGAGATCACGGGACACACGTACAGGTGAGTAAAGAAGGAAACAGGACAGGTAAATTAAGCT
This sequence comes from Cheilinus undulatus, assembly GCF_018320785.1. Taxonomy (NCBI): domain Eukaryota; kingdom Metazoa; phylum Chordata; class Actinopteri; order Labriformes; family Labridae; genus Cheilinus; species Cheilinus undulatus. The sequence continues at coordinate 13,968,780 of NC_054887.1, read as the reverse complement.
TATGGAGGATTACAACCTCTTACAGCCTGACTCTGTCCCCTGCAGGTTCCCGTGCGGTCGCTGGCTCGGTAAGGGCGTGGACGACGGCAGCCTGGAGCGGGTGCTGATCGGAGAGCTGGTGGTGCCGAGCGCAGAGGAGGATTCTGGGAGAGGCTGTCGAACCCCTCCGCTGCAGCGCTCGCCATCGCAGACTAGACGCATCAGCATCACGTCGATGTCTGCACGAGGAATCAGTCAGTATCTGCCAGCATGAAGACAACGTACAGCTTATATATCACATTTATTTTTGTTCTTTAAGTTTACATACAAGAAGGAAAGAATAAAAATCTTTTACCTTAAGTAGCGCCAAATAACATTAGTAATGAAATTTATTTGTTCAGCACTGTAGGGAAAGGTCCCACTATATGTTTTCTAATTATATTTAAGTGAAAAATTTTCATGAAAATAACCATAAACCATCACAGAGAACTTTCTACAGAACAAAGTCAATATTAACAATAGGCAAAAGTAATAGTTAACATTTTTCAAAGTTTACTTTCACTTGCTTTTATACTGGAGCCAGGGTTCATTTACTGATGAAGCTGTTTTTTTCACTGCAGAGCCGACTTCTGCTCAGATCCAGGAGGCGATTGGGGAGGCCGTCAACAACATCATCAAACATTTCCACAAACCCGAGAAAGAGGTCAGTGACTCAGTGCTGTCTCAGCTCTGCTGTTTAATTATCAATAAACATTAATTAATCAAAACTGTCCTTTTTCTGAACCCTTCAAAACACTGAAATGTGTTTATTTATATAAATTCAAACTCTTCTTGACACTGACATTGAGTATCATGTTCAAATCTCCTCCTTTAATTAGGAATGATCCAATAGTCAAATGTTCAGCAATTCATGGAATATTTTACCCTTTTATTAATTTTATAAATCAATCGTGGTCAATATAATTTGGCTGTTTTAACAACAACAAAAAATACCAGAAAAACCCTCTTTAATGTCAAAATGAATAAAGATTTCTCCAAAGTGATGTCAATTAAACAAAGACATGTAAGGTAAAATATGTGATTCATAAATATTCTCCCCCTTTAAAGAGACTGACCTACTTCAACAGAGGTTCAGCTAATTAGTGCTAGCAGTCGCACAATCAGTGAAATGGGGATCACCAGAGTGCAGGTTACCAAAAAGTATGTCAGGGATGGATACAAGAAAATATCAGAGTTAATGAGAGAGTGGCAAAGAGAGAGCAACTCAGATTAAATCTGGACTAGAGTCCAGAATCCAGGGGGGTGAATACTTTCATAGGCAGTGTAAAGGGATTAAAAGAGAAGAAAACTTAAGAAGTCTGGGAGCATTTTGAACAAGTTAGAGATGATCCCAGAAAAGTAAAATGCATCCACATCAACAGCTTTTGTCAGACAACTCAACGACAAGTAACATGGCTGACCACTTAAAGCGAGTACAGCCAGCTGTCAGTTATGTGAAAGATCATGTTCACAGAATTTTGTCCCTTTTGCACCCTTTCTGCAATTACGATAGATCACGCAACACAAGTATCTTCCTTGCTTTTGATCAGAGCATACTAAGAAAAGACAATCTAAAAGCGTTGTAAAAGTGAAGCTATATTTACCTTTGCAGGACATTGATACAAAACAGAAGTTTTCATGTGTCTATTTCTGTCGTCTTCTTGCAGAGAGGCAGTCTGACTGTCCTGCTGTGTGGCGAGAACAGTTTAGTTGCTGCTCTCGAGCAGTTCTTCCATCACGGCTTCAAGTCCGCCCGTCTGTTTCAGAAGACCGTGTTTGTGTGGGATTTTGTGGGTAAGTGAGGAGTGACAGCGCCCCCTGCAGCTGATACTCAGTGTTTTTTAATTCAGTTCCTGGTAAAGTCTGCTGATTGCCCCCTCCTCTTTCCTTGCAGAGAAAGCCGTTGCCTACATGGAGTCAGCTGACCAGATGGGAGACCTGCAGGAGACCGCTGAGCCTCTGGGGATGACCTGCCAATCACTCTGTCACTATGTCAGTGCCATCAACTCCACGCCGAGGAGCATCGGCAAGGACGGGAAGTTCCAGCTACTTGTCTGCCTCGGTGCCAGGTCGGCCCCTGCATAATGAAAATGAACACTATAGATGACTGTTGATATGAAGACAGTATGTTTCAATTCATCTTCTTTTTCCTCTGCAGGGATCGTCTGCTGCCCCAGTGGCTCCCCCTGCTGGTGGAGTGCCCCGTGATCCTGCGGATGTACGAGGACACGGCGCTGCTCAGAGACCGCTCCACTGTCAACGCCCTGATCGGAGTGGTGGAGACACTGCACGACTTCCCCATCACACTGGAGGCTTCGCTGGTTAAAGGCATCGACCTTTAGCGCCTAGAAGGACCAACAGGACGCTGCTCAACCCCACAACTTCATCCATAACTGAACCACCAGCTTCACACGCTCTTTAACATTTAACAGATCTGCTCTTGGATTTCACACGTCTGTGGAAAGAGGCAGCCAAGCATTGTGCTGCTTTAGATAGAAGAAGGAGCTTTGGATACAGTATTTTAACCCTCTTCTGGCTCTGAAGGCTCTTTGTGGTGCAGTTTTGGAAAACGTGCTTTCTATGTGATTGTTTTTCTTCCCTTAAGGCTGCCATTGTTCTGCTGTTTTATCACATGAAAATCAAGAGAAACTTGGGGCATCATCACACAGTTTTAGGGCTTTAAAGGAAAGGAGCTTTAAAGAGTAAATTTATAATACTGGGACAATAATGTTGTAGTTTTAAGAAAAAGGAGGCAAAATTTGAGGAAAAAGTGGCAATTTCATTATGAAACAAATGGAGTAATTCAAGAAACATTTACTTCAAGAAACTCTGCTGGCTGCGCTCCAAATTTTCCCTTTCATAATAAGATTAACAATATGCTAACTATACCATATAATAAGAACTTCCTTTTCATTCAAGTTACCCCCCCCCAGTAAAATCGCAACTGTTTTGTTGAAAATTTTAAAGACTTTAAACTCTACATTGTAGATTTTCTTCAAATATTTTTGTCCTAATGTTTGGTCTTAAAGCAGAGGGTTTTTTGTTTTTTTACTTTATTTTATTTTAATGTATTTTTAGCATTTAATTTTTCTTGTTGGTTCTCAGCTGAAGCATTAGTATTCCTTTCCAAGGCAAACATACATTATTTTTTAATTTAACCTTTATCTAGCCAGGTTGGTCCTGTTGAGGTCAGAGATCTCTTTTTCAAGAGAGACCTGACATCTTTACACTAACCTTTTTAATATAAGGCCACATTTAAAAAATAAAACAGGTTAAAAGAGCTGCTATTCATGGCTTTCAGCAAATAAACAAGAGGGAAAGAGCATTTGTTGGAGACTACTTTCAGCGGTGGGGTGGGGGGGTATCCTGAATGAAGGCTTGTCACATGTGATTATTTGTCTAAATAATCCTCAAGTGTGTGGTGTCAACGTGATTATTTTACGGCTCCAAATTGCGTTGTAGCCTCCCAGACCTCTAATAATAAATAGCAAAAAAATTTGATCATTACGATTCTAGGTCACATTGCCTTCAGTGTAACAACCAATGAGAGCGAGCAGACTGGGTATCGTCACCAGCCAGGTGTTACTAATGCCTTACACCTAACAACTTTTCAAGCGATTTCGAAGTCGCAGAAAAAAATTCTGAGGCTGAAGTAAAATCCTGAGAGTCTTGCTAAAGTTGCAGCATGCTCGAATGATCTCAGTCAGGTGTAAGGTGGTCATAAAACTCAATCTGAGCAGGTTTAAGGAAGTTCCTCTTCAGTCTTGGCGTTACAAAAATATCAAACGTGTTTGATATTGTCATATGTTTAGACAGTCTTATTTTTCAGAGATTTATTTTTGGGGGCTTTTTCTGCCTATATTTAGAGAGAAGTTAAAAATGAGTGAGAGAGTAAGGGAGAGACATGCAGGAAAGAGTCTTCAACTTGATCTACAAGACTGAAACAATCATATTGACACTATACTTCAGGACTGTGTGGTACAATCTTGGTTTGAATTTGCCACGCCCTGCGATCATTGTGATCATTACTTTTCAGAAGAAACATTCCAAAAACATATTAAAAATGAGGTAGTAAAATGAGGTGGTTAAGTAAAAGTTGATTTTTATGCTGAAACCAACCAAAACAGTGGCTTCCTGAGGAAGAAAATCTAAAAATGTGAAGCATTCATTGGAACGTGTCTTGCAGCCATTGCACGCTGGTTTGATCCAAACCAAACACAAAGTTTGGACCTTTGAACTTCTACTAGCAGCAGCTGATGTCCCCCATGTGTTAGCTATGTAGCGTAGCCTTCCCTCAGTACTTACAACTCCATAAACTGTGATGAATTCTCTTTCCTGCCTGTGACTTTAGCGCCATCATCCCCCGTTAGTGTTAGCATTAGCAAGCATGCCTCTGGGATGTGGACTCTCTGACACACTGGATCAGGAATTATTTCAAGCATGGAGTCATGGATTCACCAGCTCTTCATGCCATTTTTTGGGGGCATTTTCTCGTTTTCAGCCTGTGGATTAACACAAAAACTGACCTCTGTGACGCAGCTTGGAGGGCGGAGATGATCTTGTGGCTGCACTGACATTCCTACTGAATTACAGGCATCAACGTGGCTGTTTTCAAGTGTGTTTGTGTTTGAGAATGTGTCAGATTTCATGGATGTATGGCTGTGATATGTGTGTGTGTTTTCACCTTGATTTCATGTTTATATCTCTAAAAGTTTTAAAGGGATCTACTAGTTTCTGACATCTACTGTAACACCATTTAGCATTACACATTTAGTTAGAATATACATTTTGACAACATAGTCACCATAACAACAAGGAAAATGTTCAACTTCAAGCTTCTTCAATGGCTTTAAACCACATGTTTCACCTAATGAGGGAGAAAAGCGGTTAAAAGTGGCTCATGGTTAATTCTACAATCCATCCCTGAATGCTTTGCCAGTGCGAACTAGGAAGGCCATTATGAACGGATTTTCTTGAGCACTCAAATCCAAACAGGAAGTAAGCAGCTGATGCAGTAAATCTGGTCTCCTCTCGACCTCTGAAATGTCTAGTGGGGTCACAACGTCACGAGAAGTTGTTTGGCATGAAAAGGTTCATTTGGGTGATGGAACTTGCTGTCAAAAGTCAGAGAATAATCCATCACAGTTAAAGATGAATGAGGTACAGCAACAGAACAGCAGCCTCCTGATTAGCATGGCATGTCCTGTGCAACTACAAAATGAAGAATTGAAAACTGGAAATATCTGAGGTAATTTAAGAACTCAGTTAAAATATATATGATAGGAATAGTCATTTTTAATTAACTTAGACATTTCAGTGCAAATATTCCACATGTAGCTTCAAGAAGAATTTTTCAGTGGGACATTTTTTTTAGGTATTTTAGTGTTGTCAACCACAAACTGCAGTTACATTTTCTACCACAGGTGTCACCAGAGAGCATGAAACTGAGACTGGAAGATTCTGACTTTATGTAGGAACTTTGTGGTTTAAAGTTTGGCCTGAATCTTATAAGTGAATGTTAAATTTAACCATTTTCCTCGCGGTTACAGAGGAAATATCACACAAAATGAAGCAGTCGTTCAATCTACATTTAAGTAGGAAACATTTGAGCTGTAATGCAAACAATAGCGACCCATTGGAAAAAAAAATACTTTTTAATACCCAAATATTGAATATGCACAGGTCAGTGTACATCTCATTGCCCTCAGATTTCATCATTTTAAAAAGCTCACTGATTTCATTGAACCTCTACTCATTGAGGTATACAACCATGACTGAGTTCAGTGGAGAAATTAAAGAAAATAGTCCTGATATCACATGAATAAAGTTGATGTATTATTGGAATAACATCACAACATTTCAGCAGTAAAACCCTTAAAGAACTGAGCTGACAGTTTTTGAGAATGAAGTTGTAATATGATGACAAAAAGGTCATAAATTTATGATTAGAAAAGTGTTATCCTTGTTTTTTAGGTAAATCTTGAGTTCCTTCTGCAGATGTAATGATTATTTTTGTATTAATACAACTTAATTCTCTTAAGACTGATCTATTTTTACCACTTTATTTTCACAATATACCACCTGCTTTATCATTAGACTTTAAATTTATTCTCAAAAAGATGCCGGTTTATTCTCTTAAAACTTTACTTTCATAGCATTTGTACTTTATTCCTGTAATATTGTGACTTTCTTTGGCTTCAAAACTCCCTCAAAAATTCCTTAAAATGAGGGTAAAATGCTTTTTGGGACTACTTTTCATGATAACAATATAATTTTTGGTCATTATTGAGCATATATGATGTCTTTTTATGTTTTTAGCTTGGAGGTTTGTTAAAAATGAGAGGATTACAGAAAATATGCAACGTTTTTATCATTAAAGGAACTTGTTGAGATCAGTATGTGATGTCAGAATACACTGTAGCCGTTCAAACTAAATGTAAATTCCCATATGCATTGAATGCAGCATGATCTGTCTTGTATAAATGAAACGAGGAGTTAATTTGTCGTTCATGGTGTTAAACTTTGACTATTTAAACCGTACCTCCTGCAAAATGGACAATTTTTCTTTCAAAGTACCGTAAAATCTCTAATATAGGACACACTGGTTTATTAGCTGCAGTCTGTTTTGTGGCCCCCTTAAGAAACGGAGGCTGACTATCTGCTTTCATCCTCTATAATGAAGGTATAAAATGTCCCACAATAAGTTGTAGATTTTAAAAACCATGTGTCTTATACACCAGATTTTACAGTACACTGTCCAACCCTTTAAACGCTAGCTGCATGAGAGATTTCCGACACTGTCGCCACCTTCCTCTGTCTGAATATTGTTATAAGTATTCTCATTATCGCATGTTTAGACTGAGCTGTATTTATTCTGAGCCGTTCTGCAGATTTCAAGATGCCAGGACTAAAAGTTTGCAGCCCCAGATCCTTGTTGTATCTGCTGTTAACTTTGTAAACATAAAGCCTGTTTGAGCGTCTTCATTTCATGTATTTATTAATTTAGTGTTAATCCACTGCAGGCTGAAGGCAGCACTGTGATTTTAAGGTTAAAAAAGCCTGTGGATGAACTTGGAAATATCCATGTTTTTAAAGCATCAACCACTGGTTCCCTTCATGTGTTTTATCATGTGTAACCCTTCGTTTTCCTGCTGATGATGCCTCTCATAAACCCACAGCTCCGAAGCACAACAGATTCCTCCGACGTGTCCTGGATTTTCAGACTCTTTCCACATCAGACTTGTGGAGGAAACTTTCACTGTGGATTAATGAGATTCCTTTCTTTTATTTCCACACTTTGGCTGTGTGGATTTGTTACATGGACATGATTGAACGAGGAGTGGTTTTAACCCTGAGTGGATCTGCTCAAATAGGAAATTCTTCAGACTGTGATGTTAAAAAACCACTGGACTAATGGAGATTCATGTCTGAGTATGACTGATGCTCTGTTCTGATATTTATTATGAATATTTCAATTAAAAACACCCAGTGTGTTTAAGGTGAGCGATGTTTGTGTGTATTATTGAAAGAAACATCATGCACATAGACCACAGTGGTTTTTAACCCATGAAGCATTATGTTTGGATTTGGGATGCCTCATTCCACTGCTGCTCTCACTGTCGAACACCTGCCTTTTAAACAAAGATATTTCAGTGCTTAATGTCTAATTTTACAAAAATTTGGCTGTTTTCTCCAAATGAATCATGATTGGCAGCATATCTTGGCATAAATACAAAGCTATTCAAACCTATACAATTCTGAAAATAACTAGCACTTATGACCAATCTTAGCATGTGCATGAGTACATTTAAGATCGGGTACCCCATTCTGCAAGGCAGTTGTAGCAGCAACATCTCAGCTGGCCTATATTTAGGAACCGCTTATTGTTGATTACACAGAACGATGCACAGTCCATATCCCTTTGTAACTGTGCAAGGCGACATGACTACTCAATGAGAATATACAAAAGAACAGCAACTAAAAAGTAAGAAAAATAAATTACACAGTTGTAAATATTTTTGTGGATTGGAAATGTATTTGCTAAAGAGGAAATGTCTACATATAATTGAAGAAAAGAGATTAACTTGTCACAAAAGCAAATAAATGAATGAATAAATAAAAATGTATAAGGCTGAGAAATTAGACTGGTTAGTAGAATTAACGTTAAAAGGGGAATGGTCTGAATCAATACATAATAAACACGAAAGAATAATCTGCATATAAAGCGTCTTAGAAATAAAGATGAAACGGTGCCACCTCCTGGTAGACTTCCTGTCCTGCAGCCTCTTCAGCAAAAACTCTCTTTTCCCGCGTAAATCCTTTTATGGAAACACAGTTGTTTACGCAGCCTGGCGTCACAGCTGTATGCAAATTACACTGATTGAAAAAAAGAGGCAGAAAATGGTGGCGCGGGATTCGCACAGCACGCATGCGTGGACGTCTCCTCTGCGAGCACACGGGCTTTGTCAAGTTAGCTACTGCAGAAACGGAAGTCAGAGACGAAGTCTTCAATATACATGTTAAATTTCGTTGTAGCACCTCTCTATGCAACGATAAAACGAAATTATCTTCGACGATTACTTTTTAGACGTAGAACTCCACAACATTTATGAACTTACCATAAGCACAAGTAGACGTTTGAAATTTAAGTCATTCTCAGCATTAAAAATTTTGTTTTACTCATATTTTACTGATTACAAAAACTTAAAAGAAGCTGATAATTTGTTTTTGGCTCCCTTTGTGTTACTGTCTAGGATTAAAAGTTCATATTTTCTACTCTGATATGGACCTAGCTGGTCTGAGATAAAGGATGAAGCCTTAAGTTATGATAATTTAATTTTAGTCTAATTTCCTTTTTTTTTTTTTTTTTTTTTTAATTTGCTTCACACATTGTCGTCATTAAAACAAGCTTTTGATTGGATCAGCTTTTTTTTTTTTTTGCTTTGTACTTTTTTCTTCAGTAAATATGTTTTGATATTTTGTTACACTTGTTAACCTTGTGCGATATGAATTTATGCTTGAAATTTGTTTTTAATCAAATGTTTTTGTTTCATGAAATGTTTCTCTTTTGCAGCTTACTTTTAGAGCCAACGTATTTTGTGTGATGTCTAAATTAATTTTTTAACGATTGTGAATAAAAAAAACTTTTACAAAATAATATAATAATATAATGTAACCGAAATCCGGTAATTAAAGAAAAAAATAAACAAAAATAGTAAAATAAAATGATATTGAAGTGTTGGTCGTCAGATACTCAACTTTACGCTGGTTTTATTGTGAAACAGCCTACCGGAAGTTCTTACACTATCATGACTAATTGACACTTTAGCGGGCAACGTTTTAACTGCTGTCTGCATCGGCATTGTTTTACGCTGAATGAGAGACACTTGTTTAAAAAGCGAAGAGTCTTTTTACTTCTCATGACAGGACTTTAAATCCTTCATATTTTCACTCTGAATCACGGTAAGAGTGTTTTTATCACTTTGTGTTCATGTTTGTAGTGGTTTTGTCACGTCGTTGTGTGTCGGCGTGCATGAAAGTTAACTGATTATGATTTGATTTCACGTGGCGTCACCATAACCGGATTTTTCATCTGTGAAAATCCTTTTAGAGATTTCTCGGGTAATTACTAAAAGGCATTGGCGATATTTATTGTTAAATTGTCTGTTTTGCGTGTTTGTATCCGTTCGTGTAGCGTTAAGGCTAAGCTCCACTTTGTTGTCAGTATGGTGGGTGTGTTTCCTGCGTCACTGACCAGCCCTCCAACTCCATCGTCTCATTTCAAACACTGTAAACCGTCAAAAAGCTGCGATTTCTGTCATTGAAACCAACTGATTTAACTATTATCTTTTAACACGACGTAAATCCGACATTTTTATGAAAAAAGAGCAATAAAGCGTTCAAAAAGTTGGCATTTCGCTGCCCTCGTGCTTATATCTGCATCCTATTGTTGCGCATGGTGTGAGCTGCAGACCTTCGTCGACTTTTTGCATCATTTTAGAGTATTATTACAGCGTATTTTTGTGGAATTACTAAGTGAATGCAGCATGCAGCTGAAAAATTATGATCTAATGCTGACATTGCAACGCTAACTCTTAGTACTCCAAATGCCGCCCAAATGCAAAATAAGTGTAGTAAATAAGGTGGTCTAGGCTTTGGTTCTGCTGGAAACAATGCATTCTGCAGGTGATTGACACTTCTGCAGGATGCGCGTGCCGCTCCGTCTTCGTGCTGCAGCTGATTTGGCGCTCTAAAATCGCAAGTATCTTATTTGTCCCCACTTTTGTCCACTTTTCGGTCATATTTAGACAGTTTTGCAGCCTTGCATCGTTGTGTGGAACTGCATGGACAGCATCATGCAGCACGCCCCCTCCTCCTGCATCCATCCATCCTTCTGCCATGTGCTATGGTGGCTTTAGCAGGATTACACAATCACCGCCAGAATCACTGCATATGACACTGCACAGAGCTGCTCATTAGGCTTTCCAGTGTTAAAGGCAACGCCATATTCAGCGATCAACAATGAAGGCATATAAAATGAATCTTTATTCTGCGCACTTTGAATGTTGATTTTGTAAATTCAAAGCCAAATTGCTTTGATTCTGTTTAATTTGAGGCATGTAATAATTTAAAATGGATAAAAACACGTGAATCTGGCAGTTAAAGCAGATATTTGCTTTTTTGAGTGTTTCTGTAGTTGCCGATCAGCATCCTGCTGTGGCCACATGTCGAGCCTCCAGTTGCATCAGCACCACTGTTGCGTAAGAGGCAGATAGGCCGCTCTGTTCCTCCCTCAGTGATGCTCACACTGATAACCTGCATCATTCACACACTTACATACACACTCTCCCCCCTCCCTTCTCCATATGCAGGAGAAACAGGAGGTGGTCGGCTTACAAATGACGCAAATGCGCATATTACGCACATATACTCGGCTTGTATTGTATTTTGAAGTAAATCTGACGCACTTTGTGTGGATATGCTGAACCAAGCAGTGTCCTGGAAAAGACTTGAACAATTTTCCAGTCGTGGATAACATGGGAAATGAGAGAAATGGCAAGATATCATGGAAAATTATCAAAATATGAGCCCAATATCAAATCAAATTTCCCACAGTTGATGATTTTGTCACCTGAGAGGGTTAAATGAAGTTCAGGATCATAAAGTTATGTTACTTTAGATAATAGTAATGCACCCCTATTTGATCAAATTAAACTTGTGTCATACCCCTCTTTAGATTTTGCCTTTAGATTATGTAAATCATTATCAGATGCAGCTTGTCACTAAATGGAAAACAACTTGTATTTTGTGTTTCTTGTACTAATGTTGCAGGCATCCAATAAGAGTGTAGAGAGCTTGTAGCTTTGGCCAACTCTTTTGGTTTTATAAGACACCAGAGCTACAGTTTCAGTGTTCTAGAAAATCAGTTCAGTGCAGGACATTATAATGTTGCTCGTCCCTTTTCCAGCTCAGTATTAAACGATACATTCTGCCTTTTCTCTCAGGCTTCACATATCAGATCTGTTGTAAGAAAAAGCGATATTTTCCAGAGCAACACTTCAGTTTTTCATAATCGTCCAACCAAGAAAAAAAGTCTCCATTTATCAAAGACATTTTACTGAAAGTGCATCCTGTAAGTCAAGTGTGTTAAATCCAAGGTTCGGGGGCCAAATCCAGCCCATCCTACGGTTATATCCGGCCTGCAAGATCATATTTTTATTATAGTATGAGGGCTGCAGATTTCCTTCAATATAAAAATGTAAATCTAACCATGATAATTTAAATACCATTGTTAAGTCATAAAACTTTGAAAAAGTAAAGAGTAAAAATAATTAGATTTAAGGTCAGGAAGGTTGGAAACAAAATAAATTTGTGTTTTCATTTTATATTTTCAATTTTGCATCTCACAATTATTATTCAAACTTATGATTCTGACTTTTTGTTTCATATTTTGTAACCTTTTTAATTCCTAATTTTGAGTTTTTATCTCATAATTTGACCATTTAGCTTTACAATGTGAGACAAATTTTGACCTTTTAAGCATGTGATTTCAAATTTTATCTCATGTTTTGACATTTTCAGCTCCTAACTTTTACTTTTAATCACATATTTTGACCTTTTAGACTCATGATTTTGAATTTTGTTTCACATTTTGACATTTTCTACTCCTAACTTTGACTTTTTATCCCATAATTTGAACCTTTAAACTCACAATTGAACATTTAAACCCATATTTCGATATCCAATGAGCCAATTTTTATGGAATAATTTTGGGTGATTTTAATAGCAAATATTCAAATATCAATTTCAGACCTAAAACAAACAAACTTGAGTATTTAAAACACTTTGAAGTTTAAAAATTCAGAATGACAAAAAAAAGACCTCAGCTGGTGTTAAGTCTGTTGGTCCAGCCTAAAACTTGACAAACTTGTTATGACAAAAAGCAAAAGTTTACAGTCGATATACCTGTATGCTGATATTCACAGCCAAAATGTTGTTATAAATATTAACAGGTATCGATATCAGGCCGACACGATTGTGTATCTTCAATTTATAAGACAATACGTTTGTAGTTTTGGTTTACACCATATAGTGACAGACCATTTTATTTTGTGGCATAAAGAATCCTCATCAATTACTGTTGATATTTTTTTTACCTGCTGCCTTTTTTCTTTTTAGATGTTCAACTTTCACAAACCAAAGATGTACCGGAGCATCGACGGCTGCTGCATTTGCAGAGCCAAGTCGTCCAGCTCCCGCTTCACTGATAGCAAACGCTATGAGACAAACTTCAAGAGCTGCTTTGGGTGAGTCCACGGAGCCAGAGGGTTTACTCATAAACATCTCCCTGAGGGTAGAGTAGAACTCAAGGATTTCTAAAAAAAGCAAAGCCCTGTTGTGTAGAAATTAATAAAATTTCTGCTGATTCTCTTCATGTTAGAATCCTTTGGATGCTAAATAAGAGGACCCAGAATAGAACCCTGGGGAACACCACTAAAGTGCTAGATCACTGATGTAGAGAAATAAATATTTCTTCCACTATGTCACATTTGTTTGAGCTGACTCATTAAATTAGAAGCACACATACTCAGTGTCTTAGGGCAAAGCTGATTTTAGTCTTTTTGTCACTGCAGATTGGGTGAGGTGCGTTGTGGAGACATCTGTAACGCCTGTGTCCTCCTGGTGAAGAGATGGAAGAAACTTCCAGCTGGATCTAAGAAAAACTGGAATCATGTACGAGCAGACTCAGCACACATCTCTGATGCTCATGTTCAGCATTTTGTATTCCTCAGAGAACTAGCTGTATGGGTTTTTGACGCATCATTTGGCTGAAAAAAAAAACATGTTTTCTGTGTTTCAAGGTGGTCGATGCAAAGGCTGGGTCAAGCATGAAGGCCACTCTGAGGATGAAGAAGATAAAGAAGAAGCTGAAGCCCAAACAGATCAGTCGAGTGCAGAGTGAGCTGAAGAGAAACAGTAAGCTGATTCTAATTTAGATACTCCACAGAAAATAAGCTAAAGATTTTTTTTTTTTTTTTTTTTTGTAACCTTTATTTAGACAGAAGATTTTGCTGAAATTAACACTGGGTGCTTGGGATTTCTATTTTTATTGCTACTACATCCAAACAGCTATGATTATTGTTTTATTTGAACAATCAACATTTATAATTCTAGCATCATGACAGCCCTAGTTCTTTTGTTAATCTGGAGTTTGAATGTGCAAGTTTATATCCAGTGCAAATATTTGACCAGTAGATGGCAGTCCAACGTTTCATATGAAGCTATTTAGATTTTTAAGCTTTGCAGACACACTAAGGAGTTTAACTGGTCCCTCATCAAAGAATCAGAACATTTAAACTTTAAATCAATTTTGAATCCTTCCCTTTTATACTCAGTGAATTTTTTTTACACATAAACTGCAGCCTCTATTTCTATTTCTTGGATGGCATTTCCCAAATTGTCTCTTAAAGTTGTGCTCTGTGCTGTTTTTGTCTCCCTCAGACTCAGATGCACACAGCACCACCTCCAGTGCTTCACCCGCTCAATCTCCCAGCTACAGCAACCAATCAGACGAGGGTTCTGATGCAGAGCTTTCGCCTGGCTCTGCCCCTTCACAGGCATTCTCTTTCTTGGACCTAACTTACTGGAAAAGGTAACAAACTGGATTAAACCCTGAACAAAACATACTGTACTGGGGTACCTGCCTGAGTTTGCTTGAAGAGGTGGTCTCTGATTATGATTCATGTGTACTCGGTTACAGTATGTGGGAGATATGAATGCAGCCAGGCCTCAGTATGGGGTATTCACCAGTACCAATACTTACAGTGTTATCATTGAAGTTTCCTCTTCAGAGACTCAGGGATCATTGGCTGGATCCTTAATTCAGGCCTTCACTGGAGATAAGAGGCCTAGCCCAAACCCTGAAAAACAGCCCCATATCATTATCTCTCCACCAAACTTCACAGTTGGCACAATGCAGTCAGGCAGGTAATGTTCTCCTGGCATCAGCTAAGCCCAGACTCCCATCGACTGCCAAACACAGAAGCATGATTTGTCACTCCATGGATCATGTTTCCACTGCTCCACAGTCCAGTGTGCTTTACACCACTCTATATGACATTTGGCATTAGGCTTGGTGATGTGAGGCTTAAATACAGTTGTCAGCGGCTGCAGGTGTTGTGCTTACATTAATGCGAGTGGAAGTTCAGAGCTATGAAATCAGCAGAGCATAGGCAACTTCTACGAACCATGGGCCTTAGCGGTCGTTGACCCTGTTCTGTGATTTTACATAGTCTTATGCTTCATGGCTGAGTTGCTGTTGTTCCTAAACGCTTCCACTTTCTGATAATATCACTTACAGTTGACGGTGGAATATCCAGTTGGGCTGAAAAGTTACACACCGTCTTATTGAACCGGTGGCATCCACCAATGATATTTTGGCCGTAAAAATTGGCAGACATTTTCATATATGCCTAAACACTATCATGGCATTAATGTTGTACATCCTTTTTGTTTGTCAGCTGACAGCATTGTGTTTAATGTTTCAGACAGAAGGTGTGCTGTGGCATTGTCTACAAAGGACGCTACGGCGAGATCATCATTGACGCCCATCTTTACAAACCGTGCTGTCAGAGGAAACCAGACCTGCCACAGGAAGAAGAGGAGGAGGAAGGAGGGGAAATCGAAGGGGAGGAAGAGGAGCAGGAGGGAGATAATGTAGCGAACCTGTCAACGCCTTCCATACATGAAGAGGAAGAAGATGAGGAGAAAGAGGAGCTGAGTGATGGAGCACGATGATGGCAGCACAGGGTCGGTGAAGTCTTCCTCAAGGACTAAAAGTTCAAGACACTGACGTAGGACAAAACACGAAAACACTTAAAATCTGCCGCTGCTACTACTCACATTTTACATTCTGAATCAAATTGAGTGTTTAGTACAAGGAGGTAAATGTTAAAGCTGCTACGGTTGAACAAATGACTCTGGGATGGTTGTCAATACTTTTCAAAATGATGTCCTAAAATTGTACTTATGGCGTCCTTATTTTACAGACACTTTTCAGGCTGACAGATAGATCCAGAAATTAGTAAATTACTAAGATATGCTCGGTTTGTAGTTGCAGCCAAACATTTTCTCTTCTAACTTCAGCTTCATTCCCATCCCAGCCTACATCAGTCTTTTGTTTTGCCTCTTTGTACATGTATTTTTGAGATAATACCAATATTGTTGATGCATTCAGATAAAGTTAAAGGTTACAACACAAGGTAGCCTTTCTGCCAGGCTGTTCACACCACTGTTAGCATAAAATATTAGAGGTTTTAGCCCTGCCTGGTTCAAAAGTTTACTTCATCAACAATCATCAATGGAGGAAAAAATGTCCAAGCAGCCAGCCGAATTTCATCTAAGCAGCCTCTTCCACTTTTAAAACAGTTGTTTCTGTGTTTGTCAGTCACTTTGAGACTCTATTAATAACCTCTACATGAAGCAGCTTTAAGAAAAACAGACATTTATTCATTTCTTCCAATGTAAGATGACTGTCTCAACCCTCGACTGGGAAACTTCCTTCCAACCGTTGTCCGTCTTCAGTGTCAGTTTGCAATGAGATTGTGTATTTTTGTAAATACTTAATTTCTCTGAAATGCTGGATTATTTAATGCTGCATGGAAAACCTGGAGACCTCTGGAAAAATAACCCTTTACACTTAGGATGGAGCCATACAACAGACAGCAGACACTCCCTTTTTCTCTTCCTGACGGAAGCTCATTCACAAATGTTTCTTGAATTAGTAGTTCTGCTTTTTGTCTCTCAATTACAATTTAGCATAGTGTCCTAACAGCATGTGAAGCAAGCATCAGGGACAAAATCGGCTCATTTACGCTGGTTCCTGATGTATCCTGACAGACCATTAGCAACATACAGCACTGTTTTCTCCCTGTAGCATTGTTCCTTTCCTCCTCTTTGTTGTTCACATTGACGAGGAGTGAGAAAAGGGGAGATGACAAGGTATCAGGAGTGTCTGACAGGAAAATCCATTTATTTCCTTTTCTAACTCAATAGAGCATCTTATCTTGTTTTTTAAACTTGTGTTACTAATCCACAGCTGTGATTCATGTGTAGTGCTCGGATTTTTGACAATACAGAGGCTAAATGCTAATGTCAAAGTTCATCAATACAAAGCACAGTACTTCCCATTCCTTAGCAACAAATAAAAGTGAGACATAACAAGACTAGAATTTAATGTGCAAATATAATTCATAACAGATGTTGTGCAGATGGCCGATGTGGGACACTTTCTGATGTGACATCAGGCGCTGCCATACTGTTAGCACATGGTCTGTAAGTATCTGCCTGAGAAAGCATTAGAGGCTTAGTCAGCTTAGATAGATTCCCATAACAGTGTCCTAACGGTCCATGAATGAGGCAGCACTTGTGGTCTTAAACCTATAAACCTATTTACACGGCCACTCAAGTTGACAAGAACGAACAAGGGAGAAGGGAGATGACAAGGAACTGGGAATGTCAGGGTACAGCCCCATTAAACATGTCCAAGCAGTGATGCACCTAAGACAGCCTGGCAGCAGACCGTCCATCTCTGATTGCCCCTTACGCATACCGTACCGTACATTGTTTGAATAAAACCGAAAAAGATCAGAATCTAATCCCATATTAAATTATGTTTCAACCTATTTTAGAAGTACTTACAAGATTGGTGGCTCAATTTAGCTTTGTTAGGTTAGGCCAATGCTAACAAAGCTACACTAGCAATATAGTTAATGTTGCCACGGAAGTCAATGTAGCTAAGTCAGCTTTAGCAAACATAGCTTAAGCTAACTTAACCATGTCGATAAAGGAGCCTACATAGCTGCTTTGTGAGCTTAGCTTTGCTCTTTTAGTTACGTATCTATGTTAGCTATGTAGATATGTTATCTACGTTGCTACATTATCTATGTAGCTACATCATCTTCATAGCTACATAGCAAAGTTATGTTTTGATGGACGATACCCTTTTTTCCTATTTGCAGACTGTTTACTCTGCTTTATAAGGTTTTTGTAATCAGGTTTTTCAGGTCAGGTTTTTACTTAACTTTCGGTATCCGACCCTTATCTTAACCCTTACCCTGAACAGAAGTTCAATCTGGTTTTATTTTTACAGCATCTCACAAAATCGGTCGGCAAGACGGGCCATTAGAGATGTACAGTCTGCATCCAGACCCCTCTCGACCCACCACTTGTTAGCATGTTTATAAAGTGGAGACAGTTTTGGATTAACTTCCATATCCATGGTTGAAATGTTCTCTCACCTTTGTTAACATGGAGGCAAAACCAAACAGCTTACCACCATCAGATGCCTTTTAATAGCACTACACTTCTCATTCTTCACTATCAAAATAAAAGTGCCACAAATCCTATTATGTTTAGTATATACTTTAAACTAAGGGGAACTGAAATGTACTGGGCTGAGATATAAGTTTGTAATGAATGCAGTGTAGACAGCAGATGTGACGCTGCACAATGCAATGGGATACTTGATACTGACATGCCGGTAGGACACAGTGTTGACTTGTTACCCCTTTAAACTTCAAGCAATCTTTGACTTCATTCAAACTTATGTTATTGCTAATATGGGTTGTTAGCAGTACAGATATTGCACTTGTTTAATTTAGGGTTTTTATTCACAACCAGTGTTCTTGTGCTGGCAGGGACCACAACCTCAGTTTTGAGCATTTCTCACCAGTGTTTATTGCTGCTAGGCCAAAGCAGTTGACTCTTGCTGTCTTTGGTAGTAAACAGCAGAAGTTATGATGTCAGTTTTGAGTAGCTCTGCCCTTGTCACAGCGCTTTATTTTCTTTTTCTCAAGGAAAAATCGCAAAGTATAAAAACGGTGTAAAGGAACCCTATCCTGGCATTAGCAGAAGCTGCAGACCTTTACACTCAAAAAGTCAAGTCAGATCAGTTTCTCCTCCACCATTACTGTAAATAAAGCTAGTATTGTAAGTCCCGCCCCTTCTTGATTTTGATTGGCCAGCAATGGAGAATTGACATTGATGAGCTCAGGGTTGTCTCAGAAGTTGAACCTTGTTAACTGAGTGCAAAGCGATAAAACTTTTCCTTTAATTTATTTAATAAATACTAAATCAGGAAGAAAGAAGAGGGGAATGACATGCAGGAGCGGAGCCAGATCAGAACCTGCCCAAGTTAGTCCTGACTACCTTGGTTTTGTATTTAAGTCGAGCACTGCCAATAGAAAAAAAGCAGAATGAAGAATGTACCTTCACCAAACGTCCTGAAGTTTCTCTGTCATCTGTGTCACTCATATTTGTAAATAATCAAAGATAATGTACTTAGAATATTATTTTGATCATTATTTCAAAGGATAATTGAAGGTAAAAGCACATCTACATGTTCAGGAGCCGTCTACATGCAGCTGAAGATTTTAAATACTGTAAAAAGAAAACCGTTATAAGCTACAAAAACCCTCAGGAAGATTTAGGCGACACTCATCGTCACTCTTCCACAGCTTTGTTTTAACCTGTAGAAAAAGGCTCAGGAGCTATTTATATAGATAATTTCATAGAATAAGCCCTGATTTCTACATAGAGAAAGCTGTGAGGATTTTTCCTTCATTATTAAAATATTTGTAAATAAATGTTTGAGTTTGAGGCCTTTAGAGGAATGTTTGAACTCATGTCCTGCAGCTTTTTAGGGAAATCACATTGTTCTGAGCGTAGAGGATTTTGCATGATCTTCCACAGCAGTTATTTTTAGATTTAAAGGATCTGTTTATGTGATGTTGTACAGCTTTAATATATATTTTTGTACATAAAATGTAAACAAGCATCCATCCAAACCTACGTTTCAACCATGTAGTGAAAGTTTCATCATTAAATTCTGATTTTTTTGCCTAGTTAGTGCATTTTT
Source organism: Cheilinus undulatus (assembly GCF_018320785.1). Classification (NCBI taxonomy): domain Eukaryota; kingdom Metazoa; phylum Chordata; class Actinopteri; order Labriformes; family Labridae; genus Cheilinus; species Cheilinus undulatus. Next base: position 13,949,345 of record NC_054887.1, on the reverse strand, counting down.
GACCTGAGTGTTCAGGTTTTTCTTTTTTGGGGATTTTTTTTTTGTTTGTTTTAAAAGATGCATATTCAGGGCTTATAACTGTGTGTAAATCTCTGAAAGTTTTATGACATTTTGCAGTATTTCTATTCAAAAGTGATGTCTTGAAGTTTTATGAGTGCCAACAGATGGAAGCCCTAAGCAGACATGCAACCATATATTTTATTTTTCTCTATTTTCTCATGATAAAGGTAGAATTTGGGCATTTTATTAAGTTCTTGCTAAAAATGAACTTAAATTCAAGGGAATGACAGCACTTAATCCTGAGAAAATAAGATTAAATAAGTCAAGAGACCAAGAAAACCATCACACAGTTACTTGTAAACACTGAAATTCCCTTTTTCCAGTTTAAGATTTCTTTAATCAAAAAAACTTGTATTTATGAACTTTAAAGTATTTTACTTTCACTGTGATGAATTTGTTCTGTGGGATGTTTGTACAATGCTGCCATAGACTGAACACACTTCAAATGATTGTATTAAACTTTAAAGCTTGTAGTTTAGAGGGATTCTGTGTGATGTATATTTTTATTTAATTACACTAGTTTGAGATGTGATGTAGACGTTTTTCTCTGACCACAGAGGATTATTTTGCAGAGAGAGGTGCTCTACAGTTCATTTCTAAAAGTAAAGTTTGTATTTTTATAAACACTTGTAATTTCTACATGTCCAATAAATGTTTGTCACGTCTGATTCATGCTTCCTGTTTGATATTTAAAGGACAATTTCGGTATTTTTTTAACCCAATTTTGTACATTTTACAGTCTGAGTGAGTGATGGATAAATACACGCATATTTCCGCCTCAGCCTGGCTTCACCACAGCGGGTTGCATCGCCACCTGCCATGCTGCACACAAGATGCCGAGCTGATTCAGAACTCTGCTGAACAAGTGTCCTACAAATCCAAAAATCCCAACAATTAAAAACAAGTATACAAATGCACAAATCCATCACAATTTTCTTTATGACTCTCTTAAAATTTTACATGACCAACACATGTGGACAAAATTGTTGATACCCTTCCGTTAAAGAAAGAAAAACCCACAATGGTCACTGAAATAACTTCATACTGAGAAAAGTAATAAAAATGTACTGAAAACTAACTAATGAAAATCAGACATTGCTTTTGAATTGTGATTCAACAGAATCATTTTTAATCCAAAATCTTCCTGTGACTATAGCTGAACATATTCAGAAGTTTAAGGTCCATGGGACTGTAGCCAACCTCCCTGGATGTGGCTGCAAGAGAAAAATTTATGACAAATTGAAGAGATGATACAAATGGTAACCAAAGAGCCCAGAACGACTTCCAAAGAGATTAGAGGTGAACTCCAAGGTCAAGGTACATCAGTGTCAGATCGCACCATCCATGGCTGTTTAAGCCAAAGTGACCTTAATGTAAGACTTCCAAGGAAGACTACACTGTTGGAAGCAAATCATAAAAAAGCAAGACTGAATTTTTTTTTTATTGCAATGATTGCCTCAATATTAAGTTAAGGGTACCATCATTTTTGTCCAGGCCAGTGTTAATAGTTTGTTTAAAGATGATTCTCTTGAACCACAATTAAAAAGCAATGTCTTTCATTTGTTAATTTTCAGTAGATTTTTATTCTTTATAACTTTTGTCAGTTTAGTTATTTTAGTGACCAACTGTTTTCAACTGGGGTTTTCTTTCTCTAGTGGAAGAGTACCAACAATTCTGTTAATGTGTTCATTATGTAAGTTGATCTCGTATATGATCTCTATCTATCTATCTATGAAATAAATTATCTAGTATGACTTGCAATTAAACTGGAGATATAAAACACTATTTAGACTGGACAACAGAGAGAGAGAGAGAGATTTCAGTTTATTATAGAGAAAGAAATAAAAAACAGCAGTAGTTAATAGAGGCTAAAAAGAGTGACTTAATTGACTGTGAGTGAAAGTGACTACTGTCAATGTTTTTGAGAAATAAGTAAAAAAAAAAAAATAATAATAATGTATTACATTGGACTAATGGTCAAAGAAATGAACAGAAATTCCAAATTTCAACTATAGAAGTTCAATGACAAATTTAATGCATACATTTCAATTCTCAGTGTAAATACCATCAAAACAGAGCATTTCATCCGAAGAAATAATTTTAAAAAAGCCCTGAGGTCTGGGCTGTGCCTGAATTGGCCCAATGATTTCCTCATATATTTGCATTTTGTAGTTATCACAAATCATTTTCACTGAGTTCCCCTTGAAACATTTCTCTGTGCATCATATGAAAATGTTTCTTACTACAGGCAAAAAAAGTCATATGCTAATAATAGTGAGTAAACCATTTCAACTTTCTCCATGTTGATGATGGGGGCCACCAAATTGGAATCTCACCTAGGTCAACAAAATAGCTAGAGCCAGCCCTGCTTTGCAGAAACAGTAAGTATACTTTCTCCACTTGAAAAACTCATGTTGAGTAATTTCTGTATATAGGGCCTTTATATTGAAGGGAAAGACACTGAAAACAATAATAAATACTACTTAAGCTTCCATAAGGAAATTAATCAAATTAAGTCTTACATTTATGGCAATAATGAGAGGAGGAAATTTTTGGTTTGTATATAAAGAATCAAATCAAAATATTGACAGAGGATTTGATTTTCCAGTATTTTTGCCAATCATGAAAAAATACAGTGCAGGATTTTTTGGATGCTAAATATTTCCCATCATATTTAACTGAACATTGCTTAATTCCATGCCTCGCACTCTTTCATAAATAAAGACAATAGAGAAAAAAAATTTTACTTATGAAAATGAATCCTAAAACCTGTTATCTCATTGCCGTTGAGGGCCTCCGTACAATATGACTTAGCAAATTAAAGTGGTTGTACTTTTCTCCGTCTTTTTCCTGTTGGATGATAAAACAAACTATTTTAATAAACAAACATCAAGCTTCTTGTTTTATTATTTAATTAAAGTGATGACTTTTATCGTGGGGGTCATGTGTGACAGGTGACACACCCGGATGTGCTCGTGAGCGTATTTAAAGGTGTGAGCTGCGTCCCGCGTGGCCTCAGTGAGCTGAACATCACTGTCGGAGAGGGCTCGGTCATTTTCGGGGCTTCTCGAAGCTTTTCGGATGTCCAGCTGCTTTCTTTGAGGGATTAAACGCGCACGAGGTGGGTCTGCTGTCTTTGACGTTTTCTTTCTAACGCGTTTAGGTGTAAAACTCAGAAATATGGAGCTCAAGTTGTGATGCTGCACTTTTAAACCGGTGACGTGTAATTTCAAGGTGTTACTAGTGAAGTTTGTATGATTTTTGAGAGACTCCATTGCATTTAGGTTTGATTTCAGCACGATCTATCCCGTGCCAACGCTTTAGTTGCTCTTTATTCCCTGCTGAAGTGGCTTAAATTCAATCCTGAAATGATGAAATCTCCACCCAGCCCTGAGAGGGAGAATGACTCATGCAGCATGGTTGTTTAATTGTGTGAAAAATAAAGCTGCTCTCTGTTCCTGCATGCTGTTTGTGATCTCAGCTGCTGCCTTCCTGATGGATCCAGAGAGAGCACGCTGCTCTGGAGCCGATATAAATGCACTGTCACGGGGTTGGCTGCTGCCCAAACTGGGCTGCCTCCAATCTCCAGTCTGTATTCAAACTCTCCTCTGGGCACCTGCAGCCAGGGGTGGACTGGAGCATAATTCAGACTGGGAGTTTGCCCACATGGTGCCTTTCCATAGGTGGAACAAGCAAACCTGCTAATACTAAGGTTTCAAAATACAGGAGGTCAAAAGGAATTTTAAGGTTGATTTATTTACTTCCAGTAAGGTATCTTTATGCTCCTGTCTGTCATGAAATTATCTTTACTTATGAAACTACAAGTTTCTCTGTATCAATAACAAAACCGTTGTGGGCGGGAGACGGTCTAAATATCCAGGAAAAAAAAAACAATTAAAACAGGGGCGTCAGCAGCTATGGTACCTCCACTCAGTTTTGGTACCAAGCGCTTTGTTTTACTTTACCAGGAATGATTGTTAATGGAAAAATGAAAAATATGATGGAGTTGAGTCTAGAAAACCACTATGTGGTACCAAGAATGATTCCCCCATTACTGGTTGTCCCTGGTACTTTTTGTAGCATTCAGCAACACTCAAAGAACTCCTCACTTTCAAACTTGTCAATAGTTATTCATTTACAACATTACTAGATCTAAATCAGACAAACAGAATGTCTAATACTGGAACATTGCAACTAAACTTTTTTGTAAGTTGGACAATGTGCAGGACTTGAATTTGAGTGTTGTGTTGAACATGGCCCAGCCAAACGGGGGGTCCCATGGTCAGGAAAATCAGTCTTATGTAATGGTAATCCGTGATCCCCATATTTTATATTTAAACTGAATAATAACCACTTCTATCAAAGCAACAAACAATGGATTTTATTCATTAATGCTGTTGAACAATAGAGTATTTTTACAATGTAAATCCATTTTCTTAAAACAGAATTACCTTTTTATTTTTAATGTTAACAATGTAGATAAACACACTGAACCAAACCGTCAGGAAAGTAATGTCAGACTTCAGAGCTAAGCCATCATGTGTGCAAATGTCAGGATACCAGAGAATAAAGTAGAATAATTAAAATAGCTTTTAAGGGAAAAATAATTGGATAATTCCAGAGTGAAGATTAACACTCGCAAACATGAGTTAAAAGTGGAAACAGTTGGCAGAAATAAGTGTGAAACGTTGGTAAAAATGGGTCTAAAGTGGCTAATTTGGCTTAAAGTGACAAAAATGGCCAGTAAAATGGTGAAAAGCAGTTAAAAAGTGGCATATATGAGTTGGAAGTGGTAAAAATGGGGGAAATAAGTAGTGAAAAGTGGTTAAAGAGCTGCAAAAAGAGGTTAAAAGAGGCAAAAAGGGTGTCAGCAGCAAACATGGGTTTAGAAAGGAAAATGCTGGCAAATGGATGGTAAAGCTGAAAAGTGGTTAGAAATGGGTTAAGGGTAGCAAGAAAATCTGGCTAAAAGTGGTAAAAAAAAAAACCTGTCTCACATTGGCAAAAATGAAATGAAAATTGTGAAAAGTGCTGTAATAGTGGCTAAAAATTGGTAGGTTTAATGTGGAATCGCTGTGTCAAAATAGGTGAAAGCAGTGATGAAAAGGGGTTAAGAAGTGGCATGAATAAATAATTTGAAAATCAGAACCCAGTAATAGCTTGACACTAGCACCAACGCTACTCATCCAACATGCATGCATTGATACATCAATAAATCACAACTGTGGAGGGCCCTTTCTCTGGGTTTTTCGGGGGCCTGGACAATTCTGTGGGCAGGCCTGTTTGTAGCATCAACTCTGTTAATGCTGAAAGGAAGCTGAGCCGATACATCAGGACACCACTGACCACAGAGTTGTTAGGGATGTTAATTTTGTCTACTAAAACTATGTCTAGAAATGTTGGTTGACGTGACTACCATGAGAAAGATACGACTAAGTAAAAATAGAACTTTGATCACAAAACAATGACTAAAAGTAAGCTTAGATTTTATCAAGGAGACTAAAGAAAGACTAAAATGTAAATTAGTCTTTGTCGGACATTCAAAATCCACAATATTTTCCATTGAGGTTAAAAACATAAAAAATGTGATTTGGCACCAGAAAAGCAGATGCGTCTTTTGCCTAAAGGTAAAGATTCAAATGTAATCCTTTATTTATTAAAACTAGACTAAAACTAAAATGGGTAGAAAATTTTAATGACATAATTGGATTAAAATTCTTAAATAACAGGACTTGCTACAGACATTGGGAGTGCTTTTCAGTGCTGATCTGAGTAGATGAAGATGAAACTATCTTGTAGCAGCCAAAGCTGGTGTAAAGATTGCATGCTACTCTCAGCACAGCTGGAGTTTTTTTAAGCCTATATTGTGCAGACATCCAAACAGTGCCTGGTTTGTCTGATCTGCAGCTTCACAGTTTGCATGTGTAAAATCTCCTCTCTACTGCCAGTGTGGAGCTCAACATGGTGCAGCTGTCTCCCTCGCCTCCCCTGGATGTCGACCCTCCATCTGAGCGCTCAGAGGAGGGGGATGATGTAAAGGATGGCCCAGTGATGGCTGGGAGCCCCAAGCTGGGCTCGCCCTGTGGTACAAACACCCTGGAGGTCTCTACAACTTACCACGACTATGACAACTACATCGAAGATGGTCTGATCTGCCTCAAACACAAAGTCCGCAACCTGGAAAAAAAGAAGGTAGGACGGAAGTCGATTAAACTGAAATCACAAGGAGAGAAAGAGGATTTTCTAATATCTTCTTTTCTTTGCCGACAGCTGAAACTCGAAGACTACAAGAAGAGGCTGAGCCACGGCGAGGTGTTGAACAAGGATCAGATGGTAAGACAAAGCCTGTCTTGATCAACATAAATGATCTCATGAATGTTAGGAGGTTGGTTATAAGTTTTTTTTACCCCCTTTTCTTGTCTTCCAGGTGGCTGTGGAAAAATATGAGGAGTTGCAGCATAACCTGACGTTTGCACGGGAGCTGCAAAAAACTCTGGACAGTCTAACTCAAAATGTAAGTCCGAACTAAGGGGTTGGCTAGACGATGCATTCTTGCTCAATAATGATGGGTTTGGGGCATTCAGATAACAAGTGACTGTACTTTAGTCTGTGAGTTGATACTCTGCATTAACTATTGGTCTTCAGTAATAACCTGAAATCAGAATTCGCTTGTCTTTCCCTATATTGAATGATGAGCACCAGTTGGCTTTAACATTTTTTAGAGCCACACGAATGCTTCATTTTTATAAGGGAAGCACAATATTGGATTTTTGCCTGTATGATGATCTTTCCAGGTTGATTTAAGATTTATACTGATATAGATACTAATATTTACATGTAGTTCAGACCAAAAACTTAAATTTTCAAAACTAACTTTAAATTTATTGGCTGCTTTTTATAGCCAATAAAGGCCCATATTCACAGCCGATACAGGCCTATATTTACAGCAGATACAGGCCAGTATTCACAGCCGATACAGGCCTGTATTTACAGCCAACACAGGCCCGTATTTACAGCCGATACAGGCCCGTATTTACAGCCAACACAGGCCTGTATTTACAGCCGATACAGGCCCGTATTTACAGCTGATACAGGCCCATATTTACAGCTGATACAGGACCGTATTTACAGTTGATACAGGCCTGTATTTACAGCTTATACAGGCCTGTATTTACAACAGATACAGGCCTATATTCACAGTCGATACAGGCCTGTATTTATAGCCGATACAGGCAGGTATTCACAGCCGATACAGGCCCGTATTTACAGCCGATACATGCCCGCATTTACAGCCCATACAGGACCACATCTACAGCCGATACAGGCCCATATTAATGGCCATATTGGCCCATATTTACAGCCGATATATAGACGGATATGAACAGCCGATTCAGGACTCTATTTACAGCCGGTACAGGCCCATATTCACAGCAGATGCAAATGTTTTTGCAATTAAGACAGTGTGCAGGTGTTGGTTGACAGTTAATGATGGATTATTCTTCCTCTACACATCTGTCTAATTTAATATATGGGGTTTAAAGAACAGGGACTTTATGAGGCAGTGGGATCAAAATAACATTGACATGATTGTAACTTTGAATTTCCTGTCCAATCCTTCGGAGAAAGCAATTGTATCTAAATTTTACTGAAAGGAGGGAGGTTTTCTTGCAATAGTGAGAATGTTGCATTTATTCAAAGGCAAAACCCTTTTCATAAAGGGGAAAGGAAATAAGAGATCCTCAGTTTTTCAATATTTTTCGTGCTACATAAAAAAAGCTTTTAGACTCCTACAACTTTAGATGTGTGCATGAACATTAAGCAGAGTTTAACAGGCTCAAATGAATTGTTTTTAACTGGTTCTGTTGCAGTTGCTGAGAGCTCAGAAGAAGGCAGGGAAGAAGGAGCAGTTAGCCAAGATGGAGGCAGAGCAAAGACGTCTGAGCACTGTACTACAAGTGCAGCACCTACTTCATGGCCTGCAGCAGGAGCATGTGAGGAGAGACCTTCTGTCCGGACACAACCAGGCACCTCACGTCTCTGCCCAGCAGCTGCATAGCCTGAGTCAGCTCGCCACACTGCTGGGTGTCCAGAGGGACAACAGGCTGAGGTAGGTGTCATTATAGTGCCTTATATCCCATTTTGATTGTAAACCTGCAATTTTTAATGGCTTTACATGATTCTACAACCTTGAAGAAACCTTTTCTGTCTTCTCTGTGATGTAGTTTGGAGGAGCAGATGGAGCGAGCAGCTATAGCATACATGGATCTTCTGGAAGGGAGTGACAAACCAGTGGCTGGCTCCACATGTGAGTTTATAAACAGACATCTGAATCTGCAGACTAAGACTGATAAAACAATTGTTGCTCTTCTTTGTCTGTATGTGGTATTTTTCATGTTTTATCTTTTAGTTCAGTATTTGGATTACCTCATATTTTAAGCAGTTTTCAAAGCTAGAAGAATCCTTCATTTTTAAGATGCAAAACATTGAAGTTTTGCAGATATACCAATATATCCAGTTTAATTTTAACTGATATTTATACCAATGTTTACATGTATTTTAAACAAAAACTAAAATCTTTGAAATGCACTTTCAAGAGAGAGACTGCTATTAACAGCAGTTATAGGCCAATATTTACAACCAATAAATGCCCATGTTACCAACCATCATAGGCATTTATTTAAAGCAAATAAAGACTCCTATTTACTTGCCAATATCTACTGCTGATATTGCTGGATCTTTATAGCCGCAAAGCCAATAAGGGCCAGTATTTACAGTAGATGTAAAATTTGCAATATAGGCCAATACTTACTGTAGATTTAAGCTGATATTTACAGCCCATGAAGGCCATGTTTTTCTTGTAGATATAGGCTGATATTTACAGCTGATATAGGCTGACATTTACTGTAGTTATAGGCTGATGGTGTATGCTGATATTTACAGTGGATTTAGGCTGATCTCAGCCCATAAAGGCCCATTTTTACAGCAAATACAGGCTGATATTTATTGTAGATGTAGGCTGATATTTACAGCAGATATAGGCTGATATTTACAGCGGATGTAGGCTGATATTTACAGCGGATGTAGGCTGATATTTACAGCGGATGTAGGCTGATATTAATGGCTTATTTTGACTGAATTTTAAAATTGGATGTTGCTTTAAAGACTGACATATGGAAGCACATGCTGCCATTCTGTTAATGTATCTCCATGTTTTGTGCTGCTTGCATGTGGTGCACAACAATTCTTTGACATCAGCTGTCCGTTCTGTTGTCTAAGCTCCCCTTGTTCACCTAAATGATACTCCATTTGGATATGTTTTTTATTTATTTGATGGGGCTGGAATAGTGGGGAATCACAACATTATTTCCCTGCTACTGCACTTTTGATTTAGAGCCCCTCTGGTGATGGATTGACATTCTATCTCTTAAATGTATCACCATATTCATGCATTAAATATAAAGCTCTCTTTTAATGAAGCTGCTCTTTTTTAAAAGTGACTTTATTTAAGCTAACATTTATTACAAAAAGGAATGTAAGCGTTTTTAAGAAGACTGTAGTTCAAGAAATTTGCATCGGTGAGGCATTCAGGTGTGAAATGAGGTTGTCAAATAACAATTTGCATCTAAATCAAAATTTGTCTTTGCAGTTAAGCTGCTGAAAATAGAGCTGACCAGACTGTTGAACTGCAAATACTTTAGCTGTCTTCCTCCTCCACCCAACATGTCTGCAGAGACGCCGCTGAGCTCAACCACACACAGCAGTAAGAGCATCAAGATGACTCGCAAAACCCTCATTTATATTTGTTTTAAGTTATTGTACTCATGTTTGCTTCTGTACATAATGTCTTTATTTTTCCTGTGTTCATCCTCAGCAAAGTCCAAACCAAATGAAGTTTCAAAGAAAGAGGTAAGATGTCTGTGTATGCAGGCTTTGAAGTCCTTAATTCTTTACTATCTGAGGCTATAAGCATGCTCCAGGATCCACTGATGCTCTGTTGGTGATATGACAGTTTTTCAACAGACTCTACCTGACAGACACTGAGGCTCCTCCACATGCTCAGAACTGGAAGGATGACTTCCAGTCCATGAGGGAGCGTGAGCCTCCGGACTGCTGGGACATGGAGTTCTCTGACGGAGCCACTTCACCTCAAGGTGCAGTCATCAAACCGTGGAGAGGAGCTGCCGCTTTCATTCCCAAAATCCCCATCACGTCCAAGAAACAATCTGCTGACTGCAAACTGGTGAGGAGTGACTGTTGCATTGTAGGTTTAGCAGACAGGTTGGAGACCAAAAAGAGCTACCATACATCATTGCCAAAAACAGTGATTTAACCTTGCACAACATGGGAGTTGCTGCTTTTCTTTTATTCACGATGCTAATGTTGGAAATGATACTTTTGTGCATTTAAAAACTATTTGGTACTTGAGGACTGCTGAATACCTCGAATTTCATGTCTAATAGTTAAATTGATGAGTGTTGTGTGGTTGTTGATGATTTTATTGTTCAGTAATTTTAAATTGATGATATTCTCCCCAGAGGAAAGAGAGGAGGGCCAAAGGAGATCAACAAAAGTCGGTGAGTATGAAGCCAAAGTGTGGAAACTGAACTCTTCAATGTAAATGCATGACTATCTCTCCTCTTGTGATCCCCAGCAGGCTGTCCACATGGACATGCCCGTTGAGGTCTTCAACTCTCAGTCGGCCTTACCCAAAGACCCTGTCCTGAGGAAGCAGCAGCTGGAAGACCTCATGACCAAGATCCACGGCTCCTTCAGCTTCATGCAGGTCAAGTTAAGCTGTTTTAATAACCACCCTGTTAATCTGAGCTTTAGTTTGAGTGATCATCAGCAGTGTTTGAATTGAAGGTTTAAAAATTATACTTTGTATTAAGGACTCTCTGTTGGATGGTGAGAGCTCTCCAACTAAAAGCCATCCTAGGCTGAAGAGACGCACATCAGGATCTCCCTCTCCTCTGGGTAAATTTAAATAGTTTGCAAGCTTCTTTATTGAGACACAGTTAGAGTCCAGTCTTGTTTTGGAGGTTTAAGCCATGTCAATGACCTTCATTAGTAAATGTTTGTATTTATTATTGCAAGCCAAGCCTAAGTAAGGAAATTTGTGTTTGGTTGATTATTTCTTTGTTGTAACAATGCTTCTTGGTAATAAATCTTATATCGTTGGAAAGCCTGTTTATTTCCCTTTTAAATGGTGCCACTGGTCACCAGCCTGGTCTCACACTACTGTGGGATGACATCCCATTCTTCAACCAGCATGTCACAAGTCAGCCCATGTGGATGTGTTGGTCACTCCGGCATGAACGGCACGTCCAAGCTGATCCCACAACTGTTCAGTAGGGTTGAGGTCAGGACTGCTGGCAAGCCATTCCATCCTCCCCACTCCCAAATTCTGGGGGTAGTCTCTGAAAAACCCTGCTCTGTAGGGGCGAGCGTTGTCATCTTGGAGGACAAAGTTCAATCCCAGGCGGTGGAGATATGGGATTGCCACTCGTTGCCCAATCTCATCTTGATATCTCTCTCCATTGACATTGCCTCCTCCAATGATTACAAGCCTCATTTTTCCAGTGAGGGTGATGTTGCCCCACACCATCACACAGCCTCCACCAAAAGATGTTACTCTTTCAGTGCAACCATCAGCATAGCGTTCTCTGTGTCTTCTCTACACTTTGACCCTAGGATCTAACTTTCATAGGCAGAATCTGGACTCATTGCCGAACATGAAATTCCTCTACATGTTCAGGGCACATGTTGCTGACAGCAGCACAAACAGGCCTGACAGTGATGGGCAGTCATGACAGGCCTACTTGCAGCCTTATGAGACACGAGATGGCTGAGATTTGGCAGATTTTTCATAGGCACAACCCACATACTCTGCAATGCTGCTCATCCCACAAATGCACTTTCCTTACAAATGTGGCACCATTTAACAGAGGAATAAACAGGCTTTCCAACAGTATAAATGTATTGCCAAGAAGCATTGTTACAACATAAAAAATATCTACCAAACACAAATTTTAGTACTCTAAAATCTGATCACAAAGGGTCAGTATGACATGGGTCAGAATCACAAAAATGACATTTTTCTTGTAATGGTGTATTCATTGGTGTATTGCTTCATAAGCTTTTGGCTGAATTGAATTGGAGAAGGGACTTTTTTGCCAATGTACTTTATCTGGACAGAAATTGTACTTCAGCAATAACTTCAGTACATTCAAATGTGATTAATATACCTTGATTGATTTTTGTCTTGTTTCTGTCTCTGAACCAACCAGCCCAAACCAACTTGAGAAGCCCAGTTGATGTTCTGCCCAAAGCGATGCATGTAAGCTGCCCTATCTGTTAAGTCAGTACCTTTTTATGTTAGGTTTATCCAAATCACTTGGACTTGTCATCACCTCATCCTCATCCTCCACTCAGTCCACTCCACTGCCTACCAGGCTCCTGGAGCGTAAATCCAGTCTAACAAATGGAGATCAGTGCCTGGAGACGTGTGATCTGGAACTTTCCTCAACAAACGATCTACCTCATGTAAGCTTCAGCCTCAGACATTTAAAGATATGTTTAAGGCCGGCCACACACACAGGATTTTAAGCCCGATTTTAGCCAAGATTTGACTCCCTCAATGATTGTGGGGGCGTATACCGACTTGAGTCTCGTCGCAAACAATTATTTGTCTGAGTAGTCTGCATGTGTGTGGTGTCAACACAATTCATTTACTGCTCCAAATCGCATCGTAGCCTCCCAGACCCTGAATCATAAATATCAAACATGTTTGACTAGGTCGTAGTGCCACTGACGGAGTACCCACAACAACCAATGAGAGCGAGCACAGCGGGTAGCGTCACCAGAAGAATCATGCGTACTTTTACCACTCACAGCCATGAACACAACTGTACCTTAATTCTAGCCAGGATTTTGTCCTGAGTCTTTCCACTGTTTTATGATTGTTGCTGCACCTGCAACACACAACAGGACAGCCTGTTGTGGAGAGACAGCAAGACGGTATCGACAGACATCCATGTTTTGTCTTTTTTTTCCTGATCACGCAAGGTCGTAGGCAGGTCGGCAGGTGTGTGGTCTCCAGTGATCTGACAGTCTGGCTGAGTAGCCTGGTGTGTGCGTTCAGAGGGTTAAAGATGAAAATCTTTGGAAATTGCCCTGAAGTCTGTGGTCTCTCACGGTTTTAAAATCGTTTCAGATTTAAAAATCGTCTAGTGTGTGGCCGGCCTAACCCCCTCAATATTTAAGTGGTTTACAATTGCCCTCTTTTGCAGGAGCCTTCACAGTTCACTGAAAGAACAAAGTTTGCTTCTCCACCGCTGTACCGCAGGGAGTCGTCCGTCTCTGCCGACGGGACAAAGGTGGGTTAACATCAGTTTGAAGTTTCATGGAACTACGTGTGATGAAACTTAAACATGTTGTTCTGTAGATGCCAGTGACTGAATCAGGAAAGCAGTCACCCTGTAGTGGAGAGGCGTCTTGCACCTCCACCCCCCCTCTGGGACAGACATTTTCTACACCACCAACAAGACGAACTCTGGCATCTGAACAGTTTCAGAACATGCAGTCAGTAAGTCTCAAACCCACTTTGTCCTCTATCAAGGCCCAGTTTTAGTCTCTGTTGCTGGTAATATGCTAACAGGTTTCCTTGCTTGTTGGACACTATTCAACCACAAGTTACTGGGCTTTTGTGATAGAAGTGTTCTATCTGGACTATTAAAATGTTGTTGGGACTCCTGGTACATTAAGTATACAGTAACGGTAACAAGATCCTGTGCCATGAGGTCCCCCAGCGATCCGTCCATTTTCTTCCACTTATTTGGGGCCAGGATTTCAAGGCATTCCCAGACCTAAAGGAATATCCTTTCAGTGAGTTCTGGGTCCACCCTGGGGTCTCCTCTCAGTTGGATGAACCTGGAAGACCTTCAAAGGGAAGTGACCAGGAGGCAAATGGATCAGATGTCTAAACCATCTGAACTTATTCCTTTTGATGTGAAGGGGCAGCGGCTCTACTCTGAGCTCCTTTTGGATATCCTGGCTCCACACCTTGGTTTGCTGAGATCAGACGAAATTTTTAAACTCAATTGTAGCCTAATCAGACAGTTTTAGGATTCCATGATCAGTTGTTTTATCATGTGTATTTTGTCATAATGGAAAGATGGTCAAGTCCATGTCTGAGAGACCTCATGACCTCCCAACAGATTGTTTGATTTTTGTTCTGTACTCTGAAACAAAAAATTATGTATCCTGACCTTGGCTTCAGGCAGAGCCTAGCCAACCCCTTAAAATGACTCATCCCTGCCACTTGTATCTATGCTCTAATCTTTTGGTCATTACCAAAGCTCATGACCATCGCTGAGTGTTGGAACACAGACATATTTGGTAAATCTAAAGCTTTGCAGTGGCAATGATCTGCAGTAACTCAAATTCTTTTGGAAAATTGCCTGTTTGGTCCACTTATTGCCAGTCCTGATCTGAATTAAGCAATTCTGCCATCTCTTGAATTTTGCTTTTCCTCTCTCTGTAGGTCTTCAAGGTGAGCTCCTCCTTACCTCAGAATGGAGACTACAAACCAGACTCTGCAGCTTTTGATGAGACCAGGTACACAACTGCAAGCACCCAGACTCCTCCTGAGTTTGCCCCTTCAGAAGATGACCCACAGCCGGGTATGTTCTCTAACTTTTTTTGTTTCTATACTCTTGAATAATCAAGCTGAGTGGTCAAAAGTGAACCATCTGTGATGCATTTTGTGTTCCTTTGTCTCTCTAGTGTACCCGTCTGATTACACTGTGAACAGTGGCGGACAGATCTTCCTCTCCCCTGGTCAGTCGAGTGGAAGCGTGGGTCGATCCGGCCAGTCCTACTACAACAGAGGATCTGTTAGAGGTATGACACGTGGAGGCAAAGGACTGGCACAAAGCTTTCGCTCTGCTGGGTGGCATCGAGGTATTTATCCTCAGCTTCTCTGTTGTCTTTCAGGGTTTCTCTCTTTGACATTTCCTCCTCTTGTTTGATCTGATCAGGGAGTTTTTGCTATAGTGTTGGCTGATGGGTTACCTACTGTTTTCTATCTCTCAGGAGGATCCTACATCCCCCAGACTCATTTCAGGGACTCTGGACCTCTTCTCTATGCTGCTAGAGTAAGTACCCATACTATTCGTCTACTCGCTTGGTTACTTAAGTAAAAAATTGACTTCTGTTGTGGGAGGAGTGTTGACAATCCAGTCAGTTCTCAGGATCAGCTCTTTTGGGAGTAGCCCTTGGCCCATTTGGACTGAAAGTTTTCACTGGGATGTCCATAGTCTAGGAATGGGCCAAATCAAGCAGTTACTGGGCAACTAGACTTACCTTAAGGCACAGCATTTGGTAACAACTGGCCTAGAGTTACTCAAGTCTGTGAGCAAATTGATGTTTTATAGTCTCTCTGTTTTTTTTTCAGGATCCTGGTTATCAACATGGCTACAGACGAGGAGGGGGAAGGCATAACTCAAGTGGTACGATCTTGAATTTATGATTTCTGGTGTTAATTGAACTCACATGTACAGCTAAGGATTATAAATGCAAGGATCCTTATGTTTCATCCCGTTTCTTCAGCCGCCTGGAGCGACTCCTCCCAGGTGAGCAGCCCCGACCGTGAAGGCGCCTTCACCATCGTGGACTCGGGTCATGGAGATTCCCTGTCCGTCTCTACAGTGGAGGTCCCTCTCACCCCTCATGGCCACCACCACCCCACTTTGCTCCCTTTGCAGCTCTACCCGCTCACTCAACCTCTGCGGATCGCCTTCACTGCCTCTCGCACTGCTAATTTCGCCCCAGGCAACCTGGACCAGCCCATCGTGTTCGACCAGCTGCACAGCAACCTTGGTGACATGTACGACACCCACATCGGCCGCTTCACCTGTCCTGTCAATGGCACCTATGTCTTCATCTTCCACATCCTGAAGCTCGCAATCAACGTGCCGCTCTACATCAACCTCATGCGAAACGAGGAAGTGATGGTATCTGCGTATGCCAATGATGGCGCTCCGGATCATGAGACAGCCAGCAACCATGCCATTCTGCCGCTGTTTCAAGGAGACCAGGTATGGCTCAGGCTGCACCGTGGCGCCATCTATGGCAGCACCTGGAAGTACAGCACCTTCTCTGGCTTTCTGCTGTACCAGGATTGAACTTTAGCATATCAATGGCCCTACCCCTCCACGTGTGGACTGTTTATTTTGCACTAAATGAGGAGCTGTTGTTATCATGGTCAGGCTGCATGCCAGTTTACTTTTCCACCTATAATTAAAAAAGGTGTTTGCTGCCAAAAGATCCATTTTGACTACTTGAAAAATGCCAGAATGCCGCCAAACTTCCACAAATGAATACTTCCTGATGTTGGTGCTCCAGGTTACTCATCCTCGTACATCTGGACCTTGAAAACATGCCATCTTGCCGTGAATTGGTTACCGATATCACCGTGAACTTTGATGCACTATTCTGAGTTTGTGCCTTTTTGTTTTGAATGGCTTTGGATGACTGAAGAGATTATTAATGAACTGAATGAATGAAGCATTGACTCTTCTTAAAGCACTTTGCTCCATGTGGGGCTCCTGTGAAGAGTTTCACTTTGCCTTGTGTGAATGTGAAGAAGATGGAGTGAGTTCTTGGTGGTGGGTGTGGTGTTTGAACACTTGAGGCCAAATTGTTGCACTAACAGACTACTGTGGAGAGATGTGGTCCCGTGATGTGCCTAAATAAAAGACAAGCAGTGAAGTTTGGGTTCTTACTTTTTTATTTTGTTTTAAAGTTATTTTTAATTTAAATGGGACATTTAATGGCTACTTTCAAGTTAAACTGTGCAGAAGAAAAGGTTGGCTCAACAGTAGTTGTAATCTGAGAAAAAACAAATGATGGGCATTTGTGGATAACCAGAGTTGTAGCCCTAATATTAGCCTTAGGTGGACTGAGTCTCTCATTTCTGGAAATGGACTCCCTTTCAGATTATTTTCCAACTGACCGCAGTGATGTGCGCTTGCCATTTTACTGGCTAGTACAGTGGCTTGCAAAAGTATTCATAGGCCTTGAACTTTTCCACATTTCTTCACATTACAACCACAAACGTAAATATATTTTATTGGGATTTCATGTGATAGGTCAACATAAAGTGGCAGATAATTGTGACATGGAAAGAAAATTATACATGGCTTTCAAATTTTTTTACAAATGAAAATCTGAAAAGTGCGGTGTGCAAAAGTCGTCAGCCCCCCTGGAGTCAAAACTTTGTAGGGCCACCTGTTTTCTGCAATTACACCTGCATGTCTTTTGAGGTATGTCCCTACCAACTTTGCACATCTAGAGACTGAAATTTTAGCCCACTCCTCTTTGCAAAATAGCTCAGGCTCAGTCAGATTTGAAAGAGAGCGTCTGTGAACAGCAATTGTGAAGTCTCGCAAGATTCTCCATGGGATTTAGCTCTGGACTTTCACTGGGCCATTCTAATACATTAATATGCTTCAATTTAAACCATTCCATGTAGCTCTGGCTTTATGTTTAGGGTCGTCCTGCTGGAAGATGAACCTCCGCCCCAGTCTCAAATCTTTTGCTGATTCAAACAGGTCTTCCTTCAAGATTGCCCTGTATTTGGCTCCATCCTTGCCATCAACTCTGACCAGCTTCCCTGTCCCGGTTGAAGAAAAGCATCCCCACAGCATGATGCTGTCACCCCCATGTTTCACAGTGGGGATGGTGTGTTCAGGGTGATGTGCAGTGTTGGTTTTCCACTATACATACCACCTTGCATTTAGGTCAAAAAGTTCAATTTTGGTCTCATCTGACCAAAGCACCTTCTTCCACATGTTTGGTGTGTATCCCACATGGCTTTTGGCAAACAAGACTCCTTTATGGCTTTTTTTCAACAATGGATTTCTTCTTGCTACTCTTCTTTAAAGGCCAGATTTGTGGAGTGCATAAATAGTTGTCCTGTGAACAGGTTCTCCCACCTGAGCTGTGGATCTCTGCAGTTCCTCCAGTTACCATGGGCCTACTTGTTGCTTCTCTGATCAGTGCTCTCCTTGCCCGGCCTGAAATTTTAGGTGGACTGCCATTTCTCAGGAGGTTTGTAGTTGTGCCATGCTCTTTCCATTTTTGGATGATGGATTTTGACATAATAAAAGCTTGGGATATTTTTTTGTAACCTAACCCTGCTTTAAAATTCTCCACAACTTTATCCCTGACCTGTCTGGTGTTTTCCTTGATCTTTATGGCGCTGTTTGTTCACTGATGTTCTCTAACATACGTCTGAGGCCTTCACAGAACTGCTGTATTTATACTGAAATTAGATTACACACAGGTGGACTCTATTTACTAATTAGTTGACTTTTGAAGGCAATCGGTTGTACAGGATTGTATTCATGGGTATCAGACTCCAGGGGGCTGAAAACTTTTGCACACCACACTTCAGATTTTCATTTGTAAAAAAAAATGTTGAAAGCCATGTATAAATTTCCCTTCATTTTACAATTATGTGCCACTTTGTTGATCTATCACATGAAATCCCCCCAAAAAATATATTTACGTTTGTGGTTTTAATGTGAAGAAATGTGGAAAGTTCAAGGGGTCTGACTACTTTTGCAAGCCACTGTATGTATAGTATTTCACTAAGAAAAACAACGCCAATAACGAAATGGATTTAAGATGGTGTGTTATTGATGAGAAGAGGAGCCTGAAGGAGATGAGTCAAAGTGCTTAAAGATGGAAGGATGAAGGTGAGGGTAGTGGGATGGAGGGATGAGGTAAAGTTTGTGGAATAGAGGGATTTGGGGAAGGGTAGAGGGATAGGAGAACGAAGGGATCAAGGGAACAGGATCAGGTTAAGGGTGGAGGGATGAGGGTACGGGTCAAAGGATGAAGAGAGGAGGGTAAAGTTTGAAGAATTAAGATGGTGTAATGGAAATAAAAAGGTAGGAATGAGGTAAGGATCTGGGTATGAAGGGCTGAGGTAAAGCTAATGGTATAGAGGGATGAGGGTAAGGGTCATGGGATGTAGGGTTAAAGGTGGAGGAATGCAGGGATGAGGTAAGGGTCAAGGGATGAAGGGATGAGGTGCATGGGATTGAGGGTTTAGATAAGTGTCATGGGATGTAGAGATGAAGGTAGGGGTTAAAGGATGAAGGGCTGAGGTTGAGGGTCAAGGGAAAGAGGGATGAGGTGAAGGGATGAAGAATTGTGGTATGTAGGAATAAGGTAAGGGTCATGGGATGCGATAAGGGTTTTGGTGTTGAGCGATGACTTAAAGGTCATTGGAATAGGGGGGTTAAGGGTTGCAGGATGGAGGGATGAGGTCAGGGTCATGGGACAGAGGGAGGAAGGAATGAGGATAAGGGTCGAGGGACAAAGGGATGAAGGATAAGGGTTGTGGGATGGAGGGATGAAATAAGGGTCAAAGGGCAAAAGGATGAAGCTAAGGGTCATGGAATGGAGGTAAAGATTTTGGGATTGTGGGATGAAGGAAGAGTTAAGGGACAAAGGGGCGAGGTTTGGCTTGTGGGATGGAGGTAAGGGTTTTGGGATTGAGGGTTGAAGGTAAGGGTCATGGGATGGAGTTAAGGGTTTTGGGATGGAGGGGTAAGGTAAGGGTCGAAGGATGAAGGGATGAGGTAAAGGTTGTGGGACAGAGGGATGAAGGGTAAAGGGCAATGTGTAAATGGGTGATCAGCTGGTCCAATCTGGCAATAGTGCCGCAAAGGACATATAAAGGAGTGGAATCCACTATGGGTGAGGATCTGGTTGATGTTTGGTGGGTGAAGAAGACTGGTGACTGGCTAGTGTTTGCTGGTCTAGGTCCGATGTGACGATACTAGAGGAGTGGAGATGCTGGTTAGATGATGTTAGATGAGGTTAGATGGATGTAGGAGACTGATGACTTGCTCAAGGATGACACCTCAGGTATAGAGGATAGTCGTTTAAAATTCCCTGTTAGGGGCTACCTATGATGTCCATCCTCCCAGAACCTAAAATGTTGGGTAAGTGGGGTGCCCATCGTGTCTATTGTGCTCAGGGTCAGCAACTTTCAGGCACATTTTGACAGGGTGTAAGATCTGATTGTCACAAGGAAAATGTACATGGCAGCTTCAACAGGGTTTTGAAAAGTTTGGAAGCAGGAATCGAAATGTGTGTGGGTGGGGGGTTCAAAGGCGCCAAAGGGGGCTAAGGGTTAGGAGATGCAGGGGGAAATTTGTGCCACAGGAAACAGTTTGCTCTTATCTGAGGCCTGATGTAATATAGCTATGGTCTGCAAGTCAGCACATTACTTTGCTTTTTTTTTCCAGTCAGTATTAATATTTTTTGTACTATAGAAGTATGGTACATTAAAAAACACCCCAAAAATAAAGGCCTTGGGGTGACAGTTTTCGAAAGAAACTTAAAAGTAACATTATATATTAAATTGTGAAATAAAAACGTATTTAACGTCATGAATTAAAAAGAAAGACATATTTTACGTGGTGGTTGATCCCCAAACAAACCTATTATCAGAGCTGCAGTCCAGCAGTAGGCGGTAAGGAATGTATGTGCTAGTTTGATAGCCGTTGTTTTTAAGTTCAGCGAAGAAGAATCCAAACACCGTAAACCGTCTGTTTACTGTTTTACGCCCTCCGACAGTCGGTTGCCGGTAAAACGGGGCAGGGCCTCTGTTCACCGTAACGGTAGTCGGAGTTTGAGAGAAAACATCATCTCTGCCTTTACAATGAGCGTGATACAGCTTCTCTAAAACAGCGTTTTAACGAGTCTTCCGTTTACGAGCTGCTGCTTCTTCTTCTTCTTCTGCATGTAGTGACGGGAGTTGTAGTTTTTAGCTCTTGGAGGACTGAGTGACTGGAAGCAGCTCGGCAGAATACAACAGCAGCTAACGCTACATGAATGAGAGAATAAAAACACTAAACTAAACAGTCATGGATCCGAACAGGATAATCCAGGCTCTGAAGGGGACCATCGACCCGAATCTGAGGATAGCCGCTGAGAGTGAGCTCAACCAGGTGGGCGAGATGAGGAGGTTTTGTTTGGGTGGTTGTCGGAGGAGGGGGGCTTCATGGACCGAGTTAGTCCAGAAATGATGCCGGTGTTTGTGGAGGAGAGCAGGCCGTGCTAATGCGATCCAGCTCGGTGGGATTGTGGTGCCGTTTTATGAGTTTATATCAGGTCTGAGATCAGCAGTAAGACTTTTAAATGATCCCAGACAGCTGGAGGACAATAGGAATCAGATGTGACAGCTAACACGGACCATCAGGAGCTAAAATACTCCTCAACTTTGTCATGTTAACTCTCTCAGCTGTCGTACTGCTGAAACATCATAAAACCAGTAGATATAATAATATATTATCAGTATAGTAAAGGATGTAACGATACACTCATCTCTTACGATGCAAATCACAAGACTGGGTTCAAGATAGGGCTGGGCAATAGATCCAGTTTAGTATAACAATATAAATGGTCCTGTTGCATTGGAAAGGGTCCCCACCATTCAAATCCAGTAACTAAATCTAAATTGATGATTGATTGATTTACATCATCCAATAGTAGAAACATATTTTATAATCCACCACTGTCTTCATTGTAGATGTGCTGAGGAAGTCAAATGTGCTAAGGCACTCACTTTCTCACTCTGGATCAGTACGCACAACCACAATCATGGGGAAGACTGCTGACTTGACAAATGTCCGCAAGACAATCATTGACACCCCTCTCAAGGAGGGTAAGCTAAAGAAGGTCACTACTGAAAGGGCAGGCGGTTCTCAGAGGGCTGAATCAGAGCATAGTGAAGTTTTCACAGTCAGTGATGGCTTGGGGTGCTTTGTCATCTGCTGCTGTTGGTCCACTTCATTTTATCAATCGTCTAACTGCATTCTATTTTTGTGTATCAGTCCTACAAAATCATCAACTTCGCTCCGACACTGCTTCAGATCATCGTGTCAGAGCAGGTGGAGTTTCCTGTTCGTCAGGCAGGTGAGACTTCAAAATAAAACTTTGTTAATCAATGGACTGTTGTTTCCAATCTCATTTCATCATCTTGGTACATTTCCATCTTGATCTTCAAGATTAAAAAAAAAAATTCATTGACACTCTGCCTTAATCTCTTACCGTGTGTTTGTTTCTGCATGTAGCGGCCATCTACCTGAAGAACATGGTGAGCCAGTACTGGCAGGACAGAGAGCCATCTCTGGGTGAGGTCATCTTTCCCTTCAACATCCACGAGAACGACCGGCAGCAGATCAGAGATCACATCGTGGAGGGCATCATCCGCTGTCCAGAGTCCATACGGTATGGTACACAGAGCACGCATATTAAAGAAAAGATCCCTGCAATGATGAAAAAACTCCCATCAATTTCAACATGCTACTATATAAAATCACTGTTTTGTCATTGAAGTTTGGTGGCTTTAAAGGCTGTTTATTGTTCAAATATACATCTTGATCCTTCGCAAAAAGGTTTTTCTCTGCAGGGAATCTTTTCAAGAAGTTGTGGGACACTAAAAGACAGAAATCTGTCAGTGAAGAATAAGAAGTTGCAAGAAGTTGGGAGTCTTTTTCTCCACAGATCGCTTACAGATTGTTTACAGCCTGTTTGTTACTTCAAGATGAAGAAATCTGCCAGAGCAATTCCAATACCTTTAAGATTCTAATTATTTAAAACAAACAAAAAGTTAAAAATACCAGAATGATCCTCCAGTGATGCCCCTAAAGTTGTGAATTCCCTCTCCATCAAAACTGGAGTAGAAAAACTTAAAAGTGTTTATAGCTCCTTTATATTTGACAATATATGTTCTTCTTGTCCTTAGAGCACAGCTGACCATGTGTCTGCGAGCCATCATCAAACATGACTTCCCTGGGCGTTGGACGGCCATCGTGGACAAAATCGGCATGTACCTGCAGTCTCAGAACAGCGGCAGCTGGTACGGCAGCCTGCTGGCTCTCTACCAGCTGGTCAAAACATACGAGTGAGTAACCTGCTTGTGTTTTACCTCAGGGCTCCAAACATCCTTTCCCAGGGAGCTGTTGGCCCTCAGATCACGGATATAAATGATATTCTCCTTGTAAGGTCATCCTAGCAGGATCCAGGATCTCTAGTGGTTTAGTACAGACTTGTGTGGTTTTCAGGTACAGGAAGGCGGATGAGCGGGAGCCGTTGCTGGCAGCGATGCAGATCTTTTTGCCGAGGATTCAGCAGCTCATCAGTCAGCTGATGGCCGACGCCACCATCTTCTCTGTCCTCATCCAGAAACAGATCCTCAAAATCTTTCACGCCCTCGTACAGGTGTGTATTATGACCTTTGCTAAAGTATGATTATCCCCCTTAACCAGTTACTAGAGCACTTGATTGCTCCAAGCCTGACTGGGCCTGAGCACAAGCACCTCATTATTATAGACCAATAACAAAATGTGCAGTCTCATGGAGTCAGCACAGTGTATAAATACACAGACAACATGACAATAACATGTAGCACAGTATGGAGCACTTACACCAGTCAAACAAACTGGACTTCAGAGATCAAACATGCTTGAGCACAGTAGGGATTACCGAGTATAAATGCAATCCAGTATTCATGGTAATACAACAATAACTGCAACAACAACTAGAAACAGAACAGAATTTTTTTTATTTTTTTGTAAATCAATCGTGGTTAATAACATTTGGCTTTTTTTTCTTTTCTTTTCTTTTTTTTTTTACAAAAAAAGGCAAAAAAAATCCTCTTTAATGTTAAAGTGAAATCAGATTTCTACAAAGTAGTTTTCTTGAACAGTGGCTTTCTATTTGCCATTCTGCCATCTCAGCTGCCAAAGCTTTTAACTCGTAGTCGTAGGTGTCTTGGTGGCCTCCCTCACTAGTTTCTTTCTTGTTCTCAGTTTGTGAGGACGGCCTGATCTAGGCAGATTTACACATGTGCCATATTCCTTCCATTGATTTATGATGGTTTAACTGAACTCCAGGGGATGCTCGGTGGCTTGGAAATGTTTTTCTATCCATCCATTGTCTTATACTTTTCATTAACCACTTGTCGGCTGGACCTCTGTTGAGTTAGGTCAGTCACTTTAAAGAGGATGGATATTTTTGCAATCACTTATGTTACATTAAATATTTTTGTTCGATTGGCATTACTTCTTGGAAATCAGTTTTTTTTTCTTTTTTTGTCAAATTGCTAAATGATATTGACCATGATTGCTTTTAATCTGCCCAGTGAGCAGGTGAAAAATGATTCAAATGGTGCAGCATTCAGCAAGACCATCCTGTTCTCAACAGAGCAAAGTCTCAAGGGAGCAGCAGATGAAATTAAACAAAATAATCTACATTCTCATTCTTCGAAAGCTAGGTTTTCCACAAATACGATTTATCAGTAAAATTGATTTATTTGCCAGGCCTGTGGAGATGATGATGACAATAATGATAATGGCAGCAGTGATGATAATGATGATGACAGCACTTCTCTCTCTCTTCTGTTTGTTCAGTACTCGCTGCCTCTCCAGCTGATCAACAACACAGTTATGACTCAGTGGATGGAAATACTGCGGGCAATAATGGACCGAGACGTTCCAGCTGTAAGACATCCATATTTTTTGGTGTCTTGTGTCATACTTGGAAATGCCTTGTTGCTGAAAAGTGCTTCATTTGGTTGATGGGTGAATGCTTCCAAGGTGAGAGCTGAAAAAATGAATACAATTTTTTTGTGTGTGTGTGTTTCAGGAAACGTTAGAGGTGGATGAAGACGACCGTCCCGAGCTGGCGTGGTGGAAGTGTAAAAAATGGGCGCTACGTATCATCACCAGACTGTTTGAGCGGTGAGTAAAGATCCGCTCTCAGATCAGCAGGAAGTAGATCTGTCACCAGCAGCAGCGAATCATGTGCTTCTGTCCTAAATTTACAGGTATGGAAGTCCCGGCAATGTGACAAAGGAGTACTACGAGTTTGCAGACTTTTTCCTGACGACATACGCAGTCGGCATTCAGCAGGTTAGGAGACTGATTTTATAAGTAGTTTGACTTTAAAAGGGTGAAAATCAACTTCAAGAACCACTTAGCATATTGTATGTTTGTGCATGTGTCTAGGTGTTACTGAAGGTGGTGGACCAGCACAGACAGAAGCAGTACGTCACTCCTCGTGTCCTGCAGCAGTGCCTCAACTACCTGAACCAGGGCCTGTCTCACTCACTTACCTGGAAACAGATGAAGCCGCACATGCAGGTAGGACATGTTCTAAAACATGGTGGGATTTCAATTATTAATATAAACAAAATTTGCACGCTCTGTTAAAATCACTACCAGTGGAGTGCATAGCGTCCTCTTCTTTTATGGTGTTCCCCTACCATAGGCCATCTGTCAGGAGGTCATCTTCCCTCTCATGTGCTACAAAGACGAGGATGAGAAGCTCTGGCAGGAAGATCCGTATGAGTACATCCACATGAAGTTCAGTGAGTACAACATCACTTCTATTATTAAATTACATGAGCAATTAGGAGAAAGTGTAGCTTTCGCTGTATGTTAATAAATCTTCTCACAAGCTCTAGTTCCTTAACCTTGAAAAGCAGATGGATACGCCCATTTCCTTGTTTTTCACTGGCGAATCCATCTTGCAAAGCTCCCGTCTGAACCGTTTGGGCCCGGTTAGAAAGTGACAGGACTAATCGGCGACAAGGGGCAGTACTTTCAGGCACGGCAGACTCGTGACGTAAACAAGCAGCAGCAAGAAGGGGTACAATTATGGCGGAAGAGCTTAGCGTGGACACTGCTAAAGTATAAGTTTTATCAGAACTTGACAACAATTCTTCGTTAAAAGAAGAACAAAGAACAGCAGTGAGTTGTTTTCTTTTCAAAAACGATAAAAGTCGAGTACTTACATGTCTATAGTTGCCATGTTTCACGTTATTCCTCGTAGCTGCGCATACGCAGCTCGATAGCTGCTACGTCACGTGTTTTGTTGCTCTTATTGGCCTGTAGAGATGTGATAGACAGAATGTTCATCCAATCACACTCCGAGTTTTTTTCAAAGCCTCTGCCTTTTCTCAAACGTTTCCTATTTCCCAGATGGATGTGTGAAACAAATCCATCTGGCATGTCCGGTTACTAGTTCCTGTTTGCTGCATTCATTTTACCCTCTACCTTAAAAAGCCTTCCAGTGCTGCTTAGAAGCATCCCCACAGCATGATGCTGCCGCCACTGTGCTTCACAATGGGAATGCTGTATTTGTGGTTATGTGTGTACAAAAGTTTGCTGCAGTCCTGCTTTATTTTGAACTTCACTTTGTTATTAAAACAGATCTTTCAGCTGTGATTTTACCTTTGTATTAGCGTTTCAGAGAGACTGGCAGCCATGTTCTTCACCTGTTTGATTCCAGCATTTGTAAATGAGTTTCGTCTCTGCTGCAGGTCTCTATGATGATCACGCCCTTCCTGCCACGGCTGCACAAAGTCTCCTCTGTAAAGCTGCACGCAAAAGGAAGGAGGTAAGGAAAAATACCTCGTACATTTACACAAAAGGGTGTCTTTTTTTATGTTTTTGTTACTTTAAGGCTCATTTGCAATTTTACTTTAAAGATTAACAAGTAAGTTGCATATGTGATGTAAAATTCTTTGCCAGCTTGAAGAAGTCAGGTTCTGCACTGAGCACTTTTTTCTTTTTTTTTCTGTTTCTCATCTTTGGATTCCATTCAACAGTTACTTAAAGCCTTAAAAGTAACATAACTAAGCATCATATCTACATGTAACCCTTGTTGTCTTCTGTCCAGGTTCTTCCTCAGATCATGGAGTTCTGCCATCAGATCCTCATGGATCCCTCTGCTGATCCCCGCAGGAAGGACGGGGCGCTGCACTGCATTGGCGCTCTGGCTGAGCTCTTACTGAAGGTCTGCAGAAACAGGAGAGAAGATAAAATGCTGAACTCTCCTGCTCATTTGTGTTTTAATCTCCTCTTTGTGCTCATGTCTGGATCTTTAGAAACGGGTGTACAGGGAACAGATGGAGCTGATGCTGCAAAACTACGTCTTCCCTCTTCTGAACTCTCCGATGGGTTATCTCAGAGCCAGAGTGAGTCAAGCGTTATCATCCTTACCTCATGGCTTTTTATTTTTATGCCCAGTTCTGGAAGAAATCAAGGGCAGGTTATCATCTCTGCTAAATGTTTTTGGTTCTTAACATTTAATCCAACGCATCTGAAAGGTCTTACTTAACCTTGAAAGAATTCACAAGAAACAGTAGAAAAGACCAAAAATGAATAGTCAAATTTTGTTTATGTGATGGTGCAGAAATCAGCTCAGGGTGTATCCTACTTTATACAATTTAGACCCTGTGCACGATTTAGCTTGCAACTTTTGATCACTACAAATAACTAACTGCCGAACAGTGAGTGTTGAGGACCTTTATTTTTATTGCCATGGTATCAAATGTTGAATGTTTTTGCAGTCACTTATTTTACATTACATATTTTTGTTTAATTGATCTTACTTTGTTGAAATCTGTTTGTACTTTGACAGTTAAGTTTTTTTTTTTTTTTAAGTCAAATTAAATTGACCGTGGTTGATATAAAATAAAAAGGGTAAAACATCCAAGGCAGTGATGAATATTTATAGGCACTGTAAAGTGAATAACAAATTATATTGATATTGTTTAATTTTTACCCTAATTTACCATAGTTTGCAAATTTGTCATTGTGACAGTCCTTGTTTGAATTATTTTCCACATATCAAACACATCTCAGAGAAGAATATTTTGCTTGGAATATACAGTGAAATACAAATGTGACTAGATTTTGTGCCCTAGTGTTGTCAGTAGAGGGCGCCAAACTGCTGCAGAAAAGCCCACACAAAATCTCAGTTCATTGCCAGATTCAAACAAATGCAACATGTTGTCTATTAGCATGTGTATTTTGGAGCTAAAGTGATAAAAAGGCTGATTCTTCTTGCTTTAACCCATCCTACAGTCCTGTTGGGTCATCCATACAGTTCATGTGAGTCTGTTTTAAAGTTTTCAGCACTTCAGGTGTACTTAAATCCACCTTAACATACTTGGTGGGGCAGCACTGACACTGTTGTGGTAGATTCTGAGCTGGAAAAGCACTGTGGACAGACTGAGGTCAACATTTGTATTTGGTTGTAATAATCTGCTCTTTTCCTCCATAGTCATGCTGGGTGCTCCACAGCTTCAGCCCGCTGCGCTTCCATGATGAGGTGGTGCTGCGGAACGCTGTCGAGTTGGTCAAACAGGATCTGATAGACGACAAGGAGATGCCAGTGAAGGTGGAGGCCGCCATTGCTCTGCAGACGCTGGTCAGCAACCAGGAACAAGGTCAGAGGAGAGAAGATGTTTTATTTTTGACATTCACATTGCAAGAAATATGTGAAATAATGCAGCAGTTAAAGTATTTTCCCATGCATTTAACCCATCCTGTGCTTTGTTATGTCTGTAGCCAAGCTTTACATCAGGCCGTACATCCGGCCCGTCATGCAGGAGCTCCTACATGTAGTGAAAAAGACTGAAAACGATGATCTGACAAACGTCATCCAGAAGATGATCTGCGAGTACAACCAGGAGGTGGCTGCCATCGCTGTGGACATGACGCAGAATCTGGTAGGAACACTACACGGTCATTCAATGCATTTTCAAATATGAGAGAACCATAACCCTTTACCTACTGAGGCTTAAAATGGTGATTTGGACATATTTTGTTATTATGGCTGTAAAATAGTCAGGAAATGCCGTAAGTCTGAGAGCTTTAGTCCCTTTTCCCAGGAGTACTTGAACTTGACTTTCCAACATCTGGTTAATGATTATTGCACATTATATGGAATTGTCAGCTGTTTAAAAGAAGAAAAACAAGAAAAACAGATTTGTTTTTCATGGCTTTTATGAGAAAAAATGTTGTTATTGCTCATAAAGTTTTGATTGGACATTTGAAATGTGAACCTATACATGTTTAGAAAAATCACCAGTCATTTTTTGAGTCTAGGACTCTGGGTGTGCAAAAGAGAACTATATATGCTCTTCACATACCTGAGTTCAGAAGATGCATCCTCCAAATCTCTGTCCTCCTCTATGAACCGTAGCGGCTGTTTTACCGTTCTTGATGGTCTTCCCGACATTATAAATGTGTGTAATAAACCACAGACACGCAATGCCACTATCTAACGCTATTTTTTGAAAACAAAACACTACTCTCGCTCGCTCTCCTTTTATTCTCTTTCTTCACTCTCCTTTCTCACTTGTCTTCTGCCAAAGCTGCCGTTTTCACAGTGCTGTTTGACATTACCATAATATATATACCACACATCATATATTGCCGGAAAGCACAGATTCTCAGCTCTCTGTCAGCGTTGGAATTTTTTAAATTGAGCAAACTTTCAAGGAGTTATGGTGTTGAGAATCCGTGTAGCTGTCTCTCCAAACTTCTGGTGTATTTTTATGAATGCCCGCATTATATGGTTGTGAGTACCATAATGACCCATATATGTGTGCATGCCCACAATTCTCAGCTTTCCAACACCATTGGAATTTTTCAAATCGGACAAACTTTGACAGAGTTATGGTAATATACTCCGGACATATAAAACACATCACCAGTGCTGGCTCCGTAGGTAAAGGGTTAAAGGGCATTTCTGTTGTTTTTTTTTAAACCTGGGGCCTATTTTTAATAACTTTTGGGTTTATCTGGCAAAGGATCACATTGTATTGCAGCCAGGACAGCCATCTGAAGAAAATCTCCTGAACTATTCCCAAAAAGTTTTTTTAAACTGTGATCCAGACCAAATGTTTTTAAAATTAGGGCCCAGGTTTGATAAATAAGAGATTTATCCTTAATAATTATGATTTTTTTGTCCAAAGCATTCTTAGCTTTATGCCTTCCTCTTGATATCTCTCTATGTTTCTTTGTTTGACAGGCGGAGATCTTCACAAGGGTCCTCCAGAGCGAGGAGTACGAGGAGAATGAAGATAAAACCGTCATGGCTCTGGGCATCCTCAGCACCATCGACACCATCCTCACCGTCATGGAGGACCACAAAGAGGTCTTTAACACCCCTGAATGACGCTTTTAACATTTCCCTTTATGTGCAGTGAATCTAGAAGATATGAATGGAACTTTCCATGATAATCAGTATGTTGGGATTAACCTTTCTGTGTTCTTCTCTTCAGATCACTCAGCAGCTGGAGGGGATCTGTCTGCAGGTGATCGGCCTGGTCCTGCAGAAGCCCATCATAGGTATGGCAGGTGTGTGCGCGGGCGTTCAGTGTCTATTAACACTTAACACGTTCTCATTCAAATTATTGCTGCTTTTGCATTTTGCTGCTCTTTTTTCATTCTCAGAATGTGAAAAACGTCACAAGTTTGCTTAATTAATTCATCATCAACTCCCTCATCACTACCTTCAGAATTAATGATCCTGCACGGTGTTGTTTGATCACACTTTCTTTTAATTATGGTACTGTAAGGTACGATTCAGATTAGCTGCAGACACCAGGGTATTAACCAGGTGATCAGATCAATGATTACAAGAATTAGTTCTGATATTTCAGCCATGTATTGTAATAAACTAGAGCCCTGTGCGGGATGCTTTTCTGACCATTACTGTCCGCTCCTGCCCTCAGCTGCAACAAATCTGTCCATCACGCATCATGCATGGATTTTGACAATCCATGTTTACTATTCAGATAAACTGACAGTGCATTTGATTAAAGGAATGGTAATATTAATGTGTTCACTTAAGCACCACCTCAACAAAGTTTCCTCCCTGAATGAAGGATATCTCTCAGAAGACACCCACAACACTCACATCCTTGTCGTGCATAAAGGTACCACACAAAGTAATATTTACCAAGTCTATTTACTCATCTTTTATCATCATGTATCCTGATGTATTACAAAGGTAAAGTTGTTCCCTAATCCCTAGAAAGTTTGTGTGTCACAAAATCTGCAGCACACTTCCATCATTTCTCAGTACTGTGCTGTTACCAACCTCGTCATTAGATGTTTAATGCATTAAGACCAATTTGCATAGAAAAGGGGTGGTTTTTTCCCCCCCAAATGACTGCATAATGACTCAGCGTCTCTGCATGCTGATGCATATTTGCAATAGTAGGCCTACAATAAAATAAGGGGAGTATTAAAGCTATTTCTTTTGACTTATTTACAAAGTTTAAGAGCACACACTTTATTGGGATGCTTAAATAAAGAATCACACCACTTGGCTGCATAGAGACAGACATTTATTTCAAACACATTTATGCAGCACAGCCAACTACAACCGACATATGACAACAAATAATCCAAGGTTTCTAACACCAAGGTGTGGCACATCTCCTGTTTTATCTTGTTTGATAAAAGCATGGAGAAGGGCTTCAAAGAGAACTTACTTAATTAAGGGATCATGGAGCAGATGTATCATCACATCCAGGCCAAATAGTTTTCCTTGTGGTCGTGTTTCAACAAACTCCAGTTGTTTTCCAGCTCCGTCTCACAGTTATAAGGAAAAACCAGGATGGTGAACTGAATTGAGGTGCAACAGTTTTGGATTACATAGAAAATCTGTATATATTTATGATTTAATTATGGCCCCAGTTTCAGACGAGTACACCAAAGAAGTCTTCCGACAGGTATTAAGGATAATTGGAGCAACGATGTGGTGTGCAAATCGCCACAGACAGACATGCCGCCATTTAAAGTATTAAAATATTGGCAGACGATGACTGGTTGCTGATCAGTTGGGCTATCCCTACCATCTGCCCACCTACCTACAAACAAAAGTAAACTTAAAGGTTTGCTTCAGGCTAATATACAGAGGAAAGATGAGTTTGCTTTTGTTCTTGTTCATACAGCGAGGTGTTGCCTACATTTAAACCAGGCTTCCCTAACTGATCCCTTTAATTTCCATTTTTATATTTATCCTTCAGATAAACAAGGTTTTGTTACTGTTTGATGATTTAATGCTTTCTGCAGTGATGTTTTAAAAACTGCCTGCTGCTGTCATGTCAGAGTTAAAAGCACGTCTGTATAGAGAGAGAATAATGTTGGGGGATTTCTACTGAGTGCAAAAGTTTACTGATGTGACAAAAAGACAAGAAAATGAAACACGACTGCTCAGGAGGGTTTTTCTGGAACACTGAGGCACACTTTAAAGCCTTGTCCATGAGAAGATGGTCATTTTGTACATACAAAGATGTCCTTGAAAACCTTGTTCTTGAAATTAGTTGAACATTTCTTACTACAGAAAGTATTCAGACCCCCTTCACTATTCAGTTTTGTTATGTTGGAGCCTAATTCTACAGTCGAAAGAAAAATGATTTTTATTCTCATTAAAGGAGACATACCCTTTTAAGACAAGTTTATATTGTATTCAGAGGCCCCCAAGACATGCCTGTGAAATTTGTTGCTGAAAAACACTCCAGTATTGGATTTTTGCATGTCTAAAAACCCCTCTGTTTCAGCCCCTCTCAGAACGAGCTGTTTCTGTGTCTGTGGCTTTAAATGGTAATTAGCTGTCTGACTCTGCCCTTTACCACACCCCTCTCAGGAAATGGATGCAGCACTCTTGGGCCCAATCCCATTTCTACCCTTAACCCTCAATCTTAACCCTCAAGCTCAACCCTCAGTCTTAGCTCACCCCTCAAAACCAAGTGTAAGGGCCATCTCATGACTTAGAAGTGGGACACCCCTTAATAGCAGTTACCATTACAGACTGTAGAGGGCAGTAATGTGCCAAAATAGCGTAGTTTGTCAATTCAAAGGAGGAAAAAGAACGAGAACATGTTAATATTCAACCAAATAACATGTATAAACACCACAACCACGGACATGTTCAGCTGAAAGTCACCGTATAACGCGGCCATTAGCTAAGGCCAAACACCAGTTGTAACTAGGGTGGCCATTTCCACAGCACCAAAAAGGAGGACACTTTGCAGCCCTTAGTGAAAAAAGAATAATCAAAATAAATAGGACTCTTGTGTATTCACCGCTACAATACAGTTTTGTCTATGATACTGATGGTATTGTGATACTGTAATTCTGAGATACTCTACTCATTGAAGGACAATTTGACCCAGGACCGCCCCTGGCCAAAGGCCCTAAGCAGACTCTGATATGAGGCCCCCCACTATCACCCAAACAAACTCACTGAACAATACACAGAAATATCTTAAAATAACTAAAGGATATGTTACTACAATAATGAGAAATAGAAAGTCTTTGAAATTTAGCCTGAGTTAGTAGCATATAAAAGACACAGTTCTTGGTTAGATAAATGATCATTGATTTTAATGATCATATTCCTTGTTGCAATAATAAGGATATTTATAATTATAATTTCCATCTGTCTAAAAAGGTGGTCACTATGGGTTAATTATTTTCATCATAATATTAATCCCACTTTATTAGCTCTCTATTGGGGTCTTCTCCTCAAAATAAAAAATAATATAAACCAGATGATCTTGTCCCCCTTGCACCCCCTCACACACACCTCTGCGCATCTCCCCTTCCCTCACACACACCAAAAATATATAACTTATGTGTGACGGCCAGGTAAAGTTTATGTTTGGTCAATGCTGTATATACGTTACCAGGATCATATTTAACATACAAACACTGGACTGTTGTACCGAGAAAGAGAACAATGGACAATATGCTGTGTTACGTTTTCCAAAGGAGGACAAGTAAACATCTGGCTTGAGGCTGCACTGGACACAGGGCATTGAAATTCCGGACACCCTCATAGGTCCGCGACAGCACAGTTACCGGCTTACGATCATAAAAATAAAAGTAAATGTTACGCTACAAAAAGGCAAATAATCCATAAATATCATTAAACTAAGATATTGAAGTGGTTTTTGTAATTTTTAGATCTCTATTCACACAGAAATTTACATTTATAGCTCGATTTCTTCCCCGCATTTGCCGCCATCTTTCTTTGAGTGATAACCGTTAAAACCAAGGGAGGTCCAGGAACAGCTCAAAACTGAGGGAGATAACGCCCTCAATCTCGCCCCTTAGGCTCAATTCTCAGGTGTATTGGGACAGCCCTCGCACTTCGTGGGACCGCGCATTTCGAGACTGAGGGTTAAGGGGAGGAATGGGATTCAGCCTTGATGTTACAGACACTTTTATCCAAAGTTTAGGACCTGACAGGGTTTCGAACCATCAACCTCCCAGACTGTAGTTAGCAAGGTAACCCACTGAGCTATCCAGCATCTCAGCTGGTAGCTGAGAGGATCGGTAGAGGAGGGCGGAACTTTCCTCCAAGTGGGGGAGGGCCAACCAAACCTGGGGGCGGGTGCTTATGCCCCTGGTGAGGTCACTAGGTGTAAAATCTGAGAACAGCTTGTTTCAGCAAACATTTTCTGAAACGTGGAGAAAGAGAGGGAGAAAAAAGGAATGGGTTTTTCTGGTATTTGTGGGGATTGTGGACAGGCCAGGGGCACATATTTGTGTTAGAAAAGCCTGAAAAGTGATTTTTGCATAATACGTCCCCTTTAATCTACACTTTGTACCCAATAATGACAACATGAAAAAATATTTTTAGAAACTTGCAAATTTATTATGAAAAATAAAACACAAGTATCAATTTACATAAGTATGAAAAATGAGGCAACAAGCACCTGGATTGGAGGGTTTTCCATCATACTTCTTCACAAATCCTCTCAACCTTAGTCAGGTTGGAAGGGGCCCGTCTGTGGACCGCCATTTTCAGGTCTCTACAGCAATGTTTGATAGGGTTCAACCCAGGGCTCTGGCTGGGCCACTCTAAGACATTCACAGAATTGTTGAAAAACACCCCTACAGCATGATGCTGCCACCACTATGCATCACTGTAGGGATAGTATTTTGCAGGTGATGACTGATGCTTGGTTACCTCCCGTCATAACATTTGGAATCAAGGCCAAACAGTTCAATCTTGGTTTCATCAGACCAGAGAATCTTGTTTCTCACACTCTGGGGGTCCTTCAGGTGTTTTTTCGCTAACTCAAAGCAGGCCTTCATGTGTTTTGCACTGAGGAAAGGCTTCCATGTAGTCGCTCTGCCTTAATGCCCAGATTGGTGGAAGGCTGCAGTGGTCGTTGTCATTTTGGAATTTTGTTCCATCTCCACACAGGATCTCTGGAGCTCAGTCAGAGTGACCATCAGGTTCTTGGTCACCTCTCCTACTAAGGCCCCTCTTCCCTGATTGCTCAGTTTGGTAAGGGGACCAGCTCTTGGAAGAATCCTGGTTGTGCCAAACTTCTTCTGTTTGAGGATTATAGAATCTTAAGTGCAGCAGATTTTTTTTCTGTTTTTATTTACATTTTAAACAATGTCCCAACCTTTTTTGAATAAGCTTTGTTAATGACTAAATGTTAACAAAGGAAAATGGAATAATTTAGTCTGTTTGCTTTAATAAGCAGTGTTTTCAATGTATCTTTCTCCTGATTTAGAGCAAACAGACTTTTGTACTCGCCCACAAACTAAAGATTAACGGAGGCTTATGTTTAGGAAGCGTTTGTGGATCCCCATTAAAGTGGCAGATGCTAATGTTTGCACATATTTAAAATGAGAAGTAATGAGGCGGTGTCAGTATCTGTGTTTAAGTGTGTGTTTGTGTGCCTGCTGCAGCGTGGGATCCTCGCTCTGTTAATGAATGGATTAACTGATAACCTCCTGCTGTCTCACTCAAAGGCTGCGTTCATGCTCAGGCACATAAAGCAGCAGGAGGGGGTCATAATGAACAGAATGAGAGACAGAGAGGTCAGGCTCGTTTTTCTTCTCCAAATCTGTGCCACACATACACACAAACATGCACAGCTGTGCTCTGTACATGAATCCCAGAGGAGGAGGAGGAGGAACTGAATACATCAATAGAGACCTCTTAACCACTAAAGATCCTCCTCAGGCGTATCACAGCTTCTCTACATCTGCTGCGGGACTTTCTTCACTCTTGGAGATGTTTTTGTTTGTTCTATTTGGCTGAAAAAGTTTAACATGAATTTTTAGCCTGTAGATGGCAGCAAACATTCTTCCTATACTAGATGTCACTTGGTGGTCTATTCCCGTGTCTTAAACATTACGCTCTGCAATCACAGCACTGAGTCTGTGTGGATAGGTCTCAGTCAGGCTTGCACATCTGGACACTACAGTTTTACTCCATTCTTCCTTGCAAAACTGCTCAAGCTCTGTCAGGTTGCATGGCCCTTTTCAAATCCAGCCACACATGCTCTGATGGATTGAGGTTTGGGCTTTGACTCGGCCACTCCGGAACTCCTGCACTCCTGACACTCCTGCACATCCTTGAAAAGTTTTGAATTGGACATTTTAGATTCCCAGGCCATAAAGTCATAAAGTCTTCTTTTTCTTGTGCAAGGTTTTGATTTTCAGAAGGCACTTTGACTGACACTTCTTTTTCCAATCTTTGTTTTCTAGCCACATTTATTCTATTTTTTACGTATGGACTGTTATATTGATAGAAAATATTCATTAAATGTGCCAGAAAATATCAAGTTTGGGTTTTTTGTGACTTAAAAAAAGTGTACCTCATCAATTGACATTTCATTAACAGTACATTAAATTAGAGAATTCAGCTATGCCAAATGTACTGAGACATCTCACGCGCCTCTCATTTTTACCCTTTTGCCGCTCAAATGGAGGAATTAATTTTTCTCAGCTCAGGTTTAAAAGTGTCTTAAAAAGTCTTAAATCTGATTTTTAAAAGCGTATAGGTACCTGAGGATTGCCCTCCAGGTTTTTTCTATATTTTGCTACTTTCATTTTACCCCCTACCTTTACAAGCCTTCCAGGGCCGGCTGCCAAGAAGCATCTCCACAGCAAGATGCTGCCACCACTGTGGTAAATAAGGGAAATTGTGGGTTTCTCTTTGCCACTTTACCATAAAGCATGATGTAAAACTTAAACTTCCTGTTGTTTTCAAAACTCCTACAGTGGTGGTAATGCACTAAAACGTTGCCAACTACCTTAAAATATCACGAAAAAGGTTTTGTTTTTTTTATTTCCAGAAGAAATTTTAAAAACTCCCTGTTGGTTTTTCAACATAGATGTTGTTTGGGGCAGTCAGCTGTGCTTATGTGGGGTTGTTACTCATGTCTAACATGCTTGATCCTTCTTGGCATTGTCGCTATCACTAGGAGATGGTGACACTTTTTAATCAGCAAGCGTCTGCTTTTTGACACGGCTTCAATCTCCAACCAAAACCCTGTGCCATGGCCATTTTCATTCACTTTTTCTTCATTACTTCACTATTTCAAAATACCTTCCCATCTCAGACATAAAAATTATTCATGCCCTTAATTTCACTGAGCATTACATTTGTTTCAACTTCACTCCAGCTCCAGTCTGAGCTATCAGATATCAACAGTTGAGGTGCATCCACACAAAGCGTTAAGGATTACCACTCTGAATGCCCAAAGTGGATCTGAATCCTTGTGAGGATTAAGCACTGCCTAAATGGGACATAAAGATCAAGTTTTTCAGTCTCTGTAAAGCATCTTCTCTCAGTATCTGTTTGTCTCTCTCTGCTTGAAAAAGGGATTTTTCTTGAACCATCTGTGAAGCTGTCAGCTCAGATCTTTCTCTGAAAACTCGAGGACCAGCTCAGTTCTTTGTGTTTCTGTGCTCTTTTTTAAAAATTCTCTTTGTTATACTGCAGTCCTTTCTAAAAGCTTTGTTGTGTTGAGCTGAGATGACTCTCTAAGGTGTGTTGTCTTAGAAGAGGGATTTTCCCCTGGTTACTGTCAGAAGGAGAGGCATGTCCGGCTCAGTCTGCAGTTTTCAACGATTCATTTCCACCCCTTCTTCTGAGCTCGTCTCCTATGTTATCATTTCTGTGACACAGATCTGTCATTTCTTCTATTAAGTATCAGTGTGGACTCTGCATGAGGGATTCATCATGTCCTGTTTGGTCTAAACACTCTGCCGCCTCCCAGACCGTATGTTAGATAGTCTGTCAGCGCCCTGGTGACACTATCATTATGAAAAATGTTTCAATCATCGCTTTCTGTCATCTGTTTCTCATGCTGGGTGTCCTTTCCTCTTCTTTGGAAAACATTTTTATATATAATGTTGCTTCAAACACTTGTAAATGTTTCCTATGATGATAAAATCTTGGTTTGTGCTTTAAACACATCATCATATAATGATAGTCTCACCCTTTAATCTTTCAGACTGCGGTACAAGGTCAAAGCAGTTGAGCCTCAGTGAGCACAATATTTCAAGAATGGCTTGAGGGATTTTGCTAAATTTTGCACAAATTCACCCTTGGTTGTGTCCAAAACTGCATACTCAAACATACAGTATATACTGCATACTAAGCTAATCATTATGGTAATATCCCTGTCTTCTCTTTTGTCTTCTGCAGAGTTTTACGAGGAGATCCTGTCACTGGCATTTGGTCTCACTTGTCAGACCATCTCCCCTCAGATGTGGCAGCTCCTCGGCGTCCTCTATGAGGTCTTCCAGCACGACTGCTTTGACTACTTCACAGGTTCTTCTGGTTACTAGATCACATTCTTGTATCGTTTACAAGCAGGCCTAAAATCAAGCGATTCCAGGCTGAAAATTGTCTGATTTCTGTCCTCAGCCAGTGCATCTTTAGTTGTAATTGCGTAATGTGTATGTTTTCGTTCCAGATATGATGCCTCTTTTGCACAACTACGTCACCGTGGACACTGACATGCTGCTGTCCAACCCAAAGCACTTAGAGGTCATCTACAGCATGTGCAAAAAGGTCAGACTCTAAACATCGTAAGCTTCCGTCCTCCTGTAACTGCTCATGATTATAGAAAATGTTTTCCACAATAAATTTCTGGTCTTTTACCTGCTGTAGGTGTTGACTGTAGATGCAGGCGAGGACGCTGAGTGCCATGCTGCCAAACTGTTGGAGGTCATCATACTGCAGTGCAGAGGACGAGGCATTGACCAGGTTAGAGAACACACAAAATATTCCACAAAGATATTTGATTTCCTCGATTTAATATGTAGCTTACTCAACATAAAGGTCTACTGTTTTATGAAATGTATTAATTAGAGCTATTAAACTATGTATGTTACTTTTGTGTTTATACACTGCCTGGCCAAAAAAAAAAGTTGCCAGCAAAAAAAGGTCACACACTCTAATATTTCATTGGACTGCCTTTAGCTTTGATTACAGCACGCATTCGCTGTGGCATTGTTTCGACAAGCTTCTGCAATGTCACAAGATTTATTTCCATCCAGTGTTTGCATTAATTTTTCACCAAGATCTTGTATTGATGATGGGAGAGTCTGACCACTGCGCAAAGCCTTCTCCAGCACATCCCAAAGATTCTCAATGGGGTTAAGCTCTGGACTCCGTGGTGGCCAATCCATGTGTGAAAATGATGTCTCATGCTCCCTGAACCACTCTTTCACAATTTGAGCCTGATGAATCCTGGCATTGTCATCTTGGAATATGCCCGTGCCATTAGGAAGAAAAAATCCATTGATGGAATAACCTGGTCATTCAGTATATTCAGGTAGACAGTTGACCTCATTCTTTGGGCACATAATGTTGCTGAACCTAGACCTGACCAACTGCAGCAACCCCAGATCATAGCACTGCCCCCACAGGCTTGTACAGTAGGCACTAGGCATGATG
The DNA here is from genome assembly GCF_018320785.1 of Cheilinus undulatus. Lineage (NCBI taxonomy): Eukaryota > Metazoa > Chordata > Actinopteri > Labriformes > Labridae > Cheilinus > Cheilinus undulatus. The sequence goes on along the minus strand of NC_054887.1, from coordinate 13,909,670 downwards.
GGTGCATCACTTCACCTGCCTCTCTTCTTACCCTGATGCACCCATCACTCTGGAACAGGGTAAATCTGGACTCATCAGACCACATGACCTTCTTCCATTCCTCCAGAGTCCAATCTTTATGCTCCCTAGCAAACCGAAGCTTTTTTTTCCGGTTAGCCTTACTGATTAGTGGTTTTCTTAAGGCTACACAGCTGTTCAGTCCCAATCCCTTGAGTTCCCTTCGCATTGTGCGTGTGGAAATGCTCTTACTTTCACTGTTAAACATACCCGAGTTCTGCTGTTGTTTTTCTTCGATTTGATTTGGCCAAACGTTTAAGTGATCGCTGATCATGATCATTCAGGATAGTTTTCCAACCACATTTCTTCCTGGAAGACGATGGTTCCCCACTATCCTTCCAGTTTTTAATGATGCGTTGGACAGTTCTTAACCCAATTTTAGTAGTTTCTGCAATCTCCTTAGATGTTTCCTCTGCTTGATGCATGCCGATGATTTGACCCTTCTTAAACAGACAAACATCTTTTCCACGACCACAGGATGTGTCTTTCAACATGGTTGTTTAAGAAATGAGAAGTTACTCATTGCATTGGCTGGGGTTAAATAACTTGTTGCCAGCTGAAAGATAATCGCCCATGCAGTAATTATCCAATAGGAGGCTCGTACCTATTTGCTTAGTTAAATCCAGGTGGCGACTTTTTTATTTGGCCAGGCAGTGTATTTTAAGAGATGATTTATTAATTTTTAACTTAATTTTTGATTATTTTGATGCATTTCTTTGAACGGTTTTCTTCTTCCAAGCTATAGTTCTCTTGCAGACTGAATAAGATTGTCCCCTAGGATTTCTCTATATTTTGCCGCATTCATTTTACCCTCTACCTTTACAAGCCTTCCAGGGCTGACTGCTGAGAAGCATCCCCACAGCATGATGCTGCCACTGCTGTGCTAAATTGTGGAGATTGTGTGCTTGTGGTGATGTGCAGTGTTTTGTATCTGCCTAACATGGAATCTTGTCTGATGGCGAAAAAGCACCATTTTGGTCTCATCAGACCAAAGAACCTCCTTTCACTTGACCGTGGAGTCTCCAGCATGCCTTTTCAGCACATTCTAGTCAAGAAGCATCCCCACGGCATGATGCTTCCACCACCATTCATTCAGTTCTGATTAAACTGGCGCCATAGCTCAACTAAAACAGGCCCATAGCTACTGCTTATTTCTCCTCAAATGACACTAATTTGTTTGGTCATTTTCTGACCTGGAACAAGTAAATCAGTTTGAAGCTTTGCAAGATGGATTGGTAGATATGGAATCTGGACAGTCCATTTGCTTTGTGAGGTTAGATTCAGAGTCGACATTCGAGCGAAGATTGAATATATCTGTTCAGGCCATTCTTGAGATATTGCGTTCTCAAGAACAGCCTGGACGGATGTTCCCATGGACAGACAACCTGAAAATGTAAGTCTAAGGCCCCAGCTATCCCAGGCATACAGGCATAATAAACAGTGCAATAAATATTTTTATGCTATACTTGTGTACCGGGAAAAGGACAGTAGTCCAGTTAACTATGTTGATGGAACGACAACTTTAGCTCAGTTTAACTGAGCATGTAAACACACTGATTGTTCCAGACTGACATTCCCTGATTGATGCAGTTAATTTGCCTCCATGCCAATATTAGAAAAATTCCCTGGATTTTATTTAAAATCTGTCTTTGATTCTATTGCACATACTTACCAAATTTTAAGTGTGCTGAACAAGGCAAATAAAACCAGATTTAGATTTTATTACCAATTCAATGTGATAAACTTGAAATATTTGCAGAGTGAAAGTTTTCTGTTTTTTGTTTTAAGAAAGTTGACTTTGACAAGTAACATTGTGTTTCATGGGTGCCTTCTCTGCAGGTCATTCCTCTGTTCGTGGAGGTCGTCCTGGAGCGTCTGATGCGGGGGGTGAAGTCCAGTGAGCTGAGGACCATGTGTCTGCAGGTGGCCATTGCCGCGCTGTACTACAACCCGGCTCTACTCATCCACACACTGGACAACATGCACTTCCAACACAGCCCTCAGCCAATCACAGCACACTTCATCAACCAGTGGATGAATGACACTGAGTTCTTCCTGGGGTAAGGACAGGAAAAACATTTTTAAAAGCCCTATTTATTATAGAGAGAAAACAGCTGATATGTTAGCTACTTCGATTCTAAAATGTAGTGAAATCTGTCTTCAAAGATTCAAAACATCAGGGTTGTTTGTTGTTGTTCTGTGTTGATGAAATTATTTTGTTTTAAGTAAGCTTTCTTTTGGACAAAAAAGCCAGAATGTACAATGTCTCTAAAAGTATTCACCCCTTGTATGCTCTACCCTTATATTGGTTTTATCAATCAATCATATTCATTATAATTAGTCTTCTTCTGACAAGAAAAAAGACAAAAAAACTCTTTGATGTCAAATTAAAATCAGACTTCTACAACTTCTCCGGGATGTTCAGTGCCCTTGAAGGTTTTCTGTATCCATCACCTGACTTATACTTTTCAATAAACTTTTCTCTGAGTTGCTTAGGGTGTTGTTTTGTCTGCATGGTGTAATGGTAGCCAGGAATACTGATTGGCTGGACCTCTGTTGAATTAGGTCAGTCACTTTAAAGGGAGCGAGTATTTCTTCTTTTACATTACACATTTTTATTTAACTGACATTACTTTGTAGGAATCCGTTTTCACTTTGACATTAACAAGTGGTTTTTTTTGTGTTTTTGGGGCAGCAAAAAAGCCAAATTATATCGTTGATAATTGATTTATGAAATCAGAAAAAGTGGGTTAATAGTTTTTCATAGGCACTGTGTGCACGTCTTTAGATTCTGCTTTTGTTTCAATGATCTTGAGTACAATGATTGTGCAGTCAGTCCAAGAAATAATGAGCTAAAGAGGCATAAATGTTGTATAGGCCACCTCCTTAAAGCACATTAAACAGTCTTTTAATTGATCATTGATGTTTAAATGACTGGACAGCGGAGTTTGTTGTCTTTGGCATCAGTGAACAGGATAAACACTTTAGAGAATAAATCACATAATCATCACCAGGGCCCATTTAAAGACTATCAGCAGTGATTTAAAACATGCATTCATTATGTCCCCATTCTTATCCTTCAGTTTAATGTAATTGATGATTAGCCCATTTTAATGGCAGTTAGCAGCTCCATTAGCAGAGCTGTATTAGTCATTACTCTTATCTTATCAAGCCAAGTCTCCTTCATCTCTCTCCTGTCTGTGCTCATGTTTATTCACTCTGTCTTTTATTTATTTATTTTTAATCAGCGTCACCTAAGCTGTCAGAGAAATAACAGGAGATAAAGCTGTGAGTTTGGAGGGGTACTTGAGGGGAATCTTAAGTGAAAGGCTGGGCATGGTGAGGTCGGTAGGAACTGATTAGCTTCACTTAAATCCTTAAAGGTAAAGCAGTTGCATTTTCTAGTAGGAGTTAATAGAAGATAAATCCCCATGCTGGTTTCTGTTCAAGCCTGGTCTCAGACTTTTAGTTTTAAAGCAGCAATTCAAAAAGTTTCTGCTTTTGCTTTGTTATAAGAAAACTCGTGCAGATTTCTCAATCTTACAATCTTGCACATGATCTTTTTTCCAAATAAATGACAAACTTGTGGCCTCATGTTTAAAAAAGGTAGCACTTTTTCTCTGTTCAGCTTGAAGCTATTAGCAGCCACATCCTAGTCATCATCTCTGATTTCCTTCCCAGACTCCACGACCGTAAGATGTGCATCATTGGGCTGAGCGTGCTGATGGAGCTGCCCAGCCGACCAGCTGTACTGGAGGGAGTCGCTGCCCAGATCGTCCCCTCCATCCTGCTCCTCTTCCTGGGCCTCAAACACCTCTATGCCTCCCGGCTTGCCAACAAACCTGATCTGCTGGCTCGCGCTGGAGCTCAGGATGAAGACCAAAATGGTGAGAAAATACAAAGACAATCCGCAAAGGAAAACGAGACTGTAAGGCAGAGGTGAAGGAGCTAATGTAGAATGACTTTGGACAGAGAAAAGAAACCGGCTTAGTGACAATAATGAAATGAGATTCTCGGTTCCTCGGCTACAGGAATCTTGATTCACTCTGAGCTGAAATTAGCTGCACTGCTTTTACTTTCTCACCCCTGCCGGCTCGTCTTCGCTTCAGTCAGGGGTAAAAGAATTAGATTCCTAAACCTTGTCTACTGCTTGTGGGGCAGACTGATAAATTAACTCTGCGCTACGGTGACGACTAAAGGTTTCTCCTGCAGCAGGGTGTTTGAAATGCATTGATTTCACCCCATTAAATGGTTTAGAACGGTTTATTCTTAATGGAAAAGCTCACATTTTCCCTCTGTTAATTTTTTTCGGGTTTGAAATACGCCTTTAATCAGGAGAGAAGGATGTGAATACGTAATGCCAGTGAGAAAATATCAAATTACAGAAGAGTCCTGCAAGTTACTGAAAAAGAAAAACCCTAATTAGGAAGGTTTTTTAAATTTTTAAAGGTTTTATGTTTTTGTTGTCAGCTTTCTCTTTGAGTACTTAACAAATATTTGGCAGTTATCTAAATTAAATGCACAGCGTGTAGCATAAAATCTGGGATATAAGCTGCAGTCAGTTTGGGGAAATCTCCTAAAGGAGTAAAAAAGGTTTAAACTGTCCTCCTTCATGATGATTTCCATCTTGTTCAGTAGAGTCCACCACACTGTTTTCTGTCAGCAGAAAGAGACAGGATATTTCAGGGGAGAGGATGGGAAAAGAGTTAGACATAGACCAAACATGCCAGGTTCGGAATTCAAACCTGCAAGCTGTGTATCGAGGACTGTAGCCTCTATTTGGGCACCTGCCCTACCAACCAAGCTAAACCAGCACCGTGATTTTTGGATTTTTTGAATTTTTCTTGTGTAGCTTAAGAGCAGTTTCCCCCAATGCAGACCCTTTGCACAAATTATAACTTGAGATGTGCTGCTCAGTCCTGGTCACATTCTTGAATTGTCTTTTCAATAAAACTACACTCCAGGCAGTTTTTTTGCTAAACATTGTATCATTGTTTTCTATAAATGTCTGTTTTCGACATAATGAGGGTGAAAGCCAGTTAAACAGTGGCACTAGCACAGTGAAATAGTGCAGTTGGGGGATGAGTAAGGGTGCACAGCATGAAATTGGGCACAGGTAAAGGTGGAAGCAAGTACATCAGTTGATCATCTGTTCTAATGTAACTCAGTTCACTGATGGAGTGTGTTAATAACCTTGCAGACTGCAGTCTCTGTTAACAAACTGAATATTTGTGGCTAATGTGTTCTAATATAACTCAGTTCACTGATGAAGTGTGTGAACAACACTGCAAACTGCAGTTTCTGTTAACAAACTTATAATTTTTGGCTAATAATGTTTTTTAATGTAACTCAGTTCACTGGTGAACAACACTGCAGTCTGTATCATGTGCTTTATTGGTATCTCATCTGAAATGATTTCTGCCATGTAAACAAATCAAAATTGCAGCCTATAATGTTAGAAATGCACTAAACAGCAGTGAGACTGGGAATCTATCCCACAACCAGTACGTTATGGTACCATAGGTTCTGTATATGGGCGCCTGCTCCACCAACTGAGCCAAACTGGTGCCCAATATGTTTGTAGCTTCTATCAGCACTATATTCAGCAGTTCTTTTTCTATGAATATTCAAGTAGGGTTCCTCCATTTTCTTATAATTCTTCTTTATTGGTTTTGCTGCTCCAGCTTGAACTGTTGGCTACTTCACTCAACACTGCCCACACGATTACTAGTGGTATTGCAACATTTGGTCAATATCTGTAAGCTTTGAGAGAACGTGCAGAAATACAGACAAAATGAATGCAGAGAATGAAGAGAAAGCTATCCATTTTTGTTCTTAGAATTTATGGTGTGAGCTTGAGCTATAGAACATGCAGCTGATGTTGGAGAATAAACGTGGTTCATCACAAGTAAGCAGCACAAAACAAGGGATGTACGATATTAGCATGATATCCGGTTTGGGCAGATATGAAAATTTCTGCTGATATTTAAAACAGATGTATTCGCTGTTAATATCAGCCTGTATGGGCTCTAAATGTCAACATTATGTATGAATAAGGAGTTTTAGGCTGGACCATCAGACCTACAACAGCTTAAGTAATTTTATTTGTTAATCATCATTACTTAAACTTGTTTGTTTGGCTTAAATTAATCTATATATATTGGTATAACTCCAATATCATGCATCTCTACACAAAACGGAGGTACAGCAATAGAACAGCAGCTTCCTGTTGTAGTTCTTGCTTCCTTTTGGAGCAGTCTTTGACGTAACCTCCTGCATTTCCATGTCAGTGATAAAGATGATGTGAATCGGTCACCTCGACAAGACACGTCCCATTACAACAAAAAAATCTAAGATTTCTCTGGCTTTGACACCATAGACATTTCAGTGGGAAAATTCCACATGTATTACTTTTAAAACATGGACCAAAGCACCAGAAGTTAGTGCAGCTCTTCTCTATTTTCATCATAGTGTCTGTTTTTTTCTTTCCCTTTTTTTTTTAACAAACCTTTAAATCTTTTATTTTCTTTTTAATTCAACTGGATGCCTTGAGTTTTTTTCCAGAAATATGGTTTCTATTGTGGTGTTATCCCTTTTTTGTTAATTCCTGAGTTGATGCATCTGTATTTTTTATTTTTAGAGATATCTTTATTTAGCTTTCTTGTGTCATTTGTTATTTTCATGTGAACCAATGTTGTCTGTAGCAGTAAATATATTTCCCCTCAGTGGGATCAATAAAGATGTAAATATTGTAAACACTATTAAAGCTGCAGAGGAGATGCTGAGCAGCACATCAAGTGTGAAATATTGACCGGAATACTTTAGTTTATGGTCATGTACAAAAAAGTGTTGATTTCAACATGAGAGGACTTTAAATCGACCTTGTAGTTGTGGATTTAATGAGCCGTCTTTGAGATGAGAATTACAGCGACCTTGCGTTTCTCGCTTCCTTCATTTATTGTAATCAATAAATCTCCACTCTTTAAGTCTCTCATTTTCAAATGCTCCTTTCTCCTTGAAAAGGCATAAATATCTGTGTCATGTGGCTCTTTTCAGTTCGAGTTTAATCAGGAGTTAAAGATGAAGCTCTGATTTGTTTTCTGTGAATGCAGAGGAGATTCCCAGTGATGAAGATGAGGTGAATGAGAACCGTAACGCCATGCAGCAGCAGAGTGGCATGCCGGCCGGTCAGGGTGGCGAGGATGATGACGAGGATGAAGACGACTACTGGGATGACGACGGCTTTGAAGGGACGCCCTTGGAGGAGTACAGCACGCCTCTGGACTATGACAATGGAGAGGATGAATATCGCTTCTTTACTGCTGCTCTGCTCCGTGAGTCACCACACTAATGCCAAATACAAACATAAGTTTAGTTCTCCTGCATATGTACACAACATTTTATTCTACATGATGTTTTTCACCACAGGGATGTTGGGTTATGACTCACATGCTGTAAATTACAGCTTGAATATCTGAGTTTAGCCAACAGGAGCTGTTGAGAGTTAATGAAGGGATCGGTTATTTGTATCAGTTTGCCAAAATAAGACTTAATTTGACCGCAGCCTTTGTATTATTTTGAGTCGTTTTGGTCAGATGTGACCCACTAACAGTCCTGGATTTCTCAAGGCAGCAAATAGGGTTACATCACTCATACATCACATCCATGCTAACCATGCAAAGCTAACAGATTGTCCAGATTTTATGTCTGTCATCAGGTGGATCCATCTTGCTATGCCTCAAGCTGATATGCTTGTTTCTAGTCAGAAAGACGGACCAATCAGCATCAGTTAAGGAGAAACAGATGGTAGCTACAGCTGTGATTTAGTTGAAGCGACTGCAAGCCTCTAAACAATGGCTGCTGGCGAAGAGATAAGCACGGATGTAGCTAAAGCAGCAATTTGATCAGAACTGGACAATATTTCTTTGTTAAAAGAAGAGCAAAGAACCACACTGAAAGCTTTTCTTGGTGGAAAAAAAGTTCAATAATACCTCTAGAAGAGTTCAAACATGTTTTTTACATGATTTGCCTTGGAAATTATTTGAATAATAAAGATGTTCATGTTATTTTTCTCCTTTTACTGCAGCTCCATTAAACATTTTTACCTTTTGGTCTTTTCTCTTTGTATTTGTGGTCGTTCAGGGGTCCAGAACAGCGATGCAGCATGGTATCAGAGTCTGACTGCTCCGCTCAGTGATGACCAGAAGAAGCAGCTGCAGGAGATCTACAGCATCTCTCAGCAGAGGAGGAGCACCGCCGACAAGGGCCAGTGGTGAGTGGAAACACACAAAACCACAGCAGAATATAACCCCAATTCACAGTGGCCTTTAAAGCTGTGATATATAATCCTCTGTGATGTTTAACCCTCACTATGAACCTCATGGTGGTGTAATTGAAGGATAAGGAGATTCCCTGTGTACTACAAGACGCTAGCAGAGGGTAGGGAGTAACGGCCAATATCTTCCACCTAAGAGAAGCAAGATGTCTGTTAAATCATCTAGCTTTTAGCTTAGAGCTAAACTCTGACCCCCAGATCAAGACATGGTCAGCCAGCTAAACAACAGACTCAATGATGATAAAGTGCTCAGTCCATTTATGAGCTCTTCATTTAACCCTGTGCAGAAAAACAAGAATTACATTTGATCCAAAATTAGCCACACTTGGCTGTCAGTCTTTTCACATTTATAGCTACTTTATTCTGACAAATCTAGTGAGTTTAGAGCCATATCTTTAAATAATCCAGCCTCAACCTTGTGTTAGTTTGTCTTACTTTTGTTTAGCTGTGTGCTTGTTGTAAGCTTGCTTTTAACGGGGCACCACAGAATGAAATGAGGCTGTCATGTTACCAACAAAGTGAAGTCTGGGCTCCCTGCTCCATCAATAATGAAGGTTTCTCTTTATTGTTTTAGATCTTTTTAAGCCAGATTAGTAAAAAAGTGAGCTTGTTAGTTGCGCTTCGGAGGACAATTTCACAGGGTTGAATGCAAAATTACTGCACTTTGAATTGAATGTAAACTGGAGCTTTTGATGTGCAGTGAAATCTTACTAAAAGTAATGTAAGATCTTACATAATATCTCACAAGATCATCTTATGTACTTTTTAATTCATCAAACTTCTCATAGGAGATATTTCTGTACAACACAAAACAAAATTATTTCCTTACTTGTAAAGAAAGTGTCAAATTTCCCTTTATATTGTAAGATATTCCAGAACATAAAATTCTCCCCAAATTCCCCCCAATTTTTGAGATATTGCCAGACATTTCTATGAACATTCTCAAACATTTTATCCACATTATATTTCCCAAACGTATGAGACTTTCTGAAAAGCCTAAAACATTGAATCCAATTTTCCGCTAAAATTTCAAGAAAATTCCCCAAACTTTTAAAGCAAATTCTATCAATAATATCCAAACAATATCTTGAGAATTTATGAATAAAAAGTCAAAGGATGTTGCATCGAAAAAATCAATTCAATTCTCAAATATTGGCAAATATTTTTTTTTGTCATACAGCTGCTTTCTTGTGCCCTCTAGTGGTGTCTTTTAGTAACACAAGTTGCATATAGTCCTCTATATTTACGATTAGACTTATAACGTAGGCTTATCTCTGGTCTCTAAAGATGAGCAGTCTTTTAAATTCCTCTTGTGTTTTGCCTTTACAGAGGAGAAGGATGATGGGCATCAGAGAAAGAAGAGGAGGGGCAAAGATGGGAGGAGCCGGTCTGAACTGGGCTGACGAGGATATCAGTCTGATCTGAATTATCCCGGTCCAGATCAGACTGGAATGATCCCAACAAATCCAGGTCACTGGGTGCCATCAGAGCTGGAGGGAACGACGGACTGATATGAAATGGACCTGGAATATTCCTACCACCAGGACCGACGTGTGCATGAGTGAGTGAGTGTTTTAGGGCTGCATTATAAATATAAATGTCCTCGACCAGCAGAATTTGTTCCTGTACAGCGCAGTCCTTTGCCGTGAATGAGAAACTTTAAGAACACATCTGTTTGTGTTTGTTCGTACTGTAAGCACTCGTCTCCGTCTCTCTGTAGTTGAACACTTTTTATCATCTCACAATATGACGGTGAGGCCGACGAGGATTAAAAAGAATCAGATTTCTGTCAGGGTGCCTTGTATTCAGACTGAAGACAGACGAGGGGGTTAAAGACCCGACGAGGTCTCAGATGAAATATCAAAACAGGACGAGGGATCTCAGATTTTTGTCTGTCTTTGTTTCTGGATTTTGTTTTTGTAACCGTTTTCAGGACTAATTTAAGAAAATCATAAAAGTTCATGTAACATTTCTCTGTCTTTTTCTTGTTGTTTTGTTTTTCTTTACTGTTTTCAACCTTGAATAAACTTTATGGTGTTTTAGCACCAACTTTGGCCACATTTTTATATAGATTGTTGTCAAAGGGAACCAAAAAAAACCAGGCTGATATGACTGCAGTTTAATATGCAGCCTCCATTTACAAAAGCATTAATAATCATACATTTCATTGCTTTGAAAAGTACTTTTTCCTTGGAAATGGGGAAATTTAATTATAATTTATGTGGGATTTTCAGAATTTAGCAAGGGTTGTCCTTAAAAAAATTCAAGAATTTTCTTTGAATCTTGGGAAATATATTTGAATATTTTGGTACTTTTTAGAAGAAATTTTGAGGGGTACTCTTTTATGGGATACCATAAAATATGTTTAGTGGTTTCACAGAAATTTTAGGGAATTTGTTCATATATTCTGGGGAACTTGCTTGGAGTATTTTCATGGAAATGAAGGGATATGTTTGTATATTTTGGTGAGTTTCATTGAAAGTTTTGGGGAGAAGTTTGTTTAAAATTTTTGCAATTTTCATATAAATTTGGGAACTTTGGATAATTTAGGGAATTTGGAATTTTTCAAACATTTTCATGAAAACTTGGGAAATGTTGCATTTTTTGAGAATTCTTTTTTTTGTTTTTTTTTGTGTGGTTTGAATGGGAATTTAGCAAGGGGGTGTCCTTTGAAATTTCAGGTAAACTGTCTTGATGGCTGGATTTTTATTTAATCTTGAGGGATATACCTGAAATTTGGGGGAATTTCTGAAATTTTTGGCAATTTACTTGAAAATTTACAGGAATTTACAAGGAATTTTAGGGAAATTTTCATTTTAATGTTTAGGCTTTATGATGAAGTTTCACTGAAACATTTGGAAAATATCTGGCTACTTTTTAAGGTAATTTTAAAACATGTTTAGGAATTTGCACAGGTACACTATATTGCTAAAAGTAATCACTCACCCATCCAAATAAATTAAATCGGGTGTTCCAATCACTTCCATGGCCACAGGTGTATAAAATCAAGCACCCAGGCATGCAGACTGTGTCTACAAACATTTGCGAAAGAATGGGTCGCTCTCAGGAGCTCAGTGAATTCCAGTGTGGTACTGTAATAGGATGCCACCTGTGCAACAAGTCCAGTCGTGAAATTTCCTGGCTCCTAAATATTCCACAGTTAACTGTCAGTGGTATTATAACAAAGTAGAAGCGATTGGGAACGACAGCAACTCAGCCACAAAGTGGTAGGCCACGTAAACTGACGGAGCGGGCTCAGCGGATGCATAGTGCACAGAGGTCACCAACTTTCTGCAGAGTCAATCTCTACAGACCTCCAAACTTCATGTGGCCTTCAGATTAGCTCAAGAACAGTGCGTAGAGAGCCTCATGGAATGGGTTTCCATGGCCGAGCAGCTGCATCCAAGTCATACATCACCAAGTGCAATGCAAAGCGTCGGATGCAGTGGTGTAAAGCACACCGCCACTGGACTCTAGAGCAGTGGAGATGTGTTCCCTGAAGTGATGAATCACGCTTCTCCATCTGGCAATCTGATGGATGAGTCTGGGTTTTGTGGTTGCCAGGAGAACGGTACTTGTCTGACTGCATTGTGCCAAGTGTAAAGTTTGGTAGAGGGGGGATTATGGTGTGGGGTTGTTTTTCAGGAGCTGGGCTTGACCCCTTAGTTTCAGTGAAAGGAACTCTGAATGCTTCAGCATACCAAGAGATTTTGGACAATTCCATGCTCCCAACTTCGTGGGAACAGTTTGGGGATGACCCCGTCCTGTTCCAACATGACTGTGCACCACTGCCAAAAAGCAAGGTCCATAAAGACATGGAGGAGAGAGTTTGGTGTGGATGAACTTGACTGGCCTGCACAGAGTCCTGACTTCAACCTGACAGAACATGTGACCTCACAAATGTGCTTCTGGAAGAATGGTCAAAAATTTCCATAAACACACTCCTAAACCTTGTGGAAAGCCTTCCCAGAAGAGTTGAAGCTGTTATAGCTGCAAAGGGTGGACCGACGTCATGTATGGATTAAAAATGGGATGTCACTTAAGTTCATATGTGAGTCAAGGCAGGTGAGTGAATACTTTTGGCAACATAGTGTATTTAGGGAATTTAGGTTGTGTCGGGTTTGGTATCTGGCCTGAATCAGGTTGAAACAACATTAAGCTGGACACATTAAGCTGCTCTGCAGGCAAGGTCGACTCATCACTTAAACATGAAGGAACAAATGCCATGATGTGAATGTGATGCTGTGACCTCACTGAAACTCACGGCTGTATCGCTTTCTCTTCCACTCCAAGATGAATAATTCCTCTTCATTTTGTTTCTCTTACTTCATTCACAAACTTAAGACTATCACAGGAATAATGCCTATGGGGCTCAGCAGCTCAACTAGTGCAACAAGTGCTGTCATATGGCACCCCTTAGGGAGGTTTTCTATGGTCTTTGCAAAATGTGCACATTTTGAGCCACTGCTCTCATCTAAAGGACACCCAGCAGGTCTCGGGCCACAAGCTGTTGCCTTTTTTGCCTTTTGACAAGCAGTGCATGTAAAAGCTGATCCAAAACACAGACAAACTAACCAATCAAGGCATAGGAAGATAAACTTTTTCCCCCAGGTTGCATTGTTGTCTTTTTTTGCAGAGGAGTGTGGCAGCTTTGAAGAGCTACAGCTGTTAATCTTTTCAATATAACCATTCTTCTTGTCTCTATTAGCCTTGAGAGCCAACTCGACCAGCTTTAAAGGGCTCAGCCGCCCACTGACCTGGCACTTTATCATGTTTTATCTACCATGGGGCATCTAAAAGGGCGCTCTTGCAGCATGTTTTTTAATCATTTGGGGATCCCATTTTTTAGGGGAAGTTTTCAACACTTCCTCTCTGTTTCAAGGAGCAATGGGGCACTCGAAATCTAGGGTTAGAGATAAAAGTTAGAAATAAGACAGAGCCTCAGACTCTCCTTGCTATTGTCCTTGGACATCACTGCAGAAAAGTGAGTCAGAAAAGTGTTTAAGTCCTGACTAAAGCCCAAAGAGTTCCTGTTTTTATTCTCAGTCTTCTCTTGCCTCTGGCCCTCCCTCTGAGTTTGTCCTCCCGGTGTGTTTGATTGCAGCCTGTGTGTAGTAATCCTCCTTTTCCTTGCCCATGTCCTTTCTCTCTCTTACCAAGAGTGTTTGTGAGTGTGTGCAGACAAAGAAGAGCAGTGACCTGGTGGAGCAATGTAGGATGTCAGCATCCGTTTTCTCTCCCCACGTTTGTGTTTGTTCTTCATCTCTGGCTATGAAGCTCTGCAGTAAACCCGCCCTTCAGCCTCTGAATCAGTTCCTCCATCATTAGTTTTTCGTCTCTACTCCCTTTCACAGAACTTCTAATCATCTGTCCTGCATGCAAATGACAGCGGCTGGTGGGAGATGTTTTTCTTTGCTGACATATTTAGGCCGAGGCTGGATGCTGCCGCTGCAGAGACGAACGTTCTCAGACCAGGAGAAGAGAAGAGAGCTGGGGGAGGGATGCAGAGGATATCAAGGAGAGGTGAAAGAAAAAGACCGGAGAAAAATCACCTTCCCCTCCACAAACACTGTAAGAGTCGAGCTGATTTGCTGCTTTGTTTTCAGCCGCTCTGACCAGTCAGTTCAGGTGATATGTGGAGTCATAAAAAGTCAGATTCAACTGCGGTCCAGCGTCTGTAAAACTGTGTGGGAGATTAACAGAGTAGGGGTCTGCTTTTAGCCTTTAACATAGAATTAGGAAGGTTTTCTCACCACTTTTATTTACAATTACAAAGAGGAACTTTGTAAGAAGCCCATGAAGAAAATTGTACATAAAGCTAAGGTTTCAGTGTTACTTGGTGCAGTTTTTTATATTCTTTCACCCATCAAAGTGAGACGGTGGCCCTGAAGGTGGACTTAAAAACCTTTCATGAAACCAAAAAATATTTCAAAAATCCCCAAAATTTCCCAGTAAGGACAAACCATTTTTGAGACTAAGCTGCCATGCTGAAATGAAACCTACTAGGAGAAAAAGTATGGGGTGTGGACACACGACCTAAGTATTCCATGTTTTTTTTTATATATATATTTTGTGTTTTTATTCAATCTTATGTGATTCATAAAATATTTTTTTAAGTTTCATGAAATATGAAATTTCATTATGTTTTGAATATTATTTTTGTTCCATGTGATGTGTTTGCATTTTGAGTAATGTTTTGTTTCGGGTGATGTTTTTGTTTCAGTTTCATGTGATGTTTTTGTTTCAAGTTATGTTTTTGTTTCATGTGATTTTTTTTTTATTTCATGTGATGTTTTTATTTCATGTTATGTTTTTTTTGTTTCATATGATGTTTTTGTTTTTGTTTCATGTGATGTTTTTGTTTCATGTGATGTTTTTATTTCATGTTATGTTTTTTTTGTTTCAAGTTATGTTTTTGTTTTTGTTTCATGTGATGTTTTTTTAGTTTCATGTGATGTTTTTGTTTCATGTGATGTTTTTGTTTCATATGATGTTTTTGTTTTTGTTTCATGTGATGTTTTTTTAGTTTCATGTGATGTTTTTGTTTCATATGATGTTTTTGTTTCATTGGATGTTTTTGTTTCATGTGATGTTTTTGTTTCATATGATGTTTTTGTTTCATATGATGTTTTTGTTTTTGTTTCATGTGATGTTTTTGTTTCATATGTTTTAGTTTTTGTTTCATGTGATGTTTTTGTTTCATATGTTTTTGTTTTTGTTTCATGTGATGTTTTTGTTTCATGTTATGTTTTTTTGTTTCATGTGATGTTTTTGTTTCATGTTATGTTTTTTTGTTTTATGTGATTTTTTTATTTTAGATTTTTGTTTTTGTTTCATGTGATGTTTTTGTTTCATGTGATGTTTTTTTCATGTGATATTTTCGATTTGTTTGATGTTTTTGTTCTTGTTTTGTGTGATTTTTTTGTCGTTTCGTGTGATGCTTTTGTTTCATATAATATTTTTTGTTTTTGTTTCATGTGATATTTTTGTTTTAATGTGACGTTATTGCATTTTTAGTGTTTTGTTTCACGTGATATTTTAATTTATTGAGTAATTTTCTTTGTTTCATGGATTCTTAATAAGTTTGCTTTGGACATGATTTCATTTAGTCAAACTCTATTTAAACTCTAATATTTTAATTATCTGTATCTGAATCACATTATGTGATAAATTGAGTTTCTGATGGATTTGTCTTGTAAAGGAAAGATGCCCGACCCGATAGTTCACAGGTTAAGCTGGTCTCAATGTCTCTAAGTTGAGCTCATTTCATTCCAGTTGATTTGAAATGAGTTGGCGAGGTTAAATTTAGAGGCTGTTGTCCCGTAGAAAGATCACCTGCTGATATTGTAGAAAAGTGGAGAATGACCAGTTCCCTTAAGGAAGTTAAAACTGGAGAACTGTCAGAGCATTTTAGTAAAGAGTTCAGAGACGTGTGGAGGAGTTTATGTTGAAGTTTTGGACAGCAGCTGAAGCCCAGAGAGAGCAGAGCTGAAGCAGAACGAGCCTTCAGCGTGACAGCTGCAGATTTCTCAGTGTTGTAGAGTTTATGCTCCCTGAGGCAGAGAGCTGTCTCAGGTGAGCGGTGGGTGTTTGAGAGAAGCAGCGACCCACATAGGAGGACAGAGACGGGCAGCTTTACCACACTGCTGTGTTTTTATTCTCTCGGTGCATTAACACCCTGCTGCTCTAACACGGTAAATCTGACGGGTTTGACAGCGCTGCGGGAATCTTTAACGTCCTCAGAACATGACACAGAAAAATAAATCCCTGCTGTGATCCACGAGTAAGGCTTTTTGTTCACCCTAGATGCATCAAAATGACTTGTTCTGTGTTTGTACTCCATCATCACAAGGAGAAAACATGGCACAATCAAAAATCGTGAAAGTTTCCACATCACAGCTCAACATGACTTTATGGTCAACCTTGAAAACAAATGGTATGCATTTTTTCCAAACTCCACAATATCATGGACATTGGTCTTTATGCAGATTTTGCATTGATAAATCTTAGTATTTACGGGCTCCTGTAGATGCTTGTACAGACTAAACAGTAAATCGGTATAGTAAAGGATAAAGGCATGATTATACTTTTACTTTACAGCTCGTCTTAATTGACCTTGCTTCTTTTCTCTGATATATGGGGAGTAGACTTCTGAGAAGCTGGATGAAGAACCAGTGAGGTGGCTTGGAGGAGGCGACTGACGTATGCAGGATGAGAAGACCTGTGAGGATCTGGACTAGATGCTGATGAACTGAATGGAGGTGGCTGGGGTGGAGTAGTGTGCAGCGTCTACACTGAAACATCAGGCAGAGTCTAATTAGCTGAGTCCTAAAGAATGTGAACGCCCTTAATCAGCTGATCACCGGAAGGGTAAGAGAGAAATAATGGAAGAAGGGAGTGATAAGAACGAGTGGTGACTAATAAATGCTTTTAAATGCTTGAACTTTCACTGAGCTCCATATAGAGGTTTTAGAGCAACATATTCCCATCTCCTGCAGTTCACCAATGGAAGACATTTTGAAAAGACCCAGGGCTGTTGTGCAGCTAGAATCCTATATCAGATAAGAATGAGACAACAATCCTCTCCCAAAACTCCAGCAAGGGGTCTTCACATTTACCAGACATTTACAGATACTGTTAAAAGAAGAGTGGATGCTACACAATGGTAAAGCTGGCCACGTCCCTACTTTTTTGAAATGTGTTGTTCTATTGTGAATAAAACCTGGGTTTATGAGATTTGACCATCACTACATTGTTTTTTTTTACATTTTAAACAGTGCTTTAACTTTTTTAAAATATGTTTTGTATATTTGAGAAGGGACATATTATGCAAAAATCACTTTTTCAGGCTTTTCTAACAAATATTGTGCTGATACAAGCCGTTCTCAGATTTTCCCCTCATAATAATAACAACAACAACAACAACAACAACAATAATAATAACTAGAATAGCCGTCTGAGGCGGCAGACCCACGCCTAAGCAGCGCCACTGAGGAACTCACCCTCCCATTGATTATTATGGTGTTCAAAATTTCGAATTCTGAGAAAAACTGAACGGGTGAGCGGATCATCACCAAAATCAAATCAATTCTTCCCTGTCACTATCCCAATATTCCCTGAAAGTTTGGTGAAGATCTGACTTTCCGTTCTTGAGTTATCTTGTACACATACAAACAAACAAACAAAGAGACGAACAAAGATACGGAACCCTTTACCCTGCCGATTTCATCAGCGTGGGTAACAAAACATTTAGAGGGGGGTAAAAGCAATCAGGCGTGATAAGAGAAGCAGGACAACAGCCAGTTAAAATGGTAAATTTGCAATGAAGGGGGAAAAAATCTGTCAAAGATAACGCCCTATACAAATGAAGCTTTAACAATGATAAATTTAAGAGCCAAGCAGAAAGAGAGCAAACAATAAAATGGACAGAAACATTAAAGGGTGAGGTTAAAGTGAAATGAAATAAACAAAGAGTAAAAAATGGGAATAAACTGATTAAGAAGACGAAGACGACCACATAAAAGCAAGTCTGTAAAAATGTGTTTTAAGAAGTGATTTAAAAGAACTGACTGACTTCATGTTGGGAGTTAGCCCCGCCCCCAGGATTAGTTGGCCCTCCCTGCTTGGAAGCAAATTACGCCCTCCTCAATGTGGCTCTCCTAATCCTCCTCACATCCATTTCCTGAAAGGGGCGTGGTCAGACAGCTCAGTAACATTTAAAGCTATGGACACAGAAACAGCTCGTTCTGAGCAGGGTTGTTTTTACAAAAAATCCAAAACTGGAGTGTTTGTTTTTTTCAGCAACAAACTTCACAGGCATGTTTTGGAGACCTCTAAGACCAATATAAACTTGTCTTTAAAGGGTAAAATATGTCTTCACGAAGCCTGGAGGCCTCCACAGTATTTAGTCAATTCCTCTTCTGTATTGCATGAAAGTGAAATGATATTGATGTCTGTTAGCCCCTCTCACCATGTTTTATTCCTAATATGTCTGTATGTTATGTAAATGGCATCTCTCTGAATCTAATCAGTGATCAAAGCAGAGCTGGTGTTGATGCTGTGTTTCATAAATCAGAGCTGCAGCTTCATAAATCTGCCTCAGCTCGTCTCATGAAGAGATGGGCCCTCAGGCGGCCTTTAAATGACGCCTGTTTGGCCCTTGCTTTATCGACCGTCCTCGCCTCATAACGGCTGCCTTTATTATTTTACAGAGCCATCCTCAGCAGCCGCTCTGAGCAGCGATTAATTATATTAGTCTTGTTAATCTCTCTGTGTGATTGCACTTTAAGTGTCAGTCCTTCCTGTCCGGCTGATTTCTGCTGCTGTCCCTCTCTCGCCATTTCCTTGAGGTGCTCGTCAAACTCGGTCCTCCTCGTGCTCTTCATAGCTGAGTGGCACTCTAATCACCCTTCCCTCTAATGGCCCATTCAACCTATAGCACTATGGGTAATATTTAACGGCCCTGCTCTGCTCGGCGTGGCGGGACTTGTCATAACAAGAGCGATCACCGTTTAGAGGCAATCAGGGCGGCCAGCTGCAGTAATGAAATGAAAAAGTAGAGCAGAGGACACCTGCTCGCTGTCTGTGAGCCTAACCATCACAGTAGACGTTTATTATGAAGAGTATAACCAGAATAGAATAAAACTAAATGCCAATATTGGAATATAAGATTAATTTAACAACAAATGGTAAAAGCAGGTCAACAAATCAATCGGATACTTGGTCAGAGAGAACACAGCATAACTGAGGGCAATAATTCAACATTTAATGAAAGTTCTGGATTTTTTTTAGGCTCCAAGAGAACTATGGCTTGGGGAAATTTATTTTTCAGCAAAACAATGACCATAAAGAGCGTAAGCTACACAGAAATGGCTTAAAGACAACAAGGTGAATGTTCTGGAGTGGTCAAGTCAAATCCCAGACCTTAATTCAATAGAGAATTTATGGCTCATCTCAGCTGATCCCCAGATGAACTTGTAATGGATTGAAAAGGAAACAAGGACATAAGGAAATAAGGACAAAATTGGGTAGAAAATTGATGAAAAGCAATTAAAAAGGGGTTAAAAAATTGCAGAAAAGTGGCAAAAAGAGGTTAACAGGCAAAAATTAACAAAAAGGAAAATGTGGGTTCAAAGTAGCAATAAACTAGCAAAAATGGCAAGATAAATTAAAAAAAAGAGGTTAAAATGTAATAAAATAGTCCATAAAATTTTGGAAAAAAAATGGCTGGAAAATGTTGAAAAGCGGTTAAATAGTGGCGAAAAATTAGCAGCAAAAACAGGGGAAGCGTGGCAAAAATGTGTAAAGGGGCAAAAATGAAAATAAAGTGTTGACACAGTTGCAAAAATGACCAGATGAGGTGGTAAGAAGGGGTCAAGAAAGTGGCAAAATCAAGTAAAACTGGAAAAAATGGGCTAAAAGATGCAAAATGAGCACAAACGGTGAAAAACAGATAAAGTGAAGTTAAAAAGTTGCACAAATAAACATTAAAACCCAATAATAGCTAACCCTGCAAAGCAGATGGATACGCCTGTTTCCATGTTTCTCAATGGAGAATCCATCTTGCAAAGCTCCTGTCTGAACCGTTTGGGCCCGGTTAGAAAGTGACAGGACCAATCAGAGTCAAGGGGCAGTACTTTCAGGTGCGGTGGAGTCGTGATGTAAGCAAGCAGCAACAAGATGCTGGTATAATTATGGCGGAATAGCGTGGATCTTGCTAAAGCGTCAGTTTCGTCAGAACTAGACATTTCTTCGTTAAAAGAAGAACAAAGAACAAAGATGAGTTGCTTTCTTTTCTAAAACGATAAAAGCCGAGTACTGACATGTCTACAGTCGCCAATGTTTGCGTTGTGCAGTTCTCTGTGGAGTTTACTCCTTGGGTAGGGGCGCAGCTCTGTAGCAGCTACCTGACGTGTTTTGTTGTTCTGGCCCATAAAGATGTGTTTGAGTGGTGTTCTAGATGGATGTGTGAAACACATCCATCTGGTGTGCCATGTTAAATAATAGCTTGACACAGCTCCAAAATGAGGGAACTGTTAGCCAAGACGCTAGCACCAAGACACTAGCTACCGATCTATGGATTGATATCCTCTATAAATCACTAGTGGGCAGGGCCCATCTTTAGGTTTTTCATAGGCCCCGCCAACCCTGTAAGCAGGCCTGGTTACTGCTGGAGCTGTGCCTGCTGAAACAACTCAGAAAAAGCCACAAAGTGGGTAAAGTTACTGTCATGTTGTCTTTGTATTTTCCCCACTGTGTACACTTTGAGACTTCATGTCTTGAAAACTGCTTGTGTCACATTGCAAAGTGTTGCTGTATCTGTGCTGAGACCCGGTTGGACCTGGAGCAATGTAAAATAGGCCCAGTTTGGGAGTGCCTTTAATTCTTTGTCATAATGCACCGTGACTTCTGCAGCATCCTTTTGACGTTGTGTAAAGACCAACTTCTAGTAATGAAACAAGCAGACTGGCCTGGAATCTCCCAAGTATGGCTTGTATGTGAAAGGAGCTCCTGTAAAATGATATTGCTCCAAATAATGTGTAGTATTCAGGAAAAACAGTAATACAATTTTGTTATAAAGTATTTGTTATCTTGTTTCTTGGAGAAGACGCTTCAGCAGAGTGATCTCTTATAGTTTCCAGCAGCGTTTATCTCCTTTACAAACAGCACACGCAACATAAAAGCAGAAACCTTTACAAATGCAGGAATCAGCTCTTTTGGGACGTTGGTATTTCAAACAGCTGATGGTGAAAGGTTCCTGCTGGCGGCTCCTCTTGTAGCTCAGCAGGACGTCGTGAGAGCAGAGAGGAGGGATATCGACACAGAGCAGGTGTTTTATTTCCCTCCTCGGCTCTGCGCTGATTCGACTTAGCGCTGCATATCTGATGTGGTGATTACAGCCGACGGAGATCAGGACATGCTGTTTTTTTTTTTCCTCTGCAGCTGATGGGCCGTGGGAGGGAGAAGCTCTCACCTTAATGATGATGCTGATGAAGAACGCCTTGTGAGGAGGAAAAGGCCTGATGAAGAGAGAGAGGAGATGAAAAGAGAGGATGAAGGTCTTCTCTTTCATCTCTAACTCCATCACGTCACTCTCTTCTGCTCTTTCATCGCAGGTTTCTGTCGGACCTACCCCAGAGGAAACACCTTCGTCAGTGAACACTTCTTCAATAGCATCACTTTGTTTAAAATCTGTCCAACCAAGGATCAGCACTGGAATAAATGTCAGCCTCTGCCAACATGTACCATCCTCACCTAGGGCTCAGACCATATAAGAAGTTTGACTTGTGTTTTAAAGCCTTGATTTTGTCACTTTTAGTCTCAGATTCTCATTTTTTTGTTCTGAGACAGAAGTGACGAGCTGTGAGAAAGAAGATGCTTATTAACCCTCAAATTCCACATACTCCGTCTGCAGTGATCAGCCTATGAAGTGCTCCAGTGGAACTGGATTTTGGGGTCCACTGTGCTCCTTATGTTAGATCACCCTGCATCATTAAGGGGTGCACAAACATGCAGCTCTGATACTACACTAGACTGTTTCCTGGTGATGTTTACACATTACCCAGGAAACAAGGTTTTTCACACAACCAGCCGAGCATTTCTAATGACCCTGCCCTTCATTTAGTGAACTATTAGTGAGTTTACTGAGAGTGTGTCTGAGGGAGACCATATGAGAGAATGAGACTGAAGTTAAAAACCTACATTGCCATGGGGAGTTAATGTGTGAGTAGCAGAGCACAGCGGCAGCTCGCGGCAGCAGAATCATGGATAGCTGGCGGTCTGTCGGCTCGTATCGCCTCAGTGCCTCTCATGTACTGCCTGACCCCGCTGCCACACCAGTCATTCAGTCTCACTCACAAACACACCGCTCTTCCAAAACATCGTAAGAGCTGGGGAATTCCTGCAAACACAGCCGTGTGCTCCATCAGTCCTTCCTGGTAAACAAATGATCAAAAGTCAGTGAAATTCATCATCGGTGGAAAGTGTAGAAAAAACAACCCGAGCTTTGTGTAACACGATCTTTAACAAGAATGACACAGTTTCTGTCAGAGGTTCGACTAAATCATACATCATGAGCTCTGTAGAAGTGAACCCTGCTTTTATTAATCAACTGAGACAACGCTAACTAAAATATTAAAAACAGAAGGATGGAGGGAGCAGTTTGGAGGTTTTTAAAAAGAACACTGAAGCCCCACCTAACAATATAAATCCTGTACAAAATAATGAATATGTTTAATCCAATAAGTGGGAGTAGTATAATAGTATTAATAGTAAATGAGAGCCACATTTTGTCACTATTGCAGCAGTTAGTTTAGAAACTTCTGCCCAGTGTTAATTTTGGCAGCTATTTTTAATTTTAGTCTTAGTTTTAGTCTTTGAATGAAATGCATTTTAGTTTTAGTCACATTTTAGTAATTTCTATCCTTTTTAGTTTTAGTCGATGAAAACTCAAGACATTTTAGTCTAGTTTTAGTCCGTAAAAAGTCCTCACATTTTAGTCTTTACTTTTAGTCCAAGCATTTATTCTCTTGCCTAAATCTGGTACCAAATCATGGAAGTGTGTTCTCTACACCCAGCCAAACCTGGGGTTCCTGCTTTCTACAGCTGAGAGGCAGAATAGCTTCAGCTGCATTGTTTTTTGACAGATTTACCCACAGTGGAGAAATGTCATGGATTTTGAATGTCTGACGAAAACTATATAACATTTTAGTCTAGTTGTAGTCATCTTGATGAAAACTAAACTTAGTTTTTGTCAGTTTTAGTCATCACAGATCTATTTTTGTTAGTTTTAGTCTAGTTTTTGTCATGGAAAAAAAAGCTGTTGATGAGCATTTTTAATCATAGTTTTAGTCAACGAAATTAACACTGCTTCTGGCATTTGATTTTAATTTTGAAAATCTATTTTTGAAACTTCTGGTATTTTGTTTTAAAACGTAATCACTTCCAGCTTTTTATTTTGAAACACCATCACTTCAGGCATTTATTTTTTAGACTTCCTGCGTTTTCTTTTGAAATTCTGCCCCTTCCGGGCATTAATCCTGGTGTTTTATTTTGTGATGTTTTCACATGCAGATGTTACATCCAGTGTTTTAATATGGAAACCTTGTCTTCTCTGGCATTTTATTTTGAAACCCTATAACTTCTGGAGTTTTATTTTGAAATCCTGTTATTTCCAGTGTTTTATTTTGAAACTTCTGGCATCTATTTTGAAAATACCATCAATTACCATTACTTCCAGGGTTTTATCTTGGAATGCCGTTGCCTCTGGCATTTTGTTCTGAAAGGCTGTTACTTCCAGCGTTTTATTTTGAAATGCAGACACTTCAGACAAATAATTTGGGCATTTCATTCAAGCGGCAACCTCCAGTCCTGAAAAATGAAGCCAATGCAGAAGTGCAAAAAATTGCCATACCGCAAGTGTCCACTTGAGGCTGGCTGCAGGAACACTGGATGCCCGCCTGGACACGTTTAACAGTAGAAATAAACTGGTTTACAGCATGGTTCAAAAAAACATTCAACAAAAAAACGTCTCATTAGCTCGTGTCTTATTGTGCTGCCACTGTAACTGATGAAAACTGATTGGCACGTCTCATTTGATTGACATAGCTCGGCAGGCAGAGGCTCCGTTTCTGTCAACCAGAATGCTAGCTAGCAGGCTGACAGGAAGTTGCGCATAGTATACGGGCTGTTAGGTTGATCCAAAGTTCGGTTGAGACCGCGATTTCAATATGGAAGCCTGCACGGACTGGTTTCAAGAGCCGTTTGAGTCCGCCTATTGTAAGCAGACGACTGACGTCACACGAGGTTAGTCCAATTCTTTCTACAGTCTATGGCTTCATTTTGATGTGTTGTTAATTCCAGTATTTTATATCGGAGGACACCGCTTTTTATCTTGAATGGGGTGTTTTATTTTGAAACATGGTCACTTCTAGTGCTTTATTAAAATGGATTGAAGAAGGTGAAAGGGGCTCTGCATATTTCTGCAGACTGGAAAAAACAAATTGATGTTAGGGAATGTATGGATCCTTAAAGGATCTAGAAGGAAATTTTTCTACTTTTATGCTAGTTGCTTGTTTGGCGACTGAAGCTGAGGTTATTATGTTGGAGTTATTGCTGACAAATATTGATCATCAGTTGTTTATACTGAAGTTACTGCAAAGAAGAAAATAGAAGAGACATTACGAGGGCTGGATAATACCATCGTTGAACCCATCTTGTCTTTATAGAGTATTTTTTCACTTCTTATAATTGTTGTCCTTTCTTGCCTCCAGTGTCCAATCAAAGAACTGCATCATTTTGTATTTAGATAATTTCTCTCCCTTGAATGTTTTTCGGCTCATAACTAACACATTCATACATTCCTGTATTCAGAATTCTGGGTAATGGTTCATGAAAGCACAGCGCAGTGACTGGCCTCCCTCCCATGTTTGCATGCTGTACCAGAGAAGGTCATTTTGTTTGTTTTGGATGTGAGCAGCTGTTGCAGAGCACTGTCGAGCTGAAATGAGCTCAGCGTCGGACACCAGCTGGACACCACGCTGCTCGAATCCCAACGAGCTGGTCAGACTGAGCAGGGACGCACCAGATGTTAACCACGATGTCAACTCAGTCTCCTCTGGCTGCCCTCAGGCTCTCTCTCTTTTCTAGGTCTCTCTCTCATATCTCTTCCTCTTTCGATTTGTGGCCTTCAAACATTTGCAGCTTCCTGGAAAATAAATAAAGCAGAAGTCAGGGAGAGATGTTTCCTCTGCTCACTGAGAGGTAAACTGTGTCAAATGATGCTTTTCCACATGTGGTACGAGCTAGACCAGCTAAAAAAATATGGTGCCAGGCTTTTAATCTTCCATTAAAAGTCACAAGCAGCAAAATGAAATATGACTGAAAAGTACAGGAGAGTTTGGGAGGTGGAACAGCTATAGAAAGCTGGCTATGAGAGGAGTTTGATTCAGCAGTCATTCTGATCTCTGTCCAAGCTGTCCAGGATACAAACCAGTAAAACACACAGAACCCTAATTTAGATATTACTGGCTCCACATTCTTTGTGCCTGTTGTCATTAATGCAATTTTTCTGAGCTGACCTCCTGCAAAATACACACTAACCAAATGTGCAATATGTTGGAATGCAAAATGCAGTGTAGCACTCTTTATGTTGGAACTTAGTAGATCAGGCCCTTACCCTGAATTTCCACATACTCCACCTGTGCTGTGATCCAGTGCACAGCAGTCACAATCTGTGATTTATTTTAAAATCCTTTTACTTCCATCATGTTATTTTGAATCCAGTATTTTATTTTGAAATGCCGTCACTTCTAGTGTTTTATTTTTAATGCCAGAAGTGAAGGCGACGGCGTTTCATTGTGAAACCGGTGTTCCACTTTGAAACAAGGTCACTTACAGCCAGTACTTTTGTGTTTGTTTTTGAAACTTCTGCGGTTTGACTTAGAAACGCCATCACGTCAGGGATTTTATTTCAAAACTGTCAGTGTTTGACCATGAAATGCTGTCACTTACTGCGTTTTATTTTGAAATGCTGTCACTTCTGGTGTGTTATTTTGAAACTTTCAGCTTTTTATTTTGACGCTTCTGACACTTATTTAGGGCTCTTTATTTTTAATGTCATTGAAATGAATGGGGATCAAGGAACGAGCGAGATAACAAGGGACAGGAAGTTTCTCTTGTTTTTATTTCACTTTATTTGCAATGACTGACCAGTCAGCATTTCTAAAAGACTTTCTGTCAAAGCAGTCAAGGCACAGACCTGCTCCCTTTTGTAATATCCTGATGGCCTGTGAGTGACATGGTGCAAGGTAACATTGCACAGCATGTTGTTTTCCCCATTCCAGTTCTCCTCCCAATGGCATGAACGAGGAACTAGGAAAGAGGGAGATGACAAGGAGCCAGGAGTGTGGGGACAGGGATTTTCTCTTGATATTTTTTCAATTTCCTCACTCGGAGAGCTTGTTAGCTAGCCGAGATAGTAGTGCTTTAATAATATCCATATCAGTGTTTTAAATGCTATGCTCTGATTTCAGTAATTTGGAGGTAAAACTGCTGTAAAATCTGGTATACAAGTCGCCATAGTAAATAAGCTGCAGGCTGTTTTTGAAATCTCCCAAAGGGGAAGGTTTGAAAAATCCTCCTGTGTGACGATTTAAGTTTTGTTTGGCCACAACATGCAGTTTCTATGCAGCTGTGTAACTCTTTTAGCACCTTCTGTTGTTGCAGTATGCACATCTACTAACTGTAATACGGTAGTTGAGCTCTAAGCCTGCAGTGATGAGCAGTCACATGCACTTTCAGTAATGTTGTAGGTCTTATAGCACTAAATTGTCTGTATGCTACAGTTTCTGTTTAAAGGACTCAACATTAAAAGTTCTCCTCTAGAGCCCCCCTCTTTCCTGTATTTTCTCTTTTATATCCACTGAGACTTCCTGAGGCTAATATACAACTGACAGTGTTTTCTCTTATTTGACAGCGATGTCTGATGTTCACAGTGCTGAATGAAGCATGAGCAGAGTCTGACCTCAGAAGGCTGTTTTTTCATTAATTTGCCGGAGGGGAAGAATTTCTCTGTGTTCACCTTAAATATCCTTTAATGCTGAGCTATTCTCACTTTAACTGGATGATGCCTGACTCATGTATCCTGCAGGTGTATTTATTTTTCTGTTTTTGGTCATGTTTCCTCAGAAGTAATCACTGCATGTGTGCTTAGTGAAATATGAGCATTAACAGCTGGTGCAGTATTTAGAGGTGTGCATACGCATTTATAAAACTTAAAGGAACTGTGAAGCCCCACTGATTCTGGATTTCTGAAATTACAAATGACCAGTTGGGAATTTAAGAACTTAACTGATCTCATTATGAAGTAAAATAAAGCAAATATCTTTCGCACTGTGTTCTAATAAATAGTATCAAAGACATTAACTTCAGCCCCAGCCTTAAATGATTTCATGTTGATGTGACCTTGCTTGTTTGTTCTTCCTTCAAGAGCAAACTGAGGTATCTCCTCTCTGACACTTTTCCCTCCTCTTCCTCCTCCTCCTCTCCTCTCCTCGGACTCGTTAGTCTCTCGGTGTTTGCCGGAAAAGGTCAAACCCGTGCCATCGTAATCATGCTTGTGCAGCATCTGCCCGGATTGCATCGATTTTCAGCAGCTGATGTTTCCATCGGCCAGGAGCGGCAGAGTCCCATTGCGCATGCGCGTGCAGGCGGGTTCTCCTCGCTCGTGTGGCGTTCTGGTACTCCTTAAAAGCTCGAACATTTGAAAATCATAGCTCCACACACATTTAATTACGAATCAGAAAGACACCACGTTTAACATTACCGGCTGTTACTATCGCAGGTAATTTTATCACACCATCTCCAGGCAGTTTGTTTGCGACATATAACATTTACCAGTTATGATTTGATTTGAACCAATGTCTATTTATACATTTTGTTTTAGCTTTTAATGTTTGTTTCAGTTCTTCAGAAAGCTGATTTTATACAGTAGCCCAGTGGGGCAAATCCACAAACATTTAGTAAGCTAAAAAAAATATACTGTTCACTTACTGGAAATTGTTTGATGTTTATTTATGCTTTTTGTGTTTTATTTAATAATGTTTCATGATTTTTTCAATATATTAAAGATAATTATGTCATGGTACACAACTTTGTCTTTAATGTAAGATTTTAAATTCAGTGGGAATTTTTTTTATAACTGAAACATATGAAGACATAAAACATTTAATAATTAGTCAAATAATGTTCATTTTCATTAAGATTTTTTGCTTTAAAGTAATATTATTGTCATATTATTATTTTATGAAACACGATTTTCAGTGCATTTTTTTCCTTTATATTAAATATTTCTGTTTTGTAAAATGATTTTCAATTATATTAACTTTTTATCTACATTTGGTGAAAAGGATGTGTTTCATTAGTCATTCCATAATGAAGGAAATGCAATTACTTTTTCCTCTTTTGTTTGGTTAAATATTTCTCTATTTAATGCATTACTATATATGCCGTGAGACATTTTTACATTATATAAAATATTTTTTTACTGTTGAAACAGCTTTATTTTACATAATTTTTCTGTATTTAAGTTATTTCTTTGCACATTTTCTAGTGAAATATATTTAGTGATTTGAATAATGTTTTAAAATTTCATCCAATGTTCTTCGGTTTAAAAAAAAATCTTTTGGTGTTCCTTTTTTTGCATTTTGTGAATTTTTTATGGGGTCATGAAATGTTAGTAATGTAGATCGTCAGGGCCACCATAGCGTTGTGACTGTTCTACTGACTTTATTAGATTTAATTTTTTAGACTCCTATCGATGCCAGTATTTCACTGTTGTGATGAAATTATTTACTTCTGATCTGTTGGCATGCTGTCTCTTTCGCCAGCAGAGAAATATCACATGATCAGAATCAGATTACCTTTTCACATAATTTGATTTCAAGACTCAGACGAGACACTCTCGCTCTTGTCAAATGGGGCCCACAATGAACGAGAAGACAGATGCAAGATAAGGAAACAGAAATGTAATTTTGAATGTTTTCATTTTTAAATGAGAAAATATGATTAACAGAAAACAAGATTATAGAGCTGAATAGTTGTGCAGGAACAGGAAAACATGTGGAGAAGAAAAACAGGGGGAGTAAATTTAACATTGCAGTGAATGTTTGTGTGCACACTTACTCAGTGGTTGAGACGTTATGATATAATGATGTTTTTGGTGCTTGTTCAGCTGTGAAAGCTAGACCAGTCAAGAACCACAAATGTGTCAGTGTTTGGAGAACTGAAACGTTAAAGAACTGTTTGGAATTGTTGATTTTCCAACATTGTTTTTAATTTCTTAAGATTTAACAATCATCCAATGTGAAGCCAGCCTAATATAGCAATGTAAGGATCGATGTCGGTGTAGGGCTTCCGTACGAAAAACTTTTATGTTCGTAAAGAAAAGGCTAGAGAGAAGTTCTCACTAAGCAGCGCACCAAATTTTCCGGACTGTTCCTGAACGCAGCACAATTCATGCACACCGTCCCCGCAGTCCTCCGCACTCACAGCCGCTACCTGCAGCAGGGATGGACGTCTGTTTCGGTGCTCCGAGCTCCATCCTCAGCCCCGCGGAGCCTCGGGAGAAGCCAGGCCCGACATGACAGCTGCTGACCGGGAGAAGAAAGCCCGCCGGCCGCCGCGGCTCACCGCTCGGCCGGAGGCTGCGTGGGCTGCGGGTCGGTACGCCGTGCTGGCCGCTCTGTGCGCACTCTGCTACGGCAACTCTCTCCACGGGGAGCTGGTTCACGACGATGTGTGGGCTATCATCAACAACCCGGACGTCCGACCGGGCTCTAACCTCGGAAACATCTTCAGTAACGACTTCTGGGGGAAGAGGATGGCGGACAACACGAGCCACAAGTCCTACCGACCGCTGTGCATCCTCAGCTTCAAGTAAGTCTTCAAACTCCAGCACTTTGTGCTGCTAAAACATTCACTTTGTGCAACTTTTTGCGCTCATTTAGGGATGTCATTACTCTGCACGAGAGCTTGGAACACGCAATTAAAGCTGACGTCATGCAGCTGTTCCCGCATGGAGACACGCTGTTGCAGCGACAGTCAACTTCAAAGCAAAACAAGCAAAACATGTCACAGAATACCACCTTAAATACTCATAAAGTGGTTTCGTATTCCCTCAAAATGCAACAGGAGATGCTGTTGTGCGCCGTACACACGTTAAGGGTGTTTTTACCTGCCTTTGAAAGAATAAGTTATTATTTTATAACAATTTTGAAAAAAAAATAAGGCAGACGTCCACCTTTAATACTCCTAAAGTGGCTGCACATTCTATAGAAATACAACCAGTGGTGCTACGGATGCTCTATACACAGTTTATGAGTGTTTTACGAATGTTTAAAGGAATACGTGTTTATTTGATTACTGTATTGAGAAAAACAAGGCAATATGTCCCAAAAACACCTTAAATAGTGCCAAAGTTACTTTTCATTCCATAGAAATACAAAACGGTGGGCTATGAATGCTTTGTACACATTTAAAGAGAGTTTTACCAACATTTGGAGGAATAGATTAATTAAAATATGGAGCAGAATATGGCAAATATGTCCCAAAATACTTCTGAAGTGGCTGCATATCTCACAAAAATACGAACAGGGGTGCTATGGATACTCATGCAGAGTGTTTGACCAACTTTTCAAAGAACCAAATATTAATTTATGACAATTTAGAACAAAACGAACCAAATATGTAATAAATGCCACCTTAAATACTAATTGACTCCCTTTATTCAATACAGATACAGCCAGAGGTGCTGTAGATGTACCATACAAAGTCAAAGAGCGTCTTATGATTGCATGAAAGAGTGATTATTAAATAAATTGTGAATTAGAATATATTATGGCAATTATGTACTAAAATACCACCTTAAATACTCATAAAGTATGTTGTTAATCTGTATCCAGGAATCCAGGGATGCTCAGGGTGCTGCAAACCCACTTAAAGAGAGTTATAGACAATTAAGATGGATAAATTATTAATTTAATTTAAATTAAAAGCCAAGCATGACAAATGTGTCGCATATACCACCTTAATTTCTAATAAAGTGGAGTCTTATTCAATGAAATAACAGCCAAGGGTGCTGTAGATGCTGAAAACACAGTTTGAGTGTTTTACCAAACTTTGTAAAGGGAAAAATGTTTGTTTGCTGACAGTTTTGAGTTAATAATGCCAAACGTGTCCCAAAAGCCACCTTAAACACTTTTTAAGTGGCCGCTTCTTCAAAAGAAAGATAACCAGCTGTGCTGTAACCTGACACGCCAGATAGATTTGTTTCACACATCCATCTGGGAAAGCTTCCATAGGAAACGTTTGAGAAAAGGCAGAGGCTTTGAAAAAAACTCAGAGTGTGATTGGATGAACGTTCTGTCTGTCACATCTCTATGGGCCAATCAGAGCAACAAAACACGTGACGTAGCTGCTCTCGAGCTGTGCGTGCGCAGGAATAGTGGAACATGGTCACTGCTAGTGCATCTCAAAAAATTAGAATGTCATGAAAAAGTTTAATATTTTTTGTCACTCTTCTCTGAAAGGTAAACCCATATATTATATAGACTCATTACACACAGAGCAAAGTATTTCAAGCCTTTATTTCTTGAAATGTTGATGATTATGCCTTACAGATAAGAAAACCCAAATTTCAGTGTCTCCAAAAATTAGAATATTGTGACAAAGGTCAATATTGGAAAGTCATGGTGTCACACCTTAATCAGCTAATAAACTCCAAACACCTGCAAAGGTTTCCTGAGTCTTTAAATGGTGTCTCAGTCTGGATCAGTAGGCTACACAATCATGGGGAAGACTGCAGACTTGACAGATGTCCAGAAGACAGTCATTGACACCCTCCACAAGGAGGGTAAGGTCAAAGGTCATTGCTAAAGAAGCTGGTTGTTCACAGAGTGCTGTATCCAAGCGTATTCATAGAAAGTTGAGTGGAAGGAAAAAGAGTGGTAGGAAAAGGTGCACCAGCATAAGGGAGAACCGCAGCCTTGAGAGGATTGTCAAGCAAAATCCATTCAAGAATTTGGGGGAGCTTAACAAGGAGTGGACTGCCGCTGGGCTGAGGCACACACCAATAGACATGGGCTACGAATGTGGCATTCCTCACGTCAATCCACTCCTGAACCAGAGACAACGTCAGAAGCGTCTTACCTTGGCTGTGGAAAAAAGAACTGGACTGTTGTGGTCTCAGTGGTCCAAAGTCCTCTTTTCAGATGAAAGTAAATTTTGCATGTCATTTGGAAATCCAGGTCCCAGAGTCTGGAGGAAGAGTGGAGAGGCACAGAATCCATGTTGCTTGAAGTCCAGTGTGAAGTTTCCACAGTCAGTGATGATTTGGGCTGCCATGGCATCTGCTGGTGTTGATCCACTGTGTTTTCTGAAGTCCACAGTCAACGCAGCCATCTACCAGGACATTTTAGAGACCTTCATGCTTCCTTCTGCTGACAAGCTTTATGGAGATGCTGATTTCATTTTCCAGCAGGACTTGGCACCTGCCCACACTGCCAAAGATACCAAAAGCTGGTTCAATGACCATGGTGTTACTGTGCTTGATTGGCCAGCAAACTGGCCTGAACTGAACCCCATAGAGAATCTATGGGGTATTGTCAAAAGGAAGATGAGACACCAGACCCAACAATGCAGATGACCTGAAGGCAGCTATCAAAGCAACCTGGGCTTCCATTACACCTGAGCAGTGCCACAGGCTGATCGCCTCCATGCCACGCCGCATTGATTCAGTTATTCATGCAAAAGGAGGCCCAACCAAGCATTGAAGGCATAGAAATGAACATACTTTTCAGAAGCCTGACATTTCTGTTGAAAATATCCTTTTTTAAATTGATCTCATGGAATATTCTAGTTTTTTGAGACACTGAATTTTGTTTTTTTTTTTATCTGTAAGCCATAATCATCAACATTTCAAGAAATAAAGGCTTGAAATATTTCACTCAGTGTATTGAGTCTATATAATATATGGGTTTCACTTTCAGAAAAGAGTGAAAAAAATATTGAACTTTTTCCATGATATTCTAATTTTTTGAGATGCACTTAGTATAGGCATGTAGGTACTCGACTTTGTCGTTTTTGAAAAGAAAACAACTCACTGCTGTTCTTTGTTCTTCTTTTAATGAAGAAATGTTGTCAAGTCCTTTTAAAACTGACACTTTAGCAGCATCCACGCTAATCTCTTCCTCCATAACTGCACCAGCTCTTGCTGCTGCTTGTTTACGTCATTACTCCGCTGCGCCTGAAGTGCTGCCCCTTGTCGCTGATTGGTCCTGTCACTTTCTAACCTGACCCAAATGGTTCAGATGGGAGCTTTGCAAGATGGATTCGCCAGTGAGAAACAGTGAAATGGGCGTATCCATCTGCTTTGCAAGGTTAGCTGTGCTGTGGATGCTTCAAACTCACTTTAAGAGCATCATAGACATTTAGCATCAATTCAATGTCAAATTAATAATTTAGAGCAACACATCGCAAATGTGTCACAAAAATCCCCTTTAATACACATGAAGATGCTTCTTATTCTGTTGAAATGCAACCAGTGGTGCTGTGAATGCTGCAAACCCACTTTAAGAGAGTTATATGAACTTAAAAGATAAATAAAATATTAATTTAAAGCAAAACAAGTGGAACATGTCCCTAAATACCACCTTAGGTACTTATAATGTGGAATCTTATTTTATAAAAGAACAGTTAAGGGTGATGTGGATGCTGCAGACCCACTTGAAGAGTGCTGTATTTACATTTAAGATGAATGAAATATAAATTATGTGATAATTAAAAAAAAAACAAGTAAAACACACCTCTAAATACCACCTTAAATACTCCTAATGTGGCTTCTTGTTCAATAGAAATACGACCAGGGTCATTGTTGGTGCTGTTAATTCCACTTTCAGAGTGTGATACATTAATTAAGATATTTCTTTAATGATAATGTAATGCTAAACAAGCCAAATAGATCTAAAAATACTACCTTAAATTCACATGTAGTGGCTTCTTTTTCAGTTAAACTATTTCCAGGGCTGCTGAAGATGCTGCAAGCTGAATGAAAGAGTTTTATACATAAGAAAAAAAAAGATTTAACTTCAATTTAGCACACACAAAGCCAAATATGAGACATAATGCCACCTTAAATACTCCTAACATGCTTCTTGATTATTAAAACTACAACCAGGATCATTGTAGATGCCACAAACCCACTTAAGGGTGTTTAAAGAATGTTTTTAGAAGTAATATATGTTCATTAAATAGTAATTTAGAACAATACAAGCCTGCTATATCTAAAATGCCATCTTAAATAGTCCTGTATAACTTCTTTTTAATAGAAATACAGCCAGGGTCAAGAGCACTAGCCAAGTAATGCAAAAAATATGACCTTAAATACTCCTAAAATGTCTTTAATTTAGTTGAAATAGGACAACAGGTGCTGTGGATGCTCCAAACCCACTCTAAGAGTATTATATAAACATTTAAGATCAGGAATATATTCATATAATGATGCAGACGGAAGCAGATCACCCAAATCCTCATGCTCCCAGCTGTGCTTCAATGCAGCTTCAGGTTTTAGGATTTAAGGAGCTAAAAATACACAAACAGGAAGGCTTTATGTGGAATTTGTTGTGCAGCTGTGCTGGACTCTTAACAGTGAAGTGGGTGGGAGAGAGTAGAAGTTGAGGATGGGAAAACAGGCTGGGGGCGGGCCCGCTGCTGCAGAGGAACCAGGCGAGCCTCCAGAACGGGGTGGGACGATGTTTTGATAAATGATATCAGATTTCAGTGATTACATTACAAGAAAAAGTAAGACAAACAGCCCATGCAGAGATCCTAATGAGGCACAAAGTTAGCTTTACTGATTTAGTGTGGATTCAAAAAATGCTTTTTTTCCTCTTTGATAGTAAAAAATAATTAAGGTGCTGTTTGTGTGTGCAGCACTCACCAGGCACATCCTCTGAAGAAAAGGGCAAACTGTGTGCCACTTTAACATCATCACTCTTCCTCTGCTGTCCCTATTAACCCCTGTTTAGCTGCCCCGTGTGTCCAAAGCTGTGCACTCCTTTATTTCTTTCTTAAAATGCCACGCTCTTAAAGCATTTCCTTGTGATTGAGTCACTGGTGTGTGATCCGTGAGAGCACTCTTTTTGTTTGTAGGTTTCATCATTTGTGTTAAATTGAGTGCATCTTCCCTTCCTTTACAGCACAGCGTGTGCTCTACCCCTCTCACCAAGACAGCTCTCACTTTAATTTAAGTGAGGAGAAGAGGGAGCTGCACCACACCCTACCGTTAGTTTGAAAAGAAAGAGAGCTTAAGCAATGACAAGGCAGCTGTTATTTAGTATTTTGAAATGGCAGTAGTGATCTAACCCTTAACCCTTGCTTAGAAATGTAGGAAGACTAAGAAGCTAAACAAAGATGGCAAATAAATTTCATTGGTGAACATTAACTGCAGGCTCTGAGGGTTTTTGGAAACATTTTTGTCCTCATTTCATCCTCTTGTATAAAATTTGAATTATAAGATACTAAATTAGAGTGGTTCGATCTTAAATGATAAATTTCTGTTTAACTTCTGTTTAATAGGGATTTAATTGCTTAAGCCCTGCAGAGGAAACACGTCCTTCTGTGTGCTCACTCCCGTGATCCTGTTAAATCCACATTCATGGTTCATTATAAACCAATTCTCACTGTTATGCTGTAATGACTTTAAATATGTCGTAACAAGCCTTTAATTAAAAGGTTAATAGGTCAGTGCTGCATCTGTCAGAGGTCAGACTGAGCTGCAGCTGAACGGTCATGCAGCCGGTCAGCGTGCTGCTCGAGGGCACGTCAGCAGCACAGCGAAGCCTTTCTAACGAGGAGGTCTGAAACCGAGCGTGTGTGATCTCTCTGGTTTAATGCAGCTGTGGACACAGGTGAATAAAAGCTGGCGGAGTGCGGCAGGAAAGCCCCAACCGAAGCAGACGGTTCAGGGGCGTGAAAGGATGTGTAGACAGCCAGTGATAGTGATAATCTGTTCAAACGGCATTCACAGATCAAAGCTGGGAGCGGTCAGTGAACGCATCGTCAGAGAGAAAGCAGCAGTGGTAAAAAAGAAAAAAGAACATCAGAGGAGTGCTGACACAGGCGGAGGCTCCGGCCTTCAGATGATTCACACAGGCTCACTAATGAGGTCTTAGCAAGGCCGTGTGATGAATTTATATCACAAAGAAAGACGATGTTAGCGTGTAAGTAATATTACTGTTAGATCTGTAAATAGATTGTGGGCTGAATAAGAAACAATCAGGAATCCATGTTCCATTTAAAACCACAGTGAGCATTACATACGGCAGATTTGTGGTTATACGATACGTGTTAAAAGTTGTCAAAACTTTGGCTTTTTAATGAGTGATGGTGTCAAAAGAAAAACTTTACCGTGCAGTTTACGGGGCAGAGGGTTAAATGTTTTAGGGATAGCGTGTAATTGATAGAGCATGATTGCTGATGCACACCTGCTGTTAGGACATGATGTCAGGATTTGCATTTCAAGGAAATTGATAATCAAAAGTCACTTGAATAAAATTCAAACTAAGGCTGCAAGCTGCACTGAAGGGCCCTCGCATCCCGGCATGTTGCAACCGGGGGTAAGTTGGAATACTTTGGTGATAGCAAACCTCTGCAGTATGCTGCAGCATGGCAGAGAGACCATGTAGATCCTCCCAGATGTGTCATTAAATTCAAACTAATGAGCATAGTGCATTTTGTGTATGAGGTAGTACTACCTGTGAACATTAGGGGGCAGTTTGACAGGAAGATGTTATGTAGGTGTGATATGGGCAGGACTAATTTTTATTGTGTATAATTCAAAGAAAATAGGACACATTATGTAAGAGGTGTTGCCGGAGTCTTACAGTAGGTGGCACTACAGAAAACCATGAAATTAACATTCACATATGTAGAGGAGCAGACCCTGAACAAACAAAGGAAATTTGAAGAAAATCAGATGTTTCATATTAGGATGAGGCCAGCTTCCTTTGAAACTGGCGAGATATCAAAATGCTCACCATCTGCAGTAAGGTGTCCTTTTATACGACATATCAGTGTTGTGGACAAATATTGTGGCCTTTGTGTCAGTATCTGAGCTTGATAGGTTCAACTCAATTATAGGAATAAAGAAATGCCCAAATTGTGCCACTTCCTGTTGCCATTAAGGGGTGCTACATCAAAACAATATTAACCTTTAATAAAACATGTCTGTGTTGTTGCCAATAATTAAGGCTTTTCTTTCAAAACCAGAGCTTAATAGGCTAACGACAGTAAGAGGAGGGAAGATATGACTCATTTGCATCACTTCCTGTTACCAGTAAAGGACCTATGATGAGATGTTTGTATGTAGAAGTGTTCAGTGTCATACTGATGTCTTGCCAGGGAATGTTAAACGTAGAATGTTGTATACAAATGTTACAACAAGCTAAAGTCATTTGGCACCATGAAAATCACCTTGTTTTTTAAATTGAGATCAAGCTGGTGGACTTCCTGTTAGGATTTGGGCAAGGGTCCAAGATTCTTTTTTTGTAGGTATGATGATGACCCATATGCAAACAGAATTCATAAACCTAGGGTGAATATTTTTTAGGGAAAAAAATGAAAAATCTGTGGAGGAAATATTCAACTGGCAAAAGAGGGCACAGTGACAAAGTAATATTATTGATGCAGAGATTGTTGGAATCAATGTGTGATCATGCCTGGGAAGTTTGGTTATGATTGGCATAAGCACTACAAAGTTATAAGGCATTATTGTTTCATTTTCACTGCAAAATATGTACAGAGGAAGTAGTTAAAGTTTGGGCTCCAGTCACTGCCTGGCCCTATGGTGAAAGATCCCAAATAACACAACTTTATATCTACAGGTTTGTCTAGTATGAGCAACAAAATTCTGGAGTTAGTCGGATGAAATCCTTCTGATTAGTTTGATAAAATATGAAACTTGTGAATGTCCCAAAAATGCCAAAATTTGACCTTTAGCTGTTTATAGTGCACCTCCTGTACATTTTAGAGGATGGTCCCAGAGACTTTTTATTCATCTAGATCTGAAACATATCTGTTCTGATTTTCAAGCCTGTAGGTTGGTGCTCAGGCCCTATTAATTGCCAGAGACTGGGATGTACAGCTAAGTTTGTTAGCTTGATGCTAACACATAATGGACATTGCATTTACAGGCAGTCAGGTTTAGCCTCCTGATGCTTTAATTTTGACTTAAGGATAACCAAGTACCTGCTGTTGAACATGAAAATAATAGATATTGTTGTTTTAAGCCCATGGTATTAAAAAAAGTCACGTCATTATTAAGCTTCATTAACAGACATTGTTCTGATGATACCAGAGCAGAGAGGATTAGCCCACTAGTGAAGAAATACTCCCTTTGGGCTTGGTGCCCTTGTTATATCTCCTTACTATCCGACTTTACCTTATTTTCCTTTTTACATTCAAAAAATAAAAAATGTTTTTTTTTGGCCATATGTGTGAGTAATCCAGGCCAAGTTTGCTTTATTTTCCTTCAAACTGCAGCTAAACTCCTTGCAGAGCGTATTTCCAAAGCAAAGCCCCACTTTCCATTGAGAAGTGTTCCTGGTTGTGATTGGTTGATGTGTTGATGGACTTAATGAGTCCCCGGGCGATGCTCTGTCAGCAAACTCAGCACTTAAGCTTTAACCGAGAGCGTTTGAGTGAGTGCTGGGGTTGTATGTGTGTGGTCAGGCTGCAGGATGGTTTCATTGTTGGATGATGTTTCGTCTAATCACTCGACAGCGAAACAACCTCTCCAACAGCTGCTCCACAACCCCCCACCCCCGCGGTGTTACAGTTGTTGAAGGAGATATCGATGCCTTAATGCTCCTCAGGAGAGCGAGCGGCGAGG
This sequence comes from Cheilinus undulatus, assembly GCF_018320785.1. Lineage (NCBI taxonomy): Eukaryota > Metazoa > Chordata > Actinopteri > Labriformes > Labridae > Cheilinus > Cheilinus undulatus. The sequence goes on along the minus strand of NC_054887.1, from coordinate 13,870,833 downwards.
CTGGAAGCTGTGAGGGAGCATCTGCTCTTAGAAAGCGCAGAGACACAGAGGCCTTAATGATGCTGGAGAGACAACAGGAGGAAAGGTGATCCTTCAGGATAGACAGGTGGAGCCTTAATGCTCACTCTGGGCAGGGGAGATGGAGGGATGTGAGGTGGGGGTGGTGTCTGCACATCATCTTCATCAGCCTGTCAAGTGAAGGACACTGGCTCACTTGGGACGAGCATGTATCAGTGAGATAGCCTTTAGCTCTGTGCTCGACCCTCCACTGCTGAGTGTGGAGGAAGGTGGAGCTGACAAATGGCGCATTCCGCTCTCGAGGGGAATGAGGATTAACAGCAACAAAAACAAAGCTATTCTCAGTTTGGTTCAGAAAAACTCTGCAACAAGGATCAGCCATAATCAAGTGGAACAGATTTCTACAAAGTTATTTCACTTGAATAAAAATGTGTAAGGTAAAGAAGGTGACTGGGTGAATATTTACCCTCTCTAAAATGACCTTAAATCAACAGAGATCCAGCACAACTGGTGCTAGTGGTCCCACAAATAGTGAAATGGGGATCACCTGAGTACAGTTGATGTCTCTCAAGTGATTGTAGTATAAGGACACATGTGTCACTGGTTAATCAGTATTCCTGGCTACCATTACACCATGAAGACAACAGAACACTCCAAGCAACTCAAGGAAATCAGTTCAATCTATCATTAAGAAATGGAAGGAATATTGCACATGTAAATGTGTCTAGGTCCTTACAAACTGAGAGACTTTGCAAGAAGGAGCCTTGTGAGAGGCCACCAAAAAACCTATGACAATTCTGAAGGAGCTACAGCAGCTGAGATGGGAGAGACTCTGCATACAACTGTTTACCAGGTTCTTCACCAGTCAAAGCTTTATGGGAGTGGCAAAGAGAAAGACAACTGTTGAAGAAAAATCCTTAAACCTCAACTAGAAAAGGCCTGTGAGAGACTCCATGGTCAAGTGGAAGAAAGTTCTGTGGTCTGATGAGACCAAAATGGTGCTTTATGGCCGTCTGGCAAGATGCTTTCTGCGGACACCAAACACTGCACATCACCACAAACACACCATCCCCACTGTAAAGCACAGCGGTGGTAGCATCATGCTGTTGGGATGCTTCTCAGCAGGCTTGTAAAGGCTGAGGGTAAAATGAATGCTGCAAAAAATTGGAAAATCCTGGTAGACAACCTTATTCAGTCTGCAAGAGACCTATGGCCTGGATTAATTTTGAAGCAGGGCAATGACCCAAAGCATACAGTGAAAGCTTTTGGCTGGACATGAGAAGGGTTATTCAATCCTGATCCCTGTGTGACCAGACAGAGCTTGAGCAACTTTATAAAGAAAAATGGAGTAAAATTAGTGCTACAACTTCAGCTGCAGACAGCAGAGTATTAGCCAAAGGGTGATCAGAAAAAAGAAGCATCAGTTCTGATGTATCAATAATAATGAAAATGAGCTGATGATGATCGATGAAAGACATAACAATATCACCTCTTTAGTGATACTGATATGTCTTTTGCTGGGTTGTATTAACACGTTTTAGCCTTACACTGCTTTGGTTTTGTCAGATATTTTGCATCTGTTACCTTCAGGGGAAAGTCTAACTGTCATGAGCCTGTCCGTGGATGTTTTTTGATGCCAGACTTTGAGCTTAATTCCCCTCACAGGCGTTCTCTCTGCAGCAGCTGTTCAGCATGATGTGTGATGATTTGCACGACAGAAATGAAGGATATTGTTGGCTTGTTTTCACAGTTTGGAGTCGGATCAGTAAACCTGCAGCTGAGAGAGCGATGCTTTGAACAACTTCATCATTTCTGGCTTTAATGTCCGCCCAAACCGGTGCAGACAGCTGGGCAGACGGTGCACACGACCACGTGTCTGTTGTGTTTCAGGTGTCTTTTTATGTGGATGTGTTCATAAACCTGGCAAAGGCTTACAGTTAGGGAGGAAACTGGCCTCTGATGGCAAATTTAACAGGTGTTACAATTGCAAAGTTGATGGAAGTATGCAATTAGGTTTAAATTACCTGAGGTGACACAAATGGCTGCAGAGAGACTCCAGTAAGAGCTTTTTGTTTTAACTTGAGTGAAAAATGTGCACTTTTTGTAAGAACTCGATTCAATTCCAGTCTTCACTACAATTTTTTTTTTTTTTGAGGATAATGACAGATCTAACAGTTTGATTTTGATAGAATGTGGTGTGCAAAGATGACCAAAAGAGCACTCCAAACACTAACAGATTCATTCACCAACAGTTATTATGATTCTGTGTTGGGGTGCTCCGACTTTATTGGAAGCGGCTCCTTGATTGTTGGTTTGTCTTTAGCCAGCCTGAAGCTGGCGTACATGGTGAGATTTCAAGTTGACTCTTATTTTAATTATGTTTAAAAGAGTTTGCAGCATGTTTTCCCTCTATTTTACTGACCACAGTGTAAGTATCTTCTCTCTCTCTCACCCCTCAACTCAACTCTCTCTTCCATCCTTTAGGGGATGTATAGGCCTTTGAATGCAGAGATTCTTGGATTCTTGATTTGTTTTTGATGTATTATGACTGAAAAAAGAAAGCGGTTTGACACCAGAGAATTGTTGCTAGATGTTTGGCTGAAATGCACCAACACACCCAGTGGGAGTTTAATCTTTTCTTGGATAAAACTCCTTTAGTTTTGCAGCTTAATAACAATTCATATATTTCTCCTCAGCCTGGATTTGCACTCTGCATGAAGTGAATCTCACACTGTTAAATGAACTATCTCAGGATGGAGTTTTTATGCATGCAGAGGAACAGATGGGTGCACTCACCCAACACCTGTGGCCTGGGGATCCTTTCCATGTCTGCTTAACACAAGGCCAAACACGCGCCCCGAAACCACAAATATGCACAAGCAAAAAAAAACTCTGCTAGCCTTTAGGGAATAATTCCTGCTTTGTATTCTTTATTCAGAGATTTTTTTTTTGTGAAATCAAGGTGAAGGACACAAACAAAGCAGCCTGGAGGCAATTTTTTTTATACGTGAGCAATGATTGTGGAGAGAACAGGAGAGACGTGCAGAAAGAAGAGGATGACAAGAGGCCAGGAGATGAAAATAGAAACATGAGGACGGATGACGGGGGAGGAAGAAGTGTTGACAGATGCTCTCCTGGTGAATAAGGAGAGCGGGAAGACAGAGGAGGTAATAGAAGGAGACAGGAGAGAGTGAGGAATCAGAAATGACAAAGAAGATGGAGAAGAAAAAGTACAGTGGCAGTGAGAGTCAACTTCAAAGAAAAATTTTACTGATTGCAAATACTGGCCCACTAAAGGCTAAAAAAAATTACTTCATGTAAAAATTATAAAGGACATGCAAATACATTTAATGAGACATGGAAACATTGGAGGAAATGTAAAAACATTTTTAACGCAACATTTCATTAAAGGTGAAAAAAAAAATCCACCCATCTATACATTTTCTTTTGCTTATACTGGGCTGTGTCGCGGTGGCAGCAGGCAAAACATGTCCACCCAGACATTTCTTTCCCCAGCAACATTTTCAAGCTCTTTCTGGGGGATTTCAAGACATTTCCAGAGTCCAGGGTCTACCCCGAGGTCTTCTGGATGCACCCGGAAGACCTCCACAAGGAGGCAACCAGGAAGCATCTTGATCAGAAGTCTGAAACCAACTTAACTGGCTCCTTTCGAGCTGAAGGACCTGCAGCTTTACTTCTAGCTACCTCTGGATTTCCAATCTCCTCGCCTGATCCCAAACACCTTCCTGAAGAATCTCATTCTTACCACTTGAACTTGCAGTCTTATTCTTGTGGTTGTTACTCAAAGCTCATGACTGTAGGTGAGGGTTGGAATGAAGATTGACCATTAAATTGAGAGCTTTGCCTTCTGGCTCAAAAAAGAAACCCTGCAAGGATAAAGATCTAGACAACTGTCCCATGACCAGGACGAAATCCGCATTGATCCGATTGTAGCCAAGTTTAGACAGTTGGCAGGATTCTCCTTTCCAGCACCCTAAAGTAGACTTTCCCAGTGGGTCTGAATAGTGTGATACCCCGATAATTGGAGACTTCTGGTCCTCCTTTTTAAAGCTAGGAACCACCAACCTGGTCTGACACTCCACAGGTACTGTCCCAGTCTTCCATGCTACATTGAAGAGGTGTGCTGACCATGACAGACCTCAGGGTGAATGTCATCTACACCTGGCGCCTTGCAACTTAGGAGCTATTTAACCATCTCAGCTGTTAACTCCAAAAATGATAAGCGATCTCTTTCTGATGCAGCAGGGATGTTTTTAATGGAATATTATGATCAGGAGAGTACAGGAGAACATCTAATGATGAGCTGTGTCACTTTTTATCATTTGTTTGTAGCCTGACAAATGCTTTAATTGTGGCTGCTGTGGTGGTTTTATCCTGGAATGGTTAACATGGTCAGAACCCAGAGAATTAGAGCTTTCTGGGGATGCATAACATGGTATACTTTTGAGTGGTGACTTTGTGAATAACTGAATAGTTAAAAAAAATCCGCCGGCCAGCCAGTGGGCCGTCTGATTTTTTAAAGAGTTGGTTTGGCTTACTTCCAGTTGAAGCCTGAAGCAATTTGCTTGCATTGAGAACAAACAATTTTCCTGCTTTCGTGGAAGATTTGTTGTTTTTTTCTATCTTTATAATCTAATTGTATTTTAAACTGACTTGGGGGCTGCACTGTGAAAAGAGGAGGACTGCATTTGACCCTCAGGCCACTAGTTGTCCACCCCTGATCTCGATCATTTCTGATTCTTCATCTCCTGTTTATGTGTCCCTCTGTTCCTCTGCCTTGTAAAATGTTTTGCATGTAACCTTAGGGGCCTCCATACAAAAGTGATGAAAGATGCTTGTCAAGTCTGAAGAGTTGCTGACTCATCTGGTTTTTCCTCTATAAAATGAAAAAGTTACATCCAGAAGTTGAGGGCATGTGTCAGGGACGTGCTGTCACCTTCTGGACGTTTAATTATCTCCTGTCAAACCCCTTTTTTCACACCCTTTTTATCCAGTCAGTCGAGCTGTCTTCTCCTTGCCTGCAGCGTTTCATTCAGCCTCATTCACATGGCACAGATTTGGATAAAGGAAATTACCGGCGCAGTTAACTGCTGATGCAATGCTCTCCAGAATAATTAACCATCTATTTTTAGTCTCTCACAACCTTCCTTTGGGTCACACTCCATCTCTAGCAGAGGAGGAGACAGCAGGGTAAAGGACGGAGGGTTTTTATTCTGCTGCTGCTGCATGGTCCCCAACCAGCAGAGAGACAGAGAGCTCAATTATCTCGCCTTCACCTCAGCCGACCGACAGACGGTCACAGGGGACACTGAGATCATCTCATTGGATGACATCACAGCGCGTCGCGGATGCTCGCTTTCAATAAGTCTCTCTTCATGTCGGATAGGTTTGACTTTGCTCTGCTGGAGTCAGAGCCTGAGAGCAGCTTTGTCTCAACAATTAGTGAGAATATCTCAAATAATGCTGTGGATTTACTTCTGGGTTGTTGGAGAATGATGCCAAATATTTATTGACTTTTGCTTTAGTGCATCTGTCATTATTACTTGCTCTAAACATCAAATCATCCTTCAATCTGTCCATTCACTTTGCTTCTTGCTCCCTCAAAAAGCTGATTTAATACTCAGTAGAGCAGACTAGAAGTTGACTCACATTTTTATGGTTGAATTGTAGTTGTATTTTATATAAGATTTTATATGTCTTCTTAGCTTTGTAGTGCACTGAGACCTCCTACAGGGGGCAGCGTAGCAGGATAAAAGGAGCACAGAATTCATCCTTAATCAGTCAACATGCTTTTACTTCCTTGTTCAACATAGCTAAACTAAAACCTCCCAATGAGCAATATGATTAGGATCCTACAGTATGGACAGCTGAATTATACAAAGTGATAATTCATTCTGTATGTGTTCATTTAAATGAATGAATTAATATATTATCAAAAGACTGGAAAAATTATTTGGTCTATTCAAAGGGCCATCTTATACCATTAAAAAGCCTCTTTATTTCTCTTTTAAATGGTGCCACATTTATGCAGAGTTGAGCATGTGGCCCTTTGCAAAATTTGCCAGATCTTTTCTGTCAAAGCCAAACAGCTGATTCTACCATTCATTTTTGTTTGGTGTTGTTTGGTGGACTAGATTATTTAGGGCTGAAGAAACAAGACATATTGGCAATGTAAAATTTTATTAATTTAACATTCAGGAGTCTCGGTAGTGTGTAGAAGAACCACACACAGCTACAATGGCCTGGAACCTCTTCATGCTGGTCACCAGCCTTGCAACACGCTGCTGTGGGATGGCATCCCATTCTTCAACCAGCATTTGCCTCAAACCAGCCAGTGTGGTTGTGTTGGTCACTCTGGTACGAACAGCACGCCCAAGCTGATCCCACAAGTGTTCAATGGGGTTGAGGTCAGGACTGCTGGCAGGTCATTCCATCCTCTCCACTCCCAATTTCTGGAGATAGTCTCAGATAAACCCCGCTCTGTGGGGGGAGCATTGTCATCTTGGAGGATAGAGTTTAGTCCCAGACTGTGAAGATATGGGATTGCCACTGCAGAATCTCATCTTGATGTTTCTCTGTATTGAGATCGCCTCCAATGATGACAAGCATTGTTTTTCCAGTGAGGGAGATGCTGCCCCACCTCATCACACTGCCTCCACCAAAAGATGTTACTCCATTGTTGCAGCAATCAGCGTAGTGTTTCAGATTGTCGACCAGAGAGCCGTCGGCCATATCGTCCTGCAAACATTGTTTACAAATCTATAGAAGACAGCCTACGCTTCCTAAGTGCTGACAGGTTGAGGAAACAGTCCTCTTGGGATGACCCCTTTGCAGCCCATCTCTGACATCCCTGTTATATGGAACTTGACCTCAAGCATGGAGATGGTACTAGAGCTCACTCTAAGTAATGCTGCTACGGGGAGTGGGTGGCCTAGTGGTTGGAGGTACTCCCCATGTGCACGGGCGGCCCGGGTTCCGGTCCGGCCTGGGGCTCCTTGCCGCATGTCTCTCCCCCACTCTTGACCCTGTTTCTGACTCTATCCACTGTCCTCCTCTATCTAATATAGGCCCGAAAATGCCCCAAAAAATAAATCTTTAAAAAAATAAGTAATGCTGCTACTTGATTTAGTGGAACACCAGCTTTAAGTTGAAATATCTGAAGGGTGCTATCTAGATCAGTCAAATGTGGCCTGCTGATTCTTGGAGCAGAAACCTCATGACCACTGTAGTAGGGCCCATGCTTACAGGTGCTGGCAACCAGGTGCCAGTCAGGAACCTGGTTGTCTTGCATTTAACACCAAAAATGTCATCTTATGTCATCTTTTAATGCATGTTTAACTTAGCTTTGATTCGCTGCAATTTAAAAAATGATTTTCAATACAATAACTGACTTTCCATTGAGTTCTTGTTGCCCCTTAAGTCAGCAGAGCTCACCAGTACAGCCCCAGTTTAGTCAATAAGTAACTTTTGCTGCAGGTCTGCATTCAAGTTCCTGGTTTTCTCAGTTAATCAAAACAAACTCTGAGTTGATGTGTTTACCTGTTCAGAACAGCTTATTCTCAGCACTAAATGACCTTTCTGCCCTATTTTTTTGAGAGTTTGAAAAGTAGTTTGGTTGAAAATGTTGTAAATAAGCTCTCATGCTAAATAGAAATTTCTCAAAGTTGATATTTTTGGCCTTTCTGTGTCTTGCTAGGATCTATATTGAAATTTTGATGATCCTCAGTGTTTCTATATGTGTTTTTGCTGTGTATTTAATGTCAAATCATGATTCTCCAGCTCTCCAGTTTTCTTCTCCTGGAGGATAAAATTCACCAAGAACGCAGACTGAACTGACAGGAACACGGCAGATACGACAACAGAAACCATCACTGCTGTTTGTTCTTCTTCTGTGGTTTTTCTCCGACCTGTTTCTGTGTGCTGAAGGATTCCGACTCCATTCAATGTTTCCCCAAATACCAATCAAGTCATCTTTGTCCTACTTCTCATCACCGTGTCAGTTTTTCCTCCTTGCTGTGGCTGGCTCAGCCGAGCTTTCACCGAGCCAAAACTCAGACACATTCTGCCTCAATGTTCACAACAACTTTAGAGAAGTTATTAATATGTCTTCAGCGCTGGCACAGACAGACCCTGCTGAGAGTCTGCTGGTAGGACATGGATGCCTGAATGTCTGCGTGATTGTTTTTAGAGCGACTTTTTTTGTTGATGGGCAAGTTTAAGGGTTTTGAGCACAATCAATATGGCAGAAAATTGTAATATCTTGGATGACTGTATTGAATTAATGAAATACTGCTGCCAAGTCTAAATCTTTTTCAGACAAGTAGAGCACTTGTCAATTTACTGATGAGCTCAGCAGAAGCTCCAAATTCATCCAAACAAAGCCATCAAAATAATTGAAAATCCAATTCAACAGCAATTTACTTAGACTTTTTTGCAGCTCCAAGTTGTTAGGATATCTTGCAGTCACACACATTTGCACTCAGTTTAATGACCTAAACCGAGTTTGATTTGTCAGGTTTTTAAAGCAGGTCATTGTAAATGCCTGCAGATATCAGAGTGCTGCCTACAGACGGACACAGATTCAACTGCTGCTCTCGCCTGATGGACACAGATTCTGTCCACTGTACATAGCCAAGCTATACTGGTCTACGCTATCATGAGCACAACGTACTTGTGCACTGGTGTGTCCACATTGCTCTGCAATACTCTGCCTAATTTCCTGCTTGTTTATGTACAGGAAACCAAGGGTACTTGATTTCTGCCAATATTTACAGCCAAAACATTGGTTGTGACAGAAGCAAATAAGAGTATAAATCAGCTGTCAATACCGGCCTTTACTATAATACTGTAAATATTGGCCTGTATCAGCTGTAGATATCAGTCTAGATCAGCTAAAATTAATGACCTGTTTCAACTTTTAATATCGCCATATATTAGCTGTAAATATTGGCCTATATCATCTGTAAATATTGGCCTATATCAGCCTATATCAGCTGTAAATATCAGCCTATATCAGCTGTAAATATTGGCCTAGACCAGAGGTAAATATCAGCCTAGATCAGCTGTAAATATTGGCCCATTTTAGTTGTAAATATCTGCCTGTAACAGCTGTAAATATTGGCCTATATCAGCTAAAAAATATTAGTCTAGATTTGAGGTGAATAAAGGCCAAGATCAGCTGAAAATATTGGCATATTTGAGCTGTGAATATTGGCCTAACAAAGCTGTAAGTATCGTCCTATTTCAGTTGTAAATATCAGCCTTTTTCTGCTGAAAATATTTGCCAATATCAGCTGTAAACATCAGCCTATATCAGCTGAAAATGTTAGCCTAGACCAGCTGTAAATATTTGCCTGTGTTTTCTGAAAATATTGGCCTATATCAACTGTAAGTATCAGCCTATGTTCACTAAGAATATTGGCCTTTATAAGCTGTTGATATCAAACTTTAACAGCTGTAAATATTTGCCTGTATATGCTGTAGATATCAGTCTAGATCATCTGAAATTATTGTCCTATTTCAGCTTTAAATAGCAGCCTATAACAGCTGAAAATATTTGTCTAGATCAGCTGAAAATATTGGCCTAATTTAGCTGAAAATATCGGCATGTAACAGCTGTAAATATCAGCCAGCCTAGATCAACTGTAAATATCAGCCTACATTAGCTGTATCAGCCTACATCTGCTGAAAAACTGTCCTATTTCAGCTTTAAATATTGGACTATGACTGTAAATACACTGCCTGGCCAAAAAAAAATGTAGCCACCAAAAAAAAGGTCACACACTCTAATATTTCGTTGGACTGCCTTTAGCTTTGATTACAGCACGCATTCGCTGTGGCATTGTTTCAATAAGCTTCTGCAATGTCACAAGATTTATTTCCATACAGTGTTGCATTAATTTTTCACCAAATCTTGTATCGATGATGGGAGAGTCTGACCACTGCGCAAAGCCTTCTCCAGCACATCCCAAAGATTAAGGTCTGGACTCTGTGGTGGCCAATCCATGTGTGAAAATGATGCCTCATGCTCCCTGAACCACTCTTTCTCAATTTGAGCCTGATGAATCCTGGCATTGCCATCTTGGAATATGCCCGTGCCATTAGGGAAGAAAAAATCCATTGATGGAATAACCTGGTCATTCAGTATATTCAGGTAGTCAGCTGACCTCATTCTTTGGGCACATAATGTTGCTGAACCTAGACCTGACCAACTGCAGCAACCCCAGATCATAGCACTGCCCCCACAGGCTTGTCCAGTAGGCACTAGGCATTATGGGTGCATCACTTCACCTGCCTCTCTTCTTACCCTGATGCGCCCATCACTCTGGAACAGAGTAAATCTGGACTCATCAGACCACATGACCTTCTTCCATTCCTCCAGAGTCCAATCTTTATGCTCCCTAGCAAACTGAAGCCTTTCTTTGCATGCCAATGATTGGACCCTTCTTAAATAGACAAACATCTTTTCCACGACCACAGGATGTGTCTTTCGACATGGTTGTTTAAGAAATGAGAAGTTACTCATTGCATCGGCTGGGGTTAAATAACTTGTTGCCAGCTGACAGATAATCGCCCATGCAGTAATTATCCAGTAGGAGGCTCGTACCTATTTACTTAGTTAAATCCAGGTGGCAACTTTTTTTTGGCCAGGCAGTGTATTTGCCTATATATTCACTGAGAATATTTGCGAGTATGAAAAACTAAAGTCTCATTCACAGTTAGTTTTGAGATGTGATATTTACACTCCTGTAATGTACTGTAAACATTTACTTTACTGCTACCTTTACTAAAGAAGTTGTGGAGGCAGCAAGCAAGGATGAAGTGATTTGCCTTCTGTGCTTGCTTCCAAGGCAGTAACAGAGGCAAAACACGTTCAGCAGAGCCAGCTGGCATGTATGCATGTCATGCTCTCTCACTTTCTCACAACACTGAAATGCACTGTGAATGAGCATACAGGGAAACCTGATTTCACAACTAAATATAAATGTCTTAATGCACAATGAATGCAGAGCCTTGTGAAGGTATTGTCATTAAAATGAACTGTGAAAACACCGACTAAGAATTCATTGAAGTCCATGAAAATAGCTAAATTACCCAGAAGTAGCTCGACTAAACATTTTATAAAATGTTATTTGACATTCCCTTCCTTGACTGTGAACAAACTGAATATCTTCCAGCAACAAAAAATGAAACATGCACACTTTTGCTATGTATCAGGATACAATCCAGGTAAAAACTGCTGTGTAATGAAAATAAATCAGCTCATAAATCATCTGGCATAGCACCAATGATAACATTTATGATCATGCTGCAGCTCAGCCTCATTGTTATTCACATTTGGAGGATCGCTGCTTTAACAGGCTCATCACACAAAGGTCACAGATTAGTTTTGTACGTGTGTCCGTCAGCCGCCACGCTTCCTGTCAAAACGTCCTTCAGCAGACGCTCAACCTCAACGCCATCCCTCATAGTCAGTCTCTGAGGATGTGCACACAAGCTAAACGCCTCAAATGGCAAATTTGAATTCCTCTGAAGCCTTCACTTTGACGACCCTGGCCGGGCCCTTGGGGGGAATCCATCTGTGGGCCCTTCATGGCTCCCTGCTCATCCCAGCATCAGATATGAGGTCACAGAGAGATAATGGGGCGGGGTCAAGCTCTCATGCAGGTTTTATCAGCCACTCTCATTGAAAGGTGGATAAAGACGGATGAACAGAGGAGGCTTCTTCATCAGTTAATGGAGTGAACGAGGGCCCACTGAGGACCCCATTAGAGCTAATTACAGTGGGAGATAAGGAGTTCAGATGTGAAGCCCTCATCTTTTCTGCTCTCTCTCTTCTGTTCTGCAAAGCATCAACGTGAAGGTAGACCGAGTAAGAACCATTAATCCTTTAGCACAAAGTTTATGTCTTACATTAAACTAAAAGAAAGTTCTTGATGGATTTAGAGCTGGATGACATGACTTGAAATTTACTTAAGCATAATTTTTTTTTTTTTTTTGTCTTCGTAGTAATTGTATTGTAGTAATACAACTACAATACAAATCTAAGGGATTGGGTTTGAAATGCATCTTTAGGGGTGAAAACTCCCCCTTATCCCCTTAAAAAAAAAGCCTTTCATCTAATACTTGTGTCTACTACTCACCCGATGTGAAAAGAGGCCAAATATCTGCAAAGAGGAACGAAGGCGGGCGTGGTTAGCTTTCAATGCTAGCCACGCTGTAAAGAGTGTTATCAGGCTAACGTCACACCCAGTCTTTTTTGTGTTCTCTCATCTTTAGACTAGTTTTGACTATTCTAAATATAGATTTACGTTTACTTGACAAGGTAATTATGCCGCTAAGAACATCCCTAACTTATACTAGCTCAGTTACACACAGACTGTCTCGTGTTAGACTGCGGTGCGTTCATGGTCTACTGCAAACTATGGGACGGATTTGGATGAGTCTCTTGGATCAGTGCCATCAGTCAGATATCCGATCTATTAATTACGTCCATATCGGACCCGATACCAATATTGGATCAGATCAGTCCCATCCCTAGTTTTATCAGCATAATATCATCTGTAAAAATTGGCCTATATCGGCAGTAAAATTTGCCCATTTTGGTTGAAAAGTACTTGCCTAAATCTGCTGTAAATATGTGACTAGATCAACAGTAAATATATGCTTAAATTGGATGTAAATATCTGCAAAGATCGCCTGTAGTTATCGGCCCATATTGGCTGTATTGGCTGGAAATATCTGACTATATTGAAGTTAATTATCTGCTTCAATTGGATGATGAAATTGACCTATGTTAGCCTTTATCTACTGTAAGTATCAGCCAATGTTGGCTGTAAATATCTGCCTATATCAGCTGTAAATATCTGCATATATTGACTGTAAATATTGGCTGTTTTGGGCCATAATGGCATTAATATCAGCCTGAGTTGGGTAAAAAACTCTCCCTATATCTGCTGGAAATTTCTGTCTTTTTGGGCTGAAAATTGTACCCCATTTTGGCTGTTAATATCCACCTATGTCTGCTGTGAATACCTTTCTATGTCAGCTATCAATTTTTGCCTATATTGGCTGTAAATATCGGCTTATATCAGTTGTGCATATCAGCTGTAAATATTTGCCTGTATTAGTGATGACTATCAATGGATATGCGCTGATTGATTTTTATTGAGCTGTAAGATTTATGGACTTCCTGTAGTTTTGAGCGCCAGTTCTATTGACCCTAGACATAATATGCACTAGAAGACACTCCACAAAATGATATCAGGATCAATAAGAAAAAATGACAGACTCCAGCAAATCTTCTCTGTTCATTTAGATGTAGAGTCAGTCCTAGAACAACCTCCTGATTTCAAACTCTTCTCAGACATCGTTCTGCAGGCTGCAAATTAAACATCACAGCCAAGTCACAAGAAGCAGAATGTTTTTTTTATGCTCTTTATTTAAATCAATATTTGATAATTTCTGGAATAATCAGGTTAGAAGTAAACAGCCTGATATGTACAGCTCCGCTCTGCCTTGGTCTATTATCATGCCGTCTGTGTTCTGCAGGGCGTAGAGGGAATTGTCACAGTGTAATACCAATTATGATAAACTAGGTGAAAATTGCACATCTCACTGTTATTCCTCGCTGAGGGATTAGCTGCCGCAGGATCTTAAGCAGGGTTTGATTTGCTGTTCAAAATCCGTCATTCTCTCTCAAAGCAATCAGGCTCTTTTCATTTGTAATTCATGAAACGCCAAAAACGGATTTAGATTCAGAGCAGGATTATGAGACAATCGCTGCATCGAGGAAATGTAAAAGGTAATTTACTTTACAGATTCCGGCAGGAAAGCCACAGCAGAGCAGAACGGAGGGATGTTTTTGTATTATGATGAGCTATTTTGTCTCTCAGGGTGTCATTTATTGCTGCATGAATGACACTGGCTGCACTCATTCATCCATCATTGTATGAGTATTTGTCTATGAGGCCGTCAGGATGATGTCTCCTCAAGATTGTTGTCAAATTTATCCATCACAAAGATGATATATTTAAGAGCTTACTGTCTACAGTTCTTGGCTTGCATGCCAGACATCAAGTCAAGCCTAATTATTAATAAAGCAGATTTAAAGGCAAGATATGTTGACCAAAGCACCGTACAAATAAAAGATAAAAATAATGGTATTATTTGTTTGAAAACAATCGTAAATGAAAGGTCAGCATTAATGGCACTTTATCAGAACCTAGAACCTTGTGTGAGGGTTACCCAAGGCAGTATCAGCTTGCCAGTTTGTTTTTCTTTATATAGTCTTATAAGTACTTGAGTTTTTGAAATTGAAATTGAAATTCTCAAACAATACCATCTCTGCTGAAAACAACAGTGTCATATCTGACTCATTTTCAGGGGTGAAAATGTTTGAAAACTGAAGATAACCATTGTTCTTGTTCTCTTGTTCTACTTTTACAAGCCTTTCAGTCCGGCTGCCATGAAGCATCCCCACAACATGATGCTGCCACCACTGGCTTCACAGTGAGGGTGGTGTGTTTGTGGTGATGTGCAGTGTTTGGTGTTTGCTGAATGTTTTTTGTATCCATCCCCTGGCTAGCACTTTTTAATAACCTTTTCTTTGAGATTCTAGTAGTGTTCCGTTTTCTTCATGGTGTAATGGTAGCCAGGAATACTGATTAACCAGTGAATGGATCTTCCAGACACAGGTGTCTTTATACTTCGATCACTTGAGACACATTCACGGCACTCAGGTGATTTTGCAACTACTAGCGCCAATTAGCAGCTCTGGGTGAAATAAGCAGAGGTCCTGTAGGAGCTACGAAACTCCTTGGCTATTCCCACACAGGCACCAATTGACAATTAAAGGTGTTGCAGGTGTGAAAACGTGTCCTTAATGTTCAATTGAACCTTGATGTCGCAACTTACGTGTAGACATTCAGTCCAAACAATCAAGGGTATGTTAACTTTTTATCAACCAGCTCTGTCTCGTCTCTCACTGATCATATTTGTCTCTCTCTCAGGTTAAACATCCTGCTTGGTGGCATGACTCCTCTCTACTTCCACATCGTCAACGTGTGTTTGCACTGCGCGGTCACCTGCCTGCTCATGCACACCTGTGAGCGCTGCACTTTCGAGGACTCACGGCTTGCCTTCGTCACTGCACTCTTCTTCGCTGTGCATCCAGTGCACACAGAGGCTGTGAGTACTTCGTGATCGTTTCTCCCTCAGTGTCTGTTACAAACACACAAAATAACTACCTAACACTAAACAGGTATAAAATGAGAGAGTGTTAAAGTTTTCTCACTTTGAATAGAAACTCTGACCTTTCCCAAAATGTTTAGTTTCACAGAAACGGCTCCAATAAGAGCTTTTACTGACCTTTACTTCCTCACTGTTGTGACAACAGAGCAAATTGATCACCTGTGGAGATCCTCTGGCTTGTATCTGAATTAAAAAATTGCATTTTGTCTTATTTATCTGGATAAAAAACAGCCTTGTGTTGGAGAACCAAAAGGGTTTTTTAAAGTCAGGGCAGAATTCATTCAGAGCTTAAACACAGGAGACATCTCCCCTCAGGGTCTGCTGGTTTTGTCCCAGTTTAGATCTCACACTAGCTATATATTAGGTAATAAGACCTCTGTATATTTTTCAACAGTGCTTTTTCTGGCTGTGAGGGGTTCATTTATTAAAGGAAAAATCTGTCTTGAAACCTCTCTAGTGGCAGCTACAAGCAAATCGTAGATGCACTGCCAGTGAAAATCAGGAGTGATTCAGCTGGTATCTGATTCTGATACAGATATCTATCTATAGCTACCAATAAAAAGTATTCACTCCCTGGGATATTTTACCTTTTTATTGATTTTATAAATTGATCATGGACTACATAAAAAAGAGAACTCTTTAATGTCAAAGTGAAAATGGATGTCCACAATGTAATATCAATTAAATAGAAATATGTGATGTCAAATAAGTCACTGTATGAATATGAGACTAAAATGGGGCTTTTTGGCAAGACGCTATGTTTGGTGAACACCAAACACTGCATATCACCACAAACACACCCTTCCCACCGTGAAGCACGGTGGTGGCAGCATCATGCTGTGGGGATGCTTCTCGCCAGCCAATACTGGAAGGCTTGTAAAGATAGAGGGTAAAATCAATGCAGCAAAATCTAAGTGAAATCTTGGAGAACAATATTATTCAGTCTGCAAAAAACTGCAGCTTGGGAGGAGCTTCATTTTCCAGTGACTGGAAGCATAGAGTGAAAGCTACAGAGAAATGGTTTAAAAGACAACAAGGTGAATGAAAACTGAATGTGCTGTGATTGCAACCAAAGGTTCCACTAAATTCTAACTTGAAGGGGTGAATATTTATACAGTAACTTATTTTACCTTACATAATTTTATTTAACTGACATCACTTTGAAATAATCTGTTTTTAATTTGACATTAAAGATTTTTTAAAATGTTTTTGTCTAAACGGCCAAGTTACTGTATATTACCATGATTTATTTATAAAATCAAGTGAAAGGGTAAAACATCCGAGGGTGTGAATACTTTCTATAGCTACTGTATACACTATTCTAGTTTTTTTTCTTTAAACAGATGAAAAGATATGATGTTCTAAAACTGTTTCTAGATGTCCTTCTGCTCTGAATGTCATTGGAGAATGTCTTCTAGAGCAGTGATTCTCAACTGGTCTAGCTTCAGGACCCACCACCATATCCTTAAAAGCAAATTGTGACCAAAAGTTCCTATGTTTTCGATCATATCTAAATGCTTTTAATTTTTGTCTCATTTTTTTCCAGGCACAATTTTCCGAGCCGCTGAAAATGGCTTCACAACCCACCTTTGGGTCCTGACCCATCGGTTGAGAATCAGTGTTCTAGAGAGCATGTTGCTGATCTCGCTCATTGACTGTGTAATACTCCTACATATTTTCTTTCACATTCAACCATGAAAATAAGTCCTATGTATAAGCAACCCTAATCTCATTATGTCACGCGATTTTGCCCTAAAGCTGACTCTCTCCTGCCCAAAATAAACCTCGGTTTTCTGATGCCTAGCCCACATGTAGGTGGGTATCCTTGAAAACAGAGGTGTTCCTTCTCTGTTACACTGTCATATGTGATTGCTTTTTTCTAATTTCAGACATTTTAGTCATTCATTAACTGATTGAGTGCCAGCCCTTTTATAAAACAGAAAGTGGCTTGTGCCAGCGTTTTTGGCCATTTTGAGTCATCTTTCAAGACCCACAGAATATTTTTTACTGTGACTCCGAAAACACCAAATAGCTCAAATGAAAGAAGAACCTCTCTATTTCATCATGGAATAAAACGTTTGTTTGCACCTTGTTCCGTTCTTGATTTATAAGTTAAATAGAGGCTAGTTTCACCAAAAAGACCACTTTTTTAAAGGAAAGCTGAGAAAAATGCATTTTTGTGAAAGAGAGTCTGTCAAGCAAAACAGTGATTTGAATGTTATAATTTTGCCTTCAATAACATAAAAGACATCTGAAAATTGTATTACAAATGTTATTTTATTGTAAAATAAATAACAATGCTTCCGGTCACTGTCATGCCATTCACACTCTGGAACTGGACAGCCTCCACGTGACCCCCCCATATGCCCACGTCCTTTCCTGCTTGTGTGTCACCTGGCACTGTAAATTATAGAAGTAATATAATATAAAATATGTTTTATATATCTAATATATAATATAGAACTTTTTTGGTGTTACCTTTTTTTCTGCCAACAGACGGTGTTGTAGAACTGCATGGGGCTTGGTCTTCTCTCAAGTCTGCTTCTGAAATCACAGGAGCATGAGTGATGGTTTCATTCGATAAATTTGGCTGAATAATCGGTGGGTTCCCAACGTTAACTTACCTCCATCACTCTGGGATGGAGAACAAGATCTGCACCGCTCACTCGGCAGCCATTCCTCAGAGTCTGGGTCAAAAAAGTCCATCTCTGAAGTGTTGTTACTGTATGCATCCAGCTGGCGAGAGGCTGCCTTTTTCCTCCGATGCATTCTTTAGCCTCTTGGCCAGCATGGGCAGATGAATGACTGCACTGATCCCTGGATTCACTGTTGTTAAATTCAGTGTCGGTTTCAGTGAGTAAGCGATTTCTCAGGCAAAAGTTTAAAGTTTCTTCCAGTGTCTATTTTAGAACTTTTAGCTTAGATTATCTCCGTAACGATTGCTCTACTCTTTGACCCCAGGGTCTCCTCCTCTGATCTCTGTGGCTTTGATCTACCGTCTCTTCCGTGTTCTGACTACGTATCCCAGAAGCCCCAAAATTACTCACAGGGAGCATGAGAACGCCCCCTTGTGCCAGCCGCCGAAAAAACACTTTGACGTATATATATGTCACTGGTACTCAAGTGTTGGTTTTTAAATGACGTATATTTACATCAATGGCACTCACTGAGTTAATGCCACGGCACTCGGTGTCCTACCCCACAAAGTTTTTTTTTCTTAATAGTATATCTGCGTTTCCATTAAAAGCATGTGTATGACAAAATGAGGGAGAAAAGCTGTTAAAGGTGCTCAGCTTAGGTCAGTATTGGAATTACTTTTTTAAAGTGTAGGGATCATAGCCAATGGATGCCAATGGACCTTTTCTGATGTCCCTGAAAGCTTTAAAAGACTTACTTTCCTCTGTTCTCATTCATTCCTTCAACTGTCCTCACTTCCTGCCCCCTATCTAGCATCTGTGTCATCAGGGTCATGTGATAACCCATAATCTTCATGTAGCTGAAGATATAATGCTTAAACAGGAATCAAAGACTGTGAGTCTGAGTCTGATTTGTGATGTTGCTCATGAGGAAGATTAAATTTTCTTATTTAAAGCTCTTTTAATGTGGTGTCCCTACTTTCTGTCTAATATCAGACAAAATAAAAAGCCATTTATGAATCCTTTCACAAGGTTTCCATGCATAGTTTTGCAGACCACAGAACAGACATTACTGGCAGAGATGCGATGCTTCCAAAACACACAAAGAATTTAAAAATCCACACGGATTAGTAAACCATGTCCATGTGTGTTTAACTAAAGCAGTAATAAGAAGCAGTTTGGCAATCATCCCTCATAGGATACCTAATTATAAAACAGAGAAACTTTAAAGCTACAGTTCAAGTCACACATACAGTGCTGATAAAAATTATTCAACCCCTTGGACGTTTTACCTTTTCAGAACTTAAAAAAGGCAGAAATAAACCTCTTTATTGACAAAGTGAATTAGGTCTTAATGAGGACCACTTTATTAAGAAACACATGATTTGCAGTTTTAAGTGTTTCTTCATTAGCAGTTATTAATTTGCTCTCATTGCTCTAATTGCTTTCATTATTTTTTTTGGCAGTGTGGCTGTTCTGGGTTCCCCCTGCTCTTCCACAAGCCTATGTGGAAAGCATCAAGCAGGAACAACACACGTTCCTGCTCTTCCTGTGTCTACAAGGAAGCCTGAGACAGGGAGAAAAGCAGTGATAAACCAAACGGAGAACAGGCATCAGGGACAATAGAGTAACACTGATTAAGTCATACATAGCATCAAGGAGGAGCCTGGGTGGAGGAGGGTTGCAAAAGCAACTTGCAAAGGAAGCAGCAAAGCATAGCCAGGCCAAGGCCCTGTTTACACGACAACATTTTCAGGTGAAAACACAAAACTTTTGTAGCATTTTGGCTGTCCGTTTACATGAGAACAGCGTTTTGGCCCCTGAAAACGGAACAATTTGGAAACGGGGTCCAGAGTGGAAGTTTTTCAAAATGTCTCTGTCTCCGTGTAAACAGAGAAAACTTCACTTTCTGAAAACATACATACGCACTATGCTGTCAGCTGTCAAGTGTAAGTGTCGCAGCACTCTGAACCAAGCTGTGGCAGCTCGGGTCAGTGCCAGTTTCATTATATAAAGTAAAGTCATGCTATTAATTTTGGAAATGACTACTTTTACCTTTTATCGATCATGATAATCACCGTCATCGTCATCATCATCATCATCATCGTAGCGAGGCAGAGAAATTGCACGGCTCATATTAACACAAAAAATGCTTTGCTAGATCAGTCTTGTTAGAACCTAGATATCTGCTGAGAATAATTAATTCCCCACAGACAAATTCGGCTCCTACAGCCTTTTATTTCTAGTGAATTTTCTCATAAAGTGCGGCACTGCTCATGGTATTTCTATTTTCATATGTATCTCATCCTCAGATATGATTTAGACTTTTTCTTTTTCCTTTAAGTTTTAATAACTAACTTCAGCCCGTAGACTCCCCTGTGTCCTCCACCAGCTACATATGAATGCGCAACTGATGGAGGAGACAGGATTGAACTTCTGTGTTAAGGTTAAAAAAGAAAGTCACTTCCAAGAAGCAGATAAAATTGAAAAAGGGGAAGTAGAAATATTGTTCTCAGAAAGTGCTGCGCTAAAAGCAGGAAGTGCTGCACTTTCTGAGAGAATCCACGAGAAATCAAAGGCTTTAGGAGAAAAATTTGTCCCTGGAAAATCGAACAGTCTCAGCAGAATTTCGTTATAATGTTGGTCTTGCAAGGCATTTTTGTGTTTATATGTGCCATAGAATTTTGCTGCCGCGCTATGATGGTGATGAGGAAGAGGACTTAGTGATGAATTACTCTCGTGCACCCGTGTATGATAAAAATGTTACATATTATCAAAAACACATGAAAAACACTGTCCTTGTTGTAGAGACAGTTTTATTGTGCAGTAAATCACCTTACTACAGCGTTTTTCTGTTTCCTGTGTCCTTGTGTAGATGGAGATTGTTTTCAAAACATTGCCGTGTAAACGTGAAAAATTTTGGAAATGAAAATGGAAAACGAAGCAAAACGTTGTGTAAACAAGGCCTAAATATGCTCCTCAATATGGCAGCATGAGTACAATTAGCAAATTAGCTTAGCGCAAACCAGCTGGCCTTCAGCTAATGAGGGCTTGTGTGAGATCAGCTGATCTCAAATATAGGGCAGCGCTTGACTCTCTTTAAACCACTTCCATGTAGCTTTCGCTGTATGCTTCGGGTAATTGTCTTGTTGGAAAATAAATCTTCTCCCAAGCCATAGTTCATTTAACTCCCCTGCCTTTACGAGCCATGGGGGACCAGCTGCTAAGAAGCATCCCCACAGCATGATGCTGCCATCACCATGCTTCACAGTAGGGATGGTGTGGTGATGTGCTGTGTTTGGTGTCCTTGTCTGATGGCCACCATTTTGGTCTCATCCCACCAAAGAACTTTGTTCCGCTTGACCATGGGGTCTCCCACATGATTTAATGAGTTTATTTCAACAGGGGCTTTCTCTTTGCCAATTTCCCATAAAGTTTTGACTGGTGAAGAACCAGGGCAGCAGTTGTTGTTTGCAGAGTCTCTCCCATCTCAGCTGCTGAAGCTTGTAACTCCTTCGGAGTAGTGATAGGTGTCTTGGTGGCCTCTGTCACTTGTCTCCTTCTCGCACGTTCACTCAGTTTGTGAGGACAGCCTGATCTAGGCAATTTACACATGCACCATAATCCTTTCATTTCATGATGATGAACTCAGTGCCTTGGATTTTTTTTTTCATCTATCCCCTGACTTACACCTATCAATGACCTTTCTTCTGAGTGGCTTGGGGTGTTCTTTTATCTTTGTGGTGTAGTGGCAGCCAGGAACACTGTTTAACCAGTGACTGGACCTTCCAGACACAGGTGTCTTTAAACTACAATCACTTGAGACACATTCACTAAACTCAGGTGATTCCCATTAATCTTGTACTTCGGTATTTCTTGCTAGTTTTTTGTCTTTGCAATTTTGAATTATTGTGACACATTTGCATATTTTTTCTTTTCTTGTGCAGGCCCACCAGAAACAAGCTGAATAGTCTGTCCCTACAATGACAGAGATGTTGGGTGATGTCTGTCTATCCTCCGCCCTTCACTGATATGACCTGAAGAGTCACTTTGAGAGGGAGAGAAGGGTTTTCTTTTGGATGTGTTGAGGATGTCACATGGATAATTCATCCACTCCTGGTCTTAGTTTAGTGTCTGTGTGTGTCTCATGAACCTCTTACCATTCAGAGTCTCTGCTCCACTTTCTGTGTATTCCCAGCGGGCGACATTTACCTCGACATGACTCTGAGAGCCGGTGATTCAGGTTTCACCAGTTGTGAAAGATATGCAAAATCACTGATTATTATTCCTCTCTGCGGCTCCAACAGGTGTGAGACTGTCAGAGCTGAGATGTTCTGTGGAGGAATAGAAACGTGGCAATGAATGGAGCCGAGAAGCCGGGAGAAAGAGTCGAGCACAGACAGAGAAATGCATGAGACATGGAGGAGGGGGGCCATGAAAGGAAACGAGAGGGAGGAAGGGAGCTAGCGAGGGAGGGATGAATGCAGAACAGCGGGGGTTGTAGCAGGACCGACCTCCTGCCAGGACGACTCCCCGAGCAGAGAGACAGAGAGAAAGATGGAGAGGAGGAGGAGGGAGAGAAAGGGAAAGTAGAAAGGAAAGGAAGTGAGCAGGGAGTGAGGGAGACGACAAGACAGGGAGGAAAAGAGCAAGAGCAGGAAGCGTGAAGGAGTCAGAAATAAGGTCTCAAAGTCTCCGGGCCGGTGACGAGGGAGTTTGATTTCTGTGCTCGTCTCCCAGCATGCCGTTCAACCTGCCAGAGCGAGCAGACACACTGAACGGGATATTAGAGCGGCTCTGAGCATAGACTCAACATGTTTGCTTTATCTGATCTCATGAAATTGTATCAAATTCTAGCCTTTTTGTTGAGTGTTTGAGCTTTTTGCTTTCTTTTTTTCACAAATCTCTGAACCAAAAAGGGAAAAATCAAAAACTACCTATTCGGGATGGCTACAAGTTCTCAAGTACTAGACGTTGCCATCATTATTTGAGTTGTTAATTACTCTCAGACTGTGCACATGCTGTTTCAGGGAACAGTATTTCAATTAATCTAGTGATATGATAGCCATCCAAAAGCATCATGTTTTTGTCTGTAAAAATGATATCTCACAATTGCTTTGAGGGATTTGCTTCAGACTTACCACAAATGTCTGCTGTGATTCAAGGATAAACTGGTTAGATTTTGAAGGTCAAAGTCAAGGCCACAGTAATCCAAGAATGCAATAAAGGAGTTTTGTAAAATCTGGCTTAGACCTACACCTGGACTTTAAGGTGAACTGATTATAATTTGGAGGCCAAAGCAGGGATGCACAAGTTTAGCTGCTTAAAGAGGTAGTGAACACTTTTAAATTTTTTTCTTCTGTACACTGAGGTAATTTACTAAACTATAATAAAACACATCAGTGTTGGTGTTATAGCTGAAATTTGCACCAAACTGATAAAAATCTGTCCATCTGCTGCTGGAGCGACCCGAACAGGTAGTGCTCAGGACCACTACGGTCCACCACGACACTAAAGCCTGCGTCAGGGGGACTCTAGAGGGGAAAACTCCTCCACTTTAAAAGATCGCTATGAGGCAGCAGTGCTGTGGGACTCTGTCTGTGTCTCTCTCTGACAAGGGGACATCACTGTCACTCCTGCCTCAACTGGAAAACCCCGTCCTTTTCCCCTCCCTCCTCTCAGAACCAAACTGTTCACTTTCTGAGCACTTTTTGAGTAGGCGGAGGTGGGTGGAGTTAGATCTGAGCCGGGGCTTCACTTACACTTTAGTATCAGTGTTGGCAGATATGAACATTTCTGCCATTATTTACAGCTCATATATCAGCGGTACATATCAGCTGTTTTTGTCCAATACCAGCCTTAAATATCAGCAAATATACTATCAGGTATAGGTGGTTTCCTAGGGCACCACGCACTCGGGTAGGCCTACATTGAGCCCTGGACATTTTGAATGAAGTCCAAAAATTAAAACAACTACCAGACTGTCTACTTTCAATGTAGTCGCACTCAGAGATCAGCAAAAGCCCTATATTAGGCATACCCAGGTTAAAGCTTGCTGAAACCTTGACCTTGTACTGTATGGGAGTCATGTAGGAGCTATGACTTCTTTATGCTTGTGAATGGGTGAAAGCAGTCTCTTTAATTGTTCACTAAAGAGGTATACAATAGAGCATCAACAAAAGTGTGAGGATGGCCTTGTAGATGGGTATGGCCTTGAGTATGCAAGTGGCCCATGTCTGTAGTTCCTTACCAATGCACTGTATCATCCTACACTCTCTCTTTCTTGTTTCTGACTCTATCGATTGTCCTCCTGTATAAAAAAGAAGGCTGAAAAACCAAGAATAAATCTCAAAAACAAATAGTTAATAGTTAGCAAAGTCCAGATGTGGTTGTTCACAATTGAATTCAAGACGTTACCAAATACTTGGTGTCAATAACTTTTATTGTTGTTGCCATAGGAAAAAAAAAGATATCACTGTTGTCTGATATTTACTAGTATCACATCGATTACATAAACTAGATCCCTGCGCAGGTTCTCTGAAAGAAGGAAACCCTAAGAAAACGACCACATTCAACCACATTACTTAAGAAATGTCCTGTTCTGATCACACTGCTGCTATAGCTGTGTCCGCGCTTATCTCTTCACAGGCCACCATTGTTTACAGGCTTGCAGTCCCTTCAACTAAACCATGCCCCTGTAGCTAGCATCTCTTTCTCCTTTGGATCAAGCATATCAGCTCAAAGCTTTGCAAGATGATGGACATGGAATCTGGTTGAACGTGAAATGAAAAATTAATGAAATTCTGGTATCATTACATCCCTGTGCTGGCATATTTCTTCTTAGGAGCCTGAGTTTGTGCAGTAGACTAACCCTTGCACTGACTAAAACATGTTTTTGATGATTTTTCTGCTATTTTTTTTTAATTGGCTGTTAGAGCTGTCGTCAGGCCAGCATAATTAGCTGCTGCCAGAAACTTCTGCATGCTCTGTTTTGGTTTTGAAATGAAAAAAAAAAAACAAACTTTCTAACTTTATACATTAACTTCATGGGATTAAAAATCTGGACATTTAACTGAACTGGAACCATATTAAAAATAACTGTCCAATCGTAATCCGGGCACATAAATTTACATGTGTAAATGATAAGAAATGGACCAAGTTTATTTAGATACTGCCGTATAAATGCACTCTGGAGCAAAGTGGATAAACCCCACGCTCACACAGCCTGATGGATTCCAGACCATTTCTCAGTATAAACAGCCTCCATCATTAAGAGCAGATGGAGTCCATTTTTCTCATTGTGATAAGGAATGAGGCTGGAGACGCCGCACACAGGAGGGGACACTTCAGAGGAAGGAAGGAGATTATTTTCTAGGGGATTGGAATCATCTTCTTCCTCATCGGTCACAATTTAAGACTCAGACACCTTATTGGAGAAATATCGGGGGTTGTTGTTTGTGAGCGTTTCTAAATAAAATCAGTTCTCTGTAAGGTATCTCTCCTCTTGAATGCTCCAAATCTTTATCTAAACTGAAACATTAAGTGCCCATTCACTAAAGCGATGTTTATTTGTTTTTCTGACTCTTTCTCTGCAGACTTTTCTCTTATTATCTGCCAGATGAAAACAGTTTGGCCTCATTCATAAAGAAAACGACACAAAAACTGGATTTTTTCTGGTGTTTAACATTAAATGATCACTAAATTTGAGATGGATTGTATGTATGTATGTTTTTGCTCTATGTCATTTATGTCATCACTTATATCATTTTCTAATATAATTAACAACAAGAGCTAAATGATTTTGTTTTGCAGTATTAGCTCTCGGTATCAACATGAAAACTGAAGTTATTCTTAGTTCCAAAAGATGAACATATCAGTGTTTCTTGGAATCAGTATTATTGATTTAGCATAGAAAAATTGATTTAGAATTTAAAATGTGGACTGTGCCTTCGGTTTTCTCTCTAAATAATGCATTGATGACCTGAAAAGGGCTGTTATACAGGCATCATTTCAAAATCAACAGCAGGACAATGAAAGATGCGCCCACACTCACTTCTAATCCACACACTCGCCAGACGACAATCTCTGGTTAAAATATTGTAGTTTCTGCCTCGTCTAACACCCTGACCTGATGTCAGTGTTGTGTATCCTGATGCTGAAGAACGAACATCTGTCTGTTTTGCTGGTGATATGATTGAGTGATTTTTTAAAAACCTCTGTACAAGTGTCTGCTGTAACTCAAGGATGAGCTGATTTGATTTTGGAGGTCGTTAGTCTTTGGGCCTTGTCTTTAACCCTTGTTAGTGTACTGATATCCCAAAAGGATTTCCTTCCAACTTTGCACAAATATCCATTATGAATGAATACATTTGATGAGTTTTAAGTCAAGGACAAAAACTCCTGCCCTTCTTCTTGTACCATCACTGTATTTTCACTGCCCAGTATGCTTGGGTGATATGACCTCACTGTTGGACTCGGTTTCTACAGTTTGGGACAGAAACATAGTGTTTGTGCTTCTGTGTTAATTGCTATTAAATGACAGATATTAGACATAAATGTCTTATGTCTATTAAAAGCACATGTCCATTAGTTGTTTTCTGGTTTGAAAGCATATTTTGACATTTTTGATATTCCATTGCAGCATACATTGCTGAAGCAACAGACCAGCTGACAGAAATGCTTTACAATGTGAGCACACTCACTACATTGCTGTTATTACCAACATCAAACTTGGAGAGGAGAGAGCATGTTTTACCTGTTTACTACATTTAAACCAGTAATAACAGTGTTGCAAAAATCTGTTCAGTGGCAGAATTTTACTGGTGACATTGATACAAGTGTACAGCCCACCTCTACTGCCTAGTAATTGTTTACTTCACAGGGGTGTATAGTCACAGGGCTGTAGTTTTAGTTTAGTCTTTTCAAACAGAGAATGTTGCCTCAAGGCTTTTTGTCTCTAAGAGTAAATATCCCCTTTTTTCTGGCTGGTCATCTTTATTTTTTTGCAGATATCCTCATCAGATGGAGGGCCTGTTTGTTCTGGTTTTTAGACTGTCTCGTCAGTTTCTGTGTCTCATGTGGATCCGTTCATCGTGAAAGAGTCTCTTGTTTCAGAGCTGAAAAGGCTCCATTCATGGGACTCCCTCTCCTCTGTCTGCTGATAGCATGCTGCCCATGTGTGGATCCCATCAGGCATATGTGTGCCGGCCCGCTCTCAGCTCTCTCTCTGCTCTCTCTCTCTCTCTCTCTCTGTAACGGAGCAGAACTGTCTCCGGATGTTTGGGCTGTGTGTGAAGGCCGGGACACACCGAGCCAGGGGACAGACAACTCCCCTCTCAGTGTCACTCTCTGTGACAGTCCGCCTGCGAAAAGTCACACTCGTTCAGCATGTTTGGGTGTGTTTAACCGAGCTGTACTTTTACACTTCCTCTCCCTTCTTGTGTTGGGTTTGGGTGCAGAGAGAGACGGCTGCAGCTGCAGCTCAGATTCCTGCACAATTATGTAATGGATCTGAATTAGAGAGAGAGGCGGAGGGAGAGGGACGTAAAGGTATATTTTATTCTTTTCTCCTCTCATTGTTGCTCAGTCTGCAGCTTTATGGAGTCTTTTATTCTTCTAATCAGGCTAACAGCTGAGTTACTTTAAAAATGCCTTGTAAACACAGTAATTGGATTAAAGGGAAGATCCAGGGAACATTTTATTGTGCTTGTGTGAAGTTTGCATCATGAAAGAGTGAGAGGGCGACCACACAGCACCAAAACTCAGATTAAACATGAGTAACCAGACAAACAGCCTTTTAATAACCACCTGATAAATAAGAACACTCTACTATAGTATTATAGAAATTAGAGGTACTCCAGGGAAAGTTGCTGAACAAAGTTAAATAACTGAAACCACCCACACAGAAATACTCTCTCACTTCATTTGTAAATGAGTACAGCACCTCATTCACCATAATTGGCCTTTAAAAATACTAAATGATGAAAATAGACTGTTAGGGATGAAACAGTTACCTGATAATCATGATTAGTAATACCACTCAAATTTTAACTATAATTGCACTGAAATAAAGCATTCATTGTTGGCATGTTTACCAGGACGAATCCATTAAAGGTCCATGGGTCAACTAACCTGACATGCCAGATGGATTTGTTTCATACATCCATCTGAGAAAGCTTCAATAGGAAACGTTTGAGAAAAGGCAGAGGCTTTGAAAAAAACTCGGACTGTGATTGGATGAACGTTCTGTCTGTCACATCTCTACAGGCCACTAAGAGCAACAAAACATGTGACGTAGCCGCTATCGGGCTACACGTGTGCAGCTACTGAAGAATAACGTGAAACATGGCGACTGTAGACATGTTGTCGTTTGTGAAAAAAAAGCAACTCACTGCTGTTCCTTGTTCTTCTTTTAACAAAGCGGTACTAGAGGTATTACCAGGACAGTTATCCTCCTCATCTGCTCAGATTGGCTGTGAAAAATGCTTGCACTCTGCATTTTCAGCGAGTTGCTCAGCGCCGCTGAACCCCCTGGGTTTAGGGTTAGGGTAGGGTTAGGGTTAGGATTAACCTCCCTCTCAATTCTATTTCATGTTTTAAAAACATAAGGAGGGAGAAATGGATTTAAAAGTGCACTTCCATGTTCATGCTGGTGGAAGCTGTCCCAGAATGCACATCTGCTCTATCGCCGCTTCAGTGCACATGCCCATTCCGGGACAGCTTCCAGCACAAATGCAGAAATGCACTCCCTTCTTATGAGAAATATATGAATGAAAACAAAATGTTGATTTTCTGTTCAGTAAATACAACTAATTTAAAACAGAGTAAACAGTGGAGACAGGAGGAGCTGAGCTGTGCTGGTCTGTTCTCATCGTATCGCCTTACTGTTTTAATTGAGAGCCCCCTGGTGGAGGAGTTTTGCATATTGTGTCTTTAAAGCATACGGTATCAAGAAAGTATTAAAACATTTTGACAACCTTACAAACAACGTACCTTGTTTACTTTTGACATTTTGATATTTTTAACTTTATTCAAACAAAAAATGTTGCTAATTGAATGAGTCTTCTTTAGTTTTAAACTTCGTGAAATCATTTTAAGTGACATAGTCCTTTTTGAACAATTTCAGAATATTACTATCATACTGTAATATTTTGGGTCACTTTAATTGTGGTGAAATTTCAGTATCATTCGATCTCCTCAGATTGTGATGCAGCACAGAGAGCCTTCATGCTGGGGTCCTCTAACAGAGGCCTGTGGGATTATCGCCCCAAGTGCTCTGATCACCACTGATACCACAGTCGCCTTCTCTCCCCACATCTTTTTTTTCTTTTCACATATTTCTCAAGTTTCCCGTGTTCGTTTTTTCTGACGTTATTGTCACTAGGGATTACTTAATTTATCTCTGCTCCCTTCTTTCTGTTTATCGACCACCCTATGACACTATATGTGTTTGATTAGCCACCACCTGTTGGTCAGTTTGGATCTGGAAATCCCATAAGACTTTAGCTAGGGTATTTTTGACCCCCTCTGGGGGTGTCTTCCATCTTGATCCAGGGACCTCTAGCCCATAATCAACACAGATGTTCCTGTGAACTATGCCAGCCACTTGGTTATGCCGTTCCATGTATGCCTTGCCTGCCAGCATCTGACGCCCATCTTTGATGTGCTGCACAGCCTGCACCTTTGGTCCTGTCTGATGTGGTAGACCCCAGCCTCTATTGATCTTATTTGGCCATGATTAGTGTCTCTGTGCTGTGCTTCAGCCCTGCCTTTTCTAGCCTGATAAAACTGCTACAAAGACTAAAGCAAGTCATATCTTAAGAAACTAGAAGATTCACAACCCTGGTAGGGATCGTGGTTGGTAGCACCATTGTCAACAGTGAAGAAAAACGTGAGTTAAAAGGAAGAAAAAGGTTGTTCAAACAGAGGAGGATCAGGATGTTGAGGAAGGTTAGAGTGAAGGGGAAGAACTGAAGAGTGAAGGCAGAAAGTTTGAAGTTGGTGTGTGACGTTTAAATGTGGAGAGAGCCCGTGACAGCAGCTCTTCATCTTCAGCTTTAAGGAGATTAATCTGTTTACTGCTGCTCACATTCACACAGGGAGAGAGAGGATCCCACACATCTGTTATTTCTGCAGTGAGACGAGTCGACCCGTCCTCTCACACACCGACTCTTTTCTTTCATGTTCCACCTTCGATCGCTCTTCATCCCTCACTTCCTGCTCTGCTCTCCGCTTCCTTTCATCTCAATCCATCGAAGACTCCCCTAACTGTTTGTAGGTGATGAAGCAGCGTCTTTTTAGTTCAGACTCAGTCACAAAGCGTCCACTTAAAGATGTAAATAATCTGCTTTGATCATGCTGTTTGCCTGCTTGATGGACAGAAACACGAGCGCTGTATGTGTTTAAAGCAGAAAACACCAACGTGAAAGTCGAATCCAGTGTTTTTGTGTGTGAAAGTGTTAAATCCACATGTGGTCTCTTCCAGCTATACAGCTGTTTTTAATAAAAGTCTCTCTGACACACCCTTCTGTCTAAATACTCAGGGACTTTTGGCTTTGACGTAAACCTTTAGTGCAACAAATGAAGCTTTCAAGAGTTAAACTCTGTTAGCAATGTGAAGTACATTTCTGACCCTGATGTTTACGTCTTCCTTTTCCATTGCATAAATGTAAAATTGTAGGTCATGGGATATTAGTCTTATGACTTTTGCATTTGTATCTCTACCACTTAGGCACGCATGATATTATCAGCATAATAATACTATGTTATAGTCTTTATTGTGATATTAACACTGATCTGTAATGATCCCTCACAACAGCAAGCACAGTCTAGACCTGCCCTCTTTGTAAAGTGTCTTCAGATAACTTCGGTTATGAATTGGCACTTTACAAACAAAGATTGAGTAATTGATTGATATCTATATCAGCAGATATGAAGATCTCCTCTGATATTTACAAACAAAATACCAGCTGTAATTATCATTCTATATCTGCTGTGATTATCAACTATATCTGCCTTTAATATTGGCAAACATTGACCTTTGCTTAGTATAGTAATCTGCAGATAATCATCTTAATGTTGCTGTTGTATGTAAATATCATCCTATATCGCTGGTAGATATAGACTTACGTCAGCCTATAGAGTGTAGATATCTCTTTATCTATTGTTTATATTGTCCTACAATACCCTAAATCGGCTGTAGATATCCGGCGACTTCAGCCTACATTCAGCTGTAACTATTAGCCTATATGGCTGTAAATATTGGCCTATGTAACTGAAACCTTTGGCCTACACTGGCCATATATGTTAGCCTGTATCCGCAGGAAATATTGGACTATATTGGTCTTAATCGACTGTGAATAGTGGTACAGTATTTTGTGTGTAAATATCTGCCTATGTTGGCTGTAAATATGAACCTGTATTAGCTGTAAATATGGGCCCATATTGGCTGTGCATATTGGCCTATATCAGCTGTAAATGTCATCCTATATTGACTACAAATATTTGCCTATGTCGGCTTTGAATAATGGCCATAATTTGCCTATATTGACTGTAAATAGCCCTACAGTATTATGTATGTAAATGTCAGCCTATAAGGGATGTAAATATCGGCCTATATTGGACATAAATATGGCCTATATTGACTGTATATATCAGCCTTTATAAACTGTAAATACAGCCCTATGGTCTATGTAGATAACATCCCATATTAGGTTTAAATATTGGTGTGTATTAGCTTTGAATATAGCCTATATTGAATGTAAATATTGGCTTATATCAACTTTTAATATCAGCCTAAACTGAATGTAAATATCAGCCTATATCAGCAAAAAAAGGGACTTATTTTGACTTTAATCATTGGCCTCAGTTGGCTGTAAATTTGAGCACCTATACAACATAATACTGGCTTATATTTGCTGAAAATATTGGCTTATATGGACTGTAAATACTGGCCTATTTTGACCTTTAATATCAGTTTATATTGACATAAAGATCATCCTGAATCTGCTGCAAATATTGGCTTGGCCCACATCACGCTATATTGACCGTGTATGCCTGCCTTTATTATATTTTTATGTGGAAAAATATGCTGATAAAAGTTTCAGCTTTAACAACTAGAAAAGAGAGCGCAGACCTCCGCCATTAGCCTTATCTCCCAATAGTAAAGAATTCTTTGAAAAATTCCTGGATCCAGATGGTGATCTGGTTCGCTCCCAAAATCTAATCAGTTCTTCCGTATGCCATTTCTGACATTTCCTGAAAATTCCATCAAAATCCATCCAGAAATTTTTGAGTTATGTTGCTAACAAACTAACTAACAAACGAACAAACCCTGCCGATCACATAACCTCCTTGGAGGTCATAATTATCACCTTTGTTGTCAATTACTGTTTAATATTTTCCACTATACTTTGCAGCCAGATAACCTCATCTTTGTGACATGTGCTCTGTATCCAATCTGGTAGTTTATCGAAACTAAACGCCTCATGAAAAAGAAAAAAACAGGGGACTTTTGTGCTGCAGACTCATGGAAAAAGTGACGTCTTGTTTAGGTTGTTTCTTTTGAACTAAACAAGTACACATATCAAAACCAACTCCAACCAACACCCTGATTTTCTTTACTTCAGTTTCATTTAAAATCAATAAGAACTACTCTGATTGTTTTCATGTTTCTGTCTGAAATAAAACTGGCAGCATCTTGTTCTTTAGTGGGGAGCCTGACAGTAACATGAAGTAAAACAACAAAAACAAGGATTACATTACACACTTTGGCTGTGAAGGTTTTGGCATTGAGAGCGTTTGAGTGTCTAGCCAGCCTTAATTTTATCCTCTTGTAATCTAATCTGTCTCTGCTCTTCTTTTGTCTCCCACTCGCACCCTGCTGCCAGGTTCTCTGTGTCTGTGTGGGAGCTGCTGAGGCTCCTTTTGCTCTTTTTTATGAGTTATCATATAAAGACCATCCTCCTCCTCCTCCCCCCGCTGCCCTCCCTCCTCTCTCCCCTCGCGGCCTGCTCTTTATCAGTGTTGGCTGGACATGTTTACTGCTCCTCTGCCAGGCTCCTACACACAAACCACAGGCTGGAGGGCGGCTGATACAGTAGATCACCTTTATGGAGAAACACCACAGAATTTAAGAAGACAGAAAACTCATACTTTCTATTACTCCTTGGACAGAAAGCAGACCGTTTTGTCCAATTTTTTCCAAAACTGCACAATCCATCCTGGAAATGTCCCTCCTGCTGAAACAGCTTCAGAAAGGGTAGACAAACACCTCCAACAGTCCAAACAAAGCAGCTTTTAGCTGGTTGTAAATTCTCTGATTATTCCTGTTGGTAATACTTACTGATTTCAGTGTTTAACAAAGCAATTTTCATCAAGTAAACTGTGAACTTGGCCAGAGCTGTATGTCTGCTATAAAGGAGAATAAAGATAGAAATCCTTGATGTCTCCTATTAATGTAAATACTAATGAAGGAAACTGAATACTCCATGACTGTTGACTTGTCATAAGAGTAACTCTGTGACTGTTGAATGGTCATCAGCGTAACTCTGTGATTGTTGAATTGTCATTGGAGTAACTCTGTGATTGTTGAATTGTCATTGGAGTAACTCTGTGACTGTTGAATGCTCATTGGAGTAACTGTGACTGTTGAATGGTCATCAGAGTAACTCTGTGACTGTTGAATTGTCATTGGAGTAACTCTGTGACTGTTGAATGGTTATTAGATTAACTGTGACTGTTGAATTGTCATTGGAGTAACTCCATGACTGTTGAATGGTCATCAAAGTAACTCTGTGACTGTCATCAGAGTGAGCCAAACTTCCAGCATCCCTGCCCTGCCTTACATGGCTGACATGTGTGTTTCACCACCCTTGAAACTTGAGAATTGAAGGCAAACCAGACCCTGTAGTAACAGGTTACCACACTTTACATCGGTATTTCATACCTATACACTCAAGACTTTGAGCACCTTTGATGTAAATGTTTTCCTTCAATTTTTCAGTCTTTGACTGAAATGTGACCAATGAGACAATTCCTGCCTGTGTATTACGACAGACAATGACAATAACATATATCCAAGAGCTCTTGGGTTTTAGTTATATGTTTGGTAATGTAAAAAACTTTCTCTGTATTATGTTAACGGCTGTTTGTGTAGTTGCTCCGACACACCCAGCAGATGTTAAATGTCACACACTTCTGGCAGTATGTTTGAGGCCTTTTCCCATTCCTGGGAAATGTTATTACATCTTGGATCATGTTTTGGGGGGTTCTTTCTGTAGCAGGAACTATTTAAAAAAACAACAACTTGATAACAATAAAGCTTTTTTTCTGTCTCAGTTTGTATTTTTTATGCTTAGCTTTGACAGCAAACACCTCAAATATCATACATCTTTGAAAGGTTTAGTCCTTCCAGTCTAAGCTTTGAGTCCAGTGATTCTGCTGTGATGGTGTTTCTAAAAGGACATCCAGCTCTCTCTGTCCTCACCATGAGTAATCAGTGTCTCTGTGTGCTGCAGGTGTCTGGGATCGTGGGCAGAGCTGACGTCTTGGCCTGTCTCTTGTTCTTGTTGACGTTTCTCTCCTACATCAGGTAAGATGACTCTACACCACCCAGGCACACAATGAACACCCAAAAAACACACAGATGCAACAACACTGCATGCAATAATTATGCAGCTCAAAAAACTCCCAAGTTGAACAGCTGTCAGAGCTTTAATCTTAAAAATACCACTGTTTGGTATCCAGATAACTTAAACTGCCTTTGTAGATGCTCACCTCTAATGGAGATTCTTACACTGCAAGAATATTCTTTATAGCCGATATACGCTGATGATTTGGCTGATACAGGCATATATTAACATGTAAGATATTTACTACAACATGGGCCAGTATTTACAGACAGTATAGGTAAATATTTACAGCTGATATAGGACCATTTAGGCTGATACTTACAGCAAATATAGGCCTATATTTACAGCCAGTGTGGGCCAGTATTTACAGCAAATATGGGCTAATATTTTCATTTATTATTGGCTGAAATTACAGGCTGATATTGGCAGCTGATATATGGTGATATTTACAGCCAATATGGGCTGATTTTTACAGTTAGTATGGACTGATATTTATTGCCAATATAGGCTGATACCTGTTTCACAGCTGTTATACAGTAGGGATGCAGAGTGATGTTATAGCCAGTATAGGCCAATATTTACGTCCATTTTATATTGTTTGTAAATACCAGGAGAAATGTTATTATCTGCTGATTTGGATATCAAGCTGAATGTATTGCGCATGTATTGTAAAAATCATGTAAACAGCATTTTCCTGTTGTAAGATTTTGACTGCCGCCTTCACATTCTGACTTTTTGCCACAGTTTGCATAATTCTTTAACATTATCTAGAAATAGTCAGTTTGGTGCCAAAACACAGATGTTTAGTTTGTAACTGCAAATAAAAGGGTCTTTGTCTCGTAGTTTTCATTGTTGAATAATGGAAAAGGATCATGTCCAAAGAAAGCCCCAAATTCTTACTGTTTTACGGAGGAAAACAGAAATCATCTCTTTGAGTGAGCTGTGGCTGAGTTATCTGTATGAATCATTTTATTTTTTCTCTCTCTCTCCCAGGAGTGTGGGGGTGTGCGTCTCCGAGGACTCCTTCCCCCCCACTGTGTCTCCGTATTGTCTCCTCATCAGTTTGTTGCTCGGTACCTGCGCCATGCTGGTGAAGGAGACGGGCATCACAGTGTTCGGCGTGTGCGTGCTGTACGACGCCCTGGTGCTCTGCCGCAGGCCGCTCATCCAGTAAGAACACAAGCTGGTTACAGTTTCTTCTCCTGATTTATGTGTTTGTGGACTCTGAGCTAGCACACAGTGTTTTCTATTAATGCTTTTTCTTTTGATTTACTCGGCTGAACTCGATTACACCTGGAAAAGTCCCACTGCACACTAAAAATGTTTGTTTTGGAGATAAATAGTTTGTTTTTCTGAATCTGTAAGCGGACAGGAAGGAGGGAGACATGGGGAATATTCAAATTAAAATCTAAAAATGATTGCAGATGGATGCAGAGTATAAGAAATACCTTAGTTGATGAAACCAGGCTGATTTAACCGTAGGACGCTTCTTTGCACTAGATTTAAAAATATTCCACAAACAGATTTATCCAATGATATTACTTGTTAGAAATCAGAAATTATGTAAATTATGTGGTGATCAGGGAAGGAGGCACAGAAAAAATGAAAATCCATTGCCACTGAAAATTATATTTAACTTTGTACAGATCAGTGCAATGTGAAAGCTGCACCAGGTTGTTTTCCGAAGAAATTCAAACTCAGAAATTTCATATTTACAACACTAATAAGGTAATAATACAAACTCAGAAATATTTTTTTCGTAACTGATGAAATCAGCTATTCTCAGAGGAAAATGAGGTCAACAAAACACTGACACTAGAGAGGTGGCAGGGTCTGCTACATGTGCACCAAGTATAAATGGTGCTTT
This sequence comes from Cheilinus undulatus, assembly GCF_018320785.1. Lineage (NCBI taxonomy): Eukaryota > Metazoa > Chordata > Actinopteri > Labriformes > Labridae > Cheilinus > Cheilinus undulatus. The sequence goes on along the minus strand of NC_054887.1, from coordinate 13,834,408 downwards.
TCTTCTGTTTTTATTTGGTTTATTCATCATGAAACTGAAGAAATTTTGCCGACACGTGAAAATCAAGCGATTAAGATTTTTCTTGTTTGATTAAAAATGTCTTCCCCAAAACTACATAGTGCCCCTTTAAAGTGCTATTTCACAGTTCCACCCTGTAACCTTATTCTACCAAAGAGTCACATTGTCTAAAAAATACTTTAGCGAGAGCCACAATACAAACCGCGAATGTAAGGTAGATAATAGATCAGTTCATCTGTAGTTGAAATAAAATAAAACAGTGGATTGGTGGATAATTATGATGTTAAATGGGATACAAATGTCTGTAGAGTCAAAAGAACCAATATGTCACTGATAATGAGCATGTAATTATTTTATTTATCACTGACATTAGGCTAAAACCTCAGATCTCAATTTTTCATGATTTATTTTTTTTTTATAAATCATATTTATATTATTTTTATAAATTCTAAACTTTTCATTCCCTGAAAGTGGTCATTTTGGAGATACCAGTCTTTGGCCCAACACCAGGGTTATGAAAGTTTCACCTGGCCTAAAGTTAGATATTAGCATGTGCTGAGTTTGAGCTCTGAGATGCTTTTCAAAGAAAATGATGAATGATGGTTGGCTATTTGGGTATTTATATCTCACACCAAGGCCTTTACTGGAGTTCTGCTGCTTTATTAACATCAAAGAGATGCTTTCTAATTTTTTTCCACTCATTATAACTCTTTAGTATAAGGGGGAGAGGCCTCATACTGGTCTTTGCCCTGGGCCTCCAAATGACTAAAACCAGCCCTGCCTCACACCTGCAGCTCTCCAGACAAATCGTTTCACCCTGCCTCATTTTGGAGCTTTGGTTTTATATTTCTGCTCTTTTGACAATATTTATTATCATTAGTGCATTAAAGATCAAATTAAACACCCACGTTTGGACAACTTTCACTAGATATTATGTTACCTCCACGTGTGATCCGTGTGTGTTATGCTCATTGATGACGCGCATCAGCAGGATGTGGCTGGAGAAAAAGTTAAAACGAGGAAATGGGAAGCTTCAGATTAAACAAGACAGCACACCTCAACGAATGAGCAAACTCAAGAGACGTACCACCGGCGGACTTCCTCTGCTCTCCTCTCTTACACAAGCTCCTCCGTCGAGAGCATCCGATGGTAATAAAATACGGATATAAAGTAATAAATGTTTAAATTTGGAGGGCTCTGTAGTAACAGAAACGAGAGAGGAAAATAATAAAATTTATGAACAGAAAAGCTCAGAGTCATGCTTGCCTGATCGGGCAAGTCCTCACAAGTTTTGATTGCCCGTCGGCTTTTTTAAGTTGCCCCGGGCATTCGGGCAACCGTTAATGGCGGACCCTGCAGTAGTCCAGCTCTCAGCCTGCAGTGATGGAACAGGATCACAGCCCATGACACGCTACACTCGCTTGCAGTAATGATGTCTAAGCAGTTTATACTGGTATACAAGTCACCCTGGTATATAAACTGCTGTCAACTTTATAGATTTAAAAAAATTTTGTTAAAAGTGCAGTTTAGAGTAATCTGGATCTCTAAAAACAGTTGCACTTCCCATCACTCCAGTGGAGGCTGTATGGATGTAAATAAAGTCATACTTTTTGTTTCCTTGCAGACTGATGCAGATAGCGTCAGGCGACAGGGCAGTCTTTAATGCATGCCTCATTGTGTGGCCTCTACACAACCAGTCTAATCAGGATGAAGGCATCTCTGACCACATCCGTATGCAGTCGGAGCTATCGTATATCAAACCGTTCTCAGCAGTCAACACAAAGCATTAAATATTACCGCAACTTATTAAAAGTTGCACATTTGCTGGCAGATATTTACAGTGTCTTTTGATGACGCCTGTTTGCAAAGAGAAAACTGTTGCACTATTTAGATGAGGCAGGTTGGAAAGGTCTCAGACGCAGAGAAGTTAGATGTTTCCTTAGAGTTCAGATCGTGGATGCAGTAAATTGTCCTTCCTTCTTGTGTGACTTTACACAGAAGCCATTATCCATGTCCCACTTTTTACCAGCGTGCTGTGCTGCTGCCGCCGCTGCTGTTTCTTGTCTCTGCTCAGCTCTTTATAAAGAAAGCCTGCAGAGATAATAGAGGACAGATGCCTGGAGAGAAGTGAGCTTCAGATAAAACACACAGCTATCTCTCTTTTCATCCTTCCAGCTGCTTATTTTAATGGCCCATACCCGTGTTTTGTATGTTTTAGCCCATTAACTGCAAATCGCATATATTCGACGACACTGCCGGCCATTTTCCAAACACACTGCCTCTCTGCAGATGGATCTCTTACCTTCCAGGCAGACTCGGGCTTCAGCTGTAAAAATCTACTCTTAGGGACTCGAGGAACATCTCTAAAGATAAATCATCCACACAGACAACATCTGGTCAGATTTTCTGCTTTTAGGAAATTGATACTTTTATGTTTTATTCAGGAACAGACCAGCAGACAGCAGGACTGCAAGGTAAATACTGAGTAAAATAAGACTGACGTTACACAGACACTCCTAGCTTTACTCACCATGCCTTTAAATAATCAAAATATGACCTGGAAGAGGTGGAGAGTCAAGTTGAAGTTACATAAGGAGTCTGTTCTATCAAGTTCAGGAGTTTAATTTGTCCTTGACAGCTTAGTAGGAGCACGGCTACAGTTCAGAGCTCAAAAACTACAAGGAAACCACATATAAATCTTAATGGAGCAATGCCTGTAAGTTAGTTCATGCAGAAAACCCATGCTGCACTCATTGAAACTTAGCATGCGTCATCCTCTTAATCTCCTATCACATTCATCCTCCCCATTTTGCAGTCTTTTTAAACATCATTATTTCTGGTCTCTACCTCTACTGCAATACATTTTTTAATCCCAGTATCCACCTGCAGGCTCTGATAGGAAATTTAAGTTCTCGTCATCACTGCAAATAAAATGATTTGTGAGCAGTGATGAAGTGGAGACTGGATGCCAAACTATGTTCTGCTGCTGCGATAAACATTTCAGAACATTACAAACATGAGTCTTCTGACTGAACTAGGTATTATGCAGCTTAAAAAAATATCCAAAATGATTAAACCTATGTTGTATATTTTTTTGTTGAGAACTTGCGTCACCTCAAATGCTCCCAAAAGTTGCCAAAGCCAAAGAAATTCTTATTTTTAAGTTGAAACAGGGTGTGTCTTTCATGGCAGCTGCAATGATAGAGCATTAAAGAACAAGAATCTTATTTACATTAAAATCATGCCCTTAGCATATATGAAAATGAGAGGAGTTCCATACTTGAGAGGAACAAATTGAGCTTTTACTTTGAAAAACACACCAGAGCATACTTAACACTTGACAACCCTGCTGCCTGTTGGTCGACATGGTTGACTTGTGGAGGTGAATAGTGAGGATTCAGCTGGGTTTAGGGACTTCTTCGTTGAGTGTTATCCTTGCTGTAGAGCACAAGTATCTTGTGTTTGTGGTTCCTGTTCAGAGCTGTAGAGAAGATGACAGTTGCCGTGGGTTGCTACCTTTGTGTTTTTAACATTCTAATTTGATGTTTTTCAATAAGAAGTGGTTTTGTTATACTGGATGCCCCAACTGATGAAGAGACATGCCAGGGTTATACCTCTACAGAACACCATCAGAGAGCCTGTGTTCCTGGCCAGCTTTTTTAGCACTGGCAGTAAGGATGCTCCCATGGGTCTATTTCCCTGTTTGGCCCTTTAAAATTGTATTTTAACCGACTTGTCTAAAGAGGAGAAAATGCTTAGAAAGCAGTCAAATTCATGAGATGGTTGTTGTGTCAGCACATACAATATGACCTTGAAATACTCTGTGGAGCTTGGCTAACATTAGCAGCTAGCTCCTTCAGCCTTGGTTTCTCTTTGCAGAGTGATAACGTGCTTTGATATGTGGCCTTTTTCACTTTGGTTGAGTTGTTCAACCCTTGACAGCCTACATACCACTTAATTTCCATTATCTACATCAAAAAACGGTCATGCCGTGCTGTTCTGACGACAAGCTAACTGCTAAGCTTCTCATGTTCATGTCAGATGGTGGGGAAAAGCTGTGTCAGGAAGGGATCGGCCATTAACTGAAGCTACAGCAGCCTCGAGTGGCGGGAGGCTTCATTACAGTTTAAAAGAGCACAAGATCAAGATTTCAACCCGTGTTTAGCTGGAAGCACTTACATTTAATTCGCAACGAGTTTAGTCCAGCACCCTGGTCTAAAAAAACACCCACTGCATTAGCTGTTTTTACCACCGTGCTTAAAACCCTCTAGGTTGAAAACCGATCAAATTTTGGAACAGTTCTGTGCTCGTCAATGTCACTTCTCTCTCAGTAACCAATCAAAATCAAAAAGGGGTGGAATTTCTGACAAAAGCAGAAAAGAAAACGATCTGACTCGTAATTCTTAACCTTTTTTTTCAAGGGTAGTTTTCAGGTCTGCAGCTGCTGCCAGTGTCAGAACAGGATTCTTTTACTTTGTCTGCATGTCTTTTTTGTGGTATTTCCTTAAAATATGGAATTACTTAAAAACAACATTACAAGAGCTGTGAAAATGAGGTTATCAGCACTGCCAGCACTAAAATAGCTGGCCATGGACATAGGCCCTGAAGGTGCTGGCCGTTTCTCTCTCTCTGTAGGTTACAAAAGTCAGTAGCAGTGAACAGACTTCTCCTAATCCTGACCTTAAATATTGTGTTAACTTGATCAAAATATGAATGTCTTCAACATTACAACACCAGCAACTACTTGCTAACAGCAACTAGTTACTGTTAAGTTTTAATGTTAAATTTCTGCCCCTTCTCATCTCAAACAGCAACATAATTGACCCAAGCACATCACAAATACATCAAAGTGTCCCTACTTTTGAAGACTTTCCTGGTGGCTGTGGTGTAAGGTGATGTATACTCTTCCACTGTATATACACCATTATGTAATTACCACTGAAGCTAAATTCTGACTGGAACTTTCCTGATTTTAGTGATGTCATTAGTTTCCCTGTGCTGTAGACAGTTTAGAAAAATATGTATGTTTTTCTGTGGTTGTCAGGTGATGTAAACATGTTTTGCTTTGAGGGGATGGAAAATAAAATGCCCAGTGCTGCAGTTCGGCATAGTGGTCAATGGTAGCTGCAAATTTCTTAAGCTCTTATTGCCCTCCAGGGTTCGGGGACAGATGTATGACTTTATGCCATGAATTGACAGGCAGAATGCGCATGGGGTACAGTAAATCTGCTTCAGCACACAGTATGTTTAAATCTCAAATGATCTCCGCTATTCTTGTTGTCACCTTTTGTTATTGTTTTGATTATAAGCCCCCTAGTGGCAGGATTTACATACAGTGCATTCAGAGGAATAAAATGCCATGTAAATATAACTGCATGGTGAGATTGCGGCATGAAAAGAGAGACTCAAGGACACAGAAAATGCTAATATTGAAAGTGGAATTAGGGCATTATAAACACTGATATCATAAGAACAACACAAGATTGGACTAAATAAACCAGCTTAGGGCAAGCACAAGCAGGGATTAATCAAACTAGAGTCTTTAGATATTGATCAGAAACCTTTCTCCATGAACTCTCCTCTCAGAACTTTGAGCATCTTAATTTATTAAAATGATTAATTGATAATCCTAAAGGCCAACATATATGATGGATAGTTCGTCTGGAGCGAGTCTTTGCAAGAAGTTTCATTAACTCCTGACATTTTTGAAAGTGCCTCCAAGGAAGAAATCACATTTATCAATCAAAGAAAGAGCTTTAGTTTGGAAAATAGTCCCTAGGAAAGATGAAAATAAGCTAAATATTATGCTTCTTAATCTTTCAATGGTCAAAAATCTCTGTGTTTCAGCTGGCTGTGTTATTTCAGCGTTGGCCTGATGGAGACGTCGCTGCGGTCTGCAGCGCCTCAGTGGGGAGCGAGGAGAGTAACAGCCAAAACTAAAAGCTGTGTCCATGCGCGTGAGTGTTTAGGAGAATTAGCATAAGGCTGCTTTTATGTGAGCGCGAGGCCATGCCCCGGTCCAGATGTGTGGGAGGCTCCCTGCTGTGTAAGCCAGTCTGAAATGTTCAGGAATTAGCCCGAACCGCCATGACACACTGAAACCCAGCGTGCACAGAGAAAGAGAGAGGGAGAGAGAGTGTAATCTGTATCTGAGGTTATTCTAGGCAAACTTCCCCGGGGCATCTGTCACTTAGAAGTGTGGCAAACATCCAGAGCACTGCAGGGCTGTGGGAGAGTGTGTATTTCCGTGTGTATTTGTGTTTATGTGTGTGACTGACTCAGTGCAGTAGCCTGTGTGCTTGTTTGCTTTATTGATTAGCATTTCTAAATTAATTATACAGTTAAAATTTGTGTCTAAAGCTTTCTGATTTTTGTACCAAATTTTGGAAGATTTTTACACTGACTTTAAGCCAGCGATGGCTCTGTAACAGCAGGAGTTTGTCACATTCTTCGCTTACTCACAAATATATTAATAATGCTTTAAAAGATCCCACTCATTTAACATGGTTTTAATAAACCCATGAGGTTTGTGTGTACGTCTCTGACAACATAGGCTTATTTGTCCAGTTTGATGGAGAGAGTCATATATATACCTTTATTTTACAACCCCACCTCCAAAAACGTTGGGGCGCTCTGTAAATTTTAAATAAAAGCCAAATGCAATGATTTTCAAATCTCATAAACCCAAATTTTATTCACAATAAAAAAATTAAACATATTAAACCAAGAAATTTTACCATTTCATTAAAAATATTAGCTTACTAAGAATTTGATGGCAGCAACACATCTCAAAAAAGTAGGGACAGGGCCATGTCTACCAGCATCTCCTTCTCTTTAAACATCAGTCTGTAAATGTCTGGTGAATAAGGAGTTTTTTAGAGAGGAATGGTGGTGTTTCCTTCTATGATGCTCCAGAGGTCTAGACAGCAGGCGGACCAGTTCAGAACCAGAACTCTTCTACTGTGAAGCCATTTGGGGCTTTTCCATTCCAAGGGGTGGCTCCACTCGACTTGGCCTGAGCCCAGCGTGGCAGGGGATTTGCTTTTCCAACACAGCCTGATCAATTAAAAAAACAATTCAAGTCAAAGCCATATTATTAAAAGAGAGAAGTCTTCTGATGATTGATTTATGGGTCTCTAGGTAGCAGAAAATCAAGAATCATATTTTTTGATCGGGCAATAAGAATGGCATGCATTACTAGCACCAATTTATAAATCAAAGACCTCTATCACGAGCTAGAATTCATTTTTCAGAATTCATAAGAAGGAGAGAAGGTCAAACTTTTTGAGCACATAAATCCCTGTCTTTCCCATTGACCCATTTTACACGATTTTAATTGAATGTTTTCTCCCAGCGCTTTTTATCGGTCCATTTATATAAGACTCCCTTCTTACCACACCCTTCTTCATCATTGCTCACGGTGTGCTGATGCTGGTTAAGCTTCTCCTCCACCACCCCAGCCACCTCCTTTATCCTTAAACTTTTAGCTTCCTCATGTTGGCATTTATTCAGCTAAGGAGATGATTGCAAAACTCAGCTATACTCTGTCAGGCATGCACTGTCATAAATTTAGCTCTCTATCTATATGGGGGTTACTGCACTCCCTGGAAAGTCAAAGCATGCCTCTTGGCTGATCAAACTAAACTGGATCCATTTGCAATAAATGGTCAAACCTTTGACGATAGCTTCCTGACTGTATTAAACTTTTTGGAAACTTTTGAAAAGTAGACATTTTATGCATACATCAATAAGCAATGACATCATCGTGTGTGTTAAAGCAGTATGAATCTTTCTGCTCTTCATCTCCTTCAGTCAGTGACCGCTGTGAATCTCAGCTGATGGCGTTTGACTCGTCTCCGTTCTCAGTCTGGTTTATGTCTTCCTCTAGATTAGCTGCAGCCGCTAGGATAACTCTTAATACCCTAAAACTCACACAGACACAGAGCCAGCAGTAAGCCTGTGTAATAGCAGTGGCCACGTTGTAAAGCAGGCGGAGGGCTGCTGCACTGCGATAGTGTCGGTGTGCAGACATACAGATGTCTTTCTGCAGGATTTAGATCTCACTCCCTCTCTCTCTCTCTCTCTCTCTCTCTCTCTCTCTCTCTCTCTCTCTCGCTCTGACTCAAAGCTAAAGTCTCGGTAAACAAACTCTGTTGACTTTGTTGCTGCCAAAGCCAAAATTACATGTGCATTCAGGCGAGGATCGGCTTTACTGTCTCGACGTCTCAGCGTTTGGATGCAGGTTTATGAGCAGCAAGGTGCTCTGTGTGCTTATTCTGTGTTAAATGTTGTTCCTCTCTCCACAGCAGCACTCATTTTCATCCATTTAATGCTACATTGCAGCTTTATTTACTTCAAAAGCCGGGAATATCTACATTTGAAGACACACACTGCTGCATACATGCACTTAAACAATATTCACCTGATGCTGAACCATGTACTTAGACTCAGCTGTAGCAGACCTCTTCAGTCTTTAAAATAAGCTGCTGGATTAACTTCTATTCTAACACACCAAATAGATATTTTCTTTTTGCCATGGCACTGGATATACTGTACACCAGATCCATCTAGGCAACACCCCATAGACAGCGTTTGGAAAGACAAGAACCTTTCAAAAATAAAACTCAGGAGAGTGATGGATGAATGTCCTTTCACATTCACTTTCGACCAATCAGAGCAACAAAACATATGTAGCTGACTGGGGTGACACCTGGTGTGATCTTTCGCTGCTGTAGCCCATCTGCTTCAAGTTTCGACATTCAGAGATACTCTTCTACATCACTTGATTGTAATGAGTATGTATTGGAGTTATCGTTGCCTTTCTGTCAGTCAGCGGATTCTCTGACCTCAGCCATCAACAAGGCATTTTTAACTTCTACTTATCCAATATTGTCTCACCATTAGAGATGGCTGTGATGGTGTAAAATCCCATTAAAACACCACTTAATGAAAAACAGCCTGTCTGACACTGTATTAAGATGCTTGCTGGTGCTTTTTTTAGGATATTTGGTTTCCAGTTGCTTGTTGTGTTTGAATTATAAGAAGGATTAGCTGTGTGAATGCCCAGACATGGAAAACATTCAATGCTATGTGTGTTTATTAGAGGGATTTCGTAGTGACCCTGAGTCTTCAGGCAACCAGAGGTGATTCTGTCTGTCTGTTTCTGTGTTTACATTTGAGTTAATCGTTTGATTACAGCCAGATTAACCTCCTGAACTCTGCACACTCGCTTGTCCAGAATCCTAATTACTGTTCAGACTCTTTCAGTGCAGCAAAGCAGCTCAGAGCATAAAAAATGAGCAGAAATTCAACATGTTGCTGGCATCCTAAATGTTCACCCCAGATTTAACAGTTTAAAATGAGAATTTCATACAGCAGTTCAATGATGAAAAATCCCTTTATTCAGGCTGCAGCATGTAGGATAAAATGCAGCTCAAATACATCTTCGCCAGAAAACCAAGGATAAGATGATATGACATTGTGTGAATTTTTGTGGTTGTTGTCTCGCATGAAGCTGTTTTTCTTAGTCCTTAGACATGATGATGTGCGGGCAGTTTTCCGCAACACGCCAGAGAAACACCACTGTGAAAATGGGTTTAAATCTGGGTGTAAAGTCGAATCCGTCAATGTGAGAAGGTTAGTCATACAGTATGTCTCAGTGCTTAATGGGATTTGCTACAAGGAGGTATTGTGGGACGTTGCCAGCATCACAGACAGCCGTCCCTGTCCTTGTCTCCTCGTTTGGGATCCAGAGGAGATTAAACTGCTGCTGATTTAATTTAAGCCTCAATTAAAGCTCGACAGCTGCCAGTGGATCCTTGGAAAAGGCTAACAGGGTGACAGACGGATAGAGGGAGAGTATTTGTTGGAGATAAAGAGGTCAGTCTGGCAGGATGAGGAATGAATGGAGGATAGAAAATGGCTGGAAGTTCATGAAGAAGAAAACGACAATGGCAGCAATAACCTGTCTCTAAATCTTTAGTCCCAAATTGAAGCAATGGTATGAACGCATAAAGATCTGATTTAGCTGTCATTTAATTTTTAAATTTGTCAAAAGGTAGGTAAAAAACAGTTTATATGCAGATTTGAAATAGGTAGAAACTTATTAGTGTTTACATTGATTGTTCTGAGCAGAGATCATTAAGATCTCAACCTAAGAATATCTTACACTGCACTGCAAGGCATGAATTTTGGCTGATTTTTGACAAAAAATGCTTTGCAAAGTGAGTACACTCACTGTATGTTGCTGTTATTACAGACAACAAACTTTGAAAGGTGATGGATAGATAGGTGGATGGATGATACAAAGGACTATGGATGGATAGATGAATAGTACTACAGAAGAATGGATAAAAAGTGCTATGGATGGATAGGAATGATGGTAAAACAACTATGGATGGAATAGATGCTGCCGAATGGATGGGTGGATATGATGGATGATGCATGGATGGATGGATAAAAACTACTATGGATGAATGGGATGGATGTTGCACGGATGGATGGATGATGCATGGATGGATTGATTGATGGATGGTAAAAACTACTATAGATGGATGGATGACAAGTGCAATGGATGATGGATGGATGGATGGATGGATAATGGACAGATGAATGAATGGATAATGCGTGGCTGGATTGATAAAATGTGCTATGGATGGATGGGAAGGATGATGCATGGATGGATGGATGGATGGTAAAAAAGTACTATGGATGATGGATGAAGATGAAGTGCTATAGATGGATGGACAATGGATGGGATGGATGGATGATACATGGACGGATGGATTACAAGTGCAATGAATGAATGGACAAAAGATGGTTACAATCTTTGAAGTTTTTCTTATAGATTTTCTGAGTTTGGTAAATGACCGTGAGCTGATAGAGGTCTCGTTCATGATTGTGATTGGTTTTATGAAGCTAACTCCACCCCTGTCATGTAAACTAGAGTTCGTAATATGATGATTACATGATATGTAATCATCATATTTCAAACTCTAGTTTACTTCTCAATTTGATTTAGAGCTTCATCTGATCTCCTTAGTCAGGGTTATTGAAGTCTAGTAACCCAATGACATCCTTGGTTTGCTGATCTACACTCTGGAGAAGCCAAACGCTGACTGACTTCTGCAGCACAGGGTTGCACATACTCTCTCTAAGTTTTCAGCCTCTCCAGAAAAGAAGTGACAAGAATTCACATAAATATGTAGTCTTATACTGAAAGTACTTGAGGTTCAGATGTAGAACCCCTCAGGAGAAACCCATATCTTTTTTTTTGCATTTTTCAAATCCACTCTCTCTGTGTTCTTCATCATTTATTTTTATCAGAGTCAGAACTCTGACGGAGGAGGCAAAATAATGTGTTTTTGCAGGTCAGGAAAGATTACTTGCAGAGGTAGTTGTTCTGTTTGCATGTGTAAAAACTACCAAAAGTCAAAGATTTTATATCTCTGTTTAGGAAAAAATGTTTTGCTTATCTTAGGAATGCCCCAAAGGAAAGATATGTTGACAGCCAGTGTGTTGCATGCAAAAAAAGGCAGCACAAATTCAGAACATGACCAATAATTAAAATGCTGCACAGCCGGTCATGCCAACCAAATATAGTCTATGGGTGAAAAACTTATTCTCAAAGTTCTCAGTTACCTTCAGCCATAAAAATTTAATTAGATCATTTTCAAATCCATGAGAAAGTCTGTAAAAAGTTCCAAGTCTATGTCTCAGCTTTTGCGTCACGGTTTTTCATTTTTCCATTATATTGTTTGCAGCCTGTTCTTCCTCATTGACAAGAAGGGCCCGTATTGGGATGAGGAGATGAAGCCTGAAAGGCTTACTTTAAAAAAACAGTATGCATTCTAAGACTAAGGCTAGTTCATTACAAGCCTCATTATCTGAATAAGCCAGCAAGCTTGGCAGGATGAACCCAGATTCTGATACCTGCTGAGGCTGGATTCAGACTCAAAGGTTTTCAAATCTTTAACAAGTTTAATGTTGTGAGAGACTACAAATGAGGACATATTTTTAACATTATATTTCTCCTAAAGGTGGATGTATGATTTGCATCAGAGCCACACCGACGTGACGATGTGCACCTGCTCAAAAAAGTGATGATGCATCAAAATGATCCAGACTGTAAGCCTTGTGATTGTCTCCTGGGTAGCTCTGGGTGACTGGCAGTCTCTGTAAAGTCTGCAGGCATATTGGATGTACTCTTCTGTGAGATAAATGGAAAGTCAAAACTGCTTTTCAACATCCAAAAATATCAGACATGCATTTCCACATCCATGTCTCTCTCAGTGGCTGAGCAAGTGCAAAATCCTCCCGTCTTCTGCCTCTGCTGAATTCTGCTGACTTTCTATCTCTGCCGATGTCTCCCTCTCTTTTCTTCTTTTCACTAACTGAGGAATTATCAACTGCTGACTAGTATTTATCAGCTCCAAATTCATGTATACAAACAAGCAGAAAATGTGGCAGCAGGACCAAGAATTAACATCAAAAGCACACTTTTGAGTAGCGTTTAGTAGGAATATTGCAGAGGAACTTGGATGAATGCACAAGTATTTGGTGCTGATGATGCCGTAGGCAACTAAGGCGTAACCATGTCATAGATTTAATGCAGAAGCATAAACCAGATGAGACAATTCAATCGGATAGCAAGACCACACACCTTCTGTCTTAAGCAACGATTTCCCAGTGGAAGTTCTATGGACATGAGATCTCACAGAAACAGGATCAAATGTGACTTCACAAAGTAACCAAACATGGAGGACGATCAAACTACAGGTGGTTGGTTCTACAGGGACATACACATATTCAAACATGTTTACATAGCACTTCCAACTTTAACTGACAAATAACAGATAAAGCATGATTTCTAACAACAACATGTACACAAGCATGGAGAAGTGCTTTAAAGAGACATGAATGCTACTTTGGAAGACTTTGGGCAACCAGGTTTATTTACAGAAATAAATATTAGAAAAGAAAGTTCAAGTTGCTTTATAGATGCCTGAATGAATAAAATATACGGCATTGGCTCATTAATTGTACTTTGTGGCCTCAAAGACACTTTCTGATATTTTTTGATGTAACTGAAAGCAAAGCATTTCCAAAAATATGAAGAATAAAGGGTCAATATTTAAGTGTCATTTTATGGTTGTACAAGGGTTTTGGTGGACCCCGGAAGTTTTTCAGGTCTCAAACTGGGCCCCAGTATACTAAAGGTTGAAAAAGACTGATCTAGAGTGTCACCAGCCTTATTAGTATTTCCCTATTAAGAAACATAACTAGACTTTTAGACTTGATGGATGATGTGTTTTTGCAATAAAGCTGCTGATAAGCTTTTGTTACACCAGTTATTTGCTTTTCGTCCTTGTTATTTAAGTAGTAGAATAATAATTGCAAAGAGTCAAAAGATTCTGCAGGATTGTAAGTCTTTCTGTTGAGATATTTTTACTCATGAGTGGTTGACTTCTGGCTCTCTGCCGATCCCTGAACCTGCCCCTTCGTTGTGAACCCTCCTCCTCTCTGAAGGCCTTCATATCGGCAGTTTTTCAGACCCTGCAGCGAAGTAAACGGTGTTTTTCTTCAGGGAGCAGCGGGGCTTCACGAGCTCTGACCTCCTCTTCCCCTGTTTGCTGTGGTTAAGCTCAGGCCAAATATTGTTGCTTCCTCATGGTGTGTGTTGTGTTTACAGATGGCGTAGCTAGACAGAAGAGATCCATTGAATCTGTGTTTTCTGCAGGTTCTGTGCCTCTCAGGTATCATATATAGATTCAGATGGATCAATGAGTTTCAATCAATGTATTGGCTTTGTTTAACAGATTTTGCACTCCACTCTTGTCATTTTGTCACTTGCACTGCAAGGTTTTGGATGTTTTTGGGGTTACTTGCACCTCAAAATTAGTATTAGATGGGGACTGAAGAACAGAATTGAACATTGTGATCCAAAATCAGTAGTGGTATATATGGTCTGTAAGACTGGAGCAATGCTTCCTCCAAAGTCTTTCCCCAGGAGCCCTAGCACTTTTCATACATGGGCTTTAAAAAATAAATTTTTGAGTGGAAATATCCCAATTATAAATAAGAATTCATATGAGCTGTCTTGGAGGTAAGGAGGTTGTCTAAAAAAGTATGCATTCTTTTGTAAAGTTGTCAGAAAGTCATGTAGGATCCTTGCTGAGTTTGTTTAAAGAGCCGGGACAGATCAAGAAGGAATCTGCAGAGATGGTTTTAAATAATGTCGACTCACAAAGAATCTTGTCCAAACTGCAGACGGACTGCTGGTTCAGATTCACTTAAGGCTTCTTCATTTCTTTGAAGTGGGACCAAAAAGGCCCCAGGGAGTTCTGCATGACCTCCTCGGCTTTCCGTAGATGTTGTAACAAACTGGGCTGTCGGCCTCGGCTGGCTTGCTCCACAAAATAAGGCCTAATTGGCAAGAAACACACTCACACAAAGCTATGCATACTCAAAGTTACTGTTCTTGAATTTTCATAAAGATTGGAAGAGCTGTGCGTCTGTTTTTGGAGGATAAAGAGAAAAATGTGATTTTATTAATAGTAAAAGATGGAGATGATGACTGGATGGTGACAATAAGGCAAAGTGCATCAAAGCCAGCTTCTGAAGTGTGTGAGTGTCAGAGAGATCTATGGAGTCCTGTGAGATCAAAATACTTTGAAGCGTCCTGTTTGTTCAGACAGAAACCTTTGAAAACCCAACAAGTCTGTGAAGAGACTCCTTGAAACTCTCTGTGAAGAGTGTTTGAGTGTCTGCAGGCTCGCTGTGGTTCTTGCAGCGATGTTGATGAGGATTTATTGGGGACACAAAGGGTTCATAGGCGTCCTCTAAGTTTTGATTTATAGCTCAGCTCCAGATTTCCCACTCAATGTCCTCCCCACAGAGTTGTATACGATCAGGCCTGAGAGCGTTTTCACATTACATATGATCCCTCCCTGCTCTGCTTCATATCCTTCAGTGTCTGAGCTTGTGACCTTACCTGTCGTGACCTAAACTCTGTTGAAGTAAACTCTTCAGAGCTAACCCATTGTTACCTAAACCATTGTGACATACACTGCCTTGACTGTTCTGACCCAAATCATTGTGACCTAGACTGAAGTAACCTTAAATGTTGTACTCTAAACTTTCCTAACTTAACCCATCATGACCTGAACTGTTGTGACCTGAACCATCTAAGCTAAAGTGTTGTGATAAAGTCTCCTGACCTAACCCATCGTGACCTGAACCGGCATAACTTAAACCTTTGTGGCCTACACTGTTGTGACCTAAACCGTTGTGGCCAAAACTTTTATGACCAAAGCTGTAGTGACCTAAACAATAGTAAACAAAACTGTTGCGAGCTAAACTGTTGTGACCCAAACTCTCCTGACCTAACCAACTTTGACCTGAACCACCATGACCTGAATGGTCAGGACTAAAATGTTATGACCTAAACTCTTCTGTCCTAACCTGTTGTGACCTAAACTGACCTGAAGCATTATGACCTGAACTATCATAACCAAAGCTGTTGTACTCTGAGCTAGCTTTACCTAAACCATCGTGCCTTAAACCGTTGTTTCCTAAATCATTGTACCCTAAACTGTCATGGCTTAAACTGTCATTCCCTAAACAGCGGTACCCTAAACCGTTGTGCCCTAAACTGTCATTACCTAATCGTTCATGACCTAAACTGTCATGACCTTTTCTTTCATGACCTATACTGTCATAACCTGAACATTCATGACCTTAACTGTTGTGCCCTAAACCGTCATGACCAAATCTGTCATGGCCTAAACTGTTATGCTATAAACTGTCATGACCTGAACTGTCATGACCTGAACGTTTGTGACCAAAACTGTCTAAACTTAAACTCTTCTGACCTAAACCTTTCTGACATTAACCCCTGTAACCTAGAATGTCATGCCCTAAACAGTCGTGGTCTAAAATCTCATAGACTAATCTGTTGTGACGTAAACCTTCGTGACCTAAACCAACTTGACCTCAACTATTGCAAACCTAAACCCTACAACTGGCCCTCAGGAAGTGCAAAAAATTACTTTCCTGATATTTACATGATAAAAATCTTTGAAAGACTCAAACAATAGCAAACACTGCACTATTACGTATATGTGGGAGAAATTTGGTTTGTTTTCTCAGACCCAGGTGAGCAATTTTGGAACTGTTATTTTGGGAACTTCTACATTCTTTAGACTGCAGTTGTTTGGTACCATGCCTGAGCACAATTGCTCCTGCTTCCCTCTTCCCCACTTGTCTGTTTCACATTGGTAACGTTGTTCCATGTGTGAGCACACTTGTGAATGAACACAGCCCAATACAGTAGGTGGCAGCATTTAAACAAAATAATTGTAAACAAAATATCTTGTAATGCACCATTTAAAATTTTCCTTCTTGTTATCATATGTATTTCTCCTGATGATAGCCTGTGACATTTTACAAATAATGTTGATGTGAATGGGACATTCCCTGCAGAAATTAAAGCCTGTAGGAGGTGATTGTTGTTTTCATTTCTGCTGCTGAATGGAAATTTGATGTGAAATCAGCTCTGTGCAGACTCTGCTACATTTGCATATTTTTACCCCAGAGAGAGATAATACATTCTTATGCTGTTTTTGTGTGCTGATCCTCTGAGATTTACTTTAAAATAGAGGTCAGCTGTTGAAAATAAAGCCACGGCAACGGACACAGTTCAAATATTTGACTCACTCACAAGCCGATTAAAGATAAAGTGCTGAGAGTACAAAAACAGCAAAGTATGCTAAAAGCCTCGGCCTACATCGTGCTCGCAGGAACGGATAAACTACGACTAAATCTGTGTGAAACAATGAACAAACATCAGACATCTCCTCCAGCTGCAAACACACAAAAATCACTTTTCCCTGTTGGATTAAAATGCTCGCATGGTTAAATCCAAATCCAATTACCTCGGTTTGGTTGCTCACACACTGTGCTTGTATGCATGCTGCAGCCTCACTCGGCCATCAGTAACACCTTGGTGAATGCCCTGCAGTCACGCTCGAGGACAGAGCAACAATTCTAACAGCAAGCATCCTAAAACTGACCACGGCACGACACAGAGAGGCCGCTGTGTTCAAACATGAGGCCAGTGAGCACATCGTCCTTTGCCGTGCTGCAAACATTTCAGGGTCACTGAATTTCTGTGCCGCTACATTAAGGAGGTGAGAATTTATGATGTCATGCTTAAGATGTCCCATAGAGGAAAACATGAGAGGAATTTTAAGTAAGGTAAGCATTAACATCCTGCAACTGTGACATCATTTAGAGTCAGAAGGTGGTTCCAAATAAGAGACTCAGGCCTGGATCTGAGTACTCTTGACCCCAAAGTCTGATTCCATTTGATCAGTGTGAACACAAGCATATTTGGATGCAATTCCTGAGTCCATTTGTAAAGGTGGTTTATAGTAGTGGATCTCAACTGGCCTAGAGTCAGGACCAACCACTACCTCGTCCTTGAGCAATCAGAACCCAAGATTCCAAGCTTTTCCAATCATAACAAAGTATTTGGGTGAAAAATGGAGGCAGTTTGGACTTGTAAAAATGTGACAAAGCAAAAATATAAAGACATATCCTTCAAAATAAACGCACATCAATTACTTTTTGCGGCAGATTTTTTTTCCCTCTAAAAATGACTTTACAACCCACTTCTGAGTCCTGACCCTTCAGTTGCTTAACTGGTCGTCATTGCTTACTAGCTTGATTACAACTAAACTGTGGCTACCGCCTCATTCTCCTCCACTGATGCTGTTTGGTCCATCAGTTCTCAGACCTGGCACAATCATTTCAGACTGAAGCTTTGCAGGATGGATCTGCCCAATGACAGACATGGAATCTGGACAATCCATTGGCTTTGCACAACAACACATCAACATGAAACAAGCAAGTATTTGCTAATAGAGACTCAAAGCTGCTTGCAAGGAATGCAGTGTTCACCAAACTCAATATGATACACAGTTTAAACCCTGTCATCCCATTTCTATTTTCCTCTCTGTCATGGTGACATAGAAAAAAGAACAAGGGCGAGGGTCAAGGGAGATGGATAAAGAGCTAAGAGATTTTCTGAGTTTCTTTCACTCTCCTCACTCACAGAGCTGTTAGGTGGCTCTTCAGAATGGAGATAGAGTGGCAGTATTTGTGATGCTCAGGTAAACTATTGAAACACTTATCAATACAATCTCTACATTCAAAATAGAGGTATTAGATGTACTAGAGAAAGCTGAAAATGACAGCAGAAAATTAAATATTTAACAGATGCAGTGTGGACAGCGAGCATCCGATGCTGCATGATATATGACTTCTGCGCGCTGTTAGGACACGCTGTTAGAAAGTCTAAATCCGGATGTATATGTGCCTCAGAACTAGATTTGTCTGTAAAGAATGGCGTCTAATTAGAGCAGAGTTTGAGCAGGCTGGGAGATGACAACAGCAGTTTGAAGGCAGCACCGTCTACAGTTTCATCCATTAATATTAGACGACTGTGCTGTGACTCTGCCTCTAAACACCTGGTCTGAGAGGAGCTGCAGCTTCATTAAATCTTAACCATCCTCCCTCTGTGTCTTTGTATTTACATGTTCGTTACCTGTGCATACATGTGTTTTCTCTCTTTGTCTGCTGTGAGTGTAATCATTAAGACAGTGATGGAATTGGAGAAGGAGCGGTAGAAGGAGGCGATGTTTTCTCTGGTTTTCTTGGCTCAGCTGAACATCTGCTTTGTGTTCCTCTCAGAGATGTCTAATTAGCGACAGGGGACGCTGAGTGTTCATACTGCAGCTCCTCAGGTTTATCTCCTGCCCGTCAGATACGCTCTCTATGCTCTCCGTCTCTCTCGCTCTCTCTGCTCTTAGTGAACAGCCCTGCTGACACAGAATAATCCCTCTCCTGCTCTTCGTCCTTAAAATTAATGCTTGCTTTTAAACACTCTCTTTAACTAACACTTGTTCAGAAGCTTAAGAGCTCATTAAGTTATTGAAGAAATAAAATACAGCCTCTAATACTGAAACATCATTTGAAATGTTAGACTTTTATGACCATTTAAATCCTGTAAGAGTGCTCGTCTTATACTCTGACCCCACAGCAAACACTTGAGGCTTTCAGAGACGCTTTGACAGTCACTGATAGCTTTAAAAATCTAACCAGAGCCACAATGATTCACTAATAAATGCTGCAGTTGTCAAGATTAATTAGTTCAGTATTAAGTCAGTGGACAGTAGGGCTGAATGATATATTGTTTTACAGCTGCAGTTGCAGTTATTGTGCATGCATGCACAATAGCTACATTGCAGGATGTGCAATCTTAGTTACGTTACCTTAAGCATGTCAGTATTTAGTAGATGCACCTCTGGCTGCTATCACAGCACTCAGTCTGTGTGGATGTGTCTCAATCAGGCTTGCACATCTGGACACTGCAATTTGACTCCATTCTTCTTTGAAAAACTGCTCAATCTCTGCCAGGTTTCAAGGGGAATGGGCATTAAAGCCCTCTTCAAGTCATGCCACAAATTCTCTATTGGATCGAGGTGCAGGCTTTGACTCGGCAAGTCCAGAACATTCACCTTGTTGTCTTTAAACCATTTCTGTGTAACTTTCGCTGTATGTTTCAGGCCACTGTCTTGCTGGAAAATAAATATTCTCCTAAGCCACAGTTCTTCTGAATAATATTGTCCTCCTTTATTTTGCCACGTTCATTTTACCATCTACCTTTACCATGATGGATTAAACTGAACTATGGGGGATGTTCAGTGCCATGAAATGTTAGTTGTATCCATCCCCTGACTTATACTTTTTGGTAACCTTTTCTCTGAGGTGCTTGGAGTTTTTTTTTTTTTTGTCTTCATGGTGTAATGGTCACCATGAATACTGATTAACCAGTCACTGGACCTTCCAGACACAGGTGTCTTTATACTAAAATGACTGGAGATACATTCATTACACTCAGGTGATCCACATTTCACAAATTGAGAGACTCTGGGCCCATTTCATCCTTTGACCTGTACTGTAGATGTAAAATTGCAAGAGGGTCATTGTTGGTGTCTCAAAAACAATACAAACATCCATGGAATAAGGATGGATCCCATTGTCCACGTGGAGCATGAACAACTGTCAACACAAGTGGTTGCTGCTTCTTCTTTCCTTTTGGCAGGTGTACAAACAGAGTACGTGCATACCGCCACCTACTGTTTCCAAACCAATAAAGCTTAAAAAGTGAGAGAGAGAGCACCGTCTAAACCGTACAAATAAGCAGACTGCCTCTGCTCCTAATTAGAGCCTGTCAGTAACACCTGTTCTGCAGGCGTGAGCACTTTCCTTCACATTTACATTCATTCTTTACGTTCCACTTTGTATGGAAATGTTGTAATGGATTCATTTGCATGTTTGTTTTACATGCTCAGTGTAGCCTCTGTGGCCCTCAGAGACTGTTGGAGCCAACTTTTCGGTCACAGTGGCAGATCCAGAAATAAACCGTGTAGCATTAGTATGCTAACACAGTCAGCAGGAGGCCTCAGCCCCCAACCTTTAATTGTGTCTCTCATCTCACATAAACGTGTTTAATGTGAAGTGACGGTGAGCGCTCGTAATGAGGCTGTTTGGACTGGATCCTAATTAGCAGCTGCAGAAATAACCTCGTCATCAAACTGTGGAGCCCTGCAGGGGTTTCTCTGGCGGGGATTGACTTAAGGAAACAGAGAAATGATCAAAGTAATCAACACACTTTTAAATAAATCATCGAGCTGCAAGTCCAAGTTGTAGAGTTAGTCTTTCTTTCTTTTGATGAGTTCAGTAGCTTTGGCTTTCTGTTTCTATTTTATTCAAAGCAGTTGTCTTACAGTTCACAGAATCAATGTGGGCTGCAGTTAATGAGACTGAAATCTCTTAACTGAAAGCAATGTTATTCTATGACTTTGTTATAAAACATCAAATAATAGCTGTTCAATTTCAAGAGACTGCAGTTGCACCAGAGAGCTCGGAACGTACTGCTGTGTAGGATGTAAACTACAAACATGGAAACACTCAAGCTGGCTAGTAAAATTAGAACTGCACCTGCTTATTCACATTTCATGCCTGGGAAAACAGCCCTGGGATAAGTAATCACCCTCATTAGGTTACCTTGAGAAACATACATCTTATATAGATGCATGTATTTACAAGAATGCTAATGATGCAGCTGAAGGCAAATGCAAACACAAGGTGAAGAGCAAGTATGTCTTTGGCCTGAGACCACTGTGGCTGGATAGCTCAGTAGCTTACATCACTGGGTCGGTACAGGATACTGGGGGTTCCAGTCCCAGTCAGGGCATGATTGTTATCTAGTGTTGGCCTTTAGGCTAGGTCCCTAACTCTGTGAATACCTGCAGATCTCTCAGATGTACATTCCTTTGGACAAAAGCATCTGCTAAAAAACACTGTAACAAGCCTTGCACAATGCTGAAACTGCACAAAATATTTGTATTCTTAAAGTTTTGCACACTTTAGACAGTGTGCAGGAGTTTAACCGCAGTTTTAATCATTAACGACAAGAAATTACCTTTATTTATTATTTTTGTTATCAAAACAGGTATGTATGGTGGCCAATAAGGACAAACAATAACTAATGGTCATAAAATTTAAATTAACCCTCTGAGCCCTAAGCTAATTTTGAACTATTTTGTCTCACTTGGCCTTGTTTTCTAAAAAAGCCTGCAAAACATCAACGCTGTGATGCACAGTCAAGCTCTAAACATCCTTTTTTTTCAGGACAACCTGGGCTTTAAGAATATGTGTGCTGCAGTAATGTTAATGGAGTTTTTAAAAAGATTAAAAGTCTTTTTTCTGTACAAACTTGTTCTCCAGTCTCTTGGGGA
The DNA here is from genome assembly GCF_018320785.1 of Cheilinus undulatus. Classification (NCBI taxonomy): domain Eukaryota; kingdom Metazoa; phylum Chordata; class Actinopteri; order Labriformes; family Labridae; genus Cheilinus; species Cheilinus undulatus. Next base: position 13,812,524 of record NC_054887.1, on the reverse strand, counting down.
CCAAAAAGTGAAAAAAACAATCATTCTGTGACAAAAAACTCTTCAAAATTTTCACATTCTTAAAAAAATGTCATTGAGCTTTTTTATATTGCATTGTAATGAGCCATCATTCAAAGCAGTTCCTGTCTGCAGAGACACAGAGGGCCAACTCAGGCTCCCTGTCTCTTTATCTCTCCATTATAAGCCACTCAGGCTATGTGACATCTGTTTTGGGAACTTGATATGGTGGCTAATGCTAAGCTAGTGGAAGAAACAATCAAAAAATGGATTCCAAAATGGATATAAAGACGTTAAACACTGGAGTTCCTGGTGTGGATTTAATTTTTCCATGACTTAGAAAGTCACCCAGATTCCAGGCTTGCTAGAAACGCTACTGTAAGGGATTCAAATGCATGGATAGCATCATTTGTATTGCAAATGGAGGGCTTTCAGAGGGAACAAAAGTAAGTGGCTACAGTTTATGGTTCAAAAGTTATTCACCTTCTTAAAACCTTTGCCTCATTCAGAAACACAGCAAATAAGAAAACAAAAATTCCAAAACAAATGTAGTGACTGAAAGGTGCTGCAAATTGAACAAAATTGCTGCAAAAAGGTAAAACAACAGCATTTCTATCAAAAATGAAGCAAACACATTTGATGACAGACATTTCTTTAGATGAAATTTTAATGAGGCATGAATTACAGACATCGCTTGTTTATTATTATAAACAGGGAAGTGTGGGCTACGACACAGAGAAACTACATAAGAGACATTTGCTCATGCTTTTTAACTCGTGTCGTTTCTGAATATGCACCACGCTTGTTGAAATTTGTGTTGCTGGCAATCTTAGGTATTAGTATGGTTGGATTTCTCTTATTTCTCCCCTATTGCAGGAATCATCTAATGATGAGGATGGTAATGGCGTCATTAAATGAGTAAAGTTTAACCTTAACCTAGAATATAAAGTGCATATTCTACCAGCAGGATTTTAAAATCTATCCTTGGACTCACAGGAAGCTGGTGTAGAGATCTGAGGACTGCTTTAATTGGCTCTACTTGCTGCTGATATTTTTGCTTTTACAAAACTAACTGAAATGTTCGTATACATATTCACCATAAAGTTAAAAAGTCCCCTTGTATAATGAAACCACAGTTATTAATGTCACTCTGTCTTCCAGGTCGAAGGTGCATAAGGAATTGTGGGAGTAAGTTTTTGAGAAGCTTCACTAATGCAATTATTTCAAAGTAAAATCTGATCTCAGCTACACTAGAGGAAAATCATGATCAGTTTTGAAAAAGTGACAAAACTTGTTCTGTTTTTGTGGTTCATTCATGTTGCTGTGCTACTGTAGGAGTTGTAAATTTCCCTCTCTCAGTGTGGATTTTTGAGTCTGAGCTGAGTGTTTGGAGTGTCCTTCATTCCTCAGTTATTGAACATGACTGAAAATGTCAGCGGAGAATTTCCTGCAGACAGAAACAGCAGCTGAACGTAGTGGAACATGATTCAGAACAACGGGCAGATTATTAGCCTGAAAGTCTTCAACATGTTGCAGATTTACTGCCAAAGTGATCATCTTTCTCTCTGTCCATCTGTCTTCATCTTCAGGCGTGCATTTTGCAGCCGTCTCCTTCCCCTCCTGCATTTTTCTCATTCCTCTCGCTCCCTCTTCACCTCCCTGACTTGCTCCGTAACTCCCCCGCCTGCTCCTCCTCGACACAGAGGGCTCCGTTTGTCTGAAATGTGAGGAGTCTTCCTGCTGGCTTCGGAGCAGACGGGCCATAATGAGGACATCAGGGAGATGTGTGAGATGTTTTGTTTTTAAGGCTGTGAAGAGAAACGAGGCAAGGAGGTGCTGAGACGTCGAGCTCCTCCTCCACCTCTTTCTGTGTTTCATGCTCACTCTTTATCATTAGACTCTCTGGGGCTAAGTCCCCCGGCTTTCCTCCAACATCCCTAACTAATGTCTTCCCTTTCTAACATTTCTGTGCTCTAATGAAAGGGCATTACTCAGCAGAGTGCTACCCACTTTCAGTCCATACTCTTAACACTCACAAACAATAAACCATGAATTTCTTGTTAAGCAACCCTCTTTTAGCAGGTTTGCAAAGGATAGGCAACTTTATTTAAAAGCAGCAGTCATACAGAGTGCTTTGCAGCGTTAAAATCAGAACAGTTAGAATATTAAAAGAGCAAAATGCTTAAAAAAATTGATGCAATTGAAGTCAAATAAATCCCAAAGGCATTTGCAGAATCTGAAAGCACACTCCTCAGGTGTGACTACATAAAATACTAAATTGTGTCTTCATCTGTAATGGGGCGTAGTTACTTTTATTACTGGCCTTTTTGAGGCGTGAAATATTTTCAATTAACTGTGTTCTGTTTTCCCCTTTCACATCATAAAAATGCCTCTCTCCTTAGGCTCAGACTGGGTCTGGCTCAAGGGGAGTAAAAGACAACCCCTCAGTCTCAGCAGCATAATTAAATTCTACTTTAGATTAGTGAGTTTTTGTTTGTTTTATCTTCCCTCAGTGCACACCCTCTGCTCAAAGTATGATCAGAGATGCACTGCCCTACCCTGGTCTAAAAGCTACATATTTTCAACATAATATGGGGGAAAAGGTGTTAAAAAATGGCACCCCTTTGCAAGCACACTGTGAAATTGTCAGGGAGAGAGAACGTGTCATGCAGTCACACATTGGAGAAGGTAAAAAGAAGCAAATACTCTGATCATCTGTTCTAATGTAACTCAGTCCACCAATAAAGTGAGTGAGTCTCTGTTGACAGACTGATGATCCTTATAAACCTCTTTGCTCAGTGCTAAGTTAAGTCTGCATATCCTTACTGCTGTGTTTATCATTAACAATAAATAGGCCACACCTGTAATACATGCTTCATTAACATGTCATATGAAGAGATTTATGTCATTAAAACAACAAAAGAATTGTAGTTTATATATCAGACAATGTAATAAAAAAATGTAGGGTTACATCAGGCTATGGGCCATAAATGCAGGTGGCCTGACAGGCCGGGCTCAAAGAGAACATGCACAGGCTCTGGTAGGGTTGAGCTGGAATTTTTGGTCCTGATCTAAACTCTAATAAGGACAATCAAAGTAAAATGGGAGAAGAAAGACAACTATGCTTTCATCTTACCTCTTTTCATAAATTCAAAGCCAGTGAGACTTATCTGCAATAAAGCAGAGCTGTCTGTGACCTTAACTGATTCAACTGAGACCTGCAGGTCTTTAGATGTCCTGGGTTCCTTTGTGACCTCCTGGATGAGTCGTTGATGTGCTCTTGGGGTAGTTTTGATAGGCCGGACACTCATGGGAAGGTTCACCACTGTTCTAAGTTTTCCCCATTTGTGGATAATGGCTCTTAGCGTGATTTGCTGGGGTCCCAAAGACTAAGAAATAGCTTTGTAACCCTTTCCAGACAGATATCTCATCTGCCTTGAATTTCTTTAGATTGCGGCATGATGCATTGCTTTTCAAGCCCTTTTAGCCTGCAGTTACTTTCTCACATAAGACCAGGTAGGTTTGTATGGCTTTTTTCCCTTTATTTAAAAACTGCATTTTTAATTTCCTCTGGTTATCTTTGTCTATTGTTAGAATTTGTTTGATGATCTGAAACAATCAAATGTGACAAATGTAGAAAAAAAGAAGCAGTACAGGGGCAAATACTTTTTTCACAGCTCTGTATATTTATTGGCTTTTATAAAAGTACAAAAGCTGGTTTACAAGGGAAATCTTTGATTGATTAGCGACAACATTTCTACTTTTTCTAACTTTTAAAGCTCTTTGTTGCAGTTGCTTTTAAAAAGTCAACCTACAGATAAACATAACCCGTTTACCTTATTGCTGACGTTTTTGGATCGGCTTTCTAAGGCAGTTTTTAGTCCGTGCGTACTGATTTTTCAACAAAACTCAAATGAACCAGAACATTCTCTTTATTTGGGCTGTGAATCAATCTTAGAAACTTGTGATGAAAGAAATATTCATATAAAACAACCCCATTAAATTCCTTGTGTATACCAGGTCCTTTGAAACACAGCATCCTAATAGCAGATAAACCTTGAACCATATTTAGCTGCTGTTGTGTAAAAATCCTTAAAGCAGCCCACTCAGAGCAAACACTAATGTGCAGTTTTAATAGTTCTTCTCTCACCCACTCACATTCACTTCAGCGAGCGCTTTCCCACTCATCAAAGCAGCTATTCATCTTCAGGGAACACACCGGGCTTTTGGCAAAGTCGTCTCATTACTCATGAAGCGATGAAGACTGACTCTTTAAAAGGCTTCCTTCCTTTGTAGATAATGTACTCCAGTGCTCAGAGATAAGACTTGTAAACATTATGTATGGTTTGGGATGTTCAGCTGCTGTAGAATTACTCTAAAACTGAAAATATGTCACACTTTAAAGTTCTGAGATTTAAAAGTAAATCCAACGTCTTGCGTTGAGGAGTCATTTCAATCTAACCACCACTTCATGATGTTTTTATACTTAAAAGGTAATCACTGTATTTTATTAAACGTACATGTTTATGTCAAAATGAGGGAGACAGGCTGTTAAAAAAGCACTGCTAGCCTCTGGCTAGGTATCAGTGAATCCATTGGCAGTGCTAATGAATGGATAATAGCACAAGCTAACAGGTTAACAGTGCGTCTTTTAACAGCTTTTCTTCCTTTATTGCCCATGCCCAGTGAATGGTATTGCATGTGTCTGGGTTACAGTGGGCCCTGCAGGAGTCATAGAATGGGGAGCTAGGGGCGCAGCTGGTGGGATGGTATTAGACAGAGTATGGTGGGGTCTGACAGGTGACCCACAGAGGGTGTAGCATGGTCGGAGAGCCCATGTTTTCAAAACTGGTGCTCAGTGGATGGCACGGTGTAAGTCAGGGAGGTGGTTAACACGGTAAATGAGTGGCCCAGAGAGTGACACAGCATTTGGTTGTTGGCCCGGTAAGTGTTGCATTGGGCCACCAGATGTAATAAAAAGGTGGAGCAAGAGACCTAGCTGACAGTGTAGCATGGGTAGTATGGCCCAGTAGGTGTTGCTGTGGGGAAAGGCCAAGGGGCACAACTTGTGCCGTGGCCCAGGTCAGGGTGGCAGTTGGCCTGGCCAGTGTCATGGTTGACAGACGGGGGCCTGGATGGTGGCGCAGTGAGTTGGTGGAGGGCCCATGGGTGGGGAAGAGGGTTCTGTGGGTGTCACAGCAGGTGGCACAATGTATGTTTTAGCAGTGATAGGCCAAGCAAGTGTCATGGTGGGCCAGGCAGGTGTACAGCATGGGTCAGGGTGTTGGTGGGCTCAGAGACTGTCACAGTGAGAGGACATGAGTCACAAGAATGGCCAGGACGGATGTCAATGTATCTATAGATAGGTATCAGGACATAAAACCAGAAAAATAAGTCCCTGGTTGTTGCAGGTGCAGAAGCATTAAAATGCAGGTTGAATTATTTGCTGATGACTAACAGGTTTATTTTTCAGATTAATGCCTTTCTTTGAGGAAATTGATAGCACAAGAGCCAAGATGGCTTCCTAAATACTGATGAAGAGCTTTAAGATTCTATTCCCAAGTATCCTTTTGTCACTGGTTTTCCATCTTTTAATGTTTCAAAGTGAATTAAAGTCAATCAGCTGTTCAGCAGTTGTAAATAAAGCTGCTGAAGTGACGTTTATCAATCCAACTGTCTGTGCAAATCCGCCCTCCAGCTCAGGCGGCCTCTCCTTTATGGATCCAGGAGATTACAAACAGAAAGGCAACATGTTCCACCATAAAGATCCTCAATAAAACCCAGGGTTAGTGAAGATGGATGGCTTTAATATAAAGACGGTGCTCTTTCTCACCCTGAGGAACGCCTCCAGAGCTTTCCGCGGAGAAATCGGGTGAGGCTGTGTGTGTTTGAAGGAGAGTATCTCTCTGTCTCTGTGATTAATGGGGTGGTTCTTTGGGCTCTTCAGGCTGAATTTTTCAGGGCGAACATACACATGAACACAGTGTAAGCCTCCCCCTGGTATAACATCGAACTGTGTTGGGGTTCTGAGGTTGTGATTCTGACATTAATCCTCGCCTGGGTATTATGCACAACTGACCTAATCTGGCAGCTGGGTGACAGATTAGATTATTTTAGGCTGTTTTAATGCTCAAATGCACACAACCCTGAATGTGACATTTATAAAGAGGATTATTAAATAGATTTGAACCAGAATGTTTCAACCGGAGAAATGCTCGTCATGATTTTACAACCTTCTGTAATCATCGTTTTTTATAAACTAAACCTGCCTTCTAAAGCAACTTCTAAGGTATTTACAAGATATGTTATTATGTTCTCCTTGGTTTTTATACTGATAACTAGAGCTCCTACCCATCAGATGGGGATATAGAGTACAAAAGTCCTGGCTATATCTAACAATATTTTTCCAGTTTCTTAGGACAGCAAACTTTTTTATTTGTCATCACAGTCTTTTTCTACTTTCTCAAGAGAGGCTGATGAAAGATTAAAGACAGTTCAGTATAAGTTTATATGTTTGCCAATGGAGGATTTATGTTACTTTGTGAAAGATTGTGATGCAAATATACAAAAAGCTGCAATTCCTGAAGTGTCCATTAGAGGCTATCTGCAGAAATAGCAGAAGTCCCCTCCACACCCATGTTAAAGTGTCCATTTTTACAGCAGAAATAAACAGCTTGATTAAAAAAACATTTTGGTCCAAACAGTTCATGTTTTTCTAGACACACATTGGACAGGGCATCAATTGTTTGTTTTTTTGTTTGAAGAAGGATATGCATAAGTAGGTCCATGGCTGGTATGACTACAAGCAAACATGTTGTAGCTTTTTGTCAGTAGGCTTAAGACCCACCTATGCTTGGCCTCTTAGTCTGTTAAAAGTTTGAGCTAAATGGAGTTTGAGACAGTTCTTTCATCTTTCGTTTCACAAGATGACCTTGCTAACCTTGAGTGCAGCCAGGTAACAAACCAAACGTCAACGGTTTATATTAGTGCAACTAACGTGAAGCACAGCTAAAAGGTTAACGAGTGTTATCGCCTCTACAAGTTTGGTATCCATGATAATGGCAGCATACAGCGAGTGTGCTCACTCCGCAGAGCGTCTCTAAGATTTTGGCTCCAGTTTTGAGCCGATTTTGCATGTCTTGAACCACAGACAGTCTTAATTGAAGACACATCAAGAATGTCTCTGACCATGATTCAACAGTATTTCTTGCGTCTAGTTTGACACCCTGACCCAACGTCAATGACATGAATCTTGATGCCTACCAATAAGATAGTATTTGCTCCTTAAGTTTGCATCATCATTTACTAGAGTCCTTTCTTTTTCTCCTTCAGGGGAACTGAGATGAGCAGTCGGAATCCCACATACGCTGTAGTCATTGGTCAGGCTGTCAGCCAGGAAGGGACAAGATTTTGTTGCACAGTTTTACATGGTGCAGATGTGAACAACCAAAAAATAATGTAACGTGTGCTGACCTCTAATTATGCTATCACAGGCTTGTTTTGAGGGGAGAAGGGGGGTTTTAGCAACTTAATAAGCATCTAAATGTGTTCTCTCTTTTAATTTTGTAATACCATAGTATATTTAGGTTTCTGCAAAGGGGAAAATAATACCATGATGTAGATTTTAGGGCATATTGCCCAGGCCTATTGGAAAGAATCCATGATTCAAGCTGCAGCACAATGGCTGAAAATTTGGATAATAAAGTGATATCAAAGAAGAAAGAGAGCCACTAAAATTGAATGAAACTCAGCTAATGAAATGTTTTTAGTAACAAGGTTGCTGTTCAGAAAATCAGACACTATCCAGAAGCATTGCTCCTTGGTTACAATTTTATCCACCAAAAATATTCAGCACTAGTAAGAGAGAAATTTGCTTCAAAGATGAATAGTAAAGTTCAGAGAAAAGTTTAAAAACCAAAGTTAAATTTTACACATCAGTGGATAACATGAATACCTTCTCATATTGAAGTCTTTACAGCCCACTGCTCGGTCAGTGTCTTTTTTTATGAGTCATGCTGCAGTGACTTTGCCATGTGAGCATTTCTCACGTTACACAAAGAGCCAAGACTGAAACTTGGTGACACTCTGTCAGCAGCAGCTCCAGGACTGACAGGCCAGGGCTCTCACAGAGGTTTGTGTGGCAGGTGTTTGGAAAGGTGTGCTGACAGAAGACGAGCTATTTCAGGGTGTTTACACAGACTTAGATTCACTTTTTAGAGCCAGACTCTGAAAATCAGCTTTCACCAACAAGTGCTAGGACTGTTGCTGCTGAATTGCACAAGCCGTCCTCATTGAACTGGTCTAACTTTAAAAGTCTGAAACATACACACATGCAGCTCCACTCAGCTAGCCTGCACGCAGACGGAGTGTATGTGGGTGTGTCGTCAGTGTCAGAGAGCTGTGAAGCGTCTTGGCTCTGTGACTGCCCCGGAGCAGCCCTTCACACTACATCACACATCATAAGACGTTGCATGGCCTGACATCAACTCAGAGATGCAGACAGAGAGAGGGAGAAGAGAGAGAATAACACACATAGACATGAAGAGATGTTAAACCTCTGAATCCTATCTGATGCAAATGCAGAAAAAACGCTGAGCAAACACATCAAACAGGATCTCTCTGAGACACTTTAGTGTGCATTTTGTTGTAGGCTGCATTTTTGAGTGTTTGAGTTAAACCAAAACATCACATATGGAGCAAATTAGTGAGAAAAAAGGAATCAGCAGATCCAGCTGTGATACTACATTTGCCTTAGGTTTAAGCCTGTCTTCATTTCTCTGTGTACTGTTTCTAACTAGTGTGACACTACATAACCAGCGGCATGTTGTGTCTCTTGGCACAGCAAAGCAGCATGTACACTGAGCCAATGTTTGACGGTTCATGGATTAACTCGTGCAAAACAACCAGACCTGATGCCAACCCAGGCCGAGCTCCAACAGGGCGTACATCAGCATGCAGCAATCACACTCAACACTGTCTTCAAAATTCAGTGGAAGTAAGTTAACCTGGCAAGGCTGATGGATTGTCCGGATTCCATATTTATCATCAGGTTGATCCATCTTTCAAAACCTCAAAACGATATGCTAGTTCTCTGCAAGAGAATGGCGGACCAATAAGTGTCCTTTTAGGATAGTGATCTCCAGCCTCCCAGAGCCACCCCTCTCCATGCCAGCCGTCACCGCCCACCATGCCAACATAAAGACATCTTTCTCACCTACCCTACAACATGACCAAACAGCATTGCCACCTTCAACGTGCCCTTAGGCGGCTTATTCGACACATCTACACCATTCTTCAGCATCAATTTTTGGCCAAAACAGCCTAAAAGTTCTGCACAGTACTGTACATCCTGAAAAGATCCAAATACCCCTTATTTAAGAAGATATTAGGCTGCTTTTCTCCCATTTTCACAGATCTCCATTAACTGCGCATGTTGCGTCTGAAAGTGACGTCAGTGAATACCCTCTAGTAGCCTACTGTAGGACTGAAGTGAGCTCACTTACAGGCTAAGCGTCATCACTTTTACTCAGCAGTATGCAAGACATGGAAGCCTGGTCAGAGTCTTTGGCTGTTACACACAGACACATCTTAAACTGAATATTTATTCCGATGGTTCTTAGAGCTACTGATCATTCTCCTTGCTCTGGTCATTACACAACCTACACTTCAAGATCAGCTGTTCACAAACAGAGCTACACCACCCGTATAAGAAAAGGACTGCCTGTGAGCTCTGTATAGCTGACCTTAACATTGTAGCATGTAGGTAATGTGAGGTGGACTACTTTTTCTTAAATGCTTGCTGAAGTCCACTGCATCCTTTCAGTGAGTCAGTTTTAGCCCGAAGTGGTGCGGCGGCCTTGTCGTCTTTCAGCCTCAGTGGCTGGACATGTGAGCGTAAATAACTGTGGCACCCGGTGAGGAAGACGAAGAGGAGGAGGAGGAGAGGAAATGCCATCAGAGGGAAGAATGTGAAGAATTTCTGCCACTAGAAGCGCATCGAGGGCTTGAAACGAGCTACTATCACAGTAACACTGAGTCTGCAGAGGGTTTTGCTTGTGTTTGTCTTTTTCGTCTAATTTTCATGCCTCTGAGGAAGCCGAACCTCTCGACCCTTCTCCAAAACAATCACCCAAACTCAATTTTCTGTTGAACTTCCTCCCTCCCCCTGAAACACTCACCTCCTCCCCTCCATTCATCCTCCGATGTTGCCGCGGTCACAGTTGTCATGGTGTATTAGCATCCTGTTGTGCCGATCCTCAGAGTCCTCTTTCCCATGATCCTGTGAGAGAAGTTGAGGCCCTGGTCTGAGGACACCAACAACATCTGCCTGTTTCTCTCTCTCTGCCTCTTCGTGAGTGAAAGTGGGGGCGTCTCATTCTTTTGCTTTTCACCGTGAAACCAATCTTCTCAGTGTTTCTCCATCCAAGTGTTTTCCCAAGGATGCAGTGTTGCTTTGCATTCACAGCCTTGGGGAGATTTTTAATCATCCCACCTGGATAAAAGACGATTTAGAGTAAGAGCTTCTGTCAGGTAGCGTGCGGCTTTCATCAGTTTCAGCTCAGCGGTATGTTATTAAAGCAGAACAGCTGTTAGAGAGGAGGCAATGGAACTGTGATTAAATATGTGCTTTCTATTAAAAATACTGCAAACATATCATTGAAGCTGCAAAGCATTTATTCTCCCAGTACATGGATTGTACTGGGGCCTCGTGATGCTGCAATATTCGTTCAATGTATTTTATCATTGCACTTTTTATAACGTTACGCCATGTGAAACTGGGCCATCTTCAAGGGCAAATCAAAACACTAGAACTGAAGGCAGTGCTGAATCGGCCCTAGCACCTTTGCCTACATTGGCGTTTGGTGCATGTCAGGGTCATAGCACAGCTGCAGTGATGTCCACCAGACAGAGAGGTTAAACAGCTATGAAATCTTTTCTTTTAAACATGAAATTTAACCGAATCATGTCATGCAGGTCCTAATGGGTCTTACCAGTAGGAGGCGCTATAACAGAGCTTTCAGTTTTAATGTGTGGAGGAGCAGTGCAAAGCTGGAGTAAGTTTTCACCTTGTATGTTTGAATAAGAGCAACTCTCGTTAAATGGCAAGACATCAAACTTTGGCAAGTCGCCAAAGCCACAACCCTTATGTTTTGCACATGAGCTTCATAACTTTTCTACATGGTCTTTTCTAGCTCTACAGGAATTTTTCATTTGCCTAGATTCATTTTTAAGAAGTGGTTCTTCCCAGAGTGAGGCCTGAAAATGTCAAAATTTGATTTAATTCTCTTTTTGTTTTGTTTTTTTAAACCACAAACTACAAAATGTCAGACTTTCTATTGATTTGTTGATACAGGTCCAAGAGGCCTTTTTTGTAGGCCCTGGCACTGTACAACTGTCGAACTTCATAATGTTGGGTCAAATGTGCAGCAGGGGCTAAATTTTTAAAAAAATATTTTAGAGGGAGCCATTGAGCTATTTATACAAGCCCAACAATGAAACCCATTTAATGGTACTACTTCCTCACTGGGCTTGTGTTTCTTGATATGTTTACATTTGGGCCATGTTGGTGTCATGGCACAGCTACATATACAGTATGTCTACCGGACACAGAAAGGTTAAAAAGCTATGAAGTATCATGTTTTAAACATGTCCTTGAGCTGAATCCTGTCATGCAGGTCCTAATGGGTCTTACCAGTAGGTGGTGTTATGGCAGATATTCAATTCTGGCATGTAGGTTTGTGTTGAAGTGGTCTTTAATCACAACTTAAGTTGGTGTTTATCACCCTGTATGTTTGAATAGCAGTAACTTCCTGTCACATGGCGAGATGTCAAGCTTTGGCAATCAAGCAGTGCCACATAAAGTTAACTTCTTTTCTACAAGGTATTATCTACCTTTAGGTGCATTTTTGATGTGTTTAGATTCATTTTAGGTTTAGATTCTTCTGTCTGCTGATGTTTGTGGCAAGTGTCAAAAGCACTTAAAAATCATGTTGTTTCATGATGGGAAATACATCGCCATTAAATGGCTTGAGTCACTTACCTGCAATGTTTGCAAGATAGTATAGGGACAATTTTAGGGTATATCAAAGTAGTTCTGAGGGAGATTTGGTCAACCTTTTATGAATTGTCCCTGCATTTTTACACATCAGACAATAAATATCCAAATTGCTGTAATACATTCCATGTTCAACAAAGTTTGTTTCAGAAAAAAAACATTTTTGCTTAATTGACAGGGTCCAAATATAATCAAGGAAAAATGTAATTTCATCATAAATAATTTAATTTTCAGCATTTTCAAAAAATAATTGTCCGATTAGAACTCAACACCCAAGCATCAATTACTTCTACCACTGTTTCAGTCAGGAGAGACTTAAAGTTCACATATTATGCAAAAATCACCTTTTTAGACTTCTCTAGCAAAAATATGTACCCCTGGCCTGTCCCCAATCCCCACAAGAATCATAAAAATCCTCCCACCTGTCAGAAAATGTGTGCTGAAACAAGCTGTTCTTAGATTTCTCCTCATGATGTCATGTGGGGAGTTAGCACCGCCCCCAGGTTTGGTTGGCCCTCCCCATTTTGAAGAAAGTTTAGCCCTCCTCTCCTGATCCACCTGAGAGCTGTGAATGTGTACATGGTTTGATCAATAAAAACATGAAAACATGTCATTTTTTTGCATGGTATTAGTTTAAGCAGACTGTTTTTATCTATTGTTGTGAATTAGATGAAGATCAGAAACATTTGATGACCAATTTATGCAGAAAAGGGTTCACATACTTTTTCTAGCAACTGTATATCCATTTTGAAATAAAATGGTATGACGAGAGTTCTCCTGAATGAACTGAGGTTATGGGTGCTGCCAACGCAAAAAACGGCAGCCCTTAAACATTCATGTATTCATCTTTTAGGTTTCTGTGAATGTTATCTTGATTGAGTTATAAGACCATTTACTTTTATTACCATCTTATGAATCTTTAGGTGCAGACAATACCATTACCCCTCCTTTGAATGTGGTCATTTAATGCCTTTAAAAGCAAAGCTCGTGCCATCCAGAAATCAGCTCTTGTCTCCTTAGAATGGTCATTCATTATCAGTAGATAGTCTCACCATGGCTGATCCAGTTGGTGGAGGTGTGCTGCATATAATTTCACCACGTTCCACACAAGCTAGCTGGATTCTGATCTGGTTTTGATCAGCAGTCAAATTTTCAGACTTTTGAAAATAACTGAAAGTTTTTGCTGGTACTGAGTGCAAATCCTTGTCACCAGAAAACCTCTGCAGTTTTATTGTGCTCATTAGTCTCATAGTTTTTACCTCCCTCTCAAATAAGTGGAGTAAGTTTAAAACACTTACATGACTTCTAATTTTGTGGCACATTCTTAGAAGGTTTGATATCTTACATCATTATTAATAGCCCCTTTGTGCGAGTTTTAAGCCCATTAAAAATATCAAGTATATGGTGCTTCCTTTTTGGAAATATCTTCTGTGTTAATCAGCAGGGAGAGCTGCCTGGTTCTTTTGGACCAAACTCTTTGACGGTACCTTGTGAATGCAGCGTCTGCAGACTCTGTCTCCTCTTTGTCATTGTGTCTCCTGGCACTGCGAACCTCAGCAGAACAGAGGAGCAAAGACTTTTAAAGACAAATATAGAAAAGGAGAAAAAAGAGGAGGAGCGGGGAGCAAAGGCAGAGATGAAACGGGAGTGTGAGACCGACAGAATGAGTGTAGAAATCCTGCGAGATCTCGTCTCTCTGTGATGCTTTGAAAGCTCTGCACACGGGGAACATCTCAAAGTGAGGGGCTGCTCGGTGGATTCATCACGCTTTCCTTTCAGTAGCAATCCGTCTCATCCCCCCTTGCTCTCATCGTATTCTCCTGCTGCATCTTTTCTGCACTCAGAGCTTGTCTTTGGTTTCCACTTCAGGCTCAAAGAAAGGGTGGTGTGCTCTGTGGGGAGAGTTTAAAAATGACCTTGGCTGATGTTTGGATCAATAAATAAATGCGTGAATGGACAGCAACCTTGTAGAGATTTTTTTCCTTTAAACTACAGGAAAGTAGACACATAAAGGCTTTTAAAGTTTGACCTTTAGTAACAAAAAAGCGATAGAGACAGTGGAAAGGTTATCATCCACCCCTTAGTCTTTATCATGAAAGAGTTTTCATTGGAGGGGACAAGCTTCTGAAATGATAGAGCTGGAAAGGAAGTACAGGTGGGCAATAAATCAAGGTTCTAAGATGTAAGAGAAAGACCAGTGGTGTCTGTTTCCCCAGACAGTTTTCAGCGACACATCCAGTAAAGCATAAACAGCCTATGTTACAGAGGATTATGAGATGAGATATCAGTTTAAACTGTCTTGTCTTAGTTACAAAAGGGGGGCTCTAAGGAAAAAGGTTGGAAACCACTGCTCCAATGCAGCCAAATACTCCTTCTGAAGACTAAGAAACTTTAAGTGAGACTTTGAATGTCTTGTTTTGTGGTGTTGATTTAAACCACTCGTAAAGCCTGACAGACCCTCTTCTTTTTCTGTTTCCTCCTTCAGTCACGTGTCGGGCTCTGGACTCAGGGACCTCCTCCACATCTGCAGTCCCTTCATCAAACGAGCAGCACTTATCACCACCTACGTAAGTAATGATTTTAAATGTAAAATGACTTTGTGGTTGGCTGCTTGTCGACCTTGTGAAAAAAATTATAGTGTCACTTGTCTTTACAAAAAAATTAAAAGATCAATCTGGCGTATTCTTAAAGTAGAACATGATCATAAGCATTGACTTCAATGCATTTGAGGACAGTCTGGTTGCAGACCAGAAATCTCAGACAGCTCCTCTCACAGACTGTTAATGTGAGACGCTGTCTCTGTCATAATAGAAGTGATGTAATTTAATGGTACAACATATTTACATTTCTGGATTTTTTTTTAAATTCAGCTTATTCCTAAGCAACGTCTGGCAGTAACATTCACAAAGTAACCACAAAGCTACGCAATATTTCATAAATAAAATAGAGAAAAAGGCTTAGAGGTCTAATCCGGGACCCGTTGAAGAGTGGCTCACTTTAGCTTTGTTAACTTTTGCTAAAGCTAATAAAACTATGCTAGCAATGTTGATTATCTTAATTCGTAAGCCAGTATAGCTTAGTTAGCATTGGCAGTGGAGCCTTAGGAAACGTAGCTAAGCTAACAAAGCTAATGAAGCTACGTAAACTATTCAGATAACATAGTTACGTAGCTTACGATAGCTTATGTTAGCTTCAAAGCTTCACTAGCATATATATCCATGAGCTTAATGAGCTATAGCAACGTAGCTGTGTTATCTACATAGCTTACATAGCTAGGGGGGGTACGTAAGCTACATTTGCTTCCTTTGGATGTTTTCATGGTGAGCTATTTTTCTGCAAACAGACTGTTTACTCTGTGTATTTGAATGTTTTGTAATTGAGCTCTTTGTTATTTTTCACCAGTCTTTTTTATGCTACTGGTTTCAAGAAGCTCTGCAGTCCCTTGTTTTTCATAAATTTACACAAAATATTAACTTCACTGAATCATATTTTCTTCTCTGTCCTTTAGGTGGTGCTCATCATGTCAGTCAGGCTGTGGCTGATGGGAGGATCCATGCCGCTCTTCTCTGAACAAGACAACCCCGCTTCCTTCTCACCTCACCTGCTCACCAGGTAACTTGTTCTACACCAGCACACACAAACGAAATGAATGGATGAATACAAGAGCAGTCATTGTGGCTAAAAAAAGAGTGAAATCATAGTAACAGGAAATATGAGGTAGGAGGCTTGCATCACCACCACACCTGTAGCTACTGCCTCTTTCTCCTCAAATGATGCTGATTGGCCCGTTTAGCCTCAAACAAGCATGGCCAGGTATTTCACCAGAACTTATTGTCTTTACACTAATGGCTGGAGAAAAACAGCTGAAGACAGGATGATTTGCATTTTTTCATGGTAAAAAATATGAATGTAAAGAGTGAGCCTTGAAAAAACAGTTGTAAAGTTGTTGGTGTGAAAAGACTCCTCAGTTAGTTATGATTTTATGTACGAATCTCTGACGTGATATCAAGTCAGTGTAAAGGATTTTGTGCTTCTCCATTTGCATCAGTTTTTGTCGCTGTCAATGAGACAGCACATATAAACCGTGATTAGCATGGCAGCTAAGAGGAATGTCTCTCCTCTAGCTCAGCCACCTGGGAAATTTACGCTGGATCCTCATTTCCCTCGCTTGCTGTCCATGCCGCTTGCCTTCATTTTCTCTCCTCATTATTTCTGCTCGCTGATGTCTGCCGAGGCCTCCAGCATTCCCTCATCAGCTTTCGGTGTGAGCGTCTGTCCGTCAGCGTGTCCCCGCTCCTCCGTCCTGGTCTTGTTTCAGCTGTTTGACATTTACACCGAGATGGTAGGAATATGAAATAGATTTTAAAGCAAATAGGATTCACGGTCTCTGCTTTGCTCTTTGAGTTTGTTCTGCTGTGAACAATTGTTGACAGTATCCATAGTGTACTTGTTCACTCAATCAGCATTTACAACCCAATGATTAGGTGATAAAAATACATTAAGTTGTAAATGTATTTGTAAATGTAAGAACCTATTTGAAGCAACACCTTCAAATAGGTTCTTTTATAAACACATAACCCATGACACAAAGGCGTAAAGACATTCTGACAGTAGACCGTTAATCTCTGATTGCCACTCTCAAGGATCATTCATCTGAGACACCATATATCTCAGAACAAAGTGCCGTAATTTGTGGGTACAATGTATTTCCAGGTAATGCCCTCATCTATATTCATAAACCAAGTATGGCAATTATATTCATGAAATAACCACACTGCAAACATTACAGACTAAGCGACATTTTAAAAAATAAAAGAGGAAAAGGTTGGAGGTCTGGTCCAGGATTAGATCATATATAGACCCATTTTAGAAGTAGTTACATTAACGGTGGCCAGCGTAGCTAAGTCAGCTTTAGCAATGTGAGCTTAGAAAACATAGCTAAAGTTAACTTAGCTATGTAGCCACTTTGTGAGCTTAGCTTTAGTAATGTTAGCCACAAAGCTACACTAGTGATGTAATAAATGTTACTGCATAAACCAGTGTAGCAAAGTTAGCTTTAGCAACATGAGCTTTAGCAAATGTAGTTAAAGTTAACTGAGCTACATAGATATGTAGCCTTCTTAGCTGCTTTGTGAGCATAGTTTTAGCTACAGTAGCTGTGTAGTGTCTTAATCCACATAGCTTACACAGCTAACGGAGGAACTAAAGCTGTTCTTGCTACGTTTGCATGTTTTCATGGACTGTGAGCTTTTTTTTTTTCCTTAAATGGAAGTTTAATCAAATTTCATTCCTAAAGTTTTAACGTTTAATTCTGTTCGGAGATGTACAGGGTCTCAGATGGAGAGTGGCCAGAGATGAATGGTCTGCAGCCAGACCTCTCTCAATTTAGGAAGCTTGAACCAACATTTTTTAGGACTTTTCTTCAATAACTAATCAAGATTGAGAGAGATTCTGAACAGAGTTAAATACGCTGGCTACCTAATTAATGCTAAGAAACAAAAGCTAATGTAGCTAAGTCAAGTTCAGGAATTTTAGCTTTGCCAATGTGAGCTATAGCAAATATAGCTAAAGTTTACTTAGCTACATAGATAACGTAGATATGTATCCTACCTACTGTAGTTTTAGCTATTTTAGTTATGTAGCTCCTTTATCTATACAGCTTACGCTGCTAACCAAGCTATAAAAGCTTTTTTATAAGTCCCTCTATGTTTACTTCTTTAGACCTACCCTGTAATTTGAGTTTTAATTTCTCTCCTGCTGAGGTGTGTCAAGCTGCTACTGACACCACCACATTTCCTGATGATTCACAATAAAAACAAAAACAACAAAACAAAAAACAACTACAGCCTTTTAAGTTTCTTTTTTAAATAGCAGTTTATCATTGATTTAACTTGGCTTTAGCTAAGATTCAGGCAAGTGTATGGAGCAACAGGTTTACAGCTGCTTCTCGTATCTCGTGTAATGGTCTTCTTTGAATCATCATGAACTTAAAACAAGTTAGTCATTAAGTTAATACACACCTTTAAACATATGTTTAAGCTGTTAATATACAAAACACTGCTGCGCTGGACTCTGAGTTGAACTGAGTTGATCTGTTGTAGCTCATAATGTGTGTTAAAGCCTCAGACAGGTTGACAGAGACACAAGGTGAGAACACTTGCTGCATGTTGCTGTTATTACAGACATCAACCTTGGAGAGAATACGTTTTAACTCATGCTTAATTCTCCTGACACAAACAGGTAATGTTTCATTCATTACATGTCTCCTTTAAGTGCAACAGAAACATGCTGATGACAGGACTAAGTCTGAGCTGTTGTCTGCCACCATCTCGAACAGACAGGACTATAAGCAGAATTAATAACATGGCTACATCAGCAGCTCTTTGTAAAGTTTTCAGCGTTGGATCTTGTCTCTTATGTTGCTCTGTATGTAAAGACCTGTGGCAAAAGTGTCATGAAACACAGCCTGATTTGGGTCAAGTTCTGATTCTTATCTCTGACTTTTACATTGAATGTTTGACACCTTGTTGTAGTTTTGGCTGTGCCTTTATGACATTTTTTAGTTTAGGTGTAGTGTGTTCACATCATCTAAATTTGGTCTCCTTTTTCCGCCTCTGTTGACGTTTTTCTGGATGTCTGTGTGTGAGGAGGCGAAGAACAGCTGAAAACCATGCTTCACACCTTCAGCTGAGATCGTCTTCCTTTCAGTTGAGACTCAGGGGAGCAGAACGCCCAAACACTGCCTGACAAATGACTCATTTTCTCTCCCTGATCTTTCACTACTCCTTTCACTCTTCCTCCTGTTTCTCCTCTCGTTAATGTGGGGGTTTATGTGTTAGAGAGGGTGTGTGATAATTTGTAGTTAGAAGGCCTGGCAGAGTGTGGAAAAGGGAATTGAATTTATGGCCCAAACTCATCAGATGATGGCAGGTGGAGAAGATTCAGCTGAATGTTAAACGGCCTGTCAGCGCCATCTCTGTAGGCTGCCTTATCTCTGTGTCCTAGTCTTAGGGCTGGGCAGAAGGACTGAAAATCATACCTCTATATTTCAACATCCTTACTTGAAAGCATATCTAAATATTTTGAAATCTTGATGAAATTCCCAGCCCCGGTGTGTGATTATGTGAGCTTAAGACAACCTCTTCCAGCCTTTGTCTCCCTGTTGCCCCTCTTGTCTCTGTATTTTAACAGCCAATCCAAAAACAGGAGACAGAATTGTGGTTGTTCAGAGGAATGAGCATCCCGAGACTCGTCTTCCTGACATGTTTTAATTGCTGTGTTCAGTGGGGATTTGGCCTGTGTCCTTTCCTATTCTCCTGTCCCATCAGCAGAAGCCAGCTTGAGCCTCCTTGGTCAGGCTGTCTTGGAAGAAATCAATACGTAACCTGCAGCAGGTCTTCACAGCCCAACTGCTCAGGATTCTGTCCAACGTGCCCTCTGTCAAAATCGATGAGGACTTCAGCTTGGTGTCATTGTGCGAGTTTGTTTTACAGAAGTCAGAGGGGAAGTTGACTTAGAGAGGTGCTTAGGTTTACCTGGAGTCGTTTATGGGGAAAGACGAACAATGGTAGATGGAAAATATTTATATTTCTGTCAAGCCGCTGACAGATCAGCTGTCTCTATGGCATGGTATGTATCACATTCATCTGGGCAACATCCCATAGATGGTGTTTGGTACAGGCAGAACCTTTCAAAATAAAATCTTGAATGGTGATCAGACAAATTTTTTGTCTCTCGAGTTTATAACAGGCCAATCAGTGCAACAAAACATATGATGTAGCTCAAGAGGCAACAGATGTTGTTCATTATGTGTGGACCCAGTTGGTAAATAACATCTTTCCACCCCAGAAATCTCATAGTGTGGTTCTTTACTTTTTTCTAATAGAGAAATTTTGTCTATCCATCCATCATCCATCCATCTTCTTCCACTTATCCGAGGTCAGGTCGTAGGGGCAGCAGCAGTAGGGAGGCCCAGACTTCCCTCTCACTTCGTCCAGCTCTTTCCGGGGGATCTCAAGGCGTTCCTAGGCCAGCTGAGAGACAAAGTCTCTCCAGTGTGTCCTGGGTCTTCACCGGGGCCTCATCCTGGTGGGACCTGTTCGGAGCACCTCACCAGGGAGCCGTTCAGGAGGCACCCGAACCAGATGCCCGAGCCACCTCATCTGGCTCCCCTCGACATGGAGGAGCAGCGGCTCTACTCTGAGTCCCTCCAAGTTGACCAAGCTTCTAACCCTAAGAAATTTTGTCTAGTTCTGATTAAACTACTTTTATAGCCACAAAGATAACCCGAGTAAATACAAAATGACATTCTCCTTCAGGGTTTTCTTGTAGAGAGCAGAATTCATGGTTTCATCAATTAAAGCAAGTCGTCCAGGTCCTGAAGCAGCAAAGCAGCCTCAGACCATCACACTACAATCACCATGTTTGGCTGTTAGTATGATGTTATTTTTATGAAATGCTGTTAGTTGAACTCCTTCCTAAATTTTTGTGTGGTCAGTTCACAGAATATTTTGTGTTTGTGTTTTTTGCCGAATATGAGATGGGCCTTTGTATTTCTTTGTGCTCAGCAGTGATTTTAGTCTGGGAACTCTCCCATGGATGCTAGTCTCTTTCCTATTGTTGAAACATACACACTGACCTTAACTGAGTCAAGTGAGGCCTGCAGGTCTTTAGATGTTGTTTTGGGTTCTTTTGTGACCTCCTGGATAAGTTATCAATGCGCTCTTGGATTGATTTTGGCAAGCAGGCCACTCCTGGGAAGGTTCAGTGCTGTTCCAAGTTTTCTCCATTTGTGGATAATGGTTCTCAGCATGGCTTGCTGAGAATGCAAAGTCTTAAAATATCTTTGTCACCCTTTCCAGGCAGGCTGATAGATGTCAATGACTTTGTTTCTCTTCAGTTCGTAAATTCTTTTGATCATGATATGGTGTGTTGCTTTTTAAGCTCTTTTAGCCTACTTCACTTTGTCAGACAGGTTCTATTTAAGGGATTTCTTGACTCAACAGGTCTGGCATTAAGGAGGCCTGGATGTGAATGCAAAATTAATCTTGCCTTTCAAGATTAAATCAATTTGCAGGTTTGATGAGAAGAACTGCAAGTCAGTGCAGCTATTATCACTGGTGTGGGGATGAAAATTACCCAAACAGGTCCTCAGCTTAGGTTTTTAAAGCATCTTGACTTCCCAGAAGAAACATATCCTGCCTGGGTGGGGCTTTAGGGATTCTCTTTAGATATTTTTGTGCTTCTTTGAGCTGTTAGTGTTGTGTCACCTTGGGATTCCATGAATTTTCAAGGAAGAAGCAAGAACTCCACACTCTGTTCCTTTCAGGCCTTTATTCATTTCTCATTTTCACCATTTTTCTGGCTCGTCCTGCTACCTTTGTTGGACCAGACCATGTGTTCCTGTCTCTGAAGTGAAAAGCTGCCTAACTGCTGACCGATCGATACCTCAGAAAAACGTTCAGGTCTTGAACCCACCGAGGGAAATGTAAAGAAACCAGGGACGAAAAATGACGACAGCTAAATCATCAGCATGCAGTGTGCTGTGTGACTTTGCATGAGCTCATTTTATTTGGCTCTAAATGTCAAGTTAGAAAATTACTCCCAATCAGTCTTCAACCTCCTGTGCTAACTCCCAGCCACTTAGAGATAAACAGACTGATTAGAATGATGGATTTCAGTTCTGATTATTTTTGACAATTAATGATATTTTCTCCCCCTCCCCCCCTCTTCATTTCCTTGCAGGGTCTTGACCTACTCCTACCTGCTCTCCTTTAACGCCTGGCTGCTGCTTGCCCCTGTTGTGCTCTGTTATGACTGGCAAGTGGGCAGCATCCCCCTGGTGGAGTCCCTGGGTGATGTGCGAAACGTGGCAACAGTGCTGCTGGCCTTGGTGATGCTCGCTCTCTGCCTGCACTGCATCTTCTCTCTGCAGGTAAAGAAACACAAAGTAAAAAGTTCTCTGGCTTTCTCATGACCTCCTGTAGCCTCATGAAGCTTGTATCGTCTCATTACATCATGCATCACCTAATTTAGACTTAGGGAATGAGTGTAAGAGCTGGTAACACTCCAGAGGGAGCGGGTTTCAAATAAAATCCTCTTGGTTACATCAGGAAAGCTGCAGTGGCGGTTTAAACGCTCTGAAAGTGAGCGTTTTCCTTTAAATCTGAGGCTTTGCAAAACCGACATACTCCTAAAACTAAAATGCCCCACCTGACATTTGGCACGCTCACAGGTAGGGTGTCCTGGTTCTTGTTGGAATGAAAGGGTAGGATCTACGTGGACCTTCAAACAAAGATTTTACGGAGGCGCACTCTAAACAGAGCAAAAATCAAGATAAAAATGTAACACAGTGATTTTATGTTGTTTCAGTGAATTATGTTCCTCTTGATGTAGAGCAAGCATTAGGAACACCTGCTGATTGTACAAATGATTGTAGACCGGCTACTGAGAAGCATCCCCACAGCATGATGTTGCCACCACTAGTGGGGATGGTGTGTTTGTGGTTATATCCACCAAATGTATCACCTTCTCTGATGGACAAAAAAACACTACTTAGTCTCATAAGACTGAAGAACTCTTCAACTTGACCATAGAGTCTCCCACATGCCTTTTTGCGATCTTTAGTCGAGATTTGATATGGGTTTTCTTAATGATTGATTAAACTGAACTCCAAGGATGTTCAGTGACTTGGAAGAAAAATTATATCCATCCCCTGTCTTGTACTTTTCAATAACCTTTTCTCTGAGTTGCTTGAAGTGTTTTTTTTTTGTCTTCATGGTGTAATGGTAGCCAGGAATACTGATTAACCAGAGACTGGACCTTCCGGACACAGCTGTCTTTATACTACAACCACTTGGGACACACTCACTGCACTCAAATGATCCCTGTTTTACTAATTGTGAGACTAATAGCACCAACTGGCTAAACAGAAGACCACCAGTGTTTTTTTTCCACAGCACCACTGATGACTCCTGGCATCCCCACTGCCTGCCCAGACAGTACCCGAGGCTGTGCTTACTCTCCACATCTGCCCCTTTTTCAGCCCTACAAGTGTGGACTTTGTTATTTTCTCAACAGATGCCCCTGATAATATGCAGAGATATCCAGAGCACGACCTGAGTTGTGTCAGTCCTCCTTCCTGCGCTGAGGTGGGCTTACTCACTGTTACATGCCTTCAGCCTCAATTTCTGGCCCAAACATGCCTTTAAGTTCTGCAGAGTAGTGTTTTGCCATTTATCCAAGAAGCATGGAGATATTGTCTTTGGTCCATGTGACCCAGCCCTACTTTTATTCATTAAAGATCCTAAGATTGAAACAAAGTGTAAAGAATTCAGGGTTTTACTTTGAACATCAGCCAAAAAATTCCTTTAGTATTAGTCTAATCTAAAAGCTTTTTGATAGTGTCAGCCACAGTCCCCAATTATCATTTTGTTTGACTTTCTCTGAGACTGTCAATGGTTGTTAAAGTAATATCAGCTTGTTCTTTCTTTATTGAATATAATGAGTCTTTTTAAATGTTCCACTAAGGAGCACAGTGTGTATTTAAGGAGCTGTTAATCAGACTGCCTTTACATCCCGACAGGGCTCTTAATTAGAGCTTCATTAGAGACGAATGTGCTGAAAAGGTCAGTGCAGTCATGTCTCTGGGTGTTAAAACACATACTGCTTTAACAATCAAATCACTGCCTCTTTTATTAAGAATAATGTAATAAAGTGTTTCCATGCCTCCGCACTGAGCTGGAGGCATTAGACATCCATCTGCACCCACATAAATCTTTATTCTTTTTGTAAACACAGCTCATGAATGCTTTGAAAGATCTTCTTCAAACGTCACAAGAATGGATGAATTGAATAGACTTTGGACAACATAGCACAAAGTCTGACCTACCTGTCACTTTATCAACATGCATCTCTTACATTTGTTCCACTCTTGTAGCTGTCGTTGGCTGTGATGGTGGCTTTTACTCCAACTTGACAAGCGCTGAAGCCTTCTCCTTTAACTAAACTTAATGAAAGCATATCTCCTGTCAACGGTTAAATAGTTTGAAGGCTAATCTTTTCTACGCTGGTCCCATCATAAACAGCGAGTACTAACAAGTCTCTTTTGAGTCATATGTTCCTTGAGAATTATAGTATTTGTCATGTTTCTGTTGGAATGTGTGCCTGTTTTTTCTGTAGAGCATTTATGAGGTGAGGCACTGATGTTGGACTAGAAGACCTGGCTAGTAATCTCCAGTGCGGTTCATCCCAAAAGAGCTCAGTGATGTTAAGATCAGGACTCTGTGAGGGCCAGTCAAGTTCTTTCACACCAAACTTATCAAACCATGACTTTATAGTCCTTGCTTTGTGCACTGGGGCACAGTCATGTTGAAATAGAAAAGGGCCTTCCCCAAACTGTTCCCACAAAGTTGGAAGCAAAGCATTGTCCAAAATGTCTTGGTATGCTGAAGTATTAAGATTGCCCTTCCCTGGAAATAAGGGGCCTAGCCCAATAACATTATCCCTCCTCCACCAAACTTTACAGTTGGCACAATGTAGTCAGGCAGGAAACATTCTCCCGGCATCTGCCAAACACTGACTTGCCCATCTGACTGCCAAACAGGGACGGGTGACTGCCACTCAACAGAACATTGTTCTAACCGCCCCACGGTCTAGTGTCGGTGTGTTTCACATCCCTGTGTCTGTCACTTGGCATTGGTCTTGGTGATGCGAGGCTTACATGCAGCTGCTGAGCCATAGAAACACATTCATGGAGCTCTATCCACACAGTTGTAGTGCTTACATTAATGCAAGTGGAAGTGCAGAACTCTCCAGCTATGGAATCAGCAGAGAGTTGGCAACTTAGCAGTTTTTGGCCCCGCTTTGTGATTTCTTTTGCTCCCTTGCTGAGTTGCTGTTGTTCCTAAACACTTCCACTTTCTAATAATATCACTTACAGTTAAATGTACAGCAGGGATGAAATTTCACCAACCATCTTATTGCAAAGGTAGCATCCATCACAGTTCGGATCTTGAAGTCACTGAGCTCTTTAGAACAATCCATCTAGTATAACAAATGACTGCATGACAAGGTGCTTGATTTAATATACCTGTGGTAATGGGTCTGATTGAAACACCTGAATTCAATCGTTAACAGGTGTAGCTAATACAACGTATAGTAAGAGGGTCTTTAAAAAGGTCTTTAATGTCAGATTGTCTGTATACATTGACATGTGATGCTAAATGAGGTGAAATATTGTAGCCTAACCAGCACGGGCACAGTGAGGGAGTAATGAAACATAATCCAAATAATGACAGCCACATCAGGGACTCAAGCACCCAATCCCTAGTGCAAGGTTAAGGTAAAAACAGGGTGCTGGTTCAGCTCAGCTGGTAGAGCAGGTAGCCAGATAGAAAGGCTGTAGTCCTCAACACACTGGTCATGGGATTAAATCCTGGTCTCGGCAAACAAATCACTGCCTTTTCCCCACTCTCTCATCCCATGTTTTCTTTCTCTCTTCAGCTGTTCAATCAAAACAAAGGCTAAGGCTTGATTGATTCAAACCACACCCCTCCTCTCTCCCCTCTGGCTTTCTTCCACTCATTGATCTGTGCTTAGGCCTACTAACTCTGTATGTACTCAGATTGTTTTATGTTGTTTGAAGATTGTTTATGTTATAGCCCTGTAAAAAAATCCATTATGCCACCATGGATGTTTTTAAAATCCCTTTTTAAGATGCCAGTGACGTTGTACTTCCTATCTACACATCTTCGTGCACCTCAGAGGAGTTAAATGGGCTTGTGCTTTCTAGCTACAGCAGTTTTTGAGGTGACAGGAGAGTTTTATTACCTTTGCATCCCATCTTGCTGGGACCACTTTTGTCCATCCATAAGGTGAGTCAAAACAGACCGTTTGTTGACTTGATTCTGATGATCTCCATCTTTTATTGAGGAAAAATGTGAACAAGCTGGGAAAGAAGTTTACTTATAGTTGATGCGACACTCTGCCTTGTATCCAGGTGGGATTGCATTCACATCTTAATTAAAACTATGCCAAAATCCACTTGAATCATGCCCGAGATCACCTCCTCATGTGGGCCTGGGCACGGTTTGTTTGTATTCACAGTGACTTAAACAAACACGAGTTTGGGCTCAGTCTTAAAAACTCCACTCCACTGTATTTTCTCCAACTATATGCCTCAGAGAGGCGTCTAACCACCAGGTGGTAGTTCTAGTTAACTTCCTGTGCCGCCAACAAAGCTACTCTGATTCAATTTAGAGGTTTCATTTAAAAAGAATATTACACTGACTGTGCACACACCAATGTTGAAGGGCAAAAAGCAGCCCAAACACTCTTATCCATCTTCTTGCTTTATATTTCCAAACCTGCCTTAGCTCATACACCTGCTGTTACCGTGGAGACGGACCGGGCTCTATGAAAAGTGTGTTTGTGTGTGTTTAACGGTGCAATGTCTGTTGGGAAGCTCCCTCAATCAACACCAGCTTTTTGTAATACCTCCTCTCCTCCCAGAGTGCTTTACACTCCGATTTCTTTTTCCCATAATGCCTCTCTGCTTATCTCCGACTTAGATTTCACATTATATTGGGTTCAAGGAGTCTTTATTGAGCTGTGCAGCAGTTGCAGGAAGAAAAACATTCCTCAAACTGAACGTTCCTGTGCAAAAAAATACCATTTAGTTACACCAAAGGCTGCAGGTGTTTGTGCTGCTCCACTCTGAAGGCGTTCGTCACGTTTACAGACTCTCAGCAAGGAAAAAAAGCTTCCACTTCTTTTATGCATTTCTCTCCGAGAAGTCAAAATATTCACAATAATTTTCTTTTCATCCATCAGAGCTTCAGTGGAGCAGCAGAGGGAGCGTCTGAATGAATAAGTGGGATCGTTTTTTATGCACAGAACATTTTCTGCATGGAAATGTTTCCTTGAATTTAATTTTTCTTTAGTTATGTCTCTGCAGCACCTGAAAACCAAGTATTATTACAACCTCAGTGTCAACCTGATACTTCCAAAAGGACAACTGATCATCTACATACACTTCATCTGGATTATTCATTAGGATTCCAAGGAAATATTTTACAAATCCTAATTCCAAAAAAGAGGGGACGTTGTGTAACATGTGAACCTCCATTTCCAACCTTTATTCACGTGACTGCAGAACAAAGGTACAATGTTTAAAATGATAGACTTTAAGGTTTTTTTTTAATATGCACAAATTCTCAATTTGATGCTTGCATGTTCCAAAAAAGTTAGGACAGTATCATTGCACCCATGTATCTGCTGAAAACACTGCTGCTAGTGGGAATTGTGGAGCCAGCTTTGTGTCAAACAGTCCACATGTAGGCATTTAAATCTGGCCTCTTGTTTTGGCATCCACTTTAGGTTAGTCACTGTTTTAAATAAGAGCAGAGCTGAATGTTAAATTCCATATTTTATTTTTGCCCTCACGCCTCCATAAGGTCCTGAACTATCAGAACTTTAACAGCTCTGGTTTTTTAACATAAAGTTTCATGCTCAGAATTCTCTATCTTACTTATAAACATATATAATTGGGTTTCTGTAGCAGCTCTGAGAGCAGCACCTCCACCATAGATTCCCTCTGGATAGATACTTCCTCTTTATGACTTAACAACAGCTGCAGGGTTGGAGAAAAGTGTGTTATGGCCTGTGTTTGGATGTTAATCACACTTCTGTGGGCTGTTAGCTCTACCCGTGATGTTATTGAAGCATGCCTGTTAAAGAGAAAGTGCTTAAGGGAAATTCAAGAAGCTCAAAAGACAAACAGGTCAGAAAATTTTGTGGTTTTTGGTGTAGTTTATCCAGATCCCTTAACATATTAATGATTCTAAGGGATCCCAGCATGCTTAAATATTTATTTTGTGACTTTTTGTGCCTTTATTCTGAAGGAGGACAGTGGATAAAGCCAGAAATGGGGATGAGGAAGTGGGGAGTGGAAAGGGGACATGCTGGACCGGAACCCTGGCCGCATGCATACATGGGGCGTGGCCGGGCCTTTTTTATTCGAAGTGACACTAAACCCTTGTCCCCCTTAATACATAGATAGAAGATATCTTTTTTTCTTTTTTTGCCTGGTTTTATGTAGCTCAGAGAGTGTCATACGCTTTGTATTGACTCTGTTTTGACTGACTGCCTTGTGGTCAGAGGTGAGTACAGTGGATAAATCATCACTACTCAAGTAGAAGAACAGTGGCTGCTCCTGTCACTGCTGTGCTCCTTTTGTGCTCTGCTGCTGGTGGCTCTTTATGCTCAAAAAAGCTCAGTTCATATGAAAGTTTCTCCTAAAAGGCTTCCTTATATGACGTATGAAAGTTTGTATGAGCAGGCTTTTTTACATGGCGTGTGGAAGTTTTACGGCATTGTAAGAACTCAACTAAAAGATATATATTACAAAGGAGTAATCATTTTTAATTACTGTAGACATTTCAGGGCTATAACCCTATGTATTGTAGCTTTAAAATTTGTCCAGGGTGCTGTGTTTCTATCCAGAAATAGCAGAAATACAGCATGTGTTGTTCCCATGATTGATTGTTTTAAGTCTGACAGCCAACAGAATGTCTGCCTGATGATTTAAAACTGGCTTATTTAATTTTCTGTGACGGTTTTCTCTGGACGTCTCTGTCTGCACTCAGCCGGACCATCCAGGGGAAGAAACTGAGACTGACTGAAGACCTGCAGCCCACACTGGAGAGTCCGGCCAGAGCCACAGATGGCCTGGTTTGAAAACTGACCACTGGCTCTGAAACATCCACACAGTCCCAGACATGCTGACAACGGCTGCACACCAGCACCCACAGACAATCCTGGATGAGTTGGCGGACTCTGCTGCCAAATTCATCCAGTGAACGCCTCCCTCACTGGCTTCCAAACACAGTCCTGAATGTTTGTTTGTGCATGAGAGATCATGCAGGTCAAGGACTTCCTTTCTGCAGAGCACGTTTTGTATTTTCCAGTGGGTGTTTCTGAAAAAAAAAACTGAGCTTGATTTAAAGTCAAGCCTCACCCCTCCTTTAACACAGGAAGTAGGTGAAGTCAGAGTCCACTGAGGCTCTGGGAGGTCGTTAACGCCGAGTCGATTGCACAGCAAGGTTGAGGGAGAGGGCAGGAAAGGTCACGCTGGAACGCAAATTACTTCCTGAGGTGGTGAAGGGTCAGCGTTCTGCAATTAATTCAGGATTGCAGCAAGAAATAGTCCCAAGGGTCAGGGGAACACGATAAAACTGGCATCTGCAGTGTGAGTGAGGCTGGTTTTAATACATGAATCACATCAGTAGTAGGATGGTGCAGTGGCTTTACAACTGAATTCAGCTATCTTTAGTGTTGAATATTTTCATATTTAGGGGTTTAAATAATGAAAGGGTGAAAGTAGTTTCTTTTTTGCTTTATTTATTTAATCTGTATCTAGCCACATTAGTCCCAGAGATCTCTTCTGCAGTCAGCCTGGAGATAATTCCAAGCAAAAGGTGCAGAAACCATAAAAGCCTTCTTTCCTAATTCAATTCAGACTGTGGGAAAAACAGTTTGCACGTCAGATGAACACAAGTTGCATGTTCAGTCCTTTAAGAACAAATGAGAGGAAAGATGATCCTAAATTTGCCCTTAAAGGCTTAAGATGATGTGTACTTAAAGTATATAAAGTAATAGAGTGAAAGAAATCCTCAAAAATCTCAGTGCACCATGATAAAACTGTCAAATGCATGAAGGCTTTGTACCAAGGTTAGATTTTTCATTTGTTTTTATTTTTATGTATTTATTTTTTAATTTTTGTAGTGAATTTAAGTTTAGTTTTAGTTAGTTTTTACTGCTGGTTTGCTACTTTATTTTAGGTTTTATTTTTGCAACAATAATTTGTTTTAGTTTGGTCTTTATTAGATTTAGTGTAATGGATTTTGCACACTGAGTCTGTTTTTTCATCCGAATTTTTCGCACTTATAAAAAAGGAAATTGAGCTCATGTTGTTCTAATTATGTTTGCACACTGATGCAGACACTTTTGTCCATCATTATTTTTTCGGAAATTCTCACATCAGTCCAAGTCATTAAAAAAGTGATTGATGAATCAGAGCAGCGTCTTCTGCTTCCTTCTCGCTTGCTCCCCCCCTTCCCTCTCTCGCAGTGAACCCTCACTTTAACCCTCTGAGGACGACATAGTGGTATACAACAAAAAGAGACGTGTTATTCAAAGTTATATGACTTCTTTAACCATAGGCACTTGCTTGTTTATTCCTCTGATAGCTCTCTGTTGTGAGGTTCTAATCCATGCCGTTGTAGCTCTTACACAACGTTTTCTAGCAAGCCTGGAACTTGCCTGACTTTGCAGGGTCTTTAAAGATTAAATCCACACAACTCCAATATTGGACTTTTTTTTATCCATTTGTAATCCATTTTTGATTATTCCTGCAGTTAGCTGGTTAGCTTGCTGCCACATTATCTGTTTGTATCCCAGAATGCATTGCAACTGGGCTATGACAACCAATGACAGGCTGTTCCGTCATCATGTCATGCTTTACTGAACAGCGCATGTGCACAGCCCGCAGACTCACTGAGGCAGAAGACAGCCTGGATGCCTCATAATAGAGAGAAAAAGACACAGAGAGGCTGTAATTTATCCCTCAGAGTCAGTGCACCTTAAAATAATGACTCAAATTCCCACAAGCGGAAGCCCTTTTTTTGTAAAAATTTCAATATTTTGAAGACTTTTTGTCACAGAATGATTTTTTTTTAATTCTTACTCCCAAAAGAGAAAGGAGAGCAGGTTTGTGCAAACAGCAAAAAACTCAGTCATTAATGTACACAACATTATAGAGGAACTCCAACAGAGATGGAGCTTTGGTAACAAAAAGGCTTAAATCAGGCTTAAAATTGTCTGAAGTGTGGCCAGCCTTGCATAATTCCTTCACCTATTTTCTTCCAAAATTGTTTTTGTTCTCAGACCTTGTACATTCAGGACCGCAGAGGAAATGGAGCTGTTTCTGTCACACAAAGAGAGTTTGTAAATCTAAAAAGCTGCTCTTGTTTGTCTATTATACCATTGTTTGTCCCTTCTGGACAGGGACGTTCCTGCCGCCAGCAGAAGCGGTGTCTGATTGGAGTGACACTAATCAGCTCTTTATGCCTCTTTCTCTCTTATTTTTGCTAATGAGCCAATCCAATGAACCCAGCGAGGGGCCGCCGCCTCGGCCAATTAGAGGCCTGTTTGTTCAAATAAACAGAGGCATGATGGGATTATATGGGAGGAGAGAAAGCTGAGAGAATGATGAAATATAAATGTGCTCAGATATGGAAAAAGGAATTAGCTGTAATTTGATAATGTGATCGCCTTAATTGCTTCTCTGGTGAGAAGATGATTGTTAATATGTAAGACAGATTGGTCACGGCTGCTGAGCGTGTGTGTTTTCAGCGTGTGCGTGCTGGCATAGAATGTGAGCTGTTAAATTTGGAGCTGTTTAAACTAGTTTATTTTGAAAATGCCCGATCAAATTCTTCTGTGTTTATCTCTGCAGAAACAGGAGAGCAGAGAGGTGCTGGTCGGTCTGCTGTTCCTCGTCTTTCCCTTCATTCCTGCCAGCAACCTTTTCTTCAGGGTGGGCTTCGTCGTGGCCGAGAGGGTCCTCTACATGCCTAGGTGAGTCACTGTTTGGAGGCGGGTGAGGGAAAGAATGTATCCACCTCAGTTTGCTATTTTTATAGTGGGGGATATGCACCATGGCTTAACGTGGTTTTTGTTCAAAGCTTTCAAGTGACCACCACCCAGTTCCTAGGACTTCTATCCAGTCAGACTGCTTGGTCTTAATACAATATAATTTATATTTCAATTTCTAGGACATTGATGGTGAGTGTTTGTCTGTGCAGGAGGGTTTTATTTGGTGCAGCATTGCATTGATTTGTGTGAAAATTGCCCCACAGTAAAGCCTGATTGATTAATTGATTAGAAAATGGGGAGAAAAAAGTCCTGAAAATACTGTCTGATCGCCTCTAAGGCTCATGGCATTTCCCCTTATTCCCACCTACCGACCAAAGTCAGTAAAGGCCTGATTAACTGATCTTTACAAAGATTATCTTGTCAGATTTTCCCGTGGTGTTGCCTGGAAGACGATCAGGAACGCTCTGATTTAAGATATGAAACATGTTTAATATTTACAATCAGATATCCTGTTGTGTGGGGATGTAAGAAGTTTTCCAGGGGTTCTACCTACCTGGGATTCCTGTCCAAATAATTTCAACCAGAGATCTAGGTCAAAGTCTAGCCCTTTCTTTCTGAGGCCATTTAAGACATAAACAACCTCAGTTGTCAGAGCAGGAGTGCTGAGAGGATGATGTACTCTGCAGGGAGGGAGTTTGGCTGTGGTTACTGGAACCAGAGTTAAAATATTGTTTTATAAGGTACACAGCCAAGAAAGACAGAGATTTATATCTCAATTGATCTCTATAATCTTGTGATTCTGGTTTACACTCATGAATGTGTACCAAGGGCTTGACTAAGGAGGCAGTTTCCTTCAGAGAGGTTCCAATCTGTGATAATTTCCCACATTGTAGGATCCCTGTCAGGACTATTGCTAT
Organism: Cheilinus undulatus; assembly: GCF_018320785.1. Lineage (NCBI taxonomy): Eukaryota > Metazoa > Chordata > Actinopteri > Labriformes > Labridae > Cheilinus > Cheilinus undulatus. The sequence goes on along the minus strand of NC_054887.1, from coordinate 13,779,899 downwards.
TTTTTCCCTCAGAGCTCAGTGACTTCAAGCATATATTTATTTTTATCTATCCAGGATGCATGGAAAAAATCTTGTTGTACTTTTTTTTGTACAATAAAGGTTGAATTGACTCGAATTGAATTGAATGGCACAGTGATGGATGCCACCTCTGCAATAAGACGGTGTATGAAATTTCATCCCTGCTTATCTTTCCACAGTCAACTGTAATTGATAGTATAAGAAAGTGGAAGTGTTTAGGAACAACAGCAACCCAGCCAGGAAGAGCAAGACCACTTCAACGACTTCTAAGGCGCATTGTGCAAAAAGGTCACCAACGAGTTCTGAATTTCCACTTGCATTAATGTAAGCACAAAAACAGTGCAGCAGGAGCTTCATTGAATGGGTTTCTTGGTTGAGCAGATGCATGCAAGCCTCACATCCCCCAATGCACCCCCTTAGGGGGGTGTCAGAAATTTCAGGGGGGTGTCTGCTCTGAAGTTAAGACTAGATTGGCATATATTAACTAAGATAATGGCACAACTTTACTTAAATAGTTTACACAGTTGACTTTGTTTCTTTGAGTTTTGTCTATGAAACAATTAAAATTTACGTTGATATTTTACAGTAATTGGGGGGGCTCGGCTTTTCTTAGGGCGCACTCACACTAGGCCATCCGTACCATGCTGTATTCATACTGTGTTAAAGCCCATTTGGCCCCCTCCCCTGTCCCCCTTTTGGCCTGCACTCACACTGCTCAACGCATCCAGGCCTGAGCATGGATACGTCAAGCGCCAACGTCATCACACGACGCCTCCCTTGTTGATGAATTGATACGTGTTTATGACTCAGTATACATAAGTGTTGTTTTTTAGGCTTTAAAAAAGCAATTGATTTATACAATATCTGATCTGAAACTGGGGTTATTTCACCTGACCTGGGATCAGTAGGCTATGTTAACTATACAGAGCCCAGTGAGGAGAGGGAGAGAGCGGTTCATAGCAGAGTTATCCCTCACTGCAGCATATAATCTTGAGCCTGATCAGCACTTCTGCTGAATGAAACCTTGACTTCTGAACTCGTATGAGCCCCTACAGTCACTCTTTTGCATGTCCGTATACAATCTGAATTTGAATGTGCCATTTCTGCGTAATTTTGAATGCCTTTCAGTGCTGCAACAAACAAGCTCTCATGTCATAGGACAGCCTGTGTCAAGATCAGGATTAAATGTTCAGTTCAAAGATTTTTTTACCATGATGAGAGCAATTTCAACCATCTGATGAGAGCTGGAGGTGAATAGGATTAATAGGCCACAGGATTAATAGACGACTCTCCGTTCAAACATCAGTGAACAAGATCACAATTCCACTTCTTGATGACATGTAATAGAATCATAGGTAAATTAATTAAGTGGATTATAGTTTCCTAATAAAAGCTGGGTTTCCATTACAGTTTCTCACATGATAAAAGCAATATTTCTTAAATTTCAGTTAAGTACATTTGTGCTTTGAATGTGTTTTTATTGAAGGGAGTTTTGGGCATATTGCAATTCTCATAAAATCTCATCTCATGTGAATCTGCTGCAGGGAAGCTTGTCGCTCAAAACCTGTTGCGTGTTGTTACAGTTTTGGTTACATCTACGGTGGTTGCCTTGATAACTTTGAACAAAAGACGACAGCAACTGATTATAGTTCAGAGGTAAAGTCCGTATGTATGGCAAAAACAACGTATAAGGGTGTAAGTATGATGTTAAGAAAAGTCTCGTCTCTTCTTCTGTCCACACATACTGCGCCATGTTGTCTTGGAGTGACTGGTCATGTGACACCATACGTCACGTCCCGTGACTTGTAAAAGTGGAAAAAGTGTTTCCATTAAACTTTTGCCTTATATTTCTATATCCAAACCCCTGATAAACCTCCTCATGAAAGTGTAAAAACTTTTTAGCGGTATTTTAGGGTTTTTTCGAGATTCAGGTGTTCCCATTACCAGCTTTTTATTGCGCTATTTAGATTTTGCGCATTTCCAAGTGTAATGGAAACCCAGCTAATGAGATGTTAAATCAGCATTGAGATTAACCCTGGCACACACTTGCCCGTATTTGGAAGACTCTCCTTTACGCATGGAGGATGAAACGTGTTTGTTGTCCTGTGAAATGCTGTTTGTGGCAAAATCAAGGGAAGAAGCTTTATTTCACAACCCAAATAAATCTCTCACAGTCATTAAAGTCTGACTTTACTAGAAGCTGGTCAGAAATGTTGACAGGACTGGGATCCATTAGAACGAGGTCGTAGTGGAGCTGTGCAAAGTTAAATTCTCCAGCTCTGATAAAATCTTTGTAACTTGTTGAAATACAATGAGAAAAAATATACAGTTCTCTTTCTAACTCTCTTGAACGACCCTCCAATCCCTCTCTTTAGGACAGTGCCTGGTGTGCTCTCTGCACTCTGAAGCGGGTCCTTTTGTTGTTACTTCACCTTACGTCACATTCCCATGCTAGAGCTCCTACATTTGCATTTGTGCGTGCCTAGGCTCACCTCGTCCTTCTGTGCTGGGGCCGTGAAGTGTGCAGCGCCCAAGCACAGAACGTATGCACTCACACTGGTGAAACGTACTGGACTTTAGGCTGAAATCGGCCCAGGCACGGTATGGATGGCCTAGTGTGAGTACGCCCTTAGATATAAATGGAGGGAGCTCCAGAAAAAAGGTTGGGAACCACAGTGCTAAGCGACAGATGGAGAGGTATAAAGCACACCGACACTGGACTGTGGAGGACTGGAAATGTGCTCAGTGGAGTGACCAATTATTCCTCTGTGTTTGGCTGTCAGATGGATGAGTCTGGGTTTAGCAGATGCCAGGAGAAGCAAGGACAATAAAGTCATGGTTTGATGAGTTTGGTGTGAAAGAACTTGACTGGCCTGCACAGAACCCTGACCTCAACCCCCTAGGAAATCGTTTTACTGCAAAATAACATGACTCAGGACAGAGTGAGAAAATGTTTCAGCAGAGGTAGAAAGACACATCACGGTCACCTGCTGTCAGTTGAGATACAACAACTACATAATTTACAACCAATGTTCTTACACAGTCAGGTTTTCTCAGCTAAAACCAGACAATCATATAGGTAGAGATTGGAAAGGTACAGATTTGAGGCTGTAAGAGTTTGAAGTTTAAGAAATAGGTCGCTTTATGAGGCAGATGTTTTCCTTTTTCTTTGCTTTTCAGTCATTCTGCTAAGTTTATCTCAATTTGCAGCACATTTTTATATTTATTTTTGTTAAAAATGACAAAAGCACTATCAAAGAAGATAAAACCATGAATGGAAGATTGATTCCCAAGGTCATACCTTTTTGTAGGCTACTTTTGGCAGCAACATAAACAGCAAGTGCAGTGGAGTACCAAAATCTGCCTGTTTCAATAGGATAGCTTTGGTTCTATTGTATCTGATTGAAAGCTGATTTTTGGGGAATTGATGCAGTATCTTGTGGGTGTAATGTGCACATATTTGTGATGAATTTAGGCTTAATTTGTCAAATAAAAATAAAAATACCATGATTTAGATGTGGAGTTTTGAGTGATGCTCTCTACAGTAATATCAATCCATACATCAGTTCCCTCCTGCTATAATGTGGTTCTTAAATCACGTGAAAGTAATGCTGCATGCCATGGGAACATTTTGGGCCTTAGCATTGGCATCATCACAGCAGCCTTTACACTCCTTTGCAGTGAATGTGAATCATTTTGAAGCTGACTCGCTCTTTTACAGTAACATGCTTTTCTCCATAGACTCAGTATAAAAGAATCATGTTTTGTATGATGCACTATTAGGACCTGATCCAATGTTTCAGATAATGGACTGGAGCCCTGGTGCTTCTCTGCACGTGCATGCCTTCCTGTGGATGTGTGTCCACAGTAGCAGATAGTGTGTGGTTGTCTAGTATGGTAATGTGCATTGGGGGCATTTGTCTACAAGCCGATTGGGATGTTTTTCATAGAGGATCAGTGTAGGATAATCTTATTTTCTGCTGTTGATTCACATGCTGTTGAGTTTCTACCCTGAAATACACACTCACACAGTCAGAGTAGATCTATCCCTGTTATCTTTGCACTATTTCAGTGTGAAAGTTTCAGCTTTACAAGAACGTTTACTTGGTTTCTGTTGTAATATTTCTTGTCAGTGCTGTTTTCATATTCTCACATTGTCTGTACTTGTGTCTGTTTGCTGTCCTTTCCTTGACTCATCTCCTCTCATTCAGCCTCGTCTCTGCCGCTCTGTGGGCGTACCGTAGTATCAATGAAGCATCTTTGTTTTACTTTCTTTGAAAGTTTTTCTGAGTTCTGCACTCTAGGTTGACAGGCTTTAGTAAAAATCTATTCTTCAAGTCAAAAAACAGTTTGAAAATGTGCTAAAATCAATAAATGATCCATGAAGAACTTTGAATGCATGATAAACAAAGAAAGACAGAATAAACATTAAAGGAAGATGAATCAAGTCATACTGACCAAATGGAACCAGACTGTGGGGGTTAAAATCAGGTCTGCCCTCAGTCTCACTTGTGCCCCTGAAAAACCCAGTGAATGGGCCCTCCCCAGCTGTGCTTTATTATCAGTGCATGTGAGTTGGACCAGGAGCATTAGTGCTAGTGTCCTGACTAACAGTTACCTCATTTTAGAGCTGAAAGTGTGTCAAGATATTTATTTCTGATTTCCTCATTACTTATCCAGACCTTTTAAAGCCCTTTTAACCACTGTCTCCAACCATATTTGCATCTTTTGGCCATTTTTAACCTATTTTCAGTACTTTTTAACCCCTTTTCACAACTTCAGTCTCATATTTTTGCCACTATTTTGACACTTTTTACCCATTTTGCCTCTGTAACCCATTCTTGCCACTTTTCACCATTTTTGCCACTTTTGAACAGCTTTTCACAATGTTTTCATACATCTTTGACCTTTTTTTGCCTTTCTTCATCAATTGTTGCCACTTGTATCCCACTTTTGTTTCTTTGTACCCACTTATGCCATTTGTTGCCTCCTAACAACACCTATTGACCAATTTTTGCTCACTTTTAGACCACTGATCACAATCTTTGGTACATGTTTAACCTATTTTGTCTCTCTTAAACAATTTTTGCTAGTTTAATGTCATTTTTGACACCTTTTGACCCATTTTTGCCACTTTATAATGGCTTTTTAAAATCTTGGGTACATCTTTGACTCTTTTTTCCCTTTCTTAATGCATTTTTGCCCCTTTTGTCCCATTTTTGTTTCTTTGTAACCATTTATGCCAACATCTGCTCCATATTTGTTTCTTTTTATCTGCTTTCACAATATTTTTACTCATCTTTTACCCTTTTTTGCCTTTCTCAATCAATTTTACCCACTTTTATCCAATTTTTTGCTTCTTGAATCAATTTATGCCACTTTTATCCCTATTTTTGCCAATCTATAATCACTTTTTTATGTAGTTTTTCAATTATTTATTTCCCCTTGAACTTATTTCAGTTTCTTCTGCTTTATTCTCTTGCATCCTAACTTTGGCCACATCATGGCTTTTCTATGAAGTCTGACATTGCTTTTTAAATGCTTTAGTTAATGTTCGCAGTCACATTGTAAACATTACCAGAAAAAGGAAATCTGTTTTAGGAAAAGCAGTTTACATTTTTAAAAGGCTATATTTTATTACAACCTAAATGAATACATTTTTTTCTTTGAAAAGAGTGGTTATTATTCAGGTAAAAATGTGGTTGTCACAAATTAATTTTATAATGGACTGAGTTTGCTGACGTCCATGGGCCCCCAGGTTTTGCTGGGCCCCAGAAAGCTTTCCCACTTTTCCCCTTATGGGTGGCCTTGCTTATAATACACAGATCTGGGAGTCCTTAATTTCAAGCCACCTTTAAAGAATAAAAGTTTGCTGCTGTCCTAGAATAAAGTCTGTTTTAAGGAAACCTACCTCAGCTACACAGAGTAATACAAATCTTCTTCACAACCATAAAAGTAATTGGCTGGGAGTTATTTTTACCAGGTATTAATCTGATCTCTTCCCTGAGATAAGTCAAGTTCAGTGGGAGATTTGACATCACAGAATCACCTCAGAATTGATCAGACGGAGCCACTGATGGCTGCACTCACTCCACTTCAGCTGGAAATACACACACTGTTACATGGTTTAAAACACACTCAGTAAAGAGCAGTTGGAGCGAGGGAGGTGTCAGAGCGGGTTAATGTCTACCTGCCAATAAGACGAGTGATGGTGATGAGGAAGGATGGTGTGAAAGAGGAAAAAGGTGACAAAAAGACATCTGCAGGGGAAGTCACTGCTCTTTTCTCTTTGATTTTCTCATCTGTTTTTCTGCATGTCCGATATTTAATGTCAGCTTCAGTGTTAAATTTCTCTCTTTTTAATCTTTTTTTAAGTCAAAGCACTTTAACCAGTTATCTGAGGTATCACAGTTTCAGACAACCAGAGAGCCTAGACACAGTATCATAAAGTATTTGCTGAGGCATTATGTTTTAGGACTGCACATCCATCTATATGTCTTTTGTTATGTCAGTATTCAACCTTAATATCAACAAAGTTGGGACACTATGTAGAAATAAGCTAACAATTTCCATCAAATGACAACATGTCTCAGTTTTTACATCTGATACGTTATGTTCTATCGTGAATAAAAAATAGGTTTATAAGATTTGCAAATTATTGCATTCTGTTTTATTTACATTTTTCACAGCACCCCAACTTTTTTGGAACTGGGGTTGTACATCCGTCAGGCTTTTCTTGTGAATGTGATATCTCAGTAACACTTTAAAGGGGTTTGGAGGTTAACGTCATTGGGCTTAATGTTCATCCGTTGCTCTCAGCCCGTTCTTGTTACAGAATAATGAGAACAGTGATTGGTGACCCAGCTGACTCCACAGCTCTTCTCTGATCTTCGTCCTTTACTCCTTTTTCCTTCCTGCCGCTTTATTTCAGTTTTTCTTCTCTTAGATGGGACTTGTGCAACAGTGTGGAAAAGATTTAAGAAAACATCCTAAAATGTGATTCAGGTCAGAGATTTTGGGGAGGGTAGTTAAGAATTTGTTTTTTTATGTGTAGCCACAGTAACCCATCCATGGTAGAAATATGAGCACCCAGAGGAGATGAAGCGTTTTGGGTGAGAAGCTCCACAGAGGGACTATTTTATGTCACAGAGGATTGAGGAGGCGTGGGCTGAGTGATGACAGAGACTCACAGAGCTTATGAATAATATCTCTGCCTGGTTTTTATCTCCTGTCCCTGCAGCATGGGCTACTGTATCCTGGTGGCTCACGGTCTAGGCCGGCTGTGCTCCGTGGTTGGTCGTTGGGGCACCACGGTCCTCAGTGTCTCCACGCTGCTGCTGCTCGTCCTCTTCTCCTGGAAGACCGTCCAGCAGAACCACGTCTGGCTCTCCAGGGAGGCCCTCTTTCGGTAAATAGATTCCCATTCAACTATACTGGTATGAGACCCCAGATATTTTCCCGCCTTTGCCTGATGGTCAAACTGCCGACGACCACAGGTTGACAAATATCGAACATCCAGAAATGTAACTGTCTGCTCCTCATATTTCTCTGCAGCCTTACATCATTTCTCCTCTTCCTTGTTTCAGCTCTGGTATCCAGACTCTGCCTCACAATGCCAAAGTCCACTACAATTACGCCAACTTCTTGAAGGACACTGGGCGACACCAGGAGGCCATCCACCACTACACCACTGCCCTCAGGTCTGAGCCTCAAACACAGAACTCTGGCTGAATGCATACAAGACATTTCAGGATAAAACTTGCAATTTGACCCAGGTTTCAACCCTTTGAATGTACCTTAGTACTCTACACTTGAACCCTGAACTTCTTTGTTTGCAATTAAGACTTTTGCAGTTATGCAGTTATCCCCTCTGGTACTTGAGGGGATTGAGGACAGACCAGGGGCACATATTTTTGTTAGAAAAGCCTGAAATCTGATTTTTGCATAATATGTCCCCTTTGAAAAAGCGAGTTTTAACAGCAGCATAGCAGACAGAGGATTCCTCAATTCAGGTTGTAGCGTTTTATTTTAATTTGAGAGAGTCGTATTTCTTGTGAGTGGGTGTAGCTTCAGCTCAGACGAACCGACACGCCACACCATCCAAGAGCAGATTTTACTGCCTCATTCTTTATGATTTTGAAACTAAATTTCACAAACTTAAAGATTTTTTTCATGACTGAAATTTGCTCTGATGGTTCATAAACTTAAGTGGCCTGTCATACAACAAACCAAAAATACAGATTTTTTTATCACTTTACAGGGACTTTAAAATGTACTGTGCAACAGCAGCAATGATTTTATTTATCAATTTATTACAGCTTTATACACACTAACTTTTTTGCCCAGAAATGATTAAAAACACATCCTGCTGCCCCAAATATTCAGTAGAGCATCAAATATGGATTAATCCACTGCTAAAAATAGTCCCTTACAAATGTACTTTGTGTAACCTCCTGCTGGAAAAACAGAAACGGGAATTCGAAAATTAAAATCATGTCATTATAGCTTGCATTTACAGATTTACTGCTTTGGTGTGAAGTGAAAAATGTCAAAAAATTCAGTCTTGTTCTGAAGGCAGAAGGTAGAAAAAGTAAAGATTCGCTTGTTGCCCTCATCCTTTCATCATTTTCAGTTTTTACTCAAAATAAGAGCTGAATCCTTGGACCCCTTCACCTTTTACAGAAATAAAAACCCCTTCAGAGTTATAAAAATAGGTGAGATTTGTTTATGACACACATTCTGGATCATAGAAAGCGAGGTTGTTGCATGTAGGATCAGTCATTTTTATTTCATGTGACCTTTAAGAAGACATGCTCCATTTGCTGGCTTTTTTACTACACACTCCTGCACATTTTACAGTGTGTACTGTTTATTTATGGCAGGTTGCTCCCTAGGGATTTAAAGCTTTTGAAGTACGACACCATTAAAGGCATGAATACACACTCAACTTCAAGCAGCGGCTTTATTTTTATGTTAAAGACAAATTTGGTTGATGTTTTTCACATGACAAAACATGCAATTTCAATCTCTAACAGATTGAATTACTTAACGCTTCCGAAACACAGTTCATTTGCTTTTAGTACACTCCAATAACAGGGACATCCACCCTATACCCGAGCACAGTTGACCTGAAAGTCTAGATTCCTTGGCCCTGGCAGAGTTGTATGGAGCAGGCTCATGCAAGAGCACAAGCATGGGTGTGTGACATGGATATGACATGGATACATAACTGACAAGATTTTTCCACTAGACAATCATCCAGGAATGTGAGAGAGCCTTATCTGATCAAAGGGAGTCAAAATAAGCCTCAGTCAGTAAAGTCAACATTGTGCTGTCTCTGAAACTACACTTCTTGTAAACAAAGCCATGCATTTGTTATATTACAACATGATATACAAGACATATCTATGCCCAGGCCAAGTTGGGTATGGAACAATGTAAGTGCAATTGTATGATTGTGCTTCAGCACAGTGCCGGTCAACTGAGCCTCATGTGAGTGCACCCTTAGGTTCATGTTCTCACTCATGTTCTAGATTTCTTTCAGGTAAGACTTTGTGCTCTGCTCATCCATCACACAGACTGCAGTGATAGAATAAGTTTTTCATGTCACTGGAGAGACTTCTCCCTCCGTCTTCTCTTCCGTTTTCAGATTATTTCATCCTAAAACGATCTGTGTTTATGGATTCTACCAAAATAATGTAAAATTTGTGGGAAGTAGATCAGAATGTAATACAAGAATTTCGTCTTGAAATGTTGCCCTCTCCCTACAAGAGGCCAGTGTCAGCCTCAGCAAATAGGTTTGGAGAGTGTCACAGTAAATATCAGCATCTATCCATTATCTATATAGTATAGTGTGTTTGCAGTCATGGGGGACTGAAGCACATCCCTGCTATCATTACCTGCAAATTCCACATACTCCACCTGCTCTGTGCATTCTGGGTGTGCTGCGCTTTGCTCTGAATGACAACGTGCAACCTCACCCACTGCAAGCATTCCTGGAGTGCAGCCCTGAGCAGCTGGAGACAGGAGATCACAAGGTCATTGTGGCTGGGAGTTTACACAGGAAGAGCATGTAAAAAACAGAGTAGTTTACCTTCCTGGAGTTGATTTTCCTTTCATTTTGAAAATATTCTTGGACTTTGTTCCACTTCTACCATGGGTTAGGCAGTTAAAAGATGTACTTTTTCTAAAATGGATTTGTGCTCTGTGACCCTCTGACCAACCACTGTTGGGTTTGCCTAAGCAGCAACCTCCTGTCCTCAAAAATGAAGCCAATGCGGGAGTGCAAAAAATTGCAATACCACAAGTGTCCACTTCAGGCTGGCTGCAGGAACACCGGAAGTCCCGTACACAACAGATATTAAAAAGCTGTTTTTTACACTAGAAATAAACTGGTTTATAGCCTGGTTAAAAAAAACAAATATATCTCATTAGCTAATGTCTTCATGTCCTCTCACTGTACTTTTGTGCACCACAATCATTTTGATTATACCGAGGAAAAACCTCACTGCCCACTGATTGGCATGTCTCATTTGATTGACAGATAGCTTGGCATGCAGAAGCTACCGTTCTGTCAACCAGAATGCTAGCTAGCTAGCTGACAGGAAGTCGAGTTAGTGAGTGGGCTGTTAGGTTGATCCAAAGTTCAGTTGAGAATCGATTTCAATGTGGAGGCCGCCGCAGATTGTCTTCAAAAGCAGCGGCTTACGTCACACAGGCTTTGTCCAATCTTTTTTACAGTCTGTGGTTTTGCCACAGGATGAGATGTATTATAATTTGAAGTTGACCAGAACCTTTGCATGTTTTTTCTTCAGTGTTTTGTGTGTTTGGCAGCAGCCGGAAAATAGACCTGACAAGTTATGTTAATCTTATCAAGTAAAACCATGACTCAAAATGTTTTTCGACTACCTTTTTTCCATGTGGAAGACTGGACTAAAACACTGTCCCAACAGGATGAGTATTACCTCTGGATCTATATGTGTACTGAAATTTGGTAGGTAATTTGCCCTGGAATTTTTATTACACAGACATGATTGATTTGTAAAAACACGGATTATTACAAATTACCAGAGGTCCATAGGTAATACTAATCCTGTGCGAATAAGGTTCAAGACTACATAAAAATAGAACCATGGTGTTAAAAACTCTCACAAAGTAGATTAGTTTTTATCACAGAGACAAAAGAGAGACAAAAATGTTAGAGCTGGTCTGTTTGTCTTCCAAACTCCATGATATTTCTCCACAGTGACTTACTTGGAAATGACTGCCAAAATGAACTCTTCTGGGATGTACTGGAGACAGACTGGAGCACGCACCGGGGAATTGCTCTGATTGACAAGAGAGAGAACAATTTGCACTGCAGTGTGCTTTGCGTGCAGATGGCTGTGCAGATGGAGTATGTGGAAATTGGGGGTTTGGTGAGAGGAGGGGTACAAAAGGAGAAATTTAACATATACATCATGAATAATGAGAAGTTTTCCCTGTGAAAAAAGGAAAGTAAAGTCCTCTTACATCTTTGGCTCCTCTTTTTTTCTTTAAAAAATAAAACCACCTTTTACCATGTATCAGTGTTGATTTTTATATTTTAAAATCAGATTCAATCAGTTAAACCAGTTACTTACATTTCTATTTTTTTTTTTTTTTTTGATAAAAATCCAATGACCAGCGGATACACAGGCCCTAGTAATAGACACATCTCTGATGCTTATTCCTGTACTCCCATGCTGTAAATCCCTTCATTTCTGCTCTATCATTTCACCTCTCTCAGCTGCTTCCCTTCTCTTCTCTTCTCTCTGTTCTTCCTGAAGCAGCAGACTTTAGTGCTTTGCTGCCAGAGCTAATCCATGGTGCCAAAGCCCGAGCAGAGAGCTGGAGCAGCTTTCATCGAGCTCCAAACCACATCCCGGCTCATAATAACCCCAAACCCAGCAGACCACTCACTCTCACTTTAATCAGCCAGCCTCTGCTTTCTTTTCTGCTCCGTCTATCACCGCAGGAGGACACAATGAGGGACAGGGATCCCTTTGAATCGCTCACAATTCAAAATAACAAAGTTTTTAACTCACAAAGTTTCTCCAGTTTCCTTTCCTACAGTTTTAATGAATTTGTTTTTTACTTTCACAGTTCATTGCTGTCACAAGATTGTATGATTTAGTTGAGTTTCACATGGGGACACTGGAAGCTGCCGTTCTGTTGCTGTATCTCATTCGTGTTTTGTGCTGCTTTCTTGTGATTGACAACAATTATTCTCTGGGAGATCCAACGCTGCAGCTTCCCTGTAACTCCACCCTCGGCGGTCTTTTTCAGTAGTGATGGAGAGCAGCAGTAAATGTCAGCAGTAAGGCTGCTGCCTGGCTACAGCTCCCACTCTCACTGCTGATTTATCTGCTCCATTTGCTCTGAAGATAATCCTTATCACTGCGACACGCCACTTAGTCCAATCAGGATCTTGTTCTGCTATGTTTCCCCGTGGAAGTGTGCGGCCGTTTGTGCTCCTTGGGATGAGCGTGTTGTGACAGATGCTCAGCTGGTCGGCTGTCTGAAACAGACAACTTTCAGATGGGAGATAATGATGCTCCTTGAAGCAAACTTATACTGAAAATTTCACAGTATCAACTTTTAAAGGAGGAAATGTCAATATGGTGTGCTTTCATGTTGCCCCAAAGCAGAAAAAAACTTTTTGAAGGTTTAAAATATATTGGTGTTGTAGCAGAAAACTGTCTCGACATTAATTCTAATACCGCTCTTCTTCCCTCCTCCTCCTCGCAGGTTATACCCCCGTCACGCCAGCGCCATGAACAATTTGGGCACACTGACTCGAAGCCCTGAGGAGGCGGAGCAATACTACAGGAAAGCTCTGGACATTAACCCCCAGCATAACCGAGCTCTGTTTAACCTGGGAAACCTCCTCAAGTAAGATCATAATGAAAGAACACATCTTTAATGATGATGCACCTTCTTAAACCTTAAGTTACATGCAGATAATAAAATAAACAGGCAAAGATGTAGAGATGTGAACTTTAAGATGCTTATTAAACTACTGTAAGATAAAATGCATTATGGTAGACAAGAAAATAAATACGAGTTACTAAAAGTAGCACTGACAAACCAGGCCTGGCTGATCTGAGTGGCCAAAATAGCGAGGGTCTTGTCATCTTTGGTTCTTAACAGCTAAGGCTCATTCTCTGATCACCTTAAGAGTCCTAAAAGCAAGGCCCTGATCTCCTTTGGGGCCAAACATTGAAGCCCCATCTCCTTTGGGGTCTAAGAAACTAGGCCCTGATCATCTTGGTGTCTTCAACAGCGATACCCAGGACATCTTTGTGAACTGAACAATTAAGCCCAGATTACCTTTGGGTCACTAACAGCAAAGACACAATCACCCCGAGGCCCAAACAGCAATGCCAGATCATCTTTGGGGCCCAATTAGCAAGGGTCTGATCAACTTTGGGACCTTTATAGTGAAGGTCTGATCACCTCTGTGGTCCTCACAACAAAGCTCCAAAAACACTGGCGTCAGATTGGCAAAGGCCTGTTCACCTGTGGACCCAAATAGCAAAGGTCTGATCACCTTAGGGGCCCAAACCACAAAGGCATGATCCATTTTAGGGCCTGAACAATGAGGGCCTTATCACCTTTAGAGAAGAGACATCATCATCTTAAGCGTCTAAAAAGCAAGGCCTGAACATCTTTTGCACCTAAATATCAAGGACACAGTCACCCTTGGGGCCAAATAGCAAAGGTCCCATCATTTTTTGGGTCTGTAAAGCAAAGGCCTGATCACCTTTTGGGGCCCAAATGGCAAGGACACAGTCCCCTTTAGGGTGTATAGCAAAGGGAAAAAATCATCTTTTGGGCTTGGTCTCATCATCTTCCCATGAAGATTTCAAACTCTGGTCTGGTGCAAAAAAGTTAATAGATCTAAGAAGGGACAAACTCTATGTAGGCATGTGTAACAGGCACACTGCAGAACACTCTTCAGGTCACAAGGCCTGCCGTTTCTCTGTTTGACAAAATACAAGGTTTATATTTCCCTCTTATTTCTTTATTGTGATCACAATTATCAGGACAACCTCTCCTTAAATTTGTGTCATTGTCTATTTAAACCTTAGCCCCAGCTTGCCTTGATCGCCACTGATCACAACAAACTGATTCTGTATTACAGTGACATTCTCCACATTGTGTTGCGCTCTCAAAAGTCTTCATTCAATCTTTACTGCAATGACAGAAAGAGAGACAAATACCCATTCAGATGATAAATTCACACCTGATTTCACAGCTCATTTCTCGTCTCAGTGATTAAAAAGAACTGAAAATGAAGCGCGTTTTTTTCCCTCCCAGTTATATCAGGACACAGATTATTCTCAGCAAATCTCCACGGTCTTACGCCTCGATATAAATCTTTGTGTGACAAATCCAATCACACCTCCTGTGCAGTCTGGCTGAGCTGAATTACAGCTGACTGTATTTACTTTTCATATTTGTGTTTCTCTGCTTGACTTTGCTAAGCACTTGTTGAATTTACAATGTAAGGTTAGTCATGGTTTTCTTTTCTCTATGTATGTACTTTTTTATCTTTTTGTGGAAGCCATTGGGAGTGTTAAGGACTTTAGTCACTTGTAAAGCCACTGACAGAAGCATTTATAAAACATTTGGGCAAAGAAAGACTGTATAACAAGGTGATTTATTGTATTTTGAGGCTAACTTTGGTAAAACGCTACCAAATAGATATTTGTGAACAAATGACCCAGTTCTTCTTGACAAGCTAAGCTGAATGACTAACAAAGGCTTAAATTTCCATCACTAATCTGAGCACCTGTTTAATCCCTTTGCTCTCTTTTTTGGAAGTTTTTAAAAGAAAAGAAAACTGAGGCCTGCTCCCTTTAAGACCAGTCCTTTATTCCAGTGGTTGGGTATCGTACTGATAATAAACTGACTTTTTAAACCATGCTCGTGTGTAAACAGTGCCAAAATCTATACTTTGAAAAGAAAAAAAGTGTTTTAAAAGTTGGCAGCTAGATAAAAGTAGTCTTGGCATCACATATGATTGAGAAAATATTTTTAAAAGATGCCAATAAAACATAAGATAAAAAAAAAGAAATGGGTGTAACATCTTTACGTAAGAGGCTAAAGAAACAGTAATATGCTGGTGTTACATCAGAAAAAAAAAAAACTAAGTGTGTCAGTTGGTGGGGTTCGATTGATGGCTGCGAATCAGGACAAACGAACCAAACCAACTTGGAAAATGAGCTCCAGTTTGTCTGAACTGACCTAGACAGGTTAGGGCTGAAAGCACCCGTAGGGCCTGTATCTACAGCTACTGGCAGCACTCATTTCTCACCACACTCATAGTTTGAACAGTTCAACTTGTGGCAAAGTGTTGGAGCACGTCAAAGTCAATTCCCCTTCGCTGGCCAATGATAATTAAAAAGGACCATCTTAGCGACGGCTAAGGAAACGGACATGCCATTCTGGGTTTGTGTTTTCTTGGTTTACAGCTTCTGCAAATGCCAGGACATGATATTTGAACATTCTCTCATGTTTCTAGTTAATTTCCCTTGAGCTTCCGGTTAGGGTAAGGTTTGAGGTTAAGGTTAGGATACTAAAAGTTAAAGGTCAAAAGCCTGACCTGCAAAACCTAACAGTAAAATGTGTTTAATAAAACCAAATAAACAGTCTACTTACAGGAAAAAAACTTTTGCTCCATGAAAACATTCTAATGACGCTAACATAGCTAAGGCTAAAGTTAACAAAGTCAGATTAGCTATGTAAATTACCAGTGTCTCTCAAATCACATATTTCTCTGAGCTTACTGTAATACAGTACACTTTAATGCTCTTACTAAATGTGTTAGCGCTCTCTCAAATCGTGCACTGCTGTCATGCACTAACAGGAAATGAGAACAGTTTGACTGCCTCTGTTTTCTTCTTCTCCTCCCCTTTTAAAGCAGGCATCAATTATAATGAAGATTCAAAAGTGATTTTCACTCCCTAGTGAATTCATGTAACTTGTATTTTTTAACATTATTTGGTTAAAAAAATATACCAGATATATATTATATTTGTCTTAGCTGACTTTTTCTTGGTGGAAATCCTGCCTATGCTAATACAGCGTTAGCTAGCTAGCAGATGCTTACGTTAGCTAATGCATTAACATGCTAAAAGTGCAACATGTGCTGCATCTCCAATACAGCTTTTATACAGTGTGTAAAGTGTGTCCATCGTTCCGCACTCAATGCTTGATGTTTTTAGTGAGTCAGCAGTATACTGCATTTGAATATATACTTTTCAGTTTGAATGCACTTCGCTCACTTACGTTCACAAAATATGTAGTATTTAGTACAGAAGGTAGTGATTTGGGACACACTGTACAAAGGAAATGTAACGGCACAACCAATGCAGCTAAAACTAAAGCAAACAAAGCTACATTAGCTACGTAACCTACATAGGTAATGTAACTACATAACAAACGTAGGTAAAGTTAAAGCAAAAAAAGCTGTGTTAGCTATGTAAAATTAAGCTACTTTTGCTGAAGTTGGACCTGTTTTAGAAGTAGTTGTGTTAATGGTAGATTGCTTTAGCTTCTTTAGGTTACCTATGGTAGTCAGGTTAACTATGTAACCTTTGCATAACAACATCTAAAACAGGTCTACACATAATTGAATCTAGGATAAGACATTGGACCTTTTTTCTTTTTTTATTTATGTAATGTTGCTTAATCTGTAATTTTTGCGATGTAGTTTTTTCATTAATGTAACTGCCAGAAACGAAAAAGTTATAAAATGTGATTCCCACAAATTACGTCCCTTCTGTTCTGGAGGGGTGGGGGTTAGGGGGGGTCTTCAGATAGACCTCTCTCACTGTCAGGGCAAAAAGTGCTTGCTGTGGACACAAGCCCTTTCCAACCATTCCAACTTGGTTTTATCCATCCCTGATTCATCCCATCATCCCACACCCTGCCCTCGAGACACTATCACCTCCTCTGTAACTAACTTCCTTTTTCCCGCCACATCATCTAAACTTCCTTGACAAAAGATTCTTGTACTGTCTCAGAAAGCTCCCCCTCAAAAACAGTCGCCTTGTATAAAAAACTTGCATAAAAGCTAAACAAATGTGATGTAACATAATGCAATGCTGCTGCAGTGAAGTTGGCTGAGGGTTAAGGCAAGCACAAAAGGAGCGCTTATTATGAGAGCCAGCCTTGAAAGAGAATGAAAGACCTAAACAAGCAGAGCATCACAAGTCTGACGAAAACAGAGATGTCTGACTCAGATAGCATTAATACCCAGAGAAGACCAAACCCTTACTGTGTCTCCCAAATCCTGATTTATACATTGAATCAGTGCTGCCTTGTTTCACCAGTTTCCTAAGTTAAAGCTGTATAAATTTCAATAAAACCAAAGGAAACTCAGAATTTCTAATGCTTTTCTATAGCACTATTCACATGAGGTTAACAAAACTTGTGAACTTCTGCTGAATATGATTGGATTTTGACTTTACTAACTACGAAAAAGTTGTTGATCTGCATGGGATTCAAAACACAGACATCCTCTGATATTATAACAGATTATTAGAGGTCCACAGGCAATAGCAATCCGATGCAGACAGGTTTGTAGGTCTAAGATCTGAATGCCCAAGTGCATTGTGTGGCTGTGAGAAATGCGATTGGCCCGTGGCGTTGGAGGGCAGGGGTTAATGATAGGTCAATTGCACAAGGTCATGCTGTATCCCTTGCCTCCATCTGATGATATTTTGAGTGAATGAAGCAAAACTTTGTTAAGGTCTGGTGTTTATGCATGTTTAAATTAAGAGGCATGAATATGCATAGCGTTTGTCTTGTTCGTGGGATTCAGCCAGCCTTACAAATATATATGTTTGCGTTTAAAATCTGTGTTTCAACCTTAGTGTTACCCACGCAGCTCTCAGCGCAGAACCCCTCATTAAACTTTAAAGATTTGTTCACTATTGATGCAGAACCTTGATGTGTCACTGGGAACAAACAGGATTGAGAGATCTGTCGAAATGCTGCCTCGTTGCTCAGATGGAAATGATCGGTCAGCTGAAGATGTAGAGACATCAGTCATGCTGCCGTTAGAGGCTGTAAGCTCTGAATGAGAATCATCTTTCACATTCACTAAATGAAAGCCGTCGATTCCTATGACTCCTGACACCAGCGCTGTACTCTGAACAGCTCTTTTTATGGAGGTTCTGTTTGTTTGTTTGTTGTTGGTCAAACAGCCTTGACTTCCACCACCTCTCACAGAAAATTACATCAATAATTGAAGCTTGAAATGAAGTCTGTTATTATGGCTGAGGTCGATTACCATGTCTGGGTCATCAGTGGAGCTATGAAAGCAAAACGAGCCATCGATTCACTGCTGCAAGTCAACAACAGCCCGTGTGTTTACATCTTTATTTATTCTGTTTGTGGACTCCAGCAAATTGAAAATAATGAAATGAAGAACTACAAGCAAGTAATGTATTCATAGCTATTGATGAAAGTATGAGAGTTGTGCTGCTGGACTGAGCAACCATTGAGCTGTCTTCAATTGGTTGTCATTTCCCCCTTTTTCAGGATTTAGCTGTTACCATCTTGGGTTCTTGTACCAGAAGTGGCTGTATTAGCATGATACACCTTGTAAACAGAGCTGTCTGTGTTGATACATTAATTGGGGTGAGATTAAGGTCCCAAATTATGGCATTTTGGGGGATATTAAAGTTTGTTTGCTTTGTATTAATGATAAGTGATTGTTCTTATATCTTGTCACAAGAAAAGAACACAGTTGGTTTGATTTCTGCGGTCCATTCTAAGGGGTAGGATACGGGTCAGGGGGTTTTGTGTGTCCACCCTCAAAGGATTGGATTTAGACATGAGTGGTTCAGCTTAGGCATTCAGGGTTAGGTTTAGGCATGAAGACAGGCCCTGACACATTTTCACGGGGAAATAGAGTTAGTGTAAATATAACCATGATCCAAAATCTGATGAGGAAAACAGATATGGGTGTGTGGAATTCAAGGTGTGATAAGACAGAACAAATTGTATTTGTTGGTTTGTCCTGAAGTGATGTGTATGACAAAAGGCCTATTGTAATCAGACGACTGACGTCACACAGGGTTTGTCCAATTCTTTCTACAGTCTATGGGCACCACTCAGGTCAACATTTGTTTATGCTCTGTGAAGACACTGGAGTTCATGGATATTTTTATAGTTTCTTAGACGACTACATGGACCCTCAGATGGTAAAATAGGCCTCTGCCAAATGGGTATGGCAGTTTTTGTAGAGACAGGAGACGTTTCGTATCGACTTTTCAACTCAGCTTAATGACAAGTAGCCTGTACTCAGGCATAGTTGTGTACACATCCTCCATGTACTTAGCCTGAGTACACATGAATTGTACTCGAGACCACCTCTTCAAGTGGCCTGAGGCGCAGAGCTTGAGTGTGGTATTATGATCTCATTTATCAAATTAACCAGAGTTCTCAGATCAGTCCCCCTAATGTAAAACCACTCTTACTTTTATCCATAGTAAGCTCTTATTTTTCTCTGATTAATTTAATACTCTAAATCTTTTGTAACTTTTTACCACAAGTTCCCTATTTTCTTTCAAAGTAATTAGTTATAACCCCAAAAGGAAGTTAAGTACTCTTAGTTTAAGGCAGTGCAGGTTCTAAAGTAAAAATGCAACAAAGAATTTGTTTCAACTTTCTGTTTTACCACTAGGTAGGGGTCCTTTAACGTTAAAAATCGAAGGAGACTGCTTATTGTTAAATTTTGAATGATTTGATTTTCCTGTATAAAGTCAGGTCTCTGAGAAGGCCCAGTAAATCTTACATGACCAAAACCATTCTGCTTCCATCCGGCCACAGATTCAGCCTGCTAGCTTGCAGGACAGAGAGACTTCAAACTTGTTTGTCCTTGCTGCCATTGGCTCTTTAAATCAAGAAATTGTGAGCTTGTTTTATGGGATTTTATTCTTTTAAAGTTTTGTAGTTATTAACTGTTGATCTTCGTATTTGTTGTTTGCCTGATGACTGGACGGGGTCTGTTGATTATTCCTTTTACTTCTGACTGCAAAGAAAAAAATGACCTTTACAGGGATAATAAAGACAAACCTGAACCTTGAAAGAATCACTTAACTAAATAGTGAACCTTAACTGGTTACTTACAAAAATAAAGAGACTAAACCTGAACTACTAAAAAGTGTATACGCCACATGGACTGGGGACCACTGGACATCTATGAGTCATTTTGTACATGCACTCCTGCATATTTCTTGATGAATACATCTTATTCCAATCCCACATTGTGAGACCTCTGAGTGTGCCTTCTGGTACATTTTGGCACTGAATAAGGAACTTGTGTTTACCATAGTAATGAGATGCTGATCTTGATTATTATCGTAGCGATTAGTAGAGATTAAAATGGGAACATCATCTGTTACACCTCAAATGGGATGACGAGATCATCCTCCTGCCTTCACTTATCAAGGAATGGGGGGACAATATGAAAAGATGGACTCAGATAACATATAGAAGCATATGTAGCTAACTTTATTAGCTCTGTATATTGGTTGGTAGTGTGCTGACATATGATGACATTTTTTGAAATGCTGAAAATGATGAAAATACTGACCTTGATAGAAAGCACATTGTGGATGTTGTTTACTTGTTTGATGGCATTAAAGATGATGAGGTCATGACAATAATGCTGTCTCTGATGATGTGTTTTAGGTCCCAGGGGAAGGAGAAAGAGGCTGAGACTCTGCTCAGAGAATCGATACGCTTCGGTCCACATTTTGCGGATGCTTACTCCAGCCTGGCATCTCTCTATGCTGAGCAGGTGATCCTGACAACTCTCATGAATGACTCTAACATAGACACATACACATATAAGGCACATCTGTGCCTGCAGTGAAGTTCTAATTCACTAGAGCTTCATAACTCCTGGATATTATTTACTTTAGCTGCAGACTATTAATCTCTGCAGCGGTAAAACAACATTCGAGAATGATTACTTGTTAACATTTTGCTTCCTTTACTTTATGTAGTTTATCTCATGCTGTCTCATTTTCCTGTCTTCATTCTCCCTCAGAAACGCTTTGCAGAGGCCAATGAAGTGTATCTGAAAGGTATCGAGAACTGCCCAGACAGCTCCGACCTTCATAACAACTATGGGGTGTTTCTGGTGGACACAGGTGAGTTAGCAGCTCTCTGGTCCACAGGGTTGATGGGGTTGTTAAGGCAATCAGTTGTTGTTGATTAATGATCCATTTGGGGTATTTGGATACTAAGGTGCTTGCAGGTCCATGGTGCTTAGTATGGACGCAACTCAGTGGGTATTGAAATTGGTTAAATATCTGATAGCCCAGACTGCATACAAAGATGGTCTAGGATGCCTTCATTTGGACTGGATTGGTTTTGCAGACTCAGCATATACTGACACCCATTAAAGACCGCCCCGTCAGCTGACATGCTCTGCTTTATTCAGCTAGTTAACAAATGCATGCCTTTATTTATTTCTGTCCAGCCTCGGTTGGAGTGATGGGAATTGTGTCTCTATTTAAAGATCTGGATTATTTGCCTCAGCTCAGTAATAAGAGCCAGTCTTTTGGCTACCAAACAGCTCCTCATTAGGTACCATTTTGCTTTTTGTGTCTTTAGGACAGCGACAAAAATACGGAAACCGTCTTGTCAAAGGGAGGCTGTTCCCATTATTCAAAAAAGGTGCCACTGACCAATGACATATCACGACTCCCTTACATGTTGTTTTGAATGGAGTTGTCAATTCCCCAAAACAGTTTATTTAATCTGCAGTAATTTATTGTCTATACCCTTGGTTCTCAACTGGTGGGTCAGGACCCAAAAGTCGGTCGCAAAGGTGTTTTTAGTGGGTTGTAGATTTGTGCCTGGGAAAAAAACAACATGGTAAAAGTCCAAGAAGACCTCTACTGTTGTAGACCTCAGCGATGGGCCCACCTTGACAATGAGGATGCCCAAAGGAAAGCCCAAAGAAGGTTAGGGTTAGGATTAGGCACCCAAACCCCAAAGGTTAGGCTTAGGGCATGGGGGTCACATCTTTTGTTCCATGCAAAGTCCAAAATACCCTGTATTTTGTCAAAAACAGTTACCGTTGATTGAAAATTTAAGAAATCTTGGTCCTGGTTTGTGTCTTTAAGGATGTCAGAAAGCCTTCATGTCCCATGTATGGAGTCTTTGTTGTAGCATCTCTGGGTTCGAAGCTGACCAAAGCTTTTTGCTACATGTTGTCTCCCACTCTCTGCTCCCAACATTTCTTGTTTCTCATTGACTGATCCATTAACTTTGTTTCAAGCTAATGCCATCCTTACTTCAAATGGCTGTTAGGGATTCTGCTTTAGTTGTGTGATACTGCAAATTGCACAAAGTTCATTCAAATGACTACGCAAAGAAAAATGCATATTTTCTTGCAGTTTTGTGTACTTTTTTGGTGTTTTTCTTTGTTAGAGTAAGCTGTTAGCTTCATAGTTTTTTAAAAAGTATAAGCCTTTAACAACATGATTAAAACTCCTTTTTCTTTTCATTTTGCATCCTTGCCTCTCCACCCTATACATGTTTAATGACTCCTTTTTTCAAACTCACCCCTTAATTGTTCATATTCTTCCAATTTCATTCCTTATTATTTCTTCCATACTTTCCTTTGTTTCCTTCCATCAATCCCTCTTCGCTTCCTTTACTTCCTCCCTTTTTCCTCCAGGAGAGGGCGAGCTGGCAGCTGCTCACTACCAGCAAGCTGTGAAGCTTAAACCTGCACACTATGTTGCCATGGTTAACCTGGGTCGCCTGCTCAGATCGTCCAATGAGAACAAGGAAGCAGAGTCCTGGTACAAAAGGTGAGGGATTTACTGAAGGAGAAGACGATCAAGATTCAGTTTTTCCTGATAACTCCCTGTTAGATTTGCTCACAAAACATGCCGTCACAGTGCACAATACAAATATGGTCAAAAGGAATATGAATACAGTAAGAAATATAGCTTTGAAATAAAGCAATAAGAACAAAAATGCAGACTAAGTGATGTTAGAGAGGTACAAAGTTAAGGCGAAATTACGCTCTATGTCTAAACGGATACAGATAAAGCCCCCTGTTTGTACTCTGCTTTCATTTTGATCATATTTCTGCATGTCGTCTTGAAACTTGCATACATTGGCTAAGAATTTCAGTACCACTGGAAAATGAAAGAGCAACACTGAGCAGTTTAGCCAACAGAGCCACAAAACACAGCAAATAAAAAGAATTTGGCAAATGTTGGAACTTTCTGAGACAAGATGTGCAAGTTGGTCAGGTTAGTTCATGCAGGACATGGTGGTCATACGCCCAGCTTGGAGCCAGCTGATCCCAGTTATCACCTCCTAGCCAATCATAGCTCTTTCTTTCAACACAGCGGTGTATTTGAACTTGACATACTTGTCACTGATCCCTGCTTGCATTAATATTGATGCACCACACTGCTAAAGCTGCTGGCAAAGCTTAACCTCCTCCATCTCAGCCTCCTCCTTTATAGTATATAGCTGTTGCATCCTTATTCAGATTCATGCTACTGTGGATTAATTTCTTTGAACTAATTTTATTACATTAAATACAAATTGTCCTAGATGTATAGGGGTTTCTAGTGGAATGGATTACTCTTAGTTTTAAGCAATATGCACCATCATAAAAACCTAATTCAAAGAGAATAATGTCACAGAAAGTCTTGTTGTAATATTTGTCTGCAGGGCGCTACAGGTGACGAGGAAGGTAGACATCCTGACTCCGCTTGGCGCTCTTTACTACAACACGGGACGCTACGAGGAGGCGCTGCAGGTGTACAGAGAGGCTGCCGCCCTGCAGCCAAACAGCGCCGACATCTGGCTGGCTCTGGTTAGCACACCCAAACACTCGCTGAATTATCAAACATGTAGAAATCTGGATGTTACACCTCATTACCACTTGACTGGTGACTGTAGACTGATAAATGCTAAATAAAGTCAATGCAAAAAGCTGCAGTTTTTCAAGCGTCTAACAAAAATCTGCCCTATAAGGTCAGTTTTCGTTTACATACTCGAGGCTCATACCAGACCAAAATATTTGGAAGACGAGGAGTTTCACAGGGGAATTGGATGTCATTAGGATTTTTTGATCAGCCTACTTATGCTAGGGATCAAACCTGAAGAGCCGTTTCTCTTCTTGACTCACAAACCATCTTCTCATCCCAGGCTCAGGTTTTAGCCATGGCCGGTCGAACCAAAGAGGCAGAGAAGATGACGCAGGACATCATATCGAGAGAAGGAAGTTGTATCGAATGTTATCGCCTGCTTTCTGCAATCTACAGCAAGAGAGGAAACTACACAGAGGTATGTGTTTATGTGTGTCAGGGCTGGGGAACAACAAAAATATATCGTAAGAACCACTTAAGGTCCATTGATTCTTCTTTTTTTCTTGTACCCAAGTCAACTGACTTCATAGATGTGTTGGTAGAAAACCTAAATATATGGGAATGTTGCCAATGTACAGTGTAGGCAGTGTGTAGGACTTTTACTCCAATTTTTGATCAACAGGTGTCTAGGGCTTTTTATTTTTGTTGCTGTGGTATTAAAAAGGTTTCAATATAGTTTGATTTTTGCTAGAATCATATCAAAGTGTCATTCTAATGTTGAACCATTTTGATTTCAACAGAGAAAACATCCAGTTCTATATCATGTATCACCATCCATTTTAAACATGGAGATATGATTTTTGATCAGCCCTAGTGAGGCTGTATTTGATCATTAATGTGTGTGTCTCTTGGCTTCGGTGTCTGTTGCTGGCAGGTAAGAGAACACACGTTGTGTTTCGACAATCGTATTCAGGAAGATAAACTCTCAGCAGGAAACTGGCCCGACAGTTACCGTGGAAACAAATCACCTCCACTGTTCATCAGACCTGCTGCTGCTGCTCATCCTCCCACTCAGTTCTCTCCTCACCATCACTTCTCTCTGACCGCCTTTTATGCTCCCTCTGACCAGATGTCTTTGGCTTAAAGGGAATATCTCTGCACCGTCTGCACTGTCTGCAGTCTATTTTAAAGCAACTGGTGCTAGAAGATCAAAATGTGTCCTCTAAAAGTTGTTGTTTATTTCAGTGACAGACTCAGGTTGTTATTTAAAGTGTCTGTTAAAATTACAGTAAGGATCTCTGCAGAGATAGAGCTGTTTGTTAAAGAGGAAGAGCATTTTTTTCAGCAGACAGCTACCTCCTAACTTTGCAAAGCTGATGGATTGTTCAGATTCCTTGTCTGTCATTAGGCAGATCCATCTCAAAGCTTCAATCCAGTCAGAGAAGGACCAATCAGCATCTTTTAAGGTGAAAGTAGCAGTAGATGCAGGCGTGGTTTAGTCTAAGCTTCTCTTTGGTGCTTCCTGCTGAAGCCGTCATGGCCCACAGTGTCATCCTGTTGAGGGATGTTGTTTATTATGTCCCTCTGTTTGTATTGACTGTGTTTGTCTGTGCCAGGCTCTGGATGCCCTGGACCGAGCCCTGCAGCAGAATCCCAGCGATCTGACAGTGAGAGCAGAACTGTATTTCTCCAAAGGAAACCAGCTGAGAGAGATGAACCAGTTGGACAGAGCCTTCGAGGTACGAATCTCTCACTCTCTCTCTCTCTTTTATTTCCTTTTCCCTCATCTCTCCTGAACCTGTTTTAAACAAATGTGAGTAAGAGAGAGCTGTTGTCCAGCTTAGATGACTTCCAGCAGCTTATATTTACACAATATTTTCACTATATTGGATTTAGAATCTGTAGCTGATGGTATATGGATAAAAAACAATCCAAGCTTGATCTTGAGTGCACTATAATCTTTGTCTGAGAAGCCTCCATATGCCAATGTCCACACAGAGAGAATATATATCTTAAAGAGTCTTTTGGTCCTTGGTCCTCCTGGTCCTACTATACTCTTGTGCTTGCTGACTGATGGGCATACTGGAGCAGCTGAGCCTCTGTGGGCCTCATCCCACTCACCACATACTGGATGCCTGGAACCTGGTGGGCTGAACCAGACCTCAGGGACGGAGGGGTCAGCTTGGAGGATACCTGGAAATATGGGGCATTCGCCTGGAGCAGGCCTGGATGATGGCCATCAAAGCAGCACAGGGCCAAGGTTGATGCAAAGTGCCAAACTAGCATATGGTTCCTAACCTGACCTGACACCACAATCTTGAGGTTTATTTACGAAAAAGAAAAAAAGTCTTTGGCGGGGGTAAATCCTACCCAGGATCAGGCCTTAAAGTGGCCAGCCTGAGGAGTCAGTGGTTCATTTTCACAGCTGTGTTGGCTAAATCCCTGTTTTCAATGTGGGTGAAAATTTGATCTAAATGTAAAAAAAGAAAAAGTAACCCTTTTCACACTGGTCAGAGCATATCACAAAAATATCCGGCTTATTACTGCGATTACTTTAGTTCTGCCCTGGCCAGTTGCCCTTCTCTTTCCCTTTCAAACGGATCTCTTGGCACACTGGTAATGACTCTTCTGAGGACCCGTGACTCCGATTTAATCTTCAGGGAGACTTCCTGGAAGGCATTTTACCCGGGAAGGAAGCATTGATTGACTTCCTGAGAGGAGAGAAATGAAATAAACCAAAGAGAGATGGCTGTGAGCGCTTTGTGGGAAACTGGTGGAGTGGAAATGAGACAGGAAGAGCATGTGAGGCCATCTGAGGTCACTGCAGCTTTAAAGAGAGCCGTGTTTGTGCAGGAGAGCCGCTTTATTAGCTCACACAGATAATGGTGTGTTTTCCCTTCGCTATTATCTCCGACAGAGAAGAATAAACATGCGGCAGCGTTTGAAGTGAGCTCTTAAATCAGCTTCTTTAGGACTTTTAGGTCTGTTTTTCAACTGAAGAGTGTCAGAGAAGAAAGTCAGATTCAAACATCCTCGGTCCTGCCCTAATCCCCCCAGATAAGAAGCTAAAAATATAAGAGGCTTTTTAATGCAGCAGACACTCTCCATTACTGTTTATTCATCCTATTTTTGCCCTGTAAGAATTCTAGCTTCTTGAATTTATTTACAGGAGTAAAATGAAGAGAAAGTGAGCCATGAAACTTAGACATTTTACCTTTTCATGAAAAATATTGGCTCATATTGAATTTGATGGAAGCAACACATCTCAAAAAAGTAGGGACAGGGCAACAAAAGGCTGGGTATAAAGGAACATTTCAGAGTGGCAGAGTTTCACAGAAGTAAATATGAGCAGAGGTTCACCAATCTGTAAAAAAAAAACTGCATCCAATCCAATCCAAAAAGTTTTGGAACATCCATCAATTCCCATGACATAAAATTGCAAAGACTTTGAATATCCCATCATCTACAGTACATATTTTCAGCAAAAGATTCAGAGAAATTTCTGTGTGCAAAGGACGAGGCTGAAGGTCAATATTGAATCCTTGTGATCTTTGGGTCATCAGTTGGCACTGCATTTAAAACAGGCATGATTCTGTACTGGAAAATCACTGACAGAAACCACTGTCTAACAAAACAGTTGGCCATGCCATCCACAAATGAAAATTAAAGCTGTAACATGCAAAGAAGAATCCATATGTGAACAGGATCCAAAAACTTTGTGCTCTCCTCTGGACCAAATCCCTCTTTTGAAATGGACTGAGGCAAAATGGAAAACTGTTCTGTGGTCAGAAATTTAAATTTGAAATTCTTTTGGAAACCATGGACACTATGTAAAGAGGGGAGGGACCATCTAGCTTGTTATCAGTGCTCAGTTCATAGGCCTGCATCCCTGATGGTATGAATGGACATCGCTTTAAGGGGATACCTTGCGTATTTCAGAAAGGCAATCCTAATATGCATACTCCATCTGTTACAACAGCATGGCTTCACAGTAGAAGAGTCTGGGTCCTGAACTGTCCAGCCTGTAGTCCAGCCCTGGCAGTGATAAACAGAAGAATTCTCATTCCCCTTATCAGCAGGGATGCTGCATGCACATACTATTGCCTACTGTATCAAACTGTTTACATACGCAATTACATATGTATGCAAAATATGTTACTAGTGTGAACGCAGACCAGTAAGGGAGAAGGGAGGGGGGGCAATCAAGCTTAGGCACATAATGAAACAGTGATGTCTAATGAGGTGTGAAGGTGCATTCATTCAAACTGCACTGGGTCATTTTTTGATCTGGTGCATTACTCTCTTGTCAGAGTTTTACTGGCACACTAAAAGTCTGTCTCCCAGTGCATAAGTATATAAAAACCTAACTTTTGCCTTCAGTGTTTGTCAGAGTAAACACTGCTGCAGCTGATAGCGTGAATAATAAGTGAGAGTAAAAATAGTCTTCAGCAGGGATTTTAAACTTGTGCAGGGTGAATGTAATAGGAGCTGTTATGTCAACAGCTCCATAGATTAAGAGAGAAGCATGTCGACTCATCCAGTGACTTAAAAAGCTGCTTATACCTCCTGTAAACACAGTGAGAGACTGATTCAACACTGAGTCAACAAGCTGCAGGAGCAAAACTCACCTGTAGGCACGACGGCCTGTTTACACAGACTGCCAGATAACAGCTGGGTTTAACCAGGAGCAAAATGTTGATTCTTTACGCTCATTTTCCTCCGGTTTATGCCTCTAATTTAGGGGAGAGTGAGTTAAGCTCTGAGAGGTGTGATAACCTACATTAAATACTGTCCTTAAACAACACCTGTGTAGACGCGGATGGAGAAAAGCAACTGTTTAGCTAACTTGTGCTCCTTTTAATGTGTAGTATGTGAAAGTGTTAGTGTTATGATCTTTGAGTCGCAGGAGTCTGACCCTGTTCACACCTTGCATTAATATCAGTTTTGGGTAATCTGAGACCAAGTAGTAATCTCTAATGCTTTTAGTAAGCAACAGCTCAGACTTCATACGGAGGTGGTCTAGAATGTCTTCATCAGGATTGGTTTGGTAGATACTCACATGTACTTGCATGCATTTAAGACAGCTGGGTTATCTGATGGGATCTCCTACAGTCCGCCAGAAAACAAGAAATTGTTATACAGGGACTTGCATCTGTCCAACTTGCAATATTGAAGAAAACTAATGAACAACTGGATTTTTTGGATCTGTAAGCTGTAATCATCAACATCAAAACCAAAAAGGTCTTGAAATATATATATAAAAAAACAACATTCATGAGAGTCCTAATTTTTTTTTGATGCACCTGTACAACATACTCAAACGTATTGCATATGGTATTGTAAGTTAACAGTTGAATTTCGTGCTACACTTTAAAGCCCATTATCTTTCCATCACCTGACTTAATTGTTAATGCACTATATGGACAAAAATATTTGGCCACACCTATTAGTTATTGAATTTAGGTGTTTCAATCAGACTTGTTGCCACAGGTGTATAAAATCAAGCACCTAGCCATGCAGTCTCCTTTTGAAAACATACGTCATACAATTTGTCCTGAAGCGCTGAGTGACTTCAAGTTGATACTGTGATAGATGCCACCTTGAATGAAACTTCATCAGTGCTATCCATGGATATGAGTGGAAATGACTGACCATAGATCTTTTTAGACTCATCACTGATTTCAACCTGTTTCTGTTCTCTCTTTTCAGAGCTACAAGCTGGCTGTGGAGCTCAAACCTGACCAATCACAGGCCTGGATGAACATGGGAGGAATTCAGCACATTAAGGTTTTATTTGATGCATTCAGATTTCTTTTTGATTATTGTTTTATCTCACAAGAGTCCACATTAAAAAAAGCAAAAAAAAAAAATCATGGACCTTGCTTCATGTTGTTTTTGATACCCTGTGCACTGTTGTTTGTGTTTGCAGGGAGACTATGCAGCAGCCAGGATGTACTACCAGCGCGCCCTCCTCCTTAGCCCCGGCTCCAAACTCCTGAAGGAAAATCTTGCCAAGTTGGACCGGCTTGAGAGGAAACTGACAGGGGGAGCTTAGATAACGCCGTCCGCCAGACGCTGCACCCTCCTGGGCAGAGATCAGGGGAGCAAGGTGCCTCCCCATCCCGCACCTCTGGAGCCCAAAAACCAGCCGATGGGCTGCTGGTACCTGGTTACTATGACAACCTGCAGTTAGAGCAGAGGACGAGAGGGAATGTAAATGAGGTTGGGGGGTCAAAGAGACTGGTCCGACCACAGACGCCTTTCCCGGGTGAACAGAGGGTAAACGGCTTTTCGTGGACCGCCGGGACGCCCCGTCTACATCAGCTTTACTCCAAAATGCACATACAGCTGTGTTTGATTGATTTGTTATTTTACCTTCACATGAAGTTACTCACTTTAAGGCACTTAAAGACAGATTATTATTCAGCCCTCTTCTCTGCCTATGAGAATTATTCATGTATTTATATTAGTGCAGTGAAAATGTGTGGAAAATGTGAGCATGAAGGGAACTAGCATCGAGGTGAAGGCTAGAGCAGTAGGCTTAATGAAATAATTTAATTAAAAAGTCATCGCAGGAACAATCTTTTCATTTCTTATTTTGATTGGGCGTTTTTTTCAAGCAGATGTCAGACTTTCTTTGGACATAACTGATTAAACCTTAAGCCAATCAGAGAAATAAAACACATGAAAACTAGGCTAGTTAGCTAGGTCAATCAAAAGTCATGTAATTTCCAAAGCATCATTATACATGGATCAGTTATGACCAAACACTTTCCTTCATACCGAGGCTGAATAACTGCTCTGGGTATTTCCTGCTGATGCAAAAGCAGTGTCTTTGATCATTTCAAGGCGAGCACGCCCCTGAGAAAGAGTTACACTTGTCCAGGGATTAAAGGCCATTGCCATACTATGTATGGTAGACAAGCTAATGGCCACATAACATTCATTTTAATCCCACCTATTCCATCCAACAAAAAACAGTCCTAAAGTTATAAGATTGTAAGTCTTATGATAAATATAACAAGGTTTAAAGCAGCTTCTTTCTCCTTGGATATAAACTGTTCATCTGACCTCCATTTCCAGAGCCGACCACAGAAGAAGAGGCGACCCGTCTGCAGGTTTAATAAGCTCTGCGCCCGTGTGAGGAGCCGCCTTCTTTACCTCTGAAGATTGCTGCTTTGGTTGCTCGTTGTGATTTTGTTGACGGTGATTTTGATTGTGAACGCGTTTTATTGTGGAATGACTTTGGAATGAAAATGAAGTGACCGGTGCAATGACTTAATTGCACCTAGAAAATAAAGTATATGTTTTATTAAATGGTGTTTTGAGTCTGCTGATTTTTAAGGGTTTTGCTTTTATATTTTGGAAGGCTTTTTCCTTTATCTGGAGCAGACGGCACAGTGGAAAATGTCAAACAACAGGGGGCAGGTGGGAAGAATGACAGGAGCCATAGGGTGGATCCGAACCTGCATTTCCTCCTCCAAAGACCAGCTTTCCTTCATGGAGTCTGACCTAATGGCAAGGCTATCTGCTCCTGATTTTGAAGTTTTAATTTCTGTTATCCAATCTTCCAGCTCCGTTATCAATACAGATGACCATTTAAAAGGGGTGTAAAGATAAACCAACATGGATCAGTTAACTGATTTTGACATCAAATGTCTGAATGCATCAATCCATGGAACCCTGGATTGGTAAAAATAAAACATGAATCAGTCTATGCATCAGTGTTAAAATCAAAGATGGGTTCACTGCTGCTTGGCTCAGTGCAAAAGAAATGAAAACGAATGAAAAAATGAAAACCCCAAATGAAAGCTTGGCTTCAATTTGGAGTTTTTTGCAAACTTCAGGCAGGCCTTTATGTGTTTTGCACTGACAAGAGGCTTTCGTTAGCCAACCAGATTTCACAAGTATTACTGCCAGTGCCCTGACTTTGACTCGCAGCATCATCATTACGTTTATTTGTCCTTATCTGCTTGAGTAACCACTCTCCTGCTTTTCTTTTACCCCTTTTTTCCACTCTTCTATGTTTTTCTTCATTGACTTAATCAACCTTTTGTTCACTCTCTGATTGGTCCACTGATCCATCAATCAGAGAAACCCTACTGTATCCTTGTAGTCTTTTACTGGGGGCAAGTCTATCAAATAATCATTTTTCATGGGCGCAACCCACATACTCAGCTCTGCTGCTCATCCCACAAATGCATGATCCTTACAAATGTGGCATCATTTAAAAGGGTAATAAACAGGCTTTCCAACAGTATAAGATGTATTACCAAGAAGCATTGTTACAACAAAGAATGTACCAAACACAAATTGCCTTACTTTTTCTTTTAAGTTTATATATAAAAGTTAGTCAAATCACAAGGTATTTTCAATTGTTTCAAATGAAAAGGAGCCAATAGTGAGTGCTGTCAGACGGGGCCCCTTTGAGGTGGTTTCCTACTGTCATTGTCATTTGCACATTTCCATCACTGTGGTTTAAACTTGAAGCCTTTACACATTAAGGATGACGCAAATAAATGGCATGAAAATACGGATACTTTGGAGGCGAATTTTGTCGCACCTTAATGTTGAACACTTCTGTCAGATCCTTGGATATGATAATTGAGCTTGGATTGTAACTTCTGAACTTCTCACATCTGGAATGGTGAGGGAATAACATCTTTTTAAGTTTTTCTTAAATATGAAGAAAGAAAATGGGCAAGAAAAATCCTTGGAGGCATTTATCCAGACAGGTTGAAAAAAGACATAAAGAGGGACTAAAAAGGGCAAAAACAGATTTACTATAAAAGGCTCCTCTGTAGAGGAAAGTTTTAAGTAGTGGTATAAAAGAAGGAACTGATGTGGGACCTCCACAGCTGCAGGGCTTTTAAAAATCCTGGTTTCCTCCTGGAACAAAAGGACAATGTTTTTGTTGTACTTGGAGTACTGGAAACTTCCCTTGAGGATCTCTTTACAACCGCCTCCCACCCCTGATTGAGCAAACAGAAACAGGAATCTGTTTCAGTATTATGAAGATGTCTGATGGTCCCACCCGTCAGGCTCTGGTTTAAGGTTCCAGAGAAATTCTAATCAGACAATCATGGGAGGGCTCATAGCCAGCTCTGAGGAACAGGATTTACTCAGGACGGAAATCTCTTAAACACTGATCTTAACTGTAAGCGAGGCACACTTCCCTAGAGAAGTTATACCTCTGCGTAACGTTTGATATCCTCTTAATTCTCATGATTTCTTATCAAGTATATTCAATTAACAAACCCAGAAAGTTTAGTTTATGTAACACTGAATGAGTTGAAATATAGCAGCCTAAAACTGCCTGTGCACATGTCACTACAAAATGAATATTATTGGAATGATGACAGCAGATTACTCTTAAGGTTTATTTCTCCTCTAAAATGGATCTGTGCGGTCTGAACTTTACAACCATCGTTGCCCTCATACTGACGTGCGTCTGTTATGTTGGAATGGGCTCTGAAAAACTTCCACTAAGAGTCCCGGTCTCCCACGGAGCTACTTTGATACCGCTCCAACCATCCCATAGAGGGGAGAAAGAACGATCCGTCCTCTGCTCGGTTGTGCTCTTAGCTGTCTGTGGCCAGGTGAACTAACGCCGTTGATATGTTTGTATTTTCTAATAACTCACTCATTTTTCCTCAGAAAAGTCCTTCCAACTGTTTCATCTTCGTTGTGTTTGCCACTCTGGGTTGAACTTTTTGGCCGCATTGCTCAACACTGCCCCCACGATTGGCAGCGGTATTGCAACGTTTGTTTTGTAACCGTAAGCTTTGAGACAATGGACAAAACACGCACGAAATGAACGCAGATAAAGGACAGAAAGGTCCGTATCCGTTCAACCATAGAGCATAAATGAGCCTTGATCCCTGATACCTGTTTGGTTTTTAGTTCCTTTCAAAGCAGAACTCTGACCCTCAAAGATGGGATTTTAGGGTTCTCAAACACCCCACCAGGCCAACCTGTGTTTGACACTTTTTAAACCCCGTTTCACCACTTTTTTGCCTCTGTTGACCCATTTTTGACACTATTACCTCCCTTTTTTCAACATTTTTGCCTTATTTGTCACATTTCCCTTTGCCCTTTTCATCACTTTTTCCCACCTGCCTGTTTTGCCTTTTAATGCATTTCTGTTGCTTTTCAATCCTACTGACCTTTTTTTGCCATCATTAGTCCATTTTAACCACTTTCCACATAATGTGCCTTCGTCAACCCATTTTTTCCCCATTACCTCTTTTCAGCACTTATAATACCCACTTTTGACAATTCCGCATTAAACTGTTAACCCATTTTTTGCCATTTAAACCCAAGTTTGTTGCTTTCAACCCATTATCAACATGTGTTCCTGTTTATGCCCAGTTTTGTGACTTCTGGCAATTGTTGCCTCTTACCTATTTTTGCCACTTTTCCTTTTCACCACTTTTAAAGCCATTTCTGCCAAAATTGACTACTTTTCACAATGTACAATGACTATTTTTGCACATTTTTGGCATTTTTTCCAACTGTGAACCCATTTTCACCTCTTTTTTGCCTTTATGTGCCACTTTTACCCCAATTTGGCCATTTTCTGCTTTTGTGCCTCTGCTTAAACAATTTTGCCAGTTTAACCCCTTTTTTCCCCACTTTTCAGACCTATTTAGAAATTTTTTCTTCCCACTGCTGTGGCCTTTTTAACCCTTTTTTTCCACCACTCTCTCTCTCTATTTTGCCTCTGTTAAACCATTTTTTGCCACAATTCCCTCTCTTCACAATTTTCTATGCCCATTTTTGCCAATTTTAACTACAGTTTGCCACTATCAAACCTTTTCCGCCAATTTGTAGCAATTTCACCTTGTCTGTATTTCCCTATGTGATATGCCACTTTTGCACATTTTCGTATTTTAACCCATTTAAACCCATTTTTGTCCCTATTTATCCATTTTACCTCTTTTTTGCCTCTGTTAACCCATTTGCCATTTTTAACCAATTATGGCCACTTTTCAAACTTATTTCACCATTTCTTGCCTTTTTTTTTTTTTTTCCAATTTTTAACATGTTTTCACCACTTTCCGCTAAGTGTGTCTCTGTTACCCACATTTTGCTACTGTTACCCCTTTTCACCACTTTTATAGCCTTTCTGCCAATTTTAAATGCATTTTGTGATGTAATATGACGTTTTTGCTCATTTAAACCCATTTTGTCCATTGTTACCCATTTCACCTCTTTTCTGCCTGTTTTGCCACTTTCCCCCCATTTTTCCTTGTCATTTTGACATTTCTCAGCCATTTTTGCCACTTTCCAATCCTATTTCTCCACCTTTTCGGCCCATTTTGGCCATTTTGAATCATTTTTTTTTAGCAATTTAAAGAACAATTTTCACCAATGTCACCAAAATAATACATCTTGTTACACTAATTTTGCCAATTTAAACACATTTTTGGTCACTTGTTGCCCATTTTTACCACTTTTTTTCTTTTTCATGCCATTTTTGCCACTTTCTGGCTATTGTTGCTTCTGTTAACCCATTTTTGCCACTATTAGTCCCTTTTCACCACTTTTTGTAGCCATTTCTCACCCATTTTGACTGCAGTTTGCTATGAAAAATGCCCATTTTTGCCACCTTAAAACTATTTTTGCCACTCATCCACCAATTTAATCCTTTTCTAAGAAAGGGGTTTACAGTTTGAAGAAGGCTATGTACTTCAACACAAATAAATAAAATATTTTTTTGCTTTGATTAGAGTGGTTATTATCAGGGTTTGAAGTGAAGCATGTTTATCACAGCTTAACTTTAAAATGGACCATGAAATGAAATAATAAATCAGACCATTGAACACTGTGAACATCCACTCCTTCAAACCCTGCGGATACAAACTCAGACACATGGTTCCTCAGCTGTTAATCCCACATGTTTGCCGTGTTCGTCATGTTTCTGAGCAGAGCTCACAGCTCTGACTAACTGATGCTTTCAACAATGAAGGCCTTTGAAGGAGAAGAGGGGATGGAGGAGGAGAAGAGAAACAGAGGATAGAGAGGAGAAGGGATCAGAGCTGGTGCGGAACAGAGAGGGGGATTCTGGGAAAGATGAGAACAGAGGGTCATAATTTATTCCAGTGTGTTGACTGATGGAGGCTGCAGAGTCATATTCAGTGACAGGAAGATACTGAGAGAGAAACATCTAAGAGTGTTTTCATACCTAATCTGTTTGGTTTGGTTAAAGACAACTCGAGCCTGTTAGGTCAGTGTGGTTCTTTAGTCCCAGTATAAAAGCTGTCAGTCAATCCCTGGGGTAGACTGACCTGAATTTCAGCTTACAGCAGGAAACATTTAGCTTTTTGGATTAAACCAGCTACCATAGCCAGTGGAGTATGTGTACAGAGCACAGGCAGACCTAAAGGAACTTCACAAATCTTATGAATGGATGAGCATGTAGAGGCTGAGGAGGATTAACATGCACCTATCTTTACCTCTGATGAGTTTCATTATTTGACGTCCAGGAGGCTGCTGTTGTCGATTATATTGTAATGAAATTTAATTGTGTTGGGATTAGAAGTCATCAAATTTCACATAGGCTTCAATTACTAAACATTTAACCTAAAGAATATCATTTTCTTGTGGTTTGGTGCCTTTAAATAAAGGATAAGTGTTTTTTATGTGCTTCTATGTGGAAAATTTAAGCAAAAACACAGGTGGATGATGTATGTTTCCATGCGTGTAATGGCCTTGTTTCCACTCTGAGCTCATGTTCTGGTCATTTATCTCTCATATACTCCTGCGTTAATGAAAGAGAGGCGCCATTAGTCGTTCTTGTCATCTGAAGGAGCCGTGGAGATGGAGCGACCTCATCCATCCATTCCTCCTCTGTCTCTGCTTTATCCTGATTGGTCCATTCTTAATAGCCTGCTCTTCATCTGTTAGGTGGAGGACTAAATCGAGTTAAACCAACATCAGGACCGTAACAACACTTAGTGATTTTACGGCCTGATTTTTATGAATGACCTCCGGCCCCGCTCGTCTTCTCAGGCTTGTGTGGCCATTATGTCCTCTAACCATAAAAGTGTGTTTGAATTACACGGTGGTCTTTTGTAGCAGTGATGGAGAGTGGCAGTAAATGTCAGCAAAGAGGCCGACGGCTCACTGCAGCTTCCTCTGCTGATTTATCTGCTCCATTTACACTGAAGATAATCCTTATCATGGCCGCACGCCACTTAGGCCAATCAGGATCATGTTCTGCATGTTTTAATGAAGATACCTGTGACAGCTTCATGTTCTGAGAGTGTGTGGGAGATTCAAGTCAAGGAATCCCTTGTGTTTTCAGTTAGCTGTGGACGCTCTGAAACCAGTGCTGGAATCAGTGCTGGTCTGGAGCCTAAATGATCATACTCATTCAAAGTGATGCACAATAGTGTCTGCCTCATACTAGTATTATTAACTAAAAAACATAACATAATGTAACGTCACCTACCTGTGATTAATCTTGAAACCTTAACGTGTTAACTCCTTTTGACATCTACAGAGGACATTTAGGGCTTTTCAATGGTACCAAATGTGAAGGGGTGGGGCTTTGGTACCTTTTTCTTTCTCATCAAGGAAAATGGTGTCCATCAGTGCAAGCGCATTTTATGGGAAGAGGAAAAGTAAGTGCATAATACTTTCTATTGAGCAAATTTTGGCTTGAAATGGTGTTGGCATATTTTATATAAGTCTCTTAACAACACATTAAAACATTGTCTGAATTATTTTAACTGAATTTTAGCATAGTATTCAAGTGTTAAAAAAATGTCCTCCATAGTGGACATTTGTAGTTATTTCCTCCATTTTGTTCTGTTTTTTCAAATGACAAGAAATGGAGTCATTCTCAGACGCAGAACGAATTTTACTGCAAACTGTTAATGGAAACTCAGATTTTGGGTTGTCTGATGAAAAAGATCAAGATACAATGATTGAGCCAGGTGAACAAACCACATGCATCAAGGTGTCGCAGATCCGGCATCTTACATCACAGGCTCAGAGAGTAACATCACAGGCTCAGAGAGTAACATCACAGGCTCTGAGGGCCTCATCACAGGCTCAGAGAGTAACATCACAGGCTCTGAGGGCCTCATCACAGGCTCAGAGACTAACATCACAGGCTCTGAGGGCCTCATCACAGGCTCAGAGAATAACATC
Organism: Cheilinus undulatus; assembly: GCF_018320785.1. Classification (NCBI taxonomy): domain Eukaryota; kingdom Metazoa; phylum Chordata; class Actinopteri; order Labriformes; family Labridae; genus Cheilinus; species Cheilinus undulatus. The sequence continues at coordinate 13,741,833 of NC_054887.1, read as the reverse complement.
ACAGGCTCAGAGAGTAACATCACAGGCTCTGAGGGCCTCATCACAGGCTCAGAGAGTAACATCACAGGCTCTGAGGGCCTCATCACAGGCTCAGAGAGTAACATCACAGGCTCAGAGAGTAACATCACAGGCTCTGAGGGCCTCATCACAGGCTCAGAGAGTAACATCACAGGCTCTGAGGGCCTCATCACAGACTCAGGGAACTGCTTTTTGACGTATCATACCAAATAAGCACAACAAAGCAAAACAAAAGTGATAATGGACAGTTATGTGGATTTTAAACTCATTCTTATGTCGACTTTTTGGTATTTTCTTCAGGAATAACTGATTGCTATCAATGTTTGGTTTCACATGTATGGCGCTCCGATGTCCACTGTAGTGGACACATGATGTCTTAAAAATAAAAACTTTTTTTTCCAAGAAAAATGTTTTCAGTATTCTAATTACATTACAAAGATTGGGGGATTTAAAAAATGTGATTGGACAACATTTTTTTTTCCTGGTAGTCAGGAAGATATGACTAAGTTTGACCACAACTTGCTCCCGTAGTCCTCCAGCGGGGATGTTTACATGCCTGGGGGTGAAGAGGTGAGAGGGTCAGACACAGCCAGCAGTGGTGAGTGAGGAGACAGATCTGCTTAACAGCATTTTTCTTTTTAAAAAGCTGGAGAATTGTGGGTGGATGCTGCAGCGATGAACTGTCTTTGCACCGAAGCACAACGAGTCTTAGTACCACCTTCAGGTAAAGCACAGCTTCGCTCATGTTAGCAAAGATGCTAACAACAACACGGGATCAAGCCATGGTCATACCACTCTCTCCAGTTGCTTCAGGACAGTTTTCTTCTCCAGCTGCTCAGATAAATGTTGAAAAGTGCTCCAAAACTTTGAGCAAATCCTGTTTGTTAACAAATCCAGTGTTAAAATCCACGGTGGGATTGGCAAAATTGAAATTGGCAAATTTTACCAGCTTACGACGGAAAATATGATGCGTTCAGGTAACCATAGTAAATAAGACGACTGTATTCTACGTTATGTTCCAATGCCACATAGAAATTGGAAAATTTAGTTTTTGATGAGAAACATCAATAAATAGTTTTTAATGTGTTTATATTTGAGGGTTATACAATAGATGTGACAGACTGAGTCATAGTTTTTTTTTAACTCATGCACCACTCAGCTAAGACCACTTGTAGTTTAAGTATTTGCCCTTGTTTTGTTTTTCCAACAGATCAGCACTTTCAATGTGCTGTACATAGAATTAAAAGAATGAAAATAAAAACCTTGGCAATACAAGCTTTAAAAATCTAAAAACCAAAAAATATACTTAAACTATGAAAAATGTTGTGATTAATCATGATTAATCACAGCGTAATGATGTGATTAACTTGATTTTTTTTTTAAATCGAGTAACAGCACTAGTAAAAACGTATCTGTATCTGCAGTTAAATATCTACTTGTATCAGCTGTATATCTGCCAATGTCAACCTAAGTTATCAACCTGTATTGGATGTAAATATTGCATTTATCAGCTGTAAATATCAGCTATGATATCTTTGATAGCAGGCCTATATTGGCTGAAATATCCGCCTGCATCAGCTACAAATATCAGTCTTTATCAGCTGTTAATATCAGCCTATGTATTGACTGTTATTATCCATCTATACTGGATGTAAATTTCAGCCTATATCGGCTGTAAACATTAGCCTATATCAACTTTATTTATCAGCCTGTAAAAGACTGTAAGTATCAGTATATATTGGCTTTAAATAGCTACCAATATCAGTTGTAAATATTGGCCAATAACGACTAAATATCTGCCTATATGAGATGTAAACATCAGCCTATATAGGTTGGGAATATAAGCATTTAACAGCTGTAAATATGAGCCAATGTCACTGCAAATACTGGTCTATATCAGCTGTATATTCCCTTATTAATTGGCTGTATATACTGACCTATGTTGGCAGTAAATATCAGCTTTTATCAGCTGTAAATATTGGTCTGTATCAACATTCATGATCAGCCTTTAAAAACTTTAGGTATCAGCCTATCTTGTCTGTAAACATGGTCCCATATCAGGTATTAATATTGGCAAATACCGACTAAATAGCAGTCTATATCGGCCAGAAATATCAGCATTCATCAGCTTTAAATATCAGCTAATATGATCTGCTTTTCTCAGCCTTCGTTAGCTGTAAATATTGGACTATATCACTGCAAATACTGGCTATATTGGCAGTAAATATCAGCCTGTGTACCAGCTGTAAATATTGGACTATATTACTGCAAATGCTGGCTATATTGGCAGTAAATATCAGCCTGTATACCAGCTGTAAATATTGGCCTATATCAGCAGCAAGTATCAGCCTATATTGGCTGTAAATATCAGCCACTATCAACTTGAATTATCAAAACATATACGGGCCCATATCTGTTGTAGATATGGGCCAGTATTGACTAAATATCTGACTATATCAGCTGTAAGGCCTTGGAATATCTGCATTTATCAGCAGTAAATATCAGACAAGTCATCTGTTTTCATCCACCTATATCAGCTCCTTATTAGTCTATAAGTAGGTTGTAAATACCAGCCTTTATCAGCAGTAAATACCAGCATATATAATAGATGTAAATATCGGCCTACCTCAGCAGCAAGAATCAGGTTATATCAGCTGTAAATATTGTCTTATACCTCTGCAAATACTGGCCTATATCAGCTGTATATTTATCTATAAATTAGCTGTAAATATCAGCCTCTATCAGCTGAAATCTTGGCCTACATCATCAGCAAGTATCATCTTATACTGGCTGTAAGTATTGGCTTTTATTGACTCTAATTATCAGCCTATATCAGCTGTAAATATCTGCCATACATATACTATAATTATTAGCCTATATCTGTGGTATAAATCTGCCTGTATTGACTTTAAATATAGACATTCATCAGCTGTAAATACTGGCCTTTATCAACTCCAAAGTTTACTGGGGTGATTTCAGAAGGCCAAGGAGCATCCTAAAGCTGATTGGCTCTCTGACACACATGAATGCCATAGACTGTTTCTGTAACCTGATTCACATGGTGCATCTATTTTGCATTTAATTTGTATCAATCACAGAAAATGAAAACTTTGGTTTGAATAGCTCTACTACTTTATTTTTTAAGAAAGATTAACCTGAAAGAGAGCACAGAGAATCCTTCATGACGTTGAAGGTGCAGCATTCCTCATAAACCTGTAATGCACCCATCCATTAGATTTTCTACAAATTGATGGTATTCCTCACTAAACGCAGCCGCATCTCTTTGACTAAACGCTTCCTGTTAAAATGGCTGAATAATCAAGCTGCATGATTTACCACCTTTGAAATGAAGTTTGAGAACTTTCCGAGTTGTTAAATCACTTGGGTTCCCGTCCAGATGGTGCGACATTAATCAGTCTGCTCTGAAATTTTAATCAAAGAGAAGCCTGAAAGACGGGCACAGCTCCTCCAGATGGAGTTCTGTTGGAGATATTTCCTCTCCTCCCATCCTTCACGTCGTCTCCTCCTCCTCTCTCAGAAGGACGTGGACGAGTGGAAAGGTTGAAGGTATTTTTCACTCAGCACAGTGGGGGAATAAATGAGAAGAGGTAGCTGTATATCAGATAACCAAGATTAATCACCTCCAATGTAAAGCATAGAGTCTGTATGTACTGAGATCTAAGTGAAAATTAATCACTGCTGAACACATTAACATACGGTGGCTATGATGTTGAAAACTTTCAATCACTGCACCCATCTTCAAATCTGCACATCATTGGATGAACAAGAGGCTTAATTAAAGATACAATGTGAGGAAATTTTGCACTAAAATGTCCATATTAATTTATAGTGGACAACTCCTGCTGTACAATATACAGCAATGTTAAACAGTATTTGTCCCCTTCCTGATTTTTCTTTTCTTCATATTTGTCGCACTTGAATGTTTCAGATCATCAAACCAGTTTCATTATTAGACAAAGATACCTGAGTAAATACAAAAGGGATATTTATTAAGAAAAAAGCCACCCACACCCACCTGGCCCTGTGTGAAAAAGACTTCTAAGGTTAGGTTTAGGTCATTGCCCTTCAACCTACTAACTTGTTGTTGCAGCTTTGTCAGCAACAACTGCAAGACAACAACCAGTTGTGTCAACTGTCAATGAGTCTTTAATTTTGGCCCACTCTTCTTTGCAGAATTGTTCAAATTCAGCTACACTGGAGAGTTTTCCAGCATGAATGGCCTGTTTAAGGTCACACCACAACATCTCAATCAGTTTTAAGTCTGGTCTTTGAAGAGACTACTCAAAAACCTTCACTTTGTTGTTTTTAAGCCATTCAGAGGTGGATTTGCTGGTGTGTTTCGGATCATTGTCCTGCTGCATAACCCAAGTGTGCTTGAGCCTGATGTCAGGAACTGATGGCCGGACATTTTCCTTCAGGATTTTCTGGAAGAGAGCAGAATTCATGGTTCCGTCAATTACAGCAAGTGGTCAAGCAGCAAAGCAGCCCCAGACAATCACACTACTGCCACCATTTTAGACTGCCGGTATGTTAATTTTAATTTTAATCAAGATGTAACGGGACACACATCTTCCAAAACTTTAGTCGGTTAGTACACAAAATATACTGTATTCCCAAAAGTCTTGGGACTCATCAGGATATTTTTTTTCCAAATGTGAGACGAGCCTTTGTGTTCTTTTCCTGTCAACTCTCCCATTGATGCCATTTTTGGCCAGTGTTTTTTTTATAGTTGAATCCTGAACGCTGACCTTAACTGAGTCAAGTGAGGCCTGCAGATCTTTAGATGTTCAGGGTTCCTTTGTGACCTCCTGGATGAGTCGTCAATGTGCTCTTAGATTGATTTTGGTAGGCCACTCTTTGAAAGGTTCACCTCCGTTACAAGTTTTCTCTATTTGTGGATAAAACCTTAGCTTTAGAAATAGCTTTGCAGCCCTTTTTAGACTGATGAGGGTTGAGTCAACAAGTTAACATGAATGACCTGGACAGATGTTTGGACAAATTCATAACCCATCCAGCCTCTTTTGTAATTGGTGTGGACGCATAAAAACTATACATATCAGGAGTTTAGACCTTTTTAAAAATTGATTTAGAAATTTAAGAGCAAAGTCCTACTTCTTGTACTCATACCACAGCCTGAATACCCTGCTGTGTGCATAACATGCTTTGTAATTTGAATAATATTGAAACAACAGAAACATAAATACTTAAAAGAACAAGAAAATACACACATGCCTAAAGGAACACACTTTCCCTGTTCATCAAATACACGCAGTTATTCACATTGATCTTTTTCCCTGAGTCATCGAAGAAAGACTGATTTCCTGAACAGTCCTTTACAGCGCTGCTCTCGTGTGGCCAACATCTGCAACTGCATTATTCTGCTTTCAGAGCCATCATCCAGTCAAATATCTAAAACGTTCTTATATCTGTGGTTCAGTTCTCTGCTTTTTTGGTTAAACTTTGTGTGTCTGTATGTTTTCAGCTGAAACAGATTGAAGTGTGTGTTTTATCTTTAATGGAGTTTTACAAGCCCCATTCCAAAAAGTTGGGGCGCTTTTCAAAATATAAATAAAAACAGAAGTCAATGATTGTCAAATCTCTTAAACCCCAAAGCTAATTTAAAATGAACCAAAATAAGGACAACTGTTCTTGGTCTGATGGATCAAAATTTGAAATTATTTTGTGCCTAAAGAGGAAAGGGACCAGCATGCAGTTCAAAGGCCTGCATCTCTGATGGTATGAGAGCATTAGTGCCTATGGCGTGGGCAGCTTACACATCTGGAAAGGCACTATCGATGCTGAAAAGTAGATAGATATTGTAGAGTAATTGTAATTGCTCCTCTTTGATGAAGGGGGCAGGTTACAAACTAAAACTACCTGTAGTTACATAATGTTTTTAATAAGAAAGCTATCTCTATGCTTCATGACATTTTACCATTTCTTCCTCACAGTTTACAGGGAAATAAATCTGAGCTCCACAGAACTGGCCTGACCGGTTGAACTTTTTTATCTTTCAGGCCACGGTTAAATGGTTGATCCTGCTGATTGCTTCTCATCTGCTGCTGATGACAGATGCTGGTTTGAATGACGGTAAAACATACTTTAGCTTCACAGCTGGATGGACTCCTTGATTGTATAAAAATTTTCTTCTAACTAAAAAGTTACAAAGATATGACTTGACATTTATGAAATAACTGTCAGCATTAATGTGCCAATTTTACTAAAATGTGGTGCACATTTTACACGTGCACTCATGCAGATTTCTTCAAATGCAACGTTTTCAGAGGTTCCTGGTGTGAATCTCAGTCTAATAGGGCTCATGCTCTGTCTGCATAGATTTTCTCCAGGTTTTCTCTCACAATCCAAAGACGTGCTCATTAAGTTGTTGACACTAAATTGCCCTTAGATGTGAGTGGCAAACCCCCTTACTCAAGCAGCTAAGGCAGTATAGATAACAAATATTTCCTTCAAGTGAATTTGTAATCCGACTGGATTACTTGATCTTTCAGACCGTGGTAACATTGATAGTCTACAAAGTTTACTGACTCTGTAGTAAGTCAGTTTGCTTTTAATGCTGAGGGAGAATAGATGTGAAAGAGCCACACTGTATATGGATAAAAGTATTTGGCTACCTTACCATTACACCAACAGGGACTGTAAAGAAATTGTATTCAAATACATGTATTTACTCTATAGCAGCTATAACATCCACTCCTCTTGGAAGGCTTTCCACAAGTGTGGAGTGTTTCTGTGGAAATTTGCGCCCATTCATTCTGTAGAGCATTTATGAGGTCAGGTACTGATGTTGGATGAAAGGACTTGCTCACAATCTCCATCCTAAAGGTGCTGGATGGGGTTGAGGTCAGGCCTCTGTGTGGGCCAGTCAAGTTCTTCCACACTAAAATGTTTGCAAATGGAGACTGCATGGCTAAGTGCTTGATTTTATAAACCTGTGGCAACAGGTCTGATTGAAACACCTAAATTCAATAATTAACAGGTGTGGCCAAAAACTTTTGACAATATGGTGTATATTTGAGCATAGAAGCACATTGTTGCAACTGACTGAAACCAATTGTATTGTAAATATCAAATTCAAATCAGGTATGTTTGCTTTTCTTCTGAGGTCACATTTGATCCCGTGTTTCTGTGAGATCTCATGTCTGTGAAACTTCTACTACCAACAGCAGGTTTGATCTCATGGTCTGGCTGAATTGTCCAGTACGGGCATTCAGAGGATTATAATCTTGAATATCACCCAAGTATATCCTGATGTCAGTGCATTTTGTTAAACTGCTGCCAAATAGAGACTTTTTGTAATCATGCTAGTGTAGAATTTTGCAATGTGTTGGTTTGCGTTAGATCTCTGCTGTAGATTGGAGCAGGATTTTAGTGAGTGAGGTATTTCAGGGTTAAATCTGTTTCCAGTACAATGACAGAGGGTTTGTTTCTTATCAGGATGCATCACCATGTTCAGTGATGCTGCACACCTGACCGGCTCCAGAGCAGGTTTGGTTCCAGATAAGAGATCCACCAGTATCACATGGTTATTCAACGCATGAACATGTGGCTCTATCATGTTGCTAAATCTTACTATAATTAGCCACCTGATTAATGATACATTTTGTCCATCCATAGAATCATTTCAAGCTTTATATCCAAACATACTGAAGCGACAAATATAGAGAATTTTTAAACCCTGGGACCTCAGTGAATATCTCTACTACTAAGTGTGACGCATGTGTCTGTTGTTTTATTTGTGTAGAGCGTGTATTTGGTGCCAGCCTTGTGCCTATTTGGGGGATTCAGAGGTGCTCCCAGGCCAGATGAGATAGCCTACATAAACCATCCAACGAGTCCTGGATCTCCTTCCAGTTGGATGGAAGACCTCAACGAGGCAACCAGGAGGCATCCTGATCAGATGCCCGAACAACCTCAACAGCCTCCTTTCCAGTCAAAAGAGTAATGGCACTACTTTAACATCCCTGCGGATGTCCTCACCCTATCTCTAAGGCCGACCCAGTCACCCTCCTGAGGAATCTCGTTTCGACTGCTTGCAACCGCGATCTCATTCTTTCGGTCATTACCCAGAATTCATGACCACAGGTGAGGGAACAAAGATCAGCCAGTAAGTTGAGAGTTTCGCCATCCTGCTCAGCTTCCTCTTCACCACAGCGGTACACCATCAATCCACCTGTCAATGTCACGGTCCATTCTACCCATACTTCTGTACAAGACCCTGAGATACTTGAACTCCTTCACTTTGGCCAAAGACACCCTCCCTTCCTGAATGGAGCGATCTACCGTTTTCCAGCAGAGAACCTTGGCCTCAGACTTGGAGGTGCTGACCTTCACTGCACACTCAGCTAGATCCACAAAACACTTGTAGACTGGATGTACAAACTCCCATGCTCCCTCAAGGTGCCCTGCAAGGTTAAATGTCACATTGAGCCCTAGCTATCTGGGACTTGCAGGTATTATTTTACCACCCACTCCTGTCCAACCCAGTCTGGCTACAGACACCCACTGTCAGGACAAATATGCACAAAAACTTAAAACATAAAATTCAGGGCTGGTTGAAAATCCATAAATACTCTCAGTTTAAAAAGCTCGTAAAATAAACATAGTTATTACTATTCTGATCAAAATGTCTTAGTCTAGAAAATTCCAGGTAAATGTAAGAGATAAACGGTAGCGATGAATATCTCAGCATTATATAACAGAGTAAGGATGGGGGTATTACATAAGCTGCCTCTTAAAAACACTTTTCTCTGTCTTTATAACCCCATTGATCTTAAACTGATCAATTTTACACATGAACTGTTCTGATGAGGAAAGCTGAAATTTGTATTCTACTTTAATAATCAGAAATCTGTATTAAAAATCCCCGTATCTTTCTTCAACCAGAAAGGGTTAACAAGGCTATGACAGTTAGAGGCGGAGACGTGCCGTTTCTCTCCACACTTCATTCCTCCAAATAAATTTACCTGAGACAACTTAAGGCTCTCTTATTCTCTCAAAGAAGGATCTTGTTAGAATCAGCCGTGGTGAGTACAATGGGTAGATTTTAATGTTTAAAGATGCTGAAGTATAACAGATTATTAGTAGAGATGTGTGCTGTTGGAGCTACTTAATTTAACAGCTCTGTATCTTTTGAATGTTGAGGTTTTGGTTTAAGGGATATTGAAATGACGGGTTATTTGATTTTTGTTTTAAAATATAAAATTAAAAGACAAAAAGCTACTGTAGGCTATTTATATAATTTTTATTTCACATTTGCATATGTTCTGTAGTTCTCTGGCTTTGGTACCTGAAAAGAGATGCTTCATAATGTTTTGCTACTTTCATGATTGATTTTAGCTGAATGGGAAAGAGCCTCATATTCATTTTTTTTCTCTGGGGCATCCACATCTATAAAACCCCCTGTAGGCCTGCTTTATTTACCATATCTGTTCTAGTCTGAAGTTGAATTGAAATAGAATCCTTTTGTGAGTGGTGTAGAAATCTTTGAAAAAAGAAGTGAAATGATGGTAAAATACAACTCCAGCTGTTCATTTTTATTCACATTAGGGTATAAACAACATATCAGATGTTAAAAGGGATACATTTTTCTTTTTCATGAAAAACATGGGCTCATTTTGAATTTAATGATAGCAACACGTCTCAAAAAAGAAGGGATGGGGCGATAAACATCTGGAAAGTGAGGAGATCAGTAACTGGAGTCAACAACCGGTCTCCTCTACTGTGACACCATGCTGTTGTGATGGATCTGGTATGTGGCTTAGCATTGTCTTGCTAAAATATTCAAGGCCCATCCTAAAAGATACATTGTCTGGATGGGAGCATATGCTGCTCTAAAACCTTTGCATACTTTTCAGCATTGATAGTGCCTTTCCAGATGTGTAAACTACCCACACCATAGACATTAATGCACTCATACCATCAGAGAAGGCTTTTGATCTGTGCACTGATAACAAGCTGGATGGTCCCTCCCCTCTTTAGTCCACAGGACACGGCTACATGTTTTCCAAAAACATTTTCAAATTTTACGGGAACTGACCAAAGAACAGTTTTCCATTTAGCCTTAGTCTATCCTAAATGAGCTTTGCCTAGAGAGGAAGGTGGCGTTTCTTGAACCTGTTCAGAAATGGCTTCTTCTTTCCATGATACAACGTTAACTTGCAGTTATGAATGGCATGACTAACTCTGTTTACAGACCATGATTTCTGAAAGTGTTTTTCAGCCCATAGAGTGATTTCCAGTACAGAATCATGCCTTTTTTAATGCAGCGGCCCCTGAGGGCCCAAAGATCACCAGCATACAGGCTTGACCTTCAGCCATGGCCTTTGGTTACAGAGATTTATGCAGACTCTCTGAATCTTTGATTATATTATGTACTGTAGATGGTGAGAAATTCAAAGTCTTGCACTTTTATGATGTGGAACATTTTTCTGAAATTGTTTCACAATTTTTAACTTTTAACTTATGCCCATCTTTACTCCTGAAAGACTCTACCTTTCTAAAATGTTCCTTTCATACCCAGTCATATGACTGACCTGTTGCAACTAGCCTAATTATTTGCTCCTCCGGCTCTTTTTCATTACCACTCACTTTTCTAGCCTTTTCTTGCCCCGTCCCTACTTTTTTAATTTTTAACTTTTAACTTATGCCCATCTTTACTCCTGAAAGACTCTACCTTTCTAAAATGTTCCTTTCATACCCAGTCATATGACTGACCTGTTGCAACTAGCCTAATTATTTGCTCCTCCGGCTCTTTTTCATTACCACTCACTTTTCTAGCCTTTTCTTGCCCCGTCCCTACTTTTTTAATTTTTAACTTTTAACTTATGCCCATCTTTACTCCTGAAAGACTCTACCTTTCTAAAATGTTCCTTTCATACCCAGTCATATGACTGACCTGTTGCAACTAGCCTAATTATTTGCTCCTCCGGCTCTTTTTCATTACCACTCACTTTTCCAGCCTTTTCTTGCCCCGTCCCTACTTTTTTTGAGATGTGTTGCTGCCATGGAATTCAAAATGAGCTAATATTTTTCATGAAATGGTAAAATGTCTCAATATCTGATGTGCTGTTATGTCCTATTGAGGATAAAATATATATTTTTTGAGATTTGAAAATCAATGTATTCTGTTTTTTTTTGGAATTGGGGTTGTAAGAGCATAACAAAGAACAGTGTCTTGAGAAAATCTCTTGACCTTCTTGCACAAAGAAAGCAACAAAATGTGAACTTTGTTGATCATTGGATGCCATTGAACCCTTTTGTACATGCTCTCCTGCATATCTGACAATGTGTTATAGTGTTTAACAGTTGAGTTTTACACAGCATCCCAGCTTTTTTGGAATTGGGACTGGAAATAAATAGGGTCTGTAGCTTGATCTACTTTCTTATCCACCATTTAAGGCTTGAAGGAATGTTGTTTGACGTTCTTCAGCTTGGCTCAGCTCATTGTAGTATCTGAACATCTTCAGTAGAACCACCAAATCCATCGGTCTGTAGTGATGGACAGCTTCACTGATTCTAGCTTTTCTGAACTGCTACTATGACTTTTTGTCTTCCATTTCCTTGTTGATTTGTATGATTTCCCCTTTCTTTCTCAGGTCTGTAAAACATCATGACTTCTGCCTGCGCCTTCCTCTCTGAAGAGCAGTTCCGCTGCTCCATCTGTCTGGAGGTGTTCACCGATCCAGTCTCCATCCCATGTGGGCACAACTTCTGCAAGCGCTGCATCACCCATCACTGGGATGTTAGCGATCGGTGTGAATGTCCCGTATGTAAGACGGTGAGCATCAGAAAACCTGAGCTTCACGTCAACACCTTCATAGCAGAGATGGCTGCTCAGTTCAGACGCTCAAGTGTGAAGAAAACCCGCAAAATATCCGTCCAAAGAAGTTTCTCCGAAGGTACAGTACTGTGTGACGTCTGCACAAACACCAAAAGTAGGGCGCTGAAGTCCTGCCTGATGTGCATGACCTCCTACTGTAAGACTCACTTGGAGCCTCATTATAGAATCCCTGGGCTGAAGAGACATGAGCTGATCGATCCTATGGAGAACCTGGAGGACCGGATCTGTCAAAGTCACGGCCAACCTCTGGAGAAGTTCTGTGAGACTGATCAGATGTGCATATGTCGAAGGTGCATCAGTTTGGATCATCAACCTCACCGTATAGTTACTCTAGAGGAGGAATATCAGAGACAAAAGGATGGGCTTGAAGAGAAAGAGGCTGAAATTCAGCAGAACATCCAGGAGAGACAACTGACGATTAAGCGGATGAGAGAGTCCGTGAAGCTCAGCAGAGAAGATGCAGAACTAGAGAAATCCAACAGCGTTCAGGTCTTCTCCACTCTGATCCAAAATGTTGAAAATGACCTTGCTCAGCTCCTTGTATCTATCGAGGAAAAGCAGAAAAAAACAGAAGAAGAAGCTGAAGGCTTCATCGCAGAGCTGGAAGATGACATTTTAGAGCTGACAAAGAGAAGCACAGAGGTGGAGCAGCTCAAGTACACTGAAGACCACCTCCTCTTCCTTCAAAACATCCTATCATTGAACGTCCCACTACCAGCCAACAAATGGACACACGTCCAAGTTTACTCATTGTACGAAGGGACTATGAGGAGAGCTGTGGCTCAGCTGGAGGAGAGACTTAGCAGAGAAGTGAAGAAGCTGCTTAAATCTGAGCTGAAGAAGGTTCAGCAGTACGCCGTGGATGTCACTCTGGATCCCGACACTGCAAACTCCAAACTACTTCTGAAGAATGATGGAAAACAAGTGAGCTATCACGATTTTAAACAGAACATCCCAGACACCCCAAAGAGGTTTTCTACTTGTGCCAGTGTCCTGGGAAAGCAGAGTTGTTCAGCAGGAAAGTTTTATTTTGAGGTTCTGGTCAAAGATAAAACAAAGTGGGAGGTTGGCGTGGCCAGAGAGACGATAAACAGGAAGGGGCATATCACACTCAGCCCAAAGAATGGATTCTGGGCTATCTGGCTGAGGGATGGGTGTGATTACAGGGCTGGTCTTTCCGTCCATCTCTCCCTGAAGTCGAAGCTTGAGAAGGTGGGGGTGTTTATCGACTACGAAGGGGGCATAGTCTCCTTTTATGACGTGGATGCAGCGATGCTCATGCACTCCTTCACTGGCTGTCACTTCAGTGGAAAACTCTTCCCATACTTCCGCCCCTGTAATCTTGACAATGGTGAAAACTCTGCCCCTCTGATCATCTCTACTGTCAGTGAGACAAAGCTGAATGTTTAAGCATTTCATGCCACTATTCAGCTCCTTGGGTCACAATCATTTTTCCAACCAATGCACCAGAAACAGGGACTGGAGTTTGAGATTTTGACTTAAGTTGCACAAATTCATTGTTATTTGAATCAAGCATTGTCAATCATTGCTACTACAGAAGCATGGGGTAGATGCTAGAGGCCTTGAGCTTTGGAAAGAAGAAAACAATGAAAAACAAATGAGAAGAGGACAAGATGGACTGGCTATCCTTCAAACAGAACTTAAGCTACAAATGTGAGAACATGTCAAGAAAATTAGCCCTGTTAGCAGAGCTGAATACTGTGACCTGCTGGTCAGCATCAGGATGCCATTGACCTCAGGTCAGGGTGTCATACTACAATTATTCAATAACAGTTCTTACTAGCCAATTTTGTCCTATCTGGGGAGTGGGGTCACCTGGAAGTATCACTGATAACGTAAAACTACGATGCCGTTTGTCTTTCCAGACAGGTCAGACCTTTGACTTGCAGTTGAAGACTTAGACTTAATTTGGACTTGCCCTGAAGGACTCAGACTTGAGACTGCATTTGAACTTGCCCTATAAGACTTTTGACTTGATTTGGACTTGCCCACCAAGACTTAAAATTCATGCTGGACTCAAGTGAAGTCGGCCTGGACTTGTTTCTCTCTGACTTGAAACTTGACTTGGACGGGCTCGCAAAGACTTGACACTTGACTTGGGAATTTCCCCCATAAGAGTTGAGACTTGACCTTAACTTGCCCGTCAATGAACTGAGACTTTAATGAGATTTACCCTAAAAGACCTGAGACTCGTCTTGGACCTGCCCTTAGAGACACAGACTTAGGACTTGACTTGGGACTTGCACCTCTAAGAGATGAGACTTAACTTGGACTTTCCCTTTAAGATTCAGACTTGAGACTTGTATTTTTCCTCTATAAATTGGGACTGGATATATACTTGCACTCAAAGACGTGCCCTGAAGGTGTCAGACTCAAGACATCACTTGGACTTGCCTTAAAGACTTAAGACTCGAGCTGGGATTCTCCAGATTTGAATTGGAACTTGCTCTCTAAGAAGTAAGACTTGACCTGGACTTGCCATCAATAACTTGAAGTTTGACTTTGACTTGCCCACGAAAGTCAAAGGCTTGACTTGTACCAAGAGACTTAGGATTAGACTTGGTCTTTCCTTTAAAACTCACAACTTCACTTGGACTTGTCTTCAGTAACTTGAGAATTGATTTCAACCTACTCTTTAAAAACTCAGACTGGACTTAGACTTGCCCCTGAAAAAAGAAAAAGATCTTGACTTGTACCAAGAGACTTAGGATTTTACTTCAGCTTGCTCCTTGAAGACATGAAATTTGACCTGGACTCTCCCAAAGAGATTCACTTGCTCTCCTAGACTGGGGATGAGACTTGGACTTGTTAGTCAGAGACTTTAGAATTGACTTGAACTTGCCCATCAAAAACTTGCAACTTGACTTGAACTTGCCCCGCCAACAGCTGAGACTTGTATTCTAACTCAGAGACTTGAGACTGGATTTGATCCTACCCTGAAAGACTTAAGGTTTGACTTGGACTCACCATAAGACTTGTGACTTGAGTAAGACTTGCCCTCATAGAGCTCAGATTTGATTTGGACTTGCTCTAAAGGAGTTGAGACTTGATTTGGATTGGCTGTAGGAGACTTCACCTGGAAAGACACTTACCCCGGAAAGAGTTAAGTCTTGACCTGGGACTTGCCTTTAAAGATGAGTTCTGTCTTGTTCTTTCTTGTAATCCATCTTGAATCCAGTCCTTTTTTTTTTTTTGTTAACAGTAGTTAATGTGAATCGCAGACTTTCTACCATGATTTACTTTGTCTTGTTTTGTTTCAAGGAAATCAAAAGTATCTTGAAAGTTGACTTAAAAGTTGACCCAGCTCTTACTGTTAAGCTGAAAATGACTGTTGTCTATCAGAAAATAGCAGAAATCACAGCAGACTGATTCTTTTATCTAAGACTTGTTTATCATTTAACTGTTAAATTTAATAAAGGAAAGAATTTAATATACAAACCTTTTGTGCTTGATCAGTTGCTTTTAAACATGTTTTCCAGTGAATTATAATTTTACCAGTCCTGTACTACTACCTCAGTAGGTAAAAGTTGAATGCCTTATAGTTAAGTAGGAGGCAGCAAAAGCCCTGACATGTTAGACTATATAGATCCTCCCAGGACTGTCATTAAATCAAAAATATTGAGCATCCTGCACTTTGTATATGTGGTAATACTGTCTGTCAACACTGGGTGTCAGTATGACAAACATGTTTTATGAAAGATTGGACATTCTATGCTAGAGGTTTTAGTGGCTTTATCCAGTATGTAGTGCTAAAGAAAAACAAATGAAATTAACATTTGAATGCATAAAGGGGCAGACATTGATCATACATGTGAAATTTAAAGGTAATCAGATGTTTCATATGAGAGTTATGCCAACTTCCTATAAAAGTGGTGAGATATTGGGGGGGGGGGGGGGGGCTAAATGATTAAAGTTAGTTTTGAAGGGAAAAAAAGATTTAAAGGAGGAAATTTCCAACTGTCAGCATGAGGTGCTGTAACAAAATAATGATATTGATGCATTAATATATTTATGGTTCAATGTGGGATCATCTCTGTGAAGTTTGATGATTTCTGATGTGAGTGCTTGATAACTTAAGATGTTCAACTCATCTAGAATAAGCAAAAAAGAAAAAAATCTGTTTACAGTGTGTTTCCTGTAGATTTTAGAGAATGGGACTTTTTTGTTTTGCCATGATACATGTATGTACTAACTGTCATGTATGTAGCTCTTACCCAATCTCCTATCTTACATTTGGGGCCATAAAGATTTAATTATTAATCTGTGAATCTCTATGGATGCATTTTTTAATTAATGTGTTTTTCTGGATGTCAATGCTGCAGGATTTTTTTTTTTTTTTTATATTTGATTAGGAGAGTACAATGGCGCTTCCAAAGGAAGTAAAATGACTCCACAAATCCTTGATGGTCAGTGGTTTATTGGATGCATTTGTGGCTGATAGAATGGCGAGAATCATCAAGGTTTAGGTCTTATTACCTTATTAACGGTTAGTTGATCAAATATTTTTATAAACTGTGCCCACCTCTGTACCTTACCTTTTGCTGATAAAAATGTCAGAGTCTTCTGTGGATTTGGACGTTTAACTAGTGAACTGAACTTCTGCATGGATATGACATTTAATATCACAGATATTAAATTATCAAATAATAAAACTTTTAGTCTTCTTTAAGCTGCAGAGGGCAGTAGTTCGACAAGATGCGTCTAACCGGTCCAGAAATTGTAAAAGAAGAAGACTCGTGCGCGCAGTGAGAGGCGGAGCAACACCAAAAAAAAAAAAAAAAAAAAACAGGAGGCGTGGTTCGGTTCCAAAATACAGGAAATGAAAGTGAAGGGAGCCTGTGGCTGAAGAGCGATGCTTCACGTCTACAACCATCATAATTAAAACAGGCCTTTGCTTTGATAAACAAAGGATTTGACTCAGTACAAAGGTGGGTAAAAAATGTAAAATATTTACGGAACAGAGAAAGAAAGGGAGAGCTGCGGTTTCTACTTCCCTTTTCCTGATTTCAGTCAGTCGGGAATACAATGGCTTCAGAGAAAAGAAGTTCTATTTTTAAAAGACGTAAAAGTTAACATGACAGCTGGCTTAGGGGCTGTTATGTTTCATTATTGAGACGTAGGTGAAATTTGAGCGCGTCAAAATATATACTAACGTCAATTTTTATAAAAACGACGATAAACCATCGATGATGTTGAGTGCCCTGTGCTTATTTTTATTTCTGACATCTGTTTTGTCTTCAGCAAGAGTAAGACTTTCCTTTTCTACGATTTTAACATCCTGGATTGCATTTTTACTTGTTAAAAAGGTATCTTTACATCTACTGACCAGGTTTGAGCATATAGGAGGATTTTATGTAGTTACTACTCTTGTTTATAGAAAAATATCTTAATTATTTTCAAGTTCATGTGTATATGTCCAGAGGTTTTTATCAAAAACAATTCTGATGCTTGTATGTATGCTCCAAAGAGACACAAAAAGCATGTCCATCCTAACGTGACACACCACATAAACTGTAGATCCTTCACAGTTATCTGGGAAAGCTCCCATACAAAGTGTTTGGGAAGGGCAGGACTTAAAAAAAATATTTAGAATGTGATTGGAGGAATGTTCTGTCTGTCGCGTTCATGGCGGGCCATTCAGAGGGACAAGACAAAATGAGGTTGTACCCATGTGCTTCTCCTGAGCTGACAGGCCACTGCTGCCATAGTTTTCCAGTTCTGATTAAATTTCCTCTTTCCTACAGCTACATCCGAGATAATAGCCATTGCAGCAGTAGCCGTATACACCGGCAAGCCTCACACTGTGACAAGAGTAAACTAATGCTGAAGAAGACTGGGAGAAGAGTGGAAACAGTTTTACCATCATGAAAAGCTTCTAGTGTTGCTCTTAGCTCTTGTTTTAAGAAAGAAATGTTGTCCAGTGCTGACAAAACTGTAACTGTGACTACATCCATGCTAGTCACTGCACTGGCAGCCTTTCATACTTCAGCTAACCCCTCTCCCCAGTAACTCTCACTTACCCTGTTTTGCAGGTCAGCAGAAGAGCGAAACATCTTTTCCATCATGAAAAGCTCTTAGTGTTGTTTTTCTCCTTATTTCATACAAAAATTTGATCCAGTTCTGGTAAAATTACTACTGTGCTATTGCTACATCTAATCTAATTGTGGTGTTACATTTAATCTTGGTAGTTCTGAGTTGTCGTCATAAAAAATGCACCTTAAGCCTGTAATTCCAACTCTTAAGTCTGCCCAGTGGACTTACCTGATAACAGAAATGGAGTCTGGCAAATCTATCCACTTTGCAAGGTTATGTCCATCCACCCAGGCTGTCTGCCCTTTGTTTGACTCCGGTTTGATTCAGTATGGTTTGGTATGCAAAAAAATCCGAACTGAGCTGGACCGCTCGATGGAAGCAACCTATATGTGTTTCAGGATGTTCCACATTATTGATTGATTTGTCTCTCTATTCCAGAGATGTCGACCACCAGCTGTGAGTTATCTGAAGTGCAGTTTCGCTGCTCCATCTGTTTGGATGTGTTCACTGATCCAGTCTCCATACCATGTGGACACAATTTCTGCAAGCAATGCATCACACACAACTGGGATGTCAACGTGCGATGTGAATGTCCGTTGTGTAAGACGGTGTTAAACACAAGACCTGAGCTTCGTGTGAACACATTCATATCAGAGATGGCTGCTCAGTTCAGACACTCTGCTGTGAAGAAGGCCAGAAGACGCTCAATCCAACAAAGTTCCTCTTCTGAAGAGGTTGTGTGTGGTGTCTGTACTGAAACCAAAGCGAAGGCGCTGAAGTCCTGCCTGACATGTCTGACCTCCTATTGTGAGACTCACATGGAGTTTCATGAGAAGGTCATCGGACAGACAAAACACGAGCTGATCGATCCTGTGGGAAACCTGGAGGAGAGGATGTGCAATAACCATCACAGACCTCTGGAGATGTTCTGTAAGACGGATATGACTTGTGTTTGTTTCAGCTGCACTGAATCCAGTCATAAGCTTCATCATATCATTCCCTTGATGGAACAATACGAAGAGAAGAAGGCTGAGCTGAGAGAGACAGAGGACGACATTCAGAAGATGATTAAGGAGAGGCAACTGAAGATTCAGACGCTGAAAGATTCAGTGAGGCTCAGCAGGGAAGATGCAGACCGAGAGAAATCTGACAGCAGGGAGGTCTTCACTGCTCTGATCCGCTCTGTTGAGGAAGGCCTGGCTCAGCTGCATGACTTGATCGAAAATAAGCAGAAAATAATAGAGGAAAGGACTGAAGGCTTCATCAAAGAGCTGGAAGATGAAATCTCTGAGCTGACAAAGAGAAGTGCAGAGGTGGAGGAGTTTTCACACTTTGAAGATCACCTCCAGTTTCTTCAGAACCTGGCCTCCATGAACCCTGCTCCACCCACCAAAGACTGGACACACGTCCAAGTTCACTCATCGTATGAGGGGATTGTGAGAGGAGCTGTGGCTAAAGTGGGGGAGAAAGTCAGCGAAGAGGTCAAGAAGCAAGTTCAGTTTGAGCTGGCTAAAGTCAAACAGTACATGATATATGTCACTCTGGATCCTGATACTGCACATCCCTCCCTTACCCTGCATTGGAGTAAAAAAGTAGCATGCGGTAAAAAGCAGAGTCTCCCAAACAACCCAAAGAGGTTTTCTGAGAGTGCTTGTGTCCTGGGAGATCAGGGTTTTTTGGCAGGAAAGTTTTATTTTGAGGTTCAGGTCAATGATAAAACAAATTGGGAATTAGGAGTAGCCCTTGGATCAATGGACAGGAAGGAATCAGTCTTTCCCAGCCGAGGGCGAGGCCCTTGGGTTTTGCAGTTGAAGAATGGAAAGGATTACTCAGTCAGTGGTTATAATTTTGACCCTCCATCTCTTAAGTGGAAGCCTCGGAAGGTGGGGGTGTTTGTCGATTATGAAGAGAGTCTCGTCTCCTTCTACAATGTAGGTACAGGGTCCCACATCTACTCCTTCTCTGGCTGCAAATTCAGTGGCATACTGTACCCATACCTCAATCCTTCAGGGGACAACCGTGCCCTTGAGGTCCTGTAAGAGCATATCAGGTTACCAATGTTGGGTTGCTTCCCAACATCAACACTGCATCCAAGTATGAACGTGGGGAATGAGGAACACTCTTTTTTTGGAGATTTGTTTGAGTTCATGTTAAGTCACACGGAAGTGACTTCTGGCTGAGAGTTGCCGTCTAAGACTTGAGACTTGGATTTGGCTTCTCCTTAAGGTTTGATCAGACTACATGTTTTTTTTGTGTGTGTGTGTGTGTGTTTTGTGACAGCACCAGCTAATCATTGAATGTTATCACAACGTTATCTCCCATCTTCATGACTGTTTGGGGGCTTATTGGTCTTCAGGAGGTGGGTCAAAGAGTGTCATAGCTACCACAAAAGCACTGGGTTTGACTCTAGCAGTCTTGTGGTCTGAAAATGAGAAACCCTCAAAAAAGAAATGATTATGGATCAGTAAGTTGACAATGGACTTGCTATCCTTCAAACAGAACTTGAGCTTCAACTCTGAGAATATCTCAATAGAATTAGTCCAGTTAATAGAGCTAAATACAGTTACATGTGTGACTTATTGGTCAGCATGATCATGTAAAGCCCTGACGACATGTCAAGGAGTCAAACTAGACTGAAGGCACCAGTAAAATTTCTGACATGCTAGTTTAAGTACGGCTAAATTTGAGTTGTCTGAAGTGGCCATAAATACCTAAGTTTGGATCTTGATTTGTCTTCTAAGAGTTTGGACTGGATTAAAACTTGCACTCAAAGATTTGAGACTGTACTCTGACTTGCCCTAAATGAGTCAGACTCAAGGCTTCAGATGTGATTTGGACTTGTCCATAAAGACTTAAGAATCTAACTGGGCTTGAACAGATTTGACTCAGACTTGTCCCTCTGAGACTTGACTTGGGACTTTTCCACATAAGATTTGAGACTTGAACTGAAATTATCCATCAAAGAATTGAAATGTTATTTGAATTTGCCCTCACAGACTTGAGACTAGATGTGGGCTTGTCCATGAAGACACAGACTTGGTACTTGGTTAAGGCTTTCCCTCAAAAACTTGAGATGTGACTTGGACCCTGTTGGCTTTATTTGAACTTAACCTCAAAGACTTGAGACTTGATTCGGACTTGTCTGTAAAGACTTAAGGCTTTAGCAGGGCTGGACCAGATTTGACTCAGACTTGTCCCTCTGCTACTTGAGACTTAACTTTGGCTTTCCCTTATGAGAGCTGAGACTCAACAGAACTTGTCCATCAACGAATTGAGACTTTATTTGGACTTGCCCTCACAGACTTGAGACTTGATGTGGACCTGCCCTTTAAAATACAGACTTGCTTGATTTGGACTTTCCATCAAAGACTTGAGACATGACTTGGACTCACCCTCATAGACCTGAGCACTGAATTCTAACCAAGGGACTTGAGAACTGATTTGCCCTCGGCCTCAAAGACTTGTGATTTAGTAAAGACTTGACCTCATAGACCTAAAGATTTAATTTGGACTCTGTCTACGGGGGCTGAAACTTGGTTTGGACTTAATCCTTGATTTGAGTTTGCCTTCCAAGACTCAGACATGACTTGGACCCTAGGAGACTTAAGATTAGAAATGGACTCTTCTTCAAACACAACACTTGATTTGGACTTGCCCTCCAAGACTTGAGAACAATGTGGAACTGCCCATAAAAACACAGGCTTGGGACTTGATTTGGACTTTCTTTCGAAGATGTAAGACTTGACTTGGGACTTGCCCCTTTCAGTTAAGACTTGACTTGGACCTGCCCTTAAACCACTCAAGACTGGACTGGAACTTGCCCTCCAAGGCTCAGACTTGGATTGGACTTGCCTTAAGAAACTTAAGTTTAGATGTAGACTCAACCTTAAAACTCTTCAACTGATTTGGACTTACCCTCTTAGACTTTAGACTTGATGTGGAACTGCCCATACAGACACAGACTTCTGACCTGATTTGGACTTTTCCTCAAAAACGTAAGACCTGACTTGGGGCTTACCCCTCTAAATTAATACTTGACTTGGACTTGCCCTCCATGACTCAGGCTTGACTTGGACGTGCCATAATAGACTTAAAACTAGACTTGGACTGACCTTCAAGGAAACAACACTTGATCCGGACTTACCCTCTAAGACTTGAGACCGAATTTGGACTTGACAAAAGGACTTGAGACTTTAGTTGGACTGCTGCGGTCAGACTTTAGATTGAACCTGGACCTGACTTCCTTCACAGACTCGAGACTTTTCTTGGACCGCCATGTTGTCCATCTTTAATTCAGTCTTGTTTTTGTCAGCAGTGGGGATCACAGGCTTTCTATCGTGATTTATTTTTGTTACAGTAAGTTTGTTGTTTAAGATCTAAAGTTCACCTAATGAAGAATCTAACTGTATAACTGAAATGTTCGTTTTCTATCAGAAAGTACCAGAAATCCCAGCACTCTGATACTTAATGCTTGTACATAGTGGAGAATCGTTTTCTTAATTACCTGTAATGCTGTTCAACTTAAAATAAAAAGCAGAATTAACATACAAAACGTGTTTTTCATTGTGTTGTTTCTAATATTATTTAACCAGTCTTAAATACTTTTAGTAGCTTAAAGCACAATACCTTAAAGTTAATTGATAATGAGTCAGAATGTCCTCTAAGGATAACCTGAAAACAGTTTGGATTTTTTCTATTTTACAGTAAAAAGAGAATAAACGGTCATTTTTCCATTTCTATCATCTATTCCCTAACCTATGCAATTCAGGCATGGACCCAGGGTGGAAAGAAATTAGACATTTATTCAAATTACTGCACTTCAGTAGATTTTTTGGTAATACTTTATTTTAGTGGGCCTTATTTATGTGGTAATTTTATAGCAATAGGTGGTAATTATCTTTTAAGTACTGAAGAATAAGGTGATAATTACCTTTTTATAAGTTGTCATTGTACAGAGTAATAACTTAGAAATATGGGAGTATTAAGGAAGTATTTACCTAGATAAATTTCACCCAGATAAATTTAAAAAATTATCCTCTTATTTCAGAGAAATTACACAGTAAATGCTGCCTGACTACCAGAGAATCACTGCAATATTACAATGAATTATTTGATAATTAATACATTATAACTGGCTACAGAATTTCTTGATATTAATGAGTTATTACTTGGTAAATGCCAAAGAATTTCTATGTACATTCTTATTCTTGAGAAATTACTATAATTTCACTTTTTACTATAGAATTACTAGGTAATTAGGACCCTCTAAAATAAAGTGCTAACCATTTTTTATTGATTAAGTTTTTAAATCTTTTTTTTTCTTTTTTAAATCCTAAATCTTTAAATCTTTTTTTAATCAATCTTTGCTTTCACTCAAGTATATTTTGACGAAATTATTTTAGTTTAATACATTAAAAAAGCATCCAGTCCTGAGTTTAAAGATAAACACCAAAAGCCAAAACGTGTGTTCAATCATGAACTAGTTTTGATAACAGTGATATCTCACTCTCTCCTAAACTTGTTGACTCTTTTCTCACAGTCACTTTACTATCACAGAAACACAATATTGATTAGAAATTAAGGACTAGGTTGGGTTTATATCCCGGCGTAGTTAGAGGCGGAGCAGCTTCGACAGACAGGAGGAGAGGAGGGCTTCTGCTTCAAACCCCAGCGAAAGTGAAAGGTGCTCTTCACCGAAGAAGAATATCATCTTAATATCTCCATCCACTAGTTATCTACACCTGTTATCCCGCTCAACTAAACTGAGTTTCATCTGGACTTGACTTGTCATACAGCGAGGATTTTGCTTCCTATAGAGGTGAGTACAAACTTTAAATGCTAACGGTATTTGAAATCAAAAGTAGAGCTACGAGTCAGAAATCCCTCTACCTGTTTTCATTTAAATCAGG
Source organism: Cheilinus undulatus (assembly GCF_018320785.1). Classification (NCBI taxonomy): domain Eukaryota; kingdom Metazoa; phylum Chordata; class Actinopteri; order Labriformes; family Labridae; genus Cheilinus; species Cheilinus undulatus. The sequence goes on along the minus strand of NC_054887.1, from coordinate 13,717,971 downwards.
ACTGAAATAATCTTTTTAACCAACGTTGATTTTAGAATAAAGACTGAATATTTAAAGCAGCTTGGTCTTTATCAGCTGGTTCAAGTTTGATCACCACAGATATTTTGACCAAAACATGAAATCATCTTAATTTACCTACTGACGTAGCGCCAGTGATCTGTTCTATATGTCTGGAGTATTATTACCATAACTCTGCCAAAGTTTGTCCGATTTGAAAAATTCCAACGGCGTTGGAAAGCTGAGAATTGTGGGCATGCGCACATGTATGGTTCATTACGGTACTCACAACCATATAACGTGGGCATTCATAACAATGCACCAGAAGTTTGGAGAGACAACTACACAGATTCTCAGCACCATAACTCCTCGAAAGTTTGCTCAATTTCACAGAGAGCTGAGAATCTGTGCTTTCCGGCAATGTATGATGTGTGGTAATATATTATATTATATTAATGTCGAACAGCACCGCGAAAAGGTCAGCTTTGTAGAAGACCAGTGAGAAAGGAGAGTAAAGGAAGAGAGTAAAAGGAGAGCGAACGAGAGTGGTGGTTTGTTTTCTAAAAATAGCGTTAGATAGTGGCATTTGTGCGTGTCTGTGTTTTATTACACACATCTATAATGTCGGGGAGACCATCAAGAACGGTAAAACAGCCACTACGGTTCATAGAGGAGGACAGCGATTTGAAGGATGCATCTTCTGAACTGAGGTTTAGTATAGTTCTCTTTTGCACACCCAGAGTCCTAGACTCAAAAATGACTGGTGATTGTTCTAAACATGTACAGGTTCACATTTCAAATGTCCAATCAAAACTTCATGAGCAATAACACAATTTCTTCTCATAAAAGCCATGAAAAACAAATCTGTTTTTGTGTTTTTCTTCTTTTAAACTGCTGACAATTCCATATAATGTGCAATAATCATTAACCAGATGTTGAAAAGTCAAGTTCAAGTTCTCCTGGGAAAAGGGACCAAAGCTGTCAGACGTAGGGCATTTCCTGACTATTTCACAGCCAGAATAACAAAATATGTCCAAATCGCCATTTTTACCCTCAGTAGGTAAAGGGTTAAAAACACTCAAGCTTTTCATGAATGGTAATCCTTCAGAGTCAAGACTGCAGTGCTCACTTCTGGCCAGGCGATGGCAGCAGATGCATTTATAAAACCATGTCTGACCCTGCAGAGTGCTCTGGGCTTTTCTTTCTCCAGTTTTTGTCTTCAGTAGGAGGAAACTCGTCTCTGTTTCTGCTCTGTACTTGCTAAAGTTCGTTTATTACTTACATGTGGATAAATCTTTAGGAATGCTGGCAAAGTTTGCAGTGAAACCGATATCCCCCTAAGACGCTGCATCCTAAGTATGACAATATTTTGACTTTCCTAAAACATAGAATAACTGGAGACAATTGTCCAGAATGTCCATTCACTTTTATATAATTTCCCTAAAATGTTGGGAGAATTTGCTATGAAATTTTCAGATACAGTTTTGGGAAGATGTCATTGGATATTTTGGAGGGAATTTGTTGTATTTATTTATTTTAATTTGTCATTTTCATGGTAAATATAGGAAAATGGTTGGATATTTTTGGGAAATTTGTTTGGAAATTTTCAGGCACTTTCATTGAAAATTATTATTATTATTATTATTATTTTCATGGATTTTTATTTAAATTTTGAATTGACTCAGAAATTTGTTGGATATTGTTTTGAAACTTTAAGAAAGTGTAGTGGAAAATTAGGAAATTTGTATTTTCGATGGAATTTTGTTTGAATTTTTTGGGGACTTTCATGGAAATTTGGGAATTTCATTTAGACATTTTCAGGCAGTTTCATGGAAAATTAAGGAAATTGGTATATTTGGTGGAATTTTATTCTAATTTTGTAAGGAATTTTCATGGAAATTTGGGAAATTTATCCAGGTGTTTTAGTGAGTTTGTTTGGAAATTTTCTGGCAGCTTCAAGTAAAAGTAGGAAATTGGTATCCTGGTGTAATTTTCTTTGAGTTTTTAAGAGAACTTCACGGAAAGTACTTTTAAATCTTTAGGAATTTATTTGGATTTTTTCAGATAGTTTCAGTTTTTTTAAAATGTTATTGAAAATTTACATACAAAACTGGGTTAATCTTATTATTTTTTAAAGTAATTTATTTGAAACTTGAGGGAATTTCTGTGGATTTTGCAGATGAAAATTTCCCTGAAATTCAGAACTTTTAGTGTAAATTTTGTTCATGCTTGGCCTTAACAAGTCCTTGTGGTCCATCATCAAAATAACAACAACAAAAAAGACTCCCCTATCCCTCTCTCAGTGACTGACACCATTTCTGACTGACTGAAGACCCCCAAACAGTGACCAACAGGCAACAGGAGCTTCAAAAGATTTGTGGACACCATTTTAAATGCATTCCAAATAAAAGATCAAGTCTCAGCAGTTTCTAGGAGGATTTTATGCAAATATGACTGTTGTCAGGAAGGAAGATCAGAGAACAGAACACTGGGACTGTTTACCTAAGCCTGAAACTGAATGTGCAGGTCACAACTTGTCCACGAGAGTGTTTTGGAGTTGTTGGATTGTGCATTAGTTTGTTTCACAATAAAAATGATTCAAGCCTTAATATTATTTAACCAGTCTCAAATACTTTTAGTGGCTTAAAGCAGAAAACCTTAAAGTTAATTGGTAAGAGTCAGAATGTCCTCTAAGGATCACCTGAAAACAGTTCTGGTCTCACTTGTTTACTAATGTGGCTTAGTATCATTTCTTGTTGAAAGAAAATCCAACATCTTTTAGCTTTTGCTAATCTGGTTTGACCATAAAAAAGAAAATGCAAACATTTTTCTATTTTACAATAAAAAGAGAATAAACAGTCATTTCCCATTTCCATCATCTATTCACTAACCTATTCAATTCAGGCATGGACCCAGGGTGGAAAGTAACTGGACATTTATTCAAATTACTGCATTTCAGTAGGTTTTTTAAGTAATACTTAATTTTAGTGGACCTTATTTATGTGGTAATTTTAAAGCCATAGGTGGTAATTATCTTTTAAGTACTGAAGAATAAGGTGATAATTACCTTTTTATAAGTTTCCATTGTACAGAGTAATAACTTATAAATTTGGTAATATTAAGGAAGTAATTACCTTGTAATGATGTTTTAATTATCAGGTAATTCGGTTTAATATTTATTCAGTTCTCTTGTAATCAGGTTGTATTTTTACACTAACTCTAACTCCCTAGCCCTAACCCAAAACTTACCCAAACCCTTAGAATTACTTGGAAATGATTCAGGAAGGACTCACTTGCAATTAGTGGCCAAAATAAAAAAATAAAAAAAAAACTTGGGAATTGTCAAAAATTATCCTCTTATTTCAGAGAAATTACACAGTAATTGCTGCCTGGTTACCAGAGAACTGCCGCAATATTACAGTGAATTATTTGATAATTAGTACATTATGACTGGCTATAGAATTTCTTAATATTACTGAGTTATTACTTGGTAAAATGCCAACAGTAGCGTGCACAGACATTTTGGCGGGGCAGGTGCTCAGCGAAAAATAAGGGCACTGTGTGCGGCATGTGGAACTGCCGGCTGCCTTATTACAGCAGAGTGAGATTTAAAAAAAAAAGAAAGAAAAAAACATTACAGGCACATGTTGTATAGTAGCTATTTTTGCAATTGTTTCATCTCTTTCACATACAGCTGGTTCTTGCTCATGCCTTTCTTGTTCTCCCTCATTTTGATCATCCATGCTGGTAGATGGCCTACTGCAGGACAGCACAGAGCTGCTTCCCTGCTGTAGCTGCCTGGAGAATAATCATAGTTTAAATAATAGGCTATTAGGGTAAATACAAGATTACTGCAAGTCCTGTAACATAAGCATAACTTAGGGTTGGTACAAAATAATATAATTAGCTAATTTAGCAACATGCCCGATTTAGTACCACCAAACCACTTTGTGTAGTTAAAATAAAATGTGGGCAGCTTTTAAGATATTTCAATAAAATTAGAGGAACAGTTCAACTTTAAAATCTGAGCTTTAAAAGGCCCTGAACAGTTAACATGACTCTGGTCTTGACTCTGACCTTTCATCTTCGTCTTCCTCTTCCTCCTTGCTGCTGGTACATGCTTTTATCTAGGACAGCAGAGAGCTGCTTCCCTGGGCAGCCTGCTGTCGCTCCCTTTCTCCTTTTTAACCCTCTCCTTTCTAGGCATTATGCTAATGCTGCAAAGAGACCAAAAGTATGAATAAGACTGCTTGGTGGCATTACAACAAGGCAGAATGCTACTTTTTCTGCAGGCAATTGGGAATTTCCTGTTTGTCACTGAGCACTAAATATTCAGCTTAAGTATACTGATAGATTCACATGCTGTACCAATGACAAACTCTACCGACATTAGTTGTGTGGTGGTCTTCACGTCATATCTATTATTGATTTGGGCTAGCGTCTTGTTAAGTAGGTGAGCGGTCGGCTAGTTTATGCTCAGCTGTGTTCGGTGCTGTATGAGACAGGCTACTTCACAACAGAGACAAATAAATGCAGGTTACAGCTTGGCAACTGAAGCTTAGGGGGCAAACAATACACTCGATTCATTTATGTTATTTGGCTGGCTGGTGGGGCAGGGGAGGAGGTGTGAGTGGGCTCCAACTTTGCACTGCTGCTGCAACGACGCGCCTCCATTTGTGTCTGCGCTGTGCGTTCACGTAGAGAGGTGTGTGTGGAGGAGGAGGGGGGCATTATTATCACACACTTTTAATCGTCGAGCATTTATAGATGATCATGTCAACATGGGCCACATACAATACACTGTAAAAAACAACAACAACAACAACAAAAAAATTTTTTAAAAGGGCACTTGCTTGGTCCAGAGGGCAATGGGCAGGTGCTATAGCACCACCTAGTGTCTATCTGTGCACGTCACTGATGTCATTATTAAAATGTAGATGGCCTAGCTTGCTCACATTAGTTCTGTGCTACCGGTACTGACTAGTAGATCTTATTTTGAAGCTTCTGTTTGAGAAAAACAAGAAAAACTAACTAGTGAATGTTGTTATATTAACCCGGATGTTGACCAGAGCGAAAAATGAGTAAAACTAACTAAAAACGAGAAAAACTGACTAGCGAATGCCGTTATATTTAAAAAACACTGCAGTATGGGTATCCTGGGTGTGGATGTGGACATAACCCGGATGTTGAAACCTGGATGGGGTGTTTCAGTCAGCGAAAACGGGAACCCCGACCAGCACAGGAACGTCCATTTGTGGCCGCATTCGGATGATATTGGTTCCTGAGGATCCTGAGGATCATGACTATTAGTCAGAGCATATACAGTTGAAACCAGAAGTTTACATACACTATATAAAAAGGCACATAAACTTTTTTTTCTCACCATCTAACATTAAATCAGATTAAACTTTTCCTGTTTTTGGTCAATTAGGATTACCAAAATTATTTCTATTTGCTAAATACCAGAACAATGAGAGAGATCATTTTTTAGACATTTTTTTATTATTTTCTTGAGAGTCAGAAGTTTACATACATTTCATTAGTATTGGTAGCATTGCCTTTAAACTGTATGACTTGGGTCAAATGTTTTGGATATGCTCCCACAAGCTTCTCACAGGAAGCAGGAATTGCAGGAATTTTTGCCCATTCCTCATGGCAGAACTGGTGTAACTGAGCCAAGTTTATAGGCCGCCTTGCTCGCACATGCCTTTTCAGCTCTGCCCATAAATTTTCAATGGGATTGAGATCAGGGCTTTGTGATGGCCACTCCAAAACATTGACTTTGTTATCCTTAAGCCACTTTGTAACCAGTTTGGCAGTATGCTTAGGGTCATTGTCCATTTGGAAAACCCATTTGCACCCAAGCTTGAACTTCCTGGCTGATGTCTTGAGATGTTGCTTCAATATTTCCACATAATGTTCTTTCCTCATGATGCCATCTATTTTGTGAAGTGCACCAGTCCCTCCTGCAGCAAAACAACCCCACAACATGATGTTGCCACCCCTATGTTTCACAGTTGGGATGGTGTTCTCAGGCTTGCAAGCTTCCCCCTTTTTTCTCCAAGAGTAACGATGGTCATTATGGCCAAAAAGTTCAATTTTAGATTCGTCAGACCACAGAACATGTCTCCAAAAATTAAGGTCTTTGTCCCTGTGTGCATTTGCAAACTGTAATCTGGCTTTTTTATGTTTCTTTTGGAGTAATGGCTTCTTCCTGGGAGAGTGGCCTTTCAGCCCATGTCGGTACAGGACTTGTTTGACTGTTGATAATGACACACTCTTACCAGCTTCAGCCAGCATCTTCACAAGGTCTTTTGCTTTTGTTCTTGGTTTGAGATGCACTTTTCAGACCAAAGCACGTTCATCTCTGGGACACAGAACCCATCTCCTTCCTGAGCGGTATGATGGCTGGACATTCCCATGGTGTTTATACTTGCGTATAATTGTTTGAACAGATGAACGTGGCAGCTTCAGTCATCTGGAAATTGCACCCAAGGATGAACCAGACCTGTGCAAGTCCAGAATTCTCTTCCTGATATCTTGGCTGATTTCTTTTGATTTTCCCATGATGTTACAGAAAGAAGCAGTGTGTTTCAGGTGTGCCTTAAAATACATCCACAGGTGTGCCTCTAATTAACTCAAATGTTGTCAATAAACCTATCAGAGGCTTCCAAAGACATGACATCATCTGGGCTTTCCCAAATTGTTTAAAGGCATAGTAATCTTGGTGTATGTAAACTTCTGACTCTCAAAAAAATAATAAAAAATTGTCTGAAAAAATCATTTTCTCATTATTCTGGCATTTAGCAAATAGAAATAATTTTGGTAATCCTAATTGACCAAAAACAGGAAAAGTTTAATTTGATTTAATGTTAGATGGTGAGAAAAAAAGTTTATGTGCCTTTTTATATAGTGTATGTAAACTTCTGGTTTCAACTGTATATATGTATATATATATATATTAGTGATCATATTGTGTTTTCACCAGGTTATATTGTTTCTAGATATCTATCCCTTTAACTAATGTATCTGGTTGAAGTTTCGCTGCTCTCCGCCATTACAAACTATGACCAGACGCTTTGCATAGTGGGTAACATTAGGTGAAGCAGACTGGTCACGATGCATACTGTGAAATTTTCTCAAATCAGTACGTCATCCGGGTATTTTCGGCATACTGCAACTTTTGCATTTGTTCGCATAGTGTATACTACATTTTGGGCAAATCAGTACGCACTGCTGGTATAGTAGGCGAATTCGAAAACAGCCGAAACCTGTGCTCTCTGACTTCAATCTTGTGCTAAAGAACTGCCTTTTATTTTATTTTCAACAAGACCCTACAGACACAACAAGTCCCTTACTCTGGAAAGATACTGTTGTTGTCCCAGTCCACAAATCCAGTTGTCTGAAAACTTCCAATGATTTTAGAGCTGTTGCTCTTACCTCGGTTTGAATGAAGATTTTAGAGAAACTGGTGAGGATAACAGACCCTGAGGATAAGAGACCTTGTACTGGAGTAAGTGCAGTTTGTTTACAGACCAAATAGAGGAGTGGATAATGCTACTGTGGGACCCATAGGAATGTGAAGCATGTTAATGGACACTTTTGTGCATTTAAATGGACTCAAGGAACCTCCTCCTTTAATATATTTTATTTTTATATTAATTTGTACATTACTTAGTTCAGTTCCCATCTGATATAGCCATACATAAAACACTGGGGCAGCCGAGTGGTCTTGCTGACACACAGTTGCACACGCATGGTTCAGTAGACCAAGATACTCGCTGGTATGATGCCACGCTAAGCTGATGTGCTTGTGTTCTTGTATTTACAGTTAAAAGTTTATTAAACGAACCCATGCACACATGGAAGTCCCTGTTTTTGTCCAAGTGTGCAACACTACTGTAGCAATGCTAAACATGCTTTTAAAACATCTGGACAATGATGGGACTCACAACAGGTTTTTATTTTCCAGCTGACCTCTGTAGAAAAAATTATCAGGTTTAGGGACATTAAATGACAGAGTTTGTGAGCTCAATAAAATGGCACAGGGTAAATGTAGGAGGTTTAAATGATAATCACACATTTACTCTGGTATGGACGTAGGCTTATTGAAGGAGATCAGATCCTTAATAAGTAACCCCCTAACACCTCTTACTTAAATCCCATTGGCTCAAAGGAGGTTTCCAAATGCTTGGCAGTCTGCTGTGGTGGCCCCTCTACTCAAAGATGGAGACCCTCCTCTAGTCACCAACCTCAGGCTACTTTACAGAACTACAGCTACCCCCTGGAAGATCTTGGAGGTGCTGACCCTCATCCTGTCCCTTTCACATTTGGCTTTGAACTGGTCTAACAGAGGTCCCTGGCTGAGGACACCAACAAAACCACATCATCTGCAAAAAGTAGAGATGTGATTCTGAGTCCCCTAAACCAGAATGTGTCTGACTTAAGGAAAAGGGATCCATCATCCTGATCTGTAGGGATAAGTACCAAAATCTAGTACCAACCTGGCACCAGTTTCAAAAGGTCTGGAACCTAATAGGACGAATCAGAACACAGATTTTGGTGCTTCATTTTGGTTCCCACCACCCAAATGCAACTCCCTTCCAAACGAAAGGCACAAAATACCTTATGGAATTAACATACAGGGTTTTTCCTGGCTCAGATTGAGGTAGAGGTGGTACCATCCTGATCACTTACACTCTGACCTTTGTAGGAGGTTCCAGGGGCCGTGCTCCTCATCAAGAACAAGTTATATGATTTTGAGTTGATAACATCAATCTAGTGCACTTTGAGAGCAACATTAGGAGGCTAAATCTATAACAGTCTTTCTCTATGAATTATTCTTTGAACTTGTACGACTTAATCCAGAGACACACAGATTCCAATTCGATCTGCCCTTTCTAGTTTCGAACAGTTTCCTGGTCTGACCTCCTGATTTAGAATTTGGATGATACCAGTTTTAGTCCTTTAAACCTGTTACTAACATCAGAAAGCTTTTTACCCTTTTTATGTCCATAATAAAATAATGACTGTCAACTTTTCATTGAAAAAAAATCTTTAAAAAACTGGTCCTGTCAGTCATGTGCCCTACAAGGCAATGAGGTTTTATCCCCTCATCGTATTGGTGTGATGACAAAGTGGGAGAGGTGTGTGCATGCCAGTTACGCAGATATGACTTGAGATTTTACATTCATTCCCAGTCCTTTTTTTAAAAATTCCGGAACATTTAAAATTTGAGCGGAATTTTATTTCCTCACGTTATATGTAATCCTCCGTGTCTGGAGTGTGAGCGGCCACGCTCCACAGCTGATACAACGGAAAGAAATGACCTGCAGCAGCTCAGACAGACGGGACAGGCTCTTGGCATACACAGTACAGGTGGTCGTCATGTTTAAGAGGAGCATTGCTTCAATTCAAAGTTATTTTTTAACTTGAGTGCCATTGACGTATATATACGTCATTTAAAAACCAAAGCTTGAGTGCCATTGACATATATACGTCAAAGTGTTTTTTTTGGCAGCTGGCACAAGGGGGCACTCTCACACTCCCTGTGAGTAATTTTGGGGCTTCTGGGATACGTAGTCGGAACACGGAAGAGATGGTAGATCAAACATCAGAGGTGGAGACCCTGGGGTCAAAGAGCAGAGCGATCGTTACGGAGGTAATCTGAGAAATTGCTTACTCACTGAAACTGTCACTGAAGTTAACGACAGCAAATCCAGGGATCGGTGCTTTAATTCTTCCTTCTCTGTGGCCAAGAGGCTAAAGAATGCCGCAAGGTCTCCGCCATACATTGGAGAAATAAGGCAGCCTCTCACCAGCTGGATGCATACAGCAACAAGCAGGAGAGGACGTTGGCGTATAGGGGGGTCCCGTGGAGGCCGTCCAATTCAAGAGTGTGAATGGCATGACAGTGACTGGAAGCATTTTTATTTATTTTACAATAAAATAACATTTGTAATACAATTTTCAGATGTCTTTTATGTTATTGAAGGCAAAATTATAACATTCAAATCACTGTTCTACTTGACAGACTCTCTTTCACAAAAATGCATTTTTCTTAGCTTTCTAGAAAAAAAGTGGTCTTTTTGGTGAAACTGGCTGATATTCTACTTCAGATAAGTCAAGAATGGAACAAGGTACAAACAAACATTTTTTCCATGATGAAATGGAGAGATTCATCTTTCATTAAAACTATTTGGTGTTTTCAGAATCATAGTACAAAATATTCTGTGGGTTTTAAAAGATGACTCAAAATGGCCAAAAACGCTGGCACAAGCCACTTTCCATTTTATAAAAGGGCTGGCACTCAATGAGTTAACAAACGCATGTATGCTGCAGCTACAGTCCCCCTCAAAAAGTATGTGAACCCTTTGGGATTTCTTGGATTTCTGCATAAAGTGGTCATCAAATGTGTTCTGATCTTCATCTAAGTCACAACAATAGACAAACACAGTCTGCTTAAACTAATACCGTGCAAAACATGATATGTTTTCATGTTTTTATTGATAAAACCATTTAAACACTCACAGTGTTTCACAGGGTGGAAAAAAGTATGTGAACCCATAGGCTAATGACTTCTCCAAGAGCCAGGAGTCAACCAACCTGGAGTCCAATCAATGTGATGAGATTGGATGTGTTGGTTAAAGCTGCCCTGCCCTATAAAAAACACACAACAGTTTTGAATTTGCTGTTCTCAAGAAGCATTGCCTGATGTTAACCATGCCTGGCACAAAAGAGCTCTCAGAAGACCTACGATCAAGAATTGTTGACTTGCATGAAGTTGGAAAGGGTTACAAAAGTATCTCTAAAAGCCTTGATGTTCATGTGTCCATGGTAAGACTGTCTACAAATGGAGAAGGTTCAGCACTGTTGCTACTTTCCCTAGGCGTGATCGTCCTGTAAAGATGACTGCAAGAGCACAGTGCAGAATGCTCAATGAGGTGACGAAGACTCCTAGAGTGTCAGCTTAAGACTTACAGAAATCTCTGGCACATGCCAACGTTTGTGTTGACAAATCTACAATAAGTAAAACATTAAACAAGAATGGAGTTCATGGGAGGACACCATGGAGGAAGCCACTGCTGTCCAAAAAAAACCGTTGCTGCATGTTTGAAGTTTACAAAAGAGCACCTGGATGTTCCACAGCACTATTGGAAAAATATTCTGTGGACAGATGAAACCAAAATTGAATTGTTTGGAAGGAACACACAACGCTATGTGTGGAGAAAAAAAGGCACAGCACACCAACATCAAAACCTCATCCCAACCGTGAAATATGGTGGAGGGGCCATCATGGTTTGGGGCTGCTTTGCTGCCTCAGGGCCTGGACGGATTGCTGTCATTGATGGAAAAATGAATTCCCAATTTTATCAGGACGTTTTGCAGGAAAACTTCAGACCATCTGTCCACCAACTGAAGCTCAACAGAGGATGGGTGATGCAACAGGACAACAACCCAAAGCATAGAAGTAAATCAACAACAGAATGACTTCAACAGAAGAAAATATGCCTTCTGGAGTGGCCCAGTGAGAGTCCTGACCTCAACTCAATTGAGATGCTGTGGCATGACCTCAAGAGAGCGATTCACACCAGACATCCCAAGAATATTGCTGAACTGAAACAGTTTTGTAAAGAGGAATGGTCCAAAATTCCTCCTGACCGTTGTGCAGTGACTGTAGATGATGTTAAAAACAAGTATCTGCTTGCTTCTCCGTTCTCCTTGACCTACCCAATTATGCATGGTCGCTCACAGTGAGTGAACTCACTGGTGAGAGGACAGAGCACTTAGTCTATGTGCTAACTTCTGTTAGTGTAACGATGCATTTTCCCTTTACTAATAATGTAGATTGCTGATTTGTGATTAACATGCCAATATACGTCTGAATTTAGTATACAGGTGTGATATTTAACGGACAGGCAGACAGCACTGTGTGACGTCACAGAGAGATGAGGGAGAGGGACAGGAGCATAGTGTAGTAGATCAATACATCCAACATTGCATTAACTTTATATGTATTGTTAGGGTAAAGGCACGTTTGGGGATAGATTTTTTGTTTGTTAATACCTCCGCCAAGGAGGTTATGTGAGGGTTTGTTTGTTTTTTTGTTAGCCTAACATAACTCAAAAAGTTATGGATGGATTTTGATGAAATTTTCAGGAAATGTCAGAAATGGCATAAGGAAGAAGTGATTAGATTTTGGGAGTGATCTGGATCACCGTCTGGATCCAGGAATATTTTAAAGGATTCTTTACTACTGGGAGATGGGGCTAATGGCGGAGGTCTGCGCTTTCCGAGTGCTTTTCTAGTAAGGAAATTTATTTATCTTGTATTTTCCCCTTTTCCCTAAGTAGGAAGATGTATTGCGCTTCCTTGAACAAAAAGTTGACACCACAACACAGTTTAAATTGTATGTGGACAGAGAAGACTTTACAGACAAGGGCATTCTCCAGTAGAAAAGGAAAAAAGCTGCATATCCTGCCAGTGCTCTCTTTGTGGTCTATATAATTCTTTGAAGGAGCTGGGAACAGGGTAAAAATCCCAAGTACTCATTAACAGACCTTGATAATGAGAACTTCAGGTCTGTAACATACATTTTTGCACATTACTGTTGTGTATGTAGGAGTTTTTCTTTTACTCAAGAATTGCTCTGCCTTGCTCACAGACCTGTTGGTGAAATAATGGCAGTCAGCCTTGCACAAGGAAGCCCGCCTCCTGCTTTTTTGAGAGAGTGGTGCTACAACTTTCTCTGCACAGGAGGGGTGGACTTGAACTCTCTGTCACATGAGGATGTGCTTGATCTAGAATCCTGTCAGCTCATCAGCAAGGTAAGCATTCTGACTTTTATCGTTCATCTGCTGTAGATTAACATTGTTTTAATACTGATTGTGTCCACTATTTTCTATTGCATATTTTCATGTTGAAAATTCTGCAGATGCTGAGTCTTTGATGCTGCTGGCTGATGAAATTGTCAGCTGTGGATACACAAGCCAGATCAAAATGGACAGCAAAGAAAGCATAATTTGGTATGTTTTATAGTAATAATATTTTAAAAATTTCTCATGGAAAAATTGCCAAACTTTACAACAGTATTGAATTTTCTGTTGCTTTTCTTCAAAGAGCAATTGTCTTGCATTCTACAACAAGACTCAGGCTGCAAACCCTGAAGCTTTCCACTCCCTGTTTGTTCCTGTGAAGATCATAAAGGTAACAGTTTTAACTGCCATCTACTACACAGAAACTGCAGTCACTTTATTTTGTTTTGACTTTTGGTACATCATTCATAGCCTGAGTTTAAACATAGTTACGCTAATCTACATTCACTCATTGCAGCCTGATGCGGACTTTGTCATGATGAACTGCCTGCCAAATTTCAGTGAAAAGGGGACATCTAAGAAGAGAAATGAGAGGAAGATAATCAACTTCCTGCCAGATTTCTTACAAGAGATAGAAATGCCAGGTGCTATATGTTGTATAGCATAGACACACATGATGTCATTTGAATGTTTTACTGAGCTAAATGTATGAAGCACATACATGTTTTGAAGTATTTAAACTTTTTAAAGATGGTAAATTTAAATCAGCTGACCTTATAAAAGGCACCTGGAGCTGAGGCTAGGCCTGGGTGAACTTGGAGAGTTGCTGATGACTCTCTGCAAGACGGAGACGCCGTCTCGAGTTGGTAGTACGTGATTCAAACAAACAAATCTAAAAACTCATATTTTTTGGCATTGGAGAATATTTTGTGACTTTTGGCCTGGCAGTTGGCATAAACTGGTTTGTGACTGGACCAGAATGGCAACACAGGTAGATGAGGAGGAGGATGACATGGAGTTAGGGAGCAGGAGTGTGGTAGAGAGTCAGAGAGGAAGGTGGTCGGGGGGTAATAGGAGAGATGAAGGTTTAGTCAGGAGCCAGTTGAATAAAAGAAGCCATGAAGAGAGCAGTTCGGATGAGGGGGGAAGTGTTGTTCGTAAAAAGATTGTGTGAGAAGAATTTAAAGTCATTCTGGCATTCAGGAAAGAGGATGAACATGTGCACGCGAGTCATGTGGCGTTGTCAAGGGAGTTAAAGAAAAAGATAGGAGAGGTGGAAATGGCCAAGGTCCTGAGGGATGGAAGTTTGTTTGTGACATGTAAAACAGAGGAGCAGAAGAACGAAGTGTTACAGATTGAAAGTATCTGTAAGAAAACGGTGAGTGAAAGGAGAGTTGTGGGTTAGAGGAGACTGGTGAGAGGAGTGATTACAGGAATTCCTGTGGACAAGGATTTGGAGAGACTGAAGAGGAGTATTTGTGGGGCTGAGGTAAGTAGAGTTAAGAGACTAATGAAAACAGTAAATGGTGAAGGGGTTGACAGTCTGTCTGTGATTCTGGAAGTTCAAGGGACTGCCCGGACGGGTCCTAGTCGGGTGCATGAGTTTTCCCGTTAGGCCTTATGTACCTCCCCCACTTCGCTGTTATAAATGTCAGAGGTACGGGCATATAGCAGCAGCTTGTAAAGGGAAGCAGAGTTGTCCTAACTGTGGAGGAGAGCACAGGTTTGAAGAGTGTGATGAGAGAGAGCAGCTTAAATGTTGTAACTGTGGTGGACAACACAGGGTGACGTTTGGTGGCTGTGAAGTCAGAAAGAGGGCTGTGGAGATTGAACATGTCAAAACGGTGAACAACCTCAGTTATGCAGTGAGAAGGGTGCAAGGGCAAAGAAGAAGAGAGAACCATGAGGCAAACAGGTTGCCAAAAGTACAGACAGAGCAGATGGTGGAAGCTAATGCAGGTCTGACGATAGATAAGCTGGTGTTTATGGCATATGTGATCAATTGTGCAGCTCAAGTTAAACAAAAGACAGAAAAAATCAAAATAATTGTGAGAGCAGCTGAGAAATATTAGGGTGTCAAAGATGTGTCTTGGGAGAAGGTCAATAAAAAACTTGAAGTGGATGGAAGGCAGGGAGGATTAGGTGGTAGGACAGCCTGATTATACTGCAGTGGAATGCAAGAAGTCTACTAGCAAATGGTCAAGAACTAAAAGGATTCATCACAAGTCAGAAAAATAAACTTGATGTCATATATGTTCAAGAAACCTGGCTTAGGCCTGTATTAGATTTTGTTATAAGTGGCTATGATAATATTTGCAGAGATAGAAAGGAGGGCAGTGGGGACCAGACTTTCAAACAAATTAAAGTAAAATAGACATTTTGGTCTTGTTAACATACTCTTGTATTAGTATTTAAATTTTCTTTGAAAATGTAAGTAATATTTAGTGTGAAACAGTGAAATCAGTCTCTTTTGCCTATATTACAGCTAGCTACAAGGGGGCTATTGAAACATGTGACCGAAGCCAGATAAAGTTCCAGCAAGCTGGCATTCTGGTGGTTGAGAAAAATGAATACAAAGTCGTTTTCTTTAAAATGATCATTTTTCATTTTTTTTTCTCATTTTATGCAAGTCTGACATTTAAACTACTCATCAGACGAAAAAAGTAACACGTGATATTTAAAAGTGTTAATTTTGTGTTTTAAAATGCGGGGATATTGAGGGGAGGGGAAATGGTGTACCTCAAGTCTTTCCCCTTCGTCTGGATCTTGTAGATGTCTCATACACCACAGCTGTTCGGGAGTGAAACCTCCCTCTGTCCGCAGAGGATGATAATTCCATCCTTCAGTTAATGTGCCAAGGTCTGCTCGAAATCGAGGGACAAAGATGTAGTGCACACCAAAGAGGTGGACCACATCCAAGATGTCTAGCGGGCCTCCAGAGAGTGAAGAACATCATGGTATTTGTTTGTGACTGCAACCCAGACATCCTGCCAAAGTCTCTCCACCTTAGAATAATATACAGATATTTTTGCTTTCATTAAACAATAAAACTGCCAGACCTACAAATAATTATGCAGTCAAAAATGTTCAGACTGAAAAACTATTAACCTCTGGTTATGAACGCTCTCTACTGAGATAAAGCTTGCTCTTCCAGTTCCCTGTGTGGCAAACATGAAGTGTGCAATGTCCAGGTTCTCAACTCCCTGATCCCCCTGTACCCTAAGATGACAATACATTTTAACTACTTTTAAAAAGCTTTACTTCCACTTTAGTAGGTTGATTTAACCATATTGTTGCTAGTATATCATACATTTAATGAAAAAAGTAACTGCCACATCTCTTGACACTTCTTTTTTTTTTTTTTTTTTTTTTTTTTTGGTCAGGGCAAATTACCTGGATGGCAGGCCATGAACCTGAGTGGATCTCATGAAGAAGGAAAATGCAGTAGGTGCTTTGTTGTTTGTTGCTGCATCCAAATACATTATCTGCAATAAACCATGGACAATTTTACATCTTATTTCAGTTACTGTATTTCACTCTTTACAGTCAGCCATTTTGGTATTGTTTTCTATCATAAAAAACAATTTTGTGGGTCCTATGTCTTTTTATATAACACACCATTGCAACAGAACCTAAAGCAGTTTATCATTCATGACCTTATATTCTAAAATACTTCTCCTTATGAAACTGACTAATTTGCATGTTCAACACTCTGTAGGAAAGGCAGTTATGAGTTAGGAACTACTTAAATTACAATTAAAAAAAAAAAAGTAGTGCTTATATATGATATGCTATATATTTTACAGACATTTTGAAGAAAATATGTATGGAAAATGTGTAAAAAAATGCAATTTGATTGATTACAACTGACTTGCACAAGTTATTTTAAGTCCAATCATTTCTTTTAAGATTGTTTGTATTTGGAAAAATCCCATTCTGGCCAATTCTATTATGCTATTCATAGCTAAGATGTGTGGTTGCATAAGGATTTCTAAGCACTCAGAATGTTTGCAATATTTTTTCCATGACTCCTTTTCCTGGTTGGTGGTGCAGTTTGCATTGTAGCGTGACTGAGACGAGTAAGCTAATGTTTTAGATGCACACAATGTACTTGTTGTCATACATTGCCTTATGTTTGTTTTTTGTGTCACAGATTCTGGTCCTGTAGTGTTGGAGGTGACGAAAGAACGTTTCATGCTGCTCTTCTAAGGTATATAAACTGTGTCCTTCATCAGTATATTGCAGACATTTTAAAATGCAGATATTTTAATATGTATTTGGCAGCGTGGTATTAACATTTTAAATGAATCTCTTTACGACTGCCACTGCTGCTTTGTTTTAGCTGTTTTGGTTTTGGCTGTTTTGTTTTGCCTTATTTTGCTTATTTATTTTAGCATTTATTTTCTTTATTTAGTATGCTTTATTTTGGTTAATTGTATGATCCGTTCTGCTGAATTGTTTGCTTTGGTTCTTTAGAGTAGCGTTTTGTCATTACAGGTTAGGTTGATTGTTTTTTTTCCCTTGTAAAAACTTTCTTGTTAACTTTGTTTTTCTTCTGTTTTCTGCTGTGTTCAGGAGTATTGAAGGCTGAGTGGTGTTCATCATCTGAACACGTTAGGGCTGTCAGCGAGTATAGGATTCACCACCTGCACCTCACCTACCCTTAATTGTGTGTGAGTGGTTGTTGGCACCTTTGATTTTTCTCATTGGGCATGTTTTCTTTCTTTTTGGTTGCAGTGTGTGAGTGAGTGCAGTTTGTGCACCAGTGTGTATGGTAAGTAGTCTGCACCCCCATCCCAGTCACTGGGGAGCATTTAAAGCCCTTTGTCTGCAATATTCACCCTAAGTCATTTTTTTTTTTTTTTTTTTTTTAATCTTTACTTAACCAAAACAACTTATTGGTGTTCTTTTCATGTTTGCATATTTTAAAGAGACCAAAAAAATAAATCTTATATTTTTCTAAAAGTAATAATTGACTTGTTGCTCATTTCAAAATGTATCAAAATAAACTACATTGTTTGAGCACCAATCCTGTCTCTGATTGACTGCAAATTTGCTGTCTCTTAAGTGTCTATGGTAAAATTGTGCTTTTGGGGTAAATTCAAATGTGTTAATTTCCTCAACACAATTCAAGTAATTTGGCCTAACCTGGGCTGTGGCCACAGTGTTGGTTGTTGGCAGGACAACAGGAACAGGTGAGGGTCAGTTGTCTCCCCTTCCCTCCTCAAAAGAACCCACATCATGCCTCTGACCAGGAAGAATCATTACATCCATCCATGTCCATTTATCCAGTAGTGTTCATAATAGTAAACTTTATGTCCATCAAGGCCACATGAAGAACCTTGATATCCATAAAAAATCATGTAATGTACCTTTACTGATGTTCATGTAAAACAAAACACATTCATGTCAATTTAAAGGGACGGTAAAACCATCTCTGTTCGTAAAAATAACCTTGAATTTGGTTAATATGAGGAACCATTTATCTTTAATGTTTATAACAGGACCCTTTAGGTTAATAAATGATAATATGAGGAACCTTTACATTCTTTATTGTCTAGATGCAGAACCTTTACATTCATAAATGTTTAAATGAAGAAGCTTTACATTCATTAATGTTTAGATGAAGAACCTTTACATTCATTAATGTTTAGATGAAGAACCTTTACATTCATTAATGTTTAGATGAAGAACCTTTACATTCATTAATGTTTAGATGAAGAACCTTTACATTCATTAATGTTTAGATGAAGAACCTTTACATTCATTAATGTTTAGATGAAGAACCTTTACATTCATTAATGTTTAGATGAAGAACCTTTACATTCATTAATGTTTAGATGAAGAACCTTTACATTCATAAATGTTTAAATGAAGAACCTTTACATTCATTAATGTTTAAATGAAGAACCTTTACATTCATAAATGTTTAAATGAAGAACCTTTACATTCATAAATGTTTAAATGAAGAAACTTTACATTCATTAATGTTTAAATGAAGAACCTTTACATTCATAAATGTTTAAATGAAGAAACTTTACATTCATTAATGTTTAAATGAAGAACCTTTACATTCATAAATGTTTAAATGAAGAACCTTTACATTCATTAATGTTTAAATGAAGAACCTTTACATTCATAAATGTTTAAATGAAGAAACTTTACATTCATAAATGTTTAAATGAAGAACCTTTACATTCATAAATGTTTAAATGAAGAAACTTTACATTCATTAATGTTTAAATGAAGAACCTTTACATTCATAAATGTTTAAATGAAGAACCTTTACATTCATTAATGTTTAAATGAAGAACCTTTACATTCATAAATGTTTAAATGAAGAAACTTTACATTCGTTAATGTTTAGATGAAGAACCTTTACATTCATAAATATTTAAATGAAGAACCTTTACATTCGTTATGTTTAAATGAAGAACCTTTACATTCATAATTGTTTAAATGAAGAACCTTTACATTCATAATTGTTTAAATGAAGAACCTTTACATTCATTAATGTTTAGATGAAGAAACTTTACATTCATTAATGTTTAGATGAAGAACCTTTACGTTCATTATTATTTAGATGAAGAAACCTTACATTCATTAATGTTTAGATGAAGAACCTTTACATTAATTAATGTTTAGATGAAGAACCTTTACATTTGTTAATGTTTAGATGAAGAACCTTTACATTCATAAATGTTTAAATGAAGAACCTTTACATTTATTAATGTTTAGATGAAGAACCTTTACATTTGTTAATGTTTAAATGAAGAACCTTTACATTCATTAATGTTTAAATGAAGAACCTTTACATTTATTAATGTTAGATCAAGAACCTTACATTCATAAATGTTTAGATGAAAACCTTATCATTTATCAATGGTTGGATCAAGAACCTTTACATTTGTTAATGTTTAGATGAAGAACCTTTACATTCATTAATGTTTAGATGAAGAAACTTTACATTCATTAATGTTTAGATGAAGAACCTTTACATTCATTAATGTTTAAATGAAGAACCTTTACATTTATTAATGTTTAGATGAAGAACCTTTACATTTGTTAATGTTTAAATGAAGAACCTTTACATTCATTAATGTTTAAATGAAGAACCTTTACGTTCATTAATGTTTAGATGAAGAACCTTTACATTTATTAATGTTTAGATGAAGAACCTTTACATTCATTAATGTTTAAATGAAGAACCTTTACATTCGTTAATGTTTAAATGAAGAACCTTTACATTAATTAATGTTAGATCAAGAACCTCACATTCATAAATGTTTAGATGAAAAACCTTATCATTTATCAATGGTTGGATGAAGAACCTTTACATTTGTTAATGTTTAAATGAAGACGCTTTACATTTGTTAATGTTTAAATGAAGAACCTTTACGTTCATTAATGTTTAGATGAAGAACCTTTACATTCATTAATGTTTAGATGAAGAACCTTTACATTCGTTAATGTTTAAATGAAGAACCTTTACATTCGTTAATGTTTAAATGAAGAACCTTTACATTAATTAATGTTAGATCAAGAACCTCACATTCATAAATGTTTAGATGAAAAACCTTATCATTTATCAATGGTTGGCTCAAGAACCTTTACATTTGTTAATGCTTAAATGAAGACGCTTTACATTCATAAATGTTTAGATGAAAAACCTTATCATTTATCAATGGTTGGATGAAGAACCTTTACATTTGTTAATGTTTAAATGAAGACGCTTTACATTTGTTAATGTTTAAATGAAGACGCTTTACATTTGTTAATGTTTAAATGAAGAACCTTTACGTTCATTAATGTTTAGATGAAGAACCTTTACATTCATAAATGTTTAAATGAAGAACCTTTACATTTATTAATGTTTAGATGAAGAACCTTTACATTCGTTAATGTTTAAATGAAGAACCTTTACATTCGTTAATGTTTAAATGAAGAACCTTTACATTAATTAATGTTAGATCAAGAACCTTACATTCATAAATGTTTAGATGAAAAACCTTATCATTTATCAATGGTTGGATCAAGAACCTTTACATTTGTTAATGTTTAGATGAAGAACCTTTACATTCATTAATGTTTAGATGAAGAAACTTTACATTCATAAATGTTTAGATGAAAAACCTTATCATTTATCAATGGTTGGATCAAGAACCTTTACATTTGTTAATGTTTAGATGAAGAACCTTTACATTTATTAATGTTTAGATGAAGAACCTTTACATTCGTTAATGTTTAAATGAAGAACCTTTACATTTGTTAATGTTTAAATGAAGAACCTTTACATTCGTTAATGTTTAAATGAAGAAACTTTACATTAATTAATGTTAGATCAAGAACCTCACATTCATAAATGTTTAGATGAAAAACCTTATCATTTATCAATGGTTGGATCAAGAACCTTTACATTTGTTAATGTTTTAATGAAGAACCTTTACATTTGTTAATGTTTAAATGAAGAAGATTTACATTCGAGGTGGGATGCTGGCATCTTTGTCTACACAACCATGATCACTGTGGCCGATTAGATAACCAGAGAAAAATAAACCAGTCCAATGACAGACCTAACAGGGCTAAAATAGTGGTTACAATGGTTGCTTTAATGGTGGCTATGACATGCTGTCTGACCTCGGCTCAACAATAACTGCTCCACCCTAAAGACCTTTTATCCCCAGCAAATACACTTGAGGTTGTTTTTATAGAAATGAAGTCTGTCTTTAAAGTTCCAGTCACTTCTTCATGGAAATCTGTGGTGGTGCCTTGTCCTCTTGACTCTTGTTAGACTGATGGCCAATGATGAAATCGTGACAACTGGCCACCATCAGGGAGCCAGCACCATCAATAAAGTACACTAGAATCAGAGACGGATATCTGTTTTACAAAACAACAGATATTGCTGGATTGAGTGACAAAATACAAAAAAGATTCAGACCCACCTGCATGAGCCAGTCTTCGGAGCTTCAGGTCACATCTTGACTTCTGTAAAGAATCTGTACGAGCTAAGAAGAAGTTAACCACCCCACTGACCAGGTAACATCCTGGGAAACCAGGAAGGGGTTGGAAAAGTTCTCCTATTTTTCTGTAAAGGCAGCCCTCTTCAATTTCATTTCCCTCTTCATAGATGACACTAAAGTTGTATAGGTTCCCTCTTACTGAACCACCAAGCTGAAAGAAAAGGAGATGACAGAGAAAATCATTATCATCATTAAAAAACACCATCTGGTATGTTAGAGCATCAATAAAAATCTACCACCTAATATGACTAAGGATCAAAAATCAATAAAAATCTACCATCTGATATGTTAGAGCATCACTAATAAATACAAATCTTAACCTGCCACTTCAGATGGATGTGTTTCACACATCTCAGTAGACTACTGTCCTCATTGACTTTTGACATGTTGTGTCTCATTTCAGCGTCTGCATCCATCACAGTCATGGTGCTTTTTTATGAGTAGACTAATGTCCTCATTGACTTTTGACATGTTGTGTCTCATGTCTTATTTCAGCGTCTGCATCCATCACAGTCATGGTATTTTTTATGAGAAGACCACTGTCCTCACTGACCTTTGACATGTGTCTTATTTCAGTGTCTGCATCCTTCACAGTCATGGTGTTTTAATGAATAGACCACTGTCCTCACTGAACTTTGACATGTTGTGTCTCATTTCAGCATCTACATTCATCACAGTCATGGTGTTTAAATGAGGGGACTACTTTCATCACTGACCTTTGACATATGTCTCATTTCAGTGTCTGCATCCTTCACAATCATGGTGTTTTAATGAGTATACTACTGTCCTCTCTGATGTTGATATGTTGTGTCTCATCTCAGCATCTGCATCCTTCACAGTCATGGTGTTTTAATGATAAGACTTCTGTCTCATTTCAGCATCTGCATTTCTCAAAGTCTGCATAGACATTTGGATTCTCCTAATTCCTCTTACTAAAATCTTAAATAGTAGACATTTTATTCTTACCATATCCAGTTCTGGGTTCGCCTCCATCACCTCAACCATCTTCTCGATCTTTGTTTTCTCTGTAAACTCATAGTCATCATCCACCCACAGATAGTACTTGGTCATAACCTGGGACACCACCATGGTCCTGGCTGCCAACCAACCCTGAGGGACGAAATTAAATTGTTCTCAAGTCAATCAAATGCAGCTTTCTGTTTAAACTGTGTCTAAGGTAGTCCTGTTTCCTCCCACAGTCTAAAGAAAATTAGTTACGTTCATATCTGACTCAAGATTGCCCAAAGGTCTGACTCTGAGCCTGGTGATTGGCTAGTAATGACGACATCAGAAACTGAAGTTCTCTCTAACCTCCTGTCCTTTATAGAGGACATCAGAGACAAGTTCTCTCTAACCTCCTGTCCTTTATAGAGGACATCAGAGACAAGTTCTCTCTAACCTCCTGTGCTTTATAGAGGACATCAGAGACAAGTTCTCTCTAACCTCCTGTGCTTTATAAACGACATCAGAGACAAGTCCTTTCTGACCTCCTGTGCTTTATAGAAGACATCAGAGTAAAGTTCTGTCTAACCTCCTGTCCTTTATAGAGGAAATCAGAGACAAGTTCTCTCTGACCTTCTGTCCTTTATAGAGGACATCAGAGACAAGTTCTCTCTAACCTTCTGTCCTTTATAGAGGACATCAGAGACAAGTTCTCTCTAACCTTCTGTCCTTTATAGAGGACATCAGAGACAAGTTCTCTCTGACCTCCTGTGCTTTATAGAGGACATCAGAGACAAGTTCTCTCTAACCTCCTGTCCTTTATAGAGGACATCAGAGACAAGTTCTCTCTAACCTTCTGTCCTTTATAGAGGACATCAGAGACAAGTTCTTTCTAACCTTCTGTCCTTTATAGAGGACATCAGAGACAAGTTCTCTCTAACCTTCTGTCCTTTATAGAGGACATCAGAGACAAGTTCTTTCTAACCTTCTGTCCTTTATAGAGGACATCAGAGACAAGTTCTCTCTTACCTCCTGTCCTTTATAGAGGACATCAGAGACAAGTTCTCTCTAACCTCTTGTCCTTTATAGAGGACATGAGAGACAAGCTCTCTCTAACCTCTTGTCCAGGGCCATTTCTAGATTTGTAGGGGCCCTTTTCAAGATGGTGTTTGGGGGCCCCTAGTCTGCCAACCTATGATGGAGAGATTCCTAATCCATTAGATGATCCACAAACATGCCACAATCTATTACACTTAACAAGCTAAAAAGGCTACAGTCATGATAACCTCTCATATTAAATTATTTATGGTCTAAACAAATTTTAAATATAGCATAGTTTACATTACACTTAGGGCCGGATCTACCAAAGGTTTGCGTGTATAGAAACGTGTGCAAACTCATAGCACACACAAAAGAATGAAAAAACTGATTTACTAACAGTGCGCACTAGGGGTTGCGTCTTTCAAAGGAGCAAAATAGCGCGTCTGCATCCAGTTAGTATGTTTGCCACAATGAATATGCAATATTGGGCGTTTACATGCAACTGTGTGTGTGCTGGGAGGAGAAAATGTAAATATATTTTTTTAGCACACGCAAAGCGATTTATCAATTCTGAAAGCAATTTTGCTCATAGAAACTGCGTCTACATGTATATTTAACACATGTCAAAGGGAGGTGCAAACGGTTTGTATGCGTAGTTGTGCACACATGGCTGCGGTTATTGTGGCAAGAAGGAGACATCGAAACGATGAAAGATGATGCAGATTCACGCTCGTGTGAACATTTTTGGAATAAATGAGGAAACAGTCATTAAAACACATCCTGTTATCCAGCCTTGTCATTTTGGAGCTGTTGGAGGAACTCAGAGCGGATTTGGAGCCAGCCACAGAAGGAATCACGCAATACCTGCAATGACAAAACTCCTTGAAAGTTTACATTTTTTTGCATCTGGGTCATTCCAGCGCACTGTACATTTTTCTGATGTTCTGTGTGAAGTTGTAACACAACTT
Source organism: Cheilinus undulatus (assembly GCF_018320785.1). NCBI lineage: Eukaryota > Metazoa > Chordata > Actinopteri > Labriformes > Labridae > Cheilinus > Cheilinus undulatus. The sequence continues at coordinate 13,693,185 of NC_054887.1, read as the reverse complement.
TTCTCAAGCTAGAAACACACACAAGGGAGTACTTCCCATTTAATTCACACCTCCCCAGAACATAAGCGCATGTCATGCGTAAACTGAAATGAAAAGTAGGTCAGAAAAAAATTAAAGATTTTATCTCAGTCTCCCCTGCGTAGGGGTCTACGCTATCAAAACCTGAGTGGTTAGGTTTATGTTTTAAAACCCGAATGGTTAGGTTTATGTTTTAAAACCCGAATGGTTAGGTTTATGTTTTAAAACCCGAGTGGTTAGGTTTAGGCATTAAAACCCAAGTGGTTAGGTTCAGGGTAAGCCAGTGGGCAAGGGGCTATAGTAGAGATACTGAACCAAGGCAGGAAGCCCACTCACAAACACTGGCAGCCGAGTCAAGCATAGAGTCCAGTGACACAACGTGAAAACAGAAGAATCAAACACGAAGTCCAGGGAGGAGAAAATTCAGCTCGGGTAATATACCTCATCACCCCAGCGTAGAGGTGTGCGGGCTCGGGCAATGTACGTCTCGCCCCAGTGTAGAGGTCTGCAGCTGAACCCCCCAGCATAGAGGTTTTCTCGAGGTCTGCAGCAAGATGCCTCTCAAAAAAACCACAATAAATCCACACAGCGAAAACCCCAAAAAACAAAAATATGCGATTGACCACTAATTCCTGGTATACCAGGCAAAAAATACAAAAACAAGACGATCTCACCCAAATCCAGGGAAAATAACCCAACAGGGAAAACTGTTTTCTTTTCCCCGACACACACTCAGCGTCAGCGTCCAGAAGCCCAACCAGGACTCTCCAGTCGTAACTGCTGTTTATTTATTTAATTTTCTGTCTATTTTACTTAGTTTACGTATACAGCTTGTTACTTTAATGGCTCTTTCAGGCCCTAATCCATAGGTGCGCCTGCTCCTTCGTCTCTTACCCGTCCTCTGCTTCTCTGCCTCTTCCTCCACGAAATTTCCTACTTATTTTATTTTGTCTTTGTTTTTCAGATTATTTTAACCACATATAATTTACATCAACATACCAGAATGGCAGCAGGTACCCACAAATCATACCATTAAATTTAGAGGGAATATTTCATTTTACATATTCAAAGAAAACCCGCTGTTTTCCATCATACCATACATTGCCTTATGTTAAAATAAACTCATTTTAATTCAATAATAACAATTTCTTTTTTTGGTGACACTGTCACAAAGTCCTAGATGCCAGGTCGTGCCAGATGGCCAGGTTTATTAGGTTTCCACGCACTCGGGACTCCTTGAATGAGACCAAACAGGTCTTCTTGCTGTAGCTCATTTAAGTGTTTGTTGGCTTCATCCACTAACAGCTCTAATTCTGTAGGGTCAAATTTCATTTTGCACGTTCACCTCTCCAAACTCGTCATGCTGCAAACCATGAAACACGCAAAACCCTCATTTAAATAGGCGTGTCTCCAACACGTTTGCGTCTCTTGTCATTTATGCACTCACTCTTAGTAAATCACCTGGAAGCCACGGTCCAACCCCAAACACAAAATTCTGGATTGTGCATGCAAATTAGTACACGCAAATTGGGATCTTAGTAGATCTGGCCCTTAGTCCCATTTGTGGTATTATGGTTATTTTGAATAAAACAAAGTACTACTTCAAAAACCTAACTCAGCTGTAGGAATGGAGGCAGGATTATTCACGTTCAAAAACTGTATTGTCACAATAAATATTCTAATAAACATAGCAAAGAGGGAGACTGCAACTAACTCAGTTTAGTTAGCAAAAATCCACTGCCCCAGTAGTCCAAAACAATTAACAATAAGACTAAAATGTATCAGTCACTTGTAATAACTACTGTTATTTATAAAACAGTAGCACACATCTAATTCGAGGCCTTTAAAATACACACTAAACTTAATAAATCAATCATAACTAATCCTGAAGTAATGTTATGCAGTAAATGTCTGAGAGACAACTTTCACTGGACAATGACACAGTATACATCTGCACACAACAGTCCCCCTGACAACACAGCTTATCATGGCAGAATATTATATTCTTATATCCTACATACAGGGCTTGACATTAACTTTTCACCTGCCACCATGGCTAGTGGTTTTTCAAAGTTTCTAGCCACTAAGCATCCATAATATTTCCAGCAAATATATGCATTTCAAACGTTTCAGTAAGGTTTAAAACTCATATATGCATGAGTTTAACCATTTCTCCCTTCATAAACATATAAGGGGGTTTTAACATACAACATTTTAACATGATACAGTCATTGCTTGTGTGACCGACAGAGACACATTCACGGGGAGAGTGCACACACACACACACACACACACACACACACACACAAACACCACTGACATGCTGATCCTCCATGGACAGAGAGGAGCTTTAAAGCAGGAAGAAGTCCAGTATTCTGAAATGTTTGCCCACAACAGATAGAAGCTAGAAGTCTTCACTACCAACAGGCCAGCGCGCGTCAGGGTGTGTCTCTGCGATGCAGTGTTAAAGTTGTTGCTGCTGCATAAGTATGCATGAAGTACAAAGAGATGAGCAACTTTGCAGTTATTATGGGGGAAATATGAGCTTTGTATGAACACACCTGCCTTATTTGACAAGTATCTAAATCACTACCACTGACGCTGAGAAACAAGCATAGTCTGAGCAAAACATAGGTTGTCAACACGATAAATTCCACTGGCCTTAGTGGCTGGTTAAGGTCATCCACGGCTGAAATCTACCCGCATTTGGCTAGTTGACAGGAGTACATGTCAAGCCCTGCCTTCAAATAGTTTTAAGCATACAGGTACATCTCAAAAAATTAGAATATCATGAAAAAGTTCAATATTTTTTGTCCCTCATTTCAGAAAGGTAAACCCATATATTATACAGACTCATTACACATAGAGTGAAATATTTCAAGTCTTTATTTCATGAAATGTTGATGATTATGGCTTACAGATAAGAAAACCCAAAATTCATTGTCTCCAAAAATTAAAATATTGTGAAAAGTTCAATATTGGAAAGTCATGGTGTCACCCCCTAATCAGCAAATGAACTCAAGATACTCGTGATGTTACATGCTGTGCTAGTGCTTCAAAGCGTGTGTCAAGAAATCCAGGAAGTGTTTCCGCGAAGCGCGTACCGACACTTGTATCGTTTCAGAGAAATGATGTCATTGGTCAGAAGCCTCACTGCCCGGCTGTACCATGTGATTGTTCCGGGAACTGGTTCAGATTTTGGTGCAAGGTTTGAAAGCCAGATAAACCATATAGGTTCCATTTAAAATGTGTGGTTGTGTTAGGAGATTTTTGGTCACTTGAGAGTTCTGATATTTTGGACAGTTTTGATAGTGTGGAGAGTAAGACAGTTAGGAGAGTTTGGAGAGTTAGGAGAGATAGGAGAGGCAGGAGAGTTGCTAGGATGGAGCCAGCAAGGAAGAGGAGGATTTCCCCTGTGTAGGAACACTTTTATTTGATTACTCCCAATGAGGTAAGCTAATTCTAACATTATTACAAATGCATTAAGTTTGCTTATCAAGAACAGTGTTTTTCACTGTCTTCTTTAATTCAAAGGTGAGGTGTTTATTGTGTTCCAAAGAGTTGAGATACAACAACAACACCTCATCCATGCTAAGGCATTACCATGCCTTGCATGAGAACAAGGAGGGAACTGGAGGTGCACCCAGCCAAGGTAAGTCATTACAATATTACAGTGATATCACAATTTTATGATCTTGACATTCTTTGACGTTTATTGTGCATATGAAAGTTAAGTAACAGAAACTATATTTACATGTATTTTCTTTTATCCAGCCACCAGAAAACAAAAGCTGGATGAGGCCTTGATATCCTTGATAATGAAGAACACCCAGCCCTTCAGTAGTGTGGAGGATGTGGTATTTAGGCATTTGTGTCCAAACTAGATCCTACCTATGTTCTACCAACAAGGCAGGTGTGTATGGGTGCATGCATAAAGGGAATGAGTACTTCAATTGTACATCTGACAAGTCAGCACTGTTTTTTTTCTTTCCATTAGGCTGTAAAGGCCATGGTGGAGGCCAAATAAACCACAGCTAAAGAGAAGGCGAAGACTAAAGTGCAGAAGGTGGCTGCAGCTAGCCTTACACGTGGACATCCATTAACATCCATTAATTTGGATGCCTACCTGGCTGTGACGCGTCGTTTTGTAGATGTTTGTCCTACATTGCCTTATGATTATAATTTTTTTTTTGTGTCACAGATTCTGGTCCTGTAGGGTTGGAGCTGACGATTGAACGGTTAGTGCTGTTCTTCTAAGGTATATAAATTGTTTCCTTAGTCAGTATTGCAGACAGTTTAATATGTATTTGGCAGTGTGGTATTAAGATTTAAATTAATCTCTTTATAGATCGACTGCCACTGCTGTTTTAGGGCTTTGTTTTAGCTGTTTTGTGTACACCTGCCTTATTGGTGCCCTGTTAAAGGGTATTTTCAAAGGCGGGAGAAGTCGTGTCTAAGAAGAGAAAATAAAAATAAATAAAATCTCCCCTGTACTGTGCATCATTGTCCTGGTTACACAAGCATATTCATTTTCGTCTTCCAAGTTAGACAAGCATATTCACTGTCCCCTGCCTGCTTAAACCAATGCCATTTTCCAAAAGTGACACAGAACACAAAAATTACCCCTACTGCCATTATTATATTATACGGCACTAACCATGTTTATTATGATACATGCATATGATGATTTGCTGGAAAGCTTCAATGCTTCATGAAGTTCTATCTCACCATCACTACCAAACACCTGCAAAGGTTTCCTGAGCCTTTAAATGGTCTCTCAGTCTGGGTCAGAAGGCTACACAGTCAAGGAGAAGACTGCAGACTTGACATATATCCAGAAGACAGTCACTGACACCCTCCACTAGGAGGGTAAGCCACAAAAGGTCATTGCTAAAGAAGCTGCTTGTTCACAGAGTGCTGTATCCAAGCATATTCATAGAAGGTTGAGTGGAAGGAAAACATGTGGTAGGAAAAGGTGCACCAGCATAAGGGAGAACCGCAGCCTTGAGAGGATTGTCAAGCAAAATCCATTCAAGAATTTGGGGGAGCTTCACAAGGAGTGGACTGAGGCTGGAGTCAGCGCATCAAGAGCTACTACGCACAGAACAATCCTAGACATTGGCTACAAATGTGGCATTCATGTCAAGAAACTCTTGAACCAGAGACAACATCAGAAGCGTCTTACCTGGGCTGTGGAGAAAAAGAACTGGACTGTTGCTTGGTGGTCCGAAGTCCTCTTTTCACATGAAAGTACATTTTGCATATCATTTGGAAATCAAGGTCTCAGAGTCTGGAGGAAGAGTGGAGAGGCACAGAATCCACATTGCTTGAAGTCCAGTGTGAAGTTTCCACAGTCAGTGATGATTTGGGCTGCCATGGCATCTGCTGGTGTTGGTCCACTGTGTTTTCTGAAGTCCACAGTCAACGCAGCCATCTACCAGGACATTTTAGAGCACTTCATGCTTCATTCTGCTGATAAGCTTTATGGAGATGCTGATTTCATTTTCCAGCAGGACTTGGCACCTGCCCACACTGCCAAAGGTACCAAAAGCTGGTTGAATGACCATGATGTTACTGTGCTTGATTGGCCAGCAAACTGGCCTGACCTGAACCTCATAGAAAATCTATGGGGTATTGTCAAGAGGAAGATGAGACACCAGACCCAACAATGCAGATGACCTGAAGGCTGCTATCAAAGCAAACTCAGCTTCAATTGACCTACGGCTAAGCCACGCCCCCTCCACTCACTCGGACAAACAATGAACATTCAGTGACGGACGCTATTGCAGTTGTCACAGTGGGAGACATTTCACAGGAGGCCATTAATGATTTTTGGAGACAGAAAGATCACATATCATCTAGAAGGCACCAAAAGGGTCTAAACTACGCATTGGAGGGATCTATTAATCATTTCATTGTCGAGAAGGTCGATAAAAAGCTTCAGTTACAAGCCCAAATTCACAGGTCCCAGTGCAAACGTGATAAACCACATCTCATTGCCATCACAATCGCAGACCACAAGATAGGGGATCAAAGTGCCACTGAAGTTAAGGTTTTTGGCTCAGAATATGACAAAAATATAATGGTCTTTTTACCATCTTTACCACGAGTGTCTATCTCTTAGTTTGGTGCTATAGTATATTTACATTGACTCATTCAGCATAACGTTTGCCAACCTTTGTTAACTCCGCTATTGCAGATGAGTTAATGAAGCTAAGCTCCAGAAGTTGATGTTAGTTTAACTAGAGTGCTTTGGACAAAAGCAAACAATGATGTACAAACACCAAAGTACAAAAACTAGAACAAAAAATGCCAATGAACTCCCAACAAACAACATGACACAACGAACAACGCAGCTCAGAGCTAATGTTAGGCTAACGTTAGAGATGTTAAAGATAACTTTATATTTCTTTCCAGCAATGTGACAATATGTTGCCTCAAATTGGCTTACCTTAGAACAGATGTTGTTAATTTTATCCACGTTGAGTGGACATTGTGGTCTACTGCAAAACTTTTATCCAAAGAAGTCTCTTTTCTCGGTTTAGATGTGGCTTAGGAAAGGGTAAAAAATACACTCCGTCGCCCAGCCTTTGAGGATACCTTGTGTTGGAGTCGCATGTACCCCATGAACACTGTTTGACCATTTTTAAACTTAAAATCTAAAAAAAAACCTCATAAAACCGGACGAAAACGGACTTTCTCCTATTCATTTCAACGGGCGTCCAGGCAGCCGATGTCCGAGTGTATTGGAGTGGTATACACACTGTGATTAGCTCATCGTGTTTGAGGGCGGGACTTAGCCATAGGTCAATTACACCTGAGCAGTGCCACAGGCTGATTGCCTCTGTGCCACGCTGCATTGATGCAGTAATTCATGCAAAAGGAGGCCCAACCAAGTAATGAGTGGTTAGAAATGAACATACTTTTCAAAAGCTTGACATTTCTGTTTAAAATATCCTTTTTTATTGGTCTTATGTAGTATTCTACTTTTCTGAGACACTGAATTTTGGGTTTTCATTATCTGTAAGCCATAATCATCAACATTTCAAGAAATGAAGGCTTAAAATATTTCACTCTATGTGTAGTGAGTCTATTGGTTTCACTTTCTAAAATGACTGACAAAAAATAGTGACCTTTGTGATGATATTCTAATTTTTGGAGATGTAACTGTATAAGGGACAAGGACAGGTAGGCTAATTTTCTCTCAGATGAGGCTGAACCTTCAGCTTCTTACCTCCTGTGCTTTATAGAGGACATCAGAGACAAGTTCTCTCTAACATTCTGTCCTTTACAGAGATTTTTAAGGTTATAAAATTTTATAGATAAATCAATCAGTCAATCAATCAATCAGCCAACCAACTAAAAAAAAATCTGTTATTCGGCGAGTCAATCAATGAATCATTTGATCAAACCTTGTATATGTGCTGTGTGTTTACCTTGGCTGGAGGCATAATGTAATGCAGGATGTTCTCCCCGGTCACTGGCTGTGTCTCAATGCTGTCATCTGCGATAATGATTGTGATGTTGGGGTAGAACTCACGGATACTTTTTATTAAAATCCTGAGGTTATTGTAGCGAATGAATGTTTTAATGGTGATGGTGACTTGAGAATTGATGTCTAAGAAGAAGAAGGGACAATGAAAGAAATGACAATGACATACTTTGGACATAAATATGGATGCTTGAATGTGATTGGCCCTTACCCTTCCCCATGTCGAATAGCACTGGGACTTTTGGCAATTTGATGGTGACAGGAAACACGACTTCATGGTTCTCATATGAAAAAGTCACTATAAACAAAAATAACATTACAATTGCTTGATTAGAAGAGAAAAACCATTAGACATCATACAATCAATCACAGAGCTCCAAGTTACTTAGGGGTTAACATTTCTTAAGGTAGTACTTGTTTTTATCCGTATTGATGTATAGACCAGAACATCTATGTTTTCGGAAGAAAAAAATTAATTAGTGCAAATGTACTTAACTTGAGTACATTAGCACTTTAACTAGAGTAAATTAGCACTATTATATAACTGAAGTACAATAACACTATAACTAGAGTACAATAACACTATAACTAGAGTACAATAACACTATAACTAGAGTACAATAACACTATAACTAGAGTACAATAACACTATTACTAGAGTACAATAACACTATTACTAGAGTACAATAACACTATTACTAGAGTACAATAACACTATAACTAGAGTACAATAACACTATTACTAGAGTACAATAACACTATTACTAGAGTACAATAACACTATTACTAGAGTACAATAACACTATTACTAGAGTACAATAACACTATTACTAGAGTACAATAACACTATTACTAGAGTACAATAACACTATAACTAGAGTACAATAACACTATAACTAGAGTACAATAACACTATAACTAGAGTACAATAACATTATAACTAGAGTACAATAAGACTAACTATACAATTTCCTCAAGCGGAAATCGCGAGAGGGGCTCGGGGGGCGATGCCGGTTTCATCAAAAGGTCGTTTATGACAATAGCCCGACTTGTCATTACAAGGTCATATCCAAGTCCAGGCTGAAGCAACATGTAGCTGGACAATGACATAGTGAAATGGTTGAGAAACACTGTACATGACAGGAGACTTCATTCATGTGTTTTAGTCACGTGTGGCCTGATTAGCTGATGCTGATCACCTGGCACCTGAGCTTCAGCTGTCTGTGTGGTGTTGGCCCTCCCTATGAAATAGAGTCCTTTAATTGAATTTTATACAGACATGCAGTTCCTGTCAAGAGTCTTGACGAGAGCAGAGACAGAAGAGATGAATTTTATCATTTCCAGCTCCATTTGAACACATTAAAAACTTTAATTGAGAAAGGATTGTGGGTTCTTATTTTGATTGACATCACCAAAGTCAAGAGAACACACAAACACATGAATGCGCACTTCGCGCGCTAACACACACACAAATGCACAGTCTCTCCCATATATGGGATATATGTGTGGCTGTCTTTGGCGACTGACGTCGCCCAAGACTTTATGGGGGACTGTATGTGGATGAGAAGCCAACCACAATCCCACCATCCTGTTAAAGCATTGTTTAAATGGGCTGCTTTATTGGAACAGCTCCATGTGTGTGCGTGATCAGAGCTCATTGAGGGCTGTATGTGTGTCAAGCAGCGATGACATCATCAAAGCACCAGAGCTGCTGTTGCCATGGTAATTAATGCCTGCACAATTACGCATCACTGATCACAGATCAGTTACACCTAAGACAGCAGAGAGTAGTTTTGAGTGATTTTGCTTGTGAACACAGTCACTTTCTCCTCTCCGTGTGTGAAAACCGTAAATGGTATCATCAAAAAGATTTTGGTGTGAGCATCTGCAGGCCTTGAACTATCAGTGATGTTATTTTGGTGTTGATTTTGCAAGAAATGAGGCCAGGGTGGCGAGCTAAAAACGGGCATCTTTCTGACTTTGAAGACAGATTCATCAGATTCGATACCATTGCAGCAGATGAGAGAGGTGTCAGCGTACTTGGGGCAGTTGATCCTCTCACGCCAAAACCATGCATGATATGGCTTTGGTTCTTGGTTTGACAGTAGCGGGACAAGATTTCTTCCGTTTTGATAAATTTTTTATGTGTGTGGTGTTGGATTTGTGGCTGTGGTCACTAGTTGTTCGCAAAGGTCTCAGTTGATGTGTTGGCTCTCTCAGCCTCAAAGGTGATGACATCACCCACTCTAGCAGGGTGATTTTTAAGCATTTTCAGTCAACGCACAGGAGTTTTGAAGACTCACCTATCGAAAACCATAAACCCCTATCGTCATACCAAAGACATTCCTGAAGAAAGGACAAAAATACCTGCATTTTAAAGTTTGAATGATCTCGGTAGGTGAAAGTATGGCGAAGCAGTAGCGGTGGTGAAAAACCCTATTTTTGTGGTTTCTTCATCCCTCTCCCCATTCATTTCAAATGGGACTTTTTTCGCAGTTTTTTGTGAAGAACTTTGCGAAAAATTGGCAAATCTCTTAGAAAAGTCCTAACACACCGATCGGGAACAAACCACACGTTTTGATGTATAATTTGCAGGGGTTTTCTCAAAGCCCTCGGAGGAGTAGTGCGGTGAAATTTTGTCTGCAAGATGAATAAAGAAGAAACGAATGGAAGAACACTCTCCTCCCGTAGCTTTGCTATGAGGAGGAGAGTGGCCCGTGTTGTTGCCCCAAGCCCCTAACTAGAGTCTAACAACACTTTAACTGGGGTACAATATCACTATTACTAGAGTACATCAACACTATAACTAGAGTCCAATAACACTTAAGAAAACTTTTGTAATGTTTTGTACGTGTTGTAAAACTTTTTGTAATATATCTAGAGGACTGTTGTTCTTTCCCTCATCTAGAGAACTGACGTCCTGTACTTTATCCAGAGTACTGCTGTCATGTACTTTACTATGAGTGCTGTAGTACTGTTCTTTATGTAGAGTACTGTTGTCCTTTACTTTATCTATAGTACTCTCATATTGTACGTTATAGTGCACTGTATTCCTTTAATTTATCTACAGTACTGTTTTCCTGGACTTTATCTAGTGTACTGTAGCCCTTTACTTTATACAGAGTACTGTTGCCCTTTACTTTACTAAGAGTACTGTAGTCCTGTTCTTTATGTAGAGTACTGTTGTCCTGTACTTTATCTACAGAACTGTTTTCCTGGACTTTATCCTGTGAAATGTTGTCCTGTGATTTTTCTAGATAACTTTTGTCCTGTATTTCACTTGGAGTACTGTTGTCCTATACTTTGTCTAGAGTACTGTTGTCCATTACTTTAACTAGAGCACTGTTGTCCTGTTCTTTAACTACAGTACTGTTGTCCTGGACTTAATCTACAGTACTGTTGTCCTGGACTTTATCTAGTGTTCTGTTGTCCTGGACTTTATCTTGACTACACTATAGACACTAGTGTACTGTTGTCCTGTATTTTATCTACAGTCCTGTTGTCTGTACTTTATCTACAATACTGTTGTCCTGTATTTTATCTACAGTCCTGTTGTCTGTACTTTATCTACAATACTGTTGTCCTGTATTTTATCTACAGTCCTGTTTTCTGTACTTTATCTACAATACTGTTGTCCTGTATTTTATCCCCAGTCCTGTTGTCTGTACTTTATTTACAATACTGTTGTCCTGTATTTTATCCCCAGTCCTGTTGTCTGTACTTTATCTACAATACTGTTGTCCTTGACTTTATCTAGCATACTGTAGCCCGATACTTTATCTACAGTACTGTTGTCTTGTACTCTATCTAGAGTGCTGTAGTCCTGTACTTTATCTAGAGCAGGGGTTCTCAACGTTGGTGTCGAGACCCCAATTGGGGTTGCGAGACACTGAGAAGAGGTCTCCAGATGCCTTAAAAAACATTTTTTAATTACACTGTTGCCACTTTACACCAGTTTTGCCAAATTGTAACCCATTTTTATCACATTTCCCAACAATTTTAGCATTTTTGGAAACTTAAAACCCATTTATTGTCATTTTAATTCCTGCCACAGCTAACCCTTTTTTGCCTGTTTATATCAATTTTCATCTCATTTCACTAAATATCCACCTATTTATGCTATTATAGCGCCATTTCAGCCACCTTTGAATCCCCCTTTCCCACTTAACATGCCCATTTTTGCCACTTTTACCCATTTTTTGGTTATTTTTTGCCACTTTAATCAAATTTTTGGCATTTCTAACCTGTTTCTGCTACTTTTAAAATCTAATTTCACCACCTTTCCCACCATTATTAATCAATTTAAGCTATTTTTAACATATTTTTAATTCTGTTTTTAACAAAAGGATTTAAGTTTTAAGAAGGTTTCTTACCACACAAATGAATTAAAATGTATTTCTTTGATAAGCGTGATTAATAAACAGGTTCAATATAAATACCACAGCTTAACTTTACAATGGACCGTGATTTTGCTGGCCCCCAGTTTGGCCCCAGTTCAACGACCTTCAGGTACAGCGGGGGTCCCCAGTTTCTGGCACCTTTATTTTGGGGGCTGCAGGCTGAAAAGGTTGAGAACCACTGATCTAGAGTACTAGAGACTGACTGACTAACCGACTGACCGACAAACTGACTGGCTGACATATTGATTGAGTGACTGACTGACTAATTGATTGAATGATTGATTCCTTAACTGACTGGCTGACTGACTGACTGACTGATTGACAGACTGATTGTGTGATCCTTACCCAGGTCTCCAGTGTGAACGTGGTAGGTGGTGCTCTGATAGGACACTGTAGTCAGCACATAGTTGAGGTTGTTGAGGTTCTTAGACTCTATAATCAGCACACTCTCACCGTCACCTAAAAAAACATTAAGAACCTTGTAGACGTTAAGATCTCTTACATTCTTTTGAGCCTAGCAACAACAACTATGATATTCTTTCAAATTGTTCATTTTTCTTTCAACAATGCTTTAAAACTTCTAACAACTCACTTAGATCAATCCCTTAAATGTTCATTTTTGAAAAAGCTGAGTTCAGTTTGACTATCCACACCCAGACCTGATTACTATCAGACCTGTTGAATGGATAAATCCCTTAACTAGACCCTGTCTGACAAAGTGAAGTAGGCTAAAGGATCTCCAACACATCATGGAGCCATCTAAAGAAGAACAGATGAGAAACAAAGTCACTGACATCTATCAGTCTAAAAGGGTTACAGAGACATTTCTAAGGCTTTGGGACTCCAGCAAACCACGCTAAGAGCCATTGCCCACAAATGGAGAAAATTGTGAAAGGTGGTGAACCTTCCCAGGAGTGGTTGGCCTGTTAGCTTCAGCCTGGTACTGTGTAGATCTTTATTTTTGAGACTCTTCCCTGGATGTCTGCTTCTGTTACTGTGACCAGCACTTGTTCTGGTCACTGGGCATTGGTGTTATGTGATGCTTCCAGCTCCCATAGGTCTTTCCAGGATTTCTCAGTCTCAGCTCTGGGTTTGTTATAACGTTGTGATGCTTAAAATTTTAGGGTGTGAAGGGCTATGTTTTGGTGTGTGTAGGCTTGTGTGTATAAATATGTGATTGTGTGTCTGTGTGTGTGTGCAGTTATTTGTTTTGGGGGGGAAATAGATTGGTGAGGGTATGGGATGTCAGGTAAAGCTGGAATTGAGATATATGAATACATTAAAGGCGAGAAGAGAGACAATGTAAAAAAAAACAACAAAAACAAAAGGAGTATACATGGATAAAGGGTGTATGCAGGTAAAAGAATGGTTTAAGTGGTAAATGATAAAGAAAGAATAAAGCATAATGGTAAAAATAATGATTATAATGCCTTGCATTAGTATTCTGTTTTTACTATTATAATTCAACGTTCCATGTCCATTCTTTGGTTTCCATTTTCCCTTCTTCTTTTTCAATTTTTAAAGCCCCCCACCCCCTTATAGTTTTTCTAGATGTATGAAGTTGAGGTGACCCTGATTCAGTTGCCCCCTGACCCTGTGAAGGGAGCCGGCCAATGGGTTCATCCTTTAAAACAATTTGCCTTTCAGTTAAGCACCCCCCAGACCCAGAGGGAGGGAGTCTGCTCACGTTGGACACTTCATGTCTTCCTTAAACACCATTTATTGATAGTCAAAAAAAGAAATAGGTAGAAGGGTACTGGGAGGGACTGGAAAGGACTGAGCATGGTATTAATAACAATAATAATAATCATAATAATAATAATAATAACAATGACTATGATAATAAAGATAATAATAATGATCTTAAACAAATAATTTAAATAATAATATATAAAAAACAAGCAAGCAAACAAAAAAGCTTAAAGATACGGAAAAGAGAAAAAAGAAAAACATATAGAAAGGTGGTAAAGTTATTTATAATACTGGTATGGCTTTGTGTTGCTATGTATTATGTGGAAGTAAAATAAATGAGATTAGTAATATTTTCAATGTAGTAATAATCAAAAATTCAAAATATAGTATTTTTAGCATAATAATTGTTTAAATGGGATTCAATAATGATAATAGTAATAAATAATATGATAATAATAATTATGATAACAAAGTTTGTAACAGTGTAATTAATTTCAAATAGATTACTATTATCATTTACAGCCATTACAACACCCTTAAGAGGTAATCATCTCCATCATCAAATATTATTTCAGTGATATGCCAGTAAGAATGATAAAATAATAATGTTATATAAATACAATATACATGATAATTATATCAATGATATAATAGTATATTAATACTATAATATAAATTGCATGACAATAAATGATAAAATAATACCATAGTATAAATGATATGATGGCTATAAGTGATATAATAATTATATAATAATGATATAAATGATATGATAATGATAACAATGATAAATGATACTAAATAACTATATAATGACAGTGTAATAGTGATTATCCCTAAACCAAGATACTGAAAAAATAAAATAAAATAAAATAAATAAAATAAAATTCAAAATAAATAAAAAAGTAAATAAAAATTATGAACAAAGGAGATTCAAATCAATTTTTTACAAACAGTAAACAAACAAATAGTATGTTAAGGACCCTATAGACTAGAACTGGGCAATTAATCAAAAAAAATCAAAACAGACATTTAAAGCCTCTAACCACCAAAAACCTGCCTTGGCAATTATTTCATTTTTTCCCCCCTTTTCTCGGAAAAATGTGACTTTTTACAAATAACATTTTCATTTCAGCTGATGTGTGTTTTGATTTCAAATGTTTCAATAAATAACCGTAATTTGTTAATCTGTGCATGTTCCTTTCAGTTGTCTGTTTTGAGATTCTAAAAATATTTCCTGAAGAAACCCAGTTGGAGGTTGGGGGTGGAATAATTGTTCGGTAATCCTAACCGAGGTCAAAAGTTTAATTAATCATGTTTTTGATTTTTGCCATAATCGCCCAGCCCTACTATAGACTGCTGTGTATTCTTTGTTTTGTTGTTTGGAGCTCCCTAGTGGCAGTTGCGCAGTAAAATCACTAGTTACCTCAATACTTACGGGAAGTTGTGATAATTCAGGAAGTGAATAGTACATGTGCTGCGGACAGAATGTTTTCTATGTGTTTTTTATCTACCTCCATCCTCTTCATAAGATGCAATGTCTGTAAGTACATATGTTTATAAGCAGGGCTTGACATTAACTTTTTTTGCTCACCAGCCACGGTGGCTAGTGGTTCTTTAAACTTACTAGCCACTCAGTATTTCCACTAGCCACAACTTTGGTGTTTGGTAACTCTGAGCTATATGCTAAATTTGGTACAGAGGGTATGATATGACACATGTGCTCTACTTTCCCTCACCAATATGATCAACATCAGCTCTCCTCTTAATAAAGCACTTCTCCCTGTACATGTGAAACAGCACACTACTGAGGTATGGGTCACACTGTTAGAGACAGTCATCTAAGAGTCAAAACTCTTAGATTTTCATTTTCTTAATGGGTATCAAGTTTATGCTAAAATTAAAGTACTGTTAATCGGCTGTTTATTAGAAAAAGCTACAGCAGATTACAAGAACATCTCTCATTTTTACTCTGTCAAATCTTCACCAGAGAATATTAAGTGTCCAACTTCTCCTGCTCTATATTGTATGGAGGAAATGTTTTCATAGGTGTGTCTAATACTAATTAGAATATCTCTTCAAATAATAGATGACTTACATTTGGTGGTGAAGCTCAAATTTGGAGAACATTAAACAACGGATGTATAATATAAGAAGATAAAAAAAAAAGTCACCGTTGAGTTGAATTCTCTTGGACTCCTAAGTGATCAGTTACAGACTTTTATCCTTCTGCCTCTGTTTCTCTCTGCCTCAGTGAACTGAATTAAAGTTTCTCTCGTCTTTTATAACCGTTAATTATCGATTTAGGCAAATTTATAATTAACCCTGAATATACAAAGTTTCAATGACATTCAAAGTATGCGCACCTTTGCGGAGGTTTTCATAATTTAGATTGCCTTCAACAAACAAAGAATATAGATGGAGTATTAATTAAACAATATTTAGACACACCGCTCACCCTGGCTCGCACGAGCGACAGAGACACACAGCTGGAGAGCACACACATAAATGGCGCTGACGCACATGGACAGAGAGGCACTTTAACGCAGAAAGAAAAAGCTCAGGTCTGAGTTTATCCTGCAAATTCTGAAACTTTTTTCCTAAACAGATAGAAGCCTTCATTCTAACCAACACATCAGTACGAGTGTGTGTCCATATATGTCTGTGGGTGTCGCGTTTGTGTGTGTCACACAGCATCAAAGCCCTTGGCGCTGCGTAAAATACGCACAAATGGATGAAGAGACCAGCCACTTTTCATTTATTTTGGAGGGAAATTTGAGCTTTTATGTGCCGAACAGCGTCTCTGTAACAAGTCTAACTCATAGGGGCTAACAGACAAGCACTTTCAGAGTGAAGCACAAGTTGTGACACTGATAAATTCAACCCGCCATCGTGACTAGTTAGAGTCACGCTGCTACCTGCTACAGCCGAAATCCACCCGCATTTGGCTAGTTGGTGGGTGTCAATAGCTGGATTTCCATTACAGTTTTTCGCAAAATAATAGTGATATTTCTTAAATTTCGATTAAGTACAATTGCGCTTTGAATGCGTTTCCATTAAGGGGAGTTTTGGGCATAGGCCTTGCAATTCTCGTAAAATCTCATCTCATGTGAATCCGGTGCAGGGAAGCTTGACGCTCAAAACCTGTTGCGTGTTGAGACGGTATTGGTTACATCAACGGCGGTTGCCTTGTTAATGTTGAACAAAAGACGAAGGCAACAGATGATAGTTCAGAGGTAAAGTCCGTATGTATGGCAAAAGCCATGTATAAGAGTAGAAGTATGATGTTAAGACAAGTCTCGTCTCTTCTTCTATCAGCGCCATGTTGTCACGGAGTGACTGGTCATGTGACACCATACATCACGTCCCGTGACTTGTAAATGCAGAAAAAGTGTTTCCATTACACTTTTGCGATATATGTTTCTATTTCAAAACGCCTGAAACACCTCCTCATGAAAGCGTTAAAAACTTTTTAGCGATATTTTAGGGTTTTTTCGAAATCCAGGTGTTTCCATTGCCAGTTTTTTTATTGCACTATTTCGATTTTGGGCATTTCCAAGTGTAATGGAAACCCAGCTAATGTCAAGCCCTGTTTATAAGGTTTAAATTGATGCTTAGAGTGCATTATTTGTGAATTACAACTGATATTTTTATGTTTAGTTGCTAACTCAATTTGGGTGGTATATGGCTTTCTTTGCTACTGTGTTTTCACACATATTCATACCTTACGTAACCACCGGCTTTCATTGACTGAGAATGAGAGAATATTACTATTTAGTGCATTTACAGAGTATATATACCTCTTGTGCTACAGCATATTTTTCTTGTTTGAAGTATACATAATTACTATATATGTATATATAAATATATACTTACGATATATATACTATAATACTTACTTACCTGTCGGGGTATACAGTACAGTACAGTATGCTATACTCACCTGTTTTTCCACCTTTCATACTTATCTGCAAAATGTACATTTTGCCATATTTTTGTTACAGTTTTACACCGTGGTTCAGTAAAGCATCCAAATACAACTCTTAGCTTCCACTGGATTTACTGAACTCTGTGTTTAACTGTCTGAGTAACTTATCTGCTGGTGAGACCAGTACATAGTACATAAATTAATCCAAAGACAGATGAATAGTAATAATAGCAAGAGTTGGAATGGTGTTGTTAACATAATTTATAGCTGATGTGAGGTATAGTGCACAAAATTAATTATAGTTTTTCCAATCCATATATACTAATGATATCAAGACTAATAATAGGATGGTATTTATTATTATAATAATAATGACTACAATAATAACAAAACATAATTATAATATTAATTATAATAATACTTATAATAATCATAATAATTGTATTAATAACAGATAAATACAAGGCAGATGTAAGTGATAATGGCACTGAAGTCATTGACAGTGTCTCTAATATGTGGGAAGTTGGTTTCTTAGGCAGCTGCAACTTCAGCACTGTTAATAATAATAATAATAATAATTAATAATAATAATAATGTTTTTTAAATGAGGGAGGTGAAAAGTGGGATCATGTTAGTAGAAAGTTGAGGAGAGAGGACCAAACAGAGTAGTGGGTGAGTTTCCAGGGAGATATGTTCTGTGAGTAAGTTATTCCAGTGGGTGATGTTTATCTTGAATTTCCAGTTAATGAAGATGTTTTTCTTGGCAATAGTCAGGGCTGTTAGGAGTAGTTTATTGTTTGATTTGTTGAGGTTTGTTGTTGATGTGTCGCCGAGTAGACAGAGTAAGGGGGACATAGGGATGTGGCAGCCCATAAGGATGGAGAGTGATTTGGTGACCTTGCTCCAGAACTGTTGAATCGATTTGCAGTGCCAGATGTCGTGAAAGTAGGTGTCTGGCTTGTTTTGGGTGCAGTAAGAACAAATTTCTGAAGCAAATCCCATCATTTTCCGCCCAGTGAGGTGTGTTCTGTGTAGTATTTTGTATTGTATTAGTTGTAGATTTGCATTTTTTGACATTGAAAAAACATTTTGCATGATTTGGTTCCAGAAGTCGGCATCAGAGGCAATCGATAAGTCTGTTTCCCATTTTGATACTGGTATGGCTATGGTACTGTCTGATTTTGATATTATTCTGTATATTTTAGAAAGGAGTTTTGTTGAGCTGATGTTGATTAATTCTTAGCTTAGCTAAGGAAGATCTAGATTGGTGGATGTAGTGTTACATATGGCATGAATGGATAATTTAATTTTCAGGTATTCCAGGCATGGATTGCTCCTGATGCTGTACTCCTGGACCAGGAGGGGAAATGAAGCCAGTTTATTGTTTTGAAAGATAAATGTTGTAAATGTGTGATGCCTTTGTCTGACCATGAGCGGAGGTGGAGTGGTTTTTGTTGCTGAGATAGTTGGGGTTGTTCCAGATGAGGATGAGTTTACATGGTGTCAGAGTAGAGTTTGTGATTTTGTGGAATTCCCACCAGGCTGTTAGAGCTGATGATACTGTTATTCTTTTAAAACAGGTGTGGCGTTTAACAGATGGGCTGATGAATGTTAAGTCTGAGATAGGAATGTTGTTGCATGCTGACTGTTCAATATCTAACCATGGACTGTCTGATTGTTGGGGGTCGATCCATTTAAATATGTACTATAGTTGGTTTGCTCTAAAGTACTGATGAAAGTTTGGTGCTGAGAGTCCTCCTTGTGCTTTGGGTTTCTGTAAGGTTGTTAATTTGATTCTGGGTGTTTTTTTTCCCAATAATATTTATTGATGATGGAGTCTAGAGATTTGAACCATGAAGAAGTGGGTTGGGATGGGATCATAGTGAAGAGATAGTTTATTTTTGGTAATATTGTCATTTTTAATTGATGCTATTCTGCAGATTAATGAAAGTGGTAAGTTCATCTGCGGAGGAGAGTGTCAGTTATTGTTTTGAGTAATGGGGCGTAGTTGAGAGTGAACAGCTCTAACAGCCTGGAGGAAATGTGAATACCTAAATATGTGATGTAACTAATGCATAAAGGAATGGGTGGAGGGTGGGCTGCCACATCCCAGCTCTTGCTATGGAGTGGGAGGACTGAAGATTTATGCCAGTTTATTCATTTCAATGAAACACAAGATACTTGTGCCCTATAAAGAGGATCAGCGCTCAGTGAAGAAATCCCTAATACATTACTATCTGCCTCCACAAGTCAACCGTGCAGACCGATGGGTAGTAAGAAACCCGCACTTCACAGGGGTTGTCAAGTGGGAACCTCCTTTCATCAGTGTTTCATCCAGTTAGTCCCACGACACCTCCAGAGGGCTGAACAGTGATCTCCAGCCTCCCAGAGCCATCACCCTCCATGCTGGCTCTCACCACCCACCATCAATTATTACTAATAACTAAGAGTAAAAAAGAGGGGAAAATGAGACAGATTAGGGAGAGCAAGAGAGAGAAAGAGAGCAAGCTTTGCAATAGGGTGGGGGAGGCAAAGCTAAGGGTGTGGTACCCTGTCGTGGGTCAACACATACCCCCGGCCTGGCGTGGCATTGTGCTCTACCTCCCCCCCCGACTCCCTCATTTTCATGAGGGAAGACAGAGTAGAGAGAGGATTAAACAAAACTAACGGATAGAGAAGGTAAGGGGTTTCGTCAACCTTCATTTTTGCCCCAGCTGGCGTTACTCCTCCTCATCCAGATCAACTGCATGGCCTGAGCTGCATCATCTGAGATCTCCTTAACTGTCTTTCGCAAATTCTGTCCTTGCACTCCCAGCTCTCTAAGTAATGAAACAGCTGACCTTGCTACAAACCCTCTACATCCCCCTTCTACTGGATGAGTCCTAACTTTCCATCCTCGCTGTTCAGCTTCTGCTCCTAAATCTGCATTTCTTAACTTCTTCCTTTCATAGGCTTCCTCCACAGAATCCTCCCAAGGAACCGTCAGCTATAAAATAAACCCCATTTGACTGGCAGACCATAGCACTATGTCAGGTCTAAGACTGGTGCAAACTATCTCCCATAGCACAACAAGTTTCCCTTCTAAATCTACCTACATCTCCCAGTCCTTAGCATCCTTTAACTGGCCAAACTGGTGCCTATAAAAACCTACCTCCTTTAACCTTCTTTCCCTCTCTGACAAACTGAACTGTCTTCATTCCCTGATTACATCCTGCATTCACCTGTTGCTAGACTTTTCAAAACCCTGTCATGCCTCCATGTATATCTACCTTGTGACGGACTGATCTTACATCCCGTCAATGGAGTAATTGGAAATTTTTGAGTAGGATTCTATGGTTTTGATTGTTTCCTGTAGTGATGAGTGTGGCTTCTGTAAAAAGAGCAGTATGTCATCGGCGTAAAAACTGATTTTATGATGGTGGTTTGGCGCTTTGATTCCATGGATGCTTGTATTCTGGCGGATGGCTGCAGCTAAAGGTTCTATGAAGATGGTGAATAGTGAGGGGAGAGTGGGCATCCTTGCCTAGTCCCCCTGTGCAGTGTGAACGGTTGTGATCTTAGTCCGTTTGTGATAACAGTGGCCGAAGGTGCAGTGTATATAATTTTAACCCAATTAATAAATAATTCCCCAAAGCCAAACTTTTGTATTGTGAAGATGAGGAATGACCAATTAACTTTATCGAATGCCTTTTCTGCGTCCAGTGTGACGATGATGGATGGTGTATGTTGTGATGGTCTACGTTGAGGAGGGAGATGGGACGGTAGCTGGATTGGAGTGATGGGTCTTTGTTGGGTTTGAGGAGGAGTGAGATTGGGGCTGTGTTCATAAGTGGAGACAGTCTTGCTTCTGCTTCTAAAACTGAGATATGGTCTTGATTGAGTTGTGGTAGATTGATGTTCAAGAATGAAATGATGTCATGTTGGTTTGGGTTATTTTCTGGTCAATATAAATTTGCATAAAATTCCATGAAAATGTTATTTAGTTCTTCAGTTGAGTTTGTTGGCTGCCCTGCTGAGTTTTTGATGGAAATAGTTTGTTTTTCTTTATTCTGCTTTATTTTGTTTGCTAAGTATTTGCCAGATTTATTGCTATGATTGAAATGTTCTTTTCTGAGTCTGTGTATGTGGAATTGAGTTTTTCTATTCAGGATTTCATTCAATTTAAATTTGTATTTTCTAAGTTCATTGTAGAATTCTTCTCTTGGGTTGTTAGCGATGATGTCCTCTAAATGTTGATTTTTTGTTCCAGTTCAGATTCCTGCTGCTCTTCTTTCTTTTTCTTGTGGACGGAATATGAAATGATTATGCCGCTTAAATTTACCTTTACCTGTTTCCCATATGATATTCAATCATTTTTGTATGAAAAACCGTGAAGATCCTTACCTAAAACATCAACATCTGCAGGTGGAGTTTCAGTGGTCAGCACTCCTTTGGACACTTGCAAAGTTACCTGGAGTCAACAAACCGGAATTAAATCAGCACAAAGGACTTATAGAGCTGCACAAAGCTCCATGTCTGCTCATCACAATTGTTATGAATTTGAATTAGGTTCAGGATCTGTGCTATGCCCATTTAAAAACAGTTTAAACACCATGACACAGTTTAATCCAATCAATGACAAAAATCTGGAGGACATTTTACACCAACTGAACTCTTCCTACTGCTGTCTGAATATTTTACCCACAGATTTTTTCAAAAAGGTTTCACACGTCATGGCATCTGATCTGTTACAGATCATAAACATGTCTCCAAGCTAAGGTGTCTTCCCACAGACCCTAAAAAAACCAGCTGTTATTAAGCCGCTCTTTAAAAAGAACAATCTAGAAAACAGCCTAATGAACAATTACAGACCAATATCAAACCTTCCCTTTTAAGTAAAATAATTGAAAAGGCTGTGTTTCAACAGCTAAATTATTTTCTAACAGTGAACAGCTGCTTTAACGTCTTCCAGTCAGGTTTTAGACCACATCACAGCACTGAGACCACCCTGGTCAAAGTGTTTGATGACATTCACTTGAACACAGATCATGGCAGAACTTCAGTATTATTGGACCTCAGTGCTGCATTCGACCACAATATATTACTTGACAGACTGGAAAACTGGGTGGGACTGTCTGGCACAGTTCTTGATTGGTTTGCATCCTACTTAAAGGGCAGGGATTATTTTGTGTCAATAGGTAACTTTAAATCTGAGCAGACCAAAATTACATGTGGAGTTCCCCAAGGCTCCATCCTGGGGCCTCTTCTGTTCTACATGCTTCCACAGTCAGATCATAGAAAACAACAAAATAAACTACCATATCTCTGCAAATGACACACAGCTCTACATTTCCATGTCCCCAGGTGACCATGGCCCTATACAAGCACTGGGTAAATGCATGGAACAAATTACTGAGTGGATGCACCATGATTTTCTTCAGTTAAACAGAGAAAAAACTGAGGTAGTAGTTTTTGGACCCAAGGAGGAATCTCTTAAAATCAGCATGAAGCTCCAGTCACTTCAGTTATAAACCTCAGACCATGCCAGAAATCTGGGTGTTGTCATGGATTCAGACCTGAATTTTAAAAGCCACATAAAAACAATTACAAAGTCAGCATATTATCACCTCAAGAATATTTCTAGGATTAAAGGACTGATGTCACAGCAGGACCTTGAAAAACTTGTCCATGCATTTATCTTTAGTCG
Organism: Cheilinus undulatus; assembly: GCF_018320785.1. Classification (NCBI taxonomy): domain Eukaryota; kingdom Metazoa; phylum Chordata; class Actinopteri; order Labriformes; family Labridae; genus Cheilinus; species Cheilinus undulatus. Next base: position 13,669,969 of record NC_054887.1, on the reverse strand, counting down.
AGTTGACTACTGTAACAGTATCTTTAGTGGTCTGCCTAAAAAGTCCATCAGACAGCTGCAGCTGATCCAGAACGCTGCTGCTCGAGTCCTCACTAAGACCAAGAGAGTGGACCATATCACTCCTGTTCTGAGGTCTCTACACTGGCTCCCTGTCACTCAGAGAATAGACTTTAAGATACTCCTGTTATCTTATAAAGCTCTGAATGGTTTAGGCCCAGAATACGTCAGAGACCTTCTAGTCCAGTATGAACCATCCAGACTACTCAGGTCGTGTGGTGCAGGTCTGCTCTGTGTCCCCAGAGTCAGAACCAAACATTGAGAATCAGAGTTCAGTTTCTATGCTCCACATATCTTGAACAAACTCCCAGAAAACATCAGGTATGCTGAGATTTTGAGTTCTTTTAAATCAAGGTTGAAGACACACCTGTTCACTGCTGCCTTTGACTAAAAACTTTATCACTTTTCAAATTTTCTATTTTCACTCAAACTCTGCACTATGTGTTTTTATCTTTTTTGGGTTTTATGTGCTGTTTTTATCACCTTTTACATTCTTCTTTTAAATTGTTTTAAATTAAGAGCTTGGAGCTCAGATAAGGATCTGGTATTGGCCAGAAACGTGAATTCAGTCTCTGGACCAAGGTTAAGAAGAATCCAGGTTTTTATCTTTTGTGGATCATATTTGCTGTTTTTAATCACCTTTTACATGTTTTGTTTCAAAATTTGCCATTGTGTTTCTTTTTTCCCTTTGTCATTGTATTTTAATGTCCTGTGTGAAGCACTTTGAACTGTCTTGTTGCTGAAATGTGCTATACAAATAAACTTGCCTTGCCTTGCCTTAATTAGTGGCAAAGTTATCACATACATGTTTGGCCTGAATACATTAATAACAGAGCCAAACATTCTAAACACTCAGGTTCAATTTCTGAGAATGTCAAACACTGACACATAAAGTCAGATTTACTTAATCCTGCCTTTCAGTATGGCCAGGGCCAAACATGCCATAGGTATACCTGTGATGTGTATAAACAGTTATGCTGATTTAAATTCATATCAAAAATAAAATTATACCAACCCTGTAGCTCTTTCTTTGTTCTGGAAACAGCTTCAAACCTGCAAGACAAAAAAAAACAGGATCATCCTTTAAAGGTTAGAAGAATAAAATCAATAAAAGACAAACAAACTCCTGTTTAGTCAGAGAAAAGTTTATTTTTTTTATCCTGTAATTCTATTTAACCTATTTAACTTTATCCATTTTTACCCCTCCTTTATTCTTTATTTTTTATCTTTCCTTTTTTCCTTTGCCTTTCCTCAATCTCCTCTTGTTGTCTTTGTATCTACTTTTATCCTTTGTTTGACATTTGTTTAACCTCATTTCATCACATCTTTGCTCCTTGATTTCTTTATGTAATTTCTATTGTCACTGGGATATTTTGTCCTGTTTGGATTTTTTTGTGAAATGCATCTTGTTAGCAGCTTACCTGGTATGAAAGTGGGGGTCAGAGGTAGTACGTGAAAGCCCTGGAAGGGATACTGCAGAGGAGTGTTGGGAGTAGCAAGTAGCAGTTCAGACAATACCGACGTTGTCCTGTTGGAAGGGCAGAGGAAATGATGGAAGAGTGTTTAAATGCAATTTTTGTCTTTAAGGAAAACACATGAATAATTCAGGATTCTTCCCCTGTCTGATGAATGCTGTGACATTTGGCACGTCGTCTTCACCATGTGCAGATGTATATATCTACTATGTGCTGCTATGTGATTGGAAATTAGATATTTTTATTAAAGGAGAAATTTTTCAGGACTCAAACAGGTTTGTGTCTTTGAGTGTTGATGAAAAATGACACAGATATCACAGTCAGCAACAGAACGGTCAGCTGATGTCAGAGAGCAACCGTGCTCCATCAGTCAGAGACATGAAGGAGGTACAGCAACAGAACGGTCAGCTTGCAGAGAACAACCGTGATCCATCAGTCAGAGACGTGAAGGAGGTACAGCAATGTACCCTTGGACATTTTCTGACTTTGACCTGTGCTGACTTATGTTGCTCTCCTTCTCATTTGTGTCTGTCTTAGTCCCTAATGGATCATCTGATGATCATCTGAGAGACACACCTGTGCTTGTTTTACCAGCATAATATGTCCTGATTTGATTAGCTATGACTTTCCACCTGATGGTGTGAATTTGCATGTTTTAAAAGGAAACTGTATTTTAGGTTTAAATAGCATTCAAATGTTTATATATTATTGAAGGATAAGTAAGGAAAGTGTATCATCCCCCAAACTTTTAGGGTGGGCTGAATGGACAAGTGGGTGGACCAAGGCCCATAAGGCCCGCCCATAATGCCTCAGATTAATCTAAGAATGAGAGTGATGGCAAAGCTCAAATTAATAGCTTTAAAACATTAAAAGTATAGAGATATTTAGAGTTAAAACACATTAAAATCTAAATAAAGAATGAATAAATTAAGCAAAATTAAAAAAAATAAATGAATAAAAAAATAAAGTAAAATAATACCTATAATTATTATTTTATTATTAAAATTTTTCATGATTGTTATTGGTACTTTTTGTTCTTTTAGTTGATGATTGTGGTGATGATATTATTAAGGCTATCATTTTTATGATTATTTTTATGATTTCATTATTATGAGAAATATTCATGACTATCATTATAACTTTATAGTGATGATGAAAGTGAAGATTATTATAATTTTTAAGGCTATTATTATTATTATTATGATTATTATCATTATTAATATTTTTATTGGAATTATTTAAATAACTAGATCAAAATAACAATTTCAGCTGAAATTGTGTCGGGATGTTGAGAGGTGAATTGTAGAAAAACTGGTGAAAAAAAGCCATAAAGCACATAAATAGCTAAAAATAGCATAAAATGACAAAAGTAGCTGAAAAAGACATTCAGTAGCTTAAAAATAATAAAATAAGCTGAAAGTAACCTAATTAAGCTGAAAATAGCCTAAAGATACCTTAAAAAGCATGAAATGCCATAAAAGTAACTGAAAATGGCATTCAGTAGCTTAAAAAGGATAAAAATCGCTGAAAGTAACCCCAAAATAGCTGAAAATAGCTTAGAAATAGCTGAAAGTAGCCTGGAAATAGCTAAAAAAAACAGCATAAAAATAGCTGAAAATAGCATGAAAGTAGCTGAAAATTTAATTTAATGGCTGAAAAAAAACATTGTAATTGCTGAACATAGATTAAAATAGCTGAAATTAGTGTAAAAATAGCTGAAAATAACATAAAAGCTGAAGAATTTAATACCTGATTTGTCAGGAATGTGAAATCATAGCTCAAAATATAGAATTTAGTAACCAAAAAAAGTATACACTGTCTTATTGACAGAGTAGCCTCTTGAGTCTAAAGGCTGAAGGTGTGTGAGATTGTGCTAAAGATGGTGGAGATATTGTTCACAGCCTTATTACTTAACCATCAGTCAAATTGTTGAAAATTACCTTTGCAAGAACCACAAACTAAGCGGTGAAGCAAAAACAACTTGAAGTACAATAACAATAAGTTAAAGGTGTCAAAAATGGTCAAAAAGCAACAAAAATGGGTGAAAAGTGGTGAAAATGGGGACAAAAAGTGGAAAAGGGGTCAGAAAGTAACAAAAAATGGGTGGAAAAATGACAAAAAAATGAGTTATAGGTGACATAAAATGGTCCAAATGTGGCAGAAAAATGAGTGAAAAGTGAATAAATTGGGCAAGAAGCAGTCAAGAGTAGCAAAAATGGGCAAAAATAGGACACAAGTGGTATTTAGTAGCAAAAGGTAGCTGAAATGGGTGAAAAGTGCTGAAAAGGGTCAAAAATGTGATGTAGTGGCAAAAATGGGCAAAAAAGAGGATGCAGGTGGTATTTCATTGCAACACATAGCTTAAATGGGTGAAAAACAGCAACAAAAATGGTGAAAAGGGGCAAAAATGGGATCAAAGGTATATAATGAAGAAAGGTAGCTTCAATGGGTGAAAATTGGGAGAAAAAATGGTGAAAAGGGGCAACAAAGGAAAAAAGTGGCAAAAAATGTGTAAAAAGTTGGAAAAAATCTCAAAATGGGTAAAAAAAAGTAGGAAAAGGTGGTATTTCATGGCAAAAGGTAGCTTAAATGGGTGAAAAGTGGCAAAAAAATAGTGAAAAAGGGGCAAAACGTTTTCCTTTTTTAAGGTTTTCTGGGGGAAAAGATATTTAAGATTAAGATATAAAAGAGCCACAAATAGTCACAAAAGAAACACATGTGGCTCAAGAGCTGAACATTGATTATCACTGGTTTACAGTTTTAAATCCATTATAGTAAAAGCTACATTTATGTGATGGGGAAGTGTTGACACTAGGCCTGGACAATATGGCCTAAAAATCATATCACGGTATTTTTCTTGCCTTTGATAATAACAGTATTGTGAGGCAGTTAGTGTTACCCAGACAGTTATTAGTGTCATATTCCCCTGCTCCTTCTTTGTTAGATGCGTGTGTTACGCTATGTTGATTAGACAGTTGTGTGACGTGAGCACGCAGGGGAGATACAAGACTTTGCGGGACGTTTTAGTTGACGTAAATGGTGCTCGTGGCTCATCGCATGGACAGTATGGTTAGCTGCTCCGTGCCTGAGTGAGGGCATACAACTAAGATAAACATCACTGCTGTAAAAGGCTGCATAAACTGTTCCTACCTGCTGAAGTCAAGTAAAGCTACAGAGACAGAAGATTCCTTGTCATGTGAAGTAATTTCTACCCACGCACTTCCACATGACGTTAGCCTAGCATGCTTCAAGGCTGCAAACGCGACAGTATTATATCATGCTATTACAAAATTAAAAAGAGATAATGCATTTTAATCCAAATTCAAGTGTTATTAACCCCCTTCTCCCCTTAAAACAAGCCTTTGATGGCATACTTAATTTATCTCTAAGTGTAGGAACATAGAAAACATGTTTTATTTTTTTAAGTCTCTCTAGGTTTACTTCTGTCTAACTGCACTTCAAGTTTCACATTTATCTCTTACCTGATGAGGCGTGTTAAGCTGCTAATGACTTGAACACGTTTCCTCTCTGCCAGCTGTGGAATGTATTAATACAGGTTTACCGCCCATTTACCGTTTTTTTTTAAACCATTTCCTCCTGCTCTGTCGTCCCTGTGCTTGAAGCAATTGTCACACTGAGGCAGATACAATGACGTCATCAACAAGCGTTATCGCGATTGGTCGGTGGAGTTCAAATCTCTACCATAGGCCAAAATTATATCATTTATATCGACTACCTCATACCGCGCACCCCTAGTTGGTGCATTCATTTATGTGTCCGTGTCACAGCTGAGATCAAAGCAAATTAGTCACACCTGTGAAAGATTCTGTTATAACCGCTCAGAAAACTGAGTCAAGTGGCCAGAACATGTACTCAAACAAAGTCAATTTAAGCTCTACTTGTAAGACCTAGCAGAAAACCAAAGACATGATGAGAATCAGCAGAAGTTGCCGGACGCAGTGATATGTTTTTCATGTGTGGAAAGCAAAAAAATCATGCTTGAAGAGTGAGTCAGAAAAGTGGTTCTAAAATCCCCCACAGAGAACCTCAGGAGGAAAATTAATATTAGTGCAGGTGGACAGCTGTAGGGGTGTCGGTCACGCTTTGAAGTTCACTGTGCCAAAACTGTTTATCCTATTGACCTTAAATCTTTTTTTTTGTGAGCAAGAGGAGATATGTGGCTACATATTGCTGTTAAAATTATTTCTCTGGATCTTTTTTTCAGGAGAGCAGTTTGTTTGGAAGTTCTGCCCCTATGCTCAACTCTTCTCCTGCACTCTAGCAATGATGTCATCACTGTAAGTCTCTCCATGTACTCCACTTTAAATCATCTGAGAGAGACAAAATCTTATAAATAAAATTTTATCAGCAAAAAAAAAGTTTAAAAAGTATAAATAGTATAAAAAGTATTAAAAATAGCTAAAAAGAGCACAAGAAGCTGAAAAGTATGATAATAGAGTAATGAAAATAGCCCAAGGAATGCCAAAGTTATGAGGAGCTCAAAAAAGTGCAGATTTGTAAAATTTTGCCATCTGTTTAACATTGTTAAACAAAGTCAAATATTTTAAAAATGATAAAAGTTAGAGATGAGAAAATTCATAACAGTTGAATGACGAAGAAATTGAATTTTTAAGTTCAAACGGTGTCAATATGACAAAGTATGAAGTAGATAGCTGGCACAGAATAAGAGAAGCAAATAAGCATCCCCACTAATAATTTGAATTATTATTATTATTGTTGGAAATATTATTTGAATTATTATTATTTAAATTATTCATGATTATTATGTTACCTTATGGTGATAATGGTAGTGTTGATAATTATTATTATTAAGGCTTTATTTATTATTATTACTATTCATGGTTATTACTCATAGTTATTATTATTACTTTATGGTTATAATGGTTGTGATGATAATTATTATTATTAGATCTATGATTATTATTATTTCTTTATGTGATGATGGTAGTGATAATAATTAATATAATCAAGGTGATAATTATTATTGTTTTTATTAGTGGGGATGCTGAGCATCCACACTATTGATATTGGCGTTGGCCTTTTTTTTCTCCTTATTCTTCGTCTTTGCTGACTATCTCCTCCTTCATATTTTGTCGTATTGACACCATTTCTTCATCATTTGACTGCTATGACTTTTCTCATTTCTAACTTTTATAATTTTTAAAAGAGAGGCAGAACTTCCCGAACAAACTGCTCTCCTGGGGGAAATATTCACAGTTAAAATATAAACAACAAAACATAGCCACACATCTCTTGCTCACAGCAAAGATTTCAGGTTAAAGGATCAAGGGTTTTTGCACAGCTTCAAAGCACGACCGACACCCCTACAGCTGTTCACCTGCACTAATATAAATTTCCATCTGAGGTTCTCAGTGGGGGCTTTCGGAACAAATTTTTTTCCAAGCTTTTTCAGCCATTGAATGCTGATTTCAGCTATTTTTATGCTACTTTCAGCTAATTTTAGGCTACTTTCAATTATTTTTTATCATTTCTTAGCAACTGAATGCCATTTGTAGCTACTTTTATGTCATTTTATGCTATTTTTATGCTATTTTTGGCTTTTTCAGCTATTTTCAGAAGTTCTTCCACAGTTCATCTCTCAGCATCCCCACACAATTTCAGCTGAATTTCAATTTTATCTAGTTAGAATTAGAATAGTTCCACTTGTCATTACTTTATGGTGATGATGGTGGTGAAGAT